>NW_025814878.1:6895000-11977500 GCF_022079265.1 Lynx rufus
TCAGAACCAAGGGAAGAGGCATGAGTTAGAGGGCTGTGGATCCCAAAGGAGGGCGGGTAAGAATCAAGGCAATGTTGTAAAAGGGACGGGAGGCCAAAGTTGAGGAACAGTCATATATGAATAAGAGGATTCATTGAAATTAAAAGTTGGTTCCCCTTGGGGCGCCTGGGTGGCTCGGTCGGTTGAGCGTCCGACTTCGGCTCAGGTCATGATCTCGCAGCTCGTGGGTTCGAGCCCCACGTTGGGCTCTGTGCTGACGGCTCAGAGCCTGGATCCTGCTTCGGATTCTGTGTCTCCCTCTCTCTCTACCCCTAACCCATTCTGTCTCTGTCTGTCTCAAAAATAAATAAACATTAAAAAAAGTTTTTAAAGTTGGTTCCCCTTAATCTTGAGTTGTGATCAGGTGTGTTGAAGGAGAGGTATTAAGAAGAAAGGAGAGGAGAACAGGTCTGTCACAAGCAACATATTAATCCTCTGGCTCACCACTTCTACCTGCTGACCCAAAGCTAACTTCTTTTCTTTTCTTTTTTTAATGTTTAATTATTTGAGAGAGACAGAGCGTGCACTTGCACACGCGCACGTACACACACACACACACACACACACGAATGGGAGAGGGGCAGAGAGGAGGAGAGGAACAATCCCAAGCAGGCTCCTTGCTGTCAGAACAGAGCCTGGTGGGGCTTGATCTCATCAACTGTGAGATCATGACCTGAGCCAAAACCAAGAGTCAGTTGCTTAACTGACTGTGCCACCCAGGCGCCCCCCACAGTTAACTTTCCTGTGGCCCACATTCATGCCACACGGGGAATCAGGGCCATCTCTAACACCCTACCTAGTCGGGAGTATGCCTAGTATGAATATTCTACAATGATGGGGATCTTAGGGGGTTAATAATAATAATATACCAATTTTGTTTGGAGCTGTACAATTTATGAAGAGCATTCTCATTTAATCCTAATAACCCTGTGTGTTAAGCATTATTCATCATCCCCATTTTTTAAAAATGTTTATTTATTTTGAGAGAGAGAGAGCGTGCACACAGGTGGGGGAGGAGCAGAGAGAGAGAGAATCCCAAGCAGTCTCTGAGCTGTCAACACAGAGCTGCATGTGGGGCTCAATCCTACAAACCATGAGATCACAATCTGAGCCAAAAGCAAGAGTCTGACGCTCAACTGACTGAGCCACCAGGTGCCCCATCAACATCCCCAGTTTTAGATAAATACTTTTTAAAAATTTTCAGCTTTATTGAGGTATAATCGACATATAAAGTTGTATTCAAACTGCCCATCATGGTAATTTGATATGTGTGTACATGGTGCAAGGATTCCTTCATTAGTGAATTAACACCTCCCTCCCTTCATATATATGTCCTTTACCTCCTGGTGAGAACATTGAAGTTCCACCCTCCCAGCACATTTTATTTAAAAAAAATTTTTTTTTATCGCTTTTGTTTTTGAGAGACAGAGCATGAGTGGGGGAGAGGCAAAGAGAGGGAAACAGAATCTAAAGCAGGTTCCAGGCTCTGAGCTGTCAGCACAGAGCCCGGTGTGGAGCTCGAACCAGGAACTGCAAGATCATGACCTGAGCTGAAGTCGGATGCTCAACCGACTGAGCCACCCAGGTGCTCCCAGCACATTTTAATTATACTCAATTTTAAATGAGTAAATTTGGGCTCAGGAAGGCGATGTCCCACAGCTACCTGGTGGTCAAGGCAGAAGCCAGACTCGGGTCAAGAAAGCCAAGAGCCCTGGGAGATGGGGAAGTGAACTCTGGGTAGAAAGAGAAGGAAAATGGGGAGGAAGACTGTGAAGGTGAAGGAGCAGAGAAGGAAGCCCTAGAGGGACAAACTTGTGTCCCTCCCATTTTGTGGTGCTGGCTTCATTTATCTCTGCGTGCAGTCAGTCAGGACCTGTACACACAGTGGTTCAGCAGTCGGGCCTTTTGAGGGTGTACTCCTTCATCTCAGCAAGAATTAATAGCTGCAGTTTTGAAAACCTGTAAAAAGAATCCATCCTAGTTTTGGAAATTGTCTCCTACAGTTTTCATTCTAATCATATTATCAGACTCTGTTTATAATGAATTTGAAGGGACTGTAAAAATCCTTCCGCTGTGCTGACATCTGGCATTGAAATGTTGCTTCTATGAGAAATATTAGGAGGCTTTCTTTCCTTGGAATAGCTGGGTTCTATTGTTTTATCTCTGTGTCACCTATAAAATTATCTCTGTGTCACCTATAAAATATTTTACCGTAGATCATTAAGTATTGAGCTGCTTCCCTGCTAATCCTGTTCCTTTCTCATTTTAAAATAAGAAGAAAAAAAGTTCATTTAGTTTTTAAGTGGCATTAAAAAATCTATTTTTGGGTGGCACAATATTCTTGGGCCACTCTTAGCAGTTAGGGAACAGTTGTTTTTCTTACGGTAGTTTTCTCTTCCTACTCTTGCCTTGTGACTTCCATGTTCAGATCATTTTTCTATAAGTAGAGTTGGGTTTATATGTTACTTACAATGTAGTAAGCAAGCAGGTCTCTAAATTACCAAGTCAGTGGTTCTTGGAACTTTTTGGTCTTAGGATCTCTTTTACTCTTAAAAATTATCAGAAAACCCAGAAAATTCTTATGTGGGTTTATGTGAGGTATATCTACCAATATTTACCAAAATAGAAATTAAAACCAAGAAACTTGTGAAATATTTATTTATGATGCATTAAAAATAACAGCAATAATGTTAAGTGACATAACATTTTTTAATAAAAAAGAACTACTTTAAACAAAAAAGAATTTATGAGAAGAATGGCATTGTTTTACGTTTTTGCAAATACCTTCAATATCTGGCTTAATAGAAGACAGCTTAGTTCTTGTATCTAGTGCTGCATTCAGTCTGTTGCAATATTACACTTCATGCAGCCTCTGGAAAATTCCACTGAAAAACAAAGACAAATAACATCTCAGTTTTATTACAAACATAATTTTGACCTTGTAGAGTGCCTGAGAAGGTCTTAGGGACCATAATGGGTCCCCGAGCCACACTTGGATAATCACTACACTAAATCATCATGATAAGGTTTAAGGAACCAAAGAGATCATTGCTAACAATCATGGTCATACTTAAACCACTCCAAAATGTTGGTTATCTGAAGGTGTACTTGTAGATTGTCGTTTCTTGACAATGTTATATATGTGTGATTTTTGGGGGGAGAGGGTAGTAAATTCATTCGTTTACCTATCATTAGAAGAGCTCAACATTTGGAAAGAAACAATATAATCTTGTGGTTAAAAAAATAGCTTTACGAGGTGCAGAATATTGTGTGCTTAGTGCTACCATTTGTGTTAGAGATAAAAAGTGTGAGCAAGAGTTGCTTTTTGACCTTTCTAGAAGAATATATAAAGAACTAAAAATAGTGGTTCTCTCTGAAGTGAGGATTGGGGAAAAGGACAGCTACCAACACTTACATAGCTCATGAGTTGTTTTTTACAGGTGTATGTATTGGTTTCTCAAAATATGTAGTTAATGACAAAAATAAAAAAACCACAAAATCTTTAGATTCAGAAAGATTTAGGTTAGAGCCTTCGTCTGCTACTTATTACCTACATAACCTTAGCCTAATTACTTGACCTGTTTAATACCTATTTTTTTAACCTGTAAATTGGAGTTATCGGTAGTTCCTACCTCGTAAGATTAGTGTGAGTGCTAAATGAGAAAATCTCTTGTTCCCTTAGAAGCATATGTTTTACTTATTATTATTGCTAATCATAATTATCATCACTTTATAAATCAAAGGCTTATTTTGAAAGTCAATCTTTCCTTAATTTTCCTTTTACCTGATTCTGAAACTTCATTAGATGAATATGGTAATGCAATTACAATCATGATCTGCTCATTGAGGGGTCCTTAAAAAGTCTAGATTATTCTAGGAGTTTTGACTGCATCTTGTCTTTCTGCTTAAAATCGTTTGTACTAGACTTCCACAATCACACTTCTACGCATCACACCTGTCTTTGGCAACCTTAACTTGGGCCTGGCACATAATAGGTCCGTGGTTCGTTGACCCTAAGCTACAATCCCTAGCTCTAGACCAGCCAGTCTGAATTGGCCTCTTGTCCATTTTATTTTGGAATGTGCCTCATTCTGCCCTGTCATTACTATATTGGATTTGGAATCATCTATTTTTAGTAACCTTTTAATTTCTTGATTATTCTGCTCAGCTAGGATAAATTTGTAAGTTCCAATTCCTCTGGTTTTGACTCTATGTGTGTTTCTGTACTGAATGCATTACTCATTTCCTACTTAACTTAATATCCATATGATTATTTCCTGCATGCTTTTCATCCTGTCATTGGGGTTTGATCCTTGATGGTCACTTCACAAGTGTCTGTCTGAGCTGCAACTGCTGATTCTTGGTGTCTAATGAATCTAAAGTCTCCTATATTTATAATGTATAGGTTTATATAAGAAGCAAATTACTTAGCTTGGTGAACAATGGCGAACATAGAAATATTCTCTGATGCCTATGAAATACATAGTATACTCTATCAGAGATGACTCTGATTGAGAGAGCATCCTATAAAGGGTACTGTTTATTAGATTTTGCCAGAATCTTTAAAAATTTTTCTTTAATGTTTATTTATTTTTGAGGGGGGGGGCATGAGTGGGGGAGGGGCAGAGAGAGAGACACAGAAGACACAGAATCCGAAACAGGCTCCAGGCTCCCAGCTGTCAGCACAGAGCCCAATACGGGGCTTGAACCCACGAACTGTGAGATCATGACCTGAGCCGAAGTTGGACACTTAACTGACTGAGTCACCCAGGTGCCCCAGATTTTGCCAGAGTCTTGACAGCAATTCCCATGAATTCACCAAGACCAGATATCCGTATAAAATAATAGCTACGACATTATTAGGAAGACAGAAGGATTTATTGGGTATGAAATGAGAAATACGTGCATTTTTCTATAAGCTTATCATAAATAAAGTGTGATGGATTTACAGTGGATTCAGATACTCATCTTCAGGTCCTTTTTAATCAGGAATTGGTGATAAACTTGAGCATGGCTAAGAAAATAGCCTCTCTTTTAGACTAGGTCAGTTTCTCAGCATGGACACTCTTGACAGTTCGAGTCCGTGATTCTGTTGTTGGGGCTGTCCTGTGCACTGATGGATGTTTAGCAGCATGCCTGTCCCAGCCTGCTAGGTGCCAGCAGCACCTGCTTTGTCATGGCAGTCACAAATGTCTCCAGACTTTACCCAGTGTCCTCTTGGGGGTGGGGGAAAAGCACTCTCTGCTGGTCTAGTCTTTAGAAATTTATTACAGTGTGTCTAACTTTTGATTTCTTAGCGAAACGAGTGGAAGAATTTCGGACTTAATTTATTTTTTGTGTGTGTGAAAATATTTTATTGTTGTAACTTTTTGTTTTCATTCTTTATTGTATAGTTCCCTTTATCGGAATATTAAATTATTATTTTTAGTACATATTCTTGTGAAATTGTTTTATCATCATTATTATTCGTCATTATATGTCTTCCCCACAAGATTGTAAGCACCATGAGGAACAAAACTCTTTCCGGACCAAATGTATGTTCTTGTCTGTGTTAATGACTGTCATTTGGTAGATACTTAATAAGTATTTGGGGGTATGAGTGAATGAATGAATTCTTATTCTTGAATTGAGAGGCAGTATATTTGTGGAAGACTAGAAAAAGAGTCCAAAGATCTGCTTTCTAGTCTTGGTTGCACTGTGGTGTCTTTGACAGTTCTTTTTATTTCACTGGCTTTCGATTTCCTCATAGGGAAAATGATGACCCATGAAAGATCGGATATTAGTTTCGTAGGGCTGCCATAAAAAAAAGTACCAAGTACTGAGTAGCTTAAAACAGAAATTTATTGACTTACTTTGATCTTAGCCTGGAAGTCTGAAATCAAAGTGTCTGCAGGGCCATGCTGTCTCTGAAACCCGTAGGGGAGAATCCTTCCCTGCCTCTTAAATACTGATGTTTGCCTGCAGACCTTGTAGTTCCTTAGCTTCTAGATGCATCCAGTACTCCAGTGTCTGCTCTGTTGTCACAAGGTCTTCTTCCCCGTATGCGTTTCAGCTTCTGTGTCTCTTCTTGTCTCATGAGGACACCAGTCATACTGGATTAGGACCCAACCTAATGACCTCCTCTTAACTTGATTTCATCTGTAGAGACCCTATTCCCAAGTAAGATCACATTCACACGTAGCAGGGCGGAGGTGGGTGTTAGGATTTCAGCATATCTTTTGGGGGGATACAATTCAACCCATAACGGATTCCATTTAATCTGTATGTTGCTATTATGGTTTCTGCTTTTGTCTATTGACCTAAAGTTATAGATCACAATCAAGATGGAGAACAGAATTGTAATTTGAGTCCAATTTAGAATTTAGGCCCCTTTGAAAGAAATGGCTGAAATCTAACAGTGCTACAGGAATATCTGGGGAATTGCTGTTGTTTAACTGTAACCTACATGATAATGCTGAGCCCACCACCACACTGCTTTGCCTCTGTGTTTCGTCAATACCGAACCGTGACCATCAGTAAAACGTCATCTAACAGTGACAATGGCCAATGGCAATTCTATGCTCATTGCCTGGCTGCATTGTAGTCTGCAACAATTTCACCTAAAAATTAATTATAGAAAACTATATGATAGAATATTACCTGACATGTTTAAAAATGGTAAAGTTAGAGTTAGCCATATTTTTCTTAATGGCGAGTTGTCATGGTGATTAAGAGGTCAAGCTTTGTAAACAGATTACCTGGATTTGCATTCCAACTCCATCATTTACCAAGTGGCCTTGGGCAGATTATTTAACTGCACTAAATACACTTGTAAAATAGGGGTAATAAATACTATCTACAACATAGAATTGCTTTGAGGATTTAAGGACATGGACATGATGTCAAAATGACTCACTGAGCTGATTTGAAGTTCTCACTGACCAGAGATGGAAAAATTTGAGCATCAACGAAGATAAGAATTGCAAAATATTCAAAACTATCAAATATATTTAAATCTATGATTTTGAAAATGGGTATAATAAAAATAAATAAATCAGTCTCCTCTTAAAATTGGCCAAAACAAAACAGCAATTTACTATTTTGAAAACGGCTTAAGGGAGAAAAAAATCAAGCTTTTATCTGCCTTACCCATATAAACTATACCACTAAGTAACTGAATAGTAGGAGAGAGGAAGAATCATCTTATATAATTAATTCATTTAATAAATAAAAATGGCAACACTGAAGCATCCCTATTTTATAATTCCAGTTATTGAATAGATCTAGGCATAGAGCATCAGTAGCTGCTGATGTAAAGAATGAAAACCAGATAGTCCTTCTAATGAAAAAACACAACACTTACTAGAATTTCCAAAAATATCACATCTAAATCTGAGTTTAATAAAGTTTCTGGATCTGATTTGTAGAAAATGCAGAGGACAGAGGAATGTGTTAAACTGTACCATGAAAATGTAATCACCACCATTGAGACTGTGGGAAACTCCATGTCAGATGAGCTGGAATGTTGAACAGACACATTGTAAGGAAAAGAAATAGAAAGCAGAGAAAAGTAGATTGTAGATTAAAAGATTTAGCAGGTTAAAAAAAAAAATGGACGAGACCAAACTATAGTATCTAGGGATGAATCCTTGGGTGATAAAGCCAATGAAGGAAATGATTATTCTACAAGTCAAGATAGTGCTTACTTTTGGAAGGCGGGTAGCTATGATTAGGGTGTGGCACAAAGAAGGGGCATCTGGGGGAGCTGGCAAAATTCTATTTCTTGGGTGGTTTCATTGTTTTTTTCTTACAGAAACTCACTATCCTTCACATTTGTTTAGAGTGGTTTCCGGTAGCTGTTTTATTTTAAAGGTTAAATACCTCTCCAACACCGAAATATCATTTGGAGACCAGATTTGAATATAGAAGTCCTTGACTCCTCAGAATTCCATTGTGGCACAGTGTGGTCTTGGAGAGTTTGCCATGGCCCCTGACTTAACCCACTTCTCTCTCACTCCTAGCCCCATCTCATACTTGAAGGCCTTTCATGCAAGCATGTGAGTACCCAAGCTTCGTCTACACCTACCCTTCAAATTGCTACCCCTTAGAACTAGGGAGGGCATGCTGGTGGCCTGTTCACATGTGGGTGGATGGACTTGAGAGCCCTGCACAGGCACTGACCACAGACTTGGGGCTGTGTGGGCAGCGTATTTGTTTCCTATACTAAGGACTGCCATAACAAAGTACCACAACAGTGTGGCTTAAACAGCACAAATTTACTGCCTCATAGTTCTGGTGGCTTGAAGTCCAAATCAAGATCTCTATGGGGTCGTTCCTTCTGAGGACTATGAGGCCTCTCCTTTTGGCTTACAGATGTTCATCTCCTCCTTATATCTCTTCACATCATCTTCCTTCTACCTGTGTCTGCCTCTGTCCAGATTTTCCTTTTTATAAGGATACTGGTCATATTGGAGTAGGGCCCACTCTAATGATATCATTTCAATTTGTTTATCTATATAAAGACTTCGTCTCTAAGGTCACATGCTGAGGTACTGGGGGTTAGGACTCCAGTGCATTTTTAGTTAGGGGACACAATTCTACCCTTACCAGACAGGAATTCTGGGATTCCATGGAGCATGGTCTAGAGGGGGTTCCATGGGCTCCAGATGGCCATGTCCTCTTAGCTCCATGGACACCTTCCTCTATAGGGAGGCCCACAGCCAGAGGAGAGCCCTAGGGGCCCAGCTGGTAGTGTGACTGTTAGTAATGTATCCTATAATGTAGCACATATAATTATAAACTATAGCAAACTCTGCTCCACCCTTTTCTCTCAGCCTTACCATTTCAGAGCAAGCTGGACCCATGACCTACTACCAGCATCTACATCCCTTTGCCTGAAGGTTTTCTCTGGCTCAAGGAGCCTGCTCTGTGCCGAGAAATAACACTCCCCTGGGAGCAGCCCTTAATCCATGACTGAAAAGAGTTGGGACATGATCCAGTTCCCTGGCTTGTTAGGAAGGAGAATTCTGAGGAAAGGGTAAATACGTAGGTCGATATCAAAGACTTTCCCCATCATTAAAAAATTCCATTAAAAGATACTAATATTGAATTGTCATACATATGTATTTTTCCCTTGTGTATTTCATTTATTTTTTGTGTCCTACACATTAAAGAGCAAACTCCAAGAAGATGGGTTTGTTTGTTTTTTTTATCTGTTTATTTGGCTGCTGTATGCCCAGGCCAACACAGGGCCTGGCACAATGCTGTGGGGGATGTGGACCCTCAGAAGAGAGAATGGCAGCACTCATGGGGTGAGGAAGGGAGATTAGGAGGCAAAAAGTTCTGATTACATGTGATGCTGTATTTTATCATCTTGCTTTATTTTGACCATGATTTTCATGCCCTGTCACCAATATTATGATTATTTGAGAACTATTTGTACTAGGCTTATTTAAATTTCCAAAATAATTGATCAAGGGAGAAATATGATTGTTGCTTGACTGGTCCATCCAAGTAATCACTCTGGTCACAAATATGTCCCTCAATCTCCTCCCTGATACTTCTAACATAAGATCATTCAATGTTTCTTTTCCTTTTTTCTTTTTTTCTCTTTTCTTTTCCTTTTGAGTAGGCTTCATGCCCAGCACAGAGCCCAACATGGGGCTTGAACTCACAACTATGAGATCAAGACTCGAGCTGAGATCAAGAGTCAGATGCTTAACCAACTGAGCCACCCCCAGACGCCCCTCTTTTTTTTTAAATGGAGGTATAATTGACATTATATTAGCTTCAGGTATACAAAATAATGATTCAGTATTTGTATATATTGCAAAATGATCATCATGATGTCTAGTGAACATCTGTCATCATACATAATTACAAAACATTTTTTTGTGATGAGAACTTTTAATTTACTCTCTTAGCAACTTTCAAATATACAATATGGTATTATTAACTATGGTCACCATGCTGCACATTATATTCCCAGAACTTAATTTATTTTATAACTGGAAATTTGTACCTTTTGTGTATCTTTTGACCTCCCTCTCCTCTTTCATCCACCCCTCACCCCTACCTCTGGCAATCACCAGTCTGTTCTTTGTATTTATGAACTTGTTTTTTTAATTCCACATGTAAGTGAGATCACATAGTATTTGTTTTTCTCTCTTTGACTTATTTTTTTTAAGTTTATTTAATTTGAGAGAGATAGAGTGCAAGCAGGGAAGGGGCAGAGAGAGAGAGAGAGAGACAGAATCCCAAGCAGGCTCTGCACTGTCAGTGCAGAGCCCGATGCAGGGCTCGAACTCACAAACTGTGAGATCATGACCAGGGCCACAATTGAGTCAGCCACTTAACCACCTGAGCCACCCAAGTGCTCCTCTTTAACTTATGTTTATTTCACTTAGCATAATGCCCTCAAGGTCCATTCATATTCCTGCAGATGGCAAGATTTCATTCTTTTTAATGGCTGCATAATATTCCTCTGTGTGTGTGTGTGTGTGTGTGTGTGTGTGTGTGTGTGTGACATTTTCTTCATTCATCCGTTGGTGGACACTTAGGTTGTATATCTTGTCTATTATAAGTGATGCTGCAATGAAAATGAGGGTGCATGTATCCTTTTAAATTAGTGTTTGCATGTTTTTTAGACAAATGCCCAGAAGTAGAATTGCTGGATGATATGGTAGTCCTATTTTTAGTTCAAAAATTTTTTTCAATGTTTATTTATTTTTGAGAGAGACACAGAGTGTGAGTGGGGTAAGGGCAGAAACAGAGGGAGACACAGAATCCGAAGCAAGCTTCAGTCTCTGAGCTGTCAGCATAGAGCCTGATGCGGGACTCTAACTCACGGACTATGAGATCATGACCTGAGTCGAAGTTGGACGACTAACTGAGCCCCCAGGAGCCCTTATTTTTCATTTTTTGAGGAACCTCCATAGAGTTTTCCATAGTGGCTGCACCAGTTCACATTCCTACCAACAGTGCACAAAGATTTCCTATTCTCTACATCCTTGCTAATACTTATTTCTTGTTTTTTTGATAATAGCCTTTCTAACAGGTGTGAGGAGATATTTCATTGTGGTTTTGATTTGCATTTCCCTGATGGTTAGTGATGTGAGCATCTTTTCCTGTACCTATTGGCCATCTGTATGCTTTCTTTGGAAATATGCCTATTTAGCTCTTCTGCTCATTTTTAAATTGGATTGTTTCCTTTTTGCTATTAAGTCATATGAGTTCTTTATGTATTTTGGATATTAGCCCTTTATCAGATACATGATGTGCAAAGATTTTCTCCCATTCAGTAGGTTACCTTTTCATTTTGCTGATGGTTTCCTTTGCTGTGCAGAAGATTTTTAGTTTGATGTAGTCCCACTTATTTATATTGCTTTTGTTGCCTTTGCTTTTGACGTCAGATCCAAAAAAATCATTGTCAAGCCCAGTACCAACGAGCTTACTGCCAATGTTTTTTTCTAGGAGTTTTGTGATTTCAGGTCTTGCATTCAAGTATTTAATCCATTTGGAATTAATTTTTGTATGTGGTGTAAGATAGTGGTCTAGCTTCATTCTTTTGCATGCTGCTGTCCAGTTTTCCCAACATCATTTATTGATGTCTTCCTCACTGTGTATTCTTGACTCCTTTGTCATAATTGACCTATTGCATGGGTTTATTTTCTGGGCTCTTTATTCTGTTTCACTGATCGATGCATTTGTTTTTATTTTATTTTTTTATTAAAAAATTTTTTATTAATGTTTATTTTTGAGAGAGAGAGAGAGACAGAGTGTGGGGGGGGGGACAGAAGAAGAGGGAGACATAGAATCTGAAGTAGGCTCCAGGCTCTGAGCTGTCAGCACAGAGCCCCTTGCGATGCTCAAACCCACAAACTGTGAGATCATGACCTTAGCCAAAATCTGACACTTAACTGACTGAACCACCCAGGTGCCCTGTCGATGTATTTGTTTTAATGCCAATACCATACTGTTTTGATGATTATAGGGGTATAGTTTGAGATCAGGGAGGCTGATGCCTCTAGCTTTGTTCTTTTGTAAGATTGCATTGAAGATATTTCAATAATCCTAATTCTTTCCCAAGGAACTAATAACTCATAAAGCATCAAGTATCATTTTTCTATGAAAAGTGGAATTCCATTATTAAGTCAAGCTTTGTGTCTCTGATTTATTTATTCATTATCACTTTTCTTCTGTTCATTCTTTTTCCCTTTTTATTTTCTAGGGTTTTTTTTCTTTCAGGACAGATGTAAGCCAATTTGGCTGTAGCTCACACAACCCATACAAGAACTGGCATTAAACTTTTCTCCTGCTGACATGTCTGCCTATTTCTGATTTCACTGAAATCTGATTTCCATCTCTGTGACACAACTCAGCCCGGAGGTTGAATTATTATACTGTTCCCCCAAGTGCCTAACACATGGCTAGCGTGGTGATATTGTCTACTGCTGTGACATTTTGGGGGATGGGTTATATATCTTTTAGAAAACATCTACTTTTTATTTTATTTATTTAACATTTTTAAAGTTTCTTTATTTGAGAGAGAAAGAGAGAGAGAGAGAGAGAGAGAGAGAGAGCACATGCCAGCAGGGGAGGGGCAGAGAGAGAGAGAGAGTCCCCAGTAGGCTCCATGATATCAGCGCAGAGCCCAACGCCGGGCTCTATCTCATGAACCATGAGATCGTGACCTGAACCGAAATCAAGAGTTGGATGCTTAACTGACTGACCCATCCAGGTGCCCCAGAAAACATTATCTAATTTTTAAAAACATCATTTTCTTTATGTGACCTAGAACGGTGGAGGCTGGTGGTAGATACTCAACTCCTTGTTGAATTGGTAACAACATAATCATAGATTTTTTTTTTAAAGCTATCTTGGATCTGAATGGTTAAAACGCACCATAGTTAGTCCCTAAGCATTCCTCTTATGTCCAGTGAGCACAAAGAAAGTGAAATGACACAGTGACTGCCACGGAAGGGCACAGAAGAAACGTAGAACTTGAATGAAGAGCCAGTTTAGTGGAGAAGGATTTAGTTGGGCACAGGGAGAAAATAATGTTAATTAGACGGGTCTTTAGATGCCAATAGGAAAGCTGCTGAAGGAAAACCAACGGACCTATCTGGCTCTGTAGTACACACAGGAAAGCAACAGCTTCGCAAGTGTTGAAAATGAGCACTATGTTATTTATTTTGGCCCTTAGAAGGCTGACCACATTGTACTCATGTTACAGTCTCTCAGCATTTTCAAGTTATCAATAGAGTTAATCATATCCATTCTCCCACACTAGATTCTGGGGAGGGTGTGTGTGTGTGTGTGTGTGTGTGTGTGTGTGTATGTTTGGTTATTGTTTTGATTTTTCCTTGCTTTTCTTTCTTTCTTTCTCTCTCTCTTTCTTTCTTCCTTTTTTTTTTTTTTTTTTGGCTTGTTTTTCTGTAGAACTCTTCTCATATTTGTTCTTTGGTAGGCACTGCATGGAGAGATTATAGAATTTTATCTCTAGTCTTTTCCTTTTGTCAACAAATAGATTTCACAGATACACTAGGTCATAAAATTACCTTAACATTAGAAAAGTTATCCCACCTTTACTATAAATATTATTACCATTTAGCCACTTCACTGAAGTGGAGTTTCCTAGTGATGACATACTTCAAAAAGGTCTTTTGTGTTTTTTTTACCCTCCACTCTTCATCTGATAGAGATTATGACAGATTCCTCAAATGATCCATACATTGAAGAAATTGAGGCAGTGTGGAACCTGCTTGGGATTCTCTGTCTCTCTCTCTGCCCCTCCCCCACTTGTGCTGTCTCTCTCTCTCTCTCTCTCTCTCTCTTAAAATAAATAAATAAAATTAAAAAAAAAACCTTCCGTAATTAGTCTTATAATTTTTTTTTACTCTGATACATTTAAGAACAGATTAAATGGTATGTTTCAGAGATATTTCAAAATTAATTTTGCCTTGTTTTATATACAGTATAAGTATATTATGCTAGTGTATTATGCCTTATAGCCATTTTTTAATTGTTATTATTTTTGGACAGAGAATCATTAAAAAGTAGGTTTTTTGAGCTTAATTTTTTTCTTACTATTTTGGTTGTTTTGTTACTATGTGTCAATCGTGTTTAGGGTTCCACTAGTGAAAACATTGGAGGTTTCTTTTTTTCAGTTATGGGATTAGCTGATGGATTTAAGGTCACTTATTATTGCTTCATATTTGTATTGAACATGATTTATCTGAATGACTGAAGACTGGACTTTCATGACCCAGGGTTAAAATAAAATCCCCTCTGGTTCTCAAAGAAGTTACTTTTGATGGGACATCCTTTGCCTATAGAAACAAAGCTCCTGTGTGGCACCCTTAGGCTTGTCTGTTCATAAATGCTGTACAATGGGATAAACATTTAAAACTGTGGTCAGCTAGACTTTAGTTCCAAAACCTGGTGAGAAATTGTGTGTCCTTGTTCAGAGGATATAAATAACATGCAGAGAAATGAAGGCAAAAGAAAAGAATAATTTTTTGGCTACTTGTCTATAATATTTGCATAATTGACTGCAACACATGAGAGGCTCCCCTTTGTGGCCCGTATTTGATGACAGTTCCTCTTAAAGACTGAAACGGCCAATTTGGAATTCATCAAGCTCAACTTTTCTCTGTGACTGGACTTCCCCTTTGGGCAGCCTTCCATGGGAAGCCTTTATGGAGTCCTTAAAAAGTATGGCAGCTCTACTGGAGATTGACAATGATTTAGCCTCTGTACTTTTGAAGATAAAGGACTCTTGTCGACTATTTAGGACCCCCTTTTCCCAGAAGGGAATGCTTTTAAGTTTCTTAGTGGATTAATTAGTAACTGAAGATAACGCCATTCTTTGAATTGTTCCCAGTTTTACAACAAATAACTGCAGAGAGACAAGTGCTATCAGAAGAAGAAATAAGAAAAAAAATCATATAAAAGATGATCAGATTTCAGACCTTGTCCATTATATGGAGATTTCATTTCTACTCCTAGATCCTACCCTAAATAGAAGAAGCTGGTCATGGAGTCAGATGTTAAAGAGAAAAGGGGGAGTAGGAGAGACACTTTTTCTCTCATTGCACTGGTGGAGGAGTTTAGTGCCTTGAATATCTCAGACTTTCTAGTTGTACAGAGACACTGACTGAGGAGGACGGAAGCTCATTGTCTTAGTAAGACATAATATTTTACACAGCAAGTGTGGAATGAAAAAAAAAATCATGATTAAAGCCATGCTTGTATCTGGGAATTCTTCTGGGTAGGAGGCAAACCTCAGATGTATTTATGTTGATTTTTAAACAATGTTAGGCAGTGCTGCAGTGGTTAAATTTATGATGACATAGAGCTGTGTGAGCCTTCATAGATGGCTTGCTTCTTTCTGGTCTCTGACTCCAGAGAGATGAAATGATTTGGTGAATCACAATTTGGTGAAGGGGTATGGGCTAGTATTAAAACCAACGTGAAGAGGGCTGGAGATGAGATGTCAGCACAGAGCCCGACATGGGGCTTGAACTCACAAACTGCGAGATCATGACTTGAGCCAAAGTCTGACGCTCAACCGACTGAGCCACCCAGGCGCCCCGTTCTCTGTGCATTTAATGTTTTTACTTAGTTTATTTTAATACTGGCAGAAGTGGAACCCTCAGTTTGGCAACCAAAGTATGATCGGCTATCATTACGTTATTGAGAGCTTCCGACAAATTGCTTATGTTCATTCTGTGGTGAAATCTGTAAATAATATGCAGAATCCTGAGTCTCCTCCTTCATCTCCTCTCAGCACTATTCTGTTTCCTATTTTCGGAGCCAGTGTCACCAGGTGAATTTATACAGCCGTGGCCAGCCCTCCAGACTTAGAAGAAGTCAGTCAGGTCCCTGGTGGAAAACTGCCTTCCCCCTCATCTGGCCCCAACAACCGATACCTCACTATTAAAAAACAGAGAAATTTGAAGCTAAAAGGATTCTTTTTAAAAATTTATTTATTTATTTATTTTGAGAGAGAGAGTGAGCACAAGCAGAAGAGGGGCAGAGGGCGGGGGGGGAGAGATTCCCAAGCAGGCTCTGTGCTGCCTAGTGCACAGAGCTCGATGTGGGGCTTGATCTCAGGGAAGGTGGGATCATGACCTGAGCCAAAATCAAGAGTCGGATGCTTAACTGGGGGCACCTGGGTGGCTTAGTTGGTTGGGCGTTGGACTCTTGGTTTTGGCTCAGGTCATGATCTCACAGTTCGTGGGTTCAAGCCCCACATTGGGTTCTGTGCTGATAGTGCAGAGTCTTGCTTTGGATTCTCTCTCCCTCTCTCTCTGCACCCCCCCCCAATAAATAAGTAAACTTAAAAAAAAAGAGTCAGACATTTAACTGACTGAGCCACCCAGGCACCCCGAAGCTAGAAGGATTCTTAAAGTTCCTTTAGACCTAAATCTTCCATATATAGACCCAAAGAGGCTGCCTTGCTCAAGGTTACACGGCTGGCTTTAGACTCGTTAAGAGATTGAGATAATAAAGTTAGTTGGGACTTCACAGAGTTTCCCTTCAAAAGGAGAAATCTCTGAGAAAAGGACGTTCTTCTTAGGTCAGCATCTTGGAGGGATGAAATTATTGAACCACGAAACATGGGCACAGAGGGAGAGGAGTTGGCCCTTGGAAGAGGAGGCAACACAGAAGGCGAACCTGGCCTCTTTGTGTTGCCTGCGTCCTGGCCGGTGAGGCCAGCATCGGAGTCATTCTGATTCCCAGCTTCCCGTGTCTGACCTCCTGTGACTGACCACTGTGTGGCATCCACAGGGGACGTTACATGGAGTGGGACGGAAGTGGAGCCTGCCGGTTCCCTCTGAGGTTGTTCAAGTTACCTCCTTTGTTTGGTTCTGCCCAGCAGCGGGGATTTCCTGGGACTCCAGAGCCCGTATCGCAAGTTTAACCACCAAAGGGCTCTCTCTCTGTTGGCCTCTAAACAGAGGATGCTCCAGCTCTTGGAATCTGTTCTCCCCTGACCCCACAGCTGTTTCTCTGGGACAAAGCTCAGGTGAAAGAAGAAAAAGTAGACAAGGAATGAATTTTAAATTTTTTTACAGTCTTTATTTTTGAGAGAGAGAGAGACACAGAGAGAGGCAGAGGGGCAGAGAGTGAGGGAGACACAGAACCTGAAGCAGGCTCCAGGCTCTGATGTCAGCACAGAGTCTGACACGAGACTCGAACCCACCAACTGTGAGATCATGACCTGAGCTGAAGTCGGATGCTTAACCGACTGAGCCACCCAGGGGCCCCGAAAGGGAACGAATTTAACCTCATTCCTCTGTAACTGAAAGAAAAACTTACATGGAGCTCAAATGGAAAAAAGAGGTTTGATCTGGGAGTGCAGTGCATGCTAGAAAACAATTCCTGTTATTATCACTTGGGAGCTGGTTGTGGGTTTGAACAACCATTTTGCTGACTTTTTGGCAGCAAGTGTGAGTTTTCCTGTTCAATTAGGTCTTTGGGAGGGTTCTTAAAATCCTGTCGAATCATTTGACTCCTACAGGAAAACACTGATTGGTATTAATTTTCATCCTTTGCCTTTTGATGTTGAAGTAGACTGAAGCACTTCCTCCTTTTCTGCTGTGTTCTTTTTCTTTCCACCTTTCCCCCATCCCAAATGATTATAGTATTTCCAAATACAAGGGGCCAGTTGTAGAAAATTCAAGAATAGGGTCCTGTTATAGGCTCAAAGGATGAAGGGTCCAAATAGGATCCAAATAGGAGGAATGAATGTGCTGTTAGTGAAAATCTGGTTGTGTTGATTAGTAGCAAATGTGGAATTTAAATGCCCTTGGTAGGTTAAAACTTGAAGAAAAAGAAATTGCCCTCCTCTGCATGCAATTGTAGCTACCTAATGAAAGAACAAACATCTTTTAGACTGAACTCCAACTTCATTAAAGTTGCTGAATTATAGTCTGGAGCATTTGGATATGTATTTCTATTTGATTTGAAATGTCATTATAAATACTTTTGTTAGGCCAAACTAAAATTAGAAAAATACAAAATACTAAATGGACAGTTATTTTTATGTTTTTGTTAGCACCTTAAAAATTTTGTAAAATTTTGGGTGAGTGTGTTTATGATATTCAAACCTGTGTTTTCTTTCTCACGTTAAAAGTTGACTTGGCCTAATTCAATTAGAGTTGTATTTTTAGGTTCAAAATGACTTATGTTAATTTTTTTTTTTTTTACCCCAAACTTTGGTCTATCATTATCAACATGGAGTTTATATTTGAAACAAAAATCAGAGTCTGAAACTCTTGGTATTCTGTGTACTCGTTCAGAGATTATGAGTCCCACAAAGTTGAAATGAAACTATAAGAACACGTTGCCACTGGCATTCTGTTCTTTTGGACACTCTGCAATCTGATAGTGGGAATGAAAAGGAGCATAAATCCGTGGGGGAAATGCAGAATGGATGGTTCCTTCTTTGTCTATAGCATACTGCTTTGTTAGCTGCGGCTTTAGCCCTTGTGGGTAAGGAAGCTCAACTCTTTTGTGGATATTGCTTCATATAACAGCTCTTCAAAAATAACAGCCATAAATCCTGGAAAATAGGATTTAACGGTGTCACTGTTTCTCTTTTGTGTTAGAAAAGTGTAGTCAACACCTCCAAGTCTGATTTAAGATAGGTGAGGTTTTTGAACATTTATCCAATTGACATTGATCTCCGAGTTAACAGATAGGGTTCAGTAAAAGAAAGCCAAATATCAGCTTTCCTACTGTAGGATGACTTAATTAACCTAACTGAATGATCAAAAGAATTCGAATAAGTAGGGCAGCACTCGTGAGACTTAAAAAAAAAAACAAAGAACAAAAGTTTGAGGACTTTACTACCTGAATTATCTGATGGGGAGCCTGGGTATTTAGGAAAATAACTACATTACCGTGGTGCGAAGAATTCAGACCAAATGGAGTTGAACGAAAGACAAGATCATCAACAGCCTGGATAATTTAGTTAACTGATGACTTTGCAGTGAGGTAATGTCATAGATAAGAATGCTTAGCCCTAAATGCAGGATATTTCGCGGGCATTTTGCAGAATTATATGGGATCGCTCAAATAAAAGATAACCCAAGAGACATTCATGAGACAATTATTTGCAAAGGAAACACTGAATAATTTGGAATGTTCTGCAAATAGTAAAGGCAATGGGATGGGAAGAAAACAATAATTAAGAGGACCTCTGATGGTAAGATAAAGCTGCATTTTTGGAGTAGCTTGTGTTATTTATTTATTTTTTTCTTTCATTCTTTAGAAACAGTGTTTTGGACTGGGGAAGGAGACTGGGTCTTGCCAGATTAATAAACTGTTTAAAAGCTTCCTTATTTTTGCTACTTCCTTGTGTATCAACTAAATTGTAGTGCTAACCACTAATCCAAAGAGTTCCAGCCTTAGTTCTCAAATTAAGAAATTAATAAAATATGGGGGTGACTCAGTGGCTGAGTCGGCTGAGCGACTGGCTCTTGATTTTGGCTCAGGTCACGATCCCAGGTTTGTGGGATTGAGGCCCATGTTAGTCTCTGTGCGAACAGCATGGAGCCTGCTTGGGATTCTCTCTTTGCCTTTCCCCCAGTCTTTCTCTTTCTCTCAAAATAAATAAACAAACAAACATTAAAAAAAGAAATTAATAAAATATGGACTAGCTCAAAATGTTAATATCATATCGGCCCTTAAAGCTTTCTTGTCTGGGTCTAGCAGCATACTTTCCTTTGATAAAACTGCTGGAGAAATCTACCCCCCCTTAGAAAATCACATGATGCCTTTTTTATTTTTTTAAGTTTATTTATTTATTTTGAGAGAGACAGAGACAGCGTGAGCAGGGGAGGGGCAGAGAGAGAGGGAGACAGAAAGTCCCAAGCAGGCTCTGCACTGTCAGCACAGAGCCCCATGTGGGGCTTGAACCCAGAAACCCTGAGATCATGACCTGAGCTGACACCAAGATAGTGGTTTCAAGACGCTTAACTGACTGAGCCACCCAGTCGCCCTGCGTGGTGACTTTGATCTGTAAATATTACTGGCATCTGTTTCTGATTCTTCCTTGTGCCTAGTTTAGTGCCCTCCAAGTACTGAATAAATGTTTCATTGGTCGATTAAATGACCTCCATGTGCAAGCAGACCCAAAGTCAGAAAAACGAAGGAGCTGGAAGAGAAATCGAGACTTGGGTTTTAGTTATCAGTTCTACAAATTCAATTCAGTTTAGAAAAGGATTTACTCAGGTACTTGTTATGTGTCATGAACTGGCCATAGACATCAAGGCCCAAATGAGTAATTCTGCTTCTGAAGAGGACAGCATAGCTATGCTGTGCAATGCTATAGCAATGCTATGCATTTTGGTACCGTGCATACGTTTACAGTGTGATAGCATAGCTACGGATTACAGCTGGCAGAGAAGAAAACTTGGCAAATTTATAAATGATCTTTTTGTACACACTTCAGTTTCCAAGGCTATTTACCTAAAATTCTGCCTTTGTTATGTGCCATTAGTGACTTTGATTGTCTTCAAGTTTGCATTTCAGACAGGAAGGCAGTCTCCCAAAAACTTTCACATGCTAACAGCTGTAATTAAAGTAGAAGGCCTTATTTAAATAGTAATTAGCCTTCAGGACTTGAAATGTAAACAGAACGCTAATTCATTTAGATAGTTAATTGCTCTTCTGGGTTACAGATCTTAGCATGGCCTTCCTCTTTAGCCATGATGTATTTATGTACTGAGTACAGTCAGTGGGTTGACTCAGTGGGATGAAATTTTGCAAAATCTTGCTTGACTTTCAGAATTTTATCTTTTAACTCCCCAGTAGTGACTAAGGCAAATGAATTTGAAAACACTGTGAAAAACATCAAGCTAAATTCTATGGCAAAATCATTAACACTTGACTTTTCTTCATAATTACGGGGACCCCATGACCCAATTTTATAGCTCCCCTTTAGAGCTGTTTTTTTTTAAACTTTTAAAAATGTTTATTATTTATTTTTGAGAGAGAGAGAGAGGAGAGAGAGAATGAGTGGGGGAGGGGCAGAGAGAGAGGGAGACACAGAATCCGAAGCAGGCTCCAGGCTCCGAGCCGTCAGCACAGAGCCGGATGTGGGGCTCAAACTCAAGAACTGTGTGGGATCAGGGAAGTCGGACGCTCAACCGACTGAGCCACCCAGCTGTCCCTGATAGCTCCCCTTCAGGATTCAGGAATATCCTGGCTTGTAGATAAATTATATGGTCTTCCTAATCATAATTAAAGACGGCACCATACGGCGATCACAGTAACAAAAGGTGTGGAGATGACTGGTTATATCTTCTAGTGACTCTAATGACAAATGTCAAAATCCTTCTCTCTACTTTCTGCCATAAAGATGGTTCACAAGTGATATTATTAAGTTTAAAAAGGTTGTCTTTTTTGAAGGTCATTTACTCTACCAGGAAGCTTGTCATTTCCTTTGACAAGTTTCGTAGTCTGCCAATAACTCTTGCTCAAAAAAAAAATCACTGTATCTGATAACTGCATTATCTGTGTGGTTGTGTTTCCTCAGTTCTATAGATAAGTTGCGTGGAAGGTGGGTCTGATGTTGCTTCACTTTTTTAGGTGTTTTTTTCCCTCTTATTCCAGCTCATCGCAGTGTACAAGAGGCGTAGGCCCGCTGCCGCCACCTTTCCAACATGGGCATCCCAACAGACCTGTATAAATAGTACATATCACACTAATTCAACAAATATTTAGTGAAAGCAGTGGCTGGCACATAGGAGGCATTCGCAGATATTTATTGAACGAATAAATACTAACCACACCTTGGACTCTGTGTGAGGTGGTACCAGCTAGGTGATAGGTGGGGAGAGGAGAGAATGCTCTACATAATATCGGGTAGGTTCTGCCCTCGAGGGGTTAAGTCTCCCAGGGGAAGGTGTGAATAAATAATCATAATTGAAGGTAAGAATCTTAAGTGCCAAAAGAATGTCTGTGAGCTCACTCAGGCTGGGGAGGGTGTTGAGGGGGAGGCTTCAAGGAGGAGAGGTAAATATTCACATTGAGGATTTTCCCTCCATGTAGGGTTCATTCTGGCCTCAGATTGAGTCCCATGAAATGTGGAAGGGCCCTCCCGATGTCAGTCTCTGCAGTCGTGCGCTCGCTTTTTTGGTTTTTGTGTTTTGTGTTTTTTTTTGGCTGGCTAGCAACCTTTCCTTCAAGATTGATGACTAATCCAAATGAGCGTTAGCTCACTTTGCAAGTATGAATATGATAAGACAACAATAAATAATGCTAAAAGCTACCAATTTATTATGATTCATTTTAGCTGCGAAGCTGAAATATTGCCGCAGCATTACAGAAAGAAGTGCGTTGAGTCTTGCAAGGCCGTGATTGCCACACCAACCCCAGCCTGCCAAACACCTCAGAGTAACAGGAGGGCAGTCTTTCCTGTGGCATATCAGAACGTGATTGCTTTCCATTAGCCCAGGGCTGGAGTGGGGGCTGGCCTTCAATCCCTGGGTGCTTGCTGCGAGTGACAGCCCCGTGGCCCCTGACTGCGACCCAAGACCTAAGTAGAAAACCAGAAGGGGATGGGAGTGGATACACAGAGGGCCACGGTTTTTCGTTTCAGATAAGGGTGGGATAACGCTGAAAACGAAGTGACTACCTCCATCTCCCCAGGCCCCAGAAGCCAGGCCGTTGCCTTCCCGCCTCTTCTGGCTTTGCCTCCATGCAAACATTCTGTGCTGGGCACCTTCAAATGCCTTGGCCCCTTTGTCCCCAAGGACCGTCTTACAGGCAAGATTCATGGGACTTGAGAACTTGGCCCATGTCCAGAGGTGAAATGAGAGATAATTGCTCTTAGACACTGGCCTTGAATGTTCCACAGGGAAGACTTGGTTTCAGAATGAGTAAAAGGACGAAAACGCATACACACGGAGGGCCAAAGTCTTTCCAGAGCAAAAGAACATTGGGCTGGCGTTTAGGGCATTAAAAAAATGAATTTAATTGTCACAATGTCACCCAAAGTATGAAGTAAAATAATTTTGCCTTGAGAAATTTAAAGTGAGAAAGGCTTAATCGCAGAGCCATTCTGATGCAAAGCATTGAAAATGAACAGAACGTGCAGATCCTACTTTTTTTTTTTTTTTTTTTTTTTTTGGTAGTGTATTGTTGCTCAGGCCAAGACAGATTGTTCTGCTACCAATAGGACCCGGGCCTCACCCAAGCCAACGGGCTCTCCGGGATGCACGCAAGATCTACAACCCGCCCCTTGAAAAGGAAAGTAGGGCCCGGGACACTCTCGCAGTGTGAGCGAAAGGCTCCGAGAAGGAAAGTAACAGGATTCGCCCGTTTCGGGCGGAACCACCCCCTCCCACGAGTTTCACAGGGTCCTCGGCCCCGCCCCTCTTTTATTCCGAGAGCAGCGACCGGAGCCGAAACTTTGTAACCCGAGCGCGCCGGCCCCGCGCTCCTCCCAGCCCAAGTCCAGCCCCGGAGGGAGGCGCAGGAGGTGGGACTTGGGGCCGGGAAGGCTCGGGGACGCCAGCGCACGCGGAGCGGAGACCCCGGGAGAGCACGCCGCAGAAGAGGAGGAGCTGGAGGGGGGAGCGGAGCGCGCGGCCGGAGAACCCGAGGAAGCGGTCCCGGCGATCGGCGCGGTCGAGCGGCCGGGAGCAGCTGGGCCCGAAGGGTCCCGCGCCGAGCCGAGGCCAGGAGAGCCTGGGGTCACGGCCCCGCGTCCCCGCAGCTGCCGTCGTCCAGGAGCGGCAGCTGTGCCCGGGCTCCCGGCGGCGGCGGCGGGGGGGGGGGGAGGAGGAGGAGCTGCAGCTGGACGGTGGCAGCTGGAGGAGGAGCCGCGCGGCGGTCCGGGTGCCGGGGAGGGGACCGCGCTGTCCAGGCTGAGCCGAGCTGGGATGACCCGCTGACCGCGGCCATGGAGCCTTGACGGGGCGCTCCGGCGCGCGGGGACCAGCCGCGGGGCGCGCCCTCCCGGGAAGGGGCAGCCGGCCCTGGTAGCCAGACTTTAACCGCCGACTCTAGCCCAGCTGGGAGCAGAGCCCTTTACCATGGAACCCGTGACCAAGTGGAGCCCCAAACAAGTGGTGGACTGGACTAGAGGTGAGCGGGTCCGGGGGGGAGCGCGTCTCCGGCCCAGTGATGGGGTGGGCGGGGAGCCGGGGTCTGGGGGTGCTCAGCCGCTCCAGCGGGCGAGACGCGTGCAGAGCGCAGTGCGGTGGCAATGCAAACTTCTTCGGAGTGGCCTGTGCACCCCTAGCTCTTGTGCCTGCCTTTGGGGTGCGAGCTGTAGCAAGCCGAGGGGAGCCCCGTCATTAAGCCGGGGAGTGGAGATGGCCTTTCTACGGAGCGGGGGGGGGGGGGGTGCGTATCTCGGGACTTGCCGGGCTGGGGGCGCCTTCCCTGCCGGGGTGCGGTGCCCCGCTCCCAGGCTGCCCGTCCTGGAGAGGAGAGGCACAAGGCGCCTTTGTGTGGGTGACTCCCCTCGGACCTCGTAAATGCCGCCTGCCCGCTCGGAGTAGTTCGCAGGCGTGACGGGGCGGTTGGACAGGTAAAGGGAGACGAGGGCGGCTCGCCGAGCCTCTCTGTTTTTGTTGGAGAAGGCGACAGGGCAGCACCGGAGCCAACGCGGAGGCGTTCCCGCCGGCGAGAAGCCTTGAGCCAGACTCCCCAGGACTCGGTGACTTTTGCTCCAAGGTGCCAGGACCCCCTGTGGCGCTGCATTTCTAGGCCACATTTACACCCTGGGAAGAGGCGATCTGTTCAGAATCACTGTCCTGAGCTGTACGGTATTTGGGACGAGGAAAAGCAGTGGGGTGGGGCGGTCATAGGTGACTGAGCGGGGGTAGAAGCTCTTACCCAGCGGTCTGGCTTACTTTTTAGTGCCTCCCAAGATTGCCAGGGAAGAGTGATCGAGGTTTCTCAAGCCTCTTCTACTCTTCCAAAGAAACAAAGCCCGCAAGAACAACCACTGTGTTTATGGGTTCCTCACCCCCCCCACCCCCACCCCTGGCTTAACATCTCTTTGTTTCAAGTTACTGTTTCTTTTTTCTTTCTTCTATCTGCTCTTCCAGGTGAGGAATGGTGCCCTTTCTCAATAATACTAACTAGAATTGTATAGCGCTTTACAGTTTGCTAAGAACTCTCTCTCTGTTATTGCCTTTGGTGATCACAGTAAGCCTGTGAGGTAGGTAATACTGGTAAGATCAGGTCGCCTTTCAGACCGTCTCATGGCTGGGGCATGAAGGAAACTGGTCATCTCTTACATCTCATTTCCCATGCCTGCCAAGTACACACAGACCACGTGGGAATGGGTGTCCCTCCGTGTATGGGACACATGGCGTGCATCAGTGGGGTATCCTGATCCCAGAGGAGCAGGAGAGGGATACAGTGTCTCCAGAGAAGAGGTTTGTCCAGGGACCAGAATTTCCAGGGCTCTCATTTAAAACGAGGATGCAAACAACACATACTTGTGCATTGGTGACTGGCTTTGCCTGGGGGAGGAGTAAAGAGCATTGCCAGGGCTTGGCACAAAATGCAACTTCAAAGCTGTAAATTCCCAGACCCTGTTTTGAAGTAGGGCGTGTTTCCCTGTTCCAGGACACCACCAGATTCCCCACCTGGTGACCTGCCAGGATGCAGTTGGTTGGTCTCTTTTCCCTTGGTGTCCCTTACAGAAGCAGCATAAGAAAAGGATGATTTCAGCGGCTTCTGACCTCCAGAGCCGTTCTGTCCTGTAGGGTCATATGTGGCTCTTAAGCCCTTAAAGTGGGCTGGTCAGAATCGCAATGTGTCGTAAGTGTAAAATTACATGCGTGTGAAGCCGAGGTGTAAAAAAATAATTTAAATTATCTCAGTTTTTTATACTTACCACATGCCGAAGTGAGTATTTTGGATACGTTGCATTAAATGTATGATTAACATTAACTTCACCCGTTTATTTTTATCTTCTTAATTGTGGCTCCTAAAAAATGGAAAATTACCCCTGTGACTCACATTTGTGACCTGCAGTATACTTCTGTTGGACAGTACTGCTCATGGGCTACAGAAAGGGTTCCAGTTTATCGCTCTTTGGCTTTCTTCAGCGTCTGCCAGTGTACTTGATAATGTACAACTAGAAAGATGGTAACAGGCACACAGGAAGATTATGGAGTGAGATCTTCACACCCTCAAGATTGGTGTCTTTTTTTTGGGGGGGGGCCTCTTGGGATTGGGAGAAGTGTAAATTCACATCCCGTTATGTTTGTTTAGCATCTAAAAAGGAAGAGCAGATTAAAAGGTTTTTGGTCTCCAGTTGCCTTGACGTTATGACTTGAGATTGCTTTCATCTAGAGAAAGTTTCCTACTGACCTGAAAGGGCAATTATCAGCAGTTCAATACCTTGGTATCAGGAGCTCTGGCTACTGATTAAGTTACATACCTGTGGTTAGCACATGGCAACTTTATACAGAATGCTTGTGCCCTTTTGGACACTGAAGTACAGCCTCATAGAATGACCTGGGTACTTTCCGTGTTAGAATCTAGGAAAGATAAAAAGTGCAAGTGTGGCTTACGCTTACACAAGAGGCTACATTCTCCCAAATTGCGTGATGCATTACTTGAATATTTCTCATAGTAATGTTGTCAAAGTATTGACTTTTCAATCAACTGTTGGCTTCTGCAGACTTGTTTGCTTATGCGTCTATTTTTAGCTGTCTTTGCTAACATCTCTACCCAGCCCCCACCCCCCACTTTATAAATACATCCTACTTACTGATAAGCAGTTCTTCATGTAGACTTTGCCACTCTTGGTATTGCATGAGTATGGTATGGTGGTTGTGAGCCCTGGAGAAAACCTTGGATTTAACCCTGTCTAAACCCGACCACAGTTGACAGCTTGATTTCATGTTGACACTATTCAGGAGGTGCATGCATTAGAAGAAAGGTTTATGCGTATAGAATGTATTAATTCATTTGGCTTTTATTATTATAATTTTTATTTGTATTAGTCTTTAGCTATATTGTCACCAATTTTATCATGATATTAGTAGATCCTCAGTAAATCCCAGCGGTAGGTCAGGCTCCGGTCTCCACATTGTTTGAGTATTAACTCATTGAATATTGCATAACCACCCCTTGAGGTAGGAACTGTTATTTCCATTTTGTAGTTGAGGAAACCGAGGCACAGAAAGGTTAGGTACCTGAGGAAGTGACAGCAGCATTCGACTCCTGGTGCTTTGGCTTTACTTCATCTTCTCAGGGAGTTCTTCCCAGGGTCACTCCCAGAGGACTTTCAGAGTCTTCACATTGATGACCAGACCTCCAGGATTCTCACCGTGTGAGTTCTTAAAATCATGTTAACGGAGGAGAGTTGTCTGGAATATGTGTGTCTTATCCTACCCATTTGGTGTATGTCAGGAGGGTCATTTGTAAATCAAATTAATTCTCAATTCATGGCACCTCGTCTTTCAAATAATTCAGTCAAGCCTTTTGCAAAGCAAATGATCTTTTACAACGTGTATCAGGTGAGAGTAGGGTCAGGTGTGCACCACTGAAAACCCAACTTACAGGGGTCTAACCAAATGGGAGCGTTGATTTTCTGGTGCAAATGAAGTCTGGAGACGGAGAATTCAGGAGCGCGCGGGGGCTCTGCCGTGCGGTCAGAGGCCCGGGCTCCTGCCGTCCTGTTCAGCCGTTCTTAGCATGTGGCGCCACAAGTGGAGTTCATCCTCATGCATAATGCCTTAGTGTGAGGTGGCGAGGTGGCTGTTCCACCTCCAGGACCATGCCCCCTTTGTTCCAGGCAGGAGAAAGGAGACCCAGAGGAGGCAAAAGGCCTCTAGGAGCCAGGTCTCCTGGCTTACGTCTCACCTGCCAGAACTATCATGCAGCCCCCCTCGTGCTGCAAGGGAGGCCAGTCACTGTAGTTCTTTTCGGTTGGGTACATTGTGGCCCTGAAAAAAATTGGAGTTTGTTCAATAAGGAAGGAGGGGAGAATAGATGCAGGTGAACTTAAGCCAGTGGTGTCTAACACACAGTGATTTATATGTACCGATCTTTATAGATTAGTTCTCAAAGGAGGATACATGTCATAATTTCCTACTTCTGTCAAGCTCGTGGGTCAGTCCTGTTTTAGAAATAGTGTTCTATTTTCATTCCTGATAAACTTTCTCTGGTCATAACTATAAGTTATATGAAGTCTTTTGTCTCTAAGCTTGATTTAAATGTTAGGAGTTGCATGGTGAAATGCAGCTACCCAAGCGGTGTTTCTGTTTTCAGGCCATTGGGGAATGTCTTTAACAAGGAGGAAGGACCACTGGTTTCTCCCGTAAGTGCCATTGGTCATGGCTTGGCATGGAATGGGCAGGTTCTCAATAAGTGTGTTGAGGGAGCACGACCCAGCTTTAGTTGCAGAGCAGAAGTCTCTTTGGCCAGCTTCTGGCTCTGCATGGGCACCGTTTCCCCATCACCAGCCAAGAGTAAAGGGGTTTCTTGCTTAAGGTCTGAGCCTGTGGGATTCAGGACATTTGCTCATTCTCTGTAATCTGGCCACGTACACTGTTCTTCCCTGTGGTGTCCGTCCGTGTTTGGTCCTGGAGGGGCTAGAATTTCAGCGTTATCTGTAGAGATCGGGTACATTGTAGGTCAACTCCAGTGTTAGGCCGTTAGGCCCCTGCTGCTGCCGTCATACTAGAGGTCAGTTCCTCCCATAACCCTGATTTCAATTAGGTTATGCTTTTCCCTTTCGCCTCTGTGGTCATTGAAAAAGGGAGGTCCTTTCGAGAGCTGTATGTCTCCCTCAGAGGTCAGAAACCCTTCACTTTATTGCGTACACTTCCTGGTTCTGGTCTATTTCCTGGGCTCCAGCCATAGAGTTATCTTACTCATAATAATAGAAAAACACTTCTTGAAGCACTTACTATGTGTCAGACGCTATGCTAAGTGCTTTGTTTGGACTCATAATTCTCAGGAAACCCAATGAAGTATACAAACCATTATTAACCCAGGGTAAAGACGAAGAAACTAAAGCAGAGAGAGGGAGACAGAGAACTTGCTCAAGGTCCCCTATTTATAAGTGACGGGGCTCAACAGCCCTCTTGTTTCCTCCACGACTTCATCGTGTCCATGGCCTGCACCAGGGCAGTGGAGTTCAGTGGTGAGTATGGGCTCTGGAATCAAACTTGGGGGCTGTGTCCCAGTCCTACCCCTGATTGTATGGTCTTACGTAAGCTCTCTGTAAATTACCACTCTTTTTTATTGCTTCCTCTCTGTTATTCTATAGCTGCAGGTCATAAATTATTCTCTCTGAGCGGTCAGGTCTGTCAGAGGGTTGACTCCTACCATTCAGGGGCACCAGTCAGTACTGAAGAGATTTCCCTGCCATTCGTCGACCGCTCCGAGGAACCAGGGCAGGACTTGCCAGCAGATCGGGAAGATTCTCGGTTGGCCGAGCGATAGATGTCTCTTGCCAGTATCTTGAGCCTTCTCTGGGTAAAGAAATCCAAACTGTTTTCTCAACTTTGTAAAAACAGTAGCTGGACTTCCAGCGAGCACGGCGTTAGGGCTCGCGTGCTGTCGGGTGTTGACTGCTGTCTGGCACCCGGTCCATGACCAGCAGGCCACCGCGCCCGGGAGCTTGTTAGAGATGCAGAAGCTCAGGCCTGCTGAATCGGAATCTGCATTTTAACAGGATCTCCTGGTGACTCGCGTGCTCATTACGGTTCAAGGAGCACTGCTCGGGCACGTGGCCGCGAGCACATTTTTATACTCTGTTGCTGGGTTCTGCTCTCCGACCCGACAAGGGCTCCGTGGGTTTTAAGTCCTTGAAGGACGGTGCTTCGTTTGAGGATGCTTCACTTGGCCACTTACTGAAAGCAAAAAGGTGACGTCAGGGGTGTGCTTCTG
Organism: Lynx rufus; assembly: GCF_022079265.1. Taxonomy (NCBI): domain Eukaryota; kingdom Metazoa; phylum Chordata; class Mammalia; order Carnivora; family Felidae; genus Lynx; species Lynx rufus. Next base: position 6,924,905 of record NW_025814878.1, read on the forward strand.
TTCATAAGCACCACCTGGCAACAGCATCGGGTCCTTGTCTGCAAACTAAGTGAGACACTTCCCCTGGGATTTCTTACCTACCTTTTTGGCCTCGAAGGGTCCTCGTAACAACATTTTTTTGTTTTTGTTTTTGTCTTTTTCAAAAGAAGGGCGTTGTGAGGTGGTCGGTGGGCGCTGTGGCTCAAGTTTGTCAGTATCGCCAGGGGGACATTGGAAGATGGGTGGCCTTGTGGCCGGTCCTATAGTCTCTGACCACACAGGGGTTTGTCAGGATTAGCAGATCCCAGGGCAGATTGCATAATTGGTAGAAAATGACACAGAATGCTATTTCGGGAATAAGCAGAGCAGTTTTCATAATTTAAAAGTGTGTCTTGTGCCAAGGCCAGGTGTCTCCGTCTGTCTCCATTGGGATTGGGAGTGACCTCTTCGTGCTCGAGGCTCACAGGTGAGCCTTTCTGCGTCCACATCATCGCAGAGAGCTGTGGGGGCCTGTCTTCTCTGCCTCACACTTCTGTGTCGCTGCCTCCAGTGTTGACTGCCCATTCCTAGCCTCTTGGGTTCCGGCTCTGGGACATTCGTGTTCTCACCTTGATTTCCCTCTCTACTCTCATTTCGCGATATTTCTAGAGTTTTCACCCCAGGCTTAGCCATCATTTTGGCCTTTAATAGATAAGGCAAGTTTTGTTTATGTAAGCTCTGCACAGCTCTTCCACGTTTGTTCTTTTTTGCGTCTTTTCACAAGCCCGAGAGATGTTCAGTGAAGGCATATCTCTGTAGCAGATGAGGACATCTTGGCTTTTAGATGTTAAATCACTTGTCCAAGGTCAAAGGCCAGGAATTGGGACCAGACGCCACAGGCTTCTATTCTGTTGTTCCCTCTATACCTGTCTTCTCCTCTGGCCAAGGTGGGTACTGTTTTCTCCTCGACAAGTGTGGGAAGGGGCAGCTCCAGAGAGCCTCTAACTTTTGTGTTTCCTGATTCTCCCCTTAGGATTTATACTCCTAGGACACAGGCCTTTTCTTTCTTTTTGAAATTACACAGCTTAAGCAGGACACTGCATATTTTGAACCTAACCTTTTAGTATTTGAGACACTTACGGCTATTTATTTATTTTATTGTAGTTTGTTGATTGTGTTGTATTGTTTCAGAATGCAACTCAGTAATAGAATACATCATTTCTTCTTTTGACACTTCTAATCTAATTTTTATTTTGAGTGTCCTATTGCATTTTTTTGTCTATGTGGTATAATTAACATTTCTATTTGGTAGAATCATACACAGGGACATACACACACACACACACGCACACATTTCCTGCTGCCTTTGATTATTCATAGTGTCTTCCTTTTAACTGCTTTGAGAGAGAAGCAGCTATGGTGAATAATATATAGGCTTTGGAGTAAAATAAAACTGGATTCATGTTCTGTGTTTAACACTAACTGGTTTGAAAGCTTGGGTAAGTAACTTTTCTTCTTCAAGGCTGCCTTAGTTTTCTCATCTGCAAAATGGGACTGATAATAACCAACACATAGGATTTTAGTTATAAATAAATGGGACTGATAATAACCAACACATAGGATTTTAGTTGTAAATAAAAGAGGCAGTATAGCGAATGCACAGCATATATATGTTCATATGCTTATTATTAATGATTAATCCATAATAACTCCAAGCTAATATATAGTATAATTGGATTATTTTCGTTTGAATATATAACACTATTGTGGCTGATAGTCACTTTTCACATGCTTACTAATAACTCACAACAATTCCATAGTACATAGGTGGTCCCTTTTGTTGGTACACAGGTGGTCTGTTAAATTAACTACATTTTCTGTCTTCTCCTCATGTTTCCTTGGACAATCTCCTTCACCTCTTTTGAGGACCTTGTAGGTCTTAGAGAGTATCATAGAATGGTTTTGTAGTCACTTTCTTGGGAAGAGCTTAGGAGCAACAGTGCAGAAGGAATACTTATTTTGATGACAGTTCCATGCTGTTGTAAAAAGTATTTCTTCATTCATTCAACAAATAATTACTTAGGACCTACCAAGTTCCACATATTCTAGGTGCTGGAAATCCAGCTGTGTTCCAGGTGCAGGGATGAGTTAGACCCCTGCTTTAACTATGGGGCTGACAGTGACCACCACAACAAAATAGACGAACGAGAAAATACTACTGATAAGTGCAAAGAAAAAAGTAAAGCTATGAAGGGAAGTGATTGGGTGGGGGACTTCTTTCGATGGTGTCATCAGGGAAGCCTGTCTGAGAAGATGACGTTTAGGCATGAATGATGAGACGGAACCAACAATTGGAAAATTAGAGGGGGGAGAGAGAACAGCTGTTGCAGAGGCCCCGAGGTGCAAATGAATTTGGAGTGTTTGAGGAAAGGAAGTGTGGTGGCCTCATGAAGAACAAAGATGGTGGGGTGGTGGGCAGAGAGGGGGTAAGAGATAACACAGAGGCCAGATCATGGAGGGGCTCCTCAATCTTGGTCAGCTGTTTGCAGTTTTTCCTAGTTGTTGTGGAAAGCAGGAGAGTAACAAATCTGATTTGGATTTGCGGCAGAAGTAAATTTAGGGAGGCCAGCAGGAAGGCATTCTAGAGATGATGGTATTTTGGACTAAGGCTTTGGTGGCTCCAGCATTGGAGAGGGCAAGTTCTAGATGGAGTTCACTGATAGATCATTTTGAAATTATATTTGAAATCGTGAGGTATATTAGTGGGGTTTTTTTTTTTTTCATTTTTTTCCTCCTGGGGTTAGGAGAGCTCCTACTCTCCCCTCATCCTGATTACTCTCTTGTCATTTAAATAGAGGAGGAAATCTGTCTTTTTGCGTTCACGTGCTTTGTTCCCGGTATTGTTCTTTCCTGGCACATTTTGCTGGGAGCTACAGTTTCTGAAGCTGTTTATTCATCTATGAATAGAGGTTTTGTGAAAGTGGACTTAGCCTAGTTTGTTTTCTTTGACATCAAATGGCTGATTGAACAGTTTTTAACCTGGGATCAGAAGGGCAAATGCAGTTGTGTTTATTAGAGCAAAACAGTTCCTTAGAATGCAGATCAGTAGGTTGTAAAAACTAGAAAGCTCTCTGTAGGAAAACTTAAAAAATGTTTGAGTCAAAGGAACTTGTAGATAGATCTGATTTAAAGTATTTTTGCTCCATAGAAAGACTGTCCTAATTTTCTTTAGAAAAGAAAGCCATCATATTTTTGGTAGAATAGATGGTGTATTGAGTGATTTTCAACAGGTAAGAATTGAATTCATTTTTAAACATTTAATGCATTACTTATCAGTAGGGTAGAGTGTCAGAGAAATGAGGGTAGGTAGGCTTATATGAGAATAGCCTGGAAGGTTGCGACACATACCTATGCTCCTTTCCCTCCCCTTTTCCCCCAAGAAGAAAATCTGTCAGCCCTTTTAGAGGAGAACCCCTACGTGTTATCTATCAGAAAAGGCGGTGATTATGATAATCTGAATCATGCTTTCCTGAGGAAAACCTTTTAGTGAAAGGAAACATTCTATTTCCTATTTTCAGAGATTTGCAGCAGAGGGGAAATTTCAGTGCTTTTGGATTTAGCAGTGTGTGTGTGTGTGTGTGTGTGTGTGTGTGTGTGTGTGTGTGCGCGCGCGCGCGCGCGCGTTTCCCACTTTAACCTGTGTTAATTGAATAGCCTTTTATGTTCCCAGAGTAATTTTACATTACGGTGTTTTTTTAAAAGTATTTTTAATGTCTTTATTTATTTTTGAGAGACAGAGTAAGCACGGAAGGGGCAGAGAGAGACAGAGGGAGACACAGAAATCCGAAGCAGGCTCCAGGCTCTGAGCTGTCAGCACAGTGCCCGACGTGGGGCTTGAACTCACAAGCCGTGAGGTCATGACCTGAGCTGAAGTCAGATGCTTAACCAACTGAGCCACCCAGGCGCCCCTACATCACAGTGTTATAAAGAGAGTCAAGTCACACTGCCTTGAATGTGATCTTTCAGACAAGAAAACTAGCTTCCCACATAGAGTGGACCAGCCTGCATGTAATAGCTGTTGATGTTGTGAGCACCTATTTAACAAGGATTCCAGCTGGAGCCCCACACTGTGCACGGATGAGGTGGTTGTGAGTAGCGTCTGTGGAAACAACAGTCATCCTCCTTGTGAGGAAGATGTCTAGAGACCTATATTATGAAGCGCTTTGGTTATGAGTACCCCTGGGCCAGGTTGGAGAACTTCTATAATGCTGATGTGTGAAGACCACCTCCGTTTTGGAATTCTCCATTCTTGTCGGGTACCGTCTAATCAGCACACATGATGAGCACCTATAAATATAGGAATACTGGACCTGACACCCGACATTTCTAAGCTGAGATTTTTCACGAGACCCTTTCCCAGCCCCATACGCATGGGTCCCCCAGCATCGCATCATCACTGTTTTTGAACTTACGTTTTCAGCATCTGCATCACCTGGGAACTCACACATGTAAATTCTCGGGCCCCATCCCAGACGCACAGAATCAGACACCCTGGGGGTGGGACCCGGGAAGCTGCATGGTAACAGGTCCCTCAGGAGATTCTGGTACCGGCTAAAATTTGAGGACCGTTGGTCTATACCACTCATGCAGCGCATACAAAAACGAAAACAAAGAAAACAGACTGTCCCCCATAATTCCTGTCTACAGTTGGTTTTTGACTCGTACAGAGTGATGAGTAAGGAAGGAGAGCTTTTCCAGTAGGGACGGCTGTTGCGTATTTCAGTGCATGAGTTACGGTACCTCCGTCTGTGAGTGTCCTTTCCAGAGTGGGCGGGGGAGAGTCGAAGCTGCTATCCCTGCAGGCTCCTAGCCAGCTGCTCCACCCCAGGCCCCGGGAGCCTTTTGTTGTGGACCTCTTTGCGTGCTCAGCCTTAGGAAAACACGGGAGAGGAATGTTTCGGGGTCTGAAGGGACCTGTTTAGGTTTTGTGTGGAATTTCCAGACCTTGCTCTAATAGAGGCACAGAATGTAACCCCTTCCCCCATTCCATCTTAAGAGAGAGGCTGCATAGTTGTTCTCTCTCACTTAGCACTCCAGTTTTGGCTTTGAACAGCGCAGGCAGATGCAAAGAGAAGTGAGGGAAGGAAAGCAGACGAGAGAAATACTCAGAGCAGCAAATAAATTGAAGATCAAGGTGAAGAGCTCTTTCATTTAGTACGTGGACACTGAACCCGTGCAGGTGGGGTTCGGGAGCCCCTGCGGTTGTGGAAGGCCAAGAGAGTCCAAACTAGAAGAGACACTACAGAAATGAACACTCAAGACCACGGTGGGCACTGGGACTTGGAACAAGAGTTACAGACTACAGCTGACGGCAGGGGGCAGGCAGGCAGTGTCGGGAATGGAAATGGAGGAGTACATGTGAGAAGAGGGCAGAAAGTTGTAGAGACTGCCTCCCGCCCAAAGACAAGCCGGTTGCCCAGTTTTGGCTGACCAGACCTACGGTTTCCAGATCTTCTGATTTTCGTTGCTTTTTCTTGTTGTTTCACAATGAAGCTGGAGATCTGGCTCTGTATGTGACATTGCCCAGGTTTTAGAAAACCGCTCACAGGCTTTTTTTGGCACAGGACAAACAAAATATATCTGTGGGTCAGTTTGTCATTCCCTCTGTGGACCACTCCGGTCAGGTGTTAGTTGCCCAGGTGAGAAACATATCTATAAGATGTGAATACGGTTAGCTCCACAGTAATTCTTCAGCTGTTTAGTAAATCTGTTGGTTACCCGTAATTTCATTTTGCCATTTAAGTAGTTCCGTTATTCCCAACATTGCAACGTGTGATTCCATTGAGGTATTGTTAGGTCAAAAATACCAATGCCTTATTGGGCGTAGCAGACCATTAGGTAGTTCCTCTTCAGTGTGAAAAAGGAATGTGGCTTCTCTTGATTGAGTTTATTTTGCCGTTGGCTGTGCGGTATTGGCTCCTGACAGGAACTGTTTCTGTTTGTGCAGAAAGAGTTCATTCATACATAAATTCATTCCTTTGTACAGAAGGATTTTAAAGTAGGGTGTATGTTCCAAATTTTTGTGCTAGTTTGTGGGATCCTGTTTGATTTAGTAAGTTGTCAGTTGACTTAAGGTCTTTCTATTTCGTGGTGCTCCGAATTGGGAAACAAAAGAAAACAAAAAAACCAAGAAAAACACTAGTGTTAGTACTTACACCGGGGTAGAACTCACTCCAAAATGCAATCTACAAATTTTTCGGGGATAATTATGGAATATTTGAATCTTTTGGTTTGCTTTGTAAGTAAATAGTCCATATATGTGTGTATTAACACATAAGTATACAGACTATACACATGTGTATACAGACACATAATATATTCGTTATAACCTTATGTTAAATGTTCATAAAGTTTTTATTTCAACCCTTAATTTCCTCTTAACAGATTAAAAAATCTGTCCCTATCTATCTATCTATCTATCTATCTATTTCCTTTTTCGTACCAGTTACTCTGCCTTATGCTGGGGACAAAAAGATGAGCTAGATATAAATGAAGCCTGTCGTCAAGAAGGTCATGGTTTGGTAAGGAGGCGGCCGTTACCAGGTGGTGTTTATTGAGATTTCTACGTGCTAGGTCTTTGCTGGGGAGTTTTTGTGGATTATCTCGTTTAGTCCTCAGAATGCTTATTTCACAGGGGCACTTTTATGGTCTTCATTTTGGAGTTAAGAACACCAGGCCCTGACCTCTCTGAGGTTGTGTAATGAGTAAATGGGGATTGAATCAAGACATATTTGACTTCCAGAACCTGACCTCTCAACCTAGCTGCTCTTTGGTGGATACCAACGTAAGTTGGCTGGTAATAAGTCACGAGGGCAAGGGGAAAACATTTATGTTATGAACAGTAAGATTTGAATTGACCTCCTTAAATTTAACCTATAATTTTATCAACCAATAAAAAAAAATTCTGGAGAATATCCTATTTCTTTTCTTTTTAAACATACGTGATTGGGCTGTTGTAAATGGGGAAAGATAGTTTTCAAGTATATTTAATAGGGATGATGTAGCCTTTGGATAATCACTTCACGATTTTAGGTTCTAGTTTTCTCATAAGTTAAAATTCTGAGATCATGAGAATATACATTAAAAGAAGAGACCGGAAGGAAATACATTTACAATGCTAGCATTGGTTGTCTCAGGATGATAGAATTAGAGGTGGCTTTTATTCTCTTGTTGGTACATTCAAAGATAATCAAATGCTTTTTCTCTCGTATTCTAAGCCACGGCTACTTTCTGCGTGGCCTCTTGTCTTCAGGATGCTTGGGAATCAGAAAAGCCGCAAAGAGCAACGTGGGAGAGAATGTTGGACTCATTTTCCTGTCTTTCCGGGATCTTGACCTCTCAAGTCCTGGCTGCCGTGGCAGCTCCCTGTTGCCTTCAAATAGCTAGCCTGTGTTTTTTTAGTTTTTGTTTTTCAGTCTTGTGTGGGCTGGTTTGTCTGGCACAGCCAGGTGTGTCCAGCCGTGTTGTATGACTGCAAGACTCAAGAGCACTCAGATTTTAGTGGGCATAAGAGCCTTGGTAAGGACCAGATGGTTCGTGGCCCTAATTGCCAGAGAGTTTGCTAATGTTGTAGGTTCATGGTGGGGGCCGAGAGTCCCATTTGTAGTGGGCAGCCCCCGGTGTCTTTTGCAGGTGGTTTGTGAACCACGGTTTGAGAGCCACTGACGTTTAGGAACTTTGTTCTTCATTCACTGGGGAAATTACAGAAGGGTTTGAATGGAGGTGTGTTGCTGCTAGAACTGTAGGAAGTAGGGAAGGCTCCAAGGAGGAGGAGGAGTGATTAGGGGTTAAGAGACCTGCTCTACGGGGCATTTGGGGTCCTGGGTGGAGTGCTGGGGAGGCCTGAGCTAGAACGGAGGGCTTGGGAACAAAAGGAGGGAAAAGAATGGTGAGAGAGGCACCGCCCAAGAGTGATCTGGAAGCCCCAGGAGGGTCTGATGTGTGAGTGGTAGAAGGGACTTCAATGTCCAGGTTTTGTGACTCAGTGACTCCACAGGGAAGCACCAGTAAAATGTGTTGAATTCTGGGAGGAGCTGTTTTGCAGGTTCAAGGGTGAGCACACCTTGTAGATACCAGCTTCAAAAACTCATCCAGTTTGTAGAAGATGCATCTTGCATGATGTACCAACGTCTTGCATGATTCAAACCCTAAGAAAACACAGTGCCCTCTCTTATTACAGCACTCTGATTGTCTCATGTTTTAATGAGGTGTAAATATCATGCAGCTTGGCACATGAAACGTGTTAAAATTGGATAGTGTTAGCTGAAATTTAGGTTCTCATACTTGAGTGTGAAATGATGCAATATACATGAATATGACACCCAGAATTATTTCTGTACCACTCATTAGAAGGTATGGAATGCAAAATAAAAGAGAAGATTAGAGTCCTACAAGGATAGCATGTAAATGGAGATACAAAATCAGTGCTGATAAATGCAAAATTCATCTTGGAGTAGTTCCTCAAGTTTCGTCCAATGCTTAGCGAGTATCAGCAGTCCTGGCTGACATGCTTGGTTGCAATTGCTGTGTGGGTGCGTGAGCTCGATTCCGTGAGATCAGTGCTACCTTTGCGTTGCCAAAGCAAGTGGGTCATTCGAAAGACCAACCTGGAGAGAGCCAAGGGTGTGTAGGGCTCTTAAGGGCCCGGCACTAAAGGGAAGGTGGGGGCAGATATGATATGGCCCATTTTCTCATTCATCTCGTTGACCCAACCAACTTTAAGAAGTAGGTGTGATTTTTTTCTGCGATTTCCCTCAGGTAAAGTTAATAAGTTCTTTGGGTAATAGGGCCAGCTATAAAATGGTAGTTGTTTTTTTTTTTTTTTTTTTTAATACCATCTATCCCAGTGTTCTATGTGGCTGATATTTCTATTAAAACTTGCTAATTTCCCATCTATGACTTTTATATTAGTACTAACTCCATTTACCTGGTATTCGGAAATGAAGTCACTTGTATTTCACATTATTTAGTTCTAGAAATGAGGTTTTTGATGAAGTACTGTATTCCTAGGCCACATGAGGAGAAATAGAACTCTCTTTGCGTTAACTAACTCTTAGTCTGTTCACTAGAGTGTCCCGTTAACGGATACTCCCACCAAGTGTAGCGAGGGTTTCATAGTCACCATGCATTCATTCAACAAATATTTATTGAATGCCTGCATTGTGCCAGGCACTGTTCTAAGAACTGCGGATACAACCGTGAGCAAAGTAGACAGTCGTTCCTATATTCCTGGAGCTGCTCTGCTAGTGGGGGTAGACAGGATGTAAGTAAAATTTGTAGCACCTAGACGTGGAGGGGCGACGGGCTGCATCGGTGGATGCAGGAAGGGAATGGGGATGCAGTGTTCACTCTGGTGACCAGGGAAGGATTTCAGTGAGCAGTGGAGGAATGTTTGGGCAGACGGAACAGCAAGTGCGAATGCCCCGAGGCAGGAGAGTGCTTGCCGTGTTGGTGAGGCAAGGTGGCTAGAGTGAGCCACTGGAGCAGAGTGAGCAAAGGGAAGAGCTGCAGGAGGTGAGATCAGAGATCAGACACCAGCTGGTGCAAAGCCTTAGAGATCACTATATATATTGTACGTTTGGCTTTAATTTGGTGTTTGGTGAGCCAGTAGATTTTGAGCCAAGGAGTGCTATCAGATTTACATTTTAAAGTTACAGCGGCTGCTGTGTTGAGAAGACTGAAGTGAACATGGGTAGAATCAGGAACAGGATGCTATGACACCAATCATGTGAAAGATGACACTGGCACCCCATGGTGGCTGTGGCCACCGTGAGAGGTGGCCATGTTCCAGGTGTTCTGAAAGGCCAATTGGGAGATTGGATATTGGTGTAAGAAGATATTCATCGAGTACTTGGCCTGGGGAGTTGGAAGGAGGAGATGGTTAAGGGAATACTCCGATTTGAAATTTGCAGTGTGTGTTCGTGAAGTGAAGTAGGCAGTTGGATATATGTGTTTGGATTAATGGGGTGGTGGGGACTGGTTCAAGACCAGATGGGTCACCAAATGAATGAGCAAAAGAAGACAAATGAAGAGAAATGAAAACCTGGGGTATTTCAACCTTTGAAAGTCTGGAAGATGAGCGACCAGGACCAGGAAGATTGCTGTGAAGTTGCTGCCAGTAAGTAGAAGGAAAGCAAGGAGAGGGTGGCCCTGGTGGCCAGTGCAGAAAGTATTCCCAGAAGGAAGGAGTATAGTCAGCTGGGCCAGGCTGGTGAGGGGAGCACAGAGAACTGACCAGCATTTTGAGTGAGCCACGTAGGGGACATGGGTGGACCGGACAGGTTAGTTTCAGTGCGTTGATGGCAGCAGAAGTCTGAGTATATCCAAGAACAAATGGAAAAGAGGAATTGATGTCTGAGAGACCATCCGCTTCCTGAAAGAACACAGCTCTGGTTTGTTCTCAGTATGACTGAGGTACTGAATGCATTTTAATTTAATTCTTTAAAATCGATACCCAAATTTTGAAATAGTTAACTGTTTGGTGACTAGCTATTTGATCTATTGGGACGTGTTATGCCAACTGGATAACAGTACAGTGTAGATGATGCAATCTCTTATTTTAATACTAACAAAGCCATTCACTTAGTGAATGACTGTGTACTGTGGCTTCCATAGAGAAGAGTTATTCAGCAGAAATTCTCCCTTCCCCATTTTTTCCCCACATTTTTTGGAAATGAAAATTTGGAAATGAGAGTAAATAGCTACCTGAGTTCTGTGATATTCCCTAGTTAACCCATTTAGGTAGGAAAGATTTGTTATGGATGGATCCTAAACCTTGGGAGAATTCCCTGTTACTGATCATTTACCTTCATATATCGTAAGATTTGTCTGAAATACTCAGAATGCCATAAAATAATATATAAAAAATGTCTGTTACAGCCCATAGGTGGAAGCCATTTGTTAGCAGGAAAACTGGTGCCAATAGATAAACCAAATAACTTTACATATAGGTCAGCAAATATTTATTGAAAACCTGTCATTTATAATATCTCTTATAGGTGTAGTGAACAAGAAAGGATCCCTGGTGTCTTTGACATTTTCTGTCAAGGGGAACACAGAGACCAGTCCATCGGCATTTAAGCTACAGGGTGTCCTAGGCATGCAGAGGAGGAGTATTTAACTCGGGTTTGAATGGGTGATGCGTGAATGGTTTCTTGGAGAAAGCCACTTTCAAATCAAGACCTGTAGTATGGGCAAGAGGTAACCTGGCCTGGATTAGGGAAAGAAAATATTTGGCAGAAAACTGAAAGGCAAGAGAGAGAGCCAGGCATTTAAGTACTGGCTACTGAAAGAACTTGATTGTGCTGTACCTATCAGGAGGTTGAGTGGAAGGAGATGAGGTTGGAGAGGTTTGTATTTGGGGAGAGGAATAGATCACCGGGGCCCTGTTTATGCCTCCGAGCAGGTGGAAACAAATGAAGAAATTATGATCTTTGAGTAGCCTTCTATTCTGGAGGAAGTCCATGTGCCTGTATATGCATACATAATATCTCTGTGTGTGTGTGTATGCATATATGTGCGTACATACATATATATATCTACTCACACATATACGTGTAACTATCCATATATGTGTTTATATTTTTTAAGGATCCTATATGTTATTTGATTCAGGATCCTGTCGCAAAGGCACTTACTTGACTCTTCTGGAACAGAGCATGATACTGGGTTTATGACCCACAGTGAACTTGTCCCTCCACTGTAGGGGAGTCCCTGAATTTCAAGAAGTCTCAGTTTAAATGCTCTGTGTGAAAATTTTCTTGACTTCCTGGGTATTTATTTTCCTTGATCTGTGAATTGTGAAACCGGTCAGATTTTTAGCACAAGGAAACATGGAAACTCTTCGTTAACACACAGAGGCACTGCTGAAACACGGACTTGATGAAACAAAGTCTGGTGGTGGTGGGAGAGAAAAGGGAAGGCTGTGAGGAATGGAGAGGAACAGAGCCTGGGAGTTGGGTGGGGCAGGCTGAGCTCAGAGGAAGTAAGTGCTTTGGGGGGGAGTGCGGTGTGGAGTTACACCTTGAGCTGTGGGTGTTCTGTGTGTTATCACTTCCAGTCTGCTGCCCATGGCTGATTAATGATTGATGATTGTTTCTAGCTCAGCCTATAATGTAGTCTTTATATATTCAGTCTGCACTCCGGTGGGGTGAGCCAAAAAGCATAGCTTAGCATTTGTAGGAATTTATTATCCAGAAGTGGTCAGAAATCTCACTCAAAGGTTAGGAAATCACTTCCTTCCCAACCCCAGAAGGATGTTCCACCTTTAAGATATACTGTTCTCTTCCTCCCTTTCTGACTTTTAGCATGATGCAATTTATACCTACATCTTGAAAATACAGACTCAGAACATTTCAGACCCAGGCCCAGATGAATCACACTTGCTGTCCCAGATCCAGGCGCCGCCACCTGGGCGTTCATCTCCGAGGTCCTGAACTCTGGAAGGACATTGAGATTATACTTAAAACTAATAGGGCTTGATTATGGTTGGATGAGAAAGCAAAGTAAGAACCCACCTCTGAAGGGTGTGGCTGCCCCTTCTCTTGCTTCGCATTGTTTCCCAGATTGTTGTGGGTGGTTGACATTGCCACATCGTCTCAGGGTTAAACATATACTCAGTTCTGGGAAAGCTTCTATCCTTAGCAGTCCACAATTCTAATTCAGTGGAACGTGGTTTAAAAATAATTTGACAAGGTAAAATTTTAGTGTTTTAATAGTTACCATTTAAAAAACCAGTTGTTTTTTTTTTTGCTTCTATTCCCACCCCCACCCCCTACCTCCCCCGCAATAATTTCTGAGTATGTGATGGTTTGTAGCACATCTATTATCTATTACTTTGACCAATTTAACATCCTTCTCTTGTGTGCGTTAGCAACCTGGAATTCTGTTTTATAACTTCTTTTTGCATCAGTGGCTGTGTCTCATATCCCAAGGCGTGTTTTGGGTTTCTCCTTCATTTTTTTTTTTTTAAGCCCTAGAATGGATATTGGAAAAATATTTAATTAAGGTAACATGGTTGTTGGTCCCTTTATCGTATTTCCAGTTTAAAAATTAACTTTAACTTGAGATAATGTAATGTTCCAGCTCTGCCATAGAAATTCCGTCTCCTAAAATCATGTTTTAATCAAGGAGAAAAGGAGCATTTCCTAAGACTGACTATTAACAAAAGAAAAAGTATAAATGCTTATAAGCAACCTTAGGAATTCAGGGTGAAATCTAAGGAACTAAGATAATCTATTTTATTAAATGCACTTGTGGGAGATTTCCTGGAAGTGATCAGTGAGGTGAAATCTGTCTTTTATAATGACTTAATTGTCATCAGAAGATCTGAAAACAATTTTGTGCAGTAAGGCAGATAATTATCATCTTGGTAATAACTGTATATTATTATAAAGACATTATAAGACTATCCTATCTTATAAAAGCAGCCTGTGTACTATAGACCTTATTATTGTAATTGTTGGTTTGTTTGCTTTTTACAGATCCAAAATTATAATGAACGTGACATATTGTTGCTGTGAGATGTTAGGAATAGAGTTGCTTTGGTTGGTTTGCTTTGGTTTGATGCATGCAGTTAACATTCTTTTTCTCTTTTAAGAAGATCATTTTTTGGGGCGCCTGGGTGGCGCAGTCGGTTGAGCGTCCGACTTCAGCCAGGTCACGATCTCGCGGTCTGTGAGTTCGAGCCCCGCGTCGGGCTCTGGGCTGATGGCTCGGAGCCTGGGGCCTGTTTCCGATTCTGTGTCTCCCTCTCTCTCTGCCCCTCCCCCGTTCATGCTCGGTCTCTCTCTGTCCCAAAAATAAATAAAAACGTTGAAAAAAAAATTAAAAAAAAAAAAAAAGAAGATCATTTTCATCTTAAAGCTAAATGATGGGATTAACATTTGCACTTGAGATGGTTTGAGACGGTGTCTGTTTTATCTTCTCAAATTGGGGCCAGACAATAAAGGTCTTTGGTAAATACTTGATAGGGAGGAAGGTAAAACCCTCAAGTCTCTCTAACAAAGTTGGAATTGACTTTGAAAAATTCTGGCACTCAATGGAATCTGTCTGCTTTGAGTGAAGGTTGGAGCACATGCCTGAAGTTAATTGCCCTGCGATAGAGGAACAATTGTTTAACTCTTCAAGATTCTGCCTGAAGGGAAAATGTATTCATGCATTCATTCATAGTTCTCTTCCTTTCTCCAACAACCCCCCCCCCATGGTTGTGTACATTTGTGTGTTTGTGTGTGGTTCATTCCTCATTCAGAAACATTTGTGGCTGCTATAATGCATAGCGGTTAAGACCAGGGCTGACTGCTGACGTCTGGACCCATTACCGCTAGATGTGTGACGTAGGCTAAGTCATATACATTGTTGTAGTCAACTAGCTTATTTTTAAATGTGGGTCATGCTGTTACTAAATTTTCAGGGTTTATATTGAGGGGTAAGTGAGATAATGCAGGTGAGACAGGTACCACAGTACAGCACTATATGGCACATAGCAAGTGCTTGATAAAACTCTAGCCGTTGTTTGGCTGGATAGACTACAGGGATATCCTGGGTAAAAATTCACATTTCCAACAGAATTGTTTCGAATTAAACACAGACACCCTGCCTTTTACAAATGGTAAGTTACAGCTCAATGTGAGGAAGGGCAAAAAGAAGATTGGATCGCATATTCTTTGGGGATGTATTGATATAAAATGGCATAGAATAGAGGGGATGCTGGTTCCACCTCCTAAACTTTAAGATGTGGATGGTTTCTTTCCTCCTTTCTCTCTTTCTTTCTTTCTTTTTTTTCTTTTTTCTTTTTTATTCCTTCCATCCTTCCTTCCTTTTTCTCTTTCTTTCTTTCTTTCTTTCTTTTCCTTCCTTTCTCTTTCTTTCTTTCTTTCTTTCTTTCCTTCCTTCCTTCCTTCCTTTCTTCCTTTCTTTCTTTTTTTTTCTTTTTTCTTTTTTATTCCTTCCATCCTTCCTTCCTCTTTCTTTCTTTCTTTCTTTCTTCCTTTCTTTTCCTTCCTTTCTTTCTCCTTCCTTCCTTCCTTCCTTCCTTCCTTCCTTCCTTCCTTCCTTCCTTCCTTCCTTCCTTCCTTCCTTCCTTCCTTCCTTCCTTCCTTTCTTCCTTCTTCTAATTTAGAGCACATGAGTGGGGGAGAGGGGCAGAGGGGTAGAGAGAGAGAATCCCAAGCAGGCTCTAAGCTCAGCACAGAGCCCACTGAAGGGCTCCATCCCACAACCTTGGGATCATGACCCCAAGCTGAAATCAAGAGTCAGACACTCGGGGTGCATGGATGGTTCAGTCGGTTAAGCATCTGACTTTGGCTCGGGTCATGATCTCATGGTTCATGAGTTCGAGCCACATGTCAGGCTCTGTGCTGACAGCTCAGAGTCTGGAGCCTGCTTCAGATTCTGTGTCTCCCTTCCTCTCTGCCCTTCCCCTGCCCATGCTCTGTCTCTCTCAAAAATAAATAAACATAAAAAAAAAAATTAAAGAGAGGCTCAACCAAGCCACCCAGGCATCCCAGGTGTGGATGATTTCTTAAATCTCTCCCCCTGGTTATTCCCCTAACTGATTGTTCTGAGAGCTGACAGCTGCTAACAGTGATCTGTAGAGTACAAGCAGTAAAAGTCAGAGGGCAGGCTGTTGCCAAAGGCTGGCCTCTTAAGCCGGTGTGGTGTCGCAATTAATGTCCTCGACTTACTACATTGCCTGCTTTAGTGGGGCTTTTGATAACCGGTGGGGTGACAGCAACCCTTGGGTGTGTCCTCCTCGGTGTAGTATGTATTCCACTGAGTAATAGTCCTCTGTCATCATCTGTCTCAACAGCCCCAGTGGAAGGCGCTCCGTCTCACCAAGCCCAGTTAAGAAAACCAGCCCGGTTTCTTCTTAGGAGCCAAGAAGTTATTTCGTAAGATGTGCTCCTGTAAGCACTGTGGGAATAGCTATCAGGATGGTGATTTGCTTCTGTTCTTTAGTAACCAGAGTTGCTTCCCTCAACTTCAGAATCCTAGAAAGTCACAAACTTCTCAAAGGACTTTTAGGTTCCCTGTGCAAGGGGAGAGGATGGTCCCCACAGGTCGCAGAGAGGGTCCTGGAGTGACATGAAACACTGTGTCATTGGGTTTATGAGCAAGACTCGTACCTGGTGTCACTTTTGGGAGACATGGGGTGTGAAATAAAAAGCGGAAGGGTTTGCCTGATTTGCTTGTTTACAGAGCAAGTAGACTTTGGTAAGGCGTTTGTGAGGAGGCAAGGGAAGAGGTGTGTTTGTAGTTTCATCCATGTGTACCTGCTCTGGCACAGGATTTCAGCAGTGACAAATGTAGAAGAGTTGTCTTAAAACTGAATAAATCTGTATTAGCCAAAGACGTCCCTTTCTCTTTTGAGAAACTGGCACATAATTTCATCTAGGTCAGTTTTCAACTTCTTGCATTTGTTTAATTATTTTACGTTTATGTATTACTTCAAAAAATATATTTGTGACCTATCTATCCATACCACTCCCCACCCTCTCATTACAGCTTATTTTTTTTTTTAACGTTGATATTTTTGAGAGAGAGAGAGAGAGAGAGATACAGAGTGTGAGCAGGGGAGGGGCTGAGAGAGAGGGAGACACAGAATCCGAGGCAGGCTCCAGGCTCTGAGCTGTCAGCACAGAGCCCGACGTGGGGCTTGAACCCACAAACTATGAGATCGTGACCTGAGCTGAAGTCAGACGCTTATCCGACTGAGCCACCCAGGCGCCCCCCTTCCCCATTACAGCTTTAGAATTCTGTGTAGGGAGATGCAAGCTGCTACTCATGCTTTAATGCACGGTGTATTTTAGATGCTGTCAATTTTCAAACTTGTACACCGAATTTAAAAGATTTAAAAAATCCATTGAAGATCCGATAAAAAGAGAGGTAACATCCATGCTGATTGGTAGCACTGTCACTGGTGGAACTGGCAATTTTGCTAAGAAAGCAGGGGTGGTGAGCCAAGCTAAAAATCCCCTCCAAAGGCCTGAAGCAATCCGGCCAGGCGAGCCAGCAGGCCTGTGTGGCTAATTGACTGTCTGTTTACAAGCCTTAAAGACCCAGGATTGCTGTCAGTATTCCTTTGCTGCTTAAATTGGCAACAGATGTCTTTGCCTCAAAATCATAGCACTTTATTTTTATTTTGAAATTTTTATTCATTTTATTTGGGAGAAGGGATGGGGGCAGATCCTGACAGGTTTGAGATCAGGGAGACCAGAAGGATTCCTTGGAGTGAAGAAGAGGGAGGTGTTGAGCGGTGCTGAGCTCTAATCCTGTTTAGGTTTGTGAACTGGAAGATGGCCTCTTTATTAGGAAAACTGGGCTATTTTTTGACTTCTGGGAATATAACAAAGGAGGGCCTTTTTCTTCAGTCTGTGGCTCTGGCATTCTGATTTCCACGTGTTTCTCCATCACCAGCTGTAATTTTGAGCGACGGTGATAACCTTAGATTATGCAGTCCACATACAGGTTCATTTGAGCCAATAAACGGTTTCATTTCACAGCTAAAGCAATGGTGGCCCAGAGAATTAACACAGCCAAGCTGCAGTGGCAGGACCTAGATCAGAACCGAATTCTCCATCCTCCCAGCCCAGAACGTTTGTGATCATACTCTTCTCCCAAAGTCACCCTATTCACATCCCGGCTCCCAGTCCTGTTCATTTATAGCCTTGTAGCCCCACCCCCCCTGCAGTGTGGGGGGTGCAGTGTGGGGCTTCATAGTCCTTGTCCTGTCTACACTGAAGTCCAGATCAGTAAGCCCGTATTCATCACCTGTGATGTGCTAGACTCAGGGTCAGCTGTGGAGATCCAGTGCCCAGGAGCGTCCAGTCCAGCAGGAGAGATGTCAGCACTAATGACTACACAATATGGTCTGGGACATTCAGTAATGAATATGGGGACAGGTCTAGGAGCACAGAATGCAGTGTGTATGTGTGGGGGGGGTGGGTGTGCGCGCACACACGCACACAGCTTAAGGGACAGTTGCTTGAGGATGGTTTTATGGGATAAAGGGGAGTTTTCCAGCCTGTTGGGGAGGGGGGTGGGACCTTCTAGGTGAAGAGATTTAGGAAACTAAAAACTGTCCGTCGGCAGTGCTGGAGGCTGAAGTTGGCAGTGGGGTCATGGCCAGTTGTGGAAATCTATAAGTTGTACTCACATTGTCTCTTTTTCCAGCCTGTTTCAGAAGTGCTTGAAGGTTTATCAGTAACCCTCTGTTTTCTTTTAGGCCAAGGAACATTAAATGTCTTTGAGTATGATGGCTGTCGTGACTAGGTAGAGGCCGAGACTAGTGTGGACTGTCAGGTGCCTAGAGGCTCCTCGACAATGGCTTAGGTGTATCAGGGAAGAAGGTTCGGGAATAATACTCTGCCTTAGACCCAGAAATATAAAGGCAGCAAGTTGCTATCTGGAGCCTTCCTGCCCTTCCTCCCAAGACGCCATTGGGGTGAAGGTGTGGACGCGGTTTTATAAGTTCAGCTTCTGGAACCAGACAGAGCTGCCTTGCAGTTTTCACGGCCTTGGAGGAAGCAGATAAGGAGTGATAGGAAACAGCTGCTGCTCACGACGCAGGCCGAGATGCAGCCTTGTGGAGCAGCTTGGTAAGCACGAGAATATTAATGCAGAGTCCTTTCCGATAAGATGTTTGGGAGCCAAGGAATGTGATTTGTTTTCATACATTTCCCCCGCCCCCCATTGTCCTTCTGTTGCCTACAGATTTGATTTTTGTTTGTCCAGTAATACTACAGAAATACTTTCTTGTAAGAAAAATGTAAACAATGTAACCCTAGGTAATTAGAAAAGACCGTCGCTCTCTCTACCAAACCCTCTCCTTTTCCAGAGTTGAGTGTGAGCACCTCCAGAGCCCTTCCTAGATATTTGCATAAATTTTTATATGTAGTCATAGGTAATTTATTTTCTTTTATATAAATGGATTCATGCGTAGTTTGAATCTGATTCCTATCTTTGCTTTTACATTTAATACTCTTTTACAGATCTTTCCACATCATTTTATTTAAATGAACCTCAAACATTTTAGAAGTGATTTTTATACAGTTAAACTTAATTCAAATCATCAGTCATTTAGGAATGGCTCTATGAAAATCTGGGTACCTCTTAGGAACAGGAGGGTATCAGGCCCACCCAGGCTGGTGCTGAAGAGCAGATTCGGGATGTTTTATGGCAGGCTGGCCAGCACCTGGCAAAATATCTTGGGTCAGCCTGATGAGAGAGAATTGGTCTCTCACTATGAGACTTTATTACCGTGTCACCTGTTCTGCTTCAAACATTTGGTCATTTTTTTTTTTTTTTAATGTCAAGATCGTATTAGAGTGGAAGATGGCCTGATATACAGTCTTTGAGATCTCCAAGGCACAGGGAGAATGTGGAACTTGTACCTTCCTCCACAGCTTGCTTCGTAATTTGGCAAAGCCTGATTAAGAGGGATTGGTTGATTTTTGACCCAAAGGGCAAGGTCACTTCTTTGAATTTCAATGCTGAGAAGTAGGACTCAGAATTGATGAAGGGAACCCTTTGGAAGGGAGATAGAGGTAGGTCATTGTTTTCATGCTTTCATGAGTTGCTGACACCATGGGAAGCAATTGATGATAAACTCACTAAAATTGTGTTGTACATTTGAGCTTGCTGAACCCCAACAGACCATGGGCCTTTGTGGCCACTCCCCGAAGTGCAGTAGCAACTGTCCCGGGAGCAGCAGTCGCTGCTGGAATGCTGTCTTTATGACCTCAGTACATGTTGTTTAGACAAAGGCGGAAGATGCCTTATTGGCTTGACAATTTGTCAGCCACCTGCTGTCATTCTTTTTCTTTAGTGCTCTGAAAATGACCAGAACCTGGTAGTCCGGTCTCTTAAAAAAAACAAAAAACAAAAAAAACCCCCAAAACGTACGCATGCATAAATTCATAAACTCTAAAAAGATGATGCAATCATAAAGGGCACATGGCAATATGTGCCTATTTTCCTAGTCTTCTCTGTTCTTGAAGGCACCAGGTCTTGTATATTTTACTGTCGTTTGCTGACTTAAAGAGGGAAATTCTTTTTTTTTTTTAATTTTTTTTTTTCAACGTTTATTTATTTTTGGGACAGAGAGAGACAGAGCATGAACGGGGGAGGGGCAGAGAGAGAGGGAGACACAGAATCGGAAACAGGCTCCAGGCTCTGAGCCATCAGCCCAGAGCCTGACGCGGGGCTCGAACTCACAGACCGCGAGATCGTGACCTGGCTGAAGTCGGACGCTTAACCGACTGCGCCACCCAGGCGCCCCTAAAGAGGGAAATTCTTAAGGAGAGATGGACTTTCTTTGTCACTTGGATCTTTTATAGGAACCGTTATCAAATAAGCAGTAGAAGGAAGAGGTGAGGCCATGTCATGGCTTTATAAAGAGATCATAATCTCTAGACACGATGGCACATACCCAGTTGACTATTTTATTCTGGCTTTCCAGGAAACTGGGGTTTTGTGGGATATAATGAGGTTATGAACATGATTTATCTTCTGTTGGATATGGAATTGCTAGTTACAGCTCAGTAGTGTCACTTCTTTGACAGTGGACAACAGGGACATGCTCACATGACAGTTACTGTGGGTTCCTCAAACACTAGATTTTACATTCTGCATTCATTCATTTATTAAGCGTCAGCCAGTTTGATCGTGTAGAGGACAATCAGGGAAAAAGCTCGGTTTCCCTACCTCCATCCTGTTCATGAGACTTGTCTGGGGAGGTCACTGTAGGATGGGAGCTTCACCTGCTGTCATCTGCCAATGGGGGGGGGAGGGGAGGGGCTGAGCCAACCTGGGGCAGAGCAAAAGCCCTACCTGGAATTCTCAGTCCAGTGCTTATAGGCAGTATAACCTTGAGCACTTAGCCATTTAGATCTTGCTTCCCCATCTGCAAATGGGGCCGCTAATACATCTTAGGGTTCTTATGAGGATTAACGAGACACTAGGAGTGGAATGCCCAACTCGTGTTACGGAATACGGAAGGGCTCAGGAAATGGTACTTGTGGTCTATTTATTTTCCTTCTGTGTTCTTTTATCATGAAATGAGATGGCCCCAGCACCAGATATTCTGGTTCTTGGTTCTCAACGCAGAGAAAGTTTACTGCTCCCAAAATTACCCTTCTGGAGTTGCAGCCGTTCTGTGATTTATTTGCTTCTATTCCTCCCCCACCGTGACCACTGCTAGTGCCATAAACCAAAGATCGTTCAAGGGCACAGCTAATCTCAACCACCGTGTGAAGGAGTCTGGGGGCTGGGGGAACAATATACAGTTACAGTTAAGTTGTAAGTACAGAATCTCAAATTACTTTGGCACAAGTTTTCCATTTGGAAGTCTCTTCCAGGTGCTTCCTCTTGAACAACAAAAAAGTTAGGATCCCATGGAAAAGGACAGTTCGTTTTTTAAAAAGCCGTTTTGAAACATAAACACCAGCATTTCACAGTAGGGGCGTCTGTTGTTGTAGTTCTTTGCTGCACATTCTTGTATGAATTTTTAGCAGGGGCTCCATTTGTGCGCTAATCACTGTCAGCCCTTGTTTGACTCACACATTCCTCGCTGCCGCAGTAAGATCTGTGTTTATGTGAAATATGGAAACGATTTTTCCCCCTTTTTTCCTTTGGTGCTTGAATTGGGGGTGGAGCAGCTGAGGTTTTCTTTGGCTGTATTTAAAGGGTCTTCAGTTCTGGGACTGTAGTTTGGGCTTGAGGGGGGACAGCCGGCTGCGTACTCCAGGCCGGTCCTCGTGGGATCTGGCTAACGTTTGTGCCTCGAAAACCCGACTCTGAATCCAGCATCCTCACACTGAAACGGGAGGCTCTCCCTTCTAAAACTTTGATTTGCCCAACATTGAAAACGAAATGGGAACCATAAAATAATGGCAGAGGGGTCTGCCCTGATGGCGGAATTTCTTACCCTGAATCCATCCCCTTTAGCAAGAGCCATATGTTTGGGCACTGCGAGGGTGTCGGCGGGTAGGCTGAGTGTTAAAGGTCCCGAGTGTAGCTGTAGAAAAAGAGCCAAAAGGGGGTATGCATTCCTCCCCGCCTTTAAACAGTTTATCCTCTAAGAAAGAAAGTTTCATGAAAATCATCCCAGGCTACAGAAGAGTATAGGCTGCTTTCATTGCGTCCGTTACATTTTCATTGTATCTTCAACAATGTTTCGGTGTCCTGGCAGATCGGGTTTCTTCTTTCCAGCATAATGTTTTTCTAACTGTAGAGTCATTGCTGCTTCCTGTACCACGGCACATGGCTAGGCGTCCAGATAATTTTATAGGGGGAAAAACCCAAAAAGACTTTCAAGCCTTGCAGCTTTCAGGAACAAAAAAAAGTCAGTTTCACAAAAAGAGATTTTTAAAAAAGGGCATCCATGGGTTTACGCTTTCTTCATGGGCAGATCTTTTCAAAGATGGCATTATAAAAAGAAGGGCACGCATTTCATTCGTGAGCTGAGTTTCTAAAGGTACAGCTGTCTTGAAGGACGAGGTGCTGGGGTGAGTCTCATACTCGGGACTTTAAGGATCTAGCTCCGTTTTACTGAGAAATCAGAGACAGGAATAAAAAGGCCTGGGCCAGGTGGCAGAAGGGAGGGGCCCTGACCTTGCTGGGCTGGGGGGTTGGTGTGGGGCTGGTGTGCAGGGAAGGCCTCATCAAAGAGTAGAAGCTTCAGTTGAACCCTGGAGGGTCAGGAGGAGTTTGCGACATCGGAGAAGAGTGTGGAAGCATTGCAGGCAGAGGCGCAAACGCAAAGGCAGGAAAATGTGAGGCAGTAAGTGTGTTCGGAGAAGGAATCCTAACTCAGAGGCTGGAGTTGCCTCCCGAATGTAGGGGAGGAGCTTGTCCAGGAAGCCAGGGGCCAACTGGGGGAGGCCTTTGCATGCGTTCAGGACTTTTCTCATTCCCTTCTTTGACTGCTGTCATTCTTTATTTCCTTTCCCTACACTTAGCCTGCTTCCTGGCACTGACCGCCCGACCTGTTCCAGGCCAGGGTGTTTGTTGCCTGGGTCCTATTAGGATGAAAGCCCATGAGAGCAGGGACTGTCTTCCAGGTATGGCTGTCTTGCCAGTGCCTCGGGACAGTGTCTGGTGTGAGTGATGTTAGGGAGTTGGGTTTCATCCTGTGAGTGTTGGGGAACCACTGAAGGGGCTAAACGAGGGGGTGGGGTTCACGTGAGTATATTTGGGTGTTAGGAGGAGCAGTGTGAATGACACATAGGGCTGATGGCAGGTGTTTAGGAAGGGAGCTCGCTGGAAGGCAAGGGAATGAGCGTGTGAGGTGACCCTGCCCCTCAGGCTACCTTGGATGCGCCCAAGCTTTGCTGACCTGGTTAATTATCAATAGCTAGTATCCATCTCATTCTATTAGAGATATTTTGAAACTGTACTAAAAATTACAGAGAAGCTCCAAGAACTTTCCCCCCTACTCTACAAAGCCAATACCTGCCCAGGGACTCCAATAAAGGTCACGATGTCATAATATTATAATCATTTTCTTCATTCACTGGCAATTCAGTGATAGATTCAAGAAATCTTAATGAATTATCTTTGAAATGCACTGAACGCTTTGACATAAATGGATTCTTTATGTAAAAACAGGTTTTACTGGGTGCCAAACAGCTGACCTCATCAGCCATTTGTGTCTTACAGTTAGATTGTTTGTGGAATTAGAAAAGAAAGTGGACATTCTGTAATTCTTTGGAGAGAATTGATACAATATTTTGTGTTTACCGGGCTTGATGAGGGAATGAGCTGTTCCACATATGTAAATTTTCCTGATAACTGAACCTCCTCATTTTAACACCTGGATATTTATTATTTTTCCCTTTGATTTTGGATGGAAATCTTTCTAAAACAAATTATTTACTTTCTGCTGATAAACCAGAGTGCATTCAATATTCCTTCCTTATGAAGGAACGAATTTTGCATAATTATTGAAGCGAGTGATTACCGTAATGATAATGTTTTGACACTGTGACTGTCTTACCAAATGGCCCCTGGAATGCCATGTTTTCAAAGTTACTGCCCTGGGATGGTTCTAGCCTCATACCCATTTCCATAGCACCTTTCTTAAATGTACTCAGCTTATGTGTTTGGAGGCTGGGAAACAAAATAACTTACTTGCTCCTGAAATGAGAATAGGTAGGCTTTGGGTTGGCAGAAGTATATTCAGTGAGTCAACTGAATGTACTTTATTGAAGAGGCTTTATCTTATCTTTAACTTTTCAGAGAAAGGACTCACATTATGTTTTCCAGGCCTTCCTAACATGAAACCATTCATATATGAAAAAAAAAATTATAATATCATTGCTTCTACTGGCAACGCTGCTGGTTTTGCAGAGTAAAAGAAAGTAATCCCCAGGCCTCATATACTGTTTGTCTAGAAGCCTCTGGACTTACCTTTGGGCTCTGAAGTGTGGGGTGAGGTTGCTGGAGGTTACTGTAGAAAGGTTGTTTTTTCATGATCTTTGACAATGACTGTTTATTGGATATCTACCATATGTAAGATATTGTGAACAACACTGGAATGACTTCTTCAGAGGAACTTAAATTCAGTCGTTGGGGCGTCTGGGTGGCTCAGTCGGTTGAGCGGCTGACTTCGGCTCAGGTCATGATCTCACCGTTCGTGAGTTTGAGCCTCGCGTCGGTCTCTGTGCTGACAGCTCAGAGCCTGGAGCCTGCTTCACGTTCTGTGTCTCCCTTTCTCTCTGCCCCTTCCCCACTCACGCTGTCTCTCTCTCAAAAATAAACAGTAAAAAAAAAAAAAAAAAAATCATAAATTCACAGTTGGAAGAGGAAGTAGTGGAGGAGAAAACTGTAGTGCTTCGAATTTGTCAAAAGGTACAGCAGGGTGCCTTTGGCCCATGGCCAAACAGGAGTCCTCCTCTCTCCAGAAAGTTAACCTTTGACCGAGGTGGCAGCTTCCAAGATAAGTCCAGTGGAACCGAGGGGAAGGAAGAGGCCCCGGGGAAGACACAGTCGTGGCATCAGCTTTGATCATCAGTGGGGGTGGGGGGGCAGGCATATGGCGGCTAAATCTGCGTACCTAAGTTGAAGCTTGTCTGTACATGCTTTGGGGGGAGTTTGGGGGAGGTGATCACTTCCACTTGGGGAGGAGGGTGGCTTATGACTACTGGGAGCTGAGAGGATTACTGTTGGCTCTTGACTAATGAGCACAACTGCTGATTCAGAGAAGGCAAGGGAGGGCTGGCCCAATGCAGAATGATGCCCAGGCTTCAGGGCAGGAAGGGCCAAGTGTGTGTCGTAAGTCTGATCTTCTCTTTGGAGAGCTGGCTCATCCTCCAAGCCTCACTGTCTGAGCCTCTCACTGGAGAGACGGTAGCTTGTGGAGTTGGATGAACTTGAGTCTCAAGGCTAGTTCTGCCACTTTCTAGTTGTGTTGTCTTCAATTTTTCTTAGCTCCTTTAACATGAACTTCTTCATAAAAGGGAAGGAGGTGATAAGATTGATCTTGTGGATTCTTCAGAATAATTATGACTCCATTGGGCCACGCATTATGTAAACCTGTTGGGCCAGACATTCTGCAGGGCCTGGTCTGGAGCCTCGCGGTGCCCACAGGCTGTGCCCACTGACTGACTCACTTATGGGGACAGTCAACTCAGCAGGTGCAGGAGGAAATGCATTACCTCATCTTCTTCCTATACGTCTCCTCTCTCTTTTCATATGTTTGCCCTTTCATGTTGTTCGCTGGGTAGAGTTCAAATTCTTTTTTTTTTTTTTTTATGTTTACTTATTTATTTTTGAGAGACAGAGAGAGAGAAAGAGTTCATGAGTAGGAGAGGGCCAGAGAGAGAGAGGGAAGGAGAGAATTGTAAGCAGGCTTCGTGCTGTCCGTGCAGAGCTCGATGTGGGACTCGAACTCACGAACCATGAGATTGTGACCTGAGCCAAAACCAAGAGTTGGATGCCTAACCAGCTGAGCCACCCAGGCACCCTAGAGTTTGAATCGTTACAGTTAGCCTAATTCACTCCTTGGTGTTGTCTTTAAATAATTCTTGTTTTTCATGTGACATTTCTGGCCCATCATCTGATCCTGTCCATTTTCCTTCTCTTGTGATGCCACAGTCCCCATCTTTGCTGTGCCTACATCACTGCATGAATAAATTGCTCAAAGTTTTCTTTTGAGGGATTCTCTGACTTTATTTAGCTCCCGTCCACCTTGCACGTTCTTCAGATACTATCGAACTCCTCTCTTTCCATAGTTCTTTCATTTGGTCGTACATTTCCCACCTAATCTTGATTTTCATTTGTTCCAAACATAGTAATAGCTAATATTTATTCGTGCTTATTTTGTCCCAGTGACTTTATTTATATTAGCCCATTTAAAAAAATAATAGCACCATGAAGTAGCACCATTTTGTAGTGGACTAAGCTGAGACACAGGGAAATTAAGTTATTGCCCAAAACTGCACGGCTAATCAGCGTTTGAAATTAGGCAGCATGGCTCCAGACCCTACATCCTTAAGACCAGCTCTGTCTTCCTTGGCTTCCATCGATACATAAGCTTCTAGAGAGCTGGGGCTATGTCATTTCATCTCAACCCATCACCCTGTGTGCCTTGTCTTGACATACGGTGGACACTTCCGAAATGCACGGACTGCTAACTTCCTTATTTCTCTTAAGAGCCCTAGATCATGGCAGGAGGCAGAAGAGGTGCTTTACCTATAAGTACTCTGATAGGTGCTCAGAGAGCTTGGGGTTCAGATCACAGACGCCTACCAGCTGCCTCACCTTGGTTGAGTTGGTTCTCTCAAGCCACAGTTTTACTCTACCAAATGGGGACAGTAATCATGTTCACCTCATAGAGTTTACCTTAAGAATAAATGAAATAATGTTAGATGCTTTAGTCCTGTGTGTAGCACGTGGAGAGCAGTCAATACACATTAGCTCTTGTAAGTCGTGTTACGATGCCTTCCCCTTTCACCTGACTTTTGTCTGTTTCTTTTAGGCCTATTTCACCTGGTGTATTCTCTGTAACATTTGTGTGACATCTCACAAAGAGCCGGATAGTTATTCCTGTTTGGCCGTTTGTTAGCTGTGTGACTTTCAGCAAGTTACGAATAGCTACAAGTCTCAGTTGTGTGATGGTGACAACAAAGGATTGTTTTTGTTTGTTTGGTTGGTTGGTTGGTTTTGTAGGTTAAATTAGGAATACGCTACACATTGTAACCACTCAGTAAACTTTAGTTTTCTTGCTTTTTTCCCTCCCCTGTCACCAACCCTCTTCCACTAAGCAGGCCTTTCCATAAAGGCTCATTGATAAACTCAAGTACCTGACTAAGTTGTTTGGAAGTTACATGGAGGAAAAAGAGAGGCTTCTGTTGTAGGGGATGGACTGGATTGAGATCACTAGCAGGAAGCTGTAGGCAGTTGAAGATCCCTGCCTTGTGTCCTTTCGCCTTTTTGAAAGGTACTCTTAGTGGTCATTCTAAACACGGCCAAGGCTTATAAATGTGTAATAAAATTTTGACGTCCTTTGAACTCATTCATTCCACAAATAATTCTGGATTGCCAAGGACTGTCTTAGCTGTTGGGGGTATGATGAAGGACAAAAGCAACCTGTTCCTTGTCTTCATGGAGCTTGTGTTTGGGAGACAGACACCAATTATTCAGATATTAAATTGTAAAGAAAGGTGCCATGAGATACATAATTGGGGTTTTGTGTTGAGAGGAAGGGAAATATTCCCATTGGAATGAACGTTTGAGCTGAGATCTGAGGGCTGAGTAGGGGTGCCCGAGTAAAGAGGCAATGGTATACCTTCAAATTTCATACTCACTGTTTTTCTGTTAACGTAATGTGCTATTTAGTGTTTTATGAAGCTTGGATGATGACAGATGATAATTAGTCTTCAAATCTGGAGGTGCCCAAATATGCTGTCACTGACTGTTTTTTATCTAACTTGTGTATAAATAGTACGTGTGTCAGGCTGGGTGAGGAAGGCTGAATGTATTTGAGCACAAACAGTCATTGTGTTTTTTATTACACTCGGGGCCAGTGCTGTCAGTCAGGTCCATCAGGCACTTTGTCACAGTTACGGGTCGCGTTGTCTGGGCTTGCCTACCCAAAGGCAGGTGCTCTGAATTTTAATTTGTATTACCTATATTTGCTCTGAAAGCTGTTTTTGTTGAAACTTGAAGAGCCAGATGCTTGCAGCTAGAGTATGGACCAACTTATTGGAAATTTGCTGAACAAAGGTTGTTAACGTGAAGAAGAGACACCCTTCAGCCAAGTGTAACCGGCTACCAAAATGTGACTCTGTTTAGGGCACTCTTTTTTTTAACTCCCCGCCCCAGGATAATCATCACAATGGAACTCCTTTTCTGACCACTTCTTTCGGGAAAGGTATTTCATGAAATGTTACAGCAGAGTGTAACTTTGGAAGCAAAGTGCAAAGTCCCTGATAATAGTGGAGATGACTGTCTGTCTAAGGTCAAGAGAAGACTGTGTTTGTAGACAGCATGTCTTCCGACACCCGTCACACTCGCATTTTCCATCTTTCCATGAACAAACAGGCCCTGGGAGACAGTTATACCCAGCTAACTTTGTTTTCATTACATTTATGTTTCTGATACTTTCTATTTATGGCAAGTGGTACTGATTTATAAATAACAGGGATTTAAAGGCTCTTTTAAAAATGAATTCGTTTTGATTTTGTCTTCTAAAGTGTATTTAGAGAGAGAGGAAAAAAATGTGCGTGTGTACGGGGGACAGGCAGAGAGAGAGAATCCTAACATAGACTGACGTGGGGCAACTGTAACTTGTGCAAAGCATGACGTTGCATTTTTATATTAACAATAGTGCTCTGAGATCTGGGGGTTGTTCACTTATATTTTTTATATATAAAGGGTGGGATGGGACTTGAGGAAGTTGAATGGTAGGCTAGGGACTGGAACCCAGGTCTCCACACTGTGCTTTCTACTACATGTGTAAACAAGTTGTCATGCACTTGAGAGAGAGCTGGCCAAAGGCCAGAGCTGCCAAATGGGCTTGAGGATGAGAAAGTTCACTCGTGCCAGATTAGCACTCCTGTTCTAGAATTTATTCCAATGAACCTTTCCATTGATGCCACTGTAAATACCGGCTCAAAATGTCTTTAAGGATAATAATAAGGCACTTTATCATTGACAAAGTACTTGCAAACAGTACTTGATGATATTTTATTTTATTTTATTTTATTTTTTTTCAACGTTTTTTATTTATTTTTGGGACAGAGAGAGACAGAGCATGAACGGGGGAGGGGCAGAGAGAGAGGGAGACACAGAATCGGAAACAGGCTCCAGGCTCCGAGCCATCAGCCCAGAGCCCGACGCGGGGCTCGAACTCACGGACCGCGAGATCGTGACCTGGCTGATGTCGGACGCTTAACCGACTGCGCCACCCAGGCGCCCCAATGATATTTTAGATCACAGCTAAGAGAACAGAGTTCTGAAGGTTACATAACTGTCCCGGGACCCATAGGAAGTTAAAAAGTCAAGCTGTGTCTTAAGCCCAGGTTGCCTGACCTCGTGACCACTGTATTTTCATGCTTTCAGCATGCTGTCCTGTCGCTTTGGAGTGTGTGGGTCCATTCATTCTCTGTTCAGTCAACAGTTACTTACTGTTGCAAGACCATAGGTCATGGTTTTACTATCCAAAAACCATTGGTCGTGTTCTTAAGAGGTAACCTCTTTAAGTGGTTTTGCATGAGGCTTATGCCTCCCAGGAAAATCACATGTTGAAAATGGTATTTGTCTTTTTTTACAAACATTTTTAAAATGTTTATTTATTTTTGAGAGAGAGAGAGAGAAAAACAGAGCGTGAGCAGGGGAGGGGCAGAGCGGGAGGGAGACACAGGATCTGAAGCAGGCTCCAGGCTCTGTGCTGTCAGCACAGAGCCTGACGCGGGGCTCGAACTCGCAAACCACAAGGTCATGACCTGAGCCGAAGTCAGACGCTTACACAACGGAGTCACCACGCGCCCCTTCCTGAAAAGTCTTCGACCAGACCTTTGCTGGCTGCCTTTCTCAGGTCCTCCGTTCTCAACTCAAATGTCACCTCTCAGTGACACTTCAGACACACTCCCTGACCATCCAATCTGCAAAGTCCATCTGTGTGTCACTGTTGTGTCTGTCATGCTGCTTTATTTTTTTCTTCAGACATCGCCATTTAAAATCACCCTGTTTAGGCTTCCTGTCTGTCTTCTCCCTGTAAACTGTCTGCACCGCAGAGTTGGAGTTCTCATTTTTCTTATTACCTGCTTTCTCTCCAGCTCGGAGGACAGGTTCTTGCTCAGAGGAGGCTGTCCTATCTATGAGCTTCCGAACTCCTGAACCTCCCCCGCCCCCCCAGGACTGCTGTCAAGCAGCTCCTAGGTGATGTGATGCTAAATAAATCTATCTAAATTGGCTCCGATGGAATGGACTCTTTATTCTGGGGCAAATGTCATTCTTTGAGAACTCTGAAACAGAAGACTTCTGTTGATAGTGCCCCGTCTCTCCCAAACTCGAAACAGGCAGGTAGCTGTGAGTTTTGGGGCAGGGTGGGGGTGTTTCGGGAGGGTGGGATAGGAGGTTCCTTGGAAGATGCTTCAGTAGCTGATGTTTCCCTTGAGGACGCGGCTTGCTAACGACGGTCAAGGTTCACGTGGCTCTCAGTGGAAGCAGAGTAGCCGGCCAATCTGTGTTTCCTCTTCGGCAGCACTTCGCCTCCCTCCTCGTTTCCATGCTGCCTCCCGTGTTCCTGTCCCGCTGGCTCTCCCTGGTTGACTCTTCGTCATAGAACAGCACCCCCCACGTTTTCTTCCCCACTGGGAAAAAATAACAAGTAGGGGAGAACAGCTTCCCCCTTTTTCCTTGCTCCCCCCACCCCCACCCCCCAGAAGTTCTCGGATCTTTCCCTGAGGGCCAAGCCTGGGCCCCAGACCGCCAGGCCGTGAAGCCTCCGGTTTCGTGGTGTTTCCCAGTTTTCGCAGCATGGCCACTCTCGTGTGTGCTTCTGTAGGGCAGGTGCTGCTGTTTTCGTTTGTGTGTTGAGACGCCAGTCAGTGCACGAGCCCAGTAACCGGCCTGTTCTCCACGCCAGCGAGCACACCGCAGACAGTTGTTTTTCTCTTTTTTCTTTGTTGTTCTGTAGCCTTCAGGATATACGGGGTAGACGTTGACCTGTGCCGACAGCGACATTTTCTCTTCTTTGTAGTGTGGTCTCTCTCTGCCTTTGGTTTTTCTGGGATGCTGATGGCATACGGAAGACTCGAAGCGCACTGCCTAATGTTGTGTGTTTTTGTCTGGTCCCAGAAAGAGAAAGCTTGCCTCTTTCCTGTTAAAGTTTTTTGAAAAGTAACTTTGAGAAACATAGGGAGAGAGTCCCGTGACCTCCGCAGATATTTAATCCTTTAAAGGTGGTCAGATTTCTGGTGCATCACTACCCTCTTATGGTCATAACTGGCCTAAAGGGCCCGTTTCTAGAGCTCCATTCGAAATTGAAAGAGCTACAAAAGAATTCTATCTCGATTTCTTAGGAGAAAAGGTGGAGTCCATCTCACCGTGTTTTAGTGTTGTTACGGGAAACATGGGACACGAGTTGATAATGTCAGGGTATTAGCAATGACCAGTCTGCAGGAGCTCTTAGTTTTCTCATCTGACCTATCCAGGCGGGAGGTCATTTGTCCCTACATTGCCATCACAATTTGCAAAGGTGATTGTAGACAGTAGAGTAAGTCAGCTGAAATGACTCGTGTTCTTTCCTGTTATACAAAAGTGTATTTTCCTTAGATCAGTTACAGCACCAGTTACATTACAGCATCAGTTACAACGTGGGTGAACGTTCTGCAATGGAGCACGGAGAGGCAGGATATGGGCATGAAGAGTGCAAACCCTGGTGCCAGCCCCCGGGCTCTGGCTCTGTGTGGCCATGGTGAGGTCACTCGCCCTCACTACCCACCCTCCACGCCGCCCCCCCACTCCGCCCGCTCTTCATCTTCGAAGTGGGAGGTTAGAGTACACACTCCTAGAGATAGGAGGAGGATTAAAGGTTTTAGGGTTTTTTTGAAGTTTATTTATTTACTTTGAGAGAAAAAGAGAGCACTCACAAGCAGGGGAAGGGCAGAGAGAGAGAGAGGAAGAGAGAGAATCCCAAACAGGCTCCACACTGTCAGCACAGAGCCTGACACAGGGCTCGAACCCACGAACTGTGAGATCATGACCTGAGTCAAAACCGGGAGTTGCATGCTCACCTGACTGAGCCTCCCGGGTGCCCCTAAAGGTTTTATGTATATGTCTTGAAAAGGGAACGTCCATGTAATAAGTGACATTTAACTGTTTGCCATTTTCATATGTGTAATTGTGTATCTTTATTCTTCCCAGTTCTAAGTTTATTTTTCATAAGTTTGTATCACAGAAAACTTGATTTCTTCTCATCGATAGTATTTGGCAAGACATGGGTCGTGTTGTAATTCACACTAAAGCCTTGAGAATTCGAAGCCATCAGGTTTGCAGGTCTTAAGAGCAAACACAGACGTCTCCGAGGTTTTACCTGCATTTGCTCCCAGACCAGGACGTTTCTCATGTAGCACAGGCTTCGTGGCTCATCCAGGGCTTTGACTTTCCTTGGCAGGCTTTTAAAATCTACGCTTGGTACTGTATGTGCACATGAACGTTTCCTCGTGGAAAATTTTCTTTTCTTTGGAAAAGCTCAGACTGCTCCTCAGGTCAGCTCTCTCGCCTTCCCGGGGAGGGAGGGGGAAGAGTGGAGCGGGCAGTGCCCGCTTCATGATGGGGAAGGGCTCCGGGGAGGCCCAGGGCGCCACATCTGCAGTCAGTCCTAGAGGAGCCAACACAGGACCTGGTTTTTTTTTTTTTTTTTTGTTAAGCGTAATATATCTTTAAAATTCTGCCATAATTCTGGGCTTATACGAACTTATAATATAGTATCTTCAAAAGTACTGCTTTTTCATGTCCGTTACTATATACAAATGGTGCCAATTACATGCCCTCTTGACAGGGAGCTGGCTTTGATATCTGAGCCCTTGACTTTTCTGTCAGCAGGGGGTTGGATGATGCGGGTGTCTTACTGATTTTGAAGATGGGAAGAAGGACGTAGTGTCCTGAGATCACAGAATCGTAGAAATACAGTGCTGGTGGGACCACAGAGTCAACCTGTCTGCCCTTGCCTGTCCACATTGGTGAACGGGTGTGAAGTGATCTGCACGAGGTCACATAGCTGGCGAGAATAGAGCCCAGGCCTACGTATCTTCCCAGCCCCTGCACAAGACCAAGACGACTTTATAAGACAAGAGAGCCTGCGATATGAACATCACTCAAGTAACATACGACGTGTAGGCCTCTAGAGTGTAGTAAAAACTGGGTTTTCTGGAGAATGAGGAGAAAGCTTTAATCGCTCCGGGAACTAGAGCTGACATTCTGTCAAGCCGTAAGTATGGCACAGTTTTGGAAATTTTTGTGTGGAAGAACCTAGAAGATTCTTCCCTTACCACACTGTAAGCTGCAAGGGCCGGGACCTTCTGGTTCTGTTTTCCAGTGGGGAATTTCCGTAGCTCTTGTCACAGGGGGTTAAGGAAAAAATGGGAGCGGGGGGATTCGACAGGTTCGCTAAGAAGAGTGTGGCAGGTTGGGGGGATTGTGCAGCCTCATCGGTTTACACTGCTAAACTCTGGTCTTCGTCCTCAACCAGAATTTTCCTCATTTTGTCTCTTCATCTAGCCACTATTTGAGTGCCTGTTTGGGCCAGGCAGTGGCCCTGGGCCCTGGCCCCTGCACGCTGCAATGGGGAATCATTCAGACAGGCGTGGTCCCAGCTCTGTGTTGTAGAGAGGGACAGAGGCAAATGAGGACTAATGAACAAGTAAAAACTCAGAAATTTGCTGAGTCTTATGAAGGAAGCCACCAGGATCCACAGGGAAGAACAGGGGTCATTGGGCTACTTTAGGTCCGGGATCAGCTGGGGCCTCCCTGCGAAGAAGATCATTCTAGGGCGGAGGAACAGCATTCAGGCATGCCCAGGAGTAGAAAGAAGCTTGAGGGCTGCAGGAAGTAAATAAAACTGGTGTCCAGCATGTAGTTGGCGGAGAATTTGGCCAGATGAAGCTGGAGAGGCAGGTAGGAGGCCAACAGACCAGACTGGACTTTGCTGGCTTGGGTTTTTCCTTAGGGCAGTGGGAAGCCAGTAGGGCTTGGAGCAAGGGAATGGCATTTAACTGTGTTGAGAAGGTTTACTGAACCTTGAAAATCTACTACATGAAAGAGGCCAGTCACCAAAAACCATATATTGTATGATTCTATTTATGGGAAATGTCTAGAATCTATTATGTGAAATAGCCAGGCAAATCCATAGACTTAGAGAACAGATTAGTGGGTGACCAGTGGTCAGGGCGGGGGTGGGTGAAACGGAGTGAGTGCTAACGGGTATGGGTTTTTGTTGCAGGGTGGGTTGAAAAGGTACTAAGATTGGTTATGGTTACGGTTGCATGACTCTGAATCTACCCAAACTCAATGAATTGTGTGAATTCATTGGGTGAATTGTGTGGTCTGAGCATTGTATCTCAATAAAGCTGTCATTTCAAAAATCAGAAAAGACTGACGGTGCCTCACAACCGGCTCCATTGCCCTAGGCAGCTGTCCCCAGTTCAACGGCTGCTTTTGGCTTTTCTCCACCCTCCTTGAATAGAGCATCCCCTTGGCCCCCGTGTCCTGCTACTGTACAAAAAAGCCATCAGCTGCTGATGATGTCAGCTTCTTGCCGTCAGACCTCCAGTTCCATCCATCCCGGACGGGCTTCTGTGTTCCCCTTAACAGTGCTAGACAGGCAATGGTTTAAATCCCCAACACTGCCTCTTACTGGCTGTGTGACTTTAGGGCAGTTATTTAAAAGCTCCCTGAGCCTCAGTTTCTTGTCTTTTTTTTTTTTTTTTTTTTAAAGAGCTTAAAATTTTTTTTCACAAACACTTAAACGGCACTTACTGTGTGCCTGTCATTATGTTGTAAGTGCTTTAAGAATATTTAACATGTTTAATCATCCAGATAACCAGGTGACCCCCCTTGAGGGTAGGTACTGTCATCCTCTCCGTTTTGTAGGTTAAAAAAACCTGAAGCACAGAGAGTTTAAGTAACTTCCCCAAGGTCACACAGCTGGGGAGTAGCAGAACTGAATCCAGGCAGTTTGGCCTCAGAGGCTCTATTCCTTAATTACTCTGCCATGCTGCTGATCCTGGCCTGTAAAATAAGCTTAAGAATAGCCCTTTCCTTGCTTTGTTTACAATTTTTTAGTCTTCAATTACTTGAACATCACTTGTATCTTAGAGCATTTCTGCAGTGCACAGCATGGTACCTGAAACATAGTCTGTGAATTAATGTACCTAATTAAGTCACTTTTCCATTCTTCCATTTCTTCATCAACTACCTTAGACCCCACGAGGATTTGGGTGCCCAGTTGAGGTCTGGGTTCTGCCTTAGCCCTGCCCGTTTTGTGTTTTGTTTTGTTTTGTTTTGTTTTGTTTCTTTTTTACTGGAACAATGTCCTAGGGAGCCCACTCTTTCATTTTGGGTTCCTCATCAATGGAGTGGCGATAATTATAACCTGGCCAGCATCCTCCCTAGGGTCATTGCAAGGATCAGTGAAGTGTTTTGTACATGCAGGTGCTCTGTAAAACGCACAGCCTCCTGTTAACCCGGGGGCTTAATTTAACACGCTGCCCAGCTGTTTGGACTGTGCACTTTTGAAGTGCTGATGGCTGTGTTAGTAGATGGTTAGACAAATGGCAGTTTTTCCCTGGAAATCCTGATGGCCCAGGTGAAAAGGAAGTGGCGAATGTATTGTGTGTTCACCTCTGCATGGGGGAGCTTTTCCCCTGGGCAGTATTGACACTCAAGCAATGGGCAGAGCTGAAGCCCAGCTTCTGGGCCACCACCTGGTCCCTGTGCTAAATTGATTCCCCCCAGAGCTGTCAACTTAAACTTGCTGTGTGTGGTGTGCGGGGAACAACTCAGTTCTTCCTTCCATTCGGCGTAAGCACGCCAGTCACAATAGTTGTAGCCAATGTTTGGTTTTAGAGTAAATCTGATGTATAGTATTGGCAAAATAAGTTGTGTTGGAGGAGGGGAAGAATTACAACTTATATTGAGAAAAGTACATTGTTTTCTCCTCTTAACACATGTTACTCCTCCCCCCTTTCCGCACCCCCCAAGCATTCCAGAATTAGATACAACTGTTTGGTTACTGAATTACACCAACCAACCTTGGAAAGTACATTCCCCTCCCCTCCCCCCCCAGAGCGTTGTGGAATCCTCTGCGTTCATCTCTACAGCTTGGTTTTGTTTTTAGAATCTGAAAACTTACTTTGCATTTTTTTGCTGAACATCTACTATGATGTATTTGTATACATATGTGTACGCACAGACATATGTCGACATCCCCAGACATGTAAGGCAGTGTCAGATTTCTTCCCTGCCCTCAGTGTTACCTTTCATGTTCATGATACTTTCTTGAGGGGGACAGGCAAGGGAGGAGGACTCAAAGCTGATCATCTCTTTAGACCATCTAGACCATCGGTTCTTTGGTTGATTCTGATTTGCATCAGAATTTGCATTTTGTCAGTTCAGTGATTTAGGTCAGCATAAGTATTTCCTGAAAAAGATGATTTCAGACAATGCTAACTTATTTCATTTCCCCTGTCCCCACTCTGGGTACCTACCTTTGCGCCTGGGCCCAGGATGCTGAAGGGATGGCAGGATGGGTCCTTTTCACAGTGTTAAGGTTGTGCTGGAGCTGTGGGGGGGGGGGCGGGGGTGTGGGGGAAGGGGGGGTTGCGGTGAGACAGGGTCAGGTTGCAGGGCCTACAACTTTGACGCAGAGTTTCTTGGTGCAAATTGCCAGCTGGAAGGCATTACTTACCAGTGCAGAAACCTCAAATGAGGGCAGGCCGTTTACTTGACTGTTTTCTGGGTAACTTGAATCCTTGAACTAAGGTAGTCTTTCTATTTTTACTTCCTTAAATTATCCTGGCATGGATATATTTGCTATTTCCAAGTTCTTTTTCGGTAACGGATTGTCTGCGTATGTAGTGAAACCCGAAGAGTGGTTGTTTCTTGGTTCCATTTTCTGATGTCTTTGGGGTGACATAAGTCCTAGAAGGCATTAGTTCCCGGCAAGAAAGCTGGGTTTGCTTTAGAAACAAAATACTGACTGCCCTCTGCTCTCTGTGTTGTTGCTTCTTGTAAGAAATTGAGGCTTGGGTTTGTTGCTATGTATTTGGTGCCTCTTTAGTGATGTGTGGACCAGCTTTTCAAAACCACGTGATTAAGAGCACAAATTTTTATTTTGTCTTCAGCATTATTGTGCTTTAAGCTTGCTACTCTAAAAAATGCCCAGGAGCGTATCCCTCCCCCTCAAGATCACTTGCTCCATTCCATAAATACAGTGGAAGAACTTGGTTGGTTCTTAACTGGCCTTCCAGGGCTCTCATTGCTGGCTCTTTCCATGTGTTTGGATTTCCTGCAGCTTCTGCTTTGAAGGCAGTAGAGGCCTCAGCAATGGCTTCATAGGCTCAGACTCTAATCAGGGCAGAAAACCTCACAGCATCTTTCCCCAAGACCAAGTTCATTCACTTGGTAATTATTTTAGCTCTGAGGATGTTTGAGATTGAAGTTTCTGGGCAGTTTATTTCCTTCTTCATACTCTGCTATGGTAAATGAAGGTAACTCACACTAGTTCAGATACTTGTAGGCCTGGAAGGAACTGAGAGATCTTCTGATCCAGTTCTCAGACGTTGTGTTGTGGTACCCTTTCTTCACATTGCATTGAACCAGAAACCTGGCAAGATGACTGAGAAAATCAGAGCTGTGAGTGGTAGGGTGGGTGTCAGTTCTTTCTTTCTTTCTTTCTTTCTTTCTTTCTTTCTTTCTTTCTTTCTTTCAGAAGTGTTATTTATTTACTTAGTGCGTGAGAGCGAGTATGAGTGGGGGAGGGATAGAGAGGGAGACAGAGAATCCCAGGCGGGCTCCACGCTGTCAGCACAGAGCTAGAAGCAGGGCTCAAACTCACAAACTGTGAGATCTTGACCTGAGCTGAGATCAAGAGTGGGACACTTGAGTAACTGAGCCCCCCCAGGCACCCCTGGGTGTCTGTTCTGATCAAAGCCAGCTCATCCATGTGTGAGGAGCCCAAGCACTGGGAGTAAGTGGTTTCTAGCCAGTATAACGCAGTAAGGCCAAGGAGTAAAGCCAGAATAAGCCCTTGGCTGTCAGAGGCAGTGGGGAGGGAACTGACCAGCAAAGGGAACTTTTTGGGGGTGATAGAAATGTTTATATCATGGCTGTGATATGGTTACAAGACTCTCTGTATCTGCTGAAACTCACCAGGTTGTACCCTAAAAA
This sequence comes from Lynx rufus, assembly GCF_022079265.1. NCBI lineage: Eukaryota > Metazoa > Chordata > Mammalia > Carnivora > Felidae > Lynx > Lynx rufus. The sequence goes on from NW_025814878.1 coordinate 6,963,317, forward strand.
TTGGTGAATTTTAGTAAGTGGTCTCCCAAAGCATGTTTAGGATTTTTTATAGGGGAGGGGAGGTGATACCTTCTCTGTTGTTAATTCAGTGTAATTCTATAAAATGACTCTTTGAAAAATATAAAAAGAAAAGAAACAACCAGATTCACTTAAATCCTGGTCGAGTCTATTTCTCCACTTGGCAGATTTATCATCACTTTGTACTCGTCACTGCTGTTAGTTATACCAAGGGTTGGTAGAGGTCCAGGTAGTAAATATTTTAGGCCTTGTGGGCCGTTCGGTCTCAGTCACACCACTTAGTTCTGTCACTGTAGCGTGAAAGCAGCCGGAGGCAGCATGTAAGTGAAAGACTGGCTGTGTTCCTATAAAACTTGACTTACAAAACCCGGCAGTGGGCTGAATCTGGCCCGTGAGCTGTGTTGGCTAACCTGTGAGTTGACGCTTTTGTTCCTTTTGGAGAAACTCCACAAAAGGGGCATTTTTCTACATTCTCACCAGAAAGACAAATGTCCTAGGAAAGTGGGAGTCTAGGGAAGTTTGGAAGAGGACAGACCCTCCAGGGCTTAGCCATGAGACGCTCCCGGACTTGGATCTGTGAAGGGTAGGGTGGTTTTGCTTACACGGAATTTTGGAGGGTGAATTAGGAGGAAGAATTGTGGAGCAAGAGAGGACTGAGCGTGGCAGCCCGTTTCTAGATTACCGTAGAAACCTAGGCGGGAGAGTTTAGCTGCGACAGTGACATGGGATGGAGGGGACCTTTTGAAGGGATATTATAAAACTTAACATAAGAAATAGACATTTCCAAAGGAAAAGCTAAAGATTAAAACATTGAAAAAAAAATCGGAAGGCAAATTGTGATTCTTTGTTAACAGGGAATGTGATACCATTTCAAGTGATTCTCATTAGATCTGATCATCATTGCTTAGCGACGTCAAGTCTACCGTTTTTTTATTTAATTAATCAATTATTTTCATGTAAAAAAAATTTTCAGTTTACTTATTTTTGAGACAGAGAGAGAGAGACGGGTGTGGGGAGGAAATAAGCAGGGGAGGGGCAGAGCAAGAGGGAGACACAGAAGCAGGCTCCAGGCTCTGAGCAGTCAGCACAGAGCCCGATGCGGGGCTCGAATCCATGAACCACGAGAACATGACCTGACCCAAAGTTGGACACTCAACTGACTGAGTCACCCAGGCACCCCTACTTATTTATTTTTTAATGTTTGTTTATTTTTGAGAGAGAGAGACAGAGTGCGATCAGGAGAGGGGCAGAGAGAGAGGGAGACGCAGAATCTGAAGCAGGTTCCAGGCTCTGAGCTGTCAGCGCAGAGCCTGATGCAGGGCTTGAACCCACGGACCACGAGATCACGACCTGAGTGGAAGGATGCTTAACCATCTGAGCCACGCAGGTGCCCCAACACTGGCTGTAGTTTTGATTCTCTAGGGAAGCCCAGTCAGTCAAGGGCCTGTCCAACCAGGCAAAAAGAATTCCTCAATCCTTTAAAATTATAGAGCTGAAAGTCAGCACACCCCTGTGTTTCAAACGTGGTGTTACTGTCTAAACTCAGATTGCTATATTTAAACCAGTTTTATCAGCTACTTTTAAAATTAAGGCCTGCAGACTTCAACAAAACAAGGGTGACAAAAGAAAGTCATTCCAAAGGGATATAGTTGGATGGCTCACTTCCTAAAAGGGCACTTGGAAGTCCCACCAGTACATCATGCTTCTGAATTTTGGCATGCTCTGATTAGTTTTGCTTCATTAATTGTATTATGCCCATCGAGAAGCCAACCATATTGAGTTTTTTAAAATCCTTAGCAAAGGGCCACGTTTGGGAGACATTATGACATATTGGATCAGGAGGGTCAGCAAGTTGGGAAGGCAGAGGAGCTTTGATGTCAGGTCTTTACTGTTTAATGTTTTTAAAAGTGTTGAGAATTCTAAGAATGTTTTAATTAGGTATAAACGTATCACCCAAGTCTGGTTTCCTTTCCTCTGGTTCAGATCGTGGAGAACTGACCTCTTCCTAAGCCCTCATCTCCTTCATAGTGGAAGGCCTTGCATGTTAATTCAATGAATGAAATTGAATTTGTGTGATCTGTAATTGATTCTCCTGGTTGAGGAACCTAGTGTACCCGATTCTGTTTGAATCATCTGTCACTTGTGGCCCTTAAAAGTCCTGACTGAGACACGAGCTTATAACTTTAGTTGAACCAATTTCTGAATCAAACAAAACAAAACCCTCTGGCTAAAACATGCTTCAGTGATCAAAAGTACTGTATGTAAAATGCTGTAAGACCACTCTGTATTTGTGGAATTACAGTTTTTGCTGACTTGAGCATAGGCCAGAAGCATAGCCACTGAACAGTCCTTCCAGTGGGCCGCGTGTACAGAAAGAGGGTGATGTAGCCCATGATCTGATTTTAGTCTCCTACAGAAAATAGGAAGAGAATAGCTCTACATTTTTTGTGATGGAGCATTTCCTCTAACTTCTTAATCTTCCTATACACAGGCCTTGCCACCTTTTAGAGAGCTTAATTAAGAAAAAATAATTCTTAGTATGGGACAATGATTCTTTATCCTTAAGGTAGAAATGACCTTCTTTAATCCTGAAACATTGAGACTTGAAGCAAATACCTGTAGATACCATAGTCCGTAGTTTCCTTATCTTTAGTTACTCACCTCCACGGGAAAATAAAATCAGGCGGCTTGTACTTGGTGTGACATTAATATTTTTGTGAGGTTCTTTGTCTTTCTTCAGGCATTCACTTACTTATTTCACAAATATTGTCAAGTGCCAGCAATGTTCTAGATGCTGGGGGCCAAACAATGAACAAAAGGAAACCTCTGCTTTCATGGGGCTTATGTTCTGATGTCCATCAGAAAACACTTTTAGGTGGAATCGATGATTATGGCAGGCTCCCGTCTTTGGGAATACCTTCCAGGGGAGGTGATAATGTGGGCTGTTGAGATCCCATCTCCAATTTACAGTGTTCCCGAGGGGGTGCTACCTACGCCTTTGGGGTTTCTCTGTCTCTCTGGCAACTTTTATTCTGAACACTTAGGAAAGTGAGGACCTGAATAAATCACATCTTTGTATTTAACAATATTTATAGAGTATTTATTGTGTGCTTCATGGTGTTCTAAGCCCATTTATAAATATTAACATTTCATTTTCATTGCAGATCCGTGCAGTAGGCAGTGCTTTCTTTTATCCCTGTTTTACAGGGGACTGGGTAACTTGCTCCTGTGGCAAGAAGTGGGACTCGTATTGGTGCTCAGGCTCTTAACCATGGCCCCGTCTCGGTCTACATCTAGGGCGAGAGGTTTCTTTTTTTCCTTTTCACGTGTGGGATTTCTTTGAACGTTTGAGTGTTTACTGCCAGACCTGGTGACAGCAGAGGGATGCTGGGCCTCTCCTTCCTTCTCCTTCTTGGTTCTTCCACATCGAGTTATGTGCTTAATTTGTGTAACTGGAATGTGTTTGATCTGATTTTATTTAATTACGTGTTTGTTTCGGTGCTGCTAGACATTCTGTAAGTTCCTCGAAGCAAGGAACTGGCAAACAGGTACGTGCGACAAATAGATTAAAGTGGATCTTGCAAATTGTAAAACGATTAGACCAGTTTACTTGAGTTGGGGATTTTCCCCTCCTCTGTGGGGCTGTGTCGTATTTCATTTAGCTGTTTGCGAATGTTTGTATTCTGATCAGTGGGATAACTGAAGAATAGGCCATAACATGTTGGAATAATAAAGCCGGGGGCAACATTATTTAAAATCTAGCATATTCAGGGGCACCTGGGTGGCTCAGTCGGTTAAGTGTCCAGCTTTGTCTCAGGTCATGATCTTGTGGTTTGTGAAGTCGAGCCCCGCGTCGGGCTCTGTGCTGACAGCTGGGAGCCTGGATCCTGTTTCGGATTCTGTGTCTCCTTCTCTCTCTGCTCCTCCCCTGCTCATACTCTGTCTCTCTCTCAAAAATAAATTAACATTAATTTTTTTTTTTAACCTAGCCTATTCAACATATGTGTTCCTTGAAAAGAAGTCTTTATGCCACTATAGAAACTGTTTTTAGGTAGGTGGCAACATGCTATTCCTTCTTGATAATTCTTCTACATGTCGGGGATCTTTGGATTATTTGAGGTCAGGTCCCGTATATTCCCTCAGAATCCTCAAGGACACTCTGGCTCCCTTTTCAGGGAAATGTTCTGTATTCTGCATCCTTCAAGTTCTGTCTCTGATCATACACGCAGCGTTTGTCCTACCAGGACCCCACATGGGCCCTTCCATCTCCGCTTTCTCTGTGTCCAAAATATTTCCTCAGGCTCTAAAGCTACTTCTGAAATCCTGTTTCTCCAGTGAAACTTTCCAGTTAATTAAAAGAGAAATCTGGCCTCAGCTTTATATCAACTTATTATTCAGGGATAAAGTTTAACCAGCATCTATGATGCATGGCTTCTTCACTTTAATTTTAATGGACACATTTATTCTGTGCATGGAAACTGACACGAGTCTCTGTTTTATGCTTATATTTTAAGCAGTGGACTTGCTTGGCACAGTAAACATGAATTTCAGTTCTGCTGGTCCTTGGTCGTTTGTTTTGCTTAAGAAAGAGTTTATGATCGCTTCTCGGCCTTTTGGCTAAGATTAAGTGAAGAAAGAGTTTATGACCTGTGGATGAATATGAAATAAAACGCTGTTACATTTGTGTGGGTTTTGTTGGGGCTGCCGTAGAAAAGTACCAGAGACCGGGTCATGAAACGACAGAAATGTATTCACTCGCAGCTCTAGAGCCTGAAGTCTGAGATAACGGCGTTGGCAGGGTTGACTTCTTTTGCAGCCGTGCTCCTTGACTTTCTTCCCCCTGTGTCTTCACTAGGCCTTCCCTCCATGTGTGTCTTCTCTATAAGGACACCAGTCATACTGGATAAAGGCCCATCCTGATGATCTCATTTTGACATAATCACATCTTTAAAGATTTATCTCCAAATACACTCACTTTCTGAGCACTCAGGGTTAGGACCTCAACGTATAATTTTGGTGCAACACAGTTCAGCCATAACGAAGTTTAAATGTATAACATAGTTGTCCTAAACTTTGATGATCATTAAAACAAAAATTGTCTTTACATTTTAAAAATAGGCAAAGGGAGAGGACATCCTGAAGGACAGGAGATTGTAGGATGTTGGTTGTGATCTGGCTTAGAACTGGCTAAGTGATTTAGGGTGAAATTCATAGTAGTTAAGACTTTTGTTCGTACTTTGCAACTGTTTGGATTCAATGACAGTACCTTCTAAGTACCTCTAAGATGTTGTGATTCTCTCTTAATAACTGTTTGCAATTACAGTAAAACTTTGGTTGACGAGCATAATTTGTTCCACAAACATGATTGTAATCCAAAACACTTGTATATCAAAGCGAATTTCAAGAACCATTGGTTCAGTTGTGATCATGTGATGTTTGGAATCACGTACGACTTGTATTGCAAGACATTGCTGGCTTTTCAAATGAAAATTTTTTAGAAATGTTTGCTCATTGGGGCGCTGGGGTGGCTCAGTTGGTTAAGCGTCTGACTTCGGCTCAGGTCACGATCTCATGGTTTGTGAGTTCGAGCCCCGCATCGGGCTCTGTGCTGACAGCTCAGAGCCTGGAGCCTACTTTGGATTCTGTCTCCTTCTCTCTCTGCCCCTCCCCACATGTGCTCTGTTTCTCTGTCTCTCAAAAATAAATAAATGTAAAAAAATTTTTAAAAAAAATGTTTGCTCATCTTGCGGAACACTTGCAAAACAAGTTACTCGCAATCCAGCGTGTTACTGTAGACCCTACTGCTTATTTAGGAAGATGCTTGGAGAGGAATTTTTATAACTCCGTGTTTCCTGGGGGGAATGTTGAAGAGCAGAGCTTGTGTCAAATGGGCCTTGATTTGAATTCCAGGCCTTTCCTTCTATAGCAAAGCTGAAGAAAATGACTACAGAAATCCTTCTCTTGGCATCTTACCAGCCGTGTGGCTGTGGACGGGTTTTGTGGCTCCCTTGTGCCCTAAAGTTAGTCATCTATAAATTGGGAGTAGAGGTGTTAGGAGGCTCTCCTTAGGTCTTGGCGCTGTTGTTCGCTGCAGATAGATACTGCCCATCTGCAGGTGGCCCTGGGTGGCAGGGTGCTGGGATGCAGCCCAGGGGCAGGGGGGCACATCGGTCTCCATACCTGCTGACTTGCGTGGCCTCCACTGCCTGTCTGACTCACGTGCCACAATGGCCACTTGTGGCTCAAGGCTGTCAAAGTGGAGCTGGGTTTGTTTATGTCACTGTCCCTAACCTCGCTTGCTGTGTGATGGAGCCCCTTGGCTAGATAGGTGTCACTTGAGGGAAGACGGGTGGGTTCCAGCTGGTTACCAGAAAATAATTTTTTCTTACCTCCTCTTCCTGTATTTGATAGTCCCAAATGGTTCTAAGGACATTGGTCTTCTTTTCATGTCTTACCAGGAGGCAAATGGTGAAAGTTTACGGGGCAGAGGTATCATTTAGCCTAGCACATCAGCTTTTAAGATCCATAGATGACGTTAGTGTTGCCAAAAGCAAGTGCTGCGCCTTGTGTCTACTTTTCCTAGTCCAGAGTACCCACGTGGCAGAACTTTGGTGAGGGGTCAATGAAATAAGTGTGTGTGTGCGCGCACGTGTGTGTGTGTGTGTGTGTATTTGAGGGTGACCGAGCACAGCAGTGTGCTTTCCACATATTTTATTCTAGTTAAATTGAATTTTCACCCTTTGTGTTGGGATTGATTTATATAAGCCTCATTGTTGGAAACACTAAGGGTGGCTTTTATTATTAGGCTTGAATAGACCAATTGATTCAGTATAAAATTTTATTCCAGTAAAACCACTGAAACAAGTTGACCAGAAAGTTCTCTATACAAGAATAAAGAAACCCAAGTTTTGTGAGGCTTACCTATTTTAGTCATTATGTAAGAACTTTGGGGCGCCTGGGTGGCTCAGTCATTTGAGCATTCGGTTTCTTGATTTCAGCTCAGGTGTTTATCCCACACTTGTGAGATCGAGTTGAGCTCTGTGCTCGGCATGGAGCCTGCTTGGGATTCTCTCTCCCCATCCCAAGCATACACCCTATCTGTCTCTATCTCTCTCTCAAAAAACAAAACAAAATAAAACAAACAAACAAAAAAAACCGTTAAAATACAACTCTGTTGACAGTACTATTTGACCTGGAAAAATTCCCGTAAGCTACCCCTTTTAATTAGCGTTGCCTTTCTCTGGTGCCACTGCTGGTATTTTCTCCTTTGGATTCTGTATTCATGAGAACTTTTTCAGTCGCAAGGCGCAGAAACCCAACACAAACAAGCTTAAGCTAGAAAGGGGATTTAGTTCAGTTTAAGTGAAAAATTGTAGGGGTAGAATTACCTTTAAGCAGGGTTACATCCAGGGGCATATAGCATATTATTGGAGCATTTTCTTCTTCTCAATGGATGTATTTTCAGGAAACTGATCAGAAAAAAGCCAGCATCCCCAAAGTTATATCCTTATGACTTCCAGCTGGAAAGGAAGAACTTCTCTCTTCCTGTGTCCACATATCAAGTATCAAGGAAGATTTTGATTGGTTTTGCTTGGTCATCCTTGAACCTGTAACTGGCTGGTGGGTAGAATGTTGTGGCCAACCGCTGTGGCAAAGCATCTTGATTGGCAAGTCCATGGGATCACGTGGGCTGGCAGACAGATGGACAGTCTCCAAAGGAAGACTGCTTAACAAATATCTAGTCCACATAACTCGCATTTCCAAGTCAGCAAGGGTTTAGTGTTTATTCTTTTAGTTGAGAGGGAATGGGAAGGTAACCGTCGTAAAATTGTGCCGAATCCATTTGAAAATTTAAGCTGCACGTTGCAAATCTGTTTGAGATGAGAAGATGAGGACACACCTGAAAAGTGTCCCTCGGGTGGGGTATACATTGTGTAGACAGCCAAATAGTTGGGGCATAACTGGCGATTCCTGAAGTTCATTTAAACGCGGGCAGTTTTTTGAGTGAAGGAAACAAAATGGCAATAATGGACTTCTGCCTTCTTTTGGTAGGGCTAGATGATTGCCTGCAGCAGTATGTTCACAAGTTCGAACGGGAGAAGATAAACGGAGAGCAGCTGCTGCAGATTTCCCATCAGGATCTTGAAGAGCTGGGGGTCACGCGAATTGGACACCAGGAACTCGTGCTGGAGGCTGTCGACCTTCTCTGTGCACTGGTTGGTTCAAGAGATCTGTGCCATGATGATGTTCTTTAGAACCTTATTGTCTTAAATCTTCAATGTTTGTGATTTCGAATCATTTTCTTATTTATTTGTTTAGACAGTGAGAGAGAGCAGGAGTGCACTCGAGAGGGGGAGGGGCAGAAAGAAGGAGTGGGGGAGAGAGAGAGAGAATCCTGAGCAGGCTTTGCACTTCGAGCACAGATCCTGATGCTGGGCTCAAACGCACAAACCATGAGACTGTGCCCTGAGCCGGAACCAAGAGTCAGATGCTTAACCTCCTGAGCCACCCAGGCGCCTCCATTTTCTTAATGATCCATTGAAATGAAACGTGAGCTGAAGATAACCTAAAAAGGAAGAAAAGAAATCATTTTCTAGATAAAGAGGTGGCCAACTGTGGCCTACACGTTAAATCTAGCCCACCATGTTTGTAAATAAAGTTTTATTGGCACACAGCCATGACCGTTCGTTTATTTGTGGTCTGTGGCTGCTTTCATGCTTTCAGGGGACCGTGTGGCCCCCGCAAGTCCAATATATTTATTGTCTTGCCCTTTAAGAAGAAATCTGCCTGTCACAGAAACTGAGTTTGCCTTTTACAGAAAAAAATCTGTTAGTTTTCTTATCTTCTGTGGAGAATAAAACACTGGAGATAATCCTGAATGAAAATGTCATATTCTAAGCTGAAGTGAGATACAGGTTCTGATTTCATGTGTGTTTTTGGTACTATCAACAGCTTTTTTATGTTTCACAGGTATTTGTGATCTTTAAATAACTGATGTGTTTGTTCGTAGTAGTCAGCCTGCGGAGTGGTAACTAGAAGGGAAAACATGTGAACTTTGGTACCCTTTGCAGATGATTGAGCTTTGACTTGAACGTTGAGTTAAATCCTGCCAGGTTCTGACTCTTGCACTACACCCGTGGCCGCCCGAGCAGCTGTTTTAGGTGTGGGATGACAACACCTGTGAGGACATTGTGTTTCCACACTGGTTGCCACTCGGTGGGGATCCACGTGTGTCCGTTAGGATGCCGTGTGAAGGATGCAGCGCCCCGAGCTGTCAGGATTTGGACCCAGGCCGCAGCATTCAGTCTGGGTTAAGTAATGCTGTGAACCTGAGCCAGGGGTATATACAATGACATCACTGAGAACGGTGGGGAAGAATGTTCCCGATGATTCTGCCATTGCTGGTCTGCGTTCGGTTGATTATGTAACTCTTACTGCACTGTGCATGTTCTTCTTCTTAAAATGGACAGAGCTTTGTCTCCTGCTCTGAGATGCGCTGCTCTTGTTTATGAAACTAACGGGGAAATTATTTGTGGTTGATAAATGAGCTGCCACCGGGGAGACGCTGTGGCCAAGTGGTGTGAGTTTTGGCCTGGAAGGCAGGCGTTTTGCATTCTTATCCTGCCTCTGCGACACGCTCCTCGCTCTGCGACCTCCAGGGAAACGGTGGTGTCTGTTTTCCCCATCTGTACAGTAACACTCCCTAGATGCGGCTGCACACTAACGTGTGTTTTGCACGGCCCAGAAGATGTCTTAGAGTCTTGTTTGTTCTTAAAGCTGCATTTTTTTTTTTTTTTTTTTTTTTTTAATACAGGGCAGCTTGTTTGAGTTTACTTTTGTTACGCTTTCTGGGAAGATCACTTTTCCATCTTTTCTGCTAAATGGATTTGTCTCTTTCAACTTGAAGGAAGGGGTTTGAGGACAGGCAAATTACTTTGCAGTCCACAATAGGAGAGGTAAGGAGGAAGGGTCTGTTAGAGGCACACAGTGCACAGCAAGCCAGATAATAAACCTAACAGCTGCCTCTCTTTGCTTTTGCCCCTTCCCTACCTCTTAAAGTATTGGATAAAATGAACAAAGCTGGACAAATGCCAGAACCTAAAGCTGCATTTTATCTCCTACAATTTCCTTCTAATTTCCTTTGTAGACAAAGTTTGACCTCAGACTCATTCTGGACATGCCTTCTGCAGTAGAGTGCTGGTGAATGCATTTGACAGGAGGGTGATAGGAGAGTTCTCAAATGAGGGTGGCTTTTCCTGTTTGGGGAGGGTTTTAGAGAGCTTTATTAAAATAGCTTTTCATCTTGCTGTAATTTCCCCTTTAAATGTTCTTATTGTAATGCATATATTAATTATACTATCTATTTAATCCATTTATACTGTATAGATCTTTGTATATATAAATTGGTCATAATTTTTTGCCTTGAACAACTCCTCCCTTGGGCAGTTAATGTATATTTGCAGTTGGCCCTGAGGTTGTATAAAAGAGGTTGTCATGTAAACTGAGTTTAGTGGATGTTGGTTTTGTGATAGACAGGAAATGAATAGAATTTAGAAGAAAGGGGGAGGAAAAAACAAAACCACTGGAAAATTCTGGAAGGAACAGGGCAGATAGAATGGATAAAAACCTAAAACTGGTGAACAGCTGTTGGTAAAGATTCCAGAACTGGTGAGCAGATGGCCCACAGATAGGTGGTCATGGATAGAGAGCAAGGGAGGGAACGCCACTGTCTTTTACAAGTGACTGGTATCGTGAGGTAGAACCAAGATCACTCTCGGGATTGAATTCAGAGTCTGAGCCCAATTTTTCTCTACCTGTCAGGGGCAGACTCTAGAGCTGCTCTTTCTAGTAGGATAGCTATTGGCTACATGCAACTATTTACATGAAAATAAATTAAAATGAAAAAAAAAAATTACCTCCTCGGTCGCCCTAAGCTACATTTCAAGAGCTCATAGCTAGTGGTGGCTAGCGGCTGCCATATTTAGACAGTGCAGATGGAGAACATTTTCATCACTACAGCAAGTTCTGTTTGACTAGCACTGGTCCGGAGGGTGTGACTGAGAGTAATAAACTATAAACTATAATTGTAACCTATTTTCTTTGGCAAATCAACCTGTCAAGACCAAGGCAGGCGCAGATAGATTTTTAAGGTTGGTGTAGGTTAAGAAAGTGAACAAAGTTGGGATCAGCACACACGTTAACTGATGCCACCCAAGTGTGTGATTAAATGAAATACTTGTAATGTGTTTACTTGTCCAGGGTGCTTCTGCGCACTTGTATACCTCTGAGATTATTCATTGTCCATAATTTACCCATCTATGGCAAGTCATTAAAAAATGTTATCCTTCTTTTTGGGGAGAAATCATGCAGGAAGAGTGATCTTTGCTGTCAGTTTGTATTTAACTTGATCCTGCTCATGAGGTTATATTAAAATGCCTTTAGGGAAACTGCGGCATATATGTCTTAAGTTGTGACCTAATAATTGACCCAAGTCAGTGAGATGGTTTAGACTGTGTTCTCTGGCCCTCCTTAAGCACATATGTTAGATCATGAACAGGGTCAGGAGGAATGGGAAAAGGAGGTAGAAGAGAAATAGAAGATTCATCTTTAGCTAGAGTGTGTATAATTCAGGCACCAGAAGAGTAAGAATCTGCCTGTTTCCTCTTCTCCTGTCTGCTGTGTGATTTCTCCAACCAGGCCAGGAAGTAATCCCTGATGGCTAACCTCTAATGAAGTGAGATCTCAGTGGAAGGGTTTCTGTAGGTATATAGAATTTCAGAGACTCCTTTCATTTCTTACTCGGTGTGTGTCTTGTTGATACTTTTAATGCAGTTTCTGAAGGAGATAAGTTTTAGGGAAAAGATTAGTGGAGATAATCAAATCTGGGCTGAGAAATTATTCATTTTCTGTCTTTTGTTGTGGGTCACTTAAGTCAATAATACTTCCTGATTATTTTTCTACATTACAGGCTCTCTTGAGTTAATGTAATCAGTTTCTTGTTCTCTTCTTATTGTGGAATGGAGTGGAAAGGGAAGGTATTTTCCTTCCTTCTTTGCTTCTTCCCTCTATCTTGTTAAAATTGTACTCCATTATAGCTGCACCTATCTATCTATCCTTCTAGTCCTAGGATTTGTTTTGGGTGGGAAAACAGAATCAGAGCACCTTGAGTGGAAATGAAAAGAACCAGTTAACAAGAAGTGACACTTCCCCTTTGTTTTAATATTAAAAGGGGTAGGTTTGTAGGAGATTGAGGTTTAAAACTTCTTGCAACACTAAAATGCGTTTAGTCCGCTTTGAATTCAAGAAGTAAATGTTGTGTACGGTCATAAGAGTTCCACTCATTTTTGGTGATGTCGATTATAGAAAGCTGACTCTCTTGCTTTAGTTCAGAACTCTTGATAGAAGTTGGCAGGCTGAGTAATTGACTGAATGAGGGGACAGTTCCTTTAATCAGTCACAAGTGCTTCAAAACAAGCTTGTCATGTGGCTCTTTATCCATTCACTTGTGAGTCTTTGATTCTCTGAATTGAAAAGCATGATGAAAATACGTCTTTGTAGTTTTGTCTTCTGTGTTGAAGGATAATGTCATATTTTAGCCTGTAGAAAATGACAGAAAAAAATGAAGACTGTAAGAGTTAAATAGAACATTGCCGTTTAATACAAAACACTTTTATTTTGAAATTTTATTTCATAAAATTATGAATTTATGAATTTATTATGAAAATTTTAAGGTTTACAAAAGACAGCTTCCAGTTCGTGGATCTGGGAAGGATTTTTATTTTCTTAGCCTACTTTTTTGTTGTATTCCACTCGTTTCAAAATTCCTATCTAAATTTTTTTAAAAAGCACTTTTTATTGTACTAGAGGAAGCAACATAAATTTAAGCTTCATGAACAATTAACTGCAGTGAAAACCCCACTACGGTGTCTTAGAGTCATTGTCACCAGAAATTACTTGGGACTTTTATTACCATGCAAACATTTCTTTGAACATCAGGGGTGGAGCAGGTCAGGATAGAATTTGGGGGGAGGTAAGCATCTTGTTAGTTTGTGTAGAATCCAGGGCCGCTGGCTGCTTTTCTTTTGCTCGTCTTTACCCGGCCTATTTTCTGTCTTCTCCTTCTGCCCTGCCTTGGGCAGGGAGGGTGAAATGGAAACATGCCCCATGGTGATCCAAACCTTGTGCCCTCGCTGCTGACTACTTTGATTGGAATCCCACCTCTCCACAGATTAGTAAATTCGATGACTCTGTGCTTCTATTCCCTCACCTGTAAAATAGAGATACGATCATTTCCACCTTCACGTGTTATTTACCGGAGATAATACTTGTTGAGCCCTTAGTTCAATCCCTGGTGTAGAGTAAGTGTTCAATAACGTTGGTCATATCATTCCCGGCTTTTAAATGGTACCACGGTCTTGTTTTGGGATGCTATTGAAACTGTGTAGTATGCCCCAGAAATATCTTTATTTTTCTGTGAAAATAATGAAACACCAACTTGGGACATGGACATGCAGTTCAATACAGAAGTTCATCCGTCCCCTCCCCAGAGTCATCTCAGATTTATGTGTCATCCTCTGGGATTTGTTCTTCACCTGTCACGTGAAATTCATTTTTTTCAAAGCACCTGAGTAAGATGAACGTCGTCCAGAAAGAACACAGGTTAGGAACTCAAGGGACAGAAATTACATTTCTGGTGAACTGACATTTAGTCAGCGCTGCTCTGTTTCTGGGCAAGTGCATCTCACCTGATGGAAATTGTCTTCTGTGCTGCAGATACAGGTGAACCATACATAGAACTCGCCCTGTCTCACAGTTTGTGCCCCATGGAGGAAGATGGTGCCTGCCAACCATGGTGGTTCCGGGAGGTGGCAGATAGGTGATGTGCTAGAGAGTGACCTGAGGGGGCGTTTGGCAATGTCTGGAGACGTGTTCGGTCGTCACAGCCAGGGAGAGTGTGCTACTGACGGCTAATGAGTCGAGAGAGGCCAGCGGTGCCGCCGAGCCTCTTGCCATGTACCAGAATCCTCCCTCGCCCTCTCACCCCAACCAGAACAGAGACTACTGGGCTTTAAATGTCAGTAGGGCTCAGGCTGAGAAACTGCTCTACGTGGTCAAGGAAGCCTCCAAGAGGAGGGAACATTTGGGCTAGGATGTAAATATAAGAAAGAGCTATTCTTGCAAAGATTTGTGGGAGGAGCATTTTGACAAGGGAAGCTGGTGAGAGTCAAGTCCCTGAGGTGGGAGGAAGCTGAAGGAGGAACAGAGAGGAGGCCGGTGTGACTGCGAGTGGGTGAGGTCCGCACTGTGGGTAAATAAGGAGGATTTTGTGGCTATTGTAGGAGTTATTCAAGTTGCTCGCTGGGCTTTTGAGTTACTAATAGAGATTGGACATTGCTGATTGTTTTGAATTCTTCCCTTTGATTTTATTTTCCACAGAATTACGGCCTTGAAACCGATAATATGAAGAACTTGGTTCTGAAACTGCGAGCATCTTCTCACAACTTACAGAATTACATAAGTAGCCGGCGGAAAAGTCCGGCTTACGATGGGGACACTTCCCACAAGCCCCCCAACGAACTCCTGACCTCTGTGGTGGAGCTAATCGGTGCTGCTAAGGCCTTGTTAGCTTGGCTGGACCGGTAGGTTACGCGTGTGCTCCACTGTCCCATCAGAGGAGGGCCCAAGGTGCACACACACCTGTCTTAGGAAAATGAGCCTCTTCATGTCCCTTCCACTGGGCCTCTCCAGGACTTCTGGATCAGTGGTGGGATTTTAGGGTCCCTTAGGAAGCTACTGAACAGACGAGTGGCAGGATCAAATTAAGGTCCACTTGGGGAAGAGTGGAACCCCCGTGCCAAAGGTGTTTTCGCTGCTGTTAAACGCTCATGATTATTTCGTTGGTCTGAAGGCCGTTAGTTGACTTCTGAAGGGACGTGAATTCTCTTGGCTCATTTTCTAATGTGTTTTTATCTAGCACTCCTGCGGCTCTTCTGTTCAGATTCCTGTTTTGTGTGTTAACGGGAGAGGAAACCATTGCATAACGAGTCCTTTAAACCAGCTCTGCTTGTCAGCCTGCAACGTGGGATCCCAGTGTCCCCACCCCCCTTTTTAAAAGAATGCTTGTTGCTTTCCAGGGCTCCATTTACAGGGATCACCGATTTCTCAGTAACGAAGAACAAGATCATTCAGCTCTGCCTAGACCTGACCACTACAGTCCAGAAGGTCAGTATGTCGTTGCTTTTTTAACGTTGTTTCCTCCCTTTACCCTTGTCCTCTTCTTCAGAGGGCTCACATGCAGGCATGAAGTGCCTTTTTCGCTCTTTCTGTTTCTTGCAATTTTTTTCCCATCCGATCTGGGGAGAGATGAAGGGCTTTCCATTAGATGCATTGTTGCCGATGGTTTCTGAACAATGAGCAGTGGTTTTTACATCAAAGATTACCTTTTTTTGTTTTAAAATAGTTGAGCTAATAGGCCCGTACTTTCTCTAAACTGTTAGAGCACTTAATTTTTTTCATAGAAACTCCAGAGCAACTAAGTCACGTGAAGTTAAGAAATGCTGAGGGAAGGGCCCCGGAAGGATGAGGTGGATACAGTTATGGATATGTGGCTGGAGGGACCCCCCGTTGCAACGGTGACATTTGAGGAATCTGACCAGCATGACTCTGTGCTTGTCCTGATGGAATGGGCCTGTTATGTCATCTTGGGGTGTTTTCCTGGTAGTCACTTTTTTTTTAAGTTTACTTATTTATTTTGAGAGAGAGAGAGAGAAAGAGAATGAGCAGGGGAGGCATAGAGAGAGAGGGAGAGAGAGAATCCCATGCAGGCTCCACACTGTCAGCACAGAGCCCTGCATCGAGCTTGAACTCATGAACCCTGAGATCATGACCTGAGCCGAAACTAAGTGTCAGACACTTAACTGGCTGAGCCACCCCAGCCCCTTGGTAGTCATTGTTGACTGTTGGGAACTGATGATAGAAAAAACATCTCTTGGTGGGAGTTACAGATCCTGATCTGTTCACGTCAGGAGCAGGGTGTCCTGTCCACCGAGCAGTCTCACCACACTTGCCCCTGCTTCTGTGGGCCCCAGCTCACCTGGCACATGATAAGTGGTTTTTAAAATTTTTTTTAAATGCGTTTTTAAACAAATGAGATAATGCTTTTGACAAAGAAGCCGATGCAAATCTTTCATATATCAGGAGAAATTTAACCCAAACTTAAGGGACACGTGAGGTATTGTTTTTGTTTTCCCTTTGGTGCTCATTGAGTATATGCTTCAGAGACAGACCACCACAGGTTCAAATCCTGCCTCTACCACTGCTTAGCCCTGGGACCTCAGACAAGTCGCTTAAAACTTAAGAGCCTCATTTTTTTTTTTTTTTGTCTGTAAAATGGGAATACTAATATTTACTTCACCAGATGATTTGGTAAGATTTCTACAAGTTATTGTTGAACGAGCAAAGAAGGAAAAAAAGTGGAATATAAAGACAAATGGTGACCCCCCCGCCAAAATATGAAAACGTAGGAAGACACGTGTTCGTAACACACACGCTATCCAAGAACCTGTGTACAAGGGAGTAAGTTCAGTAGGCAGTCCGGAGGAAAAGTCGTGTTACTTTAGCAGGGAGAGAAGTGGGGACAGAGCCTAGGAGCCAGCCCCCCCCTGCCCCCAACCCCAAGGACGAAAAGAAACACTTTTTAAAAAATTTACAAAGACCATTATGTGACCACATTTATGTATTTGTGTAAAATTAAATACAAATAATGTGAAATATTTTATCTAAAAATAACCACACCTACCTCGAAAGTTTGCTATGAAGACTAAATGCAAAGTGCAGTGCCCACAAGAAGTGACAGCATATAGTAGGAAATCTAAAAATGATGCCTTGTACTGGTTTTCTGGACACCGACTTGATGGTTCCAGGAAAGGGAGTTCACAATATGCTGCTCCTTTTTGGTTTGTTTGTTCTGTGGCTTATTTAAATTTGAACAGTTCTTAAGGGTGAAGACTGGCAAGGCGTCACTATACATGGAATATCGTTTTAGGAACGTGGGTTGAAAAAGATGGCTAGCTCCTTGAACATATGTTTTCTCTAGCGTTTGGAGAACACAGGTGCTTTGGCACGGCGTGTATTTGTGTGCACACAAATGAGAAGCAATGCACTTGATGAGCGAGCCCCGTGCCTTTTGCAGGGTGCCGCCTGCATCCTGAAGGGGGGAGCCCTCACACTCCCTCCCAGCCGGGGGTGGGGGGTGGGGAGGAGTTGGGGAAGAGTGCCGTCTTCAGAACTTCTCGGCAGGAGGTCTGTTGACCTTTCCGGAAGCAACCTGTCTTTTCCGTGTATTCCTTTTATCTGGGAAGTTTCAGGAATGAAAGTTGTGTCCTTCCTTCTTCCGGTGACAAGGAACGTGTTCTCCTTGGGTCTTTATTCCTTTCGTCTCTGTCTGCAAGGAGAGACCTTTGGGTGTCCTTTCGCTCCTTTCTCTCCTCCACGGGTTGCCATCTCCCCTCCTGTTTCTTGTCACTTGGTCTGCATCCTTCCCTTGAAGGATAACGTGTCGGTCTCCTGAGTTGAGGCGTAAATCGTTGCTGCCTTTTCCCCTGCAAGGAGACTGCACCCTTCTCGTGAGCACGCCTCGTGCCGTCCAAGTCCACGGGTGGATCTTCCGTCAGTTTCCAGTTTCTGGGCTGTGATGTCAGACCGAGGAGACTCCGGGGGAGGGGTGGGGATCTGCATCTTCAGTCTGTCCTCTGCGCTGCGAGGCCATGAAAACCGCAGCGGTGGCCATGAGAGATGGGATGACGGTGGCAGGTGCCGAGTCCCGCTGGGGGAAAACTTCGGGGGGAAGGGAGCAGTACACTAGAAAGCCCAGGAGGACTGGACAGAAAGCTGGGTGGCCACAGAAGCAGAGGAGGAAAAAGCCACGAGAGCATTTGCGGAGCGCTGGTTGTGTCTCACGTGTGTGCCGCGTGCTCGACGTGTGTTGTCGCGTTTGCTTCTCCGCTGAGTGAGGGTGCATCGTGCCCGCCTCGCAGAGACAGGAGTGCAGGCAGGGAGCAGCTGGGCAGGTTGCGTCCCTGCCAGGTAGGCTGGTCTGAGGCTGCGAGCCAGGTGACCGAGGAACATGACGGAGCTCAGCCCCGCCGTCTGGCTCCAGAGGGTTGATTTGGTTTCAGGATGCCTTTTTTCCATTCCATTGCCTTTGTGCCAAAAAGCATGAAATCATGCCTGCGGCTGCTTCCTCCCAGTAGAAACGGCTGTGGGAACCCGTGTTCACGGTTGCAGAAGGTAAAAAGTGAGCCCTTTCACACGTTGGCTTGAACAGTTTTGGGGAGGCAGGAGAGCACCTCTCACCCGTTGGTTCCAATGCCACAGGGAGCCCATTTTCTAGGTGGCTTCTTGGACCTGTCAAGGAATCAAGTGTCAGGAACCACGAGGTCACACATCCACCTTGAATCGTGGACTGTGGAATACCGAGAGGAGCTCTCTGCCAGTGGGTGATTATCATTTTGGGATCTGTAATGAAAAACCATAGATACACATTATTACTTTTATTCCTAGCACAAGACTGCGTAAGTGTTCTGTTCGCTAAAAATTGATACTTAGTAAATTCTGTGTTTCCGATGCTGTTAACAGAGGATGAGCCATCCACATCCCATCCATGGTACTTGGTGGTTTAGCTCTGTGCACAAGATGGAAGATGCAAGGCACATGTTCGAGCTGGAATGATTCTGTTTTACAGAAGTTGTTGCACCTGTAGTGTTTGAGTTCATATCAGCTTCATTCATGTAAAAATGTATCTCTAAGTTTCTTTCTTAAAGTGTTTTCTTACTTGGATGCTCTTTTCCTGAGGATAAGTGTAAACTTTGGGAGCAGTAGAGTCACTATTAATGTTTAACACATTTTTAATTTAAGAAGATACCAAAAATCTGATTACAAAATCATAGGGTAGAGTATCATACATTTCTAACTCCCGCCCCCCGCCCACTCCTCAGTGGTAGCAGAAAAGTGACCTTAAGTGACTTTTGATTGAAGTGAAAATCTTTTACAATTCCAACAGAGTTGATTAATATCTTTCGTGTACATGAAATAATTAGGATGTTCCAGTTTGGGATTATATACTTAAAGGTGCAAAATAAACTCTGAAGAATCTAGTTGGTCCCCTTTTTTTCTTTTTTCTTTTTTTTTTTCTTTTTTGTTTTTAATGTTCATTTATTTTTGAGACAAAGAGAGTGTGAGTGGGGGAGGGGTAGAGAGAGAGGGAGACACAGAATCTGAAGCAGGCTCTAGGCTCTGAGCTGTCAGCACAGAGCCCGATGCCGGGCTCGAACCCACGGGCTGCAAGATCACGACCTGAGCTAAAGTCAGACGCTTAACTGACTGAGTCACCCAGGCTCCCCAGTCCCCCTTTTTCTCTGCATGTCCTCTGCCTTGTAGAGGGAAACCGTTGCTGTAGGCCAGTTAACTGTGGAGGTTAACAGTGAGAGTTTCACATTGGTGGTTTCACTGTGACCACTTTTAGACAGGACAATGGTGACTCCTATAATCAGCCAGCTGGGTTCATACAGTTCCGAGTCTTTTGTTCTTACGCTGAATAAATAATGCTTTGCACTCCAGCCCTTTATTTAACATCATCAATAGCATACCTCAAGACCACTTTTTTGGCAGTGTGTTAATGAATGTTTTGTTGAAGCTTTTTCATTTATTAAGGACTAAAATATCTGATTTAATCTCAGTGTTGCTTAAAATAAACTTATGTGGCTACATTTACTCAAGCCTTTATTTGAAAGCTATTCTTATAGAAGCAGGCCCAGAGCTAAAAGATTCCTGACTTGTTGGCCAAGTGCGGGCTGAGCACGGGGTCACATTTGGGAGCCATTGTCAGGTTTCCTTCTTGGACTCGACTTCTGGTTTCTTGCTCTCTGCACGGTATAGATGGTGGGTGGATTTCAGTTCAATGATTTCCATAGGTTTTCTGATGAAATAATTGGTCAAATGGGTTCCTTGGATGATAAGCTTCTTTGGTCAGGAGAGAGCAGAGCCTGAGAAGGTGTTGGGTGCCTGCTCTGTGCCCTCCGCATCCCATACAGGGCTGTTTGGGCTGCAGGGGGAGGGGCATGCCAAGTTTCTAGCTCTCTTACAATTTTCTTTTTTCTTCTTTCCTTCTTTAGGATTGCCTTGTAGCAGAAATGGAGGATAAAGTTTTAGCCGTAGTAAGTATACCTTTTAGAAGTGACTGTAAAATTCCTTTTCCCAAACGAATGGGACTCACATGAATTCAAGTAAATATTCTGTGGCTAATGACTTTAGGATATACTTTGAAATATTGGCTCTTTGGGATTTGAGTCTATTAATTTAGGTAGAAAGAGAAGAGTAAAAGTAATCTAGCAACAAGAAAATTACTACTATGAAAATTCCTGTGCTTGGGTATATGGGGGTCTCTGTTTCCTCCGAACATTTCATTAGGTACAATTATACTTAAATTACTAGCCAGCCTGTTAATCAGGGTTACCCTGATCTGTAAATTTCACTTTAGGAACATTATGATTAAAAAAAAAAAAAAAAATCCTTGGCAAAACCCTTCTGATGGCAGGGGGATGTGCCGTGATTGTTTAAAGAGCATTTTGTAACCATTCATCATCACTTCCTCCCTTTGACATAAGCCAGCCTGGGCCCTTTTGATAAGGCCTTCCTCCTACTGATGTTGAGGAATTTAGCAGTGAAACTGCTATAAATATATTTTCCATAAATAGGAGGCTAAACAAATTGAGGGAAGGTAAGAAGTGTCACTTCTTGGATTCTCCCCCTTGGGGGAAAAAAAATCACTCTTTGGAATTTCCTGATTTCCTTGGTGGTTTGATTTTGAAAGGTTAGATGAATCTGGGGGAAACAACAACACGTAACCACCACTTCGTGGGGATCTTCATGTCTCAAAAAGTTTACGTTGTCAGTGTTTGGGGTCAGAGAATTGGAACCATCACTAAAAAGATGGTTACCCCTAAATGTAAAATACAAATCTATGCATCTCCTGGATGATAACAGGAGAAAAATCTAGGTTGACCTTGTGTTTGCTGGTGAGTTTTTAGATCCAATACCAAAGGCACAATCCGTGAAAGAAAAACCGATAGGACAGATCTCACTGAAATGGAAAACTCTGCTCCATGAAATGCAGTGCTAAGAGAATGGAAAGACAAGCCACAGACTGGGAGCAAGTAGTTTTAAAAGGATAAAGGATTTGTATCCAAAATATACAAAGAACTGTTAAACTCAACAGCGAGGAAACAACCCAGTTAAAAAGTGGGCAAAAGATGTGAACAGACATCTCACCAAAAAGGTACGCAGCTGACAAATCAGTATAGGAAAGATGTTCAACATCGTGTTTCATTAGGGGAATTGCCAATTAAAACACCAGTGAGATACTATACACACCTGTTCGAATAACTGAAATCCAAAACATGACAACACCAAATGCTGGCAAGGATGTGGAGCAGTTGGCACTCTTGGTCATTGCTGGTGGGAACACAACGTGGTACGGTCACCGTGGAAGGCACTGTGGCCATTTCTTACAAAACCAAGCAGACGCTCACCCTACGATCTAGCAGTTGTACCCAATGAATTAAAAACTTACATCCGCAAAAACCTGTACAGAATGTTACAACAGCTTCATTCCTTAAGGCTGCAACTTGGAAGCAGTCAAGATGTCCTCCAGTGAGTGACCAGATACACATCCAGACAATAGACTGTTACTGAGCAATAAAAAGAAATGATCGAAAAGCCATGAAAAGATATGGAAGAACCTTAAATTCATATCACCAAGTGAAAGAAGCCCGTCTGAAAAGGCTACATATTGTATGATTCTAATTATTTGGCATTCTGGAAGAGGCAAAAACCACAAAGTCCGTAAAAAGACCAGTGATTGCCAAGGGTTCATAGTGGGGGAGGGCGGGAGAGATGAATAGACAGAACGGGGGTTTCAGGTAGTGAAAGTGTTCTGTGTGATACCGTAGAGGTGGATACATGACGGTGTGCATTTGTTGAAACCCACAGAACTATATACCGCAAAGAATGAACCCTAATGTCAACTACGGACTTTTGTTAATAATAAGGTACCAATTTTGGTTCATCAGTTGTAACAAATGTACCACACTAAGGCCAATGTTTTTATATCTTTTTTTTTTTAATTTTTTTTTTTCCAACGTTTATTTATTTTTAAGACAGAGAGAGACAGAGCATGAACGGGGGAGGGGCAGAGAGAGAGGGAGACACAGAATCGGAAACAGGCTCCAGGCTCTGAGCCATCAGCCCAGAGCCTGACGCGGGGCTCGAACCCACGGAGTGCGAGATCGTGACCTGGCTGAAGTCGGACGCTTAACCGACTGCACCACCCAGGCGCCCCCTATGTTTTTATATCTTATTATTAACCCTGTTATAACTGTATTGGAAATTGTGTTGGGGTGGGAAGGAAGCACATAGAAACTCTGCACTTTATGCTCAGTTTTTCTGGAAACCTAAAACTGCTTTTAAAATAAAACGTACTAAAAAAAAAGCAGGTACAGGCCAAAAAAAAAAAAAAATTAACCTTGTGAATATTTGATATGTATAGAATGTGAGCGATCAGGAAAAAACCGTGCAGAGGCTAGGAATAGATGATTGTCCTTAACTGCCAAACGGGGGTTTCTGTACAGTCTGTGCTCCTAATTCATATAAGAGCTGCACTCTTTAAACAAAGCTGAAGTGGCACCGTTGCCACGGATCGCAGATACGAAGTCCCAATGCCATGCCTTCGTCAAGTAACATTATTAAAATGATCACCGACCAGAGCTGAAGATTGTAGGTGAAGTGCATTTCTTTAAACTGCACCTGAGATAAACTTGGTTAATGATTGAACCTTTCCTGTGTGCCTCTCCAACTCTAGGTCAAGGTTTTAAATGGCATCTGTGACAAAACAATACGATCTGCTACAGATCCTGTTATGAGCCAGTGTGCGTGTCTGGAGGAAGTTCACCTGCCAAACGTTAAGCCTGGGGAAGGCCTGGTGAGATTCTAGAAACACTTGTTTTCTTCCCAAATAAGAACACATCGTCATTTATTAAAGTTTGGGTTTTTTTTTTTAATGATTCGCTCTCACTGTAATTCTGAATAGAATTCAACTAGATTGTCTTCCACTATGTAGTTAGGAATTTGCCATCTCGAACTGTCGATAGGTTTTATGTCTTCAAAGTATACAAATAAATACAGTTTTTAAACTGTATTCTCGTATCTTGAAGGGATTGTTTTAACAGTTTTATTTTTAGGACTTAGTGCGAGGAGGTATAAAACATTTACACAAAGGAAAGATGGTCTCGGGGTACAAAACAACATCTGCTCTGAAAGTGTCTATTAGCACTTAGATGAACGTGAGAAGAGGTGGTTGAAAGAAATGATTTCTTAAAAAAAGTTCAGAACTGTTTCATAAATGATGTATGAGCCCTATTATAATAACAGGCCCCCAGCATACAAACAGGTAGAAACCTGGCTTCCTAGATCACAGATCTTGCAGTGCCTAGCATGCATCTGGTGTGATGAATTGCCCGAAAAATTTATTTTTATTTATTTTTTAATGTTTGTGTATTTTTTTTAATTTTTTTTTAACGTTTTTATTTATTTTTGAGACAGAGACAGAGCATGAATGGGGGAGGGGCAGAGAGAGAGGGAGACACAGAATCGGAAACAGGCTCCAGGCTCTGAGCCATCAGCCCAGAGCCTGACGCGGGGCTCGAACTCACGGACCGTGAGATCGTGACCTGAGCCGAAGTCGGACGCTTAACCGACTGAGCCACCCAGGCGCCCCAATGTTTGTGTATTTTTGAGAGAGAGAGAGTGCTCACGTGAGCGTGAGCCGGGGAGGAGTTGGGGGGAGGACTGGGGATCCGAAGCTGATTCTGTGCTGACAGCGGAGAGCCCGATGTGGGGCTCAAACTCAAAAACCGCGAGATCATGACCTGAGGTGAGGTCGGATGGCCAGCCAACTGAGCCACCCAGGTGCCCCAGTTTGCTGAAATTTAAGTGGAAAAACCATGAGCCTCCTTGATGAGCTTGTAGAGGCTTTGAGTCTGAGAGAGCTGGGTTTAAATCCAAGTCCTCAAGTGTCCTAACCGCTTTTCAGGTCAGTTTCCTCATCTGTCATAAGTGAATAGTAATAATTACTGCCTCACAGAGTTGTGGACGGTGTTCAATGAGATGATGGGTGTCAGGTGCCAGCTGCTGGGGCACAGTTCCTGTCAGTAGTTGGTGGCTGTGCAGGTACTGATGAGGATGAGGAGGAGGAGGAGGAGGAAGCATGAAGTAGTCTGTAGGTAGCTGTGGGGAGATACCAAGGCAGTCTCTCTCCTCAGGAAAACAACAATCAACCAGATATCGACAAGCTCACTTTCTTAGCAAGTAGAAATATGCATGTTGAGTGTCATCATTTGACGAGAGTCCCATTATAGTGTGGTGTAGTTGCTGAGCCGGGCAAGTCCAGGGTTAAGATGATTTCTGAGGAAGATCTACATTATTGCAAATCTGATACCAGGGTGAGCAACTACTCTTGGCCCAGTCTGCGAGATTTTGCTCTTTCCCCTCATCTTATAAAAGTTCCCAAAAAATGTTTTGTACGTGATCTATCCAATGGCGGAAATCTTTCCTCCATGATATGGCATTCACCCCTGAGTTTGCCTGTCAGGCCTGTCAGGAGGAGTGTATCTGTCTTTATGCTTCCCTTAAAATGGAGGCGTGCCTGTTTCTGGTTTACTCCCTAAGTGGTGTTTCTTAATAGTCTTTGTTCATATATCCTGGTCTGGGTTGTTGGTGGCTTCAGTGAGTCACCCCACAATGAGTGCCGATAGCAAATTTATCCGAATACATTGTGTCACCAGACAAAGAAGTGGTCAGGAGAGAACAGTCCCTGTTTGAAATGCCTCATTCATCCTGCACGTCTGAGAAGATGCCTTCTGAGTCCCCAGAGTTACGGCAAAATTCTGTGGGCCCAGTACACAAGTTCTCATACCAAAGAGATCTGGCTTCTGATTTCTTCCACTAGTGTTTCCATTTGTTAGCTCCCCTTCACTGCTTGTGGATCTTGTTTCACAATGTTTCAGAGTCTTAAAAATGAGTGTTGTTCTGAAGGGATTGCCTTTAATGTTTTATAAGATGAAGTCTCCCTGGCGGCCATGTTTCTAAATGTTGGAGTAATGAGTGAATATATTTGCGACTCCCTCTAGGGCATGTACATCAAATCAACCTATGATGGATTGCACGTGATTACTGGAACCACCGAGAATGTAAGTGCATAGCCGTTAAATGTAAAAGCCATTGTGTGTTTAAACAAATTTGACACATAGTCCCTATACTTTTCATTTCAACGTGTGCCTCCTGTTTTATTATCTATAGTGAGAGTGTGGGTGCTGTTTCGTTTATTTCTGTTGCTAAGCACACTGCTTATCACCAGCTGTTGCAAATTTATTATTTAAATTGTCTTTTATTGCTGTTGTTCACATACCTTGCCCGGTTTTTGCCCCCCAACCTTGTTAATTATTCCTGTTGCACCCTGGAAATGTTAACCCATAAATATAAAAACAGTGATATCTTTGTTGTTGAAAATCACTCTTACAGGAACTGGAATTGGTAGCTATATGTGTAAAATACAGTTTTTTGTTGTTGCTTAATGGAATTTATGTGCGTCACCAAAGCAACTATTTCGAGACTGTTTGCACAATGTAGATTCTTTTTATAGAGTTGTGTTTTGTAGTATTTGATATGATATTGAAATTCAGTTCCCCTGCCCCGCACCCTAATCTTTTGAATAGAAAATGCAGGACTGTTTCTACTGTGAGAGTCTTTGTACACTGTTAACTTCCTTTTGGAAATGCTACTACATGAAAGGTTTTTCTTGAGCCCCTCAAACATTTTGAATTTGTAAAAAGTAGAGCTAATTGAATGCTTTCTTTTTTGCAACTTACAATATGGCTAGTTTTTGGTGACGTTGACATGAAGCTAAAAATGTTTGAATAGCTTCCTGGATCTGTATGAAAGAAGTATGTGTCTGTGAAATTAATCTGCTATTTAATCAACTAAGACAAGAGGAAATAATTCCTAAAAATAGAAGAAATTTGGTAACTGCTTTTCTAATCCGGTGCAAATACATGTTGCATTTTGAACTTCAGCTGCTAGATCTTTCGATAAAATGAAATGGCATGGTCTTTGATGAGGGTTTCTGATGCAAGCTTGATTTTTGTAGCAGGAAAGAAATGGCATTGCTTAAGGCAGCCAGTGAAATTGAAATAAGTTGTGTGGTTCTGGCAGACGGTGAGTGAGAAGACGGTAGTATCTTGAAGCATTCTCTGTTGAGCGGCGGTGAAAACGCACTGACAAGCAGTAGGAATTTTTATAGCACATCACCCGATCGGCAGTAACAGCACAGGAAACTCTGGTTTTAGGTCAGGGACGGTGCAAAGGAGAAAACACATCACTCGTGACGCAGTTCATCCCTCATCCTTGTCAGAGACTTAGCGAATTTCAGCTGAACCATAAACAAGAACATACTCATGGACCATTCATTTCATTGTTTAGGAGCTGAGTGGATTCAGAGGGATGGTGACGGTCATGTGAGTTTTTAAAGAGTTGAAGTTTTGCATCTATCACTTGATAGTGACTGCATTATTTAACAGCCAGACCCTTGTGGTTCCAGACTTTACCGGTCTTCTTAAAGCAGTTTTCATCTTGGATCAGCGTATAGCTCGCTATCATATTACTACCAGAAGGCACACATTTCTCCTCTTCAAACCACCCCCCTTCCTTTGGTTTTAAGGATGAGAGTTGAATGACAGACTGTCAACTTAACAAGCTGCTTTTGAATGACGTGAAAGGTCAAATGTAAGGATCCATTTCCTAGAATTCCTACCAGCCTCATAAGACTGGGTGAGAGATTCAGGGTTGACCTGGATATAGTCGATCCCATACAAGATCAAACAGAAGTCATCCTGGAGACAGGTGGTTTCCATCTTGTTAAAGATGAAAAAAAGGAAAACTTGACGTATCCCATCTGGCAGTCCATTCGAAAATGTCACTCATTGTTTTCAGTCACTCAGCTTGTGTTCACAGAGTACCTGGAATGTGCTAAATCTTGCAGATGAGGGTGGGAAGTTAGGTAAGAGCCCACTTCTCCAGGGCTTCTGAGTATCTCACCCTAAATGCTGGATATTTTACACATAAATGGCAGTAGAAAGTGAGAGCTCCCGGATGGCTTTCCAGCTAGCACTTAAGGTTGTTGTGACTTCAGAATCAGAATGTTTTAGTGGAAGCCTAGTATGGTGGGTGGTAGTGGACAGAAATCACCCACTGCATTCCTGTATTTCTCCATCTTGGACTCCAGGCTGCAGCAATGACAGCAGACCATCTTAGGCCTACGGTGCATTTTGGGGTGGGGGGGGGGACGTTACCTGAGAAGTCAGGATCATTCCAAGGTCAGCCTAACAGTATCTAGTGATTCTCTTTGACTTCTTTTTTGATATTGTTCAACACCTTGAGAGGAGTCTTAACAGGATCCCATCCATACTTCTATTCCCCACCTCTGAGATGAGGTGGGAATTAGATTAGCCTCTGAAGAATGGATGCATTCTTCTCCGGGTCATCACCCTTCTGCAGAAAACCAGCACAAGCATCATTTTTCAGTAGTCTGGCTCGTGGTAAAGATAGGCAAGAGCCACTGCCCCAGGAAGAATTTTGGTATCAAGCTCTCTCTTTACCAGTGTTCTGCCAAACACATCTCTTAGTCACCTGGTAAGACATTTGAGAAATGAATGCATGAGGATCCCGAGGAAGGAAAGTCACTTCAGGTCATTTAGGCTTGTTTTTTAAGATTGCATATCTATAAACAGGAACTTCCTGACCTCTGGGTCATCTTTTATAAAGTGAAGATTACCTTAAATGAATCCCTGGCCAGGAAGATTATCTGGGCTGGACTGATTCTTTTTTTTTTTTTTTTTTTAAATATTTATTTATTTATTTTGAAAGAGAGCGCAAGCAGGGGAGGGGCAGGGAGAGAGAGGGAGAAGAGTCCCAAGTAGGCTCCACTCTGCCAGCACAGAGTCCGATGTGGGCTCGCTCCCATGAACCAGGAGATCATGACCTGAGCCGAAATCAAGAGTTGGATGCCTAACCAACTCAGCCACCTAGGTGCCCCATGGCTAGACTGATTCTGATCAGACTTAGCAAAGTTGGTCTGTAACTGAGGGTTAAGCATCTGACACGCAGGAGCAAAAAGGAGCCTATACTCACTCACTTTTTTCTTTAAGTGTCTCAAGAGAAAGAGACTTGAAATAGACCATCTCCCAGAGGTACCCCCTGTGCTGGTCTCTCAGGTGAGGCACTGCTGGTTGTTATGGTCGCAGGTTAAATGTTTTGAAAAATAACTGTCACAGTTACACGTTGGATCTAGATAAATCAAAGAGATTGTTTCTATAGTTTAATGCTGCTTGCTCATTTCTTGCTGAGCCCGTCAGAACAGTTGAGTGAGAAGATCCAGCAAGGATGTCTTGGGTTTAGTTGCTGCCCTCCTGACTTCATTCAAAAGTGCTATCTATCTATCTATCTATATAATTTTTTTAATGTTTATTTATTTTTGACAGAGAGAGAGAGAGAGACAGAGCGTGAGCAGGGGAGGGGCAGTGAGAGGGAGACGCAGAATCCAAAGCAGGCTCCAGGCTCTGAGCTGTCCGCCCAGAGCCTGATGTGGGGCTCGAACTCACAAACTGTGAGATCATGACCTGAGCTAAAGTCGGACACTTAACTGACTGAGCCACCCAGGCGCCCCAAAAGTGCTATTTTTAAAAAAATAATTATAAATGTGTTTGAAGATTCAATCAGTTACATAAGTTACCAAATAAAATACTCTGGCCTAGATAAGGTATGACTATAATTTGAAATGAAGGGTTTATCCTTTGCTTTTGCTCACAGGAGTTAATCTTAAACATGAAGAGTGCTAGTTTCATTGATTGAACAAGAATATTATGAGCAAAATATTTGACAAATAAATTACATCTAGGTATTTATATACACACATATTATTTGGGGGAATAAAAATCTGGACTTCTAATACTGAAAACACACTCATTTAGAAATCAACATGAGGGGCGCCTGGGTGGCTCAGTCGGTTAAGCGGCTGACTTCGGCTCAGGTCATGATCTGGTGGTCCATGAGTTCGAGCCCCGCGTCAGGCTCTGTGCTGAGAGCTCAGAGCCTGGAGCCTGTTTCAGATTCTGTGTCTCCCTCTCTCTGACCCTCCCCCGTTCATGCTCTGTCTCTCTCTGTCTCAAAAATAAATAAACATTAAAAAAAAAAAAGAAATCAACGTGAAAATGAAAAAAAATTTAAAGTCATTTTCTCTGAAGAAATACATTTTCTATTGTCATCATCTTTCTATTTTAATAGCATTGTGATAATGTGTAAAATAAGGTTGAGTAAACAAGGTTTAATTTTAATAATTGCTTAAAAGGAGATGGGATAACAGAGTTACAGTGATGATCTTTACGTGGTAAGCAGTTGGTCAGCTTTTGTAAAATTAATTTTGATAGGGATATATGTAAGATATTTTTTAAAGTTTATTTATTTATTTTGAGAGAGAGAGAAAGAGGCAGAGTGAGAGGGAGAGAGAGAAGCCCAAGCAGGCTCCATGCTGTCAGCACAGAGTCCTATGCGGGGCTCGATTTCGCGAACTGTGAGATCAGGACCTGAGCTGAAATCAAGAGTCAGACGCTTAACCGACTGAGCCACCCAGGCGCCCCTGTACGATATTTTTTAGGTGAACCAGCAGCTCTTATCAGTTTGTTGTGTCGACAGTGTGTCCCGCTCTTCCTGAGGGGCTAGATGAACCCAGCCGTTGCAGTTGACGGGTGATCTGTACCAGCTGCCCATGCATCAAGTAGGGAAGTCAGGTGTCCGCCTGTGGGCCAGACTCTACAGACCGTGTAGTTTCAGGGTCATCTCGTAAGCGCGCCGTGTGATAGTTCTTGAGAAAATCGTGTTCCCGTTGCTCTTTGTCTGCAGAAGAAAGAAGGAAGAAGAAATAGAAGCAGAAAGAAATAGAGGGTTGAAAAACTAAGACAGGTCTCTGTGTTTGTTCTTAATAGTCTCCTGCAGACAGATCTCAGAAGATTCATGCTGGTGATGAAGTCATTCAGGTTAATCAGCAAACTGTGGTGAGTTTGTTCATCGAGACGAAGACTTTTAATATTCCCCTCTAGAACTTTCAACTAAATCCAAAGCCATTTTGCTTGAATTTTTTTTAATTTGCAATTTATATCCAATTTTCCGTAATTTTAAGTAGTGCTAAGATGAACATCTTGGTGTCTATTTGCTCGCTCCTGATTTCCTTGAAATAAATTCATAGCTCTGATTTTTCATTATTCCTGAGTGAGTCCCTTTTCCTCATTTTCCTTCTTTGAAGGTGGGATGGCAGCTGAAAAATCTGGTGAGGAAGTTGAGGGAGAATCCTACTGGCGTCGTATTACTGCTTAAGAAGCGTCCCACGGGCTCTTTCAACTTTACCCCTGCCCCCCTGAAAAACCTACGGTGGAAACCACCGCTGGTGCAGGTATCCGTTACTGGTTGTGAACTTCACCTGGTGTCAGCACGTGAACAGCGTCATCGTTGTTGGCCTACAGAAGTGACAAAATTGAAGGTCTCACCCAAGATTTTAAAAAATGGGTCCTTCGAGACCAATAACATGATTAAAATTAAGCTGCCAGGATTTAAAGTTTTTAAAATTAACTTATATGTATGTGTATATGTATATATAATACTAAATAGCATAGAGTTGTGTACTTCCTGTGTGGCAAGCAGTGAGCTAAGCCTGTTATGTGTATTGTGTCACTTAAGTCACCCAATGTTGGCACTATTCTTGTCCCCATTGATTCCCATCTTTATAGATGAGGCACAGAGAAGTTGAGTGGTTTGCCCAGAGATACACAGCTAATAAGAGCCATAGCCAGAATAGTACCCAGACCGAGTCCCAAGCCCATGCTCCTAGTCAGTGATAGCATCGTTAGCGGTTTGTATGAACTAACACATTTAATCTGCGCGGCAGCCCTGTGCAGGACCTCCTGCCAGCATGGCTGGTTGTTGAGGAGGAAACTGAGGCATGGTATTTAAGTGATTTGCTCAGAGCTAGAATTCTGACCTGGCTCCCAAGCCTCTACTCTTTACTGTGCTTCCAGTCTTTCAAAACTCCCAGTTAATTCTGACTGTCTCAGAGAATACAAATGGAGTGTCGCTAATGGCTGTGAACACACGAATGACCTCAGTCCCCGGTGTTGCTTTTGGGGAAGGAGAGTTAACCAAGAATAATCTCTTAAGTTCACTTCCACCCTTTGCACTGGCTTCCATTTCAGACCTCACCTCCACCCACGACAACCCAGTCCCCTGAAAGCACAATGGATACCTCGCTGAAGAAGGAGAAGCCCGCCATCTTGGATCTTTATATTCCTCCTCCACCAGCCGTTCCCTACTCGCCCCGGTAGGTCACTGTTCCTGTTGGCGGTGTGCGCGTCTCCTGTGCCTGGAGATTCTCAGTGGTGGTGTGCAGGCTGTGAGGGTCTCGAGGGGAGAAGTTGCTGAACTCCCGTGTGACAGCAGGGAGTCTTGAGATTGCAGTTTTCACAAGTGTGATCCTTGGTGTGGGCGTGGGAGGGCTGAGTGAAGGGGGTCAAAAGGTCCCAACTTCTAGTTATAAGATAAATAAGCTGTGGGATGTAATGTACAGCATGGTGACTGTAGTTAACAGTATTCTATTTTGTATTTGAAAGTTGCTGAGAGAGGACATTTGTAAAGTTCTCATAGCAAGAAAAAAAGAATTTGTAACTATGTGAGGTGATGGATGTTAGTGGAACTATTTATGGTGATCATTTCGCACTATGTATGCATATCAAGTCCTTATGTTGTACACCTACAACTAATACAGTGTTACATGTCAACTATATCTTAATAAAACTGGGGGACATGTGTGATCCTTTAGGTGGAAGTGTAGGCACGGATCCAGGGTTCCTGGGTCTTGACTCTGTGCGGTTATGTGGGAGCGGGCTCTTTGTGAAAGCGTGTGCTCCGGGAATACGTTGTTTTGGCTCCTCCTGGGATATGAGAAGGGGCTGTTTGGGGATCCCTGAAGCTGAAGTTTCACTAGGTATTAGGTAAATCATCTCTGGGGGGGAAGATAATAAATATTTTTGGGACATGAATTACGGTTACAGCTTTGTTTTGCTGAGAGAGAGGTGTTCTTCATGGGACTTAAAAAATGTGAATGTAGGTATGATGCTCTGTATTTGTGCATGCATGTGTACTTGTGTGTGCCTATTATAAATTCTAAAAGTCGGTGCCCTCTTAAT
The DNA here is from genome assembly GCF_022079265.1 of Lynx rufus. Lineage (NCBI taxonomy): Eukaryota > Metazoa > Chordata > Mammalia > Carnivora > Felidae > Lynx > Lynx rufus. Next base: position 6,995,731 of record NW_025814878.1, read on the forward strand.
TGTTACATGGTCAAATTAGCTGCTATATAGAGGATCATTTAGGTGTGAAATATAAGTTTATTTATATCAGTTGACGTATTTACAGAGATTTTGGCTCATTTATTCAACGTATATTTACTGAGTATAGGGCCAGAATCACCAACTTACACAAAACAGATGTGGTTCTTGCCCACAGAGAACTGCCAATGTCTTAGTCAACTGTTCAAGAGTAAATTGAGAACTATATAATTATGCTATAATATTTCAGAAGACAAACTTCAGGCTGAACTTAACAGTGATATATTACTTTATATTGGAGCTTTTTGTTGGTTTGTTTTTGTTTTAAGCTAGTATTTGATTCTATTGTGTCTCTCCCGTGGGCGCAAAGAAGAATTAACATCATTTTCCTCTCCCTGGTTTTGGGTTGCCCGGAACTTAGTACAGCATACAGGACTTCTCTTAGGCGATCAGAGGCATTCTGGTTAGTAGACGGAACTCTTCCCTGCATTCACAGACCAGAGCCATGTGGTCGCAGGATGTTAAGTGTATTTAAAGTGACAAGTACTTGCCTTTGCACACGGAGAACACAGCTTCACTCATGGCCAGGGCATAGGTTGTTTCAGCAGAAACTGGGAGGTCCCCCCCAAACCCCCAACTCTGAATGTTCCCATCTGGGTCTCAGCAAAGGGTCACAGAAGCAGTGGTAGGAAAAAGGTCACGTACATAGTAAAGGGGAAAGGGAAGTGGAGCTTTTTATCTGCTTGGGGGGACACACACGCACACTCACATGAGCGCACATGTACACACACACACGTACACACCATCAATGAAGGAGACTTTCTGAGGAATGAACCCTGCAAATGGTTATGGAGAGTGAGTGGCTGAGTCTTGAAAGCTTTGTGGATGGGGAAGTTAGATTCCAGGTTTGAAAGTATAGAAGGAGATGGGCTCATAGGAGGGAAAGGGGTACACACAGGTGGGAGGTTCATTGGAAATAGCAAGCAGGCAAAGCTGATCTTGAGATCGGTTTTGGACTCAGTTGCTGTTGTATTTTGTCTAGTAGTTTTTTCAAGATCACCTAATAGAATTTTCTAAATGCAAAAAATTTAACTAGTAACTTGGATTCAACTAAAATTAATTTCAAGTTTTATAAAAGCTGATATTTAAAAAGAATTAAGTTGGAATGGTTAATCCAACACTTGCTAGTTTCTGTGCTGAGTTCAGAAAATAGACACCCTCCATTGGGAATTATAAAGGCGCCTTTGTGTTTTTTGACATAATTTTCAAATCTAACAATTCCATTACATATCAAGTGTCTTCTTTGCTGGATCTTGGCAAAGATACTACTTTAGGCATCAGAAAAATGGCTCTATATACCCTAACTAGTGATTTCTGTAAGAAATAGGAGATTTTAGTTATAGGATAGAAGTACAGGGAAACCAGAGCTGTCTTTTCAAAGGTGTATTTCTGCTGCTTAAACATCTATGAAAAAAAATGTCATTTTCCTTTATTTAGTAGGATCATGCTATTTACTCTTATTTAATAGGATATCTGTTAAGGGGGTGTTTACTGAGGGGGTTACTGAGATTGAAAAAGGAATTTTTTTTTTTTCTTCGTGGAAAGGAAGATTTAAATTCTTATGTATATGTACTGGAGGAAGTATCTCCTGTAATTCATCTGTATGAGAGGATCTTTGTAAGCAACTTAATTATTGCCCACTGTCTTCCAGGGATGAGAACGGGAGTTTTCTTTATGGAGGATTCAGTAAGTGTAAACAGCCCTTGCCTGGACCTAAGGGCTCAGAGTCCCCAAATTCCTTCTTGGACCAGGAGAGCCGAAGACGGAGATTTACCATCGCTGATTCTGATCAGTTGCCCGGGTATTCGGTGGAAACCAATATTCTGCCCACAAAAATGAGAGAGAAAACACCGTCTCATGGTACATTTCTGGGTGTTTGTTTTGTTCTGCCATTTGTTTTCACTTCCCTCCCCGCCCCCTTCCTTATTTGGAACTGTTGGATGAATTTGGCAGACTTGAAGGGTAATCTGAGGAAAACATAAACCTCAATGAAATTCTAAGTATGAGACCTTTATTCATCTCTCTCAAGTGAAGCCTTGTTGAATCATTACTCTCTGCCTGGCATCAAAGCCCAACGGAGTGAGATCATGTTACTGTTTTAACTTTCAGTGCCTGCGTTTTAACTTGGAGCTGCTTTGCTCTGTAGACACACAACACTTAAGTGCAGCCCGCCTCTGTCCTAATCGCTTGCTGTGGAAATATGATGCTTTAAAATACTTTACTTATTTTAAAATAATGTTCTTGCTTATGGGTACGTGAGTGTGATATGGGGGAGTCTTAAGTTATAAATAAAAGGAAGGATTCTCTGAAGTCCCCCAAAGTGTGACAACTTATCACGTTCCTTCCCCTTCCTCCAAAGGCAAGCCCCGGCCTTTGTCCATGCCTGCAGACGGGAGCTGGATGGGGATCGTGGACCCTTTTGCCAGACCTCGAGGTCATGGGAGGAAGGGTAAGTTTAAGCAAACCAAAAAACACCAAACAGGAGTCAAAAGAGCCAGGGCCTTTGTTGCAACCCTCTTCCTCGCTGTCCTGTAATAACCGCGTAGAGGACCTGGCCTGAGTCCCGTCTTCTCATCTCTGAAGTCGGGGTGCTGAATCTCTAAGGCCCTGCCTGTTTCTGGAATGGCAGAATTATATACTCCTAGTTAGTGCCTATGAATCTCCTAATTAGCATTGTGTGCTTTAAAAGGCTGTGGAGGGGCGCCTGGATGGCTCAGTCGGTTAAGCGTCTGACTTGGGCTCAGGTCATGAGCTCACACTTCGTGAATTTGAGCTCCGCATCGGGCTCTGTGCCGGCAGCTCAGAGCCTGGAGCCTGTTTTGGATTCTGTGTCTCCCTCTCTCTCTGCCCCTCCCCGACTCATGCTCTATTTCTCTCTCTCTCAAAAATAAATAAAACATTTTAAAAAGTTGTTTTAATGGGCTGTGGACATTGATGGTCTGTAAGTTTCTAAATAAGTAGAAATCTACATTATTCACTAAGCAATCTCATTCTGAATTTTATGACTATTATTTTTGGAATCTCTTTGATTTTTAGTGAATAGACATGGATTTTTTTTTTCCCTCCCTAAATCCTTCTTGTGTTAAAGAGTAATTACCATTGGAAAATAAATTGTGTGAATTCCTCTTGTAATCAAAGTTACTGGTTATTACACTAGTCTTGAGGGAAACGTTTTTAAATAAATTCTTATTTTTTTTGCCAAATGATTTGATTATCAGCACTGGCAAGACATTCTAGCATTGTTCGTGTGTTGCTGAAACAAAGAATAGGTGACAAGTTCAAGTGGAGTAGACCTTAGATAGTCAAAGGAAGAAGAAAAAAGTTCTGGAGGCTCAACTTCCCAAGTGGTCAACCCCTCACTGGGGTTGGAGGGGGAGGGAGGGTCAGCCCCTCCCTGAGACCTGGTAGAGTTTGTCACTTAGGTGTCTGAATCAGTTGGAAAAGGGAGATGTCTGTGTCAGGTCCTAGATACCCTTAATTGGCATGTGAAAATCTGTGGAGCAGTCAGCAGGTGGCAGGCCTGTCCTTTGTTTAGATTTAGAAACTTCAACATATTCGTTGCCGTTCTCTTAGGTTTTTAATCCCCAGTTTAGCCCTTTATTTCCTGTTAGTATTGAGAGATAGAGGTGATGGGAGAGTTAAGCCCGGAAATGGAGACGCACTTGACCTCCTATCTCACCTTCTGTATTTTTGTTGTATGATCATTTTAGAATGAAAAGGTGTCTATCTGCACAAGGGGCACTTAAAAGAAAAAGCCACTTTATTGAGAGAGAAGTCGCATACCATACATCTGCTCGCTCTGTTGAGTGTACAATTCAGAGGTTTTTCATTCATTCACAGAGCTGTGTGTCCATCAGCACTAATTCCAGAATATTTTATCACCTGCAAGCTCTCGTTCCCCATTCCCTCCTTCCTTAGCTCCTGGCAGCTGCTAATCTACTTTCTGTCTCTACGGATCTTCCTACTCTCAACATTTCAGATAAATAGACTCCTATGATACATGGTTCTTTGAATATGGGCACTTTTTTTTTTTTTCAAGTTCATTTATTTTGAGAGAGAGAAAAAGCACGAGTCAGGGAAGGGCGGAGAGAAGGGGAGAGAGAGAGTCCCAAGCAGGCCGAGCACTGTCAGCACAGAGCCCAGTGCGGGGCTTGAACCCACAAATTGCAAGATCATGACTTGAGCCAGAGGCTCAGAGCCACCCAGGCTCCCCGACAACAGGCACTTCCTGAAAGTAACTTCCGCTTCAAATACAAAAGCAAAACAAGTACATTGAAAAACATCTAGAAGGTACGAGAACATAAAACTCAACTGTAATCTGCTTCCCCAACCTAGAAATAATCACTCCGTTTTCTAATGTTACACACTTAGAAAAAAGGTGCGAAGTGGAAGAAACAGGTGTTTGACAATACTGTGAAAGGTGACTGTTATTTAAAACATGGGTATTTTCTATAATGCCTGCATTTGGCAGTCCATCTTGTGGCCGTAGCACATATTTATTCGGTCTGCTGTTGTTGGACATGTAGCTTATTTTTGTGCCCCCCCGCCCCATCCCACAATTATGAATGATACTTCAATAAGCATCTTGTACACAGATCTTTGTACATTTTTAGGAGCAGAATTTCGGGGTCAAAAGAATGCTACATGTTGCCAAGGTGCCCTGCATTTTAGGTGTCTATTCAGTTTCTTAAGTACCCCCTACCCCCATCCCAGGAGCTGCCTGTGGGCATTTAGGCCGGGACCATTCTTCCTGGTTCGGAAATGTCTTAAGGATTGCAGAGCGTGAGAATCTTTGAATGCTATCTACTAAAGGTGAAGGGTGCTGGCCTCTTCCTGGAGGGTGACAGTGAAAGGCACCCCTACCTTTCTAAGTTCTCTACGCTTCAGAGTAAGAACCACCGTTCTGGACGTGCTGCAGGCCTTGAACAAGGACAGATGGAGAAGGGGTGATAGAGTGATACAGCCCTTTCACTCTGGTTATGAAAGTTCTTAACACTGGTTAAGGAAGTGAGGGCCCTCTGCTCTGCCTTTGTGTTGCCTCTCAGGAGTGAAAGCAGCCTATGATGGACTTCTTCCCTTTCTGCTCTCTGAGCATCCATTGGGGGTGGGCCTGGCTGTCTGTGAGGCGCCATAGCCCATCCCTGGGAGGAGGGCATCAGAGGTCTGAGCAGGCCACACAGTGGATGGTTATTTTAATGGCCTTGTGGGCCTTGTCTGAAAACAGGTGAGGACGCCCTCTGCCGGTATTTCAGCAATGAGCGGATCCCTCCCATCGTCGAAGAAAGCTCCTCGCCCACATACCGTTTCTCAAGGCCCACAGCGGAGAGGCAGCTGGTCCGAGGCGCAGACTATGTCCGAGGGAGCAGGTGCTACATTAGTTCAGATCTCCACAGCAGTGCCACGATTCCATTCCAGGAGGAAGGGACCAGAAAGAAGCCGGTGGCCGCGGCGGCCAAGTCCTCCTCTACAGAACCGTCCCTGCTGGTCAGCTGGTTTACCCGCCTGAAACTGTTGACTCACTGAGCCCTGCCCTCCCTGGACTCTTCCTGTCTCCTGTTCCCAAGTGCCTTGCTTCCTCAGTTGACAACCTCTTCTGGTTTTCATCCACAGTATTACATAGTGACCTTATGCAATTTCATTGTTGTTTTTTTCTTTTGGAAGTTGTATACTGCCCTTCTTGGAATCTCAAAGTCATTGGATGGGAACAAATCCAGAGGATGTTAGGTGTTGGCTTGTGGAGGCAGAAGGAGAGAAATGAGTAGAGTCGGCTTTTCTTGCTTCCTTAGAGTTGGAACACAGAGATGCTATATAAACTGGGGCCTTGGCCAGGGATGGTATGGCCATTATGAGGCCATTGTCAGCTTGGGAGGCGGGGCTAAAATTGGTGGCCGTTGTCACACAGATGTGTTGGTTTGTGGTCCAGCTTCTTCACCTGAAAGAAAGCCAAGGGAGAAAACATTTTTGTGTTGATTTTTCAAGCTATGTACTGTATTCGTAAGTGTAGCAGCTTTGACTTTGAAATAACATGTAGCATGTATTTCATGCTGTTTCAAAGAAGTGGGTTAAGTGTAGGCCTGTTACACTTGGTCATACCCTTGTCATAACCATCTCTGTAGATAAGTCAATTAATGCAGAAACACGTGAACACATTTAGATAGGGCTTATTACACACGAAGTTCATGGTTATTTGTGAGGGGGGTGTTATACGTTATTGTCTTTAAGGGAAAGAAGCTATAAGATTTGCTGACAGCCAAAGTATCATGCAGAAAAATGAAGCAACAATATTTAGGTTTATGAGAGATACATCAGTTTGCATTTTGACTGTTTAATGCCTGTCTTCCAGAAAAAAAAGGCAGTTCTTCAAAATTGTACATATTTGCTAAATAGAAATCTCTTGGAAAGTCTCACGGTCACTCATTTTCAACTAGCATCAGGTATTTTGGAAAAGTGTGTCTGGATATTAACTCTTGTTTAAACTGAATGTATGATATTTTGTTAGAACAGAAAAGTACTATCTTGTTAATTTAAGTGTTTTAAATATAGTTGTATATTTTTCTTACTCTTAGTCACATGTAATTTGAAATATCTTTGTTTTGCGTCTTACATGAAGTTAATGAAAAAGAGTGTTCAAGGTGTTTTCAGATTTATAAGTGACCACTGTGGCCGATGCCAGTGTGGGCGCTATCGTTAAAAAACAAAATAAACCTTCCCCAGCATTTTGGGATTTTTATGGATTAGAACTGGGGGGGCGTTGAGGACACGCGGTACAGTAACATTACATTTGGGAACTTTTCCGAGGTATGTTCCTGGGCAGAGCTGGTATCCCTTCCTCAAAAACACGCCCCTCCCACACACACCCCTCGAATTGTTTACTTTGCTGAACTGCCTGAAATTCAGCAAATTAGAGATTTCCCAGAGTTCCTAAACATCTTCCTTTTAGAATGCCTCTGGTGGGGCTAAGGGGATTGCATTCAGTCCGGCTCTTTTCCTGTCGGCCTCTGAGGGAGTTTCAGCAGAAGGAGGCTGAAATGTGTGATTCTGAGGCTTGGAATGTGTGATTCATTGGGTGCTTTAAATACAATGTAAGGGCCGAGCACGGGGGTGCCGGAGGTCTGGTAACAGGGCTCTGGAGACTAGCAGGCAGCTATGGAAAAGGAGGAGCGCCAGCCCTGGCCCATTTTACCGTTAGCTTGGGCTGGCTTTATGCCCAGAGCAGGGGATGGCAACACTTCCTCTCCCTCCCTGGAGTTAGGAGGGTTCTTAGTGCTGAAGTGCAGCTGGGGAATGAGTTAAGTAAATTTTGGAGGTCTTAGCTGGAGGTTGGCCCCCTTTGGAGAAAATGCCACTTGTGATCAAATGACCATCCTCAAAATGCGTTTTTCAGACGTCAGTCTTAACTATATAGGTGGTGCCCAACTTCAGTGACTGCACAGGTTTTTGTTGTTGTTGTTGTTGTTGTTGTTGTTGTTCCCTCAAGCCCTGATGGAAGACCAGAGAAGTTTCTGGGTCCTCTACCTTCGTTCAGTCAGATGCTACAGCCTCGTCTTTATTTTTATTTGGGGTTTTCTCCTGAATTGTGTTCGAGAAATAGATTAACTGCTTAAAAAAAAAAAAAAAAGTATGTATCTCTACTGTTGAGATACATAAACAGTAGTTTAATACTAATTCCTTAGAAATGACAGGGAAACTGCTCACCTCCATGGTCATTTAATGGTGGACATGTGCCAGCAAATGAAGATGTGGAATGATACTTTTCAACATGAAACATTAAAATAGTGATTATTTTTTTTGACTCTACCAGACCCAAGTCAACACCCAGCCCTTTTTGTAATAAATATTTTACAACATGACTACAGTCATCAACTAAGAATCATGGATGATAAAACCTATGTTCGCACATAAAAGCATCACCTGCATTCACTTTCACTATTCCAAAATGAAATCAATAGGTAATATAACCAGCCTCTATACACACATATCAATCTAATGTTCTAAATGAAATATAAACAGATATGAACATTTTATAGTGAAATAATTATTTTACTGTGTAAATATTGTCACTTTATATTACAACATGTGTGGAAATAATGAAACAAGGCACGTACCTGCGTCTTCAGGTAATATCGCCGTGAATACGGCAGGTACGAATGGAGACCGGTAGCAGGTGTGCTGTGTTGGCGACTCAATACCAGGAACAGATTGATGTCAGTAATAGGATTTTCTAGAATGTGGCCAATTATTGATGAAGTTGTAGATGGAACAGAAGTCTGTGAGAGCTGCGCCCATGTAGTGCTTACTGGGTGCCCAGCATTGTTCTAAACACTTCCCTAACCACTTTATGAGGTGAGTGTCACTGTTCTTCCCATTTTGCAAACGAGGGAGGCATCCGAGGGTAGACCGCTGATAGCCGCAGAGCTGGGATTAAAATCGAAGCAATCTAGCTCTGCCCAACTTGTGCATAACCACTTCACTGGACAGGTTTCTCCCAATTTGTGGAGTAATTGCTGGAAATTCCAACGCCTGTTCAAACTGGACTAAAAATTCCCTGTGTGGTTATAGATAAAATGAGATTATAGACCCAGATAATTCTAAACTGGGTTTCCATCTCCATGAACTGCTCGGTGGCACAGTCGAAGGCTGTGCTGATGGGAAACTGGATCCAACCAGTAGGGCTCAGGCAGCACTGGGTCCCACCTGTTGGACGCCAGTAGTGAGGCTCCCCATCACATGTCCCAAACTGCCTCTAGGACAAGGTACTGTCCTCTTGAGAACAAGCGATTTAAAAGCAATTCTATTGTCGTCATTGAGTGTTTCGGTCTTCATGCTATATCCTTGCCCGCTGTCTTATCTCTGCTTCTTTGTCCTTGCTTCTCTACCCCCCAAACCTGAAGTTCAAGAATCAGTTTTATGGGGGTTATTTTTGTTTTTCTTTTCCTCCCCCCAAAACCAAGCATTTGTTGCCACCTGTGGCCCAAAGACCATGAATGTTACCAAGTTTCAGTTTGTTGGCCCTCAGAAAACCCTAAGATACTTACACATAATTTTATCCCCTGAAGAACTTAAGTACATTTCTTTGACATTTGAATACTATCGGCAAAGAATAAACACCATGCAGCTTTTTGTGCCACCAGGGGCATAAATGAGTTGGTCATTTGGCCTAACTTGGAGGTCTCCATGTGTCTGTGACTAGTCTTTGTGGACACACTTGTCCATTCACGTTTTGCTCCAGCCTTGTGACCGAAGCTCTGCATTATTTCCTTTGATGAGACTACAAACCACTACCTTAGAGATTATATGGAAGGTGAACTTTTTTATACATTCATGCTAATCACCTGGAAAGTGAGTATTTAAAAATCTATTGATTGAAAACTGGCTTAAATAGTACACAAAAACACGGACGTTTTTTGAAGGTTATTTATTTATTTTGAGAGCGAGAACTGGGGAGGAAAAAAAGGAAAAAGAGGAAAGGAGAGAGAATGAATCCCAAGCTGGCTCTGCACCCTCCATGCAGAGCCTGCGGTTGGGCTCGATCTCACAAACCACGAACGAGATTACGAGCTGGAAGGAAGAGTCAGGGGCTTAACCGACTGAGCCACCAAAAAACACCTTTCTGATGCTCCTTCAAATATGTGAAGGCCTTGTGTGATGAATCAAACCTAGTAGGACCATAGCACGTGGTTGGTGATCCCTAGAGGGACTTAAAAAAGAAGAAAAAAAAAAAAAGATTTTACAACCTATAGGAAATGGGACTAGAAAAAATAGTAATCTTACCAAATTTACCTTATAATTTTCTGGAAATGTCTCAACTGCTAAGTTTTGCCCCAGGGGTTTTATTTTTGACCACAATTATTGCTAGAGATATGCTGGTCTGACAAAGTTTTAACAAGTGTGAGGTTTAAGGTAACTAAAGGAGGAAGAGATATCAAATTCAGATTTGCTGGAGCACCATGTTTTTCTCCAGTTTTAGGGAGGCGAGTTCTGTCCGAACCCTTGCGTGTGTGTGAAAGAATTTTGTCTGTTACAAAAGTCCTATGATAATGGCCTTTGGCTTACTGATTTGGAAAGAAGAGAGAGGATTTTGTTCACAGTCAACAAAATAACTTCACTCAGCAGGAGACGGTCACACACCGTCTTTGAGAACCTTTGGGGTACTCCCCTTACAGAAATGCATGTGGTGTCGGGTTATTAAGGACAAGATTCTGATTGTACCCCGATCGTCTTAGGCATACTCTAAAATTCGATGACAACATTCTCGAAGTTCATCTTCACGTGCTGCCAATTGACAACAGACCTCAGGGGTCAAAACCTGTGAGGCTGTGGCCAAGACTGTGGGTTTTAATCCTACATTCTCCCCTGGATCCTGCCCACTGCTCTGCATTCACTGCTCCTGGGAAGATGGGTCACAGTCTGGGCATTCATGACATGCTCACAACCAGATATGACACACAATGCTTCTTTATGGAGCTTCTTGTCTCTCCGAAAAACTGTGAAACTGAAGCTGTAGGAGAAAATTAAGAAGTAAATCTCAAAGGCATTTAAAAAAGAAGAGATGGGGCACCTGGGTGGCTCAGTCGGTTGAGTGTCTGACTCTTGATTTCAGCTCAGGTCACGATCTCTCAGTAAGTGAGTTTGAGCCCCATGTCGGGCTCTGTGTTGACAGCTCAGAACCTGCTTGGGATTCTCTGTGTCCCTCTCCTCCCACCCCTCTCCTGCTTATGCTCCCTCTCTTTCCCAAAATAAATAAAGGCACATTAAAAAAAAAAAAAAAAAAGAATTCTTTTCCTGAATTCCAGGGATAGGGATATTCTCATCACTTTCTCTTCCCTTGTGCAGAACATTCTAAGTACTCAAATGTTTGTGAAGGAATGACTAAAATGAGAGAAAGAAACCAGAAAACAAATTACTCTTTTCTTGTTCTTCCGCAGACCAGACCAATTATAAGGGATTTACCCTGTAATTCTAATGTTAGGGTGACAGAGACCAGATTTTAAGACCTCCCTTCACCATATGGACATACCTTGGTCTGAACATTTTGATTATTTTATAGAAACATGAAAGAAGTTTAAAAATTAATATAAGGTAACACAGTCTCTGAAGTTTAGAAATTGTCTTTTAATTTTTCTCACTCATAAATCTCTCTTGTCAATTCCATCGGAGGCTGTGCCAGGATATGAGTGGAGAGATTGTGGGGAATTAGGGCTAATTTAGAAGTCTTTGACTTTTGGAAATTGGCTGTAGTTAGAAGCAGCTGGGGGCTCAGCTTTTGAGGTCAGATAATCCAGCTGTCCCCCTTTACCACTTACAACTTTGTGACTTGAAGGAAGTTACTTATCTCTCTGCTCCCCAGTTATCTACGAAATGTGGATAATAATAGAATCCACTTCATAGGCTTATGGGGGTTAAAGGAGATAACGTTCGTAAGGCCCTTGGTATCATGTACCACACAGCATTTAATAGATCTTGACTTTTGTTGGAATATTCTAGTAATAGTAGTGTGTACACCATCTTAACCTCTAGTAAATAAGACATTCCAGAGCCGGTCTATGAGGAATTGCTCATTCTTTTGTCCACAAGCAGCAAAAGAATGCCTTTGTCACACTGTCAGAAAGCCGCTGTGCTGTGTGTAACCTGTAAGTGTGGTTTTTCACTGGTACACATCTCAGTTGCTCAGAAGTTTTGGCTGAGTCAGAACTCAAGTGATAAAAGCCTGTCTCTGATGGGGCACATCCAGAACCACAGTCTGGCTTTAACAACCAGCTTGACTCATCACCAACATGCCTTCTCTCTTTACTTCCCGCAGCTTTCTTCAGCAAAACTGTGTAGGAAAACAAAATCTGCGCATTGGCCCGTGTCCTGTTTGGCTGAATGACTTCCGCCTCTCATCCCCAGTTTCAAGTGGTACCCCCAAACTATTTCTGTGTCTCATGTGGTTAGAAGAAAAGGAATCATGTAGAACGGTACCCATTTTGAAAATTTTCATGAGAAGGAACTCTTTACATAAATATGAAATGAGTAGATTGTGTATTGCCTTTGCAGAAGCTGAAAAAGACTGTCCTTGGATGCCTTTTCCAACTAATGCTGTGGTCGCCGGGAGAAACCGTGGGAGGGACACCAGGGCTGGAAGATGATCTTTAGGCCTGGCTTTCATCTGTTTTATGGAGTTGTGTCTGACTTTCAGCCATCTGGGCATGTGCAGTGTATCAGCCAAAGGGTCAGCACACACACCAACAGATGCTTAGCCAATATAGACACAGTGGTCGTGGATATTGTTTCTGGAAGAACTTTCGTGAATTGCCCTGATTGCCCATGAGTCTCAGTTCATTTTATCTGTGACGTGGGACTGGGGTGGGACTGTGAATTTTACACACACATTTCACAGTGAATTTCCCAGCCCCTTTGGTGTCTCTCTTGTGTTTGCGCCTCTCCTCTGTTAGGGGAACCATGTGAACGTATGGCTGTTCGCCCATGTTAAATAAAAACCTACATAATCAGCAGTCCACACAATTCAACTACTACTTTGCAAAAGCCCCAAGGAAAGAGATCATACTTTTCCCCCTTCTTTCTCTTTCTAGCAAAACTCAATTCTCTTCTGTACCCTGTGTCACAGCTGTATTTTGTACTAATTATCCCCTTCCCTGGAATTCTCACTACCCTGAACACCTAATGTTCACCCCCAACTGTGATTATACTCATCTGTTTATTTCCTAGGAAATAATCCATTGAATTCCTAGGAAAAAATATAAGACAATCACGGTGGATTGACTGAATTGGCATTTTATAGTATTTGTGCTCGTGGCAATGCCAGTGGGTGGACAAGCATTGCCCATGGGCATTCAGATCAGATGAGCAGTTAAAAAAAAAAAGAAAGAAAGAAAAACCAAAGCAAACAACAACAATAAAAACTGGAACCTGATCTTTGGAGTAAAGAATCAAATCAAGACCTTTCAAGCTTTGCTTCTCCTTTTGCTCTTAGGGCATTTAAATAAATGGAAGAACATTGAAGTAAATCTTGTTTAGAGTAGTACATTTTACTTGGAAGTGCCTTTTTCAGACTTCTCAATGAAGGGATGCCACTGAAATGCCCCCTTAGAGTGTATTCAATGATGTGAATTGAATTCTAGACTTTAGACAACATAAAATACACATGTCGAGGTGTAAGATTTGGTTTGTGTGTTGGTTTTAACTAACAACGAGTTAATTTTAGCTAAGACTCTTCTCACACCCCTTAATTAGCTCTTACTTTCAGATTCTTAAATCCTGAGAATGGATTCATCCTTCCAGATCCAATCACTGGCGTGAGTCCCAAATTCATCCCTATGAGGCTTTCTTTGATCCTACTCTGGTCATAATTAATTGGTCTCTCCTGTTTTCTATAACATTGAATCATCTTGTTAGATGTTTGGCTCTCCAGATTGGATTATTAGCCCTTCTAAAGCAGAGTCTGTCTAACTCACATGGTAGGCAGTAGAGCAAATATTATTGAAGTAACTAGATGGAAAAATTAATGACTATAAAGTCAGAAAAAAATTAGGAAAAATTATTAACGTTTTCTGTAATGTAAAATTTCATTACATTGGCTCTCGTTCTAAAGGAAAACATTATACCAGGTGTCAGAACTCAATCGTATTTATAGGAAGAATAAACCCAGGTTGTCAACAACAGCTTCTTTGGTTACAGGATTACAGGAACTGCTGAGAACGTAAGCTCTCAGAAGTCTACAGAGGACTCATTTAAGACTCATACAGGCAGTTTCAAATTAGGCATAGAAAAATGAATAGTTGGAGAGTAGGGGCCAAAGAACGCTTCTATAAACTTAGGTAAGGCCAGGGACCATTCCGGTTTTATGACGTTTTGTCAAAGGAGAGTGTTTTGGACCTGAGAAAGCCAAGTGTGTAAATAGGAAAGCTGTTGAGTAGACAGTGTATATTCCTAAGGGCCTTCATCTCGAGGGGGTGAGTGAAGCACTCCTGAGAACATTGTTGCTGTGGTTTACAGACAACCAACACGGTTGCTATCATCTGAGACTGTGGGAGTGTGGTTTTACAGTAACGTCCTTCGCTCATGGTGACACTGGGCTCGCCTGGGTCTGTGGGGTTCTACTTTACTGCTCTATGAAAACAAACAGGAATTCTCCCCCAGGAACCTACACTGAAAAGATAAGTAGCAGGAGATGTTCAACTATGATGCAGTTCAACAAAGGAAAAAAAAATTGAAGAAATATCAGATACTTAAATAAATAAATAAATAAATAAATAAATAAATAAATAAACAAGTCCTTTGCAAATCAGTTAATGATGAGGATTACTGGGCCTCTTTCTGGTTGCATTTCCCCCGAGAATACATCTGGGCACTTTTTTCAAAAGCACTCTCGCAGAAGTAACTGAAAATGTGGACTATACTCATTATATGGGAAATGGGATTGAATTCTATTCTTGGCAATGGAAAATCCTTGGGGCACGCAAATGGCAATGCTCTGCTTTTGTTTTTTTCCCTTGCATGGGGAGTCCTTGTCCTGAGTACCCCAGGAACCCCTGCCCCCCGCTCTGTGGGCCTTTCTTCTTCTTGCCCTTTTTACCTTTGGCCCCCGGCTCTGCTCTTTTGCCCTTTGTTTCCCTGATGCAGCTGCAATGGGAGAAAACACACCACATTTATTTGGCAGTTAGGGAAATGAGCAACCCAATCCAGCCCATGCAGCTTCGTATATGTGGAGTCTCAACACAGTCTTCTGAACAGTGTGGGGAGATGAAAACGCCCTGGCAAGGAGTTAAAAGCAGAGGTGAGCAGCTACCTGATGGCTTCCCCAGAGTTTGGGGAGGAACCGTTGTGGAGACTTTCCGCTGCTTCTTTGTTTTCCATTTCATCGACTTCTGCTCTTTTATTTTCTCCGTCACTCCATTTCCTTTGGGTTTATTCTGGCTTGTTTTGTTCTTTAATGCTTATGTTAGGTTCATGCTGAAACAGTTCAAGTATTTCAGTGACTCAACACACAAAGGGTTTATGTGATCTTCATGCAGAGTCCACTCAGGTCGGGCAACTCTCCGTGACAGCCTCCCTTTGACCAGTGACTCAAGGACTCAGGCTACTCTTCTGTTATGGACTCTCCAACTTGGGGCGTTATCTGCCTGGTAGGTTGAGGTGCAGGACCTGTGAAAGTGAAGCTGCAGAAACCAACTTAGCCTAGAAGTGATGATCACGGCCACCCTCGCTGCAAGTGAGGATGGGAAAGGGATATCGGTGAAGAGTAGTAGTTTCTGCCATGTTTCTTAAGTTGGGTACTTAGCTCATTAATATACGACTCCTAAAATACTAGTACTTAAGACTGTGAGTTTCCCTTGAAACATCACTTTTGCTGTATTTCACAAGGTTTAGCATGTAGTATTTTCATTATCATTTAGTTCATTAAATGATATTGAATTATCATTAAAAAACTAATTTTTAATTCCATTATGACTTGTTTTTCGGTCCATGCATCACTTTGAAGTCTATATATTTTTATGACATTGGGATGGGGAAGGATCTCTTACATAAGACAACAAAAGGACCAACAATAAGAGAAAAGGTTGATAGATTCAACTACATTAAAGTTAAGAACTTCTGTTTATCAAAAAACACTGTAAATGAAATAAAAAGAAGGCTACCGATTGAGAGAGGATACATTCTAAGGATTAGTATTAAGAATATGTAAAGACTTCCTACAAGTTGGTTAGAGAGAGACCACTCAGTACAAAAATTAGCAAAAAACATTTTTTGGAGGATCCGTGGGATCTTATGTGTATTGCTGGTGAGACGTTAAGTTAGCATGTAAATGTTCATATATCACATGACCCAGCCATTTCATTCCTGGGGACATCTTCTGGAGAACAAAATGGCTAACTACCTGAGAGGTAAATGCTAACATGTCAAAGACTGATCCCCTACAAGCTGATATCCCCAAAAAGGAATGGGGCTCCTACAGAGCTCCATGGGAATCGGTTATGAACCATTATTTAGGACAATAAAATCTGATTCAATGCGAGGCTTAGATCCTATTTCCTTGGTGCTGCAAGGGGAAGAACTGGTTGCTCCTCACCGTGAGTGGTAATGAGGCAAATCCTGCCGCTAGTTGGCAATATGTCAGCTTCAAACACAACCCCTAATCATGCCAGGGGAGAGCCCAGGCCTTTTTTAATCATGCAGCTTAAAAGCCCCACGATGTTTAGGGACTCTCTTCTAGGCTCTGAGGTTGGCCTTTGTTAGACTTCGGTCTACTGCCCTAGATGAAACTGACAACAGGGACCTGCATTCCTTCCACGCTTTTCTGAGTGACCCCAACAAATGGTCTCAAGGGGCCCATTTGTGCCACTTGGCCATTTGCTTTTGTTTGCACAATACAACCTAATGTCCATCCACAAAATAATGTGGACGTGGTGGTTTATTCGCACAATGGAATAATCTGCAGCAAGTGAAAAAGAATGAATTATAGCTCTTCACATCAAAGATGAACTTTATTAACATAACGTTGAATGGAAAAAGTAAGTGCCAGAATTCAACAAATAGGATAACACTCTTTATGACATTCTAAAACAGCTAAAACTGAAGAAAATATTATTTAGGCACGACATCTAAATGGAAAGTGAAAAGAAAGTAAATGAGTAACACCAAGCCCAGGATGTTATCTCTGCTGGGGTGGTAAGAGCATGTTATGGGCTAAACTGTGTCCTCCACACTCCAAATATATATGTTGAAGTCCTGAATCTCTGGCCCTCAGAATGCAATCATATTTGGGGATAAGGTATTTAAAGAAGCAATGAGGTCTTTAGGATGGGCTCTAATTCAGTATGACTGGTATCCTTATCAGAGGAAATTTGGACACAGACATGTGTGTGCCCAGAGGAAGGACCATGTGAAGGTACAGGGAGAAGATGGCCCCCTAGAAGCCAAGGAGAGAGGCCTTGGAAAAAATTGAACCCTGCTGACATCTTGACAGCAGACTTCTGGCGTCCCGGGATGTGAGAAAAAGAATGTCTGCTGTTTAAATCCGGTCTGTGCTACTTTGTTATGGCCGCCTGAGCAGACTCACACACAAAGGGCTGTGCGGCGTTATTGGCTACCATTTCAAGATGAGTCATGAAGAGACACAGTGGGTCCCTATGGATTGTGTCCTGCTCACTGGAGCTTCTCTGGAAAGATGCAAGAAGGAACAGTGAAGAGGGAATTTGTCTTCCGGCTCCTCCCAGCTCCTTTGCCCGTCGGTCGGGGTCTGCCCATGGAAGTTAGAGTCCCCGTACTTTCGTGTTGGGCCACTTAGCCTGTTTGGTGGCAGCTCAAGAAGCCAAAACCCATGCCACGCAGTGTGGCCTTTCATCTGGGTCCACTTAAAGGAGGAGCTAGAAATCTGCATGTGCAGGTGGCCAGCTTGGTCACGTGGTGATGGTCCAGGGGATGCCCTGCCCTCGGAAATGGGTGCCCAGGTGAGTTGGGCAGGTGTGGGCAGGGGCTTGAGCAAGTGGCAGGGGTCTGAGACCGGGTTGTCCCGAGAGGGTGGGGGAGGTGCACAAAGCTTGAGGCAGGTCAGTAATATTCTAGCTCTTGGTTAGCATAGTGGGTGCAAAGGTATGTAATGGGTACATAGGTATTCATTTTATTATTTTTAAAATGAAATTTAAAAAAGGATGAGAAGGACAAGTATGGACCAATGATGAGGATGTGATACAAAGAATCTAAGATCAAATGGTGAATAATTCAATTCCGTGTTCCTGAGTTTGTTTTTCTATGTAAATGACAATAGTTGTTTTGCAATTCTGAGAACCTCTTATTCTTCTTACATCCAAGAAATTAGTGGACTGTTTTGAAAAGCTAATTTACACCTATTTCAGGAAGAGAAAGAATCAAATCCAACTATCGTAAAAATCCAACTATTGAGTCTGATTAGTTTTATTAAAAAGCTATTTATTGTTCCAGATGTTAAAAAACAATGTACAATACATTTGATTATAGAAACGTTTCTCTTTAAATAAGGTCTAATAAAATAATTGAATACTTATGTTTCTAATTTTCAAGACTTGCAAATTTCTTATGTTTCATTAAAAGGAGAAGAATTGTTACATATGCACGTTCACATCCATTGTGAATGACTCATGTGGCTGCAACATGCAGCCATGTGTGGTTATCAAGGACCCTGAACTTGACAAACATTCCTGCTTTCCTTAACATTCCTCTCCTATTGCCTCAATTAAATAATACACACAAAAAACATCTTTCTTTAATTTTCTTTGTGGCAATGCCTAAATTATTTTATTAGTTATGCAAAGTTGTGCACCCTGTGGTTGACTTTTTCTTTTCTTTTGTAATTTACTTTTCATTTGGAAAAGAGTGAAATGCTTGATGCATTGAGATGAAGGCTAAAAAAAATTAGCCATGCACAGTACTAGTCATGGTCACTGCAGGAAACAGATGACACCCTCAAAAGGGGTCATCGACGAGAGTCTGATGAATGGGTTATTTACAGAAGTGTCATCAGATGCAGAGATTTCCCGAGAGACAGTTGAAGCATCCCAGCATCAGCAGGAGGGACCATAAGTTAAAGGATGGAGAGGCCCCTGGAATCCAGTGAAAATGAGGCAGGAGAGGGGAGGGGATGTTCACTGGAAGCCATGATGTTTGGTAGAAGATCACTGCCAATGCAGAGGAGGAAGGGAGGGAATGAGAGAGAGAGGGAGAGAGAGAGACAGAGACAGAGAGAGACAGAGAGAACAATGTTTCCTGACCTTCCTCTCCTTCTGTCAGTATCTCTGGCCATTGGCAGGATACAACCAGAAGTCAGAGGGCAGGAGAACCTGGTTGATGGAGTGGTTCATGGAGGGCAGCTTTCTGTGGCCCAAAGCAGGGGTCTTTGGGAA
The DNA here is from genome assembly GCF_022079265.1 of Lynx rufus. NCBI lineage: Eukaryota > Metazoa > Chordata > Mammalia > Carnivora > Felidae > Lynx > Lynx rufus. Next base: position 7,014,666 of record NW_025814878.1, read on the forward strand.
GAAGCACCTTTGGGAGAGTGAGAGGCAGACGTGAAGGGACGATCAGAAAACATTTGACACACTTACAGGGCAATTGCTACAGTAGTAAACATATTTTTAATAATTCTTTTGAAATGGCACACAAATTACCTTGCCCTTCATGTTTTGATAATTGCCATATTCGAAGACTTTTTCATTCTTCCCTTTAAAATTTTAGCTTTCGATAACTTAGTCCCATTTCAAAAATGAGGAGCTACATAGGGGAAACTTGTCTTTTGGATTTCAGGAGACCATTGTCATTTTTGACCCTAGAGACTGATGGGGGAAAGGGCGGTGGAGGGAATGTGTGCTCCTGATGAGGAGGGCAGAATGCTAAGAAGCATGCACACAAGCAGGGGAGGAGCAGAGAGAGAGAGGGAGAGAGAGAATCCCAAGCAGGCTCCCTGCTGTCAGTGCAGAGCCCAATGCAGGGCTCCATCTCATGGTTCGTGAGATCATGACCTGAGCCCAATCAAGAGTTGGACACTTAACCAACTGAGTCACCCAGAAGCCCCCTGTAATTCGTAAGTGCTTTAAGATTGCCTTTTAGTGGGAGGTTTCAAGATTGTTAATCTGTAATGTAGAAAGCTATCTTTAGCTAATAATGCATGATCTCACACGCATGATCTCACATACACGTGGAATCTTAAAAAAATAAATACAAGCAAAATACTAGCTCATAGATCCAGAGATCAGATGGGTGGTTGCCAGTGGCAGGGATGGAGAGTGGGCGAGATGGGTGAGTGGGGATCAGAAAGAACAAACTTCCAGTTACAAAATAAATCACTCCTGGGGATGTAATGTATGGCATTATAATAATAATTAGTACCAGAGAATAATACTGTACTTGCATATTTGGGAGCTGCTAAGAGGGTAGACCTTCAAAGTTTTCATTACAAGGAAAAAAAATTGTAATTGTGCGTGGTGATGAATGTTCACTAGTTTTACTGTGGTAATGATTTCATAATGTATACAAATGAATCATTATGTTGTACACCTGAGACTAATAGAATGTTTGCTATATGTAAGTTATCCCCAACTAAAAAAAGAAAGATGTCTTTAGGAAACTTAGATATTTCAAGATGAAATAGACAAAGTGCTCTGCTTCATAAACCTAGCTGCTTTTTCACTGTGCCTTTTCAAAGAATTCTCAGTGGTTTCAGGGATAGATAATAGAAGGAGAAGGAAAGTTGATACATATAAATAGGACAAAAAAAATTGAGTGAGTCCTTAGCTCGGATGGAGCAAGATTACTTTTTTCTTCCCTGGGGAAAAGAAGGAAGCTCCTAGGGTGGATGTTAACTCAAAGAGTCCATTCAAAAAAGCCGTTGGCTCCCTTACTCCTACGCATCTTTCTTGGGAAGGTTATGGCCCTCTGTCACCAGGATTCCTGACTCTCCAGGCTGCGGTGGAGCCCTGGATGCCCTCTTTCTGCATCAATCACCGGGGGCTGAGATTTGCTTCCTGTAACACCAGCAGGACGAAAGGGTCTAAAATCTGAGAGTAACGCCTGAGCAGAACGGATGTTGAACGGATGTGGAGAATATTTAGGTGGAATGAGGCTCCAAACATGTAAGATTTGGAGGGAGAAACATTCCTAGAGCCAGATGCTTCCTGGAGAGTCCTCTCCGGGTGTGCTCTTCCCAGGAAAGTAGGGGGTGTAGGGTAGAAGGGAAAAAGTAAGGAAGAGGTTTCCAAACCGAATCTCTGTATCACTGGGTTTTATGTCTTATCACAAACTGATAAAGAGGAGGGGACATCCTGAAAACCTACACCGAGTCTAAGAGGTTTCCCACACTGAGCAAAGATCTGTTAGCTCCAGGAGGGCGAGGTCTTAGCTTTCCTGATAGTCCCTAGAATCTAGAAACAGATCTGGCATATTCCGGTGACGGATTCTCTTGTGTCTCTTGAATTTAATTATTCAGGAGGAGGAGAGAGCTTAGAAAACATTCCTTGGTCCTATTGATGCACCTTGAAGAATCCTCCTCCTTCTTTAGGAGTGTGGCAGCTAAACAAAGTTTCATATAAATATTTTTAAGCCACTGCTTTGTTGAACTTCGCCAGATTCCTGGCTTGCTAACCTCGCAATGACAAGGCTGACATTGTTTTATAATTAGACTTATGGCTCTCTACCTCCTTAGAAGATTATAAGGAAATTCCAGAAACTCTGTGGGTGCTACCATATCAAGCATTCCAGAGAGCAAAGCAAAACAAAACAAAACAAAGCGTAGTCTGCCATTATTCTATGATGACAGTTACTGTCAGAAGCAGAAGGGTAAGAACATTTTTCATTGAGTGGAACTTATTATTCAGTGGAAAATTACTGAACCAAAAGACTCTCCGGAGGAATACTGAGGAGCATTTGAGTAACAACTTTCTGCCATGACCCCTTGTTTTTCTCTGCTCTGTGGCTCCTTACTCTTTAATCATGAAATGTGATTTCATTTTTGGAATCTCAAAAAAGATGTAAGGCAATAAGCCACAAAGCTATGACATTTCTTGCAAAAATGTGCACAGGAAAGGTAAAAGCTTCCTTTCTGCTTTTTACTCAACACACTGGAGTAGTTCACAAACTAACAAGTGTCAGGCTTCGAGGATCTTGGCTCTACACCTCTTTCCAAGGAAAAATATTTGCCAGGTATAGTACTCAGCCTGCAGGAAGACCTCCACCGATCTCCTTCATCAAGTGTGTCATTTCCCCATCATCTCCCTGTGTAATTTCCTCACACACTGAACAGAGAGGACGTGGGATACCAATGGCGATACTATGGAAATGATGGCGTGTGACTTCTGAGGTAGGTCATAGAGGATGTTGATGCTTCCACCTTGCTCTCTCTTGGACCACTAAATATGGGGGAATCCAGTTGCCATGTTGGAAGGGCACTTAAACAGTCCTTTGGAGAGGACCATGTGCTGAGAAACTGAAGTTTCCTGAAGCACAAATGACCAGTCCCAGATGCCATCCCAACAGTAACCTCACCTGACATCCCTAGTCACCCAACGGACTCTCCCCAAATTGCCTTCTTTTTTAAGATTTTATTTTTTCAAGTAATCTGTACACCTAACGTGTGACTTGAACTAACAACCCTAAGATCAAGAGTCACACACTCCACCGACTGAGCCAGCCAGGCACCCCCATCCCCAAACTTCTGATTAACAGACACTGGGTGGGAAAATAAACGTTTATTGCTTTTCCAAACCGTTAAATTTTAGAGGCTTTGTTATATAGCGACAGATAACTAATATACCAAGTGATGAGTATTAACCTGGAATTAGAATTAGCCATTATGAATGGTCAGAATAGACGCACATATTCAGATAATAAATAGTTTCTGCAGTGTATAATTTCTGCTAGGATTTAGGAGGTCAAGGGGATGCAAGGAGCTTGAGTTTGGGGAGGTTGATTTACCAGCGGGGCATGGGTTAGAGTGGGGCGTGAATGATGAAGGATGAGATACACAATGGGGTAGGGAGAGAAATGTTTGTCTTTAAAATTCCTACAACCTTAATAATGACTAGGTCTCCGAAGGTAGATCTAGATAATCAAAGGCTAATCCTTGAAGAGTAAAAATAGACATTCATCCGAAAAACGCAGATGTTGAAAGGTAGGCTGTCAAGGTTGAACTCTGGTGGGACCGTCACTCATCACATGCCTACTCACAGTAGAGACTGACCCTGCATTCCTGAAGTGCTTAGAAAACAAATCTCAACTCCTTGAAGACAGAATTTCAGGTAACCACTACCAACTATTTGAAACGGTCATAGGTGATAAAACTCTTAAGGGGGAGGGGCCCCTGAAATAGGATTTGCTATCATCCTTCCTTAGAATATAACAAGGAAGGGAGATACTGTCTCAAGGCCAGAGGCAAGAACCATGAACCGCAGTTCCACTCACAGCAGCTTGGGCTACTGGGTCCCAGGGAGAGCCCTGGTGCTACAGCACAGCTCGTTCCTGCACTAATCACGGTGAAGATGTTTTTACAAAGCACTGTCGGATTTGTGAGAATGTGCGGGACCTGCCCACAGTGAGCTGAGAATGATGAGCGGAGAAAGGACAGGCAAGTGTTCCCAGGACAAATTCACACTTCAGCCCTGGGATGCGGAGCCTAAGCCTCATCCGTACGATGCGGGCTCACCTGTTAGGACTAAAGGAAGCCAGAGTGGCCCCCGTGATCACCTAACTCTCAGCAAATGCAAACACACATCTTCTTCAGAAGAGGCTTCGGGGAGAAGAAGGAACTGGGGGAAGCAGCAACACCCAGGAAGCTTCGAGTCTATTGTCATATTCTGGTTCTTAAGGCTGCAGGCTGGGTCGTGCTTGTATTTACATGTGTATGTCGCACTTTTATTTAAACCAAATATAGATACACAACTAAACAACACTATCTGCCTTCTTTACCTGTCCCCAGAAAACAGATTGAGGGGTTCAGGCAGGTGAGATCAGGTGTAGGAGTTGAGTTATCTGGTTCATCTTGCTAACCTGTCGAGCTGTCCTGACCACTTCTGCTTCAGAGAAAATTAGGACCCGAGGGTCGGGGTGGGGGGGGGAGCAAAAATGCATATGACAGGTCTCCCTAACTGAAAGTAAAGATCTGGAAAACGTCTGGGGCAGAAAAAAGGTTGTAGTTGTGAGATCCATTTGAATGGAAAAATGGAGTTGGGGAACAAAGGAAGCCTTTATTAGTAATAAGAGGTAATGTGCTGTTCATTCCTTCCACGACCGCTACCTGATAGGTAAGGACCTCCCGTGCCCCCTCCCCTGACAGTTTTCAGGAGAGGTGGTGTGTTTGATTTGTTCTGTTGCGTGACAAGAGGTAGTAATAGTAAGAAGAAGGCTGTTTGTTCCTCCACACTACATTATCCGTTTAAATACATGTTCTGATTTTATTGTTCGGCCTCTACAGATCTGAGTTCCTAATACTTTATACTTTTGGACTTGTCCTTTCTCATGGATGCTGCTGGAGTACAGCTCTGAGACCAGGATTTTTCCGTCACCTTTTTCTTCATCTTTCTAGAAATTGTCTTTTAGTTTCCTACCTTGCTAATGAGAATGCAAATGGCACAAACCCTACTGAGCACAATTTGGCAATGTTTAGCACCATCATATCTCCGGTTACCCTTTGATCCAGCAATCACGCTTCTAGGGATTTTTTTTCCCCAGGTTTAAACATGTTTAATTCCACTATAGTAACGTACACACGCTTTTAGGAATTCATCCCCAAGTTACAACTGGCGAAAATACAAAATGCAACAAATATGCACAAAGGCATCCGTTGCGGCCTTACTTATGATGGCAGGTAATGGCACGAGGAATATTAATGTGCACCGGTAGGGGACTGGCTGAACACACTAAGGGGCATCCACATAATGGGAAGCTACCAGGCAGCAAGGGGTGATGAAGCTCTGTATACTGCTGGGGCATCATCCCCCGATACAGTACGTCTCCTGATATATTAAGCACATGGAAACAAGGTATGCCCGCCCCCTTTCCTCTTCACCTTTCTTTGGTGGGCAGATTCCGACTCATCCTCAAAACAGTCCAAACAACTGCCTTCTCAGAGAAAAGCGCTCCTTTCCATTCATCCTCAAGATGGATCAGGTGCCCTTCCCCTCTGCTATCAAAATAACACTGTGCACTCCCTTGTCACCGCACTCCCTGAATTGTGCCACAACATAATCTCTGCATCTGTCCGACGGTCCACGTGGGTACCTCTTTGAGAAAAGGGCCCTCAACTGGTTCATAAAACACCCAGTGATGGATGAATCCTAGCTGAGTGAAGGAATGACTACTCGGAGAACACCAACAAAGGAGTTTGAACTTTAGGTGAGGTATCGAGGACCTGGAAAAGGATTTAAAAAAAAAAAAAGACATCGAGGAGCACTTGGGTGGCTCAGTCAGTTAGGCGTCTGAGTTTGGCTCAGGTCGTGATCTCACGGTTCGTGGGTTCGAGTCCTACATCTGGCTCTGCACTGACAGCTCGGAGCCTGGAGCCTGCTTCGGATTCTGTGTCTCCTTCTCTCTCTCTGCCCCTCCACTGCTCATGCTCTCTGGCTCAAAAATAAATAATAAAACATTAAAAAAATTTAAAAAACGACATTGATTTCAACTTACTTTTGAAAGATAACAAGGTATTTATTGATTGCCACAAAGATACAAAGGTACAAGTGCAGGGGAGAGAGTTGTCCAGCCAACAGTCCATTTGGTGGAGGAGGGGGAGGCTTCTCAGAGGAGGTGTTACCGGAGGTGAGACTTGAGGATTCATTCATTCATTCATTCATTCATAACAGAATTTACCAAATACTATTTGATAGGCACTGTGATAGAGACCAAGAGTATAAGATAAACAGGTTTCTGATTTGGGAATCAGACAGCGGGAGTGGAGAAGACATTCTAAGACAGGAAATGACTCTGTGGTTACCCTGGGCTGCGAGACAGTAAGGCTTTCAGGTTGGTTACTGAGCATAGAAGGATAATACGTGCAGCATGTCCCATGTGAGCTTAGACTGAAGGGACAAATGCTACGTATCCCTTGTTTTGAGATTGAAAACTGGCATGAGAATGGCAACTACACTCCAAGTACAGTGAGCTTGCTATGGGGAACACCCAGAATTTTAGAAATCTTTGAATTGCAGTATAATCACCATGGAGCAGTTCCTGAAGTCTTCTGTATATGTGAAATAATGATGATGATCCCTCAGAAAAAAGGCATTAATTCTGAGTTTAATAATACATATGTTAACCTGGCTAAAGGCAGGATGATACCAAGACCATTCTTTTCGTTTTGGGGGGGACACGTGTCAATAAAAGGTAAGCAGAAGGCGATATTGCCTTGGGAACTCACATAAAAGCATACATATTAGTGCTTTGTGCAGAGAGAGGTCAAAACCCTGGAATTCGTGTTCCCGTTTTAAAATAGAGTAGATAGTCCTCGCTTTGCATGACAGTGCAGGACCATTAGTATGACCATATAAGCTGACACTTCTTATAATCAATGGGAAAAGTTCTTATCCTTCTGTGAACTTGGAAAAATTTTGTCAAAACATCAAATACTTTCTGTCAGCTATAAATATATAGGGAAACTTAAAAAATAGTAAAACTGATATATATTTAATACTATATAATTTAGAACATTATAAACACTGAGAATTAAAGTGTTTTACTTCTTTGCAAAGCACTTATCGAAGGCGCCTGGGTGGCTCAGTTGGTTGAGCGATGAATCTTGGTTTTGGCTCAGGTCATGATCTCCTGGTTCGTGGGACTGAGTCCCACGTTGGGCTCCACGCTGACAGCGTGGAGCCTGCTTGGGATTCTCTCTCTCCCTCTCTCTCTGCTCCTTCCCTGTGTGCGCACTCTCTCTCTCTTTCTCAAAGTAAATAAATAAACACTTAAACAAACTTATCAAGAATAACTTGTACAGTGCTTGCCTTCTTTGAATCTTTCCTATATCTTGAAGAATTGTCATGCTTGTTTCCTAAGTTTGAATTAGCTTCCGACATTTTATCCTTCATGCTTTAATGAAAAGTATCTCTGAGAGTTCTTTAATGCAATTTATTTATTTAGCCCACACCACTTCTTTTAGGACATCTTCGTGTTTTTTGTCACAACTATCGTCCTCACTTATGTCTGCCTATCAATAGTCTCAGGACGAGAGCAGTGTCCACATTCCCATGGTTGGCTGTTTCTTCTAGAACTCCACTCACACTTATTTGACTGGAAATTTACTTCAGCCTTATTACTTTTTGTTTCTTTGCTTCCCTTTTGTTTTGATGCTTTTGATTATCGCTTTCTGTGCGCACCGTGCTGGCTGTGAGTGAACTGAATGACAGATGCAGTGATCGATCACCAATAGACATGGAAAAAGGGGTGCGATTGGTCACTGATCATGAGATGCACCCGTTATTATGTAGTGATTAGGGGACGGAGAAGCTACCGACAGCTTGGGCTTCGTGCAGTTTCTCACAGTTAACATCCTTCGGTAACCGCAATGTGCACCATGTTATTGCACAATGGGGGTCATTTAAACCATAATACCTGAAATTCATGCATAATGGAAACTTACAAAGTGTGCACTACTCGTCTGTGAGGACAATATCCAGATGGGTTTTTATATCTTAATTTCTGTGATGACAATCATATAATAAAGCCACCTACATATTATCATCCTAATACATTTTTAAGTTTATGTACAAAAGCTACCATTGCTGATTGAGTTAATCCCGGATATAATTTCTCCCCAACGTTTTTCCTTCTCTGGGTCAAATATGATCCTAACAACATTTGTCTTCCAGCATGCTTAATTTCAAACACAGGTGAAACTTATTGATGTGATCTAGAATTCCACATTGACCTTAATGTTATGTTAACTGATCCCTCAATGCACTTGCTGCCAGTCATGGCCTTTTTTCCCCAAAATTAATTGATTAATTAAATATAATTTCTTGTCAAGTTAGCTAACATACAGCGTATACAGTGTGCTCTTTGTTTTGGGGGTAGATTCCCGTGATTCATCGCTTACATACAACACCCAGTGCTCGTCCCAACACTAGCCCTCCTCAGTCAATGCCCAGCACCCATTTCCCCCCTCCCCTATATGCTCTGCCCCCCCCCCCCCATCAACCCTCAGTTCATTCTCCTCTTAGTTTGGACTCAGTCTTTCAAACAGAGCTGGGGATTTCCCCCCTTCATCTTCCTTCTCCCAGTGTCTGTGAGAACCTCTCTGTAAACTCCTGTCAGGGGTGGGACGTACAGATTCCAGAGAGAGAGAGATGCTGGGACCACCCTGTAGGAGGGCTGTTTGACATTCATTGCACAGACCTGGGGAGCTACTCTCCCTGTGGTGGGACCAGAAGTTCTGCCTCAGGCTCCTTGGTGATGCTCAGGGTGTGTTTTGTGAGTTTAGCACTGGTTCCTTCCTTGCTGTGTGGAAGAACATTAAAGCAGTGAGCCCAAGCATCACACAAGGCTGAGAGCAGTGAGCCTTCAAGCAGAGGCTCTGGTGTTATTTTCCCCTTCAATGCAGAACTTAGAGCAATAGTCACATCTTAAGAAGAAAAAAGAAAAGAAAAAAGGGAAAAGGCGGGGTTAGATTGTCTTATTGCGAGGATGTTGATAATAAAAGGAGAAATTTGTTCTAAGGGAGATTTCATTATAGAACTTGCTGACAATTAACTGGGGAGTTGTCTGTCTCAGTCCTGGGTGTTTTCTGGGTGTTGTCCTTGCAGAGAGGAGAGCCCCTCCAGCCTTCCAGTCTCTTTGGGGTCCATGTTTCTCCTGTTCCTCTGCCCTCTTGGCTGGTGCAGCCTGGGGCCGAAAGCTGGATAGTTTGGCTCGGAGTCTGAAAATATTTTTACTGTTTATTATCAACATGTAAAAATCTTCTCCTCTTCACTTGGGTCTGCAAAATTTTAAATCAGAAATGTCATGTCCAAAAAAAAAAGAAAAAAAAAAACCCACAACAAAACCTCAGCTACACTTTAGCTCACTTCAATTTTGGCTGCTACGTGCATTTCCTGGCTTCTTGGCAACCCACAAAATGGACATATTTGAGGCAGTAACAGCATAATCATTGAGAGGTCATGGGTGAATATTTTGGGTTTCAGAAATTTCCTGAAATTTCCAGAAATTTCCTGAGTTGCTAGCTATGTGTGAACAAAATTGAAAGCTGGCATTTTACCAAGAATTATAACCCAAATATACCACATATTATTATAAATATTTTAAAAATCTCTAAATATAGACTCAAGCAAGAGAAAGGCAAAAGGCGAAAGATAATGGACCGTGCCTGTGCACCAGAGAAAATGACCCACGAGGCTATTCTGACAGGATGCCCCTCAGTGTAGTCAGTAAGGGGGGCGGTAGCAGCTCCCTCCATTGGATACTCGCAAGAAGCTTAGAGAGGCTGCTCCGTAACTACTTTTTTTCAAGAGTCACAATTCCCATCTTGATGAGCAGAATGAAGGCAAAAGAAATGCAGATAAGATTAAATGTCCTTACAACTTGCAGCCCATTGGCAAATACCTGAGATGGGCAGAATGGGACATTTCTCAAGGGACCCAGGACTGCCAAAATGTTAATGCTTTGCTAGAGGCAAAAAACGTTGGCTTTACAATAGCCAGACCTCCAGGATCCTGTAAATCTTTTGTAATGTATGAAAATCCCTTTGGAAACCTCCTGTATCCCTACCCCCTTCCCCAACTTAAAAGTATATGATCAACTCCTCACAACCCCAGTGCAGCTCCTTCTGCCCATGGGTCCTGTCCCCGGGCTTTAATAAAAACACTTTGTTTTGCACTGGAAATGCCTCAAGAATTCTTTCCTCACCTTTTGTTCCCATCGAATCTTATCACTTTAAATGTCAGAATAAGTATTCAATGTAAACTAGGCATTAAAATATGGTATCAGAATTATTTAAAGTTTTCTAAACAGGACCCCTAAGGCTATCTTAAGAAACAATTGTTACATTCGTTTTGTTTTATTTTTAAGATAGGCAGACCGCCACATGCAGTGTTTTATTGGATGTGTCTAGAGTCTTGGAAGCCCGACTACCCCACCTTCTCCTACAAATGGGCCTTGAGAGCTTGTTTCAAGGTTCTAATGGGAGAGCACAGCAACTCATATACCCTTGACCAAAGAAGATCCTCCCCTATCTGGAAACGTCGTCCTCTTGTACAGAGCGCCCAGCTTGGGGACAGATGCACATGGCCAGGTGAGGGAGGAAGGGGACCCCCACAGGGCTAGCCAGATTAGCTGAGTGAACCCTGGCAATCAGTGGGGTGACAAATGTTGCGGCCAGATCGCCCTCGCATGTGGCACATCAGTTTTATAACTGAGCTCCAAAGACTTATTTATATTTGATGCCAGTGCACATAAGGAATAAAAAACAGAAAGGAAATGGTCAGAAATCTACACATCAAATACAGAGCTTATTTTTCAGTTCCTCATCACTCCCTTCGTCACAAATTGCTACAAATCTCAGCTCATATATTCATAGTGTAGGAGTCAATTCTAGGAGACATGACTACAGTTTTGGCTCTGCTCCAAATTCTATGAATTTAATCAAGATGCTTCGTCCTTGGTTGCATTTCTCTGTTAATAATGCACCGTCTTTATCAATTCCTTAGTTGCTCCAGACCCACTTAGGCTCCACGCCCAGCGTGGGGCTTGAACTCACAACCTTGAGGTCAAGAGTTGCGTGCTTTACCACTGAAATAGCCAGGCACCTCCTTCGTTGCTCTAGCCCCATTTCAATAGCTGTGATGTGGCTAGTGGCTACCATACTGGATGGCGCAAATCATAAAACATTTCCATCCTTGCGGGAAGTTGTATGGATAGTGCTGGGTCTAGGTGTAGACTTATCTTTAAGTGTAGCTGCATTTTGGGAGTTTTATTTCTTTCTGCCTCTGACCTATTTTTATATTATGTCGGCTCGTTCTCAGTCCAGCAAGGTGGTCTTAGAAGCTCTAACCTTGCGTTTTGACAAATTTAAGTTCAGCATGAAAGAGAATCTTGTCTTGAGAGCTCCTGTACAAATGCTGGTATCTCTCTGGACCAGCTCAGAACAGGTAGAATCTTCTGATTGGCTTAGGGCCAGTCACATGCTCTAGCCCTGGACCCTGGAGCGTCAGCTGAGCACAGACTAGCAGAAAACATGAAACAAGCTGAGAAAAGAGCAGGTACGGCAGTTTTGACAAGCAGATACAAAATGTTAAAGTATGTTTTTTTTTTAATTTTTTTTTTAACGTTTATTTACTTTTGAGACAGAGAGAGACAGAGCATGAACGGGGGAGGGGCAGAGAGAGAGGGAGACACACAATCCGAAACAGGCCCCAGGCTCTGAGCTGTCAGCACAGAGCCCGACGCGGGGCTCGAACTCACGGACCGCGAGATCATGACCTGAGCCGAAGTCGGACGCTTAGCCGACTGAGCCACCCAGGCGCCCCAAAGTATGTTTTTATAAAGTACCAAACTATACGCTATAAACACCGACAAAAAAAACATCAAAAATGAAATTAGAAACAGGTGTAAGAATTAAAAAAAAAAACGTAGGCAAAGATTTTAGTTGTGCAGACAAAATAAAACAGGAAATAACAATATTAATTTCAGATGAGATACATTTCAAGGCAAAAGCAGAGATGAACTGTCATTTGTCATTTACCATTAACGTTCCTTAAAAAATTTTTTTTATTATTTTTTTTTTTTAATTTTTTTTTCCACGTTTATTTATTTTTGGGACAGAGAGAGACAGAGCATGAACGGGGGAGGGGCAGAGAGAGAGGGAGACACAGAATCGGAAACAGGCTCCAGGCTCTGAGCCGTCAGCCCAGAGCCCGACGCGGGGCTCGAACTCACGGACCGTGAGATCGTGACCTGGCTGAAGTCGGACGCTTAACCGACTGCGCCACCCAGGCGCCCCAAAAATTTTTTTATTATTGAAGCATGGTTGACATGCAATATTATATTAGTTTCAGGTGCACAACACAGTGGTTCGACAATTGTATGCATTACTCAGTGCTCCCCATAAACATAGTCACCATCTGTCACCATACATTATTACACAGTATTGGCTATATTCCCCGTGCTGTATTCTTCATCCTTGTGACTTCTTTATTGTATAACTGCAAGTTTGTTCCTTTTAATCCCCATTCACTTATTTCGCCCATCCCTCTTCCTCCCCCTTCTGGCAACCACCTGTTTTGTCTTGTTTTGTCATTTAGATCCCACATTTAAGTGAAATCATATGGTATTTGTCTTTCTCTGACTGACTTATGCCCTTCAGGTTAATCCACGTTGCCTCAAATGGCAAGATCTCATTCTTTTTCATGACTGAATAAAACTCTATGGTATATGTTGACCACATCTTCTTTATCCATTTACCTACTGATGGACACCTGGGCTGCTTCCATATCTTGGCTTTCGCTGCAATAAACGTAAGGGTGCATGTATCTTTTCAAGTTAGTGTTCTTGTTTTCCTTGGGTAAATACCCCATAATGGAATTACTTGATCATATGGTGTTTCTGTTTTTAATTTTTGAGGGACCTCTACACTGTTTTCCATGGTGGTTGCATCAATTTTCATTCCTGCCAACAATGCATGAGGGTCCCCTTTCTCCACATCCTCACCAACACTTGTTGTTTCTTATCTTTTTCATACTAGCCATTCTGACAGGTATGAGGTGATATATCATTGTTGTTTTGATTTGTATTTCCCTGGAGTGTCATTTTAGGTAAAAGGTACAATCTACCTTTAATAGATGCAATAGTGAAAGGCGTAATAGTCAAAAACCTGTATATGCTCAGGTACCTGAACTTAGAACGTATGAAACAACTTCTACTGGAAATATAAAAAGAAACTGGCAAATATCCAAATGCCATAGAAATTAACAAACTTCCCACAGTTGTTGACAGATCATGTATATGAATTAGACAAGGGTTTAGTTACCAGCAGTGACAAATTTCAAAATTGAATCAATAGATATAAATTATTTACAACACAGAGAATTGACCTTTTATTAAAGTGTTTAAGATATAAATAATTATTCATACAGTTGGACAATGAGAATTATAAATCTATTTTACAAGGAATAAATTACACAGTTTACCTTCTCTTACTATTTTGTAATAAAATTAGAAATGCACAGCAAAAACAACACCAAAAAATGCTCAAATGCTCCAAAATTGAAAGCGAACGTATAAAACACACCATCCTTAACGACTCTCATGTTTAATAGTATTTTAAGCTCATCCTTTTGTTCTCAAGGAACAGAGACTCCTGGAATTTATCTCAGAAAAAAAAGGGGGTATTTGCTAAGCTACATGAACTAGAACAGGAGCAGAAATGCCACCTGAATACAGCTCTCTGTTTCTCTCTGTTAAGGGCCAGCGATGACTTCCCCTCTTCTTTCCTCCCACCTCTGACCTCAACCCCTGATACAGGTTCAGAAAAGAGTAGTCAGGTTAATGTCAATGTACCATGTGTTGGATTTCTTTCTTTTTTTTTTTAATTTTTAAAAAAAATGTTTACTATTTTTGAGAGAGAGAGAGAGAAAGAGAGCAAGCAGGGGAGGGACAGAGAGACAGGGAGACACAGAATCAGAAGCAGGCCCCAGGCTCTGAGCTGTCAGCACAGAGCCTGACACGGGGCTCGAGCTCACGGACTGCGAGATCATGACCTGAGCCGGAGTCGGCTGCCCAACCGACTGAACCACCCAGGAGCCCCACCGTGTGTTGGGTTTCTTATCTCAAATGAACACCAACATCTGCTTTCAGATTTTTGTATGTGACGTGGGTAGGATAAGTCAGCACCCCTGTGGCCAGGATACCCCAAAGCAGGGACAAAGTGGAGTTTCTGTGCCGGCAAGGATTGGCCTGACCCTGGACAGCGGAGAATGTGACACAGCAGGAGCCCGCCCTCTCAGCAGCGACAGGCCGGTCACCGCTGCACCCAGAGAAACGAGCATATCATTTTGTTCTAACTTCTACCGCAGGGAGGCATTCAGACATACCCATTATAGATGGTTAAATTGTAAAAATAAGTATTAATTCTTAAAGGCGTAGCTTGAGTTTACTTTGAAAATAACCTTCCAGTGTATCATGTTCCCTTTCATGTCAAGTAAACAAGGTATTATTGTGTTTTGCAAGGCTGAATGTGGAATGGAAAGTAGAAGTTAAAAATAATTTCTATGGTGCAGCTCACAAGTATTTTTACTTCGTTTTTTCCCATTGGGATATAAAAAATCCTGCAAGCCACCATTCTAAACGGCGCCTCACTGGGCCAATGAAGGTATGAAGTGTATTTCCTGGCCTCCCTTGTGCATCCACCGCTTGCGACGGGAAGAATGAACGAGAGGCGACTGTGTCCGTGTGCTTGCTCGTTTCAATGACAACATTGGCCACTTGGTGGCAGTGATCAGTTTTGTCCAGTCTGAGGAGTCAGTCACAAAGTCGTGTGATTTATCTCCTCAATCTTAGAAAGGTAATGTTACCAATATGTGGCATCCACTCATGTGAATTACGCATGAACTGACTGACCAGAGGAATGGGCTTCCTTACAAAACAGGGGAAACCCAATCAAAATCATCCCCCACAAATAAGGATGTAGCAGATCTTAGATTCTAGGATCTGTTTTTTGGACCATTTTATTTTTCCAGATCAACATATCTATTATCACTAGCTCTGTTTCATAAGTATTTCAGCAAATATTTCTCCAGGTCTGTGTGCAGCCCCTGGGGAGTGATACATCTGCATGTTTGAGAACTCAGAATTCTGGAGGACAGCTTTAGGGAGGTCCACTGGGAGGTCAGGAGTCTGGCTGGAAAGGTATTGTGATTCTGCAGAGGATGAGGTCTGAAGGCAGAGTGAGGTAGCAGGCAGGGGTGGAAGAAGGACATGACTTTGGGAATCATGATAAATAATAGTGATAAAATTTGGTGATTTCCTTGTGGAGGTAGATAGGGATCTGGGGAAAACCTAACGACTCCCCTGCTTTGGCTCAGTTGGTGTCAATGATTGAGCTAGGTATTTGGAGGACATTAACGTAGCTCCCATTCTGGGTGAGATCTAGCTGCTTGTGGAATATAAAACCAGTGCCTTACAAACTATTAGAATCAGGTGAGGGAAGGGGCGCCTGGCTGGCTCAGTCTGTGGAGCGTGAGACTCTTGATCTCAGGGTTGTGAGTTCAAGCCTCACGTTGGGTGTATGGGTTGCTTAAGAAAAAAATCTTAAAAAAAAGAATTAGGTGAGGGAAAAGGACTCTACCCCAGTGGACTGTTAGCAGACTGAATAATGGCCATGTTCTAATCCCAGAACCTGTGGATGTGTTGTCTCACATGGCAAAGCAACTTTGCAGATGTGATTCAGCTAAGGATTTTAAGATTGGGAAATTATTTTGGATTATCCTGGTGGGCCCAGTGCAATCACAAGGATCCTTAGAAGATGGAGATAGGAAGGTCAGATTAAAAGAAGGAGCTGTGACAACAGATGCAGAGGTTGGAGTGATGTGGGGCAATGGGCTAAAGAATCAGGCAGATTCTAGAAGCTGGAAAAAGCAAGGAAATGGTTCTTTCTTAGAGCCTCCAGAAGGAATATGGCCTCACCAACCCATTTTGGACCTTTGCCTTCCTAAACTGTAAGATACTAGATCTGTGAGGCTTTATCCACCCAGTTCATGGTAATTTGTTACAAGACCAATGGAAAACAAATACACCCACTTACAGTATTTCTTCACCTCATCCGTCCCTCACTTCTTCAACAAATATTTATGGAGTGCCTACTGCGTGCTAAGCATTGTGAGGTGTATCAGTGAATAAGATAGTGACCCTAGCTTCTAGGGATTTATAGTGTGGAGGGAACTGTAATCATAGAAGTACCTCAGCTTACAATCCATGGAATTTCTGGACCTGTAGAGGTTGAAGGAACTCTCAATAACTCCTTACTTCTCGAAGAATCTTTGCTCTATACACTTCTGACTTATGCTATACCAACCTAGCTGCTAGTAATATCTTGAAAATTCAACAGATAACATGTACTGGAAACGTTAGTGCAGGTAGAGATTTTAAAGTATTTCCAGCACCTACCCATTACCCATGTTTCCAATGCTTTAATCCTCCATTTTGTGAAAAACCTCTCATTTTGCCTCTACTGGGATTCATCTTTATGGGTTCCTGGGGTGTCTTCTGATTTATGGCACTCAGAGTCAAGAAGATCCAGCGAAGCCGAGACTCCATCTGGGCCAGGGCCAGGGACACAGTCACATCTGGAAATGTGGAGATGGGGAAAGAGTGCTTACAGAATTCTGCTACATGTGGTTGGAAGGGGTATTTTGGGTTAGAGATGAGACCCTTCCTTGCCAAAGGTCTGCTTCACTAACATGTGACAGTCTGGTCGGGGCTCCTATGTCTGGGTTGGGTCCTGGCCTGGCCTCCCCTGGAGAATCTTGGCTCAATCCTGTTCTTAAGACCGAGGAAAAAGTGGCACAGATATTGCATTGTGTCCTAGGGGCGGTCTTCCTACGATTAGTGATTAAGGCTTGATTCCGAGATGCTAAAACAAGGATCTTAACCAACACTACTGCAGACTCCACAGGATTTGTGGGCGAGCCGCTATTTTTAGAGAAAATCCAGGCTAAAATGCCCCAAGTACAATCTCATTTACTGGCACAGGGAATGGCTGTTTTAAACTTTGAAATTCCTAGACCCAGGGGTATCTTAAGTGGATAAAAGAACCCATTAGGTAAGACAAATAATAGGGATCTTTGCTTGTTAAGAGGGAGACCCCAGAAGTGTCAGACTGGAACTGTTCATTTTGCCAATGAAGCAGGTGCCTGCCGGGTGGAGCACACTGAGAGAGAGAGAGAGAGAGAGAGAGAGGAAAAACTAAGTTTTTGCCTTCTAGTCCTTAATGCTAGAAAATATCATTAATTTGACCAACATTACTGGACCATAATGTGCCAGACATTGTACCTTGGGGATTAGAGTTAAAAAAAAAAAGGTCCCTGCCTTTGAGAATTCCGCATCTCTTAACGAGGGGATTTTCTGCATAGAAAAATGACAGGAGAGTACATTATATTCAGAATTTTTCTCGTGCAAGGGGGCAACGATCCTTCTAAATAACTCTGTCCGCATTCTTAAGCTTGCCTGGTGAGGAGAGCCTGTCTAACCACCCGCTATCCTTTGGGTTTTCTCACTGCTCGCTCCCTCACATAAATATTTAGCTGTACCAGTGGTTCTCATCCCTATCAGACTCCATACTTGCCTTTTCTTGTGAGAATACATATTCAAATGCCCTCTTTCCTACCTTGAAGTTAGATTCATAAATAATATAACCCACTTATACATAAACCTAGAAAGAACCAATGTGATGCAATATAGTAATTGGGCTAAGTACACGAACTTGTACAGGTTTGAATCCAGGTTCTGCCATCTGCTAGCCATGAGACCTCAGACACATTGACCTGGTTTTTCCATGCCTCAGTTTCCTCATCTCTGAGATGGGAGTAGCAGCACTTGCTTCAAAGACTTATTGTGAGGATCAGAAGTTATATATTACAGCTCTTAGAATACGTCTGACACACAGTAAACTCTCTATTAGCTCTTAATCTCCTAAATGAAATACACAGGTAGCTTATGATCAAACAATATGTATTTTAATATATAAATGCTCAGACATGATCACACTAGAAAAACAAATCAAATAGACCCTTGCTCCAATGTACAAGACACAAGTTTTGATTTAAGCCAAGTAAGACAGTTTTCAACTAAATATTTTCGATAACTTTATTAAAAATATCTGGCTTTGAAGGCATGCTTCACTAACCTTATTTCTATGCACATTGTGAGTGTCACAGTTATTGATGCAGATCGACACCCGCCTGATCTATAAACAGCCGGTGTTTCATATATTTTTCTGAAATGGGGAGCAGTTCTTTGCAAATTTCCAAATAAAACAAATTTACAAGGTAAATTAGGACAGTAGCATATCCTAGATATGTCAATGGTGTTAAAGCCAAGTAAAAAATATACTCTGTCTCGAGACTCAAGTGGCTAAAACCTACATACCGTTCATATTGACGAACACATGAGGACATCTGAAGCTTTGTGGGACACAGGATGATTCTTTGTTATGAGGGCTGCCTTTTGTTTCCGGAGCATCAAACTTCTTCCACCGTGAGACCCGCCCCCTGCCAGCTGAATGCCAGGAGCAACCCTTAGCAGTCACTGAGACGAACCAAAGCCCCTTCCAACCTCCAAAATGCTCCTCATGAGGCTATACCAGCTCAGTGAGGACCACCAAGCTTGTCATCAACCTGCCGAACTCCTGAACTTTCACCCACTACACGGACTGTCATCTGACCCATCTGTGCCGTCAGCATCTCACCTGTACTTCAGGGATCAGCACGCGCACTATCTTGTTTTGAGAAATTAGCTCCAGTAGATGCAGCCAGATTCTTTTCTTCCATCTCTGATCTCTCCTACTCCTCCTATTTGACAATGTCTATCCCATGCTGTCTCAGATTCTCCTCGTCTACTGGGGTCTCTGACTCCTCCTCCTTTCCTAGCCGCACTGCCCTCAGGTTCTCACACGTTGTCCAGCACATCATCACTCAAGAGCACATTCTATGAATACGCTGAATAATCAATAAGCAGGTCAGGGTGTTTATATCTGATTGGTGGAAATGGTGAAAAAGTATTTCAGGCAGAAATTAGAGACGATGTTATGCTTGTTGGAGATAATGCATATCTTGCAGAAAAAAATCTTGAGTGTTGATATGTTTGCACATATAACATTGAAATGTTCACTTTCACCGCTCCGCAATGGCTGAAGCTCAGAAAGCTCTTTGGGTTATTTGTATACATGTTTTGCCAACATAGTCCACAACGGGTAACACAGGTCTCTGTGATGTGTTCAAAGTATGAACTGAAAGGTTCTGTCTGAAGGAATGTGACAAATTCATATTAGTTAAGGTTCATTAGTGAAACTTAAAGATTGCCTCTCCCAGAGACTTTTGACAGAGCCAAGAGGAGGAAACGCCTCCCCTCCCCCTCCCCCCCACCAAAAAAGGAGTGAAACTGTAATTTTGGCATTTCAGGCATCAGAGAATGAATCACAGATATCTTACGGGTCGTGTTAGAGTGACTCCGTAGCTTTTCTGAAAGATGGATTATGTTCCTGGATGGTAGAATATAAAATTATGGTCCTCAGGGGCACCTGGCTGGCTCAGTCAGTTAAGCCGCCAACTCGTGATTTCAGCCCAGGTCATGATCTCACAGTTTGTGGGTTTGAGCCCTGCATCAGGCTCTGCGCTGGCAGCGTGGAGCCTGCTTGTGATTCTTTCTCTCGCCCCGCCTCTCTCTCTGCTCCTCCTCTGCTTGCATTGTCTCTCTCTCTCAAAATAAATAAAAATAAACTTAAAGAAATTATGGTCCTCAGAAGTAAATATATATATATATATAAGTATATATAAGTATCAGTTAGGCAAGCGGTCATTTACCGAAGGCTTTATACTGGTTCATGGGGATACCAATCTCAGAAAGGACCCATCCTTGCTTTCAAAGAGCTGATAGTCCGGTCAGAAGCCAAACATATCAATGGATGGCTGTATAATTTGCAGGGTGCAGTTCTAGATGAAAACATGGCACTCCTTGTTCACAGATTATTAAGAATTTCCAAAGGGTGACATCAGAGCATTAAACCAAGCCTGGGGTTCGTTCTAAGAACGGGGATTTGAGAAGGTACATGTCATGAGTGCTGATAAACATAGTAAGATATGAGGAGCATGATGGGTGGTCTGAACCTTGAAGGATGGACAGCTGGAAGGGCTGGGGTGACCTGGGCCAGGGCAACTAAGGGAAGAGTAGATTCCCTGCCCCGCTGCAACCCTCATCTCCGCAACCTGACTGCAGTCTTCCGCCTTAGCTCCCCTGTTTTGCACTCCTTCTTGGGATTTCGGTATACTGTCTTCAGGCTCTTTGTTAATTTCAGACACTATCTATTGACGAGCGATGATGGTTTGGCTTGCTTGAGAACTCCCTCATCTCCGTTAGCCTCACATTAAAATTCAACCTCCGTTTTTAGTGCTTCTGTCAGTTATTTGGGTGACTTTTTAAGCAATATGCTTACAGTTTCATTTCTTGCCTGTACAGCATCTCCTGACTCCTCATACCGTCAGCACCTCAAACTTCTCTCTCTACTCCCCAAATTCCCCTGTGCTGTCCAGTGGAATTTTCCGTATTAGTGGAAATGTTGTAGATCTGTGCGGTCCAAGATGGGGGCTAGTGGGACACGAGCAGTATTGAGCACTGGAAATGTGACTAGGGTGGCTGTGGAACTGAATTTTTAATTAAGATTTAAATTTCAATAGTTAACAGCTACCATATTACATAGTCCGGCATATTTATATTGTCAAAGCTTTTTTGTAGTCTTCTAATTTTACATGCTTTCTCCATACCGTGGTTCTCAAAGTTGAAAATGTGTCGTATTGCGTTGTTATCACTATTCTAATTATTATTTACTTTACGGCCAAATAATGTAGAGTAATTGCATTTCACTGTTTTATTGTTTTTATTTTATTTTTGTTTTGTTTTGGTGTTTTCTCTCTTTTTTTCTTTTTTTCTTTTATTTAGATTCAAATTAGCTAACATATTGGTTTCAGGAGTGGAATTCAGTGATTCATCACTTACACATAACACCCCGTACTCATCCCAACAAGTGCCCTCTTTAAAGCCCATCACCCATTTAGCCCATCTGCCAACCACTTCCCCTCCAATAACCCTCAGTTTGTTCTCTATATTTAAGAGTCTCTTGTGGTTTGCCTCCCTCTCTGTTTTTATCTTATTTTATTTTTCCTTCTCTTCCCCTACGTTCATCTGTTTTGTTTATTAAATTCCACATATGAGTGAAATCATATGATATTTGTCCTCTTTGACTGACTTGTTTCACTTAGCATAATATACTCTAGTTCCATTTACCTTGTTGCAAATGACAAGATTTCATTCTTTTTGGTCGCTGAGTAATATTTCATCATATGTATATATACCACATCTTCTTTATCCATTCATCAGTTGATGGACATTGGGTTCTTCCCACAGTTTGGCTATTGTTGATAGTGCTGCTATAAATATCGGGATGCATGTGCCCCTTTGAATAAGCATTTTGGTATCCTTTGGATTAATACCTAGTAGTGCAATTGCTCAGTCGTAGGGTAGTACTATTTTTAACTTTTTGAGGAACCTACATACTGTTTTCCAGAGTGGCTGCACCAGTTTGCATTCCCACCAATAGTGTAAGAGTGTTCTCCTTTCTCCACATCCTCCCCAACATCTATTGTCTCCTGAGTTGTTAATTTTAGTCATTCTGACAAGTGTGAGGTGGTATCTCATTGTGGTTTTGATTTGTTGTTTCCTGATGATGAGTGATGTTGAGCATCTTTTCACATGTCTGTTAGCCATCTGGATGTCTTTTTTGGAAAAGTGTCTATTCATGTCCTCTACCCATTACTTCACTGGATTATTTGATTTTTATGTGTTGAGTCTGGTAAGTTCTTTATAGATTTTGGATACTAACCCTTTATCTGATATGTCATTTGTAAATATCTTCTCCCATTCTGTTGGTTGCCTTTTAGTTTTGTTGGTTGTTTCCTTCACTGTACAGAAGCTTTTTATCTTGATGAGGTCCCAATAGTTCAGTTTTGCTTTTGTTTCCCTTGCTTCTGGAGACATGTCTGGTAAGAAGTTATTGCGGCCGAGGTCAAAGAGGTTGCTGCCTGTTTTCTCCTCTAGGGTTTTGATGGTTTCCTCTCTCACATTTAGATCTTTCATCCATTTTGAATTAATTTTTGTGTATTATGTAAGAAAGTGGTCCAGTTTCATTCTTCTTGTTGCTGTCCAGTTTTCCCAGAACCATTTGCTGAAGAGACTGTCTTTTTTCCATTGGATATTCTTTCCTGCTTTGTCAAAGATTAGTTGGCCATATGTTTGTGGGTCCATTTCTGAGTTCTCTATTCTGTTCCACTGACCTATGTGTCTGTTTTTGTGCCAATACCATACTGTCTTGATGACTACAGCTTTGTAATACAGCTTGAAATCCAGAATTGTGATGCCTCCAGCTTTGGTTTTCTTTTTCATGATTACTTTGGCTATTTGGGGTCTTTTCTGGTTCTATGCAAGTTTTAGAATTGTTTGTTCTACCTTGGTGTAGAATGCTGGTGTTATTTTGATAGGGATAGCACTGAATGTGTAGATTGTTTTGGGTAATATAGACATTTTAACAATATTTATTCTTCCAATCCTTGAGCATGGAATGTTCTTCCATTTGTTTACATATTCTTCAATTTCTTTCATATGTATTCTATAGTTTTAAGTGTACAGATATTTGACCTTGTTGGTTAGGCTTATTCCTAGGTATCTTATGGTTTTTGGTACAATTGTAAATGGGATCGATTCTTTGATTTCTCTTTCTGCCGCTTCATCATTGATGTATAGAAATGCAACTGATTTCTGTATATTGATTTTATATCCTGTGACTTGGCTGAATTCACTGCAATTTTTTTGTTGAGCCTTTCGGGGTTTCCATGTAGAGTATCATGAAAACATGACAGTCCAAAACCTTTGGGGTGCAGCAAACGCAGTGTTAAGAGGGAAGTATGTAGCAATCCAGGCCTTCCTACAGAAGGAAGAAATGTCTCAAATACACAACCTACTCTCACACCTAAAGGAGCTGGAAAAAAAAACAGCAAATGAAGTCCAAAACCAGCAAAAGAAGGGAAATAATAAAGATTAGAGCAGAAATAAATAATATCAAAATACAAAAATAGTAGAACAGATCAACAAAACTAGGAGATGATTCTTTGAAAGAATTAACAAAATTAATAAACCCCTAGCCAGACTTATCAAAGAGAAAAAGGAAAGGACCCACATAAATAAAATCACGAATGAAAGAGGAGAGATCACAACGAACACTGCAGAAATACAAGCAATGAGAGGATATTATGAGCAATTATATGCCAATAAATTGGGCAACCTGGAAGAAATGGTTAAATTCCAAGAAACAGGTAAACTACCAAAACTAAAAAGGAAGAAATAGCAAATTTGAACAGGCTCATAACCGGTAAAGAAATTTAATTGGTAATCAAAAATCTCCTGACATACAAGAGTTCAGAGCTGGATGGCTTTCCAGGGGAATTCTACCAAACATTTAAAGAAGAATTAACGCCTATTCTTTTGAAACTGTTCCAAAATTAGAAATGGAAGGAAAACTTTCAAACTCATTCTATTAGGCTAGCTTTACCTTGATTCCAAAACCAGGCAAAAAGGAGAATTACAGGTCAATTTCCCCTAATGAACATGGATGCAAAAATTCTCAGCAAGATACTAGCAAATTGAATGCAACAATACATTAAAAGAATTATTCACCACGATCAAGTGGGATTTATTCCTGGGCTTCAGGGGTGGCTCAATATCCACCAATCAATCAATGTGATTCATCACATTAATAAAAGAAAGGGTGAGAACCACGTGATCCTCTCAATAGATGTGAAAAAAGCATTCGACAAAACACAGCATCATTTCTTGCTAAAAACCTTCAAGAAAGTAGGGATAGAAGTAGCATCCCTCAACATCAGAAAGGCCGTACATGAAAGATCCACAGCTAACATCATCATCAATGGGGACAAACTTGGAGTTTTCTCCCTAAGGTCAGGAACACAACAGGGACGTCCACTCTCACCACTGTTGTTCAACATAGTACTGGAAGTCCCAGCCTCAGCAATTAGACAATCAAAAGAAATAAAAGGCATACAAATTGGCGAGGAAGAAGTCAAACTTTCACTCTTCCCTGATGACGTGTTTTGGTGTTCTCTAATTGCTTTTCAATTTTTTATCTTTGTCTTTACTGCCCCCTTGAATTCCACACTAAAATAGTTAGGATGAGAAGATCGATCGATCGATAGATAACTAGATGTGAAAGAATTCCACACTAAAATAGTTAGGATGAGAAGATCGATCGATCGATAGATAACTAGATGTGAAAGAATTCCACACTAAAATAGTTAGGATGAGAAGATCGATCGATCGATAGATAACTAGATGTGAAAGAATTCCACACTAAAATAGTTAGGATGAGAAGATCGATCGATCGATAGATAACTAGATGTCTTTACTGCCCCCTTAAGTTACTCCGTATTTCCAAGGACAGTACCACACCCTATGGCCCCATTCCTCCCCCTGGAAACTTTGTTTTGGGAATATTTTCCTCTCATGTTTCAGTCTGATGCTTTGTTGTCTAGGCCAGATGCTTGTCTCATCCTTTCTCTACATTTCTGGCCTGGGTCATTTCTTTCTTGGATTCTAGCTCTTCCATATCTTAGTTTATTCCTTTTTTTGCTAGTGTACATCATCCAGGAACTTCCTAAGAAAGGGTGTGTAGGAGGTAGTCTTTCTGAGTCCGTTCTTCTGTGTCTGGAAATAGACATGTTCTGTTTTCATTCTTAATTGATAATTTTGTTTGGGATCAGCCAACAACCGCCATGGCCAAATCTGGCTTGCTGCCTATTTTTTTTTTTTTTTTGCACAGTTCTTAAGTTATAGGATAGTATTTTTATATTTTTAAATGGATGAAGGAAAAAAAATCAAAGGAGGAAGAATACTCTGGGACACAAGAAAATTATATATAATTCAAATTCTAATGACCATAAATAAAATTTTATCAGAACATAGCCTGTTCATTCATTTACATATTATCTATGGCTGCTCTCATGCTACAACAACAGAGTTGAATAATGGATTGTGACTATTTACTATTTAAATATACTATCTGGCCCATTTCGGAAGAAGTTTGCTGACTCCTGGTGTAGTTCATCAGAGTCAAAACCCCACGTACTCGCTGTGACCCCATGTGATCTAACCATAACTGTGCATTACCTGGCTTCTCTTACTTTTCTGACCCCTTCTCTTCAGTTACAGCCAAACCTGCCTCCTTGCTTTTCTTCTAGTGTACCAGGGAAGCTCAGGAGGCCCCAGGACCTTAGCACTTGCTGTTCCCTCTCCATGTCATGGTCTTTCCTCAGGTATCAGCTGGCTCACTTACTTCCTTCAGACCATTACTCAGAGGCCATCTTTGTCCGTCATTCCCTGGCTACATCATCTAATTTTTAGCCTAATTTTCTCCCTTGACTCAATATATTTCCTATCTTGCTTTTTTTCCCCCTCCAAAGCACTTATTACTACTGAACACATGATCAGACACTTATCTT
The DNA here is from genome assembly GCF_022079265.1 of Lynx rufus. NCBI lineage: Eukaryota > Metazoa > Chordata > Mammalia > Carnivora > Felidae > Lynx > Lynx rufus. Next base: position 7,040,427 of record NW_025814878.1, read on the forward strand.
GCTTCGAGAGCACCCCATCCTGACTGAAGGACAGCATTTTCTTTATTGCTTATTTTCTGCTATAACTCCAGTGCCCAGAACAGTGCTCTAAAATTTGTGTTGAATGAGTGAATACAGAATTCTAGGGCAAAATTAAGGTCCTGCAGAACTTTGCTCATTTGCCTTCTAACTCTCAATGCTACTTAGAAGATATCTGGAATGCTTCAGTTCCTTGTGTCTGAGGAAGTGACTTGTTTTCTCTGTTGAGGAGATATTAGTATTTTCTCTTTGTCTTTGGAGTGTGGGACTTTTACAATAACTGAAAATTCTTCATCCTGAGCATTCAGTGAGAACTTTTAATCCAGATACTCGTGGACTTTTATTATGGGAAATCTTTTATGTTACTGTTTTCATGAGGTCATTGAATAATATTTCCTGAAGGATTTACTTGAATTTATCATCTAGCCCTTCCATTAACATCTTTATTTGGCAATCATATTTACAATATCCAAAAGTTCTTTCTTGTTTTCAGGTTACTTATTTTTCTTAGCACCTTTTTCATTTTCATGGATACAATATTTTCATGACTCTCTGTGGGGAGACCAATTAGAAGGCCACTTTCTCCACTTACCTACAACATTTTATGGTTACTCAACAGGGAGATGATGTGATGCCCCAGCACATACTGAGTGATGCTCTAATACCAGAATGTGGAGTTTTCACCCTGGGGTGTCCATATCTACATACATTGTCTGTACTCTTCACATAGCTTCAATATTTCAGAGGTGAATCTTCCACAATATTGCCTGGGGCAGGGTAAAATGGCTTCCCACAGGCCAGTGCATGCTTGCTGTGTAAAGGCTGGGCTGATAGATGTATTTGAAAGAGGAGTGTGGGTGGGGGTGCCAGTGCTAGTTTCTTACAGACTTTCAGGCTTCCTTCTTTCAGCCCCAGCACTTACTTAGATTTTCTTTTTTAAAAATTTCTTGTAATGCTTCTTTATTTACTTTTGAGAGAGAGAGAGAGAGAGAGAGAGAGAGAGAGAATAAGTGGGGGAGAGACAGAGAGAGAGAGGGAGACACAGAATCCGAAGCAGGCTCCAGGCTCTGAGCTGTCAGTGTGGAGCCCTACACGGGGCTTGAACTCACAAACCATGAGATCATGACCTGAGTTTCAGTGGGATGCTTAACCGACTGAGCCACCCAGGCACCCCTAGCTTTTCAAACTTCTTAGTTTTTGTCTTAGTTTTTGTCTTCTTGTGAAATGAATATAAAGGAAATTAGAAGAGGTCTGAAACCAGAGACTGAAGTAGTTTTTCCACTATTTTCTATTTCCACTATTCCCCACTATTTTCTATTTTCACCAAATGGTAACTTTATTATATGTCCTTGCTTTCTCTGCTCCTCCAACAACATTACCTATTTTTAACAGTTTTTAATTGACATTTGGATTGTGAGGCATCGGGTATGTTGGGGTGTAGGCTATGTTTAATCTGTGAATTTAATAACTTCTGAAGAAGCAGAGACACAAAACATGACATACAGAGGATCTCCCCTTGGCTTTGGAAAATGTTGCCTTTAGTCTTTTGCCAGTTACACCGTGAATCAAATGCCACTGGTTTCTGTCTGGAATGTGAGCTGTTTTCTGCACATCTTCAATTTAGGAAGATCTAAGGTCAACTGAATTGCTTACTTCTCCACCTAGAATGACCATTTCCTCCTCGTCCCCATTGGATGTAGGCCAGGAAACAGCCCTTACAAATGCTTACAAAGGAAGATGGAAGGAATGGTATGCTTTTGCACCGATGCTGAGTTGCTGGGGCTACAGCAATGAAGCCCGGCCTGGTCCTTCTTCAGAGGGACTCATTGAGTGTCTTAGGAGGGACTTATTGAGTGTCAAGAGGAGAAAGGCCAGGTGTTGAGGAGTTCTGATCCCATTGAAATGGACACTTAAGGAGATTATCTGAACCCACTAACAAATCTCTGAGTTTGCCTGGAGGTTTCTCATGCTTGTGGTTAGGTGAAAAATTATTCTCTTGATTGAAATTGCAGAGTCTAAGCTAGTGGTATAGTTTATTGTAGGGTTTGCTTATCTGTTAATTTGTTTCCTGGAGACGGAATAATTAGGGTCATTGGGTTTTCAGGTCTGAGCAGTATGATCTTGGTATATCTTGGGGTGCGGGATATAATGCCTGGCTACAAGTCTCAGATTTTCTTGTAGCTGTGTGACCATGCTTACGATTTTATCTTCAGATGGGTTTTCCCTTTTGTTAACATTTGGCTGAACAGTGGTGATTCGAATTTGGGTAACATTTTATACACTGTATCTAAATCTAAAAGATGGTCAACTATCATCCCTGCTGCCCATAGAATTCACACTGCGTGACTCCCTCCTCTTTTTTTTTTTTTAAATCTTTATTTATTTATTTTGAGAGAGAGAGAGCGCGCGCACATGCATGCATGCAAGTGGGGGAGGGGCAGAGACAGAGAGAGAGGGAAGGAGAGACTCCCAAGCAGACCCGGTGCCGTCAGCACAGAGCCTGACTCTGGGTTCGATCTCATGAACCAACCATGAGATCATGACCTGATCCGAAATCAAAAGTCAGACACTTAACTGACTAAGATACCCAGGCGCCCCACCTTCTCTTCTAACAAACACGATGTGGCAGAAGTGATGAGATATTACTTCTGAGGATAGATGACAAAAATTGTGACTTCTGTCTTGCTTGTGCTTTTCCTGTCGGGAGCTCAACTGAGCTGGGAAAGGGAGAGCTGAGCTGTCAGGTAATGGGTAGCTGAGTAAAGCCACAAGACAAAAATGAAAGAACTAAGGCTTTAATCACTTACTGGGAGGGGCATAAGCAAGAGTCTAAAGCTGGAGGAAGCACTAATTTTTCCCCTGTTCCATTTCTCCCGTGGAATGGTGCACCAGTGGAGTCAGGTGGATGAGCACTGATGTGGGGGTTGTCTTGATGTTGAGGGAGCCCTGAACAAAAGGATCCAGCAGTTTTGTGGACACTAGGGTGTGTGTGTGTGTGTGTGTGTGTGTGTGTCGGGGGAGGGCTAGGAAGTACTGAGTGGTAGGAAAGAGGTCTTCAAGTCTTCTCCTCCTCCATAAAGAGGCTTCAGCAAAAGCACCTGAAAAGGACCTTGGCTCAAGGACTCAGATAAAGAGACCTTGGAATGAAGGCACCTGCGACTGAGAATGTAACTATGTGAGAGAGCATGATGGGCTAGGGGACCCTTGAGACCTTCACGGCCATTCCCCTTGGAGATTGCAGTGCACTTACACCAAATCTGGTGTGGAGAGGCCAGTTTTCCCCAGGTGGCCTGATAGGGGAAGCCTTTGTAAGCGTCCATGGTAAGGCCTGAAGGACCAGACGTAGGATTTTAACAAGGAGCTGTACTCCTCACTCTCACTTGCTTTCACTGTTGCTTTTTCACTCTGGTGAAGCCAGCCGCCATGTTGTGAGCTGCCCATGTGGTAAACAACAGAGGGTGGCCTTGGCCCACAGCTAGCATGAACTGAGGCCCTCAGTCTCATAGCTGGGAGAAACTGAATCCTATCAACAACCGCATGAGTGAGCTTGGAAGAATTCACTGCTCCAGTCGAGCCTTGAGGGGGCTGCAGCCCCACTTGTTGCTCTGCATTTATAGCCTGTGGGAGATCCTTAGGTGGGAGAACCCAGCTAACCTGGGTCCAGACTCCTGACCCACACAACCTTTGAGGTCACAGGTGTTTGTTATTTTCAGCCTCTAAGTATCAGCGTAATCAGATAACTAATACACATGCTAATGATGTAGCTCCCACATTCTGGAAGATTGCATTGGTCAGGAGCTCAGTTCTAATGGTTTATTTCCTTCTCTTTGGAAGCAGAATATAAATATAGTGAGATTGTATTCTTCCCAAGAAGGGCTAAAGAAACAAGACGCTGCTGTTGGAAAGGAGAGGTGGGAGGGCAGGAATTTATCGGTGGGGAGTTCAAATATTTCTGACTCTCAGCCCATCATTTCCTTGCCTGGTGTGGGAAAGACAAGTTTTGCTGTTGGAGAATTTATTGTGCTGCAAAACAGGGGCAGACTAAGACTTTTTTTTTTTTTTTGACCCTAAGATGGTTTTACTCTCTATTTAGAAGAGCATTATGGACTATTAGGAAAAAGAAGAGAAATTTGAAGTAAGACTGGGCCTAAAAGAGGATGATGGTTACCAAGTGGCATCTCCATTAACCACACTGAGAACAGCTTGGCGAATGTTCCCACCCTCCACGCCTGTGCATAAACATCTTTGCGTCCAAAACAGGAAAGTAGCACCAGGTAGTGTTTTGTACATGTGTCCTGGGAAATGAATCCACTGTGCAGCGTTTAGGGATAAGTGAAGTCAGATAGATGGGACACACCCACTTTGTGTGCATGGTGCCCTGGATTTGGGAATCCAGGAAAGGATCAATAACAATAAGAGGGAAGAACAAGAAAATTGAGGAAGTAGAGATGATAAATACTTCCTCTTCTTTCGAAAGAGCTTTACTCCGTGCTCAGCTTCTAATCTAGTCCTGCGTAGACTGAGTCTCCAGAGCTGTGTGGTTGCTTAGAGTGGAATCCTCAACCTTTGCCTCAGTGGATTATGAGTGTTCCGAATTCAGGGATAACTGGCCAGCTCTTGGATTTACCCTCTTTTTCTTGCATGTAAGTAAAGTCACTCCTTGGCTGATGTATCAGAAGTCATTGCTTGGCTTGTCAAGATGGCAAAGGAATTGCTATGCTAGCACTCTCTTCAGAATGGTGATGAGTTTTAAAATGTGACTTTGGGGGCACCTGGATGACTCAGTCGGTTAACAATCCGACTCTTGGTTTCTGCTCAGGTCATGATCTCATGGTTCATGAGATTGAAACCTGAATCAGGTTCTTGTGCTGACAGCGGGAAGCCTTCTTTGGATTTTCTCTCTCTCTCTCTCTCTCTCTGCCCCTCCCCTTCAAAATAAATTTTAAAAACTTAAAAAAAATTAAAAAAATAAAATGTGACTCTCGGGATAAGATGTTTGCTCAGCTCTTCATAAACATGCTGCTGGGAAGTCCGTGTTAAAGTCACTCTTTAGCTCTCTTAGAATTAGATAATGGTTGTAAGCTCATTCTTCTTTTCTCTTTCTTAAATGGATGTTGTATTGACGGTTGCTTGGACTGCAGATCAAGGGTTTGATTTAGAAAAGCACAATTCAGCATTTGTTTCGGTCCTGAGGAGTTTGCTTGGGGAAACACTCTGTGGCCACCCTCTTTTGTGAAGCTGTGTTCTCTGTAGAGAATCCCCCTTTTGTACGCGGGCAGCTAGAAGGGATTTTACTGTCAGTAAAGCTCACAGGCTTGAAAAAATACCTGTATAAAAATGAGAATTTAGGTAGTGTTGGTTCCCAGGTTTTTACCAAGTACATTTGGAGCATTTGCTTTTCTTTGATCGTGTATATGTGAAAGAAATTTAATTGCAGAAGCCAGAGTTGTCACTCTCCAAGGCATCTTTGACTGTAGTCGTGGATTTTATTTGTCTGTAGGGGCCTGGATGTTCCTAGTACTGTCCTAGGCATTGCATAGTCATATATAGAACCTGATTCCTCTACCCTAATAATTTTACATAGAAAATAGGAACAGAAAGAATATGGGTTTCTTTCACGCAAATGAGGAGGAATAGTACTTCAGTGTATGTATTTGTTGAGGTACTCATTCTTTAATCGATGTTTTGATTTTCTTCCTTTCCTCTCCTTATATATCAAGGGTGTTTTGTGGAGAGGGTCTGTGTATAAACTATTGCAGGCAAGCTGCATTAAGCAAATACACATCAGCTGAGTATGGAAATAGGAAGTTCTTGCCTGCGGTAGTTTTCTGTGGCAATAAGCGATAAGAAATTACTTCATGACTATTGCCTGAGACTTTCCTTTTGACTCGCGTATCCTTCTCGAACGGCTCACTTCTGCTTTCCATCCAGCATGGACGGCTAGTCTGTGTGAACTGGTAACGCAAACACAGGTTGACAATTTGCACGCGTGTTTCGTATGGTGAAAATGAAGAAAATCCTTAAAATATGAGCTCTTGGTGTTGAAAACAATCCTACAAATGGGGGAGTTACTATACTCTGAGCACTCAAAACAGTGTGTACCACATAGCACGCTCTCAGTTTTTGTTGAATGGATAAATGATTGGGATTGTTCATACAATGAGCGTCGTAGGGTAGCCTTTGCTTTACCTCTGTTACTCTGATACTTAAGGAAATGCTTGTTGGAGGTCAAAGGGAAGCGGGAGAGGAGGAGAACATAAAGGTGAAGAGAGAAGAAAAGGTATGTAGGGATGGGATCAAAAGACATGGCGATGGAGATAAGAAACCCTAAGGGTGGAGATACAGCGGAGACTGGAGGTGGTGGTCATAAACATGGCGGTCGAGCGGAGTGGTTATGGGAGAGGAGTGTGACACAGCCAGGAGAATACATAAACTTGGGGTCAGACCCAGCTATTAAAAATCTGTATTTATCTCTTACTAGCTCTGTGAACTCTGGACCCGTAGTGCAGTGATTATAACACTCTGAGCTTTTTGGGTTGAACGTAAAGATCACAAATCCGACGGCACAGGGCCTGCTGCTTCGGGGATCTTCACGAAATGGCAGTTGTCAGGGTATTTTCTTCAGCTTTCAAATCATCACAGCTACGTTTAAAAATTTAACTACCAATTTATCTTTTCTTCTTTACAAATTACTATTTTTATTTGAGAGAGAGAGAGAGAGAGTGCAAGCAGGGGAGAGGGGCAGAGGGAGGGAGAGAGAGAATCCCAGGCAGGTTCCATACTCAGCGTGGAGCCCAAGGCGGAGCTCGATATCACGACTGTGGGATCATGACCTGAGTCAAAATTAAGAGCCAGGTGTTCAACCAACTGAGCCATCCAGGAGCCCCTATCTTTTCTTCTTTTTGCTTTTCAGTATTTTCTAAATTACATAAAGAAGCATGATTCTTTTAAAAAATTATGTATTGGGGCGCCTGGGTGGCGCAGTCGGTTAAGCGTCCGACTTCAGCCAGGTCACGATCTCGCGGTCCGCGAGTTCGAGCCCCGCGTCAGGCCCTGGGCTGATGGCTCGGAGCCTGGAGCCTGTTTCCGATTCTGTGTCTCCCTCTCTCTCTGCCCCTCCCCCGTTCATGCTCTGTCTCTCTCTGTCCCAAAAATAAATAAACGTTGAAAAAAAAATTTTTTTTTAATTATGTATTAAAAATAAATGTTATAAGCCTAATTATCAGGATAGTTAAGCTCATGGCAGTATATCTAAATAAAGGAATACCAGGGGCGCCTGGGTGGCTCAGTCAGTTGAGCATCCGACTTTGGCTCAGGGCGTGATCTCATGGTTTGTGAGTTCGAGCCCCACATTGGCTCTGTGCTGACAGCTCAGAGCCTGGAGCCTGCTTCAGATTCTGTTTCCCTCTCTCTGTCTCTCTCTCTCTCTCTGCCCCTCCCCTACTCACACTCTGTCTCTCTCTCTCAAAAATAAACATGAAAAAATCTTTTTAAAAAATAAAAAATAAAAAAAAATGAATAAAGGAATACCATCAATACAGTGATGCTTATGGAAGTATTGTCATTTATTAATGCTAAGCAAAAAACGCAGAAGCACAACCTTGTCAACTATGAAAAAATATTGTAGAGAAGCAAGATTGATGTAAATATGTTAAATGTTACTATATGATTAGTGGATTTATAGCTGATAGTTACATTTGTCTTTGTACTTTCCTATTGTTTTTCCAAATTTTCCATTAGTGGAGCATATCTTGACTACCTTAGTCATCTGAATACAAAGTAAATGTTGAATTAAAATAAGTGAACAAAAATTTAACCCTTTTTTAATTTTCCACCAAAAACAAAACAAAAGCAGGGGTGCCTGGTTGGCTCAGTGGGTTTAGTGGCTGACTCTTGATTTCAGCTCAGCTCATGACCCCAGAGTCATAAGATCGAGCCCCTTGTTGGGCTCCACACTTAGCGTGGAGCCTGCTTAAGATTCCCTCTCTCCCTCTGCCTCTCTCCCTGGCTCACACTCTCTCTTTCTAAAATAAATAAATAATTTAAAATAAACGAATGAATGAAACAAAAGTAGCTTCTTAGTTATAGTGTGCTGATGTTTGTGTTCATTGCAATCTAAGAAATGACACAATTTGTGTTATTTAATCTTTGTATGGGGATTCCTTTTGAGATTAAGACTGGTATGGAGTAATGTGAAGGCTCTGAATTGAGAATAAGCAAGTAAGATCTTACCTGGGACTGACTGGTCTCATTAGTGCCTATAATCACATAAGAATGGGTTATTTTCTTTGGATGATGTGTAACTGCCTCTAAACCTGTATTTGATGACTTTCTGGCAAGTTCAACAGTGAATTCAATAGTTAATAGTTCTAAATTAAATTTAAAGTTGACAGCATAAGAGTAGATTACTTAATTTTTTTTAATGTTTATTTATTTATTTTTGAGAGAGAGAGGGAGAGAGAGAGGAAGGGAAAGGGAGGGAGAGACAGAGAGGATCTCAGTGAGGTTCTGCACTAACAGTGCGGCTTGTTTGGCACAAGCTCAAACTTATGAACCAAGAGATCATGACCTGGTCCAGAATCAAGTGTCGGATGCTTAACCACCTGAGCCACCCAGTTGCCCCAAGATAAATTAACTCTTTTAGGGCATATTGATTTATCTTTACCATCTTGGCATACATAGGGAGAGATCAGAAAAACGTTTTTGTGAAGTCAAGAAATAATTCTTGTTGTAGGGCCTTGGCCATCCCATCTCATGGTGCCAGCCTGTCACTATGCAGGAGTCGCCGATCAGAGACTAAACTGGAATCAAATATTTGGGTTTCTAGGTAGTGAGCAAATCTCCTTTGTCTCAGAAATGATCAGGTGAGAGATATTTGCCAAAGAGGCAAAAGATGAACGGTTGTGAGCCAAAGCCAGGGCTCCCAAACTGAATGACTGTTGAAATAGAAGCATTTGAAAAGTGAAACTCAGCTAGCTTAAATTCACCCAATTACTAGAATGTGGATAAACCCTTTCAAAAATGTCTGAATACATTAATGAAAATGAGTTAAGATTAGAAACGCAAGAATTAACCTAACAGACAAGAAACCTCATGCCCAAACAGCCCAGGGCGGAGTATGAACTGAACTAGAAATAGAGGCACAACAGACTTTTGAATTGAGTCCGTAGCATTTTCTGAACATTTCACGTGTGGAGCACTGAATAAAGACCAATGATATTATTGAACACTTGCTATGTGTTCCAGGCACTATAACTGGCACTTTTACTCTACATGAACAATTTCAGTCACTGCTCGAAACAACCCTAAGAGACAGCACTGTTGGCATCTCCGTGAACCTGAAGACCAGAGAGGACAAGTACTCTGTCTAAACCCCCCACACAACGCAGGGGCAGAGACGGGGCTCAAGCCCAGATCTCCGTGTGTCTCCCCTGTGGCCTGACCACTGTGCTACCGGGCCCTCTGTTGTTTTCATTCACTCTAGAGATCTTCTTTTTTTTTAAATTTTTTTTCAACGTTTTTATTTATTTTTGGGACAGACAGAGACAGAGCATGAACGGGGGAGGGGCAGAGAGAGAGGGAGACACAGAATCGGAAACAGGCTCCAGGCTCCGAGCCATCAGCCCAGAGCCTGACGCAGGCTCGAACTCACGGACCGTGAGATCGTGACCTGGCTGAAGTCGGACGTTTAACCGACTGCGCCACCCAGGCGCCCCAGAGATCTTCTTACATAAACTAGTGGTTCCAGGCCAAGAATTAGGAGGCAAAGTGTGGGTCTGAGCAGATGCATCGTTTACTTTGAAATCTCTTTAAGTGAACTTCCTTTCCATTTCCTGACTGAGGAGGTAATAAAAAGGAATTTTTCCTTTTTCTTCAGCTAATTTCCCATGCCCTGACACGATGGCATGTATGGTTGTCATCGTAGCCAGCTTCTAGGCAGTCTGGGATTATGTGGGGACCATCACCCAGCTGGCAGGCAGGAAAGAGGCCTGGGGGACAATGGCATTCAAGGCGCTCAGGGCCATCCCCGGGCTATCCCCAGCCCCAGTCAAGGTACAAAGTTTCATCACCACAAGGATCCTTCTTGGGTCCCTTTTATAATAATACCTTATCTGATTTGAAAACATTCAATTTGCATTTTGAGTGTCAGTGGACTCCTACTGGATGGGCCTTTATATTAGGCTCTGTGTATTAGTGGGGACAGCTGAGATCCAGAAGTGAGGAGACCCAGGCTGCCCGTAACGTGTAACAGTTGGGTGCTACCAACTGAGCCATTTGACGTGAGTCTTCTCATCTATAAAAACTGGGATAAAAATTCCCAACCGGCATGCTGTATGGTGTGGAAGAAAGCAAACACATTATAAACCAATGGGGACTTCTGTCCTCACTCCTATTCCAGTTTCTGACCATGTAGAGACTCATTTGGCATACAAGAGCTTTGTGGCAGAGGAGGATTAAAGGTATTAGGGGGTGTTATTGGCTCAGTTGTGCCTCCCTCCCCCAAAAAGATATGCTGGGGCCCTAGCCCCCAGTACTTCAGAACGTGACCTTATTTGAAAATAAAGTAGTTGTGGTTGTCATTAGTTGAATTAAAGTGAGTTTCATCATGGATTGGACCCCTAATCCGATACGACTGATGTCCTAATAAGAAGGCAGCCCTGTAAAGACAGCCGCACAGGGAGAATGCCATTTAATGACGAAAAGAGAGACTGGAGGTACAGAGCTGCAAGCCAACGAATGCCAATGAATAGCCACCCAGCACCAGAAGTCTAGGAACAGGCAAGGAAGGACTCTCCCTTACAGTTTAGGAGGGAGCAGGGCCCTGCCAACATCTTGATTTCAGACTTCTGGTCTCCAGAACTGTGAAGGCATAATTTCTTGTTGTTTTGAGCCACCCAGTTGGTAGGATTTTGTTACTACAGCCCTAGAAAACATACAAGGGGAAAGAATAAAAGGCATTTTAAGTGCTAGTGATAAACTCATCCGCATTGCTGGCAAGCACTTTTAGGGAGCAGATCCGGCATGACTCATTTATCCGATTTAACCTGTGGCATTGGGCCTTTAACAGTAGTCACTTCATCATTGAACGCGGATGAATAAAGGCACTAGACAATGAAAGACATTTACAAAATGAAAATCAGGCTGTTGTGAAATCCATAAAAGGGCATCCTTTCATAAATTGAATCTAGCTAGGGATTCCAGATTATTGGATCAATGTGGTCATTTGCTAGACATGAAACGTTTGTGTCTACTTGGGAGGATATTTTCTTCCTCAAGTTGTATATTGGAAGAAAAGTTTAAATATTCTGATTTGGAAAATAATGTAATGTGATGGTACTTTGGTACCATCAGTATAAAATCTACAACTGCAATCTAAGCATCTAGCAAATGGAAACTCTCCAGTTAAAGAGATATCAGGTGATTATAGTGGGTTAATCTATAATTGTTGATCCCTTTGATACATAGAATTAATGCGGTACCTGCATAGCTATTAATGACAGCATAAATAACCAGGATTTCAAGCATATTCTTGGGTTTCTCTGCAACATAAGAATCTCCTTAAAAAATCTCTTAAATCCCCTTTTCAATAGAGTTTAAATTACCCTAATTCTTATTACCATAATTACCCCTAGGAGAACAACATTCTTTTAGTAGGCAAACATCATTGTGTGAGGCTGATCACTTAATCTGCACAAAACTAAAAATATAGTTTTGCTTCCCTTTTTAATTGATCCATAGTTTTCTTTAGACTTGTTATTCATTTTATACACTCTCTTTGAAAATGCTCGGCAGAAATTTGTGAAATTTGATTTCCAATTTGAACAGGGTAGGAGTTCTTTTTTTCCTCTCATGGAGGAAAATGCTTTCTTAGGAGTCTCGTGCACTCTTCTGTAATGTCAGAGAGATACAGAACACTTAACTACTTATGGGCAAATGTGTGTATTGATACTGAACCTTGGTTTAAAATAGGAAAATACAGACCTCTCAGGAAAGAAATGAAGCTGACTCAGAATACTTCCCAGGAACCTCAATTTAACATTGTTCATTCCTATAGAATAGAAGTGGTGAGCTTACACTAAGTCACATTTAATGTAAGACCTTTAATCTTTTCAAAAATTGAGCCAATGGCTTCCAACACAGAAACCATACTTTTTAGGCTACTTGTTTATGATTATTCTGTTTGGATACTGCAGAGTATAGCATAGTACTGGGGAGGTTTGCTTCTGGAACATATTTGACGATTCTGCTCATTTAGCAAATTAATGGTTGCAACAAGAACATTTTATCAATTCACTTAAATTGCAGGTCAGTTATAACGACCTTGTTCTTTCCACCTGTTGAAAGCCTGAAGCAAATTTTGCTAGAAGCCTTATTTTCTGGTTGCTTGTTGGACCATAAATCCTACACTCTCTTGCCATCCTGGCCAAAAAAAAAAGGCAAATGATTGTCCTCACTAGTGAGTCTGAATGTAAATCACATAATGTGATGGGAGCCTGTTTTTGAATATTCAACATTTACCACATGCCTATTGAATACCTAATATTTTCCAGGTGTTTTATTGCAAGAGAACCAACAAGAATACCTTTTAAGGTCCCTTATATCATATGAATTAACGGTACCTTTTCTTGGTTAGATTTAGTTACAGCCATCTGTCAAAGAGAAGGATCTGAACTTGAACTCTCTTGGTCAAATGTGGCCAAAGTTTTCCAGCTAGAACTAGATTTCACCCTGGAACACAAACTGCCGAGATTTCCTGTAGCTGGGTTTTCAACTTGATTAATCAAGTAGAGCCACTTTTGCGTAGGTAATGGGGACTTGAGAGGGAATTGTCAAACAAGGTTTGAGCTAGGACAAGAGTACCATTTAGTTTCATTTTGTGAACACTCGTAAACGTTCCAAAGTTATGTACGAATAAATCCATTGCCTTGAGAGGAACGCCAGCTATTCGGAGCTGAGAAGCCAGCAAGCTAGTGCGAGGAGAGAGACACCAGAGCATTTACCAAAGCAGAGTAAGTGAGCAGAGCAAGTAAGCCTCAGGGATGCTCTCTGAGGTGACTTCGCTTTCAAGTTTTGGTATTCTTCCTAGCAGCAGCATTCTAGACATGGGGTGTGGTCATTTTTACTTTGCATTCAGTATCGACTCCTGTGTGCTTTGCGTTGGGAGCCAACCAGCAAGAGCTTCCCTTCCTGATCCTGGACTGACTTCGGGCATTGAGGACCTCTGTCTATGCCCCACAGGCTCGTGTTTCTTACCATTGCTCTCAAAGGCTCCACTTTGGTCCAATGTGGGGCTTTTCTCTGTACTCATCCCCCTGGATTCAGCTCTTTCAGGATGGATCATATATCCAAATTATCACTTCTATAAGACTTCAGGACTCAGGGCTTTCTACCACTTCTACCTTAAGGCATTATGCTCTATCTCTCTTAAATTTCTCCCTAAGCCTTTCAACTATAGCGTCTACTCTGATTTACTTCTTGGCTCTCTGTCTTGCTGCCTCTAGAGTTTCTCTCTTGGGAAATTCCCTGGCTTGAAATTTTTTCAACTGTTGTTCAACAAAATATCAGAACACACATCCTTCCAGTCTTGATCTAACTCTGGTTCCCCACTCAGTTTCTTCTTGGCAGCAGGGTTACCCATATGCACTGACATTATTTATCGTCATGTTTAAAGTTGAATTTTTACCCAACATTCTTGGGATGTTTTTCTTATACTCTTCCGAGAATTCGTGGAAAGTTGACCAAAACAAATGAACTTGGTTAGGTGTCATGTTTAGAACAGCCATTAGATTCTCTTCTTCCCTCATTTAGGGGTTGACAGCACTTAGTCCGATCGTACTGTCTTACACATTGATATTGTGTACTTGTGCTTGTCCCTGGGTCAAGTTAGCTTTGGTATCTAATACTTCTCTTCCTGGCCAGCTGGTCATTCAGGTAAGAAAAACTTTCTTCTTTTTTCCCCTGTTCACCCCAATCAATAGTCCCCAGGCAGTCTTGGCTGTGGCCAAATATCTTTTCTTTCCCCCTACCCCCAGATTCTGTACCTCTTCTTTATGATTACTCAGGCACCTTGGACTAATGTCTCCACCGAGCTCTACCCTGTGCTTGCCTCCTCGGCATGTGTCTGGTCTCCTGGTATAAAGGAAAGATCCTGTGATTCTTTGGCTTGCATCCTCCGGGGCGTTGAGCAAGTACAACAAAGACTTAGGTTTAGCAGTCTTTTTATTATGGAGACCTTTCCATTGATAGTCTCCTCTATTCTCTTGGAGAGCCTGGAGAAGTTTCACCTATGGACGTTTCAGTGTCTATAGCTTAGGAGTGGGCAAGTAGGAAGCTGCTTCTTCAAAAATGTTTTTCTAGCTTTTTTGTTTTTGTTCTGTTCTTTCACAGGGAGATGTCCTTCTAAATCCTGAATGCCTATTCACGTGGAAGCTCTGAGCTGTGGCTGCTTTACAGTTAACTGAGCGTTGTGTATGTGCATTTTCTTATATTGATACAAAGACTTTGTGCTGTCCGTATGTGGGCCAGTTAGTAACACATCCATTGAGGAAACTGAGGCTCAGAATGGTTCCATGGTGTGTCCAAGCCAGAAATGGCTGAGCTGAGTCTTGCACTCTAGTTTATTGTCTCCTACAGGAGGTTTTCCCCCTTTGGAGCATTCTATTGCCTGGCCTTTATTAATAAGTTGTCTCTACTGATTTATCATCAAGGTGAAGTTTGAGTTCAAGTCTAATCATTTTCTACCCCTCAGTGGGTTATCCCATCAGGCAAGTATTCTTAACCTTACACTTGTGTAGGTTGGGAGGCCCCTACTCATCTGTCTCAGGTGCCTGGTGTCAATGTCACACCATAGAATCAGATGCCAAACCTATTTTAGCTAAGAGGGAATTTAGACTCCATTTACTCTAATGCTGCCACTTAATGGATAGAGAGCCGAAATCCAAAGAGATTTTGTGATTTCTGTGTATAGCTTGTTGTGATTGCTATGCATAGCTTGCTGGAAATAACACTCAGTTCACTGCCTAGATTTCTTTAGTCCTAGATGTTCTTCACTGTTATATCTGGGTTAAAATGGACACATTCTTAGAAGAGAAAGGTCTTTATGTTGTTATGAGTTACTAACACCAATGTGTGCATTAGCCAGTCAGATCTTTCCAACTGAGAGCTAATTCAGATCGCCAACCCAGCTGGCCTACATACCCAACCTTGAGGTGACGAATGCCTGATCTAGACCCTCTAAATATTAACTGCCCAACAGCAAAGACTGCATCACTTATTTTGTAAGGTTATTTCAGTTTTCCTCATTTTAAATGTCTTTCTGTCAAAGGCTTGATGATTTGGAAGTCTGCACAAGATGGAGGTGGAGAAGGGCACTCTTAACTGGCATAGAAGAGGTGGGAATTGCCTCAGAACTTCCGCAAAATGCTTAAATCCCTGAAGGAGAGAATCTCTTCAAACTTTTTCAAGATTTTTTAATCAGAAAGTTTTTAAACACACACACACAAAACAACCAATTTTATCTTCTTGATTTATTAAGCTTAGACTCTCAGATAACTACTTGTCATTCACAGGCTTTCCCCAGACGTTGAATTTGCTTCATAAAAAGTTATCAGTAGGCCAAATGTCTGGCAGGGTATCAGGTATGAAAATGTCATGGTCCTTGATTGTTTAGTTGCATGTGTATAAATGTGAATTAATGAAATTGTAGCAGAATGGTCTTGGTGGGAGCTGTGTCTTTAAAACATGGAAACAAAAGATTCATTTATTAAGGTTCACCTTTAGCTAATAGACTGTGGAAAAAGCTGTGTCAAACTTCAGAACTAAGCAAGGCTATTTTTGCCCCTGGGAGTCTCGGAGGCAATGTATAGTGATACAAGTCAAGAGGTAAGCAGCACTTAGGAAACCTGGTTCCGTGGCTGAACATACTCGTGAAGGGCACTGTAAGAGAAAATTCTTGGATTGGTTTTAGAGTTGCAACCAGTAGAACTTTCTTGGGCAGAGTGTTAGTTGAAAGGGAGGCTATAATTTCAAATGTCCTGTTGGTATTCTATTAAAAAGGAAGGTTGTTTCCCATCATATTTTGTTCTGGGGGAGTGGTTTGAATTGGATCTCCTTTGTAGCATACTTAAAAAAAATTGGATGCTGCATTTGTTGTTATTGGTTATTGACGTGTTGTGTCAGAGGGGATTATCCCTACGAGGAAGTATTCTGGTTGGTAATATGGAATTTCAGTTCTTCCCACCCCACACATACTTAGTCTTTTCATTTTCTTCTTGCCTGGGAAACAAGAGAGTGCTCCTTGAGACAGAGGTATGTTGTGCTGTAATTCGTACAGATGGAAACTTCGGGTTAGCTATGAGCTAATACAAAATTTTAGCAGCATGGATTCCAGAGCGGGGCCAAAAAGTGCTCTAGAATTTGTGGAGAGGAAAACAAAGATTCAAAACTGAAACTGGTCCTGATTTGAGCTGAGAATATAAATTCCTCTGATGTCAGGAGATGACTTAACTAGCATAGACTTGTCTGGAAATCTATTCTTTTTATCATTTGTTTCTTCAGTCTTTGGAGGCATTTGGCCTTTCATAACACAACGCTAGCATGGAACTATTTGGCACTCAAATGAGTAGAGAATCCTATTTTCTTTTTTGTAGGACTGATCTAGGAAGTCATGACAAAGTTGTTCATGTGAATAGTTACTCATAAATATTACTCTTAGTTGTTTTTTCAAAAAGGTAACTTTAAACTTTTTTTCTGTTTCCCAGAAAAAATTAGATCCTAAATGAATACTTTTTTGTGCCGCTTGGTGTCTAAGAGTATCTCTTTATGTCGTCTTCTGAGGTTATGCTTAGTAGCCTTGAGAAGAGCTTTAAACTATTTTGGCTTGCTATTTATGATGCACCAGTCTGTGTTTTAGGTTGAGTATCACTCCCTATCACATTAATCAATCTTAAAGCATACATTGGAATTCCCTAATAGCTGATAGTTTTTTACTTGATAGTGTTTTGAATAATTCAACAGCACTGAATGTCTAAGTTGCTTAATTTTTCTCAGGTGAAACCAAGAATCTAGAATGATAAAGTAGAATGGGAACCTCACACATCACCTGGCATCAACACTTGGATTTTAGACATAGGAACTGTGAGGCTGGAGAGAATCTGAGTCTTTCTTGAGGTCATATTGCTAACTTGTGGCAGAGAGAAGAGAGGAAGATAGAGAGGCTCAAAAATTAGGCAAACTTCTTCACTGAGGGATTTTTTTTTTAGGGCCACTATATGCTGACATGTGTTATAAATCCCCAACGAGGAGAAAATGTTTAGTTGTAGGGAAATTTAATAAGCAGCTTTCCCCAATTTATTGGCCAAGGAACTACCTTCCTGGCAGAACAGAACAATCTTAGGGTTCATTAAACATGCTTTAGAAACATTGTTCTTTTACTGACTCCATCATTTAACCAAAATATGCATTTTTTAAACACGTGAAACAGTCTTGACAGCCGTAATTTTACATTTTTGTTGGCCTAATTGTTTATATCTAGGGGAAAAGATATGGAGATGCAATGGAAATGAGAATAGTAAGTGACTTTGGAATTGTCTTTGTTCTGAATCCTCAGGGCATAAATTAGATTTAAATCCTAAAAAAACAAATTAAGTGGCAAGGGAGTGAGAAGTTTCTTAACTCTCAATATGTAAACTGTAAAACAAAGATAGAGAATGAGCAATGTTTTGTTGCAAGGAGCACGAAATTCTTTTTTTTTTTTTTTTTTTTTCAACATTTATTTTATTTTTGGGACAGAGAGAGACAGAGCATGAACGGGGGAGGGGCAGAGAGAGAGGGAGACACAGAATCGGAAACAGGCTCCAGGCTCTGAGCCATCAGCCCAGAGCCCGACGCAGGGCTCGAACTCACGGACCGCGAGATCGTGACCTGGCTGAAGTCGGACGCTTAACCGACTGCGCCACCCAGGCGCCCCTAGGAGCACGAAATTCTTAAACATTATGAATACATGTGGAGGCATAAAGGATGAACCTTGTCTTGCTTCTCCTAAGTCAGCAAAGTCTATCCAAATTATGACAATGACAATTGTATCAATAAGAAACTATAGTAACTATGTTATATGAAATTGAATATATTCACTTAAATAAAACAAGGTGTTATGCCCAGAATTCGTGATCCCCAAAGACCGCCAGGGAGCCGAGTCCGATGCAAAAGCAAAGAGCCTTTATTTGAGCTAGCTCAAGCTCAATCCCCTACCTGCACCAACGCAGCGGTGAGATACTGGGGAGAGAGAGCGAGTTTCAAAAGGACAAAGGTTTTATTGGGGCCTAGGGGCAGTTGGTGAGGTAATGGCTGTGGCCTCAGCCGATTGGCTGGGGAAGGGTCGGAGTCCTGTGAGGCAGGTGAGCGGGAGGTTACTCAAGGGGAGGAGGCATGGTCAAGGTGAAGGACACAGAACAAGATGGAGTCGGCCGGCGTAGGTCCGCCCTTTCAAAGGGACGTCCAAAGGAAATGTTCATGAAATTGTGGTCAAAATTACTAGACTGAACAGAATTCGACAGAGACTTTTATTATTTTCCCCCCAGGAGCACATTAGAGCTCTGAGGACAGAGACTCACGTTTTTGTCCACTACCTGTACTCCCAGTGCTTAAAAGAGTGAGTGGTATAAAACAGATGCTCAGAAAATACTTGTTGAATAAAATAATTTAGTTTGTTTTATTAATTATACTTCACTGATAAGGTGATGCAGACATTCATTTAAAAATTTAAACATTACTTGGGCGCCTTGGTGGCTCAGTTGGTTAAGCATCTGACTTCGGCTCAGGTCATGATCTCATGGTTCGTGAGTTTGAGCCCGGCTTAGGGTGAGCTCATGCCTCACTTCAGTGAGCCCCGCTTCTCCCTCTCTCTCTCCCTCTCTTTCTCTGTCCCTTGCTCACTTGTGCCCTCCCCTCAAAAAAAATTTCAAACATTATGGAAAAACACAGGTTGAAAAGTTATATTTATTCTTCATCCAAAATTTCCAGACTCCCACCATGGAAGAAACCACAGTAACCAGTTTGCATAATGTTCTTCTAGAATGTTCTATGCAAATCTAAGCATGCATACATATATATGTATATATGCACATATAGTTTTTACTTTTTTTAGAGGGAGATCACATGCAAGTGGGAGAGGGGCAAGGGGAGAGAGAGAGAATCTTAGGTAGGCTCCATGCTCAGTGTGGAGGCCATGGTCGGGCTCACTCCCATGACCCCAGGATCCTGACCTGGGCCAAAATCAAGGGTCAGAAGCTCAACTGACTGAGCCACCGAAGCGCCCCTACACACATATTTATAAATATAGTTGTTTTTAAACAGGTAGAGGCACACTGTATAGATTGGTCTATATCTTATTTTTTTTCACTTAAATATCTATCTTAATGACATAGATTTTAAGAATTGCTTCCAATAAATGAAAAACTGTATAACACTGACATTTTACTTTTCATTTCTTGATGATTTCATGTTATAAACCATTTGTGTTTCTTTTCTATGAACTGCCTCTAAGTTCTTTGTCATTTTTTCTGTTGGTTTAATGGCCTTTTATAACTGATTTGTAAGAGGTCTTTATATATGAAGGAAATGAGCTCATTGTCATATGTGTTGAAATATTTTTCCCAGTTGATCATTTGTATTTTGACTTTGTTTGGTATTTTTTTCTGTGCAGGAAAAAACATTTTTTTATACAGTCTTAACTCACTAATCTTTCTGGAATTTGGGTTTTGTGTATTGCTTAGGAAAGCGTTCTCCTCTCCAAAAAAGAAGAAATTGCCCTATATTTACTTCTCATAGTTTTATTACTTTATCTTATATATTTAAATCTTTGGCTTACCTCAAATTTTCTTTGATGAAAGCTTTGTTAGATGTTTTCCACATGGTTCATCAGTTGAATAAACTACATTGATAAATTTCAATATATTTAAGCATTCATTAAAAATAATCTAACTCTGGGGTTACCTGGGTGGCTCAGTTGGTTGAGTGTCCTTCTCTCGGTCTTGGCCCCGGCCATGATCTCGCAGTCGTGAGACTGAGCCCCACATTGGGTCCACGCTCACAGTGCAGAGCCTGCTTGGGATTCTCTCTCTCCCCATCTCTCTGCCCCTCACCTGCTCATGCTCTCTCTCAAAAAAAATTTACCTTTATTATTATGGAAAATTCCAAACTTACAAAAGTAGATAGGGAAGAGTGGGGAAGATGACCTGATAGGCAGGATCTGGACATTTTTCACCTGATAAAAGACTGGAAATTTTCATTCCTTTCAGTTTAACAACTTCAGCTGCGTATGTGGGAATGATCCCTCACATTACTTTCAACAATTAAAACCAACAACCATTTCCCTAAAGGAAAACTTAAAAGTCTCCACAATTTTAAAATGTTGTAACAGTAATGATTGCTGGGAGCAAAATATCAAATGATATAATTCTATTTCCCTTCTCATTACCTTTCTGTTACTCTTCACTCCGTGATCTCGAAGGGTGCCTACAATCACACGGAAAAATCTGACTCACTGAAGAACAACCTCAGCAGAATTCATTTTGTCCATTTTCTAAGTCTAAGTGGATTTTTAACATTTTCTCAGCATAGAGAGAATATAGAAGCAAATGCTTGGATGACAGTATGTATTAGTGTATTTTGTTATTTTGTGTTCCTGGCAATATTTTTATTTTTATCTTATTTTTCAATATATACCTGGCTAGACTTGGTGAATCAAAGGCACAGCTAGTGTTAAAAGATGCTGCATTAAAATATATAATCATTGCCGGAGAATGAGAAGACAAGCCACAGACTTGGGAAAATATTTGCAAAAGGCATATCTGATAAAGGACTGCTATCCAAAATATACAAGGAATGCTTAAAACTCAACAAAAAGAAAACAAACAACACAATTAAAAAATGGGCAAAATATTTGCGTATACACCTCCTCAAAGATACAGAAGACAAATAAGCATATGAAAGATGCCTAGCATCTTACTGTTGTTCAGGAAAATGCAAATTAAAACAACCCATTAGAATGGCCCAAGCCCAGACCACCGACAACACCAAATGCCAGTGGGGGAGTGGAGCAACAGGAACTCTCATGCGTTGATGATGCGACTGAAAAAGAGCACAGCTATTTTGTTTTTTTTTTTTTTTCAACGTTTATTTATCTTTGGGACAGAGAGAGACAGAGCATGAACGGGGGAGGGGCAGAGAGAGAGGGAGACACAGAATCGGAAACAGGCTCCAGGCTCTGAGCCATCAGCCCAGAGCCTGACGCGGGGCTCGAACTCACGGACCGCGAGATCGTGACCTGGCTGAAGTCGGACGCTTAACCGACTGCGCCACCCAGGCGCCCCTAGCACAGCTATTTTGGAAGGGAGTTTGGCGGTTTCTTACAGAACAAAACCTATCCTTACCATACTATCCTTCAATTGCACTCTGTGGTATTTATCCAAAGGACTTGACAACTTACGTCCACACAAAAATCTGCACAACAGATATTTATAGAAATTTTGTTCACAGTTGCCAAAACTTGGAAATAACCAAGATTTCCTTTCTAGGGGAATGGATAAACTGTGGCCTATCCAGTCAATGGAATGTTATTAAGTGCTAAATGGATATGAGCTATCCAGCCATGAAAAAGCATGGAGGAACCTTAAATGAATCTTCTAAGTTAAAGAACCCAGTTTTGAAAAGGCTACTACTGTATAATTCTAACTGTATGACATTCTGGAAAATGCAAAACTATGATGACAGTAAAAAATCAGAGGTTGATGGGGTGGGGTTAAGGAGAGGACTTTCAGGGCAATGAAAATATTCTGTATGTTACTCTACTGGTGGATACGTGCCATTATAGATTTTTCAAAACCCATAGAATGTACAGCACCAAGAGTGAATAGTCATGTAAACTATGGATTTTGGATGATAATGAGATGTTAGTTGTAACAAATGTATCACTGGTGGCAGCAGAGAAAGGCGCTGAAATCTCGGACTGTAATGGTGAGTTTTCTATTTTTTTTCTGGCAGTTTTTATCAGTTTTTGCTACATGTATTTTGAAGCTCTGTTACTATCTGTTTAAACTTGTAGGGCTTTAGGGTGCCTGGGTGGCTCAGTTGGTTAACCAGACTCTTGATTTTGGCTCAGTTCATGATTGGTGTGTCAATTCGAGTCCCTCATCAGGCTCTGTGGGCAGTGTGGAGCCTGCTTGGGATTCTCTCTCTCCCTCTCTCTCTGCCCCTCCAGGTTCTCACTTTCAAAATAAGTAAATAAACTTAAAAAAACCCAAACGCGTAGGACTTTTGGATCTTCTTGATGAATCAACCCCTTTGGCATTATGAAATGCCCCTTTATGTCCCAGCTAATATACTTTGCCCTAGGTACAATTTGTCTGATATTAACATAGCTTTCTTTTGATTGTTACCATGGTTTATAATTTTTCTATCCTTTCTCTTAACCTATTTGCATCTTCATTTTTGATACATTTCTTGTAGGTCACAGTTGGATATTGCTTATTTATATCCAATTTGACAATCTCCATCTTTTAATGGAGTGTTAGAGCATTTACATTAAATGTGATTATTTATGCAGTTGGTTTTAAACGTAGCATATTGCTATTTGCTTTCTATTTGTCATGTTGATTTTTTTGTCCTCTTTCCTTTAATTCTGTCTTCTTTGTTTTTTGTTCTTTTTGTTTGTTTGTTTTAGAGATAGCATGAGGAGGGGTCAGGGGCAGTGGGTTGGGGGAGAGAGAGAGAGAGAGAGAGAGAGAGAGAGAGACTCTAAGAAAACACACTTAGCATGGAGCCCAAAGTGGGGCTTGATCCTACCATGCTGGAATCGTGACGTAAGCCGAAATCAAGAATCAGACACTCAACTAACTGAGTCATCCAGGTGCCCTTATTCTGTCTTCTTTGTGATTAATTGTATATTTTTTACAATTTTTATTTCATGTCCTTTGTTGGCTTATTAACTATTACTCCTTGTGAATACTTAATGGAGATCCTCTGCAAATCTCTTGAAGTCTTTTTTCTGTATAGCTATCTTTTCTCTATTCCTCTGCCCTGTGAACTCTGATTGCCTTGGTGTTCCCAGCAAAGTTTTCTCAACTCAGAAGGACCTCTGCACTCTATCTAGTGTTCCCCCCATTTCTCTGGGGACTGAAAGCTTTCTCCGTGCCCTAAACTGAAGTGATCATGAGGCTTACCTCACTGGTTTCCTATCTCTCAGGGACCACTGTCCTACATTTCCTGACTTCCAATGTCATGAAAGCCATTGTTTCATATAGTTTGTCCAATTTTTGTTGTTGTTTCAGGAAGGAGGGTGAATCCTGTATCTGTCACTCCATCTTGCTGGAAATGGAAGTACTTAGGAGGAGTTTTGCACCACTTGTTTCCTCTGCCTGTGATACTCTTCCGTTTGAACTTAACACGGCCAAATCTTTTTTAATCATTTAGATCTTAGTCAAGTGTCAGCCTCTTAGAGAAGTTCTCCCTGATCCTCAATCCAAAAGAGCCACCCAGACACTATCACACTTTTCTATCCCTTTGTCCCTGATACTACTTTCTGATATTTTCCCCAGGTGATTTAATTATTAGGTTTTTTAAAAAAATATACCTTTCTTTTTTTTTCCAGATTATAAACTTCAAGAGATTAGGGATGTTGTAGGTCATATTCACACTGATTCCCTATTGCCTGTGGCGGTACTCGACACATGGTAAGCATTTGACATGTATTTATCGAATGAATGAATGAATGAATGAAGTGAATTAATGAATCCTTCTCTTTCTTACATTGCAAACTGTATAATTCCTTCTCCAAATGTGGTCTGTGGGGGGCGCCTGGGTAGCTCAGCTGGTTAAATGTCTGACTCTTGGTTTCGGCTCAGGACATGATCTCATGGTTTGTGGGTTCAAGCCCCACGTCGGGCTCTGAGCTGACAGTGTGGAGCTTGCTTGGGGTTCTCTCTCCCTCTCTCTCTGCCTCTCCCCTGCTTGTACACACACACACAAATAAATAAATAAACTTAAAAAATAATGTGGTCTGTGGACACAGTGCCAGTTCACAAAATTACTGATCCATGATGAAATACATTCAGAAATTGAGAGTAACTTTAGAAATTTTCTACCAACTTAGCACAGCAATTTTGTGTTTATTAAATCTAATGAAATTTTGAGTTCTTGTGGCTTGTGTGCCTTTTAAAAATTTTATTTTTCTGGTAATTAATTTGTCTTTTATCAAAGTATCAGTCTGCAATGGATTAGAATTAAAAAGAAAAACTGGCCCCTTCAAACTGTAATTAGTTCATTTTTTCAGTTTCTTTTTTAAGTTTATTTACTTATTTTTGAGAGAGAAAGAGAGAGGGGGAGTGAGGAGGCATGCACAGAAGCAGAGGAGGGACAGAGAGAGAGAGGGACAGAGAGATTCCCAAGCAGGCTCCATGCTGCCTGCACAGAGAGTGATGTGGGGCTTGAATCCACTAACCATGAGATCTTGACTTGAGCCAAGATTAACAGTCAGACACTTAGCCAGGCGCCCTCAAACTGTAGATAGTTTGATAACCTCTGGATTATATGCCATGGGGAAAAGAGTATTGAACTTTTAAAGGAATCAAGTTTGGGGGCGCCTGGGTGGCTCAGTCCGTTGAGCATCTGACTTCAGCTCAGGTCATGATCTCACGGTTCGTGAGTTCAAGCCCTACTCTGTGCTGACAGCTTGGGGCCTGGAGCCTGCTTCAGATTCTGTATCTCCCTCTCTCTCTGCTCGTCCCCTGCTCACACTCTGTGTCTCTCTCAAAAATAAATAGGGGCGCCTGGGTGGCTCAGTCAGTTAAGCGTCCGACTTTGGCTCAGGTCATGATCTCACAGTCTGTGAGTTCGAGCCCCGCATTGGGCTCTGTGCTGACAGCTCAGAGCCTGGAGCCTGCTTCAGATTCTGTGTCTCCCTCTCTCTCTGACCCTGCCCCATTCATGCTCTGTCTCTCTCTGTCTCAAAAATAAATAAACATTAAAAAAATTAAAAAAAAAAATAAAGATTAAAAAATTAAAAAAAATAAATAAAGGAATCAAGTTTCAGGAAAGTAATTTGTTTTCCACTTAATTCTGGCTCAATGTACATTAATTTGAGTTTTTCATATGCACAAGGAGGGTGATGCACCATATCAGGAGTTACTACTTTTCTTTTTTCATACTCTCTTCTTTGGAAGCAAATTTAGCCTCACTTCTTGGAGGAAAGTTATCTATGTGTATTATTTGGAATTCTGTCATAAGGATTTGTCTCCTCTTCTTTATTTATTATTCAATCTTTTGTTTATATCAGCAAGGACTCATGAATACGTCTGTTATATTTTCAGTTAGAATTCAATAATATGTTATTTATTTTGTTGTTTAAATTGTTCTGGTCTTGGCAATTGAGTTCTTTTCCGATTGGCTAATATGTCCCTTTGACCCATCTCTATCCTTTTGTTTTTTGAGCACTTCCTTATTAAGCATGCAATTTTAGATTTTATGAATGTATATATCTATATAACCTCCAGTCAGAAATTAGAACTTTTCCATTATTCCAGAAGGTTTCCTGAATTTCCTTCCTGTAAATTTCCACCCACTATATAGGCAACTACTGTTCTGATTTTTATCACTATAGATTAGTTTTCCTTTGATCTTGAACTTCATGTAGATGGAATCATATAGTAGGTACTCTTATGTGTTTCTAAGATGCTTCATGTTGTTTTGTGTGTCGGTGGTTCATTTTTTTTATTGCTGAATATAAGTACATTGTTTGGATATAAGGTAATGTATTTATCCATTATTTTGTTGATGAATATTTGATTTTTTCAAACTTTTTGCTATTAGAGTTAAGTTGCTATGAATAGCTTTAAGGACATTTACTCTTTTTTCTTTGAGTAATTACTTGGAGTGGAAGTAGGAGGGTAGGTGTAGTCAAACATTTCCCATAGTGTTTGTCATATCACGGTTATTCTACATATTCTCTGTATTCAGTGTTGTTAGCCCTATTGATTTTAGTTATTCTGTTAAAGTAAAATTTGTGTTTCTTTGATGAAATATTGAGCACATTCTCATGTATTTATTGGCTATTTATATATCTTTTTTGTGAAGGGCTTGTTCAAATTTATTTTCTATTTTTTAATTGGATTGTTCTTTTTTTTTTCTATTTGTAAGACTTTTTATATATTCAGGCTGCAATCTTTCTGTTACATATATGTATTATGAATATTTTCTCCTGGCCTATAAGTTGCTTTTTTATCTTATGATATCTTGATGAACAACAGTTTTTATTTTTTTATTTCATCCAATTTATCAAATTATTTTATGTTTTTTCCCTGTTTGTGTCACATCTAAGAAATCTTTCCTTACCCTGAGGCTGTAAAGATATTATCCTCTGTTTTCATCCAGAAACAGTATTGTTATAGCTTTTACTTTTGATACATAAGGCATTTCACATTAAGTTTTGTTTGTGGAATGAGTAGAAGTTGATATTTACTTTTTCCCGTATGAGTATACAAATTTCCAAATATGTTTAAGGAAGAAAAAGAAAAGGAAAAGAGAAAACACCTTCCATTTCCCTATTGAATTATTTTGGTTTCTTTGTTGAAAATAAATTGACTGATGTGAGTTTATTTCTGGATTCTCTATTTCATATTAGTGATCTATTTGTCTTTTCTTGTACCAATGCCATATTGTCTGGATTCTCTAGCTTTGTAGTAAGTTTTGGTTATTATAAACTTTTACATCTATGTCCATGAAAAATGCTGGTCTATAATTTTCTTATAATATCTGTGTCAGGTTTTGCTATCAGGGTTGTGCTGTCATCACAAAAAGAATTGAGAACTATTCCCTCCTCTACCTTCTGAAAAGTTTTTTAAAGTTCCTTGGGGTTTTGGGCGCTCATTATGTTTTACTTTATCAAAAGTTGAAAATTTTATTTATTTATGTATGTATGTATGTATTCATTCATTCATTCATGTATAATTTTTATTTATTTTGAGAGAAAGAGATAGTGTGTGCACGAGGGTGGGGGAGAGGCAGAGAGAGAGGGAGAGAGAGAATCCCAAGCAGGCTCCATGCTGTCAGCACAGAGCCAGACCCAGGGCTGGATCTCACAGTTAGTTTGATCATGACCTGAGCCAAAATTAAGAGCCAGATACTTAACCAACTGACTGAGCCACCAGGCACGCTGAGAAAGAAATTTAAAGGTACATACTATCCCCTTTCCTGAAATGTTTACCTACTACATAGTGAAAGTTCATGAGGCAAAATTTTTTTGTGTCATCTGCAGGTTGTGTTTATCCACGTGTTGTAATTACTAACCCTCTTCTAGAACTATCATAAGTATTGAAATATTATCATAAGTATCATAAGTACTTACTATCATAAGTATTTGAAATATTGGAACAGCAAACCAAAATTAATACTCATTTGTGTACATGTACATGCATGTGTGTGTGTGTGTGTGTGTGTGCATATATTTGTTTGAGAAAAGATGTAGTATTCTAGCAAATACTACTCTGAATGTACAGTGTGATAGCTGGATTTGAGCAACTTTTCATATTATTTAATAAAATAGAATGTCTACAAATAGTATGTCTAAAAATCTATTCTTATGTTTTGTAATCAGTATGACAGGAATTAAGAATATTGAAGATAATTTACATTCTCAGAGCACAAAAAGCTTTATTAGAGCCAGGTTTTCTAGGCTTCCTTAAAATAAAGGTTTTCCTCAGGGCTGTTGAGGCCAATTGCACTCATTTTAGTTTCATCTCATTTTATTTTATCCAATCTCTTTCTTTCCAGAGTGTAATGAGCTGTGAAGTGGCCAAAATATAATCAGGGAAGAGAAAAGAAAAAATGACGCTCTTGAATTAGACACAGATTGGAAAAATAAAACTCAAAATAGTGGAAAATAATCATTCCTTATATTTTAGCTTCTTTGATATGTAAGAACTATAGTCACATTCTAGGATTTATAATTCACTCAGGAATTTTTGTTTTCATTTTACTTTGCTGTTGTGTCTGATCACAATATACGAATAGAAATAAGAAAACAGATATGTGGATTAAAATCCAAAACAACAGAATGAAATTCAGACAAGATCAATTTATCCTAAATTAGTGTTCTAAGAATACTCTCATAATTTAACTATGCTTTATATCTTTGGGAAAATGTATGAATTTGAAATATGATGCACTTTGTTAAGCAGACAGGGGAAAAATTTGAGCAGATGTTTGTGTTGTGGTTTAAAATTTGGGGGACTTAGAAATGATTACCTCTTGAAAGCCAGAATTTTCTTTCCTTCTTCCTCTTCCCCTCCTCCTCCTCCTCCCTCTCCTCCTCCTCCTTCCCCTCCTCCTCTTGTTCTTTTTGTTCTTCTTCCTTTTGTTTTGTCTTTGGAAAGACCATGCTTGAGGTTGTACTCTGGAAACATGAAACAGACTTCAAGCATTTTTTTTTTTTTTTAATTTTTTTTTTTCAACGTTTATTTTATTTTTGGGACAGAGAGAGACAGAGCATGAACGGGGGAGGGGCAGAGAGAGAGGGAGACACAGAATCGGAAACAGGCTCCAGGCTCTGAGCCGTCAGCCCAGAGCCTGACGCGGGGCTCGAACTCACGGACCGCGAGATCGTGAACTGGCTGAAGTCGGACGCTTAACCGACTGCGCCACCCAGGCGCCCCAGACTTCAAGCATTTTTATATCAGCAGGAACTTTATTCAAATGCAGTCTTGCTAAACTTGGAGTACCATAGCCAAAGCCAATTGTTGCTTGTGGTGTTTTGTTTTGTTTTTTTGATCTAAATAGATTATTTTCCCCTTCATATCTCCATTTAATTTTGTGCTTTTCACATACTGATAAAAATAAGACACGACCCATATGGTTAGGCTTGGAAAGTAATGATTGATACCAAGAGAGGATCCTGAAGCCAGAGGAAGGGAATCGAGAAGGAAACAGTGCCTGAGAAGGGCCATTTTATCTTGTTTTCTTTACATAGAAATGTCTCAAGATGAGAGTAGAAACAATGTTTTGGACAACTGTATTAAAAAAATGTTTAGTAGGCACATTTTCCAGTCATGTTCTGATGAGAAACAGATGTAGATGCTGTTAAATCATGTCAAATATGAACTGCCTGTGTACCCTGTGAATATGTGTAAATATTTAACTAGAAAAACAGTCACATGAGAACGGCTCTGGAGTAATCTTGGAAGCAGGAAGCCACAAATTATAGGTCTGAAATTTACCATGCATGGCTTATGACTTCAGATAAGTAAAACCAAATGAAGAGACTCTGAAAGTTTTATAAATAGTTCATGTTTTTGGGTAGGGGGAGGGAAAAGAAAGGATTAGGGAGACTTTTTAATGTACTTCAAGTACAATCAGTACAATTAATTATAACCAGAACAGTAAGAATCATATGATAGGAATTCAGTTATGCATTTGAATCTATATTCATGATCTATGAATTCATAGAATTATGAATCTATAGTCTTAATCTGCATTTATATTACTTACCAACTTACATAGGAACAATTACTGTGAAATCATAGCTTATTCTAATTAGGTTCTCAAGTCAGCACATAAGGTAAAAATCATATGTATTCAGACTTACCCTGACCGTCTTCCTGGAAGGCATCCTGTTGGAGACAGAAATACCTAGCTCTACTAACACATCTAGTGTTGTGACGGATCCTGGTTATCCTTGCAGGTTTTGGATGATGGGGATAGCTTTGGTTTATGGGCCAAATGTGAGGGGCTAACTATTTACATCAGGAGCATGTTTCACGGAAAATATGTGTCTTCAAAACTAGAAGCACACTGTGATTCTAGTCAGATGGAAATATGCCTTCCGTCTCAGTCTCATCCACAGCCTGGAGCTTATACTCCTCAAGGGGAGAAAGTGAAATGAATTTGCTCTATTTTATTGCTTTATTTGTTTTCACGTTTAATTTTCACTTCATCAAAATAATATTGTCTAATTACCTTCTGTGCTTTAAATTATTTTATTGGAGTGTAGTCTCCATATAGGGAAATGCACAACTAGGAAGTGTTATAGTTAGTTCTTGGAGTTATTTTTTTTTAAGTTTATTCATTTATTATTTCTGAGAGAGAGATATATAGAGAGAGAGCACAAGAGGGGTAGGAGCAGAGAGAGAGAAGGAGACACAGAATCCGAAGCAGGCTCCAGGCTCTGAGCTGTCAGCACATAGTCCAACACAGGACTCGAACTCATGAACAGTGAGATCATGACCTGAGCTAAAGTCGGACGCTTAACCGACTAAGCCACCCAGGCGCCCCTGTAGTTCTAGAAGTTTTAACAAATGCACATATCCATGTAACACACCGTTACCAAGATACGGAATATTTCTCTTCTTGCTCGATTACAGTAAATCCCACCTCTCTTGTCTCTCCAGCCACATTGTTCTAATTAGTTTTGTCTGTTCCAGAACTTCATATCAATCAATGGCATCACCTGCATGTACTCATGGATCTGGCTTCTTTTGTTCAGCATGATGTGTGCGAGATTAATTTATGTTGTTGCATGTGTCAGTAATAGTTCATTTCTGTTTATTGCTGCCTATTGTATCATATA
Source organism: Lynx rufus (assembly GCF_022079265.1). Classification (NCBI taxonomy): domain Eukaryota; kingdom Metazoa; phylum Chordata; class Mammalia; order Carnivora; family Felidae; genus Lynx; species Lynx rufus. Next base: position 7,071,058 of record NW_025814878.1, read on the forward strand.
AATATATTGCAATTTGTTTACTTCTTTTCCTGTTTTTGGACATTGGGGTTGTTTCCAGCTGGAGACTTTATTATAAATAAAGTCACTGTGAATGTTCATATACAAATCTTGGTGCAGATGTATGCTTTCCTTTCTCTTGAGTAAATACTAAAGAGTAGAGTTGGTGATCATAGGGTTCTGTTGTGCTTAGCTTTGTGACGAAACTGCCAAATATTTCAAAAGAATGTTGTAGCTTTTTACACACTCATCAGTAACGTCTGAGAGTTCTGGTTGTTTCCCATCTTGCCAACATCTTTCAATTGTCATTAGTTGTTGTCTTATGGCTTGTTTCTCTTCCAGGTTTGAGGCGTTTTCCTAATGATTCAGTAAGTTGAGCACTAGTCCATGTGCTTCTTGGCCATTTGTAGATCTTTTGTGAAGTGTCCATTCAAGCCATTGCGCAGTTTTAATTGGTCTATATGTCATTGTATTAGTGAGTTGGAAAAATTCTTCATATATTCTTGATATGGGTCCTTTGCCTGATAGACATTTTGTGAATACTTCCTCTCATTCGTAGCTTGCTTATTTTATTAGTGTCAACTTTAATGAGCAGACATTTTTAATATTTTCTTTTATACTTTCTGCATCCTGGATAAGAAATCTTGGCCTACCTCAAGATTTTGAAAATACTTCTTTGTATTTTCTTCTGCAAACTTTATAGTGCTAACATTTATATTTAGGTCTATGAGGTACGAACCAAAGTTAATTTTTTTATAAAGATATCCACTTGTTCTGGGAGTATTAATGAAATGGCTTTTCTTTCTGCATTGATTTGCTCTGGTGCTTTTGTTGACAATTGATTGACTACGAAAGTGTCTCTATTTCTCAGCCCCCTTTTCTGTCCCATGGTCAATGTGTATATTCTTGTACCAGTATCATGCTCTCTCAATTGCCATAGCTTTATTATAGATCTCTTTTCGTTTTTCTTAGCCATGTTTTGAATATTTACTTATTTTTAAGAGAGAGGGAGAGAGAGTGTGGGGAAAGGGTTAAGAGGGAGGGGGACACAGAATCTGAAGTAGGCTCAAGCTGTCAGCACAGAGACTAATGTGGGATTTGAACCCATAAACTGTGAGATCATGACCTGAGCTGAAGTCAGACTCTTAACCTACTGAGCCACCCAGGTGCCCCATTCTTAGCCATGTTTTGTAGTTTTTAGTGTAGAAGAGTTAGATATGTTTTGCTATATTTATCCTTTTTTTTTTTTTTTTTTGCTTTTTGGTGCTTTATGAAGAGTATTATTTTTTAAATATAATTTTCCATTTTTCATTACTGTTACATAGAAATACTATTGTTTTTGTATGTTGGCTATGTTTCCTGAGGCCTTGCTAATTCAATTAGTTATAGAAGAGTTGTCTTGTAGATTTCTTTGGATTTTTCTGTGTATACGACCATGCTGTTTGTGAATGGAGGCAGTTTTATTTCTTTTTATTTCTTCTTTTTTAAGATTTATACTTTCTGTTTATGCTTCCTACATTATTATACTGACTAAACCTACCAGAACAATTCTGAGTAGAAATGGTAAGAGTGAATATCCTGGTGTTGTTCTGGATCTTAATTGGTAAGTGGTCAGCCTTTCACCATTAAGTATGGTATTAACTGTAGCTTTTTATGTATGTCATTTTTCATATTGAAGAAATTCCTCTATTATTAATTTGCTGACAGTATTTTATTGTGAAGGAGTGCTGAATTTTGTCAAATGTTTTTTATGAATCGACTACGTTGTATGATTCTTCTCTGTTGTCAGTGTGCAGAATTATATTGATTGGTTTTTAAAAGTGAAAACAAACTAGTATTCTTGGGATATATTTTGTGTTTTATATATAGCAGACATTTTAAAGGCATTTTGTGTTTGTGTGCATGTAGGATGCTTGTTTATAATATTCTTTGGGGCACCTGTGTGGCTCAGTCGGTTGAGTGTCTGACTTTGGCTCAGGTTATGATCTCATGGTTTGTGGGTTCGAGCCCTGCATCAGGCTCTGTGCTGACAGCTCAGAGCCTGGAGACTGCTTTAGATTCTGTGTCTTCCTCCCTCTGCCCTTACATGTGGTATACTATACACACAAAATATTATTTTATCTTTTTGTTAATATTACATTACTGTACCACATATGCATCTCTTAAATGAAATGCTACCTTCTGACATTTCCAAGTTGTGGCAATATCATTTTTTTACTTATTTGACATACTTAATTGGAAAACAGTATATTTAGCTCCAGGGTTATAAAAAAAATAAATCAGATATGGTCTACTTTTTATTAGATCTTCCTTATAATTATGAGTAGACACATTATTAAATCCAAAGTTCATTCTGAAATATCAAATGTATCTCCAATATGGTTTTGTATTAATATTTAAATGTATCCTAGTTTTTGAAATTGGTGAATCATGTATGGAGGAATTTATAGTAATTATCCACCAACACATTATTATAACCCCTCATAGTTCTCCCCTCTCTTGATCTTGTTGGCAAGTAGAATTCGTCCTAGCTATATGGTTAGAAGATATATATTTGATTATATACATACATGTCTTCTGAAAATATTCGGGGTCATCCTTACTCTTTCAAAAGGATGATAAAGTAGAATTTTATTTGAAAGCCAACAAACATATCACTTTTGACATGTAAGCCACCTTCATTTTATTTATTTATTTATTTATTTACTTATTTATTTATTTAATTTTATTTTTTAATATAATTTATTGTCAAATTGGTTTCCATACAACATCCAGTGCTCATCCCAACGAGTGCCCTCCTCAGTGCCCATCAATCACTTCCTCCTCTCCCGCAACCTCCCATCAACCCTCAGTTTGTTCTCAGTATTTAAGAGTCTCTTATGGTTTGCCTCCCTCCCTCTCTGTAACTTTTTTTCCCCTTCCCCTCCCCCATGGTCTTCTGTTAAGTTTCTCAAGATCCACATATGAGTGAAAACATATGATATCGGTCTTTCTCTGACTGACTTATTTCACTTAGCATAATACCCTCCAGTTCCATCCACGTTGCTGCAAATGGCCAGATTTCATTCTTTCTCATTGCCAAGTAGTATTCCATTGTATATATAAACCACATCTTCTTTATCCATTCATCAGTTGATGGACATTTAGGCTCTTTCCACAATTTGGCTATTGTTGAGAGTGCTGCTATAAACATTGGGGTACAAGTGCCCCTATGCATCAGTACTCCTGTATCCCTTGGGTAAATTCCTAGCAGTGCTACTGCTGGGTCATAGGGTATGTCTATTTTTAATTTTTTGAGGAACCTCCACACTGTTTTCCAGAGCAGCTGCACCAGTTTGCATTCCCACCAGCGAGAGGGTTCCCATTTCTCCACGTCCTCGGCAGCATCTATAGTCTCCTGATTTGTTCATTTTGGCCACTCTGACTGGCATGAGGTGATATCTGAGTGTGGTTTTGATTTGTGTTTCCCTGATGAGGAGTGACATTGAGCATCTTTTCACGTATCTGTTTGCCATCTGGATGTCTTCTTTGGAAAAATGTCTATTCGTGTCTTCTGCTCATTTCTTCACTGGATTATTTGTTTTTCTACCCTCATTTTAATAAAATAAAAATTATTTTGAAATAAAGTGTAGCAGGGCACCTGGCTGGTGCAGTCAATAGAGCATGTGACTCTTGATCTCAGGGTTGTGAGTTTGACCCCACATTGGGTGTAGAGATTACTTTAAAAACAATGAATAAAATGTAGCTTCTTAAAGAAAAAAATTATTTTGTTAGAGATTATGCAGGAATTTTCACAGAGGGTGAGTTGGGGGAAGAGAGGATTCTGTTTGTACCCAAGTGTCTGAAATGCAAATATATACTTACAAAATTATTTCTTTCTTCCTCTAGAGACACCTTTGTGTCACTTAACAATCTGTTGTTTTACTTGACTGAGGTCACAATTCTTGTCCAAATGTGGAGGCATCTGAAAAAGAAGGAAGGGACTTGCTAAAGAGCCAATGGGTGGTGCTTCCCTTGAAGCAGGAGAGTCCAACATGGGGGCAACCCAACCAGTATTTTACTGAGTGCTACCTGAAGTGTGAGTTAAGAATTTACACATTTAATCTTGATTCTATGTTTCTTTGTCTTGATTTTCTTTACCTTCCCAACAAATATTTATGTTAAAGACTTTAGCTTGACTCTGTGTTCCCTATCTGAAGACAGACATTCCATGGCTACATACAGAGGCCCTGGTGGGCCTGGATTATTAGCTTCTGAGCTTGGTGTAGATCCACAGCACTGAGAGAGAAAATACGAGACTTAGGACACTGTCACCATCAGTGTGGTGGATACCAGCCATTGCCATCTGCAATCCTTGCCACAAAGAAGATTAACTTAAGCCTCTGACCCTTTTTCTTCACTCTGCCTTATGCCTTATATTATAACCATGTTTGAAGTAAAGATCTTCCCATTGATCTCTGCACTCGGGATCTGGGCTACTTGTAATTCATCTTATTCATGTTAACAAAAAGCTATTATTAGAGAAATCCCTTGGCTTTGTGGTATTTAAAAGATCTCCAACTTTCTAATACTTTATACTTTTTGTGGGCCCTCTCTCTCCCTATGTAAATGTCATACACACATGAATGATTTGTCCTGTGTCCCACAGAGGTGCCCTACAAATATTTGTTGAACACAAAGACAATTGAGTGCTTAGGGTACAAGGGCAAGCAAAAACATTCACTCCACCTGTTCTCCGGAGGCTTTCAGTCCGATGTGGAGACAGATGCTAATGAAATAATTGTGCTAATATAGGTATAATTACAAAGTAGATGGGGCCTTGAAGGAAAAGGAACCCACTTGTATGAGAGTTTATCCCTGAGACTGTTAGAGAGAAAAGGTATTTTCAAGGACTTCTTTCATGGTCCTGATCTTATCTCAGTTTGTGTTTTACAAAACTGAGAACTTTTCAGAATGTTGTATTTTTCATGTCAAGACTTGAGATCAGCTAGTGAGATGACCCGTGTGTGTGGAGAATTCGGTTAGAACCACAACAGTGATTGTATTTCTGAGTGTTCTTTTACTGTGGGGAGGGGTCAAAGAATTCTTAGGATCCTAGGAAAGAAACATGAGAGAAAGAAGAGGTTTAAGAAAGTGAGATATGGAAATGTTTTCCAGGTAGATAGTTTTGATCTTTAATTGGTTTGTCCTTAGTATCTTAGTTGGTAATATACAGATATGTATATTTGTATATTCCTTCATTTCTACTGTTTGGATCAAACTTACATATATCCTAGCATCTCATTCACCTTTCCAGTCTGCTGGGCATTCTTTTGGAAGATCTGTTGGGCACAGGATCATAATGTCTGATTTTAATTTTTCTGCCGTCATCACCTTAAGCAGGTTCCCTTGACTCTGCTCAGTTTCTGCATCTATATGTTTTTATGATAAAAATAAAATCAGGTCAACTAGAAAGAGAACTCAAGTGTAAGTGACATGATTATAAGCCACGGAGTGAGGTAAGCTTCCTTCTTAAAGTCAGAGGAAATGTCAGGGCGACATGGCAGAGGCCCATCTGTGGAGCAGAGTCAGAAACAGGAACAGAAGACGAAGTTTCAGCTCCTTAGGGCTTTCTGCCTCTTTTATATGTGCATGGGTCCAGTTACACATCATTTTGGAATGTATTTGCTTAAATAATAATTCAGAAAAGCCTTATTCATTGGAACAAAGATAGGGCTAACAGGTACTAGAGTGAACTAAAAATATCTTTGCTTAATTGATACAATAGTATAGACAAATAACAAAGGAAAACGTTTCAAGTGTTCACTAGAATTGACTTCTCAAGCCCCTTAAAACATCTTGGAAGCCTAATTTATGTAGCATTAATCAGAAATACTTTCCATCTATTTCTTAGGTTCTCTAAGACATATGGGTAGCATTGATTTGTTGTCATAAAGTAAATAAAAATATAACTTAAAAATACTTTAGATATAATTTTTCACGATGTAGTTGAATAATAAGTTATTTTTTATATTTACAAGTTAATACAGTAATTCATTTATTGATAATGTGAAAATAGAGAATATAAGTAGATATTAGACTGGAGGACAGAGGAGATGGGTAGTGCCATTCATCAAGGTGAGGATGGAGAGCACATTTTTAAAAGAAAGATGATAAGTTCGGGGTACCTGGGTCCAGCTTTGGCTCAGGTCATGATTTTGCACTCATGGGTTCAAGCCTCACATCAGGCTCTGTGCTGACAGCTCGGAGCCTGGAGTCTGCTTTGGATTCTGGGTCTCCCTCTCTCTCTGCCGCTCCTCTGATTGTACTGTGTCTTTCCTTGTCTCTCAAAAAATAAAATAAAACGTTAAAAATTAAAAAAAAAGAAAGATGGTAAATTCCTCGTTTTGCGCATTTAGGAAACTATATAGTACTTGGGAATGTGGGGTGCCAATGGGCAATCTAATAGACATCTGAGGAGCTCGGAATGGGGCTCTAGCTTGAGATATGGATTTGTAATCCATTGGCATTGGTGACAGTTAAATAAAAATGTAATATGAGAAGGAAAGCACATGAACAGGGCCCTCGGGACCACCAATATTTAAGAGATGAGAGGAGACAAGGGAGAATAAGGAGTCTGAGGAGAGATGACAGGGAGGTAGAAAGAAGAGTGGGAGTCCTGAGAGCCAAGAGAGGAAAATATTGAGACAGCATCCTGTGCTGTGGGGAGGTTAGTAAGAAAGGTGAGCAAGAAAGTTGAAAAGTGCCCACTGAACGGAGCAAAAAAATGCCTGCCAGTTTTGATGTGAGTATTCTGATACAGCTGTGCCTGAGGTTCACTTGCAGGGTTTGAGAACCAAGTGCCTGGTGAGAACTAGAGCGGTAAAAGGAAATTTCTCTCAAGCACCTTGAGTGGAGGTTAAAAAACAAGCAGTGACTAAGAGTAGGGCTTTCGCAGGAGGGATTTTTTTTTTAGAGGTAGGAAGGATTTAAAAATTGTTGTGCACTGAGAGGAAAGAAAGGAGAAAGGGATTCTCTGAAGATACAAGAGATAGAAGGGGCGATAAATGTGCTTTCTTTGAAGGACTGGGAGGGGGTGGCCCCCAAACATGGTGTAGGGATTGGTTTTCATATAGGACAAGAAAGGCAGCAAGAATAAAGAATGGTCCTCACTCCTCTGGGACATAGAAGGTGAGATGGCTGAGTGAGAGATGGAAGAAGGAAGGATCAATTGAAAACTGTTGTTTTCTTTTGTCAGTCAAGAAGTCATTAGGCACATGTCCTGAGCTCCTGTTACGTAATGGGGATTAACTGATGAAGCAAAACAAATATGATTCCTGTCAACACACAGTGTAGGGGGGGGAAGCAGGCATTAATCTTGTATTGTTTTTATTTTGCATTTTCCAGGAGAGGGTCAGAAGCTTCATCATATTTTCAATGCATTCAAGGAAGACCCATAAACCGGTAGCGAAAGATTAAAATAAAAATTCTAAAAGTGGTCGATTTTTTATCTTCATTTTTAATACTGGCGTATAATGGACATAATAGTGTATTAGTTTCAGGTGTATAACATAATGATTTGGTATATATATTGCAAAACGATCTCCGCAGTAAATCTGGCTAACATTTATCACCACACAGAGTTACAAATTTTTTTTCTTGTGATGAAACCTTTTAACATCTACTCTCTTAGCAACTGTCAAATATTCAGTACAGGATTATTACTTATGGTCACCATGCGGTACATCACATTCCAAGAACTTATTCATAGTATAAATGGAAGTTTGTTATCTTTTGACCACTTTCACCCATCTTGCCACCCCTCCCCCCACCAGCTCTGGCAACCACCCACCTGTTCTCCTTATCTGTGAGCTTGGTTTTGGTTTTTGTTTTTGTTCCTTTTTAAAGATTACATACATAAATGAGATCATATTGTATTTGTCTTTCTGTGTCTTACTTAATTTCACTTAGCAAAATGCCTTTGAAGCCTATTTTTGTTGTCATATATGACAGGATTTCCTTCTTTTTTATGACTGGCTAATATTCCATTTGTGTGTGTGTGTGTGTGTGTGTGTGCGCGCGCATGCACGTGAATGTGTGTGCATGTGTGTGCACCATATTTGCTTTATCCATTCATCAATCAATGGACACTTAGGTCTCGGCTATTGTAAATAATGTTGCAATGAACATAGTGGTACAGAAATCTTTTCTAGTTAATGTCTCATTCCACTCAGATAAATACCCAGTGTAGGATTACTGAATCATAAGGTAGGTGTATTTTTAATTTTATGAGGAACCTCCATACTGTTTTCCATGGAACACACCAATAAATACAAATTTTTGGTATCAATAAGAGCTCGGAGTTCTGGGTATTTTGATGGAGTCAGAGAGCCGAGGGAGGGTTACTTGACAGATTTTTGGAAAATAGGAAGAGAACCCTAGATACATAATATTTAATAAATGTTAGTTATTCTTTTTGAAAATCATACCACTTGGAAGAGACAGTATGTTTTAGCATGCATTAATCTTCTTCCCCATATGTCCCTTTACAAAACTTTCCTCATCTAAGATGGTTTGACATACTTGTAAGGGATTTCCTTATTTAAAAAAAATAAATGTACATGTTTACACTTCTAAAATGAGAGCCATGAAGGACTGTATCACCCATTTTTAATGGCCTGTGTTCCTGGGTTGCATATAGCACAACTAATCTTAAGCTCAGAGGAATTCTCATCCTGTAAGACTGACAACACATTAAAGCATTCAAAATATTACAGCCTTCTGGATAATGTAGAAATTAAAAGTGCAAATTACCATCCTCTGTATTGCAATATGGCCGGTGTATTTATAATTCTTTTGCTGTCTTTTCTCAGGAAATCTGAAATTAATATGAAGTGTGAGGCTGATTTCTGGTTCAGTTTTTTAAAAAATGAATTAAGTGGTAACATTTTAGATTTTGGACAATCATTAATATATTTCAGAAAGGAGGGGTGCCTGGGTGGCTCAGTTGGTTGAGCACCTGCCTCTTGATTTCAGCTCAGGTCGTGATCCCAGGGTCATAGGATCAAGCCCTGCGATGGGCTCTGTGCAGAGGGTGGAGCCACTTGGGATTCTCTCTTTCTCCCTCGGCCCCTCCCTGGCTCACATGTGTGCATACTCTCTCTCTTTCTCTCTCTCTCAAAAAAATTATTTTTTTCAGAAAGGAATAAAGCACATTTATCATATATTTGGCCCCTTCTCACTCTGTTCTTCTTTCCACAATCACCATCCTTACTTCTTTTGTTTAAATTCAAGTACAATTAGCATACAGTGTTATATTAATTTCAGGTGTACGATGAAGCGATTCAATAGTTCTACACATGATTCAGTGCTCCTCACAATAAGTGTACTCCTAATCCCCTTTACCTACTTCACCCATCCCCCCAGCCACCTCTCCTCTGGCAACCAGTTTGTTAATTATATTTAAGAGTATTTTTTTTGTCTTTATTTTTCTTTGTTCGTTTTGTTTCTTAAATTCCACATGAGTGAAATCATGTGGTATTTGTCTTTCTCTCTTTTTAAAAATGTTTATTTATTTCCTTAGAGAGAGAGAGAGGGACAGAGAGAGAATCCTAAGCAGGCCCTGCACTGTCAGCACAGAGCCCCACGAGGGACTCCAACCCGTGAATCATGAGATCATGATTTGAGCTGAAACCGAGTTAGGCACTTAACCAACTGAGCCACCCAGGCGCCCTGGTATTTGTCTTTCTCTGACTGACTTATTTTGCTTAGCATAATGTACTCTACCTCCATCCATCTTGCCAATGGAAAGATTTCATTCTTTTTGATGGCTGAGTAATATTCCTGTGTGTGTGTGTGTGTGTGTGTGTGTGTGTACATACACACATGTGTATATATACCACATCTCTCTATATATTTTGCATGTTATATATGATCTATATGTATATATAGGTATATATATTATCTATATCTATCATGTATATATTATCTATATCTATATTTTACACGTCCATCAACTGATGAATGGAGAAGGAAGATGTGTATACATATATATATATACATATGTATATATATATATATACCCATGTGTATATATACCACATCTTCCTTCTCCATTCATCAGTTGATGGACATATAAAATTGCTGGATCTTAGGATAGTTATATTTTTAACTTTTTGAGGAAACTCCATACTGTTTTCCACAGTGGCTGTATGAGTTTGCATTCCCATTCCCAGTGCAAGAGGGTTCCCCTTTCTCCACGTCCTTGCCAACACCTGTTATTTCTTGTATTGTTGATTTTAGCCATTCTGACAGGTGTGAGGTGATATCTTATAATATTGATTTGTATTTCCCTGATGATGAGTGATGTTGAGCATATAGTTTATATGTTTACATGTTTGTAGGAATTTATCCATTTCTTCCATGTCGCCTAATTTGTTGGCATATAACTTTTTATAATATACTTTTATAATTGTTTGTATTTCTGTGGTGTTGGTTGTTATTTTTCCTTTCTCATTGGTGATTTTATTTATTTTGGTCCTTTCTATTTTCTTTTTGATAAATCTGGCCAGAGGTTTATCAATGTTATTAGTTTTTTTCAAAGAACAAGCTCTGGTTTCATTGATCTGTTCGATAGTTTATTTTAGTTTTTATATCATTTAACTCTGCTCTAATCTTTATTATTTCATTATTCTATTGTTGTTATTGGGATGTTAACGTCCCCTACTACTATTGTTTTATTAACAATTAGTTCCTTTATGTTTGTTATTACTTTTTTAATGTATTTGGGTGTTCTCATTTTATGTGCATAAATATTTACAGTTGTTAGATCTTCTTGTTGAGTTGTCTCCTTTATGATTATATAATGCCCTTCTTTCTCTCTTTGTACAGTCTTTGTTTTGAAGTCTAGTTTGTCTGATCTAAGTATTGCTACTCAAGATTTCTTTTGACATCCACTTGCATGATAGACGTATCTCCATCCTACCACTTTAGCACAGAGCCAGATGTGGAACTTGATCTCACTAATTGAGAGACCATGACCTGAGCCAAAATCAAGAGTTGATTGCTTAACTGACTAAACCACCAGGTGCTCCTGCCCTCACTTTCAATCTGCAAGTGTCTTTAGGTCTAAAATGAATCTCTTGTAGGCAGCATATTGAGGGGCATTGTTTTCAATTTATTCTGAACCTAAGTCTTTTGACTGGAGCATTTAGTTCAATTACATTCAAAGTAATTATTGATAGGTATTTAGTGCCATTTTATTACTTGTTTTGTCATTGCTTCTGGAAATTTTCTCTTTTTTTGTCTTTGTCATTTTTGGTCTCTCCTTTGCATTCAAAGAGTTCTCTTTAAAAACAAAACAAAACAAAACAAAACAAAAAACCAAAACAAAACAAAAGAGTCCCCTTTAATATTTCTTGCAGGTCTGGTTTAGTGGTCATGAACTCCTTTAGTTTTTATTTGTCTGGAAAACTCTTTATCTCTTCTTCTATTCTGAATGCTAGCCTTGTTGGATAGAGTATTCTTGGTTGCAGCTTTTTCCCCTTTAGCACTTTGAATATATCATGCCACTCCCTTCTGGTTTGTCAAGTTTCTGTTGAGAAATCTCCAGCTAGTCTTATGGCTTTTCCCTTATAAGTTAAGGACTTCTTTTGTCTGTCTGCTTTTTTTTTTTTTTTTTTTTTTTAATTTTTTTTTTCAACGTTTATTTATTTTTGGGACAGAGAGAGACAGAGCATGAACGGGGGAGGGGCAGAGAGAGAGGGAGACACAGAATCGGAAACAGGCTCCAGGCTCCGAGCCATCAGCCCAGAGCCCGACGCGGGGCTCGAACTCACGGACCGCGAGATCGTGACCTGGCTGAAGTCGGATGCTTAACCGACTGCGCCACCCAGGCGCCCCATGTCTGTCTGCTTTTAAGAATTTTTCTTTATCATTAAATTTTGCAAATTTAATTGCAATATGACTTGGTGTTGGGCTGCTTTGTTGATTTTGAAGGGTGTTCTCTGTGCCTCCTGGATCTGGATATCTGTTTCCTCCCCCAGATTAGGGAAGTTTTCTGCTATTATTTCTTGAAACAACTATTCTTCTCCCTTTACTCTCTCCTCTTCTGGGACTCCTGTAATACGAATGTCATTATGTTTGATGCAGTCACTGAGCTCCCTAAGTCTATTCTTGTGTCGCATAATTCTTCTTTCTCTCTTTTGTTCAGCATCATTATTTTTCATTATTTTGTCTTCTAGGTCACAAATTCATTCCTCTGCTTTATCCAGCCTACTGTTCATTGCATCAAGCATGATTCCAGTCTTGTTTATTGCATCCTCCATCGTTGACTGAATCTCTTTTAACTCTTCTATCACTGTGGTAAGGGTCTCATTGATGTCTTCTATTCTTTTCTCAAGCCCAGTGAGTATTCTTATGATTATTGCTTTAAGTTCTCCATCAGGCATGTTATTTATATTTGTTTTGCTTAGGTCTCTGACCATGGCCTTATCTTGTTCTTTCGTTTGTGATAAATTGCTCCATCTTGACATTTTGTCTAAGTCTCTACCTTCTACTGTGTGTTAGAAAAGCCAATTATCTCTCCTGCTCTGGAAAGTAATGGCCTTATGAAGAAGAGGTCAAGTAGTTCCCAGGGCTTGGTGCTTCAGGGAGTATCTCTGGTGTGTGCTACATGCACTCTGCTATTGTGTTTTGGCTCCTCTCTCCTTCAGGCCGGTTGTCTGCAGAGGCTCTCTTTGCCTGTTGAGGGCAGTGTTTGGTCCCTGACCTGAATGTGGTGAGTTTTAATTGGGTGTGCTGTGGTCTGCTTGTGAAATGAGACCTGATAGCAACTCCACCAGAACTGAGGCCCTGCAGAACTCTCTGGTTGGGATATGTGGTATAGGCAGAGGTTTGTGCTGGTCTTATGGGGGAGAAGCCTGCTGCACTCGGACTGAAGCCAGCTTGTCTGAGGAGGGCAGTCCTACCAGAGTACAGGGGGCTTGGGCATGGTGTAAGCAAGTTAGGCAGCCGGGGTTGGTGCTGTACTGCTTCTTGCAGGTGGGTCTGTGTTGGCACTGAGGGGCCAGAAGGAGAAATGGTGCCATCTATTTCCTTTGTTCCCAGAAAGTCACCTTCACAAACATTGCTTCTTAGGGACTTACTGGGAGAAGAGTGAATATTCTCCTCCTGTGTACCCAGGCCTTCTTCAGATCTGCCCTTTGCATGCTGTCTGCCCCTGGGTTTTTTGCCTGGCCTCTCTCCAGCAGTGCAGTGCCTTCTGGGCTGTATGCCAACCAAACCTCCTGACCTTTAAAACTCCAGGCTTTAAGCCTCACTGATTGCAAGAACTCATGAAATTTAGTCTGTCTCGTTTTCTAAGCCAATGGCTTTGAGGAAGTGTTTTCCTTGTACGTTTCCCTGTGTCCTTCTCTCTCTCTCTCTTTCTTTCTCTCTCGTGCCCTTCCTCATGCTCATGACTCCCTCCCCTCCACAGCACCTGCAATCCATTTTTCCCCTAAACCGTGTATCCACACTCCCTCCCTTCTTTGATGTGGCCTCTTCTCTCCTGTTAGTTGTGGAGCTTGTTCTGTCAGTCTGCAGGTCAATTTCCGGGGTCTTTAGGATGATGTGAAAGTTACCTTGTATTCTTGGGGTGAGATGAGCCTGTCTTCCTCATCTCCTCCCCTCATCTTCCTCCCCTCACTGTTTGACCTTTCCGAGCTTCAGATTTGTCTCACATAAAATGGGTTCATTGTGAGTATCACATAAGCACATGTGAAAGTGCTTAGAGTAGAGCTGGTGGGTGTCCCATAGTATTCATCCCCCTGCCTCTTTCTTGCCATGTAAGTGCTTTCCTCAGAAGAGCTGATAAAGTTTGGTGTGTTGATCCTGAGAGCTTTCTGACAGATGGATGTCACAAACCATCTTTGGGTGTTAGTTTCTTGACTGCAAAATAAAAAAGGGGGCAGGGATTGCGCTGCACTGTTGAACAGTAACTGAAGGCCTTTTATTTTTTTACTCTAAAATGTTATGGTTTTAAGGAATTGAAGGAATTTTAAGGAATTGAGAAGGTATGGAAGGGGGTTCTCAATAAAGATACAGTATATACTAAAATATTATAAAATATGAGAAAACAAGCACTGATGGGGCTAATTTTACTTCCATGGAGAGTTTCCTAGAATTAGATCACAAGAGTCGGGTAGACCATAAGAGTCCTTCACAAGGGGGAAGAAGGAAGTTGGGGGTGATTTCATTGGTTACAAAGGAAAGCTAGAGGTAGAGAACTGTTACTGATTTTTTTTAAACCAGTGAGATGTCATTTTTGTGAAAGATTATTCTGATAAGTGTATATAGGATGGACACTCGCAGAAAGAGGCAGAAGGCAGAAATTTAGAGAGAAGCATAAAGATAGGTGAGCCTAGTGATTATCGTGGAAATGGAAAAATTCCTGGCGAGGAATACACAGGAGAAAATTACCACGGGGGTGAAGGAGAAGGGAGGTCTAAACTGCAAGGCAAGTGTGATGAACCAGGCTGTTTAGCTGCAGCTTTTTTTTTTCCTTTCCTAAGAAAGACACCTGGCTGAATAAACATTGATATAGAGAGAGCTGAGTGGACAGCCGGAGGCACCAGCCTTCTCACTTATTTTCCTATGATTTAAAATAGACAGACTATTTTAGGCATAGCAGACTGACTCTGTCTAGAAATGCAGATGAAGATTTGTTTCCTTTCCTGAATTGAAGATATGGTTGGAAATTTCCCAGGTTAATGTTATGAACCAGGTGTGGTGGTAGGAGGTCAGTGGAAAGCCATGGGTAGGTCACGTCTATGGATTTGGTCATCTTCGCTTCCCGTTTTTCAGGACCTCTGGCTTCTGATCCAAATTTTATGATACCAGATTAGGAATCTCCTAATATATGCAAACTTTTAGTCAAGATATCTAAATAGTGATTCATGCTTTTACTTATCTATTAAATGTTTGCAGATGTCCTAGGTAATGGGCTAAGAGTTGGGAATACAATGGTGCATGGGATGCCAGCCCTCCCTTCTAGAAACTCCTGGTCTGAGGGCTGACAGGCGTGTTCATGCACATGTTCATAAGACACTGTGAAAAGCGCTCTCATACAGCTGTATTCAAAACCTGATGGGGACTCAGGAAGAGTTACTGAAGATAAGAACTATGTATTTTGAAGGCCATCTATCTATCTGGGCACCACAAAGTCAATAAACGGGAAAGTAAAGGAACATGGCAAAGGATAGGAAACAAATAATGCCTACGCATATACTTAAATGCCTGACACTACCTAGGTAAATGTTTGGAAATTATGTCATTTCATCCTCACAAGCACCGTGGGTCCCAAGTTATATTAGATTCACTTTACAGATGAAAACACTGCGACCTGAGAAAAACTGGTTTCCACAAAGCTCCGTAGCTCGTTGGAGGCAGAAGCAGGATCTCAATATATGTCCACAGCATTTCCAGCACATTGTGTGGTTACGACTAAATGAGACAAATAAAGGCTCAGGTGAAAGAGGAAGTGGGAACACTTGGTTTTGCTGCCTCTGTGAAAATGTGTATATGACTCAGAGATTTCAGACACTGGGACCTGGTGGTTTGGGTTGTCAAGGTCTGTAAATATTTCAGTTACTGAATTCAGGATGCTAACTCAACAACAGAAGCTTGCTGTCAGTCAGAAACCAGGATAAGCTTTGTTTTGAGTTCGTATAGAGACAAGTATCTGGAACAATGAGACCTCTCTGGGTGATTTTCACAGAAAAGCAAGTAGTATTGAATCTCACTTATTTGGAAGTTAGGCTACAATCTCACACATCTAGCTCTCATCAAGGAATCAGCAAATAAGTGAAACTCTGTGAATACTCAAATAGATGTCATAAACAACAAACACATCTCATGTATTGTACTTTTTATTCAATTCAAAATGCTCAAGCCCTCTATCTATTCATTATAGCGTATCTGGTTTCCAAATCTACTTTGAGGGTAAAAGTAATGTCTGACAAGAAAGCATTAGACAAAAATAGAAGAAGCAGCTTCAAGAATGCAAAGATCTCAGCATCAGTTCAGATAATGGTCAAAGACCCCTGTATAGATCCTGGAAATGATAAGGAAATTACCCTTGTAATATGCTCATGTAAGAAAGCAGATGTTCTCAGTGTTGACCCGGAGTCATTAGTATAAGATTAAGCTAATTTCAGGCTACTTTTCCAAGTTTGTAGGGGGTATACAGTACATTTATAATACATTCAGTTGTCTAAGATAACTAACATGAAAAAGGTGTTGCTGGAAAGGATAGGAAGTCAGCCATCTGAAAAACTGATCAGTTACACAAAGTGATGTATACTCAGAGGATTTTAGATAATCGGGTGCCTTATTTATTTATAAACTCCAATTTCCAACTACATCTTTCACTGGAATAGGGCAGGTGGCCCATGGATAATATCCTTCTGATGGCCCAGAGGAGAGAGGAAGAAACTCCACTGTCCCCCAGATCCACCATACCTCCTTACTCTGGGTTCCTGATGGAGTTGCAGTGTGGTGGGGAGGGGGAATTTCCCTAATTGGTCCATAATCCCTTAATGATCTTAGATACATGGACATGGGAAGTGGGGGCAAAGGCCTTTGCCCATGGCCTTTTGGGGGTGGTCTTACCACATGTATACCCTTCCCCTCAACAAACCCACACAGACACGCATACTTCTTTGTACCTCATTGTGAATGTCACAACAGTAACTAAAAATAATTCTGAAGTGTGTGTTAAGTAATCCTACTGACAGCCTTTTGTTTTACTTCCTTATTCTTGCCCTATTCCAATTGTGCTAAAAGTGCCAAGGTGTCTGGTAAAAATTCAAAAGAAGGTTGACATGCAAGGGAGGAAAAAAAATGAAAGGAAGGGCCTCAGGTAATTTGCAAAATAGATAATGAGTCTTTACATGATTGAGTCAAAGGTACTGCTTCTTAGTAGAGGTTTTAAATGTTAAATCAATTGTTTTTTTTCTCTCTTAGCAACTGAAATGCTGACCCAAAGTTTCACAGAGCTGTTAAATGTTTTTTCAGAAGTTGCAAGTGCAGACCTAAAAAAAAGGGGGCTGACTCTGACCTTATCTTGTCAAGGGAATAGGAAGACCCAGGCAACTTCTACTATTCCCTTTTACTGAAAAAAAGATGCCACTGTTTTCCAATCGAGAGAAACCAGCATTCCCTAATTATGGCACAGATCTCAGTGAGGTATCTGCAAACATTCTGTAAAGATGCTACCTAAATACAGTTTGTGTTTGTCAGTTTTAAATTCTTTTATACCCTGGACACCCTTGGTCGTCTTAGGAGGCCTATGGACCCCTTCTCAGAGTACTGTATTTAAATGTATGAAGCAAAATACAAAGAGTTACAAGGAAACCAAATGTATAAAAATATAATTACAAAAAAAATTGTGATATAGTAATAATATGTGTTTCTTTACCAATGCATTAATTAACGTGATCTAACAGCAAGTCTAGTGGCATTTGAAGGTGATGATGAGTGTAAGTGATATTTTCAGAGAGCTGCAACAACCCACATGGGAGATGGGGACACCTGGGATTTCTACAGGAAACAAATTCACAGATACTGCTAATACTTCCGTGGTTTGTTGCCAATATTTATATTTGAAGGAAATGTTAAATTTCACTGAGGGATCAGTGAAAATGAAGATCCGTTTCCCCATCTAAGCGTATAGACTCCCTGAATTCTGTCCACGGATCCTCTGGAGGGTCTACAAGCCCTAAGATAAAAACCCCTGGACTACATCAATCCTTTTCATAGGTTCACGAGCATGGCTGAGATAAATTAAGTCTCTTCAAGTAAATATTTGTATATAATTCCAAATGCAGTAAAGAGCATTTGGTTTTTTTTTACTTCCCAAATGGAAATGTCTTCATTCATTTATTCAATCATATTCTTCCTTATAATCTGCCTTGTTTGTTAAAGGATTTGAGGCAACTTCCATAAATGCATACAGCAAAAATAGAATACGATTACCAGTAAGTGGATGAGAAAGAAAGAACAGAAGAAAAGTTTGTGTGAAAAGTAAGAGGTGTCTCCCAGGGAAGTTAATGTGGGAAAGTGTATGTGGGAAGGCTCTAGATCTTTGTACTAGAGTACAATGACATATTGATTCTAAGTTCCGTGATAAGCAATTCAAAGGGTAAGAGACAATTAGTTATAGACTCATGATCACATCTCCTGTAAAAATAAAATGAGATGCCCCACTTTTTGGCTACTGAAACTAGAGAGAAATTTCTTCCATAGACCTTGTCTCACAATGACTGTCATAGTCAGCTTGAGTGGCTGTAGCGAAAAACCATAGACTAAATCGCCTAAACAACAGACATTTATTTCTCACAGTTCTGGAGGTGGGACGTCCTAGATCAGGGTGCCCAGATGGTCAGGTTCTGGTGACACCTCTCTATCCAGCTTGCAGATGGCCATCTTGCTGCTTTGTCTTCCTAGGGAGGAGAGAGTGTGCTCTCTTGTCTCTTCTTCTCTAAGAGGACTAAGCCCATAATGAGGTCTACATGCTTGTGACCCAATTACCTCTGAAAGGCCCATCTCAAAACATCTTCATGCTGGGG
The DNA here is from genome assembly GCF_022079265.1 of Lynx rufus. Classification (NCBI taxonomy): domain Eukaryota; kingdom Metazoa; phylum Chordata; class Mammalia; order Carnivora; family Felidae; genus Lynx; species Lynx rufus. The sequence continues at coordinate 7,089,642 of NW_025814878.1, forward strand.
GCTTAGAGCTTTAAACTATGAATTTTGAGGGGAACTCGATTCAGTCCATAGTGATGATACAGTGTGTAATGAAATTAATAGTACTTTTAAAAGCTTCCTTTATTTCTTTGGGCTGTCTCTTATCATTTCTCAGTGTAAATCAATGACATATGTTTCTGCTGGCCCAGCTTAATATAGAAATGGATTGAAAAATATCTAGTGTAGGGGACCTGAGTGGCCCAGTTGGTTGAGCGTCCAGCTCTTGATTTCTGTTCAGGTCATGATCCCAGAGTTGTGGGATCGAGCCTCTCATTGGGCTCCTTGCTGGGCATGGGGCCCGCTTGAGATTCTCTCTCTCTTTGTCTCTCTCTCTCTCTCCCTCTGCCCCTCTCCCCCACTCACTCACATGCTCTCTCTCTCTCTCTAAAACAGAAAAAAATTTTTTTAACTCTAGTGTAGTTTTTAACACCATTTTGGAGGTATAAAGTATCATTATTACTTTTTTTTGGTACCACCCCCTTGGAGGTACTTATTCTTGAAATGCAGATTATTCATTTTTACATGTCACAGACCAATTTGAGAGTCTGATGAGGGCTACAAAAACAGACACACATTATTAAATTCTGCCTACCATTTTAAGGAATCACAGACCTCTTAAAGCCTCAGCACTTTGAGTAGTAAGTAACTGTGGGATATAGAGTAATGGATATGCCTTTAGGCATATTATATAAGTGCTGCTTATTGTAACTGAGTGTTTGACATGGATTGAGAACCAGCCAGTTGGATTTAAGGCTCTTGGCAAGCAGGGGAATGCAGATCTTCTATGCTGCAGATTAACCAAATGCTGCCCCAGCTTGGAGAACAAGAAACCTGCAGGCACGTTTAACAACACAACATACAATGCTAATATTTCAAGGTTGGAGGGATGCCTGGATCAGAGACAGCCTCACATCTTGTGCCTGAAATTCTCATGCTCCTTGGAGGACATCACCAATCTCTGACGACCACGATGGCATCTATATACCCTCTAAGGAGATGACCACCCAAATGTGGGTACAGCTTCCAGGCCCCTCCCCAACCTCCTCCACCACCACCTCGTCATTTGCCAGAGTCCATCTGAGACCAAGCTCTCCTGTGAGGAATCGGATTGCCGGGGTGGATGCAGACTGTGTGGGGCCTGAATCGTATACAACTTGGAGAGTCTTCTGTGGGAGAAATAATACAAAATTACAAAGAGAGAGTTGTGAGAAACTTAACATTTAAGAGACAGACAGAAATGAGAATAAATTTCAGATTTTAAAAAGCTGACAAAATACCAAAAGCAACACATTATTCAGAAAAATAAGATAATTTTAAAATTACCTATCTGACATATCTTAAAACACATTCTCCTACATTTTTGGCTGTGGGATATTTGGCTGCTTCTTCATATAATGATTTTGTAAAGACATTTTGTCTAGAGAACATAGAAAATAGAACGTAGAACATAGAAAATCCAGTCTGTCATCTAGCATGAGTTGATCAGAATTGTTCTGTTTTGTTTTTGTTTTTTTGTGTTTGATTGATTGTTTAGAAAACCTCTGGCTTCCCAGTTGATTACTGGGAATGTAAGTTTCAGGATTTCTGTCTTATGTTTCTTTCAACTATGAGCTTTACAATCTGGAAGAACTCCCATAAACTTGTTTCTGGTTCTGTGCATTAGAAGCGTTATTTGTCTCCACCTTCCATAGACACAGGGAGACATGGGACTTGTTTATACTGTAATATGACCTCTGGCCCTGAGCCAGCATGTCACCATGCCAGGGGAATTGGCCAGTGGGAAGTTGAGTGTTCCTGGAAGGTATCACCATACTTGAACTACTAGTAATAACTATACATGGAAGAGAGTATGAGCAGCATAAGTATATCCCATTAACTACAAAACGAGTATGTCCATCTCTAGAAATGCCTGCTCTCAGCGCTGGTAGGCCACAGCTCACCCTCATGAGAGTTTTTTCACTTTCCTCTCTCTCAGCCCACTCAAAAGACTGCCTCCATGAGGCTGCAGCCGTCTTTATAGCACCTCCATAGAGTCCTCTAGTAAGATTCCTTAGGGTGTAGGCTCACGAGAGCAAGGCCAAGACAGAAAAGAAGAGGGACATTTTCTTACCGTGTCTCAGAGTCCAAATCTTTCCAAGTTTTTTGACACTGGGAATGTATACTCTCTTCTGGAAAGACTCCATTCCCAATTGCAGAATAATCTTACCGTAGTTCCAATAAGACAAATACCTCAGAACATACCAGCCTAAGAGCAGCATGAGAAAAGGCTACTTGGAACAGTTTGGGATCTGTTTCCATTCATAGATACAAGGGTATTTAAGGCCACAGACACATGGACCACAATATGACTACAGTGATTTTTATGACGGAAAATTTAAACCTGATAGGACCGTACGCTCATTTCAACTATAAAACGCAGTATAGCACACATGGAATATTTTAACTGATTAATATAACTTTCTGGCAAATGCCCCAAGGTAACTGGCTATAAAATATATGCTTTGGAAAGTGGCTGAGTTAACTTATTTTATAGATTTACTGATTACAAGCCAGTTAAATGTGGAGTTAAGTGTAACAAAGAAATTTACTTTGGGTTTAGAATAGTTGGTCTGTAGCTCTTCTTTTCAGGGTTCAAGTACCAAGATAACTTCTCCAAAGCCAGCTAGGGTTTAACACTCCTGGCTGGCAACCATAAAAGCTATTGTTTTTGAATATAATAATTATAATTGTATTACCTATGGAAGGGGAGTGTCTGTTGATTTCATCAAAAAGCAGAATAAATTGCTAAGGTACATGAAATGTCTGCTTCTTCAAAGCCCACGGGAAGTACAGTGTTTATTTGTTTGAATATATTTTGGATGGGATGTATCTACTTTGCTTGTTTGTTAAAGAAAAAAAATCCATTTCTCTCAATGCCTACATTCAAATAAATTGAAAATAAAAATGTTCAGAGATTCAGAATAAGTGAGAATCCTCTTAGTATAATGATTTAACCTAAAATTTCCTCTTTTTTGGTCTTTATCCACAAAGAGGCCAAACCTGCATTTTATTTTTAATGGAGATGGAGAGAATCTGTCCTTTCTTTCTGGAAGGAGATGTGAACACCATATACAGTAGTGGGAAAAATTTCCTCCTTTGTACATAAGGGCTCAGAAAATGAGCGATGAGGTGGTGGACTGGATGTGGTAATATGTCCGTGTTAGCTTCAAATGGTTTATAACAATTCTAAAAATGGGTTTTCATTTTCTGTGTACTAATCCAGTGATGGATCTTATAGATTATTTAGGCATAGAGTGTCTGAATTTTGGAAAAATAAATTAGATAAAATCAATTAGAGGAAGGATATAGAGTCACAATTTCTAAAGAGTTTTTTTTTAAGTCATAGAACTCTTTCTTTGGAGACAAGTATGCTCTGGAGTCCAAGGTGAAACCAACAAGTGCAGAGACATCCATCCTGCCCAGGCACTCAGCAGCCCTTCCCAAGGCTCTTCCTTTGCCCACACAGAACTGTCACGTGGTTGGGCACAGAGCACATACCCAACTTCATGAAGCACTTGCTGGGGACTGACTATTCAGAGTTTCAGGAGGCTAACCATTGATGACAGCATTTTCAGTCATGGATGAGTCACAACCTTTCTGTGATATTTGCTGAGAGCTTCTGGGTGAAGTACCCCAACAAATAGAAATACAGGTGTCCTTTATTCCTTTGATATTGTGTGTGTGTGTGTGTATGTGTGTGTGTGTGAGAGAGAGAGAGAGACAGAGGGAGAGAGAGAGAGAGAGAGAGAGAGAGAGAGAATGGAGGGAGGGGGGGAGAGGGGAGAAAAGGAGAAATGTTGATGCTGGTGATCTAAATAGGAGTTGCTCGTACTCCATTGAAAGGAGAGGAGACCCTTAACAGTTTTTCATTTTTTAAAGGAAGGCTACTCTCCACTTCCTTTGCTTTCTTTTGGGTTTGCATCATTTTTCAGTTGAATTAACTTGGCACATTCTCAACAAATAAAATGTCCTCTTGATTTGAGATTATATAATTGATTATATAATAACTCATGAAGTGTTTGGGAAGTTAAAGTTAAGCGGCTGGCTTAAATTTAGCTTGAGTTATTATTAAGTTTTCTACAAACCAATTCTAAAAAGACACTTGAGGGACAACTTGAGAAATTGTTAAGGTGGTGTGTATGTGAAATATCACGCCAATATATTGTCTAATGTGTCCTTAAATTTTTTTAAGGAAATTATTTTAAGGTTCTCTAAAATTGGGCCAGATGATCCTGAATCTTACGCGTTCCTTTAACAGTGAATTTGAGGTAAACAATCTTTGCATTCTACTGTTTATGTGGCTCTTTCCCTAAAAGCAAACAACACCTTTAAACCATGAAATATTTGAGGTTGCTCCGACCATTGAGCCTTAAAAATGTTACTGATCTTGTTCTCAAAGGCACTTTTGTGCTTTATGTGCTGGTTTTCAAACACTGAAAAGGTACCTGTGGACTTTCAGATTATTCTGCACCCTAGGATCTCCTGCTCAACAACTGAGATAAGAAAAGAATGCTCTTCAGAACATTACGGCTCATTAGGGTGCTGCCTAAAAATCTCATACATGCCTGACAAAGTTAGTGGAATGTCACGGCCTCTGCTGTGATTAAAGGTTCTAAATGTGTGTTGTCAAGCAGCTCAAATATTAGCCGTAATCCACATCCATGCCGAGCTCTACGATTAGGCCTTGTAGACACAGAGCTATATGTACAGAATACCTCTGGTTGCATTATAAATTTTCCAAATGAATGGAAAGAAAATGGGGCAGGAAATACACATTAAGAATGGGGGTCTCTGGGCTTTGAGATTATAGGTGATTTTCGTTTTTTAGTAACTTTTCTATTGCGTTTTAAAGTTTATAACAAGGCAGACAATTTTTTTTTTTCTGGTATCAAAAGTTTTATTTCTAAGAAGTGGAATAGATGCTGTAATTACTGGCAGAGCCAACCTTGTGGTAAGGACATGCTGAACACGGGTCCTGAGAATGTGCCTTCCAACAACACTCAATAGAAGGCACCATTGTCAGACGTGCATATCAACTATGGGTTTAATCAAGCCATGGTGATGATCAAGAGGCAGCTCTAGGCAAGAACCAAACAGCTAGAAATGTAGTGACTTGAGACCAATAGGGAAGAGAAGAGAAGGGGAAAGATGTACTGTGTAATAAACATTTAGCATCTGCAGGCTACTCCTGCAGCTACTCCTCCCTCCCACCGCAGGAAGTTGGGCGTGGGCGGCTCCTGTCAGTCTCTTTCTCTTTAGTGGGTTCATTGCCTTTACCCAAAACCCGGGACACTGATATCCAGGCAAACAGCATTTTATGTGGAATACACACACAGTTTGGTCAGAGAGAGGTACAGAAGAATTTTCCTCCCTGGAGGAAGTTGACACCAATGAGTCTCTACTCAGGGGAGTGCCTAGGGAAGGTGGCAGAACTTTGGGGGTGGACTAAGGTTAAAAGATGTGATTTTGGCCTCTGGGAGAAGCAGAGTAGGGAGTGGCAAAACTCTGAAGTGAATTTTGTTCTTAGAATTCTCCTGCCTTCTTTATGTCCCCCTTCTGGGGCAGCTCCCTTCCCGGCCTCATGCCGCTTTCTGGCGGTCAAAGTCCCTCCAATAATACACCCTTGAAATTCCTCACCCCCGCGGCCTCCTTTCCTTCAACTTCCTCTTCGTCCTTTTCTTGTTCCCAGTGCTTTGACTTCATCGTCATCAAATGTATCACAGAGCTCACAGTACATCAAGGGTCAAACATGGATAAGTTTGAGAGTCATGCATTTTGCCTCCTACGCGTAGCTAATAATTTGGAATAATTCGTATTTGTTTGTTATAGTTTATAATTATTGCAAATTATTGAAAGTAACGCTATCTTGAACCGTGTCCGGGTGAGAGTCGGCCAGCAAGATCTGCGAGGTTAGGCTGCAGCCAGCCCACTGCTAATGCGCACGCGCGTCAAAGCAGGTGGCCTCCCGCAGGCAGAGAGCGCTGGGTGAGCAGCTGGACCGCTTCAGAAAGGACTCGGGCTGAATCAGGTGCACCGCACGGGGTCCCAAGCCCTGGGGAAGAGGGGCTAAACTTTTCCGCAGTTGAGATTTAGACATTACACACGTGACTGAAGCCCGGGTCCCCAAAAGGAGCTGGACGGGGAGAGCCTTGGGAACCCTGGTAAAAGCCTAGATGGGTGAGGAAGTCTGGCCGCGTGGCGGGAAGCGTTGCTCTGGCCTTGACCCTCCCCGTTCTTGCCCCGCCGTAGCCCCCCTCTCTCTTCTAGAGTGTCTGTGGATTCCTAAGGGCGAGAGCTGTGGCCAAAGGAAGGCATGTATCACTGTGGAGAGTCCTCGTCAAAGTAATGGTCAGAAACAGGGGCACCTGGGTGGCTCAGTGAGTTAAGTGTCCCACTTTGGCTCAGGTCATGATCTCCCGGTCTGTCAGCCCAAGTCGGACTCTGTGCTGACAACTTTCGATTCTGTATCTCCCCCTCTCTCTGGCCCTCCTCGACTCACGCTCTGTCTCTCTCTCTCTCAAAAATAAACATTTAAAAAAATTTTTTTTGAAAAGTAATGGTCAGAAACAGGTGTGTGTGTGTGTGGGGGGGTGGTCTGGCAGAGGTTGGGGGCTCACAGCAGCCACCTGTGAGCAGGAAACACCAGCCAGAGCAGAAGTCTTCATCTGTAAAATGGGAATAAAACCAGGACCAGCTTCATTGGGGTTGTTGTGAAAACGAAATGATCATACAGCGTTTAGCACATGCCTGTGCAAATTGAGTAATAATCAGCGTTCAGTAAGTGTTGCCTATTTTTATCTTCATCATTGTTTCTGGGAGATCCCTTCTCCCTACTTATTTTCAAGTGGTTATGTAATTTGATTTTATGTGATCCAATGTAATGAATTTTGGCTGTGTTTTTGTTTTTAAGCAGAGAAATTGCTTCCCAGGATGTATTAGAAAAAGGTTAGATTCAACCTTAGGCTGATTGAACTTGAGCAAAGTTTCAAAAATGTTTGTGGCATCTCGAAGTTGAATTTTTACCGAATAAAAAAACTGGCAGCAATGTCATTTTTTGCTCCAGGAAGATCATGAGAATAACTAATAACACTTGGTGGAGGTTAATGTAGTATTGAAAGTAGTAATTTTAACAATTTTGAACTCATTTTCAAAGACATAATTGGAATAATTTTCAGTAGACATCAGTCTTTATTTGGGAGGAAATTACAGTGATTAAATTAACTGCAGGCAGCCTCTCATTGTTATTTGAAGATAATAGTCTGTTGAGGATTGGTGGAAAAAAATGAATGATACATGTTCTATTAAAGACTGTATAGCTGAAGAAATTTTCATCACTCGTTCTGTCTGGCTACAATTTATATACTGAAGCCATTATTATCAGATGCAACTTCCTTTACTGTATTTGGCCTAGAACACTAATCCAAATGAAGAATGAGAATAATGCGTTTCCTAGGATTAACATATAGATTTTTCTTTTAAGGAGATGAATAATATGCCAGTTCACAAGAAAATAACATGCTTGCAGAACTCTGTGCAAGTTGAAAAAAAAGAGATTTATTCCTTCATTAAGTATTTTCAGGTTTCTGTCTCTGCTTCTATATGAAATTGAACACTGGACAAAGACAATAATATCACACCCACTATTTAGGCATTTGAAATTACTCTTTTACTTTGGAATGAGGCATTCAGATCACTGAGTGCTGATAAATTGTCCATGGATGAAAGAGTAAGTGGACCTTGATCTGTCCTCTCAGCTTCAGGCTCCTCGGAGGTGACAGAGTGGCTTTCATCAGTGGAAAATGTCACCCTGCTTCCTCAAGTTCTTTCCAAACTCCATATGATTTAGATAGTATGTCTGAGGGTAAATACCACCCAGATAGGCCTGGTGGTCTGAGTGTAATACCACCCAGGCACCTTCCCTGGACCTGAGTGATACTGCTTTTTAAATTTCGGTATTACTATAAAAGTTGTCTGGCTTTTACTCCCATGACGACCAGTGACTCACAGAGAAGAAAACCTGTTTGTGTTCTTTCTGGCTGGAATGTCTACTTAAGGATCTATGCATTGGTTGTGAATCAAGTTACATATACTGATAACCAAAACTTTTCTTCATTTTATCCTAAACTAAACAATTTTGGGACTGTGTGGTCCAAAAATAAAAGGAAAATTAAAAAGTAATTAATTTCATATGCTTAGAAGTTCTTCTCCCAATACTGATTACTATGCTATGAGACAATGCTGTTTTCATGCTTTGGGAAGCAGAAGGAATTGATAAATAAATAAATAAATAAATAAAGTCTTGCTCTGGGGAGAAAAGAAGAGCTGGTGAATTACCAGTTGCACCAAATGCAAAGACATAAAACTGAACAAAAGCCAATTACTTGGCATTCAATACGGCTAACATTCATCTCCTTTTATATTGTTTCTGACTTGATTATTGTAATTTCAAATCACAATAGTTAGAAAATGTTTTGATAAGGCATAATATTACAATGCCTTGTAATTTAACATACTAGAACTGTAAGATACAAAGCTAGGACGATGGTGAGTGCAGGTTGTAAAAGAGAAAAATTGTCTAGATTTATTTGATATGAAAGCACAGGTCTTCTTACTCAAGATGAGATTTACAGTATGACTATGCTTAAATTTTGGCCACAGATATAGTCTTCGTAGTTCTATAAACTTGGATACATTTTCATTCAAACAGAAAAGGTGATTAAAAATACCTACCTGGTGGAGTTGTGCAAATTGAGTAAATGAATCCATGTCAAAGCGTTTTGTAAATTGCAAACTGTGACACTAATTTACTTTGCAGGAGGCAATCATGAAGTGTTATTAAGTGATTGAAAGAAAATATTAATCCAGCCTATTTTGTACTTTTTCTAATGTATATAAAGAAGAAAAGCATTCCAACTTCACATGTGTGCCTCTGCTAAAATTGTCACCTGAGTGTAATTGTGAGGAGACAATTAGATAAACTTAATTTGAGGGACATTACACAAAAAACAACTGGTGTGGACTCTACAAAAATGTCAATTGTCAAAGACAAAGGAAATATATACATATGACAATATATACAATAGTGATCCTTGATTGAATCCTGGATTTAAAATAAAATATAATAAATACCCAGACTGAGACAATTGGGAAAATATGAACTGCATATTAGATAATAATATCACATCAAACTTCCTAAGTGTGTTTATTATTTTGTAGTTATGGTAGGATATTTGTTCTTAGGAGGTACATACTAAAGTTGTGCTTTTTAGTTTTTATTTAAATTCCAGTTAGTTAGCATACACTGTGATGTTAGTTTCAGGCATACAATATAGTGATTCAACACTTCCTTTACATCACCCGGTGCTCATCTCATCACAAGTGTGCTCCTTAATATCCATCACTTACTTAACCCATCCCCCCAACCATCTCCCTTTGGTAACTATCATTTTGTTCTCTAGAGTTAAGATTTGTTTCTTGGCTTGCCTCCCCCCTCTCTTTTTTCCCCCCCTCTTTGTTTGTTTGCTTTGTTTCTTAAATTCCACATATGAGTGAAAACATATGGTATTTGTTTTTCTCTGACTGACTTACTTCGCTTAGTTAATACTCTCTAGCTCCATCCATGTCATTCCAAATGGCAAGACTTCATTCTTTTTTATGGCTGAGTAACATTCCATCACTCACACACACACACACACACACACACACACACACATCACCTCTTCCGCTTGGGTTGTTTCATCACACACACACACACACACACACACACACACACACATCACCTCTTCCACTTGGGTTGTTTCCATAATTTGGCTATTGTAGATAAAGCTGCTATAAAACGTTGGGGTATATGTATCCCTTTGGGTTAGTAATTTAGTATTCTTTGGATAAACACCCAGTAGTGCAATTGCTGATTCATAGGGTAGTTATATTTCTAACTTTTTGAGGAACTTTCATACTGTTTTCCAGAGTGGCTGCACCAGTTTGCATTCCCATCAACAGTGCAAAAGAGTTCCCTTTTCTCCACATCCTTGCCAACACCTATTGTTTCTTGTGTTGTTGATTTTAGCCATTCTGACAGGTGTGGGGTGATAGCCATGCTAGAGTTCTTAGGGATGAACCATCTTTGTAAGTAATTCTCAAATGGTTTGGTAAAATATTTACATATATAGACAGAGAAATAAAGCCAATGTGGCAAAATGGTAATAACTCTGGAATCTAGTGAAGGCTTTCCAGGTGTTCACTGTTAAATATTCCCACAGCTTTTCTGTAGTTTAAAATTTTTTTCAAAATGAAAACTTGGAGGAAAATTTATAAAGTTAAAAAACCTAAATCCTCAAAACACTTGAGTCATTAAAAAACAGATCTTCCTGAAATATATCTGTCCTTCACAGATCATGTTTTTCTACCATCTCATTGTACTGTGAGATATAAATATAGAGGCTTAAAAAAGAAGAATCTTGCAGCAAAAGTGGTGCTTGAAGGAAATTTATAGAATGGAATGCATATATTAGAAAAGAAGAAAGATCTAAAATCAATAACCTACGTTTCCATTTTGGGAACTTAGAAGAACAAATTAAATCCAAAGTAAGAAGAAAAGAAAGAATAATATTAGCAAAAGTCAATGAAATGGAAAACAGGCAATTAATCAGCTTCCATGGAAACTGTAGTCAAATCACCTCTTTCATTTCTGATATTAGTAACTTGTGTCTTCTCTCGTTTTTTTTTTTTTTCTCAGTTAGCCTGGCTTGAGGTTAATTGATTTTATTGATCTTTTCAGAGAACCAGCTTTTGGTTTCATTGATTTTCCCTATTGAAAACTTATGTCCACACTAAAATCTGCACATGGATGTTTACAGCAGCTTATTCACAACTGCTAAAACTTGGAAGCAACCAAGATGCCCTTCAGTAGGTGAAGGGATAAAGAAACTGATACATTTGGCAAATGGAATATTAGTAAGTGCTCAAAAGAAATATGTTATTGAGCCATGAAAAGACGCGGAGGAAACTTTAATGCGTATTACTAGGTGAAAGGAGCCCGTATGAGAAGGCTACATACTATATGATTACAGCTATGTGACGTTCTGGAAAAGGCAAAACTATGGAGACAATAAAAGTTCAGTGGTTGTAGGGGTGGGAGAAATGAATGAATACACAGAGCACTGAGGACTTTGAGGGTGATGAAAATGCTATAATATTACATCATATGATATTATAACATATGATATAATGATAGATACAGGTCATTGTACATTTTTCTATAAACATAGAGTGTACAACACAAATAGAGAACTGTAAAGTAAACTATGGACTTTAGCTAATTATGATGTGTCAGTGTAGGTTCATCCTTGGTAAAAAAATATATATACTGTTCTGGTGAATGATGTTAATAATGGGGGAGACTATGCACATGGGCGGGCAGGGGACATAGGGGACATCTCTGTGCCCTCCTCTCAGTTTTACTGTAAACCTAAAACTGCTCTAAAAAATGAAGTCTTACAAAAACCTGTACTTTTAAAAACTTATGATTTAGGCAATGAGTGGGATGATTATTACTAATATGAAACATTTTCCCACTGACAGAATTCCAGGAAAACAGATGGAAGTTCTAAATCCATGTGCACATCTTTCAAGATACTTAAAAGCAAAGTAAAAATATATCTTGAGGAGTGTTCAAAGGGATTTGAACATTATTTTCACTTTATCTTTTAGAAAACATTCAGTTCCAGGGGATCTCAGTTTAATGATTTTCCTGCTAGTTTACTACCTAGGTCTTGTTCTTTTTGGGGAGATGGAACTTTTTGTCTCATTTTTTATTTGGAGAGTTATTCTGATGAGTGAGTTATTATTTTGTTACCTCTTCTTGGATGTGATAGGATTCTGACTTCCTCCTAGGCAGTTGGGTCCAGGCAGAAACATTATGACCCCTTTCTTGTCTTTTTCTTGTACAGATCAGAGGCAAGAGAGCTGGAACGAGGACACTCACAGCTTTTTGGTATGTAATTGAAAATTCCTCAAAACGAATTCTTTCTTTTAGTGACTTTTATGAACTGAAGGGCCTGTACTCTACTTTGTTATTCTAATTTGTGAACCAAACTGTAATAGTCTGTGTTTATTTTCCTGTAACAGCCAATATTTATGCTTTGCCTAATATTAATGCAGAGGGAAGCTAATAGTATTAATGAATAACCACTCATCTTTGGTCCTCTGGATTTCCCTTGAAAGTGGATTCATGGTGATAATTGCTTTTCGGTGGGAGGGTTTTTTTTTTTTATTTAAAAAAATTTTTTTTAATGTTTTTATTTATTTTTGAGGCAGAGAGAGACAGAGCATGAGCAGGGGAGGGGAAGAGAGAGAGGGAGACACAGAATCTGAAGCAGGCTCCAGGCTCTGAGCGGTCAGCACAGAGCCCGACACGGGCCTTGAACTCACAGAGTGTGAGATCATGACCTGAGCTAAAGTTGGACGCTTAACCAACTGAGCCACCCAGGCGCCCCTCAGTGGGAGGATTTTTTAGTAAAGCAATTTATATATGGAATCATCTTTTTTGATCTCCTTGGTGGTCAGGAACATACCATAACTACCAAAGTACCATAGATGTATAATTGTGTGAAGAACCTACTTTATAAGCAAGTATGTGTTTAGATGCTCAAGTGCAAGTTGAATGATCTAGAAAATGAGGCATTTACCGATCTAAATTTACTACTGATTCAAATAAAATATTTATATTTAATAATTATAAAAGTAAGATAATCTTAAGATGTCCTTGCCTTTAAAGTTCATCACTAATGGATCGAGGCACTAATGGATCTAGTTATTTGAATATGTGTGTAGTTCTCATTTTTCCTTTGATTTTATATTTATAAAATAATTTTAAAAGAATTATTGTATTTCTTTGCTCCTAAGACATCCATCTCTTGTTTGGTTTAATTCCTTTTTAAAGATGAAATACAGTTCTAAACTTGCTGGGGAATGCATGGGAAGCATTCTTTTCAGAGCTATCTATCAAGGACACATTGTTTTGGTGTGCGACTCTATGGATATAACTGAAAGTCTGGTAATTTTTCAGAAAATATTAATATATGAATTTAACTATTATTGTTCTATTAGCCAAACCATAACAAGAATGATCACTATTGACCCTGGTACGTATTTTCTACCACTCCCAATTATATTGCAACTGTCTTTGAGACATTGCTACCCATGACCCATTAGTCACCATCATTCATTTTGGTGACCATCTCCCTCTCTTTTCCTTCTATAATTGTTAAAACCCATTGTTCTTGTTGTCCAAGTCACTGACAAAAAATTAGTTTTGGTGCATATGTTTACTGTTTAGATGTCTTCAAACACATAAAGTCTTATTGTTTCAACTTGTGTGTACTTAAGATATCTATTTATTCATGAGACACATTATGTGATTCAGGTCAAGAAAACTCTCACGTTGCCTTCTATGGTAAAGAATGCTTTATTGGCCATCATTCAATATTTTGTTGAGGAATTTTAAGGGATACTTTTTATGCATACATTTTTCATTGATGATTTACAAACTAGTTACCAGAAGGTATTGAAAAAAATGGTAGATTTTACCATCTCTATAAGTTGTCAATTACCAAGTACTTTTCCTAGCAAAACATTTCTGATCCTTAGATCAGGGGCCTCCTCATTATGAAAGGTAACCGGAAAGAGCCCAGCTTGTTATCAGAAAAAGGTATGTTATGAGGGAACCCTGTGTTGGTAGAAAGACCAGGTTGGATGAACTCTCTGGTCTCTCGTAATGTAAAATTTGATAATTCTTATGGATGATGATACTTAGCCAATGACCACATTAGGTAATCTCAGTTTTGCTAAGGATTATAGAAATTCTTGCTCCGAACAAAATCAGAGACAGAGTATAGTGGTGAAAATGATAGTCTCTGAACTCAGACGGCCTGGGTTTGATCTCGTCTCTGACACGACCTATGTGACCTTGGTCATTTTACTTAACATTTATGTGCCTCACTTTCCTCACGTGTTGAACAGAGACAGTAATAGTACCTCATAAAGCTGATGCAAGGATTTAATGAATTAATGTGACTATAGCTCTTGGAACAACAGATAGTATATAGACATTCAACAAATGTTAGTTGATAGTAATGAATGAATGATACTGTCATCAGCTGGGGCATCTGTGCCTCTTGGAGATACTTACACAGTTGTCACTAATCCCCCAGATTTATGATGCATAAGAGTACAATACATCTGACAATGATTTCTATGAGTTTCTAGCAACCAACCTCTTCAAGTTTCTTGATGCTGTCTTGGTTCTACCTGAAGCCAACGTGAAGACAAAGCTCAGACTGTTGATTAATTTCTACTTACCCCAACATTGTGGATGTCACTTCCGTCACACCATCTTTCCTCATTTTCTGGGCCCAATTTTCCATCTTCCTCTCATTGCCTTACATAGGCCTTTCTGCATGCATTTAAACACTTCTGGACGTAAGATTTTACAACAAAGGGGCTTATTAATAATAGAAAAATTATTATTTCTCTAGCAAAGCTAGATGTTTACCTAAGAGAAAGTCTTGAACAGCTACTAGGGTAATACAATGTCTTCCAACTTGATGCAAAAGCGTAGTAATAATTTTCATCTTTACTATTGTCATTAAGCGATTTTATAGTCACTCAGATATATTAAAGGCATAATTCTCAGTCCAAGTGTGTAATGAGAGTAGGCAGTTCACATTTAATTCTCATTTTCACATGCCTACATTTCTGGTTCCATGATTATTTTTAGTTCTTCATAGAATTTTTCTTCACTTTTTAAAATTGTGGTAAAATACCCATACCATAAAATTTACTGTGTGAGCCATTTTTAAAGTTTATTTGTTTATTTTGAGAGAGAGAGAAAGAGAGAGAGAGAGAGAGAGAGAGAGAGAGAGAGCAGGGGAGGGGCTGAGGTGGGGGGTGGAGAGAGAATCCCAAGTAGCCTCTGTGCTGGATGGAGATCATGACCTGAGCCAAAACCAAGAGTTGGATGCTTAACTGACTGAGCCACCCAGGCACATTGTTAAGAGTAAAATTCAGTGGTATTAAACACATTCACGTTACCATGCAACCATCACCACCATCTCTCCCTGCAACTCGTTTCATCTTGTAGAACTAAAACTTTACACTCGTTAAACAATAACTCTCTTCCCCTCTTTTCCCTTCCCCTCAGCCCCTGGCAACCATCATTATATTTTTTGTCTTTAGATTTTGACGTGCTAGGAAGTCCTTCCTGTAAGTGGAATTGTACAGTATTTTTCTTTTTGTGTTTGGCTCATTTCACTTAGCCTGATGCCCTCAGGGCTCATCCATGCTTTGGCACATGTCAACATTTCCTTCCTTTAAAAGGCTAAATAATATTCCATTGTGTGTATATACCACATTTTGCTTATCCATTTATCTATTGATAGACACTTGGGTTGCTTTCACATTTTAGCTATTGTGAATAATGTTGCTGTGAGCATAGATGTATAAATATCTCATTGCAACCCTGCTTTTAATACTTATGGGTAAATACCCAGAAGTGGAATTGGTGGATCATATGTTAATTCTACTTTAAATTTTAAATTGTTTTTCACAACAGCCGTACCATTTTACATTCCAACCAACACTTTTCATGGAATTGTTAAGTACAGAATGCTTGTCTAATTATTTTGACATATTCCTACTGGGCAGCGAATATTGTGAAGTTTGAAGTGAATACATTTTGAATGTAAGGTTATATTTTTCCAATTCATTTTTTTCCTGCTGTGCCTATGAAGGCTATGTTCTAAGACCTACTTAATGTTAATTTATGTTACCAGGTGATTCAGAGCGTCAGTGGACTTTTTCCAGAACAGAAACATGTGGGGCCAAGTTTCATACCTCTAATGGAAAAACAGCTTGGACTCCAAGGATTTATTGGCTTAGTTTAAAATAAACTCTATATTAAATTCCTATGCGCTGGCAGTTAAGGAATAGATGACCACATATGTTTTCTTCTGAAGGCTTGTAATTTTTTTTTGCACAAAATACACCAATGTGACCAGGAATGGGGACACTGGATTACAAAGAAAGAATTGGCTAGCTGAAAAAATACTTATATAGTTGAAACAGAATCTACAAGCTTTTCAAATTATCAAGAGAACAGGTTAACATTTGTGGTATTATTTTTTCTGGTTAAATAATATTTGTGCTTTTTAATATTTTGGTTCAAAAATACAGATACAGCTTTCTAAGGGACAGAACCCAATTCCCAAACTGAGAAGTTATTAGCTGAAAATCTCACAGTCTTTTGGGGTTATTTCCACAAATTAGTGGGTCACTTTCTCAGAAAATCTTCTGCATTTATTGTTTATGGACAGTGAGCGTAGAAAGGAGGAGGAATAAGCTTACTTACGGAACAAAAGTATTCTGGTTGCCAGAGTTTTCATTTGTTTATTAGTTCATTTGTTTACTATGCTCCGTTGAAATATCAATGTCTTCCCTAAGAAAACCACTTTCCAACTAAAGTGTTCATAAAAGGGACTGACAACCTTGGGTATATGTCAGTTTACTTTACACAGGAATTTAAATAGAACTTAAAAAATGTAGCAAAGACTTTTGTAAATGATTAGTAAGGCACAAGGAGCGCTTGTCAGGGGTGCCTAGGCTATGCTGTGGTAGCAAATTAACCTTGAAGCCTCAGTGGCTTACCACAAGGAATTTTTATTTCTTATTCACGCTATATGTTCAATGCCAGTCCCATGAGAAGGGGAAGGCCCTTCTTCTCCACATGGTCTCTTAGAGGGGCGAGCTGATGGAAGTCCCATCTCCTTGTGGCACCACCATGGCAGCAGATGGCTTCAGGGTTTGCCACGACAGGGAAAAGGAATGTGGAGCACTCATACTCTTCTCCAAACTGGAAGTGATGCCCATCACCTCCACTCAGAGCCCATGGGCCAGAGGTAGTCGCACCACCTTTCCCAACAACCTGGGGCTGGTGGTCTTCCTGGGGTCTGAGGGAGGAGAGAGAACCTAGATTTAATAAGCACCAATAACTTTCTCTTTGATGAATTCTGCTGGAGTTTTGGATTAGGCATCTCTATAAAACAATTTTCCTTTTGAAATCAGTCACATTCATAATTCTTTATGTTTTTCTATGTAGGTAAGTAATTTTCATCTTTTTATTAATTTAGTAATTAATTTCACATTTTTAATGTGGTAATTCTAGGCAGGAATAAATAAAATAAGGATTATTGAGAAGGAATTAGTAAAGGTATAGATGTAATCAACCATGAAAAAAATGTCTATGGAAAAAATGGCCATCATATGTCAATGTATCTATAGGCTTCATTTGTATTATCAATCATACTTCGTTATTTCTTTTTCTTTTCTCTAAAACCATAACTAGAACTTAAATGAGACTCCAAATGCAGTAAGGATTGATTGCAAAATCAGCGCAAGGGATATTATATGGAAATAAGGAACTATACTTTAGATCAGTTTTAATAGATTGTCCTTAATTTATTTTATACTTTTTCCCTCCATTATATGCTTATCTTTTCCTGAATCTTAATCTCATGTTTTTTTTCCTTTCTTATATCTCATTTTTCTCCTTAAGTTTCTTTTTCCATTTATCAAAGTATTGTATCAAGCAATATTTTCATATTGGGTACACGGGGAATAAACATGTCTGCAAATGTCTTTATTTTACCCTCATGACTGATTGTGTGTCTGAATTATAGAATTTTATGTACACATTTATTTTGATTGAGAACTTAGAAGGCATTGCTCCAATACCCTTTAACATTCCATGCTGCCTGTTGGAAATCTGATGTTATTCTTATTCTTGCTTCTTTGTAGATAATACCATTTTATCCTGTCTGTAAACTTTTAGAATTCTTCGTATGCCTTTGCAATTCTGAAATTCCACAAGTCATATTCATCATGTTCAGCTGTACATCTTCTTAAAAATGTCTGGCTCAGCATTTTGTGGCGCAGGAAGATTTCTTTTTTCCCCATCTCTGGAAGCTCTCTTCCCATTTATTCTTCCCACCAGGTCACCAAGATGGCCACTGCTAACTCCAGGCTTGCACGGTCCTCATGGCTCAAACCCCAGAAAAAATGACAAGCGACTTTCCCAACGCTGCAGGCAGGATTTCCTGGCTAGCCTTAGTTCATTTACTCTTTTCTGAATTGGCCCTTTGCGGCAAAGGTGTTAAATACTTTGGCCCGTTTATTTCTTACCACCTCTACTCCCTTCACTGAGGTCCAAGGCATTCTCCTATCTTCCCTGGATTACCGCAGTAGCCTCTTAATTGACCTCTTGGTTTATGTCTTTGCTTCTTTCAGTCTCTTCTCAGTGCTGGAGTCAGAGCTGTTCATATGTGTGTCGGATCAAACTTTGTAAAGCTTGCCTGTTTCACTTCAAGAGAAGCCAGAGTCTTCAACGGTAGCTTGAAATACCACCCACGATCCACAGGAACTGGCCTCCCATAATCCCTACACCCCTATCTCCTACCACCCTCCCCCCATCTTACGCTATGCCTCTGCCACGCTGGCCTCCTTGTGTCTGGCCTTACACATGCCAGACGCCCTTTCAATCCCAATTCAGTGCTCTGGTTGCTCCGCTCTTGGATTCCCACAGGTTGTTTCCTTATCTCATTCTGGTCTTCACTCAAGTGTCACCTATTTAGGGAGACTGTTCCCATCCATGCATTTAAAATTACATCCCTCTATAATACTCGTGTCTATTTTATTTTTCTTCATTTATTTCCATCTATTATACTATTTATTTTACTTATTTATCCTGTTAATTGTCTAACCCCATGAAATGTAAACCCCGTGAAGGCAAGGGGCTTTTATCTACTCTGTGCTGTATCTTTGGGCTCTAAAACTGCGTGTGCTACATAGTTAGCCACGAAGTATTCGATAAAGGAGTGAACGAGTGGCAAACCTAAGCCATATGCTTGCTCCTGTTTGGGGGATGTGGGGCCATATGGAGGGGAAGAGGCGGTTCCAGCTGGTCAGGCAAGCGTTAATAAATGTCAAAAACAAACAAACAAAAGATCCGTCTGGTGAACTTTGAGAAATGGGGTCTGTGTTGAAAGGGGATAAGATGAGTAGGTGAAAGAAAGCCACAGACTATGAAACACTACAGTGGTTTTCTAATTTGTTTGATTTTGAATTTTGAGTGTATATAATCGTCCTTATATGTTATAATAAGTTTTAAATGTTAGGTAATTTTGCCCGGAAAAAAAGTATGGGGAAAATAATTTTTTTCTGATTTTCTGTATAATTTGTTTCCAATTTTAATTAGATTTTTACTGCTTCTGACCAATGAATGAACGAATAAGCTAGGTTTGGGCAAAGAAATATTTTATTGTTTTCAAGAGAGCAGGTTGCAAGACGGGTTGTCAGGCAATCTCTCTATATTAGATTTCTTCTTAACTGTTTGCCTGTATCCAAATGAAATTTTTGAAGTTAATTTCAGGCTGAATAATTAACAGGTTGATAGCTATCACTCAAAAGTTTTTATTTGTATCTAATACCCTCTACCCCTTTAATCCGTCTCACTGGAGTTCTGTTACTTTTTGTCCAAAGAACTAGCTTTGTGTTTTACTGATCTTCCCCATGTTTTTCTATTTCATTGAGTTCTGCCTTTATTTTTGCTATTTCTTCCTTGGTTTGCTATTTTGCTATTTTTCTAGTTTCATGTGTTGAGCCCTTGGCTCATTTGTTTTCATTCCTTCTTGTGTTCTGATAAATGCATTTAAGGTGTCAGTTTTCCTCTAAAAAGGCTTCAGTTGTGTCTCCTAAAGATTTTGATGTGTAGTGTTTTCAGTGGTGATAAATTCTAAGTATTTCCCATTTGATTTCCTTCTTGATTCAAATTGTTTTTAGAAGTAGTGTGAGATTTTGTTTTCAGACACATAGACATTTTATTTATTTATTTATCTATCTATCTATCTATCTATCTATCTATTTAGAGATTTGATGTCTCATCTTATTTATTTGTTGCTCTTAGAAAATCCATTTTTGACTAGAGTCAGACTTATGTAGAAGCTGTCAGAGAGGACAGCAGTCTGTTCCCTGGCAATCTGTTCCTGGCATTTTTGTTTGGCCTCCTTCATTCTCTTGGCCAAAAATTTAGCATATTCTGCAGCCTCTTCTTTATTTTTCTCAGTACGCTATTTCTTTCTTTTTTTTTTTTTTATATGAAGTTTATTGACAAATTGGTTTCCATACAACACCCAGTGCTCATCCCAAAAGGTGCCCTCCTCAATACCCATCATCCACCCGCCCCTCCCTCCCACCCCCCATCAACCCTCAGTTTGTTCTCAGTTTTTAACAGTCTCTTATGCTTTGGCTCTCTCCCACTCTAACCTCTTTTTTTTTTTTCTCCTTCCCCTCCCCCATGGGTTCCTGTTAAGTTTCTCAGGATCCACATAAGAGTGAAACCATATGGTATCTGTCTTTCTCTGTATGGCTTATTTCACTTAGCATCACACTCTCCAGTTCCATCCACGTTGCTACAAAAGGCCATATTTCATTTTTTCTCATTGCCACGTAGTATTCCATTGTGTATATAAACCACAATTTCTTTATCCATTCATCAGTTGATGGACATTTAGGCTCTTTCCATAATTTCGCTATTGTTGAGAGTGCTGCTATGAACATTGGGGTACAAGTGCCCCTATGCATCAGTACTCCTGTATCCCTTGGGTAGATTCCTAGCAGTGCTATTGCTGGGTCATAGGGTAGGTCTATTTTTAATTTTCTGAGGAACCTCCACACTGCTTTCCAGAGCGGCTGCACCAATTTGCATTCCCACCAACAGTGCAAGAGGGTTCCCGTTTCTCCACATCCTCTCCAGCATCTATAGTCTCCTGATTTGTTCATTTTGGCCACTCTGACTGGCGTGAGGTGATACCTGAGTGTGGTTTTGATTTGTATTTCCCTGATAAGGAGCGACGCTGAACATCTTTTCATGTGCCTGTTGGCCATCTGGATGTCTTCTTTAGAGAAGTGTCTATTCATGTTTTCTGCCCATTTCTTCACTGGGTTATTTGTTTTTCGTGTGTGGAGTTTGGTGAGCTCTTTATAGATTTTAGATACTAGCCCTTTGTCCGATATGTCATTTGCAAATATCTTTTCCCATTCCGTTGGTTGCCTTTTAGTTTTGTTGGTTGTTTCCTTGGCTGTGCAGAAGCTTTTTATCTTCATAAGGTCCCAGTAATTCACTTTTGCTTTTAATTCCCTTGCCTTTGGGGATGTGTCGAGTAAGAGATTGCTACGGCTGAGGTCAGAGAGGTCTTTTCCTGCTTTCTCCTCTAAGGTTCTGATGGTTTCCTGTCTCACATTTAGGTCCTTTATCCATTTTGAGTTTATTTTTGTAAATGGTGTGAGAAAGTGGTCTAGTTTCAACCTTCTGCATGTTGCTGTCCAGTTCTCCCAGCACCATTTGTTAAAGAGGCTGTCTTTTTTCCATTGGATGTTCTTTCCTGCTTTGTCAAAGATGAGTTGGCCATATGTTTGTGGGTCTAGTTCTGGGGTTTCTATTCTATTCCATTGGTCTGTGTGTCTGTTTTTGTGCCAATACCATGCTGTCTTGATGATGACAGCTTTGTAGTAGAGGCTGAAGTCTGGGATTGTGATGCCTCCTGCTTTGGTCTTCTTCTTCAAAATTCCTTTGGCTATTCGGGGCCTTTTGTGGTTCCATATGAATTTTAGGATTGCTTGTTCTAGTTTCGAGAAGAATGCTGGTGCAATTTTGATTGGGATTGCATTGAATGTGTAGATAGCTTTGGGTAGTATTGTCAGTACGCTATTTCTTAAAAGCAATACACCCACATTTGTGTTGTAGGACACGTGCAATAACAAGACCCTGAATCTTGAGTGCTTTGGTTCCAGGTTTCTTACTTTCCTTGTTTAGGGGCTTTCTCATAACATGGTTGCAGACATCGTCCTTTTTTTAATCTTTATTTTTTGAGAAAAAAAGAGTGTGAGTGGGGGATGGGGGTGAAAACAGAGAGGGGGGCAGTGGATCTGAAGTGGGCTCTGTGAGAAGAGCAGTGAGCCGGATGTGGGGCTCAAACTCAGAACTGTGAGATCATGACCTGAGCCGAAGTCGGACGCTTAACTGACTGAGCCACCCTAACACTCCCACTTCATCTTCTTTACAGAGATTGAAAAGGTTGTGGATACTGCTTGCTCTTTTGGGTCCCAGGTGACGAGGCACAGTAGTGTCAGTGAGTCCAGGGATATCGTCCTTCCCTTTTTATACAATGACCAAGTTGAGAACAGTGAGCTTGGCATCCACAATGCAACCCAGACAGGTTTGCACTTTTCTTTCTCCAGTCTTCCTTGGTCTGGAGCAGGAATGCCCCTTACTCAGCAGTAGGAGGTCAGAGCCGTGGATCAAGATACCCCGCTTCTTGGGGAAGCCTTGTTTGTCATTGTCACCAGTGATTCAGGCCACATAATCCTTCCATTCTTCACCCAGAGCATCAGCAGCAAGTTCTTTGGCCATACGCTTCTCATAAAAGGTACAAAGTTTGCATTCATTGCAAACTTCAATGAGTTTCTGGCAGTCAGTAGCTGGGAAAGAGATGTTCAACTTCATCCTGAAGCAGCTTACCACCTCCAAAGCACCACGAAAAAAAGCAGACATATAGATATCTTAAAGCTACGTTTTCACTATTAATTTCTACAATTAATGCGTTATAGTCAGAGAACACAATCTGTGTTAAATCGATTCTGTGAAATTTATAAAGACCTCTGTTGTAATACATCACTTTGTCAGTTTTTGATAATATACCATGTATGAGGGAAATGAGTGTGTGTATTCTGTTCCTCAAGTACAGAGTTCTGTGTATCTGAAATTTGCTAATTTACAAATTTACTAATTTGAAATTTACATCTGCTTTTCTGTTTACCTATTGTCTGTATAAGCCACTGATTGCTGAGAGATTGTGCTGTAATCTTCAACTACATAATTGCCAAATTATTTGCTTCTTTTTTCCAGTTCTATGAGTTGTGGTTGCTCGGCGTATTTTGAGGCAATATATGTTTATGAAGGTTATATATTGCATTTTTGGTTTTTTATTAGTCTGTAACATCTTTCTCTATTAAACATATGTATATATGTTTAACAATGCCTGGTAAATATATTATATATGTGTGTGTGTGTGTGTGTGTGTGTGTGTATATATATATATATATATATACATGAATTGTTTATTTTCAGATATTAAAATCTTTACCACAGCTTGCTTTGGGTGTATGTTTGCCTGGATATCAGGCAGGATATCTCCAATGTCTCCATATTTTTATTTTTAACTTTCCCTATCCTTTTGTTTTCTGTTTTTCTTCTTTTAGATGCATATTGTTAGATCTTGGTTTTTAAAATGACTTTTATTTTGTGATATAAAATACATTATGTTAAATAAAATATACATACAGAGGAGTGTACAAACAAATTTTAATATTTCGGTACTTTGTCCCAAAGCATAAATTCTAGACTACTTGAGTCAAGAAATAGAATTACTGTCAGAAGCTTAGAATGCTCTCTTGTGCCCCTTCCAATAAATCTCTGCCATCCCCCCAAAGGTAACCACTCTCCTGCCATTTGCGGTCACTCATCACTTCCTTACATTCCCTTACAATTTTATGGCCCACTAAACACTATGCTAAACACTGTGGCCTAGTTTTGCCTGATTATATTATTTTGTGTCTGGCTTCTTTCCCTCAGTATTATGTGACTGAGTGTAGAAGTAGTTTTTTCTTTTCTTTTCTTCTTATTGCTAAGGAGTGTTCCATTGTATGATTATAACACAATTTACCCACTTTCCTGTTGATGGACATGTGGGTCATTTTCAGCATTTTGGCTGTTGTCATAAGCCCGCTGGAAGCATTGTTCTCCGGGTTTAGCGTACCTCTGCTTGCACATCTGGCACGTGTGTCCCTCACAGTAAAATTTATGGATCAAAGACTGTACATGTGATCGACTTCGGCAGATATTGCTAAACAGCTTTCCGGTTGGTTGCCCCAATTTGTACTCCCAATAGCAGTGTTTGAGAGTTTTTTCATTGGCTTTACAATGTTGATACATGGTATCGTCAGTCTTAAAATTTCATTATTTTGGTGGTTTTACCTTGCATTGGCCTGATTGTTAATGAGGTTAAACACCTTTTCATATGTATTTGGCTGATTGATACACTTTTTTGTAAAATGGCTATTGAGTCTTTCCCATTTTTTCCTTGGGTTTTTTTTTTTTTTTTTTTTGCTTGTTTCTTACTGATTAATAGGACTTCTTTACACATGCTGGTATGGGGCTGTAGGGGTTATATGTATTGCACTCTGTTCTCATTCATTTGCTTTTACAATGCCTAATGTTGTCTTTGGGTGAGTGGACATTCTTAATTTCAGTGTGTTCCCACTTATGAAGCTTTTCCTTTATGCTTGGAGCCAATGGGGAATGACAGTATTGTCAATAAATGATAATGAGCCAACTGGTTATTAATTTTAAAAATGAAACTTTACTTTTATTTCAAATATAATCAAAAATTAATTGCAAGTAGAGTGTATATCTAATATGAAAGGCAGACAAAGAAAGTTCTAGAATAAAAGGTAGGATAATATCCTTATGACCATAAGATAGTAAAATTAAGAGCAAATAAGAAACACTAACCATAGTCATCTTTCCATTCTCAAACGTTGTAAACTAATTAATGAACATAGCACATCCTTCCAATTATTTAATTATTCTTTAAAAATTTTTTTCAACGTTTATTTTATTTTATTTTTGAGAGAGAGAGAGAGAGAGAGAGAAGAGCACGGGAGGGACAGAGAGAGAGGGAGACACAGAATCCGAAGCACGCTCCAGGCTCCGAGTGGCCAGCACAGAGCCCGACACGGGGCCTGAACTCATGAATAGTGAGATCATGACCCGAGCTTAAGTCATAAGCTTAACTGACTGAGCCGTGCAGGTACCCCTATTTAGCTCTTCTTTAATTTATTTCAATAATGTTTTATAGATTTATAGAATTCTTCATAGAAGTATTACACAACTTTTGTTAGGTTCATTCTAATGTATTTGAAATTTGATGATGTTGCTGTATATGTATCTTCTTAAAAATTTTATTTTCATGCTATTTATCACTGGCATATGAAAATTTTATTGAGCTTTACCTATTGGCCTTATATCTATTAACCTTCTATGTCTACTCTGTAGTCTTAATAATTCATGTGCAGGTTCTTTTCCACATGTAATATCGTATCATCTGAGAATGCTGAGTCTTAATTTTTAATTTTAATCATTATAGTTCTTACAATTTTTTGTTTTATTTAATGTTTTATTTAATGTTTATTTATTTTTTGAAGGAGACAGAGGCAGAGTGTGAGTGGGGGATGGGCAGAGAGAGAGGGAGACACAGAATGCGAAATAAGCTCCAGGCTCTGAGCTGTCAGCACAGAGCCTGACATGGGGCTCGAACTGATGAGTCTTGAGATCATGACCTGAGCTGAAGTCAGATGCTTAACCAACTGAGTCACCCAGGTGCCCCTTAATTCTTACAATTTTTAAATGAGCCCTGCTAATACAGTGTTGTTGGTGGTGAGCATCTTTGGTTTATTCCTAATGTTAAAGGAAAAGTTTTCTTACATTTCACCATCAAGTATGTGATGGAAGAAATAAGGACCATTTTACTCATTGAAAATGGTGCAGTAAGAACCTCTTTGTTTTGCCCATGATAGGATTTGGGAAGGACTTGGTCTGGCAGTTCATCTCTGATCCACCTGGTTTTAGCTGGACTGGTTGGGAGGAGAATCCACTTCCAAGATCACTTTTTCCTCTACACATCTAGAGCCTTGACATTCTTTGTTTTTTTTTTCCTTTTCCGTGTGGCATTTCATCCTCCTGGGACTATCAACATGGGTTTTTACAGCATGGCCAGAGTAACTGGACTTTATAAATGTCATTTGGCCCCCCTAGGACAAGTCTATTTCTTTCAGATCTAAAATCCTATGAATCTGAGTCCCTGAGGTCATAGCAGTTGCAATGAGACATACCTATTTACTGAAAAACAATTTCTAATCTGAACTTTGGGCATGACCAAATTTTAGTACTATGGGGCAAAGAAAAAATAGATGATTCCCTTGGTTTTTGTGATGACAGACTTTTACTTTTGAGGTTAGATGATGTTATCTAGGGTGCTGGAAGAGTGGCAGGTGCACATGTAAGTTGACTGTGAGGAGGTGGGGACAAAACCGTGTAGGTGAGATGTGAGTGAGAAAGAGAGTGTGAAGCGACAAAGTTGGGCGGGCCACAGGAAGCTGGGCGGACCACAGGAGGCTGGCCGGAAAATAAAAAGTCTCTGGCTTTACTTAAAAGCAAGAACAAAATAACCCAAAGACAAATGGAAAATCTCACACACAAAGTCTAGAAAGGGATGGAAACAAAAATACTCACACAAGTGCTCGGGGTAAGGTAAGCTGAAGTGTCTGGCCAATTACAATCTACCCTGTAATTTTTGTATTACTTCGCAGGACTTTATGCAGTACGGTAGTGTATTTAAAAAACAAATAGAGGAGCAAACACTTCATTTAGAAATAGCCACAAAACTTCTTTTGTAAAACTTAAATTTCTGGGTTTATAACTCCAGCAGATGAAAAAAAAATGCTCTATTGAAACCTGAAGAATGTGAAATTGGGGAGTCAAATAATGTTTTGGTCTTTGGTCTCAAGCTAAATAGTATACTTACATGTTGGTCCACTAGGTGTCTCTTTGCGTACATGTTATGATTCCAGCCAGAGGCAGCTACTCTATTCTTGAAGGAAACAGTTTACGTGGATTGTGCCAACAAATGCCTTAATTTGAGAGTGTTTAAGAATGACTTTAATTTACAGTTCTTCCTACAGGATAAAGAGATGTGTCTTGGCTACATCTCTCACTCCTGCATTAGAAGTTTTGGAAGCATTGACCCAGAATTGTCAGTAGCTGCAGAATTCAGGTACTTGCACTGGGGTTGTTGACAGGCTGATATTGCGCAATAGTTCCCCATTTGGGATTATGAGCAGGAAGCCAGCCCCACATGATTTCTGAATGAAGCCTTGGCAAGGACACTCAATTCCAAAACAAGCTGTGTTTGGCTCTCCACTGTCTCTTTCTAGGAGCCCTATGCCTTCCTGATCAGATCCTTCAAAATTACCCATGGGCGCACATGTAGCCCTTTGTGTACAAGGTATCACTTTGAGTCACATAAGGTCCCTTTGAATTGTCCAAATTTGGTAAATAATTTACCCACACTAACTTATCCTAAAATAAAGGCAGGGCCAATATAAGTGAATAAATATTCATTAGGTGCCTGCTGATAGTATGTCTGGACTGTAGTATCTATAAGAATTATTATACTCTTTCATCCTGTAAGAATGTGATGAGATTTACTGTTTGCAGAAAAATTAAGCATATTGCTAAGGAGAAGTTGAAAAGGCAAAGATTATTTGGACACTGCTGATGTCCAAAGGGCTCTGGGCTTACAGTATGAAGACCTGAATTCAAATTCTGAATTTTTAACTTGCTAGCTGTGTAAAGTAGGTGGTCTGCCTCCTCTGTATGTCAGTTTATTCATTTCTAAATGTATAGGTAATACTAGTTTACAGAGTTGGCATGCAAGCTACAGTGAGCACCAATTCTGCCAAATATCATTATAAGAGCCTCCTAGAGAAGTCACCGTATTCTTAAAAATTTTTTTCCATTTTTTTTTGAGAAATAAATGACAACGTCACTGTATAAATCTGAGGTGTGCAACGTGGCGTTTTTTCTTTTTTTTATTGAAATATGGCTGAAGTATACTGTATTAGTTCCAGGTGTACAACATAGTAATTCAACTCATATACAGTATGAAATGATCAGTGGGATGTGTAGTTACCATCAGTCACCATACAAAGTTATTACAATATTATTGACTATGTTCCCTGACAGCCTAATGGTTTGATTTATGTATTTTGTGAAATGATTCACCACTTTGGTTCAGCAAACATCTATCTTCTTATATAAATACAGTAAAAAGAAAAGAAAACGAGAATAAAAGAAACCATTTTCTCCTTGTGAAGAGAACTTGTTAGAATTTACTCTTAACAACTTTCCTTTATGTCCCACGACGGTGTTAGCTAGTCATCGTGTTTGTTACACTTCTAGTACTTATTTGTCTCGTGACCTGAAGTTTGCACCCTTTAAGAGAATATTTATTTACTTTTGAGAGAGAGACAGAGAGCGTGTGAGTACACATGCAAGCAGAGGAGGGGCAGAGAGAGAGAGTGGGAGAGAGAGAATCCTAAGCGGGCTCTACACTGCCAGTGCAGAGCCTCACGTGGGGCTCCATCCCATGAACTGTTAGATCATTAACTGAGCTGAAATCAAGAGTCAGACACTTAACCTACTGAGCCACCCAGGCACCCCAGAAGTTTGTGTTTTTGACCACTTGCTTCCAATTCCTCCTCCCCCAATCCCTGCTTCTGGTACCCACAAGTCTGATCTCTTTCTCTAGAGTTTGCTTTTTTTTTTTTTAAATAATGTTTATTTATTTGTGAGAGAGAGGGAAGATGCGCATGAGTGGGGGAGGGGCAGAGAGAGAGGGAGGCAGAGGCTCTGCGTTGACAGCACAGACCCTGATGTGGGGCTCGACCCATGAACTGTGAGACCATGACCCGAGCCAAAGTCAGATGCTTAACTGACTGAGCCACCCAGGCGCCCCTGTTTATTTTAGATTCACTTATAAGTGAGATCTTGTCTTTCTCTGTTTGACTTATTTCACTTAGTATAATTCCTTCAAGGTCCATCCATGTTGTCCCAAATGGTAGGATTTCCTTGTTTTTGGTTTTTGGGGTTTTTTTGGTTGAATAATATTTTATTGTGTCTATATGCACCCAAACTTCTTTAGCCATCCATCAGAGATAGACACTTAGGTTGTTTCTGCGTCATGGTTATTGTGAATAATACTATGATCATGGGGGTGCAGATATCTTTTCAAGTTACTGTTTTCATTTCCTTCAGATAAATACTCAGAAGTAGAATTACTGGATCATGGGGTAGTTCTATTTTTTATTTTTTGAGGATCCTCCATACTGTTTTCCACAATGGCTGCACCAATTTACATGCTCACCAACAGTACACACGGTTCCCTTTTCTCCACATCTTTACAGCTTTTGTCATCTCTTATCTTTTTGCTGACGGATGGCTATTCTAACAGGGATGAGGTGATATCTCATTGGGGTTTTAATTTGCATTTCCCTAGTGACCAGTGATGTTGAGCATCTTTTCATGTACCCATTGGCCTTTTATATATCTTCTTTAGAGAAATGTCTGTTCAGGTACTATGCCCATTTTTGATTGGATTATTTGTGTTGTTTTGCTCTTGAGTTGTATAAGTTCTTTATATGTTTTGGATGTTAACTCTTTATCAGATATATGGTTTGGATGTATTTTTTTTCCCCATTCTGTAGGTTTGTCTTTTGACTTTGTTGATGGGTTCATTTTTTACAAGTTAATTTATTTATTTTGAGAGAGAGAGAGAGAGCAAGTGAGCGAGAGAGCAGGGGAAGGGCAGAGAGAAAGAATCCCAAGCAGGCTCTACAGTGTCAATGCAGAGCCTGATGTAGGGCTCGATCTCATGAACCATGATATCATGACCTGAACTGAAATCAGGGGCTGGACGCTTGACTGACTAAGTCACCCAGGTGCCCCTGTTGATGGGTTCTTTTGCTGTGCAGAAGCTTTTTTAGTTTGATTTGGTCCCACATATATTTTTAATTTTGTTGCTTGTGTTTTAGATGTCATATCCAAGAAATCATTACTAAGACTCATGTCAAGAAGGTTTTTTCCTTACGTTTTCTTTTACGAGTTTCATGGTTTTCGGTATTACTAAAACTTACACAACTCAAGAGCAAAAAAACCACAAATAATCCAATCAAAAATGG
Source organism: Lynx rufus (assembly GCF_022079265.1). Taxonomy (NCBI): domain Eukaryota; kingdom Metazoa; phylum Chordata; class Mammalia; order Carnivora; family Felidae; genus Lynx; species Lynx rufus. The sequence goes on from NW_025814878.1 coordinate 7,119,663, forward strand.
GTCTTTAATCTATTTCAAATTAATTTTTGTGGGTGGTAAAAGATACAGTGTAGGAGTGCTGACAATACCGAATCCATCTTTGGCCCTCCATCTTGTACTTTTCTGCACAATGACCTCCCTCAGGGCTATGTGTTCCAGGCCCTTTGGAGGTTAATGTATGTCCTGAATGTATGTCCAGAAGGCAGGAAGGCTTGTTTTGAGCTTCTCTCTAGCACACAGATGGCATCACTTTCGATAACTAGTAGAGATCCTTTAGCACACAGATGGCACAGCTTTAGTTAACTACCCTTCGACCTCATCATAATGGCCCTCTATAAAACCTGTGGATTAAGGTCTGAGCTTTGTGGAGAATAGCTCCATAATGCCTGGGTCATCACAGATGACCGATCCCACTGGCAGTAAGTTACTCTGAAAAAACTCTGTAAACAGTATGTAGTGGCTTACTTTGGTTTTTGGTCTCAAAGTGCCTTCTTAATTTGGAAGATACTTACTGTTCCTCCTCCATCTTCTAACATATGGGTTCAGTTTCATCCTTTTATATGTGAATATCTAATTATCTAGCAACATTTATTGAAGAGACTTTCTTTTCTCTACTGAGTATCCTTGGCTCCTTTGTCAAATATTAGTTGACCATGGGGTGCCTGGGTGGCTCAGTTGGTTAAGCATCTGACTTTGGCTCAGGCCATGGTCTGATGGTTTGTGGGTTCGAGCCCCACGTTGAGATCTGTGCTGACAGCCTGGAGTCTGCTTCAGATTTTGTGTCTCCCTCTCTCTCTACCCCTCCCCCACTTGTGCTTGCTCTCTCTCTCTCTCTCTCTCTCTCTCTCTTTCTCTCTCTCTCTCTCTCTCTCAGAAATAATAATTAAAAAATATTAGTTGGCCATATATGCTTGGGTTTATTTCTGGGCTCTCTATTCTAGTGGTCTATTTGTCTCTTTTTATGCCACTACCATCCTGTTTTTTTTTTTTTTAATTTTTTTTTTTTCAACGTTTATTTATTTTTGGGACAGAGAGAGACAGAGCATGAACGGGGGAGGGGCAGAGAGAGAGGGAGACACAGAATTGGAAACAGGCTCCAGGCTCCGAGCCATCAGCCCAGAGCCTGACGCGGGGCTCGAACTCACGGACCGCGAGATCGTGACCTGGCTGAAGTCAGACGCTTAACCGACTGCGCCACCCAGGCGCCCCAACTACCATCCTGTTTTGATGAGTATACCTTATAGTACAGCTTGAAGTTAGGAAGTACGATACCTCCTGTTTCGGTCTTTCTCAAGATTTCTTTGGCTAATTAGAGTCTTTTGAGTTTCCATATAAATTTTAGGAGTGTTTTTTCTATTGTAAACATTTTGATAGGGATTGAATTGAATCTATAGATGGCTTTGGTAGTACTGATTATTTTAACAATACTAATTCTTCCAATCCATGAGCACAGAATGTCTTTCCATTTATTTGTGTCTCCTTCAATTTCTTTTTTCAAAGTTGTGTAGTTTTTAGTTTACCTCCTTAGGTTTATTTCTAAGTATTTTATTATAAATGGGATTAATTTCTTTCCTAGAAATGTTGTCGTCAGTTTATAGAAACACTACTAATTTTGTATCCTGCAACTTTACCAAATTCATTGATTAGATCCACAGTTTTTTGGTTGAGCCTTTAGGATTTTCTATATGTAAAAGTATGTTGTCCACAAATACAGATAGTTTTACTTGTTCTTTTCCAATTCTGATACCTTTTATTTCTTTTTCCTAACTGATTGCTCTAGCTAGGGCTTCCAGTAGTATGTTGAATAGGAGTGGTGAGAGTGGGCACAATTGTCTAATTCCTGATCTTAGAGAAAAAGCTTTCATCTTTTCATCACTGAGTATGATGTTAGCTGTGGGCTTGCCATTTATGGCCTTTATTATTTTGACATATGTTCCTTCTATGCATAATGTGTTGAGTGTTTATGATGAATGGATGCTGAATTTTGTTTGCTCTTTCTGTGTGTATTGAGATGATCAAATGATCCTCTTCTTTAATTAACGTGACATATCACACTGATTTGTACACTGTTGATTTAAACTATCCCTGCATCCCAGGGATAAATTCCACTTGATCATGGTGAATAATCCTTTTCATGTGCTGGTGAATTTGGTTTGCTAGCACTTTATTGGGAATTTTTGTATCCCAATTCATCAGGGATATTAGTTTGTTGTTTTCTTTTCTAGTAGTGTCCTTTTTATGGTTCGGTATCAGGATAATGCTGGCCTTGTGAAAGCAGTTTGAGATTCTTCCCTCCTCTTTAACTGTTTTGCAAGAGTTTCAGAAAGATTGGTGTTCATTCTTTAAGTGTTTGGTGAAAGTCACAAGTGAAGCCCTCTGGTCCTGGGCTTTTCTTTGTTGAGATATATATTTTTTATGATTGACCCAGTATCCTTACTGGCAACTGTTCTATTCAGATTTTCTACTTATTCCTGATTCAGTCTTGGTAAGTAGTATGTTTTAAGAATTTTTCCATTTCTTCTAAGTTGTCCACTTTATTGGTTTACAGCCTCTTCATAATACCCCTTATTATCCTTAGAATTTCTGTGGTATCAGTTGTAATGTCTCCTTTTTTATTTATAATTGTGTTGATTTAAGTATTTTCTCTGTTTTTCTTGGTTAGTCTAGCTCAGGGTTTGTCAATTTTATCTTTTCAAACTCTAAGTTTGGTTAATATTTTCTATTGTTTTTCTCTTCTCTATTTCACTTTTTTCTTCTATAATTATTATTACCTATATTCTGCTAACTTTCTGCTCAGTTTGTCCTTTTTCTAGTTCTTTAAAGTGTAGAGTTAGATTCTTTATTTGGGATTTTTCTTGCTTTGTTTCATAGGTGTTTATTGCTATGAACTTTCCTCTTAGAACTGTTTTTGCTGCATCCCATTAAGTTTTGGCATGTTGTATTTCCATTTTTGTTTGTCCTAAGAAAAAAATGTTTAAATGTTTATTTATTTATTGTGAGAGAGCAAGCAACAGTGTATGAGCAGGGGAGGGGCAGAGAGAGAGAGAGAGAGAGAGAGAGAGAAAATCCCAAGCAGGCAGTGCACTGTCAGCGCAGAGCCCAATGTGGGATTCCATCTCCTGAACCATGAGATCATGACCTGAGCCAAAAGAGTTGGATGCTTAACCAAGTCACCCAGGCACCCTGTGTATCAAGAAAATTTTTATTTCCCCTTTAATTTCTTCTTTGGTTCATTTGTTGCTCAAGAGAGTTCTGTTTAATTTCCGTGTGTTTGTGAATTTTCCAGTTTTCCTCTTGTTATTGATTTCTAGTTTCATGACATTGTGGTCAGAGAAGATAGTTGATATCCTTTCAATCTTCTTGAGTATGCTAAGACTTGTTTTGTGACCTAACATATGGTCTATCCTAGAAAATGTTCTATGTGTGCTTGAGGAGAATATGCACTGCTATTGTTGAATAGAATGTCTGTTAGGTCCATTTGGTCTATAGTGTTGTTCCAGTCTGCTGTTTCCTTATTGATTCTCTGTCTGGATGACCTATATACTGTAGAGAGTCAGGTATTAAAGGCCCCAACTATTATTGCATTACTGTTTATTCCTTCTTTTAGCTCTGTCAGTTTTTGCTTTATGTGTTTAGGTGCTCTAATGTTGGGTATATAAGTATTTACAATTGTTATGTTGTCTTGATGTATCGACACCTTAATCGTTATATAATGATCTTTGTCTCTTTTAACTATTTTTAAAGTATATTTTGTCTGATATAAGTATAGCTACCCTTGCTTTTTGTGGTTACCTTTTACTTGAAAGGTCTTTTTCCATCCCTTTACTCTCAGTGTATGTGTGTCTTTAAGGCCAAAGTGAGTATCTTGTAGGCAGTATATTATTGGATCTTGTTTTATACATTCAGCTATTTTTTGTCTTTTGACTGAAGAATTTAATCCTTTTGCATTTAAAATAATTATTGATAGGTAAAGACTTACTATTGTCATTTTGTTAATTGTTTTCCAGTTGCTTTGTAGATCCATTGTTCCGTTTCTTATCCCTTTGTGTATGCTTTTTTTTTTTTTTTTTTGGAGAGAGAGAGGGTGCAAGTGAGCAGGGGGGCAGAGAGAGAGTGGGAGAAAATCCCAGGAGGGGCAGAGAGAGAGCGAGTGAGGGGGGGGGGAAGCGGGGTTCACCCAGGTCAGGGCTTGTGCTCACCTGAAGAAGGGGCTCGTGCTTACCCAACGTGGGAGTCAAACTCATGGACCATGAGATCATGACCTGAGCCAAAGTTAGATGCTTAACTGACTGAGCCATCCAGGCACCCCTGCGAATGCTTTGATATCTTTTGGTACCCATATGCTTTAACATCTTTATCATAATTATTACATAATTACCTTTTGCATAATTATTACAAGATTTCCCCTTGTGGTTACCATGAGGCTTATGTAAAATATCTTACACTTCTAACACCCTTTTTTAAATTTGATAATGAATTAATTTCAATAGAATTTTCATACTTTACATTTTTACCTCTTATCCCCCTCCCATTTAGGCTATTGCTGTTATAATTTACATGTTTTTATATTGTGTAACTAATAACAGTTTATTGTATTTATGGTCATTTTGCTACATTCATTTAACTTTTAAACTAGAGTAATGAGTTATGCACCATTATTACCATATTGCAAAATCTAACTATACTATATATGTACTATTACCAGTGAAATCTACACTACCTTTTTGTATTTTTATGCTGTTAAATTAGCATTATTCTACTTCCACTCAAAGAGCTCCCTTTAGCATTTCTTGCAAGGCAGGTTGGTTGTAATGAACTCCCTCAGCTTTTATTTTTTCAGGGAAGTCTTTATCCCTCCTTCATTTTTGTAATTAAAAAAAAATAATGTTTATTTACTTTTGAGAGAGAAAGAGAGTGAGGGAGGGGAAGAGGAAGAGAGAGGGAAACACAGAATCTGAAGCAGGCTCCAGGCTCTGAGCTGTCAGCACAGAGTCTGACACAGCGCTCGAACTCACAAACCATGAAATTATGGCCTGAGCCAAAGTTGGACGCTTAACCGACTGAGCCATCCGGGTGGTCCAGTGATACCCATTTCTTTGGGGCCAGTTATTAGAGCTTTATCAGTTTCTTTGGTGGTGTCATATTTACCTGATTTTTATATGATCCTTCTTTCCTTTTGTTGGTATCCGTGCATTTGAATCATGGGCCTTCTTTTCTGAACTTTATAGGTTTGCTTTGGCAGAGGCAGTTTTTCACCAGTTAGCTCAGTTTGGGTTTCTGGGTGTGTCTGCTGGTGATGTCTTTGGGCAGGTGAGACCTGCTATTGTCCAGTTTTGGCTGAGGCAACTGTTTGAGCTCTGATGATGGAGATGGGGCTGTGCCACTGGCTGAGAATAGTTGGATGGGACTACTGGCTTGGTTCGTTACCCAAGTGAGGCTGTAAGATTGGCTCCACAGTGGCGGGAATTCTTTGGCCAGGCTTACTAGATGGTTGGGACTGGGTACTGTCTTCAGTAGTAGTAGCTGAAGCTATGAATGAGCTTCCCTACCCTGGAAGGGCAGTGGGCCAGGGCCCAGAGCTTGTACAGCTTGTTGTTTGGGGACCTGAATCCGGCCTGAGTGTGTCCTGAATTCCCCAGTCGGGGGAATCCACCCATTTTGCTGTGCAGATGGGGGAAGCCATGGGCTGTGCTCTCGGTTCAAGTGCCACTGTACGTAGGGCTGTGGAATATACCGTGCGGCTTCGTGTGTGCTTCGGTTACGTTTTCTTGTCAGACAGGCTGAAGGCTGTGTTCAGTGATGAGTAGGGCTATGAATTAGATTCCCTGCCCGAGCATAGTGCAAGCAGCTCTAAAGCCAGTAAAGCTCTTTGTTCATTGTCTTAACTCAAGCTGGCCTGTCTGACTTTGCGGTGCAAACCACTGGCTCTGTCTGCTCTGCTCTTGACTCAAGCACCACTAGGTTGCACACCTTTCAGGTGTTTTCTCCAGCCCTTCTGATTTGATGGGTCCGGAAGACACTCTCTGCAGTTGGTGGGGCCAAATCTCAGCCCCTTGCCTGGGTGGGAGGGGAGGAGCCACCCCAGGCCATTGTCAGTTTCCCAAATAGGTTGTCCATTTGGGAGGAGCCGGGAGCTACCTTCAGCCTTGGCTATGAATTAATTCATCCACCAGCGTGTAGCCCGGGAAGCCTTCACGCTTGGTACTGGCTTTGCCCTGGGGCAGATCAGCTCTGTCCACCTGGCTCTTGGCTCCAGTGCCCCTGGGCTGCACAGCCTCCAGGAGTTTATCAGCCTTTTTCGTCAGATGGGGCTGGAAGGCACTCTCCACAGCAGGTGGGGCTATGACTCGGCATCTTGCCTGGACGTGGGCCACACAGCTCTGTGGCTGACAAAATTTGTTGGAGGATCTGAATCAGACAGATCTGCACCCCTCCTCCCTGCCCCCGCCGCCCCAGAGTTCCCTGGTCAGAGTGCGGCCCCAACTTGGTTCTGTAGATGAACAAAGCCTCTGGTTGAGTTTACTACTTGGGTACTGCAGGCATGAACTTGGTCTCCCAAGATCTGTGTGCTGCTTGTTGCCAGCCCAACCTTCCTTCTCCATCATAGTCAGATTTTGGGGGCTGGGCCCTACAGATTCCTCTACAGTCCCTGTGGTACGATATTAGGGTAGAGTCTCCTACAAAGTGACTCACAGCGCTGGGAAGCTGGGTTCTCAGGGGAGATCTCTGCACATGGTGCTGCCCTGTCTTGGGGGAGAGGCGATGTAGTCAACATGTAGCCATTTCTCTTACCCTTCTAAGGCATCATCTTGGGCTTTGAGGTGCAGGGAGCTACTTCAGCCTCACCCTTATGTTCTAGAATTCTCTCAATGGTGTTTTGTTCTTGAATAGATGTTACTTGTTCTTCTTGTGAGAGGCAGCAAAGTAAGAAGCAACTTATGTCCGGGTGCGTGGGTGGCTCAGTCGGTTAAGTGTCTGACTTTTGGTTTTGGCTCAGGTCATATCTCACGGTTTGTGACTTTGAGCCCCTGCCTCAGGCTCTGTGCTGTCAGTGCAAAGCCTGCTTTGGATCCTCTGTCCTCCTCTCTCTCCGCCCCTCCTCCAGCTTGCACCCTCTGTCTCTCTCAAAATAAATAAATAAACTTTGAAAAAAAAAAAAAAAAAAGAAACCACTTCTGTCACCATGTTGGTAATGTTACTCCAGTCACCTTGTTCTTGAAAAAGGAAGCCTTTCCATTATTATGCGCAACAGTTCAGCTCCCTATGGTCTCTACATTCTCTACTCATCCTGTCTGACAAAGCCTTGGGCACTACCTTTGCAAAGTCGTAAGGCCTGTTAAAGTGATATTTCCCAATGAAAGAGCTAGCCAGACAAAAGGGGAATTTTGGCCCCAATTCCACCTCAATAGGTGCAAACAGCAGGCAGCTTTTGTAATAGGTTTTCTTTCTCTGGCTTTCTTCCAGCCAGCAATGGTCCCGTGGTAGAGACCACTGCTGCATAGGGTGTACTTTATTCACTCTGGTGGAACACGTTCAGTGGAAGGCCATTTGGCAAAGCTGAATTAGAACGACTGGCTGTCTCAGAGCAGTGTATGTACAGTCCGGATCACACAAGCAGAAAGTGTGCTATCTTCCACGCAGAGAAAATAGGGTTATGATTCTTGCCGAATAAAGAACAATAAGGTGGAGAAATTGAGAGATGCGAATTGCAGAAAGGTAAGGGCCATCACTTGCTGTTCATGCCTGGTCCACCTTAGAGCACTGCATCTTCTCTCACCACAAACAGGGGTGTGGGGGGGAAGGAGTCAGCTGCTGTTACTCAAGGGCTGCCATTGGAGAGACCCAGGGTGAGCTCCTGGGTCAGACTGTAGTGGACTTTGAGACTTGGCCTGGGGGCTCCTAGTGTTTCCTGTGGCCTCACCAGAGGCCTAGTGGCCCTTTCCCTACTTGATGTGGTGTCTTGGTGCTACTATCAACCTTTGAGAAGATTCCTTGAGTTTCAGCCACAAATGTCCTAGATCAGACCTAAGCACACAGCTAGATTGAATCTTAGAAGGACTTAGAAGGACTTAGAACCCTAGAAGTTCTTGGGATCTGTCACCGCCTGGAAGAGGAAGTAGGTACCATGCAGGTTTTATCTGCATCACTGTACAAGGCTGCTGTTAGGATGTGTGTGTGTGTGTGTGTGTGTGTGTGTTTAGAGGGGTGTGCAAATATGTTTTGCAGGGCCCTTGCCTATATAAATAATTCGAAGAGCTGAAAGCGTGCTAGCCTAATTCTGGAAAGCCTGTGGGAGCAATCACTTATAGGTAGGGCTGGCATGATGGAATTTAAGACAATCAGGGGAACAGAATCAGCCCCATGGGGTTGAGTCTCTTCCAGCATCTAGTGAACCCTATGAGCTGGGGAAGGAGAGTGCCTCAAAAGGAGCAATGGGCGTAGGGTGAGATCCGTAGGGCATGGCCCACTTACCTGAGCCCTAAGGGCAGGCCTGCGGGGGTGCAGACTGCAATCTTTGAAGTTTGGGGTTCTGGAGGCTCACAGAAGGGCCAGAGACCCCTCCAGTCCAGGGACACAAAGGAGTTTCGTGCCTTCCCAAGGGGGCGTGGTCAACAGCCACGTGCACCTGGTGGTGCAGGTTCTTCCGGGAGGTAGAAGAGGCAGGTTGTTCAAGATGTCTTGCCGTTTGCCACCTGCTTGTTACCATAGTAAAATAGTCGAATGGGAGCAGACATTGACATGATTGGCTGACAGAGGAACTATCCTCGCTTAGAATTGTAAATTTTTCTGTCTGAGTCTTGACTGTCAGGGCTGGCAGCTTCTGTGGGAATGTAAGAATGGACAAGCGAGGGAGAGGTCTGCCAGTCTCTTCAGATGATGTATCACAGCATTTCGGTGGTGTTGAAAATAAAGTAATTTTAATCATCATAGTTTGTTTAAAAAAGCTGTGGCTCTGAAAACCATCTGTCAGTTCATCCTCAAAGTGGAGAGACGGCAGAAAAGAAATGTAACAAAACGAGTGGGAAACTTCACAATAAAAAGAGAAAAGAATGAGAGAGAAAAGAAAAAAAACTGAGGATTTTTAAAAGCATGCAGGGAATGGATTGGAATCAGAATGACAATGGAGCTTAAATTTAAAAGAAAAAATGTTTGAGATAATTTGGAAAAGGATTTTTCCTTTTTTGAATTTGCTGGACAAAGTAACAGCTCCAGCCCCTCCCCATGCCATACATCATGGTATTTGTGCTCAAAAGGGAGTCATCTTGTATTTTGCTTGCTTCTCTCCTGCTCTGCCTTAACAAGGGATCTTCTGCTAATTGGCAGAAGATAATGGATTATCTCATGCCCTATGCTTTTATATATGAGCAAAGATGAGTTTTCTCTCTTGCTTCCCATGGCAATGCTATGACGGACTACCATGTAACAGAGGATGCTTGCTTACTGTTCTCATTGCTAGTTAAATGCCCACTTTGTTGCCACACGTATTTCATGCTTTTGGACGATGGAGACTTCTGCCTCTAAGAGTGACCAGCATTTTCTATTTCCTCTTTCGCTCTAGTTCCTGGACTAACAGTAATGCACATGGTTTGCTTATGTCCATGGACTTTCTATAAATCCATTTGTTGCTCTGCGAATATCTTGTCAAATGCGAGCATTGTCATTTTAAAGGGTAAGCATGTTGTGAATTAGTATGTGGGTTTTTAGAATTTTGGTTCAGAGTTGTCTTGCTCTGTGAGAAAAGAAAAAAGGAAGCAGCTTAGGCCACGGTTTATTTCACTTGAAAAACTGTCTTTAAATCACAATAAATTGCCTTTTCTCAAAAAGTTTTTATTTAAATTCCAGTTAGTTAACATACAATGTACTGTTAGTTTCAGGTGTACAATATAATGATTCAAGACTTCCATACAATGCCCCGTGCTCATCTAAATCGTCTTCTTTTTGAAAACCTTTAGCACAGTAGGCTCGTACTGGTTTTGCTGCACCATTCCAAAGAATATAAGGTCTAGGGGGGAAAAATCAAGGGGGCTACTTTTGGATCAGTTGAACCAATAACTACCTTTAGTGAATTTTTCTTTGCTCTTAAAAAAAAAAACCCAACCAATTATACTAGCAACTGCCTGTATAGCATTGGTTGCCATGTTGATATTCTTGGTTTATTTTCTGGTTTCAAAGTGATGTAGCACCAGAGTCCATATTTTTGACTTAACTAATTTGCTAAATAGTTTCTAAAATAAGTTGCCAGAATAAACTTGCATTTTGTTTGTGTCTTAAACAAAACAGAATGCTTCTTCACTAGCGTCTTAGTCAGCTTGGGCTTCTGGAACAAAATACATAACTGGGTAACATGTCAACAACACAGATTTATCTGTCCTAGTTCTGGAGACTGGGAGTTCAAGATCATGGTGCCATCATGGTTGGGTTCTGGTAGGAGCTTCTGGGTTGCAGACTGGCGACTCTTCTCCTTGTCTGTTCGCATGGTGGAAAGAGGGTGAACTAGCTCTCCGGCCTCTTTAACGGTCTTAATCCGATTTATGAGGACTCCACTGTCATGACCTAATCAGCTCCCAAAGGCCCCACCTCCAAACACATCACATGGGGATGAAAGGTCAACATATGAATTTGGGGGGGAGGGTTGGTGGGACACAAACATTCATTCCATGACAACCAGTATATATTAAGGACTTTTTCTTCTTTGAAATTAACTTTATTATTCATTTGGTAATGAAATGTGTTTTCCACTTTTTCAGTTACAGAACTTATCAAGAATACATTTTATTTCATTTCGCAAACGTAAAAATATATTTACGACCTTACTGTTTTGGCTGTGATGTGTTAAGGAATTGTGTTTTTAAAGAAGATAACTGTCGTCAATGTGACTGAGAAAACTATCCCCTGAAACCGTTAAACTCTGAAACAAGGCACCCAAAATGTCTCTAGGAGGGTAGGTTAGGAAGTTTAATCAACCTTGAAGAGTAAACGCTATTTTATTTGATGAAACCTGTTATCACACTTGCTCGCATCCTTTAGTTGTGTGCTAATTCCATCAGGAGGAATAGTTTTCTGTAGCTAAACCATTTCTAAGTAATTGCTCCCATTCAAGGTAATTGTTCCCATTTAGTGAGCCTGCATAAAGTCCTGCAAATTCCTCATGTGATATTTTATCTAATTCTCATGAAATCCCTGAGCTGGTTGTTAGTATTTCCCTTTCACTATTCGGGGACATTAAGTGATTTTCATAGGTTTCCACATTTAAGGAGCGGCGGAGTGAAATGTTTGACCCTAACCCATGTGGGTGTGTAGTAGTAGTTTTGAAACGTGTTATTTTGGCCGTGTACCCAGAAAGTAATTTGGAAGCCTGATATATTCCCTGACACTTTACATTGTCACCTAGAATTTTCATTGTATGTTTAAATGGTTGCAAAAGATGTCACTTCTGGTGTATTATAAGTCTTGATAGTAAAAAGATTATATTTAAATATATATAAAAATATATAAAACGTTATACTTAAATATAACCTAGGCGATCTAAATAGCACAGAGATTTTATATGTTTCATTAATTGTTTTTTAAAAAGTCATCTTTAGAGTTTTAATTTTACATTGTTCTATTTACCCCCATGCCCCCCGAAACTCATATTTTCATTCTACTACTCCATGGATTTTTGTACAATTGTATAATTTATTTTTTGCTTCAAAAACTTTCATTGATGACATTATGCATTTCAGCAAAAAAAAATACATATTTAAACTGAAATTAATTTAATTTTTTGTGTGTCATAATTCTTTAAGCCAATAAGATTTCATTTGGAGTGGGTTATATCATATTTATTAGTAGTATATAATTTGACAACATGAATATGCTATTTTGACAAATAATGATTAATACAAGAGGTACATGTTTTTATTGAAAATGAACTATTTAATGAGATAGATGAGGCTTTTCCTCTAATTATGGAACTACTTCTAGGTAAATATTATTTATTGCTAGAATGAGAGAGAGTTCAGAGCAAATTTTAATCCTATTGTTGGTTTTTATATATGTAAGCACTTAAAACTGTTTGTCACCTAAATAAATAGATGGAAATGAAGCACTTTTGAATTCTTTCCAAGTATATGCCAAGTATGTGTGAGCTATCACAACTCCTTTTAATAATTAACAAACCATTAAAATAGATTTTCCTTTAATTTTGTTGACAGCAAAGAACTATATACCTCTTGATTTATGAAAGTTATTTGTTGTCTTGTCATTGGGTTCTTATACATTTTTAAGTCCTGGGAATTATACAAAAATCCTTTAGCAAAAAAACTCTTTTGTGAAGACATATCAAAAAACTCCTTCTTCCTTTTAACTCTTTTAACATATGGGCACCTTGCTTAAACTAATATTCTCATGAAGGGTTGGGAATAAGGCAAAATTATTACTTTCAAAACACTTTTGTCAGTGTCATTCTTATTTTTCATAAACTCCTTTGTGTGCTTTATAAGTATTTTTATCAAAATCTTGGACCTATATATTCAGTGTGTCAATATATAGATAACATGTGTGCTGTAACAAGGTTAGCTGAGCTGGTTCTCTTTGTCGAAACAATAAGCAAATGTGTTTACGTTAGTCTCCGTGACTGCCATTTCACTTCTTAATTCTTCTTATGGCCATGTGCTTTGTTACGGAAGAGGAGAAGCCAGAGTTGGGCTTAAATTGTTTTGATGATTCTTCTGTCCCAAATTATCTTTGAATAATTTTGGTGAAATTTTAGATTTCATATGTGTTCACTATTTTAAGAAGTGCTGAAACTCTAAAATTATTAAGTAAACTGTTTACTTAACATACATAGCCTCTACAATGGCACGTCCATGCCTAGGTCTCCCCACTTATTCCTCCCTGCCCCCACCCCTGAGCACATATTGTTTCTACCCATCAGCTCTTTGAATTAGGGAAGTCTGACATCAACACAGTGTCATCACCACATCTTGCAGATTGGGAAGGATAATTCTAGTGGGATATTCCTGACCGCACCATTCCCCTAAACAAACAAACAAACAAACAAAATTAGAATTTATAGGTTTTCCTTATGGAAACTCATCCAAAGTTGAGTACTTTTATTGTTTGTGTTTTTAATTCATTTACTCCCCAAATGTCTATTGAATCCCTGTGTGTACTAAGACTAGGGATACAGCAGTAAACAAGTGAACAAGAGAAGATATAGTGCCTGTCCTTCCGTCAGTTATACTATAGTGGGGAGTCAGATGTTAAAGAACCAATTGTAACATTAATAATTCAGTACAATTATGAGAACTTCTGTGTCTAAAAGATAACGTGCTGGGCGCCTAGGTGGCTCAGCCAGTTAAGCGTCTAACTTCGACTCAGGTCATGATTTCATGGTTTGTGAGTTTGAGCCCCACGTCAGGCTCCCTGCTGTCAGCGCAGAGCCTGCTTCGGATCCTCTGTCTCCCTCCCTTTGCTCCTCCCACCCTGTCTGTTTCTCTCTCAAAAAAAAAAAAAAACATAAAAAAATTATTAAAAAATTAAAAAAAAAAGATAACATGCCAGGAGAGAATGCAAAAGGGGATTGATCTCTCAGAGGAACTGGGGAAAGCTTTCTTAACTAAATGACCTTTGGTCTACAGGCTTAAATGGTACATATAGGTAAAGATTAAATGGTAGGTATAAACCATCTTGGGTGCGGGCTGTGGAAGAGCATGCATAAAGCTCCTGAGATTAGTAGAAACATGTTTAAGGAATTAAAAAAAAAAGCTAGTGAGTCAGGAAGGAAAGAGACATGGAAATGATCCAAGATGGGACTGGAGAGGAGGCAGAGGCCAGGCAAAGCCTTCCTTGTAGATTTTCATGATATTGGTCTTTACCTCATGTTTCAATGGCCATGGTAGAGATTTAAGGAGAGAGAGGATAGTTAAACGTGCATTGAAAAAACCTCACTCTGGGTAAGAAGTAAAGCTAGGACATGAGCTGGGATGTTTCTGCGATGGTTCAGGAAAGAGGTGCCTTTGACTATGGTGGTTGCAATGGGTGTAGACAGAACACACCCAAGAGACTGTTAGGAGTTTAAGGAATACAATATGTATAAGAGACATATTCTGCGCGATCAAAGGAAGGCTTAACATCAGTGTCAACAAACCCCAATGCTCAGTGGAAGAATCAGTGCTGAATTTTTCTCTCTGTCTTCTATCCTCTTCTGTCAGTTCTGCTTATTTTGCTATTAGAAATCTGGCCGAGTGAAGACATTCAGAATTCCACTGAAATAATAAGGTTTTCTGATGGTGTGATCTATTAGTTAAAAAAAACATTTTGACAACTCTTGCCTAAGCTGTGTGCTTCCCTGGGATAGGCTCAGGGGCATGAAGATGTATGGGTCTTGCCTCTACCTTTGATATTCTCATTGTCCAATCAGGTAGACCTGCCCACAGCATCGTGGTATGTAAAATGCCATGGCTATTGAAGGGTTAATTATGAACACTGTCCTGTTGGGGGGAGCGAAGGTTAAGAGAATTTAAGAGAGCAGGCTGTGAAGCCTGGGTTTGAATCTGGAAATATCCGGATTCTAAGTTTCCAAGTTGCCTCTTCTGAGACATGGGAGTAATAAGAGTGGATTATTCATAGGTGATTGTAACAATCAGATGGCATGAGACTTGAAAATCATCAACTGGTAGAGGATGTAGTAATGGCTTAATAAATACAACAAATGTAGCCATTATGTTATTCTAGGGGAGGGGCTGGTGATCCCTCTGAATCAGGAAAGTTTACACAGCAATGCTTTACATCATATTTAAAGGGTATATATAGTTGACCTTTAATAAGTGTGTGCTTAAGGCATAAATATGTTTTATGATGGTAGAAGAATTTATTGAATATTTTTAACATGTCAGGTACTGCTATGAGTATTATAACGATACTTTCTCACTTCATTTTTGTCTGACCCTAAGAAAGAAATACTACTACAATGCCCAGTCATTTGCATATTTATAATATCAGTCATTTGCCCAATATTACACAGTAAATTGGCAAACTGAGATTTAAATCCAGTCCAGACCATTCCAAAGCTCTGCTCTTAACTTCTACAAGTTTACAACCTTCATTGTCTAAAAGTGCTGCTGAATGTAAACCAGCTTTTGCTTATTATGTATTTGCTCAATCAACGGATATTAAAAATACATTGCTATAAAGAGCCAATAAAATATTTATAGCATTTTATCCGAACATTTTTGTTTTATAAATAAATACTTATGGTAGGAAATAAACACATTGGGGAGCAAACAATACATTATGTGGTTATTCCAGTTCTCATAGATGATTACTGCACACATTCTGCTACAAATATCTTCAGACTTTCCCCCCCAATGCACTGATGTATGAGATGTATGTATATAAACCTGTATTTTCATGATAAAAAATGAATGATAACCTATTTTTTTCAGTAAGAATACATTATAAAACTCTTTGCATGTTTAGGACGGTAGTATATAGCATGGTTGATAGCAAATAGCGACGACTCCGCAAATGTTGGTGGTCGCTGATTGTCATCGCCGTCATCTCGGAAAACCACCCTCCGGCGAGGCTGTAATCATTTGACATTCCAACAACACGAAATTATTCTTTGCAGCACGCCTTCACCAAATGTGGCTTCTACCACTTAATTTGTGTGTGTGTACTAAGCTTGAAGAGTAAAGATGGAATCATGTTGTTTCATTTTGCACTTTTATTGCTAATGAGGTTAAACATCAGTCATTTGTATTTTTATTTTTTGAATTTTCTTCACTTGTTATTCTATTAGTTTGCTTATGATTTTCCTATCGGTATTTAAGAACTCTTTATAATGATGATTTTTAAAAAGTTTTTATTTCAATTGCAGTTAACATACAGTGTTATAGGGGCGCCTGGGGGGCTTGGTCGGTTAAGCGTTCGACTTCGGCTCAGGTCATGATCTCACGGTCCGTGAGTTCGAGCCCTGCGTCGGGCTCTGTGCTGACGCTCAGAGCCTGGAGCCTGTTTCAGATTCTGTGTCTCCCTCTCTCTCTGCCCCTCCCCCGTTCATGCTCTGTCTCTCTCTGTCTCAAAAATAAATAAACGTTTAAAAAAATTTAGAAAAAAAAACCCAAAACATACAGTGTTATATTAGTTTTAGGTGTACAATATAGTGATTCTATACTTCCATACAACACCCTGTGCTCATCACAGCGAGTGCAATCCTTAATCCCCACCACCTATTTCACCCACCCTTCACCCTTCACTTCTCTCTACTCTCCTAACCATCAATTTGTTCTCTATAGTTAAGAATCTGTTTCTTGGTCTGCCTCCCTCTATTTTTTTCCCTTTGCTTGTTTGTTTTGTTTCTTAAATTCCACTGATGAGTGAAATCATTGGATATTTGTTTTTCCCTGACTTAGTTTGCTTTGCATATTACTCTTTAGCTCCTTCCACATTGTTGCAAATGGCAAGATTTCATTCTTTTTTTTATGGCTGAGTGGTTTCCCATTGTATATATACACCACCTCTTTGTTATCCATTCATCAGTCGATGGACACTTGGTCTGTTTCCATAAATTGGCTGTTGCAGGAAATGCTGCTCTAAACAGCAGGGTGCGTGTATCCCTCTGAATCAGTATTTTTGTATTGTTTGGGTAAATACCTAGTAGTGCAGTTGCTGAATTGTAGGGCAGTTCTGTTTTTATCTTTTTGAGGAAACCCCTCCATACTGTTTTCCACAGTGGCTGCACCAGTTTGCATTCCCACCAAGAATGCAGGAGGGTTCCCCTTTCTCCACATCCTCACCAACACCTGTTGTTTGTTGTGTTGTTGATTTTAGCCATTCTGACAGGCGTGAGGTGACATAGTTTTGGGTAGCTTTTTTTTTTCTTCATTTGTAGTTTTGATTTGCATTTCCCCGATACCAGTGAGGTTGAGCATCTTGTCATGTGTCTGTTGTCCTAAGTATGTCTTCTTTGGATAAATGGCTACTTAGGTCTTCCACCCATTTTTTAATTGATTATTATGTATTAAGTATATATTGCAGATATTATCAGCAGCTTGTGTTTTTATTTAGGTTTTAGTCTATTTTTTTTAAATAAATAAAAATTAAGTAATTAAATTTGCCAGTCATTTTTACTGTGGTTTTTTTCATTTGGCATTTTCCAAATAAATGTTTTATTCATATCTACGTAATATAGATATGGTGTTTTTGACATTAAAAAGGGATATGCATTCTTTGAGATTTGGGAACCATGCTGTAAGGCATAAAGTCATGCAGATTATGAGTCTGTATCTCTGGTGGTAAGGAGAAAGAGATTGAAAGGCTCTCTGTTTTGGAAGAGTTTCAGTGGCTGGAGTATGTTTAGTAAGTTTCTTGCTGATCAAAGTCTGAAAATATGGGTTTTCTTTCTTTTTGTTTTCATCCACTTTTCTTGAAACCACAGAGCATGTTGTCTTTCAGGTCATCCACTACAAAGTGTAATACATCAAAAGCAGCTCATCTTCATACTAAAGTTGGGATTTCGGAGGCACAGGGATTAGTTACATTTTTGAAATTGTTTAGTGAATATAATCAGAATAGTATTCGATCAAATATTTCCCCATCTTACACTGTGTTGCTCATCATAAAGAGGAAAATATTTTCATTTTTCAGATATTTGTTTATAGACAACACAATATTAAGTATGTAAGTAACATGCATGTCTTGCTGTAGATGTGAAAGGATACTGACCCATGTACAAATAAACTTCTGGTTTATTTTACGAACTTGGTTTTAAATGTTGACGTATAGCTCTGTGTTAAAAGGCCATTGAGTTAATTGCTTTTATTGTGAAATTCATCAATCAAATTAGAAATGCCTCCCCCTGTATCAAAGAGATAATATCCTTTTTGTTTTTAATTTTTTAAATGTTTATTCATTTTCTTGATAGAGAGAGTGAGAGCAGGGGAGGGGCAGACAGAGAGACACACATGCACAGAATCCAAAACAGGCTCCAAGCTCTGAGCTGTCTGCACAGAGCCTGAAGCGCGGGGCTCCAACCCACGAACTGCGAGATTATGACCTCAGTCGAAGTCGGACGCTTAACTGACTGAGCCACCAGGCGCCCTGAGATAATATGCTTTTATGAACACTTTAATCCCATATTTGACTGAGACTCTTTTTTTTCTCTTCTAGCTTTTGTTTCTACCAATTTGACATCATACATGGCTACTGATGGCAATGCTCTTGTGAGTACCGTTCGGGACACTGCAGACTTAAATACTGTCAGTTTGATGAATGAGTAAAAAATAAACAAATTGATCTTGAGTTTGGCTAGCTAGTTACTGTCCTCCATTTCATTAGCCACGAGGGGATTAAATGATCCTTTTGTTAGGTTTCAGGGGGTTTCTTATGATCACCAAGCATTTAAGACTGCTAGCTATTTGCTTTTAAAGATCAAAAACATAACCATGATTTTAATATACGATACATAAATTGCCTCTGTGTTTTAGGTCAACTATGGTAATAGCACAACCTCTCATGCAACGTCTATGGGAAAAATTCTGCTAATTATTATGCTGAAGTTTTAGGCTTTTTTGAAAATACTTTTACAGCTATAAATTTGCCTATTTAGGTAAATCCACTGAGCAAGTATGTTATCTCTATTAGACAAGGACACTTAGCAGAGAAAATTAAATAGTTGATAAAATTAACATGATATTTCTAATAGGAGGGGTGTGGGGTAGTGTGGGACTGTATAGTGTGTATCTTTTGGCAAATCTAATGACCTCATGATGGATGCATAGGATAGTTTTCGGAGTAGAGCCAAAAGCAGAACCAGAAATGGGGTATTGAGAGAATACAGTATAGACTTCCTGCAAAATAGGGGGCATGGACCATAATTTCCTGATGCAAATTAGGAAATGGATGTCAAGGCAGGTTGTAGGAATCGTGATGGAGAAATGGAATGAACTAGAAAGCTCCTGGAAGGGACACCTTACTAAAAAGCAAGGCAGCTGATTAATTCTCTGCTTTGTTAACAATTTCCTATTCCAGAAATAGAGAAAGCAATGAGAGCACTTTAATTCTGATGCTAATTCTAAATGAGAAGGAAAAGCTTGCTAGTGATGAAAATGGTGGAAACTTTGGGAGACAGGACTGCAGAAAACTAAAAATGAAAACACAAATTATAGTTCATTATTTACCCTGGGAAATTTGCCATCTAAAACTTGCGGAAAAGGCAAATGTGATCCCTTGGACACAAACGAGTAGGTGTTGTTTGATCATAGAAATGTGAATAATCATGATGAAGATAAAGAAGGGGAACACCTAAGAGAATAAATGAGGCCACAGTGGGAAACTTGGCCAAGATTAAATATGAAGGCATATGTATAGGGTGTTCAAGGAAGGTCCTGTGGTCAAGGGCAAAAGACAGGCATCACAGATTTGTAAAATAGTCAGGAACACTAAAGCTTAGAGTTCCCAACGTTTATAAAAATTTTTAAAAAGAAAAAGTGCATATGATGATAAGGACATGTTATACAGAGCAAAGAAATGCAAAGGAAGAACTGGAATTGTTAGATCCTTGAGAAAAGTAATGGAGGGTTTGATTTTTTTTTACATTATTTCCCTTTTCTACTGAAGGAATGTAGTGTTCCAACTGGAAGGAGTTGATCTTATATATTTAAGAAGAAATGGAAACTAAGATAGTAAGAGAGCAGTTAAGCACTTTAAGAAATTCATTCACTCATTCAAACATTCATTTAAAGTTTACTGATTACCTGTCCTGACTCTATCATTTATCACCCACTGTACTAGGTAGGAACTGGAGATTTAAGTATGACCTGAAACATGTTTAAATCTCTACATCTTAAGTAAAGTATAACCCTGGCTATTGGTGCACACTGAAGATTTGATTACCAAAGGACTAACCTACCACCCACACAATCCGCAATTGACAGCCAGCACCGCTGCAATATGTAACCTGCTTCCCCTTGGACCCGGGAGCAGGTGGATTCCACCCTCATTGGTGGGAACTCTGGCTATTTATGGGTCTTTCTCATTTCATGAGCCATCCTCCACTCCCAGACTTAATCAGCTCAGCTCTCCTCGTGTGCCTATTTACCTGTTATTTTTATCTCGCGGCCATCAGTGTCTAGGTCGTTCGGCTAAACATCTCTCTTAAGCATTTCTTCCAGTTGCTTTTCAGTGGTTACCCTACTTTATATTTCCATTCAGAAAATTAGTTCAATTTTCTGCTGTCATTTGTTCTCTAAATAAAATGTAGCACAGGAGACCTATTTTTATGCTAGGTAGTTTCAGTAGGCTTGACACATTTGACCTAATCACATCCCGAATCACACTTCATTTCCACTAACCTAACATTTATTGAGCTATATGTGCTGAGCCTTCTGTTTGGTGCTTATGATGGGGAACTTACCATCAGCAGGGGTGAAGGCCAGTACTTTTAAGGCACTTTTGTTGATCGTGACCTGATAGTTGCTGAGGTTGGCATGGTAAATTGTGCCAATAAAACTGCCCAAGAAACTAGATTCCGAGCATCTGAGATTTTATTATGTGTGTGGTAGAATAGCGTTTCTTCTGGTTAAGCTGAGTTGTTCATTATCTGATAGTAGCCTTTTCTCTCCTCTGAAAAAAACAGAATTTTTAGAGCTAAAGCTTCCCAGAGAACCAAAGGTATTCACTCACCAAGTTCCATTGGTTTCACCTTCTTGGTATATCTTTGTCTTCACGGCACAACACTGCCCTTCCCTATCCCTGCTGGGATCCTTGCCTCTGCACCTGCACCCCCCCCCCAACTTCCCTTGCCCCTCCAACCCACCTGCCATGCAACAGACTGAGTGAACTTTCTTAAACGCAAATAACATTGTGTCCCTTGCCTGCTGACATCTGTTCAGCGGCTTCCCATTGACTTTTGGGTAAACCTCATACTTTCAAATGTAACTTACAAGGTTCTGTGTGATGTTGGCTTTACTACTCAGTGTGGTTATTCCCCAACACTCTGTGGTGGGTGCCTTCTGGTTCACACCTGCATTCCTGTATTAGAGCCTTTCATGCTCAGGCCTTCATCCTTGGGACCTTTGTTTTTATCAACCCACGGGGTGCTTCCCCTGACTCCCCTGACTCCCTGATCCTGGGTAATGGCACTTCCATATGGACCTCATTATCCTTGTTCAATTCTTTCTTTTCTGCATTTGACTGGAAGCTGTGTAAGAGCTTGCTTGCCTCTGAATCTTGGGTCCTTGGCCCGGAGTAATTGTGCAAGAACTGGGGGTTGAATAAACAAAAGCCACAACTGACCAAATCATGGCCTGAAATAAAGAATTAGCATAATCATCTCTAGGATCTGGGTCATAGCTTGTTGGGAAATCTGCAACATAATCATTAGATTTGGTACAATCCCTAAACATTTCTAAGAATCCACTTGTGTAGTCCTCCATATTTATAAGGCTTTCCATGCGTCATGCTGTGGTGATAACACAGTATTATACACTAAATGAGTATTGCTTATTTTTCTGATATGACTAGTTTCTCACTAAGATAAAGAAAGAGATGAATAAGCAAACAAACAAATCACAACTAGCATACACGAATCTTAAAGGCTTGATTAAGAAAGTTCTCTGTTCTCAGATTTTAGTAACAATGTTGTAGCTAAGAAAGGAAAACAGCCTTACCTTGAAGACGACAAGGGTTAGAGGGAATGCTACACATCATCTCTTGTATCATCAATTTAGTTCTTTCACCTAAAGCTTCTGAGAATTCTTACTTTCAGGGATGGCTCTTGTGGGCAGGAAATGGTCAGATTCATCTTAGATAAGAACCTTATTACAGTGGTTTCCCAAGAATTCTTCTAAATAAAATTGTTTTATTAAATATTGCCTAAATGTCAAGTGAAAACTTGTTCCTGAAACAGAAAACTCTGCATATGAATCATGGCAACTTTGCTCAGTTTTCATGCTCCATGAGGACAGCAGGCTCATTGAATGGGAAGGGACATTTACTTCTGGTGCCGTGGCTGGGTTCATCTGCTGCTTCCTGGACTGTCATCTGTGGGATGATTTGTCTAACAGCAAACCGGTATTTGTTGTGTTTACTTCACAATAAAGCTCTGCATTCATCACTTACGGAACACTTGTTGCCTGGGTGTTGTGTTCTGTGTGTGGTGAACAGTCTAGACATGATTCTGGTCCCCATGGGGAACTGCCTGCCCCTCACTTGAACTCTGTGCTCATCGTGTGTGCCTCAGGGCCGGGGTGATATTCGGGGATGAAGTGAGGAATTTAGTTTTCACATTTTTGATTTACTAAAAAGAGCTCACATTTTGGCAGCTTGTTCATTTAGGCCACATGAACATAACTCCGTTATGCCAACGCTGCTGTGCACAGGCGTTGTGCACAGCTCAAACTTGGGAGGCTGTTTCACATATTTGCTGTTCCAAGTAGGACTTCCGGTGGAACAGTGCCTGACAGCTGTCTGGGGAGCAGATTACCGGGTAGGGTCTTGTTAACTACCACTGGAAAACTTCTGTCCCCCTTTCCAGTGCTCTTCTTTTGTCCCCCGCATTCTTATTTCTTTGGTTTCAGATTCTTACTATTTGTAGGACATGGTTAAAACAGGATGCTGGAGAAAGCTGCGATAGTTTTTGAGGAAACGGTATTTTAGATAAAAGTAGAGATTTGTTGAGCACAAGGTTATTTTACCTTCAAGGAAATAGCAAGGGTCAACACTTCAGGTGGGTTCAAATTTAGTGTCAGTTAATACCAGAAACTTTTCTCTATGCATGTGCTGCTTTGGGGGTAAGAAAGGTATTGGGGCAATCTTCATGTTGCTTAACTGTGCTGATGTTATTTAGTGGGGGCATTTCTCAGCTCTGCGTAATCAAGCAGTAGATGGCTTTCCAGGTATTTGTTAAATCTCCACATGTGCCAGGACTACTAGTAAGGCATCATGTGAAGTACAAATTGACATAGGACATAGTCAGTCTTTTGGCAAATATTTATTGAGTGTCCTTTCTGTGTCAGGCATTGGGCTAGGTGCTAGATTTTGAAGTCATGACATGATCAAGAACATCAATTATGTCTTGAAGTCTTGGCCAATCATTGAGTCTGTGGAGAGTTATAGTCATTCGAGCACGAGCTGATAAGAGATAAGAAAACTTGAAGAATCAAATGAAGAGGGGTAATGATTGAATAAACATGTGAACTAGAGGAAACGCCTGAGATTACTCACAGGTTCTGAGTTGGACCATCTGGTGGATAGGGTTACCATCATGTATGCACCACACAGATATATAAACATAAATTATAATATCTGTTGCCGAGCCATCAGCAAAGTATGGTGGGATATAGAAGACAGAATAGGCCAAGTAACATAGAGTTAAACAATAGGCTTAGGAGTTCTACTGGCTTGGGGTCCAGTCTTGGCTCTGCTTCTCGTTATGTGTGATCTAAGGAGACGTTACTTAACTTCACCGAGATCAAGTTCCTCATTTGTGGAAAGGAAGATAAAAATAGTACCTATCATGAGGATTTTGGGGAGATAATATGAGGCAATTATTACAGTGACTACAAATAAATATCACTGCATGAATGTAAGATTATCATAGGAGCTAACTGCCTTCTAAAGTCAGAGAACACTTCATGGACGAGGTGGCATTTGACTTGGGTCAGAAAGATGAGTAAGCATTAACCAGATGAAAAATGGGGTAGGGAATAAAGTATTCAAAAGTATGGAGTTGTCAAAATACTTGAAATTTCTGCATAATAGAATAAAGTTTAAGGTGCCAGGAAAGGAAATGAATAGATGTCTTGGTGGCATAGTGAGGCTACTATGAAAAGGGAATTTCTTGTCACTCAAACTGTGATTTCAAGATAGAATCTTATCAATGAAATGACTGGTTTCCTTTCAGTAATGGTCCTGTGTGTTCACACTCTGATACTATACTATGTTGTAAACATAGAACAATGCTAGACAAAGAGAAATAGGGAAAACCAAAAAAGCGAAGATAGGTTAAAAATCCAGTAATAGCTCTGAGGATCAGAAATGAAAAGCAGCAAGCAAGACTGAAGCTATGGGACTAATGGGTACCTTGTCCGGAGGGAGAAAGTAGTTTGGCTCCTGGACCAGTTTAAGAGGATTAAAAACTGCTCCTAAATATGATGAGAGCTACATTCATTTCTTGGTGACACATAAACAGGGGCTCCCCGACTTGTGAAAGGTGCTAAAGATGAAAAGAAAACAATCGTCAAACCACTGCCTGGGCTTAGGCAATTAACTCCCTAAAGGTTAGGGAGTGGGAGACAGGAACACAGCCCCAAAATCAGACACTGAACCTAGTCACCAGCTAGATTAGTGACTGGGTATGCAAGATTCATTATGATCACCTCAATACATGATTGTAGGACTGATTCTACACCCAGTAGAGGCAATCTGCAAACTGATAAGAAGGGAGCCATGGGCACAATAGGGGAAGGGGAGAAGGAGAAAAAGAGAGAGAGAGAGAGAGAGAGAGAGAGAAGAGAAGAGAAAAGAGAATGGATAAACAAAACCTCTCTACTCATATTCTGTAAACTTAAATTACAAAATAGATTTTTAAAATGCCAAGAAAGATAGACTATACAATAAAAATTCAAGGGAGACTTTATTTTACATGAAATCAATTTTTAAAAGCCTGACAGAAAAATTTAAGTACGAAACTCAAAATATCTTTGAAAATTTTTTGAAAGATTATCAGGCACGAATAAAAAAATATGAAAACTAAGTGGGTTTTAAACATATCTAGAAGTATTAGAAGTGAAAATATATTCTTTGAAATAGAATGTGCAGCAAATGGTATTAACTCAACATTGGATCCTTTCAAAAAGAATATTGGCAAATTAAAAAACATACAGAACATATGTGGTACTGAGGGAGAAACAGATTAAATATTAAGAAAAAGAAACTAATATATATTTGATAGTAGTGGCAAAAGAGGAGAATGAAAAGAAATGTAGGAAAGCATTATTGAATATCTCTGCTAATTTTCCATGCTTAAAAAAGGATACAAATGCTGTTATCAAAAGTTCACTCTAGGGGCGCCTGGGTGGCTCAGTCGGTTAAAGCGGCCGACTTCAGCTCAGGTCACGATCTCGCGGTATGTGAGTTCGAGCCCCGCGTCAGGCTCTGGGCTGATGGCTCAGAGCCTGGAGCCTGCTTCTGATTCTGTGTCTCCCTCTCTCTCTGCCCCTCCCCCGTTCATGCTCTGTCTCTCTCTGTCTCAAAAATAAATAAAACGTTTAAAAAAAAAAAAAAGTTCACTCTAAGGATTGAGCAGTATAAAAAAGAATAAGTCCATAACCAGATACACTGTAATAAACTACAGAATATCAAGGATGATAATTATGTCTTAAAAGAGTGAAAAGATCACATACAAAGAATTACAGACTGATAGCAATTTCATCAATACAATAAATGACAGACAAATGATAAAACGCTCCAAAGTGCCAGGTGAAAAGAATTGTATACTCAGCTAAACTATCATTCAATTTTGATGGCAAAATAAAGACATTCCTGTTTAGATAAACATTCAGAATTTACTACCTGTAAATCCTCATTAAATGGACTGTTAGAGGAGGTACTCCAGGAAAAAGAAAAGTGAACCCAACAGACAGATATTTGATAAAGGAAACAAAGGTGATCACAGAAATTGATAACATATGGCACTAAATTTAATTGTCTATTGATGAGTAATGATGGTAATAATAACATTTTAACAGAAAAATAAAAATCTAGAATATAGTACCAAGAGAGAAGGCATCGAAGCAGGAGTTAAAATGTACTGAATTGGGGCGCCTGGGTGGCTCAGTCGGTTAAGCATCCAACTTCGGCTCAGGTCAGGATCTCGCGGTATGTGAGTTCGAGCCCCGCGTCAGGCTCTGTGCTGACTGCTCAGAGCCTGGAGCCTGTTTCAGATTCTGTGTCTCCCTCTCTCTCTGACCCTCCCCCATTCATGCTCTGTCTCTCTCTGTCTCAAAAATAAATAAATGTTAAAAAAAAATTTTAAATGTGCTGAATTATGTGACATATTCATGATGAATTTAGAAATACTAAATTAAAATAGTAAATTGAGCATCAGAGGAATACCATGTAAGGAAATGGAAGAAAGGGAGAAAATAAAATAAATGTAAACTGAAAACACAAAATGAAACTACAGTAAATGTTAGTAGATTAAACACCTATCAAGAGGCATATATAATCATATTAAAAAAATAAAAATCTGATTATAGGATGTTTATAAAAGAAATAGAAAAAGTAAACAAAAACCGTACACACAGAAATACCACACAGAAAGATTGAAAATAATAGAAATACTAATAAAGTTATAGCTCCAGCAACAAAATTTACATAGGGATGGGAGATATTTGGAAAACAAAATTAGCAACTTTGAGGTTTACATTGAATGCTTACAAAACTTGACTGTGTAGCAAGTCACAAGTAAATGTTAGCATATTTCAAGAAATTGATACCATAAAGATTGTGTTTTCTGAACAGAAAGCAATGACATTAGGACTCAAAAAGAAAAAGATTAGTAGAAAGTTCTCATAAGTTAGGAAACTTACAAGTACATTCTAGAATATCTCACTGGGTGGAGAGAACTGACTTAGAATTGAAAACCAGGGAGATTCAGGTAGAATTTAGATGTAAATTTATAGCTCTAAATATATTATTAAAAGCAAAGAATGATAATAAATGAGAAATCACCTGCAGGAATTAGAACAAGAATAACACAGTAAATATAAAGAAATTCAAAGATATAGGGATAATAAATTAAGAGCAGAAACTAGTGGAATAGTTTTAAAAAAAAGAAGCAAGTGGAAGGATTTCTGAAATTCTGAAATAGGACCCCAAAATATACTCTAGATTGCAGAGAACTGAACATATATTGCAGGAGATTCTAAGTAGGATTCTTGAAAGCAATTTGGAATATATCCAAAAAGTTAAAGAATATTCATATTATAACTCATGGAGTATATGTTTCTTCCTTCTTTTCTTTGTTACTTTTTATTATTTTTAAAGGAATAGAATACAAATACAGTCGTGTTTTCCTATTGACGCCTTCCTTTTTCCATTTCTCTCTCATTCACCCCAAGTTACATTGTGATGTTTATCATTCCCATGCAGCTTTAGTATTTACACGCAATATTTAACAATCTTATAAACAATAGCATTATTACAGGCTTTAATTTTCAACATGGCGTTTTTGAGATTTGTTTTGCCCAGGTAGCGCTAGTTCTGACAGACCATGGCACTAAAGGAAAAGGACGCTGTTTATCCACCCACATACGAAACACATAAGCATTCTACAGTTGTGTATTACCAGTACAATGGTGCAATTAACAAACCGTCTGTGATCTCCACTGTGCAAAGGGGCATGTGTTTCTCTGGGCTGGAGTATTTATCTGAGAGTGGATCTTTCATTTTTTTACACTGGCAGCACTTGATGTTTTGGACTCCCCTTTCTTTCAGATCTCTTGGTCAAGGGGCATCTGGGTGGCTCATTCAGTTAAGCGTCCCTGCTTTGGCTCAGGTCATGATCTCACAGTCTGTGGGTTCAAGCCCCACATCCGGCTGTGTGCTGATAGCTCAGAGCCTGGAGCCTGTTTTGGATTCTGTCTCCCTCTTTCTCTGCCCCTCCCCTGCTGATGCTCTGTCTCTCTCTGTCTCAAATATAAACAAAAAGATAAGAAAAATTAAAGACCCCCCACAAATCTCTTGGTCAATTCCAGGACAACCCCTCCTCTGATTTTCTGTATCTTTTCATTAGCTGTTATGTTCAGTCTCCTTGATTGTTTCTCTGTTGCTACTGTGTAACGTATTGGGCCTCCTTCAGATCCTGACTTTGAGTCTTTGTCGTTCTGCACAAATGGCTGATCTTATCCTAGCTCAAGTTTTGTACTCTCTATGCGTTGATGGTTCCCAATTCTATATCTTGTTCCAGATTTTCTCCAAATCCCTAGACCCTTAAGTACAATGTATACAGAGCATTTCCACTTAGATGCCTCATATGTACATCAAATTTGCTCTTTACTACTGGACGTGTATATTTAAAACTATGCTGTCTATATTGCTGTCATTTATCCAATTGTCTAGGCTAGAAACTCCAGAATTTCCCTGGCATTTCACTCTCCCTCACTTTCTACATTCTCTCCCTCCTCCTCACTCTCCCCTTCTGGCCCCTCCTCCCTTTTCCAGCTCCTCTCTTTGGCTCCTTCTCTCCTCTCCTTCTCCCCCTTCTTCCTAGTCTTCCCACTTTATTCCTTCTTCTGTCTCTTCTATGCCTCCAGCTTCCCCTCACATTCTAGTCCCACTCACATTCCCTGTCCTACTCCTTTATATAACATCAACAGCGAGCGCAAATATCCTAAGAAGCTGCCACTAGTTTTGTTCTTGAAATAAACTTTTTTTTTTTTTTTTTTTTATTTATTGTTGGGACAGAGAGAGACAGAGCATGAACAGGGGAGGGGCAGAGAGAGAGGGAGACACAGAATCGGAAACAGGCTCCAGGCTCCGAGCCATCAGCCCAGAGCCCGACGCGGGGCTCGAACTCCCGGACCGCGAGATCGTGACCTGGCTGAAGTCGGACGCTTAACCGACTGCGCCACCCAGGCGCCCCATGAAATAAACTTTTGCACATTACCATTTATTTCTATGACTTTGGGCAAAATACTGGACCTCCATTTGCTTCAGTTTTCTTCTTCGGTAAGATGGGGAGCACCTAGGCCATAATTATTGTGAAGATTCAATCCGGGTATTTGTGAAAAGACTCAGGGCAGTGCCTAGCACATGGCAAACGTTCTACAAGCTTTATATATATTTTCTAGCTGTCATGATCTCCTGTTCCTATTATTATTAGAATGTCTATTATTTGACTCCAGTTTTTACTACTAGAGATTTTTTTTTCATATGAATTATTGAGTAATATTTAAGGTAGGTTAGTCTTCTGAAAAAAAGTAAGTGAATTTTTCATGTATTTTCTCTGGTAAGATTTTAATAGTTAAAAGCTTTAAAACTCCCTATATAAAGTTGAGTTTACTTTTCCAGGAAGGAGACACGATCTTTGTGGGGGAAAGGTGTTCGTGGAGAAACGTTGCTAACAACACGGTCAGTTGGAATTGGCTTGACTAAAATACTTAGGACTTTTGTACCTTGGTTAAAGTATTGATAGCTTGAAATTGACAATGATGTGAGGCTTTACACCATGGAAACTGGTAAATGCCACACAGATCATGGTGCATTTACTAGCATATCATTGTGCAATTTTGCTAAAGACCAGAAGAATCGTTATGAAGTTTCATGAAGTGACAAACCACTTTACTGTGAATTTCAATATATCATGGAGGTAAATGGTGCCCACAGGATTTAACAATTACTATATAGATTGGAAGTCACTAGACTAATTACTCTGTAACCTGAGTGTTAGCGCCATCATTAGGCATCAGAGGAAGGTCCCTTTGTATATTTTGTTCTGGTTCCTTTGTATGTGTATGTGTGTTTTGACTGATTAATAACCACATGAATTTCTGTAGCCGTTTTGTAAAATTAAAGTACTGCTTTCCAGTAAAAAGGGAATATATATTTAAAAGAAAAATTTCCCCCCAATTTTAGAACCAAGTTAGTGCAAACTCAGAATTTAGGATAATTCTTCATTTTTACCCACAGCACCCCAACGGGAAGATCTTATCAGGCTTTGGACACTTGTTCTGATAACGAGTTATAATTCCACTATTGAAAAACTATCTCATAAATTGCTTAACTGGTTGCTCGGCTTTTTTTTTTTTTTTTTCACTTACCTAGTGAAAAAAAAAAACCCACATGTTAACATCTTCTTAAAACTGACTAGTTAGTGGGTTCCACTTCCTGTTGTGAGGAGTAAAATGTATCTTAAACTCACTGAAGTTCTGAAGATTGTTTTCATTCTCTCATCTAAACCAATTTAGGTTTCAAATTCACATATTTGAGGTGAAACTGAAACTCCCTAAAATTTGTTATTTCTATAATATGTGCTCTGTTTCTGGTTGGGGGAAAACAGTTTTAACAGTTAATACAGATTTTATAATAATTTGCCTTAGGGGAAGTATTGTCAGAGGAGAGTGTCCTCAGTGACTAAACTCCTTTACCCCCCTTAAAAAAGGTCTAAATTCTTTCTTGGTGTTGAGTGTTCACTCTCTTTGAGGTATTGTCCTGCTTGTAACTCCCGATCTCACCCAGCCCAGACACAAGATTCTAGCAAACACCAAGGGCTGGTCTTGGGCAAAATTGAGGTAAAACCTATAGATTCATTTGGGCATTCTCTAGAGCCGGCCCTAGGGTTGGATGGATGAGCTGGAGAGTTCCCAGTCCCATTTGGGGCTCAAAATGGGTGGATGGAGGAGATTCACAAGTGCTCAGTCAGGAGAGATGGACCCAATGGTGCCCGCCTTTACAGACTCTACAGTTGTCTTCTTGTGACTTTCCCATGCTTTGTTCTTCTTAGAGCTGCTCTTTTTCTATGAACTAAATGTGACTGACCTTGGTCATCTGGGGCCAGAACCTTATAGGAAAGCCTCTGTTCCCACATCTAAATTTACCTACTCTCTCCTTTGTCTTTAGTCCTGACTCACCTAAGTTTTAACTATTCAAATGATACACATATTTGGCCTAAAAAAAAAAATATACATATTTTTTTGGTTTCCCTGATCTCAGATAATTGCTTAGTAAAAAGACCCCAGGAGACCATTGGAGGGAATGGTGGGAATTTCAGACCAAGATGCAGGTCAGGGTGGGAGATATCTGTTGAAGAGGTGCTGAGAAGACCTTGTCATCACAATACGCGTAGATTTTTGTCACGTGTCAGGACTGTAATAAATCTATTCTTGCCTAAAACTTAGGGCAGTCACTGCTTTTGTTATGCCCTTTTCTCGCAAGGATGATTGATTCCTGCAGGACTAAAATTGTATTCTAACATTTGTAAAATAAAAAGTCAGTATGAGATTTCCCAGGAAAAATAATTTAAGCACATTGACTTCATCATCGTCACTGAAGGAAATACAAGTCCCACTTATCCTAAAAATGATGCAATTTTTATTAGAATAAAGTATTTGCTTATATCAGTAATAGTGTAATATGATATTATATATAGTCATATAATGTTTTTTGGTTTTCAGATAATTTTCACATACAACCTTGTTAAAAAATCTGTAAGACCTTTATATTGGGATTATTAGAAATATCTTGACTTTACAAACAAGGAAACGAGTTCTGAGTGGTCAATTGACTTTTTCCTGGTAACACAGCTACCCAGGCAGGAGCTGATTTTAGGCCCCTGGATTTTTAAATCCTACCCTCTTTCCCCTGTATCATATTCCCTCTTGAAACATATAGTAGTACCATATACATTAGCTATTAGGTCAATAGTTAGGTATGCAGAATACTAGCCAGGAACATCTATATTATAAAATGTTGTGGTAAGATGGTATGTCAACCATTAGAGCTGCTTTGCGATTATGTACAATATTTTTAAATTCTCTACTTGTTAACATAAAAGATTAAGTCTTTTATATATGAGTAAATTCAGCTTAGATAATGTGCAACTTCTTTAATCTAAAACGTCTCTACACACACACACACACACACACACACACACACACACACGGCCATTTGAAAGCTTCTTTCTTTTTTTTTATTATCTGTGTTTGCTGATAGTCTGATCTTACACATATTGTTTAAAATGTATTGTGAAAGATGTGTATTTCAGATATATTATCTTATGTCTGATTTGAATATTTGAAGAGCTAGTATAAAATAGAAGTTGAAATTAACTTATCTTCTGTGAAACATGTGAGAAACATTCAGAGATGCTTAAAGACAGAATGAGTAATTTGAATCTGGCTGTAGATAAGAATTTCCTGATAAGGAGGATAGATACTTAGATGTCACCAAAAGAGGTTGTGGGACTTCTTTTTCTGGGATATTGAATTCATGTGGTGTAGGTGTAACCCTAGATGGGGGCAGGGCCATGGATTTAACAATCTGATACGAACCCGTAGTATTGTGAGATCGCAATTAGCTTCCCGGTTTATTTAATTAATTGGTGTTATTTAAAAAATTGCCAGGGAAGAAGCAGGATCTGTTTTTTGATTCTCTCTGACACCCACAAAAAAGTCAAAGGGGAAATATTTCATTATTTTTAAGAACTTCAGTGCACACTGTCCTGCCCTAACAGAAGTGGTAGCATTAAAACTGTCTGTGGTGGAAACAGGAAACATTAGTGATAAACGCCGAGTTACGCATCTTCGTATCTTTCTTCAGGTTCAGCTCAACGTATACCATTCTAATTAGCACATTTTGTGCCTCAGCGAGTAGCTCCCCTTTAGCTCTGCTTGGAGAGTTTTTTTTAGCTTCCATCCTGCTCATAAACACTGCCACCCCCTCCCTCCTTCTCTCTTTACAAATGTTACAACACAATCAGAAATTTCCTCTTTTCTTTCCTTCCTGCATTATCAGCAGGTTCCCTTGCGTCAGAAGCAGAGAAAGAAAACTCAAGGTAATTAGATCTCTTTTGTTTCTTTATCCCCTTTTCGTGTGCGTGAGTGTGGGTTTTCTCTCGGATGCCTTCTTTGGGATCAGATTTATTTATTTTTTTGTCTGTCTTAATGCTCATATCAGAAGGTGGATGGCAGATTAAATTTTTGGTTATTTTTGGCTCGATTTTAAGAAATGACGGCATGCTGTTCATTTGGATTAATCCCTCGTGGTATGTCAATAAAGCTTAGAAAAGCTGGCACCCGAGTCGGGAAGTAGCTGTGTTTAGGTGGGCATTAACCCTTCTCTATCTATTGCATAATGACTGCTATTATTTTGAAAGGAGCTGTGTTAGTACAACGATATGCCTGCCAGACTCATGATTTGAATTTTTTCAATTTATTCTTGTTGAATAATATTCTTAGACTAACACTTGCATATTAGCCTCCCTCTTTCTTTGGTCCTATCTTGTACCTTCTAAGCACCAAATGAATGCTTAAAAATAAAATAAATATTAATTCTTTTCTTTTTTTGCATTTACTTTGCATAAATTTTAGTAAAAAAAAAATTCAGCTCTCAAGAGGTAAACAACAGTTACCTTTCACTTGGTCATGTAAATCAGGGTACAGTGTTATTTACCTTCTCATATAATTGCTGCAGGTTTTTTCACGATGAGTCGGAGGAGGATATCATGTAAAGACCTGGGACATGCTGACTGCCAAGGGTGGCTGTATAAGAAAAAAGAAAAAGGAACTTTCCTAAGCAACAAATGGAAAAAGTTCTGGGTGGTGCTGAAGGGAACGTCGCTCTACTGGTACAGCCACCAAATGGTGAGTCTACAATATTCCTCTCTTTTCAGCTGCTTTGACAAGGGTGGCTTAAACATCACTGAGGACCAGGTGGTTCCTATGGGAAAGTTCATTTTTATTTCTGGAACTTGGAACAGAGCAGATAAATAAGTTCTAGAAACCTTTTCTGATCCAATAGATAGGAAGGCTATTGTACTCTATTTTACAGAAGACAGAAATCATCCTGCTTGACTCATCTTTGGTTGGAGAGGGCTGTCCAAACTTCTATCTATCTATGAATGTTACTACTCTTCCATGAGAAATTGTACTCATTTCAAGACTTACATGGACAGACAGCACTTTATATGGAAACTTTGTTATTAAGATTTCTAGTAAAACGGGGAATCGGCTTTAAGACCTATTAGGGGTGTAAACTGATTCAGTCCACAGAATGTATTTTCATTTCTCCTCCTTTACTGTTTTTTCCTCTGCCCTTTATTGGGTGGGTTGGTTTTAGAGTCGCTAATCCGCGTACCAGCACTGCGTTGCTGACTGTTGTCTCTTGTTCCCTGGCATGCTTGGTGATGGCCTTAAAGTACGATGATCAGACAACACTTGAAAAGAAAGTTACCTGATTTGTCCTTAATCAGCGGTACACTTCTGTGGTCTGCTTCACAGGCTAGTTTTCTGTTGGGAAGGGCTGGAAATAAAGTTATTATGAGAAGGTTTGCTGAGGGTTCCTGGCTAGCAACAGTTTTGAAGACAGCGATGTTGTTGAATATTGAATGAGTAGAGACTTTTCATATAGGAATTCTCTCCATTAACCCCCAGTGGCCAGTTGCTGATCTCAGGAGAGCTGGAGTTTCTTTTGGGGTCTAATGAAGTTCAGCAATGGATATCCTTTAAGCAGTTAAGGGGAAATTACTTAGGAATTGCCCCTAAGCAAGAGCCATCCTTTCTGTATGACGCCATTCTTCTAAAATGGCTTGTGGATCCCCATCACTCAAGTAACAGAGCTTTAGAGCATGTAACTTCATAACTGTAATAGAGGTGCTGTATATAGTTTGTGGATTTTAGTGGATCAACTTACATTCATTGGGCATTAATAAGAAATTTGTTACCCATGTGCCCCTAGGCAGCTGTTATGTAAAGACTTGGTAAAACTGGACCCAAATCCAACTCCAGTGCTCTGGAATAAGCGTTTGCGCCACCCTCCCCAACCCATCCAGCCCGCCATGCTTCTTTTTCTACAACCCCTCTCCAGCCCCCTGTTCTCAGGCTAATTGCTTTGGTTTCACCCCATGCAAAACATGGTACAAAGTCCTTTATTGAGTTCCATAAAATATTTATTTAAGGCTTCAGTGAGCTGTAACAACTTTATCAAAGATTTGGGAGGGTTTCAAGAGAGAATCACTTTGCGGAGTATGCAGGTACCCACTATCTCCCTTCTCTCGTCTCCCCTTCTGGGTATATCTGTCATCTCTTGTTTAACATGGAATAGTTTTACCCACATTAAGGCAACCTAGGGCTGGGGTTGCACCTTCTGTCTTCGGGGATTTTTCCTAAACGAACACAGCTTTTTTTCTTAGGAGGAATTAAGGTCATTACAGATTTTTTCCTCCTGTTTCATATTATTTTTGGCTCTTGCTTTTGGGTAGTTGCGGCCAGTGATAATCTGCATCTTTTATAAATTGAGAGGACTTACTGACACACCTTTCAAGAGCTCTCTGGGAATTTCCAGAGGCTGTTGGAAGGATTGGGTATTGATCAAGCCTGGCACATCCGTGGGAAGTAATAAACTCAGATAGAGGCATGGCATTAATTTCCTCAGTGAAATTATTGAGCAAATATGTTCTTGGTGCTGTCCCCGTCTTCATAGAATTTAAAGGAAGCCCCTTCTGAATCACACACAGTTACAGATTTGGCTGGTTTGGTTCACTGGCTCATTTGGCTTAAGCTTCTCTTACAGCAGCAACTTAGAGGACAGTTACCTGTTTTAGGCATTAGGAAGCTCATGCTTCCACAGGGAGCAGAAATGTCATCTGAGATGAGATTGGAAAGAGGTAAAGGAGAGAGCCATCTGGCACCCTCAAGCGCCCTATCCTCATTTGCTTTCATGCAGATGTATAAAGCAATATTCAGGGAGCAAATCATGTACCTGAATAGAGTTAGGTGAGCGATATTGAATGGAGAATAAGTTTACTGTTATCTGGCCTTGGAGTTATCCTGATAAACGAGTGATATGTAACAGAGGGACCTCCAGCTCCCTAATTTTATGACTCTATTATAGAGAAATTCTCACTTTCTCTCTTTCCATGCACACACGCATACATACACCCACATGAGTGGGCGTGCGTGCATACCCTGACATCTTAATTACATGTTTGTGATGAGGAAAAAAGGCTACTCAATGAATACTTAATTAGCAGTCATATTCCTGGCATCCATGTGAATGTCAACTGTGAAATAAGAACCAAACACATGTCCTCAAGCTAAGAACGTTTATTGACTTTCTGCCACGCAAGGAATTCAGATTCAACAAAGTAGTTCCCAAGGCACTTAATGCCTAATGAGCAAACTTCTTATTCTCTCCTCTATTCTTTCTTCCTTGGCCTGATGCTGGGAGGTAATGGAGCCAATAGCATCCCAGCAAGAACCACTTCTTACTGAATGCCTACTGTGATGCCAAGGGATATTCTAGGTACCCTTCACACATGCTCTTTCTTACTGCTCAAAAACGCCCTCTGAGGTAATAATTGTCACCACATTTGGAAAGTTGGGAAGGCTGAGACCCAGGAAGATTGTGTGTCTAGCCCTGTGATGCAAGTAGTAAGCGGGGAAAACATCACGTTCCGCCCTTTGACTCTGTAGCCAGAATCGTTGCCATCTGCCGGCCTGACCCATGCCGACCCGAGGCTAAATGACAGTCTTCAGTAGGGTTCTGAGAGAAGAGCTCTAGAGATGAAGTCTAGGGCAATTCTCATACAAAAGTATGGTGATCTATCTCATGGGATCCCTTTGTTGGTCTCTATTGCTCTCTGACACATCACCCTCACCATCCTGGGCGACTTTTTTGTCCTATTATTACCCAGTAATTGATTCATGGTGTACCTTCTCCCTTCATGACACTTTGCTGCTTCGAACAGCACTACCCGGATTTCCTTGAGAAAGGTCAAGTCCAGATACTCATCTGCCATTTTCACACCCCATGTTCTGTGCTTAGAATGTGCTACAGAACACAAGAATGTGTGTACCAGGTCTTAACAAAACCATATTCAAGTGTAACAGCCATAAAAACCCAGGCTGTTTACAATCTTGAAATCCACACAGTTGTTTTCCCTTTCCACTTGGATAAAGTACAAATCACTTTCCTCGCTCGTGAGAGTCTCCTGACCTGTATCTCTCTTATTGCGCCACCCTCCCCTTCACCATCCAGCCTCCAACTACAGAATTTCTTTTAATTCCTTCTTAGCATCACATATGCTGGCACTCTCTTTGAGCCTTTCTACACATGCTGTTTCTCTGCCCAGAAAAAGCTTTGTCTCCATGCCCAAAAGTCTTCTTCCCACACAATCCCAATGACCTGAGTCCTCCTTAGAAGTCAGATTTTAGCTTAAGTAGCCTTCCTTCTGACCTTATCCTGGCCTTATCCTCTGACCTAAATCAGGGCGCCTCTGCCTGTACCCATAGAAGCTTGTACTTTTCTTAGTTTTATACCTTTCTTCCCCTTTGTACATGTTTGTTAGGCTTGCTGTTTTCTATAATTGAAGATAATCTCTGTAAGGCAGGATCACAAGTATATTTTAGTGCAGTGGCTGACACAGGCATTCAATTAATATTTGCTGATTTCATGAAATAAATGAAGGTTAGGAATCATCAACATTTACATTTCCCGTGGGGATCTTGAGAAATGGTAGGGATAAGGACTGCTTTTACTGGAAAATATTTTTCCAGTAGGGTTTCATGGTCCCAAGTAGGTGCCACACAGCCGCTCCCATTTGGTAACATTGTATTAGGGGCTATTATTTTAAGATTATTTCTAGGGGCACCTGGGGGGCTCAGTCGGTGAAGTATCTGACTTTGGCTCAGGTCATGATTTCACGGTTCGTGAGTTCAAGCCCAGCGTCAGGCTCTGTGCTGACAGCTCGGAGCCTGGAGCCTGCTTTGGATTCTGTGTCTCCCTCTCTCTCTGCCCCTCCCCCATTCCCTCTCCTTCTCTCTCTCCCTCTCAAAGCTAAATAAAACATTAAAAAAAAATAGAAAATCAAAGATTATTTCTAACCATGGCCACTGGCTGTAAACAAGGGTCTGGTGATCTTGATCAACTTGATCTTGATCCAACTGGGGTGGAAAATGTTGAAAGGGAGGCAGACGTTTCCCAGGGAGCCTCTGGCACTCTCACACTTCACCTGGACACCAGGCACAGCTGGAGAAGTTTGGGACCAACATCTTCTCTCTGGTGAAGAAGCAAAGTTCTGAATTACTGTTTTCCTTCAGGTGTGTTACTACGAAATAGTGACAAGTCCTTAAGATGTTATTAGTCATTAAAAGTATCTTTTATTTTTAAGGTTTTAGATTTTTCTGCTTTTGCTGTAACTAATTTCACCTTTCTAAGAATTCTTTTTCTTGATTCTTTTTTTTCCTTTTTCTTTTTTTAATGTTTTTATTTAGTTTTGAGACAGAGAGAGAACATGAGCAGGGGAGGGGCAGAGAGAGAGGGAGACACAGAATCCGAAGCAGGCTCCAGGCTCCGAGCTGTCAGCACAGAGCCTGATGCGGGGCTCAAACTCACGGACTGTGAGATCATGACCTGAGCTGAAGTCGGATGCTTAATCGACTGAGCCACCCAGGCGCCCCATCTTTTTTTTTTTAAAGAGAGAAGCACAAGTGGGGGAAAGGTACAGAGGGAGGGAGGGAGGGGGAGAGAGAGAGAGAGAGAGAGAGGAGAATCTCAAGCAGGCTGCAGGCTCCAGGCTCAGCATGGAGACCAACAGAGGGCTGTATCCCAGGACATTGGGGTTGTGACCTGAGCCGAAATCAAAAGTCAGACACTCAAGTGACTGAGCCACCCAGGCGCCCCTCTTTTATAAGAATTTTTAAAAAATTTTTTTAACGTTTATTCGTTTTTGAGAAACAGAGCGCAGTTGGTGGAGGGGCGGAGAGAGAGGGAGAGACAGAATCCAAAACAGGCTCCAGGTTCTGAGCTGTCAGCACGGAGCCCGACAAGGGGCTAGAACCCACGAGCTGTGAGATCATGACCTGAGCTGAAGTCTGACGCCTAACCAACTGAGCCACCCAGGCACCCCAAGAATTCTTAATTAAAATCTTGCTTAGTTCCTTGAGAAATATATGGTGGATTTTATTTATACCCAAGACCTATTATAAAGTAAAGTGTATTATATAACTCATTTGAAATTCTTAAATGTTTCTGTTCAGAGAGCATTTAATCATCTCGCTGATGTATTTTCTTATATTATCTAGGAGTGTATGTGGACTGTCAAAATCCATCAAGGGAACATATGCATTATGGTGATAATCAACTTGGAGCCATTGCCTAAACAATTTAGGCTTTAATTACAAAGCACAGTTTAATGTTACTTATAGAGGAGAGATTGAAAATACTTTCTTTTTAAGTGAACCCCGCACGAAAAGCTCATCGTCCCCCCAACCTATTCATCCTCCTCCCCACCCACATGCATATCCTCCTACCAGTATTAGTGAGGTCTTAATAATTTGGGCCAACAGTTGTAAATGTCAGTACAGGATTAAAAAAATAAGGGACTGCATTTCTTCTTTCTATTAATGGCTTCTAGATGGGCAGAGGAGAGAGAGCTATGTAAGTGACATAATCAAAGAAGGATTTGTGAAAAAAAGTGGCTCTGAGATTGACAGTACAGATCAATTCTGTAAATTCTGGGAAGAAGGAAAATATTTTGGGCCAAATGTGAAGGACTTCTGCCCCAGTGATTTTTTTTTTAATTTCTCTTTTTTTTCCTCTCTTTCTTCCCCCTCTCTCTTTTTTTCCTATCTAAGAAGGTGTTTTTTTTTTTTTTAATTATTTTTTCCAAAGCTGTGTGATTTTCCTGGTCCAAGATTTCCTTTACTAGGTAAACATAGTTTTCACCAATCAGAAAACATTATTTCTGTGCATTTCAGTGACTGTAGAATATCTTCAGGGAGAAGATTCTCTTAAGATCCATCTTGGAAGACAGTTTCCCCTCCCCTGACCCCTCCCCCCAAGGAGAGTAGGGGGATGGGCATTCCAGTCCAAGGGAATATGTGAACAAAGGAATGAAAATATAAATGAACTGTACCAACCCACTGTTAGGTATTATATTGAATTCCCATAACCTAGCAAGATAGATTTTATTATTCCCATATTTCAAGGAAGTTTACTGAAGCTTAGGGAATTTAAGTAACTTGCTTAGAGTCAATAAGGAGTAAGTGGCAGAGCTGAGATTAAAAATAAGATCTACCAATACCAAAGCCAGGCACTTTTCCCCGGGCTGCTTGGTGTCCACATTTAGAGGTAGCCAGGGACAGTAAATGGGGGCATCAAATGCATGGTGCAGGAATGTGGACTTGATCCAGTAGGCAATAGGGAGCCACTGGAGGTTCATTAGCAAGTGAAAGTATTCACCTAGCAGTAATAAATGAATATATTGGAGCAGAAAGGAGTTTTCAGAAGCTACTTTTCAGGAGTAGATATAACAAAATGCAGGCATGAGACATGGACTCCTGGATTGGAGTGGACATTATGAAAGCGGGGGGCACATTTAACAGTAAGAAATGGCAAACTGTGTTGAGTGCTCGAATATAAGACACAAAACATTTGAGCCTAAAATAAGAATGATTCCAAGTTTTGGAGCCTGGGAGACTGAGAAAATAATGTGTAAACTGAGGGAGGAAGAGTGTGGCTAAAAATGTGAATTTCCTTTAGACCCACTCTCTTTTACTGTTTTGGTTTCTTTTAGTTTTGTACATTCTGTCATCTTTGTAGAAAATTACTAGAAACCTGCATTGTTCAGCAGGTAAGTAACTGTTGATTGATTTCATTTGATCTATTGCATCAACAATTCATTTGATCTATTGCATCAACAATTCAGGGGAGCCTCGGGGCCCCTCGGCCTCAAATAGAAAAGGTGAATCCAGCAACTCTTTATTTCATGAGAACTGATGAGGTTTGAGGTTAATATCTGGCTTAATATATATTATGCAGACTTTTCAGTTCTTTGAGAATCCAATCTGCCTGCCTGAATGTGACCCCGTTTTTTCACTCCCTGGCTAAATGGTTCCACGTGTCTGTGAGATCAAGTAACTATGTCTGTATCATATGTTTTTGGTCTTTCCTTGCCTGTGCGAATTTCAGAGGAAGGGTTTTTTTCTGAGAATCAATTTCATGAGAATCTCTACAGCAAAGATCTAAGCATGTTTTAGATTAGGCAAAATTTACGTTTTCAGAAAATGATACTTGAAAGCCAGAATTTCTCTTTTTGTGGGACAACGTCCTTGAAAATTTCAGTAAATATAAAATGTGTTTCAGCATAAGAAAAATAAAGAATTAGTTCATTTTCCCTTGGGAAGAGACGTTTAAGTCTTCTGACCCTTTTATTAGTAATCACCTCTTAGCACAGATTTTGGAAAAATGTCTGCATGAGTTTACCATAGATTGGAGAAAATTTGTGAGGAGTTTATGAATCCTTCAATCAGAACTTTTTATACGATTTTTTTCTTCTTTTACCCACTACAGTGTAAGCACCTGAGGGTATATTCTTTACCTCTCTGGTTTAAACTGTGTCCCTAGAGCCTAGAGCTTGTAGGCACAGAGTAGGCACCAGTGTTTTTTGAGTGAATTACTTATTATATTGCATAATTATCAATTAGTTATGTAATTCAATTAGTCAAAGCATAATTGAGCACCTACATGTTCCCAGAGTTCTACCAAAATGAGATGCTTTGGAATAATGGGCTCTAATTTATGTAAACTTCATATTCATTGTTTTTAGTCAACAGCCAACTTCTGAGCATATCCCAAACAAAATTCCAATATTTAAAAATGTCTCTTCATAGAAGAAAATTCAGACTAATTATGTAAAATTGAGGAACCCTTTGCCAACATATGTTCCTAGAGTTTGTACCAGAAAGGGGAAAACGGAAGATGCAATGCTGATAGATCTACACAGGGCAAAATGGGATGTGTTAGCAGCTTTAAGTGAGCAGCTGAACTCAGGGTGACGACTGATGGATGAAAGGGGTGAAAAGGACTATTTAGGTACCACTTGAAATGTGAATGTAAGAATAATTGAGGACTTTTTGAATTCTGTTACTTCCCTTATAATAATTTCAAGTAAGTGGAAATGATCTTTAAAGGGGACGTTTGTGGGGCACCTGGGTGGCTCAGTTGATTAAGCATCCGACTCGGCTCAGGTCATGATTTCTCGGTTTGTGGGTTCAAGCCCCGCATTGGGCTCTGTGCTGACATCTCAGAGCCTGGAGCCTGCTTTGGATTCTGTGACTCCCTCTCTCTCTTCCCCTTCCTGCCCCCCCCCCAAATAAAATAAACATTAAAAAAAAATTAAAGGGAACATTCAGCCTAATTTATTTATTTTCTCTGATGCTCTCTACCACTGTGCCCTAACATTTGTTTTCCTTGCGAGGTCCCAGAATGAATTTCCAAAATAATGGTTCACCACCAAAGCTTTATGATCAGCTCAGTTTATAGTTGGGTCGGGCTGTTTTCAATAATTTCTTGTTGCTGAATTCATGTAAGGTGACAACAGTGGCTTATATTGCCAATACTATTTTTCTTTAAAATCTTTCCAAACTTTACATAATCAATTGTGAAACACCAAGAGTATGAAATCCTTTGTTTCTTTTATCTTGTTCTCAGGAGGCAGTGAAATGCTCCGTCACTGCTGATTTGGAAGAGGATGTCAGAGTTAATGACGTAGGTTGGGCTGTAGGAGAGGACAGTCCTCTTAGCTCACAGCAGT
Source organism: Lynx rufus (assembly GCF_022079265.1). Taxonomy (NCBI): domain Eukaryota; kingdom Metazoa; phylum Chordata; class Mammalia; order Carnivora; family Felidae; genus Lynx; species Lynx rufus. The sequence goes on from NW_025814878.1 coordinate 7,161,943, forward strand.
GACTGGCATGTGCATTCAGGGCCATGGTGAGCAGGGCACTGTGCTTTTGCTGGTGTTTCCACACCTTCTTTCTGTTTTACTTTATCTTTTTTTGGTAGAATCTATTTTCTTGCTTGTTGGAAATTTTATTTTGAAAGTGCTTGAAAATAGTATAAAATAATGATGTGTTCATTTACAAAAATTAGAAAATAAAATTAAGCAAAATAAAAAAAATAAGATGTGGCAAACAGAAAGAAGTCAATGAATTATGATCATTTATTTATTTAAATGAATCACAGTCTTACCAGCTTGATGTGATCACTGTAAACATTTTGGTGTGTATATTCCCATTTTCTTCTACGTTTTCCAAAAATAAAATACTGTGTATTTTTTTTAACTTGATTTTCTCACTAACCAATATATTATCAATATATTTTCACATCAACACATATATATCATTTCTAATAGCTATGTGTGTAGTACATATACTGATACATATGTATGTGTAGTAACATAGTTATTTATACCACATAGTTATACCATAGTTTAATTATCAATCTATAGACTTTAAAATCAGAAATTCCTTTTATTCTAAAATTTCTTAAAATTGCTAACAGGTGATAGAATACATAAGCACACATACACTAACTTAAAAATAAAGTGATACATACTTAACTTACATGTATGAATATATGTATGTTTGTATAACTATTAGTGTGTGTGTACATATTGCTATGTGTGTATAAATATATTGATCTGTGTATGTATGTGTATATAACTTACACATTCTTTTTATTTTAGAGAGAGAGAGACAAGTGGGGAAGAGGGGCAGATGGAGAGAGAGAATCTTAAGCAGGCTCCATGCTCAGAGTGGAGACCCATGTGGGTCCGGATCTCATGACCGTGAGATCATGACCTGAGCAGAAATGAAGAGTCAGACACTCAACTGACTGAGCTGCCCAGGCGCCCCAACTTACAAATCCTTTTAAGCAAGCAGGCAGGAAGGTGGATTTCACCCACGTGGTATAAAGGAGAAATAGCACCTGCATTCTAGTCTTGTAGTTCCTTACAAATTGAGTATCCCTGGCTCAGGGATGTAAGTCTCTATGCATCCATTTTCTTACAAGCGTCATCTGACCAAGAACAATATCTTTACATAGTTCAGAGCAACTTTGAGAAGATCAAATGTACCTGAAAACAACATAAAAAAATCAAGGTAATACACAAAGAAACACAATTTTACGTATGCGTAAGGTGAAATGTGCTCACGTGATACTGTGCAGAATTGCGCTAAGGGTTTTTAGACACCAGAAGTGGTTTCTTTTGGCAAGAATGGGCTATCCTTTGCTAGAGATTCTGAAACATGCACCTAATAACCCTGTGTAAAGGTTGATTTTAAGCTATGAAACAGGGGAGTGCATCAGAAAGCCCTGGAGGAGTCTTCAGCTCCGTAGTTCCTGACCTGGAAGAATTCAGGGAACCCGTGATTTTGTGGTGAGGCTTTCTGTGCACATTTCCCAAGCAGTAGAATGCCACGTGGCCCATGGGATGAACTGAACTTTTGGTTAGAGCTGAGGATTTTCCTGTGAAGTCATTATTTGCTGATTCATCATCCCTCTGGAGCAAGCTTTTTTAAGGGCCAAGGGCCCACCTGCTTCTACAGAAAAGCTAACCGATGAACTCATTTGTCATTGTGCTGCTGTGTTTGGCCTCCCATAGAGCACGTTTCAAGAACATTTCAAAAGGAAACTGTGCAGTGGGAATGAAAAACACCACCACCACCACCACCAAAAACACTGACTATTTTTTAAAGGAGCCAGAATTCAGGAGACTATGTTTGAAACAATGTCTTCGAAAAAGACATCAGGAAATAATGTGATAGGGTCGAAGATGATCCCTGTGTTCAGAATCAGGAGGGCAGTTTCTCCCCTGCCGCTGCGGCTCCTTAACGCTTTGGGCAAACTGCCTGCCCTCTCTGGGCCTTCTTCCTTATCTCTGTAGCAGATGCATACATGGATGGCTCTTACCTGTGAAAGAGATGATGCTCGTTAAGAGCACGTTAGCCACAATTTTTGAACTTTTCAGTCTTAAAAAAATTACTGTCGTAAATGCATTTTCATCCTTGATAATTTTTATCCTTTAATAATGAGCGTTGCAGTAGTATCTTGAAAAATGTTTTAAATTTATTTTTTTTGTTTTTGGGGCACCTGGGTGGCTCAGTCGGTTAAGCATCCAGCTCCTGAGTGTGGCTCAGGTCATGATCTCACGGTCATGAGATCTGAGTCCCACCTGGGGCTGGCTCCACGCTGACCTTGGAGCCTGCCTAAGATTCTCTCTCCCTCTCTCTCTCTGCCCCTCCCCCACTCACGCATTCTCTCTTTAAAACACAAAACAAAAAAAAATTAAAAAAATTATTTTTTATTTTTGAAAACTTGTAATGAAATACATGTAACGTGCAATTTCCCATTAACCACTTTTGAGGATATAGGTCAGTGGCAAGAAGTATATTCACATTATTGTACAACAGTCTCCGGAACTCTCTTTGTCTTATGAAACCAAAACTCTGTACTCATTAAACAGCTAACTCCCCATTTCTTCCCTCCTGCATCCCTGACAGTCCCCATTCTATCTTCTCTGTGTGAATTTGGCTATTCCAAGTACCTCGCGTGAGTGGAATCACACAGTGTTTGCCATTTTGGGTCTGGTTTATTTCACTCAGTGTTCTTCAAGGTCCATCCGTGTGGTAGTGTGGGTCAGATTTTCCTTCTTTCTAAGGATGAATAACATTCCTTGTATGTGCAGACCACATTTTTTTTTTTATACATTCCTATCTGTTGATGGACACTTTGGGCCATGCCCACCTTTTGCCCATTGTGACTAATGCTGCGATGAACATTAGTGTGCAATATCTGTTTGAAACCCTGCTTTCGACTGTTTTTTTCTTTTGTTTTTGTTTTCGTTTTTGTTATGGGCCCAGGAGTGGCATTGCTGGGTCATGTGGTAATTCTATTTTTAAGTTTTTGAGGAACTGCCATTATGTTTGCCATAGAGGCTGCACCATTTTATATTCGCCCCAAAAGGGTACAAGGGTTCTAATTTTTCCACATCCTCACTAACACTTGTTATTTTCTGTTAGTTTTTTTATTTGTATTTTTTTGATAGTAGCCATTCTCATGTGGTGAGGTATTATCTCATTGGGGTTTGGGTTTGCATTTCTCTAACGATTATTAACCCTGAGCATCCTTTCGTGTGTTTTTGGCCATTTGTGCATCGTCTTTGGAGAAATGTCTTTTCCCATTTTTGTTGGGGTTGAGTCATACCTTAATGGCACTCATGAAACTCATGAAAACGATTTGAAGATATTTGAAGTCTCATGAACTATTGGGCGATTTCATATACATTGTGTGAAGACAAGATTATGTATTATACTGGGATTCTAAAAGAAATAACTTTATTTTTTATTTCTCCTACATTTCTAATATTGAAAGAGAATGCATCAGATTTTTAATTTTCCTAAATGGTATTCTTTACTCTTCCCCCACTCCTGCTCTAACAATGGATGGTAGATAAAGTTTATTAGATAGCAAGATATGCAATTTATTCTGTAATAGTGAGATTTCATCAAGTTTATTCCTATTTATTTGAAACCTTTCCTTCCTATTTAGTGCTTTATTTTCCTTCCTCTCTCCCTCCAGCTTTCTCACTCTCTCTTCTCCCACCTGTCTTTCTTTCCTTCTTTCTTTTTCTTTCTTTCTTTCTTCTTTCTCTTTTTTCTTTTTCTTTCTTTCTTTCTTTCTTTCTTTCTTTCTTTCTTTCTTTCTTTCCAACCCTGTGTAGGTGAAAATTATCTCTAGGGTTTTAAAGTTTCTAAAACAATAGTTGGGAGATGATATTGGACAGAAGCAGATCACCAATGGCCTTGTGTACTCAGGATTTTATATTACAGAGAACAGTGACACAAGACTCTTTTGCATTGTGAGGTTTCCATCTTAATTGTTTCTGGAAATGATGTTTCAGAAAGCAAGGACTATCTTATGTCAGACTACCAGAAAGTTTGCTAGTAACTTAATTTCATATAAAATATGATTCCATAGAAAGAGAATGGAAGAATACCAAAAATGACTAATGAGTAGAGCTGATTTACAAATCATAGAATAGGATGCCAGCCACTTCTTGGTCACCACTTAAATATGACCTAATGTGATAGTGAGGTAGTCACGGCCTTGGGTGATACTTAGGAGGAAATAATGAAGAAGATTATGGTGTGAGGAGTTGTGCTATTCATGAGTAGGTACCATGAGGAGATACATTTCTGTGAGAGAAATGGCATCTTTGTTGAGGTGTTCCAGAAGCAGACCCTGAGAAGAGGATTTGGGTACAAGTAGTGTATTTAGGAAGTGAAACCAGAAATACTTGGAAAGGGAATGGGGAAGTGAGAAAGGGTAGAAAATTAGCTAAAGAAATTCTCCTTCACAGGCAAATTATGACTGTGGGGAGCTGAGGCCCAACTGTGCTAGGGAACCCTGAGAGCCTTTGGAAAACATGTACCGCAGGGTTTCCCTCCCAAGGGGCAGGGAGCTGGGGTATTTAAATACCAAGTCCCGTCAGTCATTGCTTGAGGGCTCATCTTGGGGCCAGTGAGTGCTGAGCACCTCCGCACAGGTGGAGAAGTGGAATCTGGCAGGTTGAGAAGCTCACCCACAAAGAGGTGCAGGTGCTGTTAGTGGAAGTCTGGCTGGTCTGGCCTGGTGGTAAGGATGGGGGGTGGGTGGCGGGTTTAGGGGCAGCATCACTACAAGTGGTCTGCTTCCTTCAGGTGTTTTTTTCTCCCCCGTGTTGGAGCCTCAGAACCCTCAGAACCATAGTGATTATTATCACCAGCAGCACCTTCAGTCCATTTTTATAATTAATGTCAGGAATGTGTGGATTCTCTAGGAAATTGTGCTTTGCTATTTATTAGTTAAAAGCTTTTGCTTAGGGGCGCCTGGGTGGCTCAGTCGGTTAAGCGTCCGACTTCGGCTCAGGTCACGATCTCATGGCTCGTGAGTTTGAGCCCCGCGTCGGGCTCTGTGCTGACTGCTCAGAGCCTGGAGCCTGTTTCAGATTCTGTGTCTCCCTCTCTCTCTCTGACCCTCCCCCGTTCATGCTCTGTCTCTCTCTGTCTCAAAAGTAAATAAACGTTAAAAAAAAATTAAAAAAAAAAAAAGCTTTTGCTTAATACTTTCTATGTGGCATATCTATTCCTAGGCATTTGTAAGGAGAATCTCTTTGGATCAAAATCTCATTCTACTCATAACGTTAGATAATCTCAAATGCAACACTATTTGAACAAAAACATGCGCTAGGTAACGTGTGAAGGATATAGTGAGCTTGCCAGCATTATAATTGTTGTCCAAAGAACTTAAAATATTTTTTACAGCGATTAATCTCGTGCAAAGACGACAAGAGAGCTAAGACCTAGAAACAGCTATTCAGAGGGCTCCACTGACAATGGACAGAATAAAAACTTACTTTACTTCATCTTTTTCTTTTCTTCATCTTTTTTTCTTTTACTTCATCTTTTTCTTCATTCTTTCTCTTTTCTTTCTATTCCTTTTCCCCATTCTTATGATTGGTTCCTTGTAATTGATGTCAATAAAATCCTAAATTTTTTATAACTTTAACAATTTTACAGTACAACATGCATCCATGTTAAGTCTAGTTTGTCTCAAGATGCTGGTTATATCTGCTTTTTCACTGTGTGGACACTGACCTGAGTGCTCTGATTAAGATCACGCAGTAAGGGGCTTGCATTGAAATATTCTTTTAAAAAAATCTTTTTTAATGTTTACTTGTTTTTGAGAGAGAGAGAGAAAGAGAGAGATCGAGACAGCGCATGAGTGGGAGAGAGGCAGAGAGAGAGAGAGAGAGAGAGAGGGAGACACAGAATCTGAAGCAGGCTCTGAGCTGTCAGCACAGAGTCCGATGTGGGGCTTGAACTCATGAACCATGAGATGATGTCAGATACTTCACTGCTGAGCCACCTGGGTGCCCCTGCATTGAAATATACTGATTCCAAATCTAGGGTTGTTCTTCTGTGCTGTCCAATGACTGTAGATACTCTTCTATGTTAGTACCTGGATGAGACCATTTGGTCTTAGAATTATTTAACCGATTTCTGGGTTCCAGTCTGAGTTCTGTTTCTTTAATGTGAAAGAACTCCATAACTTTCCTGTTTTATGATGCCAATCTAGTTGGTGTCAAGGTTAAAAAATGGATCAGTTTCATGAATTCTGGGGCTGAGATATGATTAATTTCCCCTGAAGGCTAAGATGGTAGAGCCTCAATGACCCGTGCTTAGCACTCAGTAAGCGTTAGCTATTGTTAGATGTTTCTCAAGTTTATCATGTTTCTTAACGGATTTCAGGCCTTATCACTGTCAGGCCTGCTTCTGATATCTAGGAGAGAGGAAGACACAACAAAGGCAAACATCATTTTTTCTTGCTTCCTTGCAGGGCTTGTCACGGCCCAGTGCTAATGGGCTCAGCTGTCTGCCCGCAGGTCCAGGTATATTTGCAGAATGTACACGCATTTCCTTTTCTGAAAGGAAGAGGGAGATGAGTTGCTTATCAGAACAAAGCAGCGTCCTGGCCTGTAGCACAGGCAGGCAGACAACGAGGGAGCCTTTAGGTTGCTTGCAATTCTTTTCTGTGGGGAGGAAAGCCGTAAAAAACTACTAAAACCGTCTAAAAAAATAACGATGTTGCTCTTAAAAGTCCTCAGCCTGTATTCCACCAACGACGTACAGTCAAAATTCTGTGCTGTAAGGTCTCTGGGAGTAGTTATGACTTGTGTGAGGCGACATCGCCATGTCGTAACCAGTTACGTTCATTTGCTTCTATTTGTTTTTAATTTTATGGATTGCTTCTTTTTTTTTTTTTTTTTTTTAGTTTTTGGAAAATGTAAATCACTGACTTCATTCCAAAGTCAAGATTGTAAAACAAATTACAAACAGATAAATCTTGTTCCCGTTCCTATTTCTCTACCCTCTTTTCTCCTTTCTTTTATGTTTGTGTTTCCCCCATGGTCTCCTTTACAAATACAACCAAGTATGTGTGCAGAGGCATATCCGATCTCTTTTTGTACATATAATTTGCATATTATATCTACTGTCCTGTATCTTATTTTTCTCTTACTGTGCCTGGGAGGTTACTCTATATGTATATATGCCGTGTTTTATAGTTACTCGCTGCATGTGGATGCCGTAGTTTATTCAATGGTCTGCTGATGCTACACATTTGGATTCTTTTGCTATGGCAAATCATGTTGCAATGCACATGTTATTACACGTATTTATATTTAGGACAGGTCCTAGAAGTTGGATTTCTGGGTCAAAGGGTAAATGCATTTTTGCTAGTTACTGCCCAGTTTCCTTCCATTGGGTTCCATTCTGCACCATGTATGAGAATGATTGTTCTCTGTAAAACTAGAGTTTTCCCCATTGATTGTACATTCTCTTTTCTTTTCTTCCATATAAGTTTGTATTTCAGAGAATATAATTCAGATTTCTGTAGGGGTCACAAGTCTGTGTGATCTGTGAGGACTTAGTAACAAGTGTTTAAGATCATATGAGAAAGGATGGCTCTGCTTAGAGCTTAGACCCTGCCTGTTTCCAGCATGTTGGGGGTTTCACGGCAGAACTGAGCAAACCACAAGTTTATCTGGAGAAAATGGAGTTTTTGCAGCTTCTCCTGATTCTGGTTGGTATTCATTGGGTAATCTCACTTATGCTTGCTTGTTTATTGGGGGGGTGGGAAGCAGGGAGGGGCAGAGGGAAAGGGAGAGAGAGAATCTTAAACATTAATCTTAATCTTAAGCCCTGAGATGGGGCTCGATCTAACAACCCTGAGATCATGACCTGAGCCGAAATCAAGAGTCGAATGCTTAACTGACTGAGCCACGTAGGCAACCCCCTCACTATGTTTATTTCATGTAATTGCAAGAATATTAAATCCATATTCACATGTACGCAGAAAGGTGTCTTACAAAGAAATATATATTTTGTTTTTTAAACTATTTTCCCCTCAGATTTAAAATTCTATTCATTTTAAGACCTACAATATATTTAATATCAGGTTTTGGGGGAAAATGCAGCACTAAAAATATATAATGATTCTAAAATGCCTCTTGATTTCAGCATTATTTAAAGTATAAAAAAATCAGGTTTCTTAGAATCAGAGAACTATGATTCCACTGAGAATAGAGAGATAATTATACCTTTTATTTTTAACTATGAAATATGTAACAATTTCCTATATCACACATATCCTTTGTTTCTGGTTTTGTCTTCTTTAGCCTACTTAGTCTCTGGAATATATATATATATATATATCAGTCTTATTTTTCTAGGTCTACCTTTGTACCTTTCAGATATATGTAGATACTTATAAAATAATTTTGTGTATTTTGCAACGTATTTGTAGAATGAAAAGCCAAACATTATCCCTGGGAATGGACACTGATGTTTGCATTTAAATATTAAAACTTGATGTCGTATTTCAATTAACTTTCAAAAATATGTCTGAAGTGTGGCAAATTCTATATAAAATATCTTTGTCTCTAAAATTCCTGTAGTCTAAAATGGAAGCCACAGTTTAGTTTAAACCACAGAATGCAGGAAATACTAAACCAATTGTGTCTCAAATTTGAACAAGTCATATTGAGTCACCAGTGGGAGCATCTGAGACCTCATATTTTACATTCTTTCAAGTCTTACTGATAACCAAAGAGGTTTTATTATGGTTTTATATTTTCCCAACCTTTCTTTGAATCATATATACACATACATATACGTATATATATATATATATATACACGTATATGTATGTATATGTACATATATATGTATATATGTATATATATGTATATGTATATATATGTATATATATGTATGTGTATATATATACATATATATATATATACACTTTAATTTTCTTTTAATGTTTATTTTTGAGAGAGAGAAAAAGAGACAGAGTGCAAGCAGGGGAGGGGCAGAGGGAGAGGGAGACACAGAATCCAAAACAGGCTCCAGGCTCTGTTAGCACAGAGCCCAATACGGGGCTGGAACCCATGAACGGTGAGACCATGACCTGAGCCACAGTTGGATGCTTAACTGACTGACCCACCCAGATGCCCCTGGATCTTATATATTTAAAATATATTTTAAAGTTCTATTGGAATATATTCTACAAATCATAAAATTCACCCTATTAAGATTTACAATCCAGTAATTTTTGGTAAGTGCGCTGAGTGATGAAGCCATTATAAGGATCAGTGTTAAACAGTTGTCATGGTATCCATCAAATCCTTCATGCCCACTTACAGTTAACCTTCATTTCCACCCCCAACTCCGGGCAACCCCGCTATTTTCCTTGCTGACTCCATAGGTTACCTTTTCTCTACAGTTAATATAGAGGAATCATACAGTAATATGTGACTTCTCATATCTGGCTTTCACTCAGCACAATGTTTTCAAGTTTCATCCATGTTTCAGCGCATGTTGGTAGTTCACTAAACAATATTCCATTGTATGAATATACCACACTATTTACCAGCTGGTAGATATTTAAATTGTTTCCAGTTTTTGGCTTGTGGGAATAATGCAGCTATAAATATTTGCATGCAAATCTTTGTGTGGGCATAAGCTTTCAATTCTCTTGTGTAGATACCTGGGAATGGAATTGCTGGGTACTATGGTAATTGTATGTTTGTGTTTTTTAGAAATTGCTGAACAGTTTTCCAAAGTGTCTTCTGCATCTCATTTTAGCACTTTTTTTATTGCCAGAGGAAAAAGAGAGTGATCCTTTCTTTCTTTCTTTCTCTTTCTTTCTTTCTTTCTTTCACATGTATTGAATGCCGATGTTGTCCTGAGTATTAATGATATAACAATAAATGACAAGATTATTTCCTTCGAGATGCTCATAGTCTACTGGAGAAACAGAGATATAACCGGATAACTAACTACAGTAAGAGAAGTCTGGAAGTAAAGCCTACCCCTGGCACAAAGAGGAGAGTACCAATTCCAGGCTTAGAGGAACAGGGAAAGGTTTTGGAGAAGGTCAGAGCTGAATTGATTTGTGGTGCTGTATCCAGGGGAGTGAGCTTGGAAGGGATTGTAAGTCTTAGAGCAGAAGGGTAGCCTGTCCTGCTTACAGCCAGAACCCCTTTGCTCTGATCAACTCTTCTTTTTTCCACTGCAGTTATTGCCTGCAATGGGTTATGTGTTTATTTGTTGAACTACTGTCTCTTTTCCCCTCAAGGGTAGAGATCTCTGCCTGTTTCATCCATGGATATATCCTAAATCTCTGCCACAGTACCTCACCCAAAGAAGGTACTTAAATATTTGTTGGATAAATGAATGCGTAACATGAACAGATTTCATAAAACTGTGTGTAATGCTGCCTCATACAGCACCTACAGATGAGATCCCACTGGGATGAACAAGATCAGAGTTGCTGGGAACGTGGATGGACTCACATGTGAGGAAGAACGCCTTTGAGATTGTTGAACAGCAGACCAGAAATTGAAAAGCCTTGTCTCACTCCAGAATTTAAGATACACTTGGTGAGGCAAGGTTGCACAATGGCCAGAGGATGATTTGATGGCTCTGGCAAGAGAAGATTTTATTTCGTTCGGACACAGAGGGAAAATTGCAGGTACCAATGCAGAACTTTCAAGTAACTTTTTGGAAAGTTAGGCATTACTGAGGAGGAAGGGTACGTTCGAGACAGTTATTTTGGTTAATGTAACAAGGAACAAGGGATGTGAAGGGGTAGGAGGAGAAGAAGGAGGAGGAAGAGGAGAAAACTGTCATTCCTTTAGGATTTTCCCAAAGTGATTGTCATTTTTAAGGCATTTTTGCAAGTCAAATAAGCAAAGGCAGTTTCTGACACAGTTATCTGTGATTTTTGAATACAGCTTGAGTGTCTTCAGTACAATGGAAAGCTGCTTTTGCTAATGAAGGACTTACTGAGGAAACACAAAGGTATCTTTTACTCAAATTCATTTCGGTCTTAGCTGAAGGACTAAGCCATTTCAGTTGTGCAGGAAAAAAAATCCACCTAATTGAAAATTTACAATATATATATATATATATATATATATACACACACACACACACATATTACAGTATTTATTACAATATATATATTACAGTATTACTATATATATATATATATACACACACACACACACACACACACACACACACACACACACATATATTTCGGTTTTCGTTGATTGACTTTGTATTATTATCTAAGATGGGCTATTTGTGCCGAAAATAAATTGCCTAGAGAATAACAATGCCATAAATTGGAGGCCAATTCTAATTCAGCTCAAATGGAAGTATGGTTCTTCTTTGTTTGAATTGTTTGTTTATTTTGGTGGAGTCAGGGGCCAGGGACATTGGAGGAGATGAAATTGTGTCACTAAGCAGGCCTTGATCATGACGGTCTCTCCTACTCTTGCTGAGGCGCTCGGACTTTGTCCAAGAGCCACTGGGAGCTGTGCAGGACTTTAATGAGAGAAGTGACAGCAAGTCAAGACTTGCTGTGACTGTGATTTGGACACCAAATGAGGGGAAAGGATAGAAGCGGAGGGAGGGAGGGTGGTTTGTGAGACTTCGCGGTAGGCGAGGTGAGAGTTGGTGGTGAGCGGAGGAAGGAGCAAGGTGATGCAGGCACAGAAGAGCTGGGACAGAGGCAGCGGTGAGGTGGTATATCTCGGTGATTACTTGCACGCAGGCTGAGAAGGGGATCAACGATGTGTCCCCCATTTCCCTTTTTGACATCAGGATGGAAAGTGGTATCATCCAGTGAGGTAGAGAACACAGGAGAAAGAGGACCAGGTGTTTTGTGGCATAAAGTGATAAGTGTGGTGTTGGATTTGTCACTCTTGGGAGTGTCTTAGTTTGTATGGCTATGACACGATGCCTTCAATGGGTGGCTTAAACAGCAGTCATTTACTCCCCATGGTTCTGAGGCTGGGAAGTCTAAGATCAAGGTGCTGATAGGCTCTGTGTCTGGTGAGGGCCTTCTTTCTGGGTTGTAGATGCCTGCTTTGTTTGCCTTACTTTTTATAAGGGCTTAATCTCATGATGGGGGTACTTATCCTCAAGACTTCATTTAAAACTCAAAGGCCCCACCTCCAAATACCGTTACACTGGGGCTTAGGGCTTCAAAATTAGAATTTGGGGTTGGCAGATACAAATGTTCAGTCTATAATCGGGAGCCTGTGTGTGGACAGTTATGCTAGGCAGTTGGATCTCTGGGAGTGGAGCTCAGGATTAAATCCCAGTTTGACGTATAGATTTTGATTTGGAATTGTTTAAAATTTTATTTTAAGTAGGTTCCACCCCCAGTGTGGGGCTTGAACTCATGACCCTGAGATTAACAGTCGCATGCTCTACTGACTGAGCCAGCCAGGCGCCCCTTGAGGTATAGATTTTGAATGTGTGTGTACCATGGGGGTACGTGCAGTCATGGTGGTATCTGTGGTCCCCCCACAGAGGGTACTGGAACGAGAAGGGATTAGGTTTGTGGTCACAAGTCTGGGGAACACTGCCATTTAAGACACAGGCAGGAGAAGAGGACCTCAGGAAAGCGAGCACAGAGAGTTGGAGGAGAAGGGGAGCAGCAGGAATATGTTGTCAGAAGCGCAAGAAATGAGGCATTTCTAGAGGAAAACTGTGAGCTTTAGGATCAATTACTAGAGTTCAGTTGAGTGAGGACCACGAAAGTTTGATGGGACTTATCGGCATGAAAGTCACCGGGGGTTCATGCAACTCTAGCTTCTGGGGAACGGTGGGTGTAGAAGTGAATGAGGGGAGGAAATAGAAACAAATGGAGAATGCAGGTGGTTTTCTTTCTAAAGCCATTATAGAAATCGGCATGGAAATACTTCCACCTAATGTAGGTTATGGTTTTTAAATTGAGGTGAAGTTCACATAAGAGGATCCATTAAAAAAATTTTTTTTTCAACGTTTATTTATTTTTTTTGGGACAGAGAGAGACAGAGCATGAACGGGGGAGGGGCAGAGAGAGAGGGAGACACAGAATCGGAAACAGGCTCCAGGCTCTGAGCCATCAGCCCAGAGCCTGACGCGGGGCTCAAACTCACGGACCGCGAGATCGTGACCTGGCTGAAGTCGGACACTTAACCGACTGCGCCACCCAGGCGCCCCTAGGAGGATCCATTTTAAAATGAGGTATTCAGTGGCATTAGGTGCATTGAAGATATCGCGCAACCCCCGCCTCTGTCTAGTTGCGAACGTTTTCAACCCACCGAAAGGAAAACCCGTACCCATTAAGCAGTTTCTCTCTATTCCCCACTTTCCCCAGCCCCTGACAACCACTCATCTGTGTTTTGTCTCTGGATTTATCGATTCTGGATATTTCATGTAAACGGAATCATATAACGTGTGATGCTTTGTGTGTGGCATGTATCAGGGCTTTACAGTTGCGTAGTATTCCATTCTGTGGCTATACTGCAGTTTGTTTCTTCCTCTGTCGATGGCACTGTTTCTACCTTCTGGCTACTGTGAGTAATGTTTCTGCGGAGGACATGTATGTATATATGTATATGTACATATATATATATATATATATATACACACACACACACACAGTAAACACGTATATATGTTTATTGCTGGAGCCTAACAATTTTCCAAAATTATACTCTTATATAATGCTGATGAGAGTTCACAGGAAGCGTTGTGGATTGTAGAAACAGTTGATCTACACTCTGTTTTTTAAGTACTTGGCATTCTTTTTGAGATAGGATTGGTGAAACCATCATCTGGTAAGTACACAGTTCATGAAGAGATCAATAAGTTGAGGGTTGCCTGGGTAGCTCAGTCAGTGAAGCTTCTGACTTGGTTTTGGCTCAGGTCATGATCTCATGGTTTGTGAGATCGAGCCCCGCGTTGGGCTCTGCGCGGACAGCCTGGAACCTGCTTGGGATTCTGTCTCCCTCTCTCTCCGCCCCTTCATCACTCTGTCTCTCTCAGAAATAAATAAATAAGATTAAAAACAAGAGATAATCTGAATGGAAAAAATATATACATCATTTGATAAGAAGGAATTTCCCTTTAGAATTGAGTTTTGAGGCTAATATGAAAGCTTTTCAAGCAGAGAGTTTGGATAGATTAACTCCTGTAGGAGAGGGAAGGTTGGATAGGCAGAGGTTCAAATGTTTCACAGTTTCATGTTGCTGAAGGAAAAGTAGGAGCTGCACTCTGGTTGCAGATAAAGGAAAGGTGCAGGATGATAAAGTGAAGGGGGAGGACCCATGGTGCTAAGTTAATAGCTAGTGGATTTTTAAATTTAAGATTGGATTTTCAAAATCAAGTTTTGACTCCTGTGCCAATAAGCACTGATTGACTTACGATTAATCTTGTGGACTGTATTTCTGTACTCAGAGATATGAGCATAGATGGAAGAAGATGTGGGATCTATCTGGGACCAGCAGTCTAGCTTCCTATTGTTACAGTTTGTTCATCGAGATTAACAAATTCTCAGAGAAGTGGAACAATAATTACGTGTCCTATACAATTTTTGGTGTTTGGAGGTGACATTCAGGCAATGTTCAGAAGGGCCATTTTTTTTCCTGCCGTCTTTCCTTTGTAGAAAGGCCTCCTAAGAATGGATTACCGAACTGAGATTTTCCAAGGAATGGCTCTGTGGTTTAATTCTGTGGAACAGCCTATAGACGTGGGAGAGGAACTAATGTTTGTTGAGTAACTGTTAAGCGTTTTATTTATCTGAGCTCCTTTAAGTCTTAGAACCACCAGTGAGTCGTAGCTCCATGATATGAAGCCCGATTTGCTAACTCCAAAGTCAGGCCTCTGTCCCCCGTAAGCTGGAATGCTAATTATGTTCTACCTTCTGTGCTTGTGGCTTACTGGAGTTTGAGAACTGGCTTACTGGGATGCCTACTAACTCAGCAGGGAGTGGAGCTCTGACTGGTTAGCTGGCATTTTCCAGGAAGGTGGGAAAGGGGTGGGCGAGGTCCTGTGCATGCCATACGTTGGCCATACCTAAGCTGTATCATGTTACTTCTCGTGGAACAATTTGCGATGACTTATCAAGAGAATATTACTTTCTCTCATAAAATATGTATCTGGATAAGTCCAGTGCTGATTCGGGGAGGTATCTTTTGATTGCCTTTCTTTGCATTTATACGATCTCTATTCAATGTATGTGACCTCTATAAACTTACTAGGATTGACGCATTTATTCATATCTGTTGTATGTGTTTTTCTCAGGCAGAGAAGGCCGATGGATTTGTCAACCTGCCCGATTTCACTGTGGAGAGAGCTTCTGAATGCAAGAAAAAGCAGTAAGTTGTCTATCATTTCCTATAAGACTCTGAACCAGAATAACTTCCTTTAATAATTTTCATTTCTCGAGTGATGTGGTGACTTGGAAGTTAGTGACGGTAACACCCAATGTCTTGAGAATTTTGAACTTCATGGGTTGGCATCCTAAACAGTGGTCTAAGCTTTTAACCTCTTGTTGTCTGGAATTTCGTTTTGTGGAACAGATGGATTTTAAAACCCCACGGAGCTTTGGCATGGCATATTTTTGACACCTGTGTTGGAGATGGAATGAAAAACAAGCTCCCATCCAGGTTTAGCTGGGAGATCAAATGTCAAGATTTTGTCTTTCTAAAGAGAATGACCAGATCAACAGGACTGGCCAGAGCTGCAGATATGATCCCAAGAGCAGTTTCTTTTTCTTAGTTCTTCACATGGGCATCCTGGATTTTGAATTCTCTGAGACATTTTCGACTTTGGGATTGTGCCCTAATATAAGTCCAAAAGATTGAGAATAGACAGGAACCAAAAAAGTCACCAGCTTATGGTCCTTGTTGTGCTGACAAGGGAACAGCACAGAGTCAGGGCTTGCCTAGAAATCACAGGAGAGCTGGCTCCAGACCAGCTAACCATGCTCCCGTCCACGTGCTTTTTCCGTGGTAGCATCCCAATGCATTTTGCAAATGTGCCCTCCTCACCTTTTTCTTGTTCTTATTCCTTATCCTACCTTTGACATCTTTTTCTGTCTTATCAGAAAAAGCATTTCCCTACTGACCTATGTTACAAGTAGTGGCAATTGACTAGATTTTTCTAAGAAAATGAATAAAATTATTAGCTTTAAGCCCTGCCAGTCTCGTCTTGCTGCACGTATCCAGTGATACATGAGGTCGTGTTGATTCTCGTGGTTTTGACTGAACTGGCCTCTGTTTTACCAAAACCCTGGCCTCTACTGCAGGACTTCCGGTCTAATGGTAAAGGGGATATATTTCATTGTTTGCTGATCTCCAATGTTTTATACTTTTCTTTTAAACTGGAAAAATATACCTTATATTTTTCTTCTACCCAAAGACGGTGGCTTGGGTTAAGACTTTTGATGTGTTGTCACAGTATAGAAGTTCTATACTTGATTATTTTCTGATGTATAAAATTCTTGTATGTATTTGATCGAATTTGAATTAAGTATTTTGCTTTAAGGAGTTGATCTGAGTATTTTGAAGTGACACTTCTAAGACTGTAAATTTTAATTTATTGTCTTTATAGCAAAGCAGTTAGCAATCAAAAATAAAAGAACATGCCCGTATGTTTTAAATAGAAACTATGGGCTGGCCAAGACTCAGTCCTATTCTGGATATTTCAACATGATAAATTAATTGTCTGCTCTCTACATGAAAGAGGTTAGACAGTGGGCGCTTAATGTAATTAAATTATTTTTTTGCGAATTTACAAAGAAAGCAGATGAATTGACCATATTTATATTTAATTTCATTTCCAACCCATTGACAACTACACTAATTTTTTCTTAATGTTTCTGTGCTTTCCCTCCTTCAAGTGCTTTTAAGATCAGCCATCCACAAATCAAGACCTTTTATTTTGCAGCTGAAAATGCACAGGAAATGAGTGTGTAAGTAGAGAAAATTGCTAAATCCAGTCTTTATGGGAATAGATTACTTTGGTCAGGTGTTCGAATTTTAAGTCTATGTTCATATTAATTCTTGTTTTATTTATTTCTGCTGCTTTAAAAATTAATTTCCTTGGCACTTAAAGTGTTCTTGCTTTCTTCCCTGACTTGGAAGCGTTTCGGAGAACTACATATATCAAAATGGCTATTTTAGGAAGAAGTAATAAGATTCTTCAGAGGGAACCACTAAGTTGAGAAAGGAAAAGACAGAAGTCATTATAAGAAAATGTTACAGTGAGAATCAGCATCACAGTGATAAAGTCTTAAAAGTACTGTGACCGATCTCACAGCTTTTAGAATTCTATGTGAAAAATATCTATAACATTTCTTATGTGCTGTGTGATTATCATCATGATTCCGTGCTTATCACGATTCATGTTCTGGCCTGAAAATTTTGTAAAGTGTCCTTGCTCGGAGTACGTCTAACATAACATTTTATATCTCTGACACCATTTCCTGTTTTTTTTTTTTTTTCTGTTTAAATAAGTGCAATATATGCACTGAGGACTACCAGCCCCACTCCATCCCCTACCGGTTTAGATTATGCTGTGATCACAATGGCTGCTAATTGAATGAGGCTATATACACTTGAGGTGCTTGAGGCATCAGTGGGCCCTCTATTTAACTTAAGCCCTATTCTCAGAATTCTGTGTTCCTTATTACCTTTACGTAACTAATAAAATGTGTCAGTGGAATACCTACTATACGTCCCATTGCAGCAGATCCTGAGCAAGAGAAATAAAAGAATACATACATAATTCATTCAAAGAGCTTATGGTTTAATCTGTTTTGTTTAGTTATGCATAATGATTTTTTGAGCAATCTGCTCTATATAATTTCTCTTCACCGTCTTGATCTAGAAACCTAAAGAAAACTGCTTTTCACCAAACGTTAAGCATACATGCGCGCGCACACACACACACACACACACACACACACACACACCCACCCCTTCTTGCGGGATATCCCCTGGCAGGCTCATCTAGCTAGAAACATTCTCACCTGTTCCCTAAGCCGCTGCCACAACCTTCAGATGAAGGCAGAATGGCTCTTTATAGACCTTTGGGAAAGCCCATGTTAAATAACAAGGCAAGGAATTGACAAATTAATTCTTTCAGACAAGACTTGTATTTACTTAAATGAAGAGAGACGTTTGTTTCTACCCTCTGATTTTAGCTTTCTCCGCCTAGCTTTCTCAAGTGCCTGAGAAGGAGAAAAGCAGATGCCCACAAGAAGATAAAAAAACCTCACAAAGCTCTTTATTTCTCTTTTTATTTGTATTGGTAACTAAATCCTACTGATTAGCAAGCCTTAGGTGTGTCAGTGGTGTGTGAAAGGCTTAACGTCTTACCCAGCAGTACTTGGAGCCCCATGATACTGAGGGTCAGTCTGGAGCTGAGCCATCGATTAATCCCCAGTGGTCCTTTCTGGCCTCTGGTGGCATTAGTAGCCATCAGTGTGGAATCTCTTTGGGCCTCCACGTTAACCCTCTTCTCCCACAAGATTATGCACATGGCATTTAAAGATATTTTTTCCGCAGCGGCACCTGAAGAGCACCCTTTCTTACTGATATGGCCAGTTTAAGCCAGTAAATACTGTAGCTGGGTATTTCTTTGTGAGATGCAGAGAATCTGGGGGAGGGAGTGGAGAATCTGGACGCGTGCGGAGACCAGCGTCCTGTTTTAGAAGTTTGCTTCCTTGGAAAACTGCATTTTTGGGTGGTGACATTTCGCTCAGGGACGATGAAGGGAAAGGTAATTATGTTTAATAGAAACGCTGTGTTCTGCAGGGACCCTCAATTTACAAGCACGGGGGTAAGTAATTAGGGTCATGGACGAGTTGGTTTCTAAACCAAGACTGGTTGGTAGCTGCCTTTCTCAGACAGTGTTTGTGGGAAGAACCTTCTTGTTTTGTATATCAATTTCTTAACACTTGTGCTCCTCCAACACATCAAGTTAATATACAACAAACTCCCAGGAAACATCTGTCATCTTCATTTATGTAAATATAAGTCTTTTTGTGCATCCATCTATTTAGCCACAAATAGAAATTTTCTTACTGCCTTGATGTTTTTAAAAAACGTTCTTAGCAAAGGAGATACGGGAAGCCAGTGGGTTCTAGAAGGAAAACAGTCAAATAAGATTCTAAACAATCACGTTTTCCATAGCAAGTAGCTAATGGCGGCAATTAAAAGGACACGAGTTTTGGGTAAGTGCTGAGAGGAATCTTTATTGTCAATATTCGTGTGTTTTGCCGTATTTCTGTGTTTCTGTGTTCTGGAAAGGAACTTAGAAATGCCTTTTCAGGCATTCTGAGCTCAAAACTATTTTTGTCTTGATATGTTAAAAAAATTTATCTTTTTCACTTTTAGATGTTTTTTTTTGGAGGGGGGGAGAGGATCAGTATACAATTATGAAATCCGGTATAAACTAAGAATAGTTTATGTTGGTATTTTAAAAGTGAGCCATTACGTTCATTGTGGTTTGCCTGACCAGTTTGTAAAAGTGTACTTTAGAATGTTTCTTTTAGTTAGATGACACCCTAGATACATTCTTGTAAAAAATCCTATCATACAGAAGGATGTAAAGTGAAATCCTTCCCATACCCCCACCTTCACCCTCCAATTCAATTTCTGTCCCCAGGATTAACCACTTTAAACAGTGTGACTGACCTATATCTTTCCTGATGCTTTTCTTTGCATACCAATTTGTGTACATGTACAAATATATAGTTTTAAAATACATATAGTTTAAAGTACATATCGGTTTAAAATAAAAGTACATGGAATCTGGCTGATCATATTGTTTTGTACTTGTTTTTTTTTTTAATTAACAATATGTTAGGATTTTTCCAGGTCATCACAAAGCCTTTATTACCTTCATTTATAACATTGATTTTAATGATGAAATTAGTGCCATACTTTATCCATTTTCCTATTAATAGATGATTATATTGTATCAGTGTTTTTTCTTTTTGCCATTGCAAATCTTACTGAGTTAACATTCTTCAACATCTATTTGTAGTCTTCAGGATAGACATTTATAATTCAAATTGTTGAGTTCAGGGTGTGGATATTTACATTTTGATTAGTATCATCAAATTGCCTGCTTAAAATCGGCTGTCTCAATTTTGATGTTCAACTCGACAAAGGATCAGAATGTTTCCTCATAAATTCTGGAAATCGATGGCATTTTAAAGTTTTGCCAGTCTGGTGGTGAATATTTTCCTGTGTTTGAATGTGCATTTCCCAAAATACTATTGACGCTGATAAGTTTTTTCTATTTCTTTATTAGCCATTTGTGTTTTTTTCTGTGATTTACTGTTTGTTTTTTTGGTTTTTTTTTTTTTGTTTTTTTTTGGTTTTTTTTTTTGCTTGTTTATTATTCTATCAGGTCTTGATGAACACTTTGTGGTTCCTGTGGCCTGATCTGGGCCTGTGTATCAGTCTGGTTTTAAGTGGCCATTGAAGAGCTCATGTCTTTCATGGTGTTGAAGGGGCTCTTAAATGAGGTGAAAGTTCAGCTCCCTTCTTATAGAAAGGCCTATTTTATTTGTTTCTAAAAATCAAATTTATATATTTCCTGTTAATAGAAAATAAATATGGCAAGACCATGGCAGATGGAGGGTTGGGTAAGGATTCCTAATTTGTTGAAATTTGCAGACTTGGGAGTGTGTGGTGTTGAGGCAATGGTGGGGGTGTAGCATGCTGAATAGTCACGAGGCAGTACAGGACTAGAAGAGATGAAAGCAAGAGTGAGTCAGTAAGTGCACCACATTCTTGCTGTTATGTCGTTGATACTGGTTGACTTAGGCCTCTATCGAGTGCACTGGTTTCTCCAAAAAAGATGTGAATGTAAAATATGGAATACTTTCTAAAACTCTAGGAGACTGGAAACAACTGGGAAATCAATCATATTATCACTACCCTGAAGTAATATTTTCCCTTTAAATAGAAGGTTAGATAGCTAGGAACATACGAAGTTGACCCATTTTGTGACTTTTAAGAATTTGTATCATATAGTATGTTCCTGGCTAACCCCTTGAGATGGACCTCCAGTGGCCTGAAATCATGAGCCAAGTTTGAGTTCCTGAAGGTTTATCTAGTTCTATTTTTATTATTGACGTTTTGTTGAAATTTATTGCCAGTAAAATGATAAGTCGATAAGAAGATAGGACATGGTCAATTTTTGCCTAATATAAAATTTTTCAAGGAATTAGAAATTTCCCCAGCTTAGGAATGCCTGTCAAACTCTGGCCAGATCTTTTATTGAGTACTATAAAAATCCTGGCTTGAAAATGGATCATCTTTTGTTTCTTCCTTTATTTTTTTTGTGGAATAAAATTACATTTTAAGAATTATAGAGATGGAACTTTAATGGTCAAGTTAACTAAATTCAGTGCTACAGGTTTTGTTTTTACATTTTTTAATGTTTATTTGTTTTTGAAGGAGAGAGAGACAGAGCGTGCGTGGGGGAGGGGCAGAGAGAGCGAGGGAGACACAGAATCCGAAGCAGGCTCCAGGCTCTGAGCTGTCAGCACGGAGCCCGACATGGGGCTCGAACTCACGAACTATGAGATCGTGACCTGAGCCAAAGATGGAAGATTAACCCACTGAGCCACCCAGGCGCTTGATACGGGTTTTGATGGTTGCTAAAAATTTCAAATGCCCAATGGCAAAAGTTATATTTGTTTATATATTTAGAATATTTAATGTAGTTGCCCACATTAGCCAGCTGGATAATGGGCCATCCTGTTTCTTGTCTTACGGAGAATGCCCTGTGTAAGGAAAATATTGAGGTTATAGGTTTCAATGCTAAAGACTTAAACTGTTTCTGCAAATGTTTAGACTGACTGTAAATTATGACAGTTGCATTATAACGTCTGGCACAAGACGTTCCTTCAGGGTCTAGGAGGAAGGTAGATAGGTAGGGGACCAGTGTCTTTGGTGGAGCATTTATTTGCTATTTGAATTTTAGGTGGTTAAACAAGCTTGGATTAGCTGTAATCCATCATGAAACTGTTACAAAGGATGAAGGTATGTTCTATTTTAAATTTCTGAAAATCTAGCAAGAATATTTGGATGAGATAGAATGGAAATACAATGTCAAGTTCTATGCATAGTCTTGTCCTAATGAAACCTACTTTGGCATTTAAAATCATCTGAAAATTTGTCGAGGCAGACGTATTCACACGGACTCACCAACATGGAACAGAGCTTCCCATGCTGGCTAAGAATGCTTTTTACACTTCACCCACACGTTAGCAGCTGTAGGCTTCGCTGACATCTCAAACAGCTGCCAATGCAAATGTTTTATTGCCCCACTCACTGAATTCTTACTCAGAGACATGATCTTGTCATGATCTAGACGGATAACTTTCATCCCACTATTTCCTCTCAGATGTTTTAATATTTCCACCAGGTGTGTGCTGAGGCTAATTACTCTAAGTTTGTGCTAGGAACCTGAATGTCAGATGGGGACACAGGCCATATTTTTAGCTCAGTCTGTAGCTCTTTGGGTTCAAAAGCTACAGGAGTTGAAATCTTCTTAATGATGAAATTACTCCTGAATATTGAGAAGAGGGAAGCTGTAGGTGTCAGGGTCACAGAGCTGATACTATTTCTGAAACGCTTAGACCATATAAAACTTGGCAGCTGAAATGCAGGGAGTTGTATCCTTGGATAACAAAAATGACAAAAGCTTAAATTCAGAAATGGGAAAGCGGCAACTTGATTTAAAACAATAAAGAACTACAACATAAGAGTGTGAAATCAGTATCCTAACCATCTCCTTGGTCCTCTTTTCCATGACATAAATACCCATTGTATATTTGAAGTGCGTTTATAAATTGTGAGGAGAAAAATCACTACATGAAAACCTTCTCCTTAATCCTGGTATGTAAGGCCTTCTGTGATACGGCCTCATGCAAACTTTCAGCTTCGATTTTCACCACATCCCTGAGAACTCCATATACTTGGTTTAGCCTGCACCCTCCACGTGGTATTCCCATTACTCTGTGTGCACCATTGATGGTTTACTTATCCAGCCCTTTCTAGCTCATTATGGCTCCCATGATCAAAATTACTCACTACTGATTTTACGCTCTCTTAGTATATGACTCAACGCGTCTTTTGAGGAATTATTGAGGACAGCTATGGCCAGTCCTCTTCCTATGTATTGGACCCTCTTAAGGGCAGAAACCCTAACATGGCTATTCGTGTTTTCCCCTCTTATGTAATCCCCTGGCACCAGGTAGCTCAGTAGATGAGTCCTTTCTGAATCGATCGGAATTGCAATAGCCAGATGGAAAAAAACCTCTGCTCATGCATTTTGGAATCGGTGACAACAGTGTTGAAACATTAAGCTTTTTCATTTTTGTATAGAATGCTACAGTGAGAGTGAACAGGAAGACCCTGAAATAGCTGTGGAGACACCACCCCCTCCTTACTCTGCGGAGACTTTCTCTCCTTTGGTACGTACCAGCGTGATTAGTCTGTTGGTCACGATGAAATGTGTGGATGTCGTTCCTTCCAGTTGCATAGAATGTACTTTGACCGGTAAATTTTAAGAATGGGCTAAATTAAGGTGCCTGCCAAAGAGCAAGTGCTGTTCTCGGGGTGCTGATCTGGAGCCTTCTCCATAGCACCCCCCAGGTATGACAAACTCAGTGGATTTTTGTGTGACCCACAGATGTGTCATGCTGACAGGACTCATGGTAATGCAAAGGGCTTCTAGGTGATGGGCCAAAGCTTGCAAAGATTTATTTGTTCTGTGATGTTTATTTATACCCTTCTGGTCTTCGGAAAGAAGAAAAGTGCCTGTCCTGGGTGCATGCACTATATCCATGTGAAATGAACATAAAAAGGACGAAGACAGTAGATGAAGAGAAAGCTGGATTCAGAAAGGTATCAGGAGGCCAAGAGTGGGGTCAGTGCATTCAATCTGCACATGGAATGATTCTGTGTATTCACTAGAGGGAAGTTCAAGTTTGATTCTTATCTTTGGAAGCATCCAACATAAGTTCAGGTTATTAATGAATGTTAAGACTATGGCATGTTGCTTTGTATTTGGATGCTCATTGGCATTGTATTGATGGCCCCTAGAAGGATTCAAGCAGGGATCTTTGAGGAGGTTTATTTATGGTTCTTCTAACTATCACGTGGCAGGACTTAAGTAGATGCGTTAAATATATTTACCCTTCAAATGATCCTGAAAAGTAGTAGTATTTAATCAACATTTCAGTCATTACTAATGAGGCCAAGCATCTCTTCATATCTGTTGGCCTTTTGGATTTTCTGTTTAGTCTGTTAAAATCTTCAGTACAGTTTTAGCTGTCTTACTATTACTAGTTTGTATTTATAAAGTTTCTTTATTATTCTGTATATTGGTCCTTAGTTAGAAGTAAGGCACATCTCCTTTTCTGCTACATGGCTTTTTTTTTTTTTTTTTTTTTTTACTTTTTGACTCTGTTTCATGGTTTCTTTTCATAGACAGATATTCTTGATTTCAATGTGTCAGGTTTATCCATTATTTCTGTTGTGGTTTGTGCTTTTGTTTCTGATTTTAAAAATTGTTTCCTATTGCTAGCTCATGAGGAAGTAGATATTGTTATCTTCATTTCATGGATGAGGAAACCGAGGTTCAGAGAAGTAGAATGACCTGGTCACATTTGCAGTATATGGAGCACCTGAGATGGGAGCCCTGGTCTGTCTAGCTTTATAGCATATGCTCTTTCCACCTTACTACTGCACTTGTCCATCCATGCACCCAAGTAATTACAGGTTCTGATAGATTACAGCCTCTCCTTCACTTGCCAGACCTCTTTTGCCAGAATTTTCTATGTTGTGTGATGAAGTTTTCATCTTTATTTGTATCTTGCCAGTTTCTGGATGTAGGCTATTAAATAGCTTTTAAATAATGACTTCTATGGTTTTCACCTACTGTCAGTGGAGAATTGTGGTCCCTTTTCTAGTTTTTTTTTTTTGCTAACAACCAAGTCCAGAAAGAAGTATTTGTTGAATGAGTATGTTTATTAAAATTTCTATGAAATAGGGCTAGCTAAAATTAAGCAAGATATAAATAAATTTAAACTTTGAATCTGGTAAAATTTAGACTGATTTCTGAACTAGACTTACAGTATATCCTATGTTAACATATTCATAACTTTTCCTTAGTGTCGTCTTTCTCTTCTTTTAAAATCACTTTCTAAATTTGGAAAAGACTAAATAGATGTGGCTTCCTGGTTTAACAGAGTAGCATGTATATTTGTTTGTTTCTCTCTGCTTCAGTCTCTCTTCTTTCTGTCTCTGTCTGTCTACCTTCTCTCTCTTTCCTATTTTAACCTGTAACACACAATAATTTGGTTGGTCCTCCAACCTTCTCTTCCTGAGATTCTCTCTGCCTCCTACTGTCCCCCCCACATACGACTCTGACATGATTTATTTCAGTTCTAAAATACTGTGATTTTCATTTTTATAGTGGCACACTAGCATCACAGATTACTAAGAGCATTGTCAACCATCTAGAACTCGCCTTGATGAAAGTAAAAACAACCAGATTGTCTTCGTAGATGAGGGATCAGGACTCCATTGCATTACACAATGATGGTCTTGATGTTGTAGTAGAAGCTCAGAGAATGCTTGTTTCAAAACAAAGAAATGAAGGGGTGCAGAGGGGGCTGCCAGAAAGTGAGGTCGTTGAAGTGGGAAGTCTTTAGAATTTTCCGAGTCATCAATCAAATAGTATTTCTTACAGTTTTAAGTTGAGCATTTTCTGGAAGGCCGCTAAGGCTAACATTTTTTTTTTTTATGAAGAAATATATTGGAAATAGATAAATGTTGAACAGTTAGATTTTATTTTCCTTAGAAACAGAATATGTTCCTCCTGTTCACATATTTTCCAGGCAGATTTTGTTTTTGTTTCCTCTTGTTTCTGAAAAACAGACATGCAAGACACTTGGTTAAAATACCATTTAAGCTTTTTATTTAAACAGATGAAAATTCAAAAATTTCATGGTAACTTTGATCCAGAGCATGAATCAACTCATTTTGTTTTGGCTCAGTCTGGCATAGGCTAGCCATGACTGAGTTATGTAAGCCACGATGGAAAAACTTTTTTTCTCTAAGTTCTTGCTTTAAAAAAAATATTTTGGGTAATGAACTTTCATTTTGGAATGATGACTCAAAAGTGTAAAATAATACTTTCCTGGAAAATTATCTCCCAAAAGTAGACTCTTGAATTAAAAATTTAATTCAGTGTCCAATAATTCTAATTGCTTGCTGCAAACAGTAAGATTTCAGCACCAGACCAATTTGGACCTGTGCTTCTAATGGGTGGGACCACATTCCACAAGACAGTAAAGAACACTTCGGGATTGTCCCTGAGTGAACAAGAGGTTTCTGTTTCTGTTGCTTCTCCTTGAGAAGACTTCACAGGATGGATAGGCATCCATCCAGAGAAATGAGAAATGGGGACCTTTTGACAGGCTTACTAAAAAAACTGAAAATAGATGGGACTCTGTAGATTTCATTTAGGAAGATGCTTTGTGGAAATCAGTATCCACGATTCCTTGAGATTTATGATTCCTTGAAACCCACAAAAGGGCAGAAAAGGAATTGACTTCATTCACTTTTTAAACTCAATAAGGTTGTAAGTTACAAAGTGACTTAAGAGCTTAACCATCATTAAAACTTTGTTATACATATTTTTCCTCTAAGTTTAATTATTAAAAGCATTGGTAACCTAACCTATGCTTATATGCTTCTTCATTCATTTAACAAATTTTGTTGAGAGTCACTGTTCTAAATACTTGGGACATGAGTGAATAAAAAAGACAATGATTTATTTCTTCATGGAGTCAAACTTTTAGTTGAGAGAAACTGCTAAGAAGTAGTCAACATAATAAGTAAATTATCTGCTGTGTCAGTAGGAGTGGAGCATGGTGGATGAGGGGAGATAAGAGTGCTGGAAGTTGGGCTGTGTTGTGAATAGAATAGCCAGGATAGGCCTGAGTGAGAGCTGAGGTTTGAGCAAAACCACAGAAACGTTGTGTGAGAGGCAGCCAGGTGTTCGGGGAAGGAGTCTTCCAAGCAAAGATCTCCTTGGTGCATGGGTGGCAGCGCATGGAAGTCAGTGTCCCTGGAGCAGGGTAAGCCAAGGTAAGAATAGCAGGAAGTAAGGTTGGAGGGTAGTGGTGGCCGTGCCATGCAGGGCCCGAGGGCCAGTTAAGGACCTTGATGCTTTGGGTTACTTAGGGAGCCTTTGGGAGTTTTGAGCAGAGGAGTGATGTGATCAGTTTCCATCTTAAAAGGACCACTCGGGATACTGTGTGGGGGGAGACTCTGGGAGGCAGGGAGTAGGATAGAAGCAAAGAAAAGGGAGGGTGGCAGTGGTCTAGTGTGAGAGACGGTGGGGATGCAGGTCATGGCATAATTGAAAAATAGAATGGGTGGATTTTGAACTTGGCAGACCACCCAATAGGTGGATCAGATAGGCAGAAAAACGGAGAGGATAAATGTTTATCTTCAACTTCAAACAGCTTCAAACAGCTCCTGCAGATTATTTTAACACGAGGGTCCTCACATTTTTTTTCGAAGTACAATTCCTTTGGCTCCAAATGATGAGAAAAAAAATCTAAAGCGAACCAAAGAAGCAGTGAGTAAAAACAAACCCTGTAAACTGCGGCTTCTTGGTCAGTGGCAGAGGAAGAAGTCAAAGATTAGACACTGAAAGGGGTTAAGTCAGTTTTAGAAACTCACACTTAATCTTGGTAGGATGAATCTCGCCCAGTTGTTTACAAAACGTCACTTGATCTTTCGCTGCATGTACTCTATAAAATAATAGAAATGCTTGCAAGGGAGATCGTTGTATGAAAAGTTATCAGTGACTTCAAAAACAAGCCAGGTAAAGGTAGAAAGAAAAGTCGTCCTCTCTCCTGAAGATACAGTTATCGCAAGCTCTCTGGTTGACCATTTAACTGACTTCAAGACTTCTGAAGTTAGCGTTTGCATCTCTGCTTCAGCAGTCTAATTCAGGCACCTCCTCTGGCGGTCCCTCACAAGGCATGGGACTGCCCCTGACGCCTTACATTCCCACGGCTGCTGCCCTCGTTGGGGCCTGGAGTAGCTCCTGCCCGAGTCATAGAGAGAGCGGGCTATTTTTCTTCCTTGTCTCTAATGTCCCCCTCCTCTTAAAAACCACTTCCAAATTAGTCTTCCCAAAGCGTGGTTCTGATGGTCTTGATTCACCTGCACAGGACCTTGCAGTGGCTCTTCATGGCTTATCAAATTAATTCTCCACTTGTTGGCATGGCATTTAAGGCCCTTGGGTTTACCTCAGGCTGCCATTCCAGTCTTGTTGCTGATTCCTCCTGTGTCAGCAGCCCAGTAAACTGCCTGCTGTCTCCCCAGAACTTTCCAGACTTTCCCGCTCTTGCGCCGTATTGATAAACTTTCTCTGCTTGTGGGAACTGTTTCTCCCACCCCATTCCACTTTCTCGCATTCAAATATGACTTCCCTCAGTAAAGCTTCCCTGGTCCTCTAAATCAGGTTCATCTTCCCCTCTTCTGAACTCTTTATGTTCCTAGTGCATTTTTTTTTTTTTGGAGGTAAGAGGCACCTTTTTTCATAACACATATTTGAAATGAAATAAATATTTTTTTATTGGACCATAAACGGGCAAGTGGGTGACTGTAACTTCATCCACGTTCTCTGCAGATTTGTGACTCTGCAGATATTTCCCAATGTGAATTAGAACGTCCCTACTTTACACGTCTCTAGTGAATTAGAACGTCCCTACTTTACACGTCTCTAGCACTTTCACATGGCTTTGAGGAGGATGGTTTCATCAGACTTTCACATTCTGCATTTAACAAATGAGGAAGCCGAAGAGAAATAAATAGAACTGTCACAGGTAGCCTTTGCAAGCTGAAGTTCACCTTTTATTAAGAATATCCTTTCCTGTTATCCCATGTGCTCCTTGTGATGAATCTGAGTCAGGCAGGCAGACAGCTAATGCATTTTTGTGTGTGTGTCGACCATGTACGAGGTACTGTTGCACATAAGGGAATGCTGGATTGAACTAGACTGTATCTTTTCCCCAGAGCATCTTAAGTTCTAAGTTGAGGAAGAGGCACAATAAACTTGTGATTCAGACAAATAGTCTTGAGTAACGATAAATACTATGAAGAAGCTAAAATGGGGTGATGTGTTAGGGAGTGACTGGAGTCAAGTTGGGAGGGCATTGCTTTGCCTGTGACAATCAGGGAAGAGCCTGCTGATGTTTGAACTGACACCAAAATGGTGAGAAGGAAGCAGCCAACCAGAAGTCCACAGAGAGGGCCTCTCAGGCAGAAGGCACCTGTTCTCAAGGGATAGAAAGAAAGTTGATGGGACTGGACGGGGAGGTGGAAGGAGATGTAGCTGGGTGGGGGAGTAGATAGGGAGTCCACATAGGCCTTCTCAGCCATAATGAAGACTGTGGCTATTTTTCTACTTGTGATGGGCAGTTCTTAGAGGATTCTCAGCAGGGGAATATTGTGATCTGTTTTATGTTTGAGAAACACTCTAATTGTTTGGAAGATGGCCTGGGATAGAGAGGGGGGTGGGTAATGGTGGGAGGAGGAAGTCAAAGGAATAGGACGTAGCGATAAAGTGTCCTCTGCAAGGTCACTTGGATGGCAGGGACTGGAGTGAGGAGCAGGTCCTCTGTCACCTCATGGCCCAAGGTCATGCGGGAGGCTGGAGGATGGGGGGGGGTGTGCTCTGCAAAGTCTTTGAGCTTTCAGAGAAATGCTTCCTGCTAGGATACGGTAGAAATACAAACAATACTTCCTAGGGTTTAGCAGCAATTGACTGATCTGTCTTTATTCATGTGGCCAATAAAAGAAAAGAAACCCTGTATACATTCTTTTTTTTCTCACTTGATTTTATTATGTTTAGTCCTAAGTAATTCCCGTATTTTCTTTCTTTTTTTTTTAAATATACTTTGACTAATGTTGCTTAAAATTTATAGGCTGACTCACGTCTTCCTAATTACAGGCTTTTGGTGGCTGTCTCAGACTATTTTTCCCTATGTCAAATTTGTGTTTTTAAACAATTCAAAGAAAAATATTGTAGAGCTGATGAGCATTTGAACTAAGCTTCTTTGATAAATAAAACTATGTAAGTATTGAATCACTGAATTCTACACCTGAAGCTAATATTACAATGTATGTTAACTAACTGGAATTTAAATAAAAATAATCTACAGAAAATGGGAAAAAGTGTGCTGGCTTCGGCAGCACATATCATAAGATAGGAATGGTACAGAGAAGATTAGCATGGCCCCTGTGCAAGGATGATGTGCAAATTTGTGAAAAGAATATGAGAAAAAGCAGTATTGACTTTTTAATTTAGTTATATATAGTCTCTTCATTAAAACTTAGATTTTTAAAATGTCTTTAATTTTCTCATTAAAAAGTAAAATATTTAAAACCCAAATGTTCTGAAATGGGTGAACCACCATGCAATTATTAACTTCTAATAGATAACACAATAATTTTGTTTAAGATTATGAGAACATCTTGTGGGGGTGTTTGCAGTGCAGTCAGTAACAGTCACCATAGATCCTGGGATTAAGGTAAATCCTTTGTAACAATTCTGCAGAGAATTTCAGGGTGCTCCTCAGAAAGAGACTGAACTGTTCTGGGCTGTTTTTCTTCTAGACCACTTTGTAATGGTATTAATTTGTTAGCAACTGTGGGTCAGGTATAGATGTAAAACACAGAGATGCAAAAATAACTACAAAACAGCCTATTCTCAAGTAACTCACCAAAAAAAAAGATGAACAAGTCAATCGGCGATTACGGTATGAGTTGACAAATAAACTGACATTCCGCCTGGTGTGACAGAAGCAAGCCCGGGAGCACCAGGCAGAGGTAGCCATCTTGCCCTGAGGCCACCGAAGGATGTGGAGCCAGTCCTTGAACTGATACTGAAGGATGGGCTCGTGTTCATCACACAGGGGTGGGGTGAAGAGGAGAGACTGTCGTTTCTTTCTACCTTCATTTGATTTGCTGTGAGAAGTTTTATGAGTATAGGACATGGATGGTTCATAGAAGGCACTGAGCTAAATGTTCTGTTTGACTTGTGGCTTTTGGTTCCTACAGAATGGTAGAAATACTGAAGCATGATGTAGCACCACAGTATCTATTTATAAAGTACATTTTCATGTTCCTTCCTCTGTCACAGCATTCCAGGTTCACGTTGATTCATATTTTGTTCATCTCTCTTCTGACAAAAACTCGTTCTGACCTGATACACATCGTTTTTTTTTCTCGTTTTCTTTTCCCTTCTCTCTTGTTCTTCCTTTTTTCCCCTTGCTCACTCTTTTTTCCCTTTAAAAATCAATTTTGTAGTTGTTACATGGAGCAAGAACAAAGACAGTGGATTGAAAGCATTTGAGTTGTATGTGTTGGGAGTAGTACCTCAAAAAGGAATATACTTCCCCAAAGTTTCTGATGCTCAATGAACATGTCTTTCCTTGGTCTTCAAGGACCTTTCCTTGAGGTCCAAAAAAGTTTGTGGAAAGTGCCACAGCAGTGATGTGTGCAGGCTTTTGCTTAAACAGCCCATTTGCTATAATCAAATTACAGTAGTATCCGCAAGGGCAACAGGAAAAGCTTGCACATGCTCTCTTTTCAGAAAAGGAGGCTGACTCCACCAAAGCCAAGTTTTACTAAAATAGCTCACAATAGGGGAACGTGTCAGGACTGGGCCTGAATGGTATTTTTGTTAATATGTATTTTGTAGCTCATTCTAATGAGTAAACCAGTCTTGGCATTTATTCGACAGCTTGGGGGGTGGTGGTGTGCACTCTCTCCTCTAGGTAACTAAGGTTTTATTTAGTGAATTGCAAATCTTTGATCTCTTAGTTGTTAAATCGTCTCCGTGATTTAAGGCAACCGATTCCCCAACTCACTGACACATTCTTGAATGGAAAGTTTTATGTCTGTGCAAATACATTGTTAATAAGATGTACGTGGTGAGTTAGTATCTCAACTGGCTATTTTAATGTCATGCTACTAAAAAGTGGATCTATCGATTGTTTGACAACGTATGTCTAGTATACAGCAAATTGGGCACACGTTGGGTAAATACTGGCTGTTCCCATCAGAACACAGAGTTTAGAATCTGCAAAATGTCCCCAATATATTCTTGGGGACATACTGGTTGGGAACAAAATCAACCATTCTGAGTTAGTTGCAACGATTCTGAGATTTGGGGGAGAAAATCCTAGTTTGTTCTCTGGCTTCTTCTCACTAGCAATTTTTTTTCCTACCACTTCTTTGGACTTTTGAATGCTTGAGATTGACATAGTGTCCCACAGGATGACATAATAAAACTGAACTATAAGATGCCTTTTCTGTCTCATCTGCCATTGGAGATACAGGGTGACCCATAGAGCACTGTTGTCTCTGTTGTCTAGATTTTTGGATTCTATTGACCAATAAAATTAAAAAGGAAGGAACAACATATGGTTGCCAGATCTTTATTTAGCTATGTAGGACATTAAAAAAAACTTAAAAAAGACAAAACTAATATCTACCATAACCATTTTCCAAAAAGGAAGGCATATATTTTACCATCAAAATGAATCAAGGATAAAATCTCAGGATAAATGGAGTCCTTTCCAACGCAGTGATTGGCGATGCTGCGTTGATGTTTTCTCCGTGGACAGATGAGCATTTTGCCAAAGAATTTATTCACTCTTGCATTGTGTGTTAGGAACTGCTTTCAGAAGATCCTGTATCATCAACCCACTTCTCATAGTCTAGGTACAGTTTTTGGTTTCTTTTTAATGAATGAAGAGCTTGCAAATGGATTCTTGTCTTTTTTGGTGAAAGTTTATTAAAGGTTTTAAATTATTAAAGAGCTAGTGAGTTAACATGATTTCATCTATGTAGTTATGAGTGGTTGCTGGGCATGTACTAAAGAATGTGATTCTCCATGATATTGGAGGGCTTAAATATATGTACTTTGTCTACATCCATGGTCTTCACTCAGTATTTTGCTTCCTGTCTGGCGTCTGCTTTTGCTGAAACTTTTCTTTCTGTGAATTCTTTTTCTTAATTACCTTTGTCAAGACTTGTTGCTCAATCAGTGAGAATACAGTGATAGATTACAATCTACTCTTTGCTCAAAATATCCTTCAATATTTCAAAGAATTCCCCAAAGAGGCTTTTTACATTTTTAGGGAGCATTGAAGATAGGGTAAATTGTGTTATGGAGATCTTTCAGATCCTAAAACAGAGAATTCAAAGTTCTACAAATCGGTTTTGGGAAATGGCATCATAGTTCTTGGTTCTTGTCACATGGATATAAATATCATACATTTTTCTTTCGATTCTTTTTTTAGACTAGTTTAGTTTTTTTAATATCTTCTTTAAGAAGACATTACAGCATACAACTGAACCCCCAGCATGTTAGTTAAACATGGGCTATAGATCCATAAGTAGTAGAATGGAATTGAAATTTAATCTTGGGGCGCCTGGGTGGCTCAGTTGGTTAAGCATCCGACTTCAGCTCAGGTCGTGATCTCACAGTTCGTGAGTTCAAGCCCCATGTCAGGCTCTGTGCTGACAGCTCAGAGCCTGGAGCCTGCTTCAGATTCTGTATCTCCCTCTCTCGCTGCTCCTCCCTGCTCACACGCTGTCTGTCTCTCAAAAATAAATCAAGATTAAAAAAAAATTAAAAAATTAATCTGAACCCCACTCCTTTTGGCAACTAATGGAAATACAGAATACAAACAGATGAATTATCTGTCAGTGTATTTTATCAAGTCTTTGTAACAGTTTCATGATGAACTTTGCTGTGATCTGTTAAAGAGTCTTCAAATTAAATAATGAGGATGCTTAAAAATTGTAATTTTTCCCTTATAACAAACTTAACTCAAACAGAACAAAAAGGGATTGTACTAATAATCCTCACATGAAGTCTGAGAATGAATGTCCCGTGCAAGGTCAACGCAGCTATTTCTGTATCACCGAGATATAAAGTTAAATGTGATGTCTTCAGCTGTTTGAATAAAAAAGGGGAGGTTATTTTTATTTTTTTTATTAATATGAAATTTATTGTCAGATTGGTTTCCATACAACACCCAGTGCTCATTCCAATAGGTGCCCTCCTCAATACCCATCACCCACTTTCCCCTCCCTCCCACCCCCCATCAACCCTCAGTTTGTTCTCAGTTTTTAAGAGTCTCTTATCCTTTGGCTCTCTTCCACTCTAACCTCTTTTTTTTTTTCCCCCTTCCCCTCCCCCATGGTCTTCTGTTAAGTTTCTCAGGATCCACATAAGAGTGAAACCATATGGTATCTGTCTTTCTCTGTATGGCTTATTTCATTTAGCATCACACTCTCCAGTTCCATCCACGTTGCTACAAAGGGCCATATTTCATTCTTTCTCATTGCCACGTAGTATTCCATTGTGTATATAAACCACAATTCCTTTATCCATTCATCAGTTGATGGACATTTAGGCTCTTTCCGTAGTTTGGCTATTGTTGAAAGTGCTGCTATAAACATTGGGGTACAAGTGCACCTATGCATCAGCACTCCTGTATCAGAAAGGGGGGTTTTAAATACAAGAACAAAAAAGCTTTTATTCTGAATCATAGTTGGTAAGACAAATGAAAAAAACCAAAAAACAAAACCCAAAACGTGTGAATGGTTTTTCAAATGATTTGTTACTAATAATTTGTTTTTGACACACTGAGGTACCTTCACTGAGAATGGAGAGTAGAGAATGCTGGTTGAATCATGATTTATTTTATTCACTTTTGGTTTTATTTGTGAAATAGGCTACAAAGCAGGCATCTTCATCTTCACCCAAACTGAGTGACACGTCACGTTCTTCCTCTTCCTTGGAAAATACAGAAAAGACACACAGCAGTTTGGCCTCCTCCTTATCTAGAGAAAGACAGTCCTGGATCGACATAGTTAATAGTTCTGCTGCTGCTGACGATGAGGGACAGTCTATAACACTTGCCGTGAATGTTCACTCACCTGCACCCTCAGAGGCAAACAGTCGCAAAGCCCTGGAAAACAGCTGTGCCACATCAGAAAGTGAATTTTTGAACTCTTTGTCTAGCGATGACACTTCTTCATTGAGTAGCAACCTGGACCATCTTACTGTCCCAGACAAGCCCACTGGATCAAAGATGGCGGACAGAGGTAAACCAAGACGTTGTTTACTCTTCTCTAGAGAGCGAATATTTGTGTATAGATGTGGAACTCGGAGGTTAATTTGTAAAAAGAACATTTAAAGGCATGAATGATAATTCAATAATTAAACAGTCAGGTGGGGCTAAGCGCAGGGGTTACTTCTGAAAAGGAGTGTATGTGGAAGATTCCAGCTTCAAGGCCATTAATCACCCACTGTAAGTGTTACTGGCCAAATGCTTACAGGTATGAGACATGCGATTTCCCACCAATCTGAGGAAACCCTTGACTCCTTTTTGGTCCCATGTCCTATGCTCTGGAGCCTGTGGTGATTAGATCAGGATTTTGTAAATTGATACTTAATAACATTGTCTTTGTGGCTCCAAACAAATGGAGAGCCATCACCTTCCCTGGACCATGACCACAGTCAAGGTCTGGGTCCTTGCTGGTTGGCTTCTGAAGGTGCCCGTGTGGTTGAAAGGAAGACAGACAACTTTCATGCACTTTGGAAGGCAGCACTAGAACTTTCAAACACAAAGGTGAGCACAGTTTATGCTTTTGAAATAAAATAATTTAAGTCTTAGCAAAGGAAAGAGTTAATGGAGGGTAGAGATTAATAATGCGAACTTTCTTTTTTTAAAAAAATTTTTAATGGTTATTTTATTTTTGAGAGAGAGAGATACAGAATGCAAGCAGGGGAGGGGCAGAGAAGGAGGGAGACACAGAATCTGAAGTAGGTTCTGGGCTCTGAACGCTCAGCACAGAGCCCGATGTGGGCCTTGAACTCACAAACCGTGAGATCATGACCTGAGCCGAAGTCAGATGCTTAACTGACTGAGCCACTCAGGCGTCCCTATAATGTGAACTTCCTTAATACTCTGTGATAATTGGTCTTTATCTTTTGTTCAGACAAGCTTTTTTTGTTTTGTTTTGTTTTCAATCATGATGCATCTTTTTGGATAGTCTGTACCTTATTTGTTTATTCAGGTATAAAACAAGCTTACCTGATCAAAAGATACTGAGCAATGAGAGAATGTTGAGTTTGGTTTGTATTTTTTTCAGTGTACTAGTGAGAAAAAGTAGACCAGTGAAATTCTCATGATAACATTTCTAGAGTGGCCCGAAAACACAGATGGCTGCTCTCCCCTCTTCCCTAGCCTGATCAGGGAAAGTTTCTTTCAGTCCTCAAATCTCCAGATAATACCCTATTAATTTAATGTTTGGTATCAGGGTAATTTGAGCCAAGTATCACAACTGCAGGCCCAGTTCTGTGTGTATGTGTGTATGTGTACACAGTATTTTGAAATATACAAATTGGAACTCTCAGGCTGGGGACTCCACTCGCCAAGTCACCATGGTTGTCACCACTCCCTGTGGCCTTATCCAAAGATACTTCACGCAGTTGAGTTACCTGCCTGACTACTCATGGCATTTTTTGCTTAATACCCCTAATTTTAGGCCTGTAATCTACTTTACATTTGAAAAAGTGGAGTGAATGAAGTAATTGGTGAAATAACTTATGTCTATAGGCGAAGGAAGTGAGACGAGGAGAATGGAAACAACAATGAGGAGTATAGGGGGAGTCACAAGTGAACTCTGAAGAATGGAAAACAAGCTGGCCTCTGGTTTTAGAGGTGCTGTTGTGTAGAAGAAATGTTGGGCGTAATCTCTGTCTCCTTGGAAGTAAAAACCGATGCAGATTGTGCGGCTAGTGGCGCAAGTAAAAAGGAGGTAGTTTGAAATGCAGCGTAAGAAACTTCTTTTTAATTGGGGCACCTGGGTGACTCAGTTGGTTGAGAGTCTTGATTTTAGCTCAGATCATGATCCAGAGTCATGGGATCAAGTCCGCGTGGGGCTCTGTGCAGAGTGTGGAGCCTGCTTAAGATTCTCTCTCTCTCTCTCTCTCTCTCTCTCTCTGCTCCTCTTCCTCCCCAGCCCCAACCCAGCTTGTATGCACGTGTGCCCCCCTCTCTAAAAAAAAATAAAAAAAATAAGCTTCTTTTTTATGTTGAAAACAGTTCAAGATTGAATGGGTTTCTTGGAAAGTAGTAGATTCCTTGTCATTGGAGGTTTTTCCTCATTCTGAGACAACCATTTTCATTGGGTTTTAATTGCATATCACCTATTGATCACAATTTTTCTTCTTACAAAGATATGCTGAAGAGAGGATTTAAGTATCTTGAACTGGATGGCCTCTAACTTGATACTTGGAAGAGGCTTCCAGATACAAGGCTGCTTGAACTAAAGAAAATCATGCAAAGTAGCACATCTATTATCTCCTAGGTGAAAACTCTTACTTTACTCATGGGGCCATGCGTAGAACTAAAACCTGTCATGTATGCACACGTGCACGCGTGCTCTCTCTGTCTCTGTCTCTTTCACACACACACACACACACACATGCACACGCACACACGCACACGCGCACACGCACACACACACACACCACCCCCAAATGAGGATGGCTTTAAAAGCAAAATAGAGAATAAAATTCCATTTGCGTTCTTTGCTAAGAGATGACCCTGCAGATTAAGTTTTTCTTTAGGACAAATAACCTGTGAGTCATGAGAAGATGCACGCAGCTCTTGTCCATGTCATTCTGGGAGTGCAGGGGCTGCAGAGCTGGCTGGGGACCAATATCTCTTTTAGTCTAAGGAAGAAGAAACCTGGTATTTTTAAATTTTGAGTTAAGTGCAGATTGACTGACAAAATCTCTTGACATGAAGGTATTCCTCTCAGTAGAAAGGAGGAGAAAATAAAAGTATTTTTCCCTCACCGATGTGTTGGCAGTTGCCATATGTTACAAAATTTTTGCTGATGATCTTCCCCTGCTGCTGGGGATTTGGTTAAATTCCCAGAAGAGTTAAACCACATAAAGTCATTGCTATGGAAACAGAGACCAGGTCTTTTTTTGCGTTTGTGATGATTTGCTGTTGAGTAATCAGTCTGCATATGATGCTTTTTTTTTTTAACGTGTGTGTTGGAGAATAAGGTAGCTTTTCACTTCTGTGGCTTCTAAAAATTATTCTTTTTAGCTGCCAATTAAAAAAGGAAAAGCCCTGAAGTTCCTGTGCCTGAAATATTGTTCAGGGTGTTTTTATGACAGGGATTGGAATGTCAACACAGTCCAAAACAGGAGTTAGGATTTTAGATTAAGTCGCAGTCTCAAGATGCATTTGCTGGAGAATGAGGCTTGTATCCTAGAAAAGATTCTTACAGGTTACTGCGTCCTGAAACAAGCAGACAGCGTGCATTACAGCCTTCTTTTTATTTTGACAATGAGAGAAATATTTTGCAGTTAGGCAATTACAATTGTGGTTGCTAGAATTTTGTACTGAATTTAAGTGGCTTTTTAGACATCGCTTCCCTGTGGTGTGAGCTAATAAAAAAATGCAGGGTGTTAATTGCATCCTACTGCCTTTCTGCATTGGGAGTTCCAGAGTTCCAGAGCTATCCAGATTCCTCACAGAGTCTTTCCACAAAGCACAGAGGGAAAAGAGGTGATGGGGTCAGTGGAATAGTCCTCTCAGCTCGGTTTTACACTGTATCGTTTCCTTCTTTTGTGCGAGGTTACTTGGCCTGGTACTTATGCCTCTGTGATAATGACTCACATGTATGTCTCTATTTACTTTATGCTGACAATGTGGAGACGATTTTGTGTATGCTTACATAAAGGGTGTGGAGTGACCACACCCTGGATGCTGAAAAGCTGAATAACCACTAATAAGACTAATGCTCAATTTATGTAAATAAATGGTCAAGTAAAAGGCCAGTCAGAATCAATCTGGGCATCATGTTGACTTAAAAGAATTTTTAGTGAAGAGACAGGCATACTAGAGCATGCATGACATCTCAAGAATGGGACATAAATGAACCAGATTTTAAGAGTTAGTAAACATTACCAAAATTTTTACACAATCTGAGTGCAGACAGGATGGATGCTACATTATTTTAGTTAGCTACTTCAGATGTTGCTGTAGAAATGATGTGGCATGTCTCTTTAGGAAGCAAGAGGATAATTAAAAAAACGTTGGATACTGAAGTCCATTCAATTTAGCCTTATTTTTTTGACTACCTAACACGTACTCATGACCGTGTCCTACCAGGAAGACACAGATGAAGAAGATAAAACTTCTGGCCTAAAAATTTTAACATCTGATGGGGAGAGTGGGAGGAATAAGACTTATTTAACAAAAGAAAGCAAAGTAAATGCCACAGAGAGATAGAAGGTACTCGAGGGATTTAAAGGAGAGCAGGCGTTCAAAACAGAGAAGGTCACATCTAAGTAATCTGTGATCCAAGTGGGAGGGTCTGCACACAGAGAGGGGGGCCGTAAGAAAGAGGGATGGAAAAGAAATTTGGATGATGTTGAATGCTGGGCTGGTCGTTAGTTTATTTCAGTAGATCGTGGATGATTGTTTCTGGTCAGCGTACTCATATAATGAAAACAATACTTTAGAAAAATTATGTCTACTTTAGAATGTGGGGTGAACACATATAAGGGGACACAGGAAATTGGAAGAGTGGAGAAACTTTTAGAGTAGCTGGGGTGGCAGTGGAAATGGGAAGCAAAGGAGAAACTAAAGGGTTTCTATAGTACGCCTGTCAAGGTGAAGAGCGCTTGCTCTTTGTATCTCCATTACTTAATTCGGTCCCTGGATTTCCCAGGGATCCCATTTTTTGAACTATAATTTGGGAAGTGATCCCAAAATAGGGATAAATATTTATGATAGGATAAATCATGAATCTATGTCTCTCTCTCTCTAGGCTTATTTCTGCAGCTCTCTAGTCTTTTACTGATGTTTTATCTTCTGCTTTGATGGTAGAGGAGTTAGATTCTCCCTTTATAGCATGCTTTATTATTCAGTAGAACATTACTCTCCTTTGCATAATCTTCCAGGTAAATTTTTGGATTTGATTTTCAAGTTTAATTTAAAAAATCACATTCGGATTTTGATTAAAATTTTCTCGACCTTTTTAGATTAATTTGCTATCTTTAAATCATCGAGGCATTTCATCTATGAACATGGTATATTTCTCCATTCAGGTCATTTTATGATTTTAAGTACAGTGTTTTTCTTATAAGTCTAGCACATATCTTACTGAGTTTGTTCTTAGACCTTTAATAATTTTTCTTGCATTTGTGAATGGAGTCCTTTTATTCCATTTTTAAAATAATTATTATTGCTGTTGTGGAAATAGAAGGTTTTTAATTACATGTTTGTCTTATACTAGTCTCCCTACCTTACAGTTGGAAGTTGTTTTGTTTCTAGATAAATTATCCTATCTTTATGTGATGACCACTTTAGCTGGTCCTCTCTAATAGTTATGCTTTGTTTCTTTTTGTTATTTGTGTGATCGGAATTTTCCTGAAGTTTATTTGCTCTATTACTTTAAAAAAGTCTTTGGCATTATTGATTGCATATTATTTTTATTACCAGTTAATTAAATTCTGCTTTATCTTTACGAGTTTTCTTTTAATTTTATGTAGAATTATTTTGTTTGACCTTTGCTAGCTCCTTAAGTTAACTGCCTAGTTGGTTCACTTTCACATCTTTTTTCCTAGTAAATATATGCAGGTCCTGAGTACCTCTTTGACTAGACCATGCGGTTTGTGTAATGTAGTACTTTCACTGTTGGCTATTTGCAAACAGTCCATTTTAAGAGTAATTTAACTTAATTTCTTCTGCAACCAAACATATTTTTAGAAGAGTGCTTTTAAAATTCAGAGTGAGTGCTTCAGCAGCACATATACTAAACTTGGAACAATACAGAGAAGATTAGTATGATCCCTGCACAGGGATGGCGCATAAATTCATGAAACGTTCCATATTTTTGTTGACCAGAATTAAAATAAAAACTTACGCACACACAAAATATTTTTGAAAATTTCAAAGTGAATATGTTTTTGGCTGTCTGGATGGGATTCACAAAAGATCAGTGACAAAAGGTCAGTGACATAATTTGAGGAACCATGGTCTTTATAGAAAAAGATGGTAGGTTTCTTAATGACAATGGCTGTGGTAATCTCTCTTGGGGATATGTTTGCACAGTGCTGAACATGACTTCCCCTGATCTACATGTCTTCTTGAGAACATATATCTGCCGTTTACACTATTTGCTCTGGGAAGAATCCTTGGTAGTTCTTTGAAATGCTTCTTACCTCATGGTCTCAGATTCATTTTTTGTCTTTATAATTATATTCCTAGCCCATTTTTACTATTCTGGAGACCCTTGAATACATTTCTCTCTACTTAGCAATAGCAAGAAACTGTGATGATACCAGCACGTGTCTGAATTTGCAGCTTGGGCAAATCGAAGGTCAGTTTTCCAGGCAGACCTTTTCATCAGGATATCATCTTAAGCCTTTGAGATCTATTCCTGCACTATCCTTCTGTTGTTAATTTCTAATTTTTCTCCATACAATGTTACGCTTTCCTAATTAAAGCCAAAGCAAATAAGGTTCTATCTTCCTCAAACTACACAAACTATAGTAAGTATAAGATTGAAAAATATTTTTTTAGTAGACTTATATCTTTTTTTTAAAGCAATTTTAGGTTCAGACCAAAATTGAGCAGAACGTACTGCGATTTCCCATCTGGCCCCATCCCTACACATGCATAGTCTCCTCCATTATCAACATTCCCTCCACCAAAGTAGGATATTGTTACATCTGACGAGCCCACATTGACACATCATTATCAGCCAAAGTTCTTGGTTTATGTTAGGGTTCCCTCTTGGTTGTGCATTCTATGGGTTTGGACAAATGTATAATGACATGTATCCATCACTGTGGTATCATATACAGTATTTTCACTGCTACAAGAATCTTCTGTACCCCACCTATCCACCCCTCACTCTCCTTACCTCATTGGCAGTCACCGATCTTTTTTACTGTCTTCAGTTTTGCCTTTTCAGAATGTCATGTAATATAATTTGCAAACAAAGTTTTATTTCTTCCATCCCAATCTTTACATCTTTTATTTCCTTTCCTTGTGTTGCATTAGCTAGGACTTTCAGTACAATGTTGAAAAGGAGTGGTGAGAAGGGAAATCCTGGCCTTTTTACTGATCTTAGTGGGAAAACTTCAAGTTACTCACCATTTATGAAGTTAGCTGTACGTTTTTTTGTAGATCTTCTATATCAAGTTGAGAAATTTCACTTCCTTTTTACTGAGAATTTTTTTAAATCATAAATGGGTCATAGATTTTTGAAGTGCTTTTTTTAAATATATGTTGATAGGATCATGTGATTTTTTCCCCTCTTTTATCTGTTGATGTGATGGATTACATTAATTTTTGGATATTGAATTAGCCCCACATACCTGGGATAAATCCCATTTGATTGTGTTATATAATTCTTTTTATACATTGTTGGGTTCAATTCGCTCATATTTTGTTGAGGACTTTTATATCTTATGTTCATGAGGCATGTTGGTCTGTAGTCTTCTTTTTTATAATGTGTTTGGTTTTGGTATGAGAGTAAATCTGGCCTCACAGAATGAGTCAGGAAGTATTCCATCTGCTTGCTTCTATCTTCTGAAAGAAATTGTAGAGAATTGGTATAATTTGTTCCTTAAATGTTTGGTAGATTCACCAATGAATCCATCTGGGCCTGTGCTGTTTCAGAAGGTTATTAATTATTATTTCAATTTTAAAAATAGAGACAGGTCTATTCATATTATATATTTATTCTCATGTTAGTTATGATAGATTGTGTCTTTCAGGAGACTAGTCCATTTCACCTAGGTTATCGAATTTGTGGACATAGAGTTGTTCATAGTGTTTCTTCATTATCTGTTTGGTGTCCAGTGGGATCTATAGTGATGTCCTCCTTTTTCATTTCTGATGTTGGTGACTTGTGTCCTCTCTTTTTTTTTGCTTAACTAGGTGAAAAATATTTTTACTTTTGGCCTATTTAGATACTTGGAATTTAGTAGGTATAATTTACTTACTGAGTTTTTAAGAATCCAATTCCAAAATC
The DNA here is from genome assembly GCF_022079265.1 of Lynx rufus. NCBI lineage: Eukaryota > Metazoa > Chordata > Mammalia > Carnivora > Felidae > Lynx > Lynx rufus. The sequence goes on from NW_025814878.1 coordinate 7,205,140, forward strand.
AGCTCATTGTGTTTATTTGATTGAAGGATAGGTGAAGGGGATAATAATGAGATCAAGAATGAAAATTTTGGCCAAATAATGCTTAACAAATATTTGTTGAGAACCTACTGTCCTCCTGGCACAATTGGCCTTTGGAAGTACTTTAGTGAATTATAATAAAGACAGTAGTCCTCTTGGGTAGAATTTACAATCTCGTGAATATGTCTATCATGGCAGGGTAGGGAGATAATTAGGTAAATATAAGAAGATAATTTCAGGTGGTGAATAAGTTCTATTCAGGAAATAAAGTAGGAGTATATAGGGTTGGAGGAAGGACTTTGATTTAGATGACTGGTCGGGGAGGACCTCCCTGAAGAGGTGATCTGAAAGCCAAATGGGACAAAGGAACCTATCTGGCAAAGTGCCCCAGACAGAGAGAAAATAAAATTCAAGGGCTCTAGCAATAGAATAAATTTTGTGGTTCAAGAAACAGAAAGAAATCCAGTGTGACTGGAACAGAGTGAGCAGGGGAAGCATAGGAAGGGATTGGAGAAGTCAACAGCAGCTGGCTTATGTGACGACTAGTGGGTCCTGTAAGGTGTTTGGATTTTGTTCTAAGTGCAGTGGGATGATTTTGGAGGAACTGAACCTAGGGAGCGTTATGGGTGTGGCTTATGTTTTAAAAAGATTACTTCATTATATGGAAAATGGATATTAGGAAGCTGCAGTACACCCAGTATGTAGTTGTTGAAATATGTAAACAGTGAAATGATGGTGGTCTGGTCTAAGTTGGTAGCAATGGAGTGGTGGGGGGCGGGGGGCGGGGGGGGGTCAGAAAAAATTATACATATGGGGTATATTGTGCACATAAAATATAAGAATATAAAATTCATAAAAGATTCTTGCCTAGTCTATCCCTAGTCTCTAAAATGCACTGCCTTAGCACAGAGTGAACATTCAAAGAGTGTTTGATGAATTGGGTAAATGAATGGATCAGAAGTGGAAGCGAAAAAGTGGAATGAAGGTTGAGTTATAAGTTTTCCGGCACATTCAGTCTCTTGTATAACTAAGTGTAATTGCAATTCTTTAGAATTGGTATCATTTCCTGGGAAAATGTTTGCTGGGAGGGATTTAACTCCATATTTAAATACATAACTCTAAATATGTACACTGTGGATTTCCTCTAAGGCCAAAAGAAGGATGTTATACAAGTAATTATAGATCACGCTAGACTGTAATCATCGAGATAAAGAAAAGAGAGCTCCATCTTTTTTTTTTTTTTTTGAGAGCTCCATCTTAAAAAAGGTAAGAGCATTTATCTGCTCCAACCTTCAGTTTTGCTTAGTGAAATTAGAATAGGGTAACTTCTTTTATCTTGCCCCACTACCCTCCCATTTTTGTATTTTGTGCCCACTTGTCTCCATCATGGATCCACATGGTTGATGGACTCTGCAATTTTTGGAGCCAAGGTTGGCATATTTACCTATGGTACACTGGATTTATATCCTTGATTTTAGGCAATTTCCAGCTATTTTCCCCTTTTATTTCCCATGCAACCTCTACCTTGCAAATGTATTTAAAAAAGAAAAAAAAAACCCAAGGAAATGCCTTTTTTGTGTGCATGCCAATATGTTTTGTTTTCTTAGGATGTGAGCAGATATAAAAATTTGATTTCTGCTTTAAGTATTTCACCTAATCCTGAGTGCTCTTATGATTGGAAGAATACATTTCAGAAATAAATGGAATATTTGTTTCAAGAATGTAGAGCTACATGGACTCAATCTTAAGATTATTTCTAAAAATCACTGCCACAAGATGCTATAATAATAAAAAAGAACAACATTAAAGATCACCCAGTAGACTAGGTTTGTCTTTTCAATAAGAGGAATAATAGGGTAAAAGAGTACTGAGTCACCTAACTTAATAGAAACATCACATACCCGGGGCGCCTGGGTGGCGCAGTCGGTTAAGCGTCCGACTTCAGCCAGGTCACGATCTCGCGGTCCGTGAGTTCGAGCCCCGCGTCGGGCTCTGGGCTGATGGCTCAGAGCCTGGAGCCTGTTTCCGACTCTGTGTCTCCCTCTCTCTGCCCCTCCCCCGTTCATGCTCTGTCTCTCTCTGTCCCAAAAATAAATAAACGTTGAAAAAAAAAATTAAAAAAAAAAAAGAAACATCACATACCCAAGAGAAGAAAAGGTGAGAGGCTTTGAAGGGGACAAGTAAAAATACTGGTTTTCTACTTGGATGCTCTTTCCCAGTCTGATTTCTCTATTTAAAAATTTATCTCACCTGCGATCGTTTTTGTTTTGTTTTGTTTTAACCACCTCTTTCCTAACTCGCCTTCTTCCAGTGTTCTTTTCTCCATGTCTATGCTTTTCTCTTTATTGTACACAGAACTAGACTACCATAACCATGATTCAGCTTCGGGCTCCTGATTGGAACTGGATTATCCCCAGGTGCTCAGTTCAAATGCCTGAGCAGAGAATCTGACTATACAGCCTGTCTCCTACATTGCTGAGCAGCTTAGGAATTTCCTGGTCTGGTGCCCTGTGACCCTGTGAGAACAGTGTTAGCTGTTTAAGTCCTGGCTACTACCTCAGAGACAGAGGCTCTGGGTGGGGATTTTTCCCTTGGAAGACAGAATAGTGGGACCAGGGATCTGAGCCTTGGTCTGCCTGGTCCAGATGGCTGTCATCTCATTGACTGTATATTGCCTGATTTGAAATCTTTCTTCATTGGGCTTTATTCAAAAGGAAGTTCATGAAATATATTTAGCCTAGCATAGTGTTTCAGGCTATGGATTTGGGGTCATAACCTATGTCTGTCTCTTTGTGGCTTTGGTCAGAGTTTTTATATCTTGACAGTCCTTCATATCAGGGCTAATTTTTTTTTTTCATAGGGTCCTTACAAAGTTAATGAGATAATGTTGGTATAGTAGGTAATATAGTGCCTTTCACGTACTAAAAACTCAATACATGATGGCTGTCTCCACCAGCAGCAGCAGCTGTGGAAATAGGCAGTCTGTCTCTCAAAATTATACCGTGGTAATGTTCTTGGTTAGCAGTGTCCTTACTGTTAAAATGAGTTATCCAGATGTATCTTAGTTACATAATTCAAATATGTCTGTCAGTGTTATTTTAAGTCTTTTGCTATGATGTAGAGTTGTCAGAATCACTAATTAGAAGAAGCCTATGAAAGTTTTTGAATCTGTTCGCATCGATAGGTGTTCTCTTAAATAACGTTTGCAGTCTTAATAGCTACACATAATGTCAAAAGAAGCATGTAGTTGCTCTCTTTGTAACAAGTGTCTTCCATGGCCTAGCTCAAACACTTGGAACATAGTGGAACATAGCGCATGAAGCAGGGAATACCGTTTTCTACGTAAACCTTTCCAGGCATTTCGTGGTGGGGAGCTAACATTGTCTTCCTTGAGACATCATATAGACTTTTTCAGTCTCAAACAGGCTTGCTTTCAAATTCTGATATGAAATATGGCATATGAATTTCCTGGAGCACGTATGTTCCAAATAGAAAAATAAAAACCACACTCTAGAAAGCACAAGGAAACACCAAAAATAAGATAGTGGGGGAGGCAAAGTTGAAAATACTGCATTTAAAGGGATAATCTGCATACGGTGTTCTCGACAGCCAAATTCTGGGCCTCCAGGAGCCTGCCTGTCCTGTCAGAGGCAGACAATAGGCCGGGAAAAGTGGGAGGATGGGGAGAGAGCAGCGCATTCATCTGGCATAATCTTGGAAAGGAGCAAACTTCTAACCATTAGTTAAGATGTTGTTTTGTCTCATCTGCTGATGTCACCAAGAAAGATCTTATTTAAAAAAAAGATCCTATTTCTTTCTAGAGTTTAAATCTCTGCATTACTTGGACCTCTGTTGAGAGGGTTTGCTAGTTGGATCCCCTGAGACATTTTGAGCTAGTCTAACAGGTGTAAAGGGTCCCGGAGAAAAAGTAGGTGAGCTGCTTTCTGGATGAGTCCCTACTTTTCAACTGTAACTCCAGTCCCTTTCTCTTCCAGTGAGTTGAAGCTGGGGTTGCATGACAAATTTGTGACAGTCTCGCCTTGCTGCACAGAGCACAGTCCATGGGCCAGCAGTTTGAGCATCACCTGAGAGCTTGTTTATAATTGTTATAATCAAAGCCACGCTAGACTGGCTGAGTCGGATTCTGCATTTTAACAGAAGCCCTGGGTGATTGTTTGCCTATTAAAGTTTGAGAAGACTGGTCTAGAAACTCACGGGCCTGCACAGTGTGGAATTGAACTTCTGTTCTTAATTCCATCGCTGATTTACATTTTGGAAAGATCACTTACTGTTTTTCAAGACTCTCCATTTTTTCCCCCCTCCATAAAATAAAAATAGTTATCATCTTCCTTGGCAAAGCCTTGTGAGCTGGATGAGATAGACTGTCAAGTGCCGTATGTGGTGAAGGGAGTTGAAGTCCTGTTATTTAACGTAAGAAGGACTGAGCTCTTGAGGGGAAGGCTGGCAATTGCGTGAACACTGGACTGTCAGAAAAAATTCACTTATTTTGCTGCAAAAGATAAGGGATGTGGAGATGATAAAGGTGACTTCTGCTTCCAATGTGAGATAGACCAGCGGTCTTTGGCGGCAGTCTTTTTCCTTGCTCCTTCTACAGTCTGGTTAAAATAAGACAAATAATCTAATATCTCTTAATATGGAATTATAATTTAGAAAATTATTTACATGAAAACATGGAAGGGAGAATTTATTTTAAAGTTTATTCATTTTTGAGAGAGAGCGTGCAGGGGAAGGTCAGGGAGAGAGGGGGACAGAGGATCTGAAGCGTGCTCTGTGCTGACAGCAGAGACCCTGATGCGGGGTTTGAACCCACGAACCGCGAGATCATGCCCTGAGGTGAAGTTGGGCGCTCAACCGACTGAGCCACCCGGGTGCCCCTGAAAGGGAGATTTTAAGCATTACTTTATGCAGTAGCCCCTTCGAGGCACAGGATGAACACACCAGCACTACTCACCTGTGCTCTGGGGTCAGGTGTAAGTTGTATTTTGTTGTGCTTATACCTGTTGTGTCTTTAGTTGTCCTGTGAACCCTGTTTATCATCTGCTTCCATTATTATTGGCTGTTCATCTTATGGCCCCGTGAAGACCCAAGCACCAGCCATTAGTGGCAGGAAAAACAAGACAGAGCTCCCAGCTGGGTCACGGGAGGGGATGGATCATAGGTTTGTCCCCTGAGTATTTAGCGATATGCTGTACATCTCTCAGATTATGACCCAAAAGAGCCAATAGAGATATTTTCTTGACTCTTAATGTCACCATTTGTTATTGTATTGTCCTTATGCTTGTGGGCAATTCTGGAATCTGGTTCTTAGAGGTCAGATGCACATCTAATCTTTCGGTTTCAGGTTTCCTCTGAGAAGGGGGTGCTGGATGGCTGGGAGGTGAGAGCACAGCAGGAACATTCACCTGTCAGGTTCCCCCTTGCCCCAACAGTTTTAGCCTTATCTGAGCACACTTGCAGCTTCCTATTACCTCAGTTTCTAAGTGAATTCAAATAGAGAGTGTCTTTTGAACATTATTTGGTCATATTTTAGGGGAATTCTGTATTAACTTTCGGTAATCCCAACAGGTCCGCTTTACCTGTGGGTTTATTTCTGGAGGATCAAGTTGCACACGCATCGCACACACATGCACACCCCCCCTACATACCTACAGACCACACACAGACCCCACACATCACACCCATACCACACCCCCCATTCTACACACTTACACAACACACTGCACACATCACATACCACATACATGCTACCCACGCACAGACACCACATCCATAATGCACACACATACACACCCATATGCTCACGATTAATGCCCCCAAATTTCAGTCAGGGAAAGGAATGTGTGTGGGGAAGAAAGATAATTCCTGACATTTTAACATAAAGATGAAATATATCTATATAAATATATTAAATCATGATAAAACTATCCAAAGGCAGCCCTGTTTATTTTTCATTTAGGGAATGTACTTTATACCACCTTATTCTAAGTTTCTAAAGTTATTTTTAGCTTTACCTGTTTCCTATCTTTTGAATTAGATATGTGGTCTTAACATAATCATTTTACCCTGACTTAATTACGAAGTAATGTACTAGTCACAAGTAATTTTATTTTCAATCACCATCCTTAATAGTACAACTGAGGTGCTTCATGAACACAGAGAAATTTAAAGAAACCATTTTATTTTCTTTGTTATATACTTATTTGGTTTACTTCCCGAAGTTTGTTAAATAGATAGTACTTAAATCCTGTGGCATTGAAAGCTGTGTGTTTAGGCTTCATTCAAAGTGGAGTCTCACTTGCCTTGCTGTAGAAAAAAGGACATATAAAAACTGTCGTATCCTTGTATGTCTGAAATGCCCCAGGGTCCTCAATCCTAATGTCCCCTCTGAGAGTCTGATATCTGTTAATTTAGTTTTCTTGAGACTTTCTAGTATCTACAGCTTAACTACAGGACTGTTACCATGCTTAGTATTCCTGCTGTGCAAGTATCGTCAGTTATCAGGACAATCTCCTAAAAACCTACTTTCTCAGAGTTTTATTGATATATATTCCACATACCATATAATTCATGTATAAAAATGGTTCAGTGGTTTTTTCGTATATTTATAGAGCTGGACAACCATCTCCACAATTGAATTTGACAATATTTTCAATACCACACACACACACACACACACACACACACACACCTATACACATTGGCTATCGTTCCCCATTTCTGCCTGTCGCTTCCCCAGCCCCATGCAGCCACTAAATCTACTTTCTGTTTCTATGGATTTGCCTGTTCTGACATTTCATGTAAATGGGACACAGTGTGTGGTCTTTTGTGACTGACTTCTTTTAGTTAGCAGAATGTTTTCAAGGTTCACCTATATTGTAATATGTATCAGTACTTCGTTGCTTTCAGTTACGGAATAATATTCCATTGTGTGCGTATACCACATTTGGTTTATCCATTCATCAGTTGATGAACATTTAAGCTGTTCCCACCTTTTGTCTATGATGAATTGTACTGCTATGAACAGTTGGTACAAGTTTGTGTTAGCATGCCGTTTTTATTCTCTTGAGTATATACCTGGGAGTGGAATTGTCGGGTCATATGGTAACTCTTTGTTTAGCTTTTGAGGAAGTGCCAAACCTTTTCCTAAAGTGATGACTTTGTTTTATATCCTTACCAGTAATGTATAAGGGTTTCAGCTTCTCCGCATCCTTTTCTACACTTACTTTGTCTTTTTGATTTTAGTCATCCTGGCAGGTGCGAGGTTAGTATCTCATTGTGGTTGTGATTTGGATTCTCTGTAATGACTAATGATGCTGAGCATCTTTTCATGTGCTTATTGAGAAAAACTCACTTTTGATGTCTGCACACAGTCTGAAGCCAGAAGTTCTAATTGTGTTCAAATGCAGTTTTGAATATTTCCCCCCTTTTTGGAGTCTGCTTTGGTAGAGAGCAAAGAGGTTTACTGACCGTTACTTGATGTCAGTTGCAAAGTTAGTTCAACATCTTTACCCTCCATTTTATGAAAAAACATTGGCAACACCTTGTGGTGGCTTTCTGGTAGTAGATGAGGAAAAGTTATTGCTTAAAGATGTCTAATCTTACAAAAATAAACTGTAAAGTAAATCAATTTTGCTTGATTTTGAAGCTCCTATATTAATATTGTATGCTTTTCTCTACCCTTTGGAGAGGCCTCTTTTGTTTCGGTTCTTCCTAATGCCATACCTTTGATATGGCCCTCTATCAAGCTTATTCTCAGAGTAAGATGTGAAACACCTAGAGACTAAAAAGTACATTGTGGACAAAGAAATCTTGCTGTGTGTCTTTCCCAAAATTATTTTCAGGGAATGAAGGAATAAAGGACCAAAGTTCTTAGTGGGTATTAAAGCAATATCCAGAGATGAAGATTTTCTTTGGGTAACCTATATCATTTGGGGTCCTTTCAGTTGTGTGTGATTGATAACTACACTGACAGTTGCTTAACGAAGGCAATGTATTGGCTTCAGAACTGCAAGGGCTCCAGTAGAGTGACCAAGATCCGTATTTCAGCTGTATCCTATAGATTGGCTCAATTCTCACGATTCTTGGGGTGATCTGTGGAAGCCTCCAGCTCATATTATCACATGTTTAGGAAAACAAGAGAGATTGATTCCCTGATATCCCACCCAAGTCTCAGAACTGAGTCTTCCTGGCCCCAGTTGTTCTGACCTGAGACATCTGCTTATCCCTGAATCAATGACTCTGGCCAGTATGTGGAACTGTCATTGACTTAGCCTAGTTCATGTGGTCCCCCACTAGATCCCATGCAGAGTCACGTCACTGGAAGCATTTGGGCTGAGGTTAGCAAGTTGTGGTTAAGAAGGGGGGTGGAGGTATGTGGCAGCATGAGAAATGATCATTATCTGCTCAAAGCCACATATCACATGGGGATTCCTTCTCTCAAAGGGCAGTTTTAGGAAGGACATTAAAAACTTATCAGGAGCGATGGTTCTCAAGCTTTAGATTATATATTAGTTTGCTAGAGTTTGCTTGTCCCGTCAGTGTATTTTAGAAGCAGATAACTTGTTTCACAGATTCACAGATGGAGAGAGGAATTTTGCCACAGGATGAATCATTCTCTGAGTCTCACCAATACCACATTTAGATGCTATTTGGATTAGATTTTGGACTTAGAATTGATGTTGGAATGGGTTAAGACTCTTGGAGATGTTGGGCTTGGGTGACTGCGTTTTGCATGTGAGAAGGACATGAATTTGGAGGGAGCTAGATGGTGGACTATCACGAGTTCCAAAATTTCTATGTTGAAATTCTAGTTCGAAAGTATCTTAGAATGTGCCCTTCTTAGAAATGAGGTTGTTGCAGATTTAATTAGTTAAGATGAGGTCAGGAGGGAGAGCCCCGAATCCAATGTGACCGACATCCTTCTAAAAGGAGGAAATTTGGACACAGAGACATACACAGAGGGAAAACACCCCATGAAGACTGGAATTCTGCCACAAGCCGAGGAACTGACAGAATCTAGGAGAGAGGCCTGGAACAGAGCCTTCCCTACTGCCTTCGAAGGGAACATGGCGCTGTCATTACAAAGTACCATAAACTGAATGACTTAGACAACAAAAATTTATTGTCTCATAGTTCTGGAAGTTAGAAGTGCGAGATCAAGTGTCAGCAGGGCCTGGTGTTCAGACCACAATGTCTCATGTTCTCAATTTGATTTCAGCTGGGTTTATTGTTATTGCTTTTTAAAAAATTTTTATTTTAATAGAGGAAACAAAGGTGTCTGAAGATGACGAAATGGAGAGACTCTACAAATCGTTGGAGCAAGCTAGTCTCTCTCCTCTCGGGGACCGACGGCCTTCAACCAAAAAGGAGCTGAGAAAGTCCTTTGTGAAGCGATGTAAGAATCCATCCATAAATGAGAAACTTCACAAAATCCGAACCTTGAACAGCACATTGAAGGTAAAAAATTTCAGATTGTGGATAAACTCTGGGTGTGGGGCAAGGAATGGCTGCTTCTGCAGAGATTCATGCCCACCGGTGTGTGTGTTTGGGTGGAGGGGAGGGCAGTAAAAGTAACTATAATCTCTGTAGGTTGGGATGACCTTTGGCCTCCTTAAAGTACTAGAACGTTTGCACAGTAGCACCAAATGCACTTTTCTACAATAGGCCTTGATTTTTACATTCACTTTGGTATAAAAGTTCAAATGTCAAGCTCCTAGAAGATAAGGACCATGTGTAATTTTCTTTGTACCCTTTACTTAGCACAGTAAATGTTGATGAAGGCTTGGGATAGTCAACTTGTGAGAATAAACAGTGAGATTCATAAGATTTTGGAATTTCATTGGATTCATTAAAGAGTGCCATTCTTCTTCTCTCCTACTTCCAGAAGAAAATATCTAGATTTCAGATAGAGCCAAGACTTCATGATTCTCAGACGTAGGCTCTGGAGTGAAGAAACACGTGAGAGACAGGCAATGGAAAAGGTACACTCGATGGTAATAGACAAGCAAGTGTTTTCACAATGGGAATGAGGCACAGGGCGCAAAACGTACTGAGGCTATTTCCAGGTCCTCTTCAACTAAAATGGTTCTTCACAACAAAAGCATCCTGCTTTCACATGTAGATTATAGCATGAACAGGAGGAGGCCAGGAGACTTTGTAAAATAGTCCCAAATTAGCAGAAGATTTATAGATGCTGAAAAGCCTTGATAGATTCTGCAGTTTCATTCTGGGTTGTATATGTCCTTTTGCATCAAGAATTTGAGTCTCTTTCCAGGAAGAAACAGCAATCAAAAGCCAAGGCTACAAAGAAACGGCTGAGGGACTCTTCGTCAGATGTCCCTGTTAGTAGAATAGCTAAGCATCCTAAGAGGCTGCAAAAATGAGGCTGAAAAAGAAAAGGAGGAGGAGTATTTTAATTATACAAAGAAAAACAAAGTGTAGAGAAATTCTCTAACGTTTAATGATAGACATTAGCAGCACTCCTTTCAGAGCCAAAAATGTTCTATTCCATGGTATGTCTGAAATTGATAAACATGTTTGGTCATTCAGTGTAGTATTTTACGATCTTATTTGTGATAACTGATGTGAGTGAATACATTTTTCATTAGACCAATATTTCCTGAATCTTACTGTGTACCAGGCTCTATTCTTGGGCACTGGGACCGCTGAGTGCACCACACTGGATGGTGGAACAGAGAGGAAAATAGAATGCGGTCTGCTGAGCGGTGTAGCTGATACAAGCTTGGGTGCTTTGGTAGCCCCAGAGGAGGGACATGGCTGCCTATCTGAAGCCATTAGGGACAAAGTCATGAAGATGCTGACAACTGGTCCGTGAGTAAGAGATGAAGAATATTAGGGTTACAAGGAAGGACATTCATGGAGGAGGAAATGTATGTCAATGGATGATATATTGCAGTCCATGTTGGGAGAAACAAGGAACATGTTAAGGAGAGGATGGACAGTTCAGGCCATTTCTAATTTTTTTTTTTCAACGTTTATTTATTTTGGGGACAGAGAGAGACAGAGCATGAACGGGGGAGGGGCAGAGAGAGAGGGAGACACAGAATCGGAAACAGGCTCCAGGCTCTGAGCCATCAGCCCAGAGCCTGACGCGGGGCTCGAACTCACGGACCGCGAGATCGTGACCTGGCTGAAGTCGGACGCTTAACCGACTGCGCCACCCAGGCGCCCCGATTCAGGCCATTTCTAGAAGGAGAAAGACTATGGTCTTAGCAGAATAGCTAAGAACAGAATAGCAACTCAGGACTCTAGATGGTCACAGGACCATGCCCTGACCTGGCCACAGGGAGGCCAGGTTTGTACAAAGAATTCAAAGCTTTTATTGGCCCATAATATGATTCTCTGTGACCTCTTGCTCTCCATGCACTGTGGCCGTGGAATTTATGAATTCAGCTTTTTCTTTTCTCCCTGTGTATTAGTTCTCTATTGTGAGGTAACAACCCCAAATTTACCAACTACAGACAATGAACATTTGTCTTTTCACAGTTCCTGTGGGTCAGGAATCTTGGCGTGGAGCTAGGTGTTTCTCTTCCAGGTCTCTCACAGACTGCAGTCCCGGCATCAGCCGGGACTTTGTTCGTTCCTCCATTGGGGAAGGTGTGATCCTAGGCTCTATCTATCATGTGGTTGTTGGCAGGATCCAGTCCCTTGCATGTTGTTGGACTGAGGTCCCAGCTGCTCACACATTTCCTTGCTCTGTGGACATACGGTAGCTTCCCAAATGGAAGTTGGCTTTCCCCAGAGTGAGTAAGACAGGAACAGTGAGTGAGCAAGATGGATCAGTCCTGTCTCAGCTGTGACACCACATCACAGTTACAGGGCACTGTGCATTAGGAGCATAAAACTTTGGTATAAAAGTCAGCCCGTGTTCAAGGAGGGGAGAATTACGTAAGGGTGGGAATGCCAGGAAGGCAAGGAGCACAGGGGGCCATCTCGGGGGCGTCTACCACACCCATGTGAACATCTGTTGTCTCTGTACACTGCTGGAAAGGATCCCTTTCCACAGGATCCCTTAGGCCTCACAAAAATGTAATGCTAGGCTGCGGAAACATAATCCATGTTATACGGTCCTCCTGTGAACCTCATCATGAGGGGGAAGTCATGCTGATGTGGAAATTGGCCTTTTGGGGAAAAAAAGCACATCGGCCTATTGACTGGAGAAAGATCGTTCAGTACATGTATGATTATTCATGTCAAAAGTCTTTAAGACTTACTTTAGCTATTTTTAATCGAATCACATTTCATTATAATTGTTTTAAAATTCAGAGCGGTTGAGGGGAACAGGAGAGATGCCTGGAAGGGGCCACAGTACAGCTTCTCAGGTCACCTTCTGACCTCAGTGGTGGCTTGGTTACAAGATATGTCCATTTCGTGGTAATTCATCAAGCACAAGCCTTTTTATATGAGTGCTTTTCTGTACATATTACATTGTAATATAAATGTGATTTGAAAAATACTTCAGGGGCGCCTGGGTGGCGCAGTCGGTTAAGCGTCCGACTTCAGCCAGGTCACGATCTCGCGGTCCGTGAGTTCGAGCCCCGCGTTGGGCTCTGGGCTGATTCAGAGCCTGGAGCCTGTTTCCGATTCTGTGTCTCCCTCTCTCTCTGACCCTCCCCCGTTCATGCTCTGTCTCTCTCTGTCCCAAAAATAAATAAAAAACGTGGAAAAAAATTTAAAAAAAAAAAAGAAAAATACTTCAAAGATGCGGTGTGGACAAACACACCGTTTCATACATAAACAAGGAAACTTCTAACAATAATGTTTATGTTAGTGATAGGCACATTCCATAAATAAAGAAAAATCCCTGCACTGGGATTGTATTGGAACAAATTCTCTTCATGGGAATTCTTCCAGGATGTTGAATGAACTATCATGTCATATACTAAATGTAGATCTTTAGGAAGTTGTGATAACTCAACATCCATTGACTTTTGGCTAAACATGTCTTTATTTTAAAATGAACGATTAATGGGTCTGCCTGGAACTTTCTCTCAGGGTTATTCTGGTCTGTGTCCAAAGAGAAACGAACCCTCCTTTCCTCAACTGCTCTGGTAGAAGTCATTTCCAGCGCTTAGTTCTTGACTATTTGGAGTGAAAAAGGAAAGTATAGCATTGTCTCTTTCATGGTATTATCTGGAAGCCCTGCCAGACCCGGCCTGCCTACCAGAAGACCAGGAGGATGTCGTAAAGGTAGTTCAAAGCGTCCGGTGGGCCTCCTGCACCACAGCAGGGAGAAGCAGGGCCAGTGCACCATGCTGCTGACTGAGTGCTGGGCGAGGAAGCAGTTCAGAGGCTTTTTTTGTTTTATTAATTTCCTTCCTTTCTATTCTCGTCTACAGTAATTTCTTTTTATCCATAAAAGAACACAGACTTGAGCCAAATGGTAAGAAACTTGAACTGCTTAGAGCTGAGCACTATATGAGAAGTGTCAGGCCAAAGTTGAAGAGACCCTTTCCTGAAACCTTTGATCACATTTAGAGGGGTGGTTTATTCATTTTGCCTTAAGAGAATCAATTCTTCACATTGTGTTACTCTGCAAAGATCTTCGTTCTTTTGGTAAAATATTAGGATCTCTCTCTGAAGTGGATGTCACAATTTTTTTGTGTGTGGAAGAAACTAGAGATTTAAAAATTTCTTACGGAGTTTTAAGTTTTCATTCCCGTATAGTTAACATAAAGGGTTATATCAGTTTCAGGTGTACAATATAGTGTTTCAGCACTTTTGTACCACACCCGCTGCTCATCATGAGAAGTGGACTCTTTAAACTCCATCACCTGTTTCACCCCAGATGTCAAAATTTAGGGACAAAATAAAACTCCTTAAATAACTTCATATGAATAGCACTATTGTGATACCAAAGGAAGAAAGCTTATTTATTTTTATTTTTATTTTAGAGGGGAAGATTGTTACCTGAATGTAGGTGTTGAGAACTCAGAGGGAAGAGAGAAAACTCCCTTGGCCTTGCTTAACTTTCTACCACCAATCTTTTCTAGTTATCCACTCGTCTACCCTGCCTTCCCTCTGCTTCTGGTTCACGGTCAACCTGCTTGTTATCACTCCTTGGTTACTTTACCACTACACAATTTTTCTTTCCTTCCTGGAATCCATATATATATATATATATATATATATATATATATATATATATATATATATATTTTAACCTCAACCTCCATCTGTCACCACATTATTGCTCTCTTGATTCAGAATTCTAAATCTTACCACTCAGACTAGTATGTACATAGTACTTTATTGGAGATCCACATTTCAAGAAAACAGGAAAAAAAAAAAAGAAGCAAAATGTAATAAAATGCCCCAAGTAAAACATAAGTTAAAGTGTGAAGAACAAATAATACATTTTTGTGCCAATGTTTGTGATCATCTAAAACCATATCCCTCATTTGGATCGAATAAATGCTACCAGTTCTAGAATCTCTAAAACTTATATGCAAATGTATAGATATAAATATCTATATATTTATATGTAAACAAATAGGACGTATGTAATAAATAATATGCATATAAAATACATACATGTAAACATTTTTGTTTGTTTATGGAGAGGATTTCCTTAGGCTCTAAATAGAGTTCACGATATAAAAAAGATTTAAAAGCAGAGGCGCCTGGGTAGCTCAGTCATTTAAACATCCAACTCTCGGGGTGCCTGGGTGGCGCAGTCGGTTAAGCGTCCGACTTCAGCCAGGTCACGATCTCGCGGTCCGTGAGTTCGAGCCCCGCGTCGGGCTCTGGGCTGATGGCTCAGAGCCTGGAGCCTGTTTCCGATTCTGTGTCTCCCTCTCTCTCTGCCCCTCCCCCGTTCATGCTCTGTCGCTCTCTGTCCCAAAAATAAATAAACGTTGAAAAAAAAAATTTAAACATCCAACTCTTGATTTTGGCTCAGATCACGATTTGTGCTTGGTGAGTTTGAGCCCCGTGCTGTGCTCTGTGCTGACGGTGCAAAGCCTACTTGGAACTCTCTCTTTCTCTCTGCCCTTCCTCTGTGCTCTCTCTTCTCTCTCTCTCTCTCAAAATAATAGACATTAAAAAAAGAGATTTAAAAGCAAATGGGTAATTATTCATTCACATTTTATTTCATACATTCTTTCTTTTTCCAGCAAGCATTTAGTGAATGTCTACCACGTATGAACCGTTCTTTGATGCACTTGGGGTCTCACAGTGGGCATACGAGACAAAAATCCCTTTCCTTAAGAAGCTTATGTTTAGGTAGAGGAGAAAATAAAAATAACTAAGTAAATAAATCAATTTTATAGTACGCTAAATGATGATAGATTTGATAGAGAATAGAAGTGGGGGTGAGGAATGCTGATGGATTGATTTTTAATTAGGAAAGGCATGAAAAGCCTTTTTGAAAGATGAAATTTGAGTGAAATCTGAAAAGAAGGGAGTGAGTCTTGAGGCTATCTGAGGCAGAATGTTACAGGCAAAGAACAAAAATGCAAGTGCCTTGGTCCGGGAATGCCTAGTAGGCTTAAGGAAGAGCAAGGAGGTCGTTTGGCTGGAGTGTTTTGGGGGGCTGGAGCACGGAGAAAACAGCTCAGAGGGGCAATGGGGGATTCCATCACATAGTGCCTTAGTGCCACTGCTAATACCTTAACTTCAACTCAGTGAGATAGGAAGCCTTTGGAAGGTTCTGAACACAGCTGTGCTGTAGTTTGACGTATTTGGAAAGTAGAGCTCCGGATTTGCTGGTGGACTGGCAGTGAGAGAAGGAGTCAAGGGTGACTCCAGTGTTTGGCCTGAGCCACTGGAAATGTGGAATTGCCATTGGGTGCTTTGCAAAAGGCCATGGCGGGAAGAGGTTTCAATGAGTACTGGAAATTGGGGTGGGTGGGACACTTAGAGAATAATAGGAGCCTCGTTTTGGATGTGTTACATTTGAGATGCCCCGTTCACGTCCAGGTGGAGCTGCAGAAGAGGGGGTGTAGACAAGCAAGTCTGAAGTTCAGGGGAGAGATTAGGCTTGCAAAATAAATTTGTGACCCTTAGTGCATAGGGAGAATGGGAGACATGAGATTACCAAGAATGTGGATGTACATACAGAGGCAGCTAAAGGCTGAGATTCTAGAGCTCTCTAATCTTAAGAGATTGGACTAGAATGAGGAATCAGCAATAGAGATTTAGAATAAATGGCCATTTTGGGGATGAGAAAAATGTGTCACAGAAATGACGCGATGAAAGTGTTTAAGAAGGAGGAGCCAATAGTTTTAGATGCTGTTGGTAAGTAAGTTAATGATAGTTACTGGATTTAGCAACATGGAGGTCATTGATGGCCTGAGCAAGAGGAGTTCGGGTTGAACCGTGATGGGCGTGGTTCTATGAGAGAATGGGCAAGGGGACATTGGAGACAAGGTGAGGAGTAGAGCCTTTGCTGGAGCAGGGATGTGGGCTTGAGAAGGCTTTGAAGATGGGAGAGGTAACGGCACATATGATGACCAAGTAGATAGAGATGGGAAGTTAATGAGTCACAGGGAAGAGGGGAGAATTGCCAGAGTGGGTTTCTTGAGTATGAGGGAGTGGGTGACAGTGCACAAGTGGAGACTGGCCTTTGCTAGGAGCACAGATATTTTATCCAAAAGAACAGGAAGCAAGGCAGGGATGTGCTTGTGTTGATATAGGGAGTGGGCAGTAGGAACTTGGGAGAAGTGTTCTTTTGATTGTTTCCATTTCCTCAAAAAAAAAAAAATAGAAAACAAGGTCTTCAGCTGCAAAGGAGGATGGGGGAGGGAAGGAGATTTGGGAAGAGATGGAAGGTTTTGAAATAGTAATTTGGGAAATTGGGAGAAAAAAGGGGTAGGAAAATCTGACTAGTGGATAGTAGTGAAAGGCACTTAGTGGCACTGGTCATAAATTTGAACTACAACCCCTGATTCTGGTTGTGAATTTTTAGCTACACGCATGGTGGCCTGGGGATAGGCAGAAAGATTGGTTTAAAATAAACATGTATTGACTGTCTCCCTGGCACTTGGCATTGTGTTACGTGCAAGACACACGGGAATGAATAAAATGTCGATTTTCTTAAGAAGCTTTAGAATACGGGGTGCGTGGGTGGCTCAGTCGGTTAAGTGTCTGACTTCTGCTCAGGTCATGATCTCACAGTTCGTGAATTTGAGCCCCGCATTGGACTCTGTGCTGATAGCTCGGAGCCTGGAGCCTGCTTCGGATTCTGTGTCTCCCCATCTCTCAGCCCCTCCCCCACTCATGCTCCGTCTCTCTCTGTCTCTCAAAAATAAAAAAAACACTTAAAAAAATTAAAAAAGAAGCTTAAGAGTAGGTGGCATGACAGATCCATGAACATCTAAGTATAACATGTTAAGTTCTAAGCATTGGAAGGCATGAGAGCATAAATAAAGCTTCTCAGTGCATTTAGGGGTTCAGAGAAGATTTTCTGGAGAACAGGATGCCTGAAGTGAGTATAGATTTATGAGTTATAGTAAAATCCGGTAAAGAAAGATTGGAAACTGTTCCATGTGAAGGCAACTCCAGGAAGTAGAGTTCACCAGAAGAAAGATATGGAAGGTCCTGCCTGTGGCACAACATCGCGGAGTGTGGACTGGCATCGTGCGGGGCAGGGGGGGGGGGGCGGGAATGCACATCAACACAGAGCAGGAAATGAGAAGGGCGTGGGGATCAACAGATAGAGCTCAAATCCTTAGGACTTTGGACATGAAGGAGGACCATTCAGAGGACTCGGCATTCTGGGTGGATGTCCTGCACGGCTCGTGGAGGGTGGATTTAAAGTGAGGATTAGGGGCAGGGACACATCAGGTGTGATGAATTGGATTAGGATTATGGTCAGATGGATGGTGGAAACAAGAATAGATTTGAGATAAAATTGTCAGGACTAAGCGACCGTTCTTGAACGTGGAGGCTGTTACACCTCATTTTTCTCTCATTCCTTGGCTACAGAACACTCTCTTCACCTGACCCAGGCATTTCAGACGTGTGTGTTACTGGGTACAGAGGAGGCAGGGTAAAACAATACAGATAGATCGTTTGTTCCATTAGTATCATCGGAACACATACTGTTTTGATGGGAGGCTAGTAGTCTTTTCTTTGAACAAAAAGGTAGCTTATATATTTATTCAGTGTGTGTTAACTAAATACATGCACATGAGTTATTAAAAATGAAGGTAATTTAATAAAGATATATTTTGTGCCATCTTGTGTCTTAGGGAACGTACTACATCCCAGTTTTACTTAGTGAAGTTTGGGTGGTCAATGAAATGATTATACAGTTGTAAGTTGTAGAAGAAATAATGGTCACTCTGAGATAGAAACATTACTGAGGTGTGGAATAAGGGTCGGTGAGGGAAAATCCAT
Organism: Lynx rufus; assembly: GCF_022079265.1. Taxonomy (NCBI): domain Eukaryota; kingdom Metazoa; phylum Chordata; class Mammalia; order Carnivora; family Felidae; genus Lynx; species Lynx rufus. The sequence continues at coordinate 7,223,539 of NW_025814878.1, forward strand.
GTGGAAGATCCTGGCTACGTTCTTCTACTGGCCCTTGGGTGGGAGAACTTAACGTTTTCTTGGCAAATGTATGCAAATGAATGTCCTGTCATATCTCTTAGGCTTCCGGATTAGAATATTAATGTGTAAAAACACTTTGATAATTTTATGGCGAATGTATATGTGTATTTGTAAAAGATTTGAAGAGGGTTTATTGAAATTAAAATACTCACTACATCTCCCCACCCCCCTCCTTTTTTTTTTTTTTTTTTTCCTTCTTGGACAGTGTAAAGAACATGACCTGGCCATGATTAACCAGTTGCTGGACGATCCGAAGTTGACAGCCAGAAAATACAGGGAGTGGAAGTTGATGAACACCCTACTGATCCAGGATATCTATCAGCAGCAGCGGGCCCCCACGTCTGCCCACGAGGGCACCCCCCAGGGACTCGAGAAACCACCTTCCTCTGCCCATGTTGGAAATTCTATCTGAGAACAAGCCAATATTCTCTCCCCTTTTATCGTACCCCGAGCAGCTCTTCAAGATGTTGCGAGAGCTCTCCTTAAAAGGAAAACTGAAACCAATTCCTCAAGCAGTGGCTACTCCTCTAAAGACGCGACTTAGGTGAGGACCTACTGTGTTGGCAACAGGAGCCCTCCTTCCGGTGGCAGTGCTTACATGGAGACTGGAGGGATTGAGCTCAGTTGAACAAACACCATGTCCCTCCTAGGAGCTCATGGTTATGCTAGGCTTTAGGTGGGATGTGAGAAATGTGTATTCTGTTCTTTGCCCTCAAGAGAACGATAGCGGGACGAAGATTCTAATGGACAAAGATCACGTTCTACCAAGGATAATTATTCATAGAAGTGTTGTGTTTTCCAAAAGAAGAATGTAAGGATGTACATATTCCACTGGGTTGGGTAGTTGAATTCTTCGAATCATTTATGTTTTGAGTGGAGGAATGTGTTTTATGGCAGCAACTGGAACGAGACAGTTGTGGTGTTGTGGAACCAAAATCTCTTGCCTTTGGTCCAGAATGGTGGTGCCTTTTCCGTGAGCTGAGAAATACTTCAGAGCGAGTGGTGTGTGGGAGAGCCCGTGGAGGAGGTGTGCCCTATCTTCCCACTCTCTCAAAGGACAGCTTGATGTTTCCACACTCTACCCAGGTGGGGGGGATCTGATTAAAGTTTCCTTTCCACAGAGCAGCTACAGAAATACGTTTTATTACACTTCAAGACCTCCACTCCCTCCTAGCCTTTCTAAACCACTGTAGGAGATAGAAATAAGTCCAGCAGGGAATGTTTGCTGCGTTCGTCCCTGGGTGTGGTGCCTCTGCACAGTGTCAATTTATGTCCAGTTTCCCCAGGATCAAGATTGACAAGACGATTCTGGTGTCTGAATGGTTTTGATATCCTGACTCCAGAAAACCCAATGAAAACAACAGAAGAGTTAAAATATGATTATTTTATTTTTGTATGTTTATGTCTCACTTTGGGTCCTCTGTGAATAGCTCTCTATAATGTTTGTTATTTAAGTATATTTATAGAAGGTCAAATTACTAGTGTTGTAAAAGATGGTAATTATACATTTTGCTCAATGTATATTCTCTAAGTATATACTTTTTTGCTTGAGAAAGTAGGAATACTGTTGATTCACTGGAGTTATTATGTTGCACTATGCTGGATGAGGAATGCTCAGGATATCTTGTGGGATAAATACGGAGGCATGCGTTAATAATCTTCCATTTTCTGGCTTCTTTCTCTTTCTCTCCCTCTCTTTCTCAACCCAGAGTGCTCAGATTTCTCTATCTGTGGTCAGGCATTCTTTTAACCAGAAAAGGATCTTCATCTTAGGTTATTTCTTGTAGTGAATAAACTTTGTAAGCTTTATGCCATTTATGCCCACAAGCCCTAAACCAAATGAAACACAGCTAATATGGTGTTTTGTCTAAGGTCTAATAGAAATTTTGGGGTCTGTTAAAGAGAACTCGTTTTATTACTAATTACTAATCATGAATATTTCTCATAAGAATAACCACAACCCAGCAAAAACCCAGTTTGGCCTTACCCCTAGCAAATGGTCAGGCTAACACAGTGTGCTTTATAGAGTCAAAGTGTGGCTTGACATTCAAGTGGAAATAACCGTCTTTTTTAATCTGCAAACTAGATGGAAATAGTTGTTGAATATTTCCTCAAGCTTTACTCAGAAGTGTTAATACTTTGTAAACAACAACAATCCTCGTATTAAGAAAGAAAAAAAACAGGAAACAAGTCAGAGTACTAGAAGCTTTTGTAAGATAAAAGATTATGTCAGTCCCTATGGCCCAGTAAACATTTAAGGGGACCTATCCCAAGTGGAGTGTGCTGGGCCAAGGACTCCCCGGAAGAGGGGGCCTGGCCCCGGTGAATGTTCTGTTGGCCCCAGCTCTGGATGCAACCATACAGGTCCTCAGATTAGACCCCGAAGCTCCTGCTTTGAGAGGTCAGTGCTTTACTGTCTTTACTCTGGGAATCATCACTGATTATTTCTACAATTAGCAGCTATTAGAAGGTTAATTGTTTAGGATTCACAGTGTAAACAGATTGTTGAGAGAAGGAGACATAATAATGGACATAATAATTAATAATTCCACCTTCTTTCCTTTGGCTTGAAATACTAACCTATAAACTTCAAAACAATTTTTCTAAATTGAGGTGCCCCAGAAGCTTTTGGCCCGGGCTTGTGAATACACCTCAGTGCTTTACTTTGGCTTTGGCTTTTCATGAATACACGCTTAGGTGACCGTGTAGGGTAAATTCCTTAGGAGCACTCCAAATTAAAGGCAAAAGAGGTCCATGAGATTTCTGAATTAAACCTTTCAGTTACTTTTCAAAGTCAGGTTAGTCTAGAAGCTTTGGCTTTGTTAAAGCACATACTGTGCAGAATGTCCCCCAATGAAAGTGAGTTCCAGCTGCCCCGTCCTGCCCCCTCTCTTCTAGACCAGGCTCACCTTCTGGTTAGTGTTTCACCCTCTGAAAACACTTCCACTCTGCATTGCTTTGTGTTAGGAAGTAAGGGGCTGCCTCTGTGAGGTCCCAGCTTCAGCTGTGGCCACTAAGAGGAAGTGGAGGGTAGTGGGAAGTGACAGGAAGAATGGGTGACACTTTCCCTGACACTCAATTTAGGAATAACTCAGCCTTGTTGTTGTTGTTGTTGTTGTTTCAAAGGATATTAGGAAAACTGGATTACTTCAGTTTATTCCTGAGGGTTAGGTCATCTCTGAAATGGATTTTGGGTAGTTTCATGGGGTTCACAGGGTAACTCTTTTGCCCATTCCTGTAGATGTAGGGTCTGAAGGCTGTGAAATGACCCAGAGCCATGCCAACTCAGGAAGCAGAGAACCTGAGTGTAATCAGGTCCAAACCTGTGGCACCTGCTGTGGATTAGGATCTGGATGGGACTCCTCTTCGGGGTTGTGTGGAGGACCATTTCTCTCTACTGTTAGCCTGTAGACCCAAACTAGTGCCTGATAGGATACCTCCGTGGCTGGAACATTGCAGCACGCGCTGAGTCAAATGGTCCCACACTTGAAGGGCGTCTATTACTTTTAATAAGTCTTTGTTCCGGCACAATCTCAGCTTGGCATCAAAGACCTAAGAAGAATCATAAGGTATATATTACTGCCAAGACTCCCAGAAGCCTAAGAAAGATTATGTTTGGAGTCAGATTTCAGTGTGAAACCCAAGCCTTATATTTACGTAGCACTTTGTTGTTTGCACGTATGCGTGTTTCAGGCTTCCGTCCCTTTCCCTCCCCAGTGGTCTTGGTGGGATGGCTGTGGATGATCACTCCTCCTTTTTTGACAGGGAGGAAAGAAACTCCTCCCATTTCTCTCATTCTTCTCTCTCCCGGTTCCTTGCGCAGTCACTGTTGGGCCCCAGCCCTGTGACGTGCAGTGTGCATGCATTGCCGGGGTGGCCGGGGTGGCCGGGGTGGCCGGGGTGGCTTTTGTGAAGTCATCGGCTGGGAGCCTGAGGGGAGGCTCTTTTACTTGAGCACGGTCTCTTCCCCAGGGCCGAGGGGCTGCCCTTCCTGCAGCAACCGACTGCTGGGTTGACCATGAGTTGGGGTGTGACCCAATCACTGTGCTTCCTTTTCCTTCCTTCTGTAACTTCCATGCTTGTTGGGTGCTGTGAGATCCGTGGATGAAAGAGGTGGTTGAAGAAATGGAGATCATTTGTTTTCCTCTAAAAGCCAGTCGGAGATGGAGTCTGGTGACTCGGGGTTAGGCCCTCAGCCTTCCTCTCCCAATTTCTTCTCCTGCAGCATTTTGATACAAAGCCATGCAGAAGATGTGGGTAATTTAGGCCCAGAGGATGCCCATCCAAAACAGGCCAGTGTGTTAAAAATAACCGATAACTGGGGCGCCTGGGTGGCGCAGTCGGTTAAGCGTCCGACTTCAGCCAGGTCACGATCTCGCGGTTCGTGAGTTCGAGCCCCGCGTCGGGCTCTGGGCTGATGGCTCAGAGCCTGGAGCCTGTTTCCGATTCTGTGTCTCCCTCTCTCTCTGCCCCTCCCTGTTCATGCTCTGTCTCTCTCTGTCCCAAAAATAAATAAATGTTGAAAAAAAATTAAAAAAAAAATAACCGATAACTTTTGGTTCGTTTTAGGGTATATCTCTTCTTCAGTCTATTAGAATATGATATTTGAGAGTCCAATTTATTTTCCTTCTAATTTTTTGTGTACTTACCTCGCAAGAGAAATCGAGTCTTAGAAATGTCAGGTGGCCGCCCTGCTAGGGTTTTGTAATATGTAATGAAAAAGGAAAGCCCCTGAAACTGATTTTTAACAACCCATATGAAGCGGGTTAGGGAGCAGGAATAATTCCAGCCGTCACAGAAAGCTCCTCTCTCTGAACAGGATTTTGACAGCTCTGTGTTCTTCTAGGTTGTGAGACAGGAAGCAGTTTCCCTGCTTCCTCTGCACATTTTTACTCTTCCCCAATTCTACCATAGACCACAGAAGACATTGAAAATGATTCTCCGTTAAAAAACAAAGTTTGTCCGTATCTCTTCCTGTGAGACTTAACTGCACTATATTGATATTTCTTCATGTTGCGTCCAAAGGGGAAGCATGCCCCGTGGACACATTTAGCATCCCATAATAAAAACCAGAATTTTTAGTCACCGTAGACTTTAATGTCCTTGCATGATGGGGATGTGACTGTTAGCGCTGCATGGTGTTTGGGGCAAGATGATAATGTGGAAATGACACCTTCAATGTCATTGTGCTTTCGTTCTCTGTCACCTATCCTCTTTGAACAGAAAAAAAGAGGCACGGCTCATTTCTTCTGCTTTGTTTTTTAAGAGTGACTTGTAAGATACGAATAAAAACAAGAGAAAATATATCTAGTAAAATGACATGGAAAAAATACCGAAATCTACTACTGTGTTCATTTTCTGCCCTGCTTGTGATGCTTCCTCCAAGAACAAGCTCCCCTGGAAGGGTTTGAGGACTGGGCTTTTAGTTTCTGTAAAGGTTATAGTGCCCTCTGGTGGCCATCATAAGAACAACTGATTCTAGACTATTCTTATTTTCAAAGCATTTAATTGTGTTGGAAAGTCTGTTTCAGTAATAACAGATGTGGTTATTCTCCAATGGTCCTTACCTTACAGGCTTGTTAGTAAAAATACATATTTTTTCAAAATTGTTGGTCCACAAAATTTGACTTGCACGTTACATTGTTAGGCACTCACACTTTATTCAGAGAATTTTTAAAATTTGCAGATCATAAAAATTAAGACCTGTGGCACATATGTTCCCTAAAACATGTAAGCTGTTTTTGGGAGAAATGAACAAATATTGAAATAGCATAATAAATTGCCTTTAGTTTGGATCACTGAAGGGAGGAAGTTCACCTGCGTTGGAACTGGATTCACACATCTTTAATTGCTGTCTACACAAAGGGTTATTCCCCCCCCCCCCGCCCCCGCTTTCCCAGTTCTCACTTCGCATGTTCAGCCCTACCCTCTGTTTTCTCCATTGGGCTACCACCAATTATGTGTAGGCTCCCACATAGAAGTGGGAAAAATTATTCTAGACCAAAGGGATGAGCAAAAGGCATATGTACGGTGTGTTCCTGATTTCTAGAACAATCTTATAGTTTTCTATTGCTGCTGTAACAGATTACAAATTTAGCAGCTTCAAAGAATGTGTTTTCTTATGGTTCTGGAGGTCAGATTTTAGCTTTCTTGGGCTAAAATCAAGGTGTTGGCAACACTATGTTTCTCTGGAGGCCCAGGGGAGAATACATTCCCTTCCCTCTTCAGGTCCCCCACATTCTTTGCTCCTTGGCTCCCTTCGTCCATCTCCAAAGTCAGCAATATCGTATCTCTGTGCACACTTCTTCCTAGTCACCTGCTTCTAAGGACCCTTGTGATTACATTGGGTCCATTTGATTGATCCAGGAGACTCTTTCCATTTTAATCCCAGCTGATTAGCAATGTGACTTCAATCTGCAACCTTGATTCCCCCTTTGGGGTGCACACACAATTTCCAGTGATTAGGAGATGACCCTTGTTCTGCCTACTGCAATCCATTTTCAAATAGCCTGCGTAGTCCCATCAATTTCTGAACCATTGATTTCTCCCAGAAATTCTAGATTTCCAAGTTTTAAGCACAGGCATGAAAGTTCTTTGTCATACTATGCGACTTGAATTTGATTTCATCAAAATATGTTCACATAAGAAAGGTAATTCCATCTTTATGAGGAGAAAACAAAAGTCTTAGGTTTTAAAAAAAAAAATGTTTCTTTAGGGGCACCTGGTGGCTCAGTCAGTTGAGCCTCTGACTTTGGCTCAGGTCATGATCTTGTGGTCTGTGAGTTCAAGCCCCGTGTCGGGCTCTGTGCTGACAGCTCAGAGCCTGGAGCCTGCTTCGGATTCTGTGTCTCCCTCTCTCTCTGACCCTCCCCCGTTCATGCTCTGTCTCTCTCTCAAAAATAAATAAACATTAAAAAAGTGTTTTTTTATGTTTATTTTTGAGAGAGAGAGAGAGACTGAGCACTAGTTGGGGGGGTGGGGGTGGGCAGAGAGAGAGACAATTCAAAGCAGGCTCCAGGCTCCGAGCTGTTGGCACAGAGCCTGACGTGGGGCTCGAACTCATGGACCCGAACCGTGAGACATGACCTGAGCTGAAGTTGGCGGCTTAACCAACTGAGCCATCCAGGGGTCCCAGCCTGCCCCCGCCCCCCCGACAAAGTCTTAGCTTTTAAAATCACATGTACCCAGATGTAACAGGTAACAGTATTTTAACAATCAGATCAGGGTTTAATAATGCCTGCATTTAAGACAAAGCATTAGTCACTTTCAAGCAACAAGAATCATAAAGCAAAGGATATCTAGACTTCATATTCTTGGGTTTGTGAGCTGCCCTGTGCCATGTCAGACTGACCGAGGGCTTGGCCAAGTCACAGGATAAAGAGACTCTTGTGAGTGCAGATGTTCAAACGTATTTTTGATGTTCAAATGTTCTGACAAGCATAGAGTTTTTAGAGGTCCTGGCCCTTGTAAATCACAATCTGACCATTATATTCATCTTTTCTCTTAAACAAACAACCAAATGAACAAACAAGGAAACCTGTATTTATAGGTAATTCTAGGATGCTGGTCTGTTAGTTTTTCTAGTCATATGTTTTAGGAAGTAATAAACACTCTACCAACACTGAAATCTCCACTCTGTCTTGGCAATTCTGTCTAGAGTGGGAGGTGTAGAGAAGGGACAAAATTCCCAGGAAAACAGCGTGCTTGGGTATTTAGCTAGTTATTATCCTAATGCCAGAGGTTATTGTTGTGGACGCAGCGGATGCCTGCCCAGGACCCTTCACCTGGCCAGATCTTTCCTCCCCCAGTTGCTATGAGGTTTTGTAGCTAACAGCATCCCCCATTTCCAGAGAACTGTTCTCAGCTCAATGAGAGCTGCCTAAGCCAGGAGGTTCTTTTCCCCATCCCCAACCGGGGTGGCCCTGGCCCATGACTAGCTGGGGCCAGCTGGCAGCACTTAACAGTCATCAGCAAGGTAGTCAGAATTACTGTCATGGGCAGCAAGGTCAGAATGACAGCCTGGGACTGGTGCTGACCAGATCTTTGGAGATTGCTGATAGAAAATGGCTTCTCTATAGAAGAGACAAGATATACAGGAAGCCGACAATATACAGTATGTATATTTTCAAAGGAAATTGGATATGGGACCTAACTTGTTGCTGATTCTTAGGAACCATCCCCAAATATTATGGCCACTGTGTTAGGGTAGGGTAGGGGCATATACAAGTCAAGTGATGAATGGCCTTTATCTTTTGTTTTCTGAATATATAATTGGAATGGCCATACTTAGTGGCTGGAAGAACTCTTATGCTGGTTCTAAAAGCTATTGTGGTAAGAGAGGCCAAATAAAAGGCTTGAAGCTACCTCCTTTAGGAAAGATAGTAAATAAAAACCAATATTTTATGCAATGGGAATGACAGATTAGTGTCACCCTGAAAGACTTTAAGAATACAAGGTTAGGGGCGCCTGGGTGGCTCAATTGGTTAAGCATCTGACTTTGGCTTAGGTCATGATCTTGCAGTTCATGAGCTCAGAGCCTGGAACCTGCTTCTGATTCTGTGTCTCCCTCTCTCTCTGCCCCTCCCCCACTTGTGCACTCTCTCTCTCTCAAAAATAAATAAAAACATTAAAAAGAATTTGAAATAAAAAGAATATAAGGTGAGTGGTCCCAACTCATACCAATTTACCAGTTTGACTCCTGAAGAACCATGATGGATCATGACAAATTATACTGGATTCTTGCAAACTTAACCAGACTAGAACCCCAATTGTAGCTGCTGTGTTGTATGTGGTATCTTTCCTAGGGCAGATTACAGCCTCAAGTACATGGACTTTGGCTAGGTAAGTATGTTTTTTTTCAACATCCATCATGAAGGAGGGTCAGAGGCACTTCATGTTTTTATGTGATGAATGACCATACACACTTAGGGCCTTGCTCTAGGTCTATATTAATTCTGCTGCTCTATGTCACAAAACAGTAAAAAAGCTAAGGCATTTTCTTCCCTCCTCTGACAGTGGACCATTGAAACAGGACATAACATGATGTTCCGTAGAACAACACATCAGTCCACTCTATTGATAATATGTAATAAACAGTAAGGACTTGATGAGCAAGAAGTAGCAAGTGCTCTGGAGGCTATGATTAGATACAAGGATTCAGAGAGTGAGAGATAAACCCTACAGAGATTCAAGAGCCTACCAAATATGCGAACTCTTTAGGGGTCTGATAGCCTGGGGAAAGCAAGGACATGTCATTTAAAGTAGAGGAAAAGTTATTGTATCTTGCACTTCTGTCAGTAAGAAGGAAACATTATGCTTGGTGGGCCTGTTTCAGTTTTCAAGGCAAAATATTCTCTACTTGTGAAGATTGTTCTGGCCTTATTCAGCGACTGACATGGGAAGTTTCTAGTTTTGAGTGTGGCCCAGAACAAGAATGGTCTCTGTAGCAGGAAGAGGCCGTGGTAATATGAGAGTCACCGGACCAAGGCCCTGCCATTTGCAATAAAGAGTCACCATTAAAAAAAAATAGTTTCTGGAATGGTATTTAGCCCTCATAGATACTAACTGTGGTAGAGTGTCTAACCATGGAGTATCAGCTAACTTTGCAGCCAGAACTAAACATTATGAAGTGGGTACTAATAGACCTAAGTTAGGGTGGTGCAGAAGTAATTCATTGCATGAACAAACGACTCAGGCACTGAAGCCACTTGCCAGTATTGAGTCATTACCTCTCACTCTGTTCACGCATTTGACTTCCTGGGGGAGTTCTCTGTCAGATAGAGGAAGAAAAAGCTTGAACTTAGGTCATTAATGGGTTGAGTTGACATGTGAATTCTAGCCAGAAATGACTGTTCCTGCCCAAAGTTTCACTTTCTAAAAGCCACTGGTGAGTGGAAAACCTCCCAGGAGTCTGAGCTTCAGGCAATGAACCAGGTCATCTACTTTGTGTGGAGAGAGAAGTGGCCCAAGGAAAATCAAGGACAAGGAGGTCTGGGGGAGAGACTTGAGAATCTATCCATAAGAGTGGGCGTAATATGTGAAGATCTGATCTTTGCCTTAAATGTTAATACCCATCAAAGAGCATCATTTCAGAAGAAGCACTAAGCAGGGGCGCCTGGGTGGCTCAGTGGGTTGGGCAGCCGACTTTGGCTCAGGTCATGATCTTGTGCTTCATGGGTTCGAGCCCCGTGTTAGACTCTGTGCTGACAGCTCAGAGCCTGGAGCCTGCTTCAGATTCTGTGTCTCCCTCTCTCTGCCCCTTCCCCTCTTGCAATCTGTCTCTCAAAAATAAACATTTAATAAAAAAAATGAAAAAAAGAAGTACTAGGTAACCAAGGGGACGTGAGTCAGCCAGTTGATGTGTACTAGCCTCTGTCATTGACTACTCCAGAGCTTGTGCAGTGAGCTCATGAGCAGAGAAACAATGGTTACAGAGATGGAGGCTAATCATGGGCCCCAGAACATGCATTTTGTCATCAAGCTGAAAGCTGGTGCTGCTGCTGCTGCTGAATATCTAGTCCATTAGTAACAAAAACCAATGCTGAGTCCCCAAAAGGTACCAGGATCTGAGGAAACCTAACAAATACTTGTTGGTAAGTTGATAAGGTTGGACCCCTTCAACCTGGGAAAAGGCAACGTTTCATTCCAACTAGGATTGACGAGTATCCACACATGGATTTGCCTTTCTACAGTTCCTCAGCCAACACTACCATTCCATGGCTCATAGAATGTTTGATTGATGTATGGGGTCCCACATAACATCACTAAGGTGGACTGAACGTTTCATATAGATTTAGCAACATAGATGAAATGGACACATTCCTCAAAAATCGTAAACTATCCATATGTTGAAATCTAATCCCCAATGTGGTGATGACAAGAGGAGGTGCCTTTGAGAAATAATGGAGTCACGAAGGTGGAGCCCTCATGAGTGGGATTAGTGTTGTAAGAAGGGTCCAGGGCAGTAGCTCATTCTCTTTCCAATATGTGATGATAAATCAAGAAGTCAGGAGTGTGTAGTCAGGAAGAGGGCTCTCACCTGAACCATGTGCATTCCCTGATCTTGAAATTCCAGCATCTGGAACTATGGGAAAGAAATTTCTGTTGTTTAGAAGTCTCCCACTTTATGGCATTTTGTTATGAAGCAATTTGGGGGGCATATATACTTATAATTTTTATATTCTCTTGATGGATTGACACTTTATCGTTATATACTGACCTTCTTTGTCTTTTTTTGATGGTTTTTAACTTAAACTCTATTTCGTCTTATGTAAGTATATCCATACATACTCTCTTCTGGTTACCATTTGCATGGAATATGTATTTTCATCCCTTCACTTTCAACTATGTAGCTAAACTATATCCTTAAAGCTAAAGTGAGTCTTTTGTAGACACCATGAAGTTGGATCTTATTATTTCCCCATTAGCTACTCTGTAGACTGGGCAATTTATTTATTTTATTTTTTTTTTTTTTTAATTTTTTTTTTCAACATTTATTTTTTTTTTTGGGGGGAGAGAGACAGAGCATGAACGGGGGAGGGGCAGAGAGAGAGGGAGACACAGAATCGGAAACAGGCTCCAGACTCTGAGCCATCAGCCCAGAGCCCGACGCGGGGCTCGAACTCCCAGACCGCGAGATCGTGACCTGGCTGAAGTCGGACGCTTAACCGACTGCGCCACCCAGGCGCCCCTGTAGACTGGGCAATTTAATCCGTGTATATTTACAGTGATCGTAGGTAAGCAAATTGGGAAATATTCTCTTCTATTTTCTAGAAGAGATTGTGTGGCATTGGTGTTACTTATTCTTTAAAAGTTTGGTAGAATTCTTTAGTGAAACTATCTGGGCTTGGAGACATCTTTTTTTGGGGGGGAATTTTTAAATAACAAATTCTGTTTTCTTAGTATAGCATATACAAATTATTCATATTGGACAAGTCGTGATAGTTTATCATTTTTGAGGAATTTGTCCATTTCATTTATGTTGCTAAATTTATTTGGGTTGAGTTGTTCATAATATCTCCTTATCATCTTTTTGATGTCTGCAGGGTTTATACTGATAACTCCTGTTTAATTCCTGATATTGATAATTTGTCTTCTCTTTTTTTCTTTGTCAGCCTTGGTAGACATTTGTCAATTTTATGGATCTTTTCACTAATGCCTTTTAACTTAATAACTTTCTCTATTGTTTTTCTGTTTTCAATATTTAGTTGTATTTTATTGAAAAAAGAGCAGGAAGTACATTTATTCAATTTTCTTAGAAATGAAAATAGCTGATGAATGCTTACTAGTAGGTCATCAGGCCCTCCCAGACTCAAGTGCAATTCATTTGCCTCTTTTTAAAAAAAATTTTTTTTAATGTTTATTTATTTTTGAGACAGAGGGAGACAGAGCGTGAGTGGGGGAGGGGCAGAAAGAGAGGGAGACACAGAATCTGAAGCAGGCTCCAGGCTCTGAGCTGTCAGCACAGAGCCTGATGCGGGGCTCGAACCCACGAACCGTGAGATCATGACCTGAGCCGAAGTTGGACGCTCAACCAACTGAGCCACCCAGGTGCCCCTCATTTGCCTCTTTAAAAGATACTCTCAGCGTTTTATTCAAACTGCCCTTCAGGGGCTGATACAAGTGAAGGTAGTGGTGTTAGTCTTTCTTATTAATCTTTGCCTCCTGACCTGGAGAAGAATAAATTCATTGTCAAATGTATATCACAGACAATAATTATAAAAGGTGCAGATGAAGAAGAGAAAACTATGTCCTGGAGCAGTGAAGGAGGGCTTTAGAAGGGAGGGGAGGTTTGAGCTGGATTTTGAGGTATGATTATAGATGGAGCAGAACAGAGGGACCAGGTATGCTAGTCTGAGACACAAAGGGACAGCATTAAGTCAGAAAAATACAAGATGTATTAATGAAACAGGCAATTTGGCTTCCTGCAGAAAAGTCATCAAAATAAATATTAACGTACTTTCCACTGAACATATATTATACCTGTGGATATATATGCATATGTGTACGTACATATTAATGACCAGGTGTTCTGCTCTGTTCGAAATGTGACTGTGTTATTCTGGCTGCAAGTTTTCCACTCTGGGCAGAGTAAGGTCAGGGAATTTAAACCCACCACTTAATTGAACAGAACTTAAAAACACATGAAAAAGAACTGGTTCACAATTGGGGTTGAGATAAGGTCGCACTTAGTTGATCGCTCAAAGGACCTCAGATGAGGCTGATGTAAAGAACAAGCAAAGTAACAGGGCCTGTGGGACTGTTAGGATTGAAGTTTGGCGGAGAGAAGGCAAAAGTTGGAGGGAACAGGTTGCTTTCTGAGACTGCTGTCACACTAATACCAAAACCAGATAAAATCGGGAGAAAAAAAATAGACCAATATCTTTCATAAATGTAGATTTGAAATTCTTGCAATAATAAAGTTCAGCAATATATAAAGAGAAGTATGTACGATGACCAAGTGGAGTTTATTCTAGGGATGCAAGGCTGGTTCAATATTTAAAATGAATTAAGAAATCTATCATATCAATGAGCTAAAGAAGACTCACATGATTATGTTAACTGATACAGAAAATTCATTTGACAAGTTCAACACCTATTCATAATAAAACTCTCAACAAAATAAGAATAGATGGGAACGTCCTCAACTTGAGAGAGAATTCAACCAAAAATCTATAGCTAATATTATTATTATTTAAATTTTTTTTGATGTTTATCTCTGAGAGAGAGAGAGTGTGAGTGGGGAGGGGCAGAGAGAGAGTGAGACACGGAATCCGAAGCAGGCTCCAGGCTCTGAGCTGTTTGCACAGAGCCCAACACAGGGCTCAATCCTGTGAACTGGGAGATCATGACCTGAGTTGAAGTTAGACGCTTAATCAACTGAGCCACACAGGTACCCCCATAGCTAATATTATAATTAATGGTGGAAGACTGAATGCTTTTCCTCCAAGACTGGGAAAAAGACAAAGATATTCACTCCCACCACTCTTATTCCCAACTGCTGGAGGTGCTAGCCAGTGTGATAAGACAAAAGAAGGAAATAAAAGTCCTACAGATCACATGGGAAAAAATACAGTTTCCCCTTTTTGCAGATGACATGACTGTCTGTGTAGAAAATCCCAAAGAATCTTAAGAAAAAAAAAGACAAAATGACAAACAAACCTCCTGGAACCAGTAAGGGAGTTCAGCAAAATCACAGGGTTTAGGATAGATGAACACACACGAAATCAGTTGTATTTCCATATCCTTGCAATGGACACATGGATACTAAAATTAAAAATAGGATACCATCTATAATCATTCAAAAAATGAAATACTTAGGTGTTTATCTGACAAAAATGTGTAGATAGGACTTATATGCTCGAAAGTAAAAAACACTGAAGAAAGAAATCAAAGAAATCTAAATAACTGGAGAGACATACCTTGTTCACAAGTTAGAAATCTCAACATAGCAAAGATGTCGCTTTTCCCCAAATTGACACACACGTTTAATGAAATTCCTACGAAAGTCCAAGCAAGGGGAGAGGTGTCAGCAAAACAGTAGAACAGGAGTTCCCAGCACTTGTTCCCTCAAAGAAACATCAGTTTGAGCAACGATCCCTATTTCAAAATAGCTTCTGAGGGAATAATTCGGGAGGGAATTCAGGGGAAGGGCTGGCCTTTCAGGTTATGATGGACCTGAGGGATGTAGGCTGAGGTTTCAGGGGTAGGGTTGACCATTAGAATATTCATACTTACCAGCTGGTAAAGGCTGAGACAAACTGGTAACTTCTGACGCTTAATACATGTTGCCTACATATTTTGCATGAGGCAGTGGGCTTGATATACACTGTCTCTTTTATGTGAGGTAGGTTTTATCCTTTTGATAAAGGAGGAAACTGCACTAAAAAGCTCAGAGTGGCAAATGCTTTGCCCCAAATTGTGCATCCAGTAAGAGCTGTAGGTGGATTCAATTTTATTCCCGGTTGGCTTTGGCTCCGTTACTGAAGCTCTGAGATGATATACATGGGTCATTATAAGCAATGAGCATTATAAGCTCACTCTTGCTTCTACAGCGTCTGGTGCTGGCCTGTAACAGGAAGGTGGCAAATAATGATTGATTTGACCACATGACAAGAGCAGCTGAGTGGTCAGGGTGTGACACAGTGGAAGGGGTCCTCAGGAGGTGTGCGGAAAGGGTGGTCTCTACCACAAGGTGGTCAGCAGGGTGGGGAGTGTGGAGATGGTGCTCCCCCTGTGGCTTGCCATTAAGTCTGTGTTTAATAGGCTCTCAGAGCTTTCTGGGGGCTGCAGGTGACTCTTGGGAGGAACATCTGTAAGCAGCTCTTCATAAATAAGTGGCTGAACTTTATATTATTTTAAGGTTGTTGATGCAATAAATCATAGGTCTGGGAAGAGAGGGAACTTGAAAGTTGGAGTTCTTCAAATCTTACTTCCTCTGGGGAGGATAAAAGCTGTGGTTCTTTTGTTGTGATAATGACGGACTGTCAGCCTCTGCCTGAATCCTGCTCTCTGAATAAATGTTGGTAATTGCTAATCGCTTTGAGAAGAAAACTGACTCATAGCCCGAGAGTGACTTGCATATCAATGTTTTGGGCCCTCGTGCTGGTTTTCTGTTGAAAGCTGGGAATGTGTTACTACTGCCGTCAGAACACTTGCTTCCTCTTCTTCCTGTGGGGTAGGCCATTCAAATGGGAGGTGCCCACGCGAAGAAATGGAATTGTAGGTAAAGGGATCATGCTCTGTTTCTGGCCATTTTGGTCTGCAGATCATGTCCTTCATTTCATATACAGGGGAGAAAATGAAGAGCATTTGATGACATTTCTAGCAAGCTAGGCGATAGGGGCTGATATAAGTGGCCACCCACACTTGCCTGGGTCTTTTAAGTGTCTTTCACCCTGATGGCTTCTCTGAAAATGTCTTATGAGCCTGCTACAGATTTATGGCTTTGCGAGACCCAGCTGCAGCCACAGTGACACCCTTCCTTTTCTTAAGGACAGTTCTAAACTAAAAAGGAGGTCCCAGTGATCCTCATGTCAGGGACTCTTTCTTATGTGCTCAGTGACCAGATTAGAGGGCGTGATTAGGTCAGGGTGAATGAGGGCATGGGACCACTTGAAGGGGACTACTATTGATTGCTGTCCCTTCCACTGCAGTTGGTCAACAGTGTGTATTTTCTGGTTTGTGGTTTGCTGCAGGTTGAAAGAACATTTAAAAACAAGAGATTGTAAGGGGGGAACTCAAGGAGTTTGAGATGCAGCATGTTTTCTTAATGTTTATTTTTGAGAGAAAGAGAGAGAGAAAGCACAAGCAGGGGAGGGGCAGACACACACACACACACAGAATCTGAAGCAGTCTCCAGGCTCTGAGCTGTCAGCACAGAGCTCGATGCAGTGTTGGAACTCATGAACTGCAAGATCATGACCTGAGCCAAAGTCGGATGCTTAAGCGACTGAGCTCCCCGGGAACCCCGAGGGGAACCATTTTTAAGTCCCCAAAGGACTGCTCCTGACCTCTCCCACACGTGGTACAACACATCTCCTTTTCCCATCTTTTCCCCTGGATTCTGATACCTCTCAGCATAAAATGAACAAATCTTTTAGAATCTCTAAAGGTGAGAAAGAGAGTTTTATTTGAGCACAAGTTAGGATAGCTTCCCGGGAAACACACTCTTCATGGGGAAGAAGGTACTCTGGAGAATGAACAGTTTTTTACAGGGTTACATGCTTTTTACATCTTGTAAAAGCTCAAAAGATTATGATTATAGATTAGCATATAGACAAGAATCATGAGTTCTAGCACAAAGGAATGCAGGGTGTAGGAGCATTGATTGGTATCTCAAGGACAAGATGGGTTTTCTTTAGGCTACTTGTTCACAAAGCAGATGTACAACGCATGCATGTCAGCCATGAATCAGGCTTTTGGTTTAAACAAAGCTTATACACAGTCATGTTGCCTTAGAAAGAGATCTAAACTGGCTTCCCTCATCTATCAGGCCTTCAGAGAGTCTTTTTCTCATCATACCTACTGCCCAGGTCAGGAGTCATCAGTCCCAAGACATCTCCTTGGCTGTCTCCCCTCCCTGCCTTATCCCTTCTGCGTGTTCAACTCACAGGCACATCTGTGAGAATTACCTGCGGAACTTTTAAAAAACCCTGATCACCAGGCCCTTACCTCCAGACACTACTGATATAATCCATCTGGAACAGGGCCCAGACATTGGCATTTTTTATGTATTTTATTTATTTGCTTTTTTTTAAGTTTATTAATTTATTGTGGGAGACAGAAAGTGTGTGGACAGGGGAGGACAGAGAGAGAGCAAGTGAGAGAATCCCAAGCATGATCCGCACTGTCAGTGCGGAGCCTGACACAGGGCTCGTTGTCACGAACCATGAGATCATGACCTGAGCCAAAATCGAGTCAGATGCTTAACCGACTGAGCCACCCAGGTGCACCCCAGGCACTGGCATTTTTTACACCAATCAGATAACTTAAGTAAATAATGGGGTGAGAATCACTTCTATGTGAAGGCATTCTAAAATATTAACATTATTATGTAAACCACATACCTGTCATTTTCATTTTTATTGAAAGCTTTCTGTAGACTAATTTAATCCTCATTTCAGTTATTAGTAATTTTGCAGTGGTAGAAACAGGCTCAGAGAGGTTGAGAATATGTTAGTGAATAGAAGGGACCAGGGGTTAAGCCTGGTCAGTGGGGCTATAAAGCTCAGAATTTTAATGAGGTGCTACACTGTTGCAGATGCTGCTTTAATTTCTTGTTTTCTTTTGTTTTACTCTGGGGTCTGAGCCCCATAAAGACAAAAGCTATGTCTTTTCCTTTCTCTTTTCCTAGCACTTAGCATTGTTCCCAATGCTTGGGATGAGATGAATTTTAAATGTTGTGCATGAATTCCAGGGCCGTTGAGCAGGGAGGTGAGTCTCAGCACTGACCTCTGGGTCTTTAGTGCTAAAAAAGAAAATTCAACTGAGCAAACATCTTATTGGCTTCACTCAGCAATTCATGAATCAGGCAGTGTCCAACATAGCAGATAGAAAGGTGCTCTGAAAAGCTATACTCAAAGAGAGATTTTTATCGGCAGAAGGGAGCAGGAACAAGGAAGTGGTATTAGGCAAAACAGGGGGTTGAGGAATTGCAGGTTACTTTCGTTATAGGGGAGGGCGGGAGTCCATCAGGAAGACTGCGTCATAGTGCTGGCCAGGAGATTCCTGATTGACTGGTTGAAGATGCCATTTCTGGGAAAGCCGAAATTGTAATGAAATTCAAGCTCCATGTGGTGATATGTGGCTTAGCATAAGCAACTCCATTTTGGGTCTGTTGCCTTGTTTTTAACAAGAGTCATTCCTTTTCTTGTCCAAATCCCTCCTGTGAATGTCTCTGCCTCCGATGTCCATCATCCTACCTGCTGACCTCCATTTCATACTTCCTTCATCTTACCTACTTCATCCCACTTACTTTTCCAGTCTAACTTGGCTGGAATGGCTTTACTTTCTCTGAACATGAAACATGTATTATATTATATGATTGATGACTGAATCTAATCCCTTTTCTTTTTTCTTTTAAATTTTCTTTTTTTGATTTACATCCAAATTCGTGTACAGTGCAACAATGATTTCAGGAGTAGATTCCTTAATGTCCCTTACCCATTTAGCCCATCCCTCCACCCACACCCCCACCAGTAACCCTCTGCTTGTTCTCCATATTTATGAGTCTCTTACGCTCTGTCCCCCTACCTGTTTTTATCTTATTTTTATTTCCCTTCCCTTATGTTCATCTGTTTTCTCTCTTAAAGTCCTCATATGAATGAAGTCAGGATATTTGTCTTTCTCTGACTAATTTCACTTAGCATAATACCCTCCAGTTCCATCCACATAGTTGCAAATGGCAAGATTTCATTCTTTTTGATTGCTGAGTAATACTCCATTGTATATCTATACCACATCCTCTTTATCCATTCATCCATCGATGGACATTTGGGCTCTTTCCATACTTTAGCTATTGTTGACAGTGCTGCTATAAACATGGGGGTGCATATGTTGCTTTGAAACAGCACACCTGTATCCCTTGGATAAATAACTAGTAGTGTAATTGCTGGGTCATAGGGTAGTTCTATTTTTAATTTTTTGAGGAACGTCCATACTGTTATCCAGAGTGGCTGAACCAGCTTGCGTTCCCACTAGCAATGCAAAAGAGATCCTCTTTCTCCGTATCCTTGCCAACATCTGTTGTTGCCTGAGTTGTTAATGTTAGCCATTCTGAGTAGTGTAAGGTGGTATTTCACTGTGGTTTTGATATGTATTTCCCTGATGAATGATGTTGAGCATTTTTTCATGTGTTGGTTGGCCATCTGGATGTCTTCTTTGGAGAAGTGTCTATTCATGTCTTTTGCCCATTTCTTCACTGGATTATTTGTTTTTTGGGTGTTGAGTTTGAGAAGTTCTTTATAGATTTTGCATACTAACTCTTTATCTGATAGGTCATTTGCAAATATCTTCTCCCATTATGTTGGTTGCCTTTTAGTTCTGCTGATTGTTTCCTTCTCTGTGCAGAAGCCTTTTATTTTGATGAGGTCCCAGTAGTTCATTTTTGCTTTTGTTTCCCTTGCTTCTGGAGACGTGTTGAGTAAGAAGTTGCTGTGGGCAAGATCAAAGAGGTTTTTGCCTGCTTTCTCCTCGAGGATTTTGATGGCTTTCTGTCTTACATTTAGGTCTTTCATCTATTTTGAGTTTATTTTTGTGTCTGGTGTAAGAAAGTGGTCCAGGTTCATTCTTCTGCATGTCGCTGTCCAGTTTTGCCAGCACCACTTGCTGAAGAGACTGTCTTTATTCCATTGGATATTGTTTCCTGCTTTGGCAAAGATTAGTTGGCCATACGTTTGTGGGTCCATTTCCGGGTTCTCTATTCTGTTCCGTTGATCTGAGTGTCTGCTCTTGTGCCAGTACCATACTGTCTTGATGATTATAGCTTTGTAGTATAGCTTGAAGTCTGGGATTGTGATGCCTCCTGCTTTGGTTTTCTTTTTCAAGATTGCTTTGGCTGTTCGGGGTCTTTTCTGGTTCCATTCAAATTTTAGGATTATTTGTTCTAGCTCTGTGAAGAATGCTGGTGTTATTTTGATAGGGATTGCATTGCATATGTAGATTGCTTTGGGTAGTATCGACATTTTAACAATATTTGTTCTTCCTATCCAGGAGCATGGAATCTTTTTCCATTTTTTTTGTGTTCTTCAATTTCTTTCATAAGCTTTCTATAGTTTTCAGTGTATAGATTTTTCACCTCTTTGGTAGATTTATTCCTAGGTCTTTTATGTTTTTTTTGGGCAACTGTCAATGGGATCGATAACTTGGTTTCTCTTTCTGTCACTTCATTGTTGGTGCATAGGAATGCAACTGACTTCTGTGCGTTGATTTTATATCCTGCAACTTTGCTGAATTCATGAATCAATTCTAGCAGTTTTTTGGGGGAATCGTTTGGGTTTTCCATATAGGGTATCATGTCATCTGCAAAGAGTGAAAGTTTGACCTCCTCCTGGCCGATTTGGATGCCTTTTATTTCTTTGTGTTTTCTGATTGCAGAGGCTAAGACTTCCAATACTACCTTGAATAACAGTGGCGAGAGTGGACATCCCTGTCTTGTTCCTGACCTTAGGGGGAAAGCTGTCAGTTTTTCCCCATTGAGGATGATATCAGTGTTGGGTCGTTCATATATGGCCTTTATGATATTGAGTTATGATCCTTCTATCCCTACTTTCTTGAGGGTTTTTTATCAAGAAAGGATGTTGTATTTTGTCAAATGCTTCATCTGCATCTACTGAGAAGATCATATGGTTCTTGTCCTTTCTTTTATTGATGTGATGAGTCACATTAATTGTTTTGCAGATATTGAACCAGCCCTGAATCCCAGGTATAAATCCCACTTGGTCGTGGTGAATAATTTTTTTAATGTATTGTTGGATCCGGTTGGCTAATATCTTGTTGAAGATTTTTGCATCCCTGTTCATCAGGGAAATTGGTCTATAGTTCTCCTTTTTAGTGGGGTCTCTGTCTGGTTTTGGAATCAAGGTAATGCTGGCTTCATAGAATGAGTGTGGAAGTTTTCCTTCCATTTCTATTTTTTGGAACACCTTCAAGAGAATAGGTGTTAACTCTTCCTTAAATGTTTGGTAGAATTCCCCCAGAAAGCCATCTGGCCCTGGACTCTTGTTTTTTGGGAGATTTTTGATTATTAATTTGATTTCCTTACTGGTTATGGGCCTGTTCAAATTTTCTATTTCTTACTGTCTCAGTTTTGATAGTATATATGTTTCCAGGAATTTGTCCATTTCTTCCAGATTGTCCATTTTATTGGCATATAACTGCTCATAACATTCTCTTTTTATTGTTTTTATTTCTGCTGTGTTGGTTGTGATCTCTCCTGTTTCATTCTTGATTTTATTTATTTGGGCCCTTTCCTTTTTCTTTTTGATCAAACTGGCTAGTGGTTTATCCATTTTGTTAATTCTTTCAAAGAACCAGCTTCTGGTTTCATTGATCTGTTCTATTTTTTTTTTTTTTTTGGTTTCAATAGCATTAATTTCTGCTCTAATCTTTATTATTTCCTGTCTTCTACTGTTTTTGGGTTTTATTTGCTGTTCTTTCTCCAGCTCTTTAAGGCGTAAGGTTAGGTTATGTATCTGAGATCTTTCTTCCTTCTTTGGGAAGGCCTGGATTGCTATATACTTTCCTCTTATGACTGCCTTTGCTGCCTCCCAGAGGTTTTGGGTTGTGGTGTTATCGTTTTCATTGGCTTCCATATACTTTTTAATTTCTTCTTTAACTTCTTGGTTGGCCCATTCATTCTTTCATAGGATGTTCTTCAATCTCCAGGTATTTGTTACCTTTCCAAATTTTTTTTTAAATTTTTTTTTTCAACGTTTATTGATTTTTGGGACAGAGAGAGACAGAGCATGAACGGGGGAGGGGCAGAGAGAGAGGGAGACACAGAATCGGAAACAGGCTCCAGGCTCTGAGCCATCAGCCCAGAGCCCGACGCGGGGCTCGAACTCCCGGACCGTGAGGTCGTGACCTGGCTGAAGTTGGAGCTTAACCGACTGCGCCACCCAGGCGCCCCACCTTTCCAAATTTTTTCTTGTAGTTGATTTCATGTTTCATATAGTTGTGGTCTAAAAATATGCACAGTAGGCTCTCGACCTTTTTGTACTTGCTGAGGGCTGATTTGTGTCCCCGTATGTAGTCTATTCTAGAGAACGTTCCATGTGCACTGGAGAAGAATGTATATTCTGCTGCTTTAGGATGAAATGTTCTGAATATATCTGTTAAGTCCATCTGGTCCAGTGTGTCATTCAAAGCCATTGTTACCTTGTTGGTTTTTTGATTAGATGATCTGTCCATTGCTGTGAGTGGGGTGTTGAAGTCTCCTACTATTATGGTATTATTATTGGTGAGTTTCTTTATGTTTGTGATTGATTAACATATTTGGGTGCTTCCACATTTGGCGCATAGTTTTCAACTGTTAGGTTTTCTTGGTGGATAGACCCCTTCATAATGATATAATGCCCTTCTGCATCTCTTGATACAGTCTTTATTGTAAAGTCTAGATTGTCTGATATAAGTATGGCTACTCCGGCTTTCTTTTGTTGACCATTAGCATGATAGATGGTTCTCCATCTCCTTATTTTCAATCTGAAGGTGTTTTTAGGTCTATAGTGGGTCTCTTGTAAACAGCATATAGATGGATCTTATTTTCTTATCCATTCTGTTACCCTATGTCTTTTGATTGGAGCATTGACTCCATTGATGTTTAGAGTGAGTACTGAAAGATATGAATTTATTGCCATTATGTTGCTTGTAGAGTTGGAGTTTCTGGTGGTGTTCTCTGGTCCTTTCTAATCTTTGTTGCTTTTGGTATTTATTTATTTACTTATATTTTCATCTTTTTTCCCCTTAGAGAGTCCCCCTTAAAATTTCTTGCAGGGCTGATTTAGTGGTCACAAACTCCTTTAATTTTTGTTTGTCTGGGAAACTTTTTATCTCTCCTTCTATTTTGAAAGACAGCCTTGCTGGGTAGAGAATTCATGGCTGCATAGTTTTCTGATTCAGCGCATTGAATATATCCTGCCACTCCTTTCTGGCCTGCCAAGTTTCTGTGGATAGGTCTGCTGCAAACCTGATCTGTCTTCCCTTGTAGGTTAGGGACTTTTTTTCCCTTGCTGCTTTCATGATTCTCTCCTTGCCTATTTTGTGAATTCGACTATGATATGCCTTGTTGGTATGGTCGGTTTTTGTTGAATCTAATGGGAGTCCTCTGTGCTTCCTGGATTTTGATGTCTGTGTCTTTCCCCAGGTTAGGAACGTTTTCTGCTATGATTTGCTCACATAACCCTTCTACCCCTATTTCTCCCTCTTCCTCTTCTGGGACCCCTATGATTCTGATGTTGTTCCTTTTTAATGAGTCACTGATTTCTCTAATTTTTAAATCATGCTCTTTTGCCTTAATCTTGCTCTTTTCTTCTGCTTCGTTATTCTCTATAAGTTTGTCCTCTATATTGCTGATTCTCTGTTCTGCCTCTTCCATCTTTGCCACCGAGGCAACCATTTATGATTGCAGCTCAGTTCAGCATTTTATTTTATTTCATTCTGTATTTTTTACTTCTTTTATCTCTGCAGAAAGGGATTCTAATCTATTTTCGACTACATCTAGTATTCTTATTATTGTGATTCTAAATTCTGGTTCAGACATCTTGCTTGTATCTGTGTTGGTTAAGTCCCTGGCTGTCGTTTCTTCCTGGTCTTTCTTTTGGGGTGAAGTCCTTCGTTTTGTCATTTTAAAGGGAGAAAAGGAATTAATGAGGTAGAAAAATTAAAATAAAAAATAGTAAAATTAAAAAATTAAAAATACACACACACACACACACAAAATTGAATAAATGATGCTAGATCCTAGGTGTGTTTTGGTCTGGGTGTTGAAAGTGGCTTGATAGGTTAGAGAAAAAGGGAAAGAAGAAAAAAAAAGGAAACCGTTTGAAAATTTGAAAAAATGAATTCACTGAAACAGACTAAAATAAAATGATGCAAGTAAACTAGAATTTGAAAAATTTACACACATCACTTCTCGGCCTTTTGGCTAAGATCAACTGTGAAAAAATTTACACAAAATAAAAAATATAGTAGAAAAAATAAAGAAAAATATTAAAAAAAATTTTTTAACGTTTATTTATGTTTGAGACAGAGAGAGACAGAGCATGAACAGGGGAGGGGCAGAGAGAGAGGGAGACACAGAATCTGAAACGGGCTCCAGGCTCTGAGCTGTCAGCACAGAGCCCGACGCGGGGCTCAAACTCACCGATCGTGAGATCGTGACCTGAGCTGAAGTCGGCCGCTTAACCGACTGAGCCACCCAGGCGCCCCACGAAAAATATTTTTAACAAAAATTAAAAATAAAAATGAATTTTTTCTTTCTGTATTCAAGAAAAATAAATGAAAAAGAAAAAAACACAGGAAATCATTTGAAAATTTGAAAAAATTAATACACTGAAGTAAACTAAAATAAAATGATGGAAGTAAAATAGCATTTGAAAAAATTTACAGAAAAGTAAAAAATATGTAAAAAATAACGAAAAATGTTTTTAATACAAATTGAAAGTAAAAATGAATTTTTTCTCTTTCTTTATTCAAGAAAAAGAATAGAAATGTAAAGGAGAAAAGAAAAAAGAAAAGGAAAGAAAGAAAGAAAATTGAATAAATGGATCTGCTAACAGACGGAAATACGACTGAAATCACCTCGTTTTTCCCCTAGAAGTCAGACTATGAAGCACTTTATAGCCCATAAACTAAGCAGGCGGTGAGACTTCTGTTCTTGAAGAGCGAGGTTGGCCCAGTTAAGCGGGGCTTAGTGTAATGGCTCTGTTCTCCACCAGATGGCGCTGCTAGCCTACTGGGGTGGGTCGTTGTGATGCTTGTAGGTGCGTATGCGTATGCGCATGCGCGGGATTGGTGAAAATGGCGTCACCTAGCTGCTCAGTCTCTAGTATATGAGCTCCGTTCACGATCAGCAATCGCACACCTGTTTTTGTCTTCAGCTTTCGTCCACTCCCCGCTTTTACACTGTCCGTGACCGAGCCCCGCGTAGTACCTCTCTCCCGAGTTTTGTCTCAGATGCGGCTGTTTTCCCCGGCCCCTTCCGAAGGACTGCGGCTTTGACCCGTTCCGCCCCTCTGTGGGAGGGTCTCACCGAGCAAGGCTGAATGCCGGCAGCACCCAGGAAAGTTTGGGTTACTGTGCTGCTGCCGATGCCCAGAGACTGCGGCCAGGTGCCAGCCCGCCCCAGAAAAAGTTTGCAAGTTAGTGCAGCAGCAGCGCCTCAGGGGTTATGGAAAATCACAACACGCATCTGGCACCAGGCTTCACCCTTAACGACCTTGTTCCAGCACCGGTGAATGTGGCCGTTTTCTGGGGTCTGCTGGGACCAGGTGGCCTCAACAGTCTCTACCAAATGTCCTTCCAGCAGTGGAACTGCTGTTCCCCGTGTGGCCCGAGAACCTCCCGGACCCCACTCTGTTCCTGGGGATTCGTCCTTCCCACCCGAGCACCGCCAGGTAGGGAGCTGCGGAGTTGCAGCTTTTGCGCTCCCCTTGTTTACAGTCTTAATGGAATTGAAACCCTCTTCTTTCGCCTTTCTCCCTTTTTAGTTCGGTCCCTGCGGCTGTTTCTAATTTTCCGCTTTCTCCCCAGCTGCTTTTGGGGAGGGGTGCTTTTCCCATATTCTCCCCCCCCCGCCCCCCGTCTCCATCCTCTCTCTGCATGCAAAAGCATCTTCCCGCCCTCTGCGACTTCTCTCTCCCCAAGTTCACCTCTCTGCGCCGCATAGCTGCTGAAATCTATGGTTCAGGTTGTGCAGATTGTTGTGTTAATCCTCCAATCAGTTTTCTAGGTGTGCAGGATGGTTTAGTGTTGGTCTGGCTGTATTTCATGGACGTGAGAGACTCAAAAAACTTCCATGCTGTTCTGCCATCTTGGCTCCTTCCTATACCCTTTTCTGTTTTATGTAAGGTGTAAGCACTTCTTCTATTTTGAATTTCCAATAACCCGTAATACTCCAGGTATAAAGCACTTGCTGATTAATTTCTGTTTAGATAACTGTCCAAATGATAGAAACAATTTTTCTACCATTAGAAAGTATAATTACTGGCACCAAGAACTGAGTATATAGATTTTTTTTTTCAACGTTTATTTATTTTTGGGACAGAGAGAGACAGAGCATGAACGGGGGAGGGGCAGAGAGAGAGGGAGACACAGAATCGGAAACAGGCTCCAGGCTCTGAGCCATCAGCCCAGAGCCTGATGCGGGGCTCGAACTCACGGACCGCGAGATCGTGACCTGGCTGAAGTCGGACGCTTAACCGACTGCGCCACCCAGGCGCCCCAAGAACTGAGTATATAAAGGCTTATTTCTTTATCATAAAATAATTTGTTGATGTTGCATAAATCATGCCATGGATAATAAGCAAATTCAGAGACAACAAATACATTTTAAAGAGTAAATATATTCCTATCTATCCTTTCTTTTTATCAGTATACATATCTGTAATCTTCTCTTTACCATAAACTCACCTCTAGCTTTACTTTGCTGATTATGGGCTTTTATTTATATTTTATTTGCATGTCACCTATATGCTTGGGGAATAAGTTTTGGAAGAATTAGTATAATGTAGAAGTTAAGAGCACAGTTTTGAAATAACTTACTACCTGGGTTACAGGGAGAATATAATCTCTCAGCCTTTATTTCCTCATCTATAAAATGGGATGCTAGTAGTACTGCCTGATAAAGTTGTTATGGAGACTAAGTGAGATAATAATTGTAAAGCACTTAGTGGAAAACTGTAGATAGTTCGGGTTTGATGAATGTTCACAATATCCCTTTATATCTTGTCAGTCACAGGATCATAAAGTGAGCATCTTCTTTCAAAGACTCTTACATTCCCAACTAGTGGAAGGGATTTTTTCTGGCAGGTAGGTGTTGGCAGCTGACTACCACTCTGCCTGCTTCACTCATTCGCCTTTCCACCGCAAGTGAACAGCTTGGAATCCCTCAGAGTCTAGATCCGTCCACATCGTATGGGTAGATCATGGAAAACAGCTGCCAGTTTCCGTTGCACTCTCCACATATTTGAATTTAAGGAGCTGTAAGTTTTTGTTGTGACTGCATTTCAGAATGTGGCTTTGTGACTGTCTCCTGGGATGTGGTGCCAGTGACGGAAGACAGTTCAGGAAAGGGACTGAGGGCTAAAGTTAGAGTGGGTCATGAAGTCCCTTAGTCAACCTAGAGAGGGAGTATAACGTGGGCATGAGGGATATAGGAGAACTTGGTCTGTGCAGAGTCACTTGGCCATATCTAGCATTCGTTTCTACGTGATTCCTTGGAAATTTGGTGCCATCACTTTACTAGAAGAATCAAGGAGAGCTGAATATCATAAATTCCATAGGGTTTTCCTCTCAGTTCTTCTTCTCTCCTGTACCTTAGGCAGAATAGTCTTTATATTAACCATTATCTTCAGAATGGGGCTCTGGTGCAGTGAAGAATGGGAGGAACGGGGGAGTAGCAGCAGAGGTGATGAAGTAGCAGGGTAGGAAGTGACAGGTTGTGACACACGTAGGATTGTGCATGTGATCCTTTTGATATGGCTTCTTAATTTTTTATGATAGTTCCAACCCGACAGATTCATTCAGCCATCCATGTGACCAACCAGGACTCCCTGAGACATGTCTCAGGCTTTCTGGATGGGCAGAGCTGAATTATGTCTTTATAGGTCCTAAACACTCAAAAGATGATGGTTCACCTACCCTCCCTACGCAAACAAAAAGGTGAAAATACTCAATACTAAAAAAAGAAAAGTCCAAAAGGTTTTGGAGTTTTCTATTATGATTATATTGATGTTTCTTTTCTTTTTTTTCCCCAGTGTTCATTTATTTTTGAGAGAGAGAGAGAAAGAGAGAGAGAGATCGAGTATAAGCAGGGGAGGGGCAGAGAGAGAAGGAGACACGGAATTGGAAATAGGCTCTAGGCTCCAAGTTGTCAGCCCAGAGCTGGATGTGGGGCTCAAACTCATGAACTGGGAGATCATGACCTGAGCCGAAGTTGGGGATGCTTAACCAACTGAGCCACCCAGGAGCCCCACGTTGGTGTTTCTTTAGGTAATATTCAAAATCAAATTCTTTCAACTTGCTTCCTAGCTTGTGTTCTTAGTATATGTCTGCTTTGATTTTTCTCTAAGCAAAGGCATGTCTAGTTTCAGGGGGAGAGCCTGAGCACTGCCGCCAGCATTGGGCTGTGCAAGGAAAGTCGTAAAAGGAGCCGCACTACTGCTCTCTAGCGGGAGCCCCTGTGTCTCCTTGATGAGGTGGAGAGGCTGGAGAGGCCTGGATAAGAGGCCCGGGTAGCTCAGAGAGATTGGGCACTGCGGCTGACTCAGCCTTCCTATGTGGAGCCTGTCACTAGGGAGAGGATAAAATTAAAAAAAGAAGATCCCCCTGGATCTAGACAGAGATGAAGTCCATTAATATTCCGTAGGATGGGTACACAGACTTAGTAAGGGAAGACACATACGCTCATAGACTTCTAGTTATTCTGGTCTAGTTTGTTTTTGCAAAAGACAGATCCAAGTAATTCCATGAACAAAGCTTTGTCAGGATGCAGACTATAGATCTGACCTACAGAAATGGTCCAAGGCTGAGCTGGCCACCTGACTGCCCTGAAAGCCCCATGACCTTGTAGGAAATGGGCGAGAAGCAAAGAAGGGCTATGAGACCTTCTCTTCTCGGCATTAAATCTAATTTAAATAGACAGTTCCTGTCATCTATTTTTGATAAGTGGGTTAACTACGATTCCCATTTCCTCTTCTTGAATAGCATTTTTCTTTGACTCTTGTCCTAAAAATGCATACGAATTTTTAAATAAGCTGCTCAGTCAGCCAGTTTCTGGAAGAGAACGGTCTGTACTTTTGCAGGACTGTCTGATTGCTCCTGCAGTCTGGATCAGAAGTGGGAATGCAAGGAGTCTGAGTCATGGATGAAGATCTTTTAACAAGTTGCTGCTTTGTGTGTATTTTATGGCACATAGTGTATGTGTTGTTCCGCCTGTGTTATATGTCTAGCACGTCTTAGTGATGAGTGTGTCCTCTGCCTCAGGGAACCTGGGGTTAGAGGAAGGGGGAGCAAGAGAGTGGGAGGCAGGGTGGGTCATTTGGGCACAACTCCAGAACAGAGCCATTATATCTGCTCTCGTCACCTTGACATCCCGGAGAAGTACACGTCTTTCCTGGAGACATGAACTGGTTGAGAGAGGGTGGCACTCTCCTGCTTCTCAAAACAAGACTTGGACTGAACTTTGGTGCATTAGAAAGAAGCACATTGCGGGCTGTGTTTATTCTAACACCTGGGGAGATCTCCTCCCACCCAATCCTAGGCATGAAACAACTTCTCTGCTTTGAGGTTCCAGGGGGAATAGTCCATTGCCCAGCATGTGGGTATAAACACGACTCTACTTTTAAGGCAGGTATATGGGAATTTAGATGGATAGATTTGGCATGGATGCTGCTTCCTGGTGATGTTTCAAAAATGCAAATTTAATCATCTTAGTTTCCCGCTTAAAGATCTCTGATGGTTTCCCACTGTCCACTGAAGAAAGTATACATTCCTTAAATAACATCCAAAGCCCTTTAAAATTTGGTTTCAACCAGACTTAAAGCTGCTTCCATTGTTCAGCTCTCAAACAGTATGCCCCAGTCACAGTCCTTCCCAGCAGGCAATACTTTGCATTAATCAAAATCTCTTTGGCCTTTTCTGTAGAGATCAACAAGCTGATTCTAAATTTGTATGGAAAAATAAAGGGTCAAGGAGAGCAAAGTCAATCTTGAGGGCAAAGAAAAAAGTTAGAGGCCTTATGCTCTTAGATAATCAAGAGTCCTTGTAAAATTTCTGTATCTAAAACAGTGCAATAGAACAGATTAAAGAGAGACAGATGCATTAGGGCTCTGGGTGGCTCAGTCAGTTGAGCATTTGACTTCAGCTCAGGTCATGATCTCATGGTTCGTGGGTTTGAGCCCCACGTCAGGCTCTGTGCTGACAGCTTGGAGCCTGGAGCCTGCTTCGGATTCTGTGTCTCCATCTCTCTCTCTCTCTCTGCCCCTCCCCCACTCAAGTTCTGTCTCTCTCCCTCTCAAAATAAATAAAAATTAAAAAAAGTTAAAAAAAAATAGAACCAGATGCAGATATATAAGGCTAAGTGAGTTATAACATGGGGGTTCGGTTCTACTAGGCAGAAGGGATGCTCTTTTTTTGATAGCAGTGGTGGGTTAAATGAATGTCCATATGGAAAATCCTTCTTAATTTCATACCCATACATAATTGTGTATTGTGAAAGGATTATGGACTGTGAAAGGTAAAAGATTCTAGAACAAAACACAGAATATCTTCTTCATTTTGTTGTCAGCAAAGATGTCTTAAACAGGATGTAAAAACCACTATCATTGATAAGTTAGAGTGTTTTACAATCCAGAATTTCATTCATTCAATTATTCATTCATTCAAATATGCCTGTGAAAGAGTAAAATGTCAAGCCATAAAGTGGGAAAAGATATTTTCAATGAATACCAACAAGAAACTTCCAAACAAAAAAAAATCCAAACGAAAAACCCCACAGAATGTAAAGAGTTATAAGTCAACAGAAAATGACATACAACCCAATAAAGAATAGCCAAAAACTTACATAGGCATTTCACAAAAAAGAATTTGCAAATGTCAATGAAGACCTGACAAGATGCTCAACATAATTATTATCGAGAAATACAACTTAACCCCCTAATAAAATATCATTATATACCACTGAGGTGGCTAAAATTGTTAAAAACTGACAAGATGAAATATTAGCTAGGAGGTATAGCACTGGAAGTCTCTCACACACTGCTGGAAGAAGCATACTTTAATGAAACCAATTTAGGAAATCATTTGATATTATTTCCTAAGCAATTTCACCCTCAGGTATGTATCCAAGAGAAGTATATATATGTGTGTGTGTATAGACACACACACACACACACACACACACACACACACACACACAGACTATAGATGTAGTAGCATTGTTTATGACAGCCTAACATTGGTAATAACCCAACTGTTCATTAATAGTGGGATGAATAAATTGTGGTATGTTCACACAAAATATGAAGATTCTTGCACTCCATGAAGGCATTAGACTTTAACAGATAGGTAATGGAACATCATTCAGAGGTTTTGAGCAGAAGAACAAAGCTGTGCTTCAGGAAGTTCCTCTGGTACTACTAGGCAGAGAAAACATTTGCATATATTGGGATCTGGGCCTAGGTTTTTCTTTTCAGAAGTTTCATGTTTATATCTTTTTAAAATATGTAATCTGGAGTTATCCAATATTATTTTACACTAGTTTTTTCTTACCATAAAGTGTTTTTGTGTGGAGACAGCTTCCCCATTTAAAAAATTATGCTGAACAACTTAAAGTATGCTCTAAAATTTACCCCATTGAACTTCTTGTTTCTTGCAAAGAATTTCACTGCTTAAGATACCAAATTTATTTTTGAAAAGAAGACTAGAAGTGCCTACATTTATTTTCAACAATGGACTTTATAGCAGAGGATTATTTCCCTATATAGTTGGATTGGCAGTTCTAATTGAAGGAGTCACAGTTGTCAAGGTTTAGGGACATTTTGATTTTTAAAGTAGAAACAATCAAAGAGAAAAAGCCCACTTACTTCATTTATTTTAAGTACTTATTCTATATAGAAAACAGGAGAGACTCCACCAAAAAACTGATAGGACCAATAAATGAATTCAGTAAAATTGTAGGATACAAAAATCAATGTACAGACATCTGTGGCATTTCTATACACCAATGATGAAGAAGCATAAAGAGAGATTAAGGAATTGATACCATTTACAATTGCACCAAAAACAATAAGACACTTAGGAATAAACCTAACCAAAGAGGTGAGAGACCTGTATTCTGAAAACTATAAAACACTGATGAAAGAAATTGAAGACAACACACAGAAATGGAAAGACATTCCATGTTCATGGATTGGGAGAACAAATATTGTTAAAATGTCTATACTACCCAAAACAATGTACAGATTAAAAAAAATTTTTTTTAATCTTCATGTATTTTTGAGAGAGAGAGAGACAGAGACAGAGAAGGAGTGTGAGCAGGGGAGGGAGACACAGAATCTGAAGCAGGCTCCAGGTTCTGAGCTGTTAACACAGAGCCCAATGTGGGGCTTGAACTCATGGACCATGAGATCATGACCTGAGCCAAAGTTGGAAGCTTAATGGACAGAGCCACCCAGGTGCCCTGCAGTCTACAGATTTAATGCAATCCCTATCAAAATAGCAAGAGCATTTTTCACAGAGCTAGAAAAAACAATTTTGAAATTTGTATGGAACCACAAAAGACCCCGAATAGCCAAAGCAAACTTGAAAAAGAAAGTAAAGCTGGAGGTGTCACAATTCTGGACTTCAGGTTATATTGCAAAACTCTAGTGATCAAAACACTATGGAACTGGCGCAAAAATAGGCACATATCAATGGGACAGAATAGAAAACCTATAAATAAACCCACAACTATATAGTCAATCAATTAATTTTTTAGAATGCAGGAAAGAATATCCAGTGGGAAAAAGACAGTTTCTTCAATAAACAGTATTGGGAAAGCTGAACGGCAACATGCAAAAGAATGAAACTGGACCACTTTCTCACACCAAACACAAAAATAAATCCAAACTGGATTAAAAATCTAAATGTAAGACTTCAAAACATAAAAATCCTGGAGAAGAGGGGTGACTGGGTGGCTCAGGTGGTTAGGAATCACACTCCTGCTTTTGGCTCAGGTCATGATCTCCCAGTTTGTGAGTTCAAGTCCCATGTCAGGCTCTGTGCTGTTGATGTGGAGCCTACTTGGGATTCTCTCTCTCTCTCTCTCTCTCTCTCTCTCTCTCTCTCTCTGCCCCTCACCTACTTCCTCTCTCTCTCTCTCTCAAAATAAATAAATAAGAACTTTAAAAAAGTCCTAGAGGAGAGTACAGGCAGTAACTTCTTTGACATTGGCCATAGCAATTTCTTTCTAGATATGTTTACAGAGGTAAGGGAAACAAAAGCAAAAATGAACCACTGGGACTTCATCAGAATAAAAAGCTTCTGCACAGCAAAGAAAACAACCAACAAAACTAAAAAGATTAACCTACAGAATAGGAGCAGATATTTGCAAATGACATACTGATAAAGGGCTAGTATCCAAAATATATAAAGAACTTATAAAACTCAACATTCAAAAAACAAACAATCCAATTAAAAAATGAGAAAAAATAAATAGAAAATTTTCCAAAGAAGACATATAGATGGGCAACAGACACATGAAAATCACTAATTGTCAGGGAAATAAAAATCAAAACTACAATGAGATAATACCTCACACCTGTCAGAATGGCTATAGTCAACAACACAAGAAACAAATGTTGGTAAGGATGTGGAGAAGTGGGAACCTTCTTGCACTGTTGGTGGGAATGCAAATTGGTGCAGCTACTGTCGAAAACAGTATGGAGTGTCCTCAAAAAGTTAAAAATAGAACTACTCTAAGATCCAGCAATTGCATTACCAGGTATTTACCCATAGAATACAAAAATACTAATTCAAAAATGGCATCATTGTCTGCAATAGCCAAATGATGGAAACAGGCCAAGTGCTCATCGACTGATGAATGGATAAAGAAGAAGTGGTATAGATGTACAATGGAATATTATTCAGCCACAAAAAAGAATGAAATTTTGTCATTTGGAAAGACATGGATGGAGCTAGAGGGTATTATGCTAAGCAGAATAAATCAATCAGAGAAAGACAAATACCATACGATTTCACTTATATGTGGAATTTAATAAACCAAACAAGCTAAGGGGGAAAAAACAGAGAGTGAGGCAAGCCAAGAAACAGACCCTTAACTATAGAAAACAAACTGATGGTTATCAGAAGGGAAGTGGGCAGGGGGTATGGGTTAAATAGGTAATGGGTATTAAGGAGTGCACTTGCTGTGATGAGCACAGGGTGTTGTATGGAAGTGTAGAATCACTATATTGTATACCTGAAACTAATACTATGTTGTATGTTAACTAAGTGGAATTTAAGCAAAAACTTAAAAAATAAAGTACTTATTCAGTGCCAAAGTCATCTGTTAGTTAATTCTTAGACTCCTTACAGGCAACATTCACCTGGAGAATATCCTTTTTAAACAGTTAAGTTATGATGTGCAAATGAGAAAGACGAGGAAAATCTACATATCGCTATCAGATTTTCTTTATTAGTCATATATATCATTGTACATTACATGCAAGACAATCACAATATAGCCCAAATGGTTATGTATTCTGGCACAATAAGAGTAATACAGTCAAAAGTTTATATTTTTACATACAATTATCCTCAACAGTCAAATGGGAATAATGTAAAAATAATATACTGTTGTGCTCACTGTTTGATGTACAAGTCAACATTTTGATCTGCCCATGAGACCACTGGGATCTGGCAGTTCATTCTTTTGAAAGCTAAAGCTGACTATCCTCTCCTATCTGGAAATGTGCATAAAGTGTAAAATGATAGCTTAGTCTTTACTGAAAATGGAAATATTTATTTTTCTATAATTAAAAAGACATTCTGATGGGACCAAGACATTAATTAAAACCAGAAAACAAACAAAAAACTAAAGAAAAACTACCAGACCATCAACATGAAAAGAACGTTATGTATTTTTAAACATTTCTCTTTGGTGTTACCACAACCAAAACTATACAGTTGATCCTTGAACGATGTGGGGGGGCAGGGATGAGGGGGTTGGAGGAACTGACCAACCCACCCCCCCCAGCATGCAGTTGACAATCTGCATAAAACTTTTGACTCCCCAAAAGCTTAACTATAGCCTATTGTTGACTGGAAGCCTTAGAGATAGCATAGTCAATTAACACATATTTTATATGTTATACATATTATGTACAGTATTCTTACAATAAAGTAAGTTAGAGAAAGAAAATGTTATTAGAAAATCATAAGGAAGAGAAAATACATTTACAAGCCTATACTGTATTTATTGAAAAAGAACCCAGTTATAAATAGACCCATGCAGTTTAAATCCATGTTGTTCAAGGTCAACTGTATTCATTTGTCTCTATTTTCCTGGCAAGGGCACACAGGTGAAATACAGACACCTAGGTAAATCTTTTTGATTTATTGTGCTGCGGGCAGATTTGGGGAAGGTCTTAAACACAGGAAGCATGTTGTGCCCACCGTTAAATCTATGGACTTCGTACTATTTTTCTAATGGTGTGGTTATCATTTCATTTACTTGGGTAGGAAATCTGTAAAACATGAACTATTCTAGACCCTCTTTTTACGCTACCGGTTGGCATTTCTATAATCAGCTCTTTGGATATGTGCTGCATAGAAGCTGAATCCATATGTAGAGCAGCAGATCTGTTTCTTTCCTTTTGTCCCCAACATGTTCAAGGAAAATGATCAATTCAGCTTTTTTGTCAGACCTCTGAATGGGAGCTGTGAGAACAAAATCAATGCATAGACAGTTGATTGCTTCTGGTAGGTTTGACTTCGAACTATAGAAAAAGGAAGCAACATTTCTGCTGCCATTTTTATTGCTGGGGAAAAAAGTAGT
This sequence comes from Lynx rufus, assembly GCF_022079265.1. Lineage (NCBI taxonomy): Eukaryota > Metazoa > Chordata > Mammalia > Carnivora > Felidae > Lynx > Lynx rufus. The sequence goes on from NW_025814878.1 coordinate 7,259,354, forward strand.
TTGTGGGCAGCGTGTGAGAGAATCTGTACAAAAATATTTGTACCAAATCAACCACAGAGAATCTCATTTAACAAAACATATTTTTAAACAATATTTTGATTTTTCCCATGGAAACATGGGTATCTTTTTAAACTGTTTTTAGTTACTTGAATTTCAAATATAATTAAAAGCCTGTAGCACACCTCCTCTCCTTTGCTAATGGAAATTATCCTAATTATCTTTGGAAAACAAAAATGTGTCATTAGTGTTACAAAAAATTGAATGACAAGTGACAGAGCACCCAATGCTTAGATTCACACCTTTTAAAAGCTTGGCTGTTACATCTGATTAAACAGATTTTCCAATTTCTTTTTTTTAAAGCTCCACTTGCAATTTTTTTTTCATTTAACAGAACAAAATAAAAGCAACAAGATCACTTGTTTTAAGTTTTCAGAATTATTATTAATTAAATGAAAAATTCGGAAAATGTATGGCCAAGAGAAGGATGTGTTAGTGGAAACTGGCACTTCTTTTTTAAAATTCTCATTAAATTAATAGGAATTTATATTCTTATATTCACAGAGCAGCAATTTTTATGGTGGGAGTATTAAATTATAAGTTGTAGCATTGAATTTTATGGATTCAGAATTTATGACCATTCAGACTTTATAGTGAAATTAATGGTTTGGGTGGAGATAAAAGCATAATTTGAAGTTCAAATGTAGATTTTAAGTAGAGAATGTATAGTTGAAAGCATTTTCTAAATTTCATTTTATTTCCCGAGTATAAATGTAAAAGAGCTTGCAATTAATTTATTGATGCTGGACTTCCAAATAAGGAGCTAAGTTCTTAGTAAATTTTATTTCATTGATCGCTTTTTATTTTGATTACAATTTCCATACAATTTCCAAGGCTCCATTTCGTTAAGTGTGTGTGTGTCCATGATAATTATGTTCAAAAATGCCACATAATGTAAAGACCTTATCGGTAACAGAAAGTTCAACCAAACCAGACATTTCAAGAATCACAGAGTCCTCTGATCTTCAAGAGGCTGCAGAGATATTCCCAACAGCTCGGGAAGTCACCTGTTCATCCAACCAAGAACTAAATAAATATGCTTGAGAAAATGTATAGAAACTTTTTTTCAAATGAATATAGATGTTCTTAGGAAACAAAATACACATCAAAAATATTATTGACGTTTTACTTTTCCCATTATGAATTTTCTCACACAGTGGGCACTTAACACTCGAATTGCTTTTGTGTGTGGGAGTCTCCAACATTATAAAGTGCTGACAAGAGCTTCTTAGACTTCAAAATATTACAAAATACAGCTAGAGGTCAAAACTATGCTCTTTTAACACAACAGAGTAAAAAAAAAAATGACTAGTTTATAGATCCAATCTAAGATTAATTTCCTACTTTTTACAAAGATATCTGTGCACTATGCAAAACCAGAGCCAGAAGAAACACTTCTTGCTTTTAAATTTATGCCAGAAACAGCGTGGCTGTTACCTGGCAGTTAGCATTTAGTGGATTTCCCCTTTCCTCTCGTTCAATTCTGCATGAAGTGTAGGGTGGCTTATTCCCCATGGTGTCTTTAACTGCTCACCGTCCAGCTGTCTAAGTGGGAAACTAGCCTATTAGAGAATAACCAGCATGATCACTTCAATGGTCTTCAGGATCAATAAGAAAACAACCAAACTGATCTCCCAATTTCCTACCAGAAGCTTCAGCATTGTTATAAGAAAATGATACTTTAAAAGAGATACTCATATTTTTTATGTGCATATCCATGCTTATGGGCCAAGCTACGTCCTGGTGCAAGTAACTTCAGTGACCTATTCCTGCTTTTGGATTTCACTGGAATTGTATCGTAGTGAACATTACTTAAAATAAAGGGATCACCAGTCATTATTAGGAATTGTATTATACAATTTGATTTGTGAATTTCATTATGATAAGATTTAGTTCAAGGGTGCCTGGGTGGCTCAGTTGGTTAAATGTTAGACTCTTGATTTTGGCTCAGGTCATGATACAATGGTTTGTGGGTTCGAGTCCTGCGTTGAGCTCTGCGCTCACAGTGCGAAGCCTGCTTGGGATTCTCTCTCACTTTTTCTCTGACCCTTCCCTGCTCTCTTTCAAAATAAATAAATATTAAAAAATGATTTAGTTCATTCTTAGAAAAGGAAGAATTTCATAATAAAAATGAAAAAGAAATCGTGTAATCAACATCCCTAGTAAATGGATGAAATTTATCAAAACAAACAAAAATCATGCAGCAGTTATTGATGTAAACATAAGTTTTTCTTGTTGTTTCCTCCCCCCACTCCCCCCTCACTTAATCCATGTGGAAGTTATGCGACTGATTGACAGGCAGCAAGGGGATCCTAAGAGCTACTTGCCAGGTTCTACTATTTGCAATATTGAGTTTGTAAATCTCGAAAATAACCTGATGCTATTTGAACCTAATTTATATAGATGTAGTGGCTTGCACGGAAAGTGCCTAGCTGGGTAGGAGGCCTATTGTTTTTCTCTATTCTCTTGAGAAATAAGGGCCATGGATTTCATAAGGCAAATGAGTTTTGAGCTAATACAGCAATGATCAGTAGCAGCTTCCTACTGAGTAAGAACACTGGGTGAGCCTGGGGGCAGAGGGGAACAAATTGTCTCACAGCCAAAGAGTAACAGGAAGGCCTTGTTATTTTTCTGTTTTTTGAATGGACTCCTGCAGAGGCAAGAGCAAGGAATAGGAATCAGGTTTACCACTTGCAGAGATGCAGGAAAACAATCAGCTGATAAGTTTCTTGTGCTAATCAGGATGTTAAGGGTTGAGTTCTGACTGACTCTAAAGTCAAAATGATATAGAGAAGGGGGACATTATTGGATGAAATGGGAAATGTAGGTGGCCCACCATGATGTCAACCATGAGCAAATGTATGTCTCAATTTTCTACTTTCTTCTGGCAATGATGACCTCCCACCCTGGTCATTACAAAGGGAAATCCATCGAGCAGAGAAAATTGAAGAGCATGCATGTGTGTGATGACAAATATCCCAGGGAGAAGTAAAAAATTTTGAACAGCCACAAAAAATAAGCCAACAACAACAACCCTCCCCAAATCAACCAGCTAAGCAAGCAACTAATAAACAAAAAAACCCTCAAAAAGCTGGCAAATAAGGAATAGGCAGTCTGAAACATCTGACTGCCTATAACATCTGGTTATAAATGGGAAATCTCTTTTGGAAGTCTCTGGTAGTCAGACTCTTTAGGCAATAATGTCCACTAATTTTAAAACATGATGTCTTGACCATGGCAAGAAAAAAAGTCATGTGTACTACTCTATCAGGAAAACTGAAGAAATTAATACCACATCTTAATGTTATGCCATATAATGGAAACTTCATGCAAATTGCATTGTATTATTCTGGGAAAGTAAAAACCATGTCACTCAAAAACCAGTGGAATCCACAGGTTAGCATCTGATTAGAGATCTTTTGAGGGGATAATATAGACTATATGCCTGTAACTGGTCCTTTCTAACTCAGAACTGGGAATATCTGTGGAAGCCAAATCTACGTAGGCATTTGCAGACCCAAAGAAGCACCAATGGATCTCTAGGCTTGGTTGTTTTGATGCCCTAGCAGTGGGGGCAGTGACATTATGCCAGAACCAGATATGGGATGTGAAAATATCTCTGTGTCCCAGAAGCCCTTCTCTGAGGGAACCATAGAAAGGGGAGCCAATGAGACGTATAAATGTTGCAAATACCATGTAGTGTTGGGACATTACTTCCCTCCTCAAAATGGGGGAAAATAATTTGCTGTTTTTCTCAGTGATTCATCTGCTGTGTCCTCCACGATGGATAGTAAAATCAGTCATCGGGTCACACAAATGTGATCTCTCCCTTTTCTCCAGGGCTCAGTAATTGCAACTATTTTTGCTGTGTCTATATTAATGAAGCTCACCTATGGTTGTTCAGGGTATATGACCATGTTCAGTTTTACCCAGGCTCTCAGGAACATAGTGTCTTCTCTATTCCTTCCCTTTCTCTTCTCAAATCTTCCTCTGTTTGTATCCCTTTTTCTCTCATTTCCATTTGGCATTCTATAACCCTCTGTATTCAGTAGAGACTTTCTAACTTTAGTGGGTAATACTAATTAAATAAAGCATTTATGTATTGGAAGGAAAACAATAGAAATATCTCTTAAGAGACTTAAATGTATATATTATAGCCTATTCTCAAGATTTAGGTTCTTTAAGAAATCAAATAGCAAAATAAGAAGGAAGTTGTAGGTAATGTTTAAACTACCTATTAACTGATAAATAATATTCTTATTAAATAATTCACCTATTAAATAATAAATAGGTAATCCACCTATTCCTGGAGGATTTTTGTTGCTAAACATTCCTATTACAAGGCATGTGACAATACAAAGATGTATTTTCCTCACTGTCTCCAGAAAGACCTCTATGTTCTTTCTCTGAAACCCTAAATGAACAAATATACATTTATTCTTTTCAGGCAGTGCATACATCACTAAGAATGTGACACTATTAGTTGGAACTTAGGCAATAAGCCTTTTCTTTTTCTAGTTACACTGGTTTAGATTTCATACACATAATTGTAGGGGGAGAAGAAAACAATGTTTGACTCAGGAGATAGCTCCGAATGACAACAAATCATTGAGATGTGTGTGCAGTTATTGAGGTGTACAGAGGCAAATTCAGTTACTGCAAAAATTATGAGCATCTCCCCTTATGACATATATTTAAGACTACCATTATTTCAAAATCAAAACCTAAGATACTCCGTCTGAAAAATAGAAACGTATCTATGCTTACATTGAGACATTTGGGGCTGTTAAAATTAATATTGGGCAATTTTCAGACTACAGAGGGCTGTTTTGTGTTCTTTCCACAAGTATGTAGGGGTTTTATTGAAACACAGAGCTGTAAAACTTGCTTGTTTTATGTAGGTTCTGTTTCTGGTCTAATATGTCCTAAAGAACCACCGCAGCTTTGAGTAGATTACTACCTGCTCTGCAAAATGTTTGCACGATTTTTAAAGACAGTCTCTTAGTATAAAGGGTAGTAGTGCCAACCAGGTCCTCTGGGTGGTAGTGAAGTATGATGCCAAATAAGTCTGATGGGACAATGATAAAAATGAAGACACTCTCTCCTTCCCTGCTTACCCCTTATTGGTTCTACTTGATTCTTAACTAATTTCCCCCAAATAAATAATAAACATTTTGCACTGTCTTAGGGCTGGTAGTACACTCCAGGAACATCTTTTTCTATTGCATGGAGTTTTATTTTGTCTTCAAGCAGATGGGGTACTTTTCTAGATGTGAATGGATCAGAGACTTTAAGTTTCTGGAGCTTGAGAGAGAAAGAAAGAGCTCATACCTTGTACCACATGAAATCACAGGGCTGTTTTTTCTAGGTGTGGGTTCTGGGACCTCGGGACTCAGAACTCCAAGCATTAGTTTTCGAGTGAGTTGGTCACGAAATGCAAACCTGAACCTCATTCAAAGAGCAGATGAAGCAGTAGTTGTCCTAATTTCCTCTGTAAATTTGTAAAGTTTAAGTGCAATTCCAAGTGCAGATTTCAATGGAATTCTCACTTCATACAAGGTTACAGACAACGCAAAGCGAATTGAAAAAGTATAGTATTAAATTTGCATTAAATATGTAATGGGAACAACCCCACCCCCCAAACTGATCTTTCTTTGAATATGTGCCCAGAGTCTAGAATCATCTTTTCACATATTTGAATCAAGACATGCTTTCAAAGATTTATATATTTAATTTTTTCTGAGTCTTAAAAATTCCTTTAAATGTACATGCAGCTAGTCAATGTTCTTTGAAAAGTACCTTGTTACAGGATGCATTTTCAGCCCACCCTCAACCCATTTTCTGTAATCCTAAAATCTCAGTGTCAATGGTCGTTATGTTTGTAACTTAAGTGTCTCGGACACAAAAATATTGTGTAAATTAAATTGAACTTGACTTACGTTCTGACTCCTTTAAAAAATGCCATGACATTACATGGCAAGAGCTTGAATATTTATTTGCCACACACCACAGTGCACTAAACTTTTGCCATTTGGTTTTGCTTACTTTTGAACAGCTAGTAATGTACATACTTCCTTGTGGTTTTAGTTTGATCTCGGGGTAACCAATGACTAGGCTGAAATTCTTTCTAATTACATTTAACTGGCTCTTGACTGGATGTCACAAAGCAGGCCCTTTAATTGACTCGTCACTCTTAGGCTCTAATGTCCTAATGGCAGTAGTCTTAAATATAACCTGGATACCATATTCTGTCACTGTGATCCTGAAGCATCTCACACGAGGGAAAATACAGTCGTTGGGACAAGGCACTGATGAAAGTTCATGTTTCTTTCCATCCCTTCCCTTCAGCCAAGCAGTATGGCTTGTGAGAAAAAGAATTCTGTTGAGAATCTCGGCAAAAATCTTGATGCTTTTACAATGGCAGTGAGGATTTCTGAAGACACCCATTTCCTATGGGTGGATATTTCTATGAAAAGGGTAGTGTTTGTGGCTGTATATGCACAGCCACAGCAGGGGCATGTGTGGCTCATAGAGAGGGTGAGAAGCTGAGGCTACTATGTCTTATCCTTAGTTCCATCTACAGTCTCCTTTACTGGAATGCCAAGCCAGAAGAAATCCTATCCATAAGGACAGGAAGGTAAAATGAGAAGGAAGAACAAAGCAGAACATTGCATTTTCTTTATATTTGGATTTCATAAGGAACTTAAGCTCATCAGACTGAGTCAGGGCTGGCACTTCCCTATTTGTCATGGAAAAGCAAGGTAGTTCTAGCAAATTTCTGATAAAAAATGGTTTTGAATGAAAACTACTGAAAAAACACACCTATTTGTTACTTACCTTAGAATGTCTTAACTAAAGCTGGTCCTTAGGCAGAAATAATGATTGTTGAGAAACATCCTATGGGCAGAAAGCAGTAATACTTCATCTCTTGAGAGAACCTCTGTTATTACAGCCCATTAAAGGGAAGAATTTTCCTCCCTAGTGACTTACATACAGATACTTTATTCTCCCTTATTGTGTTTTATTTGAATTATCCTTTTACTTGTGAAATATCTAATAGTGTATATAAGCATATATGTATTTATACACAAATGCATTTATTTAACGTTCTAAAAATTTTTAAGGCTCCAGTTTTAATTACTCTGATCAGAAAAAAAAAATAAAAAATAATGCATATCCATTCTGGGACATGATACTTGAGAAATAGGTTTTTAGAGGCCAATATAAGACTTCAATATTCAAGATAAAATATTATCTTGGCTTTTGTTTTTTTCTCATCCAATGGATATATGTATTGGGTCCACATTAACTACAGCCAACTAGATCTGAGACAGTAAATTTAGTTATCTTGATCCAAGACAGCTGTCTTCCTGAAACATTGCCTCTGGATGTCCGGTGCATATTTGTGCCTTATTATATTGAGGGACAGACACAGATTTTAACATTGAATCTACTGGAAGCCTGTAGAGTCAGAAATATTCTTATAAGGGAAGCTGGCACCCTGTTTTCTATGATGTTTTCATAGATAACTTCAGTGTGCTTGATTCATCTAATTAATAGAGACAAAAGTTCAAAGTGGAGGGCTTTTTGGCATGAGGCATCTAACTTGACTGTCTACATAGATAAAATAAAACGGGTGATTGCCTAATCTCTACTGTGTGTTACAACAAAGAAAACCATAGAGTAGAATTGTCTTAGAGAAATTGATTATAAGACTGAAATTTTACAAAGAAAATCTTGACATAATTTAGCAAAGATCAGAAAGACCAACATACTGGTGGTGACATTATATAAACACAATCTTCAGGAAAATATTCTTGGGTCATTGTTAATATTTCATGTCCAAGGAACTACACAGGAGTGAAAAGATTAGCCATTTTTATCTATGGTCATTTGAGTCTTTCTGTTTTGAGATTAAGCTTATTGGATGCATATTTTTCAAAAGGCTTAAAGTGTTCTGAAAATCAACCAAAAAAACCTGTCATTTTATCACATTGATTCAAAAGGCATAAGTATTCTGAGCAGAGTTAAAAAAAAAAGAGAGAAAATAATATGCAAAGGGAGCATGCAGTATGGACAAACTACAGAGAAATGAAAAGTAAGTACATTTTAATGCTTGACTTCCTGCACAGATGCAATGATGAGCTCACTGATCCACTGTTACCTTTTATGAATACTTAGATAGAAGAAGGAAACTGCACAGTTGAAACTAGGGAGTAAACCACTGAAAGCCTTAGAATGGACAGTCTCCCACTAAGACTCTCAGGAAGTACTTTCAGTGCGCAAGAATCAACCTTTCTGCAGCTGACACATTTCTGGCTTTCAGATTACCTTTCATGTTAATTTCTTCTCTTGCAATTATGTGGAGCTAGGTAAGGGATGTTATTCTTTTAAAGAATACAAAACCAAGACTTGAAGGTGGACATGATGTCTTAACCAGAAGATAATTTTAAGGTTAATATTAAAGGTAAAAAGTAGAACAAAGTTTCCTTACAGAAGACTAGAAAGTCTTGGACTTTCCACACAAGGTCCTATGATCAGAGGTAGCATTTACTTTTCATGTCGCTATGGTGAATTGAACAATTGATGGGCGTTTTCTTTGATGAGGCCATCAATGTTTGCTTGCAAACAAAATATTACACACAAAGGGGTCACCTTCTAGGATGACCTCAGTTCACATACCACGGTGTGTTTCTGTCCTATTGGGCATCTTCCTCGGGATTATGTACACAAACCGGACTCTTCAGTGCGGTCTAGTTCTCTCTTTCCCAGCACTTCACTTAGTTTAGATGTCCCTCTCATGTGCAGAGTGGAGTGGCCACAGAGGATCAAGTTTTGATGACTCAGAAGCAGGCACTTTCCTAGGAAACTAGAGCCTCCCACATGTTCCTGCAACGACATACTTCCACAGAGATGGTGCCTTTTAAGCTCAGTGAGGGTCTGAATGGCATGAGACCCACTTAGGGCAATGGAGCAGTTTCTGCTTCCAAATTTTCCAGCTGAAAGAAGAAAAAAGAGCAAAGACAATGAGCATTTCAAATTGGGTAGCAGTGCACATTTATGGGACGTCTCCTGTATATGGGCATTTATGGGCAGCAGCTCTGTATGTCAGAGCTGCACTGAGGGTCCTCCGTATACTTTCACCCGGGACCCTCAGAGCTTTTCTTAATTGTCAAGACATTAATTAATCTCTTGGGTCATCACAAATAATCTCTTGGATCATTATGAATATGGCTAATGAATAAGGCTAATGAATAAGAATTATACACTAGCCTTCAAAGAGATATTATTGATGGCTTCTTTGAAAAAATACATTTTAATCCAAACCCCCTTATCCCCTTCTGTTCTTGACCCTCTTCCTCCTTCTTTAGCCTCAAATTATTCACGACCTGACAAAATTATCAAAAGAAAAGCAGTGTCTCTCTTTGCGATACTTTTTATATTCTTTATTTCTAAAGAAAGAAATCTTTATTTTTCACCCAATTCTCAAAATTAATGGATTTTTTTCTGAAGCAACTGACTTGAAATACGGGAATTTTTCCACCCCCACCTCCACGTTAAAGCTGGCATACATATTGAGCAATACCAGGAGATTTGTTCACACACATAAAAATGTGGTTTGAGATTTTCAAATAAGGGGGGAGAATTGTGGAAAAGAAATAAATTTTGTAATTAACAAGTACTTGTTGCTGTTATTGTTACTATAGTTTTTGGTGAGAAGAAAAGGAGGTGTTTATATAGTAAGTGTAACTTACTTACCATAAACACTTTATTTTGGTAAATTTCAAACTTCAGGAAAAATGCAAGAATAAGAAAGGTACAAAGAACAGTTGTGTACACTTTCCCCGGATTCACCTATTAACTTTTTATCCCATTTGTTCATCATTTGCTTTCTATTCTTTTCTTTCCTCTCCTTCTACACACACACACACACACACACACACACACACACTATCTTATTGAACTATTTGATACTAACTTGACTTTTTTTATCACTAAATATTTCAACATATGTTTCCTAAGAATAAGGAATAGAAAGATCATGATCACCATTTGGAAAGGGAGTCTGCCAGGCGCTCTGGGTTTCCTGCACATCCTTGTTGACTGCCCAACTGCAAAGCTTACCTATCCTCTGACCTGGAACAGTTTCTCCAGATGGTCACACAGGCAAGTAGGTAGGCCAAGGTGACCACAGCGCTGATTGCCCTGTGAAGTGCTTTTTCCTAGGGAGGTCTGTTTATTGCTTGCCCCAAAAGGGGCTGAGACTTTAGCTCGGGTTCCTTAACTGTGGCCCATCGTGTGTGCAGATGGTTCCATCCCACTGCCCTGTGGGGTGGGGGCAGAGGAGACACAGCTATTGTGAAGCGTCTGGTGTTTGCTGTGCTGTGAGTGCTAAACCATCTGACATTTGGTCTACTTTTGGCATCCAAAGAGTTGTGGCAAGACAACCTGTTTGCTTGCTCAGTCACCTTCTCTGGAGTCTGGTTACTTCTTCCCAAAGGGGTACAGCGAGCATTGATATTGTTTCCTCTGGTCCATTGAACCACATTGTCTATTTTGGTACCCATGGAACAGTGCCAAACCTGCTTGCTTGCTGAGATACCTCCTTTGGAAACTTGTAAGTCCCTGCCATTTTCTAAGACGGGGCTTCTTTCCTGACATAACCACAGTACTGTTACAGATTTCAGGATATTTGACATTTGACAGTCATACACTATTTTAATCTACCATCAGTTTTCCAATTTTGTCAACAGTTTTTTGAACTGTTATTTATTTATTTATGTATTTATTTATTTATTTATTTATTTATTTTTTCAGGAAGTCAACTAGCAAATCCCCTTGGGTTATTTTTTTAGCCTATTTTGAGCAATAGAGTTTTGAAAAACTTTTAGATTCAAACTGAAGCTTACTTGAGGCACTTTTAATCTCTATCCATACAATGGCTGGAGTTTGTTTACTACCCCTGAAGGGAATTTAAGAAATTGTATTTGTTTGTTTGTTTGTTTATTTATTACTGATTTAATCAGCAACAAGGCAGTCCTTGAATCTCAAGGCTTAGAAAAGTCTTTCTTTGGTTGTATTGCAATCCCTTTCCCCATAGCTTCCACCCGTTGGCTTTAATTAGGGGAGTTGTGGTGAATAAATCTAATTCCCTCTTCATGTCCCTTCAAGCATATAAAGAGAACTACCTTGTCCTCTTAGAGTCTTCTATTTCTCAGGGAATCATGTGCAGTTACTTCAACCATTTGTCATATTGAGGAATTTTAACTTCTTTCACCTTTTTGGTTGTCCATCTCTGAACACATATAATTTGCTTATTTCATTCCTAAAAAATGTGGGGTAGTAGAGAGAAGCTAACATTTCTTAGGCTCTGGACACTAGACTTCTGTTGATGTGATTATCTATAATTGCAATAGTTCAAATGGCCTCTATCATATTGTTGGTCCATGAAATAGGATCTGTAACTTTTTTTTTTTCATATCTGCTATGACTCACATTCTGTGTGTCTGTAGTTGGATTTTCAGACTAAACTTTTTCTCTAGTAGGTACTATAGTTGTAGGTTTTGCTTACTCTTCTAGTACATTGGTTCTTTATCCTATCATCTAAGACTGGGACTGCTAAGATGGGAATCCATTCAAATTTATAAACCTAACTCATTATACCATTATATCCAGATCATAATTCAACATACTATAACATTACAAAAACTAGCAAGAGTTTGTCAAATCTCCTGTTAAAAACACCATTGATGCTGTGCTTACCTGATTTCCTTGTCCTCTAAGAAAACAAGATTCCTTTTACCATAACTAATTCCTAGAGGTATTATCTTACCTCCTAGAGGTTATTGTTTCATTTCTAAGTATTCTCAAAATATATATTAATAATATGATCTAGGTCCTAAAAATAATTAGTACAAAGCTCAATATTCAGTGTGCTTTTTAGTTGCTACAAAATAACCATTAAAACAGTGACTCTATTTCTTTCCACTAGTTTTCCAGGACTAATTCCCATTCTTCTTTGCTTCTGAGATTATGATTTGGGTTTCACTGTGTTTCATTTACAAGTTCTCTTACTGGGTCACAACATCCAAGAGACTTGACCTCATTCTGAGCCTCCCAGGATCCTTGAACACTATCCTCACCCTTACTGACCTTTAATCCTTTCTTAATAATGTTTCAGGCTGAAAATCTTTTCTCTGAGAGAGAAGCTTCAAATAAAAGAAAGATTGAAGAATTGTCCTTTCCTCTTGTCTTCCATTAATATTGAGTCGTAGTCTTTGCAACTGGTTAGCAGTGCAGAAGGAAGCTTTCTTTTGAGAAATCGGTGTGCTGTTTCACAGGACACCTGGGGTCTAGCTCCTAGTTTGGGCACTCCTCTAAAGACATCACAACGAATTTCTTGATCAGTTACACACGGCTGTCAGTTTAGAGCAGTGGTTCTCAATTCATTTCCGCCCCCTGCCCCCATCCCAGGGGACATTTGGCAATGTCTGGCAACATTTTGGCTGTCATAACAGGGTAGGTGGGTGATACTGGCATCTAGTGGATAGAGGCCAGGGATGCTGCTGAACATTGAAGTGCACATTCCCCCACAACAAAGAATTAGCTGGCCCAAAATGTCACCAGTGCCAATGTTGAGAAGACTTAGCTAAGATCAACCTTATGATTCCTTTTGGCACCATTATCTAATTCCTTTTGAATTTTCTTTATAAAAGCTGTAATTTAGTCTCTTGGAGAAAAGAGAAGGAAGGAGATGATAAGTGTAAATCTTCACTGAGTGGCTTAGAATAATAGTAATGCTAGCCAGTTGCCTGGCAAAGTGCACGGACTATGATACAACACGTTCAAGCCAAAACTAAGTGCTAGCTACTACAAATACCACTATTCTCACAGAAGTAGCAGTTGAAACTGGAGAGTTCCAGACGTTACTCAGAAGCATTCAGCTGATGGGTGGCAGAATCTGGATAAATCAATGAGCCACCTAGACTGTTGGATTTTATATTGTATCTGCTATCCTTATCTAATTATAAAGTGTTCCCTTACCTGTTGAAATGTTTAATTAAATTTATATATACTAGAGTATATACAATACATAATAACCTGACTTTGTTTTAGTCATAAACGTTTTCTTAAACTCTACTTGAAAGCCAGATATTTGACAAGATTCTCACTATCATCTTTTATATTTGGAAAAAAAAGCATATAGTCAAAAAAGTACATTTCTGGCCTACACTTTCCCTGTTTGTAGAATAAGGAAGTTTGGACTGGACAATCGATCTTTAGTTTTTTGTTTTTTGTTTTCAGTTCCCATCACTTAAGAACTGTGAATATTTTGCAGATGCTTGATAAATCCAATTGCATGAATGGGATTTAGATGTTGATCTTTACTTATAGTGTAGTCATTTGAGAGTTTCCTTGTCCCTCTGAATTTCTGAAATAGCCAGAAAACTTTTCAGTAACGCGTATGCTTGCCATATTGCAAGCTTCGGTCTGCAGCATTGCAAGGTTCTAAGAGTGACAGGTTCCTCTTCCATTTCCGAAGTGTAGCTGAAGAAAATCAATTTTTAAGTTGATGTTTTGAATTTGAATGAACGCCTATATAATTATATTTGGGGATTTTTGAATATAAAGACATTTTAGCTAACATGATGAAGAAGAAAGAACAGAAAGAGTGAAATATTCTTGCTGGGTTGGTAAATTATAGGATGGGTTAAATACGTGATTGTATCGTCAAATATATAATGACCACATTCCCTTCCACATCCACTATTCACTGCATTTTCTTGTTAAGGTTTTTTTTTTAAATAATTTGGTTTTTCTTGAGTAAAATATTCTTATTTCTTAATGTCATTTTCTTTAGCCTTTACTTTTTTGCTTTTCTATCAAATGTCTTAGAGGTAAATATTTCACCACAATAAGCAAAAATTACTCATTTCCAATGTTTTAAGGGACTTAGGCATACCATTTGGGATTCTGGATCATCTCTATCTCTATTGACCTTTATGAAGATTTGATAATGTGGGTAGAAAAAAACGGGAAAATTAGGTAGGGCTTAATAGATTTTCTAGATTTCTGGTATCCTTAGGATTTCTGGTGTCTATGTGGAAAACAGAATAGTAGGAAGAATGTGGCTGATATACTCTTTTTCTCCTTCCCTCCCTTCCCTCTTCCTCCCCTCCCTTTCTCCCTCCTTTCCTTTCTTTCTACCTTCTTACTTTATAAATTCTGTGCATTATAGACAAATGACATGAATTATTTTTCTCCATATTCATTCTTGGACTGACAGAGCCATTATTCTAAATCACAATGAAACTTGCAGCTTATATTTATATTTATTCAATATTTGATAATTATATGTAGCTAATTTATCTGGCTAATTCTTTATTTGCATGTGTTCCTAATGAGTTCCGGTATTATGGAAAGAAAAAGTTCATTTCCTTTGATTCACAAGTAGTAAAGCAACGAACATTAAAATAAATGTAAAATAGACTCACACCCAGGTATGGTTAGTAAAGTAATATTTATGGGTATTCGTTCCTTCAGGATACATCACTGGTAATGCAGAAGGTCAAACTCATATGGGGTCTTAAGAGTTGGCATTATAATCTTTTGCATATGTTGATCATGAAAACCATTCATGTTTTGAAAAAGTACTATTACAATGATTTAGCACTCAACATGAATCCTGTTTGTAGACTCCCCTTACCCTCACCGTGTGTGTGTGTGTGTGTGTGTGTGTGTGTGTGTGTGTGTGTATGTATGTGCTTTTATTGCAGTATAGTGTTCTAATATTTCCTTTTGTCATGAAAGTTTCTACTCAGGTCAAAGCCAGAAACTCCATTATATAAGAAAGAAATTCCTTAGTGTAAAAGGAGAAGGGCAACAAAATTTGTGGCTCTAGGTTCTTGACTTCCATGAAAATAATAATTAGAAAGGAAAAATTAAGACATGTTTTATTTTAGAAACTTGTACTTCTCATAGTGTCATTCCCCAAATCCTTTTGCTATGTGAAAAACTAGCAATTTGAAAAGATTTATTGCAGCTTATCAAAAAATAGGTTGAATGGCATTCAAAAATTAATGACTGGTTTGTGGTAGGTCCTTTATATTCAGATGGTCAGTTTGTTTGGGATGAGGAAAAAAATGCAAAAGCAAAATAATAATATGTCACTGCATTTCAAGTTCATATAGGTAGAATAATAAATGTGTTGTAGAAAGTTAAAAGAGCAAAATGTCCACCCTTCATATTTAGCTCCCAAGATATAAATACAGATAGAGAATAAAGACTGACATGTTCCAAAGCACTCAATCTCCATGTGAGGACTTTTCCATGATAAGTGATTATGAAATATCAACTCACCACTTAAGGTGAGCCAAATAATAACATCTCATTTAAAGTTAGTTTTTTAAAGCTAAATATGTTGCTTTATTTTATCAGTTAGTTACGTCAATTGAAACAACAAGCACAGAAAAATGCTGCAGTAATTATATTAGTTAATCTAATCTTTAAAAACGTAAAATGTAAAATGAGTACCCTCCCTGAAAGATGAGGGTATTCATTCAGGAAGACCACTAGCCAATTCATGATCCCTGTATGGCTCTGGTATACAGAACAATCTTCTGGTTCAGTCCTCTTATGTGTGAGTTGAGAAAACTGAGTTTTTATAAGATGAAGGGGGCTTGCCCCATCACATGTTGGACAGACATAGCATGCCAACTCAAACTTTCACCTGACCCACTGTCCTGGTCTCCTCTGGCATCATCACCCACCAAGTTGCCTTGTCTAGTAGGATAAATATGATTTATGAAAACACTATATGAACCTCTCTGACATGAATGAAAAATTTTAACTTATGGAAAAGCAAATACTATCATATGGTGAGAATCAACATGGACTTAATGATGGCAAGAGTTTAGTTCAAATAATTTGAACTCATATAATGATAACCAAAATTCTCGTCATTGAATTTCTAATTCCCCATGATATTCATTAATCTATTTTGATGTTTATCTTTATACACAGACACACAGATATCCTATGAATACATCTAAACAAGCCTACATAAAGACCTTTGTGCGTTTGAATTGTTAGTATGTAAATGCTAAAATTTAATTCTAAAAGTCACCATTGAGAAGAGTGTCAACCACACTGGAGGAGAAGTAGGACACATAGATAAAGATCAGATTCAGCTGGACTCATTCCTTAGTCACTACTTTTGTAACTATGACTTTGGGCAAGTTAATTCTGTAGACATTGGTTTCCTCAACTGTAGAGATAAGAATCCATACTTCATATGACTAAGTGAGATATACTGGACACAAACTGGTCAGTAAGTGTTATTTCTAATAGCCTTAGAGCCAAATATTTTCTGTGAATAAACATATTTTCAATTAAACAATATTTTCTCCTCCCAGATTATGGCCAAGTTATAGAAGCATATGAAATTCTTCTGCTATTTATTAAAGATAATATTCATTTTAAATCTAAAAAGGGGCGCCTGGGTGGCGCAGTCGGTTAAGCGTCCGACTTCAGCCAGGTCACGATCTCGCGGTCCATGAGTTCGAGCCCCGCGTCAGGCTCTGGGCTGATGGCTCAGAGCCTGGAGCCTGTTTCCGATTCTGTGTCTCCCTCTCTCTCTGCCCCTCCCCCGTTCACGCTCTGTCTCTCTCTGTCCCAAAAAAATAAATAAACGTTGAAAAAAAAATCTAAATAGACTCTAGTACTACACATGCTTAACGAGGCACAACAAGATCATGCACATGAACACACACACACACACACACACACACACACATACACACTTGTAACTGGAACGATTTTCTTCTTAAACCCTAGAATTGAAAGAACAACCATTTTGGTTTAGCAAAATATGCATTAATGAGGTCAAGCTCTGTAATTTTGTGAGCTATTCACATTTGGGGCTTTTGTGATGGAATTGAAATGCTTTTTCTTCTCCAATGATCTTTCCACAGATGTTTTATTAAAAAAATCAAGATCTGGTATTTGACACAGTTGGTTTAAAAAATAGTCTTCTGCTTTTAGTTTACCTGGGGATCATAGAGCTTTGTAGTAAATACAAATGCAAAACATCTCCTAATTTCTTAACTTGCTACTTTGATTAAAACGTTAAGAAAATGCTTAAAAAATGGTAACCAGAGGGCTTAGGGCTCAACTTGTCATATTACTGAGAAGAAGCTGTCGGGAGGTACTGTAATGTTAGCTTTATCACTGTTACATTACTATGTCCTATGAGACTCACTGATAGATACATTAGAAAGTTAAGGATTTGTCCAACTATAGCTACGTTACCTTGCTTTAGCAAGATGCATTTAGTGAAAAAATTCTTACCCATCAGATTGACTGAAATGGTAGCTGGGTTAGACAAAACGGTAACCTTGGTAGTATTTGGATAAAGTTACAGTTTAAATCAGTTTTCAGTTTCATGTTTTATTCTAAAGGCAGATTCTTGGACCCCACCTTGATCTTGAGGCAGTGAACCAGAATTTCTTAGAGAAGTTCCTCAGAACTTATACTCACAGTAAAGTTTGAGAGCCTCTGGGTGAGACCACGTAATATTTGAGTACAATGTGGCGTTGTGTAAGAAAGCAGAGGAAAGCTTTGGATTAATATTAGAGGCCCAGATATTTGTCTGGGTTCTGCTTCTTACTTTTATAATCATTTAGCCTCCCTGAGCATTTATTTTTTTTTATATTTACCCATCAGCGTTGTTATATGAAGCCAATATGATAGTGCACACGAAAGCACTTTTTAATTTGTTTGCTGTGATACAAATGTAAGACAGCATTATTATTATAGTTGTGGTTAATACAAGCTCCTTAAATAACAGTCCAACTTGTCTAATAGAGTTGCTTCTTTTCCTGTATAATGTTAAATAGTAAAGGACGTAGTCTAGGTGTCAAAACAGAAAATGCATTATAGAATGCAGTCGGGGTGGAAACCAAGCAGTGAAGGCAAGCCAGCATCTCAGGTCCAAGGTGACCTGGATTGATCTGAGCAAATGGGGGAAGTGTTCTGAAGCAAGGTGGAGTCCAGTAGCAATGGCAGGGTGGTACATGCACAGAGAAATTAAATTGCACTGAGAGCAGATGGAAAGTGAATGTCTATGCCTGACTCTCCCTAATAAAAATCCAGAAGCTATAAAGACAACGAGCTGAACATAAATCAGGCATGGAATCCTGCAGCTGGAGTGGGAGGCTGAACCCTGGAATGGACAAAAGGAAATGAGACATCTTTTCTTTCCTTATTTATTTATTTTTTTATGCTTCTCCAGGGCCAAGTCCTCTTTAGGGCACGAAATCCTGTTCTTGGCTTCCTCATCAATAGCACTTGTTAGAAATACAATTAGAAGACAAGTACGAGTGTGACGATTTTTTTTTTGAAAAGTAGAACTTTTGGTCAGAGGACTAGAGAGTAGAAAATGAAGAATGCTGCTGTGAATAGCTTCCAGTTACTGAAGGGAGAGCTGGGAATAACGTCAGAGTGTTATATAAGCATTGACATTGTCAATCGGTTGTGTAAGAAAGGGGTCATCCTTACTACCCTCTGTATCTCCTGAAATATCATGAGGCCTCTGATCATCATTCATTCCACAGATATTTTTGGAGTACTTTTTAATGTGTCAGACACTGTTTTAGGTAGATGCTGGAGGAACTAGAAGGAGGAAGGCAGACGTGTTCTGTGCTCTCAGGAAGCTATGCCTACCCAATGCAGCACGTGTCTACGATAGAGATAGTTGGCAAAAAGGGCCACGATGATTTCCCTCCCTATATCCACATCCCTTTGCAATGTAACTTCAGCTCCTACCATCAAGAGGTGAGGTCTGTTTGGCCACCCCTTGAACCTAGAACCCGTTACCACCATGAGAACAGCAAGGAAGATGAGGACCCATGTACAGTCTGCAATTGTTGCAGGGGTCATCCCAGACTAGGTAGCTGACAGCAGTTCTGACACCTGCTGCTGTCCCTAGCGTGAGCCCAGCTGAGACCGGAAGAACTGTCTGGAAGCCCAGCCCAGGTCCAACCGCTGATCTATGGAAGCGCAAACTAAATAAATGGTTGCTTAAGGGTGCTATGTTCTGGAATGATTTGTTATGTAGCAAAAGCTGACTGAGCAGCCCTTCACTATGTAACCATGATTCAAACTTTATTTGGGGCACAGAATTTTCTCAGATGGCTTATCAAATTACCTTGATAATTGGCAACTCTTCGCTTTGCGCTGTATGGACATGGTCTCAGTGTACAGTTGTCAGAATACAGACACCCTGGGAAGGTTTGATATTGGATCTCTGATCTGCAGGATATGAAGTTGACTAATGTGCTTGAAACATGACATAGATAGTATATTTCTTGGAGAAAATACAAATACATCTACAAGTACCAACTCCAGACAAGCAGTTAAAAAAGTTCATGCAAATCCAATTAGCTTTGTTTCCCAACATAGTGGCTCATGGTTTAAGAACAGAAAAAGACAAACAAACAAACAAAACCCCCCAAACCTGTCCTTCAGATTCTGCATTTGTATGACTAATCAACTATGCAGTATAGATATAACCATAAAGTCTCTGGTTTTCCTTCAAATGGTTTTATTATTTTGATATATTATTGAAACTATCACCAAAGGCTTATGTATTGTTCCAGATGTCTGCGTGTAACTGCCTTGATTCTAATGATGACACATCAGTGGAGATTAGTGAAAGAGATCTTTGATTTGTCTTAATTTCCAAATATGTCAGAGTGTCTTTTCCTCTTTTCCTGGCAGCCGCTCTTCTCTGTCCAGCCCTCCCAGCTGGGCATTTTGGGAAAGCAGCCAATTCCAGGGCTAATGTGTTTCTGCTGTTATCTGACACTGATGCTGCTTCATAGAGGCAGCGATGAAGATAAGCCCTAATTGGATGTATTTTTAAAGCAAACCTTTTAGTTACTTAGAACAGAGCTTCCTCAATTAGCTTCCTTTCTCCTCTCTCTGGCTGTGCAGGAACCACACTAATGTGGAAATGCTGGATATGGATGGAAGTCAAGGGCAGGGTCTGGGCAACTAAAGGACAATCATAGTGAACTCAGGAGAAGTGCTTCACCAGACAGGCTAGGAGCTGAGCTGTTTCCAGGACAGCAGGTGAGGGAAGAGCGCTGAGAGGATCAGATGGGACTGGAGGCCTCATCAGTGGCCTGGGTCACACTACCCACAGCCACACCCCAGAGTGCCTGCAAGGGAGAGAAGGTAGGGCAGGCCCTGACTGAGAAAGACTCAGCACTTACAATGGGCTCCATCACTGTGCTCCCTTGGAAGTACTTTGTTCCAATGCAAAATATGTTAACCTGGGTTTAGGACTGAGGGTTTTAAATTGCTTTCCGCAACATATTATCCTCGGGTCAGAGAAAATCTATTTAAATCCCTACCCTTTTTAAAATTACTCACAAGCTTTTGCTAGCTCCTGAGAGGGACCTAGAAGAAGCAGGTGTAGAGGTCTTGATGTGGAAAAAATATAGAGAAAGGAAGCAGAATAGAAACACATTTCTCTCTGGCTTTTATTTCTGAAATGAAATTGGAGGTGACACTTAGTAAGTTAGTAATTTCCCGTTGGCTGGAAGTGGAGCTGCCATCATACCCTCTAGGGGGCCCAATGGCCCCTGCTCCTTTTGGCGTTATTCAGTATCAGCGATGTGAGGATCAGCGCCCCCTAACGCAGACCCTCTGCACCACGTTACCTTGGGTCTGTGGTCAACTGGAAAGGCTGAGCCTGGGCGGGGCGGGGTTGCGGGCGGAGCGGGGGTAAGAGGAGACAGAGTGGGGCTCGGGAAGAGAAAACGGAGAGGAAGCCGCTGCTCTGTGCTGCACGGCTCTCTCCTCTCCCTCGCCAGTTCGACTTCCTTGTCATTTTTATGGAGTCATCTGTTCAGACAGTCCTGCCCCCAGACCTTAAGAAGTTTTAAGGTTCTGACTCAAGTATTTACTTCACAAAATGTTAGAATTTGAGTTCTGTGTTATAAAATTACAGAGGCTGCGATTTTTGGATGCTGGCACTATCATTTGAAAATTTACTTATTTCAATTAATGTTAATAGTTAGGTGGTATGTTTGAATTACCTTATAGGTCAGATTCCAAATTTTGCACATCAGTGGCTTATCAAGGTCATAGTAAGTTAGAGACAAATTTTTCTCTTTTCTTTTTTTTTTTTTTTTGGTTCTCATGTGATTATAATATTGTGTGTAAATCTTGACTCTTCTGTGCAGCCCTGCATCTGTACTCTGTGCCTAGGAATACATCTTCCAAAAAATAGTGACTCCTCACTATATTAACCCTGACTGGTACAAGGGCAGTTATAAAACTAAGTTAGTTCTAGTAATTAAGTAGTATGATTGCTGTGTCCTCTAGAGTTAAGGTGTAAAAATGGACAAACTAATGGCTGAACAGGTTAGGGCTGGCCTTTTTTTTTTTCCTTCTCTTTTCTCCTTTGCTGTGACCCTGATTTGCTGGGAACATCTGACACTCATCACCACTGCCAGCAAGTGATAACCCTTCCCATTTAACCACAGAGCCAGAGCAGGACTGGCTTTTGAGAAGTGACAGAGATATTGGAGTGATGTGCATGAAACATAGAACACTGGGGGAAATGAGAAGAGTTTCAGAACAGGATCACTTCCACCATGTGTTAACGTCATAAATTTTGCATAGAAATAACAGCTGTGAAGATAGTGATTTTTAGTGGCTTTATGGATTTCTGGTAGGCATCTCTCTGTATCTAAATAAATACATACCAGCACCTAGAGTTGTTTATATAATGAAGTACCCCTCTGTCTCAATGACCATAATTTACTCCTCTCCTCCCTCAGTCCTCACGGGAGGAACCTCTATGCCTTAGTTACCAATCCACTTCTAATGGATTAAAACTGGATTGGTACAAACTCTATAATTTTTATGTCATCTCCAGTAGGTATACCCAATTCCAGAAGCCGCATACCTGATGGTTAGTCCTATCCACTGTATTGGCCGTGGAGGGGTGGTCTCTAGTGTTCTGACGAATTCGAGTGGAGTTTTGTTGCTCAATGGTGGAGGAAGTTGGGATACAGAACTCTCTGAAGCATCGTTTGAAGTTTTCATCCAGAAATGCGTACAGGACTGGGTTCAGGCAGCTGTTTGTGTAACCTAGAGCAATGCAGAAGTGCCAGGAAACGGTCTGGAATGTAGTTTCTGGGATTGTAATCAAGGCTTTAATGATGACGTAAATGTGAATGGGAGTCCAGCAGACAATGAACACAGCCACAACCACCAGCACCATCCTGGTGATTCTTCGCAGGTTCCTGTCCTTTTCTTTGGAGCCAGAGAGCATACGGACACTCTTGAGGCGTAAGATCATCAGTCCATAACATACTGTAATGATGAGGACTGGCATGATGAAGGCAAAGATGAAAACACAGATTTTCAGCAGGTTTTCCCAGTACCAGGTTGGGTGAGAGAAGGTGAGTGTACAGTCTATGGAACCTAGGAAACAATGGTTATAAGGAAGAATTAGCAGCAATATCTAATTGCAGCCTTGACCAGAGCTAACTTAAAGCCATGAAGAGAAGCCAATAAGGGAAGATTTAAAGCAGTTGAGGGAGAAACTCAGCTCTCTGTTGATTTTCAGGGAGAGTTTATTTTTAGTTTTTTTTTCCCACTACATATCTCATTTTTTGCCCTTTTTGATTGCTTTAATTCAGTCAACAGTTGCAGACCTTTCACTGTGAGCTAGATCCTCTATGGGTCTACGTTGCCATAAAAATATAATCACTGTCCAAAGTCTATAGGAGTTTCCAGCTAATGGATATTTTCATTCCACCTTTTGATGGGTGGTTGATTCATCGTTTTAGAAAGATAAATTTGTCGTGGAGACAGCCACTCAAAGTTTTAAAACAAGTTTCCACTTAGTGTTTTTTTTTGGGGGGGGTGTTTAAGTTCTAATTACTCTTGGTAGAGCTATCTTCTTGCTTTCCCATCATTTTGATGAAGTAAATGTAGAGAAATCAGGAAGCAATAGGTTATATTCTCTTTAAAATGCTTAGTGGGCTTACAATTTAGGGAAAACTTCCTTTTACAAAAACTTTAAAGGCATTTTGCTAGAAAAAAATCATTAAAATTACAATTTGACTAAGATGTTAGACCACTCCCTACTGGACGCATGACTTCACCAGCATATTGGTCTATAAACCTTTCATCCCTCAGACTTGCAACTTACCATGCCTGTACTTCGTTGTTGCCATGAACATCACAGGCAAACCAATGGCTGAAGAGAGGATCCAGTTGCACACATTGACAATTTTGGCATTGCGGGGTGTACGGAAGTCCAGGGCCTTGACGGGATGGCAGACTGCGATGTAGCGATCGACGCTCATGGTGCAGAGGGTAAAGATGCTTGTGAACATATTATAGTAATCGATGGAGATCACAATCTTGCAGAGGATGGTTCCAAACGGCCATGTTCCCATTAGGTAATTGACACTCTGGAAGGGCAGGGTGCTGGTTGCTAAGGCATCTGCTAGAGCAAGGTTGAAAATATAGATGTTGGTGGCAGTCTTCATTTTGGTGTATCTAGGAGATGAAGGAGGAACAGTGGCAGAGTCAGAAAAAGACCAACATGAAATACAGATGAGCTTCCAGTAATAAAATACATCACAAGGATTAGTGGAAAGCATTTGAGATGAGATATGCGAGCTCTCTTTCTAATACTAATACTATTTATAACCATGTGCCTATGAGCTAAATACATAGTTTCTTTGCCTATCAGTTTTTTAATCTGTGAAATGGTTATAATAGCTGCATGCTGATTTATTAGCTTTTTTTTTTTTAACGTGTGCCAGGCACTGTGATAGATGTGATAGACACAGGGAGGTCTCAGTCACATATCCAAGTATATTGATACTCATGAAATGGATATAAAATGAATAATTCATTTTAACTCTATGAGAAAAATTTCAGTATATATAGTTAAAATTATGGAAAAATGTAATCATGCAGGAATGTGTATGTATATATGTCAGTGTATTAGTGCAAGTGTGTTTATACGTATGTATGTCCATATGTCCATACACACACACACACACACAAGACTATTATGGTGGCACAAAAAAGAAACAAAGGGAATAGAAGGGTTAAGGTAAGGGAGGAAGGAAGGCATCCTGGAATTGTAAATGTGCAAGTATAATCTTACAGTTGGTAAGAGTAGGTCATTCTAGATAGGTAGAACACCTAAACAAAGGCATGGCATGTGAGTTTTAGCACTGCCAAAGGATAAAATCCTACCAGAGAATGAATGGCAATAAATCTGATAGGTTGGGCATATAGAGGCCAGTTCATGGAGGGATTTTTGTGCCATGGTGGGGAGGTAGGATTTTATCCAATCCAAGATGAGGAAGGTAAAGCTGTTTTTTTTTTTATTTTTTAATAGCTTTATTGAGGCATCATTGACATACAATAAATGGCATATAATTAAAGTGTACAATTTGATAACTTTTGACATATGTACACACTTGTGAAACAGTCATCTCAATCAAGATCAGGAATTGGTGAACTATAGCCTACAGACTGGGTCTGGCTGCTGCCTGTTTTGCTGGAACACACTCCCATTCATTTAATTACTTCTTATCTATAGCTGTTTTGATAATGCAATGGCAGAGTTGAGTAGTTGTGACAGAGACCATATGGCCTGCAAAGTCTAAAATATTTACTTTCTTGCCTTTTACAGCAAAAAATGCCAACTCTTGATCAAGATAATAAACCTATCAATCACCCTCAGAAGTTTCCTTGTGCAGCTCTTAATCTTTCCATCTTAGTTTCTTACCTTGAACCCCAGCCCTAGGCAATCATTGATCTTGATCTGCTTTCCGTTATTCTAGATTAGTTTTCATTTTCTAGAATTTTATGTAAATAGAATCATTCAGTAGGTACCCTTTTTTTGTTTAGCTTCTTCTGCTCTGCACAATTATTTTGAGATGCATCCACATTTTGTTGCATGGATCAATAATGCATTCTTTTTTTATTACCGAGTATGGTTATTATTATTAGTATTGAGTATGGACGTGGATATTATAGTATGGCTATGCCAAACTTGTTTATCATTCATCTATTAGTGGGAATTGAGTTGCATCTCATTTTTGGATACTGAGAATTAGCTGTTATGAACATTAGGACTTTGCATGGACATAGGTTTTTCTTTCCCTTTGTAAGTACTCTAGGAGTTTTATATGTCTTCAAGGTCACAGAAATTAGAAGAGATAAGTAGGTATATTGACAGCACTAATAAATTATATCTGATGGTAGAAGGATATCCTGCAAATGTATTGTCAAATTGCCAGATGTATTTGACATTCCACATCTATTTACCTTAACCTTAGGAACAGTACCTCAGTTTCACTCGGGGAAACCACTCCTTTTCCACTCTTAGTCTGTGTGCTTTGCAATTTGCTCTATTACTAGTTCAGGGCACCACGATGTAAAGTGATCGGGGCCATGGTGAATGTTCAGATATAGTCTCATGTTTCAGACAGAGCCAATAAGATTTTGGGGAGACTTCTGGAGAAATAATATAATATTTTAAAATAATTAAACCTGAGAGAATGTAGGGTGTGTAGTTGTTGGAAGAACCTACTTGAAAGTGGATCCAACACAGAGGATGTGAATTTGGGAGAGTAAGACAGGAACCTATACCTGAAGCCTTGTACTTTTTGTTTACTTGGTGCAATACATTCTCTTTAAACTTCAGCCTGTGTACATTTTTCAGTCACATGATTAAGAAGCTAACTCAGACCAAGATAATTGTTGGTTGGAGGCTAGAGTATTATGGACCCATTTCTTAGGGCCTTAATTCAGTGTTCAGGAAAGGGTTTTTTTGGTTTTCAAGAAGCACCAGGAAGCTGTAGTTATAATGGAGGATTTCATGAAACTCTTATGGTCAACAGGACTGAATTGTTTCTTTGAGCTCTAAAATTCTGATACTCGATCTTGTCTGTTATAATCGCAGACGTTGCATTAATGCAGGAGAGTCAGACTTGGGGCCTTTTGAGTTGCTTTAGAAGTTTTATTCCTTTAAAAGATTTCAAAAGGAAAAGGTAGAGAAAGCCATTTAACTTGAAGAAGTAAACCAATTTGATTTTAGTGAGGACTCTAAATGTGGCAAACATAAAAAAGGTAATTTAGACAAGATCCTCCAAACTCCAACAGCAAACAAATAAAATCAAAACTACAACTTAGGATTTCAGAATAAGTGACTTAGATGCTCAAGAGGTTTAAAGATTTTTGATACTTATATGGGGCACCTGAGTGACACAGTTGGTTAAGCGTCCAACTCTTGGTTTCAGCTCAGGTCATGATCTCATGGTCACATGGGTTCAAGCCCCGTGTTGGGGTCTGAGCTGAGGGTGTGGACCCTGCTGGGGATTCTCACTCTCCCTCCCTCCCCCTCATGCTGTCTCTGTCCTTCTCAAATAAAAAATTTTAAAAAATTAAAAAAATTTTTTTGACGTTTATAAAAAGAAATTTCTCCCACAAAGCAGACAAAACCCTTGCTAGCTCCATCACTGATTCCAGACGTGCACAATACAAAGGCACACGCTGCTGCATTAGTCACTTCCCACCCAGCCGACCTTCCATTTCACATCTTATCTTTAAGAGTGTATCATGTTGAATATTCAGGTTCTTTACTGTCAGTTTTATGACTCAACATACCTCTAACCTTTCCTTCAGGCTCATTATAGCACTAGGTACTTATTAATGTGTGTTTATTTCAGTTAAAAAGATGTTCCTCCCCCAGAAAGAGATGTTCGTGTAACAAAATTAGGTTAGGGTCCTACATCACAAAAGAAAAAGTGGATGTCTACAAAAGCTGTTTCAAATGGCATTTTACAGGAACAATGCTGTTTGAATTTTCTCAATTTATCCAAAGAGTCTTCCTCTAAAGATAGCCAGTGTTCTTACCCCAGTTACTCACACTTTGAGTCACAGCAAATATAAATGAGGGTTTTGCAATTTCCTAAATATATGTAAGAGAATTATACAAGACCAAAGGTTTCAGAATTCCAGTTTGCCTCCAATGTATCTCTAAAGGCTTTACTCTAAAGGGACAGTCTGATCAGAAAAGGGGTCCTTCAGTCCAGCAAACACGAGCTGATCATTCTGTTCTGCTCTGATGCAGTGGTATGAATGTTGCCCCAGAAAAGTTACATGGACAATCAGAGTCACCCCACGAATTATAGGAGTATACAAACCAGAGTTTGCAAACCTACCAAAGAGGTGAGCTAAAGGAAGGACCATCTCTGCTGCTTGGTTCACCTGAGTGGATCTGAGTAGAGCTCCTGGATATTAACACGCAAGCCTCTTTCCATCCTTTGTACCTATTCCTTCTTACTGCGCCATGAACGAGTTTGGTGACAAAATGGGCAACGACTGGAGGGATACATGGCATGTCCTTGGAGTGTCTCACCTGGATTATAGGGCCTTCGTGACCTTGACCAGCCTTACTCTGCCCACTGAACTGGGGCTTTTTCTCTAGGCAGAGGCTCAAGCTTTTTTTATTTATTTTATAATTATCCCACTAAATCTTTCCTGGTATGTATTTCTTTAAAACTGTTCTAGGTGATTGAGTAGCTTATTAAAACCCAAATGTATTCCCATGCAATTATTATTTTTTTAAGGACCTTCAATGTTTGACCCATATTTAGATGCTGTGTTGGGGAAGAGGCATTATGAAGCCCATTTCATTGGCAGCTCAAATATTCTCCCATATTTCGTACACACTTTTTGTTTGTCAATGCCCTTCCTTTCTTTGTGGTCATAAAAGAATACTTATTCATCTTCAGACCCATTCTTGATGTCATTTTTGCAACTATTACTACTTGCCAAAACACCATTGATTGTGACCAACAGGTGTTAAATGAAGCCACGCTGAATAAATTGCTTGTATAAATGGGCTTTGCAAACCTTTTGTTATTCTTTTATTTAGAGTTAATTATTGAATCATGATGGCCTTGTCTCTAGCCAGAAAAAGAATGGCCAAGGAAGCTTGAAAAGAGGAAGAGCATATTTTAGAATCCAGTTTGTCAGCGGTCTAACATGTCACCCTTCATATCGCTCTACTACCTTTTCTGGGGGTTCACAACAGAGCCTTCACCTCTTTTTGGGCTAATTTGCTGCTCTTTCGTGTTTTTACCAAATGGAGTTTTTCTTGCTCTTTTTCCCGTTTGCTAATACCAGCGAAGTAGAAAGATCTCTAACCCAGTAAAGACTCAATGAGCCCTTTCTAGCACTGTGCTTGGAAAGATACTTCTCTAGCATCTGCCATGACTTTTCTGTCTACCTCACGTAAAGAAACTCATGCTTTTGGAGCACCTGGGTGGCTTAGTCGGTTAAGCCTCTGCCTCTTGGTTTTGGCTCAGGTCATGATCTCACTGCTTTGTGGGTTTGAGCCATGCTGGTAGCATGGAGCCTGCTGGAATTCTCTCTCTCTCTCTCTCTCTCTCTCTCTCTCTCCCTCCCTCCCTCCCTCCCTCCCTCCCTCCCTCCCTATCTCTCTGCCCCTCCCCTACTCATGCTGTGTCTGTGTCTCTCAAAATGAATAAATAATAATTAAAAAAAGAAATTAACACTTTTAGGGGCACCTGGGTGGCTCCGTCGGTTAAGCCTCCGACTTCGGCTCAGGTCATGTTCTCCATCTTGTGAATTTGAGCCCTGCATAGGGCTCTGTCCTGACAGCTCAAAGCCTGGAGCCTACTTTGGATTCTGTGTCTCTCTCTCTCTGCCACTCCCCTGCTCACACTCTGTGTCTCTCTCAAAAATAAACATTAAAAAATTAAAAAAAAAAAGAAATTCACACTTTTAATAGAGAAAATGAATTATTACGTACATGAACAAAAATGGTCATATGACTACCTACTTAAAATTCTCATTTATTGTCCATTTCAGTCTTGTATTTCCGGCAAGCATGTGTGTGTGTATGTGTGTGTGAGAGAGACAGAGAGGCAGGAAGGGGGAGAGAGAGAGAGAGAGAGAGAGAGAGAGAGAGAGAGATGTAAAACAAGAACCAAAACCAAAGCCAGTGATAATACTCTCATTAGGTATTAACATAGAAAGAAACCGTATACTCATTTGTTATTTTCTGTTATATTCTCCACTAGGTTAGGGAAAGAGGGAACAGGGGGTTTCCTCACTTTGTTATAGAATGTTTTAAAATATTTCACTTATATTTATTTCAAAGTGGTTTTGTGTGGTCAACGACCAAATTTCCAATAAGCTTATACTAGAAAAAGGAGAGAGTAGTAACCTCAGACCTCTGAGTCCTGTGGACAAGAACGTGAGTATTGCCTGCCAGTCTGACTCACAAGACAAGACAGAGAGAGGCTTACAGGAAATAAACACAGAGGCACCTCCTTCCAGAGGTTAATTGGCTCTTTCCGTCTCCTTGTCACCAGAATGTGAGGACAATCAGAATCTTTTTGGCTGAGTGTTGCTCTCTCTTTATCCACACCCCACTTCGTTTTTTGTTCTCCTTTTTATTCTTACTTTATTCCTCCTCCATCTCCCATTAATGACAATTCATGAGAAAAATATCTTTCACACACAGCGAGGGAAAAATCTGCTCTCTTGAAGTAGATTGAGTTGATGAATCTTTTGAATAGAAAATGTGAAATGGGGCGCCTGGGTGGCACAGTCGGTTAAGCGTCCGACTTCGGCTCGGGTCACGATCTCGCGGTCTGTGAGTTCGAGCCCCGCGTCGGGCTCTGTGCTGCCTGCTCAGAGCCTGGAGCCTGTTTCTGATTCTGTGTCTCCCTCTCTCTCTGACCCTCCCCCATTCATGCTCTGTCTCTGTCTCAAAAATAAATAAACATTAAAAAAAAAAAAGAAAATGTGAAATGAATAAGTGATTATATATATATTTTTTTTGCATTTGTGGCTTGGAAAAATCAAAGTAAAATCTGCATTTCCTATTAATAATTGCGTAGAATCCTAATGACATTAAAATCGCATACCTTTCTATCTTATCAACTTTACTGATGGTCTCATCACTTCATTCTCTTTCGGTTTCCTCTTTGCCTATTTTCATCTTTATTTCTCTTATTTTATTGTATGCATTTTGTAAGGCTTTTCAAATTCTCTTTTCGGAAATGGAACTGAGGTGGACGATGGAGTGAGAACATGGCCTCTGGTTAGAGGAAAAAAAATGAGAGGCTTCCATTCTGGCTAAGAGACTTTGGTTAATCATTTTTTTGGATTATGCCTTTTGGAAGGGCTTACTTACTGCTTTATTTCATTCCTGAAAATTTTACTTCAGGACATGGATAGCATTTATTTCATCCAAAGCTTATATGAAAAAAATATATTTTGCCTACTTAATACCTATATTCTGTGATAAATAATATTTATGTATCATAGAAAAATATTACTATGCTAAATCTTCTGATGTGTTTAACCACCATTGCTGGTTGAAATATTCTTGTCTATAACTTTATATTTTTGTTTATAAGAAAATCTCATCTCTAGGGGCGCCTGGGTGGCACAGTCGGTTAAGCGTCCGACTTCAGTCAGGTCACGATCTCACGGTCCGTGAGTTCGAGCCCCGCGTCGGGCTCTGGGCTGATGGCTCAGAGCCTGGAGCCTGTTTCCGATTCTGTGTCTCCCTCTCTCTCTGCCCCTCCCCTGTTCATGCTCTGTCTCTCTCTGTCCCAAAAATAAATAAACGTTAAAAAAAAATTTTTTTTAAAAAAAAGAAAATCTCATCTCTATAGACTAACGGACTTCAAATATACCACGAGAATATCTACCTCAGAGTAAAGCCTTTTGGTTCATAGAAACAATGTTTCACTTTTATTTTAGAGACCTGGTTTTGAGAACTTAGAAATATCTTAGATTTCAAATTTGGAAGTTCTAAGAGAAAAAGAAATTTCTTCTATTTTAGAATCTGACAGTTTTGTATACAAAAAATAATCGAGTTGTACATTATCACTAACTTCAGATGATAATATATCCCTAGGCATTTATTTAATAATGAAGGAACAAAAAAGGATACAACTTCAAAATATGATAAAACAATTCTACCACCATCAATATTAGAAAATTGCTTTCTGAAGAAGCTCAACCATATGCTAAAGATTATAAATTTTTAGGAGGCATAGTCTGCCTATGAAATTATTACCTATTGTACTTAATGAAAGAATGAATATAAGGCTTCCTTTACACTTTTGGTGTTGATGCGCATACAATCACTCAATATAAGTAAAATATGAAAGATAACACAAATGGAAAAGATAAAAGAAATAAAAATAGAGAAAATTGTCCATTTAGCACAGAACTCAGCACAAAATGGGGACCAGTAAATGCTTGTTGAATGGAATTAAATATGGAAAGAAGGGCTTGGGTTATTTTATTTATTGTAGTAAGATAAGCCAAACGTTTTTTGGGAACCAGAAGTTTTTAAAGTAAAAATGAAGAGGGAATATTCTTTTTTCCTTGTCAAATCACTGTCATATTAAAGAGAACTTTGGTCAAAAAGGTCATGTAATGATAAGTAGGAACTGAGAGGGGCTTTCAAAACCACGCTGTCTGATCACCTTGTTTTATGATAAGAGACCCTGAAACAGAGAAATGTACAAATTTTGAGATTTTTTTCCCCTCCATTTCTTTAGGCTCCACCTAAAATTATAATGTGCTTTCTGTACTGTGATGTGGGTCATGTACGTTTCTGGGAGTGCATTGCTGATAACATTGCAAAGTAGTTTGCCCCAGCAATATTTGACTCACTATCTAGCTAAAATATGGTAGGTATGCAAAGCTTCTTAATCTTCCTCTCAAAAATGGCCATGCTGGGAACATCTTGGAAATCTCGAGACATTTTCTCATTATATTGAATGTTGTAGCAGAATCATATTTTTAAAAGAAGAGCTGAGTTCATGTCTTTTGCTTTACTTTCTCATAATCCTAGCTGATCCACAACCTCTCTCTCAAGTTCTATGACTGCCTTTGCAGCTCTCTTTCGGACATCTCCACCTGCTATTGGCTTCTCAAATGCAATATATCCCCCAAAGTATTTATTCTTTCTTACCCCCTAACCACCACTACCACCACCATCACCACAATCAACAACAGCAAAATAATTAGTAACATCATTTTAAAAGATGTAACAAATGGTGAATTGAGATAATTGGGAAGAAGGATCAATAAGACTTAATTACTAAGGTATATAATATATAATATATAAAGCTTAAGAAGAAAGTCCGTATAGGGAAGAAAAAAGGGCCCAGGTTAAAGTCCTAATAAAGATGGCAGGTAATGAATAGCCACAGTTAAAATTTTTTTTTTTAATGTTTTCATTTATTTTTGAGACAGAGACAAAGCATGAGCAGAGGAGGGGCAGAGAGAGAGGGAGACATAGAATCTGAAGCAGGCTCCAGGCTCTGAGCTGTCAGCACAGAGCCCGACACGGGGCTCGAACTCATGGACTGTGAGATCATGACCTGAGCTGAAGTTGGACACTTAACCAACTGAGCCACCCAGGTGCCCTTGAATAGCCCCAGTTTAGAGAAGAAACCCAGAGCTGGGGTTAAGGAAACCAAGAAAATAAAGAGTGTCATGAAGTCTGTAGTGGTCAAAGTCATGGAATGCTGCAGAGATTAAGTAAAATGAGGACAGGGATATGTTTATGGGCTTTATCAAAATACACATTATTAACAGTCTTGACCAGTGCCATGGAGTGGTGGGGTTGGGAGATATTTAGTTAAGAGTTAAAAAGCAAAGGGGAGCAAGGGGGAAGGAGCGTATAGAATGCTTTGAGATGTTGTGCTATGCAGAACAGAGGGAATGTGAGTCAAGAAAGGGTTTTTTAATTTTTACTTAAAAAATTTGTTTTAAACATTTATTTATTGTTGAGAGAGTGTGAGCAGGGAAGGGGCAGAAAGAGAGGGAGACACAGAATCTGAAGCAAGTTCCAGGCTCTGGACTTTCAACACAGAGCCTGATGTGGGGCTCGAACTCATGAACTGTGAGATCATGACCTGAGCTGAAGTCAGACGCTTAACCGACTGAGCCACCCAGGTGCCCCAAGAAAGGTTTTTTTAAAACCTTGATCTGGTATATATCATATATCTGGTATATATCAGTGAGCGTGTGTGTGCTGATAGAAACACTAGAATTGGGAATCTGATGAATCAGAGGAAATAGAGGGCACTGGTGGCAGCAATGTCCTTGAGAAACTGAAAGGAGATGGGACTCATAGCACACATGGTCTCTTCTTGATTATTACTAGCAGCAAGACTAAAAGTAGGGGGACAGATACAGAAAAGGTCTGCAGACTCATTGAAGACCTTTTTTGCTTGCTTATATTTTTTCCAGTGAAATCCTTCTCTTGACCTCATTTTTCATTTCCTGGTGTCCATTTCTGTTTTTTGTTTCAGCAAAGCTGCTGGAAAAAAAACAATCCATGTTCACCGCCTTCAATTCTACCGTGTAGGCACACAATAAATATTTGTTAAATGAGTGAACGAAGTAAAAGTCTGGGCATCAATGAATGAAGGTGATGGAGCAAGGAAGGTGGGGGATCTGCCAGGGAGGAGAGCAGGAGAGCAAATTCAGCAAAGAAACATTTGGTTGGCGGAGTTGGGTGCTCACTTGAGATTTGTAGTTTGCAAAACAAGTGGTTAGAATGATGGATGGGGATGGTCAGTTCTGAGGGAGCACCAGATTCAGGGTCTAGAGAATGAGGAGGTATTATTAGTCTGAAAGGAGTAGGGGGTCCTTAAAGGGGAAATTTCAGAGTTCTTGATGGAGAATAGCTCTAGGGTGTGACTAGGGAAACTGAGGCTAAAATCGAGCTGCAGTGAATTATCACCAGTGAGTCCAATTCAAATGCTGTCCTTCATGATGGAACAGGCACTTTATCTTTCCCTTTTTGCAGATGAGCAAACTAAGTCTCAGTGATAAGCAGGCTAACGCAAGGTTGTAAAACCAGTGAGGGACAGAACTGGGATGACCCCATGTCTGTTTACTACTCTGTGTTCCTTCCCCCTTAACAAACAAAAGTCCCTCAGAATCAGAGTTTGAGTCTTGATACTCTTCCCTCCAGCCCACAGTAGGCAATCAAAAATGCTTATTTTATTTGGTTACTTAAAAAAAATACACTTAATCTTTGTCAAAGAAATCCCTGAACATAACTTCATCCTGGTGATGAAAGATGCCAATTTCTCTTAAATTTCGTAACTTGCTTAGTGCAATAACAAGAATGTAGCAGTGTTAATAAATGTTACTCTTCTCATGTATGAGCTGTTTGGAAGGATATCGGCCAAAATGCTATCTCCAGGAAGTTGGGTTCCAATTTATTTTTTATTTTCTTCTTTTTACTTCCCTGTATTATTTATTTTTACATTAAGATGCATCATTGTTTTCTTTAATTTAAAAATACATTCTGGGGTGCCCAGATGGCTCAGTTGGTTGAGCATTCAACTCTTTTTTTTTTTTAATTTTTTTTTTCAACGTTTTTATTTATTTCTGGGACAGAGAGAGACAGAGCATGAACGGGGGAGGGGCAGAGAGAGAGGGAGACACAGAATCGGAAACAGGCTCCAGGCTCCAAGCCATCAGCCCAGAGCCTGACGCGGGGCTCGAACTCACGGACCGCGAGATCGTGACCTGGCTGAAGTCGGACGCCGCGAGATCGTGACCTGGCTGAAGTCGGACGCTTAACCGACTGCGCCACCCAGGCGCCCCTAGCATTCAACTCTTGATTTCAGCTCAGGTCATGATACCAAGGTGTGGGATCGAGCCCCACATCAGGCTCTGTGCTGAGCATGGAGCCTATTTAGGATTCTCTCTCTCTCTTTCTCTGCCCCTCTCCGGCTCACACTCTCTCTCTAAAAATAATGATAATTAAAAAATAATAATAATACATTCTAAAAAACATTTTTAAATTATTGAAAGGAAATTTCAGAGACAATTTTTAATAGTGTCTGAAATAGAGTAAAAGAGGCCTTTGTGAAAAACATGCATGTGTGTGTGCGTGCACACACACACACACACACACACACACCATAAGGGAAGTTAAAGTTGGCATTCCTGTTCATGTCATATCCAGCTACTTCACATTCTAAATATTAAAGAGGTTGATTTCCTTATAGGGAGGTCACTGGTGGTCCAGGACTACAAATAGGTGGGTTAGTGTATTTCATTCTGGGGTTAGAATGAGGAAACTGTTAATACTACATATCTAAGGCATACCTACCAGCAAAGTACTTATCCTAATCATGCTGATGTATTTTCTCCATTCACGGAATCATGACATCTTCTCTCTCGGTTGGCTCAAACATTCTCATGGAAAGTAGGCATGGCATTTAATGGGTCCCTTTAAACATCCACATGGCCTATCAAGAACTCCTCTCTAATTTTCACAGATTTATATCTGGCTATTCATTGATTTATTGCTCAAAATTATGTTAGTTAAAAAATAATTTCTGAAAGTTGGTCTAGAGTTTGGGGGATGAGAGTGGAGTGCTGTGCTTGTTCTCAAATCTGGAAATGAAACATTGTATAATATTTACTCTCAACAAGTATTTGAGTAGTCAATAAAGGGAAATCTCGTGCTATTAATGAATTTGAGAGTACATTTCAACCTTGCACATGCTCGTGCATGAAATCTTAGTGCTGTGTAACATATGTGGTGATTATGCTAGAATTAGCTGTGTTGTTTCTTGGTCTGTAAGCTTCTGGAGTCCAGAGACCATGCTCTTTGTCTACCCTACTCTCTGCTCGCCCAAGCAACGTGATGAACTCTCCTGACCCAAATGCCCACATCTATACATCTCTTTAAAAATGACATTCCTGTTCATCTTGTATTCTTAAGGGATTCTCATCATCCCCAACAGAAACAAATCATATCTTCTCCTCCTATGTGCTCTTACCACGCGGTATTGATCCCCATTTTTATCCTTCCCCTATTGCCAGAGGAGAGCAGGGGGTGGTGCCTAATGGTAGTGAGGCTGAGGAATCTGAGGGAAAAAGCCCCAGGGAGCTTTCAGGGAGTTAGCCAAGTTGCTGACAGCCAGGCTGTGGTATTTTTTTTGTGGAACATAGCTCTACAGAATATCAACATAGGAGAACTCTTCATGGCTGTGATGCAACAAGACAAAAACAATCCACTCTATAACTACGCCTGAACAGAGATAAAATCCAAATCACCCACAGCCATAAAAATGCTAAACATTTCCCTCTCCTGGTTAACATTAAGTGATGGCTGCCTCTTATTCAGTGATGACTCCAGCCCTACTTTGTGAATTCTGTGTCCTAGATAAAAAATCACTGATGCTCACGCATCAAATTACTCTTGCTTTGAGATAGCACCCTATGCAAATAGACCTCTGCTTCCTTGAAGCCTATCCTAAATCACCAGACACTAAAATTCCTGTGGTGTTCTCATTGCAGCGAGCTTAATAAGTTTAATTGTCTTTGGCTCCAGGTGTATTCCCTGTGGCTATCAGCTGGTGAGCATTGATAGTAGAGCGTACTTGGCTCAGGAGATTGTACCAGCACCAGCGGGCCAACAGCAATCAGCAATTGGAAGGAGCATTAGGAATTTTCCAGTGATGTCCACAGATGGGCACAGGCCACTTAGAGGGCATTGTAGCCACAACAGCTGCCTGCACCACTGGAATCGTGGCAAATGTATTCACTCATTGTCTGCCTGTAGCAGATGCTACTGGGGGGTTCCCCTTTTTTCAGGGCTGTTCCCTTCTTTCAGAGCCCACGACCATGCATTGAGCCATTGGCTGGCTCCTCACCAGGCCCTTGGTAACTTGTTCACCTATAATGCATTCCATCCCTTCAAGTAGTGTTCCTTAGGTCTAGGAGTCATTGAAGCAAAAAACCTTCTTGTTCGATTACAGCCCTATGCTTCATATTTATAGTGTTCCTTTACAATATCTTCTAGAGATATTTTAGATTTTAAAATCCAGTATTTCCTTAATTAAAATGTTAA
The DNA here is from genome assembly GCF_022079265.1 of Lynx rufus. NCBI lineage: Eukaryota > Metazoa > Chordata > Mammalia > Carnivora > Felidae > Lynx > Lynx rufus. Next base: position 7,296,411 of record NW_025814878.1, read on the forward strand.
GTGTTGGGAGATTAAGTAACCAAAAATCTTACCTTTTAAGGTAGGAACATTCCTGGCAATTCTCAAGTCATAGAAACTGTTGACTTTGAGGAGCAAGGCCAGTCCTGTTAAAGTGTTATGAACCCACAGAGCAGTGAATAACCAAACTACCTTGATTTTTTAAATTTCCTCCCAATTTCCCTTCGTGATCAAGATAAGAGTAAAACAGTCCTGCATAGCCTAGTAGGAAGATATGGTTTAGAATTAGGATACACAGGTCTGAGTACTGTGTCTTGTGATCTTGGCCAAGTGGTTGAATTTCAATTTTTACAATTGTAAAGAGGTGATTACATTACTTCTAAAAATTACTATGAGAACACATTAAATGATGATGGTAATGGGTGCTATTTTAAATTACTTTAACCCTAGCCAATATTTATTGAATCTTTTATGTTGGGCATTGCTATATAGTAGTCCCCTTATCTTCAAGAGATACGTCCCCGAGGATGCCTGAAACCATAGATGGTACCAAACCCTGTGTATACTGATTTTTCTTATACATACATACCTATGATAAGGTTCAGTTTCTAAATTAGGCACAATAAGAGATTAACAGTAGCTAATAATAAAATAGAGCAATTATAACAATATACTTTAATAAAAGTTATGTGAGTGTGGTCTCCATAAACATCAATATTTTCTATTGTACTGTGCTCTCCCTCCTTCTTGTGATGATATGAGATGATAAAATGTCCCTGTGATAAGGCGACGTGAGATGAATGATGACAGACATTGTGATGTAGCATTAGCCTATTGACCTTCTGATGTTATTTTCCCCAGAAGGGTCGTTTTCAGTTAAGAGACTGGTAACCAAAACTCTGGAAAGTGAAACCACAGATAAGGGGGCACTATCAGGAGCAGTTTACTTGGATTTTCTAACTCAATCTTCGTAACAGGCTTATGGATGGCATATCCATTTTCTTTGGTAGATCATCGAAAAGAGCTTCATGGAGATTAAATAACCCACTGAAGAATGACAGAGACAGAAGCAGGATATAAATCCATATCTGTTACAGTTTATATTCTTCACTATCACGTGGCACTGCTATAACACACACCATGCAATACAAGCTATTTATATAATAAATACTTTTATAAAGTGCAATAAGGTTTCTGCATACATTTGTGTAAACTGATGCTCACAAAAATCCTACTGATAGCTGAAACAACTATGGTTATTGTCCCATTTTATTAAATTTATTATTTTTTTTATTTGAGAGAGAGACTGAGAGCAAGTGGGGGAGAGGGGCAGAGGGAGAGAGAGAGAATCCTCAGAAGACTCCATATTCAGTGTGAAGCCTGAATTGGGGCTCAATCCCATGACCCTGGGATCACGACCTGAGCTAAAATCAAGAGTCAGATGCTCAACTGACTGAGCCACCTAGGAGCCCCTGTCCCTGTTTCAAAGAGAACTTTGAAAAGGTTTGGAGCAGTGTCAAAGACAGACACGCTTAGCACTATACATTTGAGATACCTGGGTGTTTTGTTGCTATGCAAGCAAAATGCCTATATAATTTAGATGTTTTGTGCGTGGTTTTGTGTGTGTATCCTATAGAAATAAACATTACCAGTGTTTAACAATAGTCTAGCATGTTGGAAAGAATCATTTATCATGTAGGGACTTGAAATAGGAATGTTCTCATTGCTCCTGAGTGGGGTTTTTTTTTTTTTTTTAGGCTTCATGCCCAGTGTGGAACCCAAATTGGGGTGTGAACTCATGACCCTGAGCTCAAGACCTGAACTGAGCTCAAGAGTCAGCTGCTTACCTGACAGAGCACCCAGGTGCCCCACTCCTGAGTTTTGCAATTGAGAGATTTAATTAAGATACACGAAGACCTAATTTCAAATTCCGTTTGTCAAAACTGTTGATGAGCATTCCCTGCCTATCTCTTTTAATGTGTCATAGAACCTGCTAATATCTAAATATTTTGGCATTCAATTAATTCCAGTGACAGTAGCTGTCCAAAATCTTTCAAGACCAATTGAAGGAGAAATAAAGGTAATACAATTAGTTCCTCTCAATCTTCACTTATGTAAAGTAGTGTATTTATGATGACTGTTTTCCATCCAAGCATTATACATTTTTTATAACTTAGTGATCATGCTGACCTGGGATTTTTCTAAGAAAAAGAAGGCAGTTTATTGAGATTTTTTTTCTAAGTATTTTCATGCAGAGAGATTTTTTGGAAGGTATTTCTTTCCCCTGTGGGGAATTCAATAGCACTTGTTAGTAGGAAAAAAAAATGATTCATGAATAAACCAGTAATTTGGCAAAGCAAAAAAGTCCCATTAGTCTTTAAAATTTGAAATTTTCGTCTTATGGTGTGAAACAAGTTGTTAAGTCGACATGGAGTTGTCTTCCAACTTGGAATAGACTTATTTGGCACTATCAACATTTTTAGTCACAAATTAATGTATGTAACTATATTTTTAATGGGAGAACTTCAAACATGTCTCAACTTATATTTTAGTGAAAAAGCCATCTGATGAATATTTTATTGCTTTTCAAGATCATCTATTACATTAAAAATTTTTCCTCTTTTATTTTCATATTATTGTGTTTTTCTTCATTATACCATTGCATATCCATTGTAAAAAATCTGGACAATATATGAAAAGTAAAATACAAAACATCATAAGCTTAACATGTAGAGACAAACTCTGATAATATTTTGTTGTATTTAATACTCTAACTTTGTGATCAAAGTTAAATACTTCACATTTCTTATATCTTAAGAGAAGAGTTACATGAGACTTTATATTATGAAAAAGAACATCTGAAGAATTATAAGCATGTCTTTAATTGTCATAGAATATATTTATATTTTCTTTTTTAGAATAAAGACATTTTAATTTTTTTGTATATGTATTTTTTATTTTAAGTTTTATTTAAATTCCAGTTAGTTAACATATAGAATAATATTATTTTTAGTAGTAGAATTTTGTGATTCATCACTTATATACAACACTCAAGCCTGATCATAACAAGTGCGCTCCTTAATCCCCATCACCCATTTAACCTATCCCCCACCCATTTCCCCTCCAGCAATCCTTGGTTTGTTCTCTATAGCTAAGACTCTGTTTTATGTTTTACCTCTTTTTTTCTCCCCCTAGTTCGTCTGTTTTGTTTCTTAAATTCCACATATAAGTTAAATCATATGATATTTGTCTTTCTCTGACTGACTGATTTCACTTAACATAATACACTCTAGCTCCATCCACATTGTTGCAAATGGCAGGATTTCATTCTTGTTGGTGGCTGAGTAATATTCCATTGTAAATATATACTACATCTTCTTTATCCATTCTTCAGTTGATGGACATTTGGGTTCCTTCCATAATTTGGCTATTGCTGATAGTGCTCCTGTAAACATTGGGGTGCAAGTGCCCCTTGGAATCTGTGTTTTTGTATCCTTTGGATAAATACCTAGTAGTGCAATTGTTGGGTCTTAGGGTAGTTTTACTCTTTAACTTTTTCAGGAACCTCCATACTGTTTTCCAGAGCGGCTGCCCCAGTTTGCATTCGCACCAACAGTGTCAGAGTATTCCCCTTTCTCCCCATCCTACCCAACATCTGTTTCCTGATATGTTAATTTTAGTCACTCTGACAGGTGTGAGGTGATATGTCATTGTAGTTTTGATTCATATTTCTCTGATGATGAGTGATGTTGAGCATCTTTTTATGTGTCTGTTAGCCATCTGCATGTCTTCTTTGGAAAAATGTCCATTCAGGTCTTAACCGGGTTGTTTGTTTTTTTTGGGGTGTTGAGCTTGATAAGTTCTTTATAGATTTTAGATACTAACCCTTTATCTTATATGTCATTTGCAAATATCATTTTCCATTCCAAAGGTTGCCTTTTAGTGTTGTTGATTGTTTCCTTTGCTGTGCAGAAGCTTTTTATCTTGATGAAGTCCCAATAGTTTATTTCTGCTTTTGTTTCCCTTGTCTCTGGAGACATATCTAGTAAGAAGTTTCTGTGACTGATGTCAAAGAGGTTGCTGCCTGCTTTCTCATCTAGGATTTTGATGGTTTCCTGTATTACATTTAGGTCTTTCATCCATTTTGAATTTACTTTTGTGTATGGTATAAGAAATTGGTCCAGTTTTCATTCTTTTGTATGTTGTTGTCCAGTTTTCCCAACACTATTTGTTGAAGAGACTGTTTTTTTCCATTGAATATTCTTTCCTGCTTTGTCAAAGATCAGTTGACCATATAGTTCCATGTGTTTCATAAGTGGCTCCATAAGCCATTTGAGAAGCAAAAACAAGTGTCACAGGTAAGAGTCATGAGTGACAAGGGAAGGTTTCTGTTTATTTAGGCTCTCTGGAGTAACACTGACATATCTTGCTACTTTCATCGGCAGTAATTCCAGCTAACTTGCCTTCCATCTGGTGTTTTGCTCACCAGGGAGATAAGGGCATGGTATAAGATGTTTTTCTTTGAATTTAATTAGGTGAATTTTTAGCAAAACCCTGAATAAAAGCTTATCTTTTCTTCCAGATGGGTTCTTCTCAGATTCTTCTAGAGTTAATTCTCCCAGATTCAATGTTTCTCATTCATTATTACCTCCTTCTAGCCCATATCCCATTTGGATTCCTTGGGACAGTGAGTTGGAAGAAGGAAAAAGCAGATTCCATGGACTCAGGTTCTCTTCTTGAATGTGGAAAATAACCTTAGAAAATATCTTTGCTCCCAAATTAAACAATGGCAATGATATTTATAAGAATTTTACTTTTAGGAATTCTAAGTTTATACCAACCGTTAACTCTCATAGGAGCAATGATACAAAAGTTATAATTTTCACAAACCAGAATCAGGACATTTAAACACAGAGGGCTGAAATGAATCTAGCATTAATATACAGTATAATCAAATAAGTGGGCTGAAACATTTCAGCAATGTCCTATGTCCTATGGCTGTTTCTTACTCTTTTGGTTTCAAGATAAAAGAGTCGAAAAAAAAAGTATACAGTCACACCCTCAAGGAGCTTACCTTCTCCAAATTGGAAACTTCCTTTTTCCAAAAATGTAGAAAGGGATTGCTGATGTAAATGGAAATCTGAAAATGGCATGGTGCTTGGCTAGATAATCGATCCAAAACCAAGCTTGACCTGTAACTGTCAGCACTGAGCCTGGCATACAAACCTTCCCCTGATCAGTGTGTTGTATTCATCATATATGAAGTATTAGCATCCACTTGTCAGCAGATCAAGTTATGCTATTGGGGTTCTATCTCCTATATGACTGCACTTTTAGGTGATGGCTGAGCTTTTATAATTAACAGTTTCACAAATAATTAATGGATCCTATTAATCAGAACCAATCAGTCTACCTTTCAGCTGAAAGATAGAGACCTAGATCCAGTTAGTTCAAAGACATAAGTTCAGTTCAAAATGTCACAGTCCAATTTAAGGAAAAACTCCAGATTTAGACCTATAAGGAGACAAGTGTTCTGTTTAATTCATTTTCATTTCAGTGGGAGTATAGCCAATCAATAAAGGAAAAGTCATGAACAGATTGTCAATTAGAGTATATTCTTAGAAGTATGCTATAGAAGAGAAGATAGAAGCCTTGCAAACTGGCTTGAAAAATCTTGCCTTGATGCAATTACACATAACAGTTTTGAAAGTTAAGTTTCAGGGTTACATAGATCTTGATTCAAATCTTAGCTCTCTAATTTTTAGTTGGACAAATTGGGCTTATTACTTAAATTTTCTGAGTTCTATTTTTCTCTTCTGTAAAACTTGGAATGTAACTAGTACCTTCCTCACATGGTTTGTGTAATGATGAAATTAAAAAAAAACCCGGTTTATTTAAGGATTTTTACATGGAGTCTAACACGTATTAACTTTCAACAAATGTTACCTAAAATGATGGCTATGCTTCTCATGGGCTTCAAATTTAATGAGGCTGACACTATTCTCCAAAAGACCCTGGTAAATGTTAATATTTATAAAAGTGTTACTTTTGTTTTGCTTATACTAATAATGTTTGTAACATTTTTTCAAGTGTGCTAAAGATGCATCCTGACCAATGATTGTTCTAAAAAACACAACTATTTTCTTTGACCAATTATCTCTCCACAAAATGTTTTGGTTTGTTAAGTTCCATAACATCATCTATTTTAATTAGAATGCTGACTGCTATATTATATTTTACATCAGTTTAACTTCAAACAACTGTGTGAACAAAACATCTCAGCCACACCAAAGCATGGTTTCTGTCACTGTACTAGAATTAATTTGATAGTGCAGAAGACCTATAACTTTATATAAAATGTATTTTAAAAGGCAATTAAAGCAAGTCTGTGTAGATGGGCATGCTACTTCATTTGTTCATGTACTATTATTTTGAGTTTCTAAATTGTTGAGAAAATAATACTCTTGTGGAAATGATCGTTGGTGTGGTTTATGTGTTTTAATATACTCTTTGTGGCATTGACTCATGGAACAATGTCTTTTGTGGAAATGTGACATATTTATTTGTATGCAGGAAACATCTCTTATGTTCAGAGAAATAATCTTTTCAAAAGATGGTATCAATTTTTCCTTTGATATTTATATCCTAAATTCCACACAAAGGATAGTAATTTTAAAGAATACAAGTTTCCTGTCTGACTTCCAGCTTGAGTTTTCTGTCACCTGTGCGTGTGCATGTTACAAAGTGTTCAGAAGAAGATGGCCATGGTTACAGTATAGTGACACTAATGAATCTCTTAGCAATGATTCTTGAGATTTTTCTTCCCCTATATCCCATTCATTCAGGACCCTACTATTCTGCTGCAATAACCTTATTATTTGTAAAATGTTTATAATAACTGCTTTGAGAAAGTTGTAAATTATGGTTGATAAGATTCTCTTTCATTGTTTTATTAAATTAACCAGGGCCCTGTCCACTCACTTTTCTTTATCTTGTCTCTGAGACATAAATAATACCTTTAAAAAATTTGGAAAGTGAATAAACACTTAAATCAGGAGTTATCCCATTTCTGGTATTGGTGATAGAGAAAGAAAAACTATACTGATTGATTTTTAAAAAGCTTGGGAATAGTGTTTGCCTGATAGTGTGGTTAAAGATCATAGGTTAGTTGTTATGGTCCTATCCTAGGCATTTATCAACTGGCTAAATCGTTTGATTTTCTTCTCCACCAGACTGTACATTTGGGGACAGGGAACACTGTATCAGTTTTCTCACTGGTATATCTACAACCCCCAAGGGGAGTGCTTTGTACATGGTGAGTGGCCAATAAGCATAGCAAATAAATGCTCAGAGCCTCAGTTTCATCCTCTTCAATATTAGTCGAGTTAACAATTTTTTCCCTGTCTATGATCACAAAATTTTTTTGAAACTCAAATTACTCAATGTAATGAAAAATTTAAAGTCCTTTAAAATTGTAAGGTATAATCTTTATTATTTAGATATGTGTGTCGTTTATTTTGCAAAGAAGTTAAATAAGCTTTTTTGTTGTTGTTGTTCTCAGAAGAACAGACTGCAGGATCTCAATTTACACTGTCTGATTTTAATAGGACCTCTTATTTCTTTGGCCTTGGATCACCAGCAGCATCAGAAGCACACTTATTCTTAATTTCATTCAACTCATGTGGTTGCCTTTTCATTGCCAATGGGGGCTGAATAAGTATGAAATTATAATGTCTGTAATAATTTCCCCTGTTCTTCTTGGCAGGCACAATCAGTTTCTGATGTTCAGGTCATACTGCTGGCAGAATTTTTCAATTAACATTTAATACTCCCCCAGAAAATGCTCAACCTCTCGTTGGCACTGAACCCACTGTTTCAGTGGGAAAATGTTCAGAAACAAAGAAGACCTTCCCTTTCATTGATCTTGTTTTCCACAGCTTTTGTACTTAGAATGATCTTCATTCTGGAAGACACTAAGCCCCATGGATGTTATTTCCTACCCTGTGGTTGCTTATTTATACCATTTACTATCCTTAGGACGTTTATGGACATTGCTTTGCAAGTTCTGAAAAAAAAAGTCCATCATGAAGGTGTTAGAAAAGATAGACACACAGACTCACTGTATCATCATTAAGGCATCCATTATGAAGAGCTCCACCTTTCTGACCAATTTTACTGTGATTAGTGAGTGACACAGACTCATAAAAGAAGCTAGGAGTCTTCTCAGAGATGGAATCTAAATGACTAAATTTCCAAAGCTAGTGTTTGAGAACACCAGTATTGTAAGTTAATAAACAATGCTGCTGGCTAAAAAGAGTTTCATCACGTGCAGTCAGCATTTACACTTAAATTTTGCTTCAGATGCCCTGACTGTAACCTCAACTTAAATGTGAAACATTTAAGTAACAAAATAGCTATTTCCCTTCTCCCCCATAATTGGTTTGCATCTTTTTTACCCACTGAATTTATTCAGTGGACAGTATGAAAGACTTATCAATAAGGAACCAAGTAAGTTGCACTGCTCTGTCTTTAGAGTTCTCTTCACATCATCTTGGTAGTCAGCAAGATGATTTTGGAATGATCCAGTTGGGAAGGAACTGATTGGATCCAAGAGAATGACAACAGAGACACCCATGCAGTGCCTTGCCTTGCCTCTGCAGAAATTGTGATTCTAAAGAGATAAACTGCATTTCAAAATATTATAATGGGTAATATATCTGACCTATGAGAAAGCAAAGCACTGGGTGAGTGCTGAGACACTACATGCTAATGGCGTGAGCCTAATGGGTGGGAAGATGAATTCTCAGTAGGAGGGGAACAAATAACAAAACTCCTTACTTTTATATAGCACTTTTAATGTTCATCGTACACTTCCATATATCTTATCTAATTTGGACCTAAAATCCATGTGAGATTGAATATGGTTATTATTTCTCTAGTAAAGTTTTACTAGTACGATTTAGGGAGGATGGGTGACAATGTTAACTAGCAAGGGGCAGAGATTCAAACATGAGTCTTCTTAGGACTCTACCCGCTCCACCATGCCTATTGGGAAGAGAGCCAATTGGTCAATTTTAGGGAAATTTTGAAAACACCCTGAACTTTAGCTTTTCTGAGAGGTGGTTTAATTTACTACTTTTACTATAAACAACTTAAAGTTCAGAGAAGCAAGGTGTATGAACAGACCTCGTAAACCTCCTGGACAGATAAGACTCCATTTCCTCTTCCATGAAGTGAATAGGTTGAACCAGATCTGTGCCTCTAAATCTTGGCTGCACATTAAGAGGCCTTCTTGCCTCTGTCTAAAAACTAACCCCAGAGATTCTGATTTAATCAACCATAGCCTTAGGTGGAGCTAGGCTTTTATTTTTGTTTTAAGGCTTCCCGGGTGATTCTGATATGCAACGAAGATAGAGCACCACTGGAATAGATGATCTGGGAGGCCTTCTTCTATGTGTCTAAGCATATTTCAAGGACTTATGCAATAGTTATGATGTTCCATGAGTTAATAAGTTAATTGGAAAAAAATAATGATTTATTTTAACCTGTCTGGATTCCTTGATAAAATATAGATCTCATTCTCATTTAAGAGATTCTGGGAACCTTAGAATTTTTGGCTGGACTATATATCGCCCAGTTAAATCTCTCCTCAACTTTGCTCTCCTTGCAGACTTAGACCCAGCAGCTATCTGGCTAATCTAAAGAATTCCTGTACATGCCAGAAAGTTTTATCTGAGCACAACTATTCAAAGATTCAGTCATTTGGAGACAGATGGGAACCAAATTAAAGATGTGGAGTTAGGCAGAAAAGAGACTTCAGAGAGTCCTTAGAAAAACCATTGAATAAAACCATGGACAAGAAACCAAGGGGTTACAAACACCACAGAATACTTTGGCATAACTAGTGCTCCTTTTTATCGAGCTAGCCAGCCTGGTCCTAAAACACAAAAGATAACATTTTTCAAAGGAAACTTGGAGAACTGCAGAAAACAATTTTTTTAAAATGAGCAAGTTACATAAATCAGAAAGAAAAGAAAAAAAAATCCAACTAGTGAGCTTTTGTGCCTGAAAGGGCATAATGAGAGGTTGAGTGAAATGAAGCTGCCAGTCACCATCTGGGTGCATGGGGGTGGGTGCAGAGTGGCTGGTGTGCAGACATAGGTGTCTTTGAGGACAGATTTGGTATTTGCTAAGAAGTTAATACGAATTTGCAGATGACAGTTTCAATTTTTCCTGAAAGCTTCAAATAGTTGAAGATGAAAATACTGTGAGAGAGCCTAAAAAATTGCACTGATTTAAGATAACCACAAAGCATGTCCAATTGAGGGAAATTTTTCAGCATGCTATTTTCTAAGCACTTGCTCCGTAATCACTGGCTATGGATGGTAATGAATATTGCTGATTTTCTGGGGGGGATGAGGGTTAAAGGTAGTGGTATAGGAGGATCCTGAACTCACCTCCTCCCACAAACACAACAAACCCACAACTATATGTGGAACATTTCCTTCTGAAAAGGAACTGAAAGCTAGCTGAACAGTGTTTACACAAAGAAGGATAAAAAGGCTACATCAATATGGGTAGAAGAGGCAGAGACATGGCCTTGCACAAAACCCCACCCCAGGTGTAATGACCATAGTCAGGAGGGTTCTTATAATACAGAACTTGTCCCTTGATGAGTGAGGGTTTTCTTGTCACATATCAGGCACCCCTTGGGAACTGCATCAGACAAATGAGCCACCAAAGAGTTAGAGTTTGGCCTTAAGAACAAACAGGACTGGGGGCGACAAGGTGGCTCAGTTGGTCAAGTGTCAGACGCTTGACTTCAGCTCAGGTCATGATCTCATGGTTTTTGAGTTTAAGCCCCATGCCTGCTTGGGATTCTCTCTCTGTCCCCTCTCTTTGCCTCTTTGTGTACACTCCCCCCCCTCAAAATAAATAAATAAACTTTAAAAAACATACACAGGGGCTTACTTCCAGGAGAACAATAGGGCTATGAGGAACAGAAATCCACTCAAAAGGTTCAGCATAGACCCACTACAAGGGGACCCATAAAAAAAGCAACAATTTGAAAGGCGACTAATCCATGTCAGGGGACTCATTATGTTAACCTTAAAGCATCTTCCAGAAAGGCAAGAACCTGTTGAGACTCACTCTGGGGGTGGAGATGCTGGCAGGTGCCATATTTGCATTCACCTTCTGCCTTATTGGTGCTGGGGCTGGTGGGTACCATTTTTTGCACCCATCTTCTGGCCTGTTAGTTCTAGTGGGAGCCTCACTCCCTCCCACTGCAGCCATTGTCACTGAGTGTCTTGCCCCTCATGCACCATAGCTAGACATACAAGTACCTCACATTGCATCTCAGCTGTGGGTTGTCCTGTCCCAGTCCTGGTATGTCACAACCACAGCCAGCCTTGCCACAGATGATAGACATGTGCAGCCCACACAAGGCAGGCCTCTTGAGTGCCTGGCTCTGTTGGCCAGTGAGAATTGTGTTTCTGAGCCTTATGAGTCTGAGATAATCAGAGAGACAGTTCTTAGCAGCCTACCATCCCTAGGTACTGAACAAACAGCTGACTAAAACATGTCCCCAGTCTTCATGAGACAAATGCCTATTTTCTTGTCCTGGAGCTTCAGCCTGAGGGTCAGGCTTCAGGTTTGCCACATATCCAGATGCTACAGCAGTGCACCCAGGGAGTGTGGGCATGGAGATACCATATTAGAGCCCTCCCTTGACCTTGCTACAGCTCCCTGATGCATCCAAGAAATGAGATTTTATATATATGACTAATGCATTTTTTTTGCCAGTGTTGCTGAGGGGATACCTCCAAATTTCCTGGTCTAGAAATCAGCAGGGTTTATGATTGTAGACCCATCTATATATACATAAGATTATCTCTATCTCTATCTATCTATCTATCTATCATCTATCTATCATCTTAAAAGCTGGTGCCGGAGGATCTGGCTTACAATTAGCCTAAAACCAGGCCCTGTCTGAGATCCAAACCTTTGGAACTCTGACAGGTCTTGGCATACTCTCAACAACTAGGACCCATCAAAAACCAATCATGCTACTTAGACAATCAAAGAAGTCTGAGAAACAACCAAAATCCAGGGCAAGGTTGAATGATAAGGTTCATGTCCTACACAAGGCCACTCTTTCAAGACTTGAAGAGAGAGTTGTTTCATCTAATAAGGAGAAAAAGAGAGCTGCCCAAAATGAGAACACAAAAGAATGTATTCCAAATGAAAGAACAAGACAAAACCAGCTGAAAATGGATCAGCAACCTGGAATATAGGGCAGCGGAAATTACCCAATCAGAGGAATAAAAGAAATAAGAATTAAACAAAATGAAGATAGTTTAAAGGACGCTTGGGACAATATCAAAAGAAAAGGCATCTACATACAGAGGCCCCAGATGTAGAAGGGAGAGAAAGAGGTAGAAAAGTTATTTAAATAAATAATGGCTGAAAAATTCCCTGGTGAACTTCCCTGAACTTCCCTGGTGAAGGAAAGAGACATCTAGGCTCAGGAAGCAAACAGAGTTACAAATAGGATGAACCCAAAGAGATTACACTAAGACACATTATAATTAAAATGTCAAAAGTTAAAGAGAAAAATTTTAAAAGCAACAAGAGAAAACAACTTGCTACATACAAAGGAAATTGATAAGACTATCAGTTAATTTTTCAGTAGAAACTTTGCAGGCCAGAAGGGAGTAGCATGATATAGTCAAAGTGCTGACAGGAAAAAAAAACTTCCAAATGAGAATATTCTACCCAGCAAGGTTATTATTCAGACTGAAAAGGAGATAATGTTTTCCAAACAAACAAATACTAAAGGAGTTTGTCAACACTAAACTGACTTACAAGAAATATTAAAGGGATTTTTTTTTAGCTGAAAAGAAAATGCATTAATTAGTAACAGGAAAACATATGGGAGTAAAAATCTCACTAATAAATGCAAATATATAGTAAACAGTAGATTAACTGCTTACAAGGTTAATATGAAAGTTAATAGACAAAAGTAGTAAAATTAACTATAACTATCATAATTAGTTAAGGGATAGGCAAAAGAAAAGATGCAAAATATGGTATCAGAAACAGAACACATGGGGGCGGGAGTAAAAATATAGAACTTTTAGAACATGTTCAAACTTAAGATGCTATTAACTTGATATAGACTGTTAAATATATAATGAAACTAGAAATCAATCACAGGAAGAAAATTCGAAAAATCAAATGTGTGGATATTAGATAACATACTATTGAAATCAATGAGTAAAAAAAAAAATCAAAGGAGAAACAAAAAAAATACCTGGAGACAAATTAAAATGGAAATACAACAGTCCAAAATCTACGGGATGAAGCAAAAGCAATTTTAAAAGGGAAGTTTACAGCAGTACAGTCCTATTTCAGGGAACAAGGAAAGCCCAAATAAACAATTTAACTCTGCATCCAGAGAAGCTAGAAAAAAAAAAAAAGAATAAACAAACCCCAAAGGTAGTGTAAAGAAAGGAAACAGCAAAGATAACATGGAAATAATTGAAATAGAGACTAAAAAAAAATAGAAAAAATTAATAAAAGTAAGAGCTGAAAAGATAAACAAAATTCACAAACCTTTGGCTAGACTCACTAAGAGAAAGATAAATAGACAGACATAGACAGATAGATATAGAATCAGAAGTGAAAAAGAGAAGTTAGAGCTCATATGACAGAAATAAAAAAGATCATAATAGACTACTCTGAACAATTTTAGTCAACAAATTGGACAACCTAGAAGAAATAGATAAATTCATAAAGACATTCAACCTAACAAAACTGACTCATGATGAAATAGAAGACCTGAGAAGAATGATTACTAGCAAAGAGATCAAATTGTTGATCAAAAAGCTCCCAACAAAAAAAGTCCAGGATCAAAAGTCTTTCCTGGTGAATTCTACCCAACATTCAAAGAATAATTAATACCTGTCCTTCTCAAAATTTTCCAAAAAATTGAAAAGAAGGGAATGTTTCCAAATTTATTTTATAAGGCCAGCATTACCCTGATATGAAAATCAGATAAAGACACCACAGAAAAATAAAATTATAGGCCAATATTCCCGATGAACATATGCAAAAATCCCCGACAAAATATTAGCAAGCCAAATTCAACAATACTTTAAAAGGATCATGCACCATGATCAAGTGGGATTTATTTTAGGAATGCAAGGATGGTACAACATCTGCAAATAAGCAACGTGACACATACATCACATTAACAAAATGAAGGATAATATCATGTGATCATTTCAATAAATGCATATAAAACATTTAACAAAATCCAACACGCATTTATGATAAAAAATCTCAATAAAGTGGGTATAGAGGGAATGTGCCTCAATGTAATAAAGGCCATATATGACAGGCCCAAGCTAACATAGTACTCAACAATGAAAAACTGAAAATTTTTCTCAGGAATAAAGATTAGAAAAGGATGCCCATTCTTGCCATTTTATTCAACATAGTATTGGAAGTCATAGCCATAGCAATTAGGAAAAAAGAAAAGAAAAGGAAATAGAAATATAAAAATCCAAATTATAAAGGAAGAATAAAACTGTCACTATTTGCAGACATGATGCTATATATATGCATGATCCTAAAAACTCCACCAAAAAACTGTTAGAATTAACAAATAAATTCAATAAAGTTGCATGATACAAAATAAATATCCAGAAAAATTTGCTGCACTTCTATACATTAATATCAAACTATCAGGAAGAGAAATTAAGAAAATAATTTCATATACAATTGCATCAAAACAATGAAATACTTAGGAATAAATTTAAGGAGATAAAAAAATATCTCTGAAAACTATAAGATGTTGATGAAAGAAATCAAAGAGGACACAAATAAATGGAAAAGTATCTCATACTATGTGTTGGGAGAACCCAACCCATTTTAATATTGTTAAAATGTCAATATTACCAAAAACTGTCTATAGATTCAATGCAACCCCTATCAAGATCCCAATGGAATTTTTACAGAAGTAGAAAAAACACTTCTAAAATTTGTAGGAAACCAAAAAAGATCCTGAATGGCCAAAGAAATCTTGAGAAGGAAGAACAAAACAGGAGACATCACATATCCTGATTGCAAGCTATATTATAAAACTATTGTCATCAAAACAGTATGGTACTGGCATAATAACAGACAAATAGACCAAAGGAACAGAATTAAGAGCCCAGAAACAGACCCAAACATATACAGTTAACTAATATTTGACAATGGAGTCAAGAATACTCAATGGTGAAAAGACAGTCTCTTCCATATGTGGTGCTGGGATAATCAGATATTCACGTGTAAAAGAATGAAACTGGACCCATATCTTACACCACTCTCAAAAATTAACTCAAAATAGACTAAAGACTTATATGTAAGACCTGAAACCATGAAACTCCCAGAAGAAAACATAGGAACAAGTTTCCTTGACATGGGTCTTGGTAATGATTTTTTAGATATGACAACTCAAACAGAGGCAACAAAATAAAAAATAAACAAACAGCACTATATCAAACTGAAAAGCTTCTAGACACACAAAATAAATCATTTACAAAGTGAAAAGATGATCCATGGGATGGGAAAAATATTTTCAAGCCATATATCTGATAAGGGGTTAAGATCCAAAATATATAAAGAACTCATATAACTCAGTAACAAAAAACCCAATTAAAAAATGGGCAAAGGACCTGAATAGACATTTATCCAAAGAAGATATACAAAAGGCCAATGTGTACATGGAAAAATGTTCAGCATCTTTAGGCATTTGGGAAATGTAAATTAAAACCACAGTGAGATATCACTTCATGAATGTCAGTATGACAAGAAATAACAAATACTGGCATGGATATGGAGAAAAAGGGACTCTTGTGTATCATGCATGTTCTTAAATTTGTGTGCTAATATAGGTATCTAGTGATATACTGATTCATATGGGAACCCATTTTGTCCTCAAGCTATTCCCTTTGATTATGATAAATAATGATTAAAAATACAAAACGTGCCTTCATGACATGAAATTGTAATCATATTTAATATGGAACATACTTTCTGATTTTTTTCTTCAGCTCTGTTTTTAAAATATTTCCTGGGAAAACATTTGTATATGCAGTCGATCCTCATTATTAATGGATTCTGTATTTGCAAACAACCTTGCTTGTTAAATTTTATTTTAACCCTAAACTCTATACTGATGTGTTTTTATGGTCATTTGCAGTTATGTACAGAGTGACAGAAACTTTGAGTTGCTTTGATGGACAAGTTTTCAGTGGAGGTCAAAGCAACACTCTGCCTTCCCATTTCAACTCTCAGACTACAAATGTCTCCTTTCTGTGACACATTTATAGCATTTTTGCGTTGTTTGTCGGTAATCTTACTATTTAAAATTGACCTCAAACAGAGTGCTGAAGTGCTGTCTGGTGTGCCTAAGTATAAGATGGCAGTGATGTGTCTAATATCTTAGATGAGTTTCATGCAGACATTGGTTACAATGCTGTTGACTGTGCATTCAATGTTAATGAATCGACAATAAAGATTAAATGGATGCCTTTATACAGAACCACAAATAACAGAAAGTTATGTTTTGATTAACTGATGCAAATGTGACTGTGGCTCACAGGAACGTAACCCTAAATCTTCCCTAGAAGCAAAGCTTCAGTCTTGTCTAATTTATTAATCACAATGACTTCATAAAACATAACTATCATGAATATTGAGAACTGACTGTATTAACTTTTTAGTAATTTCACTCTTTAAAATCTTTCTGTATTTCAATCATAAGAGCACAATCTATTTCCAATTTAATATTTTTGGACTTACACATATATGCACATATAGATATATATGTGTGTATGTGAATTTATGATTTTCTGATATTAATCCAGTGATACAGATCAGTTTTCATGATTCAAGTTATAAAAGCTAAATACTCATGAATAAAGCAGTGAATTGAGAGAATTGTCTGAATCAGAATTTACATCTGAATACTTTGAGGTGAATCTGAAATGCTGAAAACTTGGAATTACAAAATATTTCAAAGATGCATGCTTCTGTTGTTCAACTTTGAACAACTATCACATTTCTTAACTATCACAGAGAGATAGTTGTATATCAAGTCTTCAAGGATTATCAAGTGACATTTTGTAAAAGCATGAGAAAATGTCCAGACTTTTCACAATCAGAGCCTTTATCATGGGTTACAGTGCAGGGAACTTGGTTGTAGAAGTACTATGGGGAGGCTGCAAAGAGAAATGGCTTTAAGTCGAGACTTGAAGAATAAGGATTTTATTAGAAAAAGTAGATGACAGGGGAAAATAAAAATTTATAGAAGAAATTAATATATAGCATATTTGGAGACTGAATGTATCATGTTGGTTTAATATATTTAAACCTTAAATTACAAAGAATAATTTTTACTAAGTGTGAATGATTACATTTGAATCTCTTTAGGACACCTACTTATATGCAACTAATAAGATAACACATGATCGAATTTAAAAAACATACTTGACAATATTCTTGCCTGGGCAGAAACTTATATCCAGAACAGAATGATCTCTCTTTCATTTGAACACATCCAGGGTTCCCTCATGTGTAACAGTCCTATCTGCCCTACTTTAGAATGCAACATCCTGAATATAATTAATTTCTGAAAGCAAATATTAAAATAATCTTTACATGAATTAAAAAGAGAATGAGAGAGAGGGAGGGAGGGGGAAGGAGGAGAGGGGGAGTTAGAGAGGGAGGAGAGGAGAAAAGGAGTGGAGGGGGAGAGAACAGGAGAGGAAAGAGAAGTGTCAGGGTTTAAGCTGAATCTGAGAAGTCTGAGTCCAGGCCATATACTGTGTGTGACCTTTGAGGCTCAACCATAGGCAACTACAAAGGCTCTACTTGGTAGACTTCATGGGGAGAAGCTGTCCTCCCCACAAGAGACTTGGTATATAATCTGGAGGAATTTGTGTTCAAGGACTCATGCCCCTCTTCCACCTCAACAGCAATGCTCTAAGATGTATATGCATCACTAGTCCAACTGCCTCCATTTGGAGCCTTCTTATTGAGTAGGCCTTGACAAAGCTATTTCCAGGTGTCTCTGCTGAGACCTCCTTATCAGGAGTCCTTGAAGAAACTCTTCTCTCTGACTCAATACTTTCCCGCTCCTAGCTCTTCTTGTGACCTGGTGCCTTAATGTGGGGAAAAACAGAACCCTGGGGAGCGGACACTTTTATCTTGTTTTGTGTCTTGCTTATACTCTCACAGTAAGTGAATGAAGCCTTGACTGTTGCCTTCAGTCTGGCTCATTATATTAATTGACTACCACCAAACTGGCATCTCAGCAATTTCTCTCTCTGACAGAATCCATTTGAGCTTATCTAAAATGCAAGAGGGTGAGATGGAATTGAAAACAACATTATTTAACTTGGTAAATCATTACTCTTTTTTCTCTAGATAGTATAGCTGCAAAATTATGGAGAAGTAGTCCTTGAAGTTGCCATAGGAATTCTTAGTACTAGAAGGGACTTCAAGAGTTTTTCAGTTCAATTCTTACATTTTACAGATGAGGAGAATGAGGCACAGAACAGTTTGAAATTGAGCCACAAGTGGCACTTGGGGTCCTGAGCCAAAGCCAAAAAACATTTTTTCTATGTGACCTTTATATTCTACAATGTATATCTTGAATTCAAAGACCCTCAGCCTGAAGAATTTGTGGGGAAGTAAAATGGCCTGAAGCAAGAATGGATGACTAGGGAAAGGAGATGCGAAGACAAACTCATTACATGATGTTTATTGTATACGACATTTCTTTTATCTGTTGTTTCAGCTCATTTTGAGGACCCTGAAATTTTCTTGAATTTAGTTATCATAAGAACTTTTATGGGTATTATATAACTTGGAACCAGTGGAGAAGGGGGTGGTAGTTTTTGTCTTCAGATAATTTATTAGAAGGCACAGGAGGCTTTATTTATTTCTTTTACATATCTGAGAGCATATTGCTACCATCACCCTGAACTCAAGAAGGAATCTGAACACTACACATGACTGTTACCTACTTCCTGTCCATTAAGGGAATATCTACTAAAACCTTTCCTGAATCCTGAAACAGGAAAACTAATAAAAGGAAAAGCTTCGCTCACGAATTCTCTTCATTGTTCTAATATGGGATACCGATTAGAATTTTTCTTAAGAACTTTTAATTATTCAGGAAAACCTATATTTAATGAATTGGCAAAGGCCTATTTATTAATTGGATTTTACTGTGCCAACACATTGTAACCAGTCATAAAAATAACAGGAATGATGCGCTTTACAGAGTGAGACAGAAATTGGTGTGAAGGTAAATCATTTTGGAAAGCATTTGCAGGGAATAGAAGTGGGAACAGAAGTGGGGGAGTAGAAGGTAAAAAGGAAAGAAGGAAAAGCATGTTCTTGAAATGGTCACAATGAAGACCAGAGTTTCTAATGTGCCTGTGGTCTGCTCCTCAGAACTGTGTACCTAAGGGTAGAGGGAAGCAGAGGGGACCATTTGTCCACAGCTTCCCATTTCCCCAGTCAGGGTGTCTTTCGTGGGTGGCAACTACCTCACACATTCTCACCTGTGAATACCAGGCTGATTTCTGTGGAGGGTGGTAGAGTCAGAGAAGTTCCAGGGATGAAAACAAGGGCTATAGATGCAGCTAGGGTAGAAAGTTACCAAGATATATCCGGGCAAAACTAACTGCCATACTAATCACTGAAGTCAAAGGTGAACAGCAGGATGAGAGGTGAGGTACAACAAAGGTCTGAAACGATATGAAAATCACTATTTTAAAATATTACCTGAGAGAGTTCTGGAAATTCCATGAAAGTGCTCTGAGGACATCAATGGAGGGTAGGATGGGGCTAGCAGTTGAGCAGTGCTCTGTGGCCCCATCATGTGATTCATCCTGAATAGCTCCTTTGATTTCCTTTATATATTGGCTTATGAGTTTGTTTTTTTAAATAGAGTTCACTTATTTATTTTGAGACAGAGAGAGATCACAAGTGCATAGGAGCAGGGGAGGGGCAGAGAGAGAGGGAGAGATTGATCTCTCTGCAAGCTCTGTGTTGTCATCACGGAGCCCAATACAGGGCTTGATCCCATGAACTATGAGATCATGACCTGAGCTGAATGCCCATGGAAGAGTCAATTGCCCAACCTACTGAGCCACCCAGGCACTCCAATATATTGACTTAGGAGTTCTTGAAGTAAGTGTCTACATCTAAACTCAAGTTTGGAGACTGTAGTCATAAATCGTTGTTTTAGTTAATTAATATACATTAATCTTTATGAAGATTAAAAATATGAAATTCACATATTTTAAAAACTTCACACAACATTTATTCTTGGTATTTATTGTTAACATATTTTAAGATGTCACACTGTTTTACATTATTTATCAAAACCAGTTTATCTGCTCCTGCTAACCAAAATAATTTTATTTCAATTAATACCTAAAGCGGAATTCTAGAAGAAATAACATTTTAAACTTTTATGTGTAAAGAGTTCTCTAAGACATTCAAAATCCCAAAGTAAGGATTGTTAGCATTTAGCATGAATGACATTTTGAAGTAGTCAGAAACCAATTATTTTTATTTCCTCCTTAGAAGTAGAGAAATTATACCTAGGTTTTATTCACAAGATTTACTTATTGTAGCAGTTGCCAGAAGTTTTTCCCCAAATACTGCATGTGAGTATTAATGAAAATATTTGTTCAGGAAAACACTTGTGAAGAAATCTTCACAGTAATTTTTAACACAGATTTAGAGATAAGTTAACAGTATTAAGAAGAGTTAATTCTTCAACATCTCGTTTCTATGATCTGCTGGAACTAGAACAACTCTGGGAAAATAGTGAAATTATGTCTATTCACATTAATATAAAATATAAATATTTAATATATAAAGTTCAAAGAACATGTTTAAAAGATTATACTTTATGGTAGCACAGCAAAAATAAAAGTTTAAAATATGCCTATGAATAATAACCACCAAATTTACAATAATAATAGTCTCTGGGGAGTCAGTATGATAGGAGAAACGAGGCCGCTTCTTATATATATGTAGCATATGTATAATATAATTTACATATTATATGTTATGTATATATAATTGTTATATATTATGGATTACTTATAATATATAATGTTTATTTATTTTTGAGACAGAGGGAGACAGAGCGTGAGTGGGGGAGGGGCAGAGAGAGGGAGAGAAAGAGATCGACAGAATCTGAAACAGGCCTGTCAGCACAGAGCCTGATGTGGGGCTCGAACCCACGAACCATGAGATCATGACCTGAGCCTAAGTCGGATGCTTAACCGACTGAGCCACCCAGGTGCCCCAACTTATAATATATAAAACATACAATCATGTATTGTATATTATATAAAGTATATAATATATATTATTATGTGTAATATATATTACTAGTATATATAATTATTATAATTATACATATAATTTTTGAAGGTGAAGAATCTTATTACTCTCTATACATTCCTTTGTGCTGGAAACATTTAATAAAATATGAGATAGCTCATTCTTTCAAGAAAGAAAGGAGAGAAAGAAAAGAAACTCAGTGATAACTCTATGTAGATGACAGAAACACAACCTACCACAGAGGAAATGAAAAGCAACTTAGTGTTTTTAGGACACACTGAAGAACAGTGTTATGGTAGAATTAGCACCTATATGTGAAATAGTTAAAGTTGACACTGTAAGAAATACTACCAGGAGCTCTGTATTGCAAGTAAAAGGAATACAATTAAATTCTTATATTTTCATGTAAACCATTATGTAAAGGACAGATTTTTATTTAGTAGGATTTTTTTTCCTTTAAATCCATCCTCAAAAAAAATCATCCTCTAACTAGGATATTTTATAGTTTTAAAAAAGAAAGCAAGCTTTGTTAGTATTTGAGCTCTCTAAATAAACAATTATCTTTTTTTATTTTATTAAAATTACTAGTGACCGTATTCAGGGACTTATGTATTAAAATTAACTCATATGTATATATGTATTTGTGTGTGTGTGTGTGTATTAGATAAAATATATATACAATATATATATAAAATATATATCTAATATATATATTAGATAAAACATTGTTATTCCTTATTTTTTCAGCTACTTATATCTGAAGTGAGGAAAAAAGCTTATACTTCTGTTCTAATCAGTCATGCCTGTTCATTTTGTAGTTTAAATCTGAATCAAATATTTAGTATATAAAACAAGTATGAGCTCATAGGACTTGTTTTAAAGTCAGAAATACTTTTTAGTGAAAGAAAAATGACAATAACATCTTGCATATATATACATTCTCTGCTCTGGTAACTGGTCATATTGAGAATTTATCTAGTCAAATTAAGAAGTAATCTGAAAAATGAAGGCAATATCATTCATTTGGCACTCTTCATTGGAACTTTATTGGTCAGGATGATTTACACAACTCATAGAGATCTAACAGTTTCCAACCCTCTACTTTTTCTTTTTTCTTTCTTTCTTTTCTTTCTTTCTTTCTTTCTTTCTTTCTTTCTTTCTTTCTTTCTTTCTTTCTTTCTTTTTCTTTCTTTCTTTCTAACAGTGTCTGCATAGACAATGTTCACGACTACATGGACAAATCTTTTTGGAAAAAAAACTTACAAAAATAAATACATGTGGGACAATATCAACTTTTATATTTATGATTAATTCTATGCTTTGGATAAGTGCTTTCTAAAAATGAAACATTCCTGGTGGCTATAACTCTGTGTACTATTCTGGTTGATTTTTTAAAAAATATTCTTGACAATAATACATTTTGTAATATTTTATCACCACAGTTTTTAGAATTTGTGTGGTAAATTTTATAATATTATCTTGCAAGTAATTTTTTTCTTTAAAACCAAAAAAAGTTTTTGTGTGATGAATAGCTATAACATTTCTATCATTTGACATCTGGATTTTAAATCTTTAGATCATATGATGGTGATGGTATCTCTTTTCCTGCCTCATGTTTTTCAGAACAGCACTGTGTAAGAATCCTACTTAAGTTATACTATTTAATAATGTTGTTGATGAAGGTATGATGATGATGGAGTTGAGACAGAACAGAGCAGTATTAATCATGGTATCTGCATTAGCAGTTATTTTTGTTGTTGTTTTGGTTGCCATAGTCACCTGAGCCTCATGATTCACTTGGTGTATTAAAACATACTAATAAATATTACCTTAATCTGGTTAGGAAACTGCAACTTGACCATTAATTGTACTTGACCTTTCAAAAGTATTTGTTGAACTTTAAATAATAGCAGGAAGTGAGCATTTTACCTCAATACTCTCATGGGGGTAGCATTTTACTCACCTTTTTAACAGGGGCAATAATATCTCCGAACTATCACTTTTGTAGTAAAAACACCACAGCCTGGAGACAGTCCAATTAAATATTCTAAGCTAAATAAACATATTTTCTTCAACCCCAGATGCTTTCTTCATCACTTCATCAGTCACTAAACTGTCTATTTTTCTGTTTCGCAGTCATATTCCCAGAGGGTTACCTGACTGCGGAATTAAACACCCAACTTGCCACAGGTGGGTGTTGGGGATGAGTTTTCAAATCACACTGCATTTTGTTAGAACAGAGAAGTAAAGCATAATATCATGTTCTCACTAAGATGCAATGTCACTATCCGTCTCCAAGCCATCAAGAGGTCAGATGCCTTTAAAACAAACTCACCTAACCAGCAATCTCTTAAACACTGAAATAAGACCAGGCTTCTTATTTCACAGCCAAATTGCTGCTTTACTGGCTCTCTCTTTATAGAAAAGCGTAAACTAGAGGGGAGAAAAATAAGGAAGGAAAATACCAAGAGAAGAAGTAAAAGGAAATAAAAGATTATGCTTCAGACATCAGGATTTCTAGACACTTTAGTAATTTCTCTTCATTGTGTCCATGATTCCAGACATAAATTTGGGGTACTTTATTATTTCCGCATTATTACGGCTAACTAAATCTATTCCGTCAGTCTTTTAGTTGAATTAACTCAAATAATAATTTGCCACTCTAATAAAAAGAAAATTATATTGGCTAATATAGATATTATATTGAACTAACAGTATTATAGAACTAATGAACTATCTGTCCTTGAAGAAATCACTGATATTTTCTGTGCCTCAGTTTACTCATCTAGCATAGGTAATCTCTAGGGTCCCTTCCAGCCTTATCAGCTTGTGATTCTATGAATTTTCTTAGGACAAATGAGAAACATATTTTCTCTTTATAAAGCAGTCCTTTAATTATGCTTTATTTATTTATCTTTATTATCATAACTGCAAATTAGACTTGGTTTTTTATCTTTGAATCTTTGTATTGGATTATTACAAGGTAAATGTTTTCAAAAAATAAATTCTTCCATCGATTTCCTTCCTGCATTTTCCCTTCTGTTGTTAGCCTTCTTCTCAATAGATGGTGCTCTTTTCTCAGAGACACTACTTATCTTATACCTCAGCAAAAGATTAGAGAAATTAGTTTTATTCTTTAACAATCATTAATTAAAGAGATCAGGCATATAAGAAAGAATCGATTACAAGCAGCTTGCAGCACCTTGATCATGAAAGTATAACAAGGAACATGATTGTTTAATGATTGAGGAGCTCCATTAAGCCCTGCGATACTTGCTGAATAGATGGAGTGAATATTGTAACTAAATATGAAAATACCATGTTCACTACATACAAATAACCCCTAGTAGGAAGAAAACCCCATTTTAAGGTGTTAAAATATTTATTTACTTTAACAAAAATGAATATATCATATTCCATATTAGCATGTAGGATTTGAATATACACACCAGCACTAACGCAATCTACATTAATCTCAATTAATATTGAAAACTCGTACACTCTTTGCCAAACAAACCTGGAGCATATGAGTAAACAGAATATGGCCCACAAATTCTTTTGAAATAATTTCACTGAGTAAAGACACTTTTTTCCCCATGAGCAACCACTGTAACTTCTTTATATTATAGTTTATAATCCAGAATCATGTCGCTTTTGGTCACTTTTAACTGGGTCTCATTTTCAGAGGATTTGAAAAACAGTCATACCCTGCATTTCTCCTGAACCACACTCTATTCCCAATTCGGTTTGTGACTCCCATAGCATATCTACAGCTGCCAACTGCAAAATGGTCTAGGCAGTCCAACTGTCATATTTATTACAACAAAACAACATTATTTACTGTGGAGAGACACAAGAAAAACTTTCTCACTGAGTGTGGCCTCAGGATGGCCACAAGGGAAGTGAGACAAATGTGACAAGGAAAGAGGAGGGCAGGGGGTGCAGCAAAGTACACGGAAACCAGCAGGGGTAGGAGAGTTGCCAAGGTTCTTCTCTGAAAAGAACTCAAAAGGAGATCGGCCCCCAAATTAGGAAATCTAACTAAAATTTCTCTTTCATTATTCACAAATTACTGTGTCCACAGCTCCTGTGGAAGGGACTGTGGGTTCCTGTGCCCAAGAGCCCCCTTGGCTCAGTGTAAGTGAGCTCTAAGACAGAGCTTATTATTATTATTATTATTATTATTATTTTTTCCCCCGGAGCTTTACAGCTTCTACCAAAGCAACTTCTCTGTTTCTGAAATTTTTGATTCTTTAACAGTGGAGAGAAAAACAGAAAAGTAGATTTTTGCACTCACAACAACCACTCTATCCACTGTCGCTCCCATAATACCCCCGTTTACCTCTCTTCTCTCATCCTCCCGCCAAACACTACCCAGGGGTCAGGTGTCCCTTTAAGCCCCTATTAGCTGCTGAAATCTCTGCTGGGAGCCCTGGCGCCTTCCTTACCTGACAATCACATACATGACCAGGAAGTTTCCGAAGAGACCCACGACGCACACGATGGAGTAGAGGGCCATGATGGTGATGGCTGTGATCATGGAAGGACTGCCGGTCGAAAGGCACGAGCTGTCGCTCCCGCCCAGCTCCGTGCGGTTAGGACCGCATGGGTCGGACAGGTTGCCATCTAGGTGGGAGAAGTTGACCCAGGAACCCGGGCTAGGTGCTGGGGAGCAACTTGAAGAGTGCAAATAGGGATCAGTGCAATTGCTGGCGTTCGTGGGGACGGTGCTGCTGTCCATGGTGCTGACGCCTGGCTGGGACCTCGTTGTGAGGTAACAGCGAGCACCCAGACTTTTCCAGGTTCCACGCGTCTCAGCTGCTTCCTCTCGCCGCCGCTACCACAGTTCCTGCTATTTCTTACGGAGACCAATCCTGGTGCAGCCAGAGAGGAGCTTCAGGCAGAAGGGGAGAGCTGGGCATCTGACATTGTCCACTATTTGTAGCCCCCTTTCGCCTTAGTAGTAGAGACACGTCCTCAACCCAACACCACTGTAGGGAGGGGAGGGAGGGCTGTGCGGGATCCAGAGGCTGGAGGGGAGGGAGAAGAGAGAAGGGGGGTGGATTTTGCGCAAAGCGATCTAACGAGTTGGTCTGTCTCCCCATTCGGCACTCGTCCCTGCAAACACATCTAAGGAGGAGCAGAATGGGGAAGGGAGTTGGAGGGAAGGGTTGGGGGGAGAGAGAGTTAGTTCTTGGCAGCAGTAAAGCATAAGAAAGGGGCTGACATCACTCTATTTTCCTAGCGCCGTTTTCTCTGTATAATACAATACGACAGGAAACACATTGGCCTGGTGCAACCTGAGTAATCCTTACCCCCCAACCCTTTTCCAGCCCTTTAGTCTGCTGAAATCTTTTGGCATAGGGCACACAAATTCCTCGTCTTTAGTCTCCTTGTCTCAGTCCTGCGTGTCTACACATAGCAAAGGTGTTTTTACATCACTGAACGAGAATTTTCAACCCTACAAACCTGTCTGAAACAAATGTCCTTTTTCTGAAAAAGAAGTGAGAAACAAACTTTTGTGTAGGAAACTTATTCCATTCAGTCCATATTCCTTTAATTTCTCCTAGAGCAGAAGCTTTAGTTGCAACTGATCTCTATCCTGGTGGGGAAAAGGCACAAGAACTGGTTACAGCAATCAGGGGATTGTGGCATTCAGGAAAGATAAGGTGATCCTCTACACTTAACTCTCACAGATCTGTTTAGAATTATTTATTACCTCTTTTATTGCCAGGCACATGAACATGTGCTTTTCAGTAGAAGCGTGTCAACATCAAGCATTCGCATTATTTCAGTCTGTTTCCTCCTATAGAGATTCCTAGAGGAATTTCATAGATATCTGGAACTGGTTGATATCCACACAAGGTTGAAGAATATTGATACACTTAAAAATTTGATGGGGCGCCTGGGTAGCGCAGTCGGTTAAGCGTCCGACATCAGCCAGGTCACGATCTCGCGGTCCGTGAGTTCGAGCCCCGCGACAGGCTCTGGGCTGATGGCTCAGAGCCTGGAGCCTGTTTCCGATTCTGTGTCTCCCTCTCTCTCTGCCCCTCCCCCGTTCATGCTCTGTCTCTCTCTGTCCCAAAAATAAATAAAAAACGTTGAAAAAAAAATTTGATACCTCACTTCCAAGACCCCAAAATTTTTATTTTAGAAATAAAATTTAAATCAACCAGGGGTAAGATGTTTTTGTTGTTGTTGTTTGTTTCTTTGTTTTTTGGTAAGTTAATACTAATTCTGAAGTAATTCTCATAGCTGTACATGTGTGTATTTGTGTATGTATATGTCTTTTAACAATAAGCATTGGGATTAGGTATCCCCAATTGGTTGTAAAAAGCAAACTTCTTGGGGAACAGAGAGAGGAGTAGGTTAAGGAGCTTGGAAAGAACACTTAATTCCAATTTTTTTTATCATTTTCTTGAAAACAGATAACTCATAAGTAAACTCCACTAACCATAAGTTACTTGGCCAATGTTCAGTATTATTTTTATCCTTTTATACTGAAGGGTGTAATTTCAGCAATAAAAGTTTACAGAGATTTCCCAAAGACTAATAAAAATACCTTACCACATATTCTTGTATGAACTTGTATATCAATTCACTCACAATGAACTGAAATCTCTCTGGCATTATTTAGTCTCTTGAGGACACATAGAAGCAGTCTAAGCTTTACTTGATGTGAAAGACAAATAGGCACAGTGGAATAAGCCCTGGCCTTTGACTCAAATCATTTTGTGAATTTTAGATTTATAACTTTTAATTGTGTGAATCTGAATATGTTACTTTCTCACACTGAGTGACAGTTTTCTTATCAGTAAAAAAAATGTTAATAATACCTCATAGGTCTGTTAGCAGGATTAAATGAGATATATAATACCATAGTAGTTAATAAATGATAACTTATTATTATTCCACTTCATATATTTGACAATAATTAAGTAGTCTCTTCTACAATTTAAATATTACTTTCTTTTGGCTGTTCCTTATAAAATGTAGTTTTGGTTTTTTTCTGTAACCTTGCCTTTTTTCTAGTCACATTATAGTTTGTATGTCCTTATTTCCTTTTTCCTTCCTTCCTCCCTCCCTTTCACTCTTTTTCTTCCTTCCTTCCTTCCTTCCTTCCTTCCTTCCTTCCTTCCTCCCTTCCCTTCCCTTCCCTTCCCTTCCCTTCCCTTCCCTTCCCTTCCCTTTTTTCCCTCCCCCCTCCCCCCCCCCCCCCCCGTTCTTAAGGTACAGCTCCAGAGCTAAAAACAGTGCCTTAAGTTTGGCTTGACCAATAAAAACTTAGCAATATTACAAACTTTTCTTTCTACCAATATAGTTATTAGAAGGCCCCATTGAATTTTTTTTTTTGAAGTCACCTTACTTTCTTGACTCTCCTTATGCCCTTATGTTTAGTCTTGACGACATTCCCTAAACATGAGCCAAATGAGTTCAATAGATATTTATTAAAGGTCTACTTTGGGCCAAGTTCTGCAGTTTTAAAAGTTAGATACAATTGGAGCTTACTTCTTATGCCTTATAAGTCATGTTTCTCCTGTCCTATAAATTTATAGTTGTTTAGAGGGATCTGAGCACAACACAATAGATTTTTAATTGTAAAATGATATCTTGTTAGATCTAGTTCATGATTCAAATCTAAGAAAATCTTTTGGAATATGATTTTGTCATCTTTTGTATGCCTACTTCCTACTTTATATATTTTATTTACTCTCTCAGCTTTATACACTGTGCAAGAAGATTCCTGAGGGTAGGCCCGTTCACTACATGGTATTTAATACATAGTGGACTTTTTCCTCTGTATGTATTAAATGTGTAATATATTTCCATCTATAATATGCTAATTTAATTGAGACATAATTAGTATATATTTTTTTGTTGTTATTTTTATTGAGAGAGCAAGTGAGCAGGAGAGAGGGACAGAGAGAGAGAGAGAGAGAGAGAGAGAGAGAGAGAGTCCCAAGCAGTCTCTATGCTCAGCGCAGAGCCTGATGCAGGGCTCAATCCCATGATGTGAGCCTAAATCAAGAGTCATGGCTCAACTGACTGAGCCACCCAGGTGCCCAGCGTATGTTTCATAAATGTTATGGATGGAATGTTTGTGTCCCCCCCCAAATTCATATGTTAAAATCCTAACACTCAGCGTAGTGGTATTATGACATAGGGTCTTTGAGAGGCAATTAGGTAATGAGGGTTGAGCCTTTAGGAATGAGATTGTTGGAGTGCCTGAATGGCTTGGTGGGTTAAGTGTCAGATTCTCATGGTTCATGGGATTGAGTCCTGTGTTGGGTTCATGCTCACAGCTTGGAGCCTGCTTGGCATTCTCTCCCTCTCTCTCTGCCTCTTGCCTGGTCTCTCTCTCTCAAAACAAACAAATAAACATTAAAAAAATAAAAGGAATGGGATTATTGCCCTTATAAAAGAAACTCCAGAGAACTCTCTAGCTCTTTTTTCACCATATGAGGATACAATGAGAAAAGAGCAGTTTGGCAATCTGCAACCTGGAAGAAGACCCTTACCAGAATCTGACCATGCTGTCACCCTGATTTTGGGCTTTCAGCTTCCAGAACTGTGAGAAATAAATTTCTTTTGACTGTAAGCCACTTAGTTTCTGGATTTTATTATAGCAGCCCAAACTGAGTAAGCCAATACTTCATCTAAAATAATCTGGGTGATTTTTAAATGGCACAGCTTGAAAACAAAACACCTTTATGAGTATAATAATAACATTTATTTTTTTAAAGTTAGTATATTCTGTTAACTAACCAGGACTCAGTGTATAGACATATGGACTAACCATGTGACTTTTCTCTTAGAATTACTGTCACAGAGTACAAATTCCCACTGTCTTTCTCTAGAAACATTATTTGTTTTTCATTCTATGGAGTAGGAATTTGAACTCTGGGCTTCAACTATATATTTTTAACTGAAATCTGATGTTTTCCTTTTCTGCTACTCTTTCTCAAGTTTCATTGAGAAAATTATCATTTCTGTTTTGAATGTGGGATATTCTGGGCATTATGATAAGTCTTTCCTTAAATTATGTTAATATCTATATCTCAGTATCTC
The DNA here is from genome assembly GCF_022079265.1 of Lynx rufus. Taxonomy (NCBI): domain Eukaryota; kingdom Metazoa; phylum Chordata; class Mammalia; order Carnivora; family Felidae; genus Lynx; species Lynx rufus. Next base: position 7,326,864 of record NW_025814878.1, read on the forward strand.
CCATCTATTCACTATACAGTTTGAGAAAATGCAGGACAAACTTAATTTCTTAATTGATAAAACCAGGGAAGAGCTGTTATGGGAATAAAAATTGGTATCACTTAGCATATAGTATAAAAGGACCTCATGTTCCAGCTTCTGTTATATTTTAGTTGCTTTATGGGGTGTTCTCCCTTTTCTCCATAATTGCATGTTTCATACCAGAGTGGTCTTAAGTCTGCTGTGAAATCTCAGGTCTCTTGTAAAAGGAGGTGAAATGTAAATACATAAGTCAATTTATTACGTGCCTAATTATTTTATATAACATGGATTCTAGCCATATAATATTTAGTTTCCTTAAGCCTTTGATTTCCTTAATCTATATATTAGGAATATGTGCTTTTTTGTTAACATTTCTTGTTTAGCCTAGATTTTTCTATCTGAAGAGGGAAAAACTTATCCACCAGTCAAGATTTAACATTTATATCAAACCTTATCATAAAACACTTTTTTTCATAAAAATATTTGCTTCAAAGCAATGCATTTAGTAATGGAATAGATTCTAAACAAGTGCTAAAAGCCCCTCTTCTTTGAATTTCAAAATACATTGGCTTTATTCATATAAATGCCTTTACCCCACATATATTTTAATAGCTTTTTTTGAGACTGTTAATGGAACACAAGATTAACAGCTATTAATGAAGAATACATAAATACAGTGTGTAAAAGTATTACAGTGGTTTGATGTTCTGGAAAAAAGGGGGCATCTAAGGTTTCATTAGAAGAACACTTTATGTGTTTATTTACTGATATTTTCTATGCCATATAATATCTAAATGTGTATACTAAAGGACTTAATTGCATTATGGTACAATATTATCCTTGATTACTGTATTGTTGCTTTTACATTCAGTAAAATGGAACAGGTACACTTATGTACATGGTAAAAATAGAACAAAAAATAAAAAAATAATTTCACACTACCTCAACTTGATAAACCTAAGAAAGAGATGTCTGAGATAGAGTGTACAAAAGCCTTGGACTTTATTTATTTAGAACATTAAAAAATTTACTTATTGAATTATAATTGACATATAATATATTAGTTTTAGGTGTACTACATAGTGATTCACATTTTGAGGGGGTTGGATAATTCTTTATTTGGATTGTACAGGTGCTGTCCTGTTTTTTTTTTAATCGAAATATAGTTGACATACAAGTTATGGTAGTTCCAGATGCACAACAGAACAATTCGAGAACTCTATATGCTGTGCTCACAAGTGTAGTTACCATCTGTCATCATACAATGCTCTTACAATGCCGTTGACCATAAACCTTATGTTGTACATTACATCCTTGTGACTTATTTATTTTATAACCGGAAGCCTGTACTTCCTACTCCCCTTCACCCATTTGGCTTGTCCCCCCCACCTTCCTCCCCTCTGGCAACTATCAGTTTGTTTCTATTTTATTTTGCTTGTTCACTTGTTTGTTTTTTAGATACGACATATAAATGAAATCATATAGTATTCGTCTTTCTTTGACTTATTTCACATAGCGTAAAACTCTCTAGGTCCATCCATGTTGCCAAAAATGACAAGGTTTCATTCTTCTTTTTTTTTTAATTTTTTTTTTCAACGTTTATTTATTTTTGGGACAGAGAGAGACAGAGCATGAACGGGGAGGGGCAGAGAGAGAGGGAGACACAGAATCAGAAGCAGGCTCCAGGCTCCGAGCCATCAGCCCAGAGCCTGACGCGGGGCTCGAACCCACGGACTGCGAGATCGTGACCTGGCTGAAGTCGGACGCTTAACCGACTGCGCCACCCAGGCGCCCCAAGGTTTCATTCTTCTTAATGGCCGAGTAATATTCCATTGTATGTGAAAGTATTTATAATTTGCCTTTTGGCTTTTTATATCTTGTTGTGTGTGGCTTGAATATTAGCAAGAAGAATTAGTGGAAACATTACACTATATTTAATAGTATAAAATTGACCTTAAAGAGCTGATTGCTTTAAGGACCTGAAGGTAGTATTTATGGGTCCAGTTAACTCTTTTGAGCTAGTTTCAGCAGCTAGTTTAAGTGATTCATTGGTCTAAATATCTTTCTTAAAATCTGGATTCTCGTTTCTATTTGAGTCTTTCTCTTCAATTTCCAGTTATAGAGGTCTGCCATTACTCTATTTCTTTTTTAGCTTTATGTTTGGACAAAAAGTTCTCAGATATTTTTGGTCTCAGGACTCTACACATTTAAAAAATATCGAGGATTCAAAACAAACTTTGTTTTATGTAGGCTATCATTATTACAACTTATCATATTAAAAAGTAAAACAAAAAAAACTTTAGAAACATCCATTCATTTTAGGGCGCCTGAGTGGCTCAGTCAGTTAAGCATCCAACTTCAGCTCAGGTCATGATCTTGCTGTTCTGGGTTCGAGCCCCACGTCGGGCTCTGTGCTGATAGCTCAGAGCTTGGTGCCTGCTTCAGATTCTGTGTCTCTCCCTCTCTCTGCCCCTCCCTCACTCACACTCTTTCTCAAAAATAAATAAGCATTAAAAGCTTAAAAAAATAACTGTAAACTTATTATAGGTAAACATAAGTTTTTAGGAACATACTATATTTTCCAAAGTAAAATATTTAGTGAAAGGGTGGCATTGTTTTATATTATGCAATTATTTTTAAATGTCTGGTTTAGAAGAGGACACTTCTTTATGCAGTCAGTTGCAATATGTTGTTTGGTTGAGGATATGAAGAAAATACAGTCTTACACAAATATGCGGTTGGAAAGGGGAAGAGTATTTTAGTGGCCTCTGCAGATAATTGTGGATATTTTTCTTTGATACTAAACCTGAATTTAGCAAATGCTAGTTACTTAAAGGTTAGTTGGAATGTGGAAATTGAAATAGTGATTTGTGTGTGTGTGTGTTCTGTTATATTAAAAGCCATTGGTTTATCTTCCACTTTGAGCGAATCTGCTACTCATGCATGATTTTGTAACATCATGCACTGATGATTTGGAAAATGTTGGTTTACTGGATTATGACAATTTTCTGAATGCTGAAACAGTCTACTGTATGATATCAAAAAATGCCACCACTGGTATTCTAGGAAATTTATTCAGATATTGGGATGTTGTCAAACTACAATGGAAGACAAAAGTTTTCTAATTTCCAATTTTGCTTGAAAGCCTGCATTTTATCATTGGTAAGAAATATATTCAGTTTTCCTTAAAGTGATAGAAAAAGTTTAGTTTGCACTAAATCACAGAAATGCTTTTCCTGGGGAAAACTGTTCTACCCTGGGATGTGGCAAAAGTGCTTCACTTCCCACTTCATCATCTGAAATATCAAAAAGACACATACTCAAGGGTCAAGATTTAATAAAACCGATTATTTTTACTGATCTGTCAACGACATGTTAAACGTGAATTTTTTTTCTTCTCTGTGAATGTGTATTCGTGAAAAATACAGCAACACAGTTTTGAGCTCCTGCCTCGATTCCTACCAAGGTGCTAGCAGTTTTACCCATCATTTTTTTTTTTTTGCACTATTGATGCAAATTTCAACATGGTGAAAAAGTTGTATAACTTTCTAGAGTTATTGTAATAATAGTGTTGACCTCATGGCTCCCTTGAAAGAGTTAGAGACCTCCAGGAATCCATAAGCCACACTTTCAGAACCACTGATTTAGACGTTTATAAATATTTCTTGTTTTCTGTTTTCTGTCAATCTACTGACCATATGTGTCAGTGCCATGTCATTCCTTGAGCAAATCATTCGTTTGCACCATAGCCTTTAATGACTCACCCAAACCAACTTCATTAACCTGCATTCTTATCTACATACTACTTTGTGTTTCCTTTTTCTTGATTCATTGCCCCATTTCCCCCCTCCTTGAACTTCCATGCTTCATAGATCACATAGAAAGTGATGGTGGCAGGGGCACCTGGGTGGGTCAGTCGGTTAAGCCTCCGACTTCAGCTCAGGTCATGATCTCACAGTCCGTGAGTTCAAGCCTCGCGTCAGGCTCTGGGCTGATGGCTCAGAGCCTGGAGCCTGCTTCCAATTCTGTCTCTGCCCCTCCCCCGTTCATGCTCTGTTTCTCTCTGTCTCAAAAATAAAATAAACGTTAAGAAAAAAAAAAAAAGAAAGTGATGGTGGCAGCTTTTTTCCAGCATGTTATTTCTGTATTCAAACCATTACACATAGGCCTTTGTACAAAAGACCCTTTTACTTTGGTGTTAGTAAAAGGATGCCATTCCATTCTCATTAAAATGGCACTTTATTCATGTTTTTATCTCTAACCCAGGCTCTGCCCTTAATCTTTCCCCTCTTTTCTCACAGCCTCATATTCCTCGACACTTTAAAATCTGACCTTCATTTCTAAGGGCATTAGGGACTTTCATAATGCTAACCTCCTGGCATTTTCAGTCTTACAGGATTTGTCTTCTTGAGTCTCTTCACTGTCTCTCTCCTCAACTCCATTTCTTGATTATCCTATCACTCTGATCACACCTTTTAATTTATTTTAATAGTTCTTTCTTCCTGTACTTGCTCTGTAGATGCTGATGTTTTTCAGCATCCGGTCTACTAACCTTCTCAACATGCTTTTCCAAAGTAATATCAAATCATTCTTGGTTTTTACCTATAGGATGATGGACCCAATCAATTTATATCTCCAGCTCTGACCTTTATCTAAAGCTTCAGATTCTAATACCCGTGGGTTTGGTGGACTTTTCCACTTGAACAACTCACGGGTACTAGAAATGCCATCCTTTGAATGTATTTTTACCATCTTGTCCAAACATACTTCTCTTCATGGTGTCATTATCCCTGGAGTCTCCCAACTGAGAAACTGGGTAGCCATCCTCAGCACTTCTAGGTGGGCAGAATCCTGTAGTGGTTAGGCGCATGAACTCTGGTGCCCCGTTTGTTGGTAAAATCCCATGTTAATCGCAAACAAGCAATGCAACTGTGGACAATTTACTTAACCTGCTAGTGGCCAGCTTTTTCATCTATAAAATTGAGTTCTCACTAGAGCTTTAATGGGTATTACATGTGTTGCTGTTAATAGAAGCACTTACAAGAGTCCTTCGTGCATTAAACATGGTATAAATATTTGTTAAATAAGTTCATAGACTGCTCCCACTCCCCTTTTATCCCCAGATTCAATTACTGTGATTGCTGATTCTACCTTTTAAATTTCGTCTCATTCTTGCTATCAGTCTTCTAGTTCAGGCTTTTATTACTCCTGTAGAGTTGAATAGTAATCTCAACGATTCTCTTTTTCTCTCTATGCATTCACCTTACACAGTGCTGCCAAAGGAGATGTTACAAATGGAAATCTGACTGTGCCACTATTGGTCATGTTTGTTAGCTCCTTATTATTGTAGGATAAAGTTGAATTTCCTGTTATATATAGTCCTTCAGCATAAACCCTTTTAGCTTCATTTCCGGGGTACTCACTGTTTGCACTTTGCTCCCTGTGAATACTAAACAACTTATAGTTTTCTGTACTTGCCATACTCTTTCTTGTCTCTGTATTTTGATCATTTTCTTCTCTGGCACACAGGAAGTATTTAATAAGTGTTTGTTGACTGACTGTAAGGCACTGTTTTGGCCCCATTGGATGATATAGACTGGTCAGTGATAGAATATAGAAAATCTTCAGTGAACATTCTGTAACAACTGATTGCCAGGAACATGGTGAAGACCCGATGGTGAGAGGCATTCTGGACATAGGGAGCAGAGTATCTCAGAACATAATGCACTTGTGCCAAACAACTGATTGGTCATTTTCCCCGTAAACACTTTTAGCAAAATAATAATGTAAAATTGTCTAAATGCCAATATCTGTATATTAACATTCAGAGACTGTGTTTTTGAAATAGGATTTCAAGAGATATAGACCCTCATGGAGATTTGATGGTATTAAACTATTATAGATTTTTCTTTTCTTATTGCTTTTTTTAAAAAAATATTTTATTTATTTTAGAGAAAGAGAGTGCAAGTGAGGAAAGGGTGTAGAGAGAGGGGGAGAGAGGATCAGAAGCAGGGTCTGTACTGATAGCAGCAAGCCCGATATGGGGCTGGAACTCATGAACAGTGAAATCACGACCTGAGCTGAAGTGGGACATTCAACCAACTGAGCCACCTTGGTGCCTCTTTTATTATTTTTAATATAAAATTAAAACAAATGTCTATAAAAACCCTAGCATTAGGTAGCATTTGGATTCTTTGTGGCTGTAATTTCTGGCCATTATCTTGGATTACATATTCTAGCCTTTGTCTGTATCCATTTGCAGGTTCAGAGAGATAAGTTAATGCAACTTTGCCCTATTTTTTGGTCTTTTCTGTGACCCCTTTTTTTAACAGGAACAATGAAAGCAATACATATATTTTTAAAGTTGTTTTTAACTCTGGATCCTTCTGACATTCATATAATTTTCCTCTTTTCAGTGAATAGATTGCACAAAATTTGATGTAGGACAACGTGCATCACCCAAACCTCTTGTTCAATCTCCCTGTACTTTCTAAATCCTGTGAGGAAAATATCCCCAAATTGTCTTTACCAGAAAAAATTTGTGAGAAGAAAGCTGAGCACATATCTTTGATTAACTATCTATTTTTCTTTCATTTTTAGCTTATAATTTTACTTTTCTCTGCATTTCTTTTGAAAGAATTCAGATGTATAGTAGGACTTGATTCAAGAAAGCTGACACTTCTAAGCTTACACTTGATAATACACTATTAAAATTTTTTAATTCCTAAAGTCACCAGACATAGTCCTATTTTGAATTTTTACAGTATTTCTCAGCATAAGTGAAAATTTCTAAAATCCTAGTGTTTCCATAATACTTGTCAAGTTATTTCTTTAAACGAGTTTAAGAACTTCAAGATCAAAAACCAGGGCTTACACTTCCCTGTAAATATGTTAATATGTCTTCTTAAATGTAAATACATACCTGGGTAACATCAGGAGACTCTCAGAAAGGTAATGTCAGGTATACTCTGGATATTTAAGGGAATACTCCTGAATATAAAAACAAATGGGAATTTTTCTCATTTCCTGATAGAACATTTTCTGATAGAAGCCTTCAGAATTACCAATGATAGCCCATCTCATCTGGATAGAATAATCTCATCTGGAACTGTGCTTTTTTATAATTATTAATGTATCCCTCAATATAGCTGCAAATGTTGGTCTTCTTTCTTTGATGTTAGGATTGATTTTCTCATGTAATAAAAAAGTCATTTAGAGCCAAGTTTATGTATTGTGTTTATGTCATTTTACATGGAGTTTAAAATGAGATAGTCAGCCTTAGACTGTGGAGCTGAATTTTTAAAAAATATTTGGTTTATACATTTTTTGAAGGCAATTTGAAGATTGGTCCTTGAAACAGGAAGTATTTCTAGAAATATAACCTCACAAAATAACCATATAAAAAGTACTTTCATTTATGTTCTAGAGGGGTTAACTTAAAAAAAAAATTAATTTGCTGTTGTGTTGCATATGTACTACCTTAAGAAATGTCAGTCTTATGTATATTAAAATGTTTTAAGGAAAGATCAAAGCATAAAGGGGGAATTATTTTATGTATAAATTTTTATTTGAATTCAGTGAAGCCCCATGGAAGGGATCTAGAGACCTGTACAAAGAGAATAGGAACCTATAAACTGGGCCAAATAAGATGGTCATATTGTCAGAAATATATAATGAAAAAAAATTCTGTGAGGGAGAAATTCCAAGTTCAGAAAGAGAGGAGAGAGATATTAATGGGGTTGAGTAGGGTGCCTGGGAGGAGAGCTTAATGATGGATCTAAGGAGGGTGGATCTTACATCTAAATAGAAGATGCTCTCTTTTTTCCAAGATGTATGAACCACAAAGAGAAAGGTTATCATAGGTCTGGGCATAGTAGTTTTTTCAGGACTTGAGTGTTCATTCCTGGGCTTGAAGTGTGGGTAAGACAATGGCACTATGCTTCAAAGAGAAATCTAATGCTTTGACCTTGGGCAATAAGTAACCTTAGTTTATTTTTATTATTTCCCAGAACTATAATAGCTTTTGGACTCCCATATTTTTGATGAGCATGACCAGAAAAGACAAGAAAGGGGGTTTCTGGGGGAAAATGGAAAATGAGAAAGAACTTTGAACCTAGGGATGTGTTGTGAAGAAAATCTCTTCCATGTTTACATGTGGGTGCCAGCAGCCAAATGCTAAACTAAAGTCAGAAGACACTGTTGGATCCATTTATGGCTTCCCTGGGCGGTGCCATGAACAGCTAAATCATTGCACATGGTGAAGAATTCAGTGCTTTTCACATGGTGTGTGAAATATGTACTATTTGATAGAGCAGTAGACTTATTTGACTAAATGGTTTGAATGAGTAGATGGCATATGACACAGCACAGTTGTATAGTGACATGGTTTGAAGTGTTGAGGTTTGGAGCTGACAGCCAAGAAAGAATTCTTGAGACATCTTTGGTGCAAAAAGATGGTGTTCTTAAAGCATGGGGACAGGACCCATGGGCAGAAAGAGCTGCACTGCAGTTGTGAGGGGTGATTGATGATATACCTTCAAACTTGGAGGAAGTTAGGGAGAATATATGTCTCTAAGGTATTTTGGAAGTAAAGTTTCCAGGACCTGGAGGCGCTAGCTGCTGCTAGGAAAAGGTCATTTGTTACTATTTAGGAAAACTCAGTCATGAGACCCTTCAGATGTATATCAGGGGGCCATAAGCTTGGAGGATGATTGCCAACCTCTATCTTGGAGGATAGAGATACGAGAAGTTTCCAAAGACATTTTTATATGTTAAAGTTGACTCACAGGATCCTGGGTGGGTCAGGATAATGCTAAGCTAAGGTTGCCTTTGGCCTTTAGCAAAGTGTCATCATGGAGGCAGCTGAGTTCCCAGAAGATCACTCTGTCTGTCTCAAGGACTTGTCAGTGGGTTGTAAGTTGTGAGGAAATTTAATTTTTCATTTGCCTTTGTTTTCCACATCATATAGGAGCATAGCAATTCCATTTAAGTTGTCTGATTTGATTTTTGGAAGAACCTGGGTATGGTAGCTGATTAGGAATCATTTCATTTCCATTTTACTAACTCTGAAACTGAGAATAGTTCCACAACTTAACAATGATCACCTGTATGGAACATAGTAGAACAGAGACTTCAGGAAATTAGATGTTAGGGGGCCAATTCCCTTTCTTTTCTCAATCTCTTCTCACAACGTATGAATAGGAGTAAGACATTTTCTGGGAGCCTATTGTATGCCAGGCACTGTGGTAGGTGCTTTACCTGGAATAGCCTCATGAGGCAGGTACTGTCTTGAATTTTTCTATACAGGTGAGTAAAGTAGGCTCTGTGAGAGGGTGGAATGAATTGAAAGCCTAGAGGTTAAGCTGTCCATCATAAATACCTGGGTTTATACACATCGTCAAACACACTAAGACCATATCACTTCTTAGATAGATATGTGGCCATAACATTCACACATTCATTTATTTAAAAATATTTATTGGGCAACTTGTATGTGTCAGGCACTGGAACCAGGTAAAGATAAAAGAATGGCCAAGTCCCTGCATTAATGGAGTTTGCATTCTACAGGGAGGGAGGGAAGAGGGGGTGGGGAGCAGTTGGAGAGGGAGAAAGGAGGAATAAATTAGTTTATGACTAATTTATGATTAGTCAGAAGATAATAAGTGCTAGTAAAAAACCAAGTCAATTTTGTGTTAAAATCAGATTGGCAGTCCAACGAAGAACCAGATTGAGAGGTATATCGGGATATTTGCTTTCAATCATATAAATGAGATCATAGCCCTTAAGAGAATGAAGCCCAACCATATTTTTATTTCCTTATACAATTATTTACTATTGGGGTTATTATTTCTAAAGAACTCTTTTTTAGTTTTGGTGATAACCTGGTTTTCAACTGAGAAAACTTTCTATCAGTCTCAATTTCCTTCTTCCCTGTATAATGATGGAACACCTATCACAGTGAAGATAGGTCCGTATGTACTGTGCTTTCACACATACCAAGGCATCTGTTTATGTATGACTAGCTGTAGAAAATAACTTAATGTTATGTTAACAAAAGTTGAATTAGAATTTCCAGACTTGAGGGGCACCTGGGTGGCTCAGTCGGTTAAGTGTCAGGCTTTGGATCAGGTCATGATCTCACAGATCGTGAATTTGGGCCCCGCATTGGGCTTGCTGCTGTCAGCACAGAGTCTGCTTCAGATCCCCTATGTCCCCCGCTCTCCCCTGCTCACACACACACACACACACACACACACTCTCTCTCTCTCTCTCTCTCTCTCTCAAAACAAATCTTTAAAAAAATTAAAAAAAAAGAATTTCCAAATTTGAAAATGACTTTCAATATAAATTCTTTAAATTCAGTTCTAAAACTTATTAAAAGATGTTTTATAAGCAATTTAAACTCTTTTCAAAACAATTTTTTTAGGTTTGTTTATTTTTGAGAGAGAGAGAGAGACAGAGTACGAGCAGGGGGAGGGACAGAGAGAGAGGCGGAGATACAGAATCCAAAGCAGGCTCCGGGCTCTGAGCTGTCAGCACAGAGTCTGAAGCGGGGCTCAAACCCACGAACCATGAGATCATGACCTGAGCTGAAGTCGGATGCTTGTGTGTGTGTGTGTGTGTGTGTGTGTATACATGGTATAGCTTTCTGTATGTTAATTTTTTATACCTGTTACTTTATTAAGTTTCATTATTGTCTATGGTAAAGTTTTTTACTTTAGGGGATTTCAATTCATTTTTGCATGAGGTTACATGTTTTAAATTATAGCACTGGGAAATTACTTCAGTTTAAAATTCAAAGTCCCAGAAAACTTTTCAGAAATGCATATACTACATAACATAGAGAATATCTGTGCTTAGTGAACCTCTCAGTAATAAATCCAAGGCCACAGTTCATACTGAAGTCTGAAGTCTCTGTTTAGTTGGGCTATTTTCTAAATTCAGCACAAGAATGTTGTAAATAACCTTACTTTGAATATTCCTTTAAGGTCCTATATATAGTAGTCACCCCTTATGTGCAGTTTTGCTTCCCGTGGTTACTCGTGGTCAACCAAAGTCTGGAAGCAGATGATCCTCCTTCTGAGATAGTCAGAAGGTCAAGAAGCTCCTAATGCTATGTCACAATGCCTATGCCATTTCTTTCACTTTATCTCATCACATGGGCATTTTATCGTCTCATATCATTACATGAAGAAGAAGGGTGAGGACAGTACAGTAAGACATTTTAAGCGAGAGAGTATATTCACATAACTTTTATTACAGTATATTAATATAGTTGTTCTATTTTATTATTAATTGCTGTTGTTAATCTCTTACTGTGCCTAGTTTATAAAATAAACTTTATCATAGGTATGTTTGTGTAGGAAAAAATACAGTATATATAGGATTCAGTACTATCTGGGGTTTCAGGCATCCACTGGGGGTCTTAGAACACAATTTCTGTGAGTAATGGGGGACTACTGTATGTACTTTTGTATATATGATTCCACATGTAGAATTTACCCATTCTTCTTATTGTCTGTAGGCAATATTTCTCGATGGCTCTCAATTTTTCAATTTTCATGACAATTTTTAGCCTGCTCTGCATTTTGTGAGATGTAGTCCCCTTAAATATAAAGTTTGTTTCTCCTTATCTCATAATCTTTAAATGGCTTTCATCTTACAAAAAAAAAATGAATATTCTTTCAAAGGCTTACAAGGCCCTATAATATCTATTCCTCAAACCACATCCTTCTATCATCTTTGTAACCTCATTTTCTACCTCTTTCTCCTCATATCCTCCTTACTGCCTCAAGGCCTTTGCACTTGAACTATTTCTCCCATTTATCACAGTGTCTCACTCCTTTGGCTCTTTAAGGTGTCTGATCAATTGGATCAAATAGATCAATAACCCCTTTCCTGACCAATCTTTTCAAGTAGCCTACACACTGTGGTTCATGTATCCCTGGCTCCATTTTTTTTTTACCCCTCCCTGTGTCCATACCCTTACTATTGATTCCAGTTCGTTCTTGAAGCCAGTGGGTGGGATGACCTATACTCTTCTTTGAGTCTCAAGTTCAGTAATATGACTTTTTGTGGCCAGTAGAATGAACTAGAAGTGACACTGTGCCCATTTCAAGTCTAGGTCTCAGGAAGCCTTGGCTGTTTCTGTATGTTCTCCCACTCTTCTTACAAGGCCCTGAGGACCTGCTCAGACTGGCCTGCTGGGCTTTTGAGAAACATGGATTAGAGCTAAATTGCCCCAATCCCTTGGCCAAGATTGACCTTGACCACTCTATAGTCAGCCAACCCCAGTCAGATCAGCATAGTTGACACATGTGCAATAAACGCTTATTGCTGAATGTCACAGCTTGGTAGTAATAACTATAGGCACACCATTGCCACTTGATTTTACTTCATAGCGCTAAGCCTTATTTAACACTTACTACTATCCACCAATTACAGTTGACCCTTTAACAATGCTGGAGTTAGGGGTGCTGACACCCACATAGTTGAAAATCCATGTATAACTTTGATTCACCCCAAACTTAACTGCAAGTAGCCAATTGTATCATGGAAGCCTTCCTGATAATATAAACAGCTGATTAACACATATTTTGTATGCTGTATTATTATTCATTGTTGCAATAAAGTATTGGATTCTTACAATAAAGTAAGATATAGCAAAGAAAATGTTATTAAGAAAATTTCAAGGAAAATCTCAACACTAGACTGTACTTATTGAAAAAAAAATCTACCTATAAGTGGACCCGTGCAGTTCAAATCCATGCTTTCAGGGGTCAACTGATTATATGTTACTTTTATGTTTATTGTGTTCTACCATTCAATACTAATTCCATGAAAGCAGGGAGTTTTTCTGGCAAGAGTAGTTTCTCAATAAACATTTGTTAGATGAATAAATTCCCAAATTGTTTCCACATATTTTGTTTACATGCCTTGATTATTTGACACTTGAACGACATCATTAATAGATTTTCTCAAACCACTCTCTCACACACATTTACACTGTGATTTAAATTAAATGCACATAGCTGTCTTTAACTCTTCTTAGAATTCCATACGTCATTCTTTGAAAATATCCTGGCTGGAACTGGTTGGTACTCTACACATAACCATCTTCATTGTTCTTATTTTCTCTGGATTATTGGCTGACTTAAAAAGTCAGGAATCAAAATATTTCGGGCTCAAGGTTAACACACACTTGAAACTTTCCTCTCCTCTTGCACAAGCCTAACTGATTAAGGATAGTGAGTAATATATATTACTAAAAAAATTATCTCATATTTTTTTATTTTTGGAAAACATTTAATTTAGCCTCTGTTATTTTTGAACATTATTGAGGATGAATAGTTTAAAGATAGAGAAAATGTTTTTAATTGCCTGAGCTGTAATCAAAACCTGAAGCCAGTTTTGACCCAAATCCTGCTTTTAAATGTGAGACTCTGGGCTAGGCCCACAGGTGTTAGAGGATGGCATTATTTGCCACATTAACCCTTTAAAGGCATGATACCCAGGAAGGGTTCTGGAAATCAGATGTCATCATAAATGCCACTGTTTTGCCAATAGTGGGAGCTCCACAAATTTGTATTTTCGGCTTAAGTCTACCCAGCACCTCGTGGAGGAAGAAAGAGATGTAGCCATTGATAATCTAGACCAGAAGCTGATGGATCTGCCTACTGCTCCTCTTTGAGTAGTATAATTCAATAATGTATGTTATGGACAATTTCCATCATGACAGCAATTAGAAGACAAATGTTTATTTCTGTTGAGTTTTACTTGCTTGGGATTACTTTAGAACTTTGTCAGATATTCAAACCCACCTTTGTGAAAATGTTAGCATGTTATATTTTTATTATTTAGCCCATATTAAATCACTTGTTGAAGCAATGATTATAAATTGTCAGTTCCGTTGGTATTATTGAATTGATCCCATCACAGAAGTGTTAAAGATGCAATTATTTGTCTCTTTCAGCTGTGTCCTCAAGACAGAGACTTCCTGGTATCAGGAGAGAATTAAGTTTTTACATTTGGAAATGGAAGTTCAATAACTTAAATTATTTTGTTGATAGTTACAGTATGGTCTAAGTTACTTAAAAGGTTGTCTCAACTTGACTCTTTAAAAAAATTTTTTTTTAACTTTTATTTATTTTTGAGAGACAGAGAGAGACAGAGCATGAGCGGGGCAGGGGCAGAGAGAGAAGGAGACGCAGCATCTGAAGCAGGCTCCAGGCTCTGAGCTGTCCATGAACTGTGAGATCATGACCTGAGCCGAAGTCAGAGGCTTAACTGACTGATTCACCCACGTGTCCCTCATCTTGACTCTTAAAGTGCAATTCTTTTTTGTTCTGAACGGACATTTTCCCCCCATGTTTGAATTTAAATCCCATCTCTGTGCAAACATTGCTATAACATAATTTTAGTAGCACCATCTGTATTAGAAGTCCATCTGTGAAAGAAATAAACCAACGGGCCTATTTTATTCTCCATTCCAACAGCTGCCAAAGATTTATTTTAAATAAAAAATGTCCTAAACATTTTAAAGTGGTCTATGCATGATTGAAATGGAAAATTATTATGGTCAGAATATTTTTTTTATTTTTTCTTGTAGCATCCAGATAATTGAGACGTATGTATTACTTCAATTCAAATTGCTTGCCCTTGAGTTCTATGTGTGTATAACCACGTGTGAGTGCACAATACGTGTGTAGAACCATGTGTGAGGGCACGAAGACACGCACACGGATAAGCATATAGTCAGGATGCAGTTTATATTTATATTGAAAAAAAAACTTGCATGAAACTTTTCATCTGTTGAAACTTTTCTTTCTTGTCTTTTCTCTTAAGCTGATTTTTCTAAATATTTAATTCCTAGAGCTAGGAAATCTAGATTTCCCTATGTTTTCCAAGGTCCCAAATGTATAGTAAAATCAATAAGTAACCACAGGAACTCTAAAATGATTTCTATGAAACCATACTTCGGCATAGATATTACTTATTCCATAGCCACTCTGGAGAAACACAGATATGCGTACATACATGTCTTTTCATTTAACTCTCAAAGCTGTTAATTACTCCTTTTGTGCTTGCTGTCCCTCATTTGTCAGCTCTTCCATCACAGGGACAAGGCAGAATGCACGATATTCAAAAGATGAGTCTTCAGTAGTCCTTACACCTGCTTTTGCAGCAAATTCAGTGGAAAAGGTTTCTGCCACAAAACAAATCAGCTCTGTCTCCCCTGTGCCATGTTATTTCGGTAACGTGCCTTGTACTGTCGCTTTTCTGCCATAATATGAGAGGGTATGTATGCCCCAGGTTTTTCGGGGAAGATTTTGATGGGATGCAAGCGCTGGTCCTTCTCATAGAATGACATTTATTGCATGTAACAAACACAGGAACAAGGGGCTGCAATTACATAAAAGATAGGCGTCTTCTTCTGTCTTCTCAGAACAACATAGTTCTGCCACATCTACTGGACTGAATTCTCTCGTTCATAAAAGAAAAGGGCAATTAACGCAGGTAAAATCGTTACCGCACACGGCATGGAGAAGCCCTTCCGGACCCACTGCTCCATCTTGTTCGCCTTTGCTTTTTCCGGTGAGTTTTAGAACGCAGACGTAGTGAAAGCTTACAATATTGTGACAGATCACACTTCCCTAAGCTTTGTGGGTACTCTCCAAATGATCTTGGAAGACTTCCCAGCTTTGGTGCTGATTGATTTAGTTGCGATCCTTCTCTTTACAGGCAGACAAAGACTTATTGGGGGCTGGGGAGGGGAAAGCCTGAACAACAAGCCAACATGTAAGCAATGATGAGAGAAGGACAGTTTTGTCCGTATTTTGAAATTAAAATTCTAGTTGTCTGTGTTCAGATATCAGATCAAAAGCGGCTTAGGGTGATTTGACCGGAAAGCATGTTTGCTTCCTGAAGTCACTAGGAATGCTCTCTTACAAGGGTGACTTTACTAAAGATAGAATCATTCCTATACGAAAGACCGCCATTTATTGAAATCCATGGCCCAAGTCCTTTTTAAATTCATTTAATTTACATACCAATCCTATGAAGTAAATATTATCTTCCTTTTATATGTGAGAAAACTGACCTAGAGTAGAAGAAACAACTTGCCCGAGTTTACAGAGTTAATTTGGGGTTGAGTTAGGGGTCAGACTCAGGCAGTCTGGTTTCCAGCCTACAGTCCTAACCTCTTCCCTCTACTGCTAATCACTATGCCACATCTCTGGGAGCATGGGCTTTGGAGATGGACAAGCTGGGTTTAGACCCTGGCTCTGGTACCCACCAGTTGTGTGTCCTTGGGTAAGATGTTTAACTTCCATAAACCTTAGTGTCCTCATCTGTAAAATTAAAATAATAAGGTCAACCTCATTGTGTTCAGTAAGAATGAATGGAATAGGCTCTGTGTCCTTACTCGGGTGGAAACTTTTAAATTAAAAAATAGTCCCTTCACTTAAACTTTGTATGTTTTCATAGTAAATAATAAGACTAGTTTCTTGATTGCTCCCTTGCAACAACATTCACCTTGCAAAAGCCATTGCAACAGCCATTCACCTTCGCTTATTTATGGACTTTTCACTTCTCTGTATCTCACCCATATTGGGAGACATAACGAATTCTCGTATTTGCTGAAAATATCCTGTGAATTTGGCTCTTTTTGAAGTAAAATTATGGGAAAATCACACCTAGAAGTTAAATCTGAGGTCTATTTTGTTCTGGTTGTACGTAGTATTTTTGTTTGTTTGTTTGTTTGTTTGTTTTTAATGGTAGTTTTATACAGTCAGAGAAAGAAAGCTTTCATAGTGGCAAAGGTCACATAACTTACTGCAATTTTTAAGAATCTGTGTCAAAAACCATTTCTTCTTATTAAATAGAAAGAATATCTTTGGCTAGATAGGTGTTTTGTAACATTGTGCTGATACTAATGAATTTTTGCAATAGGTTGGTTTGCACAAATATTGATAGACTGAATGGATTTCCACATATCTTTCAAGACTATGGACCGCTAGGCATATTTCCTTCCTTGATGATGCTTGGAAACTTTTCTTTCTTTCCCTAACTTATTTATATGCTTCCGGTTGGTACCATGGCAAATATTCAGGGTCTATTTTAGTGAGGAAATATATCTTTATTTGCACACACACACACACACACATATTTCTTTCAAGATCATTTTTCCAAGTTTGTCACACATGCAGTCTCTACTTCCTCACTTCTTACTTCTTTTCACCCTATTCAACCTGGCTGTCACTTCTAATGGTTTGCAAAAACTGTTCTTCACAAGAGTCCGATTGGGCTTTAGGACTGATCAGCACAGGTCTTTCCACAACCTACTCACATTACCTTTCTCAAAATACTTTTCTCTTTTGGCTTTTCTGTCACACTGTTCTCTCTCTTCTTCTCTGATTCTTCTCTTACTCTGTGTGAAATTTAGGTGTTGGAGTTCCTTGGTGTATGTTGGTCAAGGTTCTCCAGAGAAATCGAATCTGTCTACCTACCTACCTGCCTATCTGGTGTTGTATCTATTGATCGTGGAGACCGAGAAGCCTCATGATCTTCCATCTACAATCTGGAAACCCAGGAAGACCAGTAGCATAGTTTGAAGGCTTGAGAGCCAGAGAGCCAGTGGTGTAGATTCTAGTCTGAGTCTAAAGTCCTGGGAACTAGAGGTGCTGAAGACAGGAGAAGGTCAATGCTCCCGTTCAATATTCAGAGAGAGAGAGAGAGAGAGAGAGAGAGAGAGAGAGAGAGAGAGAGTTCTTCTTTTTTCCTTTTTCTTCTATTCAGGTCCCCAGTGGATTGGATGATGCCTACCCATACTGGGGAGGGCAATGTATTTTACTCAGTCTACCAATACAAATGCCAATATCTTCTAGAAATATCCTCACAGACCCACTCAGAAATAATGTTTAAGCAGATAATCTGGGCATTCTGTGATCTAGTCAAGTTGACACATAATATTAACTATCACACTTGAGGTAAGTCCTAGGTTCCTCTGATTACATTCTCTCCTTAGATGAGTTTATTAAATCCCATGCCTTTAAGTATAATTGAAATTTTTACAACTACCAAAATAATAGTTCCGTTTCAAACTCCTCCCCCAAATCATTTTATTTAGCTGGCTACTTGACATCCCTATTTTGATAACCCACCAACATTCCAAACTTACTGTGCCCCGAACTGATTGATTTCACTTCCAAAGCTTTTTCTCACTTAGTCTTTTACCATCTCAGTAAACGATGATATCATTTCTAACTTAGTTGTTGAAACCAGAAACTTGTCCCCCCCCTCCATCCCCATCCAGACACAAACTCTCTGTCCAAACATATAGTCATCTACCCCATGCATGTCCACCACCTCAGTGTATTTCACCATTGTTCTTTTCTGGACTCCTGCGTTAGTCTCCCACTTGACATCTTTGCTTCTACTGTTGCCTTCCTCTGATCTATTATACATATGGAAGTTAGAGTGGTCTTCTAGGAACATAAGGTTGATCCTGCTGTCCCCATGCTTTAAACTCTTCAGTGACTGTAGCATTTAGGACCTGTACAATATGGCTTCTGCTTCTCTTTCAACCTCATCTGCTTCTACTGTCCCCTTTGCTATATACTTCAACACAGTGGCTTTATTTCATATCTTTGAACACATCAAGTTAATCTTTTTTAATATTTCATCACAAACACATCCCCATGCCCATTCTCTTTTGTGCTATTTGTGTGATTGATTCTTTTCATTCAGTGGGTCATTTTATAACTAACTTACTGTCTCAGATAAGACTGTTCTATATTATAAAAATTGATTTTTAAAAAATTTTCTAGCATAGCCCTAGTTGATTTCCTTCACAGCACCTAATACACCTTGTATTTAAATACTTATTTGCTTACTTGTGCTATCCATTTCTTCACTAGATTATATACTTCATTAATAAAAAGACTATTTTTTGTTTCATATATTACAACCTTGGTGTCTCACACAGTATTTTGACATAGTAGTCATTCAATAAATATTTCCTAAATAAACACATAAGTTAAATAGAGTGGGAAATTTTTTTTGAGATATGGGTGTGTGTCAGAATTCCTTAGAGCAGAGCAAAATAAAGAACAATTACAGTTGTAGAGTTTCAGATATGGTTTATGAGTTCCTGGGGTATACATTTATTAAAACTTCTGTGAACTTCAACCCAAGTACAATATAAAGTCCATAAAGCAGTAGTAAAAAAGGGAAACACAACAGAACACTATTCACAGTCTTCCCTAAATTATTCCCAGATTGATTGTCTGTGTTGTTCTCAATGCAAAAAAAACAGTGTCCATACAGAATGACAGCTGGCCAGTCACTCTATTTGGTGAAATGTTCTTCCTTTGAAGTAGCTGATGGGAAAATTAATAGACCATGGAGGTTGAAAGAATAAAAGTAGGGGCAGATTCAGATATCTTTAATGTGAGAAGTCTTTCTTCTTCCCTTTACTGTGTATGAAATGAAAAAAATATTAAGATAATGTCAATCCTTACCATTCTTAGTAATTATCCATTTTCTTGTACCAATAATTATATCCTTGGGAAGAATCAGGGTATATTACATTAAAGTTGGAGTCTATTTCTATCTGGGATCAGTCCTTTGTAAATTTAAATCTTCAAGTCTGGGACTTCTGCTTTCAGTGGAAATGCAATTAACCTCTTAAATAACTTAACCTCCTAAATAACTGAGGAAATGTGAAATATATATGAAAGTGGTTTTTAAGATATTGGACATCAGGTAACAAAGGATAGTGATGCCTCAAAAATAGGAAACAAACAAGGTGAATTTCAACATTGTCCCAACTCCTTGCCTGAAAAAAATTTCATATAATACAAGGAGGTAAGAACCCAGAAAGAACTTGCTGGTCTCCTTCAGCTGAGAAGAGAGGGCTGGGGAGTCCATGGAGGTCAACATGGTTTTATTTGTATGGCAGATTACCAGATAAGAGACAGCTGTATTTAGAGAGACCTGTAGAGTTCCTTCTCAAGTCTTTTTATATAGGTGTATTCTGGTAAGTACATGCATGTGAGGCCACCGAGACTAGAGGAAAAAAACACCTAAAAGATTAGAGAAAATAGTACTTGAACTGGGACTGAGAATAGTTTCACCAGCCAGTGTAAAAAACCTATTAATTCATCAGATATCAAGACTTTTATTGCAATAGTGGAGAAAATTCACCATAGATAAATACTGCTTTGGTCTTGCCTAGCAAAGGTGAAAATCAAGACCTGAAAGAATCGTATAAAATAACTTATCTCTGTCCAAGAATAAAGGTAAAGAATATTTATAGAAATACAAAAATATCCAACATATAAGGTGGAATTTATAATGTTGACAAACAATAGAAAATTACCAGGTGTACCAATGAGAAGAAAAATATGAGGGGCGCCTGGGTGGCGCAGTCGGTTAGGCGTCCGACTTCAGCCAGGTCACGATCTCGCGGTCCGTGAGTTCGAGCCCCGCGTCAGGCTCTGGGCTGATGGCTCAGAGCCTGGAGCCTGTTTCCGATTCTGTGTCTCCCTCTCTCTCTGCCCCTCCCCCGTTCATGCTCTGTCTCTCTCTGTCCCAAAAATGAATAAACGTTGAAATTGTTAAAAAAAAAAAATATGATCCTTAATGAGAAGTAAAACTAAAAATTGACTAAAACAACTCCCAAATGATGCACATGACAGAATTAGTAGATAAGGATGTTAAAACAGTTATTGTAATCATAATCCACATGTTCAAGAAGCTGGGGAATGATTAGGCATATTAGGTAGAGAAATGGAAAAAAATGTATGTATCTCCATATTAAACTTCTCAAGATGAAAGATACAATGTCTTAGAGAATAAATACACTGGATGAGATTAACAGGAGGTTAGATATTGCAGAAGAAAGAAATCAGTGAATAGGCATATATAGTGATAATACTTATAATGAAATACAGGTAAACAATGAAAAAAATGAAGATAATATCAGATCGCTGTAGAAAAAAATTCAAGCAATGGAATCTTTACATAAAGGGACTAAGGAAAAGTATAAAGAAATATTGTAAAAAATGACAAATAAATTTAAAGTAAAACTATGGGAAAATATACCATGGTAACAGTAATCGAAAGAAATCTGGAGTGGCTACATTAATATCAGAAATAGTAGATTTCAGAATAAATATTACCAGCAATAAAGAGAGCCATTTCATGATAATAAAGAGGTCAATTCATGAAGAGAGCTTAACAATCCTAATTAAATGCAATTTATGCATTTAATAGTAGATCCTCAAGTAAAAACTGAAAAACTCGAAAGAACTGTAAAGAAAAATAAACAAACCCACAATTATAGTTAAATAGTTAATCATCTACTTTTAACATTAAATGAACAAGTAGAGAGAACACCAGTAAAGATGTAGAGAACTTAATACTTTCAACAAGTTTGAACTAATTGACATTTATAGAACACCCCCCCCACCAAGACTAATTGAATAATCTGTTAATTGCACATGGAACATTTAACAATGTAGACCATATTCTAGAACATAAAATGACTCTCAAAAAATTTTCAAAGATTCAAGTCATAGGATGTTCTCTGAGCACAGTGGAATTGAATTAGAAAGAAATATTAAAAGTAATATTTTTAGAATCTTAGAGATCTTCTAAGTAACCCATAGGATAAAAAATTCAAAAGGAAAATGAAAAAGTATCTTGAAGTGAATAAAAATGAAAATACATCTTGTTAAATTTGTGCAATGCAGACAAAACAGTACTTAAAGGGAAACTAATAGCACTAGTCTTTTTTTTTTTTTATAGTTTGGAACATTTCATCAAAGTTTTTATTTTTTTATTTATTATTATTTTTTTTAATATATGAAATTTATTGACAAATTGTTTTCCATACAACACCCAGTGCTCATCCCAAAAGGTGCCCTCCTCAATACCCATCACCCACCCTCCCCTCCCTCCCACCCCCCATCAACCCTCAGTTTGTTCTCAGTTTTTAACAGTCTCTTATGCTTTGGCTCTCTCCCACTCTAACGTCCTTTTTTTTTTCCTTCCCCTCCCCCATGGGTTCCTGTTAAGTTTCTCAGGATCCACATAAGAGTGAAACCATATGGTATCTGTCTTTCTCTGTATGGCTTATTTCACTTAGCATCACACTCTCCAGTTCCATCCACGTTGCTACAAAAGGCCATATTTCATTTTTTCTCATTGCCACATAGTATTCCATTGTGTATATAAACCACAATTTCTTTATCCATTCATCAGTTGATGGACATTTAGGCTCTTTCCATAATTTGGCTATTGTTGAGAGTGCTGCTATGAACATTGGGGTACAAGTGCCCCTATGCATCAGTACTCCTGTATCCCTTGGGTAAATTCCTAGCAGTGCTATTGCTGGGTCATAGGGTAGGTCTATTTTTAATTTTCTGAGGAACCTCCACACTGCTTTCCAGAGCGGCTGCACCAATTTGCATTCCCACCAACAGTGCAGGAGGGTTCCCGTTTCTCCACATCCTCTCCAGCATCTATAGTCTCCTGATTTGTTCATTTTGGCCACTCTGACTGGCGTGAGGTGATACCTGAGTGTGGTTTTGATTTGTATTTCCCTGATAAGGAGCGATGCTGAACATCTTTTCATGTGCCTGTTGGCCATCTGGATGTCTTCTTTAGAGAAGTGTCTATTCATGTTTTCTGCCCATTTCTTCACTGGGTTATTTGTTTTTCGGGTGTGGAGTTTGGTGAGCTCTTTATAGATTTTAGATACTAGCCCTTTGTCCGATATGTCATTTGCAAATATCTTTTCCCATTCCGTTGGTTGCCTTTTAGTTTTGTTGGTTGTTTCCTTTGCTGTGCAGAAGCTTTTTATCTTCATAAGGTCCCAGTAATTCACTTTTGCTTTTAATTCCCTTGCCTTTGGGGATGTGTCGAGTAAGAGATTGCTACGGCTGAGGTCAGAGAGGTCTTTTCCTGCTTTCTCCTCTAAGGTTTTGATGGTTTCCTGTCTCACATTTAGGTCCTTTATCCATTTTGAGTTTATTTTTGTAAATGGTGTGAGAAAGTGGTCTAGTTTCAACCTTCTGCATGTTGCTGTCCAGTTCTCCCAGCACCATTTGTTAAAGAGGCTGTCTTTTTTCCATTGGATGTTCTTTCCTGCTTTGTCAAAGATGAGTTGGCCATATGTTTGTGGGTCTAGTTCTGGGGTTTCTATTCTATTCCATTGGTCTGTGTGTCTGTTTTTGTGCCAATACCATGCTGTCTTGATGATGACAGCTTTGTAGTAGAGGCTGAAGTCTGGGATTGTGATGCCTCCTGCTTTGGTCTTCTTCTTCAAAATTCCTTTGGCTATTCGGGGCCTTTTGTGGTTCCATATGAATTTTAGGATTGCTTGTTCTAGTTTCGAGAAGAATGCTGGTGCAATTTTGATTGGGATTGCATTGAATGTGTAGATAGCTTTGGGTAGTATTGACATTTTGACAATATTTATTTTTCCAATCCATGAGCAGGGAATGTCTTTCCATTTCTTTAAATCTTCTTCAATTACCTTCATAAGCTTTCTATAGTTTTCAGCATACAGATCCTTTACATCTTTGGTTAGATTGATTCCTAGGTATTTTATGCTTCTTGGTGCAATTGTGAATGGGATCAGTTTCTTTATTTGTCTTTCTGTTGCTTCATTGTTAGTGTATAAGAATGCAACTGATTTCTGTACATTGATTTTGTATCCTGCAACTTTGCTGAATTCATGTATCAGTTCTAGCAGACTTTTGGTGGAGTCTATCGGATTTTCCATGTATAATATCATGTCATCTGCAAAAAGCGAAAGCTTGACTTCATCTTTGCCAATTTTGATGCCTTTGATTTCCTTTTGTTGTCTGATTGCTGATGCTAGAACTTCCAGCACTATGTTAAACAACAACGGTGAGAGTGGGCATCCCTGTCGTGTTCCTGATCTCAGGGAAAAAGCTCTCAGTTTTTCCCCGTTGAGGATGATGTTAGCTGTGGGCTTTTCATAAATGGCTTTTATGATCTTTAAGTATGTTCCTTCTATCCCGACTTTCTCAAGGGTTTTTATTAAGAAAGGGTGCTGGATTTTGTCAAAGGCCTTTTCTGCATCGATTGACAGGATCATATGGTTCTTCTCTTTTTTTTTTGTTAATGTGATGTATCACGTTGATTGATTTGCGAATGTTGAACCAGCCCTGCATCCCAGGAATGAATCCCACTTGATCATGGTGAATAATTCTTTTATATGCTGTTGAATTCGATTTGCTAGTATCTTATTGAGAATTTTGGCATCCATATTCATCAGGGATATTGGCCTGTAGTTCTCTTTTTTGACTGGGTCTCTGTCTGGTTTAGGAATCAAAGTAATACTGGCTTCATAGAATGAGTCTGGAAGTTTTCCTTCCCTTTCTATTTCTTGGAATAGCTTGAGAAGGATAGGTATTATCTCTGCTTTAAACGTCTGGTAGAACTCCCCTGGGAAGCCATCTGGTCCTGGACTCTTATTTGTTGGGAGATTTTTGATAACCGATTCAATTTCTTCGCTGGTTATGGGTCTGTTCAAGCTTTCTACTTCCTCCTGATTGAGTTTTGGAAGAGTGTGGGTGTTCAGGAATTTGTCCATTTCTTCTAGGTTGTCCAATTTGTTGGCATATAATTTTTCATAGTATTCCCTGATAATTGTTTGTATCTCTGACGGATTGGTTGTAATAATTCCATTTTCATTCATGATTTTATCTATTTGGGTCATCTCCCTTTTCTTTTGGAGAAGCCTGACTAGAGGTTTGTCAATTTTGTTTATTTTTTCAAAAAACCAACTCTTGGTTTCGTTGATCTGCTCTACAGTTTTTTTAGATTCTATATTGTTTATTTCTGCTCTGATCTTTATTATTTCTCTTCTTCTGCTGGGTTTAGGCTGCCTTTGCTGTTCTGCTTCTATTTCCTTTAGGTGTGCTGTTAGATTTTGTATTTGGGATTTTTCTTGTTTCTTGAGATAGGCCTGGATTGCAATGTATTTTCCTCTCAGGACTGCCTTCGCTGCGTCCCAAAGCGTTTGGATTGTTGTATTTTCATTTTCGTTTGTTTCCATATATTTTTTGATTTCTTCTCTAATTGCCTGGTTGACCCACTCATTCGTTAGTAGGGTGTTCTTTAACCTCCATGCTTTTGGAGGTTTTCCAGACTTTTTCCTGTGGTTGATTTCAAGCTTCATAGCATTGTGGTCTGAAAGTATGCATGGTATAATTTCAATTCTTGTAAACTTATGAAGGGCTGTTTTGTGACCCAGTATATGATCTATCTTGAAGAATGTTCCATGTGCACTCGAGAAGAAAGTATATTCTGTTGCTTTGGGATGCAGAGTTCTAAATATATCTGTCAAGTCCATCTGATCCAGTGTCTCATTCAGGGCCCTTGTTTCTTTATTGACCGTGTGTCCAGATGATCTATCCATTTCTGTAAGTGGGGTGTTAAAGTCCCCAGCAATTACCACATTCTTATCAATAAGGTTGCTTCTGTTTATGAGTAATTGTTTTATATATTTGGGGGCTCCGGTATTCGGCGCATAGACATTTATAATTGTTAGCTCTTCCTGATGGATAGACCCTGTAACTATTATATAATGTCCTTCTTCATCTCTTGTTATAGCCTTTAATTTAAAGTCTAGTTTGTCTGATATAAGTATGGCTACTCCAGCTTTCTTTTGGCTTCCAGTAGCATGATAAATAGTTCTCCATCCCCTCACTCTGAATCTAAAGGTGTCCTCAGGTCTAAAATGAGTCTCTTGTAGACAGCAGATAGATGGGTCTTGTTTTTTTATCCATTCTGATACCCTATGTCTTTTGGTTGGCGCATTTAATCCATTTACATTCAGTGTTATTATAGAAAGATACGGGTTTAAATTTTTTTTTTTTCAACGTTTATTTATTTTTGGGACAGAGAGAGAGACAGAGCATGAACGGTGGAGGGCCAGAGAGAGAGGGAGATACAGAATGGGAAACAGGCTCCAGGCTCTGAGCCATCAGCCCAGAGCCCGACGCGGGGCTCGAACTCACGGACCGCGAGATCGTGACCTGGCTGAAGTCGGACGCTTAACCGACTGCGCCACCCAGGCACCCCGAAAGATACGGGTTTAGAGTCATTATGATGTCTGTATGTTTTATGCTTGTAGTGATGTCTCTGTTACTTTGTCTCACAGGGTCCCCCTTAGGATCTCTTGTAGGGCTGGTTTAGTGGTGACAAATTCCTTCAGTTTTTGTTTGTTTGGGAAGACCTTTATCTCTCCTTCTATTCTAAATGACAGACTTGCTGGATAAAGGATTCTCAGCTGCATATTTTTTCTGTCTAGCACACTGAAAATCTCATGCCAAGTCTTTCTGGCTTGCCAAGTTTCAAAAGAGAGATCAGTCACGAGTCTTATAGGTCTCCCTTTATATGTGAGGGCACGTTTACCCCTTGCTGCTTTCAGAATTTTCTCTTTATCCTTGTATTTTGCCAGTTTCACTATGATATGTCGTGCAGAAGATCGATTCAAGTTACGTCTGAAGGGAGTTCTCTGTGCCTCTTGGATTTCAATGACTTTTTCCTTCCCCAGTTCAGGGAAGTTCTCAGCTATTATTTCTTCAAGTACCCCTTCAGCACCTTTCCCTGTCTCTTCCTCCTCTGGGATACCAATTATGCGTATATTATTTCTTTTTAGTGTATCACTTAGTTCTCTAATTTTCCCCTCATACTCCTGGATTTTTTTATCTCTCTTTTTCTCAGCTTCCTCTTTTTCCATAACTTTATCTTCTAGTTCACCTATTCTCTCCTCTGCCTCTTCCATCCGAGCCGTGGTGGTTTGCATTTTGTTTTGCATTTCATTTAAAGCGTTTTTCAGCTCCTCGTGACTGTTCCTTAGTCCCTTGATCTCTGTAGCAAGAGATTCTCTGCTGTCCTGTATGCTGTTTTCCAGCCCAGCGATTAATTTTATGACTATTATTCTAAATTCACTTTCTGTTATATTATTTAAATCCTTTTTGATCAGCTCATTAGCTGTTATTTCCTGGAGATTCTTCTGAGGGGAATTCTTCCGCTTGGTCATTTTGGATAGTCCCTGGTGTGGTGAGGAGCTGCAGGGCACTTCCCCTGTGCTGTGGTGTATAACTGGAGTTGGTGGGCAGGGCCGCAGTCAGTCCTGATGTCTGCCCCCAGCCCACCGCTGGGGCCACAGTCAGACTGGTGTGTGCCTTCTCTTCCCCTCTCCTAGGGGCGGGATTCACTGTGGGGTGGCGTGGCCCGTCTGGGCTACTTGCACACTGCCAGGCTTGTGATGCTGGGGATCTGGCGTATTAGCTGGGGTGGGAAGGCAAGGTGCACGGCGGCAGGGGGGGCAGGCTTAGCTCGCTTCTCCTTAGGTGATCCACTTCAGGAGGGGCCCTGTGGCAGCCGGAGGGAGTCAGATCGCTGCCGGAGGTTTGGCTCCGCAGAAGCACAGAGTTGGGTGTTTGCGCGGAGCGAGCAAGTTCCCTGGCCGGAGCCGGTTCCCTTTGGGATTTTGGCTGGGGGATGGGCGGGGGAGATGGCGCTGGCGAGCGCCTTTGTTCCCCGCCAAACTGAGCTCTGTCGTCCGGGGGCTCCGCAGCTCACCCTCCCTTTGTCCACCAGCCTTCCCGCTTTCCGAGCAGAGCTGTTAACTTATGACCTCCCAGACGCTAAGTCGCGCTTGCTGTCGGAACACAGTCCGTCAGGCCCCTCCGCTTTTGCAAGCCGGGCTCGGGGGCTCTGCTTGGCTGGCGAGCCGCCCCTCCGCCCCGGCTCCCTCCCGCCAGTCCGTGGAGCGCGCACCGCCTGGCCGCCCTTCCTACCCTCTTCCGTGGGCCTCTCGTCTGCACTTGGGTCCGGTGACTCCGTTCTGCTAATCCTCTGGCGGTTTTCTGGGTTATTTAGGCAGGTGTAGGTGGAATCTAAGTGATCAGCAGGACGCGCGGTGAGCCCAGCGTCCTCCTACGCCGCCATCTTCCCAGAATCCCCCCAATAGCACTAGTCTTAAAAGGGTCTCAAATCAATGACCTCAGCTTCCACTTCAGAATATTAGAAAGGATGAATAATCCCAAAGCAAGCAAAAGAAAGGAAATAATACAAATCAGAGAAGAAATCAATGAAACAGATGATAGCAAAATGATAGAGAAAATTAGTAAAAACAAAGGCTGATTTTTGAGCAGATAACTAAAATTATAGGAAGATCATTTCCTGTCCCAAACCATGTACTTTGTGGTTTTTTGACTGGTAGATTAGAGGGCCTTGTGAATATTTTACTCAATGCTGCGTGAAATATGATGTTTTTCCATTTGGCTGATAGGAACGGGCACTGTATTCAGCTATGTGTGAGTATCAGGTACTGGTCCCTCTAATTCTTTTGGGTGGTTCTTTCGCCAGCCTTCCAATACCTTCTTCACACACACGCACTGTTCAGTACTCTGTTGAATACTCAAGAGTGATCTTCTGCAGGTTTCAGGGTCCTTTTCCTGGGCAGCCCTCTCGTCTCCAGGACTCTGCTTGGTACATCTAACTGTTTGGACTATTAGTTCGATGTCACAACTCTGATTCTCTGCCTATGTTGCTCCTTCCTGTGGCAGTTGACTGGGAACTATTTCAAAGCAGTAAGCTCGAGCAATTGTGGGGTTTACCTCAATTTACATTTCTCAGGAATCCCCGCCCTTTGTTGCCATGGTCCAATGTCTTGAAAGTTTTTGTTTTATACATCTCATCCTGTTTTTGATTGTTTCATTGGGAGAGTTAATTAAGTCTCTACTGCTCCATTTTGCCTAGTAGGAGATATTTTCATCTTTTTTTCAATGCATTTGGATGTATGTTTGTCATTTTCTTTTCTGTGCCTCAATATGTTTGGCTTTTCTCTGTCTCTTTTTTGTTCACCATTTGAGTTTTTAACTGTGTTGTCCCATTATCTCCTAAATTGAATTTAAATTTATACATTCTACATTTTTTTGATGGATGCATTAACAGTGGCAGTTAATAAGTGTTTGATTGCTGCAGAATACTCACAGGGCCCAGAATTATAATGATTACAAGCCTACAGTTTTCTTCAGGAAAAGGAAACAATATAGCTACTTGGGATTAATTTAATAACTTCCAGACAGCAATTTGCTGAGTGCTTTTGATATTCAATATTGATTTTAAACCATAAGAAACTAAAATAAACATTGAAGGCAATCAGTGTATCATTGAGAATTATTTAGGATACAAAACTTTTATTGGTCTTTTAAAATTTCATATTTTATGCTGCTGTTTTTAAGCATTGCATGGCACCTTGATTTGATCCAGATATCATTTAAGGCCACTGATAATATATATAACAAGTTAAGATTGCAAATACTGTCTAGCCAGACTATCAGAAATATAACTATAATTGAACAACTTGGGTTTATTGCTCGTTTCAACAAGGGGAAATCTGCACCATCAAGAACTGTGAGTCATCTAAGTAAGAGAGTTTTAGAAACAACTTTTCAAAATAAGATTTGGGCTTGGTTTATCAATTTTGAAGAAGACTGAGGAAGCTGACTTTGTTCTGGATTGGACACTGTCAGAGAGTGGAGGTAATTCTATCTTAATAAATCTTATCAAAAAGGAAAGAAGACTAGATTAAGGTTAAAATTGTAGTCATTTGTATCAACCAGGATAGGGGGATGCTCAGACATTTTTGCAGTTTGGAGAATGTTAATGTTTTTGTCTGTACTCAGACATGGTTATGGTCTTGTCTTTGTGTTGATCCACAAGAGTCACAGATTGGCCTTTTCTGATGTTGATGTTCTCTGAAATTACATTCCACAGGAGAACACCAAGACCTAGCTATGAGTGCCAGGCTGCATCCTTGCTGTCAAAAACTGCTTTTCTTTTTCCAAAGACATATTGAAATGAAACCAGATAAGAGAATTCAAAGAGACATTAATAATAGGAAAGTCTATTTAAGCTAAAAGGATGCATGGTATGCAAAATGTGCATCATTGTATCAGTCAGGGTTCTCTAGAGAAGCAGAACAAATAGTATATCATCTATCTATCTATCTATCTATCTATCTATCTAATGAAGTATATATAACCATGTAAGACGTATGGTTACTGTACTGGAGAGATCACATGGAGAGGACAAGCCCTGAGACTACAAAGGAGAGAGAGAGACCCAGGTTTTCAAGATCTTAATCACTATACAGCAGCTACTGTGTTAATGACATCAACTGAGACCAACCAGATAATTGCTCAGCTAAACCCAGTCAACAAATAGAAAGATGAAAATAAAAAATAATCTTATTTTTATAAGTCACTATGCTTTGAGAAAGTTTGTCGTACAACAATAGATAATCAGAACGGGGATGCGGAAAGGCAAAAAAAAAGAAGGAGCGAGAGCAGTTAGAGGGCTAGTCAGTTGTCCAGGTGAGAGATGATGTGACCTTGAACTAAAATTTCAGGGGATAAGAAGAGACTGAAGTCAGAGATAACAGGATTTGTTGAGAGGTTGCTGGATGTGAGATAAAGAGAAGAATCAAGGTATTTTATGTTACTGGTTGGAACAACTGGGATCACAACAATACTACCTAGAGGTGAAAAAGTTTTTAAAGAAAAGTTTATTTACGTAGGGTAAATAGAAGTTTAGCTTTTAGATATCACTATTAGTATGACTACTGGACATCTAGTAGAACTGCCTTGTAAGTAGTTGGATCCACACTAGGGAGCCTCTTGGAGGCACTAATGTGCGGATGACAAAGGGAATCAAGAAGAAATGATTAGTGAGATAGGAGGAAAATCAGAAAAATATGATGTCATTAAATCCAAGTGAAGAGGTGTTTGAAAGAAGAAAGTGTGTTGGGTCAAACGCTCCTGAGAGGGCATGTACGAAGAGGGTCAGTCATGACCCTTGGATGTGACGACATGAATGTATTTATTGACGAAGAGCAAGATTGATTTCAGTGGAGTAGTAAAGATGAAGGCCTAAAATTATGAGTTTAAGAGAGAGTGGATGATGAAAACATGAAGGCAATGAGGACAAAACAGTTTTTGTTATTTTTGCTAGTAAAGGGAGCAAAATTCCTCAAAATTCGAGGTAGGTAGGATTGTAAGGGGATTTCTTTTCTTCCCTTTCTTTTCTCTTCTCTTCTTTTCTTTTCTTTTTTTTCTTTTCTTTTCTTTCTTTTTTCTTTTTTTAAGTAGGCTTCACACCCAACGTGGAGCCCAACGTGGGGCTTGAACTCATGACCATGAGAGTCAGACATGGGATGCCTGGGTGGCTCAACCAGTTGAAAGTCTGACTCTTGGTTTTGCCTCGGGTCATGATCTCACAGTTCATCAGTTTGGGCCCTGCATTGGCCTCTGCGCTTGGGATTCTCTCTCTCTCTCTCTCTCTCTCTCTCTCTCTCTCTCTCTTTCTCTCACTGCTCCTCCCCTTCTTGCACATGTGTACTGTCTCTCTCTCAAAATAAATAAACATTCAAAAACAAACAAACAAAAAAAAAAACACAGACACCCAAACAAGGGACTCTCTAAAAGGAAAAAGATGTCCTATGTTTATTTTGTCATGAGAAAATCCAGTGAAGAGGGAAATCCTGACAAGGGATATAAGTAGGTAATTTCAGGAGTTGGGATCCAGAACACAGGGAGAGGCATTGACGTGCTCTGGAAGAAAGGCCATTCACCAAAGGAAGCAGTGTGTAAAAGAACAGATGTTTGATCTTGGTGGATTTGGTGGAATAGGATGAGGAAGTTATCTGTTGAGCATTTCTAATTTTGCCGCTTGAGTGATGTTTTGGGGAGGAGATGTTGTCATTTTGGGGAGAAATAAAATTTTGTGAAATAGTCATCTGAAGAGAGTAAATGCTTTAGACATCTGGAAGCAATTAGGAAGTTCTGCGTTTCTGTTTCTCCACTGAAGAGGGATTGGATCCTGACCCTCTGCCCTGTTGTTACATATTCTGCTGTTTTGCCCAAAAGTTATTGTAGAAATTGTTCTGAATTAAGGTTGCCATAGAGCTTGGGTATGCAGTCTTAGTGAATCACCACAAATTTTCGTATCTGTTGTGGATAGATTCAGGATAGGTGTGATCTCGGTCAGGACACCTTACTGGACTCTGCACAGGCAAACTGCTGAATTGTCTTGATCATTGTAAAAGTTTTAGCAACACCACCATATGGCAGAGTTATTTCGAAGGGTAGGATTCCATTTTAGAGTTAGAAAATGTGTTTGCTCTGCATCTGCTGAGTTGTTGAAGCCATTCAGCTGGCCTCAGGGTGGTTCCTTGTTTTTTGGCTGTGAATTACTGTCAGTGTGATATCATTCTGTTTTGCTGTCCCAGAATTCTCTGCCAACACATTTTCCTCCATCAACAATGGTGGTTTTTTTTTTTTTTTTGTGGCATAATCCTTATTTATCAGCAAGGAATCACAGAGCTACAGGAGGATTTCAAACTCTTGAATTTCATACATTAGTGGTGTCCAGAAAAACCTGGAAATAGATATATAGTATATATTATATGAATTCTCTCTTGTATATAATATATATATATAATCTCACTGATTTTTCAAAAATAATCATTCAATTATTCAAGTGGTAAGTAAAAAAAAATGCTAGCAGCCTAAATTTTAAAAAGAGATCAGTTACTGCACTAATAATAAGTAAATAGAATTATCCAATGTTATAGAGGAAGCAAGGCGGGGTGGGGGGATGGTATTAGTGATGGAGCCCATGGAGAAGTAAGAGGAAGATGTGATTTATCTTCCTCAGCACCAAAAAAGAAGTACCATGACAATCTATTTTTGAGCCATAACTTAAGTAAAACCAGACCTGTATGAAAACGAAATCTTACTGGTCAGGCAATAAATATTGATATGTCATGAAGCACGTACTGATACGGAGACTGTATTTGTGAAAGATAAAATTTTGGTGAAAGTTCAGAAACGCTCTAAGTGCTCTGATGTTAAACAAAACCCTTTGGCCAATTTCAGAATGTCATTTTCCGCACTGCAGTGTATTTGTCATTTTAGACCAAATGTAGGACTTTTCACTTGGGGATAAAAACATCTGGCTTTGAGTCACTGAATTGTCTAATGGAATAAGCACTGGAAGTGATAATAGGCAGACGATTGAAACATGCTCTTCAGCTTCCCTAGCTCCCCTAGGGGATAAATATTTCATTCGATGGAATGAGAATTAGCTTTTGAAGTAACAGTGAGAGCACCCAGAATTTTCCCAGTTCTATGTCTCTAGAGAAACTGCTTAGTCCAAGTAATTGAACTTTTGGAAATGAGACTGGTGCATGCTCATAGGCTGAGGTGAAACTCAGACCAAAGTATGGCCAAGTTATTTGGGGATGTGATAAGTTAGGGTAACAGGCTTGGCCATATAAGCCTGGGGGTGCCTGAGGATGCCTGCCTTTGCAAATGGAACAGAATAGGAGTGATATATTCTGGGCTCTCAACATAAATACTGGGAATTAGAATTATAACTATTGCTAAATTAAGCAATGTTAAAGACTCCTAGTCTGTATTTCCTTATCTGTATGAAACAGATACATGTTATTAACTTGCATTGAGTTGTCACAGAATGTTTCACGTTTCCCATAAATGATGTACAGGATTGATGTACTTTTGGGTATTTTTCTTTTTTCCACCCCTATTCCCCTTTTGTGTATGTTTCTGATCTATGGATATTGGACTTGGATGAGGAACTCAGGCACGATGTGACAGTAATAGGGAAGCTTTCATTGTGCAGGGAGAGGTATTCCAGGATTCTTAGAGCTCCGAAAGAGACAGGCTGAAGCCTCTGAGAACACACAACTGCTACCATAGATCAAAGATGATGTGTGTAGCAAAGGAAAATATTTTTTCTCTCCCTTATATGTATGTTTTTTTTTCCAGAAGACATGGGGATTATGGTTCTAATTCTATTCTGTCTGCCACAGGAAATAAATAAAAAATCTCCTAAGAGATTTGAAAAATTAAAATGATTTAATTTAAATGAAACCATAAGGGCCAGGACTACTAAATGCTGGCAATTGTAATAACCCTGGCTTGAGGTGCTTAGAGAAGCAGTATGCAGAGGACAGAGACTTTAAAATAATTTGAAACCTGTGGGCAATGAGAAAACTTTTATAGAGCAAGGGCTATGACAATAACAATAACAACTGACCTGCTTTTGGAAAAAAAGTACCATTTAGGTGGTTGAATAAGTACAGCTCTCAAAATATTCCTCTCTTTCTCATAAAAGCTAAATTAGGAACAAAGTAGTTGAAAATAAGGCAAAAATACAGCAGCAATAGGCCCATAGGAAATTAGGTGCAAGTAAAGCCTTGGGCTCTCTTGAGGTCCATGCAGACAGAACTGTGCAGAGCTTCTGAACTTTGCCTGGAATTCTAGGATAAGCTTTGGAAAGCAATAAATGGAGCAACACTTAACCATCAGGGATATTAGGTTCCCCAACACCCGGAGGGGCAGAAGGGATGAGGGGAGGAATAAGTCATTTCTGTCCTCAAGGCCAGTGAAGTTCAAGATTCTGAGGAGAAGAGAGGTTCTTCCAGGTCCATTGGCAGGAAGCATGCCTAGTTCTAGATTACAGCCACTTTGCTTTCCACTGTCTGTGACAACTGGACAAAGAATAATACATCTCATCTAAGGGAATCCAATAGGGTAAAAATGATTATCAGTGAAGACAAATAAGATTATTTGGTATAATAGAATTGATTTTATAGGCAGGAAACAATTTTGGGGGGACTCCCCTGCCCCATCTTTTAAGGAGATATAAATGCAGCACACAAATGATTTTTTTTCCCTTTTTGGTATTAGAAACTACGTTTTTACCCAAATACATCCATTTAGTAGATGACATGGAGGAACATATTGTCACTGTGGAAACTGAATTAAAGACTTTGAGTTTAAAAGGCATAAATTGTCTCAAAATTCAGAGTAAAGACACGGAGATAACAATGATGAGGGAAAAGATGAAATATTTGGTTGGTAGATCCAGGAATCTAACATGTAGATAATTAAAAAAAGAAATAACAGATTAAGGATATGCGCTCCTTTAAAAAAAGAAAAGGATCTCTGAGCTAAGGATAGAGTTGAATCTATAGATTGAAAGGACTAATCAGGGGTGCCTTGGGTGGCTCAGTTGGATAAGTATCCAACTCTTGATTTCAGCCCAGGTCATGATCTCTCAGTTCATGGGATCGAGCTCCACATTGGGCTCTATGTATGGAGCCTGCTTGGGATTCTCTCTCTCCCTCTCCTTCTGACCCTTCCTCACTCACGTCAGCATGTGATGTGAGTCACAAAATAAATAAATAAACTTAGAAAAAAAGAGAAAGGACTAATCAAATTCCTGGTAGGAATGATGGAAAAAAAAAAAAAAAACTCTGAACATATTCTGATAACATTGGCTTCTAAAGTTACAAAAATCTGACAAAAGTCTATAGGGAGAGAAAAAAATTATAGTCTGACAATTGACCATTTATTTGCCAGTCAGCTATAAACAATCTCCTGGGCACTGACAGAAAAAATCGTGATTCCAGAAATCACTGCTGTCAGCGCAGAAGAATTCAGACAGGCTTTCCTGGAGTAAGTAACCCTGACACAGAAAAGAGAACATAGCTATGGATGAAATGCTTAAAGAAATAGATGGTGACATGAAAGTAAACAAAAAAAAAAAAACACTAGAAAATAACAGATTGATCTGAAAGATAAGCAAATAACATTTTTAGAAATAGAAAATGTTGAAGTAACTCTAATAATGCAGGTTAGACATAGCACAGAATGAAGGTGCTTGCAGCCACTACTTGAAGGAATTAACTAGACTGCATCCCAGGGAGACAAAGAGACAAAAAATATGAGAAAAGGTAGGATATAGGGAGGAAAGAATGAGAAGGTTCAGCATATTTTAAGTGGACTTCCAGAAAAAGTAGGATAGAAAAAAGTGGGGAAAACAAACTACTTGAAGAAATAATGTCTGAAAAATTTATAAATTAAAAAAAAAACCAAAAACAAACCTATAGGTTTTTAAGAAAGTGAAATATTCACCAATCTGGATAGACACTAAGAAATTTACACTTAAATTAATTGTGGTGAAATGGCAGAAAACAAAGGTAAAGAAAAATCTTAAAAGCCATCAGAGAAAAAGCAAGTCACATACAGGTTAAAAATGGGTGAGCTAAGTAGCCAATCTAAGAGGCCAGAATAAGAACAGAGCAACTTTCCACTATAAAATGAATAATGTCTGAGGATTGAATACAGAACATAGTAAGAATAGTTGATAGTACTGTATTGCATTATTAAAATTTGCTGGGGGCGCCTGGGTGGCTCAGTCGGTTAAGCGGCCAACTTCAGCTCAGGTCATGATCTCGCGGTCCGTGAGTTCAGGCCCCGCGTCGGGCTCTGTGCTGACAGCTCAGAGCCTGGAGCCTGTTTCAGATTCTGTGTCTCCCTCTCTCTGACCCTCCCCTGTTCATGCTCTGTCTCTCCCTGTCTGAAAAATAAATAAAACGTTAAAAAAATATTTGCTGAGAGTAGAACTTAAATGTGTATATATATGTAATACATATAAAATTTTCCTATCTATATATCAGAACAAAAATTTTTAGAGGTTGAAAAAGGATATAAAAAGTTTATGGTAGAAATTAATAAAATAGAAACTAAAGATGACATAAGAAATCTCAACAAACCTAAAGTTAATTCTTTGAAAAAAAAATAGAAAATATTTGTAAAATTTTAGCAAGAAAAATATTAGGCAAATAAAATAAGATTAGATGGATAAAATGGGAAGAAATGTAATTTACTATAATTTATTAAAAATTAATAGAAATCGTGGGGCATCTGGGTGGCTCAGTTGGTTAAGCGTCCGACTTCGGCTCAGGTCATGATCTCACGGTCCGTGGGTTCGAGACCCGCGTCCGGCTCTGTGCTGACAGCCCGGAGCCCTGAGCCTGTTTCAGATTGTGTCTCCCTCTCTTTCTGACCCTCCCCCATTCAAGCTCTGTCTCTGTCTCAAAAATAAATAAACGTTAAAAAAAACTAAAAAAAAAAATAAACAGAAATCCTAAATTCCCCTATAATCATTCAGGAAATTAACTCTTCCATTAAAAAATTTTCCACAAGGATGACACTTGAGCCTGATAGCTTTACAGGCTGATTCTAATAAATTCTTAAGAAATAGAGTATTGCAATCTTATACAAACTATTGTAAGAATGGAAGAAGAGAATACTCCCAGTTCATACTTCAGATTTGATAGAAACTTGATTTCCATATCAGACAATTTTAGGCCTATCTCAATAAAGATTCAAAATTCCAAAGCAAAATCTACAAGAGAAAAAAGAACATATCGTAAGCAAGTTGAATTTATCCCAGGAAGGCATAAGTGTCCAGAAATATCTTTTACCAATTAACATATTAAAAAAAAAAAGACATGTGACCATACTAACACATGGATGAAAAAGCGTTGACGAAATTCAACTTCCACACATGATAAAAATTCTTATTAAACTAGAAAATAAGGCTTCCCTTTACCTGACAAAAGACACCTAACATAAACCAAAAGCAAACCATTCTGAATGGTAGAATATTTTAAAAACTTGTTTTGTTTCAGGAATAAGACAAGATTACTACTACTACTATAAGATAAGAAAATAAAGGATCGGAAGATTAAAAAGAAAGAAACTTTAATTATTTTCAGATTTTATGTTATTTACATATAAAACTCAAAGGTTATACTTTGAAATCATTAGAAGAAATAAGAGATTCAATAACATAGCTGAATAAAACATCAATATATAAAAATTCATTGGATTCTATATACCAGAAATTAAGTTGGTAAAATGTAGTTTCTTTTTTTCTTTTTTCTTTCCTTTCTTTTCTTTTCTTTTCTTTTCTTTTCTTTTCTTTTCTTTTCTTTTCTCTTCATTCCTTTTCTTTTCTTTCCTCTTTTTCCTTTTCTTTTCTCTTCATTCCTTTTCTTTTCTTTCCTCTTTTTCCTTTTCTTTTCTTTTCCTTTCATTCCTTTTCTTTTCTTTTTCTTTTTCCTTTTCCTTTTAGAAAGAGGGAGGAGAAAGTCCAAGTGGGAGAGGGACTAAAAGAGAAAGGAGAATCCCAAGCAGTCTCCATGCTCAGTACAGATCCCAATGTGGGGCTCTGTCTCAAGAACTGTGAAATTATGACTTGGGCCAAAATCAAGAGTTGGATGCTTAACCCACTGAGCCACTCAGGCACCCCAATAAAATGCTATTTTAGACTAATATATAAATTACCTAGATTTAATGCTAGCAAAGAATATGCAAGTACTGTATAGGAAAAAATGTAAATATTTTCTGTAAAGCAGTCAAGAAAATAAATGGAGAAATATATTGTGGTTTAGGTTATAAAAATGTTGATTCTTCCCAAATTGATCTGTCAGTTGAATTCAATTCAAATCAAAATTTCAATGGGGTTAAAATTTCAGTAGGATATGTGAGTGGAATTTGACAGGGTATTTCTAAAGATGATGGTAGGAAAATGCCCTACTGGTCACCAAACCTTTAGAAAGATATGGTAGTTAGGTATTTTTGGCATTGGACTTCATGAAAAGAGAGACAAACTGACAAATCAATATGGACACAATGGATATGAGAAGTGGAATTAAAGAGGGGAAATTGAATAGACAGTATTGTGAAAATGAACCTCATTTATACAAAAATTGATTTCAGTAGATTAAATCATTTAATGTAAAAAGCAAAACGAAAACTTTAGAAAAGATGTAGGCTGAACCTATATGAACTCTGGGTAGTAAAAATAAAAAATAATACTTATAAAGTGACAATAATAAGTAAATCATTTGACAGATTTCCCTAAGTTAAATCTAAGAACCCCGTTCATTAAAAGGCATCACTAGAAAGAGTAAAAACAAGTCACAGAGTGGGAGATGCCGTTTGAACATTTTCTGATAAAAATTCAATAAAAATTAATTTATTCACAAAAGACCTGGAGAATAAGGCAAATATTTATTAAAATAAAATTGAAAGAGCAGAAAAACAAAATGAATAGATAAAAGCCTCTCCTAAAGAATCATTTGGTAAAAGAGGAACTTTACACCAAAATTGCAAAATATCTGGAACTTAAACATAATGAAAAGACTACATTTCTGAACCTTTGGCGTACAGATGGAATAAAATAACTGTGACTAAATACTCAAGAAAAATGAAAGGAAAATATTAGGCATTCAGCATAATGACTTTGAAAAATTAAAATTAACCTGAGGAAACAAAAGGGAGAAGCAAATAAAAATAAAAGCAGGAAATAATAAATGAGAAAATGAAAATCATTGGAAATAATGAATAAATCTTGTGCCAGTTATTTGGGAGGGAAAAAAGCAAGACCATAAACCTGTTAGCAAAATCAATCAAGGAAAAAAGAGGAATAGATCAATAAAGTATAAAAAATGATAATGGGGAAATGATAAAAGATACAAAGGAAATGTATAGATGTAAAAGAAATATTTCCATCCATGTTATACATTTTATTGTGATGAAATATGTTTTCTACCAGAATGTAAATTGTCTTAATTGCCCCCAGAAGTGTTGAAATAATAGTTCTAATAATTCTGTGCCACATACTCTTCTGAGGGTTTTACATAATAATTCTTTTAATCTTCGCAACAACCTTATGAGGTAGGACCCTGCGTGTGTGTGTGTGTATTATATATACATATATATGTGTATATATATGTATATATGTGTGTGTGTGTATATGTGTGTGTGTGTGTGTGTGTGTGTGTGTGTGTGTGTATTATCATTCCTACTCTCCAATGAAGACATGGAGGCACAGAAGGACAAGTGATTTGCCTAAGGTCACACAGCTAGTAAGAAGTAGAACCAAAATTCTAACCATGGGCTTCCAGCACCAGAGTCCGTGCTTCCAGCCAGTTTACTGCCTTGTCTTTAAGAAAACACAAGTCAAATGCCATAGAAGAAAGGGGGATTGCTGTCAGTGTTACTTCCTGAAAAAAGCACCAGGCTAGAGAGAGGCAAAAAGAATTCTACCTTGCTTGGAATGAGATCTAATCAATATTATTTGAAAGCTCCAGAGGAGAGAAACAGAAGACATTTCCAATTTTTTCTAGGAGGCAACTATAGCCTTCATATGAATGCTCCCGAAATACAGCACGTTAAAGTAGCTCAACCAAGATCACATATGGATACCGATAGAAACATTCTGAGTAAACAGAATTCTAAGCAAAAAGAATGACCAACACTTTGACAGAATAATAAACAGCGTTTCATTCTAGTTATATAACACAGATTCAGCACTGGGAAATCTGGTAATCTAATTCATCAACTAATACATTAAAATGAAGCAATTTTACATACACAGAAATGCTGAAAATAAAGTTGACGAAGGTTATTATATGTGATTAGAAAATTTTCTTAAATAATGTCTTGGAGCAGGAAATTGACTCATCCACACTGATAGTCTATATGCAATAACTTTAGTACTGTGGTATTCCAGTCACTGATCTCCTCTAAACAACTGATAAGCCAGAGAAATGAAGTTAAATATTGAGAAAAAAAAAGAAACACAAATGCAATTCTGCCACACACTCATGAGAATGCCGGTAATTAAGCACATCAACAATACAAACTCTTGGCAAAAATGTAGTACAATTAGAGTCGTGCAATTTGGATGTAAATTGGGACAATCACTTTGGAAACTAAGTTTGCAATAATTACTAATACTAAATATATACACAACTCTGGACCCAGAAATTTTACACTTACGTATGTGTTATATAAATACATTCAAGAGAAATGAGTACATATATCCACTCAAAGACATATGTATGAAATTTGTTTGTACAATATGTAGTAGCTTATTCATTGTAGTCCCAAGGTGGAAACAACCCAAACACCCATCAGTAGTAGAATGGGTAGATACAATATGGTGTATTTATTCAATGAAGAACCATACAGCTACGAAATAGAAGTACCGCTACCTGCCAACAACAGAGATAAATCTCACTGTCATAACAATGAGTGGATAAAACTAGACAAGAGTACAGAAGCTAGGATTCCATTTACATGTAGTTGAAGAGGAAACAAAACTCATGTCTGGCTATAGAATGGTTGCAGTCTAGCTATGGGCATAGGGTGGGGAGTGGGTTTTGGCTGGGAAAAGACACAGGGAAGTTTCTAGGATTCTAGAAATTTTATATATACATTTTTAAAAAATGTTTATTTATTTTTGAGAGAGAGACAGAGACAGAGACAGAGAGACAGACAGAAAGTGGGGCAGGGGCAGAGAGAGAGGGAGACAGAATCTGAAGCAGGCTCTGGGCTCTGAGCTGTCAGCGCAGAGCCTGATGTGGAGCTGAACCCACTGACCGTGAGATCATGACCTGAGCTGAAGTCAGACGCTTAACCGACTGAGTCACCCAGGCTCCCCAAGAAATTTTTATATCTTTATCTGAGTGGCAATTACAAGGGTTTATACATATATAAACATTTTTAAACATTGGTCGAACTGCCCACTCAAAATTTGTGCCCTTTATACATCCTTGACCTGAACAAAACATTAAAAAATAAAATGTGCAAGAAATACAAAAAGGCAATATTTGTGGGTTTGAATACCACACAAGTAAAGATTTCTGTTATACAAATAGCATGGACAAAATTGACAGACACAGACTTGGAGATGATTCTGATATAGTCTGCAACTAAAAAGCGTTCTTAATATTTGCAAGAAATCTTAAATGTGTAAGAAATTCAGTTTAGATGGAAGACAGGAAAATCTCTAATTAGCCAAGAAAAGATGTAACAGATGAATTACATGCATGGAAAGAAATATGAATACCTAAACAGTAAAGATTATTCAATCACAGTAGTGAGGAAAAGTTTCAAATTAAAAAAGCAATGAAATGCATTTTTTTTTTTGCCATCGAAATTAGGGTCAGAAAATTAGGTATTAGGTATTAGGTCAGAAATTAGGTATCAGAGTGGAAAATCTCTTCCTGCTTCTGAAATATAAATAGGTTTGACAGTTCTGCAGAGTAATTTGTAGTGGATGTGTGTATGTACATATGTCATCACTGACTCTGTTCCCCGAGATGTTCTTCTGAGAAAAACCATTCTACATATCCATGAAGAAATGGTCCAGCTTTGCTAGTAAAATCAGAATGGGAAACCATCTAAATGACCATCAATAGGGACTGGGAAGGTAAAATGTCATACCACAAATGATGGAATACTATGCCACAGTGAAAACGAAAACTACTCTATCTATAGGAAGCAGGATGAATGAGTCAGAAGTATTTTGCATGAAAATTATAAAGTAACATAAAGAGGTGAATAGCCCCAAACCATTTTTTAAATTGTAGTCCATAATTTATGGTGATACAATGGGTTGGTGATGTTAGGGATGATACACAAAGCCATTAAAGGAGGGAAAAATAAAGCAGATGAAAAGAAATTTAAAAAGAAAACTGCAAGAAGCAGGCATTATAGCCACAAACTGGCCGGTAGCTCCAATTCTATGTGCCTGAAGTCCAAAAGAATGAAATAACCTCCCACAAAACAGAACCAAATAACCTAAACTATTTTCTATTTCCTTCAAATTGCAATTCATGCAGTTAAATCATGTGAAAAATGAACAAATTGGACAAAGCAAGAACCACATCAGAATAGTATCGTTTGTGACATATTCTGCTGCTGGAATTTGTCAAGGCTCCATCTATGCTTAGCTTATGTCCTATTTTCTTCATTTTGGGTTTTTGATTAAAATTAAAATATCATTAAATCTGCTGCAGTTCGAAGGACAAATCCATGTAAATCTTTTGATTTCTAAAGATCAGGGTGTCAGAAAAGTTAACCAGATTTATTTTTACTGATCTAAATGTTTTGGTATAGCTACTGTAATTTATTTATATTCTTTTTTTGTAATTACATTCTTTATATATTACTCTTTATATATTACTCTTATTGACTACTGAAATTTTATATAAGATGATAAACTGAGAGTATGCTTGAATAATAATCTTCATAGTGGTATTACTTTAAGTACTTTGTGATTTCCCGAGTGTAGTTGTGACTTTTTGTGTTGTTACAAGAGAATAGGGAAATTGTGTTGCTAAACAACGTTCTACTTAAGCTCTAATTTAACGAATGGCCAGTTTTGGCAACTAAATTCTACTTGTTTTATCTGAAAGAAGCCACAATGTTATTGATATAATTAATACCATATTAAAACGCTGAAGCATTTAAAAGTACTGTACAAACTACAACTATAATTGTCAGGGTTTTGTCTTACAATCTAACACCGAACTTGTAGACAAACTAGTTCTGAGTTTATTTTAAGCAAGGAAAAGGCAGAGTCATGATGAATTGTGAAAGGCCATTATTTTCTTTCAGTGCACATCTGCAGACGTCTTTGCTCTGTAGATCAACAGGTCACACGCTGGAGATTGTTAATATCAACACAACATATCCATGGTTCTCAATTGTGCCATTTTTGTTTCACCTTGAGAAAATCAGTGACCATCCCCAGTGTGTGGAGCCACATTCCCTTGTTTCAAATCCTAACTGCCCACTTAGCAATCTGTGTCGCTGTGCATAAGACATTTGATCTCTCTGTGCCCCAGTTTTCTCTTGTGTTAAATTGGGCAAATGTCATTATGACCTCCTATTTGGGTCTAGTTAATTAGTGCCCAGAAAATTGTGAAAAGAGCCAGAGAGTCCAGCCATATAGAGCTTAGCCAAACATGTCTCCCTGCTAGTTGCCCCTGCCTTGGCACAAAGCTCCCCCAGAGCTCCTCAGAGCAGGATTGTGATACACCCACGTTTTCTGCAGATGATGGGCAAAATCTGCCACTAATGACTTCACTGACACACACCAGTCAGTGTCAACCACCCTGACAACTTCTTTGGCGGTCAGCTGTGGGACATGTTGCTGCCCATCAGGAAGAAGGGGTTTGTACGCTTCAAGGAGAGGTGGTGTCTCAGGCGTACAAGGGTTCATGCAGGCAGTCCTAGGTTGGTGTATGGGGGGAGACAAGGGCTTTTGGGGGTGCACTTGCCCGGTCTCTGAATTTCTGTTTTTATTTTATTTTATTTTATTTTATTTTATTTTATTTTATTTTATTTTATTTATTTTTTTTTATTTTTACTTATTTATTTTGAGAGAGAGAGAGAGAGTATGAGCAGGGGAAGGGCAGAGAAAGAGGGAGAGAGAGAGAGAGAAACCCAAATCGGTTCTGCACTGTCAGTACAAAGCCTGATGTGGGGCTTAAAGTCACAAACTGT
Source organism: Lynx rufus (assembly GCF_022079265.1). Taxonomy (NCBI): domain Eukaryota; kingdom Metazoa; phylum Chordata; class Mammalia; order Carnivora; family Felidae; genus Lynx; species Lynx rufus. The sequence continues at coordinate 7,371,182 of NW_025814878.1, forward strand.
GAGATCATGGCCTCTGCTGAAATCAAGAGTCAGACGCTTAACAGACTGAGCCACCCAGGTGGCTCTGAATTTCTGTTTTTTTTTGTTTGTTTGTTTGTTTTTTTTTTTTTTTACATATAACAGATACTTTTATCTTTTTTGTGGCTGGTATACCCATTTTATGATGTTCATGCTGGCTATAGAATATTGTTCTAAAAATGCATTGCATGTGTGTTCTACAAATGAAAACTTCATCAGTAAGTTGAAATACTTGAGTTGACAATGGATTTCAAAATCCATTCCCATTTCCATAAGCAATTTCAAAATTAATTTTACTTTGAAAGAAAAAAAGGAGCTGTTGGAATCTTCAAATATAATTTCCACTATAGTAATTTTATTTTTTCTGCAAACTTGTTGTGGACAAAGTTTTATTGATGATCACATAAAAACTTGAATATATCATCATTTAAAAGCCTTAACCAGGAACTTAATCTTACCATTTCAAGTATAAGATCTGATATTAAAAAGACATGTTTACAGAAGCAGTTCAAGTTTTGCATTTAAATTTTCAAAAAGTTATAGTTTGAATGTTTTATAGAAATTTGGCATGCAATATGTGACTGAAAATATTGTTTTTCTAATAATGAAGTAGTAGAAAAAAGTAACATTTTTTCCCACCAAAAACTATACAGATGTCACTAGTATGACTAAATCTCCGATATTTATTCCATTTTACCACTGAAATATTATTTTTCTTGTGTGCCACGCTGTGAATAATTTTGGGAAGTACTTACTAAATATATGCCCAAACCGGGATGTACTACAAACATTCAAAAAGAAAAATCAGACTTACATTAATGATAAGGGAAAATGTCTAGGTACTTCCCTAGTTCTCATCACTAGTTCTCACCAATATTGCACTCTTTCCTTCCTGGGTGTTTGGTTGAGCACATTTCCCATCTTTCTCAAGGTTAGGTATGTACAAGTGACTAGAACTGCGTATTGTCATGTGAACAAAAATGACACGTATCACTTCTGGTGTGAGCTTTTCTCTTTTCTTTCTTTTTTCCTGCCATGGTAATAAGCAGCATTTCAAATGGTGGACCGTCGGGGCGCCTGGGTGGCGCAGTCGGTTAAGCGTCCGACTTCAGCCAGGTCACGATCTCGCGGTCCGTGAGTTCGAGCCCCGCGTCGGGCTCTGGGCTGATTGCTCGGAGCCTGGAGCCTGTTTCCGATTCTGTGTCTCCCTCTCTCTGCCCCTCGCCCATTCATGATCTGTCTCTCTCTGTCCCAAAAATAAATAAACATTGAAAAAAAAAACAAAAAAAACAAATGGTGGACCGTTGGTCACTGTGGGCTTTTGAGGAACTCTGTGGGGTAAAATAGCTGTCCCCACGTCCAATGACATAATCTTAACATGCATGTGTGAATCCACTGCTCATTGAAGGTTATTTGTTCTCTTAGGATGAGCTTAGCTTACTCTGAAAAACTCACCAAAATACTAAATAAAAAAAATAGATTGAAAAATGATTGGGGCTGATATTCAGACCATAGTAAGAACTATTAAAAGAAAATAATCAAGATGGATGATCCTGTAAAATTAATAGGCAAGTGTCTCGAACAGGAAAGAGGATACCCAATGTTCAATGAATATACAGAAAGGTGATTACTGAAATGTAAATGAAAACATAATCACACACACACACACACACACACACATACACACACACCCCAGAATGGCTAAATTCTACAAGCTGGCAGTACCAAGTCTGAATAAAGATGCGAAGCAATGGAAATGCTAATAGAAATGTGAATGGGAATAACCTATTTGCAAAACTGTGGCTTATCTACTAAATTGGAATATACTTAGTCCCAGTGACTCAGCTATTGCACTGCTAAGTATCATCAGAAATCCATGTGAAAGAGCCAAAACCTGAACACAAATGTAGACTAGATAATTAAATGGTGGCATATTCATATAGTAGTGTGCTTTTCGTCAATGAAGGAAAACCAATTACAGCAAGGCAGAATTACATGGATAAATATCACAAACATAGCATTTCCTAAAAAAGCCATATCTAGAAGAAGATGTAGCATATTTTCCCTTTTCATAAATGTTAAAATCTCATGAAAGTAGCCATTATGTTAGAAGTCAGGATCATGTTGTATGTGGGGAGAGGTATGGTCACCAGAGTGTTCACTTTGTGATAATTCACTGAGATGAATATTTGTTCTATACATGTTTTCTATGTTTGTTATACTTAAATAGAAAGAGATAAATGGAATATTTTTAAGACAAAATCTCTTTGTGATAAATATGTGTGCAGACAAAAATAGTCTGGGAATATATATTTCAAACCTTTCCTTTATAATTTTTAAAACTATTATATCTACTTTCACTTATTTTTTCAGAAGCATCAAATTTAGTATACTATTTTAAAAATCTTTACATTTTCGTTTTATTTTTATTTTTTTTATTTTTTATTTTTAACATTTATTTATTTTTGAGACAGAGAGAGACAGAGCATGAACGGGGGAGGGTCAGAGAGAGGGAGACACAGAATCCAAAGCAGGCTCCAGGCTCTGAGCTGTCAGCCCAGAGCCCGACGCGGGGCTCAAACTCACGGACTGCAAGATCATGACCTGAGCCAAAGTCGGCCGCTCAACCGACTGAGCCACCCAGGCGCCCCACATTTTTGTTTTATTTAATGACAGATTTTTTTAAATTTTTTTTTTTCAACGTTTATTTATTTTTGGGACAGAGAGAGACAGAGCATGAACGGGGGAGGGGCAGAGAGAGAGGGAGACACAGAATCGGAAACAGGCTCCAGGCTCTGAGCCGTCAGCCCAGAGCCCGACGCGGGGCTCGAACTCACGGACCGCGAGATCGTGACCTGGCTGAAGTCGGACGCTTAACCGACTGCGCCACCCAGGCGCCCCTTTAATGACAGATTTTAACAATGATTTTTTAAAAAGTTTTACTGTATCATCAGTAATTTTATTTCAACTTTATCTAAAAAATTAGTAAACTTGGCTGGGAAACTAAGCTATCATTTTTATTAGTTTCTTTTAGTAAGTACATCCTGAGTTACTAAGAGTGTAAACTTTTAGAATGTGAAATATGTTTGGTAGTTTGAAGCCTTTGCTTTTAAGAAAGTGTTTATGTGAGTATCTCCCACAATTTGTGCAACAGGAAGGCATTTTGGTTAAATGCATGAAAGTGTGCATAAATTTATATTTTGTTATTATAATTTCAAAGAAATCTCTTGGCCCAACGTGGAGCTCAAACTTAAGACCTCAAAATCGAGAGTCCCACACTCTCCTGACTGAGCTAGCCAGGCACCCCCTAAAATGCATATTTTAAATTTTGTTTCTCTTCCTACATTATATAGTTTGTGTGTGCCTGTTGACTTTTATTGTCTTAGGGCAAATTTTATCATAGAATATTATAACTAAAGTAGTATTTTCCAAAGTATGTTTTGTGGGAGCTAATCCTGAGAGGTTTCTCTCTCTCTCTCTCTCTCTCTCTCTCTCTCTCTCACACACACACACACACACACACACACACACACACATCTTGTTTTCAAATATATCTGGGAAAGAAGATACAGTCTAGCTCCCTGTAGAGGTTAACAAAGCATATGAGAATATTTAGGACTTTAGTCTTACAAAAAATGAGCCTTCTTTATTAACATTAACACATTCTTCCTTAAGTTTATTTGCAGTTCTCCAACATTCCTACTTTATGAAATCCTGGTTTACCTCTCTAAGTCATAACCCACTGCCCCATATTCTCAAATGCATGATGCATTGGTTTGTCCTCTGACTGAAAGCCATCTGAGTAATTCCTTGCCATAAATTTGAATAAACATGGAAATGATTCTTGCCTTTTATCTTTCCTTCCTTCAAATGCCTTTGTTTTGTTCAGTTTTAATCTTAGTGGTAAAATCAGGATGCGGTCTGGGGCCAACAGTTGAATATGTTGTTTTATGTTTTATATTGTTTTTGCTTCTACAGCCAAGGGACCACACCACCTCTCTTGTCCTATACCTCACTCCCTGTCTCTCCTTGGCCACTCCGCACCCACCCTACAGCCCACACAGCCTTTCTCAGTGGTGATCTATTATCTAAAAGGGGGGGCGTCTCTTCTCCCTTCTAACCCATTACAACTTCCATTTTCTGGGTATAGTTGTTAGGAGAAAGTCATTTTCACAATTCCACACAATGAGAGATAGCATAGCCTAATGCATTTCTGTCTCTTAGAATTTTAGCTTTTTTTTCCCCTGGCAAACAATGAGACTAAGTATAGAATTAGAGCAGATAAAATAATCAAGTGCATTTCATCCAGAAAGAACATGGGGAGATATTTTTCAGAATCCACATATCAAATCACATTGTATAAGTTCTGTACCAGCTCCTCTGCATCCCAAAGGCAGTGGCTTGGACAACAGGACCCAATTCCAGTAGGTAAATTTCTGCTTCCACTTGAACTCCCTAGTACAATGTTGGAAACTATGATCCAAAGCTCACTTAGGGGCAGCCTATGAGCTAAGGCATCCCAAGCCTAGGATGACCTTTACATTTTTAAATAGTTGAAAAAATATCAAAAGAAGAATATTTTGTGGCACACAAAAATTACATGAAATTTAGCTTTCAGTGTCCACAAATAAAGTGCACAGCCACAGTCATTTGTTTACTTAGTGCTTCTGGCTGCTTTCAGACCATAGAGTTGAGTAGTTATGACAGATTCCATATGACCTGCCAAGGCTAACTGGTTGACAGTCTGATTCTTGCCACACAAAGTTTACCTATCCTAACCTTTTAGTAGAAAAATACCCACATGAAACTGTGGCATCAAATGACCGCTTCCTCATCTATAACAACACTATGCATCTCTATGTTCACACTAATACATAGGTCCTTCAGGGAGTAGGGTTTTATTTTGATTTACTTTTTGAGATCTTAAGACTTTGTGTTTTAAATTGCCAGGCAATACTTGCTTTATACAACAAATCAAAGGATTAAGAGATTCTTTCAGAACAAAATAAAATCTTTTTACCAAGCCTGTAAAATCTCCCTCCCAGAAATAAGCGATATGAACAGTTTGATGTATATATTCCACAAGTTGCTCTGTGATCAATCAAACAGAAACAAGCATGTATAGAGTATGGGTATTGTGTTGTGTGTGTGTTTAAGAACTATCCATTATAGTGGCACCGGGCGGGGGGGGGGGGGGCTCAGTTGGTTAAGTGTCTGACTTTGGCTCAGGTCATGATCTCAGGGTTCGTGAGTTGGAGCCCTATGTCGGGATCTGTGTGGACAGCTCGGAGCTCAGAGCTTGGATCCTGGAGCCTGCTTAGGATTCTGTGTCTCCCTCTCTCTCCGCCCTCCCCCACTTGTGCCCTGTCTGTCTCTCTCCCAAAAATTAATAAACATTAAAAAAATAATAAAAAAGAAGTATCCATTATGTATAAATCTGCAGCTTAGAGGGCAGCCCCTGGTAGATTTTATACAACTCATTGTTTTTAGTAGTTCCTTGTAGCTTATAGTTGGATATACCATAATTTATGCAGCTACCCACTTGCAGACGCACGTGCATTTGACTTTCAATCTTCTAACCCAGCCAAGATAGACAACATTACATACAAATCCTCGCATAACGGAGATTTACTTCTGTAAGACAGAGTCTAATGTTAGATTGATGTAGCAAAAGATTTATTTAATTTTAAAAATCTAATTTTCTTATTAATACAAGAAAGGCAAACACTATTTTAAGAATGCTAAAGGAAATTTAAATACATTTTATAGCATCTTGCTTTTTAAGAAAGAATATTGTAGAAAGGTCAAATCTCCCTATCTATATTAATTGACAAATGTACTGTCCCTCTTTGATTTATTTAACATTATCTGCTGTGAATTCTACCTTATTATTATTATTGCAATTTCAAAATTCTTTTTGTTATTCCTTGTTTGATTTAACATTTTTACCCTTTTACCTGCAATCTGTCTGAGACACTTGGTTTTCATCATGTCATTTGTACAAAACACATAGCTTGTTTTAGTTTATTGGTTCAGGTATGAATCTTTATGTTCCAATAGAGTTTATCTTCTATTTCAGATTCCTCATAAAACTGGGATAACTAATCTTAAGTTTTAAGTCTCATTTGTTTTGTTTTTTGAATCTTTTTCTTAACATTTTTATTTATTTTTGAGATACAGAGACAGAGTGCAAACAGAGCAGGGGCAGAGAGAGAGAGGGAGACACAGTATCCAAAGCAGGTTCCAGGCTCTGAGTTGTCATCACAGAGCCTGACGCAGGGCTTGAACTCATCAACTATGAGATCATGACCTGAGCTGAAGTCGGATGCTTAACCAACTGAGCTTCCCATGTGCCCCAAAATCTCATTTTATTTTCTGTCTAGAATGTTTCCTAAACACTTATTTTTGCTAGTTGGATTTCCTTTTTTTTTTCTATTTTGTTTTCTGTGTGGCAGGCAGAGTGAATGTGTGAGTTCATGTGTGACTCCAGTTTTAAGGTTCATTGTTTTTACTCTTGTACTAGATATCTTTGTATCCATGACACCTAACCCTTGATCTTTTCATACAACCACTGTAGATGCATCTATTAATGTTCTATCTCAAAGATGAGAAAATCAACACAATTGTACTTCTGCCTGCTTCCTTTCATAGATTTTATTTCTTCTGTTTTAGTAAGTTTATCGCATTGGCTTACACCATTCATCCTTGTTTTATCCATTACAGGAGGTGACTGCTGAATTTCCTTTAAGAAATATGAGGAAATTACACGCATCCTTCAACTTATTTTCTGTTACTATTTCACAGTAACACAAAAGTGTCTCACAGTTTTTACTTATCAAAGTGTGATTTTAGTTTCTCCCAATGTATTGCTTTTATCTTCTGTGACCTTATCTCCCATGGATGCTTAGATTTATTCCTTATCATTAGAAAACAGTCAACAATCATAAGGCACCAGACTTGACTATGACATGTCCTCCTATTGCTTGGTCACCTGCATTCTATTCCTGAGTTCTGTTTTTATTAAGAATGACTCAAGTTATTTAAGAATGACCCCCTAGGTTTCTTTTTTTTTTTGGATTGTATGCCATCCTCGTAGAGTGATCTTAGTCATACCTTCCCTCTGGACTTTGTTATTCTAGCTCAGTAGTTCTGAACTAGAGGGCAGTTTTAACCCCACCTCCGATCACATGGATTTGTCTTAGTACATTTGAGCTTCTGTAACAAAATATTATCAACTGGGTAGCTTCATAGCACTGGTTCTCAACCTCAGTTCTGGAAGCTGGGAAGTATAGGATCAAGATACTGACAGATTTGGAATCTGAGGAGGGCCCACTTTCTGGTTCTTAGAGGGCACTCTCTCACTGTGTCTTCACATGTGGAAGGGGGCAAGGGAGTTTTTTGGGGCTTCTTTATGAAGGCATTAATCCCAATCATGAGGGCTCCAACCCCATGACTTAATCACCTCATGATGCCATCACCTTGGGGGTTAGGATTTAAATACATAAATTGTGGAAGGACATCAACATTCAGACCATAGCAAAAACCTCAGGCATCTGGAGTCTTTTTTGGGTGGAGGTCAGTAAACGATGGAGCTCATAGGTAAAGGCACAGGGCAGCTCTCCTACAACAAATATCTGACCCACAGTATCAGTAGTGCTGAGGTTGAGAAATCTTTGTTTTGTTGCTTCCAGAATTGAATAAACCTGGGAAGAAATATAAAGCCAGCATGGTTTTTATAATCTCATTGTAACAATTACTTGATATTTTTGCACAGATTCCCGAAGAATTCATTTTTCAGCTTTGAGATTTTGGTATTAAATGGTCTACATCATTTTTTTTTCCTCTCCAAATTAGCCCTACTTTTAAGAAGAGGCTTTTTTTGAAGTCTCATATAAAAAGCCAAGGTGTTCAGTGCTTTCTCCTCACTTTGGATGGTCAGGGCTACAACCTGTGCCAACACAATGTGATCGCCTGAATCTAATTCAGCCAACGACCCCCAGGATCTGTTCCTTACCTGTCACCTTGCAGTCTTGTCTTTGGGATGAACAGCTTGGTCTGTGGCCAAAATTGCAAATAGGGATGTTTCTTAATCAGCCCTTCTGAGAAGTTTTTACCCGAGTTCTAGTCACCCCAGGTCCTTGGAACCCGATTTCTGTTTCTTTTCCTCTGTGAGGCTGATCCTGCCTCTTGGGACTCTTCTTCCCTGGGCCACAGCTTACCAGTTGCCATCACACTTGTAGTGAAGATGAATGTTGAGATCGTTCGTGTGTTTCCCTTCTCTCAAGCATCACAGACCTTCAGTGTCAGCTGTTCAAGGCCTGAAAATGGGTGCTTTATGTATTTTGCCTTGAAGGGTGCTGGGTTTACTCCATCATGGCTGGAACTGGAAGTAGGTTTTACCCTTGAAACTGTCCTCTACCTCAGTCGTGGAAATGTATTCTCCTATATTTTAACTTTATTAAAATAATATCACACTTTTTAAATGGTCTCTATGTTTATAGATTGTATTTTTAATACATAAGCTATCAGAAGAAATAGGTAAATCTCAAAAAGTACAAGATATGGAAGATTTAAAAAATGATTTATAGAACTGATCTAAAAGATATAGAGAGAATCTGCATTGAAGAAAGAGAATATAAATTCATCTTTACCACAAGCACAACACTCCCAAGAAAATCAATCAAGTACTAGGTCTCAAAGGAAGCCTTAGTATATTCTAGAGCACTCGCAGTATACATAAGGTTTTTTGTTGCAGTGCAATAAATTTAGGAATCAATACCATTGATTTAGCATAAGAAATGCCAATTGTCCAAAACCTAATCAATTACTTCTGAATAACCTCCATTTCTTTCTGTGATTGTTCTCTATATATGGAATTGCAACCTCTTTCGGTTATTATATAATAATAATAGTTTTTAATTAAACCTTTTACATTAAATTTTAAGTTTAATTTCAATTTTTAATGAAATTTACCCTTTTTAATTTTTTAAAATTAAATTTACCCTTTACATTGTTAAAACAAGATCTTTTGCATTAGAGAAGATACATCAACTTCAGGTCTGTAAAAGAAATTTTAGTAATATTCATTTACTTTGACCAGTTTCCAGTTGTTTCTACATTAGCAGTGAGATATAATGAGTGATTTTTCATTTTTCCTTTCAGTTAAGCTTGGGAGGAAAAGCCAGCCTAGAATGTTTGTGATAGGAGATATATGTGAATGCATATTTTCTATAATGCAAACAGTTTGTATGTTTAAAAAAATAAAGATAAAAAGCATCTGTCACTTAAAAAAATGCTGGATTATTTCAATGATTTTTAAGTTACTGAAATTAATAAACATTTTAATGTATTTTTATGTTTATGGATTGTGTTTGTTATAAAATAATTGTCATTCAGTATATGTTGAGCTTGACCTTTACTATGATGGAGATTTGACATCTAGTTTTTCCCAATGTGTCATTAGGGAACTTCGTGATGTCTGTCAACATAGAGATATTTACATCTGTCTGTTTGTGGATATCTATCTCTACCTTTATCTCTATAAATATTTTTTTTTGTTTTTGAGAGAGAGAGAGAGAGAGAGAGAGAGAGAGAGAGAGAACAAGTGGGGGAGGGGCAGAGGGAGAGGGAGAGAGAGAAAATCTTAAGCAGGGGCTCAATCTCAGGACTGTGAGATCATGATGTGGGCCAAAATCAAGAGTCTGATGCTTAACTGACTGGGCCACCCAGGTGCCCTGATATCTTTTATGTATCATAATAGTCAAATCCCTTATTTCCTGAGTGTGGTTAATGAGACTCTGAATAGTAACCTCAGATATAAAAGGGATATGCTGATATTCAAATCCATTTGGATACTGGATTTCAGAGAATGAGTAGGGAAATTTTGAATAGTGAAGCATTTATCAAACATTTGTCCAAAATTATTTAGTTCCAAAGTTGGGACAGTAAAATTTCCAGTTGCCGGGGATAATAATATGTGAGTATTTTACATACTAAGCGACATCAGAGGTTTCAGTATAGTTATGACAAAAGTTGACATACAGTATTAAATCTAAAGGAAATGTCAGTGATTTATTTTATTAACCAATTTCTGCAGTAGGAAAACTCACACCATGTCAGGATTCACAGTGAAATTAAGTTGACAAAGCATTTAAGGAAAGCCAAGTCTCACGGGCAAAGGAGGCACGGTTCCCAGGAATACATGAAATTCTAATTCACAGTTTCTTTTAGTGTTACCCACTTTAAAAATGGATAAAAATCTCTGACTGAGGAAACACCTCCACCAGATTTCAATTATTACTTTTACCCATTGTATGGATTAAATTAGAGCCTTAAAAGAGTTTGTTCTATCTATCTGCCTATCTATCTATCTATCTATCTATCTATCATCTATCTCTCTGTCCATCCATCCATCCATCCATCCATCCATCCATTAGTACTGGGCAGCTTGAAGTGCAGCCCTAGTTGAAGCTAAGGACGCTACAAACTTTCTGCTATTTGTTCGTCAGTGGTGAATTATTTTTAAGCCCCTCTCCAGTTTTTCTGAAGAACTCATAATATGACAATTTCTAAAGACCAACAAACACATATTTTTATGTGAATCTGTGGCATAAGATTATTTTGACTCCTTTGCCAACCTTTATTTGAGGAGGAGTAAGTATCACTTGCTTAGGAAAAATGCCATCTATAAGCCCTTTACATCAGCAAAACTTCAGGCAAGACAGTTGTCAAATTATCTATATAAATGTAAGTCACCTCTATATTTATGGAAATATTTATACAGTAAAATTTCTTAGAAAATAAATAAAATTGGGGAATTATAGAGCTCTAAATTACACAGTTTTAAACAGAAGTATAAGTTTATGTGGTTTCTTATAGATGGTACCAGAACTAGAACCTAATTTGTTTCTGCTAGTTAATGATCTCTTAGAAATAAAGTTAATAGATTTAAAAAATGAAAAACAAACTGGAATGGGTATAGAAAAAATATGTTTATTTTTTATATCCACATGGATCTTGCTAATATAGGCTTAAGTGTTTTCACAGAGTTTACCTTCTTAAGTTGGTTTGCATTTCTTCTGCTCATAATTTAGTTTACTCTGTATTTGGTATATCATTCATTGTTTTCATAACATAACAAAAAGTGTACAATAATAGATTCTAAAGTACTGCAGTTAAAATTAAGAATGTTTTAGGCTTTAATGCATATATAAAGTGACTGAACAAATTTAGAATATATCATGAATAGATGGTACTGTTATATTTTCTAGTTTATCTGAGGGAAGCTATATTATATCATCATTAATATTATAATATAATATTATATTATATCAATCAGAAAGTCCTTTAGAACTGACTTAGTAATATGTTCAGAAAATGTAACAGAATGTGGCACATAATTAGGGCTGCCAGATAAATTATAAGATGCCAAATATAATAATATATATTATATCACATATAATATATATAAAACATATAATAATAACTATGGAACCCAGTCAAACCTATATGCAAAGCCAGCCAACTAAATTACTTTAAGCGGTTTCATTTCTTTATGCACATTAGGAGAATGTTAGAGAGAGTGCTTTAAAAATGCAATTTAAGGACTTAATGCAGACAACTTTTGCTTGCATATATGTTATAATTTTTTAAAGTAATAGTTAAATATTGCAAACTTGAGCTTACCATTGTGTTTCCAAGTTGCCCTTTTAGAGTGGAAGCACATAAACTTAAAAGAGTAAAATGAAAATACTCCTTTATAAGACAATTTTTCTCCACATAAGATGAAACCAGCTCTCATAAAAATCATACATCTTCAGCAATGTCATACAGCTGGTTAACAGAACTGTAGGGACTCAGACCCAGGTTACCTGATCCCAATCCTTGTGCCTTTTCCATAATAGAATGGTATATAAGAGACAGAAAATTTTGCAATTTCAGGAATAAGTCCGTGCTTGAGAGTTAATTAAAAATTATTTGATGTTTCAGATCTATGCTATTACTATATACTCCTGCCCATCCGAAAGCTCTAACTAGAAGTTGTGTCAGGGAATTAACCTTAGCCAAGCTGATGCCAATAAATTATTCTAGTATTTTCTTGAGAGATGGGTGGAAACTAATATTTATTAGGAGTCAGTCCCTAGTTCAGGAAGAATGAGATTGTAATGTCATTTACCAGAAGCTAGCAGGGGACTACTTAGAAATTAAATTTCATTCCAGCTTTCATCTTTATTTGCCCACTTATTTGATGAACATCAAGTCCATTTTCACTTGTCCCTGGCTTCAGTGCACAGCTTTGACAGACCTGTTGTTCCCATGATGAAATGTTCATATTTTGGTGTCCTGTCTTGTTATTTTTTCATTCTTTATATGGCACCTCTATTTTTTGCAGCCTGACCCTTCATGTTTGAGGCTTTCAGTCACTAAAAAATATGGGATGATTTTCCATTTGCTGCCACGTTGCAGCATAAAAACACACTACAGAGAAATCTTACAGTATTTCTAAGTAGTAGCTCTTTTGAGTGGGCAAGAGAACTTGAAGGAGGATGATCCCTAATCTTGGTGAGATCTAATATAGGGGACAGCTGAGATAGAGACTTCTTAGAAGCTCACTTAGAAAATTATGCTGTATGAGCTTTACATTAGAATTTCAGCTTTGCAAGGAAAGTTGCTCTAAGATTATCTGTTTAAATCAAATGGTGCTCCTAGTCCTGTAGTGTACATCATGTGGTCCTTTGTCAGGGATGTGGGCATCATCAGTGACAGGAAACCCTCATCTCCCCAGGATCAGTTGGGTCTGACCGGACACCCCTGACTGTTTACATTCCCACTTTAACTTGGGCCCTAATCTCTCCTTATGTGACTTATTCTTTTGTGATAATTCATGGGGATGAATTTCATGATAATTCCTCTATGATTGAAGACAGTGAGCAATCATGTCTTCTAGACTCTTCTGTCCGGGTTAAATACATCTCAGAATTCTGTATGACATGGTTTCTGGGACCATGTTCTTGCTGGGCCCATGTCCCCTCTGTTCTTGGTTTCCAGGTTTCTATAACTCTTTTAAGAACTGAATATTCAGGGTATTCTTACCAGTACATAGTAAGTATGATATCATTTTTCCTGTTGTATAAATTATCTCTTTATTGTAGGATTACATCCAATATTGGATCATTCACATCATGTTTTTGGCATGTATTCATTTTAATGTAGAAAAAACCCAACTAAGTTGGCTTTATGCAAGTCACTGCCAAATCAAAATTACTCGGAACTGGAATTTGTACAATTGTTTTATCTGGATACGAATGTAGTCCTATAATGTCATAACAGTTAGATTCCAGTGTGTTAGATTTACCCCAATTATTGCAGTCCAAAAGATTATTTTTTGTTATTAAAACTTTTTAAAGTTGATTAATTTGAGAGAGATAGAGACAGCATGAGAAGGGGAGGGAGAAAGAGAGAAAGAGAGAGAGAGAATCCCAAGCAGACTCTACATTGTCAGCACAGAGCTCGATGTGGGGCTTGAACTCACGAAACTATGAGATCATGATCTGAAGGGAAACCAAGAGTTGGATGTTTAACGGACTGAGTCACCCAGGCACTTGCCACCCCCCCTCCCCAATTTTTTTTTTGATACAGATTCTGTTTTCCAAATTATTCACACTCACCTCAAGTTTCTCTTCATTTACATATTTGGTAAATATTTTATTTCTACTTCCAAATCAATTGAGATAAAGTAGACGAAATAAGAGTTTTGAATAAAATTCCTGAAACATATTAGTTACATCTAAAAATTTATTTTCCACTCTGATTGCCATTTTATGTCACCTTTTTGTTCTATTATACTTGGGACTGCTTTTTTTCCCCCTGGAGGAAAATGTCTTAAATAAAATTAAGGATGAAAACAATAATTACTTATAATCTCTGCACTCAGAGAACCTAAGAATAAAACAGCAGTTTTAGGCAGTGTGCTTTAAGTAGCCCATGAAAAATACCAGCACAATGTTAGAGGTATTTGGAGGTAGGCAAAAATGCTTTTGACTGAAGTGAAAGCCATATGGAATTAACATTTCAATTGCTAATTCCTTTATCAAATATTTATTTATTCTGTACTATGTACTAGCTTTGTTTCATGCATGGGAGAATAATAGAAATGAATACAACGAGAATTGAGCTTTAAAGAACAGAGAGATTATCTCCAGGCAAAATTTGGAGGGAGATCATTTCTAGCAAAACAAATAGTAAGAACAAAATCCCAGAGGCAAGAAACCCTGCTCTATATCTTGGGAGTGGAGATCTAGGCCATTCTCAAATGAAATGATAAGGATGTTTTGTGATAAGAGTTCTCATGGAGCAATTTTTTAAGACAAATCACCCAAAGAAATGCAATTTTAATATTTAATTGGATTACCATTCATAATGTTTCATTCCTGTGAACTAAGACATTGCTGTGTCCTTGCAATATATATACACACACACAACCCCATCTTGACTTCCATATGTGGTTTGCTTTTATTTTATTTTTTTTAATTTTATTATTTTTTTTACACTTCTAAGCACTTTTATTTTTGCTTAGTAACAAACATGACTGGAAGGTGATATGATTATTAATCATATTTTATACATAAGGACACCAAGGCCCAGATGTGTTAAAAATTTTTTTCCCACATAAAGTTGAGATTCAAACCAGTATCCAGCCTGACTCCATGGCATTCTTAAACTCTATACCATACACCCTCCTAATAATAGTGGAAAGGGCACAGGATTTAGAATCCAGGGGCCACTACTTACTAGTTGTGTAACCTTGGTCACATTACTTAAACTCTTGGATCCTTAGTATTTTTGTATTTTTTTAAAATATGAAATTTATTGTCAAATTGGTTTCCATACAACACCCAGTGCTCATCCCAACAGGTGCCCTCCTCAATACCCATTACCCACCCGCCTCTCCCTCCCACCCCCTATCAACCCTTAGTTTGTTTTCAGTTTTTAAGAGTCTCTTATGGTTTGGGTCCCTCCCTCTCTAACCTCTTTTTTTTTCCTTCCCCTCCCCCATGGTCTTCTGAGACCCACATAAGGATCCACATAAGAGTGAAAACATATGGTATCTGTCTTTCTCTGTGTGACTTATTTCACTTAACATAACGCTCTCCAGTTCCATCCACGTTGCTACAAAAGGCCATATTTCATTCCTTCTCATTGCCACATAGTATTCCATTGTGTATATAAACCCAATTCCTTTATCCATTCATCAGTTGGTGGACATTTAGGTTCTTTCCGTAGTTTGGCTATTGTTGAAAGTGCTGCTATAAACATTGGGGTACAAGTGCCCCTATGCATCAGCACTCCTGTATCCCTTCAGTAAATTCCTAGCAGTGCTATTGCTGGGTCATAGAGTAGATCTATTTTTAATTTTTTGAGGAACCTCCACACTGTTTTCCAGAGTGGCTGCACCAATTTGCATTCCCACCAACAGTGCTAGAAGGTTCCCATTTCTCCACATCCTTGCCAGCATCTATAGTCTCCTGATCTGTTCATTTTAGCCGCTCTGACCAGTGTGAGGTGGTACCTGAGTGTGGTTTTGATTTGTATTTCCCTGATGAGGAGTGATGTTGAGCATCTTTTCATGTGCCTGTTGGCCATCTGGATGTCTTCTTTAGAGAAGTGTCTATTCATGTTTTCTGCCCATTTCTTCACTGGATTATTTGTTTTTTGGGTGTGGAGTTTGGTGAGCTCTTTATAGATTTTGGATATTAGCCCTTTGTCTGATATGTTGTTTGCAAATATCTTTTCCCATTCTGTCGGTTGCCTTTTAGTTTTGTTGATTGTTTCCTTTGCAGTGCAGAAGCATTTTATCTTCATGAGGTCCCAATAGTTCATTTGCAGCAACGTGGATGGAACTGAAAAGTATTATGCTAAGCGAAATAAGTCAGGCAGAGAAAGATAGATACCATATGTTTTCACTCTTATGTGAATCCTTGTATTTCTGCAGGATTGATTGTAATAAATACATTTTCATTCATTATTTTATCGACTTGCATCCTCTCTCTTTTCCTTTTGAGAAGCCTGGCTAGAGGCTTATCAATTTTGTTTATTTTTTCAAAAGACCAACTCTTGGTTTCGTTGATCTGCTCTACGGTTTTTTAAGATTCTATATTGTTTATTTCTTCTCTTATCCTTATTATTTCTCTTCTTCTGCTGGGTTTGGGGTGTCTTTGCTGTTCTGCTTCTATTTCCTTTAGGTGTGCTGTTAGATTTTGTATTGGGGATTTTTCTTGTTTCTTGAGATAGGCCTGGATTGCAATGTATTTTCTTCTCAGGACTGCCTTTGCTGCATCCCAAAGCATTTGGATTGTTGTATTTTCATTTTCATTTGTTTCCATATATTTTTAAATTTCTTCCCTAATTGCCTGGTTGACCCATTCATTCTTTAGGAGGGTGTTCTTTAACCTCCATGCTTTTGGAGGTTTTCCAGACTTTTTCCTGTGGTTGATTTCAAGCTTCATAGCATTGTGGTCTGAAAGTATGCATGGTATGATCCCAATTCTTGTATACTTATGAAGGGCTGTTTTGTGACCCAGTATGTGATCTATCCTGGAGATATCTTGGAGAAGGTTCCATGTGCACTCGAGAAGAAAGTATATTCTGTTGCTTTGGGATGCAGAGTTCTAAATATATCTGTCAAGTCCATCTGATCCAATGTATCATTCAGGGCCCTTGTTTCTTTATTGATCCTGTGTCTAGATGATCTATCCATTGTTGTAAGTGGAGTATTAAAGTCCCCTGCAGTTACCACATTCTTATCAATAAGCTTGCTTATGTTTGTGATTAATTGTTTTATATATTTGGGGGCTCCCATATTTGGTGCATAGACATTTATAATTGTTATCTCTTCCTGATGGATAGACCCTGTAATTATTACATAATGCCCTTCTTCATCTCTTGTTACAGCCTTTAATTTAAAGTCTAGTTTGTCTGATATAAGTATGGCTACTCCAGCTCTTTTGACTTCCAGTAGCATGATAGATAGTTTTCCATCCCCTCACTCTCAATCTGAAGGTGTCCTCAGGTCGAAAATGAGTCTCTTGTAGACGGCAAATAGATGGGTCTTGTTTTTTTATCCATTCTGATACCCTATGTCTTTTGGTTGGTGCATTTAGTCCATTTACATTCAGTGTTATTATAGAAAGATATGGGTTTAGAGTCATTGACATCAGTCTGTAGGTTCCATGCTTGTAGTGATGTCTCTGGTACTTTGTGGTCCTTGCAACATTTCACTCCCAGAATCCCCTTTAGGATCTCTTGTAGGGCTGGTTTAGTGGTGATGAATTCCTTCAGTTTTTGTTTGTTTGGGAAGACCTTTATCTCTCCTTCTTTTCTGAATGACAAACTTGCTAGATAAAGGATTCTTGGCTGTGTATATTTTCTGTTCATCACATGGAAGATTTCCTGCCATTCCTTTCTGGCCTGCCAAGTTTCAGTAGATAGATGTGCCACTTGTCTTATCGGTCTCCCTTTATATGTTAGAGCGTGTTTATCCCTAGCTGCTTTCAGAATTTTCTCTTTATCCTTGTATTTTGCCAGTTTCACTATGATATGTCGTGCAGAAGATCGATTCAAGTTACGTCTGAAGGGAGTTCTCTTGGATTTCAATGCCTTTTTCGTTCCCCAGATCAGGGAAGTTCTCAGCCATGATTTATTCAAGTACACCTTCAGCCCCTTTCTCTCTCTCTTCCTCTTCTGGAATTCCTATGATACGGATATTGTTCCATTTCATTACATCACTTAGTTCTCGAATTCTCCCCTCATACTCCTGGATTTTTTTATCTCTCTTTTTCTCAGCTTCCTCTATTTCCATAATTTTATCTTCTAATTCACCTATTCTCTCCTCTGTCTCTTCAATCTGAGCTGTGGTCGCCTCCATTTTATTTTGCACCTCATTTATAGCATTTTTAGCTCCTCATGACTATTTCTTAGTCCCTTGATCTCTGTAGCAATAGATTCTCTGCTGTCCTCTATACTTTTTTCCAGCCCAGCGATTAATTTTATGACTATTGTTCTAAATTCATGGTCCGTTATATTGCTTAAATCATTTTTGATCAGTCTGTTAGCTGTTGATACTTCCTGGAGTTTCTTTTGAGGAGAATTCTTTTGTTTCATCTTTTTGGATAGTCCCTGGGGTGACGGGGAACTGTAGGGGACTTCCCCTGTGCTGTCTGGAGTAACTTGTGTTGGTGGGCGGGGCCGCAGTCAGACCTGATGTCTGCCCCCAGCCCACCGCTGGGGCCACAGTCAGACTGGTGTGTACCTTATCTTCCCCTCTCCCAGGGGCAGGACTCACTGTGGAGTGGTGTGGCCTCTGTCTGGGCTACTTGCACACTGCCAGCCTTGTGGTGCTGCTTCGATGGGATCTGGCATATTAGCCGGGGTGGATCCGCAAGGTGCACAGGGCGGGAGGGGTAGGCTTAGCTCACATTGCCTTCGGTGGTCTGCTTTGGGAGGGGCCCTGTGGCACCGGGAGGGAGGTAGACCGGTTGGAAGGATGGATCTGCAGAAGCACAGCGTTGGGTGTTTGCGCGGTGCAAGCAAGTTTGTGACTTGTGACGGGAGCTAGTTCCCTTTGGGATTTTGGCTGGGGGATGGGCGAGGGAGATGGTGCTTCCCAGCGCCTTTGTTCCCCGCTGAGCTGGGGCTCAACAACTCTCCCTCCCGTTGTCCTTTAGCCCTCCTGCTCTCTGAGCAGAGCTGTTGACTAATAACATTCCAGATATTGAGTCCCGCTGGCTGTCAGAACACACTCCTTCTGGCCCCTCTGCTTTTGCAAGCCAGACTCGTGGGCTCTGCCTTGCTCGGCAGGCTGCCCCTCCACCACCCCGGCTTCCTCCCGCCAGTCCGTGGAGCGCGCACGGCCTCTCTGCCCTTCCTACCCTCTTCCGTGGGCCTCTCGTCTACACTTGGCTCTGGAGAGTCCGTCCTGCTAGTCTTATGGCGGTTTTCTTGGTTATTTAGGCAGATGTGGGTGGAATCTAAGTGATCAGCAGGACGCGGTGAGCCCAGGTCCTCCTACACCGCCATCTTCTCCTCTGTGGTTTATTTTTAAACACATGTTGACCAGTAGCTTCCATGTTCAGTAGTGAAATAACTGAGTTTGTGTTGTGTTATGATAGGGTTTCACACAAATGCCCCTATTATTTTCACTTAGGATTCAGGCATGGTTTTGTGGTTTTTGAAAGCATAAGAATCTTTTGATGTCTTGTACATCAAGCTGAGATGCAAGTTTTTGATAACTTACCATTAGAAATACGTAGTGTCAAGAGAGGGTATTTATTATTCTCAGAATATCTAATGCCAGACATAGGGCTTCAAGACTTCTCAAGTCAAGGGAGGCTACTCAAGTCTTCTCTGGAGAAATTTCTTCCCTTTCCTTCTTTTTCTTTCTTCTTACCAGATTTATCTTCTAGTAATTTCCCACTATTAGGTTTTCTAAAACTTACAGACTTTCTCCTTTATTCTAATATTTCAGTTCTGTCAAACTTGAAAATTTTGTGTGTTTACTATAAAGAAAAGTAGAAAATAAGCAAAATGAAGAAAAAAATCACCTGTAATACCACCACCAGAGATAACTATTGTTATCATTTTGATGTATTTTTAAAAGTGGATTTGTGATATAATCATCTTTTTTAAGATTGCAATGTTCAAGAAATAAGGAGAAACATTTTAAGGCTTTGTGAAACCAATTCTAAATGAACTATAAGAGTCATTATTATAGTCATGTATTATTATTATTATTTAATATATGTAGTATAGTAATAATTTAATATATAATAATGGTTAAATAATTATAGTAATTATTATTATAAGAATAAATAAATAATTATAGTAATAGTTTAATATATGTAGTATAGTAATAATCATTATTGCAGAAAACACTAAACAGAATTACTTGAAGGCAGAGACTATATATTATTCGTCTCTGGGACCTAAGTGCTTAGCCAAAGTCTGGACTGTGATAGCTCTACACTTTGTTTAATGAATGATTAAACCTTGAACATGAATGAAACCTTACATTTGGGAAAATAATTTGAATTCAGTATTTCTAAATCATTGTTTTCTCTTTCTATATTTGATATAAATATTAATACAGAAGAAAATTATCAGGAACATTTATCAAAATGATCTGAGATAGTTCCATTTTTTTTCTTAATTGAATTCATAGCGAGGAATATAATCAGTATTGAAAATTATCTTCTGTTTTCTCACTAAGAGGACAAAGCAGAAATGGACATGACCCAAGACATCAGGATGTGAAATGCTGGCAAAAACAATCACCAGCTGTTTTGAATTGGTTGTAGTTCCCATCATTCTGAGAAGACACAGAAATCACTTCCTAAGCTCTACTCTGTTAATAATTGTAAAATCAAATCCATAATTGGAAGAGGATTCTATTTCTGATATGTCTGATGAGAATTTGGGAAATTATTGATTAACAATTATAAATTAGGTAATAGGTAGTTTTTAAAGATACAACTTGTTTTTTACTTCCCTTTACCAAAGTAACATTGAAGATATTACAGATAAGAAAAAAAAGATGACAAAATCTTTCCTAACATATTGCTTCATCTTTCCAACTTCTTTCCTAATATATTTATAGAAATGGAATAAAATATCATTTTGTGCCTGTAAATGGATTTTATAAAAGATAAATTATATTAAGAAGATAATTTTCAAAGCTACTATTCCTTTTTCTCCATAGGTAGTAGTGATGCCAGAGACAGAATACAAAAATCAGGGTATTTTTATTGGCGAATATAATGAAAGAATAATTGTTAATGAATTTAATACTTATCAATATAGATTCTTTTATCATAGACAATTGGAGCATAAGAATATATTGTTTAAGCATTGTGTTTCTTTCCTTCTACCACTGAGGATGATGGATGAGTAGAGAAGCAGGAATGCTTCTGCACAGAAGACAGAGCCTGCATCTAAATGGCAACATGAAACAGAAATTGATGTTGTTTACCCTCAGGAAGTATGAAGTTAAGTAAAGAAACCAGTGTCATTCTGTGTTCCCCAAACAAGGGTTTGATCCCAAGAGTCTATCCAAATATTATTTGTAGAGATTTTTTTTAGCTCCACTTATCTTTATTTTTTCTATTTCTCTCAGATATTGCAAAGTTCTTGGTCTGTTTAGCACTGGGCAGGAGTTATGGAATCTAATAAAAGGTGTCTGGCGATAGCTTTGTTGCTCGTCTATTTCTTCAGAAACTTCTGTCAGTTGGTTGAGTGACGTTATTGAGCCTGCTAATTTTTAAGCACGTTCCTGAACAACAGCATCAGACAGTAACATCTATAGCGAGGATTCTAGATCCAGTAGGAGTTACCACAAGTACAGCCATAGTGCCAGCTCAGTACAGTCAAATTTGGGTGACACTTCACACCAAGAACGAAAGACCTTTGGAAAACCCAGACACATTCTGAGCCAGTCAACCTCAACTGATATGTGGAATTTGAGATGGAGTCCAAAATGGACTGACTGAAACCCATGTGGAGTATTATACCTGTTATTTTTGTAACACATTCTTCATTCTCTATTGAACTTGTTTTTTTTTTTCAAAAAAATAAGAAAGGAAAGAGTCAATTTGCACTCAGTTGTTTTCTCCTATTAATTGCTGTTTCTGTAAAGCGCATTGGCAGCAAATGTGTTTGATCTTTATTAATTTGGCACAGTGTTCATCCCCAGGTCATAGGAATTTCTGTAGTCTACAGAGTTGAGAAAAGAATGCAGAGGTTAAAGGAAAAATAAAGCCAAGACTGTATCATACTGTATACATACCATGGATGTTAAGTGCAAGCTATTATCACTTCAAATAATTGTGTCACAGTTAGAGATTTGGACACTGATTTACATATGGACAAGGGAGACAGGGGTAGTGAAGAAGAAGGGGAATTCTGCATGCATTTGAACAGCTCATCTATCACTATGGAAACAGAAACATCCTAGCAACAGCTGCTTGGTACGTAGCTGACATGTAGAGCTCAAGACCTTAAACAAGAGGAAAATGAGCCATGAAGAAATCTTTAGTATATATAGCATTTATATTTTTAAAGATTTGAAATGGAGGTGGGAAATTCATACATAATTATGTCAAAGAATAGAAAGTTACAGAAATCAAAGTTTGTCTTCTCACCATCCTAGAACCCAGAATATTACTTGTATTCTAAAGCTACCATTATCCTGATTGTAAGACAAAATGCCACTTATCAGATAGCCAATGCTACTTGAACATCATTTGCTGAGTCTAGAAGATAGCATTCAACCATATTTTAATATACATTCTTTGTTCTCAGCGATTCTTAGAATCTTCTCAGTATAAAATATTTCAAACCTTCCTCTGTAAAAGGAGAAAATTCAGACAATGGCTTAAGGTTTTTATTGAAGCTTGAAAAATATTATAATTGTGTTTTTTTTTAATTTTAGTGAATAGAATAGTTTTCTGATGCTTAAAATTCCCTGGCTAAGCATGTCCGCTGTTCATTTTACATGTTTAAATAAACATTTATATATATAAAATGAGAATAACCAAATATTGATTATAATTTCACATCCCCCTGTATGAATGGTGTGTGTGTGTGTGTGTGTGTGTGTGTGTTCATAGCAAATAGTTTCCAGGGACCAGAGAATTATTTTTCTGTAACTTTTTAATATCTGAATATAGATTTGAAACACATCGTGTGGACTTCCCCTTCTATTTTTGGAGCCATCGAAGTTAGTGACCCAGCCGTGGAACCAATCATATTGCTATAGACCATTTTAGGAACTCACACTGCTTTACTGTTTTACCCATCGCTTTTAACTTCCAGAATCATAATTCTAGTATTTAAAACATATTTTCATACTGACCCAGAGGACAGGCCAGAAGACAGCTTTTTAAAACATAACCTTTTAGAGAGAGCAATTCAGAAAATTGTAGTAAATCGGTAGAATTCACTATGTATTTAAATGTCAACACTATCAAGTGTCCATCAGTTAAAAATGTCATTTGTTATGTTAGTTTCAGGTGTATGATATAATGATTCAACAAGTCTATACATTACTCAGTACTCATCAAGGTAAGTAAGTGTACTTGTAATCCTCTTTATCTATCTATTTGGGTGAAATAGAAATGCCATTTTTAAAATCCAGAACTTAAAACTTTTTTTGTATGTCTTTACTAAGTAATAGAAAGGAATATTGTTAACTATACTGTCAAAATTGCAAGATTGGGGTGCAGAACGTTTAAATGTCTATCTACCATCACATAAAGAATCATTTGCATGATTCAAGGACCAAGTTCTGTGACTGTTGATTTTCACATGAAGTGAACACTGTTACCAGAATGACCTCCTACTTGTGACTTATGGTTCTTGTTTGGTGATACCCAGACATCTTATTAGCTCAAGAGGCATTAAGAGTCTCCAAAACCCCGAATAATTAATTCTATTTTATTTAATTTAATTGCATCCCCACTCATATAGGTAACACAACCAAATATCTGAGTCATCCTAGACTTTTTCTTTATTTCCGATCTCATATCCAATCACGAAGTCCTGTCAATTTTATCTTCATTAAATTTTTTCCCCCCGAATTACTGTAACAGGCTTGCTCTGCTGTTATCTGTCCTCACTTTAATCAATTCTCACAGTCGCTATCTGAGCTTTCCAGATCCAATTCCAGTGATGTTCTCTCTTGCTTAAAAATTTTTAATGGCTCCTCACTCCCCTTGCAATAAAGTACAGCTTTTTTCATAGGGTACAGAATCCTCCAAGATCCAACTTCTGTTACCATTAACCTTGTACTCCCTCTGCTCTTCAAACGCTAAGCACCAACCATACAAATGACTTGTTTCCTGAATTTTGCTCTCTAACGCTTTTACACTTACTCCTCTCGAAGAAACTTTCCTTTAACCTCTAATTTTTTTTTAAATTTTTTTTTCAACGTTTATTTATTTTTGGGACAGAGAGAGACAGAGCATGAACGGGGGAGGGGCAGAGAGAGAGGGAGACACAGAATCGGAAACAGGCTCCAGGCTCTGAGCCATCAGCCCGGAGCCCGACGCAGGGCTCGAACTCATGGACCGCGAGATCCTGACCTGGCTGAAGTCGGACGCTTAACCGACTGCGCCACCCAGGCACCCCCCTTTAACCTCTAATTTAAGTCTGTTTGTCCTTCAAGATGATCAGGCATGTTGTTCTCATTTTTTTTTAATGTAGACTGAAGAGTATAAGGAAACCCCTGTAACCATTACTCAATTTCAACTATTAATCCATGGCCAACATTTTTCAGGTATATCTCATTCCTCCTGTATTATTTTGAAGCAGTTCCATTAGCCATTACTCCTTCGGTAAATCCTTCAGCATTCGTCTCTTAAAGATAGCTCTTTTTAACCACTAACAATAACATGATCTAAAAGAATTACCAATAACTTCTTGATTCTATGATATACAGAAAGTGTTCAATTTCCAACTGTTCCATGTGTTAACAGTTACAGAAGTTTTCTAACTTTTAAATCTTTTATGGTTTGCTACTTGAATCTGGATTGAATAAAGTCCAAACAGTGCAAATGGTTTATGTGTCTGTTTCCTATAGGTTCTATCTCCAGGTTTTTCCCCTTGCAACTTAACTGTGGAAAAAATTAGGTTATTTGTCCAAGAGAATTTTCAATTAGCAGGATTTTGCTGATCCTTCTATGCTCTCCAGTGTTCTTCCCTCTTTTGTTCGTGTTGCTAGTTGGATCTAGAGACTTAATAATATATGATTCTTTTTTTTTTTTTTGACAAGCCTACTGCAAATGGTCTTCCATCTGAAGCACATACCTGGTTACCTCTATTTTTATGGTAGAATGAGCTGTGTAGACTGTTGATTCAAAAATGCATTAGGGGTTGTCAAACGGTCATATTGCAAGGTTATCATTTCTTCCTCATTTGGTAGCTAGATTAATTTTATGAATAAAAACATCTCTTGGCTATCCATCATGAAGCTTATATATCTTTATTTACCAGTTTTCACAACATGTACCAGTTTTCAAAAACATTAATTGACCAACATTTTATTTGGAATTTTAAGATTTTATTTGGAAACCTATGTCATGGTTTTCAATCCATTTTAGTTATTTTTCTCATTGGTGTTCAAATCTTCTCATTTTTGGTCAATGAGATCCTCCTTAAGTTGGATCCTAAGTTCTTTTGGTGACCCTACAAATCTTTTCTCTTCTTTGTATCTGGTGTAACAAAACATTTTAGACTCTGCTTTCTTTATTTCCAGCCCAGGTCTGAAATCAGCCATTTCTCCAATAAGCTGTATTATTTCTTTAACTAAAGATAAGGAATATCATGTGTCACAGATATACTTCCAAACCAGTCATAATTATGGAGCTTTACTTAGTCTCTTACACCTTTTATCTGTATCTCTTAACAACTACACTAAGAATCCCAGTACTAAAGGATTTTGGCTAGGGTAGGATAACAGTTGTTTATTTAATTTACCTGATAATTGGATACATTCGTGTCAGAATTACAATATAAAACTACTTAACAACATACGATTTCCAAAAACAATTTATTTTTCTAGTTCTTGACTTTTTGTTCTTAGGGTATATGTATTGATGGTAAATCTCTAATGTGTTTTAAGTCAGTACAGTTCTTACCTGTGCAGTTAAATTACCACCAACTATATATACAAAGAGGCTCATTTGTTTCATTAAAGTTTCTTAAGATGTTTTGATATTTTTTTTCTAAAGTTTATTTATTTATTTTTGAGGTTGGGATAGGGGCAGACAGAGTCTGAATCAGGGTACATGCTCAGCACAGAGCCTAATGCAGGGCTCGATCTCACAATCATGAGATCATGACTTGAGCCAAAATCAAGAGTTGGAAGCTTAGCTGACGAACCACTCAGGCACCCCAAGGTATTTTGAGAATTTTAAAAATAATGGGGCGCCTGGGTGGCTCAGTCGGTTAAGCGTCTGACTTCAGCTCAGGTCACGATCTCGCGGTCCATGAGTTTGAGCCCCGCGTCGGGCTCTGGGCTGATGGCTCAGAGCCTGGAGCCTGCTTCCGATTCTGTGTCTCCCTCTCTCTCTGCCCCTCCTCCGTTCATGCTCTGTCTCTCTCTGTCTCAAAAATAAATAAAAACGTTAAAAATATATACATATATATTAGAGAGAGGAGAACACAGGAATGGGGGAGAGGGGCAGAGAGAGAGAGAGGGAGAGAATCTTAAGCAGGCTCCATGTTCAGTGCAAAGACTGATGTGGGGACTCAATCCCATAACCCTGGGACCATGTACTGAGCCAAAATCAAGAGCTGGATAGTCAACTGACCGAGCCACCCAGGTGCCTCCAAAATAAAATAATTAAAAAAAATGTAAAATATTTTCACAATTTAAGAATCAAAACAAAATATATTTAAAGGAGTCTAGCATCTACCTCTATTTGCTTGCAAATAATTCCTCCTCCACTTATATATGTATCTATTTTTAAAATGTTTATTTCTTTTCATTTTTTAATATTAAGCTTACACACACACGCACACATATAATTATGTTAGGGTTTTTTTAAAAGATAAATTATGGCATATTATGTATATTATATAATTATACTATATATATCAACTGTTTTGCACCTTGCTTTTTCTTTGAAGAATATTTCCCTAAGAGTGATCCCTAGTAGTATAGAGAAACTCCTCATTTGTTTTTGTAGCTACACAGTAATCTGTTGTGTGGATATATCATTTAATTCAACCAGCTCCCTACTGATGTGTGTTTAAGTTGGTCTAACAAATATTCCTGCAATGTACAGGCTTATGCAGAAGCCTCCCCTGCCCCCCCCCCATTATATGCCTGATATAGATTCAAGCAACTGAGATTGCTGGGTCAAAATATCAATGCTATGTAATTTTGCTAGCTATTTCCAAATTATTTTCAATAGCAGTTGCTCCTTATTGCATTCTCCCTAAAGATATATGAAATTGCCTCTTTTCCCATAGTTTTGCCAACAGAGTATGTTTTCTGATTTTCTTCCAAATTAGAAAATGCTCTCTTGGTATAGTTTTGATCTGCATATTCTCGTTATGACTGAGGTTGAGTACTTATTCACATAGCTAAAGCCATTTGCAGTTCTTATGTCTGTGAATTATCTATTAATCTCTGTAGCTGATCTTTAAGGGGCCGTCAGCTTTTTCTTATTCTAGAAGCACTTAATATATTAGAGATATTAATTACTTACCTACGATTGAAGTTGCAAACAAGCAATTTGTTATTATTTTGTTTATGGTATTCTTAATCATTATGAGGTTGTTTCTTATTTTAATATGATCAGATTTTTATATTTCTTTTTGTCTCTGGATTTTAGATCTTATATCGGTGAGTTTTTCCTTTTTTAGGTTACAGAGTAATTTATCTACGTTTCTTCTGGTACTTGTATGGTTTCACTTTTTGTTTAATCCTTATTTCAATCTTTGTTTCCACATGAAACCTATCCTCTTGTATCCTAACCAATGGATCCAATTTTACTGTTTATGCATATGGCTATCCAGTTTTTCCTTTATCACCAATAAAAAAAAAACCAATATCCACAATTTAAGATGGTCCTTTTATCGTACATTATTTGTGTATTATGAACCATGCAGCAAACCTGTATTATTTTAATACAGAGTTTCTATAGATTGGCTTGTTTTAATATCTCCTGGGGTTATCCCTCCCTCTCCTTCTTCTTGATTTTTTTCTGGATTCTCCTGGGTTTTATTAGCTCACCAGTGTGTGTCTTTAACCTCACTAACTAGACAGGTGTCTGTCATTTGCCTACTGCCAAATTCTAGGTGTGGAGCTTTGGGGAGGCAGATCTACCTTGTGGTTCTGAGCTTTTTTTTTTTTTTTAATAAAATGACAAAGGATAAATGGGTAAAACAAGATAATTTCTGGGGGCTCCTGGGTGGCTCAGTTAGTGTCTGAGTGTCTGAGTCTTGATTTTAGCTCAGGTCATGATGCTGCTAGGATCGTGGGATGGAGTCCCGTGTCGTGCTCTGTGCTGCTGAGTGTGGACCCTGCTGAAGATTCTCCCTCTCTTGCCCTCTGCCATTCTCCCCTGCTTGTGCACATCTCTCTCTTTCTCTCAAAAGCAAGCAAGCAAACAAACAAACAACCTTCAGAGAATATCTGATTTCATCCATTGACCACTGAAGTAGAGGGCATGCTCTTGCTAATGCCTTAGTTCCAGAAAATTTCAACTTGACCTTTTAAAGTTATATATCATAGAAGCAATCACTAAGCTCTCTAACAGACCGTGACAGACCACAGTCCGGATAGATAATCTGGATAATCAGTCTTTTTCTAGATAAACAATCTTTCTGGTAAGACATTGAAAATTAGAAAAGTGCAAAAAAGTTACATTCTTAAAATTTTCAACAGTGTCGAGGTAGACGTTATCGCTAACATTTACATGATTTTATTTTGTTTTGTTTTATTTATTTTACTTTATTGTTGTTGTTTTATATTAGTTTCAAGTGTATAGCATAGTGAATAGACAAGTCTATAGTTGTGCTGTGCTCACTGCAAGTGTAGCTACTATCTGTCACCACACAATGCTACTACGATACAATTGACGGTACTCCCTGTGCTGTACCTTTCATCCCTGTGACATATTCATTCCATAACTGGAAGCCTGTATCCCCCACTCCTCTTCACCCATTTTGCTAACTCCCTCCTCCCTCCCCTCTTGCAACCACCATCTCTGTATGTATCGATGTTTCTGCTTTTTGTGTGTTTGTTTTGCTTTTTAGAGTCCGCATGCAAATGAAATCTTAGCATTATTTTAATTTAAAAATTACTTGTGTCATTTTAATTTAGAAATTAATCCCTGAATTATTTATATATCAATTCATCTTATGTGATAGCATAGATCTGACTCTGCATTTTATAGCTATAGAAAAGCTAAATCCCATAGCTATATCTAATTGACTAACATTTTGGCAATCAAAAATAATAATATACAAAGATAGACTCCTTTGTAGTATGGGTTGATGGAGTCTTCAATCTCCCCTAGTCCCAAAATATATTTGTTTACTAGCTGAAATGAGGGTCAAAATTTCCAGAAGACATACTTCTTTATGTAAGGCCCTAAAAAAAGTTAGTTAAAATTCAATTATTTTTTTAAGAAAATGTCAAAACATAAAGATTTGTTATGTTGAACAATAACATCTTAGCTTGGAAATGAAGCTATCCTACCAGCAGGACTCTGAAGATATGGATCCCAAGATAAGCAAGTTACAATCTAACAACAGAAACAGGCTAATGCTAGTTACATTTTAGTAACTAACTCCCTGACATAAGTCCCACCATGCTTAACAGAGGTAAGAAACTTGAGAAACCAGGTACTTAAACGAGGCAACTATAAGGTGTCAGCCTATGGTGTAGCCAGGAGGTAGAGTGGGCTCTCCTTTGAATGATATGACTACAAAATCTACGTGATAATTTTTATATACTCTTTTGTTATATAGTAATTTATGTATGTGTATATACACACGCGCATGCATTTTACATGCGTGTATGTCTATATAATGCATGTATAATAATGTGTATTGCTGTATGAGCCTCTTACGTGTTTGGACTCTGCCCATCTGTCACTTAGCCCAGCAGGTAGCACAGTACTTTGAGCAAAATAAGTACTCAGAAGTTTTGTCAAATGAAAAAACAAAGGCCAAACTTTATCTGTCACTTGTGCCTATGTCTGACTGCCTTTTTTTAAAAACATTTTATTTATTTTTGAGAGACAGAGCATGACTGGGGGAGGGGAAGAGAGAGAGGGAAACACAGAATCTGAAGCAGGCTCCAGCTTCCCAGCTGTCAGCACAGAGCCCCACGCAGGGCTCGAACTCATGAACTGTGAGATCATGACCTGAGCCAAAGTGTCAAACACTCAACTGATTGAGCCACCCAGGTGCCCCAAGGTCTGACCCTTCTTAAACAAGAGTTACCTGTGCTTGGACACAAGCTGCAAACAGATTCCACACCTAAAATTTAACAGATTCTCAAGAGACAGGATTTCTTCCCCTCCAAGTAATGTAATACAGAAGACAAATATTATTGATGTCTTGACTGTTGTACTTCAGAAATGGTAGATTGGCTGTTGCATGGAAAGTTTTGCTATATAGGAAAAATCACTCTGCAGTCTGGAAGCTTAAAATATCATACCTAAATGAAGGAACACCTATGGCTAATTTGCAGGTCGCCATCAAAAGTGAATCTTGAAGGCCACCTGGGTGGCTCAGTCGGTTGAGCGTCCAACTCTTGATTTTGGCTCAGGTCATGATCCTGGGGTGGTGGGATAGAGCCCCACATCCAGCTCTGTGCTGAGCATGGAGTCTCTCTCTCTCTCTCTCTCTCCCCCCCTCTGACCCTCCCCACCACTTGTGTGCACTCTTACTCTCATTCTCTCCCTCTCTTAAAAATTAAAATAAAATAAAATAAAAGCGAATCTTGAATAACAATGCAATTTGCTATCTGCTGGAATGACAAAATGTGAAGATCTTTATCCTTGAGTGGTTTGGGCTGCAATGAAGGAGCCAGATCAGAGTTATAAAAGGTCAATCAGTTTCAGAGTCAACAAAGCTTTTAAAGAACTGTTTAATTTTTGCACGTGCCCACTGTGATGAACACATTTTAAGGGTATTCTTTTTATGCAAATACATAGCAGATGTCATTCAATCATTTAACATAGCCAGTTTTACATTTTCAAATTCTCTCACGTTCTCTTGTACTTTTATTTAAGCACAGCGTCATTTTCAACGTTCAGAAGTTTATGTTTCTTTATTTTGGCAAGCAATTTTCAGTAACTTCCTTTCTGAGCAAGAAGATCAGAAATTAATACTTTGCCTCTTTATGATTACAGTGTTCATTCTTTCCTTCTAGAGTATTCAGAGCATGAGGGAAATAACTATAACAAGAAGAACAAGTACAGCTCTTTATAGTTTAAACACAAAATGCCCGAGTTTAGCAAAAATATTCTGAGGAAATGAAAATGATAACATCTTGTTCACATATTAGCTATTATTTACAAATAGTACAATTTGGTTTATGCTTGATCTAACTATAGCAAAACGCAATGCCTATTTTTTAAATGCTTAGGCATGGTTTACCCATAGAAGTTTTGGCCCAGAGGAGGCAAAAAATCCAAGGAAAATGGAGAAAAGGGAAGAAAGGGCACAAACAGAAATATGGGCAAAAAAAAAGAAGAAAAAGTGGAGAAAACACAGAGAAAAGACTGAACATGAGGTCAGACAAAATTATAATGTATAAATACAAAAAAGGTGCCTGAAACACACAAAAATTAAGAACTGAGGCAATTATTTGCATAAACAAGTACCCACTGCAACTCTGCAAGATGAGTATATCCAAAACATCCCAATAATTGAGGATTTTGAAAATGAAGACATATCTCAAGTCTTCACCTGACATTTACTTGTATGTAGCCTTGCCTCAAACACGTTCATGGGTTCTCAGTTAAAACTTTCCACTTGTTTGGGGGTGTGAGAAGGTTATAAATGCATTAGTTTGGCACTGACTACTCTAACATTAGAGTGTGGCAACAAGCTATTGCCAGATTCTTTAGCAGATGCAGAAAAAAAAAAATGCAGCCCCAACGCCTTTACTGACAGCGAGCTGGCTTTAAGAATGACACAGGAGGGGCGCCTGGGTGGCGCAGTCGGTTAAGCGTCCGACTTCAGCCAGGTCACGATCTCACGGTCCGTGGGTTCGAGCCCCGCGTCGGGCTCTGGGCTGATGGCCCAGAGCCTGGAGCCTGTTTCCGATTCTGTGTCTCCCTCTCTCTCTGCTCCTCCCCCGTTCATGCTCTGTATCGCTCTGTCTCAAAAATAAATAAAAAAAAAAAAAAGAATGACACAGGAATTTTCCTGGCTTGCAGTTCCAGCGCATGACCAGAGATGGCGCTGAGTGTACAGGGAACCTAGGGCCAACCTGAATCAGAAATGACAAAGAGATAGGCTAAAGTCTGTGAGCATGAATCCTAGGCAGCACATATAAGATAGTGAATATGGAGGAATGGGAAAAAAAAAAAAAAGCATAAAGAACAAATAAGAAAAGACCTGCGTTAGGGGAATCGCATATGGGAAAGGAGATAGGAATGAAAATCCTGACAGGTTGATATGAGGAGAAGTATGGACCCTGTGGAGCTTCAGGAATACGGATCAAAACACTGAGAGGATTGGAGCATCAGTGTATTTTCTTAAGTTAAATAACCCGTTAGGGAAGTTTTTCTAATATTTAATAAGTCTTTACTTGGCAGAAGGACCAGGGGAGTTTCAATGCTTTTATGTTCTATTCTAAAGGCATGTGGACTGGTTGACTTCTATCTTTAATAAATAAAGATCCAAAAGTAATTTGATGGAGT
Source organism: Lynx rufus (assembly GCF_022079265.1). Taxonomy (NCBI): domain Eukaryota; kingdom Metazoa; phylum Chordata; class Mammalia; order Carnivora; family Felidae; genus Lynx; species Lynx rufus. The sequence continues at coordinate 7,403,641 of NW_025814878.1, forward strand.
CCTAGAGTACAACCCCAAAAGTCTAACAAGGCATTTAAAATTTCTTTTCTATTGACTATTTGGCAAACAAAGATATCTCAAAGTGAAAAGGGCATGAGTGAACTGCTTGCAGCCGCAGCTCATGGGCCTGTATCTTCACCTGCATTAGGAAAAACAGAACTGAAGACTCCACATAAAAATTAAAGAAAAAAATTACTCAAAGTCCCTCCAATAATTATGACAATTTTTAAAGTTAGTTTTATGCTTTGGTGTTCTTAACCTTTTGTGTTTTGTTTTTTATTTTTTTTTTAGAAAAAATAAATAAAAATGAAAAAAGGGTATTTTTTTAAATTCTTACTTATACAAAAGGATTTTAAATAGAAAACAAATTGTCCTTCCCTGCCTTCCACGTACGCCTCCCTTCTCCATCTCTCCTTGGAACTCATAACTAGAGCGTGCAGGGCTGTGGTCAAAAGGTGCCACTCAAAGTGAGGGTTGTAAGTCAGCAGCATCAGCATCACCTGGGAGCTTGTCAGAAATGCAGAATATGAGGCCTCAGTCCAGATTTAATGGATCAGGATCTGTATTTTAGCGACATTCTCAAGTGATAGGTATGCACACTGAAGTTTGAGAAGCTGTGCTCTAGATTCCAAAGACGGAACAATTGAGGTCAAGTCCTTCTCTTCCATTTGGGCAAGAGGCGGCAGAAATAGTCTAACTATACTGAATGTCCCTGTCTTTACACTATAGAGAGAGGGGACTAGGGAAGGGGAGTCTAAGTCAATCATCGTCAGAGACATTGAGAAGTAGTGCTCTCAGAAAAAAACTGTTTCTTTCCAAGGAAATGAGAGGAGCTCTAAGGAAATCAGTCATAGATATAAACGGTGTTGATAATAAAGGAACAATTACATCTCAATCCGAGGGTGGATATTTATTTTCAGAATCTCCATGGCCACCCTGGTACTTTCCTTGGAGTAAAAGGGAACATGCAAGTTCTTGGATGAGCCCAGCAGTGTTTCCCTAGACTTTAGGGACATATGTAAACATTCAGACTGTGCCCATTTATGGTCTTGTGATTTTAAATGTGGGAGACTTCATGTAGTAACCTGTGACAATGCTGTAAGAAGGGACTGTGGTGTACTATGGGAAGGAGATGGGGGTCAGCTAGTTCCCCAAACTAGGGTGTCAGTCCTCTGTGTTCTTGGGAGGAGTCCAAAACAGGATTTGTGCCATTCCTGTGGTTCCATGAGAGGAGACACAAAGATTCAATGAGGGAGTATGCACCCAGGTGACTAATAAGCCTCACAAGGTGGTTTTGTCCCTTCCAGTGAAGTAATTACGGGCATGAACCCCTGTCCTAGCTAACGGGAGACATGGCTGCCATCTCTGAATGGGGCACCTTTGACAGAAGAAGAGTGGGTGAACACTGGGTGAACGTTGCCCTAAGAAAGATGTACCACGACAGGTGGACTGCCAGCATCATGGAGGTCACCAGCAGCAAGAGAATGAGCTCAAACCAGAGCAAGACCAGGGTCCGGTGCCCAGCAGCAGCGTTCGGGTAACTATATCAGATGAACCTCACTAGCTCTCCTTTTGCATGTTACCCTCAAAAAAGATCTAAGCAGGAAAAAGGGAGAGCAGGAAGACAGACCAGATCCCATTCTCCCCCATCACTCCAAGCAACTCAGGTCACAACTCAAATCTGTTCTTGAAGATGAACAAGGAGTAGGAAAGGAAGAGCTAAGATTTCAGCTGAGTTATGTGCTTGGTGCTTGAAATTAGACTGGACTTCGATAACTGAGTGTGACCAGAAAGTTATAGAATCTTTCCAACATTTCCAAGATTTCCATGTCAAGGGATGAGAAAGCATTCAACGTAGTAGGGGTGGAAGCAATGGTGAAAACCACCCCAGAAAACCAAGACCCCCATCCATTCACTTTTCTATAAAGAGAGAATTGCAAATGTGAATAACAAACATGTTTAGAAATCTTGGTAAATCATCCTTCTCTGTTTTCTCCGTGGTAAGCAAGATGAGGAAAGTGCAATAGTCCTACCTCCCATCTCCCCCAAGTTCATAGGTCAATCGGGGGAGTTACGTTAGTGCTGCTTTTCCTTAGCGGATCAGTTTAGAACTTTGCTAAAAGTAATGTGATGTAAGTTACTGTTTAGGAAAAGAAGGTATACCTGACTCTGTGCAAACAAATAGAAAAAATAGTGAATATGCCTTTACACTCTCTCCACATTTTCTCTTAACATGCATGCATTCGGGTGAGTTATTTGGCAGGTACTCTGCATGCCCGGTCTTGGTCTCCTAAGAACATGTGAGAACTCACTTCCCAGTCCTGCAGAAGGAGTCGTGCAGCAAGCACCCCATCTGCCTGTAGGGGCGGCTGGAGGAGCTCAGGAAGTGAGGCTCCCAGCACCGTCCTCAGCCAGTGATGGCCTCGGCCTCGAGGATAAATGGCCCGCTTCCCTTTCCTTGTCTCTGAAGGAAGGACAAATCTGAGGTGTGTTCTACACCATTTCCCAGCAGTTTTTAGTGGGGAAAACGGAAATTATTAAAAATAAAGCCTGTGACAGAAGGGGTCTAACATATGCATTACCACGTGAAGCTTGATTGACTGAGAGTCTGAAAATCATGAAGGTTAATTTGCATAATGGAAAATGGACCTTTCTTTGACTCGAAAAATGGGATAGGCCAAAAATATAAAATAATTTGGGGTAAGTTCACAGTGAGCAGAAAACTGTGTTACAAAATACCTTGAATAGAATCATTCCAAGCATAATACATTTTTACAGTCTATTTAGAGATTTTGCAGGGGTTGTCTGTGCAGTTTGTGTTTTTAGCATCTTTTATTTCCCATCTTCCTCCCTGCAAACTGCATTTTAAGATATGTTATTATGTGGGGTTTTTTTAATGTTTATTTATTTTTGAGACAAAGAGTGCACATGTGTGAGTGGGGGAGGGGCAGAGAGAGGGGGACAGATGGGCTCTGCTCTGACAGCACAGAGCCCGATGTTGGGCTCCATCTCATGAACTGTGAGCTCATGACCTGGACCGAAGTTGGACGCTTAACCGACTGAGCCACCCAGGCAACCCATATGTGTTTTTTTTTTCTTTTAAGTTTGAAAGAAGTTAGTTAGGAGACAGAGGGATAAAACTCAAAGCAGTTCGTTTCACTGTTGATGAAACAGTTTTGCGGAAAAGGCAAGAAGGAAGGATCTGGAAACACCTAAAATATCTCTCAGACCACCTATGGACTTTAACTTTTTGTGGTAGTTTCAGTGTGTTAGGTGTGCTACTGATTGTCAGGAAGAGGCCACCCACACGTACCCCCAACACTCACATTCCTCCATCCATCAGGAGATTAGATTAGGTTTAGGATTTAACTCACCAGGACTACAAAAATGTTATTGATAGTAATGGGACGATGCAGGGCCTAAATGCATAAATATATGCAATTGCAGGTGAAACTGCCAGCCATTTCAGGAAAAGGTCAATTCTTTGTGCTCTGCTGTGCTTTCATTTTGGGCCCTGCACTACGACTCAGGGAGAATTTATGCAAATCATCTGCATGCTGCCACTTGAGGCAGCTTTCTCCACTCTGAGCTACTGACTTTGGACCCGATGAGTCTTTGCTGTCCTGTGAATTGCAGGTGTTTAGCAGCATTTAACCCATCAGGTGTGACAGCGAAAACTGACTCCAGACATTGCCAAATACACCCTTGGGAATAGATGGCATGCAGCCGGAAACCACTGAATTGAGGTACCGTTTACAAATAGTTGGCGGGCCTGGCTCTTGCTTTATGCTTAGCATCAGTAAGGCAACGTCTTCATGGTGGGGGACACATGGAGTCAATGCCCAAGACCTCCTGAGCTGTAGCTGCAACAGCCTCTCTGATCCCTGAAAGGTCATTATTTCTTCTTCTTCTTCTTCTTCTTCTTCTTCTTCTTCTTCTTCTTCTTTTTAATGTTTATTTAGTTCTGAGAGAGAGAGAGAGAGAGAGACAGAGTGTGAGTGGGGGAGGGGAAGAGAGCAAGGGAGGCACAGAATCCGAAGCAGGCTCCAGGCTCTGAGCTGTCAGCACAGAGCCCGACGTGGGGCTCAAACTCACGAACTGTGAGATCATGACCCGAGCCCAAGTTGGCTCCTTAACCGACTAAGCCACCCAGATGTCCCAGTCAATCATATTATTAAGTGTTTACAAGGTTGTTCTGCTGATATGATAATGTCATTTGATCATTTATCTAAATGCAGTAATATGTTTCTCAGTTACATCTTCCCTGCCATAATTCCTGTTTATAGTTTACCCATTCCACTTTTGTTAGGGTCTGTTTTAGTAAATATTGACAATCTTATAGAGAAATAACATTATATTTGCTACCAAAGATAAATAGACCAGCCAGTCATCTGAAGAGGGATAATAATTTATGGGTGTAGTCACCATTGATAACCATAAACAACAGGTATAAGATATGAAAGTTTTGGATGAAAAGAATAAGCAGAGCAAGGTCTCTCCTCCAGAGTAAAGGCAGAGGCAGAGGCCCTTTTACTGAATTTATTCATTTCTTGGATATGCACCTTAATAATAATGACCCTTCACCAGGGCAGTTATAGTTAGTTTGAAAAATAAACAAGTCACTTCTTATGCACGAAAATACCTTTAACAAAAAAAAGCAGACAATAATAAATGTTGGCAAGGATGTGTAGAAACTGGAACCCTCATACTTTGCAGGTGGGACTGTAAACCATTTCAAAAAAAAGCCTTACCATTTCTTTAAAAAGTTATACATAGGGCGCCTGGGTGGCCCAGTCATTTAAGCATCCGGCTCTTGATTTCGCCTTGGGTCATGATCTCATGGTGGTTCATGAGTCTGAGTCCTGCATCGAGTTCTGTGCTGACAGCATGAAGCCTGCTTGGGATTCTCTCTCTCCCTCTCTCTCTCTCTGCCCTTCCCCTGTGCTCACACTCTCTCTTTCTGTCTCTCACATAATAAAGTAACAACAACAACAAAAAGTTAGACCTAACCTTACCATAAAACCTGAAGATTCCACTCCTAGATATCTATCCAAGATGAATATAAACATATCCACATAAAGACTTGTGTATGATAACAATATTATCTATAATTGTAAGAAGTGAGAAGAATCCAAAGGGCCATCCACTAGCAAATGGATAAACAAAATGTAGTCTATCCGTATAGAAGAATATAACTCAGCAATAAAAATGAATAAAGCACTGATTCATGTTATAATATGAATTAATATAAAAACCCATCGTATTAAGACATCTAATGCAAAAGACTACATATTGTACAATACCATTTATATGCAACGTCAGGTAAAGTCACATCTATAGAGACAGAAAGCAAATCAAGGATTTCCTAGGGCTGGGAGTAATAATAGGGATTGATTGAAAATTGACACAAGGAATCTTTCTTGAGTGATGGAAATGTTCTAAAACTGGATTGTAGTGATGTTTTCACAGCTCTGAAATTTTAAGAAAGAGTATTGAATTATATAATTAAAATGGGTGAATTTCATGGAATGTAAATTAGACCTTTAGAAAAAGTCTAAACAAATCAATGGGAAGACCGATTGCAAACAGAAGGGCCTGCTTTGTTGGCCTCTCTTAGATTATCTTAGTTCATATTTGTAGACTTTGCATCCATCATATCAACTTCATGTGATTCTGTCCTTGTCTCATTATTGGTCACTAACGTCCCTGAGGGTCATTTTATTATAATTCTGGTTGAGTTAATCCCTCTTATTACACTTATCACGTAGTGAAAAAGTAAGCTTACTCAAGGAGAGGTCTGGCTTTTACCCTCCGCTGTCAAGAAGCAACTTCTCTGTCCTTACGATTTCTTGCCTGTTCGAAGTGTCTTTGACTGGAGGCTTTGACCACCGGCAGTCTAATGATGTGATATTATGATGGGGATTTGGGTTAGGTGGTATTAGTTTTGCCTCCAAAAGGAGCTGGAAGCTAAAGGAAGCTAAAGGAAGCTAAAGGAAGCCTGCTCTTTGTGGGAGCGTGGCAACTAAAGATCAAGTGCATGGACAGTAACACGATCCAACGGTGGTAAAAATCTCCTGATGGCCAAGGTCATGTGGGCTTCCCTGGCTAGCAATACTCCAGGCATATTGTCATGCTGGGAAAGTACTATGTCCTTGCTCAGGGAGAGAGCACCACCGAAGCTCTGCATCTGGTACCTTTCCTGGACTCTTCCCTGTGTACTTCTTTCCCTAGATGATTTTAATTTGCATTCTTTCCCTGTAATAAGCCATCACTGTAAACACATGCTTTCAGTGAGCTCCGTGAGTCCTTCCAGAGAATTATTGAAAAGGAGGGTAACTTTGGGAATCTTCCAAACTTGCATTTGTTGTCGGACGTGAGAGTGGTGTTGTGTGGGGACTGTTGGCTGAACGCTCACACATGCAAAAAAACCCAATAGTTGGTTTTTTATATTTTAAAGCATCCTGTGCTTCATTTTTCAGCCCTTCAAAATGGGCAAACCTTGAGGATAGGGCCTTATTTAGTGTCTTTTGGAAGCTAACAATTGATAAGTGAGTATTAGAACCATGGAAAAATATTTTTAAGACCTGGTTTTAAACCTTCTGCGGAAAGGCTTTATGTGGCATGCTCCTCCTGGATCTGGGCAGTGTTCAGCATGGGGCTAAGTGGCTTAGTGTAGTTCAATATGTACTGAAGAGAATCACAGAATTTCTTGTCTCAGCTGAAGTAAACAAGGAGTTTTAACCTCATGGAGCACCTGGGTGGTGCAGTCAGTTAAGCATCTGACTCTCTATTTTGGCTCCGATCATGATCTCATGGTTTATGAGATCAAGCCCTGTGTTGGGTTCTCTGCTTGGCAGCACGAAACCTGCTTGGGATTCTCCCTATCTTTGTAAACAAACAAACAAACAAACAAACAAACAAACATAAACAAAAAGTTCTAACCTCAGACTGTTGGCTTGTTTGAGGGAATCTTTAGCAAGTACCTTATCCTAGAGCATTGACCAGAAGTTATTCAATCATTAATATACAGAGCTAAATGGTTACAAAATTAAATTTTGCACATTTATATGATATAGATTACTTTAGAGATTTCGAATGGCTTTCACATAAATCATCTCATATGATGATTTCAAAAATCTCGTGAGGTAAGCATGGAGAGCTTAAGGATGTAAATGACTCACTCAGATCTCCATAATCTTTGAGAGAGGTCTTAGGCACCAGGGCACAATCCTAAGTGCAAATTTCTCATCCAGATGCCCTGCCGTGGAGACCATGCGACCTTCCTGTGGGTAACAAATAGGGCAAAAAGTGGCCATATGACCCAAAGACCAGCTAGAAATCTGTGCCATGGCTGATGGGAGAGAATGAGGATAGAAATCACACTACCTGCCCTGGGGATGTCAGTTGTGAAACAGAGTTGCTGGTGTGGAAGGGAAAGACACAGGGAGACCGTGAGAGACAGCACAGTCTTATGGGCTCGGTGAGGCAAAATCATGGGGAAGACAGAGTTATGGGTGAAACAGAAGTCAAGACGAAGAAAAGAGATGAAAAGAAAAGTGAGTGGTGACAAGTCAGAAACAAGCAAACATCCACTCTGGGGGTGGACACAGGCATGAAAGTAGGCCCCTGGGTGCCTGACATCTCTAGACTTCTCTGGATTCTTCATGAAATATGCTTTGACTTTCCTGATGCCTGGATATTGGACTAGAGCTGGCTGCTTACTCATTTGTGTCCTTACTATAACCTCGCTATATCATCACCACCATCATTAACATAAGGTCTAGCTTTCTTTCTTTCTTTTTTAAAAATTTTTTAAAAGTTTATTTATTTTTGACAGAGACAGAGTGCAAGCATGAACTGGGGAGGTGCAGAGAGAGAGAGAGGGAGACACAGAATCTGAAGCAGGCTCCAGGCTCCAAGCTGTCAGCACAGAGCCCGATGCGGGGCTTGAACTCACGAACCGTGAGATCATGACCTGGGCTGATGTCGGACGCTTAACTGGCTGAGCCACCCAGGCGCCCCATAGCTTTATTTCTTTAAGGTATACATCTTTTGCACTCAAATGTACAGAGCGAATTTATTTATAACTTGAATTAGATATGGCTTATTGCTTCAATTCTTTTCAGAAAAAAAATAAGTTAAAATGAATTATTTCCCACAAGATGCATCTAATATATCACTCAGCTTTGTTCTGAAATACTTGCCTCATTAATACTTTAATATCGCCGCGAGAGATAGTGCGTTAGCTATTTAGCTGCATGTGGCTTTCATTTCCAAAGTTTGTCTTGCGCTATCTCCAGGCTCTATTACGGAATGCAAAGCTTACAAACGGCTAAAGACAAGTTCTCTGAGCCTCAAGAGAAGCCCACTGGAAACTTACTGTGAAAAAAGCGCACGTGATCCCGGGAGGACACCACGTTGACATATTTATACCTGCTCTTCACCTAGGCTGAGGAGCGTCTCATGCACACATTTTCTTGCTTTTCATTTCTGACTGAGTGGTGACAAAATACCCTGATCCATTCTGATGTCCTTGCAAAATGTCATGGTGTTTACTGGTTTTGATTTCTAAAGTTACCTTTATAGCCTGCTAGATGTGAGGCTTTTTAAAAATTTTTTTTATGCTGAGCAGAATTCTCATGCGCATTTAAAACACTTGCTTATTTTTTGGTTTTCAGACCCTGAAGTCACTGTTAACCTTTTTGTGTTCTTTCTCTCCATCTTGTAAATTTTCACATCCGAAGCTGCCTTATCTTCTTCCTTTTCACTTTCTTTCTTTTTTTTTTAATTTAATTGATCTATAATTGACATTACAGTGTCCTATCAGTTTCAGGTGTACATCATAGTGATTTAATATGTTTTTTAATGTTTATTTATTTTTGAGAGAGAGAGGAAGAGAGCACATGGGGAAGGGGCAGGGAGAAAGGGAAACAGAGGGTCTGAAGCGGGCTTTGCGCTGACCGCAGAGAGCCCGATGTGGGGCTCAGACTCGCAAACCGTGAGATCATGATCTAAGCAGAAGTCAGATGCTTAACCTACTGAGCCACCCAGGCACCCCAATGATTCAATATTTTTAAACGTCATAAAATAATCCCCCTGGTACGTCTAGTTACCATCTGTTACCGTATAGTTATTCCGTATTACTGCCTAAATTCCCTATGCTGTCCATTGCATACCCGTGGCTTATTTATTCTGTAACTGGAAGTTTTTGCTTCTTAATCCTCCGCACCTATTTCTCCTGTCCCTTAACTGCTCCCCACTCTGCTAAAACAAACTGTTGGTTAGTTCTGTATCTATGGGATTGTTTCTGTTTGTTTTGTTTTGTTTTTAGATTCCACATGTAAGTGAAATCATATAGTATCTGTCTTTCTCTGTGTTATTTCACTTAGCATAATACCTTCTAGCTTTGCCAGTGTTGCTGCAAATGGAGGGATTTCATTCTTTTTTTTGTGGCTAATATTCTATTGTGTGTATACACACACACACACACACACACACACACACACAATCTCTTTCATCCATTCCTGTATCAATGGACACTTAGGTTGCTTCCATGTCTCGCTATGGTGTTCTCTTCCCTTTTCTGGGTTTATGAGAAGTTTAATTTTGGTGTTGGTAGAGAACATTATTCTCATTTTATTAGAGAAGAAACTGAGTCTTAAAGAGGAAAAGGTACTTATCTAATGAAAAATGTTATTAGGTGGCAGAATCTAGACTTGAACCTGTTTCAGCCTGACTATAAACCATTCCTAATGATTTCTGTAGTATTTATTGCTAGTTCTTGCAATCAAAACCACCAAAATAAGTACAAATTTAAAAACAGAATCTTAAACTGGACCAAGGTGTTCTAACTACAATGTCTGTGTTATTTGTATCACCTCAGGCTAGCGTCACAGAAATAATTCCATTTCATTTCACTTTGACTTAGTATTTTCACATCTGTCATTTCAACTTGACCTCTGAGATGGGTAAGGTAGGTACTTACTCTACAGTTAAGAAAAGCCAGGCTAAAGGAAGTTTAAATGATATGCCAGGGGCACCTGGGTGGTTCAGTCAGTTAAGCATCCAACTTTGTCCCAGGTCATGATCTCGCAGTCCGTGGGTTCGAGACCCACATCGGGCTCTGTGCTGACAGCTCAGAGCCTGAACCTGTTTCAGATTCTTTGTCTCCCTCTCTCCCTTTCCCCAACTTGCATTCTCTCTCTCTCTCTCTCTCTCTGTATCTCTCTCTCAAAAATAAATCAACATTAAACAAATTTAAATTTTTTTTTAAGTCACAGAGCTAGTAAAAGCTTGCTTTCAATAAGAACTTGGTATTTGTAATATATTGTATTCATGTGTCATCATGTATTTTAAAAATCAGACCAGGCTTAAAAAATAAATAAAAATCAGACCAGGCTTAAACCCCAGAGAGAATCTTCATTCATACTAACACATGAAAAAACTACATTTCAAATCCTCTCCTTAATTGAGCCAGATATTTTTTTTACCCCAATTCCTCTTTCCTTGTCTTCATTGAAAACAAAGGAATAGACTGGGGTAAAAAATAAGAAGATGTGGTCGGGGGGGGGGATGTATCTCCAAGGGCACGATAGTACCTTGATAGTGGTTATCAGTAAATATTTTTTTCTGGGGCTTGGCTTCCCCTTATTTCTGAAGTATGAGCGAAAAGAACTTCTTCAAAGAAAACCACCAGTACTGTATGGACAGAAAGCAGCTATAGGCTGGGTGTTTCACGGGGCAGGATTCTCAGTGGGTTCAGTTGGGTGCATAGTTAGCCAGTGGATAAGGCCATGGAGCATCTGCAGAAACATTCTGCATTCCATGCCACACTTTGGTCCCATTAAAAAAAAGTAATCAAGTAGCCAAAATTAAATGGGAATTAAATCCCCAAGAAACCATGGGAATAAAACTTAGCTTGTACTATTCAGTAATTCTTGTAATCAAATTTCAATTTATTAAAGCAAAGTACTTATTTGAGTAGAGACACATTTGGGTACAGTTGGCACGAATATCTTGTGCAGCCTCCAGATCTTTTCTCACTGAGATGGTGGAATAATTCTGGATCCTTCCAAGCACATTTTCTTGCCAGCATGGCAGACCTTTAATTCCAGAAAAGGATTTTGTCACAAGAAAGAAGAGCTACATCTATGGGGGATTTTCTACTTGTTATGACCTTGAAAGCTTCCATTCTTTCTTTGAAATAAACTTCTACGTCATTCTGTTTTGCGTTCTTATTCTCTACCTGTTTAAAGCTGTGGAAAATAAATCACCAAGACTGACTTTCCTATATATTCTAGGAATATATATATATTCTTAGATTCTTTGTTTGAAGAGAGACAAGTAAAAATGAGAAGAGTGAAAAGAGTCACGGCTTCCTAACAAGTCCCGGCTACTAAATGACCATTACAGATGACGATGGGCTACAGAGCAGCCATTATTCCCACTGTTTTATTAGGCCTGACAGCAGGTGGCTTCCAATATGAGCAAAGGCTCCAAGGGTGACAGTCCCTATTACCAGAGGTCTCTCTTGATTATAGTGAGATGTGGTGTTTTTGCTTATCCAGCATGTGTTTCCTTTTTGCCTGGTCGCTGTGTTCCGATTCCCTCGGGGGGAAAGGAACTTGCTCTTTTATTGTTAGCAGCCTTGCCCAGCATTTCAGTCGAGATGCCATGGTTTCCCCTGGCAGAGAGGTAGTAAGCATGTGACCTAACTAGGCCAATCAGAGTCTCTTTCCAGGTGGGGACAAACCAGCCTAGGAAGCAGTTGGTGCAGAATTATTCATATGGTGATGTGAGACCTTCTTTCCTCTCTGTTCTCTCTGTGCCTAGATGTTCTCTAGTTACTGTCCTTTGGGAAACCTAGTTTACCAGCTGTTTTGTTAATTCTATGTCTTTATCACATTTGCTTCCAATTAGTCCTTTTTTGTTAATTTTGTTGCTTAATTTCGCCATTTTTTTCCTGTTGTCTACAACCAAAGAATCCTAACAGATACAGAAACTTTCCTATTCTGCTAAGGATAGGGCCAGCTATTGTTCTAGAAGGTAGAGGTGATTAACCTTCTATTGCAATTTGAGAGTCCATAGGACTCACTTCCAAATATCTTCCACTTTGGGCTCCCATGATGTTTAACTCCCACAGTAGGGTCACTGGATAATGGGAGAATCATAGTTGTCAGAACTAGAAGGAACCTTGTAAGAAATCATCCTTCTATTTTTACCCATGTGTATACAGCATCGAGTGACTTTTCTAAGGCCATAATGCTGGTAAATGGGACAGATGGCTCTAGAAACTGAGTCATTTGATCATGGGTCTCATTCTTTTTATGCTAATACATGGCTACCTCTCTGAGGACCTGTGAACATTTCCCCCATAGTCTCCTGTGTTGGCACAGATTAATTGAAACATCACATCTGAGAAGGTTCAGAAAATTGAGGAGGGGTTTAAGACAGAAAATGTGAACTCTACCTCCACACCTAGAACTTGTCCTGATAAGGGGAGAGGAAGAGTTCTGTCTGGGTCACTATCAAGAATAGATACAATTGGATAGTTATTTTGTAAGATTCAGAAGGTTTCTGAGCATCAAAAGCATTGATTTATGAATCCAGCTCACTGCTGGGCTTTGGGAATCATTTACAGTCTCAAATTTCAAAAAATGGAATTTTTTATTCTACTTTTACAGATTAATTGTATACAATTCTATCAACTTTTATCTTTGTGTGGGATTAAGTTGTAAAAGTTGCCTACTAACTGGATTGCTCTGTGTAACTAAATTATGCTATTCATAAACTGAAATTAGCCCTGTAAATTGGGCTTTTGGAGTCTTGTTAAAGAAATGCTTTCCCAACTCAATCTCCCAAAGCAAGCTTCTTAAATTTTCTTTTAAGTGTTTTATAACTTTCCCTCTAACAGTTAGATATCATGCATTTATATTTGTATAGATCATGTTGCAGCAAAAATTCTTATTCTTTTCCTCTTATGGTGAGCCAGTTTTCTCAGTATTATCTAATGTATTACCTGTTCTCTTCCTTGTGATGCCCTAACTCATGATTCATCACATACATATGATCCTGTAGGGACTCTGCCTGATTCCATTGATCTGTTTGTCATTTCCTAGGCAAGAACTGCACATATGTAACACCGGTGGCTTTCTGATCTGTATTCATATCCGATAGTGTGGCTTTTCTCTATGTATTATTATTTTTCAACGTTTTCTTAGCTATTTGTAGACTTTTATTATTCCACATTCATTTTTGGAATGATTTTTTCACGTTTCCCTAAAATTCTGTCTGAGATTAAAGTTGTAGTTGCATTGATAAATTATCTGGGAGGAAATAACATTTTAAAAATACTAAGAAATCCCACCCATCAACCTATTATGTCACTTCCGTTATGTCTTTTGGCAGAGTTAAAATTTTTCTTCATTGTTGGCCTAACTTACTTTTATAAAGTCAGTTCCTCAATAAAATACAGATTTTTCTTATCATTATAAAATGTGTCTCATTTTCTATTTCATTTACTGTATCAGTCAGAGTGTTCCAGAGAAGCAGAACCAACAGGATTTATTTACTTATTTACTTATTTATGGATGAGATTGGCTCACACGATTGTGGAGCCTGGGAACCTAAAATCCACTGGGCAGGTTTGCAAGCTAGACACTCAGGCAGGTGTAGATGCTGCTGTCTTGAGGTAAAATTTCTTGGGAGGTAAACTTCAGTTTCTTCTCTTAGGGCCTTCAGCTGATTAGATACCCCTATTATTAAGGGTAATCTCCTTTACTTGAAGCCAACTGAATGGAGATGTTAACCACATTTACAAAATATCTTCACAGCAGCACCTGGATTAGTTTTTGATTAAAGAACTGGATACTACAGCCTGGTCAAGTCGATACATAAAACTAACCAATCATTTAATGATGACAATATATAGAAGAACTTTGTGTGTGTGTGTGTGTGTGTGTGAGACAGAGAGAGAGAGAGAGGTGGGGGGGGGTGCGGGGTGGAGCGGCACAGGGGAAGGGAGAGAGAGAATCCCAAGCAGTCTCCACGCCCAAAACAGAGCCTATGCAGGGCTCCATCTCATGACCATGAATCATGACCTCAGTTGAAATCAAGAGTCAGACATTTAAATGACTGAACCACCCAGGCGCCCCTAGAAGAACATTCTTGATTTGCACCTTGATACATATAGCAAACTTATGACTCTGATTATAACTTGATTGTAATCTCTTTTGATTATCTTGGGTTTAATACATAAATAATGACACACTGAGCACACTATTAGAGCTTTTCCCCTTCCAGCCTTATGTATTTTTTCCCTGTCCTCTTATTGCATTGGCCAGGATCTCCAGTTCTAGTGTAAATTATATGGCGAGGAAACCTATTCTTGTTTCCTACCTTTTATAATTTTTCTACAAAGTAAAATGTTTTCTGAGGGGATTTGATAGGTTTTAACAAGTGAAAAAGCTCCCTTACATCTCTAGTTTTCTAAGAGCTTTAATTTATAAACAGGTATTAGTTTTCACTAAATACATTTTGACTCCTGATAAAATGACTATTTTAATTTTTCTTCTTTTGAACATTGGTGAGGTATATTACATTGCTAGATTAAAACATTTTTTTAATATTAATTTTTGAGAGAGACAGACAGACAGAATGTGATCAGGGGATGGGCACAGAGAGAGGGAGACACAGAATCCTTAGCAGGCTCCAGGCTCTGAGCTGTCAGCACAGAGCCCGATGCGGGGCTTGAACTCAGGAACCGTGAGATCATGACCTGAGCTGATCATGGCTTAACTGACTGAGCCACCCAGGTGTCCCTCATTGCAAAACTTTTTTTAAATGTTGAATAATTCTTGCATTTCTGAATATACTGTAATTGATCATGATGTATTATTTTTATAATATAGTCAGGATTTTTTGAAGCTAAATTTATAACTAAAATAAAACTGGCTTATTTTTCTTTCTAGTTACTTATAAGCTTTTGTTATTGAGGAACCTGTCCCTTCCAGAGTTGAGCAAGAGGACAGAAGGGAGGCAAGGGGAGGGGAGAATTCTAAGGGACTCATGTTACGATGGTGATCTAACATAGACACTCACCAAATAAGGCAGGTGTTCAAAACTGACTTTCATGGAGTGTTTTTGTGAGACTTTTGGGGTCCCTCCCAATGTTGGGCATCTCTCACCTTGCAATTTCTTTGGTGAGGCTGAATGTGTCTCTATTTCTGCTGATTACATATTCTTTCCTCAGCTCCTGACCATCCAACGATAACTCCAGCTTTTTATTACTGGAATCTGTCTGCTTTTCTATAAGGTCTTGTAGAAAAAGACTCAAGATAAGCTCTCTTTTGCATGTGGCTAACACTTGACCTGTAGAAAATATTTACTCTTTGTCTCAATGAGAACTAGGAGCACTGAATGCCCGTTGCAGCCACCCTCTGTTATATCCTAACATTAAAACGGTTAACTAGCCTTTCACATTTTTACATAAATTAGAATGAGTACTTCCTCCACATTATCCCCGAATTGTCAAGGAGTGATCAGCCCTAAATGATCTTAGTGAAGTGCTTTTATTAGCTTAAGGAAGTATCCCACACCTGCAGTTCTATGAAACGAAATGCTCTTCAAAATCCTCCTCTGATCTCCAGTCCCTGTATCTTTTATACCTTCAAGGAGTGGGAGAGTTTTGTGTCTCAAAACTAGATGTCCAAACATTTACCATAGATTCTGCATCTTGCTTTGGAATCTTTTCTTGGATTTTCAGTTAAAAAAATGTTCTTTGTAAGATGTTGTTATATACACACAACCGCTCTACCCTCATAACATGTCCAAGTATCACTGCACTATTACACAAAGACATTTTCTTTTCTTTTTTTTTTTCAACGTTTATTTATTTTTGGGACAGAGAAAGACAGAGCATGAACGGCGGAGGGGCAGAGAGAGAGGGAGACACAGAATCGGAAACAGGCTCCAGGCTCTGAGCCATCAGCCCAGAGCCTGACGCGGGGCCCGAACTCACGGACCGCGAGATCGTGACCTGGCTGAAGTCGGACGCTCAACCGACTGCGCCACCCAGGCGCCCCCACAAAGACATTTTCTAATGATGAGTAAGAAAACAAGTAGTAAACTCCGTGGTCACCTCAGTGGATGGTGGCTCATGATGTTTGAAGGCACTGCCTGGAACCGGGTTTCGGCTGGGATTTCCTGGCTGTGAATTGTCTGAAATTATGGAAAAAGTTTTGTGTGCATTTGTGTGTGTGTGTGTGTGTGTGTGTGTGAGAGAGAGAGAGAGAGAGAGATAAAGAGAGGGAGATGGAGACAACTACCGTGAAAGAGAGAGAGAGTTTGTACATGTGTATACTTATTTTAGCTTTTATTGGATTGCCAGAGGGTCTCTGGAATCAAAATCAAGAACCATTGCCTAAATTTGTATATCCCTGCAAATTATTCAACATCAACATTGTTTTCACTTTTCATGAGGTCACAGTTTCATGAGGTCTAATGTAATAGGTATTTATATTTGTATATAAAAGAGTTATACCAAATATATTTTAAAATACTATGTAATATCATCTTCCTACTCCATTTGAAATTCAATTTATTACTGATTAATACCCAAGAAGACACTGTATCCTTTCGTCTCCCACAATTCCCTAATCTACATGGAGCATATGCTTTCTTCACATTTTCTCATCTGACTGCCAATTTTAGTTTCAGGGAATCATTGTGTTGGATTTCATAGAATCAAAATGAGTGGCCAACATGTGCTTTGAAAGAAAGCTTATTCAAGGCAGGTTTGTGGGCAATGCTTTTATATAGGAATTTAAAACAACAACAACAAAACAGGACATGAATCACCAAGGGAGAGAGAAGAGAATGCTTTGAATAGGGGGAATGGGCTTCTTATGAGGTCCATGTGTGCTGTGTGTCTTTAAACAATCACATGAAAGGACCTTCCAGACAGATAAAACATCTTAAGCAAAGGTGAAATGTTAGAATCTAAAGGACGTATTCAGGGGAGGATAAGAAAACCATGTATTATTACTCTGAATTATCTCTAGAGGAGCAGGTCATGGAGGTCTTATTTTTCTAGAAGTATCTCTAAGAAGCTATTAGATGTCAAATTTTCAATTTTTTTGAGGCTGCATATTAATATATCCATTTTGGTGGTTGGGTATGTAGCAATGGTATTACAACTCGCTTGTGTCTTATCAAGTGTTTCTTTAGCTTCCTAAGTAAGCCATTCCTGTAAATCTCTCCATTCAACTTTCCATGCTATCTTTTAGGAATAATCTTGCCACAAAAATAATAGGCAAAAAAATTAAGTAAAATATAAAGATCATTGATTATTCACAGTAATGTGAATCGTGACTCACAGTCACCTTTACTAATTAGTTATTTGTGTCTCTGCTTTATTACCACCTCCCACAGCGCTAAATAGGTCTGGAGTATTCTGAGAATGACCCCGTTTCTCAAATCACCCACAGGCTCTCTTGAGCTCCCGGTATTCAATACTTGTCCTGCTGAAGCTGATCACTTAGTCTACGTGAAAGGAGAAAGCCTGTTTAGTACAGGTGCTCCTAGAGAATTTGAAGTATTGATTTCTACATACAAATATTTTCTGAGAGTGTGAAAGCAGGAGCTCAGTTTTAAACACAATAAATAAACCAACACAACCTGCAGTGGGGCTGATTCCAGGATAATTTCTAAAATTCTTAGTAGGCAACAGCCATTTTTAATGCACATGTTCTAGGATTTCTATTGTACATATAGATGTTACTTGGTGATGTGAATATAAATGTCATGAAAATGGGATTTAAAATATTATTTGATAATTCATGTATTTACTTTTGGTTATTGCTTGATAGATGAATTTGACACGAAGCATTTAAAGATAACCAAAGATAATTATGAAATAATCATGCAATGTGATAACAGCAAATACAATAATAATAATAACAAAACACTTACCAGTGTAGCAAATGGGATATTTAAGAAAAAAAAATAGAAATGTCAAACTTAAAAGAAGTTCACAGCTAAAAACAAATGAGATTTAGAATACATATCATGTATTTTGCACATAAAATGGACATATAATTATTTGAACAGTATTTATCCTCTTATGTAAATTTGGATCTCCTGTTGTGTCTTTGCAGAAGAAAAAATATGAAGGCATTTTGTTTTGGGTTTCTATAAAAACCTATACTTTGATTACTGCTGGCCGTCAAGTGTATTTTTTCTAGTCCTACAGGTATAATGTTTGAAGAAAAAAATAGAAGATAGACAAAGAAAAGAGACTGCAAAGTTATAAGGCATATTTCCTCACATGCTGATATTTTAAGGGCCATGGATATGAGAGGTTCTGAAAGAAACTCTAAATTAATTTTTAGCTTTAATCAATAAATAGTTATTGAGTGCTTACTAGGTGCCAAGCACTGTCCTCATGGCTTATAGCAGTGAATAAAGAAGATAAAATTTAATAAAAATGATAAATGTAACTTTACTAAGAAACTTCAGCCGTAATTTGATGCTTGAATTTTGGGTTATTTGAATTTTGTTATCTTCTTACCTGTATGCATGGAATGTCGTGATTAATGGATTCTTGATGTAATGGAAAGTCTGTGTCTTTTTCTTGAAGAATAAACAAAAATTTTTAATGTTTATTTATTTGAGAGAGAGAGAGAGAGAGAGAGAGAGAGAGAGAGAGAGATTGAGAGGAGAGGCAGAGAGAAAGGGAGACAACAAAATCCGAAGCAGGCTGCAGGCTCTGAGTTGTCAACACAGAGCCCCACGGGGGGCTCCAACCCACAAGCGGTTAGATCATGACCTGAGCCGAAGTTGGATGCTTAACTGACTGAGCCACCCAGGTGTCCCTTGAAGAATAATTTTTTAAAAGCCATTAACCTTCACTTAGGCAAGTGGAGAACTTGTTTCTGCTTTCCCCTTTTTTTTTCTTTTTCATTGGTTTCCCAAAGGAGTGAAACCTACAATGTTTTTGGTTTTTTTTTTTTTAATTTTTTTTAACGTTTATTTATTTTTGAGACAGAGAGAGACAGAGCATGAACGGGGGAGGGTCAGAGAGAGGGAGACACAGAATCCGAAGCAGGCTCCAGGCTCCGGGCTCAAACTCACGGACCGTGAGATCGTGACCTGAGCTGAAGTCGGCTGCTTAACGAACTGAGCCACCCAGGCGTCCCAACCTGCAATGTTTTTAACAGCGATATTTGCAGTGCGACATGTTGAGCCAGTGCTTCCACTAAGGGAGGACATTTTTTAAAACAACATTCTTATGGTTTATTTTCCTAATATCTAGTCAGTGTAGACTATCTGATGGTTTCCATAGAAAAGACAAGTGGAGGTCGACATTAACACAGGGCCTGATGTGAATAGCATAAAATAGCTGAAACTACCACTCACAGGCCCCATAAAAAATATGTGTGTATTGTGCCTTTAAATCCAAATACTCTTTTTAAGTTAGGTGGTAATATAAAATGTTTTATTCATCTATAATACCCAAGGGGCGTCTGGGTGGTTCACTTGGTTAAGCGTCTGACTCTTAACTTCGGCTCAGGTCAGGATCTCGTGGTTCACAGAGCCCCGAGTCAGGCTCTGTGCTGACAGTGTAGAGCCTGTTTTGGATTCTCTCTCTGCAGATCTCTCTTCCCTTCTCTCACTTGTTCTTTTTCTCTCTTTCAAAATAAATAATAAACATTAAAAAATATTTTAAAAAAATTAAAAAAATACCCAAAGCAATAATGACATGGCCTTATAGTATATTTTTTAATGGTAGTTATATGTATATATATATATATATATATATATATATATATATATATATATTTCATATGGACTTTTTAAATATTGTAGAAGAATATTTAATTACAAGGAGAATAGGAGAGAAGTAGTTTACAAAATAGTATGCACAAGATGATCAGATAGATAGGTATAAACAGGAAATTTATCAACAAAATATTAGTAAATCAACAAAATATGAATGTTGAAATCTCTGGATGGTAGAATTATGGATGGGGTGTATATTCTTGGGTGCTACCTATATTTTTAAAATTCCTACAATGTAAATGTACTACTTTTACAAAGAGAAAAATTTCATTATTTGGGCATGGCAATTATTCTCTAAATGCTTGAAAAATGAATGAATTTAATTTATTTCCTTCTATATTGTTTCTGCAATGAGGATTCTCTATATGTGAAACGTTGTAATTTGGAAAGGAAAAGCTTTAGGTTTCATTCAAACCCAAGCTCATTGGGACCTGAACAAGAATATCAATAAGTATCTCAAAATATCATTACACACAGACATGTGCATATGAATACTGAGCGTGACACATTCTAACATTAGCCAAATGTGGTCAGATTATGGTTTAGGAATAATGGTTTGGGGACAGCCAAACAAGTGACCCAGTTTCACAAAGACTGAGACCTATTTTCTTACATTCGAAGCACATAAACATTTAAAATTTAATTTAATAAAAATGATGTTTATAAAACTTCACAGTTTTTTCATGCATGTGTATGCATACACACATATATGTGCAAAGCAGACCTCAAGGTTCTGGCAAAATGATGGCGTATCATTCAAACATGCTAAAAATCTTTGCTGCATGAGTTTTGGCATGCATATTCTTTAGATCTCAGTTAAGTTGACACTTTCTTGGGAAGTATTCCATAACCTCAATAACTAGGCTAACTGTCCTTTTATCTATGCAATAAAACTATCATTTATAGCAATTTTACATTTTTATGTCTGCTTTCAGCATCATATTGAATGAATGAATGAATGAATGATCAGCTACTTAGCTGAAAGCATTAATCACTTCCCTTCCCTTATCTCTGCTTATTAAATAAAAGTCACGATGATACTACAGTGTTTCTTCTACTTCATTCTGTTCACTAATCCATTCTATGATGAAAAACTTTATTCATGAGCTTTCTGAGATCAAGGCAAACTCAGCCAACAGACTTAGGTACCTTTCTGAGATTGTTTTTAGCTGAAAGATGGATTCATTGCAAGAATTATTTTAATATATTATTTTCTTTTTAAAAATATGTTTATTTAAATTCAAGTTAGTTGACACACTGTGTAGAATTGGTTTGAGGAGTTGAACCCAATGATTTATGACTTCCATATAACACACAGTGCTCATCCCAATAAGTGCTCTCCTTAATGCCTCTTGCCCATTTAGCCCATCGTTCCACCCAATACCCCTCCAGCAACCCTCAGCTTGTTCTCTGTATTTAGGAGTATCTTATGGTTTGCCTCTCTCTCTGTTTTTATCTTATTTTTCCTTCCCTTTCCTTATGTTTATCTGTTGTGTTTCTTAAATACCACATATGAGTGAAATCATATGATATTTGTCTTTCTCTGACTTATTTCACTTACCATAATACACTCTAGTTCTATCTACGTTGTTGCAAATGGCAAGATTTCATTCTTTTTGATAGCCGAGTAATGTTCCATTGTATATATTTTTACCACATCTTCTTTATCCATTCATCATTCGATGGTCATTTGAGCTCTTTCCATAATTTGGGTATTGTCTGATGGCATTTATAATTGCACCAAAATCCATAAGATATCTAGGAGTAAACCTAATCAAAGAGGTAAAATATCTGTACATTGAAAACTATAGAATGCTTATGAATGAAATTGAAGAAGATACAAAGAAAAGAAGAAATATTCCATGCTCATGGACTGGAAGAACAAATGTTGTTAAAATAACTATACTACCCAAAGAAATCTATACATTCAATGCAAACCCTATCAAAATAATGCCAACATTCTTCACAGAGCTAGAACAAACAATTCTAAAATTCTATGGAACCAGAAAAGATGACAAAGAGCCAAAGTAATATTTAAAAAGAAAATCAACACTAGAGGCATCACAATTCCCAACTTTGAGCTATATTTCAAAGCTGTAATCATCAAGACAGTATGGTGCTGGCACAAAAACAGACACATAGATCAATGGAACAGAATAGAGAACCAGAAATGGGCCCACAAATGTATGGCCAACTAATCTTCAACAAAGAAGGAAAGAATATCCAATGGAAAAAAAGATAGCGTCTTCACCAAATGATGTTGGGAAAACTGGATAGTGACATGCAGAAGAATAAACCTGGGCCACTTTCTTACACCATACACAAAAATAAATTTAAAATGGATGAAAGACCTAATGTGAGACAGTAAACCATCAAAATCATAGAGGAGACAACAAGCAGTAACCTCTTTGACCTTGGCCATAGCAACTTCTTACTAGAATGTTTCTGGAGGCAAGGGAAACAAAAGGAAAAATGAACTATTGGGACCTTATCAAGATAAGAAGCTTCTGCACAGAAAAGGAAATAATCAACAAAACTAAAAGGCAACTGACAGTATGGGAGGAGGTATTTGCAAATGATATATTATTTTCATCAGTAGTTTCTAGGTTTTTTGAGTACACAGGTTCAGCCTCTCTCTGCCCCCTCTCCCCCCATACTCTTAGCCTGGTTCTTTGTGCCTAGCTTTTAACAGGATGCATCACTTAGAATGTTTTCATTTGCAGTAATAAAAAACTAATAGTTCAAATGGTTGGAGCATGAAGAGGAATTTCTTGGATAATATGATTATAAATATCCAGGGAAAGCCTGAGACTCAGTTTGAACAACCCCGTTCTAGTTCTTGACAGTTTTCTGGACCATGATCTCATCTCTGTGTTGACATCATCCTCATCATCATGTTAGTAAAATGTCTCCAGTGGTTCCATGTTTTACATCTGAACACCATGTGATTCCAGAAGAATACACATTTTTCAACAAAAGTGCTGAGTTCACTGTAATTGGAATCAGGGAAAGCATATACTGGTGTGGGTCAACTGGTGTGGGTCAGGAGGATTGTCATTCGCTGATGGCCTTAGGTCTCTATTATGCCATATCCAATAACAGTGGGATAATTTCAGGCTAATCAGAACTTTGTCGTAAAGCTGAGAATGGCCAACTGTGCTCAGACTAGATGATCAATAGCAGAGATGTGAAATGGCTCTGGAAGAAGCAACTAAAAATGCTCACAATTCATTTGGAAGTAGGAGAGATAAGACATTAAATATGTTCAAGATCTCTTTTCTGTTCTAGCACTCATAACAAAATAATTGTTCTCAGGAAGGTGAAAGGCAGGTTGAAGGTTGAAACTTGCTTATGTACATTATTTTGTGACTCTCGTGGATATTTGTGGATACTAGTGGGTTGAATAAAAGTTTCTATTTTTTTTTCTTATTTCCTGCATAGGACAAAAATAGAAGGTTGTACAATCAAATGTATTTCAGAAATTCTAGCCCCACTGACTTTCTCTGTAACTAAGTGGAAGTAAATACGCTTAAAAAAAGCGTAAGTTGTAAAAAGAACTGAGTTGAAGCTAAGTATTCCTACACAAATGGAGGCAGCACATTAAAATATATATTTAACTGTGTACATTTCACTAGGTTGTAATAAGTTGTTCTAAAATGGTACTTCCAGAAAATTGTAATACCTTTCACATATACGTTAACTGACAAGAAACATGCCTACAATGATATGATTACACACACACAAAAGTACATCTTTGGCTGATTCAAGAAGAGATAAAGGGAAACGCGACATCCAGGAAGAGATCAGCAGGAACTATTTGGGCTTTTTGGGGTTGGAGATATGAAGCATATGATTTTCCTGTAGTGAAAAAACTAGGAAAGTCAAAAAGATAAAGAGTCAAAAAAACGATAAGAGAAATTGCAGCTCATAAGACAAAACCCTAGTTGAAAATTGGAAACAGGAAAATAACACAGATCTCTGAGGGAGACCCAACTATAATTGGGGATAAGAATACTTCCTTATTGGGGCACCTGGGTGGTCTCAGTCAGTTAAGTGTCTGACTCTTGATCTTGGCTCAGGTCATGATCTCACAGTATGTGGGTTCGAGCCCCATGTTGGGCTCTGCGCTGATGGCAAAGAGCCTGCTTGGGATTCTGTCTCACCTTCTCTCTGCCCCTCCGCCATGTGTGCTTTCTCCATCTCTCTCTCAAAATAAATAAATAAACTTAAAAAAAGAGAAATTCCTATTTGTCATTACAAAAAAAAAAAAAAAAAAAAAGAATACCTCCTTATTAGGATAGTCCAGGCACACAATATACCTGACAGACTATGGGCTTAATATTTAAAGTCATTTTATAATAGTATGAAGGTAGATACTTAACAACTAACCCACTCATGAGTTTGGAAAATCTTTAATTCAGTGCATGGTGTTAAAAGGATTCTGTCATCTCCTATAGGTGTCAGTAGGGAAAAGGTTCCTTATGGTTGTATTCATTTACCCTTCTTTCCATGACTAGATTTCATTACATGGTTTTAAGAGTTAGTCCTAGACCATAGTTCTGGTCCTGCCATTGATTTGTTGTGTGAACTAGAGAAAGTTACTTAAAATGTACATACTTCTCTCCTTATTTGTAGAATAATGGGTCAACTGATTGCTAAAGTCCTTTCCAGCTGAAACAGTCTAGGTACTGCTTTTTTCCCCCCTTACTTTTCCCCATTTCTAAACTAAGAGAAATAGCATACATATCTGAGGTAAACGTACAATTTATCTCTGATAGATTCCCATTAAAAACATGATGGTAGATTGATTAAAAATAGGAATACAACTTATCCCCCTTAGAGCTGAGCTACTTTCTCATGCCTTTGGACAATTAGGTTGGAGATTATTTTCATGGCTGACTGAATGGTAATAGTTACCAGCGGTTCCCGGGGTAAATAATTTCCCTTCCTATGATTTTAAGATATGTGTCTGTTAGGAAATGGGAAACCACGTGGTATTGGCAATCAATGAAATGATTGAATTCTTGCGGAATTTGTAATAAAAAATTCCAGGATTCCCATGACTTCAACGGACAAAATGATTTAGTGGGGAAAGAGTCCTGGGAAAACCCTGGAGAACCATCTTAGAAAATGTACTCTCTGGATCATTTTTTCTCCAAGGGCCCAGGGCTTACAAAATTGACCCTTTTTCATGGTGACATAAGACACATAAATATACTGACATTGAAATTCCTGGAGAGGTTTAAGAGAAAACAAAGCAAGACTGATTTGTTCCGGGAAGTGCAGGTATCACGACTAAACCTGGATGTTTAGGTTAATGGGATGGCAGCGTATGGTCATGTGGATTTCTGACCTGGTGGTCCACCCTGAAATAAAGCACAATAACGTGTCCCCCTTGGGGGGAAGAAGCAGTTAGGTTATTGGTAGAAAGTGGCTGCCTCTACCACTTGTCAGCTCTATGGTGTTAATAGTGTTTCTCAATCTCTCTGAGCCTCAGTCTTCTGAACTGCCTCATGGGTCTAATAGGTGTGTGGTGTGGAATGATATACAGCATTTAGCATACAGCCTCAGAAACAATTGGTATTAGACTTCCAGGAATCTGGTCCTACCACCACTTCTGAGTGTAGACATCTGCCTAGCACAGAAGCCACCTGCTTCCTAAGTTCCCAGTCCCGGTCCTGCCAAGAGTCTCTGTCTATGAGTTGACTGTGAGGTCACAGCAACAAACCAAGGAATCACCTTACTTTGTCACCTTGTCCAGCTTTCTAAAGATGTTTTTAAACTTTTAGAGGGGTGCTGGGGTGGTTCAGTCGGTTAAGCATCCAACTCTTGGTTTCGACTCAGGTCATGATGTCACAGTTCATGAGTTCAAGTCCCACATTGGACTCTGTCAGCCTGCTTGGGATTTTCTCTCTTTCCCTCTGCCTCTCCCCTACTTGTGCTGTTTTTCTCTCTCTCTCAAAATAAATAAATACAACTTTTAAAATATGTTTAAACTCCTAGAAATGAAACTGGATTGGATGAAGAATATTTGCTTTCACGTGAATAATCATTTCCTAATGGTGATTTGAAGTTGCCGCACCCATGAGTTATCCTCTCTTCTTCTCTCCCCTCCCCTCTTCCTTCCCCTTCCATCCTCTCTTCTTGCCTCTCTCCCCCCTCCAGTCTCTAATTCCTATTTTATTTGTAAACCAGGGGTCTTACAAGAATTATTAGGATTACTCTTTAAATCCTTTTGATTTATACTACACTGCATTAATTACATACCTTTTATTGACTAATTCATGAGATTAAAAAAATTTTTTGAAGGGGCGCCTGGGTGGCTCAGTCAGTTAAGCGTCTAACTTTGGCTCAGGTCATGATCTCAGAGTTTGTGAGTTCGAGACCCCCGTCAGGCTCTGTGCTGACAGCTCAGAGCCTGGATCCTGCTTCAGATTCTGTGTCTCCCTCTCTCTCTCTGTCCCTCCCCTGTTCACACTCTGTTGCTCTTTCTTTCTCTCTCACTCAAAAAATAAATAAACATTAAAAAAAATCCTGAAAAAATTTTTTTCTTTTTATTCATTTTTTAAATTGTTTAACGGATTTCTCATACACGAAATAAAAGTACATTTCTATATATGCCACCTTTCTTTTACTCATCTGGCCATGGAAAGGCGGAATCACATTCATTTTGATACCAACGCACTTGGTTTCATTAACTTATGCAGATGTCACAGAAAACAACGTGATAACATACATAGGCAACTCTTCATGGTAAGCATGTTACTCTTTAGTTAGTGCTCTGTAGTTGGAAACAGCTTGCAAAAGTTGAAAACTACCAAGATGCTATTCAATTTGGCTACTTTATAACATATATTTTAATATAACAATGTTCTTCCATGTTTGCCAAGTGAAAGTGCTTGTCAGAATTGATTCAGCCTCAATAGTCTAGGAATTATAAGTGATTAGCTACTTGCTGGAAATATTTGTCTCTTTAATTAGAGATTTGTAATAATTTCCCTTTTAATATTTTGACTTTGATTCCAATCTCTAGTTTGCTAGTGCTGAGGTATGTGAGGCTGAGCCAGACTTACTTACAATCTTAAGGAAACACACTGCTGGAAATAAAACATTGTATAGTATTTGGATATTAGATGAGGTTAGCACAAAACTAAACTTGCCTTAAAATTTATTTCGTTTGGAATAACGAACTACTTATTTTATACTTATATTTGATGTTATGTACATCTACCTTCTCTCCAGAAAGAAGTGAGACAACTAAAATTTTTTCACTGTGTTTTTAAGCAATCTTTTTATTTTTAGAATGGTTTTAAATTCACAGAAAATTTGCGAAGATAGGGCAGAAAGTTTCCATATACCTGCACCCAATTTCCCTTATTACTAACATCTTACATTAGTATGGTACATTTTTGACAACTAATAAACCAACATCAATATATTATTAACTTATGTCCCTTTTTCACATTTCCTTAGTTTTTTACCCAATTGTCTTTCTTCTATTCCAAGATCCCACCTAAGATGCCATATTACATTTAGTTGTCATGTCTCCATAGGTTTCTCTAGCTATGAGAGTTTTTTTCACGTTTTCTTTTACATGACCTTGAACATTTTCAGGGTTATTGATCAGGTATTTTGTAGAATGTCTAACAAGTGAGATGTGTCTGATATGTGTGTGTGTGTGTGTGTGTGTGTGTGTGTGTGTGTGTGTGTGTTTAATGATTAGAGCAGGCTTATGGGTTTGGAGAGAAATTGTCTCTTTTATTACATAACTTCAATGGTATACATGATCAACATGACTTATTGTTTGTTGATGTTGACCTTGATCACCTAGCTGAGGTGGTGTTTCTCTACTGTGAAGTTATTATTTTATTTCTATTTCCTCAACCCTTTTACCATACTGTGCTCTTTGGAAGGAAGTCACTATGCATAACCTGCATTTAAGGAGTGCCCTCATACCCTCCTTGATAGTGGGGTATCTACCTAAATTACTCAAAAATGTTCTGCATAAGAGATTTGTCTATTCTTATTTATTTATTCATTCAATCATTTATTTATATCAGTATGAACTCAAGGATATTTATTTTATGCTTTAGGTTATAATCCAATACTATCTCATTATGTGTTTTTCAAATTGTTCCACTTTTCACCATTAAAGCTCTTTCATTTGGTGACTATGTCCATTCAACACCCCTGTTATTATTGGCTTCTTTTCTTTCCTTTTCTTTTCTTTCCTTTTCTTCTCCTTCTCCTCCTTTGTCTTCTTCTTCTTCTTCTCTTCCTTACTTTCTGGCACCACAAGATGCTCCAGGTTTATCTTGCATAGTTCCTGTACTGGCTTGAATGTATTAATTTCTCCAAGAAATCCTTGTTACTTTTATTGCAGAATTGTATTAGAAACTAAGAGCTGAGCACTAGCTGTGCTTATTGCTGCTGGAGTGTCATTCTTTTTAGGCCATCTTTGCTGGAGAAGCAAGGAAATATGTGTGTAGACTAGTCTATATTTTCATATCCATAACCATTTCTATATATATCAATCTGAAACTATGTTAAACTAGACATGAGTCTATACTGATGTGTCCAAATGCAATCCATCATTACATGGATCATTCTAGCCTTCTTTCCTTGCTTCTCTGTGATCTCCCAATCCAATGGTAGGAGACCCTAGATTAACAGTCAACCAACCATTTACTTAATTTCAGCTGTTCAATGCTCTCCCTTCCCAAACACCCGGCCATCACTGATATTTTAATTGTCTCTATAGTTTTACCTTTTCCATAATGTCATGTCAATGCAATGGTGCTAAATATAGTCTTTTCAGATTGGCCTATTTCACCTAGCAATATGCTTTAAGATTCTTTGTGTGTTTGCATGGCTTGCTAGCTCATTTTCTTTTATCACTGAATGTAGTTCATTATGTGGATGTACCACAGTTTATGAATTCATCTAATGAAGGGCATCTTAGTTACTTCCAGAGTTTGGTATTGTGAATAGGCTGATATATGAATTTGCATAAAGGTTTTGTGTGGACATAAGTTTATAAATCACTTGATAAAGAGCTAGTAGTGCAAATAGGAGTAACACTATGTTTAGCTTTGTAATAAATTGCTGGACTGTCTTTTAAAGTGTTTACCATTTTGCATCCCAACCAGCAAAGAAGGAGAGTTCCCATTGCTCTCCATCTAGGCCAGTAATTGGTATTGTCAGTTTTTTGGACTGGAGAAGTTCCAAAAGATGCGTACTGTTTTAATTGGTATTTCACAATGACAAATGATTGAGCATCTTTTCATGTGCTTGTTATCTTCTTGGGTGAGATGTCGATATGTTTGGCCAATTTTTAAATTGAGTTTTCTTATTGTTTAATTGTAAGACTTCTTTAAAAGGGTATATTTGGATACAAGTCCTTAGTTGACTATGTGTTTTGCAAATATTTTCTCCAGTCTGTGGTTTGTCTTTAACAGTAACTTCCACAGAAGTTTTTTACTTTTTACAAAGTCTAACCTATCTGATTTTTCTTTCATGGATTATTCCTTTGGTTTTGTATGTAAAAACTCATTGCCAAACACAAGGTAAGCTAGTTTTTTTTTAATGTTTTCTTCCAGTAGCTTTATAATATTGTGTTATAAATGTAGGTTTGTGATTCATTGTGAACTATTTTTTTGTTAGGTATGGGATCTCTATCTAGGTTTATCAGAACCATTTGTTGAAAAGACTATCTATACTTTCTCCATTGCATTGTTTTGTGTCTTTGTTTTAAAGAGGAAAACCCGAGATTGCAAACTGGATTTTCCTTTTCTTTTTTAAATTTTTTTCATTTATTTATTTTTGAGAGACAGAGAGAGACACAGCACAGGTGGGGGAGGGGCAGAGAGCGAATGAGACATAGAATCTGAAGCAGACTCCAGGCTCTGAGCTGTCAGCGAAGAGCCTGACGTGGGGCTTGAACTCAGAAACTGTGAGATCATGACCTGAGCTGAAGTTGGTCGCTCAACCGACTGAGCCACCCAGGCTCCCCGATTTTCCTTTTTTTTTAAAAAAAATTTATTATTTATTTTGAGAGAGAGAGAGAGAGAGAGGGAGAGGAAGAGCAGGGGAGAGGGGTAGAGGGAGAGAGGGAATACCAAGCAGGCTGCATGTGGAGCCTGACATGGGGCTCAGGTTTATGACTCTGAGATCATGACCTGAGCCAAAAATCAAAAGTTAGACGCTTAACTGACTGAGCCACCCGGCACCCCTGTCTTGTGTCTTTCTAAAGAATCAGTTCACTCAGAGTATTTTTAGGGTATCTTATCTGTTCCATTGATCTATGCAGTTATTTATTTATTTACCAATACTGCATTGCCTTGATTATAGTAAATACAGCACAGGGTGGCATAAGTCCTCCAACTTTGTTCTTCTTTCCCCCCATACTTTCAAAATCAGCTTATTAACATCATCAAAATAGCTTGTAGGTATTTTGTTTGGGATGTGCTGATACACAGATCAAGTTGAGAAGAACTGGCATCTTAACAATGTTCAGTCTTCCAATACAAACATGTAGTATTAGTCCATTTATTTAGATCTTCATTGATTTATCTCATCAGTGTTTTGTAGTTTTCCATATGCACATCCTGTGTGTGTGTGTGTGTGTGTGTGTGTGTGTGTGCGCGCGTGCGCGCGTGCACATTATTTTAGAGACAGAGAGCACACACCAGCAGGGGATAGATAGGGACAGAGGGAGAAAGAGAATCTTAAGCAAGCTCCATGCTTAGCATGGAGCCTGATGTGGGGCTTGATCCCACGACCCTGGGATCATGACCTGAGCAGTAATCAAGTTAGATGCTCAGCCAACTGAGCCACCCAAGCAACCCTATATATATATATATATATATATATATATATATATATATATATATATATTTTAGATTTATAAGTACGTATTTCATTTCTGGGCTCTATTATAAATGGTACATACATTTTTTAATTTAAATTTCAAATTTTATTGCTAGCATATAGGAAAACAATTGTCTTTGCATATTATTGAACTTGTACACTGTGTAGTCACTTATTATTTCCCAGTTTTTATTGTGGCTACCTTGCAATTTTCTACATAGTTATGTCATCTGGGGATAAATACAGTATTATTTCCTCCCTCCTGATAAGTATAACTTTAAATTCCTTTTTCTTGTCCTGTTGCAATTGCTAGGCATTCTGTTATAATATTGAATAGAGGTGGTGAGAGAGAACATCCTGCTTTATTCCTGATCTTTGAAAAAAAACAGTCTTTACCTGTTAAGTATGACATTATTTGTAGGTTTTTCCATATATTCTGTTAATTAAGTCAGGAAATTTCCCTTTTATTCTATTTTTAAGAGTTTTTAGCATAAAAGCGTGATGAATTTTATTAAGTGCCTTTTCTACATTTATTGATATTATCACACGGTTTATCTTGTTCACTCTGTTAATATGATAAATTACATTGGTTGATCTGTAAATGTAGATGAATCTTATGTATGTAGCTGGAATAAACTCCATGTAGTCATGATGTTTATCCGCTTTATATATTGCTTGGCAAACTTGGTTGGTATTTTTTAAGGGGTTTTACATTATTCATAGGAGATACTAGTCAGCAGTTTTCTTTTGTTTAATGTCCTTGTCTGACTTTGGTCTTAGGGTAATAAAGTCTTTGGAAAATGGTTAGAAAGTTCCTTGTATGCTTCCATGTTTTGGAAAAGATTGTAGAGAATGCTATTATTTCTTCCTGAAATATCTGGAAGTTTTCAGGATAACTATCTGAGCCTGGTGTTTTCTTTCATTGAAATATTTGATTTTTTAAAATGCGTATTCATTTTTGAAAGACAAAGAGACAGAGCACAAGCTGGGGTGGGGCGGAGAGAGAGGGGGACACAGAATCCAAAGCAGGCTCCAGGCTCTGAGCTGTAAGCACAGAGCCCGACCCAGGGCTTGAACCATGAACCACGAGATCATGACCTGAGCCGAAGTTGGACGCTCAACCGACTGAGCCACCCAGGCGCCCCGAAATATTTGATTTTTGATCCAGTTTCAGCAACAGATATTCAGGTGTCTATTTGTCCTTAGGTGAATTTTAGTAGTTTGCATCTTTTAAGGAACTGGCCTATTTCATCTAAGCTATCAGATTTATGGGCACAGAGCTGTTATCTTGTGTCCTTATTATCATTTTAATGCCCACATAATCAATAGTGATATTTCCTTGAGACTCCCAATGTTTTGCAATTTTGTGTTTGGCACCAATCTCAAAGTTTAAAAAAATGCAGCACTCTACCAAAAAATGTGAATCAGGATATAAACTGCAAATATAAATATAAATGATTCTTTTAAATATTTTTCAAGATGCTAGAAATTTTGCAAGGCTTTCTCTTTTAAAATTGTAAGGTTTTCTTTTGCCCATTAGCTTCTCCTTCCCACTGTTTATCTGAATTGTGTTGTCTGTATACTTCCTCCTGACATTTAGGTCCAATACTTTCAGCCAGTCCAGATATACCAATGTGTTGAGACCTGATAAATCCAGATGCCGGCATTTTATCACAGCAGCATCATTTGTGTCTTTATATATAAAGATATACAAGTAAAGGTTCTAAGTTTTGTTATTCTAAGCCACAGGTTCAGCATTGCTGCTGATATTTCCTCAAGACAGAAACTTAACAACTCGATTTTTCTTTTTACAAATGAAAACAATTTCTTTCCCATGACTACACTTTGAGAAAGATAAGAAAATTGGGTAACAAAATCGAGTTTAGAAATATAGTTCTAAAGGCTCCATTTCCTTCTCTATGGTTAACTTTGACAAACTCCATCTATGCATCCCTGGTTTATTCTTATCTACTGAAGATAAAATGTTTAGGGAATTGCATCTAGATATTTAACTTCATGATTTTCTGTGAAGAATCCATAAAATCTTTGGAGAATCCTCAAATGACATCTGTGTAGATGTTTTGATATGCTCTGTTTATGTTTTTTAAGTTTATTTATTTATTTTCAGAGAGAAAGAGACAGCGTGAGTAGGGGAGGAGTAAAGAGAGAAGGAGAGAGAGAGAGGATCCCAAGCAGACTCTGTACTATCAGCACAGAGCCCGACGTGGGGCTCAAACTTATGAAACCATGAGATCATGACATGATCCTAAATCAAGAGTTGGATGGGTAACCAACTGAGCCACTCAGGAGCCCTGATATTGTCTGTTTAATTTTTAAAGCTTATCCTGTAATGCCACTTGCTTCAAAATTATAGAAATGGAGACATATGAGCTTATGAGCTGCTCAGCTAGAGAAGGACACTTCAAACTATACCAAGTCATCAGGTTCCAAATGTGGAGAAATAACACCACCCCAAAGGTGTGGGAAGAATCTTTAGGGGACAGGTGAAAAGCTATAATAGTGAAAACTGGGGTGCCTGGGTGGCTCAGTCAGTTAAGCCTCCGACTTTGGCTCAGGTCATGATCTCATGGTTTGTGAGTTCAAGCCCTGCATCAGGCTCTGTGCTGACAGCTCAGAGCCTGGAGCCTGCTTTGAATTCTGTGTTTCCTTCTCTCTCTGCTCCTCCCCTGCTCATGCTCTGTTTCTCTCTCTCCTTAGGGAAGAAAAAAAATAGTGAAAACAACAGCAGTAGGTATTTTCCATTTCTTTAATTTTTTTTTTAACATTTATTCATTTTGAGAGAGAGAGAGAGAGAGAGAGGGAGAGAAAGTGAGCATGAGCAGGGGAGGGACAGAGAGAAAGGGAGGCACAGAATCTGAAGCAGGCTCCAGGCTCTGAGCTGTCAGCACACAGCCAATGCAGGGCTTGAACTCACAGACTACAAGATCATGACCTGAACTGAAGTTGGAGGCTCAGCCAACTGAGCCACCCAGGTGCCCCAGTATTTTATATTTATGATCACGTAATTACATATCTCTAATTTTCATATAAGAGTTCCGTGTGTACATCATAATTTTGATTTTAACAAATTGGAGACCTGAAGCTTAACAAGATTGAATACTTTGCCAATATCACATGAGAATGTCCAGATTAAAATCAGTGTTGATCAGACTGTTAAATTACTATGTAATACAGATTTGGGTAGCAAGTAGCAAGGATATAAGTGTCCAGAGATCACTTGTGGGACATCTGGGAGACTCCTTGAGGGACCTTGAAGTACAATTCTCCTTAATCAACATAGGAAGAGGAAGATTGAGGCAGTTCTAGAATTGTAATGGAGTTTACTGCAGCATCACTGAGAAGAGTGTTTCCAAAATGAGGTGTCCAAAGACGTTTCTCGAAAGTGATTTCAAGGCATTGCTGGCAAGATTCTGTAGGCTTGCATGGGGTGTGGCTCAGCAGGGACCTATCAAGTTACCTTAGGTGTAGAGTCATTGAGGCAAGCAAAAGTAATAGCTTTGGACTTCTCTTCAAGTGAAATATTCTGGGTGTGTTTTGAGCCTTCCCTATTAAAAGATAAGCTACTTCCAAATAAAATAAATGTCTCAGTTTGCACTAGAGTAGAGCAAGAACAGAGAAAACAGCCATTACAGACTTGAAAGGCAAACAGCTTGCCACGTTCCGGAAGCTGACATAGGTGACCAAGGATCAATACCTTGAGGGCAGTGGGGTACAAAGGGGCTTAAAAGCAACAACAAAATGTGCTTGGGACTCGGGTTTGTATGAAAATGGGTGTCAGTGATGGCTAGAAGTTGAGAAAGGAATTCAGGCATGATATGAATTAATCTGCTGTTGGGCAAGTGACTGAGTCTCAATATTCCTCTGGCCACTAATTTAAGACATTTCCTGACCCTGAGTCCCGTATCAGGCTGCTGACAGAGCAGAGCCTGCTTGAAGTTCTCTCTCTCCCTCTGTCTCTCTGCCCCTCCCCTGCTTGCATTCTCTCTCTCTCTCTCTCTCTCTCTCTCTCTCTCTCTCTATCTCTCTCTAATGAATAAACACTTACAAAAAAAAAGAATCTGTGGTCACTAAATTCTTTTAGCATTTAAATATATGGAAGTATATTTACTTTCCCCTATGAATAAATGATATTTTTTTCTGGATAGAATAGTCTAGAATTACAATAATCTTCCTTCAACACTTTCAAGATTTTATTCCCTTGTTCTAATATGTGGCTAGGATCTAATGTCTTCAGGGCAATTGAAATTAATATCTCTTGCTGTTGATAAATTCTGTTGCCAGTTTAACTATTGTTTCTTTGAAAATTATCTCTGTTCTCTTTTAAAGTACAAGGTGACCCTAAAGGGCATGTAGAAAAGCAAAATATTAGCAAAATAGCTAATGCAGTTCTAACGAATAGGAACCAAGTCAGGTTATTTGACTTTTGAGATGTAAAATTCTATCTTAAGAATCATAGCAATTTAGACCACTTGACATTTCTGCAAAGATAAATAATTAGGTCATCAGGCAGAATGAAAGTATATAAGATGATAGTTACATATATGACAATTTAAAATACATTTGGGATAACTTTACAGATGAGTGGGAAAAAACTGACTAGTTTTCCTCCTTCTGTTCATTTCATCCATCTTAAAGGAAAAGCCTAGATCCCTGCCTCCTATCGTACACAAAAAATAAATTCTAGATGAACAGGAGAGTTCCTATATGACAAGAAGGCATTGACAAGTTTATAAAGGAGCATAGCAGAATATTTTAATTACTTTGGGAATTCAAGCCATAAAGGAAAAGATTGCGAGTGTGCCCGCATTAAAATTAAAGCATTAATCTTTAGGTATAGCAAAAGACACCAGAAATAAGGAGAAAACATCTCATACACACTAGAAATGAATATTACTTGTGAGTCACAAAGGATTAGGATCTAGACTATATAAAGAATTTCCACAAATCAGTAAAAAACGGATGAATAGCCCAATGAAATATATAGACAATGCACTTAAGGAAGAAAAAGAAAGAATGGGTAATAAATACAGGAAACTTGCTCAACTTCACTAATGAGATAACTTAGAAATAAAGCAACGATGATCTAGTCTTTTATACTGATCAGAAAGGTAAAAATTTTTTGCCTTTATTTTTTTACATTATTTAAATTTTGGCTAGTTAATATACACTGTAAGTGATTCTGAATGGTAAAAATTTTAAAAGTCTGATAATACCAAGTATTTGCCAGGATGTAGGGAGTTGGAAACACAAATTCGTGGTGGCTTCTAAACAAACACAACCACTCTAAGAAGTAATTTTGTAACACCTGGTTGAGTTGAACATGTTTGCATCTACCAAAAGAGCAATTTTATTTCTAGGTACTTCCTAAGGATATGCTCACATGAGTGAACAAGGAGATATGGTGAAAGGTGAGTGCAAAAACTTTTTACGTGGTAAATACTCAAATACCCACCAGTGGGAAAACTGATAAATACATTGTGGCGTGTTTTTATAATGTATTGTCTATGCTTTAATTAAATAAAAAAAGCTATATAATTACTTTTGAAATTTTAATGAGCATACAAATCACCTGGGGTTCTTGTTAAATCATATATTCTGACTCAGAAGGTCTGGGGCAGAGTCAGAGAGTCTGCATTTCTGATAAGCTCCTAGAAGATGCTGATGCCTCTGTTCTGTTATCTACACCTTGAGGACTGAGGGCTGGATTAATACACACGAGCATGGCTATATCTTAAAAATATGGTAGAGTAAATAAAGTTGCTTTATAAGTAAGTTATAGTCTACTATCTGGCATTTATGTAGACCAAAAATATCCCCAAAACTAGATATTCAGAACACTGGCCACACCCCTGCGACAATGGTGTGCAACAATAGGAAATGACGCTCACTGCTGGTGGGAATGCAAAATTCACAGCCACTCTGAAAGACAGTTTGGCGGTTTCTTATAAAACTCGATATATTCTTACTAGACAGTCCAGCAATTGTGCTCCCTGGCATTTATCCAGAGGAGTTGAAAACTTGTGTCTATTAAAAAAAACCAACAACCTTGCACTTGGATATTTACAGCTGCTTTATTCTAATTGCTAAAACTTGGAAGCAGCTCAGGTGTCCTTCAGTAGGTGAATAGATACATAAACCGTGGCACATCCAGACAATGAGTTCTTATTTAGCACTAAAAATAAATGAGCTATCAAGCTGTGAAAAGATATTCAGAAGTGTTAAATGTATGTTACTCAATGAAAGAAGCCAATCTGAAAAGGCTATCATACTACATGACTCCAACTATGTGACATTATGGAAAGGGTAAAACTGTGAAAATAGTAAAAAAAAGAAAAAAAAAAACAACAGTTGCCAGGGGTTACTGGCATGGAGGGATGAATAGACGAAAACACAGATGAATCTTAGTGCAGTGAAAATACTCTGTATGCTATTGTAACGATGGATACGTGTTATTATACATTTATCTAAACCCCAAAATTGTACAACACCCAGAGTGAACTCTAATGCAAACTATGGACTTTGGGTGATTATAATGTGTCAAATATAGGTTCATCAGTTATTAATTGTATCAAATGTACCAATCTGGAGGAGGATATTGATAAAGGAGTCTATGCATACGTGAGGACAGGGGTATATGGGAACTGTCTGTGCCTTCCTCTCAATTTTGCTGTAAACCTACAACTGCCCTACAAAATTAAAAGCTTATTTTTTTTTCAAGAACTAACTATATTATTTTTTAAGTACATATTCATAGAGAAATTATAAAAAATTGGACTACCTATAGACTAACCTTGTATTTGCCACCTTGAAGAAGTGAGGAAGTTAAATGATATGAAAGAGGGCGACCCAGGGGGCTTTTGTTTATTTAATAATGACTTATTCTTCATTTCTCGTTAAAGAAACAACCGTATGTGCAAAAGAATTGTACGTGAATGTTCATTAAAGCAATTTAATATCCATCAATAAGTATATGGATAAATGAGCTGTGGTATATCCACATGATAGACTACTATTAGCAATAAAAGAAAAAACTTTGATATGAAGTCTTTATGGAGTCTAAAAAAATCATTATTCTGAGTGAAAGAAGCCAGATTTACCCCTTTCAAAATGTAAACAAGATACAATTTCATTTATATGCAAATTAAAAAATACAAACTAATCTATATTGATATCCTAATTAGACTGTATTAATCCATCTATGGTGATTGGTTATTTGGGGATGAATTTTAAAAAGGGCATTGGGGAATGATGGTAATGTATGTTACCTTGGTTGTGATTATTTCACAGATATCTACATATGTTAACATTGACCAAATTGTACACTTAAAAATTTAAAATTAATTATTCCTGATTTCTTTTTTTTAAAAAAAAAATTTTAAATGTTTATTTATTTTTGAGACAGAGAGAGAC
The DNA here is from genome assembly GCF_022079265.1 of Lynx rufus. Classification (NCBI taxonomy): domain Eukaryota; kingdom Metazoa; phylum Chordata; class Mammalia; order Carnivora; family Felidae; genus Lynx; species Lynx rufus. The sequence continues at coordinate 7,441,780 of NW_025814878.1, forward strand.
AGAGCACGAATGGGGGAGGGTCAGAGAGAGAGGGAGACACAGAATCTGAAACAGGCTCTAGGCTCTGAGCTGTCAGCACAGAGCCCGACATGGGGCTCGAACTCATGGACCTTGAGATCATGACCTGAGCCGAAGTCGGACGCTTAACCGACTGAGCCACCCAGGCGCCCCTATTCCTGATTTCTTAAATAACATTTTAAAAATTGTTCTGAAGCCATTGTTGGCAATTTTAACTTCTGTTTATGTGTAAATGGTGATAATATTAGTATTCTTTGCATTTTCTGAATTATCCCTATTAAGGTAACATATTGCCTTGTGTAGTGAATTTTGTGTTACACAGAAAATGGAAAAGTTGCTCATTTTGTCATAGGAGAGTATGTCACTTTTGATAAAAAGGGCGAAGAGAAAGGAAAAGGTGAGGAGGGGTTGATGATGGAAATAATTTGCAATGCTATGAATCCTCTGTCTGAGTCCCCATCCCCAACCTCAGCTTGCTTTTTCTGACCTGACCTGAGAACATCAAGATGTGATAAAGATACTTTACTTGATTTTACAAAATACAGAATTGAGGTGGGCTTGCCCAAAGAGGGCCATAATGTCTTATAAGAAAATCTAATTCCGGAGAGGCCAAAATTAATTCCACTGCTTATGAATACGGACAACATGGACAAACACTTCCTTTCCACTATTTCTCATTTTGCAGTGGAGGATCAGAGAAATGATTAATTCGAAGACATAAAGACAAAAAGGTATAGATATTTTACACAAATAGCATAATACTTACAATGCAGAAACATGGCCAAATACCATTTGACAAATATACCAGGACACAACCGGCAGAATTGAAACCTCTATTAAGTATCAGCAGCATTTGGTTTATGATTATTATTATTTCAGGTCATCCATGATATATAATAATGAACCCCTCAGTAAATGCCATGTCATTTCCAGGAGATCAAGGGTCACTTTCCCAGTCAAAATCAGAAGAGCAATTTGCATGTCTGCCAATGAGTTTAAGACTTAAGAAACAGTCTTTGAAGATGATCCCTTTCAAACACAAGTCAATTACTTGGGCATTTCAAGAGCTCTCATATTTAGAACATTAGTAATAGAAGTATTTCTTATGTAGATTTGATTACTCAGAGGATTTCTTTCGGTGTAAGTACATGTTAACATATACTGAATACGGTCGCTGTTTGCCAAAGTGGTTTGTGTGCCTAATGTGTTTCTGGTAAGGTACATATTTTTACAAAAAGGTTTAATTTTGACAGTGTTTCAAGTTTCTGAGAACGTGGTTCAGAAAGTCCCTCTTGGGGTGAGTTATACAATTTTTGAAGTCAATTTTGACACTGAGATCAGCCTGGAAGAACCATGAAAAAGCATTTTCAGTTCTAAGAAGTTGGACTTTCAGGGGTATTATGGGAAGGTACTAGTAAAATGGTTGGGTGCTTAGTAGCTGGGAGTAAACTTTGGATATTGCCAGCCATGCAGAGGAATGGGAACTCGACACACTTTGGAAGATCCGGAATATCTGGACACCTGTGGAGGATGTTGGTTTGGTCTGCAGATTGATGGTGTCAACAGTATGGCACCAGCCCTTGATCGCTTCTTTGTCCATTGACTTTCTTTAAAGGATGAAGTTGGATGTAGGGAAGGCACTGTTTGAGTTGTTCTGTAATCTTACGCAACCAATTTTTATACAATTGTATGGATTGTATCGCATATCATGAGACATAGACCTTGAACTTTGGGGAAGATGAACAAAGAAAAGTGAAAAGTAAAAATATTGGTTATAGATATTTAAACTTCATTTATCAATTATAATTCAGGTTTTATATCCTCGGGTACCATTTTGCTGGTTAATCTGTAGATAACTGAAGACCTTATCTGATAAAAGTCACATGAGATTCAGAGTCTGTCCAGTCTCAGTCTGAATTTAATCTGAAAACATTCTAAGTAGTCTTCCACACAGTTTGGGGCTGACATTAGATTTGTGTGATTCTGTCTAAAGCCATCAGAAAGAAATGATTAATGGTGTGGGTTACAACCGTTTCATTTCCTAGAAATTGAACAAAATTAGTAACATTTGAGCAAAGAAAATGGAAGGTAATGACTTGCATTGTAGTAAACTATTTCTCTAATTGTGAACTATTTAATTAGCTAGAACCCACGTTTGTTAACTCTATTCACAGACAGTGCTCCTGTGTGGAAAAAATGTACCCACCACGGCACTGTCTCAGGGACTTCACGATGTGCCATCTGTCACCACCTCGCCTGGGAAAGGTTTACAGTCTGGCTTGCAACAGTGGTGCCCAAGGATGAAGAGCTGTATCTCTAGTGGGAGCCTAAGAGTTTTTGGTAGGGAGCAAATGCTTAGCAGAACCAAATGGTCTCTGTGTTACGTGCACATTGTGGTTGACTCAGGACCTGAAATGGTGGAATGAGAGCTCCAGAGCCCACAAGTGACATCCAAGGCATCCCTTGTTTAGAACTCCCACGAGCATCTTGTAACTTATTTGGAGGTTTCATTTATTATAGTTACATCATCTATAATCTTGTGTCAGAGCCTTAGCATGCATTTTTTGTTCTATCCATCTATTTCCTATCTATTGATCAATAGAGATAGAAGAAAAATCAATAGATAGGTAATAGATCGATAAGTAAATCCATCGATGGATATCGATCTCAATGTCCAGATGGTACTACCAAAAATTCGATACAACCAAAAATTCAAAAACAGTAACCTTAACTTCTGTTTATTCTGGAAGGTGCCAGACAAAGAATTTCAACTGACGTGTGTCTGCCTCAGATCTCAAAATGGAAAGGAAAGTAATTAGGATGGTTCTTCCACTTCTCCATCTAATGCCATCTCTCCTGTGGCATCATCCGTATTTCTAATAATGTTCTGGCTCAGGAGGGAGAAGAAAAACTGAGAAGGAGAACATGAAAATGTATTTTCTGAACTGTCTTAGAAGTGGAATTTGTTAGGATATTTCTGTGAAATCAACTCAATGTCTTTGAAAATGAGGTCAGGATTAAAAAAACCGACTTTCATTGTAAAGATCTTTGATTCTGTTCCCTGGAAACAGATAAAATTTAACAGAATCCATTTTAATAAAATATCTATATTAGAGTTCTTCAGTTATTGGTATTTATTTTATATTAAAATTGTAAGAACTTGCATATAAAAAAACAGACAGGAAGCTAACAGAATTTTTTTAATTAACATTTTTGGATGTTTGAGAGCATCACGTAGTTAAGTACAAACTATTATCCTAAAAGTTATTTAAATACAGAATTACTTGAGTTGTACAAGCAATTTAAAAGATGTTAAATCCTGGAAATTTCGTTTTATAGCAAACACCATAGAAAGGCATTTATTTAAGGTGCAGGCCATTGTTGGCAACATGAGTTCATGCTTTGACTGATAAGTGCTGAGTCGTCTGCTTCCAGAATACACTTATTCTCCAGGCGGCTAAGAACAGGCAGGTCTGGAGGAAAGAAGTTGGGCATAAATACCTGTTTATCCTGTTTTTAGCACAGTGAGTGCTTCCATCTAATCAGGCCAGCCCCTTGTTCCCCAGCCTGGAATACCCTTGGGCCTCTGTGCCCACATTCTTTGTTATGCATTTGTGATCCGTACACGTAGGAATTAAGTGTACCTTCTAGGTCACTCCATGCTGCTAAAGTGCTCTATTGCCACTAACTTATTTACTTCTTCAGGTGGTTGGTTGTTGGCATTTTAAAGGCAAGTGGGCCCCACTGTGGAGAGACAAGTTTTCTGAGCCATGCAGTAAGAGCTAACGTTTATTTAGCACTCTGCGAGTCACAAAGATTTCTCATACGCGTGATCAGATTTGACATTCACCAGAACTCTTCAACGTAGACCTGATTACTCCTCATTTCACTTTAGCCCTGTGCTTAGAGCTTCATGTTGGTTTCAGTTTTCTACAATGTTATAACAAATTACCACAAATTTAGTGTCTTAAAACAGCACAAGTAAGTTATCTGACAGTTGTAGAGATCAGAAGTCTTGAAATCAAGGTATTGGCACGGCTGAGTTCCTTCTGGAAGCTGAATGGAGAGTCCATTTCCTGGCCTTGTCCGTTTTCCAAAGGCACCGGATTCCTTGGCTCCTGGCCCTTACTAGATTCAAGGTCCCTTTAGAACCTCTAGTCTCTCCCTCTCTGCTTCAGTTGTCATATTGCTTTTCTCTCTCTGATTCTTTTGCTTTCCCCTTTGTGATTACATTGGTTCCACCCCAATAAACTGAGATAATCTCCCCATCTCCAGATTCTTATTTTAATCATATCAGCGGAGTCCCATTTTCTGAGCAACGTAATATATTCACAGGTTCTGAGGATTAGGATGTGGGCACCCTGAGGGGGCTGGGAAGTTGGCATTATTAAGCTTGTCACTCCTATATTATCTCACTTACTCTCACGCCAACACAATGGAGTTGAGATGATTTTCTCTGTTGTATAATCAGGGAAGCTGACTCAAGACGATCGAATAAATTAGTGAAGTTGTAGTAAGTGGTGGACCAGCCATCACACTGTAGTCTATCTACCAAACTTACGCTTTTTCTTACATAATAATTTCTTCTTTTTTTTTTTTATGAAGTTTATTGACAAATTGGTTTCCATACAACACCCAGTGCTCATCCCAAAAGGTGCCCTCCTCAATACCCATCACCCACCCGCCCCTCCCTCCCACCCCCCATCAACCCTCAGTTTGTTCTCAGTTTTTAACAGTCTCTTATGCTTTGGCTCTCTCCCACTCTAACGTCCTTTTTTTTTTTTTTTTTTTTTTTTCCTTCCCCTCCCCCATGGGTTCCTGTTAAGTTTCTCAGGATCCACATAAGAGTGAAACCATATGGTATCTGTCTTTCTCTGTATGGCTTATTTCACTTAGCATCACACTCTCCAGTTCCATCCACGTTGCTACAAAAGGCCATATTTCATTTTTTCTCATTGCCACGTAGTATTCCATTGTGTATATAAACCACAATTTCTTTATCCATTCATCAGTTGATGGACATTTAGGCTCTTTCCACAATTTGGCTATTGTTGAGAGTGCTGCTATGAACATTGGGGTACAAGTGCCCCTATGCATCAGTACTCCTGTATCCCTTGGGTAAATTCCTAGCAGTGCTGTTGCTGGGTCATAGGGTAGGTCAATTTTTAATTTTCTGAGGCACCTCCACACTGCTTTCCAGAGCGGCTGCACCAATTTGCATTCCCACCAACAGTGCAAGAGGGTTCCCGTTTCTCCACATCCTCTCCAGCATCTAGAGTCTCCTGATTTGTTCATTTTGGCCACTCTGACTGGCGTGAGGTGATACCTGAGTGTGGTTTTGATTTGTATTTCCCTGATAAGGACATAATAATTTCTTAATCTTGTGTTCTCAGAGATTCTCTTCCAGGTGATAATATCACATGTTTCAGGCAGAAAAGTTTCTCGGTGAAACAATTTAGAATGAAAACTTCATGTTGTAGCCCTATCAGATGTTCATAGTGTGCGTAGATTTTGTAAGTTTCAGAATCTTAAGACAAGAGTCCCCCCCCATTAAACCTTGTTTAACCCAGTATTCCCCACATTATCTGTGAAATAACAATTTGTTATATTATTTGGGTTTTTAATGTTTTTGAGGGAGGCAGGGATCATACCTAAAAACCCGTCCCTATACAGAAACAGTTTAGTTTTTTTTGATATATTTTTTTAATGTTTTATTTATTTTTGAGAGAGAAAGCAACAAAGTACGAGCAGGGGAGGGGCAGAGAGAGAGGGAGACAGAATCTGAACAAGGCTCCAGGCTCTGAGCTTTCAGCACAGAGCCCGACCCGGGTCTCAAACTCGTGAACCTGTGAATCCATGACCTGAGCCAAAGTTGGACACTTAACTGACTAAGCCAGCCAGCCGCCCCAGAAACAGTTTAGTTTTGATAAACATTAGGCAGATTCTGCATTTCCACATATAAAATGTGTATAATTTTAAAAGTAACATTACTTAAGTTCTTGTAATAATTAAGTTGTGGGCCAGAACCTCAAAGTCAGGTTTTCTGAACATAAATAAAATACAGTAAAACCTTGGATGGTGAGTAACTTGTTCTGTGACTGTTCTGCAAGATGAGCAAACGTTTCTAATAAATTTTTACTTGATAAATGAGCAAGAATACGAGTAGTATGTGATGCCGAACATCACGTGATCACAGCTGAGCCAATGGTTCTTCTCTCTCTCTGTCTCTGTGAGATTGTGGGTGATTGTCTCCTATTCTGGGATGCTAGGTCTCAAGCTGAGGTGTTTGGCAGAAATCAGTGAATTTTTCAGAACATTAGAAGATGCCCATAACTGCCACTAGTATATTTTTGTCACTTCGAAGCGCCTGTGGACAGTCCTTTGCTTTTCCATACCAGAGTGAGCTTAGGAATGCTTTGCTTCCTTCCAGGTCAGGCTGCCTGCAGATAAAGAATCCTTCTTCTGCTGCCTTGTTGCCAGTTACATTAAATACAGTATATGACGGGAATGTATTAATACTGCACTGTAGTCAACATCCATGTGAGCGAATACAATGGCCCCATGCAGAAAAAGGTTAAAAAGAAAGGTGGTAAGAACATGATTAAGGTAGAAGTCAGGAAGGAAATCATAGAGAAGTACAAACAGGGTATGAGTGTGGCTGAAATTGCAAGATTTTATAAGAAGTCTACATCTGCATCACGTCTGCAGAGGAGGAGGAGATAAAGGGGGAGGAATTCCTCACTTAAAAAAATATTTATTTTTGAGAGAGAGAGAGAGACAGCGGGGGAGGGACAGAGAAAGAGGGAGACACAGAATCTGAAGCAGGCTGCAGGCTCCGAGTCTGATGTGGCTCTTGAACCCATGAACCTTTGAGATCATGACCTGAGTCCAAGTCTGATGCTTAACTGACTGAGCCACCCAGGCACCCCTAGGAATCCCTCACTTTAAATGAAATTAGGGAGATGCGTAAAATGTGAGAAATAGTGCAAAATTTTGTAGAAAAGCACCACCTGAATAAGGCTGTAGCAGTGCCAGTGATGAATCTTTTCAATGACAATGCTATGTCACATTCTGTGAAATCTTCAAAAGGAGGCAAAAGCAAGTGTCATTGGATAGGCTCCTTGGTAAAGCTGCACGAAAAGAAAAAGCCAATAGATAGTAGTGATTCTGCTAGTGATCGTGAAAGTCGTCCTACACAATAACCCTCCTCTCTCTTGTCTCCCTCACACCAGCCAGGAAGGTTTTCAGAGGTAAGTGCGGGTTCATTTGTTTGTTTTTATTTATATTTTGTATTTTCTTTATTATTTTCTATTATACAACAACAGTATTGTGATCATTTTTATATGAATATTTTTGAGTTGTGGAACAAATCATCTGAGTTTCCATTAATTCCTATAGGGAAACTTGCTTTGATATACCAGGGCTTTGGATTACAAGCATGTTTCCAGAATGAATTAAGCTTGCACACCAAGGTTTTACTGTATTCTTTCTATGACATCACTATGACCCATAAATGTTAAAACACACACACACACACACACACACACACACACACACACACATCTTAAAGATTTTTTTTTAATAAAATGCACATTGCTGGTATCTTTTCTTGAGTCAATAACGACTAATTAATGACAGCTAGGGAAGAAAACATTAGAATTAGGCTTAAATGTATACTTATTTATCTGAAAGTAATTGTTTTCTATTCGGCATTTTAAGCAGATTGTCTAAGCTTTTTGAGTCTGCTTTCACACCTGTGAAATAGAAGTATTTACAAACCACATAGAATTTAGACGTTAAATTCCGTGCCTGATGCGTGTGCCTTTAAGTTTAGAACTTGGAGTTCCAAACATAGAATGTAAAAGCCAGTTTCCATAGTTTGTTTCTCCTTGTAAAATAACTTTGGAGCAAATAACTTTAAAATACTAAACTTCCTTCCATGGGTACCTAATGGAAAATCATTGATTTATTAGAAAAATTCTTACATTGTCACACAGACATGGCAGCCCTTTTCATGGGTCATCATCAAATAAATAAGAAAAACTCCAGAGTTTTCTTGCTTTTTCAACTTGTTGATTTCATGAATGTAATTTTCTTCATTTTCTAAGGAGCAGGCTGTAGTTGAAATGGTTGCTTCTGAGTTGTGAAGTTGATATAAATAATTCTTTATTTTATTTCATTATTTTGATCAGTAATTAATTAAATGTTCACTTAACAAAGAATTTGGCATTGCAGTCATTTCATCTGAGCTGGTTGAGTCGTGAATCTGATGAGAGTAATTTCTTGTTTAATTTCATCGTATGATCAATAATTCAATCTTCACTAAATAAACAAGTTAGGAAAACTCTGTGCTCCAATTGTGTATTGACCATGCTCATCAGAAGTTTCTTTACTTTCATTGATTCCAGTTTTTAAAATTTAAGCCAACTGTCTCTTTGAAGATTTTCTGTTTTCAATTCCAGCTCTTTTTGTTTCCTTAGTTCCACTCTTGTATTTTTCTTTCTATAACTTCATCAAATTATAATCACTCTCGATGATCTAAAGGACTAAAAAAAAGCAGTCATGGGATATAAAACTTAAATATGTGTTTATCAAATATGTAAGTAAAATGATTGTAATATTAAAATTCTTTTAATAAGTTATTTTCTTCTCAAATATTAAAGATTACTTATTAGAGGTGTGCCTGGATGGCTCAGTTGGTTAAGCGTCCGACTTCAGCTCAGGTCATGATCCCGCTGTTCATGAGTTCCAGCCCCGTGTCAGGCTCTGTGCTGACAACTCAGAGCCTGGAGCCTGCTTCGGATTCTGTGTCTCCCTCTCTTTCTGCTCCTCCCTTGCTCGTGCTCTGTCTCTCTCTCAGAAATAAACATTAAAACAAATATAAAAAAATTACCTACTAGAATTTGAGTACCAAATAAAGCCGAATTTTTCTATTCACCTGAAAGCGTAACTATTCTGTATCTCTACAAAATAAAAATAGTTATCAGTCCAGTATTCACAATCCATCTGGCATCTGGTTGCTAATGTAAGGAAAAGTATCATTATTTGTTTGATTCATGTTACATTGGAACACACACACACACACACACACACACACACCTCCCAAAATATAACATCAATGTGGCTGTTTAATTTTGCAAAATATTCCTTTGCTGTCATATTCAAATGCTTTAGTAGGGTGCTGATTAGTTAGTACCTCTGCAATTACAAATTAGCATAGAAATAGACAAGAAAATAGATACTTTGCATTAATTGGAAACAATACGTTGTAATGTAAGCACCTTTTGCGGTCACAACCTCTAAGAGGTAGAGTCTGATCAGGAAAGTAATTTGCCTTGTCTCTTTCCTAAGTGATCAAAATCTCACGCAGTCAGGCAGTGTCTGTTGGCAAGGTTGGCACAATGAGCCTAAAACCTTTCATGATATTTGAATAGTTGCCTTTTGTTTTGAGGACACGTGAGAGGAGTGGTAGAGAAGGGCTGTGGTGGCCTGAAAAGTGTGTGCAGTTTTCTTGCTCCTCACAGACAATCAGTGTTGATTGTTTTTTTTTTCCACTTGAGAATTCAGCAAACACTAATTTTCCTTTCTTTAAATGAATGTTTAATAGCAGAGTTAGTTGTACAAAACATGGAGTTTAGAAAAACAGAATTTTTGGAAAGTTTATATTCTAATGGGGGCAAAAGACAAGTGTACAGAAAGTGATTAGGAGGTGGATAAAAAGTCTTATGGAGGTAATAAGTCCCAGTGATAAAGGATGACAGAAAAAGGAGAGATTTGGGGTTTAATCACAAGGGTAATTTGCTCCTAAAGATGAATTATTAAATGATGACACCAGATCCACTTTATCCTCTGCTCTTTATCCTCTTTTCCTTCCATTTGCTTGTAGCATTTGATTTATTTTCTCGAACAATGAAAAATTCCAGAAAACGTACCTAGTACCTAGTGCATGCTTCATATACTTAGCACAGAGATTCGAAGTCAATTAAGTAAAACTCTAAGCCTGAAAGGTATTCTTTTGCCATCTTTCTTTTCATTTTTAAATAAGTTTATTAAAACTAAGGAACTGGCATATAAACCTTAACCAATTCAATCTAGAAAGCCCTTCATTTATAAACAACAGCATATAGAGCAATGACCATAAATATTAGCACTTTAGACATCTTTTTATTTATAAAAAGGGTTGCATTACAGAGAGCTTGAGTGGCTCAGTCAGTTGAGTGACAAGCTCTTGATTTCTGCTTGGGTCATGATCTCATGGATTGTGGCTTTGAGCCCAGCATCAGGCTCTGAGCTGGCTGCATGGAGCCTATTTGGGATTCTCTCTCTCCCTCTGTCTTTGTCCCTCCCCCGTGCACTCTCTCTTTCACAACAAATAAATAAACATTAAAAAAGAGTTGCATTAGTTATTATTTTACACCAATAATAATTACCAATTATTATTATTATTTCTACTATGCACTGGTGTCAAAGAAAATTTACATCGGACAAGTTAAATAGGCAAGGAACACTTTATTCAAGACTATTGCAATTCAAGGGATTGAACCCAACTCTGCTGGAGTGAGCTAATGTGAAAGTGCTGGAAAATGTAGGAGGGTAATTGGTCAGTGGGTTAGGCCATCTGTGTTAGCTAATTGTTGCTTTTGAAGTTAAGCTCTTGCCCTCCCATGGAGACTGAGAGATAAGGGTACTATCTTCTTTAATAACTACGTTTCCAAGAATGGTTCCCAGGTCCTTGAAAAGAATATTCCTGGGTTGTAAAACTGCCAAGGAGTTGGGAAAAGATTTACTACATCTCAAGAGGGCAGGGGAAAAACTTACAACAGAAAGTTGTGTGAAGTAAATGCTGTAAGAAGAGGGAAGTCAGGAGCTAGAGTCAGGAAGAATGTCTTTACAGTTTAGTCAAGCTGAGGGGAGTGCTGAGACTGTCTTGGCCACTAAGCACTGAGTTCGTATCTAGAATCTTATTTGATCTTCATAAAAAATGTATGTTTTTCTATTGCATATTTTCTATTAATGTGTATTTTCTATTAATCTTTGCTTTAAGGTGAAGAAGCCAAGGCACCATAAACAAATTGCCTAAGACCAAAGAGCTTTTAAATGGCAGAAATGATAGAAGAACCTGGGTTGTCAGACAGGGTGTGTGATTTCCCCCTGTATAATATGACTTCAGAACGTGAAAGTTTACCAAGTACATTTTTCAAATCGAATCTCACAGTGACCCTGTGAGATTGTTACTTGTTTACATAAAGGGGACCTCAGACTCACAAAGGGTGATGATCAAAATGAAACATGATGATAAGTGGATGTTGGATCTTATCACTGTGCCAAAGCTGCTTTATCCAAGTGTTCATTGCAGTAAATACTTTTGACTTCTCAGAGAGTAACTGGACTCCACAAACAATGGCTACAGTTGATGCCTTGCAAAAAAGCATTGTGTGTTTTTGCTTGGTAAGAAAAAGACTAGAGGTAGTATTTTTTTTTAATTTTAAAGAATTATTGAAAGCTTATAAAAATTTACAGAATATAACAAAACTGAGTATCCATGTACACAGCATCCAGTCTCATTAACTCTTGTTATTTTGACATACTTACTTTAGCTTTTGTTTTTTCCCCCCTTATTTTTTTAAGAAATAATGTGTGAACTAGGAACTCACTGTAATTCTGAACATGAAGATTTCTGTCTTAACCCACTCATGAGAAATTTCACAATTAATTTGCGGTTTTGAAGTTCCAATTAATTCAAGGAAATTGGAAGTCTGTGCAGGTCTCAATCCCTACTACCCACATATCTGAACACCTCATCTCTTTTTCTTGGACAGGCATAAAAACCTGCATCGCCACTTACTAAGACCAACATCATCATGATCCTGCTATTGCAATTGGGTTGGTTGTTTTTTGTTTAAATTTTTTAATGTTTATTTATTTTGAGAGATAGAGTGCAGGCAGAGAGAGAGAGAGGGAGCGAGAGAGTCGCAAGCAGGCTCCACACTGTCAGCTCCCACACGGGCCCGAACCCACAAACCTTGAGATCATGACCTGAGATGAAGTCAAGAGTTGGATGCTTAACTGAGCCACCAGGCATCCCGGAATTGTGTTTTGCTTACTGGTTTGCTGTGGAAGCTTTCAGTTCTATCTACACTTTGTCCCTGGAAGTATTCCTAATTTTCTTGCAACTCGGTTATGAATGCAAAAGTTTATATGTATGACTTAAATATAATATATATATATATATATATATATATACACACACACACATATATAATTTAAATATATATTTAGAACTTTTAGCTGGAATGTGTATCATTAAACAAACATTAAAGCACTTGGATTATATGCACTGTTTTTTTTTCAGTGTTTATTTATTTTTGAAATAGAGAGAGAGAGAGATAGAGTATGAGCAGGGGAGGGGCAGAGAGAGAAGAAGACAGACTCTGAAGCAGGCTCCAGGCTCTGAACTGACAGTTCACACAGCACAGAGCCTGATGCGGGCTTGAACTCACTAACAGTGAAATCATGATCTGAGTTGAAGTCGGATGCTCAACAGACTAAGCCACTTAGGCACCCCTATATGCGATCATATATACAAATATTTAGACCTAGTTAAAAGCTTCAGGTTAAAAAGTGTTGAATGTGTATTATTATGTTTTATTATTATTATTTATATTGTTTTATTTTTATTATTTATTATTACAAAATGCTTTTTATCTGCATTTTATCTACAGAATGTTTAATGCAATTAAGTCATGCCATAAAAAATAAATACAGTACATTCTTTTTGATCACCGAGTAGTATTCTATTATACACGTAGATGGAACTAGAGTGTATTATGCTAAGCAAAATAAGTTAGAGAAAGACAAATATCATATGATTTCAGTCATTTACGTTTATGAATTCACTCATGGAATTTAAGAAACACAATAGATTAACTTAGGGAAGGGAAGGGAAAATAAGATAAAAACAGGGAGTTAAACCATAAGAGACTCTTAAATACGAGAGTCTGGGGGGGGGTAGGTAGGTGGGAGGATGGGCTAGATGGGCGAAGGGCACTTTTTGGGATGAGCACTGGGTGTTGTATGTAAGTGATGAATCACTGGTTCTACTCCTGAAACCAATACTACACTGTATGTTAACTAACTTGAATTTAAATAAATAAATAAATAAACAAACAAATAAATAAACAAACAAACAAATAAATAAAATGTTTGGTAGAAGTAAAAAATAAAATAAAATAAATACACTCTTGGTTTCTCATCTGAGTGTTGTTACAGTATGTGTGCTAACCTAAACACTTCCTCGCATAGACTTGCATTTTATGGAGCTATACGGAAATGCAGAACCGCTTGCAGAAATGAAGAAAGTCTGATAGATGGTATAGAGACTGTGTACAAGTTACATATTATAGTTGATCCTATGTTCTTTGCTCGAGTGTAGTGTGGTTGGGATGGAAATGAAAGGCAGGTTTCATCAGGCTATGTGAACAAGGCTTATTAAAAAAGCCCCCTCTTTGTTCACAAGTCACTTTCCAGAAAAATGTCACAGAATTTCCATTCGTCAAATTAAATATATTTTTTTAAATCTCTGAATCAATTGATGTAATTGGATCAATAGCTAATGAATGAGGGTTTGGTTTGGAGCTATAAATATTATTTCAACTTAGATTCTGTTCATCGATAATTTTTCCTAATTCCTTTTTCTCTAATTTCATTATATTGGAAGTTTTCCATGTTACTAAGAAACACAGGATCCAGTCTAATGGATTTTCCTATTATCATTTTACTTTAACCCAATCAATAAATCTCACATATATTTGAATATTTGAAAAGGGTTTTTAAACAATTAAAATGTTTTAAAAACACAAAATGACTAAAATGTTGATTTAACAATAAATGTTTTCCCAGACCTTTTAGAATTATTTTAAAGGTTACACATATTCACCATAAATAATACAACAAAGATACACATGATAAAAGAAAAAAAAATCCCAAGTCACATTGTCTAGAGGTAACATTTTAAGTGCTCTTTACTGTAAAAGCTCTGCTTTCTCCGAGAGTGTGTGCATACACATTCCTCTCTCCACCTCACATACATTCACAAATGCACACACACACACACACACACACACACGGAATTTTAATCATTTTTAAATAAAGCACTTCATGCATAGACATGGAGATGTAAATAATTTGTTAATACATAAAATATATAGAGATATAAGAAGAAGAACAAAATATTCACTTGTGGATCTGCCACCTCATTGAAAACAAAAACAAAAACTTTACTAACATTGTTGAAGTCCCCTGTATGGACCTTCCCAGTCTGTTTTCTGTCTGTTACTCCACGGTTAAAAACCATTACGAATTTGTGGTCATTATATCCTTGGCACGTTCTTAAGCAGTATACTGTCTAGTACATGCAGCTAAAGTTCATTCATTTCTCATGCACTCACATTCGATTATTTATCGATTCTTCTTGTTTCCTTGCTGGCTTTCTTTGAGGGACAGTGAATTTTTTCTTAGCTTGCCCTTTGAGTAACTCGGTGGCTCTGTCTAGAATCTGGATTCATATAGATTCTCTGGCTCAGTTGCTTACACTGCACAAACTCAAGGCCCGATGAGCATTTCTTCATCTGCTTATGAGCAGGTGGGGCTCTAACACTTTGGTCAAGGTCTTACCCCAGGTATACCCTACTGTCTCCATCCTGCTGATGAACAGAGTATGGTCAGACAGATTTCAGATTGGCACAGCACTGATGGGCCCCATTCACAAGCAGTGCCCACCACTCATATTAAACAGTTCTCTGTTTTGGTCCTTGTCATTCTTGTCACTTCAACAGTGCAGTTGAAATGCCATTGAGTGTTTATCCAGTTAAAAAGCAGTTCATAGCAAGAATTGTGAGGATATCTAATCCACGTTGTGGTCTGAAGTAATGTCATTCTTGCTCATTTGCCTTTTCAACTCACAAATTTTGTGAACATCTTTGTGTGACATAAATCTGCTTCTACTATATTATATTCAATTGTATGGAAGTACATTGTACAGATATACTCTATTTAATGTCACATGATCTAATCATGTTTATAGAATTTCTGAAATATGCTTATAGTCATAACTTCACACATACTCATAATTACTTAGGATAAATTGCCAGATTACCTCATGGAAACTTTTTTATTTTTAGATTCCACATATAAGTGAGATAGTATAGTATTTGTCTTACTATGTTTGACTTATTTCACTTAGCATAATGCCTTCATTGTCACAAATGGCAAGATTTCATTCTTTTTATGGTTGAACAGTATTCCATTGTATATATGTACCATGATTTCTTTATCCATTCAATCAATTGATGGACTGCTTAGATTGTTTCAATGTCTTGGCTATTGCAAATAACACTGCAGTGAACATAGGAGTGCTGATATCCATACAAATTAATGTTTTCATTTCCTTTGGAAATATTCAAGTGGAATGGCTGGATTGCTTAGTAATTCCACTTTTAATTTTTTGAGGATTCTCCACACTGGTTTCCATAGTTGCTGCACCAATTTAGAATCCCACTACAGTGTAGTGGTGTTCCCTTTTCTCCACATCTTCACCAACATTTATTACTGTCTTTTTAATGATGGCCATTCTAATAGGCATGAGGTGATACCTCATTGTGGTTTTAATTTGCATTTCCCCGATGATTAGTGGTGTTGAGCATCTTTTCATGTACTCATTGGCCTTTCCTATAACAGAAATTTCTGTTCAGGTCCTTTGCCCATTTTTTAATTGAATAATTTGTATTCGTTTGTTTTCTGTTTTTTCTTTTTACTATTAAAAAACTATTTTTACTATTTTTTTACTATTAAGTAGTATTAGTTCTTGTATTTGGAATTAAACTTTTAGCAAATATATGGTTTGAAAATATTTTTTTTCTATTCTGTAGCTTGTCTTTTGACTTTATTGATAGTTTATTTTGTTGTGCAGAAACTTTTAGTTCGATGTAATCCCACTTGTTTATTTCTGATTTTGTTGCCTGTGCTTTTAGGTGTAATATCCAAAAAATCATTATCAAGGCTCATGTCAAGAAGCTTTGTCCCTATGTTTTCTGGTTTCACGTGTTACCTTTAGGTCTTTAATGTATTTCAAGTTAATTTTTGTGAGTGCTATAGATATGGACACAGTTTCATTCCTTTACGTGTGCATATCCAACTATCCCAGCATCATTTATTGAAGACAGTATCTTTGCTCCTTTGGGTATTCCTAGCACATTTGTCAAATGTTAGTTGACCATATACACTTGGGTTAATTTTGGGGCTCTCAATTCTGTTCCATCGGTCTATTTGTCTGTTTTTATGCCACTATCTTACTGTTTGGTAACTTTAGCTTAATAACATAGTTTTATATCAGAAAATGTGATGCCTCCTGAGTTGTTCTTTCTTAGAATTTCTTTGACTAGAATTTTCTTTGGGGGTCTTTTGAGGTTGCATATAAATTTTAGGAGTGTTTTTTCTACTTCTGTAAAAAATACCATTGGAATCTTGATAGGGATTGCATTGCATCTAGGGTTGGCTTTTGGTAGGGTTAACATTCTGGCAATATTAATTCTTTCAATCCGTGAACACAGAATGTATCTTATTATTATTTATATCTTCTTTGATTTCTTTCACCAATGTCTTGTAGTTTTCAGAGTAGAGATCTTATATCTCCTTAGTTAAATTTACTTCTATGTATTTTATTGGTTTTGATGCTATTGTGAATGGGATTTGTATCCTTATTTCTTTTTCAGAAATTTTTTTGTTAGTGTATAGGAGTGCTATTTTTAAATTTTATTTACTTTTTCTTTTTTTTTTAAATTTTTGATAGAGAGAGAGGGAGAAGACAAGCTGGGGAGAGGGGAAGAGGGAGACAGAGAGAGAGAGAGAGGGAGAGAGAGAGAGAGAGAGTGTGTGTTAAGCAGGTTCTATGCTCCGTGCAGAGTCTGATGCAGGCCTCAATCCAACGACCTTGAGATCCTGACCTAACCTGAAATCACGAGTCAGACGCTCCACTGACTGAGCAACCCAAGAGCCCCAAAAATGCTACTATTTTTATATGTTAACTTTGTAGCTTGCAGCATTACTGAATTCATTGATTACATCTAACAGTGTTTTGATTCAGTCTTCAAATTTTTATCTATATAAAATTATGTCATTTTCAAATATAGACAATTTTATTTCTTTTTTTCCCCTATTCTGATATCTTTTATTTCTTTTTCTTGCTTACTAGCTATGGCTAGGTTTTTTGGCACTTTGTTGAATAGGATTGGTCAGTGGGGGCACTCTTGTCATGTTCCTGATCTTTGAAGAGAAGCTTTCAGAGTTATAATATTAAACTAATTAAACATTAAAATGAAATTTAAACATTTTAAAACTCTGACCAAGTTATTTTTGAGATATTTTTTTCCTATCACCCACTTTGAACAGTCAATCTTTCCCATCATTATTAATAATATATATACTAATGCTCAAAGAATATTTTATTGTACATGCAACTTATATTTCCTTGGTTCCAATAGAATTCAGTTCTTAAATTTACTTTATTCATTTATATATTTTTATATGAAATTTATTGACAAATTGGTTTCCATACAACACCCAGCGCTCATCCCAAAAGGTGCCCTCCTCAATACCCATCACCCACCCTCCCCTCCCTCCCACCCCCCATCAACCCTCAGTTTGTTCTCAGTTTTTTAACAGTCTCTTATGCTTTGGCTCTCTCCCACTCTAACCTCTTTTTTTTTTCCTTCCCCTCCCCCATGGGTTCCTGTTAAGTTTCTCAGGATCCACATAAGAGTGAAACCATATGGTATCTGTCTTTCTCTGTATGGCTTATTTCACTTAGCATCACACTCTCCAGTTCCATCCACGTTGCTACAAAAGGCCATATTTCATTTTTTCTCATTGCCACATAGTATTCCATTGTGTATATATACCACAATTTCTTTATCCATTCATCAGTTGATGGACATTTAGGCTCTTTCCATAATTTGGCTATTGTTGACAGTGCTGCTATGAACATTGGGGTACAAGTGCCCCTATGCATCAGTACTCCTGTATCCCTTGGATAAATTCCTAGCAGTGCTATTGCTGGGTCATAGGGTAGGTCTATTTTTAATTTTCTGAGGAACCTCCACACTGCTTTCCAGAGCGGCTGCACCAATTTGCATTCCCACCAACAGTGCAGGAGGGTTCCCGTTTCTCCACATCCTCTCCAGCATCTATAGTCTCCTGATTTGTTCATTTTGGCCACTCTGACTGGCGTGAGGTGATACCTGAGTGTGGTTTTGATTTGTATTTCCCTGATAAGGAGCGACGCTGAACATCTTTTCATGTGCCTGTTGGCCATCCGGATGTCTTCTTTAGAGAAGTGTCTATGCATGTTTTCTGCCCATTTCTTCACTGGATTATTTGTTTTTCAGGTGTGGAGTTTGGTGAGCTCTTTATAGATTTTGGATACTAGCCCTTTGTCCGATATGTCATTTGCAAATATCTTTTCCCATTCTGTTGGTTGCCTTTTAGTTTTGTTGATTGTTTCCCTTGCTGTGCAGAAGCTTTTTATCTTCATGAGGTCCCAATAGTTCATTTTTGCTTTTAATTCCCTTGCCTTTGGGGATGTGTCGAGTAAGAAATTGCTGCGGCTGAGGTCAGAGAGGTCTTTTCCTGCTTTCTCCTCTAGGGTTTTGATGGTTTCCTGTCTCACATTCAGGTCCTTTATCCATTTTGAGTTTGTTTTTGTGAATGGTGCAAGAAAGTGGTCTAGTTTTATCCTTCTGCATGTTGCTGTCCAGTTCTCCCAGCACCATTTGTTAAAGAGACTGTCTTTTTTCCATTGGATATTCTTTCCTGCTTTGTCAAAGATTAGTTGGCCATACTTTTGTGGGTCTAGTTCTGGGGTTCCTATTCTGTTCCATTGGATTATGTGTCTGTTTTTGTGCCAATACCATGCTGTCTTGATGATTACAGCTTTGTAGTAAAGGCTAAAGTCTGGGATTGTGATACCTCCTGCTTTGGTCTTCTTCTTTAAAATTACTTTGGCTATTCGGGGCCTTTTGTGGTTCCATATGAATTTTAGGATTGCTTATTCTAGCTTTGAGAAGAATGCTGGTGCAATTTTGATTGGGATTGCATTGAATGTGTAGATAGCTTTGGGTAGTATTGACATTTTGACAATATTTATTCTTCCAACCCATGAGCATGAAATGTTTTTCCATTGCTTTATATCTTCTTCAATTTCCTTCATAAGCTTTCTATAGTTTTCAGCATACAGATCTTGTACATCTTTGGTTAGATTTATTCCTAGGTATTTTATGCTTCTTGGTGCAATTGTGAATGGGATCAGTTTCTTTATTTGTCTTTCTGTTGCTTCATTGTTAGTGTATAAGAATGCAACTGATTTCTGTACATTGATTTCATATCCTGCAACTTTGTTAAATTCATGTATCAGTTCTAGCAGACTTCTGGTGGAGTCTATCTGATTTTCCATGTATAATATCATGTCATCTGCAAAAAGTGAAAGCTTAACTTCATCTTTGCCAATTTTGATGCCTTTGATTTCCTTTTGTTGTCTGATTGCTGATGCTAGAACTTCCAACACTATGTTAAACAACAGCGGTGATAGTGGACATCCCTGTCGTGTTCCTGATCTCAGGGGAAAAGCTCTCAGTTTTTCCCCATTGAGGATGATGTTAGCTGTGGGCTTTTCATAAATGGCTTTTATGATCTTTAAGTATGTTCCTTCTATCCAGAGTTTCTCGAGGGTTTTTATTAAGAAAGGATGCTGAATTTTGTCAAATGCTTTTTCTGCATCGATTGACAGGATCATATGGTTCTGCATCCCAGGAATGAATCCCACTTGATCATGGTGAATAATTCTTTTTATATGCTGTTGAATTCGATTTGCTAGTATCTTATTGAGAATTTTTGCATCCATAATCATCAGGGATATTGGCCTGTAGTTCTCTTTTTTTACTGGGTCTCTGTCTGGTTTAGGAATCAAAGCAATACTGGCTTCATAGAATGAGTCTGGAAGTTTTCCTTCCCTTTCTATTTCTTGGAATAGCTTGAGAAGGATAGGTATTATCTCTGCTTTGAACGTCTGGTAGAACTCCCCTGGGAAGCCATCTGGTCCTGGACTCTTATTTGTTGGGAGATTTTTGATAACTGATTCAATTTCTTCGCTGGTTATGGGTCTGTTCAAGCTTTCTATTTCCTCCTGATTGAGTTTTGGAAATGTGTGGGTGTTTAAGAATTTGTCCATTTCTTCCAGGTTGTCCAGTTTGTTGGCATATAGTTTTTCATAGTATTCCCTGATAATTGCTTGTATCTCTGAGGGATTGGTTGTAATAATTCCATTTTCATTCATGATTTTATCTATTTGGGTCATCTCCCTTTTCTTTTTGAGAAACCTGGCTAGAGGGTTATCAATTTTGTTTATTTTTTCAAAAAACCAACTCTTGGTTTCATTGATCTTCTCTATAGTTTTTTAGATTCTATACTGTTTATTTCTGCTCTGATCTTTATTATTTCTCTTCTTCTGCTGGGTTTAGGGTGTCTTTGCTGTTCTGCTTCTATTTCCTTTAGGTGTGCTGTTAGATTTTGTATTGGGGATTTTTCTTGTTTCTTGAGATAGGCCTGGATTGCAATGTATTTTCCTCTCAGGACTGCCTTCACTGCATCCCAAAGCATTTGGATTGTTGTATTTTTATTTTCCTTTGTTTCCATATATACTTAAATTTCTTCCCTAATTGCCTGGTTGACCCATTCATTCTTTAGGAGGGTGTTCTTTAACCTCCATGCTTTTGGAGGTTTTCCAGATTTTTCCTGTGTTTGACTTCAAGCTTCATAGCATTGTGGTCTGAAAGTATGCATGGTATGATCTCAATTCTTGTATACTTATGAAGGGCTGTTTTGTGACCCAGTATGTGATCTATCTTGGAGAGTGTTCCATGTGCACTCGAGAAGAAAGTATATTCTGTTGCTTTGGGATGCAGAGTTCTAAATATATCTGTCAAGTCCATCTGATCCAATGTATCATTCAGGGCCCTTGTTTCTTTATTGACCGTGTGTCTAGATGATCTATCCATTTCTGTAAGTGGGGTGTTAAAGTCCCCTGCAATTACCACATTCTTATCAATAAGGTTGCTTATGTTTGTGAGTAATTGTTTTACATATTTGGGGGCTCCTGTATTCGGTGCATAGACATTTATAATTGTATCTCTTCCTGATGGATAGACCCTGTGATTATTATATAATGCCCTTCTTCATCTCTTGTTACAGCCTTTAATTTAAAGTCTAGTTTGTCTGATATAAGTATGGCTACTCCAGCTCTCTTTTGACTTCCAGTAGCATGATAAATAGTTCTCCATCCCCTCACTTTCAATCTGAAGGTGTCCTCAGGTCTAAAATGAGTCTCTTGTAGACAGAAAATAGATGGGTCTTGTTTTTTTTATCCATTCTGATACCCTATGTCTTTTGGTTGGAGCATTTAGTCCATTTACATTCAGTGTTATTACACAAAGATATGGGTTTAGAGTCATTGTGATGTCTGTAGGTTTCATGCTTGTAGTGATGTCTCTGGTACTTTGTCTCACAGGATCCCCCTTAGGATCTCTTGTAGGGCTGGTTTAGTGGTGACGAATTCCCTCAGTTTTTGTTTGTTTGGGAAGACCTTTATCTCTCCTTCTATTCTAAATGACAGACTTGCTGGATAAAGGATTCTCAGCTGCATATTTTTTCTGTTCATCACATGGAAGATTTCCTGCCATTGCTTTCTGGCCTGCCAAGTTTCAGTAGAGAGATCTGTCACAAGTCTTATCGGTCTCCCTTTATATGTTAGAGCACGTTTATCCCTAGCTGCTTTCAGAATTTTCTCTTTATCCTTGTATTTTGCCAGTTTCACTATGATATGTCATGCAGAAGATCTATTCAAGTTACGTCTGAAGGGAGTTCTCTGTGCCTCTTGGATTTCAATGCCTTTTTCCTTCCCCAGGTCAGGGAAGTTCTCAACTATTATTTCTTCAAGTACCCCTTCAGCACCTTTCCCTCTCTATTCCTCCTCTGGAATACCAATTATGCATAGATTAATTCTCTTTAGTGCATCACTTGGTTCTCTAATTTTCCCCTCATACTCCTGGATTTTTTTTGTCTTTTTCTCAGCTTCTTCTTTTTCCATAACTTTATCTTCTAGTTCACCTATTCTCTCCTCTGCCTCTTCCATCCGAGCTGTGGTTGTCTCCATTTTATTTTGCAGCTCATTGATAGCATTTTTTAGCTCCTTCTGGCTGTTCCTTAGTCCCTTGATGTCTGTAGCAAGAGATTCTCTGCTGTCCTTTATACTCTTTTCAAGCCCAGCGATTAATTTTATGACAATTATTCTAAATTCACTTTCTGTTATATTGTTTAAATCGTTTTTGATCAGTTCGTTAGCTGTCGTTATTTCCTGGAGGTTTTTCTGAGGGGAATTCTTCCGTTTTGTCATTTTGGATAGTCCCTGGAGTGGTGTGGAACTGCGGGGCACTTCCCCTGTGCTGTCTTGAATAACTTGCATTGGTGGGCGGGGCCGCAGTCAGATCTGATGTCTGCCCCCAGCCCACCACTGGGGCCACAGTCAGACTGGTGTGTGCCTTCTCTTCCTCTCTCCTAGGGGCAGGATTCACTGTCGGGTGGGGTGGCCTGTCTGGGCTACTTGCACACTGCCAGGCTTGTGGTGCTGGGGATCTGGTGTATTAGTTGGGGTGGATTGGCGAGGTGCACAGGGGTGGGAGGGGCAGGCTCAGCTTACTTTTCCTTTGGTGATCTGCTTCGGCAGGGGCCCTGTGGCACCGGGAGTGAGTCAGACCCGCCCCCGGAGGGATGGATTTGCAGAAGCACAGCCTTGGGTGTTTGCGCGGTGCAAGCAAGTTTGCTGGCAGGAACAGGTTCCCGGCCCCTCCGCTTTTGCCAGCCAGACTCTGGGGCTCTGCTTGGCTGGCGGGCCGCCCCTCCACCCCAGCTCCCTCCCGCCAGTCCATGTAGTGCACACCGCCTCTCCGCCCTTCCTACCCCCTTCCATGGGCCTCTCTTCTGGCTTGGCTCCAGAGAATCTGTTGTGCTAGTCTTCTGGTGGTTTTCTGGGTTATTAGGCAGGTGTGGGTGGAATCTAAGTGATCAGCAGGACGCGGTGAGCCCAGCATGCTCCTACGCTGCCATCTTCCCCCCCAGAATCTTTACCTATTATTTAATATACCATATTTTTAATAAGTCCATATTTTTTCTAATATACTTCAATATTTAATCCATATTTAACCTATTTTGGTATGAAAAATAAGATGAACACTCGAGTTGTTTTTCTCCATAATTGTACCTAGTTGTCTTAGATGATATTTTTTTAATTATTTTTCTCTCCATCTTAATGCCATTATTTTAATATATTCTTGAATTTATAATTGGACTGTATATTTTATCAAAATGATTTATCAGCCTATTCTTCCACCAGCATCAATTAATTTCATTATGTAGCAACATAATAGCTTTTATATTATGTAGAGAAAATAACCCTTGTACTCCATTATTCATTTATTTTAGAATTAGCCAAGCTGCTAGGATCATGTATTTATTATTCTAGATTAATTTTTAGAATCATTTTCAAGTTAAAAAAATTGTGGAACTTGATTGGCTTTATGTTACATTTAGAGAAAAGCTTGTGGTTAATTTATATAATTTAGTTTATTGTGCATTATAATCTCCATTTGTGTCCTTACATCCAATTTCCCTCATTCTCTATTCTGTTATATGCCCTGGGAGGCTGACCTTAATGGACCATGTCAAATGATAGAGTGCATTTCAAATCGATATAGGAATGGAAGATGCTGTCAGAACACCGGGGTTCAACGGAAGATTGAGGTCTGGTTTCCTGTTTCCTCCTTTCCTCTAACTCAAGCCACCCACGTCAGTTCCTACATCCCTTAGCCCTTATGGAACGTCCCTCCTTTTCTATCAGTCCACCTTCAGACAACTGCTTCCTCCTGTTGATCTTTCAGGCCTACAGGAGATGATGGCTCCCATTGTTGCTAAATGCAGGGTGTTTATCTCCCTAATTTGTTCCTCTTAAAGCCATTTGTGTTTTTTTCAATTACCTCTTTAAATATGCCTTCTGATCCCTGAAAGAACCCTCCTTGATACCTCATTCAAAAATAGATGTTTTCTTCACTGGGTTATTTGTTTTTCGGGTGTGGAGTTTGGTGAGCTCTTTATAGATTTTAGATACTAGCCCTTTGTCCGATATGTCATTTGCAAATATCTTTTCCCATTCCGTTGGTTGCCTTTTAGTTTTGTTGGTTGTTTCCTTTGCTGTGCAGAAGCTTTTTATCTTCATAAGGTCCCAGTAATTCACTTTTGCTTTTAATTCCCTTGCCTTTGGGGATGTGTCGAGTAAGAGATTGCTACGGCTGAGGTCAGAGAGGTCTTTTCCTGCTTTCTCCTCTAAGGTTTTGATGGTTTCCTGTCTCACATTTAGGTCCTTTATCCATTTTGAGTTTATTTTTGTAAATGGTGTGAGAAAGTGGTCTAGTTTCAACCTTCTGCATGTTGCTGTCCAGTTCTCCCAGCACCATTTGTTAAAGAGGCTGTCTTTTTTCCATTGGATGTTCTTTCCTGCTTTGTCAAAGATGAGTTGGCCATACGTTTGTGGGTCTAGTTCTGGGGTTTCTATTCTATTCCATTGGTCCGTGTGTCTGTTTTTGTGCCAATACCATGCTGTCTTGATGATGACAGCTTTGTAGTAGAGGCTAAAGTCTGGGATTGTGATGCCTCCTGCTTTGGTCTTCTTCTTCAAAATTCCTTTGGCTATTCGGGGCCTTTTGTGGTTCCATATGAATTTTAGGATTGCTTGTTCTAGTTTTGAGAAGAATGCTGGTGCAATTTTGATTGGGATTGCATTGAATGTGTAGATAGCTTTGGGTAGTATTGACATTTTGACAATATTTATTTTTCCAATCCATGAGCAGGGAATGTCTTTCCATTTCTTTAAATCTTCTTCAATTACCTTCATAAGCTTTCTATAGTTTTCAGCATACAGATCCTTTACATCTTTGGTTAGATTTATTCCTAGGTATTTTATGCTTCTTGGCAGAAAACATGAATAGACACTTCTCTAAAGAAGACATACAGATGGCCAACAGGCACATGAAAAGATGTTCAGCGTCGCTCCTTATCAGGGAAATACAAATCAAAACCACACTCAGGTATCACCTCACGCCAGTCAGAGTGGCCAAAATGAACAAATCAGGAGACTATAGATGCTGGAGAGGATGTGGAGAAACGGGAACCCTCTTGCACTGTTGGTGGGAATGCAAATTGGTGCAGCCGCTCTGGAAAGCAGTGTGGAGGTTCCTCAGAAAATTAAAAATAGACCTACCCTATGACCCAGCAATAGCACTGCTAGGAATTTACCCAAGGGATACAGGAGTACTGATGCATAGGGGCACTTGTACCCCAATGTTCATAGCAGCACTCTCAACAATAGCCAAATTATGGAAAGAGCCTAAATGTCCATCAACTGATGAATGGATAAAGAAATTGTGGTATATATACACAATGGAATACTATGTGGCAATGAGAAAAAATGAAATATGGCCTTTTGTAGCAACGTGGATGGAACTGGAGAGTGTGATGCTAAGTGAAATAAGCCATACAGAGAAAGACAGATACCATATGGTTTCACTCTTATGTGGATCCTGAGAAACTTAACAGGAACCCATGGGGGAGGGGAAGGAAAAAAAAAAAAAAAAGGACGTTAGAGTGGGAGAGAGCCAAAGCATAAGAGACTGTTAAAAACTGAGAACAAACTGAGGGTTGATGGGGGGTGGGAGGGAGGGGCGGGTGGGTGATGGGTATTGAGGAGGGCACCTTTTGGGATGAGCACTGGGTGTTTTATGGAAACCAATTTGTCAATAAACTTCATATATAAAAAAAAAAATAGATGTTTTCCATTTTTGTTCTGTGTTTCTTTTGTGTGTATGTTCCTCAATAGTTATATAATAATTCTTAAGAGCTTTTGCATACTTTTTTGTCAAGTTTATTTTTAGATTATTTATTTATTTATTTATTTTTATTTATCTTATTTTTTATTTATTAATTTTTTAAAAATTTACATACAAATTAATTAGCATATAGTGCAACAATGATTTCAGGAGTAGATTCCTTAAAGCCCATTTAGCCCATCCCCTCGCCCACACCCCCACTAGTAATCCTCTGTTTGTTCTCCATATTTATGAGTCTCTTATGGTTTGTCCCCGTCTCTGTTTTTATATTATTTTTATTTCCCTTCCCTTATGTTCATCTGTTT
Organism: Lynx rufus; assembly: GCF_022079265.1. Classification (NCBI taxonomy): domain Eukaryota; kingdom Metazoa; phylum Chordata; class Mammalia; order Carnivora; family Felidae; genus Lynx; species Lynx rufus. The sequence continues at coordinate 7,468,142 of NW_025814878.1, forward strand.
TGTCTCCTAAAGTCCTCATATGAGTGAAGTCATATGATATTTGTCTTTCTCTGACTGACTAATTTCACTTAGCATAATACCCTTCAGTTCCATCCATGTAGTTGCAAATGGCAAGATTTCATTCTTTTTGATTGCCAAATAATACTCCATTGTGTGTGTGTATATATATATATATATATATATATATATATACCACGTCTTCTTTATCCATTCATCCATCATCGATGGACATTTGGGCTCTTTCAATACTTTGGCTATTGTTGACAGTGCTGCTATAAACATGGGGGTGCGTGTTTATAGGGGGTATCCTTTGAAACAGCACACCTGTATCCCATGGATAAATGCCTAGTAGTGCAATTTCTGGGTCATAGGGTAGTTCTATTCTTAGTTTTTTGAGGAACCTCCATACTGTTTTCCAGAGTGGCTGAACCAGCTTGCATTCCCACCAACAATGCAAAAGAGATCCTCTTTCTCTGCATCCTTGCCAACATCTGTTGTTGCCTGAGTTGTTAATGTTAGCCATTTTGACAGGTGTAAGGTGGTATCTCATTGTGGTTTTGATTTGTATTTCCCTGATGTTGAGTGATGTGGAGCATTTTTTCATGTGTCAGTTGGCCATCTGGATGTCTTCTTTGGAGAAGTGGCTATTCATGTCTTTTGCCCATTTCTTCACTGGATTATTTGTTTTTTGGGTGTTGAGTTTGGTAAGTTCTTTATACATTTTGCATACCAACCCTTTCTCTGATATGTCATTTGCAAATATCTTCTCCCATTCTGTTGGTTGCCTTTTAGTTTTGCTGATTGTTTCCCTCGCTGTGCAGAAGCTTTTTATTTTGATGAGGTCCCAGTAGTTCATTTTTGCTTGTTTCCCTTGCTTCCAGAGACGTGTTGAGTAAGAAGTTGCTGCGGGCAAGATCAAAGAGGTTTTTGCCTGCTTTCTCCTCGAGGATTTTGATGGCTTCCTGTCTTACATTGAGGTCTTTCATCCATTTTGAGTTTATTTTTGTGTCTGGTGCAACAAAGTGGTCCAGGTTCATTCTTCTGCATGTTACTATCAGTTTTGCCAGCACCACTTACTGAACAGACTGTCTTTATTCCATTGGATATTGTTTCCTGCTTTGTCAAAGATTAGTTCCCATACATCTGTGGGTCCATTTCCAGGTTCTCTATTCTGTTTCATTGATCTGAGTGTCTGTTCTTGTGCCAGTACGATACTGTCTTGATGATTACAACTTGGTAGTATAGCTTGAAGCCTGGGATTGTGATGCCTCCTGCTTTGGTTTTCTTTTTCAAGGTCTCTTTGGCTATTCAGGGTCTTTTCTGGTTCCATACAAATTTTAGGATTGTTTGTTCTAGCTCTGTGAAGAATGCTGGTGTTATTTTGATAGGAATTGTATTAAATATGTAGATTGCTTTGGGTAGTATCAACATTTTAACAATATTTGTTGATCCTATCCAAGAGCATGGAATCTTTTTCCATTTTTTTGTGTCTTCTTCAATTTCTTTCATAAGCTTTCTATAGTTTTCAGTGTATAGGTTTTTCCCCTCTTTGGTTAGATTTATTCCTAGGTATTTTATGGTTTTTTTGTACAACTGTAAATGGGATCGATGCCTTGATTTCTCTTTCTGTTGCTTCATTGCTGGTGTATAGGAATGCAAGTGATTTCTGTGCATTGATTTTATATCCTGCAACTTTGCTGAATTCATGAATCAATTCTGGCAGTTTTTTGGTGGAATCTTTTGGGTTTTCCATATAGGGTATCATGTCATCTGCAAAGAGTGAAAGTTTGACCTCCTCCTGGCTGATTTGGATGCCTTTTATTTCTTTGTGTTTTCTGACTGCAGAGGCTAAGACTTCAAATACTACCTCGAATAGCAGTAGCAAAGTGGACATCCCTGTCTTGTTCCTGACCTTAGGGGGAAAGCTCTCAGTTTTTCCCCATTGAGGATGATATCAGTGTTGGGTCGTTCATATATGGCTTTTATGATCTTGAGTTATGATCCTTCTATCCCTACTTTCTTGAGGGTTTTTATCAAGAAAGGATGCTGTATTTTGTCAAATGCTTTCTCTGCATTTGGTTCTTGTCCTTGGTTCTTGGATCATATGGTTCTTGTCCTTTCTTTTATTGATGTGATGAATCACGTTAATTGTTTTGCGGATATTGAACCAGCCCTGAATCCCAGGTATAAATCCCACTTGGTCGTGGTGAATAATTTTTTTAATGTATTGTTGGATCTGGTTGCCTAATATCTTGTTGAGGATTTTTGCATCCATGTTCATCAGGGAAATTGGTCTATAGTTCTCCTTTTTAGTGGGGTCTCTGTCTGGTTTTGGAATCAAGGTAATGTTGGCTTCATAGAATGAGTTTGGAAGTTTTCCTTCCATTTCTATTTTTTGGAACACCTTCAAGAGAATAGGTGTTAACTCTTCCTTAAATGTTTGGTAGAATTCGCCTGGAAAGCCATCTGGCCCTGGACTCTTGTTTTTTGGCGGATTTTTGATTACTAATTCGTTTTACATACTGGTTATGGGTCTGTTCAAATTTTCGATTTCTTCCTGAATCAGTTGTGGTAGTGTATATATTTCTAGGAATTTGTCCATTTCTTCCAGATTGCCCATTTTATTGGCATATAATTGCTCATAATATTCTCTTATTATTGTTTTTATTGCTGCTGTGTTGGTTGTGATCTCTCCTGTTTCATTCTTGATTTTATTTATTTGGGTCCTTTCCTTTTTCTTTTTGATCAAACTGGCTAGTGGTTTATCCATTTTGTTAATTCTTTCAAAGAACCAGCTTCTGGTTTCCTTAATCTGTTCTACTGTTTTGTTTTGTTTTGTTTCGATAGCATTAATTTCTGCTCTAATCTTTATTTCCTGTTTTCTGCTGGTTTTGGGTTTTATTTGCTGTTCTTTTTCCAGCTCCTTAAGGCGTATGGTTAGGTTGTGTATCTGAGATCTTTCTTCCTTCTTTGGGAAGGCCTGGATTGCTATATACTTTCCTCTTATGACTGCCTTTGCTGCATCCCAGAGGATTTGGGTTGTGGTGTTATCGTTTTCATTGGCTTCCATGAACTTTCTCAGTTCCTCTTTAACTTTTTGGTTAGCCCATTCATTCTTTCATAGGATGTTCTTCAATGTCCAAGTATTTGTTACCTTTCCAAATTTTTTCTTGTGGTTGATTTCAAGTTTCATTGTGTTGTGGTCTGAAAATATGCATGGTAGGATCTCGATCTTATTGTACTTGCTGAGGGCTGATTTGTGCCCTATTATGTGGTCTATTCTGGAGAATGTTCCATGTGCACTGGAGAAGAATGTATATTCTGCTGCTTTAGGATGAGATGTTCCGAATATATCTGTTAAGTCCATCTGGCCCGTGTGTCATTCAAAGCCATTGTTTCCTTGTTGATTTTTTGATTAGTTGATCTGTCAATTGCCGTGAGTGGGGTATTGAAGTCTCCTACTATTATCGTATTACTATCGATGAGTTTCTTTATGTTTGTGATTAATTGATTAATATATTTGGGTCCTTCCACATTTGACACATAAATGTTTACAATTGTTAGGTCTTCTTGGTGGATAGAGCCCTTGATTATGATATAATGCCCTTCTGCATCTCCTGATACAGTCTTTATTTTAAAGTCTAGATTGTCTGTTATAAGTATGGCTACTCCAGCTTTCTTTTGTTAACCATTAGCATTATAGATGGTTCTTCATCCCCTGACTTTCAATCTGAAGGTGTCTTTAGGTCTAAAGTGGGTCTCTTGTAAACAGCATATAGATGGATCTTGTTTTCTTATCCATTCTGTTACCCTATGTCTTTTGATTGGAGCACTGGGTCCATTGATGTTTAGAGTGATTACTGAAAGATATGAATTTATTGACATTATGTTGCTTGCAGAGTTGGGGTTTCTGGTGGTTTTCTCTGGTCCTTTCTAATCTTTGTTGCTTTTGGTTTTTATTTATTTATTTATTTATTTATTTATTTATTTATTTATTTATTTATATTTTCATCTTCTCTCCCCTTAGATAGTCCCCCTTAAAATTTCTTGTAGGGCTGGTTTAGTGGTCACAAACTCCTTTAATTTTTGTCTGTCTGGGAAACTTTTTATCTCCTCTTCTATTTTGAATGACAGCCTTGCTGGATAAAGAATTCTTGGCTGCATATTTTTCTGATTCAGCACTCTGAATATATTCTGCCACTCCTTTCTGGCCTGCCAGGTTTCTATAGATAGGTCTGCTGCAAACCTGATCTGTCTTCCCTTGTAGGTTAGGGACTTTTTCCCCCTTGCTGCTTTCATGATTCTCTCCTTGTCTGACTTTTTTGTGAATTTGACTATGATATGCCTTGTTGATGGTCAGTTTTTGTTGAATCTAATGGAAGTCTTCTGTGCTTCCTGGATTTTGATGTCTGTGTCTTTCCCCAGGTTAGGAATGTTTTCTGCTATGATTTGCTCACATAAGCCTTCTACCCCTATTTCCCTCTCTTCCTCTTCTGGGACCCCTATGATTCTGATATTGTTCCTTTTTAGTGGATTATCCTTATCACTGATTTATCTAATCCTTAAATCATGCTCTTTTGCCTTAATCTTCCTCTTTTTTTCTGCTTCAGTATTCTCCATAAGTTTGTCCTCTATCGCTGATTCTCTGTCCTGCCTCATCCATCCTTGCTGCCACGGCATCTATCCATTATTGCAGCTCAGTTATAGCATTTTTTATTTCATCCTGACTAGTTTTTACTTCTTTTATCTCTGCAGAAAGGGATTCTAATCTATTTTTGACTCCAGCTAGTATTCTTATGATCGTGATTCTAAATTCTGGTTCAGATATCTTGCTTGTATCTGTGTTGGTTAAATCCCTGGCTATCATTTCTTCCTGCTCTTTATTTTGGGGTGAATTTCTTCGTTTCATCATTTTGAAGGTAGAAAAGGAATTAATGAGGTAGAAAAAATTAAAATTAAAAAAATTAAAATTAAAAAATTAAAAGCACACAAAATTGAATAAATGATGCTAGATCCTAGGTGTGTGTTGGCCTGGGTTTTGACAGTGGCTTGATAGATTAGAGAAAAAGGGGGAAAGAAAAAAAAAGAAAGAGAAAAAAAAGGAAATCATTTGAAAATTTGAAAAAATGAATACACTGAAATAGACTAAAATGAAATGATGGAAGTAAGATCGAATTTGAAAAAATGTACACAAAAGTAAAGAATATAGTAGAAAAAATTAAAGAAAAATATTTTAATAAAAATTAAAATAAAAATGATTTTTTTCTCTTTCTGTGTTCAAGGAAAAGAAAAGAAACGAAAGAGAGCAAAAAAGGAAAATCGTTTGAATATTTGAAAAAGTGAATATATTGTAGTAGACTAAAATAAAATGATGGAAGTAAAATAGACTTTGAAACAATTTACACAAAGTACAAAATGTAGTAAAAAAAGTAAAGAAAAATATTTTTTAGAAAAACTGAAAATAAAAATGGATTTTTTCTCTTTCTGTATTCAAGAAAAGAAGTGAAAAAGAGAAAAAAAAGAAAATTGAATAGATGGATCTGCTAACATATTGAAATACGACTGAAATTACTTCATTTTCCCCTAGAAGTCAGCCTGTGAAGCACTTTATAGTCCATAAACTAAGCATGTGGTGAAACTTGTGTCCTTGAAGAGCGAGGTTGGCCCAGTTGGGCGGGGCTTAGTGTAACGGCTCCATTCTCCACTAGATGGTGCTGCTAGCCTACTGGGGTGGATTGTTGTGGTGTTCGTAGGTGTGTATGCCCATGCGCGGGAACGGTAAAAATGGTGTCACCCAGCTACCCAGTCTCTAGTATCGGAACTCTTCTTCCTAATCAGCAATCATACACTGTCCTTTGTCTTCAACTTTCGTCCACTGCCCACTTTTACACTGTCCATGAGCAAGCCCCAGCTAATACGTCTCTCCCGAGTTTTGTCTCAGATGCGGCTGTTTTCCCCGGCCCCTTACTTCTGAGGGACTGCAGCTTTGACCTGTTCCGCCCCTCTGGGGAGGGTCTCATGGAGCAATGGCTGAATGTAGGCTGCACCTAGGAAAGTTCGTGAGACTGTGCTGCTGCCAGTACCCAGAGACTGTGGCCAGGTGCCAGCCCACCCCAGAAAAAGTTCACGAGATAGCGTAGCAGCAGCATTTCAGGGATTATGGAAAATCACAACATGCATCTGGCACCAGGCTTCACCCTTAATGACCTTGTTCCCACACCGGTGAATGTGGCCATTTTCAGGGGACCGCTGGGACCAGGTGGCCCCAACAGTCTCTACCAAATGTCCTTCCAGCTGTGGAACCGCTTCTCCCAGTGGCCCAAGAGCCTCCCGGACTCCACTTTGCTCCTGGGGATTTGCCATTCCCACCAGAGCTCCACCAGGTATCGAGCTGCAGAGTTGCAGACTGCGCTCCCCTTGTTTACAGTCTTAATGGAATTTAAACTCTCTCCTTTCTCCTTTCTCCCTTTTTATTTCAGTCTGTGCGGCTGTTTCCAATTTTCCACTTTCCCTCCAGTTACTTTTGGAGAGGGGTGCTTTCCTGTATTCTCCTCCCCCTCCCCCCTGCCGTCTCCATCCTCTCTCTGCACACAAAAGCAGCTCCCTGCCCTCCGTGGCTTCTCTCCCCCCAAGTTCACCTCTCTGTGCTGTATACCTGCTGAATTCTGTGGTTCAGATTGTTATGTGAATCCTCCAATCAGTTTTCTAGGTGTGTAGGATGGTTTAGTGTCGGTCTGGCTGTATTTAATGGACGCGAGACACACAAAAAACTTCCATGCTGTTCTGCCATCTTGGCTCCCTCCAGATTATTCTTTTAAATGGGAGCTTCTGTATGAACACTGCTAGACCTTAAATGTTCCTTTGACCCTTTCAACTTTACTTCCTATTTTGAAATACATTCAGCTATATATTTAGGAATATTCACTCTGGAGCATCTATACATACAGAGTAGATGATAGTTAAATAATGAGATAGATATTCTAATAATAACAGAATGAAGGAAAATCTAATATTCTTGTCTATGTAGTTTATATATTATGTTTTGTGTTCTTCATTTAAGAAAGTGACTAACTGAACACTGAACAGTCTTTTTTTCTGAATGCTGGAATGGTGATAATTAACTGCCCAAAGTTTTGAGTTAAAAAATGAGCATATATCATAATATCAGTAAAGCAAAACATAGACCATGTTCACCACTGTAAAACTGACTCAATTATAAGGCATTTGTTAAAGCATTACAAATTAGATACGAACTGCTTTTGGCACAACATTCATCGTATCAACCACTGGCCAAGTAGATATAATGGTTCCATTAAAAAACAGAAAGTTCTGTTTTCTTTTCCTCTTTTTCTAGGTGTATTTATTTTGAGAGAGAGCATGTGCACATGCACACATGAATGTGAGCAGGAAAGAGGCAGAGAGAGAGAGGAAGAGAGAGAATCCCAAGCAGGCTCTCTACTCACAGTGTCAAGGCCAACATGGGGCTCTATCTCACCAAATGTGAGATCGTGACCTGAACTGAAATCAAGAGTTGAACACTTAACTGACTGAGCCACCCGGGCACCCCAACAGTTCTGTTTTCAAACATGAGTTCTTTGGACCATCTCCCAAGACCCTCGTTACCCTGGCCTGACACTGAATAGGACATTCTTCTCCAACTCTGGATGCTCCTTTGTCTACTATGTGTTCTTTATCTCCTCAAGGTGTAATCATTGGAGTGCTTCCGAGTAGGCCTCATGGCTCTTGCTTCTTAGTGGTCTCTTATGGCCTCCTCACTTCCTCTCAGCCTCACTTCTAATTCCAGCCATGACCATGGCAGTATTCCCCCTGTGGGTGTCTGCTACTTCATGCTGCAGCAATTAACTCATCTTTACTTTCTACCCTGGGGCTTCTATTATCAGCGTTGGGACCTGCCTATCCATCACTCTAGCTCAGCCTGGAAGTTTCTGTGAGTTAACCTCCCCACCCTTTCGAGACACCCTCAACCACTGGAGTGTAGAAGCTGATAGGTAAATATCTCTCCCATTAGTCCACAGGTGGGACAACACCGTGAAGTATTTTAAATGATTTTCAGAAGGCACTACTGGAATGAAACTGATTGTCTATGCTGGTAACTGACTTGATAATGTATTATTGTATTGGCTTTTATTTTTCCCTTCCCTCTTTTCTTCTCCATGGTATTTCATCCTGTTCCCTGGGACTGACTGCGTCTTAAATAAACTACTTGCCTGTAAGTCCTGATTTCAGGCTTTTTTCAGGGGAAGCTCAGACTCCGTGATTTCATCCAATCAAATGAATTAAGTACTATTAAAACAATGGTCAATTCTAAATATATATTCCTGCTGAAAGCTTTGCCCCTAAATCTATATTTGGGTAACCAACTATTTACTGGATATTTCCACTTGGATAACTAGTTGTTTTTGTGTGTATCTCGGGCAACTGGATTTCAACAAGCCCTTCTTAAGGTGCCCATACCTGGGTCAATGAGAGACAGTGCGTTTGCTCAGTAGTACTTTCCACAAACTGCCCAATTCACTGATGCTGCCACTGCCATTCACACTGTGATTTTAGCTGAGACCATAGCACTCACTTTGATTTTGGGAAGGGGGGGCAGGGCATTTGTTGGCAAGCATGATTTATTTAGTTTTGCCTTGTCTAATAATTTTTAATTGTCTCCCTGTGTTAATAGTTTCCACCGTCTATTTTTAACTACAGTCTAGAGTTCAGAGTCCCAGGACTTCTGCCCCTAGGACAGACTGGGTTCTCCTGGAGTATCCAGTGCTACATGAATGACCGTGTCTTTCCCTACACGTGGAGGTCAGTCCTCAAGTCTTATCAAACACACACGAAAAGAAAGAGTGTCAGTGGGGGGGGATAAAGAAGCTGAGATAAGTGTGAGTAGCCCCTTAGGAGGGGTCCCAAGAGCTTCTGGAGGTTTCCTCTTTGTGTCTAACTTTAAAAAAAGTTTTTTAAAAAGAAGATACCACATAACTTGATGTTGAGTAAGTATGAATATATAGCATTCTCATCTATGCGCTGTCATGGCCCTTTATGTCCTTTATTTAACATTTTATAAATGCCTTATTGTTAGTTGCATTTATGGTAGCGTATGTGATTCACATCTCATCTCTCATTCTTGCTTGAGGAAGACCTTCTCAAGTGACTTTGTTTTATTTACCTCTAGCTACCACTACTCTGACCTCTTGCATTGTTGGAAACGTGGTACATATCAGAGTCCTAATAAATATTTGCTTAAGTCAGTAACACTCTCAAGAGCTGACCTTGGTTTTATGGTTACCGTGTCAATGCAGGATTAGTGATGGCAGCTGTAAAAGTATAGTTAAAGGAAATTGTTGTTCTGTCTCAGTATCTAATCAAAGAATACGGCAAAGAAAGGTTGCATTACTCAAAAATAAATGGCACGTAATTAATAACACAAGTACCAGGACTTTGGAGTATGTAGTAAAGGTCTAATGAAACTTAGGTCATAAAATAGCCATAGTGGTTCTCCCCTACAAAAATATAGTTAATATCTTTTCTGTGTTTGGGAATAATTTGTGCTGAATCTTTGTAAAAGGAGACCCTAATGTGTGTACTCAATTTGTTATTTTGCACCAATCTCAATTTAATCAGAAACCACCCTACAAAGTATGTGTTATCGGCCCCATTCTACAGAAAACAAATGGCAAAGTTCAGACCTAGAACTTTCATATATTGCATCATAATTGTATTTTAGTTAAGTAATCTTTTTGGTAGACATTATACCAGGAGAGTTTTTTCTTACTCACACTTGAGTAATCTAGCTAAAATTATATGAAAAGGGGGATGGTGGAAGAATACAGTAGCTCAAAGAATCAGAGGAAAAAAAACGAAGACCCAGTCTCAAAACGGAAAGATAGGAAAAGTACATGGATTTATACGTAGAAGCTGGCAGTCTTAGCAGGACATTTTCACTGGGAAGAACAGACATCTGTGCTCTTCAGATTCTGTATGATTTTGCTGAAGATGAAAATTCCAGGGAGACAGTTTCTGATTGACTTAATTTGGTTCAGGGTACCATCTCTGGATTTGCAGGGGATGGTTGGACATGTCTGTCAAGATTGCTTCAAACTGGGAGCAAAGCACAGCATCATGGGAAAAAATCAGAATGCTATTACAGCAGGAGAGGGACTCATGCTGAGTAGGCAAAAGAAGATGCTCACCATACACATAAACCCCTTGGAGCTCCGAGCCTACTTAATCAACTCACATGCAATCGCAGAACTAGAAATGTGCTTGACGTACACTGTGCAAATCAACAGTCGCTGAATGAGCTGCCCTAATTTGTAGAGCCATGCACTGTCATTACCGCACTCTGCCTTATTCCCATTTCCTGCTCCTACTGCACTCTTTTATGTAGCAGATCAAAGATTGCTTTCTTGGACTATTAAGCAACATACAACTAAGACTTTAACTATGTTTTCCCATTTGCCTTTAACACAGTGACAGAATAAATGATATAGTAAAATATCTCATAAAGCATAATTTCAGTAATTAAAGACTATTTGTGGAAAGGTCAATCTAAATTACAGATGTCTATCTCATGGACTAGTTTCATTCTAAATATCTATTGTAATTAGAAGGACTCGTGGTAAGAAACTTGCCAAATAGAATCTTTTAAGGTCAGTTTTAATTGAACATGCTTTTGTAATTAACACATTCTAAATAGAGATGTTAAAGTCCCTGGAGCCATTTAGCCAGTTTATTCTTTTATACTTTATAATATTACTCTTAATTTACTTTTAAAATGCTTTCTTCAGAGTTCATGCATAAATTTTAGTCCACGTCAGTTGAATTATCACGAATTTTAGTTGATACATGCTGACGACATGAACATTTAGTATACTTGAACAGAAATTGCTCACAACACAAATAAAGTAATGTAACAAATAAATAATGAGCACCTACTGTGTGCGAAACACTCTTCTAGGTGCTGGGGATGCATTAGTTAATATGTTGACATTACCTGACTTCATGGAGCTTAGACTCTAGGAGGAAACTTTCTCTACATAATCAATTTCCTTCTTGCATTTAGAGTTTGATTATGTAACTACACAAACTTTTTATATTTTTAGAAACTCATCAATTACACAAACAGAAGTCTGCATATTAGTAACAAAACAAGACAGTAAGACATCTCTATACCATTTTTTTTCCAACAGAACTTTCTGCATTGATTGAAACATTTTTTTATACATTACTGTCCAGTAACATAGCTACCAGCCAAATGTGGCCATTGAACACACGAAATGTCACTACTATGAGGACCTGAATTATAAATTTTATTGAATCTTAATTGGTGTAAATTTAAGTTTAAATTTAAATAGCCGCATGTGACTAGTGGCTACCATATTGGACAAAGCAGTGTCATATATTTACTCTAAACCTGGTCGTTGGCAATGCATTCACAAAATCAGTAGAATTTGCTGGTCCCAACTTTGCCACATATGCTTTTAAAGCTAGCAATGACATATACATTTTTCATTTTCCGAGAGCCCCATACCGTTGAAAGTTATCTGCTAAGTACTTTCCCTTGAACTATTTGACTCCAGTTTCTTGCTGTGACAGAGCCAGGGCTGTGATGAGGAGGAAATATGTTCTCATGAATTAATTTATCTCTCAGATCCTGGGAATGTCGTAGTGGATACAATGTTTCATGTTCTAGTTTTGCACTATGAAGAGTTGAACTTCCAGGGGGCCAGCAGTTACACGTTATTCAGACTGTGATACGTGTGATATTTTCTAACTTTAAATTTTCTTCTTTAGAGAAACTGTATGTGAAAGTGTGTTTCATGATTACCTAAAGGATGACATATGTAATACCTTGCTCATCTATGACAGTACAACTTATATACATATTCCTTATGGTGTGTTCTTTATTGCTATTTTTTTTTTTTGAAAAAATCTTGGATGGGTTTGAAAGAAACCATCAACATGATCCAATGTAAATAGAATATCTTTAAAAAAATTTTTTTTTACATTTATTTATTTTTGAGAAACAGAGTGACACAAAGCGTGAGCGGGGGAGGGGCAGAGAGAGAAGGAGACACAGAATCTGAATCAGGCTCCAGGCTCTGAGCAAGCGGTCAGCACAGAGCCTGATGCAGGGCTTGAACCCACAAACTGTGAGATCATGACCTGAGCCGAAGTTGGACACTCAACCGACTGAGCCAGCCAGGCGCCCCTAGAATATCTTTAAAAAAATATATTTTTAAGTAGGTTCCATGTCCACCCTAATTCAGGGTGAACTCAACCTGAACTCACCATCCTGAAATCAAGACCTGAGCTTAATAGGGGCACTTGTGCTCCAATGTTTATAGCAGCACTTTCAACAATAGCCAAATTATGGAAAGAGCCTAAATGTCCATCAACTGATGAATGGATAAAGAAATTGTGGTTTATATGCACAATGGAGTACTACGTGGCAATGACAAAGAATGAAATATGGCCCTTTGTAGCAACGTGGACGGAACTGGAGAGTGTGATGCTAAATGAAATAAGCCATACAGAGAAAGACAGATACCATATGTGTTCACTCTTATGTGGATCCTGAGAAACTTAACAGGAACCCATGGGGGAAGGGAAGGAAAAAAAAAAGAGGTTAGAGTAGGAGAGAGCCAAAGCATAAGAGACTCTTAAAAACTGAGAACAAACTGAGGGTTGATGGGGGGGTGGGAGGGAGGGCAGGGTAGGTGATGGGCATTGAAGAGGGCATCTTTTGGGATGAACACTGGGTGTTGTATAGAAACCAATCTGACAATAAATTTCATATATTAAAAAAATAAAAATATAAAAATAAAAAAACAAAGAAAAATATTTGATCATTATCAAGTAAAGTAGTGTTGAGGAATATTCTATAAAAAAAAGACCTGAGCGTAAATCAAGAGCTGGATATTTAACTGACTGAGCCACCCAGGCACCCCTAGATAGAATATCTTAAAATGCATTTGAGCTCAATACCATATTTCCTGGAATCTATGGATCATGCTTGATTGGATTTGGGAAGATAGCACTTTAGTTTTGGAATTCTTCTGCCTCCCATACCTATGGGCTGGGTCCCATAAGATGTATGTGGGAATTATAAGAATTAATTTTTGTTAATAATTATGATCTCTTACTTTCTAATTATTTGTCTGGATCCAAAGATAATCTGAGGATTCTCTGCCAGTATCCAAACCCATCCATTACCCTATTGCTCTGAATCCCTCCCTTATGTTATGGATATCTGTAAATTCTTTTCAATTAATTCAATTTATTCTTCAAATAGCTCTGATTGGAATACTTGTAACTCTTTGCTGTTGAAAGTTTTTGAGATTTTTCTTTAAACAATATCACAAGCAATGATTATGCCTAAGAAAAGAAACAGTTTAATTTTGTACACTCTTTGAAGTTTTGAGGCTTAAGAGGTTTATTTGAGATATCTAGGGAGTTGAAAAAAATGTAATACTCTGCCTATAACTTGAACACTCCCAGCAGTCACACATTTTCCGTTGCATTCAAATTATGCAATTGAAAATACAGGCAAACCAATCAATTATCCAGTATGAGAAGACAGATGGAAGAGAGGTGCAGAAACGATTTAACTTTGTAGTCAAGTAATAATAGTGCTTAGGAAATGAAGATTGCTCCCTTGTGAATAAATCAGAAAAAAAGTGAGATTTGAAACACTGTTATATAATTTTCCATTTTCTCTTTAGAAAATAACCATGTAGGTTACTTACAGGACAATGGTTCCTACATTATGACCAGCTGGAAAACAGATGCAACCGGCCGAACTGATTCCTGGTTAGTTTCGAAGTTAGTAGCTGCGGCTGGTAATTTAACCACAGTAATAACAAGAAGTGATTGAAGATCAAGACATTTGACATTTTGACCAAGTAGGATCTCCTGCCTTGTATAGGATCAAATAGAACACCGTCTTAATGTCTTAGAGGTCTGATGTTTAGGTAATTGATGACACAGAATATTGAGAACGGGGCTTGATGTGCATGTGCCCAAGAGCCCTGTGTCAATGGTGAGTAGGCAAATATCTGGCGAAAGAAATAATGTGGTTTGGGATGAGAGGATAGACCGTCAGATTTCTAAAATTCATTGAGAACCAAGAATTGTCTTCTTTCCCATTTGGACTTAGTAACAGAAGATTTGTGTTCTAAGTTCGTGTTGTGACACTTCATTTCTAGCGACTAATATGGTACATGTAATAATTATAGCTTCTTGGATACGGGAGGTCATTGCCTTCTGCACCACAGATGGTTTAGGTTAAATCTAGGTTCTTTTACTTTCTAACTGTGTGACGTTGGTAATTTACCTTTCTGATATTTAGTTTAATCTTCTATCTGTTGTAACAATAATACACATGTTGGGGATATTGTGAAGAAAGCATATGCAAATGTAAATAAAGGATTTAGCACAGTGTTTGGCACTGCAGAATTGGGGAAATTCTTAGCCAAGTGTGACCAGAGGGAAACTATTTTAGATTCTTTTCTTTACTATCCTGTGACTTTCCCCATCCCCAGCTGGAAGTTATGCCAGCTTTCATGTGCATTGGTTGTAGTTTATACTATACGATTATATTTTAATGACGTGTTGAGTAGATTGAAAAGATTATGTCATGAGTCTTCTCAATTATCTCATTGTTCTTTTAAAGCTCTGGCATTAAAAGAATACCTCTAAATATTTGTAAAAACAAATATTTGAACCTATTTATACCATATTACCATTTCAACAACAGCAACAACAAATTATACCACCTAGACTGTGTAGGTCTTTGAAAAAGTGCCAGAATGATGCTTAGTGCTTTGAGGGGTTGCTATGTGTTAGCAAAATGCTACATGTACTTTGAAAGCCATCTGATCTGCTGAACTTCTTACAACGGCCTCCTTCTTTTTCTTACATGTTTATTTATTTATTTTGAGAGAGAGCATGAACCCGGGGAGGGGAAAAGAGCGAGTGAGAGAATTACAAGCAGGCTCTGCGTTGTCAGCATGGAGCTCAATGCAGGGCTTGCACTCGAGAACCGTGAAATCATGACCTGAGCCGAAACCAAGAGTCACCTGCTTAACAGATTAAGCCACCCAGGTGCCGCCACAACTGTCCCCTTCAAAAGTGTATGGTGATGACTGAACTATATAGTTTAGTAATTGTGGAATCTGATAGACTTATTCTGTTACATCCTGGTTGTGTGAGCCAGGGCATGTCCCTTAGGATCTCCAAGGTTTGGTTTCTTCAGCTATGAAAGAATTGTTTAGAGAATTAAATAAGTTTATGTACATACACTTCCCAATATAATGTTTGACACATAGTAAATTATCAATAAATGTTCGCACTTTTAATATCTTTACTGACACAAAAATGACATCCTGTAAAATTGACTGATTTGAAACATACATATCCGTCATCCTTAGTATCTTAACTGACTGGTGCAACCATCACCACAATTAACTGAAATCATTTCATCACCCTAAGAAGAAACTCCCATACCCATCAGAGGGCAATCCCGACTTTCCCAGTAGGGATCCACTTGCCAAGCTTGAAGTTACCACGAACCATTTTCTGTCTCTACAGAGCCACATATTCTAAACATTTCATACAAATGGAATCGTGTGATAAGTGTTCCTTTGTGACTGACTTCTTTCACTTAGTAAAGTGTTTTCAAGGCTCATCCACGTTGTACCGTGTATTAGTATGTCATTTATTTTTACTCCCAGATAATATTCTACTGTATAGATGTACCTTATTTCGTTCATCAGTTTATGGATATTTGGGTTGTTTCCGCTTTATGGCTGTTACGAATAGTGCTACTCTGACCAACATTCCTGTATAACTTTTGTGTGGCAATGTGTTTGTATTACTCTTGTGGTCCTTAGGAGTAGAATTTCTGGGTTTTATGGTAAGTCTGTGCTTAGCATTTTGAGGAATTGCCAAACTGTTGTCCAAAGTGGTTGTATCATTGGCACTCTTTTTTTTGTTATCTGGATAATCAATTCTCAGGTGAGAATAAACTTGGGATCACCCCAGATTTGGGATGCCTTGAGAGCTGGCATATAAGATGTATCCTCAGACATCGCCTAGAAGACCCCAGTTTTCCTAACACCTGTCTCTGCTCGGGGCTTGGTAGGATTGACTACTGCTACATTCCTTTGCTTTTTTTTTTTTTCATCTCTAACACCTAGAGAGATCAGAACACATAGCCCTTAATGAGCTAGTTTTGGAGTCAGCAGAATGTTGCTGGCTTTGAAGAAAATTAGTTTGTTTGTTTTTTATTAACTTGTGACATCAGGGAGACATCAGAAAGCTGAAACATATAATTGCCTTTTATTACAGCAAGTACCAATAAGGTGGCAAAATAATATTTTAGAAATGACTATTTGGTTGCTATAGTACCAAATGAAAGAGAAATTCTAAAACTTTTTTTTTTTTTTTTAGTAAAATCAGCACAATGGTGGTAATCCAGGGGGATTTGGACACAGAAGTATTCTGATAATTAGGTAACTTACATAATAATCTTATGACCAGAGCCTCTCCACACCTGATGTAGTGGTTATTCAGGCAAATGCTATTCAGGTAGCTCATATCATTTACATCCTCGATTCACACAGAAGGCTTGCCCTAAGAGAGGGTATTCTTTGTCAGATCAGTCATTTCTCAAGAGGAGATAAGACTTGTTATAAGTGAAAGTTAGTTAGATTTAAATATACTATATGTAGTTTGAAGCATTGTTACAGTGGATCATCCATGCTTTCTAAAGTTCTTTCACTCTCCAGCATCTATAGTCTCCTGATTTGTTCATTTTAGCCACTCTGACCGACATGAGGTGGTATCTCAGTGTGGTTTTGATTTGTATTTCCCTGATGAGGAGTGACGTTGAGCATCTTTTCATGTGCCTGTTGGCCATCCGGATGTCTTCTTTAGAGAAGTATCTATTCATGTCTTCTGCCCATTTCTTCACTGGATTATTTGTTTTTTGGGTGTGGAGTTTGGTGAGTTCTTTATAGATTTTGGATACTAGCTCTTTATCCGATATGTCATTTGCAAATATATTTTCCCATTCTGTCAGTTCCCTTTTAGTTTTGTTGATGGTTTCCTTTGCAGTGCAGAAGCTTTTTATCTTCATGAGATCCCAATAGTTCATTTGTAGCAACATGGATGGAACTGGAGAATATTATGCTAAGTGAAATAAGTCAGGCAGAGAAAGACAGATACCATATGTTTTCACTCTTGTGTGAATCCTGAGAAACTTAATAGAGGACCAGGAGGGAGGAGAAGGGGGGGAAAGTTTACAGAGAGGGAAGGAGGCAAACCATAAGAGACTCCTGAATACTGAGAGCAAACTGAGGGTTGATGGGGTGTGGGGGAGAGGGGAAAGTGGGTGACGGGCATTGAAGAGAGCACCTGTTGGGATGAAAACTGGGTGTTGTATGGAAACCAATTTGACAATAAATTTTATGTGTGTGTGTGTGTGTATACATATATATATATATATATATATATATATATATATATATATAACTATGTTAAAAAAATCAAGTTCTTTCACTCAGTGTTAGAGAAATCAGTCCACTTTGTTTTTCAGTGTACTGTACTGTTCAAATGGTGCTGGGAAAACTGGACGTCGACATGCAGAGGAATGAAACTAGACCACTTTCTTACACCATCCACAAAAATAAACTCAAAGTGGATGAAAGACCTAAACATGAGACAGAAAACCATCACAATCCTAGAGGAGAACACAGCCAGCAACCTCTTTGACCTTGGCCTGAGCAGCTTCTTACTGGATGCGTCTCCAGAGGCAAGGGAAACAAAAGCTAAAATGAACTATTGGGACTTCATCAAGATAAAAAGCTTCTGCACAATGAAGGAAATAATCAACAAAACTAAAAGGCAGCCTAAAAATGGCAGAAGACGTTTGTAAGTGACATATCTGACAAAGGGCTGGTATCCGAACTCTATAGAGAACTTATCAAACTCAACACCAAAAACCAAATAATCTAATTAAGAAATGGGCAGAAGACATGAATAGACATTTTCCCAAAGGAGACAGCTGAATAGCCAACAGATACATGAAAAGATGCTCAACACCACTGATCATAAGGCAAATACAAGTCCATGATGAGATACCACCTTACACCTGTCAGAATGGCTAAAATTAACAACAGAGGAAACAACGGATGTTGGTGAGGATTTACAGGAAGTGCAACCCTCTTACACTGTTGGTGGGAATGCAAACTGGTGCAGCCACTTTAGAAAACAGTATAGGAATTCCTCAAAAAGTTAAAAATAGAACTACCCTATGATACAGCAATTTTACTACTAAGTATTTACCCAAAGTTTACAAAAATACAGATTCGAAGGAGTACATGCACTCCAATGTTTATGGCAGCACTATCAACAATAGTCAAACTATAGAAAGAGCCCAGTGTCCATCGACTGATGAATGGATAAAGAAGATGTGGTGTATATACAATGGAATATTACTAAGCCATCAACAAGAACGAAATCTTGCCATTTGCAATGATGTGGATGGAGCTAAAGTGTATTATGCTAAGTGAAATAGTCAGATAAAGACAAATACCATATGATTCCACTCATGTGGAATTTAGGAAACAAAACAGATGAACATATGGTAAGGGAGCTAAAAGAGAGAGGGAAGCAAACCGTAAGAGACTCTTAACGTTAAAGAACAAGTTGAGGGTTGCTAGAGGGAGAAAGGTGGGGGATGGGTTAGATGAGTGATAAGGAGGGCGCTTATTGGGATGAGCACTGGGTGCTGAATGAATCACTGAATTCTATCCCTGAAACCAATATTACACTGTATATAAACTAACTAGAATTTAAATAAAATTTTGAAAAAGAAAAAAAAAGTGCTATGTTGTTTTCTTTAAACTTGAAAATAAGTGTTTTAATTTCGTTCAATTCCTGGCATTAACTCTTATGAAGCAACTCATTGAGTGGAACGGTGTGAAAGTAGAATACAGTTCAAGACAGAAATCAGAATAATCGGCTGAAAATCTTCCACTCCCTCTAAACCCTATCAGTTACATCGTGAGTTAAGTCCTCACTATGATGTAAGGTCGTTGGACACCTTCACTACATGTTTTTTACTTTATAAAGAAATATGTACTTGCAAACAACTTTCGTGCATTTTACAAAGAACTGCTAGCAGAGCCTGAAGCAGGAGAAAGCACACCATCTGTTTTTATTTTGGAATAGACAAGCAGAGCACTGTACAGTGAAAATAACTGGAAATAAGTGAACACACACACACTTATTTCAGCTGCAGTGAAATCTGTGAGTCCTTTTCGCGTGTCATCTGTCAAAGTCGGGTAGGTTCGATTTAAGTGAGTGTTTGTATTAAATAAGGAAAGCAGTTTATAGACTGAGCAATCCATTAATGTCATGGAACAAGAGAAAATTATATGCTCTGCACAAAATACTTTTGAAAAGGCAATCCAGGCCACAAGCAATTTTGGAAATGCATTGAACATTTCAGAGATTTTGCCATATCGCATACTATGACCGTGCCACAGCTGTGCATCGATTGCTGGCAAAAGAGGGGCTTTAGTGATGGCAATGATAGAACCACACACTGCTTAATATACTAGCTCATGCCTCAAGAAAGGTTGGTGAGATAGGAATGTATGGATCTGCCGCCACTTATGAGGTCAATGCTGTAAATAAAACTGGATGAAGAGCCATAAAATCCGAGATATAATTATTGGTGTAAGAATCATAGTGTAGTGTTCAGGACTTACAGAAAAACAGCAGTTAAAAAGGGGCAGGTCAACATAATCATAATCTTTTGGGAATCTGGGAAATAAAAATCAGGAAAACTTTAGAAAAGATGATTCTTATTTGGGGGGCTAGAAGTGTGCAGAACTGGAATCAGTTCCCTCTAAATTGATGAACTGTGGAATAGTAACTCAAAAATAACAAAACACTACTAACAGCACATGTATCAGTTCTAGTTTTGGGGGGGTACTATTATAATTTAGTCTCCATGTGGACATGGTTTTGTGTGTCTAAGTCTTCATCATATGGAGAGTTGTATAATTATAGATTCTCTTAATCTTAGTAGTTGAGAAATCAAAGACACCTTACTGTGTCCAGCATGTGGCAAATTTTCTGAGTGTCAGGTGATGTCATTAATAAACCACCCCAAAGGGCTCTGGCTTGCAGTGGTCTTGATGTTGAGTGTTTTGGGAGAGGATAATTTGGCAAACGATTAACAGGCAGATGGGCTGTACCCCCACTTTTGTTCTTGAAGTCCTATCGCATAGAACCTGTGTTCTTGATGACAGTGTTCCAAATCCATCTTCTAAATAAGTTGAGGCTGAAGCATTTAGAACTGTGAGTCATACAGTGTTGTTATACATGCATTTGCTAAATAAAAACAATGTGCTTGCAGTTTCATAATTCCCATCACATGCTAAATCTTGCGTTATAAAAGTGATCTAGGTGACGGGACAGTATGTGGAATATAGTCCATTGTTTATCAGACCCTCAAGTAAATACTGAGATGTGGTCATTTAGTTCAAAATGACTTACTACCATCTGGAACATGAGGTGACATGTTACACAATGGAACACTTGGCAGGCCCAGTTGGCCAATTTCCTTTAGCAATTTGCTTCAGGGCATCCTTAGTATTCTGCACTAATCTTTCAATATAACCATTTAATTCAGGGTGACAAAGCATGATATTGACTGCTTGGATTAACGTTCTGTTCACAAAACCTTTACCTTTATTTGAGATGATCACAGAGCCATTGTTAGAACAACTGTCTCTGAAAATCAGTGCTTCTTAAATAGCAGATGTCAAGCTGTGTCTCTGGTGGTAGAAGGTTAAAATGGAAGTATGTACCTTATGAGGCAGATGGAGATGAAATCCGTCTCGGTTAGGAAGTTCCTCTCCAAAGTATTTTTACAGAATAAAGGAGAATTTACAACAAAGCTTCCTTGCTTGTATTTCATGGAACGGCATCCTAAACCATCTGGCAAGAATCATCTAGAACTCACTGACCTAGCACGTGGGATCTGATTGCAGTAGAAGTGTTTCTTTCACTCACGGTGCAGGTCGACTTCAAGAGGAATGTCACAATAACTAAATCTTGTAACCTGCCATTACTTACTGAGTTTGTTTCAGTGTGGATTTAAATGGTCTGAATATGAACTTTTAAGTTTTGGTACATGGATCCCAGAAAGTAGGCTAGAAAGCATTCAGTAGACATAAAAGTATTCAGTAAATACCGAATAGCCATGTTATGCAGAGTTTACTGAAGTACTACAGTGGAAGTCATTGGTTTAGTGTTTAACCAGTAGCCTTATAAAGTGCATCAACCTTCCTCATGGTGTCCCAATTTTTTTCCTGTGGGAGTGTATCTCATTACAAATAAAAGAGATGATTATAGGAAAGGAATAAGTGGAATTTCTACATGATCTTTATTTGTAAAAACAGAAAGAAAATTAAAAATCACTTCAGATAAATCAAAGAAAAAATTCCCTGTGAGTCAGTATTAGAGACAATATATAAGAAGAAAACTGACATTGAACCATACGGTGCCCTTTGACATATAAAAAAAGTGCATCCCCAAATGTTTGTTGCCCTACCAAATTAAGTTAGAAGTTGCATATTATTTTTGCATATTAATATATTTGCATTAATATTAATATATTAATACATTTGCATATTAATATATTATATAATATATATATAATATATATATATTAAAGTTTACTTATTTATCTTGAGAGAGAGAGAGAGGCAGAGAGAGAGGGAGAGAGAGAATCCCAAGCAGGCTCTGCACCAGCAACGTGGAGCCTGATGCAGGGCTAGAACTCATGAAATGCAAAATTGTCACCTGAGCCAAAACCAAGAGTTGGATGCTCAACTGATTGAGCCACCCAGGTGCCCCTTTAGTAGTATCATTTTCCGTAAACATGGAACTAAAATATGAATTGAAGTCAGGCAAGGCAGAACAGACAGTTTTCTAAGCAGTTTTTTGTTGTTGTTACAGAACTTCTGCACATCTTGTTTTCTTTTTTTTAATATAAAGATGAGGGTTATCTGGTGGTCACAGCTCTCATATCATTGATTTCAGAAGATATCAAGACAATCTGACTAGTGAGCAGTTGTTTCACTCTGTCTGACAACGTCCGATGCTGCTCTCCAGAAGCTGTGAGTTTTATGCAAGAAAACAGTCCTCTCTGACAGAAGAACTGGAGTGTTTTCTTGCAGAAATCTGTTCTTTGTAATAGCTTTCTGGGTGAGTTTACCATATAATAGTGTCATTGTTAAAGTGTGCGACATCCATGACAGAAATCCATCAACATCATATTCATTCACGTAAATATTGAATGAGTGTTAATATATATAATAGGTCCTCTGCTAAGCACTAGAGATTCAATAATGGACAAAAATCACAGTCTCTAGGTAAGCACTTTAGGAGCTTATAATTCATGGAAAAGATAGATTTTAATCAAATAATCAGACCGGCAAACATATAATTAAATGTATGTCATGTTCAGTGAAAGAAAAATGCAGGAAGTTAAGAATGTCTATGACAAGGAGATCTGACGTAGTCTGGCAGAATGTGGCATATTGCAGGGAGAAAAGTTGGGTCAAGGTCAGGGAAAACTTCCCAGATAAAGTGATGATTGAACTGAAATCTGAAGGGTGAGAAGTAGTTAAATAGTGGATACTGTGATATTCTGCCCAGATTCTGTCTTCAGAGCCCATGCTTCCACTCCCTAGTTGCTGAGAATAGTGGCTGCTGTTTGTTCATGGCTGTGCCCTTCACTAGACATTGCCCTGAGCCTCAGGGAACTATATTGCTTCTGATTACAGCTGGTCTGTCTTCCATGGGTCAATGGTAGATGTGGAAATACTAAGACCCTGCTCCTTTACTTCTATGTGAGATAAACCCAAAGGATGTTCCCAGCTCCAAATCTTCCGTTAGGATTGTCTGAGGCCTCAGTTAAAACTTCAGTGTAGATGAACTTCTCCCTATGCCCAGTCATGCCTCTTTTACTTCCTTGCATCCGTACCTCCTAAGATCACTTCCCAACACATTTCTGCGCACAATTCTGTGTCTCAAAGTCTGTGTACAAGTTGCCCAACTGAAGGCAGTTGTTAGTGCTGGTCCTAGGAAGCCAAATCTAAAATGGAATTCTGGAGATGGATCACTTGCCAGTCATCTGGCAATGAAGACCCTATAACCAGTGGCCCTGGTATATTGAAATGATATAGCTGTTAACCAGACACCTGTGGAGAACCTGAATGGGATATTGGTGGAAAGAGGTGCACTGACTGATGCATGAGTTTTGGTACCTGAAAGGGAAAAGAGAAAACTATAAGAACTATGAAATTGGATTAATGAGCGCCACTGGTTCATTGAAAAGAGATTATTACAGGTTCAGGATGATTAATCATCTACTTTAGGCAACATTTGAAACTGGAACATCTAATCTACAAGCAGAGGGTACAAGATTAAGGGCACTGATCAGAAACTAATCATAAAAGAATTCCAAAAAGGTTGAATTCTCAATCTTGATAGTCTCCTCATCAAGGTCAAGCCCCATAATTAAAGAGAGGAATCATGAAAACTGGGATGAAAATATTTGGGAAGTCCAAAGTTGAGAATCTTGAAGTCACAGATTCCCCTTATCTGGCTGGTCCTGCAGAACTGGACAACTCCCCCTTATTAGGAGATAGGTCCCTCTAACGCATCCTCCTGTTTCGGCATTTTGTTGAAAATCATGTAGAGGTCTCAAATGAGGTAGACATCCTACAAGACAATGTATGCCCCTAATGAGAATTCATACTCACCTTCTTGCTTGGAAATAGACCAAAACAGAGGTCAAATCCTAGCATAGCTTGATGAGATGTTCTGGGCCTGCTAAGGGAAGACAGGGGCTATTCACCAGTAGACCTGCCAGATCTGCTAATACATACGAGGAGGAGCCGAAAGAGTTTGTATGGGAAAGGATACCAGTGATATTGGATCAAGTGGTAACCTATAAATATAGGACATTCTTCTCTGATATAGGTTTTATCACCCCAAGGACTCTGAGACATGGCCCTTATTAATTTTTTAAAAAGTGATGTCTCACATTAAATGCAGTGGAGATGATAGAACTATCAGGATTGATAAAGAAAAAAAGGATCAATAGACTCAGAAAAGTGATGTACAAGGGTAGGTATATCAGGTTGGAAAACCCACTTGCCTACTAAGTTCTACAGAGGACATCTCATTTACTAAAGATGCTGTGCTGGTGAGAGGGGCATTACCATCATTGAGAAGGTCTGTGGCTAGAGCGGGGATGCAGAACTGGACTCCATGAAATAAGACAGATCAGGTGAGGTGTTTAACTACCAGAAGCATGGAGGGGGTAGCACAGTTACTGCAATGAGTAGAAGGACCAAAATTGTATCTAGAGAGTCTCAATCCACAAGGAACTATGGAGGTGGTCATAGAAACGGAGTTTAGGGGCAAGGTAGATGGGACACTAACAAGAGTATTGCTTAATGCTATAACCAAAGGAAATCAATCGAAGGGTTAGATGATTAGATGTCTGGATGCAATCGCCAGATTCTGGACCTGAGATTGTTTAAGAATTGGAATCCCTTGGGGCGCCTGGGTGGCGCAGTCGGTTAAGCGTCCGACTTCAGCCAGGTCACGATCTCGCGGTCCGTGAGTTCGAGCCCGGCGTCAGGCTCTGGGCTGATGGCTCAGAGCCTGGAGCCTGTTTCCGATTCTGTGTCTCCCTCTCTCTCTGCCCCTCCCCCGTTCATGCTCTGTCTCTCTCTGTCCCAAAAATAAATAAATGTTGAAAAAAAAAAAAAGAATTGGAATCCCTCTACTGAAGGAGAGGCCAGGTCTCTAATAGGAAAGAATCTATAATACTGTGACAATCATAGTCAGCAGGATTTCCTTTACTCGTCCCCAAGGGGGAAGATCCCCAAAGGGATCTCTAGCTATTTATACAGGTAATTAAGCATTGGGAAAAGGGCAATACCCTCCTGTGTCTGGGATTGTGAGAGTCTAAATTGACATTGAGGCCCAAGTACACAAATACTGCTTTAGCCCCCCTGTTTGAGTGAAGGGAAGGCATGGAGAAGCCAGGTTATAAACAGATTCCTGGCCCTGGGTTTACAGACCTTCTTGGTCTTAATACATAGTCCCTGAGTTTACAATTGGAATGGATATAGTTGGTAGCTGTTGTTGTCTTGACCCAGGGCTGGGGGTGGAAATGGTGTGAAAGCACTATTATAGTGGCTTGCAGATGACCTGCTTTCCAAGTAAAATAGCAAATCAAAACGAACATTACATCCCAAGAGGAATGACAGAAATCAGTAATATTTTCATTGATAATGAAATTTATATTTCATATAATAGGTCACTGTTATATCCTCTGATATAACTTCGCTGATCTGGCTTCTATTAAGACTGGGTGGATAATGGCAGTTTACAATGGACAACCATAAATTTCAACACATAGTTGCAGCTGCTGTGTGAGATGTGGTAACTTTACTAGAATAGATAAAGACAGCATCTCTTGGAGATGCATTCTTTTCTATTATGTCAGAAAGAAGATTTACAATCTCTGCTAATGTCCTGGCTAGTTGGTCTGGAGCCTGAAAAGAGAAAGATTAGAAGCCCTGGACAAGATGGTCAGAGGAAGAGGCACATGAATGGACATATAGGGGTGGGCACAGAACACGAAGATCTCTGTATCACAGTTCACAGATCACAGTGGCCATCAGAGGAATTAAAATACCAAGACCTCCAAAGTACTAGTCACTTGTTCATCTGGAGCAGTGGTATATGCTGAAAAGCAATGACATATGGACCAGTATCTATCAACTGGCCACAGAGCTGGCCATATGGACACATAAATGGAGTAGCCATGGTGGCAGAAATGGTATCTAAAACCCAACAGCATGGACATTCACTCAACAAGGATGATTTTGCCATGACTGCTGCAAAAAGTCCAATTTGCAAGTAGCAGGCAAATTATTTAGCCCTCAGTATGGCCCATTCCTCCACGGTAAGCTAACTCACTAAAAAGTTGGCTGCATTGGATATCTTTCACTCTTGAAGAGGCAGTAATCCATCCTTAATGGGTTTGACACATAGTTTGGAGTTGGGTTTTCTTTTCCTATAGCAGGACCTTGATACGCATCACTATTAAAGATTTCTAGACATTGATATGCTAACATGGGACCCTGCTTAACCACTCTTTACATCAAGTGAACTAGATTGTAACACAGTTATATACAGACACTGCAGTGCACACAGGACCAAGACTTCCACTTTTTTTACAACACGTGCTGTAGACTGGATGGTATGTTCCCCTCCCTGCCAAAATCCATATATTGAAACCTAATTCCCGATGTTATGGCATTAGGAAATGAGGCCTTTGGGAGGTGATTATGATATGAGTGTGGAGCCTTTATGAATGGCATTAGTGCTCTTAAAAAAATACCCCAGAAAGTTCCCCCATCCCTCTCATCATGTGAGAACATAGAGAGAAAATGGTCATTTTGAGCTAGGAATCAGATCTGCTGGCCCCTTTAGCTTGGATTTTCCAGCCTCCATAACTGTGAGAAATAAATTGCTTATAAGATGCCAAGTCTATGGTATTGTATTATATCAGCCTGAATGGACGAAGACTGGTGGTTCTCACAAACCAGAAGCTGTCAGTCTGATATATCAGTGGAATGGTGCTTTAAACATGCAACCGAGGTGCCAGCTTGAAAATCACACCTTATAAAGATGGGGTGCCATATCTCAGGACATGGTATACGTTGAAAATTAAGGACTATCTTATTGTACTCTGTGTGCTAGAATTCATGGGACTGGGAACCAAAGCATGGAGTTAGAAATGATGTCACTTACCAACACTCCCAGTTTTTCTCTAGGGCATTTGTGATTTCTGTCACAACAGTTTTAGGCTCTGTGGGTCTAAAGATCATGGTTCTCAAATATGTAATGATTTCACCAGGAGAGACAATAAAGTCCCACTAGATTTTAAGATATGTCTTCCAACTGTGGTCTTCTCATAACGAGGGGCTAGCAGTGAAAGAAAGGAGTGAGCAGTGACAGGGGCAACTGGCTCAGACCGGCAGGAGCAGGTAAGGCTGCTGCTACATGATGAGGAAGGGTAGAATGTGTTTTGAGCTCAGGTGACCTACTAAAGTCATCCAGTGTTGAGATTAAATGCATAAGTACAGTAGCCATTATCTGAGAAGGACATGGTAACTACTAGGACTCAGACCTCTCAGGGATGAGGGGCTCAGTCACCCCACCAGGTGAGCCATCAGCTAGCCCAATAGAGGAGTTGGCCAGGGGGAAAGGGGATCTGGCGTGAGTCCTGGAGGAGAAGATGATGGGTATCGGTTACAGCCTTGAGATCAAGGACAACAACCCAGCTTGGATTTCTTTCCATTTATTTTTGAGCTCCCCAACCAACACCCTGGGAACGCTCTTTCCACACAGGGAAACTCCCTACAAACAGCAAATGAATCTGACAGTGGTTCTTCACTCACAGACCTTCTTGGGGGCTGGTGTGCTCCTCCCCCAGCAGGTGGAAATACGAACTGCTGATAGGTCAAAGCTGTGTCCTTCACTGGGAATTGTCTTCAGGCACAAGGATTGCTCAAGCCGTTTCCAGTGGGCAGCTTGTGACTAGTGACCGGCTCTTGTGAGGATACAAACAATGGACCGTTTCTACCACTTGGGACTGGTCTGAAGGACTATCCTAGCACCAGAACTCCCCTTAGATGGGCAGATGCTTCAGTGGGAACCACACTGCTGGTCGGCTTCTCCTTTGCCCAGCCCAGCCTTCTATACTTCCTTATGGATGTAACCCAAGAATGTGCCTCCTTAAACCCCCTGGCTTCAGTTTCCCTTCTTTTATGGACGGAACACTTTTGTTCTCCTAAAATTTATGTGTTGAAGCTGTAACCCCTAGTGTAGCTGAATTTGGGGACGGGGCCTCTAAGGAAGTAATTAAGATTCAGTGAGTTCACAAGGGTGGTGCTCTGATCCGATGATTAGTGTCCTTTTAAGTCCTTTTAAGAGACAACAGAGAACTTGCTCTCATTCTCTGCACACATGCACCGAGGAAAAGCCATGTGAGCATGTGACTAAGAAGGTGGTTATCTACAAGCAGGAAGAGAGCCTTCATGAGAGATGGAATTGGCAGGTACTTTGATCGTGGGCTTTTAGCCTCTAGAACTATGAGAAAGTAAATTTCTGTTTTTTACGTCACCCAGTCTGTGGTATTCTGTTATGGCAGCCCTAGAGAACTAAGGTAGCATCTCAGGCTATTACCAGGAAACACCACCTAAGCACCCACTAAAATGTGCCCAGAGGCCATTAGCTCTCTGAGTCTAGAGTTCACAAGACGATTTTTGGCTGTAAAGTTTTGGATATTGTTCTGGACCAAAGAATTCTGGTAATATTTTTTAAAGGATCTGGCTTTTAAAAGTGTACTTGGTGACCCTTTATTTGAAGAGGAAAGAGGAGCCTATAAGTGATTTTTAAAATAAATACTTTTCTCGGCAAAGGCTTTACTTCGGCAGCTTTACAGCTACCATGGTAAGACTTCCAAAGAACAATTTTGGCCATACAAAACAGGTGGACTGTTATTACCCTTATGAGTAATATGAGTATTACCCTTATAAGTACCCTTATGAGTAACCAGAGGCAGGCTCACATAAATATGCCCGTCAGTGAGCTGCCTTTTATAAAATTGCTTGACACGTATTTAGTTCAATGTAATGTATAAAACACGTGGGGGTTGAACAGAAATTATGCAAAAGGATCATGTTCCCTTTAACTTGACCCCCTATAAACTCTCCAACCCGCGGAATGAACCATTATTAGGGTCTTAAAGGTAGAGGAAGAGAAGAGAGGTAGAGTAAAGCAGAAGGAGGTACTGAAGGGAAAATTAAATCTAAAAAATGAGATAAAGGGATATGGTAGCAAAGAAGATTTAAAAAGAATCTAAGGTGAACATGAAAGAAATATTGTATTATAGAGCATCTGCTCACATACCAGGGAGAAAGGCCACACATACACTGAAGACTTCTGGCAAGAACACACCCACCCGCCCACGTATGCACGCCCATGCCTGCGCACACATGCACCAATAACTCAATCCTTCTATTTCAACAACTGTATCCCTTAGGATATGTTAACATATCCAGTTTGAAGCCAAAACAAGGGAAACCACTCTACTTTCTTTTCCCTCGTATTTCTGAACATAGAATCGGATACAACATGGGTTTTGATGGGTGCATACAAACACTATGCCCTCAGCAAGCCCCTAAGGAAATAGGTCCCCTAACAGAAGTGGCGGTCAGGGTCTCTTTCTGCAATAGGAAATCCCTCCCTCTTATATTAGTTCATTCTATAATTCAATATTGATTTGGGGGGACCATCTCAATATTGATGGAGGAAATTTTCTTCCAAGTCAAAAATGTCCCTTTATGTTTCCCCCCACAATGAGTTCAAATTACACTGAGTGAGAAAAGCTGCAGAAAGTGAGTCCAGTTTAAACAATGTTCCATTGTGTGCAAAACCTTTCCTCTTCATCCATAAAATTCATTCTTCACAGACAAGGTAGCTTAGTTCTCCTTGTCGCTACTCCCAAATAATGGATACCGGGTTTAACAGTTTTTCGCTTGCTTTGGATTTAAAAGAGTTATTATGTTTTCTTTTTCCATAATCTTGTTTACGCATTTTAGGGTACAAAGTATGTTGCATCCAAATAGAGTTTCTGAGTCACTATTTTAATGGAAGCCTGTGGTTTCAGATTTACCTGGTTCATGCTTCGGGAGACACAGCTACCTTTAGCATCTCAGAGTTTTCTGTCTGTTAGGATGTGCCTTACATCCGGAGCAATTATACTTCACCTATAAGATCCTTCAGGCAAAGACTTGATTATGTTTCTTTCTCCCTAGAACATAATATGCTGATAAGCGCATAACAGCTACTTTTGCAATTGGAACTGATTGCTTTTTTTTCTACAATCATTTATTTTCCAATGTCTAATATAACATGTGCCTGGATAATGTCCCACTCTTGCTGCCCTTCTGTTTTTTCTGTATGTTGTGGCACATTTTTCCCTCTGTGAATTCCGAAATCATTCCAGAGTTCAACCTGAAGTCGCCTTAAGCTGTTCCCAGCTTTTAAGACATATTTCATAGTTATTCTTTCTTATTTTCACAAAATTAGTTTGGCCTCAATCTACTCCATGACAATGAGCCAACTATTAAATATTTATCGAGCAGTTTCTAAATGGATAGCAGCACACTAGATGACATATTTAAAATGGAAATTTTTTGTATTTTAAAATTATTGCACAGCCAGAGAGGTTCACATTGTATATTTTTCCTACAGCGGTTTTCTCATCCTGGCTATGGACACGCATTAGTTTCTTAGGTTGGCGGTGGTTCAAATACATTTTTTTCTACTAAATAGTCACTTCTTGAGGCAATTTTTTTTTTTTACAAAAAATAAGTAAATGCATCGAGCCTGTCCTGCAAACCTCATCACCTTACTTGTGAAGGAAAACTTATATGCATTCAGAATTTTCTTCTCCATGATCACAGATTAAATTCCCTTGAAAACACTTCATATATTGAAACGGAAAATGTTTTCTTTCTCTGAAGGGTCTTGTGCTGCTGTGAGGTCATGGCTCACGGTAATTTCCTTTGACTGTACATATGTCTCCACGCCACCTTCTGATTCACACACTGGAACCTTCCACCGGGGATTTAGGTCATCTTATTTGTACAGGAATAGAGCCTCATTCTGGAAAGGCTGATATATTCTTAAGTTCTCCTGCAGGTAATATAATTTGCTGGAAGAGGAAAAAAATGGGGAGTAAATACAAATACACACAAGTGCAAAGGGTTTGTGTTTTTTCCCGTGAGTCTGGTACTTAAGATGAGACATTAGCTACTACACAACTTGCCAGTGTCCCTGATTCCACTGCTGCCACTCTAACGCGACCTACTTCACGTTTGTAAAATTAAATCAGAGAACATCACCTAACATTTTGGGGTAGAAAGGTTATTTTCATTGATATTCAATGTGAAATAATGATAAAATGAGCCCTGTGACTGACAGTTCTCCAGCATGGAAAACCTTACTAGTACTTTCTATAGGCGGACAATAAGGAGATTAAAAGAGGTGGAGTACTGACATTAACAAATACTGGGGTCATGAGTAAACATTTTTCCAAGGAAGACATGCTAACAGACATATGAAAAGATACTCAACATCACTCATCACCACGGAAATACAAATCAAAACCACGATGAGATGATGAGATGCCACCTCACAACTGTCAGAATGGCTGAAGTCAGCAACACAGGAAACAACAGATGTTGGCTAGGCTATGGAGAAGGGGGGACCTTCTTGCACTGTTGGTGAGAATGAAAACTGGCACATCCACTCTGGAAAACAGTATGGAGGTTCCTCAAAGAGCTAAAAATAAAATTTGACCCAGTAATTACACTGCTAGGTATTTGTGCAAAGGTACAAAAATACTGACTCAAAGGGGCACATGCACCCCAATGTTTATAGCAGCATTATCAACAATAGCCAAATTATGGAAAGACCCCAAATGTCCATCCATTGATGAATGGATAAAGAAGATGTGGTTTATATATGCACAATGGAATATTACTCAGCCATCAAAAATAATGAAATCTTGCCACTTACAACAATGTAGATGGAACTAGAAAGTATTATGCCAAGCAAAATCAGTCAGTCAGAGAAAGACAAATACCACATATGGAATTTAGGAAAACAGGTGCACATATGGGAAGGGGAAGAAAGAGAGGGAAGCAAACCATACGAGACTCTTAATGATAGAGAACAAAATGAGGGTTGACTGGTTTGGTGGGGAGGGAGTTGGTTGGGGGTTGGGCTAACTGGGTGATGGGCATTAAGGAGGGCACTTGTTGTGATGAGCACTGAATGTTGTATGTAAGTGATGAACCACTAAATTCTACTCCTGAAACTAATATGATACTATATGTTAACTAACCAAAATTTCAACAAAAGCTTGAAACATTAAGAAAAAATACTGGGGTCATTGGCCCTGAGTCCCTGTGCTGTTTCCACTGCGTGGCTATTACTGGACAGCACCCAAAGTCAAGCAATATACTTCCCCTGACGTAGAAAGCAAATTAGAAAGTATCCTCAAACGTGGCAGGGTTCCTTCAGTGTCTCAGCAATGTAAGGTCACCCAGGTAGCATTCCTTAGTCTCTTGGAATAGTATTTGCTTTAACTTTACTTTCTCCAAACACACTTACTCTGCAAAGAGGAATAAAAATTTTTAACAGAATTACCATTCTCCTCTCATTTAGCATCTTGCTGTAAAGCGGTATCCAGTCCCTTAGGCTTGTATTTGAAGTGGCTCAAAACAGGTCCTTTATGATTGATGACTTCATGTCTATAGACTTTTTGAATAGCCTACTTTATGCTAAAATTTATTCCTCTAAAACCTAAAACATTCTATCTTGGTGTCAGGAAAAGGATCTTTGATAGTGTCAGTATGGAATAAAGTCTCCTAGCTTGACATCTTGTTGAATAGAATAGGAAGAGGTCAAAGATACTTTGGGGACTTTGAGCCTCCATGCTGGAGAGGAAGGACACATTTAGAGGGACAATAATAAAAATGAATTTATATTTTTAGGCAGCATACTTAAAAGAGAATGTTGGATGTGCAGTGACAGCCAAAATTTGAAAAAAAATCCTCTGGCCTCTTTGCTAAGCTGCTTTCCTCACCCTTCCATTCTGTGCATCCCCAGGTTATGGGACACATGCATTTGGCAGGAGAAAACAACAGCAACATCTTGCTCCCCCCAAACACCATTTCATTTCTTGTCATAGGTTTATATGGGAACTACTCTATAAATTTAACATATTTTGGACACCATCCATGTTCTAATTTCCATATTAGTCACACCTACGTTATTTTGTTTAATTTTTCAAAATAGCTCTATGAAGGAGGCATCATAACCCTATGAAGGAGGCAGTTGCAAAAACCAGGTCGGAGAGAGCTTGGGGAAACTCATTTGAAGTTATGAAACCATTCAGTGGTTGAACCAATGTTTGATTCCAAGTCTCTCCAGGAAATTCTGTGTTGTCTCCATTATCAGTTGTTGCTTTTTGCTTAACTAATTGGTACATCCACAGTTCACCATGTTAGTATTTCTACCTTAGGTTCCATTGATCTCAGTGTGCATTGCGTGCTTACTTACTGCCGTAGTCTCAAATACCATTGCTCAGTGGGTGTATACTGAGAAAACAGATGTCTGGCCTTAGCATCTGCACACTGCTTTCTATTATTCATTTCATGATCCTGTCTCTGATGCTGCAGGTTCATATATCCATCAAGTAGCAATCCGAATTCTTTTTTTTTTTTTTATGTTTACTTATTTCTGAGAGAGAGTAACTGGGCAGGGGAGGGGCAGAGACAGAGAGGGAGACAGAAGATCCAAAGTGGGTTCTGCGCTGACAGCAGAGAGCCTGATGCGGGGCTTGAACTCAAGAACTGTGAGATCATGACCTGAGCTGAAGTTGGACACTTAACTGACCGAGCCACCCAAGGACCCCTAGCAATCCTACTTCTAAGGAGCCATTTGAAAAACACTCAGAATCCTCTGTCACAGATGCAATCAGTCATAGAATAGGGCTTTACAAGTGATTGCTCTTGTGATAATATGATACCATAAGAGGGAAAGACACTGAGTATAAGTCATTGCTCTGTTCCCCCTAGAGAGCAATCAGTATTTCAGAGTGGTGGAGGGTGACCTTGTGTAAGAGTATTATTGA
The DNA here is from genome assembly GCF_022079265.1 of Lynx rufus. Taxonomy (NCBI): domain Eukaryota; kingdom Metazoa; phylum Chordata; class Mammalia; order Carnivora; family Felidae; genus Lynx; species Lynx rufus. The sequence continues at coordinate 7,502,037 of NW_025814878.1, forward strand.
AAATTTTGTACAGGGTCAGCCACCCCTTCTGATATACACACCATTACTCTCTCTAAACCTAATTTTTCCTGTCAGCAGGGATGTGGGTGTATATGTCAGGTGCTGGGCCAGATAGGGAGAAATGAGGTAGAATAGAGTCCCAAGAGGTCAAGTGAAAGACCCAGTTTACTGATTCTGCACAGACTTGGCCTCCCATAGGCCAAGAGAGAGGTAAGAAGAGTAGACATTCTCAAGTTCATATCTTTTTCTCCCTTTCCTTCCATTACTTCCTAGTACGTGGCCTTAATCTTGTCTCTTCCATACTGTTACAATTGCTTGAAAACTGTTCTCTCTGCCTTATGTGTCATCCCATCCAATTACTGAAACATGTTATAATGTTGCTCCTCTGTCTAAAATTCTTTATTAGCTTCCGCTTCTCAAATGATACAATCCAAGCGCCTTAAGGGAGTAAACAAGGACTTATATGATCTGGCTTCTGCTTACCATTAGCATTGCCTCCAGCCACACACAAGCGTGGTTGCCATACTGTAACTGTCTCATTTTGTTTTATTTTTCTCTATGCATAAACCTGCTTCATGGTCAGTGGATTTTCTCATGCTGGGTCTTACTTTTTCTGAGCTAGCTCTTCTGATAACTTCCTATTCATACTTCAAGGATCAGCCTTAGTGTCAAACACTTCTTGTTTGAGGTGTTCCTTGATCGCCTCAGTGACAATTGCACATGAACTTCTCCACCCTTCTCCCAGGATACTTAGACACATTTTTTGCACCTTTTTCATACTTTATTCACATGTATCTTTATATAGGCTTGATTCTACCCTTAGTCTTTCAGTTTTTCAAAAAGCAAGAACTGTATTTTATTCATCCAATGTGGATGATTTTGTTTCCGAATAAGAAAAACCCCAAGTGAAACTAGCCTGGTGCGGAAATGTGTATAGAGTGGGGGAATGTATATTAGTACATACCTTTCAGAAATGTAAAGGGTAGGGGAAGGATCTAGCTTCTTGCAAAGAGGATTCACGTTTCAGACAATTTTGTGCATTCTTATCTTTTCATCTCCTTTTCCATCTCCATCTTTATCTCTGTATCTCTTGGATCTGTTTGTCTTTGTTGGATTTACCCACAGTCAGACTCGCCTTGAGTTCATGTCACCTTTAAGACTTAAACAACAGAGGAAAAGAGAGGCTTTCTTCTTCCAGATGTTTCCAGGTAAATGGCATGGACAGATTTCGATTGACCAGGGCCAGGTTCTGTGTCTATTCCCATTGCTAAGGTTTGAGTATTGTATTATTATTATTTTTAATGTTTATTTATTTTGAGAGAGAGAGAGATCAGGGGAGGGGCAGAGAGACAGAGGGAGACACAGAATCTAAAGCAGGCTCCAGGCTCTGAGCTGTCAGCACAGAGCCTGACGCGGGGCTCAAACCCACAAACCATGAGATCATGACCTGAGCTGAAGTAGGATGCTTAACCGACTGAGCCACCCAGGCACCCTGAGTATTGCATTATTTAATTATTCCTCTGAACTACATGGATTGGGAAAGTGGCAGTTTTCCAAAGAAGGAGAAACTGAGCAAGAAAATAGAAAACTACTGCAATTGACCTTTGAAGAATGTAAGGTTGCAAACGTTTTACAGTACTGAACTGTCAATCTATTTTCTCTTACAATTTTTTAAATTTAATTTATTTTTTTAAATATACGTCCAAGTTAATTAGCATATAGTGCAACAATGATTTCAAGAGTAGATTCCTTAATGCCCCTTACCTATTTAGCCCATCCCCCTTCCCACAACCCTTCCAGTAACCTTCTGTTTGTTCTCATCAAAATAAAAAGCTTCTGTTACAATTTTATTAACAACATTTTCCTTTTTCTGGCTTATTTGATTATAGGAATACAGTGTATAATACATATACAAAATGTGTATTAATCAACTACTTATATTATTGGTAAGGCTTCTGATCAATAGTAGGCTATTAATAGTTAAGTTTATAGGGGGTCAAAAGTTATATGCAGATTTTTACCTGCATGGGGGTGTCAGTACCCCTAACCCTTGCATTGTTCAAGGGCCAACTGTATACACAAGAAATCTGCAAGGTAAAGGATTTGTTAGATGAATGAATCATTGGATAAAGGTAAGTGTTAGTCTGACACAGAGAAGCATATGGATTAACAAAAGGCGGTCAGGGAATGAAGAAGAGGAGAGATGTTTCCTGGAAGGATTAGACACAGTCTGTGAGTTATATGATTATTGTTAATATTATGATATTATTATTTTTTACAACTCAGTGGTTTTCAGTATATCACAAACCTATACAACCATCACCATTAATTCCAGTATATTTTCATCATCTCAAAGGAAACACCATAGCCAGAGTGTAGTGTATATATTTCATAATGATATCTTAAAATGCATGCTTGTCTAACTTGCACCACCAGAAAATGGGTAGTGTAAGCAATGAGAAATCATTAATCAAAACAAATGGGGGGAAATGGAATGATTTGGTTGTTTGTGCCTTACTTCTCACTGGAATCCAAGGAACATGGTTATGTGAATGACTAACTTTGGTAAAAATGAAGAAGTCCCATTTCCCTTCAAAGGCTGACTCAACTTCTTCAGGATTCATCTTCCTGTACTTGGATGTTCTTAGACCATATTTCTCTGTAAGGTTGATAGAAAAGGAAAATTCAAACCTCAAAATACATCTTAATCATATCATAATCAACATATATTTTTATGCCAATCAATTAAAAAATTAGCATCTTGATATAATTTATTAGTGTTCTATAATGAATAGCTATAGTTTTAGACAGTGGAAAGTGTTACAGCAAATAGCATGTTCTCTTGCTGGGGTGCAAAGAAACACTGAGTCTTTCATAAGACCCAGAGTCTGTTTCTGTAGATGCAAAGGTCACCTCTAGTTGGTATTCTAGATTACTGCTCTCCTGATGATTCTTACCTTCCTTTTCATGAGAACAGGATCCAACAATTCAACTTCCATTTGGCTGCTACCACTAAATCTAAGCTCAAGGACACAACCACCAGTGGAGAAACAGAATTTTAGTTTGAAATACATAAAGAGAAGGAAAGGGAAATGAGAATTGCATTTCAACATCGACAAAAGAAATTCTGCTCAAACATAGAGTATGGGTTCCAACAGTAGATAATTTAGCCATAGTTCCTTATTTAATATCATCTACTCTGTTTTAAAAACTTGAAACATTAGAATAATTCAACAAGCACTGTTCAAGAGTTGGAGGAAAGTCAATACAGGAAAAAGCAGAATATTGTGTCATGTAAGAGAGAGAAGTTGTTTTAATGCTGCCAGTAAGTAGCTTTGTGATTTTTAGCAAACTACTTGATTTTTTTTTTGGCCGTGCTTGTGAAGGGACACAGTCATATGGAAAGAAAATTAGAACTTTCCTGTGCTTCCCCAGAAGGCAGTCAAAATGTACCAGTTGGAAGTTATAGGGAGCCCATGGTGGACACTCAATATATTGCTTTGAATTATGGGGAAACATAAAAAAGACCTACTTAATAATTAGAATTGTTTAACAAAATAAAACAAGAACGTCTCAATCCTTATAAATGTTGCAGTAGAGTTTATATGACTGTCAAGCCTATTTAGAAGGAGAAATTATTGCTAGGAGATGTTACTAGAGAGAAGAGTTTGAATAAGCAATCTCAAAATCACTCTTTAACTTTAAGGTTATAGGGTGCCTGGGTGGCTCAGTCGTTTAAGCTTCTGACTCTTGATTTCAGCTCTGGTCATGATCTCACAGTTAGCAGGATACAGCCCTCTGTTGGCCAATGCCAACAGTGTGGAGTCTGCTTGGTATTCTCTCTCTCCCTCTCTCTCTCTGCCCCTTACTCACCTGAGAATAAATAAATAAACTGAAATTTTTTTCAAAAAAAAGTTACCACATATAATAATTATATCAAGAGAATGCCCATGAATCCATAAATATGCTTTTCAGATAATAATTATATCAAGAGAATGCCCATGAATCCATAAATATGCTTTTCAGATGAAGGGGGTCTTATTTTCATGAATGAGTCAGATGTTATTTAGTGCCTACAGAACGATCATTTTTCTTCACAATTTCCTTGTAAAGAGGGCACTAATATTCTTTTGACCCTGGACAGCCAAATGCTTCATCTTGATTTCTCAAAGGTGATCATATGAATTCCAGCCACCTGACAGTAATTGGCCTGGTAATGGACAAGGGATACCATTATGTCCAGTAAGATATGAAGAAAACTTATCTAGGAAGATTCATTGCTGTTAAGAATGGATCATGAGAGGGGCACCTGGGTGGCTCCGTTGGTTGTCTGACTTTGGCTTAGGTCATGATCTCATGGTTTGTGAATTCAGGCCCCGCATTGGACTCTCTTCTGTCAGCACAGAGCATGCTTCGGGTCCTCTGTCCCACCCTGTCTCTCTGCCCCTCCCCTGCTCACACACACGCTCTTTCTCTTTCTCTTTCTCTTTCTCTCTCTTTCTCTTTCTCTTTCTCTTTCTCTTTCTCTTTCTCTTTCTCAAAATAAAATAAAATGAAAAAAAAGAATGGATCATGAGAAAAGGATATACATTCCTTAATTTAGGCTTTTGTAAATGAGTGAGGAACTTATGCCTGGAGTCTGTTGCAGCCTATCTCATTATTTCCGTAATATGGGTGTTGTGATAGTTAAGTTTATGTGTCAACTTGACTAGGCCATGGGGTGCCTAAATATTTGGTCAAAAATTATTTGGGCTGATTTCGTGAGAATGTTTTTGGACGCACTTAATATTTGAGTCAGTAGACTGAGTGAAACATTGCCCTCCCTAATGTACATGGGCCTCTTCAATCAACTGAAGACCTGAATAGGACAAAAGACGAACGGTGAGTAGGAGAGAATTCTGCCTGCTGGTCTTTGGTCTGGGACGTTGGCTTATTCTGGCTCTGTAGCAGCTTCTGGTTTTTGAACTTAGCTGGAACATCAGCTCTGCAGATTTTGGACTTGTCTGCTTTCATGATCATGTGAGCCAAATAAATCTCTTTCTCTCTATGTACACAACCTATAGGTTCTTTTTCTGTGTAAATCCCTGACTAATAATATAGGTCATATATCATACAAGGATGATGAACAAAATGTAGAGGATGCCTGGTTTTTTGATGACTTCATCGGCAAATTGATTAATCAACCCTGGTACCAGATTACTGGCATATTTCTTGTTATGTCATAGAGACAGTGTAGGAGAGATCTTTTGTGTTTGGCTCATTTGAAATTGGATCTTCTGTTACTTGTTACTTTAGCCAAAAACATATCCTGACTATTAAGTCATGGAAACCTTATACTGAGTGTTCTCTATGGTTCCTTCTTGCTCTAAAATTTTATGATTTATCTGGTTTGTTCACCTCACAGTGTCATGAAAATAAAATGAAACATTTTTATGGGAAAATTCACTGAAATGTATAAAGTATGATGCAGTTGTCGACAACTATTAGCATTTCTTTTACGATGACTAAAATATGTCCCTTGGCTCCTGAGTTGACAAATCTTCATGGGTTTTTTAAGAAAACATCAAATATCTGTAGTAATGAAATAATGCAGGCACAAATGAAGAACAAGATGGATTGAAATTCAGCAAAACTACATTAGAAAAACCTATTCTTTGACATTAGTGAGGTAGAATCTTCAACTAAAAGGGAGAGAAATTCCATGAAGGGAAAAATCCCATGAAGATTATCTTGTCACTAAAGACCTAGGTCATGTCAGTGGGAAAAGGGCTACAGTAGGGAGAGTGGAGAAATGTAACAATAAATGCACCATAAATTCTGTCATTGATGAAAACGACAACAACAACAACCAAGCCAAAAAAACCCTGTACCGCTGAACCTTTCCTCTAAGCTTGTTCTCTCTCAATGGTGCTGATTTTTTTTTTCACAAGTTGAAGTGAACTCTAAAATGATCCTTAGCTATTCATGCACCATAAAATAAAACCGTCTCTGATGTTATTAGGTGCTAGGTTAGCCAATAGCTCTTAATTCTGCCATCTTCCTGTATCTTTATTTCTGCTGCATTAAGCACATTTCCCCCTACACTTTCTGCTCTGAAGCTTCCGTTAAGTATCCATAAGCTTCCTCCATATCCATAAGTATTTCCAGTTGCTCTCCACTGGCTCATAGTTGTTCCCAGATACAAACAGAAAGAGCCCATGTAATTCAGTTTTTATCTTGCTCAGTTATGAATATTGACAGAACTGCAGTCACACTTAAACTATCCCACTGACAAAATCTGGACAATGAAATGGCAGGGTATTTATTCCCTCACTCCGAGTTGATTGGGCGTGGTCTTTCAACATTCATGGTTTTCAAAGAAATGCAATGTCAACATCAAATACTTTTCAAAGATATTTTGTGAAGCTTCACAGATTAAAAATGTGCTTCGGAGTTGAACGCTTTATGTGAGAATATGTAGAGTTAATTATGCAGAAAGGGCACACCAGTCACAGTTGAATAAAACCTATAATGTACTCTATTAAAAATGCAGGAAGAGCTAACATTCATAGAGACCTTATTCCATGTGTATCGCTCACTGGGTACCAACGTGTACCAGTTAGCATTGAGTCAGTGGACAGAAATCACACTGACACTTTCAGCACAGATAAATTCATACAAAGAACTGCAAAGTAGAAATTTAAAAAAAAGAACTAGCAATAATGGAAGCCTTAGCATGAAGGTAGGAACTGTAAGAAGAAGCTATCATTCCTAGGGCTGAGAGAACAAAGGGACAGGTGTTGAAATGATGAAAACATCGAAGTTTGAAGGTGGAACACTGGACTTGAAACTTTGACCTCTGAGGAGGGTTTTTTTCTCTGCAGGTAGCACCTGTGAGGGGAACACGAAGAATTTGGTTCTGTAGGGGTTAGAAAAATTCCAATCTGAAATCAATCGTTGCTGGTGAAATAAATTGTCATTATCCAATTGAAGATAATTTGCAAGGCTGATTCTGACAGGTACAACCAACAGAAAAATAACAGGAAAGAACCAGGAAGGAGTTGTCCTTCTCTCTCTCTGGTGCCCTCTCCCAGCTAAAAGCCTAACAGGAAGCCACGGGGACAGCTTGTCACCACAACACAAAGGGTGAAGGGTGGGTTTGAAGCTGAGAGACCATGTCTTAGTAAGTGACACATAGAGAATTAAAGATTAATCAGATATTTACTTTGTCCTCAAAGAGTCCTCATTTTAGTAGGAGATGAGGTAATCTAATCTAAATCTAATCTAAAAATAGGTAATCTAATATTGTACAAAGAATATAAAAAATCTACATAGAAGAGATCCATAGGTGTTCATTTTGAATAACAAACATGAAAATATATGTAAGTTTGTTAATACTTATATTGGCATATTTCTTCTTCATGGGAAAATATATAACTACATAATAATTATAGAGGTTATATCTAGACCAACCCATAAGAAATAATTTGACCCTCTTCCAAATCTTCATTTAGATAAGGGGTTTTTGATATGATTTACCTCAGATACAGTGATGAGCTTGCTTAGGGTCACTTAGACGGTAGAGTGGGGAAAGCGAGCTAGAACTCCATTCTGCCTCACAGCACAGAGTGCCTCTGTGCCTCTGAAGTCAGACAGAAAATAACAACTTTACTTCAATTTTTAATTTAAAAATCACTGCTACCACCAAATATTTCTAACACAGTGCGATATTACATACAAATAAAAGTGTTGTAAGCTGGACAGCTAGCGCTGTTTATTTTTAAATCTTTTTGTCTCTTTGACAGGATCATTCTAGAAGTGCCAATCTGATGATGCTTATATCACCCCGACCTGCTATCCTTTTTTAGTTTAAGTCTGTCTGTATCTGAAAGAAATGCGTAGCTAGAACACATCAACAAATGTATAATGATCTTGCCTAAAGGTATGCCCTAGAATATTTTATCATAAGGGTGCCTGGGTGGCTCAGCTGTTAAACATCTGACTTCGGCTCAGGTCATGATCTCACCGTTCATGGGTTCGAGCCCCTCATCAGGTTCCGTGCTGACTGCTTAGAGCCTGGAGTCTGCTTCAGATTCTGTGTCTCCCTCTGTCTCTGCCCCTCCCCCTGCTTGAACTCTGTCTCTCAAAAATAAATAATAAACATTAAAAAAATTTAAAAAAGAATATTTTATCATAAAGCATCAATTGCTAATGTATATGTGTATATGTGTGTGTATATTTGCATGTATACAGGTATCTATATACATATATGTATACAGATACAGTGAAGAGCCAATATTCTATGTCTTTTTCTTTTCCTATCACAGTTCCTTAAATATTATATCATTCATATTTGAGAGACTGGATATTGGTAGCACGAGACATCTAGCTAGAACTCACTAGCTCTTGTAGAATATGTCAATTGCCCAAAGCTTGTAAATATCATATAAAGATATTGCTTCAGTTATTCAAGTTTTTCTTCTAGTCAGCTGTTTAGTTCACTTATATATGTCTATTTATTTAATTTTAATGATAATATAGACGTTTGATATTCCTCGAAATTCAGATGAATGAATCTATTTATTAATGGAATAAAGTTGAATTCTTACTTTTCTGTTACTGGATTACTTCTTTTCTGGGTGTTCAGCATGTATTTAGAATTAGCATTAGGGGTGCCTGGGTGGCTCAGTCAGTTAAGTGTCCGACTTCGGCTCAGGTCATGATCTCACAGTTTGTGAGTTTGAGTCCCACGTCGGGCTCTGTGCTGACAGCTTAGAGCCTGGAGCCTGCTTCGGATTCTGTGTCTCCCTCTCTCTCTGCTCCTCCCCTGCTCATGCTCTGTCTCTCTCTCTCCTTCAAAAATAAAATAAAAACATTAAAAAAATTTAGAATTAGAATTCAAAATTCCCATAAAAACAATAAAATGAAGCACAGTACAATTTTGGAGTTGACCAAATGCCTTTTTGCAAGGAGACGGATTGAGACTCTTAATGACTTTATTCTAATGTCCTCACCTTCAGTTCTGTCTATGGAAGGTAGGAAGTGGAGACATGTCAGAAGGCTGTCTAGCATCTCTAGTTTCTGGTGGCAACTCTGGGGCCTAGGCAGAGAGAGCATGCATCTGGTATGAGATACGGAGATACTCTCAAAAAGGACCACACGTATTTCTTAGCTGAGAAAAGAGAAATAGTGAGGACTACGTCTGGGAACATATTCTCCAGGAAAGTTTTAGTGATTCCAAAAGAATAGGAAAAGGGGAACCATATAGAACTTAACCATGTACCAAGCACTATTTTAAGAATTTTATGTTTATAACTCATTTAATCTTCATACAAATCCTGTGACGTTGGTATTACTGACATCACCTTTATTTTACACATAAAGGAACTGAGACTCAGAGGTTAAAACACAGTTGGCTATAGGAGAGACAGGATTGAAACCCCAGAGGCTTGGTTCCAGTATTTGTGTACTTGACCACATACACTACTGTTTTCCAAATACTATAAAAATAAATAAGCATTTCCTACTTTTCAGGTCCTGTGCCGATTCGTCTAATATGTTAACTTATTTGTTTCCTGACATTTAAAGTAATATAATTAGACACTATAAGTAATATTCTCATCTCCATTTCACAGGTGGGGAAATAGAAGAACAAGGAAACCAAGTGAGATTCCCAAGATTCCAGGACTAGTAAAGCTGGAACATCAGGACAGATCCCTATGTCCAGAAGTGTTGAGTCCGAATTTCTGGTGGCAAAACTTAGGGTTGGCATTTTCTCCAGCATTCTGAGCAGTTTTTGTAGATGCTAAAGTTTGAAAATCACTGCTCAAAGGCCAAGATGCCTCTAATTTAGAATTGGTATGAATCTTTTTATTTTACATTAGAATAGCACCATTTACGTACACAGACTACTTTTAATCAACAGTTAATTAACTCAAGATACTTTTAATGAACTCCTGCCATGTCTCAAGCACTAGGCTAAATTCTTAAGCTAGGAAATTGAGTAAGAAATTGCCCTTGCTCTCAAGGTCATAGGAAAATAGTAGGAGAGCAAGATAGAAAAAAATATGTACTTATAATGTAATATGGAAAGCATTATAATGGAGATTCAATTAAAATGCTGTATCATTAGAGAGAAGGGAATAGAGAGAAGGGAGTGTCCAGGAAAATTCACAATGAAAATCACATATAAACTGAATCTTTAAGAATTCATAGGAGATGAAGGAAAACAAAAGGCTTTCCAGAGAGAGTGCAAATCAGGTGTCAAAGTATAGAAATATGAAAGAATGCAGTGTGTTTAAGTTGCTGTGGCATATTGAACAAGGATAGGTGCATAGGTGTGTGAATGAGAGCACAGAAGATGTAACTGATGTAGGGATGCAGGACTGAAGGCATTTTTCCTGGGGCCATTGTTGTATTTGGTGCCAGCAAACTTTTGCTGCAGAGAATGAAACACACAACTCAAATTGACCTATTGATGGTAAAGGTGTTTATTATTTCCTAAATCTGAAAATTCTATATTGAGTGTTGACTGGTTCATGGCCCAACAGTGTCATTGACGTCCCAGTTTCTGTGTCTTCACTGTCCCATCTGGTGTTTGTTTCATCCCAAGTCTGGTTTTTCTTCTCATGATCGTACCTAATCATGATCAGTGTTACAATCTCCTACATAGTGAAGTGAGTATTTCTATCTTGACGGGCCAGGAAATCATCCTAAGATTCATACTTGTTAGGTTGGCTATTAGATACAGTATTAGCTCTCTGTTACCCTGTAACAAATAAACTCAAAACTTAGCATCTTAAAACAATAAATATTAATCATCTTGCATAGGTTGTATGAGTTAGGAATACATGAGTGGCATAGCTCAGAGGTTCTGGCTTGAGATCTTTCATGAAGTTGCAATCAAGATGTCAGTTGGAGCTCTGAACATCTGAAGACCTACCTAGCTGGGTGAGAGGCTCAGATTCCAAGATGGCTCATTTGCATGGAGAGCAAGTTGATGTGAGCTGTTAGCAGGAGGGTTCATCTTTCCAATGGTCTAATTGAATGTCTTGAGTGAATGAGAGCAAGGAAGAAGCCCCAATGTCTTTTATTACCTGGCCTATAAAGTCACACTCTCATTTCTACAATACACTATTGGTTATACAGATTATCTCTATTCAGTGTGGGAGACTACATTTCACAATTTATTGCAAATGCCTTCTTGTGTCTTGAAATTTACTTTATGAAAATTATTTTAATGACAATATTGTATTAATATCATAAAGATACACCAACTGTAACCAATTTTCTATTGCTAGGTATTATAGGTTACTATTGTGATTATTATTATAAATCAAATAATCATTGCTGATAAATATATGTCCACAGTCCTAATCTTTTTCTTTAGGTTAATTTTCTAAGTTTTTTTTGGAAAAAATTTTGATATGTATGCTTGATTGTCTTTCAAGATGATTTTTTAAAATCAATTTCAGACCTACACATAGCCCTAGATATTATCATTTGTAAGTACCACCAATATCATAAAACTTTGTTTTCATTTTATTTTTTCATTATTGGTGAGGATAAATATTTTTCATATGGTTAATGTACATTTGCCTTTCTTCTATTATTAGCTATTCATGTTCACATCCTTGGTTCTTTTTTTATTGGGGGTATTAGTTATTTTCTTTCTTCTTAATTATTTCAAAGAGAACTTTTTATTAAAAGACTAGATATTTTTGCCATTTATTCTGCATTTTAAAACAAATTTTTCATTTGCCTTTTATGTGTATTTATGACATTTTTAATAAACGAATATTTAATTCTAATTTATCATAACATAGTTACACTTTCCATTATGATATTTTTGCACTGGCTCACATGCACGTTTGACTAGATTTTTAACTAAATCAGTTAACATTTATCTGCCTTTTTACATTTAACTCAACATTCCAATTGGAATTTATTTTGGTGTACAACGTGAGTTAAGGACCTATGTTTTTCCAAACATAGATAAATTGATAAAATGTAGAAAAGTAAGTTTGTATAAGCTTTTTTTAAGTAATAGAAAAATTCTGAGTCAGTAATCCTGCTTCTTTGTCTTCTTACTCCTGGCCATTGTAATCCTACGTATATAGTTTTATTTTAGGGAAGTAACACATGCAACCAAGATATACACACAAAAATATGCATAACATTATTTATTAATAGCAAAACTTAGAAGCAACATAAATATACAACAATAACATTAAATAGTTGGTAAGTTAAAAATTATAGTAAGAACTATGTAACGACTGAAATCAGGTATTTGAACAACATTTAATTATCTTGGAAAACTTCTTAAGATATAATCTTAAGTAGAAACAGCAGGCCACAGAGGTGTTTTTGCAGTATAATCTACCTTCCATAGATTACATTCAAATTAAATTATATATATATATGTATATATATATATATTTTTTGTTTGTTTTGTTTGTTTTTGAGAGAGAGAGAGAGAGAGAGCATGAGCACGGCGGAGGGGGGGTGGCAGAGAGAGAGAGAGACACACACACACACACAGAATACAAAGCAGGCTCCAGGTTCTGAGCTGTCAGCACAGAGCCCGACACGGGGCTTGAACTCGCAAACCTCGAGATCAGGACCTGAGCCGAAGTCAGATGCTTAACCAACTGAGCCACCCAGGTGCCCCTACATTCAAATTATATTTTATTTGAGATATGTTCTGTGACCTTTAGTTTTTCAACATGACTATGTATTGCTACACCAAATTTAAAATGTGATGATGATTTTTGAAAAATAAATATATAATTATAAAAGAAAAAGAAATAACTTTTTCCTTTTGGATATAACTTTGTAATGATTAATTTGAACTTGTTTCTGATTTTGGGTAGCCTCAAGTGTACATTCCTGCGTTTAGTCACTGTAATAAGCAAACAAGCATGTCTTATAATTGTAATGACAGAAGTATTTATTAACTCATTAAGATTTATAATGAAACATAGTCAGTGGTAATTTAAGAAATGATTCCTGAAGCTGTTTCAAGCAACAAAACAACAGAAACTTTTATATTGGAAGCTTCTCTAAAAAAAAAAGAAGAAGAAGAAGATAATATCTGGTTAGCACTGGAAAGCAGGATTGTTCTCAGGTTCAAGTACACTCTATAACTGAATTAAATTTGCTTTCATCTGATCTGCTTCTCTTTAAAAAAATTTTTTTTAATGTTTATTTATTTTTGACACAGAGAGAGAGAGAGAGAGAGAGAGCATAAATTGGGGAGGGTCAGAGAGAGGGAGACACAGAATCCGAAGCAGGCTCCAGGCTCTGAGCTGTCAGCACAGAGCCCGCCGCGGGGCTCGATCTCACGAACCTCGAGATCATGACCTGAGCCGAGGTCAGATGCTTAACCGGCTGAGCCACCCAGGCGCCCCAATCTGCTTTGCTTTTCATTGAATATTTTTTTATAAAGGTACTTTTAAATATTGTTTTAATTGTTTCTTTCCTTGTATAGTCATTGCCTTACATGTTACATAACATCAGTTATATGTGTAATCAAAACACATGTCAATTCTTTTATCTACTGGCACAATGACCTACACATAACAAGTAGGAAGTAAATGTTAATGAGTTAGATTTTAAACATATATGATTGTATTCAGAGCCAGCTTCAGAGGCAGCTGCACAGACTCCTGCCCTTGGAGGGATCCCACCCTTGGTTTCAGGCCATGCTGTTGGGGTGTTAAGATTTTAATAATTTTTGGAAAAGGACTCTACATTTTACTTGTGCACGCAATGCTACCAATCATGTAGGTGATCCTGACAGTATAGGTTGGGAATTTTTTGGAGTAAGCAACAATAATGTCACAACTGTAACTACAACTAATCTAAGCCGAAAGAGGAAATTTGGGGAGGGGCATATATCAAATGTTTTCAGAGTGGATAACTTCAGGTGACACCTTATGCAAGGCTCACACTGTGGGGATCAGTTTCTGCTACCTCCAGGCTGGCTTTGTTCTCAGACCCACCAGTACACAGGTTTTGGAAACTAGATTGCTACCAGCAGCTTCTGGGACTGCATGGTCTATTTTCTTTGCCAGGGGGGAAGACTATCTCTTCTCCAGGCCTTTAACTCAAAGTTCTGGATTTCACTCTGGTTAGCTTAACTGAGTCTACTACTAAAAAGATCAGAAATCACTAAGACAAGGAAAGGTAGCGTGTTGCTATTTGGCCCAGGTCTGAATCATAGGAATGCCTCTAAAGATAGTATCGGGTTGTCTGTTCCTGAAGTTGCAGGACATAGGAATGAATGACATCGGGAAACTCTTACCAATAAAAGAGAAGATGGGTGCCAGATGGATAAAATTTGTTTGGATGACTTTATAGAGAAATTCAAATTTTATTGACAAAAAGAAAAATCCATGTCACTAATTTAATTTCATTTGGGAGAACTGTTTGAGAGAGTGGGAAAAGGTATGTTATTGTCTGCGATGTAGCTGAAATGCAAATATGTGATGGTTGGCTGACCAATGTGGATTCAATAAGCTGGAATGAGATACTTTTACATATTAACAATACAGTAAGAATAGCATGCTCCCTTGCTACACAGAGATAAAATGATCCATTGAAAGAACAGAATATATATAAGGCATCTGCTAGCACTAGGGCAAGGTATTTCGGGATTTAGGGTATCTGTAACTTACGATAACTAAAGGCATGTCATACAGTCTTTTATTTTGTACAAAGCAATGAGGAGCCACAATGTTGGAGCATTCTTCTTGCAAACTATAATTAGAAGACTTTCTTCTTTCAATGAAACTAAATGCTGTATGATTTGTAAGTCAGGCTTACAACATTATTCTTACTGTACAAGGTGTAATAATTTTCCTTTTCCAGTGACATTAATTTGCTTAACTAACAAGTTAGATTATTGTTTTTTATTATTATTTAAAGATTTTTTATTTTAGAGAAAAAGCGAGAGAGTGAGAGAGAGTGAGAGAGAGAAAGAGGGAGAATCTCAAGCAGGCTTCATGCTGAGTAGAGGCTGATGTGGGGCTCAAACCCATGACCCTGGGGTCATGACCTGAGCTGATCCCACACTTAATCAACCGAACCACTCAGGAGCCCCAAAGGTATTTTATTTCTAGTGGAATGGTCAAAGTGAGGAAAAAGAAGTTAACAGGAGGGTGAAAAAGAGATATCAATCATATAGATAACTTCATATTGGAGAAAAATCAAGAGCTCTGGGAAGCATGTCTTAAATGGGTGAACAGACTCTAGAAGGGAGAAAATTATCCCTTCCCAGGTTTACAATGGAAATGAGACCCAAAGCTTAATTTTCTCCTTTCAATGCCATTGTATGCACAGATATACCCTGATCTTTCTTACACTTTCTGTTTTCTTTATTTGAAACGTACTCAGTCCACGTTAATACCTTCTGGAGATGATGGAAGTGCCAACATTTAGTTTTGATTATCATCTCAAAATTGAAGCCCTATAATAATCACCAGGTGCTTGAGATTTTGAGGTCCATAGCATAGGAACTGAAGGGTATTTAGCTAAGGGACAAAATGGATATGAAATTGTACAGAAAAAGAAAGCAGTATGTGTGTTTCTTAGCCATTCATTCCATAGGCACTTCGAGGATACATGATCTGTCCCAGGCATTGTGTTAAGACAAGTAGAGTTTCCATCCCTAAAGAACCTTGAGATTACAAGAGGGAAACAGCCATGTAAACAAGTCTAAAGTAAATATAGATGGAATTAATATAGATTTTAGTAGAAAACAAAACAGATCTGCTCATTTATATTAGAAGTAAAGAAGAAAAGTTTTCAAGGAGGTTGCCATGATTATATTTTGGGGGGTTGTCTTGGGTAACTGAGAATTTGAAGACAAGACAAATGTTCTCTGCCCCATTCATTACTATTCGGCAACTAGTGGTATTAGTGTCAGCCACAGAAAGAAAAGGTCTAAGTTAAGGGGATTCAGATACTACCTAAAAATGTGCTTTTACCCACCTAGTATATCACATGGCACACAGAGGACACCCATGGTTGATAATGTTGGATAAATGAAGGAACGAATAAATAAATGGAATGCCCTTGCTTTCCATGAGCTCAGGGTCTCTAAAGGAAATATGAATCAGGTCTTGTATGTAAGGCTGTCGGAGAAGTAGGGCTAACTGGCACAGGTGAAGGGAAGATTTCACAGAAGAGAGTGAATTCCCAAGGATGAGTTGGAGTTTATCAGGTGGAGGGGGAAGAGGACTTTTTGAGGCTGAGGGAATCATTGCAGAGTCTTGGAAGAGAGGGAGGACTTGGTGTGTTGGGGGGTTGGGGTGGCGAGGTACAAAAGTGCATGAGGGAAGAGCAGCTTGGTGATGCCATTGACTAGGTAGGTAGAGAAGGGGTTTATTTGTATGCAATAGCAAGAATGAAATGAAGGCCAAAGAGAAGCTTTTAAAAGGAGGGATGTTCTTGGAAGTTTTTATGGCTCTCAGTCTTCAGGCTCTAACTGTGTACTCCTGAACCCTTTGCTTTTTGGTTTATATGCATTATCTCATTCAAATACCTCCCCCCGACAATAAGCTGGGAAAGTAATTCTCTTATCCTTAATTTACTAATGGGTAAACTAAAGACTGAAGAATATAATTTCCCAAAGGACACACAGCTTGTAAAAGGCAGTAAAATGCAAAGTAGCAAAAAGGTGACATTCACCTACATGGGCACAGGCACATGTCTGTGCAGCTCCAGAGCTGGCCAGTGCAGGAAAGCATGTTATGGATGGAGTTTACATTTTCCTTCCCTGCACATTGCATCCACAGCCCATCATCCCTCTTTGCGCACAGGCTTTCCTTTCTCACAGTTTATATTGTACATCTAATACATACATATGTATTGTACGTACGTAATATGTACGTTCAGTTTATATTGTATGTCTATTGAAGCTCCTCCTTGCTGTTTGAGGCCACAGTTCAAATTGCTTTATCAAATTTTAAGCAACTACGTACAATGCTGTTCTGCACAGAGAGTAGACATTTTAATCTACATTTTAATTTCATTTTGTTACCCTCCAGGGTTTTACTTGAATGCCATCTTTTACTTGGCTAATTCATTGTTCATTTGTCAATGTGACAAAGTATACCCAGTGCTCTCTTTCCAATCTCTTCTTTCTTACTACTTAAAGACCCAGGGCAGCTCCAGGTATGTATGAGAAAACAAGAGTGGTGATGGTTCAATAATTTTTAAATTAATGTGTCTTAGTAATGGCAATCTGGCTGGAAGGATTAGAGGACAAGAGGATTGTCTTGAGAATTCATTTGCATAGTTAGAGGACTCTGTGTGTGTGTGTGTGTGTGTGTGTGTGTGTGTGTAAAGCGTTGTTCTGAAGGCTTTATCATTATAAAACTATAATATAATGAACAACATATTTGTTAAATCTTCCCACCTCTCATTTTAAGAGCACAGCCTGCTTTCCTGAAATAAATCTTTTGCAACACCTTTCCAATTTTTAGCAGCAAAGAGCTCCGTAAGGGGTATGTCCTGGTGAGAGAGTCAATAATTTGTCGGTCCTGAATATCTGCCAAACCTCTGTTCCTCCTAGAACTGATCTATTAAACAAAACCAGGCCCAATACAAGGACTCTGAGAATGAAGGACTCTCCGATCCTTACCAAAATGTTGTTTTCTTCTAAAGCTTTGTTTTCATCATTTTCAAGGACATGTCACTTACAATACCTGTACTTTGTAGCAAAATGTCATTTATTCCAGCTCCATTAATCAGTCAAAGCAGACAGTTTCCGGCTGTAGTTAACCTTTGAAACCAATGATAATGAGCAAGTGACAGGATAAACATATTTCCAAAATGTTTATCCCACCTTATTTAGAAGGTCATATTTTTAAGCACTTCAAAAATTTCTATTTACAAAAAGGTATATAATTTGGAGATTATCCTAATTTCTTAATGTCACAGTTTCAAGATAATCTTTGACCACACCAGAAAAAGCGCTGGAAATCTGAGCTGTGCTCTTTACTATTATGTAGCTTTGCATAAATCAGTAAACATTCCTTATCTATTTCTTCTTCATTTTTAAAGGATATAGTGTTTACCTCTTAGGATTTTAGTGAGAATTAAAAACTATCTGTGAAAACCTCTGAGAAGTAAGTAATACTAATTAAAGATAAAAACATACGACTTCTCTGAGACCCTTTTCAACACCATGAAGAAGTAAGCATTCATGTATTTTGGTCTCAGAACTTTAACATCAATAGATATTGCTTACTGCCATATTACTATGTCAACTTTGTATTTTTCTGGTTCCCCAGTTTCACCAAATTGCTTGAAGTCAAGCCTCATCGTCTTATTGATTTTCATCCTCAAAAGCTAATTCACTTAGTAGGCACTGTTACAACAGCAGCTGATAAAACAAATGGGGTTAAGCAAAAAATAAAAGTGGTCGACTTTGTGTTTGATGTTTTTCCAGCTGCCTTTAGAGATTGTGTGTCTGTGACCACTCTTCCCATTCCTCCCTCCCTCTGTCTACTTTTGATGAGTCCGTCTCTCAGGCAGGTGCTTACTCATTCCTAATTAACTGGTACACAGTTTAGGGTGTATTTGCATAGTTTCAAACTTTCAAAAGAAGAAAACTCTGAATTCTTCACAATGACTATACAAAAGTGTAAATTCAGGCAGTTTTTTGAGTAGTGAAAGTCAGAAAGGGCATTTAGGTTTGAGAGGAGTGAAAATTATACCTAAAACATGGCCACCTTCTTGCAAGATCCATGTTGCTTTTTTGGGTATTCCAGCCACATATTCGTAGCATCAGCTCTGTATTCAAATAGATTTTGGTGAAGCTGATTATGATAATGTAATTAAAATGACCCCAAAATGAAGAATTAAAAAAAAAAGAAAGAAATGATAATGAAGCATGACGTTCTAATTTTAGGACCACAGGAAGAAAAAAAAATATTGTAGATATCTGTTTTTGGAGAAATATGCATGGATGAAAATACAGCAGCTGAATTTTTAAAGTATGAACTTTATAAAAGATATTCCCTATCTATTTTTCCATAGTTATAACCTTTACCATCAGCTAAAATAGGTTTGTGGACCACAGTTTGCAAAAAAGTTCTGGCATGCATCCACAAAATTGTGGCAAACACTTCACATTTTCATTCTCCTCAAAAAAATATATTTACCACAGGTGTATAGATATTAAACTTCTAAATTTTTAGATACTTTGTTATTGACAAAAGCAGACATTTCACTTATATAGACACCTTTGGGAGTACATTTTGCTTGTAAATTGAAGGACATAATAGTTTAAAATGCTAGGGAATACATTATAGTCCATGTCACATATTAGAAGAAGTATGTGAATGCTTTAGAAAAGTGCTCTGTGTTTTGACAGGTAAGAGACACATTGTACAAAGTGCTGAAAATGAAAGCAAAAAATCTTTTTTTAAGAAGTAAATTTAGGAAGTTATTTAGAACAAAAATAAAGCCCCTACAAAATTTTCATGGTGCTTTATTTTTTTTTAATTTTTTTTTCAACGTTTATTTATTTTTGGGACGAGAGAGACAGAGCATGAACGGGGGAGGGGCAGAGAGAGAGGGAGACACAGAATCGGAAACAGGCTCCAGGCTCTGAGCCATCAGCCCAGAGCCCGACGCGGGGCTCGAACTCACGGACCGCGAGATCGTGACCTGGCTGAAGCCGGACGCTTAACCGACTGCGCCACCCAGGCGCCCCCATGGTGCTTTATTTTTAAAGCCCATACACTTAATAATTTTCATTCACTTCTCATCTCAGTAAAAGGGGGTCCTGAAGAGACAAGTAGGGCTTATTTTCAATTTGATACGTCTTCAGTGTGTTCACACAATGTCCATCTATGTGGTGTCAGCTGTTCTAACATGGCTGTTGTCCTAGGTGCCATTCTCAAACCCAGAACAGAATGAATAGAAATCAAACAAGCACAATTGGGACAGGGTTACATTTTTAAAAATTGGACATAGAGTTGTTATTAAAATAGTTAATGTTTAAAAACCTCTTGAAACTAGAGCAAACATAACACTAAGAACCATACACTAGCAAAATGCTTCAACCTCTTAATCTTATTTATTTATTTATTTTACAGAAGTAAAATAACTAAAGCTTTGAGAAATGAAAGAACTTGCCCAAGATACCACAGTTTCTTTGTAGCAGAGATGGAGTGAGAACTCAGGTGTTCTTTTTCCAATCCCAAATCTTTCATGTGATGGAAAGTTATGAAAGAAATGTAAAGTACATCTGGAAAATGTGCATGGTAGCATGCTAAAAGTGCTTTACAATTACAATAAAAAGAACAAAGATAAAACACATTAGTGAAAGTCCATAATTTGCTCTTAAAACAAGATGCTATCAACCAGAAGGAAAAAGAATAGGCAAATCCAAGGTAATTCTCTAGAGAAAAACAAACAGACTTGGCATTTTTTCCTAAAGGATAAGAACACAGTAGGAACAAAGCTGAAGCCTAAATTTTTAAGCTGGTTGTCAAAATAATCATGGATTTGCTTATAGAGATTGATTAATTCAAGGGTTGGAAGCCATCACTAACCATGAAAAAAACTTGCAATTTCTACTTTAGAAGGTGGAGTAACATGAAGTTAGATTTATCTTCCCTCCAGAAACAAATAAAATGCTGGACAAATATATATGAAACAACCACTTTCAAGTCATTGAACATTAGGGAAACAAAGGACAGTTATCTTTGAGAATGGCAAACAAATGAAGTGAGTCCTGTTATTGCCCCAGATTACTCCTTGGAGAAAAATTACAGGTGATAACTCTGGGATAGAACACCTAGGTAGAGTCTGGTAATCTTTCTCATTTGAAAATATGGAGTTAGAAGTCTGGGAAAGCCAACATGACTAGAATTCTCAGAGCAGAGAAGAGAGAGCTACACAAGGAGAGAACTTGAGATCTACAGAGCATGCACTTGAAAGTTCATCTGAGAACTGATCAGTGCATGCATGTGGGGAAACTGAGGCTGGGAAAGATCCACCTGTAAGGATTAGAGAGAACAGTGATTTAACAGGTCTGGAAATACCACCTGTTTCTGACAGCCAAAGTGGAGAACTTCATAGTTTTCAAAACACTGATTAGGGTAGGGTTTTTTTTCCTTCTAGGACAAAATTCTCCTGAGATTAAATGTTCTGGTTCTGCCTAACAGTGTAAAGGAAAGAACTGAAAAGGAAGAAGAAGAAGAAGAAGAAGAAGAAGAAGAAGAATTAAGCTGTTTCCAAGTTACTTAGCTGAATCTCAAAACAAAGCTCAGGATTTACTTTTAGAATTCAAAATTATCTAATAAAATACAATTCAAGGTGTCTGGTATCCAATGAAAAATTTCCAGAGAGACATGAAAAGAAGCATTAATGTACAATGCATTCTGAGGAGATAGATTATTCATTCAAAACCTATTCAGAAATAATGTGGATAATTGAAGTAGTAGAGGACATCAAATTATTATAATTGTCTTCCCCCCATTTGCTGAAGAAGACAGAGATGAGATGAACATGCTAATTAGAGAGATTAAAGGCATAAAAAAAAAAGACCAAAACCCAAGTACTAGAGATAAAAGCTGCTATGTGTGAAATAAATGCACTGGCAGATTAGATCTTGCAAAATATTTAGCAGTGGCAACTGTACAAAATAAAATACACAGAGAAAACTTGGGAAAAAAGTAAACAGCATGACTGAACTTCCAGACAAATTTAAGTTGTTAAACATATATGTAACTGGAGTTTCTGCAAAGGCTGGAGGTGATTTTCAAAGAAATAATGGTTTAAAATTGTCCAAGTTTGAAGAACACTATAAATTCACTGATCCAATAAGTTCAGTGAAACTCAAGCACAGTAAACATGAAGAAAAGTGTGCCACAATGCATCAAAATCAAATTCCCTAAAGCTGCAGGTTAAGAGGAAATATACCAGTCAGAGGTGAACAAAAAAATTACAGAAATGAAAAAAAGATAAGGCTGATAAAAATAAGACAGACTTTTCATCAGATGAATGAAAGCTAGAAGCAGTGGAACGATATCTTTAAAGGCCTGAAAGAAAAAATAACTGACAATCTAGAATTTTTTATGAAACAAAAATACATTTCCAAAACTAAGGTGGAATAAAGATTTTTTTGCACATATAAAAGGTGAAAGAATTTATCATCAATACTATAAATATACTAAAGTTAAGAGAAATATACTAAAGTTAGAGAATATACTAAAGTTAAGAGAAATATACTAAAGTTAGACAATCAGGAGGAAAATGATACCAGATGGAAACTTGGGTGTACAAAAAGTAAAAAGTTTACCTCTAGACGACTTTGAAAATATGAGCTACATGGGGAAAATCATATGTAAAATTTTAAATCTCTTTAAAATATAATCATTAATTTAAAGCAAAAATAATAACAATGAGTTGTGGGCTTTATAAAATTTGTAGAAGCAGAATGCCTGATATCATCACAAAGCCCCAGAGGGAAAAAATGGAAGCACACACTTGTAATGTTTATATACTATATGTGAAGTAATAATAATCCTGGGAGGCTAAAGATGTATATTTAAACCAGAAAACAACCATAAAGTCTAAAGTCACACGACAAAGAATTACTCCAGGTAATCCAACAGAAAAGATAAAATGGAATTATGAAAACCACTCAATTAATACAAAATAAGGCAGAAGGAGAGGAAAGGGGGGAAAAAAGAATAGACCGAACAAGTAGGTAACAAATAACAGGAGTATAGATTGAAGCCTAGTCATATCAAAAGTCATACTAAATGTAAATGGGCTAAATTTTCTCATTAAAATAGACTGTCAGTTCAGTTAAAAAAAAAGCCTGAACCATATGCTGCCCATAAGAAACTCATTTTAAATATAATGACAAAAAAAGCTTTAAAGTATGAAAAACAATATGCTATGCTAATACAAATTGTAAGAAAGCTGTAATAGCTATATTAATATCAAACAAAGTAGATTTAAAAGGGAATGAAAATTATTTCATAATTTAAAAGTGTCAATTCATCGACATAAAACAACTCTAGATTGCACCTGAGAGCTTCAAAATAGATGAAGCAAAAACTGACAAAACTGCTAAGAGCAATAGACAAATTCCCATTTACAGTGAGAGATTTCAGTAACCCTCTCTCAATAACTTATAAAAAAGGAGGCAGAAAGTCAGTAAGATTACACACCTGTATACACTTATACAGTTAAATGACCTCATAAGCCAATTGACCTCACTGAAATTTATATGGGAAATAAGTCTCTATAATTGAAAAATATTCAAGTAGTACAATTGAATTAAATTAGTAATCAATAACAGGAAGACTTTGGGGGAAAATTACTAAACATTTGGAAATTAAATCACATAATTTAAAATAACCTATGAGAGGGACATCTGGGTACTCAGTTGCTTAAGTGGCCAACTTCAGCTCAGGTCATGATCTTGTGGTTCATGAGTTTGAGCCCCATGTCAGGCTCTGTGCTGACAGCTCAGAGTCTGGAGCCTGCTTCAGATTCTGTGTCTCTGTCTCTCTCTGCTCCTCCCCTGCCCATGCTCTGTCTCTCTCTCTCAAAAATAAAATAAAAAAAAGAAACTAATAAGATAAAAATAAAATAAAATAACCCATGAGTAAAAGAAGAGACAAATAAGAAATTAGAACTTTTTTAAATTTAATGAAAATAAAAACATATAGCAGAATCTGTGGGATGCCATTAAAGCAGCATTTGGGGGAAATTTGCAATACTAAATGCCTGCGTTAGAAAAGAAGAAAAAGTTTCAAATTAATGACCTCAGCTCTTACTTAAAGGAACTCAGGGGCACCTGAGTGGCTCAGTATGTAAGCATCAGACTCTTGATTTAGACTCTGGTCATGATCTCACAGTTTGTGAGATCAAGCCTCCCATGAACGCAGAGCTTGCTTGGGGATTCTCTCTCTCTCTCTCTCTCTGCCCCTTCCTTGCTCTCTCTTTCTCTTTAAAAATAAATAAATGAACATTTTAAAAAATTTAAAAAAACAAGCTCAAAAGAAGAGCAAATTAAACACAAATAATCAGAGCAAAGGAAATGGTAAAGATTATAAATAAAATTAATGAAATAGAAAAGAGAATTTCATTGTAGAAAATGAATACAATTTTTATCTTCTTTGAACAGGTAAATAAGATCAGTAAACTTCTGTTCAGATAGATCAGAGCAAAAAGAAAGAAGATACAAATTACCAATACGCAAATGAGAGAAGTGATGCCATTACATATTCCAAAGATAGTAAAAAGATAAGGAGACCGTGGGGCAGTACTAAGATAATATTAGGCATGGTGAGAGATTGGTAATCAACAATTTTATGACAATAAATTAAACAACTTAGATTAAGTGTACAAATCATAGAAAGACACAAACTAAAAAACGTCACTTTAGAAGAAATAAATGGGGTGTCTGGGTGCCTCAGTCTGTTGGATGTCAGACTTCAGCTCAGGTCATGATCTTGCAGCTCATCAGTTCAAGCCCCAATGTCAGGCTCTGTGCTGACAGCTTAGAGCCTGGAGTCTGCTTCAGATTCTGTCTCTGTCTCTCTCTGCCCCTCCCCTGCTTGCACTCACACACACACACACTCTCTCAAATATAAATAAACATTTAAAAAAATTTAAAAGAAGAAATCAATAATACAAATAGCTCTACATTTATCATAGACTTTCAATTTGCAGTTTATAAACTTCTCACAAAATAAACTCCAAGCCCAGGTGATTTCACTGGCAAATTCTACCAAAAAAATTAAGGAAGAAGTAATACCAATTCTACACAAAGTTCCTCAGAAAAGTTGCATGACCAAAGACCTTATGAGAAGAGAAAGTTAGTATTGTCTCATGAATATAAATGCAAAAATTCTTAATGATATTTTGTAAATATAATCCAACCATTGATAGAAGCCTAACACATTATACCAAGTAGATTTTCTATTTCCAGGAATGCAAATTTGGTTTGCCACTAGAAATCAATCAGTGCAACTCACTATAGTGACAGATTGCAAGAATATAAAACATATGGTCACTCAAGAGACTGAGGAAAAAGCATTTGGAAAATTCATCATTAATTCTTGATAAAAACTTTCAACAAACCAGGAAGAGAAGGGAACTTCTTCATCTCAATAAAGGGCATATATTAAAAAACATATAGCTAACATTATTCTTAAAGGTGGAAGATTAAATATTTCCCACCAAGATTAGAAACAAGGCAAAGGTATCTGCTCTAGTCACTTATGGTAAACATTTTCCTAGAGATTATAGTATTTGCAATGAGCAAGAAAAATAAATAAAAGACATGCAAGTTGGAAAGTGAGAAGTAAACTGTTTTTATTTGGCATCTAAACAAAGTGAATAGAACTATTGAATGAGTTTAGTATAGTTAGTTTGGTGAAGTTAGAATGATATAGGTTAATTATACAAAATCAATTGTATTTTAATATGTTAACAACAAACATTCAGGAATTAAAATTTTGAAAACACCATTTACAATATCATCAAGAAATGTGAAATACTTAGGACTAAATATGACAGAAGATGTGTAGGATATATGTATGAAAATACAGAGCATTGTTGACAGAAATTAAGACCCAAATAAATAGATAAACCACATTCCTGAATTATGGGCGAGAAGATTTAATTTTTCCCTTACTCTATCTGTATATTCAACACAATTTCAAATGGAAATATAGTAGGATATTAAAAAAAATTTAATGTTTATTTCTGACAGAGAGAGAGAGAGAGAGAAGAAGAGCATGAGTGGGGGAGGGGCAGAGAGAGAGAGGGAGACACAGAATCCCAAGAAGGCTCCAGGCTCCAAGCTATCAGCACAGAGCCCGACGCGGGGCTCGAACTCACCGACCGCGAGATCATGACCTGAGCTGAAGTCGGGTGCTCAACTGACTGAGCCACCCAGGCACCCCAGGATATATTTGATAGAAATTAAATAAGCCATTTCTAAAACTCATATGGAAATGCAGAAGATTTTGAATTGCCAAAACAATCCTGAAAAAGAACATTGCTAGAGGGCTAATAATACTATCTGACTTCAAGGCTTATTATACACTATAGTCACCAAAACAGTGTGATAGCGGCATTAATATATAACAATAGATTAATGGAACAGAATAGACAGCCCAGAAATAGACCTATACATATACGATCAATTGTTTTTTGACAAAGTTTCAAAGACACCTTTGCCTTTCCACAATTCAGTGGAATGCGGGCAGTGTTTTCAACTATTGGTCTTTGAATAATTGGAGAGCCACATGTAAAAAAAAGTCCCCAAAGCAAAAAAACTCACTTTAGTCTATTCTCTGCACCCAGTAGAAGAATTAACTCAAAGCTAAAAACACTTTGTTGAATATGGTCCCCTAAGAGGTGTGGCAGACTGTCACTATTGCATTTCATTTATTCTCACATTTTTTTTTCATTTTTAAAAACATCTTTGAAATTCATTTTGTGATTAAATTGGTGACAACTTATAGTTCCTGTCAGGTGGTAGTCCCCACACAGTTGTGATGTACTGCATGTGTGTGAATTTGATCACAGTTACAATGGTTTACTACAATTCAGGCGATAGATGTATCTTAACATAAGAAATGTAACTTGACTTTGACCATATTTAGAATTGGCAATCTATATTTCATTTTGAATTTTATTTTTGCCAAATTATTCTGAGCTAACTTTGGTGAATAAGATTGGGCATCCATCCGGGGAATTGTTTTAGGTCAAGAGTGATATCACTATAAAGAGAGAGTATTTCTCGTGTGGTTTAGCAACTGTCTCTAACAGCAGTTCCAAAAAAGTGTTCCTAGCATATTTTGTGCAGTACAAGACTTACCTGAATCTGTATTCAGAACTTCATGAAGAGAAAGACAGCATTTCTTTACATGTAAACATAATGATATGTATACAAAAAAGCTTATTACTTTGTAATCTTCAAGTAGTAATTATGTAATTACTAATTTTATCCAACCAAATAAAAATGAGTGACTACTCTGTAGGGTCATCCTAGGAACCATAGGGAAGACGATACTAATCAGTAATAATATCAGTCATGGATGAAGCAATATTTTGTATTTAAAGAATATAGTTTTCAAGTATTTAGAGACATTTGTTATCTCATTTAATCACTACAAAAACCCTGTGAAAAATGCATTATTATTCTCAATTTCTAAAGGAGTCAATGCAGAAGTTAGATAATGTTCCCAGCATCACTCAGTACTTAGTTAAGACGAGAACTAAGTAGTGAACTTCAGCATGACTTGTGAAACTCAGATCTGAAGTTTCACAGATCTGAGTGAAGGGATAAGTGTTGTAGAATAGGTCATGGTTTCAGAAGGAGATCACATCTGGAAGGAGTTAAAAGAGGACATTTCACGAAGCTAAATTTTTTAATTTTCTGTTTATTTTAGAGAGGGAGAGAGAGAGCATGCAGGCAGGGCAGAGGGGCAGAGGGAGAGAGAGAGAGAGAGAGAGAGAGAGAGAGAGAGAGAGAGAATCTCAAGCAGGCTCCACACTCAGTGCAGAGCCTGAGGCAGGGCTCATCCCATGACCCTGGGATTGTGACCTGAGCAGAAACCAAGAGTTGGGTGCTCAACCAACTGAGCCACCCACGCACATCTCATGAAATTAAAATTTTAATTGAATCTAGGGACACCTGGGTGGCTCAGCGGTTGGGCATCCGACATCAGCTCAGGTCATGATCTCACAGTTTGTGGGATGGACCCCCAGGTCGGGCTCTGTGTTGACAGCTCAGAACCTGGAGCCTGCTTCAGATTCTGGGTCTCCCTCTCTCTCTCTGCCCCTCCCCCACTTGCGCTCTGTCTCTCAAAGACAATGAATAAACGTTAATTTTTTTTAAAATGTTAATTGAATCTTGAATTATTTCAATAGGTATATCCAGAAGGAAGAAACAAGGTAGTGAGAAGGGTATTATAGGAGAAGAGGCACAGAGGTCATCAAATGCAGGGCACGCTTGTAGAAATTACATTTAACTCATTGATTTTATAGCATGGGTCTTTGCCTTGAAAGGAAGGTGAGGACTCCATATTCTAGTGTCTAAACACAAAGGGAAGAGCCCTTTGTCTATTTTATTAGGTTTGAGTAGAAGAAAGGTGTGTACTCCAACAGCTGAGTTTTGTTTAAGAAGCTTAACATGGCAGTTGAATATAGTCTGGATTAAAGCAATAAGTCAGGAAGAAATATTAAGAGGCTGAGCTATGATAATGGCTTTGAAAATGGAACCACAGGGATATTAAAGGCAGATAGTGTATTTGTATGAATAATCAGTGTGCTACCAGAGATCATTTTTTTTTTTTTGAGAGGGAGAGAGAGAGAGAGAGAGGTGGAGGGAGGAGGTATGGGACACTTACTGGATGACTGTTATTCCTTATGAATTCTTAAAGTTAAATTCTGATAGAAAATAATTGTTTTTTCTCTTGTATCCCGAAAAAGGTACCCTGTTGAAATAGTAATCTAGTGTTTTAAAGAGTATGCAGCTGTAAAGAGATAACACATTATTCTTGGGTTATCTCTCAGCCATCTATTTACTATCTATCTATCTATCTATCTAGACTGTCATCATCTATCATCTACCTTTAGTTTATTGGTTAGAGGCTGAACTTGGTGCTAGACAGATTTTTTTTTCATCTCTGAAATTTCTAACATATGTCCTTGTGCAAAATTCCCTTACTGTGTTTAGCCTAAATTTTCTCATATGTAAAATGGGGACATTAATGGTGCCTTCCAAATGAGGTTATTATGATTAAATGAAATAACACATGCATCATATTTATCATACTCTTTTGTCATAGCACTAAAAATAAATGAGCATGCAAATACGTGCATATTTAAAAATGTATAAATACATTTACAGATGGGCCATTGATTCTACTGCCTGTGTGTTTATTTCTTTTGGGGACTAATTACACTAGTGACCAAGGCAGATTGTTGAAAATATTATCCCGTGGGGAGAGTTAATGTTTCATGCCTTGTCAATCCTTTTCCATTTCCTTTGGTGGTTCAAGCTAAAGCACTGCCAGTTCCCTAGGACCTCCCCAGGATTCTCCCTCTGGCACTATCTTTCAATTGTTCTTGGTATCAAGAGACCTTCCTAATCTATCCCTTTCATCAATAGAATCAGGTTTTATTCTTGGACATCTTTCTCAAGTACTTAATAAGATAACTTTATGTATGTATACATGGATTCCGACTGCTTAGTGAGTTACTCTTTCCAGATAATGGATTTTTATTTAACCGAATTTAGTAGTTGAAGATGATGGTTTTCTCAAATTTGGGTCTGCATCAGTATCATGTGAGGTCAATAAAGCACAGCTCGTTGAACCCCAGTCCCATCAACTCTGCTGAGTAGGGCTGGAGAGAGACCTAGGTATGTGTATTTCTAATAAACTCCTAGGGGGTTCTGATGCTGTTGTATGGAGACCACACACTGAGAACCTCTGCTTTGAGCTAAACAGATACTATTATAAAGAGTTTCTAGAATCACAATTAGGTTACTAGGGGAGGCATTTGGTGGTAAGAGAGACTTTGAGCAGTACTTCTAGAGAATAGTTGGAGATACCCTGACAGTCAAGTGACTTCCGCTGTTAACAGCAAAGATTTTTGTGTGCCTTTATTTATTTATTTTAGCTCCCTGGTGTCTGATGAAGATTCAGCTGTCAGAAAAATATATTTTATATTGGAAAACTTGGAAAAAAATTTTTTTGCCATAGTTAGTCCTGAGGTTTCTTTGCTCCACAGAAATTTCTGTGTGTATATACCACACTGACTTCTCCAATTTGCATGCATTAGCAATCTAGTGCCTATTTCTAAACACATTTTATTTAGATTTATATTTGTTTTCTAAAATGTAAAAAATCTGAAAAAAAGTCCCTGCCTTCTTGAGTCCCCTCAGTGATCCCTGTGTTGCCATTAGAATGGAAAGGATGAAAGATAGATTTGGAATTTGTATCACTGCATAAGAGAGCTACTGACATGGGAGCTCCTGGGTGGCTCTGTCACTTAAGCATTTGACTTCAGCCCAGGCCATGATCTCGTGGTTCATGAGTTCAAGCCCCACATCGGGCTCTCTGCTATTGGCACATAGTCTGCTTCAGATCCTCTATAACCTCTTTCTGCCTCCCTCTGGTGCTCTCTGTCTCTCTCAAAAATATTAAAAAAAACACATTAAAAAAGAAGAGAGCTACTGACCTGAATCCCCAACCTTAGGGCTTGTTGTTTTTGGAGTCCATAGTGAATACAGGTGAAATGAAAGGGAAATGCGCCCAGTGTTACAGCGTTGCCTTAATACTCTGAATTGTTCAGATGATTGTTTCTTTGTAATTGTCCACATAATAACTTCAATTTTCTACTTTATTTTGCTTACATAAGCCTGGCTGAAATCCAACGACTGAATTCTTTAGGACAATTATCAGGAGTGTCTTGTAACAGTTGGCAATTGCATGGAAATTCATGTTTCAAAAAGAATAATTATATGCACAGGTATTGAACAATATGTATTCTGAAGTACTCATTTGAAGCCATTATAAACGATTGGCCAAATTACACTGAACTTTCCTACTCTGAATGCTCTGTTCCAATCCAGTCCAATGCTGAGTTCCAACCCAACTCAAGCTTAGCTTCAAAGCCTCCTTTTGATCTCTCAATGCCCGCTGAAAATAGTTCATCTACAGATATCCGTCACACTAGCACATGCTTTCATCTCCTCTTTCTGTGTGCCCCGTCTCCTCCCCACAGCAAACTCCTATGTCTCACCAATTCTCCTTCCGAAACATTTCCTTGTCTCTGTGCAATTTCATTCATGTATTCGATGCTATGACATGCTTTCTTGGTACACATCTGTATCTTGCTGCAATTCATCATTTGAAAATGAGCTTGACTGGCCTCGATTTAGCTTTAGATTTTCTTCAGTGTTTGAATTTAATTTCCTGTCGGTCGTCTCACCTGTCTGAAACGTCGTAGATATGTTCAAAATAAATTATTTAAAAGAGATGGCTGTTATATTTAGGTGTACATACTCACCTCTTTCATCCTTCCCTGCTTTTGTTTTCTCTAAATCCAATCTGTTTATATCGGCACACTTTATTACACTTAAGTCCCATCTGTGCTTCTCTTTTGTGCATCTCTTCCTACATGTAAGAAACTGATTGTAGATATTAACAACAGAGATGAAAATACTACTTTTCTTCTTTTTCTTCCACGTTGCAGTTTCTTTAAGCATTAGGTCCTTTTGCAAAGGGAATGATGGTCTTATTAGCTCTTTGTGGAAATGGCCTAAAATCCTCTAAGGAAGACAAAGCTGGAGGATGTGCTGTTCTCCTGGAAATATCACCACCATTAGGGATCCGTAGTTAATAATGTCAAACATACAGGTGGTTTTGAGATACCTTGAATCTTATGAACTTGTTCCTCTTCTTTCCATACCTTTCATACCTTGTGGATTTATATGAGCAAATGCTGAAAATTCATAGTGAATTATAAAAATAAAGATTTTACAATGAGTTTAAAGTAAAAAGAAAAACCTTGCCTTGAGTTGACTGGTTAGGGTGTAGGAAATGTGATGACCATAAGGAGAGGCAAAAGGATTTTGTTGAAAGGATTTGAGTGGAAGCATTCTGTGTTGAAGGGGGAGTAGGGAGAATGCATATCTCTCATAGGTTTTAGTCCTGTGGCCAGTCCTCATGGTTTTTATCTCCTCTGAAGACAATTTGTATAAGAATCTGAAAAAGGGATTTGCACGTAAAAATCTCTGTGTGACGAATGAATTAATGGTTGACATAGCTCAGATTGCCAGACCCACAGCTGGTGCTGCTGCATCCATGGTCTAGGACCATTTAGGGTCACAGGCTTTCATCATGGGGACAAAGCCAAAACAAATAAATGCTAGAGCCTTGTGGCAGGTAGTAACATTGGAGAGCTGTTGGCTTTGGATGACATGGTTCTCCAGGAGTTCATGCCTCGCATAGGTGGAGTAGATTTGTGTTAGCAACACACAGAGCTGTGGTACTGAAGGCAAGACCTGATATTGACAGTTGTAGACTGCTTGTAAAATCATGAGGGGGACTCTACCAATGTGGAAACGTCTTTCCTAGGGACAAATCATGCACTGGGAGTCTAAAGTGTGGGAGAAAGTTTAGTTCTGGACTTTGATTCACCTATTTGGGAATACCAGCTTACTAGATTGGAAAATGGATAAATAGTGTTCTCTTCTTCTGGAAATGTCATGTGTCCACCTGGGAGAGGAATGAAGGCTTATAGACAGCAAGGGTTGCCCAGTCCCATCTGGCTGGTCTTTGCCACACCCTGAGTAGGAGTAGCCTCAACACACGCTCTTCTTCATAAGTGGTGAAACATTCTAGCTCTCTGGACACCCCGAGGGGGGCAGAACAAAACTGAGCCTATCAAGTGAGCCCACCAGTGGAGCAAGTCCACAGTGTATGCTGTCTACTTCTTCAGAACCTCGTTCTCATGTGATTGTATATGGAACCTCTTACTGAAACTTTCCCTTGCAACTTAAACAGTGTTTAAGTTTTAACACTGTTTTAGGCATCGTGTATCTTAAGAGTCTACCATGATTGGAAATGTGAAAAGTCCATGCAATAAAAATGAAGACAAAAGAAGATAAAAGTGATTAAAAAAAAAAAAGAAAAACAAAAATCTCCATGTGAGACTTTGGTGGTGGAAGAGGGTGATCCTTGGCACCTGAGGGATGGTGAGTGAGGTACCTCAAGCACCAGTGTAAGGGGAAGACAAAAACCTCAGTAATCAAGATACATTTTTTAAATCTATAAGGGACAAATACAAAATTTTAAATAAAAACTGGATCAATATTATTGATTTTTCTTTTTGCCTCAATCTCCAATATGGCACTGCTCTTAGGAATTATTGTGTCAAAATGCAGTGTAAGTCAATTTGCATATTTATTTGTGGGTGTTGGGTGGGGTAAGGAATTCTGCTTTAAGCTTCACCTCAGCGGAGAATTGACATAATAGGGCTATGGAATCCATCAACTGGAAACAACTCTCTTGGAGGAAGCAAAACCATTAGTTTGGGTGGAATATTTCCATCTTTTGGGCGGCAGACAGCACCATCAAAGATACTGAAGATGAAGATAAGACAAATTATCAGCCTGACAACAATTGTTCAGGACAATGAGCTGGAACATTTTGAAACTTCTAGAAACATCCACGGAAAAAGTTGGGTCGCCCTGTGTATTCTCAAGTAGAAAGAGTGTAAGGAAGAGATACATGTACTGCTTTTATTTCCTTCGGGTAAATACTCAACACTAAATGATCTTAGAATCAAAAGAGAGTTTAGAGAACAGAGAGAATGGGAAAGTCAAATAAGCCTTCATCACCAACCTTTAGGGAGAAATGAGCATGTTAGCATCGTCGAGTATTTTAAGCGATGATTCCCCCCACCTCGTGCATGTCTTGACAACATTCTATTTCATATTATGCATTCTTTTGAGCACTTTTTCTTAGATAATTTAGAAAGCTAAACAACCTTTTGGAATTGAATAAAAAAACAGGGCTATTTTTTAGAACAATCCTAGAAAAGCTAGCGAGATAATTGAAGGTATAATATAATATTAATAGTGAAAAATAATCACATCTATAGTAGTCATGCTTTTGTTATTTCTGGACACAAAACATCAAGTTGCTATTGTTATAGCAACACATATTTGAAATAACAGTTATTGTTCACTTAGAAAACTAGAAAGTTATTTATTAAAATAACATGATATGCAATATTCTTCAAATTTAGGTGAATAGTATATGCATATTTAGCAACACTGTCAGATTGACCTTGTGGGATATCCCACAGAAAGTTATGAAAAGAAACTGAAACGTGGTGTATTGTACTTTCCCTGAAGAGAATATATACTAGTCCCTATTTTTCTGTATAAATTATGCTGACATTATTGTTGCTTCACAATTTGTGTTTGCTGGTTTCATTTGCATGTTGTCTAGTGTGGAAAGACCTTATAATTGACTCAGTTTATCCTTTTAATGTCTTTTGGCTTTGGCCTCAGAAAGTTTTGGGTGACTTCTTCAGCTCCTGGTGTTGCAACTGTTTCAACAAAATATTTCTGAGTGCCTTAAAAATGTCAGATATCTCTCTGCACCCTGGATACACAAATATTAATAAGACATATTCATTGCCCTAAGGAGCTGAAATTCTCTTGAGGACAGACAGCACTGTAAGGGTTATAACAATAAGAAACACAATGCCGCTGAAGTATGAATGAATATTTAATCCCCTGCATTCTGAATTATTCACTGTTGTTGCCACTGTCTTGACATAGCTCACTCTTTCCATTTCCTCTTTGTGGTCATATGTGATAATAGTGGACAAATACCAAGTTCTAGGGAAAAATTCATCCCACAGATATCTTGGATTATTTTTTTTAAGCTCAATACATTACGCCACAAAACAATTTTTCAAAGACCACCAACTTATTTTTTAAAACGTTCTATAGCATTGAGAACATTCTTACACACAAAAAAATAAACGATTTCAAAGGAATACTTATATTGAAAGCATTAAAGAAAAAGAACACACCAACTTCTTCATCAGCATGGATCAGAAATTGTCACAATGAAATCTAATGCACTTTAGTATTTAGCCAACAATGTCTATAAATATGTGACTTATAATAACTCCCATGTATCAACCAACTAATGTTCAGCAGTATCGTCTAGTAAGAGAGTGGCCTTGAAGTACATGTTTGTGCTATTGTAAAACTACCTTCTATTGTAATAATAACCATTTCAGACTGAAGGAGAGATTCTAAGCCATAAGAAAAAAAGGAAATCACTTCTGTTTTGCTGCTGAAGATATTTTGCTTATGTTTACACAAGCACGCGGCAGAACTGAG
This sequence comes from Lynx rufus, assembly GCF_022079265.1. Lineage (NCBI taxonomy): Eukaryota > Metazoa > Chordata > Mammalia > Carnivora > Felidae > Lynx > Lynx rufus. The sequence continues at coordinate 7,536,946 of NW_025814878.1, forward strand.
AACATTTTAATTCTCACATTAAAATTATCTTTTTTCTGAAAATGTTTTTAACAAACTCCTTTTCCACTCTAGTGTAGAGTATATCTTGCCAATATGTTCAGAGAATCACGAATATTGCTGTTACCAACTCAGGATATTAGTAATACTGGGACTGTAGTTGTTCCAACAACTATAATAGGGTATCAAAACACATTTTTTCCCAACAATTTTTTTAAGGGAAAGATCTTCTCACTGTTTGGAGGCAACGATGATGAAACTGTTCTGCCAACAGTGGGGATGGAATCAGGAGGGGAAAATCCTTGCAGAGCAATGTTCTCTGGGATTTCAAGGTAGGCAAATGTGGCACCAGCAGGGGATTTCAATAACCAGGGCTGGCTTTGTGGATCATTTTATTATATGCTTGTGCAATAAAATATTTAGGAGAGGCAATGAAGTTCAGCCTTTCTATTTCTGTGAAAGATCGCCATTGCTTCTTGTTTACCTCTGTGTAAATACCGGTTGGTATATACAGAGATTGCATGACGTGTGAATGCGCTACAAACTAATTCTGTGCTTTAGATTCCAGGATTACAGGAGTGTCTTTCCAGGCTGGTGAAATCCAAAGAAATTACTTCCGATACCTTTTTAGTTCTTCTGCCACCGTTCGGTGTTTGTTAAAAAGGAAATTAAAAGACCAAAGTTGGCAGCTTTACACTGTGTCGGTTCCCAGCTCCTTAATAACTTAGGTTATGTCTTTGTATCTCTAGCGATAGGTTTAAACTCTTTACTCATTTAATTTTTGTTTAGGGATGCCATATATGCGAATGATTTGAAGTGTTAACATATTACTTATATGAAGTGCTTAAACATTGCAAGTGCTTAAACATTCCATGCAAGTGCTTAAACATTCTCAGTAACTCAACAGCAACTATTTCAGACGGGGATTCATTGCTTTATTGGATTCCTCTAACAATTTAGAAATTCTGCCTTATGCTACACTTGAATCTGCCTGCTTACACCTTTTAACTATGACTCATTTTTTTTCCTGTAAAAAAAAAACGGTCTTTCTTTCTCTAAACATTAGAATTTACTTTTTGAGCCTATATTTAACCCTCTTAAGGAATTGGTAAAGCACTTTAAGATGACATTTTTTGACCTTGAGAAAGGATTTTGATATTAAAGTCTATATTTTATTTCATTTTAAAATTAAAAAGCAATGTCATAGGAGTGTCTTTTAAAATAAAAATTGAAATGCAGCTTACAATAAAATTGGACTTTTTGCAGACTGTGAAAATGTTTCAAAACCATTTATTTCATTAAAATACTAGAAGAATGACTTCTAATGTAGGACATTAAGTATCATTAGAAACATAAAATTTTACGTACTTCTAAAAATATTACATTATTTTATTTTTCCTCTATGCTATAAAATTTAAACCTCCAGGTAAAATTTTGCTTTTGATTTCTAAAACCTAGCTGAACAATATTACGAGGGACTACAATAGTGATTCAGACTCTCCAGCTACACAGAATTTGTCCCACTAGCTATTTATTATGTAAATAAAGTAAGTCTACTACTGAGGCTTGTCAGTTATGGTGTCACATGTTGTTTGGGGGTCAAATGATATTAGTTGTGAAAGAATTGAATCTGCACAATCTCTTTTCTTCCCTCTGTCCCTCCCTCCTTCTTTCTTTTCCTTCTTCTCCTTCCTTCTCCTTCTCATCTCTCCCTTCTCCCTCTCCTTTTCTCCTCCTCCTCCTTCTTCTTCTCCTTCTTCCTCTTTTTCTCTCCCCCTCCTCCTCCCAATCCCCCTCCTGCTCCCTCCTCCTTCTTCTTCTCCTCCTTCTCTTTCTTCTTCTTCTTCTTCTTCTTCTTCTTCTTCTTCTTCTTCATAGTTTAAGAGCAAGTCTTTTCTCTTGCTCCTTGTATTTTTCAGTGTGTGTGAATAAGGAGAATGTAAACATTACCTTAAATTAAACAAGTAATTATCTGAGGATCATTGAACAAACCTAAACAGACGTGGTCAATTTTTCTGATCACTCTCCATTTATCATTTATCTGTGTAGTAAGAACTGAGTCATTGCCTTCGGAGTCAGCAGTTTCCAGACCTCTGCTTCTCCTCAAATTTACCTCTTTTTTTTTTTTTTCAAACTGACCTCTTAAAGGATGAGTTAGGCTAAGCGTACTGGCTGTATAATTGGAAGACTCTTTGGCATTTAAAAAAATTGCTTTTCTCCTCTACAGATTTGCATTAAAGACCATGTCCATTTACACAAAAGGACAAACATGTTCCACATGTGTCACCATTTTTGTGCATTCATTTTCTGAAGGCTTGTCGTTTTTACTTTGTAGTATGGGTAAATGTTAATTATTAACCATATTAGTATAGAATTTGAAATAAAACTTTTTCCTCAGGTTACATTAGCTTCATAACACACACACACACACACACACACACACACACACACTCACTCACATGTACCCACACACATGCACATATGTATAATATAGTCCAAATAAATATTTGGCTAAACACATTTTCTACTAGAGAATATACTTTTCAAGTACTTATGAAGCACTGATTTCTTCAAACAGTCCATTTGCTAACTCTTTACAGGTCGTCCCTGTGTTAAGCAGAAATTCTGAGACTGGAGGGCAAGCTCTAGTTTCACAATTACTTGACCATAAACTTGGACAAGTTACTTAAGCTTTTTGAGATTTTGTGTGTTCTTCTGTAAAATTAGACTAACAATACATAACCTACTTAAATCACAAAAGTACTAAGTGGATAAAGTGAGATGATAAAGAATAATGGAAATAACTAAGAAAATTTAAACTATTACTAACTTTATCATACCATCCTGAACTCAGTTGAGAATGTTGTTAGGATACCATCAGGTGACTGATGGACGTGTGGTCAATGGCATATGTTGCTAAGACCAGACTGATTTAATGAATTTCTGTGAGGCCCAGCTTTAGAACTTGTAGCTATGGGGCACAGCTTACTCAGACAGAGCTCCTGAACACATTATAATCTACTGAAGGAGGCAGGCATAAACTGAAAAGTGTTATGATGGAGCTTTTAAAAATGAGACAGAGAACAAGGAAGGAAAACTAACTCCAGTGGGAATATGAGAGGATCTTGTGAAAAAAGCAGGATTAGCACTTGAAAAAATGGATATAGCCGACAACCATCAATTGTAAATCGAGAAGAGAGTAGATTTAGGTTTTTCACAGAATGAATAAATTGCAATTTTTTTAGTGTAATGACTTACTGTTGGGATTAGGACATCCCAAGGTTTTTTGTTACTGTTGGATCATAAACATACTTAGATAAAAATCATTGTACGTATAACTTCGGTGAGATATTTGGGTAAATGAACATGAATTACTTTGTACCTCTTGATTACCTAGATATAGCATCAGAAAAATTTTCATAGTTTCTCTTTTCTTATCCTTGGTTTTCTTGCTAATTGGCTAAAAGAGATGCTGCTGACTATCATGAAATGATTCGCCTACTACTTGCTCTTGAATTTGGGAGATTTTAGAGCCTCTTGGAAATTCCTTCTTCACATAGAAATTTGGAAAAATGCTTTCTAGAAATGTTCTGATGTTTAAATAAAATATAGTGAGTCTTTTAGCAATTGCCTATTTAGCAAGGTTTGATGGATAGGTGTTAGTATTTGTTCCGGTTTGCATTTTTAAAACAGATTGTAGTGATGCTGAAGGTCATCTGAAGAAGATTTAGATTTCTTAGTGTTGTTGACACTTTTATGCCTACTGCCTCATGGCCATGCGAGGGTACTAGCAGTAGACATTACTGAGGAGAAAGGGATGACAGATCCGGGCTCTCTGGTCTTTTGGCCAGAAGTTTCCCTATCTAGGCCACTTTACATTAGTCTCCACTTTTTTTTTAAGTTTATTTATTTATTTTGAGAGACAGAGAGAGAGAGAGAGAGAGGGAGGGAGGGAGGGTGTGAGTGAAGGGGGGAGGGGCCGAGAGAGAGGGAGAGAGTATCCTAAAAAGGCCCCATAATCAATCAGCTCACAGTCCAAAGTGGGGCTTGACAGGGGGCTTGACCCTGAGATCATGACCTGAGCCAACATCAAGAGTCAGGGACGCTTAACTGACTGAGCCACCCAGACACCCCCAGTCTCCGCTTTTAAAGACTCTACTGATGGACCACGGCTCCTTCAGTAAATTGTTTTCACATCCCCAAACTGATGATTACAGTATTATTATTACTATTGTTATTATTATTATTATTTTAATAAGGGAGGCATTTCACATTCTTCAGTCAGTTGCTTCACCTGAAATTGTAGTTACCTTTTGAGTAGCTACCTAGAATTAAAAAAAAAAGTGACCTTTATATGGTCCAGACTACTGTGCAGAAACTTGATCCTAGGGTTCATGGCCAAAGCTCTTGTTTGTTAACAAATAGCTGCTTTACCTGTTTCATCTTCTTTGTATATAAGCACCTGAGGTTTCTCCCAAGGGCAAGAGAAGACTGGGAACAAGTCATATTGGAAATATTATTTGAAAATTGTTCAATGTTACTTCCATAGCTTGTTTAGCTTTGAGAGACCCTGCCAATATGTGAATGGGGGGCAGCAGTTTAGAGACAAATCCTGGACCAGGATGGGTCTATCATGAAATGGACAGTATTATGGCACTGTCATTTTTAACCTTTGAAATTTAAATATAGGTGACTGATGTCTGGTGCAAGATTAGTTATTTCAGTCTGTTCCCTCTTCATCTTGACACTATCTAAACGCCACTAAAGGAGCTATCAGTTCTCGTGATGAGTGGGCCGGAAGTAACCTACCCGGTGCTCTCAATTTAGCTGCCTGTATTATTGATTTGATAGCCCAGACCCGGAATCTTGGGAAGCAGGACAGCAGAGACACAAGCGAAAAGACAAACCTTTGATGATTTAGTGGCCTGTATATGAGGTATCAGGATATTCAGATACCCCTCTGTCTCTTTCTGTGTGAAGGAATTATAATGATGGTTCGATAAAACACACTTCCAAAGGAGAAAAATTTGCCCTTATATTGTTGTCTCCTAACCTTTTGCTCAACCCCCCAAATAATTCTAGGAAAATTAATAACCCAATTCATCCCGTTCTAAGATTTTGAGTAGATATTTTCGAGAAGACTAATGTTTTGTATTCAACAGTCAGACACATGTGAATCATCTTCTGTGTGTTCTCTCTTTTGCTCATGCAGCAGCAGAGAGCTGACTCATGACTGGTTCTCTTCCAAACTGGAGCTCAAGATTTCAGACCAATGAATTCCAGAACAGGAAATTCAGCAGCAAACATTTTGGTGGAAATGTCAAGGGTTTCTCTGGCTCCTGCAATCTTCAACGGCTTCTAAGGATATGGAACTCTAAGGTTACCTTCTTCAGTATGCACAGTGCTGAGGGCTGACTGTATGCAGTACAGAAATGGGGTGATTCAGACTTGGGAAAAAAAACCCTGTTTCTCATTATGCTTAAGTTCTAGAGCTGTTTCGAAGGTTTGTTTCTCTGCGTACCTTCATGAGAGGAATGTGAGACAGAGCCCATTAGAAATGGCTAGCCACTTTTACCTGGGTTCTTTTAGTTACTGACAAACGTAGAAAGAATGTTTCCCTGCAAAGCTGAAGAAAGTGAGAGAGTTGCTTATTTTTCTATGACAACTGAAATACTTAAATCAGATAATCATTTAAATATTGATATAATTTTTAAAAATTGTTTACCTATATACCTATCAGGTAAATAATTAGCTCCAGGTGAACAAAACAATTTTCATATAAATCAGCTCTAATAAACTGTTTATAAAGCCAAGCATACAGTGATAAAATTTGACCTTCCTAAATGTTGTCTTTTCCTATGTCTTGTCTTTATCAGTGAACATGGAAGGACATGGTCAGTACCTCTGCTTTTCTGGGTAAAAATAATAATGAACTAACCACATGAGTTAGTTTGGAAAAGACTTCGTTGTCTGTCCACACCTAACACAGCTGACCAATGTTATGACATAGAGCACTGTAAGATCTCAATGTAAATCACAAAATGAACCGGAATCTAGATCGGAGGTCTGCAAGCTCCAGGCCCAGGACAAATCTGTCCTGCCGCACTGCTTGTGTTCATTGGAACACAGCTACACCCATCATTTTGCTACCTGTTGTCCACAGCTACTTTTACACTATAAAGGCAGAGACGGAATGGTCAGGAAATCTGAAAATATTTATTATCTGGACATGTAAGGAAAATTTTTTCAACCCCTGCTCTTGATCAACAACTTTACGACACACAAAAATCAGGAGGACCTATTGGGTGATACCGGTAAAACCAACAGAGAGGCAGAAGGAAATTTTAAAAAACAGAAAAGGAACATTGGAAAAGGAAAAAGAATGGATTGAAAGATATCAAGAAGAGAAATGAGAATAAGAAAATGGGAAAAGAAAAAAAAGAAAACAAATCCCTTTTAGTTGTGGGTTGTACAGTGTCCCTGCCTAATAGATTCTATAGAACCTCGAGTATCTGCACTAGAAGCTTTCTGATTTTAGTTTAACCAAAGAACATGTTATGTGGCAGTAAACTTTTCAGAGGTTTTGAGAGGAAAGAGGTATTACTAACCAATGGATGGTGTTCAATCGCGTATTCTCCAATACCGTATCAATTTGCTATTGGATTAATTATTGAATTAATCTGAAAAAAATATTTAACGAATGTTGCCAAGTTTCAGTTCCAGTCAGCTTATCTCTTTGTGACTATGAGATTTCTTAAATTTTTAAAAAATGTTTATTTATTTATTTATTTTGAGAGAGAGAGAGAGAGAGAGAGCGTGAGCGGAGGGAGTGGCATGATGGGGTGGGGGTGGGGGGGAGAGAATGTCAAACAGGCTCCATGCTGGCAGTGCAAAGCCCAATGCGGGGCTCGATCCTACGAACTGCGAGATCATGGCCTGAGCCAAAACCAAGAGTCGAGGGCTTAACCAACAGCCACCCAGGTACTCCACGTTTAAAAAAAAAAAAAAAAAAAATTGAACAGTAATCATTCCCAAAATGCCAGGCTCATCAGTTCTTAGAAACAATTTTAAAATTGGGCTTTGAATCTGACAAAGCCTTAATAGCAGCTCCAATGGCACTGGTTTAATTTAAACTGACGATATAAGTTTTTTTTTTTTTAAGTTGAACATTGATTCTCAGTTCAGCTCTGTTTTTATGAAAAGAGTAAACATTTTGAATATACTAGAAGAAAAATACATCAGTGCAAGCAAAAACAGGCTTTGCTTAAAAAGTAGTGTGAGACACCATCACCCAGAAAGATGTTTGTCAGAGTAGTAAATATTCTTGGAAGATAATTTTGTGAGGGCTGACGCTATTATTTTAAATGCTTTTAATGAACATGCCTATAGAAAATTAGGGGAGGATCGTGGAAAGAGGTAGACAGACAAGGTCAAGGTTTTCTCCTATCACCCACTAGTCATTTGACTTTTGGTGAATCACTGTGTACTTCCTCGTGAGTAAAATCAAGTACGCCACGCCCTATTTTGTGAGGAGTTGTAAGAGAGTAAGTAAAATAATTCACAAAAATCATTTATCACAGAACTTAGTATACAGCTAACACAAATAGATCATGTATAGTTGCTTTTATTATTTTTTATATATCATGTCCTAATAAATACAAATTTGCTTTTTTTGTGAATTTTAGAAATGATAAGACAATTGGAGCTATTTTCTTCTATGATAATACAAAGGAGTGAGTTGCTTCTATGTATTTGACTTTTTAAAATTCCACCTAGAAGTGTGATCATGCAGTATTTTCTTTCTGTGTCCGGCTTTTCTTCCTTAGCATAAGGTATGTCTTCCAGGTTCATCCATGGGGTAGCAAATGGCAGAAACTCCCTTTTTTAGAGGTTGGATAATATATCATTATTTATACGTTTGTACTTATAGATGTGTAAAATCTCACAATTTCTTTTTCCATTCACCTACTGGTGGACACACGGTGTTTTCCCCCGATCCCTTGACTACTCGGAATAATGTTGCAATGAATGTAGGACCACAGATATCTCTATGAAGTACTGATTTTATTTACTTGGGGATTATACGGAGAAGGGTTGCGGGATCCTATGGTAGTTCTAATTTAGTTTTTTTGAGGAACCTCAGACTGCTGTGTTAATTTACATTCTAACCAACAGCGTGCAAGGGGGCCAACTTTTCTATATACTTGCCAATAAGTGTTATCTTTTATTTTCTTGATAAAGGCCATCTTAACAGGTATGAGGTGATATCTCATTGTGGTTTTGATGGGCACTTTTGAATTAAAACAAAACAGCCAACTCACTTAGTTGTCTTTTCAAAAAAATAAGAGTAATGTTATCTCCAGGAGAAGGAAGTTTTTTTAGTTACTACACACAGATCAAGAAAATATTTTTGGTGGATTTAGGCATGTTTCAACCAAACAAAACATTAATATTAGACATTTGGCTTTGTCTGTTGATGATTGCCTTTGAATTTTAGAAATCAGAAATCTTTTGGAAAAAAGAAATCAGAAATCTCCTTTTCTTTTTTTTATCATTATAAGGGTGATTTATTATGTTTGTTTAATGATAATATTCTATATTTCTTTTTTAATTATTGCTAATTCTTCTTTCCACTATTTTTAATAAACCACAATTTCTTTTACTTTCATAACTTCTAATATTTTGAGATGCAATATTAATTTATATTAAAAGCTGATTTATATGTTTTAAAAATGTCTTAGGCTTATATTTCTGTATTTTTAAGCTCAAATATAAAATAGTTACTTTGTAAAATTTAAATTCAAGTTAGTTAACATACAGTGTACTGTTGGTTTCAAGAGTAGAGCCCAGTGATTAATCACTTCCATATAACACCCAATGCTTATCCCAACAAGTGCTCTCCTTAATGCCCATCACCCATTTAGCCCATCTCTCCCACTAGAGAGATGCTAGATGCTAGTTGCTCTAGCAACTCTCAGTTTGTTCTCTGTATTTAAGAGTCTCTTATAGTTTGCCTCTCTCTCTGTTTTTATCTTATTTTTCCTTCCCTTCACCTATGCTCATCTGTTTTGTTTCTTAAATTCCACATATGAGTGAAATCATATGTTGTCTTTCTCTGACTGACTTATTTTGCCTAGCATAATACACTCAAGTTCCATCTATGTTGCTGCAAATGGCAAGATTTCATTCTTTTTGATTGCCAAGTAATATTCCATTACATAGATACAGATATAGATATAGATATATAGATACAGATATAGATATATAGATAGATATAGATATAGATATAGATGATATAGATATACAGCATCTTCTTTGTCCATTTGTCAGTTGATGGAAATTTGAGCTCTTCCCGTAATTTGGCTATTGTTGATAGTGCTTCTATAAACATTGGGGTGCATGTGCCCCTTTGAATCAGCATTTTTGTATCTTTTGGATAAAAATGTCCCAACAAACAAGACTCCTGGGCCAGAGGCTTCCCAGAGGAATTCTACAAGACATTTAAAGAAGAGTTAATACCTATTCTCAAACTGTTCCAAAAAATAGAAATGGAAGGCAAGCTTCCAAACTCATTCTATGAAGCCAGCATTGCCTTGTTTCCAAAACCAGAAAAAGATCCCACTAAGGAAACTTATAAGCCAATATCCCTGCTGAAACTTGATGCAAAAATTCTCAACAAGATACTAGCAAATTGAATTCAAGAGTACATTAAAAGAATTATTCACCATGATCAAGTGGGATTTATTTATGGCTGCAGGGCTGGTTCAATATTTGCAAATCAATCAAAGTGATATACCACATTAATAAAAGAAAGAACAAGAACTGTATGATCCTCTCAATACATGCAGCAAAAGCATTTGACAAAATATAGCATCCTTTTTCAATAAAAACCCTCAAAAAAGTAAGGATAGAGGGAACATACCTCAACATCAGAAAGGCCTTATATATGAAAGACCCATAGCTAATATCAATGGGGAAGGATTGAAGGCTTTCCCCCTTAGGTCAGGAACACAACAGGGATGTCCACTCTCACCACTGTTTTTCAACATAGTACTGGAAGTCCTAGCCTCAACAACCAGACAACAAAAAGAAAAAAAAAACATACAAATTGGCAAGAAAGAAGTCAAACTTTCACTTTTCACAGGTGATGTGGTACTCTACGTGGAAAACCCAAAAGACTCCACCAAAAAACTGTGAGTACTGATACATGAGTTCAGCAAACTTGCAGGATATAAAATCAACGTACAAAAGTTGGTTGCATTTCTATACACCGATAATGATGCAGCAGAAAGAGAAATCAAGGAATCGATCCCATTTACAATTGGACCAAAACCCATAAGACCTAGGAATAAACCTAACCAAAGAGGTTAAAGACCTGTACACTGAAAACTATAGAAAGCTTATGAAAGAAAGTGAAGAAGACACAAAGAAATAAGGAAACATCCATGCTTGTGGACTGTAAGAACAAATATTGTTGAGATGTCTATACTACCCAAACAATCTACACGTTCAATGCAATCTCTATCAAATAACACCATCATTCTTCACAGAGCCAGAAAAGAGTCTCCTTAATGTTCCATTCTCCTACTTATACTAAAATCAAAGATTAACATGACTTTCACCAGATTTACACAACTCAAGATTAAATTGAGGAAAGATGGCTATAATTATATTTCTATAGTGAAGGAACTTATCCTGATATTTTTGAAAAATCCTTAAATTCTACCAGAACCTAACAAAAAGGCATAGAATACATTTCTCCCTCAAAGCTCTCAAAAGGAACTAAGACAAATTATATCTTGATATCTCATTTCTAGCTTCCTGGCTGTGAGACAATAAATTCCTATTGGTCTAAAGCACTCAGTTTGTGGTACTTTGTCCTCACTGATCCACATTAATCCATCAAAGCAACAAGTTGGAGTCTTGCTTTGTTAGATATTTTAAGAGATCTTATAATTTGGTTTATTAGTTCATCTTATATTTAGACAAGAGTTATAGATTTATTTTCTAAATTGTGTTAATATTGATAAGGTTTTATCAATTCTTATGGAAGCTAGGGAAGCCAATTTTATAGACCAATAGAAATGGAAGTGTCAACATGTATTAAGAGTTGTCAATCATTTAAAAATATAAAAGCATTAATTACTCCCATTAGGTCTTTAGAAAAGTGTAGTTGAATGTCCAAGTGATTTTGTGACTTTTTAAAATTTAGTGGAACAGGCTTTTCATGTTTTTCTTTACTTTTTCCTTAAAGTTGTAGCAATCACCTATCTTTACCCTTATTTAAAAAGATCCGAAGAAACACTAATTTTGAGTCATTTTATCATTGAAAGTGTTTCAATCTACAAAAGTTAACCATTGCATACTAGAAATTTGGTTTCTTTCTATTCAAAAGCTTTCCTTGAAAGAGAAATTTATATAGGTAAAAAGACAAACCATATAACCAGAGAAGATTCTACCAATGATTAAAAAAAACAACAAAAAACATGTTACTTCTTTGTTCTCATATGTCAGGAAATATCAGAAATTTAAGACAAACACAGATACACAAATTAAATAAAGACTAATAAGAAAATGGGTCCAGATTTCTTGTCCAGCTGACAGAGACTCAATTTCTGACATCTACCACATGTCAACTGCGTAATTCAAAAATCAGATTTCACCATGGTTGTCACCACAAACAGACTTGATTATAAATAGAGTTACTGAGTAGAGCTAAAAGAAAAAGCTCAGTTCTCATTCATGATATTTGCCAAAGGACCTAAACAAAACAAAGCCTAAGGCTTAGCTGGCATAGGTCCAGACAAGGTAAACCATCAAATTTCACATTTCTCTTGGCTTTCATAGCAGAACAGAGGTATACTATCACCTATGGAACCTATAAGAATGACTGTCAAAGACGATTCAGAGACAAGTGCAATTAGAAAAAAAACATCTTATGAAGAACACAAGGGAATCAGATTGCAGAAGAAAAGATTTGTCAAATATAAAACACAACAAAGAAGAAATATAAATTAAGATGATTATTGAATGTACATTCATCAGCTCATGTTGACACACAGTAATTTTTCAAATTATCATATATTCATAAATAATGTGTCTTCAAATATCAGGACATCAAGAATTAACAATAAACTTGTCTTTGTTAGGAAGTCCAGTTTAAAGGAAATATTCAAGATTTTATTATTGTGGGGACAAGAACCAATCAGAATGACTTCTTTATTTTTAGCTGATCATAGATATCCACACCCCCCCCTTGATTGTGGTTTGTAAAGTATACAGTAGTTATATTAAGTGCAGGACAAAGTATTGGATTTTATTACCTCACAACCCACTACCTCTACTCCTTAGGCAAGTTTCTAACCTTCTCTGTGCTCCAGGTTTTTCACCTGCAAAAGTGAATGGCAAAAAGATTATCTTTCTCAGTGAGTTGTTATAAGGATTAAATTAGTGTTCAGCAAGGACTGCAATATAGTAAGCAATATAAGAATGTATGTCCTTATTGCTATTATGTGGATGGAAATGAGCCAATGGAGAAGAGAAATTGATGATGCAGGAGAGGACAACTTCTGTAGTGATGTCCTTAAGTAGATGAAGATCGGCAGATGGGATCTAGTGCCCAAGTAGAAACAGGGCGTGGATAGGGACATAGAAGATATGTCCATATAAGCATGAAACAAAGCACGATACGTGGGTGCAAAGTATTCAGGAGATGTGGTAGAGGGGACTTTTCTCCAGACTGCTTGCATTTACTCCACCAACTAAGAAGCATCTGGAAGTGAAAATAAGGAAGGATGTATTAGAGGAGGGGAAGGTGTAATACTGCCATCTCAGAGACTAAACTGACAGTGTAGTAGGACTCTGAAGGCAGAATCTGAAATACCAAGGATTATGGCAGAGAAAACATTATTGACATAGTCTGAATATGTTATTTTTATGTTTTTATGAGGTTTTAGATTCAAGACCAAATTCCACTTTATGTTGGACTTAAATCCTGTAAACTTTATAGAATTCCACCTTATAGAAGTGGCTATTATAATTTCTATTCTTTCTTGTATAGCATTATCCATTGGAAGATTTTGGCTACATTTCTAAAACTTCAAAAAAAAATTCAGTGGATAAAACCACATTATTTTATACGTATACCTGCTTTATGGGTATCCATGAATTTGGTTTTAATGGTAAAATGCAACAATAAAGAAATTTAGCAACAGTGAGGGGGCCACCTGAGCTTACTGGTTATTAATGAAAAATGAAACCAGTCACACAGGTTCTATGAATAAGAAGACAATAGATACTTGGACCAAGATAGAGCTGAGAAAGTTAAAGTTACATGCAAGAAGTTCACATAGAGGTGAATTATATAATCTCAGCTGGATAAAAGAGGAAGCAGGAATATAAGTGGGTAAGGTTCAAATATGTTAGGATCAACGGATGATAGAAAGGGCTTAGTTATTGACAATGGCCTGTTCTGGAAGAAGCTGAGCTAAGTTAGGGGATGATATTATGCAGAAAAGAAGGCAGGATCTGGGAGAACTGTATGTTGGATGAGTTATCCATATACATGTGGGAATATCGCCATCTTTATTTCAAAATAAAAATATTCAGGTGTTGGTGGAATCACATCTTTATGCATCCCTAACCTTAGAAAATGCGGTTCAGCTTATATTTTTATTTGTTTTTATTACTATAAGCTCCAGCTATGCCAGTCTTTTGAAAAGGAAAATTCATGGTGAGGTAGCCTTTTCACTCTTTTTTTTTTTTATTTTTTTTTTCAACATTTATTTATTTTTGGGACAGAGAGAGACAGAGCATGAACGGGGGAGGGGCAGAGAGAGAGGGAGACACAGAATCGGAAACAGGCTCCAGGCTCTGAGCCATCAGCCCAGAGCCCGACGCGGGGCTCGAACTCACGGACCGCGAGACTGTGACCTGGCTGAAATCGGACGCCCAACCGACTGCGCCACCCAGGCGCCCTTTTCACTCTTTTCACTCTTAAGATGGTACAGAGATAATAGTTTTTGATGTAATGAAGACTATAGGATGGAAATGAGTTCTGGATATTTCCCTCTTAAACTCAAGTCGTTCATTCTCAATGTACCCTGTATCTGTTGTCAAGTGTCTTCTTCAATCAGACAATCAAGTGTCTTATTCCCTCTGAGAATAGTAATTCATTAATTTATTCTCCCTAAAGAATAAATTGTGAGGAGTTTGATATTTTTTAAGGACAGTAATTTGAAATTGCCATTAATAGCAGAAAAGCGCCAAAAACCATAAGAGAATAGTAGAAAAAATAGTGATAAATCTCCTTGGGCTTTAATTTAAAATATTTAAAATGTTAAAAACAGATTTCATAAAATTCCTCTTTTCTTATATGAAATAGTATTTGGTAGGTCACTGATTATTTAGTTTACAAAATAAAAGCTATGTAAAACATTTCTAAGCTTGACTAATGAAAAGAAATATTATAGACTCTTATAAGAAAAATATTGTTTGAACAAGATCATTTTACCTATCTGTAGTGGTATTCTTTGCTCTACTTTGCTAAAGAATGACAGAAGAGAAGCCTGCACTCTTATTAGATTTTGTACTTTCATGTTCAAGAACCTATTCTTTGAAGCTGAATCTGAAATATAAAGTATTACTGCCAAGAGCATCATTGGCATAGCTTGGACATTTTGTTTATATTTTCAGAGTGGATTAGATTTGTGCCCAGTTTCCACTTGGTATTGAAAATAAATCCTGCCAACAGCTTCGAAGAACTGACTGTAGTGGATTTTTATTCTTTGTTTTCTTGTCTATATTTAATTAAAAACAAAGCAGTCATTTATCTACTGGGGCGTATTTATCCAGTGATAGTCTTTAAAAAAAAATTTAACCTTTATTTAGTTTTGAGAGAGAGAGAGAGAGAGAGAGAGCACGAGCACGGGAGGGTCAGAGAGAGAGGGAGACACAGAATTTGAAACAGGCTCCAGGCTCTGAGCTGTCAGCGCAGAGCCCGACGCGGGGCTCGAATTCATGAACCTCAAAATCGTGACCTGAGCTGAAGTCCGATGCTTAACCGACTGAGCCACTGAGGCGACCCCAGTGCCTTTTACTCTTCTTTTAAGTTTTTATTTATTGGTCTTTTATTCTTCTTTTCTTTTAAGTTTTTATTTAAATTCCACTTAGTTAACATACAGTGTAATATTAGTTTCAGGTGTATAATATAGTGACTCAACACTTCTATACATCACTAGGTGCTCATCACAAGTGCCCTCCTTAATCCCCAATGCTTATTTAACCCATCCCCCCCCCCCCCATCTCCCCTCTGGTAACTACAGTTTGTTCTATACAGTTAAGAGTCTGTTTCTTGGTCTGCTTCCTTCTCTGTTTCCCTTTTCTTGTTTGTTTTGTTTCTTAAGTCCCAAATATGAATGAAATCATATGGTATTTGTCTTTGATTGACTTATTTCACTTAGCGTAATATTCTCTAGTTCCATTCATGTTGTTACAAATGGCAAAATTTCCTTCTTTTTTATGGCTGAGTAATATGCCATTGTCTATATGTACCTGACCTTCTTCATCCATTCATGAGTCAATGGGCAGCTGGGCTGTTTCCGTAATTTGGTTATTGTAGATAATGCTGCTATAAACACTGGGGTGAATGTATCCCTTTGAATTAGTATTTTTGTATTCTTTGGGTAAATACCTAGTAGTGCAATTGCTGGATCACAGGGTAGTTCCCTCACACGATATTTTAACTACAAACTTAAGCTCTTTAAAAGTAATTGTATCTGGGGGCGCCTGGGTGGCTGAGTCAGTTAAATGTCCAACTTCGGCCCAGGTCATGATCTCACAGTTTGTGGGTTCGAGTCCCGCGTTGGGCTCTGTGCCAACAGCTCGGAGCCTGGAGTCTGGTTCGGATTCTGTGTCTTAATTTCTCCCTGCCCTTCCCCCACTTGTGCTCTGTCTCTCTGTCTCTAAAAAATAAATGTAAAAATATTTAAAAATATATAAAAAAATAAATAAAAGTAATCGTATCTGGCAACAAACAGTACTTTCCATATGTACCTAATTAATATGCTGTAATTTGTGTCAGTGCTGAAAAAAAGGTAGAGGAAATGTTGGCAGAACTATAAGAATTTCTGTAAACAATGACAGTTTATAGAACATTGTAACATTATAACTTCTTCATGCATAAGCCTATAACATTTAAAATTAAACTGAGCTGGGGCGCCTGGGTGGCTCAGTCAGTTAAGCGTCCCACTTCGGCTCAGGTCATGATCTCGCAGTCCGCGGGTTCAAGCCCCGCGTCAGGCTCTGTGCTGACAGCTCAGAGTCTGGAGCCTGCTTCGGATTCTGTCTCCCTCTCTCTCTGCCCCTTCCCCGCTCATGCTCTATCTCTCTCTGTCTCAAAAAATAAATGCATATTAAGAAAAAAATTTTTAAATAAAGTTCATTATCTTGACAAAAAGGCAAAATTAATTCTTGTCTGCATCTCGATATCATAATGGGCTTGACCTTTTGGGTCTTGTTTGATTAGAAAGAACTAGGGACATCTCAGTGACTCAGTCGGTTGAGAGTGCACTTCCGGCTGAGGTCATAATCTCACGGTATGTGAGGTTGAGCTCCTGCTGACAGCATGGAGCCTGCTTGGGATTCTCTCTCCCTCTCTCTCCTCTCCTCGCTCTCTCTCTCTCTCTCTCTCTCTCTCTCAAACTAAATAAATAAAAACTTAAAAGAATAGCAAGCATGTTTTAAGTGTTAAATGGTATTATTAATTCTTTTAAATAACTAAAGTAGTTGATAAAGTTTTCAACAGGCTAGTGAAACAATCAGTGACTTTATTCATGTTTACTCTTTCTCCGATGTGTAAATCAGTCTGGTTACACAGAGTTAAAGAAGATGCGACACTTCCTCCCATGCAAATGCATGGGAATGCATGATTTGCATAAGTATGCTCTTTTCACAAGGAAGTAAGGCATTTTGCCTCTTGAAATCTCTGTGAAATATCATGGATTAAATTTGCCTACAGCAAGGACAAAAACCTAAAATAAAAAGAGTTTTATTTCATGAAATGGCCCTATCTGGACAATAATTTTCTCTTCCATATTCACTGTATATAAGGAATCTCTTTTATGCATTTTATTTCTTCTTTCATCTTCTGTATGAAGCCAGGATTGGCTACCATATGTTCACTTTCTGTAGGTAATGGGCCAACCCTCTCAGCAGGTCCTTGAGTATATTTGAGCCCCTTTCTTGGTTTCTTATGGCACACTCTGGGCTGTGGACAGAAAACCGCATTTTCCCAAGATCTTCAGGAGTCTTTGACATAATCTGAAAAGGTGGCTTTCCCTTTTCTGGTGAGAGCTTAGAAGAAATTCCTCTTCTATCTCATTAAAAAAGTGGACATCTACTCTCTTGCTGGAGGTAGAGAAACATTCACATATCCTTAAACACAGTCAAATCTGTGAATTCAAATCTGCTTAGTTATCTTTTTAAGGAGGCTGATGAAATTAGTTGTTATATGAGAATCACGGTTGGCAACAGTTTGATAGCAATAAGGACTGGAGGGAAAGTATGACTTGCTTCTTAATTTCTGCTTTTGATCACCATGAAGGAAGACGCTGTAATCCATAATACACTTTGAAATCACGGCAGACAGAAATTCATAAGAGGCCTCAAATAGTACTTTCACTTGATATCAAGTGTTATACAGGAGGAAAACATTATCTAATACAATAACTTCCTAAGTTTGTTCGTTCCATTTTTCACACACCAGTTCTCTACCTACATAGTGCAGTACGGTTTTAATGGCTCAGTTCAACTTTTAACAGCTCTCACCAGCGTCATGAGCTTCTACAATTAGAAGAATAGAGGCAAGAAACAAAAATATGTTTGTACTGCTTTCATTTTTACCTATGTTACCTCTACTGGTGCTTTTTATTTCTGCACATGAATTTGAATTACTATCCAGTGTCATCTTATTTCAGTCTGAATGTGAACAAAACTGGTGTTGTGGGCTGAGTCATATTTCTCCATAATTTGTATATGGAAGTCCTAGCCCCCAGAATGTACCTCAGAATGTAACCATATTTGGAGATAAGTTATTTAAAGAGGTAATACAGTGGGTCTTAATCCCATATAACTGGTGTTCTCATAAGAGGACACTTTGACATTAATCCAGTGTTCCTATTACTTTTATGGAGGGGAGGATTTTAATATGAATGCCAGCTTGGGATTTAAATTGTCTCTTCAATGATTTTAATTCTGCTTTCTCCCCAACACCAAGGCCAAGACAGGCTGTATGTGTGTGTGTGTGTGTGCATGTGTGTGTAGGTTTTATTTACTGTTTACATTCACTTTTAAAAGAAGGCTATAACTCATGAGATCCACACGTATGCATGTATATTCTTTTTTTCTGCATTTTCAGGAGGGAGCACTAGGCTTTATCACATCTTCCCTTTTTCCCTCAAAGCCAGAAAAATGGAAGGTCAATGCCACAATGATTGGGCCCCTCAACACTTGCTTTTTTCTCTAAGCCTTCCATTGATTTGACTTCTGTCCTTTATTCATCCTTCAAATTCTTGCCATTTATGCAATCCTCTTACTAGGTAAAGTGCACTTTTTCCAGTTTCAGAGTTGACTTGTTTAGAGTTGTTCAAACTTTCTCATGCACCAAACTGTCAGAAGTAGAAGTCAGAAGTAGACCTTTATTTTTAATGAACAATATTCCCTAAAACTTCTCCTCTCTTGTTTCATCTCCCGGTAGTAATAAAACTTTAAAATCAGAGTCTCTAAATTAATTTTGCAGTAATACTTCTTTTTCACTTGGCATAGTGTTTATGCCAATGCTACTGTTCAGAAGCACCAAACATTTTCCATTTACATTTAGTTATTTCCTCTAATCTTTAGAAGAAAATCACTTAAGTAAGGAAGGTGTCCTTGACTTGATCGGTTGCATAGTGATGAGTAGCCATGACTAGTAGAAAGCAATCTTGGTCAGAGATTAAATGTGGCCATCGTCACTTACATGTGTAGATTAATATATTCATGTACATTATACTTTTTGCTCACTAGACAAAGATAAGCCAATATTACATTTAGATATTCGTCTAGTCCAGAGGTATAAAATTTTATTTATTATACATATCTTGCCACTTTTGCTTTTCACGGACATTGCAATTAGAATAGATCAATCTTGACTGTTTTACCCTCTATATTCAGGCATGGCCTTCTAAGCCTTCTTAACATGGTATACTGGGTGGTCTCTGGTAATTGATCATAGTTGGCACAGCATGTGAAACTGCCATCCATGATTGTTGACTACCATGTTAGCATTCGGATTTTAAAATTCTGCAGAGAATGGCTCCTGGGTGGCTCAGTCGGTTAAGTATTTGACTTCTGATTTCAGCTGAGGTCATGATCTCAGGGTTCATGAGATCAAGCCCTGACAGCACGGAGCCTGCTTGGAATTCTCTTTCTCCCTCACTCTCTGCTCATCCCCTGCTCACTCGCACGCTCTCAAAATAAATAAATAAACATTTAAAAAAATTCTACAGAGAAATAACCAACTCTGTTAAGGTATCTAAAAACAAAGTCATCTCAAATTGTTAAAACCAGAACTATTTTATAAAGGTATTTTTACTCCTATTGATTTGTCATATTTTGTCATCATTTTTTAAGATTTATTTGTTTTTGAGAGAGACATGAGTATTTAAAAATTAGATGATATAGTCTAGCTCTTTCACTTTTAATCACATATAATGAAAACTTCTTGGTTCAAGTTCCTAAAGAATGAGCCCTGGGTGACAGGTGTTGGAATAGCTTGGCAATGAAGGTCCAATGCATATTGTTGCCAAGTCTGGGAAAACTACAAATTGGCACAGAGTTGAGTCTGAGATGAGAGAATTGGTATTATAAGAGGCACCTAAGATAGATTGCCAAGATTTCATTTGAAGATGCTGTAAACTTTGCAAAAGAGATCCTAAATATAGAATTGTAAAGTTAAGCATGGGTCAGGATTTAGGAAAATAGCCAAGGTAGGAGGAGATCAGATTTTCTGCACTGCCTTTGTAGGGTGACTGGACTTACCTAAACGATACCTCTCTTAATGAAGATATGCTTTTAAAAAACCATGAGGCACTTTATAGCTTTTGTCCTGTAGAATCTTATATTAGGCAACATTTAGAATATCCTTTATAACATATCTCATATATACTGTGTAAAAAATCTTTGACAATACAAAATATCATCATTTTGGGGGCACCTGGGTGGCTCAGTCGGTTAAGGGTCTGACTTCAGCTAAGGTCACAATCTCACGGTCTGTGAGTTCGAGCCCCGCATCGGGCTCTGTGCTGACAGCTCAGAGCCTGGAGCCTGTTTCCGATTCTGTGTCTCCCTCTCTCTCTGACCCTCCCCCATTCATGCTCTGTCTCTGTCTGTCTCAAAAATAAATAAACGTTAAAAAAATATCATTTTTATTTTACAAGTTTATCCGAGTAGCTCTGCTACATGAGCAACAAACATCTCATCACATTGATGGATGTGCTAAATAGAAACACGTTTGAGAGCTTAATTACTCTTCTTCTCATATGTAATTAACTAAAAGTTATTTTCAATTTTGGCTCCTGAAGTATTTACATTTTTTTTTAATGTTTCTTTATTTTTGAGAGAGAGAATACGAGCGGGGAAGGGTCAGAGAGACACACACACACACACACACATAGAATCCAAAGTAGACTCCAACTCACTAACCATGAGATCATGACCTGAGCCAAAGTTGGACGCTAAACCAACTGAGCCACCCGGGCGCCCCCAGAAGTATTTTGGCTTGTCAAGATTCTATATGGTATTACTATGGAATGCATTGCCTCTTCTTTTTGACATTTTAAAATTAATTATTCTTCCTTTGGTTGGTTGTGTTCCAAACTGTGGTCCTGAATCTCAAAATAAAAAATATATTATTGAACTAAAATATTAGATATATGAGGTCAAATCCAGATAATATTCAATTATAGATAAGTCAGTCAGAGAAAGACAAATACCATATGATTTTATTCATGTGGAATCAAAAAAACAAAACAAAGAACAAAGAAACAAACAAACCAAAACCAGACTCTTAAATACAGAGAACAAACTGGTAGCAGAGGGGAGAGGGGAGGGAAACATATCAGTGAAGAGAAATAGAAAATTATTGAGTGTTTCCATGATGGAGCATTGTGATGGACTAATTTAATTGTGAAAAAAAGAGACATTTTCCCTGCCTTCTCAGAGTTTATAATCTAGTAAAGAATACGGAAAATAAAATAGATAATTACAATAAAGGTTGATGTCAAAGAAAAACAAATCTGGATTCAAGTAAGTAGAGTCTTTATTAAAAGGATAATTGCAATAATGGGACAGAAATACTGTAATAGATGTAGGGAGACTTTGGCAATAGGGAGAGACTTCTGACCATAAGAGCTAACATTGCCTCAAAGGGCGGGCAGAAAATGGCTTTTCTTTTATTCAGAGGAGTAGTAAATAAGGCAAGAAAGAGCCAGGTAGGGGGATGGAAGTGAGGAGGCATGACTGCAAAGTAGATGTTTTTTCCCTAGGATCAGTGATTCTATCCTCGGGAATTCTTTAGAGATCCTTTAGAAAGGACTGTTGTGTGTTCCAATGCTCTAGGGCGGGCCAAAGTTCAGGAGTCTGGGGTAAGGAGAGAAACTTGATTAAAATTTGGTCAAGTTAGTGGACATTTTGTTCTGACTGATCAGTACAAACAATTGAGTTCCTTGGTTTTGAAACAAGGAATGGGCATTTGGAGGGGCTGTGTCTGGCCTTTCCCTACGTAAACAAGAGGGACTCTCCGTGAGTTTTAAATAACTCATATGGGTATGTGTAGTTCTTTGCACTAAGTCATTTTCCAGAACACAAAGGGTGGGAGGATTTATTTAACCGTCCCTGCTTTCCAGGAACACGGTACTCGGGTAAATTTGTTCCTATCATTCTATATGGTCCATAATAAAAACTACACTGGCAGAATTGCAGAGTGCTATGGGAACACAAAGAGGAAGTCTGGGAGGAAGTGAGTCTAAACTCTGATTCTAAGAATTAGTAGGACTTAAAAAGGACAGAGGGATCAATGAATTAAAAGGCGAAGTGCAGGGGTGCCTGGGTGGCTCAGTCAGTTAAGCTTCCGACTTCAGCTCAGGTCATGATCTCGTGTTTGTGGGTTCGAGCCCCGCGTCTGGCTCTGTGCTGACAGCTTGGAACCTGGAGCCTGCTTTGGATTCTGTGTCTCCTTCTCTCTCTGCCCCTACCCCACATGTGCTCTGTCTCTCTTTGTCTCTCAAAAGTAAATAAATGTAAAAAAATTGTTTTTTAAAAAGGCAAAGTGCGTATCATTTACAGGCAGAGTAAATGACCTTGTAGATGGCCCGTTTGAAAGAATGAAAAATACTTTCTCCACAGATTCATGAACTTGCACAGTTAGGTTTTCAGTTTGTGTGTGTGTCCTTGCAAATGTAGCTTCATGTAAGCAGAGGCATTTGGGAACCAAGGAGTATTTGATGCTCATCCAGAAGATGTAGTCAACGGCAGGACTTCAGGCCCTGGTACTGAGGCTGACATGAATTATATGGGCACCAAGGCTGAACATCAAAACACAGCCCTGTGTTAGGTAAAGCGAGGAGCATATGCATGGCTGAGACACAGGCAGTGAAGGCAGAGAGTAATGGAATTTGGCTTCTCCAGCATCTTAACTCCTGAATCTGGGTGGGAAGAGTGTTGGGGAGAAGAGCACGCAGTTTGGATCAGCAGATCCCAAGCCTGGGGGAAAACAGCAACAACAACAACATTTATTTCAAGACATTTATTGTCCTTTTAGGACTCTATCTCCTAAATAGTTTCCCATTTCACTCGGATTTCACCCAGGATTCGAGGCAGCATTTTACCATCAGTGATGATGGTTAAGCAGAGTGGTGGACAGTTTGTATGTATTATACTCATTCAATCCTCCTGCCAACTTTTTGCATTAAGCACCATCGTTACCTTCCTGTATTTAGAGGTAAAGAAAGTGGGAACGGAGAGATTTAATGACTTGCTCAGTGTCTCTGGGTCACTAATGATGGAGCTGGGCTTACAAACTCAGGCAATCTTGCTCCTGACTCAGCTCTTTAGCGCCACAACCATGTTGCCAACTGGCATCCACACGCCGTGTTGACCACAATCAGACAGACAAAGGGATTTACTCTGGGCTTGTTGAGATGTGATCTAGTCTAAAGATGAGAGCGTGCCTTGACTCAGGTCCTGGGGCTCTTTCCCGAGGTCTGTGACTCAAAATACTTTTACTAGAACGGAGGAGAGAAGACATCAATCCTTTCCAAATGCAAATGGTTCTTGATTGATTTCTATGTCATCAAATCTTCAATGCTCATTTTTCAACTCTTTTCTGGCACCAGGAGGAAGATAGAAAACCTTAAATACCCCTAAAGAGAAGATAAAAAGCACCGGGAAGAGAAGAATGCAACAAGGAAGGACCTTCCCCTCTCCCAAGTACAGTCTAAGTTGGGCTCAGTTCGACAAGCGAATCTGTAGTCAGTTTGCTGTATGTCACAGCTGCTGCTGCTATGAGGGACGGGATGGATGGCCCTATCTCTGATTCTCACAGTGTCTCCAGAGTAGTAAATCTGCACTGATATGTGTTATCTGCATTCAGTTCCAACAAACCTTCAACCTTTTAAAACTCTGAAATAGTACTTTGTGTCTGAAGACAAAATGTCGTAGGATACTCTTTCCCTTTGGATTTTTATGGAAGTCAAGTTTTGAAACAGCCGATCCTTCAGGAATTACAAGGAGATGGATGCATCGTCAGTCAACTGACTGAGCTACCGACTCAGTTTGTTTTCCTCTTTCCATGAGACTCTTGATTTGAGAATTCTTGAACACAGTCCATAGAGTTCTAGTGCATTTACTTTGATTTCATAGCAACTTTGATCTGGGGGCATAACAAGAGGGATTCTGTCAAAGTTTTAAGAACTCCTTCATCTAGCAACCATTATATCCCTCTTTCCCACAAACATTGTTTTAATATTTTTCTACTGAACCTACTTTTTATTTAGGTCTTAGAAAAATATGATGTCTGACCTTAAACACCAATATAAAAATGTGATTTTGCCCATAGAAGAAGCATAGAATGCATGATCACAGGGAGGCTATGTTTGTGCCAGGTAACTCTTTGATACTTTGAACTTATTTCTGGCCCTCATAGGCATAGCAAAAATGCTTTACTGTGTCTTTTAGGTGACTTTACCATTCTCACAGAGCTTGTTAAATATCTCTGCCTTTAACAGCACCCTGCCTCAGGAAGTTAAAAAAAAAAGAAAAAGTACAACCAAGTCTGGCAAAATTACAGTGTTGTTGCAGGTGAAGCAGTCCTCAGCTGTCAGCAGCTCAAATTTTTTTTTAATTTTTTTTTTAACGTTTATTCATTTTTGAGAGACAGAGTGTGAGTGGGAGAGGGGCAGAGACAGAGAGGGAGACACAGATCGGCCATCAGCACAGAGTCCGATGCGGGGCTCAAATTCACAGACAGAGAGATCATGACCCGAGCTGAAGTGGGACTCTTAACCAACTGAGCCACCCAGGCGCCCCTCAACTGTGTTTTAAAACTAATATTTATTTGCCATAGCAGAATTACAGAAAAATATAGGAAAGAATGTAATACACATTTAGCGACTCTACCTAAATTAACAGTTGTTAGGACTATATTATGTTTGCCTCATGTCTTTAAATAAAAATTATATTTACACATGCATATATATTTATATAAGGTTGAAATTTCATATATCTTCGATTTCCAAAATTTTCCTTCATCTCCATATCCCCAGTCCCCTGGTAACCACTGTCAAAAATATCATGAGTTTCCTGTTAAGCCAGTTTTTATACGCTTTCATATCCCTACAGGTGACTATAAATAAAGCATATTTTTGCACGTTTTGGCTTAAAAATAACCCCAATACATAAATTGTATATATATCATTCTATAATATTCTTTTTCTTTCAACATTTTGCTTGTGAAATCTGTAAAATACTCCAATCTTTTTATAATTACTAATGTCTCTTTAAAACAAGCACCGATAGTAGTGTTAATAAATGGGCTCTGCAATATTATTATTAAAAATAGCATTAAGCGGGTAGATTTTCTGCAGGTAAGAATTATAAAAAGAACATAACGGGAAGTGTGACTGAACCACGGAGCCAAGGTGGAGGGGTACAGATGCAGTGTTCCATACTAATGCTAATCATTATAGAAATGCTGACTTGAAGGATATTTTAGAGGCCAGCTGCTCAAGAAAATGTTACTATGGTCTAATGGAGGAAATCTCCTGGGGTAGTGATCTCAATTTGTCATCTCCTGAGGCTGGCTTTGCCCAAGTTTTGAAATGAGAAAGACATAATTGAGAGTGGCTGTAGCCATCTTGAGACCACCACGGGGCACGTTGTATGAGCCCCCAGTTGGCCACCCTGTTTCGGATGCTGTCCTTTGGAAAGCATGGTGTTAATGGATGCAGTTTTAATGTGAATACTATTAGACAAGGCTGGGGGCTGTGCAACCCCATGTGAAAAAAGGATGTCAGGCCATCTCAAAATATAAAATATTTATGAAAACTTACATGTACATATTATTTTTACCAGCTGCAAATGTATTTCTACATATATAATAGGGGATCTCCGTTTGCCTGAAGTTCCATTTTCTGCCAAAATGTTGAGAGATGCACCACTCTAAGCAATGATAGGTGAATGACCCACGTCTCATGTCTCAGATGACCTTATGAACTCGAAATTGAACTTTATCCTTTCTTGGCATTTTATAAGAATTATCTACTCAGAATTGTATTCTCCTTGAATTTGAATTGTTGAAATGCGGGAGAAACAATAAACCTAAATCATTTACTACAGTTAAAATTTCAGGATCTAAAATTTTTCGTTTGAATACGGACAGACAAGAGGGTACCCCATCCTTTTTCATAGCCCTACAAATTTCTATCCACCCTTCAATACAACATTTCACATCTAAACTCTTTCCTAATAGCTGCTGAGGTCTCTCCTGCCCATATGATGTGTGTGCTGCTTCCTTTGGGCTCTTGTTGCATTATGTTATCTTGTGATATTTTTATCTCCTAACAGTTTTGTTTTCTGTCTTCAAGTTATTTACATATTGTGTATAAAATATGCATCTTATTCTACTTTAAATTACTTGTGGGAAGGAACCCCATCCATTAATCTTTGTATCCTTCACAGTGTTTAGCACAATACTAGACAAGTAGTAATGACCTGGTAAATAGGAATCAAATGTACGAATGAGCAAGTGAATGCCTGAGGATAGGTACTTTAACAACAGTAATCTTTAAATACATGCAAAGTATTTAGTCTTCTTAAATAAATAATTTTATTCAAATTGATTACCAGGTTAAATATACTATTAGACGCTCCTAAAAATTAAAAAAAAAAATTTAGATTTATTTATTTTTGATAGAGAGACAGAGCACAAGTAGGGGAGGGGCAGAGAGAGAAGGAGACACAGAATCCAAAGCAGGCTCCAGGCTCCAAGATGTCAGCACAGAGCCCGACGTGGGGCTCGAACTCACAAACTGCGAGATCATGATCTGAGCCGAAGTCGGACGCTTAACTGACTGAGCCACCCAGGCGCCCCAACGCTTCTAAAAATTTTAAAGTATAGACAACATGCTTTTTTAATGTCACTTATAAATATATAATAGTTAATATCAAGAATATATATGTATGTGTATATATATATATATATATATATATATATATACTCTGTGCTGACAGCTCAGAGCCTGGAGCCTGCTTCAGATTCTGTGTCTCCCTCCCTCTCTGCCTCTCCCCACTCATGCTCTGTCTGTCTGTCTGTCTCTCTCTAAAAAATAATACATAAACATTAAAAAATTAAAAAAATATTTTATATAAACTTTATTGGTCTCATGTTTGCTTTGTAGAAACAACTACATAAACCTCAGTACCATGTTTGAAATTATATGTCTGAAACAGCAGAAGACATATGCAAAATAAGCATAAACAAATTAAATATCAGTCATTTCCATTATGATTTCATTTATCAGAAGACCATTTATTTTATAGTTAGAAAAATGCTAACAAAAACAACTTGTCAGCACTCCCAGAGGGTGAAATTTTCAAAACAATACTTTGAAAAGTCTGAAGACAAATTGAACTTATGTTAATTGAAGATATGTACTCATTCTCTTTGTCAATTTCTTTTTTTTAAGAGCTGTTTCTTCATAAGCCACAATCCTTCCATTCCACACCAGATTTTTTTTATTATTGTTATTGAGAAGTGATTGTGATTGCTAGATTATGCTAAGTCCCAATGCATATGAGAGCAAGTTCAGGGCATTTCGCTGTAGGCCATAGTAACTTTAGCAGAAATATCAGTTTTATGGCATGTTTGTTGCATGGGTTATCTGAATTGACTTATGAGCTAGTCTCTGTTAACCACATAATTGCATACTCATTCAGATTTTTCTGAATTACAAGACCAATCTTGTTTATTTGTTGACATATATAGATGAATTTGCGCATCTGCACCTGAAAAGTTTGCACAATTTCCAGGGCCCATGTAAATGGGTGAAATAATTGGGTAAGGAGAAGCCCAGAACAATGAATAAATCATTCCATACAGTCACTTTTTGGCTTTGATTAGCATTGTTTTTTCAAGCACATACGTGAATAGTCTATCCTTGAATGGATAATGGTGCAATGTGTTAATGATACTAATTGTACACCCCTGGGGCTGGAAGAACATTTTTTACGGCTCCCATAAAAGAGCAATATGGAGTCCTTTGTGGAATTTGCAACCAATCCCAGTCCACGAGCCACCTAAGACCAGTCTACTAGCCATCATCTTCTCAGCTGGTGACAGTAATGGTTTCTACTTCATCAGACTATTGTGAGGATTATAGAAGATGACACATGTAAAATGTACAGCATAATACCAAGAAAACACTAGTTGTATTAAACGATATTACTCATCAGTGTTCTATGTTTAAAGAATTTTTTAAAATTTTTTTAACGTTTATTTATTTTTGAGATAGAGAGAGACAGAGCATGAATGGGGGAGGGTCAGAGAGAGAGGGAGACACAGAATCCGAAACAGGCTCCAGGCTCTGAGCTGTTAGCACAGAGCCCGACGTGGGGCTCGAACTCATGGACCATGAGATCATGACCTGAGCCGAAGTCGGATGCTTAACCAACTGAGCCACCCAGGCGCCCCTATGTTTAAAGAATTTTAAAAAGCTGATCATTTTTAATAGTATGATGATGTAATTTAAAAATTGCTCATCAGTTATAAGCTATATCAGTATAAGAATGAATTATAAAGTGAATGATATCTATTCAGAATGCTAGGAGAGCAGTAATAATTTATTATTTTTTTAACTGTTTATCCATAGCCATGATTCACACCTTATATCCATGACATTGAAGGGGCATAAAATTTTTCACCCCAAGATCTATCTCTGGCATAAGGATTATATTAGGCTGATTATTTTTAAGAAATAGTAGACATGGAAAAGCTATGACAACAGTAGAATTACACTTTTGGAAGAAATGTTTACGCTCATGAGAAAAAATCTCCATTTGTAAGAGCATCTCCCTCTCTGTACCAGGAAGAGAAAGATGGCTAAATTTCTAGAAACTCTTATCAAAGGAGGAGGCCATCACTAAATCCGCATACCAAACTTAACCCTCATTTACTGTGCTTTTCCTGATAGCCTCTCATAACTGGTTCCCCAACTCCTCAACATTTTCTTTCATCTTTAGCTGGAGATGTTAAGGTGGTGGCCCGGACCATTTCTGAGAGTTCCACCGTTTTCCTGGGTATTTTCCATGTATACAAGAGACATACATATTATTAAACTTCTTATTATAGGAGTATGGGAGGGCGTCTTAGCCAAGGATCTGGAATAGTAAAGGGAAAATTATTTTTCCTCCTCTTCAATATCCAGCTGATAGGCTGTTTGATTTCTTTTTTAAAAAATTTTTAATGTTTATTTATTTTTGAGAGAGACAGAGAGAGAGAGATAAAGCATGAGTGAAGAAGGGACAGAAAGAGAGGGAGACACAGAATCCAAAGCAGGCTCCAGGCTCTGAGCTGTCAGCATAGAGCCCGACGCAGGGCTCAAACTCACAGACCCCGAGATCATGACCTGAGCCGATGCATAACCTGTGTCTCAGGCGCTCCATAGACTGAATTCTTAAACATTGTTTTCTTTTGCCTTTTAGAAAAAAAATTCCATCTCATCTGATGCCAAGTTTTCTCTCCTATTTTTTCTGTTTTCTCTTCTTCCCCCAGAGACTACATTATGTTCCCATTTTTTTAATTATCTTATTTTCCCATTTTCTTTGCCTTTATATCTCTCTCAATGTATTATCACATTCCCCCCCCCCCGAATATAAGCCATCAACTTTAACCGTATAAACATTTAATAAATTAGTTGCACCCTAAGTTGTATCATTCTCTTTTGTGGGTATCTTTTTTTACCCCTTACATGTAGGTAAGTCCAAAACCTTATTTGTGTTTCTCGTTCTTCTAATTCTGTGAGTGTGTCCTGAGAAATCTTACACACTGATTTAACATCTGTTTTTCTGACTGTGATTTTTAGCTCGGTCTTCTCTGTGGGGACAACAGCTTTTTCTTTCCAACTGCCATTTCCATCTCGACATCTCAAACACATTTTAAACTTAATATCTTGGAAACCTCCTATACTCACAAAGTTAGTAACATCGCTTAGTTACCCAAGCTGTAATCATGGTAGTTACTCTTGACTCTTCCTTCTCTTAAATCACACATATAATTGGGTTCAGCTAAATTGTTCTTAGAATTTTCTCCACCTCTCTATGATAACTGTCAGATTCAGTTTCTCTCAAAGACGAGTAACATATAATTTCAGGCCTATGTGGAATTTAAGGAACAAAACAAATGAATATGGGGGGGGGGAAGAAGAGAGGCAAAGCAAGAAACAGACTCTTAACTATAGAGAACAAACTGATGGTTGTTGGAGGGGAGGTGGGCGGAGAGACAGGTTAAATAGGTGATGGGGATTAAAGAGGGCACTTGTGTTGAGCACCCTGTGTTGAATAACTAAATTGTACGCTGCATTTTAATAACATTAATAATATATTAGTAATATTACATTGTATGTTAACTAACTGTAGTTTAAATAAAAACTTGAAAAAAAAGATTCAATTTCTTTCTTATCTACACTTTATCAGTTACAATTCTTAAGACTGGGAGAAACAGGAAATGTTTTGTGCCAACTTGAGCATCTCGTGAAAAATATAGATTGCTTAACAGCCTGTGAAAAAGCAGGGACAAAGAGAACTCCAGAAGCCCTGGGGATTCATAGCTTTTCTCTCCAGTTTTGTTATTTGGAAAAGTATAACCGTTGTAACGACCAATGACATCCTAATGACTAACGCACGAGAGAAGTTTATTTCCCACTCACAGACAGTCCAGAATGAATACTGCTTGTTAGCAGGGGACTCTGCTCCTAGTCAAATTTCAGGGATCCGAGACTTTTACTACGTGTGGCATCTGGTATAGCTGGGCTAATTTGCATCAAACAGTAAAATGGGAAAGAACATGGAGGGTTGTTCATGGCAGATTTTTGTGAGTAAACCCGCAAGTGGCACATATAATCATTCACATTCTGTTGGCTCAAAAGCAGTCTCATGGCCATATCCGTCAGCAAGAGAAGCTGGGAAGAAAGAATAGGTTTTGTAACTAGCTTAGTAGTCCCTCTAGAGCCCAACTTTCAGTCACTAAGTACCGAATTCATCCTTCCTTCCTCAGCTAGAACAAAGCCTTTCCAGCAAATTCTTCCAGCTCAGTTTCTCGCTCCCTGGTTGGTGCACAAGCCTTTGCATCAGGACCTAAAATGGCAATTTATTTAACCCTGCCACATGCACCCAATATGCAATGATGACACATGGACAGGAAAAACACAATAAGAACACCCCTTAGGAAAAGAATGAAATGTACACAATACCCATGCTCGCTTCTAGTGATAAATTCCTTCGGGGCAGAATTCTGAAGGCCTGTACATTGGTTGGGAGCCTCCTTGATTAGGCTTCAATTCTGTTTCCTTTGAGAAGCACCATTATTTGTTATCTGTGGAACCTGACTCCATTCCTTTGGAGTTTCTTTTTTGGCCCTAGTTTGAATGGGCCTTGAGACTTATGTTCTCCTGGGAATTTTGTTCTTTCTGCAGTCTATTTCCTGGTTATATAGTTGAGGAGGCACTAAGGACTGTGTTAAGGGTAAATGGTCAAAAACTTTTTTAGTCCAGGGGCACAGTTTCTTTCCAATGTAATATGACTCCCCCAAAACTCTATATTGTTCCCCATCTATTCTAGAAGTCCTATATGCTACTAAATACCTCCTATTTTTTCCCAGCAATTTCCCAGTCTAATATATTTCTTGGTTTCTTAGCTCCCATTTTTCTGCCCTCTTAATGTAATAGTTGCCACATCATGGCCATCTAAGATAACAGGTGGGCAAGTCCTTAAACCTGATTTTTTGCCTCACAGCTGTCACTTGCTTGATTGAGAAGTTTTGGGGGTTTTCCTAACTAACTACCTTGCCACGTCTTACCTTTTACAGTTAGAGGTACAAATGCAGTTGGAATTTCTAACCCTGTAGGATTCATGATCTCTGGACAGTCTCTATTCTATTTAATCTTTATTTAGAAAACCTACGTTCTGGCCTAAGCTTGTGAATGTTTTTTTTTTCTTGAAAACCTTACTGAAGGTGGTCAAGAACAGACAACATATACTTACCCCTACTCCCAGAACTCAGGCTTAAGAGTCTCCCAGGTAATTGTGGACATCTGACCAATCGCATTGCCTCTGCATCGTCTGATTCTTCAGAGTTCCAGCCTGTGCTGTGCTAAATTCTGGGACTGTGGGTCTTTCACCCTCTGCCTCGGGCACCCAGACTGTGAATTTCCTAATTAGAGGGACTAGATTTTATTCATCTTCATGTCTCCAGTGCCTAGCCTGTGAGCTCGGGGTGTAAGTGCTTAATAAATATTTTTTTGTGTAAATGAATCGTCTTAAGTTAAAGAAGTAGCCATTAGATAGCTGGGTGGATTATTAGGATGATTCTTATTTACTTATCCATTCTGTGTGGTTTTTTTCTCTCTCTCATCTGTACAATGAAGATGTTGGATGGGTAGCCTCCCAGCTCCCCGTGTTCTACTTTCCTAATGATCTATGCTTGTTGTCTCCTCTCTCTTTTCACATTCAGATAACTTCCTCGCAGGATAGGAAACAAAAAGTAAGGAAGCTAAATTCTGCAAAAAAAAAAAAAAAACTTTCAAGGATGAGTAAAACATCATTCATGTCTTCAGTGCATGCTGATGGAATCTGTGAATATAGTCTTATTACCAAATTAGTATGTTCTAACATTTTATGTGCTATTATAGTGATTAGTGCATAGCGCTAAGGTAAGAAAGAGTTTACCTTCCGAATGGAGATCTGGTAAAAAGTCAAACAGAAAGAGAACATCTGAGCTGAGCATTGGAACATAAGTGAAAATCTAACAGGAATAAAGGAACAAAGCAGGGTGTTCCAGACAAAGGAGCGGCTTGCACAGAAGACATGAAACATTCAGATGAAAGGCTTTGTTTCAGGATTGAAAATCCATGTTGGGTGTGGAAAGACTTTTTTTTTTCTGGTCAAGAGTGATAGCAGGTAAAATGAAAAAGACAGGGGTATCTGGGTGGCTCAGTCTGTTAATCATCCGACTCTTGATTTCGGCTCAGATCAAGATCTGAAAGTTGTGAGATTGAGCCCTGCATTGGACTCTTAACATTCTCTCCTTCCCTCTACTCCCCTCTCCTTCTGCCCAACCCCTGCTTGCACTCTTTCTCTCTCTCTCTCTCTCTCAAAAAATAATTAAATTTTTTTTAAAAGATGGAAAAGACAACATAAAGTTAGTTTTAGTCCTTGTTGGGAGAGAAAAATTATCTATGCCTTGAAAATTGCTTTTTTCTAAATAGTTTTGTTGACCTGTTTTTATCCATTCCTTTCACATTTTCTATCCTTAGTCAAATAAACGCTTGTGGTTCATGAAATTCCTATACACAGGGACTTGTTTTCACATAACTCCTCCATGATCTTTGACTTGATTTCTTGGCATATAGGACATATAAACAAAAATTCTTGCAGGCTAATTCCAAGATGAAAATCTAAGGTACTAATACACGGTAAGGAAGGCAAAATTCATAAATCCAGCTTTCTTATTGTTTTGCCCCTCAAGTGAATTTATTGTCCCTCAGCCAGTACTTCTGTAAGAAGGGAAGGAGGAGTGGGTAATAGGTGAGCATTTCCGAGGAAAAACAATGTAAACGTTTCCTCCCAGAAGGCCCATTTTAGAAGTAGCATGGTCAGAGAAATGATTCAAGAATAGAGGCATGATTTGAAAATTGGGTATGGGTGTTCAGAATGGTTGCCACAAAAAAACATTTGATAAGGAAGGATCAAAGTTCTTAGCTCTGATGTAAACAACCAGGGGCTAAAAGACTAGTATAATAAGTGCTTCACAGGGGCTGATGATCCTTTTTCCCCACCTTTGTCCTATTCTATTTTTGGTGTGTCACAATCATTGATCTTGCAGACCTGCCTCCTCCTTCTAATTAATTCCAGACTCCAATCTCAAGAGCCCATTTCCTTCCAACCTTCAAAGAGACTGATAAATATCAGAAGACATTTGGCCACCCCTTAGTCTGTGACCGTTGAAGGAAAACCCTCTGGGATGCATGGATGCTTCTGGCTGCCAGGAGTCAGATGGGAAATAGATGTGTTCAGAGGCTCCGGGGTAAGCAACGGAACTGCATTCTCAGAGCGTAGAGCAAAGAAACAGCCAAATACCAGGCTTTGGCATTTGCTTTGTACTTTTAAGCAATGACCTGGTGGGAGTGGCTGAGGGGTAGGACAATAAGTGCGTGAAAACGTAAAATAGAAAAACTATCCTTGGGGCGCCTGGGTGGCTCAGTTGATTGAGCATCTGACTTTGGCTCAGGTCATGATCTCATAGTTCACAGACAGAGCCCCAGGTCGGGCTGTGTGCTGACAGCTCAGAGCCCGGAGCCTGCTTTGGATTCTGTGTCGCCCTCTCTCTCTCCCCTCCCCCACTAGCACTCTGTCTCTCTCTCTCTCAAAAATAAACATTAAAAAAAGGAAAAGAAAAAAAAAAGAAAAACTATGCTCAATTTGCTCTGCATGGGCAGTCTCTGTTAGACGTCAGGCATTTCCTAACCTAATATGCATTTTCTCTAATGCCACATTCTTACTGGCTCCATTTTTCCAGATTTTGAGCTTCTGCAGTATGAATCTGCCTCGCATTTCTTATTTGCAAAATGAGGGCCTAGGATAGTCTGGTTTTAAGATCCTGTCTACAAATGTAAGGACAGTCTTCCAGCAAACACATATTTCTGGCAATCTAGTGGAAGAGACGAAACCTTATCTCAGAAGTTTCTGGAAAGTTTTATTTCCAGTTTCTTATGCTTGAAAAAAAAACAATGGTCCCCCCAAATCAATTTCTTTAATCAGAGACACCTACAAGAGTAGTATTGAGCAAACAACAACAAAAATAACCTCTGAATATATTCATTCTCTGTTCTGTAGGAAAAGGAGTTCAAACTGAGTAGATTGTCATGTAAGCTCATAGCATTCCTAGTACTTTCCATGACTTCACTTATGGTCTTCCTTGTTCTCATGCGGTTACACACATTCACATAC
Organism: Lynx rufus; assembly: GCF_022079265.1. Taxonomy (NCBI): domain Eukaryota; kingdom Metazoa; phylum Chordata; class Mammalia; order Carnivora; family Felidae; genus Lynx; species Lynx rufus. The sequence continues at coordinate 7,571,755 of NW_025814878.1, forward strand.
CCTCTGCACATATGTGCACGCGCGCGCGGGCACACACACACACACACACACGGCTGTTCTAGGGAGGAGGAAAATAGCAATGACCAATTCAAATAATAAAATAGTAGCAGATATATTCATACATACATATATCAGAACTGATTCAGTGTTTCCTGTTACAAATCTCTGCGTTGTACCTAGACTAACTTCGATGAATTCACGTGTTAGGCTCATAAGAACTTTAAGAAAATTGGACAATGAATTAGTATTTTCAGTAGTTTCTTATGGTTTGAATTTATCTTACGGTTTGAATTTTCTGTTTAACAGAAACAGGTATCTGTTCACGATAAAATTTCATCTCTAATTTGCTAACCTTTTGGAACAGTTAATTTCATTAGCAATAACATTCTAATTGTAGCTCATCATTTACAACTGAGTACTTAATGGCAGACACCAAGAAAAAAATTTAGTTGTCTAATGTGAAGAGAATAAGGTAAACAGAAATGAAGAAAAAAGATTCAACTTGCTGATTTGTTTGAAGAAGGCAAAAAGAAAACTCCCACAAATGAGGGGGAAAGGGAGAAAAACCAGAAAGTCAGTATTTAAATAGGAAAAAGCTTAAGTTGTATTTCAGGGATAAATTCAGAAAGATCAAAATTCAAAATGAGACAAAATTAATAAAGGAGGAGAAGAAGGAGGGGGGAGGAAAACATTACAAATTGGCAGAAGTAACAGAAAAGTGGTAAGAAAGGAGAATAAATGGACTCTGTATATATTAAATTGAATAAAGCAGGTAAATGAGGAAATGGCAAGACAAAAACTAAACCTGCATAGATGCTGACATCATCAACACCCATCCAGATAATTTATATTATATCTTCTAGACTTTCAATATAGTCAGTATGGACTTTTTAGGTTGACAAATCAACTTTGATTCAGCTGCAAGCGCTACATGATAAATACAGTAAGAAAAGACCTGGAAGTGTAATATACAAAGAATGTGTTTTAGGCAATACTGGATGCTATGGTCCGAATGTTTGTGCTCCCCAAAGTTCATGTATTGAAAACGTAATGCCTGATGTGATGGTATTAGCTGGCGGGGCCTTTGGGAGGTGATTAGGTCATAAGGGTGAAGCCCGCATTAATGGAAATTGTGCCTTTTTAAGAGAGGTCTGAGAAAGCCTTTTGCCATGTGAGGACACAGCAAAAAATGGCCAGCTATAAAGTGAGTCTTCACCAGATACTGAATTTGCCTGCACCTTGATCATGGACTGCCCAGCCTCCAGAACTGTGAGAGATAAATTCCTGTTGTTTATAAGCCACTCAACCTCTGGCATTTTGTTAGAGCAGCCCAAACAGACGAAGACACTGGATACATTCTTGGGGGGTAGTTGGTTGATATTTTACTAGTCACCGAGGAATGCTTAAATCTCATTCTTTCTTCACTCCTCTTCATGCACAGGTAACCCCCGACGAATATATCTGGTGAAGACTGTATTAGAAATTGGGAATCAAGTGTAAGTGAGACAGTCCGCTGACAGCATCTTGCGAGATTACGCCGTTAACACTTGATTTTAGCAGATGAATACCCAGCTGCTGTCACGGGAATGGTGTAATGCCTGACTCTTGTGACCTGTGCAGAGAGGTTCTACCTCGCTTGCCTACTTAGGGGCACGGAGAGCAAAAACAATAGTAAACACAATAGTAAAATGGCACCTCCATCCTCAACCCCAATTTTCTAACCTCATAGTGGCTATAAACTTCTTCTCTCTCTGCACTGGGGTTAAGGCACAGGGAAAAGATAGTCAGCATATTTTACCTATGTAGTAAGTCTGAAAAAAGAGATTGAACATACTAAATGGAGAGAAACAGTAGAGACCAAGGTGGGAGAATGAAAACGGTATATTTAGGAAGCACCCAGAGGTCAAACTCCTGCAGGGCCCTAACTGATGATGAGGCAGATGATCAGACTTATAGGTGAACACACATTGTGCCAAGTGATTGCAAAACAGCCAGAAAAGGCTATTTGTCTCCCTAAAATTGTCTTTCGTGTTCAGTGAATTTTTGAGGCACGGTGAAGTACATCAAAGCCTTTACTGCCACAGTTAGAATTTTCCTGTGCACATATCAGTGGAGAAGTTGACACATTGCCTTAAATATAATGCGAAGTCCAGGTTAGCGTTTCCAAAACATTTAGATTAAAGGGTCGGGAAAAAAATCAACAACAAAATTATTGGAGGGTAATGACATAGGTGGTACATGACATAGGAGGGTAAATGACATTTTATTATGCCAACTGAGTACATTAAAACAAACAAAAACTTACATGTAGTAATAATGTAATTATGGAATGGACATTTTATTGTGGATAAAATTAGTCCATGAATTTATATAAGGCCCAGTTGACAAAGTTTTCCTTAGATGGTTGGACTTTGCTTTGATACATATCATAAATAGTAGATTTCTTCTTCTCCTCCTCCTCCTCCTCCTTCTTCTTCTTCTCCCTCTTCTATCTGAGAAGTAAAATATGATCAACAGGAAACCATGAGTAAAATAAATGTCAACTAGAATAAAAATGCTTTAATCAAAGAAGGAGTTTTTCCTTACAAGATCTAGCCAAATACTTCCCTGACTATTTAGGAAATAAAATGAAATCTCAAAGATACTCATGATGTTTAAATATTAATGGTAGATTGATGAGTGGTCTCTTGATGCTAAAGAATGAAAATCTGGCAGAAAAAAACTTTTTATAAACCATAAATTAAACAGTATTTGAGAATCAGAAAACAGTTGGTCAAATTTCATGCTTCTGGAAAAATTTATTTTAAGAAAAAATCAATCTGGGAGCACCTGGAGCACCAAATGTTAAGGAGCAGTCAATACAGATTTGTCAGGAACAATTCTTCTCAAGCAACTCTAATTTTTGTCTCTGTCTAAATAATTTGTAAACTGCAAAAAATTGGCACAAGTAAATAGCATCTACTTTTATGTTAATAAGACATAATTACAATATATCAAAATAATTACAGAAAAAATATGACCAAATTGAATAGAATGACACTATTGGAAAAGTTTCCAACTGCATCTTACACATGTAGAAATCATCAAAATTTATCCAAAATACATACAAAAAGTGATGTCAGTATCTTTAACAATGTGCAATATTGAACAAAGTTTACAGATTTCTTTAAACTTCATTTCAATAGATTGGTAAAATACTAAATTTTTAAATAATATTTTGATATTTATAATTCTTTCCTTTCCCTGAAAAAAAATTTAAATCAAAGTTTAATTGCAAATTGCTTTTTAACTTCACAAATCTATTATTTTAGTATCCATTGGTGAACAGTGCTGATGAATTGGGGTGCATAGATGTTGATATTATTCTGGAGGTAGAACCCTGGGAGAAACATAGATGATACTACACGTTGTAATTTTTATTAATTTTTTAAATTTAGTGCTGTTATTTGAATATTTCAGTCCTTAAAATTCTCCTGTATATTTTATTTATTCTCCTATCCACTGGTCTTAAAATCAATCCATATTTCACCTCCTGTGATCCTGTCTCCCACTGGTAATAGTTTTTATTTGAATAGAAATCTAACACTTGAAAAGTGCAAAACACCATTACTGTATGCAGTCTGCCCAACCTCCCTGCTCTTCTCTCCATTTTACAGATTTTTAAATAAATGAGACTCAGGTTGAACTGGCTTGGCCAAATTCACACTGTCATAATGAGATATGGGCATTTATTTTGGGTCTTCTTCCTGGAACCTGGTTGCCTTCCAGTTTATCTTGTTGAGCATTAAGCCCTGCTCTTGGAGGTGGACGAGGGGAAGCAAGTAGGTTTCCTTCCAAATGGAATTTGGGGGTCTGGAGGAACCCTCTCAGTCCATATTTTATCAGTTCACAGGTGCCACCTAGAGGTAAAGAGAAGGAAAGAAAAATAAAACCATTGTTTCCACTTTTGTCTTAAAAGAAATATTTGTTTTAGAGAGAAAAGAAAGAACTATTCTCCAAATATTTACTTTTGACCTGTAAAATATCACAATTAAAATGAACATTATAGAAAAATAAATTATTGAATATATTACTATTAACTGCTAAATTCTCTTCACTGAATGTTTACTTTTAACTTTTCTTTCACCCGAGCATGTGTTTGCCTGGTCCATTTTTTTATATCTCCGATCCAAAAGTTCTAACCAATTGTTTTTTCTCCAATTGAAAGTTCTTTCCCTGTTTGTTGAAATGTCTACCCTCTGTGTCATTTATCTCTGTTCTGTCCCCTGAAGTTTGCCTTGAGGTCCCTTTTAAAAGAATCATCTACCGTTTCATCATATACATATTTTGAATCGACTCGTCATAAGCCCAAACTCTTTCAAACATATGGTTTTTTTGGTGTCCAAACTTGTATTTTTAACAGTGTAAAAGTGTGAGCATTACAGAACATAGAATCAAAAAAGAGAGAGAGAATTTTATCACCTCTTCAGGATTTGCTATTCAATGTCTACTGACTTTACCTTCCCGTGTGTGTTATTAGGATGCTTAGATACTAACACGAATATCCTTTACTTTGAAATAAAATTGAAATTTTAAAACTTAAGTAAAATTCTGATTCGAAGAGTTGGGATGTGAGCAAACGGTCTTTCAAAATAGTAGCTCAACATTTCTTTCTTTTCTTTTTAAACTGAAGAATAACTTGCATACAGTAACGAATGAAAAGTGCACTGATCACAGCAGCATTTGGTGAGTTTTTCAGATGTTTGCTCCTGTGTCAACAATGCAGATCAAGGCATAGACCACTTCCAGCACCCCCAAAGCTTCCTGTACTCTCCCCCATTCAATAACTTCTGTCAGTGGGAACTACGTTTTGACTTCTAGAGTCATACATTAGTTTTGCTAATTAGTGAACTTCATAAAAATTGGATCCTGATGGATGGCTTCTGTTGAGTCTGAGTTCTGTTGCTCAATATGTTACATGTGAGATGTAGCCATTTTGCTTCATGTGGTTGTGGACAGTGCATTCTTATAGTGTGCAATATTTTGAAAACAGAAATCATGAGTCAACATTTACATTATTTATAGCAAAACATTAGGAAGATCATATATTTCTATGCTAATATACATACTAAAGAGTTTATGACAAATCTTGGAATTAAGAAAACATATTTTACAAAAGCAGTTTTAACATGGTTCACTTGCTTTGTACTTCACCTTCTGTTGTTTTATAATCCTCTTTGTATTTATTGTGATAATGTACCTCCTGTTTTGTTTACTTTCTCATGACTAAAGTTATTCCATTTTTCTAGAAGAAACTATGAATTTTTTGTTCCTATGAGTTCTATTTAAGATGTACATTCATTTGTAAAATCAGATGTGTTCTTTATACATTGTTGATGTAGTAGTTACAACACATGAAATTATCAATAATTAGTTAAATAAAGGATGAAAGAAAATAATTACATCTAGTTTTCACAGGTGGATTATAACTGAATGCTGAACATGCATTATGAGTATTATTTAACATACGTTTTGAGACCATAAAAAATACCAATATTCAAAAAGATCATTCTGATATAATATGACAATAATAAACACTGCAGACAACACACGTGAGGGGCGTCTGGGTGGCTCGGTCGGTTGAGAGTCTGACTTTGGCTCAGGTCATGACCTCATAGTTCGTGGGTTCAAGTCCCAGGTCGAGCTGTGTGCCAACAGCTCAGAGCCTGGAGCCTGCTTCGGATTCTGTGTCTCCCTCTCTCTCTGCCCCTCCCCTGCTCTCACCCTCTCTGTCTCTCTCTCTCTCTCTCAAAAACAAATAAACATTAAAAGAAAACTGCACGCTGTTCAAACGTTGTCCCAGGAAAATTACACTATGCATAAAAATGTTCCCAAAAGGAAACTCGAAATGGGAGGTGTTATATTTGATAAAAATCAGATGTTATTTAATAAATTGATAAATGTTTTAATGCAAAACACATTTGGACAATAATTTATTCAGAAGAATGTTTTATAAACTTCAAATAAAAATTGGAAAAGATGTAGGTTATCAGTCAAAAATTACTTCCATAGCAAACAAGTAAAACCTGTTTATAATCAGCATAACTGATGAAATGTTGATTTGTTTCATGCAACTTTAAGTATAAGTTTAGTCTGAGTTTGGTTTGCACAGCGGTACTGAAAAGACCGAGCCTCCTTTTACATTCATGCTCCAAGATTTCTAATAGTTGTATATTTTATTCTTCAGGATGCTAAAATAGCTGCTGCTTCTCCAGTAATCCCAGCTATACACAAGGTAGTAAAAATAGAGAAGGAAAAAGGCAAAGGGGACAAAAACCAAAGCGGCATTCTAGCTAAGTCTGTCCCTTGAAAATAGCTCTCCCCATATCCCCCTTTGTGTATCTTCCTCTTACATTTCATTGGCCGGAACTTGATCACGTGGTCACACTTAGCTGCAAGACCAGCTGGACAAGTGAGTGGTACAGTTTTCTACTTGGATAGTAGAGGAATACAGAGGAAAAGGGGACTCTAAATGATTTGGAGCAAGCAATTCAGGGTCTACCACATGGTTCCACCGTTCTCTTTGGAAATCTGAACAAAGAAGTAAATCGGCTTGTTTTTTACATTCAAAATTGTATGGAGGCACCTTGGTGGCTCAGTTGGTTAAGCATCCGATTTTGGCTCAGGTCATGATCTCACATTCATGGGTTCGAGCCCCACGTTGGGCTCTGTGCTGACAGCTCAGAACCTGGAGCCTACTTCTGATTCTGTGTTTCCTTCTCTTCTGTCCCTCCCTGGCTCATGTTCTCTCTCTCTCTCTCTCTCTCTCTCTCTCAAAATAAACATTAAAACAATTTAAAAAAAAACAGAATAAAAATATATTCATATTGCAAAGTGGCAGACAAGTCACTTCTACTGGTTCAAATGATGGGCATGAAATGGGGACAATTTTCTAAAATTCGCTAACTAAAAAAAAAGAACAGGATCTTAAACTTGTTTAGTGATAATTCATGCAATTACACTGAGTATAGTAACAACTCTTTAGTTTCAGATCCACGAAAACAAAGTATTTAGAGAAATACTGGAAGCCATGGTAGCTTGTCTTCCCACAATAATGCATCAAATACTGTGCGAAGGTTACTGATTTCTCCTGAATGCTAATTATCTTTTAATTTTGTATCTGTTTAGTGCCCTGTATCTTGACTACATGGAGGTAATATTTTGCTTAGTTCACTTGTTTGTGATAAATTCAACTCAAGCTTGTATTACTTATTTTGTTGACTTTCTCCATGTTGACCTGCTGCTTTGCTATCTCAGTTTTATTTTATTTGTTTTGCTTTAGTGGCATCTTGCCAAAGAATGATCATAGAAAGATGATAATTTTACTTCCTTAAATTTTTCATCACCTTTGTATTTATCCTATTAATTCAATTTTCTTTTGTTAAGGACATGATATTCTGGACTAATCTATTTCTAGCTCATGTTTTTATTTTAGAGCCTCTTGGGATTCCTTTCTGCTACTAGCACCATGGAGAGAAACAGAGTTTTTCTTTACCTAATTTCATAGCAAGTCATTAAACCTTTTTGAGATAGTTTTGAAGGATGTATTATTTCCTATAGTTGTATTCATAGATGTGCACTATTGATATTGAATTTAATAACATTTGAAAAAGCTTATGATGAAATATCCTTTTTTTAAGTTCTAGTGACACTTAGTAAAAAGCACATGTATGCATAATAGCAGTATTCAATTTAAATAATCACTATTTTTTATTAAAAATTTTTTTCTTACATTTATTTATTTTTGAGAGAGAGAGACAGAGCACGAGTGGGGGAGGGGCAGAGAGAAAGAGGGAGACACAGAATCCGAAGTAGGCTCCAGTCTCTGAGCTGTCCTCAACACAGAGCCTGACGCGGGGCCCGAACCCACAAACTGTGAGATCATGACCTGAGCCAAAGTCAAGCGCTCAACTGACTGAGCCACCCAGGTGCCCCAAAGAATCACTATTTTAAAGGATCATTGAGCTCATAGAGTCAAATGGACTTTACAAAAATTTCTTTTTTTACTACTGATGGATTTTTTTTCACTCCGAGTAATGAGGGCCCTTATTAGATATAAAGGGGTTTTCTCCCTAAAGCATTAATTAGAGGAAAGATGCATTAAATAATGTGTTTTTTATAATACCACTCATTTGAAGGTTTGTAAAAATGGCATTCCATATATAAAGGTTTATGTTTCTACCAAAGGTCAATGAGTCCAGAACCTGGAGAGTATGAAGGAATTTTAACAAAGGCTATTAATATATGCTTTGCCATTTCCAGGATTTATTCTGTACCTGGCGCAGCATTAAATACCAGGTGATCTCTTTTAATAAATCCAGTAGGAAATTAACGTGGGGAAAAAAAAGTAAAAAAAAAAAAAAAAAAAAAAAAAAGCTAAAACTGGACTTGTTCCAGGCACTCTAGGGTTCCAGCTTAATCCTTGAATGAAAATTCCCAAATGTCCTGCTTACATGAAGAGTCCTTAGAAGGTGTATCAGGAATTTTTCTATGTGCCCATATGTGCTTGTGTCCATGCATGTGGTGTGTGTACATGTATTTGAGAGCATGTGCGTGGTAGGCATAGGGATTTTGTATGTATACAGGACCTGGGGTTCCCCCCAAAAAGAGTGGTTGGATATTCATGGGAAGATGGTCATCCTCCAGTGCCAGGCTGTCAAGATGTATAAATCATCTGTTAAGCCTTCAAATAATAGTTGGTTAAGACACACAATTTTGGAATTCATAATAGGAAGAAAGATCAGTAGGATAATAGTGGTTCATTCCTCCATTTAGTCAACAAATAGCTTCAAGAGTATAGCAAGGAAAAAGTTGGCAAAATTTCTACTATCCTGGGCTTATATTCTAGCGGGGGTACAATCATTAAGATAAACAATCAAATATATTGTGTACTAGATGGTGATAAATTCTATAAAAGAAAATAAGGCAGAAAAGGGAAGAAAGGAGAGTGGACTGAGGAAAAGTAGTTGTAATTTTAGTTAGGGTGATTATATATGTCTGCAATGAAAAGATGGCATCTGAGTAATGGTCTGAAAGAGGAAAGGGAGTAGACCTTGCTGGTACCTGGGGAAGAGAATTCCAATAGGAAGAAAGAGTAGGAGTGAAGGCCCTGATGTAGAAGCATGCCTTGAATAACAGCTAGACGGTCAGTGTGGTAAGAGAGGAAATAGGAAAGGCATTGGGTGGTTTTGAGTAGAGAAGTAAAATGATTTGATATAATACATCATGTTCACTTCTTTCTTAGATTATTCTGAAGGGAGGTGAGGACATAATAAAAGGAATGGCCTAGGATAGGAGACTACCATAATCATCCCTGCTAGAGACGATGATGGCTTGAACCAAGGTGGTAGCAGTAAGAAATCGTTGTACTCTGAAACTGAAGTAACAGGATTGCCTAACTGAATACGCGTGTAGTCCAAGAGGACACCAAAGTTTCTGGTCTGAGAAAATGGCAGGATTTTGTCATTTGCTGAAATTGATAGGTTGTAGGAGTCATAGATTTGGGGACAAAGATCAGAGGTTCAGTTTTGGACATACTTTATTTGAATGCTTATTAGACATTCAAGGAAAGATATTAATTATCAGTTATGTATGTGGTCAAGACTTTGAAGGGAAGGTAGATATAGTGACTGGAAATATTTATTTGGAATCTAAATATCAATTATATAGATACCATCAAAGCCTTGAGGTGGGGAGAGTCATTAAGATTGCTAAAAGTCAAAAGAGAGGAAAATTTGGACACTAAATGATGTTTGACATTTATTTGTGCCCATAGTTTCAGGTTAGAGAGACATACATAAATAATAAATAATATACTGATAAAATAATAAATAATAGATAATAATAATAATGAATAATATAGTAATATGTAAATAAATAATAAATCAAGTAAAATATCTCTATATGATAATACATTCAATGTTCCTATCACAGTTGTTTGATATACAGCAGTCATCCATTAGTTGTTATTTTTATTGTTTAAAAATATTTTTTATTGAGGGGCGCCTGGGTGGCTCAATTGGTTGAGCATCTGACTTCGGCTCAGGTCATGATCTCACTATCTGTTGAGTTCGAGCCCCGCGTCAGGCTCTGTGCTGACAGCTCGGAGCCTGGAGCCTGCTTCAGATTCTGTGTCTCCCTCTCTCTCTGTCCCTCCCTGCTCATGCTGTCTCTCTGTCTCTCAAAAATAAATAAACATTTAAAAATATATTTTTTATTGAAGTATTGACATACAATGTTATATTAGTTTCAGGTGTACAACATAGTGATTGAGCAACTCTATGCTTTATTCTCCATTCACCACAAGTGTAGTTACCATCTGCCAGCAAGCATACAACACTACTTTAATACTATTGACTATATTCCTTATGCTGTAGTTTTCTTCTCCATGACATATTCATTCTATACCTGGAAGCCTGTATCTACCACTCCCCTTCACCCCTTTTGCCTTTGCCCATCTGTCCAACAACCTCCCCTCTGGCCACCACCAGTTTGTTGTTTTTAGGAGGCAAAAAACGTTCTGAGGAGATTTTTCGAAACACTAGAAATAGAACTACATGTGATCAAATAATCCTACTTCTGGGTTTATCCAAAAAAAAATCAAAGGAGGATATTGAAGGCATATCTGCATTCCCATGTTCATTGCAGCATTATTCACAATTACCAAGACAAAGAAACAACCTCAGTGTCCATCAATGAATGGATGAATGGATGAATGAATGAACGTGTTATATATATATATATATATATATATATATGTATATATATATATAATATGTCAAAGTTATGTATAAATAATAATATATACAATACATGCTATATGCAATAGAATATTATTCAGCCATGAAGAAAAAGGAAATCATGCTATTTGCAACAACATGGATGGACTTTGAAGGTATTATGAAAAGTAAAATAATTATGCAAAGTGAAATAAGCCAGACAAGAAAACAGAGAAAGTTAAATACTGCATGGTATCACTTGTATGTGGATTTTTTTAAAATTCAAAGCCAGAGAGAAAGAGAGGAGAAAAGTGATTACCAGGAGCTAGGGGTGGGGGACGTTGGGACAGGTTGGTAAAAAGGTATAAACTTTCAACTGTAAAGTAAATGAGATCTGAGAATCTAATGTAAACATATGATTGTGATTGATAATACCATCCTATAGAATTTAAATTGGCTAAGAGAGTAGAATGTAGTTGTTCCCCACCCTCCCCCCTAAATTAAATATTTAAGGTGATAATTGTATTAACTAGATGAGGGAAATCCTTTCATAATGCTTCGTATGTATACTTTAAATGTCTTACAATTTTCATTCCCATGACTTACCTATTTTATAACTGAAAGTCTGTACCTCTTAATCCACTTCACCTATTTCACCTGTGCCTAGAACCCCGCCCCTATCTCTGGCAACTACCAATTTGTTCTCTATATTTATGAGTCTCTTTTTTATAATTTGCTTGTTGGTGTGTTCATTTGTTTTGTTTTTAAGATTCCACACATAAATGAAATCATATAGTATTTAACTTTCTCGGTCTGACTTATTTCACTTAGCATAGTACCCTGTAGGTCCATCCATTTTATCGTGAATGGTAAGATTTTATTCTATTTTATGACCAAGTAATATTCCATTGTGTAAATATACCACATCTTGTTTATCCATTCATCTATGGATGGACACTTAGGTTGCTTCCATGGTTAGCGTTTCATAATGTATGTTACATAATTTCTTTATTTTTGAGAGTGAGAGAGACAGAGAGAGAGACAGAGAGAGAGAGAGTGCACCACAGAGCCCAATGTGGGGCTCGATCTCATGAACTGTGAGATCAAGACCTGAGCTGAAATCAAGAGCTGGATGCTTAACCAACCGAGCCACCCAGGTGCCCCAAATCACTATGTTTTACACCAGAAACTAATATATTGTATGTCAACGTATTTCAATATAAAATTAAAAAATTAAATGAAATTAATTAAAAAATAAATGTCTTAAAATTTTGTCAGTTGTATCACAATAAAGCTGAAATTCTAAAAGTGGAAACAATGTTAAATAAACAAAACGTGATACATCTATACAATGGGATTCTACTCAGCAATGAAAAAGAAAGGAGTACTCGTGCTACAACATGGATAAAAACATCATATTAAGCAAAGATGTCAGACACAAAGGAGGACACACCGTATCGTTACATTTAGATGAAAAGTACAGAAAAGACAAATCTATAGGAGTAAAAAGTAGATTAGTGTCTTCCTGGTGGTGGCGGTAGGAATGAGAAGTGTCTAAAAGTAAACAAGAGGTTCATTTTTGAGATGATGTAAATGTTCTGAAATTAGGTTATAGTGACGGTTGCATAGTTCTACAATATTAAGAAGTATTATTGAATTGTACACTTAATACAAATGAATTTTATAGCATGTACGTCATAAGTCAATAAAGCTGTTTTGTAGAAAAGAAAACCATAAATAAAAAAATTTAAAAATGCCTCTGTGAATCATTAAAATCCAGGATTAATGCAATTGTCCGAATGATGCTGTGCTTTAAGAGAAATGGACTCTTTTTTTTTGGGCAGAAAAAGTCTTCTCTAAGGAAAGTCCTATTTTTATTAGATAAATAGGAGGCATGGCATCTTAGCAGGATTACTCTAGCTAGTTCCTCAAAAGGAGGACTAATCTAAATGTCAAACACAGATGCTTATCAGTACTCTTATCACTAGGAGTCCATCAAGAGAAGTATTTTTTTAAAGATTTGAACAAATAAAATTAGCTATTACAAAATTTACTTCATTGATTAAAGTGATTTGTTGCTTCCTCATTATTATCGATCTGAGGTGCTCACTGGGAAGGATACGCAATTGCTATCCATTAATTTCATGGATGAGAAGTATTGTCTTGGGACTATAACTATGAACTTGGAGGTTGGCATGTGCATACTGGAGAGGGAAAGAGAACTGAATTCTCCCAATTCCCTGTTCATTAACTTGCCAGTTAAAGTTGGTTATAGGCATGTTTTCCTGGGGCAACTTTAATTAAAGACCTGATTTTTCAACTTAGGGTCAGTAACACCCAATTGATTCCTTTCTTTTCTTTTAAAATGAGCCGCTGTTTTTCATAGCAGTATTATTATTGTTGTTATCAGTAGCCATGGAAGTACAGTAGTTAATGTTTAAAATTTTTTTTTTCAACGTTTATTTATTTTTGGGACAGAGAGAGACAGAGCATGAACGGGGGAGGGGCAGAGAGAGAGGGAGACACAGAATCGGAAACAGGCTCCAGGCTCTGAGCCATCCGCCCAGAGCCTGACGCGGGGCTCGAACTCACGGACCGCGAGATCGTGACCTGGCTGAAGTCGGACGCTTAACCGACTGCGCCACCCAGGCGCCCCAATACAGTAGTCAATGTTTAAGAGACTGGATACAATACATGCAGAAGAGGAAACTTTAAAAAGAAAAAAAAAAGTTGTCCATATCGATCCACAGAATGAGGTTGCATGAATTTATTCTTATCTTACAACTTTCAGGTAAAATTAAAATCTTATCCTCTAGGATAAGGTTGCATGAATTTATTCTTATCTTACAACTTTCAGGGAAAATTAAAGTCTAATCCAATTCTGCTCTCAGAATATGGTCCACAGAGCAATAGTTAAGTTTGATGGAACGATTCATAAATTTAAGGGAAAATAATCTTTTAAAAATTGGGAAACACTGGGATAAACAAACTTACAAAGTTTTTTTTTTTTAACCATATGACTTCCCAGAGTTTAATTTATAAAAGCGCATGGTAAATCCCTATGGAAAAAGTAGCCTGCAATGATCCCAAAACTCATCTGACTGTGACAACATTTTACTTCTAAGGGACTCTCATGGGGATAGTTTCTTATTTGAGAAACTACCGCTTTATTATGGACCCAGATAGTCCTAGTACGGGCTGGGATGCTGACTGAAATTCTAAAATGCACCATAGTTGCAAGATGCTTAATATTAATTTCATTCTTCTGGGCAAATGAGAAGATTACATTTTTGAGACCCTTCGCATTCCAGCTGGGACCAGCCAGGCTCTGGTCAAGGGAAGTGAATTGGAAGTGATGTATTTGCCTGTCCATACAAAATCCTGCCTGATGTCTCCCATTTTCTCTTCTCTTGTCACCATGACCGTGAAGGCTACACCGAGGCTGGTGGCATCACAGGATGATATGAGTCTGGATTGCAGAATCTCTTGCTAGTAAATCTGCCTGCACAGAACAATGGTTTCACCTGATTGGTACTGAGTGAGAAACTTCAGGTCATAAGCACTGGGATGATGGGGTCTAATGTAACTGTATATTTATCTGGCCAATACGACAATTCTATTTAATTCAACTCAGTGAACACATACCATGTTCCTAATACGGGAATGGTTCCAAGGCATTCTGCTAGTAACACAGCTGTTCTCACAATAAAGGAATGCGCCAATGTTCTGGCCTTCAAGGCTCAGCAAACACAGATGGCTCCCACTCTCCGGCTCAATCTAGCGTTTTAAAACATTCTAGCTTTTTGTTTTGGCTGAGTTGACTTCAGACTGCATTCTGGTCCTTCTTCCCTCTTGTAATAGTCTTAAGTAAGGCTTATTCCTTGACTGTTTAACTCTTCTTGTGAGATTTTTGCTCAGCAAGACTAACTACTAACATTACACTCTAAATAGGGTAAGCGTTCTTCTTGTCCCAAGGTGTCTGTAGGTTCTGCTGAACCAGTATTAATGGGAAGATATCTCAGATTCACAATCTGGCTTTGTGTGCTTATTATCATGGTGGGAAACACACACTTTATGGCTTTCAGTATTTTCTACACACTGTTCAGGAGACCTGATGGTTGGGCATAGGAGACCAACAGAATTGCTCCGAGTCCTTTGTCTAGACTGTCACCCAGATAAGGCAAAGCCTAGATAATTCTCCTGGAATTATTTTCTGAGAAATTGGGATAGAAACTGGAGTTGGGCAGGATAGATTATCAGTATACAGATTATGGGGATGAGATGGGATACAATAAAATTGGAAGTTAAAAGCAAATTCAGGCATATAGCATTAGGACTGATGTCTGAGCAGAGAAAGAAAATAGAAGTAGAATTTGGAGAAATTTGCTGACCCTGTAGGCTTATTTGTAATGTCTCCACATCTTGGGTCTGGGTAGACAGCCCTTTGGGTAGCCATAAGCTATAATAGCCTTTTTTCTCTTCTGTGCATCTTACTGCAGACCCGCTTTTTTTGTTTCTGCATAGTGGCTCCTCTGCTGGAAAAATCCAAATAGCATGGTGGATAAGTACTGCCAGAATAAACTTAGGGCTTTTCCGCTTAGTTTCACCTTTAGTACTGCTTAATTAATCTTAACTGTTGTCAAGTGTTAGTAGGTTTAGTTATTTTCCCAGTTTTATAGTGTAGTGCATCTAAATCTTTAATTTTTTTCTTTTGCTTTTCTCATTTTCAGTAAGATATAAAGGCTGAAAGGAAGAAAGTCACAACATGCTCCTCACCTCTCCCTGTTAAATTTATTTTTATGTGAACATATTTTCCCATTTTTTTCTCCTCCAGTCCCAAAGCACTCCTCGTCTCCTACCTTCTCTGAGAACTTATTTAATACTTTTATTTCTTCTCTTTAATATTTTAATTCATCACCTGATTCTTTACAATCAGTATATTTCTCTTTTTTTCCCCTTCCGGCCCCTTTCCATGCTTCCTTTCAACCTCCGTATTTATGCGTTTACGCGCGCGCGCACACACACACACACACACACACACACACACACACACACTGGAACGTTAGTCGCCTTGTTACTCATAATCATAATTGACCGTGATTTTGCTTCTGTCCCAAGTCCACCGAAACTACTATTATCATCAGCGCAAATGACATTCTTTGTACTAAAGCCAAGTTTTTAAATTAAATTAAATTTTATTATTATTATTTTTTTATTTTTGAGGCTTTGCTCCTTTTGGTCTTTCTCTTCTTTTAACTCTCTCCTTCCTTGATTTTGTGCTGTAGCACCAAATCTTCATTCCCTTCCAATCTGTCCTTTCTTTGTTTTTAAATAATTGTTGTAGTAATTTCCTCTACATCTACTGTTTACTCAAGTACTAAATTTCTTCAGAGTTCTTTCTTTAGCCCGGTTTACCTTTTCAACTTCATACTTTCTGTTGGCCACATACCCACTCCTTATGTACATTTTTGAAATTTGTTCTTTCTTTTATGTGCCTTACCTGGGAGACTGACATGTTTATTTGCAACCCAAACAAGAAAACTAGGAAGGATTAGAAACCCAGCATATCCTTGTGGATATTGTGATTTTTTAAAAAAAAATGTATATTTATTTTGAGAGAGATAGAGACAGCACAAGCAGGGGAGGAGCAGAGAGAGAGGGAGAGAGAGAATCCCAAGCCGGCTCCACACTGTCAGCACTGAGCCTGATGCGGGGCTAGATCCCAGGAACGGTGAGATCATGACCTGAACCCAACCAAGAGTCAGATGCTTAACCGACTAAGCCACTCAGGCACACTGATACTGTGATTTCTAATAAGAAATATGTAATTTGTCCTCATCATGGTTCCTAGCATAGAGCTTTTATAATTTTCAATGTAAGAGTCATAGAAGCATCTTTTGTGATAATACTTAGTTTGTTCCCAGTTCCTGAAATAGCTCCAGAGCAGTACAAGTGAAATGGATGTTTTTTTTTTTTTTAATTCATAAGGAGCTCCTTTCAAGCACTCTTGTTTATGCTAATGCTGCGACTACTAGAAAGTCACTAAGGAGGGACGCTGGTTGCCAGGGGAACCTACCACGTGGGTTAGAGTGTTGGGCTTAGGAGACATTCTAGGTTGGTGAATACCTGGAGGTGATGGAAGAGTAGTGTGCCCAAAAGGTGCAGGGAAGTTTCGAGCTGTTACCATAGATGTTAAAGTTTGCCCTACACACCTTTTCCATCTGACTCTAGGTTATATCTTCTCATAATAAACTGGCGATTTAGTAAGTAAAATGTTTGAGTTCTGTGAGCCACTCTAGGAAATTAATTGGACCCAAGGAATAGGTTATGGGGCCCTTTGACTTATAGCCAGAAGCACAGGTAACAACAGCCTCGACTTGCTCTCTGCATCTGAAGGGGGTCAGGGATCAGTCTTATAAAACAGAACCTTTAACCTGTATGTGGTGATTCTGTCTCCAGGTAGATAGTGTCAGACAGATTTGAGTTAAATTGTGTCACAATTGCTGGCAACATGTACTCCCAAGTGTCTTCTTTTAATATCCCTTATTTCAATGTCAGAGCCCTTTTGCACAGAGCAATCCAAACATAAAATCTGAAGAGTATTGAGAAATCTATTATTTGTATTTTTACAACTCCTACATCTTCTAGGTGAGACTTGCTTAAAACTGAAACTCCTCCTGCATACCCAGTCTCTTTTACGCTGCTTTATTTATTTTCCAACATAAAGTGTAATTTACTTGTTATTTTTATTATTTGTTGTTTACAAAGTGTAAGCTTCCCAAGGACTGGGGACTTTTGGACTTGTTTTAGTCACTGAGGTATCCTAAGCATCTAGAACATTTTGGTCACTCAATAAATACTTGCAGAGTATAGAGTGAATTTGTAGAGTGAATAAATATTTGCAGAGTGTAGAATTTGCAGTGTAAATAATTTTTTTTCTCGATTTCTCTCACAACCTACACAATTCTTGGAGATCTTGGGCGCTTATCAAATATTTGTTGGGGCGCCTGGGTGGCTCAGTTGGTTGAGTGTCCGACTTCAGCTCAGGTCATGATCTCAGTTTGTGAGTTCGAGCCCCACGTTGGGCTCTGTGCTAATGGCTCAGAGCCTGGAGCCTGCTTTGGATTCTGTGTCTCCCTCTCTCTCTGCTCCTTCCCTGCTCACACGCTGTCTCTCTCTCAAAAATAAATAAAGATTAAAAAAATTTTTAATATCTGTTGAATGAATTGATGACAAACAACTCAATTTCTATAAACAACAAAATTTTCATGAACTCTTCAGGGTCATGGATTTATAGTGAGAGGAACTGAGTAGACATAACATCCATCATAAAATACAGAAATTATACTACGAATTGTAGATTGTGTCCTTTCCACCTGAGTTTTGCTTTCTATTGATAAGCAACAGACACTCTGTCATCAGTAAATGTCTCATCCCCAAATAGTTTTATAGAAAACTTAGATATGTAATTCCTGTCTATCCTTTGACCTGGATTACCAATGACGTCTTGTTAAATATGCACCAACTTTGGTTTTACAAACTTCATCCATAAATTGGCCAGATGTGTTTTATTCTGAGTGTTCAAAGGTTTGGATATGAGAAATTATTTTTTGACACATTCTTCATTATATTTGGGACAATAAACTTTATTTAAATTTACAACCTATATGACCTATCTAAATCTGCTAAGTTATTTATCACAAGTATTTGTTACCTAGAGTGGTCATATGATCTATTATCCAATTTGGGACATGTCTAAAAGTGAAAGAAGACGCAACCAATTATTCTGAGGTTCTGGGCTTATTTCAACCATCTTGAGGGAACAGGAATGTCAGATAACCTACTGTTAACTCATTTCATTTGCATTTTGGTCCCTGATAAGATAATAGCACAGTTCAATAACACAATGGTTTTCATATAAACCATTATAAGCAGGAAGAGCAATTGATAATTTTCATGTTTTACTTCAACAAAAATGTAATAAAAATGGTCTTCTCTAAACATCTTACCATACTGTATCAAAATATTAAAATACACATATGCATTTTCTTAACAAACAATATGAATTAATTTATAATAATTTATCTGATGATCATTATATTCAAGTTATGATAGATAATTCAGGACCAAAAAATATCAAGGGACTACTAATACACAATGTTTTGTGGTGAAGGTAATATTTTATTGCCTTTACTTTGGTCTAAGTGGCAGAAATCAAACTCTGATGAAATGAATAAGTTTTCAGAAGACAGATATGTTTGAACAGAAGTGAGTCCATTTACAATATATGAGCAGAGAACAGTGTTTCAGAGCAATGTAGAAGAATAGAGGAAGGGAAGGAAAAAATAATATAAAAACAGAGAAGGAGGGGAACCATAAGAGGCTCTTAATGATAGAAAACAAGCTGAGGGTTGCTGGAGGGGATGTGGGTGGGGGGTTGGGCTAAATAGGTGATGGGCCTTAAGGAAGGCACTTGTGATGAGCACTGGGTCTTACGTGTAACTGATGAATCACTAAAATCTACTCCTGAAACCAATACTACACTATATGTTAACTCACTTGAATTTAATTAAAATCTTGGAAGAAAAAACAATAGAGGACCTTCATATCATTTGACATACAAAGGGAAAAAGTGACAAGGACAGTTCTGCTTGATTTCATAGTTTTCTAGTTCTTAGCTCTGTCTATGGTTTAATACCATTAATCTTTAAGAAAGACATTCTTTATAACTCATTTCTCTTCTTACTTAGACAAAACTCACTTTGAAGAGCAAAAAGTTACACGTATTCAATTCTTTAAATTTTAACATACTGATTTTTTTCCCACAGGTTTCATTGTCAGTTCTACCGATGGTCAAAGAAACAACAAGTGCTAGATAACGGAAATAAAATGGAATGACTCCATTTGATCTGCTTATACCTGATCAGATTACATTAGGGGTTCTTAAGTAGTCGTCTTTCAAGAACATGCTTGATTAACAATTAAAGTGATAATGAAAATTCATATTCTTACCTCTATTTATTATACTCAGTAAGTGAAAAGTGGATTTCTTCCCTAAAGAATCCCTAATTTTTAGTACCTTAATATCACAAAGTGCAACACAGTCTAAAGGAAATTTATTTTTCTAGGTCAAAGCTATACCACATATGTGAGTCAAGTTAAGAAAAATGTACACAAAAGCCTTCAAAAACAATATAATTAAAATAGAATTATATTGATTTGAGTTAAAAGCATTTAGTTGCAGGCATGCTCAAGACTAATAGAGAGATACTGAAGACGGCAAAAACACATACGTCATTTAAGATGGAAACATCTATGGCGTGTTAATATTAAAAGAATGAACTACAAAAGAATAGTATCCAATGTTCATAAAAAAATCTTTATCCGATGTTCCAATAAATCCAATCCAATGTTCCAATAAATCTTTATACATCAATAATAAAATAAATGTGAAGAGACCAAACTGGCTTATAAAATGATAGTGTTTGATTAGATTTTTAAAACCAAGCTATAGGCTCTTAATACAGAGGCACTGAAAACTTTAATTTTTTTTTTTTTCAACGTTTATTTATTTTTGGGACAGAGAGAGACAGAGCATGAATGGGGGAGGGGCAGAGAGAGAGGGAGACACAGAATCGGAAACAGGCTCCAGGCTCTGAGTCATCAGCCCAGAGCCCGACGCGGGGCTCGAACTCACAGACCGCGAGATCGTGACCTGGCTGAAGTCGGACGCTTAACCGACTGCGCCACCCAGGCGCCCCTGAAAACTTTAAAACAAAATAATACAGGAAGATACAGCAGGAAAATAATCATCAACAGAAAATTGGTTGAGCCACAGTAGAAACAAATTAAACTTTGAAAGAAAAGGAAAATTTTGGGTTAAAGATATTTAGTACATATTTTAAAAGAACAATTCATTAGAAAGACAATAAAATTACGAGGTGTTGTTGAAAAATCATAACCAGGGGATTTTATGATAAAATGTTTTGAAATATCAAGTAAACAAATATATAAGCAAGGTATAGAAAGTTTGTAAAATACAATTAATGAACTATCTCATGACCATATACGTCCTACATACAGTAATCAGAATAAACACATTCTTTGCAAGCAATGGTATATTTGCAAAATTTAAATGTGTACTGAGCCCTGGAGCGCCTGGGTGGCTCGGTTGCGCGACCAGCTTCCACTCAGGTCATGATCTCACAGTTTGTGAGTTGGAGCTCTGTGAAGGGCTCTGTGCTGACAGAGCTGGAGCCTATTTCAGATTCTATGTCTCCCCCTCTCTCTGCCCCTCCCCTGCTCACGCTCTCTCTGTCTCTCAATAATAAATAAATGCTAAAAAAAATTTTTTAAATGGGTACTGAGCCAAAAGACTTATTGTTGTATAATGGCTGATATAATTTTAAATCCACTTGTTCATGACAAAAATTAAATTTTTCTTAGGAGTATACTTTTTCTGGGAGTGCCTGGGTGACTCAGTCCGTTAAGCCTCCGACTAGCTGTTGGTGGGTTCCAGCCCTGCATCAGGCTTTGCACTGACAGCGCGGAGCCTGCTTGGGATTCTCTCTCTTCCTCTCTCTCTGTCTCTCCCTGACTCGTGCTTTCTCTCTCTCTCTCTCAAAACAACCTTTAAAAAAATTTTTTAAAGGTAAAGCTGTTCTGATTAGGAGTAAACTAAGCTGAGCCAGGGTAGCATCATCTCATTCGTTGTCATTAATAAGCTCTCAGTAGTTCAGCAGTTGAGAGTCCCTGCTGGGCTTATCAATAAAAAACACAGTGAAGCATCTATGGCAAGGAAATATTTGGACTGTAAAAACCCAGAGTTTGTGAGAACTGTTTGAGGTTGGGTCTGGGCAAGGAGGCTCTTTGCTGATCTAAACAGCTC
The DNA here is from genome assembly GCF_022079265.1 of Lynx rufus. Classification (NCBI taxonomy): domain Eukaryota; kingdom Metazoa; phylum Chordata; class Mammalia; order Carnivora; family Felidae; genus Lynx; species Lynx rufus. Next base: position 7,593,400 of record NW_025814878.1, read on the forward strand.
TCCTGAAGACCTTGGGACAATTAGCTCCTGCGCAGTAAAATGGAACTCTTTTACTGGCAGTGATCAAAACCTGCCCACTAAAGAGATCCTTTTGCCTGTCAACAACGGGTGGTTGTTTCCTAGCAACAGAGGACTTTTACTTTGTGCTGGCAACCGGAGGTCAGCTTTCAATGGCTCAGCCTCTCCCCAGTACCTACTCCTATAAATATAGACCTCAACCATATTTGGACTTTATTCCTTTCATTTCCTCTTGCCTGGAACCACAGTGTGATTAATCTATCTTTGGTGTGGAGTATGTTATTTCTGTATTGGCTTATGAAGAGGCATTATCCTGTATGCTGTTGGCTTGTGAAGTTCCCGAAGTAAACATGTGTTAATCAATTCCTGGCAAAGACAAAGCCTGAGCCTTAATTTGCCTCTTGAAACAAACACATATCTTAGTAACTATTAAGGTTTTGTAACCGCTCAGAGTTTATTCTATGATCTAAAATCAAAGTAGAAATGAATTACAAAATATCAGACCTTTGGATTTCTAAAATACTGATAAACAGCCATACGCATAAAAAGCCAATTGGTCAAAGAGGACATCAAAATGTAAATAAGAAATGTAGAGCTATGGGCAAGATTGCATTTAACTTAAATGTTTACACTATTTTTAAAAAATGAAAGAAAATTAATAAGCTACGTATGTGATTTAAGAGATTAGAAAAAGGACAATGAGATAAATCTCCAGAAAAATGAATGACGAAAATTATAATTCTAGTGTGCATAGATTTGAAACAGAAAACAAAGACATATCAAAGTATTAATAATCCCTTTAAAGCTGTTTTTTAAAATACTAATAAGATAGATAAAACTGTGAAAATTGATCAAAAAATAAATTCAGCAATGGTGAGATTCTTGATTATAGATATAAGATAAAATCCTGTAAAATCCTATAAAATTCATATCCCTTAAAAATCAGAAGAGAATTTGGGGCGCCTGGGTGGCGCAGTCGGTTAAGCGTCCGACTTCAGCCAGGTCACGATCTCGCGCTCCGTGAGTTCGAGCCCCGCGTCGGGCTCTGGGCTGATGGCTCAGAGCCTGGAGCCTGTTTCTGATTCTGTGTCTCCCTCTCTCTCTGCCCCTCCCCCGTTCATGCTCTGTCTCTCTCTGTCCCAAAAATAAATAAACGTTGAAAAAAAAAATCAGAAGAGAATTTAATGCCAATACATTTGGAAATGTACATGAAATGGACTTTGAATAAAGACACATGTCAAAACTAAGGAAGCAATAAAAGACCAAAATACGCCAGTAACCGTTAAAAAAAATTATGTCAATATTTTAGAAAATCTCCACTGAGTCTAAAATATTATGCTGGCCTGTCAGCATACATAAGAAGAAATAATCTCAGTCTTAAGTGAAATGTTCCAGAGAGTAAAAGTAAAAATTCCTCTTATTTTTTCTTATGAGTTAGTATAAACTTCATCCTTAAATCAGTTGGGTACAATACTTCTCTATGAAAATGGAGACATATTGACTAGTTTCAATTTGAACATGACACACAGTTCTATTAAAATCCTGGCAAATTAGGGGCACCTGGGTGGTTCAGTCGGTTAAGCGGCCGACTTTGGCTCAGGTCATGATCTCGCGGTTCGTGAGTTCGAGCCCCACGTCAGGCTCTGCCCTGACAGCTCAGAGCCTGGAGCCTGCTTCCGATTCTGTGTCTCCCTCTCCATCTGCCCCTCCCCTGCTCACGCTCTGTGCCTCTCTCTGTCTCTCAATAATAATCTCAATAATAAACGTTAAAAAATTAAAAAAAAATAAAATCCTGGCAAATAAAATACAATTATATATGAATATTCATGACACACACACTTATATATAGCATAATTAAGTTTAATATATCCAGGAAATGAAAGCTGGTTGATTGTCATCCTTGAATTCCCCTTAATAATACAATTTTAAAAGGGAAATAATGTGTGGTCAGCCTCAAGGATGCATAAAAATATTTGATAAAATGTATTACTTATAATGATATAAGAATCAACATCTTAGCAAACCAGCAATAAAATGCAATTTCCTTAATTTAATAGGGGAAGGTTATTTTCGAAAAAAAATGCTAAAATATCATAACAAATTGTGAAATTAAAAAGGCATTTTCTTTAAACTTAGGAATGATAAAAACAAATCTGCCTTTATGGCTATTGTCTGTTAGAATATTTAGGCAACAATATAATAAAAAAAGATTTAAAAGTTAAAAATAATTAGAATAGCCAAAGCTGTCACTATTTAAAATTATAGGGATAAATTAATAAAAGTCCCTTCTCTGCTGTTTTTCCATGTCTGAAACCCACTCCGTTGAAATGGAGTCCACATTGTTTCAAAGTTAAAATTATTTTGAGAGCTTTAAGCTGGCCAGCTAAAAGTGTTACTGTAACTAGGGGCTGATCAATGAATCTCTTCCATTTCAAAGGCAAGATTCTCCAATGGGCAGGTTTCACCAATTAGTACCAAGCAACACCGATTTGACCAGTCCTTGGCAATTCAAATTATACCTCATCAAAAACTACATAATGGGGCTCTTTACAGCTATCTGGACAATGAGTGATCCAATATCTGTCATTCACAGAGTCTATTTTCTAGAACCATTTTTGTTACTGATTCTCTTAGGTGCCAGAAATAGATCTTAAGGTGAGGATCCTGATGCAAGTGATTTATTGAAGACACATGGAAGCTAGCTCACTTGTATCTGCATATATTCTATCAGTTGTTTCTGAAATAGCTGGCATACAATTTAATAAAACACATAAATTAGTTAAATAATGGTATCCTTATGTGATGTACTTACGTACGTTCTCTTTTCTTTCTGCTAATACCATACTCATTCCTTTGTAGAACCCCCTACTAACCACAGATATTAAATAAACATGTAACCAAGGCATATTCAACCATAATGATTACCCCATCACTCTGGTCATAATGATTGAACCATGGATGGTCATGGAAACAAATAAAGTTGATCTAAGTCTTTTAGGATATTAGCGAAAAACAAAAAGGTTTTATCCATTTTTGATGATGGAAATGTTGTAATCTGGTCCATCTATGAGCATACTTTGGTTTCATGCTGTATTAAGAAACAAACTTGGATAAACATAGAAAGAATCAAACCAGAGATAGAGAGTGACTCACTATGATATCAGTTGTGCCCTGGATCCAGTCTTGTATTGTTGACTCCTTGGCAATCATGGGGGCCAAAATATTCTAAGTTTTTTAGCTCATTGTTCTAGGTTTGAATTATGTGGAGGTGAAAGGGCAAGATTACTACTTTTAATAAGCTGAAACTGTTAATAGAGTGAATTATAACTGAATGAAAAACGCAGCAAAATGCAGAAGAAAACTGAGTGACGTACTTAAAACGATGAAGGAAAATAGCTATTAACCTAGTATTATAAATCTAGCCAAAATATCCTTGGAAGATGGAGATGAAATTGAGATGTTTTCAGACAAACAAAATTTGAGAAAGTTTGCAATGAGCAGAATTGAATTAAAGAAAATGCTTAAGGGAGTTGTTGAGAGAAAGGAAAATGATCCTAGTCATAAAGAGAGAAATACAGAAATGAATAAAGAACAGAATAAGGGGTGAACGTGTAGATAAATTTAAACGAATATTGACTGTGCAGAATAATAAAAAGTCTTTTATGATCTAAAATTAAATTAAACTACATGTCAAAAATGGTGCAAATGTGGGAGTAGGCAAGGGTACTTAAAGCGTTTTAAAATCTTTGTAAGTCTGTGAAGTAATAAAAGTACTAATTTATATTAGGAAGAAATAAGTCAAGATTTCATTTTGTAATCTTTAGAGAAACCACTAAGGAGTAGTAAAATATGTACAACTGACAAGCTAACAAAGGAAAAGATTTAATAATAATATTTCATTCAATTATTCCAAAAGAAAGCTAGATAAGAGAGAAAAAGAAACATAGAATAAATTAGGAAATACAAGACACATTTTTAAACTGTTTTTAAATGTTTATTTTTGAGAGAGAGTGAGCATGAGTAGGGGAGGGGTAGAGAGAGAGGTGGGGGACAGGGGATTTGAAGCGAGCAATGCACTGACATCAGAGAGCCTGATGTGGGGCTCAAACCCACCAACCACGGATCAGGACCTGAGCTGAAGTTGGACACTTAACCAACTGAGCCACACAGGTGCCCCAAGACGCATTTTAATATGGTAGATTTAAACTCAAATATATCAGTAATCTCATTAAATATAATGGACTACCTGCTTCAAGTAAAAATAAAAAATTCACAGACCCATTAAGAAATACAAAGCCAATTATATGCAGCTTGTAAGAGTCACATTTTAAAATGACAGGGAAAATGAGAGTGAAAAATTGAAATATACTCCACGTAAAACTGTATCACATCTATCCCTACACTTTCAGAAAGATGTGGCTATATAATATCAGGTAAATGTGACTTTAAGGTCAAAAACTTTACTAGGAATTTGTATGCTCTAATAATGTATACCAACAGCTGTAATACAGACCATATATGTTCCATAAACCATAAAATATTTATTAACTCACCCTTTGCCAAAAAAGGTTTGCCACCTCTAATGCAGACTCAAAATACGAAAATTATAAATGTAATGATTTAAATAGAAAAATAGATACATTCACAGTTTCTGGGATTTTAATGTATCATAATTATACAAATCAAAGAATAACTAAGTATAAGTAAAATTCAAACAAATTACAAAATAGAATTATGACACTTAAATTACAGAATTTTTTCAAGTGTACATAAAATATTTACTAATTTTTTTCATATTTTGGCCCATAAAATAAGTTTTCACAAATGTTAGAGGATCAAAATAATATAGCATATATTTTAATCACAAATTAAGCTAACAAGAATAAGATAGTTATAAAATCTTCAAATGTTTGGAAATTAAGCAACATACTTCTAAACATAGTATGTATCAAAGAAGTCACAAAAACTAGTAATATATGTGCTAAATAATAATGTAAACATTACATATCAAAAGTTGTTGGATTCAGCTCAAACTGAACACTTCCTGGGTCTCACTTAAGTTCAAACACTCCTTGGAGCTCACTCAAGACAAGAAATAATTGATGTCCCCACCACTCTGAATGTAAAGACCTTGTTAATATAAGGAATTTGGGAAAAGACTTCAAAAGAGTAGTGGGTCTCAATTAACTTTAACTGCTGTTCTAGATCCATCATGAGGAAGCCTGAAGGCAAGTCTCGGAAGGATCAAACAGATGCAAGTAACTTAGCTGCATGCCAGGACAAATTCAAAGGGACATAACAAAACTTAGCATTCAGCAATGTAAAACTCATAATAATGGGTTGCAATAAAAAAAAATCAGCAGACTTGCAAAGAAAGAAAATAACATCTATAACAAAAAAAATCATTGGTCAGCAGAAGGAGATTCATAATAGAGATCATTTACATATTGGGCCTAAATAAAAAATGACAACAACAAATGTTGGTGAAGATATGGAGAAATTGGATTATATGGGAATGTAAAATGGTACAGCCACTCTGGAAAAGAGTTTGGTCATTTATCAAATTAAACATGCAATTGCCATACAACCCAGTAATTGTGTCCTTGGGTATTTATGCCTGAGAAATTAAAGATTATGTTGCTTATGTGCTAAATGGCAGTGTTGAGTCGCTGTAACTACTCGAAATTCGGTGCACAAATGTTCATAGTAAATTTTTAGTAGCCAGAAACTGGAGTCAGTCCAGATGTTCTTCAAGTGAATGATGAAACAAAATGTGGTCTATACATACCATGAAATGCTATTCATCAATATAAAAGAATAGAATATGGATGTGAAAAGCTAATCATAAAATGTGACATAGTGTATTATTCCATTTATATAACATTTTTTTTTAATTTTTTTTTCAACGTTTTTTATTTATTTTTGGGACAGAGAGAGACAGAGCATGAATGGGGGAGGGGCAGAGAGAAAGGGAGACACAGAGTCGGAAACAGGCTCCAGGCTCCGAACCATCAGCCCAGAGCCTGACGCGGGCCTCGAACTCACGGACCGCGAGATCGTGACCTGGCTGAAGTCGGACGCTCAACCGACTGTGCCACCCAGGCGCCCCCGATTTATATAACATTTTTAAAATGTTATGTAAATTTATATAAATTTTGAAATGACAAAATTTCAGGAAAGTAGGACAGATTACTGGTTTCCAGGGATTAGAAACCAGTAATTTGTTGGGGGCAAATAGGTTAAGGTCAAACACTTCTTGGAGCTCACTCAAGATAAGAATTTATGTTCCCATCAGTAAAAAACAACGTGAGGGATTTTTTATTGATGGAGGTGTTCAATATCTTCACTATGGTGGTGAATATAGGAAGTATAGAGGTGATAAAATAATGTAGAGCTTAATACATGAACACGCACACACACACACACACACACACACACACATAAGTACAAGTAAAATCAAAATCTGAAAAAAAAAATCAGTGGATTATATGAGTGCCAAAAGTCTGATTGTGATTTTATACCACAGTTTTGCAAAATGTTAGCATGTGGGTAAACTGAGTGAAGTGTATAAGGGATCTCTTTGTGTTATTCCTTATAACTGCATGTGAACAATTATTTCTATTCAAATTTCCATTAAAAGATTGGGCTGAGTCAAGATTTCTCACAGAGAACAAAAAAACACTAATTCCCCAAATAATTGCCCAACTGGAATTCATCAATACTAAAAATTCTTTTATCACTAGACATTGTTAAGGAAATAATCAAATGTTTCACTGGTGGCCACAAAACATGTATCTGACATAGATTTTACATCCAAAATATATGAAGAACTCTGCAAATCCAACAAAAACACAATAAAGTAAGTTCCCAAAAAAATCACTCAGCATCATTAGTGATTGGAAAAAAGCAAATAAGCATGGGGTTCTTGGGTGACTCAGTTGGTTAAGCGCCAGGCTTCAGCTCAGGTCATGATCTCATGGTTCGTGGGTTCGAGTCCTGCGTTGGGCGGTGTGCTGACAGCTTGGAGCCTGGAGACTGTTTTGGATTCTGTGTCTCCCTCTCTCCATGCCCCTCACCACTCGTGTTCTCTCTCTCTCAAAAATAAATACACATTTAAGAAATTTTAAAAAAGAAAAAAAGAAAATAAGCAAATCAAAAATTCAACAAGATACACTTAGTACCCACTAGAGTAGCTTAAGTGCAAAAAATTGAAAACACCAAATATTAATGAGCATGTGGAACAATTGGAATCATCAGACATTTTCTAGTGGGAGTGTAAAAGAAATTAAGTTTTAGAGTGTCTTATAAAGTTGGCCAAAACCATGCCCTACGGTCCAGCTACTCCATCTATAACTATTTACTCAACAAAAATAGAAATATTCGTCCACAGAAAGTCTAATGCATGAGAATTTATAACAGATTTATTCATTAGAGTTAAAAGTTACAAATATCTGTCAAAATTCGAACGTACACATCACATTGGAATATATTCATACAATGAAATACTGCTCAGCAATGAAAAGGTATGAACTATGAATACAGACAACAACATGAATAAACCTCAAAAAACATTATGTTGAAAATAATGTTACATGCAAAAAGAGAGCATTAATACAAAGTTTAAGAACAGGCAGAACTAATTTGGGGTGATTTAAATCAACAGTGTGGTGGATATGGTGATGAGGGTGTATACTTGAAGGGGACACAGGAAACCTGAGTAGGTAAGAGTGTTCTACATCTTGACGATGTGACGGTTACATGGTTGTATGTATTTGTCCAATTATATCCCTGAGGCTGTTTCATTTCACTATATATAAATTTGAATGCATTTTTATTATAAAATATATTTTTATATTAAAAAGAAAGTGTTCAGTAATACTGAAGTAATTACTAAAGTAATACTTTAAAATACTGAAGTTTTTAAAAACAGCTATTATAAAGATGGCCCATTTGTTTGAGAAGATAGAAGAAAGCATGATCATGAAGATGAGAAATGGAAAATAAAAAAGATCCAAATAAAACTTCCAGATATGGGAGTGCCTGGGTGGCTCAGTTGGTTAGGTGTCCAAATCTTGATTTTGGCTTAGGTCATGATCTCACGATCTATGAGTTCAAACCCCATGCTGGGCTCTGTGATGACAGTGCAAAACCTGCTTGGGATTCTCTCTCTGCCCCTCCCCTGCTTTCTCCCTTTCTCGAAATTAATCAATAAACTTAAAAAAAATTCTAGATATGAAAACTGTATTTGAAATTAAAAAAAACACTCTTGGTAAGATTAACAACACATTAGATACTGCAGAAGAAAAGATGCATGAATTTGATTATATATTATTAGAAAGTATTCAAAATAAATAAAGAAAAAAACAAAGAAAACCCCACAAAATGAATAAAGAAAAAGTGACTGAAAAAAAAAACTGAACAGAGTATCAGTAATGTATGGAACTATATAAAGTGTTCTAACATACATGTATTTGGAATAGGGAGAGGGAGCGAGAGAGGGAGAGAAAACAGAACGTTTTTAAAATGATAACAAAATTTCCCCACTTTGATGAATATAATAAACGTACAGACCCAATTTAGTTTAATTATCCCGAATAGAAGGGAAAAAAAAGAAAAAAGAGAAAAAGAAAACCACATCAAAGCAAATCACAAGTAAATTGTTGAACATCTTACATGCAGCCTAAGTAGTGATATATTGTTATTTGAAGGTGGACTTAACTGTTTAAATGTAAATTGTAGACACAAGAGAGGTCACTAAAAGATTTTAAAAAAAAGAATTATAAATGCACTGACAAGGAGATAAAATTAAATAGTATAAAATTCCCATTAGAAACTAAAGACAGAAAAAGGAGGGGGGAATAAAGAACAAGTATGAGAAACAAAACAGAAAGGTGGTCGACGTTAATCTATATTAATAGTCACTATAGGTGTAAATGGCCTAAAGAGTAGTTCAAAGACCAAGATTGTCAAGGTGGATAAATAAATTAAGTGCAACTCTATGCTGTCTATAAGAAATCAACTTCAAATATGAAGATTTAGATAGGTTGAAGTAAAGAGATGGATAAAGAATCAGTGCCAATACTAATCAAAAGAAAGTAGGGCAGGGAGCCAGCTTGGCTCTGTTGCTTAAGCCTCTGACTCTTGATTTCAGCTCAGGTCACGATCTCATGGTTGGTGAATTCGAGCCCTGCATGGGGCTCTGCACTGGCAATGTTGAGCCTACTTGGGAATCTCTCACTTTCTCTCTCTCTCTCTCTCTCTCTAAAGAAAGTTGGGCAGACTTTAGAAGAAGAGATGATCAGGGATAGAGGGCTATTCCATAACGATAAAGGGCTCAATTCTTAAAGAATAACAATTCTAAACATACTTGTTTCTAAAATGAATCAAACTAAACACTGGAGGCAAAATTTGACAGAACTGGAAAGAGAAGTAGTTCAATACACGGTTACAGTTGAAGATTCAATGTCTTTCTCTTAGTAACTGATAAATTACACATCCAGAATCTTAGTAAAGATACAGATGACCTGAATAATACTATCAAACTGATTTATTTGATATTTATGGAGTACTCCATCTTAAAATGACAGAATGTATACATCTCAAGTTCACAAGGAATAGTCACCAAGATAGACCACACTGTGGGCCATAAAACATACTGTAACTTTCAAGATTAGACATTATAAAAATTATACTGTCAAAACCCAATGCAGGGGCACCTGGGTGGCTCATTCTGTTGAGCAACTGACTTCAGCTCAGGTCGTGATCTCACAGTTCGTGGGTTCGAGCCCCGAGTCTGGCTCTGTGCTGACAGCTCAGAGCCTGGAGCCTGCTTCAGATTCTGTGTCTCCCCCATCTCTCTGTTCCTCCCTGTCTGTTCTCTGTCTCTCTCTGTCTCCCCAAAATAAATAAACATTAAAAAAAATGAAAAAAAAACCCAATGCAATTAAACTGGAAATCAATAACATATTGTTAGATGGAAAAATCCGCAAATATTTGGGGATTAAACCACATACTTCTAAAAAGCACATATGTCAAACAGAAAATTTTAATAGGAATTTCAAGAAATATTTTGAACTGAAAGAAAATAAAAATAAAATTTATGAAAATTTTAAGGATGCAGCTAAAACAAAGCTTAGAGAAATTTTATAGTATCAAATGCATCTATATTAGAAAAAAATAAAGATCTCAAATCAGTAACCTAAGCTTCCACCTTAGGAAATTAGAGAAACACTGTAATTTATGCATCAAACAGAAAAAAAGGAAATAATGAAAACTAGAGCAGAAGTTATTTAAAATGACAAGGAAACAATAGATAAAATGAAAAAATTAAAAAAACTGACTCTTTGAAAAGGTCAGTGAAATTGATTAACCTCTAACCAGGTTAGCCAAGAAAAAAGAGAGAAAACATAAATTAACAATACAGGAAATGAAAGTGGAAGCATCACTATTGAACCCATGTATTTTACAAAGATAATAACTCTTACGTCTGCAAGTTTGGTAAATGAATGAAATGATCTGAAAAAATTTTTCTACATTTTCTGAAATCAAACCGTATGGCTGTATGCAAATTTTTACAACAGAAGTGAGAGAGGAAATTCAATAACAAAGTAGCTTAGTAGCAATGGGCTCTTGAATGTGATTCCCTGGCCTTGAATCTGAACTCGGACACTGCCAAGCTTTTTACCTTGAATAAAATATTAAACTCTGAACCTTTGCTTTCATGGCATATAAAACAGCAATAAAATGGTGTTTTTTAGATAAAGTTAGAATTAAATATAAGAATGCACAAAAACATTGAATGTATGCTTGAAACATGGTAAGCAATCCATAAATATGAGTATTAAGAATAGTAATAAAAGAATACCAAAGCTCATACACAGGGTGAAAAAGTAATTACTATTTGTTATTATATCAAATCTAAATGTACTTGCTCTATCATGCAAATCAAATTTAAAGTGAAGTTTTCTAGTACAAGTATCACAGACACTCCAATTTTTCTGAGATACATTCATAAATTCCACTCAAAAAAACTAAGCACATTTTTCAGTAGATTAGTTTAAACTCTATATTTTTTAACGACTCAGTTAAAAATTGATATTTTTCATAGAATGCCAACACAAGTGGTATATCTTCACAAATGTATGTGATGTTCAACATACTTAATCATACAAGAGCATGGCACCAACCAATCAAAATGATGCCAGGTCTTAGAGGCATCTTGCTTTATTAGGACCTCACTTCTAAGATGGGAGGTCATAGAATCCACTCTACCCTGATTATTTATAGAAAAGGTAGCTGTGTAAAAGTTGCATTGATAAATTTTAGTTATGCAGATAAATGTGAAAGGACAACTTTTACTTATAGTCACATCAAGCCAGAATTAGACAAACTTAAAAAACTTGATCCAACTTTTTATAGTTGAAGAAATGTTGACCTAGAAAGGTTTCCTACAAGGCATTTAGTTTGGCAAGAGAACAAGTATGAGGATACATATCTTCAGACGTATTGACCTTATTTCTCTGATACCAAATTGTAATTAATATTATTCCTATTTGCAGTGACTGATGCCTTGTGAAAACAAGGTGGATCATACAGAACACCTTTCTACTATTAAGGAATGTATGTTTATGATCCCTTGTTTATCAAAGAAACATATGCTTTGGATTGTTAAATATCCTTTTGCAGAAACTCAAAGGAGAAGCTTAATAGCATCCTTCAGTTTTTAGAAGTTGCAAATTTGTTGCTAGACACATGCCAAATATCTACTATAGAAGCCAATAAAAACTAGAGGAAAATATTCATGATTAATGTGAAATATTCCTAAAATTCTCATCCTTCCCTTCCTAACACTTTCTCAAAAACACACACATTTTTCTTTTTCTTTTTTTGTTGACATGGAATCTTGTAAGTAACCCTTGGCAAAACACATTTTCTTCTATTCAGTTGTAATCACAGGATGACCAAAATGTTCAAATGCTATTCTCCCACAGGATTTATTTTCATTTGAAATGATGGTCAGTATCCTCCTGCTATTATAATATTGTACTTAATCAATGTCCTCTGATTTTAAAGTGTCCCTATTATATTCTATTACAGGCTAAGTAAGACAAAATTATATTTTGTTCTTCCTTCTTTGCCCCTTTAACTTTCTGGCAAATGATGTAAACAAAAGGACAATAAGTGATCTTACTATTTAAATGTAACTTAATGAATGCTACTTTATGACTGGTCTCGCTAAGCAACATTTAGCGATACCGGCTGCCCCATCAGATAAGTGATCTGCTCTGTAACCATAGCGCTAGGCTACAGTACTGGGAATGTTTATAAGTGTCAAAGGATCCTCTTTCTTTGGACACAAGGCAAAATGTTAAAGCAATAATGTGTTTTCACTGTAGCTCTTCTTATCATGAAATCACTTGGTTCTCATTTTTTCAATTTAAAAATACTGAGTATTCAAAAACGCACTCCAAATTTCCTAAGCATGTAATGACTAATAATGGCCGTGTGTGTGATTTGGGAGAGCCACATTCTATTGGGACATTTCTGAGGTTTGTCAGGATTTAATCTCCATTCGTTACATAGGGAGATGCTGTTTTCTCTTGGAGCCTAAAACAGGACCATCTTTAGACACAAGCAGGATCAATCATTATTTCTACTGCACAGATTAAATAATTTAAAAGAATAGATTGAAATCTCAGTTTTTATTACCTATAACAATTTGATCTCTTATTATTCTAATTTATTAGGAAAATGTATATCGAATTATTTGCATTTAAGGAATGAATAAGGAAGTGGAGTTAAAGTACGTCTGTGAAGTTAAGCCACAAAGAAGGCAGGAATAGAATAATGAACATCTATAGAGAATAATTTTTTAGAATATATGAGCATATCTTTATGTGTAGTAAAAAGAGCCTGTTAAGAGGAGGAGATAAAAATGCAAATAAGAGCTAATGCTGTGAAGAAGGATAAGGTCCTATAGCGAGATTGGTGCCGTCTTGGAGCACCAGCTCCTCCCAGTATCCCTCTGGTTCCTCATCCTTTGTTGCTAATGGCTCCCCTCTGTGATCTTCAGAGGATAACTTTTAATAACTACAGCTGGAAATGGACTTCTGGGAAAAAAAACTCCATATTCCTTGGCTGCAGCAGAGAGATATTTGGAGGTATAATTTATTCTCCTAAGCTCCCCAGAAGACCATCCGAGGCTGCAACTGCACCCGACATTGTTCCTTTGCCTAGTTTCTTTCCCTTTTCAGTTCTGCTCTCTCCAGACCTATTGGTTTTTCCTGAAAGCGCTTTAACAAATACTATGTACAGATGTTTCATCTCAGGGTCTGCTTTTGGAAAAACCCAAACTAAGACTGATACACTTTATCATTTGATGCAAAACTGACACAAAAGAGACATGGTAAAGATGCAGAGTGCTTTGAATTTTAAGGGGCAGGGAAACCATCATGTACACGAAAGGTGACCCTAATTTCATTAAAATAGCAAAGAAATCCATAAAATTGTAGTAAAAGATGGTTTGAGGAGAACATTATTTTAAATATTCTTCCAATTAATAATGGAAGGATTTCAGAACCACTGTTAGAACCCAGTGGGAGTTTTGGATAATTGGATTCTTTATAACGGTTGGGAGGTTTGTGTCAAGAATGTGATGTGGTGGCAAATGTAGAAGTAATTTAGAGCATGGACAGAACAGAGGGCAGGACTTCATGGTGCAGTGTGATGTGAGGTTCAGGGAGTAGAATGTACCATAAGGCAGTGGGGTAGCTGGAACTAGGTAGAAACTAGAACATTCAGTGATTGTACATAGAAATGCAGAAAAGATATGTGGAAGTGTCCAGTAAATGCTTATCCTAAAGTTAATTTTTTAAACTAGACTTGACTTTCCCCTCCCAAGTATGGCTACTTATTCTTAAATGGAATACACATAGTAATGTGGAGTGTGAGTGGCTCAGTTTTTACCTCACAACATAAGAATTAAGATGAACTACACAAGCTATATTATTCCTTATGCATAAATGGCCAACAACAAATTAAAATGCATTTCCCTTTTGTTGAAACTTCAGTAACACCCATAACTTGTAGATTTGCTTATTCCCCCTTTGTGATCTACATTTATGAAAAGATGTCCTTCACTTTGTGAAAGCAATACATCCACGTTTTACTGAGGGAGATGATTCTGATGGTGTATGCATGTAACAGATACTAAATACATTTAATAAGTTGGTCACTTGACGAAAATATTTAGTTCCCCCACCCCACCAAAACACAAAGTGTCTCTATTTTTTGAACTACTTTCCAGCAGTATTCTAAAGACGTAACAGCCCTCTCAGAAAATGTACACAAGAAAGGACATGGAATGAGGTTGAAGAGAAATAGAAATAAAAAAAATGAGGGATATGAGGACTTTAAGACCCAGAAAGGATGAACATAAGGGAAGGGAAGCAAAAATAATATAAAAATAGGGAGGGGGACAAAACATAAGAGACTCTTAAATATGGAAAACAAACAGAGGGTTACTGGAGGGGTTGTGGGAGGGGGGATGGGTAAGGGGCATTAAGGAATCTACTCCTGAAATCATTGTTGCACTATATGCTAACTAATTTGGATGTAAATTTAAAAAATAAAATTAAAAAAAAAAGAATGAGGGAGAATGAGCCTCAGCCATCATATTTTCTTTTTCCTACTAATCTCCCCATCCCAAATATCCATGAACAAGCTGTACTTTACTTTGTGAATAATGAAGTCTGATCCTTAAGTCCTTAGCCATTTTCCAGGTCTGATTTGGGACAGACCACACCAAATACTTTTCTTTTAAATAAAGACATCAGGCTTTCATTCATAGGATTTGAGTTATTTCACTGGCAACACAGATTACAAAAGAAACAGTGATCAAAAATTATCAGCTTCTATTCAACTCCTTTTATAATTAGCTTCTGGCATCTTGAACACTCAATGCAAGATATTACTGAGAAGGCCAGGTTTTCTTTTTTCCTAGAAAACCCCTTTGAGTTGTATATATATGTCATCAATCAAGAGTTCCCAAGTGATCAAAAGTGTCATTCCCTTTATCTGTATCTCTACCACTATTAAATTTAGATAACATAACATGGTGGGAAGAACACTCAACTTAGAGGGGTAAGCTCAGAACGAGAGGCTAAATTCTGCCATTCATTGGCCCTGGGAGAATGACAAAAACTCTTAAGCCTCTATTCTTATCTGTAGAATGTGTTTTTTTCTTGTCTGGAAAAAAATATTGCCTATTTTACCCCCCTTGTAAATTTTTAAAAAATTGAGATACATAAGAAAAGACTATAAATTATCAGTATTATCCACAAATGAATTGTCATTGCTATACTCCAAGAAGGGCAGAGGCTTTCCTATTTTTCAAGGTGAGAAAAATAGTAATTACTCATTATCCTTATATTGTATCTATTATCATATATCATCTTCATCTTGACTTTTTGAGATTGATAACCACACTTTAATTTCACATATTTTTTAAGTGGAAAACATATTGTGCTCAGAAAAATCTGGCAGCCTACCCAGGGTCACTAAACTCCAAATTTAGTTATTGCGTGAATTCAGTTTAAGAATAAGTAGCCAAGCTTTTGGGTGGGGAGAGTCAAATACAGTTTTAAAAAAGAAACTCTAATCTTTTGTTGGGAATTTTAGTTCCTCTTTCTGCATTTCCATGCACCATCTTGCAAAACTCTGAGCTGTACTGAATACTGTCTGTCAAAAACATCAAGACATTTTCCTTTTTGTTGTTTCACAGGAAAGGGAGCTGAAAATTTGGCGTGGCTTCTCACACACACACACACACACAAAGTACTGTGAATTCATAACTTTCATAATGCAGAAAATCGTTCTTATTCTATACATGGAATCAGCTAGCTAATGTAAAAAATATTAGCCCCTGACAATTATCTCTGCTCTTCTGGGCAGGAATAAGTATCATATCAACTCCATTACATGGGCTATTTATTTGAATATATCACTGGGATTGTACCTAGTATACCAGTCCTTTCTGTCTAAAGAACATTTCCTTCAATTTTCACTTCCGTTTTTTGTTCTCTGGGCCCTTTGCAATGAAAAAGCATAAAAAAGCAACCATGCTACAGTCCAACTGCACTAGTTGGAAACATGAAATGCCTATTTCTAGACTTCTTTTTACCCATTTATTTTCTATTTCATTGTTCTCCATCTCACAATGTCCTAAAAAATTAAGTATCATCATGCAGTATGTGAAATCCTTAATATTCCTGTGATGGTTGATCAGAAAGAGTATCCAAAGATACTCCATTTCTCTAGTGCTGATGATAAGTTGGAAATTATAGTTCCCAGGAGATACCCATCTTCCATATCTTAACTATACACTCTGGTTGCAGGAAAGCAACTAATGAGAAGATAAATCTTGAGGGAGATTAACTGAAAGAACACGCTCGTTCTCTACATACTTCACAATAGTAAATAGTATAAGGGCTCTTTCTTCAAGAATTTTTGATGATAAAATTGAAGAGATAGCACATCGTGATGTTGACTATGAAAAGTAACAAAAAACTGCCATTGGATAAATTAGTCCTGTCACATTTATTAGGAGGCCTGCTTTGTATAATTTAATCAGAGTTGCTTAACTCATGACATGCTAACTGTGGTAAATTTTTACTGGGGGAGATTATAAATGAGTGTTAGCAAACTGTTCCAACATGCTGGCTGCAAAATTATACTCGTACATTTTCCTCATGCACTTTGAAATGGATTTGAAATATCTTACAAAACATAAGACAGACTATATATGCATAATAATGTCACATAGAGAAATATAGTCATAAAAAAAGAATCAGAAGGATTAGAAATTTCTAGGCAGTTATAGTGAAATAAGTAGCAGAGTTACAAGCTTGTCTTTATTCTGAATTTCTTGGAAACTAAATCAAAACAGGTATATGTGGGGCACCTGGGTGGCTCAGTCGGCTGGGTGTCCGACTTCAGCTCAGGTCATGATCTCACAGCTCATGAGTTCGAGTCCCACGTCGGGCTCTGTGCTGACAGCTCAGAGCCTGGAGCCTTCTTCGGATTCTCTCTCTCTCTCTCTCTCTCTCTCTCTCTCTCCCCTCCTCTGCTCATGCTCTGTCTCTCTCTGTCTCAAAAATAAATAAACATTAAAAAAATTTAAAAACAGGTATATGTGCTATGTTACATATTTTTCAATAGGAATAGAATAAATGTATGCATGTTAATCAACTGAGACAAATGTTTTCTTGGACCTATGCTGAAGGATAAGTTTGTGTGGGTTTGTATATGAGAAAGATAGGATCATATTGGGTAATAATTGTCTAAAATGCTTTTTACAAATACTAAGGGGGAGGCATCACACTCCTTACTTTTAAACTAAATTACAAAGTTAAAATAATCAAAACCATAAGGTATTGGCATAAAAATACACATATAGGTAAATGGAACAGAACAGAGAACCCAGCAATAAAGCCATGCTTGTATGTAAATTAATTTATGACAAAAGACCCAAGAGTATATAATGGGGAAAAGACAGTCTCTTCAATAAGTGGTGTTGGAAAAATTGTACAGCCACATGCAAAAGAATGACTAGACTACTATTTTATACTGTACAAAAAAATCAATTCAAAATGGATTAAGACTTGAATGTAAAATCTGCAGCCATAAAACTCTTAGGAGGAAAAAAGATGATAAACTTCTTGACTTGCTTGACATGGTTTTTTGGATTTGATACCAAAACAAAGGTAACAAAAACAAACATAAACAAGTGAGACTACACAAGAGTAAAAAGCTTCTGCATAGCAAAGAAACCATTAACAAAATGAAAAGGTAACCTACTGAATAAGAGAAAACATTTGCAAGTCATATACCTTATAAGAAGTTAATATCTAAAATACTCATACAACTCAGTAAAACCATCAAAACAATTCAATTAAAAAATTAACAGAGGATTTGAATAGATTTTTTTTCCAAAGAAGACATATATGTGACCAACATGTACATAAAAAGGTGCTCGACGTCCTTAATCAGGGAGATGTAAATCACAAGCACAATAAGATATCACCTCCCTCCTATTAGAATGGCTAGACTCAAAAAAGACAAGTGATAACAAGCATCAGTGAAGATGTGGACCAAAGGGAACCCCTACACATGCTGGTAGGAATGTAAGTGTCTGCAGCAACTATGGAAAATAGTATGAAAGTTCCTCAAAAATTAAAAAAAGAACTACCATGTGATCCAGAAACTCCACCTCTGGATATTTACCTAACTAACTGGAAAAGATATATGGAACCCCATGTTCACTGCAGCATTATTTACCATAACCAAGGCATGCAACAAGTGTCCACCGATGGATGAATGGATAAAGAAAATGTGGTATCTATTCATAATGGAACATAATTTAGCCATAAAGAAGAATAAAATATTGCCATTTGCAGCAACATGGATGGACCTTGAGGGCATCATGCTAAGTGAAATAAATTAAACAGAAAAAGGCAAATCCTATATGATCTCACTTAAGTATGAGATCTAAAACCAAACCAAATCAAAATGAAAACCAGACTCATAGATAAAAGAGCAGATTGGTGGTTGTCAGAGGTGGGAGTTGGGGAAAGGGTGAGATGGGTGAAGGTGGTCAAAATGTACAAACTTATAGTGGTAAAATAAATGAGTACTAAAAATACATACATACATACAAGTCCGGGGGATATAATATACAGTATGGTGACTCTAGTTAATGATACTGTATTGTATATTTGGAAGTTGCTAAGATTAATCTTAAAAGTTATCACCACAAGAAAAAAAATTGTAACTATGTGTGGGGATTGATGTTTACTAGATTTATTGTAGTGGCCATTTGCCATATACAAATAATTATGTTGCACACCTGCAACTGATACAGTGTTACATATCAATATAATTTCAAAAAATGATCACAATGAAAAATACATGAACTTAAGTATGCCTGAATAAAAACCTTCCCGTAGGTTACAGAATATAATAGAAACCAAATGGAATAGAAACAAAAATAAATATAAATTGTGAAGTCAGGTAGTTCAGCAAATATGAGACAGAATCAAAACTATAATTTATATTTCATTCATTCATTCACTGGGTGCCTATAGTTCTTTTAGCCTTATGCCAGCTGTGGTAAATATTGATAGATAACTTATCTGTCTATATGGGAGCTAAATTTAAAGGGGGAGCAGGCATTGAACAACTAATTCTAAATATCTATTATATTTAGAAAGATATATAGAAAAATTATATATAACATGACAAAGAAGAAATACAAAATACCAATAAATACAGAAACTTGTCACTCTTATAAATGATAAAAGAAATGAAAATTTAAAATAAGACCTAATTTTTTCTACTGTGAAACTGTCAAATATTAAATAAATGTGATCATTTGATGCTAGATATTGGCAAGAGTAAATTAAGACTATCTTACATACTTCTATTGAAAATGTTGTTTGAAACCATATTTCTAGAAAGTAATTTGCTACTATGTTGAAAAATACCATATAAAAATGTCATTTTCTCAAATCTTGTTTAGGAATCCTTAAGGATATAATCATATGTGAGTCATTCTTTATGTAAATGTATCAATGCTTATCAAAGTTTTATATGTAACTGTGAAACAATGGAACCAAGCTATATGCCAAAATATAGAAGGTTTTCAGACAATTTACACATTTATTCCTGAATAAAAAATAATTCAAGATTCTATGTAGGATAACTGCTATATTTTATAATTTCAAACTTATTACGATTGCTTGTGTATTTAAAAGTCTTGAAGGAAACACATGGTATGCTAATCATGACTTTATTTGGGGAGAAGTGTATCCATATGCCAGAAATCTTCCAAGGAGAATCCTGAATGAAAGATTTTTAATAAGCTTCTGGGATGACAGGAGAGAGCAAACAGTCATACTTAATTTAAAGCAGAGAGCTGTTAACTGCCTTCCAAGGAGAGAGGTCCCATTAATTGCATGGTGTCAATTTTGTGTTTAAGAAATATTCAAAACCAAGAAGTTTAAACACAGATGTTGATAGATGTATTATTCATAACAGATAAAAGGTGGAAACAATCTAAATGTCAATCAATGGGTGAATGGATAAAAAATATGTTATATCCATTCGATGGAATATTATTTGTTTATAAAAAAAGGAATAAGGTATTGGTATGTGATACAACTTGGATGAAGCTTGAAAACAGTCATAGAATTCCATATGTTATATGATTCCATTCATTTTAAAGTACAGAACAGAAAAATCTATAGAGACAGAAAGTGGTTAATGGCTGCCCGGAGGTGAAGGTAGGCCAGTGAGGCCAGTGATGGCTAAAACGGATGGGGTTTCTTTTTCAGTGATGAAAATGTCCTAAAACCGACTGTGGTGTTGATTGCACATATTTGTGAATATACTACAAACCTTGAATTGTATACTTTAAATGGTGAAGTTCATGGTATATAAATTATATTGCAATAAAGCTATTTGAATAAATAAAGGCAAAATAAAAACAATTTGCCATAAATAACCACAAACTACAATTATTTAGTTCATCTTGCCTGTTCATATTTCTCAAACTTTAGGTGCGGTCTTGATTCTAGAAATATAAACAGAAGGTTACATGCAAAAGCATTTAGTATCTTGCCCCGTAACAACCAAAATCTGGCTTATCAGCCTGGAGATAGGCGTGCTTTGTTTAGAAGGAAAATGAGGTGTAACGAGGTGAGCACAAGGTCTGCTTTCAGTCCCCTGATTTCACACAACCGCGTAAGTTACTGCTCTTGTTTACGGTGGGGAATGGGTGAAGAATGTGGTCTGAGAGCAGTTAAGTACTAAGCAGTAGACTTCGCTGTTAGTAATTTGATTCTCTTCCTAAAGCTTGAATAAAGCCAAAAGCAATAAGATCTCTGGCTTTGCACTCAGAAAGGAGAACGCAGCAAAATGTAAACGTTGGCCTGCGACGCCCCCACTCACGTTACTGCACAAGGCATTTGGCAGACGGGGAGGCTCCCGAACGCAAGTGGGGTGTCAGCCTTCCGTCTTGTGTGTCCACCCCTGCCCAGCGCTTGTCCATCTGCCAAGCGGACTTTCAACCTCTCTTGCCAAGTGTTGCCGATGCCCCGCCGGGTGTGTTTGTGTGTTCAGCTCTGCACTTCCGCCGCACCTTGTCCATGTCGATTTCTCTAGTTGTCTGCTTCCATTTACATCCCCTCGCTAAGTTCTCAGCCTCTTGGAAGGACGGTCAGTCCTCTCGCTTAGTTACCTCAGCCCCTGGCTGAGTCTGCTACAGATAATAAGAAGTAAATAAATCCAAAGCGAGCACATCTTCTTCTGAACTTAAAAGCAAATAATCGATTACATTTCTTCTACATTCCCTTCACGGTGACCTTTCGAAATCACGTATCACATCATGACGCTCATGCACCAAACACGTTGCGTCTTCGTCATCCGTAAGGCTTCCCATCAACCTGGAGACTTCAACAATAAGAGAGTGATCGCATGTCTCTGAATTCTATGATTTCACAGTCCTTGTCTTTCCCTAAAACCTTTTATTCCTTGTCGCCTGGGAAAATTTCTCGACATTTCAAAATCGAACTCAGAATTAATTTTTCCGGAAAGATTTAACTACCTCTTTGGGCCCAAAATACAGCTAAGCAGAATTTTTTATTTACGCTAAGCACTTTACCTGCTTCTATTCACATTTATTACTTTCAATTGTAATGCAGTTAGTCTTCCTAATTCACTGGAGAGAGAGAGAGATCGTCGTGCTTGGAAATTGTACTATTCTTTGGCATGTATCTTGCAAACAGGTATTCCCCAAATACTTTTTTTAATGATTGAGTAAGGGAATGAATGAACGAATGAACATTTGAACATGGCTTTCAAAATACTTCTCATGCATCAGGTCATGTATTTCTTTTGTGATTTATTTTTATTAATTCATTTATTTTTTTTTTTATTTTTAGAGAGAGAGAGAGAGAGAAAGCACGTGCAAGAGAGAGACAGGGACATAGGGAGAGAAAGAATCTTAAGCAGGTTCCATACCCAGCACAGAGCGCAATGCAGGGCTCAATCCCATGACCCTGGGATCACAGTCTGAGCCAAAATAAAGAGGCAGACACTCCACTGACTGAGCCACCAGGTGGCTCCTGTATTTCTTATAGCCATGTTGAATTAGGCTTATTAAGCATCAGTTTCCTTTAAGAACCAAGAAAATTGAGGACCTGAGAAGTGTAATGACATCGGGTACAGAGGTCCAGCTTCTCTGACTGCTGGGTCACTGCCCCCCATGCAAGGTCATCCGCACCTGAAGCAACAATATTTGACAGACATGGAAGCCACAGAATGCAAGTAATGAGAAACAGAAAGAAATGAAAGTAACTCAAAGAAAGACGTACTGTTGTAGTCTAGATTATAGTGTCTGACTGTACACTGGGAAGGCAATCTTGTAGAAAATCTTCCTTGGAAAGCCACATTTCTCCCAATCACTATTAAACTCATTTTCATCCAATGGGACAACTTATTATCAATGAATTCATGTTGCTTTGGGAACATTTACTTCCTAGGTCAATTTTTATTTAGGAATTATAGCCCCTTTATTAAGTTAATATAGATTTGTGTTAATTGGATCAGAAGTCTCATGTCACTAGGTAACTGCATGTCCTGAAGAAGAGATGACAAACTTCTATCTAAAGAACCAATTTCAAATGCTTGCAGATTGATTATATATTATTTGAAGTGAAAGAAACCTTAGAAATCATCATTACTGCCCATCATATTTTTAAGTTGGGAAAACCATAGACATTAAGAGGTGAAATATTTGTTGAAAACGATTGACAGGCTCGCCATAGATCTGGGAATTGGTACCTGGCCTCCCGACCTGAGTACAGGCTCTTCCTTGTCTACGCAGTATTTTTATGCAAATTGATCAACATACTCTTTGCATCAATTTTGTTTTCATACATCCGCAATTATTTGTACTATGGGGAAATGCATGATTTTTTTTAACAGCTCCCTCCTTTAATCACATTATCATGGTAAATGTGTCAACCTATTGTCTTTTTATTAAATAGTATGGAGGAATCATCACCTATCACTATAGATAGAGGTAGTATTGTTTAAAAAAGTGTGTTTCATTTTTTAAAATTGTTTTTAACGTTTATTCACTTTTGAGAGAAAGATAGAGCACGAACAGGGCAGGGGCAGAGAGAGAGGGAGACTCCGAAGCAGGCTCCAGGCTCTGAGCTGTCAGCACAGAGCCCAACACGGGGCTCAAACCAACGAACCATGAGATCATGACCTGAGCCAAAGTCCGACGCTTAACTGACTGAGCCACCCAGGTGCCCCAAAAAGTGTGTGTTTTAAAAACAAACTTTGCAAACTCAGTTTGGAAAGCCTTGTCTTGGTTCTTAAAATTTTTTTTTCAGTGAATGAATATTATCAATTTAAAGTTACTTGTAGAGAAACTTATGATTCTTTTTTTCAGCTGCCTTCTTCCATTGGCCATTTTTCAGTTTTTTCTCTGGGTCTGGTATTTCATCCATTCATTCGTCACTTATTTCCTCCAGGCTAGATTTAATTTTCTTTCTCGTTCCGTAGAAGCTATGCATATAGATTCTGGAGACAAATGCATGGATTAAAATCCTGTCTGTGTGACTAACTAGCTGTAAAAAGTTGGAAAAAATTGCTGAACTTTTCTGAATTTGTTTCCCATTTGATAAATGTAGGTAATATTAGTACCTACCTCATGAGGTAGTTGTCAGCATTTATATGAATTATTCCATTGAAAACTAGTTGCAAATTACCTAGTATTTAATAACAATTTTTTAAATTTTTTACAAATATTTATTTATTATTTTTGAAAGAGAGAGAGACAGAGTGCAAGTGGGGGAGGAGCAGAGAGAGAGGGAGAGAGATATGGAATCTGAAGCAGGCTCCAGACTCTGAGTTGTCACCAGAGTCCGACACAGGGCTCAAACTCGCAAACTGTGGCTATCTGCCTGAGTCAGACACTTAACTGACTGAGCCATCCAGGTGACCCTTTATTAACTCTTTAATAAATTTTAACTATTAATAGCATTAATACACAACTCTCTCTGAATATGGAGAATGGCAATTATGATTTGTCCTAACAAATTAGGGGTAGTGATGATGATTTCTAAGGTTTCTTTCACTTTAAATAATATATAATCAATCTGCAAGCATTTGAAATTACTTCTTTAGATATAAGTTTGTCATCTGTTCTTGAGGACATGCAGATACCTAGTGACATGAGACTTCTGATCTAAGAAAATAGCCCTTTTTCTTACTTCCCCTTTTAAAATAGACATTTAAAGATAACTAGCATTGAAAATCAATCTTGAACAAAACCCCTGCTAAATATTGCCTCTAAAAAATCACAACTATTATGAATGTAAAGTTATTAAAAAGACTTCCTAAATTAGATTAAAAAGAAGAATGCAATGATTGATCACATTCATAAAAATGACAAATGGTTTCATTTTAACTAGAAAATTTGACACATCATTAGTCCACAGTAATGTGGTCAAATGACTTTCCTTAGTTGGGGAAATATACAGGCTAGGGGAGTGATAAATGGATGCTTTTTAAATGCAAGTAGTTCAGAAACTTGAACTTTCATGGTAGAATAAAAACTGTATGATTCAGAAGAATGACTCAGAAGAACCTGAAGATAATTTTTACATTTTGTACGAAGTGAAAAAAAAAATGCTGTTCTTTGCAAGGATCTCTGTTGATGTATTACACTTGCACATCGAACACACAATCAAATAAATTATCCCTTACGTATTGAATACAGTATCCCTATTTGAATATTTTAATACAAGACTTTCTCGTCTGTACGTGGAGGCCTGTTCAGGACCGGGGAGTAGTAATGCATGAGGTCAGTGGTGAGGGCCCAGTGCGAGTTACCGCCTCCTGAGGGATGGGTAGAGTGCTGGCTCGGACATGTGGTACAGGAAGGCCTTTTCTGTCTCGCTCATTCCCCTTTAAATATTGACTGTCCCTCTAAATGTCTGCAATTTTGCATGCCTTTCTCTGGACAAGCAAGTGGTATTTCTTCTGTCTTTAATTCTCTGTATACAAAGTGTACAAGGACAAGAAGGAATATGGACCATTTCAAATGTGGCATTAAAGATGCTACTTTTCTATAGGACTTGGGACATGGGTGACTTGGGACATGGTCATTTAGTCATTAATGCGTAAGATTGTGGAATAACTACAGGTTGGATGGGGACGTCTTTCACCATTTTATTCAGGTGACACTGTTATGAAATGAGAACAAAGAGAATTTGCAGGGCACCTGGGTGGCTCAGTTGGTTAAATATCCAACTGTTGCTTTCGGGTCAGGTCATGATCTCATGGTTCTTGAGTTCAAGTCCCTCAATGGGCTCTGTGCTGAAAGTGTGGATCCTGCTAGGGATTCTCTCTCCCTCTCTCACTCTGCCCCTCCTCCCACACCACCTCTTTCTCCCAAAATAAATAAACTTTAAAAAAAGAGAATTTGATTTTTTTTTAATTTTTTTTAATGTTTATTCATTTTTGAGAGAGACAGACAGAATGCGAGTGGGTTGGGGCAGAGAGAGAGGGAGGCACAGAATCCAAAGCAGGCTCCAGGCTCTGAGCTGTCAGCACAGAGCCCGACGTGGGGCTTGAACTCACAAGCTGTGAGATCATGCCCTGAGCTGAAGTCGGATGCTCAACCGACTGAGCCACACAAGTGCCCTGAGAGAATTTGATTTCTAATAATCTTTTGCAGAACTATTTTGTTGTAGTTATTAGAGAATTTGTCAAACTAGGTAGCCACGAAGGTATAATCAACAGTGATAGCCAACAACCAGACAGCAGATATTTTATGGACTGAGCCAGGTTATTTCCTAGTGTTATTGATGATGCATTGTTGATCTTGGAGGAAATAAGGCAAGCATAAACCAGAGACCAATTGAAGGGTTAAGAGAGAATTGTTATTAATCTGGCCAAAAACGAAACAAAACAAAACACAAAAGATAAAACAAACAAACAAAATCTTTCTAATTAAAGGAACCCATGGAGATGGACATGATCTGTAGGGGATTTAAGGAATTTATACAAAGTGGGGATGGTTTTACATGGATGAATTTTAAGTGATTGGATGCTACATGGACCTTCCGTAGAATTCCATGGAGAAGAATTTCAGAGTGCAGAAATTCTCTGAGAATACTCCATTTGTTCCCTTGGTACTCAGCTTCATTCCCAGAATTCTATGCTCTCCTTTGTGTCTTGGGGAGGTCAGTAGTGACTGTGGGCTCCAGTAGCATCGGGATGGTTTCCCGAGAGCAGAAGCCAGAAGCAAACTTCTGGTGGTTTGTTGTGCAATTCAGTGGCAGCAGATGTCTAAGAGAAACTGTACACAGGGTGGTAAGGGAGGCATGAGCGTGCAGGCAGAAGCTTTAGAATTCTTTAGCTTTGCTTAGAGCTAGAATGCCAGCAACTCTGTCTTGTTTCTTTGTCTCAGTCCAGGTAATACGACTGAGCCCAAAGTCAAGGCATAGGGAAACCTACGCTCCTCCTTCCCTGTGAGGAATTGCAAAATAACATGGCAAAAGGCATCAGGGATTGGGGCCAATGATGCAATCTGTCCCCATGCTCTGTGTGTTCCTAATCCGACCATACCAGACGTTGCACACAAATGCCAGAAACATCTAATGATTGTCTGGCTTGAGGGACATGGAGTGCTATTTTTCACTTTTTCTGGTTCTTTAGGGAAAACAGCCAGGAAAAGAAGTGCAGACCCCAAAAGGGGAAATTGTACCTGAACAAGGCAACTTTAAATGTTACATTTAGTCAGGAAACAGCAGATAAACCCTGTGAAATCTAACTTGTTGCACAAACTTAGAATTATTTTCACTGCTAAACATGAACTCAACGTTAAGAAAAACTGATTTGTATAACTATCATACGTATAGAAAACGGTGATATCTATCAATCTTTTTCTTCACTTATATATATGGTGATAATAAAAAATACTTTATCAGTATATGAAAAATTTTAATCACATTATTTTGTGAAATGCCATTAGTTTCTGTTTTTATTTTCCAAAAAGGCAATATAAAATATCAAAGATTATATATCTATTTTTATAGCATCGAGAAAAGATCATCATTCTGAGAAGATTCTTACATATAAATCACAGCCAAAAGACTATAAATTATGAAAAAAGAAGGTAAGTCTGCAAAGAAAGGCATGAAAGAGCTATGAAAATCTTCAAAGGAACGGAATTTTATCTTATGCCTAAAGCATATTATGGAAAAATGTAATAAGTTTCAGGATTTTATAATTTGTTCCTATTCAATAAAGATTATGGCTATATTTCTACTTTTGGCTGTTTCAACTAGTCAAGAAATTACAGAAGAGGATCTTGTAACTCTAGGACTGGGGACAACTACAAGAGGAAAGAAATGCAAAAGTGTAGAATGTACATTTCTTTAAAATTTTTTCTTTTGGGGCGCCTGGGTGGCGCAGTCGGTTAAGCGTCCGACTTCAGCCAGGTCACGATCTCGCGGTCCGTGGGTTCGAGCCCCGCGTCGGGCTCTGGGCTGATGGCTCAGAGCCTGGAGCCTGTTTCCGATTCTGTGTCTCCCTCTCTCTCTGCCCCTCCCCCATTCACGCTCTGTCTCTCTCTGTCCCGAAAATAAATAAAAAAAATGTTGAAAAAAAAATTTAAAAAAAAATTTTTTTTTTCTTTTAATTTTTAGCAGGAGAGGGACGGAGAGAGAAGAAGGGAGATACCCCAAGCAGGCTCCACACCATCAGCATGGAGCCAGGCATGGGGCTCGAACTCACGAACCATGAAATAATGACCTGAGCTGAGATCAAGAGTCAGACACTTGACTGAGCCACACAGGAGCCCCTAGAATGTATTTTTCTCACTTCATATCTTGACATCTGTACCGATGGACTAAACGTACCCAACACATGTGAATACAGCTCAAATGGAGGGGCACTGAAGGAGGTGGGGACAAATCAGTTGATGATCAATATCGCCAGAGCCACCTGAAAAGAAAACTGCACATTTGACATGGTTTATTCCAGTGTCCAGAGACACAAAACAACTGAATATGTAAGTGGATATTTAAACATTAACAAATGATACCTGTCAAAGATATCTCCGATTACCATCTTTCTGACCATCACAGGCCAGTACTTAGCGTTAAAGCACTAATTGAAGAAAGCTTAATTCAAAATGCAAAGAAGTATGTTAATTGGAGCAGGAGAGCCCTGATGCATTGCAATGCATTTTTCTTCCATGATCAAGTCTTGGGCACAGTAAAATAAAAATCTTAAAGTTTTGAAATTATTTCTAGCTTTCTTTTTTAAAGGAGGTACCTGCTTCCTGCTCTGGCGGAGTATCAGGAACTAGATTACTTTCCTGCTACAAATACATACAAACACCAATAAATCAGAAAACAAGGCAAAACCAGAACCTATTCCAGGTCAATAAATGTCCAGTTCCTTTCCTCCCTTGGAGACACCTGTCTTCCTCTAGATTTGGGATTAGTCATTTGCCAATCAACCGCCGCTTTCTCGTGTGTTCAAGAAAAGTTGCTAATGGGCATGTTATCCAAACTTTCATGTAAGTATGAGAGCGATATTCTATCTAGGGCTCCACATCTCTGAGCCGAACTGGAAATCCCCATACTCTTTCAAACTTTATAGTGTACTTCTATATGTTACAATTTCTTCCTTCTTTTCAACAAAACTATCTAAGCATTTCTTGACCTATTGTTTAATTTAGGGTGAAGTGAGATCTCTAAAATTTAAGCATATCTATCAGTAAACCTGATAACATTTCAGTTATTCAGGTTTTTATTTTTGCCCTTCAGTAAGGTGTTTTAATTCTCTTTTTATATATAAGGTACCTAGTTCTTGTTAGATATGCCCTTTATACCAAGGAACATTTTTTTGATTATTTCAAGTATGAAATTTAATTTGATTGCATTTCCCAATTGATCATTACTCTGTATAAAAATGTTTTTTAATGTCTTATTTATTTTTTGAAAGAGACAGTCAGAGCATGAGTTGGAGAGGGGCAGCGAGAGGGGGAGACCCAGAATCCAAAGCAGAATCTAGGCCCTGAACTGTCAGCAGACAGCTCGATGCGGGGCTTGAACCCACGAACTGCCAGATCATGACCTGAGCTGAAGTTGGACGCTTAACCGACTGAGCCACCCAGGCGCCCCAAAAAATATGTTATTCTTGATTTGTAGTTCTATTTTGATGAGCTCTATTAGTTTGGCAAACGATTTTCTTGCATTTTCTGGGTAGACAGGCATCTCATCTACACATAGGTGTGCATGCCATTTTATTTCCAATATTAAAATTTACTCTTTTTTTTATTATGTTTTTGTTTGATTATATCTCCAATACAATGACTAATGCTTGTACTGGTTTAGGAGTAATTGTACTATTTCTACTTTAATGGTAATGGTCCTATTATTTTATATCAAGTATATATGTCTAGGTGTCTGAGACCCAACTTTTATCATTTTAAGAAAATTGCCTTGGGGCGCCTGGGTGGCGCAGTCGGTTAAGCGTCCGACTTCAGCCAGGTCACGATCTCGCGGTCCGTGAGTTCGAGCCCCGCGTCGGGCTCTGGGCTGATGGCTCAGAGCCTGGAGCCTGTTTCCGATTCTGTGTCTCCCTCTCTCTCTGCCCCTCCCCCGTTCATGCTCTGTCTCTCTCTGTCCCAAAAATAAATAAACGTTGAAAAAAAAAATTAAAAAAAAAAAAGAAAATTGCCTTGTTCTTAGTGTTTAAAATCATGAATGAATGTTACATTTTATAAAATGCTTCCCACCTTCCATTGAGGAAAACATATAACATTCTTCCTTTAGGTTAATTTAATAATTTACACCAAGAATAATCCTAGTGTTGAGCAAGTCTTGCAATTTTAAGATAATCCTACTTGGTTAAAAGCTTTTGATTCATGGTGGTCTGTGCTATCCCAGTTCTATCTGGTACTTGGGTAAGTGAAAGTCATATAATGGAGTTGCATTCTCTACTCTGGAATGGGCTCCTAAGACTGGGGTTTTTTGTATTCTATTCTTTGTAAGAATGCCCTGCCCACAACCATCACAAGTAGACCAACTGGAGTAAAGATGGACCTGTGGAACTCCACAGATTTCTGGCAAGACTCTGGCATCAACATTCTTCCACCCAACATCCAAACCCTCCCACCCCTACGTGGTCAGTCTCCCTACCACCATGTGTCTCCATTATCACTGGCACTCATCTCCCATTATTTTTCTTTTCTTTTCTTTCTTTAAATGTTTATTTGTTTATTTTGAGAGAGAGAGGGAGACAGAAAGAGCGAGCAGGGGAGACGCAGAGGGGCAGGGAGAGAGAGAATCTCAAGCAGGTTCCTCACTGTCAGCACGGAGCCCCAAGTGGGGCCTCATTCTGTGAATGGTCAACTCATGACCTGAACTGAAGTCAAGAGTTGGAAGCTTAAATGACTGAGCCACCCGCACACACACCCCCTTTTTTTCCATTTTTAATTTTTTTCTTTTTTTACTTTTCCTTTTTACATTGGTAATGAAAAGGCCAGTGACTTCCAGATCATCATCACATATACTTGATTTACAAAGAACTGTCTACAACTTTCATATGCCTCATTCTCACCCTCCACACAAAACCATGCACTTTGCTTTCTGAGACTCACAATCAGTCAATAATAGAATTCCCTGTGCCCTGGCCTTGTCTGAATTTTTTTTTTTACTTACAACCCTAAATAAAACCTACTCTATTCTTTCTAATAACACTGATTCCTCTCTAGCTCTTTCAAATGGTGGCTGATTCATCTCTTACAATGGTCATGTCACTGGGCCTTGAGTAGAGAATTGTCTTCCTCACACCTTATTGTCACTATGAGACCTGAAAGCCTGAACTATTATTAGTCTGAAATATTATCTGAAAGCCTACTGTTCTGAAGCCGATTTCCACAGTGTATACATCACCGTATATAAGACACTCTCCATTCATGCTTTTTAAAATTTTTTAATGTTTATTTAGTTTTGAGAGAGAGAGAGAACATGAGCAGGGGAGGGGCAGAGAGAGAGGGAGACACAGAATCCAAAGCAGGCTCCAGGCTCTGAGGTGACAGCATAGAGCCCGACGTGGGGTTTCAACTCAAGAACTGCGAGATCATGACCTGAGCTGAAGTCAGATGCTTAACCGACTGAGCCACCCAGGCACCCCTCTATTCACATTTTAGTGAATCTACAGACCTCAGTATTAGTCCCCTTAATTTTGTGAAGATTTTACCTTCTGTATCCAACTTTATCCAATATTGGCTCATAATTTTGGTGATTTAAATACTCATTTAGATAATACCCCTCCCCACAATACCTCCCCACTCCTTGACAATTTCTACTGTAATAATCCTCTATCCAATGTAAGCTTCCCACTCCCAAGTTCATATTGAAAACCATTACAACCAATAATTCAACTCGCTGCATGTATGAAATATTAAGCACCCAAATCTTCTCTGTTTGCTCTTTACTCCTTCTAGGATTATAACTCCAATAATTCATAAATTTGGTTGAGATCTATATTTCATTGACTGATTCTTACTGATCTTCAACCCTTTTTATGTCTTCACTTTCCACCCTTCTGCTTAGATTCCATAGTCCATAGTTGTAATCATTCCTTTACATGTATTTTTAAATCCTTTGGCCCTGCCTCTCGTGGTTGAACACACCTCAGCTACTACTATCCTGGTTGAATTACAACTTTCTGTCTATTGCAGAAGGAACATAGTTGAAAAAAGGAAAAACAGCTATGATGGCTGGTTTCACTTTTAATTTATGAGCTAAGGGTTCAACTTCAACTGAGCTAAGGGTTTTCCAAAACCAAACCCATTTTCTCCTCTCCATTCACTCCCCCTCTCATCTATATGACCAATTTACATGCATATTGAAAACATTTACATACCTTGACCATTTTACTGCCATTACTTCTTATCCCCATTACCCTTCTTTATTTTTTCCCCAATAGTACTTATGTCCATTTGATGTGCCAGTATGTATATATTTTTTATCTTTCCCATCTGCATACAATAAAACCATGATAGCAGGCAACTTATCTATTTTGCTTGCCATTGAATCCTCACTGCATAAGAGAGTGCCTTACATAAAGTATTGGCACTCAACTATGTTGTTAAATTTTTATTTACTTACTTATTTAAGTAATCTCTACACCCAACGTGGGATTCAAACTCATGACCCCGAGATCAAGAGCAGCATGCTCCTGGGGGCACCTGGGTGGCTCAGTCAGTTAAGTGTCTGACTTCGGCTCAGGTCATGATCTCGCGGTCCGTGAGTTCGAGTCCCATGTTGGGCTCTGTGCTGACAGCTCAGAGCCTGGAGCCTGTTTCAGATTCCGTGTCTCCCTCTCTCTCTGACCCTTCCGTTCATGCTCTGTCTCTCTCTGTCTCAAAAATAAAAAATCGTTAAAAAAAAAAAAAAAAAAGAGCAGCATGTTCTTCCAACCGAGCCAGCCCAGGTGCTCCACTATATTTGTTGGATGAATTTAGAGATTGAATTTTTCCTTTAATGACTTAGGAAAGTGCGAGAGTTTATTTAGGAGCGGTATCTTTGGGAGGGATAGATTTTTTATTGCAACTGTCAGGATCTAATAAGATCCGGTGTACATGAAAACAGTTTGTATGTCATACCATTCTACGTATGTGTAAGTTAATGCTAATGTTATTTCTTAATTTTAGGTACAAATTATTAATTGACTAAGAACACACTCCCTTAGACACTGAAGTTTTAATCCTGGGCTCTGCTTGTCTCTTTAAGGATGCAAAAGGCCTGAGTATCTCAAATGCAATAATACATATCCATTTCTAAATTGTTTCCTATAAAACTTTCTGAGAAAATAGAAGTTTTCGACCTCCATCTCATCATCTTCCTTCATTTCTCGTTTCTAATAATATAGTATACTCACATGTTTAGTTCCTGTCCTAGGGAATGAAAGAATCTTACAGGTAAGTCAGGTTCTGGCATGTTTGTGTTTTGGAGAGTTGTCACTGTTTGGTCTGGCACACCCCTGATGCATTAGATTAATCCTAAAACAGTTTAGCCAATGAATGACCCTTCCAAACCATCTGTGAGATTTAATCATATAATCCCTGGGATCAATTCTGAGGAAATTATCTTATCGTTATAATTACTACAGTGGATAAATCACTACTTTGGGGTCTAGAGGAAGGGTAAAGAGAAAGAGAAGCTGGGAGTAAATTCTTTTATGATTTCCTAGAACAGCAGGTGCAATTTAATTGTTCTAAGCATGTCACGAGGCACGTTCGAAACTGACACGTTACAATATGAAGAATTAAAGAAAGAATTCTCTTTGGCCAATGATGCCACGTTCCATGTTTAATAAAGTTTTTTTCTTTGAAGCAGCTCCGGCAATGTAACAATCTTCTGATCTAATTATTTACTGTGTCTAAGTGAGATTTTGACAGGCTCTTAGAACAATTTCTCCCTTTGAAAATCGTTTACTTTCTACTAGAGTTCATGTCTAGCACAATATATCCCAATTTTGTCTAGAAGCCAGAAGAAATTAATTTGGGTTTCCTTATACGCAGATAAATTAATTTTGTTAAATTTAACTTGAAATAAATATATTAATAAGGACTGTGATTTCAATTACTCTGATAATAACTATATTTTAATGCTGGTTCCACCACGTATGAACTATGATCTTGGGTAATTAATCTCTCTGAACTTCTATTTTTCTCATATATAAAATAGGGCTAACTAAGAAGGGTGTTTTGAAGATTAACCAATGTTCGCTGTCTTCTTTTTTTATGCCCTTTATTAAATTCTCAACCAAATTACCTTATTATCCTTCATCCCCACTCAACCAAATTAACTTCCATGATAATTAATTGGGTCTCTTAATTGCCAAATTCAAATATTTCCTCCCAGTCTTCACTCTTTTGAGATATCCTCCCCACTTGGCATTACAATCTTCTTTTAATCAAGAAATTATTTTTTCTTGGCCTTTGGATAATATTATCTTTTAACATTTTTCTATGAGAACTCTTTCCTCTCTTTATATGCCATTATTTTCAAGATTTCATTCTTGATCATGTTTTAAATTGATTTTAACACACTCACTGGAGCAAAGACTCCAGATATCACCTATTTAATGGTGATCTTACATTTTTACCTCCAGCCTCAATCTCCCCCTGAATTAATCCAGATGTCTGATACACATTGAAGAAATTATTCCTCCAAAATTCCAGACTATTTTCATCCCCCTATGTCACAAAATATTCTAAGCTGCAAGCCTTCGGTTATTTTCTAAATACCACCAACATGAACAACAACATCGTTATCATCATCATCACTGTCAAAATGTAATCTGTATCTTTTATTTAGCATCCAGTAAAATCCAAGGATTATATTATCTCATGTAATAATCCCATCTACTCTAGTTCCCAAAATAAGAAGAAAAGGATAAATG
The DNA here is from genome assembly GCF_022079265.1 of Lynx rufus. Classification (NCBI taxonomy): domain Eukaryota; kingdom Metazoa; phylum Chordata; class Mammalia; order Carnivora; family Felidae; genus Lynx; species Lynx rufus. Next base: position 7,627,984 of record NW_025814878.1, read on the forward strand.
GAATGATACTGACTGCCTCTGTCACAGTTATTAAATGGCAAAGCTGAAACTGTAGTCTAAATTTATTTGATACCCAAACTTATTATTTTAACCACCGTTGTCTACTGCCTTTCTCACTGGACTTCACTATTGCCAATCACTTCCTGAGGGCACCTACTTTGTGTCTTATATGTGCCTCAAACTTGTCTCATCCTATGGCTGTTGTTCTTCAGACTTTTTACTTTTATTTATTATCACTTCTAGACAAGTCAACTTGGAACTAATTTTACTTAATATCAAATTTAAATAAAGAAATAATATTCTTTTGGGGCACCTGGGTGGCTCAGTCAGTTAGGAGTCAGACTTCCGCTCAGGTCATGATCTAGCGGTTCGTGGGTTCGAGCCCCACGTCAGGCTCTGTGCTGACAGCTCAGAGCCTGGAGTCTACTTGGGATTCTGTGTCTCCCTCTCTCTCTCTGCCCCTTCCCTTTTCATGTTCTGTCTCTCCTCTCTCTCTCTCTCTCTCTCTCTCTCAAAAATAAACATTTAAAAAATTTTAAAGGGGCACCTGGGTGACTCAGTTGGTTAAGTGTCCGACTTCGGCTCAGGGCATGATCCTGCAGTTTGAAAGTTCAAGCCCCACGTCAGGCTCTGTGCTGACAGCTCAGAGCCTGGAGCCTCCTTCGGATTCTGTGTCTCCCTCTCTCTCTCTCTCTCTCTCTGCCCCTCCTCTGCTTATGCTCTGTGTCTGTCTCAAAAATAAATAAAACATTTAAAAAATTTTTAAAAAGTTTTAGAGGGGCGCCTGGGTGGCTTAGTCAGTAAGCGTCCGACTTCAGCTCAGGTCATGATCTCATGGTTGGTGAGTTCGAGCCCCGGGTCAGGCTCTGTGCTGACAGCTCAGAGCCTGAAGCCTGCTTCAGATTCTGTGTCTCCCTCTTTCTCTCCTCCTCCCCCACTCACACTCTGTCTCGTTCTCAAAAATAAATAAACATTAAAACATTTTTTTTAATTAAAAAAAAGAAATAAAATTACTTTTATCTTCCTTGCTTTCCAGGAAGGTAATTTTTTTTAATTTCAGTTTTATTATATACATGTGATGTATGTGGCTGACGATATTAGGGGAAATAAGGAGTGACAACATAATGTATCCAAAATGGGATATGGACTCAATCATTATTTGCCATTATCATACCAATGCTAAAAATATGACAGACACATTTTTAACAGTTAATTTGATCTTAGTAGATTACTAAATCAGGTAAAAATATTTAAATCCATTTGGGACTCAAACATTTGCATATTTGGTGAAAGAAAATATATAGAATATAATCCATGTTAAATCTTAACTTTTTATAATTGTATAAAACTATAAGAATAAAACATGATTTATTTGGGGTTTTAGCTCCAAAAATAACACCATTTTAATGTTCTTTGACTTATGTACTTGTGACATCCTTGACCTTCAAATGTTCTGGACCTGAACATCTCTTCTATGAATTTCTTTTGATAATAGGTGCTGCTTAGGATACAACGTTGAGTAGGGACACCTGGGTGCTTCAGTTGGTTGAGCTTGGGGCTCCGGTGCCGGTCATGATCTCATGCTACGTGAGTTTGAGCCCCGCCTAGGGTTCTGTTGTTAGGGTTGAGCCGGTTAGGATCCTCTGTTCCCCTCTCTCTCTCTGCCCCTCCCCCGCTTGTGCACTCTCTCCCGAAAATAAATAAAACATATATAAAAAAAAAGATACAGGATGAGTGGAGAGATGGCCAAATATGTCTATATACCATTTTGGTGTATTTCTAACATTTTTACATTTGGTATACCTTTTGTTTTTAACTTGAATGAGTTTTGTTTGCTCTGTTTCAGTCGTTCCACGTTTGCATTTTGTTTATTCAGATTTCTAATTCTGGTCATGAGGGAGCTACAGTCACGCGGCTTAGCCTCTCGATATAAAGAGAAAACTGAGAAACATAAAATACCTATCGTCAGACACTGGGACAAGGGACAACATGGCTGTGATCCTGGAGGGAAGTGAAGCAAATGAGATGGGCTCTGTGTGTCCCAACTCGCTGCCTGGAAGCCATTCTGGACCACAGATGCCAAGGGGTGAAAGATGGAGTCCATGGCCTCTCTAGCATTATGATAAGAAATGTTGAATCAAAATGAGAATTTGTTTGCTCAAAGAGGCTATTGCCTACGTAAGATTTGAAAATTGTGTTCCTAGCTTACCAGGCTTGCTGATACAAATAAAATGGAAGGACTTTTCAATGTTCCAATATATTTTTGTTGTAAAAATCCAACGAGAGCTCATTCATCTTGATTCCAAGTTTCAATCATTCTTCGGTTGGTATTGCATACGGACTACCTCCTGCCCATACAAATATGCTGACCTAGGGTAGAGAGGTCGCTCTGAGTGATGGCAGTGTGTGAGTGAACATCCCAGTATTTAGCCCCTGCTGCAACTCGAGATGGGGCTAAATTCTCCCAACCCTGATGCCTTAGACCAAAAACAGCAATGGAGAGCACCTTTATGGAAGCAATTAGAGGAAAGGTTTTTTTTTTTTTTTTTTTTTTTTTTTTTTTTTTTTTTTTTTTTTAATCCCTTACAGATTCAATTCCTAGTACCCTGGAATAGTGCATATAAGCTCTGAAATAGCTATTTCTTCCCACGGTAAAGATGTAGCCATATTTCTTTATAGAAATAGTGCTGAAATCATCCACTGTAAAGATTTCAAATTCATCCTTCAGAATGCAATCTAGTATTTTTTTTTAATTAATGTATTATGTCTTCCTGATGCTTAGTGATACTGGTCTCCAGAATAATAGCCCTTATGTTATATGCCTATTATATTTCATTTTAACAAAGACAAACTATATTAAAAATTCTTTTACTCTAGGCGGTGCATCTTTTTTTGTACTTGAGATGTCGATCATCTGAAAAAAAATCCACCTTTATTGAGTGAGTCACAAGTTATTAATATACGGTACATCTTTCCCATTCAAAGTAATGCTTTTTTATACTATCTTGTTAAGTCTATTTTATGATCGCTAACATTCAAGGGGGTGCTGACTTAGTGTCAAACCTTGTTCTAAGCACTTTATAGGAATCAAACTAGTTAATCCTCACATCAGCCCCAATTGCTGACATGGAAACTGAGGCTCAGAGGTTACATGATTTGCTCGCAAAGAAAGCCTAAGTCTTATTACCTAGTCCAGAAACACATTTTTTATAATAGGGAAATTCAAGACTGTATTCTTAATGTTCCTAATGCTGGCTACAAATGCAATTTTTCTTTTCGTATTTCTCATCGTTGTTGGCAAGGTCCAAAGGAGACAGTGAGTGGTATGCAGTTTGACCAGGGCTGTGATTGTATCTTCTAATAAACTGCATTAACAACCGAGACCTTTTATACTGTCAGTTTAATGACTGCCATAACGTGTGCCAATTTACCTGCAGGTTGAGTCCCAAATCCTAGGACTTCTATGTAAGAGGTGCTGTTAAAACTCATTCCGGCAAAAACAGTGAAGAACAGGCCAGCACTGATTTAAATGTGACACCTTTTGCAATATAGTGATCACTGCATCACAAGACATTTTCCCCTTTTGTTGTGGGGGGATAAATTTTGCTGCAAGGGAAAATTGTTTATGAAACGCTCATGTTATCAGGGAAAAGGGTTAAAGCTGAAGTATTCAGACTTTTGAAAATGGCAGGCAGTGAGCCTTCCAAAACTGGCTTCAAACTCTTAGTCTATTAACCAATTGTGTTGTAAACGTGATGTAGAAATAATTACCGTGGATGGCTTTTTCAGACAAAGGCAGGCAAAATGGGCAAAGTAACTAGGAATTTAAGCAAGTTAATATGGACTGACTTAATTTATTCCATTGTAATGATTTTTGTCAAGTAGTTTTTTCTTCCTTTTCTATTTATCAAGGTTTTTTTTTCTTTCCTCAATGGAAAAAAAAATTTGAGACCTCCTTATTTATTCTTTAAATTTGCTGGGCATAATTGCTTAGAATTCCCTTATAGCTCTAATTCTTAACTGAAATGGACACTGAAGGGAAAAAAAGATGATACTCCATATACATTATGAGTTCCTTGAATGTCTCCTTTATTCTTCACTTTTACAAAACCCTACTTGTATTATATTATTTTCAGTCTTCAGGTTATTAGCATTCATCATAATCACCCGGTGAAATCATGAAGATAAATCATCCTTCATTTCTAGGTTCATTTCATAAAAATCCTGCTTCCCCTCCTAGTATTTGTCAAGAATATAAAGCTTGTAAAAAGATGGTTTTCTTTTATGAAATCTTATTATATCTGAAGTACTATGAACCTAAAATTTTCTCGAGAGTTTTGTGGCTTCAAAGTACATGAGAAATGCCTTTTACTCATGTTTCTTATTCTTGGCTGCCTCATGGTATAGCCTTTATAGATCATCTGAATGATCTCAAAGCGAGAGGTGACATTTTTTAGACATCAGATACCGGATGAAGAAATAAAAAAAAAGCAATTTCTGAGAGGCAGAGTAGAAATCAATAGCACTTTTCTAAAGGAAGGTACTGATTTGATCCTTATTGTAGAACTGAAGACGTTCTCTTGAATCATTTGGTAGTGTTTCTAATGAGAGTTTTGCCACATAACTTCTTAAGGCTCTCGGAAGGTCCCTGAGAGTGATTTTCAGCCTAATGCAATAAAATTTTTCTTTTATAATTGTTATATTAGTTTCAAGAGAGAAGCTATGATCAGAGGCTAAATTAAGTTTAAAATGCATAAAAATTTGATTAGAGTATCATGTTTTTATACAATTCAGCTGGCATGCATATCCCAAGAATCAGAGCTCAGGCTTTGGGAGTGAACTTTAAAGAGAATTAAAATAAATCCAGTATGAGCATACACAATATAAATTATGAGGAAACTGTTGCTGGTAAAGAGGAAATGATCAAAAGGGTTATGCAAGGTAGCAAAGACTTATGAAATTGAAACTAAATTTTAACATTAAACTCAAAGTAGTGGCATCAATCATTATAGGCATTGTAATAGCAATTTATGCAACTGAATGTAACACTGCCTAATTATGATGTTTTCCTCAGTGGCCTTCCGAAAGAACCACCTGATGTGATGTTCTTGTGGCATTTCTTGATTCTTATCCAAGTGGCTGTGAGTTCTGACCTTCTCACTTTGCCTTTTGATCCCATAGCAAATGGAGATAGAGTCCAATGGCCACACTCTGATCCTGGGACCCTGATGGAGAGTCATGGAATCAAGACAGTGATTAGGCAACACTGTACTTAGCAGATGATTCTGAGCCTCACATATTGTAAGAATTTTAATTGCTTTAATTTTTAATCAAGATAGATTAAAAGGTAGAGATAAATAAATTACAAAGCCAAAATTAAGAAGGTAGAAAAATTAAAAAAATTAAACTTAGGTAAGCCAACTCAAAGTCATCACCGGTAACATTTTGAAATACTTCCTTCTAGTCTTTAGTGTTCTGCTTCTTTTAAAATAAATCTTAGTCCCCGTAAAATATACATGGGTTATTTATTACTTATTATTGTTTATTGCAATGATCATGATGACATAGTTTTACTGCAGTTAATCTACAGCACTTCATTTCTGCAATAATTAGATAACTGGCCCATTTTTAGATAAATCTTTTATGTGCGAGAAAGTGAATGAAATCATCGTACAGTTAGCTTTCTGTTTCCTGTGTTAATGAAGATGAACATCTGTCTCATTCAACAGTAGGATTTCCTTTTTGCCTCCAATAGGCAATTTTGTATCATCCGCCTGCAGACGTTTCTTGCCTACCCTGATCATTAGCACCATTATGTGTATGTGGTTCAAAATATGGGGAAAGAAACCAGTTACCAGAACTGTGTATGACGTGAAATCATGTATTCAGGAACAAGACAGGAGGTTCAAGGCCAGAGAAATGCTGGTAACAAAAGTGCTAAAGTGGTTTATTACTGAGCCCGGATCTGTTATTTTACCAGAGCTTTAATAAAATTTGGAAAGATCAGAATTACTCTTCTGTTACAGAATGAGTCATACAAGAAAGCAAGGTGAGAAAACGATATAAAAGATGAAGGTTTTCATTAGCTTTCAAACTTTTTGATTCTGAAATCCAAATGGAAAGGTATTACAGTCAGTTTTGCCTTAACTCCTGTTTTGGAAAACACAAATCTGTTCAAACGTGACTCATATTAAGGAACAATTTGAGTATAATATGATTTTGATGTTTTTAATGCATGATTTCTGTAGGAATGCTAGATAACTGGAGCACTATATGTAGCTGAACCGAATAGCACCGAAACCCATAACACACGTACAGGCACGCACCTCAAACATCCATTTGCTACCTCAGCCTATAGTGCATATTACAAACCACACCCATTCACATCGAGTGTTAGAAATTTCTATCTTCTTTCAGATAACCTTCTGTCATCCCTTCACAAAAATTCACAAGTCTTAACCCTTCTGATAACCACTTCTAGTCTTTTTCCAGGTAAAGTACCATATTTATTGTAGTATTTATATATTTTTAAACAATTTAATATGTAAAACTTTGCTGTTTTTATTAGTTCTCTATTGTTTAATATGTATCACAAGGATTTTGAACGTTGTGCTCCTAACCTCATTTTTTCTCATACTTCCCAAAGTTTTATTATTGATTTCAGATAGGTCAGAAATCTTTAGGAATACATGTCATGTTATTGCAGAACTGACTGTGTATTTGATCCTGAGGATATTGAATAATGTACGAAAAGTTAAATTTTAACAGGTATTAAAAATAAATTTTCAATAAAATAAAAATTGAAGATATAGATTACTATGTGAAAACGTTGCCTATTTGTTACATTTAGGAAGATTAAATTTAGATTAAAACATTAGGAAAAAATACCACTAGATAACTTATCCCAATTTTATTTTTGGAGTGCTTAGGAAAAAAAATGTGAAAAAATGACTGCATTTAAAGTCAGTTATTAGAAAAACACACCAATATCTAGAATAATCTATTTACTAGCATGAACATTTACCATAAAACCCAAGGCCTGTAGAATTTATTTAATACAGATTTTTACTACACATTTAAGAAGAAAAAATAACTTAGTCGATTTAAATGGGGACAAATGCCAGGCCATTTTATTCTGCTGGGAAAACACTTGTTGAGTCACAAAAATATTGAAGAAAACAGAAAAGAGAGTAAATTGCACCAGAAAGCTTCCAACACCTCCTCAGATTAGTTGACTTGAAGTTAGTTATCATTGTTCTCTCTAAAATATCTTTGACAAAGTTTTTTTTTTTTTAATGGCAGCGTTTTCATTTTAAGCCAGGAAGTCAGTTAATGTTGGTCGAGTTAAAATGGACTAAGTTCTAACGTGTATTTTAGCAACGTATCATTTTCTTTATGCGAAGACTTTGGACTGGAAAGATACATTTTATTAGAAAGCTAAGGTTTCTTAATTCCTATTGTTTTAATTTGTGACTTTCCTACTTTAAAACATATCCTTCTCTCCACCTAGCTTGCTGATGTCAAAGTGCTTAAAAATATGTTACTGATAATATTGGCAGCCTTAGCTATTAGATTTTGTAAGATGTGTTGGTACTCTTCATCTAAATCCAGCAGGAAAACACTGATAGTCAAATAAAGCTAGATTTAATGTTTCATTCCAAGGAGGGAGAAAACAGCAAAGTGGCATTTTATAGCATATGTAGTATTAAAGGTGTTAGGAGGAGCTTGTTATGGATCTGAGCTATATTTTGCTAATATAATATCTCATATGAATATTGTACATAGTTTTGTTTAGTATCCTCTGGATATAAGTCTGGATGTGAGTTCTTCCTTTATTTTCAACAATTCTGTTTTTTTCAGTGTGGCTTCTGTGAACCTGAATAACCGGATTTTAACATATACGGTGTCATTCTGCCTCTCTCAGTCTCTCATATATAGATATAGATATGGATAATATAGATATAGATTTAAAATATAGGTTAAATATTTACATGCAATTTATTTTTTTTTTTAAATTTTTTTTAACGTTTTATTTATTTTTGAGACAGAGAGAGACAGAGCATGAGCGGGGGAGGGACAGAGAGAGAGGGAGACACAGAATCGGAAACAGGCTCCAGGCTCTGAGCCATCAGCCCAGAGCCCGACGCGGGGCTCGAACCCACGGACCGTGAGATCGTGACCTGGCTGAAGTCGGACACTTAACCGACTGCGCCACCCAGGCGCCCCAACATGCAATTTATTTTTATATGTAATTTACATATGTAGAATGATACATAGACACATACACAGGTATCTTTCTCTGTCAAGGGTGTGTTTGGATTTCTTTCTGCCACCTTATTTGTTTTTAACTACCATGCTAATATTAGTTGTCTATTGCTGTGTAACAAATTACTTCAAAATGTAACAGCTTAAAACGACATATATTTATTATTTTCTTGTCTGTGGGTCATAAATCCAGACACAGCTTAGCTAAGTCCTTTGCTTCAGTATTCCTCAAAAGACTGACTCAGGATGGTGACTGGAGCTGTGGTATCATCTGAAGAACTGACTGGGGAAGGATTCACTTGCACATCCACTCACCTGGTTTTGGTAGGGTTAAGTTCGCCAATCACTCTTGGACTGGAGACCTCAGTACCTCACTGGCTGTTAGAGCCTTCCCTCCCCAGTTCTTTGCCATGTGGGTCTCCCAATAGAGCAGTGCATAACATGACAGCTTGTGTCATTGGAGTTAGTATGAAAGAGCCAGAAAGAGAGAGAGTGAGAGAATGCAAATGTGAAAACACGATGGATGTTGTTATCGTTTATTACTTAATCTTGAATGTAACATCTCAGCACTGTTGCTGTTAGAAGCAAACTACGAAGTGTCAGACAATTGTCAAATAAATAACAATATCTTTAAGATAGCATTTAAAATTTTATAACTGAATGTAAATGAGAGACTTGTGAACAACTATCATTGAAGACATTCTTTTAAAATTTTTGCTTTTGTATTGCAACTTAAATATCTATTTAGAATAAAAAAGAAACTTAATTATGGATTACTGATTCAAATGTTAAGATTTCATTTTACTTAAAATAATGCTTGCTATTCCTGGAGGTTATTTTATTTTTTAATGTTTATTTATTTTTGAAAGAGAGAGAGAGAGAGACAGAGACAGAGAGAGAACAAGCAGGGGAGGGACAGAAAGAGAGGGAGACAGAATCTGAAGCAGGCTCCAGGCTCTGAGCTGTCATCTCAGAGCCCAGCGTGGGGCTTGAACCCACGAACCGAGAGATCATGACTTGAGCCGAAGTTGGATGCTTAACCGAGTCACCCAGCTGTCCCTGGAGATTATTTTAAAGTATCAGGTTTATTCTTCATGTTGACCTTGGCAACTCAAACTTTCCTAATCATAGCAGTTGACATTGATACCATGTGATATAGAGCACTTAAAAATGCTCTATGTTTTAGACCATTTAGACCATTTACTACAACTTAGAAAAAAGTTGAATTAAAATAAGCAGAACAAACTCAAAGGTGACTGTAAAGAATAAGTTAACTCTGTCTGACTCATAGTTCACTAAGAAGATATGTCTCAAAGAGTGGGCACTGCTGAAATGATTTCTTTTGTTGCTAGAAATATCAGAGCAAAATACCAGTGGCAAGAGTGATCATCTTTTTCATTTCTCCTGGGTAAAGAGCTATTCCCTGTTCATATTTATTTGTTGAAACTCTTCCCATTTCTTAAAAAATCAAATTATTGCTAGATGTATGTACACTATTTTTAGCTGATGAGCAATATAAAATGAGCTCATTTTCATTTTATCTGGACTTCTTTTAATTGAGTGCCTTTAAAGTGAATGAAACAAAGAATTGTTCATATCATTATGAAAAATAATCTTACTTTGTATGGTACTTTTGGTTTATAAAGGCTTTTTTACTTTTCAAAAACATAGTATGGTGTTATCTTAATTGATTCTTTCAATAGTCTTTTGAAGTAGATGAGGTAACTATTATATTTAAGCCCCAGGTCTTTCTGTGAAATTGAGTTAAAATAGATTCATACTTTTTGAAGAAAATAGTTCAAATGCCACAGTGCAAGTTTTATTTCTTTAATTTGAGGAAATTCATTTTAAATTAGTAACATTTATTGGTCAATCATCCTCAAACTTAGTAGAAAGAAAGAAAATAAGGATCAGAGTGGAAATAAATGAAATAGAGATGGAAACGATGATAGAAAAGATCAATGAAACTAAGAGCCAGTTCTCTGAAAAGATAAACGTAATTGACAAAATTTTAGCTACATTCACAAAGAGAAGAGAGAAAGAGCTCAAATAAAATCAGAAATGAAAAAGAAGTTACTACTGATACCAAAGAAATACAAATGATCATAGTAAACTACTATGAATAATTATATGCCAACAGATTGAACAACCTAGAAGAAATGGATAAATTTCTAGAAACAATCTTCCAAGACTGACTCATGAAGAAATAGAAAATCTGAATCAACTGATTACTAGTAGAGATTAATTCAGTAATCAAAAGTATCCCAACAAACAAAAGTCCAGGACCAGACAGTTTCACTGGTGAATTCTACCAAATACTCAAAGAATATTTAATACTTGTCCTCAAACTCTTCCCAAAAATTGTGTGATGATGAGTGCTAACTAGACTTATTGTGGTGATCGTTCAGTGTATACATATATCGAAACATTATGTTGTACACCTGAAACTAATATAATGCTATATATGTCAATTTTACCTCAAGAAAATAAACAAATAAGTAAATAAAATAATTTGTACAAGATAATTTTCAGTTGCTAAGCTGTTATTTTATAGCATTTTGTCTTCCTAGAGAAAAGGAAAAGAGCCTTTTCTGAATTTGCACGGGAATGCTATATGCACGAGGAACAGACATATCTAAAATTTTCAAGAATTGGACTCCATTGGTATTACTTACATTCTGTGGTGATAAAGCTACCTAACAGGGCTCAGAGAGGGATGCCTGGGTGGCTCAGTTGGTTAAACATCTGGCTCTTGATTTCGGCTCAGGTCATGGTCTCATGGTTGTGAGATCAAGCTCCATGCTCATGCTCTCTTTCTCTCTCTCTCTCTCAAGTTAAAAAAAAAAAAAATGGCTCAGAGCAAAGACAATAGATGTGTTTCACACTAAACTCAAATGCTAGCCCTGTATTTATGTTTCTCCAAATGAAAATATATGGACCCAAATATACAACTTCTTTTAATTAAAACATTGGCTTACATATTTACAAGGAGACATATAGGATATAACCAGTATGGGATTAAAACACTTGTTTTTTAATGAAATTTTCTGTAGAGTTAGTAGAAGGTTGTTTGTTTCAATACAACAAAATTATATAGTTGTTAAGAAGATTATTACCTAGCTTCCATTGATTAATATTGATATTTTTAACTCAAAGTTGAACAAGAAAATTAAGTGTATTGTGTTCTAAGCTTTAGGTTTTTATTTAGTTTAAGCAGTCCTAACCTTTTAATGATCTGGTTACAGCATATGGATCTTATGTTGGCAAATGAAATGGAGATTTAATAATTTGTCAAATTATGTCAAGCCAAGTGCATGATCACTTAAACATAAACTCCTTGTTTGTGAATTTTAGGACTTAAATGTTTCCCTAAACCATTTAAATACCTCTTTGACTTATTTTCCTGATCATTCCTATAAACACACCCAAAACAGAACAGTCATATTTGCTTATCAGCTCTGCTCATCTTTTATACTTCTGTTCAAAATGTAAATAGCATTGACCCAGTCACCAACGTTTTCTACCCTCTCTACCTCCCACACTCATTTGCTCATTATTCCTTTCAATTCTACCTCCTACAGGCTTCTCTAATCTTTCCCGAAGTACTGAATTCTCTTGCCAGTGAATTTTCATGAACTCTGTTGGAATACTTTCTGCTTCTAGCACTAACACAGTAATAGTTCAGCGAGCAACAGCCAAACAATAAAGAAGTGGTGTGTGTGTGTGTGTGTGTGTGTGTGCCAGTATATGTTTACATGAACAAAGGTAAGGATGCGGAATGACATAGGTCAATCTGTTAACAATGGATGAACTCAGGGATTGGGATGGAGAGAAACAGTAAGATTTTACTTCCTACACCTTTTAAATATTTCCCCATTAAAGAGAAAAACACTTTTGAAGACGCCCTATTATCTTGCTTTCCTGTGACACTTTTCTCTCCTTCATTAAAGCCACAGTATGGTGCCAATTTCTCAGCCATTGTCTTTACGGCAAGGTTAGTAGATAATTGCCAGTTGAAAGTCAGGCAAACTCAATCTGCAGTAGAGCTTTTTCTCTGAGCAAAAATACATTTGATGAACTGCACAGGGTGAATTGTAATTTATAAGAATAAATGAATAACCCAGGATGATTAAGGAATGGATACATAAAAATGATTGCGTAAAAATATGCACATACATACATACGTGCAAATATTTGTGTATGCATATGTGTGTATATGCATATATAATATTTACACACTTACGATAATCATGTAAATTGCTCTTTTTAATTTTAAATAAAAATGATTCCTATAAGGGCGCCTGGGTGGATCAGTTGGTTGGGTGGCTGACTTCAGCTCAGGTCATGATCTCATGGTTTGTGAGTTCAGGCCCCGCATCAGGCTCTGTGCTGATGGCTCAGAGCCTGGACCCTACTTCGGATTCTGTGTCTCCCTCGCTCTCTCTCTCTGCCCCTCTCCCGCTTGCACTCTGTCTCTCTGTCAGAAATAAATAAACATTAAAAAAAATTGTAATAACTCCTGTAAATGCTTGTGTATAAGTCTTTTGTCAAAAAACTGTTCACAATTTTGCTTCAGTTTGGTCAAAAAATCTCTGAAGAAATGGGTATTCTGTAATTACCAAACTATGACACATCGTTTGGAACCATTACCACATAAATACCATTAATGGAAGAATTGGGGTTTACACATATTCTAGGGAAGAGGGTGCATGGATTCTTCTATCAAGGATATCTCTGGGATATACGTGGAATTGAATCTATTCATATGACATAATTTTAGTAGACTTCTACACATTTGATTTGTTCAGAATAAAATTGTATTTCTTAGTCTGATTTGAGATGTTTAAGGTAAAGTGATAAAATGTGTATGTGTGCATCTTTGCGTGACACTTGTTCGTGAGTATTGTTAAAACAAAATGTGTCCCAAATTCCTTTTTTTTGTTGTTGTTCTACCCTGAAAAATATTTAGCAATGGTTAGTCGGTCTCACAGGCTTCAATGAATCTTTTGTGGCCTCAAATAACACTTCCAACCAACTAGAACACAACTTTCTAAGAAATCAGTTTAAGGAGTATTATAGCGAATTATCAAATTATTGACTTTGACAAACTTAAGAGAGGTCTCCAGTTTATTAAAAAGAAAAAAATCGGGGCGCCTGGGTGGCTCAGTCAGTTGAGCGTCCGACTTCAGCTCAGGTCATGATCTCGCGGTCTGTGGGTTCGAGCCCCGCATCAGGCTCTGTGCTGACAGCTCGGAGCCCGGAGCCTGTTTCAGATTCTGTGTCTCCCTCTCTCTCTGATCCTCCCCTGTTCATGCTCTGTCTCTCTCTGTCTCAAAAATAAATAAACATTAAAAAAAATTAAAAAAAAAAGAAAAAATCAATATCAATATGAAATGTCGCAGTGCATCAAATGTCTCTTAATTTCAAACTGCAGAGAATGCTTGAGTATAATCAGATTTGATGTCTATTTTTCAACTGTGCCAGTGTAAAAGAATGGAGGTCTTGAGAGCTGACCAAATGGGATTAAGACCAGCAGAACAGAATTTTGCTTATTGACTCTAGTTTTCCCTATGACTTCAAATTTAGCTCTGAAAACAATCCCTGAGTTCTTTTAGCATACTCCGGTTTTGCAAACGAGGAAACTTAGCAAGCTTAATTGTCAAAATGACAAAAGTTAAGTCCTGGCACACGCGGAAGAGACCCCAGACCTCCAAATCTCCAATCCAGGGCTCTTCATTCTGTCTTTCTTTTCTGCTCCTTACTTTGTTGAGCTGAAAGTTAACATTTTGATTTCACTGTAAGCAAGTGGATGGGCAGAGGATGATGTACGAATGGGATGGACAGGAACATTCTCTGTGTCCTGTGTAACAAAAAATAGAAAGTTACCACTTGAAGTGCGTATAAAGTGTCACTAAACTTTGGTCCGATTGATTACCTTCCATGGACAACTTTACTTTTAAAAAGTATTTTAATCACAGTGTCCTTCTTATAATCTTAAATTACATCTTAATTGGTTTACTTAATTTATTCAGTTACAAGACTGATCTTATAAGTAATATGAAAAGAGAAGGATAAGAAGAATTTGTATAGAAGAATATTCGCTCAGCTTGAACTGGGATGATCTTGCCTGAATTCATTTGCCTGGCGCATTTCTTCCCTGGAGTGGGAAGCCCTCCATCGAATGGGGTAGGCTGAATTTACAAAGTAATATACCGTCAAGAAGAAGTTGTGTCAGTTTGTATACTGAGGGTAAATACAAGCATGACATATTTGAAAAGAAAAGGCATGGTAACATGAACATGTGAGCAACATATCTGCATACCCCAAGTGAACAGGCATAGTGGCATCCAGGGTCCAGATATTAACGCCAGACAAAGCTGTATTTGCTTTCACGGGTAAAGTCTGGAAAATAAAGAGTTGTGGGAGGGTGGAAACACAATCCACAAAGCAGCTTTTATAATATTACCAAAACCTCTTATTTTGAAGAATAAAGAAATGCAAGCATCTTGGGAAGACGGCTCAGCCAACTTGCATTATTGTGTTTTCAAATGATTATTGTTGCTCTTGTCATCATTGTTGGCTTATTGTTGGTATTTGAAATATGTGTTGCATTCACATGATGAAAATGCGGAATGGCAAAAAGATAAACAACTGTCCTCTCGCTATGTCTTCAAGATTCTAGTTTCCTGGCTTCAAACCCCCAACCTCTACAGAGACTCATGTTATGACTGAGGGAAGGGTGACTACATCCACAATTTATTGGATTACATTTATTTGATGTTTCTATATTCAAAGTTATTCTCATCTGGAACACATTCATCAGTTTCTGAAAACTTTGGGAGAAAAGCACATATTTTTGAACAGAATCACTGACTGTCATTTTCTTTTTCTTTTTCTTTTTTTTTTTTTTTTTTTGACTGACTGTCATTTTCTAAAACTGATTCAGAGGATGAAGACATAGGTTGGGTTGAAAAAATAGTTTATGATTACTATTGTTGCGATTGTTAAAAATATTACCTTCACTTAATGAGTCTCTTTTGTTTCAGGTGTGATATCAAGTGTCTTATGTACGTTCAGTCCTATTCATGACCTTGCTGTGTAGCTTTATTATCTTATCCTTATAGGTAAGTAAATTTGAATCAAGAGAATTGTAGAATGAGTCCCATGATATCGCTAAGTGGCAGGTGCAGACTAATCCTTTACAAACTACTCTCTGACACCAAATTAACAGTAATCAAGTCCATAATATTAATTGGCTATCTGCTACGGACTGAATGCTTGTGTTCACTTGCCCCCTGAATTCATATGTTGAACCCTAACCCTCTATGTGATGATATTACGAGATGGGGCCTCTGGGAGGTGATTAGGTTATCAGGGAAGAGCCCTAATCTTCCCAGAGAGGCCCCAAAACAGTGCCTAGCTCCTTCCATCTTCGGAGGTTATAGCTCACAGAGTGATGTGTCTATGAATCACGAAGCTGGCTCTCACCAGGCACCAAGTCTACCTGTGCCTTAATCTTGGACTTTCCAGCTTCCAAAGCTGTGAAAAATGTTTGTATTGTTCACAAGTCACTCAGTTTATGGTATTTTGTTATGACAACTCAGACCAAGACACTATTATTATAAAATAACAGATATAAATTTTTTAAAAAAGCAACATTTGGAAATGAAATAGAAATAGCTACATTCAAGTAATTGTTGTTTTTTTTTTTATTGTGGTAAGAGTACTTACATTGAGCTCTGCCCTCTTAACACATTTTTGATTGTACAATACAGCGTTGTTAATTACAAACACAATGTTAATTTTAATGTGATCGGAAAACTTAGTTATCATTTTATGTAATTGGCCCCATAAACCCCTTAGCTGTGACATCTCAAATCACAAATTTTGATAGTTATGAACAAAGATTATCTCCTGAGGAGAAAATGTCACCCCTGTCTGCCACAGAGGGCCTTATAATTTGTACACTGTCATTATAGTGTCCTTTGTCACATTGTTTCTAATCTAATCATGCTCATTTTGTCCTTAAGTGTTGAAGTATTTTATGAATAATTTAAGCCCATCATGTTTGATAAGTACAAAAAGCCATGAGAGAGTCAGAGGTGCCAATGAGAACAAGCATGCAGGTAAAATGAAATGAAAATGGAAGTAGAGTTCATATAAAAGCTCAGAGGAGATGAAAAAAATCCAATACGTTGACTGTGCTTATGGGAAAAATCACCCCCTCACACTGGTTCAGGCTGACCTGATTAAATATCGCCTGTTCACGAACTTCCTGTAAAGTGAGCTATATGAGTACGTACTTTATCTGTCATAGCTGGCTTCTTTCACTCTGCATAATATTTCAGAAATTTATCCATGATGTAATATGCTGCATCATTGTGATTGCCGAGGAGCCCCTCACTCTAACTACATCTGTGGATATCCATCCACATGTTCCAATATAATGATTCGTCACAGTAAATTTCCCAGAGGAAAATTATCCTTTATTCCCAAATATAACGACGTTTGTTCACGATGTCAATTCTGAGGATTGCTGGATTTGGTGTGGTAATTTTTGTTTTAGTTTTTGTATGTATGTGAATACGAGCAATTTTACCTTCATAGACGATGTTTCCATGGTTTAGGATTTTTTCCTTTTCAGTTTGCTGGAAGATGTTGTAAGAGGCTATTTGTATTACCTAAATGTTTGGTAAAACTTACTTATTAAATTCATCTTGGTCTAGTGCTTTTATTTTTTTTATATTCAGATTTTCATATGTTTTTACACTACTCATTTTTTGGATATTTTCTATTTTTATATCCTGTATCTTCTTGAATTCATTTTAACAAATTAAAGTTTTAGGAAAACTTGTTTATTTAGTCTATGGTGCAATTATATTTGGATAAAGCATTTATTGTATTGTACCATAATTTCTTTTCATCTCTATCTTTTTTAAAAAAATTTTTTTTCAATGTTTTTTTTATTTATTTTTGGGACAGAGAGAGACAGAGCATGAACGGGGGAGGTGCAGAGAGAGAGGGAGACACAGAATCGGAAACAGGCTCCAGGCTCCGAGCCATCAGCCCCGAGCCTGACGCGGGGCTCGAACTCACGGACCGCGAGATCGTGACCTGGCTGAAGTCGGACGCCTAACCGACTGCACCACCCAGGTGCCCCTCTTTTCATCTCTATCTTATCCATAACATGTTTCCCTGTTTTTTTAAATGCTTATTTATTTATTTTGAGAGAGAGAAAGTGAGCAAGGAGGGGCAGAAAGAGAGAGGGACAGAGAATCACAAGCAGGCTTTGTAGTGACAGTGCAGAGCCCAATGCAGGGCTCAGTCCCACAACCTGTGGGATCATGACCTGAGCCAAAACCAAGAGTTGGACGCTTAACCAACGGAGCCACCCAGGCGCCCCAACATGTTTCTTTTTTAATTACTTGTATAGTTTACTTGAGACTTCCCCTTTTTTCTTAACCAACATTGCCAGAAACTTACCTGATTAATTGATCTATTCAAAGAAGCAAATTCTGACTTTTGTGACCCTTTATATGATATATTTATTTTCTCCTTCATTATTGCCATTCCTTTTCTATGTCACGTCATTCCTTCAACTTTTTTGGATGTGTTTTACCTACTTAAGTTGGATACTAATCTTCTAATCTCATTTACTTTGTCTTTTTTATTAATGCATTTATGTTTCTCAATATCAAAATACCACATTTCTACTCTCTTCATATCAGTGTTCTGTTTGCAATGATTTGCACTATTTTTTCTCTGTCATGTACTTAATCTGCATCAATTCATTATGTCTATTTAAGGAACATATAATGAAGAGCAAAGATTATTCTGTGCTGTGTTCACAATGATTTCATATTTTTCACCCTGTCGTTTGCTTTGTTGAACTGAAGTGGCCCTTATTGATTCAGAGCAAAGACAAAACAAAATGCAAAACAGAGGAGAATTTAATGGATAATGATGAGCATTTCTCCTGTTGTAATTTCTGGAAAATGGTCAATGCTCCCTCCTCTCACGTCTTTTAAGTCTTTCTGATGATGTTCATCTAACTATGTCGGCTGCTCAGAGGGAAAGACGGGGGTAGGCTTTCTTATTTGTTCGGCTTTTCTACTTGTTCACTGCTCTTTTGTGACAGCTCCCCTCTCTTTTTGTCACTCCACTGCCAGGATTCTGGAGAAAGTTCACCCTATAAAATGACACATTAACCTTATAACTACGGCGTTTGTTCACACTTGACAATTCACAAAGTATTCTCTAGTGTTCTTTCCATTAGAAACACACTTAATAGTCAAAAGCTCCCCTGGAGTTTTAAATCTTTCCAAGAAATAAAAAAAAATACACAAAATTACAGAACTATTACTTCAGTTAATATCTGGAGCTGCAATTCTAAATGATATGCAAAAGACTTGTTACTGGAATATACGGGTTCTTCATGTAATATTCCCCCCACCCCCAGAAAAGAGCCTATACTAGATCTTCTTTTTAAAAAAATTTTTTTAATGTTTATTTATTTTTGAGAGACAGAGAAAGACAAAGTGTGAGTGGGGGAGGGGAAGAGAGAGAGAGAGAGAAAGACACAGAATCTGAAGAGACTCCAGGCTGTGAGCTGTCAGCACAGAGCCTGATGTGGGGCTCGAATTCACAAGCCATTGGGGCTGGAACTCACAAGCCTTGAGATCATGACCTGAGCCAAAAGTTGAACCCTTAACGGACTGAGCCACCCAGGCGTCCCTAGATCTTCTTAGCTTTTTCCAGACAGAACTGTAAATAAAAAGCAAAGCTGAGAAAATGAGCTCATCTTAAGTATATCTGCTATTTACAAGCAAGGTCACATTCTGAGGTGCTGGAGATTTGAACTTTAATCTATGAATTTGGAGTTGCATAATTCAACCCATAGCTACTTACAGCAAAAATGATAACACGACGGGTTTAATTTACTGTATTATTCCTTTTTTTTAGTTTATTTATTTATTAGAGATAGTGTGCACGCGGGAAGGCCAGAGAGAGAGGGGGAGAGAGAGAATCCCAAACAGGCTCCTCACAGTCAATGGGGAGCCCAATGTGGGGCTCAAATTTATAAACTGTGAGATCATGACCGGAGCAGAAATCATGACCTGAGCCAAAATCAAGAGTCAGACGCTCGACCAACTGAGCCACCCAGGTGCGTCTACTTTATTATTCCTGAACTTAAGATCAATAAACTGAAGTTTTACTTTATTCTTCAGATGATGTTTGAAGAATATCAAACATCTTTTTTTCTCTTTGTCTTTGAGTTTGGATAGCTTCTAATAACCTAGCTTCAAGATCACTGGTCTTTCTCAGCTCTATCCCCTTTATCGTTAAGCTAACATATTAAAGGAATTATTCACCTTTCATATCTTTTCTCCTTTTTTTGGTAGCATTTCCATTTGACTCTTAACATTTCTGCTCTCTGCTGAAATTCCCCAATCATTGCCCGACTATTCAATTAGATGATTTATAACATTAATGTTTCCTTGTTATTCCTATGTGATCTTTCTAACATCTAAAATAGTCTCATCTGCTTCTGTTGTTTTATTGCTTAATATGGGCTTTATTTTTCTTTTCCCCAAAGATTTACTGATATATTATAGACACGTTACCAATGTAAGTTTAAGGTGCACATATGATGATTTGATGCATATATATATATTGCAAAATAATAACCAAAATTATGTGTGTTTTTTGTGTTTATTTGTCTTATAATTTTGTATCAAAAGTCGCTCATATTTGTAATGAATATTATATATTTCCACATATGAGGTTTCCCCTGCTTTTGTCATGGCAGTAGTGTGAAGGTAGGTGGAAGATTGAATCAATCCAAGTAGGAGTTAAGCTTGGCTTCAGTTTCACTGTTGATATTTTTACCTTCAGTGCGTTATAAGTTTGGTGGTAGCTTGTTACCTGGTGTTTAGAGCGAGCTCTGGGGTTTCCAGAAAGATTTTCTCAGTGTTCCAGCTCTTCTTTTCAATTTTGATGGTCCCTATATGCCTGTGTCTCAGAGAGAGTATTTCTCAGTGGTCCTGACCTTCTCCTGACACCTCATCCTCACTGTAAATCACTGGCCCAGTGTCTTCTAGGCAGGCCCTATGCCTCCCTTCTCAGCATCCCTGCCCCTATTTGCTTTGGCAAACAAACTCTGACTTTTACCTACCAATGACCTAAGGCGGGGTTTTCTTGTTTGTCCCTCAAAAGCTACAGTAGACGTTTGTTTGGTGTTAATGCAGAATCCTGGGCCTCAGAGGTTTCCTTCTCTCCCCACTCAGTGGTAGATAGTTTTGCTTTTGCTTCTCTCAAACAGTATATTTTTGCCTATGTTGACAGATCTTTGCCCAGAGGCAGACAGATCGCACTTCTCCTTCTTCAGACTTTGTGGGAACAAGAAGCTGTTGATTCATCAGAAAGAAGAGAGAGGGCTTCAAGGAAGTCAACAAAGCTTTGTGTCTCCCTCAGTTGCTGCCAATCACTTCCTGCATTCCTCACCGTCCGTGAGACCTGTGCTCACTCTTCTGTCCTGCCCTCAAACTTTCTCATTGCGCCCTGTGTGAATGAGCTTGGGATTGAATGTTAAGTTCCTTGTGTCTGGGGAGTTATTTGAAGTTGACATGCCAACCTACTCTTGGTCTAAGAATTCAGTAAATTGTAGCTGATTTCCTCTTACACACTTTTATGGAGGCCACCTCTTTTTTCTTATGCTCGGCCAGTGATAGTTCCTCATGTCTCCTTAGATCAGATTTGTCCTCCTTGGTGTTCAGTTCACCTGTTGTCTTATGACCTCAGCTTTCCGATGAATTCAAAAAAGTTATTTTGCAGATCATTGGCTTTTTCTCATTGTTTCTCATTTACTTCTTCATTTCCTAAGAGTAGAACCTTTATTATCCTTTTACTGTCTATAGTGATGTCCTCATTTCTGTTTTATATGCTTCTTTTTCTCTCCTATGTCGTTGCCAGTCTTGATGGATGATTTTCAATTTTATTATAGACTTCAAAGAAGTAATTTGGCTTCATTATTTACCTCTGTTTTGGGGTATGTTTTGTAAGCTGCATCATTTTTATATTTCGTGTTATTTCATGCTAAATTTTCTCTTCTTTCTCTCACTTTTACAACTGTGAGTTTAAGTTGTTGGTTTAAAATTTTTCTTCTCCAAAACAAACATTAAAAGTTTGAAATTCCCTTCCAGGCATGGCCTTTGGTGGCATCATATAAATTGTGATTCCATTACCTTTGAGTTTGAAATGCTTTCTTTCAGTTTCTTCCTTGACTCATGGATTTTATTTAAAATGTGATTTTGTTTCTGAAATCTGGGTATTTTATTTATACCTTATTTTATTGCTTTGTAATTTAATTCCATTGTGGTCTGAACAATGTATTTTGTATCATTTCAATATTTTGAAATCATTAATTCTTTCTGACACACAGCATATGGTCTTTCTTGGTGAATAATTAGAACTTGAAAAATAATATGTATTTTGCATTTGTAAGTGTGGAGTGAAGTGGATATTATTTAGTCAAGTTTGGCGATAGCATTCTCTTTTTTACTGTTGTCTTTTGTCTACTTAATCTATCACTTAATGAAAGATGAGGGTAAAAATATACAAATATATTTGTGACTTACTAAACTTTTCTTTATTCTGTCAATTTTTGCTTCTGTTATAGACATTCAAGAAGATGAAGAGAAAAATGAAGATGAGGAATTGATCCGTTTATAATTGTGCTCTGTTTCACTTTACTAATAATAGTCCTTGCCTCAAATTCTGCTTATGGTTAGTATTTGCATGAAGTATAGTTTTCTATCCTTTACTCTTTTTTTTTTAATTGAGACTTTACATTTTTTGAATGGTTTTAGTTTCACAACAAAATTGTGGTAAAGGTATGGCAATTTCCCACATATCCCTGTCCCCACATATACACAGCCTCCTCTACAGTCAACAACTGCCATCAGAGTGGTACATTCATTACAATTGATAAACTTTTAGTAGCACATCATTATCACCCAAAGGCCATAGTTTACATTAGGGGTCATTCTTGGTGTTCCACACTCTATATATTTGGACAATTGTATAATGACATGTATTAATCATTATGGTATCATACAGAGTATTTTCACTGCCCTAAAAATCGTCTGTGCTCTGCCTCGTCATCACCCCCACCCTGCTGTTACCCCTATCAACCGCTAGTCCTTTTACTGTCTCTATAGTTTTGCTGCTTCCAGAATGTAACACAGAATGTAATGCAATACGCATTCAAGTTTCCTCCATGTCTTTCCATGACTTAATGTTTCATAACTTTTTAGCAATGGATGATATTCCATTGTATGAATGTATCACAGTTTATTTACCCATTCACCCATTGCTGGATCATATGATAAGAATGTTTAGTGTTGTGAGAAACCACCACACTGCCTTCCAAAGTAACTGTATAATTTTGTGTTCCCACACATAACGAACGAGAGTTCCTGTTGCTCCATATTCTCACTGGTATTTAGTCTTGACAGTGTTCCATATTTTGGACATTCTAATAGGTGTGCAGTGGTAATGCATTGTTCTTTTTTTAAAAAAGTGTATTTATTTTGAAAGAGACAAAGACAGTGTGAGGGGAGGGACAGAAAGGGAGACAGAGAATCCCAAGCAGGTTCCACACTGCCAGCACGGAGCCCGATGCAGGGCTCAAACTCACAAAACTGTGAAATCATGACCTGAACCACAACCAAGAGTTGGACGCTTTACTGACTGACCCACACAAGTGCCCCCACATTGTTCTTTTAATTTGGATTTTCCTGATGCCATATGATCTGGGGTATTTTTTCATATGCTTATCTGCCATCCACATATCTTTTTTGGTGAAGTATCTGTTAAGGTCTTTGGCAAAATTTTAAATCAAGTTGTTTATTTTCTTGTTGTTGAGTTTTAAGAGTTCTTTGTGCATTTTGGATAACAGTATTTCCCAACTTTTGTGATTTGATTAACCCAAGATAAAAATGGAAAATAGGATATATATTATCTGTTAGAGATGGTGTGGAGTGAGACAAATGGGAATGTGCAGTTGGAAAGATGAAAGAGATAAATAAAGATATGAAAGGAGATGCCAGAATTTTGAGTTTTCATGTATGAAGTGAAGCCACTAGGAAATGGACAAAAAAAAAAAAAAGCAGACCTCCTAATAATTATCCAGACTTTGTATTTTTAAAAGTAGTGTTTAATGTTAGAAAAATAATAAATGCCATTACAAGATTGGGTTTTCCTCCAGATAGTGGTACCTTCTTTCTTTTCAGTGACCTACTTCTGTTTTCAGATTATATGTCAGAAAATTGATCTAATCAAAATCTGAGTAACCTATGTAGATATATAAGCCTAAATGAATAAATCAGGCAATAATTCAATACCTGGGCAACATCAGGACTTATTTTGACAGAGTATTTTAATGATGATAATTTAAAATCAAGCTGTATAAAGAACTCATAAAACTCAATAGCAAAAAAAGGAAAAAAAATAGCAATCTGATTTAAAAAATGAACAAAAGATCTGAATAGACATTTTTCCAAAGAAGACAGGTAGATGAACAAGTACATGAAAAGATCACTAATCATCAGGAAAATGCAAATCAAAACCACAATGATTATCACTTCATACCTGTTAGAATGACTATTATTAAAAAGATAAGAAATAACAAGTATTGGTAACGATGTAGAGAAAGGAGAACCATTGTGCACTATTGGTGAGAAGGTTCTAGTCCAAAGACTAGGAAAATAGTTTGAGCATTCCTCAAAATATTAAAAATAGAATTACCATATGATCCAGAAATTCCACCTCTGGGTATAAAACAAAACATTAATTTGAAAAGATATATACACCTCCATGCTCATTGCAGCATTATTTATAATAGCCAAAATGTGGAAACAACCTAAATATCCAATGATGAGTGAATGGATAAAGAAAATGTGATATATATAAATTGGGGGGATATTATTCAGCCACAAAAAAGAATGAATTCTTGCCATTTGTGACAGCTTGGATGGACCTTGAGGGCATTATGCTATGTGAAATAAATCAGGCAGGGAAAAAAATGCCATATGATCTCACTTATATGTGCAATCTAAAAAACTAAAAAGAAGCAAGCAAAAAGAAAGAGGCTCATACAATGAACAGATTGTTAGTTGGGTTGTGGGCAAAATGTGTGAAGAGAGTTAAGGAGGTACAAGCTTCCAGTGTAAAATAAACACTTCATAGGGATGTAATGTACAGCATGGTGACTGTAGCCAATAACACTATATTGCATATTTGAAAGTTGCTAAAAGGCCTTATCACAAGAAGATAAATTGTGTAACTACGTGTGGTGATGGATGTTAACTAAATTTATTGTGATTATTTCACAATGTATACAAATATCAAATCATTATCTTGTACACCTGAAACTAAAATCATGTTATATGTTAATTATACTTCAATAAAACAAAATAAAGCCAAAACTTAAGTATGCCAGGGAAGCCCGTTATTTGCTTATTTAATGATAATACTTAATCATTGTATACATTTGTTTTCAAAATGCACCAGCTTTGAATAAGACAAGGTTCACCTGACCTCATGCAATTTTTCTGAGACTCCTATCTATTTACTAAAGGTAAAAATAATTACTGTGTTTTCTCTTCCTTGTTCACGTCAAAATGAGTTTTCTTTTATTGACCTGTTTTTTGGAGTGGTTTAAGTGTAATTGCCATATAGTCTTTATGAGGGAAAAGCATATTAGAAAAAAGATACATAAATAAATAATACAAAGGGACACCTGGGTGGCAGAGTCAGTTAAGCGTCTGACTTTAGCTCTGAATAGGATCTCTGGGCTCGTGGGTTCAAGCCCCCCATCAGGCTCTGCGCTGACAGATCCTGGAGCCTGGAGCCCGCTTTGGATTCTGTGTGTGTGTCTTTGTCTCTGCCCCTCCCCCACTCATGCTCTGTCTCTCTCCCTCTCTCTCTCTCTCTTTCTCTCTCAAAAAATAAGTAAACATTAAAAAAACTAAATAAAAATAAATAATATAAATAATACTATATTATTAATTCTTTACTTCTTATAACCACAAAACAGATATTCTTGCCTTCGTCTTATAGTTGAGAACTTGGGCTTAAGGATAATAAGAAACTGACTCTATAAAAAACGAAGCTGGAGTTTGAATACAGATAATACCAAAACCTGAGCTGGGACCCACACATTTTTTTTCTCATATTTAGCAAAATGAGAACGATTCTGACCAATAAAATCCAAGTTATTTGCTTTGTTTCTTTATTGAAAGGCAACAGTGTAATTTTTAGTGCAAATGCTCTGGTCTAAAGGCTGCTTAGCCTTTAGGAATAGCCTGAGAACTACTCCTCAGTTCTACGACTGGCTGTGTGAACATAGGCAAGCTAACAGAGCACTTGGCCTCAATTTCTCACCTGGAACACATGGATCGGCAACAGACCTTTCTTCACAGTAACGCGGTAAATATTACATGCATTAATACATGTAAAACACCTAGAAGAAATGCCTGGCTCGTAAGCATTTAATAAATGTAAGTTTTTGTCATCCTAAATTTAATCATTTTCATGTATTGTCTAAGTATAAAGCTAAAATTCTGTGTAATCAAACAGCATCTCAGGTGTAAGAACTGAAGAAACCAGATAATTAATATAAAATGGTTTTGCAAAGTTATGTTCCCCAGTTATAAACCAAGTTGCAGAGCTTTAATTGTTGATGAATCTTGGAATTCTGACTAAACTCTCTACCCAGTTGTACATACTTGCTGTTTGCCATCAGATATGATTGTGGTCAGGCATATAACACCCAGCAAGACTACTGGGTTTATGCTTGCGCAGTCTACTATAAGACAATTAACTTCCTGTCTTCTTGTGAAATTAATGACTATCCTACAGAACTGAAGGTTGGAGCTGATTTACGAATTTCAGGGTTTCTCACAGATAAATGCACCCTGGAAGGAAGAGGTGAGTCACAGAAAGGGAGTACTATAAAAACAGTGGTTATTTAATTCATGTTCTGAAGAAGGTAAAGATGATACGTGGCTCTCCCTATTCCATAAATTGTGTACAATTTTATTTGAATACATCACTATGTTGGTATTAATGTAATATGTTAATAAACAGTATTCTTATTTATAATCCAAGTAAAATTATACTTTAATTAAAATTTATACTTCAAGTAATGTACTGTTTACTTTTAAGGGCAAAAACTCCCTTAATGGATAGGTCTTTGAGATAATCAAATGTGGAGTCTTTGGATCTAGGCTAGGGTCTCACAGGAGAATGGATAAGCCTTACCTTGTCTTCTCCGTGCTTCGCTTTCTTTATCTATTGAATAGAAATGGAAACACCTGCCCCCCTGCATCAAGTGGCTCTCGTTCATAAGAGATGAAATAAGTGAAGTGCTTTATAAAATATAAAGCATATGGAAAAAAAATAGGCTTCATAACAATACAGAAATGTGTGTGTTGAAAACAATTCAACAACCAGCCCAGAAGAGCTATTAGCTACCTAGAAAGTGTGGCGTCTTATTAGCCATCCAACTATCCCCATGATAATACAAATGTGAGTCCATCTTTCTATATCATTTTCAAAGACCCATAAAAGAAAACCTCTCACCTTTAATCAGAGCTTTTGATAAAACAGTATTTTCCAAAACCATCCAAGTTAGTTAGGAGATGATACAGTGAACACATTTGTATACCCATCTAATAAAGAGGAACATTAATGTAAACTGGAAAATAACTGGCAGGCTACAACAAATATGCCAAGTGAATGATTCATACCATTTATATATAAGTATTTCTTACAAATTAATGTTTTGAACACTAGGTTTGATATTCTTCTTTGTCTATCTGATATATCTTCTTTTGGCAAAGCGACCTTATTTCTATTTCCATGATTCTGGTAAATTACCAGTGTCAGTAGCCCAACCCCCAATCAAAAAAGTAGGCATATGACCTACGCAAATAAACCAAATTCTCTCCTGATAGTTGAAGGTACTTCGAAGGCACTTGGAGCTGTGTTGCGTAGTGTTTCTGGTCTCCAGTTTTGAGTCTAAGAGCTATCTTGGTTTCCATCCACCAAGAACCTTGGTTTTTCAGCTCTTTCTGAATCTATAAATTATCCCATATTACATCATGAAGTTGCTTTGAGATTTTCGGCATTAGTTACCAGGCACTGCTTTACATTGTGGGCAAAGAGGAAACTTTACTCCAAGTGACCAAAATAAAGAAAAGATTTCCATATGTAATATATAAAGCAGGAAAATAAATGATATTAAAGAACAAAATAGCTAACCTCCTTAGCAATCAAAGATACGCCATAAATTCAGTAAGCTGGATCTTTGCCTAGAATCCCACAATCATTCTTGGGATGCCTTAATCAGTCGGTTAAGTGGCCAACTTCGGCTCAGGTCACGATCTCACGGTTCCTGAGTTCGATCCGTGCATCGGGCTCTCTGCTGTCAGCACACAGCCCTCTTTGGATCCTCTGTCCCTCCATCCCCCACCCCCACCCCCGCTTGCTCTCTCTCTGTCTCTCTCACTTTCTCTCAAAAATAAATAAACATTAAAATTTTTATATAAAAAAAGAACTCTACAATCATTCCCAACCTACTTCATGCAAAGTAAAAGTCAAATTTTAACAGTTCAAAATCTGCCTTCATTAATATCCCGACATCTACTTTCTTCTACATGTCTCACACTGACCTCTTTGCTATTTCTCAGATACACCAGGCATCCTCCAGTTTTAGATCTTTACCTCGCACTATTCCTCTGTCTCTCCCTACCTCCTTGGTCAGCTTGCTCATGACTGTCTTTGCTTAAAGTTCTCCTATTCTCTTAGTACTACCACCTGCCATCCCTTTAAGTTCTTATTCCCCAAACCTAGTTTAATGTTGATTTTATAGACAGTACTTGAGTGTTAACATAATATATAATGTACTCATTAATTACATAACTTGTATTTTCTCTACCTTTCCTATAATGTAAGCTTCATGGGAGCAGAGATCTATGTCTGATTTGTACATGGATGTATCACAAGCAATTAGAACAGTGTCTAAGACATAGTAATTGGTTAGTGAATACTTATTGAATAAAGTGTACGCTACTTTAACTTTTTCAATTAGAAAATTGTTACATGATGAAGATGTGGTAAAATGGAAAAAGGAATGAAACATTGTGGAGAGGCTTCCAGAAACCAGAACCAAACTTTCTTGCTTCAAATCTTAGCTCCACTGCCTGCCTTCTGGCTAACCTTAAACAATTTATTTCATGTTTCTGTACCACAGTTTGTTCCTCTCTAAAATGGAAAAGACAACAAAATCAACATTATATGGTTCCTCAGTTGATCACAGGTAAAGCACTCAAAACTACTACCCAACGCATAGGAAACAATTAATGGTACCTTCAGTAGAATATAGCTCATGCAAATGAAAAATTATTGTTTATTTCTGAAAAACCAATAAAGCTATTTGCCTCAGTAAATCTGGGAGACGAATTTTAAAAATATGTTAATAAATGTGGACAAAACATAATGAAATGATTATAATCTAGATACTTAATAATACAGAGTAGCTATATAAATGATAAAATAATTTTAGACATTAAATTATATCTAAACACACATAATAATGTCTGGATAAGATCCTGCTTTGATAATATCTGAAGCCAGTGGGACATATTTTAGAGTGCTATTCCCTAAAATATGTGAGGAGTGAACAAAAAATATTATAAAAAATAGCAAAATGTGAGCAATTGTTTTTCTGTTGTAGATTTGTAAGGAATTCAAAATATGCTTTTTTAGAGTTTTCTTTTTCTGTATTAGTTTTATAATCATAATAAATTTTTTAAAAGATAATTCATCTGACTCTGCAGTAACCAAATCTGTTTCCCATATGTAATCTCAATCACGTGAATGCACAGGTTAATATGGAACTTC
Source organism: Lynx rufus (assembly GCF_022079265.1). NCBI lineage: Eukaryota > Metazoa > Chordata > Mammalia > Carnivora > Felidae > Lynx > Lynx rufus. Next base: position 7,657,216 of record NW_025814878.1, read on the forward strand.
CAGCAGAAAGCATAAAACATTGTGTTTTGTGAGGCACACATATATCAACCTCCTGGCAATATTTTTCTTTTTTTTTTAATGTGAGGCTGCAATAGGAAATGTCACCATATCATGCTGTATTTCACAAAATTGAAAAAAATAAAACAATGCCGGCCTATGCATTTTGAATAATACCATTCTAAGATTAAAATACCTTCCAATACAAGAAATATAATCGAGAGTTTGAACTTTTTTATTTAAGGTCCAGTTAAGCTCAACTCTGTGAGTTTGCTATTGAATAGTTGACCCTTCTGTAGAGATGAATGTGAAAGTTTTAAACATTTACTAAACTTAAAAAGACAGTTATTGTCCAGTATCATCTCTGACATGTAAAGAACTTAGGACTCATCACTCTTATTCCTACAACAAATATAACCCCCCCAAAAAACCCTGAAAATCAGTGACTTTTATTAAACCTGTGAGAGAACGGAGGTCACAGGGTAAGTCTTCAAGTCTAGAAAGGTGCATCGAAAGACATACAGCAACCAAGATCCACTTACCAGAAGCAGAAGCCAATGGAACTACACACTTGTAGCAGAACTTAAATGTGTGAATAGCTTAGGATGGCTGAGGGCAGCTGGAAAGTGGGACAATTCCTGGGACTATAGTGTTAGGGGGCTTTCACACTTGCATTGGTTTTATCTCCAGGACTTTATTAGGCTTTCATGGGGAGATCCCACAATGGTCCTCTGGTGGCCCTGACAGAGGGAAGGAAAGAAACATGTTAGAGTCTTCTCCTCACAAAGATCTACTCCCTAGGGGAAATATTTGCCAGAGTGCAATTCTGAAATCTTATCTTAGTGGAGGAAGGCGAATCCTTCCTCTCTTGCCTCTTCTAGTCTTCCTTTCTTACCTAAAGGAGTGAGAGAGACATGGTCAATGAGGGCAGGCATTCAAGGAAATAGTTTGGGAAAGCTACAGCCAGGGAAGAGAGTATGGGACAGGGCCAAAAGAGCTGTAGTGCTGGAAGACATTAAAATACTTGCAAAGGCTACATCTTGACTATGGCCCAATAAATGACTAAGATTTAATTGGAAGATTAGAGAACTCCCCATCTCCTACTCCTTAGGATGCCACCAACAGGACTCTAGAATAATAGACGGTGGATTGGGGTACTTGGTGGTTCAGTCGGTCAAGCATCTGACTCTCGATCTCAGCTCAGATCATGATCTCACAGTTCCTGAGTTCAAGCCTCACATTGGGCTCTGTGCTGACAGCATAGAGTGTGCTTAGGATTCTCTCTTGCTCTCTCTCTCTCTCTCTCGCTCTCTCTCTCTCTCTCTCTCTCTATGCTCCTCCCTCTGCTCTATCTCTCTCAAACAAATAAATAAACAGCTTAAAATAAATAAATAGGAGAGCCTGTGTGGCTCAGTCGGTTGAGTGTCTGACTTCAGCTCAGGTCATGATCTCCTGGTTCATGGGTTCAAGCCTGTGTCAGGCTCTGCGCTGTTAGTGTGGAGCCTGGAGCCTGCTTTGATTCTATGTCTCCTTCTCTCTCTGCCCCTCTCCTGCTTATGCTCTCTCTCTCTCTCTCTTTCTCTCTCTCAAAAATATATACACATTAAAAATATTTTAAAATAAATGTTAATAGATAGATAGATAAACAAACAAAACAAAGAGTGGATGACAGCTATAAGAGCTATAGACATAGAGTCTCTGAGAAGTTCTTAAGGAAGACCCAAGCAGGGCCAAGAGAAAAGATTAAAACAAAAACACTAGACAAAACTGGAATCTCTGGTACCTATAGTTACAACAATCAGTAAATGCAGTACAACTCTTAACCATATTGACATAAGTGTTTCTGTTAGAGGACTATTTTCCTCAGTCTCTTTTATCTAAACAATAAGTCTGGCTTTCGAAAATCACAAGGTATTACAAGAGAGGAAAACTACACACCAATATCTTTCCTCAACAGATGAAAGATTTTTGTTAATTCCTTAACACAATATCAACAAGCTGAATCCATCAATATATGTAAAGGATAACTCATCACCACCAGTTATGTTCACTTCAGAAATGCCATGTTCGTTCAACACTGATGAAATAATCAAAGGACTTCATCATATTAATAGAATGAATATGAAGAATAGCGTATAATCATACCATAGATGGAGTAAAGTTGTTTGACAAAATTCAATGCCAGTGTGTAAAAACTAGGGATAGAAGCATATTTCCTTGACCTAATAAAGGAAATGCATGCAACACTAACAGGTAACATCATGGAACATACACAGAAAGGTGAAGCAGAATGCTACATTTCTGGTAATTCCCTGGAGTATTGAGTAAATCTCCACCTTTTGGAATATATTAAATGACAATAATATATCTGAAGAGAAAAGGTTTCAATCATCTCAGTATAATTTTAATAGCGGAAATTTGAAAGCACCTAAAATGGAGGAGAAAAAGGAAAATTGCTCATGATGCTTTATCCACTTTAGTGCATTATCAACCAACAGCTCACTTCATTCACATGTCAGAGTCACGAAGCTGTTCATAAATGTCATAGAAAGGATATTCAGCAAGTACTTTCATATGACAGCTCCCCACCCTCTCTTGGTCCTAGAAAGATTTACTTTATGCAATCAAAGCAGCCAAAGTGTCCATCTTTCACAACCATGTATTCAACTCCTTATGTACCATAAAAATGAAGACTTTTCTTGAGGAATAATTTTGAGGTGGCAAAACTAGGGCATATTATTGTCATAGTAGTTTCCCATAGACAGCAAGCCTCATGATGACAGTGTATTTTCTTATTCTAATTTTTTTCATCTATCATTATGTAACCTACATAGTCTGACTTGAAGAAGTGACTTAACTTCTCTAAATGTTAGCTTTTTTTTCTTCTACAAAAGGAGAAGCCTATGCCATTTTAGGTTTCTTCTGAGTAAAAGGTGTCTATGCTGGCATGTTTATTGGTCAGGGGTAAGTGATTTAGCTGATATAATGCATCCCAGCATTTCAGTAGCTTAATACAATAAAATTTTATTTTTCATTAATTTTATGCTTCATTTCACTGTTTAATAACCTCTTCATGGACTGATTCAGCAGTCCCAGGTCTTTCCATCTTTGGGGGCCACCATATCCCAGGCCTCTTCTGGTTCCTTATCATTCCACAGAACAATAGTTCTGTTCAGTAGCTAAAGAGTAGAGAGAGCAAGAAATATTGGGGTACATTAGATGCCAGGTTGAGAGGTGGCATTTGTCATTTGAGCTCACACTCTACTGGCCAATCCTCTATCATATAGCTCCAAACTAACTACAGGAGAATATGGGGGAAGTAGGCTTCTTTTATGCCTAGGAAGAGAAAATGGGATTAGGGAACCTTTAGGGAATTTAGGGAACTTTTAGCTAGTATTTGCCAAACTGGTTCAAAACATATATGTGGAAGCCAGATGGCCTGAGTTAGAATCCTTGTTTTGCCACATCCTTGCTGAGCAAAACATACAACCTCTTTGTGTAAGAGTAGAACTTACAGCGTTCTTGTGAAAAGCAAATGAGTTAGTATATGTGAAGTTCTTTGAAAAGGGCTTTGCGCTGGTTCGACACTGTAATGGCTGAATGTGCACCAAATGTTCATATGGTGAAGTTTTAACCCCAGTACCTCAGAATGCAACTGTATTTAGAGATAGGTCTTTAGAGGTCATTACATTAAAGCAAGAGCATCAGGGTAGATTTTAATCCAATTTGACTGCTGTCATTGTATGAAGAAGAAGTTTGAGCATAGATACACGTGGAGGAGACTGTGTGAAGGCATAGCGTATAGAAGGACATCTACAAGTTAAGGACAGAGGTCTGGAAGAGGTCTTTCTCTTGACCCTCAGAAGTAACCAACCTTGCTGATGCCATCGTCTTGGACTTCCAACCTCCAGGGACTGAAAGAATAAATTTCTTTGCTTAAACCACTCAGTCTGGAATACTTTGTTATGGTAGCCCTAGCAAACAAATACGGACACTATTATGTATTAGCTATAAGTAGCACTTTCTTTTGGAAAACAAACCATTTAATCTCTTGATGTAAATTTAACCTTTATGTATAAGGTAATTGGGAAAGACTACTCTTTCCTAGGGAATAGATCTCATACTACACTTTCATGAACTGAAGTCTTTTTCTCTGTTAGCAAGCTCCCAAATATCTAAAGAAGGTAATACAACATACTTCATATTGGGGACACAGTCCATAATTCACTCCCTCCTGCTGCTACAATTACTGAGACACCCACATTTTATTCTCTAACTTGAGCTATGTGGTGAATCAATCATTATGTGTTCCAAGCCAAAAAAGACTTCAATCTCTGGGAAGTTCGAGCATCATTTTGTAACTATAGCTGAGGCTACAGTTTCAGTTAAGTAATCATCTCTTTTCCCTGAATCCTTAGAAATATCATACATTTTGTATCATAGTTATAAATTTATATCTAAGTTGAAAGTATTCTATATGGCTTGCTTTCTGAAATGTCCAATAGAAGACACTATGGGGCTCCTAAATGATAACAATAGCAACGTTAATGATCATAACATCATAGATTTCTAGAGTTTAAAGCAATCTTAGAAATCATCTAGTCCATTCTTGCATTTTGACTGATGTAGTAACCACGCCACAGGAATGGCAACTAAGTGCCCTGCCACCGGTTGTCACAGATGAGCAGGGGACTTAGTTCAGGGCCCCTGACGCTAGGCTTTTGTTCTTTCCACTCAAGCACAACATCAGTAATGAAAATGAAATGTACAGTCATATGAGAATGAGAATCTACTGGCACGAAACATTGAAATTGTGACATTTTTCCCAGTCACAAGAAATCAGATTTAGTTTTGCTCTGTCTTGTGTATGACTAAACGTAATTCTCCCATGACTGCAAATGATCTCCTTCTGAACACTGAGAGATGGAAATGGCTTAGCAGGGAAATGTTGTGGCTGTTTTTGAAACTTTCTGATCTATCTGTTGCAATAATGAAACAGCTAACCAACCCCAAGGTGATGGCAGTGACAGAAAAATAAATTATTGTCTTATTACGGACTCGTCCTTTACACTTACTTTGTAAAGTGGCCTTAAATACTCCTACTTTTAGAGTGATGTCAACTTAAGACTCTAATAATCTGGCCTAAACAGTGGGTTCCCATTTCCCTACATTGCTCTAATCACTTAAGCTAATTAATAGACTCACAAATAGACTCACTCCTGTTATAAATATATCAAATTTTGTCTCTTTTAATAAATCTCTTATAATAACTCAATTAAAACTTAAGAGAACTATTCAAAATATTATGCTACTTTTAATAAGAAACAGGGTATGAATCACATATATGTTTTGAATAAAAAGTCCATATTGCATTAATCTCTTACCAGGAAATTATTCAGCCTAACAAAAACACACTAGGTAAAAGTGTTTCTCAAGGCAAGTGGTGAATTCTACCCAAGGATCCTCTGCATTTGGAGAAGTGTTTCTTATTTCTGGTAGTTTCTCAGAAAAAGAAAAAAATCCAGACTTTTCTGGTGTCAAGAGAAAAAGAAACTTTGAAAAAGATATGTTTGCCATTCTGATATTTCAAGCCTCCTTTATTCTATTGGTAATATCCCCATGATTGGGGAAATTTCAAGATTATTTAGTTTTCCTTTCCTCCCAGGCAGTGGCAGGCTGTGGAGTATTCAGAAGAAATAGAGAATAACATTCTTTCATTTCTCATTTCTCAATTGTCCCGTTTCTACAGATTTACAGTATTTCAGCTGGGAAAGAGGGTACATTTTTTTTTCCAGACAGGAAGATTATATATATATATATATTTAAATATTTAATTTAAGTTTATTTATTTATTTTTAGACAGTGAGCTTGGGCAGAGAGTGGAGAGAGAGAGAGAGAGAGAGAGAGAGAACCCCAAGCAGTCTCTGCACTGTTAGTATGGAGCCCAACGTGGGGCTGGATCCCATGAACTGTGAGATCATGACCTGAGCCAAAATCAAGAGTCAGATGTTCAGCTGACTAAGCCCCTCAGAGGCTCCAGGAAGATTTTATATTTAGCTCTCTTCAATTTATATTGTTTTTCTGTGATTTGAAGTTGAGTGGTCTTCAGGATTTCATTAGAAAAAGCAATATTTCTCTTTTAGACTTTTCTGCCCCTTAGAAAGGGTGATCTAGCTAACTCTAAGTCTTTAGTGCAGTTGTACTTGAGGCTCTGATCCAAATTTTTTCCTTTAGAATGACAGAAACATTTCACAAACGGTGAGAACATAATTATTCTCCTTATTTACGTGGAGTCCTGTGACAGCACAAAGAACATCTTTCTTACTCAGTGTGACTTTGAACAGGTGGGCACTTTGTTTGGCAGGGGGGATAATCACATTGACTGATCTGAACTACAAGCTTAGAAAAATCGATCTCCAGGGAAAAGCAGTAGCCTTGCTTCAATTCCAACTCACATCTTGGGGGAAAAAAAAAAGTGAACCATTTCTTTAAATGGCTTTTTAAAGAGTCTGCACATTTGAAAAGACTTCCATTTAGTCATGTTTTTCTGTATTTTAGTTACTTGTCTGTTAATGGCACTGACATTAACTACACATGAATGACAGGCAAGCATCTTGTAGAGATACCAATTAGAGCTGGTTAACTCTAAAATTTTAAGTAGACTAAATGAAAGTGTCCCAAATGGGCCACTACAGAAAAGGCCGGTCTAGTTTTTCTGTTTATTATCCGGATGACCTTTCCCCTCTCCTTAACTTTGAAGAGAGGGAAGTCAACTGTGAAAGGCTTCTTATTTATTCACTTATGATCCGAAAAAGATTAAAGTTCCAGAAATGCTTTCTCTTTGCTGATTACATACTTTATCCTGAAAATAAAAAGCAAGACTTTTGCTTATTTTACAGAGGGGCATGAACTTTTCCAAGTCTCTGGCCCTCTGGAATTTTCTCGCCTGTCATGACCCTGCTCACCCTTGTCTCTCTGGTGCTGGCTAATGCCTTCTCCTCTGTGAAGATTCACATCAAGATGCATTTCCTTTGTCAAGTATTACATGCTGCTCTAGTCCCCTCCTGCAACCCCAACCGTACCCTACTGTTCCTTCTGTCTACACACACTCCAATCTCCCTCTGTGAGAACATGAAGTATTTAATGGCAGGAGCCTCCAGTATTTGTATTTGATTCCCATTCCAGCATGTACTGTCTGGTACATTATTGATAATAAACCCACATTTGTTGCCGAATACATAGGTGACAAACACATTTACGATTTTTCCCTATATATTTGTTTTATATACACACACACCAACATACATACACACACATACACACACATGTCCATATCCTCCACATCGTCATAATCGCTTAGCAAGATCTGATATAAAAAAATAAAACCATTTGGCTAGGTTGTTACTCTGTTCTAAATTTCTGTTCTAGCTTTGCCCAAATTTTGCTGGCCCTACTTGGTACCTCTTGCAATGGTCCTGCCCCTCACCAATTATATCATTTTCCTGACATACAGACCTCATCTTCTGTCTTCTCCAGTGAACTCACACAAATTCACATCCACCGCTGCTGTGGAGTTCTCTGCCAAATCTGCCTGCTTTCCTTCTTATCTCAGAAGGAACTACAAGTTCTGTTTTCCTTTATATGCTATAATAACTCGACTTCCAAAAAATTTCAGGAAAAATGCCTTCAATTCTTTTTTTAAAAAAAATTTTAAGTTTTAGGGGCGCCTGGGTGGCGCAGTCGGTTAAGCGTCCGACTTCAGCCAGGTCACGATCTCGCGGTCCGTGAGTTCGAGCCCCGCGTCGGGCTCTGGGCTGATGGCTCAGAGCCTGGAGCCTGTTTCCGGTTCCGTGTCTCCCTCTCTCTCTGCCCCTCCCCCATTCATGCTCTGTCTCTCTCTGTCCCAAAAATAAATAAACGTTAAAAAAAAAAAAATTAAAAAAAAAAAATTTTAAGTTTTTATTTATTTATTTTTCAAAAGAGAGAGAGACAGAGTAAGCGGGGGAGGGACAGAGAGAGAGGGAGAGAGAGAGAGAATCCCAAGCAGGCTCTGAACCGTCAGCAGGGAGCCCGACGTGTGGCTTGAACTCATGAGCTGTGAGGTCATGACCTGAGCTGAAATCAAGAGTCAGGCATTTAACTGAATGAACCACCCAGGCACCCCAAAATGACTTCAATCCGTTTAAGCAGGCAGATTTTGGCGTGAAGAGAACAGTTAAAAATTGTTTGCCCACATGTGTAGAATATGCTTTAGGAAATTCCAATGGCCTTTTACTATTTTTTCAATGAAGGCAAATAACTAGTAAAGCAGGAAAAAATAAAAAGCCTGTCAAGTTCAAATGAAATCTTTAATTCCATAGGTAAATATTCAGTAGACATAATGATGATTGAGTGATTTAATACGCAAATAGTACTATGAAAATGAAAGGTGACTTGGTATTTTTCCATCACAATAGCTATTCTCCATATGCAAGCTTTGCACTTTCTATATAAAGGTACTCTCCTGCCCCAGACCTCAAGTCATTTGAATTAATTTTATTTGTCCAAAATAACTCTCAACACATTGAGGGCATGGTCTATATTTTCCTAAGCCTGGTGACTCAGGGAGAGCATTTGTTTTCCCTCTCAGAAATCTTAAATTCCATCCGTATGTATGATTTCCTCAAAATTAGCTGTAGGTACAGTCTATAGCAATTGATTTCTGCAGCATGTCCCTTTGCAAAAATTGCCTGACACTCTGTCCATTCACCCAGGAATGTCTGTGCTCCCAGCTGGCCGGGTTCTACTTCACATTTCAGAAGAGGCTTAAAGAAAAAGACTGAAAAAGAAAGTGAGCAAGCACAAAAACATCTTCCTGTTATAATTCTGTGAATCCTTTGCTACCCTGATTTCAACTGGTCTATGAAAAATGATGCCACCTGGTATTCTCCTCTCTGAAGATCAGAAACCACTTATGAGAAATTGGATTAGCCCAGGTACATAGATTTCCCATGTACCCCATTCCCTCATCCTCAACATCACTCATAAGAATGGCATTTTTTTTTTTTTACCAAGGATGAATCTTTTCTGATATATCATCATCCAAAGCCCATTCTTGGTGTTATGCATTCTATGGGATTGGACAAATGCATAGTGACACGTATCCATCATTATCCATCACTCTCTTAAAAATCCTCTATGCTCCGCCTATTCTCTCCCCTTTCACCCTCACCCCTGACAACCACTGATCTTTTTATTGGCTCCATAGTGTTGTCTTTTCCAAAATGTCATATAGATGGAATCATAGTGCATATAGCTTTTTCAGATTGGCTTCTTTTATTTAGCGACATGCATTTAAGATTTTTCTATGTCTTTCCATGGCATGATAGTTTATTTTTTTTTTAGCACTGAATAATATTCCATTGTCTGGAGGTATCACAATTTACCTATTCATTTACCTACTAAAGATGTCTTGGTTGTGTCCAACTTTTGGCAATTCTGAATGACCTTTACCTGTGTGTTTTGAAAACAAAATAAAACAAACAAAAGGCAATACAAAAAGAAAAAAAAAAACACAAACAGAAAAACCCACCAGCATCTTAAGACCAGTTTCTCAAACTTTCACGTTATGTATGAATTTCCTGAGGATCCTTTAAAATGGGGTGGGATGGGGCTAAGTTTCTGATTTCTTACAAGGTTCTGATTTCTTACAAGTCTTAAGACTTATGAAAAAAATGACACCTCATGGTGAGACACAAGGCACTTTATAACTTTAGTAAGGTGCCCTTGTGAGATATATTTAGTGAGTTAGACAGCTTCCATGGATCAGCATTTGGGACCAAATGGAATATAAGATCTTACCCTGACTTTAAGTTTTCTATGGCTGAAGTTTCTTTGTTTTTGTAGAGAAAACTTTTTAAAAGGATGCTTTTAATACAATACTTCAGTTGCCATGGATATTTATTAAACATCAGAATTAAAATGGGGGACTTTAAACTTTATCTTAAGGTAACTTACATTTAATAATAATTTGTATTTATTTATTTATTTATTTATTTATTTAATGTTCATTTATTTTGGGGGGAGAGAGAGACAGAGCGCAAGTGGGGGAGGGACAGAGAGATTACATTTAATAATCATCATTTGTATTTATTTATTTACATAATGTTTATTTATTTTGGGGGGAGAGAGAGAGAGAGTGCGAGTGGGGGGAGGGGCAGAGAGAGAGGGAGACAGAATCTAAAGCAGGCTCCAGGCTCCAAGCTGTCAGCACAGAACCTGACCAGAGGCTCAAACCCATGAACCGTGAGACCATAACCTGAACTGAAATCGGACGCTCAACCATCTGAGCCATGGAGGTGCCCCAATACTTACCATTTTTAAATTAAAAACATGAATAGAGAACTGGTGGATTCTTAATTCTTGTGAATTCTTGTGAATGCTCTTAATTCTATGTGCTCTACCCAAAGGTAAATTGAAATGATTCAGTATGTTTTTTCATATATTGTTGAAATTTTGAAAAAATGATGTTGCAAAAATATGGTCGCTGGCATGTGGGATTATTCCTACGTCTCTAGCATTATTATTGTTATCTCCAACTTGACACATTGCCATTCATCAGCTTTTGTTACCTAATTTCAGTTTGAGAAGATTTCCCTTCAACTCAGTATCAGAAATTATTAATGAAAAATTTTGAAAGAAAGATAAATTATATAAATTTGCATAATTCATTGATAAAAGATTATCTGGGACAGTGGTGAGAAGCAGATTGCCGAGTAAATGACAAGTATTAAATATTGGATGATGAGTATGTATCTACAGAGATAGACTAAAGTGTGGATCTTACATACACTTAAAATACAGCAGGCTTAGAATTGAACCTCTTAGAATTGAATCTCTTAGTCTCACAGTGCCTGCCTTTATTAGCATGGTCTTTGACAATTATATAGTTTAACTTCAGGTTATTAATCTACCACATGACTTGCCTGGATCTTTGCTGGCTGCATCTACATGTACATATTTTTGTAAAGGCCACTATATTCGATTGTAGTTATCAGATAAACAATCAGTGTTTCGCTGTGTACCCAGAAATTCTTTGTGTCTGGCAGGAAACAAAGACAAGAACCAAAAGATTTTTTGTACTCTGCCTAGAACCTTTTTTGATGAAAACCTTTCTTGATCAAAATACATTTATCTAAATAAGAAAGGCTTTATTCTTTTTTTAAAATTTTAGCATTGATTAATCACATCTCTGAGATGTGTGACTTCTAATGGAAAACAGCATTATCTTTCTAGCTCAAATTTTATGGTACAAATTGAAATGATTACAGAGCATAAGAAAATTTGATCTCTTGGCTTCAGTTATATAAATAGATATTAAAAATCTTGATTATACCCTTTCTACCTGTCATTTGATATTGTAATGATGACTTCTGGAACTTTCTCTAATATGATAGTAACGTTAAGTGCTTTCAAACTATATTTAAGATGTCCTGTATTTTTAAAAATTAAAATATTTTTTGATGCTTTCTTTTGTATCATTACTGAATATTAAGTCTCAACTTATTTGTATCCACAAAGGAAAAGTGAGCAAAATAACGTATAATTTAAAATCTTAGCAAGCTTCAAGAATTTCCCTCTCTCCACCACTAAATGTCTTCCTAAGCCTGAGCCCATGTTTGAATTAATAATAAGCACTCCACACGTTGGGCACATTCCTACAAACTTTACTACTTCATTGTTATACAGAATGCAAATCTCTCAAATAATCTTACTCTTTCTCCATATCTACTTACTTTCTAGGTTAATTGGGACCATCATAGGTTTCACAGAGTAAAGATAACAATTGAGAATTTATAGATGTGAAGAGAGATTTTATGACATCGCAGGAGAAGGAAGTATGAACACCCAAGAATGTTTATCTTTAGAGAAGACCCATGAACTAGTACAAATGCTTAAGCCTAAAATATGTTAAGTAATCAGCAGAAGCACTGAAGTATAGAATGCATAATGTACCAAAGGAGGAGACAAAAAAATGAGATGTGTTTCCAAGAAAATTATTTGCATCAAAACATGCAAAATACCTGCTCTGCTATTTCTAAGCTTTAAATAGTTCCTGAGCTTTTACTTAGATATAACAAGCTATTCAAAAGAGTGGACTCATGAATAAGTCTTCAGGGTTCCCTCATTCTGTCTTAGGTTGGATCTTTTCTGGGGCGTATATCTAAGCCAGATATATTTGTTTCTAGTTTCTGACCCGTATGACTTGTTCCTTACTAATTTCTGCTTTTCTGGTATTTTGGGTTTTAATTCATTAATTGCTACAAATATTTTGCTTTCCTCAAAAATGCTTTACAAAATTACAGTTGTGGAATTCTCCAGTCTTTCTAAATTGGATGTTACTGATCTGTAACAATCAGCAATTATTCTTCACACTGGGCTGCTAGCAGGGTCGATTTTTTTAAAGCCCTTTTGGCATGAAGAACATTTTCTGACTTAGTGTCTAAATTTAAAAAATAATTACTTGCGTGCAGTCATTTCACTCGCCAATTCCTCTGGGACACTATTTAGAGCTGTCAGGTAACAATGGTGCAGACCCTAACTCTATAATCACCTACAGAAAATTCTGTGGTGTTCTGAATGGCTGGAAGTTGGAGAATAATTAAAATCAGATATATACTTTAACATGCACGTGGAAATAACATAAGGGAACACAATCTTAAAGTGTTCTGGGAAGACTGGAGGTAATTTCTGGGCTTGTATAATACATACAATCCCTCCCTAACAGTGGTTCAACTTACGATTTTTTGACTTCATGATGGTGCAAAAGCAATACGCATTTAGTAGAAACAGTATTTTGCATTTTGAATTTGTGTCTTTTCCCCAGGCTGGTGAAATGTGCTGTGATCCTCTCTCGTGATGCTGGTCAGCAACAGCTCTGCTGCTCAGGGCTAGCTCTCGGTCAGCCATGCGGTCATGAGGATTAACAACTGATCCACTTCTAGCCACTCTACACCCATACAGCTATTCTATTTTTTTTGCTTTCAGTGATATATTCAATAAATTACATGAGATATTAAACACTTTACTACAAAATAGCCTTTTATGTTAGATGATTTTGACCAATGATGAGCTAATGTAAGTGTTCTGAGCATGTTTAATGGAGGCCAGGCTAAGCTGTGATGTTTGGTAGGTTAGATGTATTAAATGCATTTTCAACTTACGATGCTTTCAACTTATGAAGAGTTTATCAAAACAGTAAGGCAAGAAGATCTATATCATTGTCAATAACCTCTGGCAATGTAGAATAAAGATCCAAAATTCAGACAATATTGATACACATTTCAGGACTTTTAGAGATGTTTTAATAAAGAGAGCATGAGACAAAAGAAACTGGATGTTCTTTTTTAAAGTGTTTATTTATTTATTCATTCATTCATTCATTCATTCCTTTAGAGAGAAAGAGAGCATGTGTGTGTCAGTGGAGGAGGAGTAGTAGGAGAGAGAGAGAGAGAGAGACAGAGAGAGAGAATCCCAAGGAGGCTCCATGCTGTCAGCACAGAGCCCAACGCAGGGCTCCGTCTCCTGAACCATGAGATCATGACCTGAGCCGAGATCGAGAATCAGAGGTTTAACCGAATGAACCATCCAAGTACCCCAAAATTGGATGATCTGCACAATAACATCTCTCTCTCCAAATAAACAAATTAATTAAGAAAAAAGAATATCTAACCCGATCTGTCCTTTATGTAATAACTTTAAAGGTATTTGTGTATTAGTACAATCATCTTACGATTAACATTTAATTACCTTAAAAGTTTCCATTTTTAAGGGCGCTCTCATTTTGAGAAGTTACTCAGTATTGATTGAATGTTTAAACTTTTCTTATTCTGAACTATTATACTCAGAATTTTGTCTATTCTTTTTTGTTTAACTAGTATGCATACGATATGGTTTGGGGGTCATTTACCACTTGTTTAAATTTCTTGGTCTAGGTTGCAGTTTATCAATATCATTTTTTTTTTAATTTTTTTTTTCAACGTTTATTTATTTTTGGGACAGAGAGAGACAGAGCATGAACGGGCGAGGGGCAGAGAGAGAGGGAGACACAGAATCGGAAACAGGCTCCAGGCTCTGAGCCATCAGCCCAGAGCCTGACGTGGGGCTCGAACTCCCGGACCGCGAGATCGTGACCTGGCTGAAGTCGGACGCTTAACCGACTGTGCCACCCAGGCGCCCCTATCAATATCATTTTTAAAGCATAGTGCTCAGGACTTACAACCCTATCCTTTCTCCAACTGGTGACTGGACAACACAATATAAGGAGGCACTGCAGCTTTTATTTTGTAGACTGTACTTGCATAGATTTGGTTAATGGCTGCTTTGGCATTTACACTGCACCACCCTCATCCTACTGTTGACTTAAATTTTACTCGATGTCATACAAAATTGCTAAGGCCCTCCTGCACATTGTGCTGTTAAGCTAGCTGCATGTAGCCATGCAAATATTGAAAATCCTCAAAATCTGCTTATTTCGGTAAGTTACAAACGTTCATCTGAGCCTTAATTTTGGTAATCAGCTATGCAAGATCTTTTTTATGTTACCTAGACATGGAGAAACATGTGAGATAGAAAATATCGGGCTAAACAATATATTCTCCCAATCTACCAAGAACTATTCAAAATTATAGACATGTTTGCTTTTTTATTTTTATCACAAAACTCTAACAATAGATGATTTTGCATTCAGAGCCAGCAATCTATATCGTCTGATCATTCAATTTTTCTCAGTGACTATCCAAATGGATGTTTGCATTCTAAAGTGATATTCTACCTTGAGAAAGTTTCCATAATCTTAGATTTACATCCTGATGGAGCACTAAACTGTGTTTCAAAAATGCAAACTCATTAGGAGTAGTCATGCTATAATTATAATTTGCACTCCTGACAAGACATATCATCTTAAACTTATTGCCCAATCTTAACAAAGTTTAGTCACAACAATAGTGATTACCGTGTCCAGAGAATCATATTTTAGCTAACTGTCACTTTTGAAAAAAAAAAACACTTGTCTACCTGAAAAAAAATCTCATTTTTGTAAGAAAATTTGCCACCAACTTGCCAGTACCTATGTGATATCACATTAGTGACAATATGCAATTAATAATGCTACAATTTGTACATTAAACATTGATGATCATTTGTTTTAAAAACATTAGAATTATTGGGGTGCCTGGGTGGCTCAGTCAGTTGAGCGTCCGACTTTGGCTCAGCTCATGATCTCGCGGTTTATGAGTTCGAGCCCCCCGTTGGGCTCTTTGCTGACAGCTCAGAACCTGGAGTCCACTTATGATTCTGTGTCTTCCCTCTCTCTGCCCCTCCCCTGCTCACACACACACACACACACACACACACACTGCTTTCAAAAATAAATAAACATTAAAAAAATGTTTTTAAAGTATTAGAATTATTGGGGCGCCTGGGTGGCTCAGTCGGTTGAGCGTCCGATTTCAGCTCAGGTCACGATCTCGCGGTCCGTGAGTTCGAGCCCCGCGTCGGGCTCTGGGCTGACGGCTGGGAGCCTGGAGCCTGCTTCCGATTCTGTGTCTCCCTCTCTCTCTGCCCCTCCCTCGTTCATGCTCTGTCTCTCTCTGTCTCAAAAATAAATAAACGTAAAAAAAAAAAAGTATTAGAATTATTTATTCTGATGATACAATTATAATACAAAAATCTACCAGATTAAAAATGAAACCATGTTTTTTTTCCTTAATTAAAACTGAATGTTTCATGATCATCTTGTATACTTTTATATGCACATTATTAAGAACATGGATTTCAATTTCAGTGTTGCGTGTGTGGTAGATCAGTTCACTAGACATGTATTCCAACATCTTTGTAGGATATTCCTGTAGATCAGAGGTTGTGAAAATAAAAACTACATTCCCTCATAAAACTTGCAAAAGAGAGCTATAGTTGTTTTTGCATTCTGTTGATCCAATGCCCTTGCATGGTCCTTGAAGTAGAAGTGATACCCTAGTGTGTAAGACAGAAGTTTTCTTCGTCTAGTAGATGTCAGTAGTCTGGTAGCCACACGTTTATTCTGGAAGTTCAGCTCAGCTGTTGTAGTCTGGAGCTAATCAACATGAGAGGAGCTTCTTCATGGCCCAGCATTCTGACTGTGTCATTCTTTGGCTAGCCCAATTCCCAGGTTTGTTCTGGGAATTCTTTCTGGAAATTGAATCTCCTATGATTCTTTCAATAATTTTATGAACATTGCTTTTGTTTCAAACAGCTACAATGTTTTCTATCATCCTCCAGTGAGCACTTCCTAACAGATTAACAACGTTTGAGTGGAATTTGAAAACTTATGTTTCATACCGTATTTACAACACTACTTTGGGCGTTACGCAAATTCAAACTTCTACCTAAATGAACCCTCCTCCACATAAAAGATGGCAATAACAGTTAAACTGGATTTTCTGCCATTTATGCAAGTGTATTAATTTCTGCTGATTTTATGTAAGTAATAAATGTTATAAACATGCTTCTCCTTGAAATGTACTGTTGCAAATTGAATCAAATAAGGGAGAAACTAGAATTTTATTCGCCATCCCATTCTTCCTTTCTGAGTCAATTGAACGGAGCCAATAGCTCTCTCCGACAGAATCACTTTAGATGTTTTGGGATATCAGTTTTCCTCAGCCATCAGGTGATAGTATCAGTTTGAAAGCCATAAGATCAAACTGTTTTTGTTATAGACACACAACCTTCGTCTATCTTGTAGGTCTTATCACCCAAGTGATATGAAAATATTTCTAAACATGATATTAATTTGGACCAGTTGTCACTAGGTCAGCAGTGGCATAATCAAAACAACTATAACTTCTTTATCTCTGAAGAAAATTTTAAGGCAAGTCTAATGCAAGTAGCTTAACCAAACTTGTGGTCAGAATTTTCCTCAATAATGTTGTACGTTGTTGACCTGCCAACAAAGTCTTAGAAAATGAACCCTGACTCTAAAGCGGTTGGATGTAGTATATAGCATTGTGCAACCATTTCTATGTAATTTTATAGGCGGAAGGGAATGAAAAGCCTCACCATCCACTTCTTATACCTCAAATTTTAATATAATAGACATTTTCTGACCACCATCTATTGGGGTAGGTATGGAGCCCTAGGCTGAGGAGCTCCCTGTTACCAGAGGATAGAAGAGGTCGTCCAAACCCTAGACTCTCAGTGCAGAGTTCCCATGGTTATGCTGTACACAAGCACATGTTCAGTAAAGTCATATACATTCACTTTACAAAATACATTCTAACAAAGCGTAATAATCACTGTGCGTACTTGTCCACAAAACTTGCTCAAACGTATGCAGTAGATCCTAGCTATTTCTCCCAAGTTATAAGACCAAGTTGGGCTCATTTCAAACCTTGTCCCAGTACTAATAAAGTCGGGTTCTATATAGATAGCTTAAAATAGAAGTTTATTATCCAATATTATCATTTAAAACTAGAAGAAATTATTGTAGTCCATATTTGACAAATGAGGAAGAACATTAATTTTAATATAATTTATTTTTCATCTAGTTCACTTAGGGGATAATTTAATTTGAAAAGATCAGATGAATTGATTAAAATATAAGCTTCCAAATTCTCAACAGGAAGGTATTGGTAATGAAAAGAAAATTGGCTTTCATCTTTATGATGTACCACACTTTAACATTTTAATGAATAGAGCAATTTATACAGCAGAGTCAAAGACTTGGCATTTGATATTAAGGTCATCCTTTCTAGAAGGTTATGTTTTCTCAAACTATGTTAAACTTTGAAGTATCTTTTTGTGCTTTTTACATTTCTAGTTTACTATCAATTATATGGTACTATAATTGATAACAGATGAGAATTCCCCCCACCCACCAAAATCAGGTTTCCTCTAGTCTATTTTTTTAAATAATTACTTTTAATAATTAGAAGCATCTGTTCACTAGTACTAAAAATGCAGTCCCCTTGAAAGAAAATGAAAGGTAATCTTTCCTTTGCATTCTTTAACAGATACAAAGTAAACTTGATTTTTCAGAGACATCATTTCAAAGTTGGTTGCTAAGAAGCTGAGAGAGTCCAATGAGGAGTTATCTTAGTCTGAAGGCAATTCCTAGACATGGTTAATTATAAGGGGCATTTTCCTGGGCATTTTCCTATTGATAGTATAGGTATCTCTAGGAAGACATGATTCCGCTCCCTGCCTACTAACCACATTCTTATGTGCTCACACTCCTGCAGCGAGATCATTAGATTATAAACATTATATTACAAGTTGTATACTGACTCTACTGCAATGTAGTGGGAAAAAAACAGATACATGAATTCCAGATACATGAATTCTAGTCTAAGGTCCTCTGTTTATTTTGCTGGTTAGTTCCAGAGAAACTGATTGGGTCTTCTCTTATTGAAAAATATACAGTAAAATAGTAAGAGAATCAAACTAGAAAATGAGTCTAATATTTATAATTAATTATATTTTAAATATGAAAAACATTGACTTAAAAGCATGACCAAAAGCATATTACAGCACTGGGTTTACTATTCTAGAAGAGAACATTTCATTTGCATATTAACAACTCAATGATTCACAGTCAATCTAATTGTTCTCTTTGAGTTAGAAAAAAAAAAAAAAACTAATTCTGTGACTTGCTGAGTATAAAATGAAATCATGGTCTCCTTTTTTTGTTTGTTTGCTTTCTGGATGTCCTTCTTTGACATTTCATATTTCATCCTCCGGTAATTCTCAATAATGATGCATATCAGAATTTACTGTGGCTCTTTTAAAAATGATGATATTAGGATCCTGTTTCTAAGGCTTCTGTTTAATTGGTCTTTGGGGGACTTGATATGGTATTTAAAAAATTATCCTGGATTAACCTAATGTGTAGAAGAGTTTCCTTAGATGAGGAAGAAACAGCTATTAGCCCCCATGAAAGTAGCCTGCCTTCAACTGTCCTCATCAATGAGACGTCTGTCCTTGATGAAAGAGCTGATACCTTTTAAACAGGGTGTCACAGAATCCTTTCGAAGGGGCTTTTGGTGAAAGATGGAAGAATAGAGAAGAAATGTAGGGAAGAAATCTTCTTAAACTTATTTTTTAAAGTTTTAGTGGTGAATATGTAATAATTACTGAATTTTGCTTAGTATCATTTTGAGTAAATGTTTAGCATTTTCATTGCACTTACACATTTTCTATTCTGATCTTCATTAGAAATTTCAGTTATTCAAGAGACACTTTATCTCTATTTTAGATTTTTATCTCTATTGTCTCATGGTGATAAGGGTAGAAGGCAACATACAAACTGCTTAAAGTAAAAAAAAAAGTTCATCTTGGAAGGTAAGTCCTTGGAATATAATGCATACCACATTCTCCCTGTTAAAACAGGTATGCATATTCAACCCCTATTTGTAGGTTGACAGAGCATATATTCCTACTACATGTTAGTAATGGTGACAGAATGACATTAATGCCACCCCATTATCATTCACAACTCAACTTGTTAACATCGACATATGTTTGATATGCGGGTTTTCAAGTTTAGGGTACAAATTAACACATGCAGTTTCAGCCTATGACTCATTAGCCTTCCAAGAAAGTCAAAGTCAGGGCCTCAGCTGTCTTAACCAAGGGTATAAATAATTCCTTGAATGAGATACACATGAACTCACGTAACATAACTCGTAAAATGATATTTAATGAGCAACTATTCTGCACAAATAGTTTTTCCAGATGTTATGCGTTCAATGAGCAAGAGTGTTTGTGTCTAGAAGGATGAGATAAGTAGGTGCTATGGTGATTACTGTATGGCCACAAAGTAACACACTAGGACAATGTGGCAGCTTGTCTCCAATATTGCAAAGATTTATGCCCCTGGTATTCATGCCCTGTAGAGCCTCCTCCCACATCACGCAAAGGCTGATCTGTGTGACCAAGTGTATATGGAAAAAAAGCAAGCACATGGCACTTCTGAGATTAGGTAATAAAAACACTGTGGTTTCGATCTTGAGTTCTTGTACTTTCTTTTGCATCGGTTTGTCTTGGATCACTTGCTCTGGGAAAATCCCAGTTACTCGGAAACAATCTATGGGAGGAGGCATGAAAGCTTCATGCCAGCCTCCATCTGAGTGAAATTAGAAGCAGTATCTACAGCCGCAGTCAGGTCTCAAGATGATTGCAGCCCTTGCTGGCTACTTTACTAATTATTTTCCCATTAATTTTCATTTCATTTTATTTTATTATTATTTTAATTCCAGTGTAGTTAACATACAGTGTTATATTAATTTTTGATGTGCAGTATAGTGATTCAACAATTCCATACATTACTCAGTGCTCATTAAGATAAGTACGCTCCTAATCCCTCTCATCTATTTCCTTCACCCTCCCACCCACCTCCCCTCTGGTGACCATCTGTTTGTTCTCTACAGTTGAGAGTCACTTTTTGGTTTGTCTCTTTCTGTTTTGTTTTTTTTTTTTTCACTTAGCATTATATTTTCTAGATCCATCCATGTTGTAGCAAATGGCAAGATTTCATTCTTTTTTATGGCTGAGTGATAATATTCCATTGTGCATATATAGCACCTATTCTTTGCCCATTCATCTATTAATGGACATTTGGTTTGCTTCTGTAGTTAGGCTATTGTAAATAATGCTGCAATAAACACAAAGGGAATATATCCCTTTGAATTAATGTTTTCATATTCTGTGGATAAATACCCGGTAATGCAATTCTTGGATCATAGGGTAGTTCTGTTTTTAATTTTTTGAGGACCCTTCATTGTGTCTTCCACAGAGGCTGCACCAGTTTGCATCCCCACCAACAGTACAAGAGGGTTCTTTTTTCTCCGCATCTTCATGAACACTTGTTGTTTCTTCAGTTTTTGATTTTAGATTCGCACCATTTTTACAGGTGTGGGGTGGTATCTCATTGTGCTTTTGATTTGCATTTCCCTGATAATGAGTGATGTAGGGTATCTTTATAGATGTCTGTTGGTCATTTGTATGTCTTCTTTGGAGAAATGTCTGTTCATGTCTTCTGCTCAGTTTTAATTGGGTTATTTGTTTTTGTTTTTGTTTTTGTTTTTTGGTGTTGAATTTTATAAGTTCTTTACGTATTTTATATACTAACCCTTTACCAGATATATTATTTGCAAGTATTTTCGCCCATTCTGTAGGTTGTCTTTTAGTTTTGTTACAACAAACAAACAACCTTTGCTTTATATTTTGATGTAGCCCCAGTATGTTATTTTTGCTTTTGTTTCCCTTGTCTCAGGAGACATATCTAGAAAAATATTGTTACCACCAATGTCAGAGAAATTACTGCCCGTGCTCTCTTCTAGGATTTTTATGGTTTCGGGTCTCCTGTTTGGGTCCTTACTCCACTTGGAGCTTATTTTTGTGCATGGTGTAAGAAAATGGTCCAGTTTCATTCTTTTGCATGTAGCTGTCCAGTTTTCCCAACACCATTTGTTGAAGAGACTGCCTTTTTCTTATTGCATATTCTTGTCTCCATTGTTGAAGATTAATTGACCATATAATCATGGTTTTATTTCTGAGCTTTCTATTTTGTTCCATTGATCTAGATCTCTATTTTTGTGCCAGTACCATACTGTTTTGATTAATACAGCTTTGTAATGTAACTTGTATCTGGAATTATGGTTACTCCAGTTTTGTTTTTCTTTGGCTATTTGGGATCTTTTGTGATTCCATAGAAATTTCAGGATTATTTGTTCCAGTTCTGTCCTGGGAAAAATGTTGTTGGCATTTTGACAGGAATTGCATTAAATCTTTAGATTGCTTTGGGTAGTATAGACATTTTAACAATATTTGTTCTTCCAGTCCATGAGCATGGAATGGTCTTTCCATTTCTTTGTGTCATCCTCAGTTTCTTTCATCAAGTTTTATAGTTTTCAGAGTACAGTTCTTTCACCTCTTTGGTTAAATTCATTCCTAGCTATTTTATTCTTTTTGATGAAATTATAAATGGGATTGTTTTCTTAATTTCTCTTTCTGCTGCTTCATTATTAGTGTATAGAAACACAACAGATTTCTGTATATTGATTTTGTATCCTGTGGCTTACTGAATTCATTTATCAGATCTAGTAGATTTCTGGTGAAATTTTTAGGATTTTCTACAAAGAGTATCATGTCTTTTGCAAATAATAAAAGTTTTACCTCTTCCTTACAATCTGGATGGCTTTTAGTTCTTTTTGTTGCCTGATTGCTGTGGCTAGGACTTCTAGTACTATGTTGAATAAAATAAAAGTGGTGAGTATGGACATCCTTGTCTTATTCCTAACCTTAGGGCATAGACTTTCAGTTTTTTTCCCATTAAGTATGATGTTAGCTGTGGGATTTTCACATAAGGCTTTAATTATGTTGAAGTCTGTTCCCTTTAAACCTACTTTGTTAAGGGGTTTGATCATGAATGGATGTTGTACTTTGTCAAATGCTTTTCCTGCATCTATTGAAATGATCATATATGGTTTTTATCCTTTCTCTTATCGATGTGACATATCATGTTGATTTTTTGTGAATATTGAACCACACTTTCATGCCAGGAATAAATCCCACTTGGGCATGGTGAATGATTTTCTTTAACGTATTGTTGGATTTAGTTTGCTAGTAATTTGTTAAGGATTTTTGCATCTATGTTCATCAGAGATATTGGCCTGAAGTTCTTTATTTTTGTGGCATCTTTATCTGGTTTTGGTATTAGGGTAATACCGACCTCATAAAATAAACTTGGAAGTTTTCCTTCATTTTCTGTTTTTTTTTGGAATAGTTTGAGAAGGATAGGTATTAATTCTTTAAAAGTTTGGTAGAGGGGGGCCTGGGTGGCTCAGTTGGTTAGGCATCCAACTTTGGCTCGGGTCATGATCTCGCGGTTTGTGAGTTTGAGCCCCGCATCAGGCTCTGTGCTGACAGCTCAGAGCTTGGAGCCTGCTTTGGATTCTGTGTCTCCTCCTCTCTCTGCCCCTCCCATGTTCATGTTCTATCTCTCTCTGTCTCTCAATAATAAATAAACGTTAAAAAAAAAGTTTGGTAGAATTGTAGCGCCTGGGTGGCTAAGTCACTTGAGCATCTGACTCTTGCTTTTGGCTAAGATCATGATCTCATTCTTTGTGGGTTCAAGTCCCACATTGGGCTCTGCGCTGATAGCACAGGGCCTGCTTCGGATTCCCTGCCCCGCTTGCATTCTCTCTCTCTCAAAATAAATAAATAAACTTAAAAAAAATAATAAATACTTGGTAGTGTTCACCTACGAAGCCTTCTGGTCCTGGACTTTTGTTTGTTGGGAGTTTTTCATTATTGATTCAATTTCATTACTGGTAATCAGTCTATTCAAATTTTTCAGTTTTGGTAGGGTATATGTTTTCAGTAATTTATCTATTTCTTCTAGGTTGTCCAATTTGTTAACATATAATTTTTCATAATATTCTCTTAAAATCATTTGTATTGTTGTGGTGTTGGTTATTTCTACTCTTTCATTGTGATTTGGAGTCCTGTTTTTCCTTTTTAAAAATTTTTTATGAGTCTGGCTAGAAGTGTATCAGTTTTGTTGATCTTTTCAAAGAACCAGCTCCTAGTTTCATGGATCAGTTCTATTGTTTCTTGAGTTTCTACATCATTTATTTCTGCTATGATCTTTATTATTTCCTCACTTCTGCTGGCTTCAGGCTTCATTTGTTGTTCTTCCTCTAGCTCCTTTAGGTGTAAGGTTAGGTTGCTTATTTGAAGTTTTTCTGGCTTCTTGGGGCACCTGGGTGACTCTGTTGGTTAAGCACTGGATTTCAGCTCAGGTCATGATCTTGTGGTTCATGAGTTCAAGCCCTGTGTCAGGCTCTGTGCTGACACCTCAGAGCTTGGAGCCTGCTTTGGATTCTATGTCTGTCTCTCTCTTGCCCCTCCCTGGCTTGTGCATTCATGTTCTCTTCCTCTCTCAAAAATAAATAAACATTGAAAAAAGAAAATTTTCTTGTTCTTGATGTGGGTGTGTATTTCTCTAAACTTCCCTCTTGGCACCACTTTTGCTGTATCCCAAATGTTTTGGATCATTGTGCTTTCATTTTCATTTCTCTCAGTGTAATTTTTTATTTCTTCTTTGATTTCTTGATTGACCCATTCATTATTTAGAAGCATGTCATTTAACTTCTATATATTTGTGCTCTTTCCAGATTTATTTCTTGTGGTTGATTTCTAGTTTCATAGCCTTGTGGTCTGAAAAGATGTGTGGTATGACTTCAACCTTTTTTCATTCATTGAGGTTTACTTTGGGGCCTAACATGTGATCTATTCTGGAGAATATTCCATGTGCGCTTGAAAAGAATGTGTATTCTGTTGTTTTAAGATGGAATATTCTGAATGTATCTTTATAACCTTCTGGTTCAGTTTGTCATTCAAGGCCACTGTTTCCTCATTTTTCTGTTTGAATGATCTGTCCATTGATGTAAGTGGGGTGTTAAAGTCCCCTACTATTATTGTGTTACTATTGATTACTTCCTTTGTGGTTTTATTAACTGCTTTTAGTACAGTTAAACTTTGGATTGTGAGTAACTTGTTCTGTGAGTGTTCCACAAGATGAGCAAACATTTCTAATAAATGTTAACCTGATAAATGAGCAACGTCTCACAATATGAGTAGTACGTGATGCTGAACGTCACATGAGCACAACTGAGCCAATGGTTCTTGAAATTCGTTTTGATATCTGAGTGCTTTGGATTACAATCATGTTTTCAGAATGAATTATGCTTGCAAACCAAGGTTTTACTGTGTTTGGGTGCTCTCATGTTGGGTACATAAACATTTACAGTTGTTGTATCTTCTTGTTGGATGTTCCCCTTGATGAATATATAGTGTCCTTCTTTGTCTCTTGTTACAGACTTTGTTTTAAAGTCTATTTTGTCTGATATAAGTATTGCTAACCTGGCTTTCTTTTGGCATCCATTTGCATGACAAATATTTCTCCGTCCCTTATTTTTCTGCCTGCATGTGGCTTTAGGTCTGAAACGAGTCTCTTGTAGGCAGCATATGGATGGGTCTTGTTTTTCTATCCATTCCATCACCTATGTCTTTTGATTGGAGTATTTAGTCCATTTACATTGAAAGTAATTATTGATAGATATGCATTTACTGACATTTTGTTATTTGTTTGGTGGTTGGTTTTTTTTTTAGCTTTTCTGACCCTTTCTTCTCCTCTTTCATTGTTTGCTGGCTTTTTTTAAGTGATGTACTTGGATTCCTTTCTCTTTATTCTTTGCATATCTATTACTGGTTTTTGATTGTGGTTAACCTTAGGTTTGTAGATAACGTCTTCTGCATATAGCTGTCTATATTAATTGATGGTCACATAAATTTGAACCCATTCTTACTCCTCTACCCCCACATTTTAGGTATATGGTGTCATATTTTACATCTTTTATTTTGTGAATCTGATTTTCACAGATATACTTGTTTTTATTGCTTTTATGTTTCTTATTTTTCATACTCATACTTACAGTCTTTCCTTTCCATTCAGAGCCCCTTTTAACATTTCTTATAGGGCTGGTTTAGTGGTCATGAACTCCCCTAGGTTTTGCTTGTCTGAGAAACTCTTTATCTTCCCTTCTATTCTGAATGACAGCTTAGCTGGTCTTGGCTGCAGACTGTTTTTTTCTTTTCAGCACTTTGAATATATCATGCCATTCCTTCTGGTCTACAAAGTTTCTGCTGAAAAATCTGCTGATAACCTTATAGGGTTTCCTCTTTTAGGGAACTGTCTTCTTGTCTCTTGCTGCTTTTAAAATTCTTTATCAGTACTTTTTATCATTTTAAATACTATGCGTCTTGGTGTGGACCTCTTTGGGTTGATTTTGTTGGGAGATCCCTGTGCCTCCTGGATCTGATATATATTTCCTTCTCCAGATTAGGGAAGTTTTCAGCATTTATTTCTTCAAATAGCTTTTCTGTTCCCTTCTCTCTCTTCTTCTTCTGGGATTCTTATGATGCAAAAGTTATTACACTTGATGGAGTCATTGAGTTCCCTAAGTTTATTCTTATTCTGCATAACTTTTTTCCTCTCACCTGCTCAGCTTGATTGCTTTCCACTACTCTGTCTGCCAGGTCACTAAATCATTCCTCTTCTTCCTCTAGCCCGCTATTTATTCCTTCTAGTGTATTTTTAATTTTACTTATTGGGTTTTCCATGTCTGATTGTGTTTTTTAATCTATTTTTAAGGGTCTCATTGATGTCCTTCACTCTTCTTTCAAGTGTAGTGAGTATCTTTATGATCATTACTTTAAATTATCTCTCAGGCATATTACTTATACTTCTTTTGCTTAGATCTCTTGCTGTGGTTTTGTCCTATTCTTTCATTTGGGACATATTCCTGTGTCTTCTCTATTTGTTTAACTCTGCGTCTATTTCTGTGTCAGTCTCCTACTCTTGAAATTAATGGCCTTATGAAGAAGAGGTCCTAGAGAGTCCTGCAGTGCAGTGTGCCCTGTTCACCAGAACCTGGCACTTCAGTGATGTTTCCTATGTGTGTTGCCTGTGCCTTCCTATTGTGTCCTGTCCATTTTTCCCTTCAGTCCAGTGGTCTGCATTGCTCTCTTTGCCTATTGTAGACAGAATTTTGTTCCCGGCCACGTTGGGGCACACACTTTAAACAAGGTGCGTGTTGGTCTGTTTGCAAAACAGCTTCACCACTGAGACCGGGGACTGCATGGAAAGGACACACAATTTTACAAGGTAGGCCTTGGGATTCTACAAGGCCCATGACTACTGCTGCCTCCAGGACAGAGGCCCCACAAAACACAAGGATCAGAGACATGGTGTTGCAAGGTCTTCTGGGAGAGGGGACCTGCACCAAGACTGAGACCAGCATGACAGTGGGGCAGAGCTTGGGGTAAGCAAGTTAGGTA
This sequence comes from Lynx rufus, assembly GCF_022079265.1. Lineage (NCBI taxonomy): Eukaryota > Metazoa > Chordata > Mammalia > Carnivora > Felidae > Lynx > Lynx rufus. The sequence continues at coordinate 7,684,132 of NW_025814878.1, forward strand.
GTGAGTGTTGGTGTTGTGCTGCCACACAGGTGGCAGTGTGTTTATGCTGGGGGTTTGGGGAAGAAAATGGCACCTGCCAGTTTCTTTGTTGCTGGAGGGAGCTTCCTGTGACCTGTGCCCCTCCTGGGACAGGCTCTGAGGTGAATAAATAATTCTCCCTCCCATGTGCCTCAGGCACATTTAAAACTGCTACTTCTATCAGGTATCTCCATGGGTTGTTTGCCATGCTGTCTCTTTCAGGGCAGGGACCCAGCTTTCTATTGCCTTCCAGGCTCTTCCAGAACTGAGCCCTCCTGATTTTTAAAATGCCAGAATTTAAGTCCTTCTGGTTGTAAGAACTAAGGGAATTCAGCCCCTCTCACTTTTGAAGCCAAATGTTATAAGGATTTGTCTCTGCTCGTCTCTCACCCCCAGTATGAGAGTCTGTTTCTCACTCTTCTCTGTGACAGCTGCTCCCTCCCTGCCCTGGGACAGCCACCTTCCATTTTGATCCCCGCCACCTCTCCACCCTTCTTACCCTCTTCAGTGTGGCTTCTTCTCTACTTTGAGTTGTAGAGTTTGCTCTGCTGGTCTTCAGATCATTTTCTGGATTATTCACACTGATGTGAGTGTTATCTAGTTGTATTCATGGGACAAGATAAGCTTTCCTAAGTTTCCCTAAACTGCTGATTCTTGAAATTATGTTTTACACACCAATGATGAATACAAAGAATATTTGAAAGAAAGGATAATTGAGATCTCTTATAGCTGGAGAGCTTAGAAAAAGCTTAGGGAAAGAGTTTTGAAAGAGAGCTGAAGAGATCAAGGGCCTTCCTACAGAACAGAGGAGCGCAGGCCTCCCAAGCTGACTAAATGGTCTGGGTTAATGCAGAAATATTGGCTTGTGGTGGGTATGATTGATGGGATGTGGGGAGATTGGTTACTGGAACTTCCCATAAACACATATAGGATGGCAATAGCTGAAAATGGTGACACCGTGGCGAACTTTGAATGCCAGCCTGAGGAGTGTGTTTGTTGTCTGCATTTGTGGAAGAAAATCTAGCCACTTTTGACCATAAATTGGAATAAGAGAAAATACTGCCAGAAACATCAGCCAGCAGCCTGTCAGGGAAATAATGAGCCCTGCAAGAGTTTTGGCTGGGGAGTAGAAGCAGCTAGAGGGAAATAACTTGATAGATACTGTTTAGGCCTAATTGAAAGGGGTGCAGGGTGAATTGATGCAGAGAGGAAGGAGAAGGAGGACTGACCATGACTCATGTTTGCAGCCTGCAGGTTAGGAGAAGAGTGATGTGTTTAATCAAACACAGGGAACATAAGAGGGAAAGGTTGGGGGAAGATGATAAGAGAGAACCCGGCACATAAATAATAAGTCCTCATACTGACGCCACACGCTGGCATTTACAAAGTAATCTGGAGCCACCGTATTATTTGTTCCTCACAACGGTTCTGTAGAGAAAGGGCAAACCTCATCTTCTTCATTTGAGAGATGAAGAAAGCCGAAAAAATTGTCGTTAACATGGCCAAGGTCACAGAACTGGCAAATAGCAGAGCTGGGACTAGAATTCATGTGTTCTGATGAACCGTTTTGTGTTTTTCGTTGTATTCAACTGGTAATATAATTAGTAACACAACGTTTAATAAAAACCTCTTTAGATATGCACATCAGTGTGTGTTTGCATGGAGAGGAGGTAGTAAATGAGGGCAACAAAACTATTCTATAGATTCCTGTACTATTAACCATCTAGAAAAATCAGTCAACCACCTCAGACTTAACCATTTCTGGGACCTACCATCAGACTAAATGTAAGAGAGTTCATTGTTCATTGGCCTTTCTCAACTTCCCAATGACAACTTTTCAACCTTTTCTCTGAAAATCATTTTTCCTTGATGTCCCTTGGAGCATTTCCATGTCTTTGAAACTATTTGCCAGCTAAAAACATGCATTTGAATTATGTGGATAAAGAGTTTTTTGTAATACACATTTCATTTCTTGTATAGGACCTTTCATTTCAGAGGTGTGGGTAATGCCATTGATTAAAATACCAGTATCACACTGGAAATCTGACCCACGTCTTAGATTTATTTTAAATCAACAGTAAATTGAAAATGTTTTAGAATGTCAATAGAAACTTGTTAACATTTTGTCCATATTTTGAGAAAGGCACAGTCTGATAAATTAATCGGATAACTAGATCATTATAAGAACACAGAATTCCAGGGGCACCTGGGTGGCTCAGTCGGTTGAGCATCCGACTTCATCTCAGGTCATGATCTCACAGTCTGTGAGTTCGAGCCCCATGTTGGGCTCTGTGCTGACATCTCAGAGCCTGGAGCCTGCTTCAGATTCTGTGTCTCCCTCTCTGCCCTTCCCCTGCTCACACTCTGTCTCTGTCTCTGAAAAATGAATAAACCTTAAAAAAAAAAAAAAAAAAGAACACAGAATTCCACGGGCAACTGGGTGGCTCAGTCAGTTAATCATCTGACTCCTGATCTCAGCTCAGGTCATGACCTCATGGTCATGAGATCGAACCCCAGTTGGGCTCTGAGCTGAGCATGGAGGCTGCTTGGGATTCTCTCTCTCCTTTTTTTGCCCCTCCCTCTCTCATGCTCTCTCTCAAAATAAATAAATAAATAAACATTAAAATAAAAAGAACACAGGATTTCAAATTTCAAGGTCCTTTTGGGTTGTCATAAGCATTCATTTACCTACAGGAAATTCCTAATGTGAACTTGTCCTTTTTAAAGAACAGAATGCTTTGCAATATTATTTTTAAGAATCATGGTTAAATCAAATATAAGCTGTGTTTGGTAAATCTTTCCTGGGCCTGAAGAAAGACGTCATAGAGAAGGCACTATCTGAAGTAGGTTTTAAAGGATGAGTAGAATTGTAAAGAGAGAATATACTTCAGTCAAGGGCAGAACACTCCAGGCAGAGATAGGAAAAAAGTCATGAAAGAACTAAGGTATTCTCTGATATTTAAGTAGTTTTGTATTAGAAAATATATATAAGTAAGGAGTAATTAAGACAGGAATTGGGTAGGTATCAGATCTTAAAGTAGCTTGGATGTAATGCAGAGGTTTAAAGATTTGCTCTGAATATGAAGATTCCTTTAATATTTTTAAAAACAATTTTAATGTTTATTTTTGAGAGAGAGAAAGAGAGAGTGAGCTGGGGAAGCGGCAGAGAGAGGGAGACACAGAATCTGAAGCTAGCTCTAGGCTCTGAGCTGTCAGCACAGAGCCTGAAATGGGCTCGAACTCATAAGCCTCGAGATCATGACCTGAGCCAAAGTCGGATGCCCAACCGACTGAGCCACCCAGGTGCCCCTCCTTTAATAGTTTTATACAGAGGAATAACAAAGTAAGACTGGGGTATTACAAATGTCACACTGAGTTCAGTAGGAGTGATTATAAAGAGATGGAGGTTGAGGAAGAGAAACTTTATGTCTAAGTGATAGAGAACAAAATCTGGGAAATAAGAGAAGCGGATTGTGGAGTCTGGGGAAGGAAAATGGACGAGTAACAATGCTCACCTTGAAGATGAAAGAACAGGGACCTCATAACCATGTTTCAACAAAATGTATAAATACAGAGGGGCAAATCTCAAAAGACGAGGCTTCTGAGGTCTTACAATACACAAATGAGAAGTAGCCTGAAGAGTCCTGTGTTGTGGCTTGAGAAGAAAGAGAAAATGTCTCCATTGGGTTCTTGGACTAGATTAGGGTTGTAAAGAACTCAGTCAAGTTGAATTGGTGAATCCAGAGAAACCGGAGAAATTAGGAAAACTGGATGAACAGCAGCTACATTCTGATGTAAAGTAGGGCAGTGAGAAGCTGGAGGGCTGATTTAACAAGTCTCACATACCGTGTGCTAAAAGAGTGAAAGCAAAACCAAGAAAAAAATCCAAAGGAGAGAAAAGGGAAAGACAAGATGCGGGACCCAGTGACAAATGAAACGCATATTAAAGGAAGCAAAACAAATTTCAAAATTCAGAGTTGTTCTAATTCAGGATGTCTGCTCACATTATACAATTCTATAAAGAAACTCCTCAGAGACTGAGAAAAATGTGGTTTGTCAACGGGAGGAAACGCATAGCAATTCCCACATGGGATTCGTACTTTTTCTCTCCAGCAGTCTTCTCCTGCATCTCCGGAGAGTGCAAATCAGGTGTTTATGTCTTCTGGTGTAAATGAGGCCTCTGTGTGGTTTGTGAGGATCCCTGACCGGCCATGCCAGTTCCCTGGACACCTTTCTTCCCTGGAGTTTATGAAAAACAAAACCATTCTAAGGAGGGAGGCTTCATCCATCCGCACGGTGTAAATTTAAGATTCCTCTTTCTTAGCATTAAAGTCACATTTTGAAAAGACTGTAGAAATACCTCCTTCTTCATTGTAATCTGTCCATGTCTGTTGTGTATTCATTCGATTGATCTCTGGGCATGCCAGGCACCTTGGACGCGAGAAAGGATAACAAATTCTTTCCTAAACAAGCACATTTAGCCAAAATGAGCGTTTGTGTTTCTTTCATTATAAGTCTTCTTATATTAAGGTACCCTCGTCTGTATACATCACGAGTCAACAGTTCCTGAGACCCAGCACACTGAAAAAAAGTTTTGTTTTAATTAATTAATTAATTAATTAATGCCAAGCCGTGACTTCTACTCAAAAATCAGTTTATTTCAAGAGTAGTGTGAAACTGACACTTCAATCTAATGCTTTGGGCAGGGATCCTCTCTGCACGAGAATTATCACTTTGGAGTAGATGTTTTTGCAAGCCTGGCACCATTGTAGGAATTAATTAGCAGTCATTTTAATGGATTTGAGCTAGGTGTTCTGTAAAGTCAGTCCTGTTAGAGGATTCAACAATTCTGTGTTTACAATTCTGTGCTTTACTAGGTGTCTTAAGTATACCCTCTGATTTCTAAAGGAATTTTGAAGGAAAGTTTTTATTTTGTGGGGTTTTTTGCCTCTTGGGTTCCTGGAAATGAAAGTCATAATTCTTTCCTGAAACCTCACCAACAGGCCTTTTTCATTTCTATTCTGTCATAGTGAAGTTGCTTTTTTTTTTTTTTTTACATCCTGAACATCTGACAGAAAGAGGAATACAGATGATGATTTGATAACAAATAGACGCAGCCAAAAAGTAACCTTCACAGAAGTTCTTATATAAACTACTTTGTTACCATTTCTTAATGCTAACTTGACTGAACTGTGAAATTGACTTTAGATTCGATTCTGCAAAAAAAGATTACATTTTATGAGACGTGACTAGATAATCCCATCAGCATTTAAGCAAGGAAAGGAAATATCAAAACGGCTCAGTTTCAACTAAATGTTCTCTTAATTTTAAATGTAAGTTTTGTGTGTGACGTATTTTTATTGTCATGAATATCATGCACAGATATTGTTATTACTGTCATGTTAGTATTCTAAGATATCTGTTCATCTATCCACCCCCCTCCCCTTAGGAAATTGGATGAAAGAAGGAGAAAGAAAATTTGCACTAAAATATCTCTTCCAAAAATATTGAGAGATGCCATTCTATTCTCAATCACAGAACTACTTGGTGTCTAATTCAAACAAATACCCCTGCATTTGAGGATGTTACATTATAGCAGTGGATGTTAGTAAGTCAAATACAGCCAGTGTATGTAAATAAGTCAGAAATATAGCATGTCAGATGATGACTGCAGATTTTGGAAAAATAAGTCAGATTACAGAATATGGGAATTTGTAGGTAGTGAATGGGAGATATGTTGCTATATTTCTTGAATTTCTTTTTTTATGGAGATAGAAGTTACATAAGAAAGGGTGCCTTTTTAAGTGAACAATTTGATGAGTTTTGGCACATGGATACACTTGTATAACCAGTCAATATACAGAACATTTCTATGTTCCCCAAAGGTTCCCTTGTCAAAGTCAATTAATTTCCCCAAACACCCTGCCCTGGTTAATCATTAGTATGCTTGTTGTCACTATAAATTAATTTTGCCTTTTGTGCCTGACTTCTTTCATCCAACATACTGTTTGTGATGTTCACCCACCTTGGTGTATAAATAGTTTGTTACTTTTTATTGGTGGTTGTATTCCAGTGTAGGTATATACCATGTTTATATATATATATATATATATATTGACTTGTTAATAGAAATTCACATTGTTTCCAGTTTGGGTTGTTATGAATAAGGCTGCTATGAGCATGCATGTACGGATTCTGTGTCATACACTCGAAATTTCCTGAGAGTAGAATTTATGTGTTCTTACACACACACACACACACACACACACACTCATACAGCCATTCTGTGAGATGATGGATGCGTTAATTGGCCTGAGCATGATAATCACTTGTTTTGTTAATTTTGTGACCTCGTGAGTTAGGTTAAGGAAATGTTACAGGACTTCTGACCATCCTCCTCTTTGAGTCACCTGCTTTGCTATAAGGTGTTACTATTTTTATACATACCTAAGTTTACTTGCTTATATCAGTTAAAAATTTTTCTCCCATCATCCAAAAAGACATCAGCCTTAACTATTGCTTTTATTTTTTCTTTGTCGGGTTTCATTTAAATTTAAACTGGGTTATGACATGAAATGGGAAACTTTCTTTTTGTATCTAAGATCTGAAATAGTACAAGTAACCTTAACAGTATCTATTTTTCAACTGCTTCTTTTGAGACGCAATTCACATAACATCCAACTCACCTATTTGAAGTGTTAACTTCAATGGCTTTCAGTATATTTAAACAGCTGTGTAACTATCACCACAATTGACTTTAGAAGGTTCTTGTTGCCTCAATAAGAAATACCCACACCCCTTAACCACCCCAAACTGTCCATCTTCCTTCCCCCAGCCCTAGGCAACAACTAATTCACTTTCCGTCTCTGAAGGTTTGCCTCTTCTGGTGAATTCTTATAAATAGAATCACCTTTGTTCTTTTGTGACTGCCTTCTTTGCCTTAGCATGTTCTGGGGTTCATCGGTGTTGTGGCATGCTGCTGAATAACATTCCATTGCATAAGCATACTACATTTTACTTGATCATTCATCAGGTGGTGGACATCTGTTATGAACATTCAGGTGCAAGTTTTTGTGTGGACATGTTTTTACTTCTCTTGGGAATATACTTAGGAATAGAATTCCTGGATCATATAGTAACCCTCTATTTAACAATTTGAGGGGTGTCGCACTTTTTCCATAATGGCTGTAACTTTTCATTTCCACTAGCAGTGTATAGGAGCCCTGAGTCCTCTCATTCTCACCAACATTTGTTATTTCTGTCTTTTTATTACAGTCATTCTAATGGCCATGAAGTGGTAACTCAGTAGCTCTGATTTGCATTTCCTGAATAAGCAATGATACTGACTATCTTTTCAGATCTTTATTGGCCATTTGATTATCCTCACTGGAGAAATGTCTATTCAGATATTTAGCTCATTTTAATTTTTTGTCTTCTTCTTCTTGATTTCTAATAGCCCTTTATATATTACAGATACAAATACTTTATCAGATACATGATATACAATATTGTTCTTCCACTCGGTGGGTTGTCATTTTGCTTTTTTGATGGCGCCCTTTAAATTACAGTTTAAAAATTGACAATGTTTAAAGTCTTAGAAAAATTCTATTGTAAACTCTGCTGCTGTGACTTTTCAGCTCTTATCATTTTGCCAAGTTTTCTTCTGATGATCTCCCTCATCATGATGTTTGCATCTCACTTTTTCTCAGGTTAATTTAAAAATTTGCATTTTGACAATCTATATTCTCTATATTCTGAAATTGGCTGTTAAATGCATTGATCTCACATTGTCCTGTTAATTTGCCCTTTATCCCTAGTTATATCTCTGTTTGATTCATAATGTTGTCTATAATGCCTTCTCTTCTTTACTTGATGAAACTATTAAGTATTTTATCAGTATCTTTAAAGGACTAAGTGTTGGAACTATATATTCTTTCAAATGTTTTGTTTCTATTTCATTTACTTAGCTTTTATGTAAAAAATTACATATAGTACTGTATTTTTTTCTTTAACAAAGAGGGTTTTTTCTACTATATTGTATTGTATTGTATTTTTTATTTTAATTACAGTTTAGTTAACATACAGTGTTATTTTAGTTTCAGATGTACAGTATAATGATTCAACAATTCTCTACATTACCTAGTGCTCATAATGATAAGTTTACTCTTAATCCCCTTTGCCTATTTCACCCATCTCCCATCCACATCCCCTCTGCTAACCATCAGTTTCTTTTCTATAGTTAAGAGTCTGTTTTTTGGCTTGTCTCTTATTTTCTTTGTTTATTCGCTTTGGATCTTAAATTCCACATCTGACAGAAACCATATAATATTTGTTTTTCTCTGGCTGACTTATGTCACTGAGCATTGTACCCTTTAGACCTACCAATGTTGTAGCAAATGGCAAGATTTCATTCTTTTTTGTGGCTGAGTAATATTCCATTGTGCATAGATACCACATATCCTTTACTCATCTATTGAGGGACACTTGGGCTGCTTCCATAATTTGACTATTGTAAATAATGCTGGAATAAACACAAGAGTGTATATATATCCTTTTGAATTAGTGTTTTTGTATCCTTTGGGTAAATACCTACTAGTGGGATTACTGGATCATATGGTGGTTCTATTTTTAATTTTTTGAGGAACCTCCATACTGTCTTCCACAGAGGCTGCACCAGTTTGCATTCCCACCAACAGTGCAAGAGGGTTCCTTTTACTCCACATCCTTGCCAATATATGTTTCCTCAGTTTTTTTCTTTTAGCCATTCTTACAGGTATGAGGTGGTATCTTATCGTGGTGTGGATTTGCATTTCTCTGATGATGGGTAATAGTGAGCATCTTTTCACATGTCTCTTGGTTGTCTATATGTCTTCTTTGGAGAAACATCTATTCACGTCTTCTCCTCATTTTCTAATTAAGTCATTTGGGGGTATTTTTGGTGTTGAGTTGTATAAGCTCTTTATATATTTTGGTGTTAACCCTTTATCAGATATATCATTTACAAATACCTTTTCCCACTCAGTATGTTATCTTTCAGTTTTATTGATTGTTTCCTTTACTGTGCAGAAGATTTATATTTTGATGTAGTCCCAATACTTAATTTTTTGCTTTTGTTGCCCTTGTCTCAGGAGACATATTTAGAAAAACACTCCTACCACCAATGTCAGAGAAATTACTGCCTGTGCTCTCTTCTAGGATTTTGGTCTCACATTTAGGCCTTTAATTCATGTAGAGCTTATTTTTGTGCATGCTGTAAGAAAGTGGTCCAGTTTCATTTGTTTGCATGCTGCTGCTCAGTTTTCCTACCTCCATTTGTTGAAGAGACTGCCTTTTTCCTACTGCATATTCTTGCCTCCTTTGTTGAAGATTAATTGATCATGTAATTGTGGGTTTATTTCTGGGCTTTCTCTTTTGTTCCATTGATAAAGGTATCTATTTTTGTGCCAGTACCATACCGTTTTGATTACTACAGCTTTGTCGTATATATTGAAATCTGGAATTCTAATGCCTCCAGTTTTGTTTTTCTTTTTCAAGATTGCTTTGGCTATTCAGGGTCTTTTGTGATTCCACGCAAATTTTAGGATTATTGGTTCTGGTTCTGTGAACAATGCTGTTGGCATTTTGATAAGGATTGCATTAAATCTGCAGATTGCTTTGGGTAGTATGGACATTTTAACAATATTAGCTCTTCTAATCCATGAGCATGGAATATCTTTCCATTTGTTTGTGTTGTCTTCAATTTCTTTCTTCAGTGTTTTATGGATTGCAGAGTACTGTTTTATGGTGTACAGAGAACGGGTCTTTCACCTTATTGGTTCAGCTTATTCTTAGGTTCACTCCAAGAAACCCAAGTGCTGAGCATTTCCTATCCCCTTTTTTGCTCCACTCTGAGCGCTTGGCTTTTCTCACAGCAATTTGTGAAACTTTCCAGACTATAGAGGAGGAGACCCCATGCCAGGTCCCTCCTCAGATTCTCAACAGAGCTGTCTCCCTCACTTATAACCAGGACCACACAGTTTCACAGCTTTCTGCCTCAAGGGAGGCAAGTAGCTGAGAGTTGGAGATAGAAGTGGAAGAAGACACAGTCCTTTCTGCGTCCCATAATTTCAAAACTGTTATTAATATGAAAACATTAAGAAAGAAGGTATCCACGATTCAGAATGGAGGTCTCAGTTCACTTCCTGCCTGTTTCAAGAATTACAGGGTATTAATAAGTCCATCATCTCAAATTCCACTAATTATTATATGCCTGCAATATTAAGTTTCAGAAATAATGTGGCTTTAATTATATTTAAAAATATGATGAGTTAGGTGGAGAGACTTGGTGGCTCAGTTGGTTATGTGTCTGACTTTGATTCAGGTCATGATCTCACAGTTTGTGAGTTCAAGCCCCACATCGGGCTTTCTGCTATCAGCACAGAGCCCACTTTGGATCCTCTGTCCCTCTGTCCCTCTGCCCCTCCCCTTCTCTCACTCTCTCTCAAAAATAAATAGACATTAAAAAAAAAAAAGAATCAGAGTTCAGCATGTCATGTCCTTTCTGAGATTTTGGGTTTTCTCCTTTTTTTTCTTTTTTGTGCAATATAATATGTGAAAATGGAAGAATTGGAACATATATAAACATATTTAGGTTCAACCAGATCCAAATCTATTAAACTGTAAATTCGTCAATGACCACCCTCAGAATTACTATTTAATCAACAGTCTCGAAATCCATTACAATGGAATTCAGCCTAATGGTTTCCAAATTCAATATAGCATTTTCTATTTGATTGGGATTCAAATTAGAGGGGACATAATTCATATCAAAGTCAATTAGAAATTTTGCTGAAACCTATTCAGAACATGCTGTTCCATCAAAAGGAACCCTGGCAGTCTACCTGGAGATGTACCAAAGAATAATTTAGAATTAACACAACTGGGTACTTAGTATCTACTGTGTAACAAAGGCTAAGGAAGAAACATATATTTAAATCTCTCAAGGCAAATAACTAAGATTTTTTGGTATTAGATTGCACACGGTAAAAGCAAAAAGATACCTCAAATTTTCTGTTTTGAATCGTTAATTATGTGTCTCAATTTATGTGGGCATAAGACTTTCCAATACGATATCAACTCTACAAAGTTTAAATTTTTTTTTCAGCGTTTATTTATTTTTGGGACAGAGAGAGACAGAGCATGAATGGGGAAGGGGCAGAGAGAGAGGGAGACACAGAATCGGAAACAGGCTCCAGGCTCCGAGCCATCAGCCCAGAGCCTGACGCGGGGCTCGAACTCACAAACCGCGAGATCGTGACCTGGCTGAAGTCGGACGCTTAACCGACTGCGCCACCCAGGCGCCCCTCAACTCTACAAAGTTGAATGCGTTCTCAGTTAAGTGACCATTAATAAATGGAAATATGAAAAAAAAACCAGTAACCACAACCATCAGTGCTGTTTTGGGGGATGTGCTGTGAATGCAGAAAGAAGCAGGTGTAAGTGTGTGTGCACACACAGGTCTGTGTGTATGCAAGTTTGTGGACAGCCACAGGATGTGGGCGCACACAGACCTAATGATGAAGTATCTACCAGACCCAAAAGAACCTTGATCCGCTTGTCAGATAATCTTCCTTAAAAATTTATGGCTGACATACAATTTTGACTGGAGCAGCTCTTTTAATGTCTGAAGATTCTGCTCAGATAAAATCCGTAGGACAGCCAGTCGACCACTAATGGGCATTTTTTTAGTGAAAAACAAACCATCATTAAAATGATTGTAAGTGCTAAAAATGTAATGTCATTTTTAATGTTGTTACACCTACATTTCATCAGACTAAAAATAAAACAAGAACGCCACTGACGAACAAGGTAAACTAGATATTTACAAGGTAAACTAAATCGCAAAAAGGATTAAAGGAGAAAGAATCTTTACAAACCCAGTAGACAGAGATTAATCTGTCTAACTCTTTTAGTTGAGAATGACAGAAATATTTGAATTTTTAATTTGCAAAATCTGGGGAGCACAAATCACAGAAGTTCATCAGATGGTGCATATCGCTATCTGTGTTTGAGAGCGTTTGTTCTGTGAGATGATTGTTGAGAAGAGGTTGGGTAGATAAATAAGCTTGTGAGTACAATTTACTGCTCACCCTCCTTTCTGTGTTCTTGACATCCACTTGCTGTACACTGTAAGAAAGCTTGTCACAGGGGCATCTGGGTGGCTCAGTCGGTTAAGCGTCCGACTTCGGCTCAGGTCATGATCTCACGGTCCGTGAGTTCGAGCCCCGCGTCGGGCTCTGCGCTGACAGCTCAGAGCCTGGAGCCCATTTCAGATTCTGATTCAGATTCTCCCTCTCTCTCTCTGCCCCTCCCCTATTCATGCTCTGTCTCTGTCTCAAAAATAAATAAACGTTAAGAAAAAAAAAAAAGAAAGCTTGTCCCATGGAACAAATGTCATATGGAACATATTTTTGGAAATACTGTGTAACAAAATTCTTTAGCTCTATTACTTTTTGTGTTCTGATCTTATATGTTGAAAGAGAGACTGAAAGACATAAATATTTAAACACCTGTGAAATGGTACATTGAGGGAAAGGGACATCAGAGAATCCTTGCATGATAAAATGTCATATATCAGGGGCAACTGGGTTGCTCAGTCGGTTAAGCAACTGACTTCAGCTCAGGTCATGATCTTGAGGTCCGTGAGTTCGAGCCCTGCATCGGGCTCTGTGCTGACAGCTCAGAGCCTGGAACCTGCTTTGGATTCTGTGTCCCCCTCTCTCTCTGCCCTTCCCCTGCTTGCTCTCTGTCTCTCTCTCTCAAAAATGATAAACATTAAAATTTTTTTTAATGTCATATATCATACGTGTCTTTTTATGTCAAATGATTTAACCCAAACTCTCCTATATTTCAGAAAGAGTCAGTTGTTTTATTCTAGAAGCTTCTTAAACAGTTTTGTACACCTTTATTATAATATGTAGTGCAACTTAGTTTAACGGTTTAATGTGAAAAATAACAGCACAAACAAATACACATGTACTTTATTTTTTCAAAATTAATACTGAGTGACTCATCAAACAGGTTAATTAATACAAATTATGGTAACAGTATCTAACAAATCCTTTGTCATCCCTCATGATTTCACTCTCCTCTATTCTTCCTTCAGAGTTAATCACTACAATGAATTTTGTTTCAACATTTAATGGGTATTTAATTTTTTTATGTTTATTTTTGAGAGAGAGAGAGAAAGACAGAGACAGAGCATGAGTGGAGGAGGGGCAGAGAGAGAGAGAGAGACGGAGGCACAGAATCCGAAGCAGGCTCCAGGCTCTGAGCTGTCAGCACAGAGCCCGACGCGGGGCTCAAAAGCACAAGCCATGAGATCACGTCATGAGCCAAAGTCAGATGCTTAACCATCTAAGCCAGTCAGGCACCCCAACTGGGCATTTTTAAATGAGATTTATCTTCTACTGATGTATCCATGGATAATAAATTGCTTACTTTCATAACTCAATTGATTTCTAACTTATATATCATGATATTTACCTATTTTAAATGTACATTTCAATAGGCTTTTAGTAAATTTATGGAGCTATACCACCATCACCAAATTCAGTTGTTTTCTTTAAATTTTTTGGATGTTTATACTTCTTTTCGAGACAGAGAGAGACAGAGCACGAGCAGGGGAGGGGCAGAGAGAGAGGGAGGCACAGAATCCGAAGCAGGCTCCAGGCTCTGAGCTGTCAGCACAGAGCCTGACACCGGGGGCAAGATCATGACCTGAACCAAAGTCAGACACTCAACCGACTGAGCCATCCAGGTGCCCCACCAAATTCAGTCTTAAAACAGTTCCGTTACCTCCCCACATTTCCCCCTTCAGTGTCCATATAAATCTCGCACCTACTTTTAGTCCTGAGCAGATGCTAACTTCTTCTGCTGCCATAGTTTCTGTCTTTTCTATGTATTTCATATGTACAGAATAACACAGCATGTGCTCTTTCATGTGCAGTTTCTTTATCACAGCATGTTTGTGATATTCATTCATATTTTTACATGACTCGATGGTTGACGCCTTTTTAATGCTATGTAGTATACCATCATTCTGGATATATCATATCATGTTCCTTCAGTAACCAGTTTTTGCCTAGCATGATTAATGCTATTCTATGAACGTTGACATTCAAACCGTTGTGTGAATATATATTTTCATTTCTCTTTATTAGAAACTCAAAATTTGAATTATTGAGTAATAAGATAAGGGTACTTCAAGTTTTTAACAAACTGTCAAGTTGTTTTTCAAAGTAACTATTGTATTTAAATCCCCACTGCAATGCATAAGAGTTACAGCTTCTCCAGCTAACCAATGCATGGATTTTGTAAGTCTTTTATATTTTAGCCATTCTAGTATATGTCCAGGGGTACCTCACTGGGATGTTAACTTGTATTTCTGTAATGAATCATGTTTAGCATATTTTTCTGTACTTATTTGCCATTTGGACATCTTCTTTGATGAAGCGTCTATTGGTATATTCTGTCTTTAAAATGTTTGGGTTTATTTACAATTAGATTGTAAGAGTTATTCCTTTTTTTATATATTTGTGATAAAAGTCTTTTATCAGATATATTCTTTGCCAATGTTTTTTCCAGACTGTTGCTTGTCTTTTCATTTTCTTAATAGTGTCTTTCAAAGTGAAAAAGTTTTAATTTTGTGAAGTCCAAATTTTCAATATTTCATCCTGTTTATTATGTTTCCAATTTCATATCTAAGAAATGTTTTTCTAACCCCAGGCCACAAAGTCTTTTTTACTATGACTTCCTTCAGAATTTTCTAGTTTCAGTGGGTGTATTTAAGAATGTAATCTATTTTGACTTAATTTTGATATATATTATTGCATAAAACTCATTTTCTGACATTATCCGTTAACAGTGAGTTCAGATTGGTTGCAGGATACAAAATCGATACACAACAATCAATCTCAGTTCTGTGCGTTAACATGAAACATGTAAAGCCAAAATTAAGAACACAATATCATTTAATATTAATCCAAGGAAAATGAAGTGCTTAGATATACATCTAACAAAACATGTATTGAATATTGTACTGAAAATTCTGGTGAAATATATCAACGGAAACCTAAATATATTGCGAAACAGATGATGTGTGTGGTTTGGAAGACACAACAGAATAAAGGTCTCAACTGAGACATCTTGTGTCTCAGAGAAGGTCTCTCATAATAATTTTTCAACAACCATATAACTGTTCTTTATTTGGCTATTCATAGTACAAACGTTAGGTAAAAACCAGAGAGTATAACATAGTATGTTTTCATTATGTATCCTTATTTATGGAAAAATGAATTTTCTTATTTAAAATATATCTTTGATGATTTTTAGCAACTCACTTACCTTTGTTCCTTCCAGTTTCCTCTAAAATGAAGCCTCAGGGGCGCCTGGGTGGCGCAGTCGGTTAAGCGTCCGACTTCAGCCAGGTCACGATCTCGCGGTCCGTGAGTTCGAGCCCCGCGTCGGGCTCTGGGTTGATGGCTCAGAGCCTGGAGCCTGTTTCCGATTCTGTGTCTCCCTCTCTCTCTGCCCCTCCCCCGTTCATGCTCTGTCTCTCTCTGTCCCAAAAATAAATAAACGTTGAAAAAAAAAATTTTTTTTTTTTAAATGAAGCCTCAGAAGCTAAATAATTCATGGTGTACTTCAACATTAAAGACTTTATGGCATAACATCTTCCTTTTCTGTCATCACCTTACATTTTTCAATGCTATCATGTCTGGAAAAAGAAAGATGATCTTATAACCCTGATTATCATAATTCTACTATGGATGCGGGCCAGATTAGAATTAGCTAATAATAGGCTTGGTATCAAAGTATTATATTGAGGAAGAGAAATGAATGTTGATAAGTGGTCTTCAGTCTAAAAGTCCCTGATGTTAAACTGAAGTGAGTAAAAAAGGGCAAACACAAGAGGCGACGATTTTAGTAGCCAGTTGGTTTAGAGAGTGTGTGTGCGGTGAGGCTATGGCATTAAGAATCTATCAAGGAAAGCTGTTTGGGTGGCCAAAGAATCAAGTTCATGGACCTTAAACATTTATTCAATGCGATCATTCCTTCTATGAGCAAGTCACTGTTTTTCAAGATAGAACGATCTTTAAAAGGATTCAGTATTGTCACGATGTCAGTTCTTTCCAATTTGATCTATGTAATTCAATGCAATCCCAATAAAAATTCTAATAAATTATGTTGTGGACATTGACAAACTTACCCCCCTAAAACTTTTCTCAGAGAGCAAAAGACCTAGAAGAGCCCACACAATAAGGAAGAACAAAGTTGGGTGACTGACAGTACACAACTTCAAGACTTACTATAAATGTATAGTAAACAAGACAGTGTGGTATTGGTGAAAGAACAGACAGATAGGTTAATGGAACACTAGACTAGAGACGCCAGAAATGGACCTACGGAAATATAGTCAACTTGCCTTTGACAAAGGAGCAAAGACAATGCAATGGATGAAATATAAAATATAGTCTCTTCAACTAATGGTGCTAACACAACTGAACATCCACCTGCAAAAACAAACAAACTCAGACACAAACCTTGCACCTTTCACAATTATAGACCTAAATGTAAAACACAAACTATAACATTTTTAGAACATAGCAGAAACACTGGAGAAAATTTAGGTGGCCTTGGTTTTGGTGATGAGTTTTCACATACAAAGCTAGATGCATCCACACGAGAAAAACTATATAAGGAGGATTTCGTTTAAATTAAAGACATCTGCTCTGCATAAAGACCTGGGTAGGAGTGAAAAGATAAGCTACAGATTGGAGAAAGATATTTGTAAAACACGTATCTGGTAAAGGATTTGTACCTAAAATACGTTCCTAAAATTTGGACCTAAAAGATAGGCTACAGACTGGAGGAAGATAGTTGTAAAACACATATCTTATAAAGTGTTTTTACCTAAAATATGTTTCAACTCTTAAAACTCAGCAATAAGAAAATAGAATTTCGACAACAAAAGGACAAAAGATCTGAACAGACGCTTCACCAAAGAGGTGTTATACAAATAGCAAATAAGCACATGGAAACATGCTCAATGTAACATGTCATTAGGGGATTGCAAATTAAAACAGCAATGAGCTACCACTACCTACCCATGACAATGGCTCAACTCCAAACTACTGAAAATACTAAATTCTGACAAGGATAAGGAGTAACAAGAGCACACTTTCATTGCTGGTGGGGATTGTGAAATGGTACGGCCATTTTGGAAGACAGCATGTCAGTTTTTTACAAAGCGAAACGGGACTTACCACAAGATCCAGCAGTCATGCTCCTGTGTATTTATATACCCAATCCAAATATCCGTCCATAAAAACACTTGAACGTGAAGACTTATGGAAGCTTTAGTCATAACTGCCAACACTTAGAAGCAACCAAAATGTCCTACGATAGACAAACAGATAAACTGTAGCCCATTCATACAATGGAATAATATTCAGCAGTAAGAAATGAAAAGACCTATAGGAATCTTAAATGGATATTGCTAAGAGAAAGAAGCCAGTCTGAAAATGATACACACATTGTGGTTCCAGCTCTATGACATTCTGAAGAAGATCAAACTTGAGACAGTAAAAAGATCAATGGTTGTCAGTGGTTTGAGAATTGGGAAGGATAGATGAACAGGTAGATCATGGAAGATTTTAAGGTACTGGAACTATTCTGCTTGATTATAATGGGGGATACACGACATTATGCATTTGGAAAAACCCACGAAACTCTATGACACAAAGAATAAACTCTAATGGGACTTAGGAACTATAGTAATAATGTATTGATATTGCTCCATCGATTTGAACAAAGTGGCTACACCAAAGCAAGGTACTAAAAATAGGGAAACCGAGAGAGGGAAAAGTAGAATATGAAAACTCTGTACTGTCTGCTCAATTTTTCTGCAAAATGAAAACTGTCTTAAAAAATAAACTACTCACTTTTTAAAGAGCCACACACAGGGTCAGGTAGAATTTGGGAGTGTATACATCTGTCATGAATTTAAAATGGTATGTTTTAATTAAAAATAGGGCAAACACTATATAAGCCAGACTGAGATATCGTCAAAGAAATAAAATACAGTAAATCAAATAAACTTCAAATTTCCATGTAACATAAACTGTTGACTGTTAAAAACTCTAATATTATATTCTTAAATCACCTGATTATGATTTATTAATGAATCCTAGACGAACTAGATCCCCTGTTGATAAAGTTCTGTTTAATAAAAAGATGAAAATCATTGGCAGAGAACAGGTCAAAATTCTGGGCCCTGAACGTTTAAAAACTTATATTCACCACCTCACTTTAGATCTGTGCTATGGGCTATTGAACCCTCAGTATATTTGACAAAATATAGAAAAATAGTTTCCTGGGTGATTTATTAAAACTGTAAATGCATTTTGGCAATTATTTTTTATCAAGGCACTGAAATAGGCACTGAGGTTGCACTCATCCTGCATATAAGGGTTTTGAGTCCTCAGAAAACTCTAGAAATCAGGTAATATGGGTAAGCTGGTGAAGGGTTCATCCCGTCAGGTTGTCCTATAGAATTCATTTCCTTTGAGTATTGGCCCAAATGTAACATTCTAAGAAATGTGTACCCCTGATCCCTCTGTTAAAACTGTGGCTCCCTCTAATCTCATTATGCTGACAGACCTTACTCTACTCTGCCTTCCTATCGCATCTTTGCCTATGAAAGCTCTGTAGGATATATTGATCTGAGAAGAATAGATTCTGAGTGTGGGGCAGAAGGGGAAAGACGTAGCCTGAGGTGAGGACATGTGGTGAAGTGTGTTGAATAAAGTGGTTGTTTCTCCCAGCACTTAGTCTAGCATGGTTCTTCTGGTAACTTGCTGGTGAACCACCATAGACAGTGCATGCCACAGGCAATCTCTCTGAAAATCACAGTGACAGGACTGGCTGGCCACAACTATACTGCACTGTTCTACCATTAGAAAAAAAATAATTCTGTGAACCACCCGCCAAAAAGGTTTTTATTTTTATTAAAAAACATTTTGGGGAGCACCTGGGTGGCTCCGTTGGTTGAGCGTTTGACTTCAGCTCAAGTCATGATCTCACGGTTCATGAGTTCGAGCCCCACGTTGGGTTCTGTGCTGACAGCTCAGAGACTGGAGCCTGCTTCAAATTCTGTCTCCCCCTCTCTCTCTCTGCCCTTTCCCTGCTAGCGCTCTGTCTCTCTCTGTCTCTAAAATAAATCGACATTAATAACAAATTTTTTTTTTTAATTTATGACATTTTTTTAAAAACAAAAAAAATTCTCTGGATTTAAGGTCATGATTCTTTCTGCTTTGATGCTGTCATATGTTTTCTCAGAACATTATCTATTATATTTGCATCTATCAGAAAGTTAAAAGTATAAAGCAGCCAGTTGATATGCAAAAGCCTTGCCATGTGTCAATGGCAAAGAGCATCTCTGCCAAGCATTATTGAAAACTGTGAAGGGCAAAAGCTGTGGTTGTGATTACAGAGGAGTTTGGGGACTGAGTTGGCCCAGTGGTACTTGAGTGTCACAGACGGGCTGCCCACAAAACCAGCACTTGGAAAGATCACCATGGAGATGATTTTTTTTAAATAAAGAAAGAAATTGTGAACATTTCCATCTGGCTGTAAGTTGTTGAGCCTTGTGCAATGGTCAAGGGGGATTAACCTGTTCAATATATGAGGCCACTGAAACAGCAGACCACTGGACTGGATACCTACCTTGTGTCTTAATTCCAAGGCTTTAGATCAACTGGGGAGGTCATTGTTTTGACATAGACTAACCTATAATGATTACATATACACAGTAAAAGTGCAACAGAAAATTAACATTATCACATGTGCTTCCCACCGCTGACATAATTTTCTTCTCTAGGATGTCCCTCTTGGGACATTTCATTAAGCTAACCTATAAACTCCAGCAGCAGAAACATACAGATTTATGCGAGGTTAAATTTTTTAAGGAGGTACTTTACAAATAATGTTATGTATCAGTTAGGTTTAAGTTCCCTTTGAAGGAAGACAATTCCTTCCTTGTCCCCCCCCCAGCTTAATTATAACTTATTGTGCAAGTAAATGTATATAATAAAGACCAGATTTTTTTATTTTTTTAATTTTTTTTGAAGTTTATTTATTTTTGAGAGAGAGAGAGTGAGTGAGCAAGGGAGAGCAGAGAGAGAAGGAAACACAGAATCCAAAGCAGGCTTCAGACTCTGAGCTGCTGGCACAAAGCAGGATGTGGGGTTTGAACTCGCGAACTGCAAGATCATGACCTGAGCCCAAGTCAGATGCTTAACCTACTGAGCCACCCAGGCGCCCCAACCAGATTTCTTTTTAAATGTCAAAGTAAAAAGCAAGCCTCCAAGTATCATTAATGGGAAAGAAAAAAATTCCGAAATCTTTTTCTTTTATTCTTCTAAGAAGCTCTACATTGTAGAAGGCACAGAATTCATGTGAATCACAGGACAAACTATTGTAACTAGAATTTAGGCTCTTCCATTAGTTAACTGTATGTCCTTGGACAAGTCACGTAATTTCAAAGAGCTTTACTTTTTTCACCAGAAAAAATGAACGCAATGGTAAAAAGTCCCATTGATCTACCTATGTTACAATTGTGTTGTGAAAACTGAGAAATAATGAAGTTAGAGAGTGCATTCTAAATACTCAAACACAATACAAATCAGTGGCTATTATTTTTTTTTTAATTTTTTTAACGTTTTATTTTATTTTTGAGACAGAGAGAGACAGAGCATGAACGGGGGAGGGTCAGAGAGAGAGAGAGACACACAATCCGAAACAGGCTCCAGGCTCTGAGCGGTCAGCACAGAGCCCGATGCGGGGCTTGAACTCATGGACCACGAGATCATGACCTGAGCTGAAGTCGGACGCTTAACCAACTGAGCCACCCAGGCACCCCTCAGTGACTATTATTAATATCTCTTTGCATTGTGACAGAGGAAAGAAATATTTTAGCTGCAAATCAGCCCATGGTAAAGTGAATTGTAACATATCTCAGAGAAGGCATGCCATTGATCCCAAGTGTCTCAGTAGAATCATATTTATGAAGAGCTGTGGCTCAGACCCACTAAAGTATTTGATATTAATTAACTTGCTTTTAATTTTTAAAAAATTTGCTAAAGTCATAAGTGCCTAGGTGCTGCTATGAAACATTACTTCAGGCTTATGGTCAAACACATATAATTTAGGATCATATTTAACCCCCCTTTCTACAATTATTTTTAAAAATATAAAATGCTTAAAAATGTGTTTTCATTCTTTGATAAAATAATCTCTTTTACAAATATTTTGATGACTGTCAAGATTATCCAGCTAATTATTCTTAAATATTTTGCATTCTTCTATAAATTTTAAATTTCAGATTTGTAGTTTCCCACTGTTGCCATTTCATTGTATATGCAAAGTAGACCAGTGGGCACAATATCCAATGGCTGTATTCCCCGAGACATAGGTAAATACATGTGCTAGTTCACAGGTCTTTGACATATACTTTTTTTTTAATTTTATTTACTTTTGAGAGAGAGAAAGAGAGAGAGAAAGAGAGAAAGAGAGAGAGAATCCGAAGCAGGCTCCAGGCTCTGAGCTGTCAGCACGGAACCCGATGCAGGGTTAGAACCCACAGACCATGAGATCATGACTTGAGCCGAAGTCAGACGCTTAACTGACTGAGCCACACAGGCGCCCCTCTCTGGTATATTCTTAGATCTAATCTATCATATTTCCCACATATCCCAGTCTGTAATTTGAAATAAGCCATGCTATTTAGATGTGTTTACTTTTGTTCTAACGGGGATAAATGTATTTTTTTCTGAAGACTACTGTAATACAGAATTGTCCCTCTGTATTCTGTACTAAACATTATATCTTTTTTCCTTTTGTCAGAGTAAATCTCAGTAATAAGACATTAAACTTCCTGGTTACTCATTAGCAATGGGTTTTCATTTGTGATCAGTGAAGATACACGGATCATTTTATTTTTCCATTTCTAAAGAAATTTAATCTCCTTCTCAACTGTCTATATCTAAATTTACCCCATCACTTTCATTTTTAGAGTATCTGATGCTTGTTTACAGAGTCCTTCAATATCTCATGATGGATTTTTCTGTTTTCTTCAAATTAAATATATATACATAATATTATCACCTAGATCTATGAAATTTGAAATATCATTTAAAGTATTATTTTTATTCTGTCAAGGAAATGTTAATTCACTGGCACAATGTAATTGGTGAAATGCCTTTTTTAATAAAAAATACCCAGAAGATAAAAAATAACCGTGAATTGCCATGGCAAAGCGTGAGCCTTTATCTCATCTAGCCATTAAAACTTAATCAGGTTCTCATAAAAGTCCGCTGCAGTGCCTGGGGTGATAGAATGCTTTCGAGTGCTGTAAGGTAATATTCTTCCTACCCTCGTGAATGTGCACTAAGTGAGAGCTCCTCCTCATAATTCTCTAACCCTCAGAACTGAGACAATAAGCAAATAACTTGTGTATATTCCTCCGAGCTCCACTCTTGAAAGAGGCAAATTCATAGCTACAAGCATATAGGAATGCTGCTTTTCAGACTCTCCTCTGCCATACTAGAAATGCTTAAGGGCATATTTGGGACATCTCAGCACAATTAACAGTGCCTTCAGAGCAAATATGCCACAAACCTCTTTCTTTGGGTAGCACTGGCTAGTCCTGAGTGTTTCCATGGAGCAGAGGTGGGGTAGACCCCAGAGGAGTTTAAACTTGCAGAAGCGCAATGCTCGTTTCATACAGTAGCCTGCTTTCATATTCATCCAGTTAATTTATATTGGAAATCACAGGAAAGAAAAACAATGCCAACCTTTCACCTGTATTCCAAATGCATGCTCTCCTAGAATATTTTCATATTATAGGAGTGCAGTGTCTTCTAAGGAATTGGATCTCAAATAATGTGTTTTACAAGTACACATTTGCGGCTATTCAAATAATATTGTAGTTATTTTGGACCAGACTTGATATGACTATTTGTTTGGAAAAGCCCCCAGCATACATGTGTACAGAATGTAGGTGTTTCTTAAATGACCCATAATTTGTCAACTTAGACATAAGAGATAATTCAATTAAACAGGAAGTTCAAGGTGAAAGCGGAGGCATGTTAAGGAAGTAGGGAAAGCATAAGATTTAAACTTTTTGGCCAAAAATTTGCAATAAAAATAAAACTGAAAATATGTAGCATGACAATGTTAGGGTTGATGAAGAAGAAATGAAAATTAATCAAGTATCTTCATCTGAAAGGATGCAGAGAATCGTGGGCATGCATCAGGGTATCTAATCTTCTTCCCCCAGATGATTAGATGCTTTGTTTTTTTCAGAACAAGGACGTTTTGTTTTTTCATTCTGGCACTAACTTTTGTGGCCTTGGTATTTCCGTTAATTTCCCTGTCTGTCCTAATGACTAAGCTGTTTTCAAAGCTGAGTGATTAACGATATCACGTGCCATCTTTGTAGTTTGTATCAGAGACTGGCTTCAGATTTCTTGAGCTTTCTAACACTAAGCATGGTCAAAAGCAGTCCCTGCAGACTTTAGTGTCTTAAATTATTCATTTAGCTATTAGCACACAAGAGATAAATAATCGTATATCCTTGGAGGAACCCACGTAGGTACAGAGACCTCTGGTACAAAAAATAAGAGACAGGAGAAGGAGGAGGAAAAAAAATGATCTAATATACATCTATAGATTGAAGAGAAGGAAAGTATTAAATAATAATTGGCTAAAATTTTCCCAGAATCGATAACTTACATTAATTTTCATATGCAGGAAACACCATAAATCTTAAGCACGGTAAGCAAATATAAACCTACTTGTGGGTTACATCATAATGTCAAGGAGAAAAAAAGTTAAAGGCCAGAAATAAGAGGCAGATTAACCATAAAGGTAACAAGCCTGCAGTGAATTTCTTAAAAAGCAATGATCGATGTCAAAATATGAGGGAAGGTGGGATGTAAAATAGTACACATATTCTGGACAAGAGCAGCCGGTTTCTTGAAAAATTAAACATTCACTTAGCATGTAATCCAGCACCTACACTCTTGGGCATTTATTCCAGAGAAATGAAAACTCATGTGCACACAAAATCCTAAACACAAATGTTCATGGAAACTTCAGCTTAATAGCCAAACACCAGAAACAAACAAAATGTCCTTCAAAAGATGACTGGTTAAGCAAACTGTAGAACGCCCAAACTGTGGAGCGCTCCTCAGTTACAAAAAGGAGCAGAACCGGAAATACACAATGTGGCTGGATTGCAAGGAAAATGTGCCCAGTGAAAAAACTCAGTCTCAAAAGACGATATGTTCTGTGATTCCATTTTGTGTAACATTCATGAAATGGCAAAATTATCGAGACTCAGAACCATTAATAGAGATCGATAAGTGCTGAGGGGTGGGGACCAAAAGCTGCGGTTATAAAAAGGATTCTTATAATGAAACCATTCAGGGTGTTGACCGTGACCATTCAGGGTGTTGACCGACATGAACTACACAGAGGTTAGAATTGCACAGAACACATGCGCACAAAACTGAGTGCATGTGAAATGGCTGATTTCTGAGTAAGGTTAATGGAGTGTATCAGTGTCAGTTTCCTACTGTGCGATTGCTCTGTAATTATGCAAAATGGCACCACCGAGGGAAGGTAGGGAGAAGGTATACGAGGCTCACTCTGTATTATTGTCTACAACAACGTGTACATCGCAAAATCAAAGGTTTTTTTTTAAAGGTTACCTCAAAAATTAAAAATAAAGAGATAAAAGGGGAGGAGGATGATTGTCAGTCACAAATTCAAAGGGAATTAGTTGCCATATTTAATTTCAAAATGAGGTTAGTTTGTGAGAGTGCAATTATAGCTTTTTAGTGCTAAGAGAAAAGAAATATCAATGTAGAATTTCATATCCAACTCTATTTTCATTTTTGAAAAGGAAAACAAATACTTTTTCTCCCCATAGAACTAACACTGTTTGTGTTTCTAACGTATCTCATTGTTTGGGTTGAATTGTTTGCCCCCCAAATGTATGTATCAAAGCACTAGACCCCAGTGTGCCTGTATTTGGAGACAGAGCCTTTAGGGAGATAATTAAATTTAAATAAGGTCATAAAGGTGGGGCCCTAATATGATAGGACTGGTGTCCTATAGGAAGAGAAAGAGACACGAGAGCTTGCTCTCTCTGTGTGTCCTGTTTCTCTCTCCACAGGCACACAGACAAGAGACCAAGAGAGGACATAGCAAGAAGGCAGCCTTGGAGAAGCCAGGAAGCCAGCTTTCATCAGAAACCAACCCTGATGCACCTTGACCTTGGACTTTCCAGCTCTGTGAGGAAATACATTTCTGTTGCTGAAGCCAATCAGTCTGTGGTTTTCGGTTATGGCAGCCCACTCAGGCTACTCTCATCACTAAAGGAACTTGTAAAATATGCTCTTAAGGAAGAAGAAAATTGAAAATCCGGAATGGAAAAATGAGCAAAGTCACAGAGAAAATCCAAATAGTGACCCCACAAAACAACATCAGAAATAAGAACTGATTTGAGAGACATATGAAACTGGAGTGTTATTAATGAATATATATATATTTTTTATATATTAATAATGAACAATAGCAAATACATATTATATGTTAATAATGAATAATAACAAATATGTCTTATATGTATATATTTGAAAAGGATTTTAAAATGGAAAAGATGTATTACCTGGAAGAAAAGAAGAGATACTGTTTTTTTCTTTAACTTAAGAAAAGGCCTTAGTATAAAAACTTACCTTAGATAACATGTAAACAACTCAAAAAGAAATCCAGAAAGGAAGGAAGGGTAGTTCAGTGTTAAGCATCTTTATATTGTTTGAATACAAGACCTTTGTGAGGTATATACCTTTCTGTCAGGTATCTATCTAATCTATCTCTATATATGGCTTTTTGTGTCTTAAGAAATCTTTGACTCAACAGGCTGACAAACATACTCTGTTGTGTTTTATTCTAAAATAATTATGAAGCTTTTTAAAGGCTATTATGGTCTTCATGCCCTAAGCGGGAGAGGGAAGAGTCTGGGCAGGCAACTACTGCAGGCAGTACTTGGTGGCGTGTGGGGGGAGCCGATGGCACAGCCCTCTCCTGGTCTCCCCACTCTCCGTGGGAGAGCTTGCTGGCATGCAGGGGGATTCAGACTCCTGCCCGCACACCTCCTCCTTCAGGCTTCCTACCCATCCTAGCCTAAGCTTGCCTTTAGCAATTTGTTAAACCCTCGAAACCAATATAACACTGTATGTTGACTATTCTGGAATTAAAAAAAAAAAAAAAAAACAGTAAAAAAGTTGGAGGTGAAAATTTTTACCAGTTTATGCAGCATTTAGTGGCATCTGTCCTAGGTAAATAAATGCTTGGGTCTGGTTTTTCCCTGGAGGCCCTTTTCTCTCACCAGATTTCCAGTTAGTTGTTGGCCCTGAGGACTTAGTTCTCTGAGGGGCTCAAGAGAAGCCACTTCTTTGCAGTTTTCCCAGTGTTTTTGCCTTTGTAAGGATAGATGTCATATTGTTTCCAGGTCTCTAAATCTCCATAGTGAGCCTGCACCTGGTTCAAATTTATTATATTACTATTTATTAAACATTGTAATCACAGATGCTTTGCCTTTAGTTGACAGCAATTTCTGGTTCTAAAGGGCTTAGAATTACACTGCTGATTTTTGTTTATTGTATCTTATCTTTTATGGGTTCATATTTTATTGATATTACTCCAGGGGCCTGATTTGGAATTGATTTATCACAAAGATGATAGTTTTGTTTATGGCATGAGCCAGGGGAGCACTTCAGACCACTTCTAGTCTTGGAGCAACATTCTGAGGTTCAGCTTTCTCCTCTTCTGCACGCCCAGTATCAGATCTCAAACCCAGACACGGAACATTTTGCCCCCAGGGAAACCCCAACTCTTCTTAGTTCTGAGTTCGGGGTTTTTTTTTTTGTTCTTCTTTTGTTTGCTTTTGGCAGTTTTCCTTGTTTCTTGTGAATCTAGTGATGCTCTTTAAATATATTTCAGGGTAAACTTAGTTCTATTATAATGAACTATGTCAAATTGTCAGGTCCACTATTTTTGAACTCAGAAATGAAATTTTCAATAGTTCGACCTTATATTCTCAGTAAAGGATCCCTCCAAAATAATTCTTCCACTATATTGCTAGAAAAGTGTGTTGTTCTCCTTACTTTTTTGCGTGCCAGTCATGGTGATACAGTCTATTTTTTTTTAAATGAGAAATGTAAATGATTACAAGAATTCCAGGTAATGAGACCTTCCTTGTAAGCAATGCATGCAATTCAGAATGTTCATAATATATTTAGACTCAAATAACCCGTTCATTTCTTAGGGGAATCCATAAGAAGAAAATGTATGAAAGCAAAATGAGGCTATAATTGGAAAGGTTTAATATGCCAGTTTAACACTTTTGGTTATAGGACATCAGCACATTAGTGTCACCAAAGGATTAAGAATAAGAAAGAATCCAAATGTAAAACAGCATCATAATGCAATTCATTTGACACTAGAATAGAGATAGGACCTTAAGACAGAACCTGAAGGTTAGGAAGATGCCAAGAATTTTTTTACAATATTAGATACATGAAGTGAGCAGAATTCATTAACATCACAAAAAGAACAGGAAGAGTGAACAAGAATATGTTAGAAATGCCAGGATTTCACATTTGGGTAGAGGGAGAACCGTGGACAAAGCCAAGATGAATTGGCCCAGAGAAAGAATATATAATTTATGAATAAAAAGCCAAGACATAGAAAATCACTTAAGTTATGTTGACTTTGATGTGTCTGGCAAACACAATCCCACTTTTAAGGAAGGAAATTATCTTCTGGCATAAAACAAGTAACATATATAAACTGAATATAAATACAAACACCACAGTCATCTGAAGACTAGAATAAGTAAAATCAGAAGGAAGGTTATGGTCATTTTGGATTAGAATTTGTATCGAGGTAAAGCTAAAGATAAAATTATTTTCTTGTTTCAGTTTTAGTCAAAGAAAGGCCTGTATAGCAAAGACTTGTTTATTTGTGTTACATAAGTGTTGAAAATTGGCACGTAGATGTTGGGGCCAACAAGAAAGGTAGCAGCAGGCTTTTAAATATTCTGAGAATCCACTGAGCTTTGGAAATGAACCTCAAGAAACACACCCATGCTAAGAGTTTAAGTAATGCTAACAGGACACATTATTGGTTGCTGCTTGCTACATTCAGCTGGCATTCTGCTTCATTGTTTTCATTTACTAGAGAGTTTGTGTGGTGCTTTTTGTTTGGAAATATTCATAATGCATAATTAGAAATTCAAGATGGCATATTTCAACATTCTTTCACAAGAAGAACACATTCTTTCACACAATATTTTTTCCTTAATTTTTAGAACAACTTTGAAATCCGGCAACTGGAGTGTAACACTTCTCTTAGCTAAGTGAGAATTCTTGAAAGCATTGCAGACAATGAATATTTAAAGGGTGATTTATTGTGTAGTTGATTGCGATTTCAGTTTTTATGATTTCTAAGTGCTGCCAACTGAAAATATGAAGGAAATAAAATACACTACCCCATATCCAGAAGCAAGTTTTAATTAAATTATAAATGGTAAACTAAGACAGCCCTTATGGATTGGTATCATTAGAGTACAGATAAAGTTCCAATCATCCACTAAAAATAAATGAATAATTTATTTTATTACTGCAACAATACCTATCCTATTCTATTTATGTTTATTCTGTCTGTGCTTTGTATCATGGCACCATGTATATATTTCAATATATTACCTTTTTTTTTTTTTTCAACGTTTATTTATTTTTGGGACAGAGAGAGACAGAGCATGAACGGGGGAGGGGCAGAGAGAGAGGGAGACACAGAATCGGAAACAGGCTCCAGGCTCTGAGCCATCAGCCCAGAGCCCGAC
Organism: Lynx rufus; assembly: GCF_022079265.1. Taxonomy (NCBI): domain Eukaryota; kingdom Metazoa; phylum Chordata; class Mammalia; order Carnivora; family Felidae; genus Lynx; species Lynx rufus. Next base: position 7,713,164 of record NW_025814878.1, read on the forward strand.
GCGGGGCTCGAACTCACGGACCGCGAGATCGTGACCTGGCTGAAGTCGGACGCTTAACCGACTGCGCCACCCAGGCGCCCCTCAATATATTACCTTTATTCTTTAATGACTTTCTTTGTTCAAATATGTCAGGAAAACTCACAGAGCATCAATCACAACAATCATTCCAAAATATCATTCGTGTATGTTTTGTGTTGAATGGTGTTATCTCCGAAAGGGATACTGAAGTCCTCTTACTGGGCATGAAATGAAATGAAAACTTACTTGGAAACAGGGTTTTTGCATATAAGTTAAAATGAGCTTAAACTGGTGAAGAGTGGGGCCTTCATCCAACATGACTGGTGTCCTTCGAATAAGGAGGAAGTGACATGGAGACTCAGAGGGACAACGCCATGTGACAACACAGGCCAGGAGGATGTGAAGCACCTGCAAGTCAAGGATTGTTGGGGACAGCGGGAGCTAGGAGGCAGGCATGACGTTGGTTCTCCTCTAGAGCCTTCAGAGAGAGAATAGCTTTGCCGACCCCTGGATTTCAGACTTCAGAACCACGAGGGGATACATTTCCTTTCCTTTAAGCCATCACGTTTGAGACGTGCTTTGTACTTGTGCTTTGGTAGCCCTAGGGAGCTAATACTGTGTAGTTGGTAAATAAATTATATTAGATAGAGATTGAGAAAAACATATGCCACTCACTATTTGGGGGGGGGGTATTCATCTTTTTGTTTAGTTTTTTTCACATTAGATAGGAAAATGTGGTTCTAAGAGGTGAAGTAACATGCCTGAAATCATATACACAGGATGAGGCAGAGCACTGAGGAAAAATGGTAGATAATTTCTTTCAGTTTCAGATAAATGGTGTTACCAATGACAAATGGCATGAGTTGATGACCAACACAGGACCTTGACTAAGGCGACCAGAGTTTCCAGCTCTCATCCTGTTACCTATTATGTGAACTGTTGAAAAATTGATTTTCTTAACTTCAGTACACTTTTTAAAAGGAAGAAATTGAATGAGATGTTCCCTAAGATTTATTCCAGACCTGATCAACTGTTACATGCATTGTTTTTTATTAGATATTAATATGTTTCTCTATTTCACTAATAGCTGCTCGAAAGTTACCTTCGTAAGTACCCAAAAAATAGCCATAAAGTCACTGGTTGTGCCACTAATTAGTCCATTCCAGTTATTCACACAATCAGATATCCTTGAAATAATGAAAAATGCTTGATAAATTTCAAGAATTGGATTGTCTCATGAATTATTAAAAGATGCAGGTCTAAAACAAAATGCTCATTGTGAGAGAAAATACACATATTTAAATTATTTTCATTTGGGGATCATTCATCACAGGAAAAAGTTTCACTATTTTAAAAAGTTAAGTGTTACAGTGAAGTGTCTTGCAAATAGTAAACACTGTATTTTTTTTAGTGTATTTATTTACTTTGAGAGAGAGAAAAAATAGGGAGAGGGGAGAGAGACAGAGAGAGAGAGAGGGAATCCCAAGCAGCCTCCACACTGCCAACACGGAGCCCAAAGGTGGGGCTTGAACTCGCGAACAATGAGATCATGACCTGAGCCAAAATCTAGAGTCAGGGGCTGAATAGACTGAGCCACCTAGGTGCCCCAAAACACTCTGTATTTTTTAATTCCCTTCTCCTCTTCTGACCTTAGGAGAGGTTAAAGATATAATTAGCTTACATTGAGCAATTTCTGTCTTCATGTATCATGTATCCAAAAACTATTCGAAAAGGGTAATATCCGAGAGTACTAGAGTTAAGATAAAAACTGAAAGTGAAATGTTTCAGGATTCCATGCTCATGGAAATTATATGCCAGGATACTGAAAATATTAACAGATGAGATCATATGAAAGGTCAATGGAAAATGGAGAAATGAAGAGGAAGAAAGGAGGTACCAAAAACCTAAATTCAAGCACCCAAATCATCAGATGCCCACTCAGTATCTAAAACAAAGTATCGAATTTACTGTTTGCTAAGCAGGGGAAAGCTACTTAAGAGAGACTATGACTGATTGCTTAGTTTAGAAGGGTGTTCACTCAAGCGAAGAAGTTGCCGATTCAGCCAATTTCAGAAGCATAGACTGTCACTGATTTGCTGGCCTTCAGAAGTGTGGTCGCTGAGGGTAATTGATCATAAGGGATGGCTTTAAACCTTGTGCTGGCAGTAACTTATTTTTACAGCCAAATAAAATTTTCTAGGAGAATAAGAATTTTTTTCAGGGCACATCATCTTGATACTTTGTTAATTTGCTAGCCAAGCAATAAATGCAGTTTTATTTGGCAACGCATTTGAAGATGTACCTGGGCCTTTAAAATATAAATTTCAATAGCATTGATATTTAATTCTGGAAAACTCAGAAAATATTATGAAAAAATGGGTGGGTATTTCATCAAGAATACTCTTGTACTATTTTGATATCATTACAAATAGATTTTAGACAGTGAAAGTCTATTATAATGGATTATAAAAAACAATACAATAAAATAATAAAACAATAATTGTTTTCTTTACCGGTAAGCTCATAAGACTAGATCAGGAATTGTCAGGTAATGGAGACACCCAGGTAAGTTGAAAGATCGGAAGACTAGAGTTTGCATACCGACTCAGCTCCTCATTGATTATAAGATTTTCACAGTACAATTAATTTCTAAGCTATGTATCAAGGTCATAGGCTCAGAGAACAATTTAGAGATATGACCTCAATATTACTAACAAGGGCTTTGGTTGCAAATCTCTAATTGATCTATAATAGTAACTTAGAATGAAAAATTATGAGACTTAAGGAGTCTTGCCATCCCATTATCTTAAGGCTTAGTCTAAAGTCATGTCTCAGCAGTCTGATCCCTATGCCAGCGCCTTGGTTTTCCCTCTGATATTCATGATTTTATATTTTACTTGGTCTGTTAGAATGCAGAGCCTGAGGCAGGGATGAAAGTTATGGTATTCTATTTGGGAAGGTCAAATCTAAGGAGGTGATTGAAAGAGTGAAGTCAGGTGCTTTAAGATGACATGTGCAAGAGGAGCAGGTTGCTCTGTTGGTATTTCTGCTCACCATGGTATCTGAGATTCTCTGGAAGAATTACAAGGAGAAAGCACACTAAGGCACAGTCCACAAAAGGGAGAGTCATCTGCCTGATTCCACGTTTCCTGCTTCCCATCAGCTGTGTGATTCACCTCCTCACCTCTGAGTCACATATATGGTCTCTCTCAAATCTGCTCAGGAAGGCATATCTCATGCCAGTACCAGTTGGAATCTCATCCAAGTCTGGAATTAGAGGGGTGACAAGCGCAGAGAGGCTCTGGGTGGAGCCCCAGCATTTCAAATTCATCTAGCTGGATTCTTCAGCTGACTGGGTGAGGTCCAGCAAGGAGGTAGGGCACCTGCAAGAGCTCTAGCTTCTTCTGGGCCCCGTCCCTGCACTAGGGCTGCGGCAGTGCTGGTGGAGGACTCGTGATAGCTTGAGAAGGAAAGAGGTAATAAAGGAGACATAAATTCCTAAGTGTCGTGTCTGACCATCCCGATGGTCAGAACATCAAGAGAAAAGAGAACTTGGTCTGAATTTCCCATTTCGTGTTATTGTTCCTTAAAAGCTACACTGGGTCCCACTTGGTCTGCTAAGGACTGTAGACTCCCAAGCAGGACTCCATTTCCTTAACGGATCAAACCTCACCAACCAAATCCCCTAATAGGGGGAGTCTTCACCCTCTCCAGGTCTGCCCTTCCCACAAACATCTAATGGAATTGCCTCAACTCATGTCCTTGATGATTCCATTTTGCTTTTTTAATACATCTAATTCTCCAGAAGAGTAGAAGGAATAATGTTTTTCATCTCTTTTTAAAGTTTAGAAGTTCTGGGGCTCCTGGGTGGCTCAGTCGGTCTGGCTCAAGCGCCAGGCTCTTGATTTCTGTTCTGGTCATGATCCCAGGGTGGTGGGATCGAGTGCTGCTCCAGGCTTTGCGCTGAGAATGGAGCCTGCTTAAGATTCTCTCTCTTTCTCCCTCTGCCTCTTTCCCTTGCTTGGGCTCTCTCTCTAAAACAAAACAAAAAAAATAATAATAATAATAAAGTTTAGAAGTTCTTATGCACAATGCCAACCGATCTAAATATTGAAATAATATTATATTAATTTCTCAACACCTGCCGCATTAGTCTGCTACAGCTGGCATAAGAAAATACCACAGACTGGGTGACTTAAATGACAGGAATTTATTTTCTCACAGTTCTAGGGGAATGGAAAGGTCAAGGTATCAGCAGGGCTGTTTCCTGCTAAGACCTCTCTTTCCAGCTTGAGGATGGCTCCCTTCTGACTGTGTCCTCTCATGAAGTTTCCTGTGTGCATGCAGAGATCTCGGATGTCTTTTCCTCTTTTTATAAGGACACCAGTTCTATTGAATTAGGATCTGACCTGTATGACCTCATTTAACCTCAGTCACCTCCCTAAAAACCTTATCTCCAAATACAACCACATTAGGAGTTAGGAATCAACATGTGAATTTTTTTTTGGGGGGGTGCAACTCAGTCTATTATACTTGCTTTGCAGTTTATTATTATTTGAATAAAAATAAGGGAATGAATACTTTTGGAATAACCAGGAGTTTAGTACAAAACAGTAGAAATTCTAATTACAGATTTGTTTGTTTTTAAAAAATTACTTAAGTTATTTTAATCTTTAGATTCATGAAACCATGCATTCACACATAAGGGAATAAAACTGGAGAAGCAAGGGGCGCCTGTGTGACTCAGTTAAGCTTCCAACTTCAACTCAGGTCATGATCTTGCAGTTTGTGAGTTCGAGCCCCGTGTCAGGCTCTGTGCTGACAGCTCAGAGCCTGGAGCCTGCTTCGGATTCCGTGTCTCCCTCTCTCTCTGCCCCTCCCCTGCTCATGCTCTGTCTCTCTCTGTCTCTCAACAATAAGTAAACGTTAAAAAAAATTTAAAACAAATTGGAGAAGCCAAGTGATCAGTTAAATGTTTTTTGTTACATGTAGCAAAAAGCAATGCTAATGGGCTTAATTAATGAAATGAATTTGCCGTCTCATATAATTGAAAAAGTTCTACCATTAGAAGAACTGTAAGTCATGCCCTACCCAGACTTACTTTTCAGACCAGCTTCATCCTCAGTGGCAAGATGTCTGCTCCAGTTTAAACTCATGTGTAGACACCACACCATTCAGAAAGAGTTCCCAGAAAAAAATTCCAAGATATACTCTGAAAAGGGCATTTTATAAAGGGAACCTGTCAATTTCTTCATTATTTTTTTTAATTTTAGTGTTTATTCATCTTTGAGAGGCAGAGCATGAGCAGGAAGGGGCAGAGAGAGAGGGAGACACAGAATCGGAAGCAGGCTCCAGGCTCTGAGCTGTCAGCACAGAGCCCGATGCGGGGCTCAAACCCACGAACCATGAGATCATGACCTGAGCCAAAGTGGGATGCTTAACCGACTGAGCCACCCAGACGCCCCTTCTTCATTATTAAATATCGGCAGGGATATGGAGTGTGCTCATCGGCCTATTCTAGAACTTGCAATAAATATCAGGAGTTCTTGGCAAAGAATAAACGAAGCATGGATGCTAGGGATGTAACAGGAGAAGTCCAACTCCCCCACTTAGTCTGACATGAGTGTATTCTTTAGGAAAAACATGTACAGAAACAAAAAGGACTCCATCATTCTCAAAAATGAGGTACAGGACTCAGAGAGGGTTCTTCTTCTGATTTATTACAATGCAAATGTCTGCAGTATATTTTTTGCTAAGTAAATCATTTTAACTTAGCTATTTGGCAATGTGTTGATGAAACTAAAGTCATTGTGATACACTAGTTTTTCTATCTTAGAGAACCTGGTGGGTGAATAGAATATGGGCTTCTGAAAGCAAGCAGGCATGTCCTTGTGATTGTCAGTAAAATCCTAACTCCTGCTAGAACTACAGCCCATTATAAACCAATCCAGCTGCAGACAGCCTTAAATATGTTCCTATACATACTTACAATAGTTTATATGTGCTTCTTGAAAAGTCTTCTTTATTATTTAAGTGACCAAATATTTCTGTGTCCCTAAAATTATAACATAATAAAGATCGTGAATTTTTTATGGCAGTCTATGCAGATTAAATGCTGTAATACATTTTAAAAGTAAACAAAAAATAATAATTTAGAACAGTTAGAACTAAACTTTAACCTCTGTAGAATCTACATTTAGGACTTACATTTTGTGTATTTATAAAGTAACGTGAACTTAAAAATATTTATTATATTTTAGTATATTTTACTAATTCTACTTGAAATTCACATGATTCTGGCTCTCAAGAAGGCAAAAGCAAATATGCATAATATTTTAAGAATTAAAAGGTGTGTTTATCTCATTTCTAAAGCCTTGCTTTTAAAAAGGGTTTAAAACCACTTATGATTTTTGAAGATTATGAGACACCCACTAAATTAGTATGTAAAATAGCAGTGCAAGAGAAATTGATTTTGTTGTTTTTTAAATCAGGAACTTAAACTCTTCTCAAATTTCCTGGGGAAAACACAATATTTGAAACCTCCTCGTGAAGAAAGTCCATAATCTTCACAGTGGGCAACCCTCACACACTGGCTGTGAAAAATCCAATAATCAGTGTTGTAGACAAGTTTGTTTTGAAAAGACTAAAAAGAGGAAATTATAGGAAAATAGTAAGTAAATCTAAAATAAACTTTATTGGATGTCAATTTTAGAGTTAAAATGCATCTGTCTTTGCCTTTTCATTTCAATCAGTAATTGTTTTCGGGGAGTACTGAAATCTCTTATAAATTAAAAACTTTTTCTAGGAATGGCTTATGATCAGACCCCTGAGAAAAACGCCATGTTTTTCTCATTTATTTCCTCCTCTTAGTTCACTTATCTTTCCCCACAGATTCTGACCCACTAATAAGAAAGTGGTATGACATGAATATTAGTAAATTTGTTATTGAACACACTTTATTGTAGTGAACATTCATATGAATTGACAGGAACGTTCACATGAATTGACTTCTTTAATAATACAACCTAATTCAGGAAGGTAAATATTATTCCCATGATCTCTAGAGAGGAAAAACAGCTACTGTTTGCTTGGGTGAAATGAATCAACTTGCTTTGATCTATAATTCTCAAATTTACTTAATTGGTGGAAGTATGATATATTGGGCCATGCTCCCCTTCAGTAGTAAGAACTTGAAGATGCTAATTCTACTTGCACCTTGAGCATGTGACCTTGAGCTGTGTGACCCTGAGCATGCCATTTGCCTACACTGTGTTTTTCTTCTCTTGGAGAAGCAGGAATGCAGAGCAAAAACGCCATAAATCCTGAAACCAGTCTGCCCAGATTTGAATCCAGGTTTTATGGCCTTTTGCCCGGATGGCTTTGTGAAGTTTGCTTAACCTTGCTATGCACCAATTCTCTCATCTGTGAAATGAGATAAACAGAAGTGTGAACTCATCAAGATATTTGGGGGAATTAAAATGAACAACTGGAAAGTACTTAGATCATTGCCTGGTACTCCATGAGCACTCTATGAGCACTTGGTAATAAACAGGCCAGATGCTTTACATAAATACATTCTTTAACTCTCAGGACAGTCGGGCAAAGACAGTAGAATTTGCTTTTTCCAAATAAGAAACCAAAGATTGGAGACTTTCAAGAATCCACTAAAGCTTATTTACTTAACGAGTGGTAGAGCTGGTATTTTTAGCTCAATTCTGCAGTGTTCCAAAGTCTCTGCTCTTTCCATTATATGATCTGTAGCCTCAAGATGATCACTTTCTAATGGGAGAACAAACAGACGAGAGACAAGTAAAACAGGATATAACGTGATCTGAATCTGCTGTCTCCATTATAGACAAAGTGCCATAGGAAAATTGAGGAGGAAGTAATAAATGAACAAATGAGGTAACATTCAAATTATTTGTGGAAAAATAAATAGTACTTACTTAGTGGAGAAGTGGCAGCTAGACCTTGCCGTTACAGAATTGCCTGTGAACCATTTTACATTGACTCATAATCTCAAAGGTGTGCAAAATCCCCGGGCACCTCTTCACAGGGTGTCTGGTGGTCCAGTGTGGAAGAAGTGGTTTATGGAAAAGGATGATTCTTCTGTGTTTATCTCACAGATTTGTGAGTGTTACATGGGATACTCCATACCAAAGTACTTTCCAAGCTTTAAACTGCACAAAATGACTTTTGAAATTAGAGAAAACTAGTATTCCTAGATACTCAACCAATGTCTCTCCTTTCACCAGCCTGTGCTTGAGAAGCTAACATCTGGAGCTGCATTTGTGGTAAAACATTAACCCTTAAAGACGCATTTGATTAGCATTGTCAGTTTCTTATTCCAAAAATCCCATGGCTAAATTGTAGCATCATCCATGGAAAGTTGAGTCCTATCACAACACTTTTCCAAATCCTAAGAAATTGCATTGGACAATTGTGCATTCTATGACACCATAGCAGTTATACTGTAATATGAATAATGTGCTTTCTCTTGAGCATTTTAAAGAAAAATTATAATAGTGTGTTGATTTAACTTCTGTTTTTCCAGTCTTCAACAGTATTAAGCTCAAGATTATATTAAAACGATTGTATCAGTTCTAGCAATTTTTTGGCGGGGTCTTTTGGGTTTTCCATGTAGAGTATCATGTCACCTGCAAGGAGTGAAAATTTGACTTCTTCCTTGATGATTTGGATGCCTTTTATTTCTTTTTGTTGTCTGATGGCTGATGCTAGGACTTCCAGTACTATGTTGAACAACAGTGGTGAGAGTGGACATCTCTCTCATGTTCCTGACCTGAGGGGAAAGCTCTCAGATTTTTCCCATGGAGAATGACATTAGCTGTGGGTCTTTCATATATGACCTTTACGATGTTGAGGTATGTTCCTTCGATCCCTACTTTCTTGAAGGTTTTTATCAGGAAAGCATGTTGTATTTTGTCAAGTGCTTTCTCTGCATCTATTCAGAGGATCACATGGTTCTTATCCTTTATTTTATTAATGTAGTATATCACATTGGAGGTTTTGATAACTAATTCAATTTCACTGCTGGTTATGGGTCTCTTCAAATTTTGTATTTCTTCCTGTTTCAGTTTTGTTAGTGCGTGAGTTCCTAGGAATTTTTCCATTTCTTCCAGATTGTCCAGTTTGTTACCATGTAATTTTCCATAGTATACTCATAATTGCATTTTTGTGGTGTCGGTTATGATCACTCCTCTTTCATTCATAATTTTATCTATTTCAGTCCTCTTTCTTTTGTTTTTGATAAGTCTGGCTAGGGGAGGTATCAGTTTTGTTTATTCTTTCAAAGGACCAGCATTTAGTTTCATTGATCTGTTCTACTGGCTTTTGTTTGTTTGTTTGTTTCTATATCATTTACTTCTGCTCTAATCTTTATTATTTCCCTTCTTCTGTTGGCTTTAGGCAGGATTTGCTGCTCCTTTTATAACTCCTTTAGGTGTAAGCTTGGGTTGGTATAGTTGGGACCTTTCTTGCTTCTTAAGACAGGCTTGAATTGCAATGTACATTCCTTTTAGGGACTGCCTTTGCTGCATCCCAAAGGGTTTGGACTGTCATGTTTTCATTTTCATTTGTTTCCATGTATTTTTTTTTTTATTTCTTCTTTAGTTTCCTGGTTAACCTGTTCATTCTTTAATAAGATGTTCTTTAGTCTCCATGTATTTCAGGGCTTTCCAAAATTTTTCTTGTGGTTGATTTCAAGTTTCATAGCCTTGTGATCTGAAAATATGCATGGTATGATTTCAATCTTTTTGTATCTTTTGAGGGCTGATTTGTAACCCAGTATGTGATCTATTCTGGAGAATGTTTCAAGTGCACTCAAGAAGAATGTATATTCTGCTGCTTAAGGATGAAATGTTCTGAATATATGTTAAGTCCATTTGGCCCAGTGTGTCATTCAAAACCTTGGTTTCCTTGTTGATTTTGTCCTTAGATGATCCGTCTATCCATTGCCGTAAGTAGGGTATTAAATTCCCCTACCATTATGATATCAATGTCAATGAACTTCTACATGTTTGTTATTAATTGATTTATATATTTGGGTGCCCTCAAATAAAAAGTCTAAATATTTACAATTGTTAAATTTTTTTGATGGATAGACCCCTTAATTGTTACATAATGCCCTTCTTAATCTCTTGTTACAGTCTTTGTTTTAAAGTTTAGTTTGTTTGATATAAGTATGGCTACTCCGGCTTTGTTTGGACATCCATTAGCATATGTACCAATAATGAAGCAGCAGAAAGAGAAATCAAGGAATCGATCCCATTTACAACTGCACCAAAAACCATAAGATAACTAGGAATAAACCTAACCAAAGAGGTTAAAAGAACTGTATGCCAAAAACTATAGGAAGCTTATAAAAGAAATTGAAGAAGACACAAAGAAACGGAGAAATATTTCATGCTCATGGATTGGAATAACAAATATGTTAAAATGTCTATACTATCCAGAATAATCTACACATTCAAAGCAATCTCTATCAAAATAATGCCAGCATTCTTCACAGAGCTAGAACAAACAATTCTAAAATTTGTATGGAACCAGAAAAGACCCCAAGGAGCCAAAGCAATTCTGAGAAAGAAAACCAAAGCTGAAGGCATCACAATTCCAGACTTCAAGCTGTATTACAAAGCTGTAGTCATCAAGACAGTATGGTACTGGCACAAAAACAGACACATAGGTCAATGGAACAGAATAGAGAACCCAGAAATCGACCCACAAATGTATGGAAAACTCATCTTCGACAAAGCAGGAAAGAATATACCATGGAAAAAAAAGACAGTCTCTTCAACAAGTGGTGCTGGGAAAACTAGACAGTGACATGCAAAAGAATGAAACTGGACCATTTTCTTATACCATACATAAAAATAAATTCAAAATAGATGAAAGACCTAAATGTAAGACTGGAAACCATCAAAATCCTACAGGAGAAAACAGGCAACAACTTCTTTGACCTCAGCTGTAGCAGCTTCTTACTAGACATGTCTCTGGAGGAAAGGGAAACAAAGGTAAAAATGAACTATTGGGACCTCATCAAGATAAAAAGATTCTGCACAACAAAGGAAACAATCAGCAAAACTACAAGGCAGCCAACAGAATGGGAGAAGATATTTGCAAATGACATATCGGAAAAAGGTTAGTATCCAAAATCTATAAAGAATTTCTCAAACTCAACGCCAAAATACATATAAGCCATGGAAGAAATGGGCAGAAGACATGAATAGACATTTTTCTGAAGAAGACATCCAGATGGTTGACAGACACATGAAAAGATGCTCAACACCACTCATCCTCAGAGAAATAGCAAATCAAAACCACAGTGAGGTACCACCTCATACCTGTCAGAATGGCTAAAATGAACACCCTGAGAAACAACAGCTATGGGCAAGGATGTGGAGAAAGGGGAACCCTTGTGCACTGTTGGTGGGAATGCAAACTGGTGCAGCCACTCTGGAAAACAGTGTGGAGGTTCCGCAAAAAATTAAAAATCGAGCTACCCTATGACCCAGCAATTGCACTACTAGCCATTTATCCAAAGGATACAAAAATGCTGATTCAAAGGAGCACATGCACCCGAATTTTTATAACAGTACTATCAACCATAGCCAAATTATGGGAGGAAACCAAATGTCCTTTGACTGATAAATGGATAAAGATATGGTATATATACACAATGGAATATCACTCAGAGACAAAAAGAATGAAATCTTGCCATTTTCAACAATGTGGATGAAAGTATAGAGTGTATTATGCTAAGTGAAATGTCAGTCAGAGAAAGAGGTGTATTGTATGATTTCAGTCAGATGTGGAATTTAAGAAATGAAACAGATGAGCCTAAGGGAAGGAAAGGAAAAATAAGACAAAAACAGAAGTGAGAAAAACCATAAGAGACTTTTAAATACTGAGAACAGGGGAGCCTGGGTGTGGCCTAGTTGGTTAAGCATTTGACTTCAACTCAGGTCATGATCTTGCGGTCCGTGAGTTCAAACCCCGCATTGGGCTCTGTGCTGACAGCCTGGAGCCTGCTTGGGATTCTGTATCTCTGTCTCTCTGTCCCTCCTCTGTTTGTTATCTGTTTCTGTCTCTCTCAAAAATAACTAAACATAAAAAAAAGTGTTTAAATAATAAATAAATAAATAGATAAATAAATAAATAAATAAATACTGAGAACAAACTGAGTGTTGCTGGAGGGGAAGTGGGTGTAGGGATGGGCTACATGGGTGACGGGCATTAAGGAGGGCAGTTGTGATGAGCGCTGGATGTTATATGGAAGTGATGAATCACTAAATTCTATTCCTGAAACATATACTACACTGTATGTTAACTACCTTGAATATAAATTAAAAAAAATTAAAACTATTTTTGTCAGCCTTTTCATGCATTTACTGATTCATCAAATATTTATTAGGTGCTTGGAACTGTTCTAGGGCTTAGGATATACCAGAGAACAAAACTCACAAACTGGCCCTTTTAGAGTTTTCGTCTTAGCAAAAGAGGAGAGAAAAAGACAACAAATACAATAAATAGACAAGTGTTAGGACATGTTAGAGGATGGTATAAGCTGTGACAAACTAAAGGCACATAGAAGGAATTAAAAGTGCTGGTTGCAGGAGAGACATGGGCTGTTGTTCAAAACACAGTGGTCACAATAAGGTAAGTTGAGAAAGTGAATTGGAACTAAACCTTGAGGGGAGGTTAGTCACATGAATATTTGGTGGAAGACTCCAGGAAGAGGCCAAAAACCAGCTAAAAGCTTAATACAGCTGAAGGAACACGAGTCATGGCCTGTAAGAGAAAAGGCTGAAGTGGAAGAAACACAGAGAGATTGGATTATGGAAAGACTTCTTGGCATTTTCAGACTTTGACTTTTACACTGAGATGAGAAGCCATTTTCAGGGGTTCACCAGGAAAGTGATATGCTCTGATATTCATTTTATTTTTTTAATGTTTATATATTTACTTTGAGAGAGAGCACGTGCAAGTGGGGGAGGGCAGAGGGAAAGGGAAAGAGACAATGGCGCACAGCCCCTCGCGGGGCTTGAACTCGCGAACAGTGAGATCGTGACCTGAGCCAAAACCAAGAATTGGACGCTTAACCAACTGAGCCATCCAAGCACCCCAAATATTCATCTAAAAATGCTGATTTTGGCTGTTGTGCTGTGGATGGCCTACAGAGGTCGAGAGCAGAAGCAGTTAGCTCCAAGGAAGTCCTATTCTGAAGAGAAATGAGTGACTTTCAGTTTCCCCAAGTTCTTTCCTTGACTCTTTTTCTGGTTATCGATATGACCTTGATCAAATCGCTATGTCTCTCTGGGCACACATTTTTTAATTTATAAAAAGAAAATTGACTTGAAGAAATTGTAGCTCTCCTTCCAGCTCCAAAAATGTGTGAACCATGAATCTGCACATTTTTATAAAAAGCAGTTTCCCCCAGTATTCAATAAAGCGTTGATTATTTAAAAATCATTGCTTCATTTCCTTGTTTGGGGCAGGCAATTGTTGATATTCAAATTACTGAGAACCTAGTTTTAATTTGACAAACATTTGCTGAGTTGAAATAATGCATCTGCTAAAAATGAATGTCGTGTTTGGGGTTATTTCGTCAAATGATGAAAGACTCCAATTTGATGGTCGTGGAGATTCTTGAAAGAACAGAGGAAAACATAAAATGAACCAAAAGTTAAAGTGGTAAATTTGTTCATATAGGTAAAAAAAAAAAAAAAAAAGGCACAGATTCAAGAAAAAGAGAATGTTGAAGATCTATATTTTAAAAAATTCAGCCCCCCCCCAAAAAAAAATTCAGGGCCAATATAAATATTCAAATATTAGAAATAATTTTCAGATTATGAGAAGTTATTGACTTTCTATTTTACGCAAATTTTTGCTTCACAAATTCATGAAAGCTGTTACATGTTTTCTTTATAGTTTCTTTTTTTTAAAGCTTATTTATTTATTTTTGAGGGAGATCGAGTGGGGGAGGGACAGAGAGAGGGAGAGAGAGACTCCCAGGCAGGCTATGCACTGTCAGCACAGAGCCGGTCGCGGAGCTCTATCCCATAAACTGCGTGATCATAATCTGAGCTGGAATCAAGAGTCGGATGCTTAATGTACTGAGCCATCCAGATGCTCCTGTTCTATAGTTTCCTAATTAATATTAATATATTCAGTAAATCGTTGAATGTGATTTTTTCACTATGGCCTATAAAACATGCGAATGTGTCGTCTGTCTTTTAATTAGGAAAAAAATTCATATTTTGCAAATTAAGTGAAATTTCAAGCATACCTATTGTTGATAGTTTTGGATATTCTCTCTGAACTCAAATAGCTATTTGAGTTCCAAATGTAAATTTGGAACACATAGCCTAGGTGTTAGCTCACGATCTAGCCAAACAGATTTTAGCTTAAATTATAATTCTGAAACTTACTCATTCTGCGACCTTGAGAAAATTTCTTGCATTTCTTGGAGTCTCAAGGTCTCTAAAATGTATCTAATAGGATTGAAAGCTATATTGTGTTAAAGAGCTTAACAAAGTGGCCAAAAGATTCTTGAAAATGCTTCCTTTTATACTTATTATTAATTCATTCAGATCCTTTCTTCACTATCATTGTTATTATTTTCATGGAAACTAGGTCCTGGAAGTGATTAAAAAAAAAAGACATTTAAACTTTTCTTCCTTACGTGGTCTGAACTATTATTTATTTTTAAGGATGGTTGCAAAATGCAAAGAGAAATGAGAGCTATTTTTTAAGTCTGATGTTATGTTTCACGTATTTATTTTCACAGCTACCAGTAACATACAGGGAGAAACAGTAGCTGAACATCACAGGGAAAGTAGCAGTTTAGCCTTGACTCTGTGAGTCTAGTCCATTGACGTGGTTTCACTTTTCAAGATATTAAATATGATCAGGTTCATTTCTTTTCATCTACTTTCCTTTTCTGTATTTTGATTTCTCCGCAACTCTCTCCCTTCCAGCCACCAAAAAGATTGTTATCTCAAATTCAAACTAACTCTTCAACTATTTTTTAAACAAATCCAAAGATCACTTTAAATGTATGGCAATTTGTTGGTAGAAAATATAATACATCATGACATTCAACAAAAGTTCATGGAAATATGCAACAAAAGTGAATAATATGAAATATACAGTATTATATAAACATATATATACATATATAAATGTATATGTATTTTACACATATATAATAACTGGAAGAGGATAATGTTAGAGAAATAAGAATTACAAAGAGCCATATAAAGTAAAATAAAGATATTCAAAATTCAAAACAGAGGTAGAATTTATTTATTAATTCAACAATTGTTTACTAAGTACCTAATATGTGCTGGGCCAGTTGCTAAACACCAGGAATACAGTAATAAATAAAACAGACAAAAATGAAAATTCCTTCCTTATGGACCTTATAGTCTAAGGGGAATGAAAGACAATAAATATTAATTTATTCTTATTTATGCCATTTCGTTATGTTTACTTAGGAACTAGCATAAAATATATGTTGGACAATCAATAATGCCAAGAATTGGGAGATAAAAAAGCTAAAGGAGAGATTGAGAGACAATAAAAAAAGATCATCACAGGATGGGGTGGCCAGGAAATGTCTCCCAGGGAAGAAGATTGCTGAGAAAGGACCAGATGTGGAGACTTAGCCTGATAGCCATGGGGGGAAGCGTGTCTAAGCGGAAAGCACCATGAACTTGATGTGCCAGAGGTACCTAACATGCCCAAGGAACAGGGTGGCTTTAGTGGGACCTCATGGAGAGAGCAGACAGGAGGAGGTGGTGCCTCAGATGGGCATCACAGCCACGTCGTGCAGGGACTTTCAGTCCAAGTAAGACTTCTCTCTCTCTCTCTCTCTCTCTCTCTGTCTCTCTCTCTCTGTCTCCCTCTCCCTCTCTCTCTCTTTCACCCCTGCTTCTCTCTCTCTCTCTCCCTCCATCCATTCTTTTTTCCTTCCTTCCTTCTTTCCTTCCTTTTTTTTTTCCTGAATAACATGGAAATCCATTGCTGTGGCTCAAGTAGAGTGACATGATGTAATCTAAGATATACACAGATCACACTGGCTGTTTTGTTAGGAACGGACAACGGAAGAGCAAGAAAATATGTTCCCATCAGGAAGTTATAATACCTCAAAACCATAGATGGGCTTTCTGTTCACTTATAGATGTTCCTGGCTCCCTTTATGGCTATCAGTGTAACACTGAGAAAAATCGTGAAATCCTCTGGCCCAATTTCCTTATTTATTAAATAAGCAAATTAGATCAGAGACCTAAACTTCCTCCAGCTCTGCTGATTTATGATTCATGAATCTGAACAAAATCTTGAAATTATTTTTTTCTACTACATATTTAGGCTGAAGCAGTTTCCAGAAGCAATACCAATGGTACCACTAGAAACCCTCCATAGTGATGATAGCAATGCCTTCCTAACACTAGTGTCATATATTATTCAAAACTTTTTGGTTTTTTGTGTGTGCTTATGTGCACAGAAGTCATTTCTTTGGTAAAATGTCCAGACTGAAACTATTTGTAGAAAGTACAATTGCCAGAAATTTCCCACAGATTGACACTTATGAAATAAAATGGTCACTGTGGGGCTCCTGGGTGGCTGAGTCCGTTAAGTGTCTGACTTCAGCTCAGGTCACGATCTTGAGGTCCGTGAGTTCGAGCCCAGCGTCGGGCTCTGTGCTGACGGCTCAGAGCCTGGAGCGTGCTTTGGATTCTGTGTCTCCTTCGCTCTCTGCCCCTCCCCCGCTCACACTCTGTCTCTATCTGCTTCTCAAAAATAAATAAATGTAAAAAAAAATCAAATGGTCATTGCAACGGGATTTTTTATTCCTTGGAGACATTAAAAATATATATATTTCATAGCATTCTGAAAAAAATGCTTTCTTAGACATTTAAGATTGTTACATTCTGCATAAACCTTTCATGGTCCTAGCATTGAGAGAGGTTAAAAAGAACCTAACAGCCCACCTGGATGACTCAGTCAGTTAAGCGGCTGACTCTTGATTTCAGTTCAGGTTATGATCTCATGGTTTGTGAGTTCGAGTCCTACTGTTGAGATCTGTGCTGACAGAGCGAAGCCTGCTTAGGAATCTCTCTCTCCCACTTTCTCTCTGTCCCTCCTCCCCCCTCAAAATAAATAAATAAACTTAAAAAAAATAAAAATACCTGACATTCATTCTACATGGACTATTTAGCAGGTGCTTGTACAGATACAATGCCATTACATCACAGCAGGAACCCTATGTGCTCACTTTTACTTTACACTTTATAGAACAAAAGAGTTATTTAAAACATACAGAAGTTACATATCCAATAAGTACTGAGCAGGGATTTGAGCTCAGGTGTGTCATATTCTATATGATTTTCACTTCGCCTTTGCTACTCTCAGTGTGATTTGTGGACCACAGCTTTGACATCACCTGAAAGCGTGGGAGAAATGTACAATCTCAGACACTATATGGGATCTAGTGAATCAGAATTTACATTTTAACAAGTTCTCCAGGTGGTTCGTGTGCATATGAAATTTTGAAAAGCATCACGCTATGCTTCATGGCTTTTTATCACTATAGATACTGTTTGTATATTTCAAGTTCCTAAGCTGGGCGTGCTGAGATCTGAAATTCACAGTAAACTCCAAAATCATGCTGATAAAATTCACGAGACAACTTGATTATGGTGTTTGGTACATACATATATAGTCATATACATATGTATGAACATACCCACCTGCACAGGCATACACATGCCTTGCCAAGAGAAAGAAACACAGAAACAGAAAGAGAGTTCTTACCAGAAAATGGAACAAAAGATACTGATCTAGGAAGTGGGCTTAATAATTTTTACAAAATTAAGATAATGGTAATTCATTGTGACCAACAGAGCAACCTGCAACCCTCTTCCTGACACTCTTTTATATGAGAAATGTAAGCTCCACATGTCAGGCGAAAAGAAAACACAATACACTGTGAGTGTAGATGCCTGACTTATCCCCAGATTACTGGTTGCCAGACTCTTCGTTATTAAAACTTCAAAAACATTGAAAGGCCTCCAGACATCATTTACTCTGTGTCTAGAAAGAGCCTCCAGTGTCAAAGTATTAAATATATTTATCACTTCAAAATCATTGCCCTGTGATGTTTGCATGTTCTTAATAAAGCAATAAGCATTGTAGAAATGATGAAAAGTTTCTGTGCAGGACACAGGAAGTGCTAAGCTACGTCCTAGGAACTCATACCTAACGAGAGTGTTTGGATCATAGAAACAATTGGAGACCCGCTCTGCAGTATATTTTCTGCTACAGATTTCCTGTTCTTTGAGTTCCCTTTTATTTTCTCCTATTTCTAAAATATTGTATTTTATTTTACTACTTTGAAATTTTCTGAACATATTTTTATATATCATTCTTGGTAAATATGCAAAAGTGTGAGTCCCTAATTCTGACACACTGTATATTCTAGTGTATAGGTATGCGAGGCGCTGAACATGAAGCCATTCTCAACACAGTTCGCTTAAGCTCACGGTCAAGTCCTGGAGGGTGATTGGTTGAGGCTAAGCTGACACTGAGGTGTCGTAATTGAACTTGACTAGGTTACTGGGTATTGGAAGTTGGGGAGGACCTATTGATAAAAAGTTGGGCTTTATTTTGTCTACAGTCTGATATAGCATGTTGATTAACAGGCTGACCTATAGAATCAATCTTCCTACTTCTGGCTGTGTGACTTTGAGCAAGTTACTTATTTCTTCTGTAGCTTGGTTTCCTCTTCATTCAACCGGAAATTTAAAAATATATATATCTATATATATATACCTATCTAGTAATGTTGTTACGAGCATAAAAAGAAATAATGATGCTTTTAAAAGTGCTTGGCAAGCACTCAATAAGGTTAGCTGTAATGGTTCTGTTCTTTTAACAGAACATCTTACTGATAGTATTTCTCCATGTACATGATTAAACATTCTTTGCAAGTGTGTTTTTTAATAATTGCATAAAGTTTCATGATGTGTTTATGCCATAGTTTGTGTACCTATTCTTTGAGTTTGTTAGACATCTGAGTAGTATCTAATTTTAAATTAACTGTAGCTTGCATTCTTCCGTATAAATCTGTGTTCAAATGTCTGATCACTTACTTGGAAAAAAATTCTTATTAGTTGAAGAAGATAGATGTTAAAATCACTACTATAAAAAATGTAGCAGTAAAAACATTCTGCCAGCTACATAGAAGTGCCAGTGAAAGACGTGACTCTGAAGTTTATTTGGACTTTAAACTCTATGAATCAGTGATCAGGAGTCTACGATCGCCTTACATCACTAAGGGGTATGCCACAAACTGGACATAGCAGGTATCAGCTTCTACGGTGCATATCTAGATGGGATTAATTTAGGACATAAAAGATACCTTTTTGCTAAATTAGGGGTAAACTCAACAAGTTTTCTCCATTCATCTTTTCCTGGGTACTGTTTATTACATCCCATGCCATCTATGTAGAAGTTGTTTTGTTTTAGGAAATTATATAAAACAGAAATACAGGAATGGAAGCCATCCAGAGATAACTACTTTCACATTAACTTGATATCATCATTTATTTGAATTTGTGAAATTTTGGAGTCAAAATGTGTCTTTTTTAACATGTATTTTTAGATTACTAATGCCCTAGAAATTTTTTAATGTTTATTACCCACTTGCATTAGTTTTTTCTGGCTGCTATAACAAATTATGACAAGCTTGGTGACATAAAACAATAGAAATTTGTTTTCTTGCAGTTCTGGAGACCAGAAGTCTGAAATCAGTTTCACTGAGCCAAAATCAAGGTATTGGTAGGGCCATACTCCCTCCAGAGGCTCAAGAGGAGAATCCTTTCCTTGCCTTTCCAGCTTCTGATGGCCACCAGCAGTCACTGGCTGTGACTGTGTCACTGTGATGTCTTATACAGGCACTGTGGTGGCACTAAGTACCCATCGGGCTAATCCAGGATAATTTCATTTTAAAATCCTCATTTTAATCACATCTACAGAACTTTATGACTTAAACTAACATTCATAGTTTCCAGGGATTAAGACTGAATATGGGGCCACCATTCAGCCCATTTATAATTTTACTTTTGAAAATGAACTATTGATATACTTTGTGCTTTCTTCTAACAGCTTTTAACTTTTCTTGTAGCATTAGGTATAGTATCCCCTTGTCTATATTTACTGATAAAGGTTTCAAAATTTCTTCGCACTTTCACTTTCTAAAATGTTGCTGATTTTATTTTTTTAAAGTTTATTTATTTTTGAGAGAGAGACAGAGACAGAGACAGAGACAGAGACAGAGCGTGAGTGGGGACAGGGGGGCAGAGAGAGCAAGACACAGAATCTGAAGCAAACGCCAGGCTCTGAGCTGTCAGTGCAGAGCCTGACATGGGACCCAAACCCACGTACCGTGAGATCATGACCTGAGCTGATGTCAGACGCCTAACGGACTGAACCCCCCAGGCACCCCATTTGCTCATTTTTTTGTTTATTTATTTTTTAATATGGAATTTATTGCCAAACTGGTTTCCATACAACACCCAGTGCTCATCCCAACAGGTGCCCTCCTCAATACCCATCACCCACTTTCCCCTCCCTCCCACCCCCCATCAACCCTCAGTTTATTCTGTTTTTAAGAGTCTCTTATGGTTTCGCTCCCTCCCTCTCTTTTTTTTTTTCCCCCTTCCCCTCCCCCATGGTCTTTTGTTAAGTTTCTCAGGATCCACATAATGAGAAAGAATGAAACATGGCCCTTTGTAGCAACGTGGATGGAACTGGAGAGTGTTAGGCTAAGTGAAATAAGTCACACAGAGAAAGACAGATACCATCTGTTCTCACTCTTTTGCTCATTTTTAAAACGTTGGATTGTTTACTTTCTTATCGTTCACTCTCGAGAGTTCTTTAGATACTCTGTATACAAGTCCTTTATCAGACATGTAATTTGCAACATTTTCTCTAGCCTGTAACTGGCATTTTTATTCTCTTAATAGTATCTTTTCAAAAATAAAAAGACATTTTTTATTTTGACAAAGCCCACATTAATTTTGTCTCCTATGGATCTTGTTCTTGGTGTCGTTTCTTAGAAACAGTTGCATAACCTAAGGGTAAAAGAGATTTCTGTCAGGTTTTTTGTGGAAATTTTAATTGACTTGAGAATTCTTAACACAGTCATTTAATGCCAGAGATGTTTCAAAGTTTTATTTCAGCATCACAGCACAAAGCTTGATAAATTGTGTTTTCATTTTTACTCAATTAAAAATATTTCGTGACTTCCCTTTTGAGTTATTTTTATATCTGAGTTTTCTAGACACTTGGCGTTTAGTTTCTAAATATTTAAGGATTTTCCAGGGACCCTTCTGTCATTCATTTCCAGTTTACTTCTGAAGTGATTATAAAGCATACTTTATATGACTTGAATACTTTTACAATTATTGAGATTTATTTGACGGCTCAAGACTATGGTTTTGTCCTGGTAAAGATTCACGTGCTCTTGGTAAGAATGTGACATTGCTGTGTGAGGTGCTCTGTAAATGTCACTTAGATCCAGTTTTTGATAGTGTTGTTGAATTTTTTTTCTTACTGATATTTTGCCTATTGCTTCTATAAATTGAAAAGGAAGTATTAAAACCTCTGATTATAATTATGATTTTACTCTTGCACTTTTTTTGTTTTGTTCTTTATTTTTTTGCCTTTTGTATTTTGAAGTTCTGTATTTAGGCACATAAACATTTAGGATTGTTATTTCCTTATGACGAGTTGGCCCTCTTTGTCATTATAAAATTACCTTTTTTTATCCCTAGAAGTATTTTTCGCTGTGAAATCTAATTGGCTTTATAACGTAGCTATTTGTTTTCTTTTGCTTAGTGTTAACGTGGTGTGAACTTTTGCATCCTTTTACTTTTAATTTATTTGGTCTTCATATTTAAAGTATGATTCTTATAGGCAGAATGTAACTTGTTCTTGCTCTTAAAATATGTATATATTCTAAAATCACTGATTTTTAATTGAGGTGTTTAGACAAATTATATTTAATGTGATTATTCATGTGGTTAGTGTTAAATTTATAATCATTCTATTTGTTTTCTATTTTCCTGATCTATTCTACTTTCTTTTTCTGCCTTCTTCTGGATTAGATTTTTTAAATTATTCTATTTATCTCATTTGTTGTTTTATCAGTTAAAACTGTTTTATTTTCAGGGTTCCTGGGTGGCTCAGTCAGTGAAGTATCTGACTTTGGCTCAGGTCATGATCTTGTGGTTTGCGAGTTTGAGCCCCGTGTTGGAACCTGTGCTGACAGCTCAGAGCCTGGAGCTTGCTTCGGATTCCGTGTCTCTCTATCTCTCTCTTTCCCCCTCCCCACTTGCACTCCATCTCTCTCTCTCTCTCAAAAATAAATAAACATTAAAAAAAACTGTTTTATTATTTTAGGTAATATTGCTTTAGGATTTTTACTTTAGAATCACTGTTCACTTTCGGGTGATATTATGTTACTTCATTTATATTATAAGGAGTTTTCACTAACATACTTCCTCCTTTCCCCTCCAACCTTTACATCATTTTGTCCTACATTTTACTTTTAAATATATTATAAATACCATACTATATTGTTATTATTTTTATTTAAATAATTTTAAAGTCATATATATTTACTTACATTGTTATCACTTCCACTGCTACTCATTCCTTTTTATAGATCCACACCTCTGTGTGTTATCGTTTAACTTCAGCCTAAAGGTCTGCTAGTAATTACTTTTTTTCAACTCTTGTGTATTGGAAGAGTCTTTATTTTGCCTCCATTTTTGACAGATATTTTAAGAGGCATAGAATTCTATGTTGATAGCTATATTCTTTCAATACTTTAAATGTATTGTCTCACACCCTTCTCATTTGCATTGTTTCCATATAGAAAAATGCCATATTTCTTATCTTCATTCCCTTGTACATAGCATGTCGTTTTCTTTTCTGGCTACTTTTAAGATTTTATTTTTATTATTATTTATTTCAAGCTATTTGTTTTGGGCTCTGCGCTAGCTATCTCCATGGTATTTATAGTTTATTGATCTTCTTGGGTCCATAGCTTTATTGTTCTCATTAAATTTGAGAAACTTCACCCATTATCTCTCTAAATTTTTTTTGCCAACTCCTCCTTCACTTTCCCTCTTCCTTTCTGAACTCCAATTACACACATATTAGGCCGCTTGAATTGTCAAGAGCTCACTGATATTATTTTCTCTTATTTTTATTTAAATCTTCTCTCTGTAATTCATTTTAGATAATTTAAATAAGTGCTATGTCTTCAGATCCACTAATCATTTCTTGTGGGTGTCAAACATGCTACTCTCATCCAGGGTGGGCTTTTTGTTTGTTTGTTTTTGGTTTTTGTTTTTCATTATAGGAAACTCTACACTCAATGTGAGGCTCAAACTTATGACCCAGAGATCAAGAATCACATGCTCTGCCTATTGAACCAGCTAGGTGCCCCTCAACCAGAGTATTTTTTTCTCACAGATATTGTAGTTTGCATTTCTAGTATTAAATTTAACATGGATTAAATTGAGTTCCATGGCTCAACTTAATAGTCTGAATATATGGAATACAACTACAATTACTCTGTTAATATCTTTGCCTGCTAATTTAACATATTCATCAGTTCTGAGTCAGTATCAGTTGATTGGCTTTCCTCCTTATTATGGGTTATAATTCCCCACTTTTTCCCATACTTTTTGATTAGGTGCTAGATAGACATATTGGATTTTATCTTGTTGGGTGATGTAGATATTCGTGTTCCTATAAATATTCTTGAGCTTTGTTTTGGGATGCACTGAGGTAGACAGGAACTGTATGAAACATTCTGATCTTACTTTCAGATTTATTAGATGGGACCAGATATACATTTAAACTAGGGCTAATTAGTTCCCACCACTGAGGTAAGACCCTTTTGAGTACTCTTTCCAGTGATAAAAAGGGGGCATGTTTTCCATAGACCAAATGTGGTCCTTCAGAAGGGATATGGATCTAATTTTGCTTGAAAGGGGATCTATTTATGAGGAATCACTGAAAGAAAATGGTGAACTCAACAGATGGGTAGGATGGACTGCCAGAAGTCAAAGGCTTAGAAAACGACTTTGTAAGGAGTATGGCTTATATAATGGTGCTATGATTGGTGGTCCTTCAAGGAAGTTGCAAAAGCTGTTCTCATGAGGAGTCAGTCAGCATTTGAATATTTGATACACCAAGAGTCTTGATGCCGATTTACAGACTCAAAAGCCACTTGAGATTCTTATCTTTTCTTCAAACTCTCCCCATATATTCCATAACCCAACTCAATAGTTTCCCAAGAATAGTAAGAGGAAGTGCAAGAGGCAGTGAAGACTGAAAAAAAAAAAAAAAAAAAAGAAAGAAACTTGTAGTTACCACCACTCCTCACCCTTTTTTGGAGTGATTCTTTGCCTGAGTGAGGTCTAAGCTATGGCAGGAGATAAACCTTACACTGAATCTTTTATATTAGTTTATGCCAGAATTTTTCATACTTTAGAATTACTAGAAAATATACAAAATCTACCTGAGACCTCCGTCAAGGGTAGAAAAGAATAGGCAGGGTAACAAATTTTAAGTGATTTTCAGCTTGTACCATGCCAGATACAGCTCATTCAATAAGCTGGTTAAACTTTCAGCGGGCCACTAAATGAACACATTTGTTTTAAAAATAAAGAGCATATGTATCAAGAAAAAAATAAAACCCAAGACCAAATTGCAATAAAAATAATAGGAAATATTTATAACATCTGTAACAGCAAAAATCAGTACCAAGAATATATGCCAGTCATTTGCAAAGTAATTTTCAAAACACAAACAATCAAATAAAAAATGGACAAAGGCTTCACATAAGCACTTCGCATACAAAAAAAGAAAACTAAAAGGTAAATAAATATCTACAAATACTCAACTTCGTTAGTAACCAGTGAAATGCAAATTAAAATATCAGTGATATATAATCACATCAATCAGATTGGCAAAACGAAATGCTTGACACAGCAGGTTGCAACAAACTCTCACACGTTTTCCTGGAAGGTGTATAACTACTTTGGAGAACAATTTGATAAATAAATTTTTCATCAATTTGAAGCCCCTCAATGTCACTCCCTATAAATTGGAGATAAATCTCACAGTGTGCAGAAGTATACTTGTTAATTACACCATCGTTAATCAGTAGAAGATTCTTTTACTCCTAATATTTTCATGCATCTAAATATTATACAAATGTGTCAGTCTGGGTCCAATCAGGAGACAGAATCACACAGTGGATTAAACAAGACAAGTTTAATATAAAGAATTGTTAAACTGTGATTTACAGAGAAAGTAATGGTGGGGTGCCTGGGGGGTTCAGTCAGTTAAGCATCTGACTTCGGCTCAGGTCATGACCTCGCAGTTTGTGAGTTTGAGCCCCACATTGGGTTCTCTCCTGTCAGGACAGAGCCCGCTTCAGATCTTCTGTCTCTTTCTCTATGTCCCTTCCCCACTCACGTTCTCTCTGGTTCAAAAATAAATAAACATTAAAAATAATAATCATAACGGTAATATATAAGGAAACTCTAAATGGTACCCTGTGGGTGAAGGAGAGTGCTCAAGGAAGGAAAAACTTGGAAAGTGTTTCAGACTTTGGTGAAGTATAACTCATCCCATAATAAGAAAGATAATAGAGATAATAGATAACAGAGAAGCTCACTGGATTTCTCACGCTGGAGCTGGTCTGCAGTCACTGGACAAGCAAGCAGCAACTTTCCAGAGTGCAGGCAGGGGCAGGCAATTAGCCCATGTGGCAGAGGCGGGTGGGGGGGCTACAGATGAGCTCTGTAGGGAACTGAAATGCCGGAGCAAGCAGGAGACTTTCTGGTACCTCCGCAGCCAGGAATCTTTCAGAGCATCAGTTTCCGTGTCAAGAGGGCCATAAGAAGGTTGTCACGAGGTTAAAGCTACCAAATCGCTGGGACCACACATTCTTGGATGGGGGGGCAGCTCCATCAGATGTCCTTCCATGCACATCACTGACCCACCATACAGCAGCCCAAACTGCAGGGGAGCCTACAATGTCTTTCTAGTGCCCTCTACTGAGGAAGCTTAATATCATGCTCACTTTAAAGGAGAAATGGTAAAGGGATTCTTTCTATCATGACAAACGTATGTTGAATGGAACATTTGGAGCAGAAAGGCAATCAATTGGTAACTGCAACAACAAAGTAGTGAATAATTGAATAATTCCCAGGAGGCTGAATTTTGATACACATTAGACATGCCAGTTTGGTCCATGATCTTTAGGAACTCACGGTCTGGGGTAAGAAGACAAGAACAAACATAAACAAAACTCATAGTTGAAATTGTGATGTGGGATAGATTAAAGTAATTTTTTTTTCTTATGGAAGAGTAGCAGGGTTCCTATTTCAGATGGGTTAAGAAATGAGCCTTTCTCTGAAATAGTGACATTCAAAGTGCAGTCATGAAAATAAAAAGTAGAGTCTCTTTCGGGAAGTAGAAAATGATCAGTGGTATCTAATCTACTGAACAGGTTGGTGAAATGAGCAATGTTTGGTGTTCTTTTGTTTTGGCAACATAGACGCCATTAGTATTCTTGGCAAGAGAAGTTTCAGGGGGAAAAAGCTAGATTGGAAAGCCTTTCTCTCTGCTACCATTGTCATGTCACAAACATCCACAAACCAGATCTGATGGCTTCATCTTTCCCCAGGTTTTTACCATCCTGCCCCGTTGTACTTCTCACCAAATAGACCAGTTACGGAGAGGTTTACTTGAACTTCAGTGTAATGGATTTTGCTATTTTCTGTTTAGGCTAAAGGAAATGTAATGTTTGCTCAAATCTAGAAGACCTAACTCTATCTCCAATTTTATGCAATAAAATTAATATTGATTTCAGAGTATGACTTTAAAACGTCCCAAACATATTTCACACACAATATCAATCAGACTTGTTTGGCTGCCAAAGTGAACGAAACATTTCACCAACCCTAAATCGAATTAAAGCTTTCAAAACTAAAGATTGTGTGGAATATTTTCAGTTTCTTTGAAAAAGTAACATTTTTATTTTTGCTGTCATGCTTAACCTCTTAACAGAGAAGAAAGAAGTCATGGTTTTATAGCGGTGATAAAATTATTTTAGTAGACTTCCAAATCCAGGTATTACTGTTTTCAGCTCTTGATCTATAAAATTAGATGTATCTCTTAGGACTACATAAAGGGCAAAGTTTCATCATAATATGGGCTGAGACAGTGAAATGGCAGAAAGATATTTACTGAATATAGCCATATATTCTATTTACCTGGCACTTAATTACTTTCAGTTTTAACTATGCTGAGGTGAGGAAGCAATATTTGCATTTTTGTTGGCTTTAAAGCCTCAGCATTCTCCCAAACTGTATTAATTGCTTGGATACCTGGTACCTTATTTACTGCGTCTCAACATAGAACTGTGGTCTGATAAACAGACGAAGCATATCCTGGTTGTCATGGATGCCAATGCAAAGATATGAATAAAGAAAGCTAAGGATATTTGTGCAAAACAGTTATTTGAAATCAACATTGGTATGATAAATATAACGTCTCCCTCACTGAGCACTCTTAAGAATCTATTTTAAAAATGAAGATTTGATTTTGTTTTAAGTTTATCTATTTATTTTGAGACAGAGAGGAGAGAGAGAGAGAGAGCGCACACACAAATGCGGGAGGGGCAGAGAGATTGGAAGAGAGAGAATCCCAAGCAAGCTCCACACAGTCAGTGTGGAGCCCAACCTCACAAACGGTGAGATCATGACCTGAGCTGAAATAAGAGTCAGATACTTAGCCAACTAACTCACCCAGGCGCCCCTAAAAAGTGAAGATTTAAAATACTCCTACCAAGTACTCTTCTCTAAGAGTGCCTAAAGTAGTAACAACTATACTTTCTGTGGAAATATTCCCCTCAAGCTCTGGTTCAAATCATAAATGAATCCACATTCTAATTTTTCTGCTCACTTAAAAAAGTAGAATGTATTATGTAAATGTTATGAGTATATACAACATATAAGTCGAGTTTGTAAGATAAAAATAAATGTGTGTATGCTCACCACAGGGCTTTAGACATAATAGAGCTTATAGTACAGAATCCCCCTTCTGATGGAACCAATAAAATATACCCATCTTGCTCACAGAGGAAAGTACTACCTCAAATATTGTTAATCAGTCTCTACTTTGCTTACAGTTTTACCGTCAATGTGTGTATTGGTCAATTTTTATTATCGCCTATGTTTTTCCATCTTTTAGCTTTATGCTTTGCATTATGTTTTTGAGAATTATCTTTATTCGTGATATGGCTATAGCTATTTGTTTTCACAGTGAGCTAGTGTTCTATTGTTTAAACAATCATAACTTACTTAACCATTCTTTTGATAATGAACATGCCATTTTTAGTTTTCTGCTCTTGAAAACAATATTCCTATGAACATTTTTATATATGAGCCCTGATGTAATGTACACGTACAAAGAAGTTTGTAGTCATATGGACCTGAGAGTTCTAAGATATTTATCCAGGATTGGAATTGCTGGTACATGAGGATGACCAAGGTAAATTGTTAGATTTCACCACTTTTCCCAAGTGGGTATACCAATATACACTATGATCAATAGTGAATGGGAAGTACCATTGCCTCATATCAAATTTACAATGGACACTTAATTTTGACAGTCGAATGGGTCTGATGGTATATTTCATTATGAGAATAATAATATCCATTTCCCTGATAAATAATGAAATTGTATCTATTTTCACTTATTTGTGACCCATTTGTGTTTCCTCTTCTGGATCATATCTTTGGCCCATTTTTTCATTGGGTTGTTGCCTTTATCATACAAAGTGGTGGGATATATTTTACAGATTGAAGATGCTAATCTTTTTGTTGTAGAAATGCTTCAAGTATCTTCTGCAAATCTGTGCTTTGTTTTTACACTGTCTGAAGTTATCTTGTGATCAAAAGAAGTTCTTACATTTAATCCAATGGAAATGATGAATTATTTAATTTGTTTTAAAGATGTTTGGTGTCTTGTTTAAATATCTTTTCCACTCCAGAGTTTATGAAGATATTCTCCTAACTTGGCTTCAGAAAACTTTTACAGATCTGTCTTTCATATTTATAGATTTTCATCTCACTGTTCCTTTTGAGTAGTGTCTCAAAAAGAAATCGACTTTCATTTTTTTTCTAACATTGATAACCGACTATCCTAGTCCCATCATTTTGCCAATTACCTGCAGAATTTGCTCTTACATTTCTTACATTCATGCTTTTGCTTCTCATTTTTATTGTTTTCCAGTGTTCTATTTGCCTGTCTTGTGTCTGTCTAAGATGTACGCTTTTTAATAAGTATTGATAGTCACAAGTGTAAATTCTTGTATCTGCTTCTTCTATTTAAAGAATATTTTGCTGATTTTTGACAATTTACCCTTCTATCCATACTCTTTTTTAAATAATGTGTTTATTTTTTTTTAACTTACATCCAAGTTAGTTAGCATATAATGCAATAATGATTTCAGGAGTAGAATCCAGTGATTCATTCCCTACATATAATACTCAGTGCTCATTCTAACAAGTGTCTTCCTTAATGCCCCTTCCTCATTTAGCCCATCGCTCCACCCACAACCCCTACAGCAACCCTCATTTTGTTCTCTATATCTAAGAGTCTCCATGTTTTGTACCCCTGCCTTATTTTTCTATTACTTTTGCTTCCCTTCCCTATTTTCATCTTTCTTGCATCTTAAATTCCACATTTTAGTGAAGTCATATGATATTTGTCTTTCTCTGACTGACTAATTTCACTTAGCACAATACAATCTAATTCCATCCACATTGTTGCAATGGCAAGATTTCATTCTTTTTGATTGCTGAGTAATGCTCCGTTGTATATATATATGCCACATCTTCTCTATCCACTCATCTGTTGATGGACATTTGGGCTCTTTCCATACTTTGGCTATTGTCGATAGTGCTGCTATAAACATTGGGGTGCATGTGCCCCTTTGAAAAAGCACATGTATCCTTTGAATAAATACCTAGTAGTGCAATTACTGAGTCGTAGGATAGTTCTATTTTTAACTTTTTGAGGAACCTCCATACTGTTTTCCAGAGTGGTTACACCAGTTTGCATTCCCACCAGCAATGAAAAAGGGTTCCTCTTTCTCCACATCCTTGCCAGCATCTGTCATTGCCTGAGTTGTTGATTTTAGCCATTCTGACAGGTGTGAGGTGATATCTCATTGTGGCTTTGATTTGTATTTCCCTGATGATGAGTGATGTTGAGCATCTTTTCATGTATCTGTTAGCCACCCGGATGTCTTCTTTAGAAAAGACATTTTCTAAAGAATCCCATTTCTTCACTGGATTATTTGTTTTTTGGGTGTTAAGTTTAATAAGTTCCTTATAGATTTTGGATACTAGACCTTTATCTGATATGCCATTTGCAAATATCTTCTCCCTTTCCTTTGGTTGTCTTTTAGTTTTGCTGATTGTTTCCTTCACTGTGCAGAAGCTTTTTATCTTGATGACGTCCCAATAGTTCATTTTCACCTTTGTTTCCCTTGCTTCCGGAGACATGTTGAATAAGAAGTTGCTGTGGGCAAGATCAAAGAGGTTTTTGCCTGCTTTTTCCTCTGGGATCTTGATGTCTTATTGTTATACATTTCGATCTTTCATCCTTTTTGAGTTAATTTTTGTATGGTGTAAGAAAGTGGTCCACGATCATTCTTTTGCATGTCACTGTCCAGTTTTCCCAGCACCACTTGCTGAAGAGACTGTCTTTATTCCATTGGATATTGTTTCCTGCTTTGTCAAAGATTAGTTGGCCATACGTTTATGGGTCTATTTCTGGGTTCTCTGTTCTTTTCCATTGATCTGAGTGTTTTTGTCCTAGTACCACATGGTCTTGATGATTACAGCTTTGTAGTACATCTTGAAGTCCAGAATTGTGATGCCTCAGCTTTGTTTTTCTTTTTCAGGATTGCTTTGGCTATTCAGGGTCTTTTCTGGTTCCATAAAAATTTTAGGATTATTTGTTTTAGCTCTGTGAAGTATGCTGGCATTATTTTGATAAAGATTGCATTGAATATGTAGATAGATTGCTTTGGGTAGTATCTACATTTTAACAATAGTTGTTCTTCCAATCCATGAGCGTGGAATATTTTTCCTTTTTTTGTGTGTGTCTTCCTTAATTTCTTTCACAAGATTTCTATAGTTTACAGTATATAGTTTTTTCACCTCTTTGGTTAGGTTTACTCCTAGGTATTTTAGGGTTTTTTGGTGCAATTGTATATGGGATTGATCCTTGATTTCTCTTTCTGATGCTTCATTATTGGTGTATAGAAATGCAACCAATTTCTGTGCATTGATTTTATATCCTGTCACTTTGCTGAATTCATGTATCAATTCTAGCAGTTTTTTGGTGGAGTCTTTTGGGTTTTCCATATAGAGTATCATGTCATCTGCGAAAAGTGAATGTTTGACTTCCTTCTTGCTGATTTGGATGCCTTTTATTTCTTTGTGTTGTCTGAATACTGAGACTAGGACTTCCAATACTATGTTGAGTAAAGTGGTGAGAATAGACGCCCATGTCATGTCACTGATCTTAGGGCTAAAGCTCTCAGTTTTTCCCCATTGAGGATGATATTAGTGGTGGGTCTTTCGTATATGGCTTTTATGATCTTGAGGTATGATCCTTTAATCCCTACTTTCTCTGCGTCTATTGGATGCTTTCTCTGCGTCTATTGAGAGAATCATTTGGCTTTTGTCCTTTCTTTTATGAATGTGATGTATCACATTGATTGATTTGTGGATGTTGAACCAGCCCTCCATCCCAGGGATAAATGTCACTTGATCATGGTGAATGATTCTTTCAATGCATTTTTGGTATAGTTGACTAGTATCTTGAGAATTTTTGCATCCATGTTCATCAGGGAAATTGGTCTATAGGTCTCTTTTTTAGTGGGCTCTTTGTCTGATTTTGGAATCAAGGTAATGCTGGCCTTGGAGAATGAGTCTGGAAGTTTTCATTCCATTTCTATTTTTTGGAACAGCTTCAAAAGAATAGGAGTTAACTCTTCTTTAAATGTTCGGTAGAATTCCCCCTGGAAAGTCATCCAGCGCCAGACTCTTGATTTTTGGGAGGTGTTTGATTATTAATTCAATTTCTTATGGATCTGTTTAAATTCTCTATTTCTTCCTGTTTCAGTTTTGGTAGTTCATATGTTGCTAGGAAGTTGTCCATTTCTTCCAGATTGCCCAATTTATTGGCATGCAATTGATCATAGTATTCTCTTATTATTATTTGTGTTTCTGCACTGTTGTTGTGATCCTCTTTCATTTTTTATTTTATTTGTTTGGGTCCTTTCCTTTTCTTTTTGATCAAACTGGTAGTGGTTTATCAATTTTGTTAATTCTTTGAAGGAACCAGCTACTGGTTTCATTGATCTGTTCTATTCGTTTTAATTTCTTTATTCTTTCCCATCTTATGCTGGTTTTGGTTTTATTTTCTGTTCTTTTTCCAGCTCCTTAAGGTGTAAGGTTAGGTTGTGTATCTGAGACCTTTCTTCCTTCTTAAGGAAGGCCTGTCTTGCTATATTCTTCCCTCTTCTAACCACCTATGTGGCATCCCAGAGGTTTTGGCCTGTCATGTTACCATTTTCATTGCTTTCCATATACTTATTAATTTCCTCTTTAATTTCTTGGTTAACCCACTCATTCTTTAGTAGGATGCTCTTTAATCTCCAAGTATTTATTGTCTTTCCAAAATTTTTCTGGTGGTTAATTACAAGTTTCATAGTGTTGTGGTCTAAAATACACATGGTATGATCTCAATCTTTTTGAACTTGTTGAGGGCTGATTTGTGATCCAGTATGTGATCTAATCTGAAGAATGTTCCATGTGTACTTGAGAAGAATGTGTATTCTGCTGCTTTAGGATGAAATGTTCTGAATATATCTGTTAAGTTCATCCAGTCCAGTGTGTCATTCAAAGCTAGTGTTTCCTTGTTGATTTTCTGTTTAGATGATCTGTCCCTTGCTATAAATGAGTGTTGAAGTCTCCTACTATTATGGTATTATTATCAATTAGTTTCTTTATATTTGTGATTTATTATATCATATATATAATGATATATAATATATAATATAATATATAATATATATAATTATATATATAGCATATTATATATAATATATATAATAATATATAATATAATAATATATTATTATATAATATATATTAATAATATAATAATAATATATAATATATATAATGATAATATATATGATATATATATATAATGTAATGAGGGATAAAAATTTATAATTGTTATATCTTCTTGGTGGACAGACCCCTTCATTATGATATAATGCCCTTCTTCATCTCTTGCTACAGTCTTTGTTTTAAAATCTAGATTGTCTGATCTAAGTATGGCTACTCTGGCTTTCTTTTGGTGACCATTAGCATGATAGATGATTCTCCACCGAGGACTTTCAATATGAAGGTATCTTTAGATCTAAAATGCACCTCTCGCCAACAGCATATAGACAGATCTTGTTTTCTTATCCATTCTGTTAGCCTGTGTCTTTTGATTGGAGTTTTTAGAGCATTGACATTTAGGGTCAGTACCGAAAAATATGCATTTATTGCCATTGTGTTGGCTATAGAGTTGGAGTTTCTGGTGGTGTTCTCTGGTCTTTTCTAGTTTTTGTTGCTTTTGGTCTTTTATGTTTTGTTTTGTCTTTTCTCCTTTCAGAGAGTCCCCCTTAAAATTTCTTGCAGGGTTGGTTTAGTGGTCTCAAACTCCTTTATTTTTTGTTTGTCTGGGAAACTCTTTATGTCTCCTTCTATTTTGCATGACAGCCTTGCTGGATAAAGAATTCTTGGCCTGCATATTTTTCCGATTCAGCACATTGAATATATCCTGCCACTTTTTTCTGGCCTGCCAAATTTCTGTGGATAGGCCTGCTGTGAACCTGATCTGTCTTCCCTTATAGTTTAAGGACGTTTTTTCCCTTGCTGCTTTCACAACTCTTTCCCTGTCTATTTTTGTGAATTTGACTATTATGTGCCTTTTGATGGTCGATTTTTGTTGAAGGTAATGGGAATTCTCTGTGTTTCTTGGATTTTGATGTCTATGTCTTTCCCCAGGTTAGGAAAGTTTTCTGCTATGATTCACTTGTCTAAATCTTCTACCCTTTTTTCTCTCTCTTCATCTCCTGGGACTCCTATGATTCAGATGTTATTCCTTTTTAGTGAGTCACTGAGTTCTCTAATTCTTATGCCATGCTCTTTTGTCTTAGTTTCCCTCTTTTTTTTCTGCTTCATTATTTTCCATAATTTTGT
This sequence comes from Lynx rufus, assembly GCF_022079265.1. Taxonomy (NCBI): domain Eukaryota; kingdom Metazoa; phylum Chordata; class Mammalia; order Carnivora; family Felidae; genus Lynx; species Lynx rufus. The sequence goes on from NW_025814878.1 coordinate 7,747,636, forward strand.
CTTCTCTATTGCTGTTCACTGCTCTGATTCATCCATCCTTGCCTCCGTGGCATCAATAGGAGATGGCATCTTAGTTATAGCATTTTAATTTCGCCCTGACCATATTTTTTTTCTTTTCTCGCCACAGAAAGGAATTCTATGCTTTTTTCAACCCCAGCTAGTATTTTTATTATTGTGATTCTAAATCCTAGTTCAGACATCTGGCTTATATTTGTGTTGATTAAGTCCCTGGCTGTCATTTGTTTCTGTTCTTTCTTTTGGGATGAATTCCTTCATTTTGTAATTTGGAGGGAAAAAAAGAATTAACAAAATAAAATATGAAAATTAAAAGATTAAAAACAACACAAAAATATCAAATAAAGGAAGCTAGAACCTAGGTATAATTTGGTCTGGTTATTGAAAGAAGCTTGATTGAATAGAGAAAAAAAGTGAAAGGGAAGATAGGAAAAAAGAAAAAAAGTAAAAAACCATTTAAAAATTAAGAAAATGTATACAATAAAATAGAATGAAATGAATTGGAGAAGGTAAAATAGAATAAAACATAAATTTCCAAAAAAATATAAAAATATAAAAAATTTTTAAACTTTATATAAAAACGGGAAATAAAAATAATCTTTTCCCTTTCTGTATCCAAGAACAAGAAAAGAAAAAGGAAAAAGAAAACACTAAACAAACAATAGAAACATATAGATAGACCAGCAAACAGAATGAAACCTGAATAAAGTTACATCAAGTTACCCCTAGAAGTCAAGCTATGAAGCACTTTATAGTTCGTACACTAAGCAGGCAGCGAGACTTGTGGTGGTCCTGTAGGGCTTAGTTGTTGCAGTCGGACCAGGCTTGGTGTCACGTCTCCATTCTTCACCGCTTAGCTTACTGGGGTAGATTGGTATGGCACATGTACACATGTATGCACATGTGCAGGAGAGATGAAAATGGCATCACCCAGCTTACCAGTATCTAGCACCAGAACACTGTGCTCTCACCGATGGGCAATCAAGCACCCTTCCTTTGTCTCCAGCTACTGTCCACTCCCCACTTCTACACTGTCTGCATCCAAGCTGTCAGCCTGCCAAGTGGCCCCTCCCTCCCAAATTTGATCTCAGATGGGGCTGTATTTCCAACCCCCTCACTTCTGAGGGCCCTGCAGCTTGGACCCACTCCAACCCCTTGGGGGAGGGTCTCACCAAGCAATGGCCAGATGCTGGCTCGCCCCCCCCAAATTGTCCTACGATCAGGCTACTGTAGAGGCACGGAGGTTGTGGCTGAATGCCGGCTTGCCCTGGAATAAGTTTGTGTGGCCTAGTAGCAGCAGCATTTCAGGGATTGTGGTAAATCACTGCACACCCCCTGTGTCAGGTTTCACCACACCTTGGTGTTTTTGTTCCAATACCAGCAATCCTGTTCCCTGGGGTCTGCTGGGACCTTTGCCTGTGCAGAGTCCGTATGGCCTCTACCAAATGCCCTCCTAGCAGGGTGGCAGGGGAACTGCTTGTCCCCATGGGGCCCATAGACCCCTCAGACCTTGCTGCCAGCTCCCGGGGATTCGCCCTTCCCACCAGAGCACCACCAGGTATTGGGTTGCAGAATTTCTGATGCTGTTCTGCCTTGTTTATACAGTCCTAACGATATTGAAATCCTCCCCTTTCTCTTTCCTCCCTTTCTTGCTCAGGCCCTTGTGGGGGCTTCCACTCTTTCTCTTTCTCTCCAGCTACTTTTGGGGGGAGTGCTTTCCCTGTTCTCTCCCCCCTTTCGCTGTCCTCTCTCTACAAATGTCACTCCCTATGCTCCGTGGCTTCTCTTTCCCCCAGTTCACCCCTCCGCCCTGCCTTCCTGCTGAGTCCTGTGGCTCGTTATGCGGATTGTTGTATCAATACTCAGATCAATTTTCTAGGTGTGCAAAATGGTTTCATGCTGGTCTAGCTGCGTTTCAGGGATGAGAGAAACAGAGAACTTCCATCCTGCTCTGCCATCTGGCCCTGCCCCCACTTATATCCATATTCTTAAATCAACTTTGTCAGGTTCCATTAAGAGATCCTATTGAAACTTGACTGGAATTTCACTGACTATAGAGAGTAGTTTATGATTAACTGGCATTTAAAAACTTTTTTAATGTTTATTTTCGAGAGACAGAGCATGAGCCGGGGAGGGGCAGAGAGAGCCAGAGACACAGAATTGGAAGCAGGGTCCAGGCTCTGAGCTGTCAGCACAGAGCCCGATGCGGGGCTCAAACCCACGAACCATGAGTTCATGACCTGAGCCAAAGTTGGACACTTAACCAGTTAAGCCACCCAGGCACCGTGTGATTAATTGGTATTTTTATACTAGACTTCCTTTCCAAAAACAAAACAAAACAAAAACAGTATATTTCTCCATTTTTATAGGACATCTTAATGTCTTTTTAAAAATTTCTTTCATGTTTATTTATTTTTGAGAGAGAGACAGAGACAGAAAAACAGAGCGTGAGTGGGAGAGGGACAAAGAGAGAGGGAGACACAGAATCTGAAGCAGGCTCCGGGCTCTGAGCTGTCAGCACAGAGCCCCACGCGGGGCTCAAACTCACATACCATGAGATCATGACCTGAGCCGAAGTTGGATACTTAACTGACTGAGCTCCAGATATCTTAATGTCTTTAAATAATATTTTATCATTCTAACTATATTTTTGCACATTCCTGATTAGGTAATTGTTAGGTAGGTACTCTATTTGTTACTTCTATAATTGTCGTATTTATTTATACTGCATTATCTTTCTGACTGTTTCTGTTGTCTTATTTCATATGTTTTCATCTAGCAAACTAGAAAAATAATTGTGTTAATTCTAACTGTGATTTTCATAGATTTGGAGATGTTTATATATTATAATTACACTATTATAACAGTTTTGTGTCTTGCTTTCAGGACCTTTTTAAAAAATAGTAGCTTTATTGTTATACAATTCGAATATCATAAAATGCACCTTTCCAAAATACAAATTCAGTGTTTTCAGTATACTTACACAACAGTGCAACCATTGCCTGTACTTAATTTTAGAATGTGCCCATTAGCAGCCACTCTTATTCCTCTCCCCCTCAAGTCTCAACTAAGCAACCACCTCGCTATTTTTTATCATATGGATTTCCTATTCTGGATATTTCATTTAAGTGGAATCATGTGTGTATATATGTATATGTATGTGTGCGTGCACACACGTTCGTGCTCCTGGCTTCTTTTACTTACCATAATAGTTTCAAGATTAATTCATGTTGAAAAATTATATCATAACTTCATTCTTTTTAGTGCCAAATGATATTCTATGACAAGGATATACCACATTCTGTTTATTATTTTTTTTAAGTAGGCTCCACACTGAACGTGGAGCCCCATGTGGTGCTTGAACTCATTCCCCTGAGATCAAGACCTCAGATCAAGCTGAGATCAAGAGTCAGATACTTAACTGAACCACCCAGGTGCACCTATTCATTTAGCAGTTCATAGATATTTGGGTTTCTTCCACTTTTTCTTTCTTGTGAATAATGCTTCCCTGAACATTCATGTATAAATGTCTGTATTCACATTTATTACTGTTTCTTTGGGGTATATCCCAAGGAATGGAATTTCTTGGTCATATGGTAACTCTAAGTTCAGCGTTTTGAGGAACTGTCAGAACGTTTTCAAAACCGTCTGCGCCATTTTAGAAAGTTCTTGGCAATTGTAACTTCAAATATGTATTCTACTCCATCCTCTCTTCTCTTTCTGGTGTTCCAATTACACATATACTACATCTTTTAAAATTATCTCCCAGTCCTTTGATGTTCTGTTTATTTGTCATTCTATTTGTTCTTTGCATTTCAACATGGGAAGATTCCACTGACAACTTTTCAAGCTCACTGATTGTTTTCTTGGTTATGTCTAGCCTACTGATAAATCCAACAAAGACATTTTTCATTTCTATGATAGTGTTTTTGATTGATTTACACACTTCCTTTTTATTCTTTCTTTTTTTTTTTTTTTCAACGTTTATTTATTTTTGGGACAGAGAGACACAGAGCATGAACGGGGGAGGGGCAGAGAGAGAGGGAGACACAGAGTCGGAAACAGGCTCCAGGCTCTGAGCCATCAGCCCAGAGCCCGACGCGGGGCTCGAACTCACGGACCGCGAGATCGTGACCTGGCTGAAGTCGGACGCTTAACCGACTGCGCCACCCAGGCGCCCCGCTTTTTATTCTTTCTTGAAGTTTCTATCTTTCTGCTTCTGTTACCCATCTCTTCTTGCATAACCCTTACTTTCTTCATTAAAACCCTTAACATATAGATCATATTTATTTTAAATTCCTTGTCTGAAGATTCTAAAATCTGTGTTATATCTGAGTCTGGTTCTGATGCTTGTTTTGGGTCTTCATACTTTTGCTTTCTTCTGCCCTTCTATCATGGCTTGTAATTTTTGAGAGCCAGACATGTTTTATCTGCTAATAGGAAGTAAGTAAATAAACTTTGTGTAAGGCTAACATTAATCTGGCTAGGAGTTGGGCTCTATTTAATGTTCTTTGTAGCTATATGCACCATAGGCTTGAAATTCCTCTAGTGTCCTTGCTTATGTCTTCCCTCTTTGTTTTGAGATTCCCTAAGTACTCCTCTTCAGAGAGTCTGTGTCTTTTAACTCCTTCAGCCAAAATCCACTAGATTTGTTAATGTGATGATAAAGTGTATATATCTAGAGAGAGTATTCTAAAATCTTTCAATTAAATCATTAGTATCTGGGACCACTAGGTAGCTCAGTCGGTTAAGCATCAACTCTTGGTTTTGGCTCAGGTCATGATCTTTCGGCTCATGAGTTTGAGCCCTGTGTCAGGCTCCACACTGACAGTGCTGAGTTTGATTGGGATTCTCTCTCACACTTTCTCTCTGCTCTTCTCCTACTTGCTTGCACTCTGTCTCAAAATAAATAAATAAACTTAAACAAAAAAAAATCACTAAATTCTTAATTGGCCTGTGTCTCCGATTGTGACATTCACAAGTATGTCCCCAGGGGATAGCTTCCCCCCCACCCCCCGCACCTTATTCTCTTCCCTGACTACAACATTCCAACCTATTTCCTTGCAACCTTGACCCCTATTGACTTTTTTTTTTCTCTCTGCTTGAGGTGAGGGAGAAAGGGTACAGGGAGTTAGAGTGGGAGGAATTCTCTTCCCTGAGTTGGGCTAAGGCTCCTGATTCTGGAGAGTAGGCCTTTGTTGTGGAGAAGGCTCTGGGCATATTCCACAAAGATCACTCTTCACTTCCTTCTGATTGAACCACTGGGGAATCTGTATCTGGTCATCACCATGAGAACCTGGTGAGCTTTCTGAAGGTAATACACACCACAGTCTGGAGGGTTCCCTAAGACTTCAGCCCCTAGAAGTTCTCAGTCCCCTGCTTTTTACATTCAGTCTCTAACAATTCATAAAAATTACCATTGATCAACATCAAAAAACTAAACATCTAATTAAAGCATGGGCAAAGGACCTCAATAGACATTTCTTCAAAGATCTACGGATGGCCAGTAACCAATGAAAAGGTGTTCTCAACATTACTGTCATCAGAGAAATGCAAATTAAACCACAATGTGAAACCACTTCACACCCATTGGTGTGTTTTATAAATTGGTGTGTTATAAAACAGACAAATCCAAAAGAGAAAGGAGTAAGCATTGTTTTGGATATGGAGAAATTAGAAACTTCGTGTGTTGCTAGTGAAAACAAAATGGCACAGCCACTGTGAAAACCATTATGGTGGTTCCTCAAGAAATCAAACATAGCAGTCCTGTAATTCTGCATATATACTTAAAAGAATTGAAACCAAGGACTCAAACAGCCATTTTTACACAATGCTCCCAGCCACGGCATTCACAATAGCCAAAAGATGGAAGGAATCCAAATGTCCATTGATGAACGAATGGGTAAACAAATGTGGTATATACACACAATAGAATTTGTTCAGCTTTAAAAAAGGGAGGAAATTCTGAACCTTGAAGACATACTAAGTGAAATAAATCAGAAACAGAAAGACAAATATTATATAATTCCACTAACAGGAGATAACTAAAGTTGTTAAAAACCATAAAGACAAAAAATCAAATGGTGGTTGCCAGGGACTGGGGTGAGGGGTAAATGGAGATCTATTGTTTAATGGTTACAGAGTTTCAGTTTCAGGAGATGAAATATTCTGGAAATGGATAGTGTGATGGATGCATAACAATGTGAATGTACTTAATACCAATAACTGTATACTTAAAAAGGTTAAAAATGGTAACTTTTATGTTATTTATATTTTACCACATTTTAGAAAATATCCATTCAAGTTATCTACCACTTTATTGCTACAGTGGCCTCATTCTAGGTAAGCAGATATCAGCCATTTCTCTCTGAATTCCTCTCTCCAGATTTCAGGCTGGTAGTTTGCCCTGGGACCTCAGTTCTCTGATGAGTCAAGAAAAGAAAAAGTTGTTGATTTTCAATTTGTCCATATTTCTTCTATACGCACAGGAGTGGTGACTTCTAAGTAGTTTATATGTCAGAGCTAAGATTTTACTTTTGCCCCAGCAACGTAAAAGAAAAATTCCAATTTTTCCATATGCATGCCTTTTCAGAATCTTAAAGCTTTTCCCTTTCATCTTACTGTGATAGCAAAGATCCCCATTGTAATATAAAATAAATCGTGTAGTAGAATTGACTGATTAATTAAGACACATTAAAGATAATGTGTTCAACATTTCACCATTATTTATAATATTTCTTGTAGATGCTTTTGGGAAAGTGTCACAATACAATAGTTTTAGAAAGGTAAACTTCATGGAAAGCTTTAGCTCTGTCATGCTTACGTATCTTATCTAAACATTAGTCATTTTATAGTTAAAAATGAGAATTCAAATTTAATACTAAAATTTTATGAAATTGGAAAAAGTTTTAATAGTTGAATTGCCCCATTTTCCCAAGAAAAAATAGAATAAATAGCTTTAAGATATTTTCTGCTCTAATACTTTTTAAATAATTCTTTCTAACAATATAGAAATTTTAGGAATATGACATGAAAATCTTTCCTTATTTAACTAATTACTTAATGCTCACTGAAGAATGTATAAAAAAGTCTTATAACCTTGTTTATTTCAAAAATTCCAGTACAGGAAAAAACGTATTTTAGAAGGAAATCCATTCCAAAAACAGAAGGGCATACACAGAAAGATTAAAATAATGGCAATAAAATAAAATAAGATAAAATAAAATAAAATAAAATAAAATAAAATAAAATAAAATAATGGCAAAAACATAACTATGTCTGAATTTATTGTAGCCTTTATAACTATGGTCATTACCAATGTAGTTTTAATAACAATTTTAGCAGCATAAATTTTAATTTGTAAAAACGTAATCTTTCATGACTAAGAGTATTATACTCTTTTTTTTAAAAAAAAACAAAACAATTATTTTAAACTACCCAACTAAGCTAGAAGCAATATAAACCAAATTGTTTTTATTAAATTGTCTTTCTAGGTCATAATAATATGGCAAATTACTAGTTTATTAGATCATTTTGTTGTAGTGCACAATTCACCACTGTAATTTACCAGTTCTACTTCCTGTACTCTGGAGCATTTTTATCTTTTCAGCTTAATGGATTTAGCTTTAAGGTAAATCGAACTAATCAAATCTCCTTTTTAAAACTGTTTTCTCTTTAACTGACTTCATTTTGCATCTTTTCACACTCTTTATTGACAATTTACATTTTATAATTGTAGGCAGAATATGATTAACAATGTCAATAATTGTTTTGATACATTATTTCCTTTTTCTATAAATGGTTAAATAGTAAATAATCATAATTCACACGGTGCCCATTTAATTAACTGTAGCTAAGTGGAGAGAGAAAAAAAATCCCAGTACCTGGTGACATTGTTTTTTTTAGTCAATACATGTATATTGGGTACGTATTGTGTTCCAGAATATATTGGCTCCAAAATTCAATAGTAGGTAAGATGGCACAGGCTATCACTTTAATAAACCAATTTATATGCTACATCATATGAATTTAGATTTGTCCTAGATTCAATTTTAATGAAATATCTCAAAGCGAAAGAAATTTTATATGTTACTGAGAGAAAAATGCATATTTTTTTGTAGAGAATGGTAATACCTAAAAGGGAAAAATAAAACAAAACATACTTGAACCAAAGAGTTTTATTGCATTTTAATTTTCCCTAAGTTTTTTGGTTTTCTTTTTATTTTCTGACCTAGAGTGTTTGGCAATAAGGAGGAATAATACAGAAAAAATAAGTAGGTGAGAATAGTTGAAGATAAACTGCTACAAGGGAATATTATATCTTCAGTGTGTCAAATATATATTATACACTTAATACATTATATTAAATCAATATTAAAATAGTATAATATTATCCCTCTCTACTTAAAAAATATGATAACATTAGGGGTACCTAGGTAGCTCAGTCAGTTAAGCATCTGACTCTTGATTTCAGCTCACATCATGATCTCACTGTCGTGAGATCGAGCCCTGAGTTGGGCTCTGCATTGAGTGTGGAGCCTGCTTAAGACTCTCTTAAGACTCTTTCTTTCTTTCTTTCTTTCTCTCTCTCTCTCTCTCCCTCTCTCTCCCTCTGCCCCTCTCCTTCTCACTCATCCTCTCTCTCTAATAGATATAGATAGATATACATATACATATACATATAGATATTATATAGATATTAGATATATGTGTATATATATATATATCCCAATAAGATGTTGGAATAACCGTAAAGCCAATTACAAAAAACTAAATTTGAACCATTTCTCGTGCATTACACAAGAGTAAATTCCAAATGGATTACAGATCTAAATGTAAAAAAGGGAATACAAGTGCTATTGGAAAGTGTGGGTGAAAGACTCTACACCACAGCTCTTGGAAAAGACTTTCTAGGGCTGAACATCTGGACAGAGTAAAATATAAGGTTAATTATAAGTTATAGGTTAATCATAAGGTTAATTAATTATAAGGTTAAAATTTTAACTATAATTAAAATATAAGGTTAATTATAATTATAAAATATAAGGTTAACTATAAGTACAATAGTACTCTCGTTGTAACAACAAACTTGGCGTGGAATAAGAGAAAAAGCGTCCTGGGGTGCCTGGGTGGCTCAGTTAAGTGTCGGAAGTGTCCTGATTTCAGGTAAGTCATAGTTCCTGGGATGGAGTTTCACATCAGTCTCTGCACTGACAGCACAAAGCCTGCTTGGGATTTTCTCTCTTTCTCTCTCTCTGCCCCTCCCCTGCTCATGCTCTCACTCCTCCCCCCCCCCGCCCCGCCTCAAAATAAATAAACTTGAAAGAAAGAAAGAAAGAAAGAAAGAAAGAAAGAAAGAGGGAGGGAGGGAGGGAGGGGAGGGAGGGAGGGAGGGAGGAAGGAAGAAAATGAGCTCCATGAGAAAATTCAAAAGGCAAATGCCAAACTGGGAGAAAAAAAATGTGACATATTACAGAGAAAGGGCTCTCAGTGCTCAGATCTGTTTCTAAATGCCATACACCACAAAAAGGAACCAGTGATCATTGAAAAAATGGCTTTGAATGGAGCTGAAGCAAAATAAGATGTACACCATAAACCTTCAACATCTTGTTGTGCCAGAGTTAGTAAGTACCCCCTGGAAGAACCAGCCAAAACAACACAACAGGCTGCTTAAAGAGTCTCCAACAGTCAAATCAGGGAGAATTGAGCATGAGTAATGAATATAGACATTATTAACTATCACCCAATAAAATAAGAATTCATAAATCCATACTTAGATCAAATACATATGAATGCGCACACAGGAGAAATAATGAAATAACGGATTTACTGTAAGAACTAGACTTTCCACAAGTTGTCGAAGCCGGTGAAGAAGCCATGAAAGGCTCTTGCCTTTATGTCTGGTCAATGACCTGAAGTCTCTGAGCAAACCGAACTAACAGCTGGGAGGAAGCAGGAGTAATGGAGAAGAGGGGGCATACAACGGAATCCATCAACTTCCACAGGATCCCACAAGGACAAAGTATAACCCACAAAGGCCCGTCGTGGCTTTCAACCTTAACAGCGTAGATGACCTGTAGAAAAACCTGAAACCCTTCTTCACAGAGCTGCACTCACACAGTGCAGGATTGGAAACATTGAAGAAAGAGTTCCATAGTTGCTGGAAGAAACGTGGACTGGCCTGCTGCCAGATGAGCAACAAACGAGCAACAATGTACATGAGTTCCAACAGCGCCTTCCCAGCAGCCACCACGGCTTCACTGCTACCTCCAAACCTCACGCAGAGCTTCTGGGTGGCCAACTTAACTCTGAACAGTGTTTTCCTCAGGGAAATGAATAGGATAAAGGTAGCAAAAAGGTAGAGCATTTAGCCCATTTGACCTCAAAAGCACTGCTTCATTAAATTTAGTTGCCCATTAATAAGAGAAATTACATGGTGTGCACAAATAAATAATGGCTATATGTATTTCATTTTATTCGCCTTCTCTACAACGGTGGTGAGTTTGCTGCTTCTTCCGAAGCACACACAGACAAGGATAGTTTTTTAGAACCTTTCTTGGTATCTGAAATTAAATAACAATTCCATTCCGTAAAGAACGTGTTTTTTAACGCATTTGTCTTGGGATGAAACTCAGCTTATCTATTAGCTGTATGATCTTGGACAAGTTTTTTAATCTGCCTATGTCCAGCTTTCTCGTCTATGAAATAGGGATAATACACTCACCTTTTCCAGAATTGTTGTAAGGATTAAATGTATATGTGTGTCTGAATATTTACATATGCTTATGTATGTATATTTTTATATATGAACATACATATTCATATATATGAATGTTTGTATATTCGTGCACAGTAAAACCTTGGTTTGTGAGCATAATTTGTTCCAGAAACATGCTTATAATCGAAAGCACTTGTATATCAAGGTGAATTTCTAGAACCGCTGGCTCAGTCATGATCATATGATGTTTCGCATCATGTACTACTCATATTGCAAGACATCGCTTGTTTATCAAGTTAAAATTCAGTAGAAATGTTTGCTCTTCTTTAGAAACACTTGCAGAACAAGTTACTCACAATCCAAAGTTTTTTGTGTATGTATTAAATTAAGTGCTATATAAGTGGTAATGATAAATAAAAGCATTCTCGTTTTTTATGCATCTCTCTTAATATTCCCCAAATAGAATAACACAGTGAGGTTTCTTATGGCCGTGTTTTATAATAAAGTGAAGTTTGTGTGTATGCTTCAGATGGAAAACTTTCCAATTGTTTACAAACATGCATGAAAGCATCATTCTGCTCAGTGCCTTCGCATTTTTTTGACAATACATGTCAGGTGGTCTTGGCAATGTTGAGACTACCAATTCAGTATAACACTAAAATGTGCAAATACTTTTCTTATAAAATCATCCAAAGCTACTAAGATCTATGATATTGCATATTGGGTGTTAAAGTAGTTAATACTTTATGCTAAGCCTTCTATTTACATATAAAGTGTTTTACATGTGAAAACTTCAATCTCAACATCAGAGTTATTTTTTATATCTAAATTCAGAAAAAATTATAAACTATGATTTTAGCATTTACTACTGTATTTTTGTTAAAAATACTATATTTTCTTATACTCCATATACTCGAAAAATATTAGAAAATAGTCTTTTTCAGAAATCAAGTATATCATTTCAGAGTTTTACATGTTCAATCACAATTTCGTAATTTTGTTTGCTAAAGTAATATCACGTATTACCATATTCAGCTAGAATGTATACATTTATATACTATCTTACATGTTTCTGGGTTTTTTTTTTTTGGTCTATGTTAAGAGCATTTCAAAATGATAAATAAAGAAAGGGGAAGCTTTTTGGCTAATCTAAATGATATAAAAATTATATATTTGGATACCTTTTTATGAGAATTGGAAACCTCTTCTTTTGAAATTGTGGCACCTGGGGTATACAATAAATTAATGTAGCATTCAATCGGGAGGATAAGGTAGACAGTAGGCTAGGGGTTGATGTGGGGTTTCCAATTTCACATAAAAATATATTTGTGTATGTTGTGTATTATTTAACAACATGGGGAAGCATGTGAGGAAGGGCTGTTATAAGAAAAGCAAAAATTTTCATTGAAGTTTTTTAAAACAATCTGTATGAAGCATTTAATACTTTTCTGTATATGCTTCAAAAGAGTCAACAAACTTAACCCATACTGTAGAAAAAGTGATGAAAAATGAAATAGATGGCAGCCATTGTTTATATGTGTACGCCACGTAATTTTACATACTGATTGGCAACTAAATTCAAATAAATGAATTTCTTTATGTTTTGCTTTGATTTCCTAATTGTGACAATAATTCCACTGGGAAACCTGTAGATCCTTTGGAAGTTCCCCTTGAGTCTCTGGACACAAACTCACAAGTGTCATTTAAAGCAACAACAACAACAACAACAACAACAACAAAGTGACTCTGAAATTGAATCACCCTCTTCTGTGCAAAATAAACCAGAATTAAGCTTCTATCTTGGCCTCATCAGCATAATAATCTACCATCGGTACCTCTTAGTACCTTGTATGTGCTCTTTTGTCCCCTCTCTGCCCTTCCATTTGTCTTGTCCATTAATTGTCAAAAATAAGTTGCTTCCGAGGTCACGCTTACATTTATTTCCCTTGTATTTGTTAGATTTTCAAGAATCAGAGTATTCTGCTCAAAAGCCTTTCTACTGGCATCAATCTGTTCTTTGTTTCATTGATGCCTTATCATTTTCCCTTATTATTCATGTACAGATCTTTTCTGTACGCAGCTTTTTCAACAGCTTTCTTTCACTTTTGCTTTAAGCTCCTTATAAACATAAGACCATTTTGCAGAGCTTGCTCTAATATACTCTTCTTGCGTCAGAATATAGTATATACTTGTTGTGTCACAGGACCTTTGCCTTCTTTCTGTTACAGAAATGTACCTTCTTCTCTCTATCTAGCCATTTACTCCCGAAATAATTACCTTGCTGATTGTCAATATTTCATTCTCTATAGTTCTCATGTGACCTTCAATCACCTAATTTGGCTTATAACTACCTTAGAAATCTATATAATCTTTGTTTATCCACTTTTTTCTAGCAAGTTCTTTGAAATTGAATTTACACACTTGCCACTCTTCTTCTTATGTTCCAAATTGTTATTTATAGTAGGATTCAAAAAATTTAATAATGGATGGATAATAAGAACTTTCTTACTTACAAACTCACACATCCTGTTGCCAGTTTAATATCTCAAATTGTCTTCCATCTTACATTTAATATCCACAAACAGAAATACTGATTTCTGTTCTCAAATCTGCTCAGATTGCAAATCTATGAATCTGGTAAATGGCACTATCAAGCCTGAAATTGCTCAAAAAGAAAAAACAGTTTACTCTCCCTAATCCCTTACATCCTGTTCCTAACTAATTCAATTCTGTTGATTGTATCTTGACTTGCCCATTACCACTTTGCTTTCTGGTTGTCAACTCAACTACCATCTAGCAGGATCATTCAAATGTTCAGAAGTATTTACTACCCAAATTCCACAAAACTGTAAACTTGAGATGCTCAATCCACCAATTAATTCTCCTACATTCCTATGCCTCTCAATTTGCAAACCTTTAACATTTTTTTAACTGATAAAATACCAGCTGGAATTTGGTAGAGGATAAAACAGTTTGAAGAGAGCTCATATAAGGTAATAGCAGAACTGAAGGGCTGTCTTTGAGAACGCAGTGTATTCATTGGGCTAATGAGCAGTATATGACCCTGTGTCTCCAGCAACTAGAATACATCACATATGAGTGAAGAAATGACAGTGGTAGGAGTCCTTTCATTCCCATTCAGTTATTCATTTGCAGAGGACCATTGCCCATTCCTGTAATCAGTTGTGGCATCTGCTGGGTTCTTGTGATCTGTGGCAGTTCCCAAGGGAAACATCCTTCCAGGGGACAAAATAATAGTAATGTTGAGCTGGAAGTTGTGACTAGCAGTTGACTCTTGGGGTTCTCCTTTCCAAATCAGCACCATCTGGTATCACAGGAAGTGACACTCATTAAAATGCTTTTGAATCAAATCCACAAGCTTAGAGCCTTGGTAGAGTCTAGAAGGAGGCGGTTTCTCATCTTAATTGCTTCTGTGGCATTTAACTAAATGAGTATGAATTTGCCTGAAGTTAACAGGCTTTTGTGATTTATTATTTTGATGTTGACCTCCTGAGGCACTTGGATGTCTCAGAGTCCAGGCAGAAGGCTGGATATGAAAGAAAAGATTACTGCAGGGTTGGCCTGCTTTGGCCAAAAAACTAAGATTATATAGCTGTAGGAAATCTCCCCAATCCTTTAGTGCTATGTCTACTGAATTTTGTGAAATCCTGCTGAGTCCTCAAAGTATCTACCTTTCATAAGACTACAACTAGGAGAAAGACCCTATTCTAGAATGTCTTCAAAGAGTGTGTTATTTCACTACTGAACTGACCGGCAGCCATGGTGTTTCTTGAAGAGAATGTGGACCCGGGGATTTGAATGCAGGGTCAAGCGCAGAATATGATAACCTGAAATTATGTCTTCTACTGGTATAACCTGAAATTATGTCTTCTACTGGTTTGTAAATGAGTCCTTTCCAGAAGAAAAAATAAGAATAGTTACTTTGGACAAGGACGATGGACTCTTATAAGATGTGCCAATAATTACCACACTGATAGAAGAAATACTTGGTCCCAGCAAAGGGAAGAAGAGGAGAAAATTAGAAAAGGAAGGAAGTGTTCAGGAAAGATGGGGAGGATGCCAAGAATTGCAAAGGTTTGGAAAGATGAAAAGGCTACTTATAGTGCAAATATACCACTCAATTTCTCAAGGGGCTGAAATATCTTCCGGCAAACAGAAAAGCAATTGGCAGGTCTTTAACTAAGAAGGGCTTGGTGAAGGAATTCTCTGATCACAGTGATCTACTTGGGGTTTTTCAAGGCAAGAAGAGATCCTGACTAGTGTAATGCACCTGCCCTCACTTGGATCCGACCATGGGGGTACATCTGCACAAGAACTGCCTTGGAAATTAGAGTGGAAAAACATTTGCCAGGCAGATAGTATGCCCGAGGTAGAGAAAGGGACTGCTTGGGTCAGCCAGAAAATAGCTACAATTACCTAAACTTAGCGGGAACTGCAAATAAATAAAGCAAAGAGATAAACAAAGCAAAACATCAGGGAGTATGAAGGGAGCCAGCCTGCTAGAAGCTCCTGGTAGCAACTGGACTTTACGCATTTGTCACAGGGCCACGGGTCTGAAGGTATTAAGCTGGGCATGCCCTACAAGGTTCAGACAATATAATTTACTAGTTTGCAGCTCTATTAGAGTCTCTAAATCAATAGCCTCACCCCAGGGTTCATAGCTGGCAGCCCTTAATCAAAAGATTGAAGAGAAAGAAGAAAGGAAAAAAACGCTGGAGGCAGCAATCCCTCCGAAATCCAGAAGAGCTATGAAAAAGGAAATGGCATGTGACTAAGAGCCTTAGCATTATTAATAACAGGGCAGGTTGAAGTCATAATTCATAATAGCACTCCTAACATAACATTTGTTTTTTGCTCTCTCTTTCTCTCTCTCTCTCTCGGCAGGAAACATAAAAATAAACAACCTGCTTCCAATGAGCCCTGTCAATTCAGAATTGAAAGGTGTGTCACATTAGGTTCCTGGTGTGAAAAAGGTTAAGATTCAGTATATAGGGGTTTGGAATCTCACAGAATAGTAAATAAATAAGTCACTTTACTTTTGTATATCCCTCTCAATTGAATGTAGGCTTTCGAAGACAAGAGGCCATATCTGGCTTCTTCAGAGTGATACAGCAAGAGATCATAAAACCAGCCTGGGGAAGTTGATATCATAGAATGACCTCATTACCATCCATTGGGGATCAGAGCCCTGGCTCCCTGTAGGGCCTTCTCTAACATACTCCAGCCAGATGTCAAGGGCCTCTTCATAGCCTGTCCTGGATGTAAGCCCAGGCTCTCCTCTAGGCCTTTGCTGGTGGGGTAGCAACAGGACCACAGTTTTGTCTAGTGTTTGGCTGGAGTAGAACCATTACTTTGACCAAATACTTGTCTTTCTAGGCTGCTTTTTCCTAATCCTTTCATTAGAGAGAGGACACTTTTGCAGGGACTCCTTTTGTTTTTTAAATTTTTTTAATGTTTTTTAATTTATTTTTGAGACAGAGAGAGACGGAGCATGAGCAGGGGAGGGGCAGAGAGAGGGAGACACAGAAGCCGAAGCAGGCTCCAGGCTCCGAGCTGTCAGCACAGAGCCCGATGTGGGGCTCGAACTCACAGAGTGTGAGATCATGACCTGAGCCAAAGTCAGACGCCAAACTGACTGAGCCACCCAGGCGCCCCGCAGGACTCCTTTTGTGTCCTTTGGTGTCACTGGATTGCTGACTTCTTCACCTCAAGTCTAGGATACTTGTGGATCTCACCACCATGTCACTCCTTGGATCTCAAGTTTCCTAATGGGTCTACCTTTTTCTCTCCACCCTTTGGAGACATTTTATGTCTAGTTTATGTGTAATATCCAAGGTTGTACTTGTACTTAGCAAGAGGTATAGGGAAAAGTCATCTACCTTATCTTCCTCAAAGTAGAAGTTTCTCCAGACACCTGCATTTTTCATTGTTAGAGGCAATGCTTGACTTATAGTGGAAGGCAGTCTGCAAATTCTTATATTTTTGCTTTGTTTTATTCTTTTTCTTATGACTCAGAGGTGTGATTAAGGGAAAACAGCCCTGCTTTGAAATGCTAACAAAAGTCCTTACAACACTGAACCATTTTTTCTACAACAGGAAAAAAAAAAGTCATCTAGTTTAAAAAGAAATGATGATTTTGTAAGGTACACCTAATAAGTATGTTCCAGAAATTGATGGAAGTTTATTCTTTATAATCTAAGACCATTTTTTCATTGCTTCTGCAACATTAGAATTCTAGAATACATTTTAAAGGCTAAGAAAGCAATTCGTAGTTTCTTGAAAACATTTGTTTACCCTGCAAAGTTAAGAGACCTCATAGGAGAGAGGAATAAATTCTTTCAATGCCATTTTTTAGAAATACATATTTGCCCTAATTTTATGTAGATTACAAGATGTTTTCCACAATGTGCCTCAGCAGGAAAGATAATTTGTGGACTTCTGTTCCTGGATGATATTGTTATTACCTTATTTATTAGAAAGTTCCACTGTGATGTCCTAGAAAGTCTTAGAATTTAAAAATATAAAATTGGCTTCTTAATTTGGATAGCCTTAAATATTCAAATATTTACATTTAGTGTCAGGGAAATGATCTCAGGCTGTTCATAAAATATAATTGGAGAAAAAAAGTCCTAAGGTGAATAGGTAAATATTCTAAAGCAGATTCTCAAACATGGGCAATGGAATAAGTATTTTAATGAAAAAAGGATTTTTCTGCCTTAGTGAAAGCAAAGGTTGTTATCAGAATGATTTTTAAGTACGTACTTACATAAAGCTATATATAAGTTCTTAAATGTAAAGCACATAAAATGACTCCAAAACCAAAATATATTTATGAATTGCATTAAAAATTCCAAAAGCAGTATTAAAATTGACATTGATGCCAGATGATGTTTTATGCCATATTATTTTTCTGAAACCAATTTACCTATTTGGGGTTAATATAGTGTCATTTTTACTTTACTAATGCTTTTTGATTTCAAGCAGATGGACTATAATTTGAATCACAGATGCTATCACTGTTCTTGTTTTCTTTTTACTGGTATACTCATTTTAATCTGACAATTCATTCTTTTGATGAGCCCCTTATTTTAATTAATACTAAAAAAGAACATCCCTTCAATAAAATACTCTTCCATTCTAAAGTAGAAGAATTTCACCTGCTTAACTATTGGCCTTTGGGATATATGAAATCAGTACATATGCACTCACAACAACAGGAATATATTCTCGACATCTACCGCATTTGTGTTGTTTCCCCTAGTGTGTGTATTTGAAATGCCTCACTAGACTCCACAGAGGATAGTCACATAAGGCTTTTATTTAAAGGCAAAGAATGTTGGGGCGCCTGGGTGGCTCAGTCGGTTGAGCGTCCGACTTCGGCTCAGGTCATGATCTCACGGTCCGTGAGTTCGAGCCCCGCGTCGGGCTCTGTGCTGACAGCTCAGAGCCTGGAGCCTGTTTCAGATTCTGTGTCTCCCTCTCTCTCTGCCCGTCCCCTGTTCATACTCTGTCTCTCTCTGTCTCAAATATAAAATAAAACGTTAAAAAATTAAAAAAAAAAATAAAGGCAAAGAATGTGGTGAAGCAAGAAGAGGGAATGCAGACAAGGCATTGGGAGTAAGAGACATCCCGCAGCTCAGGCCCCCCATGGGCCCGATGGCGCCTTTGTGCTGAAACTGGCTTTGGAGAGCCTGGACAGAAATTTGTTTCTGAGAGCTCAGAGGAGCTGCCAGTGGGACTTCTCTTGGTCACCTAATCAAACCAGACTTGTCGAAGCAGTTACGTCAGATACATGCCTTATGGAAAGAATCTAACCCCGGAAGTGACCAGGGTAATTGGGACTTTAATCCGCACATTATAAATTCCAATGCCCTCATCTTGGCCAAAAATCAAAAGCCAGACCATACAAACTTTCCTGAACCAGGCAAGAACTCCTGTGTCTCCAGAACCTGTAGAACTCCTCTGTCTCCACAGAACTTTTGAATTAACTGTGACTGTACCACTTCTTGTAATGTGGTTAGGTATTATTTCCTTTGACGGTGTCCCTGATGCCATAAGTGGTAAACGCAGACTGAGTGTGCTACTCAGTTAAATGGTGGCCACCTAGATATCCTCTTCCTTAAAAAGATATTTTAAAAAAATATTTTTAAATAAATGTGTAAGTTGACACCTTTAGCATAGAGGTGTATTTATTTTGTTGTTGTGTTTTTTTAACTGCAGGCTTTTATTTTCTTCCCTTTTCTTTTTTGTGTCGTTGTTCTCCCTACTTATTTTTTCCTCCCCATATATGCTTTTATCACAACAGGTCATAGCAATAAGAAGCGTAAAGTATTTTTATTTAATTTTTGTTGTAGAAATGCCTCTTATCAGGTTAAGAGAATTCCCTCAAATTTTTATTTTTATACTAAATAAATGGTAAATGTTGTTGAACTGTTTTTTTTCTGCACATGTGAAATAGTTATATTGTTTTTCCACTTTAATTTATTAATGTCATGAATTAATTTAGACATTCAATGTTTAAACGTAACATGCATTCCAGGGATAAACCACAATTTTTTAAAGTTTTTCAATTTAATTTTGAGAGAGTGCAAGTGGGAGAGGGGCAGAGAGAGAGGGAGACACAGAATCCAAAGCAGGCTCCAGGCTCTGAGCTGTCAGCACAGAGCCCAATGCGGGGTTTGAACTCACAAACTGTGAGATTATGACCTGAGCCAAAGTCAGACCCTCAACTGACTGAGTCACCCAGGTGCTCCAAACCACAATTTTTTGTTATGTATTTCATTTTGTATATTATTGGGCTTTCTGCTAATTTTATTTAATTTTTCTTAGTCTATATTAGGATTTTCCTTTCATATATTGCACTTATCTTATTGTGGAGTCAAAGATATGCTAAACACTGTAATATGAGTTAGGGCGTCTTCACTGTTTTCTCTCTGTTAAAAGGTTTTTGTATTACCCTATTTTTCTGTTCCTTGAATGGCAAAAGTGAGGAAAAAATATCTTGGCTCTGTGTTTTCTCTGGGAAAACTTTTGGATAATGATTCAATCCCCTAATAATTATGGTATAATTCAGATTTCTTAATTCCTCTTAATTGTTTTAGTGAAATATACAATACTGGGCCTATCCCAGCATTTCAGGGGTTACTGTTTGCCCAGTCGAATTTTCTCCATGCTTTGACTCGGAGGTGCATGTGAGAGTGTACTTCCAGACCCTCAGGTGTTTATCATTTAGTTGGGCTTGTTGCAAAGAGACTATAACTGAATTTTTATTTCTGAATAAAATGGTGGTTTCTATATTTTAACTTAAAGATTTATTTAATGTACATTCACAGTGATGGTTGTGTAAATATGTAGATTTTTTGTATTATACATTTTAATGTTTTCCATTTTTATCACATTTTATACCCTCTTTTGCTGCATCTTTTGGATTATGTCTTTTTTTCTTTTATCTAGGTCATTTATTTTAAAGAAACCATTTAGTAGAACCAATACAAGAGTATGAGAAGAGGGAAAAGAGGAGATTGGAAGAGGGGGAGAGAATGAGGTCTGCATCAATGTCAGTGTGGAAACAGATACATTGCCTACTTTTAAACACTCACATTGAAAAGGAAAACATCACTCATCTTAAAAAAATATTTTTTAATGAAAAGCAGGCATGTTTGGCTGAACTAAAACCAAGAAACACAACCCAAACTGCTCCACAAACCAAAAAAGGTCCACAGAGAATTCAATTACCCATTTTTCCACTTAGAAATCTGTCTACCAAGTGTAATGTGTGTCGCTACTCAGGATGGGGCCCAGCACAGAGGGAAACCCAGCCTCCTGAGTCTCTTAGATCCCATCCTGTGGGAAGAGGAGTCAAGGACACCGGGTGAGTCAACATGGGTGAGTCAACCCCTGGCTATGTGGCAGGAAGTCCGACTGTGCCTTCCCCATCCTCCAGAACCCCACAGAACCACGTGGTACCCGCAGAGCTGAGTGAACAGAGCGAGGTCCACAGAGCACAGAGATAGGTCAACTATTTTTAAAACTTTCTATTTTCTACAGAGGAACAAAAATAAAAATTACATCAGACTTACCTTCAGAAACCATGCAAACAAAAAGAGATTGGCGTGAAATATTTAACGTGCTAAAAGAAAAAAAAATCACCAACTATAATTCTGGATCCTGGATATTACTCTTCAAGAGAAAAGGAGAAACAAAACAAAACAAAACAGAACAAAACAATTCCCAGATAAACAAAAATTGAGGGGATGTGTCACCGGTGGGCTTGCTTCACAAGAAATGTTAAGGGGTGCCTGGGTGGCCCAGTTGAGTAAGTGGCGGACTTCGGCTCAAGTCATGATCTCGCAGTTTGTGGGTTTGAGCCCCCCATCAGGCTCTGTGCTGACAACTCAGAGCCTGGAGCCTGCTTCGGATTCTGTGTGTGTGTCTCTCTCTGCTCCTCCCCCTGTTTGTGCTCTGTCTCTTTCTCTCAAAAATAAATAAACATTAAAAAAAATTAAAAAAAAAAGAAATGTTGAAAGATACTGTTCGGAGAGAAAGAAACGATGTAGGTCAGAAACTCAGACCTACTTACAGAAAGGAAGACCACTCAAAGACGAAGATATTAAGGTAAAATAAAGTAACTTTTCCTATTCTTAACTGAGCTAGCATTTATTTAAAATAACAATAGCAACGATGTATTTGGTAACCCTAGCTTATGGATGAATCAAATGAATGGCAGCCCTGTGTCAAGGGATAGGGGAGTGGGACTGGGAACGCTGTCATACCTACTAGCAGTAGCTGTGAAGCAGTGTAGTGTTTTTTGAAATAGGCTGGTATTAGCTGCTGCAGACTTGGACAACTACTAAAAAAAAAATACAGAGAAGTATAATTGATATGCCAAGATGGATAAGAAGAGAGACAGGTGACGAGGTGGCTCAGTCAGTTAAGCGTTCAGCTCTTGATTTCTGCTCAGGTCACGAACCCCCAGTTTGAAGGACCGAGCCTCGCGTCAGGCTCTGCACTCATTCCACGGAGCCTGCTTGGGACTCTCTCTCTCTCTCTCTCTTTCTCTCTCTCTGCCCCTTCCCCCCTGCCTTCAAAATAAATAAATACATATTAAAAAAAAAGAAGATGGAATTATATTAAAAACGTAAAGAGAGGAAAGACAGAAAAAGAGTAGAAGATAAAAAAAAGGAAGAAGCGTATGTGGTGAATCTTGAAAGAATTCATGTTTATTTCTCTGCTGTTCATCTGTTCTCAAAACACCTACAGAGAGAATCCTCTCATAGGGAAAAGAAAACAGGAACAGAGTTTACTTCCTAATACATTTATTCAAGGGCTGTAAAGGAAATGGTGGCCATTGTATTATAAAGGAAATTGTTCACGATTGTCAGCATTCCAGTATCTGCTGTCTTTTCAGGTGGACGCCTCATTCATTACTTCTTGTCATTACTGTTCCTAACTGAACAACGTGTATCCATTAGAAATAGTGCTTGTGTGCAGTAAGTGTAGCTGGAGAATCTTCTCCACTCACAGTTAGAAATGGCTTTTGTCTAACGTAACTGAAAATTTGACCAAAAAAATTTTTAAAAGTGAATTTCCCAAATAGAGTGTGAAAAAAAAAAAGTGTATGCTTTTCCAAGCACGTAATCATTTCATGATTTGTTACATCCTATAGGCAATCGAAAGAAAGAGCTATCTAATTTCTTTGGCTCACCTGGGAAATAAACGAGCCTCATAATTTTCAGCTGTTTAACTGTTTATTGTTTTCTTCAGGGGGATTTAATTCAAATTCATTCCCTTTCAATAATTGCTCCTTTCTTAGCCATGTAAAGAAAGAAAGTGTCTCACAATCACTTTTAAAATCAAGTTTAGATAAAGGCATCAACATTTATCATAGTTGACATTAATAGTTTCGCATTATTAAAACTGCCTCATATTAAGAGATTTATAACATGATCACTCATTTCCTCTAAGGAAAAAAAATTAAATAAATATCTGATTGTTCCTCCTACTTCCTAGGCATGCCTTGCTTACAATTTATTTTTGTTAATTGGAGATTTCGCAAATCAGTAATATTGTCACCCATAGGTCGCTAAAAGCAAGCAGATTAAACGTATCAAACAGACTTATTAAATTCACTGACATTCCAAGAACTGAGCAGAATTGCTTGATTCTATTGTGATGAAGCTAAAAATAGTCTGGTGAAATAATTATTTAGGAGAAAGTCTGAAGGTATCAATGTGCATGAAACACAAGGGAAAAGAGGGGTGACAATTGGGGCATTCTCCAAGGGCATCTCTAGCCCAGTTATCCACTGGAGGGCTTACTTGGCTGTTAGTCACTTTTACTAATTTCATGAGAAAGTTCTATCTTTAAGTTATGGGAGAGGAAGGGACAAATGATAAGTACTAATTCACAGAAGGTGTTAAAATCCTAGTCATAATGAATGTAATTGTGCTTACTATGACAAAGGAGTAAGAAAAATGACAATACAAAAGAATAATGTGGAAGCTGAACTCTGAACATTATTTAATTGGAGAAGTTATCACAGTTTCGTTATCCACAAATAGAGGTAAAATGATAGCTCTGCATTGCTTTAATTTGCATCTCTGATTTCAAAGGAGTTTGAGCATGTCTTTATAGGTTTATACCCTTTGATGTTTTCTCTTCCTTAAGTTGCCCCCCGCCCCCCGCTCTACTGATATTGCTGTTTCTTGGTGATTCACCGGAGTCTATTCTCTATCTAGATAATAATTCTTCATGGGTTCTAGACATTGCCATCCTCTTCTTCCAGTCTGTCTTCTCTCCATTAACATTATCCATAGCATTCTTCATTCACTGAAACTCTTTAATGTTGTGTCCTCAAATTCATCAGTCTTTGACCTTCTCTTTTGTGATTTCTCTGTTTAAGAAGTCCTGTGCCATGCCTAAGAGCTAAAGACAGTCTCTTAAGTTTTTCTTATGCTTAACATTTAAATTTTTTTTTCACATTTAATCTTTTCATCTATGCTGAGTCCATCTTTCTCTTGAGGTCATTTGACTTTTTTACATAAAGTTGAACCAGTTTCCCAATTATACAACCTGAACTTTCCAATTAATCTGTGATACAATCTTATATATTGTCGGATTGGGTGTTTGTACATACTTCCGTGTTCATATTGGTCTAGTTTTCTTCTATGTGGGTGTAGTGTGATACTATATTTCCCCTTACATTACTCTGACTTTCTAGAATGTTGCAATATTTACTAAGGTAAGCCATCCCTATCTCTATTTGTTAAATGTTACTTGGCTAATTGTGGACCGTGATTCTTCCAATTTGCATTTTATTATAGGTTTATGGAATCCCTCAAAAAACCAACTGGGACTTGATTTACAGATTATGGAATTGCAGATTAAAGATTAGTTTGAGAATAATTGGTACCTTTATAAGCAGTACGTCTTGTTCAAAAAATGGAATTTCGGAATGCCTGGCTGGCTCAGTCGACGGAGCATGTGACTCTTGATCTAGGGATTGTGAGTTTGAGCCCCACGATGGGCGTAGGCATTACTTAAAAAAATGGAATTTCATATCATCAGGTTATTTTCTAAAATCTTTATTAAAAGTTTTATTGAGATAGTATTACTGGGGTGCCTGGGTGGCCCGATTTCAGCTCAGGTCCTGATCTCATGGGTTTGTGAGTTCAAGCTCCCTGTCAGGCTCTGCTTGGGATTCTCTCCCCTGCTTTCTCTGCCCTTCCCCTGCTCGCGCTGTCTTTTGCTCTCTCAAAATAAATAAATAAACTTAAAAAAAAAAGATAGTATTACTATTTTCCTGGTTAAATTAATTATCATAGAACTTACAGTATTTGTTATTGGAACAGTACATGACTTTTTATTTTATGGTTAGCTATGGTTGCCAAAACATTCTTTTGATTTTTCTGTAGGTTGATTTTCTATCAGACGACACTCTGGAGCTCTTGTTTATTTAAATAGAATTCCAGTTACTTTATTGGTTTTGCTCCACAATGCTAGCAGCCTTTCTAATAAATCCTTTCTTAGCTCTCTGACTAGCATGGTGGTGCCGTGTTCTCCCAGGTCAGCCTTAAAGCAACACCTAAGGAGAAGCGGGTATTTCGTGCGCAAATGGGACTGGTCTTCTTGTTTTGCCCATGGATCCCTTGTCTATGCTCTTAGCTGGTGGTGTCACATGGAAGACAGAAGTAAGGGTAACTGATAAAGAGATTATATTCCATCAATAGAAAAAACAAACAAATAAAACCCAGAAAATTCAAGACAAGATAGGATTAGAAGATGTTTCGTTCTAGGTTTATGCTGTAAAATTCTGAGTGGCAAATTTGCCATGACCAGACAATGAACTTTCACTTACATTTTTCTCCATACCACTTAAGACTTGCATTTTGAACCATCAACATCGGAGTATCAGCCTTTGAGAGAGTCATTGGAAGCTAGCATTCATGAGCTTCATGTATAGGAGGCAGTGTCTCGAGTAATAATGTAGCTAGCATTAAATAGATGGTTTTAGGGAACTGCAGAGACAACAGCATCTATGCTGTTTCAATATCAACAGGTTCCAAAGAGCCATGACACTGCCATTTATAATAGCATTATTACCTTGTACTCATGGTGAAAGACATAAAACTAGCCAATGGTGCTTTTGAAATAAGGGAGGCAAAATTTTAAGAAATTGTGAATATGCGGTCGTTGTATTAGTACTTACAGAGACTACTTCAAAGTTATGGAAGAGATTGTACTTTTTTGGTATACTGCTGATATATGAATGATGCAATTCGTTATTTACAAACTACTGATCAAGTAGAAACATAGACCTATAGCAATTATAAGACTAATTTTCAAGTTCAAATAAAATTAATAATTAATATTATGTATTTTCATTTATTACTTAAGTTTAGAAAACATGTTTACCTATTAGTCTTTTGATAAATACTGCCCTTGATGTTCTGTTTAAGATAGCTCTAGAGGTTTTATAATGTCAAAATAAATAAAAATGGTTTTTTCTTAGACTTTTTTTTTCAATGTGGAATAGCAATGAAAGAGCAATTGGCTTTCAAATAGAAGATGAATTAATCACAGAATTTAAGTGGCTAAAAATTCCTTGTAGCTATTTTGAGAAATAAAATGGGACTCATTTTGTTCTTTTAGATATAAATTTGAACTGGTGGATTACAAGAAGATTTCCTCTTTGATGAATTTTTGTTATTTTTTTTCTTTCTACATATTTCTAAATCTAATCTAAAGCAGTTTCGGGGTGCCTGGGTGGCTCAGTCAGTTAAACGTCTGACTTCAGCTCAGGTCACGATCTCACAGTTTGTGAGTTGGAGCCCCACATCGGGCTCTGGGCTGACAGCTTGGAGCCTGCAGCCTGCTTGGGATTTTGTGTCTCCCTCTCTCTCTGCTCCTCCCCCACTCACACTCTGTCTCTCTCTCTCAAAAAATAAATAAACATTAAAAAAAAAATTTTTAAGTAGTTTCTATAGCTAATCCCAGGCAAATACATTCCAGAATTTATCCAAGAATTTTCAAATCCATCATCCTTTTTATCTCAAAAGTACAGTTATTTTGTAGGGTTTTCTTACAATTTTATATCCTCTGCCAAAAAAAAAATTTAAAAAAGGGTGGGGGGAATAAAGAAAAGAAAAGCTTCGAAAAGATCAAGAGAGCACAATAGAACCTTTCTCTTTTGTACTTGCTGGCATATTCAGGAAACCAATTCAGGTCTGTGTAATGAACCATTCAAGGCATACATAAATGCAGATGAAATGCAGACAGACCCAGAGAAAAGATTGATAATTTTATCTCCACTGAAGGGCAGAACAAGCAAACAGATAATGGCTTGACAGAGGGTCATAAATAATAAGAATTCAAATCATAGAATGTCAAATCCTTACTTTCACAAGTTTCAGAATCAGAACGTACACTCAGAAAATAGTTATGTTAAAATCTTGTCATGAATATGTAAATAATGACTTCTCAGATCCTGAAAAAATGTAAAGCCCAGTAATAAGTGTGGGGCACCTATCATAATTTATACTAAAAATGGTTATCATATCCAACATTATAAAATAGTAACTCATAATTATTCTTTATCTAAAAATATTAAAACATAACTTTATGTGGAAAGTAGGTCATCTATGCATTTAATTATACACACATTTATGTTTATAGATAATTGGTATAGTCTGTATTTGGCAGTATTTGCTAGATGAAAAGCTATATTATATTGGAATTCACAGGATGTTTTGGCAAGCAATCAAATAAACTCACTTTTGAAATCAATATTTCCTATTTTTCTAATTGTATTTGTTGCATTTGACTTGTTTAAATTCTTCTTTCCAATTCTCAGCTCTTCTTGATAAAATATCTACGTAGATATTTTCATATTCCTTCATAATTTAGTCTATCTTTTTTTTTCAACATGCAGATAGTTTCTGTGTTTCTGGCAGCATTAAGCCTGGCCTTTCACGTCTACTGGATTCCAATGCATTTAATTATTGATTTAATCCTCATTATGCTGATTTTCTTTTTGCATTAACTATGTGCCACGCAAGCTTTTGGGTGCTTTATGTATTAATTCATTTGACTGTCACAATCAGTCCATGAGATTCACATACTTCTCATACCCATTTACAGTTTAGAAAATCTAAGCCCAAAGTAATTTCATAGCTCATAGCTGAGATAGCAGGATCTGTTTCCAGGACTCGTG
Organism: Lynx rufus; assembly: GCF_022079265.1. Lineage (NCBI taxonomy): Eukaryota > Metazoa > Chordata > Mammalia > Carnivora > Felidae > Lynx > Lynx rufus. The sequence goes on from NW_025814878.1 coordinate 7,775,100, forward strand.
TCTTTATTTATCATTGGCACACTGGTCCGAAGAAGTGTCAGATCTTCTGCTGGCCAGCAGAGGGTTTTTGGCGTTAGCTGAGGGTTTTCACCCAAAATGTAGTCTTTGATGTTAAGTCCCGTCACACAAGGTATAGATGGAATCTTCCCAGGGGCAGTAGAGGTATTCCCTTTGTGACAATAAATGTGAGCCTTACATCTCTCTTCTCTATAAGTAACCACAGTGCGCGCAGGCTTAACGCAATCTGCTGTTTTTGTGTGGATGTTGCATCACAGCTAGACGCAGTGGTCCTAGAACAGTCATGTCAAATGCTTATTTTCCCATGCTGCATTAAGGCCTGGAGAGGACTTCAGTGATGGATGGGTCTTCCTACTCATGTGAGAACCTGTAAGGTTGAATGCAATGCTGATAATGCACTAACTTTAGGAACTCCTTCAGTCCCACCTCAATACTGAATGCCTTTCAAACACACCAAGGACAATGAAGTAACCATCGGTGTTACTTGGAATAAAGCTGCCTGGATCTCCCACTTCACATATTGAGGACAAAAAGAAAATGGTTTTTGACAAAGCAATACTTTTTACAAAAGCAGGATAGGGAGAAATACATCTAAGGAAAACTGCTTCTCTTCTATCTTGATAGAAAATGTTTTTTTAATAAGTAGTTTAAGGGATTCTCATGCAAGTGGTCTGAGGTCACACGTTTGGAAACAGTGTTCTACAATGTTGTTTTCACCAATCTCACTTCATTTGGTTTTCTTAATAATTCTTGGGAAGGGCCAAGGAGTGGTCTATATTACATATGAATAAACTGACTTTCAGAAAGCTTACCGTAATCCTACAGTGGAGGATGAGAATTGGGATGAGAATTAGAAGCCAGTGCTAATATGTTGCCTTATTATTTTGTGACCACAGACAGGCATCCCAGAAGTTTTGTTTAAGTTTATTTATTTTGAGAGACAGCAAGCAAGCAAGCACAGGGAAGGTCAGAGATTGACGGAGAGAAAGAATCCCAAGCAGGCACCTCACTGTCGGCACAGAGCCAGACTCAGGGCTCAACCCTACGAACTGTGAGATCATGACCTGAGCCGAGACCAAGAGTTGGATGCTTAACCAACTGAGCCACCCAAGTGCCCCATCACTTGTGGAAGTTTTCATAAATGAGCAATGAAAAAATATATATTAAACTAAACAGAAAAGGTATGTTAGTAACACACTTCTTGAGATAGATACAGCAGGGAAATTCACTTGGGCTTAAATATTCCAAATATTTGGGAATTGGAAATTTTTGAAATATGACGATTCAGGCTGCTAAATTTTTTTTTTAATTTTTTTTAACATTTATTTATTTTTGAGACAGAGAGAGATAGAGCATGAATGGGGGAGGGTCAGAGAGAGAGGGAGACACAATCTGAAACAGGCTCCAGGCTCTGAGCTGTCAGCACAGAGCCTGACGCGCGGCTCGAACCCACGAACTGTGAGATTGTAACCTGAGCTGAAGTCGGACGCTTAGCCGACTGAGCCACCCAGGCGCCCCAGGCTGCTAAATTTTATATTCAGTATTGACACAAAGAAATTCTTGGCCTTCGCTAATTTTGGTTTAGTCACTTCATTGTAAACATGTGTAGTTCCAAAAATGCAAGTTTTCCACAAAGTAAGTCATGGTTTTCTGCTACCTAAACAGTATGTAATAATACAGATTAATGGTTTTTACCTGATATTGTCTAAATGCTAACATCAATTAAAATACATCTAGGGGGAGAATAGCTCTATTTTGTAGCTTCTAACTTCTTTTTTTTTTAGGGGGAGAGAGAGAGAGAGAGAGAGCATGAGCTAGTGGGGGAGAGGGACAGAGGAAGAAAGAGAGAGAGAGAGAGAGAGAGAGAGAAAGACTCCTAAGCAGGCTCCACGTTCAGCTCAGAGCCTGATATAGGGCTTCATCTCACAACTCTGGGATCGTGAGCTACCAAAATCAAGAGTCAGAAGGTCAACCAACTGTGCCACCCAGGCACCCCTACAGCCTCTAAATTTTTGAGGAGCATATTCTAAACTTGCCCTTTTTTAAATTTAAAGTTTTTTGTTTGTGTTGCCTTTACTTCTTGTGCATTGGGTTCAACTACAAGAGAAAAATAGAAGGCTTGGGAAGAAACACACTTCCTAATTACAGTTAAAGTTTTGTGGAGAAAGAAAAATAAGAAAAGAGAAAATTGAGTTTTCTGAGCCAAATGCATTTACCATTTACTGGAACAAGCATCAGGCTGTTCCTTACTAAGTAATGATTTCAAACTATGAAAATATTGTTTCTCTGAAAATAAAATACATCATAAAATGCACAGCGCTCTGTAGAGAACAAGGCAAGTAGGGAATGTCAACAGTGTGCTTTAGATAAGGAAGTGGAAAATTAATCCCAGTTTTGTAATATTCTAGTCAACAGGAGACCAAGAAATTTGAACTCTCAGGCAGTGACAACTCAGACCGATCAGACACAAAGTTCTGACTTGCTTTCTCAGAAGAACTTTCAGGCATTATATAGTCTTTTCGATGTTAAACAAGCCAAAGTTTGTTTCGATCAGATTGGAGTCCATCCATTTCCTATCACAGAATAGGGGCAGGGAGAAGAGGGTAGAGAGCTCCACTCAAATCTAATGTGTGTACACATATATTCATAAGCTGTTAGAATCGATGTCTATGGGGCGCCTGGGTGGCTCAGTTGGTTAAACAACCGACTTCGGCTCAGGTCATGATCTCGTAGTTTGTGAGTTTGAGCCCCGCACAGGGCTCTGTGCTGATAGCTCAGAGCCTGGAGCCTACTTCAGATTCTGTGTCTCCTCCTCTCTCTACTCCTCCCCTGCTCATGCTCTGTGTCTCTCTCTCAATAATAAATAAATGTTAAAAAAAATCAGAATCGATGTCTGAATACTGGTTCAGAGACCCATCCTCAGCCTGGATTTTAGGGTCAAGATCATGTCATTCTCAGAGGAAAAGCAGAATGGTAGTTTGGTGGAAAGAAGTATTAGTAACTCAATTCAGCACAGGCTACATCGTTCCTGAGCAGTAAGAGTGGCATTTTATAAGATATGAATAAAATCAAGTCTAGTCTTTTGCTCTAGGTAGATTTTCAACTGAGTTACTAAGTTTCTGAGCTTTAGTCTTTTTAATAAAATGGGCTGGATATCAATAATGTGAGATTTCTGTAAGCAGTATAAAGAGCCGTACAGGACACTTACATTTTTAGAAAGCAACGTTATTCTTTCTTCTATTTTAGGATGTATATTTATAGGCAGGTATTTTCTTCTAAGTATAATTTTTTGCTCCATATCACTTGCTTTTATATATGATGATTTGATTTACTTCAGGTCTATTTTTTACGTAATTATAACAATTTGTTTTCTAACCGTCAGTTGAAGATGTGATTTCTGGTTTCTAAGTATATGGGAAATTTGAGGGTAACTTTGATTGTATTATTCCCCAGTTTTATTGCACTGTAGTCAGAAAGCATGGCTACTATACTCTGAGTTTGTTGGAATTTGGAATTCCCTGAGACTTTTTGTGGCCAAGGACATGACGAGATGTGTATGTGTATGTATGTGTATGTGGGTGTGTGTGTTTAAATGAACATTCAGTCTTCATGTTAATCTCAAGAGGTAGCTGTTTTCTTTCTCAAGTTGCCCTGTACCTCACACCTGAATATGGAATCTGGAGCTGAGGTCAATGTCCTTTTTGCTACTCATTGCCTCTACTGTCCATTTTTCCTTTTGCTTCTATAAACACAATAAACTTTGTGTCATCAGACTGCACCATCTACCACCTCACTTCTCCCCAAAGATGTTTAACTCTTGGATCACTGTCACTCTTTCCAGAATAACCATTGTCACAGTTCTTAAAATGACTCCAATATCTACTTTTCTGATTCCTTCCAATACTCTTAACCTTCAGTCCTCTGTCTTCTCCAATGATCATGACCTCCATTTCACCTTAGTCATTCACTCCTGTGGTCGTCCCTTGACCTTGTCATTATAACTATGTCATTATAACTATTTATAGGACTGCAACAAGCTCACCATTATCTTCAATACACTGACCCTACCTCATTTTCACTACCCCTCACACATCTAATATTTGCTCTTCTGTTCTTTCTTAGCTTATATGCCATAGTCAATGATTATAATGACTCCCTTTCATGCATCCTCAACCCGCTTTACTCACTTTTTGCTCTTAATTGGTAAAAATGCATCTTTCACTGAAGCCCTCTCTTTATATGCCCTGCACAGCTGAACGTCTGTGGCCGGCTCCACATAGTGGAATATGGTGGAAGAAAACACCCCGCTACACTGCCTGGTTTCACTTTGAATTCATTATTACTAACCTCCAGTGAGACTTTATGCTGTCCTCCTTGAGCCCTCTTTATTTCTTGGGCCATTCATTCTTCCAGCCTAAGAGAGAACTTTTCCATACTTCCTTTCCTCCCATCAAACTCAACACCTCTTCCACCATCCTCATACACAGACAGTGATCTTTCTTCCTATTGCACTGAGAAATGTGAAGTAACTAGAGGAACATTTCCACAATCTAGTATCAACGGCTTTACCCAAACAACATCATGGGCATTTTTCCATTTTATTTTTTTGACCATCCTGTATCAATTTTTCTCTCTTTACTAGATCAGCATAAGATACAGATATGCCCTTATTTCTCTCATCAGGAAAACACACACACACACACACACACACACACACACACACACACACTTTCCTTACGCCACTTTCCATTGTAGCTAAAGTCCACATTCCTTCACTTCTTAGTGTAAAACACTATAAGAAAGTTTCATATATTTATGTCTCATATCTCTTTTTAAATTTTATTTTAAAATAAGCAAACAATATTTTTTTTTCTAATCACTCAATCAAAATTGCTCGTCAAGGTTATCCATGACTCTACATTGTCAGATGCAATGATCAATTGTAACTAAACCAACATTTGAGACAACTGGTCACACTCTTTTTGTGACATTCCTTCTCATTGGCCTTACAGTTATATTTTGATATTTTTCTCATGTATTATGTCATGCTCTGCTTCCAGTGTTATGGTTGATAAATTTGTTATACATTTAATTGCCCTTCCCTTGTAAGTAATCAGTCTTTTTCTCTGCAGCAGCTGTTAATATCAATCAGGGAGAAACATAGAAAAATGCTAAGTGGGCATCAGTTTAAGTTATGGAAAAATTTTACTTGATTGTCTAAATAATCACTTTACAATTTTATTCACTTGTAAGTTTTCAATGGTTAGCTTCAAACATTTGAATTAAAATATAACTTTACAGGAGCATGATATATTGCAAAAGATGAACAAAAACCTGTGATAAAATTGCCATATTTTTTTTGAAAATAATAAAACTTAGATGATGAAATAGAGACAGTTTTTAGGACAAAAAATCTTTTAATGTTAAAAGTAAATTGAAAGAATCAAATGAACAATTTGCAGAGGTAAGTAAATATCTGATACGGTCTGAAGTCAAATTTAAAATAGGTTTTTATTTTGTACAGAGGCATTGCCCCCAAAATAATACTAATAAGAACAAATAATAAAAATAATAAATATTAACATTAATTAAATGATAAAAAATAGCATTCAAAGTGAATGATATCTCTGAGATTGTGCATCAGGATATCCCTGCTGACTATAAAACACTATGCCAACTGCAGCCTGTATATTATTTAACTGAATAATTAAAAACACTATGAAGTAAGTACTTTTATTATCCTCATTTTACAGACGAGCAACATGAAGGATAGAGAGTTTCAGCAACTTACCAACTTTTCCAAAATTAGTAAGTGAAAGAATCAGATTCCACTCAATCAATAATGATTCACACTCAGTTAACTGGTATAATATACTGCTTTCATGAGCCCAAGGCAATAATTTCCCTTATGAAACTATTAACTCTATGTAGAAAATAGAAATAAATATGAAACTCTTTTTACAAAAGAGAAAACTGAGCCAAATCTTAAAAACAAATTGAACACCAAAGCAATTAGAATAGAAATTATAAAACTAAATCCTTTAAAATTTTGTCTTTCAAATATTGTTATCTAGGTAGTCAATAGGTGGATATGAATATATTTGTATCCCAACTTTGAAAACATAACCCAAAGTTGACTTCAGAATATACAATATTTTTGGAAACATGCTTTCTAAAAAGAAACACACTTTCAGAATCTTTTATTGACCTTGATGAACCAACAGAGATAGATTTACCTTAATACCTTAGACACCTGGAAAGACGGACAAAACTTATGAAATAACTATTTTCAAACACTGGACAAGAGACAGCAAAGGACTATGATATCTAAAAGAGGAGAAACAAATGAGATGAATCTTAAAATTGCCCATTTTTGGTCTGAAATCCCACTCAAGACTACAGAGCAGGGAAGAGGATGACATCTGGAATATGGTGGACTCACTGAGTTGAGGAGAGATACATTGGCATTCAGGAAGTCCACAGCTGCTGGAAATTGAAAGATGGAGGTCCAGAGAGGAAGAGCGATACAGAATAAAATTTATATAAAGGCCTCTTGCATGTTTAATGTCTACTAAAATGTGCCTGAATCGGGTGAAACTCCAGGAGGTCAGGCGACTTCCAGAAATGTGAGCTGAACGGTTTCCAAATCTTAAGTAGGGAGGGGAATTATTTTTAAGCCCTAGCAGCTAGAAAAAAGTCTTCAACATTCACTTTTGGCATGCAGTAGAGACACAGAAGGGCTACATCTCAGTAGTGGGTAGAACCACCTATAGAATAAAGGCTATTCTAGATCCACACTAGTAAATATTTTTAAAACAATCTCAAAATTGAAAAAGTAGAAATAATTTAACTGACTAGTGGAATAAAAACTAATAATCTTTAGAGAAAGACAATAAAATCCTTTCTAAAATAGTGTAGACATAGAAACTGTAATGTGTAGCATCCATTCAAAATTCACTAGACTGACCAAGAAGCAAGGAAATGTAACAATGTTCAGGAAACCAAGAAATTTAGAATAATCCAGAAATGATAGAGAGTATGGGATTCATAAACAAAAATGTTAAAACAGGTATTATAAATATGTTCAAATATTTAAAAGAAAACATACATGGTAAATAAGGCAATGGAAAATAAAATGCTAATTAAACAGAAGATAAAAGTGAAATGTAATGAGAAATTCAATGGGTGAGAAAAATAGATTAGAAATGGTTTTTAAAAAATGTAGTGAACTTGAAGATATGGCAATAGAAACAAAGCTCAATTTTGGAAAGATGATAAGGGGGAAAAGAAACATAGTCTTGTTCTCCTGTGATTCAACATCAAATGGTTTAACACACATATGTTTGGAGTTTTAGAAATGAAGGAGAAAGGGGAGAACAGAAAGTATGTCTGAAGAAATAATGGCTGCAATTCCTCCAAAATAAACAGTGAATCTATCGATGGAGGTTTACAAGCAGCAAGGGGGACACAAAGACAGAAAACCTGAACAAGGCACTAATATAATGTAATTTCTGAAAACCAGTGAAAAAGTGAAGATCTTAAAAGTAACACAAAGAGAAACTTTCATAGGAAAGAATAAAAATGAAAAATGATAGTAATCATTCCATCAGAAATTCTGCATGTAAGAAAAAACTGAAATAAAATTTGTGAAGATCTGAATAAAAGTGTCACCCTAAATTCTCTCATCAGCAAGATAATCACTCAGGAATGAAGGCAAAATAAATTTTCTCAGACACAAAAATGGCTGTGAATTTGTCACCAGTAAACTTCACAACAATATTAAAGTAAGTTTTTAAAAAGAATAACATCCCATAAAAACAAGCACTGAAGAATGCAGTGATGAGGTCAGGGGCAAACATGAAACAATTTCTTAATCTTTAATTTCTTTTGAGAATAACAATGACAATGTATTGATTGAATGTACATATATAGGGGTAGAATCTACAACAAAAATAGTAAAGAGGATAGGAGCATGGAGACCAAAGCATAGTGGTCCCAAAAATGCAATTTAAAAAAGAATGGAACACCCAACTTTTGAATACGTGATTAACAATAATCCAATAAAAATATTCAACCCAATTAGTAATCAAAAGAATGCAAATTTAAACCAAAGTTTACTATTTCAATTTTATTTCATTTTCAAATATAAAAACCTAAAAATCCGAGGGGTCCAGGAAGATGGCGGCGTAGGAGGACGCTGGGCTCACCGCGCGTCCTGCTGATCACTTAGATTCCACCTACACCTGCCTAAATAACCCAGAAAACCGCCAGAGGATTAGCAGAACAGAGTCACCGGACCCAAGTGCAGACGAGAGGCCCATGGAAGAGGGTAGGAAGGGCGGCGAGGCGGTGCGCGCTCCACGGACTGGCGGGAGGGAGCCGGGGCGGAGGGGCGGCTCGCCGGCCAAGCAGAGCCCCCGAGTCCGGCTTGCAAAAGCGGAGGGGCCTGACGGACTGTGTTCCGACAGCAAGCGCGACTTAGCGTCTGGGAGGTCATAAGTTAACAGTTCTGCTCGGAAAGCGGGAAGGCTGGAGGACAAAGGGAGGGTGAGCTGCGGAGCCCCCGGACGACAGAGCTCAGTTTGGCGGGGAACAAAGGCGCTCGCCAGCGCCATCTCCCCCGCCCATCCCCCAGCCAAAATCCCAAAGGGAACCGACTCCGGCCAGTGAAATTGCTCGCTCCGCGCGAACACCCAACTCTGTGCTTCTGCGGAGCCAAACCTCCGGCAGCGATCTGACTCCCTCCGGCTGCCACAGGGCCCCTCCTGAAGTGGATCACCTAAGGAGAAGCGAACTAAGCCTGCCCCCCCTGCCGCCGTGCACCTTGCCTTCCCACCCCAGCTAATACGCCAGATCCCCAGCATCACAAGCCTGGCAGTGTGCACGTAGCCCAGACGGGCCACGCCACCCCACAGTGAATCCCGCCCCTAGGAGAGGGGAAGAGAAGGCACACACCAGTCTGACTGTGGCCCCAGCGGTGGGCTGGGGGCAGACATCAGGTCGGACTGCGGCCCCGCCCACCAACTCCAGTTATACACCACAGCACAGGGGAAGTGCCCTGCAGGCCCTCACCACACCAGGGACTATCCAAAATGACCAAGCGGAAGAATTCCCCTCAGAAGAATCTCCAGGAAATAACAACAGCTAATGAGCTGATCAAAAAGGATTTAAATAATATAACAGAAAGTGAATTTAGAATAATAGTCATAAAATTAATTGCTGGGCTGGAAAACAGCATACAGGACAGCAGAGAATCTCTTGCTACAGACATCAGGGGACTAATGAACAGTCACGAGGAGCTGAAAAACGCTTTAAAGGAAATGGAAAACAAAATGCAAACCACCACGGCTCGGATGGAAGAGGCAGAGGAGAGAATAGGTGAACTAGAAGATAAAGTTATGGAAAAAGAGGAAGCTGAGAAAAAGAGAGATAAAAAAATCCAGGAGTATGAGGGGAAAATTAGAGAACTAAGTGATACACTAAAAAGAAATAATATACGCATAATTGGTATCCCAGAGGAGGAAGAGAGAGGGAAAGGTGCTGAAGGGGTACTTGAAGAAATAATAGCTGAGAACTTCCCTGAACTGGGGAAGGAAAAAGGCATTGAAATCCAAGAGGCACAGAGAACTCCCTTCAGACGTAACTTGAATCGATCTTCTGCACGACATATCATAGTGAAACTGGCAAAATACAAGGATAAAGAGAAAATTCTGAAAGCAGCAAGGGGTAAACGTGCCCTCACATATAAAGGGAGACCTATAAGACTCGTGACTGATCTCTCTTTTGAAACTTGGCAGGCCAGAAAGAATTGGCACGAGATTTTCAGGGTGCTAGACAGCAAAAATATGCAGCCGAGAATCCTTTATCCAGCAAGTCTGTCATTTAGAATAGAAGGAGAGATAAAGGTCTTCCCAAACAAACAAAAACTGAAGGAATTTGTCACCACTAAACCAGCCCTACAAGAGATCCTAAGGGGGACCCTGTGAGACAAAGTACCAGAGACATCACTACAAGCATAAAACATACAGACATCACAATGACTCTAAACCCGTATCTTTCTATAATAACACTGAATGTAAATGGATTAAATGCGCCAACCAAAAGACATAGGGTATCAGAATGGATAAAAAAACAAGACCCATCTATTTGCTGTCTACAAGAGACTCATTTTAGACCTGAGGACACCTTTAGATTCAGAGTGAGGGGATGGAGAACTATTTATCATGCTACTGGAAGCCAGAAGAAAGCTGGAGTAGCCATACTTATATCAGACAAACTAGACTTTAAATTAAAGGCTGTAACAAGAGATGAAGAAGGACATTATATAATAGTTACAGGGTCTATCCATCAGGAAGAGCTAACAATTATAAATGTCTATGCGCCGAATACCGGAGCCCCCAAATATATAAAACAATTACTCATAAACAGAAGCAACCTTATTGATAAGAATGTGGTAATTGCTGGGGACTTTAACACCCCACTTACAGAAATGGATAGATCATCTAGACACACGGTCAATAAAGAAACAAGGGCCCTGAATGAGACACTGGATCAGATGGACTTGACAGATATATTTAGAACTCTGCATCCCAAAGCAACAGAATATACTTTCTTCTCGAGTGCACATGGAACATTCTCCAAGATAGATCATATACTGGGTCACAAAACAGCCCTTCATAAGTTTACAAGAATTGAAATTATACCATGCATACTTTCAGACCACAATGCTATGAAGCTTGAAATCAACCACAGGAAAAAGTCTGGAAAACCTCCAAAAGCATGGAGGTTAAAGAACACCCTACTCACGAATGAGTGGGTCAACCAGGCAATTAGAGAAGAAATCAAAAAATATATGGAAACAAACGAAAATGAAAATACAACAATCCAAACGCTTTGGGACGCAGCGAAGGCAGTCCTGAGAGGAAAATACATTGCAATCCAGGCCTATCTCAAGAAACAAGAAAAATCCCAAATACAAAATCTAACAGCACACCTAAAGGAAATAGAAGCAGAACAGCAAAGGCAGCCTAAACCCAGCAGAAGAAGAGAAATAATAAAGATCAGAGCAGAAATAAACAATATAGAATCTAAAAAAACTGTAGAGCAGATCAACGAAACCAAGAGTTGGTTTTTTGAAAAAATAAACAAAATTGACAAACCTCTAGCCAGGCTTCTCAAAAAGAAAAGGGAGATGACCCAAATAGATAAAATCATGAATGAAAATGGAATGATTACAACCAATCCCTCAGAGATACAAGCAATTATCAGGGAATACTATGAAAAATTATATTGCAACAAATTGGACAACCTGGAAGAAATGGACAAATTCCTGAACACCCACACTCTTCCAAAACTCAATCAGGAGGAAATAGAAAGCTTGAACAGACCCATAACCAGCGAAGAAATTGAATCGGTTATCAAAAATCTCCCAACAAATAAGAGTCCAGGACCAGATGGCTTCCCAGGGGAGTTCTACCAGACGTTTAAAGCAGAGATAATACCTATCCTTCTCAAGCTATTCCAAGAAATAGAAAGGGAAGGAAAACTTCCAGACTCATTCTATGAAGCCAGTATTACTTTGATTCCTAAACCAGACAGAGACCCAGTAAAAAAAGAGAACTACAGGCCAATATCCCTGATGAATATGGATGCCAAAATTCTCAATAAGATACTAGCAAATCGAATTCAACAGCATATAAAAAGAATTATTCACCATGATCAAGTGGGATTCATTCCTGGGATGCAGGGCTGGTTCAACATTCGCAAATCAATCAACATGATACATCACATTAACAAAAAAAAAGAGAAGAACCATATGATCCTGTCAATCGATGCAGAAAAGGCCTTTGATAAAATCCAGCACCCTTTCTTAATAAAAACCCTTGAGAAAGTCGGGATAGAAGGAACATACTTAAAGATCATAAAAGCCATTTATGAAAAGCCCACAGCTAACATCATCCTCAACGGGGAAAAACTGAGAGCTTTTTCCCTGAGATCAGGAACACGACAGGGATGCCCACTCTCACCGTTGTTGTTTAACATAGTGCTGGAAGTTCTAGCATCAGCAATCAGACAACAAAAGGAAATCAAAGGCATCAAAATTGGCAAAGATGAAGTCAAGCTTTCACTTTTTGCAGATGACATGATATTATACATGGAAAATCCGATAGACTCCACCAAAAGTCTGCTAGAACTGATACACGAATTCAGCAAAGTTGCAGGATACAAAATCAAGGTACAGAAATCAGTTGCATTCTTATACACTAACAATGAAGCAACAGAAAGACAAATAAAGAAACTGATCCCATTCACAATTGCACCAAGAAGCATAAAATACCTAGGAATCAATCTAACCAAAGATGTAAAGGATCTGTATGCTGAAAACTATAGAAAGCTTATGAAGGTAATTGAAGAAGATTTAAAGAAATGGAAAGACATTCCCTGCTCATGGATTGGAAGAATAAATATTGTCAAAATGTCAATACTACCCAAAGCTATCTACACATTCAATGCAATCCCAATCAAAATTGCACCAGCATTCTTCTCGAAACTAGAACAAGCAATCCTAAAATTCATATGGAACCACAAAAGGCCCCGAATAGCCAAAGGAATTTTGAAGAAGAAGACCAAAGCAGGAGGCATCACAATCCCAGACTTCAGCCTCTACTACAAAGCTGTCATCATCAAGACAGCATGGTATTGGCACAAAAACAGACACACAGACCAATGGAATAGAATAGAAACCCCAGAACTAGACCCACAAACATATGGCCAACTCATCTTTGACAAAGCAGGAAAGAACATCCAATGGAAAAAAGACAGCCTCTTTAACAAATGGTGCTGGGAGAACTGGACAGCAACATGCAGAAGGTTGAAACTAGACCACTTTCTCACACCATTTACAAAAATAAACTCAAAATGGATAAAGGACCTAAATGTGAGACAGGAAACCATCAGAACCTTAGAGGAGAAAGCAGGAAAAGACCTCTCTGACCTCAGCCGTAGCAATCTCTTACTCGACACATCCCCAAAGGCAAGGGAATTAAAAGCAAAAGTGAATTACTGGGACCTTATGAAGATAAAAAGCTTCTGCACAGCAAAGGAAACAACCAACAAAACTAAAAGGCAACCAACAGAATGGGAAAAGATATTTGCAAATGACATATCGGACAAAGGGCTAGTATCTAAAATCTATAAAGAGCTCACCAAACTCCACACCCGAAAAACAAATAACCCAGTGAAGAAATGGGCAGAAAACATGAATAGACACTTCTCTAAAGAAGACATCCAGATGGCCAACAGGCACATGAAAAGATGTTCAGCGTCGCTCCTTATCAGGGAAATACAAATCAAAACCACACTCAGGTATCACCTCATGCCAGTCAGAGTGGCCAAAATGAACAAATCAGGAGACTATAGATGCTGGAGAGGATGTGCAGAAACGGGAACCCTCTTGCACTGTTGGTGGGAATGCAAATTGGTGCAGCCGCTCTGGAAAGCAGTGTGGAGGTTCCTCAGAAAATTAAAAATAGACCTACCCTATGACCCAGCAATAGCACTGCTAGGAATTTATCCAAGGGATACAGGAGTACTGATGCATAGGGGCACTTGTACCCCAATGTTCATAGCAGCACTCTCAACAATAGCCAAATTATGGAAAGAGCCTAAATGTCCATCAACTGATGAATGGATAAAGAAATTGTGGTTTATATACACAATGGAATACTACGTGGCAATGAGAAAAAATGAAATATGGCGTTTTGTAGCAACGTGGATGGAACTGGAGAGTGTGATGCTAAGTGAAATAAGCCATACAGAGAAAGACAGATACCATATGGTTTCACTCTTATGTGGATCCTGAGAAACTTAACAGGAACCCATGGGGGAGAGGAAGGAAAAAAAAAAAAAAAAAAAAAAAAAAAAAAAAAGGACGTTAGAGTGGGAGAGAGCCAAAGCATAAGAGACTGTTAAAAACTGAGAACAGGGGCGCCTGGGTGGCGCAGTCGGTTGGGCGTCCGACTTCAGCCAGGTCACGATCTCGCGGTCCGGGAGTTCGAGCCCCGCGTCGGGCTCTGGGCTGATGGCTCAGAGCCTGGAGCCTGTTTCCGATTCTGTGTCTCCCTCTCTCTCTGACCCTCCCCCGTTCATGCTCTGTCTCTCTCTGTCCCAAAAATAAATAAACGTTGAAAAAAAAAATTAAAAAAAAAAAAAAAAAAAAAAAAAACTGAGAACAAACTGAGGGTTGATGGGGGGTGGGAGGGAGGGGCGGGTGGGTGATGGGTATTGAGGAGGGCACCTTTTGGGATGAGCACTGGGTGTTGTATGGAAACCAATTTGTCAATAAACTTCATATAAAAAAAAAAAAAAAACCTAAAAATCCATTTTATATTCTGTCATTGTACTATTATGTCTCTATTACATTTGCTTTTTAAATTTATACATAAATTCAGTAAATTTGCAGGATACAAAACCAACATTCAAAAATCAGGTATGTAACCTGTACACTAAAAAAAAAAAAAAGAAAAAATTTCACTTAACAATTGCATCAAAAAAAATACTTAGGAATAAATTTAACCAAACGAATGAAAGATTTATACATTGGAAACTATAAGGCGTCAATGAAAAAAATTGAAGGCATACAAAAAAGGAAAGATATCTGTGTTCCTGTATCAGAAGAATTAATATTATTTAAAAAGCTATACTACTCAAAGCCATCTATAGATTCAATGCACTCCTTTTCAAAATTCCAATGACATTTTTCACAGAAATAGCAAGCAGTCTTAAAATTTGTATAGAACCAGGAGATTGCATTGGCTATCTTGAGAAATAACAACAAAGCTGGAGGCATCACACTTCCTTGTCTCAAACTATATTACTAAGCTATAGTAATCAGAACAGTTATGGTACTGGTGTGAAAGCAGGTACACAGACCAGTGGAACAGAATCAAGAATCCAGAAATAAATCCCCACGCATGTGGTCAACTAATATTTGTTACGGGAGCTAAGGATACTCAATGAGAAAGGGATAGTTTCTTCAGTAAAAAGTGTTGGCAAAAGTGAATAATTTCCTGCAAAAAAATGAAACTGGACCCCATCTTATACCACTCATAAAAATGAACGAAGAATGGATTAAAGACTTAATGTAAGACCTAAAACCATAAAACTCTGGGTAGAAAACAGAGGAAAAAAGCCACTTGACCCTGGTCTTGGCAACAGTGTCTGGATATGAAACCAAAGCACAAGGAACAAAAGCAAAAATAAGTAAGTGGAACTACATCAAACTAAAAACTTCTTCCCAGCAAAAAAAAAAAAAAAAAAAAAAAAAAAAAAAAAAAAACCACAATCAACAAAAATGCAAAAGCAGCCTATGGAATGGGAGAAAATATTTGCAAATCATATACTGTTGTAGGGGTAACATCCAAAATACATAAATAGTTTATTCAGCTCAATAGCAAAAAACAAACAAAAAAACCCCAAGTAATTGGATTTAAAAATAAGTATAGGAACTGAATAGACATGTTTCCATAGAGGGCTTGTAAGTGACCAACAGGTACATGAAAAGATGCTCAACAGCACTATCAGGGAAATGCAAATCAAAACCACAAATAGATATCATTTCACACCTGTTAAGATGGCTATTATAAAAAAGAGAAGTGATATGATGTGTTGGTGAGGTTTAGAGAAAAGGGAACAAATGAGCACTGTTGGTGGGCACATACAGTAATTATGGAAAACAGTATGGAGGCTCCTCAAAAAGTTAGAACCACCACATAAACTTTCACTTAAATATGGAGGAAGTTAAATTACTCTATCAAAGAATATCTGGAATCTCATAATCACTGCAGCATTATTCACATTGCCAAGACATGAAAACAACAGAGGAATGGATAAAGAAAATGTGAGATATATATATATATATATATATATATATATATATATATATATTCATATATTACATATGAATTGAATATATTACATATATTACATATGAATATGAATATATTACATTATGTAATATATGTATATATATTCATATATATATTCATATATTACATATGAATATTATTCAGCCGTTAAAAAAGGAAATCCTGCCATTTGCCACAACATGGATGGCCTTTGAGGGCATTATATTAAGTGGAATAAATCAGACAGAGAAAGACCAATACCATATCATCTCACTGTAAGTGGAACCTGAAAAGCCCAACTCATAAAACCAGACAATAGAATGCTGGTTTCCAGGGGCTGTGGGTGGGGGAAGTGGGAGATGCTGGTAAAATGGTCCAAACTTCCACTTATAAGATGAATATGTTCCAGGGATCTTATGTGCAGCATGGTGGCTGTAAAATTTAAAAAAGAGAAAAAAAAAACAGAAAAGAAGAAACCTACTTCATATCCTGTCATTCTATTATTATGATTCCATTATATTAGCTGTGAATATTTTTGGTCTCCAAGAGACCCTTACTGAAATGTAAATATGTCTGTGAATTGTAGGTTTTATTAGTAGATAATTAATTAACTAACATTTTAGTCAGATTATTATTCTGAATTAATTTCAGTACATATAAAAAATAATAGATTAGCACTTAGTTCTAATATTTTTTCAGACTTTAAAAAATAGAAGTTTATAGTTATAGTTAAAATTCCATGTTTATTCCAGGTCTGCAATTTATTGGATGTCAGGAAATAAATTGCACAAGTATATCTGTAACCCGTTATGTAAAATCTGATGAGTTATGTAGGGTAAATAGTTATTTTTAGCCAGTAAGTTTTATGATGGTTTGTTACACAGCAATAGAAATATGAAACTGTATGTACTATTTATTTGCTAACTTTTAAGCTTTATATCGATGGCTTTGTTGTGCTTCTATAATATGCTTATTTTTTCCTTAACAAAACATTCATGAGATTTATCTACTCATTTTATCTGAGTTTTATAGTATTGCACTGTATGAGTGTGACTGTATTTTAGGTTGTTGATTATTTTCTTATTGATGGAAATTTAGGGTATTGCTTTTGTTTTTATAATACAGCTAAGTCTTTGTGTAAGCATATGCAGGATATTCTGTGTGTATATAGAATTATCATATTCTGTATAATAAATTAGTATTTAATATTTACTAGGTATCATAATATTATCTAATTATCAAATATCTAATGATCTGATTATCCCTTCGTTTTTTACAGGGCTAGGAATGGGAAAGTGGGCAGAGGGGCAAGGGGTGATGTGTGTTATCTCTGGTTTTATTTGCAGACATGATTTCTTTTCTGGATTTAATGTCATATGAAGCTATATACAAATGGGCAAGATTGGGGATCATAATACTTAATTTTTATAATTTATATTTAATATAATTTTATAACATATTATTTTACTTTTGTTTGTCAAATGGCTGTTCATGATTTTTACTGAATAAGGAGGGGGGGTGATGTGTTTGCTTTCATGTGGTTCCGAAGAGGTTTTCTTTGAATTAACCTCCCTAGGAATGTTTTCATGTGGAGCTGAATACACATTTTGAAGATTTTAGACTATAGCAGTTAACATTTATAGCTTAATAGATGACAAAATATTAATTTCTTAGAAGATATATTCACTTGAATGATATAGTGAGCATAAAACAATGTTTTAATGTCGTTTTTTGCAAGGATGGCATTCTGAATTCTATTTAATGTAGACGATTTATGGATTCAGAAGCAAATGCTTATCCTCCACTGTAAAATGGTACCATGGGACATTAAAACTAAGAGTTAATTAACATACGTTGGCTAGAAACATAACAAGCTCATTATATTAGGTAAGTCTTCAAATTCATGTTCTTTAGGCAATAGAACAGAAAAAAAAATGTAAGACCACAAAATTAAATGTACCTGTAAAGATTGAAATACGTCTTCACTTATTTCTTTTTTTATTAGTTGCCCACCCCCACCTTTCATACGCTCAGATATATTTTCTTCCTCTGTGAGAAAAATGACAGCTTTTACTAAATATATTTTTGAAAAGCCTTATTTCTTTGGGGATGCATTTGAAGCAAATCCATTGTTTTCCTCTCTCTAGCGTTTTACATATGGGCTATCCACTGAATGAACACAATGTGACTATCATTGCTAAGACAAGTATACAACCAAAAATATAATGCTTTCCAAGCTGCTTAAAATTAAAAATAAATCTCTGTTGCTGGCCTGTTAATAATCTGAGCGGTCATTATGCATTTAAAAAAAAAGTCTTTGGGCCTAGAGATCATTCAAATATTACTCATTTTGGTTTAGAGCTTTGAGATGGGAAATGAATATGAGAGGTGAAAAGTGAGCAATAACTCAGCTTAGACACATGAAAGCCAATATTAAAGGATATTTTGCAATGATTGTATAAGGAAATAAAGTTTCTAAAACTAAATGTATATCCTATGTAGCTTCCTATTGGCTCATCCCTTCCAGCCCCTGGCAACCCCATTCTACTTTGTTTCTTTGAGTAAAACTCTAGAAACCTCATACCAGTGGACTAGTGTTTGTCTTTCTGTGATTGGCTTCTTTCACATTTTGCTTATTTCACATTTTATTTACTCATTCATCCATCCATAGATATTCAGAGTTCTTCCACCTTTTGGATAATGTGAATAATGATTCTATGATAATGGCTGTGCCCTTTGAGACTGTATCTTTGAGACCCAGCTTTCGATTATTTTGGATACATACCCAGAAATGGAATCTGTATCATATGATAATTCTATTTTCAATTTTTTAAGGAACTGTTATACAATTTGCCTTAACGTCTGTGCCATTCTACATTCCAACCAACAGTGCACAATGGTTTCAAGTTCTCCACATCATCACTGACTCTTGTTTGCTCATGTTGGTGTCTTGTTTTGTTTTGTTTGTTTGTTTGTTTGTTTGTTTAATTATAGCTGCCCTAATGACTGTGATGAGTTACCTTTAAACAGGATTATTCTGGCTGCTCTGGGGGAAAAGGAGGTAAGGAAAGAAGAAATGTGTTCACATCATAATCCATTTACACACACACACGGCTGAGAGAACATAACACAGCCTTTCTACATGAAGTTTGCGCAGATTTATCCCATTTTTTCTAGTTTATTTTATTTTAAAAACTTAGAAACGATTTTTTGAGCCACAAATGGATCTCCACCTGCTACTGTAAAATTACCATTTAGCCTTTGAGAGCAGTTCAGTATGGCATGTAATTACATCAACTCTGGAGACAGACTGCCAGTATTGACTTTGGGCTTCTCCACTTACAAGACATGTGTACTTCATTAAGTTATTTAAATTTGCTCGGCCTCAGTATACTCACCTTGTCTCATATAGGTTTCTTAGGGTTAAGTTAATTAACAGAGGAAATCACTTAGAACATTGTTTGCCATATAATAAAGACATTTTTACATTCTTTGACATATAATAAAGACATATTTAGTGGTTGCTTTATCAATATATTATTATTATTATTATTATTAATGAACACTGTCCTTGGTCTTTGGAGAAGCACTCAGAAACTAAAATGCCAGTAGAGGAAATATAATGACCATAAATAGGAGAACTAGACTGGATATATGACAATAAATATTAAAGTACTGGTATTTGTACGTGACCTTCATAACTTACTGCTAAAACAGAAGTCTAGGCCTAACAATATAGAAAATAAAATATGTCTGAGAGGTATTATTGCCAATAGACAGCAGTTGATTACTCTTGGTGTAGATACAACCATTAATTTAGGATATAATAATTTATTTAGCAAATAAAGCACCCTAACAAATGTAGCTCTGACACTTACATGTCAGTTTTAATTCTAATAAATAAATAAATATATCTAATAAATAAATTTAATTCTAATAAATATAAAAAATAAATATAAATAAATATATGTATATATTTATACATGTGTATATTTATACATGTGTATATACATGTGTATATATTTTTTAAAATATTTTAATGTTTATTTATTTATTTATTTATTTATTTATTTTTTAATATATGAAATTTATTGTCAAATTGGTTTCCATACAACACCCAGTGCTCATCCCAAAAGATGCCCTCCTCAATACCCATCACCCACCCTCCCCTCCCTCCCACCACCCAGCAACCCTCAGTTTGTTTCAGTTTTTAACAGTCTCTTATGTTTTAGCTCTCTCCCACTCTAACCTCTTTTTTTTTTTTCCTTCCTTCCCTTCCCCCATGGGTTTCTGTTAAGTTTCTTAGGATCCACATAAGAGTGAAACCATATGGTATCTGTCTTTCTCTGTATGGCTTATTTCACTTAGCATCACACTCTCCAGTTCCATCCACGTTGCTACAAAAGGCCATATTTCATTCTTTCTCATTGCCACGTAGTATTCCATTGTGTATATAAACCACAATTTCTTTATCCATTCATCAGTTGATGGACATTTAGGCTCTTTCCATAATTTGGCTATTGTTGAGAGTGCTGCTATAAACATTGGGGTACAAGTGCCCCTATGCATCAGTACTCCTGTATCCCTTGGATAATTTCCTAGCAGTGCTATTGCTGGGTCATAGGGTAGGTCTATTTTTAATTTTCTGAGGCACCTCCACACTCCTTTCCAGAGCGGCTGCACCACTTTGCATTCCCACCAACAGTGCAAGAGGGTTCCCGTTTCTCCACATCCTCTCCAGCATCTATAGTCTCCTTATTTGTTCATTTTGGCCACTCTGACTGGCGTGAGGTGATATCTGAGTGTGGTTTTGATTTGTATTTCCCTGATAAGGAGCGACGTTGAACATCTTTTCATGTGCCTGTTGGCCATCCGGATGTCTTCTTTAGAGAAGTGTCTTTTCATGTTTTCTGCCCATTTCTTCACTGGGTTATTTGTTTTTCGGGTGTGGAGTTTGGTGAGCTCTTTATAGATTTTGGATACTAGCCCTTTGTCCAATATGTCATTTGCAAATATCTTTTCCCATTCCGTTGGTTGCCTTTTAGTTTTGTTGGTTGTTTCCTTTGCTGTGCAGAAGCTTTTTATCTTCATAAGGTCCCAGTAATTCACTTTTGCTTTTAATTCCCTTGCCTTTGGGGATGTGTCGAGTAAGAGATTGCTACGGCTGAGGTCAGAAAGGTCTTTTCCTGCTTTCTCCTCTAAGGTTTTGATGGTTTCCTGTCTCACATTCAGGTCCTTTATCCATTTTGAGTTTATTTTTGTGAATGGTGTGAGAAAGTGGTCTAGTTTCAACCTTCTGCATGTTGCTGTCCAGTTCTCCCAGCACCATTTGTTAGACTGTCTTTTTTCCATTGGATATTCTTTCCTCCTTTGTCAAAGATGAGTTGGCCATACGTTTGTGGGTCTAGTTCTGGGGTTTCTATTCTATTCCATTGGTCTATGTGTCTGTTTTTGTGCCAATACCATGCTGTCTTGATGATGACAGCTTTGTAGTAGAGGCTGAAGTCTGGGATTGTGATGCCTCCTGCTTTGGTCTTCTTCTTCAAAATTCCTTTGGCTATTCGGGGCCTTTTGTGGTTCCATATGAATTTCAGGACTGCTTGTTCTAGTTTCGAGAAGAATGCTGGTGCAATTTTGATTGGGATTGCATTGAATGTGTAGATAGCTTTGGGTAGTATTGACATTTTGACAATATTTATTCTTCCAATCCATGAGCAGGGAATGTCTTTCCATTTCTTTATATCTTCTTCAATTACCTTCATAAGCTTTCTATAGTTTTCAGCATACAGATCTTTTATATCTTTGGTTAGATTTATTCCTAGGTATTTTATGCTTCTTGGTGCAATTGTGAATGGGATCAGTTTCTTTATTTGTCTTTCTGTTGCTTCATTGTTAGTGTATAAGAATGCAACTGATTTCTGTACATTGATTTTGTATCCTGCAACTTTGCTGAATTCATGTATCAGTTCTAGCAGACTTCTGGTGGAGTCTATCGGATTTTCCATGTATAATATCATGTCATCTGCAAAAAGCGAAAGCTTGACTTCATCTTTGCCAATTTTGATGCCTTGATTTCCTTTTGTTGTCTGATTGCTGATGCTAGAACTTCCAGCACTATGTTAAACAACAGCAGTGAGAGTGGGCATCCCTGTGGTGTTCCTGATCTCAGGGAAAAAGCTCTCAGTTTTTCCCCGTTGAGGATGATTTTAGCTGTGGGCTTTTCATAAATGCCTTTTATGATCTTTAAGCATGTTCCTTCTATCCCGACTTTCTCAAGGGTTTTTATTAAGAAAGAGTGCTGGATTTTGTCACAAGCCTTTTCTGCATCGATTGACAGGATCATATGGTTCTTATCTTTTTTTTTGTTAATGTGATGTATCACGTTGATTGATTTGCGAATGTTGAACCAGCCCTGCATCCCAGGAATGAATCCCACTTGATCATGGTGAGTAATTCTTTTTATATGCCATTGAATTCGATTTGCTAGTATCTTATTGAGAATTTTTGCATCCATATTCATCAGGGATATTGGCCTATAGTTCTCTTTTTTTACTGGGTGTCTGTCTGGTTTAGGAATCAAAGTAATACTGGCTTCATAGAATGAGTCTGGAAGTTTTCCTTCCCTTTCTATTTCTTGGAATAGCTTGAGAAGGATAGGTATTATCTCTGCTTTGATCGTCTGGTAGAACTCCCCTGGGAAGCCATCTGGTCCTGGACTCTTATTTGTTGGGAGATTTTTGATAACCGATTCAATTTCTTCGCTGGTTATGGGTCTGTTCAAGCTTTCTATTTCCTCCTGATTGAGTTTTGGAAGAGTGTGTGTGTTTAGGAATTTATCCATTTCTTCCAGGTTGTCCAGTTAGTTGGCATATAATTTTTCATAGTATTCCCTGATAATTGCTTGTATCTCTGAGGGATTGGTTGTAATAATTCCGTTTTCATTCATGATTTTATCTATTTGGGTCATCTCCCTTTTCTTTTTGAGAAGCCTGGCTAGAGGTTTGTCAATTTTGTTTATTTTTTCAAAAACCCAACTCTTGGTTTCATTGATCTTAGCTACAGTTTTTTTAGATTCTGTATTGTTTATTTCTGCTCTGATCTTTATTATTTCTCTTCTTCTGCTGGATTTAGGCTGTCTTTGCTGTTCTGCTTCTATTTCCTTTAGGTGTGCTGTTAGATTTTGCATTTGGGATTTTTCTTGTTTCTTGAGATAGGCCTGGATTGCAATGTATTTTCCTCTCAGGACTGCCTTCGCTGCGTCCCAAAGCGTTTGGATTGTTGTATTTTCATTTTCATTTGTTTCCATATATTTTTAAATTTCTTCTCTAATTGCCTGGTTGACCCACTCATTCGTTAGTAGGGTGTTCTTTAACCTCCATGCTTTTGGAGGTTTTCCAGACTTTTTCCTGTGGTTGATTTCAAGCTTCATAGCTTTGTGGTCTGAAAGTATGCATGGTATGATTTCAATTCTTGTATACTTATGAAGGGCTGTTTTGTGACCCAGAATGTGATCTATCTTGGAGAATGTTCCATGTGCACTCGAGAAGAAAGTATATTCTGTTGCTTTGGGATGCAGAGTTCTAAATATATCTGTCAAGTCCATCTGATCCAATGTCTCATTCAGGGCCCTTGTTTCTTTATTGACCGTGTGTCTAGATGATCTATCCATTTCTGTAAGTGGGGTGTTAAAGTCCCCTGCAATTACCACATTCTTATCAATAAGGTTGCTTATGTTTGTGAGTAATTGTTTTATATATTTGGGGGTTTCGGTATTCGGCACATAGACATTTATAATTGTTAGCTCTTCCTGATGGATAGACCCTGTAATTATTATATAATGCCCTTCTTCTTCTCTTGTTACAGCCTTTAATTTAAAGTCTAGTTTGTCTGATATAAGTATGGCTACTTCAGCTTTCTTTTGGCTTCCAATAGCATGATAAATAGTTCTCCATCCCCTCACTCTCAATCTAAAGGTGTCCTCAGGTCTAAAATGAGTCTCTTGTAGACAGCAAATAGATGGGTCTCGTTTTTTTTATCCATTCTGATACCCTATGTCTTTTGGTTGGCGCATTTGATCCATTTACATTCAGTGTTATTATAGAAAGATATGGGTTTAGATTCATTGTGATGTCTATATGTTTTATGCTTGTAGTGATGTCTCTGGTACTTTGTCTCATAGGATCTCCCTTAGGATCTCTTGTAGGGCTGGTTTAGTGGTGACGAATTCCCTCAGTTTTTGTTTGTTTGGGAAGACCTTTATCTCTCCTTCTATTCTAAATGACAGACTTGCTGGATAAAGGATTCTCGGCTGCATATTTTTGCTGTCTAGCACACTGAAAATCTCCAGCCAATTCTTTCTGGCCTGCCAAGTTTCAAAAGAGAGGTCAGTCAGGAGTCTTATAGATCTCCCTTTATATGTGAGGGCACGTTTACCCCTTTCTGCTTTCAGAATTTTTTCTTTATCCTTGTATTTTGCCAGTTTCACTATGATATGTCGTGCAGAAGATCGATTCAAGTTACGTCTGAAGGGAGTTCTCTGTGCCTCTTGGATTTCAATGCCTTTTTCCTTCCCCAGTTCAGGGAAGTTCTCAGCTATTATTTCTTCAAGTACCCCTTCAGCACCTTTCCCTCTCTCTTCCTCCTCTGGAATACCAATTATGTGTATATTATTTCTTTTTAGTGCATCACTTAGTTCTCTAATTTTCCCCTCATACTCCTGGATTTTTTTATCTCTCTTTCTCTCAGCTTCCTCTTTTTCCATAACTTTATCTTCTAGTTCACCTATTCTCTCCTCTGCCTCTTCAATCCGAGCTGTCGTCGTTTCCATTTTGTTTTGCATTTCGTTTAAAGCGCTTTTCAGCTCCTTGTGACTGTTCCTTAGTCCCTTGATCTCTGTAGCAAGAGATTCTCTGCTGTCCTTTATACTGTTTTCAAGCCCAGCGATTAATTTTATGACTATTATTCTAAATTCACTTTCTGTTATATTGTTTAAATCATTTTTGATCAGTTCGTTAGCTGTCGTTATTTCCTGGAGGTTTTTTTGAGGGGAATTCTTCCGTTTTGTCATTTTGGATAGTCTCTGGAGTGTTGTGGAACTGCGGGGCACTTCCCCTGTGCTGTCTTGAATAACTTGCGTTGGTGGGCGGGGCCACAGTCAGACCTGATGTCTGCCCCCCGCCCCCAATGGGGCCACAGTCAGACTGGTGTGTGCCTTCTCTTCCCCTCTCCTAGGGGTGGGATTCGCTGTGGGGTGGCGTGGCCAGTCTGGGCTACTTGCACACTGCCAGGCTTGTGGTGCTGGGGATCTGGCATATTAGCTGGGGTGGGTAGGCAAGGTGCACGGCGGCAGGGGGGGCAGGCTTAGCTCGCTTCTCCTTAGGCGATCCACTTCAGGAGGGGCCCTGTGGCAGCGGGAGGGAGTCAGATCCGCTGCCGGAGGTTGGCTCCGCAGAAGCACAGAGTTTGGTGTTTGCGCGCAGGGAGCAAGTTCCCTGGCAGGAACTGGTTCCCTTTGGGATTTTGGCTGGGGGATGGGCGGGGGAGATGGCGCTGGCGAGTGCCTTTGTTCCCCACCAAACTGAGCTCTGTCTCCTGGGGCTCAGCAACTCTCCCTCCTGTTGACCTCCAGCCCTCCCGCTCTCCGAGCAGAGCTTGCAGCTTATAACCTTCCAGATGTCAAGTCCCGCTTGCTGTCGGAACACACTCTGTCCGGCCCCTCCGCTTTTGCCAGCCAGACTCAGGGGCTCTGCTTGGCCGGCGGGCCACCCCCCCGCCCCAGCTCCCTCCCACCAGTCCGTGGAGTGCGCACCACCTCGCCGCCCTTCCTACCCTCTTCCGTGGGCCTCGCGTCTGCGCTTGGCTCCGGCGACTCCGTTCTGCTAATCCTCTGGCGGTTTTCTGGGTTATTTAGGCTGGTGTAGGTGGAATCTAAGTGATCAGCAGGATGCGCGGTGAGCCCAGCGTCCTCCTACGCCGCCATCTTCTGGCCATTTCAATGTTTATTTATTTTTGAGAGAAAGAGAGACAGAGTGTGAGCAGGGGAGGGGCAGAGACAGAGGGAGACACAGAATCCTGAAGCAGGTTCCAGGCTCTCTGTGAGCTGTCAGCACACAGACCAATGTGGGGCTCAAACCCACAAACCAGGAGATCATGACCTGAGCCAAAGTCGGATGCTTAACCAGATGCTTAACCGACTGAGCCACTCAGGCGCCCCTATACATGTATATTTTAAACAATCTTTGCACATGTGTGTATACACACACACACACACACACATATATATTTTAAATAATCTTTGTAGTTGTACTAATTCACACATGGACATACACCAGTGTTTCTTTCCTTTGAAAGATTGATGAAAATCTACTATTTTTTCCTAAATTTTTGAAAAATAAGTACTTAATAGAAATTCCCAATATCTAATTAACTGGTATACTTTAGGTATAAAGTGTTTTCTCTTGTCACACAGTTTTCTACTTAAGAGTTTCGACATTGGAAGCTTTCCAGAAGAATGTTAATTGCATAGGCAATTCCAGTGAAATTCTTAGTCCTACACTTTGACACAAACACCTCCAAGTACTTTGACCCTTGGTTTAGTAACAAAATAATTTTAGCTTGCTTTTACTATAATAATAGTTATTAAATTTCTGTGTGTTTATTATAATGCATATTATAATGACTATTTTTATTTCTTATTTACAAAAGCCATAGCAATTTTTTAACAATAATAAACAGCTTAATCTTTTTTAAAGATTATTCTTTGTTTATTTATTTTGAGAGAGAGAGAGAGAGTGAGGGAAGGGCACAGAGACAGAGAGAGAGAATTCCAAGCAGGCTCTGTGCTGTCAGTGTAGAGCTCAAGGGATGGCTTGAGCCCAGGAACGGGAGCTGAAATCAAGAGTTGGAACTTAACCAGCCAAGCCACCCAGGCACTCCTGAAGCCTCCTTTTCTTTACTTCTGCACTTTCTCTAGATATTCATATTCTGCCAAAAATTATTTACCTCGATGGAAAATGTTGAGATATTCATTTGGTTTATGTCTTTCCCATTATTCTCTTTATATCATTTAGAACAAATGCTAACCTTGCATTGACTTCATGTGTCTGAATTCTTCCAGTTCAGAAACATATCTTCCTCTTCCATTGGTTCATTAAAACAACTATTTTTTTTACTCAACAGGAATCTTATAAACAATAATTGCCCATAGGATAAAAAAAATATCTGGATGAGAGTGCTAATAAGATTCGTCTTACACACTAACAAATTAGTTGCCTGATTTGCTAGTGCTGCCCCAATATTAGCAATTAGATAATACTAAAGAGAATATAGTGTGGTCTCACCTTTATACAAAGATGATTGCAAACAATTAATTGATGTGATCTGTTTTAAGCTGAAAACACAGTGAAATATTTCACACAGTTAATATGTAAGCTCATAGAACTGATGATTCAGAATCAGCAACATGATAATGTAAGTTTAATTTTCAAACATTAAATTTCATTAAATATTTAAATTTTTTGTCAAAAAGAATGTATGTATGCATTCAAAATTAAAGATTCATGAAAAATTTTCACATCTGATAATATTAAATATAATAATTAAATATTAAATGCAGATTATATTTAAAATACAATTTATTATCAGAAATTTCCTTTATATATTAGTGTGCACTATCTAGAGAAGCATACGATGTCTGTGATCACCATGTCTTTCTATTCATTGCCTTAAAATTTTGCTTATTCAGGAATCTATCTTGGTTGTGAATGATTTTAATCAATATTAAAATAGTTGGAATTAATAAATTAGACTTAACCATCTAACAATTTAAAAAGCTTTTATTTGATTTTACTAAACTCTATCACTGAAATCATAGTTGTCAAGGTTACCAATGACCTTTCTGTTGTTAAATAAAAAATAAATCGGCACTTAATGTTATTTAACCTTCCTGTAGCATTTGACCTTGTTGATGGTTTTTTCTTACTTTTTTTTAAATTGCAAATTATTCCATTAAAATTGAAAGGCATTCGAATAATGTAGAAGTGTCTGAACAATCAACTAAGAGGCATTACCTCTTCCCTCCCCCACCACAGAGATAGCTACAATGAGCAATGAGAGGCAGGAATACACCTTTCAAATACATGGTCCTGCTTATCCAAATGCATCAATAGAAATGCTAAAAATATTTAAAATAAGTGAATGGACACATTGCCATTATGAAAATTCATAACAAACAGGAAATTAACTTGGCAGACAAGATAATTTGGGGATGATCCCTAAAAGAAGACTCAATGCTAACTCTCCATTTTTCACTTGCTGTTGCTTTAATCAGCAGGTACAACACCCAGCAGCTCAGCTGTTTTCCAATTTAGCTGAGCTCCTGATAAATGGTAACTTAAAATCAAGGCAGAATCTGCTTATACCACGAAAGGAAGCCACCAAAGTCCTGTAGCATTGTGCTAATCTGGGCCTGCAGATTATGGCAAATAAATTCTGCCATGAAAGAATCAACAAATATTTCAAGAGAGTAGCAGCATAAAAAAATGCATGGAAGAATTTACAAGAAAAAATTATTAAAATAGAAACTGACAATAAAATACATGTAATTAGGGGCTCCTGGGTGGGTGAGTCAGTTAAGCATCAGACTTCGGCTCAGGTCATGATCTCACCATTGGTGAGTTCAAGCCCCGAGTGGGGCTCTGTGATGACAGCTCAGAGCCTGGAACCTGCTTCAGATTCTGTGTCTCCCTCTGTCTCTACCCCTCCCCTGCTCACACTCTGTCTCTCTCTGTCTCTCAATAATAAATAAACGTTAAAAAAATTAAAATAAATGTAATTGATGTTCTCAGAAATATCCATGAAGAGGGATACGAGAAAATCATGCGGGCAAATACATCATACAAGGCAAATAAAAGGAAAATATGGCAGAGAAAATAAGAGATAAAGACAGACATATACAAATTGTCCAGATATTTTTGTGAAGGATTCCTGCTGGAGAAAACAGAAGAAACAGACACAAAATATTGAAGGAAATAATAATAGAATGAAGTGCAAAGTCAATAGTTCCTATATGGCCTGTGGTTTTCATGTCCTGTCTGAAAAGTTTGAGCCTGATCGAATATTACAAAGATTTTCCTCTATGATTCTTTCTAGAAGTTTTGTGGTTTTAGATTTATATTTGTCGTTGTATGTGGTGTAAGATCAGGGATTATGTATTCTTTTTTGCCTACAGATGCACAATTATTCCTGCACCATTTGTTGAAAACTCTATCCTTTTTCCACTGAGTTAATTTAGCATGTATGTCAAAATTAGCTGGCCACGTAAGTGTGGGTCTATGTCTGGACTTTCTCCTCTTTCATTCTTCAATGTCTGTTTTTAGACCAATACCAGATTGTCTCGATTAGGATAGGAAACCATTTTTTATTTTGTGTTTCTGATTATTTGTCCACATTTTTCCATATGCTCATTGGCTCTTTGTATTTTGTTTCAATTTTTTTTTAATTTTATCCATTTTGGATTTTTAGTGTTTTTCTTCTTAATGTATATTCTTTTTTAAAAAGATTTTTTTAACATTTATTTATTTTTGAGAGACAGGCAAGCAGAGTCCAAGCAACGCAGGGGCAGAGAGAGAGAGGGAGACACAGAATGTGAAGCAGGCTTCAGGCTCCGAGCTGTCAGCGCAGAGCCCAACGTGGGGCTCAAACCCATGAACTATGAGATCATGATCCGAGAGAATCATGACTATTATACTTTTGTATAACTGACTGATGCTTAACTGACTGAGCCACCCTGGTGCCCCTTAATGTGCATTCTTCATTATTTTTTATGTATTTCCAAAATTTACATTTACATTTGTTTTTGGTCTTCTGTTTTTAATTTTGAAGGATAAAAAAACACTATCTACATTTCCCTTTATGATTTCTCCCCATTGCTGCTACGCTTAGAATTCTTCCCAGCCACTAACCTGTTTACTATGCATCTACATTTTTCTAGTGTTTTATGTTTTGATTTTTCTGCTTTAGGTTTTATTTTTAAAAGTTTTTTATTCAGTGTTGTTTACAGATGGCCTTAGTCATGTCCATCAAAGTTCTTTCTGAGATTTTTCCAAAATTAACTACAAAGGAATTTATTTTTCCCTTTTGATCCCTGTGCTATAGGGTTGTGATCCTACAGTTGGCAATTTTTTCCCCACACATGGCAGAACTACACTAGAGAAGGATGCCTGTACCCAGAGAGGAAATAGCCCTCATAGGCAGAGTCCTGGGGCCCTACGTGCAAATTATAACTTGTAATTATACACATATGTGTCTAGAAGTATCTTTATAAAAATTTATTTATCTTCCTCCCAACACTGCAATGTCTACAAAGTAAGGGAACACATCTATTTTATTCTCTGAACAGGCCTGGAATAGAAAAGGTACACACAAATATCTGTTGAATGAAAAACAAGAAATATCTGCAGTTTGGATACATGAACCATTATCTTCCTTCTCTTTGTTTAATCTTGTGTAATTTGCACTTTTGTCACTTTCAACTAAAACATGGTTGTGGAATGCTCTTCCTTTCTTTCCTCATAATGAAAACTCAGTACCCTGATCTTACAGTTATTTGGTACACATACAATTGTTGTTTTGTTTTGTGTTAGTTTTCCATTCCTTGAGGGAAGAGAGTTTTATCTAAAGATAGAATGTTTCAGGAGCCAGAGTGTCTGTATTGTCTTACTCTGTACTCTTTGAACTCAGAGAGATGTGATTCTTTCTAGCATCTAGTAAGTCTATCCATTGTGATTTTGCTGGAATAAAATAAATGCACTTCTATCCTTAATGCATGAATCTCTGTCTGAACCATGGGAGTTCATGAAAAACAGCAATCTCCACGTGTATTCTTATCAAGTTTCTTTGCTACCCCACTTAAGCAAGTATTTTTTTTTATTTAAGGACAACATTTTCTAGAACACAAAGGCATATGCTATTACTCCTATCTTCATTGTTTTGTTTCCTGCCTTTTTTGTGTTCTGATAATTTAATCTGTACGTTGATGTTAAAGGAGATTCCATGAGAGGATGAAGATTGATTAAAAGAGTATCCTTTGGGTAGAAGGATAGTCAGAGCCAAGGCATCAAGACCTGATGAACAGATTAAGCTGATGTCAAGCAATTCTGGTTACTGAATTTCAGACAGGACACATGATCTCTTATTGCTTGAAAGCATCCTGCCAACTACCCATAAGATAGAATATTCTAGACATGCCAGTGAGGACTGGAGGAATCAACTCCATGTGGACTATTTTCAGACACTCTGTGTCTAATGACTAGGACATTATGGGAGAGGTGAGAGACGTGAGTCAAGAAGGAAAAACAGGAACAATTTTCCCAAAGGAAAAAACAGACACAGTGGAAAATAGACAGAAAAGCTCCATTGCAGGGTAATGCCATCTGTGGGAGCCATGGAGGGGGCTGCTTGCTAATCTCTGAGGAATGCACACATGTTTTTCTTTTTTCTTTTGTTGGTAACTGAACTAACAATTCCTTCCAAATTTTCTAGAACTTAAGCTTTCAATGTATTATTCTCTATTCCATCCTTGTTTTCAACTTAGAAATGTTAATGTGAGGGTTTTGAAGGAAATGTGGCTTATAAATCTTATAAATTCATGTAATTCACACTCCAGGTTACTACCTGACATTGCTTTGAGATGATTAAATACTTCCCATTATTAAATGCTCCAAAGAGCAAGCTCCATAGAAAGGAAGCTCTTGTATTAAACAATGTATTAAACAACACAATAAATAGTTAAGCCCCCTGTGTTCAAAACAGTAAGTTGTTAGTAGGTACATTAAATAAAATTATCACACACTGTTCTTGATATAAGATTTATAGTTCTATTATTGTTTTGCCCTTTGAATTTCCATAATCAGAACTATGGAATTTATTGGTTCTTGAGAAGTAGGAGCTTATATAACAGAATCATTTTTATTCTAACAGGCACATTTCAAAGGCGATAAAAAACTGGTTTTATATCAGTTCTTAGTATTGTTATTATATTTAAAAGCTTTATTTAGAAGTTCTCCATTTCTGATGGGTAGACAAAATCTAATGCAGCATGCCTTTCTTCCTAGAAAATGCCTTTTTATTTTTTTTAAATATTGATTTTTAAGAATTAAATGCAATTATCCTCTCCCTTCCTCATGGTTGGCTCTGACTCCCATCTCTGTCTTTCACAGAAACACAGGGAAAGTAGAGTTTCTACTCTTTACCTCTACTCTTATTCAGCTTTCAGAAAACAAATGTTCCTTGAATGACTACACTGTAGGGATACAGGGTTGCATTAGATAGATTAGTTACCTTGTTATCTTGTCTAATGTGTAAACAAGTGATAATACTACTTACCATAGAGGTTGTTAGAGTGGTAATTGTTATCACTCACCCCTCAACTCCTTGATATCTTTCATTCCACTCCATTGCAGAACATGCTCATGTAATGACCTCAAATATTTTACAATTATTGGGATCCAGTGGTATCTTCTTAATCTTCCTCGTTGCTGTGTTTCCTATGGCATTTGACAAGTATTAACACTGATGTCCAGCATGGATGAGTAGCAAGGATGGAAAGTTTCATTTATCTCTTTCTGAAAAGATTTAGATGGGCTTTCTCACTCTCTGTGTCTTCTGGTTCCTGTGTCCCACGTCCTCTTTTTTTCCCCTGCATGTTTTCCTTGTGGCTCTTGCTCATGACTTTCACTCTGATGTGTGAATTCCTAGGTCCTTCCTATTTGGTCTATTTCAGTGTCTATTGCTGTATCAAGTCTTTACTGCTAACACAACTGTTTCCCCCTCCTTCTGGCCGATCTCACGGGAGAAGTTCAAGGGTCACCTTCCGTTGGCTCTCAGGCTTAGACTTCTGCCCTAAGTTCTCCTTTATGCAGTCTAAATATGTTTTCCAACTGCCTGCAATTTGTTTCACGCTGAAAGGGCTTGCAGCCATTTCCATATTAAGTGAAAAGTGAAGGTATTGTTTCCACATGTATGAATTGATAATGCATTCCACTTTGTGGCTTTGAGCAAGGTAATTAAACTTTTCCCTTAGTTTCCTCATTGAAAATTAAATGTTTAATTTGAGGAAACAAAAATATCTTCACAGTTCAGTCACTTTTAAAGGTCTACTCCCATTCTTCTCCCTTAGACTCACCTGTCCCCTATCTTCCACTTTTTATTCCAGGTCAGTTTCCTGGGGCATGGAACCGGGTAGAAAAGACTTGACAACAGATATAGAGGAGAATCTGATGATATCTACATTTTTCTGTTGGCCAAGACTTTCAATTATTATTTTTTAATTGTACTTGTTTTTAAATAGGACTATATAACTCAACCAGAGCAAAATTCTGATTTGAGTTTCAAGGCTTCATCTTAACTGGAGCTCTCCTAAAAGAGCTTCATGTATAATATGCTCTATTTTATTAAACACACATTTTTTTTTCCAGCTTATACATGATAAGAACTAGGGAAGTAGGATAAGTAACAAAGGGGAATATTGATAGCCTGTTCTGAAAGAATTTGCAGGAATGGGTGCAGGGAAAAGACTTACCACAGTTTTCTTGTGAGAAATGAGTGTTAAAGAGTCAAAGAAACGTTAAGAAATAAAATGGCTCTTTCTTTCATAAGTCAAATTGGAAACTCATTAACGTTTGTATTGATTCATTTATTTTAAAACATTTGTTAAATAACTACTATGTTTCAGGAAGCTAGAGCATCTGTAACTAACAGACAGTGCGAGTTTTAGGGAGAAATGTATTAAATGTGCTATTTAGGCTAAAATGGAAAGCTGCTGTTCAGAATGCTTGGTTTCTCCCCAACATGCTCTTTATTTGGGGACATAAAGGAACATCGTGGGCCAGAAAGAACAGAGTGGAAACCAGGAGTTTCCTCCTTGGGGTAACAAATACACACAAATAATTGAGTATTACATGGGTACCTGAGTGGCTCAGTCAGTTAAGAGTCGGACTTCGGCTCAGGTCATGATCTTGCAGTTTGAGTTTGAGCTCCGTGTCAGGCTCTGTGCTGATGCCTCAGAGCCTGGAGCTTGCTTCGGATTCTGTGTCTCCCTCTCCCTCTCTGACCCTCTCCCGCTTGTGCTCTCTCTCTGTGTCTCAAAAATAAATAAACATTGAAAAAAAATTTAAAAACGAAAAGGACTGAACATCACATATTTGACTAAGGGGAGCTCACTAATAACTCATGTTCAGCTCATGATCTTGAAAGGAGTTCAATAGAAATCATGAAACCACTAGGGTGCCTTAATAGGAATTTATTGTGGAAAAACAAAAACATCTAAAAATAACTTGCATTCTCAATCCCAACCAAGGAAAAATAAAAGTAAGGAATAAAATGTTGGAAGAATATATTAATAAAAGAAAAGCATAAGTGTATAATTGAAAAAGAAAATGTGCAAGAAAGTCTTTAAAACTCTATTCAAACTGGCTTACAGAAAATTGGTTCAATGATGTTGAGGAAATATATAAGAAATCCATTCAGAATTCAGATTTAAATGTGGCCAGTGAAGAGACACCAATCACAAGAAAGAGAATAAAAATTCAACACAAATGCGTTTGAGTTTCCATAAGAAGAGAGCTAAAGTAATGACTTAAATAATCATCAAAGAAATAATAAAGGAATGTTTTCCTGAGATGAAAGAAAAATCAGAAACTCCCTATACGCCTAGCAACCAAAAATACCCAAGACCTCCAAGGTTATTATTTCAGACACACAGCCCCAAATCCCAGTGGCAAAGGGCAAGAACACCTTTCTTAGGTCTCTGTGGAGCCCCTGGCACAGCTCTATGATCTCCGATGGGGTCCCTCCTGTGTGAGTTGGCGGGGAGGAGGCTGGGGCTGATCCAGGAGGGGCTTGGCCATCACAGGTGTGCCACCCATCCTGTGCTGAGACCCGGGCAGAGGGGCCAGGCAGCTCCCAGGAATGCCCTTCTCAAGGCAGGAGCAAAGACACACAGGGCGAGTCCGAGCTCACATCAGAGCCTTGGTTGGGTCACACCTCTTCACGTTCCACCGATGAAACAAATCGCATGGCTGAACTACTTCAAGCAAATTCTGAAGGCAGTTCAGGTCTATCTAGCGCAGCCAGAAAGAACTGCCCTTGCTCATAGGAGCTCGGAGTTTAAAAGAAAAACTTAAGTCAGTAGCAACCAGAGGTGAACGCCTTTGCTGTTCCTTGCTGTGATGACAGACGAGCTTTCAGGTATTCGTGCACTGATTGAATAACTCTACAAATTAATGTTCATGTTTTTCTTGTGTCATCCTATATCTAATGAAACGTAATCTGTAAATTATTGGCCAAGGATATATAGTTTGAATTTTGTCCTCGCTGAACAAGAGGAAAAAACTTTGGCTCTGCTGTCTCTTTTTTTGTTCTAATAACATATTATTCCTCCTTTCCCTAGTGATTCATTCATTTCTAAATATAAAAGTATGCTGTTTTGCTTTGATAGATTTGGAATTATAGCACCTCTGTGACTCATCACTCATTTCTAGAAGAAGATAGGCAATTTTGGTTAAATCACTCCCAAAGTAATAAGCCTAAAAGGCTTCTTTTCTGGCTTTCACAAAATCTAAAGAGAGCTGACCTGCTAATAAAATACCATTTATGTAACAATCCTTGGGTCTCTTATGAATGTTCCCACTAAATCAAATTCAAGAGCATTAAAAAATGAAAAGGCTACTGGAAGAAAGCATGTTAGAGATTCCAAATGTGAGATTGTGTGTGAGTGTGTGTGTTGCATTATCTTACAATAAGTTTTGGGGATGGGTGGAAAATTTTACATATTTTTAAGAAGTAATAACTAATACGAAGGATGCATTATAAGAGGAGATGTAAGAAAATAGACACTTCTGTGTACTGTTTCTGGAAGTTTCAATTATTGGAGCCATTCGAGACAGAAAATCTGCCAATGCTGGGCAAACTTCAGTATGGATTGTTCTTACTTGAAAATGGTGTTATGAAATTAAAGAGGCACACAGGCGAGGGTTTTATCAATCAGAAATAAAATGCATTATGTTAAATGAGCAAAATGTTATATTCTACAACAAAGATATTATTTCCAATAACTCCAGTTACTGTAGCCACTCCTGTGTACAACAATAGTAGTAAAAAATGTCTGCAAATGAAATAAGGAACATTTGAGTCCAAAACAGAGGTTCTCTTATGACCTGTGAATTGAAGGCAGTCATAATGTGGTTAAGATTGTAGGTAAAAGGGTTGATGAGCAAATTTTAAAAATTTACTGAAAAAATAAATAAATAAATAAATAAATAAATAAAAATTTACTGAAGCAGAATGTAGGTTTAAGAATTCCTTAAATCTGACATATTCTGGTCAAGATCAAAATTTTCGTTGATATGTATTGCCTCACTTGTTCTGTGGGACACCTTGAAATAGAGTCATAAGCTCAAATTCTCTCTTGGGTCACTATGTTTGATACCCTTATTAGGATGAGGATATTTGGGGGCTCCTGGGTGGCTCAGTTGGTCTGACTTTGGCTTAGGTCATGATCTTGTGGTCTGTGAGTTTGAGCCCCGAGTGGGCTCTGTGCTGACAGCTCGGAGCCTGGAGCCTGCCTCAGAGGGTCCCTCTCCCTCTGCCCCTCCCCCTCTTGTGTTTTCTCTCTCTCTTTCTCTCTCTCTCAAACATAAATAAATAAACATTTTTTTTAAAAAGGGACACTTGCACACAGCAACGCATATGCCTGGGGAGCCACCATGTGAAGATACAGAGGTAGGGCGATACTTGTACAAGCCAAGGTATGCGACAGACTACCCGCTAACATCAGATGGCGGAAGAAGGCATGGAACAAATTCTCCCTCAGAGTCTTCAGGAGGAACCCACCCACCTGACACCTTGATCTCTGGCCTCCAGAGCTGGGAGACAATACATCTCCCTTATTTAAGCGGCCCAGTTTGGGTTACTTTGTTAATATCAGCCCTCAAAACTCATACTGGTAGTCATGTAGCCTGTCCACTGATCCCACTGTGTCAACAGGGCCCTGATAAATGGACTCAGGGATGTCCCTCTAGGGATGTGTGATAGTTTTTCTGAGGCATAGGTCTTAGAATAGGATAACTGCTTCATATGGTATTTACACAGTTCATTTCATTAAATATTGCTACACTTTTCTCCAGAATTGCTCTCGCAGTTTACATTTCCCCTACAGCACAGCGCAAGTGTCCATTGCTTCTTCCCTGAGCTTTTTTTTTTTTTTAGATCTGTCAGCCTTTTGTCATGTGCTCTCAATCTGCACTGCGTTTCCCCCTTTCTGGAAATTATCTATTCACAACATTGAGTCTTTTTCTAATTGAAGAGTAGGATGATTCTTTTCTTTTAAGATTCAGAAACGACACTGCAAGTACTTTCTCCCACTCTTTTGCTCTTTTAAGTTTTTTATGTCGTCTTTTGATGAACAGAAACTTTTATGAATGTTTGCCTTCAGAAAAAAATGCATGAATCTTTTCCTTTATGGCTTGTGCATAAAATACACAGCTCAAGAATTTTCTCCCTACCCTGAAATTATAGTGCTACCCCCCTAAATTTGCTTCAAAATTTTTAAGTTTCATACATTAAAGTCTCTGATTCACATGGAATTGATTTTTCTGGATGGTGCAAAGTAATAAAAACATTTATTTTCTCGTGTTTCAGAAATATTTGTTGTCTGATCCATTCTTTCTCAATACTATGTAATGTCAGCTCTGTTGGGCATCATACTTCCAAGTATCAATATTTCTATATCTTGATTCTTGATTCATCTATTTTCCTAGCCATGAACCAATATCACATATCTTTATGCACATAGATCTATAATAGTATATGGCAAAACAAGTTTTTTAGCGTTCTGTATTAATTTAAAAAGCAGTTTGACTTTCACAAAATTCCTATGGGAATTCTAATTGGAATTGTGGTGAATTATAGATTTATCTCAGAATTTATATCATCATATAACCATAATGTCTATTGTCTGAATAAGGACAAGTTGGACAGTTGCCAACATTTTTATTATTGCTTGATAATTTTTATATGACTGTCTTAAAATACTGTTCAAAAACTATTGTAAAAAATAAAATTCTTTCTAAAACACAAAAATTACATATATCATTTACTTTAAAAATTTTATAATCATTTTATATTCATAATTTGAACATTAAATATAACATAAATTATGTTTGGGATATATGTATCTATACATATTTTGACATTTACTTTTCAGATCTGCCTTTAAAACTGTATCTCTGGTTATTTCTAAAGATATTTTTTTGTTTACCATGCTCTTATTATTTCTTAGTTGTATGAAAAATATATATATACATTTATTCAAAGTCACATTTTATGGCAATTAAACTTGGAACTGTTGAGTTCTTTTTTTTAATGTTTTTAATGTTTATTTTTAAGAGAGAGAGAGAGAGCACGGGGGAGGGGCTGCAAGAGGGGGAGACAGAATCTGAAGTAGGCTCCAGGCTCTGAGCTGTCAGCACAGAGCCCGATGCAGGTCTCGAACTCATGAACTGTGAGATCATGACCTGAGCCAAAGTCAGATGCTTAACCGACTGAGCCACCCAGGTGCCCCAGAAATTATTGACTTCTATCAGTTTATTTCAGTGGACTGTAATATGCTTCATAAAAATCTTATCACTATAGTTGTTAATAGACTTGCAAACTGAGGAACAATTTCTGTTTGGAAGATATTCTCAGTTATAAGCTCATTGCACACAATGTACTAATTTTACAGTTTGATTAATTCCACAGACACTGTCTTTTGGCCTTCTTTCAGAAATCCTTTCTTTAGTAAATATTTTTGATATACAATTTATCAAATGATGATTTATATTTGTGGCTATTTTTGTTTTGTCAAATTTAGGTGCCATAAAACTGAAGGACCTCTTCATTTGATCTTAGTATAGAATATAAATTGGTTTTATTAAATATAAGACTCTATCAAATTATTCTTTCCACAAGTCAAGATATCCTACATCACAAGTATAGAATTTAAATATTAAAATATGTACATCATTATTTTTAGATAATCAAAATAATTTTCTAAAAACTTGTTTAATGTATATGGATGTTATTTATTTTTTAAAAACATACTTACAAAATTTTGTTTACACAAAATTATTTTATGGGCCCACAAATATAATAAAATCAAATTTTTAGTCAACAAATAAATATGTGTTTAATTTCTATTATTTTATTTATTCTTTAATGTCTCCACTCTCCAGGTTGCCTAATAGGATAATAAATTATATAGTCAATATATATATATGTGTGTATATATATACATATATATATAAAACTGTCTCATTTCATTATAAATATCTTATTTTGAATGAATAAACATTTCATCATTATTTTAAAAACAATTTTTTTTAATGTTTATTTATTTTTGAGAGACAGAGAGACAGAGCATGAGTGGGATAGGGGCAGAGAGAGAGGGAGACACAGAATCCAAAGCAGGCTCCAGGCTCCGAGCTGTCAGCACAGAGCCGGACGTGGGGCTCGAACTCACAAACCGCGAGATCACGACCTGAGCCGAAGCCGGACGCTTAACGGACTGAGCCACCCAGGCGCCCCCATTTCATCATTATTTAAAATTTCTTGCTGCTGGTTGATTTTTTTTCCCCACATATCTACTTCATAGTTTCCAATTCCAATTGCCCTATGAAAAAATATTATTTTTTCATGAAAAGAAAAATTCCACATTTTTTGTAACATCCTAGGACCAAAATTTTCTAAAGACAGAAACACCCTTAAGCAAATTACAGGCACTGTTAGATACAAGCTACACTCTTTAGAAGGGTTAAAATCTAGAAGACTGACAAAACCAAGTATTTACAAGGATGTAGAATAATTAAGACACTCACACATTGACAGTGACAGTGTAAAATAGTATATCTACTTTGGATAAAAGTTTTCCATTTCTTATAAAATGAAATTAATGTCCACACAAAGTCTCGAGCAAAGAATATTTATACGAACTTTACTGATGACAACTTAAAAATGGAAATAATATCTAAAAATTGGAACCCAAATGTCCGTCAACAAATAAGTGGATAAGCAGTTTTTTTGCTGTTCTTAAAATGGAACACTACTCAGCAAGAATGAATGCATTGCTGGGGGCGCCTGGGTGGCGCAGTCGGTTAAGCGTCCGACTTCAGCCAGGTCACTATCTCGCGGTCCGTGAGTTCGAGCCCCGCGTCAGGCTCTGGGCTGATGGCTCGGAGCCTGGAGCCTGTTTCCGATTCTGTGTCTCCCTCTCTCTCTGCCCCTCCCCCGTTCACGCTCTGTCTCTCTGTCCCAAAAATAAATAAAAAACGTTGAAAAAAAAATTAAAAAAAAAAAAAAAGAATGAATGCATTGCTGATGTGTGTGTGTGTGTGTATGACAACATGGATGAAACTCATAGACATTTTATTGAGCAAAAGAAGCTAGATATTAATGTATACAGTGGTTTCCTGGGGAGGGAAGTGTGTCATGAGGCAAATGGGTAATGAATGTCAAAAAGTAACGGTGTATCTTGATTGACTTGTTTATACAGGGTCACACTTATCAAACCATATTTTAAACTGTATATTTTATGTAAATTACAACTTAATGAAGATAGTCAGAAATTCCATTATTTTTTTTAACATTTCTAAAATCACAAAACATAAGATCAGAAGCTCTAAGCAAATTTGTGTCTATGCATAATAATTTCGTATGTTTTTTTCTGCATAACTAAATGAATTTTTAAAAACACTTTATAGTTTTTAAGAATAAAACTACAATAGAGGCACCTGGGTGGCTAAGTAGGTTGAGTGTCTGACTCTTGATTTCGGTTCAGGTCACGATCTCATGGTTTGTGGGTTTAAGCCCCATGTCGGGGTCTGAACCTGCTTGGGATTCTCTCTCTCTGTCCCTGTCCTGATTGCTCTCTCTCTCTCTCTCTCTCTCAATCAAATAAATAAAATTTAAAAAATAATAAAAGTACAAAAATGTCAGTAAAATGAAAATTAAATTTATTTGAGCTATTTCCATTTTATTTCATTTACTTTCCTAGATATTATTGTACCATTTTGAAAGCTAAGGTAAAGTAAATAGATTTGATGCTGATATATCCACGTCCTATTAAGGACTAAATCGAATAACTTACTTACATGTGAAAAATATGTACAAAAAAAGAGCAAATAATCTCATTTTTTATTACCAGCTAATAGGCTTGACACTGGACTAATATTTTTCAAACTATGTGTCATAAAACAACAATTCCTTGCAATACGTTTCAAGAAAAAGAATATGCTTCTGAAATAATTTTTTAAGAGTTTTGAATAAATGAATATAAAAACTTTTATGTGATAATTTATGAAGTTGTGCATTACGCCTTTGAAGATTGGAGAGTTGCTTACAAGATAATCTAGTGTATAAATACAGTGATATTGAGATAAGGTGGCATTTTTCATCAGATACCCTCTGGTAGGCATATGTTTTGTAGTCAATGATTACATAGCATGTGTTTCTCTCTGTGATATGGGCTTTCAAAATTCTTAATAGAATAAAAAAAATAGCACATCTTTTCTATTTCTTATGTGTTAAGAAGCTTAAAATTTCATGTTGTTGTTGCTATAATTTCATGCATTGCTTAACTAACCAGTGAGGTGTTTTATTGCTTTCATTAATCTGAGCATGCATTTTGGTGTTCATGTTAATGTT
Source organism: Lynx rufus (assembly GCF_022079265.1). NCBI lineage: Eukaryota > Metazoa > Chordata > Mammalia > Carnivora > Felidae > Lynx > Lynx rufus. The sequence goes on from NW_025814878.1 coordinate 7,816,760, forward strand.
CTGTCAGCTGATTTTAATTAAAGAAATGTTCATGGAGAGAAGAAGGAAACATCTACAATACATAATCTAACTCACTGATATTTTAAGCATGTGTTTTCTTGATGGTGGAAATATTTTGATACACAGAGCAACAATTTTTCCTTACTGAAATTGATACATATTTAATGTATGGAATGTAGCCTGCAGCTTTTGGGGGCAGAACCACTCACTACAGAAGCCTTCACAGAGTATCTGATTTGCAAGTATGAAAATCCCACAGAATATTACCTCAACCTAAGGGACCCACCTCATGGTAAAGGAAGTTGCAACAATGAACGGATAGCAGTGGAATCCATTTACACATGCTATCAAGCAGAACCTGTTTACCTGCTTACATCCTGGACTAGTGTCTTACAAGCAGAGCAATGATGTCAGTTTGGTGATGAAATCTGTATTAGGGCTCCTCAGAGTAACAAGACCGATAGGATATAGAGAGGCATAGGAAGAGAGATTTACTATAGGAATTGGCTCACACAATTATGGAGGCTGAGATGTGGATCAGTTTGTTGTCTACAAGCTGGAGAAGCTGGAAAGATGGTGGTATATTTCAGTCCAGTTCTGAAGACTTAAGAGTCAGGGAGCTACTGCTGTAAATCGTGGAATCTGAAGGCCTGGGAACCAGGAGCTCTGGTGTCTGAGAGCAGGAGAAGGTAGATGAATCAGCTCAAAAAGTGGAGGGAGAATTCACCCTCCCTCCACATTTTTGTTCCATTCAGGCCCCCAACAGATTAAATGATGCCCACTCACACGGGGGAGGACAGTCTTCTTTACTCAGTCTACCAATTCAAATGCTAGTCTCATCCAGAAACAACCTCACAGACACATCCAGAAATAATGTTGTTATCAGCTATCTGGGCATCCTTAGCTCAGTCACGTTGACCCATAAATTGAACCATCACAACACCTAGGAGAGCTTTCATGGCCTAGCTCCTACCGGTGCATATCTGGCAGTCAAAAAGTTGTTTTAGAACTTGAATAGTTAGATCCTTTTAAAAATTGGTCCTATTTCTTCAATTGCTTAATAGGTTTCTCATGTATATATTTTTAATCTATTTCATTTGCCAATAACACACTAAAAGTGTTTTGGTTTTTTTCCTAGAAATAATTATCAATCCCAAATTGTTTTTTGCCACCTTTGCCTATTTCATTTCCTTCAACTTTATCACAGGAATCTTGAGAACTTCAAGCTCGGGTGAGAAGCAATTTCAATCTTATTTCCTACTGTATGTTGTTTTCCAGTTCCATGAAACCCCATATTTCTGGCATCGCTCTATCCACATTCTTTCTATCTGCACCACTCAATGTTACATAAACCCACCTTTTTCTTCATATTCCTTGTGACACTCTGCTGATATCAGCCACAATACCTTACTAATATCCTATTTTAATCTGTTTCCTTATAGTTTTAGGCTTGATAGATATGAGCTGAATTGTGTTCCCACAAAATTCATATATTGAAGTTTTAACCTGTACTGCCTCAGAACATGGACTTATTGGGAAATGGGGTCATTGTAGATGCAGTTAGTTAAGGGTTTACTGGAATAGGGTGCTCTAATTCAATATAACCACTGTTCTCATTAAAAGGGGAAACATGGACACAGAGATACACACACAGAGAGAACACTGTGTTCTCAGAGTGTTGGTTGGTGAGAGATTGGTTGGTGTTTCCATTTTGCTTTCCCACCAGCAATGCCATCTACCTTTTTACGTAACTTTCAGTACTTGTTGCCACCAAATTAGCAAGCCAGTGGCAATACACGTAGAATTTTGCCATGGCAGCACTCCACATTAAGGTAACACTTTTAGATTAATTAAAACAATACTAATAGCTGTTGTAAATAACACCACCAAATCTCAGTAGTGTATCACAACAGATATTTATTTCTCACTCACGTAAGCCTAAGTAGAGGTGGTGGAGAAAGAAGGACTATCTTTGCAGGGTCCCAGGCTAGGAATGCAACCTCAACGTATGGTTGATTGCATATAGTAATGCAATCTTCAACATATGGTTTCCATGGTCACACTGGACATTTATATCAACCCAGCCTATTGTCAGGAGACTATGTGGTCAGGCATGGAGGTGGCATTTATTACTTCCACCTTTCAACTCCTTGGCCAGATAGAAGTCATATGCCTACACCTAATTATAAGAGAAGCTGAGAAAGGTGGTTTAGCTATAACCTCAGGAGGAAAGTAAATGGATATAATGCTAATGCAACCGTTTCTACATTCTATTAAGCATAAAACTACCCCATAAAATTTTAAGTAATTTCTTTTTCAGTGAAATAACTCTACATGAAAGTACTAAGATATTAAATATTAAAAATGAATTGGGGTGGAATTCATTTATTTATTCCACAAAGATGTTTCTTATTGTCTCCCTAGCAGAATAAAACCAGTTTAAGGAAAAATTGTAGATGATATATTGCACATCCTCGCTAATGTATTCCTCTTAGGCAGATCCCTGAAGACATCGAACTGGCAAACATAATTTTAATATTAAAGAAACGACTGAAGAGGCAAAATTCATACTGTGAATTTGATTTGAATTATGAGCCATAGTAGGAAAATTAGTTTTAAAAGATCAAATGGACATGAAGAAAGCTGGTTCTAAGGTGATTGTTAATATTAAAAAACAAACCAAAAAAAAAATTCCCTCCTTATTCATTTACTTGAGTTTTTTATGGGCAAAGCCATGAAAGCCATATACATGAGGTCACTTAATTGACACAACTTATTATAAGCATTACAGATTAGTAATGATATGGAAAATTTTAAGATAAATATATAAAATCATCAATAGCACTACATTGTTTCTTCAAGTTTGTATGGGAATAATTCAAATGTTATTGTGTGTTTGTAGAATTTGACATGGTGATTCTAAAGTTTATATACACATGCAAAGTGCCCAGAATGGCTAAGACCTTGAGAAAGAAAAACCAAACTTGGAAATCTTAAACAGAATGGTTTCAAGATTTAAGGCTACAGTAATTAAAATGATATAAATTGTAGTAAGGTCTGAAATAAAAGAGAAATAAAACAGACTAGTGTCTCCAAACATAGACACACATGTGTTTGATAATTTAATTTTTGATAAAGATGATAAGATAATAAGAATGGAAAAACTTTTCAATAAATGTTATTGGAAAAAAGTGAATATCTAAATGAGGAAAAAATAAGCTCAGACCATTATCTCACAACATACACAAAAAAAATATTGCAAAATAGATTATAAATATAAATGTATAAACTGAAATGATAAAATTTCTAAAAGAAAACAGAAGAATAACTCTCTTTCTCCCCTTTCTCTCCCACTCTCCCTTTCTCCCTGTCTCTACATTAACACTGCTTCTAAGACCTCCTAATTGATTCAGATTTTCCAGAATAATCTCCCTTACATCTGCAAAATGCCTTCACAGTGATAAATAGATTAGTGTTTACATTGAAAAACTAGCAGTTGTTGCCTAACGAAACCAACAGACACATCGAAAAAGAAACAAATTCACAAAATGACTTTCATCAAAATTAAATTTTTTTGCTCACTGAAAATTCCAGTTAATAAAATGAAAAGTTAATTCACATACAGGAAGACCATAATCCCTCTACTTAAATCTGACTAAGCACTCATAGTAAGCCTATACAAAGAATTCTTGCAAGTATGAAAGGCAAAACTGAGTTCAAACGGGCAAAAACTTTATTAGGTAGAATAGATAAATGCCCAATAAATATGTGAAAAGGTGTTCAGCATTTTTAATCAACAAGAAAGTGCAAATAAAAGAAAAAGAAGATATTTCTGCCCCTCACTAGATCAGCTAAAATTAAGTAGACTGATAACACCAAGGAGAGGGAGGAGTGTGAGGCAACATTGCTGGTGTAAATGAAAAATGGTCCAACCACTTTGGAATATTCTTTGCTGTTTTCTTAAAAAATGAAGGGTCCACCTACCCTGACCAAAAAATTCTATGTTAGGTATTTATCCAAGAAAATAGATGCTTATATCCACATAAAGTCTTATAAATGAACGGTACCAGTTTTGTTGTTAAACTCATAGGATCATTGAAGTCACTTGAATTCCAATCCTCAACTATTAGGATTGTCCCATTTCGTTCATACTTCTGCTAGGGATGTGTACACCACACACATGATTGTATAAAAATGAGTATTTGAAACTTAAATACACACACACATACCTTATTATATTTTTGCTTATTATAAAGCAAAACATAACATGGAACTTTTATGAGTTAAGAGATGACTGATTTGGTGATTGATAAGTAAAAATGACTCAGAAAATATTGTACTAATAGTAATTTCTGACAGAATTATCTAAGACCTCAAATAGTTGAGATTTTATTCAGCATCTTCTAATTCCTCCTTCTTCCCCTAATGCGCTTACGGAACACACTTTGGAGAAAATGTGCCATCTGTTGCTTTGAGAAAGTTTATCAACTTTGCCCTCCCAGAACCAAATGCCAAGAGAGCTAGTATTTTGCCAAGACTGAATTAAGTAAACAAAGAGGGGCAGAAACTGAATTCAACTAGGAGATATGCATATAGATAGGAATGGAAGATTAAGAAACTGCTGTATTTTCACGGGAATTATGAGTTAATCGTATTCCCAGATTTTAAGGCAGAGGGTTGGATAATCAATCAATATAAGATTATTTTCTTAGGCAAAACTTCCAAAGCTTCAAGGAAAAATATTTTCTCATGGAATTTAACAGCTCTAGACTCCAGAGCACAGAGAACAGAAGAAAAATTGACTATAATATTAATACAGACCTTTAAACAAGGGGGTGTTATATAAAAAGGAAAATCATATACCAACAGAAAATACATGCAAAATTCTAAGTAACATACCAGCCAGCAGAATCTAGTGTTTATTAAAAGTATAACAAAAAGACCATGTGAAGTTTTTCCAGAAGTATAATCGGAGGAAATGCATTTTACTAATAAATTTTAAATGAGCACAAACACAGATGCTGTTATTTGCTAAAACTTAAGATGTAATCCCAATGAACCAAAAGCTGTAATAAAATAAGAACATAAAGTCATTACCAAAACCAAAGGAAGTTTACAATTTCACACCCACCCATACACACATAACAGAGCTACAAGCCAGAAACAATAAAGGCATGACAGTCTCAGAGTGGCTAAGAGCATCCCATCTGGAGCCAGACTGCTTGGGGCCCATTCCTGGCTCTTGCACATTTTGTGTGACCTTAGGCAAGTCACACAACTCTCTTCGTCTCAAGCCTTCGTATATAAAATGGTAGTAAAGATAGTACACACCTTATTAGACTGTGGTGAACGTTCAGGAAGCTGATGTATATTAAGAGGACAAGTGTCTGACCCTCATTAAACTCTATATTGCAATTTATTATTGTTAGTCTTCCTGTTGTTGCTTAGATGAAGTTGAAAGGAGATACTAAGAATACCTGCGACTCCTCTTCTAAAGGTTGCATTGATTTCATAAAACATAAATTAAGGAGGGGCACCTGGGTGGCTCAGTCGGTTAAACAACTGACTTTGGCTCAGGTCATGATCTCACAGTTAGTGGGTTCGAGCCCCTCATGGGCGGTGTGCTGACAGCTCAGAGCCTGGAGCCTAGTTCAGATTCTGTGTCTCCCTCTCTCTCTGCTCCTCCCCTGCTCATTGAGAGAAAAACATAAACCATCAATACATAGTCCCATCTGGAAAGAGAGGGAGAAAGGACAAAGCACACTTTAGTACAAAATATGTAGTCTCTTAGCAACAAACCTCGGTCGCTATGCCACCTTCACCTTGCACTCTGCCTGAGACCCTGAAGCAAAGCTCAATTTTCCCAAACCCTGGGAATTTCCCAAATTAAGAACTGTTCTCAGTGCCAGAGTTACCACACTAAACAAAAAGACCAAAATCCCAGGCTTCAGAAAATTTGTTTGTTGCTCTATTAAAAAAAAATTGAAATAGAAGCAAGCGTAGGGTTTGGGTAGGCTGCAACTGTAGACAAGGTAGTGAGGCAGAGTTTCTCTGAAAAGCAACATTTGGATAATGACCTAGAGGAAGTGGAAGGAGAGAGGTCAGGATATCAGTAGGGAAGAACAATATAGACCAATGAAACAGCCAGAGATCCTAGGGTGAGAGCCTGTACCACATGCCTCAGTTGGGAAACCAGAGCAGCTGCAGCTAAGCAGAGCAGAGAGAAAGTAATTGGCATGCGGTCAGATATGAGGTGGGGCCGACCAGAATGTGCTAGAGCACTTCAAAGAAATTAGGACTCACTATGCTTCAGGCATGTGATAAAAAACATTATTTGTTTTAAAAACATCCTTCTTGGGGCACCTGGGTGGCTCAGTCGGTTAAGTGTTTGACTCTTGATTTCAGCTCAGGTCATGATCTCGCAGTTCGTGAGATTGAACCCCCCTTTAGGTTCTGTGTTGGCAGTACAGGGGAGCCTGCTTGAGATTCTCTCTCTCTCTCTCTCTCTCTCTCTCTCTTTCTCTCTCCCTCCCTCCCTCTCTGTCCCTCTCCACTCATACTCTCCCTGTCTCTCAAAAGAAATAAATAAACTTTAAAAAATAAATAAATAAAAGCATCACTCGTTGTTTCAGAATAAAATAAAATCAAAATGATGGTAAATCAAATTGTGGGTGACTCTTCTTTTATGCTGGAGGCAGGGTTATCCATCTGGACGTTTCGGAGGGACATTTTCCTTCTCCGTTTCCCAAACTCTTTGCTATCTCAGTATCATTTTATTGCGTTTCTTTGTGGGATAAGGACATAGAATTTTGAAATTTCACATTACATAATCTGGAAGAATATCTGATCCTAAATTACGTAAGATTTTTAGCTATAAGCCAAAAAGATGACCTTTAATACAAAAGCAACCCAATGCACATGGCACATTGGAAAGAGAATCTGGACATTAACGACAGTGGAGTTGTTACTCCAACCTCATGGTCACCTGCCTTTAATTGTCATGAAGAGAAAAAATATCAACATCCTCACAGGCTAAATTACTTGTAGTGGGGCTTTGTGCTACAGTTTTAAGTGTTTGTAAGACATCTATTTTTCTCTCCTGTTTGATCTTTAATCATGTACATTTAATAAGTTTTCAGTATCAAAGTGAAAAAGTATAAATTCAGTAATCTGGACAGTCCGTGCCTATGGAAAACTTACAGCCTAAAGATGAACATCATAAGCCCTTTTCAATTACACAAAGGCCAAAGAGACCATAGAGTATCAGTAGAAAAGCTCATTATAAGAATTAGAAATGGTTTGTATAGAATCTAAAGGTTTATTTTTAGTACAGTAATACCAGCTTGAAGAAAGTAATTGCACTTAATTGTATTCAATCCCAAAGAGAGACTTATGTTATTTTCTATGAGCAACAATGTGAAGTTTTGCATTTTTATTCAATTTCTTGCTATATTGGAATACTAGCTACATGAAAACGCTCAATAGTACATTAATCTGAAAAAGCCTACAATTATAACCTAGGAGGAACAAACAAAGGAGGAACAAAAGACAGATAAATTAAATTAATATGTTGAAGGTGAAGAGGTGATTTCTAAGGAAATAATAAGTTCTGGATAATTTGGTTTCTTTTGTCTCTGAATGTGCTCTTTAAGAGTAGTTGATAAGTTAGAGCATATTTAGATATTATTGAATGTCTCTGGCTAATATATTTCCTTTTTTACTGTAGTTAAAACACAGTGTTACGCAATGTTAGTTTCAGATGTACAACATAGTGATTTTACAAATCTAAACATTATTTTATGCTCACTGTAAGTATAGCTACCGTCTGACACCATATAACACTATTAAATACCACTGACTGTGTTCTTTATGTTGTACGTTCCATCCTTGTGACTTATTCATTCTATAACTGGAAGCCTGTACCTCCCACTCCCCTTCACCCATTTTGCCCATCCCCCAACCCTCCCCTCTGGCAACCACCAGTTTGTTCTCTGTTCTTTGTGGGTCTGGGTTTGTTTGTTCATTTGTTTTGCTTTTCAGATTCCACATATAAGTGAAATCTTATGGTATTTGTCTTTCTCTGTCTGATTATTTCACTTAGCATAATACCTTCTAGGTCCATTCATGTTGTTGCAAATGGCAAGATCTCATCTTTTTTTAGGGCTGAGTAAGACAGATGATAGATGACAGATCGATAGATGATAGATAGATAGATAGATAGATAGATAGATAGATATGATAGATCTAGAGAGAGATGATAGAGAGATACAGATACACAGATATAGATATCTATATCTATATAGATATAGATACACAGATATCTGATATCTTCTTTATCCATTCTCCTTAAGAGTATTTCTGTGGCACAAGTGAAAAATTCTTATAACTTAAATAAACTCCCTAAAAATGAAACTTATGGTATATGAATGAATTGAGGGATGTTAGGATTTTATGTATTTTCTGGTTCTTCAAATAATACTATACCAATGGCCAAATACTCCAACCACACATGTGAACTGAGCTTCAGAGACGATTGTAACAGAATGAGATGAAGTTACCTGCAATTGGGCAGTTTAAACACCATTGTAAAGATGGCATTGCCATTTGAAAAATCCAGCCAATAAAGGAAAAGTATCAGCTTCACAGTAAATCTAAACAGCTTTTCGAATCGGCAGCCTACTGTAATGCTTATCAACTTTACCTGAATGTTTTCTCTGAAACTGAATTTTGGGCTTTTTGAAAGTGCTGGTATTCAACAGTGTCCCCCATAACCTTGAAGAATGTGGTGGACTCACCTCTTTTCTCCGGCTTTCATTTTTTTCTCTGAAATAACTTTTTCTTCCCCCTGTGAATCACTTACTTTTTGCACTTGACAAAGTCTAAATGCTTGCTTTCCATTTTGGGATTGATATTTAAACTCCCTGCTGCACATCAAACCTGTGAATTGTTGCAGACAGTCTTCCTGTGTCCTTGTTTTTTCTTCTTTCAGAGGGCACGAATCACACATAATAACCGATTAACAGCTAATTGCATAATGTTCGAAACAAAAATAGGGCGGAGTGCCTAACTAATTGTTTCATCTGTGAAAAATGTCATCTTATTCACTCCAGGAAACCACCACCCATCACACCATGACAAGGAGCATAGCCTCTTTTTCTTATCACTGGCATGGCTGAAGCATGAAATTTACAAGGCGGACATTTCCGAAAGCAGAAATTTAAAATTCACGTTGAGTCTTTGAAGCGCTTTAGGTAATTATGGTCTGCCCATATCTGCCCATACTTGCTCTGCTTGTTCATTTGTGGTTCAAAAATTTAGAGCCCTATCTTTTTCTGCATACCGCTAGTCATCAGCGTGTATCTGTGTACGGATTCCACAAAAAGTAAATTAAGCACCATGTTACAGACTTATGTGCGGTTGACAGCTGGGTTGTATGGGCATTATTAACCCAGGAGAGTGGCTCTCGCATGCGACCACCTACCCTGGAGGAGCACTGGTCCGGGAAGCAGGGATCTGGGCTTGGTCCGGGCTGGTGTCCGGCATCTCAGAGGATGCGCTGCGTGTTCAGTGTGACCACTAAAGTTGTACACGGTAGAAGCCTGAGGTCCGGTCCCAGGAATTCCACAAATTCTCACCTTCAAACTCACTTCATCTCTGGAGGCTTCGCTGTATTCCTCTCTGAAATTGTGACTTTGCCTCTGGTGATCTCCAGAGGAACTTCTAAGCGTATAAATCCATGGTTTTAAAAAAAAAATCACCTATTTGTTTTATATATTCCCAATTCCTTACAGATAGGAGATAAATCTTATTTATTTCCTCAACCTCAGCACCTGGAACACAGTTAGTGCTCAATATTTGTAGAACAAAGGAAGAGAGAGGGGTTTTATTTTTGCCATCATTGAAACTATGCACAGGCGTGACCAACTGGAAATTGCACCGGCTTGGTTCCTTCCCACTCCCTGCCAAATGTGCATAATTATATTACTTGGTATGCACCAAACTATTAGCTTATGATGAATACTTTCATAGTTAAGACATGCTGCTAACATTTGTGGTGAGCAAGGAGTGACTACCCTAAATTGTTCCACAGTTTAGAGTAGTGGTTAAATCATAGGCTTTGGAACTAGAATTCCTGCTCTGTTGCCTGCTAGCTTTGTAACCTAGGTCAAAGTGCTATGTCTCAGTTTCCTCATCTGTGTAATAGGAATAAAAATATATCATAAGGTTGTTGTCAATATCAAACAAAGTACTATGTTTAAAACTGTGGGGGAAAAAACAAAAAAAAAACAAAACCAACCAAACAAAAAAAAATCATCTCTAATGAATTGTCTCTGAGTCAAAATTTACCTGTTATGAATCAGGCACATGTGTCTTGAAAATCCAAAATATACAAACAAAAAATATAACAAAATATACAAACAAAAAAAAAGAATGTGTTCCTCTGAAAATAAATATCAAGAAGCAAGAAATAATATGGATATGCTATCCTAAAAGAGAGGATTTAATCAGTACTGGCTTTTAGCTCCAAAGGTTAGGAAAGCAAAATAAAAGCACATACCTTAATTGTAATTTTTGATGTACAGTTGGTTCTCATTATCCATGGGAGTTATTTTTTGCAAAGTTGCTGTAGACACTGAACTAGCAAATAACTAAACCATTGCTCCTAAGGAATATACAGGGTTGGGTGTTTTGCGAGCCTCTAGAGACAACATTTTCATAACCTTGTTGTATGTGTTTCTGTTTAACAACACCTGATTTATTATGTATTGTCGAGTCATTAACATTGATCTCATGACAAGCAGCACTGTAACTCATGCCTGAACAAAGGCCTTCTCACATGTGTATTTTCTCTGTAAGGCTCATCACAGCTTTCTTGGGCTTAGGAACAGTAGTACCTCAGAACTGTGCTTGGGGGCTGTTTAAACAACACAGTCACTAACAAAAAACACAAAAATGCAGAAAAACACGGCAATAAGTAGACCACAAAGAGGGCACTCATCTATAGTTGGAAAGCTGAAACAAGAATGCAAAACATTGCTTTTCTCTACCTCAACCTAGATTGTACATGTCAGGAGACTAAAATTTCTCACTGTCCTACACACACACGTCTATGAATGAATGCAAAACTGCACTGAGTACTGATTTGAGGGTTACCAATAAATGTAACAAGTAAGCAAATTCACAAACATGGAATCTGCAAATAAGGATCAACTATATTTATGTAAGTTTGCAATTTACATTAATGTGCACCTCAGTCCCTATACTGTTAGCACCATGAAAATAAGAATCATTTTTTACCAGTGTCCCCAGCACCCACATAACACACACACACTCACACACACACACACACACACTACTTAATACATATTTATAGTAATGAATCAGTTCTAGATATGATTGGCAAACTGTGCTTCCCATTTTGAAAACCTTTCATTTGGTTTTAGCCCCCATTGTTGAAAATTCAAATAGTTCATGTTTGAATTCAAATCCTTGAAACAATTTTTATTCTATGAAAGAATGATATGGTAAAGCCTAAGAGACCAGTGAGTCACAGGCAAGCCATGAAAGGACAACAATGAAACCAGTACTACTTGAAAAAAAAAAAAAAAGAATAGTCAGAAAATTTTCCGTTCAGTCTAGAGAAATCCTTAGAACACAAGGTTACTTTTTACTTACAGTTAATATACACAACTTGAATAGAATATCTTTCCTCCCAGACCATCCCAGTTGTGTATATCAGAAACCTGGAAGTAAACACAGGCTCTTTTGTGCCTTAAGTTTTACAATCAGTTGGTCGTAAGTGACAGTCTATTTTATGCCAGATTATTTTAACTTTATATTGCTTAAGATAAAGTCAAAATTCTTTGAATACTTTCATGTTGACCCTGGTTTATCTTACTCATTCTATCTCTTTGCAAACCCTCTCATTGTATTCCCAAGGTACATCATGCTCTCTCTTGTGTTCATGCTTTTATAAAACAAGTTTTCCCCATGAGAGACCCTCTGGCTTTCTTTACCAGACTAATTTCTTCCTTGTCTATCAAGACTGCTCGAGCATCACCTCTTATTTCCAATCGTGCTTCCATCCCTGGGGTTAATTATGCCGACATCTGTTCCCATGGCTCCCTAAACAATTCTTAAAACCTCTTCTTTGTAATCTCTTCTCTAGGGATGGAAATCTGTTTGACTTTTCTTCGTATATCTAGTATCTGTCATGTACAGTAATACACACGGTGATAGATTTGTTAGTGTTTGTAAAACAAATGCTTCTGATGAACTCACTGAGTGAATGAATGAATGAATGAATGCACACTGGGTTAGAATTGGGGTGGATGCTAGGAAAACTTCTTACTTAAAGATATATGGATGAGGCTAATAAAGCTTGGTTAACCTTTTTATTTTTTATTTGGATGATCTGCAGTATGTGGAATCTGTAACATCATAACTCTGCTACTCCAATTTTAGAGATATCCTAATTAGGTTATTAACATAAACTTAATCATAGCTTTTTTTTTACCTATCACTCATCTTACAAAAAAGTCACGGGACAGATACTTCCCTTATATATAAGATCATGTATAAAGCAGTCGGCATATTCTGGAAGAGAAGTGCTATACTCTTTCTCCTAGGTCAGAATAGTTCTATAAAAACACACTTTGTTTCTGATAATTATATTAATGCAAGGGTGACTGATGGCAAAAGAAAAGTTCTCCTAGAAACATGTGTTGAAGGGGAATCCTGGGAAGATGGCGGGGTAGGAGGACGCTGGGCTCACTGCGCGTCCTGCTGATCACTTAGATTCCACCCACACCTGCCTAAATCACCCAGAAAACCACCAGAAGACTAGCAGAATGGAGTCTCCGGAGCCAAGCGCAGACGAGAGGCCCACAGAAGAGGGTAGGAAGGGCGGAGAGGCGGTGCGTGCTATACGGACTGGTGGGAGGGAGCCGCTTGGAGGGGCAGCCTGCCAGCCAAGCAGAGCCCCCGAGTCTGGCTCGCAAAAGCAGAGGGGCCTGACGGAGTGTGTTCCGACAGCAAGCGGGACTTGACATCTGGAAGGCTATAAGCTAACAGCTCTGTTCGGAGAACGGGAGGTCTGGAGGACAACGGGAGGGAGAGTTGTTGAGCCCCAAGAGACAGAGCTCAGCTTGGCGGGGAACAAAGGCGCTCGCCATTGCCATCTCCCTCGCCCATCGCCCAGCCAAAATCCCAAAGGGAACCGGTTTCTGCCAGGGAACTTGCTTGCACCGCGCAAACACCCAACACTGCTTCTGCAGATCCATCCCTCTGGTGGGTCTGACTCCCTCCTGGTGCCGAAGGGCACCTCCCGAAGCAGAGGAAAAGCGAGCTGAACCTACCCCTCCCGCCCCTGTGCACGTTGCCTACCCACCCCAGCTAATATGCCAGATCCCCAGCACCACAAGCCTGGCAGTGTGCAAGTAGCCCAGACGGGCCACGCCACCCAACAGTGAATCCCGCCCCTAGGAGAGGGGAAGAGAAGGCACACACCAGTCTGACTGTGGCCCCATGGGGGGTGGGGGGCAGACATCAGGTCTGACTGTGGCCCCGCCCACCAACGCAAGTTATTCAAGACAGCACAGGGGAAGTGCCCCGCAGTTCCACAACACTCCAGGGACTATCCAAAATGACGAAACAGAAGAATTCCCCTCAGAAAAACGTCCAGGAAATAACAACAGCTAACGAACTGATCAAAAATGATTTAAACAATATAACAGAGAGTGAATTTAGAAAATAGTCATAAAAGTAACCGCTGGGCTTGAAAACAGTATAGAGGACAGCAGAGAATCTCTTGCTACAGAGATCAAGGGACTAAGGAACAGTCACGAGGAGCTGAAAAACGCTTTAAATGAAATGCAAAACAAAATGGAAACCACCACGGCTCGGATGGAAGAGGCAGAGGAGAGAATAGGTGAACTAGAAGATAAAGTTATGGAAAAAGAGGAAGCTGAGAAAAAGAGAGATAAAAAATCCAGGAGTATGAGGGTAAAATTAGACAACTAAGTGATGCACTAAAGAGAAATAATGTACGCATAATTGGTATTCCAGAGGAGGAAGAGAGGGAAAGGTGCTGAAGGTGTACTTGAAGAAATAATAGCTGAGAACTTCCCGGATCTGGGGAAGGAAAAAAGCATTGAAATCCAAGAGGCACAGAGAACTCCCTTCAGACGTAACTTGAATCAATCTTCTGCACAATATATCATAGTGAAACTGGCAAAATACAAGAATGAAGAGAAAATTCTGAAAGCAGCTAGAGATAAATGTGCTCTAACATACAAAGGTAGACCTATAAGACTCGTGACCGATCTCTCTACTGAAACTTGGCAGGCCAGAAAGGAATGGCAGGAAATCTTCAATGTGATGAACAGAATATGCAGCCGAGAATCCTTTAGCCAGCAAGTCTGTCATTTAGAATAGAAGGAGAGATAAAGGTCTTCCCAAACAAACAAAAACTGAAGGAATTCGTCACCACTAAACAAGCCCTACAAGAGATCCTAAGGGGGATCCTGTGAGACAAAGTACCAGAGACATCGCTACAAGCATGAAACCTACAGACATCACAATGACTCTAAACCCGTATCTTTCTATAATAACACTGAATGTAAATGGACTAAATGCACCAACCAAAAGACATAGGGTATCAGAATGGATAAAAAAACAAGACCCATCTATTTGCTGTCTACAAGAGACTCATTTTAGACCTGAGGACACCTTTAGATTCAGAGTGAGGGGATGGAGAACTATTTATCATGCCACTGGAAGCCAAAAGAAAGCTGGAGTAGCCATACTTATATCAGACAAACTAGACTTTAAATTAAAGGCTGTAACAAGAGATGAAGAAGGGCATTATATAATAATCACAGGGTCTATCCATCAGGAAGAGCTAACAATTATAAATGTCTATGCGCCGAATACAGGAGCCCCCAAATATATAAAACAATTACTCACAAACATAAGCAACCTTATTGATAAGAATGTGGTAATTGCAGGGGACTTTAACACCCCACTTACAGAAATGGATAGATCATCTAGACACACGGTCAATAAAGAAACAAGGGCCCTGAACGATACATTGGATCAGATGGACTTGACAGATATATTTAGAACTCTGCATCCCAAAGCAACAGAATATACTTTCTTCTCGAGTGCACATGGAACATTCTCCAAGATAGATCACATTCTGGGTCACAAAACAGCCCTTCATAAGTATACAAGAATTGAAATCATACCATGCATACTTTCAGACCACAAAGCTCTGAAGCTTGAAATCAACCACAGGAAAAAGTCTGGAAAACCTCCAAAAGCATGGAGGTTAAAGAACACCCTGCTAAAGAATGAATGGGTCAACCAGGCAATTAGAGAAGAAATTAAAAAACATATGGAAACAAATGAAAATGAAAATACAACAATCCAAATGTTTTGGGACGCAGCAAAGGCAGTCCTGAGAGGAAAATACATTGCAATCCAGGCCTATCTCAAGAAACAAGAAAAATCCCAAATACAAAATCTAACAGCACACCTAAAGGAAATAGAAGCAGAACAGCAAAGACAGCCTAAACCCAGCAGAAGAAGAGAAATAATAAAGATCAGAGCAGAAATAAACAATACAGAATCTAAAAAAACTGTAGAGCACATCAACGAAACCAAGAGTTGGTTTTTTGAAAAAATAAAGAAAATTGATAAACCTCTAGCCAGGCTTCTCAAAAAGAAAAGGGAGATGACCCAAAATCATGAATGAAAATGGAATTATTACAACCAATCCCTCAGAGATACAAACAATTATCAGGGAATACTATGAAAAATTATATGCCAACTAACTGGACAACCTGGAAGAAATGGACAAATTCCTAAACACCCACAAGCTTCCAAAACTCAATCAGGAGGAAATAGAAAGCTTGAACAGACCCATAACCAGCGAAGAAATTGAATCAGTCATCAAAAATCTCCCAACAAATAAGAGTCCAGGACCAGATGGCTTCCCAGGGGAGTTCTACCAGACGATTAAAGCAGAGATAATACCTATCCTTCTCAAGCTATTCCAAAAAATAGAAAGGGAAGGAAAACTTCCAGACTCATTCTATGAAGCCAGTATTACTTTGATTCCTAAACCAGACAGAGACCCAGTAAAAAAAGAGAACTACAGGCCAATATCCCTGATGATTATGGATGCAAAAATTCTCAATAAGATACTAGCAAATCGAATTCAACAGCATATAAAAAGAATTATTCACCATGATCAAGTGGGATTCATTCCTGGGATGCAGGGCTGGTTCAACATTCGCAAATCAATCAATGTGATACATCACATTAATAAAAGAAAAGAGAAGAACCATATGATCCTGTCAATCGATGCAAAAAAGGCCTTTGACAAAATTCAGCAACATTTCTTCATAAAAACCCTTGAGAAAGTCGGGATAGAAGGAACATAATTAAAGATCGTAAAAGGCATTTATGAAAAGCCCACAGCTAAAATCATCCTCAATGGGGAAAAACTGAGAGCTTTTTCCCTGAGATCAGGAACACGACAGGGATGTCCACTCTCACTGCTGTTGTTTAACATAGTGTTGGAAGTTCTAGCATCAGCAATCAGACCACAAAAGGAAATCAAAGGCATCAAAATTGGCAAAGATGAAGTTAAGCTTTCACTTTTTGCAGATGACATGATATTATACATGGAAAATCCGATAGACTCCACCAGAAGTCTGCTAGAACTGATACACGAATTCAGCAAAGTTGCAGGATACAAAATCAATGTACAGAAATCAGTTGCATTCTTATACATTAATAATGAAGCAACAGAAAGACAAATAAAGAAACTGATCCCATTCACAATTGCACCAAGAAGCATAAAATACCTAGGAATAAATCTAACCAAAGATGTAAAAGATCTGTATGCTAAAACTATAGAAAGCTTATGAAGGAAATTGAAGAAGATACAAAGAAATGGAAAAACATTCCGTGCTCATGGATTGGAAGAATAAATATTGTCAAAATGTCAATGCTACCCAAAGCTATCTACACATTCAATGCAATCCCTATCAAAATTGCACAGCATTCTTCTCGAAACTAGAACAAGCAGTCCTGAAATTCATATGGAACCACAAAAGGCCCCGAATAGCCAAAGTAATTTTGAAGAAGAAGACCAAAGCAGGAGGCATCACAATCACAGACTTTAGCCTCTACTACAAAGCTGTCATCATCAAGACAGCATGGTATTGGCACAAAAACAGACACATAGACCAATGGAATAGAATAGAAACCCCAGAACTAGACCCACAAACGTATGGCCAACTCATCTTTGACAAAGGAGGAAAGAATATCCAATGGAAAAAAGACAGTCTCTTTAACAAATGGTGCTGGGAGAACTGGACAGCAACATTCAGAGGATTGAAACTAGACCACTTTCTCACACCATTCACAAAAATAAACTCAAAATGGATAAAGGACCTGAATGTGAGACAGGAAACCATCAAAACCCTAGAGGAGAAAGCAGGAAAAGACCTCTCTGACCTCAGCCGCAGCAATTTCTTACTTGACACATCCCCAAAGCCAAGAGAATTAAAAGCAAAAATGAAGTACTGGGACCTTATGAAGATAAAAAGCTTCTGCACAGCCAAGGAAACAACCAACAAAACTAAAAGGCAACCAACGGAATGGGAAAACATATTTGCAAATGACGTATCGGACAAAGGGCTAGTATCCAAAATCTATAAAGATTTTAAAGATCTATAATTCCACACCCGAAAAACAAATAACCCAGTGAAGAAATGGGCAGAAAACATGAATAGACACTTCTCAAAAGAAGACATCCGGATGGCCAACAGGCACATGAAAAGATGCTCAACGTCGCTCCTCATCAGGGAAATACAAATCAAAACCACACTCAGATATCACCTCACGCCAGTCAGAGTGGCCAAAATGAACAAATCAGGAGACTATAGATGCTGGCGAGCATGTGGAGAAACGGGAACCCTCTTACACTGTTGGTGGGAATGCAAAGTGGTGCAGCCACTCTGGAAAACAGTGTGGAGGTTCCTCAAAAAATTAAAAATAGACCTACCCTATGACCCAGCAATAGCACTGGTAGGAATTTACCCAAGGGATACAGGAGTATTGATGCATAGGGGCACTTGTACCCCAATGTTTATAGCAGCACTCTCAACAATAGTCAAATTATGGAAAGAGCCTAAATGTCCATCAACTGATGAATGGATAAAGAAATTGTGGTTTATATACACAATGGAGTACTACATGGCAATGAGAAAGAATGAAATATGGCCCTTTGTAGCAACATGGATGGAAGTGGAGAGTGTGATGCTAAGTGAAATAAGCCATACAGAGAAAGACAGATACCATATGTTTTCACTCTTATGTGGATCCTGAGAAACTTAACAGAAACCCATGGAGGAGGGGAAGGAAAAAAAAAAAAGAGGTTAGAGTGGGAGAGAGCCAAAGCATAAGAGACTCTTAGAAACTGAGAACACTGAGAGTTGATGGGGGGTGGGAGGGAGGGGAGGGTGGGTGATGGGTATTGAGGAGGGCACCTTTTGGGATGAGCACTGGGTGTTGTATGGAAACCAATTTGACAATAAACTTCATATATTGAAAAAAAAAGAAACATGTGTTGAAGAAAGTCATGACAAAAAAATCTGACAATTGAAATAATGAACAAAAATCCATCACCATGTCAGCCAAAGATATTATTGCAATGTATAAACTGATAAGAGAATAAAAAGATAATTTACATTTGAAACAATCTGAAGATTCATGACCTATGTGTTTTTTAATGATCAAGGTCAATTTGTTTTCAAGGTTTCCAAAGTTTGAAAAGATATTCAGTCCTCCAAAAGATTTGAAGGAAGAAGACCCAATGACCTTGTTGTTGTACAGCAGACCCATACTGGGGTTCAGGAAATCTGGGTTTTACGCTTTGTACTCCCAGCAAGCAGCTTTGTGCCTCAAGCATATCATTTAATTTGCATTTAGATTAATTTTTATGTAATATACTATGTAATGTCTAATGTTTGAAATGCTAAAGTAAAGCATGCCATATCATACAAATAGCAATATAATCCACAGTAACGTAAGAAGTATACATGGTATTATGATGAATAATACAAGGTATATTCAAAGATTATCTTGAAAATTCTTTTTAAGTAAAGTTATCCAATAATTATTTGAAGGCCCCCATATGTAGCAAGGCTTCAGAAAAACTGATTTTTCCTCTTGAAAATGTATTTGATATGATTGAATGAAGACTTGGTATAAATCAAGCTTCCTAAGTAATTATAGAGAATACATAGATTGAGTCCATAACATTCTGATAGCCATGGTTCATTAGAATGTAGAATATAGTCTCTACACTTGAGCAGGAAACAAATATTTTAACACAAGTTATAATTATTACAATTAAGTATTCTCAGACTCTACGTTGGGGACCTGGAGGAGATCTCAATGCATACTACATTATAAATTTATTGTGTTGGACACTCCTGCTTATGATCCATATCTAGTTAAACATTGATGTAAGGGTCCCTGCTAAAGAATACAAGAGACTTTGATAATACGGAAATAATTCTTACTAAGAAACAGAGTTTTGAGTTTCATGAGAAGCTGGAGCTCACAGGTTCCAAGCTTTGTAGATTGGGAGATCTAAACAAATAGAATTAAATACTGATTTGAAAGTCTAGTCTTGGTGATCTAGGAAGAAAGTATAAGCTATGATAGTGATATGTACTGTTAGATCAAAGTCTGAGAATTAGATAAAGCGTATTAGCTGAAGGAAAACAGATGAAGCGGGTGTTGGGGAAATAATTGAGGTGTGAGTTAAGCAAGTGAAGTGACTAAGTAAGAGGGTTTTTGCCTAATTAGACCATAGTCTTAGTTTCTGGTATTCTAGTTTAGTGTAGTATTCATCCAGAATTTTCTTTTATTTTTTAGGAAAGTATTATTATTAAAAGTTGCACTAGAATGAGCCAAGAATAAAGATAGAAGAGATAATCATAAAGGACATAATCAGATGAGTAATAAAATATGAATATACGGTGCATATTATATCTTAAAATTGCATAATTATTGTATATTGTAAACGATGTTGATCTATATAAACTTTCCCCAATAGCTATTTATAGTTGTGCTATAAAATAGCTATAGTTGTGCAAGAAAATTCCTTGTTCTTAGGATATGTATTGGTCATAGGTCATAGGTCAAAGGTCATAATGTCAAGCTCTTATTCTCCAACATTTCATTCTCCAAAAATTGCATTAATAATATAAATTATTTAGAGAAACAGAGATAAAATTTTTAAAAATTATGAACAATAATTGAATACAGGTAAAAGGCATATGAATGCTTATTGTGCTATTCTTGCAAAAAAATTTTTTTAATAAGAACCTATAAATATATGTTGTATACCCTTCCCCAAAATAGGCCAAATGGGTTTGGTAGCCCTCCACGTTGGACTTCCAGGTTCAGGTATGGTTTTACCTACTTGTATGTGAGATCCATGTGCAGTGGACAGAATTATCATTTTAATACACAACTAAATCTGACAGATGACTTACAAAAGCTGGACTCTCTCTTTCTTACCCTTTCCTTGTATACAGCCCATAATAAAGTCTGACTAGTCTTCTGACTGAATCCTAAATCACGATTAATGAGGCAGATTGTAGGAAGTCTGAATTGAAATTAGAGTTGCCATGCACCAAAGGCAAAAAGTTTACAGTTTCAGATTGCCTGATAAAAGTCAACTTTTTTGTAGCAATATATTATATTGCTAGTATAGAATCTCCAAACACAGCATTCACAATATTCAGGATTACAATCCAAAATTATTTAACATAGCAAGAAGAAAGAATATGTAACTCATTCTTAAGGAAAAGACAATTAACAGATACCTAGCATAAGATGATGCAGACCTTGAATGTATCAATTGCAGACTTTAAAAGCAGCAATTTTAATAATGTTCAAAGGTAAGAAAAAGTGTTCTATAATGATTGAAAAGATAAACCTCACCAGAGTTAATAGAATATGTAAAAAATACCTACTGAAAATTCTAGAATGAAAAAAGATATTGTCTGAAATTTAAAAAATTAATTAATGGGTATATTAATGGAATGGAGACATATTAAAATCAATTAATAGAAATTCAACACAAGGAAGAAACTACTAAAAGTTCTTTTTTTGAGAGAGAGACAGAGGGGGCACAAGTCAGCAAGAGGAAAAGAGAAAGAGAGAGAGAGAGAGAAAGGAAGGGCTCACCTGAAGCGGAGCTCATGTTTACCCGAAGTGGGGCTCCTGTGTTCACCCAAAATGTGACCCATCCTCACCCGATGTGGAATTCGAACTCATGAACCTGAGCTGAAGTCAGATGCTTAACCAGCTGAGCCACCCAGGTGCCCACTACTAAAAGTTATAAGACAAAAGAACAGAGTCTGTGGAAAATTTTAACTTGCAGAGAATGAGGCAGAGAAGCCATTTGAAGAAATAATAACTGAATTGCACCCAAATTTGTGGAAGAGCATATATTTACAGATTCAATCAGCTAAGCATAAATCTAACAGCATATCGCTTATAATGATAAAAAGAAAATCTAGAAAAAACACAGAGGGAAAAAAACTGATGTATTATATAAAGGGAACAGCAATCCAAATGATCACGGATGTTTTATCAGAATCTATGAAAATAAAAACACAATGGAACACGATTTGTATAGCACTGAAGAAAAGAAAAACTACACAGAACTCTATTGTTAGCAAAAGTATCCTAGATTGAAAGGGATATAGACACATTTTCAGATGTAAAAAACCTAAAAGAATTTCTCACCACTAAACACATACTACACAAAAATGCTACATAATAGAATTAAGGTGAGAAAAATGTTAATGGATAAAACTTGAATATTCATAAATTAATGACCATGGAAATGGTAGGAATCTGGGAAAATATAAAATATAAAAGACTACATTACTGTTTTAATTTATTTAAAATACATATGGATGTTAAAATAAGAATATTATAGAATGGTCTTGTGAGGTTTTTAATATATATAGTTGAATTTTATATGACAAAAATACCATAAATACCATATATACCAAATACCATAAATACCAAAAATACCATATAGAACTGCAGTTCTATACACATGAACTTAACTTAGACTGTGAAAAGATCAGTAACTGCATTTAATTCAGAGCAACTCTGAAGTAATACGAAACTGATAACTCAAAAGCAAATAGATTGAGTCTGCTGCTTAGAAGAAACTGGATAGATTCCTATCATAAATTTTCTTGAATCTAGAAAACTGAGATCATCAAGCAGCCAGATCTCCTGAATTCTAACTGGTGCCAGGACCCCGGAAGAGAAATGGGGCACAAGAAATTTTCACCTTTGTCAGAGTACAGGGGGAACATGAGGCTTCCGTGAAAACCAATGGGAAGAAGACAGCTTAAACTTGAATGGATACTTCAAGACCAAGTGTGAGCTAGCATAACTTAGCAGCCCTGGAGTTCTGAGACCCAAAGGTGGTCAGTCCTAACCCACTCCCCAGCTCTTCTCCACGTGCCTTCCACCAAGTACTTGGAAGAACTCGCAGTGCAGCAGAGACCTACAAGAACCTTACTCAATGATACATATGCAAGAAACCTTGCTTGGTTCCAGACCCTTCTTTCCTTTGAAGCCAAGCTGTAAGTCGCTAATGAAAGGAGAGAAGCACTCCTGGTTTCTGGAACAAAGCAAATACTCAGTGACTGAGAAGTGTATAAATTCTACAATTTATATCTGCCGTGGGTGGTTGGGAGTAGGGAGAGAAAAACCATTTTGAGCCTATAGCCTCGCACTGAGACCAGGCCGAGGTCTGCTGTCAGAGAGGCAGGGCCAGGAATCTCACCGTTACCAAAGACTTCTCATCGATGCAAAGCTCAATTTTATGGATACAAAAAGAGAAAAGAAGAAGCCTAAGAAAGTCTTATGGCAGAGGCCCAAATGCAGTCACAGCCTAGACTGAGGTTAAAATAGAAGGAAGGAGAAGCCCAGGCCCCATCACAACCCTTGAACTGAATGAGAAGCAACAGTGGTCTATTATGTGATGAGAGGACAGAACACCGAGAGCCGTCTCCTCAGTGGGGAAGACATGTAGTGGCTGCTGAAAGTTGAAGGTGCAGCAGGACATCGAGAAATAGGTCACCCCTGGTGTTAAGCCAAGCACAAGGTGGCAGCAGCCCGATGTTAAAGGAATTTGTCATTTATGATGCAGCGAAGGCAATTACTAGAAAAATAAAACCAAAACCCAGACCAATGACTGACCAGACTGACTCAAAACCTCACACTGAAGACCTTCCAGTAGAAGAGACAGGTGCATTTCTGAGCATGAGTATTAATGATGTCAATGTTTACTCTTAACGTTAAATCAAAATGTGTGAGTCATACAAAAAAGTAAGAACAGAGTAAGGAAACAATCCACTGTCAAGACAAAAATCCAGTATATAGAATAGGATCCAGAAAGGACACAAACGTTGGAATTATAAGACAAGCCATTTAAAACAATTATGACTCTTTTGGTTTATATCCAGCATAATAATTAATACACCTACTTTCACTTTCAAGAGTGTTTTGATTTGGGCAGTAATTTACATGATCATCCATCTTACTTGTAAAGATTTCAAATTTTACCTCCTTTAAACTTCACCAAGGATTGTGAATCAGAAATTATTATTATTATAATAAAACTTATTATTATTATAATAAAACTTACTTCAGTGAGCATAAAAACTTGCCCAAATTGCATATCTAGAGATTGTGTTGTTATTCAAACATAGCACATTTGATTTAAATTCTCAACTTTACCATATTAAGCATCACTGAGTTATACAAGTTTTAGATTTTGATACATTTCTCCTCTGTTAGCATAGACGTTAAATAAATGATTATTCTACCTAATTTATAAAACATACTGAAAATCTCATGTCCAAGGTCTGGCATGGTTTTCTCCACAAACAGATTCATTTGGGTAGAGATTAGGTTCTTCTGATCTGTTTCCCATATATTTTCAGCTGTTTTTTCAGACCTAGTTAGTCATTGATCTTTCTTATTATTTCCGAGTTTAATATCATAGTATGCAAAGAATTTTCTTTTGGATGCACCGAATTGTAGTCACCATCAAAGCAGAAATACTTGTACCTTCTGATCAAAGCCAATTCCCAGCCAGAGCTTCAGAATTAATTAAATTGACCTCGAAAGCAACAGAAAAGTAAACAGTCTGCTACAGTGACAATAACATAAAAAGAATAATGAAAGTATATCAACAAAAACAACTAGGAAGAAATAAAATATTTCCCTCTTCTTTCTTTTTAATTCACAGTCACAGGAATGAACATTTTTTACTTATTGATATTTATGCAAATTACATGTCCATTTTACACTCAAAATTCTAAGAATTTGGTATATTGTAATCAGGAATTCGATGGAAATAAAAATATCATTAAAAAAACACAAGTAGATATCTCTTTAAGGAAGCATTCAGTTTGCTGTGATAATGGCAATGAATTCCCTGATCAATACGATGAAATTCATCAGATGATTTCTGCTATCAAGTTAAACTCCTGTAGGAGACATTAGATTGAGCAGGATAAAAAGAAACCAACTCTAAGTAGCTTTCTAAAAGGATTGTAATTTCTACTGTCAGATCACAAATCTGTATAAAACCAGGAAATGATAAACTCACATATAATGTCAATTTTCCCCATAGCTGAAGATTAATTACCAACAATAATTTTCAGCAAGCTAAGCTAAAGGCTTTTCTTGCTTGCTTACATCCTTATCAGAGCCATATTTTATTGAAAATCATACTGAATTTATTATGCCTTTCTGAACAGAGTATGTGAAACAAAATCCTATGTTTTTGCTGCTGTTGAAGTAGAATTTTGCTGTTACCTCCTTATTTCTTCAACACTATGCTGTAAATTGCTGGGTGTTGCTGTCTACGGTGTTATTTCCTCTGCCAAAAGATGTCTTAATCTTGGTTTAAGAAACAGTCTTATCAATTATTCTTTCCCCAAATTTTTATAATAGGTGGCCTGCTTCTCATGAATCATGCATTTGATGTTGTATGTAAAGACTAAATGCCAAACCCAAGGTCATGTCGATTTTCTCCTATATTTTCTTTTCTTTTCTCTATTTTTTATTTTTTTATTTTTTTAACATTTATTTATTTGTTTTTAATTTTTTTTTCAACGTTTATTTATTTTTGGGACAGAGAGAGACAGAGCATGAACGGGGGAGGGGCAGAGAGAGAGGGACACACAGAATCGGAAACAGGCTCCAGGCTCTGAGCCATCAGCCCAGAGCCTGACGCGGGGCTCGAACTCACGGAACGCGAGATCGTGACCTGGCTGAAGTCGGACGCTTAACCGACTGCGCCACCCAGGCGCCCTATTTATTTTTTTTAGAGACAGAGAGAGACAGAGCATGAGCAGGGGAGGGGCAGAGAGAGAGGGAGACACAGAATCCGAAGCAGGCTCCAGGCTCTGAGGCATCAGCACAGAGCATGACACGGAGCTCAAACTCAAACTGCAAGATCATGACCTGAGCCGAAGTCGGACGCTTAACCGACTGAGCCACCCAGGTGCCCCTTTCTTTCAGATATTCGTAGCTTTGCATTTTACTTTTAGTTCTATAATCCATTTTGGGTTAATTTTTGTATATGATGTGTGGTATATGTCAAAGTTTGGTTTCATTTCGCTTTGCATATGGATGTCTAATTGTCTCAGCACCCCTTGAAAACCTATGCTGTCTCCCTTGAATTGTCCTTGCATCTTTGTCAGAAACAAGTTGGCTATACTTGTGAGTCTATTTTTTATCTCTGTATTCTGATCTACTGATATATGTATAGATATCAACTCCAAGTTCTCCAATACCACAGTGTCCCAATTAGTGTAGTTTTATAATCAGTTCTAAATCAAGTGATGTGAGTTCTGCTTGAGTGCTGAGATCAGTGCATGGGAGCTCAGAATTATTATGGTTCTTCTATTTCTTTTGTCTTTCCAGTATACTTAAAATCACCCTGTCAGTATCTACCACAAAGATTACATTGAATTTATAGATAATATCAGGGGAAAACGGGATCTTAACAATATATAGTCTTCCACTCTGTAACCCTTTATATCTCTCCAGTGCATAATCCATTGAATTTACAGTTAACTACTTCATTCTTTGTGCTACTGCAAATAATATTGATTTTTAAATTTTAGATTTCAGGTGTTCATTGCTAATATATAGAAATACAAATAATTGACTTTTTAATGTCGACTTTGTATCTTGGGATCCTACTAAACTCACTTGCTAATTCTAAAAGTGTGTGTGTGTGTGTGTGTGTGTGTGTGTGTGTATGTAGGTGCATGTAGAATCTATGTTGTCTGTTAATAAAGATAGTTTTACTTCTTGTTATTGATGTGTAGTTGACATATAATATTTCTTTTCAATCCGATGCAATTGATTGATTGATTTTGGCCTCATTGCACTAGCAAAGATCTCCAATGCAATTTTGAATAGAAGGGATGAGAAAAAATACCTTTGTCTTGTTCCACATCTTATTAGGAAAGTATTCAATCTCTTACCATTTAACATGCTGATACCTGAGATTCATAAATATTCTGTTACATGCAGGAAATTTATTTAGGCAGAATGATTATGCTATAGGTCAGAAACTCATTTATCTCAGTTAGGGATGTTTTGGGGTCTACTGTATTCAAAATCATCTACTCCGTCTTTCTTTTGGTGAATGCTTGTATGTTATATCTTTCCCCATGCTTTTACTTCAAATGTAACGAAATATTTTTAAGTGGGTTTTTGTAAACAGCATGCAATTGGATCCTGCTTTTTTTAAGTTTATTTCTTTATTTTTTAAATATTTATTTATTTCTGAAAGAGAGAGACAGAGACAGAGGGTGAGCAGAGGAGAGGCAGAGAGACAGAAAGACAGACAGAATCTGAAGCAGGCTCCAGGCTCTGAGCTATCATCACAGAGCCTGACATGGGGCTTAAGCTCATGAATGATGAGATCATAACCTGAGCGAAAGTCAGACGCTTAACCTACTGAGCCACCCAGGCACCCCACTTCTTTCTTTATTTTGAGAGAGAGCGTGCACGCATGGCACAAGCATGGTTGGGTCAGAGAGAGAGTGGAGAGCCTAAGCAGGCTCTGTGCTGTCAGTACAGAGCCTAATGTGGAGCCTGAACCCACAAACAATGAGATCATGACCTGAGCAACCCATGTACTGGGGCATCATGTCTTGAGCCAAAATCAAGAGTTGGATGCTCAACTAAGTGCCCCTGGATCCCGCTTTTATATCTGATCTGATAATCTCTATCTTTTTACTGGTGTATTCAGAATATTTGCTTTTTAAATGATTATAGATATATTTGTAATAAAAACTCTACCGCCTGACTATTTTCTTTTGTTGCTGTTGCTGCCGTTCTGGCTTTCCGGGTTTTTTTAGAGTACATTATTACTTTGTAGTGTTATAGATGTTCAGTTTGTAGTTTTTTGTCTTCTTGCTGTTTTAATTGTCTCGTTTTAAAACAGATAATTCAGATGATTTCAAATTATGCTGCTGGCACTGCTGTCTTACTGCCAGTTAAGCTAGTATATTCCAACATGAAAAAGGTTCTATTTATGAATAAAACTAATAAGAAAAATAGATATGATGTATCATTACTGAGTTCTTCAAATCTGCTGATATGATTTTATTACCACCTTATCTTTCTCAAAATCCAAGATAACTCTCCCTTATTTTCCTTACTCAAAAGATAGTTTAAGCAGCCATAAACAAGGTTCTCAATTTTGAAGGTTGTATCCACATTACAGAGCCCAAGGTCAGAGCTGGTGGAAAATGTAACGTAACGTAAAGCTAGACTCTGGTGATAGATTCACATTTGGGTTAACTCAATTTATGATCCGCAAGGCCTTGTGCACATTGCTCTATTTTCATGCCTTTACCTTTCTCGTCTGTAAAATAGGGTGATAATTTTAGTACCATAGAATTTGTGAGTATCAAATCAGTTATTCTTTAATGCAGCTCTTATATAGGACCTAATATGTGTTTGCTGAAAACAATGTACCACTTCTGTCATCCTCACATCAATAGCAGGAGACAATGAGACAGATAGTTCCACAATTAATTGTATTTTGCAAATGAGAGTAACAGAGTCAGAATAGGCTTAATATTCCTAAGGTGGAGCAGCTTTTGGTGCCAGAGGCATTACATTAATTTGAGCTGCAAAGAAGTATACTTTAAATGTGTAAATGCAAACTTGGGATGTTGAAAAAGACCGTGCTGCTCCACTACTTGCTGTCATTAATATTTCACTGGAAAACATTCATATTTCACAGCTAATAAAACTGAGTGAGCCACTGGAAGGAATAAGAAGACAGCCCTGAGTTCCTGGCATAATTTTTAACCTGTATGTATTATGTAACACAGAATTTACTTTTGTTGCCTAAAATGGCATGTGTATGATAAAAAAGAATATCATCAAAATGCACATAAGCCCGAACATTCTAATCCTTGAGAATTGTACACAGGACTGGAAAGTTCATGATTGCTTCATGAATAGTAAGCAACTCTAAAAATTACCTTGCATCTCCATTATTCATGTTTTGCCGGAAGAGTCTCATGGAATTTCATTATATAAAACTTTCTTTAAAAAGGTAGGGAAGAGTTGAACTTCACCTACCTACATTAAAAACCTAGTGAAGCATCATTTTATTACAATATTAGAGCCAAATTTTTTATTGCAATTGTATCCTTTAATTTGGGAAATTGTAGTGGGAGCAGAAATCCTCAAAGAGAAATCAGTTTTTTAGTTAAGGTGTTATTATTTGCACATAAAGCAATTTAAACTGTGTGAGAAAATCACAGAACTCTGTAATGTGGTTTCTTGTTTCTCCAGCCTCCAACTACAGTTTGAAAAGTTCCATGTATTCTTAGGTACCTTTATTTTTCTACGATTCAGAAACTACTCTTCTCAAATTTCTGACTCACTGCCAATACACTCACAAGTATTCATTCAGGAAAATATTTGTTTCTACTGTATCAGATATGCTTCCTGGCACTCGAGATGCTATGGAGAAATACCCAGATAAAATCCCATTCTCATTAATATTTATCCTTGGGGGTGAAGGATACAGAGTATAAGCAATTTAACCGCGAAGCATAATATTACATAAGCCTTTCTCTGCTTCACCGGAAACAGGAAGGCATTAGAAAGGAATAGCCCCACTTGCGTTTATAGACCTCCATTTTTTTTCCTGTTCTAAAGAATTTGGTGACCTTCCTATTATTTAAGGCTTATCTCATCTTTTGTTTTGGAATATAATTCACTTTCTTCATTGTTATCCAAACTATGTCCGTATAATGCTGTACCTCCACTGCTTTCTAACAGAAGACCAATTCACTTCTGATCTCTTTCACCTCTTCTCCTTTCACGTGAAAACATGTTTGTGCATGTGTGTGTGTGTTTATGTGTGAAACACACATGCATACTCACTATCTCCACTACCTCACCTTCCACTAACTCCTCAAACTGCCACAAACACAGCTACTAGTCTCTAAAATGTTCTCAAGATTAAAATGCTCTCACCAAGCAATTCCATATAGATTAGGAAATCTAAAGGAGAAATTTTTTTTATTTATCATTCATTCCCTTAACGGCACTTGAAATAGTTGATCATTTCTTCTTTCTGAAGGGACAGTCCTTTCCATGACACCACATATTCCTGGATTTGTTCTACATCTATGGTTATTATTTTTTTTATTTTGTTATTTATTTTTAGAGAGAAAGAGAGAATGCGAGCTGGGAAATGACAGAGAGAGAGAGAGAGAGGGAGAGAATCTTAAGCAGGCTCTGCGCTAACAGTGCAAAGCTCAAACTCAAACTGTGAGATCAGCTGGAATCCAGAGTTGGATGCTTAACCCACTGAGCCACCCAGGCGCCCCTCCTACTTCTCTGATTATTTTTATTTACCATTTGTTCTCGATGTTTCTCTCCACTGAATATCTTTCAGGCACCTTGACAACAACTACAACAAACTGTAGTAAGCTGATTTCTTCTTGTTTCCCACCCTTTAGCATTTTCTCTGTCACTTACTGGCATATTTAGTAAATTGCCCAAAGCAAGAATTAAGAAATTACTGTTAAACTCTTTTCTCTTGAAAAACATCCGTACCCAACCGATTGTGAAGACTTATCATTTTTATACTTAATTTTCTTTCAATCCCATCCTCTTCTGCCCATCCTAACTGCTACACTCATAGTAAAAGCCAATATGATCTATGATTTATAGTAGTTAACATTCATCCAAAAATCTGAGCATTTTCTGTTGTTCAGACATCATTCTAGGTGCTGGGGACACAACAAGGATCAAACCAGACCAAGTCACTGCCATCGGCATGCTTAACATCTGTGCGAAAAACATTACTGCAACTTGGTTTGTATTTCTCTAACACTGCGTTATTCACATAAATTTTTGACATTGCAGCCAAAGCCACTTTTTTAAATAACAGGAATCTGACCGAATGACCCCTGTACTAATGATCTTCCAAAGAATTTGCAATTTCCTTAACAAATATTGTAAACTTCTTGCTAATCATTTTACTGCGTATCTGTTCAACTTCTTCAGGTACTATGGTACCTGCACTATGCATGCTAACTCTACTGAACATCTTTACTTAAATTTTTTTGGGGAAAGGGGAAACTTTGTAAAGTTGAAGAAGGAGCGTGCAGCAAATTAAGGCAAGGCACAAAAACAAAATCGCTGTAGTAAAGAGGAAGCAGTGCAATGCAGCACACAGAGGGTCACAATCAGATATGGACAATCACTGAAAGGACAAGAGAAATATTTGAAGTCAGTAAAGAGAAAGTGAAGGAAGACAAGAAAACCTTATAATCCAGCAGAAGGGCTGAAAAGCAGCAAAGAAGAACCATAGAAAGCGGGAAGCACAACATACGATGCAGAAAGAATTTTAGGTATATTAGTGTCCACGATAAATTTTAAGTTCCATTAGAATGCAGTCTACACAAGGGTGTGTTTTTTTCTTTTTTGCTCGCTGATACATCTCCAGTTTCTAGAAGATGTACAAACATGTACCTGCAGATATTCAACAAATCGTTTTTGAATGAAGGTAGTTTAATACACACAAAATTGTCTCTTATGGGGCGTCTGGGTGGCTCAGTTGGTTAAGCGTCCGACTTTGGCTTAGGTCATGATCTCATCGTTCATGGGTGTGAGCCCCATGTTAGTCTCAGTGTGACAGCTCAGAGCCTGGAGGCTGCTTCCGATTCCGTGTCTCCCTCTCTCTGCCCCTCCCCCCCCTTCAAAAATAAATAAACATTAAAAATTTTTAATTGTCTTTTATGCATCTTTTGAGAAGTCTTCACAGTAATTAAGTGAAGCAAGAACTTTATAAAGTTTCCTTAATAGTGTAATACCAGCCTTACCTCAGCTACAAGTCACAAATTGTCAGAAACTGGAAACCCTGCCCCCTCCCTGACTCTTCACTTACCTTTCTTCCTCCCACATGATAATAGACTTAGGAGCTCTCTGAATGTAGGAAGCTATTCATCTATTCCTGGTTATTTAATGTGAGAGGTGGTTTTTATTGCAGTTGATAACCAGTTGTATTCTGGCTCATGTCTCCCATGTGTATTTTTCAACTTTAAGATTTTGTCAAAAGTTTCCTTTGTTAATACCTAAAGCAGCCTAGACTAAATTTAATAAGTCCAAATGCTAACAATTGAGATAAAATTATGGCAAATTAATTTCTTTTTGAACTCTTGCTAACTGTAAAGTGGAGAAAAGTGGAAAATACAGTTTGTTAAAAATAAATTAATCTCCATCACTTCAAAATGAAATACTGGATAATAGTCTGAAATAGATAAGGAAAGGTAATGGAATTTTGTACCTTAGAGATTATGCTTTTACTGCCATGGAGGAAAAATTAAATATAACACTGTTTGACTTGAGCCTAGTAACAGAAAAACAGTTCTTTTTGAAAAATTTTCAGCTATATGTTTAGGTTCCAACATTGAAGTATTTTGTCAATATTTTAATACACTTCATTGGTACAAGCCACCTATGTTAGAGATGAATTGGGATAGTGAATATTTAATTCAAAATTTTCCTTCGTTAGGTTTTCTCATTATATGCAGCTTAAAAAACAAGAATATAGCATGATCTTTAACTGGATCCCTGAAATATTTGAAGGAAATATATCTGAAATACTGACGTACTTAAAGAAAAGATAAATGTATTGAAGAGCTGGTTTTTTTAAAAAAGAATTGTAGTAGACTCTGGGTCTGCAATTCTCTCTTGTCCAGCAAGAAAGCAGGATGCAGGACTACAAACGCAAGAGAGGCTAATGTCTGGAAGGTGACAAGAGCCCCAAGTAACAGTCTTTCCTTCATTTTTATTAGGATCAGAAGGCTTATATGCGTGACAGGCATGCACAGAGAGACAATGAAATTGTGAACATTAACTCATGGGTGTGGGGAAAAGGGGGTTTTGGAAATATGCAGTGTTAGGGGTTTGGGTCAATACAAAGCAAGATTCTGATTCTGGGTGGAAGGTTGTTTATAGGCGACATGAGGCCCACCTCTGTTTTCCTAAACTGGCCTAGGGGACAAGAAAGAGAGAACATGCTACCTCAGGGTCAACAAGGCATCTTTCTTTTGCCAATTAGCCCCACTCTGGGCAACTTTGCCCCTCTGTGGTCCATAGCCCTATTTACCTGTTTACCTAATTTGGTCCTTCCTTCCCGTGAAAGTAGCTTTCTGCTATTGTACTCAGTTGGGGGACATTTCCATCTTGATTACCTAATCTTGTTAACCTAATCTTGGATGTTTTCATCCTGAGATTCCCTATTCCTATACCTTTGTTCTATACTGGGGGCCTTTGTCCCATTTACATAATCTTATTTACCTAGTATTGTTTACCCAGACTTGGGTGTGTGCATCCTATGGCTTTCTATTTCTTTATGTCTTGTTAATCCATCGGTGCAAACTCAGGGAATTCCTAAGCTTATTCCCCATAAAGAATCATTAAAATTATTAAACCACTACCTAGCATTGGATAAAAAGAAGAAAAGTACACAGTCACAAATTTAGGACTAACGGAGGAAAACTGGTTATAAATACAAAGGGTAGAAAAATGAGAGAATAATAAAAAAGAAAAAAGAAAAATGAGAGAATATTTGCATATCTACGTTAATACAGTTGAATGTCTGAATGAGTTAAAATTACTTATTAATGATCAAAAATGACTTGTGGAAACATACATATGAATAAGAGAGAAACAGGAAATTATTTGCTTAGCTACCCTCCCACACCCAGCCTCAAAATGAACTCTTTCTAATTTTAAATAACAGATCATTTGACTTTCCTTAAACTACATCAGAACATGCATTACTTCTCTAAGTGGACTTTGTGGACCGTTTGTATTAAATTTCTTGGGTTGCTGATTAAAGATGTGGATTGCCATGGATGAGGTAAGACCTAATAGCATAAGCTCTCTACCTGTTGAATCAGGGAATCCACATTCTTGACAAGCCTCCCAGGTGATTATGATGCACATTAAAATGTGGCCAAGAGAATAAATTAAAAATGTTTTTTACATAGCCTTCATCTTTCAAAACAAGTAGTGGCTTTATCATTCCACAAATCATCTAGAGTCACCATTTTGGAGTAGTCTTTGATCCCTAAATGCAATTATCAGGCAAACTTTTCCTTCCTGTTTGCATTGGGTGTGGATGCTACCCTCTGCTTGTCAATGACTCATCATCTCTATTATGATAGTCTTTCCATTGCTCTATCCACCTCCATTCTCCTCCTTCAATTGATGCTTCTAGATAATTCTTTGCAAATATCAACTTTTGTCCTCTCATTTATTTTTCTCTTTTTCATTCTTTCTTTTGGAGTTGGGGGAGGGGGGGGTCGAGTAGATATGCATAAAAAATATTATTCTCAAAACAGGGCATAGACTTCATGGAGTAATATCCCCTCTCTCTCACTGTGAATTTATCCTAACATTAGAGGATTTGCAAATGGATTTTAATAAGCCACTGGTGGTTACTCTGTCATTTAATTACCCAAGTCATCACTAATACATCAGTAACCATTTTAAATAAACCTACTTTTACTTTCATGTCTTACCCTAACTTATATCATCAAATGCAAACAGCTATTAACTGACAGAGGATGCCTCATTTCATTCAGAGACCATTAATATTGGGAAGTAAAATCTTAAAATGTGTAGTGATATAGTTAAGGCAATATATTAAAAAGTACCTTATTTATTTTAGATAAAATAAACATATTCTATATCTACTTTAGTATTTAGTTCAACATTTGAATTTGAGTAGCAAATATAATAAGGAAAATATTTAGATCTTGCAACAAAGTAAAATAAATATATAAAATTGAAGTATGTCCTAACCTCCCTTAGTTATGGAAACTGAAGGGCTTTTTAGTAGCATGAGAATTCATTTATTACTTGGAGTTAGTATATGAGATTTTAATATAAGAACCAATAAAGGGAAAGAAAATAGCTATACTGGTATAAATACACCCCTTTAATACTTTTTGAAAATATTATGTGATACAATTGATAAGTTGTACCATAGTTTGAAATCTACATCCACCAGTGTTATCAAATATTTTAAATCTAGAGCCCTCTAAAGTTGTTAGTTTCTAGGTGTGGTGATAAAAACAGACTGCTTCTTCCTAAAATAGTTTTTAAAAAGGCATATCATATAATAATACTTGGTAATCAATAGTAAATAGAAAATGGTGCAGAAAGGGAGAAAAGCATGATCTCCTTTAGACTGGCATCTGTCTAGCAATTCTAGGAAGGGCCTCTGACAAAGTCCCACACATGTCTTAGAAAATACTTCCATGGACCTCTTTCTGTATCTTTTTCACTTAAATAGCTTTCCTTGGGGGACCAATTTTCAAGATTTAGTGAACCAATCTCTTGAGTTCCTACTGGAGTTACAATCACTTACTTCATGCCAAGAATGAGGTATTGATTAGTGGTCTGATTGAGAAGTGGAGAATCAACTTCTGGCCACTTCATAAAGCAACACTGCAGGTGGACATCCAAGTCCTCTGATTCTCTAAGCCATTAGATAAACAGTGGAAGAAAAACCCAGCTGTCCCCTGACTTATTCTCACTGTGAGGACTGCTCTGGGACAGAAGGAAAAGAGCTCATGGTCCATTCATTCATTATATATCTACGTCTATCTCCATGGCTGTTTTCTCAGATTTTGGCAAAAATTTGGTGGCCAATCTTCGTTTGGGCACTGTGATTAAGCCTTCATTTGTATAGTCTTGTTTTTATTAATGTATGTATTTTCTTGGGCCTTGGTTGGTATTTCAATGGGAATATAGTAACTATAACAGAGATTGTTAGCTATTCTCTATTTCGTTCCAATGATAAGCAAAAAAGATTTTGAAAACCTGACAATAGTGAAAAGATAACAACACTATCAAATTATAAAGGTATAGCAAATTTATTAAATATATAATGGAAAAATACGGAGAATTTCTAGGTTTATTGGCTCTATTGGATTGAGTAGGATACAAGCAATTTTTTGTCTTAGTTTGTCTTCAAATCCAGTCTGTCAGATTTGCTTTCCCTGCACCTAGATTATAACACAAGTAGATTTCAAAGCTTCCAGGTCACTGTCAGATATTGATGACAATCCCATTTTCAGACATTAGCAAGTCCAGTCTGATCTACATCAAATCTCTTGTTCAGCTCAAAGCTTACCGCAAACAAATCTTGAGTAGAGGGAAAGGATAATGTTGTTATTTCTCTCCATTGATATTCTATTACTTCTCTCTTAATAATTTTGGTGTTTGTGACTCCCCTGAGGTTAGTAGACAAAGAGAATGAGAGATGAAGAATTGATTGCAACCTGTAGTTTGGGTTCTACCATTTGGTGTAAGGTGACCAACTGTTGCATAGTAGGAGATATCCCCACCACATAATCACCTCCAAAGATTCATGGTTTCCTGATGCAACTATATAACCTCTGGATAACTACCTGTGACTATGTCTCTGCTTCCAGAGTAAACCCCATGCAGACTCTTTCTGCTGGTATATATCATCTGTCTATCATCTATCTGTCTATCTATCTATCTATCTATCTTTCTATCATCTCTCTATCATCCCTCTCTCTCTCTCAACGTGTATATGTATATATATATATGTCTATTTTTATATATCTCTATATTTTATATCTCTCTTGACATATATACATAGCTCTATTTTTATGGAGAACTCTCATACACTGAGGTTTATAGAATACTTCAGCCAACAGCAGCAGAATATACATTATTTTCAGTGAACATGGAACATTCACCAACATAGATCATATTCCACATTTGGGGCCATAAAACAAAGCATAAGAATGTAAAATAAATGAAATAACAAGAAGTGTTCAAAGATAAAAAGGTAATTAAACTAGAAGGTAATAACAGAAAGACATCTGAGAAATTCCATATATTTGGCAATCCCGCACTTTTATTCTTTTTTTAAGTTTATTCATTTATTTTGAGACAGAGGGAGTGAGCAAGGAGCACAGAGAGAGGGAGACAGAGAATCCCAAGCAGCGCCAGGCCCGAGGTGGGGCTCAAACTCACGAACATGAGATTAAGACCTGAGCCAAAATCAAGAGTCGGACAGTCAACTGACTGAGACACTCAGGCACCCCATTCAACACACTTTTATTGTTGTTGTTGTTTTTAACGTTCATTTATTTTTGAGAGACACAGAGATCCAGAGCATGAGTCGGGGAGGGGAAGAGAGAGAGAGGGAGACACAGA
The DNA here is from genome assembly GCF_022079265.1 of Lynx rufus. Lineage (NCBI taxonomy): Eukaryota > Metazoa > Chordata > Mammalia > Carnivora > Felidae > Lynx > Lynx rufus. Next base: position 7,853,657 of record NW_025814878.1, read on the forward strand.
ATCTGGAGCAGGCTCCAGGCTCCGAGCTGTCAGCACAGAGCCCAACACGGGACTCAAACCCATGAACCATGAGATCATGACCTGAGCCAAAATCAGACACTTAACCAACTGAGCCACCCAGGCGCCCCTCAACACACTTTAAAACCATAGAAACTTCTGCCTCTGAAATGGAGTAGCAAGGACTAATTTACCCTCTTTCCTGAAGCAACAACGAAACTTGACGAAATATGTAAAACAGGTTTTAAGACATTGACATCAGACAACAAAAGAATGTGATTTCTCAGAAATGGGAAACAAATGAGGCAAGCTCTTCATGTGCCCTAGTTTTTGCTTTGAGAGAATTTCCAGTCCAAAGTGTAGGGAGGCAGAAGCCAGTCAGAACCCCTGGGACACTGAGTCGGGGAGCTGGCGCTTTTGTGGAGTTCAGGGAGATCAAGACAGCTGGAGTTCACAGGACAGATGGCAAGAGAGGAAAGAGGCAAACAGAGAAACAACTGTCTCCACTTGCAGATGGTTGGTCTTGAGATCAGTGGAATCCTGCTTAGCATATGTGTGTGAGGAAGCTACCTGAGGCTGTGGAAAAGAAAGAGCCAAAAGGATTTGAGGCAACAGTATTCAGATTGGTTCCCCTTCCCACCAGCCAGAAGGAAAACTTCCAATTCACAGGACATTTAGCAGACTGCTCAGAAGGGTCCCGTTCTCTTTGGGACCAGAGAGCTTTTTAAAAATAGCATTATCTCCCATCTGCGTTTCCGTCAGAAAAAGACTAAGTTTCCTTTACCAAATGGCAGAGTATTTCTTAAATTTTTGGCAAGAGGAATTTCTTTTGGGCCTTCTCAGTGGACATTATTAAGAGAATCATGCCATGCTTCAGTATTCCCATCCCCTCAAGTTTTTGAATTCCTGCTTCTACTATATACCAGTGATTTCTGGTTGACAATCTTCTTTTATGTGAGCCAATGATAGATTTAATTTTGTACAATAACCCAGAAAACTGTTAGAATTCATGCCCATTTGAGTACATTGACTGTAGCCTCTCTGGTTGGAGCACTAATTATCAATAAATTTACCCTCATCTAAAATATGTTCAAATTCCATTGGGTGAGCCACCCTAAAACCCATTCCCATAAATAGTCTGAGATATAGTCTAATATTAATGACCAAATCTCTGGGTATATATATTTTTCTTCTTTATTCTAATTCTGTTTCATTCCCAGGGAGTGCTAACATCTGGCCTATTGATTTAACAGGTTGGGATGATTGGTCTTGTATAAAAGAGCTCTATCCAGTGTGAGATTAATACAGAATGAGCTATAAAGGAGTCTCAGCCTTGGGTAAAGGAAGCTCAATGAGGTATTATAGAAGCTTTGGGGTTTAGGGTTCTGTAAGTCATTTTAACCCTTCCAACAGCCCCATTTCCACCGTTGGCATACCTCTGTTTCCTGCGTGATGCCACAGTTTCATATAAGGAATCTGAATCTGAAAGTGGTATTGTGGTTATGTTTTTAAAATAGTCTTAATCTTTTAGAGAGGCACAAAAATATACAAATGAAATTATTTGATTTTGGGGAATAAACTCAAGTTATTTTGGGGAATAACTCAAAATAACAGAAGAAGGTAGTGCATGTGTGGGAGTGTAGTTGAAAACCAGTTAGCCGTGAGGCCCTAATTATCAACGTGTATGTTAACATCTTATTATATACCTCTGTATATTTTTACGTGTGAAATATATTTCACTGGTAAAATAGGAGTGAATGGAGAGAGACAATTAATATGGCATTTTAAGCAAGTCAACTCAGAAGCTTATCTGTGGTTTTGAGAAGTAATGGGAGTTAGCAAATGGGAAATATGACCGAGAATTCTTGAATATTAAATATTTATGGGAATGACTTTCAGAGAGAGAGACATTGAAGACACAGGAGCAAGTGGGTATAATAAAGATACGAAGACTTTTATAATGTGAAAGAGAATGATAGACAATAAGGGAGGGGATTGGTCTCTTCCAGAAAAAGTACATACCTATCTATGTAGATAAGAGGAAAATCAGAATGGAAAGTAATAAATAATAGAGGTAGGGAAGGATGCGGAGATTTGGGAGATGAGAAAACATGGAATTTGCTGTTTAGTTTTACCTATTTTGTTCAGGGAAGCACGAGGCAAGGTCTTCAGATAACATTGTGTGTGGAAGGCTGGAGAGAAGTTTGAGGAAATGAGAGAGGTATGGCATTGCAAGATGTCTATGCCATGCTGAGTGCCATTACCAAATAGCTAGTTTGCATACTTGTTTGTCAGTCTGTACCCAATGTCAAGACTCTGTTAGGTCTCCAGACGCTGCATTGGAGAGAGTCGTTGCCTGTCTCGAACCGAACAACTGTCAGGGTGGTGGGTCTGTCCTTTTTTATTTTCTTGATAACCTCTTCTCCAGAGGCAAGGCTCTGGTCCTGAGAATTCTTCAAATTATCTGCCCCAACCCATCAAACACTGGGTCAAGATCACCCAACTTTATGCACTGGAAGGCAGTAATCATTTTCCTAACTCAGCTGCTCAATAAGGCATATGGAAATATTTTCCCAAGAAAATGATATTTTATTAAATAATGCATATCAACTTTCTCTGAAACCCAATTTTTTTTTCCAAATTCACATTTTATCATCACACGGGTCATTGGCATTTTTAAAATTCTAACTCATTTTTATAATAACTACATAAATTACATCAAACCTTTTTTTGTGTGCAATATGCCAACACTTTCAATTAAGTCTATTTTCTTAGATGCCTAAATCAATTATAATTAACTGTTAATTAATGAGGTCTTTCAGGAGAAATTAAATAACTCAAAGATAAGAAAAATTTATCTATTTATTGTACACATATTATTGCAGTCTCTGGGGAACATAAATGGAATAAAAATATATTTATGTACAGGGATCCTGATGTACTGAGTTCTCTTTTCTAACTCAGTGACAGACAGTAGAAAAAAATAATCAAGATCTGTAAGAAAACTCTCCACGATGGTAGGCACACTATATGAGCTGCAATTAAGTTTATGTGCTGAGTTCCTGTCCAAAAATATCAGTTCATCTGCAGTGTGATTTAAGTGACTTTTTTTCTTTAAACATTGAGACACATTTTGCAAGTTTTGATAATTTAATACATAAATGACAGTTCAGCCGCGTTTGTTCTCTGCCTTGACTCTGCCTTCAGTTCCATGGACAGATGTAATCATATTTTACTCAAACAACTTTTTGTTAGCAGAGGAATTTCATTTATATGCTTTTATCCCAGGGAACAAGGTTTGCTCCATATTTGAAAATCAATCAATCTATTTTACCGTATCAAGTCTAAATTAGAAAAGTTCATATGATCATGGAAGATAGATTCAGATGTGATCTTGTGGCCCTGGGTTAAGCAAATATTTCTTAGATAAGACATTAAAATCAGTGGCTATGAAATTAAAAATATGATAAATTAGACTCCATCAAAATTAAAAACCTTGGCTCTATGAAAGATATTATTAGGAGATGCAAAATGGTAAAAATGTTTGCAAAACACATATCTGGGGAAAATCCTTATATACAATAAATATGAAAAATTCTCAAAACTCAGTAACAAGAAAAAAAAGAAAAGAAAAAACATACCCAATTAAATGTGGGCAGAAATTTTGAATAGGCACTTAACCAAAAAATATATGTATTCGGCAAATAAGGGCACTAAAAAATATCCATATTAAAACTACAATGACGTATCACCATATACACATCAGAATGTCTAAAACTGAAAGACTGCTCATACCACATGTTGATGAAGATGTGAAGTAATTGGGACCCTTTTTACACAAAGGAGGGAAATGTGAATTAGTGCAACCACTTTGAGAAGCAATGTGGTAGTTACTCATAAACTTAGGCATTCACTTACCATAAGACCCAGAAATGTGCCTCTTAGGTGTTTAACCAAGAGAAGACAGGTGTCTGTGAACCAGGAAGCAGTCTTTCTCCAGACGTAGAATCTGTGGTAACATAATCATGACAATCATAAGTCTCCCAGTCTCCATAACTGTGACAAATAAATGCTTGTTGTTTAAGCAACCTAGTCTATTGCATTTGGGTTATAGCAGCAGCCCAAATGGGCTTAACTGTGTTCCCCAGAATTTCTATGTTGAAGCCATAACCCCCAGTATCTCAGATGCAACAGTTTTTATAGATAGGACTTTAATTTTTTTTTAATTTTTTAATGTTAATTTATTCTTAAGAGAGAGATAGAGCATGACTGGAGAAAGGGCAGAGAGAGAGGGGGAGACACAGAATCTGAAGCAGGCTCCAGGCTCTGAGCTGCCAGCACAGAGCTGGTGGCACAGAGTTCTATGCAGGGCTCCAACTCACGAATGGAGAGATCATGACCTGAGCTGAAGTCGGACGCCTAATCAACTGAGCCACCCAGGCGCCCCTGTGGACAGGACTTTAAAGAGATGATGAAGATACTATGAGGTCAGTAGAGTGGGCTCTAATCAAATCGGACTGGTGTCCTTATAAAAAGAGCTCAGGACACACAGAGAGACCAGGGATGTGCATGCGCAGAGGAAGTAACACGTGAGGACACAGCAAGAAAGCATCATCTGCAAGCCAAGGAGAGAGACCACAGGAGAAACCAACCCCACAGACACCTTGATCCTGAATATCTTACCCTGCAGAAAATCAGTTTCTGTTTAAGCCACACAGTCAGTGGTATTTTGTTAGGGCAGCCCTTGCAAGCTAATACGACATCCCAAGACAGGATTAGCTTGGCCCATTAAAACAATACAGGGACTGAAAAATTCAACAGAGTGTTAAAAAATGGTCACTGAACCAATATCAGAGAAATATGCATCAAATCCTACCAATAAGTTTGTCACTAAATTATCGATTAGGTTTTCCCTACAGAAGGTAGTTTACACAATTCTGATCAAAATGGAGTCTCTGGATTTTGAAGCTGGAGGTTCCCATGTCCTCTTTGTAGAGTAAAACAGAGATGCAGAGGGTTCAGAGAACTTGTCAAGACTTACGGTTACTTGAGCAAAACTGTACCTGAATAAGCATACAATTTTACTTGAAAATAGCCTGTATGTCCTTAGACAGTCTCTGTTGTTCCCTTAAGAAAATAAGCTATCTGTCTCTGACAATTCCTCTGCCAACAAGACTTCCCTCTTTGCATATTTCCCTCATTATTCATCTTAATTTTCAGTTGTTCTTTTTTAGCCCATTATCAGGAGTGTGAATCCCTTGTTAAATCTCCAAGTTCTGTCTCCTTGGCAATTGGAAGATCAATATCATTGTAATTTTTTTTTTCACTTAGCCATTCAAATACTCTGGCTTTTATGTAACATCTTCATTAAGGTTTGCTAGTTTTTTTCTCCTGATTCAGCTGAAACTAGTAGCTTGCTAACTTTGGAAAAGACAGTCTTTCTCTTTAGCATTGGAAACTTTTCATTTACTTTTAACACAATGATTAGCTTAAATTTGTGTGCTCTTAGACTTTTACCAAGTGAACTCAACTTCTGACCATTAAGTAAAATAGTCCAAATTCTTCAGTAATTTGCCAATATTTCAACTTCAAATTATATTTGGAATTTTTACATTGTAGTTTTGTTTATGTTACTTTTTAAAAAAGATTCTTTGAGTAGCTTTAGTGACCTCTGCTTTTACAAATTATGTGAAATTTGCCTCAATATTTCATAATGCTGTTCTTGACTTTAGCTCCACGTGATGCAATACTCAATTCAATTATTTTGTGTGCTAAATAAAGACTAAAGTACAGTTTCATGTCATAAAAACTGGGCAAAAACTTGATAATGAACTTAATATAATAATACTTATACTTTAAAAATATTATAGCTTGCCAATATCACTATCTACCCATTTTTCTTAAAAGCAGAATGTGAGTCATTGCCAGCCGTTCACCTTTTTCCTTCATTTTTGAGTGAAAAAAATCCTTTTCCTCCAAGTCAATCGATTTCTCTAAATTAATTTTCAATAAGCACAATCTTTCCCATTTCAAGTGCTCATGCATCAGGTCAAAATTTGAATAAATGCAAAATAGATTCTTTTTTAGTTTCATCATCTTTGTCACCTGAATCACAAGACTAAAATCATGACTAGAAAACTGTTTTATTATGATAGAAGACTGATGTTTAAGTCTTGTAAATGTCATATAACAAATTATATCCCATATATATCATTCCTACCTGATTCACAGGCTTATCGGGTCTTAGATAATATATGTAGAAGCCCTTTGAACACTAAAAACTAATAAAGTATCAAATGAAAAGAATAATAAGAATAATATTTGAGCAGTTTTCACCTGCTTCATCATTTTCTTCTGTTATAATTCAACCTTCATTGTTTGGGATCAAAGTTCTCCCTCCCTCATTTAACTTTTTCTCATGGTCAGACCATCTCTAGGAGCATCACTGGGGAGTGAGGTACTCTATTTAATTGAGGATTTCTAGACTGCATCACAAACTTAGAATCATAATCTTGGGGGATATGACCAAGGGATTTGCAATTTAATGAATATCTAAGACAGTTCTTTTTCCCATTAAAGTCTGAGAAACATTAATCAGTGTGTTTTTCATATCTTTCTCACTTTGTTATTCTTTAAAATCTTCATGTAGATTGTGAAAATGGCCAGATTTTTCATCCCTGTTTATATCCACGCTTTCTGAAATGTGACTTTGTAGTTCCTCCCATCAATAGGTAGAATTTATTTCCCCATCATTTGAATTTGACTTGCTTTGGTTAATCAAATTCCACAAAAGTGGCAGTGTACCAGTTTCAAGCCTAGGTAATAAAGGGATCTGGGCACTTGTGCTCACTCTCTTGGAACCCTGCGACTACCACCATGAGAACAATTGCAGCTAGCCTGCTGGAGAATGAAAAAACACATGGAAAGACCTCATGGTCCAAGCTGTTTCAATTTAGGGCCCCCAAGACCAGCTACCTATCAACTGCCTTTGTAGCCATTTACAGACGTATAACTGAGCCCAACCAAGACCGAAGTCTCCACCTGACCAATAGACCCATAAGCAATAATACATATTTAGTGTCTAAGCCATTGCAGTTTAGATGCTTTGTTATACATCAATCAGTAACTAATACACTTCATGCATCAAGAAACTGAGTTTAGGGAATTTTGGTAGTTTTCCAAAGTCTTCATAATCAAAGTCAACCCTTTACCTTAAACATACACATCATGTATATACTTTCACAACTTGAAATTCTCCTCTGAATGTTTCTAGCTTTATAATGGGGGGGGGGGAGGGCAGGTGGTAGTCATAAGTATCATCATGTTATTTAAAATGCATATATAAGATTATTCCTTTAAAACTCACCTGAAACTTTACCTCAGTTGTTTTTTTTCTAAATAAATAAAAAATGGGCATGTAAGTGATTTTCATTGAATTTCATAAAGCAAAACCATAAATCCAAGTGAGTATATTTAGTCCACATCATTGTGTAACTTAGAACTGCCTTCAAGTTTGAAGTCTTTGCAGCACTTTTGTATACCTATATAATCTACATCATCATAGGTAGTTTGCATTAGCTCCAAACTTCATTTGAAGAGACAGAGTATCTACTTGGTTAATTAAATATGTTTAAATATGTAAGATAATGTGACTCTATAGTATCTGAAAAGGGAGACATAACAATGGAAATTTTCTATTTGCTCATACACCCTCCTCTTCTATACTTTTTGCCTCTTCAAATTCAGTCACTTATTTACTGTTATTAATTCCATGCAATTAACTTCAGAATCTCTGTGCCTAACCACAGCTTACTTTTGAAGCATCAAATACCCTGTACCAACTACCTGTTAGATAATTAGACTTGGTATCCTGCAGGCACCTGTCAAAGCATATATAAAATTTGAGGTCATGTCTGGTACAAACTTTCAACTTTACTTTTTCAAGGTCTTATTTAAACTTTATGAAAATCATGTTATGGCTCAATATAATTTATTTTCCAAACAAAGCAAAGACACTTTGGAAATATTACAACTCTAAAGGTTAAACTTGTATATCAGAAATAAAGCAATTTGACAGCAAGAGAATGCTTTCAACTTTTTAAGCATTGAATTTCCAATATAAACAACTTATTATTTAATCCATCAGAGTTAAATTTAACCCTTAACAGATTATGTCAACACTTCTATTTAACCGATGTACTCTGCTTAGCAATGTATTTAACCCATGATTGTTTGTTAGTTTTAATATAAATAATTCACAATATAGTGTCATTAAAAAAACAAAAAATATTAGGTTTGTGAGGTTTGTTTCAAATTTTCCTTTTAATGAAACCTGTTTCCCTAATTAAAAACTGACTAACATTTATGATTCCATGTTTTCCTTTTTCAAAGAAGGATTTAGTCATTTCCACACTCAAAAACAGATGTGTTTAAAACTCAATTCTTCATTTTCTCCAGAAAACCTCCAATAAAAGCTTTTGTTGCTGTTGTTATTAGTGTAAAAATTATCTCTTTAAAACACAATTATACTTTTAGGTCTTTCTTTCATATATCACATGTTTGTAAATACTTGCCAAATGAATGAAAAGCAAATACTTAGTTTTACAAATAGGCGCATTCTGTTTTTACACTATTTATATAAAAGGGCCATATATAATGGCAAATAATGGTAATAGCAATGCCAGGAAGAGAGGGAGTGAGCAACTTTTAAGCTTCCAGCCACTAATTCCAAACTGGGAACTGGACAATGCAGTAGAGTATCCTTACATTGTCTGCATAGTAGTTTATTTTAATAATTTATGTAATAGTCTATTTTACAAAGTGTAGAGTGCTTCTTTGTAATGGTAGAAGATGCTTTCTAGGTGGACTGAAAATATCATCTATTGATGGGTAGCAATCGTCAAGGAGACGAAACCTTCCTTTCACCACTTAGTGCAGTAACAGAAGAGAGAATATTCAGGACAGCTACAGCAGTTGGTCTGCAGATTTGACAAAGATATTTGTAAAATGTACTTATACTCTCGGTCCTCAATAAATCAGATTTCATGTAACCTGCAAAATGCCAGGTTGTCAAAAGACAACCCAAATCTTGAGCATTCTGTAAGCAACATGAGGGCAAAGACAGAGAAGCTACCTTTCTAATTTTACTATCAGCCATGAAGCAAGAGACTCTTTTTGTTGTTCATGGATTTAAGTGGAAATTCATGGAATAGAAACGGTAAGGGAAAGATCCAGGGTTAAGATAGTGATAATGAAAGAGAATATCTTGTTATTGCTTGTGCAATAGTTTATTTTAAAGATAATTCTGGATAAGTGGTTTGATGTTTGTGTACAAATGTTAGTTGATTTTCAAAGAAACCCAATCAGAAATTATGGGGATGGGGGTTAAATAGCATAAAATTTGCTTAATTTTGATTAACACCATCAAGCATCGTTAGTATTCACCCATGGAATGGAATAAAAGAATCTAACAAGCATGGAAAACTTAACCGATTACCCTTGGCCTCAATGTCTAGAGTTCCTGCATTCCTCCACTTTATGGAGGTCCTGCCATCAGATTTGATCGTAAGTCTGGCCAGTTCTGCCATTAGAATATCATTGTGCTGCCTTCATGAGTTTTCTGTTTAAGGAGTTAGTTGGAGTGCTTGACCATACAGACAGACTCTCCTATACTTCAGTGTATGAACACATAGTTTAGGTTTGGCAGAATTTGATTTAGGGCTTGCTCTCATTATAATTTATCACTTGGTAACAAGGTTGTGGTGGAGGACTGCACAATTCTCAACTGTCTCTAACACTTGGAAAATATCAACATTTAAACAAAGAACCTAACATTTACCAAATGACTAAATTGACTAAGCCAAATATAGATGACAGTTAAAACAGTAAAGTTTCTTTTAGTTCTGCTCAGATAAAAGCCTTTCCAATTGATTGTTAAAAATGACTATTATTTAATAACAGAACCTCGCAGTGAGTATATCTATGACACTGGTTATTCTGTGTTGTACCACTCATAAATATATACGTATCTTCACGTATATTTATACACGGTAATTGTTAAACCAACCCTAACCTCCTCATTTCATGGGATAAAGTCATCAATGATGACAATCCAGTCATCAGACGTGTACTATATCTTCTACTGTGTGCTAGTACTGTGTGCTGTGTACGATATCTTCTACTGTGCGCCACAGTGTGTAATTAATGTGCAATACGCCCTGTCATAGGTCATTTTTAAGACAGCAAGAGAGACAGACCAAGTAATAGGTCATATGTAACACAAAAGTAGGATGTGATGAATTATGATGTCTTAAACAAAATGTTGTAGGCAAAGACAGCGTGCCACACAAATATTCATACTGGAGAATCAAAAGAGTTCTCACAATAACGCAGAGTTCTCACAATAACGCTCAATATGAACGCAGAGTGAGGGTTTCCAAGCAAAGAGGGAGTTAAGTAAAGGTATACCAGATGAATGGAATAGCACAGCTTTACAACAATACCTCTATACTTCAGGAATACTAAGAAGCTCAAAGTCAGTATAATAAGGAGATAAGGGTATGAGAAGGGGAAAGAGATGCCACTAGAAATTGTTCTGTTGAAATCAGATCATGCAAGGCTTCAGTCACTAAAGAAATGAGTGATCATTTTAACTTACGGTGATGGCAAGAGAGTTATTTCTGTCTGTTTTTAACAGGAAATGAATGATGTAATGAAATCCACAGTGAGGAATGTGTGAAATCTACAGTTATGAGTATGTCGCAATGGAGACTGGTTTCAAGCGGGGCAAGACTGGGGGAGGAGAGAAACATGAGGAGAATATTGTAGGATAACAGTCCCATTTCTCTCTTTACTAAGTATCAAAGATTAACAAAACATAGCAAGGTCTAGGGCGTGAAACGGACAGCAACCAAAGCCACCCCGAAATCCAGTGGTATAAAAATGATGTGGAGAATCTTGCTAAGACCTGTATAGACACAAGATCTCCAAAATGTAAGGAAAGGCATCACAAATAAACAAAGTACAACAAGAAATTAATCTGACGTTATCTTTACATTTTCCAAGAAGAAGGAGAACGGGACAAGCAGACAAAATTTGAGTAACTTCTGATGTGTTATTAGCCTTACAACCCACCTTTAAGTTACATTTAAAAATTAGCTTAGTTTTTTTGGATGGAGACAAGGAAAGCCCTTTTTATGCATGCTCACTACGTGCCCTATGACGAGAAGAAGCTTCAGGAATCCCTAGGTCTTTGATGTATGCTCGCTTAGAATGTCAGAGTCATATATGCTCTTCAGGGAAGCTCCTTGAATCTATGTCAGCTTAAAAGCTGCTTGAAACACCAACCCATAAAGGAATTCTGTCAAATACTATAAAAACATGCAACCCATGCTTGAGGTTCTATAGTTCTATACTTTGTTGTGACCTACAATGATTTGCCATTTAATATTAATAATAGTTCTTAGACCAGGATTCTTAAAAAAGCATGAAAAGCTGACTTTGATGTGTGTTTTCTTTGAAAAGTCGTGATTTCCAGCCCTGTGCGACATTAGCAATTTTCAATGCACTATGACCCTTTAATTTGGATTGGAAACTAAGGCTACATGTTTGCCACGTTCTATCTGCCATATTCTTAAAGGTCATAATGAATTTTTTATTTGCTTTTTTATATTTCAGTGTCAATTAGAGCATAATTCAGTACTCTTCAATTTCCAAGATGAGAAGTGAAAAGGCTGAGAAAAGCAATTACTGAGATTTCTTATTTTCACCCCAGACTTTGTAAGACTCTATTCTCACTCAGCGCTAGGTCTCTAAAATAACAGATGTCCTAGAAGTTTATAAACTAGCTTATGTCGAGGGTTTTGAGTTTTGCTGCAATGTTAGATATAGAAAAAAAAAATGTCGGATACAAAATCCACCCAGAATAAAAAGGCCTTAAAACTGACCAGAAAAAGGGGCGCCTGGGTGGCGCAGTCGGTTAAGTGTCCGACTTCAGCCAGGTCACGATCTCGCGGTCCGGGAGTTCGAGCCCCGCGTCGGGCTCTGGGCTGATGGCTCAGAGCCTGGAGCCTGTTTCCGATTCTGTGTCTCCCTCTCTCTCTGCCCCTCCCCCGTTCATGCTGTGTCTCTCTCTGTCCCAAAAATAAATAAACGTTGAAAAAAAAAAATTAAAAAAAAAAAACTGACCAGAAAGGGATAATAAAAGGGCACCAAACTCAGTGTGGAAAGAGAAAAAAATCTATTAAATAACTGCCAGCATGTAACTTGCTATGGGTCTGCACTCTTGTTGCTTTATTTCTTAGTGTTCTAGTATTCTTATTTATAATGGAGGTATCATACCTGCCCTACTACTTGGCATTATGTATTACAAATTTTCCTAAAAGATAATATATAAACTGTAAGTGCGGGAGCACGCCATAGGAAATGTCTTATATATTTTATGCTTCCTCCATTTCATTGAAAAATAAGTTTAGTGAAGGATCAAAAAGTAAAATGATAGTATGTAAATACAGAGTTTCAGTTTCCAAGACTAAAGTAAAATTTCTACCCAAAGAAACCCTTCCACATTTAAAAAATCTTCCAAAATGTAAGACTGGTTTAAGTGTTATAGTATGAGAAATACTAAACAACTTGGAAAAGGAAGGGAGGAAAGAAAGAAGGAAGGAAAGAAAAATGGATTTAGAAAAGATGCTGGTTACCCTTCCGTATTCTTGACTGGGAACATTAAACAGTCGTATTTGCTTAGAGTTTTGCTTCAGTGGTCCATTTAAAGAGATCAGAAGAAAAGCCAAAGGTAACATGAAGTAGAACCTTTTGTATCTGAACCCCCGCAAATGGAAAGAACCAATAATGGTGGCAAACTGAGTGGATAAATTAGGGAAAATCTACTGTCTAGTAAAAGACTGTAAGAATATTATCATCAGCATTGACTCTGGATGATAGTTAAAAATTATTTTCCCCGAAAAAACTCTCTAACACAAGCCAAATTCTATTTAAATTAAGAACAAGTATTCTTGGGGCGCCTGGGTGGCGCAGTCGGTTAAGCGTCCGACTTCAGCCAGGTCACGATCTCGCGGTCCGGGAGTTCGAGCCCCGCGTCGGGCTCTGGGCTGATGGCTCAGAGCCTGGAGCCTGTTTCCGATTCTGTGTCTCCCTCTCTCTCTGCCCCTCCCCCGTTCATGCTCTGTCTCTCTCTGTCCCAAAAATAAATAACAACGTTGAAAAAAAAAATTTAAAAAAAGAACAAGTATTCTTAGTAGCTTCATGGCTAAATACCAAAAGACAAACAACAACAACAACCCTAGGAAAAATGTGCACCCAAAGAAAATTTTGAAAGATTGCATTTAAATATACAAGAGCTCGTAATGGAATAGACAATGGACTAGACAGAGAGTCAGAAGAAATAACAAATAATATATTCTAACCCAGAAATACAGCAAGTTTTGGCATTATCAGATAAATAATATGAAGTAATAAAATTTAACATGTTAAAGTATTAAAATGGAAAATTAACAAATAAGAAATATATAAAAAACTATACAATTTTACCGGGAACATTTGAAAAAAGTCATATAGGATTTTGTTAAATACAATATAAAACAATTGAGATTTACTCAATAAAGGTGCTTAGTAGCAAATTCAAAGGCACCAAGGAAAGAATTAGTAAACCAGAAAATCAATCTGAAGGGATATCGAAGAATGGATTACAGAGAGACAAATAAAAAATACGAAAAACAAAATTTAAGAAACACAAGAAACTAAGAAAGTCTAATGCTTAATCAAAGTTTGAGTAAAAGAAAGAAGAGGTATAGGTTCCATTTTGTGATAATCCTAGGCTTTTCCCTCTAATATACTCTGTCTGAAGAAATAATGGCTGAGAACTTTCGAGAAGGATAAAAGACATCAATTCTTTGATGCAAGGAGCTCAATCAATCCTTCCCCAAAATGACAGAAGATAGATAGATAGGGAGATGACAGACAGAATAATAGATAGAAGATAAAAAACAAAACTAGAGACATTTAGATCACCAAGGCATATTTAGGAGTGGCAGAAGAAAAGACAATAGAACAACAGGCCACTAACTGCTTCAAAGCAAAAACTAGAAAACAGAAAAGAGTGCCAGTCTGCCCAGAAAAATATGGAAGATTAGTAAACACTCAATTACATATAAATTGAGTGAAACTCAATGCCAAAGAAAGAAATATATTCAGATTGAAGGGAAACAATAAGATCAGCAAAACTGGCATAGGAAAGCACAGTGGGGAAGCAGGTGAACAAGCTCAACTAAAAAAAAGGGGGGGGGGTTGAGACATCCTACTGATAGACAGAGCCAAGAATTACCAGCCAAAAGTCCCTTCAAGTGAAAAAAGCATCCCACTACTTTTAAGATCTAAAGAGCCTAAATGTCCATCAACTGATGAATGGATAAAGAAATTGTGGTCTATATACACAATGGAATACTACGTGGCAAAGAGAAAGAATGAAACCTGGCCTTTTGTAGCCACGTGGATGGAACTGGAGAGTGTTAGGCTAAGTGAAATAAGTCAGGCAGAGAAAGACAGATACCATATGTTTTCACTCTTATGTGGATCCTGAGAAACTTAACAGAAGACCATGGGGGAGGAGAAGAGGGAAAAAAAAAGTTACAGAGAGGGAAGGAGGCAAACCGTAAGAGACTCTTAAAAACTGAGAATAAACTGAGGATTGATGGGGGGTGGGAGGGAGGGGAGGGTGGGTGATGGGCATTGAGGAGGGCACCTGTGGGGATGAGCACTGGGTGTCGTATGGAAACCAATTTGACAATAAATTTCATATAAAAAAATAAAAAAATTAAAAATTTAAAAAACGATCTAAAAACAATCAGGATAGGGAAGAAGCCTTGTGATGTTGAAGAAAACAAAGCATGGAAGGTATGCGGAGGACAAAGGAAGCAGAGCAAAGTCAACACAAGATCTAAAACAGAAGGGACTATCTTGGGCTATGGGGGCAATATCTGTAAGAGTCAAGGTAAAGAGAAGGAAAGAAATGTTTATTGGTAGAAGCCCTCCAGAAATAATACAGCATCACAGGAGCAGATTTTTTTCTGGCCACAAAGAAACAACAAATATCAAAGAAATTACTCATCATTTTATCAGCAAAAAGGTATCCTTTGGGCTAAGCAACCAGTTAAGTACGCTAACTTCTTATCTTTCAGAAAGCCTTCTACTAAAAGCCAGTCGAGAAAATCCAATTTATTCAAATATTGACGACATAAAAATAAGACAGTACCACTCATACAAAGACATTTCAAGATAAAAGAAATACATTAAGCAGAGCCTCTTAGAACCCAAACCAAACTCACCAGAAAAAAATGTCATCACCAACAGAAAGTTGTAATGAAATATTTCAACCTGAACTTAAAAGAAACTCAAACAGAACAATTGCATCAGCGAAGAAACATCACAAAGCAAAATTAAGAAAACAAACAGAAAATGTCAAGAAAACTTGGGGTTATAGCGCAACAATGAGAAACTACACAGGGAACTCACAGATTTCAGGAAAAAACTGAAGAAAAAGACAAAAAGTTTTCATAAATGAAAGCTAAGTTACAAGGAACACCAGTGGGTATAGCCACCACAAAAAGGCATAATAAGGGACAAAAAAAAAAAAACAAAGAAAAAGAAAAACCAAAAAACAAAAACAGAAAAAGGACAGATGTGAAAAAAAAATGAAACAAAAAAAGATTAAAAGGGATTAGAGAAAACATGATTTCGGCTAGAATGACTGGTCTCCTTGCCAAATGTGGATTCTACCTTTTGCCCAGGGTGACAGGTGCATCCCCTAAAGGAGTGGCAGCAGTCACCCTTCATTTCTGAGAAAATACCACTTCCCCCTGGAATTGTGGCCCCTTCTGCCTTTCTTCTGAAGGATGGCATCCACTTTTCCATCCCATGTCTTTTTCATCTTCTGGCATTTCATTGTCTTCACTACGTTCTTTGGGGTTAACAAGCCCCTTGCTTGTGTTCTCTTGATGTTTAGCTGCCTCCATAAACTTTACCCTGATGGATAGACTCACAGGATGAATGTGTGGCAGGCAAGTGATACCGATGAACTAAGAGGAAATCGAATGATGATAATAGTCCTGGAGATGCTGGAGAGTTCAAACCTACCAGAATTGTATAGGTGGATATACTAACATTTAGAAAAAGACATTTATTTTCATATAAATCTTCTAGGGAGCAGAAAAGGGCCAGACTTATGTGATAATATTTATATACCAAAGCCAGACAAAAAGTGCTAGCAATTATAATTAATATCCATTTTCATTTCATTAATATGCAAAATTATTAAGGAATGTGTGATATTAGAAAATAAAATCTAACAATGTATTCAGATTAATGTATCATTACCAAGTTCAATTTATTCCAAGGATGCAAAGTTGACCCGTCATTTGAAAACTTATTTATTCATCATATTAATAAACTAATTATATGTTATGTGTATATGATCATGTCATTGTACAAAAAAACCCACATTTGATAAAATTCCATTTCTAGGCAATGTTGTATTTGAATTTTAACTGGAAATCAAAAAAGTTTATATCATGTTTCACATCCCACCAATTTCATCATCTATGGCAAGATACTCATTGACAAATGTTTACGGAACAGTGTTTTTTAATTCAATATGACCCCAAAGGCACATATAGCAAATTATGAATTTTTGTCATTTTGCAATTGTGAGTGATAAAAAATATTGGCCAAATAATGGTAACAAGTCAAAAATAACCACTCAGGCCCAATAATCATCAGTTGTATTGCTAACCCAGATCTAGGATCTGATACTATATTTCATCACACAATTCAATCAATTATGAGTAAGTTTTCTCATCTTTGAGATTTTTAAGTACATTTTTAAGCAAATAGTTGAAAAAGTCTCATACCCTACTGAGGTTTTTCTTTCATGTGCCAGAAGCAGTCTCACAATATTTAACACACAGCTCTCAAGTTAGGCCCAGGTAAAAAAACACACAACTTATTTTTAAAGGGAAAATGTCACCCTTTGACACAAAAGCCAAATGTGTTTACACTCACACTCTACTCGGAGGTCACACATGGTCATGCCAATGGAATCACAGAAATTGAAGACTAAACCTGTCTTGCATGAGAAGGGCCTCCAGAAATACCAACTTTGCTTCTTAAGTAGAAATAAAATTTATGAAAACAACTACAGTTTTTAGAAGAACAAATTATATGTTGATGACTTGCATTTTATTTAAAAACATTTCTACTTCAGTCAAAATGAAAATAAAAGAAAAATTAAATTCGACTGAATGCAACAAATTTCCTTGAGTTCTAAAGTATTGTAAGTGAAGAAAAAAGGCTTAAATGCATTCAAATTCCTTTTTCAGGGCCCCAGTACAAACAGCGCTGCTGTCTCATTACCTGCCCCTACAACAAGAAGGACAACTGCCAGCTCTTGTGTTTTCGTCATTTTCTTTCTTTCTTTCTTTTTAAATGTGGAAATCAGAAATAGGATGAGTAATTGGAATCCATTAAGGTGTTATCTGTGGGCATATCATTGTCTTTAATTCCTCACCCATGTAGAAAGCAGAGCAACAAAACTTAGTGATTGAAATTATTGTTTCTTTTTAGTCCCAGGTGTCAAATGCCACAGGGCACAGACCAAAAGTGTGGGCAGAGAGAGAAAGAGACTATATAGGCCATTAACGGGGTAATTAGCACTAGAACAACAATTGAGAACAGAAGTAATAGCCTATTTTTTGTTTTCTAAAAGGCACTAGAACATCTCTCTACCAAAATGCCACTTAATCGGGTGCTACCCAGCCTGAAATTCTGTAGTTGTAAATCTGGTCCATTGTTTTAATAAAACTGTTCTCCTCCTGACTCAAATTTATCCATTTCTTTCACCCTTCGGGGCCACCATCTGTCAACTTTTCTCTGGAAAGTTCTGCTCCTTACCCATTTGCTTTTCTGTCTTTTCTCTTTCACTGCATTTTCCTTGTAAGAGTAATTTTTATAAAATATAAGTCAGGTCATATCGTTACTTGCCTCGAACACTTTGGTGTCTTCACAGAGCACTTGAGTAAAATCCAATCTTTATCCTGAGTTCCTAAGCTTTATATTATTGGAACCATGTCAATGTCTACAGCCTCAACATATGTCCCTGTTCTTCTTTATCACCAGGCAGGAATCACACTCCCTTTCCCTAAAATGTGACACTCTCCACTATAAGTCATTTGTACCTGTGAAATCTCAGATACTGTGTTCTCCAGACCTTGCCCTCACTGGTTTCTAATTCCTAATCTCCGGGTTTAAATGTTGTCTCCACTAAAACTTCATTCTCTTTCTACCTTAAATCAAGTAGTCCTTCTCTATAATTCTTTGTCACCAGGCACTTTATTTTTTAATGGTTATAATCACAACATATACGTGTTTATATATACATGTTTTTATTGTTTAACTTTCATAATTGAACAGAAGCTTCTTAAAAAAATTTTTTTTAACATTTTATTTATTTTTGAGACAGAGAGAGACAGAGCATGAATGGGGAAGGGTCAGAGAGAGAGGGAGACACAGAATCTGAAACACGCTCCAGGCTCTGAGCTATCAGCACAGAGCCCGAAGCGGGGCTCGAACTCACGGACCGCGAGATCATGACCTGAACCGAAGTCGGACGCTTAACCGAGTGAGCCACCCAGGCACCCCCCCCTTTTTTTTAAATTTTTTTAACATTTTATTTATTTTTGAGACAGAGAGAGACAGAGCATGATTGGGGGAAGGTCAGAGAGAGAGGGAGACACAGAATCTGAAGAACAGAAGCTTCTTGAGGGCAGGGACTGTTTGTGTCTTATCTGCCATCGCATACCCATCACCTTGGACCGTGTCTACCACAGAGTGGACAACAAATACTTGTTGAATGAATGACCGAAAGAAGGACTGAGAAATTTCAATTACGTATATATACAAATACAGAGTCCAAAATTTCAAAGAAGAGTTTAATCTCATAATTTTATTCCTATTGTTCGTTTCATTTTTCATCCGTCTCCTGAAAAGACTCTTCAACTCTAGTCAAAGATATGAAGTAACCGTGATCCATACAAATGCAATGTTTTTCATCAAAAGGTATTTCTTTTGAGTGGCAGTAAAGCCATTGCCGAAGTAAAAGTTCACTCTTTTATTTAGTTTTGTAGAAGACATTTTTAGTAGAAATACTGAAAAATAAGTCTATAAATCCTCAGTCTCCCTTGAGAGAAAGCTTTCACAGAGAATGATTTATAAAGCCAAGACATGAAGAAACTTGCAAGTAAACTCACATTAAACCTCATTTTTCTAATTAAGCCATATATTCCACAGTCTTGAGGAAGCTGGAAGAAATAGGAGTGAGGAAAAATAAAACAAAACATACAGAAGGAAAATATTTGCTTTATATATACTGCAGACTATGATTACTTCTGACTACTTCTATTGAATTTACTCATTATATATTTATAGTTTTGTCTTAAATATTACTTTAAGAAGTTGTTTCAAAATGTTTAGCGAGATGTTGAATCACCAAAACTTTGGTATGAGATAGACCAGGATCTGAGGACTTGCACGGCTCTTAGTGGCGTGGACTTAGGCAAATCATGTCATTTGTAAAAAGTGGGTGAAAATATCAAGCTCAGTGATTATCGCTTAATTACAATAACGAAGATATGCTAATAATACAATTCCTGGCACAGACAGCATACAAATATACTGTTGTGATTATAACTCTCATTGTTTTGATGCAGCTATAAGATGACAGCTTCTAAAACAACACACACTTTGTTCCTGCCTTCTTGCCGCCTCCAACCCAAAAGCACAGAATCTGAGCTGTTAGCAAAGAATTGCTATGACATTAATTTAATCCATATCGTGTTTCTTAGAGTGCGTCTTCTCCTGACCATTGAACAACATTCTCAAAGAATTGGAGGAAATAGAATGTTAGATATAGTGCTTTTTAAGAAAGCAGTAGTTACCGGGGTGCCCGGGAGGCTCAGTTGGTTAAGTGGCCAACTTTTGGTTTGGGCTCAGGTAGTGATTTTGCGGTTCGTGGGTTCAAGTCCCACATCGGGTTCTGTGCTGACAGTGCAGCACCTGCTTGGGATTCTCTCTCTCACCCTCTTTCCCTGCCCCTCCCGCTCGCTCTCTGTCAAAATAAATAAACTTAAAAAAAAAAAAGAAAAGAAAGCAGTAATTACAGTCACGAATAATAAAGAACAAAGAATAATAATAAAGAATGAAGAACATAAAAATGTTGGAGCCTGAATTCTAAAAATGTAATATATATAAGAGAAAACAAAGACAACTGGCTCATTCACTTACACAACAAAAGTTTATTGACACCTTTCGTGTACCATGGACTGTTATCTGCACCAGAAATAAAGGCTTTTTTTCACTTATTTTTTTGCCTATGTTTATTTTTTTCATCTGTATTGAGGTATTATTGTCAAATAAAGTCAAAATACATTTAAAGTATGCAATGTGATGATTTGATTTATGTATATATTGCAAAGGGATTCCTACCATTGATTTGATTAACACATCCATCCGCTCTTTTCTTTTTAGTGACAACACTTAAGTTTGCCTTTCTTAGCGATTTCAATGATACAATGCAGAACTACCAAATTTAGTCACTGTCTTATACATTAGATCCTCAGACCTGTTCACTTTATAACTGAAAGTTGGTACCCTTTTACCAGCCACTCTCTGTTTCACATTTTCTTTATCCATGTATTATCAGTCAATGGACACATAGATGTTTCCATATCATGGCTGCTGTGAATATTGAATATTGTGAATATTGCTACAATGAATGTGGGAGTGCAGGTATCTCTTCGAGACAGTGAATTCATTGGATTTAGATGTATACCCAGAAATGAGATTGCTAGATCATATGTAGTTCTATCTTTAATTTCTTGAGGAACCTTCATACTGTTTTCCATAGTGGTTATACCAGTTGGTATTCCCTCCCACAGTGTACAAGTGTTCCCTTTTCTCCACATCATCAGAATTTAGCTCTTTTTTTTGATAATAGACATCCTAACCCATGTGAGAGGATTTCTCATTATGGTTTTGAAAAAGTGGTTTCATGTAGGAGATGAATCTCATCAATCAGCCCAGCTGGAGCTCCCGTTTGCCTCTCAAACCTTATTGACTGTCCAAGCCCCCATCTTTATTCTTAGTGGCTTTCAGCAGCTGAGGACGTGCCAAGACCCATCAGTGTCCCCAAAGGGAGGATTGTAGTCAAAACCTTCATGTAAGTGGATTAGAAGCTGGACCCTTAGGTTGCAGCTGAGAAAGTATGAGGTTAGGTCCCTTCCAGGGAGAAACAGGGTGATGGATGTTGTTGCTTGTTCCACCTGTGCTAAACCCAGTTGCATAGCAATGGGGATGTTCTCCTGTGTCCATTTAAGACTTACTTCTTTGGGGTGGCTCGGTGGCTCAGTAGGCTGTGTCTGACTTCAGCTCAGGTCATGATCTCACAGTTCATGGGTTCAAGCCCCATGTAGGGCTCTCTGTTCGGCACAGAGCCTGCTTCAGATCCTCTGTCTCCCTGTCTCTCCACCCCTCCCCTGCTCATGCTCTCTCTCTCTTTCAAAATAAATAAACATTAACAAAAAAATTAAAAAAAAAACCCAGATCTAAACCTGCCTTCATGGAGGCTTATGAAGAAAGAAGACATGAAGAAAATAAATCAAATAATTAATATAAAACATAATTATCACTTGAGATAAATGTGGTTGAATAAGAAAATACGGTTCTAAAAGTTATATATGACATACAGAACCATGAACTTGTGTAATAGAAAGACCTGAACTGACGGTATAATGTGTTGAAAGATCAGAGTCATGTTTCATTACCAATAGATGGCATACAGGTAAAGAACAGAAGCTAATGAGCAAAAACAATGTTCATAAAGGTTCTAAAAGGTCATAATAGACTAGATAGGTTGTCATAGTAGCAATGGAAGAGAGTAAGTCTCCTCATTTCAACACTTGTGGAAACTTACAATGGGCAAGTGAGTGCAATAGACAAGAAAAAAAAATTAGTAAGGAAAAGTTAGAGTGACTAGAATGTGACCAGTCACTATCTAACACAAGAAGCAAATAATCAGACGGTCATCTCTTAATTGTTATTAGAAAGACAGCAATTCTAGGCACCATGACACTGGGGCTCTCCTCCCAACTCTGTCACTGGAAAATTGTGTGACTTTAGGCACACAATTTAACCTCCACTGGTTTTGGTTTACCTGAAAATCCTTACCAGTAAAATAACCAATTCACTACTAAATCTAATTACCTCTTGTAGAATAAAGGGAATTGAAAAATTGTAACACTTTATTTTTGAGTGACAATTTCATCATTATTTGTTCTTTCCCTCCAGGGTGGAAATCAAGTAGCTTCATTCTGAATCAACTCCAACTGTGTAGAGTTAACAGAGTGTTCCTTCATTTCTAGATGGTACTTCAATTGAAAAAAAAAATCCTGGGGAAACCATCCCCACTGAGTTTGTCAGTGGTATAGAGAAGTGGGTGCAGCTAAATTGGGATTGGATAAGAGCTCTGCCTGAAATGAAGGTATACAACACAGAAGATGGTAAGTATGAGCTGCATTTTTGACAAAATGATACACTGCAGCCTAAAGCTAAGTGGAATTTTCTCATAACAGGCTGCAGGCCAAGCTCTAAATTTTGTGGCTCATACTAACTGTATTGTTTTAAGGGAATATTAGAAATGGGAAGGACCCGCTTTCTAAAATATTAGTGTGTAATTCCTTGGGGCTTCTTCATTCTTAAATTGAATATGGATATAGTAAATATTTCCCCAGGATACCAGAATAAGTAGTATAGAGTCAGAATGCAATTAAGTAGCAGAACGGTGTTTCTCTGTGTCTGTTGCTGTGAATCCATTCCTCTCCCGAGAAAGAGAGAGAGAGTTAATGACAGGTGGACCACATGGTTAAGGGAGAAAGGTTTTTCAGGGTATTGTGTGTGTCATGGCCTCATCCCCTATGTTTCAGAATGAGATACATTTCTCTGCTGTGATAAGGTTGTTTGACAACCTTAGAAACTAGAAAAGATAATCAATACTAGGATTCTGGCCAGTGCACCTCCTATCCCATTCATATGCCCAAGGTGATGCTGGATAAGCACCTAGATCTAAAACAAAAGAAATAAAAGCTGGGACAACACGTGTTAGAAATAGGAACAGTGTCTTTCATGCTTCCCAATCAGATTTTGGGTTTTTAGAGTGTATGAAACACATGTGTTTACTTCTGTTTACTACCGACACCCTCCTGAAATTACATTTAAGTGGTATTTTCTTTTAAGGAATAAACTCACAAAAACAAAGATGATTGTAGAGGAGATGTGGGTAGACAAAGTGTTAGAAACCAAGAGTGAAGAAGTGGTGCAGAAAAGTGACCTAACAGAACAGAAATAGCTGAAAGCTTGGCATGGTGGACACACGATGTGCCATGGATTGGACCCTCCTTTTGGAATAAAAGACATGTTAAAAATCCACCTGCTGGGAGAACTGAGGATAGACAGCCCTCAGCTTTGGGCATAACAGCTGACAAGTCCTGGGGCATTCCACCTTCCCAGGGTATCCTGCATCCAATGACTGACTAACATTGTTATAAAGGCCGGGCCCCTCACTCAGTTCTGAAGGACAGTTCCCGCTTAAGCTGGAGGCAAAGGGGGTCTTCATTGGAACTACATTGGTACTGAATTTCTTCCTCTTCTCCACTTCTACCTTCTTCCCTTCCCCAAGAGATAATCTTAAAGGTATTCCCTAATACGTTTCCCACATGTTGCCCAGGGAAATTAATTTGTGGCAGTTGGTTTTAGAAGTAACTTGAGGAAGTAGATGGTAAATATGGAACTTAGGCTTAGATCCTTGTCATCCAGAAGGCAAAGAAGACTCCATCACTGCAGCTGCAACACACGGTCCCTGGCAAAAAGTAGCAATGAGAGTGTTGAAATTTTCATTTCAGTGAACCTGGCAGTGAACCTGGCTACTATTCCAGCTTGAGATACTGCATTAGCAGCTATAATATATCTGGCAAAGGACAAATATGGAGTCAATTATGACCATAAAACAATGGAATTGGAATTACTGATAAGTGCCAATGATGATTTTGAGGAAAAAATGTAACTAATGACTGAGCATGCATAGTAGGCAAAACAAAGAGCGAAATTCAGAATTCTCCTTTTAGCTCCTAAAGACATTGTCCCCTCCTACACCCGACAGCAAAGCAAGGTGAAGGGTAGATATAGCACTTAATATTAGAATAGAAGAACTTCAACAATCTCAAACACTTGCCTATATGCCAAGGTCAGAGTCCTGGCTGAAAAAGGAAGGAGCCCTGACACTTGGAATAGGATTACTTAGTTTGATGAACTTAAAACTGTGGAATTCCAGGATTCCCCTTAATGCGCAGTGCCAGCAGAAACAAGCAGCACTTGTTGTTGAAGCTAAGCACTCCCCTCTTGCTTGAAGGTGATGAAGGTTCTCACGCCTGCAAGAAAGCATGCACTCTCCCACCCCAAGCTTCTGCCTTCTACATCTCCTCTTGATCACGAAGTCAATAAACAGTGCCATGCCTTGCCCTCACCAGTCAGATTTGCTGCTTCTCCTAAGGGAGAAATGGGACTGTACTTGGAAGGAACTTCAGGAATTAGCCAACGTGTACATTCAGGAGTCCAGAGAATAAGCCTGAGACTGGATTCTAAATGTACGAAACCAAGACGCACAAATCATAGATTTAGATAAATGAGAGTTTATCACTATGGGGGCATTCTCCCCCATAGGATTTAAAACTCCTGCAAGGACCCTGGGAAAAGGTGCATTCAGCTTCCAGGTGGTTCCAAAAAGCATGCAAAGTGACTATCCATGTACGGTGAGAGAAGCAAAATGTGATGGAATTATCCTATGTTCTGGTAATTGTACATCAGAGAATTAATTTTATAGCATGTCACTTAATATCCTGTGATACCTGACATATATTCAGTTCTCAGAAGAGGAAAGCCAGTGGTCAAAAAGAATGGGACAGAATGCTCTATCATACTCGTAAGGACAGAAATGCAAAGTTAAACCACAAGGAAACACCAGTGTGCTCTCAATGAATGGCAACAATTGTACATCTGTGCCAATACCAAACATTGCCAAGGCGTAAAAACACCACTAATTCTCATATGATATTGATTTCGAGAGCATATAGACAATATCTAGGAAATGTGATAACGCATTACCACAAGCAAAGCAATTCAAATCTTAAATGTATACACCATAGCAGAAGTTAGACTATTTTTATATTTGAACATTTTATAGCCTTAAAATGTATTGAGGATGATGGACATGCAGAATATTTGTTTATAAGGATTATATTCATCAATATTTAATGTATTAGATACTATGTGATTCCCATTATGGGACATTCTTGAAAGGATGAACTATAGAGATTTAAGAGCAGAACAATGCTTGCCAGAGATTGTGAGGTGAAGAGGGTGACTGTACAGGAATATCACAGAAAGAAAAAAATATTTAACATATTAGAAATTAAAACAAAATTTACAAACACGGTTTAATTTTTTAAAATCAAAACAGACCAATCACACTAACACATAATACATTTTTCATAAAATGGCTATATTTTTAAAAACATAACGATTGAAAGGGAGGCATGGTTTTACAGTTCTGCAAATCTTTTTACTGCCTGTTAATAGAAGACAACTGGAGTTCTCCTACCCACTTCCACATCGTATTTGTAGTCATAGCACGTGCCGTGTTACCTCTGGAAAACTCCATTCTGCAGCCATGAGACAATGAGTGTGAAAACTATAATTATTGCTTCATAATTAATAACTGACCTCACAGGCCCCAAACCACACTTTGAGCACTATTGCACTCGAGAAACACCCAACTTGTTTATAAGGAAACCTTCAAACATATTCATCACAAGATTTTTGAATGAAAGAAAACTGGAAATAACACCAGTATCCATTCATTTGGAATGCAATGTACCTCTAGTGGTATTCATGTAATAAATATCACTTGACCATTAAAATGAGCACCTAGAGATCCACGTACCTTCATGGACAAATCTCACAAATAAACTTAATGGAAGAGAAAAAGTGGCAGGATGCACACAGTCTGATAAAATTAATATAAAATGTTGAGACATGCAAAGAAAAATCATATTTTCTGGGCATACATAGATTTGCCTTAAAAGATAGAGAAAAATACCTATGAGGTGGATACATGAATTCAAGAGAGTTGCCTGTTCTCTCGGGGTTAGTAGAATGAAATACAGGTGAAGAGATATACAAAGGGCATTATGATTCGATTTGTTGTTGAATTTCTCATGTTTGGTTATTCTTTTATGGGTTAACTTCATCTTATTTATTTATACCTTTCTGCATATTTGAAGTAGTTCATACTTCTGCTGGTAATGTTATTATTAATTAATAAAAATAACCCATGAAATTATTAACTGGTGATTAGAATAATTGCTCTGGTAATGTTTACAGTGCGAATGGTACAGTGGTACAATATGAAAAGGCACAAACTTCCAGTTATAAAGTATATAAGTCATGGGGATGGAATGTAGATTATGGTGAGCACAGTGAAGAATACACAATTCCATATTTGGAAATTGCTAAGAGAGTAGATGTTAAGAGTCCTGGTCACAAGAAAAATAGTGTAACATTGTAACTGGTCACAAGAAACAATTTGTAACTATGTATGGTGATGGATGTTAACTAGACTTCGTGTGGTGATAACTTTGCAATATATACAAATACTGAACCATTACGTTGTACGCCTGAAACTCATATAATATTAGAAGTCAATTGTACCTCAATTTTTAAAAATTGGATTAAAAAGTAAAATAGCTACAAAGAGAAATGGCTACAAAGGAAATGGCTACAAAGGAAAAGGGAATTATGTAGGGATTTTTTAAAGTAATATAGGATTAAAGAAGGCATTTATTTTCTTTTGGGCGGGAGTGACCTGAACACGGGAGGGACTTGAAAACATGGGGAAGATAAAGATACAGGTAAGAAGTGGAATAATGGAGGGAGCAAGGTGTGTGTGTACTGACGAAAGGGGATAGAATCCATAGCACAGGAAGAAATGGATCTCAGGAGGAAAGCCAACTTTCACTGGGGATTCTCTTAGGGGGAAAGAAGGATTAGTGTTATTGCAGCTAAGTTTGGTCAGAGATTAAAAGTTATGGAGAGTTCACATTTGATGGATTCTGTTTTTTTCCTTTTTTAACATAGCATGGGGTAATGGACCGTATCAAATGGAGTATGGAGGACAGGTGGATGCATCCTTTGAAAAAAAGAAGTTGACTTAAAATATTCAATTTTGTAAATAATTATACAGAAGGATTTCTGGTAACTTCCTTTCTGGTGTCTTCTTTGTCTTCCCTATTATTGCAATGAGTGAACTGTCCACACGCCTTCATAAAGCCAGGTCTTCCACACAGTAGCTCCCTTAGCTCCTATCACCTACCTAAGGTTATTCCTCCTGTCGTTATATTCCATACCCTCACATTATCAATTCCCCACATTTACTGTCGCATTCCTGTGTCACCAACAGAATATGTTACCTCTATCTTCGAAGGAAGTCTCTCCCTTTACCTCAAATCCTCTTTTCCTTGTCACTCCTTCCCTGCTATCCCTTAGAGCAAAGCTTATGTGTAGAATCTGAAAAAAGTCAAACCATAGGACCAGAGAATTGGACAGCAGTTTCTAGAGATTTCAGGAGGGTAGGAAGAGGATGGGGAGATGTTGGTCAAAGGGTATAAACTTAACAGTTATAAGATGAATAAGTTCTGGAGACCTAGTGTGCGGCATGGGGATTTCAGTTACTAACACTGTATTGCACACTTGAAATTTGCTAAGGGAGTAGACCTAGAATGTTCTCACCACACACACACACACACACACACACACACACACACACACAAAATGATAACTAGTGAGGCGATATATGTGTTACATTAGCTTGATTGTGATCATCATTTCAGTCTATACATCTGTGAAATCATATTTTACACCTTTAAAAAAATCACATTGTGCAAACTGAAAAATAAAAACAAAACTCAAAAGTGTTGTCCTGACCGCTCTCCTGTGCTCTCTCTCTTTTACCCCAGTCAAGCTTTTGTCCCCAACACACAACTGAAACAGTTCTCACCAAGATCACGAAAGATCTCTTAATTTATTTGTAATCTAGACTTTATCCACTCAACCTCTGTGATCTAATGACACAGCTAAACTCTACCTCCTTCCTGGGCTTTCACCTCCTTGCATTCAGAAACACTCCCAATTGGTTCTCTGGCCATTCTTTCTTTGTTTCTTGGTTCCTTCTCATCTCTCCAGTGCCAAAACATTTAAATGCTTCAGAGTTTAGTCCTTGGATTAATTTTCTTCTCTATCTAAACTCATTCTTTAAGTAAATCACAACCAGTCCCATTAAGACATGTAAAATTTTGATATTTTCCTCATGGACTTTTACATTATTTTTATTTTTAAAATGTTGAGTTAAAAGATTCTTTATGTTGGTTACCAGGGTTTTGGTGCCCTTCCCTTAAATTCTGCACTGGAAATGAATGCCTTATTCACCTCTTGTCCCAGAATTACTAAATTCTACCTATATTCTAACAACTCACATATTTTTATCCTCTCCCCCCTGAATTCCAGGTCCTTCCATTTAAATATCCTTTTGAGGGGCGCCTGGGTGGCGCAGTCGGTTAAGCGTCCGACTTCAGCCAGGTCACGATCTCGCGGTCCGTGAGTTCGAGCCCCGCGTCAGGCTCTGGGCTGATGGCTCGGAGCCTGGAGCCTGTTTCCGATTCTGTGTCTCCCTCTCTCTCTGCCCCTCCCCCGTTCATGCTCTGTCTCTCTCTGTCCCAAAAATAAATAAAAAACGTTGAAAAAAAAATAAATAAATATCCTTTTGATATCACCACCTGCCTGTCTAATACACATCTCAAGAATTTAGCATAACCAAAATTGACTCTTCTACCAGACCACCAACAGGTTGCTTCAGTATTCCCCATTTTGGCAATTGTCCATAGTTGACCAGTTCCAGGAGTAGGATTCTACTCATTATAGTTGCATTCAGTCAACAGTGTGATATGGTGTTGTTATTCCTCCACATCCATTCATACCCCTTAGTTAAACCAGCTTCCATCAGAAAGTACAGTTATTACAGGTCTCTTTATCTCTTTCAATGAAGGGTCTTTAATGCCAGCAACACCTGCTCTCTTTTCATATGCTCATGATTACATTGTTACACCTCCCCTTATCTTCCAATGAGATGTAGATCTCAACATTTGAGGAACTTACAAGGTAAGTAACTCTCCCCCAAATTCTAGGATTTCCAGGTCTCTCTTTTGGTGTATATTGCCATGATACTCTCATGTGCTCTTTCCTAAAAATCAAAGTGCGTTTCATTTTCCGCCATTTGTGATAAAAGTAATTATGCCGTTATCACTGCCCTAACACATATAAACACATGATTATTTTAAAATTAAAGAGCAAATTCAATGATACACATACTATTTTTAAAAGGTTAAAAACCCTTCTGATTATAAAAGATGAATTGATTTATGTAATTTTCTTTTATTTAAATTTTAACATCAGCAATAGTGTTATGGTCATGAATCTCTCCCTTCCTCAGGCCAGCCACGGAGTATTTCACACTGCATTCATCCATTAAATGAGCTTGTTTAAAAGGGAATGAAACTGATCCATGTTACCAGACTCCATCCCTGCACGCTAAATCTCTGGCTTGTTACTTTTCTTGCACTGCTATCATTTTACTCGTAAGGCAGAGGTTAGAGAACACGTGATGATTGACTGAGCTTCCCCAGAACAGACTGACCATGTGATTACTTCCCCTGTACAATATGAGTGCCATGGGGAAAGTAAGATACATTAATAGTTCTTTCATCTGAGGATATATTTCTTAGACCCAAAATGTTACATGTGGGTCAGCAGGAATGGTTTTTATTTTGACAATAAGAGCAGTATTTTATTGAAACAATTTTATTTAGTAATTGTCTGAAGATTTTTTTTCTTCCTTGAAGTGTATTTGTACTTAGGGCGTCTACCATACAAAACAAACATACTTATCTTCTCTTTGGCTATTTATTCACTCACTCAATGTTCTCAACCTCTTGTGCCCCCATCCCTCAAACTTCACCAATGGTTTCCATTTTACACTATTTTTCTCTCTCCCCTTCTTTCCCATCTATGCCCACTGCTCACTTTTCTCCTCCAATCTGAGCAGATGTCACAAGAGCCAAGATGATTGTTTAACAACAACAACAAAAAAAAACAAAACAAAAACCCTCTTGTTTCAAGAGTCACAAGCAAAAGACATATGTTTACTTAATATCAGTAAATGATAGCAATACCGGAAGATAACCAGATAGAGCATCACCATCAAATAGACAGATGAGCTACACCAACTCAAAGGTCCTACCAAAGCACCCAGTTGTCAATTTCATCATCTGGCAACATTACAAATTCCCTTTGTGAAACTACTAACTTCTTGACCTGGGTCAGAGATCAATAAAATGATAAACTCTTTCTAGTATTTCTTTATCATTTATGAAAATGTATGGCTGTGAATAAACAAGCTAGCTTAGACTTTTGCAGGCTTGACACCATTTGTCCAAATGGAGTTGTAACAAAGATGTCCAGAATTTTAAATAAAAACACACTTGTCAGAATTCTGGCAGCATCTAAATGAATGCCCCACAGGCTTCCTGATGAGGTTATAATCTATTGATTGATGACTGTTGAAGCTTTGACTATTGATAATACTATAATGTATTGACATTACCATTTCTGACAGAAATAACTCGAATCTGGTCTTCATACATTTCACTGGAGAGATAAACTTCTTACATAGATTTTTTATCTCAGTCTCTTGATGGTTCTTTAGACCCTGCATTACCAGTTGAAAGCTCTAAATATTATTCTCTCAGCTGCTAGAACAATTCATTCAAGAATTCAAAGACTTTAACAAATATGTCAGGTACTCTGCAAGGAACTAAAAATAGGACAATAAAAGAATAAACATTAATTTTCATGCAGGGCTTCATAAAATAGAGGAAGATACCAACATTAAAGCCAGAAGAAAGGCTTGCAACTTCAGGGCAGAACTCAACTGAGCACCAAGCAACACTAATGACAGGATATCCAGATATCCATGTCAAAATATGTTTACTTTGTTTTTAAATTTATGGAATTAAGAAAAAATTTTACAACCATCTAGCTAGTAACAAATAACTTATTGACAAAGAAAAATTAAAAACTGAATTGGCCATCTGATGAGTCTTCCACTATAACAAATAGTAGAACACATTTCAAGTGGGCAATATTTATTGTAAAAATGCAACTTTTAATCTAGTTTTTATTCATGCCTAAGGACATTCTTAGACATGGCCAATGATGGAAAACTTTCCCATGTTTTCTCATAAATAAAAACCTGTCAATGAAATATTCCACAGAAAACAGAAATTAATAAAAATTATGATCTACACAAAAATGAAATTATGAAATTTAAAAGTAGTGGTCTATGAAATCAGTAAAAGTGATCTAAAGTCTGATAAGTATATTTTAAAATGGTATAAAGCTCAACTCAAATATTAATGTACATCATGAAGGACTTCTATAAAAATTAATGAAAAATAAATTAACTATACAAAAATAAATTAATACTAACATTGACCTGTGTCACAGCTATCTCACAGGGTTATTTGTGAGGATTAAATTTTTTAGTACTTGCGAAGTGCTTAGAGCTATGAATGGCACATACTCAACAATAAGGTAAGCCATGCTGATTAAATAATGATGACGAGATGATATTATCATTCTTTAATAGCCCAAATCATCTCAGTAAATCCAGAATATGAAATGAAAGTATAGGGGAGCAAAATTTGCCCCTTCAAAATGTCTTTGGCATGAATTCGTTTAAGCCAATCATTTCTCAGAAGCAGAAGGCTTGGGAAGAACACTTGACCTTCCTCCAACCTGTCTAAAAGAATTTAGATAGTGGAACCGCTCCAGGAAGAGGGCTATCTCATAGGTAACTACTGGTATAATATGAACTAGGTATGGTAAACAGGGAACAACCTAGCAAAATCTGTTAAAATTTCTCTCTACCTCCCATTGTTGTCAAGTGGCCTTGCAAAAACTGTTTACCAAACATGTAGTCTTTATCATCTTCCTGTGAATTGTCTTCCTCCCCTTTGTAGTCTCAGACCCTTAACCCTTAACCCCTTCTCCTTAGCTCTAGATGGCATTTAAGCCATCTTAACTGCCCGGAGGCCTCAGAATTTTACAGAACTGCCGTATGTGCGTAATTAAATTTGATTTTCTCCTGTTAATCTCTCTCATGTCAATTTAATTCTTAGACCAGCCAAAAAATCTTGAAGGGTAGAGGGAAGGAAAGGTTTTGTCCCCAGGAAAGGGAAGGTAGGGTATTTTACAATCTTTTAGAAGAGATAAGTACTGTTCAATCTCCTTTGGAGATTGGATTAACATTTTTCCTATCCCTAGACAACTCTTTTTCTGGATCTCCAATGTACAGTAATCAACACATCCTTCACTAGGTCACTATCACTCTATTTTCCCCTTTTCTTCCCTTCACGGTGAAAATTCTTAAAAAAACCATTTTGGAAGGATGTTAGGAAAGACCAATAAATATCATACATTTTACCCCAGAATCCAGAAAAAAATTAAATAATAAGACTGAGCACACTGAGAAGTATCACTTGCATCTTTCGCTGCTACTTATTGCCTCTACACTCTACTGGCTTGCTATTCTTAATGAACATTCCCTTTGTATATATTCATTTTATTAATCCATCATAATATTTAAAATAAATAAATGATAAGTGTCCTGCTATTTTGGAAATGCATTTAGTGGTTTGCATAATTATGCTCTTTTCATAATTACCCTCACAGATTTTCTGAAAGGCGTAGAGAATAATTTTATCTACTGAAAATGTTCTTTTCCTCTCCAGTTGAAACTAAATACATGCATATAGCAGAGTTACGTTTACTCCCTGCAAAGTTGCTAATGGACATTTCTGGACTCAAAAAATAACACAATCTCCAACCAAGCATATATTTAAACATTACAGGAGCTTAAAAGAAAAAAATAACAATATTTAGCATATGCAAACCGAAACTCTTTATACACTTAAAAGAGACGTTTTAATATTTGACAACTTGCATAAAGTCTTAGAAATAAAAAGTTTTGTTTGTTTGTTTGTTTGTTTTTTCATTTGTTTAAGTATTAGTTAAGAAGGCCATAGACATAGGAACTTCCAACTTTGGGTCTGCTTATTCCCAATCATCCTGATAGATTTACTGAGAAATTTATATTAAATTAACATAAATAGAAATCAAAGCACAGATATATAATTAGCCGAGATAATATCTAGAACTACAGTTTTGGTGTGCATTTTGAACCAGCAGCTTAATTGGGGACTTTCTTCCCACTAAAACCCACATATAATCCTTGGAAATTATTAACAGCCTCTGGCTGGCTGTACAGAATTTTAAAAGTCAAAAGAAAAGGAAAGAGAAAGGATTCATTGGCCAATCTACCTAAAAGCCAGGCCACTTCAGCTGACTTGCTAACTAGGTGTGATAAACAAAGAACTACACTGATCCTTCTACACTGATCTCTCAATGTATGAAACACTAGAATATGTCACATGAGCCATATTGTGAAGTTCTGTGTCAAAGACTAGAATTTTTCATGAATGAGAGGACAGAAGGAAAAACAATGAAGTATGTGGCCCTAATGGCAAACAGAGACACCAATCCCCATAGAAAAACTGCATAATACAAAATTATCCAGGAAAACAACTTGTCCTTTTTTCCATTCTCTGAGCCCTTAGGCTCAGGTTGTTATCATAGCAAAGATTTCTCAGTTTATGCTGTTATCCAAGGCTTTATCAATGAAATTAAGCCTGTAATAATAATATCACCTGCTTCTCTTAAAATTTTCTTCCCAATGTAAATACATATAATCAAGAAGTTCATGGTTTGTGTTCAGAGATTTCTTTCATCCCTTGCTTCTTCCTTCCACTTAAAGTCAACAAACATCTTTGTCTCCTCAATGAACCAGTTAACGGTGATTTGGATCTAAGATTCAAGAATGAATAGTGAATATGGAAAGAAAGTGTGGCCAAGGTGGTCTTTGAGGTAAGGATACATGGGAAATAACTCAATAAGTAGAAGGTCAGTAAGTTTTGTTTCCAAGGGAACTCCTGATGGGAAGGGCTTATTGAAAAGTAGAGCAAAGACAGAAACAAGAGGAGAATAAGGGTAGATTTATTCCAAAGGCTGTTTTTTTTCTCTCTAATTATTTTCAAATTTTTGGTGAAGGCAGCTATCTGGAACAGCTGGTTTACCACCCCTGAATTTTGTTTCAACACAACCTCATAAAAGGGGCATGGAGATGAATGTTCCAAGTAGTCATTTTATAGTGTTGCAAAATTATATGAGCTGCCAAAGAAAATTAGATGAAATAAAAAAATAAAATTAAAAGTGTATTTTAGAAAGCTGAAGAGCAACAAAGAAATCTACATGGCATATGGAAAAGCAGAAACCATAAACAAAAGTTTATACAAACTTCATACATACAAACCACAAACTAAAGGAATTCAGAGAATCAATTGACGTTATGTGAGGCAAAGAGGATGTTAACCCCAAATCAAAGAACTGTCCTCCCAAATAGATGTTCCCATATGAAACTAAAGCAAAGAATCTGTTTCAACTACATTCTTTGATATAAATGACACCATAAGATACCTAGACACCAAATACAATAAAAGGTGTATAATATAAAGCATACAGCATATTCAAAGTAGGATTTCAATCAATTCTAACAAGTAAAATAAAGAATTTAGAAAAACAAAATTTAGTAGGTAATACTAGGTACTAGGTAGTATTTTTAAAAGTATGTTTTGGGGTGCCAGTGGCTCAGTCAGTTGAACGTCTGACTCTTGATTACAGCTCAGGTCATGATCTCACAGTTCATTGGATTAAGCCCCACATCAGCACTAAATAAATAAATAAATAAATAAATAAACAAACAAAATTAAAACATATACACATTAAAAATTAAAATATATATACATATATATGATATATAGATACAGTATATATATTTTGAAATCTAGACCTGGTTTTAAAGCTAACCTAACAGAAGCATTGAGTCATATTTCGAACTTGCTTAAATCATGAACGATTAAGCATAGGCCACATTTAGCTCTGTTGTGCTAGTCTATAGTAAAACTCTAGACAATTAATATCTTATCCAGTTTAATGTAATGTCTACACGAGAGAATCTTGGTAGAAAGCATATTAGTTAAATGTGCTTATCTATCTAAAATAATTGGATGATGCAGTTTACAAGTTTAAAGATTTAAAAGCTAATTTTCAGCAAGTGAGTTAGACTTACACTAAATTTTTCCAAGTCATGGAATAAATAAAAGCAAATGAGATTTCTATGAAACTTATTATTACTCATTTTAAGGCCCCCTTTCATTTACACCAAAATTAAACATTGTTCCAAATGGTTTTTTAAATTGATATCTGAATATTACTATATTTATCTAGTAGCAATCTTAAAAATGATCACAATATCTTATCCACACAGTGTTGCTATGGTCTACGTATTGTTCTCCTAAATTTAATCCAAACAGCTACCCCAGAAAGCAGGTATTACTGCTATTCCCCTTTCCAAGACAAAGAAGCTGAGGTTCTGAGAAGTGAAGTGATTTGCCTCAAAAAACACAGCTGGGATTCAAATACAGGCCAAGGTTCCACAGAGACTGATGCCTTAATCATTTCATTATATGAACGGCCTCCCCAGTGATATTGAATGAAGAATAAAGATTAAGTGAATTGTAGGGGACCATCCATCCTTTCCAGAGATACTGACTTTTTCTCTTAATACTTAGCTTGGGACTAGACCTGAAATATTTAATAATCATCATTATTTTGCACATTCTTTGTACCCAAATGACTACTTCTAAATTGTCTCACAATCCTGAGCCTATACACTCTACACAAATTCCTCTCTGTTTCTGTTTCTCCCTCCCTCTCTCTTTTTTAAACACCACTGATGGACTAGGGTGTATCTAGTGAAGAACATCTTATGGAATATGTAGCATATGCACTAATTGATTATTGATAATTGATTATGATTTGGTTATGTACAAAGGACCTCAAACAGAACGGCCAAGAGAGGCCATTTAATAGAATTAAATGTCAGCGACTCCTGAATTATTGTTTCTGCCCATTGGGAATCTGCTTTTAGTTGAGACTCCAATAAAAAAGGCACTCTTCCCACCAAAACTTCTCATCAAAAGTCATTCCTGTATTATGATAACATAAAGAACACATCCTTAGAAAAGAACATTATCCTTAGAAAAAAAGAATATTGGTTCAAGACAAAGCAGAAAGAGAGAGAAAGAAATCAAGAGAACTCTAAAGTTAAGTAAGAAAAAAACAAGAACGGCATCAAACAAGCAAAATCTTTTTTCTCTGGGGTATTTAGATACGTGTAGTGCAGCCAACACATGACCAAACACTATATACCAGAGAGTCACAGAAGGGAACACACAAATGGACTCTAAGAATATAAAAAGTTGTTCAATCTCAGAGGTAATCAGAGGAAAGACTGATGAAAACACAGATCACTGTCAGGTCAAGAATACCAACTGGATGTTTAGCCTTCCCCTCTTCTCTTGCCCAATTAGCTTTCTTTCCTCAAGGAATAATTGTCCTTTGATTCATCTGCATCTTTCTTTTTGAGCTCTTGCTCCCCTTCAAAAGTCTAGAAATCTCTGAGTATCAATCACATTTATGAATGAAGTCCCTGGTTGCTGTATAGAGTTGGGTTGGACCAGTTTTGTTTCTGTTATATAAGTCTGTGTCCTGTTTTCCCAATGGCCCAACTGCACTGAAGGACACAGAAGGTGAACTCTGTGTATATGGAAAAGGGACAGCTTAGCTGCAAATGGCAGGGACAGGCCTTGAATTGCATTTTTCGGGAAAACTGCAAGAAGTCACGTGCAGATATCTCACTGGGGAATGCTCTTGGGAGATACAGCTGGAAGGAAGTGAACGTGGCCTCAATGAGCAGAAACAGAAGCTGATTGACAATGCTGTGGCCGATCCTACCAGGAGCTATTGAACTGGGATGGCCCTTCAAAGTTGTCCCAAATTGAGGCACACACTCCTGGTACAGCAAGTTTTCTTTAAGTATGGCAAAAAGACTATGCCTTTTAAATTTTGCCTTGGATCATCAGTGAACCATCATTGTTCTAAATACATGAATCAAACACACTCAGCAACTGCTTCCCAATTCATAGTCCTTATATAGTTAATCCTTTCCATCATACTTCTCAAGTACTGGAGACGCTGAGCACCAGCCAGTGAATGCCCTCCACCAATTACACATTCCATGTTGCCACTGGTGAATATTTTAACAACGTGCCAGAGCTACCCATAATCCTATCTTTCACCAATAATTGCCAGACAGCTGATAAAAGACCCAACACTAAAATTCTATGTAATGTCTGTTTCCTATACCAATCCCGAGATCAAATAGCTTGGCATAGTTTCCATGGTGATAGACCCGGAGGTATGAAGTGTTGAGGAGTGGTCTTAAAATAGAGACTATAAAAAGTGAAGAAGGAAGGATGGGACCCAGGAAAGAGCTGGCCCTCAGTGGGGTTGTAAATGAAACCTTAGTTGATCCTATGGGAAGCTCCGGAGCTCTTTTGATCCTCCAAAGTAGTCCCAAGTTGAAGCAAGATGGCTCAAACATTCTACTTCTGTACCAACCAGTTATTATCCTTCTGGCATCCTCTGCCAGGGGTTAAAACTTCGGGTGGTACATTTCTCTGTTTCTGAGAGCCGTTCCCTGAGAAGAACACAG
Source organism: Lynx rufus (assembly GCF_022079265.1). NCBI lineage: Eukaryota > Metazoa > Chordata > Mammalia > Carnivora > Felidae > Lynx > Lynx rufus. The sequence goes on from NW_025814878.1 coordinate 7,891,668, forward strand.
TGGTGACTTTTAACAAACCAATATTCTCAGTGGCTCAGGGATGGGTGCATTGGCCCCAAGGAGGGAACCTAGGGGGAAATACAATAAACCATAGATACACAAGTGGAAATTTGAGTTTTGACATGAATACCTCATGGAAAGGATTGCCACAATCAAGATAATTAACACATCAATCAACCTCAATAGTTTTCGCACGCCCTTTTGCAATTTCATCTCCTGCCCCTACCCCAGCCCCAGGCAATCACTGACAGGATTTCTGACACCATGGATTAGTTTTTATTTCCTATAATTTTATATAAATGGAATCGTACAGTTTGTACTCTTTTTGTCTTGCTTCTTTAACTCAACATAAGGATTGTGAGTTGCATCTATTCTGTTGCATTTATCCACGATCCATTCCCTTTTTTTGCTGAGTGGTATTACACGGCATGGATATATCACAGCTTTTTTATTCATTCTCTCACTGATGGACATTGGGTTGTTTCCAGTTCTTGGCTATCACAAATAAAACTACTGTGGACATGCATATCCACATTTTTGTATAAAGGCAGCCTTTCCTTCCCTTAAGTAAATACATAGAGGTGGAATGCCTAGGGGGCAAATGCTAAGTGAAAATTTAACTTTTTATGAAGCTGCCAAACTATTTTCCAATGTGGTTGTATCATCTCACATTATGCCCAGCAGTGTATGAGAACCACTTGGTAAACATCTTCACCAAGACTTGGTGTTGGTAAACCTCTTCATTGTAGCCATTCATTCTACTGAGAGTATAGTCGTATATTGTTGTGGTTTTAATTTGTATTTCCCTAATTATTAATGATGTTGAGCATTTTCTAGGTGTTTATTTGCCATTAAGAAATAGATATACCTGAAAAAATGTTCAACATCATCTGTGTGTACACAAACACACAGACGTGCACACACACTAGTCAAATAGTCCAAATCTTTTGCCCATTTTCATTGGATTTTTTGTCTTATTGAATTATCATAGTTCACTATATATTATAGACAAAATTCCTTTGTTGGCTAAATATTTTCGAAATATTTTCCCCCACGTGATAGCTTTGCCTTTCCATTTGCAAAGATCCCTTAAAGAATAAAAGTATTTAATTTTGATGAAGTCCAATATATAGTCTTTTCCATCAATTTACATCGTATTTAAGAAATCTTTGTCAAACCTAGAATCGCTATATCCTTCTGGGTTTGTCTACAGATTTTATAGTTTTTAGCTATTATTTTTAGGGCAACAACCCATTTTGGGTTAATTTTTATACAAAGTCTGAGGTCAGGGTTGAGGTTAACATTTTAACATATGGCTGTAAAATTGTTTCAACACCATTTGTTGAAAAAAATTTCCTTTCCCCCCGTTGAATTGCTTTGGCACCTTTCCCGTGTCTTTGCATGCTTGGTAATTTTTATTGGATGCCATATATTTTGATTTTTAACTCCTGAATGATGGATGTTTTGTATTACTACAAATATTTTTTAGCTGGGTTCTAAAATGCAGTTAAGTGACTTGGAATTTGTCTGATCCCTTCACATCTTATTTATAACGTTAGATGGGACCAGGGAAGCCTTTAGTAGAGGGCTAATTTTTCCCCGTTCTTGAGGCAAGAACTTTCTGTGTGTTCCACCCAGAACCCTATGAAGTATGTTTTCCCTCTTGGGTAGGAAAACAAATTCGTGCTGGCTCTGTATGAGACCAAGAATCAACGCTTTTGCTTCTTTTCAGTATTTCTTTCTCTTGCCTCCACACACGTGCTAATCAGTACTCAGCAAAGAAGTACTCAGCCCTGGGCAGATCTATAGATTCTTGCTCTCTCAGTGGGTTCCGCCTTGGTTTGCCTTCCTGCTCTGTAGTCAGTAAACTGGGTGGTAAATTGAGATAATCATAGGCTTCACCTCATTTATGTCTCCTCTCTCAGTAATCCTATGCTACTTGATGTCCAGTTTCTGAAAAACTTGTCAAAACTTTTTTTTCAGATGGGAGGGTAACTCTGGCTCCTGTCACTCCATCTGGGTCAGAATAAGAATCCTACTACAGGCTTTCAACACATTTTAAAGGAAACCTTGCCACTACAAGTCAGGTGGTTCATTTTCTTTAGTGTGATAATTCTCAAAATATAACGGGAAGCAGAAAAATCACTTGAGAAACTTGTTTAAAATACATATTCTAATGTGTTGCCCCAGAATCTCAATGGAGTAGTTCTTGAATGGAATACATTCTCTGGATTTTTAGTAAGTCTGCTACAAGTCTGATACTGATACTGAATTTTTAATAGCTCTGATACAAGGGGTTAGCAGGTCATAATTTGAGAAATTTGCTTCTGTGATTATTCTGTCCAGGGTAACTTGGGCAACAATAACTCAGCTGCATGCTTGAGGTAGGAAGAGCAGAGACTTTGGCACTATTTGTGTTGTTGACCCTTTGGTTACCACTATTATAGCACCCTTTTCCCCTCCAACCCTTAATGCCTTCTTATCCAGAATTCGGAGTCTTTCCATAGCTGAGCAGGGCGAAAAGGGCTTTCATGTGCAATCTAGCCATAGTCTGTGTTTGCTCTGTATTGCTGTCTCAGCTTTAGATTGTCACAATCCCGTCTTCTCTCTATCTTTCAGAAATTTTTCAAAATCTTTGGGTTGCTAATGACCTTTGTCTCATTCTCAGATTGCTAGGAATCCATTTCTTTATAAATATTTCATTGTCATTTTAATTTAATATGTCAGGGAATAGAGTAAGGATAGATTCAATTTGCAATCTTCAAATGGAAGACATGATTTTTAAATGGCATTGGAAGTAATCTCTTGAATGGAGTGTTCTCTTATTCTTTGAGGAAGGGAATTTCTATAAATTTCCACTAAGGTAAATCTTGTATAGTCTTAATAATAATATTTGCATTTTCTCCAGTGATGAAATCACTTTCTAATATTTTTTTTATTTATCACTTAATTTCATCCTTTGGTCATGCCTTTTACAAGGATCAGAATTATTGGCACATTTTACTAAGGTAAGTTCAATGACTTACTGAAAGTCACACAGGCAAAATAAAATTCCAGGCTTTCTGAATTTTAAGATCATTAAGTCTTATTCGTATGCTCTGTTTGTTTTTTGTTGTTCATGTTGTTAAAATCACCTTAATTATAAAAGTATGTATTGCTGCTAAAGTCCATATTGCTGCAAAACTTTGAGGATGAGTAAAACTAAATAAGTCTATAGGGAATTTTGATTTATCCTATTGATATTAATATCTTAACGTGTTGTCCTATAGCGACTACTAGTTGCTAGGCACTGGTGTAAGTGACTCTTGTAAATCAGCTCTTCATCTTCACAAGAACACCGTGAAGCACGCATCATTATTCCTGAAATTTTACTAATGGAGAAACTGAGGTACAGAACAGTTCAGGTTACATGGTTAGAAATTGTAAAAGCTCACACCCAAAATCTAGAAATTTTGCTCAAAAAGCGGTGCTTTTAGCTACTATACTCCACTGCCTCTTATACTGAAGAATTCTCTGTATTTAATCTAAGAAATCCTTTATTAGTTGATCAGTTCAATATTATAAACACTGTCAGAGGACATTTTAAGCAGTCTGCTTCACAAAAACACAATTTCACAGAACCTCTGATCGTTCTCTTTAGTGACATTAACCAACTCTGATTTTTGCAGCCACCATCGATTTCAATCATCATCTTCTCACTGGGGAGTGAAGTATTAGGTTTGCATATTAATCTCTATTGCAAGAGACCTTCTATTAGAATCTTAAATTGACTTAGCAATAAAAACAAAATATAAAAGTCTACCTAGGAAATTACTATTTCAATATTTTTGTGGTTTAAAAGCGGTCTTGTGTGTGTTTAAGTATGATTGTTTACCTTATCCTTTGATTTTTATTCCACCTCCCCTTTTTAATCAGCTTTGACTTTCTAACTGCTATGTCTCCAATGCAGTAGTTAACAGGTGACATTATGAGGACCAACTTTAAAGAATCATTTAATTATTTTTTTTTTTTGCTTTCTGAAGAAACAGTTTTATTGAGATATAATTTATAGACCATACCGTTCACCCACGTAAGCTGTAAAACTGGCAGCTTTTACTAATGCACAACTTTGTGCCTCCATCATGGCAATCAATTTCAGGACACTTTCATTACCCCATAAAGGGGAATGCACTCCTTAGCCATTTTCTCCTTCAGTCTCCCTCATTACCCTTCTGAGCCTTAGGCAACCACCGATCTCCATTTTTATAGATTTCCCCATTCTGGACATTTCATGTAAATGGGATAATACAACATGAAGTCCCCTGTGACTGGTTTCTCTCACTTAGCATTTTATTTTTGAAGCTCATTTAGGTCGTCATGTACAAGCACTTCATTATTATTTTTGCTGAATAATATTCTCTCATAAAAAACACACCATATCTGATTTATCCACAAATCATATGATAGACATTTGCGTTGTTTCCACCTTTTCTCTTTCTTTGTTTTTTTGTTTTTGTTTTTGACCGAACTACCTAGGTGCCCCTCTTGTGTCATTCTTAATGTTCTCCTTTACAATTTTTTTTTTTTTGCTGCAGATTCTCATCATGTAAGTAATAACTATAAACAGAATTGGATGGATGCCCTTTCACCATTCTCCCCAGAATCAAAATTCCCTGTGTCTCCCTCCCTCCTTCCACCCCAGGCCCCTCTCCCCCACTCTCCTTTTTTTTATTATTTAAATTCAAGTTAGTTAACACATGCATGACTGCATATTTTCAAATTTCCAAGTATACCCATCTCATTATTTTGGTCCCTAACAACAAAATACAGAAGCATCTGTTTGTTCTTTAATGTTACTATTTGACAATAGGAAGAAGTAATTTTTCCAGGAATTAATGGAAAACTAAACTTACTCTAGCTTTTGTAAGAAAACACTGCTCTTCAGAAATATAATAATTGGTTATTTTAAAAACTAAAAATAATACTATTGTAAACTGTCAGAAATTCAAAATAGCAATTAAAAAATGTTTTATGTTTATTTATGTTGGGAGAGAGAGAGAGAGAGAGAGAGAGAGCGCGCGCACACCAGTAGGGGGAGGGGCAGAAAGAAAGAGACAGAATTCCAAACAGGCTCCCCACCATCAACACAGAGCCCAATGGGGGACTCGAACTCAAACTGTAAGATCATGACCCAAGCCGTGATCAAGAGTTGGAAACTTACCGGACTGAGCCTCCCAGGCACCCCTCAAGATACCAATTTAATTATAAGCTCAAAGTTTTTGTTTGTTTATTTAGGATCATTATTAACCAGCCATTTTTACATTTGAGATCATCTTTTAGACGGCATTTAAGGAAAGGGGACTGCACTCTGAGTCAGGAAACATGAATGTGTTCTTAGCTAATTATCATCAGTGAAATGAAAAAGAAAATTGCATTAGAATACCTCTCATCTCTATCCCTAAAAAGTTATAAAAATATAATTTATATACTATAGTACTATGTAATAATATTGCCTACTATATAATCAGCCAGCTAACTGGAAAATAAGGAATAAAACATAGATGTAGAAGAAAGATAACTGATTAAGATTCCTAGATCCAGCTCCATCCAGCCCTCATGATATTACCTTTAAAAGTCATATAAGGTGTCTGGGCCTCAGTTTTGTCATCTGTAAAATGGCCAAAAAGATTAGCCCATATCCCTTCTAGCTCTCAAAATCATTCATTTTGAGACACTGGGTTACATCTCTCAGATTGAATCTCTACTGATTTGGACAAGGTTAAATATTTGAGTACTTTTGAACTCAGAAATGATTTAGAAAGCAGAACTTTTCATACAATTATACACCTCTTGAAACTTCTTTTCTGGTAGATCACATTGTGAGCCAGAATTGGCATCCACCAGATGGCACTATGCCATCGTCATGGGACCGGCCAGCCCTTAAGTGCAGGTACTCATCACCTCTCAATCAGCAATCTTAATCATCTGCAGTAATTAACAGTGCCACACTTTTTTTCTTTGTAATTATAAGATGATCTCCATACTTTCTGATTTGAATAATTATGTTCCACTTCATTCTTCTTTCTGTGTCAGGTGGATAAAAGCTGAAGAGGGAGTTTGCTAGTTCTAACTCTTGAGCAAATGACAGAGACAGAGGTGATGAAGTTATCCATTCTCTGATAGAATGATGATTGAGTCATTCTTAAGAAGACTGCTGAATCCAGTGGTGAGGCTGTGAACTCTTTGAAGGCAAGAACCATGCCTGTTCATGTTTGTATCCCCAAGACCTCCCTTATTAGGAGATACCTAATAAATCTGTTGAATGGATTAGAAACAAAATATAGGATCAATGAACACAAGAGGTGGAAGAATGTAGAGATAGTAATCTGTAGAAATTCTGTAGTATTCGTTGCTTCAATTTTTCCAAGAAAAGTTTGCAGCAATGTGATCATCTGAGAATGAAGATGAGGGAGGAGGTGTTAGGGAAGTACAGAGGGCAGAGAAGTTGTAAACTGTTCCTAGGAGATGTGAGAATGAATGAACCGTACTGCAGTAACATGGTTTGATTGCTGACCAGTTTTGAGAATACTCTGAATCTTGGGGCACTTGGGTGACTCACTCGGTTAAGCGTCTGACACAAGTCATGATCTCACAGTTTGGTTCCTGGGTTTGAGCCCCACATTGGGCTCCACACTGACAGTGCAGAGCTGTTTGGGGTTCTCTCCCCTCCACCATCCCCACCAATCCTCTGCATTCTCTGTCTCTCAAAATAAATAAATAAACTTTTAAAAACAAATAAATAGGGGCACCTGGGTGGCTCAGTCGGTTAAGCATTCAACTTCAGCTCAGGTCATGATCTCATGATTCATGGGTTCAAGCCCCACATTGGGCTCTGTGCTGACAGCCCAGAGCTTGGAGCCTGCTTTGGATTCTGTGTCTCCCTCTCTCTCTGCCCCTCCCCCATTTGCATTCTGTCTGTCTGTCTCTCTCTCTCAAAAATGTATATTAAAAACAAACTTAAAATAAATAAATAAACAAACAAACAATAAGGTGAATTTATCTCCAATTGTATGCATGGGTCCAGGAACGGTATATAAAAAACCTATAATACAGTTGTGTATAAGATTTATCAGGAAAGATTCAGAGAGCAGGATGGGGACAAGAGAGTAAGCTTATAGGAATGATTATAATGGTGGACCATGGAGTTTAAAGTGAGTAAAGAGGAGAGAACGCCAAGGAATGAAAATGAGGGAGTATTAATGAATTAGAAACCCTGATTGGCTTGCAGGATTGTTGGAGCACTGGATGAAGTCAGATGAAATGATAGGTGGTGGTAGTGAGCATGAGGCGTATATAATTATGAAGAGATTGCAGTTACTGGCAATGACAGGCTCTAGGGTTTGACCACTAGAGTTAGAGTAGACTGATGGGCAAGATTATTGAAGGAAACAAGTCATAGAAAGTAAGAAGCAAAGTAGTTGAAAGTATTATCTCAATGTATCTTTATTTTTTTTAAACATTTATTATTGAGAGACAGATAAACACAGAGCGTGAGCAGGGTAGGGGCAGAGAGAGGGGGAGACATAGAATCTGAAGTAGGCTCCAGGCTCCGAGCTGTCAGCACAGAGCACGACGCGGGGCTCGAACTCACAAACTGCAACATCATGACCTTAGCCGAAGTCATTGTCCCAACCAACTGAGCCACCCAGGGACCCCAATGTATCTTTAAATCAACAGGGAGAAAGTCGGGAGAAATGTTAGAGTGACAGTCAACAAAAATAAAGAAGAATAAGACAAGGGCCTCTTAGATGACACTAACCATGTTGATGATATGATATTCAAAGGTAGAGAATTTTAGGTAGGAGGGAGGGATCATGGTTTGAAAACAACCGTAAGGAATTAAGAATATTGCCCATAGGTAAAATACAAAGTCATCACTTGAAAGGGCTGTAAGAAAAGCAAGATAATCAGACAAGATCTAGATTTCTGTTCGAACAAGAAGCTGAAAGAATCTTACAGGGTGAGCATTTAGCGTGTAGAAGTTAAGGAAGACTGTACATGAGATTTTGTCAATGATGAGCCACAATAGTCAAAGGGAACAGTGGAAAAGGTTTCAGAACTTGTGAAGTGATGGGGGAAAGGAGCAGAACAGGGGATAGAAGAACTTTATTGGGATTAGTATAAGAGCTAAGTGATGGCACAGGGGTGATGAACATAAAACAAGAAAAAAGCATGTAATAATGCTTATAAATCCTTATGGGTTAAAGACATCATAGCAAGGGGGCTCTTGATTTGGAAACAAAGGAAAGAGTAGGTTATAGGGCTCCTGTTGACTTCTGCTGATGGGTGGCAGTGAGATCTATAGATCTTATTGTGGGTTTGGTCCCACAGTATGAAACCCTGTTGACCCACACCAGAGGGAATAGAACCTTCCTCCCTTATGCTGGGGTGCACTTTTGACACCTGTTAGGAGAGAGGTAACCCAAAACACAAGTGCACAGTTGCTGCTCTGAAGCCTGATAATGAAATTAAAACTTCTCAGGAAGTCATCTGTTACTCTGCACAGATAGGAGTCCACTCAGCACTGATCATGGCTATAGAATATCTAGACGAGACACATACTCTCCAGGAAAATTCTCATGTTTTTTTTTTTCTTTCTGGAATTCCTATTATTTAGATGTTGGACCTTCCTAGGATGATGCTTTAGTTTTCTTCTATATTTTCTGCATGGCTTTTGCTTGTTCTGCTTATTCTTTCTGAAAGATTTCCTCTCTTTTATTTTTTCTACATTTGTATGCATAATGGGGGTGACATTTAAGAACTTTTTTTCTCTTTTCAAACAACAACAACAACAACAACAACAACAACAACAACAACAGAGGATATAGTAGTTGTCTTATGGATGCAAGATTTTCTTTTTTCTTTTTTTTCTCCCAGAAGATATGCTTTTCTTTCCATAAATTGTGTCTCTATAGAGTTCTTTTCTCTTTTCCTCAGGAATGAAAAAGTCAGTTATAGTATTGGAGAAAGACCTTGTCAACTGGGGGGCTTAACCAAAGGAGAGTGAGCAAGCACCCAGAAGTTTCACTAGACTTCTGCCAAAAAGCCATCTCTGTAGATATTTTCTTTGAGACATTCAGTTCTCCCATAGGAGAATATTTCAATATCCTTAGGAGGTGAAACAGTGAAAGTCATCTAAAGTATATAAGCTTCAATCTAATTTCTGTTTTTAATAAGATATGTTAGTCTCCACTTCACTGTGTCCTTATTCTCTTTGGTTCTAATTATGCAGAAAACACATGTGCTGCTATCCTGGGATAGGGTAGTTGTCTATAAGCATAGTTGAGGAAAAACTTTTAAGAAGTCTATGGGCTTTTTAAGGAGATGCATGACAAATGTCCTAGTTTATCTCACTCCTCACAGCACCTAACTCCTTAGCCTTTCAGGGTTCTGCCCTGTAGCTATCTTCTTTCGAAATGGCTTTGCCTTCTGCTGGCCCTGGATTTTGGCTTTCTCCACTCTGCAAAGCCTCTTGCTGCTAATAAATCTGTTTCCCAACCTCTGAACATTCACTGATGTTTCTCATTTGCTAGAGTCCCTCCTCCTCTTAGACTTGTGATTCATTCCTTTTTTTTTCTTTTTCCTGTGCTCTTGTTTTACTGAGATATTTGAATAAGGCAAAGATTTGCACATGTTTTTAAGTCCCACTGTTACTTACATCCCTTTCACCAATGATAACTAGAACCTGGATTATAATGCAAAGAACCTTGCTGGGGCTTCCGTTGGAGCAAGTGTGGCCTGGAGTTAATGCCCATATGGTCATATCACCAGCAATGATTTAGTCCTCAGTGCTCTAGAAACCACAGATAAAACCAGGAAGGTGATTCTCTGGATTTTGCCATTTTCTCAAAGGAAAAGTGATTTATTTATACCCCTGCCTTATTTATTCCTATGTGATAAATGTCATCAATCAACATCTTATAGAGTTGTCAGCTGAACTTCACATAGAGTTGTTTAACAAGGCTGCCAAGGGGCGCCTGGGTGGCGCAGTCGGTTAAGCGTCCGACTTCAGCCAGGTCACGATCTCGCGGTCCGTGAGTTCGAGCCCCGCGTCGGGCTCTGGGCTGATGGCTCAGAGCCTGGAGCCTGTTTCCGTTTCTGTGTCTCCCTCTCTCTCTGCCCCTCCCCCGTTCATGCTCTGTCTCCCTCTGTCCCAAAAATAAATAAACGTTGGAAAAAAAAAAATTAAAAAAAAAAAAAAAAAAAAAAGGATGCCAAGTGAAGAAATGCACATTTGTCTCAGGTCTTTCTGAATCCAGAGATCATCTTCTGGACAATACCCCACACATCTCCCTTGACAACCTCAAACTACCATGGTTAGAAGTTATCTGGAATATGCTATAATTTAGTGAATTCACATGAAGATATAGTCACTGTAATTTTTGTCACAAGTTTGCATTCCGTTTGGCATAAATAATAATCTTATAAATTATTACAAGAATTACGAAATATAAATATTAAATATTATAACATCAAAGTATTCTGTGAAATCACACCAATGATTTCAAAACCTCCCAAATATCTCTACCATACCACCCTAGATTAGCCATTTTAAACTGTTTCCTAAGATGTCCTTTGGGCTTGTGGTGGTGGTAATCAGAAATGGGAGGCAGAGAGAAGAAAATGGAATAAGAAACGTGAGAACTTGGGTTTCATGCTTAATTTATGCCTGTGAATCATATCCTCAATCCATTTCAAAGTGAGAGACCAAAAATAAATATAATAAAATAGAAGACATTCCCTCACCTCAAATAAAGTGGACCACTTGAAACCAATGTATCTGAAATATTTGCAAGTGAATTTCCTGGCAGAGGCAAGACAAATGTGGTACCATAATTCAGCAGATGAGAGTTAAAAATCCTTGGGGAAATGGCCATTACTCCTTCTACAAATTGGATTTACATGCCTGTATATTTCATCAGTGCTTTCCCATCAAATCCATCACATCCTAAATGGCATTACAAAAACAAATGCTCTTCTTCTAATGAGTTTTTCATGTTTTTCTCTTCTGTTTCCCTACGAACATTCTTTCCTCATCAGTGAGGGCAACACACTTGTTCTTCAAAACAAATTTGAGTTGAAATTCCAGAAGACAAATGGGTAGTAAGTGCTTGGCAAGGTAAATAATTTGATGAGACATAGAAATAATGAAACTTCAACCACCTTTACTGGAGTTTGAAAGTCTACTTGTACTAAGAAGTATTAGGGAAAAAAATAGCAATGATATGCTAAAATTGCAACATTAATCCTTACTAAACCAAAAAGTAGGATGATTCACTGATGGAAACTTTCATGTCTGAATCATTGATGTCAATATTCTTTTCACTATAGTAATTAGAATCTGAATTGTGATCTATTTTTATCATTATTGTTTAGATTTTCTTTTCAATATGTGAAGAATGTGCAGGGGAACTCACTTCAAACACGATGTAGCTCATGATAGAACTCTATTTCCACCCCCCCTACCTCTTACCCCTTAGCCTAGGCAGTAATAAGGAGCATGGAGGTGATTGAAGGGAACCCTCCCTCCCCCTTGTGTTTCTATATTTATTCGTTTCTTGTTTTTGCAACAGTGTAAGATTTATCTCAGAGAATTACTTGAAAGATTTTTAAAGGATTTTTTTTTAGAAAGAGAGAGCACGTGCATGTGCAGGGGAGGGACAGAGGGAGAGGAAGAGAGAAAATCTTAAACAGGCTCCAGGCCCAGTGCAGAGCCCGACCATGAGATGTCAGAACCATGAGATCATGACCTGAGTCAAAATCAAGAGCAAGATGCTTAACCAATTGAGCCACCCAGGTGTGCCTGAAAACTTTTTTTTTAAAGAACTAAGGTAAAGATACTTTTTAGCCATGATCAAATAATATATTGAGTATATATTTTGGCACTTTACATTATTTTTGTTAGTTTAATACTCAAAATTACCATTTTAGGAATACTATTATTTTTATAAGTTTGCTTATGAGAAATATGAGGTTTCCAAGGGTAAACAACATGTTCAAGGTCACACAACTGAGAAGTTAGGCAAGTTCTTCGGAGTATTAATCACTAATAAATATTTAAATTGAATCAGCAACATTATACTACTTTAGTAGAGTTCATTAACTTAAAATCAACTAATAGTGAACTTTTTAAAATGCCAGTTCAAGCATCTATTAAATTCTGTTTAAAATGTTAGTAATTTAATGACCTTAATTAGGAATGAATTATTCACATTTATAATAAATTATTCCTTTTGGAAAAGACCAACATAAAAGCTGGAGGGAAGTTAATGATTCATCAAACTTGGGCCACAAATGAGCCAACACATTTGTCTTATAGAAAATATGCCTTGTCCAGCTCACATGGGAAGAATCTAAAGAATTCTGGGAAAGACCAAAATGTGTCTCCCAAACCAAATTAATATTTCCTTTTGCTTAGTATATACCCCAGCAGCGTATAGCTGAATTGGAATTAAATATATTGCTAGCAAACATGCTGTAGGCACTCAATAAATAGTGATTTATTGACAAAACTTACTGTATAGAAAAAATGGTTTGTAAATTCAGTCAGAAAATGTTGCATCTGTTCATAAGCTTTTCCTTTCTGAATTGATCTCATCTTGTGGAGGATTACACTTCAGTGTGGCAGGGGCTTGTCAAAAATGGAATCCCTGGGGACTCCTGGGTGGCTCAGTTGGTTAGGCATCTGACTTCAGCTCATGTCATGATCTCATGGTTCTTGGGTTCAAGCCCCTCTTTGGGCTCTATGCCAGCAGCTTGGAGGCTGGTGCCTGCTTCAGATTCTGTGTCTCCCTCTCTCTCTGCCCCTACTTGCACTCTCTCTCTCTCTCTCTCTCTCTCAAAAATGAGTAAACATTAAAAAAAAATTAATGGAATTCCTTAATATGGGTATAGCTAATGAAACAAACAAACCAACAAAAAGAAACAAACCAAACACAAAGTCCCATATTTCTTCATGAAATATACCTAAGAAAAAGCTAATGGTCAATTTAATTCCTATAATGTTCCCCTTTTCTGCATCTTTGAAATTGACTATACCTGAATTCTTTGTGTCAATGAAATATGAGATTGTTTGTTTGGCAAGAATAACATATGTTGCATTGTTTGCCATTTAAATAATCAAAATAACTTAAAATAATAGTGACTGTCATGGGGGGGGACTTCTTATATGCCAATCGCTATGAGAGTTTTATTTATATAATTTCACTTTATTTTCACCCTCTTGAAAAACACTGCAAACATTTATCTCAAGATTCATCCACTATTCTGTGATACAGATGGTACTCTAACCTACATTATGGAAAAGATTAAAATACCAAACAGGTGAAATATCAAATTCCAGAGAAAGCACGCTATGTCTCTCTAGAATAAAATGTGCCAGGACACCTGGGTGGCTCAGTCAGTTAAGTGCCTAATTCTTGATTTCAATTCAGGTCATGATTCCACAGTTCGTAGGTTCAAGCCCTGCATCAGGCTCCATGCTGATGGTGTGGAGCCTGCTTGGGATTCTCTCTCTCTCTCTCTCTCTCTCTCTCTCTCTCTCTCTTTCTCTGTCTCTGCCCTTTCCTCACTCACACCCTCTCTCAAAATAAATAAATAAATAAACATTAAAAAATAGCATAAATATGCCAATCTAAATGGAAACCAAGATACCCAGACTGACAGTAGAGTGTGGTTCCTTGCAGTCCAAACTGTGAAGTTCAATGGGTCGATGAAGATGTGTTGAGCTCACTGCCATCAGCATTTCCATTCAGGCCCACACATCTCCTTCCAATTTATAAGGATAATGAAATATTTCAAAATGGTCCTATTGACTGTTAGGAATTATTGCATTAACAGAGTCCTTTGGCCTTATTCTTGCCAGGCTTGTTCCATGTAAATCAAATCAGAGCAAAATGTGTCTAGGCAAACCTCAGATGTATTTTGCTCCCAAATTTCTTAATTTTGAATGAGGAATATGTAATTTCCAGTGAGTATCTCCCAAGACACATGCAGTGCAGAGATAAATTTATGCACCTTATGATTAACCTTAAATGATTATGATGCACCTTAAATGATTAAGTACAATTAACTTAATTGGGAATATTATTTTGCTTGTCTCTATTAGTCCTGTTCTAGAACAGGAACAAAAATAAATGTCTGCAAAACTGAGTCCTTATTAGATTCATGTCATGTCTTCAAGATGCTTTCCATTTAAAAAAAAAAATCAGGAAATAGTTAACATTATTAGCACTAATAGACATTTCTTATTTTCATTGTTTATATTGTGATTTGGAGGTGAGGGGATTCTCAACTAATGCAAGTAAGTGAAAATACATGAAACATTAGTTTGTTTTGTAAGGATAACAAATATGTTGCATTGCTCATTGTTTAAATATTTAAAACATGTAGAAAAAATAGAGGCTGGCATTTGGAGGCACTTGCTGTGTGCTACGTACTATGAGAGTTTTATTTATATTATTTCACTTCACTTTCTCTATAACCTAATGTGATAGGAGTCAATGCCCCATGAACAGGTGAGGAAAATGAGAGCTTGAGGGGTTGGACATTTTGTTCAAGGTCAAACAACTAGTAAGGAATGGGTCCTGAAACTGAACCATTGTTATCTGAGCCCCAAACCTGTTTACTTGATGGCTCTGCTGTTCTTCCTATCAAGTGTTTGACTCAGGCGAATCTATTGCTTCATAAAGCATAGTTCTCTGGGTGTTACAAATGCCCTTTTAAGTTTCTTAAACAAGTTTGAGTCTACCTCCACAAAGCATGCTCGGCACATACTACAGCAAGTGTCTGAATCTCTAGGTGCAGTAGATTGAAGCCTCTCCATCTCTTGCTGGAAAAATAGGGAGAAAGTTCATGTCACCCCCTTGGCTCAGCAAATGCCCATTTGCTAGGAATAATTTGCTCTATAACAATAAGGAAATGATCATTAATCACCAAAGTACTGTGTTGCATTTCTCAGTTTAATTCTCAGTCCTTGGAATCTGTTTTTGTATCAAATATCCCCAGGCATTGGCCCATTAGGATACTTCTCAATTAGGCAGTGTTGCTGATCAAGAAATATTTTTTCCTGATTTAAATGCTAAAAAGTTTGGAACAGGATATGTTGCTATGACTTTGTCTCTTGCCCTTGTTAAATATAATTATAATAAACAATACTTTACTGTAGTGTCCTTGCAACTCCATATCAGTAATGAAAGAGCTTGGATTCAACTTGTCTTTAATAATTACTGCATTTTAGCTCTGTTGACATTTAGTGTGTAGTTGCTACAAAATCATTTAAAATTATTTACCAGGGTGCCTGGGTGGGTCAGTTGGTTAAGCATACAACTCTTGACTTCAGCTCAGTTCATGATCCCAGGGTCGTGGGATCAAGTCCCATGTCAGACTCTGCAATGAGCATGGAGCCTGCTTGGTATTCTGTCTCTGTTTCCCTCTGTCCCTCTCCCCTACTCATGTTCTCTCTCTCTCCAATAAAAAAAAAAAGATGGGGCGCCTGGGTGGCTCAGTTGGTTAAGTGTCCGACTTCAGCTCAGGTCATGATCTCACACTCTATGAGTTTGAGCTCCACGTTGGGCTCTGTATTGACAGCTCAGAGACTGGAGGCTGCTTAATATTCTGTGTCTCCCTCTTTCTCTGCCCCTCCTTGTTCACACTCTTTCTCTCAAAAATAAAATAAAAACATTAAATAAATAAATAAAATTAAAATCAAAATAAATAAATAATTTATCAACAATTTATCAAGCATATTGAGCAAAAACAATGTGAAAAACATATTGGAAACAAATATTAAGGGGTTCTTTCTGCTCAGATTTATAGATAGTAACAAGTGATTTAAAGAAAAAGTGGTATGAAATAAAAAAAGAGAGGAGTTCTTTTAAAGTAGGTCAATTAAATAGTTATGGTTCTCAAGTTATAAAACCATGGATTAGTTGGGAGTAGGGAATGGAAAGAATTAAGCAGTTTTAAAAGTCAGTATATTGGGAATAAACTTATTGGTAAATAGCCATAATGACATAAATAACAAATACATGTCCATTAAATGCTTATTTGTTAGTAATTTTCTATTATGCCTCATGATATATGATTATAGTGAACATTTTTTAAAAAAAGAAATATAGTGTCAGAACTTCTTTAGTATATCTTAAATCATATTCAATGTTACTGGAGCCAAATTTAAATTCAGAATCTACCTGAATTAAGCCAGATGGCACAAACACACAAAATGTCTCCAGTATCCAAGTCTGTAGTAGAACTGAGGACATGATTACCTCTATTTGGGATCTATTTCAAAAGACCCACACTGCGTTTCATTTTCCAAAGCAAATAAGAATAGATCCTAGGAATTTTCTTCAAGTGAACTGTCAATTCAAATAACATAAAACACTCCTAGTGGTATTAGAGACTGTTTGGGGTATGAGTTCTGGGAGAAAGACAATGTAAATTCCTATTGAACCATGATTAATTCATTTTAGTACTAAGCTTATATTTTTAAGGAGTATGTTTTGTTAAAATGAGGCCATATGCACCCTCTATAGGCAGAGGTCCCAGCAGACCCAAGAGAGCAGCCCCATTTGCTGGTATTGAAACAAAGACCCCATAGTGCAATGAAACCTGTGCTAGCATGGTGTTGTGATTTGCCATAATCTCTGAACCTCTGCTGCTGTGGGATTGCACAAATGTTTTCTGGGGCAAGCCTGCACCTGGCCATTGCTCAGCAAGACCCTCCCCCAGACCAAGCTGTCTGAAGTGTGGGGTTTTGAAGCATAACTCCATCTGAGATAAAACTCTGGAGAGAGGTGTACTTGGAAGTCAGAAAGCTTGGACACTGACAGGGTAAGGTAGGGAGTGGACAGAGGCCTGAGACAAAGGAGAGGTACTTGATCCTGGGGGGGTGAGAGCCTGAAGTTCCTGTGTCAGAGGAACCTAGGGAGCTAGGTGAAGCCATTTCCACCTCTCCCACATATGCACATGTGTGCCATACTGATCCACCCCAGTGAGCTAAGCAGCGCCATCTCATGGAGAACGGAGCCAGTACATCATGCCCCGCCCAACTGCACTCTCCAAGCACACCCACTAGAAGACCAGCAACAAGTCCCTCCACCTGTTTAGTTTATAGACCATAGATGGCCCCATAGTTTCAGTTCTAGGGGAAACTGGATGTGACTTCATTCGGGTTTCTTTCTGTTTGCTGGTTCATTTATTTATTTGTTTTCTTTGCTTCTGTTTTTGCTTAAAGCATTTTCTTTATTTCCTCTTTCTTGGACACAGAAAGACAAACTTTTATTTTTGTTTTCTTTCTTTTACATTATATTTTATATATAAATTTTTTACTCTTTTTAATTGTCTTCATTTTATTCTATAATAAAATATTTTTAATTTTAAATTTTTTCTTTTCTTTCCCTTTTTTTCCTCTATTTTATCAAGCTTCTTTAAGCAGGTAGGCCTTTAAACAAATACACCTAGAATTTAACTTCCATTATTTGTCTGTTTTGTTTTAATTTTAATTTTTTATTTTATTAATTTCTTCCTTCCTCCAAAATGACAAAATAAAGGAATTCACCCCCCAAAAAAGGACAGGAAGAAATGACAAACAGAGGCTTAGTCAACACAGATATAAGCAAGATGTCTGAACTACTGACCTATAATTTAGAACCATGGTAATAAGAATACTAGCTGGGGGCACCTGGGTGGCTCAGGCGGTTAAGTATCCAACTTCAGCTCAGGTCATGATCTCAGTCTGTGGGTTCAAGCCCTGCATCGGGCTCTGTGCTGACAGATCAGGGGCTGGAGCCTGCTTCAGGTTTTGTGTCTCCCTCTCTCTCTTCCCTCCCCCACTCGCACTCTGTCTCTGTCTCTCTCAAAAATAAATAAACATTAAAAAAAAAAAAAAGAATACTAGCTGGGGTTGAAAAAGCATAGAATCCCTTCTGAGGAGATAAAAGAAGTAAAATCTAATCAGGACAAAATTAAAAATGCTATAACTGAGATGCAATCTCCAATGGATGCCATGACAGCAAGGATGGAAGAAGCAGAGCAGCGAATCAGGGACATAGACTATAAAATCATGGAGAATAATAAAGCAGAAAAAAAGAGGGAAACAAAGGCAAAAGAGCAGATACAAGACTTAGAGAATTCAAAGACTAATTAAAGAGGAATAACATCTGAATCATAGGAGTCCCACATGATGAAGAGAGAGAAAAAGGGGCAGAAGGTTTATATGAGCAAATTATAGCAGAAAATGTTCCTAATCTGAGAAAGGACACAGACATTAAAATCCAAAAAGCACACAGAACTCCCATTAGACTCAACAAAAACTGACCATCAACAAGGCATATCATAGTCAAATTCATAAAATACACAGACAAGAATGAATTATGAAAGCAGCAAGGGGGAAAAAATTTCTTAACCCATAAGGGAAAAAAAAACGGGTTCACAGCATACCTATCCACAGACACTTGGCTGGCCAGAAAGGAGTGGAAGGACATATTCAACATACTGAATCAGAAAAATATACAGCCAAGAATTCTTTATCCAGCAAGGCTGTCGTTTAAAATAGGAGAGATAAAGTGTCCCAGACAAACAAAAACTAAAGGAGTTCTTGTCCACTAAACCAGCCCTGAAAGAAATCTTAAGAGGGACTTTTTTTGTGAAGAAAATACTAAACCAAACAAAAAAGACCAAAAGCAAAAAGACTAGAAATGACCAGAGAACGTCACCAGAAACACCATTTCTACAGGCAACACAAAAATTGCACTAAATTCATATCTTTCAGTACTCACTCTAAATATCAATGGAATTAATGTTCCAATAAAAAGACATAAGATATCAGAATGGAAAGAAAACAAGACCCATCTATATGCTGCTTACAAGAAAATCATTTTAGACCTAAAGTCACCTTCAGATTGAAAGTAAGAGGACAGAGAACCATCTATCGTACTAATGATCATCAAAAGAAATCCAGAGTAAACATACTTATATCAGACAATCTAGATTTTAAAATAAAGACTATAACAAGAGATGAAGAAGGGCATTATATCATAATTAAAGGGCCTATCCATCAAGAAGATCTGACAATTGTAAATGTTTATATCCCCAATGTTGGGGCACCCAAATATATAAATCGATTAATTACAAACATAAAGAAACTCATTGATAATAATACCATAATAGTAGGGGACTTCAACACCTCATTTACAGCTATGGACAGATCATCAAAACAGAAAATCAACAAGGAAACAATGATTTCGAATGACATACTGGACCAGATGGACTTAAAAGAATATATTCAGAGCATTTCATCCTAAAGCAGCAGAATACACATTCTTCTCGAGTGCACATGGAACATTCTCCAGAATTGATCACATATTGGGTCACAAATAAACTCTCAACAAGTACAAACTGATCTATATCATACCTTGCATATTTTCAGATCACAACACTATGACTCAAAATCAAACACAAGAAAAAATTTGGAAAGACCATGAATACTTGGAGATTAAAGAACACCCTACTAAAGAATGAATGGGCTAACCAAGAAATTAAAGAAGAAATTAAAAAGTACATGGAAGTCAGTGAAAATGAAAACATGTCAGCCCAAAACCTTTGGGATGCAGCAAAGGTGTTCATAAGCAGGAAGTATATAGGAATCCAGGCCTTCATAAAGAAGGAAGAAAGGTCTCAAATACACAACCTAACCTTTCACCTGAAAGAGTTGGAAATAAACCCCACAAACAGCAGAAGGGAAATACTAATAAATAAATAATAAAGATTAGAGCAGAAATCAATGATATCCAAACGAAACAAAACAAAACAAAACAGTAGAACAGATCAATGAAACAAGGAGCTGGTTCTTTGAAAGAATTAACAAAATTGATAAACCCCTTGCCAGATTGATCACAAAGAAAAGAAAAGGGCCCAAATAAATGAAATCACAAATGAAAGAGTAGAGATCACAACCAACACCGCAGAAATACAAACAAGAATAAAAGAATATTATGAGCAATTATATGCCAACAAGTTGGGCAATCTGGAAGAAATGGACAATTCCTAGAAACATATAAATTACTAAAACTGAAACAGGAAGAAATAGTAAATTTGAACAGACCCATAACCAGTAAAGAAATTGAATCAGTAATCAAAAAGCTTCCAACAAAAAACAGTCCAGGCTTTCCAGGGGAATTCTAGCAAACATTTAAAAAACAGTTACATATTCTTTCGAACCTGTTCCAAAAAGCAGAAATGGAAGGAAAACTTTCAAGCTCATTCTACAAGGCCAGCATTATATTGATTCCAAAACCAGACAAAGACCCCACTTAAAAGGAAAACTACAGACCAATTTCCCTGATGAACATGGATGCAAAAATTCTCAACAAGATACTAGCCAACAGAATCCAACAATACATTAAAAGAATTATTCACCATGATCAAGTGGGTTTTATTCCTGGGATGCAGGGCTGGTTCAATATCTGCAAGTCAATCAATGTGATACATCACATTAATAAAAGAAAGGATTAGAACCACATGATCCTCTAAATAGATGTAGGAAAAGTGACAAAATCCAGCATCCTTTCTTGATAAAAACCCTCAAGAAAGTAGGGATAGAAGGATCATACCTCAAGGTCATAAAGGCCTTATACAAAAGACCCACCACTAGTATCATCCTTAATGGGGGAAAACTGAGAGATTTCCCCCTAATGTCAGGAACACAACAAGCTTTCAACATAGTGCTGGAAGTCCTAGCATCAGCAATCAGAGCATACAAAGAAATAAAAGGCATACAATCAGCAAGAAGGAAGTCAAACTTTCACTCTTCGCAGATGACATGATACCCTTAGTGGAAAACCCAAAAGACCCCACCAAAAAAGTGCTAGAACTGACACATGAATTCAGCAAAGTCACAGGATATAAAATCAATGTACAGAAATCAGTTGCATTTCTATACACCAATAATGAAGCAACAGATACAGAAATCAAGGAATTGATTCCATTTACAACTGCATGAAAAGCCATAAAATACCTAGGAATAAAACTAACCAAAGTGGTGAAAAAACTATACACTGAAAACTATAGAAAGCTTATGAAAGAAATTGAAGAAGACACAAAAAAGTGGAAAAGCATTCCATGCTCCTGGACTGGAAGAACAAATATTGTTAAAATGTCGATATTACCCAAAGCAGTCTACATAATCAGTGCAATCCCTATCAAAATAACACCAGCATTCTTCACAGAGCTAGAACAAAAAATCCTAAAATTTGTATGGAACCAGAAAGGACCCCAAATAGCCAAAGCAATCTTGAAAAAGAAAACCAAAGCAGGAGGTATCACAATCCCAGACTTCAAGCTGTATTACAAAGCTGTAATCATCAAGACAGTATGGTACTGGCACAAAAATAGACTCTTAGATCAATGAAACAGAATAAAGAACCCAGAAATGGACTCACAATCATACAGTCAACTAATCTTTGACAAAGCAGGAAATAATATCCAATGGAATAAAGACAGTCTCTTCAGCAAGTGCTGCTGGGAAAACTGGACAGCGACCTGCAGAAGAATGAACCTGGACCACTTTCCTACACCATACACAAAAATAAACTCAAAATGGATGAAAGACCTAAATGTAAAACAGGAAGCCATCAGAACTCTAGAGGAGAAAGCAGGCAAAAATCTCTTTGACCTCACCTCAGCAACTTCTTACTAGATGTGTCTCTGGAGGCAAGGGAGACAAAAGCAAAAATGAACTATTGGGACCTCATCAAAATAAAAAGCTTCTGCACAGCAAAGGAAACAATCAGCAAAACTAAAAGGCAACCAATGGAATGGGAGAAGATATTTGTAAATGACATATCAGATAAAGGGTTAGTATCCAAAATCTATAAAGAACTTATCAAACTCAACACCCACAAAAGAAATAATCCAGTGAAGAAACGGGCAAAAGACATGAATAGACACTTTTTTTCCCAAAGAAGACATCCAGTCTAACAGACACATGAAAAGATGCTCAACATCACTCATCATCAGGGAAATACAAATCAAAACCACAATGAGGTACCACCTCACACCAGTCAGAACAGCTAAAATTAACAACTCAGACAATGACAGATGCTGGAAAGGATGTGGAGTAAGAACACTTTTGCACTGCTGTTGGGAATGCAAACTAGTGCAGCCACTCTGGAATATGACCCAGCAATTGCATTACTAGGCATTTATCCAAAGGGTACAGGAGTTCAGATCCGAAGGGGCACATGCACCCCAATGTTTACAGCAGCGCTATTAACAATAGCCAAATGTCCATTGACTGATGAATGGATAAAGAAGATGTTTGTTATATACATTGGAATATTACTTGGAAATCAAAAAGAATGAAATCTTGCCATTTGCAACAACGTGGATGGAACTAGGGTATATTAGGCTAAGTGAAATAAGTCAGTCAGAGAAAGACAAATATCACATGATTTCACTTATATGAGGACTTTAAGAGACAAAACAGATGAGCATAATGGAAGGGAAGCAAAAATAACATAAAAATAGAGAGGGAGACAAACCATAAGAGACTCTTAAATACAGAGAACTGAGGGGGTTGCTTGTGGGGTGTTGGGTAGGGGGATGGGCTAAATGGGTGAGGGGCATTATGGAGAACTTAATGCTTGTTGGGACGAGCACTGGGTGTTATATGTAAGTGATGAATCACTAAATTCTTTTCCTGAAATCATTATTACCCTATATGTTAACTAACTTGGATATAAATAAATAAATAAATAAATAAATAAATAAATAAATAAATAAATAAATAAAAAGACTAAAAAGAAATTTTTATATTTCCCAAATTTCTCCAGTGGTGGTTTAATCATTCATTTCCTCTTCTTTCTTCCCTTCCTTCCCCCCTTCTTTCTTCCTTCCTTCTTTCCTTCCTTCCTTCCTTTCTCTTTCTTTCTTTCCTTCCTTCTTTCTTTTTCTTTCTCTTTCTTTCTTTCTTTCTTTCTTTCTTTCTTTCTTTCTTCTTCCTTCCTCCCTTCCTTCCTTCCTCTCTCTCCCTCCTTCCTCTCTCTCTCTCTCTGTGTCTCTCCCTTCCTTCCTTCCTTCCTTCCTTCCTTCCTTCCTTCCTTCCTTCTTTTCAGAGACAAAATTCTTGGGATTACAACTTTGTTAATCTTTTGTGATATAACTTTAATTTAATCCTGATTTTTCTGACTTATATAATTATATTTCTTCCACTTACCACAACTCTGTACTTCCCTTTCTTTAATCTCTACTTGTTCTATAATTTCAGAATACCACCCCCCCCCCATACACACACCTCTCTCCTTCTCTGGTCCTTTTAAAAAAAAAAAAGTCTTCAAATGTCCATCACTTATCTCTCTCTCTAACATACCTCCATGATTTTTCATTTTTTGCATAAGCTCCAGATAGAGCTGTATATAGGGCAGCAATTTTTTCTCTTCCAACACCAGTCTTTTTTCTGCTTTGTTGCTATAGTGTTCAATAATATAAATTTTGATCATTTTACTACTTTGGATAAATTTGTTGATTCTTCTCCATCCAACTTTCTTAATTTACTCTACAAAAGTTCTTTTCATGGCATTCCTAAGAAATCATTATGGAATCAACCCTTCATCCCTGTCTCCTCACTATGGAATTAACTCCTCATCCCCTGTCCACTCTCTTTACCACATTAACTCATCTCCCAGATCATCACCATTTATTGCATGCCATAAAATGTTTCTAAATCTTAATTTTCCCTGTTCCCAACACATTTCTGAACCTTCTACAACCCCCATAATGTTGAACCTGTTGATCTTCATACCTAGAATATCACCATACACTCTTTGATGGATTCTTTACAATCTGTCCTAGGTGAGAGTTCAATTTTCGTTCTCAAGAGATTTTGCTTATGTCTTAGAATACTATATTGAAGATGATCCATTTATCTTTTCTTAACTGCAAAATGGACCAGCATGATTTTTTCCAATGCTCTGTTTTCTGCTGGTATTTTCCAGTCGCGGTTCCAAACAAATTTGACCATTTTGCATGGAGTATTTATGCCACAAAAATATCTTGCTAACTAAGTCACTCTGCCTTCTTTATTCACTGCTTTCTTCCTGTTGAGTATAAATTGAATCTTTAACCTTAGCCCTCTGGGTAGAATTACCAAAATAAATTCTCCCAGCAGTCTTTTCCTTTGTTTCTTAATGCTTTCTCCATAATAAATGCATTTTCCTGCTGATTAAATTGCACAAAACTTCTCTACACAAGACTTTTTAAATTAAGCTCAGCAAGGGAAAAATGAAATAAATATCAGTGCAAAATAAAATGAACCTACTGATCTGTGGTTACTCACTTCTTTTTAAATAAATATTGATATAATTTCACTCCCACATTAGAGTCAAAAAATATTTTCCACACAAAGCACCTTTCTTCTCCCAAAATGGCTGGCTGATGACATGTTAAGTAGTTTATGTTTATGAGCAATGGACAAATTCCAATACCTATAGTCAAACTGCAAACAAATTGTTAATTATTGGGAACTCTGAGTTGCTTATGTGTTGCTGCCAGATCTCCATCATGTGTCTTTTATGCTCCAAGTCTGGCACCTTGATGTGGCTGACTACAGAAAGGCTGGTTAGTGACTTTCTTGTGAATCTCCAGTTCTTCTAAAAGGTCTTAAAACATCCTATTTTTCCAGCTTCTTCCACAATTGTGTAAGATCTCATTCCCATAATGAATCCTTTGTTCTACAATATTCGTGCAGGTTTGCTTCTTTGACAGAACACTGACTGATACCATTGTTAAATTTTTTTTAATGTTTATTTATTTTTGACAGAGAGAAACAGAGCATAAGCGGGGGAGGGGCAGAGAGAGAGGGAGACACAGAATCTGAAACAGGCTCCGGGCTCTGAGCTGTCAGCACGGACGTGGGGCTCGAACTCACAGACAGCGAGATCATGACCTGAGCCGAAGTCGGGCACTCAACCGACTGAGCCACCCAGGCGCCCCTTGATACCATTGTTATTATCAGATGTTTGTCTGGAGAAAAGAAACTTACAATGGGAATGTGTAATTAGTTCTCTGATCTGATTAAATGTGGAAGCAATAATGTTGTTGGTAAGCCAGACACTGACAGTCCACACATACGGTGGCAGAAAGAATTCCTTTCATTATCACCTATAATCAAATGCTAACAGAAGGCCAAGCCATATGTGACCAAGTATTTACTACCATAAAATATTATAGTGAAAGATTCTCAGAATAAAGGAAGTCATTGTTTGGTTCCAACGTACAGAGAAGTTGGAGAAAGAAAATTATAAGCTCAGGTCTTTAAATTCTAAACTCAAGTTTCAGGTAGGGGATCAGAGAACTTTTATGACTACACTAATTTATTATCTCCTATAGCTTCAGGATCCAGATTTTTGAAAATGAAGTCCTAGTTCTAATCTACAGATGCCTAAACTAAATTCCTAATTTCACAAGCATTCTAAAATTATGTCAGATATTGGAAACACGAAGACCTAAACATCGAGATAAAGATTGATGGGCAGATTGTGATGAAGTTGAAGACTTTGAACTCCTAAATCCTACTGATCCTCATGTGCCTGTAGGGGCAACTTTTGTTCCTTTTTCTGAGAAGATTAATCTCCCCTTTGCCTGAAAATCTCTATTTGTCTCCAATGTCTCCCTGCTTTGCAGGGAATTGCTGCATCTCGTGGTTTCTACACCTAGAACTAGAACCAAGTCTGAGCAGACTTCCAGCATGTTGGCAAAGTATGATCCATTAGGAGACATCCTGTACGTACATCAAGGTAATTGCATCATTTTTCCAGCTTTTAACACAAACGTACAGAATATGTATAGGAACATAATCTAAGGTGTAGGATCAGGGTAGAAGGAGAATAATGTTCAATCAGGTCGAACATATTAAAATAGGTGCACTAAGCAGAGATTCTCTATTCACTGTATCAGTTTGAGTGACTGGGAATGCTCCAACAATTTGCTTAATCAACATATTCTAACCTGGACCCAAAGACAGTCCATACTAAATAAACTTGAGATTCTAGAACTTCCTTGGTATACTCTAGAGGAAAATAATCAAAGGCTGGAAAAAGAGAAATGCTGAATGGAATTTTTAATGTGAGATCTTCTCACTCACACACTAACTGTGAGAGTCCTGAAGTCATTTTCTTCATCAAACCTTTGAGGTTTGATACATTGGAGGAGGGTTCTCCAGCATCTGTGAAGAGCTCCATAAAGGCCAGGAACAACAGTGGGTGCTTTTACTATCAAGGTGGCCTCTCTGAATCCGGGGAAGATGATGAGATGCAGGAGTGACAGGGACCAGGTGGAAGCACTCGAACTCCAAAGACCTGGAACCATTACGGGTGCCAGATCAAAAACAGTTATCAGAACATATCAGAATGGTTTGGCTCACAGGGAAATGTGATCAGTTTAATAATATCAGTTATTTTGTTGATATTATCTAACTGATCACAGTTCCCTAGGACTGAAATCGATAGCAGCCCATTATTCTTACTTGATTTGCAAAACTGTAAAAGTTTCAGGTAGTGTGAATATAAGTCTGACCTTAATTCTCACAATAGAGAGTGGTGCACGTCTATATTCCCACATTGTGCCAGTTCATAGAACGAAGGCCTTTAAAACGAAAAGTGAGTTCATTTTATACCAAATGAAGACGGGAAGTGGAATCATAGCTTAAGGAATGCACTCTTCTCACCATGTTCCCCATCTCTGTGAAGAAATTGGCTTCATAGAAAACAGAATAGCATTTTGCACTATGGCACAAACTGAGTGATGACACCTTGTATATCTATGGTCACAAAATCTATAGGGCATTCTCCCATGAAGCGATCCATCTACAGTGGTGCTTCTTCTGTGACTAGGATACTAGAAATCCTAACCAGGCCAATATTGTGGGGGTGGGGGAAGGAAAAGGCATGCAGATATGAAAAGAAAAAAATTAATCAGTCACTATTTACACATGGTCTTTGTGGAAAATCCCAAGGGCTCTAGGTACTCCAACTTACTATTTAACCTCTACAAATTCATGTTATTTCCATTGACACAGTTAGAAGGTTGACACCTTCAAACTGCCATCACTCCAAAGATTTCTGCAAAGCTAAATTTCTCTGCAATGAGCTGTACGGAGGAACTTCATCCTGTTGTAAAAGGAACTGCTCTTTCTTGGATAATGAATTGTAAATCTAAATTAGATGAGTCAGTTCCATCTGGCATCCTGAACGTGCTTAGTGTTCAAATAATCTTTGACCTTTAGTGTATAATGAAGATAAAGCTGGCAAAAATTAATTACATATGGGGCTGAGGGTCAATAAGTTTAGCTTTAGCTTCACAGAAGCCAGTTTGAATTTCTAGGCTTTAGACTTATTATCTCTAATTTAGACAAGGTTTTGGACAAGCTGTCTAAACATCAGTTTCATTATGCAGAAAATAGGCATAATTTCAGGGTTGGGGCAAAAATTATTATGTAGAGAGCTTAGTTCAATGTTTCACACAGAATAAAAAATATATGAGTGGTTCCTTTTATTATTATCATTATTGCTGTTGTATTTTCATGGTAAACTAGAAGTTCTTAGTTAATGACTACAACGAGACATCATTACAAGCATTACATGAACTAAAGTAACTTCTGGCTAGTTTTATTTCATACCTTTGAATTTTTTTCTGTCATCTTCTATTTCTCATACACCTCTGATACATCATCTTGCTCTGTTGTATACATTATTGCAAGCTACTTTAAACTGTTTTGTAACGATGTTGACTTTATATAAGAAAATGGATGAGTAAATAGATAAATATACATATAAATAATCCTGAGCAGTAAAGGAATAAAATGTCACAGAATCTAAAAAGTTGGAAGTTTTTATAATAAAAAAGATGCACTGGAAGATAGAATCTCAAGTATATAAATCAACTAGAATTTAAAATTTACTTACCACTCTTTTCTTATCAAATTTAAATATAAAAACTACTAAAAACAAAAAAAGCCAAAACATTAAAAGTAAATATTTTGAAAAAGAGTGATTTGAGCAATTGTTTTATGAATTCATTTGGTTTCCAAGCTCACTGAGAAATAGGTCCCCAAATTTGCATATTCCTCATTAAGTGGGTTATTTAATTTTACTCTTCATTTACCCTGATGAAAAATTAAAGTTAATTTCATACTGTTTTTTTTTAATTTTCTAGTATAGATACAATGTACAAAAAGGAAATATTGCTACAAATAAACCAAATGAGAGAGGATCCTGAGAGAACATTATCCATGAAAACTGATTTTTTAACTGAATCAGTCTAATTATATATTGAAAAAATACCTAAAGGAATAGAACCAACATAATACTGTGTGCTTTTGAATTATCTGTCTGCATAAGAAAAACATCTTCCTTCATAACTAAAGACGTAATTTTCAAATATGGTAGGGAATTTTTATAGAATATATTATAATCACAATGTATTCTGGCTATATTTGGTTCACTATATACTTAGGTGGTAATTTATTAATGCAGGCATTTGGATAAACACTACCATATGGTGAAACACACAAAATAAAAAACAGAAGGTGTTACATAAAGGGCTAACAAATAGCATTCAATGTGTGTCACCCATAATTCAGGCTATTTAGTAATTTCAGACATTTCTGTTAAAACAGCATTATGCAAAATTGCAATTTTACTACATTGTGTATGATATGAATATGACATTCTTTTTGAAGAAGCAAAGATGTAAAGTCAAACAGTTAATTTGTTAATGTAACCTTTAAGTATATCAATAATCACTACTGACACGACTTAAAAATATAATATTGGATTTTAGGACAAATATGATTTTGGACATTTTAACTGCTTATTTTGAGATTTTATGCATACGTACATTAATTCCTTTAAACGTGTCTCTTTTAATGTTTTGTAATTGTGTAGCAGAGGTCTGAGGATAGCTAAAACAGTAAAGCACATTTATTGTCCTTGAATACACTTTTTTTTTTTTAATAAAAATCACTGGAGACTGCAGTTCTATGCAGACTAGATGATTAAGAACTGTAGGCTTACTCTCACTTAGATGTTAGAAGACATTAAAATTGACTTTAAAAATCTCACATCTGAAACACATATTGTGTTCTCTATGTTGTCTACTGCTATTATTTCCAGTATAGATTTGAGTCATTAGATTTGCCAATAAATACTTCCCTTTTGAAGGAAACAGTTTTATTTGTTCTGCAGAGAAGAACAAGCAATAAACAAAAGAAGATATAATTTGCAAGCAGACTTTTATTGCTATCCTTTGCACAATCTTAAAATACAATTGCTTTGGTGTTTTCTTATCATGGGGTTTACATTATGAAGTGCTTAACAGAAAATCACATCTTATGTATATTTTCTGAATAGACGATAGATTTCTTAACGTTACTCTTACTGAATCAATCCATAGTGTCTATATTATAAAAATCAAACTATATATTTAGTAGCTAGATAAAGAAACTAAATGTTCTAAATGGAATGTGCTTTGATTTAAACGATTAATTTGTTCATATCCACATATATTATGTAATTGTGTGGTTATATAGAGGTAAACAGAGCAGTTATCTATTTAGATGCATGATCTTATGGTACCATATGTTTCCCACAAGTACTTTAAATTCAACAATTCCACTTTGAAGGATTTACTTATTTGGGTCTTGAAATAATTTTTGTCACTAAGAATTTCGTGTAAAAATATAAATGCTCTGAATAAATGGAAGTTTTGTCATATAACTTCCATTGATTTGCTCACTAATTCATTCTCAAACAATATTTTCTTACCACAATTTACATGTTCTCTGTGCATTGGATGTTCCAGACAAAGTAGCATGGGTGTTAAGGGAGTTGGCCAGTGACAAACACATGGGTAATTTCAGGTTGCACTGCTATAAAGTGTTCTGTCCCAGAAGGTAATGTGATGGTGGAAGGGGGAGTTTGCCTTGGTTGATCAGGAGAGGTCTTGCTTCTTTTTAGGAGTTTGTGGCTATGAAAATGTGGGAATGAATCACCACTTTTCCTCCTTTTTGTTCACCTATCTAAAAATAATGTCCCTGGTCATAAAGGATCAGAATGGAAGCAAGGAGACTTGTGTAGGAGTCCAGACAAGGTAAGATGGGTGACCCAGACTAAGGTGGTAGCAGTGAAAGTTCAGAGAAGTAAGTGCATTCAGGATGTATTTTGGAGCTAGAACAGGCAGGAAAAGGAAAGGAGTCAAGAATGAGTCTTGGATCTTAGTTTTGTCAACTGGGTGATAAGGCAGAGTAAGAGCATGATTGTTCTTTTAATTTAAATGTTTCATTAGTATGTGCAGCAGTGCAAGGGATCAAAATATAAATTTTGGTCATGTTAGTTTTAAGATAACTATTAGATATTTGGAGATATCAATTAGGCCATTCAATGTATGTTTGAAAGGCCATGGAAGAAATACATAAAGCATCAGAATTTAGGCACTGCTTAAATTACATGAGCAAAATAGACTGTCTAGGAAGAGACAATGTAGAAAAGAAGAGAAGTAAGTCCAGGGGTATTCCAAAACCCTGCTGTCTAGCAGAGGAGAAGGAATAACTCAAAGAGACTAAAAAGGAGGCCAAGAGGAAGATGGTATCACAGAAGCTAGAAGAGGAAAGTGCTCTAATATAGAGAAAGTAGTTAATGCTGTTGAGGAGTCAGCCAAAGAAGACAGAGATATTGCCAACATGGAGGTCATTAGTGACTTAACACCGAGCAGGGTCAAGGTCCAACGGAACTTTTCCATTCAACATGGTGCATAGAACACATGTGTTTACCTTCACTTGTTCCCAAAACCACACTACAATGACAGCAAAGACATTTAAAGGATAAAATGTCCTATATTGGAATCTTTGACTTAAGCAAAAATTTTGATCAGGCTGTAATGTTAGCATAGAGAGATGGGCAATGTGTGTTTCATCTGACAAGGTAAAAGAGCAAATGTATCATAAATACAACGTGGTCTCTAATTATTGTCTTAATATTAAAAATCAAGACATGGCAATAAGAACATTTCATTTAGAATTATGCAATTAATAGTTACAAGAAAAACAATTGTAGCAACACTTACATATTATGTACAGTGTGCTAAACACTGTTCCATCAATAACCCCTTTGATAGGTTATATTGTCACACCTACTATGGAGAGGAGAAAACTGAAGTACAGAGAGCTAAGTAACTTGACCCAAGTCACGTGGTCAGCAAGGAGCAGAACTTTGCATCAACTCTTGCAGGCTGACTTCAGCTTCTGCCCTGGAGGTTAAAGTGCTGTCTCCAGAGAGCCAGAATCAGGAGTGAGTAGTGAGTAAAGTGGAAATGAAAATGCTTTCTCACTCCATTGTCTTTGTTCTTTAAAAAATATGTACATTTATTACCTGACAAAGTAATAAATTAAATTACTAAACAATAAATTTATAATTTACTAATAAATTACTAAATAATAAATAAATTGATGAATTGATTAAGTTATAAACTAAATTATTTGGAAAGGAAGACCATATACCAAATTTTAAGCTTGAAATTCTCTTGGTGTTGGAATAATTGATAGTTTTTAATTTGTTCTTCTTCCTTGTCTGTATTCTGGTTTTCATAAAATTGACTCCTCTCAGTTGTATAAATTTAAAAATGTTGTTTTATAAATTTTTACAAGTATGATGAGGAGTTGAAAGAGTATAACGTGAGTTTCTAGAAACATTGTTATAAAAGAAAGAATAGAAATGAGCTGTTGGAGATGTGCGATCAAGATGAAAAATCCCAGAGTGTGTTGGTATGGTGATGGCAATGATCTAGCAGAGAAGGGGGAAAGAGATGATGAGAAAAGAGGAAGTAATTGCCAAAGGTTTTGAGAAAGTGAGAAGAAATAGAATACAAAAATCAGTCTTCCTGGGAACATCCATTTCTACAGGAGTGAAGGCAGAAATGTTAAGATCAGATATAGTTAAGTGGATAGATCCTGTAGTTGGAAGAAGAGGAACTTCAATTCTGATAGTTTATATTTTCCAAACGGCATTTGAGGCAGTTCCCTGGTGAATGGGTAGGCAGGGAAGGAAGGGGTATGGAAATTTCGGGGCACAATTAGAAGATATGAAATGACCTTCAATGGGCTCATTAGTAAAATAGATTTCTTGACCATGTTATTTGTCTATTTGAGATTTGTGGCCATTCATTTAAAGTGAGAATAGACAAATTATGATAAAAGTAAGCAATAGCCTTACACATTGCAAGCTATCCTATAATGTTGCATATTATTTCATTATCACTCCATTCCCCTAACCAGAAGTCTCAGAGCCAGATTGGAACTCAGAACTCTATCACTGGCTTCAGTGAAGAACCTTCTGAAAGGGGTGTCAGATGTTCTCAGATTTAATTCCATCTAGTCATCTTCTAGCTGCCCATTGCTCTCCTTGCACAATGCAGATCTTTATTATAGCATTCTCTATGCAGGTCAGACATTTTCTCCACTTTATAATCTACTTTATCTGGAGATAGGGGAATAGTTGGAAAGGGTGGAGCCAGGCTTTTAGATGAGAAGAGTTCTCTAAGATGCATTTTCCAGTTGCTTTGTGTCATGCCAAATATCTTGCACATATGTATTTATTTTAGTTCCTTAGGGGGAAAAATCCCATAGAATCTATCCTTTAAAATAAGAACTTTCAGAATTCCCTTGTTCTCTGTATCTATTGGTTGCTCTGTGATGCTACTGACTCAACATCTGCTTTCCTGAACCCATTCAATTGTTTCCATAAAGGAGTGTTTAATCTTCATGATCTTAGTTGTGTATGTTGTGTCGATCATTTCAATGGGTGTCAAGACATTCTATATAACAATATTAATCACAGTTTTCAATCAAGTAGCAGAAATATAGTCAGGTTGAGTGACTTGTCCAGGGTAATCTTGTTAAAAACCGGCAGCACAGGATATACATCTAATTCAACTTATCTTCTCTGTAACTCTGCTTTTCAAATTTTATAATGTATCATAATCACCTGGAGTGTTTGTTAAAACACATTTCTGGGATCCAATCCCACAGATGCTGATTCAGTAGGTATGGGATGATGCCTGAAAATATAAATTTCTAATAAGCTTCCAGGGGATGTTGATTTGCAGGTCATTTTCTGTAAAAAAACCAACCAACCAACCAACCAAACAAACAAACAAAAAACCATAAAGCTTTTGAAGTTCTGCCTTCCCAAATCTCACCTTCTGGATCCAAGTCCACCAATCTTATTAATTGTCTGTACTTCCCAATGTTTTAGTGATCTTTTTTGATGTTCATGCCCTCGTCTTGGGCTCAATTGGGACTATTTTTGGAAGTTAGAGTCCTGGTAGTCTCTCCTTACAGCATCATCTTCAAGCTCCTAGAGTTACTCTTGGAAGGGTCACCTGTTAGTACTTCTATGAAAATATCTATATGATATGTAGAATTTCAGTTAAAGAATAACTCCTATATAGGAAATTAATTTGTAACCTCTGCCACTATTAAAAGTGTAACATCCTTGACTCTCTCTTCCACTTCTACTTCTGTGTAGAAAGCCAAATCCCATGCAATGTCACTTCTATTTTCTCCAAATAGATGCCTTCTGGACATCTTTATGGGCGTTGATAGTTTAAAGGCAATCACTTATTTCAAGTAGTGTTCAGACTCTCATATGCATGAAAAACAAATTATTTTTCACAAGACACAGGGTCATGTCACTAACTTAATCCCAAGAGAAGCTTATCGTCCCCCAAGAAATAAATACTGCCAAAATGAAACATCCAAAACCTGAGTTGAATCTCATATGCATGTATTAAATATGAAACATGATTCTTTAAATGTGAAATGTTTTTGAATTTAGTTACTCATATCTAACAGTTTAGATACTGACAAGACTTTAGCTACCAGTATAATCAATCCTCAAGAATATACTTTTATATTTTCTTAAATCAGACATCATTCAGGTTAAATTGACTTTATGCCAAAGATTTATTTGAATGTGAATTATGACAATCCAAAAAGAGATCGTCTTGCTTTAAAAAAAGAGATATCCTTGCTTTAAAAACGTCGACATGGAACACTGCGTACAAAAAAAATCTGAAAAGCATTCAAAGAACTTAAGATGGTAAGCATTTTCATTAAATTGTCAAGAAAGATTTCTAAACAATAAAACAAAGTCATATCATAAAATGCTGGACTTATTGTACCCAGGCAGACACGCACTTTGTGATTCAAGGCATGAAGATTAACGGGCATCAAAAAGATACTATGTCATTGAAGATATTTCATTTGTCTTGATAGCAAGTATGAATTTATAAAATGAACAATCCTAATTAAAAATCATAATTTCTAGAAAATTTCTACATCTGTGCATATTGTTCTATATCTCTATTTTGAGTATGTGTCTCCAAACCTGTATTAATAATCTCTTTTTAAATGTTTACTCATTTATTTTGAGAGAGAGAGAGAGAGAGAGAGAGAGAGAGAGAGAGCGCAAGTGGGGGAGGGGCAGAGAGAGAGGGAGAGAAGGAATCCCAAGCAGGATCCTCAGTGTCAGCACAGAGCCCAAAGTGGGGCTCTTTCTCACAAACTCTGAGATCATGACCTCAGCCAAAATTGAGAGTCAGACACTTACTGGACTGAGCCACCCAGGCACTATGCATTAATAATCTTTATGTGAGTTTAGAAATGAATAAAGCAGGGGTACCTGGGTGGCTCAGTCGGTTGAGCACCTGACTTTGCTCAGGTCATGATCTCATGGTTCATGAGCTTGAGCCCAACATTGGGCTCTGTGCTGACAGCTTGGAGCCTGCTTCGGATTCTGTGTCTTTCTCTCTCTCTGCCCCTCACCTGCTCACGCTTTCTCTCTCTCTCTCTCTCTCTCTCTCTCTCTCTCTCTCAAAAATAAATAAACATTAAAAAAATTTTTTTAAGAAATGAATAAAGCAAAATACATCCCAAGAAATGAAAGTTACCAGGTCATTTCCGCGGTCTCTATCCTCAGCAAAAACAGTAAAGCTTCGTATCTAAAGACCAAGCTGTAAAACATTGCTTCTTGGATACAACAGTATTTTATTCTGGGCATTTCTATCAGCTTCAGGTCGAGGTCAGTCCATCTCAATTATCTCTGTCTCTGACTTAGGAAGTCCACCTGTCCTTCTGGCCTTTAAAAATTGTCTTCTCATCTTCTCTTCATGTTTTTAGTAATGACTCATTCATTAACAATTCTCATTTGATGATCATTATCTTCGTACTGACCCTCTTCCCAGTCTCTCAAAAACCTGTATTTGCGGCCACTAGTAATTCTATGATGGAGTATGCAATACATATCCAATTCTTCCCTGTAAGAAAGGTCCGAGCACACAGTTCCAGCACATAGCACCGTTTAGTGTAGACCATCTCCAGATTTCAACTTATGTATGTGACAATCACCTTTAAGTTTAAATAGAAAGCTGTCAAAAATTTTTAGAAAAATGTTTTTTTCAATTACCTAAACTTCATGAGTTTTGGCGATGATGGACCTAAATAATAATGCTGATGTAAATATTTCATAATTTCCATAGAAGTCAGAGTTCTCAAATCAGTGATACATAATACTTGGTGCAAAGCAGGTAGTACATCCACATTTTGAAAATATGAAAATAAATGAGTGAAAGTGATATGCACAATCATGGTAAGAAGGCTGCAGGTAAAACCCACCTCTTTCGATTTTCTATGAGGATATTATTTCAAAGCAATTCAAAGCAAACAGTATAATAGCATACCTTGACTTCAGTTCATACTCACACTCATGAATATTACCCTTCCCACACGCTGCAAAAGAACTACATCTTTACCAAATTGGTGAACAAAATAATGCCACTTGTCCTTTATTTCTGATTTTAATTATATACCCACGTCTCCCTCATAATGTGAATATATCACGTCCCTATGATTAGCAAAAGAACTTGAGTTCCACTTAGCCATTTCAAGAGTCCAGTCTTGATTTTGAAGAGAAAACTAGACTGTCTGGTCTGTCTGGTCTGTCTGTTCCAGAAGCCCTGCTTTTCCTGTTGATATTGCTGCTCCCAGCACCACAGAGTATCCCTACAAAACACTGGGGCTGCAGACTTCAGAGGAGAGCCTGTTGTGACCAAATAGCTCCACCTTTCTTGATGGTTTGAGTCTGATTGTGTTTTTAAGCAGGCAGTGTGGGGAGAACCCCTCTGATTCTCTGGCATCTGGTTGACTTCAAATAATTTCTCAATTACAACCAATGTCACTGAAAGTTTTTTTGTTTTGTTTTGTTTTTTTCTAAATCACAAGTCAGGGCACCTGGGTGGCTCAGTAGGTTAAGCTTCGGCCTCTTGATTTCTGCTCAGGTCATGTTCTCATAGTTTGTGAGTTTGAGCCCCACCTCCCACTCTGTACTGACAGCAACAAGCCTGCTTGGGATTCTCTGTCTCCCTGTCTCTCTGCCCCTCCCCCATTCACATGCACACACATGCTCTCTCTCTCTCTCTCCCTCTCTCTCAAAATAAAATAAACTTTAAAAAAATCTTAAAAAAAAATCACAAGTCTTTCTTGCCCCCAGTCCTGCTTCTACATAGCTAGGATCATCTCATTGCCACTCCTGAAACATCTTTTTAGAATGATCTTTCAGGAGCTGCCCAAGAAGCAGTTTGTTCTCTTTTTGAGTTATTAAAACTACCTGTATTAACCAAACCCAAGATAATTAACAGATGGCCATTCTTATTGCTAAAGAATCTTTGTAACAACTCTAGTATGTCTATACTGACACACTAATTATTTGTTCCATAACAATAACACATGACTGAGCCAAACTGAAGAAAATGTCCTGGATTGAAAAAATGAAAAGTCCTGTTCTTGGATTTCCTTGTTGACACACTGAAGACATTAACGATAAGTAAAAGATGTCTTCATTTGTAAATATAACTATCTGCA
This sequence comes from Lynx rufus, assembly GCF_022079265.1. Lineage (NCBI taxonomy): Eukaryota > Metazoa > Chordata > Mammalia > Carnivora > Felidae > Lynx > Lynx rufus. Next base: position 7,928,674 of record NW_025814878.1, read on the forward strand.
AAAAACATTGCATTCATTGGTTTGCCTCTTGGAATTCAAAGCATAATAGAAGGGAACAGACTGTGGATCAAGACGCCAAGGGCGTGGTTTCTGGTCCTTGCTTTCTACTCCTTAATTTTGTCATCTTAACCAAATCACAGCTTTGGGTCCACTTTCCTCATCTCTAAAATTAGGGTGTTGAAACATTCTTAAAAAAATTCTTAAAATTCTCCAATTCTTGAGTTTCCATTTCAGAGAACAAAAGCTCACCAAGTATTCAGATCATGAAATTTTTGTCTATCATTTAAAAAATAGGGTGCCTGGGTGGCTCAGTTGGTTAAGCGTCCAACTTCAGCTCAGGTCATGATCTCACAGCTCATGAGTTCGAGCCCCATGTTGGGCTTTGTGCTGACAGCTCAGAGTCTGGAGCCTGCTTCGGATTCTGTGTCTCCCTCTCTCTCTGCCCCTCCCCCACTCATTCTCCCTCTCTCTCTCTCTCTCTCAAAAACAAATATTTAAAATTTTTTTAAAAAAGAAAAAGAAATTGCACACATATTAGCATCCCATTTCCATAAATCTTCACTGGGCGCCTGCTTTCAAGGTATCAGCTTGTATTAGCATTGTTAATAGGAGACATAGAATGAAAAACCTCCAAATTTGATGGAGTAATGGAATTAGAAATCTTGTCTGTTATTATCCTGAATTTATGATGGGGAACCTAAGGCCACAGGTTAACCGTGCCACAAGGGCCTGCCGCCTTGACTTCTATTCTAGTGACCTTTTTAGTAACATATGTCATTAAACAAAATATCCTATATCTCTCTCTTCTCAAACTTTATCATCTATGAGAGGGTAGAAGAAGTTGGTATGACATACAGCTAGTATGGCATTACAAAATTTCCTTAGTAAAAATATATCCAGCCACATTCCCCATTCATTAATTCCTGTCAATAAATGTTTATGCAAAGTACTATTTTAGTGACTGTGGAAAATCCGAACACAAGTCAATTTTGGTCTTTCACCTTCAGGAGTTCAAGCTAATATTATAAAAAGACATGAAGATAAGCAATTAGAATTAAGGCCTAATCAGATTGTTACACTTACAGAAATAGAAATGAAGTTCAGAGCAAGAACGGAGATGGTTTCCTCTGGTGAAGCTAGCTGAAATTCGGTTTGAAAAAGAAGAAAGATTGGCAGAAGTAGAGATGAGTGTAAGAATCACATTGTAGATAAGAGGATAAAATCGATATTGGAGAGTCACAAAAAGGAGAGAAAAGGGGGAAGGGATAATGTTCACATGATTCTGGAGATCCATTTTAATTTTATAAAAGTCATTCAATACACAATACTTGGGCAAATCAGTCTACGATGGCAAATAAAATACGGGTTTTAGAGGCCAGGGTGAGAAATGCCATTTGTACTTTTGCTAAATGCCATGTATAGGCAATGAGTAGCAGTGATGAGGAATGGCTAATAGAGGCAAGAACAGCCAGCAATATTCATTCAGAAAAGAGCTTGTGGAACATACAGAACATTTTAATGGCTCTGCTTAAGGAACTTGGAACCCTTCAAACTGCACCAGTCTCTGCATTTGACAGAGGAGAAGAGCATGATCAGAGAGGTTAAGTGATTTGTCAGATCGCACTGTTTGCAAATGGTGACCCCAGGGTTGAGATTCAAGTTTATCTGATGCCAGAATCTGTGTTCTTTCCACTCTACTATACTCTACTCCTGAACGAATGAGTAAGTAAAAGATATAAGATATAAGATATAAGGAAAGGTAGAAGGAAAGTGGCCAATAAGAAGTACATGCACACGCACAAAAAAAATCCCACTTAGAATTATGGTTATCCACTGGAGGGAATAAAGCAAGACTGAAAGGAGGAAATAAATAAACAATATTTTAAAATCTGAGCAGAGAAAAGACAAGGAGTTTGGATTTTTAGGCAAAATTGGTGATGCAACCCATCTACAGTCAATCAAATTTTGGCCATTTGTATTTAAAAGGTTAAAACTAATCCCATGGATCTCACTGAAGAAAAATATAAGCCAATTATAAATGAAGAAAAAGTTTAAAATTCAGTCATATTTCCTTGGCAATGTTGAATAACAAAATTAAGTTTTTAAAAAAACTTAATGGAGGAAGAAGAATCTGTGAGCCAAATATTCTATACCTCATACCCATTAGTCATCTAAAATTATGTGTTGCATTAATGGTAAATACTGAGTAAGCGATAATGATTGCCATGCCCTATTCACAGATAAGAAAACCAGACCAGAGAGAGATGGAAAACTTGGCTCACTCAGACAGCAAATGAATGGTGAATGCATGGTTTAAAAGCAAACAGCCAGACTCCAGAGCTTATCCACACACACACACACACACACACACACCACTGCTCTTAGCCTGGCACTAAGGCTGTTTCCCTAGGAACAAAAGACATTCAGCTATGTCAGAAAACCACAGGCATGCTTTTCATTTACTGTTCCAGCAGAGTGAAAGGAAAATCAAGGACTCTATGCATTAGTCAAAAGTACATTTGGTACACATATAAATCAGTTAACTAGATGAAATCAGTTTAAACAGATGCTATAAAATTTAATGCAAGCATTGAAAAATTATCTATAAAAATAATGAGTTTACCTATACCAATCTCTGTTTCAAAAGGCTTTGAAAAAAATGCAGGTTACCAAACCATTAGGGTAACAATTTCTTATTAAGGATCTAAAAAACAGGGCATCTGGGTGGCTTAGTCAATCAAGCATCCAACTCTTGATTTCGGCTCAGGCCATGATGTCGTGGCTCATGAGACTGAGCCCCTTGTGCGCTGTCAGCTCAGAGCCTGCTTGGGATTCTCTCTCTCCCTCTCTGCCCCCTCTCCCACTCACTCTCTCTCTCTTTCTCTTTCTCAAAACAAGTAAATAAACATTAAAAAAAGGAATCTGTGGGCGCCTGGGTGGCTCAGTTGGTTAAGCTTCCGACTTTGGCTCAGGTCGTGGTCTCGGGGTTCGTGGGTTCCAACCCTGGGTCGGGCGCTGTGCTGACAGCTTAGAGCCTGGATCCTGCTTCAGATTCTGTGTCTCTCTCTTTTTTCTCTGTCCCTCCCCTGCTCCTGCTCTGTCTCTCAAAAATGAATAAACATTTTTTTTAATCTGAAAAACAGAAAATGTTAAAAACAAAAAAACTACCAAATTTATTCTATAAGCTTTGTATCAAAATAAGGCTACTGTCTATTCCTAAAAAAAAAAACAAAAAAACAAAAAAACAAAAAAAAAAACAAAAAACTAAGTAAAATGTACAGAAAAAGAAATGTACCAAAATGCTAATGGTCTTAAAAATTACAAGTAAATTTGTTTTCTTCTTTTTTCTTTAGTTATATCTACAAAAGTCATGTTTGTTTTAAAGTTATTTATAAATTATTTTAAAGTATATATTGTAATTTAATACAGTTATAAATTTGTTGTACATGCATTTACTTCAAGCAGAGTTTATTGTTAAGAATTAAACTTTACTGGGAAAGTAATTTTTTTAAGTGCCAACAATTTCAAAATGTTTCACATTACAATCTACTATGAATCATTTTAGGAAAAATAAAATATGTGGTTTCATTTAGGATATAATAATTAGCATTTTTCTGTTCACACAGCACTACCATTTAAGAAAAATTGTGCTGTTGGGGTACCTGGGTGGTTCAGTCGTTTGAGCATCCAACTTCGGCTCAGGTCACAATCTCACGGTTCGTGGCTTCAAGACCTGCATCCGGCTCTGTGCTGACAGCTCAGAGCCCGGAGCCTGCTTCAGATTCTGTGTCTCCCTCTCTCTCTGTTCTTTTCCCGCTTGCACTCTCACTGTCTCTCCCTCTCTCAAAAATAAAGATTAAAAGAAAAATTGTGTTACTTATAAGACAAAACTTTATTTCTTGATTAATAGTAGAGAGAAGCTTGTCTTCATCATGCTGTTATGAAAGTGCAAAAACTTTATATTTATTCCTGTAAATGACCCTACATCACATTCAGATGTTCAATCAGTAAATTTTTTTTTTTTTAACATTTATTTATTTTTGAGACAGAGAGAGAGCATGAACAGAGGAGGGTCAGAGAAAGAGGGAGACACAGAATCCGAAACAGGCTCCAGGCTCCAAGCCATCAGCACAGAGCCCGACGCAGGGCATGAACCCACGGACTGCAAGATCATGACCTGAGCCGAAGTCGGACGCTCAACCGACTGAGCCACCCAGGCACCCCTCAATCAGTAGAATTTTGTATGCAAATATCCATATCATAAAGAACCTCTGACCAAGAATCACTACATAAAATTAATTACAGAGAAATTTAGATACAAAGAAGTTGACAGAATTGTGTGAACTTTCATGTACTTTTTTTTTTTTTTTAATTTTTTTTTTCAACGTTTATTTATTTTTGGGACAGAGAGAGACAGAGCATGAATGGGGGAGGGGCAGAGAGAGAGGGAGACACAGAATCGGAAACAGGCTCCAGGCTCTGAGCCAACAGCCCAGAGCCTGACGTGGGGCTCGAACTCACGGACCGCGAGATCGTGACCTGGCTAAAGTCGGACGCTTAACCGACTGCGCCACCCAGGCGCCCCACATGTACTTTTTTTTTAATATTTATTTTATTTTTTTTTTTTTTTAAATTTTTTTTCAACGTTTATTTATTTTTTGGGGGACAGAGAGAGACAGAGCATGAACGGGGGAGGGGCAGAGAGAGAGGGAGACACAGAATCGGAAACAGGCTCCAGGCTCTGAGCCATCAGCCCAGGGCCCGACGCGGGGCTCGAACTCACGGACCGCGAGATCGTGACCTGGCTGAAGTCGGATGCTTAACCGACTGCGCCACCCAGGCGCCCCTAATATTTATTTTTGAAAGAGAGAGAGAGAGAGAGAGACAGAGACAGAGTGTGAGTGGGGGAGGAGCAGAGAGAGGGGAAGACACAGAATCTGAAGCAGGCTCCAGGCTCTGAGCTGTCAACACAGAACTGTAATAGGTCAACTTATAAGATATCAGAAAGCTTATTGTATATAAGTTCAGCTTAAACTCACCTTTCATGAATAGTTGAGATAAAAGGCTTATGTAGTTCCCTATTAGGGTTATCGGAAATTACCAACTGCCCTATCTTGCTTCTGTGACCTCGCCTGCTTACTAAATAGATAACTTAGGATGCAAAATGCTCCCCCACCCCCTCTACCAAGATCTGGCCTAGGCAAGACCAACATGTAAAAAGCCACATACTCGCTGCCCTAGCTCAGGTGTCTAACTATGATTGGTCATTTTAAACCCTCTTAGGACAAAGAACTTTAAATTGATAGGTTCCTGCCAAAACTAACGTCTGTGTGTCACAATATAATTGGCTACCATGAAATGTTGTAAATTGTAATTGGTTAACCAAATAATGACGTATTCTGACTTGCTAAAATCCATATAAGCTCACTGCTACCTTTGTTGGGGGCCATTCTCTGCACTTTTCTCCTTAAGATCAGGAGATCAGGTTTGGCCCAGCCGTGAATAAAATCTTGCCTTGCTTCTATTTGGCATCTGGTGATTTTTCTGACAGCACTCTGTTTCAAGAACCTGATGCAGGGCTTGAACTCATGGACTGCGAGATCATGATCTGAGCCGAAGTCACACCCTTTTACCCACTGAGTCATCCAGGTGCCCCATGTACTTTTCATTCATATGTCACAAGCATCAACCCATAGCCCATCCTGCTCCATTCCCAGTCCCTTTCACATTTTCTATTTATTATTACTTGGAGGCAAACTAAAAGCATTGTAAAATTTTTATTCATAAATATTTACTATGTATCTGTAAGTACAAGGGTTTTTTCCTTTTTTTTCATCATTTTTTTAACAAAAACACATCTTTATTATATTAAGAACAATTTACAGTAAGAAACTCATAATATGGTAGTATCCAGTCAGTGTTAAAACTTTCCAATTGGTTTATAAGTGTTATAATAACTTTTGGGGTTCTTTTATAGTCTTTTAAAATAAATAAAATAAGTCTATGTGCTGGGACTGATTGAGAAGTTATTAATATCTCTTTTAATCTATATCTTTCCTTTGCAGCAATTTTTTCCTTGCAATTTATTTTTTTTTAAGTAAAAAAGATATTTGTTCCATGCACTTTCTTATACTTTAGATTGTCCTCATTGTACCTTAAAGTTTAACTTATTTTCCTATGTCTTTCCAGTAGTGGTAGATTTAGAGATTTGACTAGATCTAGTTTCATCCTCCATTTTTTTTTACAAGAATATGTGCATAACAATGTATACTGCCATCAGGATGTAAAGAATAACTCAATGTCCCCCTTTTTTGTTAGCAGTCCTTAATGTTGCATTAGGTCATTAGGGTGAAATTCTAATATCATCATTTCTTCATTTACTATCTTCAACTATTCTTTAAAAAGAAACTTTTTATAAAAAAAAAACACCTTTTTCTACTATTTTTTTTTAGCCTATTGAAAGCTTGTTTTAAAAAATCAGAGAAAAGGTGCCTGGGTGGCTCAGTCAGTTGGGCATCCAATCATGATTTTGGCTCAGTTCATAATCTCATGGTTGATGGGAATGAGCCCCTCATGGGGTTCTGTGCTGACAGCGTGGGGCCTACGTGGGATTCGCTCTATCTCCCTCAAGGGCCAATGATCAATATGTAAGTTACTTTTGGGCCAAAATAAAATTGGTGCACTCTAGGACAACCAGGAATGTCTTGCTTGGTCACAGTCCATACCCGCAAGGTCCTACAGGTGAGACAAGGAGGGATAAGAAAAACAGGAAAGACCAAGTCAGCTCTCAGAAGTAGGGTCAAGCCTGGGTAAGAATGACTACTCCCAGCACCTTGCGAGACTGACAAGGCTTTTGGCTGTGAGTGGCATAGCCAGCCAAAACGTGGGGTCAAGAGATAAGGTTTCTCCTGGACAGCTATAGGAAATTGAGATAAGGGACAACTCTTCCTTTTTCCTATAGATGGGTAATTCCCCAACCAACTCCTTTGGAATGCATTATAATTAATTTGCTTTTGCCCAAAGGCTTAGTCCTAATACAAATTAGAAGAGGGAACTTGACTTCCAGAGGGAAATATCAATGACAATACTATCCTACAATTGGATTTGTTTTGCAAATGTGAAGGGAAATGGGGAGAATTCCCCTATGTTCATTGTTTTTAGGCCTTAAGAAAAAATTGAGATATATGTAAGCAATGTAAGGTGGATTCTAATTTAATGGCAACCCTTTCTAAAGTTCAGCAATCAGGAGGAGAAACAAATAAGGGCCCCCTACCTGTATCCAAAACAGACCCAGAGGAGGAGGAAGGGAAGTCTCCCACCTCACTCTCCTCCCCCTCAGGTCCTCCATCTATATATTAAAAATAATAATAATACAATTCTGTTCCTTGCTACCCACCTTATCCAGACCCTCCCCAAAATGTAACAGGCATGTTTTCCTTACAAGAAGCTAGAATGCCAGAAGAAAAAACCTTTACATTACAAGGTTTAAGACAGACAAAAGGAGATCTAGGTAAATTTTCTGACCGGATAAGTATATAAAGACTTTTCAGAATATTACGTATGTTTTTGAGTTGACCTGGAAAGATATAATGCCTTTGTTAAATCAGACTCTTAAAGAGACAGATGTTTTGAAAAAAATTAAAGCAATCTAAGATTTAGCCCTTAAATTATGCTAAATTAGCCACTGTTTTATAAACACAAAAATGAGAGCCCAATGGCCCTCCTGCAGAGGTTGAGGGAGACCCTCATTAAATATATGGCTATCTCCCCTGGTACCCCTAAGGCTGAGATTATTTTAGAGGACAAATTTGTTACTCAATTAGCGCTAGATATTCAGAGAAAATGCAAAAATTGGCTGTTGGCTTTGAAGGGACCTTGGAGGAGCTCTTATGGGCTACCAGTTGGGTATATTACAACCAAGATCAAGAGGAGAATAAAAAAGAAAAGAAAAGAAAAGAAAAGAAAAGAAAAGAAAAGAAAAGAAAAGAAAAGAAAAGAAAAGAGAAGAAAAGAAAAGAAAAGAAAAGAAAAGGGAAAAGAAAGAAGAAAAAAGGAAAAGGAAGAGAAGAGAAGAGAAGAGAAGAGAAGAGAAGAGAAGAGAAGAGAAGAGAAGAAAAAATAAACAGAAAAGGAGGCTTAAAAAAAAAATCTGAGGCGTTAGCTGTAGCCTAACGCACTATGTCAGACCAGAATTCCCAAGGTCCTGGCACCAAGTGCCATTTATATGGCCATTCAGAGCACTAAAATGAGACCATCCTCAGAGGGGACGACCAAAATGAAAACCCCATAAACCATGCCCCTTAGGTGGAGACAATCACTGGGATCTGAGTGCCCTCAGGGACCTGTATCTGTGTGAGGACTCAGATAAGCAATGTCCCTGGAAGGGACTACCCGGGCCCTGGGGCTCTTCACAGTGGCTCCCCTAAACCAACGGTCTATCAGAAACCCAGAGCTGCCAGGAACTAAATATAGAAGGAAAACCGGTTGATTTCCTTCTTGACACCAGAGGAAACTTCTCTGTCCTCTTTTCCACTCCAGCCAACTACCCAGATGCAGGGTGACGATTACAGGCATCTCCAGAAAACTTCTAACTACATTTTTCTCTCAGCCCCTGGGATGTATATGGGAAAATTAATTTTTTTCTCATTCTTTCCTGATAATGCCAGAGAGCCTCACTCCCTTGCTAGAAAGGAACATTATAACTAAATTAGAGACTATGGTGCTACTAACTCCAGGTCAGATAAACAATGATGTGAGGTTTTGGAAATTACTAGATATTATAGCTGCGGATACCAGTGTTCAGGAAAATAGTTTACCTGCTACGTCAATTATTAAAGGAGACTCAATCCTACCTACTCTCCCCCCCAAAATAAACTGGGGTCTGACTCCAGACTGTCGCCAGCCCTTGGAATGGTTACAAACAGAGCAGGGCAATTACTATTACCAAGCTCACAGAGCTAAAAGATTATTAAAACACAGCATCAGCCCTTTCATTTAGGGAGGGACAAAACTTTTCAGACGGCCCAAAGGATGTTTACTAAGAAAAAAAATTTGTCAAGGACAGTTCTACAAGCAGTATCAGCCTGTGAAGTATGTCTTAAAAATAATCATTTCAACAACAAACTTGCTCTCCCCGGCAATCAGGGAACTGGAGGCTATCCAGTCAAGACTAACAATTAGGTTTCACTCATATGCCAAGGTCAAAGGAATTCCAACATCTGTTGGTATGCGTTATACTTTTACTAATTGGGTAAAGGCCTTCTCCTACAAGACAAAAAAAAAAAAAAAAAAAAAGGCACAAAAAGTAATACAAGTTCTGCTTTATAAAATAATACCCAGGTTTGGCTTACCTAAAAATTTACAAATTAATAATGGTAAATGGCTGCCTTCACTCTTTCTCTAGTAGAACTCCGTTCTTGGAAAAGTTTTACACCTCAAAATAAAGCAGATTGTCTGCTTATACTCAGCCAAAAGTCTAAATCATACCTCATAAGCATTAGATGCTTTAAAAATTTTTTAATTAACTTAGAGTCAAACTCTTGGAAATAGAGCCACCATTGATCACTTACATCACCTGGGTTATGAGACATCCCCTGATATATGCTGTTTACGACGTCAGGGTCTCTCCTAGATTGTTTGACAGGTTTGGAAACTTGTAGACATTATCTTAAGATGCCATCTTGTTGGTCAGTATAATCTTTACTTTGTGTTTCTCTCTTTGTGTCTGCTAATGTTTATGCCACCTTGTGCCTGTCAGCCTTCCTACAAAACCGTACTGTGGGCCACCCGACCAACCCTGGGGTAGACTCTATCTGCTGTACCCCTACACCATCCCTTATCAGCTTGAAGAAGCCAGAAAGGTCCTCATCCCTGTTTCCTAACAGCAAGTTACAGGCTCTATTCCAGGGGGAGAAGTGAATAGGGAAAGGGGTAACATTAGGCAGGGAGAGGTAAAGGACCTTCAGGGAGGCAGACTGCAGCTGCAGGTGGGAGGCTGAAGAAGCAGATGGGGTTCTCCCCTTATAAAATCCTTTATGGGCACCCTTCCCCCATCATCAAGGGCATGAGAGGGGGATCTAAATGCGATAGACAATCTAACCCTAAAACAACAGATGCAGGCCCTTGGCCTTACCCTAACCACCTTACACCACTGGGTCAGGGAGCGATTACCTATAAATCTGACCACAGACACTCACCCCTTTAAACTGATATGCCCCGATTCGAGAGACCCCCGAAAACAAACCACCAGAGTCCAGAGTCAAAGCCAAGCGGCAAGGGTCGTTTATTGCAGGTTCGAACCCGGACCTCCGCGCACTCGTTACCGGTGACGCTAAGAGGTCCTGAGTGAGGATCTTACAGCTTCTTTTATAGACAGGCACAAACAAGTTAGGGATTTTTCGAGGTTACAGAGCTGTTATTGGCTGACATTTAAATTTGAACACTCAGCAGAACTTGATTGGTTCCCGCCTTTTTTCAAACCACTCAGCAGAACTTGATTGGTTCCCGGCTTTAGGTCAGACCACAACCGGCATGTCCTGGCTGGTTCCGGGAACGGAGGGGGGGGGGGGGGGAGGTCTTTTCTTTGCAGTTGTGAGTACACCTGGTAATTTTTCTCTTAGTCTCTCAAAACCAGAAGATGCAATATAGATAAAAGAATGAAATTGTCCAACCCCTAAAATCTCTCTGGAGGGGCCCGTTCACTGTCATTCTGTCCACCCCTACTACAGTAAAGGTAGCTGAAGTGGGTCCCTGGGTTCACTACAGCAGAGGGAAGCCGGAGTCTCGAAGCTGGGAGTGCATTCCCGATCCAGCCAGCTGTGCAGGCTGACCGTACAGAAGAAACAATCTGCAGCTTTAGTCACTCCGGAAGCTGACCGATCTACGCATGGCAGAAGCTTCAGGAATCAATGGTTTGGTGAAACAAAAGACTGTCCGTATTTTCTATATGTTTCCTTGCTGTCATGCACTGTCACGTTTTGTTTCTCACTATTATTGTGATTCTTGCTCTACTCTTTGCCATGGGATTGGCCAAGGCTGCCCGGGCCGGCTGAGAGATTTCTGTTAACACTCACCTTCCTTTTGTGGAGAGGTTACTTGGTTGGTACCAACATGGGGCAACAATGGTCGTAAGAAACTAAAACATTAGATCCCACAAACCTTTAGTAACACAAAATACCCCAGTCCTACTACTGGGGTTTGGCTTCTCAAAAGCTCCATCTTTGGGAAAAACTGTCTTGCTTAGTGGGGAAAAAAGTTCATCGCCGTCTCTCTTAAAAACTTAACGTGCCTAGGCCGAAGATTTTATAACTCAACTGCCCGAAAACCCAATGATGGGGGACCCCAGATCACCTTGAGCCAGATCCCCACCCCTTGTCTAACGTCTCTCTTCTCCGAGAGGCCTGAGACAATGTCAATGCAGCCATCAAATGGCAGGTCCCAGGTTTACTGTACTAGGTATGTGGAAGGACAGGCTATATAGCATTTCTGTCAGTCTAGTCAGGGTCCTGTGTGCTGGAAACTCTTCCTCCATCTTTCTTCCTGTTCCCACTTGCCAGAGGGAAACACCTGGAAATACAAGTGTATGGGGACTGGAAGACTCAAAGGAAACAGAGCCTTACAAATTAGCAATTAAAAAGATGATAAATGACCCCTCGAGGGTATAATCCAAATTCAGGGCCCTGCCACCTGAGCAGAGGACAGGTCCTGGGGGACCTGCGGGAAATGGGGGACACTCCCATTTACATGCTAAACCGCATAATCAAGCTACCAGCAGTTATAAAAGTTATAACCAATAAAACTGCCCCACCTCTTAACTTACTAGCCAAGCAACAAACCAAAATGCTCAATGTTATCTATCAAAATCACCTGGCCTTAGATTACCTAACTTGCTTCTGAGGAAAAAGTTTATAAGAAGTTTAACCTAAACAACAGCTGCCTACAGATGAGTAATAAAAAAAAAAAAGTCATAAAAGAGACCACAAATCAAATAAAAAGGATTGCTCATGTCCCCGTCCAGACCTGACACAGTTAAAACCACAGGCACTTATTTGCAGGATGGTTTTCAACTTTCAGGGGATTCAAAACTCTCATTAAAAAAATTATCCTCCTAATTCTGGGAAGTTGCTTAATCCTACCTTGCTTAGCTCCCCTGGTTGCACATGCCTCATTGAGGCCATGATTTAAAAAGGACGGCCACTCATGTAATGATGTTTTAAAAATATAGATCTCTAAACCAAGATGATGCTCTTTGACCCAAAATAGAGGGGTCTGAGCATCAAAGCATCAAAGGGGGGAATGTGGTAGGGTCCCTTCTTAAGAAAAGAAAAAAAAAACCCTCTAGGCAACCTGGTTATACCTGTTTAAAAGTAGGTGACAACATCCCTCACGACCTTGTAACATGAGACCACTTAATCAGACAGCATGTTTATATGTTACCATATATGGGAGACAAAGAAGTGGAAAATAGATTTAAAAAACTACACCACGTGGTGTTCCGGGCTCAGTTCTTTGGGTAGGAACCAAACTGAGTGGTGCTAGCAGGAATAAAGTTGCTTCCTGGAAAGAAAAGCCTCGATGTCATGACTCTGTGCGAGAATTCTATTACACTCTCTCTCTCTGCCCCTCCCCCGAGGGGATACACCATGGATTACATTATAATTATGCATTAAAAGGAAATGTTAGGTTGCTCACAGAAAAACACAAATGCAACAGTATGACATAAAGATCCAGCATGATGTAAAGATCTAAGTCCAAGAGTGCTTAAAGGACTCCTATTAACCATAAAATAAAAAACTCCAAATGAAAATAAAGCCTATTATCATAGTTTAATTGGCACCATTTGTGTCCCAATGGCATGTAAAATGTAGGCCATCTGATAATCAATATGATTTCAACTTTGAAATGCTTTTTAATATGACAAGGTGATCCATGAATATGCTTTTCTTGAAATTCGTACACGAGCACAAACATCCATTCTCAGTCCCCTGCCCCAGGTCTAATAATGTCCCTGCCTCAGGTCTAATAATGTTTAGCTTGTTTACTGCTGGGAATCAAAATATTCCCTTTGACGTATATTCTTTTAGACATTTCCTATGCATTGAGATACAGATGCAAATTCTAAAGTATGTAATTGGTTTATTGTTTCTTTTCCCCATTAGTGTCATTATGTATTTCTATAGTTACCTTTTTTTTTGACAGGATGATATATTTTATTGACGAGATGGGAAAAGGTACAAGCATATACTGCTAGAGAGAGTTTCAGTTGAGATACTCTGCAAAGCAATTTGGCAAGTGCATGCTACGATTTAAAATGTGCATATCATGGGGCGCCTGGGTGGCGCAGTCGGTTAAGCGTCCCACTTCAGCCAGGTCACGATCTCGCGGTCCGTGAGTTCGAGCCCCGCGTCAGGCTCTGGGCTGATGGCTCAGAGCCTGGAGCCTGTTTCCGATTCTGTGTCTCCCTCTCTCTCTGCCCCTCCCCCGTTCATGCTCTGTCTCTCTCTGTCCCAAAAATAAATAAAAACGTTGGAAAAAAAAATTTTAAATGTGCATATCATATCATCTGAAACCCACTCTCTACTTCTACTCCAGTGCAAAAGCTCTCACCTATGTAAAGGAGGCACGCCGCCCTTTTTGTAACAGAGCAACAATGAGACATGCTAAGTGTTTCAATGGGAAAAGGGAAAAAATGAATGACCCACTGTGGAATACTATCTATACAGCAGTTAAGAATGAAGTAGAGGGGTGCCTGGGTGGCTCAAAGTGGGTTGACCGCCATACTCTTGATTTCGTCTCAGGTCATGATTCCAGGGTTGTAAGTGAGCCCCACGTCTGGCTCTGGGCTGGGCCCAGAGCCTACTTAAGATTCTCTCTCCCTCCCTCTCTCTCTCTCTCTGCCTCTCTCTCCTGCTTGCGTGCTCTCTCTCTGTAAAGTAAAAAATAAATTAAAAAAAAAAAAGAAGAAGAATGAAGTAGGCCTATAAGTACAACCATGGATGGTTTCCCCAAGACATCTTGTTAAGGTTTTCTTTTTGTTTGTGTCTTTAGATGAAATTTATCCAAATATATTTAAATGCTAAGAGGAAGAAGATTGTAAAGAGGGTAGAGGTAAAGGCACAGGGAGGGCTTTTACTAGACCTGAAGTCCCTGTAAAGTGATAAAATTTAGAGTTCTGGATGAAGATGAACACGTCCGGAACAGAACGAAAGGAAGGGAGCACACACATCGTAAGGGGCACAAAGGCGTTCATTCTACTCTTCTCCCAATTCTTGTTTATCTTAGCAAGTTTTTATGTCGAATCCCCATCTAACCACCTGCCCAATCTAACAAACCCTTTGTATCTTCTGCTAAAGTTTTGGAATACCCTCTGTATTGCTTTCCTAAGGCTGCCGCTGTCACAAATCCATCACCACAAACTGAGTGGTTTACAACAGAAATTTATTCTAGTTCTAGCGGCCAGAAGTCAGGAACCGAGGCGTCAGTAGAGTCACACTCTCTTCTAGGGCTCTAAGTGACTGCCCTTCCTTGCCTCTTCCATCCCCCTGGGGAGCCGGGTGTTCCTTGACCTGTGGGCCCACACAGCTGCATCTGTTTCACGTGGGCTTCTCCCCTGTCTTTCCTCTTCTGCCTGTGTCTTCCACTTGTAATTGGACCACAAGTTTCCAAAATAATCTCATCCCAAGATCTCTAATTTAATTCCATCTGCAAAGACCCTTTTCCAAATAAGGGCAGTTTTACAGGTTCTGGGCACTAACATGTGGGGACCTATCTTTTGGGGGCCACAATTCAGACCACTACATACTCTTAATTTTTTTTCTTTTGATAAAGACCTCATTTCTTGTATTTTTATGTCTGAAGATGATACAACTTTAGATCTTAAGGGAAAGGTGCATAGAATTAAAATAGAGCATGTGGGGCACCTGGGTGGCTCAGTCAGTTAAGGGTCCGGCTCTCAATTTTGGCTCAGGTCGTGATTTCACACTTCATGAGATGGAGCCCCACATCTGGTTCTGCACGGACAGTGCAGAGCCTGCTTGGGATTCTCTCTCTCTCCCTCTCTCTCTTCCCCTCCCCTGCTTACTCTCGCTCTCACTCTCTCTCTCAAAACAAATAAACTTTAAAAAAAAAAAAGAATTAAAATAGAATATACACCAAATGGCGCAGGATGGCTAGGAAGTCAGATATTTGAAAAGCTCAATGTCTGATATGAGTAAGAAAATGGGAGGAAAGGAAGAATTCCTGAAAAAATCAAACTCTCTTGTCAATACATTTTTTATTTTAGAAAGAGGCTGGTTATGGTGATTGGAAGAGGAAGCCAATTTGGAAACTGCAGAAGATATAATGTAAGAAGGGCCTCACTGGGAGCCTGGGTGGCTCAGTTGGCTGGGCATCCAACTTTGGCTCAGGTCATGATCTCACAGCTTGTGAGTTTGACCCCACATCGGGCTGTGCGCTGACAGTGCAGAGCCTGCTTAGGATTCTCTCTCTCTCTCCCTATCTTTCTCCTTCCCTCTCTCTCTCTCTAAAAATAAATAAATGAACTTTTTAAAAAATTCAAAACCCAATGTAGATAACAATCCTGTGAATTAAACTATCCTTTGTCTTCTCCATATAACAGAGGAAGTCAAAGAGAAAACTGAGAAGGTCCTGTTTCTGGTAACCACCCGGAGGGCGGCTGCGGGTCTCCTGTCGCTCACTCTTACTCCACAGGCCTCGTTTTCCCCGGGAGATTACAAACTCCTTGAGAATAAGCACGTGGAATCTAATACTCATCTCCCAGTAAGATTTCTGAGCATGTGCTCAAAAACCAGAAATATTTTTCCCACTGGAAAAGCGAGGCAACTAAAATCTAACATCACAACCCTGGCTCTACAATGTCAGGAAGAGAAAGCCGTGTTTCCTGATTCACAGAGCTAATAAATCCAAGCAGACGCAGAACAGACTCTCCCCTGAACCACGAAAGAGGTGAGTCCTAGGGAGCAGTAGGTAGCCCCCTGGACAGCGGGATGGCGGAGACCCAGGGAGACAATGTCTCATCTCTAAGTCCACAGCACCCTCTTAGCGGGTTCTGGACCACCAAGAAGCTCACAACTTTCCGAGCTTCATCTTTCTCATCGGTCGAAGTAACGGAAGGAACAAACAATATGAGCCCAGGCTTTCTTTTTTTTTTTTTTTAATTTTTTTTTCAACGTTTTTTATTTATTTTTGGGACAGAGAGAGACAGAGCATGAACGGGGGAGGGGCAGAGAGAGAGGGAGACACAGAAACAGGCTCCAGGCTCTGAGCCATCAGCCCAGAGCCCGACGCGGGGCTCGAACTCACGGACCGCGAGATCGTGACCTGGCTGAAGTCGGACGCGTAACCGACTGCGCCACCCAGGCGCCCCGAGCCCAGGCTTTCAAGAGAGTAGAGCGTAGTGCACGCGCGGCGGTGGCTGGAGAATTACTTTGTTGCCACATCCTGAGTAACCTGCGCCAAACACACCGCAACAAATAACCCTAAATGACCTTGGGAGCAGGCATGTAAAGAAGGGATTGGAAGTCAGCAGCAAGGTTACTTGCTACAGGAAGCAGTGGAGTCTCTGTGGACTCATCGGTCCTGTTTTGTTTTGGTTTCGTTTTTCATTTTAAAAATAAACCATGGGACCATTAAAAGACACTCCTTGGGGGGCGCCTGGGTGGCTCAGTCGGTTAAGCGTCCGACTTCAGCTCAGGTCACGATCTCGTGGTCCGTGAGTTCGAGCCCCGCGTTGGGCTCTGGGCTGACAGCTCAGAGCCTGGAGCTGGTTTCGATTCTGTGTCTCCCTCTCTCTCTGCCCCTCCCCCGTTCATGCTCTGTCTCTCTCTGTCTCAAAAATAAATAAAAACATTAAAAAAAATTTAAAAAAAAGACACTCCTTGGATAAATTCACATATGAGAGGGGCAAGTAAAGAAAAGGGGCATAAAGTTGGGTTGCCGACAACTGTTTCAAAGGAATTATAGATCAAAACTGTTGCTTCAGCAGGTGCAAGCGGCAAATCAATCGCAAAATGCTTTCCTTCGGGGTCAGAAAAAGAAGGGAAGAGGAAAATCTACTTCAGCTTTTTGTTCAGGCTGGCTCTACAAATAAGACACCGAGAGAGGAGAGAATCCAATATACCCCTTCTCTCCATTTTTTTTCCTTTTCTTAAGGTTCTGCTCACTAATCTCACAACGTGTTTTATGGCACAAAATGACACAGCAGGAAAGACAATTTGACAAGCCATCTGGTGTATTTCCCTAAGAACCTGCAGAAGCGAAGGAAGGCTCTTTTTCCGTAGCACCATCTCAGATTCACAGGCTAGCTCCTGTCCCCTGGGGAATTAGTGTGCGGACTAATGTGAGACATGAAGAGGTGATTGTCAGGAGCTTTATAATGTATTTGGTAAAAGGTTGTCTATAAGCAACAGTGTGATACAGTCATAAAAATAATAATCTAACTCATAGGATATTTTATAAACACAATCAAAGGAGGAATATTAAGTAACCATATTAAGACTTATTACAAAAGCATTTGGGGGTGAGGTGGGAACGGGAGGAGGGAAGCTATATTTAAAGAACTTCATAACATAGCCTTCCATGAGAAAAGAAAATACGTTCTAAGGGCACATGGATGGTGGGTAATGGGAATAAAAGAAAAAAACAATTTGCAAATAGTAGATATCTAGGCAATTGTTTACAAAGTAGTAAAATTTAAAGATCCACTGATTTTGGTAGCATCAGAGGAGTGCTAGGGTGCAGACTCAGGTGATTCTTGTGCAAAATCAAAATTCCCTCAACCTGCCACCACTGGGTAAAAACCTGCCGAGGACTGGTTTTCAGGATCTGGAGTTGTATCTGGCAAATGCTGACTGAAATGTCTAATTGAAATGTTTTTTAAAAATAAGACACTTAAACACTGAATCGTGATTAACTGCCACTCAGATATGATTTGTTTAGTCTAAGGTTATATCAATGAACTGAGAGGGACCTTCCGGTAAAATACCTTTAATGACATGGTCACCATTTACTTTCAAGACCTCTGCTGTTCCAACCTATAGTAGGAGTCAGAAGTTGGATCTCTAATTTCATACTAAATAACCACATTAGCAGATCCTTTCCCACTATATAATGCTACCTATTTTTGTTCCCCTTGAGAATTGTGTCACTGTGATAATTAATTTTTTCTTAATCTAGGTGAGGGAAGTTTCAGTTAATTCTCGTGAAAGAGCAAATTCTAAAATGATTTTAATTAGGGGTACCTGGGTGGCTCAGTCAGTTAAGCGTCTGACTTCAGCTGAGGTCATAATCTCACAGTTACAAGTTCCAGCCCCGCATCAGGCTCTGTGCTGACAGCTCAGAGCCTGGAGCCTGCTTCAGATTCTGTGTCTCCCTCTCTCTCTCTGTCCCTCCCCTGCTTGTGCTCTCTCTCTCTCTCTCAAAAATAAACATTAAAATGATTTTAATTAAAATTCTAAGATAATATTGAAAACCTGCTACTTGAGTATTTGAGACATTCCATTTATTTTTTGTTCCTTTGACCAGAAGGAATTATTACCACACAGAACAAATCTCACACTTAATGACAAATAACTTATTATCTTGCTTCTTAAAGCCACTCTTCCTTCCAAATTCATAATATCTACTCAACAATTTCTATTTGCCAGGAATTCAATGATAATTCACCACCTATCCTGTGACTCAAGCAAAATACACCACAAATCCTTTTTTCATCCTTTTTACCCATTTCTTACCAGGTATAGCACTTTTCATTTTGGAAAAAAAAAAAATCAGACTTACCTAAAGGTTGCAAATGTAGTATGAAGAATTCCCTTATACACTTCAGCTAAATTCTTCAAATGTTAACTTTTTTTATTGTTATTATTGGAGAGAGAGAGAGAGAGAGAACACGTGAGCATGAGAGGGGGAAAGGAAGAAGGAGAGAGAGAGAATCTTTACCAGGCTCCATGTTCAGTGCAAAGCTCCAGAGGGGGGCTCAACTCCACCACCCTGGGATCATGACCTGAGCAAAAATCAAGAGTTGGACGTTCAACTGACTGAGCCACCCAGGCGACCCCTCAAATGTTAACATTTGATCACACCTTGGTTAACCGATTGACTGATTAAATAGACAGCTAGAGACGTTGCTATAATTTTTGCTGAAATTTTCGTAAGTTGCAAAGATGATGTTGCCTTTATCTCTAAATATTTCTGTGTATGTTTCCTAGAAACAAGGATATTTTTATATGACTGAATGTACTTGTTAAAATCAGAAAGGTAATGTTGATACAATACCATTTCCTAATCCATTAATCATATTCGAATTTTTCTAATTGTTCTACTAATGTCCTCTTTATTGCATTAAGTTATGATATCTCTTTACTCATCATTAAACTGGAACAATTCTCAGTCCCTCTTTGTCTTTTCTGCCCCGAACAATTTTTTTTACATACAGGCTAGTTATTTTCCTGAACCTCCCTTAATATGGATATTTCTGATGTTTCCTCATGTTTAGATTTATAATATGCATTTTTGACAGGAATGCCACAGAAGTGATGGCATTCACCCTTCTCAGTGCCGCGCATCAGGAGACACATTATACCAATTTGTCCTATTATTGTTAACATTAACTTCGATCACTTGGTCACAATGGTGTCTCTCAGATTTCTCCGTTGTAATGCCACTATTTTTCTATCGTAATTAATGTTTCTTGTGAGAACACACTTTGAGACTGTGCCAATATGGTTTTTTCCATGATATCATTGCCTTCTCATTTTTATATCTATTTATTATTCTTCCCTGAAAAAAAAAAATCATTGAAATTCCTGCCAAATGGTGATCTCCTAATACCATCTTCTTCAGTTCTAGTTAGAATCCTTCGGTAGAGAAGAACATTCCCTTTAAATTATTTAGTCATTTATTTGTTTGTGTCCGTATATACTTAATTTTCTTCATATTCACTGGTTGTACTTTTCTATTATCACTAATCTTTTGTTGAAGTTCCAATTGTCCTATATTCAAGATGGCCCCTGTGTCTTTTGACGTATCCTCATTTTTTGAGATTACCTTATTTTTTTGTCATCAAAGCTATCCCAGGTTCATCTTATACTTTCCTTAAATATATTAATAAATTAATATCTTAACGCTGCTGTAACAAAGTACCACAGATTGAGTCGCTTAAATGAGAGAAACGTATCATCTCATAGTTCTAGAAGGTAGAACTCCAAAATCAAGGTGTCGGTAGGTCAGGTTGTTCTGGGACTGTGAGGGAGAATCTGTTCCAGGTCTCCTTGGCTGGTGCATGGCCATCTTCCCCCCGTGCCCCTTCACTTCATCTTCCCTCTACATACATCCCTATATCTTTACATACTATTCTTCCTTTTTATAATGACACCAGTCATATTGAATTACAGCCCACCCTAATGACCTCATCTTAACTAGTTGCGTTGAAATGGCCTCATTTCCAAATAGGGTTGGGACTTCAACATACGAAATTTGAGGGGACACAATTCAACCAACAGCACTGTCTCAACACTTGAATCAGCCATTTCTCCAAGGAGTTCGGACTCCTTTTATTAGAAATTGGTATTTAGAAACCAGTATGTAAATGCTGGATGAGCCGTCTAATTTGGGGACATAATGGGTAGTGGTCCCCTTCCACGGACACAGCTAAGAACTGTAGACACCACCACACCTACTTCTACTTTCACATCTACGTCGGGAGCCAGAGATACGTGACTAGTGCGTACGCACACAGACTGAGTTCACACTGAAATCCATGATTCTAATCCAATACCACCGAATTTATTATAACTTTTCTCTTTCCTTAATTTAAGCCTCTCTCTAAAAGTTAGCAACCTGGGACCTATTTTCCACAGAATGTTTATTTATTTGCTCAAGCCATGACTACACATATAGTAGTTTTAGAATTAAACCAAACCACTGTGTAAAACAACCATTCTGAGTTCTTGGTCCAGCATGTAAAGAACTTGCCAGTTCAAACACCATATCACAAGGATATGGAGTAACATGAACTCTCATTCACTGTTGGTGAGAATGAAAAATGATACAGCCACTTTGGAAGACAGTTTGATGATTTCTTACAAAACTAAATATTCTCTTACTATGTGATACAACAATCAACTTTGGTACTTACACAAAGGAATTAAAAATGTATGTCCCTCAAGAACTTCACATGAATGTTTATAGAAGTTTTACCCGTAATTGCCGAAACTTGAAAATAACCGAAATGGCCTTCACTAGGTGAATGTGTAAATAAACTGTAGCACATCCAGAAAATGGAATATTAGTCAATTCTAAAAAGAAATGAGCTATGAAACCATGAGAAGACATGAAGGAAAGCTAGATGCTTATTACCAAATGGAAAGAGGATATCAGAAAAGGCTACACCATGTATGATTCCAACTGGATGTCATTTTGGAAAAGATAAAACAATGGACATGGTGAAAAAACTCAGTGATTGCCAGGGCAGGGATAAATAGATCACAGAGGACTTTTAGGGCAATGAAACTATTCTGTATGATCTCATAATGTTGAAAACATATCACTCTACAGTTGTCAAAACCCATAGAATATATACCACTGAGGGTAAACACCAATGTAAACCATAGATTTTGGGTGATAATGATTTGTGAATATAAGTTCATTGATTACAGGGGCACCTGGGGGGCTCAGTCGGTTGAGTGTCTGACTTTGGCTCAGGTCACAATCTCGCAGTCCGTGAGTTCGAGCCCCGCATCGGGCTCTGTGCTGACAGCTCAGAGCCTGGAGCCTGCTTTGAATTCTGTGCCTCCCTCTCTCTCTGCCCCTCTCCCACTCATGCTCTGTCTCTCTCTCTCTCTCCCTCTCTCTCTCTCTCTCTCTCTCTGTCAAAAATAAATAAAAACATTAAATAAATAAAAAAATAAATAAAAAATAAGTTCATTGATTATAAAAATATACCATCCTGATGCACGATGTCAACAGTGGGTAAGGCTAAGTGTTGGGGAAGGGGTATATGGGGACTCTGTGCTTTCTGATCAATTCTTGCTATGAACATAAATCTTCTCTAAAACATAAGGTCTATTTTTAAAAAATAAGAACACACACGCTAATTGAATTTAACATTGGTTTATATGTTTTGTCTTTCTCCTGAGAGATATAGTCGAAACACCATAAGAGACTTATATTAGGTCCCCCTACTCCATCCCTTCAGTATGGTTATGTTCTTCATTTAGAATATAGTTGGTTTCCTTTTTTCTGTACTATTTCATTTTGAATTTTCTTCATTTATTTCACTTATGTATTTGGTAAAAGTTCCATAAAATCTTAACATAGTTCTAAAAGTCAGAACTAAATGAAATAATATATTCTGAGAAATGTCACTCCATGACCCTGTCCTCAATTCTGCACTATTTCCACCCCATTCTCTTCCAACTCCCATAAATGACTAATCTTATTAGTTTATAGTTTATTCTGATTATACTTACTTTACTCACAAATAAGCAAGCACACGGAGCATATTATAGATATTCTTATGTGACTCACTTATTTATTTTAATGATATATCCTGGAGATCATTTAATATCAATTCATCAAAGCCTTCTTTCTGCTTTTTCTGAATTGCATCCCACCAAACTGTGTGGATGTACCATGCTTGATTCAACAATCCTTTTACATGTGGTTATTTAAATT
Source organism: Lynx rufus (assembly GCF_022079265.1). Classification (NCBI taxonomy): domain Eukaryota; kingdom Metazoa; phylum Chordata; class Mammalia; order Carnivora; family Felidae; genus Lynx; species Lynx rufus. The sequence continues at coordinate 7,951,363 of NW_025814878.1, forward strand.
GTTTCCAATGATTTTCAATTATAAGCCAAGCTACCATGAATAAAATATGTGCATGTACTTTTTTGTGTTGTTGGAAAATCCAAACATTTGATACAATTTTCTTTATTCATTCAAACAAGTAATCATGGAACCTGACCTGTATGCCAAGCATGAGAGACAAGATGGCAAAAAAATAAACTGCCGGGCTCATGAGACTTTCATTCTGGTGTGGTACTCACACTTTCCTAGAACTCTCTTCAATGCATACAGTTTCAATTCAGGTCTATGTTCACTGGTTCATTCAGTAATGCTTAACATGTATTTATTGAGTCCCTCTCAATGAGAAAGTAACCTCATCTTTGGGCTCCCTGTTCTTCTATTCCCTTCTTATCTGTCCCTCCTATTCATTTATGGAATCACGTTGCTTCAAAATAAATATTCTTCTTCCGTCTTCCAATTAAAAATCTCTGTACCCCTGAAAACAGGATAAAGTCCAGACTCCTTAACAATGAACTTGCGGGTCCTTCACAACCTTACCCATCTACCCAAATGGTTTTTTTTTTTTTTTTTAAATTTTTTTTTTCAATGTTTTTATTTATTTTTGGGACAGAGAGAGACAGAGCATGAACGGGGGAGGGGCAGAGAGAGAGGGAGACACAGAATCGGAAACAGGCTCCAGGCTCCGAGCCATCAGCCCCGAGCCTGACGCGGGGCTCGAACTCACGGACCGCGAGATCGTGACCTGGCTGAAGTCGGACGCTCAACCGACTGCGCCACCCAGGCGCCCCTCAAATGGTTTTTTAACAGCCCTCCAACCGGCCATAAAGGTTAACTTGCTTCAAGCGTATGCACTCGCTGCTTGCTGAGCTGAGTCCCTTGGTCTGTAGCTGAACCAATGTACTTTCCTCGAGACTTGCAGACCACTGGCTTTGAGGAGCAAAGGACCAAACTTTCCCAGAAGATAAGGTCGACCACATTTGAAAATGACTGTCACTGATGCCAGCAAGTCTATTCAGGGTCATCTTGACATAAGAGTAACCACCTGGCCACCTGCTTCTCCTGCACATAACCCCCCCTCCCTCTTCCCATGCTTTCCCCTTTAAAACCCTCCAGCTTCCCCTGGCTGCGGAAGATGGTCGCTAGTCCACCATCTTCCCAAGTTGCCAGCTTCCTGAGTAAAACAACCATTCCTTTCCCACTCTCACTTGCTTCCTGAATATTGATTTTGAGCAGCGAGAAGCCGAACCTGAGTTTGGAAACAGTTCTGTCGGGTATCGTCAGGATCTCACCTTCTGTCAAATACTCCAGCATGCACTTCACACCCTGGGAAATGGTGCTCCCTATTGCTAGAATACTCTTTTCGATCCCCACCTTAACAAAATCCTATTCATCCTTCAGTGATAGGCTCTGCTTTGAAATCTTGTCAGATTTCCCACAGTAGATCTAGCACTTTCTTCTAGCATGCTCCCCAAATATATGCTATGGTCTTCTGGACAAAGATTCACACTCTAGTATCTCACTAGCGGTGAATTTTTCCAGGACAAAGATTGACTATGGTGCCCAAAGTGGGATATCAGTAATACTCTTGTGAATCGATAAAAGAACTGCATTTTTCAGTAAAGGTTTGAAAAACCTCTTTTATTTTGTTTGGGAGCAAAATTAAGGCACTAGCAAAGATAATAACTGCTCATCTTTATTTTTTTTAACTTTTTTTTTTTTTTGAGACAGGGAGAGACAGAGCATGAACAGGGGAGGGTCAGAGAGAGAGGGAGACACAGAATCTGAAACAGCCTACAGGCTCTGAGCTGTCAGCACAGAGCCTGATGCGGGGCTCGAACTCACAGACCGTGAGATCATGACCTGAGCCGGAGTCGGACGCTTAACTGATCGAGCCACCCAGGCGCCCCAATGTTTATTTATTTTTGAGACAGAGAGAGACAGAGCATGAACGGGGGAGAGTCAGAGAGAGAGGGAGACACAGAATCCGAAACAGGCTCCAGGCTTTGAGCTGTCAGCACAGAGCCCGACGCGGGGCTCAAACTCACTGACCGTGAGATCTTGACCTGAGCCCAAGTCGGCCGCTTAACTGACTGAGCCACCGAGGCGCCCCATTAACTGCTCATCTTTAAATCACCCTAGTGATTTCCTTGTAGAATGACAGCAACAGCATGGTAACACACAACAAAACTGCTACAGCTCTTAGGGGCGCCTGGGTGGCTCAGTCGGTAAAGCTTCCGACTTCAGCTCAGGTCATGATGTCGTGGTTGGTGGGTTTGAGGCCCGCATCGGGCTCTGTGCTGACAACTCAGAGCCTGTATGTAGCCTTTCAGATTCTGTCTCTGTCTCTGTCTCTGTCTGTCTGTCAGTCTCTCTCTCCCTGCTCACACTCTGTCTCTCTCTGTCTCTCAAAAACAAACATTAAAAAAAAATATTGCTACAGCTCTTCTCCCAGAAGCTGAGACAGCTCTTCTCCCAGAGGTCGAGCGAGCTAACCCACGAAGGCCTCTTGGAAGAACCACAGCTTAGCAAAGGAACGAGTGCTCCACCCATGAAGTTAGAGAGCAATATTTGTCTCATTAGTGAGAAGAAATAATCAGTTTAAATCATTCTTTTCTGGTCTTCTGTAAGGAAGAGCGTACCATGACTTCCTGAAGTTTCCTAGGTATTCAGTTTTGACAAAGGGGCAGATTTGGTTTATATCAAATTGACGTTAAAATCTTTCGGCATTTTTGAAATGGAGAAATGGCTCATACTTTTATCTGAGAAAGGTATTCAATTTTGAGAAGATCGTGAACTTATTTTGAATTGTATTTTGAAGTAGTTCTTGATTTTTATAATTTTGCAGGGATTTGGAAGGGGAGATATGTACTTTTTATACAATTGCAATGGAAACAGATTATCTACAGGTAATTGAGGGGGTCTTTGTTCTAAAGAGGAAGGATGAATTGTCACGAGAATCCACAGAATTTTAAATTGGCTTAGTAAAGACAACAAATCCATGTATGTACTTTAGAAACCAGTGATTTTTAGGGCAGCTTAGATTGATGGTAAATCACACACACACACACACACACACACACACACACACACACACTTTCAGGAGAGCAGAGATACATGAGGAAACAGGCTTGTGAATGACAGGGTCACCTGTGTGAAGGACTTTTGTGTATAATGTTTTTGCGACTGGAAAAACTTGGTTTTATAAAGGAAAAAGAGCAAGATTACTCACTCATTTATGGTAAGTTCCATGTCACACTTTCCAGGAAGTGGATAGTGAGGGTCAGGAATATTCCAAAAATAGAAAGAAAAGATCATTTTCCTTATTGCAAAGAAAAAAATATTGCTTTTACTAGTAGAAAACCTTTAGTGTGTCTGTAGATAAGATTTTAGCTTCTTAATATATAGTTGCATATATACACCTGATTACAGTACTAGCAAAGTTAATAAAACCCCCTCTTTAAATCACTCTAGTGCATAAGACAGTATGCATTATGCTTAAAAACTTAAAAACAAAATTGAAACCAATATAATATTAATACTATACACACACACACACACACAAACACACACACACACACACATTTTCTATTGCTACTGTAACAAATTAGCCCCAACTAGTGGCTTACACAATACAAGTTCATTATCTTACACTTCTGGAGGTCAAAAGTATGGAATGGTCCCTCCCTGAGCTGAAGTCAAGGTATTGGCAGCCACGTTCTTTCTAGCTCTCCCTTCCATGCCTTTCTCCCCTTTCTAGCCTGCCTGCATCCATTCCTTGGCTCTGGGCCATGTCCTCACTCTCCAGAGCCAGTACTGCACCATTCTGACCTATTTCTGCCAACACATCTCTTTCTCTCCCTCTTCTGCCTCCCTCTCCCATCTTTGAAGTATGGTTTTGATTACATTGGGCCACACAGATAACCCAAAATAATCTCTGTATTTTAAGATCAGCTGATTGACAACCTTCATTCTGCACATTTAATTCTCCCTTGTCATGTAACAGGAACATATTCAAAGATGACAGGGGTTGGGATGTAGACATCTTTGTTGGGGACATTATTCTGCCTACCACATATTTACATACATATGTGGCTATTTCTTGGTAACTTAGAGAAAATAAAGCATGCATCAAATTTGAGGTAGGAACTATTGTTTTAGGGCAAGAAAATAAGGAAGCAAGAAAATATGAGACTCCAATATTAAACATTGGAGGTCACTTGCTCTATAAGTTCATTAGTGATAGCATATCTGCAGGTATATTTTGCAGATACAGATGATATCGAATAAGTACAATGCATAGCCATTGAACAGCATTACTGAATTCCTGGTGGCCTTTTTCCTTCATGAATCCTTATTCTAACATAACTCTCCTGTTGGAGAGCCTGTAAAATTGACAACAACAAAGAGGTACCCTTATTAAAACTATTGGGAAGCAGTCCCTTCATGTTTAATACTTTTTAAAAGTTTATTTATTTATTTATTTCAAGAGAGAGCGAGAGCACATGGGAAGGGCAGAGAGAGAGAAGGAGAGAAAGAGAATCCCAAGCAGGCTCCGCACTGTCAGCTCAGAGCCTAATGAGGTGCTGGAACTCATGAACCATGAGATCATGACCTGAGCCGAGATGTCAAAAGTCAGATGTTTAAGGGACTGAACCCCCCAGGTGCCCCAGTGCCTTCATTTTTAAAATTGCCACTAATTGCTAAGACAGAAAATGCTAGGAAGCCAGCCTCCTAACAGTGACCAGTAAATAGAGAATGCAATAGACATCAATTAATCCACTGCATTGATGGGCTATAGATAAAGGAATGATGTGCCAAGCAACAGCTTATGGGGCGAGGTGCCAACTACCACCCACGTGAGTTCAAATCCCTATCTCTATTCCCTGCTATTGATCTAGGTCAAGTCCTCAGTAAATGGTAGTTATCATTCTGCTCTTATTAAAAAGCATCCAGAATAGTTCTCAGATGTTAACAGCTAATGAGAGAAATCCATGATTTTCACACATGAGGACATCAAGCCTCTATTGTATAGAGAGTGGAAGGGTACTGAATCAAACAAATAACTATTACTGGGAAAAATAAATTTTGGATATAAAGGTGAGGAAGTACACTGGAAGAGGTTTTGGCTACCATATTGAAAACCTATGGAACGATCATCACAAAATTAAGTCTGATTTTTCTAGCAGGGTAAAAAGATACTTTAAAAAAAAAAGTGTATCCCTCTATTACTAAATTAAAAAGAAAAAAATATAAGTAAACCAGAAAGAGATGTTGAGATATGTATGTTCAAACGAATAATTTTCAAGAAAACTGAAGATGGTTTTTAAAAGCTACATATGTAGAGGGAGGAGCCAAGATGGTGGAACACTGTGGAAGTGTTTTGTGTGTCTCAGTCCGTGAAATACAGGAGACCAACACTAAACCACCCTACACACCTAGAAAACTGACTGGAGGATTAACACAACAATCTGCACAACCTGAACTACAGAATTCAGCAGGTACATGGCACGGAGAGGTGAACTTGGGGACAGAGAAGCCAGCGGCGGGAAAGGAGCCGCTTTTGCAGGCAGAGAGAGGACAGAGATTGGGGGGTGGTAGGAGGGGTGGGTAAGAATATGGGAAAAGCACCCCTCCCCAAAAGCAGCTGGAGAGAAAGTGGAAAACTGGTAACAGCTTCAGGGACTAAACTAAAAAGGGAGAAAGGAGAAAGGAGAGGGTTTAAATTCCATTAAGACTGTAAACAAGGGGAGCGCAAAGGCTGCAACTCCACAGTTCCGTACCTGGCAGTGCTCTGGTGGGAAGGGCGAATCCCCAGGAACAGAGTGGGGTCTGGGAGGTTCTCGGGCCACACAAGCAAAAGCAGTTCCACTGCTGGAAGGACATTTGGTAGAGAATGTTGAAGCCACCCGGTCCCAGCAGACCCCAGAAAATGGCCACATTGGCTGGTGCTGGAACAAGGTCGTTAAGGGTGAAGCCTGGTGCCAGATGCATGTTGCGATTTTCCATAATCCCTGAAATGCTGCTGCTACACTATCGCGCAAACTTTTTCTGGGGCGGGCTGGCACCTAAAAGTCTCGGGGCAGTCTCAGGGCACCGGCAGGAGCAGGGTCCAGCAGGCGTTCCTGGCTGCAGCTGGCGTTTGGCCATTGCTCCGTGAGACCCTCCCGCAGAGGGGCGGAGCGGGTCAAAACCGCAGTCCTTCGAAGTGGCTGGGAAAACAGCCACATCTGAGACAAAACTCTGGAGAGAGGTACTGCCTGGGGCCTGGTCACAGGGAGTAGACAAAAGCTGAAGACAGAGGACAGGTGTGCAATTGCTGATCCGGGAAAACAGGCTGGGTAGCTGGGTGGTGCCATTTTCACCATTCCCGCGCGCGTGCGCATAAGCACCTATGGGCCCCTCAACAATCCACCCCAGTGGGCTAGCAGCGCCATCTAGTGGAAAGTGGAGCCGTTACACTGAGCTCCGCCCAACTGGGACAACTAGCTCTCAAGAACACAAGTCTCACCGGCGGCTTAGTTTGTGGACTCTAAAGCGCTACACAGACTGACTTCTAGGGGAAACGAAGTAATTTCAGTTGTATTTCAATCTGTTAGCAGGTCCATCTATTCAATTTTCTTTCTTTTTTTTCCCCTCTCTTTTACACTTCTTTTTCTTGAATACAAAAAGAGAAAAAACTCATTTTTATTTTCAATTTTTATTAAAAATATTTTTCTTTAATTTCTATCACTATATTTTTTCTTTGTGTAATTTTTTTCAAATTCTATTTTACTTCCATCATTTTATTTTAGTCTACTTCAGTGTATTCACCTTTTCAAATTTGCAAACAATTTCCTTTTTTTTCCTTCTTTTTCTTTTTTCTCTTTTTTGTTTCTTTTCCTTTTCTTGAATGCAGGAAAAGAAAAACTTCAATTTTACTTTCAATTTCTATTTATAAATTTTTTCTTTAATTTTTTTTACTATATTTTTTGCTTTTATGTAAATTTTTTCAAATTCTATTTACTTCCATCATTTTATTTTAGTCTAATACAGTGTACTCACTTTTTCAAATTTCAAATGATTTCTTTTTTTCTTCTTTCTTTTTTATCTTTTTCATTTCTTTTTCTTGAATACAGAAAAAGAAAAGATTCAAATTTATTTTTCATTTTTATTAATTTTATTTAATTTTATTTCTACTTTATTCTTCACTTCTGTGTATATTTTTTCAAATTCTATTTTACTCCCATCATCTCATTCTAGTCTACTTCAGTGTATTAATTTTTTTCAAATTCTCAAATTATTTCCCTTTTTTTTCTTGCCCCCCCTTTTTTCCCTCTAGTCTCTCAAACCACTTGAAACACCCAGACCAAAACACACCTAGAACCTAGCATCATTTATTCGATTTGTGTGCATGTGTTTTTAATTTTTTAATTTTAATTTTTTTAATTTTAATTTTTCTACCTCATTAATTCCTTTTCTCCCTTCAAAATGACAAAATGAAGGAAGTCACCCCAAAAGAAAGAGCACAAAGAAACGACAGCCAGGAATTTAACCAACACAGACACAAGCAAGATGTCTGAACCAGAATTTACAATCATGATAATAAGAATACTAGCTGTAGTCAAAAATAGATTAGAATCCCTTTTTGCAGAGATAAAAGAAGTAAAACCTAGTCAGAATGAAATAAGAAATGCTATAAGTGAGCTGCAATCAAGGATGGATGCAGCGGCAGCAAGGATGGATGAAGCAGAACAGAGAATCAGCGATATAGAGGACAAACTTATAGAGAATAACGAAGCAGAAAAAAAAGAGAGAGATTAAAGCAAAACAGCATGATTTAAGAATTAGAGAAATCAGTGACTCATTAAAAAGGAACAACATCAGAATCATAGGGGTCCTAGAAGAGGAAGAGAGAGAAATAGAGGTAGAAAGGTTGTTAGCAAATCATAGCAGAAAACGTTCCCAACCTGGGGAAAGACACAGACATCAAAATTCAGGAAGCACAGAGGACCCCCATTAGATTCAACAAAAACAAACCATCAACAAGACATATCATAGTCAAATTCACAAAATACTCAGGCAAGGAAAGAATCATGAAAGCAGCAAGGGAAAAAAAGTCCCTAACCTACAAAGGAAGACAGATCAGGTTTGCAGCAGACCTATCCACAGAAACCTGGCAGGCCAGAAAGGAGTGGCAGAATATATTCAGTGTGCTAAAGCAGAAAAAATATGCAGCCAAGAATTCTTTATCCAGCAAGGCTGCCATTCAAAATAGAAGAGGAGATAAAAAGTTTCCCAGACAAACAAAAATTAAAGGAGTTTATGACCAGTAAACCAGCCCTGCAAAAAATTTTAAGGGGACTCTAAGAGGAGAAAAGATGATACCAAAAGCAACAAAGATTAGAAAGGACCAGAGAACACCACCAGAAACTCCAACTCTACAAGCATTATAATGGCAATAAATTCAAATCTTTCAGTACTCACTCTAAACCTCAATGAACTCAATGCTCCAATCAAAAGACATAGGGTAACAGAATGGATAAGAAAACAAGATCCATCTATATGCTGTTTACAAGAGACCCACTTTAGACCTAAAGACACCTTCAGATTGAAAATAAGGGGATAGAGAATCATGTATCATGCTAACGGTCAACAAAAGAAAGCCGGAGTAGCCATACTTATATCAGACAATCTAGACTTTAAAAATAAAGACTGTATCAAGAGATGCAGAAGGGCATTACATCATAATCAAGGGGTGTATCCACCAAGAAGCCCTAACAATTGTAAACATTTATGTGCCAAATGTGGGAGGACCCAAATATATAAATCAATTAATCACAACCAAAAAGAAACTCATACATAGTGATACCATAATAGTAGGAGACTTCAACACCCCACTCACAGCAATGGACAGATCATCTAATCAAAAAATCAACAAGGAAACAATGGCTTTGAATGACACACTTGACCAGATGGACTTAACAGATATATTCAGAGCATTTTGTCCTAAAGCACCAGAATATACATTCTTCTTCAGTGCACATGGAATGTTCTCCAGAATAGACCACATACTGGGACACAAATCAGCCCTCAGCAAGTACAAAAAGATTGAGATCCTACTGTGCATATTTTCAGATCACAATGCTATGAAACTTGAAATCAACCACAAGAAAAATTTGGAAAGGTAATGAATACTTGGAGACTGAAGAACATCCTACTAAAGAATGAATGGGCTAACCAAGCAGTTAAAGAAGAAATTAAAAAGTATATGGAACTCAATGAAAATAATAACACCACAAGCCAAAACCTCTGGGACACAGTAAAGGCAGTCATAAGAGGAAAGTATATAGCAATCCAGGCCTTCCTAAAGAAGGAAGAAAGATCTCAGAGACACAACCTAACCTTATGCCTTAAGGAACTGGAAAAAGAACAGCAAATAAAACCCAAAACCAGCAGAATACAGGAAATAATGAAGATTAGAGTAGAAATTAATGCTATCGAAACAACAACAACAAAAAAACAGTAGAACAGATCAATGAAACCAGAATCTGGTTCTTTGAAAGAATTAACAAAATTGATAAACCACTAGCCAGTTTGATTAAAAAGAAAAAGGAAAGGACCCAAATAAACAAAATCAGGAATGAAAGAGGACAGATCACAACCAACACAGAAGAGATAAAAACAATAAGAGAATATTATGAGCAATTATATGCCAATAAAATGGGCAATCTAGAAGAAATGGACAACTTCCTAGAAACATACACACTACCAAAACTGAAACAGGAAGATACAGAAAATTTGAACAGACCCATAACCAGTAAGGAAATCGAATTAGGAATCAAAAATCTGCCAAAAAACAAGAGTCCAGGGCCAGATGGCTTTCCAGGCGAATTCTACCAAACATTTAAGTAACAGTTAACAGCTGTTCTCTTGAAGGTGTTCCAAAAAATAGAAATGGAAGGAAAACTTCCAAACTCTTTCTATGAAGCCAGCATTACCTTAATTCCAAAACCAGACACAGACCCCACTAAAAAAGGAAAACTATAGACCAATTTCCCTGATGAACATGGATGCAAAAATCCTCAACAAGATGTTAGCCAACAGAATCCAACAATACATTAACAAAATTATTCACCACGACCAAGTGGGATTTATACTTGGGATGCAGGACTGGTTCAATATCCACAAAACAGTTAACATGATTCATCACATCAATAAAAGAAAGGACAAGAACCATATGATCCAAGAACCAAGAACAAGAACCAAATGCAGAGAAAGCATTTGACAAAATACAGCATGCTTTCTTGATAAAAAACCCTCAAGAAAGTAGGGATAGAAGGAGCATACCTCGAGATCATAAAAGCCATATACGAGCACCCCAACGCTAATATCATCCTCAATGGGGAAAAACTGAGAGTTTTCCCCCAAAGGTCAGGAACAAGACAGGGATGTCCACTCTCGCCACTGCTATTCGAGGTAGTATTGGAAGTCTTAGCCTCTGCAGTCAGAAAACACAAAGAAATAAAAGGCATCCAAATCGGCCAGGAGGAGGTCAAACTTTCACTCTTTGCAGATGACATGATACTCTATATGGAAAACCCAAAAGATCCCACCAAAAAACTGCTAGAATTGATTCATGAATTCAGCAAAGTTGCAGGATATAAAATCAACGCACAGAAGTCAGTTGCATTCCTATACACCAACAATGAAGCAACAGAAAGAGAAACCAAGTTATCGATCCCATTTACAGTTGCCCAAAAAAACATAAAATACCTAGGAATAAATCTACCAAAGAGGTGAAAAATCTATACACTGAAAACTATAGAAAGCTTATGAAAGAAATTGAAGAAGACACAAAAAAATGGAAAAAGATTCCATTCCTCTTGGATAGGAAGAACAAATATTGTTAAAATGTCGATACTACCCAAAGCAATCTACATATTCAATGCAATCCCTATCAAAATAACACCAGCATTCTTCACAGAGCTAGAACAAACAATCCTAAAATTTGTATGGAACCAGAAAAGATCCCGAATAGTCAAAGCAATCTTGAAAAAGAAAACCAAAGCAGGAGGCATCACAATCCCAGACTTCAAGCTATACTACAAAGCTGTAATCATCAACATTATGGTACTGGAACAAGAACAGATACTCAGATCAATGGAACAGAATAGAGAACCCAGAAATGGACCCACAAATGTATGGGCAACTATCTTTGACAAAGCAGGAAACAATATCCAATGGAATAAAGACAGTCTCTTCAGCAAGTGGTGCTGGGAAAACTGGACAGTGACATGCAGAATAATGAACCTGGACCACTTTCTTACACCAGACACAAAAAGAAACTCAAAATGGATGAAAGACCTAAATGTAAGACAGGAAGCCATCAAAATTCTCGAAGAGAAAGCAGGCAAGAACCTCTTTGATCTTGGCCACAGCAACTTCTTACTCAACATGTCTCCAGAGGCAAGGGAAACAAAAGCAAAAATAAACTACTGGGACCTCATTAAAATAAAAAGCTTCTGCACGGTGAAGGAAACAATCAGCAAAACTAAAAGGCAACCAATGGATGGGAGAAGATATTTGGGAATGACATATTAGATAACGGATTAGTATCCAAATTCTATAAAGAACTTCTCAAACTCAATACCCAAAAAACAAATAATCCAGTGGAAATGGGCAAAAGACATGAATAGACACTTCTCCAAAGAAGACATCGAGATGGCCAACTGACACATGAAAAAATGTTCCACATCACTCATCATCAGGAAAATACAAATCAAAACCACAATGAGATACCACCTTACACTAGTCAGAATGGCTAATATTAACAATTCAGGCAACAACAGATGTTGATGAGGATGTGGAGAAAGAGGATCTCTTTTGCATTGTTGGTGGCAATGCAAGCTGGTGCAGCCACTCTGGAAAATAGTATGGAGGTTCCCCAAAAAACTAAAAACAGAGCTACCCTACGACCCAGCAATTGCACTACTAGGCATTTATCCAAGGGATACAGGTGTGCTGTTTCAAAGGGACACATGCACTCCCATGTTTATAGCAACACTATCAACAATAGCCAAAGTATGGAAAGAGCCCAAATGGCCATCAATGGATGAATGGATAAAGAAGAATTGGTATGTATATATAATGAAGTATTACTCGGCAATCAAGAAGAATGAAATCGTGCCATTTGCAACTACGTGGATGGAACTGGAGGGTATTATGCTAAGTGAAATTAGTCAGAGAAAGACAAAAATCATATGACTTCACTCATATGAGGACTTTAAGAGACAAAACAGATGAACATAAGGGAAGGGAAACAAAAATAATATAAAAACAAGGAGGGGGACAAAACAGAAGAGACTCATAAATATGGAGAACAAACTGCGGGTTGCTTGAGGGGTTTTGGGAGGGGGGATGGGCTAAATGGGAAAGGGGCATTACGGAATCTACTCCTGAAATCATTGTTGCACTATATGCTAACTAATTTGGATGTAAATTAAAAAAATAAATAAATAATAAAATAAAATAAAAATCTAAGAAAAAATCTAAGAAAAAAAGCTACATATGTAAATGTAAAAATTACACCTTACGTTCCCCATCAGAAAGCTCATTAACTCAATCAAAATTCAGCATAGCAAACTGGCTAAGGCAGAATAGTCTCTGAATGGATAAAGGAGTATTTGTTTTATTATATTTTTAGAGAATATCCATGAAGGGCTCATGCAAGTTGATTACAAGTAAAAAAGAAATTGCAGAAGACATTAGGCTAAGGAAGCTCCAAAGGGAAAAAAAAAAGAAAGAGGATTTGTCTTTTTTTCTATATGAGGCTGGAAATCAGGCCATCAGTGAGAAGCCTTGATTAACACGACACAAATGAAAATGAGACAAAAATAATCACAATCTAATTATTTGCTTTGGATTTTACTGAGGAAGATAGTAAGAAAATTCTCATTATGAAATTGTCTCTGAAGGAATGTCACATTTGAAATAGAATAATTGCTCGGAATATTGTCAAAGTAGGGTATTTGAAAAACTGAATTCAAATAAGTATAAAGATTACATGGTATACATGAAAAAATTTTTTAAAGGCAAATAGCAGAGAAATTATGAAACTGAAAAATTAGTACTGTGGCTATAATTCTTCTACAAGAAGAATTCCAAAAATACCCTGGATATACATGCCTGAGTCCTCTAAGTATGGCAAGACTTTAGAACTAAAATGTCACAGGCAGTAAATTCTTAGCCAAATGATCATTGGAGACAGAATAAAAGTATGCTTTCTTAGAAGAAAATGTTACCGAATGTCGTTTTGCAAGGGACTTGAGGAGTTTGATAAGGTTCCACACAACTAATTTCTTTGATTATCATGAAAGGCAGTTAATATCCATTATTCTCTGGCTTTATTTGCTATCTAAGTTAACTCTTTACATATGAAAAAAAAAGACACTTTTGGACAGAACAGGACAAACTGAAAAGCAGAGATCAGAGCATTCATAATCACATTTAATATCTTCATAAATTATATGGAATAAAAGAATAGTTCAACAAACTATGGAGCCAGTGTCATTTTTTTTTAAATATTTTTTTCACGTTTAATTTATTTTTGAGACAGAGAGAGACAGAACATGAACGGGGGAGGGTCAGAGAGAGAGAGGGAGACACAGAATCTGGAACAGGCTCCAGGCTCTGAGCTGTCAGTCCAGACCCAGTTGCAGGGCTTGAACTCACGAACCGCAAGATCATGACCTGAGTCTAAGTCAGACGCTTAACCGACTGAGCCACCCAGGCGCCCCGCCAGTATCATTGTTTAAACAGTTAAGTACTTATGACATCCCAGACACAGCAAACGTGCTGAGGTCAGAGAAGTGAGTGAGTCATGGTTTGCCCTTAAGGAGTACACACTGTCCTGGGAGTGGTGACCTTAAATCAACGGTTGGTATAAGTGCAAAGAATAGGAGGTGTGCGCAAGAAGTTATAGGTGCTCATGTCCTTCAGATCTGCAGATCTCACTGAGCTCTTTCCAACAGAGAGATCCCAAACATATGGGAACAAGCAGAAGCCAGAACCCACGAGACTGTTTAGCTTAGCACTGAGTGGCAAATAACATCAACTTCAAAGTAAACAGATTCGTGAAAAGCTGGTCCCAAGCCTCCTTAGATGGCGCGCTAGATACTCAGTCACTGCCTCTAAGAGTCATCACAGACAGATTCCAAGAATACCACGTCTCCATCTGTACCAAATACACTTAATGCAACACTTGTCCCTGAAACTTACCAGACGTGGAACTATGCATGAAGTCCATAGAAGTACCGTTTAGAGATTCAAAACACGGACAGACCGTGTTGAAGTGACTTTTACCAGAACAGAGCAGCATTCCTTCAGACTTTGGAGAGATAAAGGTTGCTTGTTTCTGCCTTCTGCAGAACAACTGCTGTACTGCAATTGTGACAGATGGTTTACAGAGTAAACATGATGCTTTATTTTGAAGCACCAAAGTCTTTGGCTAACAGATTTATTAAAGAAGTGCTGAAACATTACATAATTCAGTTTGAGACTCACCACTGTCTTCTAAATTCTCCTCCTTCTAGATATATTTAAAACATTTTCAAATGCATTCTCTTTTTTTCTGGATACTATAGTCTTTTAGTGATATTTTAAAATTTTTATCACACCCTCATTTCTGAGAGAGCAACTGTTTCTCTAAAGACAGTTTTTAAATTGATATCAAAAATGTTCCTGGTGATTTTGTTCTTCCACCTATTAAGACTGTGTAAAAAATCAATTTCTTTTCAAATTCTTTTTACGTATCTCACGAATCATCCACTACTTGAATAGATTCTATCTCTAATATAGTGACCAATATATTGAAGTATGTGTTATCAGTCCCTTTCACCATCACCATCAAAAAATTGAGTTTGTTTTTATGAAAAAAAAATGACTTAATTAACTATGGTGTCTGTGGGATGATCCCTCCGTTCTCCCTGTAAATGGATCAGTCTCATCAACAATCACTTGAGGCCCCGTTACCTACTTAGAATTTTGCTAAATTCTTGGATAGGACCTCTAGCTGAATATAGGCATCAAAAAACAGTAATAAGTTTTATTCTTTAGTTGCCTACAATAAATAGAAAAGACAGTAAGTTTGAAGATATTTTATAGCTTATCCCACCTGGTTGAGTATTGACGAGTTCCCAACCATGGTGCAAATTTTTTTATTCTCCTTGCTTCTGGGAAAAGGATTTTTATTTTATTTTATTTTATTTTATTTTATTTTATTTTATTTTATTTTATTTTATTTTACAAAAAGGATTATTTACCATAATGTCCACAAATATACCAACTGGCAGCTAATTTTGAGACTGCAGATAATAATGGATACAGATTTAAGTTTGTAGGATAATGCATTTTTGTGAGTGAACAAATGAAAAGCGGTTATTCCTGTAAAACATGTGTTCTTCATGGTTACAGGTTTCAGTGCTACTGAAGAAACTATTAAAGGAAAATCTGCTTATTTCCACCACTAACTTTTAAAAGGGTGGTCATATGATCAATTAGCAGTTACATTATTTCCCAGATGTTTTTATAATGTCTCAAATATTCTAGAATCCGTCCAAATAATATAAACAAGCTGACAATTAGTCTGTGAGCCCAACGAAGAAATAAAGCAAACCCTACGTTTTCTGGCACGGAAAGAACAATTCTCACTAAAAAGCTTTATTTGGCAAAGCAACATTCTCTCTTTGTGAAAAACCACAGGCTTTGCATTTTTTGTGGCTTTGTCTACATGCTGTAAAGATGTCTACAGCCTACTGCCCTTGGGTAAGATATGAAAGGAAAGTCAATTTATTCAGCCAACTCATATTTTGTGACCCTATGCTATGCCTATCAGATAATTACCAAGACAATAAAACAAATGGCCAAAATTTCTGAATGCATATGGTTTACATTTATTAGGAGGAAATAAAGGATAAAAATATTAGCATATCAAATACTGACCTGAAAGAAGTCAAATGGGCTGGGAGGGTGGGGGGTCAGATCAGAAATGTGAACCTGGGAACCAAATAAAGATTTTAAGATTTAAGGTATTTAAAGTCATAATGAGACTGGGTATCACCTTGGGGGCTCATGCCATCAGCAAAGCTGTGAGAATCAAAACTGAGTCCAAGGGCATTCTAATACGTAAAAGTCAGGAGATGATGAAGAGTCTAAGAGAAATAATCAGTGAGACAGAAGGAAAGAGATAGATGTGGTCCGAAAATAGAGAAAACACTTTTTTAGAATAGTAGCTATGATCAGCTTTGTCAAAGTGAAGTGACAACCAAGAATTAACCATTGAATTTAGGTCATCTTGACCCAGTCAAGAGCAATTTCAGTGAAGAACAAATAAGGGAAGAATTAGATGCAGGAAGTATAGAAAACTCATCTATATTTACAGTCTTGCCATAAAAGGAGCAAAGAAATGGAATACTAGCAGAAGGTAGATGTGCGGTAAAGTAAGGGGGGGATGTTTGCTTTTGTTTCTATGGTTTTTTTTATACTTTTTAAAAAATGTTTATTTATTTTTGAGAGAAAGAGACAGAGTGCAAGTGGGAGAGGGGCAGACAGAAAGGGAGACACAGAATCCGAAGCAGGCTCCAGGCTCTGAGCTGTCAGCACAGAGCCCGACGCCAGGCTTGAACTCTCAAGCAGTGAGATCATGACCTGAGCTGAAATCAGATGCTTAACCAACAGAACCACCCAGGCACCCCATGTTTCTTTGTTTTTAAGAGTGCGATAAATTTCATGTGTTCATACGCCAATGATGATGATGCAGTTGAGAGGGTACTGTGTGATACAAGACTGAAGGATACTTTCTGTATAGGTGTCACTGATAATGCCAGAAAGGATGGGATCTAGTGCACATGTAGAGTGTTTAGCTTTAGTTAGGAGCAAAGCACAGTTCATCCAGAATAATGGAAAGGAAGACATTGCATAAGCTCAAATTGGTGGCTGGGTGTGTGGGTTGAATTGTGTGTCCCCCTAAAAATATGTTGCAGTCTTAAGCCCCCAGAACTTGTAAATGTAACTATATTTGGAAATAGGGCATTGGCAGATGTCATCAAATTAAAATTAATTCATAATGTATTAAAGTGAGCCTAATCCAGTGTCTGATGGCCTTATAAGAGAGAAGTGAGAAAACAAAGCCACAGACACCCAGGGAGACTACCATGTGACAACAGAGATAGAAATTGGAGCTAAGGATGCCAAGGATGTCAGCAACACCAGCAGCTAGGAAGAGGCAAGGATCCTCCCCTAGGATCTTCAGCAACCACGTGGTCCTATGACACCTTGAATTTGAACTTCTAGCCATCAGAACAGTGAGAGAATAAATTCTTGTTTTAAGCCACCAAGTTTGTGATACCTCTATAAGGAAGACACAGGAAACTAAGAGTGGTATATATGCAATGATAGTTCTCCTTCGATTGCTTCCTCTCTGCGTCACAAGTCATGAACTATTTTTACAAACATTTATCAAGGCTTTTGACATACTTGTCTTTCAAAATGTTGCCAATAATGTAAACGTTTTATATAGTTCATTAAGAATAGAAACAATAGAAAAGAAAAGAATTGGGTAAAAGAATGTATCAGGAACATTGTCAAATTGGGGAGGAATGTCTGAATGAGATACTAAATTATACGAAAAATTAGCTACATTTTGATATTCTACATAAAACCATAATACCTTTAGAAGTTTTTTTCTACCAAACTATGATTTTATAGCTATAAAGCCATAACAAGCTATGATTTTATAACTATAAAATCATAATGATGTATACATTCCTGTGCCTTAATCTCTACCCCTAATGATGGCAAATCACCAACATCTCTATCCAATGCATGTTATCCAAACATTCTGTGACACAAGTTTCACTTCCTAAGATCCTCTGAGGACACATGATGTAGGAGTTGGAAAAGCTGTTTTTACTCATACAGGTTAATTAGAAAATGGTCTAGAATAATGTGAAAGTTTCCAGCCTTTTGTCTTTCCCAAATTTGGATAATTTGGGATAACTTTTCCTAACCATATGCAACCAAGATTTATAACCAGACTGTATGGCATCAGAGTAGATATTACTATATTACTAACCACTTCAAACACTGATAAGTATCAGTTATAAAGACAAACATTTAACGGATTATAAATGAATTCACTTTCATATGATAATGGACTATAATATACCAATTAAAGAAAATGAAATTACTTTTCAAAGACTAGTTTCCTATCTCTAGTAAATTTTTCTTTTGATTTTGGTTTTAATATCAGATTTTTTTTGTTTATAGAAAGTTAACACATTGGCTTGCACCCTGCTACTTAATGCCACACAATTTGAATTTTCATAAATTCCCCTTCTGCTTTCTTCTTCCCCCAGCTTATAATTGGCTTCATGTGAAAACTTCCTCAGAAAGGACCTCATAGTGACTACTCTCCGGAAGAGATCAGTTAATATACTGGCCACTGACCCCACTGCCTTTTTCTATTGTAACATTTTAAGGTATTCTATCATCTCTAGTGCTTCTAATTAATCCCTCATATTTCTTTCGGTGAGAATGACTCACCAGCTTGTCTATTTAAGTAAGCCAATTACTATAATACTTAAGTAGTTTAAAACAAAGTTGATTTATTTAACTTGCTAAAAATTCATAGATAAAATAATACCCATATAATAAGCACTTTAGTTCTAGAGATAGAAGAAACTGCTGTGTTTATGATCTACAATTAAGCATGTGTTAATGCTCAATAATATTTTTTATCTTGGATAAGCACCAACTGCCACTGAGCTGGAATCATTTCTTTATTCTTTCTAAGTAAGCTATTGAGACATTCATTATAGTGAGTTGAGAAAAACAGTAATTTAAATACACTAAGTCAATAAAAAAATGTCAAAATCTCTTGAATTCTGTACTGTCCTCATGGCTTTTTTTTTTTTAATTTTTTTTTTTCAACGTGTATTTATTTTTGGGACAGAGAGAGACAGAGCATGAACGGGGGAGGGGCAGAGAGAGAGGGAGACACAGAATCGGAAACAGGCTCCAGGCTCTGAGCCATCAGCCCAGTTTTTTTTTTTTTTAAACACATAGTGAAATCAATGAAGACTATAATAATCTGATTATTTTAAATTCACTTTTTTCCCAACTCAGCAAAAGTGGTTTTTTTTTAAATAAATTTAATTTGTTTTAAGTTTTGGAACAAGCTTTACATTCTAGGTTCTTGGCTGGCTGACTCATCCTAAGTGGACCAGTTTATCCATTTGTCAGTAAAACATTATTGTTCCTTTTTAGGGTGCCCAATGACCTTACAACTTTTTATCAGGCTGTTTATTTGCTCTATATGGACATTAGTCAATCATATGAAACATTTACTTATTCAGACCCTAGAGCATTTAGGCAGTCCATAATTTGGACTATCACAGAGAAGAATTCATGATATAATTTTAAACTATAAATATTCAAGGTCTTAATACCTCCCTCAAGCCCTAATTCTTCTTATGATGGTTATTTGCAGTCATAACTACCTAGATGGCAGAAACAAAAAGATTTGCTAATTTAACACATTTTTTCATTTAGAGTTAAAAGGGCTTAAAGAATGTCACCCATACATAATTGCAAATCTTTGGATACACTTAAACTATGGGAAATATGCATTTCTACAGCTCAGTTAACAAAATACATGTATATAAAACACATGTGTTACACACCTACACAGATTAGCAAAAGCCATTTAGTATTTAAATAAATAGATTTATTCTCTGAATAAGAAATTTTGAACCATGGCCAGTCAAAATTATGGGGCTTAGCATTCAACCAGTGGTTTCATTAGAAAGAAATCCTTCATAGAATCTCCCTAGATTCAGAGTATTTTAAGTTGTGATATTTTAAGCTGCACATTGCTTTCACCACCTTTGAACAACAACCAGACAAAATTATCACAACAGTGTAGAGGCGAAATTAAGATTTTAGATGAGGTTTATCACCATGATACCATTCCGAAAGCTTCTTGACTAATATTAAATGTATTTGGGGGGCGCCTGGGTGGCGCAGTCGGTTAAGCGTCCGACTTCAGCCAGGTCACGATCTCGCGGTCCACGAGTTCGAGCCCCGCGTCGGGCTCTGGGCTGATGGCTCAGAGCCTGGAGCCTGTTTCTGATTCTGTGTCTCCCTCTCTCTCTGCCCTTCCCCCGTTCATGCTCTGTCTCTCTCTGTCCCAAAAATAAAATAAACGTTGAAAAAAAAGAAAAAAAAATTTAAAAAAAAAGAAATGTATTTGGGGGAGCACCTGGGTGGCCTAGTTGGTTAAGCGTCTGACCCTTGATTTCAGCTTAGGTCATGATCTCACAGTTTCCCCACATCAGGCTCTGTGCTGACAGTGCAGAATCTGTTTAGGATTCTTTATCTCCCTTTCTCTCTGCCCTTCCCACTTGTGCGCTCTCTCTCTCTCAAAATAAATAAACTTAAAAAAAAAAAGAAACATATTTTTTCTTTCCATATACTCTGTAGTCATCATTAGCCTAGATTAAGTATTAAATGCTGCTTTTAAATAATGCAACAAAATCCCTACTTTTTTCACACTAAAATCCTTAATCCTGCTCTACCTGATATAAAACAGTAATTTTTTAAATTAAAGAAAAAACTTTTCATGGAATAAATATGAGAAATTGTCCATTTTAACACTTCTCACAGTTATAGTAAAACATAGATTTTTTTATGTTACCTTAAATATTAACAAAGTAAAATAAGACAAAAGTGATATTTTTGAGATTTCAGTATAAAGAAAAACAATAAACATCAAAGCAATGTCATTACATAAATGATAAATAATTTAGAAAGACCAAGAAACAAAGCTGAAAATAAAACGTTGAATAATAGTAATATATGAATTAATTAGAGAGAATGTAGACAAAAAATTAAAGCAATTATAGAGAGGTTTATAGATATAAAGTCAAATAAACATGAAAAACATAAGATTATAGTTTATAAAATTTTATAAACATATTTCATAAAATATGGTGCCCTGAAGAACCCAAATATGGAACAGAAAATACATTCCAAAATATGACAAGAAATTTTTCTTGAAATACAAAAGAACTATATCTGCAGATAAAAAGAGTCTTCAAGTTTGAGAAAATAAGGACACAGAAAGATACCCAGGTATCTCCTGATCATTATTAAATTTAAAGGAAAAGGAAAAAGCTCTTCAAACATCTTGGGAGATGGAAAGATTGTTTTACAAGAGAGAGAAAATCTTCTGAACTTATGATTTCTTCACAACAGCATCCAGAATTAAGAGAAAATACAACGATATTCACTAAGTGTTGAGGTAAAGAAAATTTGACCCACGATTGTGTAACTAGTCATTTAATAACATCTGGCAGAGAAACATTCTCCAATACGAAAGTGCTCAGGAAATAAAGCAAGCATGATTCAAATCTTAATAAATCTATAATGGAATTGGAACAACTTAAATATGTACATATATTTCATATATACATGAAAGAAAAAACCATGTTACCTTTGAGACAGAGAGAGACAGAGCATGAACAGGGGAGGGGCAGAGAGAGAGGGAAACACAGAATCTGAAACAGGCTCCAGGCTCTGAGCCATCAGCACAGAGCCTGATGCGGGGCTTGAACTCACGGACCATGAGATCATCACCTGAGCCAAAGTCGGACACTTAACCGACCAAGCCACCCAGGCGCCCCAAGAAAACACCATGTTAAATGTACCATTGGGTAACACTGAATTTTTATTTTTTTAAAGCATTCTGCCTCTTTAACTGTGTCAAATATGCATTAACAAGCTAAGATAACTCTTGAAAATATAAACTTAAATAATGTTTTGATGGTGAAGAAAAAAATGGAAAAAGGTTGGAAGTGCTTTAATTTCTTTATCTTCTTTTTCAGAAAGTCAAGAGGCAGCTTTAAAGTAGGATAGTCAAGAAACAGAGGATTGCATATATTACTTTGAGCTGTAACATGGCTAACATGAGGGCATAGGCTTAAGAAGAACACAACCAGTCTAAAATGTGAGCCAGAGTGGAAAAGGAATCCGAACGACATTATTTACTAGTTTTCCCATTTTTTTCACCCAGCAGGAAGGTAGAGGAACCCATCTACAGTAGGTAAAGCAATAAAAGGAGCTCAGTATATTAAATAATGACATAAAGGCAACCACTAGAAGAACAAAAGCACATTATAAGCCTTCCAAATTACCACAGGGAAAACATTCATGAACTACAAGACCACAAATTAAACAATTAAAGGGAAGGGACAGAACAGTACATGAAGTTTCCTGAAAGAAATCACAAGTTATTAACGGTGGTTTTCTTTAGAGCTGATATTGTGGAGAAGGAAAGGGAGATGAAAGTAGAAAGTCTTGAAGCTCTGGCTCTGCCCCTCACATTTTCTAGCTACTTGACATTTATCTGCATTAATAAGTGCTATTGTATAGCATGTATCAGTCAGGAGAAAATAATTGTCAAGATCGGTGATTCATAAATCTCACGAGCCCTGGTATGCATAATATGTAGACATGTGTCTGCACAATCATAATCATGTTTATGGTCTATAACTGAGTTTATTGATTCTTTGCACAAACTCCTATAACTTAGCTTACGCTCACACAGGCAATGCGAGAGAGCAAACCTTGCAAGTATTCTATGTTTTAATTTCAATTTTCTTTTTTAACATTACTTTTCTTGCTCTTAGAAACATAAGGGATTACAGTCAACAAAGAAGGGGGAAGGGTTTCTGTTCACTATGTATACTGGAAAGATTTCCTTCATAAAGTGGGATTTGGAAGAAATAGAACCCACAAAATAGAGTGCCATCAGGAGGGGGAAGGTGAGGGCGGTTTGGGGCTGGAAGGGTCTGATTCTAGTGATTCTGGGTGATGGCAATAGAAAACAGTTCTGGTGTCAAATAAGAAACGTGTCGGGGGATGTTCAGGAGGAAAACTTTGTGATAAATTAGGAAGTTTCAAGATTCATTCATGGATGTGACTAGAGAGTATTTCCTTAGAGAGAAGATACCCAATCAAATAAAAAACACTCAATCAATATTGTTCATTGTTAATCAAATATAGACGCATTAACTGTTTATTAAAGGCCCTAAACAGTGTTAGGTATTTGAAGGAGATCCAAGACTCATATCAGATGTGGTTCTACACTTAGGAATGTATGGTCTGTGAAGAAAAATAGTATTGAAGAAGTTATTATAAAGGGTGATATATACCAAAAACTTTATGAATAAAGAGAGTCATTAAATTCTGAAGTCAATACATAATGGATCAGAGCTATGTGAACTTACCTTAAAAACAACGAATATGTCTAAAGCTTGCAAAATTTGACCAGTACCTAATTAAATGTATTATTCAAAGGAAGATTGTGTCTCAGCACAGATCAGATATGATATAAAAAGGAATATTACCTAAGCAAAAATGAATCGCATTATCCCGACTGCCCAAGAAAGAAACAGTTTTGGCCCCAAAACAAGATCAGCATGGCCCATTTGGCAGCTCCTACTTTGGGGATGCATCAGACTCTCTTAGCCACAAAATACTGAAATGATATAAATCCACCTAATTCATTTGGACTTCATATTCATCAAGCTTCTTTCTAATTATGACTTGGCTTCTCGCATCTTTTCAGGGATAGAATTTGTTAGTCTGAAAACATAATTGTACAATGTTTTTGGCTGTTGTAATTTTTATTATGAAGTAATGCATGGGGTGCTTGGGTGGCTCAGTCAGTTAAGCATTGACTCTTGATTTCAGTTCATGATCTCATGGTAAATGAGTTTGATCCTTGATGGCACAGAGCCTCCTTGGGATTCTCTGTCTCCCTGGCTCTCTACCCCTTCCCTGCTCTCCTATGCTCTCTCTCACTCAAGATAAATAAATAAACATTAAAAAAATTTTTGTTAAAAAATAAAGTAATGCATATTTTAGTTTATGCACACCCTTTGAAATCTTACTTCATTGAAGTCATTCTTAAGAGATGGATCCATTCTAGCTGTAATATTTTAAAAAATCAGATTTCTGATCCTGCAAAATCAGGGAAGTGTTGTGTGTTTAAGGACAGGAAGCTGAGAGGTATTGAATTCATCAAAACAAGGATGCCATCTGGTTAGAAGGTGTGTGAGATACACCCCACCATCTCAGTTGACCATACTTTGCTATCCCTTAATGTGTGCCCACCTCTCTCTGGAACCTCTATATTGTTAAGCTCAAGAAACATAACAATATGTTGTAGTCCATAGTAAGGGCCAAGTACATAATTCAAACTAGAAATTTATAGCAATTAAGAAAAAAAGAAAACTGTAGAAAACTGGAAAAATTTAGTAAGACAGTTGGAACTGACATCTAAACTTGAAAAAAGGAAACATTGGACCATGCAGAAAAATAAAACTGAGGAAAGATATTCCAGGCAAAGAAGAAGTCTAGGAACTAAGTGCTAGAACGAAGCACATAATGAAGTGCAGAGTTTAGAAGGTCATTTCCCATGGTGAAAATTGAAATCAAGGATTACCAAAAAAAAAAAAAATTACAGATAATTTTAGTTTCTAAATAGTTCTAAAAGAGCAGCATTTTATTCACAAAGATAAGTCCATGTTTATTTTTAGTAATCACCAAAGTTACTTATGCAGATTGTATAAGCCTGTGCCCAACTATTATTATCTATTTGTATTTATATCATATCTCATTTTGTAAGAATCTCAAAGCACATTTACAACAGCAATAATGATAACCCCAGAATTTACGAGTTGTTTTGATGTTGGGAATACTCCTGAGGACAGGGAACTGTTTACCCTTCCACAAGATGTTGTGTAATATTATGTTAAATGTTTGGAAAGGGTCTCAAAAGGCTTACAGCAAAATGACGACTGTAAGTACTTTCACGTTCCCCGGTAAAGGCCTAGGCCACCTGTGCCGGACTTGCAAGTGGCTGAGAATTGGTTATGTAACCTTCAAGCCACCTGGAGGAAATGCTGAGGTGAAGCCAATAGAAAGAAATTCTTTGGAGAAAATTCTCAGTGTGCATGTCTCCATCACACCATCTCAAACCTGGTGAGAAGGGTTTCAAGGAGACATTGGGGAGCCTGATAGAAGTCCCCAAAGTATAGGGGACACAGAAACTGGTATCGAACTTGTGGCTAAATCAACTCCAGAGAAAAGCCATCAGCAGGAGCCTCTATGATGGGGCAGCTGTGAAAATCTCTCCTCTCTCTTTCCTCCCTTTTTCTCCCAAACACTAAATTGCATATATTTTACATCATTCGACATGGTCTCTCTCACAGGTCACTTAGGCTCTGTTCATTTCTGTTTAATTATTAATTTCTTGTTTCCCTTTGGATAGTCTTACTATTGTGTTTTGAAGCCCAACGATCCTTTATTTTGCAGTCTTTTCTCTGCTGTGGATCCCATCCAGTAAATGTTTTAAGATGAACTATATTTTTCATCTCTATAAATTCAAGTTTGTATATTTTATTATATCTTCTATTTCTCACCTCATATGTTCACATTTTCCTTCAAATCATGAGCACATTTATAATAATACCTTTTTAAAAGGTCTTTTTAGGGTTTTTAGGGCAGTGAGAATACTCTGTATGGTATTGTAATGATCGATACATGTCATTATATATTTGTCCAAACCCCATATATAATACCAAGAATGAACTCCAATGTAAATGGTGAACTTTGGGTGTTTATGATGTGTCAGTACAGGTTCATCAATTGTAACAAATGTACCGCTTCTTGTGGGGGATATTGACGATGGGAAGGCTATGCACGTACGAGGGTAGGGGTTATACAGGAAATCTCTATACCTTCCTCTCACGTTTGCTGTGAACCTCAAACTGCTTTGAGAAAAATAAGTTTTTTTAAAAACACATTTGAGGGGCCCTTGGATGGCTCAGTCGGTTAAGCGTGTGACTTCAGCTCAAGTCATGATCTCACAGTTAGCAAGTTCGAGCCCAGCGTCAGGCTCTGTGCTGACAGCTAGGAGCCTAGAGGAGCCTGTTTTGGATTCTGAGTCTCCCTCTCTCTCTCTCTCTGCCCCTCCCCCGCTTGTGCTATCTCTCAAAAATAAATGTTAAAAATGTTTTTAAAAATACATTTGAAAATTGCATCCCTAATAAGCCAGAAAACAAACACACAACAGGTCTTATCAAATCATTTCATTATTTCTGTCATTTCTGGGTCAGCAGCATTTGACTCCATGAATCATTCCCTACTTCCAGCACTTTCTTCTTCGCCTTCAGGATACTAGGCTTGCTTTCGTTTTACTCTGGCTACACACACTCCATCGGAGAGCTCACATAGCTTCAAAAATAATATGTCAATGACTCCCAGATTGTACGCCCCCACCCCTGGACATCTCTCCTGAAAGGCAGACTCCTATCCACTGCCTGCACCACATCTCCACTTGGATGTCTACCAGACGTCTCGAACTTAACTAGTTCAAAACTGAACACCTGATCTTACCCCAAAAACTGTTCCACTATCCCCACCTCCACCCCCACCTGCATTTTACCATCTCTCCATATCGCCTGGCATTATCGTTTTCACAGATATCCACATGGTTAACTGCCTCTTCTCTGGATCGTCGTTCAAATGTCACTTTCTCAGTGGGGTCTACTCTAACCGCCTAATGTGGTTTTGCACCCCAAACCTCCATGTTCAGCACTTACACTGCTCTATTTTTCCCAAAGCACTTACTATGTTCTACTACCTTATACATTGCACTTCACTTGTACACTGTGTTTATTGTTTATAGGCTCACATCCCCAGAAAGAATATAACCTTCACGAGGTAACGGATTTTTGTCTGTTTGGTCAACTGATACTCTCAGATTTGGCACACGGCTGAAATTCCATGCATATTATTTGCATGAATGACGTATATTAGTATGAGTCAGCAATTTGGCAGTTCCAGAGGCATAGCATTGAGATAGCATCTCTCTAGTCGATATAAACTGTGATTTCAATCTGCTATTATATTTTCTGAATGTTCCCTATAATTATATATTTTATCTCAAACATGACTTAGGTTCTTCAAGAGGAAAAATTATGTTTTAGAATTTTAGTCCCTCTAATATTATTGCTTCATTGCTTTGTACATAGTAATTAGAGGCTAAAAACAATAATATTCAATTTCTACTTTATTCTGAAGACATGGTTTCTAATGCTGGCTATTTTAATGCAGCTAGTAAGCTTTTGAAATGCAGTTTATTCCAAATCATCTTAATTTTGCCTAATCGAACTTTCTCTTATTGGCTCTGTTTATTCCCATTTTTCTGCTATTCACAATTCATATTTTCTTCTCTTTCCCCAAAGACAACAATCGTAGTGTGTTTCATTTATATACACTTATTTATATGTCTCTTTCTTTTTTTTCCCAATGTTTATTTCTGAGAGAGAGAGAGAGAGAGAGAGAGAAACAGAACAGGAGTGGGGGAGGGGCAGAGAGAGGGGGAGACACAGTATCTGAAGCAGGCTCCAGGCTCTGAGTTGTCAGCTGCCGGGGCTCGAACTTACAAATTGCAAGATCATGACCTGAAGCAAAGTCAGAGGCTCAACCGACTGAGCCACTCAGGTGCCCCTATGTGTCTCTTTCTAAAGCACAAAATGTTGTTTGTGGCATATTTATTTTTATCTTATATAAATTTAGTTGTACTCACACATTTCTTTCTATTTTTTCTTTTTCACTACACTATGTTTTAAAAATCTCTCTATTGTCATGTACACAGCCGGTCTACACAACAGGCATTGTATTTGGCCCTTGATCTATTATTCTTCATCTAGTCCAGGTAAGTAATGGTAACTTTTCTGCTTATTTCACCATGTGATCATGAAGTTCCAATATGAAGATACGTATGGAAATACTTGAAACATTAAAAATTTCTCTGCAAATGTAAAGTGGTAATATTTTGCAAAACATTGTATAATGGAGATGCCAACAGAAGCTTAAAAGATACAATGCAGTAGAAATAATGTGGGCTCACTGTTTTCAAGAAGGGTCTTGAGCTTTTCTGGTCCAGGAAGCCATCAAGAGCTGTCATGTCCTGGAGATTGGCATGACTGAGCTATAAACCAGGATGCAAATGCACTTAGTTAAAGTGTCTTTCTGATAACCAGAATACTCACATTTATCATCAACTCGCAATAAAAGTGGAATTAATGATCAGAATTCTACTTTTTAAAAAAAATTTAATGTTTATTTATTTTTGAGAGAGAGACGGAGACAGAGCCCAAGTGGGGGAGGGGAAGAGAGAGAGGGAGACACAGAATCTGAAGCAGGCTGCAGGCTCTGAACTGTCAGCACAACTCACAGACCACAAGACCATGACCTGAGCCGAAGTGGGGCGCTTAACCAACAGAGCCACCCAGGTGCCCTAGAATTCTACTTTTAAACATAACTCAAAACAAATAGATTTAGATGTTCAACTGTGTTAGGTGGTTGAGGGGGAAGGATCAAGGTTTATTTTACCCAAGATAAAATGACATGTGTATGATTCTTTTGTAATCTCTTATCCAATTGATTAGGCTTCCTTTTGACTTAGACACTACTAACGTAGGTTGAGAAATTATTTTTCTTAATACTTTTTTAAATTTTTTTTTACTTTTTTTTTTTAACGTTTATTCATCTTTGAGACAGAGAGAGACAGAGCATGAACGGGGGAGGGTCAGAGAGAGGGAGACACAGAATCCGAAACAGGCTCCAGGCTCTGAGCTGTCAGCACAGAGCCCGACGCGGGGCTCGAACTCACGGGCCACAAGATCATGACCTGAGCTGAAGTCAGCCGCTCAACCGACTGAGCCACCCAGGCGCCCCAGTACTTTTTTTTAAAAATACATGGCCTGACGAATAACTATTCCTTAACATCACATATTCTTTACATTGATTCTTTATATAACATCTTTAAATAGTTGGATACATTTCATATGTAATGTACCAAATGTATATGTAAGATTTTGTGATTTTATATATTATAAAAATAAAGGGAATAGTCTTGGAAACAACATACAGATTAAAAAATAAACATTGCACGTACCCTAGACTATCTCTATCTCCCTCTTTACTGTATTCCTCTGTCTCTTAGGAAACCACTATCCTGACCTTACAATGATTATTTCTTCACCTTTTTTTTTTCAATTTTACCAAATCTTTGCTTACTACTATACCATATATTTTAGCTTTTGGATTTCTTATAAATAGAATCATACCATACATGACCTTCTTTCCCTCACTATGAGGCTTATGAAATTTTCAATGACGATACATGTGGCTATAATTCATTTATTTTCATTTTTCTACAACATTCATATGTATGAATAGACCATAAACTTGTGTACATTCTATTATTGATGGAGATTTTGTTGTCCTTGGTTTTTCATCCTTATGAAAAAGTGCTGCCGTGTGCATCATACATGAGTCTTCTGATACCAATGTGCAAGAGATCCTAAGCTTTCTTCTTAGGCCTTGAATTCTAAGATACATGCATCCTTGACTTTATTAGATACTGTCAGGCAATTTTCCAAAGTGCTTGTACCAATTTGCATTCCCACCGGCAGCATGTGAGAATCCCCTTTGTTACACAGCCTGACCCACTGTGCATGTGATTTCTTCATGCAATCTCCATAATTAGGCTCTTGCTTCCTCTCATGCAATCATATTTTCAATGCTGGTTCTCATAACTCCAGTGCTTCTACTGATTCTCCCTTCTGAATTGAAAGCTACTCTATCTCCCAGGG
This sequence comes from Lynx rufus, assembly GCF_022079265.1. Taxonomy (NCBI): domain Eukaryota; kingdom Metazoa; phylum Chordata; class Mammalia; order Carnivora; family Felidae; genus Lynx; species Lynx rufus. Next base: position 7,981,110 of record NW_025814878.1, read on the forward strand.
TAGCTCTCTCAGACTTGGACCCCCACCTATTATTTGCTGAAAAATAGGTACTAGTTGATCCAGTGAGGAAGCATGTGACAGCAGGGTTTCTTGACCTCATAACTATTAACATTTTGAACTATAAAATACTTTATGGAGGGGGTGTGTCCTGTGCACTTTGGAATGTCTAGAAGCATCTCCAGCCTCTACCTACTAGGTGCTAGTAGAATGTCCCTCTCTCAGTTGTGAAAACAAAAGATTTCTCCAGGAATTTCCAAATGCCCATCTGGGGGCAAATAGCCCCCCCCCCCCACCTTGGGAACCACAGTCTATCACCCATATCCTGACTGGAGAATTTAGGATAAAATAGTTGTAGCAAAGTCAGTGATTTGAGGGACATCGTAGTCACTAACACAAATGGGCAAACTTCTTCCTGGGTGCAAACTTCAGGGTCTGAAAAGGGCTGTGCACTTAGAAATAACATGTTCAAGACAACCGAAAAGAGAGAGTGCCTGGGTGGCTTAGTCAGTTAAGTAAACACCCAATCTTGCTTTCTGCTCAGGTCATGATCTCATGGTCTGTGGGATCAATCCCCACATCAGGCTCTGTACTGACAGCACAGAGCCTGCTTGGGATTCTCTCTCTCCCTCTCTCTCTCTGCCCATCCTCTACCCTCTTTCTCTCCCCCCTCCCCACTCTCTTTCTCTCTCAAAATAAATAAACTTTAAAAACAAAAAAAGAAAACTGAAAAGAGAGGAGTGATCTGAGGAAATATTAGTTTGCATGGTTTTTGTTGGTTTGGTTGCTTTAAGGAAGTACCATAAATATTTTACCTATTAGTAATATCTGTCAGGAAAATGAAACAGCTAGTTAAAGAGGTAGAACCCCAAATTTCCCCTAACAAAGCAGTTACACAGAAAAACAAAGGTGTGCTTGAGACAGACTTGAACTTCTGGGAATGCAGAGCAAACATACTTTCTTCTATTCCTGCTGTTAAGTACAACTGAAAACCCTGCATGTTATATGTAAAACAAGAACACTCTCTGAAAGATGGAGAAAAAACAGGCCAGAGATCCCAGGACCCAAAAAATGACATACTTATGAGTTCTGTGGGTTTTTTTTTAATATCCAGAGCTGATGGAGCCTACAAAGACAGAAAACTAGACCAAATCCACTCTACTTCAGCCAAGAGACCCAGAAAAATCTTTGCCTCCCCAACTCAGGTAGCAAAGACCCAGTAAGAGGCCTAGACTTCCATCCTTGTGAACCTGTAAGCGGAAACCTCAACACTCCTGCCAGAGCTGTGTCAGTCAAAGAGACCACCAGAGGGCCAGGACCATCCACCCCACTGGCTGGTTATGAGGCCCTCTTCACAGTATCACTACAAAGCAAGTAGCGAGCTTGGACTTCTGCCCCCTACCTAGGTGATGAGGCCCCTCCCAGTTGGGGTGTTGTCAGAGGAAGCCTGATGAGAGTCAGAACTATGACCACTGCCCGTGGTGACTGGGCGACCTCACCACAGTGTCAGCGGGATCCCGTGATGGAACACTCACACTGGCCAGCAGTAACAAGGAGTATACAGGTAGAGAATTCGGACTCCTACCTCAAACCATCTCCTGACAAAGCAGTGTCAGAAAAAGACAGTTAAAATGCAAGTTTAATAAGATCCAGTCTCAAAATATAATACAAACATGTCCAGATTTCAATTTCAAAACTCCATCCTACTAAGAACCAGAAAGATCTCAAACAACGAAAAAGGACAACCAGTAAATATTAATATTGAGATGACAGAGATGTTAAAATTATCTTACAAGGACATCAAAGCCACCACGATAAAGATGCATCAATAAGCAATTGCAGCCCAGGTGCCTCAGTCGGTTAAGTGTCTGCCTTCAGCTCAGGTCATGATCCTGCGGTCCGTGAGTTCGAGCCCCACATCAGGCTCTGTGCTGACAGCTCAGAGCCTGGAGCCTGCTTCGGATTCTGTGTCTCCCTCTCTCTCTGCCCCTCCCCATTCATGCTCTGTCTCTTTCTATCTCTCAAAAATGAATAAATGTTAAAAAAATTTTTTGATAAGCAATTGCGAAAACTCTTGAAACAAATGAATAACAAATAAATAAATACATTTTAGCAAAGAAATAGAACTATAAAGAAGAATGTTAAAAAGAAATAAAATGAAGAGCAGGTTTGAAAATCCCCAAACAGATAAAGATATTTAAGCCACAAAGGCAGAATGAAATCCAGCTTATTTCATTAACACAAGCAAAACTTACCAGGTTATTTTTTGCAAATGCCTCCGATAATCATAAAAGAAATTTAGGTCATCTTTCTACAAATAGTATAAGATAATCATTTTTAACCAATTCTCTGCTGTCGGGAAACCCTTATTGTAATAACCAATCATTGTAAACAGCTTTGTCACTTTCTTTTCATAAGTCATCCTGTGTCATTGTGCCTCCAAGGTTCATATCAGTTTTGAATTTGAAAGCTCCCAGATCATGAACTGTCCTTATATGCACAGTAAACTCTTACTAAATACTATTTTATTCATATGGCTTTCATTTTTACTGTTTCTGAATTTTTGACAAAAATTACATGACAATTTTAAAACTTAAAAATACAATAACCAATATAACAGAGTGAATCAACCAGACTAAGAACATAGGTGACGGGAAAACAGTCAACTTCTGTTTTTAAAACAATGGAAATTATACAACCTGAAAAATAGGGAAATATTAGATTCAAACCAATGAGCAGAGTCCAAGGGACATGTGGGGCTATAACAAAAGATATAACATCTACATCATTGGAGTTCCACAGAGAAAGGAGAAAGAGACCAGTTCTGAAAAAGTAGTCAAAGAAATTATGATCGAACCTTCTCAGATTTGGCAAGAGACATAAGCCTACAGATTCAAGAAGTGGAGCAAAACCCAAAGGATACACCCAAAGAAATCTATGCTAAGACACATTGTAATTTTTAAAAATGTTGAAAGCAGTTGGAGAAAAATGACACTCTGCCTTTGGAAGGAAAACAATTAGAATCAATTAGAATGGCAGTGGTTTCTCGGAGTACCTGGGTAGCCCAGTAGGGCTGGGCTTCCAGCTTGTGATTTCAGCTGAGGTCATGGTCTCATGGTTCATGGGACCAAGCCCTGCATCAGGCTCTCTGCTGACAGTGCAGAGCCTGCCTGAGATTCTCTCGCTCCCTCTCTCTTTGTCCCTGGCTTGCTTGCACACATGCGATCTCTCTCTCTCTCTTTCAAAATAAACAAATAAACATTTAAAAACAAAAAGAATGACAGTGGTTTCTCATCAGAAACCATGGGAAATAGAAGGTGACAAATAGTTTTCAAGTGCTGAAAGAAAAGAATTATCGACTCGAAATCCTGTTTGCAATGAAAATATCCTTCAGAAATGAAGAGGGAAATTAAGACGCTCTTGGGTGAAGAGAATGAAGAGAATTTGTCACCAATTAACCTAGCCTAAAAGAATGGCTAAAGGAAATTATCTAAGCAAAAAGGAAATGACAAAATAGGGAACTTGGGAGCATCAGGAAGACGAGGATGTGTAAACATATGGGTAAATGCAATAGATTTCTTCTCTTCTTGAGTTTTCTAAATTATGTTTGACCTTGAAAGCAAAAATTATAACACCATGTCAGGGTTTTGTAGAGAAAACATTGAAGACAAATATATTATAAAGGGGAAATGATAAAGTGACATAAAGGAAGGTAAGCTTACTCTATGTTATTTGAACTAGTAATGTGACAACACTTATAAACTGTGATATATAGACTTAGATATTGATATAACTTAGAACATTCACTTAAGAAGCTAGACAAATAGGTATTAAAGATATCTAAGGCACTATAGATAAATCAAAATGGATTTCTTAAAAAAATGTTCATGTAACCATTAGGAAATTAGGGGGGAAATGCATAAAAATGAAACAGAGAACAGAAAACAAAAAGTAGAATGGCAGACTTAAGTCTTAGCATACTGATAACTATAATAAACAGAAATGGTCTAACCACACAAATTAAAAGACAAAGACTGGCAGAGTAAATAAAAAAAAATGAGACCAAACTATATGCTGTCTACAGGAAACTTGCTTCAAATATAACAAGAAGCAAGCTGAATGTGAAAAAATGGAAAAGGATGTATCATGCAAACATTAATCTGAGATGGCTGAACGAACATCAGATCAAGTAGACTTTAGAGCAAAAAAAAATTCCCAAGGAGAGAGGAGGCATTATACAATGAAAAAAGGGTCAATACACTAGCAAGACTTAGCTATCTTATATATGTAGGCACCAACAGAGGTGCAAAATATGTGAAGCAAAAACTAAAAAAAAATTAAAGAAGAAACAGACAAATCCACAATTGTAGTCATAGACTTCCACAACTAGCTATAAAGTGAGCAACATACAGAATATACTAGAGATTAGATAGAAACCACCATCAATAAACAGAATCTCAGGAACATTATAGAATATTTTGCCCATCAATAACAGAATATACACTTTTTTCAAGTGCCAATGGAACACACATGTATACATGTATCTACTTTTAGATCTACATCTCTACAGATTATATATTGTAAGCCATAAAAAAAACTTCAACATTTTAAAATAATTAAAATTGTACAGAGCATTTTCTTTGACTACAACGGACGCTAACTAGAAATCAATAACATAAAGATCATAGGAAAATCTACCAAGACTTGAAACCTAAACAATACATTTCTAAATAATTCATGGGTCAAAGAAAAGGTCTCAAGGGAAATTTTAAAAGTACATTAAACAGAATGGAATGAAAATGTGACTTATAAAATTTGTAGAGCACAGCTAACAGTAGGCTGGGAGTAAATGCATACATTTGAAAACAAGAGATGTCTCAAAGAAATAATCTAAGCTCCCACCTCAAGATCCTAGGGAAAAAAGAGCAAAATAAACTCAGAGTAAGCAAAAGGAAGGAAACAATAAAAGTAAGAAAATAATGAAATTAAAATAGAAAATCAATAGGAAAATAAATGTAACAAATAACAATTTCTTTGAGAAGATCAATAAAATTGTCAACCTTCTAACAAGACTACCAAAGAAAAATAAGGGAGAAGATACAGATCTTCAATATCTGGAGTGAAAAGGAATATCAGTATAGACTGCAGCCATTAGAAAAAGAATAATGGGGGCACCTGGGTGGCTCAGTCAGTTAAGCGTCTGACTCTTGATTTTGGCTCAGGTCATGACCTCACGGTTCATGGGTTCAAGCCCCACATTGGGCTCTGCGCTGACAGCATAGAGCCTGCATGAGATTCTCTCTCCCTCCCTCTCTCTCTGCCCCTCCCCTGTTCTCTCTCTCTCAAAATAAATAAACTTAAAAGAGAATGAAACTCTGTGAAAACTAGACACACAAATTTCACATCTTTGACAAAATTCTTCAAAGATACTATTACAGTAGGTCAAATAAAAAATAATAATTTGTATAACCTTAGAATATTAAGAAGGTTATTTTCATAATTAAAAATTTTCCAAGAAAGAAATTTCCAGACTCAGATGGTTTTACTGGATAATTTTACCAAAGAGGAATTAAGACCAATTCTACACAATCTCTTCAAAAAATATAGAAGAAGAGAGAACACTTCCTAATTCATTTTATGAAACTGCTATTACACTGATCCAAAGTGAGACCAAACAAGTACCAAAAGAGAATAAAAGTGAAGGCCAATATCCCTCATGCATATAGACACAGAAATCTTCAACAAAATATTAGCAAATAGGTTTCATCAATACACAAAACATTTACATGCAATGACCATGTAGAGTTTATTCCATGAATGTAATGATGATTCAGTGTTTGAAAATCAAGCAATGTAATCCACTATATTAGTAACTAAAGAAAAAAAATCACATGATCATATCAATCGATGCCAAAAAGAAAAAGAAAAAAAGCATTTGACAAAATTCAACACTCATCTGTGATAAAAACTTGCAGAGAAATAGGAATGAAGGAAAACTTTCTCAAAATAATAAGAACATCAACAAAGAAACTTACGGATAACATTATACTTAATGGGGAATGGCTGCATTCTTCACTCTGGAGATTAGTACTGAATGTTCTAGTCACTGCAATAGGCAAGAAAAAGAAACAAAGACAAAGCAATCAGAAAGAAAAAAAAAATAGAACTGTTCCTATTTGCAGATAACATCATTGTCTACACAGAAATTCCTGAAGAATTTTAAGTAAACCTCTGGAATTAAATGAGCTCAATCAATTCCCAGAATACAAGATAAACATTTAAAAGAATCTATTATAATTCTCTATATAAGCAATTACACACCAAAATTAGAAATACAATACCATTTGCAATTGTTTGAAAAAATTAAATGTTTAGGTTTAAATCTAACAAGACATTTACCTGACATTTACCTGTTCAAAATTACACAATACTAATGAAGGAAACCAAAGGTCGAACTAAAAAGGAAATACACACCATCGTTATGGATTGGAAAACTCAACATAGTAGTGATGTCAATTCTCTCCAAATTGGTTTAACACAATTCCTGTCAAAATCCCAGCAAAATTGTTTGTATATATTGACAAAATTCTAAAATTTATATGGAACAGCAAGGGAACTAGAATAGCTAAAGCAATTTTGAATAACGTAGGAGGCTTTGACCCTTAATAAATATGTTTTCAATATCCTCTGTGTGCCTGGCATGATTCTAGGTACTGGGAGATAGCCTCAAACAATATATGGAAAAATATATGGAACTTACATTCTAGTGGGAGAGATCATTAATAAAACAAGCATAGAAAACAGAGTGTTCAGTCCGGTGGCAAAAAGTTCTACAAAGAAAAATAAAGCAGATGAGGGTGATGGCAGAAGGGGGCTTGGGGTTATGTATAGGATGGTCACAAAAGGCCTTACTCAGAAACAGTAGTCAGAGCAAAGACTTAAAGATCATAGGGAGACAGCTGCATAGGTGTCTGAGGAAAAGTGTCTCAGGCAGTGGGAGGTTTTGGGCAAGAACTCAAGCAGGAGTTTGCTGGACGTGGGCATGTGGTAACACGACCAGCGTGAGCTCAGTGGAGTCAGTAAGAAAAAGCCGTAGATGCCAGCAAATGCTCAGAGATCCCGTGTGTTTTGTAGGTGACCATGAGAACTCTTTACTTCACTGAGTGAGATGTGGGAAGTCTTTTGAAGGAAAGTTTCATGAAGAGGAGCAGTGTGACTCAACCTTGGTGTAAAAAGGAGTATATTGAGATTATAATGTAAGGCCGCAAGGGCAAACAGGAAAATTCAAAATTCTCTTCTTATGCAATAAATTGCGTAACAGATTATAAATCTTAGCTTTTTAACTCTGACTTTTCTTACTTCAGATACCAAGACAGATACTACTTTTCTCTTTGTTAATAATAAGATGATTGGGGGCGCCTGGGTGGCGCAGTCGGTTGAGCGTCCGACTTCAGCCAGGTCACGATCTCGCGGTCCGTGAGTTCGAGCCCCGCGTCAGGCTCTGGGCTGATGGCTCAGAGCCTGGAGCCTGTTTCCGATTCTGTGTCTCCCTCTTTCTCTGCCCCTCCCCCATTCATGCTCTGTCTCTCTCTGTCCCAAAAATAAAATAAACGTTGAAAAAAAATTAAAAAAAAAAAATAATAAGATGAGAACCCCAAACTCATTATCAACATATTGTCGACTAACCCAACGCAGAAGAATTAATGGTTCTAAGTGTTGCATGACAACCAAAGGGATGCCACGTTAAAGTAAATGAATTTCAATTTCAAAGTGTTAAAGTTTGCAAATTACTGAAAACTAATGAAGGGCTGTGTAAAAGGACATTTTTGCATAGATGGGTAAAATTTATAAAATGTGATTTAATGTCAGCATATTACTGAATTTGTTGTGTAAATTATGGAGATCTGAACTGTTACTTTATTTATTTACACATATATTGATTTAATGATTTTAAGTCACTCGTGGAAATATGAGAAAGGAAGCACAATGGTTGGAGATGACCTTATCGAGTACCTTTCACGGCCCCATTGCTGTAGCAGACATTGATGAAAGTTTCACAGAAACAGGTTAAGGGAGCTAGTACTGAAAATATAAGTGCTCTATATCAACTGTCAACTTCGTTCTGACTCTGCTCTAGGAACTGTGTTTTGTGGCTTGTCACAAATGAAAAACACAAAGAGTAATGTGAAACACTGGTAGTGTTGAAAATTATGGGTATTTCAATTTGTGTTTGTTACTTGTGGTTTCTAATATTTTTTATTTTGTGGTCAAGCTTTCACCAAAGGGCGTCTTCACAACCACTAGTTAACTAACCTTGGGTTAAAAGGAATGAGATTATTTGAGATGTGGTCATATGTTTAGCTTTATTTTTTGCCAGCTTTTCATCAACACATGTATTTGCTTCAGATTCCTTAGCAGAGTTAGCAAAAATGGATCTGACAACAATTCTAGCCCATCTGGGAGGCCCAGTCCTGTAGAATTCCATCACAAATCTTGGATTGTTTTTCAAATTTTCCTTGTGTGTTAAATTATTTATCTTTTCCCAACAATCCTCTGCTGTTAACATCCATGTTTATAGTCCATAGGCTATTCTCAAATCACTTACTTAAATTAAGAAAAGAGTCTTAAAATACAGATTAGATATTTAATCCTCTGTTTAGATAGTGTTAGCCTTTCATTTAGAAGTCACCATTTCAATCTCCCTGTTTACAATACCCATGCACAAGTTTTATTGTCTATTGTGACTTTCTCAAAACTCTATCTTCTAGAGATTTCAACAATGAAACAACCCCAGATACTTGTCAATGTCTTCTTTGTCATACTAGCACACTGTAAGGATAAGGATGTATAGATCTGTGGTAATAAATGTTCTGATAATGGTATAAAATATCAGGATATTTTAAATCATGAAGATGTTATATGGAACAATAATAAGGAGAAATAAAACATAAAGGATGCTTATTTTCGCACCCTTATAATTGGCCCTGAAATTCTCTCTTCTTGGCTTATGAGAACAAAATGTATTTTCCACAATTTATATACTTCTAAAGCTCTTAAATCTATATATAAAACTACTAAATACAGCTTTAAACCTACATATAAAATTACTAAATGTAAACATAAAATTATTAAAATAATATTCAATATAAGAGAATAAGTAATTCAAAATATTGCAGTTGTGCAAATTTAATTTGGTTATTTACTTTCACATTTCTATATGTTTTTACAAGAATAATACAAGTTGATGAACTTGGGCCCATTTTGAAAACCTCGGTCTTTTCAAAGCATTGTTATTAGAAATTGCATCCCCCCCCCAAAATAGATTAAAAAAAAATACTGAGAATGTTCTTCTGTCTTTATCAGTGGTATAGCAAAACATGGGTCCTGAAAACTGGCAAAATGTTAAGTAGTTATACAAAGTTTTCATTTTCAGAAAAAAGAACTGAGAAATAAATTTGAATACCTGTACTATCAATTAGCAATTGTGTTGTTTTAATCTTAACAAAAGTAATTTCAGTGCTGTCAGCAATTAGTTTCTCTAGGAAATTTGCAGAAGCACGGGTTGCTGAAAAACAATGTTTCTTGTTTTTAATTAAATAGGTTGTTTTAATTTTTTCTATGATTATTTGTTGGAATTCTGAAAGACTCCAAATTTAAGTGTTATTTTTTTCAGATCATTAGTGATAAATGTGAACACATTCATATGTAATAAATATGGAAGTGATAGGTATTAGAATCTTTTACAAGGGTGATCTAAAATATATCATCTGTTGTGTATAGTTTTCTTTGAGATTCTAAATTATTTAATTTTTAAAGAAACACTTGATTAAATACATTGAATTAATCTTGATGTAACAAATTTGTTTTTACATTTCTTATTTTATCTAATAAACAGAAAATATAATACATTTTATGAAGTTTTATAATTCATTTTGTCCTTTAACAAACTTTTTCTGAGATTGTCCAATACAATACAGTCATTAGGAAATAAATTTAGGGTCACCTGGGTGACTCAGTCGGTTAAGTGACCGACTTTGGCTCAGGTCATGATCTCACAGTTGGTGGGTTCGAGCCCCACATCGGGCTCTGCACTGACAGCTCAGAGCGTGGAGCCTGCTTCAGATTCTGTGTCTCCCTCTTGCTGTCTCTGCCCCTCTCCTGCTTGTGCTCTCTCTCTCTCTCTCTCTCAAAAACAAACATTAAAAAACAATTAGAAAAAGAAATAAATCTACTTCTAGGTGTTCACATCTTAAGACTGTTACATGAGTCAATATCCCTGATGACTTCTTCAGTACTGTTACCAAATGATTTTCATTGTCATAAAATCATGTGACTGCTGAATTCTAGATAAGCTCAGAGAACAGAGAGCCCAGCTCTACAGGGCCTGGGCATAGGCCATCAACATCAGTGATTGGCGACACTGAGTTCTTTTGATTTACCTTCAATGACAGTGCCTCACTTAGTGTCAGAAGCAAAAAAAATTTTTTGGTATTGCTCATGACTATATAGAGAACTTTTTGCATAATTTCAAACAGAAATACTCTGCTAAGTGTTGTCTTACTAATAAATACATCTATAAAAATTTTTTAAAGCAATTATGGAGTTATGACTCACTTCATGATTGCTTTCCATCACACCTTTTTCATCCATAGCACAGAAATGAGCCCTCACTCTTTGTAACTCAAGATGCAGCATGAAATAAGAGTATGGGCTTTTTTTGAAAACTTTTGTATTTGTCCTAATAGGCAAACCCCAAAATTCACCATTTTATCACTTTGAAAGAGAAAAAGTAACATCAGAAAAATGAGAAAAATAGTTCTTATATTTGGGGGGGGGGGAGGAGTTAAAAAATGAGTGTCCTCACCCACTGCCCTCCCTAAATGATCCCTAAGCTACTACTGCCTGAGGATCGTTCCTTCCCTGTCACTTTCCTAATGTTTACGACCAATGATTAATTTAAACAGATATGGCCAGTTATTTCTTTCCTTCCAACACAGGCACCCAAAAACAAATTTTTGCCATCCAGAATCAGAGACAAAAGGGAATGAACTACATTCTTGAGCTCACTTGTGAAGTGCCCTCTGTCATGCACAGAAAGAAAACAGCAAGTACCCCGTATTTCAACGTTACCTACAATCAAATGTCATCATAATGTACCCTTTCGTGCCAATCCCTCAGGATAGCAACAGGCTCAGGGCAGGCTGTGAACACCACACCATCTCCTCTGACAGGCAGAGCTGAACTGCAGTGTTTTGGCGCCGTCTGGTGTTGGTGCCTAGAAGCGCAGTTGCCATCATTTACGCTGTGTTTGTAACGTACAGCATGGGCTGATCTCTTTCACATCTGCAAGAAACCTCCCATTGTAATTGGCAAAGACAACTCAATGGAAAAGCATATTTATTAATTGTTGAAAGAAAACAAAATCTCAACAATAGCGTTTTAAATTCTGTATCCTTCAATTTATAGTAGATGTCCTCACCGTTTCTCTCCAGGAAGAGATTTTGAACAAAGGCAGTATATAGCATACTCTCTCTACAACTATACTAGCTAAGTAAATTTAGAGAACACCCCCAATTTCTCTGAGTGTTTTTTTTACATTTCAGATTTTTTTTCAACAAAATATGATTCATGTTTTCCTGAAAGGGGGCAGAACTACTTCACTCATTGTTTATTTTTCCGTGGGGTAACTCCTATTTTCGGAGAAAAGAAAAAGGAATCTCAAAAGATCAGCTTTGAACATAAAATACTAAAATATAAAGAACATGAAAGTAGTTTGACTTGTCCTTCCACAGAATTCTAACGAAGATTTTTATGCTATGCCAAGAAAGATTAGGAGAGATGACAAAAATCAGGTTAACCCTGGAACTAAGCAAGCTGAACTTACATGAAAGAGGATAGTAAACATCTCCTAGTACAGTGAGGGTCCATTTAGCAAATGAGTTTTTCCAGTGTGCTAAGAGGTAGCCTTATAAAACCCCCGAAAGAGAGTCATTTATACACCCTTCTCATGTATCATTAGGACCATCCATACCCATGTAAACATTAAAGTCCTACACACAGAGAAAGGTACAGGTTACAAGCAACAAATTTCTCCTGAAAAATACTTTAAAACATTTAAGACCCTTCATAATGTAAAAATTATCCAAGCCAACATGGATAATAATTAAAGGCGGCAGCTTTACCTAGAATCCAGTCATTCACAAATTTGAGAAGCATGAAAAATTTTATATCTCTAAGCATTATATCTTATTTCACAAATGTAATTTGTCTTTACCAGGTAAAGTAGGTATAATCATAACAATATAGCCACCATCATGCTAGGGAAGATCCCTTCTTAGCTTTCTCTGATGAGCAGCTGGAATTTAAATTGAACTTCTTTTTAATTCAAAGGTTATAAAGCAAAGCTTCTTGGATTGGAACCTAAGATGTCACATGAAGTAAAACTCAAAGAAATTGCCAAGTTCTTATTTAAAATAATGTACAGCATAGCTACCTTTAAGATGCAACCAGTTCCTTAAAGTAATTAAGCCTTAAATTAGGTCCCATTTCAAGATGGCATCTGATTAAATGGGAATGCTTGTACCTAACCATGGCAGAAGGGAGCATGGCTCTTGGATCCGTGTGCAGGATGTTGTCCTGTGCTCTGGGTCCCTGCTTGCCCTGTTAACACAATATCCTTTTCTTCCTGGTCATTGGCATCCTGCTGGCATCCACTCATGAATACATCTACTGGTGTGCTCTTTCAGTAAGCTCAGAGTCTAGTGGCCCCTTCCTGACTCAGACCACCATGGTTTTGGCCATATCACCTGTTTGGTTCTTGTCTAAACAGAGCACTTATAATAGCTCTACAGGTTCCAAATTCAAGGTCCCTACTCCACTGAAAATTTCTCAACCCCTCCTAGGCCACCTGGGAGCTTATAAAGAACGGGCACGGAAGACCTCTTGTCTGAAAAACTATCTCCACTCTTCAACTACAGGAGTTGCCCTATTGCACACAGTGTACTGATCTCTCCCCACATTCCCAATTGTGACTCCAAGTACAGGGCCTTAATATCAGCTGTATGGCTTCCCTCCACCCTTCCATTTTCCAATGAAAGATTTCTACATTCTCTTTCTGAATGATGTAACTTTCCTTCCATCATAATTTCTTTCTACTCCAGGATCGTTCACACACACACACACACACACACACACACACACACACACACATCACACATTTTTCACTAGGACTAAAAATAGTGGGAAGTACACAAGGAGAAGAATCACATCACCAAGAAGAAACAAGCATCCAAAGTTATTTCTAAAGTTGTCTCTATTGAAGTAGAAGTATTTTCTAGGGACTCCTACTTATGCACATGTTATATGGTGTTCTACCCATTACCCTTACCCATGTAATGAAGACTAAGTTATCTGTTTCATTACCTGATTTATTTCATCATTTCCTTTCTTCTTATCAATGTATTCAAAAATCTCACCTATGAACATCCTATGAGTGCTAATGCAAGGCCATTCAAGCAAATACTCTCTAAATAGGAGTTCAACCTTGAATTTGTGTTAGCAGAAGCTAATTCATATTAATGAAAATCATCTCTTTCTTTGTGTTCAAAAAGGATTTATTATATTTACTATATTTTCTGAGTGTACAATGCATTTTTTACTTCTTTGGAATTACGTTTTACTTCGAATTCTTTTTCACTCATCCCGGGTGACATTAGTCACCAATTTCCCCTCCCCCCCTCATTCATACTCCAAACAATTTCTAGACTGATTTTTCTAAAATAAAAATCTGATCACAGTAGTCAGATTGCTAGAGTCTTCAAGATGGAGTTAGGAGCTCTCACAGTGGTTCAGAAGGCTCTTCATCTCTACCTCCTTATTTTCAGTCACCTTGAATTTGGTCATCTTTCTGACTTTGTCTACATCATTGCTTTTTTTGTTATTCAGTTTTAATGTTTATTTATTCTTGAAAGAGAGAAAGAGAAAGAGAGACAGAGTGTGAGCAGGGGAGGGGCAGAGAGAGAGGGAGACACAGAATCCAAAGGAGGCTCCAGGCTCTGAACTGTCAGCACAGAGCTCGACGTGGGGCTCAAACTCATGAACTGCGAGATCATGACCTGAGTTGAAGTCGGACGCTTCACCGACTGAGCCACCCAGGTGCCCCCTACCTCCTCGCTTCTTAAGGTCCGTGGAATAATAGCATCTATTGAATTACCCAGATGTACTGCACTAGAATCTACATCTTAACTAATTCCTTCAATAATTCTTGGGTACATTAAAGTTTGAAAAGCACTGGTCTACATGTTAGCCACTCAGAAACAAAATTATTTCCAAACACGCTTTTAAAATTTATGAGTAAATCTTTATATATCTTAGTTTTAAATTACATTTCATTTGGATTTTGGTTAGAAGAAAGATCAAAATAGTTTGTGAGAGAAATTGCCATTGGAAAGTAGCCAGCTTAACTTACATAGGGTACATTATTTTCTGGTAGAACTAATACCAACTACTGAAAAAAAATGTGTCACCAGCAAACTTCTACTTTTCATCTTACAAATGGTCACTCCTCCTGGTGGATAAGATGCATAAAAGCCACCTGAAGGAAGCAGTAGTGAATCCATGTCCCCCTTCCTGAGGGTCGGTACAATCGGAAACCCTCCGACGGACGGACATGGTGCAATCCGTGGGCAGGACCACTGAGGCACCACAATGGCCCCCAGTCAGCACTGTCATTTTTGGTTACCCCGCATCAAGGCCTATCACATGGCAACCTGTTTACCTCCCCAACCTTATGGATCGTGTTTGTCAGAGGCCCCCTCCTCCTTCCTGTCCAAATAAACTCTGGCTTGTAGTGTAAGTTAATCAGATTGGTGCTTCCTCCTGGACTTTGAACCTTGAGTAAGTGACCTGAGGGCAAAGGAATATAGTTTGTGTCCTCATTATAGCAGCAAAATCAGCAATGTTGATGGTGCTCTAGACAGATGGTTTCTGCTCAGTGGACTGTTCTCCTGCTTGCTCACTGCTTCCCTGCCTGCTCCCAGCCTGGCAGGCCAGCCTCTGGCCACTTCCCTTCCATCGTGTTCTCTTTTGTTGTGAATTGGCCAAAAATTGGTGTGAAGGTTGCAACCAACAAAATTGATAATAAACTCATCATGAAGAAAGTAATCATCAGGACTAGAGACCTCAACTAAGGATTGAGTCTAAGGATTGAGCTCCTGGGTAAATTCTTTCCAGCCTGTGTGTGTGGCTGAGCCTGTAACTGTCAGCAACTCTGACAGGAAGGAACAGTATTTCAGTGACAAAGCATGAAAGTCCTGGGGACCATGCTGGGGTCATTGCTTAAGCATTTTATTAAGATGTTACTGTACAGAAATAAATTTTAATAAATTTAAAGAAAAATTTATCATGCATAAAAAATAGCTTAATTTGAAAGCTACCAGACAGAACAGGTTCAAAATACAGTTTTTAAAATTATTTATTTATTTATTTTAAAATTTTATTTCCGAAAGAAAGAGAGCACAAGCAGGGGGAGAGGGGCAGAGGGAGATAGAGAATCGCAAGCAGTGTGGAGCCGGACACAGGGGCTCAATTCCCTGACCCTGGCATCATGACCAGAACCAAAATCAAGAATCAGACACTCAGCTGACTGAGCTACCCAGGCATCTGTTCATTTTCTTTTAAATATATTCAGTCAGTATACAGTTCTTTGTTATATATATATATATATATATATATATATATATATATATACACACACACACACACACACACACACACATATATATATGCCTTTCTTATAATACAAGATTTATACCATTTGCCTTCAAAAATAAAATAAAGTCCCTTAGAAATATCTGCAAATATATTTATAGCACTCTGTAAAACCGTGGGCTTGATTCAATAGTACACGTATTGATGCAGCAAAATACATATAAATCTATAGTTTTTATTTGTCCATAAAATATCCCCAAACATTAGCAAGACATTTGTCATGAAACCGAGCTTCACTAAACCATCATATTTTAGAAAGACATTTGAATATATCTATTCCGCAAAACCTTTCTCTGTCAAGGAAATCTGCCTGAATCTGCACTCATGCTATTCATGGTTCTAAAGATTTTTTTGTTTGGGAGCCTGATTTGTCCATCAGAGTAGCTAAATTGCTCATAAATTAAGTGGTGATAGGAAAAGGCTCTGAGGGGGTGCTGACATTCCTCGACTATGAGTGAGACTGTATTATTTCCAAACGTGAATAAAAGCATTCATACCCACTAGAATGATTTCATTTGTGCCTGCTTCCAAAAAATAACATGAGTAAGAAGACATTATTATTATCTTAATATTTTTTCTAGTTTTTTGCATTGTGATAGTTTTTGACATTTGTGTTATTAAGTTTAAAACAAATTTGTACAGCCCAGATTAACTTGTTTTAGTTCATGATACATTCTGAGTGAAACATACAGAATAATAACCTAGAAATCTCAAGAAAACAAATTAGTGAGCTTGATAAGAATCAAAGTCAAGTGTATATGCTTAACTAGTTACAATTTGGTATTCATAGAATCATTAAAATATGTTATAAATATGGCTGGAAAAGTCCAGCACTTTAAAGTAGCTAGGATGAATGTTAATTTTTACTTGCATTTCTGTTAATATCTTCATTCCATAAATTTCTTTTTTTTATTTGACTTGAGAAAATACTCAAGTTATCTAATATTTAGTGAGTGCTTGCCATGTACTGGGCATTATTCAAGCAGTTAGGTATAGAATTTAGTGATTTAACATTTCCATACATCACCCAGTGCTCATCACAAGAAGTGCCCACCTTAATCCCCATCACCTCGCCCACCTCCCTTCTGGTAATCAGTTTGTTCTCTATAGTTAAGAATCTGTTCCTTTGTTTTCTCTCCTTTTCCCCCCACTATGTTCATTAGTTTTGTTTAAATTCTTAAATTTAAATTCCACAGATGAGTGAAATCATCTGGCATTTGTGTTTCTCTGAGTGACTTATTTCACTTAGCAAAATACTCTCCAGCCGCATCCATGTCATTATAAATGACAAGATTTCATTCTTTTTTCCGTAAATTTCTGTTACTAAAATCAACACTAAAAGAATGAAAGTCAAGTGTTTATATATTGTTCTGCTACCTGCTTGGCTTTGGAATCTCAAAAACCAGATGAAATCTCATTCATCTGGATTTGTTTTATTTCAATTTATAATGATTTACATATTAATGGCACTGAAAATTGCTTTTATATAGGTTCTAAAACTTCGCTTCCTTAATAGGTTAGAGTGCAAATAAAATGTCGCAGGAAGTCTTCATACATTGGAAAACTGGTTCAACACCTCAGAAGCAGTGTCATATTGTACTCTCCCAACAAAGCATGAAAAATATATTTTAATAGACATTTAATATATAAAATATTTGTATTATTTACATTAGTTTCTATCACCTGAAAAAGTAGGTTTATAATTATAGCTTTTTATTTTTGAAACATTTAAAATTTTTTTACCTACTTTTAAAAATAATGTGTTTGTCCTTCAAATAGATTTGAAACCATATGTACAAAAGACTGTACTTTTCATATTTTTCAGTACATTTATCTGATTATCTCCCTTACCTCTTAGTAATTTTGATATATTTCCCATTTAGTTTAAATACATATTCTGTTAATATCTTTTAGTAATTCTTTTCAACTAAATAATAACAGCAGACACTCAAGAACTAAGAAAATATATACAATGAACCAAAATATTTGGAGATGAATGAGATTAATTTGGCTGCGTGTTAATACAGACTTCTTTAGCCATCTGGAGTTTACTTTTGTGGAAGAAATCTGAGACAGCCGATTTGTATTATTTTTATAATAAACCATTTGTGTTTTTCTTTCTTTCCTGCTCAAATGCCTTTCCGCTTGATTAGAGGCTCCCAAACTTCCTTGGTTCATGGGACCCTTAAATAATTTAATATGACTTGATAATCATCCCTAAATGATTTAATAGCCACAATTAATTAATAAAAGAATGTGTGTGCCTGCTGATGACAACACATCTTCTCAAGCCTCCCAACCAGATTGGATACCACCAGCCTCATTTCTTGTTCCACATTGATTTTCCCATGGTATGTGCTTTTTATGAAGGCACCCACTAAAAATCCAGCTTCGCATAGACATGATGCCATAAAAAGGAATGTTGTACAACCTAAAACTGAAATTAGGAACCACCCAGAGAAAGTAATTTAAACAGCCTTTGAAAGATGTCTGGTATCCCAGTTTCATTTAAAAATGTAAAATATCCCCACTGTGCCCTGTGAGTTTATGGTGGTTCCCCAAGGCACCTTGGCACAAAGTTTGGGAACCACGGGTTTAAAGGATTCCTGCTTTAATCTTGAAATTGGACAATATTATGATACTAAATGAAATGTTGGTAATTAAGAGTAATTAACTCTTTTGGCTAATGAGGAGCCTTTTTTTATCAGTAAACTTTACAGTTTATATGTACTCCTTAAATATTTTTAAAATTTCTTTCTGGCTTGCAGACAGCTACCTCCACACTACATCCTCATGTGGCCTTTCCTCTGTGCACATACACTCCTTGTGTCTCCTCTTATTATAGGGACACCAGTCCTATGGGATCAGGGCCCCACCATGATGACCTCATTCAACCTCAGGTGCCTCCTTAAGGGGCTTTCTCCAAAATGGCAGTCACATTGGGGGTAGGGCATCAGCATAAGAATTCGAGAGAACACAATTCAGTCCATAACAATGTACATATGTAAACTCTGAGTTTATTTGTTTGCACACAAATACTTGCTCACCTCACCTTTTCTCTTTTTAAATTCATATGCACCTCTTAGCCCCTTTTCATCCATGAGTTCATCATCTGGCCCTCCTTTTCTTATTTCACGTAGCTTATGTTCTCCTGAATTTAGCTGATGGGGGAAGAAAGGCACTTCTAAATAGTACAACTAAATTTTTTTCTAAAGAATGCCCTTTCCCTGCCATAGGCTTTACCTTTTATTTCACAGCATCTCTCCAGCACATCCCTTTGGTTGGCTTTCCTGCTGCTCTTTATCCAGTCGATTGACTGATCTTTCAGCAAGTGGAAAACTACTCAGTGTCCATTTCTAGCATTGATTAATAAATAGAATCAAGCTCTATGAATTCTCCACGGTTCCCTTCACTACGCATCTGGTCTCTTGCAGAGTTCTCCTGGGCCCTCTGACTGGGGGTCTGGTTGACATGGCTGACTCTAATGAAAATTTTAGCACTTTACAATCTTTTATTGAGTGTGAAACTGAAGAACTGAGAAAGGACCTGGTGATTTCTAGTGTTTGATTGTCTGATTATGATCATCGGGGTTTATTCCTGAAGTCAGAAATAGTCTAGTTATTTTTCTTTCCAAAAACGTACATAAGAAAACATATACCTGTCAACACCTACATTGTATCAGTGGGAACTGAGGCTTAAGAATCTATTCATCCAACATGTTTTAAAGAAAGAATATGGGTAATAAACATTTATAACTGTATGTCCATAGCCTTGACTCTAGCTTCTTTGTGGAAGAAATGGTTTCTTTTGCTCTGCATATAGAAGCATAGTTTCTGCAGTTTAGGTAAATGGTGGTCATGGATGGTTAGCTAATCAAGGAAACTGCTAGTACCTTCAAATCCACAGAGTTCAAGATCGATGAAATGAATATATTCTTGATCTAATGTGAGAAAGATGAATACCAAGTTGGTTCCATGTAAAGATAAAAATTATGAACCTGTAAATGTTCCCAGACTTCTTTCTCCCTACTCCCGAAATGGGATTCTGCCCTGTTCCATCTGGGACACTTTTCTCCCCACTCTGTTGTATGCAGGAGCCTTTCTTATCAGACCAGATACGTTGATTTCTGTAAGAGAGAATTGGAGGAAGGTAAGAGGGTCTGAATAAACTGTGACATGCCCAAAGGTGATTGTTGCAGAAAAATCTAGGACTGGAGCATGCTGGGAAGAGAAGCAACTTTGGTATGAGTGAGGTATATGGGAAAAGAAACAAAGGGGATTTTATTGGGGACTGAGTGTTCCCTTTGTGCATTATTTTGGAATTACTCTTGCTTTCCAAGACATTCTTTTTTCAGCAGCGGGGTTGAGTCACCCAGGTCAATGTTTCCAAGTGTTATATTTGATGGTGGTAATGGGAGTAAAATTGGAGTTTTGAAGCCAAGATGTTTTACTCAGCTGGATTTCAGATTTAAATCATCACCTTCGATCTGAGCCACATGTGCATTTTCAGTAAGACTCCTTAGATTCTATAGAAAGGAATAGAGGGAAAATCTGGACCCAGCGTGAACAACAGTGGTTTTTGGACTACCACCAGAAAGTAAAAGGGATCTCGTGGAGACCACACTGGGATTGGAATTTCAATTTGGGGGGAATGCATGGATTGGTACTTGATGCTCTGGGCAGAAAACCAGACTTGTATAATGTTATGCCAGTTGACTAAATTGAAAAAATGTTTTATAACTTCCTCATGAATACTGGCCAGGCACTGGACTCTTAAGTGGACACCAAATTCTTACCAAGATGTCAGACCTACTGGGGCTGGTACAAAGGTTTGGCCTGGCTCCATGCGATACAACCTCGGGGACATGACCTTGACTAAGGCCACCCAGTCTGGACACCCTAAGACAAGCTACTTGCAATTTTGCAGAAAATTAAAACAGTCTTGGGGAATAATGGGCATAATAAAAAGAAGGACTTTGACACCAAGTTAAATGCTATCACAGAGACAACAGAGGGATGAAAAATCACAATCCTATAATAGCTTATAAAAAGCTTTGCACTAAAAAAAAAAAAAATTCTTCCTGGATTCAAAGCCACGGGGGTGGATGTTTCTGTTAGGGTCTTCCCAAGAAAAAA
The DNA here is from genome assembly GCF_022079265.1 of Lynx rufus. Taxonomy (NCBI): domain Eukaryota; kingdom Metazoa; phylum Chordata; class Mammalia; order Carnivora; family Felidae; genus Lynx; species Lynx rufus. The sequence goes on from NW_025814878.1 coordinate 8,002,010, forward strand.
TAAGTTGTGACAGGGACCACAACTGCAACAGAGATGCTAACCTCAAAAGTAAACGCCATGACCCAGGGAACAAGCAATATTCTGGCTTCGGAAGAACCACTGAATGCTGTCTGCCAGGGCTTTGTAGTGGGGTGAGATTTGAGTACACAAAGCAAAAAGAAATTTTTTTGGAGAATATAATATTGACTTATATAAGATCTGATTTTATCTCTTTCTCATGTCAGGAAATCTAAAGCCAGGCTAAAACTGGTTGTTTCATAGTAACTTCAGGAATGGTCACCTCAGACTTCTAGTTGTTCAGCAGAGCAGAGGGAGGGACGAAAAAGTGTGGCGATGCTAGCCCTATGACACACCCTTTTACTTGGCTCTCATTTACCTTAGTTCAAAGGCTACATCTAGCTGCAGGGAAAAGCAAAAAAAAAAAAATAATATAAAGAAAGAAAGGAAGAAAGAAAAGAATGCATTATTTTCCGGCACATTTTTATTCCATTATTGGAATTATGTCAGCAAAGAAGAAGGTAGGAAAGAATATTGGTGTAAAAAAAATAAAACAAACACTAGTAGTTTCTGCCTAAAGACTTTTTTTTTTAATGTCTGTTTATTTCTTTTGAGAGAGATAGAGAGTGAGTGGGGGGAGAAGCAAAGAAAGAGAGGAAGACACAGAATCTCTAGCAGGCTCCACGCAGTCGGCACAGAGCCCAATGCAGGAGTTGAACCCACAAAACCGTGAGATCATGACCTGAGCAGAGATCAAGAGTCAGAGGCTTAACTGACTGAGCCACCTAGGGGCCCCCTAAGGACTTTAAAAATAGTATTACAAGCCCAGAAGAATATAAGCTATGAAAACATGGGACATTAGTGTGCAATTCTGGTCTTTATTCAATGGGTGCAGAGGAGAACAGGAAGGTGATTCTAAAAACTAAATGAAAGAAGAATGAGTTCAGAGTCCCCTCAAGTCCTGGCCCCTCCGTCAGCAAGGATCACAAAGGGTTACGTCTTCCCATGTTCAAACACAGGTTTCACTTCATTCTGAGTTATGAAAAATGGGATCATACTCATTGCTTTGCAATGTGCTTTTTCCTGCAGGAAAATTTCTCTTCATTTCAAAAGATATAGATTCAACTTCATTCTTAATGCTTCATATATAATGACTAGAGCATAAATCTCAATACGGCTGAATATCTAGATCGTTTCAAACCTTTGCCAGTTTTTTTTTTTCGGTAATTACGTGTTATTACTTTTATTTTTATAGCATAGATTCTTAAAAATGTGATTGCTAAGCTGCAGAGGTGTCAAGAACTGTGAAGAGTCTGAGATTTTTACCCTACTTCCAACTTAACAAAAATAGTCTGCCACATTTTCATGACTGCTGACAAAGGACATAAGACTCGTAGGTAAGAGAAGAGACAAAGGACACTTTATTACTTGTAGCAATATAAGTAGCCTTACAACCTATAGGCACACCGGTGTCCCAAGTTCCAACTCCCATAGAGTGATGGAAAGAGAGTCAAGCACCCACAGTGAGGTAGGTTACAATCGATGTATCTAATCTTAAGGAACTCAAATCTCCTAACAGGTAGTCAGTACATCCCTGGCTTCTTTTCTATGTATGTCATCCTTGAAAAGACAGTTTGAATGTGATACTTAAAGCACACACACACACACAACTCACCAAAATTAAAAATAAGCAAGGGGGACTACATCAGACTAAAAAGCTTCAAAACATCAACAAAGTGAAAAGCTATAAAAAACATCAACAAGGTGAAAAGACAACCTACAGAATGGGAAAAAAATATTTGCAAACCATTGATCTGACAAGGAGCTAACATCCAAAATATATGAAGGAATTATTTTAACTCAAGAGCAAAGATACAAATAACCCAATTTAAAAAATGGGCAAAGGGTCTGAATAGACATTTTTCCAAAGAAGATATACTACAGAAGGCCCACAGGTCCATGAAAAAAAATTCCGCTTCTGGGAATATATCCAAAGGAAACAAAAACACTGATGTGAAGATATATCTGCACCCCTGTGTTCACTGCAGATTATTTACAATAGCCTAAGACGTGGGAGCAACCTAAGTGCCCACTGGTGGATAAATGGATAAAGATCTTGTGGTATATGTATATTGTAGAATGTTGTTCAGCCATAAAAAGGGAATGAACTCTTGCCATTTGTGACAGCGTGGATGGACCTCGAAGGCATTATGTTAAGTGAAATAAGTCAGAGAAAGACAAATATTGTATGATCCCACTTTATATGTGGAGTCTAAATTTAAAAAGAAGAAGAATGAAAAGAAAAGAAAAAAATCATAGAAAAAAAGATCGGACATGTTACCAGAGGCAAGGTTGTGGGCAGGGGGGATCGGAGGAAGGTGGTCAAAAGGCACAAACTTCCAGTTATAAGAAACATAAGTACTGGGGATGTAAGGTACTACATGATGACTACAGCTAACACTGCTGTAGGATATACAGGAAAGTTGTTAAGATGGTAAATCCTAACAGTTTGTATCACAAGGAGAAAAAATTTTCCCTTTTATTCTTTCTTTTCTTCTCATGTATGAGAAAATGGGTGTTTTCTGAACCTACTGCAGTAATCATTTCACAATAAATGTGAGTCAATGTGCTCTATGCCTTAAACTTATACAGTGATGTATGTCAATCATTTCTCCATAACACTAATGGGAAAAAACACAGTTTGGAACAAAGGGCATCAGTGCCCCTGCTTTCAAAAAGTACAGAAACACAAGAGACCCATAAAAAGGCTTGTGTATATTCACTTTTAGTAACTATTTTCAAATTACTTTTGAAAATAAGCTGAAGATATTTACCTCCTATAATATTTGCAGAAACTAATTCCCTCACATCCCACTAACCTTGACCTTCTAAGTCCCTTCAGTTTTGGTTGAAAGTTTGAAAATGATATTTACAAGTTACGTTAATTGTATTTCTGTGAACTGCATTTGAATTATGTACATTTTCATGACTTCACCAGATATTTGTATTTTTTTCTTTTGTTACTTGCCTATTTATGTAATCTACTCGCTTTTTACTATAGGATTGGTTTTGTCTTTTATTTATACATTTCCGGGAGGTGTTTATGCTAGGGATAACAAGCCTTTGTGTTACAAATGTTTTTTTCTAAGTTATCCTTTTTTCTTAACTTTGCTTAGCTGACTTTTGCCATATAAACTCAAAAATTTGGGGTCAGATCTTTTCTTCTTGAATTCTTTTTCTCATCCAACCAAATCATAGACAAGTACTCCTAAAATTTTTCTTCTGACATTTTTATCATTTTATTTTGTAAATGCAAACTTCCAAGTCAGATTTATTTTAGTATGTGGTATTAGATTAGAGTCTATCTCTGATTTCCCCAGAGAAAGGACATTACATTAACATCATAAGCCCTTTTTTGCAACTGAATTGCAATACCAACTTTCTCACATTTTAATTTCTCATATATATTTGTATTTAAACCTGTAATTTCTCACATATATTTATATTCACCACTGGTCTCTATATACTATGTTATTGATCTACTTGTTAATTTGCATGTGAATATCATATTGTTTTGATTATAATAAAATACATAGTAAGAAGAGTCCACCTAGTGGGATGTTTGGTAAATAATTAGTAACCAACTGACTTCAAAGACCTGACTTATAACATTTGCCTGCTTCTGTAGTATAAACACACCCACCATGCCTGACTTAAAACTAACAATACCATGTCACTTTTCTTATAATTGCAGTGTTTTAATATTGCAAGTATCTATTCCTTGAAATTTTGGAATAATTTATGTGTCAAACTGTCTTTGCCATGTATCGTCTTTGCCTTGTTTGTGCCCATGTGTGTGAATGTAAAGATTTTAATTAATAATTTCATTTCTGTAATGATATATGACAATTCAGCTTTCTATTTCCTCCTGATTCAGTTTTGGTAGAAATTTACTTATTCTAAGTTTTCAAATTTCAGTCAGTAAAGCTACTATGACATTCTATATTATCCTTTCAGTATGCACCACTTCTAAACGATGACCTTTTTGGGGTGCCTGGGTGGTTCAGTGGGTTGAGCATCCAACTTCGGCTCAGGTCATGATCTTGAGGGTTCGTGAGTTCAAGCTGCTCATCGGGCTCTGTGCTGACAGCTCAGAGCCTGGAACCTGCTTCAGATTCTGTGTCTCCCTCTCTCTCTGCCCCTCCCCCTCTCATGCTCTGTCTGTCTCTCAAAAGGAAATAAACATTAAAAAAATAGAAATCAATAAATAAAATAAACCGTGACCTTTTTTAATCACTCCTTAAAAAAACAATGATTATTTCTTTTTTTAATGTTTATTTATTTTGTTTTTGAGAGAGAGAGAGAGTGTGAGCAGGAGCGGGGCAGAGAGAGAGGGAGAGAGAATCCATAGCAGGCTCTGTGCTGTCAGTGCAGAACCCAATGTGGGTCTTGAACTCACAAAATCATGAGATCATGACCTGAGCCAAAATCAAGAGTCAGATGCTTAACTCACTGAGCCACCCAGGTGCCCCAACAATAATTATTTCTGACTTCTCTCTTGGTATTGAGATCAATCTTGCCAAAAGCTTATGGAAAACTTTTCTCTGAAGTATTCTTTTGTCTTTTTTGATTCTCAGTTATAACTTTATCATCATTATTTCTTTTGCATTTCTGTCCTTAAGAAAGCTTTTCCTAAAATAAATAGTTAAGACTATAAGTTCCCTATAAGCACCGCTTTAGCTGCATCAATATCCTTTGATACATAATATTTTTGGTTTCATTTAGTTCAAAATATTTTCCAAATTTTGAAATTATTTTTGATCTATAATCAGTCCTCTTTTGTAAACTTCAAAGCACCTGGCAGTTAAAAACATTTTTTGTTTAGTCCATTCAGCAAACTACAAAACAAATACAAATTTAGGTGATAGATAGAAATACAATTTTTAAAAAGTATGAATAATCATGCTAAGAAATATTTTTTCCTATTTTGGTAAATTTTAACTCCTATATCTCTGGTTTTATTTTGACATAGTAACATGAAATTTACTGATAGATTTCTAGATGTTTCACTGTCTTTTCAGTTCTATCACAGATGTATTCACGTTTTAATACACTTCCAATATGTTGATGCATATTTTGCAAATATTTAGGGGTTTTTTTCATTAAGATTTTTAGTTAAACTGGACATAGTTTTATTTCATGTTTCCCTTCTATTTAGTTTTGGTGTCAGTGTTTTCTACTGTTATAGAAAGATTTTGAAATGTTAATTGTTGTTTCCATCTCCAGGATAATTTTTAAAACATTGCAATCATCAGCTTTACTGCTCTTTTGCAAAAATAATTTTTCTATAATTAGCAGTCTCTTTATACTTTGTGTATCTTCCATATCTTTTGCATTGCAAAATGCAATGCTAACTCAACAAGCCCAACATAATCCACTATACTTTAATATAGTTCTTACTAATCAATAAATCAAACAGTCAAGTTTTAAAAGATAAAGAGTTGAAGACCACAATTATCAGTGTTTGGAAGTTTCCAACATAAAGGCTACTAACGCTTAGATTATGACCATACTTGCCCATTTTCCTTAACCTCCTATTGGTATCTCAGCATCCCCTTGAAAAATGGTAAAGCGTGGTGTCTGCCTCTTGTCTGGAAATACGGAACACCAGACAAATGCTCCCATCAGAGGAGTTTCTATGAACTTGCAAGAATATCCCACGTAAGAGTGACTTGACAGGGCACCAATCCTGAAATTCAAGTCCACAAACACTGTAAGGTGGTACTATTTTGCTCCAATGCAAGCGTAAAGCACATAAGATCTGAAATTAAGGACATGAAAATGGACTTGAAGTGAGAAAACAGAAAACCTCCACTGCAGACACTTTACCTCACTGAGGGTAGTGCCTCACTTCTGTCTGGCAACTGAAGACCACTACCTTGGGATTTGGGGTCTGGCGACCAGCCACCCCCTCTTATGGCCATACTCCCCCTGTAAGCAACACTGTTCACTGAGATCCCTTGTAGGATGAGTCCATGCTATGATCCCTTCACAGGTCCACACCTGATCCCCAGACACCCATATCTTTGTGCTGTTCTGTACAGAAGTGCACAGGGCTCTGAATATAGGCTCTTCACCTCACTAGCGAGCAGGGCATCTCCAGCCACAGCCTCTCATTTTTATTTTTCTCCTACTAGGAGTCAGCCCCAAGTCCTTAAGCTGCCCCATCTCCAGAGAGAATAAACATCTAAAGTAGTCTATAAAGCAAAAACAAATTCAAAAATAACAACATGCTTGCAACTCGAGACATGTTCTTGGATTTGTAGAAGAAAATAAGCAAAACTAGAAAGGAAAATCTGAGAAAAGAATAATAAGGCAAGACCAAGTATAGCACATATTAAAGCATATTGCATAGCTACAATAACAAAATCCCCAGGTCTGTCTACAAGGGGGTCAGGAGAAGGGCTGCGTGATGGCTGTGGTCATCATCAAGTGTGAAGGGGAACCCACAGGAAGAAGGCACAGGTTCACAATCTCTTCCTACCTCATGGACTGGGCACAGGTACATTTTCTCATGGAAAATGTATATCCCAGGAGTGGGACAGAGCCACCCTGCTGCTCCCTGTTGTTATAGGGTTAATTAGAGACCACCTGCCCAGAGAGCTGTGCCTTAGTACTGGAAGCACCTGAAGACCTTGAGGGACCCTCTTCCCTAGGAGGAAGGGAAGCCATGTGTCCTAGCTAGAGTGTCAGAGAATGTGGAGAAAGCTACCAGGGACAATCAGGGACAATCCTTTCTCAGCAAATGGGCAGAAGACAAACATAATAAGAAGAACAAAATCAGCTTGAGAATTTAGTAAATGGTAAAGATAAGATCCCAAATGATGGAGGAAAGACAGGTTACTCAAAACACAGTACAAGGTGGGACAATGAGATCCCAACCTGGAAATGAATTCCAAATATATCAAATATTTAAATATTTTTAAGTGATAAAACCATGGCAAATTATTTTATGTATATATATATATATTCATATATATGTGTGTATATTACATTTTTCAAATACAATGGAAACATACCATGCACACTACTCTGCATTCTACTTGTTTTCATTTAATTACATACATATACATGCATACATATATACATATATGCATGTATATATACATACACAAACACACACATAAACATACATATACACATATACATACATACATGCATATATACATGTACACACATATACACACATACACACATGCATACACACATACATATATACATACACACATACACACATATACAAACATACACACATATACATACACACATGCATATATACATGCATATACACATACACATATACATACATGCATATACGCATACATATATACACACACACATGCATACATATACATATATACATATAAATATATAGACTACCTCTCTGGAAAAATAAGCAACTGGTAACAGTGACAGCTGGTAATGAGTGATGATTGACTACAATAGAAAGAAACAAGACATTTTAATTTTTTGTCCCATTTATTTATATTGGCCATTATAAAAATGTAAGTAAACTCCTAAAGAAGTAAAAAAAAAATTCAAGCTAAGGAAATTTTAAGGAAATATACGTCATAAGCTAAGTTTTTGTCCCTCTCCAAATTCACGTGTCTGGAGTCTTAACTCCCCATACCTCAAAACACCACTACATCTGGAGATAGTTTCTTTAAAGAGATAATTAAGTTAAAATGAGGTCATTAGTTTGAGCCACTTATGACTGAGGTCCCCATAAGAAGAGATTGGGACAAGAGGGAAGGCCACATGGAGAACCAGGGAGGAGACAGCCGTCTGTAAGCCCAGGAAGAAGGTCTCAAGAGACCAATCCTGCTGACGCTTTGATCTCAGACTGCCAACCTCGAGACCTTTGAGAACATCAATTTCTGTTGTTTGAGTCACCAAGTCTGTGGTACTTTTTGACGGCAGTCCTAGCAAACTAATTTGTATTATATGGTATTATATGTATAATATATATAGTATAATATCTATATCTATATTATGTATTATATAAATAAATATAACAATAATACAAGACTTAAAAATTTTTTTAATTAATTAATTTATTTTTTAAATTTATTTATTTAGTTTTGAGAGAAAGAGAGACAGAGCACGAGCAGGGGAGGGTCGGAGAGGGAGGGAGATACAGAATCCAAAGCAGGCTCCAGGCTCTGAGCCATCAGCACAGAGCCCGACATGGGGCTCAAACTCATGAACCGCAAGATCATGACCTGAGCCAAAGTCGGATGCTTAACCGACTGAGCCACCCAGGTGCCCCAATAGCCATATATAATATAATACATATTATACATGTGTGTCTTTGTGTACATATGTATACATATATATGTAGTAAATGAAAACTGAAAGAGGGATTTAATTGGATTTTGTGGCTTTTCTCTACAGTAATAGTTGGCAATCAACATTACTATAAGATTTATGTTAATCCACTTGGTACCTAGAGTTCTTTACTTTTAAAATAAAACGCAGGTTATTATCATTTTTTTTTTTCCTCACACAAATGCTGAGTTTTAAAGGTCATTTACCCTTGGGGAACCTGGGTGGCTCAATTAGTTAAGTGTCCATTTCTTGATTTCAGCTCAGTTCATGATCTCACAATTCGTGAGTTTAAGCCCCACATTGGGCTCTGTGCTAACAGTGCAAAGTCTGCTTGGAATTCTCTCTCTCTCCCTTTCTGTCTCTCTGCCTCTCTCTTTCTGCCCCTTCCCCGCTCACATTCTCTCTCTCAGAATAAATAAGTAAACTTTTTAAAATGTCAAAATGTCAATTACCCTTCATTCTCTGGACAAAACAGATCAAAAAATAATACAACAGCCTCTTTAGTTCTTTCACAAAATTATTTGGTAGTCTCATGGTATTTCTTAAGGAAAAGACTATTTTATAAATTACTCTCAGAAGTCTTAAATGGAGTAGAAGTTAACATTCATTTTCACTTCTTTTATTGATCCTAAAGTGGGAGCCAACAGCTAATTTCCAAAACTCAGTTACCCGGGTATCTGAGGAAAGCCCCCTCCAAATCGCAGGATTGTTGAGGGGAAACAGCGGATGATTCCAACACAGAGGATGCAGGATGGAAACCTCGGGTTATTCACTAAACAGAAAAAAGTGGGTACCAGTTCATTTAAAAATGCTTTATTTCTGTTTTTATTTTTCACCCCTCATATTCACAATTTAAAATAAACAACATATGGTGTCGGTGTTATACAGTGAAAATGAACCAGAGAGGAATAAACAGTAGACCAATAAATTCCGATTGGGAATATTTGATTTTTGGATTGCTTATCAGGAAGATAACCTCTGAGGGAATCGTGGCAGGAGCCACAGGGTCTTTGATGCTTGCCTCTCCCTGCAGAGCGCTACCCTTTTCCAGACTCAGCATGTTTGCAGAAGCAGCTGTATTCGTTACTAAACACCAGATCCCTTCCTTTATTTTCCTCACTCTGAATCTGCAAAATATTTAAACCTCTCCAAGTAATGTTGGACATGATAATTTAACAGATGTCCATTTTAAAAGAAGAAATGCTCCTTCTGCCGTAGCTCAGAGCTCCACTCTCCTATGCAACAGCAACAGAAACAAGTGAGGTGTTTCGGGTGTAAAATTTTTATGATGCCAAGTTGACAATGAATTTAACTGGTTAGGCAGGCAAAACCGCTCCCCTTTAGACATTTATAATCTATCATAGACCCTCCTGCTCCATTTGCAAGGAACAACAGGATAAGAACATAATCCCAGAAAAACAACAATATACTCACATTAGACAGTTTTAGCAACCTGAAGGGGAACAAGTCCCAATCAGATCCAGAGAGGGACTAGGAGCTGAGGACCAGGGGACAGGTGGAGTGGACATACTCATTGTGTGGATTTCCAATAGATCCAGGCAGGTTTTGCAAGGAGAGTAAGATTACAGAAGCTCTTGAAATGATGGGATAGAGCCATGTTTTTCTAGAGCAGGTGATTTCTCAAATGTTCTAGAACCTTAGTAGTATCCTACACTGGACTCAAGAGCATGACTCAGACTGTGTGCTTAGCCTGTATCTGTCCTTTTCCGGGGGCTTTATGCAGGGAACAGAGTTAAGGGGAAACTTCAGAAACTGAAAAGCAAAGTTTAATCATCAGGGCATTTTAGTTGTTTTAGTCATATAGGAGTAGGCAGGTATTGATTTAAATAAATGGTAACATCATTTCTATTATACTGTTGAAACTACTTTCCTACCATTTACCTGTTACATAAGTAACTCTAAAAGTCAGGCTACATGCACTGCACTCTCCTCGATCCCCTTCCAAATGCATTTTGAGTCTTTTTCAGGCTTGGTGTGTGTGTGTGTGTGTGTGTGTGTGTGTGTGTGTGTGCGTGCTTTAAATACAAAAAGCTACTTTTGCCTACCTTACCTTCAATGGGTAAAAACTGGCAACATTACTAGAAATACTGTGGAAGAAGAATGAACAAAATAATACCAATGTGGTCCATCCATAATTTTTTTAATGTTTTTTTATTTATTTTTGAGAAAGAGAGACAGAGCACGAGCAGGGAAGGAGCAGAGAGAAGAGGGAGACACAGAATCCAAAGCAGGCTCCAGGTTCTCAGCTGTCTGCACAGGGCCCAACACGGGGCTTGAACTCACGAACCGTGAGATCATGACCTGAGCCAAAGTCAGACACTTAACTGACTGAGCCACCCAGGCACTCCTAAGTTAGTTAAAATTAAATAAAATTTAAAATTCAGATCCTTAGTCACACTGGCCTCATTTTAAGCACTTAATAGCAACCAATAGCTAGTAGCTATCATATTAAACAGTACCGTAAGCGAATAAATGTCTCATCACTGCAGAAAGTTATACTGGATGGTGCTGAGTTAGACACATTTTAAGGTTATTGCTGAAAGAATTGTGCGGTTGTTTCCTCCAGAGAATCTTGAGTTTCCACTCAATAAAAGAGCAATTGTAGCGTTTTTTGTCTAATATTATATATGCACAAAAGGAAAGCTTTAAATAGCTTGTAGTCATTACTTTCTATAACTATTCCATACTTTGTAAAAACTATTTTAAAAGGACCAAAATTGATGTTTTGGCAGAAAAGAGAAGATGGAAAAGAGACGCTAGCAGGGTTAGAGGCTGTAGGAAAGGAAAACGAGAAGGTAGAGGGGCAGAAAAGGTTCTTTTGATAGAACTCTACATATGAAGCTCAAGGTGAAAGCACATTCCTACAGAACTAGTGAACGTCTAGCTACAGGCACACTTTGATGATTTCCTTCCATTCAGACTGGCACTTGAGAGTGCTTAGCAACACATTCATTTTTACTTCCTTTAGTGAAAAATGTAACAGAAGGAAAAGAAGGTTGAGAAACAGAATGTCCATTTGACATTTCTGGCTGAGTTGCCTAATAGATTCTTCTTCATGCATAGAAAACTAAGCACCCATTTGAAGCAGTCACTTTAAAACATCTTTGCTACCATCGCTGGGGTACCTTGAGAGAGACAGACAGGCAATAGCCTCCTTTTTAAAAGCACCTTCACTCATCATCCTAAATAATTTGTTTTTATGTTATTTTACATCACCGTTAATTTTTCTTTCCACTCCGACTTTGGTACTTTGGCTTTTCTTCACCTAGCAATTAAAGTCCTTCAGGGAAGCCAAATGATAAGTAAAGCAGCTGTTCAGAGCTGAGATAGAGGCAGGAATTTGTGAAGTGGTTTCCTTAGCAATGGGAATGATTCGAATGCTTTCAGAAGCCAATCTGTTTGCTTCTATCTCCTCTCTCTGCCTCCCTTGCCATTATCACAACCTCATTCACAAACCTATTTTTCATGTGGCCTCATGCACATCTTTGCTGTTTACCATGGAACATATTTAATTTATTTACTCTCTTTTTTTTTCATACACTGTCTTTAAAATCTTGAGTGTTGTATTTACTGTTACTTCACATCGCTACTTACGATGGGCAGTGGGCAGAACAGCAGCCCCAAAGACATCAGGTCCTACTCTCTGGAACCTGTAAATGGTGGCACCATTTCTGGAAAAGTGGGCCTCACAGATGTGATTAAGTTGAGGGTGTTGAGATGGGGAAGCTATCGTGGGTTACCCAAGTGAGCCCTAAATACCATCACATGTATCTTTATAAAAGAGAGGCATAGGAAGATCTCTCTCTCTCTCTCTCTCTCTCTCTCTCTCTCTCTCTCACATACACACACACACACACACACACACACACACACACACACACACACGGCCATGTGAAGATAGAAACCGAGATCGCAGTGACACAGCCACAGCTAAGGAATGCCAGAAGCCACTAGAGCTGGAAGAGACAAGAAGGATCCTCCCCTGGAACCTCTGAAGGAAGTACAGCCCAACTGATGCCTTGCTCTCATACTTCTGGCTTCCAAAACCATGAAAGGATACATTTCTATTGTTCTAAGCACCAAATCCATGGGAATTTGTTATAACATTCACAGGAAAGTAATACACCAAGGAAAATTAAAACATAAAAACACCCTTATTTTTCAAACAGGCATAAAATATATATTTCATCATGCGCTGGGAGACCCAAGATAAGAACATGAACATACCGTAACGAATCAGAATCTCTTTTTGATTACTACCTACAGATATTGTCAGAAAGGAAGACTGCTAATTCTTAAAGCTAGAAATCATCCCACACATCTCTAAAAGGCAGTGATGGTCCCAACAATATCATTACGATATTCCCTCTAGGATAACTACTGGAGCAAGTAACTACTTCCAAAGCAGGAATGGAAGAATATTGAGAAAGAAGGAATTTTTTGTCTAAGATGGAGTGAAGACACTTTACCCTTCATTTCTGGTTTGCAGATAAGCAATCCTGTCTAGGGCAAGGAAATAAGAATGACAGCTCCAGTCCTACACTTGGTGGGGGACAGGGCTGTGCTGCCCTGGTGCCGGGTTGGCTAGGACAGAGCTCTCAGCTGCGCAGAGAGGCTCTCTCAGATGCCGAGTGATAATACGCAAGGACAACACGCAGGTGTCTCTCTAGGCTTGTGAGTTGTCAAGTGTTTACTAAGCCTATGAGAGTTGGGATAAATTAGCCTGCCGTAAAAGAATGAAAAGAAAATTTGAATTTCCCGGAAATGTATTCTGTGCCAATTTGGATACAGAACATTCTGTAAATGATGCCACCACAGAGTCCCCTTGAGAACAATGCAAAACAGAGCTTCCTTCCTTAGTGCAGTCTTGAAGATTGCTCTACTCAAGGGAGTGTCTTAAAGAGATGTCCTAGTGCTGGCTGGGGTATCACATGTATTTCCTAGCCTGCTAGCTTGAGGACTAGAATAAAGTTGTTGACTTTCCATGTATAGTGCAAAAGTCTGGCTTCTCCCAGACATTCCTTGACTGGATCACTTGTGAGAGGAAACATGAAAAGCAAAGGGTGTAATAAAAAGAGAAGAGCCAGGAGACTCTTTAAGTCTTCTTTATGGTCTTACCATAATCCGGTAGGAGTCCCTACAGGACTTGCCTCTGGATGTACACAGGAGAAAAGTGAAATAATGTTTATGTAGTAATTATTATGTGATGAGCACGTGTTAGCTACCATATATCTGCTATTCATGTAATCCCTTACAAAGACCCTATAAGCTGTAATTCTCCCACAGTCTACCAGATTTACCAACAGAGATAGACATGAAATCTTTTACTCGGATCATACAGACAGGCAGTGGAGAAATCAAATTTTGAACGCAGTTATGCACGACTCCTAAAGTTATGTTCCGTCATGACACCTCACCAAGATCCCTAGGAGAGCCCAGTGAACCCCGAAAAGCCCATCGGATTGATGGTCCTTCTATTTCTTTGCCATCAGTGAGAACAGAGAAAGCCAGCAATGACCATGGTCTTTGAAATGGGAAAGATGACGAACAATTTTGATAAGACTTTGAACGCAGCTTGAATGTTTCAGGAATTGACAGACCTGTACCTACTGTTAGGACAAAATAAGCTGAAAATTCCCCACGTCTCTTCTTCCACCCTGCCCCCAGCCCCACATATGCATATACCACTCCTTTATTAGGAAAGAAATGTATGTTCCAGAAGGAAACTTGCCTTTGTTGCAGTGATGTCTTCATTGATCAAGGGAATAAGCCTTTTTAATGAAAATCAAGACAGGAAAAGAAAAATGTGTATTTACAGAGCAAGGTGAGCTTTGTCATCTTTGCAGGAAATATATATTAACAGAAAGAATATGGATTCGGCAGTCTTTGAAAGAAAATGAATTCTTGTGTTAACAAAGTGTGCTGCCTTTCTGTATTTCAGGAAGAAACATAGCCACTGAATAACTGAAAGTAAACAGTCAGTAAGAGAGGAACCACCCATGGGTTTACACCTTTCCCCCTTTCCAGGAGATCAGAACTCAAGCTACCCCAGTCCTATGAATCAGTAAAAAGGCTAAGCACAGGAAGACCCTATTATATCTAGCCCAAAATGGTAACAAAAGTGGGAGCCTACCATACTGATTTCATTTCAAAGAAGATAATTCACTTTAGAAATAACAAGATAGTGGTGGTTATGAAGAAAACAGAACTTGGAGTATTTTGAACATTATCTCAGTTTCTATGGACCTCACCTCTGCCCCATCCATAGCCATGTGACTTTTAGGCTGGAATTTAGTTTTTAACTGAGAAACAGGTAAAAAAGGGAGAATCTCTTTTTTTTTTAAGTTTATTTACTTATTTTGGGAGAGAGAGAGAGAGAGAGAGAGAGGACACAAGCAGGGTAGGGCCAGAGGGAAGGAGAGACAGAATCCCAAGCAGGCTCCACACCATCAGGGCTTAAACTCACAAACTGTGAGATCATGACCTGAGCCGAAATCAAGAGTCAGATGCTTAACTGTGCCACCCAGACACCCCTTCTTTTAATTTGTTTTTAAGTTTAGAAAGGGGAGAATCTTTAAGCACCCACTCCTTTTTGGAGGTCAAACTATGGATATGAAATCCTCTTAAGTGGAGTAGTGAGCCCTGGAGAAGAGGAGAATTACCTACTCAGTAGCATTTAAGGACTCCTGGATTTCCTGAGACTGGATAGAATTCCTATCAAGGTTGTTAAGACAGGACTAAAGGGATATTGATGAGTGTGTTGGGCGTTGCTGGTTGGTATCTGTGTTCATTTCAGGTCTCCTCCTTTGGCAGCCACTTTATGATTTGAGCAGTCTTAGATCCCAGTGCAAGCTTTGAGACTGAGAAGTGATATATTTTCATGGCATTTTGCTGTGAAAGGTAACAGGTAAAATACAATGTTTAATTAAGGGAGTCTAAGATTAAGAAGGGTTTTTAATTATTTATTTATTTATTTATTTTTAATTTTTTTAATGTTTATTTTTGAGAGAGAGAGACACACAGAGCACAAACGGGGGGAGTGGCAGAGAGAGAGGGAGACACAGAATCCAAAGCAGGCTCCAGCCTCTGAGCTGTCAGCACAGGGCCCGATGCCAGGCTCTAACTCACAAACCACAAGATCATAACATAAGCTGAAGTCAGATGCTCAACCAACTGAACCACCCAGGTGCCCCAAGAAGGCTTTTTTAATTTAGAAGGAGCATATCAGATTTATGGGAATGACCCAGTATACAGGAAGAAGTTAATGATGAAGGAAAGAGACATTTGTGTGGACAAATCTGTGTTCTTTAATGTGATGACTATCAGCTTTTAGAAAGATGAGTTATTGGGGTGCCTGGGTGGCTCAGTCAGTTGAGCGTGCAACTCCAGCTCAGGTCATGATCTCGTGATTTGTGAGTTCAAGCCCCGTGTTGGGCTCTGTGCTGACAGCTCGGAGCCTGGAGCCTGCTTCAGATTCTGTGTCTCCCTCTCTCTGACCCTCCCCTGCTTGTGCTCTGTCTCTCTATGTCTCTCAAAAATAAATAAACGTTATGGGGCGCCTGGGTGGCGCAGTCGGTTAAGCTTCCGACTTCAGCCAGGTCACGATCTCGCGGTCCGTGAGTTCGAGCCCCCCGTCAGGCTCTGGACTGATGGCTCGGAGCCTGGAGCCTGCTTCCGACTCTGTGTCTCCCTCTCTCTCTGCCCCTCCCCCATTCATGCTCTGTCTCTCTCTGTCCCAAAAATAAATAAACGTTGAAAAAAAAATTTTTTAAATAAACGTTAAAAAAAATATTAAAAAAACAAAGAAAGATGAGTTATCATTCACTGGGACAAGAGGGAAGGTGGGTACCATAGCAGGTTGTTTGGCATATATGATGGAGAAAGAATGTGGAAACTCTCTTCTGATTGTCTCTAATTTCTCAGTAAACTATCATCTGTGAATGAGAAAGTAGGTATTCAAGAGTTAACTAAAGAGGAATAAAGTGTTGCATAGTTGAAAGTCGACTGTATAACAACCATCCATACATATGTACCTAAAAATATGGCTAAAATGGATACAATCTCAATGAGAATGAGAGTTTAACAACTCCACAGCTGTTATCAGAGATATTGGCACACCGCTCTCAGAAACTGATAGAACAATCAGACAAAAGTGGTGAGAGTAACAAAGATTTGAGCAACACTATTAATAACTAATTGGTATCTATTAACCCAATAGGTATAGAGAGCCTCCTATACCATAACCCCGCCAAAAAAGTACTTCAACTCATTGACATGCAAGGTTGCTAATAATGTCTCAGCAAGGCCCAATAATTATTATCATATAGATTGTTCTCTGACCCATCCAAAGAAAATTAGAAGTTAACAATAAGCCACTTCCTCCTCCAAAAACATCCCAAACTAAAAAAGGAAAGGAAAGGAAAGGAAAGGAAAGGAAAGGAAAGGAAAGGAAAGGAAAGAAAAAAAAGAATGTGTGGGTTAAAGAGAAAATAACAATATACAGCACAAAATATTTAGAACTGAACAACACTGAAAGTGGTATATATTCAAAACAGGAGGATGTAGTAAAAAGCAAAACATGCTCCTTATAAAACAGTTTAGAAACAGAGAGAGATGTGAAGAAAAACACTCTTAATCCCATCATCCAAAAATAATCCATTAACATTTGTTGTACAGTCTTCCAGGCTTCTTCCACCCTCAGGAGCCTATTAGCTGGTCTCACTGTGCAGGCTCAACAGAGAAAGGGCTTCAGAGCACCCTCCAAGCAAAGATAAGTTTTTTCCTAAGGAGAATTTTATACAGTAAAAGATTTTTCATTTCATTACTTAGTCAAACATAATCTTTCTCATTATACTACTGTATAATTTACTTTTACTCACTATCCCACTGTAAGGTTGCATTTAGAAAGAATGTTCTCTGAAGTTCCAATATATTCGCTTCATCTCAAATTTAATATAGTTTCTAACAGGAGATGTGCTTCTAATTTGATTGATTGGATTGCCTCTTTATTTGCATCAACCTGTTATCACACATTAGATAATCAATCTCCCCCCCCCCACCACGAAGACCTAAAGTTGTGTCTTTTCTAATATATTAATCCATGTTTAAAATAGCCCTTGTTGTATGAGTAAATACCCCAAACTCAGTGACCTATAACACTAAGAAACGATTATTCCTTACAAGTCTTCAGGTCAGATACATTGCTTTCTGGTTGTGGCTGAGCTTAGTCATGCTGCCATAGTTAGCTTCTAAGTGGTAGAAGACTGGGATTGTAGCTGGACACTCTCACATATTTGGGGTCAGGTGGCTCTAGAATGGTTTGGTGTGGCCTTTGTTGGGACAATTGTGCTCTTCCAGTTGTCGCTCACATGCATATGTGTCTCACATCATTCATGCTGGCCGATGGATGTGTTCATAGCAAT
Organism: Lynx rufus; assembly: GCF_022079265.1. Lineage (NCBI taxonomy): Eukaryota > Metazoa > Chordata > Mammalia > Carnivora > Felidae > Lynx > Lynx rufus. The sequence continues at coordinate 8,019,838 of NW_025814878.1, forward strand.
CACAGAGAAGCAACAGAGAAAGAGTAGTGATTCAAGAGGGCAAGTCCTCATGTAAGAGCCTCCTGAGTCTGTGCTAGTGTATCACATTGGCTAACTTCTTATTGGCTGAAATGAGACATATGGCTGAGCCAAGAATCAGGTACGCAGGGGACTACTAAATTATGGTGCAAAATACAATGTAGATACGGCGAAGCCATTGATAGGAGCCATTCTTGAAATCTGTCTACCACAATCTGTATTCAGTGATGAAAGCGCTATAAGCAGTTTAATAAAGAGTAGACAAATTTCTTTTAATTTTTTTTTTTACTGTTTATTTTTTATTTTTGAGACAGAGACAGAGCATGAACAGGGGAGGGGCAGAGAGAGGGAGGGAGACACAGAATGTGAAACAGGCTCCAGGCTCCGAGCTGTCAGAACAGAGCCCGATGTGGGGCTCGAACCCACGAACTGTAAGATCATGACCTGAGCTGAAGTCGGACGCTTAACCGACTGAGCCACCCAGGCACCCCAAGAGTAGACAAATTTCAACCTAGTACAAACTTCTTAAAACTTTTATTTCTAAGAAATATATAAAATAGATTGTATTGTGAACACCATCTCTTTCTTCATTCCACATTTTTACCGTTTAATGTTGTCTACAGTTGGCCTTTGAACAGCATGGGTTTGAACTGTGTGGGTTCACTTATATGCAGATTGTTTTCAATAAATACAGTACGGTATTTTCTCTGCCTTATGATTTTTCTTAATAGCATTTTCTTTAGCTTACTTTATTATAAGATCATGGCATATGAGACATGTAGCATACAAAATAGGTGTTTTTGAACTGTTTATCAATAAGGCTTCTGTCAACAGTAGCCTATTAGTTTGGGGAACTTGAAAGTTTTACATGGATTTTTGACTGTGCCGGGGCATAAGGGTTCAGTCCCCAACCCCCATGTTGTCCAAGGGTCAATTGTATTTTCTTTTATATATATCCCTTTTCCAATCAATCAATATTTTTTTGGTTTGGTTATTTTGTACTTTCCATCTATGTTACTATGTTCTCTGAAACTAACCATACTTATTCTCATCTTTTCTATTCTGGTTTTGTTTCCTTGTCTAATTCAATGTGCTATAATTTGTAAAAACATCTCTTGTTCCAAAACTGAATGTAAGCAGCTTCTAGATATCATACACTAAATATAAGAGTATCCATTAATTCAAGATACCTATTTCTTATAATGTGGAGATTTTCTCAGTCTATTTAATAAAGTTTTTTGCTCATTCAGAATGCAGTTGTATTTGACATAGCTTAGTTTATCAAGATGATTGAAAACTTTCCCCTTAGATATGAGTATGATGAACTACGTTAATAAGCTTTGAAGTGTGAAATTACTGAAAAAATCTATTAGAAGTGTTTGATTTACTAACATTTAATACTTTTGCCTATGTTCATAAGTGGGACTCATCTGTAATATGGTTTATATTTGGGGAAAACTGCAGAACTTTTGGTATTAAATCGAATTGGGAAGATTTCTATTTCCTCTTAAGTGTTTAAATAATATAAAAATGATCTATTTCTTTACAGTTTGGAGGATCTGGGACACTTGGGTAGCTCAGTCAGGTGAGCATCTGATTCTTGATTTCTGCTCAGGTCATGATTCCAGGATCATGGGATCCAGGCCCCCATCAGGCTCCATGCTGAGTATGGACCCTGCTTCATGTTCTCTGTTTCTCTCATAAAATAAAATAAAATAAAATAAAATAAAATAAAATAAAATAAAATAAAATAAAATAAAATAAAATAAAATAAAATAAAATAAAATAAAAATAAAAAAAATAAAATTTAAAGGATCTCACCTACCAATTTTTTTCAGCATTCTTTTAATTATCAGAAGCCAAATCTAAACTAGATTAAAAATATACAGACAAAAAGCAGTGTTGGCTTGGAGAACTGACAAGTTCAGGGTTACATATTGGTTTCACACTCTGCTGGCTTCAGGTGCTCAAATGTTGTCTGTAAGACTCTATGCCTTTCTTCACTCCTCAGGTCTACTTTCTCTTGTGATTACTTTTAGGCACATTTAATTCACATACTAGAATATATGGCCAACAGAGGCTCTAGACTTTGATCTTACAACCATAAAGAAAAAAATGAGCCTAATTTCATATACATACATGTAGTAACAGTTATTGGTCTTGTTTGAAGGATACACCAATCACCTATACAATCACCGTAGAAAAGGAAGTTGGGCACTGTAACTGGCCAGACTCAAGGCACAAATCCACTGGTAGACAGAGTTGTTAGTACATTACAGATGATTATAACTTAGTAAATGATGCTCTGCAATGTCCTCTTTATGGAATATTTTAGTTGCCACCATATAGATTATTGTATCTCTATTTTACATATTATTTTTTATCTCCTAGGCTATTATGTATTTTTAGGGAAAAAGATGAACAAATGTATTTAAAGGAAAACAAACCACTATGGTAAAACTAATATAGAAAATTTTAAGGGTGCGTGGGTGGTTCAGTTGGCTGGGCATCCGATTCTTGATTTTGGCTCAGGTCATGATCTCATAGTTGTGGGATCAGGCCCCACGTTGGGCTCTGCACTGACAGCATGGAACCTGCTTGGGATTCTCTCTCTCTCCCCTCTCTGGCTGCCCTCCCAAACTCTCTCTCTCTCTCTATCTCTCCAAATAAATAAATAAACTTAAGAGAAAAGAAAATTTAAAACTAGACTATAATAAACACTGAGAGGATCATCAAACATGTTTTTTAGGGGCGCCTGGGTGGCGCAGTCGGTTAAGCGTCCGACTTCAGCCAGGTCACGATCTCGCGGTCCGCGAGTTCGAGCCCCGCATCAGGCTCTGGGCTGATGGCTCAGAGCCTGGAGCCTGTTTCCGATTCTGTGTCTCCCTCTCTCTCTGCCCCTCCCCCGTTCATGCTCTGTCTCTCTCTGTCCCAAAAATAAATAAAAACGTGGAAAAAAAAAATTAAAAAAAAAAAAACATGTTTTTTAATCAATGATTATTAATGTTCTTATTACTTAGCTAATTCTATTAAGCCCCCTATCTGCTGTAATGCAGTATGCATATTTTATATTAGGCTAACATCATGTTTTATATTAGGCTAACATCATGTTTTACATTACAATATTCTCAAGAATAATCAGAATACTAGAAAATTTATTTTATTTCATAAGCATTTACACCGTGAAAATTCATATGAATGTATACGTTTTCAACAAAATAAAATTATAGGTTTAAAATATAATTTCTTAGGATATAAAATCTTCTGATTTTCTAAAATTCAATCATTGTTTAAGCCCAATGATGATAGAAAAATTTTAGAAACCTAACAATGCTGCTATTTTCTTATGTAAAATATATAAATAGTACATTATAAATATCCTAAATACAATAACTTCAGAACTATGTAGTCTATTGGCTTAATTTATGTCTGAGCAATACAAATTTAGCATAGTTATATGTAAAAATATGTGATTTTTAATTTGAAAATTTAAATCAACCATAACATAAATTGATATAAACTTTGGATGTGGGATAATTGGTAATTTCCCTTTATTTTTTTATAATTTTGTCCACTTTTCAAATTTTACACATGAACATATATTTCAGTTGCATTAGAAAAAAATAACGAAATTCTTTTTTAGCTCTGTACACCTACTAATAATGAAAAATTTCCCTTTCTTTTGTATTGAAAATTAAAATGTAAAAATACTAAATTATATTTTTACTTAAAAGTATTGTATCATTATTACTGCATATATAGAATTTGTTAGCACTGAGTTTATCCTTAATATAAACTTCTTCACTTTCTTATCCTTGATCAGAATTCCCTAATGAATACTCAGTTTTGAATACAGTAATTGTTTTTTAGCATAAATTGAATGTTGGAAAAAGCCCCAAGAGAAATTAGCTTCATGGTCATTTAATTAATTTTAATTGGTCAGGGACTTAGAATTAATTGCTAGGACTTTTAATTACTTTTGAATTTTCATATTTCAGGGCTTTTTCCCACAATTACATGGTAATTAGCCCAGGTTCTTAGAGTGTGTTTTCTTTACCTGAAATGTTTTCTTCTGCTCATGCTGTTTTCTTGGTTTACTCTTTATCTTTCATGGCCCCACCTAGCCATGACGTGGCAGACCTTGAACTGCTAGCCTAGCTAACATTTCCCTGATACATGTGGTCATTGGACTCGACAATTTTTCTCCTAGTATGTGTCTGTTTTTGTAATTTTATATCAACTAGAAATCAATCTTGAGACAGGGATATTACCGTTTTTTCTTTCACTGGTTTATCACTGGCGCCTAAACAGTAATGGATACATAGTAAATATTCAGTGAATATTTACTGAATGGGTTTAAAAAAACTGATTTAAATATTCAGTTAATGTTTCTATCCTCTGAGCTGTGAGTTCAATGAGGGCAGCACAGTGTCTGTCTTGCCTCTACCACAGTCTCAGTTTCACGGACAGTATCTGGCACAGAACAGCATTCAGGGCTCATCTGCTTAACGAAGGTTGGGAAACATCAGCAAAAGTAATTCATTTCTGAGATGGTGCACTGCAGAAGGTCTCGGTAGCATACCTCATGTGGGTGGTGGGCACAGAGGACAGCAGCTACTCTGTGGCCTGCCCTGGAGGCTGGATCAACCCCAGTAAAGAGAGGAGATGACAATTCCACTTGACTGAAGCTTAAACGCACAAGATGCAGGGAGTCCTTGAATGATAAAAGTGCAAATATAGGGCATTTTCTATCCATCCTTCTCATTCCAGCAAAGAAAGAAAAATCAGTGGCTAGAGATGAGAATATTTGCCTTGAAATATTTAATGTCTGTGCATAAATAATACAATGAGTATTTAATCTAAGGTTGAGCTTACCATATCCTATATAAAAGGTGCTAGGAAAATATGTAAAAGTCCCTAGTAACAGTCTGTATACTTAATTACCTGAAGAAATCCGTTTCAAAGTGAATTCGTTTTGGGGTGTCCAACTGGCTCAGTCAGTAGAGTGTGCGACTCTTGATCTCGGGTTGTGAGTTCCAGCCCCATGTTGGGTGTAAAGATTACTTAAAAATAAAATCTTATTGGGGCGCCTGGGTGGCGCAGTCGGTTAAGCGTCCGACTTCAGCCAGGTCACGATCTCGCGGTCCGGGAGTTCGAGCCCCGCGTCAGGCTCTGGGCTGATGGCTCGGAGCCTGGAGCCTGTTTCCGATTCTGTGTCTCCCTCTCTCTCTGCCCTTCCCCCGTTCATGCTCTGTCTCTCTCTGTCCCAAAAATAAATAAACGTTGAAAAAAAAAAATTTAAAAAAAATAAATAAATAAAATCTTATTTAAAAAGGTGACTCGATTCTGTTTGAATTGACTGCCTGGAATTTTGGTCCCTAACTACTGTTATGTGGAAGAAAACATTTCCTCATTATTTGTTTCTGATACCTGAAATGACTTCAAAACTTTGTAGACTAGCAAAGACTAGAATCTCTTATTGAGCAATCCAGATTTGTGTTAAATAGACTCTGTCCAACTTGACCAGGTATTCAAATAGTTTAGTCTATCATTGGTAAGGGAGTAGACTGATACATCGTCTTACTGGTCTTCTAAGTGATAAACTTTTGACTTTGTGGATGGGTGAAAGAGGTAAGTCCCCAGAAAGAAATGAACTGAATAGATATCATCCAAATGTGCCAACTTTAATTTGCTACTTTATTTTCGGACATATTTGTCAGATAGCAGCCTCAGGAGTTCCTTGGGTGAAATTCAAAACTGGCCCCCATACATTGAGGGCAAAAAGAGACAAAGAGGCAGATAACTCCAGATCAGTAGATGGAAGTTTTAAGAAGCCAAGAGAACTTACATTATGAGGCTTGTTTTGGTTAGCTGCAACATGAGTAGATCTTAAATCTATTTAAAATCTTAGAATCTTAAATTTTATATAGATGCTTTACCAGGGTTCAGTCACATACACAGTCCGGATGGTCCCAACAACACATTACTTTCTCAAGGCTGCATTCTTGAAATTAATTCTAATGTCGTGGGCAGAATGTATATTCCAAGGACAGGGGAGGGAGTGAAGAACCTCCAATTATCTGGGTCCAGCTCACAGGTCAACCAGTGGTCACATCCTTTTGATGATACCCTCCAACAATATTAAGGTCCAATCTTTATGAAAGAATATCAAAAGCAATTAAACAACAGCCCCTGATGTTTCCCTAGAGCATCAAGAAGCTTTATGGATTCAGGATTCTGCCAAACTAATCATCATATGGAGATGTGATCCAAATTTTTACTTGTCCAATTTGTCTCAGTCTTTTTTAGCTAAACTCCATAACCAAACTCCTTATGGTGAAATGTTGAAGAGTCCACCTAAGAGTCCTTTGCTTAATGCCTGAAAACTACTTATGTTAAATCTTAGTGAACTCTTGCCAAATACTCCAGCTATCAGGATTAAGCTCATTCACATTGAATTTCATACTTAGAGTCATAGTATTATCTCCTACTTCATAGTCAAACAACTCTTCTCCAACCCTTCCCTTATTCAGAGGGAATCATTTAGAAGGACAGAAATTCTTTCCCAATGAGGATTTAGTCAAGTAGGGTGTCTTAGTATAGATAAACCTGATTTATCAGGTTTACTGAAATCCAGTGATCTATGCAAATCAGAAGGCATGTAAATATAGAATCCAGAAATTGAAAAGTAATTATCTTCATTGACCTTGACTCTTATAACACTTTGGAACAACTTCATTGATAATAATTTTTTTCTTGAAATGTTGCAATAAAGAGACACAAATTCATAAACTTTTTATGGTTGAAAATCACGAGGATTTGGATTTCAGCTACCTCTTCATGTCTAATTATGCAGGTCTAATTCAGTCACCCTGAAGAATCATTTTGGCACATACAATAACAATTTTGCCACAATCATATTTATACAGTTGAGTCATGTGGCACAAGAAAACATATCAGCAATTCCACCCTAACCCCCCCCTCCCACCAAGAATCTGGACTATTGTTCATCCCCACAGCCCAGTAACTTATCTCACAGACTGAACTGAATACACATATCTACAACCAAGCCAATATCTCTTTTCCCATTCAACAACTACCTATAGTTACCAGTACATTGCCTGAAACATTGGATTAAAAAAATGCAAAATGTTTCTAAAAGCTAGAAAACGGGCTTTTCTACAAATGCATTGTTTATTACAATGGTTTTAATTATTTTAAGTAAAAATATTCTGTCACAGAACTATTCCAAACTTGCCTTAGAAAAATTAGAAAATACAGATAGGCAATTTTTTTAGATAGGCAAATTTTTAAAAATCTTACTCTTCTTCCACCCAGAGATAACTACTATTATCATTCTGAGGCATATCCTGATAGATATTTCTCTTTATAAAAATATGTATATTTATTTTCTTTTAGAAAAATGACATTATGCACATTTTTTAACCTAGTTTCTTATTTGGTAGTATATCAGGAACATAAAATGTCAAAAAATTTAATGGCTAATATTTCAGGATATGGATGTGTTAGGAGTTAAACTGAGTTCTCCCCCAACCCACCTCAAAAAACAGTTAAAGTTCTAACCCACTAATCCTCTGAATGTGACCTTATTTGTAAATAGAGTTCTTGTAGATGTAACTGATTCAATGAAGGCATATTGGAGTAGGGTGGGCCCCTAACCTGATGTGACTGGCATCCTTATAAGAAGATGGCCCCGTGAACAGAGACACATCATGTGATGAGGAAGGCAGAGATAAGAGTAATACTATCACAAGTCAAGGAACACCAATGATTTCTGACAAACCACCAGAAGCCAGGAGGAAGCAAGGAAGACTCCACTGCAGATTTGTCAGAGAGCATGGACCTGCCAACACCTCAATTTCAGACTTTTAGCCTCTAGAACTATGAGAGCATAAACTCCTGTTTTGGGGGTAATTTTTTAAATTGTTTTTAATTTGCTTATTTATTTTTGAGAGAGAGAGAGAGAGAGAGAGACTGAGCATGAGCAGGGGAGGGGCAGAGAGAGAGGGAGACAGAATCCGAAGCAGGCTCCAGGCTCTGAGCCATCAGTACAAAGCCTGATCAGGGCTCAAACCCATGAGCCATGAGATTATGACCTGAGCCGACATCACACGCTTAACCAACTGAGCCACCCAGGCGCCCCAATGCTGTTTTAAGTCACCTGGGTGTAAATTGTTATGGCAACCCTAGAAAATGGGTACCATAGGAAAAATTTTAAAACAGTAATGATAATAAATAGTGCCACAAATAGATGTGTGTAACAATATACACTGTAGTTCTTCAACTTTCCAAAAGGATTAGTTGAAATTGTGTAAGCCCAGAGAGTAGCAAGAGAGCTTCATTTAGTCCTAAACTTTAACTTAATAAATAATAAATGATATAAACTATTGTGTGAAGTTCTTATACAAAGAAACATTTTTTTAAAAAGTAATGAAGTTATATGCATCAGCCAGGACACAACTTAGGAGACCAAAGACTCATTCAAATTTGAATTGGGGAAGCAGATTTTCTAACTAGTTAAAATGTGGCTACTAAGGCATACAAGGATAGCATCTACGGGATGGTTGCAGGAGAAGGCAATGAGGGAAGAACTCAGGGACTTGAAGGGGCTGCAGGGCTGAGATTCAGAGCTGGGGGAGTGGATGGTGTAGTTGCTGCATGCCACCTGCCACTGCGATGAGGTCACTCATTGTGAAACAGGGAAACCACCAGAATATCTTCTCATTGTGGTGATCAAGAAGCTTGCTGGAGGATGCCACCACTGGACTGTACAAGCAGTCCATGGTCATAAACAAGCTTGCTAAGAGGTGCCCTCAGTAAGAGGCAAAGGGCATTCAGCTGTGGAACACATTTCTGTGCCCACCTCACACCAGTCTTCTCAGTGCCCTGTGGAAAATGGAACACAGAGGCAGCAAGTCTCTTCCTATTCTTCAGTCCGACAGTGTCCGTCCAGTGTCTTTTCAGGGGAACCTAATATCAAGCCAGATGACAAAGGGTACATATAACTTGCAGAGCCTAATTCCATCATCACAAAGCAGGGCAAACAAGGGTGTGTTTGGAGCTGAGAAGCAATAAATTAATAGCTGGCACAGTCCACCCCTTTGGCCATTCAGTAATCATACACATAGTTCAACCCAACTTTGAGCCTCCATACAATAACACACTTCCTTTCTACCTAACAAGATGGAAATTTCTTTCATACTAGTAAGGAAGCTTTCACTGTCTCCCCAAAATGGAAGTATACCCAGTCTCATCATTGGCTATTCTCATCATTCTACAAATTTAGTTACAGTTACATTAAATATTCTATTACCTAAAGACTACATTATAAAGTTCACTTCCAAGAAAATTCTTTACAACACCGTGAAGGAGACAGACAAAAAATAGGCACTATGTATAAATAGATGCACATAACAATCAAGGAGAAAATATGCAATGCTACTACAGTCTCTCTTTTTTTTTTCCAAAGAAGAAAAGCTTACTACTGTAGCAATAGCAGTAGCCAGATATCAACATGTTTGCACAAGTTTCTTGAGCCCCAATTCTGTAGGGCAACTTGTCTGTGTCCGTGTCCTGGAAACCTTGCATCTGTTCTGCACAGGCCATGTAGGTGACATACCGGCAGAATCTATTCCTCGGTGGAAGGGCTTGTCATCCTCTCAGAACATAAAAAGGGTAGGCAGTCTTTCCTTCTGTATGGCCCTACGGCCGTAGTTGATAGCCATGAGGTCCTCATGTCATTACCCAGTCCATCTTTATTTTGCCCTTAGTCAGTCCTAAGCTATTCTAGGTTCCTTACCCAGAGGAGTAACCACAAAGTTCATTTAAAGGATTTGAGCCTCAGCCAGCCTTTCTTGTTTTGTCTGTGGCAGTTAAGCGTCTGACTTTGGCTCACTCAGGCCATGATCTTGCACTTCATGAGTTCGGGCTCTGTGCTGACACCTCAGAACCTGGAGCCTGCTTCGGATTCCGTGTCTCCCTGTCCCTCTCTGCCCCTCCCCCCGCTCACACTCTGTCTCTCAAATATAAATAAAACATTTTTTAAAAATCTAAAAAAAATAAGAACCCCAGAAAATTCCTTGATTTCTAGATATCATCCTCTTTGCCTCTACTCTATAGTAATAAATAGATTTTCTTTCCCCTTGATAATTGAAATTAATAACTTTGGACATTAGAGGACCCACCCTCCTTATTTTGCCTGTTGTTTCACTGAGCTGAGGAGCCTATGATGATGGCAATCTCACCTTCCAATTCAGTTGAACTATTGTTGTGTCATCTAGTGGAACTTTGCTATATATTCATAAGATTATAAAAGTGTCAGGAACATAAATATTAAAATATATAAGATTATATATATTCAATATATATGCTATATTCGTGTGTGTCCCCCTCATTCATATGTTAAAACCTAATCCCCAGTGTGATACTATTAAGATGTGGAGTCTTTGGGAGATAATTAAGTCATGACAATAGAGCTCTCGTGAATGGGTTTAGTGATTTTACGTAAGAAAGATCCCAGAGAGCTCTCTTGCCCTTTCCACTATGTGAGGACAGAAGAAGTTGGCCATTTATGAACCAGGAAGACACCACATCTGCCAGTACCTTGATCTTGGACTTTCCAGCTTCTCAAACTGCAGGAAGTAAATATTTGTTGTTGAAGCCACCCAGTCTATGGTATTTTTACCTTAGCCTGAACAGACTCAGATAATATGTAATTCATATATTGTTCACTGTAATCTGTATATTCATGTACTGGTCAATGTAATATATGTTATACAGCTATTCCACTATGTTTTTTAACTGTATTTATTTTGAGAGAGTGAGAGGGCATGTGTGTGCAGGCACGCGCATGAACAGGGGAGAGTAGAGAGAGAGAAGGAGAAAGAAAATCCAAGCAGGCTCTGTGCGGTCAGTACAGATCCCAAAGCGGGGCTCACTCTTACAAGCTGTGAGATCATGACCTTAGCAGAAACCAAGAGTCAGAGGCTTAATGGACTGAGCCATACATCTTGATTCTGAGACCCATGTGTTCTGACTGTGAGAGAAAACATGACATGATGTTCTCCCATTGAAACTACACACTGTCTCCTGTAAAATAGAAGTTTCTTTTTTTCAAGGTGTGTTCTTCTAAGTAATACTGTAACTAACACCTCAATTAGCCTTTCCATTTTTGAAATAGACCAGCCACTTCTAGGTAAGGGGGGTGTGTCATCAGACCAGTTAATTCCTTCTGTGTGAGCCAACTACTTCACTTCGCCCTTTGCTACAAAACGAGCTCTTTGATCAGAAGCAATGCTGTGTGGGATATCAGAACTATAGAGAAGGCATTTTGTGAGTCTACAGATCATAGTGCCAGTAGTAGCATCACAGGTAGGGAAGACAAATTCATATCAAGAAAACGTCTTATTCAGTGAAAGTGACTCTTTGCCTCACCCTGTGATGGAAATAGTTTGATGTAACCAATCAGCCGCCATTGCCTCTGGCTGGTCCCTCCAAGCATTAGTGCCACACTGGAAACAGAGTTGTTGTCTGTTGTTGGGAGGTTGGGTACTAAGCAATAAGCAGCAGCAGATCATCTTATGATAAGGGGGAGGAGGGTAGCCCAAGGTGCAGAGTTCATAAAAAGCCTCAATCCTTACCATCATGGTTACTCTGTTCTGGAGCCACTGAACAAGTACCGGGCGTTGGGAAAGAGGCTGACTGGTCTCTACCTAATGGTCATTTTATCTATCTGATTATTGAAACTATTAGAGCTAGCTTCTCCAAAATTCTCTGTAAAATTCAGGATTCCAACTTTACCTCAATTCTAGAATGCTACCTCGGTAGTACCTTTGGACCATCTTTGTGCACTTCTATCATTTCAAGTGTTTCTATTTTCAAAGTGCAGACCTGTTTGCTAAGTGCGAATAGAGGAGAATAACTATTTGTAAGAAGAATAATTTTATTGTTGTTGCCCAACTTAAAATTCAATTTCTCCATTGTGGAAAAAGAAAAACCATAAATGCATGGCACATTATTAGGCATTTCCTATGCCTATAATCATTGAGTATGTATCTTTTTAATTGCGTATCTAAAGTTATGTGAATTATTTTATATGTATGTATACATATGTATGTATATGTATATGTATGTATGTATGTAAATATATATACACACACACCACTATTTTCATCTTTATCCCAATTCCACTTTCTCCTTAGCTTTCAAGATTTATAATCAAATTGAGTTTTCCAGTCGTGTGGTACTCTCCCTAACTTTAAACCTTGTGCCAGCAATATACTCCTCTGTTAATCACTTTCCCAACACTAAGGCTGGCCCGGAGTTAGAGTAGAATTTCTAGTACTTCCCAAACTTTTTTTTTTAAATGTTTATTTATTTATTTTGAGAGAGAGAGAACGTGAGCAGAGGAGAGGTGGAGAAAGAAGGAGAGACAGAATCCCAAGCAGGCGCCACACTGGCAGAGCCTGACATGGGGCTTGAGCTGGGGCTCGATCTCACAAACTGTGAGATCATGACCTGAGCCGAAATTAAGAGTCAGATGCTTAACTGACCAAGCCACCCAGCCACACCTTCCCAGTCTTTAACTTGAGTACAATTTACCCAATGATCTTGTTAAAATAAATAATCTGAGTTGGTAGGCCTGGGATGGGACCGGAGACTTCATTTCTAACAAGTCCCAAGGTGATGTGGATAGAATGCCAATCCATGGGACCGTATTTTTAAAACAAAGAAATAAATACACACAAAAAAATGCTGTGCTGGAGCCTGCTCTCACCAGCTCATGGGAGCCCATTGTTACATTCCGAGGAATTTTGCAAGCCAGTTACTAACATAACCATTGTTAAATTATGGAGATTTTCAATTAAATAAACTATACTAGGTGCCCCTGGGTGGCTCCGTTGGTTGTGCCTGGGACTCTTGATTTCAGCTCAGGTCATGATCTCACGGTTGTGAGATCAGGCTCTGCATGGGGCTCAGCACAGATACCGTGGAGCCTGCTTGGGATTTTCTCTCTCCCCTCTCTCTGCCTCTCTCTCTCTCTCTCTCTATTGCTCTCTCTCTCAAAATAAATAAATAATTTAAAAAAATTATACTTTGGGCTCCTGGGTGGCTCAGCCAGTTAAGCATCCAACTCTTGATCTCAGCTCAGGTTATGATCTCACAGTTGGTGAGATCAAGCCCCATGTCGGGCTCTGCACTGTCAGTGAAGATTCTCTCTCTCCCTCTCTCTCTGCTTGGGATTCTCTCTCTCCCTCTTTCTTTGCTCCTCCCCTACCTATGTTCTCTCTGTCTCGAATAAATAAACATTTAAAAAAATAAATAAACATTTAAAAAATAAATAAATACATAAGTAAAATAAAGGAAAAATAAATATCTAAAATTCACCACTTCATCATTAGTTTTTATCCATGCTCTGGAGGTTGTTCACATCTGTTATGACTATATAATGAAAATACTATAAATGGTGTGCTACTAAACATGCTGCTTTCAGTAGCTCCACACTGGTCACATGAAATGTCCATGGTGGTAGTATTGATAACATGGGAATTTGCAAACACTACAAATCAATTCCTACCCTCCCCCCCACACACTTTTTTTCTTTTTTTCCAAAAGAGCTGGTTGTTAAACACTGCCAGCACACCACTGGTCAATAATGAGATTTTGGTGTCTTTTATCTCAGATATCACCCAAAGCTTAGACCAGGCAGACTCAATGCTCTGTAACTGCACTCAAATCCCAGACTCGAAAGACAGAGAAATAGATATCACTTTACGTCTTTCATATCTGAAAAGAACTATACTCCAAGCACTAAAACACATACTGAAGAGAGCAGAAGGATGCATTTGGGAGTCAAATAAATTTGCAGTGATGAACATGTACTCAACCTGATTGCTAAAAGCAATCTAAGAGCAGTTTAGAGCTCAACATAAATACTTTGATGATTATATTATTTTTGTATCTACACCTTAGGAGAATATTTCTATTTGTTGTTTGTGATAATGTCCTTGCAACATTATAATAAGTCAAAGGGTTTTTGAAATATTTCTTTGAAATTTCTGGTTCTGTTGTTATACAAAGAAAATTATTTTTAGCTTAAAGATTCTTTCTGAAGTAAAATTTTGTGACTACATGGATTAGAATGAATGTAGGTTTTAGAAATCTATACTCATACTCAAAAAAGCTTTGGAGCAAACTAAAGTCCTTTCTAGAATGAGACTTTCCACACTTGCTGGCTTTATTTACACTGTAATTGGACACTTACTCATATATTTACCCTCACAAGGAGTTATCCAGCTTCCAATTTTGTCTTACAATATTTTTTAGCCTTGCTACATATAGAAACACCTAGGTGAAAACTGATATCTGATAAGTATGTAAGTATGTAAAATTTATTCTTCAATCTGTAAACAATTCACTCATTTAAGCTCAGTTCGAATATTTCCCCACTCCATTAGTCTCCATTGACCAGAAGAGGTAGAAATACTCTCTCCTACCTTACCTCTAAATTCCAAGAGTTTATTTCTTACTTGAGGAAGAAAATCAACCAGAGCACTATCTGGATGAGACTATTTGAAAATGCCTAGCATGAGTAGGCTCTGAAGGAGTTAAGGAAATTCTAAATTGGGGAAAGGGGTGGCATGTCTTATGAGGCTTTAGCAGGAGGAAAGAGGTTTGTCAAAGTTCAGCTAGTTCCGGATATGGGAAGAGAGGGATTTTTCACATTGATTAGCAGCCATTGTTTGGACAGCCTGGATTTTATCTAAAGAATGAAGAGGGATAGTTTGGGACTATGTCATTCGCAAGAGTGGGTGGAACGGTGCCAAGGACAAGTGCATGTGAAGACCACAGGGGAAAACTCAGGGGTTTTAAGTCCTTCAGGTTTTTCCACATATTTATCACTCATTTGACATTTTCAAAGTGCCTTGTAGGGAGGGCAATGATAAAAACTATCTTCAACACTAGAGAACTGGAAGAAATGCTACTAATAATTACTCCAGGCAACTGGGCATGAACCATATGGTCATCGTGCATTCAGTTATTTTCAACACTTTTTATTTATTTATTCCGCTCAATTAGATTTTTTTCCTTTTTTTTCTAATTGAAGTATAGTTGACACAGAATGTTACATTAGTTTCCGATGTACAACAGACTCATTCGACAAGTCTATGTGTTATGCTATGCTCACTGCAGCTGTAGCTACCATCTGTCACCATAGGACTCTATTACAATACTGCTGGCTATATTCGCCATGTTGTATCTTTCATCCCCATGACTTGTTCCTTTCATAACTGGAAGCCTACACCTCCCACTTTCCTTCACCTCTTTTGCCCATCCCCCACCCCCCTCCCCTCTGGCAACCATCAGTTTGTTCTCTGTATTTAAGGATCTGCTGTCCTCAGTTCGATTTTAAATCTACATGTATCACAACACAGTACCAAAAAAGCTTTTTAAAAAATCACTTGATTGACCGTAGTAAAATAATAAATAAAAGACTCTTCATGTAGAGGATTCACTAATTATAACTACAAAGCCCCTTCAGGCGGTTTTAATCTAGTTCATGTCTATAATACACTGCCCTAGGCATACCTGCCATATGTGTCCCTATGTCTCAAGGATACCACAGTGTTACTCAACCAGTTTCTATAATACACACTATCCTATTATGTCCCCGCTCTTAGAATTTCAAAGGGAGAAAAGATAATTTCTTTATGGAAAGGAGGAATGCAATATATATGAAAACTAGTAAGATGTACTGACTGTAGACACTTTAATTTGCGGAAATTCATTCATTACAGATTCTGTCAGAACAGTCCTCAACCCAAGCATGCTGGGATTTGAAATATGTGCCCGCAGTATTTGTTAAGTGTTATAAATGTATTCTAAATCTTGTATTTATTTAAAATGTGTTTATAAAAGGTTTCCTATTGGCTATTAAGAAATATATCAGTGGCTATGAAACATAAAAGAAGATTAACAAGATCAGAGCAAATTTCTTAAACACATGAATATTCAAGTTGTCAAGTTAAAAAGATACGAAATTAAAACATACACATTCAAAGTGTTTTTTATTATTGGATAATTTTGTAAAACACTTCCTACTCTTTCTGTAAGTTTCCATCTCTATAATCAAACTAGAGTAAATCCATTCAATAGATATTCAATAAGTATTATCAATATGTTAAAAATACCTTACTAGCTAGGCATTTTATGTTTTTAATGTTAATAAAATAGGATACCTATAACTGAGGGGCTTATAGTGTAAGAGATTTAAAAAAAAACATGTTTACAAAAATTTTAATGTATTTCTTTTATGGATGTCACATTAGAAGGATACATAATTCCTCTGGGGAATCAGAAATAAAATTTTGAAGTAGAAAAATATTCACATGATTCAAGCTAAAGGGGAAAAATTCCCAAATTACTTTTCTTCCAACAGTGCATGTTTTATATCATATTTTATTACACAATTAATGTATTACTATAGTTAATTTTGAAAATATATAAAACAGTAAACTGAAAATCACTGATAAGTCTACCATCCCAAAATACCATTGCTATTTTTTCCTTTTGTTCTCTTTTATTTTCATAAATATACTTTTAAAAAATAGAATTTGAGTAAAGAAACTTTATTAACCTGCTCTTTATTTAATATTGTAACATGGGAATTTTCTGTCATTAGATGTATTTCATAAATGTTAACTTTAATGTCTGCAAAGTATTCCACTCTAAGATTTGTCTTTAGTAAAATACGACAGGAAAAAATAATTTTAGAGCATAAGTACATCTGTGCCAAACCCTCATAACACATTGTTTTGTGAATACTTTTTCCCCTAGAATAAATTCTCAGGAGTGAAATTATTGAATCAAAGGAAATGAATATTTTAAGGCTTTTGATACAAGTTAACACATTGCCTTCAAGAAAGATGGCTAATTTAGATGCCAGAAAGATTGCTAATTTATATGCCAGTCAACAAAGTATGAGAATTTTCAATTACCAGAAAACTTAAAGATGTCATTATTATTTTTAAAACAAAATGGAAAAAAAAAAGACTACTTGTCAATTTAGTAGGTGAAAATCCATGGTTATTTTACTTTGCATTTCTTTTTTTTTTTTTTTTTTTTTTAAATTTTTTTTTTCAATGTTTATTTATTTTTGGGACAGAGAGAGACAGCGCATGAACGGGGGAGGGGCAGAGAGAGAGGGAGACACAGAATCGGAAACAGGCTCCAGGCTCTGAGCCATCAGCCCAGAGCCGGACGCGGGGCTCGAACTCACGGACCGCGAGATCGTGACCTGGCTGAAGTCGGACGCTTAACCGACTGCGCCACCCAGGCGCCCCTACTTTGCATTTCTTTGATCTCTAGTTGGGTTAAACTTTCTCATATTTATGTGCTGCTTCTATTTCTCTTATTCTTTGCCTCATTTTATGGATTTTTCCCTTGAGTTGTACAATTATTTTTATTACTTTTAAGAGTTTAATATTTTTATTAATTTAAATTAATTTAAAATAATTTATTATTGTAAGAGTTTAATATTTTTAAGAGTTTAAGATGCTTCCATCATTTGTCTGTCATTAACATTGCGAATATTTCCCGAGATTGGCTGTTACCTTTTCTTTAAATTTTTTTTAATGTTTTTATTTTATTTTTGAGAGAGACACAGCGCGAGCTAGAAAGGGATGGAGAGAGAGGGAGACGCAGAATCTGAAGCAGGCTCCAGGCTCTGAACTATCAGCACAGAGCCTGACGCAGGGCTGAACTCGCGGACGGTGAGATCGTGGCCTGAGCCGAAGTCTGATGCTCAAACGACTGAGCCAGCCAGGTGCCCCTGGCTGTCACCTTTTTTTTTCTTTTTTTTTAATTTTTTTTTTTTAACGTTTATTTATTTTTGAGACCGAGAGAGACAGAGCATGAACGGGGGAGGGGCAGAGAGAGAGGGAGACACAGAATCGGAAACAGGCTCCAGGCTCTGAGCCATCAGCCCAGAGCCCGACGCGGGGCTCGAACTCACGGACCGTGAGATCGTGACCTGAGCTGAAGTCCGACGCTTAATCGACTGAGCCACCCAGGCGCCCCTGTCACCTTTTAATTGTATTGTTGATTTATTTGTCTATCTCTTCAGACATGTAGAGGGTTGAAATTCTGAGCCTTAATGATCAATTTAGTTTTTCCTTTAAGGTTTTTGTCTTTGCCACAGGCCTAGAGAGGCGTTGCCCCCATTACATAATTGTCTAAAATTTTATTTTAGTACTTTACACTTTTATTTTTATGTTAAAGGCTTTAACTTTTCCTTGTCCCATCTAATGCTTTCCAGCCATTTAATGCTTTTTACCTGGAATTCTACATATGATTCCAATATTATAACTCCTCCATTTCCCTAATAAAACTGCCTGTTTTTTTTATTTGAACTGCTTGTATATGTTTTTATATGACATGTTTTTAATAAACTTGATTTTTGTCTTACCTCACCCAGGAGTTCCATTTTTAAACTTTTTTTTTTTTAATGTTTATTTATTTTTGAGAGAGACAGAGACAGAGTGTGAGCAGGGGAGGGGCAGAGAGAAAGGGAGACCGAATCCTGAGCAGGCTCCAGGCTCCAGGCTCTGAGTAAGCTGTCAACACGGAGCTTGTCGCGGGGCTCGAACTCACAAACCATGAGATCATGACCTGAGTTGAAGTCAGACACTTAACCAACTGAGCCACCCAGGTGCCCCCAGGAGCTCCATTTTTAAATTAAAACTTCCCTTCTCAGTTTTATATGGTTTTCAGATTTTTTTTCGTGATCTTTGTTACTTCAAAAATTGCCACAAGGGGTGCCTGGGTGGCTCAGTCTGTTAAGCGTACGACTTCAGCTCAGGTCATGATGTCACTGATTGTGAGTTTGAGACTTGCATTGGGCTCTGTCCTAACAGCTCAGAGCCTGGAGCCTGCTTAGGAGTCCATGTCTCCCTCCTCTCTCTCTCTCTCTGCCCCTTTCTCTCTCTCTCTCTCTCTCTCTCTCTCAAAAATAAATAAACATTACAAAAAAAAAGTTTAATTGCCACAAAATATCTAGAGCAATGTCATTTAATGATGCTGCTTGTAAAGGCTGATTTGTCTCAAACAGCATATACAAATCTTTTTTCTCATCTCAATTAGAGCTGCAAGGTTTGGTCTGGTTTCTATTATATTATGTTCTTGCTGTTTCCTTTGCTTTCTTAACTATGGACTTTTTAAAAACTTGTATTTTACTTACATAATCTGAAGTATGTTAGAAGACATATATTCCATTTACTAGTGCCAACCTTTTAAGTTTTCAAGTTTTCTCATTTAATATACTGGTCTTTTTCAATATATCTGAGATATTATACAGCAAGTGTTATGTGATCTTTAATATGACATATTTTAAATGCCTTTGTTTTTATTTTTGAATAGAAAATATTTTTACATTATTCTGCTTCCATATTCTTCCTCATTCCACCTAATATTACAATTTACTTACTTTTAGTCTTCTTTTTCTCCTCGACCTGTCATTCAGCTTATGACTTTATCTCATGTCTGTCAACTGGTGTGCTACTGAGGGATTCTTTTTTTCTCAAGAATATTATAGAGGGGTCATCTTTAAAGAATCATTTCTGTATTTCAATATCTTTTTATCTCCCTTTACAAACCAAGGACAAATTAGCTGATCATACAAGAATCACACCAAATTAAAATCATGCAAAATATGTTGAATATCTTTGGTGCTTTGTGTTGTGTTAGATATTTTGGTAGATGATGTCCTTTTTTCCGAGTGGATGTTTACAAAAGACTTGTGGTACTGGAGGGAGTTGTCCATTTTATTTTGTTGTTGTTTCCTTTTGGCGGACCCAGGATATGTTAAGATATAATATGTTCTCAGTGCCTGAAATGTGGTGTCTTCCAATCTGCACACGCAAGATAGATTTGATTGATTTGGGTTTTGATTATTGTCTCCTATTAATTTTTGGTATCTTGTATTCAGCAATGAGATTCGTTCTTTCGTTTCCATCTTTTTATCATTTATCCTTGCATTCTCAAAGAACCTCTGAATTTTCTCCTCAGATCCCTAATCCTGTTCCTTACCCTTTCAGCTCTGACCCTTGCTCAATTCAGGGTGAATTATTAATCAACTATTTTACTTTGAACCATCTCGCCATCCTTCTTTGTCTCAAATATCTCTTTAATCATATCTTATGTAACGACTGCCTAGTCTCTCTTTAGGACTTTCTGATCCTATTTTGTTGGAATGATGTCTTCTTGATTTTTAATGAGATTTTTTTTTTCATTCTCTGTGAGGTTTTCTTTTCAATGACTTAATAACTTCCAGATTTATCCTCTCCACATTTTCACGATGATGCTCCTTTTCCTTGTCCTGCACTGTTTGTCCCCATGACCCCATTCCTCTTCTCCTACTTGAATGAGGCAGAACATATAGAGATGGATGTCGTCCAGCAGACCCTTTTTGTGATTTGTCCACGATGCTCCCAGTCGTGCATGGATGATGGTCCAATTACTTGATTGCGTTTATGTCTAGAGAGCAGATTACTGTGCAGAATCCCATATCCACTCTCCAGTGGTAATTATTCTGGTGCAATTTTGCTTCACTGGGATTGATTCCTTTCTTCCACCCAAGTCTGCTTTCTCTGAGTTGAAAAAGTCCACATCCAAAACCCATTGTTGCTAGGGGTCCTCCAGGGTGCCTTTTGTGTCTTCTTTTCTCCTCTTGGTCTTCTTGATTGTTAGGTTGGTTTTTCACATTGTTTCAGTTTTCATATTTGTCTGTGTCTTCTTAGATAGTGGTAAGAAATTGAGAGATGCTATATTGGGAACTGCAAAGTATAGGTCATTTAAAGCTTAAATATAAATCCTCAAACTCTTAACCCCTGATTCTTCTGGCAGCATATCATACCATATTTCTCTAGTCCATTTCTCTGCATGGAATTGTGTCCCCCCAAAATGTGTATGTTGATGTCCTAACCCCAAGTATCCAGAATATTTGGAAATGGGGTCTTTACAGGGGTGACTAAGTTAAAATGGAGTCATTAAGAGTGGCCCTAATGTAATATTTCTGGAGTCAATATAAAAAGATGAAATTTGGGGGCACCTGGGTGGCTCATTTGGCTAAGCATCCGACTCTCGATCTTGGCTCAGATCATGATCTCACAGCTCATGAGTTCGAGTCCCATGTCAGCCTCTGCTGACTGCTCATAGCCTGGAGCCTGCTTCAGATTCTGTCTCTCTCTGTCTCTCTGTCTCTCTCTCTTTCTCTCTGCCCCTCCCCCACTTGTGTGCTCTCTCTGTCTCTCTCCCTCTCTCCCTCTCTCTCAAAAATAAAATGAAATAAAAGAGGAAATTTGGATACAGATGGTATAGAGGAAAGACCAGGGAGAAAACAGGCATCTCCAAGTCAAGCAGAGAGACCTCAGAAGAAACCAACCCTATCAACACTTAGATCTCAGACTTCTAGAGCCCAGAGCTGTGAGACAATACGTGTGTGTTTTTTAAACCCCGAGTCTGTGACACTTGTTTATGGAAGCTCTACCAAACCAATCCCTCCTTTTACTTTCTCACACCAACATGACTATTCTACCCACTCCCATTGTTCGTCAAGCCTCCTTGTCCTTTTTCATGTTCTCGCTTTCAGTTGATGACTCTGTTTCTTGTTTCACTGGGCAATATAAGCAATCGGAAAAAAAAAAAAACATCCACAGACACTCAGTACCCCTTCAGCCCTCAAGCTTACATGGCACATATGAAGAACAAATATAAAACACATAGAACACCTGAGACTTTGCATTGGATATTCCCACTGAAGAAGTCCTCTTCCCCCAGACACCTCCATGGCTAACTTACTCCCCTCCTTCAAATTATTGGTCAAATAACATCATTTTTCTATGAGTTCTAGCCTGACCAAGCTACTTAAAATGCACTTTCCAATCCTACACTCATCCTTACTCTGATTCTTTTCACAGCACCTACTAATAGCCTGTATGATTTATGAATTTATTACACATGTTATTTATTGCCTGTCCCTATCAGAAGACAGGTTCCAAATATGTAGGAATATATGTCTTTTTGTTTCTCATCTCCCTCAAGCACTTAGATCAGTGTCTGAACACAATAAGCACTGAATAAAAATGTATTAAATTCTTTAGTAAGCTGAATATCTTCAAACAATTACAACTATACTCACCACAACCTCCCTGTCTTGTTTTTGGCATACTTATAAAATTGAAAAAAAAAAAGATTTGATATAGTAGCATATTGTGTATACTGAAGAGTGACAAGTAAACCAGGGTTCTGGCTACACCAATTGATTATCAGGGTCCTAGGGCAATAATTAATGGATCTGGTATTTATAATGGTACCACTTTCTTTACTCATCAGAAGTGTCCTTTTTTTTTTTTTAAGTTATTTTAAGTTTGTTTGTTTGTTTGTTTTGTTTGCTTGTTTAGAGACTGAGCAGGGGAGGGGCAGAGAGAGAGAAGAGGAGAAAGAATCCCAAGCAGTTTCCAAACTATCAGCACGGACCCTGACACGGGGTTCAAACTCATGAACCGTGAGTTCATGACCTGAGGCAAAACCAAGAGCCAGATGCTTAACTGACTGAGCCACCCAGCTGTCCCCACAGAAGTGTCCTTCTGCCCTAACTGATGCCCAGGAGAAGGCAGAGTATTAAGTATCTACAAGAGGATCAAGCTACACTCTCCCCATAAATTCCTGTTCTTAATGAACATTTCCTGGTTTACTGGCTTTCCCCAGAAAGCTCCCCACTCTGCCAGACAAATTCCCCAAGGTGTGATTCTGCTGTAGCTCCCTTAATACTGCTCAGACTTCTCAGATATGAGGCACTGTTACTCAGAGGTCAAGGACATGAGATTTGGAGCCAAGTAGCCTGAGTCTGAGTACTCATTCTACTTCCTGGTGCACTTGGCTTGTCTTACCTACAGTTTTCTCATCTGTAAAATGTAGCAAATAACAGCACATATCTGAAAGAATTTGTGAGGACAGAAATAGCTAATGCATGCAGACTATTTAATAGAGTATCCTCAAAGAGTAAGCACTCAAAAAATGTTATCTATTGTTGTGGCTGTTGTTGTTAACTGGACCTGGCATCCATCTGTTACCAAGGATGATTTTTTTTTTTTTTTGGAAACTCTGCAGAAGCAATGTTTCACTCTGTTCCCTTTAATTCTCACACCAGAATTTTATTTTCTCTATTTCCTTAGGTGTTATCGCTTGGGCTGCAGAATGCAGACATATCTGTAAGTAAAGCTAATTTTTATCTAGCCCTTCCCTCCACTGAATCTCCTTGCTCCCTGTTCTTTGGAGCTTTCAATATACTATGTGGCTATGGATTCAGGGTTATCATGGTTCTCCTGCGATAAAGTGTCAGGCTATCTGGAATTCAGCCTCCCCAGGAGAAAGTTTTCCTGTCCTGTGGGTGCTCATATCTCTAAGACTCCAACGATCTGAATCTGCGCTCAGCTCTGGCTTACTGGAGTTTCATCGTTTTATCTCTAATATACATGCTTGTGAACTTGTAGCACCATACAAAAATTTCCTGAATTGGGGCTCCTGGGTGGCTCGGTCAGTTGAGCGTCCGAATCAGGCTCAGGTCATGATCTCGTGGTTCACGGGTTAAGGTCCCATATCAGACTCTGTGCTGAAGGCTCAGAACCTGGAGCCTGCTTCGGATTCTGTGTCTCCCTCTCTCTCCATCCCTCCCCTACTTCCACTCTGTCTCTCTCTCTCTCAAAAATAAACACTAAAAAAAATTTTACAAAAATTTCCTGACTTGTATAAATTGTCTGCTACTTACACACAAACCATTACTATCTATAGGAATAATACCAAGTCACAAACTAGTTTTCTCAATATATCCCAATGTTTGGTAACTTCACTTGATAAAATTTTACTGTACCTCCCCATTACATATCAGTTCTGACAAAACAATCGTATTTCCTGTGTCAGCATTCTCCGGTATAATAAGGAAACAGATCTTAATCAATTCTCAATGTTGACAAAGCAATGAACGCAATAGCCTGAGATATAACACAATAGGTTATTAGTTTCAGTGTATTAAGTTTAAGTATAGATACTGTTACATCCTAAGAATGCTTAATTGTTTTAATAAGCATTTCAGTGAAATCTGTTAAATGACTTTTTTGTAATCAAAGAAAATTGTGTGAAGGAACAAACCTGCAACTTTTTTTCAGAATTTCTGTTGAGAAATTCTTGTACATGGATAACATTTGATCGATCCATTTTACATGAACACATGTAGCTATATCTATTCTTTAATCAGAAAGAAAGAAACATCATAAACAATGGCTCAACGCTGGAGCTCAGCAGGAGACCCATTTTGAGGTAGCCTCACAATTTACTAGAAAAAAAATTCACTTTTTACCCTAGATATATGAATGTTTGGTCCAGAAACAATTCAGTATGTTTAAGAGTCTCTGTCCAGTACCTATGGCTTTTTGCCCAGTTTCAATCAAAGTAACATTTTTATTACCAGGTGATTTCTTTCTATCCCTTTGATGTAGCTTTAACTTGTTACACTTGTGCTCAGTCCACGCCTTTTCATCAAATTTTGTTCTCAGGTTGATTTCTAAAGGTAGAGAGTATTTTTAGGTTCTATACTAGCTCTTCCACTTGCCTTATCAAATCCCCTAATTACAAGCAGACATTCAGGTAACGATCAGAAGGGAAAAGGGGCCTGCAAGTGTTGATCAAAATCCACACGTTGATTCTGGAATCTGACCACACATTGATTCTGGAACAATGGCCACATTTCTATTTTCTCAGCTGGAAATGAAAAGAAGTTTATGTATCCCATCAAACTCCATGGTACCACTAAGCCTTCAAAAATTAATGGTAGTTTCTCGTTGCAAAATTTAGAGAACCAACGTTATTTATACCTGAATCTTGCTGAGAATGGTATATTACTCAGCTAATTTCTAATTGATGGTTTAGACTTACCATATTCTAATGTATTTATTTCAGGAATGCCAATATTTGTGTTTTTAAAATCTCATAAATTACTTAACTTTAATTGGCCTGGATGGAAACACTAGTCATGGCAAAAATCTGCTGACTTACCTTGATTTGCTTTGGCTCTAACTAAATTTTGGGAAAAACTATTGCCTTTTTAGTTGTCGGGATCTACTTAGATCGTAATGTCTCTATGAACAAAACCTAAATCTGAATTTTCCCCCATTAGATCCCCCGAATTCTCAGTGTAAGCAGCTTTATAGTTACCCAATAAATAGTGGAATTATTTAATAATTTAATGATTATTAACTTAATAATTATTTATTTAATAATGGAATCGTGGAATTAATAAATGGATTAAATAAGTAAATTAACAAATCAACTCTCAAGGAATAATTTTCAGTTTTTGACCCACATCTCCACATGATTTAGAAACATGAAATCTGCACTTGGTTTATTCAATAATGACTATAATCCTGAACCTCTGTATTTTGTTTCGCACCTATGAGTCCATCCCTAATTTGTATTTTTTAGAAATCTTTGCGTTCACACTCATTTTAAACCTTTTGCTGCTGAAGCCCTGCTCCCTCTTCCTCACCATGTAAACCGAGGTGGTAGCCTGGGCTCCATTCGCAACTCGTGGTCACATGACCGCTCTCAGAGACTTTTCCTCCTCTCAAAATCAGGCAGCAGAGAAGCAGGAGAAGCTGCATTTTCAAGATTTCCAGCGAGATACTTTCTTCAAGGCTGACTTTGATGTTTTGAATTTTTTTTAGGTTTTCTCAATTATTCTCTCCCCCCACCGCCACCACTGCACAGACAGAAACTATCAAGCAAACAAAAACAACCTTGGATTTGCCCATGGGAAATATCAGAATTTACTATAGGATCTAAATGTCCCCCTTACTCTGATCTTCCAGAAACTTGCAGGGATTCACATTTCAGAGAAAACGGATGCCTTAATTACATCAGGCTAGGATCTTGTTCTATGTCCTTGATGAAGAATATTAAAAATGTAAGTAGCTTCATGCATATTTCAAAGCACTATAAATATAGCATCCTCACTTCTTTTCTTTTTAATTTGAGGAGAGTTTGTGAGATCTTACCAAAGAGGTGCCAAAAAGTCACTGTCGGTTTTCTGATTCAAGAATACAGACCTAATCCGGTGTTCATCTCCACCCTTCCCAATATCCCCAATGAAACGATGATACATCAATAAAACCATTACATCTGAGAAAATGGTATATCCAAAGATAAGAGATTTTTAACAAATTTCCAAACAACAGAAACAGAATGGAAGCCTGTTGACGGATTAAAACCAGCAGTGCAAAATATGCGGGGGATTTATCTTTCAAGCCATGCTTCGGAGAGCTTCCAGACTCAAGATTGGCCAGGGCAAGATAGAGAAAGGAGTAGGGCATGGAAATATCTTCAGAACTGATGTATTTCTTTTTCGGTTTAATTGACATATAATTGACAAAAAGTGTAAGATATTTAAAGCGTTCAGTGTGATGATCTGATACGCATATACATTGTAAAAGGATTCTTCCATGGAGTTAACACAACGATCACTTCACATTTTTACTGGGGTTTTGTTTGTTTGTTTGGGTGAGAACATTTAAGTTCTACTGTCTTAGCAATTTTAATTATACAACACAATTTTATCAACTATGGTCACTATGTTACAGTTGATCCTCAGACCTTACTCATTTGTAACCAGAACTTTGTACCTTTTACCAGCCTCTTCCTATTTCCTGTGCCACCTTCCTCAGCAACCACTTTCCTACTTTCTGTTTCTATAAAAAAGAAATATTTTAAGCCTGAAATGTCCTTCATTCTCTACTCCCAGGAAGCTGGCAAACATTGGAGAACTTTAAATAAATTGACCAAACTACTGTGGAAATAGAGAGCTGACAGGGTGGCTTTTGGAACTCCAGAAGAAAGCCTTCCCCGTTCTGTATGTTGGGGACCCTAATTTAAAAACTAGCCTCTGTCTTTCTCATCCTCAAGTTGATAAGGGCAGTTGGTAAGCCCTTTCCAAACAGAAAGCTCAGAGTAATACATCCTACTCAGTGAAAAGACCTAGTGGGAAAATGCCTTACACACACAAGAGAGAAGCATAGACTAGTTCTCTTCAATCCTCAATTCATAAACATGAACAAACAACTGAAGATCACCAGACATGTGTAGAAAAACAGCAGGTTAAAGAAAACCTCCAAAGAAATGAACAGAACAGACTCACTAGTAGATTTTAAACTTTTTTGAATCAACCTATGTACACGTATGCAATCTTTCTTGTGGTTGCAGGACACAATATAAACATTATAATGTTAAGAATGTAAAAGAAAAGGAGAAACAGACACAAGGTGCGAGGGGTGAGAAGTAGGGACAAAGGCATGAGTAGAGGTGTCAGCAGCAGCATCTTTCAAGGTGACAGAGGCCATTAAGAGAAAGTGCTCATATTGGAAGGAGTAAGAAAGAACATATCCCTTAAAGACGTAAAGGTAACTAACAGAAGAACAGCATCAAAAATTATGACAAAAGGATAGGAAAAGAGAGTACAGTGTCAATTAAATCCTACTCTTTTAAATCTATGTGAGTAGATGTATCAATAAATAAAGTAATATAAGTAATCACAGAACAAATAAATACCGAAACCATTTCGATTCACTTCTTCTGGCAAATGAAACTGGGCACATGGACAGTGTACAGGAGACTAATGTTTTCCATGATAAGCCTTTCTGTTCCCTTCCATTTTTTATCTAGGTACGTAAATTAATTTTAAAAATCAAAGCTGGAGATTAGTGCAAAAAAGAATTATTTTCTCTCACTTCCAGGGTTTAGAGGTCATGTCCCATAACTTATTGAATTAGTTTCTCAACTAGTGCAGATGTCATCGGATTGGCTAAGTGGTCTTTACGCACACAGAAAGGGCTGGATACGTCTACCCAGAAACTCCTTGTCAGAATCTCACAGGGATTGTCCCAAAGTAATGTGTGTCCCAAAGCAGAGAATCGCCATCTTTGGCATCCAGGCATGGAGAAGGCCCAGATACACACCTCCCTGCCTCTACTGTTGTCTTATCCACTACTCTCCCCCCGTCGTCCTGCCTTTGATCTCCCCAGTTCTCATTTCTTCTTGACACAAGACTGTGGCTCCTTCATTCCTGACTTTACACTCAACTGTGGCTAGCATCTCTGGCTTAATGATTCAATTGTAATTCCTACTTACTCCCTGAATTTATGGTTTGGTTTGGCATTTTGGACCCTAAACTGCTTTGATAACCCCACCATCATCATCCAAGCCTATAGACCAAATCACTTCTACAAGATACCATACAAGCCTGGAGAAATTCTAATGTCACTCGCTGAAGTTCGTGAATCGACACAATAACTTTGGTAGTTCAGATTAAAGAAATATCCCATGGTCAGGAACCTGGGCCATTAAATTCATAGCATTCATCATTCTCTGAAGGGTATTTCAATAGTTTGCCTCTATTTATGCTATATTCTATAATAATTTTCTCTAGAACTTACTGTTAAATATTTAAATCATAGCTTATTTTTATCACTTAACTAAATCAATACTGTAAAGTGCCATCATTTACACTTCACCACTTAACCCTAATTGCACACATTATAATGTAGTTCAAAATTAATTTGTTTCACATCAAGCTTCGCACAACAGTGGGCATTCCAGATGAACAATGACAAACATCAAGATCATAATATTAGGCAGAGCATTTACCAATGAGCATTTACCCATGCCATTAAATATTTCAGGATTCAACTGGCAATTGCCTATGTTGTTCTAAAAAATTTTTTTAAACTTTCCTTTCAAATACCAAAACATTTATTAAACGAATTTATTGATCATTTGATAGAAGACTTAACAAAGCCATAGAGCAAGAATGTTCTATGCTGAATGTCTTTTCTACTGTTCCCTAGCTTCCAGAACGTAAGCAAGACCCATAATCCTTCTGAACCTTTTTCCTAAACATCCAAATGGGGATATGCTAGTCAGAGTTTTGGTTTACAAACAAAGACAAACTCAGACTAACTTACACAGAAAAAGAATGTATTCGAACGTTATTGGATGCTCAAAGCCCAAAGAGTAACTAGCCCATTATAGGCTCCTAAAATGATCAACCATTAGGGAAGGTGAAATAATGAACAGGAACATTCTACTCAAGACATCACTGGAAACTGTGCCATAAACATTTCAGAAGCAGGGAATCATTTCAGACAAATCCCCTGCACCACTGAGTTCCTCCCCAAGCAGAAATGTCTGATCAACTTCGCCTCTCCACCTACCTTGGGAATCCCTGAAAATAAAAATAATAGCTAATATTTTTATAGCATTTATTTTATGGCCGGTACTATTCTGAACCCCACAGGCAATAACACATTTAATCCTCGCAACAAACACATGGGGTTGTTCTTATTTTATCAATTAACTAAAAAGGTTGTTTATTTTTGTCAACCAGCTAAGAAGGTACATATGATAATTATCCCCTATTTCATAGATTAGGAAACTGAGGCACAGGGATGTTAAGTAACTTGCCGAGATCACACAGCTGGTAAGTGATAATAATTCTAGAATTTAAACTTTCTCTTCACACCAATTTGTGTGTCCTCTGTAGTGATTAATATGCCAACCCCATAGATCATCAGGAGCCTGATGTAGGTTCAATAATTATGTGATAATTATCTAATTGTGTGATTGTGCAATAATTCCTCTTTTTTTTTTTTTTTCAACGTTTATTTATTTTTGGGACAGAGAGAGACAGAGCATGAACGGGGGAGGGGCAGAGAGAGAGGGAGACACAGAATCAGAAACAGGCTCCAGGCTCCGAGCCATCAGCCCAGAGCCTGACGCGGGGCTCGAACTCACGGACCGCGAGATCGTGACCTGGCTGAAGTCGGACGCTTAACCGACTGCGCCACCCAGGCGCCCCAACCTCTTAAGTCTTCATGAAACAGCTATCACTAATAATGAAATCTTTTATAATGGCTTGCTAAAATACATATGTGTTAGAAGTAGGGACTGGCTTTCTAGATGGAGTGAGTATAGTCTCTCTTGAGTAGAAGACACATTGGTATCTGAAGATCAAAATTTCAGAGATAATGAGAAAAAACACTGACAATAAAGCCAAGACGAGCACCTCAGCCTAGTGCTTCCCATCCATTTCATGTTGTGACATTCAGAGAAAATGATAGTATTTGCACAGCACAATAGTGTGTGTGCACCACAGCCTGGAAGTTTGCAGCTGGAGAGTCCCTATATCCCACCTGGCCTCTCTTGAGAACAGAAGTGGGGATCTCAGGACACGAATAATGCATTCACAGCATATCAGTATGACTGATGAGCACTGCCTGTCTGCCATAGAGAATGTTCTTGGGATTCATAATTAATATTTGAGATTATGTTTTAATAGGATATTTCCCTTTTTAAAAAATCATTGAAAGATTCCTAACCAAACGTAAATCTTCCACTTACCTCATTTGTACAGACTTTCAAATTTGTGCAAGTAGTAATAGGCCTAAACTACTAAAAGGGTTAAAAAAAAAAGAGTGGGGACATTGCTTAGTTCCTGCTGACCCACTGGGGCGTTGATCTTTGTGGTCAAGTGTTTACCTCTGCCTCCCGTGAAACATCTTTATACGTGTGAAAGGGGCACAGTATTTCATAGAATGCAGCGTGGCAAATGCTGATTTACATAAAGTAGTCCTCTCTCTTCTCCTTACCTCTGAGTCCCACACATGCTGATGTATTTCTATTCCTCCAAATGTACCTTACTTTCTTCACCTCTGGTCTTTGTGTGTGATATTCACACAACCTAAAATGCCCTTCCCTCTTTTCCCCCCATCCCTTTACCTAGTCAGCAATCCCCTTTCAGCAAGATGCCACTGCTCTGACTTCCTGGGGAGTCACCCCCATCATGACCCTCTTTCCATGGCATACCGGTCGATTTTCTTAGTGGCCGCCCTGTAAGAAGAAATAGGGCTACGGTCTTGTTCATGGCTCCCTATACCTCTAGCACCAACCTTAATATTTAGCACCAAATGCTGATGCTTTTCTTCCTTCCTAAGTGGTTCACTGTTCATTTCATATCAATCTATGTCACCCTATATCCCAGGAACTATTGTCACTTTTCCTGATAGATAATGTCCTTTTACATTAATATCACCAATAGAGAAGGAGGGAGTGTGGTAACACTGCATGGCTTATTCTTCCCTCACATCTTTGCTCAAAGGTCACCTTCCCAGGGAGAGCTTCTATAAACAGCATATTTAAAATTGCACCTTCCAAAGAACACTCCTTACTTATTTCTCTCCTTCATACTTACTACCACCTGAAACACCATATGTCTTATTTATTAATGTTTGTTATCCATTTATGACCGCTGCAATACAGATCCCACAAGAGCAGTAATTTTTGTCTCTTTCGTTAGTTGCTGTGTCCCAGAACTTAGAGCAATACCTGCCCGTAGTAGATGCTCAGTAAATATTTGTTGACTATACAAGAATTGAGCAAGTTGATCCCGTAAGATCAACTCAATAATATATTATTGATTTGAGCATACAACAGGCAACTGTGAATGAGCATATGCCTAGGTTTCTATGGGATAAACTGATAGTTTTGGTGGAGAAATGAAGCGATGTTTAAGGAAGGGTGATCATAGAAAAAAATAAGTACACAACTATCCATGGGATACAGGTGTACTTATTTTTTTCTATGATCACCCCTTCCTTAAACAACTATCCATGGGTACAGGTGTACTTATTTTTTTCTATGATCACCCCTTCCTTAAACAACTATCCACGGGTACAGGTGTACTTATTTTTTTCTATGATCATCCCTTCCTTAAACAACTATCCACGGGTACAGGTGTACTTATTTTTTTCTATGATCACCCCTTCCTTAAACAACTATCCACGAGTACAGGTGTACTTATTTTTTTCTATGATCACCCCTTCCTTAAACATCATTTCTCCACCAAAACTATCTTAAACACAGCTTATTTCCACGGACACCCAATAGTTGTATGACAGTCATCTTAGGGTAGGATTGATTATTCTGTTTCCTTTTTTCTTTTAACAAAAAACCATCCACCCCTCATCATCTCATCTCTTCATTTCTGAACAGATTTGTTTAAGAAACACCGTACTAGGGTGTGCCATCTTTCCATATATGAAAGGTGTGTGTTACATTCTATGTGGGATTGGCTTTGAATCCTAGTTCTACATACAACCACTGTGCAACTTTTTAGAAAAATCACCCAATCCCCTTGAGTCTCAAATCCCTCTTCTGTGAAATAAAATAATGGTAACAACAGCAATAAATAATAATACCTGTTTTCCAAGGCCGTTGTAAAGAGCAGAGATAATGCACGTCAAGGATCTAGCACCGAGCCTGGCATATATTAAGTGGTCACTAAGTGGTAACTATTACAATTATTGTTATCACTATTATTTGGGGGGAGGGTGGAATGAATGAGAGACAAATGTCTTGGCAGTGCTTTCTACTTAGAAGCTCATTCTTAACCACTTGGAAACAAAAATAATTTGTCCCCACTTATTTTGTGTGAAATGGGAAAATGTACTCTCTGGAAGGATTTTTAATGTTTTGTGACCCAAAGCAACATTGAAGGTAGAGAGCCAGAACTTCATTTCAATCCTACGTTACACAGTCTGAATGGCAAGGGCAGTAATGGAGGACTGTTGACAATTCGTGTCTTTCTTTGTCACCTGGGGAACCCAATCCCCCTAGAAAACTGTCACACCTGAGAACCTAACCCCACTGAGACTCAGGCACATTCCTGCCCACATCTCCCTTATGGACATTTAAGGGCCCTTTATAATGGCAGAGTGTTCTCATGACTGAATAAAAGAGAGGCCAGGAGAATTAAGCCATACGTTATAAGAGGATACACTGCTCTTAAAGAGACTAGAGCGTGCCAAAATAAAATCATTTCCTAACAATGTAAAATATCACAAAGACAGAAGCAAGCCTGATGGCTTCAAAAATGTATCTCTGCCATTAGTTTGGATATTTTGGGCAAAACACTGAACTGACCTCTTCCAGAAGCTTCTCTTCATGAAAAACTGAAAACCACTGGTAAGTAAGTATTTTCTAATCTTGAGTGCTTTCTTAACACTAAGGGAGAGAGAGGATAGATGTCTAATAGGGAGTCAGCCATGTCTGAGGAGTCCTAAAATCACTTAAACATGCAAATGAAAATGCAAGTGTGTTCCGAAAAGCAAAACACACTGCTTTATTAGAGCCTCAGATGACCTGAGCACAATACTGATTAAATTAAAGTAAGATGCTTCTTTACCAAAGTAAGAGGATTATTAATAATGCAGCAAGAAACACCCTCTGGACAGTCCAGGCTTTCGAGATACAGTTTCTGTACTTGGCTGTGCTTGGAGCCATTTGGATTGACATTTTAGCACATGAGCAAGTGCAGGCCTCCCGATAGATCACAGGTGTGGCTCCTCAACAGAGGTTGTCCAGAGTCAGTGGACTGTGAGTCAGCCATCTGCGAGACATCTGTGTGGGAAGTTCATCCTCCACCCGTTAAGTGCCGAGAGGGAAACTTGCACTCGGTATGAGAAGATGTGAATAAAACAGTATTGATTGCGTGCGTTGCTGTCATTAACATTCACCATGACACCTTTTCTTATACCTTTAATAGGTGCTTTCAGGGATTCAACCCTGATTTAAAAAAATAATAATAATTAATTTAAGAGAGAAAGGTATAGTTGCAACAGC
Source organism: Lynx rufus (assembly GCF_022079265.1). Lineage (NCBI taxonomy): Eukaryota > Metazoa > Chordata > Mammalia > Carnivora > Felidae > Lynx > Lynx rufus. The sequence goes on from NW_025814878.1 coordinate 8,053,654, forward strand.
CAAAATTCTGTTGTCAGAACATTCCCCATTCTGGACTACCTCTACCAAAATCCCTGATTCTTCTGCCCCAAGTTCACCATCCCCAGTCTTGTTCAACACCTCACCTGCTGCAGCCACAGCTTCTGTCTCCCCCTCCCTCTCCCACCTCCTCTGCCATGGGACTTCACCCTCCTGGAGGGACCACTGGGTCCTAATATTCCCATTCACACCCGAGCCAGACAGAGTTCTGCTCCTACCAGAGCCCTGGGCTGAGGAGGATGTGAATGCCTTCTCCCACCATCTGCAGCTTGGCATCCTAGAAAGCTAGATTTATGATCCAGCCTTATTTTATAAGGCCAACGGTTCTCCTCCCCACCGACTTTCTACTGTGAACATTGAATTTAAAAGCAAGCAATCAAGTTGAAATTGCTTGTTGTCAAATGAAGCAATGTGCCTTTGGTTCTATAGGCACCACAGGCTCATCGACAGGTTGCTTGGGTTTATAGGACAAACCATATCACGTTTGTTAGAGACAGAGAGGTAGAGAATGATAGCAGATGTCACTCTGACATATGACAGCAATTTACAAACTTCACTAAAAATCATCTAATTTCTGTGTGTTTCTCTAGATGTTTATGTTCACATGCCTCCTCTGCATATGTGTATATGAGTATACATACATGTGCATATATGTGAACTGTACTTTCCTCACCATAAATTCTCTCTGAAAATTCCATCCACACTCATGGCTTCCATTATCATTCATAAAAGGGGACTCACAGGTATGTGTCCAGCCCAGACATCTCTGAACTCTGGCCCTGTCCATTTGATATCTTCTCAAGCTGAACACACATGATTTCATCATCTTGCTTCCCCCTCCCTTGGGACAAGGTGGGCTTAAGAGGAGACTTGGTCCTTTTCATGTGTTTTTTCTCTCACCACCATGCACTGAGCAGTACAAAATAGAAATGTGAGTCACCGTTTTCCCTTCCTTCTCCTTCACCCTGAATGTCCAATCTATCACCAAGTCCTGTGTATTTTATCCTGCATATTTCTGGACTAGCACATCATCTCCACCCCCTTAACTACCACTACAGTCCAAGCCATAGAGCATTCCAAGTATGATATTTCTCTTTGCAGTAGGTCAAAGCAGGAACTAAGTGAGGAATATAAAGTGAAGCCTACCTCACATTCTAAAGGCACCAGAAACATGGAGTGTCCAGATACCTCCTCAGGACTTGTTAAGAAGCATTAAAAACTCCTGGAGCCTCTAGCCCAGATCCTACTGTATCCCTCCAGTCTATAAAAGCATATAGTTAGCCATGAAGGAAGAGGGGTCAGGAGAATAGTAGAAATTACAATTAGAGGAGAGTTCTGTAGTTTGGGGAACCATAGATCATGCCCCCTACCACGGCACCATCATTATCCCCAGAAAGTCAGGTGAAGGGACTGGAGAATGGCTTCTCATTGGCTTCGTTTTTTCTGATAGACTTGTTTATCTGTTGCTTGTGACTATTTGAGTGGGAAAAAAAACAAAAAACAGGAAAGAGATGTCACTTCAGAGATGCAGCCACATTTGTTTTGAATTCCTGCATGTGTTTGAGTAAGGATGAGTAAGTGTCCCATGGGTCCAGCATACACCATGGAAGTTACTTGGGTGAGTCATCCAGCCAGCACCTGATGCAGGGATACTGGAAGCAGGGCAAGGACAAGTCAGCGGCAAGAAGGAAGGAGTGGGACGTGGGAGGTGGGGTAAGGGTAAAGAAGCAACTGGGCATGAAGAGACCCTTCAAAGGCCATGTAAAAAAGCCACATCCACCAATGACAGTGGCAGTTAGAAGTCTGCCACAAAAGGAATGTCTTCAGCCTGCTGAAATTCACCAAATAATGATGGTCAAGAGAGAAGGGCAAGGTCACCAAATAAAAGGAAAGGTATTTGATCCCTTTTCTCTATATCTCCTCTCCAGATCTCAATATACCAAAGGAAGAGGGGATCGCAGAAAGAAGAGAAGGCATGGAAGCACAGGCCACACCCCGTCATTACTGAAGTTTCTTCAGGTCAAAGCCTGGACCAATCTGAGAGGAAGGAGGAAGAGTCTGAAAGAGCGATGTGAGAGGGAAGTTTTAAATGGACCCAGTGTGAACTAGAGCAAGTGACTGAAAGGGTCCAGCAGATATGGGTCTGTTCAGACGTCACTAAAGGATGGAAAAACAAGATCTGATGGGGTATATTTGAAGAGCGTAAGAGGAGAAAACAAAACTGCTACAGTTCATATCTGTGCTTAATGAAGCATAGACCTTTCATTAACTAGATGTAAAAACTACCACCATTTCTCAACTAGACCAATATACTAAATCGCTGACAGGTCTACTGGCATCCACTTTGGTCTCTCTCAAATGTGATCTTGTAAAAAAAAGTATATCTAACCATGCCACACTCCCTTATCTAATTAAAACCTTTCCATTGTAATAGCTATTATTTTTAAGACCAAGACAAAATGTTTTATCTTGAGCTAGGAAGACTTGCAGTATTTGGATCCCACCTAAAATCCCATCATCGAGTTGTTCCAGACTCCCTTCTGTAGCTATTTACTCCAGCCTTCTTTTAATTCCTCCTACTTGCCATGCTACTTCATGCCACAGGACCTTTGTACCTGTTCATCTCTTTGAATTTGTCCCGCGTTTTGCCCAGGTAATGCATAATCTCCCTATAGATCTGAGTTCAAACATCATTTCCCAATGCATCCTTTCTTGTCCCTGCTAACTAGGTCACATCCCATGATTAAAATTCTCATGGTACTGTGGATAACTCCATCTGATATTTGTCAGAGGTGCATTTTTTTATTAGGATGTGTGGTTGTTTGAATTATGTCTCTTTCTGTCCTCTTCATTCTCCCCACCCTGCAACATTATGCTCCGTGATGGCAGAGACCATGTTTGTTAATGCTTGTTTCTGTATGTCCACTGTGTAACACAGTGTTGGACACCATAGTATAAAATAAGTCAATGTTTGATGAATTAATGGGTTATAGAATTTCTTTATATTGTCACAAAAATAATAGCTATTACATTTCAAATCCTGAAGTTCAACAGTGGCTTTTTCCTTAGTTAATCTGGATTGATGTTTTTAATACGCCAGGGGTCATCATCAGTTGGATCAGTTGGTCAAAAGCCATAATAATTTGAAAAGTTGACACTGAAACCCAAAATACAAACAAGATCTCAGGGTGTAAGCCTATGATCCATGTGTCCCAGGTCACGGAGATGCTACTTCCCAAGCATCCTTAGGTTAGAACCAGGAAACACTTGCATTCATCCACTAGGGAACAAAAAGTAGAGAACAGAAGATAAAAATATGCAGACCCACTGGCAGGATCTATCTCCCAGTACTAAATGAAAGGGAAATTATACTAGCAAAGGAAAACACTACAGCAGAGAGTATATAATCAGTCCCCAGTACATGCTAGGGAATTACTGTAATAATTATATATGCATAACATTTTTATTTGCCAATAAAGTATGACCATGTGCAAAGTTCACCTGCAATTTCTTTCATGTTTAATTTTTTAATATATTATAATTTTCAAAATTCAGACCAAACTAATTTCTTATACTTTCAATAGTAGGCTTTTCAAAGGTCCAACTTTCCTTACATTTTTATTTCTATTTTTCTTATATTTTTAAGGCCTTAACAGTACACTATTTTGCTAGAATTCAGAGACAAGGTTAAATTGGCTTAACACACTTAATATTTCAATCTGGACACAGTCGAATTTTATAGACACACAGCAGCCAACCTTCCCAGCACCAGACAACACATGGAAAACTACTTAGATTTCTCCAAAATCATTGGTTAATGGGAACGGGCTCAGTAGCCACGGCTCAATAGGACTTTGTGTTTCTGATACTGAAGCAATGTCAATCCTACAATGGTTATTCTTAATGGGAAATGGGCTGCTTACTTCTGGGAATACCATTTGAAAAATAACCTGATGTTTTTAAGGTTATCCTCAGAGTGATTAAATAATTTCCAAGTGCTGCTCCAGGCTGGAGAATTTTTTCTTTCTAGAAAAAAAAGTCACCATTTTCAACCTCAGAATGCCATCCTCAATCTACAAAACAGATCATAAACTAAAACATTAAAGTGGAAATGAAACCTTATATGTGCATCAAAGGTTCAGACTGGGCCAAATAGTGACAACCTTAAAAAGAAAAGAAAAGAAAAACCCAGCACTCTTTGGAATATAAGTGCTGTAATCCTTTACTAGAAACTCTTTGATTTAAACATGTGGCCTGAACACTGTAAACCCAGAGGTACCATATAATTAAAAACATATTTAAGGCAAGAGTTTCTAAAAGACATATTTATACAATCTCTTATTTTATTTAATCCAAAAAGAATGCATGTAATCTTATTTTAAATATTAATCATCAATATGAAAACTGTGGCTTAGAAATGGTAGCAACAGCTTTTCATTTATTTTTGTTGAGATGAACAAGCTTAATAATTAGGATTTAGCTTAAATGAAAACGCCTGATCCTTCTCAGTTTTTTTTCTTGAATTTCTGGGGGGAGCAATAATCCAAAATGACTATTCCATGTGATTACTCATGATTTTCTTATTTCATGAATTTACCGTTTCATATGTAAAATGAATAGTGTATTCTGTGTAAAAAGTATATACAATGCATAAAGTTGTTAAACATTACTGCAAGCAAAAAAAAAAAAAGATAAATGGCCTTCTTTTTTCTTTACAAGTGAAGTCTGTAAATTAATCCAGATAATATGGGGAGGGCTGAGACTCAGTGGATGGGCGAGAGGGTAGAGAAGTGGTTGAGACCTCTGCGCTTTGTGTAAGAATACGATGTTCATGACTCATTATCAGGAAGCCATGCTCTTTAAATTTCAACGATGGTGATGAGTTTGTCCTCAGTCATCCATGCTCTTGCCCGGATGTTTCTGTGACTAAGTGCTTTATTTTCAACAAGTGCATACCAGCAAAACAAACATATAGCACAAGATATTTATATTAATGTATAATATTCATAAAAATCAACAATGTATCAGGTCACTATAATTTCTAAGCCATCTCCTATAAATATGTACAGATTTTCTCCACATAATGATCGAAGCCATCAATATTTTTCAGCCCTAGTCACTAAAGACTCTCCAGCCGCTCAGCAGGGACACTGTCACCAGCAGTCTTAAAAGACAATTTTGTATTACCAGTCACTGGGGTCATTTTACTGATATTTCAATCTATTCTGGGCCATACAGGTTTTTTTTTTTCTTTTCTGCTTCATTCCACAAGACAGGAAGCAAAAAATATTTTTCAACTCTGCTGCACACTTAGAGAGAGTATGGGCATACAAAGCTTTCTTCTCATTAGGTTGCATGATTTCCTGTTAAAAGCAACCTATTCAAGGCAGCTGGGTGGCTCAGTTGGTTGAGCATCGACTTCAGCTCAGGTCATGATCTCACGGTTCATGAGTTCAAGCCCTGCATGAGGCTCACTGCTGTCAGCACAGAGCCGCTTCAGATCCTCTGTATCCCTCTCTCTCTGCCCCTCCCCTGCTCATGCTCTCTCTCGCAAAAATAAATAAAACATTTTTTTTAAAAAAAGGGTTCTAACCAGTGAAGCCAAGAGACCATGGATTAATTTTTAAATAATCCAAAAATTATAATACTATCTACATAAATCACGAATACAAATTTTATAAATAAAATACTACTTGAGAACAGAGACCAACCCTGTTTCCTTAGGGTGCCATGCAAAAGAACAGAAAGTGAAGTAACCGATCCTTTTTGGGGGAACTGAGGCTTAAGAACAGAGAACACAGTCAGTGCCATATTGTAATAGGATTCTGACCCTTGAATGATGTGGGAGTTAGGGGGGCCGACCCCTGCAATACATACTCAAAAATCTGTGTATAACTTTTGAACTTAACCACCTAATAGCCTACTGTTGACAGAAAGCTTTGTCGATAATATAAACAGTTGATTAACACATATTGTGGATGTGATATATATTGTATACTGTATTCTTACAATAAAGTAAGCTATAGAAAAAAAAATGTTATTAAGAAAGTCATAAGGAAGAGAAATACATTTCCAGTGCTGTATTTATTGAAAAACTCCACACATAAGCGGTGCTAAGTGGTGCTTCACATAAGGTGAACCTGCTAAGTTCAAACCCATGTTGTTCAAGGACCAACTGTATTAGGCAAAGTTAGGCCACATATTTTTGTGATAACCAAAAGAGACTGCCTCTTTTCTAAAAAGTACACCGGGGAAATCTTAGCAGCCTTCAATGTCTCTACAGATCTCACAGTTAGTAGAAGAGACCTACTCTGGAAGGAGAAAGCTAAAAATGACAACAGATGCGGCACCTGGGTGGCTCAGTCAGGTTAGCATCCGATTCTTAATCTTAGCTCAGGTCATGATCTCACAGTTCGCAGGATTGAGCCCCATGCCAGGCTCTGTGCTGACTGTGTGGAGCCTGCTTGGGATTCTCTCTCTCAGTCTTTCTCTCTCTGCCCCTCACCCACTAATGCTCTATTTCTCTCTCTCTCTCTCTCTCAAAATAGATAAACATTTTTAAAAAGTGACAACAGATGTCGAAAACCAAGTGAATCATTTCAGAAATCTTTGTGTTACAAAAAGACATGTATACATTTTAGTAGCCTTATTTGAGTCTCTTCTCTGGAAAGCATACAAGTATGTACAAAGCAAATGATTTTTATTAAAATCAAGTCTTCAGGGTTATAACATGAAATCCTCCTAAAAATTTAAGACCTTCCTCTTGTCCCGCTCTATTTACATTGATTGTCCAATAAGTAGAAGATAGAAATGAGGATAAGTTTAGCAGAGTTGATACTAGTTGTGGATTTATAATAACCTGCATTTCTACATAACTCTTCAGTATAATACGTTAGAAGCAGGAAAGAAAGTGGCTCTGTTTAAGCCACTTGTCGATGGTAAGCACATCGACAGATTAATAATAATAGTAATAGGAGGGGAGCCAAGATGGTGGAACAGCATGGAAGTTTTTTGTGTGTCTCGCGTCCATGAAATACAGCCAGACCAACACTAAACCATCCTACACACCTAGAAAACTGATTGGAGGATTAACACAACAATCTGCACAACCTGAACCACAGAATTCAGCAGGTACGTGGCGCTCAGAGGTGAACTTGGGGAGAGAGAAGCCAGTGGCATGCAGGGAGCTGCTTTTGCAGGCGGAGAGAGGACAGAGACTGGCGGGGGGGGGGGGTGGTCGGGGGGGGGGATGGGGGGGGGAGAATACGGGAAAAGCACTCCTCCCCAAAGCAGCTGGAGAGAAAGTGGAAAATTGGAAATAGCCACAGGGACTAAACTAAAAATGGAGAAAGGAGAAAGGAGAGGGTTTAAATTCCATTAAGACTGTAAACAAGGGGAGTGCAAAGGCTGCAACTCCACAGTTCCATACCTGGCAGTGCTCTGGTGGGAAGGGCAAATCCCCAGGAACAGAGTGGGGTCCAGGAGGTTGTCGGGCCACACGGGGAAAAGCCGTTCCATTGCTGGAAGGACATTTGGTAGAGACTGTTGAAGCCACCTGATCCCAGCAGACCCCAGAAGGCAGCCACATTCGCTGGTGCTGGGGCAAGGTTGTTGAGGGTGAAGCCTGGTGTCAGAGGTGTGTTGCAATTTTCCATGATCCCTGAAACGCTGAGGCTACACTGTCTCATGATTTGGGGGCAGGTGGGGGTGGCGGCGGGCTGGCACTGGCTGCAGTCTCAGGGCACCGGCAACAGCAGGATCCAGCGGGCCTTCCTGGGTGCAGTCGGCATTTGGCCATTGCTCAGTGAGACGCTCCTGCAGAGGGGCGGAGCCGGTCGAAGCAGCAGTCCTTTGGGAGCGAGGGGCCTGGGAAAACAGCTGCATCTGAGACAAAACTCGGGAGAGAGGTATTGCTTGGGGCCTGATCACAGGGAGAGGAAAAGCGGGGAGTGGACGAGAGCTGAAGACGGAGGAACGGGTGCGCCACTGCTGATCCGGGCGAACAGACTGGGTGCCTGGGTGGTGCCATTTTTCACCGCAGCTGCGCCTGCGCATGCGCTCCGACGAGCACCGCAACAATCCACCCCAGTAGGCTAGCAGCGCCATCTAGGGGACAGCGGAGGTGTGACACTGAGCCCTGCCCAACCGGGCCAACTTCGCTCTTCAAGAACACAAACCTCACTGACAGCTTAATCTATGGACTATAAAGAGCTACAGGGACTGACCTTTAGGGGAAAACAAAGCAATTTCAGTCCTACTTCAAACTGTTAGCAGGTTCATCTATTCAATTTTTTTTTCTCTCTTTCTCCTTTTTCTCTTTTACAATTCCTTTCTTTTTCTTGAATACAGGAAGAGAAAACACTCACTTGTATTTTCAATTTTTATTTAAAATATCTGTCTTTAATTTTTATTACTGTATTTTTTATTTTGTGAAAATTTTTGCAAATTCTACTTTACTTCCATCATTTTATTTTAGTCTACTTCAGTGTACTCACCTTTTCAAATTTTCAAACAATTTCCTTTTATTCTTTTTCTTTTTTCTCTTTTTCTTTTTTCTCTTTTTCAGTTCTTTTTCTTGAATGCAGAAAGAGAAAAACTTCATTTTTACTTTCAATTTCTTTTAAAAATATTTTTATTCAATTTTTATTACTATATTTTCTGCTTTATGTAAATTTTTCAAAATTCTATCTTACTCCCATCATTTTGTTTCAGTCTACTACAGTGTATTCACTTTTTCAAATTTTCAAACGATTTCTTTTTTTTGTCTTTTCCTTTTTTCTTTTTTTATCTGTTTCCTCTTTTTCATTTTTTTCTTTTTTCTTAAATACAGAAAATGAAAAAATTCATATTTCTTTTTAATTTTTATTTAAAATATTTTTCTATAATTTTTTCTACTATATTCTCTACTTTTGTGTATTTTAGTCTACTTTAGCGTATTCATTTTTTCAAATTGTCACACGATTTCCTTTTTTTTTCTCTCCCACCTTTTGTTTTGTTTGTTTCTCTAATCTGTCAAACCACTGTCTACACCCAGACCAAAACACACCTAGGATCTAGCATCATCTATTCGATTTTTGTGTGGGTGTGTTTTTAATTTTTAAATATTTTTTAATTTTAATTTTTTTAATTTCAATTTTTCTACCACATTAATTCCTTTTCTCCTTTCAAAATGACAAAACAAAGGAATTCACCCCCAAAAAAAGAGCAGGAAGAAACGACAGCCAGGAATTTAACCAACACAGACACAAGCAAGATGTCTGAACCAGAATTTAGAATCACGATAATAAGAATACTGGCTGGAGTCAAAAATAGATTAGAATCCCTTTCTGCAGAGATAAAAGAAGTAAAAAATAGAATGAAATTAAAAATGCTATAACTGAGCTGCAATCATGGATGGAGGCAGTGACAGCAAGAATGGGTGAGGCAAAACAGAGAATCAGTGATATAGAGGACAAACTTATAGAGAATAATGAAGCAGAAAAAAAGGGAGGTTAAGGCAAAAGAGCACAATTTAAGAATTAGATAAATCAGTGACTCATTAAAAAGGAACAACATCAGAATCATAGGGGTCCCAGAGGAGAAAGAGAGGGAAATAGGGGTAGAAGGGTTATGTGAGCAAATCATAGCGGAAAATTTTCCTAACCTGGGTAAAGACACAGACATCAAAATCCAGGAAGCACAGAGGACCCCCATTAGATTCAACAAAAACTGACCATACCAACAAGGCATATCATAGTCAAATTCACAAAATACTCAGGCAAGGAGAGAATCATGAAAGCAGCAAGGGAAAAAAAAAGGCCCTAACCTACAAGGGAAGACAGATCAGGTTTGCAGCAGACCTATCCAGGGAAACCTGGCAGGCCAGAAAGGAGTGGCAGAATATATTCAGAGTGCTGAATCAGAAAAATATGCAGCCAAGAATTCTTTATCCAGCAAGGCTGTCATTCAAAATAGAAGGAGAGATAAAAAGTTTCCCAGACAAACAAAAATTAAAGGAGTTTGCGACCACTAAACCAGCCCTGCAAGAAATATTAAGGGGGATTCTCTGATTCTCTGAGGGGACAAAAGATGAAAAAAAAAATATATATATATATATACCAAAAGCAACAAAAAATTAGAAAGGACCAGAGAACACGACCAGAAACTCCAACTCTACAGGCAATGAATTCAAATCTTTCAGTACTCACTCTAAACCTCAATGGACTCAATGCTCCAATCAAATGACATAGGGTAACAGAATGGATAAGAAAACAAGACCCATCTATATGCTGTTTACAAGAGACCCACTTTAGACCTAAAGACACCTTCAGATTGAAAATAAGGGGATAGAGAACCATCTATCATGCTAATGGTCAACAAAAGAAAGCTGGAGTAGCCATATTTATATCAGACAATCTAGACTTTAAAATAAAGACTGTATCAAGAGATGCAGAAGGGCATTATATCATAATCAAGGGCTCTATCCACCAAGAAGACCTAACAATTGTAAACATTTATGTGCCAAATGTGGGAGAACCCAAATATATAAATCAATTAATCACAAACAAAAAGAAATTCATCCATAGTAACACCATAATAGTAAGAGACTTCAACACCCCACTCACAACAATGGACAGATCATCTAATCAAAAAATCAACAGGGAAACAATGGCTTTGAATGACACATTGGACCAGGTGGACTTAACAGATATATTCAGAACATTTCATCCTAAAGCAGCAGAATATACATTCTTCTTCAGTGCACAGGGAGTGTTCTCCAGAATAGACCATATACTGGGACACAAATCAGCCCTAAAGTAAGTACAAAAAGATCGAGAACATACCATGCATATTTTCAGAACACAATGCTACGAAACTCGAAATCAACCACAAGAAAAAATTTGGAAAGGTAACAAATACTTGTAGACTGAAGGACATCCTACTAAAGAATGAATGGGCTGGGGCAACCTGGGTGGCTCAGTCGGTTAAGCGGCTGACTTCGGCTCAGGTCATGATCTCGCAGTCCGTGAGTTCGAGCCCCGCGTCGGGCTCTGTGCTGACAGCTCAGAGCCTGGAGCCTGTTTTGGATTCTGTGTCTCCCTCTCTCTGGCCCTCCCCCATTCATGCTCTGTCTCTCTCTGTCTCAAAAATAAATAAACGTTAAAAAAAATTTTTTTTTTTAAAAAGAGAATGAATGGGCTAACCAAGCAGTTAAAGAAGAAATTAAAAAGTATATGGAAGTCAATGAAAATGATAGCACCACAAACCAAAACCTCGGGGACACAGTAAAGGCAGTCGTAAGAGGAAAGTATATAGCAATCCAGGCCTTCCTAAAGAAGGAAGAAAGATCTCAGAGACACAACCTAACCTTACACCTTAAGAAGCTGGAAAAAGAACAGCAAATAAAACCCAAAACCAGCAGAAGACAGGATATAATAAAGATTAGAGCAGATATTAATGCTATCAAAACAAACAAACAAAAAAACACCGTAGAACAGATCAATGAAACCAGAAGCTGGTTCTTTGAAAGAATTAACAAAATTGATAAATCACTAGCCAGTTTGATCAAAAAGAAAAAGGAAAGGACCCAAATAAATAAAATCAAGAGTGAAAGAGGAGATATCACAACCAACAGAGCAGAAATGAAAACAATAATAAGAGAATATTATGAGCAATTATATGCCAACAAAATGGGCTATCTGGAAGAAACAGACAAATTCCTAGAAACATATGCACTACCAAAACTGAAACAGGAAGAAACAGAATATTTGAACAGACCCATAACCTGTAAGGAAATCGAATTAGTAATCAAAAATCTGCCAAAAGACAAGAGTTCAGGGCCAGATGGCTTTCCAGGGGAATTCTACCAAACATTTAAGGAAGAGTTATCACTTATTCTCTTGAAGCTGTTCCAAAAAATAGAAATGGAAGGAAAACTTCCAAACTCTTTCTATGAAGCCAGCATTACCTTGATTCCAAAACCAGACAGAAACTCCACTAAAAAAGGAGAACTATAGACAAATTTCCCCAATGAACATGGATGCAAAAATCCTCAACAAGATATTAGCCAACCGGCTCCAACAATACATTAAAAAAAATTATTCACCACGACCAAGTGGGATTTATACCTGGGATGCAGGGCTGGTTCAATATCCCCAAAACAATTAACGTGATTCATCACATCAATAAAAGAAAGGACAAGAACTATATGATCCTCTCAAAAGATGCAGAGAAAGCATTTGACAAAATACAGCATCCTTTCTTGATAAAAACCCTCAAGAACGTAAGGATAGAAGGAGCATACCTCGAGATGATAACAGCCATATATGAGTGACCCAATGCTAATATCATATCCTCAATGGGGAAAAACTGAGAGCTTTCCCCCTAAGGTCAGGAACAAGACAGGGATGTCCACTCTCGTCACTGTTATTCAACATAGTACTGGAAGTCTTAGCCTCTGCAATCAGGCAGCACAAAGAAATAAAAGCCATCCAAATCGGCCAGGAGGAGGTCAAACTTTCACTCTTCACAGATGACATGATACTCTATGGAAAACCCAAAAGATTCCACCAAAAAACTGCTAGAACTGATTCATGAATTCAGCAAAGTTGCAGGATATAAAATCAGTGCACAGAAATCGGTTGCGTTCCTATACACCAACAATGAAGCAACAGAAAGAGAAATCAAGGAATCGATCCCATTTACAGTTGCACAAAAAAACCATAAAATACCTAGGAATAAATCTAACCAAAGAGGTGGAAAATCTATACACTGAAAACTATAGAAAGCTTATGAAAGAAATTGAAGAAGACACCAAAAAAAATGGAAAAATGATTCCATGCTCCTGGATAGGAAGAACAAATATTGTTAAAATGTCAATACTACCCAAAGCAATCTACATATACGACGCGATCCCTATCAAAGTAACACCAGCATTCTTCACAGAGTTAGCACAAACAATCCTAAAATTTGTATGGAACGAGAAAAGACCCCAAATAACCAAAGTAGTCTTCAAAAAGAAAACCAAACCAGGAGGCATCACAATCCCAGACTTTAAACTATACTACAAAGCTGTAATCATCAAGACAGTATGGTACTGGCACAAGAATAGATACTCAAATCAATGGAACAGAATAGAGAACCCAGAATTGGACCCACAAACATATGGCCAACTAATCTCTGACAAAGCAGGAAACAATATCCAATGGAATAAAGACAGTCTCTTCAGCAAGTGGTGCTGGGCAAACTCGACAGCGACATGCAGAAGAATGAACCTGGACCACTTTCTTACACCAGACACAAAAATAAACTCAAAATGGATGAAAGACCTCAACGTAAGATAGGAATCCATCAAAATCCTCGAGGAGAAAGCAGGCAAAAACCTCTTTGATCTTGCCCGCAGCAGTTTCTTACTCAGTATGTCTCCAGAGGCAAGGGAAACAAAAGCAAAATGAACTATTGGGACCTCATCAAAATAAAAGGCTTCTGCACAGCAAAGGAAACAATCAGCAAAGTGAAAAGGCAACTGACGGAATGGGAGAAGATATTTGCAAATGACCTATCAGATAAAGGGTTGGTATCCAAATTCTATAAATAACTTCTCAAACTCAACACCCAAAAAACAAATAATCCAGTGAAGAAATGGGCAAAAGTCATGAATAGACACTTCTCCAAAGAAGACATCCAAATGGCCAACTGACACATGAAAAAATGCTCCACATCATTCATCATCTCATCATCAGGAAAATACAAATCAAAACCACAATGAGATACCACCTCACACCTGTCAGAATGGCTAACATTAACAATTCAGACAACAACAGATCTTGGCAAGGATGCAGAGAAAGAGGATCTCTTTTGCATTGTTGGTGGGAATGCAAACTGGTGCAGCCACTCTGGAAAACAGTATGGAGGTTCCTCAAAAACTAAAAATAGAACTACCCTATGACCCAGCAATTGCACTATTAGGTGTTTATCCAAGGGATACAGGTGTGCTGTTTCGAAGTGATACATGCACCCCCATGTTTATAGCAGCACTATCAACAATAGCCAAAGTATGGAAAGAGCCCAAATGTCCATCAATGAATGAATGGATAAAGAAAATGTGGTGTGTGTGTGTGTGTGTATATATATATACACACACACACACACACACACACACATACATACACAATGGAGTATTACTCGGCAATCATAAAGAATGAAATCTTGCCATTTGCAACTACATGGATGGAACCGGAGGGTATTATGTTAAGTGAAATTAGTCAGTCAGAGAAAGACAAATATCATATGACTTCACTCATATGAGGACTTTAAGAGACAAAACAGATGAACATAAGGGAAGGGAAACAAAAATAATATAAAAACAGGGAGGGGGACAAAACAGAAGAGACATAAATATGGAGAACAAACAGGGTTGCTGGAGGAGTTGTGGGTGGGGGGGATGGGCTAAATTGGTAAGGGGCATTAAGGAATCTACTGAAATCATTGCTTCAGTATATACTAACTAATTTGGATGTAAATTTTAAAAAATAAAAAATAAAGTTAAAAAAATCAACATTTACAGTGAGGTGCCTAGGTGGTTCAGTTGGTTAGGTGTCCAACTGATGACTGGCTCAGATCATGATCTCACAGTTTGTGGGTTCGAGCCTCCTGTCAGGCTCTGTGTTGACAGCTCAGAGCCTGGAGACTGTTTCAGATTCTGTTTCTCCCTCTCTCTCTGCCCCTCCCTGGCTCACACTGTCTCTCTCTCAAAAATAAATAAACATAAAAAAATTAAAAATAAATAAATAGTAAATAAAAATTAACATTTACAGAAACATTGTAAACATAAAGGTAGAATATACATATGTGCATATATATAGTAGTAAAATATAGCATAATATTTGCCATTCTAACCATTTTTAAACGTACAGTTCAGTGGCATTAATTACTTTCACAATGTTGTGTAACCATCACCACTATCTACTGTTCCCAGAACTTTTCTGTCACTCCATATAGTACTCATTAAACAATAATCCCTATGCTTTCCTCCTCCAACCCCTAGTAACTTCTAATCTACTTTCTGTCTCTATGCAGTTGCCCAATCTAGATATTTCATATAAATGGAATCAGATAATATTTTGTCATTTTGGGTCTGGTTTATTTCACTTAGTATAATGTTTCCAAGATTCACCCATGTTGCAGAATGTATCAAAATTTCATTCATTTTTATGACTGGATAATATTCCACCCTATGTATGTACTAAAATTTTGTTTACCCATTCATCTATTAAGAGACACTTGGCCTGTTTCCACCTTCTGGCTTTTGTGAATAATGCTGCAAATTATGTTGTCATACGAGTTTCTGAGCCCTTGTTTTCAAATCTTTGGGGTATATACACACAAGTGGAATTGCTGGGTCATTTGATAATTCTATATTTAACTTTTTGAGGAACCATCAAATGTTTCCATAGTGGCTGCCTCATTTTTTATTCCCATTAACAATGTATGTGGGTTCCAATTTCTTTATATACTTATCAATGCTTGTTAGTTTATTTATTTACTATTATTTACTCATCCTATTTGGTGTAGTGTTTCATTATGATTTTGATCTGCAATTCCCTAATGACTAATGCTGATTTATTTGTAAAGGCCACATTAAGTAAAAGTGTTAGCATTTCTGTTTCTAAATGCTCATTTCGGGTCTTTTATTTTCTAAAGTGATCTTTAAAACTTTGTATCCTTAGATCAATTTTTTAAATTTTCTTTATAGGAAAGAATAAATTTATTTGCATTTTTTTCCATTTGTAATACATTCTAGAGCTAAATTCAACAATATTTTGATGAAAATGTATGATTTTAATATTTCTTGATGTTTATTTATTTATTTTTAGAGACAGAGAGATAGAAAGAAAGCAGGGGAGGGGCAGAGAGAGAGGGAGACAGAGAATCCCAAGCAGGCCCCATGGCGTCAACACGTAACTCCATTCAGGGTTCAAACTCACATACCATGAGATCATGACCTAAGCCAAAATTAAGATTCAGAGGCTTAACAGACTGAGCCACCCAGGGGCCCCTGTTTTAATTTTTCTAGGTGTGCAAATATTCATGGAGCATTCCAAACCAAACTGGTAGCAGCAGAGAATACAATCAATGTCCAGATATTACAAAGCTCTATTTTTTTAACGAAAGAGAGCAGGGGATGGTAGGGAGAGAGGGAAGGAGAGAATCCCAAGCAGGCCCCATGCTGTCAGTGCAGAGCCCAACTGGGGGCTTGATCTTACGAACCTGGAAATCATGACCTGAGCCGAGATCAAGAGTCAGATGCTTAACAGATTGAACCACCCGGGTGCCCCTGCTAAGCAATTTAATAAAAACTTCTTATTCATCTAATTTAAATAATCTAAAACACTCTTCTAGTTCTATGAGAGACTCTTTAAAAGATTATATAAATTACTTTCTCTGTGTATTGCCTTCTTGATCAAGTACATGCCTGCTTATTAAAAATGTAGCTCTGCTTTAAAATACCTTACGGGGGGCACCTGGGTGGCTCAGTGGGTTAAGCGTCCGACTTCGGCTCAGGTCACGATCTCGCCGTCCGTGAGTTCGAGCCCCACGTCGGGCTCTGTGCTGACTGCTCAGAGCCTGGAGCCTGTTTCCAATTCTGTGTCTCCCTCTCTCTCTGACCCTCCCCCGTTCATGCTCTGTCTCTCTCTGTCTCAAAAATAAATAAACATTAAAAAAATATAAAAAATACCTTATGAATATCATCTGATCCACATAACTCTGTAAGATACAAATAAAAACATTTGTCTATCTTAATATTTAGTCCTTGTTCAAGCTCGTGCCTGTTTTCATATTATTATTTTATTCTTCTCAAAGTGTAAAACTTGGCATTTAATTTTTAAGAGCTGTTGGACATGACAAGAATTAATTATCATACTTTAAACATAAGTGCAGTGCTCTAAAAGTATGATATGTATAGTAGTTGGTAATTAAGCCATAAGTTAGACATCCAGTGGTTTTAAAGCATTAAATGTATTAAATTCTGTACATTGTTTGACATGCAGATTACCTGTTCCTAATAGGTAAAACTCCTTCCAAAGAATTTTTTATTTTCATAATTTATTCTTCATAAAAGTATATGTCAGTTTGGTATTTCCTAATTTAATAATTCATACTAGTATAGAGAGAAAAATAACTCATGTATAAATACACTATGACTAAATTATATTCAATAGTTCAAAGACTTACACAAATATTTCTCCTTTCAATATCATTCTATTAAATGTTCTAAATTTTTTTTTTAACGTTTTTTTTATTTATTTTTGGGACAGAGAGAGACAGAGCATGAACGGGGGAGGGGCAGAGAGAGAGGGAGACACAGAATCGGAAACAGGCTCCAGGCTCTGAGCCATCAGCCCAGAGCCCGACGCGGGGCTCGAACTCACGGACCGCGAGATCGTGACCTGGCTGAAGTCGGACGCCTAACCGACTGCGCCACCCAGGCGCCCCTCTATTAAATGTTCTAGAATTAATGTATGGAGTTGTCAAATCACTATGTAACTAGCATAACTTTTGGTGTCACCTATACTTCAGTTTAAGAAACAGTCTAAAATAAGGAGCAATGGAAGCTGTTCTGTTTTTTCTTCTTAAAATGAGCGTCACTTAGACAAAGGATCGCCACTTTAAGTTTTTTTCTCTTATCTGTTTCCCACAGACATGCTCACCAACAAACCTCTCCCACTCAGAAGCATGGAAATAGACAGGCTGAAGATGTGAAAAGGATGTATGTCTGCGATACGGAAACAGGAGTGGGCTGCTTCATTTCTGTCTCCTTCTGGAGGATCAAACTGATACTAATCCTGCAAAACACACAGAGAAAAATCTCATTTTCCAAAACACACTCACACACAAGTCACTGGAGTAATAGCGGGAGGGATTCTTGAACAGCTCTAACTTCAATAAAGGGGCGAGGAGTCTTAACTGCTAACAGAATAGTCTAAAACATAATCAGTTATCAGTAGGTTGTAAACATTCCTTGTCCAGGGGATCTTAATAATGCCCTTGACGAACAATTCTTCAAGGAATAAGGGGAAGTAACTGAGAGCACATTCACCATAAAGAAAAAAAAATAAGCGTAAATAGGTGACCTAAAGAATAAAATAGGGACAAGCATCGTGATTTTGTGTCAACCAGGCTTATTTCTACAAAAGAGGAGAAAGATGTCTTGAGGCTACGCAAACTTTTGAGTCCCTGGATAACAGGTATGGTCTCATTAACAACAATGTAAATAAAGAACCACAAAAAAACATGAACTTTGAGTAATGTTTGCCTAAAAGAAATGGTTAAATCACGTCTGGATCTGAGGGACCTCATCCACCAAAAGGAATGACAAAACAATCTACAACCAGCTCTTTGGGTTCTTTTAAAGTCTGAGCGCATGAAGCAGAGTGGAATGTACCTAACTGTGCCCAGGAGAACTGTAACACCTAATTGACCTCTAACTGACACTCAGGAAAGGGTGTTCGCAGTCAGGAAGCTCCATCTCAATTCTTTCTGTGAAGTGTGACCACAAGCCCTGCAGAGCAAAAGCAGGAACCTCTCAAGCAAGAGCTCTTCATAATTTACTGCCTGCTAGCTGCAAAGAAGAAAGCGTTTAAGTGATAAAGGGATTCTGCTCCTCAGCCAAGTGCGGTGGGTATCGGAGAAATCGTAAGAAATGTGTGGTTATGCGTGCACACACACACACACACACACACCACATCCTTCAAAAGCATATCTGACAGCAAGTGGCTGTGATAAGGAGTGGGCTGACTGCTAAATGTCTAAACCATTCTCTGCAAAGAGGAGTGCTTGGATTTTTTTTTTTTTATCAATCATAGGACATCTCCTGGAGTTCTCACTGGCCATAAAGAAAGTCAGAATAATGCTGTTTCTAAGCATCCATCATACACAGATACTTGTATCTTCTCTTGATAAATGGGCATAGGTATATTGAACAGGAATGTACCTAAATGTATTGTTGGGGTTTTTTAGATACAACATGAGTGGTAATGAATGTGCTAAGCTATATCTTTTACTGTATCTTATTTAATTTTATTATTTGATATTTCATATAAATACTCCTGGACCTACTATTCAAGGATCTGTTTTCATCCAGCTTCTCCAGCTTCTTGGAAAGAACCCCCCCCTCTTTAAAATATAAATAAAGTGGCTCCCGGGTGGCTCAGTCGGCTGAGCATCCAACTCTTGATTTCAGCTCAGGTCACGATCCCAGGGTGTAGGATTGAGCCTTGCGTTGGGCTACAATGAGCATGGAACCTGCTTAAGATTCACTCTCTTGGGGCAGCTGTGTGGCTCAGTTGGTCAAGCCTCAGACTTCTGCTCAGGTCAGGGTTGGTGGGGGTCCAGCCCCTCATGCTCTGCGGTGATGGCTCGGAACCTGCTTCGGATTCTCTGTCTCCTCTCTGCCCTCCCCCGCTTGTGCGCATGCTCTCCTGTCTCTCTCTCCTCTCTCTCTCTCCTCTCTCTCTCTCTCTCTCTCTCTCACACACACACACACACAAACATTAAAAAAAAAAAAGATTATCTCTCTCTCTGCCCCTTCCCCGCTCTTGCAATGACTCTCTAAAATAATAATAATAATAAATATAAATATAAATGAAAAATGTGTCAACGCTCCTTTCCCATCAGGACAGGAAATGTGATACTTCCACTAGGAATTCAGACTTCCTGGGACCCAAAAGGAAAATCTCACGTTGGTCTTCGTGGTGATTCTCGCTTGAGATGGTTGCTTAGTCACAGCGGCAGGTTTCTCAGCTCTTCATGGTGTCTCAACATAACTTTTTTCAGATTCTTGCATCTCCATTGAGCATAAACGGCTCTCTTAATTCTTCAGTGCAGAGTTAAAATAAGGCTGCGGTTTTAACAAAACCTTATTAATCTGATCCTCTAGCAGAGTCGGTGACCTCAAAACTCAGAGAAGAATGGCCCAGGGAACACTAAACAAATGCCTGGTAATCATTAAAAATGGAATTAATAGTGTACACCTGAAATTAGTATAACCCTGTATGGTAGATATACTGGAATTAAATTTTTAAAAAATTTTCATGTTTATTTTTTTGAGAGAGGGAGAGGGAGACAGAGCATGAGTAGGGGAGAGGCAGAGAATGAGGGAGACACAGAATCCGAAGCAGGCTCCAGGCTCTGAGCTGTCAGCACAGAGCCCGACGCGGGGCTCAAACTCACAAACCGTGAGATCATGACCGGAGCCGAAGTCGTATACTTAACCAACGGAGCCACCCAGGCGACCCTAGAATTAAATTAAGAAAAAAACTAAAAAATTTTAAATTTTAAAAAACAATGAGACTGTGTGTTCAGGAGGCTGAGCTGGAGAGGCTAAAAATAAATAAATAAATAAATTGAATTAAAAGCTGTGCTGCCTCAGGCTTCCCTCTGGATTTAGTTCAGAAAAGGGAATTGTCCTAGACCTCTATCCTTAGTGAAGGCTGAATTAACATTAAATAGTAACAACATAATGGCTATGAAAATCACCGTGGTCCTCTCTAGTTATGACATCAGCTGATGGGAGGAAGAAGCATATACCCCCTCAATAGCTCAGAAAGAGATATGCATGCCAGACGATACATGATGAAGTCTAGGAAAATTTAGGGATCTGCCACCACAGGTTTCTAGGTATCCAATGTTTGCAATACTTCTTTTGGGTCCAAAATGCAATACATGCTGCTTTTATCTTTTATCTCCTACCACTAAGAGAGTCACAACCGTTGGTGGCCTCTTTGGACTTTGGAAGAAACAGGCACTGCAATTTGGTGGCCTTCCCTGCTACGTTTGCCAAGTAACCCATAGAGCTGGCCATGTGGAGTGGGGTCAGTGCAGATGAAAACCCTAGAACTGGATTCAGCTGGGTCAGGCTTCTGGTCAGGCTTCTAAATGGTCTTTACGCGTCATTGTCCATTAACCTATTATGGCATAACCAACCATCCCAAGTCAAATTTGTACAATCACAGCGATCGTTTATTTAACTCACACATGGAAAATTTGAGCAGGACTCCATAGAGATAACGCATCTCTCTTCTTCAATGTCCAGGCCTAAGCTGACATGCCTGGAATGGCTGGGGGATTAGAACATCTGAGGACTCGCCAGGCCATCTCTCCGTGCGGCCTCTTTATAGAATCATTCTATGTAGCCTGAGCTTCCCCCACAGCATGGCAGATCTGGGGTGGCCAAATTTCATGCATGCCTGCTCAGGGTTCCAAGTAGAATCTGTGAGGCCTCCAAGAGGCAAAGCTCAGAGTAGGCTGTGTGTCACTTCCGTCATAGGTTATTGATCAAGCAAGTTACAGATTCAAGGGTAAAGGATTAGAACACTTTTCAGGAAGTGTAGTAAAAAAATATACAGCCATCTTTAACCTACGGCAGTCATGGATCTGACAGTACTCAGATTATCTGTGACTGAACAGATTGCTGAACCAGTCTTACCGTAGGCCTTAAATGTAAAAATCACAATGGGTAAAACCATGCCCCTCCTAACAAGTAACTGTTCACTTTTTGAGAAACAGTTTGGGGCTTGCTGCTAAGCTCTGATAGAGACTGACCACATGAATATGGGACACCAAGTAATCAAGAGACCCGAGCAGAACATCATCAAGTGAGTGACATCTGACCCACCAGCTGAAGAAAGTCATGCCCAACAGACATGCCAAGCAGAAGAGGTCTATACTTTATCAGGCATAGGCAGGTCCCGAGGACACAGTTAGTAACATGGCGGGGGATTCACATCCCAGGATGCCTGTTCTGCTACACATCACTTAGGCTCAGCAAACACCTGGGTCTCATTCAGAATTCCCTCTGACTTGAAAACTGAGAAGGAAAAACCCTAAGCCTGGTTTACAGATGGTTCCTCACGATATCCTGACGTCACACAAAATTGGATTATTATGGCTCTACGTTTTCCACTAAAGGTGGTCCTGAAGGACAGCGGGAATGAAAACTCATCCTCCGAGTGGGAAAAATTTCGAGCAACATATTCATTGTTGTGTGGTCTCAGGTGTGTGATTCTTACTATCAGAGGGAGATCAGAGTGCTGATGTATGGTTGGGGACAAGGAGAAGTATGCATTTTATTTAGGGAATCCTGCTGGATCCCTCCTATTGCACCCCCACGTGGTTGAACAAGAGAAAGAAATAATTCAGCAACCTAGTACAAGCAGGATCATCAAGAGTTCAATCTCCCAGGAACAAAGTTCAAGTCACCCTTCAACTAAAGAAACCATCCAGTGAGGGTATCGGTTAAAAGCAAAGGACATGCTGGGGCGCCTGGGTGGCGCAGTCGGTTAAGCGTCCGACTTCAGCCAGGTCACGATCTCGCGGTCCGGGAGTTCGAGCCCCGCGTCGGGCTCTGGGCTGATGGCTCAGAGCCTGGAGCCTGTTTCCGATTCTGTGTCTCCCTCTCTCTCTGCCCCTCCCCCGTTCATGCTCTGTCTCTCTCTGTCCCAAAAATAAATAAACGTTGAAAAAAAAGTTTAAAAAAAAAAAAGCAAAGGACATGTAAAACGAGCAGTTAAGAAAGAAATTATTATACATCATATATGACCTTGTGAACAGGTTTATAAACGAGGGCTAGTGATCACCCACATTTTTGCATCGTGCTATTATATTTGTATTTGTATCGGATTCTGTTTTTTCTTTCCACTCTCCACTCTCACCAGTGATATTATACAGGACGTGTGGGTAATGATATCTTAGTGCAGAGATTATAGGCTATCAAGATGCTACTGAGTTACGAACTAAAAGAAGAATGAACATAAATCAGAAGTTGATGCAGAAACTGATGAGACTTTATGCTATTGCTTTCAGAGAGAAGGTTGTTTTCGTCTGTGCAGGAATGGATCCATTATGTTAGACAGCAGCACTTTGAAGTTACTATGAGGTTATGTGGAACTTTAAATATCAAAAGATGGGGAGAGGTGAATGTTGAAAAGCCAAAGGGGTGAACCAGGGAGAGAACTTACACAGGCTCACACAACACGAATTCCAGCTCCGCTCCCCCCTGCTTGAGGGTATCTTCCTGCACTACAGTGTCTCGAAGTGAAAGTTGTATATTAACATACCAAAGGAAGAGAAACATTATTTCAATAGATGCAA
Source organism: Lynx rufus (assembly GCF_022079265.1). Lineage (NCBI taxonomy): Eukaryota > Metazoa > Chordata > Mammalia > Carnivora > Felidae > Lynx > Lynx rufus. Next base: position 8,076,802 of record NW_025814878.1, read on the forward strand.
AGTAACATTCTATAAAAATCAGCTTGTATTCATGATTGTTTCAAAGCTCTTAACAACAAGAAATAAAAGGTGATTCCCTTAACCAGATAAAAGAATTTTCCAGCCATGGTAGCAAAAGTCATCTCATATTGAAATATATGTGCATTTCCACTATCACTTATGATGCTCCAAGCTAACACAATGAAAAGAAAAAACAAATGAAATATAAATATGAAGTAAAACAGAAAAATGTGTCATTGTTTGCAGATAATACATTTGTGTACCAAAAAAAAAAAAGTAACAAAAAAATCCTACAATATATCTAACACTTATTAAGCCCTTACTGTATCAGGCACTTTTCTAAGTTGTTTATTTACAAAAAGTAACTTAATAAAGAAGTTATTAGCAAAAATTATATTCTTTACCAAAAAATAAATACTTTGGATAAAATATTAAAATTTTTAACAGTTCAGCAAGTAGATACATGCATACACAACATACACAATAAAATAATGGTCCTGTAGGGGCACCTGGGTGTCTCAGTCGGTTAAGCTGCTGACTTCGGCTCAGGTCATGATCTTGCAGTCTTGTTAGGTCAAGCCCCGCATCGGGGCTGTGCTGACAGCTCAGAGCCTAGAGCCTGCTTTGGATTCTGTGTCTCCCTCTCTCTGCGCCTCTCCCTTGTCTCGCACTCTGTCTCTGTCTCTCTCTCAAAAATAGTAAACATTAAAAAGATATATTTAAAATAATGGTCCTATAAATATTGGAATCTAAAAACAAAATATGAAATAAAAAAGTCTAGTTCCAATAGAAATAAATGTACAAGTAGACTAGGAATAACCAAATTAATAATGAATAACACTTATAAGGAGAAAATACAAACAGAAAGATATACAAATGTCCTAAAAGAGAAGATCCAATATGGCATATATTTCACGTCTCTCCAAATTTGTCTATAAATCAGTGTAATTAAAGTCAATGTACCAATAAGGTTTTTGCTAAAAATTGACAAGCATTTGATTTGCATTTGAATGCATATTTAAAAGTCGACATATGAAAACAACCAAGAAATTAAAGGATAAACAAAAAAATGAGGAATCGGGGGTTATTTTGAAACTATGGCAACTAAACAAGTATATCAGTGGAGATAGCTTTGGAAACAATAAGAACCAACCGACAAACAAAGAAGTAAATATGCACATAAAGGGAAACTTCATATATGACAGAAGTGGCATCACAAATTAGGTCAGGTAGAAAAATAAATAATATGATACCTAATGAATTTAAATAAGCAAGTATAAAAAAAGCAAAGTAAATACTTAAAAACTCTTTGAAAGAAATATAAGAGAGTATCTTTAGGATATCAAGACCAGAAGATTTTTTTTTTTTTAGAGAGAAAGAGAGAAGAGTGGGAGTGGGGGAGAGGGGCAGAGATAAAGAGAGAGAATCTTAAGCAGGCTCCATGCTCAGCATAGAGCCTGACCCAGGGCTCAGTCCCACAAACCTGGGATCATGGCCTGAGCCCAAATCAAGAGTTGGACACTCAACCAACTGAGCGACCCAGGTACCCCTGAGAAGAAATTTCTTAAACAGGATGTAGAAAGCTCAAATCATAAAGAAAAATACACTACAAAATTAATATATCTCATATGACAAAAGTAACTATAAACAAGGTTAAAAAGCAAGCAATGGACTGTGGAGACATTTGAAACATGTAGAGCATACAAAAAAATTACTAGAGTGTATAAAGAATTTCTACACAAAAAACAGTGAGCACACAGAAAAGTGTTCAAACAGGAATTCACTGAAAGAAAAATCACGTGGGCAGCAAATGAATCTTGCAGCTCATCTGCATTTGTGTTGGGTCCGTGTAACTGAGTTTTGGCAAATACGATGTGAAGAGAAGTGATGGATGGCACTTTCGATGCTAGGGAACAAAAAGAAAATGAAATGGAGAAGGAGGAGGAAAAGAAGCAGTGGAAGAAAAGGAAAGGCAGCGAGGAAAAGAAAAGGGCAGGCAACAGCACCTGTCACCACCCTGTGTGGTCCTCTCTTCCCCCTAACTCGGACGGAAGTGAAGGTAAAATACTCCTGATGGCAGGGCTACAGGATGAAGGAAGTCCGCTTGTTACCATGTTAATCATTATGGAAGAAATGGAGAGTTCAAGGCTTATTACTGCAGCATAGAGTAGCCCTAACCTGACTAATATGACACTCAGTCCGCTGTAGCCACGATTTCTCCATCCCAGTCAATGACAACTACATCCCTCAAAATATCCGACCTCCTCTTTTTAACACCCAATATCCAACCTATCAGTGGATCTCACGGCTCTGCCTTCAGAAAACATCCAGAGCTGAACTTTGATAATCACCACCCAAGTGATCTTCATCTATCACGTGGGTTACTGCAGTGGTCGAGAAATTACTCTCCCTGCGTCCTTATCGTTCTCTGAGAGTCTAGTAACTCTATGCAACACAGTAACTATAGTGGTTCTCTTGGAACTGCTCCTCAGGATTTTCCGTGACATGGTGTCGGCCGTGCAGCTGCTTTAAACTTCCCAAACACCTCCAGAAAACTGGATAGAAACACCAGTACAGGGGCGCCTGGGTGGCGCAGTCGGTTAAGCGTCCGACTTCAGCCAGGTCACGATCTCGCGGTCCGTGAGTTCGAGCCCCGCGTCAGGCTCTGGGCTGATGGCTCGGAGCCTGGAGCCTGTTTCCGATTCTGTGTCTCCCTCTCTCTCTGCCCCTCCCCCGTTCATGCTCTGTCTCTCGCTGTCCCAAAAATAAATAAACGTTGAAAAAAAAATTTTTTTTTAAATAAAAAAAATAAAAAAAAAAGAAACACCAGTACAACTAAAGACAATGGGGATGAGAGACCCAGAAAATGGACAGAAGCTGGGAACAAGCCAGCCCACAGCGGTGGCTGGAAGGCACAAGATAGCTGTGTAAAAGGAGCAAGAAGCTCAAGACAACTAAATAGCTTAAAAGTCATAGATACATACGTTCCCCAAAAGGGAAGGATGTATCCCGAGGGGAAATGTGGGATGGGAAAGATGGGAACAATACATGAAATTAAGAAAAGTCCCGGGGAGCCTGGGTGGCTCAGTCATTTAAGCGTCCTACTACAGCTCAGGTCATGATCTCACTGTTCTCCAGCTCAAGACCTGCTTTGGGCTCTGGGCTGACAGCTTAGATCCTGGAGCCTGTTTTGGATTCTGTGTCTCCCTCTCTGTCTCTGCCCCTCCCCTGCTTGTGCTCTGTCTCTATCTCTCTCTCTCTCAAAAACTAAATAAACATTTAAAAAATAGAAAAAAATAAAAGAGAGAGAAGAAAAGTCCTCACTGGCTCAGAGTTGCAGGTAAGTGCCAAAGCCACACAGGTGGAAAAAACTAAAATGGATGTGAGGATTCAATAAAACTCCACAAATATCCAGAAAAAACTTCCCTCCTCCAGAAAGACAGTGCCTCATTCTGCTGGAAACAACCAAATTGAGCAAGGAAAGAATCATGTGAATCAAAGAGAGAGAGGTGGGCAGTGGGAGGGAGGGATTTTTGAGGGACTCAGAGAAAGGAAAACCCAAGAAATATGAAGTATTTTGGAAAACAAGGCCTATGGACCTCAGGGACAAGAAGCACAAAATCTTTCTAAACCAGACATAGCTGTGCGAAACAAACAAGTGGCTAACAGAGAGGGTATATATTTAATCTTTGCTGGTAAAAACAGAAAGAAATTCTTAGACTGTGATTCAGAGAAAGCCACCCTGGCTGGCTCTTCTCCTAATATCCCAGGAAATCTCATCTTATTTTGTTCCTCATTCAAACATGGGGAATAACATGAACAGAAACTCTTTCTAACATCGTACAAAATCATTACAATCAAAAGATAAATGAGACCTTAACAAATTAAGATAAACAATGAGATCTCACCAGAAAAATGAGGTCACAGCAGATAAAGGCTGCAATGTAATGTTTCAATAGTAGACAACAATTAACGCCTTGATAAGAACACCACAAATGAGAAATAGAAAAGCTCAGAATAGATACCAGTAAAGAATTAAGAAAACAAAGTATATAAGAACACTAAGTAAGAAGAACACAGGAGTAAAGAGACACTATAAAGACACAGGGAAATAGGAATAAGAAAGAAGAAAATCGAGGGGGAAATCAAACAGAAATAAAGTCAACTATTTTTAAAAAGGACTTGAGAAATGTGTGTGCAGGAGACAGAAAAATGCCTCCTACCAACCTAATCCTAGAAACCTGTGAAAATATTGCCTTGCCTAGTAAAAGGATTCTGCAGGTGTGATTAAATTCAGGATGTCGAAATGGGGAGATTATCCTGGATTACTCAGATGGGTACAATACAATCGCAAAGGTAATTATAGGACTGAGGTAATAGTCAGAGTCAGAGGATGTGTGACAACAGAAACAGAAGTCACAGGGATGCGGGACCATGAGCCATAGAATCCAGACAGCTTCCAGAGGCTGGAAAAGGCAAGGAAATAGATTCTCTTTTATAGCTTCCAGATAGAACACAAACCAACCAACCTTGACCTCTGACTTCCAGAACTCTAAGACAATACATTTGTGTAGTTTTAATTCATAAAATTTGTGGTAACAAATATTTAAAAAAAAAATTGTTATAGCTACCATAGGAAACTGATAAAGAAAATGTGATAGACATTGAAGATGTAAAGTGAGAAAACCACATATATATCTTGGAAATCTTCAAAGAAGAAAACCAAAGTAATGGAAAAAGAAAAATACTTAAAAACATGATTGGAAAATATTTCCTGAAATAGAATAGTAAAGAGCAAATCACACTGTGTATCTGGGAAAATTGACCAGAAATGATCAGCCTTGGGCCATATTCTATTTTTTTTAAGGTTATTTTTGAGAGAGAGAGAAAGAGAGAGAGAGAGAGCAGAGAGATGGGCAGAGAGAGAGAGGGAGAGAGAGAATCTCAGGTAGGCTCTGCAACATTGGAGTGGAGTCTGATGTGGGGGCTCAAACCCACAAACCATGAAATCATGACCTGAGCCAAAACCAAGAGTTGGACACTTAACTGACTGAGCCACTCAGACCCCCGGCCGTAGGCCATATTCTAAGCCAAAATTACTATTTTTTTTAATAATGGGGGGGGTATTCCCTTTAGTTTACAGACAAGAAGTCAAAATCATTTATAACAACTATCAAATTAGCATGAGGATCCTTCAAAGCAACATTTATGTTAGAAAAAGCATGTAGCAACTTTTAAAAAGATGTTAAAGAAGAAAAAATGTGAGAAGAATTTTATGGACAGCCAAACTTGTCTTCAACATAAAAGCCACAGACAAGCAACTAAAAATATGGAAGACCTCAAGGAGTATCATTCCCTAATCGCTTTGTGACAAATCTACCAAAGAATGAGCTTCAAACAAAATGTTTGTAGAAAGTTTGGCAAATATTTAAGTTGGTGGAACTAAGGTTGAAAGACAGGGAAAAGGGTGAAAAATAATAGTAGTTTTCACATGTTCAGACATTAATATCAACACAACCTTACAAGTTAGGAATAGTGGACAATGAAATAAGCCTGTGGATTACCACAGATGAATTAATTATATTACCTGAAGCTAACAACTGAAGTAGTAGAAGGTTCAAGTGTATTGAAGACTTGAAATATATCTAAGACTCAACAGTATATTTAGAATAATAAATAAGGTGGTTGAAGCTTAAGTAATTTAGGAAGTAAAGATTAACACTAAAATAATGCTAGAGATCAAATTTAGAAGGTAGAGAGTAACTTTAGTCTCATTTGTGGTAGAAAATCAACAAATAGTATCTAAAAGAAGAGAAGATTAAGAGTAATATAAAAAAATAGTGTAAATAAGGGGCTCCTGGGTGGTTCAGTCAGTCAAGCGTCCAACTTTGGCTCAGGTCATGATCTCACAGTTCGTGGGTTCGAGCCCCTCATTGGGCTCTGTGCTGACAGCTCAGAGCCTGGAGCCTGCTTTGGATTTTGTGTCTCCCTCTCTCTCTGCCCCTCCCCCTGCTCACACTCTGTCTCTGTCTCAAAAATAAATAAACATTAAAAAGAAATTTAAAAAATAGTGCAAATAAAACTACTAGATTGAAGAGTCAAAATTTCCTAAATACCAAAAGAATTATCAACAGAAAAGGTTTAAAAGGACACTTAATTGAAATAATTTTCAATTGAAATGTTGAGCCATACAGAAAATAGACAAGATAGCAAACTGAAACCAAAATATCAGTAAGTAAATGTAAATGCGCTTAAATCACTTACTAAAAAATTCAGATTGCTTATATAGCAAAACCCAATTCTTTGTCATACCTGAAACAGAGGGATTTGGTAAAGTTAAATATTGAAGAATAAACAAAGATATGCAAAGCAATACAAAATAATGCCAAGAATAATATCTTGAGGTAGAATTAAGTAAAAAAAAAATATATTAAACGAGTCAAATAAAGGCCAATTTATAATGTGAAAAGCTACATTTCAAAAAAGAGCGTAACACTAATATGTATCTACTCAAAAAACACAATCTTCAAAATTTTCCAATTTGCTTCAGAGGTAACCACTGTTCTGGAAATTCACAAAAATATAATCACATGAGTCTGGCTTCTTTCATTTGATATGATACTTTTGGAGTTGTATGGTGTTGTATGTATTGCTGTTTTGTACTTAATTTATTAGTGTTCTAGTCTATGAATATACCATTTATCCACTTTTCTACTGAGGAAATATTTTTTCCAGTTTGTGATCATTATGAATAATTCTGCTATGGCATTCATGAAACTTCTTGTGATCACGTTTTTATTTCCCCTGGGTAAATACCCAATATGGAATTGTTGGCTCATAGGGAAGAAGTCTGTTTAACTTTACGAAGAACCATCAGTTTTCCAAAGTGGTTGTACCATTTTACATACAAACAATGTATGAGCGTCCCTATTAGTCAAAATCCTCTTCAAAATTAGATAATTTCAGAGTTGTCTATTTTACCTTAGCAATGATTGCATGGTGGTTTACACTGTGGTTTGTATTGTAAATCCTCTCGTTGTGGTTTCAATTTGCATTTTCCAGGTGACTATTGACATTGAGTACATTTTCATTTGCTTATTGACATTTGTAATATTTCTTTGTGAAGATTTTATTCAAATAACTTGCCCTTTTTTATTTTAAATTTTTTTTAACGTTTATTTATTTTTGAGACAGAGAGAGACAGAGCATGAACGGGGGAGGGTCAGAGAGAGGGAGACACAGAATCTGAAACAGGCTCCAGGCTCTGAGCTGTCAGCACAGAGCCCGACGCGGGGCTCGAACTCACAAACTGCGAGATCATGACCTGAACCGAAGTTGGCTGCTTAACCGACTGAGCCACCCAGGCACCCTTAATTTGCCCATTTTAATTGAGTTGTTCTTTTTACTATAGATTTGTAGGAGTTTTTAATAGATTCTAGATATAAATCTGTGCCAGATATATGTATTTAAATATTTTCTTCCCAACTGTAGCTTGAATTTTCATTTTTTTAACTGTGACTTTTGATAAAAAGTTTTGAGGATGTCCATCAATTTATAATTTCTTTTTTCATATAAAATATTATTAAGTTTTATAAATTCATTAAATTCTAGCAATTGTATAATTCTAAATCTATTTCAAGTAATTTTTTAAAATATGGAGTGATATGGTGGTAAATATTTTTTTTTTCAATATGAATACTTGGCACCACATATTAAAAATATCCCTTCCCCCCCTACTGAATTGCATTGGCAATTCTGTTGAAAATTGTTTGACTGTAAAAATGTGGATCTGTTTTTGATTGTTCGTTCTGTGTCATTGAGTGTTGACTATGCTTAAGCAAATAGCACACTGTCTTGATTATTATACCTTTACAAAAAATTTTAAATCAGGTATTATAAATCTTCTAACTCTTGTTTTTCAAGATTGGTTTGTCTATTCTAGGTTCTCTGTGTTTCCATATGAAATTTATAAAAATTGCACTCACAATACAGTTACTTTTCCAAAAGTGACTTTGTATACTCACACCTTGCTAAACATGCTTATTAATTCTAGTAGGTTTTTACTTTTTTTTCCTCTAGATTTACCACCTATACAATCATGTCATCAGCAAATAAACATAGTATTGTTTTTTCTTTCCAATCCTCCTGCCTTTAGTTTTTTTTTAAATCATTTATTGCCCTAAGTAGAACCTCTAGTGTAATAATGACTAGAACTGGTAGGAGTGAAATTCCTCACTTTATTCCTAGTCTTAGGGGAAAGCATTTGATATTTCATCATTACATATAATATTCACAGTGTTCGTCATAGACTCTCTTTACCAAGTTGAGGAAGTACTTTATTTTTCTTGTTTGCTAAGTTTTTATCATGAACAGGTGTTATATTTTGCCAAATACTTTTTCCCAACTTTTTTAGCTGATTATTTGGTTTTATTCGTCTTTATTCTGATAATATGATGAAATATATTTATTTTTATTTTTTTAATATTTATTTTTGAGAGACAGAGAGAGAGAGAGAGAGAGAGACAGAGAGAACATGGGGGAGGGGAAAGGAGAGCAGGAGACAGAGAATCCCAAGCAGGCTCTGAGCCATCATCACAAGCCTGATGTGGGGCTCAAACCCATGAACCATGAGATCATGACCTGAACTAAAATCAAGAGTCAGATGCTAAACTGACTGAGCCACCCAGGCTTCCCTATATTTATTTTTCTGATGCTAAACCAAACTTGCATTCCTGAGATAAACCCAACATATATTTACAAAAAAAAAAAATTTTAGTGTTTATTTATTTTTGAGAGACAGAGTGTGAGTAGGGGAGTGGCAGAAAGAGAGGGAGACACAGAATCTGAAGCAGGCTCCAGGCTCTGAACTGTTAGCACAGAGCCCGACGCAGGGCTCGAACTTGCAAACTGTGAGATCATGACCTGAGCAAAGTCAGATGTTTGACTGAGCCACCTGGGCACCCCAAACCCAATATTTATAATGTGTGCAATCCTTTTATGTGTTCATGGGTTAGATATATTAGTTACATTTTTAAGAATTTTATTTATGTTTAAATGAGTGCTATTGATATACAATTCTTTTTAATATAATTTTTCTTTTGTGTGGAAAACAGCATTATTCTAGCCTCATAAAAATAGGTGGGAAGTGCTTTGTCTTCCTCTATTTTCTGATAGCACTAATACAAGTTTGGAATTTTTTTTAATGTTTATAAAATTTCCCAATGAGCCATCTGGGCAAAGAGATTTTCTTATGGGAAATGTTTTAATTACAAATTAAATTTCTTCATATAATATTGGAAGATTCAGATTTTCTATTTCTTCTTATGCATGATTAGATATTTTGTGCCTTTCAATGATTTTGTCTATTTTATCTAAGCTATCAAATTTATTGGAAAAAAATCATTCATATTATTTTCTCATTATACTTTTAATTTCTGTAGGATCTGAAATGCTATCCCTGCTTTCTATCTTAATTTTTGTTACTGTGTTTCTTCTCAGTTTTCCTTGTTGAGACTTGGTAGTAGAGGTTTATCAATATTTTTGATGAATTCAAAATACTTGTCTTTGTAGGTCTTCTTTATTTGTTTTCTCTTTCCTAGATTTCCTCTTTAAACTTTATTATTTCTTTTCTCCTTGCTTTTGGTTTATTTTACTCTTCTTTTTCTAGCTTTTTTAAGGGAGAAGCTTATTTCATTGATTTTAAATTATATTTTTTCTTAATAATTTTCTTAACCTGCCAATTCTTCCTGATGACAAAGGAGGGGGGAAAGCTAGGCCTGAAAGGCTGAAAGAACACATGCAACTCTAGACATTTTCACAAAGTCTGGAAACTTGAGCAGTGCAGCACCAGAGTGTGGGCCAAATGACTCTGAATTATGACAAAATCAGCGAGATTTGCCTTTGGTGGAGGGTAGGGATTGGGCTAACAGGAGATAATTCCAATGTTATTAAAGTTAGCTATCCCTGGGAGGAGCCAAGATGGTGGAACAACATGGAAGTTTTTTGTGTGTCTCACATACATGAAATACAACCAGACCAACACTAAACCATCCTGCACACCTGATCTGAGGATTAACACAACAATCTGCACAACCTGAACCACAGAATTCAGCAGGTACATGGCATGGAGAGGTGAACATGGGGAGAGAGAAGCTGCAGAGGGCAGGGAGGTGCTTTTGCATGTGGAGACAGGTGGGGGGAGAATATGGTAAAAGCACCCCACCCAAAATCAGCTAGATAGAAAGTGGAAAATTGGAAACAGCCACAGGGACTGAACTAAAAAGGGAGAAAGGAGAAAGGAGAGGGTTTAAATTCCATTAAGACTGTAAAGAGGGGAAGCACAGAGTCTGAAACTCTGCAGCTCAATACCTGGCAGTACTCTGGTGGGAAGGGCAAATCCCCAGGAGCAGAGTGGGGTCTGGGAGGTTCTCGGGCCACACAGGGAGAAGTGGTTCCACTGCTGGAAGGACATTTGGTACAGGCTGTGAGGCCACCTGTGCCCAACAGACCCCAGAGAATGGCTACATTTGCTCGTGCTGGAACAAGGTCATTGGGAATGAAGGCTGGTGCCAGATGTGTTGTGATTTTCCACATTTCCAGAAGCAGTGCTTCTACACTGTCTCGCAAACTTTTTCTGGAGCAGACTGGCACCTGGTCATTGTCTCTGGGCATCAGCAGCAGCACGTTCCTGCAAGTGTTCCTGGGTGCAGCTGGCACCCAGACATTGATCAATGAGACCCTCTACAAAGGGGAAGAGTGGGTCAAAGCCGCAGTCCCTTAGAAGTGGGGGGCCAGGGAAGGCAGCCACATCTGAGACAAAACTCAGGAGGGTGGTGCTGCTTGGGGCTTGGTCATGGACAGTGTGGAAGCAGGGAGTGGACTGAAGCCCAAGAGGAAGGATGGGTGTGCAATTGCTGATCAGGGAGAAGAGAGTTCCCATACAAGAGACTGGGTAGCTGAGTGATGCCATTTTCTCTGCTCCTGCACATGCGCATACGCACCTACAAGCACCACAACAATCCACCCCAGTAGGCTAGAAGCGCCATCTAGTGGAGAACAGAAACGTTGCACTATGCCCCGCACAAGTGGAACAACCTCGCTCTTCAAGAACATAATTCTCACTGCCTACTTAATTTACGTACTATTAAGCACTTCATAGTCTGACTTCTAGAGAAAAACTAGTAATTTCATTCTGTTAGCCAGTCCATCTATTCCATTTTCTTTCCTTATTTTTTTTTCTCTTCTTCATTTCTTTTTCTTGAAAACAGAAATTAAAAAAAATTCATTTTTATTTTTAATTTTTATTAAAATATTTGTCTTTATTTTTTCTACTATATTTTTTACTTTTATGTAAATTTTTTCAAACTCTATTTTACTTCCATCATTTCATTTTAGTCTACTTCAGTGTATACATTTTTTCAAATTTTCAAATGATTTCCTTTTTTCCCCCTTTTTTCTACAATCTATCAAGCCACTTTCAACACAGACCAAACGCACCTAGGATCTAGCATCACTTATTCATTTGTGTGTGTGTGTTTAATTTTTAATTTTAATATTTTTTAACTTTAAATTGTTTAATTTTAATTTTTCTACCTCATTAATTCATTTTCTCTCTTCAAAATGACAAAACAAAAGAATTCACCCCAAAAGAAAGACACAGAGAAATGACAGTCAGGGACTTAACCAACACAGATACAAGCAAGTAGTCTGAACCAGAATTTAGAATCACAATAATAAAATACTAGCTAGAGTCGAAAACAGACTAGAATCCCTTTCTGCAGAGATAAAAGAAGTAAAAACTAGTCAGAATGAGATTAAAAAAATGCTATAACTGAGCTGCAATCACGGATGGAGGCCATGGCGGCAAGGATGGATGAGGCAGAGCAGAGCAGAGAAACAGTGATACAGAGGACAAACTTATGGAGAATAATGAAATGGAAAAAAAGAGGGAGATTAAGGCAAAAGAGCACGATTTAAGAATTAGAGAAATCAGTGACTCATTAAAAAGGAACAACATCAGAATCATAGGGGTCCCAGAAGAGGAAGAGAGAGAAATATGGGTAGAAGGATTATGTGAGCAAATCATAGAGGAAAACTTTCCTAACCTCGGGAGACACAGACATCAAAATCCAGGAAGTACAGAGGACTCCCATTAGATTCAACAAGAACTGACCATACCAACAAGGTATATCAGAGTCAAATTCACAAAATACTCAGGCAAGGAGAGAATCATGAAAGCAGCAAGGGGAAAAAAAGCCCCTAACCTACAAGAGAAGACAGATCAGGTTTGGAGCAGACCTATCCACAGAAACTTGGCAGGCCATAAAGGAGTGGCAGGATATATTCACTGTGCAGAATCAGAAAAATATGCAGCCAAGAATTCTTTATCCAGCAACGCTGTCATTCAAAATAGAAGGAGATATAAAAATTTTCCCAGACAAACAAAACTTAAGGGAGTTTGTGACCACTAAACCAGCCCTGCAAGAAATTTTAAGGTACACTCTCTGGGGGGAGAAAAGATGAAAAAATAAGTAAGTAAGTAAATAAATAAATAAATATCAAAAGCAACAAAGACTAGCGAGGACCAGAGAACACCACCAGACACTCCAACTCTACAAGCATGATAAAGGCAATAAATTCATATCTTTCAGTAGTCACTCTAAACCTCAATGGACTCAATGCTCCAATCAAATGACATAGGGTAACAGAATGGATAAGAAAACAAGATCCATCTATGTGGTGTTTACAAGAGACACACTTTAGACATAAAGACACCTTCAGATTGAAAACAAGGGGATAGAGAACCATCTATCATGCTAATGGTCAACAAAAGATAGCCAGAGTAGTCATACTTATATCAGACCATCTAGACTTAAGAATAAAGAGATGCATCAAGAGATGCAGAAGGGCATTATATCAAGGCGTCTATCCACCAAGAAGCCCTAACAATTGTAAACATTTATGTACCAAATGTGGAAGAACCCAAATATATAAATCAATTAATCACAAACAAAAAGAAACTCATCCATAGTAATACCATAATAGTAGGAGACTTCAACACCCCACTCACAACAATGGACAGATCATCTAATCAAAAAATCAACAAGGAAACAATGGCTTTGAATGACACACTGAACCAGATGGACTTAACAGATACGTTCAGAACATTTCATCCTAAAGCAGCAGAATATACATTCTTCCCCAGTGCACATGGAATGTTCTCCAGAATAGACCACATACTGGGACATAAATCAGGCCTCAGCAAGTACAAAAAGATCGAGATCCTACCGTGCATATTTTCAGACCGCGATGTTATGAAACTCGAAATCAACCACAAGAAAAAATTTGGAAAGGTAACAAATACGTGGAAACTAAAGAACATCCTACTAAAGAATGAATGGGCCAACCAAGAAATTAAAGAGGAAATTAAAAAAGTATACGGAAGCCAATGAAAATGATATCACCACAACCCAAAACCTCCAGAATGCAGTAAAGGCGGTCATAAGAGGGAAGTATATAGCAATCCAGGCCTTCCTAAAGAAGGAAGAAAGATCTCAGATACACAATCTACTCTTATGCCTTACGAAGCTGGAAAAAGAACAGCAAATAAAACCCAAAACTAGCAGAAGACAGGAAATAATAAAGATTAGAGCAGAAATTAATGCTATCGAAACCAAAAAAAAAACCAGTAGAACAGATCAATGAAACCAGAAGTTGGTTCTTTGAAAGAATTAATAAAATTGATAAACCACTAGCCAGTTTGATCAAGAATAAAAAGGTAAGGACCCAAATAAATAAAATCAAGAGTGAAAGAGGAGATATCACAACCAACACAACAGATATAAAAACAATAAGAGAATATTATGAGCAATTATATGCCAACAAAATGGGCAATCTAGAAGAAATGGACAAATTCCTAGAAACATATACACTACCAAAACTGAAACAAGAAGAAATAGAAAATTTGAATAGACCCATAATCAGTAAGGAAATCGAATTAGTAATCAAAAATCTGCCAAAAGACAAGAGTCCAGGGCCAGATGGCTTTCCAGGGGAATTCTACCAAACATTTAAGTAACAGTTAACACCTATTCTCTTGAAGCTGTTCCATATAATAGAAATGGAGGGAAAACTTCTAAACTCTTTCTATGAGGCCAGCATTACCTTGATTCCAAAACCAGACACAGACCCCACTAAAAGGAGAACTATAGACAAATTTCCCCAATGAACATGGATGCAAAAATCCTCAACAAGATATTAGCCAACCGGCTCCAACAATACATTAAAAAAAATTATTCACCACGACCAAGTGGGATTTATACCTGGGATGCAGGGCTGGTTCAATATCCCCAAAACAATTAACATGATTCGTCACATCAATAAAAGAAAGGACAAGAACTATATGATCCTCTCAAAAGATGCAGAGAAAGCATGTGACAAAATACAGCATCCTTTCTTGATAAAAACCCTCGAGAAAGTAGGGATAGAAAGAGCATACCTTGAGATCATAAAAGCCATACATGAATGACCCAACACTAATATCATCCTCAATGGGGGAAAAACTGAGAGCTTTCCCCCAAAGGTCAGGAACAAGACAGGGATGTCTACTCTCACAACTGTTATTCAACATACTATTGGAAGTCTTAGCCTCTGCAATCAGGCAGCACAAAGAAATAAAAGCCATCCAAATCGGCCAGGAGGAGGTCAAACTTTCACTCTTTGCAGATGATATGATACTCTATATGGAAAACCCAAAAGATCCCACCAAAAAACTGCTAGAACTGATTCATGAATTCAGCAAAGTTGCAGGATATAAAATCAATGCACAGAAATCAATTGCATTCCTATTCACCAACAATGAAGCAACAGAAAGAAAGAGAAATCAAGGAATCGATCCCATTTACAGTTGCACAAAAAAACCATAAAATACCTAGGAATAAAGCTAACCAAAGAGGTGAAAAATCTATACACTGAAAACTATAGAAAGCTTATGAAAGAAATTGAAGAAGACCCCAAAAAAGTGGAAAAAGATTCCATGCTCCTGGGTAGGATTAACAAATATTGTTAAAATGTCGATACTACCCAAAGCAATTTACATATTCAATGCAATCCCTATCAAAATAACACCAGCATTCTTCACAGAGCTAGCACAAACAATCTTAAAATTTGTATGGAACCAGAAAAGACCCCGTATAGCCAAAGCAATCTTGAGAAAGAAAACCAAAGCAGGAGGCATCACAATCCCAGACTTCAAACTATACTACAAAGCTGTAATCATCAAGATGGTATGATACTGGCACAAGAACAGACACTCAGATCAATGGAACAGAATAGAGAACCCAGAAATGGACCCACAAACATATGGCCAACTAATCTTTGACAAAGCAGGAAACAATATCCAATGGAATAAAGACAGTCTCTTCAGCAAGTGGTGCTGGGCAAACTCGACAGCGACATGCAGAAGAATGAACCTGGACCACTTTCTTACACCATACACAAAAATAAAATCAAAGTGGGTGAAAGACTTCAATGTAAGATAGGAAGCCATAAAAATCCTTGAGGAGAAAGCAGGCAAAAACCTCTTTGATCTTGCCCGCAGCAACTTCTTACTCAACACGTCTCAGGAAGCAAGGGAAACAAAAGCAAAAATGAACTACTGGGACCTCAATAAAATAAAAGGCTTCTGCACAGCAAAGGAAACTATCAGCAAAGCTAAAAGGCAACCGACAGAATGGGAGAAGATATTTGCAAACGACCTATCAGATAAAGGGTTGGCATCCAAATTCTATAAAGAACTTCTCAAACTCAACACCCAAAAAACAAATAATCCAGTGAAGAAATGGGCAAAAGACATGAATAGACTCTTCTTCAAAGAAGACATCCAGATGGCCAACCGACATATGAAAAAATGCTCAATGTCACTCATCATCTCATCATCAGGAAAATACAAATCAAAACCACAATGAGATACCACCTTACTCCTGTCAGAATGGCTAACATTAACAACTCAGGCAGCAACAGATGTTGGCAAGGATGCAGAGAAAGGGGATCTCTTTTGCATTGTTGGTGGGAATGCAAACTGGTGCAGCCACCCTGGAAAACAGTATGGAGGTTCCTCAAAAACTAAAAATAGAACTACCCTAGACCCAGCTATTGCACTACTAGGCATTTATACAAGGGATACAGGTGTGCTGTTTTGAAGGGACATATGCACCCCCATGTTTATGTATAGCAGCACTATCAACAATAGCCAAAGTATGGAAAGAGCCCAAGTGTCCATCAATGGATGAATGGATAAAGAAAAGGTGGTATACACACACACACACACACACACACACATACACACACACACACACACACACACACACACACACACACACACAATGGAGTATTACTCGGCAATCATAAAGAATGAAATCATGCCATTTGCAACTACATGGATGGAACTGGAGGGTATTATGCTAAGTGAAATTATTAGGTCAGGGAAAGACAAAAATCATATGACTTCACTCATATGAGGACTTTAAGAGACAAAACAGATGAACATAAGGGAAGGGAAACAAAAATAATATAAAAACAGGGAGGCGGACAAAACATAAGAGACTCTTAAATAGGGAGAACAAACAGAGGGTTACTGGAGGGGTTGTGGGAGGGCGGATGGGCCAAATGCTAAATGGGTAAGGGGCATTAAGGAATCTACTCCTGAAATCATTGTTGCACTATATGCTAACTAATTTGGATGTAAATTAATAAAAATAAAATTTAAAAAAGTTTTTTTTTTAATGTTTTATTTATTTATTTTTTTCAACGTTTATTTATTTTTGGGACAGCGAGAGACAGAGCATGAACGGGGGAGGGGCAGAGAGAGAGGGAGACACAGAATCGGAAACAGGCTCCAGGCTCTGAGCCATCAGCCCAGAGCCTGACGCGGGGCTCGAACTCACAGACCGCGAGATCGTGACCTGGCTGAAGTCGGACGCTCAACCGACTGCGCCACCCAGGCGCCCCTAAAAAAGTTTTTAAAAATATTAAAAAAAAAGTAAAGTTGGCTATCCCCTCACTTCATCTGCCAGATATAGGAAAGAGCTCTCACTGTCTGGAAAAAGTAGTATCAGAAAAAAGTATAACTTAATCTCCACTATTATCTTAAATACTTCTGATATGAAATTAAATATGAAAGTTACAAGGAAGTGAGGAAAAAGAACCCACAATATCAAAATACTGTATCTAGCAGACAGAGACCTTGAAAAAGCTAATACATATAAATTACAGTAAAAGGTAAAGAATGGGTAAAGATATGGTAAATCTCAGCAAGTAAGTGGAAACTACAAGAAAAAAGATACAAATGGAAATTCTGGAGCTGAAACATACACTATTTGAAATCAAAAGTACATTACATAGGCTTAATAGCCTAATGAACACTGCAGAAAAAATAGTGAATTTACAGACAGATTGACTGACATAAATTATCTGGGATAATGATAGAGGAAATAAAAGAATCAAAGAAACTAAAAGAAAATGTAAACAATGTTCACTAACTTTACATACATGAAATTGAGTTTTCAGGAGACTTGGGAAAAAATGAAGGGAGAAAAATTTAAAGAAAGAACAGAAGTTAATCTTTTGTGATTTTACAATCCCTCTGTTTTGTTGGATATTTCCTCCTTGTTATTCCTTATTTTGAGCATTTGCACTTTATTTATATTTATTAATTTTACTGATGGTTTGTTTCTTTTATCAACTTTTTAATTGTTCTATTTTACCATTTTATTTATTCTCTCTCAAATTCATTCTGCTTACATCTTTAGTAATTTCTTCCTCTGCTTGTCTTCAGATTATCTTGTTGGGTTTTCTTTCCCTAACTTTTTGAGGAAATAATTAAGATAACTGTTCTCAGTCTTTCTCAGCTTCATTAATCCAACAAATTCCAAGCATGTAAATAAAAAGAAATCAGTATCAGATCAGTATTGTAGTGAAATTGCAGGAAAACAAAGATAGGAAGAACAGCTTAAAAGGACTCAGAGAGAAAAGATAAGTAACATAAAAGAAAAATAATTACTAGATTGAAAACTGACTTCTCAGGAGCAAACATGGAGAATGAAATATATGAAATACCTTCAATATCACATTGAAATATAACCTAAAGAAATATGTGCTCACACAAATCAGAGGAAGCACTGACAAGAATATTCATATCAGCAATGTTCTTAATAGCCCAAAACTTGCAATGTCCAAAATGTCTATAAATAGTGAGAAGATGTCTAAATGGTACATTTATTCATTATATCACGGCACAGTATATTCATACAATAGAATACTATGGTAGTGATGAAAATAAATACAGCTCATGCATCAATATGGATAAATCAAAATCTAATAGTAAGTGAAAAAAAGCAGTTCACAAAAAGAATGCATACTATTTAATTCTGTTTATGTAAAATGTGAAAGCGAGCAAAGGTATAGAAAATATTTTTAGCAATACATCTGTGTGTTAGGTAGAATAATGCTCCCTCCAAAGATGTCCACATTGTAATCCTCAGACCCTGTGAATATGTTACCTTACATGGCAAGCACACACATATGCGCGCGCGCGCGCGCGCGCAGCGCGCGCGCGCGCGCGCACACACACACACACACACACACACACACACACACACACACAAACTTTGAGGATGTCATCACGGACCTTGAGATGGAAAGACTATCCAGGTGGGTCCAATCTAATTACATGGATCCTTAAAGGCAGAATCTCTTCCAGCTGTGACCAGAGGGAAACTGACAAAGTCACTTAGAAGAAGACAAAGTGTGACCAAAAAAGAAGGGTCAGAGATGTGTGGGGGTGGGGGGAAGTGCTGGGTAGCTCAGTCAGTTAAGCGTCCGACTCTTGATTTCAGCTCGGGTCATGATCTCACTGTTAGTGGGTTCAAGGGATCCTCTCTTTCCCTCCCTCTCTGCCCCTCCCTCACTTGCTCTCTCAAAATAAGTAAATAAGCATTAAAAATAAAAATAAAAAAGAAGGGTCAAATAAATGCAACATTGCTAGCTTTAAAGATGGAAAAACGTGAGCCAAGGAGTATGAGTGGCCTCTGGAAACTAGAAAATGTAAGAAATGGGCTCTCCCTGAGAGCATCTAGAAAGGAATGTAGCCCTGTCATCACCTTGATTTTATAGCTCAGTGACACCCGCGTCAGACTTCAAACCCACAGAACTGTAAGAATAATTCATTTGTATTGTTTTAAGCCACAAGATTGTGGTAATTTATTATGTCAGTAATGGAAAATGAATACAATATGCATGCACTAAAATTCTGTTTTTTAATGTATAAGAATAAATTCACACATAATCCAGAGTTGGAGTATACTCAGGGATTTCTTAGGTACTGGGAAATGTTTTCATTCTCAAAATGACAAATACCTGGTTGTTACTTTTTATTAGTGTTCATTAAACTGTATGTACACTCTTCATTATGAATATTTTATATATAAAATATTTTTAAGACAAAAGCAATAGACTAGGGATGCTTGCTATAAGAGGAGCATCTCCTTCAGTACCCTGAATAGGCATCCATTTGAGTTGTAGATTTACTTATCAGTGCCATGACTGGGTCGATGGAAGGATGGGTGGATGGATGGATGGATGGATGGGTGGGTGGATGGATGGCAGGGCAGAGAGATATGGGTGTCAGGATAGTCTCCTGCACTTTCTACCCTCTGGGATAGCAAGGTTCTGTGACTTTCTCATGACTATGTGAGAAATCATGAAATCTAACCTGTGTTGGAGCCAACTCGCTGGAGTCCCAGCCAAAAGGGCTGCCCACTTATTGAGAAGACTTTAGCAACAAGCGTCTGTGGTGAGACCGCCAGTGACAGAAACCAGTGTGACCACAGTGCTGGGGCAGTAGCTGGATCTCAGGTATAAGAGGCCATACAGTGGGAGTCCCTGCACAGCCATGCTAAGAACCCATGTGTGCGTGTGCTCACCGACAGCCAGCATCTGGATGGGTGCCATACAAATGAAAACGCCAGTCCATTTAGTGTCTGTTTCCAAAGCACAAACAGCCAATGAGGAAATAACTGTGGCCAAAACCAGTTAAATAAAAAGAGATTTGCCCTTTTCTCTACATTTCTCCTCCCCGGCTCCCTCTGACCCAGTGGAGCCAGGGCCTGGCTAGAGGAGGTGGGGGAATGAGTTAACAGAGTGTGCCCAATCTTCATTCCAAGCCCCTTGTGCCAAGAGCCTGTCCTGCAATGGAAAGAAAAAGAATTTTGAAAAAATAAAATAAAAAAATAAAAATAAATAAATAAATAAATAAATAAATAATTTAAACTGGGCTGGAGTGAGTTTAATAATGGAATGTGACCAAATAATTATGGAATCTGCCCAAGATATCATCAAGGAATGGGAAAAAGAGATTTGACACAGAAAGATTTCAAACTGTAACTGAAACATGAAAACTGTGTAATTTAATATTCTATCAGATTGATACTGCTAAAAAAAAGAAAAAAAAGAGTTACATAGACAAGGAAGGGTCATAGGACCCTGTCTAAGCAGTGAAGTGTAATTAATGTTCAAGTTCAAAGATAGTGGGGATTGTAGCCCTTACATTAGGTGTCATATCTCAGCCAGTCTTTAACCCTGGATCATTTAAGCTTTAGTTTGCTCATCTACAAAATGTAAAATAAACCCAAAATAAGAAAGTATATCTGTTTGCTCAATTTAAAAAAGGACAACAGTACCTATTTTATAGGGTTCTTGTAAGGATTAAATCAAATTATAGATACAAAGGGAACAGGGTGCTTGACACCCATTGGATGTGAACTCATTGGATGTGAACTTTAATGACTGGGGAAGCATCCTGCAAGCCAAAAGACTTTCTGGAGTTGGTGACTCTTGGGCCACAGCATGAATAATAAGAGACGGGGGCCCAGTGAGGGCTTTGGTAACAAGAGGGGATGGGAACATTCTAGACGGTGACACAGCATAAGCAAAGAAAGTAAGAAACAGAAGCATGTGATGTTGGAGGGGTGCGAGAGGGGTGGGGTGCAAAACATTTTGGTGCTGCTGGAGTGTAAATTGTTAGTCAAGGAGAGAAGTCTGAAAAGGGGGGTAAGGACCCGATCATGAAAAGCCTCGAGTGCCCTACCTCATAGCATTCTGTGCAGAGAAAGGTCTGAACTCTTGACTTATTATACATACAAAGTCCTTTTTGATCTAGCTCCTGCCCACCTTTCAGAATTCAAGAGCTCATGCGGTGCATAGACAGGCAGATCGATGACGCCAACAGACCTGAGGCTTCCTGAATACATTAAAGGTCTTACGCCTCAGCACACTGCTCACACTTTCCTGAATACTGGAAACGGTCTTATTCTTCCTTCATGTGATGAATTCCTCCTTTCAAGTTTAATTTAATAGGCACCACCACTGGGAAGCCTTGTCATTCTTCTTCTTCTTTTTTTTTTTTTAATATTTATTGGGCACTTCTTCCTACACAGCACTGTGTAAGATGCTGGGGCTGCAGGGTGAGCAGGCAAAGTCCCCGCCCACAAGAGACAATTCTCACGGGGTCGATGATCCAATACCTAGGCAATTATTAAACGATGTTATGACTCAAATCCGTGCGGGGGCTCTGAGAGCCCTGGACTCTGACCCGGGCCCCTGGGATCAGAAAAGTTTCCCCCTCATGCCAAGGATTCTCCTCCTGTGTTCCTGTTGCACCCACTTAGACTGCCAGGGAGGAAGGAGGAGGAAGAGAAGAAAATGAAGACGTGCTAAAACATTACGCCTTGGTATGTGTCAGCAGCAATGATAAAGCACTTTAGATGAATATCTTATGTAGCCCTCACAACAACCCTATAAGACATCTAGTTGTTATTCCCATTTCAAAGACGAAGAAACTGAAGTATCAGAGGTAAATTCACTTGCCAATGTCACTCAGCCAGTGAGTGGGAGAACAGAAACTCCAGCCTCGATCAGATTAATTCCACTTCCAGTCTGTAAAAACACTGCACCATGCTTTTTGTCTAGCCGTAAAATGTCTCCATTTTGAAAAGATGATTAGCGATTGAGAGCAATTATCACAACTCGCTGTAAATATTGTTTCCATGTCTGTGTCCCTCATTAGCCCATGTCCTTCCCCAGATTCTAGAAGCTTCTCTAGGACATGGAGAATAGAGTCTACATATTATTCACCTTTTATCTACAGTCTCAGATAGATGACTCAAAATTAGCACCCAGTAAATGTTCATTTGAATGCATTAATGCAGATAAGAATGAACGGGTCTTTAAATGAATGAATTATCTTAGGAGCTGGAAAGAACCAAACACATAGGAAAGGTCACAGAGCTCTCGGGGTTGATGACAGCCGGTAACAAGAAAAGGGCCAGGCCAAGGTGCAAGTTGTTAGCATTAGAGAGGTCCAACCCACGGCAACGGGCAGATGTCCTGGCCACCGGGCAGATCTCTGTCATCAATAGATTCGGCAACAGGAAAGAGACTGAAAACCCGATGGGCACGTGGCGGGCATCAAAGATTTGGGAAGTGGGTACCGGATAGTGCAGCACTGAAGCAGGACCTCATCACGCTGGAGTAATAGAGTGACAACAAAAGGAGGCATTCAGGGGCAAAGGGAATCAAAAAAAAGGAGGAGTTCTGAAGCATAGGTTCAGGATTCAAGGTTAGAGCTGCACCAGCGTTAAGAGGCTGGTCGATCTCTCTGCACTGCCCCTTTCTGGAATCCCTCTTGTTTTTTGGACCAAGAGGCCCTGCCCAAACTGTTGGTTAAGTCTGTTTATAGTAATTTATTAGTCTCAGCTGTGGGGATAGGCGGGCTCTGGAAGCAGGAAGTCAAGCACATCATTATTAAAGGAAAGTTTCTGTGATCAGGCCAAAACCAGTGGAGACATCCCTGATTTCTCAAATTCTTTTATACCACACATCCAAACAGTCAGCAAATCCTGCAAACTCTACTTTGAAGACGTATCAAGCATCTTTCTACTCGTTCATACTCTCACTGCTGTGACTCTGCTCCACACCCCAGTCATCCTTCCTCCTGGCTAACAGCAGTGGCCTCCAAATCCCACTCCTGGCTTCTGTTCTGCCCCCACTTGGTGTATCCTCAGGTGAGTAGCCAGAATGGGCCTATTTGGTTGTCGTCTTTTTCTTAGCGATCTTTAGCAGTCCTTTATAATCATTGCAAATAACCTTCTCAAAGACTAGAGCTTGTCTTCCATGGCACTCTGTTCAAAACCTTCCGATGGCTCTCCGATTCACCCAGAGTGCACACCAACATCCTGAGCTGCAAGGCAATGCACAAGTACCTTCTCTCCTCTCTCTCACGTCATCTCTTACAACTCCCTCCATTCGTTCACTGATGTCCATTTGTTCCCATGACATGCTCTCACTGAGGGCCCTGCCCATGCACTATCTTTTCCTCTGCTGGGATGTTCTGTCTCCAGATAGCCACGAACTCAACCTCTTGCTTCCTTCACAGATTGACTCACCTTCTCAGTGAGGCCTTCTTTCCTACCCTATGTATAATTTCAGAACCCCTTCCAGCTCACAAGCACACATACTATCCCCTTTTCCTACTTAGTTTTCCCCCTTAGCCCTTATAATGACCTAATTTACTATATTTTACTTATTTACTTTGATATTTGTCTCCATCACTAGACTATAGGCCCCCAATGGCTAGGGATTTCTGTTCGTTTTGTTTCTTGCTGTATCTCCAGTGCCTAGAACACAGCCTGTCAGATAGCCACATAATAGATGCCCAGTATATATTGGCCAAATGAATTAAAAAAATAAATAGAAGTTGGGTACATTTATGTGTGGAAAAGGTCCTGATTAAGACTTTATGACTAACTAGAACTAAAACTAAAGTTAACTTTATTTAAATTTTAGATCAGAGAATCAAAAAAGTTGAGATGACTGATACCACATGTATGTGTGTATGTGTGTAAATAACATGTGTGTGTGGGGGAGCTGTGAAAAAGAAAGAGAATCTTCTCATGTGTTTAGTCACCATTTTAGCTTTTTGTAATCCAGGAGCTTTACAGAGCCTTCAGTATGCCAGTGTATTTATCAAATCCCAAGGAAGAAATTTACAGATCAATTTCCATTATCCCAGTTTATTGACCAAGTGAATTCATTGTTCTCTGAATACCAATTTTGGAGAAAAAATAACAGTTTGAGGGTTCTTCAAGAACTATTATCCTGACTGTATACAACTCCTCTTTTTCAAAATCATTTGACTCCTTATTAACTAGATAGAGGTTTCAAATACTAGATAAATGTACCAACAGCATATCAGACAGTGTTGAAAATTACAATCATCTTTCTTGCTTATCTCAGATTTGGCCTCAGAATCCCGTGCAACACATTAGTAGCAAGTGACTAGACTGGAGATGAAACCAGTCGACCACACCCAACATCTTACCCCCTCCCCACACACCACAATGTAGCCTCGATCTACATTTAAAACTTAGTAACTTTATATAAGTAAGCGATACTAATCAAGTTTTCCCATACATAACCTGTTATTCTGAAACAACACACAATCATGATGCCATATTGATTTGCAACCCAAATGTCCTTCCACACATCTCAGTGTAGATACACAAATGGCTCTCATTCTTTGCCAATCACCCAAAGAGCCACAGTCAGCTATAACCACTGAGCTGAGCATGATCTCTCTAGACTCTGCGCTACTCACTACTTTATTCCTTATGTTCTGACTCATTTTGCAATCTCCCCAGAGCCCTGTACAATGCCGTGCACATTGAAGGTGCTTGGTATTTTCTAAGTGGCTGTCAACTTAAAGTTTAACAAGTAACTTCCTATTTGAATATTGTATTTTAAATCCCTCCTTCCTTGAATTCCTATTTCAAATCTGCAAAGCCATTCAAAATTAGTTCCATGTAATACAAAGAAAGTTTTCAGTGCGTACTTCAACGGGCTACTTTGATCATCTGCAATTTCTATGCTGTGCAGTTGAGAGTTCTGAATATAAAACATGCAATTTCTTTTTTCATCATTCTCTGCCCTACCTCCTGGAAAGAAATAAAATAATAATACCACATTATCTCAAGTGTTCTCATTGATTTCTTCTGGTTCCTTCATGTATGTAAAAGCCTATCTCACTTGGATTATAAATTCATGTCAAGGAGAGGAATATTATTTTCCACTGTATTTCTATTTCCCACAATGCCAGGACAGACATTTCCTAAGAGCCCTTTAAGTGAGTGGGTGAATGAATTAATAGATGGATGAGACTGAATGGGCAATCATGCACAGTATTAGGTAAATTCTACTTAAATTCAAATGTGAAGACTTAAGGTGACACCGTGAAAGACTTGTGTATACTATGAAACTAGTTCACAGGAAATCAAGAAACCATAGAGCCTTTAGCAAAAATTTGACAATGTGAGTACAGGTTTCTGATTTGCAATTTAAGTATGTTGCAATATGGAACTCAAAAATTAGTCACCTGGGCCCTTCTAGATTGTATACGTAATACTCATATACACAAAGATCTTCATTAACTTTCTGCATCTCTGAACTTGCTCTGCCATAAACCAGAACATAGTAAAGACCTGAGAAACTACCGTGAAATCAAACCACTGTCTCTCTCCCCCTGACTTCTGTCAGACCCTGGAGATAGGTCTGACAAAGCAAAAGTCTGTTCCACAATCCAGCTACCATCACCTAGGAGCCCTCAAAGATCTCAAGATAATATAACATAGACCACTAAATTCTGACCTTTTTCTCCATCCACAAAGAATCTGACTGTAATAATGGACCATTATTGTGCTCTCTAGGTGAAATAAACATTTTGTTATTTTTCCATGTAAGGCAGAGTAATATTGTCCAACATTATATGAGTGACCCGTTGAACCAAACAATCTGAACATGCAGGGCCCATCAAATGAGCACTTGTAAAGTACTTGGGGTGACTGACACTTGACTCTATGTTGAGTGAATTTATGATATACAAAATTGAGCATAACTAATAAAAAATGGTCTTTATATCTGCTTCCACAGACCCATCCAATTATGTTGAGGTGTAAATGCACGAATGCCATTCTAACAATAATATTGAGCCTTTTAAAGCTTAATTCTGATAAGTTAAACAATTAAAGAAATTTCAGTAACTCATGATTTATGTTTAAAAAAGTACATATAAAATGTAAAACTGTTAATTATATCTCATTTTACATATTTGGGAATCAGACTGCTTCCATCTAAATAAGTTCCCTGAGAAGAACCTGTCTCTGAGGTTTGATTAGAATCAATTGGAGAAACATGGTAAGTTCTGTTTACCAAAAAGAAAAAAGTGTGTTTGAGGAGTCATATTTTAACTCTCTTTCCAGCTCTACTCTGGAGAAGTTTGCCTAGATGGAGCAGTCAGTGTTTCCTAGATCCAAGCAAATTTCTTCCTTTTCCATCTGCTTTTCAAAGGTAGAACAGTTGATGTTAAATAAATTATCATGTTGGAAAAGAGAGAATAAAATGTAAATATGCTACATAATTTCTTACTGAAATAACCTTCTAAGGTTACCAAACTCACTGAGGTATATTTCAACTCTCCTAATGATGACAAGTACCCCTAATTATGAATAAATGTACTATAAACATTTTGATGCTCTGTCCTTTTCCAATATCTTCTGTCTGCAAATATCTTACTTGCAAATCTCCTGTCTCCCTTACTATGAAGTCATTATACCAAAATCTGCTGCTGTATCCAGATTCTACTTGAAAAATGCATTCGTAATGGTATGGAAATGATCATGATCAAAAAGTGCTTTTCATAGTTACCACACAGCTGCTTGATAATGATAAGCTCAAGGAGTTCTGAAATTCTGCACAAAGAGAAGGCATCCCCATGGCTAAAATAAACTGCAATCCATTTCTGACTCATATATAATAATTTTATATAACATTTACATTTTTTGCAAAAAAAAAAAAACCTCTTGAAGACATAATACCGGGCATATAGCAGACATTAATAAAGTTTATTGAATTGAATTATTCTCCTAGTCATTATTTGATGCATTGGTGTTGCAGGTATTTCCTAAGACCCAGATATGCACATAGACTGCAAGTGGTGAAACTCTGTGAGGTGAAGGTCATTAAACCTGTGGTCACTTCCACCCATCTCTTCAACATTCAGAGCATAGGCAACACATCCAGTTCCTAAAACACCGTCATTGAAGATTCTGGCTAATGCGTAAAGGATTGCACAATAAACTGCAACTGTGAAAGAAAGTCACCAAGAAGTTACATTTGACTTCAGCAAGTAAATTACTGACTGAATAGCCAGCTGGTCACAGGTGCAAAAAATTTCCCAAACAGCCATTATTACATTTTAGAGAAGTTCATGGAAGGAAAAGATCGCGCTCTCTCTCTCTCTCTCTCTCTCTCTCTCTCTCTCTCTCTTTTTGTTGTTGTTGTTGAGCTTGTTATAAAGTTGGTTCTGGGAACACTCCTCTGGCATCTAGTTTACATGTGTGACATTGCAAGGAGTGATCTTTGATAGAGCAGGCAGAGGAAACAAGGTAGACTGTGCACTCGGGGGAAACAACAGATTCTCATATGCAGCAATGAGGATTCAAGAAAAAGAAGCATCAGAAAAAAATACAGAATGCTTTTTTTTAAGCGTGTTATTTATTCATTCAATCATGAATTCATCCGCTAAATCCTGAGCATATACAATGTGCCAAATCTTGTTCTGAGCACTAGAGATAAAAGAGTGAAAAGTGCAGGCAAAGCTCTTGAGGTACATTATTCTAGAGGGGGGAGAAGGAGATAATAAACAAGTCAACATATGCAAGCTGACTCAGATAATGAAAAGTATTTGGAAGAAAATAAAGCAATAAAGCAAGAAGATACAAGAGAGAAGAACTCTGGGGAAGATTACATTGAGTGGCTAGGTAAAGCCTGAGTAGGTGATACCTAAACAGAGACCTGTAGGATATTAAGGAGTCTACTCTAAAGATTTGGGGGCAGAGGATTTCAGCAGAAAGAACAGCAAGTACTATAAGCTAAACTTATTCAAGAAAGTAAAAGAAATAGGCTGATGTGGCTACGCCACACATAGCCGTGGTGTATGGGAACATGGTCTGAGAGAACTAGGCTGGGACAAGATTACATAAAGCCTTCTCGGCAGTGGCAAGGGTTAGAGATTGTATTTAAAGTGCAATGAAAACTCGTTGGAGAGTTTTAAGCAGAAGCATGGCATGATGGGATTATGTTTTTAAAAGATCACTCGTCTGTTGTTCAGAGAATGTGTTGTTTTGGGTTGTGGAGGAGGAACTAATCGGTGGCTTTTGTGGTAGTTCCTGTGAGAGACGATAGAAGCTTGGACCATGGTTGTAGCAAAGGAGAGGGAGTGATGTGGATGAATTGGGGATATATTTTGGAGGTCAAGACGAGGCGACTTGCTAATTAATTAGATGTGGGGTAAAAGAGACAAAACAAAGATAACTTCTAATTTTTTGACAAGAGTAACTAGGTAGAACAATTAGGTACAGGTTTGGAGGGGGTCGATATCTGGAGTTCTGCTTCTAAGATGTCTGTTAAACATAATAATAGCATCTACCTTGTAGAGAAAATAAGAAGCGTATGTAAAACATTTAGGTCAGAACTTAACACACAGTAATGGTTCAATAAATATAAACTAGTATAATTATTCTTCAAATGGAGCCATAAAGGTAGTTAAGAACATAACAGAGTTCCGCAAGATCAGGACTGAAGATATAAATCTGGGAGGGACATAGAATTTGGGGCTGCTCAAACCATGACACTTTATTTTTTTCAACTTTTGTTTTGAAAACAACTTTGCATTTATCTTTTGCATCGTGGACCAATACTTTTGTAAAATCCAACAAAAATGAATTACTTTACAGATAAAATCAGACACAAAGGTACAACGGACTAATATGCTTGGATGCCAAGGCAATGTCAAATTATTGTGAAAGTTTCTAAATGTAACTCTCGATTTCTATACTCCTCTCTCATTACAGACCAATAAGGAACAGCTTGCAGACCAACCCCAGTGGAGGGAATACACTTTGAGAGCACTAACACTCAAAGCTATGATGTAGCTAGAGAAAGGAGGCCCTGGAGCAAACCCTGAGACCTATTTAACTCCTGTAGAGGTGAGGAGGGAGGAGGCCAGGAGGGTGTTCAGTATGGGAGCTTGAAATAACGCTAACACTGTTTGAATGTAGGAGAACACAAGTAATGGGAAATCATATATATTTACAAGTAATCAGTTTTAAGTAGGTATAAGAAAAAAGCCTAATCATTCCAGCCAGGAACTCACTCCTCTTCCCACAGATGTCACGTCTCAAGAGAGACACCCGCTTCCCTAATTCACCCTCACAAACACTTCAATTTAATCATCAGAGATGCAATCTAGCGCTCATGATGCATTAAGCATCCAAAGCTTCTTCACTACCGAGCTGGGCTCCGCTAGCGAATGGAACAATTATCAGACCTGATAGCTACCTAGCTGTCCCCAAAGGATATTCCAAGCCCCTAGCATCAACACCTCTGTTAGTAATTCACGACTCTTGCCTTGTCATCGCCTTCTCTCACTCAAAACTCTGGCTCCAGTGGTCCAGACGCCCGAGACAGAATACATGCCCCAGACCAGATCTGAAATAATTCTTAAAGGCAAAAGGGTCAGATTTCTGGGTGCCGATGTCAACAAAGAACTCTTCATACAGTCGACTCCTTTGGGGCGCAAAACTTCCTTAACCCCCCACTTTCTTGAACCCTCCCGCAGGGACTGCTTCCCCTGGGACCCCACCGTTGCAGCGCTTTTTTCCCCTCCTAAAAGACACGCTTCTGGTTTCCAGCAGTCTCCTAAAGCGCACGAGAAAATAACGCGGGCTGCGGGCGAACGTGAAGTTGAGGGAGCCCAGGAGGCTGAGCCTCTCCAATCAAGGAAGGCTCCCAGGTCCCCGAGGCTCCGGCGAAGCTCCGCGCAGACCCCCGCACCGTGGGCGCGGCGCCGAGGCGAGCGCGGGGGCCGGGCCGCCGGGAGGGGCGGGGCCGTGACTCACGCGGCCGCGCGCCGGGGGAAGAAGCGGCACCTCGGGCCGAGCCGGGCGAGGGGCTGCGCCCGCCCGCGGGGCGCATGCGCGCTGCCGAGCGGCGCCCGCTCCCTCCCCGCCCACCCTCCCTCCTCCCCTTCCCCTCTCCCCTCCATCCTCGCCTCTCTCCCTCTCTCCTCGCCCGCTGGGTGCTGAAGTTGGGCGGATGGCAGCAAACCCGCTCCGCTAGAGGACCGAGCAGCCCAGCCTTGCGCCCCCGGACCCATCGGTGCGCTGCCCACACCTCCAGGCGACGGGGTAAGATGTTGCTTCTGAAACCGAGCGGTGCTAAGTAAATGACATCAAAATGTCTGCTTTGCACCGAGGGATGAATGTTTTAAAAGGTGGAGGCTGGGGGAGGTGAAGGTAAGAGGGGGCGGCGAGTGCAACCGCCGGAGCCCCGGCGGGGGTGGCTGCGGGCGCGGGGGTCTCGGCGCCGGCCGCGGCGCCGCGGGAGGGAGCGGGGGCCGCGCCGCAGGTTTGGGAAGTTGAATCCCGCGTTGCTGCCACCGCGCGGTCCGCTCGCCGCCCTCCAGCTGCTGCGGAGGGGCTGGGCGAGCGTCCGGCCCGCCCGGGGAAGCCTCGGTCGGGTCCGCAGCGGAGGGCTGGGCGCCTTCGGGGAGCCGGCAGAGAGGGCCGGGGGCGGCAGAGACCCCGCGGGGGCGCGAGATCCTGCGGGATTTTTGTGGTCGTTTGTTAGAAAACCGAATGTGAAATTAACAGTGCCCGTTCGACCGATCACCTCGGGGTGGGTTTTTTTTTTTTTTCTTTCTTTCTTTGGGTAAATGCACTAACCAGGTGGGGAAGGTGTAAGCCTAAGGGATTGCAAAAATGCATACCTTGAGCGTCGGTCAGATATCTGAGTGGTGTGTGTGTGTGTGTGTGTATAGGGCGTGGGGGTCTCTTTTGTTCCTCCCCTCCCGTTAGTCGTAGGAAAGGGAGTTCTTGTGTGCACGGTTTAGGGTAGATTTCACAGGCACCGAGGGGACCAGGAGGAGGAACGCCCACCAACCCCTTCGCCTGTGTCCGGGTGGGTGTATCCGAGACTCCCCTGCTGGGGGTGATGGTGATTCTTTTTTTTGGGGATGGAATCACAGTTTAATAGCTATCTTCTCGCCAGCCTCCGTCCTCCTCTCCTCTTCTGGTGCTGCGGCAGAGACTGGATGCAGATACTCGGCCGTTTCCTCTTCTCCCTGCCTCCGGGTCTCCGTGAAAAATGTCGGAGGACTGGAGGATGGCGGAGGGACAGAGCTGGCCTCGGAAGCCGAGGAAGGGGGGATGCTCCCCGGGAGCGGGAGGCTCTTGGCAGTGCGTCCCGGGCAGCCCGCGCCAGCCTCGGGAGTCGCTGGGGTCCTGGAGACTGAGCGGGGGTCGCCTGGCCGAAAAGATGCCCGCTGCGCGGGGACCCGCCCTGCGTCCTCTGCCTCCATCCGGAGTCCCGGACGCTGCTCACCTGGGACGATCTTAGTCGCTCCGGGGAGACTGACCCTGGCTCCTTGGCAGAGTTTTCCTAAACCTCCCTGACCCTTCGAAAAATGCCTCCTTCTAAAAGAGTCTCTGGAAAGGTTTGTCTAGGGAACTTTGCAACCTTCCCATAGTTGTTGTTGTTGTTTTTTCCAATTTCCTTTTGGATTATTTTACAGGGAGATTATTTCCATCATGGGAAGCCTATCATAAATAATAGAGAGAAATCTAATAGTTTAGTTCCCGTTTAGAATAAACATTTCTGAGACTAGATATCATCTGCATTTCCGGCGTTCATACATACCGGTTTTCCGGGTAATGCATCCTTCCGAAATCATTTAATTGGAGAAAAGAGAAACAGTTTTTACTGTTGTAGTGGAAAATAATGTTTTCCTCCTGGTCGCATTATGGGTATTAAATAATTTTGGAAACTGAAACACTTTAATTTGTGTTGCTAAAGTCTCTAAGTAATAATAGCAGGTATCCATGAAATATACATTATAGCACTGATATCTAACACAAAGATGATTTGTACTCAGTTTAAATGAATGAGCAGTTCGACCTCCTTCAGTTAAGTTACTGTTATTAAGCCATTTCTTCTGTTAGCATGAACTAAAACAGTAATTAGTACACTCACTGGAGAGTAGATTTACTCAGTATTTTTGTAATCTTGAAAAACTGTAGTTAGAAAAACCATGGAAGGGTAGTTTACGATTTGTGGAGATGATAAAACAAGTGTTTATTATTATGAAAAGATTGGATGGTATCATGTATTAAATAGGATGAATCTCCATGGCAGTGACAGCTGATCTCAGAACTATGGACCCTTATCCTTCCTCCTAAATTTGTAGCCTTAAAGATTAAGAAAACCACCTAATATACAAACAACATAAGGAATCTATTGTACCAACTTAGACCTTTTTTACTCTGGTTTCTCAATGATTCCTTGGTGTTTAATCTCCATGGAAGAGAATTAACAAGGAGATTTAATTTGCTGTCTGTGTTCAATTCTAAGGCATCCCAGGTTTTCCTTCGCAAATAGGTATCTCTTTGCTTTTAGGGATCTTCGTATAGGGTCTAAATTTATTTGAACTCAGTGTTGAAAATCTAAATTATTGTCATTCCTATGGACTTCCTATACTTTTGCTTAATGACATTCCTTAACATTTCCTACCACTAGGGCTTGGGACTTTGTAGACAAGGAGATATATGTATTTAGTTATAATATATGTATTCTTACTCATTTGATCTTATTATAACAGTCACATAAAAGTAAATAACCTAAGTCTATATCGATAAAAATTCTGATTGACTCATAAATTAAAAAGTCAAAAAACATTTGCCTGTTAATCTACAACTGTAGAGACAGTGGCCTTCACATTAGAAGTCCATTTGCTGAAAGACATTTGCTTTTCCTGAAAAATGGAAGGTGGACATGGACAAAGAAGTATGGAGCCAAGAGGATGGAAATCCATCCAACTGCATTTCTGCTAAGAATCCTTCTGATGGTCCAACTCTGCTTCCTTAAAAATGAAAATACTGTACCACCCAGAAGGGCAAATGTGAGGACTAGTGTATAGCCTGTGGATGAGCATAGTGCTATGTGATATTAAAAACATTTTAGTTCAGGGGCGCCTGGGTGGCTCAGTTGGTTGAGCGTCCGACTTCGGCTCAGGTCACGATCTCGAGGTTTGTGAGTTCGAGCCCCGCGTTGGGCTCTGTGCTGACAGCTTGGAGCCTGGAGCCTGCTTCGGATTCTGTGTGTGTGTGTGTGTGTGTGTGTGTGTGTGTGTGTCCCTCCCCCACTCACACTCTGTCTCTCTCTTTTTCAAAAATAAACAAACATTAAAAACTATATATATATATATAAAACATTTTAGCTTATCTGACTAGTATAATTAGAGTAAAAGTATGAATGCATTGTAGAGCCTTCACATTTTATGACATTTATGGGGGGTGTCCTGGATCCTCAGGAATCCTATATGTTTTTAGGGAAAGATTAAAAAAAAAACCAAAAACCTTAGATGTATGTAGCCAGGACTTCCAGTGTTAAATTGACAGTCTTGCCACCTTCTCTATCTCTTCCCATCTCTACTTATCCCCCAAAGACTTTCCCAGTATCCAAAGAAAGTCCTTCAGCCTGGTCCTCCTACTATTGTGCCAACATCTAGCACAATACCTGGCAAAAGGTATGTGTTAAGCAAGTATTTCTTAAATGAATAAATTTTGCAGAATTGAGATGGCTCACAAAAGTCTTTGGGATTACACTTATTAAAAGGAGTGCTCATGCTCATTACCCCATTAGTTTGAGTTCCTAAAGATCCTGTTCGTGGTCCCACATCTTGGGAGGAAGGAATTTTTAGAATCGTCATTTGTGAATCTGCATCTTTTTAATACAGCAGTTAAACTATGGATTTATTTTCAGATTATAAAAGCATTGTATGCTTATTTTAGATCCCCTAGAACACAGAAAAATATGTGAAACAGAAAATTAAAATTACCTGTGGGCAGAGACATGGACGTGGTGAGCAGGAACTTTGGGTCAAGCTGACCTTAGTTTATGTTCTGGTTTCTCCATGGAAGAGCTTTGTCATTGTGGTAAAGTTGCTTACCTGATCGGGGTCTCGGTTTCCTCAGATATACAACAGGGATAAAACCCATCTCCTAAAATTTTTGCAAGCATAAATTTATTGCATTGTATATAAGGTGCTAAACATATGCCTGGCATGTAGTAAGAACTTATAATTATCCCAATGCCTAAAGAATTGCTGTTGAAAATACGCAGTAGTTTACCACTAGGCATAAGGTGTACTATTTTTTAAAGAAGTAGAATCACCTTGTAGAACTTCATACTTACTTTAAAAAAAAATAATATTACTTTGGTGTTTCCCAGGAAATTAAAAATGGTATTTAAAAAAAAAAACACTGGTATTTTTAATACAATTTAGTGACTCAAAATAATTCAACTTATGGATGTTTTAATTTATTTAGTCATTGTTTTACTTTTAGATTTTTATGTTATTTCCCATATTTTATTGTTGTAACTGAAGTACATCCTTATGCCTGGATTTTGTCTGTATATCTGTGTAGCATTTTTTTTTTTTTTTTGTCTAGGCTTGATGCTTAGAGCAACAACATACTATTACCAACATACTATCGTCTTTTGAAAAATCTTTGCTAACTTGATAAATGAAAATATTTTTCAAACTTTTATTTCTTTTGTTACTAATAATGCTAATAACTTTTTTAACATGTCAAAAAGAAATTATTTTTTTCTTTTGGTCTTTAAGGATAGCTTGTTCAAGTCTTTTGCCTGTTTTTTCTCTTGGTATTCTGGTACATTTTTCTTATTCATTTGAGTGCTAATGTTAATTTTTAAATGTGGCAGAAACACAAAAAAAAGGAAGTGCTTAGTAACCCAGAGGACATTTGGCAAAGACTACTGAGATGGTTGAGGCTGAACCAGACTTCAACTCAGCTTGAGTGGAGGAGACATCACCAAAATCTGGAGATGGATCAGCCACAGGATTCGGGCTGCTGTGGTGTCCATAATGTACGGTCACCTGCCACTGAACCTGGGCTTTCCAAAGTGTACAGTCCCTTTCAGAAGCCCAGAATCACTTAATAGTTAGGATCTGCTGTTTTTCTGCTTGGGCGCTATGCACGCGCGCACGCACACACACACACACATACACGTACACGTACGTACACACACCTTACTACATGATAAGTTCCTGGATTTTCATGCATTGTTTTTGTCAGTTGCCAATGCTGTAGAACTTTTGAGTTTTCCCGAGATAAAGGAAATTAAAGGGAAATATAAGCGTAGCTGGAGGTCATACAGGGCATTAATTGAAGTTTCTCATCAAAATGAAATCAATTAAGTTGAATTATACGACCATATCAGATTGGAATCTTATCTCAAATTTTCAGCTGGAGGTAAAATTTAAATATTTAAAAGGTGAGAATCTAATCTAGTCTCTTAATGAGTTCTATATAGTGTTTCACAAGATTCAGTGCTCTACTGAGCTCCTGGTTTTGACTTTTTAAATCCTATGACTTTTGACAAATTTGGTTTCAAAAACCTGAGTAGTTAGCTTGAAAAATCTGTGAAGTCCCTTAGATATGAAACTACCTGAAAAGGGTAAACTTTTATGTTACTGCTGGTGCCCCTTCATCAAATATAGTAAAACCTCAGTAAAAAAGATTCAACAAACTTGGAATTTATAGAATGGGAGGCCCCAATAGGAAAAGCAGTAAGTTGTGGTAGAACAGGAAATCTTGTTTCAAATAAAACTAGATTTGAATTCTTGCTCTACTCTTTACTAGATGTGCAAGTTTTTTCATGAAATTATATAAATGTTTCATACTTGAAATTCTAGCATGAGTAATAAACATCTAAAATCTCTCTGAATTTCTTAAACTTTGTGTTTGAGATTTTTTTAAAAATATCTGTGTCAATAAATATAATTTTATTACAGACAATGAATGTAGTTCACAAAGCAAATATTTACTTCCTTGTATTAGGTCACAGGCTTTTCATAGTACCGCTGATTGTCTATTGAAATACAAAGGTTAGAATTCAAGAGCCATGACATTACAATAAAACAGACACCACCCAGGGGAAATTATGACATAAATGAAATGAGCAGGTAAGTGTTTATTTCATTTCTTCAATTTTCTCAGGTCTTCCAAATGGTATCGTGAGTTAAATCCAGTGAAAACCCTTCTGTCGAAGTTGACAACACTGTCTCTGTTTCTAGTCTCAGTGAGAGGCTGGGGCTTGGTTTTGGTAAATTATGGAAGGCTATCTGATCTGGAGATTTTAGGAGTCAGTTTTGGTTCTAGGAAAACCAACCCATGTCTCCACCCCATTTCTCTCATGTCTTCCACTTTTTCAGGCTTCAGTTAGTCAAAATCAACAAATATTTGAAAGTCTGCTATCTGAAAAGTGGTAATCTGTGTGATTTAATTTAGAAGATGTAAAAAAGCATGTGGAAACTTGCCCTTGAAAGAAAAGAGACTTGTTTAAAGCAGAGAAGGTAATTCTTTTTGGAATGAGCCCGGATTTGGGATTCAAATAACCAGAGATTTAGCCTTAACCTTGTTGAGCCTTGGTATCATCATCTATAAAATTGAAGACCTGATAGTATATACCTCAGAAATGTGGAAGTATTAAGTGAAATAATGTCTGTAAAAACGTTTCCAATGTTGGCAATGACTATGCAAGTGTTAGATATTGTACTAGAGTTAGATAATTTAAACTAATCCAAGAAGCATCATGTAGATGATGAGTACTTGAAGGGATTTTAATTTCTTGCCAGTATTTGTCTTAACTACTGGGGTCCTTATTAACGTTGAAGTTATTCTCTGTGTTTGCTGTGTTATCCTTTCCTGACCAGCTTGTTTAACCAACCGGTTAAATGAACATCCATATTCATTCATAAACACTGTTGAGTACCTACTACATGCCACACTCTGTGATAAGACTTTTGGATGCAGAAATTAATTAAACATGGCCCCTTTCTATAAGGACTTTATATATAAAATTCTTCAGCTTACTGTTTTGCTTCTATCGAGTGAGCACTGACCATTGTGTTTACAAGGCACAACTAAATACAAGGTGGAAATAATGAGTAAGGATCTCCTTAGGATTTAGCAGTTTTAGGCTAATTGACCTCAAAGTGAAGATTTCTCTACCCCTGATGAAAGCAGAGACTCAGATAAGAGGAAGGGAAAGCAGGAAGTGGTTCTGGCTGGTGGATGATGTAACCACCACCTCCACAATCCAAACAACAAAAGACTGGAAGCTTAATACTCTTTGTGAATCCACCCCAACTCCCATTTCTCCCTCATTAACATAAAAAAATGTCTATACACATCTATACTGTGCCTTTTCCCCTCCTCACTTAAAAATTACCCCGGATGATCATCAAAATATAAATTAAGGTATATTAAAATGTTGGGGGAGGGGTGAGAAAAGGGAATCAGAGACAGTGATACCATAGATCCATATTTCCTGTGCAATAAAAATATCATAAAATTTCTCCTGATACTATTGACATTCCTTCTTTGATAAAATTTTTATAACATAGTTAATTGAAATGAAATCCAGAACACTCTTTTCAGATTAAAAAAAAAAGTTACATTTGATTTTGGAGAAAGAAAACCATCTTCAACACGTACTTACTGAAATTATTAGGGTAATCTCTTCATCTAGCAACTAGATGTATCCTGATCTAGGAAGATTTGATATCATTTATAACATCGGGGTAGAGACTTCAAATCCTCCCTAGAAAAAGATGAAAAGACAGTTAACTTGCCTATGCACAGTAATGAAAGACATTAACATTATGATGAATTAACTTGAAGGTAAGCTAAACCCTCATTTCAGCCACTGAATTTAACTTGCTTGTCACTAAACCTTCATCTGGGCTGCTAATAAGTAACTATATGTGATAATTTGAGATTTGAACTTATTTCTCTCTCAATTTATTTCTACTCAGCACTACCATACCATACACAATTTTCCTGTGCCCTATGAGTTTAGATGATCAAGACTTACCTAAAAGCAAAGGAAAATCCAGTGCTCTTTATGAGGGTATTAAGACAGAGACATGGTATAAAGCAATACAGTGACCTATATAACTCACAAACTTATCCCCAACTAAATGCTATATTTTGAATTGGAGTATTAAATACTCTGATGTAAATTAGAGTATTAGATATTCCAGTGTGAATTGCAGTATTATTTTTTTCCCTACCTACTGTGTGGGTGAAACGTGACGTTTGACTTCCCTTTTTCTCTCTTTTTATTATAATTGGTATGATTGGTAATATAAGTAGTATTTCTAAATAGATAAATTGAAGAGAAAGGAGTAGCAATTCTTTTTGTACACCTAACATTTTATAGAAAATAGGTGTGTACGTTATTTTATATAATTTTAGGATAGTTACATAATTTTTGCCTGAAACTTAAGACCTAGCAAGCACTCAAATATTAAATCTGTCAGGAAAATAAAATAAAACAAAGCCACCCTGCTGTTTTATTCTCTCCTGGTAGTGAGGAATAAACTGGCCTGATTTTCATATCTCTGTTAGTTTATGAGTAAATAATATTGGCAATTTTGATTCAAGCCACTAGAGCCCATGTTTTAACCTGCTCATGTCCAGTAATCTAAGTTTTTGCTGTTGAAGAAATATTTTAGACTAAATTATCTTTAGTAAATCCAATGCCTAATGACCCAACTATAGTTGTATAAATGCTGGATTTAGTTGAAGGTATACTTATATATCATTTTTTAATGCCAATAACCAAGAGGTAGAGAATCCTTACACACGGTATTGTCTTCACAGTTTAATACTTTGAAGAGGTAACTTTCTGTGTCAGTGTCTGACTGTATGTGTGTGTTTCCTCTTTTTGTCTGTGGGTTGATATGAGAAAACAATGGACCTGATGCCTTTGTAATCATAGCCAGGCATTTAGGAAGAAAATATGCACACTGTAGAATACCAAGGGAAGAACCAATGAGATAAGAAGGAAAGTCAGGTAAAAGGAAGACTGGGCTCAGCAAACAAGACTATTAGCTAAAAACTCATTATATCTTAAAGTATAATACCATTCAATACATTATTATGTAATTCCGCTATATTATGTAACCACTTCCAATTTTGTGAATTCATGTGACCTGATCTTAAGAAGGTAATTTTTTTTCATTAATTCAGTAATTTCATTGACTGAACATCTGAGTAATGCAAGTGGTGTTTTATGATGTAGAATTTCATTAAATAAATGTTAATTCCAGGAAGGAAAAAATGTGAAGCACTTTTCTTGACCTGATAAGAGGTTATGTTGAATAGTTAAAAATTCTTCTAGGTAATACCAAAATTCACTCACATTTATAAAAAAAAAAATCTCCAGATTTTTCTTTTTAAATATAGCTACTCCTAAGTCCATCTTATATAAAATCATTTTTATTTTTATGATATAAAGAGACCTTTGCATTTTGGTTGAAAATACCAGCAATGAATAAATACACATGTTCAGCTTTGTTTTATTGAGCAGTAGGGCAATGCAATGACTTCATGACCAAACTATTTAAGATTTTGAAGGGAGTGGCAAGTGTGCTTGGAGAAGATTCTCTGCTCATTATCATTGCAATTATTTTTAAGGGAATGTAGATTTTTTTATGGTTTAGTAGGATCACCAAAGGCGATCAGTGATGCTGCTGGTTACAAACAAAATCAACTTTGACACTTAGTGTGCTGGCCTCTGACCACCAGCCCTGGGAATTCTAGCCTGGTTAAATCTCAGGGAAGAGGAAAGAGTTCTTGTGCTTGAGGGTAGAGCCCACAATTTGAAAAATGTAATTAGAGGCAGGCGGGAATAATGGAGACTGCTCTTTTGGGGCATCTGTAAATATGACGGGTGTGGGTCTGATTTTCCAAGTGTTTGCATTAGATTGCCAAGTTTTCTTCAGGTTCAGCTAGTCATTAGTTTCAGTTTTTGTTGTTGTTTCCTGCCTCCTCATTTGTAATTACTGCAACTAAATTAGAGCCCTATTCTGTATCTGAGAATAGTAAAATGAAATAAGCCATAGCTAAGATGTAAGGAGCTTAAAGAGCAGTTGAAAAAAGAAATATGTATGCATATTGCTATTCCTCTTCTAGGAGAGACACAAAGTGCATGAGAACTCAGGAACTTTAGACTAACTTTTGATGGACAGACCCAGGATCTGGCACAAGTTTCATAGAGGTTGTGACATTTTCTCAAGTTACTGAAAGATAGAATTCTAACAAGCAAACAAAGGCCTTCCAGGCTCAAAGACAATGTAAATAAAGGTGCAGAACTTGAAAAATACTTTGTGGCACAGTTTCCCAGAAGTATATAGTACATGCAGGAAATCATAGGATGATAAGACCAGAAAGGAGACAGATACCGGTGGGCATTGACATCAGTGTGGGGAGGAATGCAGGGTCAGAGCTGTCTTCATCAGGTCTACACAGCGGGGAGCTGGAGGGAAGCAGCTATCCAGGTGAGAAAAGCTGAACCTAGACTGGGAAACAGAGAAAGGCCCAGCCTGAGGCAGTAGGAAGATGACATTGTGAGAACATGTTCAACTCCCAGCCTTCACGACTTGGTCACCAATGACATTTAGAAGATGTAAAAGGAACCTCAAGGCCAACGTGAAGGATTTGAGCCT
Source organism: Lynx rufus (assembly GCF_022079265.1). Taxonomy (NCBI): domain Eukaryota; kingdom Metazoa; phylum Chordata; class Mammalia; order Carnivora; family Felidae; genus Lynx; species Lynx rufus. The sequence continues at coordinate 8,117,564 of NW_025814878.1, forward strand.
ATGTGTCTGGGTAGTACAGGTACAATTAAGAAATAGTTTGTTGTACCCATCAGAATTCTAGGAGCTGTTGAGTAGGCTGTTGGTTAAAAGCCTGGTTGATTCTGTAGGCAGGTCTCCTCTTAGGCTAGGTCAGCACAGGCCCATAGTATGTAGAATGAAGCTGGTGACAGTTCTGTTCTGCATATTCAAACCACAACTGGAATGTTATTTTGAATTTCTTTCCTCTGGACACCATAGTTAAAGGTTTGCAATACAGATGGTAAAATTAACAAAATCTGTTGTTCATGTGAGAAGTGATTGGAGGAGGGGCACCTGGGTAGCTCAGTTGGTTAAGCATCTGACTCTTGGTTTCAGCTCAGGTCTTGATCTCAGGGTCATGAGATCAAACCCTACATTGGGCTCAGCACAGAGTATGGAGGTTGCTTGGGATTCTCTCTCTCTCTGCCCCTCCCTGCTCATTCTTTCTCTTTTTCTCCCTCTCTCTCTCTTTCTCTCTCTCTCAAAATAAATAAATAAATAAATAATTTATTTATAATAAATAAATACACTTAAAAAGTGTATAAAAATAAATACACTTAAAAAGCCTGGGTGGCTTAGTCAGTTAAGCATCCAACTTTGGCTCAGGCCACAACCTCACGGCTCATGAGTTCAAGCCCTATGTCGGGCTCTGCATTGTGGAGCCTGCTTGGAATTCTCTCTCCTCTCTCCTCTCTCTCTCTCTCTCTCTCCCTCTCCCTCTCCCTCCCTCAAAATAAATGAATAAACTTAAAGAAAGTGATTGGAGGCACTTTTACTTTCTGAACCTGAAACAGAGTAGCTCCCCTAGAGAATATGTGTATGTCACCATTTGGAGGAGACTCATGTGAATAATTAGATTAATTAAAAATTGCCCCAGTGATATAATGTGAATAATAAAGCCACATGGCAGAGTTGTAAAGAGATAATATGTGCAGTGGCCCTGGCACATGTTTGGTATTCAGTCCATCTTAGCTCTTAATGTTACACTTAAGAATGGCATCAGCGGGGCACCTGGACGGCTCGGTCTGCTGAGCTTCTGACTCTTGGTTTCAGCTCAGGTCATGATCTCACAGTTCATGAGTTTGAGCCTCTCATTGGGCTCTCAGTGCAGAGCCTGCTTGGGATTTGCTCTCTCCCTGTCTCTTTCTGTTCCTCCCCCGCTTGTGCGTACTCTCTCTCTCTCTCTCCCTCAAAATGAGTAAATTTAAAATAAAGAATAGTATTAGAACCGGCAGGCACATGTCATAGAAATAGATTTTTCCATCCTACTGGAAACAATAAAAAAAAATTTATGTTTATTTATTTTGAGAGAGACAGAGAGAGAGCAGGAGAGGGGCAGAGAGAGAGGGAGAGAGAATCCAAGCAGGCTCTGCACTGTCAGTGTGGAGCCCAGAGCAGGGCTTGAACTCAGGAACTGTCAGATCATGACCTGAGCTGAAACCAAGAGTCGGACGCTCAACTGACCAAGCCACCCAGGCGTCCCTTGGAAACAACTTTTTAATGGTCAAAACCGGCTTAGTTAGATGGGCTGCTTTGAAAGGCGATAAGGTTGCCATCAAATGCTTGGTGGAAGCATTTGCAAAGATGGCAAATCTTGCCAAAGGTGGCGCCCTTGGCCTAGATGTTATGGAGGAGATTTAAGGGTTGGGAGGGTAAAAGAACCACAGGGCCTCCTTCTGACTCCGATGTTCAAGTGGTTCCAGGGAGTTTGGAATGTGAACTCAGGAGAGAGGCTGAGGCTAGAAGTACAATTTGAAAATCTTTTACTTAGAAGCAGCAATGGTAGGTGATTGCCAAGAAAAAAAGTGTAGACAGGAGTGAAAGCCTGGAGGAGAATCCTGAAGTATATCTGCATTGAGTGGGCAGGAGGGAAAAGGAGGAAACTGAAGTGCACACACATGTACACACACATACACATGTACACACACATGAACATACATACACGTGCACACATGCACACAAACACATTCATACATAAGATGGTCAGAATAAAAAAAAATGTGTTAAAAGGAAAATGAAGGCACTGTAGTCTGCCAGGAAACCAACTTTCTTTAACCAACTTTCTTCATATTTATAGTAATCTTCCCAAAAGAGATTGGAAAAGGGAGACAGGTTCATAAGGGACGAGCAACTGGGTTATGTCTTGTGGCAGAGACGGTAAGACTAGGACCAAGGCAACACGTGAGATTTTGCAATGAGGAAGTTGCTTGTGAGTGTCCAGAAGGCACTGGTGATTAATAACTTATACATCATCTATTTCCGAAAGGTCTGAGGCAGCTTAAATAAAAGCACTTTCACAAAGGGGAACGAAAATGAAACAAAATAAAGATAAGAGGCCACAAAGAGAAATAAATGGGGAGGGGGTGAACATGCCACAAAACACGGACAGGGCTGTTATTGTAACAGGGACACTAGGTTTTAACTCTGAGATTCCAGCAGCCAAAACGAAAGGGTTGAAGGACAGGTTACCTATAACTCATTGCTTAATGAAAGGAAACCATTATTCGGAAGAAGTTTTATTTCCTGGCATTAAATCCTATGAAGGGTATATATTCCACAATGAAGAGTATAATGTATGAAGAGTATATTCTTAGATAAGGAAAAGTGACACACTTCACTATGAGGTCATCAGTGTTTCTGCTCAAAGATGATGCAGGCTTGCTTTGAATTGCTGTTTCTCTTTTAAACCCTTGAAGGTCACATAGATAGCATTAAGTCTGTGAAAGACTAGTTGGACATCTAAATACTCCTGGGTCTGAAAACAGCATTTAGGACAGCATTCGAGAGGAGGACATCCTAGATGAGGGGAAGCAGAGTAGTTCCGGGGACGTGAGGGCAAAGAGGGCACTAAGCGCCTTACAACCTCACGTCCTTTGCATTTGCCATTCCCTCTGCCTGAAAAACTCTCCCCTGATCCTTCCCATCATTTAGGTTTCAGTTCACAGGTCAGCTCTCCAAAGAGACCTTTTCTGGACTCTGCCTGATGTTACTGTTCTCATAAATTATCAGTCTCCTTCGTCCCATATGGCAGAATCTAAGCTAGTACCCTGAACAATGCCAGTAACAGAACAGGTGCTCAGCATGTTGAAGGGATGAATGTTTTGTGGATGGGGAAATTCATTGATCAGGTTTCTAAGAGGTGGAGCCTAAGAGGGAAGAACACAGAGTTGTGGATAATTCCCTTTTCTCTCTCTTTGGATAAGATTATTTACTGTTGTTACCCATTTACATTATGAAGAGTGTCTTCCAAAAAGTGTCTTATGCTATGTTAGCATAAATAGTGTAGCAGGAATCTTTCAAAGAGTAATTAGCTATTAGGTACAATTCCTTCCATGATCCCTCCTGACAGCTGTCCTGTTAAATGTGTGTGTGTGCACGTGTGTAAGGAATGCATGGTGTGTGTGGCAAAAAGAATGCATCAAAATTGTCTAAAACGTAAATCAAGTCACAGACACACAAATAGAAAAGTAGAGGTGCCCAGTGAGAGAAGACCCTTAGTATTGGGGAGGAAATTGGAAGCAACTCTTGGGAGACTGGAACCAGCATAGGAGGGGAGCAGCGAATGCTTCCAGTCAGAACTAGTTGTTTGAGAGAACTGTGGAGAGAACTAAGTGGGGGAGGGGAGCAGCCTCAGGTGGGAAGCTGAGCCAACATTTATTTTGGCTATGGAGAGGACTACATTTGTTGGCAGTGAGAAGCAAAATTATCAATGGAGAAGTTTTTTTTTTTTTAAACATTTATTTATTTTTGAGACAGAGAGAGACAGAGCATGAATGGGGGAGGGTCAGAGAGAGAGGGAGACACAGAATCTGAAACAGGCTCCAGACTCTGAGCTGTCAGCACAGAGCCCGACGCGAGGCTCAAACTCACGGACTGCAAGATCATGACCTGAGCCGGAGTCGGATGCTTAACCGACGGAGCCACCCAGGTGCCCCATCAATGGAGAAGTTTGAGGGAAAAGGCCATAGACTTTTCTGGAGCACTAATTTCATTCGTTCTTGAGAAATTTAAAGTATTTCTATATCAAAATAAAAACAAATATATAATATTATTTATTCATTCAAGATCAACTATGGTGGTTGGAAGAAATTTTGATTATTTAGCCCTATTTTGAGCTTTGCCTCCAGAATCCAAGGTAAAGTTAGTAGTTCGAAGGTATAGTGGAATTTCCCCAAGGTTATGGGCAGGCAAGGGATTTTAGAACCGTGGAGCATCAAAGCTCAAAAGTCACCTTGAAACCACCTGAGTCTACAGAATTAATGGGTTCTTTTTCCCGTCTCCTCATCACTAATATTTTAACTCGTAGCCAGAAGAAAGATGTTGTGGGACAACGCTTACAAATTGGGTTTTCTCTAATGGCTTTACTGGAGGCATCCAAAATGACAAAAAAAAAAAAAAAAAAAAAATGTTTGCAGCCTAGAATAAAAAATTCTCCATCTAGTTTTCCTTCTATGCTGAATGAGGAGTTTTAATCGTAATATTGTGTATTAGTCAATTAATGAAATGTTTGGTTGTTAAAACAAGCAAGTAAACAGAGACTTTCCTAATTATTATTTGTTAAATCATTCCACATGGGGATGTCCAGTCTAGTAAGTATTGCCTTTGGGTAATGAGCAAAAGTAAATTCTCATAGTTTCAACTGAGTAAGAATGCAAGTTTAAAAAATGAAATTAGTGTTAAAAAAAAATAATCACCTCAAAACCTCGTTGGGAAAGCTAGTCTTTTGAATGCAAAATGAAATAAGGTGGGCTTTCATATATGTGCATTCTTTTATTTGAAGGCAGAACAGTGAACTGTCATTCAAAAGTAGGGAATAAACAGGAAATTGAAGCTCAGATAATAAAAATGAAAGGAAGAAATCATTGTTTAACTGCAAACCTTTCAAACTACAAAGCAGCAGCTATATTCATAATCTGAAATATATTGTTGTTTGTAACACTGCACTGCATTTGGCTTTTTATTTTTTTTTATAATTTGTTTTAATTTTAAAGAGAGAGAATGTGTGGGTGCATGGGGGAGGGGCAGAGGGAGAGAGGGAGAATCTTACACAGGGCTTGGTCTCAGGACCCTGAGATCATCACCTGAGCTGATCAAGAGCCAGATACTCAACCAATGGAGCCACCCAGGGACCCCTGCATGTTGGCTTTTATAGGAATAATCTGAGAATGAAGAATAAGTGATTTGGGGATAAAGGTTGTAAGTAAAAATATATCGTGAATGATTGAGAAGCAAATTTTGTGCATGGCGCCACCCAGTAAAGTTTCTCTTCTAACAAATACTTACTGAGCACGTACTATGTTCCAGGTACTGTTCTGGGAGATTCAGATTTGTTAGAGAACAAAGCATACAAAAAACTGCCTGCCTCCATGAGCCATATATGTTTGATCTTTGATTTTTTTTAATAGACTCAGAGGGAATCATTTGTAAAGCACTTGGGATCCTTTATAAAGCAGGGCTATCAAGAAATATATATGTATTTTCTTTACATGTATATATTCCTTATATATGTATATATTCTCTACATATATGTTCTTAACTCCTCTATTCTGTGCAAATGCTTGAGGCTAAATGGGGGTGTACCAAAGATTGGAATATAATGTGAATTTTCTAGACCTTAATTCTTTTGAAAATTAACATGACTTGATATCAGTTTATTTCAAACCAGTATATTGTACCACTACAAATGTCGTCATCGCAGGCCAGAAAATACTGGAACGAGAGGTCAGAGGAAGGAGATTGCGTTCTCTTGGCTTCTCTCATCCAAGGTAGTATATGATAGAACTGATAGCATCCAAAGTTCTGGCACAAGGGGGAGAAGTGAGCTCATTTTTCTTAGACTATCAATCTGACTTCCCTCCAGGATTTTCCCAGGAATGAGCTGCCAGTTTTGTCTTCATCCCTTAGCTGGTCCTTGCATTTGTCTGCCAAACTTGCTTCCCAATGCTCTATGCTCTGAGGTACATTTCAGAGACTTTAGAGCTTAATTAACTGAAGTAGAAGAATTCTGAGGTACGTCAGAAAATTCAGATCACATTTAACAGAGGTGGAAAGCCAAAAGGAATACGTTCCTGAAATCATATTTAGGCAATAAGATAGGAATGCAGTTTTATTGTGTCAAGCTCTTGGAAAAATTATGTATGGAAGCTGTATAATGTGTAGAGCCAGGATGGGAGTGAAATGAATGAAAATGAATAAAGCTGTAAAAGAGAAAAGGCGGAGGCAGCTTAAAATTTTAAGGAAGGATGTGGTCCTTTCTTTTTTTTTTTTTTTCCTCTGGATAGGTGTTATCCTATGACTGACATGTACTCAAAGTTTCCAGTTATGTTATAGGAGAAGCAGTATTTCCTAGAAGAAATGGTCTGGAGCAACCTGAGTGCCTGTGATTTGTCTCGGTTCATAAGGACACATACAGAATCACAGGATGGCTTTGTTTTCAAGGATGACACTGAAGCAAGAAATGATGAATTATCAGGAGCTGTTAGGGATTTGATTGTTGTCAGGGGGAAATGAAGGAAAGAAGTCTGAATGTGTTCCTGGAAGAATAAGTAAGTGTAGCTAATGCTCTGATTGCTATTTTATTTGTATTTCAATGATGGACTTGTGGAGACATTATGAATATTCCACTTGTGATAATTTAAGGCTAAACAAAGCGAGTGATATTTTTACAGCTGAGACTTTAAAAATATTTTTTTAAAGTTATGTGTTGTCTGGATGGGATGAAAATTTGATTATCCGAGTGCCTGATGATAGAAAATATAGACTTTAGGAAGCTTATTTTGTACTTGTAATTTGGCTTATGCAAATAGGACGAAAAATTCACTATAGAATTTATTTAGTTTCACTTCAAAGAACAATTAAAGGCTTCATGGTGAAATGAAATCAATTTAAATAAAGTGTTAAACTTGCTATTGACACTTCAAATATAATTATAATATCAGGTGTTGGGAGGAAAACATGGCACCCGTGACTCCGAACCATAAATTGCTACAATGTCCATTTAATCTTTAGATGGGATTCAGGAGAGCCAAGTTCTAACTAGAGCTACATAGGGGCTCAGTGAGCTCATGAATCCTAGCACGACAAAGAATTGTCACGTTCATGTAGGATCGCCATCGGTATCATCACGGTGTTTCTGGTGGCTACCGTTAATCATCTAGGATTGCTCATCCACTGTGGACCCGGATGTCTCCCACAATAGTAAATTCTCTCCCCTGAAAGGAGATTTTTGGATGCAGACTCCACATCATTTGAAGACCCACCTTTTCCTCCCCTTTCTCTTACCACTCTTCTACTCACAAAGACCAGTATACTTAACCTGCAGAAAAAGGCCTATGTTGCCACTTCTGTACCTTTGTTCCGACTTTTTTCTGTCTGGAATGCTGTACGTGTTTCCCTCCATTTTACTAAACCCTGACCATCTTTTAAGGTCTGTACAGGGGCGCCTGGGTGGCTCGGTCGGTTAAGCGTCTGACTTCGGTTCAGGTCATGATCTCACGGTCTGTGAGTTCAAGCCCCACGTCGGGCTCTGTGCTGACAGCTCGGAGGCTGGAGCCTGTTTCAGATTCTGTGTCTCCCTCTCTCTCTGCCCCTCCCCTGTTCACGCTCTGTCTCTCTCTGTCTCAAAAATAAATAAACGTTAAAAAAAAATTAAAAGAAAAAAAAAAAAAGGTCTGTACATGTTTCCCTCCACTTTACTAAATCCTGACCATCTGTTAAGGTCTAAGCTAAAGTCCTGAGACCTTCATGAATCCTTGTCTGGCCACCTCGTAGTGACTTGTGTCTCCACTGAAACTGCCTGCATCGTAACAGTGACACTTGTATTCTTATCTTCTCCATGAGCAACCTTTTTCCTTCCCATATTCTTTTTTTTTTTTTTTTTTTTTTTTTTTTTTGAGAGAGAGCAAGCAAGCAGGTGTGGGAGGGGCAGAGAGAGAGGGAGAGAGAGAATCTTATGCAGGCTCCATGCCCAGTGCAGGACCCGATGCAGGGCTCTATCTCATGACCATAAGATCATGAACTAAGCCAAAATTAAGAGTCAGATGCTTAACTGACAGAGCCACCAAGCACCCCTCCTTCCCATATTCTTATCAGAGTGTGGCATCTACACAGTCATCCATGCTGGTACAGCAGGAGTTGACCTTGAACCCCCTCTTACACCCTGCTCATGACTAATCTGGCCTCAAGCTAGGCTTAATTTACCTCGAGGGCTTCCTACCTGTGTCCCATTTCTCTATTTCTATTCTCCCCATTCACCATCATCATCTTGCCTGGACTGTTGCAATAGCCTCCTGTCTGCATTCTCACATCATTCCACGGTCCTGCACAATGGTGCCAGGATGACCAACATAGGCCTTCCGTTGCTACCTCACGCGCAGAAAGCATGCTGTGTCTCCCCATCACCTACGGATAAAATCCAAATACTACGCATGGCCCTCTCCATGATTCCTTCTGGCCTGTCTTTCCCCAATTGCTGTTAGTTCTCAGGTACCTTATTCCCCAGTCACACTGGATGAATGAATAGGTGGATGGATGAATGAATGAATGAATCCTTAAAAAATAAGCCATGCTATTATAAGCCTCCTTGTTTTTGCTCAGGCTGTTACCTCTGTACAAATGTTTTACCTGCCTTTATTTAGAAAACCTCACCTTACACACTGCTTTCAGTAAAACTGTCTCCGGCTATCCCTGGCATAATTCCACGCTTGCTCCTCCATAAGTGAACACTTGGTATAGACTTGAATCATCTCACAGCGTAGTGCTAAGCTTGCTGAAAGTGGGGACTAATTTTTTGTCGGGGTTAGAAAGGAGGAGGTGAGGAGAGCTTTTCTTTAAATGCCCAGCACAGATAATAGGTCTCTAATAAATATCTATTTATTAGCTATCCATAAAGCTGAAATCTTATCTGTCAACACTCTGTAGGATAGGCAATGCTCTATAATATAAGATGGAGCCAGAGTGACATCTGTTTGCCAGGTAGCCCAGGACATACTTGGGATGCCTCAGACAGAGTCATTGAAATTGACCAGACTCCAGATTCCGTGAGGCTACTCTGACTCAGGTTATCATTTTGCTCTGAGTAAAATCCCAAGTCCCTAAAATGCCCTGCAGGACCTATGTGATGTGTCCACGGTCCCCTCTCCACCTTCTGTCCCTCATCACCCCTCTGAACTCATCACCTACACTCCCCCCTTGCTACTATGCCCCAGCCATACAGCCTCTTCAGAACACTCTTAACTCAAGCCCTTTGTTCCTCCTGCCTGGAATCATCTTCCCACAGATATCCATATGGCTCACTTCTTTATCTCCCTTATCCTTGTCAGATGTCACCTTTTCAAGGACACCTTCCTTGACCACTATTTAAAATTGCAGGCTCCCCCTCCCTTGTTACCCTCCACCTTGTTTTTCTCAATAGCACTTAGAAGTCTTATGTGATTTTTATGCCTTTTATTCATTTCGGTATTCCCAGTACTAAAACAGCCTAGCTCAAAGTAGCCATTCAATAAATATTTGTTGAATAAATCAATGCGTCCATCTAACATGTGTGACAGCTCTTCTTGTACATTTCTCTTTGAATAATCTTTATGTCCATGAACTAATTTCAGGTCCAGTAGTTGGTTAATGTCTGATCTTAGTCAAACATGTTCTGGGTTAAGAGGCATTTATCTTAGGTTTCACGCCTGGCTCTGCCACTTACTAATTATGTGACCTTGAGTGAGTCATTCCATCTTTCTGGGTCTGGTTTTTCTCATTTGTAAAACAGGGCTAATGACACCTAGTGAATTACCAGAAGTATGACAAACACTTCAACAGCTATGAAGTTCCATAAGCATGTTGTTATTTTTATTTATTATCTATGCAAGGAACTTAAGAGGCAACCCGGCATAATGAATAGTCAAACAGATGTAGATTTGACGTCTGTCTCTACTGCTTATTAGCTATGATTCCAAGAAACTTCACTTCCTTTTCTGTGAATAAGGAGGATATTTTATCTCAGAATTGATTGAAATACCAAATGAAGTAATATACAATGTTTCAACAGTTCTATATACTGGTGGTTTTTTTGTTTTTCGTATTTTAACATTTTCAGAACCCAGTATGCATTTTATAATCAGTGATGTCTTAGGTTCAGTGAAATGTGGCATCTACTTGAAAACTCTTATATGTTAAACAGGATGGTAATTATAGTTCAGAATAGTTTAGGTCACTCTGACAATTTTAAAATATTTGTCTCTCTTCCCTTACTGGGAAGAAGTGGCTTTCAGTGAATAATGATAAAGCAGTGAATTTTGTCTTAAAATGTTTGGTGGCCATTATTTTGCAGGTTGTCTTTAAAATCTGTTAATTTTTTTTTCTGATTTTACCCAAAAGAAAATAAACTGCATATTTATCATTTTATGTTTGTTTTTCTGGGCCCCTCTCACCCGTATCTTCACCGTTCGTTTGGTTTACGCGTTGTCCTCCCTTTGGTTTGGTCATGGAGAACAAGAATAGAAGAATATCCTGGCAACCTCAGCAACCGTACTTTAACATAATACGGTTGCTAGGAGAAGAGGGTAGTAGCAGCACTTGAGAGGACAGGACGTGTGGTGCTGCTGGCCTGTAGGAGCCGGTGGGCTATGGCATACGCCAACAGCCGAAGCAGCCTTCTTCCCCCTGCCTTCTTCAGGAAGGCGTGGAAATACAACTGTCCTGTCAGGCCCTCCGTCAACGAGTGGTAATATTTTATGACCTGTTTTAAATAAAATATAAACCCAAAGGGAATTAAAAAAGTTATAACTACCAGTAAAGATGCTGTCGTAAAGCACTGCCATATTTCAGCCCATTATTCCTAAGACATTCTCCTGTTAACATGAGACTACTAACACAGTGTTCTGACGGACAGTAGGTCATTCCTCAGATGGCATAGCCTCCTGTCTGTTTTGTGGTTTGTTGTAATGCCCTGGCTTTCAGTTTACAGCACTGGAAGAGAATAACTGCCGAGTCCTACGTGCATGTACTGCAAGAAACTCTACACACGCTAACCATGCCCCTGGTTCTCCGGACTGTAACAATTCCGAGATGGGCATACTCTTCCACAATGACTTGCAGTGAGGAAGCTCATGGCACAGTTCGTTTTATTCATTCAGCAATTGTGGCTGAGATTCTACCAAGGGCCAGCCACTGAGTGTCAGGGCAGTGGCCAAAAATAAATATTTTAAGATAGAATACATAAAGCAAGACACGTGCACAATGAAAATAGAATGCCTAATGTTTGCATTGTGCTTTTGCTTTCTATGAGGAAGGCACCAAAATGTTTGAGGCTTAGCCCTCATTAGCATTTGAAAGAAAGTAAAATTGAGAAAAAGAAACATTTCTGGATCCATCCACATAGGCCAGCCCTCAGATAAGATTTCTCCATATGCACAGGGGGCCTGGAGGAACTCTCAGTAACCACCCCTGCCTATGCCATTGTCTATGTTGCAGCCACAATGAGGTGGGCTGACAAAAGCCAGTGAACTATCCCTGGATAATTTTAAGAAAACTCAGATAGTAGCCTCTCCTACCAGTTTTCATTATCTGCTTGGTGGGTTCTGGACAAAGTCTGACTCCAGTATACGTCTATTACATTCTGTGTCTGCGTTTCTTAGACTAAGGTACATGTGATTCAGTTCATTGGGTTGTAAGGCCTGTGTCATTCAGCTACCCTCATTTTTTCCTTCTCTGAAGAATTGATTAACCAGATTGGCATGTAAGAAATTCTTCGAACTCATGAGCCTATGCCAACTAATTCTTCGATTCTTTTTTCCCTTTGATCTGCACATTAAAAAATGAGAATGTTAGCTTCCATTTAGGTATGCTTCAATCCAAAATAAAACTGAAAATAGGTTACAGAGTGATGTGGCTATGACTTCAGTATGGAAACTTAGAAACATTTTTTTTTCTTTACAAAGACTAAAGATTTATATCAAAAAGAAGTTCTAGGACAGAGAATTATTCTATTCCTTTCTAGTCCAAATCACATTTCTGGGAATATAAGGACTCTAGAACTAGTCTTTCTGTATGTTCCCATATGTTTGTGTACATATACATGTTCTATCCATGATTTTACTTAACTTGAAAGATGTATGAGTTTTGCCAGTTTTACCCCTAGAGAAAACCAAAGACAAAGGACAAAGGCAGGCTGCTTGTCCTGTCCTTCCTACTGGGGTCCCATCTGACTGTCACAGCATCACCTGGTGTCTGCTGTTTGGACTTATGGATAGAGTGAGTGATAAAGGCTTATCACTTTCCTTAATAGAAGGCTGTGAAGGACCAAAAATGCCTTTGAAGTACAGAGACAGGTCACTACATCTGATGGAATGCCAGGCAATGAATCTGATATCTTGGTGGTAGGTACCACTGCATAACCACCTAACATAGTCACCCAGGGTAGCATATACTGTTAACTGCCAAGGTCAATCCTGCCAGCCTCCATTTTCATTTTATGAAGGAATTCTGCTTTAAACAGAAAAGGTATCTGTCGTAGCTTTGAATCAATAGGATATAATGTGGTCGCTAATAGAATACGGAGTAGTAGAATGATTGTGAACTTTGAAGTCTATCAGATTAGGTTCAAATCTTAATTCCAATGCTTAGAGTATAAGCAATTGCTTAAATTATTGAAAACTTGGGTTTTTACTTGTACTGTGAGAGGATATTTCCCTGACAGAATTCTAAAGAATAAACTAGGGTAAATTAAAACATCTAGCAATAATCTCTACTATATATATTAATACTTAAGCCATTATTCCCAGACTTCAACAATCCTTTGACCACTCAGGGACCTAAACTCCATTAACTGTCCCTCATCCCCTTGATGTCCTCTTATTCCTGGATGTGAAAACTTTTTAAAAGATTTCCAGATTGCTATTGGCTACACCCTTCTAGGCATAATAGTTGTTCAATAAACATTTGTTGGATTAAAGAATAAATGTGTGTAATGAATATTTAAACCCACAGGTCCTTTTTCCTTTTATTCTTAAGAAATATTTGCCCATTTTCTCATGCAGTCGCACTACATATTTTATCAAGAGCCACAAATTACAGCTGACTAGTTCACTGCTTTTTCCATTATTTGTCAAGGAACAAATAAGTCAAAGTGCTTAAGCTATTACATTTCATTCTTAAGTTACAATCTAATAAGACACTGAGTTAAAACATCTATAAAACAAATAGGTTCTAGGTCGTTCCACTATCACCAATGTTATTTTTAGAGGAAGAGGTCCTTTTATAAAGAAGGGGCAGTCTCTTGGGGGCACCTGGGTTGCAGTCAGTTAAGCGTCCGACTTTGGCCTAGATCATGAGGTCTCCATTCCAGACTTCGAGCCCCGCATCAGCCTCAGAGCCTGGAGCCCGCTTCAGATTCTGTGTCTCCCTCTCTCTCTGCCCCTCCCCCATTCACGCTCTGTCTCTCTCTGTCCCTCAGAAATAAACATTAAAGAAGGGGCAGTCTCTACCTTTGGCCATGTTTTTTATATGCTTTCTACCATCTTTCTGAAAACCTTCAAGAAAAGTTAATTTATCTGAAATAAACATGAAAATCAGAGATTTTCAGTTTATTTTTAATTTTATTTTTATTTTGAGAGAGAGATTGAGATTGAGATTGAGATTGAGATTGAGATTGAGATTGAGATTGAAGGAGCATGAGCAAAGGAGAGGTACAGAGGGAGAAAGAGAATCCCAAGTAGGCTCCATGCCAAACAGGGCTCGGTCCCACAACCCTGGGATCATGACCTGAGCTGAAACCAAGAGTCAGATGCTTAACTGACCGAGCCACCCAGGCACCCTGATATTTTCAGTTTTAAATGAGGCATTCAACCTGACGACACGAAGGCCAGTTCTGTGACCCCTTTGTTCATCAAATTTGACAGCTCAAGTTTTTTAATGGGACATTTTCCTTATGGAGAAAAAATACCCTACATTTTAGAGGTGAATATGAACTATTATTTATGTGGCAGTGGCCATATAGCTATAATATAATCTGTAAGCTGAAAGAGACTTGAGATCACTGTCTAGTTTGATGCTCCTCCTATTAGGGAAAAGGGAGAGCAAACTCAATGAGATTAAACGGCTGCCTTACTGTGATAAGGAAACGATCCCAGCTTGACACCCAGGATCTCTGTTTTGCAGCAGCTCTTGCTTACTGAGCATTTCAGAGTGGAGCAAACACACTGCCAGGCCTTTTACATGCATCACAGAGCCTCACAATAAGGAAGTGAGGGAAGTCTTATTATCATTCCTTATTTTTCTTTTTTTTCAGATGAGGAAACTGTCCAGAGAGGCTAAGTAATATTTCTACATTACACAGCAAGTAAGACTCAGAGCCTGTCTTCAGCCTCATTGAATCACCTTTCCCCAACACTTAATGGCCTTTCCTACCCTATGCCTTCGCTTATGATGCCTCCCTTACCTGTCAGACTTCTTCCCCATTCTTAACAGACAACAGAAATGTCACAACTTTGGGAGCCACTCCAACCCTGTCTTCTGGATTCCAGAAACGCTTTGTTCATTCCCCCATCAAAGTCCTTATATTGTAACATTATGAAGGATCTATTCCCATCCTCCTTCCCGTAGGATGTTACCTCCCTGAAGACTGTCTTATTTTTCCTTTACATTTCTTAGACTTAGCATTTATCCAGGACATGGAAGATGCTTATCAAGTGTTAGTTGGATGACTATATTATAAGACAGACTCTGTGTTGTAGAGAACTGAAACTGATACATTCACATTTTCAGAGCTGAAAACAGTGTGGCACCTAAGTATTATTTGTAATTATTTGCGAAGCAAGCTACAACTATTTCTTATAGGCTCTAAGTAATCAAGTGCCTTCCCATATGGAGAGTTATGCATCCTTTTTACGATTCAGCCAATATGAATAATATAGAATTAGATCATTTTTTCATAATCTGCCAAAACTTGGAGAAATGGCATTCTGGTACATGCCTTCCTCTTAAAATATTTATTTGAGAATTATTTGTGAAGTACTTTTAGAAATAGAATTCTGTGTCTCTATAGAATAGCATATATAATTCAAAACCCTGCTGTACCTCAGATTCAATGATTAAATGGATAGATTTTCCTAGAGTAAATACATCTGGCATTCAATTTCAAAAATAATTTATTAAATTGCAGCATTCTACCAAAACACAAAGTAGAAATATTTAAAATTGTGAACAGAACACGACCCCTTCAGAAATGTTTCTCCTGTTTTATTCTTGTATTCCCTTTGCTGCTGCTTTTTTTTTTTGTATCTGTCACATGGTGGCCAAGATGTACACCCTTAAATTACTTTTAACAGACTCTCTTTAATATCAAAGTATATTTCATTATGAAACATAATGATTTTGTCTCTCTGCTACTCAGAATCTTTGATTTGCCAGTGATTGGACAAAGCTGAATTTTGAAAATATTGTTTATGTACCCTTAGAAAATGGCACTTAAATTTGTATTTTCCCCAAATTATCTTTTTAATTTTTTTAATGTTTATTCATTTTTGACAGAGTGTGAGCAGGGGAGGGGCAGAGAGAGAAGAAGACACAGAATCGGAAGCAGGCACCAGGCCCTGAACTGTCAGCACAGAGCCCAACATGGGGCTCGAACTCACAAACTGCAAGATCATGACCTGAGCTGAAGTCAGACGCTTAACCGACTGAGCCACCCAGGCGCCCCTTCCCCAAATTATTTTAATTTTTCCCAAAAACAAATATATATATGAGGTTTACTAGTAGCCAGGATCAGAGAGGCCGAAAGTGGGATGGTGGTTGTCAGGGCCTGGGAGGAAAGGTAGAATCGGGCGTTGTTATTTAATGGGCATAGAGTTGCAGGTTTACAAGGTGAAAATAGTTCTAGAGATGGATGGTGGTGAGGGCAGCACATCCTGCATGTATTTCATACCACTGAACTCTACACTTGGAAAAATGGTTTAGGGTTGCCTGGGTAGCTCAGTCGGTTAAGCATCCAACTATTTTAAGTTCGTGTATTGATTTCGAGAGAGAGTGAGTGGGGAGGGGCAGAGAAAGAGGGAGAGAGAGAATCCCAAGCAGGCTCCATACTATCAATGCAGGGCTCAAACTCATGAACTGTGATTGCACAGACTGAGCCACAACCAAGAGTTGGGTGCTTAACTCAGCCACCCAGGCGCCCCAAGCAACCAGCCTTTGATTTCAGCTCAGGTCTTGATTTCACGGTTTGTGAGTTCAAACCCCACTTTGGGCTCTGCTGCACTGACAACACAAAGCCTGCTTGGGATTCTCTGTTTCCCTCTCTCTGCCCTACCGCTACTCACCCTCTCTCAAAAAGAAACATTTTAAAAAAAAGGTTTAGAATGGTAAATTTTTATGTTTGTATATTTTATCACAATAAAATTTTAGAAAAAAAAAGTTATGATAGTCACCTCAAAGTCTTTTTATCCTGGAAAAAAATGTTAATGTGAATGAAATAAGAGTTCAATGAAATTTTACCAAAATTTTGTCAGAAATCCATCAAAAACAATTCAAGAGCATGGTGCTCTAATTTCAGTACTGGCATCATTAACTCAATGTATTTATTGAGTAATTGATCCAGCTTTCAACTTAGATCTTCGATCATAGTGTAATCAAAAATAATTATTTTCACACTCCATGACAGACATATTAATATGAATGTAGAAATCCATACACACAAAAAAATAGCATATCCATGATGAATAAAAATGATAGGCATATTCTAGAAAAATATAATGACTCTTTCAGAAATTTTCACAAACCAGACCTAACAAATATTAAACTCTTAACGGATGCATCTGAGGTTTTGCATTATTATTAAAATTGTTTTTTGGATATAAGTGTTTATCTTATTTAGTTTATGAAGATTATGTTAGCTACAAGATTATACATGAATGTAGTAACTATAAAAATTACCTTTTGAATATGGTAATTATAAAAAAAGATTATTTTTTTAAATTGAACATTCTAATTCATAAATGTTTTATGGAGAATAAACTGATAGCAAAACGGGATATTCCATTTGGAAGAAGGTATAAAACTTCTCCACTGAAAATATATGCCTGGGGATGGATGAGGAGGGGAAAAGAAAAGGGGCTGGAAAATTATTTTGAGACTTTTGTCCTTCTCCCATTTGTTTGCTTGTGCAGTTTTCAGTTTATCGATATATTGAAAACATCTCAAAAAACTACAAGAAAACCAACCTGAGAATTAAAATTATTAAGTTGAAGCTCATCTATTTCCTCATGATACAGAACCAGACTTCCTAAAATTGTTCAGTGCTCTGAATTTTCTGTATTTTATTTTTTTTAATATTGATACTGACCAATATTTTTTGTAAGTTTATTTATTTATTGTGTGTGTGTGTGTGTGTGTGTGTGTGTGTGTGTGTGTGTGAGAGAGAGAGAGAGAGAGAGAGAGAGAGAGAGAGAGAGAGAATCTGAAGCAGGTTCCCTGCTGTCAGCACAGAGCCCGTTGGAGGGATCGAACTCACAGACTGTGAGAACATAAACTGAGCTGAAATCAAGAGTTGGACTCTTAACCAATTGAGCCACCCAGGTGTCCCAAGAGTACTACTGATCTTTTTGCTAGAACACTTTGAGTTTGTCTCCAGAAAGCTAAATGGAAACATGTTGTATATTTATCCTCTTATCTATTAGAACAAGATTGTGTTGAGTAGGTACCCTTTTAATGTTTATTTGTTTTTGAGAGAGACAGAGAGACAGAGCAGGGGAAGGCATAGAGAGAGGGAGACACAGATATCTGAAGCAGGCTCCAGGCTCTGAGCTGCCGACACAGAGCCCGAAGCAGGGCTCAAAGTCACAAACCGTGAGATCATGACCTGAGCCAAAGTCGGATGCTCAACCAACTGAGCCACCCAGGCATCCTGAGTAGGTGCACTTTTGGGCCTCTCTCTGTTCTCCCTATCTCTGTGGACTCTAAAAAATATGTAGCATTTATCCTATCATTTAATTATCTTACCCAGATGTGTTGCAGTATCCCCATCACCTGTCCCCTTGTTTACTCCTCATCCTTGAAGGAGGCAAGGAATGGTCATGATTAATCAAGAGTTAGGTCCCTTGCTGGTAGTTAAGGGGTTTGTGGAAGATAAAGTGAGCTTTCTCCTTGTGGAAAAAAAAAAGATGAACCAAACCAATACTAAAGTCACAAGTGCTTCACTGACTTACAGAAATGATCACAGTATTAGGTACCAGTGAAAAGAGATCCCTGGAAAACAGGGAGTTTCAGAGGCACAGAAAGAATCAGGTCGAATTACCCTGTGATCCAAAATGCAGTTCATCTGCCTGTAGACAGCATGAATGTACCATTAAAAATATCCGTGTTGAACAACACCAAGCTAAAATCTGGAATCAAGAGGCGCCTGGGTAGCTCAGTCAGTTAAGCGTCCAGCTTTGGCTCAGGTCATGATCTCACAGTTTGTGAGTTCATGACCCACATCAGTCTCTGTGCTGACAGCTCAGAGCCTAGAGCCTGCTTCGGATTCTGTGTCTCCCTCTCTCTTCCTACCCCGGTCACACTCCGTCTCTGTCTCTTATAAATAAGTAAATGTTAAATTTTAAAAAAATAAATAAATAAAATCTGGAATCAAATAAGACACCACATGTGCAATATTTTTTTTAATTAAAAAAAAAAAGGGGCGCCTGGGTGGCGCAGTCGGTTAAGCGTCCGACTTCAGCCAGGTCACGATCTCGCGGTCCGTGAGTTCGAGCCCCGCGTCAGGCTCTGGGCTGATGGCTCAGAGCCTGGAGCCTGCTTTCGATTCTGTGTCTCCCTCTCTCTCTGCCCCTCCCCCATTCATGCTCTGTCTCTCTCTGTCCCAAAAATAAATAAACGTTGAAAAAAAAATTAAAAAAAAAAAAGTTTCAAGTACACAGTACCTGGTTGTGAGACTAATTAATTGCTGCTGATGACAACATTTCCTGAGTAACATCTTCATAGGAGAATGAAAATTTAGTATTCTGAAGCCCTGATAATGTCAGGAATTAGTCAGTCCATGTCCCCCCTTTTACTGCTTTTCAAATGAAAGCAAATCATAGAAGGAAATTGAAACTATAACTGCTTCTGCAACACTTAGTTCCTCAGGGGGTACTTGGACTAAAAGGAGTGCACAACAGCAAAACACAGTTAAGGTACAAGTTCTATGAGTCATCAAATGCTGTTTGTATAATTCCAAAACATTCATAAGCTAAATTGTACTGGGATAATTTGTGAGCAATGTTCTGACCTCTAGCATTTCCAAGTCCCACTTGACTTTGTAGCTTAGGGGTATTTTTTTTTTTTTTAAGCAGACTGTGTCACTTTAATTTTGTGATTCCCAAGTCCATTCTGCTCCAAGCCATGTATAATTGTACATTCTTTATTCCAAAGGCAGAGCAACTAAAGATGGAGAGTTGGAGGTGGGTGAAGACAAGAAACACTGTATGACAAAACAGAACCAAATTAATGGATATTAATTTTTAGAATACATATACCAAAATATTCTGGTTTCCTAGAGAGATCTTAATAAAACAGATACTGATAAAAGCTTTAGCGTCAAAAACCAAACCTCAAGAACATTTTGGCTGTCCTAAAGAAATGCTACCTACGTCTTCAACTGCTTGCCATGAACATTATGAGGTTAAAATTGCACCTCAGTATTTAGGTATATCAACAAAACAGCACTTTCTTCAGGCAGAGAAGACTTCTCCAAAGTGGACAGTCATAAACCTTGTAAAATTCTAACATAGAGCTTATATAGATGGGTTAAAAGATTAAGTATGTCTACATTTTTTAAAAGAAAAGAGTACAAAAAGGTAAATTCAGTAATCTTTTGAAAAATGTTTAAATTAAGCTTTTCATGGAGTGGTAAATATCGGTCTCATGATATTCCCAGCTGAATCTGGACATCATATTTCCATCAATATCCCTCATGTACTGTTTTTCATGTAAGAAGCTCATGGTTTGATCTAAATATGTGTTTTGCCAAATACCTATTGAAAAGTGATTCAGGTTTTTAATTTCCCCAAATTTACAGAATATTATTCAGTGGAAACAGTATTTTGGACTCAAATATTTGTACTACAAACTTTATACTTAAATTATGGATTTTAAGTGTTGTATCTTTGCAGAATACATACCTATGGGAACATTAGCTCAACAACCATTAATATATTTCCTGTAAAATATTCAAGGGTTTACACTTGACAAAGTTATATGAGACAGTTCTCCAGAATAGCCACATTTTTCATGTTGAAGAGGTAAATTCAGTATCTCAATACACCAGTAGGAGACATTTACAATCAGTTGTGCTTTTAGACAGTTGTATTACTAGGCAGCCTCAACATGTGAATAACTAATTAGATTATTTTCATGCTGTTTCTAAACCAAGCTCCTTTTTCCTTATATCTTTCTGATCTATAGAATTAGGTAATTCTAAATACTGAAGTATCTTTAAAATATTTTTAAAATGTTTACATTATTTAATCTTCATAAATTCTTTTATCCTTGCCTAAATCTTGTATTTATTATTGTATTAATTGTTAAATGGTGTTATAACTTGGGGGTGAAATGTTTATTTTTACCTCTGTCTATTGTAGAGTAAATACCCTTAATAATGAAGTTTTCAGCATCCCGGTTTTTCCCTTTTTATAAATTGATAATAATTTTTCTTTTACCTAAATTAATTTCTCTTGCACTATAGGACAAATAATATTTGTGAAAAGGAAAATTTAAACTAGAAATAACATGATTATTCTGAAAGCTTCATATACTTTTCCATTCTTTTTTTTTTAATTTTTTTTAATGTTTATTTATTTTTGAGACAGAGAGAGACAGAGCATGAACAGGGGAGGGAGACACAGAATCTGAAACAGGCTCCAGGCTCTGAGCTGTCAGCACAGAGCCCGATGCGAGGCTCGAACTCACAGACCGCGAGATCATGACCTGAGCCGAAGTCGGCTGCTTAACCGACTGAGCCACCCAGGCGCCCCATATACTTTTCCATTCTTAAAGAAAAGGTCAGTGGTAGGATTGTACCTGCCAAGACAATCTTCTATTAAAGATTCTATGGGGGCAACCTGGGTGCCTAATAAGGCATCGGGCTCTTGATTTCGGCTCAGGCCATCATCTTGAGGTTTGTGAGATCAAGCCCTGCATTGGGCTCTGTGCTGATAGTGCAGAGTCTCCTTGGGATTCTCTGTCTCCTCTCTCTCTCTCTTCCCCTCATGCACACTCTTTCTGCCCCCCTCCCTCCCTCCCTCTCTCTCTGACTCTCAAAATAAACATTAAAAAAAAAAGATTGTGTGGACTATATATTGATATCTGGAAAAGATTTATTAACACTTTATCTTTTACCTGAAAAAAGGGTTTCATCACACATTTAATAGACTCAGCCTAGACATATTAACCAGAATGATATAAAAATTATAAAATGAATGCTTGAATTATATATACATATATATAATTATACATATATAAAATTATACATATATATATAAAATACTGAGATTTTTTTTCTTTAGCAGACTGTAGAATGGACAGCAAAAGAAAAACCAAGTTTAAACAGATCATTAATGTGGGTAATTGCCTTGAAAAAAAGATGGTGTAATCATCTGTATCAGTTTCAGAATCACACCTTTTTGTATGCATCTACCCAGATTTTCTTAATATCACTTTTTTACACAAAGGTACCATACCTCTTTAATGTGTTGATGGCAGAATCAACATTCACCAAATGGCTGGACCATTTCCAAACTGTTCCTTTCAACCACTTAATCACCAACATTATAGTTAGTTTAGACCCATTATTTTCAGTTTTATTAAAAATGGACTTTCTGTTTCTAGATGAAACCTTATTTAGAATTCTAATTTTGAGAATATAAATGTTTTTACTAATTGGATTCAGTTGGCAAGATGAGCACATAAATCTATTTCTGCCTACCCAGATCCCTTAAGAAAGAAATAGATGTATGCATATTTAAATATAAATATGTGTTTTATGATACATCCTTAACAATAATGAGGGAGGGGGAAAAAAAGGAGACAATTGGCCAGATCTCTGATTTTGAGGCATTCCTGAAGGAAATAAGACAAGAGGAAATCACAATCCAAAAAATGTTTGAGAAAACTCTTTCTAGGGGCGCCTGGGTGGTTCAGTCTGTGAAGCGTCCGACTTCGGTTCAGGTCCTGATCTCATGGCTCGTGGGTGCGAGCCCCGCGTCGGGCTCTGTGCTGACGGCTCAGAGCCTGGAGCCTGCTTTGGATTCTGTGTGTGTGTGTGTCTCTCTCTGCCCCTCCCTGGCTCGCGCTCTGTCTCTTTTTCTCCCTCAAAAATCAATACACATTAAAAAAAAATTAAAGAAAACTCTCTTATAGGTGGAAGTAGTTCTAGAGATTCTGTAAATACATAGTCAAAATACATAAGGTAGTACATGTTTCTGGGAAAATCACTGGATGAGCAGTGGGAACCATGTGTGGAACGGTTGAATTATTCCTCGTTCTTCTTCCCCTCACAGTAATCTGTGGGCAGCTGCAGTTTTTACCCCAGGCTAAAGTAGCAAATATGGCTTACAAAGACATGGTACTATCCCAGATGGCTTATAATCTGAAATAGAAATGGGTAAGCCACATACTCCGAAGAGAAGCTACCTGCAGGCACCTTACCCCAGCATGGCACCCTCTGCACCCCACAGTCAGCAGACGCACCTGCAGATGGGCAAGCAGATGGGAGTCTCACCTACCAAGATGAGTAGACAGCCAAGGAAGACCAAGAAAGACAGATATCGTGAAAGAAATTCAATAATGCCAAAATTGAAGGCCTAACAACTGAGAAAACAAAGTAAAAACTTTAAAATAAGAATAATGATGTCCTCAGGAGTTCATATACGACATGAAATATTCATAAAACAAAAATAAATGGATGAAAAGGAAACAATTAGAGATTGGAAATAAAAAATACCTTTACTTATAAACTTAATAAGAATGATAGGTCAGGTTTAATACATATGAAATGTTTACTGAAAACAATAAAACATGAGTTTAGTTTTATATTGTACTAGGCATCTGTACTAGTTATTTATTGTTACGTAAAACTTCTCTCCCCAAAACTTAGTAAAGAGTGCAACCAGCACGTATTATCTCATAGTTTCTGGAGGTCAGGAATCTGGGCACAGTTTATCTGAATGTTTCTGGCATAAATGCTCTCACAGGGCTGCAAAGGGGGCCACCTGGGGCTTCAGTCATCTCAAGGCTCAGCTTGGGAAAAATCTACTTCCAAACTCAGTCATGTGGGTGTTGGCAGAAGCCTTCTAGTCTTTTCTGGCTGTTGGCTGGACACATCAGTTCCTTACCACATGGGTGTGCCACAAATGGTAGAGTGAGGGATGAGAGAGAGGGCCAAGACAAGCCACAGTCTTTTCATAACCTAATCTCAGAAGTGACACCTCATCACTGTTGCCTTATTCTCTTCCTTAACGGTGAGTCAGTGAGTCCAACCCATATTCCAGAAGAGAGAATTGCACATTTGTGTGACTATAGGGAGGCAGGGCTCATTGGGGGCCATCTCAGGATTCTCAAAAGTGTCCTCCCCTCACATCATAGGCTCAAAGCTCAGAATCTCCTCTAAACCAGATCCAGGTGTGGTGCTGCTTAGGCATAGTTCCTTAATTAGAGCTCACTGAGTACTCCATCTGTAAGCTGAAGAGACAGGTTACCTATCTCCCATACATCCAACATCCAGTGGTGGGACAGGCAAAGGAGAACCACTGTAGACATCTCTCCTCAAAAGGTGTTGAGGAATGGGAAACTCAAAAAGTCACTCCTACACAGAAATTCTGGAAAATGTTGGAAGCTGGGAAAATGTTGGTAGTTTTTGCTTAAGTCTCAAGGGCTAGGACTAATTCCCCGTGCCTCTCAGCTCCGCATCTGGGTCATCTTTCCTTTTCTTTGAAAGGTAGCATGTGTTTGCTGCTGAGTAGCATGTGTGAATGTTTACATTATGAAAGACTAGAGGATACGCATATGTGTGGACACACACAAAAATAGTTAAGAGTTGTTTCTAGGTTATGGAATATTTTTCGTTACTGTGAATATCTGTGTTTCCTAAATTTTCTACAGTAAACATCTTCAATTTTTGTAACAGACACACACACATAAAACGTTTTTAAGCATGGAAGAAAATCACTTAATTCAATACCCAAAGGTAATCTAATGAATTCACTTTTACTACCAGATCACAAGACGCAAAATGTATAAATCACATTGCCGGTTTATTAATTCATGTTAAGAAATAGTAGCTAGCAAAAACTAAGTCAGAATGAGAGGGTTGCCTGGTGAACACTCAATCGGAGCAAAAGATAAAAGGAGTAACTATATCCACACGCTGTATGTTGATCGATGTTTCCACTGTGGTACAAACGGTGACACTGAGTCCGTCTGTCAAGTGATACATGGACTTGAGCTGAGCCGGGTTTGCCTTTCAAACCTGCTTCTATGGTGTGAAAAGATCATCCCTCTTCTGTTATCCCAGTTTTCCACACGGAGTACAATTCAGCAGCTTAGATTTCAGTCTTTTAAAACACAGTTGCATTTGTATTAAGTCTCCCAAACCACTCCAAACCAAATAAATCTCTGTATTTATAAAAAAAAAAAAAACAAAACTGGGGGGTCATTCTTGCAAATGATGAGCACCTTTATGTTTGAACTCTTGCTGATTTTACTCTCAGAGTTCTGAATTACTTCTTTATTACTTCAGGTACTGACTAAAAATATTTTGGGTGCACTTTCTAAATTAGTTTTTTAAGATGTAGTCACTTCAACACTGGTAGACTTTTCTTCTTCTAGAAACCTACCTACCACCTAAATAATAAATAGTGCCTGCCTCCCAATGAAATGATTTCACATATTTAGTGTGTTTAGCATATTGCCTGCAGGCATTAACTGTGGTAATAAGAATGCTGAAGCATTCTAAATTATTCTGGAAGGGGCATTCTAGGAGTTCACCCTCCTTCAGGGCAGCTAGAAATATGGTATCCATCACAGTGAATGTGGCATCGCCGCTTCTTCTGGAGCTCCTTCAAAACAGGATTCATAATTTCAGCATAATTGATGTGCAGGCTGATTTTTTGCAAAGTGAGAAATAAAATCAGTGACCGCTAGTGTTCTGTTTTACCCTGTTGATTCAGTGGCCATTTTTCTCATGCTTAGGATTAACTTTCAGATAGCTTGTAAATTATAGTGTATTTTTTAAAGCACTATGTCCAAATTTGTCATTTGTTCTGAAAATCAATCCATACTGAATATGATGAATCATGACATCGTGCTGTCATATTATATATACATAGTCATTTCCTCCTTTTTGGAAGTGGGGGTGGGGAGTAGCATGATCCTATTGCCATGGTGCATTTAGTGATTAAATCCATCAAAGAATTCTTGAAACAATTATTTTCGTGTAGTGGTCAGGAACAACTAAAGGCTGTGAGTTAGCAGGCATATAATTATCCTTCAGGGGTTGAATCTCTTAGACCAGCGCAGGAGAACATGGATCCCAAGAGCTCTACCGGATTATCAAACAATAAAATTGACCAGATGAAAAGGACAGCCCACCTCCTTACTCTCCATTTTCATGTGTGAATCCCTCTAAATAAAGTCATGTAAACCTGCACAGTAAGCATATAATTCTCATGCTTGCAGATTCAGTATGAGTGCCTTTTTTCAGAAGGTCGATCTCCTGGGCACTTATGTGATTTTGTTAGAGAAGGAAATGTAAGAGTAGTGAAGTAAACATGGCTATGAAAATCCAACATACTAATAACATAGCCATTGATAGGTAGAGAGAGAACCAGACATTTTGTGAGTGATTTTTTTTTTCTTTCACTTAGAGCGGTACTACTCAAAGCATAACCTGTGGACTGATGCCAATAGGTGAGCTGAAACTACTGATCAGTCACAGAATATAAATCAGCGCACTGTTTTCCTTATTCTTTTGCAAAACCTTGTCTCAGTGTGGACCGGTAATAAACATTTGAGACTAGAATTTTGAGAAGCAGTCAGCTAGAGTAGTAGTTCCAGTCAGTTCTGCTAGCCTGCTGCCCGTGTCATGGCCTAGGTGCGTGGTCTGGACTCTGCTGCTCATCTACTATGTGATTCTGATTGGTTTCACTTAGCTGTTTTGCCTCTGGGTTTTGCCCTCTTTGTGAAGGATGTGGCACCGATAATCCCTGAGCTCCTTGTCAGAGATGTAATTCAAATTTATGCAGTGATTGAGTTTGAGTATAGAGAAAAGGCTAGGTAAATAATGGCAATTAAAAATTATACTATTAAAATGGTGTCTGTGAATGCTGCGTAAGATAACATGATTATGAAAAGTGAAACAGTCTGCCCTATAGTATTTGCATACATACTGTATTTCAACTATGTAAAAACATACACAAAAAAGGATGAGCATTATTTAAAAAAAAAAAATTAAAGCATTGGGAAACTCTGAAGCCTAGGTATTTCTTTCTCTGTTACCTAAATTTTGATAACATGGTTATATCCTTCACAAATAGAAGTGAAGAAATAGCATACAAATGTATTCAGTTCAACAGAGTACACCTCCACTTTTGGGGCTTTTTCTATATTCCTTAATGAATGTAACTGCTCTGTTTCCACCATTTGGGATATCCATCCTATGGCATTTCTCAGTTCCTTCTTCCTACACCAGGCAAGGCTCTTCAGTGCAAATATTTGCATACTTCCAGCCAGTCTAGAGTCAAAGAAGCTGTTCATTGGACAGTACCTACGTAACCTATTACATTAAAAGAGACATAGCTTCTAGCTAAAGCATTCTCCACCTGTCCTTTGTATTACCTTCCAGTCTTCTCCGGAACCTTAAATCACTTCTGTCTTTAAAAATGAAAGTTTCCTCCCTTGACTCTACACCCTTTTCCAGCACTTCTTTACCATTCCTCTCCCTTTCACAACCAAACTTTTGAAAGAGTTGTTGGAGCTAGTTGGCCTTCTTGTCTCTCCTTTGTACCTCACCCCTTCCGATCAGTCTGATGTCTTAGACTATATATATGACCATCTTCTGATGGTCCTTGACCCCCATGTATTTAAATCCAGTAAATTTTCTTGATTTCTGTGTCAATCAGATACAGAATCCACTCTACAATAAAACAGAAAACAAATTTGCTAAGGGGTCTTACATAGCTCACAGAACTCTAAGAGTGCCCGTGAGACAGGCTCGGTGGCTAAATGTCGAGGAGCAAGGCTCACCTGGGACAGCTGGAGAGAAAATATCATTGCTGCTTCTGGTCAGCCTTGATAAGACTCCGGGCTGGATGACAGAACCTCTGCTGCTCCCCTCCATGAATAGCCAAACGCTTCTCCCACCTGACATGCAGAAAACTTACTCTCTGCAGTGTGGCCCTCTTTTCCCTCTTATACGTAAATAAATCTGTCATTCATCTAAATTCCAGTGAGTTATTCATCACTACATTCCCACAGCCTAAGATCATATATCATACCTGAATGTCATACATCAATATTATCAACATTCCTATTTCATGATAATGCGGTTTACAATGATATTTTCAATATTTGCATGTGTGTGTGTCTTTAAAAGTAACCCCTTAATCTGGAAAGCTATCTTATAGTTTTTAGTTATGGGAAAGCTAACATTGTCTCCTCAAGAAAAGCATGCCAGGGGCGCCTGGATGGCTCATTCGGTTAAGCGTCTGACTTTGGCTCAGGTCATGATCTCACAGTTGATGTGTTCGAGCCCCACGTCAGGCTCTGTGCTGACATCTCAGAGCCTGGAGCCTGCTTGGGATTCTGTGTCTCCCTCTCTCTCTGCCCTTCCCCACTCAAGCTCTCTCTCTGTCTCAAAAATAAATAAACATTTAAAAAAAAGTTTTAAAACAATTTAAAAAAAGAAAAGCATGCCATTTTATAGTTTGTAGCATTAACAAATTCAAGCAATTATAACTTAGGATCTTACAATGTTAGCTTAGAAGTCTTTAGGTTTTTGTTGAAATGCAGCTCTTTGGGCTTAAATTCAATTTATGTTGTAGCAGTTCTTACATTTCAATTCCAAGATCTAACCCTAGAGTAATATTTACTGGTTCTGTTTCTTGTTTGTTTCCCCTTCTCTGCTCCCTGATCAGTATTGTCCAAGAATTAATGAATCGTGTCCATCAAAGATTAGTACTAATGATCTTATTTCCATAAAAACAGACTCACCACTCTGCCAGCTTTTTCTTCTGCAAGCTTGCTTGTAGGAAATGATCCATTAGTTAACAATTTAAAATAAACTAGAAAATGTTTGTCTTCCATAAATCTATGACCTAGGCCTTAATGTGTTTCAGTATTTTCCTAAAAGATAAATTTTGTAAAAATCTGTAATGAAAGCTATAATGACTACTTTTTAATCTATGCTCTAAAAACTGATGAAGAAAACTAGCTTTCTTAGTTTCATGAGATACTCGCTATAAATGAGACAAGATATTTCCTCACCACCAGAATTCAGGTAAACATTTAATTAGAGATACAGTCCTTATCTTGGAGGAGATGCAGACGGAATTTGTGGGGGAGAGTCTAGAGAGGAGGTAAGTTTTCAGATAAAGAGCTGCGCAAATCGGCACAGGATCTACTTGAATTTTTGCTAGATGCTAGGCCATGAATGCATAATGTAAAATTCCACAAAGTCAAGCAAAGAAGAAGGCAAGAGCGCAAAAAGCAGTATGCAAAAAAAGCAGTATGCAAAACAGTTCCCAGGGCTCATAGTTAGGCGGGAACCATTCAAGCTCCAACTAGCCAGAGTAGATGGATAGTCCATGGTAATCACCTGGTGCATCTAGTGGGGATCCTGGTGGGGTCAGGCCCTAGTAGCAGAGCTGGACCGCATTTGGAGTGATGGCTACTCTAGACCCACACTAGCAAAGCTTGAAAAAGGGCCTTAAACGGATCATGCCAGTCTGCAGGTGGCTCAGTGGCCTGCCAGAACAAAGTCCAACTACCATGAAGAGAAGAAAACGAAATTTCTTATTTAAATATGTGAGTGGATTAAGCAGCTATTTGGGCCTTATTTGGGAGCAGTTTTAAAGTTATAAATTCAGGGGCACTTAGGTAGCTCAGTCAGTTAGGTGTCCTACTGTTGATTTTGGCTCAGGTCATGTTCTCAGGGTTGGTGAGATCAAGCCGCACCAGGCTCTGTGCTGACAGCTTGGAGCCTGCTTGGGATTCTCTCTTTCCTTCTCTCTGCCCCTCCCTCCTCCTCTCTCTCTCTCTCTCTCTCTCTCTCTCTCTCTCTCTCAAAATAAATAAAGAATCTTTAAAAAAAAAGTAAAAAATAAAGTTATGAATTCCATGCTTTCATAATTATGGGAACATTTAGATTTCCTGTTTCTTGTTCTTTTGAGGAATTAGTCCATTTGACCTGAGCTGTCCATCATTGGCATAAAGTTGGTGCTAACATTCCCTTATTCTTTTAATGTCTATAGGACCTGTCAGGGTACCCGTTTTTTTCATTCTTCATATTGGTTATTTGTCTTCTCTTTCTTCCTTGGCTTGAATTACTTCAGTTAACCATCCCCCACATTCATGGATGTTTGGGTCATGCCCAATTTTTTCTTACTATAAATTGTGTGTTACTGTATAACCATGTGCACATACCGTTGCATATTTGCAGAGCTGAATCTTCATGGTAGATACTTGGAAGTGAGATTGGCTAGATCCCAAAATACCTATATACTTCTATTAGATATTGCCAAATTCCCCTGCATCATGGTTGAACAATTTTGTTTCCCTTCCAGTAGTATATGGAAAGTAGCTCTTTCTCCACAGCTTTTCTGACAGGATATGTTGTCAAGCTTTTGATTCATAAATCTGATACTTGAATGATGGTATATCAGTGTAATGTAATTTGGGCTTATTTATGCATAAGGTTAAAACGTCTTCTTAAAGTGCAATTATGTGTTTCCTTTTAGTGAATCTGTATACATTTTTTGTCCATTTTTTATTAGGTTTTTGGTTTTTTCTTCTGTTTAAAAGAGCTCTTTAGATCAGCAAACTGTAGCCTTGCCCAGACTGAATACTCTGATCATCTTCACAACTCAGTATTTGTACCTTACATGTCCTCTTGGTACAGTTGTACCTTCCTGTGGAAATTAACCCTCTAAAGTTTAGCATTTGCTTAAACATTTGTCTAAACATTTGTCTGTTGACTCTGCTTATGCTTATTGATTATGATTGTTATTTTTGTTTTGTTCTGTTTCTCGCCATGCAAAGTCATTTATTTTTTCTAAAAGTTGATCGTGGCTGGCAAGATTTACCCTTCTCCCAGGTTATAAAGAAATCCACCCACATTGTCCTGTAATACTTGCATATTTTCAACATTTGCTTCTATGTCTGGAATGTGTTTAGAGTATATTCTGATGTATAATTGGAAGATTCGAGGAATATTATCCCTTTCTAAATAACTATTCATTTTTTATAACACTACCTTTTCATGTTTATTCTGTACTAAATTTCCATTCTTCTCCTCTGTAAATAGCATCAATATTGAATAGGTTCATCAAAGAAGAATGGAATTTGCAAAATAAGGAGTCAAATTATTTTCAGTTTATTTAAAGCTAGGTTACCTAATTTGAACTATGTAAATAACTTTTGGATTTTTTTTTGAACTGTGTAAATAATTTTTTTGTTTTTTTGGAACTACGTAAATAATTTTTAATACAGCACAGGGGTGCCTGAGTGGCTCAGTCAGTTAAGAGGCTGACTTTCGGCTCAGGTCGTGATCTCACAGTTTGTGAGTTCGAGCCCCGCGTCGGGCTCTGTGCTGACAGCCCAGAGCCTGGAGCCTGCTTCAGATTCTGTGTCTCCCTCTCTCTCTGCCCCTCCCCTGCTTGTGCTCTGTCTTTCTCTCTCAAAAATAAACATTAAAAAAAAAATTTAAATACAGCACAGAATAAAATGTATGAACTCATTTATTTATATTGTTACTTATTCATCGTTTTGTAAGTTCATGTTGTTGAAATAATCAGCCCAGTTTTGCTCTCTATTCTGTTCAGCACCCAGGTCAGGACAGGACGTGGTTTCCCACTAATGTGGGATCAGATGATGGCCCCTACCTCGCCAGGCTTCTTCTCTCTTAACTGTACTTCAAAATGAAAGCTCAAAGAATGGATTTTAGTTCTTTTCCCAAACTGAGGTTTCCTTATGAAAGGCAAACAATCAATCAACTAGTAAACAATCTATCTTTGATACCAACCATGGATTGCTGTATATACAAAAATCCTTTTTAAAGTATCACCAACCCAATTAGTGATAAGACTATAAATTGCTGACAACATCCAATTAACTAAGGCTAAGGAGGAATTTCTAATAAATTATATCCTGTTTGTAACATCTATACACCTAGACTGGGAAGGCAGCCTTTTTCCTGCCAATTACAGAACTAAGGAAACATTTTTTTTTGTTCCATTCTACTCTACAGTCATTTCAAAATGGTAACTGGAGAGTTCCAAATATTTCTGTAATCCATTCTGCTTTGACAGGGACTTCTGTAATGAGGAAGCTGTTGAGAATGAATAGTGTTCTGAATAACCTATTTTATGTGACCAGTTAAAACAAGGGGTGTAGAGCCAAACACAATGAAGGGGATGGGTTACCAGGAGAAATGCTCATGTGGAATCAATTTTGTCTGCCTGTTGAAACTCAGAAACACTGACTTGAGACCAACGGAACACTGCTGACTTCTGGTTGTGCTGACTTGTGTGTGAATGAACCGCCAAAAGTTAGTTATTATCCAACAAGCCCCAGAAAACATGATCGCTTGGGAAATGGAAGAGATTGTGTAAATTTGCATCACAAACAGGGACAGCTCTTTTCTTAAGGATAATAACATTCATTTCCTACTTAAGAATTCTTTTAAATGTTGAAAAAAAAGTCCTTCTGTTTATATTTCAGGAGTGACAAGAAACACTCATCTGAATAATCTTTTAAGCTATATTTTAATATATCTCAATTCTAACTCACCTCTTGAGGTGGGTCTGAGTTTCATCTCTGTCTTAGTTTAGGTCTGAATGTCGTCCTTAGCAATGTTCAGTAAGTGTCATTGAACGGAACGCCTTTCAGTACCTGTTGTCGTCAATCAGTGAGTATACAGAACACACATGAACACGGAGCAAGAGAACAGCCCTCGATGCTGGATGACTACCATTTGTCCCTCTAGAATATTCTCCTCTCTTCTTTAGCCTCTTTGTCCCAAGAGACTGATCTGTTTGGCCTACATTGATGAGTTTGGCCAACATGGAGCATGGCAGGAGGGCAGAGGGGGTGATTGGGATATTTGCTTCCTGCACAGTCACCTGAGCTGCCTGCCTCACTGGGTCTGCCTCAGATCACAGCTTTGCTCAGAAGACCTCTCCCCACATAACCCCCTGTGTCCCTACGTCCTGATGACCTGCATGACTAGGAGAGGTAGCATCACCTGTAATACCTACACCTATCACCTGTTCCTTAAGGTACCGCCTCGTGCCTTGGGGCTTCCCCACTTTCCCCCACACCCTTTTTAAACAGCCCATTGTGAAACACTCTTTAAACCTGACTGTGCCATCAGTTACCTCCCGGGACCCTGACTTCTAAAGCCTCTTTGGAAATTTTACGGAATATCCTCAAACTGTCACAGACATGCCTGGGGCACCTCAAGCTAAGTCTGGAAAAGTAGCAGATGCTAATAAGACTTTCTTAAGGGGAGTGAGCCTGTTTGGATAAAAAGCAAGTCACTGCCTTTTCTGGGCAGGGCTTGAGGAGGAACTGGAAAAGAGGTCTGGAGCAGAAGGAGATCGTTGCATAGGAGACTAGTGATACCTTTACTTATGGTAATTCTAGTAACATTTTAGTGAAGTATTTTAGAAGCCCCTTGGGCGATGTATTTGCAGTGAAGGGGATGCCCTTTTATTGCAAACCAACCTACAAACTTTCACTGCAAACCAATATAATGAAAACTGATGGGCCATTAAGATGAAAAACAAGACACTTATCTTTAGACTGATACATAACAGGAGCTGTACATAATAGGAATGTAATGTATGCATGTTCATTGATTTTTCTGGATTTGTAAACCTTCAGTTGCAAGTCACAATTTTATATATTTTAAATGTTTATTTATTTGAAATCGAGAGAGAGAGAGAGAGAGAGAGAGAATGTGTGCAAGTAGGGGAGAGGCAGAGAGAGAGAGAGAGAGAGAAAGAGACCTAAGGAGGCTCCATGCTGTCAGCACTGAGCCCAACGAGGGGCTCGATCTCACAAACCGTAAGGTCATGACCAGAGCTGAAATCAAGAGTTGGATGCTTAATCGACTGAGCCACCCAGGTGCCCCAATAATCTTTATATTTTAAATTTTGAATCAAATATTTCACAGCTCACATGAAATGGAAACCAAGTATTCTAAATGTATTTGTATAATGAACAGTATTCCAAACTGATATTTAAAATAAATGCTGACTTTTATAGGCTTTCTCACTGAATAAAACTGATTATTTCAAGTTAATGGGGAAAAAACAGAAGTCGAGATAATGACAAGAGATCGACAAAATCATGCATCATGGATGGACTGAGCTATCCAGCCTTTCTGGAACATCTGGGATATGCCCATGCCATAGGCTGGCAGAGAGATTGGCATGAGGGCTACTACTGCAGGTTATGATCACTTCTTGGGTCCTAACAGAGCTTTGCCCTAGAAGTCTGTGCTAGAGCACATTGCCAGGAATTATTAACAGAGAAAGAAGGAAAGACTCTGGAGATAGGCAGTCTTAAGTTTAGACCTTTACTGAGTATTAGGTGGATACCAGGGGCTAATCTCTCTGGTTTCAGTTTCCCTATATATAAAATGGCAGTATCTACATCATAGGTTTATTGTGAGGGTTGCATGAGAATGTACATAAAAGCTCAAAAATAATGATCTGATTGAGTGTATGATGGCACAGCCATTTTGGAAGATACTTCAGCAGCTTCTAAGTAAACTAAACATATTCTTACCCCATGATGCAGCAATCACACTTGGCATTTATCCAAAGGAGTTGAAAACTTATATATATATATATATATATATATATATATATATATATATATATATATGTAAAAACCTGCGCACAATGTTTAGAGTAGCTTTATTCATAATTGCCAAAACTTGGAAGCAACTGAGATGTCCTTCGGTAGGTGAATGGATAAACATTCACCTATCCATTCAGTAGGTGAATGTATAAATCCAGACAATGGAATATTATTCAGCTCTAAAAAGAAATGAGCCACTAAGCCATGAAAAGACATGGAGGAACCTTAAACGCATATCACTAAGTCAAAGAAGCCAATCTGAAAAGGCTACACACTGTATGATTTGCGCTATAAAACATACTGCAAGAGGCAAAACTATGGAGACGATAAGAAGAGTAGTAGAGGTTGCCAGAGGCGGGGGGTGAGGGGAGAGATGAATAGGCAAAGCACAGAGGATTTTAGGGTAATGAAAATTCTCTTACGATATT
Source organism: Lynx rufus (assembly GCF_022079265.1). Classification (NCBI taxonomy): domain Eukaryota; kingdom Metazoa; phylum Chordata; class Mammalia; order Carnivora; family Felidae; genus Lynx; species Lynx rufus. The sequence goes on from NW_025814878.1 coordinate 8,152,105, forward strand.
ACAATGATGGATATATGTCATTCATTACACATTTGTCCAAATCCATAGAATGTGCAACACAGAGAGTAAACCCTGAAGGTAAACAATGGACTTTGAGTAACCATGATGTGTCGTCAGTGTAAGTTCATCATTCTGGTGGATGATGATGGTGGGAAAGATGTGCATGTGTATTGGGAGTGGTGGTATTTGGGAAGTCTCTGTACCTCCCTCTCAGTTCTGTTGTAAACCTAAAACTCCTCTCAAAAAAATAGTCATCTAGCAAATTAAAAAAAAAATAATAATTGTCTCATCCCACTTCTATCTAATTATATGATCCATTTCTCCCTAAGTCAGTAACACAATGTCAGAAGCCCTGTTTCATGAGGCTGACTTTTGCTGAGACCTGAAATGTGTGTTTTGTTTTGTTTTGTTTTTTTAGTATTTTAATGCCTTATGAATTGTATGGAATAGAGCAGTGTAGGAGCATTTTTTTTCCCAACAGTATGTGAATTGCTTCTACTTTTCACACTCCTACGTATACTAATATTTTCTGTTCCTACACGACGAATCATTATCATCAGTATTACCTGAGCAGCTAGTGACAGTCGAGCACTGCCTTAGATGCTGAAGATACATATAATAATTTGGCAGTTCCCTTATCTTCAAAACATTCGTATAGAAAGGACAAAAGCATACAAATCAGTTCAAGTACTGTAAATTGAATGCTCACCGTGTGCCCAGCACTTTGCTTATTACAAAGATCTTTTCATTTAATCTCACACCTTTTGGTAAATTATTAGGTAATGTTATTGATTTCATTGTTGCGTGACCTAGAGCTCAAAACAGTTAGGTAACTTGCTCATACAGTAAGAGAGCAGTAATCTGAATTTTCAGCTACTGCCATAGAGTATATACTCCCTGACAATGCTAATTCTGACATCGGGTACAGACAGTTAAGTTTTCGAACATTGTTACTCGATGTGTGATTGTGTGTGAAAACCTTTCTTATCGGTCCATAACAAGCTAAATAATGAAATCGAGAGTAAGCTTTTACAAAAGTTTACAGCAAATTTGACAGAGTGATTTTTTATGTCTATTAAATCTAATAGTAAAAACTAATTGGTGTTTTGTATTGCATCTTTCCTCCATCTTATTATTTATTTTTATTGTATTTGACCAAAGTACTGCTCCGTGGCTGATTGGAACGTTACAAACCAAAAAATAAAACAACAGCACCCTAGTCCTTTGCTACCAATAGTGTGAGTCACTCTTCTAATCCAGAGGATTAGTGGCATGGGAAAGGATCAGACATGAAGTAGAAATGATGATGACAGTGAGAACAGCTAATGATAATTGAGTACTTATTAGGTGCCAAAAATTGTGCTTCGTTTCTCTCTCTCTCCACGCTACATATGCACACAAACCATATAAACCACATGTATGCCATACACGTGATATATACATACCTGTGTGTAAACATATATATGCATACATGTATAAGTATGCGCATACAGTACCATATATAGGTACATGCATATATTTCTTTGTACAGAGAGAGTTCTCATTTAATACCTGCACAACAACCCTAAAACATGGAAGTAGATATCTACCATGGCCATTTTACTTGATTATGTTCTGGATATTACTGCAAACATCTGCTTCTCCCCCGAGTTATTCTTAGCTAAAACCAAATGAATGGAGTTCCTTTCATTACCAGTGCTTTTCTGTGAATATATGAGGATGGAGAATAATTATGCTTCCCCACCTCTCCTGTCCCCCTAAAAGTAAAACCAATCACTTTCCTTCTTATCTCTTTTCTATATTTCAGGGGGTACTTAGTGGGAGATTGGAAGGAGCTGTGTCAGGGGCTTCAGAAGAGCATGTATTCCTTCACCATGCTTAGCTTTTCTAGTAGCTGCTACTCACTCTTCCTGGAATGAGTAAGAATGTTCTGCTGTGTGAGTGAATGGTGCTGACTGAATTGATTCCATCACTCGTGTACTTCCTGGAGTTTGGTGTATTTGTTAAAAAAACAAAACCAGGGTGCCTGGGTGGCTCAGTTGGTCGAGTGTCTGACTTCGGCTCAGGTCATGATCTCACCGTTCCCGAGTTCGAGCCCCACATGGGGCTCTGTGCTGACAGCTCTCTCTGTGCTCTCTCTCCCTGTGCTGACAGGTTCTCAGAGCCTGGAACCTGCTTCGGATTATGCTCGCACCCTGACTCTCTGTCCCTCTCAAGAATAAATAAATGTTAAAAAGACCTTATAAAAAAACAAAACAAGAAGACTGAGGTGGTATGAACTTTATAATGGGACCAGTTTGCTGAAAATGGTTACATTAAAGGCAGAGTAGAAAACACACGGGCTTTTGAACATTTCCTGGTTACTAGATTGTGTCTTTTTTTTTTTTTAAGTTTTATTTATTTATTTTGAGAGACAGCATCAGTCGGGGAGAGGCAGAGAGAGAGAGAGAGAGAGAGAGAGAGAGAATCCCATGTAGGCTCTATAATGTCAGCGGCAACTCAAGGTGAGACTCAAACTCATGAACCATGAGATCATGACCTGAGTGGAAACCAGGAGTCGATGCTTAACCAGCTGAGCCACTCGGGTGCCCCTATATTGTGTCTTTAAATGTTCTTTGTTGGGGCGCCTGGGTGGCTCGGTCGGTTAAGCGTCCGACGTCGGCTCAGGTCATGATCTCACGGTCTGTGAGTTCGAGCCCCGCCTCAGGCTCTGGGCTGATGGCTCAGAGCCTGGAGCCTGTTTCCTATTCTGTGTCTCCCTCTCTCTCTGACCCTCCCCTGTTCATGCTCTGTCTCTCTCTGTCTCAAAAATAAATAAGCATTAAAAAAAAATGTTCTTTGTTTAGATGTCTATTAGTGTGAGACAATATACTGAATGTAACTTTGGAAAGAATAGATAGGATATTACCTCATATACTGAATATATCTGAGGAGGTGGCAGAGTTAAGCTGTTATACAATATAGAAAGTATTGGGAAATGCAAGAGAGAATCAGAGACAACCTACACTGGCTTAGTTGTAGAAAAAAGATTTGAGTAGCCTATAGGGATATTACATTAACAGAAATGTGGATGGGGTATATTTTGCATTGTAGCTGTCTTCTGGAGATGCTGGAACATAATATTAATCCCTTTATTCCCATTTAATGTGTTTATATAGACATTGATCTGTATTGAATTTCCATAGCAATTATCCCTGTTTGTGGAACTATCTCAAATAATCATTTGAGTAATTACAGTTAGGAGAAACGGTCTCTGGCATACCCTTTTTCAAATGTTGTGGTTTTGTTTTCTCTACTGACCTTTTTTCCCTATTTACAGTTTGTCTTTTTTTTTTCTTATGTTAACTTGCTTATCTTTTTTATATGAATTGAAATAATAAGTATATCTGCTCTCTGGAAAGCAGTTCAGTGATTCTCAAAATGAATATGCCACATACATTAAAGTGCTGTCTTTACTTCCCTAAGTCAACACATGATGATTCCATATTAATCAGTGGAATTTTCTAGAATGGCACGATGAAAGTAATAGAACCATGTGAAGGATTCTCCTTGTCACCATGTGGTGTTTAGGGCAAAGATTTAGTTCCATTTCTAAAACATTCACCCTAAGCTGATGCTGTTGTTCTAAACTAAGGCCAAGCCTGAATACGTCAGGTAAAGAGTGGAGTTTTTTTTTAAGGCTCTACTTTACTGTATTGGTATTTTAGCTTTCTGATATTGCCAGGTAATTGAATGACCTTCCTCTTCACCTTAACAGAGCAAATCTGGTTTCTGTTGGGGAACCTGTCTGCTCACCTATGCTAGAAGGACACCTTCTCCTTGTCTTGTGTCACTTACTTGACACACGCTGACTGAGCTCCCTGGTTCTCAAGCTTATTCATATGTGATGCAGTTCCTGGAAAACATGGTGCTTTTCACCACATATCATTCTGATGATGTTAACATTGAAATAATTAATTTTTAAATTCGTGTGTAAAGTTAAATACTGGCTTATATTAGATTCCATAACACACAAACATTAGTAGACACCAACATTTTAAGAAGGAAAAAAAAAGGGATAAACTTTATGAGACATTTCTCCTCCTTACATTAACTTTTCTCCTCTGACCAAAAGAAAGAGATGGTTGTCTGTGGTTGGAATAACTTTCTCCCGCTCACAAAATTTCAGTTCTTGGTGGGAGCTTAATTGAGACACATAATTACTGTTTCGTGTGTTTCGAAATTACTAAGATGAATGGCCCGGCCTCTGCCCTCAAAGAGCTCATACTCCCGTAGGAAAAACTCACAAAAGGCAAAACTATAAAACAGTATGAAATCTGAGCTACACTAGGTACTTTCCCGTAGGCTGGTCGGGCAAAGACGGCCAAGTTTAGGAAGCTCCTCTGCGAGGGGCTAGTGACACCTGAAGGGAATGAGACTCTTGAGGGTGTCAGAGTCCAGTAATGTACCAGACTTGGGCACAAATTACAAGTCAGAGGGGTAGGTTCACAGTACTGTGTCAGCACTGAGAGGGGAGTGCTTATTTCTGCCCCAAGGAGGTAGAAGGCAGAGGGCATAAGCGAGGTGAGCACCAAAGGGGTAGAACTTCAACAAGCTCTTTGTGATTCTTTCCTCCCACTTGGTAGTTAACTAGAACGTACCACGTCTTTCTGACTCGTGGACATAGCTCCTTTACATGCCAGTCACAATGCCCCACGTTCACAACTTAGTGTGGCCTGAGCCAGTGTTTCTCAGACTTTGCTAGTTATGCAGATAACCAAGGAATCTTGTTAAAATGCAAAATCAGATCCAGTGAGTCTGAGGTGGAGCCTGAGATCCTCATTTCTAAAGACCTCCCAGGGGATGTGGTTCTGCTGGTCCATGCACCACACTGTGAATGGCAAAGGCCTGAGTTTTAACTCTTTTAATTTTTTTAATGTTTATTTTTGAGAGAAAGAAAGAGACAGAGTGTGAGTGGAGAGGGGCAGAGAGCAAGGGAGACACAGAATCCGAAGCAAGCTCCAGGCTCCGAGCTGTCAGCACGGAGCCTGACGTGGGGCTTGAACTCACGGACCGCGAAACCGTGACCTGAGCTGAAGTCGGATGCTTAACCAACTGAGCCACCCAGGAGCCCCCTGAGTTTTAACTCTTAACGTGAGAACTGAAAAGTGGAAAGTTGGTAGAAGAGCAGAATCATAAGAGAAATTGTGATGTTCTGTGGAATAAAACGGCAGAATGCTCTGAGGACAGAAACTAGCAGCAAACTGTCCACGGTGCCCTTATCAAACAGCCCTGTTAAATAATGCTTTCACATGCGTCCAGTGGGTGCACATGAGCCAGAGCAAAAAGAGGGCCTGACTCTGATCCGCTTCTATACTTTAAAGGTAGAGGAAGACACAGCAGTAATTATATTTTAGTCTTACATATTTATATACTTATAAATATGCATGCAAATATTACCAACGTGAAGAGAGAACTGCAGCCTCAACATAGTGACATTTTAGCAAGCTTTATATATCACCTAGGAAAAGAAACACATGGACATATTCACTGATGGACTCAGACCTAACCATTCCAAGTATGCACCAGAATCACATTCTTAGCATTATTCATTCTGAGTGCACAGACATTATTTCTTGAGTTCTTCGTCGTTTTAATGTAATCATAAAAATGGTGTTTTTGAAAACAGCATGCTAAAAAATAGCCTCCCTCCCCCCCACACACACAAAAGGCAAAAACTAGTTTAGATGCAACTCCTTTTAGATAAACATGTCATGAGACGAGAAATGACTTTGAAAGCTTGCTCCATTACACAAATAAATGTAGGCTTAGCTGAAGCAGAGTGGTTATCAGAAATTTTAAATTGAAGAGTGAGTTGTTTTCCTTCACGGGGAAAATACATCACAACCAGGAATAAATGTCTGTCCATGTTGAATTGCTTCCTTGTCCACCCCAGTGCTAAAGAAGGCCTCATAACTTTGGCTTATTTAGCAAATACCTTTTTGGGGCTAAACACTGAATCAACAACTATATGGCAAATCTGAATGCTTTCACTAAACATGAGAAGATGGCTGCAATTATAATGAAGTTTGATTGTTGGATAAGGAGTTGATTGTGGGGACTCTGAGTCACTTGAGACTCCGTTCATTTACATGTGATAAAAATTACAGTGTTAATGGTGAAATGGAAAACTAGACTATTCGTCTTCTTTCTTCACTGAGTAAGCCTTTATGCAGATCCCTGAGATAGGAAGATTCTACCCAATGGATACAAAAACTTTACCACCCACCCTGTAAGAAATGATCTCTCAGCAAGAAGATAGTGATGGAAATCGTCAACATCTGTAGCCTGAAAACATCATACCACACCAGCTCTCTGGCAACACTGGAACAGCCCTCTCCAGTATTATCTTGAGAGTAGCTGTCACTTATTGAGTGCTGGCTATATGTATAAAAATTTGTTCCAAGTTATTTTACATAGTCAATCTGTTTGACCTTTACAGAATAATGATATACTATTCTATTATTGTCGATCCCGAAGGGATACTATGTGAAAGGATAAAGAGCACTGTTCAAGCATGACAGTATGTCTTAGAGCTATACGAATTGTATGTAAAAATGTGAAATCTCTGCTTTGGGAAAAATATTTTTTTAATCTGAGGAGTCTCCCATATTCACCATCAAAATATGCAATATTTTGCATGTACTATGGATAGAAATTACCGCTAGATTCCCAGGAAACCAATATATATGAGATTTTTTTTTCTCTTTCCTCTTAAGAGTTTTACAATTCTAAAGGGAAACAATATATAAATTAAAAAGATGAAGAATAATATTAATATAATATAATATTAATCAATGCTCATGGACAGTAGGATCTATAAGAGTGTAGAAATTGAAGGGGCGCCTGGGTGGCGCAGTCGGTTGAGCGTCCAACTTCAGCCAGGTCACGATCTCGCGGTCCGTGAGTTCGAGCCCCGCGTCAGGCTCTGGGCTGATGGCTCAGAGCCTGGAGCCTGTTTCCGATTCTGTGTCTCCCTCTCTCTCTGCCCCTCCCCCGTTCATGCTCTGTCTCTCTCTGTCCCAAAAATAAATAAACGTTGAAAAAAAAATTAAAAAAAAAAAGAAATTGATAACAACAAGGGCTCCCCTCTGTTTCCCAAATGTATTTTGAAGAGAGTAGTTAGCATGGGCAGCCCATTTCAGGAACAATAATCTCATAATTAAGATATCTTCTGTCTAACCATCCAGGTAAAATTGAAGCCTCTGTAAAGCAACCTCTTTCAAAGGATTCTCCAGCCTCCATTTGAATGCTGAAGAATACTTGGCTTGATACTAACCTCACAAGTAAATGAAGGTCTCATCTGACCATCAGACAGACTTTCCATATATGGAAGCAAGAGTCTCTTAATTGCTCGCATTCGTCAGTCCATCTTCTAACATTTGGGATCTTACAAAGCAGATCTATATTCTTTCCCACATGACGTCACTTTGGATATTCGAAAAGTGTGATTCTGATGGTCTTTTCTTCATTAGAGCAAACACCTTTGCTCTAAAAGTAGTATTCTTATGAGACATTTATGAGGGTTTTTATTTCTGTCCTCTTTCTAGTCTTCTGAGCATATTTCAATTTCTTTCTTAACTTCTGTTGATCAGAATTAAACATAACCATTTAACCAGCCCAGAGAAGACCTGTCACCAGCTTGTTTTAGAAAGCATGCTTCTATTAATACATTCTAAGTTTTCATTAACTATTTTGTTTACATAGTACTGTTGATTAATACCGAATTTATTGTCCAGTTGAAATCACCTGGAATTTTTCATAAGCTCCTTTTAAGCCATGTTTCTTCCCTCCTAGTCTTACGAAGTTTTTCTGTATCCAAGTTCATATCCTTATATTTACCTTTTAAATTCCATCTTGTTTTATTTTGTTCATTGCTCAAATTGTAAAGATTTTTTTTCCATTGAGCTATAATTGGTGTATATACATTGTGTAATTTTAAAGTGTACAAGTATTGGTTTGATATATTTACATACTGTACTATGATTAGCACCATGGCATTAGCTATCACCTCCATCATGTCACATAATTATCATTTCTTTTATATGGTGAGAATATTTAAGGTCTAGTCTCTTAGCGACTTTAAAGTATATAATACAGTGTTGTTAACTGTTAGCACAACACGATAGCCTCCAGATTTTATTCATCTTCTAACTGCAGGTTTTATCTTTGACTAGCATCTCCCCTGTCCCTCCAGCCTCAGCCCCTGAACCACCACTCTACGGTGTTTCTACAAGTTCAGCTTTTTAGATTCCACATATAAGTGATAGAATACAATATTTGTCTTTCTCTGTCTGCCTTGTCTCACTTATGTTGCCCTTGAGGTCCATCCATGCTGTTGCAAATGGCAGGATTTCCTTCTTTCTCATGGCTGAATAACATTCCATTTTATATATAAACCACAGCTCCTTTATCCATTCATTTGTTGACACATAGATTGTTTCCATATCTTGGCTAGTGTGAATAATGCAACTACAGTGACCATGGGAGTTCATATATCTTTCCTATATCCTTTTTTATTTGCTTTGGACATATACTCAGAAGGGAGATTGCTGGATCATATGGTAAGTCTATTTTTAATTTCTTGAGGAACCTCCACACTTGTTTTCCATAGTGGCTAAACCAGTTACGTTCCCACCTACAGTACATGAGTGTTCCCTTTTCTCCACATCCTCAACAATAGTTGTTATTTTCTTGTCCTTTTTTTAATAGACAGTCTAACAGTTGTGAGGTGATACCTCATTGTAGTTAAGATTTACATTTCCCTGATAATTAGTGATGTTGAGTATCTTTTCATGTACCTGCTGGCATTCAAATGAATCTCTTCTTAGGAAAAATGCCTATTCAGTTCCTCTGCCCATTTTTTTATTGGGTTGTTATTTTTTGTTATTCAGTTATATGAGATCTTTATATATTTTGGAAATTAACTCCTTATCAGATATATGGTTTGCAAATATTTTCTCCCATTTTGTAGGTTGCCTTTTCATTTTGGTGATTATTTCTATTGCTGTGCAGAAGCTTTTATAGTTGGATGTAATCCACTCATTGAGTTTTACTTTGTTTTGTAAAAATGGTTTTGATCACTGCATGTGATCCTGGAAAAGGGAAAAAGCAACATGAAGTAAAACTGTGATCAGGAGGAAATGAGATCAGAATTTCCTCCCTGTTTTTATTTATTTTTATTTATTTTATTATTGTTTTATAAAATTTTTCAATGTGTATTTATTTTCGAGAGAGAGAGAGACAGAGCTTGAGCAGGGGAGTGGCTCTGTATTTATTTTCGAGAGAGAGAGGGAGACACAGAATGTAAAGCAGCCTCTAGGCTCTGAGCTGTCGGCACAGAGCCTGACACGGGTCTCAAACCCTTGAACTGAGAGATCATGACCTGAGCCGAAGTCGGACGCTTAACTAACTGAACCACCTGGGCGTCTCTGTTCCTTGTTTTTAGAAGATACAAGTAATGCCCAACAACAACTCCAAAAAGCCTTCCTTCATCACTACCTCAGATTTATGGGTTTTCCTTGCTAGCAAATTTGCCTAAGCTTTGAGGGAGCATGAGCGTGATGTTCAAAGTTAATCTTTATTCATAACAGCTTTCCCAGAACCTCTAAGAACTAAATGAAGTGTTTTCCAAGGTGGCCACTGTGAGAGGAGCAGTCTGGGCTGCCACTGTACATGCTCCCAGCCCTCCAGGGCCTCACAGCTCAGTCTCAAGTCCCAATTTCAAGCACAGGTATGTGCTTCCCTGCAAAGGAGAAACCAATTTCCCCCATCTCATTCTCCTCTACCCTGTGAAATTAAATGGTTTCTTGACAGTCCCTGGGAGGTCGAGTGGAGGAAAAAAAAAATGGCCTCCAGATATTCAAAAGTATTTGAGAGTTTTCATCCTTGGTTATGCTCCCTGTGCAAAACTTTTTCTTCCCTTTTTTCCTTAATGCTATTAAGAAAATTTGTTTTGCTTAAAACTAGAATCAGCCGGGGGGCCTGGGTGGCTCAGCCTCTGACTTCGGCTCAGGTCATGATTTCGCCATTCCTGAGTTCAAGCCCCATGTCCGGGCTCTGTGCTGACAGCTCAGAGCCTGGAGACTGGTTCAGATGCTGTGTCTCCCTCTCTCTCTGCCCCTCCCCTGCTCATGCTCATGCTCTGTCTCTCAAAAATATATAAGCATTAAAAAAAACCCCAAAAACTAGAATCAGCAAACTCTAGAAAAGAAAAATGTAACAGTTATGCAGATTATCCCTTCTGTATGTACAGATAAACCCCCAGGGAATTCTCTTAAGCACCGCAGTTTAGAAGGGCCCACAGGAAGTAGATGAGAGGGTTCCAGGACGTGAGTGGTCACTATTTGCCTGTTCACCCAGAGAGAGCCCTGTCACTAAGTAGGTCTCTAGATTGTTTTTCTTCCCCTTCTCTGTGGTGTAATTCTTTGAACAATGCTGCTATGTAGCAAAATATGACAACAGACTGTTTTTCTTATATATAGCTGTATGCCAGGCAGCCCAGGAGAAGTTCAGACTCTGAACACAGTTGATATAATACTGAATATAAATACCAAACTGCTGATATTCAGGGACACATACAGACCGGTCAGAAAAAATAGAAGCCACCTGCTCCAAATAGTAGGGGTGCTTACACAAGAGAAATCAGTGAGTAGGAAATTTATTTTTGCCGGAAGGAAAATGTTTATGACACAACACACACAATTACCTCAGAAAAGCACAAAGAAGGCATTCACCTGTGATTTTTTTTTTCTAATGAACCAAAGGACTTAGAAGACAGTGAAAGGCTGTGCAAATCTAACATAATATTTGAACCTCTTTTCAGTGGTTTTAAACCACAACATTGCACCCAACATGGCATTTCTCTATGAAGTTTCCAAAATTAAATGTTTAACAGTGAGAAAATTAAGAATTAAATTAAATTAAATGTAAATTTGGGATAAGATGTAGGTAAGGACCTCTGGTATAAAGATGTATTGTGTTTATGTGTGTATGTGTGGGGGGTGTTTCTGAAGAAAACAGTTAAGTATAGATAAGTGCAAGAGATAATAAAATAAATACTCTTTTGCACAATACTCCAGTTAGACAAATATTATTATTTTGTTATTGCTTCACATCTTTGTAAAATAAATAATCAGATAAAATTAAAAACCTCTTCTTTTCCAATCACATTCCCATGCAAAGTCATGGATCTAGTTCATACTTTTATTACTTTACTATATATGTTACCCAGAAAAAAATAAAAGGTATTGCTTTCTATACTTATGAAAATTATGTTAATATTAATAAATATGCTAATAATATGTTACTATTAGGTCAATAATAGTTATATTAATAATAATACATAATAATAATATGTTAATATTTTGCAGCTATTTTTTCCATTCAGTGTTATTTTACGATCTCCCTGTTGAATCATATAGATCTAAGTTGTTCATTTTAAGTGTGGTTTTACAGATCATCATATAAGGAGATTGCCATTTTTATTCACTCCTGAAAAGATGAAAATGAATGTTTCCCATTTAAGGTACCAAAAATACTGTAATTAATGCCTTCATATGTGTGTGTGAAAGTTTCTCCAGTGTATTCACGTGAGACTAGAATTTGTTAGCTCTGTAGCCAATATTATTCTTCAACATGATTGTATGAGAGCTTCTGTTTACCACATCTTCTCTCAAAATTGGTGCCCTGTGACTTTTTAACTGTGGGAAAATTGATTAGGGAATCATTGAAATTTTATTTGAATTTCTCTGATTACTGCTTGTGAGCATTTGTTAATCTAATTCAGGATCTTTATATTTTCCTCTTCTGTAAACTGCCGGCACATCTCCTTTGCCCATTTTTCTCTTAGGTTATTAGTATTTTTCAATTGTGACATGTTACTTACATATTACAGACAATAATCCTTTGTATCCTCTAGTCTGGTTCTCATTTTTAACTCTATTTATGTTATCCTTATTTCTTCAAAGGTTTTTGATAAATTAGACTATATCAAAAATAATGTTTTCCTTTTTGCTTGGTCTTCTAAGAAATCCTTTTCTGGCCTGAAAACTATAAAAGCTATTTTTGATGTTTTCTTGTCATAGTTTTATCTTTGTGTGACACCTATTCATCTGAAGTTTATTTGTGTGTGTGTGCTCTAGCTTAGAAATGTAATTGTTTTTCATATGTAAATCTAAGTGTATCAACACTACATACTGAATTCTTTGCTGAATGGTGATGGAAGCATCCTTTAATCATGGAAGCCACGATTGCAAATATGCCTGAGTCTGTGTCTCAGCTGTGTACACATTCCATTCTCCTGGTCTACTTGTGTATTCCCATGCTAATGACATATTGTCATAATTATTGATTTATATTACTGATATGATACCCCCACTTGTTCTTGTTTTCAGAAATAGGTTGGTCGTTTTCAGCTCTTTATTCTTCCACATAAATTTCAGAGTCCCTATGTTGAGTTCTATGAATGATTAAATTAGAATTTGTATTACACTCATTGAATTTATAGAATAATTTGGGACAATTAACATTTTGAAGATATTCCATTTTCCTGCTTGAGAAAATAACCTATCTCTGTATCCAGGTTTATTTTCTGTTTTTTGATAAGGCTTTATAATATTTTCATAAAGTTCTTACACAACTTTTGTTAAAAATACTACCAGTTGCTTTTTCATTTTTTAACTCATTTGCAGGTTGCCTTTCTTTCTTTGATATATTATAATTAGTTATTGGTGGTGTAATCGAAGTATATTGATTTTTGAAGCTTAACCTGGTATTCGTCTTGAACTATCTCTAATAACTTTGTTGAATCTCTTGGAATTTCTTTGTAGACAACCATGTCACTTGTAAATATTAACACTTGTGGTTTCCTTTCCAATCCTTATTTGCTTTTTCTTATTGTATTGCATTGGCTAGGAAATGAATAATTTTCAGTGTTGGATGTGATAGAGTTTGTTGTCTTTTTCTTGTCACTAATGAAATTGCTTGTAAAATTCACCACTCAACAAACATTTCTCTGTTATCTACTGTGTGCCAGGCATTGTTACAACGAACAAAACAGACAAAAATCTCTACCTTTCTGGAAGTTATTTTCTAGTTAGTTAGACAAACAAGGGTGGATAGGTCATGCTGGGGGTGGAGTAAGGGAGGTGTAATTTTAAATAAAGAGCAAGGAAAGTTCCCCTGAAAACGTAATGTATGAGTAAGGATGAAGTTAAGCACTGAGTGCAGAACAGCCAGTGCAAAGGCCCTGACACAGGATTGTACCAGGCATGGTTGAGGGGCAGCAAGGAGGCCATTGTGGTTAAACAGAGTGAGTGAGGAGGAGAGAAAAGGACATTCACTCAGACAAGTGGTGAAGGACCAGATTGCAAAAATGCTGGCTTTTACTCTGAGTAAAATGGGAAGCACTGAAATATTTAGAGTGGATTAAGGTGGAAGAACCCTTGCTGAAATCATCTACTTAGGTTTTAAAAGACTCACTTTGGCTGCTGTGTTGAGACTAGAATGGATTGGAATAGGAAAAGAAAAGATGAGGAATAGTAAAAACAGAAGAGGGGTGGGTGGAAGGGAACAGTGAAGAGGGCTTACATTTGCTGATCTGCTGATGTGGGGGTCTGAATGAAAGAGAGGAGTCCAGGATGATTCCACAGGTCCCCCCCCCCCGACTCTTGGTCTGAATAATTAGAAAAATAAATCTTTTCATTTACTGAAAGTGGGAGAATTGTGGGAGGAACAGGTTGGTGGGGGAGGAAGGCGTCAGATTGGAACATGTTGTGACTGAGATGGCAAGTTGAGAAAACCAAGTGGAGACATCAGGTAGGTAGTTGGATATATGAGTCCTGAATTCAGGAAAGTCATCTTTACTGGACTTGTAAATTTGAGAATTCTGAACTGGAAACAGGTAGATCCTGTAAAAGTTCATCCCAAAAAATGACAGAGAAGAGTTCTAGGGACCGAATACTGTGGCCAACCAAAATTTGGAGGTGAGGGAGATGAAAAGGAAATAACAAAATAGACTGAGAAGTGACTAGTAAGATAGAAAGCAAACTGGTGAGGGGCGCTCAGTTGGTTGGGTGACCGACTTCGGCTCAGGTCACGATCTCACAGTTTGTGAGTTCGAGCCCTGCATTGGGCTCTGTGCTGACGGCTCAGAGCCTGGAGCCTATTTCAGATTCTGTGTCTCCCCCTCTTTCTGCCCCTCCCCTGCTTACACTCTGTGTCTCTGTCTCTCAATAATAAGTAAACGTTAAAAAAAATTAAAAAAAAAAAAGAAAAAAAAAGAAAGCCAACAGGTGAGTGTGGTACCCAAGAAGGCAAGAGAAGAAAGCATTCCAAAGAGGATGGAGTGGTCGCTGTGTCACAGGTGCTGATAGGCCCAGAGATTATTATAAAAGGACTCTTAGATTGAACAATTTGGGGACATTATTACACATATAAAAACAGTGTTAGTGGAGGGAAGAGCAACCCTTCCATTTCCCTAGTTTATGTAGTCTTAAATTTAGTTCTTGACTATTCTAAACAGAGAAACATGGGTTTTTTTTTACTTGAGATAGTCAATAAGTTCAACATCAGAGTTTATCAATTTCAGTACTTAATTGCTTCTTATATTTCATTCCTTCCCTCTGACTTTGTTCTCTTCTGACCGAAGTAGATTATATACCTGTTAACCGTTTAACTGGAAATGCTATAAGAATACATAAGCATTGACCCATGAAAATTTTTTAGCTCCACCTCTTACATGAACATAGAAAAACATTTTTAATATGTATTTTATTCTCCAATTTAAAAAAAAATCAATGCATGAAAACATAATTTTGAATGCATAAGCTCACAATGCCAAAATAAAGTACATTATGGTTTTAATAAGTATTGCTGTCAGTCATACATGACATTGTATGTATATGATTTACATACACTGCATATTATGAATAACATCATGCATCTTTTCTTTTTCTATTAGTTCATGCTATATTTGATATTATTCTACTAAAACAAAGCTTTATTTTTTTTATTTTTTTATACTCAACAAAGTGGTAGGTCAGGATTGGTCTTATAAATAGGTGACAAGCAATTTGGCCTGCTCTGTAAGGTCACAGGTAGTGTGCATCCTGTATCCTGATGTTTTTCTCATTCGACATGATATATACATTCCACCAAAGTAATTTCCCTGGATTTGAGGACTTTTCATCTTTCCACAGTTGTCTACTGACTGAACACAAATCTAGGTGGTGGAGGAAAGGGTGGTGTTGCCTTTGCAACATGGACTCCTAACAGAGAAAAAGGCACTTTGCCAATATTATCAAGATTAGGCCCCCACAGGGTGAGTCAGATGTATCAAAAAGGAAAGGAGATGCAGTGTTCTGTTTTTTGTTTTTTTTTTTTAAGTTTATTTATTTATTTTGAGAGAGCGCAAGCACGGGAGGGGCAGAGAGAGAGGGAGACAGAGCATCTAAAGCAAGCTCTGTATTGACAGCAGAGAGCCCGATGCAGGGCTCCAACTCACTGACTGTGAGATCATGACCTGAGCTGAAGTCGGATGCTTAACTGCCTGACCAACTGAGCCACCCAGGCGCCTGCCCCCAGATTCAGTGTTTTAGAAGAAGCTGAGAGAAGACCAAAAACAAACTTGATCTTCCTCACAATGTTACATAGTTAGAAACCCCGCAACCTGATTTGGAAATCTCAGTTAACCTTACTGTAAACATCAGTGGAGAAACAAGTTATGTACACCTGCCACAATCATTTAAAGGTGTTCAGGAAGGGAAGCAGATGAAATCATTCTTTAGTAAAAAAAGAAGTTGAATTTTCAAACTTTATCATATTTACCTTACCAGTTGATTTTGATTATGTGGCAACATTGTGATAATAATTTATGTAGCAGACAACAGTGGGTAGAAGTTTGTCCCAAAAAGTGTTTAAGATATTCTCTTAAAAATGTGTTCTTGGGAATTTTTATTTGACTGCTAAAGCTTATTCATTTTTACCTTTTCTTTTTTTTTTTTTTTGAGTTTATTCATTTATTTTGAGAGAGAGAGAGAGAGCAAGCACGAGTAGGGGACGGGCAGAGACAGAGAGGGAGAGAGAGAGAATCTCAAGCTGGCTCCATGCCAGGCTCCAGCGCAAAGCCTGATGCGGGGCTTGAACTCACAAACCATGAGATGTGACCTGAGCCGAAACCAAGAGTCAGATGCTTAATCAACTGAGCCACCCAGACGCCCTGTTTTTATCTTTCCTTATCTGCTCCCCCTAATTAAATTATGTTCCCTTCAGCATAGGCAACTTCTCTTTCCCTTACGTATTTCATACCTTAATGTCTTCTCTCTTCTTTCAGCCAGTTGGGTACTGAAGCAGCTGAAATGCGAAAAAGACAGCAGTCACAAAATGAAGGAACACCTGCTGTGTCTCAAGCGCCTGGAAACCAGAGGCCCAACAACACATGTTGCTTTTGCTGGTGCTGTTGCTGCAGCTGCTCCTGGTATGTGGCTTTCTCTGTATGACACTCCCCTGAGCTGGGTCCTAACTGGAATGGATACGCATGTTCATTCTTGGTGTCATAGAAACTTCTCAGTCTGTCTCCTTTTCCTCCTTTACAAGTAGGGATTACTGGAGACCATCACTGGAAATAGAATATTTCCCCAGAACCTGCACTTAAGTTGATAGTAAGGTAAAGAATGAAAACTTATTTTATATCCTGTTTTTCTCCATCCATGCTTCTTAAAGATGTGGGTAAAAATAAGATTATGGGTATGTATTTGTTTAACCGTAAAGAATGTTCTCCAGTGTTCCAGAAGGTGCGAGACTGTTAAGACAGTACCTAGCAGTACTGTACATCATATTCGATGTTGTGTTTTAGTTATATGGTATGTCACAGAGTGTTGATCATTCATTCACAGAGCCACAAAACCATGAGTCAGTGTGGCACTCGCAGCTACAGACTCCTGATACAGGACAGAGTATGAAGTCTAAGTCAGTCAACTAAAAGCCAGAGAACCTGCTTTCCTTTGTGATTTTATCACTGACAGGTTCTGTGACCTCATACAAATGTTTCATTTCTGCTTTTTGGTTTCTTCATTGGCAAAATGATGGAGAGTTAGCCAAACTGATTCCCAGAGTCCTGTCTAGTGCTAAATTTCCATGATTCAGGCACCTCAAAACACCTGCTCCAGTTCCAAATTCTCAAAGTGCCTTCAAACAAGAAACTCAGCAAGACCCAGAGTCCTAAGATTTAAGCACATGAGACTCCCCAGGGGATGCTAGACTTAATGGAACTTTCCATAGAACTGTAAGTTTTGGGGCCCTTAAGATCCAATTTACAAGTGGATCTTCTGGATCTCCCTGCTTATTTCAAAACTCTGAAGAAATGCCCAAATGCTTGTACCATCTTCTTGTGTATGATTACTACAGTTTCCTGACATCCATTGAGGTTATTGTTATGATATGGTGGCATAATATTCAGTCATTATGGCCAAAATAGAAGATGAAATGTATTAAACTTCACTAGTAGCCATGGTGTTGAAAAAGCTCTGTCCCCTCTACTAAACTTCATTTCCAGAAAACCATCAGACATTTCAGTAATTTGGAAGGTTTTAAAGTAGTTTTTATAAATATCAAAATTGCTCCGCAGATGATGATTCTTTGTTAGGGAAAGTCCTATCTGACTCCTTCCCTTTCATTTTTAAGCCTTAACTATTTCAGATGGAGGAAATAGAGTTCTAGAGGAGGGAGCTATTTCAATAAAATTGTATATATTTTTTTCCTTTATTACTCCTAAAAAATATTTTTTTTCCCTTTATTACTCTTAAAGAGATCATCTAGCTCTGGCCTGAATCCATGAAGTAAAGGGTAGTGATTTAATATGGTGTTTCAGAAGTCAGACTGCCTGGGTTCAAATCTTATCCTCATCATCACTGTCTGTTGACCTTCAACAAGTTACATTATTAATGTCCTAAATTCTTCATACATCAAATTACAGTAATAAGAATCCCTACTTCATAAGGTTGTTGTAAACATTGAATGAAAGAACAGTGCCTAACACATAAGTATGTGCTTAAGAATTAGCTTGCTGGGTTATAGCACACTTCATATTGGAAGACTAATATTTGAAATAATGTATACATGTCTTTAAAAGATCAGCTTATGGATATAATATAAAAAATAATCTTGGAAAAGGAAAGGAATTTTATTGTAGATTCTGCATAAGACATCACAAATACATTGTTACGTAGTGTTGACGATTATACTTATATTTCTTATTTATACTATGCTGTGTTCTAGAAATCATATATGATTTTATTTGCCTGATAAAACTTATTTCTGAATTGTTTCAGGATTAAAACACCAAAACAGATAAGAGTACTGAAGTTTTGTTGTGCTATATTTGTTTGCTGCCAAACATATTTGGTTATATTTGCTTTTATCTGGCTTACATATATTTAGTGAGACTTGCTTTTCTTCATTCTTAAAGGGCACATTGAATAACAAAACATTCAATATGAGCTTATGAACATCAAATTGTCACAGACCACAGACTATGGATGGAGAACAAAACAGCTTTTGGAAGCTGCCTTAACTCTCCGCACCTCTAAGGTGACGTGTATTTCAAGTCATGCACTTGGCGCATTGGATGAGCGCTCCGTGAGGCTCTATGAGTTCTGGACTAACGTGTAATTGTCAAGAATTGTGTTTGTGAGTAATAAGTCGCGGATGCCTCAGTCTAAGCCATAAAACACACAGTCTACAAATTTATAAGTCTTCCGTATGTGATAAATGATAGGTAATTTCTAACATAAACAACTTGAAAAAAATGAAAGTTAAATTGCTTTGAATTATGAGTTTTAATTGTGACAATGTTATCTCATTGCAAATGAGAATTTCCTTAATATGTGCATTTAAAAAATATCATTATTTTTATATTTTGAGTTTAAGGAAAGAAAATGTTAAAGCCTTCTTAGAGTGGAAAACAAAAGAAAGAAATGTTCTTCAAAATTTCCAGGCTAGGTCAGAGGAGCAGAACAGAAAGAAACACTAAAAAATGTTAATTTAGGGACCAAAATAAAGTTAGAAATCAAAATATGAAGGAACTGTCGTTTGTAAATAGGAGCAGTTGTCATGTAGCTGGTTTTACCTCCTTTTAAGGAAATAGAATGCTAGGAAAATAAATTTCTGCATCTAGTAATAAATACAAATACCTCACCCTAGCCTTACATATTATGAGTTTTTTAAGCAACACAGTATTTCCCTCAAATTTGTATTTCTCTTTCATATGTCAGTGTCAGCTCCTCTCCCATTTTTAAACTTATTCCTGTCTTAATAAAATTACCACTGTGCTTTATGTTGGGGGATGATACAGAGATCAAGTACAACATTGATGAATATTTCCAGTTTCCTTCCAAAACCTAAAAAGTTGGGACTTAATTCATAATGACTTGTTAAGCTGATCTGTTCTCTGTCGCTTTTAAGAAACCACTTCTGTCCCCAAATCAGTCTGTTTCCCTTCTCTCCCCACGGCCTTACATTGCAAGAGGAGAAAACAAGGGAATGTGGTTTAGAGCATGTAAGCTGTGTTACGTAAAGAATCATGGACGTCTAGTCTTGGCCATAAAATGAACAGCATATAAATTTGCAAGTCTTTCCATGCATGGGACTAAGTTGTTCCTGACCAGGAGGAGAGAGAGTTTTGTCAAGACTTCCTGTCTAAAGGTTCAAGGCTACCACTGTGAAAACTGAATTTATATCAAGATTCAGACAGAGGTCGTTTACTCTCTTCCCTTTTCTTGATGGGAAAGAAACCTTTGAAAGATATGGGCTCCTCCCCCACAGAACTGCTGTCTCCAGGACAGTAGGGGGCAGTGAGGGCTTTCACACACATATGCACTGGAGACAACACCTGTGAAGGTGCATTGCAAAGTACAACCTGCTGTGGGCTCACGAAAGCAAGGTGCCTCAAGAAGGAGATGGAAAGGTAGAGCTTTCAAAATGTATTTTGAGCTTAAAGCTAATGTCCAAATTGTCCCACAGACCCTCTCCTAACATCAGAGGTTATGGTAAAATAACCTCGACTGTTTTTTCCAAAGAAGTCTTTAATTTTTTTTTAACATTTATTCATTTTTGAGAGACAGAGAGAAACAGAGTGTGTGAGTGGGGGAGAGATAGAGAGAGAGGGAGACACAGAATCCGAGGCAGGCTCCAGGGTCTGAGCTGTCAGCACAGAGCCCGATGCAGGGCTTGAACTCACGGACCGCAAGATCATGACCTGAGCTGAAGTCAGACACTTAACCGACTGAGCCACCCAGGTGCCCCGCAAAGAAGTCTTTAGGTGTGAATCCATCCCTGTTTTAATTCCTTGTTGCTCCTGGTGGTGTCCTATCAAGCAGGACAGATTTCCATGTTCAATCATAAAAAATCAGAACTCAAGAGACTTCAGCTCTTATCTCTCCAAAGTTTCCTAATGACTTCTCATGCTGTTTGGTAGAAGTAAGGGGATAGCTCCAGGGGAGTTGGCGGCCACAGTATTTCTGGCCACAGCCCTGGGCTCCCCTCTTGGCAGTTTCCAAGGGGATGGTTCTGTCTTTAGCTGTTTTACATATTAGACTTAGGTATAAGCTTTTGTTTGAAAGAAAAAAACGGCCGTGTTAAAAAAAAAAAAAACTGTCTGGAAAATGCTGTCTCTAAGGTTCCACCTAAGGAAACTGAAGGCTTGCCTACTCTCACAAAGCTCATTAGTTAACGAAAGGCTAAAATTCAAGTCATTTAACATCCAGTCTGTTGTTTCGTCCACTTGAAGCTGACACTTCCAAACTTTTCATTTCCAGGTTTGATATGAACCGTTTCCAAAGCTTTTTAGTTTCCAAGTCGAATTCAGAATCTCATGCACTACTGTCAAAATCAAATTCACAATCTCATGCACTACTATGTATTGCCTACAAGATTTGGGCCACTGCATCAGATACTCTTCATTCTTCTCAGGAGAAACTGTCCCTCAGACTGAAATTAGTGAGCCCTGTGAAAGCTAAAATCATCTTCCTTTTGGACACGTGATTTCCCAGAGTTCCCAGACCATGGGCTACATCTAAGCAAATGTTAAGCACTTCATAAACATGTTTTCAGTTGCCCCTCCCTCCATTTTTAGCTAGTACCACAGTCTCTGTAATTCAGAACGGTCCAAAAATAATGTCCTGTTTTATACTCTGTTGCTGTCACACGTTAGCTCTCTGCAATGAAAATACTACGGTGCATGCTTTAAAAGCCAGAGGTTATTTTTCAAAAGGAAAAACAAAATCCATGTCTGCTCCATGGTAAAGAAACCACCCCCTGGAAATAAATCTGCTAACACATGTAAGGTGAATCATTTCATCTGAGGCACCAGTGAATAAACACTTTTACCTGTCACCCTCGCAGACCTGATTCATGGTACGTGGGAGCTTGAGTTATGTGCCTAGGATTTCCAAAGTACTTGTAACCAGTCCCCAAAGTATCGCTTACAAACACTTCTACAGTTTTGAAACTCCATCTCCCCATGGCGTAGTGAATTTCCTCAACAGTTTCTAGACTTACATAAACCTTAAACTTGCACCATCAAAAGATATCTACTGAAATGAACCCAGGTTTCCCAGGCCATAGCCACAAAAAACCCAAAAGTGGACATTAGGACCATGGACCATCTATATGTCACACATTTGTGAATTCTCTCATTTACAATTTAGTGAATGCCTATTATTGCCCCGTACAGTTGTACTTCTTTAAATTTTTTTTTCAACGTTTTTTATTTATTTTTGGGACAGAGAGAGACAGAGCATGAACAGGGGAGGGGCAGAGAGAGAGGGACACAGAATCGGAAACAGGCTCCAGGCTCTGAGCCATCAGCCCAGAGCCCGACGCGGGGCTCGAACCCACGGACCGCGAGATCGTGACCTGGCTGAAGTCGGACGCCTAACCGACTGCGCCACCCAGGCGCCCCACAGTTGCACTTCTTTAGCTTTCGCCACATTCTCCCTGCCTCTTCATCAACAGAGAATAAATTCTCAAGAAGCAGTTGAACCTGGAAGGTCACCCTCTAGAAAGCTTGGTATTCAAACTGCCTCCGCCAGGTCTGTGTGACATATGACCAGAAGGCTACGTATTGGAAAAGTGCCAGAATTAGAATACCTCGATCCTTTTCCATTGAAGGCATACCATTGGTACTCTTTTTGACTCTGTGTTTACTATAAAGGCATATTTTTTGAGTATCACATAGCAGTGTTTAGATCAGCAGTGGAAAGATGGATGTGTATAAGACAAAATAATAGATGACAATGTTATGCCCAGTCTCATTTAGAAGAATAGAAAGAATGAGCCAGAAAAGGGCTGGAGAAAGGTTAAATTAAGTCAGAAGGAGGCAAGAGCCAGCTTAAAAGGATAGCCGATTCAGTGAGGAACAAAGGAAGTGTCCTCCTGAGTGCTGGGGACACCTGTGAGGACACCTGTGGCATGATTTCCCTGAAGGGGTGGGTAAGTAAGAAGGAGAGTCTATGGTGTGAGGAGCCTGGTAAGGAACCACAGAGCTTTTAAGAGGATACAGACAGGTGAGGAAGGGGAAAGTCAGGTGGCATAAACCTCAGAGAATGCAGAAGAGGAATGCCAGCACCCCCCACACCGCGTCTTGCCCTGTGGGAAATGGGCTACGGAAGGAGAACACAGGAGAGTGTGTGGGACATGGAAAGGAAGTTCCAAAGAAAACAAGTATCCTCAGAATGAGAGAGAGAGAAGCCTCACTCTGGTGAAGAAACCCAGGGGCTGACAGGAGAAAAGATACTCTAGGTACAGAGGTTGGGAGTGCGTTCTGGGACAGGGCCCTGCAAGGACATGAGTGGGGTACGCTGGCCCAGATACCCCAGTTGACTTCAAGTCGTTTTAGGTTCAGACTCGGGGAGAATCTCTTGAATCTCAGCTGACTTACTATATATATGTGGTGATGTGGTGAGAGCCATCTGGGTCTGGATGGGCCAGGATGTGGCAGACTTCTGGGATGACCTTGGCATTGGGTCAGTGCTGTTAATACCTATGGCCATGCCTCCCACCGCCCTGAACAAAGCTGAACACACGGAGGGCCAGGTAGACTCCCCAGCTCATTCTGCTGGTTTTCCTACTAGTGATTCTCCTGTTTAACATGTGTTTTGTTGTTGTTGTTGTTTTAGGTTAATAACTTTAAAATTTATTATGTGGATATATATAGTTGAATTCATAAAAGCTCACATTAGTCAGTTGGCACGGAACATTTTTGTAAACATATACACTGTTTCATACTTGAAAACAGCCAAAAATAAATTGGCTTGTAGCATGTTATTTGACACATAGTAGGTGTTTAATTAATACTAGGATGTGAAATGCAGGATTGAATTTGGACTTATGAAAATGTGTCACAAAAATTATTTTTAAAAACTATAGGCATAATCTCTCAGGCCTTTGTGTAATCGTGGGGCAGGTAATGCTTATTAGATTTCTATCACGTTTCTTCTTACGCACCATTTTCCTTCATTCTCTCTTGCACACGTGCATGTGTGTGTTAGGAGTAATAGTGGTAGCATACTAGTAGTAATTGGTAGTAGAGAGGGGTAAGGGTTCTGGAACAGAGCATGAATACTCTAGTATTCCTAGGGTCTAAAGTGAAGAGGACAAAACAGAAGGCTGAAGCGATAGGCAGTGACAAGCAATAAAATGCCTTTAGTGTCATATTAAGGAGTTAGGACTTGATACTTTTTTGGATATAAGACGTGATTGAAGTTTATTAAGTAAGGAGGAGACGCAGTCTATTGCATGTGTTAAGTATACCCTTCCGGAGGCAGTGGAAATATATGGAAGAACAAGACAAAAAAACCAAGGAGAATATTAGGAGATTTTGTAATAGCCTCAGTGAGAGATGTTGGGAGCCCAAAATAAAGAGATGATTTTAAAAAGGGACACCTGGGTGGGTCTGTTGGTTAAGCCTCAGACTCTTTTTTGTTTTTTAATTTTATTTAAATCCAAGTTAGTTAACATATAGTGTAATAATGATTTCAGGGGTAGAATTTAGTGATTCATCCCTTATATATAAGCCCCGTGCTCATCCCAACAAGTGCCCTCCTTAATGTCCATCACCAGTTTAGCCCTTCCCCCCACCCGACACCCCTGCAGCCAACCTCAGTTTGTTCTCTGTATTCAAGGGAATCACCATCTCTCTTTTTCTCTTACAGCCTCCGATTCTTGATTTCAGCTCAGGTCATGATTTCAGGGTCGTGAGATGGAGTCCCACATCAGGCTCCCTGTTGAATGTGGAGCCTGCTTGGGATTCTCTCTCTCCCCTCTGCCCCTTCCACACTTGCATGTGCATTCTCTGTCTCTCTCAGAAATAATAATAATGATGATGATAATAATAATAATAATAATAATATAAAGTAAAAGGACTGGAGAGCTTACCAATTCAAGAGACACTGGATGTACTGCCAAGAATTTACACTAGACGAGGGGCACCTGGTTGACTCAGTCCGTTAAGTGTCCAGCTACAGCCTAGGTTATGATCTCAAGATTCACAAGTTCGAGGCCCGTGTTGAGCTCTGTGCTGACAGCTCAGAGCCTGGAGCCTGCTTCAGATTCTGTGTCTCCCTCTCTCTCTCTGCCTTTCCGCTGCTCATGCTCTCTCTCTCTCTCTCTCTCTCAAAAATAAATAAACATAAAAAAAAAAGAATTTGCAATAGATGAGAAACAGGAGGGACAGATAACTCCACTTGCTCCAGGGGCTGGGTTGATGGGGGCCCCATCAGATGAGAGGACACACGAATAGGAGGGTGGTTAGGGCAGGGCATGTGATGAGCGAGCCCAGCTCTGTGTAAGGCACCCCAGGAGTTGGCTGTGGAATGAAGCTGTGAGGTAGGGAGGGCCACCTCGGGGAGTTCCAACACTGAAAGAGAAAGCAGTGGCACTCTGCATGCACAGAGCGCAGAGAAGAGACTGTCTGAGGGTGGCACAAAACACACAGCTCTAAGCTGGCACAGAAGCCACGAGACGAGTCGCACAGACAAGACACTGACCGATGTTGCTGATGCACAGCACACCGGGGAGGTCCAGTGGGATAAGACTCGTGGAGTATCTTGTCACCTGGCCAGCTGGGAGTGGGTCCGTGAGCTCTGTGAGGATCCTGCTTCTCTTGAAGGTGCACGAGGAGGAAGGATTTAGAGAGAAGAGCTGCAGACGGAGAAAGGAGTACACTCCTCTTCAAAGGCCCGGAGGCACCTTCATCTTTCAAGGTGAAGGTTCAATTTGAAGGAAGCTGGGATTCCCTTCTTGACTCAAAGCACAATTATTCAGTTTCTAAAACATTAGGGAATTCAGCACTTTCAAATCCAGACAAAATTTATTAACTCTCTGGACAATATTTAAGAATTCCCCCTCCAGGGGCGCCTGAGTGGCTCAGTCGGTTGGGCGTCTGACTTTGGCTCAGGTCATGATCTCGCGGTCTGTGAGTTCGAGCCCCGCGTCGGGCTCTGTGCTGACAGCTCAGAGCCTGGAGCCTATTTCAGATTCTGTTCTCCCCCTCTCTCTACCCCTCCCCTGCTCACGCTCTGTGTCTCTCAATAATAATAAATAAACGTTAAAAAAATTTTTTTAAAGAACTTCTCCTCCAGCCTCCCCAGAGCAATAATACAAAACACACAGTTACATGTTTGCTACCCCTACCCTATCCACAAAATGCGGTAGCTATTACATCTGATTGAAATAAGTATTCACTCTTTATTTTTGTTCCTCTCATTAAAACCCTTTATTATTTCTTGTAGATCTGGTTCACTTTTTCATGGTGTTGGCATGGTAGACCTATTAAAATATGCCTGCTATTTTAGGATGTCATTCAGGAATTACTTGTTCCTTGTCAGATACAACAATAAAATCCACTTCTTGTGAATATGAAATTTATTGTATCATAGTCTGCTTAATTGGGTTATATAAATATTATAAGTTCCAATGCTATGAAATTCATATCTCTGTATCAGATGTCAGTACACTATGTATCAATGTTCACTTCATGCCTGGAAGCATGGATTCCTAACTAGAAAGCAAATTTCTGCCATTGCTACTTTTTCTATAAAGCAACATAGATTATTTAAAAGTACAGGGCTATTTTAATCGACTAATTCTGTAAGAGTGGAAAGATAATTCCATGTGTTTTTTTCTAAACAGATGTTGTCTTGCCATATTTAAAGATTACATACAAATTCTAACGTGTCTTCCTCATATGAAGCCTACTAACAAGAGACCGCATGGGGTAGGGAAGCAACGAGCAATGCTGGAATTAGACCGAGATGGGTCCTGGTTCCATGACATACAACTGTGAAACCTTTGGCAAGTGACTTGTCTGAGCCTCAGTTTCTTCATCTGTAAGATGTAATGAATAACACACATAAATCAGTGAGTTTAGGTTTCAGTACGTTCTAGGGGCCTCCTGAATAATCCTTTATTGATATGTTTTACTTCTGTCCCCCTTGCAAGTCTCAGTCTGAAAGGAAATTAACAGACTTTGTAGGATTTGAACGCTGTATGCCTCGTGACTTCTATTCACATACTGTCAGCAAATGTAAGAGAACCTGTTCCTGCATTCTGTATCCCTGGTTCTTTTTCCCCAAATGTCACTCACATTCACCAGCACAGGTACAACTCAGCATTCCTGGAGCATGCACTACACAGCCATAGGATTCCCAGACAGTGGGATATCCTATTCTGGAGCTAAATTTCCCCACAGATCAGGATTATTGCCTTCAGTCATAATTGTTCTCAAGGATGCTTCCCACCTCATCCCATACATATTCATGCACACAGTAACTAGAACATACCAGGGGAGGGATGAATGGAGGATTGTAAGTGACCCTCTCAGCCATCAGATGTCTTTCTGAGTAGCAACTACTAGAGTTCTAACTCTTTCACTCTTCTTTGGATGACAGGCACACAAGTTAACTAAAACCAGAAGCTTGAGCTCCAACTCAACTGATGCTTTCAAGGACTTAGATGACTGCGTGCCATTTTAATAACAGCGTCTACTAACTAAATAGGGGTCCATTTGGCCTTTTCACACCCAAGACTATTTGCTTTACCACAGAAGCATCAACTAACTTAATTGTGGCTTACAGGAAAAATTACAGTGGGTGGAAGGAAGAGCTTAAAATAGGATTTCAATCAACCTGAGAACTGAAATGGAAGAGAGATATTATATAAAGAACATCTAAATATTCGGTGCTGTACTTCTCATTTTTTTATAAAGCAAAGTGCCTTTTTTTTTTAAGTTTATTTATTTATCATAAGAGAGACAGAGACAGTGTGAGTGGGGGAGGGACAGAGAGAGGAAAACAGAAAATTCCAACCAGGCTCCATGCTGCCAGTACAGAGCCTGACGTGGGGCTTGCTCATGAACTGCAAGATCACAACCTGAGCCAAAACCAAGAGTTGGATGCTTAACCTACTGAGCTACCCAGGTGCCCCAGTCCTGTACTTCTCTTAATTTTAAGGCGGGGGGGGGGGGGGGAGCGGGGAGAGACCTGTTTATACCAAATAAGAAACTTTGGTTATTTAAGCTGAACGCAAACTTTATGTAATGGATCCAGACTTTAACCATGTAATAGCTTGTCAGCAGTCGGCCTTCTAAATCAAACTGGTGTGTCAATGAACCTAAAAATAATTGGCTTGGAGTTTGAAATAAAAATTTAATACCAAAGGAAAAAGGGGATCTTTCAAACCCATTTTCAAACAGAAGCATGTATAGTGAGAAATTGGTAGCAAAGAGAGAGGGGATGAGTAGATAAAGAGATTTCTCTTCAGTTTCCATGCATCAAAAGAAGAAATGATTGTTTACATATAACCCAAACTTGAAATAAAATAGTTTGGAGAGTCTTCTCTCACAATGGCTCCTTTAAAGAATATTAAATTAAAAAAAAAAAAAAAAGAAAGAAAGAAATTTCCTGCCTGTTGCTAGTTAGAAACCTTGTCACGTTAATTTGTTCCAAGAATGTATGACCTCAGTTCCATATTACTGCAGCCAGAGACATTAGAGTTTCAAACAATTTATTGGGATGGATATCTATAATGTTAATAGGATTATGCCTGCCTTTTTTTTTTTTTTTTTTAAGACTAAAGTGTTCCTAAGTCAAATGACTTAAGGCTGGGGAATATCCAGAACGTTTTCTAAATGCCAAAAAGGAAAACTTGGTGCCATTATGCACACCTCCCGAGATTAAATTTATCCCCTTCAAGTTTGATTATTTCACTCCCAGAAAACTTGAATGACTCTTCTCCAATTCCTTAGAAATATATAATTATCAAAACTCCATCAACTCCTTTTTTTTTCCCAAATAAGGGGTAATTACTCCCAGAAACTTTTTTCATTTTCTTTTATTCAGATTTGATTAAAAATTACATTTATAAAGGCAACACAGCCATCTAGTGGACAGATTTTTAACAGCTGATTATTTTACCTTTGAGAGGTTTAAGTTTGTGAAAGAAAAACTTAAGCCAAATAAAATACTTGTTTTATGACACATGATTATATTTCTCATGTGTCATAGGATTTATAGACATGATTATAAGAAGCAGGGGGGATATTTATAGAGGCAATGGTGTTTTTTTAGACAACTGTTGTATAACATTTCCAGACACAAATTTTTAACCACCATTGCCATCCCCACATACCCATTCAAAAAACCAACTTGTTTTACCAAAATGTATACATAAAAGTGATAAGGTTGAAGTCAAGGGTTTGACTCTAACTGGATTTTTCTATGTGAGAAATTATGCATGGCATATGGTTGCTTCCCCACCTTCTGGGGCCTTTTTTTCTTCCGTTTCTTGTCTTTTCTAAGCAACGCATCACTGCTCTTCTCCTTTCTGCACTCCCTTCTCAAAGTTTCTCTGCCGATGTGAGCAAGGTGTAGCCCCAGGGGGCTCTTTGCAATAGCAAACCTAGTTCGCGGTCATGAGTGGAATCTCCTCATGGAGATTCTCCTCGTGGAGGCTTTGCTGTGAAAATGCTCTGTAACAACTCCTTCCTGGTAATCTCCAATTCCAGGGAATTGAGAAGTTGCTTCCTGCCAGTATCTACCATATATTTAGCCCTCTGGGCAATAACCCCGACAGCCCGATAGCGGTGGACGGTGCTTATGGAGGAGGCGTGTGAACTCAGTCAACTGGTTTGTGATAAGAGTTCTACCTTTTCCAAACACGTAAGAGCAAACAGTCTTTGTAAATAACTAAAAAGGCAAAAATACCACAATTAATTCTTTTATATAAAGAGAAGTGGCATTGAATAGTGAAGACGAACATGAGAGACCAGAAGTCAAAAGACATGAGTTCAACGCCAGCCCTGATGTGGCTTACTCGTGGGAATGGTGTAAATCAACCCTGGGGACTGTTTGCTCTTAAATAAGATGGGAATGATTAATAACAAATCCCCTGCTTACCTTACAGGACTATTGTGAGGAAGAAGTAGTCAGGTCATGTATGAGGAAGTGTTTTACAATAATGGCAAAGTATAAGGCTTTATTTCCTCAAGTTGAAATTAAAAGCTCTTGGTAAACTTGGGTTTGTCATTTTAATATGCAGCTAATTTGCCCTTCCATTTAATAATTAAGCACGTGTGATAATTTGCCTTTTTGTCTCAAGTTTTTAGTCTTTGCTGTACAACCTTGTATAGTGGCTCTTAACCCTATCCCCATTACGAGTGAAGGAAAATAAAGCATGGAAAACCAAAATCATTGTAAAGGAGGTATAGCCTACATTCGGAGAGCACGTCATTGCCTTCTTGCCCCATTCCATAAGCACACCTCACTGCCTGTTCTGATTTATCACTCCCACCCTGAAACATCTAATCTGCCCATTTGGGCCCTTCATCCATATCATGACTTTTTTACAGCTCTCAGCCTCGCAGGTGTGACAGTCCTCCTCTGGTTGGAATTAATTCCCTTTGCCCAGGTCTCCCTCTGAAACACCTGCTCTTTGGTCAGCTCAGTCTAATCATTACCTCCTCTGCAAAGCCTCTCTGCATTCTCTCCTGCAGGAGTGTGCAGATACTGTAACTACCTAAGGACCAGTGGATGCATACCACTATTTTAGCTCTCACTGCAGCGCTGTGTTGCTTATTTACCTGTCAGAACCTTTCAGTTTCAGAGACTCTGTCTTATTCATCTTGAATTTCCAACCCAGGCAACATTGCATGGACCAGCTGTCTCATACATATTTATAAATTGTTGTTGATTCCCAAATAGAGCTGTACTATTATTTTACCATGGTATTTTTATGGAGAGAGAAAAAAAATGAAGCATTTAAAGAATAACCTACCAATTCTTTTTCAGAGTCCAAAGGATATTGGTTCCATTTTGCACTGGCAAATGTGAGGCAGAAGCTGTTAAATAAAAAAGAAAAATGGATTTAATGTAAGAATATTAAAATATTGAGTAGTATCTGCAGTTACCAATTACACTGGATCTTTCTTGAGCCTTGATGTCATAGTGAATTAAATTCAAGCATCAAATTGATTGCTCAGTTGAGTTTTTGTGTAAATATATGTGGTTTTGTGATCAGCCTCTATCCTAGAGTTACCATGGCTACTGCAAAGTTTTCATCTTATTTGCAGTCATTTCAAGGGCTCTCCCTAAGAACCAATTGTTTTTCTTACAAAAGTAGACTGTCTTCCAAAATAGGCCCTGCACATATCCATGATGATGAATCAGTAGGTAGGCTCTACAATGGGCAGCTGGTAATGTTTTCTGCACCCCACTAGCCCAACTCCCCTGGAAACAAAAACCCCACACACAAAGAAGGTATACATCCTTATTTTCTGAAATATACCACATGTATTTCTCGCTTCTCAAAAATCACCATTCTAGAAAATTTCTAATGGGATTTTAAATGCTTATTTTAGTGGGGTGTCTGGGTGGCTCAGTCGGTTAAGTGTCCGACTTGCGCTCAGATCATGATCTTGTGGATCCTGAGTTCCAGCCCTGCATCGGTGTCTGTGCTGAGCGCTCAGAGCCCGGAGCCTGCTTTGGATTCTGTGTCTCCCTCTCTCTCTGCCCCTCCTCTGCTTGCATCTCTCTCAAAAATAAACATTAAAAAATTTTTTTAATTCAATGCTAATTTTAGTATACTTAGCCTAGATTATTGGCACTATCTTCTATAAAATACTTCAACTTTGACCAAGACCCCCCCCCCCCGGTGAGCATTGTACATGCATTCTGTTATCTTTATGGCTTTAGTTGTTTAAAAAGCTGAAATGTTAGTTAAGAATGTTACAGACATTGTCAAAGTGAAAAAAACATGTCTCCACATGACCCCTCACAACTGTTAAGCTTGATTTACTTTTAGAGCTTTTCTCAAGCACATGTACTATATGTTGATGTAGAGCAAATATTTCCTGTCCTTTATCACCTTAAAAAAAAAACCCTCTACTATGCTACTTAGAGCAAGATCAAGTAAGTCAGGACAGACGTTAGTCATTCCTAAGGCATAGATGGTAAACAGTCTAGTACCTGCTCCTTTATCATTTTATCCATTTCTCTTCATCATAAAGTGGCATTATCAGTGGTTCTTGATAACTGGGACTTTGAAGCCAACTTTTTTTTTTTTTTTCAACGATTATTTTTATTTTTGACAGAGAGAGACAGAGCATGAACGGGGGAGGGGCAGAGAGAGAGGGAGACACAGAATCGGAAACAGGCTCCAGGCTCTGAGCCATCAGCCCAGAGCCTGACGCGGGGCTCGAACTCACGGACCGCGAGATCGTGACCTGGCTGAAGTCGGACGCTTAACCGACTGCGCCACCCAGGCGCCCCGAAGCCAACTTTTTAAGAATGGTTGTAAAGCAAAGTCAATTAAAAGGACACGTGACGATTGCTAAATGTCAGTTTCTTTCTCCAGGGCAGTGTTGTATCCGATATCAGATCAAGAAACAGAGCAAACAGTGAACAGTTAAGCACTTATTGAATATCTATTATAAGCAGTTTTAGTACAAATGTGTGTCCATATTTTACCATCTGCAGAAATGAAAAATGTAAACAACCCAATATTTCAGGATGATCACTCTAATATGGTGGCATTTGGGATGTTTGTAAATATCACAGAAACAGATAGAAGAGCCAGAATTCATGTTCAGAAACTTGTGAGTCATGCATGCAGATTCCAGATTTGTTACTCTTACAGCAAAGAGACCATGGAGAACATTTTTTTTTCCCCTGAGATGTTGTGTCAAGTATAGCTGCATTTGTGTGGCACACTCTGTGGGACACTGTGGAAATGTAACAGAAATACATTCTCAGGTGGGTTATTATTGAATCAGTGAAAGCATGCTCATTTTCTGGTCTGTTTATGGTGTGTGTACGCATACATATATAAGCTCAGTAAAGCTTGGCAGAATGAGTATTAATCTATTTAAATACGGTCTTTTTAGAATTTACAAAAATCTTGTATATTTTATATATTTGGCATCATGAATTTCTCCCAGGAAATTTCACAGGATATTGTCAAGTGTATTCCTACCTCCTCCCACCCAATTTCCCATAATTACTAGAAGTATGTCAAATTCCAGAGAAGCAAAGATGCTTTGAGAAGTTAATGGATTTCCTCTCAAATGCATCCCTGACCTACGCATGTTGCCACATGGAGGGCTGAGGGTTCTAGGCTACCTCAAGCTGCAGACACATTCACAGATCCCACAGGCAGAGACCTAAATGACTGTGCCGCTCTCTCTGATTCCCACCTCACTGTTTTCTCCGTGGCTGCTCCACACTGAAGGCTTTGAGGGTTCTAACCCTGGCACCGCTTCCTCCCTGTGGAGCACTAGTCAGTTTGCTGTGTGTTTAAGTAACAATCAGCTCTAGTTTCTGCTCCCCAGAATCCTTTGCAGTTCCCACTGCATTCTCTTTTCTCCAGGTAGTCCGCTTTCCCCTTCCCATCTAGTCTCTTTCAGTTCCACATTGGCCCCTCTGCCATAGATTCTGCCCTTTGCAACATTCTCTCTTTCCTTACCCTTGCCCAGGCAGAATGAATGAATTAATGAGACAATGTCTCCACTTCTGTTACCAGACTTTCCAGATTAAGACTAACGGTTTGTTGTAATCCTTCTCCCACGAACCTCCTTATTTCCACCACAACCATATTTAGTGCCCCTTTTCTGCATTCACACAAATAGTATATTGCCTCAGTGCCTATCAGAAAGCATGTTTTTAAAAAAAAGTTTTAAATGTTTATTTTTGAGAGAGAGCGAGAGCGAGCACAAGTGGGGGAGGGGCAGAGAGAGAGGGAGACACAGAATCTGAAGCAGGCTCCAGGCTCTGAGCTGTCAGCTTAGAGCCCCATGTGGGGCTTGAACTCACGAACCGCGAGACCATGACCTGAGCCAAAGTCGGATGCTTAATCATGACCTGAGTCAGAGTCCAACGCTTAACCAACTGAGCCACGCAGGCATCCCGAGCATGGTTTTTAATAGGTACTCAATAAGGATTACAGAGTTGTGTGTGGGAATTGGGTTCAAATCCCAACCATACAACATATTTAGTGTCCGACGTTGAGCCAACCTAGGAGACAGTTCTGTGGCTCACTTTGCTCATCTATAAAATGGGGACAATAAAACCAAAGAGACAAAGACAGTGCCTGGCACATAATAGGCACTAGGAAATAATAGTTCCCATTACTCCTCGTGGAATAAATGTATGAACAAATGAAAGACCTATTGTCTGAACTTTTACTCTCTGACGGGCTCCCATGAGGCTTCCTGGGTTTCAGACAGAGGGATCAGTTTAATTCAGTGGGTTGACTTTCCGAGGACTCTGAGTCATCCCAACCATCCTGCCTCTTAGTATCACCGATAACCTCCCTTGTTATGTCTGGTCTACACCAAGAACCTTGAGTGTTCTACCCTATAGTGCTGCTTAGCTGCAGTTTATCTGAATCCTCTTGTTCTGGGTTACTAAAGCCCATGGGATTATCCTAGCTCCTGCAATCCTGCAATATTTTCAAATTGACATCCCAGAGACCCAGAGGCCCAGTGCTCTCTGGCCCAAACCCTCAGAGTGACTGCCCTGTCCCTCCCAAGACATTGAAGATTGACTAAATGGGAGGAAAGGGCAAAGACAAAGTCAAATACAAACCCAGTGGTTCAAACTTGAGTGGATAGAGGATTGACAGTGTCAGGGACAGAAAACCCGGGGTGCAGAAAATGACAATGTGATTTTAGCAAATTTTGTTTTAGAATCTGAAACATTTTATATTTTTAGCTATCAGTGGGGGAAAATAAATGGAAAACAAACTAGGAATAGAACCAAGCAAAAGTCAAAATGATGTTACTCCAAAGAGTAACATCATGATATCTATCGAATATTAAAGCATATAATCACGTGAGTACCTTAGAGATGTTAAGTAATTCAAATTATGTAAGGATGAAGTCAGAATGTAGAACAGAATCCATTTTTGAGATTATTATTTACTTCATTATTTTATTAAATCATTTTGATTCCTTTCGTCGACATAGGCTCACCCATCATTTCAAAATGGTATCACTCTTCTTGTGCTTTATATATTCTCACATTGTTGAGGATAAAATTCTGCAAAATCCTTTCCTGGAATTGTTTTTTCTTTTCTTTAACTAACTGGTTTTCCCTAGACACACTAAAGTGTTATACTACCTTGCAGCCTCACTGTTAGGAATGAAGAAAGAGGAGAAAATGCAGGAAGACCCACACATACCACCAAAATGGAGAGCATCCAGGTCCTAGAGGAAAGGTGAGTGGGGTTCACCTGGTAATTGTGTCTTGTTTTGGTACACTGTACACATCTACTCAGTGCTGAGGTGTGAGCTCTTGAGTCCTGGTACTCCTCCAGATGGTTTTGTGGAATGCACACCATCTCAGCCTGGGAGATCTTATTTTGTGATGGTAATTGCTTTTAATCAGGTTTTTCTATTATCAGTGTTAAGCTATCAGTGAACACACTGCCTCAGTTTATCTTTCTCTTTCAAAAAGTAATGATTATTAACATGCAATAGCCCCCGTTGGCCCTAATTCTTTACCTGCCTTTTCTACGGATATTTTTTCTAAGTTTTTCTCTCTATCAGGGAAGAGTCTAAAACAGACACAAAAACATATGTAACTACCTAAGTTGGTCAGAAAGGGCACCCAGTTAGTCCCTGGTCCCATTTCCATCAGAACAGACTCTAACCAAGTATTTTCTCCAAAATGAGAATCAACTTCTCATTGCAGTATCTACAGAATAAAATTAAAATCTAAGCAGATTAGTCATATAATTATAGGTGCTTTCTTTTTCTGCTTCTTAGAAAATTTTAATGTTGATGCTCCATGGTAATTTTAACACCTTTAAATTAAAAAAATAATTTTTTTAATGTTTATTTATTCTTGAGAGAGAGAGAAAGAGAGACACAGCATGAGTGGAGGAGAGTCAGAGAGAGAGAGAGAGAAGGAGACACAGAATCCAAAGCAGACTCCAGGCTCTGAGCTGTCAGCACAGAGCCTGACGCGGGGCTCAAACCCTGGAACTGTGAGATCATGGCCTGAGCCGAAGTCGGATGCCCAACCAACTGAGCCACCCAGGCGCGCCCCCACCTTTAAATTTCTTTTAAATAAAAGAGGAACTTCAGACATTTTGGAATAGTAGCAAATCTACTTAAAATACTTGATCAGAAAAAAATAAGAAAAAATAAAATACAGGTACTTCTCTGACCAAATTATTTCAGGTTGGAAAATTCTTTTTTTTTTTCTTTTTTTTCCTTGAAGTTTTTATTTAAATTCCAGTTGGTTAACATATAGTGTAATATTAGTTTCAGGTATACAATATAATGCCCATCATGATTAGTGCATTCCTTAATCCCACCACCTACTTAAGCCATCCCCCCGCCACCAACCTTCCTTCTGGTAACCATCAATTCGTTCTCCATAGTTAAGAGTCTGTGTCTTAGTTTGCCTGTCTCTCCCCCCCCCTTTCTCATTTGTTTTGTTTCTTAAATTCCATATTATGAGTTGAATTATATCATTTTTATATTTCTCTGACTTATTTCACTTAGCATAATACTCTCTAGCTCTGTCCATGTCATTGCAGAATGGCAAGATTTCATCCTTTTTATGGCTGAGTCAAATTCCATTATATATATGTATACCACATCTTCCTTACCCATTCTTCAGGTGATGGACAGTTGGGTTGTTTCCATAACTTGGCCATTGTAGATAATCCTGCTATAAATATCAGGGTGCATGTATCCCTTTGAATTAGTATTTTTGTATTCTTTGGGTAAATACCTAGTAGTGCAATTGCTGGATCTTAGGGTAGTTCTATTTCTAACTTTCTGAGGTTAGAAAATTCTTAAATAAACCAATGGATAAGAAAGCAAGATCAGGATCAAGTTAACCATAAGAATCTCCCAAGCTGCTTCTTTCCATTTCTTTGATGTATACCAAAGGAGTGATAAGTGGTGGTTTCTGAATGAACACGGCCACTGAAAACTTGAATATAAATATCTAGAAAGCCCTCAGTGTCATTATAAAGGCCCTGTCCTTTTTAACTCTAATAACTCCATTCATGGTAATAATTCATTCATAACATTTCATAGAGTAACTATTAAAGCTTAGGAAAATGTGTGACTAGTGCACACGATATATTCTTACTTTAGATTTAGTGACAAATGAAAAAGTAGCTACCAGAAGGGAAAAGAGAAACTATACCTTATGGCTTTAAAATTAAAATCTATTATCAGATGCAAACAAAAAATTCAACTTGCCCTTCAAAGTAACACATAGGCTGTCTTTATCAATTTGTAATGCATTAAGATTTGAACATTTCCAGGCTTCCTTAGGAATTTATGATGATAATGTGCATAGTGTGTGTTGCCCCTTGCTATTTAAATGCTTAGCTCCCTAACACACACTTGTGCCTAAATGAATTTTTCTTAATACCCAGAAATAACTAGCCTAGTCCTGGCGGGTGATTCCCAGACCAGGCCGAACTGATGGGAAATGAGCACTAGATGGCAGCAAGTGAATAGTAATTTCTATCTTCCTAGGCTAAGCATTCTTCGGTCAAAGCTGCCTTTGATAATGGCCCAATTCTGTCTTTGCAGCCAAAACCCCACTTCAGATGAAGTGTTGTCCTGGTCTCAAAATTTTGACAAGATGATGAAGGCCCCAGCAGGAAGAAACCTTTTCAGAGAGTTCCTCCGAACAGAATACAGCGAAGAGAACCTACTTTTCTGGCTTGCGTGTGAAGACTTAAAGAAAGAGCAGAACAAAAAAGTAATTGAAGAAAAGGCCAGAATGATATATGAAGATTACATTTCTATACTATCACCAAAAGAGGTAAACATCTGGAAAATAATTGATGTGGGCTTCCTAAAACCAAGGATGAACCCGAGGGGACCTCTGTCCAAGTTGGGTGATGCATGGGGTGTGGACAGGCTCCAAGGCTTCCCTGGACACATAATTTAGATTCCACTCCGAGAATCTACCTGAATAGGTTTGAAGACTATGTTTCCCCTCTATGCTTTGATCATTTATCTCTGGCTGAATCGTGTGGTAGGCTACTTGCTTTTCAGAACTAACATTAGGAAGCCTGTCAGACACAATTTGCTTTATATAGTGACTTATGCTAAAGTGGAAAAGAAGAGTTTACTGTGGGGAAGTCTTTCTCAAAGTGTGGTCCCCAGATCTCCTGTATGAGAATCACCTGGAGCATTTGTTTGAAAAGCAAATAACTCGAGGCCTACCCAGGTCTATATTTTTGGATATAGAGCCCAGGAATCTGGACTTTTAACAAGCTTTCCACACGCATACTAGTTTGAAGACTTCTGTAATAGGAGCTGTAAAAACAAAACAAAACAAAAGCTGCCATGTTTGTTGATGTTTATGATAGAATTGTTGCAGAATTGAAGAATGGGCCTTTATGACCCTTTAATATTCTTAGGGGAGAGATGGTAATAGCAATTCTTTTACTTATTCTAGTTATCCTAGTTTTGCCATTGCCAAAATGTACCTAATAGAGGGGACATTTCAGGCAACCAAATGAACACTTTTCCGTTAACTCTGTAAAAAATCAATTTGCTCCTGAGAAATGTTCCAGCTTCCAGAGTTTAAAGCAGGGAGGGATTGATGAGGGAGGGGTTAGTAGTGTAGCCAGGCCTCAGGAGTATGGGGTGACAGACTTCCGAGGTGCGCATTTGAATTGAGAGGTTCCCAGAAGGCCTTCTTTTCTCCACACCACCTTCTGTCTTTTCTGTCTCTGTGCATTTAAACATCCTGACCTGGTACCTTCTGCTCCACACTCCTCTCCTATGCACACAGACATTTATAGAGTCCCCTAGAAATTGTGCTTATCGATGCCTCACCCAACCTGGGATGTGGCCCCCACCTGCCTTCCACTCCTCACCTTGAAATCTATAAAATGAATCAGTGTCTACTTTATAATCTCTATGTTTGGAGTGCTATATAAACCATTTCACTTCTAATGAGGTATATACCTAAGTCAGTTTTAAAAATTTGTTAGTTAGGTTATAATTGCCATTGGTATTCCAGACTACTCCAATAGTATTGTCTCTATAAAATGAGGAACCTGGAATTGGATACACAAAGATTTTCCTACATTTTTTCTTTATTTCCTGCATCAACATAGAAAAAGTATTCAGAGAAACAAGGTGGCGAGAATTTTTTCTGTAGCCTCAATACATTTATTACTGATGCCACATTGTGGTTCTAACACCATTATACTTCTATATCCCAGAAGTACATTCTTCAGGTTTCTGGTCTATCTAGAACCTCAGCATCTAACCAGTTCTATGTGGATTTTATTAGCATATTAATTTCATTCTCATTTTTATTTTAATATTGCATTACATGGCAGATATATCAAAGGATCCAAATGTGCCTGAAAATGTGCTTCTCTTGCCTGTAATTAGTGTTTGGGAAGATTATCTAGCCCATTTCTCTCCCCAAAATATATAATATGTATCATCTGAAAATGCTAAATGTCTTGATTATCTGGTTCATTCTTTGCACTATCTATGATGGTGTTCTATTTTTTGTTTAAAATTTTTTTGAATATTTATTCATTTTTGAGAGAGAGAGACAGAGCACAAGCAGGGGAGGGGCAGAGAGAGAGGGAGACACAGAATCCAAAGCAGGCTCCAGGCTCCGAGCTGTCAGCACAGAGCCCGACATGGGGCTTGAACTCACGAGCCATGAGATCATGACCTGAGCTGAAGTCAGACGCTCAACCGACTGAGCCACCCAGGCGCCCCCAATGGTGTTCTATTTTAAAATAATGTTGGTAGAAAAAAATATTCTCAGTTATTAAGTACATATAATTCCTTTACTTTACAGTCTCAATTGGCTAGCTTTTAATTTTTATAGGAAACACTTGCCCATTGTCTTCACAGTCCTGATTTTCAGATGTCACTGATTAATGGAGTTTTGTAAAATACACAATTTTCACAAAATTAATTCTTCTTTGGGCTATAGTTTAAAGCTATCTTAGTTGTTGATTACTCACATATAAACTATTCAGTTTTCATTCTTTTTTCAAAAATAATGGAATTTTGTTTAACCCTAGTATCTTCATTTTAAATATGAGTTTCACAAAAGTCATTAAAATATTATTTCCTGATCAAGATAATTTTCCTAAATTACATGGACTAATATTTAGTATAACAGCCATGTATTTTTTTCTCCTTTGTCTATCTATATTTGGGCCATTATCCACTCTTGAATATCCCCTAAACACTACACAGAAAGGCAGAAGCGAAATTCAAATTTTTATCATTTTGGTACTTATGTGCTGACTTCTAAATGACTCTTGACACAGGATCTAAATTATTGGAGAGTGTGCAGTACCTCATTTAGCCAACAGACTGTTCTTCTCTCGACATAATAATTACACTTGATCATTGTTTAGCAGCAAAAACAAACCAAAAGTAGGTATTTGCAGTTATAAAAGATAATTGTTTAAAGGTTATATTTCAAGCCAAGGTATAGATATATTTATTCTTGAACCATGACCTGAGTCACTGATACACTTAGAGTATGACGTGCACTTTCTAGCTACTGCAGAACCATTTCTAAACTCTTATGTCTCACTGACCTTTCTGTGCAAAAACTTCTCAATCTCTAATCAGCCACAATACATTAATAACTGATGATACTGAGCTATCACCCTTTGAGTTTTGTTTTCCAACCCTGGAGAGAACACATGCCACATCAAGGGAGCCCTGACTATATAGCAGTAAGGACACTGAACTCCTCATTCAAGTGCATGGGATTCTGGTTCTGACTCTGCTTCATCCTAATTGTGCGGCCTGGGATAAATTAGTTCACTTCAATGATTCATTAATCAGTTGATTTGTTTACAAAAATAAAAATAAAAAGGGACACAGAGAATAGTAAACCAAATCCAGAATGACAGCTGGGAAGCTCTTACACCACTACTTCATTCTCTCCACCAAATGACACGGCTAATCGATCCTGGTTCTTACTGTTAAAGCCAGATTCAACCTGAGAATCCCCTCAACACAATATTCAAAGCAGCCATAACTGACCAATTGGAGTTGGGATCTATTTCCCATTTGGGGGCTAGATAACCAGGCTGTTCCACCTCTGGAATTCTGTAACTGTTTGTACTTATTCAAACTATGTTTTTTATTTATTTTGAGAGCGAGAGAGACATCACATGTGAGGGGGGAAGGGAGCAGAGGAGACAGAATCCCAAGCAGGCTCCGTGCTGTCAGCGCAGAGCTCAATGCCGGGCTCGATCCCACGAACGGCACGCGAGATCATGTCCTGAGCAGAAATTGAATTGGATGCTTAACCGACTGAGCTACACCCAAGCGCCCCTCAAAATATTCTTAAATAACATGAATATTTGAATCATTTATAAAATAATGACTAAATAACTAAAAATTGTTAGGATTCGATTCTTAACTAGAAACTCATTTTTCTTCACTAGACTCTCATTTAACCTTAATTTGATTGAGTTATCATGCTCCTCTTTGTTAAATGTAGAGAAATCTACATTCTTCGGGGGGGGGGATATATATATATATATTTTTTTCTTAAGCCAGTGTGCTTGAAATTACATTTTTTATTTTAATAAAAATTACATTTTTATGCATTTTTAATGATTTGAGCATTATGTTTTAAGTAGACGTTTGCAATCAGGAGACAATATAAC
This sequence comes from Lynx rufus, assembly GCF_022079265.1. NCBI lineage: Eukaryota > Metazoa > Chordata > Mammalia > Carnivora > Felidae > Lynx > Lynx rufus. The sequence continues at coordinate 8,193,346 of NW_025814878.1, forward strand.
TCCCATTTCTTGGTATAGCATACATCTCAAGAGGGGAAAGGGCTAAATTTTTAAATTAAAAAAAATGAGTAAATAGCATTTTTCAACAGTAAATTTTTAATGTGATGTTCTCAAAGAAAAAATAAATGGGAGCAGTAAGGAAGAATTTAATATTAACCTTGCTGCAGATTGCAGATACTTATAGCAGCTTATATTTATTAAACATCAAACCCAGCAAAATAAACAACTTTAATAAAAAGTCTATTTGGGGTGCCTGGCTTGCTCAGTTGGTAGATACACCTGCAACTCTTGATCTCGAGGTTATGAGTTTGAGCCCCATATTGGGTGTGGATGTTACTCAAAAAATAAAATCTTTTTTTAAAAGTCTATTTGAAAGCTATTACCTACCATAAACAGCATTGAGCTATTGAATGAGTACATAACTATAAATCGTCAACACATGTAAGACATCTGAACTGAAGAAAACTATGTGCCATCAGTTTTTTACCAATCTCTTTAGTGATGGCATTATCCTTAACCTGGGCCGTAATCCAGGTCTGCTACTACTTACCATCCTTGTGACACTAAGCAACTCACTTCAGTGATCTCTGACCTCATCTTCCTCATTTTGTAGAAAAATGGCATAGAAAAAGTTCAGAAACTGGCTAAATCTCTGACTTTCTGGCTCTCTCCCACGGGCATCTGACTAGTGGTAGGGGTTATTTGCTGCTTCTGATTTCATCCTGAATTTCCAGTTGCTCTCTGAGAGAAAAAAAGCAGTAAACCTATTTAAATTCCTAAACTATCTAAAAATGATGCACATGTGATAGATATGTGGATTCTCTGTGTGCAGGTATATGCCTCTTCAAGCAAAATTATGTGAATTTAGAACTTTTCAGTGAATTAGTTTTTCTAAACAGGACTCATTTTGTATTTTCCTAGATTCATTTCTTTGGGCATGAATATTATCATTCAGAACATATTTAACTTTTCCCTATGAGCCAGGTACTGGGCTAGATGTTGGGAATATGTTAGTGAATGAGGAAAACATTGGCCTGTCCTATATATGGAGCTTACATTTTAGGAAGACAGACAGACAAATCATGTCAAAAGCAAGTAACTAAAAACTGTAATAAACATTATGATGGGTGTGGAGGTCAATAGTATAGTTTAGAATAGGGGTTGTAAGGTAAGGTCACTCTGAGGAGGTAAAATTCAAGTTGATACAAAGTCTGAAGACACTGATCAAAAAAGTGCCATGATATGGTCCATTATTATTATTACTAATATCACTTTACATTGGGCTTACATTTTGTTATTGACAAAATGGTCTCACATACATAATTGAATGAGTCTCACAAGAATCCTTTAGCCCCTAGGACAGAGGGTGCCATCTTACCGCAAAAGAAATGGACTCTCAAAGAGAGGAACAACTGTTGTAGGGCATCAGAACTATATCTATCTGATCCCAAAGGTCTTCTGATCCCAAAGGTGTTGCCCTTTCAACTGTAATATGCTGACTAGTAGTCCCATTGCTTAGTATTTTCTTCATGACACTAACTGTAGATTTCTATAAACCCAGCTAGAGAATTTGAGACAGAATGAGAAACAGTAACCATTACCATATGCCTGAATTTTCCCCCAGAAAAGCAAGATAACTTCCCCATCATTTGGGCCCTACCAGGAATATGGTTTTTGCACTGTATCCTACCAATGATCTTTGTTCCAAGAACAAAATTCCAGTAGTCTTATTTGCAACTTATAACCATTTTCAGTAGAAACAGTCAACACAAAATAATATGACTAAAAGTACACATGGTTTTAATTTATTAAAACTGATGGGAAAACAGATATTCTTTATAAAATTTGATACGAGAAAACCAAATTTAGTTAAAATTAAAAAGAACATTTCCAGTAGCAGAAGCTATCACTGGTAAAATTTAATACGAATTTATAAGGTAAAAAGAAAAAAATCAGAATTATACTTAGAAAAGTATCCTAAATAAAGCAGCTTTGGTAAAATTAAAAATAAAATGGGGGAAAAAATGGAGGAAAAAACTTAATCATGATATCTAAAAAACTGTTCAAGGAATTAACCTGATTGATATAAGCGGGGTCTCCGCAAGGGAAAAAGACTTCAGTGAAAATTCATCATTTTCAGTATGATTCTGCCCAAAACTTCCACAGAGTCAAAATTTCCATTGCATCTTGATGTCTGGAACGGAAAGGCAGGGTCAAAAGTTAGTATGCAATCTTCTGGCAATATTCACCTGCCTCGATGCTCTCCTCCACTGGGTAGGAAATCTGGCAAGATTAAGCAGGTATATATATATCACTGAGTTGGGTCCAGGTTTTCCCAGACTACACTGGCAAGATTTCTGTCTTAACTCTCTCCGCTTTACCTCCACACTCTTGTGGAACCTGTAGCTCTCATGGCATTTTCCTCCCAACTGATTTGTGGAGTTGCCAGCAGACATTTTTCTGTTTGCCAGCCACTTGCTTTTCCTCTTCCTGTCTCCTGCTCCCAGTGCGAGCGAATGCCTCCAAGTTCCCCCAGGCCTATCACCAAGTTACCTAACCTCTGTAACTGCAGTTGCCACCTCTCAACACTGCCAGTGTTTCAGCTAAAACTGCTGGTTGAATGTCGCCAAGTCCATAGGTGCCGTCCTGTGCCCCAGCCACAGGAGTAGTTCTTTTTAACTCCATTACTGCTGCACTGCACCCTTCCTTCCCCTACCTACACGTGAGTCTGTGAGGACTGAGTAACAAAAGACTTCCCGTTGCCTTCGGGTAGCTCTCGTCTTGTGCTACTCAACTTTCTCTTCCCTTAGGTTGAGTTCTTTACAGGAAACTCCTCAATCCCTTAGACTTTGGACCCCAGAGTAGATGGGATCACGAGCCATCCAGTTGTGCCTGAATCCTAGGGTGACTATGGCTCGGGCCCATGCTGGGATCCACCTCCACTAACTTGTATTATAGATGTTCCACAATCTGAAGCACAAAGATGCCACCAGATGAAACTATAGATTGTTATACCTGTGGGGTTTATCCTTGTTATTTGACCTCTCTACACCTCTTTTGACTGACAACCTTTCCAAACAAGCACATATCAAGGTAAATATTTTATTTTTTAAATAGAAATAGCAAATGAGTTTTTGTTACCGATTACTAAATGTTGAATGTATGGTACTACTTTCTCTATGATCTTTCACTACTGTTTTCAGTTTGCAAAAAAATAAAACGATGCAACGAAAACTTAAGACCTTTAATAATTCAAGGTATTTTATTTCTCTGTCTTAAGATTAATGTTTCCAGCTGCAATCAAACTATATTTAATTATGCTGTTATTTAAGAAATAAATGATCTTCTTTATCACTAATATTTCCCTCTCCATTGAAACAAAAAGTTCTTAAGTTTGAAAGGAAGAGCAAAAACATTTACAAAACCAGTTGAGTGTATTTGGTTAAGATTTCACCTTACCATAACACCACTTTTCAGTATAAGATCAGTTTAAATAGTGTCAACATATTACTATTGAGTAGAAAGACCAACGATATTTTTAAACAAAAGCTTAGAAAAAAAAATCTATTTTTTATTACTCTGTACTTGATGATAACCTTAGAAGGCAATAACACAGAGAATAAAACCTAAATGATCCATTTCCAGAACATTTTTTTTTTAAGAATTCCTTTAAGACAATAAATATAGTTCAGCCAAGAGATGTCTAATTTTTTTCTGTAATGCCACCGAAATTATACCGGATCACCATTTCCTGACAAATCCTCCCATAGCAACCATTTTTGGGGTGTATCAATCAACCCAATTTCACATGGGCCATAGAGCTCAAGAATCTGAGGACACCAGATGGAAATATAAGTTACTTCAGTCACCAGGACTATCTCAGACCGCAGGCTTAATCCCAAGAGTGGGTGGGAAAAGAAGCCTGACCAAAAAGTCTTTTGCAAAATGCTTGGGACAAAACATTTAAATATCATTATAAAAGGTTTGTATAGACTTGTCACGAGACAAGTAATATGGATCACAATGTTCTAGTCCGTGTACAACTATGAGGACTGAGGAAACCAATCAGGACAAGTCTATGATGGTTTGCCTCTCAGATTTTGCTAATGTCATTTCAGAGCAGAGTTTACTTCTATTCCCCAAACATGCCCTTATTGCCATTTATTTGTCCTCAGTTCCCTTTCCAGCACATCCTACCAGCTCCAACAGACAGGATCAGCATATAGTGAGGAAAAATAACAACAACCACCACAACAACTATCATTTGCAGAATTTAATTTATTTACACTTCAAAAACAATGCTGTACTGATTACTTGTATGGGTATTCCGAATCCTACTTGTGTTTCTCCTTTTAAAGACTCTATTTCAAGCAATTGTTCTACTTAATCTTTAGTAAAGAGATCTTCAGATGTATTTCTACATAAGGACTATATAGTTCCCTGTGCCTTGCCAGGTACACTAAGACATGAAGAATACTTGGTGTAGTTTTGCTCCACTACAGCCTTCCACATTCCGGGTTTCTTACTTTGCCACAGTAGGACTTGTTGGGATGTAATACGATCAGGAATCAGCACTCGATATACATGCTAATATTTGCCAGAGAACTACTCTCTGCCAGATTTTTACCTTGTCCCATTAAGAGAGTTACCCCCGGCAGTCACATAGTAGGAGATAAATCCTTGTTCTGGCTAGAGAATTCTCCAGGGCCTCAACAATGAATAGAAATGGTCAAAAAAACCCAGAGTGAAATGCATAGAAAAGATAAATCCAAGTAAGCCAAGATATCTGTGAACTAAATTTCTGGTTTAAAGACAAGTTGTTTTTTGTTTGTTTGTTTTAGTTCAACTTTTGAAGAAAAGTATGTGAGGTGATGTAGCCTTTGAGAAGGTAACCTCAAGATTTTAGGTAGTTAGATTTAACTCTTTGAAGTTTCTCTGAAATGTCACACACCTGTATTTACTTAATTGAGATCTTTTGAAAAAAATTTTTATTTAATGTATCTGCTCTTATTTCTTTTTAGGTCAGTCTCGATTCTCGAGTTAGAGAGGTGATCAATAGAAATCTGTTGGATCCTAATCCTCACATGTATGAAGATGCCCAACTTCAGATATATACCTTAATGCACAGAGATTCTTTTCCAAGGTTTTTGAACTCTCAAATTTATAAGTCATTTGTTGAAAGTACTGCCAGTTCTACTTCTGAATCTTAATTTTCATTAAAAAAAAAAATCATTTTGGAGGGCTGGGATGGGAAATAAAAGTAGTTCACTAACACCAGAAGCTGAGTTCCTGGAGAACTACAGTTTAGCATTCCTCAGGCTACTGTGAAAATACAACCATATGGTCTTTGTCTCCATTTTTATCAAGGTTATCCATGGTTAAGTTTGGAGAAAATACCACATAAGACAATGAATTGCCAAATTGTTTGTTTTATTCAACACTCATTCTACTTGCAAGCAAACTGTATTTGTAGTCCTGTGAACAGTCTCCTAGTGTATCCCCCGAGGCTGCATGTACAAAGTAGAGCTGCTTCATTTGCCACGTAGCTGTTGTAATATTTAATCCAATGGCATAACTTATATCCGTGTTTAAGGACTTTTGTGCAATATGGTCTTATAGAAATAATTGCCAAAAAATTGGCTGTGGTTTGCATTTTTAAATATAATCTAAGACAGAAAAAGCCAATTTTTTAGTTGTAACAATGGTATTAAACATGCTCTATACTGTGTTCAGTACACTCATTTTGAAGCCAATATTTCTGTACTTGGAAAAAGAGCTATTTATCTATGTTTGTTGGGAAATCCTGATGGGGGATTCCTCTGGTTGTTCACTGCCAAAACTGTGGCATTTTCTTTACAGAATAGTTTGCTATGTAAACAAAACAAAACAAAACAAAACAAAAATTTAAAAAAACCCAACAAACAACAAATAATAAGAAGAAAAGAGAAAAAAGCACAAAACAATTTGAAGATATTCTATCTCAATGACAAATCAGAGTGATAATTGTTTTTAATTGTAATAGAACACAATCTATGTATATATCAGATGTCCAATACTGTAATTAATTTATTAAAGACTGGCTCTCCAGTTCTAAAATGGTTGTGTAAAGTATGTACTTCAGCAAGAAAAAAAATACTAAGCTCAATAACTTAGTTTTGGAATATAAAAAAAAGATTTAATAAAGGAATGCCTACATGTAGCATCATAAAATATTTTGATGAGTAGCATCTGTCCTGTGGCATATTTTCCTTGAAAGCAAAGTCTAATGAAAAGCTAAGTTTTTAACTGAGAAAAGTTTTGTAAGGGTTACGCAGAAGATAATTCTCTACTTCAGACCTTAACTGTTTTCATAGTATCTTCAGAATGACTTATTTTAAAAATGTTAAAACCAAACTATTAATACTCATCCATAATTGAAAGGCAGGACAGTGCTCAAATCTTCTAGCTGCCATATTATTTTTTATAAGTACCACTAAATCTTTAAGACAAAATACTTGCCTGACATTGGCATATACTTTTGACATTCAAGAAAACAGTATCCTATCATGCACACACACAAAAAGTCAGTGTCATATTTATATCAAGGTGTTACATTTGAATATTAATATCCCCTGGAGGCTATTTTTTTAATCTTAAACTTAATAAATATAATATTGAGTAACCTAACATGAAAGTTTTAAAAATATTTATATCCACTGAGAATACTGGGCCTTATATTAAGGATGATATTAAAATTATAGGTTTTCTTTGCCATTTTTTAACTACCTCTCATTTTTTAATTTATTAAACATTTTTAAAATAAACAAGTTTGGGGTTTTCTTTTTAAATTTTATTTTACTTGAAAAGCTGGCATCGTAAGTTTCTTTTTCCATAAACTTAAAACATTTCAAGAATTGTTTTTTTAAGTGAATTTGATTTTCTAATTTATATAGAATTCAGGAGATATGGTTAAAAGGGCTATTATCTATTCCCTATGCAAATATTTTAACTGTTGCAGTGTTTGACAAAATGGGATTAAAAAAAAAGTTTGCAGAGTAGAAAACAAAATGTTCTGTTTACACTGGCGTTGCTGACTATCCTATCATATTCAGCACTTTTAAATACATTATTTATGAAAATGTAGTTAAAATACAAGATAGGAAATATTTATAATAATCATTTCTTTTAACAAATGCCTGTTTTTGTCTGAAAGTGTTAGTGTGTTAAGACATACTTTATCAATGTCAGTAGATATTTACTATTTGAATAGTTTTCAGTAATATGTTAAAGAAAGATAGCTATGAAGATGTTTACAAAAAGTCCTATTTTTTCCAAAAGAGTGAAGAAAAACCTAAAAGAATCATCACTTCTATTGTGAAGTTCTATTGTTCCTAAATTATTTAATTTTTTCTTGATTAGAATTGAGTTTATTATGCTTCTATGATGTATACACATATATGTTGTAATATCATACTTGTTGCTATGTTTGAGGCACAATAAATTGGTGCACATGACTAGAAAATATGTAATATACTATGATACACAGCATGCGTCAATCTTTTTAAATGTAGACTTTATATTCTTGTTGTTACTATATATGATGGTGACCTGCTAGTCATAAGTTATCTTTATAAGATACTTTGGACTATTAGATGAATTGTCTGTTTGACAATACCTTTAATATTTTACCAAATGTAAAAGATAAGGACCCTTCTAAAGAGTCCTAATCTCTAACCTGGGCATTTGTAGAATACAGACTTTGAAGTTAGTGTATCCTTTTGAAACCTGATTAGGAAGTTGCATTGAGAATGATTCTAGACGAGATTTACACATTGGATATTGGTAACCATGTTATGTGAGCATTTCTGCGCTAAATTCCTATGGAGGGGGGACGGTTTCTCATTTAATTTCAAATCGTTCAAAGTTTCTATCTAAGAGTATGTGTATTTGCAACTCTACCAATTTTTAAAATATGGTATAACTCCTTCTGTTTTAAATACAGAGCTATAATAAACAAAAATCCCCCAACTGGTGTCTATGCTACCATTCCAAGAGCACAATATTTGTTATGGTAGAATTTGATTTTTCCTAGTGAATATATTCCTCCCAGGGGAAAAATTAGCACTTTAGAAGGTACACTTTGTGTTTCAGATCGTCAGGACATCTTTGTGTACTGTTAAAATCTGCTAATGCACACAGAAAGAGCTTAATGCTCTTTCTATAGTGCCTAAATTCAGATGTGTCTATAATGGAAAGAAAAGTAGAGGATATAGATCATATATAAATACATGTAACTAAATTGGAGAGCCAGACTTCTTCAGAGATGGATCTTGTAACATAGATCACACTAATAATGGCCAGATGACGCTTCTTCTTTACTCTGGATAATTGTTATTATGTTACCCGAAGGTAATAAAGATGCCCCGACAGAGTTAGAGGGCAGCTCTAAGCACAATGGGTGCGCTGGCATATGAACAATAGCAAAACACAATTTTGATATCAACGTTATGGAGCGCAAAAATCAAGACCATAATATGGTCTTTTTTTTTTTTATCTTAAAATATGTACATAGGATGACCAGTTCTGATATTTGGTCATGGTGCATGGGTGTTTATTAGTATCCTTTAATGCTGCCTAGGTTCTTACTTACAGAATGAAATGTATATCATATATTCACCTGATAGTTCAGTTTTGCAAAAGGACTATAGAAATAGGTAAATAATATTTATATATTAGGGGCAAAAATACATTTTCACCCCATTAAGCTGATTTAAAATAAAACCCAATTCTTAATTTTGAACTTACCCATTTGTTTCTATACACTTTTAACATATTGAAAAAATGTCATATCATAACTGTGACAAATTATATTTGCAAAAAATACAACATATCAGATGCTTTGAGGAATAAATATACAAGAAAGAAATTTTAAATACAATCAGAAATAGGAAAATAAGAACTCTTTCAAAAGCCACCTACAGTTTCTTAGATCTTAAAATGCCTATATAGAACCCTATCAAACATTAATTTTAAAAACTTTGCACTGGATACATTGGCAAATTATTTTGAAAGGTAGTAAAGATTATTTTCTTGTCTGTGTATTTATATTGACAGCTTATGACCGTAATTTTCAAAATAATATTAAGCATTTATATTTGCATGCTCTTTTCAATTCTTTTTAAATTTCTGACCAATATAAAATGCTTATTCTTCTGAGAAAACAGTATTTAATCTGTAGAAATTTTAGTTATTCCTCACTTGCTACAACTGCAAATATTTATCAATAAAACTGATAACCAAAAACTTGACTTCTCATCTCCCTGTAACATTCTTAATAGTATCCTTGCAACACACGATTGTGCACAGATTGATCTTTTTGTTCCCAAATGCCAGACTTTAATTTTAAATTTGATTTCGAGTGACATGTCTGTGTCATATGACTTTGGGCAAATATTCTATTGAACCTCTCTGAGCCTGTTCCCTCATCTTCAAATGAGAAACAGAATACTTTATTTACAGGGTAGGCATGAGAATTAAATAATGTAAACATGGAAAGAATGAAGTGTTACATATAACATTATTATTTTATCAGTGTTCTCCAGCTCAATAATTATTCCTATTTCAAGAATGTTATGAATTAGATGCCACTGTAATGCACTTTTCCCATATTCTTTTGAAACCATACTTTAAAATCTGATTTAATTATTCATCCAAAAAAAACACAAAAAACCAACCTGGACGCCTGGGTGGCTCAGTCAGTTAAGCGTCCGACTTTGGCTCAAGTCATGATCTTGTGGTTCATGAATGTAAGCCCCGCTTCGGGCTGTGTGCTGACAGCTCAGAGCCTGGAGCCTGCTTCAGATTCTATGTCTCCTCTCTCTCTGCCCCTCCCTTGCTCACACTATCTCTCTCTCTCTCTCTCAAAAATAAGTAGACATTAAAAAAAAAAAATCACAAAGAAAGAAAAAAATGCAACCAAGCTGATTTTAAGATGGAAGATTATATGAATTTGTTCCTGCTTTTTTCAATAATATGATTCACGCTCAGTTTTCAGTTCATGAACATCACACTGAATCTACAATCAAGAAGTAGGTTTCTTTCAATGATACACATACACAGATACATGTATGTAGATGTGTGTATGTGTATAAATTGTATGCTTAAAATAAATGCTTAAATAAATCATTTGAAAATTTTATTTCCAAAGGGAAAAAACAGTATTCCCAAGGACAGGAAGAATATAAACATCAAATAATTCGCCAAATAAATATGTGGAAGTAAAGCTAAAAACTAAGTTATGAGAGATGGGCCATTAGAAAACATAGATACTGTCACTGGAATAGAAAGCATTCTAGTATGATTTTGTAACTAATTTTACCATGAAAATATGAAAATTAAAAAAATGGTTGTGTGTTCATAAAATTTTTCATTAAACCTTTTATTTTAGAATAGTTTTAGAGTCACTGAAAAGTTGCAAAGATAGCACAGAGAAGTTCTATATACTGCACATCTATTGAGACCTTTGTCACACCTCATGAAATATTGATGCATTAAGTCACGCTTATTCAGATTTCCTTAGCTTTTACCTAATATCTTCTTTCTGTTCCAAGATCTCATTCAATATACCCATTTACTTATCATGTCTCCTTAAATTCCTCTAAGCTCAAACATTTTTTGTTGTTGACCTTGACAGTAGTGAAGAGTACTGGTCTAGTACTTTGTAAAATGTCCCTTAACTGGAATTTGTTGATGTTTTTCCCATGATTAGACAGGTGTTACCAGTTTTTGCAAGACCACAGAAGTAAAATGCCATATTACTATCATCAAGACTCATCACTGTTCATATTGACCTTGATCATTCAGTTGAGGTAGTGTTTGTTAGGTTTCACTGCCACAGAGCAATACATTATTTAATAAGTTATGTTAGAGGTAATTTCACTGGACATTAACGCTGAGCTTAAAAAAAATTCTGAGCAGATTTTTCAGCACTGCTATTAGGTTCCATTAAATACTATGAAGAAATTATAATAACCTGGAAAGTGAAATGGAAAAATGAAACTCTGAAACTGTTAGCTTGAACATTCACTTAATGGAGGTGAAAGTGATTTTTTTCCCTTGAACTACCTTCACCTTATCCTCTACATCTTTGGGTAGTAAAGATTTTAGTTTAATCTTCAGAAGAGGTAATTTAAATTAATAATCATTTTGCTGAGTGTTTTTCTATATTGCCCTGAGTTGAATAATGAACACTGATTATTGAAACATTGTAAAAGACTTGATTTTTTCCCCCTTTGCTTTAACCGATTTGTCACACAGTTTCTTGTATATGGTTTTAGGATGTTTGCTAAATATAAAAAAAAAAAATTCAGTGTGCTTGGTTCTGTAAAATTTATCATATCGAATGTGTGCAATTTTTTACTACCATGTTCATTGTACTTAATAATTTATATCCACATTTTGTACTTCACTAATATTAGTGGACCATGAAGAAGTTTTGAATGCATGAATGCAACTTGAGACACCATACTTGGTTATTTTGCAATGTCAGAATAATTGTAGGTACTTATAAATTGAATAGATAATCCAGATTATTTTCCTCCAATTTAAGTTGTTTTGGGTTTTTATTCCCCCCGTCTTTGAATTTATTTTATCATTTTACCTATGTACAAATAATAGACTTCCTGAAAATGCTAGAATCTTCAACATGTAATAATAGAATTTGAGCATGACAATAATGTAAGAAAATTCAAAAGTTTCAACCTTTTCTTTTTGAGTTTTCTAAGTAAATCAAACTACAGCTGTTTTCATTTGATTATTATTGTGGAAACCTATGGATATTATTGTAAAATACACATGCATCACACTTTTTAAAAATGTTTTGAATTAATAAAGAATTCACCAATGTATCCTTAGACAAGTTACTGTTTCCTCATTGGTGTAACACTATAGGAGTAAAAGGTACACTTATTTATATTACCTAAATTGCTTATGCTTATGAGGGAATATAATAATTTCGGGCTGGATTCTTTACAGTGTTCCATAAGGTTATTGCTTATTACATTTTTTCACCTTTTATAAATAATAAAGTATATTCTTGAAATGACTTGTTTCGAGAATTCAGCTGAGAGATTTATCACATTGAGTTCAAATGACTTCCACCATTTGTGTTTTTTTTTTTTTAATTCAAAGTTGAGTTTAGATTTGGGAAATAATTATTTCTAATAAAGATTAAAAAATGACCTGATCGGTCCTGTTCTATACTCGGATCAGAATTAAAATAAAATGGGTTTCAACCCACTATCTTAAAGAACACTTTTATAAAGTAATGTGGCTTGAATACACCAAGTGAAACGAATAACTGAGATGATTAGTTGGAGTTTTTAAGTAGCAAAACCTATTTCTGGTCTGTATTATTTGGAGAGACATCTCATCCCTCCACTTCACTTTATATTTGTATGTGGAGCTCCGGAATGAATAGAGGCAATGCAAACGCATTCTACAAAAATTTTATACTTCATCTCAGTAGTGTTGAGTAGACGACTTAAGAATGACTTAACCTTGTCAAGGGCTCCTGTATTTACCTTTTTTTTTTTTTTTATAAATCAATTGCAATTTTCAGTATTTCAGCTCTCTCAACAGTGAACACAGTAGACCCTGAGCAAGCCAGTTAGTGGGAATTCCCAGTGAGTCAGCCCTTGTATCCCTAGGACTGTCTTGATTATACTTATTCCCTCATATCCATCCCACTGGTGGGTTGTAAAAAGATCTTTAGAGAAATGCAGAGCATTACGCCAATAAACCTCAGTATCCCTGGCACCAATCCGCTATCTTAAGGTTTTTGGAGAGAGAGAGATGGAGGCTGGGCTATCGAAGGTGGGACTATTAAGGCTTTGCTGCGCTGTGGTTTATAGGAACGTAGAATCGCTCAATCTCTTTTAAAAGTAGCTAGCGATAACTAGGAGTGAGACCGGACTGGCAGGAGACTCCGGTGAGGAAGGAAGTTGTTTGAAAGCAAGTTACATGGCAGATAGAGGACAGGAAAGCAGATTTTGAGAAATCACTCTCACAGGTTGCTTTTGAGTACACTGTCCTCATTAATACGAGCCTTTACCCACCGCCGGAAAGAGAAACTTAAGCAGAAACGAAGGAAGAGGAGTAAGCACACATACACACACCGATGCCCATCCTACAATTCACTCTTGGAGACGAAAGGCCTGTGTTCTCAGCCCCGGTAGCGGACTACACTGCCCTCCGCTGCGGTACTCGAAATCCTCATTCAGTGCTTGGAAAATAAATCCTCGACGTCAGAAAACCGGGTGGCAACCTGCAACATCCCCCTTCCTGTCCAACACACCGCCCTGGTACATCCGAGACAATTCCGACCGCGCTTCTTGGAGGGGTCTCCCAGACTCACTCCGATCGCACCCCGCCCTGCCCCCTTCCGGCCGGCGCGCGCCTGGCGACATTTAAACGCTTGCCTGGAAGTTCCCACCGAGGCTTTCGGGAGGCCCTTTAAAACTGGCGCGTGCGCTGGGGTAGGTACGATCAGTTCTCGCCGGGTTTCCAAACTCCGTGCAGTGTCGCGAGATTCGCTATCCGAAACTTCCGGTTCTGGTCCGCCTCGGTGATTGCAACTTGGCTATGCGGTCTCGGCTTCTGCTTAGTGCTGCCCGGTGTCTTCGGGCGCTCCGGGCTATTAGCCCAGCCCGTCGGCACCTAAAGTGCGGCAGCCTGCCGCTGGAGGAGCTGTTCGCCCCCGGCGGACCTTTGCGGACCTTCCTGGAGCGCCGGGCAAGGTGTGAAGCCCAGTTGCAGTTCGGGGGGTCTGAGCTGCTGGCGGTGGCCAAACTGCTGAGCGAGAAGGAGCAGGAGCTGCAGGAGACCGAGCATTTGCTACACGGTGAGGGCCGGGCCTAGGGGAACGGGATTCAAAGCCGATTCTTGACTCTTAGTTTGCCTCGTCAACTAAGCCGCTGGTCAGGTGTCCATACCTCCCCAAGTTAGAAGTTCTTTACTCCGTTGCAACCCTTTTTGGCTTGGGTCGGAGGTCAAGGCATCACTGTGTGCGCTCTGACTCCATCCTCTCCCTTTTGAGCCCCTGTGCTCCCTGGACAGGATGCTCCGCCCCCTTTTACAAAATTTAAATTTATCGATTGTCTACTGGCCGAAGATCTTTAGCTTACCAGGGACAAATAAGGGACCATCCCTGTTACGTGCTTGACAGCAGGGTTTCTCAAAGGGACCAACTGGGATAGTGTCAAGAGAGGTGCATGCTAAAACTAGACTTTGGACTCAGAATCTGAGACCTAGAAATATGCGGTTTTTTTTTTAATTTTTTTTCAACGTTTATTTATTTTTGGGACAGAGAGAGACAGAGCATGAACGGGGGAGGGGCAGAGAGAGAGGGAGACACAGAATCGGAAACAGGCTCCAGGCTCTAAGCCATCAGCCCAGAGCCTGACGCGGGGCTCGAACTCACAGACCGCGAGATCGTGACCTGGCTGAAGTCGGACGCTTAACCGACTGCGCCACCCAGGCGTCCCGAAATATGCGTTTTTAACAAGTTTCCCAAGTGATTAGTGTGCATTCGAATCTGGATGGGTCCTAAGTTTCTGCATTTCTACAAGCCCCCCCCCCCCCCCGCCATGAACCACACTTTGGCTAGCTTGACTCTAGAGAAGATGTATTCAAGGAGAGAAAATTAATACTACAGCTGAAAAGTGAGAACAGATAACTGAATAAACACCTAGGGAAAGCAAGGAGAACTTGTTGGGAAGGTCTTGTGCAGTGATAAAGTTCCACCCTTAGAATCCTCTAAGGTTAATAATGGTTTAACCTTTATCATTTTACCGTACTTCAGGCTTTGCTTAACTATTTTTATGTATTAAATCACCCAGTTCACATATCAAACTGTGAAGTAGGTACTGTTAGCCTCATGTGACATAAGAGGAACATGAGGCATGGAGGTAAAATAACTGCTCAGGCTAAACAGCTTTTAAGGAATGGAGTTTGGATTGGACTGACTCCAGATCTCATGTTTTTAATCCCTGTACTCTTTGTTAACCAAGAAAAAAGAGAAGTTACGGGGAGTGGCAGGTTGAAACATTTTGTAAAGGTATGAAATACTAACCTAAAAAGGTTGATTTTTATCCTGTTGGCAGAAGGGAGCCAGCTGAAGCTTTTAGATTGGGGAGTGAATGCCAGAAATGGCTTACTTGCTTAGAAAGTTTTCTGTCTGGTAATCTGGAAGTCAGCCTGGAACGAGATTGCAGATGCTTGGAAAACAGAAGACTGAAGTCTAGTTGAGACTTAAGGAGAGTCTAAATCAGGTGATTTAAGAGAAAATGTGGCTTCCCAGAGTGGGGTTAAAAAAAGGATTACTTAACCATACTAGGAAAAATACTTTGCAAGAAAAATAAAATTGATTTCATAGCTTAAGCCAAGCTTAAAAACCAAATGGATATACGGGTTAAATATTTTAAAAACCTAGCTGTAAAGAAGTAAACAGAATGTTAGAAAATTGTTACTGGCAGAACACAACTCAGCTTAATGATAGAAAATATCATTTAGCAACTCCTGAATTCTTACTTTATGTCAGACACTACTAATTACCCAGAAAATACAGAACTAGTTTTTAGGAGCTTGCAGTCTAGTGAAGAAGTAAAAATATATGTGAACAAGTGCTCGTTTTAATTTCTGCAATAAAGAGCAGTTATAAAAAGCAAAAGGAGGCATTTAAGTGGATTTCAAAGAGAATGCAGGAGGTTGCCAAACAGTACGAGAAGGGGATTGAAGGCAGAGGTGGCCAGCAAGAAGAAGAAAGTACCAAATTGGAAGACATGATATAGCAGGAGCATAGAGTAGGCATGGGAGTTGATAATGTAACAGAAACTTGAAACCAGAAACACAGTTCAGAACGCTGCATGACAAAGAAACTGGATTTGTTCCTACAGACTGTGAGAAGTTAGCACGTTTTTAAGCAGAGAAGTGACTTTTTTTTTTTATATCATTTTTGAGAGAGAGAGACAGCACGAGTTGGGAGGGGCAGAGAGAAAGGGGGACACAGGATCTGAGCAGGCTCCAAGCTTTCAGCACAGAGCCCGATGTAGGGCTCGAACTCACGAACTATAAGAGCATGACCTAAGCTGAAGTGGGATGCTAAACCGACAGAGCCACCCAGGCACTGCGAGAAATGACATCTTTTGAAAGATTAATGTTGGTGTCAGTGTTTGAGAATGAACTGGAGTATTCTCCAGGGACCCTGGTGGCTGAAAGGCCAGTGAGAAGGTAGTTGAAACCGTGCAAGAAAGAGGTGGTGATAGGCATGGGCCACACTCACAAGACATTCTAATAATAGTCAGGATTTGGTGGCTTACGTCCCGAGAAGAGTGAAGGAGAGAATTCTAAGAAAAGTCCTAGGCTTCTGGGTTCAGAACATGAATGGTACTGTTAACTAAGATGAAAATATAAAAGCTGGATAAATTTTAGGAAAAAAAGATGTTTTGTGCCAAACAGGCAGCCATATTAAGCCAGGAGTACCTGTAAGGACATTCAGATGAAGAAATTCAGATAAAGATAATGGTCTAGAGAAAACACTACTGGCAGAGGAGAAAAACTGAGCCTGAATAATCGTATGAGAACTCAGCATGTATTTGACAAAGTAAAGCTTAGAAGCAGATGAGAATACTCAGGAAGAAGTGGTTGAGAAAGAAACCAGACACTAACAAAGGTAGAAATACACAGTATTGGAGGAGCAGGCAGGACAAAGCTATAAAAGATCGAGAAAGAAAAGGCAGAGCTTTGGGACCCTGAACAAGATAAATGAAGCTGTAAACACCAATTAAAATGTCAAGGGATTGTTGATACTGGACTTAGAAAGGGCTCACCTTTTCAGCTCACACTGAAATAAGCCTTTATGTTTGGCAATTTTATCATGGGTGATTTTAATAAAAACGATGTCGGGGCACCTGGGTGGCTCAGTCAGTTAAGTGTCCGATTCTTGGTTTGGGCTCAAGTCATGATCTCATGGTTTGTGAGTTCAAGCCCTGCATCAGGCTCTGTACTGACAGCCTGGAACCTGCTTTGGATTCTGTGTTTCTCTCTCTCTCTCCCCCTCCCTAACTCATGCTGTCTTTGTCTCTCTCAAAATAAATAAATAAAACGTAAAAACAAGATGTTATTAATATGATTATGAAATCCAGTGTGACAACTAGAGAACTAAATGAGAATTAACATGAGAAATCGTAAACCTGGCATTGAATCTCCAGGAGTTTGGGACGGAAAAGCGGGGGATGACAAGTGTTCACTTGAAGGGTTGAAGAGAACAAGAACCTTTACAGCAGGGAAAACATAAACATATTGGTAGACAGAGGAGAAGGCAGGCATGTGATAGGTGCCGAGTGAACATGTTGATTAATAACAGTGAATGAGAAAGAACTAGTATATTTCCACTGCCTATGAATAACCCCAGTCTAAACCCTCCAGAGCTATGCTGTCTGGTAATAGTAGCCAGTGGCCACACAAGGCTACTAAGCACCAGTAATGTAGTTAGTCTGAATTGAGATATGCTGTTAAGGATAACAGATTTCAAACACCTAATATAAAAAATAATTTTTGATATTTTAAGGTACATGTTGAAATGATAATGTTTTACACATACTGGGTTAAATAAAATGTAGTATTAAAATTAAATTACTTCAAGACCTTATTTCTAATCCCCTTAGCCTTACAGAAGATGCAGAACTGAAAGTCACCTTAGAGGTCATCCAGCCTAGCTCCTTCACTGTTGCTGAGATAATGGAGATTCAGAGAAGTTGGATATGTTGCCCTGAGAGAATCCTAGCAGTTGAACTAGGACTAGAATTCATTTTTCCTTTGTGTAATTCAACACATTTGCCATTCCACCACATTTTTCTGTGCAGAATTCCTGCCAAAATAATTTCCTGCCTTTCCACCAACACTCCGAATAGTTGCTTATCTCATTATTGCTGTTGCCATTTTCTCTCCTTGAGTTAATGCTTCTTTCCTTTTTCTGCCCATCCCAAAAATAAATGCAAAAACAGTCCTTTAGTGTGCTACCATTTTAATATTTAATCACAAAGTGTTTTAGATTGTAATTCTGTGTGAGTTTTCTCCCCTAGAAAAATATAAAGAAACTAAAATTATCTAAAATCCTGCCTTGAGGGCAGGTCTTACATATTATTATCTCCACTTCCTAGTATAGCTGGTACTTAATCAGTGAACAAACATACAAACTGATACTTTGGAAGAGCCTGATCTTTCAACAAAGAAAGCTATTTGTAATAACTAAAGAAATTTCCCTTCTCTCCTTTCTATAGGTCGCATATTGTCCATAGGATAGAGAAATGAGAAAATATATTTTGTAAGGTAAAAATGAAAACTCAGACAAAATAAGAAAGTAAAAGCAAGTTGGGTGGGGGAGTACTTCATATAAACCTTCTGTAAACATTAGGGAAGATCTAAATGTTTGGTGGATATTTTATATTAATGAAATATTAGGTAAAGAGATAATAAATTTCTATTTTTTTATACAATTTTTTAATGTTTATTTTCAAGAGAGAGAGCGAGCATGAGCAGGGGAAGGGAAGAGAGAGAAGGAGACACAGAATCCAAAGCAGGCTCCATCCAGGCTCTGAGCTGTCAGCACAGAGCCCGACATGGGGCTCAAACTCATGAACCATGAGCTCATGACCTGAGCCAAAGTCGGACGCTTAAGTGACTGAGCCACCCAGGCACTCCTCTATTTTTTAATTCAGTTTGGTTTAACTGATGGAAACTTTAATTCCCCTTCTGGTCTGACGACTCAGTGAATTTGTTGTTGTGTAGTCTAAGTTGGAAAACTAAAACCATATTTGTTAACATGAATATTTCATGGGGGTAGAATTATAGGATAGTTCAATAGGTTCTTTATATTTTTCTGTAGATTCTTTTTTTTTTTTTTTAACGTTTATTTAACATTAGAAAGAGCATGAACGGGGGAGGGTCAGAGAGAGAGGGAGACACAGAATTTGAAACAGGCTCCAGGCTCTGAGCTGTCAGCACAGAGCCTGATGCGGGGCTTGATCTCACGGACCGCGAGATCATGACCTGAGCCGAAGTCAGATGCTTAACCAACTGAGCCACCCAGGCGCCCCATCTGTAGATTCTTTTTAATCTTATGCTTCTGTCATCAGCAAAAAAGTTTGTTGTTTTTTCTTTTAAGCTACATGCTAATGAAAACTAATGCATACAGTGCTACTTTTAATTAATGGCAGTTATGAAAAGGACAAGAAAGACATTTTTCCCTTTGGCTACAATAATAAAATGAAGACCTTGAATTCTGTTTAATTCCTTAATTAAGAAAAACTTAACCTACTGCCTTATTTCCATAGATGAAAATGAAGACTTAAGGAAACTTGCAGAGAACGAAATAACTTTATGCCAAAAACAAATAACTCAGCTGAAGCATCAGGTATGGTATCTGCAAAGAATAAAGATTTTGTGCTATTACTTCTAATGAATTTTATTGTAAGTTGGTAAAAACAACTCAAGAAGTAACTAGCTTGTTAGTACTTAGAATTATAAACTTTTCTAAAGCAGGAAAAAGTATACTCCGGGTGGTGCTATTTTTATCATAATAAAAGGATCGGACAGCTGTGGAAAGAAAGGTGACTGCCATATTGATACGAGTTTTCCAAAAAGCAGTGGGATAAATATCAGTATTCTACTTCCCCTCTTTTGGTTTCTTAAAAGAGGTGAGGGGTAGATGGTGAGTAGAAACAGTTACAGAGCGGTGGTAGATTGTGAGCTCCTTGGCAGCAGAAATATTTTTCCTATCTTTGGCGCTATGAAAGTGCCAGACCTAGGATCGACCCTCAGCTTTTAGAATTGAATTATACTGCTTTGGTTTTACATATGGGAGAATATATAGGCATTAGATGAAGAGTAATCATTATTTTAATGTTTATGTATTTTGAGAGAGTATGAGCAGGTGAGGGGCAGAGAGAGAGAGAGACACAGAATCTGAAGCAGGCTCCAGGCTCCGAGCTGTCAGCACAGAGCCCGTCTCAAACTGGGGAACAGTGAGATCATGACCTGAGTGAAGTCAACGCTTAACCAACTGAGCCACCCAGGCGCCCCAATGTAATCATTATTTTAAATTAGACCTAGTCTTTTATGCAGATTCTGTAAAGCAGAGCTTAAAGATTTATAGTAGTTATCTCTGAGGATGTAAGTAAAAGAGCATGCTATGGTGAGGAAGGAGCCCAGGAAAAGGGGGTGCTTCATTTAAAGATTACATTTCTTCTCTAGTCAAAAGTGGAACTCATCAAAAGTTAATGTCCTTACCACCCATTCCAGAGGGAAAGTTCCACCATGAAGTGAAGTCTCATATAATTTGCCTTCTTCCCATTTTCTAATATTTTTGTGAAATACAAGGGCATATGTATTAAAGGTTTCTGTTCATTGACTAGTAGTTAACAAACACATAAATTCAACTAGTTACTCAAGATTTGAATGACCATGATGTACTGGCATAGGCTAGAGAGATGGAAAAGTAGTAACAACTATAGCTCCCAACCAACACAAAGTATGATACTTTACAATTCAGGCAGATCTGGGTTCAAATTCTAGTTCTTCCACTTTCTAGTTGTATGTTCTTGGGCAATGAGATTATTCAACTAAATTAAGCTTAAACTTAGTTTTAACATCTTAACTAGAGCAAGAAACTATCTTCCCAAGACTGATTTCAGAATTAAAGTATATAAAGTGCTTAACAGAGTGCTTGTCACATACTAAGAGACCAGTAATTGTTGGTAGCTTTTCTTATTTAACTCACCTAACGAAAGAAGCTTTTATTCTGCGTCCTCTTAATTAGTACATACTGAAGTGTGAAAGGTATATTGTCAGGGAAGGAGGACTGATCTAGGCACCCTGATTTGAGTTCTTCTGCCTGCTCTGCCAGAAGCTAACCTTTTTCTGTTTTGCAAGTCATTTAGTCTCTACAGCCTCACTTTACTTTACATGCAAAAGGACCAGATCACACATCATCTCTAAGGGCCTTTTCAGTTCCAAAATTACAAATTTCTCTTCCAAAGTAAAGAAACTTAAAAAAATAGAAACATACAATTTTAGTCTTTTTTTTTTCTTTTCTGCCATACTAGGCTATAGATTTCAAAATGATAAGAGTTAGGATCTTCTTTTGCATCCTGCACACAGTATAGTGTCCCACTCACAACAAGCTCTGAATTATTTTTTTTTTTTTAATTTTTTTTTTTTCAACATTTATTTATTTTTGGGACAGAGAGAGACAGAGCATGAACGGGGGAGGGGCAGAGAGAGAGGGAGACACAGAATCGGAAACCAGACTCCAGGCTCTGAGCCATCAGCCCAGAGCCCGACGCGGGGCTCGAACTCACGGACCGCGAGATCGTGACCTGGCTGAAGTCGGACGCTTAACCGACTGCGCCATCCAGGCGCCCCAACAAGCTCTGAATTATTAACCAGACAGAACTGACATAAAGTTTTACATAAACACCCAAAATAAACAAATTAGACCCATAAGTTTTATCTGGACCTTATAGCATTTATAATATAGTTGTAACATTATATTTTTTAGAAGTTATGCATTACTATATGGTTCTAATTGGCAAGATGGTTGAAGAGTAATCAGCAATATTTGTTTAGAGAAACTTTAAGTAATTCACTATTTAAATCCTGTTGCATCTTGGGGCGCCTGGGTGCCTCAGTCGGTTGAGCATCTGACTTTGGCTCAGGTCATGACTTCACGGTTCGGGAGTTCGAGCCCTGCATCGGGCTCTGCTGAAAGCTCAGAGCCTGGAGCCTGCTTTGGATTCTGCGTCTCCCTCTCTCTCTCTCTCAAAAATAAACATTAAAAAAAATTTTTTTAAATCCTGCATCTAATCATTTAGTGTTGTTTTTTTTTTAAGTTTTAAATAATTCCTAATTATAGGAGGGGTGATATTTTTGTATTTACAGATTATCTTACTTTTGGTTCCCTCAGAAGAAACAGATGAAAATGATTTGATCCTGGAGGTAACTGCAGGAGTTGGGGGTCAGGAGGCAATGTTGTTTACATCAGAGATGTTCGATATGTATCAGCAATATGCTGCATTTAAAAGATGGCATTTTGAAACCCTGGAATATTTTCCAAGTGAAATAGGTAAGTACACTGTTTAATTGATTTGGGGGAAAGAACAGATTTAATCTATCTACATGTGTCATATGATGATGTTTGGAGAGACCATAACTAAGCTTTAGAATTTATTGGTAAGGAAGCTTACCTGATTTTATGTTTACCATTCACTTAATAATTTTGAATGCAAATATACCTGTTTTCAGTGGGCCTATAAAATACTAGTCATTCACTACTCACCACTGAATGATTAATGATCTTTTAAAAGTGCTCTTTTACATGTTATTGAATCAATTCATTAATACCATAAATACTTTATGTTTAGTGATTATTAGCAATAAAGGTATTAAGTGTTAAAACACTGGATATCTAGACTTGCTAAAGTATTTCAATGCTTTTATATTCTGTATGCTTATATTGGTTTGTAGCTCTTTTAAGTATATTTCAAGATGGTGGAAATGATGATCAGTTGTTTATAAATGGCAATAATAATTGTTCATATTTTCAATATTTTCAAGGTGGCCTTAGACATGCGTCTGCCAGCATTGGGGGTGTAGAGGCCTATAAGCACCTGAAATTTGAAGGTGGTGTACACAGAGTACAAAGAGTGCCAAAAACAGAGAAGCAAGGTCGCATCCATACCAGCACCATGACTGTGGCAATCTTACCCCAACCGACCGAGGTAAGGCATCAGTCTCCTCTCCTTGGAATCCTGCGCTCAGCACAGTGCCTTGCCCCCAGAGTAACAACTCACTTCACTGAACTGAATAACTCCTTTGCTCATCTTTGGCCTTTATCATGTATTTTGAGGGTTTAATAATCTCTTATCTCAGTCCAAAAAAATATCTTACAATAGATAGTAACAGTTAAAGATATATAAATGATCTAATGTTGCACTATTTATTAATTTTTGTCCGCCACTAAGTTAAGACCATCTCAGTAGGAGAAACAGTATTACCCTACTTTAAATAGGATTTAATACTGATTACCCTTCATAATGATTTTTGTTTTGTCTGACTTTCCCAGAGTGTAAATAGAAGAATTCTATTTTAACAAGGGTTAACAGAACTGCTACTTCATAACCCAGTTGCATTAAAATGCAAATACAATGGTCTGTAGTTCATGAAATAGAGCTTTTTAAAATCTGGTGCTTCTAATGGCAACTTCCAGGACAGAGCATTATGCTGATGTCAGATCCCAGCTATGTATGACTTCTTGGCTTTTTTGCCTTTTGCTGTTTCCATCTGCCTGTCCTAAGTCCCCCTTTATTTAAAATTAAACAAAATAAGCCTTCCCATAATTCTTAAGCTAGCAGTGGTTTTTTTTTCCTGTGTTAAAGTCTTTTTTAACTCAGAAATAACCCACAGAAGCTCACTTTAATTCCTATATTCACATTTCTAGTATTAGCTAAGTTCTTCTGTTCATGTATTAAGGAAGAGGGTAATTAACAGAGAAGTCCAGTTTTTGAGGATTAGGGAGGGTTTGTTTTTGTTTTGTATTATATTTTGATCTACTTTTCCAAAAAAGAGATGTTTTAAAAAATGGTATCCTTCCAACTTTTCTATCCTTAAAATTAAAACTTCTCAATCTTATAATTCTATGACATGTAATTATACACATAAATGGATAGTTCTTGCCCTTGAACAGTTCACATACATGTGATATTTTTAAATCCCAACTTTGCCTCTTATGTATAGATCAATCTGGTAATTAATCCCAAAGATTTGAGAATTGATACTAAACGAGCCAGTGGAGCTGGAGGACAGCATGTAAATACCACGGACAGTGCTGTCCGGATAGTTCATCTTCCAACAGGTATGTCCTTATTTCTTCAACATAAAACTTTGAAGAAAGAAAACAAATTCTGATTAACTTGACTGATTTTCCATTGTAATAGATCCTCAGTTACCAGAATATATACTACTCAAGATTATTATTAAATACTTTATTTAGATTAGAATCCTTAGATGAAACTCTGCAGGATAATTGCAAAAGCCAGGAAGACGGAGGGGCCTAAGCCCAGAGAATTTCCGTACAGGTGACGATGAGGAAAAGGTGTGGACAGTCTTGCAGGTAGCTTCCTCATTAAAAGAAAATCCAGGGTGCTTGGCTGGCTCCATCTGTAGAGCATGCGACTCTTGATAGCAGGGTCATGTGTTCAAGCCCCATATTGGGTGTGGAGCCTATTTAAAATTTTTAAAATTTAAATAAATAAAAAAAATCCTCAGAATGAAGTCACTGTCATGGGTTCTTCTTTATCAGAAAATGCTCAAAATCACTAGTTCCTAGCTTTCTTTGAAGAGAGGAGGACATGGACTTCCTTGCGAAAATGAAAGCTTGGACTTGCTTTCTCAGAAACATGCTCACATGCAGAGTTCTGCCCATAACTTCCAGGGCTGCTGCTCCATGAAGTCCATCCACAAACCTCCAGCAGTTCTACTGGAGATACACAGGGGAATTGTGTCTAAATATTTCTTAAGTCTTCAATATACTCTTAAGTGGAACTAAATGTGATTTACAATTATTACTGCAGTGATTTACATGTGATAAAGAGCAGATGGATAGCAAACTTCAGATACCTAGAAAGAATACACTGTGACTGATCTCAAATAGGCATAATTCCCATGGATCAGTAGTGTTGAACAGGAGTGATTGGTAGGTTTTTCCTTTTTAAAATTTGAGGAAGGCCTCAAGTTAAACTTTAAGATGATGTCTTATATAATATATACTATATAAACAGGAATAGGAAAACTAGATGAAACTCCTCACAAAAATATTAATTGTGCCTATCTCTATTAGGACTAACTTTTTTTTGTTTTGGTGATGACAAATAGCTACTTAAAAAAACATATGGTTGCTAGTTAAGGGTGTGGAAAAACAATCCTTATTAAATGAGTAATGATTTTTGTTTAGTATGTATGCCTTCAATATGAATGTATTTGCACTATAGCTCAAGCTTCAATTTTTAGTTTTCTGAGAACTCTGTAAAAGTTATTTGTTTAGTTTATAGTCTTCCTTTATTAGAGTTGTTTTTTTTCCTCATAAAGGAAGAAGAAAAAGAAGGAAAAAGTATTTCTTGATAATAAATGAAGAAGATTTTCCTATTAAAACTGTTCAATTCTCATGACACTATTCAGGTGTTGTTTCTGAATGCCAACAAGAGAGATCTCAACTGAAAAATAGAGAGATGGCTATGAAAAAGCTACGTGCAAAACTGTACAGCATGCATCTAGAAGAAGAAACAAATAAAAGATACAGTGCTAGAAAGATTCAGGTAAAACTTAATTTAAAACATGCTCTGAAGGGGGTGCCTAGGTGGCTCAGTCTATTGAGCGTCTCTTGATTTAAGCTCAGGTCATGAACCCAGGGTTTTGGGATTGAGCCCTGTGTCGAGCTCTGCACTGAGCTTGGAGCCTGCTTCGGATTCTCTCCCTCTGCCTCTTGCCCCTTCCCCGCTTGCACACTCTCATGTGCTCTCCCTAAAATAATTTTAAAAATGCTCTGAAGGATAAAAATATAAAAATAAGATAACCCAGTTTTTATATATGCTGAAATTGTTTCAGTGTATTTGTTAAAATAAGGAAAGAATTCAAGTAGCTCAACAGAGGGTTATAGGTGTTTCATAATAATCTTAAACCTCTGCCCTCGTTTCTATATTCAAGGGCTTTGTTTCCTCAGATTTTTTTTTAATGTTTTATTATTTATTTTTGAGAGAGACAGAGTGAGAGTGGGGGAGGGGCGAAGAGAGAGGAAAACACAGAATCTGAAGCAGGCTCTAGGCCCTGAGCTGTCAGCACAGAGCATGACCTGGGGCTCGAACTCACGAACTGCAAGATCATGACCTGAGCCGAAGTCAGACACTTAAATGACTGAGCCACCTACCCAGGCGCCTCTGTTTTTCTCACATTTTTAACCAAAGTTACTAAAAGAGGATATATGGAATCCCCATTTTGAATCCTTTGAAAATTATGGGAGTTGGAAAGCAAACTGAATTTATTTTCTTCCTGTTTGGCATTTAATTTTACAACCACCTTGCCCTTTATTAATTCCTTTTTCTGGGAATTCATCACTGTCCTCATTGAAAATGACCAGATTAATTCACAGATATATATGGCTACCATTTGAATGCTAACTCTGTGCTAGGCTGTATGTATATATCATCACTGTGTTGTAGGTATTATTTGTATTTTATGGATGGGGAAACTAAAGTTTAAAGTTTAAATAAATGTCTGAAGTAGTAAGGCACTGAAATGGCAGAGAGAAGATCAAATGCTATAAATCTGTCTCACTTTAAAGCCAGTACTCTTTTCTTTTTCTATTACGTCCCATGTTATTTGAGGATTCAAAATGTTTGAAACTTGGTTCTTATATTGTGTTTCAGATTATAAACAAAGAGCTTAATCTCCAGGTAACTTAAATTTGTAGGTTTAGTTGCTTCGAATCTAACTGTATCTTATGTCTTCATATATATCTGTATAGGTTGGAACCAAAGGAAGGTCAGAGAAAATAAGAACATATAATTTTCCACAGAACCGGGTCACAGATCACAGAATAAATAAGTCACTTCATGATCTTGAAACTTTTATGCAAGGGGAATATCTACTGGATGAACTTGTAAGGTCACTGAAGGACTACGCTGATTATGAATCTTTAGTAGAAATTATTTCCAAAATGTAAATTAATTTATTATTAAAGACTTATAGCTTATAAAAATTCTACCACAGCAGATTACATTGTGTGTAAATACTAGTATTCTCTTAAAAAACATGAGTTAATACATTTGGAAGTAATGTGTGTATTTTAAAGACATAATTTATATAAATCTCTCAATATATTAGTAAAAAAATGTACAATACAATCATGACTCTGCTTATATATTTTGGACTCTTATGTGAAGTATACAAACAAAGCAAAAACAGTATTTTGTTTTCTTCAGTGTAAAATGTTTAGCAAATGATCAAACATAAAAGAAATATAATAAATATTGTATTAGTCAAAGTCCAGTTAAGAGACAGAAACCAGACCATGATTTGAACAGGGATAATTTGGGTACAAAGAATTTTTAACTGGTAATAGGATAAGTTATAAGGGGATAAGCGAGAACTCATGCACTGTGAATGAGAGAGAGTCCCCAAGGAAAGAACACCCTTCGAAGGAGCTTCCCTTCCCCCAGGGTAGAGTCAGGACTACTGGAGAGAGCATGGCTTTGGCCTACTTGATGACAGAAAGGTTCCCTGGGCTGCCCTGAGCCAGAGCTGGTCTGCAGGTGGTGGTGGATCAGGCCTTGAAAACAGGACCTCAAACCCTCTAGAATGATAAACAAGCAGTCTCCCACCAAGGTGTCAGAGAAACTTGTTGGACGGTTAAGTATCAGTTTGTGTCTGCATTAGTCGGGGTTCTCCAGAGAAACCGAACCAGTAGGATGTGGGAGATTTATTAGGAGGAACTGGCTCATGTGATTATGGCAGGTGGCAAGTCCAAAACCTGCAATGTGACTTAGCAGGCTGCAGACAGCCACAGGAACTGATGCTGTGTTCCAGTCCAAAAGCAGTCTGCTGGAGAAGTCTCTCTTGCCCAAGGGAGGCCAGTCTTTTTTTTCTTTTCAGGCCTTCAACTGATTGGATGCAGCCATCCACCTTATGGAGGACATTCTGCTTTGCTCAAAGTTCATTGATTTAAATGTTAATTTCATGTAAAAACACCTTACAGAAACCCAGGGTAATGTGGACTAAGTATCCTGGCACCCTGTTGACACATGGGCCAAGAGCACCCCCCCCGCCCCCCGCTGGCAGCTGTGCCCTAGATGAGAAACGAGAGAAGCCTGTCCCTCCACCACCCCCTAGTGACAAAACTTGGTACCAAACAGGTCCAGCTGCAGTATTCGGAAGTGGGGTGATGAAGGGTAAATTTGTTGCTGAGAGGCAACAATTTGGTAACTGACCTAAATACCCATATGCATTACCTAGTTTCAACAATTGATACGTTTTCATATATTCTTGGTGTTAGAAGTTACAAGTATTGTTACATAGTTAAATATTTCCACTTGGATTGTTAAAAATAAGGATATTATATTCTATTATTAATATGTATTCTATAATATATTCTACTTAATCATTTATTATCACATGTAACAAAATTCTCAGTAGTTCCCTAAAATCTTCAAATACCCAATTCAAATCCTCCCAATTTTCCCCCAAATGCCTTAACTGGCTTCTTCAGACCAGGATCCAACTAAGGATCCCACATGGAATCTGCTGGTTACATTGTCTAAGTTTAGAATAGCCCTGCCAACTGCTGCCCCCTCTTTTTTTCATGACATTGCAATGAATTTGCATTTGAGAAGATCAGGCTACTACAGTGTCATTTAACTAATTCCTCAAGTCACAGTATTTCCTACAAACTGGAAGTTGGAGCTTAACACTCAGCTAGTTTTGCATACTCTCTCCCTTTCCTCTGATTTAGCATTTTTGTCATTAAAATATATACCAAATAAGCCAAGTTTGAATGCTCTGATGTGCTGAGATGTATTTGATTCTCTAAAATACATGGACAGATGAGAAAAATGACTTCACCCTTGTGAAAGGAGAAGAATTTATTGTTGAAAGTGAGCTTAAAGCTAAATCAGTATAATATTTTTTTTATAATTAAAGTTTATTTACTGTGAGTGAGCACATGTGCAAGCAGGGGAGGGGCAGAGAAAGAAGGAGAGAGAGAATCCCAAGCAGGCTCTGTGCTGTTAGCCTGACTCTCGAGGCTCGATCTCAAGAACCATGAGATCATGATGTGAGCCAAACAGTCCAGTGCTCAACCAACCGACTGAGCCACCCAGGTGTCCCTAAATCAGTAGAATCTTTATCAGTATTTTTTCACATAAGATTTAAAAGAAGTTTAGTGGCTCTTATTTTCCATAGGAGTCCTGGTTATGATCAGCTCTTTTCTGAGAAGACAGACTCCAGAGAATTGGGGTCTAAAAGGGAAGAAAGCCTGGGAATGTCTGTTTGAGGCTACACAGCTGTGAAAGACCTCCTGGTGTTGAGGGCAACAGAGATTAAAAAGTGCTTACTGTGCTTGATAAAGAAATACGAGGGGTGCCTGGGTGGCTCAGTCGGTTAAGCGTCCGACTTTGGCTCAGGTCATTATCTCACAGTTCGCAGGCTCGAGCCCCACATCGGGCTCTGTGCTGACAGTTCAGATTCTGTATCTCCCCCTCTCTCCACCCCTCCCCAGCTCATGCTCTTTCTCTGTCTCAAATATAAATAAATGTTAAAAAAAAGAAACAAACAAACAGGAGGGGCGCCTGAGTGACTCGGTCGGTTAAGCATCTGACTTCAGCTCAGGTCATGATCCCACAGTTCGTGGGTTCAAGCTCTGTGCGTCGGGCTCTGTGCTGACAGTGTGGAGCCTGGAGCCTGCTTCAGATTCTTTGTCTCCCTCCCTCTCTCTTGTGTGCACATGCTCACTCTCTCCCTGAAAAATAAACATTAAAAAAAAAACAAAAAACAGGAGACATCCCCATGGTTCTTCCATGGTGTATGTGCTCCTTATTGCAAGGAAGAGTAGTAAATTCAATGTGTTTAACTACAAGGAGTGGAAGGGAGAGTAGGGGAGGGGAAAGAACTACAGGAAAGGTCAGTTATCCATAAAGAGAGAAGGCTGGAAATGCTGATTCTAGTTTTTGAAAACATGAAATTAACTAAGGAGTACAATTATGAGAATAGCTCTATCTTGTAGATAATGTTAATTTTATAGTAGTTACAACAAAGTAGAATTTCCAGAGAAATAAAATGACTTAATTATTAAGGTTATATGATGAAAGGGTTAAAGAATTAGAAGACATTC
This sequence comes from Lynx rufus, assembly GCF_022079265.1. Lineage (NCBI taxonomy): Eukaryota > Metazoa > Chordata > Mammalia > Carnivora > Felidae > Lynx > Lynx rufus. Next base: position 8,223,317 of record NW_025814878.1, read on the forward strand.
CATTAATTCCCAAACTGCAAGCTTTTCTCTATTTGTTGAACCTACAGTAATCTAAATTCTTATAAGCATATGTTCTACACAAATTTAAAAGTATATCATTGTGAGGTAATGTGTTTCCTCTTTCTTAAGTCAACCTGTATTAATTAGCCAGATTTCCTCTAGAGCCCTAGCTTGTACTATCCTTCAGAGTAATTTGTTTCACCTTATTCTTTAAGAAATAGCAGGTTTACTATTTACTGAGAAAACTCAGTAAAGACAGGTATTAATTTTAAAACTGGCCAAAGGTTATCAAAATACATCAGAGAATTTGAATTTTCCTTGTAACATTCTGTTCATGAAGGACACTCTACCTTCCCAAGCACATTTGATGAAAATAGCTTTCCATGACCTATGCAACTCAAGAATACACCAAGACTTGTTAATTAGACCACAGGCAATTCCTGCATAAGGTCCATGTAAGATGTGTTTCCCAGTTTGTGTCTTTTAGGTCTTTCAGGTTTCCTTTTTGAATGAAAGGGATATATCTATGTTAACTGAATATTACAACATATTATTACTTAATTTCTCTTTACCTCTTCTAATAGGCGATAATTAGAAAAGTTGGACTGAGATTGTGAAGAGTCTTGACTATTGAATTTCATTCTGTAAACAAGAGAAGCTCTGAAAAGTTTAGTTATCCGCACCCCCCCATCCCACTCCACTTCCTCACTCCCTGCCCCATGGGAAAAGGTCTGATAGCTGTATTAATGAAGGTGGAAAAGAACTTTTGATCAATTTTTAAACTTCCTGTCCATTAGAACATCACGGTTGGTTGGTTAGAGAAGAAATCATAATACCTAGGTAATTCTAACAATGTTACGTTTAATACATGCATCAGTAGGTGTATTATAAACACATGCAGATTAATTGACAAATTCTGGTATGAATGGACACTGGCTTCCACTTCACTCACTAAGATAGCTACTACCAGAATAACAAATGTAATTTTTGGAACCCAAGGAAGGATCAGGGTAGAGCAACAGTCGTGGCATGAGGCCAACTGGAACCCTAAGTCTAATATTTAAGGGCTTCCAAATCTGTAGCTGTTCGTATAAACAATGCATCTATACAGCTATCTTCACTATAAACCATGCATTTTGTTGCTCCCTCTCCCTTTGCATGTGCTGTGCTCTCCACCTGGAACAGACTCTTGGCTTACCTCAGCAGAAAGATTTCGAAGTCCAACCTAAAGGGCACCTTAGCCTCTAGGAATTGCCTTCATTGGCAATTCCACAGTACTTTACCATACCAGGATGACAACATTTATGGCAAGGTAATACCAGTCTCAGGACTGTGTGTTTAATAAGGACACGGGAAAGAGTGGGTCAGGGACTAGAATAAGCGTGTGTCGCTAGACCTCTCACATTGTCTCATGAATGGACAAAAATATGTTTTCTTCATTCTTGTCTCCTCAGGACCAAACATTACGCTACAACAGGCACGAAACAGGTGTGTAAAAGGCAGTTATAGCGAAAATATTTGTCCAGAAATCTGATGTGTTATTCAGAAAAAAAACAATTTCAGAGTGGCCTAGAAGAGCAGTTAATCAAAACTTACTCAGCTGTAATAGCAATTTTGAAGATGCATAACCAATCACTATGTTTAAAATTCAACGTCATATTCCTCCATAACCCATTTCTCAGTTTTTTTAATGGCACTACCATTCTCCCTCTCTCTCAAATTTAAAATGTAGTCATCTTTGATTCCTCTTCCTCACATACACTTCATTGCTAAATCCTACTCTCCTCAACGCTCTAATCCTCACGGATTCTATTACCACTGCTCTTGCCCACAATTACTTTTCTCCTGGACTACTTTTATGGTCCCCTGACTTCTCCCTCCATCCTAGCTGCTCTCTAGTTCAGGTAACACAACAGCCAGATTCATCTTCCTAAAAAACAAGGCTCTGATTTTGTCACTCTTTGGCTCAAATGCACTGCTTTTGCTTATTAAGTAGGAACTTAGTAAGTTCCTACTGCCTTCCAAATAAAACTCCATGTCTTAAGTGTGTATACAATACATCCATATCCACATCCAGCGTTATTTCATATTGGCCCGTTTTACTCACTACCCCCATTAGGTCACATCAAATTCATTTTTTCTGATAACTGCACTTGCATTTAAGTTTTCCCCCATCATGTTCTTTATGCCAGGCCACCCTCCTCCCCAGTCCTTCAAAAGACATCCCCAGCAGCAGTGGTTTTCACCTAGAGGCAAGCTTGCCCATAGGGGACATTTGGCAGTATTTGGAGGCTAAAGATGCTACAGTGCACAGGACAGCCCCCAAGAAATAAGTACCTGGGCCAAAAAGTAAACAGTGCTGAGGTTGAGAAACCTGTCTAACAGATTACTCCCTATCTTAGTATATAAAAGTAAATTCTCTGTCCTCTAAAAATTCTCAGTGTAACCAGATGTATCTGACTTATCCAGTGTTGCATTATAGCTATATCTTATACACCTTATCTCCTTCCCTCCATGCTCATGATGCTTTTAATCATTTACTGAGCATCTGTTATGTCTATTAGGTGGCAGGCCCAGATAATAAGAACAAGGGCAGGTACCATGTCCCAATTATTTCCAGATACTCCATAATATCTTGCATGTTGTAGGTCTGCAAATAAGAATTTGCTGAGGGGCACCTCAGTGGCTCAGTTGGTTAAGCTTCAGCTCAGGTCATGATCTAATGGTTCTTGAGTTCAAGCCCCACGCTGGGCTCTGTGCTGACAGTGTGGAGCCTGCTTGGGATTCATATTCTCTCTCTCTCTCTCTCCCTCTCCCTCTCTCTGTCCCTCCCCCATGTGCATGCACATGCTCTCTCTCAAATAAACTTAAAAAAAAAAAAAAATTGCTGAAAGAGGGCAACTCTCTCTATGCTTCATTTTGTACCTAAAACCTCAATAATTCTGAAATTGAAGTGCAGGAAGAAAGAGGTACATACATCTGTTGATATCTAGTAAAATTCAAAATGGCCCTTCCTACGTTTCTCACTAAAAATGAAATTAACAGATGCTCATGAACCTACTGAACAAATTATTTGTCAGTTAAAAATATTTCAAAATAATCAATATTTCAGTAGTAGTCTAATAGTTCAAATCAACATTAAATAATAGGCTGAGAAAGAATGTAATAAACTATTCCAGTATACAATAAAATATGCTTAGCTATGTATATTGCTTTTTATTGCTACAGTAATTTTAATTTTCCTAATAACAGATCTTAGCCTTTTCCTGAAAAGATCAATAACTGCTGGAGAATACCTTTTAAACAGTAGTTAAGGTCCAATATAGTACAGGTGCTCAATTAATTTAATGAAAACCCTTTCTCCCCTCAAATTTCATACATTTGTCCACATCTGAAAACAAAACAGGAGTAAAGATCTCAAAGGTCAAATGGGGAAGTAATGTGAAAATGTACTATAAAATCAGGCCTACCCAGCAAAGGAGTAAAGTACAAGGACTTATCCAGCAGAACAGGATTGCAGGGGCACCTCAGTGGTTCAGCTGGTTGAGGGTCTGACTTCGGCTCAGGTCATGACCTCACGGTTCATGAGTTCAAACTCATCGGGCTAGCTGTTGTCAGCCAAGAGTCCGCTTCTGATTCTCTATCCCCTTCTCTCTACCCCTGCTCCACTTGTGCCTTCTGAAAAATAAACGTTAAAAAAAGACAGAAAAAGAACAGGATCGGAATTTTTGCTTATGAGCTGTGTAGTTCTCTGAGAATTAACTTCCACTTCCGAAAAATTAAATAGTGCCAAGGTTATTGTCAGAATTAAAGACTAACATTTACAAAATGCCTAGAAGACAAAAAGCTACTATAGTTTTAACACCCATTCAACAAATAACTCACTCCCCTGCTGAAATCCCTCCAACAACTACCACTGCAATCGGAAGAAACTCTAAAGTCCACATGTAAACCTACAAAATCCTACAGGATCTGGCTGCCACCTCTCTGACCTAATCTCCTCTAGCACTTGCTCAATGTGCTCTAGACATCCTTATCTCCTTGGAACAGCCACGCACTTTCCATCTCTACCCTCTGCTTATTAAGCCGATCTTTGCAGTGCCTACCCAACAGATCTTGGTCCAAAGCCTCCCAAACCCTCCTGACCACCCAGAGTCATTAATCTATGCCCCTACTGCCCACTCCCTGCCCCATAATCTAGTTTTATATTGCTCTTTCCTGAACTACAATTGTTAACTGTCAGTTTCTTTCCCATTAGCATGAAAACTCCTTGAAAATCAGGGCTTTTGTTTTTCCAACCATGTATCTCCAGGACCTAGCTCCAAGACGGGGCTAAGGCAGGCGAGTGGGACACATCACTCAGATGCAAAATTTAAGAGGATGCCCAAATGCCAGTAATCCAGAAAAATATGAATTTAAAGCAACATTCTTAAAGATGAAAAGTAATGTAAAACACCATGACGAACTATCATAATTATGCATAACGACGGGATCCAACCAGCCTGTGCAAAATTCACCCCAGTCCCCGCCCTGCCTCACTAGGACTTGCCACCGATATAACTGAGCGATTACCGTAAATCGAGTATTAACTCTCTCTAAAGCTGCAGAAAAGCAAGAGGGAGAACCCAGAAGAACCAGAAGGCAAGGAATTGGACTTTTTGGAGCTTACACCCTGTAGCTTCACCGCGCTGTGGCCAAAAGGCTGACGGCAAGGCACGCACTGTCACCAGTTAAATGCACACTCGGGCTGAAAAGTTCAGCAGGGCTAATACTGTGGTGCCAGTTGTCAACGAAAGCTTAATAAATACTTCAACCCATTCCTGACATCACTAGAAAATCATTCCCTTGGCCCGAGGCTTCCAGCCCTAGAGTGTGGGGACTGAAGCTCTCACGGCAAGACGTTTTATAAACATCTATTTTTGGAGGAGGACTGCTGTCTCTCGCGCTTGGCCCCTGAGGTAAATAAACAAAAACCCAGGAAAGCGTAGATACAAGTCTAATAAACTTAACGTCCGTACAAAGTAGCGGTGGCTGGAGCACTCTGGTTGAAAAGACAAATAAATACGCTTACAAGAAAGAAGCGACTGTCCCACCGCGGGAAGGCCACGAGGACACGCAGCCCCAGGTCTTCAGCCAGGGCAGGTGCGAGACCGACGGTGCGCGCGCCACCGCGGCCCGCCCCTGCGCCTGAGAGAATCGCGCAAGCGCCAACCCGCCAACTCTGCAGCTACCGCCCGCCAAAGGCGCCTGCGCAAACACTGAGGGCAGAGGGAGGGGCGAAAGTGAGAGGGAGAGAGGAGCGCGCCTAAATCCTAGAGAGGCGGGCTAAGCGGCTACGGAGGGCTGGGGGCAGGGCTTGTCTTCCGGAAAGTCTGGATTCCCGGACGACCGGAGTCGCCGCTCACCAAACACCCACTTGTGTGCTGCTCGAAGAAAGTCGGCCACGCTATATAACCATGGGAAATCTTCGGACAGAAGCCGGAGCTGCCTTCAGGATGAAATTAGGACTCGGAGAAGACCCGCTCGCAAGACGGAAGGAAGCGTGGCGGGTGCACGCATGCGTGGTAGGCTACCTCCACGTGCGGCCGGGCCCGGGCCTCCCCGCGCTCAGAGGCCCCGCCCCCAAGCCCGTCCCCAGCCGGAGCATCTTTCCGGACGCGCGGAGCCGGCTGGAAGGAGGAAGGTTGGGCCTCGGAGCTCGGCCCCGCCTCTGCCGCCTCTAATTGGGCGTGGGTGAGGGCGCCCCCTCCCACCGCCTTCCTACTGGAGCGCGCGTGCGAGCAACGCACCCCATTGGGCCGTACGGATTTGGGCACCAAATTCAAAGATTTTAAAAGTACCAGCTGGCGCCTTTTAGGAGATACAGCTCTGTGAAGCGGGCGGCCTGGTCCTCTCCTGCGGCAGCTGTTCCCTCACCTGAGGCAGGCCCCCGACTTCCACTGGCATGAGCCAGCGCCCCTGCCGCTGCTCTCCACGGCCCCCCTGCAGCTCCTGCCGCTGCAGCTACAGCGACCTGACAGCCGCCGGGCGCCCTCGGCCCTCAGACAGTGAGTGTGAGGAGAGGGTGCGGGAGCCCGCCTTCCAGGAAGGGTATGCGGGGTTAGGGGGCGGCTGCTTCCGAACCCGACACCCTCCCGAGTCCGAGCGTGCGCCTCACGCCAGGCCGTGCCGGGCCCGGCCGGGGCGGGCGGCGGCGGCGGTTCCTGCGGCCCCGGGGAAAGAAGCCTGGGGCTCGGGGAGGGGAGGCCAGATGTGCCGAGGCGGGTGGCGGGCCCGGGTCCCGCCTTCTTGGACGCCAGCGCCCAGGGAGGTGAAGGTCTCGGCCTTTGAGGGCGCCCTTCTCCTCTTGCAGGATCTACCTATTCTCGTCCCCACCCGGCATGAAGAGGCGCCAAATGCCCCTCCCCTCCCCCACCCCGGGGCCCGGGGGCTCTGACAGGGCTCGCGAGCCGGCGGCCCCCGGGGTCTGGCCGGGCGCCTCAGCCCCACTTCCTGCGCCCCTTTTCCGTATTCAGCCCGTAGCCTCGGGGCCGCAGTCCAGTGCCCCGGATTTTCGCCGCCTCACCCTTGCTGGCGGGCGCGGGAGATCCTGCTGGCTTATCTCCCGCCTCCGCACGGCCCGCGCCCTGAGGGGCCACCTCCCGACCCCCCAAGGCTTCGCCTGGGCTTCCCCCCTGCCCGCTCCCGCCAAATGTAGGGACCCCCTCGCCGGGCCGGGCTGTACCGGGACGTCCGAACAAAACCTTTTTCTTTTTGTCTCGGTTTTCCCCTCTGCCCGGTAACCCGTTCCCCAGGCCTGGCTGGGGTCCGGGCGGGAAGCACTTTTTACTGCAAAACCGTGAATTTGCCCTCCGGTACCTGATTACCTGAGAAATGAAGAATTGGTTCTTTTTTCTTTTTTTTTTCTGCGCTCCTGAAGCCCTGGACAGCCCTTGATTCCAAAATTCGGATAGAGTGGAAGGCCCTCGAACGGTTATTTTTACCCTCTTTGTGGCTATCTGAAAAGAGATCCAAAGGCATTTATTTTTGCCTCAGAAATTACCCCCAATTTTTTTTTAATTGGTTCGACTTTGTGAGATTGGGCAATCCCTGCAAGATGCCGCTTTCATTAGAAAAGGAACTTAGAAGACTGGAAGAAAAAATAATACCTGGCTTTTAACAGGGTTAGGTCTATTTCTAGAAGATCCTCCCTCCTCCGTCTCCCTGTGAACTTCTGAAGCTTGATGGCTTTAAGAAGTGTTTTTTTGTTTCTTCCAGTTTGCCTGGTATTATCACTTGGCTCCTCAGAATATTTGCCGTCTCCAAGAGTTTGATCTCCTGTTTACAGATTTGAGAAAATGAGATTAAAAATTTAACGCAGCCAAGTATTTTTGAAGGCAGGCTTTTCTAAAATTTTCTTTTAGAGATTACGGCTGATTCCCCGTTTGTGGCTGCAAGCCTTGGGGGTCTCAGATTCTTAAGGAATAGCCATGCTTAACATCGCGCACGTGTGATTATTTTCTAGGTATTGGGATCGTAGAACTTAATCATTTAACGTTGGGATAGTTGTAAAACTTTTTAAGCATTGTAGCCTATTTATGGTATTTTCGTATGGAGTGTCACTTCTGCCTTAGAAAGTTAAAACGGAAGGTCAAACTTTGTGCAGTTAACTACAATACCACCTTTGCACGATTGGACAGTGAGTGAGTAAATGATGTTTAAAAAATGCAGTATATCGAGTCTTCAACGACATGAGGCAGATATTAGTACCTCCATTTTAGAAAAAAATGAAATGTCACAAATCTAGTCAAGGCTGAGGAAGTATTTTTACTTGAAGATGGATCTGATTCCTAGGAAAAGTATGTAATCTGTAATACATAGTGTGGAACGTATTTTGCTACTTTTAAAACATTCATGATTTTCAATAAAAGGATTACAAAGGGATTTGGCTTAAAAATGTGATAAGAATACCATATGTGATGGGACTCTGCCATACATGTAGTCCAGTTTTACATTCTTAACCCCATTTTATAGATGAGAATACAGAGGCTTTAGAAGTTAACTGCCTCCCTTTTCACCAATTCAGCAAATGATACTTTATAGCTTAGATGCTCAAGACTTAAACCCCAGGGTACTTTTTTACTCCACTTTCCTTCATTCACATCCAAAGCATCCACAATTTCTGTTGACTGTATTCTCCTAAATACATCTCACATCCACCCAATTATCTTCATTTCCACTGCAGTCATCCCAGTATCAGTTACCCAAACTGCCTGGACTCCTGTGATCTACACTTCTAACTAGCTTTCCTCTTTCCGCTTGTACCTTCCTACAGTCCATTCTCTACAGCTGCCAATCTTTTGACAATGTAAACCAGATATCTGAACTCAGAACCCCTCAGTGCTCTTTATTACACAATGAATAAGATCCGGTCTGCCCTAAAATTGTACAGGCCATTCTACTCTCCCAACCTTACAGTATATTATATGATTTCACATTTTAAAACTAAACCTACAACCAGCATCCAGATTTTGGAACCAATAAAAGGAACTAGAGTTCCGTGGAGAAACAAGTGATTCTATGGCTGGAACAGGGAAAATAGAAGATGAGCCTGGAGCATCTTGTGCCAGAAAGTAAGAAATGCTCCAAAAACAAAATAATGGAAGTATTTCAAGTGGGTATGAACTTACACAGTGGTGAAAGCTGAAACAATTTGAGCAATAACCTAATGTAGTATTTGGATTATAACCCAAAGTCTATGAGCCTATATGTATACTTTATTTATACACACACACACACTTTTATCTCACTTTCCAGGATAAGGTAATGGAATGAACACTAAATTTATAGTCAGGAATGGTAATCTGTCTCTCTTAACTACCTGCGAAATTGTGGGCAAGCTACTTAGCTGAGCTTCAGTTGTCCTTATTTGTAAAACTAAGATAATAACCTCTTCACCCTACATCAGAAGGTTGTGAGGATTGAATGTTTGAAAACAAATTGGAATTGTAAACCTCTAAACAACTATAAGATGCTTGGTACCTGGGTGGCTCAGTCAGTTGAGCCTGAGGCTTTGGCTTAGATCATGATCTCATGGTTCCTGAGTTCAAGTCCCGTGTCCAGCTTTGTGCTGACAGCGCAGAGCCTGCTTTGGATTCTCTGTCTCTCTCTTCCCTTCCCCCACTTGGGCTCTCTCAAAAGTAAATAAGCATTTAAAAACAATTGGAGTGCCTGGGTGGCTCAGTCGCTTGAGCATCTGGCTCTTTGTTTTGGCTTAGGTCATGATCTCACAGTTTGTGCGTTGTAGCCCCACATCGGGCTTTGCGCTGATAGCTTGCAGCCTGCTTGGGATTCTCTCTTCTCTCTCAAGTAAATAAACTTAAAAAAAAATTTAAAACAATTAGAAGATGAGTGAATCATCATTAGCTCTAAATTTTAAAGAACTTCATGTTCAAACAGTGGTGTGGAATGAAGGGTTCTATGGGATAGTTCAGTAACAACTCTGCTAAGTAAAATGAACACGAAGAATGCTTTTGAAAAGAATTAAGAGTTTCTGACGTACGTTTTTCAGGCCTCTTCCTTTTAGGCAGCTAAACAAAATAAAAGGTTTGTCTTTGTAGGTGTCTTTGCCCTCAGATAAAATGTGGTCCTATGTAAATCATACTTCATTCTTGAGGCAAAATTTAAAACAATCTGTCTTGGAATATTTTAATCTTCCAGGTGAAAGAGAACCCCTCAATAATTTATTCTAGCATTATGATTAATGTTGGTGTTAGTAAATGTCGTTTATTCTTTATTTGCTTTTTGTATACTTGAACTTAGTTTGAAATGAGTTTTTAGGGCTAGTCCAAGTTTTAGTGGTGTTCTGAAGTATATACTGTGTGTCCTTCACTGTGTTAAACATTGGGAATTTCAAGAGACTACCTCCCTACAGGTGTTCTTTTAGTACTTAAAGGTTTTGCTCTAAATAAAAGCTGTAAAATTTAACATGGACAGATTACCAATACTTAGTACAGACTAAACAATCTGACTGGTACATACACTTAAAAGATAGATTGTTACCTACCTATGATTGGTTTGCAGGGGTAATATTAGGTGTAGAATACATTTGAAGCATAATACTATTCATATACTCAGACTTCAATAATGTTAAGTAATGTTCCTGAATCAATCTAGTGTATTCCTTCCCAGAATTGTGCTTTTGTTCAGGTTACCTTCAGTGAATGCTTTCTCCAGCCTCTACTGCCTGACAGAATCCTAGCTATCCTTTAAAGCAGTAGTTCTCAACTGAGAAATCAGACATTTTGACACCACTGCCTCTCCCCACCCAATATTTGTCAGCAACTGGTGATTGGAGACATTTTTTATTGTGCCACAGGGAGTAGAGGCTGCTAATGACATCAAATGGGTAAAGCCTGCTAAACATCCTAAAATGTAGAGGGCAGCCCCCAACAACAGAACTATCCAATCCAAAATGTTAGTAATGCAGAGATTGAGAAATGCTGATGTAAAGATATTAAGTGCTGCCTGTTCATTTGTAGCTTAGCTGGTTTCTTAGTTGAACAATTAGTTGAACTAATTGCATAGTTTGTTAATAGTATCATAATTTGTTGTTTTTCCCTCTTATGCTACTTATAAATAACAAGCACATTGTCTTCTCCAGTTATTTAAGACAGCTGAACAGTAGTGCACACCTGGTTCCCTACCACCCTCACATTCTTATATCTTGTCTTACACCAATTATAGTGTCACTCTTATTTACCAGATCTTCTGATTGGTAGCTGAACTATTAATTCTTCTGACTCTTTGGTTAATTAGTTATGAGAAATTTTCATTCAATAATTGAAGATTGCAGTCTCTAGTACATACTAGGCAAGATAAAGGGAGATGTCCCTGTGCGTGAGTTCACTATCCAGTAGGGCGGACAAACATCTTAAATATATCAGACTGTCACCCTTACCACTGATCCAAATAAAACTTAAGAGATGAGAGCTCTGGGACTTCAAGGAGATTTTAAATTAAGGGTATTTAAATTTATTGACTTTAGTTCTTTCTTGAGTAATTATTGTAAGGCTTATAATAATTGCTAGTGTTTCACTCTTTTTTTTTTTTTTTAATTTTTTTTTTCAACGTTTATTTATTTTTGGGACAGAGAGAGACAGAGCATGAACGGGGGAGGGGCAGAGAGAGAGGGAGACACAGAATCGGAAACAGGCTCCAGGCTCTGAGCCATCAGCCCAGAGCCCGACGCGGGGCTCGAACTCACGGACCGCGAGATTGTGACCTGGCTGAAGTCGGATGCTTAACCGACTGCGCCACCCAGGCGCCCCTAGTGTTTCACTCTTATATAAAATTATTTTGATTCTTACACACTTCCCCTCTCCATTGGTCTTAAACATATTTACTGTCATTGGTTTGGGTTATGCTTAAGTCAGAGCTGATTTTAATGCCATTTCAAGTTCAGGGATTGTAGAAGTGTTTGTGATTACTATAAGGATTTCTCTGACTTCAGACCCCACTCGATGCATCACATTTCCTTATTTGTTCCATAAGCACAGATACTTATTAAATAGTCCCCTTTTCCAGTATTTTTTACTCAGATAACAGACTCGAAAAGCCAAATATTACAATTATACAATTGTACAATTATACTGCTTTTAGCAGTCTTCCGAGGTACCCTTTTAAGAATAAAATACATGTACTTACTAAAAGATTTAAGTAGTATTCATTGTCACATCTCAGTAATTAAACTTGGATTCCTTCACAGGTATATAGTGCTGAGAGAATGCAAAGTAATTAAACCTCTGTATATCCCAATATAAGAAGTAGAAATGTATGAAAATTTTGTCATTTAGTAAGTGCTTTGTTTTGTTTCTTGTAGGTTGTAAAGAAGAAAGTTCCACTCTTTCTGTCAAAATGAAATGTGATTTTAGCTATAACCATATTCATTCTGGACTTAAGTTAGTGAAGCCTGATGATAGTGGAAGACAAGGTTCCTGTACTCCTGCATATTTGGAAGGTTCTTATAAAGATTGCATTAAAGACTATGTGAGGTTATCAGATATTGGGTCACCAATCGTGAGCCCCAGGATTGTAGAACTTGAATCTGAAAACGAAAACAAGCTCTTTCATAACAAGGAAAATCAGCATGTGCAACAAATCCTTGATAGTTCAAATGAGATCGAAGAACTAGAGACCAGTGGACCTTATGAAGACAGTGGCTATACTTCATTTTCCCAGCAAAGTGGCTTCAATGAACATGAAGAGAGTAGCCTTCCCTTGGAAAATTTCAGTGACAGTCCACAGTCCTGCCTGCTTCAGATGCAAAGCCCAGAGCAATATCCCAGCAAAAACTTGCTGCCGGCTCTTCACTTTGCCAAAATGGTTTGTTCAACGTTAAAAAAGAATGCCAAACGAAATCCTAAAATAGATTGGGAGAAACTGAAAGAATTTATATTCAGTGGAAATTTTGGACTGCAGAACATAATTGGAAGGAAAATGGGCCTAGAATATGTAGATATTCTCAGTGAACTCTTTCGAAGGGGACTCAGACATCTCCTAGCAAACATTTTAACACAGCTCAATGATATGGACTTAATCAAGTAAGTATGGTTGCTTTGAGTGTTAGTATAATCCACTGAACATTTTTGTTAAGATGGCTCAGCACTACCAGCTCATACAAAGACATAAGAGGGAAGTCTTTTACGTTGTTTGAGGTAATGACTGCCTGATAGCTGGTATTTGACCACTTGTATGCCACTAAGATGAAAGAAGATTTTTAAAGTAAGCATTTAATCCAGTTATTTCAAATTTCATATTTATACTATTAGCAAACTATTTTTGTTAAATTGGGATTTTTGTTTCTGAAAATTACTAATACTTAAACTACATCATACCTACTTAACTATAAAACAACAGCCTAGTTCTGGTGTATAGATCCAGTAGGCTTTATGAGTTCTGTCACACTTGAAAATATGAAATAGTTCCTGGTGTTTTTAGGCCATTTTTAATGTAGGGCTCCCCTAGGTTTGACAGTGATAAAAATAGGGAAACCCACAAGTAGATCTGATTGTGACTGTTTCCTTAGAAACCTCATATTTCCCTTTCTTCCTCATTCTACCAAATATGAGTTAGGATGAGGTGACAGAATTAAGATAATTATAATATAGACTATTGGATTAGATCCCACTCAAACAGGTGTGTTTTTGGCATTTTTGGAAAAGTTGTTAGAGGTACTTATCACTGGTCTTTATGAAAAATAGCTAAAGCAAAATAGAAGTATTAATTTTTATAGTTGGCTACCTTCTTGAGGGATAATTGGCATCACAGCTTCTTTGTTAACAAAAATGGATTTTTGAAATTGATGTCTACTAATAGCAATATGTCCTAGAATACTTTGAAATTTGTCTACAACTTTTATTGATATCGAATAGCTAACATAGTGTCATATATATATACTAGGGGCTACTTATTTGATGTTTGCAGATATTGTGAAAAAATGAAGTATCAAGGAATGATTGCATTGGTTCTTAAGCCCAGATGTACTTAGAATGACTTGATAGGGAGCTTTTAAAAACAGGGCTCTGGCCCCCATTTTAAGCCAGTTAAACCCAAATGCCTAGGCATGGGACATCCTTAAATCTTAAGTGCTGTAGGCAATTCTAATGTATAACCAAGTTTGAGAAGCGCTGCTAATAGAAATTTCTTTTTTGCATTGTTAGTATTTCTGTAGTATGTTCATTCCTCTTACCTCTTTGTGATGCCTTGTTTCCTTTATAACCTTTTACTTTTCCAGTGTGTCTAAAGTGAGCACAACTTGGAAGAAGATCCTAGATGATGATAAGAGAGCATTGCAGTTGTACAATAAAGCAATAGAGAGAGTTAATGTAAGTCTTTGCAGTTGATGTTTTCATTTTAAAAATATCTTAGAACATTACATTAAAATATAAAAGCTCGTGCTCTTTACCTTTACAAATGGGGGAAATAGGACAGATAACAGGTAATCTGGAAATCCTTTACATTCACAAGGCATTTCAGCTTTTCACTAGAACTCATTAAGCAAAATTCAAAGACAAGGGAAAAGGAATTCCACGTAAGCCATTATTTCTTGGATTCTTTCTAGAAATGGAATGTCCAAAAAGGGAAAATTGGTCACTTCTCTAATGAGAGTTGACCATATAGCTAATTTTCATTGCCATTTGTATTTTTTCAGTTATCAACATATTGAGCATTCTTAATGCAGAAGAGAATTTATCTGCCTTCCAAAATACTTGGTAAATTTCAAGATGTTTCTGAGAAAATCTGTACATGATTGAAATTTCAGGCCTAGCAGTTGGCAGACTTGGGTCTAAATTTTGGTGCTGCTACTTACTAGCTGTATAACTTTAGACAAGTATTGCTTAAATTCTCCAAGTTCAGTTTCTTTATTGATAAGGTTAGTATTAATGAGAAGTTTTCTAATCTAAAAGGTTGTTTTGAATCCATGCATGACATTGAAGTGATACTTAAACATGACTATTGTCATTTATTGATGATAAAAGCAATGACTTTTTGTTTTGGCATCAGTACTTTATAAATCATGTATCTGGGGTACCTGGGTGGCGCAGTCGTTCAAGTGTCTGACCTTGGCTCAGGCCATGATCTCGCGGTTCATGAGTTCCAGCCCCGAGTCATCAGGCTGTGTGCTGACAACTCAGAGCCTAGAGCCTGCTCCAGATTCTGTATCTCCCCTTCTCTCTTCCCCACCCCTGCTCACTAGCTCGCATGCTCTCTCGCTCAAAAATAAACATTAAAAAAATTTAAATACATCATGTATTAAATGCTATATAGACTCTAAGTAGTGCTTTCTCACAATTTCTGGTTTGCAGTTTCTGTCAGTATTATCTGTGCGAATAGTTGTATGTGGCTATATTTAAGCATATGCAGGTAAATTGGGTATAGGGATAAATCTTTTACATTCTCATTTGCCCTTTTTTTTTACATGTACAAACAATAAAAATGCCTGATTGTTAAGAATATAGGAGGATATTTTTAAGTCCTATTAAAATATTTTTTTTAATTAGGAAAAGAACATTAAGTTTTCACCACATGCTTCAACCAGAGAATATGTTATGTTCAGAACCGCTTTAGCTTCTGTTCAAAAATCAGCAGCCCAGGCTCACCCCAAAAAAGATGCTCAAACCAAGTTATCCCATCCAGGTGATCAGAAAGGTTCTACTTACAGTCGACACAATGAATTCTCTGAGGTAATTTTTTGTTTTGTCAATAAACTAGAAACTTATGGGGCCTTTATTGTTAAAAGGATTTAGAGTAAGAAATGGAGAACTTTAAATTTAATTATAGCGTAAGTAGAACTAGGGAATTATTAATGGAGATGTTATCTTCTGTCCCCCTTCATTCTGGTCTCAAAAATGTTAGAAACTGAAACAATTTATAACTCAAGTAATCAAGTTAGGAAAGTACACAGAGATGTCTTTCTATGCAAAAAGTAATAGCTACCATTTGACATTGTTTATGACCACTCAGTGATGTTGAGATCTAATTTGGAAATGCTAAGGAAACGTTGATTTTCAAATTTCTTACCAAACTTGTTCAATACTACATTTTGCAATTGCTGCCTTTTATATCTACGGACCAGAACTAAACTGGAAAAGACCAGCTTTCAGAAATTGAAGCCCTCCTATTGTACCTTCAAATCATTGGGTAATGTGTATTGTAAGTTCTACTGAACACATGGAAAATATGGCAAGCTTAATTTAAAAAACCATAACGTCACCTAAGTGCATCTTTGAAATGTTGACTGCCTTCATGCTGGTCAATAAGTATAAATTATAGTTAAGTTTAATTTTCTAAGTGTTCGTTACATAATGACTAATACAACGTGTAACGATTCAAACAGCAGTTATTGAGCATCTGCCATCAGGTAATCCATGGATAAGAAAACATGGTACCCTTCATAGCCTTGTAATCTAGAATGGAAAATGGCTACATAAAAATAAATGCCATATAACGTGATAGGTGCCTTAAAAAAGCTAGAAGTGAAAGAGCAACCAACTCCTAGTAACACTAGAAAGACTTCACAGTAAAGGTGACATTTAAGTCAGGCATTGACATGTAAGTAGCATTCATGAAATAAAAGGACATGTTTAAAGGTAGGATTAGGAAATAGCCACTGGACCAGTTGACAAGTGATATTATCTCATTGAACAGTGAGCTCCTTAAAGGCAGGAATTGACTTATGTGTGACATTGGTCCTTTATTCATGTTTTGGGGAAGCCTCAGAAATGCCCTTCTTGTTTTTACCAACTAAATTACATTCAATTCTTAACTAAAATTTGTTTATGGATTTTCTTCTTTCTAGGTTGCCAAAACTTTGAAAGAGAATGAAAGCCTCAAAGCCTGTATTCGCTGTAATTCACCTGCGAAATATGATTGCTATTTACAACGGGCAATCTGCAAACGAGAAGGCTGTGGGTTTGATTATTGTACAAGGTGTCTGTGTAACTATCATACCACCAACGAATGTTCAAATGGCAAACCCCTAAAAGCCAATTATAAAACAGGTCCTCTGCCCGGTACCAAAACAAGCAAGAAGAATTTACGACGATTGTGATCTCTTGTTAACAATCAGTTGTACCTGATTATGAAGGTTAGTTAGAAAATGTTAGGTTTTAATTTAAGAAAAGTAAAATGTATTGTAATTTCCAATTTTGTGTTGAAATCAATGTAGTACGTGGGATTTTCTCCCCTTGAGTAAAGACAATATACAACTTAAAATATTTTACAATTTAATTTGAAAAAGTTTAAAATTATCAGTATAAATCAGAAAATTTAACTATTTTAAGAAAAAAGGAAAAGTGGCTATCTGATGTTTGTAATTCAGGGATAAAATAAAATTGATTCAATTTTATGGTAAAGGAAGACCATGTAATTTTACCTAGATAATCTTAAATAGATATCTTGTTTACCATCTATTAGCATTTGAGACATTTTATTTGCCCTACCAAATTAATTCCTATTGCAGTAACTTCTGGAGTCTGTTAATTTAAGTGTTTTGTCATCTTTCTTTAACCTCTTTTTCAGTGTGTACATTTCCCAAAAAAGTACCCTTTGTGAAATCTTGCTTTTTCCTATTTGTGAAGTCTGTATGTTTTAATATTTTTGTACATAATGTAAATATTTCTGTATTTTTTATGTCAAAGTAAAAAAATAAAGATCTCTTTTGTATACATATACATCTAAATGTAAATTTTGTACCTGTTATGAATAAAATTGTTATAAGCTTAATAAATAATGTGAACCTTTTATTTTGATAAACATTTTAATCTTAGAAACAGCTAAATTAGGAAGCTATAGGAGACTGCATTGTAAAGTAAAAATGTTATCTTTGACTGCATTCAGAACACTTGTTCTAATAAGAGCCCAAGATAAAGATACATATTTTTTTATTCCTTAATTCTAAAGTTGAATATATTTTGGTTTCAGTTATGGATATGGTGAAATCTAGGAGTTTGAACTCAGACAAAAAGTCCTAAAGATTTAAGGGTGGGCCTCAGATTCTCAATAGAGCTTCAAAGACCCTCAAGGCCTTTGCCTTGCATCTCTGCAGAAGCCTAAGGTAGAGGATTTATCTTAAATGGGTTTATGGGTGTGTCTTCTCTAATAAAATAAAGCCTCCAATGAAATTAGCAGTGACTTAAGCAGCTTTATTGAGGAAAATTGACAAAATAGACAACATTCAAAGTATAATTTGACATTTTGATATATGTATATAAATGTGTGTGTATGTATATACATATATTTGACATATGTCTATACACACATGAAGCCATCACTACAATTAATGAATGTAAGTATAACCAAATTTCTTTCTGCCTATTTTTTTTTAATGTTCATGTTTTGAGAGAGCACAAGCAGGGGAGGGGCAGAGACAGGAGACAGAATCTGAAGCAGGCTCTAGGCTCTGATCTGTCAGCACAGAGCCCAAGGCAAGGGTCAAAATGAACCCTGAGAGTCTACAGTCATACCATCCTGAACGTGCCCGATCTCGTCGGAAATGAGCCCTGAGATCATGAGACCTGAGCTGAGGTCAGATGCTTAACCAACTGAGCCACTAGGCACCCCCTCTTTCTGCACATTTGTAATCCCTCCTGTCAGTCCCCAGGTAATCGCTGATCTGTCAATGTTGATTAGTTTGCCTTTCCTAGCATTTTATATAAATGGAGTCAAAGTGTGTACTCTAATTTCACCAGACATTAGAGATTCATCCATTTCGTGTGTACCAGTAGTTAATTCATTTTTCTTACTAAGCAGTATCCTGTTGGATATACCAGTTTGTTCATACGTTCACCTTTTAATGGACATTAGCTTCCAACCACCCCCCACCCCCTTGTTTTTTTGCTATTAGAAATGAAGATCTCGGGGCCCCTGGGTGGCTCAGTCAGTTAAGCATCCGACTTCTGCTCAGGTCATGATCTCGCAGTTCATGAATTCCAGCCCCGTGTCGGGCTGTGTGACGACAGCTCAGAGCCTGGAGCCTGCTTTGGCTTCTGTGTCTCCCTCTCTGCCCCTCCCCTGCTCATACTCTCTGTCTCTCTCTCAAAAATAAACATTAAAGATCTTGTAAACGGTATACAAGTCTTTGTAAGATAGGTAGTATGCTTTCATTAAATAGTGAAATGCTTGGATTATATAAGTAAGTGTATGTTTAACTTTTTAAGAAAATATCAGAATGCTTTCCAAAGTAGCTATAGCATTTTACCTTCACCAGCAGTGTATGGGAGTTCCATTTACTTCATGTTCTCAGTAATACTTGGTATAATCAGTCTTTGTAGCTTTAGCCATTGTAATACAGGTGTAGTAGTATATCATGGTTTTAATTTACATTTCCCTCATAACTAATTATGTTTAACATCTTTTCATGTTATTTGCTAACCATAAACTTTCTTTGGTAAACAAATGACTTGAGTTTATATTAATATTGGTATTTGAGGGTATATATTCTGGATAGGAGTGCTATATCAGGGTATAGCTTATCTTTCATTTTCTTAGCTGTGTCTTAGAGTTTTTATTTTGATGAAGTCCAAGTTATCAATTATTTGTCTTTTATGGATCATATTTTCGGTGTTATATCTAAAACCTGCCTAACCTAAGAGCATACCGATCTCCTATACTCTCTTCTAAAAGTTTATAGTTTTTAATTTCACATTTAGGTCTATGATCCACTTGAGTTAAATTTTGAATATGGTATAAGAGGTATGGACCAAAGTAAGTATCCATTTGTTGACAAGACTATCCTTTCTCTACTGAAATGCCTTACGTCTTGGTAGCAATCCATTTTACATAAATATGAACTATTTCAGGACTCTCTTCTGTTTAATTGAGCTTTGTCTTTTGAGTTCCAATCCACACTGCCTTGATAACTAGCTTTAAAATAAGTTTGAAATCAGGTAGTGACATTATTTTTTTTCTTTCTCAAAAAAAATTAATTTTTAAGTTGTCTATTCTAGGGTCCTTTGCATTCCTACATATATTTTATAATTAGCCTGCCAGTTTCTACAAAAATACCTAATGGAATTTTTACTGGGATTGTAATGAATATTATTCTATTGGGTTAGATAAGGAGAGAATTGACATCTTAACATTGAGTTTTTCAGCCCTTGAACATAGTACTATTTATATCTTTAAAACCTCTCTTAGCAGTGTTTTATCTTTTAATTATGTATGTCTTTCACATCTTGTGTCATATTTATTACTGGGTATTTTATATTTTAATACTGTTATGAGTATTTGTTTTTTAAGTTTATTTACTTATTTTGAGAGAGAGCAGGGGAGGAGCAGAGAGAGAGAATCCCAAGCAGGCTCTGTACTGACAGCAGGTCTCAGTCTTCATGAACTGAGATCATGACCTGAGCCAAAATAAAGAATCAGACACTTAACCGACTGAGCCACCCAGGAGCCCTGTAAGTGGTATTTTTAATTTCAGTTTTCAGTTGTTCATTGTTAATATACTGAGATGCAGTTGGTTGATTTTGTAGCCTACAACCTTGATAAACTCAGTTATAACTGAGAGTCCATTAGATTTGCAATGTAGATGATTTTGTCTTCTGAATATAGTCTGTACTGTAGACTTCCATTATTATCTATAGGTTTTTTATTTCTTTTTCTTGCCATATTATATTATACTGGCTAAAACCTCCAGTAAAATATTCAATAGAAATAAAGGAGACATCCTTAACCTTGTTCCAGATGTTAGGGGAAAAGCATTCATTCAGACTGATGTTAGTTGTAGGGTTTTTATAGGTCTTCCTTAGTAAGTTGAGGAAGTTCCTTTCTATTCCTAATTTGTTGAAAGTTTTTAGGAAGATTGGATGTTGGATTTTGCCAAATGTTTTTCCTCCACCTATTGATATGCTCATATCATTATTCTTTTTGAGTTTCTTAACATGAATTTTACTGATTGATTTTCAATTGTTAAAGCAACCATGCATTCCTGCAATTAACTTCACTTGTTCATGATGTATTATCCTTTTTAGATATTGTTGGAATCAGTTTGCTACATATTAATACTTTTTGCGTTATATTCATGAGGGATGTTGAGCTGTAGCTTTCTTACAATGTCTTTGGGATATATTCTCTGCTTTTCAATTTTCTGGATGTTTGTGTAAATTTCATGCTATTTCTTCTTTTACTGTTTGCTAGAATTCTCCAAGGAAGCAATCTGAGTCTGTAGGTGTTTTTTGTTTTTTTTATGGGAAGGTGTTTAAAATATAATTTTTTCAGTAGATAAAGGACTATTCAGTTTATCCATTTCTTCCTGGATGAGCTTTAGAAATTTATGTCTTTCAAGGAATTTTCCTATTAATCTAATTTACTGAATTTATTGGAATAAATTGGTCGCAATATTACCATATTATCCTTTACTATTTGTAAAATATGTAGTGATGTCCATTTCTTTCATTGCTGATATTGGTTGTGTCTTATTCCTTTTACTCATCAGTTTAATGAGAGGTTTATCACTTAGATTGATCTTTTCAAATAATCAGGTTTAAAAAAAATTTTTTTTAATTTATTTTGAGAAAAAAAGAGAACAAGAGTGAGTGAGGGGCAGAGAGAGAGAGGGAATACCATGAGGTACAGAGATAGAGTGTGTGGAGCCTGGGGCAGGGCTCTAGCTCACCTGAAGTGGGACTCGAACTCACTTGAAGCAGGGCTCTCACTCACGAATTGTGAGATCATGACTAAGCCAAAGTCAGATGCTTACCTGACTGAGCCACCCAAGTGCCCCTCAGATAATCAGTTTTTTATTTCATAGATTTCTCTCTCTCCTTTCCATATCATTGTTTCTTGTTCATTTGTTTTTGTTTACTTTCTTCTGTAAGTAGTAATTAATTTACTCTTAATTTGCTAGATTCTTAAGATGGCAGCTAAGGCCATTGATACGATCTTTTCTTATACAGGTGTTTAGTGCTATGAATTTCCCTTTAAGTTTTGTTTGAGCAACATATCACAAATTTGGACATGTTATTTTTGTTCATTTATAAATGCATTATAATTTTCTTTTTTATTTATTTTTTTGATCCACAGGTTATTTAAAAGTATGCTGTTTACTTTCTCAATATTTTAGAATTTTCTAGATATCTTTCTTTTATTGATTTCTGATTTCATTGTGGTCAAAGTTACTTTATTTGACTTGAATCCTTAATTTATTGGCAAACATGGCCTAGAATATGCTCTATCTAGGTAAATGTTTCATGTCTATTTGAAAAGATGATAAAATTTGCTGTTCTTTGGTATAATGCCTTAATTTCTTTTTAAAGTGTATTTATTTTGAGAGAGAGCATGTGCGCACATGAGCAGGGGAGGAGCAGAGAGAGAGGATCCTAAGTAGGCTCTGGAGCAGAGATTGAGGATCCCAAGCGGGCTCTGCACTGTCAGCAGGGAGCCTGACACAGGGCTTGCACCCACAAACCATGAGATCATGACCTGAGCCAAAACCAAGAGCTACCCAAGCACCCCTGGTGTAATGTCTTATAAATGTCAATCAGTGTTTTTCTATTTTATATATCCTTTCTGATTTCTATTTACTTGTACTATCATTGAGAGATGGGTATTGAAATCTCCAATTGTAATTGTGGATTTGTCTATTTCTTTTTGCAAATCTTTTTTTTTTTCTTTATGTATTTTGCAGCTTTCTGATTAGCTACATAGACACTTAGAATTGGTATGCCTTCTTGGTAAAATACTCCCTTTGCTGGGGCACCTGAGTGGCTCAGTTGATTAAGGTTAAGGCACCTGGTTTCAGCTCAGGTCATGATCTCAAGGCTTATGGGTTCAAGCCCCATGCCAGGCTCTGCACTGATAGTGCAGAGATTGCTTGGAATTGTCTCCCTCTGTATCTGACCCTCCCCTGCTAGCATTCACTCTCTCTTTCTCTCTCTCAAAATAAATAAACATAAAAAAATATATTCCCTGGGGCACCTGGGAATATATTAAAAATATAGGTATATATTAAATTAAAAATATATATCTGTAAATTAAATTTAAAAAAATATTCCCTGGGGCACCTGTGTGGCTCAGTCGGTTGAGCATTCGACTTCGGCTCAGGTCATGATCTCCTGGTTCATGGGTTTGAGCCCCATGTCAGGCTCTGTGCTAACTCAGAGCCTGGAGCCTGCTTCAGATTCTGTGCCTCCCTCTCTCTCTCTCTGCCCCTCCCCTGCTTGTGCACTCTCTCTCTCAAAAATAAGTAAGTAAGTACCTAAATAAATAAATAAATAAATAAGAAAAAATGTATACTCCCCTTTTCATTTTAAAATGACTTTTTAAATCCTTGGTAATATCTTTATTGTGGAGTCTACATTGTCTAGTATTAAATAGGCACTCCAGATTTTTGTTGCTGTGTTGTTTTAACTAATGTTGGTCTAGTATATCTTTTCTATCCATTTACTTTAACTTATTTTTGTCTTTGTATTTGAAGTATGTTTCTTCTGGGCATCATATAATCAAGTATTAGTTTTTTAAGAAATCAATAATCTCTGCCTTTTAATTGGAATAATTAGACCATTTTCATTTAATGTGATTATGATATGGTTAGATTTTACCAGTTTGATATTTGTTTTCTAGTTTTCTCATCTGTTCTTTGTTTATATTTTTCTGCTTTCTTTTGGGTTGAGTATGTTTATGATTTTATTTTATCCCAACTTGTTACTTAATTAGCTATAATTATATTTTGTTTAATATTCCACTATAAGGATATACCACATTTTGTTTATCCATTCACCAATTGATAGACATTTGGGTTGTTTTCACTTTTTGGCTATTATGAATAGTGCTTCTATGAACATTTATATATAAGTTTTTATCTGACCATATGTTTTTGATTACCTTGGGTTTACTTAGGGTTGGAATTGCTGAATCACATGGTAACTCTGTATCTAATTTTTAAGACTTTTTTTTAAGTTTATTTATTTATTTTTGAGAAACAGAGAGCACAAATAGGGGAGAAGCAGAGAGAGAGGGGGAAAGTGAGAATCCCAAGTGGGTTCCATGCTGTCAGTGTGGAACCCGATGTGGGGGCTCCATCTCAGAAACTGTGAGATCTTGACGTGAGCTGGAATCAAGAGTCAGGCACCTAAACCGACTGAGCCACTCAGGTACCCCCTGTGTCTAATTTTTTTAAAGAACTGCCAAACTATTTTTCATAACAGCTGGCTGCATGATTGTAAATTCCCACCAGCAATAGATGAAGGATCTAATTCTTTTTTTTCTATAGTCTGGGTGATTTCTATTCATTTTTCTTGTCTAATTGCCATGGCTAGAATCTCCAGTGCAGTGTTGAATAGAAATAACAAAAAATGGACCTCTTTGACTTCTTCATGAACTGAAGACATTCCTCTCCCTGTGTCACCATTCTGTACTGGGGGTTTAGGAGACAGATAAGTTATCCCTTTAGTTCACAGATGCTTAGATTGAAAAAGAAAAACTGTACTGTATTTCAGGAATATGCCTAAGGGGCCTCATCTACACCAAGACCAGAGTTAGGTAATAAGATTCTGGATTTTCAGCTGAAGCTATAATAGATTTTTGAGAGTTTGTGGAGAGGACTAAGTGTTAATTTTCGTGTAAAATGGATGGGACTGTTTTAGTCAGCCCTAAAATGTTCCCCAGTGATTCCAGCTTCTTGATATTTGTACCTTTGCTTTACTATACTAGATCAGGTTTTGTCACTGTGACTAATAGAAAACAGCAGAAGAGATGGCATGTCACTTCTGAGACTAGGTTGTAAAAGACATTGTGATTTTTTTACCTCTCTCTCTCTCTCTCTCTCTCTCAGGTCACTCACTAGGGGAAGGTCAAGTGCGAGCAGCTTCCATAAAGGCCCACACTCTGAGACACTTAGGTCTTTGGAAAGTCCCAAGTGAAGAACTGAGGCTTCCTGCCAATTGTTAAGGTTGAGTCTTCTTGAAAGCAAGTCCTCCAGTTCCAATCAAGCCTTCAGACAACTTTAGTCCCTGCCAACATGCTGAGTGCAACCTGAATCATGTACTAAACTTCTCCCAAGTTCTTGACTCCCCCCCAAACTGTGGGGTAAGAAATGTTTGTTGTTTTATGCCTGTAAAATTGGGGATGATTCGTTATGTAGTCATAGATAACTATAGGGAGTGGGCAAACCCTTTTAGGAGCACTGGGCAAGAGAAAGATGAAAAAAAGTCTTTTCTCACACCCTTTTTTAGACATGTAATTACATGGTCTAAAATCAATACTGGTTCAAACATAGGATGATAGGCCACCTTGCAGCTGTGTAGAATATTCCCTAAGGAAGGAAGCCATGCTCTCAGGCCAAAATAGGTTTGGGACTGGTATGATCACAAAAATGGACTATTGTAAGTCTGCTACAAAAGGGAGAATGAACACACTTTAATATGTAGTATTTTCATGGTTATTGTGATATATATATATATGTATATATATATGTGTGTATATATATATACATATATATATATATATATAGTGATATATTGTGATATACACATTGTGATATTGTGATATATATAGCACATCAGCACTGAATCCTAGTTTGCCTTTAGCCAAGGTTCATGTTGCACTGATGTGGTACCCAGCGTTTAGCATTTCTAAGTCCTCTGACTGGGAAGTCTGTTATGCCCAGTTCACATATCTTGAGGACCTGCCAAAAAGACTGCATATGAAAGGAAATAATGATAGTTCCTTGATATCGCCGAGTAGTTTCTGAAACTCATAATCTTACCCAGATTGTTTGGTACTGTTCCCTTTTCCCCAGATTCTGTTTCAACAACGTAAACAACACACCGCCACAAGATGGTGCTCTTTTAACACCACACTTTTGAGTTTGTTCATTCACGTGAAGTTTAATATAAAAATGCATGAAATAATATGACTGTCCTTCTGTGCAATTTGTATTGTCAAATTAAAAAATAAAGTCCACAACATAGTGTTAAGCAAGGATAGGTAGATATAAACTCTTTACTTTTTGGTCTCGAGTCATAAGAACAGGTCTTGCTTATCTTCAGCATCTTTATCCATTGTTGATATCGAAAGCCTAGATCAGTACTGTTCAGTGCAGTAGCAATGTGTGGCTATTGAACACTGAAATGTGGCCCATCCAAATCCAAATTGAGATTTACTGTAAATGTAGAATATTCACCAGATATTGACGACTTGGTATGAGGAAAAGCAAAATCTCCTTAATAATTTTTACTTTGACTACTTATTGAAATAATGATATATTGGACACACTGGGTTAAATAAAATTCTGTGAAAAGAAATGTTTAGTGTGGCATCTAGAACATTTTAAATGACATATGTGGCTCTCAATACATTTCTATTGAACAGTGTTGCTCTAAGATCACATAACAATTAAGTATCAGAGGAGTCTTTTCTGGCCCATGACCTAAACAGGTCACGGTATAGTACCCTAATACCCAGATCCACCATACATTCTAATAAGTTAAGTTCTAGATATGGAGATGAGAGGGCATTTACTAGAAAAAGAAAGACTAGAGGTCTAAATCGACATGGATCATTTTTTTTAGAATGCCTTCCACTCATGGGTTTGTGGTAAGTTGCTCCTCATCTCAACCTCTGTCCCCATCCTTACTCCCAAGTACCTGGTTACCTGTCAGGTGCCAACACAGGTCAGATCTTTGTATTCCCATCACCCAGAAAACGCTTAATTCATATTTGTGGAATGGATGAATTGCAGGAACCACTGGATGGATTCAGGCTTAGTCAAGGGAATGCCGTGGAACTTGTACTTTGCCTCCACATCAACAGTAGCACCTGCGGTGACCCTTTTCAGAAGCGTCCCTGCTCACTTTCCTCAGGACAAAGCTTTTCCTTTCTCCCTGAACTTTGACAGGACCTATCCTCTGAGGTTTGTAAAATACTGTTCTGCTAATGCCTTTTTTGTTTTGGTTATTGGGGTTTATTTTTTGGCCCCAAATCCCTTTACATATTGGACACAGATGAGAATGAAAAAAAGAGCACAAGAGTCCAGCTGTACCTTGTCATTGGATTTCAAAAGGATTATAGAATAGACAGTGAAAAGAAGTTACTGTCATTCAGGTAAAAGTGGAAAGGAAGGAACCATCCCCTTTCTTGTAAGTGCTGATGGCTGAACACCCACTGTATTTTGTTACTATAGTTCTTGCTATGCTGCCAATATGCAGAAGAAAGCTCCACCTATAAGCAGAAGAGGCCACATTGTCATATAGTAGATAAACCTGAACTTTTATTTGTCCAAAGCACCCATGGGATAGCTGTGTCCCAAAATGTGGAAAGCACAATAACAGACATTTTTGGTTTAGAATCCTGACTCTCCACTTACTTTTAACATTGGGCAAGTTTTTAACATCTATGAGCTTTAGTTTTCATATTTATAGAGAGGTAATAATGCTTACCTGATATTGTTAACATAATGATTACATTAGAGAATGTAGGTAAAGTTCTAATACAATATCTGGTACATAATAAATAAATGTAGTTGTAATTTGGGCCAAATGTAGTTTTTTTATTTGGGCCAAAATATTAATACTGGATGTTTAT
This sequence comes from Lynx rufus, assembly GCF_022079265.1. Taxonomy (NCBI): domain Eukaryota; kingdom Metazoa; phylum Chordata; class Mammalia; order Carnivora; family Felidae; genus Lynx; species Lynx rufus. The sequence goes on from NW_025814878.1 coordinate 8,250,380, forward strand.
GATAGTCTAAATAAAGAAGGTCCTTCCTAAATCATTCTATAATTTTGATAAGGTGAGAATAATCTCATGTTAAATTTTCCATCACCTATAGTTTTTACTCTTGAGAATTTAGGTTTCTTTTGTCTTCAGTAGATAAGCAGACAAAGTCACCTTATTGGTAGAAAATAATTTTGTTAAAGCATGGATTGAATAAAATTTCATATGACTTCAAAGCTCACAGAAGTTTACAGTTATTCATTTACTTGTTTATTAAAAAACATTTATTGAGTACCTTCTATGTGCAAGGCAGTATGCTGGGTGAGGTCAAATTCAGTCTTTCTCAACTAGGGTTCCAGGGGAGAATTGAGTTTTAATAACCTAAGGCATCTATTGTATATAATAAATTAACATTCCTCCTAGGCATTTAGAATGGCACCAGTTATGTATGAATCTTCCTTGTAGAAATTAAGAAAATAATCACTCAAATAATTCATGTTCTGTGACTCCAACACAAAGTCCAGTTGAGAAAGTCAAAGGGGTAAGAAGAAAAAGAAATACTAAATTAACTATAGTTGAAACAAAAAAATACAAAGTAAGCAAAATATAGCAAGAGAATGGAAGGAAAATTACTTCTAACAAAAGCATCAGAACAAAGGAAATACTGAAAAAATCTTGGATGATAATAAGAATTACCTTTTTTTCTTGTTCCTCCCCTTCCCCCCTTTTCTTTTTCCAAAGGTGAAAAGGTGAAAATATTTGCCATGCCCTGTGATGAATTCAGAAAAGAACTGGTCACGGGGCTTATGTGGTTTCAGGAGCAGAGGTAAGCTCTGTAGGAGAGGTACAATAACAAATCACTGTATGGATTCCAAGCCGGAATGCGGGACAGCCTTAGAAGTCCCTTTACTATAAAGTCACCCTTATCCCCTGTTTTCTTCACACAATAGGAAAAAGTGATAGAGCTGGGAAAAATCCGGTGGAAGCTGTTATTTTGTTTTTGTTTTTTTTCTTTGTTTTGTTTTTGAGAGGGAGGTAGAGGGCCCAAGTTGAGCCAGTGGCAGAGAGAGACAGAGACAGAGACAGAGAGAGAGAGAAGCGGGGCTCAAGCTGGGCTCCTGTTCACCGGATGCGGGGCTCAAGCTCACGTGAAACAGGAGTCATGCTCACCCGAAGAGGGACTGGAACTCCAGAACTGTGAGATCCTGACCTGAGCCGAGCCAAAGTCAGATGTTGGCTCAACCAACTGAGCCACCCAGGTGCTCTAGAAGCTGTTTTTTAAAGACGTCAGAATAGGGCGGCAGAAGAGGAGAGTACGAAGTGATATTAGAGATTTTGACAACTCGAAGAAACACGTGCTTTGTTGTCCTCAGTTCATGAAACATTATTTTTAAGGAATAGTACTAAGTTATTATTTTTTTAAGTAAACGTTTTTTTTTTTTTAATTTTGAGTAAAAATACTTCAGGATATTTAAGGACGATTTTTTTTTCTTCCCAGAGGAGGAGTTAAAAGCTCTCTAAGTGAGAGGTAAATGGATCATAGGAAAATAAAAAGGGTAGATAGCGGTAATGTCAGTGGGTCAGCCTACTAAAGGATCAATTTTTTAGTCTTAGAGCATATTAGATCATATTCTCTCTCTCTAGATAAATTAATATCCACGCAAAGTCCCAGATTCTCAGAATGTGGACGCACAATTACTCATTTAATACTATCACCTTCTTCCTGAGAGAACCCATAAGGAGCAGAGAGCATGGTTGAGGGCGGTGGTTTCTCACCACTCCAGAGAATACCAGGAATTAAGAGTCTTTCTGAGCATCTCCTGGCCTCCAGCAACAAGGTGCTTATCGCTGCTGGGACTGAAGGAAGGGAGAATAAGAGGGCGACACTCCCCACCCTCTTCTGCTGCCTGAGCACAGCAAAGGTGTCAACATCTCTGAATGCATATTAAATGCCATGTGGTTGGCAATTTGCACCAGTCAGCTTACGTTTAAGGCCTACTGGCTTTGACTACTTGAGTGTATAGTCTGATAAGCAAAGAAATAACATTTATTCTGCACCTGCATTTGCTTGGGGAATGAGGGGTATGGGATGCAAAGGCAGCCTTGAGGCACCTTAGGAGACCATGACCCAGGAATTCACAAATACTGAAAATTCTAGTGGTCCAGTAAAGGAAATGCCACATTTCCCATTAGCAATTCATTCCTGACAAGATAGTGTGCAATAGCCTCAGGTTCATGTTTTTTGACCTGTCTACAAATACTTTTTTTAACTGAAATTATTTCTAGTAAAATTGATAATTCTGCTGTTTATCTCTTGAAATTTTATCTCCCAATTTTTTTGGACACTTGTCACTCTGGAGACTTATTTGTGTGTAGCCAGGATGGGAGGGATCTGCATCGTGTTCACTACTCAGAGTCTTACTCAGCATTCTTGTCTTGTTCCTACAAGATTTTCTTGCCATTTTCATAAGCCTGTAAACTTTTCAAGAGCCAAGAAGGTCAGTAAACTTGCTACTTTCTCCTCCTGCAGCACTTAATGCTCCTTTTCTTTCCTTTCTTTGGTCTTCCGCCAGAGGGCATAATAAACCTATCTAATACACAGCTAGACATGGACGTTTTTTAATGCATGAAGTGAAACTTTTTGAATTAGTTTTAAATGGCTCTAATTTCATTATTCTAAGGCATTGTGGTGAAGAGTAGGGTCTCTGCAACCAAACTCTCTGAGTTCAGATCCCAGTCCTGCTACTTACCAGCTCTGGGGCCTGGGAAATGCCTTCATTTCCTCTCTAAACGTCAGGGTTCTCATCCTTGTAAAGTGAGAGCAGCCTGCCTCACAGGCTTGTGGTGAGGATTACGTGAGTATAGACACCTGCATAAAGCACTCAGCACCCTGCCTGGCTTTGGTTAAGTGTTATGGAAGTGACAGATGTTAGGAAAGTGTATGCAAATGGAAGCTCTCCTGATCTAGAGCTCCTGGAGATCTCTAGACAGTAACTAAATAAAGCTAACTATTCCCATTTTAGAGTGTCAGGTCGTGTGTGCCAGGCCCTACTTATATGCATTATTTCCACCCAACAGACAGATGAAGGAGAAGTCTATGTCCATTTGTTCAGTGATCCACCCCCAGGGCTACAACAGTGCCTGCACATTGGAGGTGTTCGATACATATGTTTTAAATGAGTGCAAGATATTTTTGTTACCCCATGATCATAGGTAAGAAACCAGGCTCAGGAGTTGATGTATATCCTCTACCATCACACAAGTAAGTGGGATATGTATATAAACCCCAATTCTATCCAAAGCCTATCCTCTTTCCATGGGGTTTTCTTTAAGAAAAGATGAGAGGATTCAAGTCTTGAGGAAAATGAACTTTGGTGGAATATCATAACTGAACTGCCAGGCTGTGCTTTTATACCATTTTAGCAGGGAAAATGGAAGACATTATTTTTAGTAACACTTTATGAGGACTGTTTCCTCCAGAATTTAAATGGTGCTTAGCAAAAAGTCAACTTACCGACCATTACTTATTCCCAAGCACGTCTAGCAAATATTCCTAACTCATGTTTTCCCTAAGGCATTTTCAACCTATTTTCCATAACTGATACAGAATAAACAAAATACAAAGGAAAAAGAACTTCAAAAGCCTGATTACACTTAAATTTTACTATAAAAATTGTTATTTCTTTTATTGAGATATAATTGACATGTCATTATATTAGTTTCATGTGTACAACATGATTCGATGTCTGTATATATTGCACAGTGATCACCCACAGTAGGTCTAGTTAACTTCCATCACCACAGTTGCAGTTTTTTTTCTTCTGAGGAGAACTTTTAAGATTTACCCTCTTAACAACTTTTAAATATACAATACAGTATTATTAATTATGGTCACCATGCTATACAGTACATCCCCATGACTTATTTATTTTATAACTGGAGGTTTGGGCATTTAAAAAAATTTTTTTAATGTTTATTTCTTTTTTGAGAGAGAGAGAGAACATGAGCAGAGGAGGGGCAGAGAGAGAGGGAGACACAGAATCCAAATCAGGCTCCAGGCTCTGAGCTGTCAGGGCTCGAACCCCCAAACTGTGAGATCTGACCTGAGCTGAAGTCGGATGCTCAACTGACTGAGCCATCTAGGTGCCCCAAGAAATTTGTGCCTTTTAATCCCCTTCACCCATTTTTTCCACACCCTTCCTGTCTACCTCTGGCAACCACCAATCTCTTCTCTGTATCTAAAGCTTGTTTCTGGTTTTGGTTTTGGTTTTTGTGTGTTTTTTCTTTGTTTTGTTTTGGGTTTTCTTGGTTTTGTTGTTGTTTTTTTAAGATTCCACATTGAAGTGAGATTATACAATATGTATCTTTCTCCCCCTGGTTTATTTCACATAACATAATGCCCTCAGGCTTAATCCATGTTGAGGCTAATGGGAAGATTTCCTTCCTTTCATGGCTGAATAATACTGCATTTTATACATACATTTCATTGTACCTATAATTTCTTTATTTTTTATATATATTATTTATATTTCTTTATGAAGAAATATACTCATTGATAAACACTTGGGTTGTTTCCGTGCCTTGTCTATCGTAAATAATGCTGCAAGAAATTTGTAAATGCTGAATTTATACTTAAATTTACCTTTTGGAGGGCACAGTGGCTGGTTCACAGTTCATGCTCACTTTGTGTTTGTCGAGTGCCTGTGTGTGGGAGGGAACAGAAACAAATAACTATGACTCAGTATTCTAGTCCCTTGGTATACCACGAGTGGTCTGCTGGCCAGCAGCACCCAGAAACTTGGAGAAATGTAGAGTCTTTATATGTGCCTGTGAATGTCTGAGCCACATCCTTCACTAACCCCACCAAACTGAGTCCCAGGGAAAGGAGAGGCAGAACCTTGCTTTGCCTATCAGAAAGGCAAACAAACACTTCCTTCTTGAGATGTTTGTCAAGGACAAGCTTGACATTAAGAAATATGGGAAGTGATTTCCTTTGTCCTTCAACATTTTCATTCTACATTGAATGGACTCCAGAACTCAGACCTCAAGCTGGCACATGAAGCCCTATTTTTAAGCTGCACTTAAAAAACAAACCACACAAGTGTTTATGGTTAGCCATGGAACATGAGTGCCATTTAGATGCTTTGTCTCTTGGAAAGTATATTCCAAGGTTTTGAATAGCCAGCTCAGAAACTCCTATAACATAGTCCTCTGTAAGTCGGGAAGGGTGGGGAAGTGAAACAAGAATATTGTAGAGATGGGAATAAGTCTTCTTTTCCTGAAGTGTTTAGAAGAATATATTTCAGCTATCCCTAGTCCTATATTAGATTTTATGTAAGCCTTTATGTTTCTCCTTGTCTCCTTACAGTTCCTATCTTTAGCGCTATTAAAAGTTATCTTGTAATTTGAAAAAAAAAAAAGAAATGTAGAGTCTTTGTTCAGACCTACTGAATCAGAATCAATATTTTAATTAGATTCCCAGGTGATTTATATACACATTAAGTTTTGAGAAGTGTTGCTCTAGCCAATATGGTTAATTGTGGAAAACAAATGATTGATTCCCATTAACTAATTAATTAATCACATCTTATTGAGTATGTTTCAAAATGCAAGGAACTGGAAGAAAACTTATGCCAGGCACTATAAAACTTCAAAATATTTTTTGAGGTGAGGAGGGAGAACTCTGTGTAAATGTGTTAAAAAATGGAAACTACAAACATTTATTTTTCCTTTTATGGGAATTGTACCCATCATACCAATTTAGGGTAAGTTTCTGCAATTTTACTAAATGATTTCTTATGTGGATTACTTCTATGAAAGTTTTCATTTCCTTTTATTTATGGGCTTCTATAGCCTGAAGTCACGTTATCATCCATATTATGCTTACACTCTACGTATGAATCATCAAAATGTGTTCTTAAATCCAAGGTAGAGATGGATAGCCAAGCTTAAATTCATGGAACTGTCATTCTTTGTAACAGATATCTCATGTTAGGTTATACAACTTTTCTGCCTTTCTGAAAAGGCAAGGAAATCTGCAGTGATTATATATAGATTTCAGCTATATGTAAATATATTATAAAAACATCTCTGCCTAGTATGCTATATAATACACAAATGCACATATTATATATATTATACATGTATACATCTATAAATATCACTTTAGTGGTATTTAATATACACAGTATATTTTATATGTAGCACCACTAAATGTGGACAGTTTTTAGAAAGTTTGTAGTATCATCTTAAATCTTTTCATAAGTTTGTAGGCACAATAATTTGTCATAGTAAAAATAGATATTTGTCTTTATAAATACTTTAAAAAGCTGTAACACAGTAACAGCTCTGAAATATTTTTGTAGATTTTTTTTCCTGTTTAGTATTTAACCATCTGTATAGTCCAGTACTATTAAAAATTGTTAATGAACTAGGAATAGTAATAGTAATAAAGCATGATTAACAACTTCTTTCATTAAATTATCCATACATATATTTTTCATCTGCAAAATTGAGCACTTTCTTTTTTAAAAAATGAACTTGATCACTATCCTTCCATAAGTCACTAGCTCCTCTCTGATGTGAAATGAACTCGTTTGTTATATAGAATGCTTTGATTAGATATCTCTGAAATTATCTCGAGTTCAAAACCCAAATGATAGCATTTCTTTCCCTTTAAGTCTCTATGAATTTGCACAGAAGCATAGATTTTATATCTCTAGCGTTCTCTCCTTACTTCAAAATCTAATTGAATAAAACACCAGCATTGGTTAGCTCATTGTTTGCTTGAGGACTCTTTCGCTTCTACTAAAAGGGAAGGACACAGAGCAGCAGCTGCTGCAATGTGTTCACCTGAAAAATACTGGCTTTGACCTTCTATTTTATATTTACTTCCATAAAGCGGGGGCTTTATTCTGCAGGAAATAGTTTTGTGCTTGTTTATGAAGACAGCTGTGCCCATTTGCTCTTCCTCTCTCCCTCGTGTATACTATTATAGATGCCGAGTCCGTAGAAACTAAAAGGGATCTTTGGCAGTGTTTGGTGCTTATTGAAGCCATTTGGAAATGTAGTCAAATTGGAGCATTTCCTCAATAGCCATGGAAAATATTTAGGAAGCAATATTTCTGTTATATATATGTTTAATATATTCCTGTTTTATTTTAGTTGAAAGTGGTTTCAGTGAAGCATGGAATTCATATTCAAGGAGCTCATCTTATTATTCAATATCTGTAAGAAAAGGGAACACCACACACAAGAAAAGGCACACTTAGATGTTATTTTTGTCAGTGAAAAATATTCCGTGGGAATTTGATCTCTCAGGATTGGTAAGCAAAGCATTTTCAAGGGATTTCTAGTAACAAATTTTTCATGATATTCAAATCAATAGCAGAGCAGAATGAACATTTTCACTAACGGTAAGACCATTTTAAGAACTTCTTGGGGCGCCTGCGTGGCTCAGTAGGTTAAGCGTCCAACTTCGGCTCAGGTCATGGTTTCACGGATTGTGGGTTTGAGCCTCACATGTGGCTCTGTGCTGACAGCTCAGAGCCTGGAGCCTGTTTCAGATTCTGTGTCTCCCTCTCTCTCTGCCTCTCCTCCTCTCTCACTCTGTCTCTCTCTCTCTCTCTCTCCCTCTCTCTCAAAAATAAATAAACATTTAAAAAAAATTTTTTAAAGAGAGCTTCTTAACTAGACTCTCTGTTACCACTTGCATCAAATTTCCACCAAGTGTAAAAAGTGAAGTTTACAAAAAGCAAATCAGATTATGTGCTATATTCTCCCAAGGAACAAAAATCTTCGAAAAAAAGTGATCTCATCCTCAAGGAGGTTTCAATTTACTGATTGCCTTGAGAGGGACTCTGTAGTTGTGGCTACATGGTTCATGGGTGTTGTTGATCTGTGCATTCATGTAGGGCTCAGCACTCAGGAGATCTAGAATGTCTTAATGCTCTGTTCTCAACCCCTTTAAATCCTTAGTAATTTTGCCTTTGAATTTACTTGTTGAACTGAAGTCTAATGGGACAATTCTGTCTTATTTCTTTAAACTGGTTACAAAAATATCTTCTGCACCTTTTTTTACTTGTTTTCAGTGGGCAAGAATATCTAAATTACTAATGTGCCATTATCTGCCATCAAAGTCTTGCTGGATAGATATTTGAGCTCAGATTTGGTTTCAGTAGGACTTAGATATTTATTTGTTCTAAGTTTATTGTTTTGAACCAATTTTATAGTATGTATTTTATTTGTTTTAAAATCCATTGTCATATGGGGTGCCTGGGTGGCTCAGTAGGTTAAGTGTCTGACTCTTGATTTCGGCTCAGGTCATGATCTCACAATTCGTGAGTTCGAGCCTTGCGTCAGGTTCTACGCTGAGAATGTGGAGCCTGCTTGAGATTCTCTCTTGCTCTCTCTCTGTCCCTACCCTGCTTGCATTCTCTCTCTCTCAGAATAAAAAAATAAACTTTAAAATAAAATTCATTGTCATAAAGGGAGTCATGATGTGCTCTTTTAATTTTTTTAAGCTTTATCTACAGTTCTTTTGCTTTTCCAGTCCTGACATAATTTATTTGAGAACTCCCTTTTGTCTTTAAGAATCCTGTTGAAAACAAATTTTTAATCATTTAATCACCCTTTGCAAATAATCAGCTTTTAACTTTGGGAGCTTTTCCTTTTATTTCTATCTTAATTTCTGCTCCTGTCCTTACAATTTCCATTCTTTTATGTCTTTGCATCTCTGCCACTATTCTGGTTCTATATTCTTGAGTTAAATAAATAAATAAATTTCAATCTTGTTTTTTTGCTTTTTTTTTTTTTACCATATGCAATGAGGGCAATATATTTTCTTCTCACTATCACATCAGCTATAGGCCAAAAGTTTTCATATATATTATTGTCACTCTTGTTTCATTCTAAATGTTTTATTATTCACATTACTATTTATTTTTAGACCCACAAATTATTTACAAATAAATACATTAACATTTCTAAATGAATAGAATTTTGAGTCTAACTTTTTGCTCATGTTTAACTTTATTTTACAATAGAAAATATAGTGAAAAGGTACATATGTGAGATGAGACTGATTTTTTTGAGATTTGCTTTGAGGACTAGTATGTAATCCAATTTTATAACTCATCAATGTTTCTTGTGAGTCTCCTTTTATTGCCGATTGTTTTTATTTTTATCACCTAGTGACTGATGGGATTAGAAGCTGAGTGTTAATTTTTCTTAATTCCAGTCTATTTCTGGTTTATCTTTACACATAGGATATAGGTCCCCTGACTCTACAAGTCCCAAGCTTCTTTCGCAGAACTTGAGCACCAACTACTGACCCTATCTCTTTAAGTTTGCCAAAATCTCTAGTCAGTTTTTCAACCTCTCAGTAACCTCTTCTGGAACCAGTAAATAATACTAGAATCAAATCATGAATGTTCAAGTACTCATGATCCCTTGAAACCTTTTAAAATCTCAAAGGATAAAATGTGTTTGCACCCAAATATTAAAGTTGCATTATTTCGTTATTTAGTTATATACAAACACTGGAAAATTCTGTATGTGCAGGGATAGAATCGAGATATTGAGATTTATTTAAAAGTGCCTATTTTTAATCCTCACAAATGGACCAGTTCTTTGTTTGCTATATTACTTGGGGTAAAAAAGAAAACTTCAATAGTTGAGCGTCTCTAGATGTTTAAATAAGGCTTGTAGAATAGTTTTAAAAATATATGTCACCTCGAGAAGGTGGAAAATCCTACCTATAAGTATGAAATGCTTGTGCATATATACATATATATTACTAATATTAGTTCTAATATATGTTCCAGTATAGTTAAAATACACAGTTCTAATGACGATTCTGTAGAAAGACTCCTCCTCTAAGTAAGTCCCCACGATGTTGTCCTTAAAGGTGTCTCTCTTTATTAGAGTTAAGTACAGGAGGGCGCAAGGTAGAGGGAGCCAACCCTGTAGCAACTCAAGAAGGTCTAAGGACAATGATAACAGTGTGAAATGCCTGCCTGGGGAGCCTGATATCCAAGAAGAAAAAAACAATGAAAACATTATCTCAGATATTACCATAACCCACTGTACCATCTGATTCAATTAAATTGTACCTGAGAGGAATAGAACAAAAAAAAATTGATTATCATGTGAACACCACAATCTTATTTACCTTAGAATTAACCAAAAAATTCTGTATAGACTACAATTATTTCTCAGCAATTACTTTCTCATATTCTTTTCCTCCTTTTATTTACTGTAGGAAAGTAGTAATTTCAAGACTTGGGTTTGGAATTTGGGCTGGAGAAGGGAGTGGGAGACGGATCAGTCTTCTCTATTTTGGTTTTAAGTATGTAGGTTTCCTGATGTAGCAATCATGTACTTTCCTTATAGTCTAGTTAACTTCATAGATGTCTAGGTTTGGGGAATCAAGACTCAACTAAAGACAAATTGTGGTTTGTTTTCCTTTCATTTATAATGTGTTTTCTTGAGGTGAGTTGGGTGTGAATATTTTCACTTCACTTAAAAAAGAAACTGTTAACTGAATTAAATACTTTTTTCCTTAGTTATTACATTCCTCCAAGGTAGGAAAACCTTCTAGAGAAACCAAATTATTTTCAAAAGAGTGCTTGTGGGGGGACCTGGCTTGCTCAGTTGGTAAAGCATGTGATTCTTGATCTCAAGGTTGTGAGTTCAAGCCCCACACTGGGCATAGAACTTGGTTAAAAAAAGAGGGGTGGTGGTGGTGCTTGTGATTATTTTAAGTTTGGTATTAAGCTGTGAGGGCATGATTCATGCTTTTACACTGTTGGGAAGTTGGGTGCTTTTTCCATGGACGTGGAAAATACCTAATGGTCTAATTCTTATTGTTTGGATATTTTCCTATATTTCATGCAGCCTATTTCCTGAACTAATTGGCATTATGTATCACAGTTTACCTCATGGTAGTTCCCTTCCTATGGCTCTCTGAGAGGGCTTCTGTCACATTAGTTACACGTGTACTGGCGTCTCTAAGAGTGAATTATTTTTTCTGTCTTTCAGTGTTCTCTTTACATATGTTATTTCAGGATTTATTCCCCCAATTCTAGCCTAAGGTATGATTTATTTAATTAAAAGCTTTATTCCTATGGACTTATCAATGAAAGCACTACTTATTGGGATCTAGCATAATCTGCCTGATAATCTGTACCTGGTGTCAAACATAACTTTCATTGAATTGAATTGCTGTAAGAATAAAACTTTCTGCAGGTTACATAAAAAGTCACTTTCTCCACAGAATAGATGTGGAGTAGATATGTGAACAGAGGTATCAGCAGGTGAAGAGCTAGTTGAACAATCATCATAGAACCAGAGTTTCTTACAGGATGCAATCTTTAATGCTCTCGAGTCTGATTAACCTTCCTTCATGATTCTTCTAGGTATATAGCCATTTATACCTGATGTATCTGCCATGAGAATTTTTCTATTTTACTTTAAGAAATGAGAATAATTATGGCAACTGACATAATTGAGTGCCTTCTGTGTGTTAGGCAGTAAACTAAGCATTTTACATGGTATAGACTCATTTGAACCATTTAACCCCCTTTTCCCCTCCAAAAGCCCCTCAAAAACTGGTACTTTTTTGACACTCATTTTTAAAAAAAATATTTATTTTTGGGAGAGCACAGGCAGGGGAGGGGCAGAAAGAGGGGGACAGAAGATGGGAAGTTGGCTCTGTGCTGTCAGGCTGACAGCAGCAAGCCTGATGTGGAGCTGAACTCACAAACTGGGAGATCATGACCTGAGCCGAAGTTGGACGCTCAACCAAATAGCCACCCAGGTGCCCCTTGACTCTCATTTTAAAAATGTTTTTCTTGGGACTCACAGAGGCTAGGTCACTTAAACCCAGGTGTGTCTGATTCCCAGACAGTACCGTTAGGTTTGATACCCTCCGACCAGCTCTATCCATGTCAGGTACCCACAATCTTTATATCCTGCTCCCTCTCTTCTCTGCCTTTCCTAATACAAACTATCTACATCTATCCAGAAGGGTTCACTTTGACAGTAAACATCAATTTAAGTCAAAGTGTCTTGTCTTTGGAGAACTCACACTTTTGGTCTTAACCCTAACTGAAATAATAGATCTTGTGGAATACATTTTTGGAATTGATGAGAAGATATTTTAGGAACAGGAACCTTGCTTGATGCCTCTGAAATCATACCCCACGGATGTCCATCTCCTTTGTCTATGACTAAGACTGACCTTTAATAAAGACTATTGGTTTCTTTGCTTTCCACTCCTGGGGCTATGAGTGCCATCTCAGTTGAAAAAAGAAAATAAAAGAACTCAGGCCACATATGACGCAGAAGTGAGTCATAGGAAGAAAATGATAATGTATCTATTCCCAGATGACAATTATATTTAGGATAATCTACTTTTCATCAAAATACAGGGTGCAGACAGAGTTATTTTTTATTGCTTTTTCAAATACTTCATAATGTACTTCAGAAATTTTTTATGATAGCTTTTTAACAAAATTTTAAGAGAAATAGCCATGTCAGATAAAATTGTATTTTAAAATGTGATTTAGGGGGCGCCTGGGTGGCGCAGTCGGTTAAGCGTCCGACTTCAGCCAGGTCACGATCTCGCGGTTCGTGAGTTCGAGCCCCGCGTCGGGCTCTGGGCTGATGGCTCAGAGCCTGGAGCCTGTTTCCGATTCTGTGTCTCCCTCTCTCTCTGCCCCTCCCCCGCTCATGCTGTGTCTCTCTCTGTCCCACAAAAAATAAATAAATAAATAAATAAAATAAAATGTGATTTAGCATCATGTAATTGGTTTCCATACTGGTAACTCTTTTTTCACATATGTACACATAAGAACTATGTGTCAATTTAGGAGAAATAATGTCTATTTTTCATTTTTTCTGGAGTTTTCGTTTTATACTAAGTCTATCTCATATTTTTAAGTGCTTTCCCAGTTTTTCTTAAAATTCATTCAAAATGTGTTTAGTATAATCTTTTGCTGCAAGACACTATTGATTTAATAACTTACAGGGCAAAAGACTACTAGGTGGAAATAATTGAAGATGCTGAAATATTGAGCATATTATTAAAAGTGACAGATTAATTCAGGCAGATTGAATAATGCAAGCATGAATGAGATCTGTGCATATTATTATGAGATAATACATCTGAATAATTCAGACCTTAGTTATCATTAAAGTTGAAAGAAAAATAAAATTATGTTAACATCCTAGAATACTCTTAATTAGCCTGATTTTCTCTTATGATTATAATGTAATAACAAAAATACATTATTAAATACTTTCATTTATTATTTTTAAGTGTTCATTAAGATCACATCATTAATCACAAAAGTCAGAATTGGAAAGTAATAAATAAGTAGATAGACCAAATATTATCCACAAGCATTATTTAAACAGATGGAGTCTAGTAATCTAATAATCTACCAAATTGTGTTATTTTTTTTCTTCCTGAATTTTGAGTATACATTTATTTTTAAAGCATATGTTTCTAGTTGTTAGAAGTGACCACATATTTCTGTTTTGAAATGTTCTTCTAATATTAAAATTAGTTTAAAAGATAAAGACCATAAAAAGCTTTAAATATAATAATAAGCACTAGAGTGTCCGGTTAGATGGTTACAGGGAAGATTATTAACTTGATACAAATTGACCTTTACAAAATATTTGGCTTCAAAATACAGAGGGCTGGGGAAAAAGTAGGCAGAATAGAGGTTGGGAGAATGCAGCCCCAGTGATGTCACACATCAATCATTCATTTATTCAGGAGTTTATTTTATACAAGTTGCCCGATTCTATTAGGCACAGGGGAGTCATCTATGAAGAAGGCAGATAGAGGCCTTCCTCTTATGGCACCTACAGTACCAAGTCGGTGGGGGAAACAGAGAATTAAACAAGAATAATCAAGTGTGATGTATTTTATAGATCATTATCCCCACCATACCTGACCATGAGTAGAAATATCAAGGAAGCTGCTATAGACTGAATTTTTGTGTCTTCTAAAATTGATATATTGGAATCTAAACCCCAGTGTGATGATATTTGGAGATGGAGCGTTTGTGAGGTGATTTGGTCAGGAAGGCAGAGTCCTTGTGAATGAAATTAGTGCCCTTATAAAAGAGGCCCCAGGGAGCTCCCTAGGCCCTTCTGCCGTGTGAGAAGAGGCGTCTGTAAACCAGGGAGTGGGCTCTCACCAGACTCCAAATCTGCCAGCTCCTCGATCTTGGAACTTTCAACCTCCAGAACTGTACGAAATAAACTTCTATTGTTCACAAGCCACCCAGTCTATGGTATTTTTGTTATAACAGTGAAAACAGACTAAGATAGAGACATAACCTAGTGTAGGGGAGAGTCTAGAAAGGCCTTCCCTTCATCTGAGATTGAAGAGCATATAGGAGTTTGGTAGATGGAAAAGAAAGAGGAAATGTTGTCTAGACAGAATATGTTCAAAGGTCAGAGGAAAGAAAGAGCACAATGGTAAAAGGAACCAAGAGTGGTAGGTAAGGCTGGGCACTCATTCTCCATTTCCGGGGTGGGAGGTGGGGGTTTCTGGTTTCTGCATATGGGATGCATTCAAATGCCAATGGTAACCTTTTACAGAAGGGTTTAAACAGGAAAATGGTGAGGTTAGATTTGCTCTTTTGGTAGATTTGTACTGACTGCTTTATGTAGAGTAGATTAGATTTTTTTATTGTAAAAATGAGAATAAAAAGAAGCCAAAAGAATAGGCAAAAAAACAAAACAAAACAATTTTTTTTCTCTTCTAAGAGGAAAAGATGCCAGGAACGTACGTCTCTAGGATGATCGGAAATTGGATCTACTTGAAATGTTAGCATTGGCTTCAGAAAAACAACTATATGCTGTGTGTAACCAGTCACCATATACTAAACTTAAAGCTTTTTGATACCCAATGCAATATGAGTACAAAGAAAACTAGAGTTGAATTAATCAGTGATTATTAACAGTTGGTTATTTATTCCTTTAACAAATATTTATTTAATGTCTTCTCTGTACCTAGCATTGTTCTGGGCGTGGGATGCACAGTGAACAAAATGGATGTGGTATCTGCCCTCATGGAATTTGTAGACTATACATTCTGAATCAAGAGGTTTATAATTTAAAAATGTTAAACTCAGCCATATAACTTTGTTTATTGCAATGGCCTGCCCAACTTGCCATTCTTCACAGTTCTAAAACTTTTGGCCACTGAGCCTATTTAACCTCCAACCCCATGTCTGCATTCCCTTCTTCCCACAGAATTAATCATGCCATGTGTTGCTACAGGAGGGACCCTCGTGCTGGGCATGGAGGACCCCTGGGTCAGTAACTCTATCTTGCTGTGGCTCTTGCTCTGTCCTTGGTACCGTGAGTCCTGGTGAAGGGATTTCCTGGTTTGTACTTGAAGAATTGGACCCCCAACCTTCCCAGTGCCTTGGTTTTCTGTCAGTGGTCAGTTGTCCACCACTTAGATAGACACTATGGTTGATAACCACGTGGTAATGATATTGATGATGGTGGTAGCTGGAGGAGCAATTATATACTGCAAGCTTATCCTTATCAGCTGCTATTACCTTTACTCGTACCACTTGGCTCATATCACTTACATTTTTAACGTTCTGTCCTTGAACACATCTCTTAATTTTGGTTCTGCCTCCCAGGCTTATGGATTGACATGTCCATTCTGGAGTAACAGTACCATAGGCTCAAGTTATTGTCCAGTGTTAAATGATAATGAGTTACTATTTCTTCTAACGGAAACTTTGTTTGTTTGCTCTCTCTGCCCCTCCCCCACTCTTGCTCTCTCTGTCTCAAAAATAAAATGAACATTAAAAAATAAATAAATAAAACAAAAAAATAAATAAAATTAAGCCTAAATAGCTAGCACCAATTCAGTATCAATGCTCCTAGTTTAAATATTTAGAAATTCATTAGTTGATTAATTCACTAAGTACTTATTAGACAATAACTGTGTGACAGGCTCTGGCTGGGCTGTGTTCAGGAGATGCTAGTCCTTCTGGTAAGAACTAATATCCAACATTTCATCTCATGGCCGGACAAACCACGTACCATTGGCTTGCAGGCTTATAAATGGCTTGTGGAGGTGATTTATACCAGTCACTAAATGTTTCTAAACAGATAATATAGCGCATTATATACTTGCAAATACTTGCAAAAATTATTAAGCCCCCAAAATTGCTACTTTGGGCTTCTGTATTTTTGCCATGTCCTTGTCCAAAGTACTGTGTCCCCTCTCTCCACACCATTGTTGTCATTTCTTTTCATCACTTAAAACATAATAATTTTTTTTAATGTTTAATTTATTTTTGACAGAGACAGAGACAAAGCATGAGCACAGGAGGGGCAGAGAGAGAGGGAGACCCAGAATCCGAAGCAGGCTCCAGGCTCTGAACTGTCAGCACAGAGCCCGACGCGGGGCTCAAACTCACAGACTGCGAGATCATGACCTGAGCCGAAGTTGGACGCTCAACCGACTGAGCCACCCAGGTGCCCCTAAAACATAATAATTTAAGGGGTGCCTGGGTGGCTCAGTGGGTTAAGCGTGTGACTCTTGATTTCCACTCATGTCATGATCTCACATTTCATGGGATCGAGCCCCATATCAGGCTCTGTGCTGAGTGTATGGCCTGTTGAGGATTTTCTCTCTCTCTCTGCCCCTCCCCCACTCACACATGCACTCTCTCAAAATAAGTAAACATTAAAAATGTAATAATTTAAAATGTACTTACAACAAATCCATCAACAGATGCATTCTTTACCACCAACTCTCTATATAGTGCTAATAAGCTTGAGAGATGCTTGGAATCCCCCTTCTATACATTCCAGGCCAAAAGCCATCCTGTGTTGTGTGTTTTGGAAGAGAAAAAGTTTAAGACATGGTGTTTTGATTTTTAGGAATTTATAGATAAATTTGAGGGATATGAATAATATGAATAGTATGTATGAAATAATGTACCTAAATGCTGAATTTTAAACTATTCTGAGATTCTAGGAAGAGGAAAACTAACAGGGACTTGATCTGGGTAGAGGATGTTGGGTTACTAGGAGTGAGAAGGATGCAAATCAGGGAAGAAATGAAACATGGCCTGGAATTTGAGGGATGGGAACTGTGATGGGAAGGAGACATTTTCTAGGCAAGAGGGGGAAGCATATATAAGAGAGCAGGGGAGAAAGAAGGAGTAAGAAGTATGTTCATAGGAATGACCACCTCAGGGTGCAGCACACTACTGGAGAATATGTATTGTGAGTTTATTGGAAAATTAAATTTGGATACTTTAAGGCCCAAGTATGAAAGACTCTGGAAACCAAGTAAATAAATGGTTTAGCTAGACACAGAGGGCGTGAGACGGATTAATGTTGATGGCTGTGTTCAAACAAGGTGGATCATGCAATGGTAGTTCAAATAAATACAACCAGGAAGATTGCATTTGGGAGCCATTCTCTTTTCTCATTTGAATCTGCTCAGAAATCCTGTGTACACACACACACACACACACACACACACACACAGCCTCCATGTAAACAAAGAAAAAGAGGAAAGATGTCATTAAATAATAATCATGTATTAAGATGCATCAGTGATAGTCATTTTTTTTTTTTTTTTGCATAATGGGAAGATTTCTCTCTCTGCCTTATATACTTTTTACCCATAAGTCTTCAGATACTGGTCGCTTAAAAAGTGTTATACAGTAAAGACTGATAAAAATATAAAAGGCAGGACAGATACTCATTTTCAACAAAAAAAAATGGGACAAATGAAATACCATTCTCAGAAAACCTTTCACTCTTTTCTATGCAATCTATTTAGTATCAGAAAGAATGTGGCTACTATCAGAGGTCTTGTTACTACATGATGATATTCTTTCCACATGCAGAGCAAATAACTTTCTAACCATATTCATGAACAGAGACTTTAATCTCTTTTGGATTCTTTAAGAGACTGTGCTCCAAAGGTGATGTGGAGTCTAGCTTGCCACAAGCATCTCTAGAATGTCAAATGCTGTTGATTGGATTTGTGCAGCCCAGATGACGGACACCATTCAACAAATTGAACATAATATTGTTGAAGCTCATGACAAAGAAGGAAGGACAAAAGGGGATTAATTGTCAATTAGGATCTGAAGAAAACATTTGTTTATGGTTACTCACATTTTTAAAGGTTACTTAGTTATATTCTAAAAGTCTGGAAATATTAAGCATTCCTTATTTCTTTTAAAAAATGAGGACAATAGGAAATATGACTATAAGGAATACAACTTTAATTTAATATTTTGACATGAAAGTATGCTGTAGTAATAAATTCTAATTTTTACTAGAAAAAGATGAAGGAAACAAATTGCTATTAGATAGCAGTCTACCCCTTTTGTGTATTAAATGACAATTCGTATGCATTCAACACTGGTCAGAACATTATTCATATAATGGCTAGTTTTACAGGCTTCTAAATTTTAAAGCAAGATATAAAACTTGAATAGGATTCGGGGGAGAACAGACATCTGCATTGTTAGAATATTAATGCATAAATCCCAAGAGAGGAGACTAAAGAAACTAAAATTACTTAATCTGGGAAAAAATTTTTCAGATATGTGATATTTTCTCTAAGAACAGAATAAGAAAAAAAAAGCAATAACTAAAAAGATTTTGAAATAGGTATTGGGAAAAAACAAAAACAAAAAAACCTTCCTGGGGCGCCTGGGTGGCCCAACTGGTTGAGTGCCTGACTCTTGGTTCTGGCTGGGATCATGATATCCCAGGTTATGAGTTGGAGCCCCCTGTCAGGCTCTGTGCTGATAGTGCAGAGCCTGCTTGGGATTCCCTCTCCCTCTCTCTCTGCCCTTCCACCTGCTTGTGCACGTGCACGCTCTCTCTCTCTCTCTCTCTCTCTTTCAGAATAAATAAATAAATAAATAAATAAACTTAAAAAAATTGTTTTAAAAAAACTTCCTTACAATTAGTGCAACTAGACAGTTAAAATGTTATCTTTTTTTGGAGATATTTTAAAGTAAGATGGAATCATGTTCATTCATTCATCCATTCAACAAGTATTTATTGAAAAGCAACTAATGTACAAGATAGACAAGATCCTTGGTCTCTTAGATCTTATATTATAGCAGGGGAAATAGTAAATAAAGTAATATGCTAAGAATTTCAGATCTTGGGAAGTATCATGAAGAGAACAAAACAAAGCAATGGAAAGAAAGTGGCCACATTGGGAGTTTGTACTACAGACTGGCAAGTTAGGGATGACTCTTCTGAGGTGGCAACATTGGCACTGGGACTTGATGACAGGGAAACAGACGTGCAAAATCTAGAAGAAAAGCGTGTAGGCAGGGTGAATGGCAAATGCAAAGGCCCTGAGGTGGGCTTAAACACAGGAGACTCTTGGGAGGCAGAAGGCCTGCGTGTGCTGAGAACAGGTGAGGAGGAGGAGGGGAGGCGAGGAAGGAAGGGTGAGGTGGTTGAGGCTGACTCTGTAACCTGTCTGCAATTCCAAGCCCAGAGGAGCGCTACAGGGCAGCTGCGGGGCAAAGAAGTAGGATAGGCAGGCTCTTCAGTTGGCTTTACCACTGTGACTTGAGAATAGCAACCCAAAGGCTGGTTTTTAAAAAAAAGTTGTTTTTCTTCCATAGAAAAGAAGTTATTCTAAATTTAGATGTAGAAGCATTTAGTTGTCCCCAACTAAATTCAGTATCCTAAAAACAATATCTTAGTCTATTAAAGAAATGTTGTGTCTGAAAAGACTACAGGAATCTGGCTATCTTGTGAGCCTAGTTAGATATCCTTTCTAAATACCATTCCCAGACAGTGTTTTCCATCTATTTCCCATTGCTTTAAGATAAGAGAGAATATGATTTGGGCGTTGAATTTTCCCTTGTGAGTAATACTAAACATTACATTGAGTA
Organism: Lynx rufus; assembly: GCF_022079265.1. NCBI lineage: Eukaryota > Metazoa > Chordata > Mammalia > Carnivora > Felidae > Lynx > Lynx rufus. The sequence continues at coordinate 8,270,296 of NW_025814878.1, forward strand.
AAACTACTGTATTTTATTTTCAGTGTAAATCTGTTTTCTAACATCAGGTATTGAATCTGTACTTCTTTTGTAGGAAAGTATGGATATGAAATAATCATTTAATATTTAGTAAGGTAGGGAAAGAAGAAGGGGGTTACCAAATATTAGTGCTTACAATCTCTTTTGCACATTGTCTACAGCTTCACATAAAATACCAAGAAAGAGTGACTCTTCTGAGGTCATGGGGGGTACATGGACTGGAACCCTGGAATCATGAATTCCTGGATATCTTCTAGATTTTCTGGAGCCAGTCAAACCTAGTGCCTGAATAAAGACTTTCTACATGATCCCTAATAACTTTGGCTTTAGTTTCATAAGCCTCTTACTATCAAAATGAGGTTGTTGTTGTTGTTTTTATTATGGGAAATAGATTTGTGCTTTACTCCAACCTTCACCTCTATTTACCTAAATGGCATTTATTTCCAGGCCTCCTTTGGGTGCTTGAAGAGATTCAGTTAAAGGACAAAGAATGTGACCATATTCACTACCATTCTTCTGATTTATCATACTCTGAGGAGGCACAGGAAAGTCAAAGCCAATCAATAGACTCCTGATATGATCAATTATTTCTTTCTCACTATTCCTTAAGCTTTTGTCATATTTATCGTTTCCCCCTAGTACTTACAATAGTCATTTATAAATAGTAGATTTTCAGCACATTTTGTTGAGGGAATGAGTATGTATTGACATTTAGTATTCTTTATGAAATTCTTAGTTATAAAAAATAGTATAGGCTCCTATGTTCTACTAGAAGAAGGATAGTAAAATATTTATTCTACTACTTATGTTTTATATAACTTACTACCAAAAAGGACTTGAGGAAGCTTTACAACAATTCACTGAAGCAAATCAGTAAAAATATATTGGTAGCTTGTGTGTGCCTGGCTCAGCAGGATGTGATAGGGATCCCAGAATGGATGTGGTCTTCTCTGCACCCAAGGAGCCCACTGCCTTCTGGAGGTAGCAATTAACTATAACTCATGCGATCAGTACTGCAGAGGTAATCTGAGCAAAGTGCTCTGATGCAATAAGACAAATGCAGTAAGACCAGAAGATCATTACAATTCTGATAAAACAACAAGAGTCCTGCATTGGGTGGTGGCAGATATTTGAAAAACCTGGCCTTGGTGTGCCTAGGTGGCTCAGTTGGTTGAACGTTAGACTTCAGCTCAGGTCATGATGTCACGATTCGTGGGTTCGAGCCCCACATGGAGCTTTGTGCTGACAGATCAGAGCCTGCTTTGGATCTTCTGTCACTCTCTGCCCCTCCCCTGCTTGTGCTCTCTCGCTCTCAAAAATAAACAAACATTTAAAAATTAATTAATTAATTAATTAATTTAAAAAACCCAAAAACCTGGGCTAATAGAACACTGGTATAAATGAGCTCTCCTCTAATAAGGGGAATCATAAGATTTTCTTGGGAGAATTATTTTTATGGCACTAAATTTATCATGCTTGTCTTTCTATGAGTGCAATGCAAAACAAAACTGGTACTACTTATGTAGTTATACCAATAAATATACAAAAATTTTTAAATAGTGTGTTTTTCTAAAATCAATGCTTGACAATAGTTGATAATACAATCATATATTGTGTTGTATCTCCATGAAGATGTTGCTGCAGGAAATAAAGACGTATAGTCAGGCTGAGAGTTTTTTTGGTTATCTGATTTGATGTAGAGTTTAACTTACAAGTTATAGACAAGTAAAGAGCATATTCCATATCCCAATTGGACAGACTACTGCTAGTCACTTTTGTCACACACAAGAGACCTTCACCTTCAGATGTGACACATACCATTGTCTTCCTGTCAATGCTCCAGAGTCATTTTTCCAACGGTGTCAGCAATTTCTTCCTCAGAGGCTGGCCGCTCAAACTCCCACCAATCTAAAAGGCAAGTCATTAAAAGCAGAAATTAGATTTCTTGCAAGTAAGATTTTTAACAGCGCTAAACTGATAGTGCGTGTCAGGGTTTAAAAGACTTGGGGACTAATCCAAGGAAAAAGATATGCCTACACAACAAAATTGGGCAGAGCTTGGACAAGGTTTCCTGAGAGGGGAAAGTGCCTCACAGTGGGAGGCTGTCCAGAGGCTCACAGAGGGGGCCACTATCTAGGAGAGAGGAGGGAAGGGAACTCCTGGAGGTGGGGCCGAGGAGGGATCAGAGAAAGGACTTCTTGCTTTCAGGTGCTATCACTCAGGAGCACCGTTTGGAGTCCCTGGGTCAGAAGGGCTACAGCATGTGGGGTCTTATCATCATGTGGCTATATCTTAATGGCCAGCAGATGCCTGGTGAAGTTTTGCAATGATATAACGTAGAAGGGTTCTAAATGACTCAAATCTGCTTTTTTGGTGCCATTTTTAAAATAATTGAATGTGGAAAAGTTTACATTTTGTGCTTTGTGAATTTTTGAAATAACAGGTCTCAGTCTGCAGTGAAGATATAAACAATCTAGGAGTCAATATGCCGAGGCCATCTTTGGCTCATTTATGAAGAAATGAATTTTTTCCCCCTTGCTCAGGGTTTGGTTCTTTGTAAAAAACAAAACATTTCATTGCTTAAGAAGTAGCAGTAAACAGAAGTTTATGAAAGTTATGGAAAATACTTTAGTTATTGTCTAAGGTTAAGAATTTGAAATGGGATAGAGGCAGATATATTCTGCAGAGCTTTTTAAGAACTAATATAGATCTCATGATTCACAAGTTGGATGAAATACAGCTTGATGCATTTTATGAGTCACTTAAACTCAATCAATTAAATTAAGTGTTTGAAGAATTTAGAGACCCACCAGATCTATTTGTGACAATGGAAATACACAACAAAGTGGTTGCTTGTCTTCCGATTTAACCTCCCCTCAAGATTCTTTACTGTCCCCCCTTACCAGAAGAGTCATTGGATAACTTAAGTGATTTGTAACTTGCTCCTGTCTGCAGTAATAACTGAACTTCCCTTTGCTGCTTTAAAATCATTTGCAGGTGTGTTTTTCTATTTATGTTCAAACAGTATTTGGTTGTATGTATTATTTAGCAACTAATCAAAATAGTTCATACAAATTTTACAAAACTTCAAGGAATAATTTTCCATAAAATTTTTGGAGTAAACATTTACTCAGTGTTGAATGGTTTTATTATGGTAATAAGCATTTATCAAGTACACATTTATATGTAAGGAAGTCTAGATCATTTCTTTTCAATGGTCTTGATTCTCATATATATATATATATATATATATATATATATATATATATATATATATATTTTGCCAGGAAGTAGGATTTATTGGTAAGCATGAATAGCATGTTAATAATTTAACAAGCATGAACCTCATGCTGAGGTTCTCATCAGTTCAGAGACTGCTCTATTCATCCAAGGGGCTACGATTAGGGATGTATTTGACCCCACAGCCATCTGGGATGAGCCGCTTTTCAGCCACCATGTCTTCAAATTCATTTGCATTAAATGGGCTTAGTAAAGCCCTACTTCTTGGAAATGTGGATCATCTGGTGGCCATGGAACTTGAATTTGGCCCTGTGTAGGGTGTCAATCACATGCTCCTTGTTCTGCAACTTGGTACAGATGGACATGATGCTTGGCCAATGTGGACCCTGGCCATCGTGCCCTGGGGCTTTCCAAAGGCACCCCATGTGCCTGTCTGGAGCCTAGATTGGAGATATCATGAGGTCAAACATCAATGTCCACTGGAAAGGGCTGTTTCCAAGGTCCCTTAGGGCAACCAGACAATCAATAGACTGCATACACTACCAAGGAGGCTGCTGTTTGCAGCCATTGCACACTGGGCCCCCATGGGGAAAGAGCACAGTTTAATTGGCTGCAGATTGTATATTCTTAATAGCTTATCTTTAAGTTCTTGACTTAGTAGTAAATACACTACTGCTATACTTTAAAAATTCTTTTTCTGAGTTCTAACCTTATTTTTTTAATGTTATGATGAATTATTTATCTTTTTAAACTATTGAGAATTGTGATGCATCAGATAATATCATAATATTCTTTCATTTAGAAAATGCAAATTATTCCTTTTAATATATTAAAGCATTCAAATTCAAAATGTAATTATAATTAAAGAAAGTATGTCATTTTTTTTAAAGCCACTGAGAGCCTTGTGCAGTGGTGTTCTAATTCCTCATTCAAGGCAGGTATAATCCAGTTGGGAAGAAAGATGTCTGGACTAGAAACCATCTAAAACAAATTCACTGAAATACATGTCCAAGATTTTATATACAAAAGTTTTAGAGCAGTTTTTAAGGTTAGTTAATATCTTTTATCTGTAAAATTCCAAATTGAGCCCATTTACTATGGACCGTGGGCTGCCTATAGTCATAGAAATGCCCTGTACATTTTCTGATGTTCTTCAGGAAAAATAACTTCTATTTGATATGCACATAATTCTGGAAAAATGTGGCATAATTCATTGACACTAGTGTCAGAGAAAGTAAGCCAAGAATGAAAATTTTTGCAGACACCTCTTCAATAACTCTGGGTTGATCAGCTACCGTCTGTGGTATGGGTTCTGTTGCAATGTAACATCTCCTCTTTGAATGAAGAAATTACAGTGAAAGAAGAAGAATTTTCTATAAGATACATGAAGGAGTAATGTGTTTTTAGAAGGGAGAGATGCAAGGCAGAAAATAACAGATGTTGACTAAAAAAGGAAAAGGAAGACACAAAATAAAACAAACACAAACAAAAAACCCAAGATATCATGGATGCAGAAATAACAAAATAGAATTTTTGGAGATATGAGTCAAATTTTCAAAAGTTTAAGTAAGAGAAAAAAACCTAATCAACATAAGTAAGTTGTAAACAGATGCAAATAAATGATTCTTTTCATATATATCTAAATATAATATATAAGTAGATATATCTATGTATCTATAATCCATAGTAATTTATCTACATTTATATAACTATATATGATTTATAGAATGAAGTCTTACTAGAGAATTCTCTGTTTAATTATAAAATGTATTTGAAAAAATCTATAAAACTCTTCTGAGCATCCTTAAAGAACCCTTATATATCTGGAGAAACCCACACCATATTTTTTAAGTCTTTTTTTTAATTTACTTTTATTTTTATATATATAGAGAGAGTGAGTTGGGGAGAGGGACTGAAGGAGAGAGAAAGAGAACCTTAAGCAGGCTCCATGCTCAGCACAGAGCCCGACATGGGGCTTGATCCTGTGACCCTGGGATCATGACCTGAGCTGAAATCAAGAGTTGTTTTCCTTCTTCCTACCCCTCAAGTGAGACAGGAAGGCTGGAAAGTACCAGGCTTGGGCACTTCCCCTCCCCCATGTTGGTTAGGCTCTGGTCAAACAGTTTCCCCGGAGGACACGCCTTTGTTAAGGAAAACAGAATGCTCTGGGCATATTCCAAGATGGTTACTTTTCTTCTTCCCCCTGCTGGAAGTACAGGGGGTTTTCTTCCAATTTTCACAAGGAAAATCTGGTGAAGCCCCAGGAGGCAAAACTCATGAAAGGGTGGAGACCCTCTTAAGACAAGCCACCAGAGCTTTTAGCTCTCAAGGCATCGACTCTGACCCTCCAGCAATCCCTCCACTGCGGTTTAGAGCTCCTGCTGTTAGCTCGTGCAGCAGGTGATACTCTAGGTGATTCTCTTTGTTCATCTCCCTCAAATTGTTACGGCAGTGGCCATCCCTGTGACCTCAATTCTCTCATGAATCTAAGAGGAGGGTCTTTTGTTTTGTTTTGTTTTGTTTTTTTAAGCATTTGTTTTCATCCCCAGTTTCCTTGTGGGAGGAGAGTGATGACCTCCAAGCTCTTTACATGTCAGAATGGAAACCACAAGTCTCCAGAGATAAACTTTCTAAATGTTACAGTGCTAAAAATTCACTGAACTGGTTTCCAATTCAGGAAGAATCTTAAAATCTACACGCTAAACTATTATGTGTATGTAAATAAATCTTCCTGTTCATTGAGAGGTCTAGATGCTCAACATTCCTTACATTTTCTCTAACTATCTTTCTTTTCTGTGACTTGTAGCAAGAGTGACGGAAATAAATATAAGGCCACCTCCGTGACAAGCTTCTGCATACCCCATATGTTTTATTTGCAGACTCTTTTTTTTTTTTAATTTAGATAAATTTGCCTTTATTATTTAGGTGATTATTGATGTTTTTAGTATTCTTGGGTTTCCTTAGCCAATATTTCCATCCTTAGTATTTCCATTCCATCTGTCACTGTCTCTTTCATCAGTTTTTGCCCCCTTTTCTTTATGTTCTTAAAGAGCAAATTTGTTTGTTTTCCTGGTCACTGGTTTTGCAGGGTCAGTGGCAAACATTACAGCTTTACTTCTTCTCTTACAGTTTGGATTTTCTTTAATTCTCTTCTGACGTCAGTCATTTTTTACTTGATCTCACACTATTTTTGATTTTCTGCTTCTGTCTCAATGCATCATTCTTGAGCTTACCAAGGAAATCTTTTTGAAAACATTCCCCTGGTTCTTTCTGAAAACTGTTTTTAGAGATACTTTTCCCTGTGTTTTTAGGAAACGTCATGATGCAAGACCTTTGTGTCTACAGCACTCAGATCTGACTCGTGCTTTTGCTCAGCTTTTAAATAATGTGTGAGAAATGTCCTTGGTTTTCTCGCCACCACCTGAGGGGTCCAGCTTCTTACTCAGATCTGTACCAGAATTGCAGGTTGATTATGCAAATTGAAGACTTTCCTTTTTAAAAAAAATTTTTTAATGTTAAATTTTTGAGAGAGAGAGAGAGCGAGCGCTTGAGTGAGCGTGGGAGCATGAGTGGGGGAGGGGCAGAAGGAGAGGGAGACAATCTGAAGGCTCCAGGCTTTGAGCCGTCAGCACAGAGCCCGACTTGGAGTCCAAACTCAGGAACTCACAAGCTGCAATCATGACCTGAGCCAAAGTTGGATGCTTAACCGACTGAGCCACCCAGTGCAGTGCCCTAGACTTTCAACTTCTCAGTAGATTTTCATCTCCTGTGACTAATCTGATATATGCCTTTCCTTTTGGGTCACTGTACTGCTCTAGAGAATCAGCTGCAGTCCTGACGGTTTTATTTTTTTAAGGGTAAAGCATTTGGTTATTTTATTTCCCTATGTGGTTACCTCTCCTTTCGCCTTTGTAACTTGTCGACATATACATTCCAAGGAGCACGGTGTTACTGCAGTCACATTGTGTTCTGCCCAGGTCATGGACTAGGAGTTGTAGTGTCTAAAACAATTTTTGAAAAAATAAAAATAAAAAAGAAATAAAGATAGAAATGGGGGGTGGGTAGTGAGAGGACATAGCTCTGCCTCCTGGAAAAAGAATCCTCATGAGGTTGGATGTCTGTTCCTGATTAGGTTTGGTAATAGAATAAAATGGAGTAAGCATTGCTAAGAGGATTATTTAAAAGAGCCAGGAGGACATTGAGGAAGTGAGGCTTATGTACATCTTCTGTGTTAAATTCTCAAAATTTTTGCTGCACTCAGGCTTCTGTTATGTGTTAAACTGGACATAAATGGACTTTCCGCCTGTCCCTAGCCCTAGCAATCAATCACATATAGGTTAGCGTAAATATAGCTATACCAGCACCAATCCGATCTTGTTCACAACAATTTAGGGGCGCCTGGGTGGCTCAGTCGGTTAACCGTTCAACTCACGATTTCTGCTCAGGTCATGATGTTACGGTTCCTGAGATCGAGCCCCATGTTCTGCTATCAGTGCAGAGGCTGCTTGGGATTCTCTCTCTCCCTCTGTCTCTGCCCCTCCCCTGCTCCCTCTCTCTTTCTCTCAAAATCAATAAATTAACCATTAAAAAGGGGGAAAAAGCAATTTATGTAAATCCCCTCTTTCCTATTAAAAAACTCTAACCTTTTTTCCTCTCAGGAGCACACTCAATTTCAATCTAACCTTAGGGATTGCAATCCCTAAGACCCCAAATAAATGCACCCACTTTATTTTGCAATTTTGTCTTTCATCGGTTGACAGGTTTTGTTTTGAAGTTATCGGTAAATCCTCAGAAGTCCAGCTTCACAGAAAAACGAGTCAGCGTTAATGCAGTTTAACTGAAACTAAGATAATGTTTTCTCAAGGTGTTTCGTAGAGTTAAAATGATTAAAAAACAATTAAAATTATTTTGACAAGTAATTATTAACAACATTTTTTTAATAATCAGGTTATTGAACTCCCTAGTGCCCCAAATAGCTACTTTTCTGAATTGCTTTTTTCCAGGAGATGCTTATAGTAGACTCTGTTATGACCACGTGGGTCCCCCCTTCAGGATCGGGTCCTCGCTCCTCAGAGGCCACCCGTGTTGACTGCCAGAGGGCTCCTAGCCTGAGAACTCTCTACCTGAGAACTGCCCCTGGCTGAAGGGAGCTGCCTCACCTGAGATGCCCTCTCCTCAGGGGCAGACAGCATCCAAAGATTGGTAAAGCTGAGAACAAAAGCCCAGGCCACTTGTCCCAATTCAGGACATCTCCAAAGACCTGTCTCAGCAGCAGACACTTGCAGGAATCAGCTGGGGCATTTGTTGCCGCTGCATTACAGCTCAAGTTTTGCTCTGTCCAATCACAGTTCCTTTGAGAGTACCTTCCTATTTTGCCCGCACTCCTATCTGTTTGCGGGAATCTGTTTCCCAGGAGCCCAACTGGAGACAATACTTCCATTTGCCCTCTCAGATCTTCTCTGCCAATCTCTGTCCTGGGAGGCTCACCTCTTAATTCTGCTTCATTGGGCTACCTTGCCTTCTGGTATCCCATCATCTTCAGCCATCAGTAGATAAAGGCAGGGGATCAGAGGGTAGGAGGACAGTGGGACCTGGATATTTAAGCCCCATCCTCCTCCCTGCCTCATGGTTTTCATAGGAGCTGGGTTACTCCGTGGTCAAGATTCTGTCAGCCTCTTATCCATGTCTCTGGGCCTTGGGTTAGTAAGGGCTTCCTTTTATTGCTGGTTTAATACCATCCTCTGCCCACATTTCTGTAAATAGTCATTTCATTAAAATTCTTTTCCATTCAGTCTTTTAAGTGTGCTGGCTATTTCTTCCTGGGCCCCTGACTGAAGTCATTTTGAAAACATCTTTCTTCATTTACTGGTTCTAATTTCTATCATCAACCATTCAACAACACAAGGTTTAAAAACTGCCATACAGCACATATCATCCTCTTGTACAACAGAACAGAAACGATGTTTGAGAACCAGTTCGTCATTAGCATAAGCCTTTATTACAAAATGCTGGATGTGAGAAGGCTCCAAAGGAGCATTCTAATATGGGCAACCATGGCGACAAATTTTTTTTTTAATTTTTTTTTAACGTTTATTCATTTTTGAGAGACAGAGAGAGACAGAGCATGAGCGGGGAAGGGGCAGAGAGAGGGAGACACAGAATCTGAAACAGGCTCCAGGCTCTGAGCTGTCAGCACAGAGCCCAACGCGGGGCTCGAACTCACAAACTGCAAGATCCCGACCTGAGCCAAAGTCAGACGCTCAACTGACTGAGCCACCCAGGTGCCCCAAACATGATGGAAATTTTAATCAGATTTTACCTGAAAGGGTCAGCCAAAGTTCAGCTGGTTTGGGGAATATAGTGGTCCCCCCTTATCAGTGGGAGGATATGTTTCACAACCCTCTGAAGCCAGATAGTACCAAGCCCTAAATGGATTATATTGTTTCCTATACATACATACCTATGATAAAGTTTAGCTTATAAATTAGGCATAGTAAGAGAATAATAGCATTAATTAATAATAAACCCTTCTTGTGACAGTGTGAGATGACAAAATGCCTGTGTGGTGCAATGAAGGGAGGTGAATGAGGTAGGCATTGTCACATAACATTAGGCTACTACTACTGGTCATCTGACACTGTATTAGGAGGAGTATCATCTGCATCCAGACCGAGGTTGACTGCCAAAACCATGAAAAACAAAACCCAGTTAAGGGCAGGGGCCACTGTAGCTGGTCAAAGATAGTTCTCTTGAAGTATAAAGGATTTTTCTTACAAATCCAAAGCCATTGTTTGCACAATTTGGATTTGGTCAAAAGGAGTAGAGAAGAGCAGTTAGGGGTAAGGTTGTGGGCTCCAGGAGTGGAGGGACGTGGGGCTGTGTGGGCAGGGTCGTGTGAGAGGCACATTCTCAGTCCTTCTCTGTGTCTCAGAGTGAGGACATGACTTTATCCTCAAGATGGGTAAATCATAACCAAAATAATTTAAGACCTTAAGAATATGTAGGGGAAGGGAGATAGAATTTTTCTTTTAGATTTGTTTACGCTTTTTAGAGGATGAAACCCAAAGTATGGAAATGGATTAAAATAACTCAGCACACCTCTGAGATATTTACATTCATTTCTCAAAGTGAAAAAATATTCCCTGTTAAAACAATGAACTAGATACATCTTAGGAAAAAAATGAGAACCTGTTTGTTTTTCAATTTAGATAATAGAGCCCCTAAGCAAGGAAGTTTGGTTGAGGAAGATAATCTGCCTGAATCATTGTGATTGCAATTTAAATTAGAGAACCTAACAAAATACCTAATATAATTACTGAGGTGCGAAAATCCTTTTCTCTCTCCTTTCTCCTTCCTTCCTTGTCATTTGCCATCTGACCTCTCATTGAGTAAAAGGAAAAGGAGCCTATCACTCCAGGGAAAAAGGCAGCACCACTTTCAGGAAACCACTAATTCTTTCTCCTCCTTCCCTCAGCCCCCTCTGCGATTCACACTGCTAGCAGAAAAGCTCAGTGTTGGGATAACTCAACTCTAAGAGGAACAAACATTTACAAGGGATTGTTGTGAGTGGGCAGTGTAAATTTGCTTCCTTTCAAGTCAACACTAGTGCCAGCGGGAACAACCATGGTCTCCACATCATTTGAGATTTCGTTGAGGCAGGAACTGCCTGTCAGTTTCACATATTTTGTAAAACTCTGACTTACAACACTGGATACGTTCTGTTCTCAAGCAACCACACTCAGTTGTTCTCACTGTGATTTCTTCTCTGCTGCCTTTGAAGTTAATATGAATATAATTTTCAAGTAGCCAAGCATGTGTTGATTATTTCATTTGTCTTCTAGATGGCCAGAGGATAGTGTCTTGTGAGGACTGCTTAAAAACTCATAAAAACAATTTGGAAAGGGCCCTTTTTAAGCGAATGAAATAGAACAACCGGGTTTTAATTCCAGGAACTCATAAAACTATATTAGCAATCTCTATGAGTGGTCTGTTGAGGTGCCTGGGAACAATTGGATACAGCTCACTGTTTCTTATCTTACTAACTTGTACTTTCCTATCCTATAGGATTCCCTTTTGAGATTGTTCTCACCTGTATCTTAGGCTTACCTCCTTTCTTTCTGTCTTTGTCTTATTCCGTGCCTTCATCCCTTCTCATCTCACTCATCTGTGATAGCTGATTTCCCACCTCTAAATTAACCCCATAATGGCACCTGCTGTATAAAAATTCTTAGTTTGCAGGACAAAAGTCAAGCAATAAGATTGGCTTCAAATTGTAAAGGGCCAACTCATTCTGAAATCTTACTTCCTTGTCACTTAGTTAAAGAAAAAGTATTCGTGACATCCATGACACTCGTTAGAGATGGTATAGAAGACTCTGTTTAAGAGGGACCACTGCAGAGTGTTTGGGAGTGGGGAAGAGAGATATGGCTCACCTACCAAACACAAGGACAAGCAGGGATTTATAGCCAAGGAGCGGGGTGGGGGTCAGTGAATAGAAAATTACTAAGAGGAAACGTCAAGTCTTCAAGGATTCTTGCTAGACTGGCTCAACTGGATTCTTGCTGAAGGCAGGCCAGGATGAAGATGGAACTGAGGTGGGAGATGAGGAATTTGATCAGGTGTAGAGGGTGGTCAGGCCTGAGGGTGGAGGTTTACATTAAATTGACTATGCAGAATCCTTGCTAAAACTGGACTAAGTGAGCCAAGGACAGAGCTCAAGGTCAACAGCTAATCAAGAAGAGACCCATTGTCACTCATTCCTTTTTCACTCTCACACTGGTATTCTTTGCAGCACAAAATTCCTTCATTGTATTCTGATGATTCCTACCTTATTGTCATAAAGCATGCTATTTCCTCAGCGTGAAGTTTTCTTCCTGCCTACAGATAGTTTACTCCTAGTCATCTTTTAAAATTCAGCTCAAATGTCGCCTTCTCTTGGAAGTCCTCTCTGACCCACAAGTCCAATTTGGATGCTCCTCCTCTGGGCATCCCTTCGTTCATTCAACAAGTGTTATTTAGTGATGATTCTGGATCATTCCCGGAGCAAAGCACTGAAGATGTGGTGGAAAATGCTGTGAATGAAACTTGCAGCTTCGTATTGTCTTTAGCTCTGTGGGAAAGGCCATGTTTTATTAGACACTGCATCCCTAGAACTTAGCCCAGAACATGATGTGTACTAATACTCCATGTTCAGTAAATATTTGTGGAAGGCAACAATTAACAAGGGCAGGAAGTAAGAATGGAAGGTGTTGGGGAAATAGAGTTAAAAACAACAGAAATTTATTGAGTCTCAGTTCTTAGAGGATGGAAATCTGACATCAAGGTACTAGCAGGTTGAGGCTTTTCTCCTTGGCTTGTAGATGGCCATCTTATTCCCTGTGCCTTCACATGGTCTAACCTCTGTGTGTGTGTCCAAATTTCCTCTTCTTATAAGGATATCAGGAAAATTGGATTAGACCCCCCTAAATGACCTCATTTTAAATTAATTACTACTTAAAAAATCCATATCAGAATATAGTCACTTTGCGAAGTACTGAGGGTTGGGACTTAAAAATAGAAGTCTTGGAGGACATAATTCAGCTGATAATACCTGTCTCCCTTGATGAAAGTAGAAGAGATAGAAGAAGAGAGCAGCTTTATCATTGAATACATATTAAACCAGAATTTGATGCACATCACATGTAATCCACTACAGAGATGGCAAAGACAGGACTACACTTCCCCTTTTATATGGTCAAGCAGATACAACACATTCGATACATATTCTTTTTTTTTTTATTTTTTTTAACGTTTATTTATTTTTGAGACAGAGAGAGACAGAGCATGAACTGGGGAGGGTCAGAGAGAGGGAGACACAGAATCTGAAACAGGCTCCAGGCTCCGAGCTGTCAGCACAGAGCCCGACGCGGGGCTCGAACTCACAGACCTCGAGATCATGACCTGAGCCGAAGTCGGCCGCTTAACCGACTGAGCCACCCAGGTGCCCCTCGATACATATTCTTAAGAGAAGCAACAGCCAGCCCTCAGCAGAGAGGGGGGACCACACCATTTGGCACAGAGTCCATCCTAAATCCCCTTGGTGAAGTGGCCATCTGTGCTTGCTAATTCCTTTTTCTAAAGAAAAGATACATTTTTCTTACCTTTACAACAGGAGGTACTTTTGCAACTTGGAGTAAGACACCCGTTGGAAGTTAGGCTCCTACCCTCCCAAAGCAACTGAGACACGGGAGCTCTGTCTTCCTTGATGGTTGTGTTTTGAAAAGATGATTTTCAGGTCCATAAGAAAAACATCCCTGGGCTGTAAAACTGGACAGAGGCTTATTTAACCTTTTAAAAAGATTTGTGTACATCTCAAAGGAGCAAAAAACAAATTTACAGTAAGATTTCTAAAGTAAATGCTGAAAGAAAAGGTTGGGGGGGGGAGTCTCTTTCTTATTTTCCACTGGTATAATTAAACCTTTTATTTTAAATTTCTACTTGCCCTTGCAAGGACAGAAGGGGAGGATGTCAGACACCAGGTGTTTCCTTCTCTCCTCTGAGGTGATACTCATGTTGTGGGACATTTGTACACATGGCACCATTCACAGGTATGTTCAGGGGTCTGTTCAAATCCACCGCACGCATTTCCACTCAGTCCTTCCATCTCTACTGTTTAGAGAGCACAAGAGGACTCAAATTGATGGCAAGCATAGTTTATCCATTCTGACTTATTAAAATGGGAGTCACTTACATACACTCATAATTTAACCACCAATAGCAACAATTCACTTGCTTTTCCCTTTTAAACTACCTACTGTACTTGGTGTGATACTTGAGAACTACTAAAAATGACACAAAATAAAAAAAGGAAAAGAAGAAGTTGTATTTGTCATTAAAATTCATTTAGAATGTGGGGGCGCCTGGGTGGCGCAGTCGGTTAAGCGTCCGACTTCAGCCAGGTCACGATCTCGCGGTCCGTGAGTTCGAGCCCCGCGTCGGGCTCTGGGCTGATGGCTCAGAGCCTGGAGCCTGTTTCCCATTCTGTGTCTCCCTCTCTCTCTGGCCCTCCCCCGTTCATGCTCTGTCTCTCTCTCTGTCCCAAAAATAAATAAACGTTGAAAAAAAAAAATTTAAAAAAAAAAAAATTCATTTAGAATGTGCATTACTAACCCCCTCTTTCCTCTAAAAACAAGAGGAAGGAAAATGAGGAATTATGTAGATAAATCATCTCACTGATAAGGTACCTATGCATCTACCACTGCCTCAGATAAGCTCTGAATTTCTCCAGCCTTCTGTTCCCCAAAGGCCATGCTGTTTTGGTCACAGTAACAAAGAATGGCAAGAAGCATGTAAAGATACACACTTTTTTTCTTGGAACCAGATACGTATGCAAATACAGTAAACATTTTTGTTTTTAATTTAAATCCAAGTTAGTTAACATAGAGTGTAATAATGATTTCAGGAATAGAATTTAGTGATTCATCTCTTACATATGACACCCAGTGCTCATTCCAACAAGTGCCCTTCTTAAAGCCCATCCCCCATCTAGCCCATCTACCCACCCAACACCCCCTCCAGCAACCCTCTGTTTGTTCTCCGTATTTCAGTCTCTTATGCAAATGAAGTAAACAGTTTTAAAAAATGATTTGAATTATGCACAAAAGGAAAGTAGTAGGAAATATACAACACATGGTGATTAGTCAATGATAGGATGATAGACAATCTTTTTCTAATACTCTTACTTTCTAAATTTTCTACAATAATATGCAAAATAATTATAGCAATAATTTTGTTAACATTCGAACAATGAAAATTACTAATTCCATGATTTTCTGGGTTGTTTCCCCTAATTCTATGTGCTGGGAAAAATAAGTATACATAGAATTGTTTATCTCCACTCCGATATCTGTTGTCTTTTGGCAACACGAAACATCCAGTTCTAAAGAGCAGCTGCTGAAGAGAGTAAATAGTCATTAGCAGGGTTGTACTTATTCTTCATGATTTCCTCCGTGATCTTGAAGGCAGTCTTATTTACCCCCAAGATAGCATTTGGACGCACACATCTGGATTTTGTCATTTCCCATGTAGCTGCATTGGAGTATTATATCACTGAGTTCTAATTACATATTTTAGCTGTGATGCAAATAAGTCTTCGGGGTTCTTTTTCAGTTATTTACTAATGTTCTTATATAATTCAGATAGACGGAACTCCAGTAGGATGTAAGATTCGGGAGAGCATTTTGAAAACTGTCCTAGAAGAGTAGCATCATGGATGGCCTACATGTCATCTAAATCTGTGTTTGGACTGTGTGTTCATTAGGCATTTCTGAAAACAGATGGAAGGCTAGACCAAACTGCAAGGCCATTTGCAAAAGTCCAGGAATCTGCAAATGTGGATCTTCGAAAGACTCTTTCTTACGGGCTGGTTGAACAGCTACAGGTCCACCAGTTGGGCTGAGCTGGGAGCACCCTTCTGTCAGAGAGGTGCCTGAGACCAGCAGAGTGCTGCACCCCTCCAGTGACTTGCATTGTTTATGATGCTGGCACTGCCATCAGTGAAGAACACTGAATCCTTGTCCATCTCAGACAGTTGGTCCCAAGGGGCTCACCATGTAGCCAGAGGAGGAAGAAGTGGGGGTACCATTCCCAATTCCACATGGCTCTCAGGCAAGGGGCTGAGCATGGCAGAAGTCACACCCTCCCGTAATTTAGAAAGACATTTGATGTCAGGTTGAGTCCTCTCCCAAAGGCAAAACAAGGGCATCAGAGGCTTTGCTGAGCTTCTGCTGGCAGGCATGTCTAGCCCAGGGCACTAGTACTAAATGGGGGCCCATTAAGACCTTGGTTCCTAAAAAAGCCCAATAGGATGCAAAAAGGTGGCACTCAAAATAAATATACTGGGCTGCCCCTGAGGTGGGTGCTTTGCCTAAAACCCCATAGGAAGTCAGGTAGACTCATGTTTGGTCCAGAGACTCCAGGAGGTATAGTCAGGTGTGGCCAAGGACTCAACTCAGGTTGTAAAGCCAACTGGGAGTAAAGGTGAGGCTTGTTGGAATATCCATTGAGCAGCTTCTAAAGTGCACTGTTGGGCCTCACCCCCATGGAAGCTGGCAGACTTGCATACGGTTGCATATATAGGCAAAGAATTAGGAGAAAACGTGAAAAGTATGTGTTGTGCCTGTCTGAGAATAGTGGGTGGTTCAGTAGTGAGCAATTGATGTTTGATGGCTCAGGGAATCTTTCAGTGCTTAGAGAAGCTGATGCTGATAAACTTGACAGGTGAGTCTGTCCCTTGGATCTTATAGGGGGAAGTTTCCTAGCCACACTGATGTAAGTGCTGAGTAAGGGTGTGCAAATCTGTCTGTACCACTTCCTCAGAGGGTCCCCTCAGCATAATGTCGTCTATATATCATCTATATGTCATCATTAAATGGCCCCAAATGGCCATTTCCCGACTGTAAGCTATTGAAATCCTGGCAACAGAGGCTACGTGCTATGGCAAGGTTGTTTAAATGTCTCGTTATGAGCTGCCTAAATGTGTACTGAGCACCCTCAAAAGTGAAATCAAATTGGGATTTCTCTGTGATGGGAACAGAATCAAACACGTTAGCTAGATTAGTGACCACACAGGACACTCCTTGGGCCTACTCTAGCTCTTCAATCAATTCTATAACATGAGGAATTGGAGATTTAATAGGTGGAACATGAGCACTGAGGTTCCCATAATCAATGGTGAGGTACCACTCAGTGCCTGGCCAAATGGGGCTGTTGAAAGAGGAGATTGTGGGCTTAATGATTTTGTCTCAAGCATTTGTTTAATAACAGGGCGTAGGTCTTCAGTGCTCTGTTTAAGTTGGTATTAGAGGGTGTTTACCATCCTGACTGGAGGAGAAAGAGGCATCAGTGCTCATTTGGTGGGTTCTACCAGGAAGGCCAAGGACTGGGGCTTGTTCCATAAAGTGTCGTGTCCGTGACTCCATGCCTGTAATAGGGAAGAAAGAGCCAAGGGGGCCCCACCGGAGGAAGCTATTTGAGGCAAGTGGTATCAACAATTGCATCAAAATGGATTCGTACACCTGTGGTTACTTTAGTGTCAATGCCCTGTATGTAGGACTCCCTCTTTAGGGATGAATTCAGAGGGACTTCCTGGAATAGCAGTGACTTGGATCCCCAAATCTAATAGGGCCAAAAGGACTGTATTTTTATTGTTCCAATGGACCACCAGAGTGGTATAGGGGAGATTGTTGCCAGGAGATGGGATAAGCCCTGAAGAGCCACCAATTCCCTAGGGTAGGTGTTTAGGTGGCTACCAGTCCCAGGGGTTACGGAAGGGGGCAGAGGAGTATCGAGGACTGAACTGGGGTCAGAGGAGGTGGAAGGTGGATAGGCTGTAGAAGGGGGCTGTAGCTGGGAGAATGCTAGTTTTAGGACCTGCAGTTTAGATACTAGGTGTCCAGAGATCAAGTAGCCAAGAACTCTGAGATTTCATAATTCCCTGTAGAGGTTTGCCTATGTATTTTCATAGAGAGAAAAATTAAGCCAGGGATTTATTATAAAGGGAGTAGGGATCCTTCTTTATTAGGGGAAATTTGTGTAATGGCAACCCTTCTGGTGCAACAGAAGCAGAGGGGCATAAATGCAGTATCTGGGTACTTTGGTGGAATTTCTTCCATGTCAAAACCATGTCGATGACCCCTTGTACATTTTAAATGGTTTTAGCAGTTCCAATATAATGTAGCACCACCCTGTAACTAGGAAGAGTACTTTGTAAAAATAATGATCTGGACTCAGAAGTCAAATGGGGCCCCTTCAGGAACAGAAATGAAGAGGGGGTCATTTGGGTTAGGATGGTTATCAAGAAGATGAGAAGTAACAAGTCTTGGCAAGGATATGGAGAAAAGGGAACCCTTGTGCACTGTTGATGGGAAAATAAATTGGTTCAGCCACTGTGGAAAACATTTTGGAGATTATTCAAAAAATTGAAATTAGAACTATCATATAGTCCAGCAATCTCACTTCTGGGTATACATCTGAAGGAAATGAAATCACTATCTCAAAGAGCTTTCTGCAGTCCCACACTCATTGTTCACTGCAGCATTATTCACAATAGCTGAGACATGGAAATAACCTAAACATCCATCGATAGATAAATGGATAAAGAAAATGTGCTATATAGATGCAATGGAATATTACTCAGCCATAAAGAAGAAAAAATCCTACAATTTGCAATAGCATGGATTCACCTTGAAGGCATTACGTTAAGGGAAATGGGTCAGAAAAAGGCAAATTCTGTGTGTTGTTCACTTATATGTGGAATCTTAAAAAGTTAAATAATAGAAGTACACGGTAGAATGGTGGTTGCTAGGGGCTGGGGGGAGGGAGGTGGGAGAGATGTTAAAACATACAAATTTCTAGGTATAAGATGAGTAAGAACTGGGAATCTACTGTGCAGCATAGTGAGACTGTATTACATACTTGAAAGTTACAGAGAGTAGACCTTAAATTTTCTCACCGCACACACAAAAAGTAATTATGTGAGACAATGGAGGTGTTAAAACTAAGCCTATTGTGGTAATCCTTTCATAATATATAGGTGTATCATATCATAACTTTGTACGCCTTAAACTCATACAATGTAATGATGCAATTAGAGCTCAATAAAGTTGGTTGGAAAAGAGACTAAAGAAAAAAAAAGATCCAACTCCACACACTGATTTATTTTTTAATTAATTAATTAGTTAATTAATTATTATTTTTGTGTGTGTGTGAGTAATCTCTACACTCAACGGGGGGCTGGAACTCAGGACTCTGAGATCAAGAGTTGCTTCTACTGACTGACCCAGCCAGTCACCCTTCCATATATTGATTTAAAGTTGAATTTTTCACTTAATACAAAATTTTGAACATCTTCCTAATTCAATAAATATAGAATTCATTATTACTTTTAATGGTACTTCATTGTATGAACGTACCACAATATATTTAATTTTCTTATTGTACATGTAGTTAATTTTCATTTTTTGAAGCAAAACAACACTGTGGTGAACATCCTTCTAAGTAAATCTTTCTATTTATCCTGTATGATTTCCTTTAGATAAATTTTTAGAGAAAGATTCCTGAATCAAAAGCTATAATATGTTGTACTGAGGTGTGTATACATATGAAGAATATATTCTTCATGAAGAATGAAGGAGAAATGCACCGTGGTACGCAGAGTCAGAAAGGCAGGAGTTAGCACCTAAAATACCTGCTGTGTGACCTTGGGGAATTTTCTTAACTCACTGTGCTTTGGGTTCTTCATCTATAATAATGAGAATAAATAACTCCCTGCCACATAGGTTGGCATGAGAAAATGCATGTGAAGGGCTCAGTGCAGTGCCAGTATATGAGTCCTTGTTGAAATGTGTGTTAATACGTTTAAAATGCAGATATTCTTGGGTATAAACCACCATAGATACTGCAATACAAACACTCTCCGAAATAGCAGAGAGGCCCCTTTCCTACTGAGTTGCACTGACAAAGGCAACACACAATGGATGAACTCAGATATAGGCAGATATCACAAGAGAAAGAGTGTCTTCTAGAGTAAAAGTTTGAAGAGAGTACAAGACTGAAGCCTAACCGATGGTAGTAGCAAGGCTAAAGATTCTGTTAACACAAGAGCGGTGGTCAGTTTTGAATTATGAATATCGGGAAAGGGTACGAGAGAGACTCAATCCAGGAAGAAAGGTAGCTGTGGACCAACGTGGATGTTGGCTCAGTAGCTCCATCTGTCCTGAAGAAGTGGGT
The DNA here is from genome assembly GCF_022079265.1 of Lynx rufus. NCBI lineage: Eukaryota > Metazoa > Chordata > Mammalia > Carnivora > Felidae > Lynx > Lynx rufus. The sequence continues at coordinate 8,290,321 of NW_025814878.1, forward strand.
GCACCACTCTCCCCGCTGGCTGCCAGTAGGAATGAAAACCATCCATTCGCTCCCCTCGCTCTATCCTCAGGTTTATTTAATCACCTTCTGATTAAAGTCTCCCTTCCCAAGCAAACTGTATTGTAGAGAAGAGAATGCACTCACGGAATCTAAGTATTCCAGCCCATGTAACAGTTATATTTTAGGAATAAATTAATAAATCGGTGTTCTATGTTGTTAAAAAACTCATCATAAAATGTATATTTACAAACGTGCATGGAAATACATTGATAAACATGAAAGCCCTTTATGAATGTTCACTAATACAATGCAAAAGCTCACCATATTCCGAGAAAAACCTGCATAACAGGGAAATACCTTCCTGCCTTCCTTCCTCTCACATGTGTTCACGGACTGGTGAAACTGAGGCAGGCATGGCTATAGGTACTTAGCATTCAACAACATGTAAGTGTTATCCAAGGACAACAACCACAAAAGAAGCCATACATAATAATAAATCCAAATAAATCTCTCTAGAGCTGAACTCATAGTTTAATGGCCACTTACAACATAAAAACTAATTGAATTTCAGTTTTCTCATAGATGCATTAAAAAACAATTTATCAACAAAAAAAGGCAATCTATCATGGCTTTTAAATGAGCTTTCAAGTGGAAATTTGAGGAGCACAGTAACAGATGCTGAATGAATTTTATTCTGGTTCCAGTGTGATAATTCTGTATTTTACTTCTCCAAAGGAGAAATTAACATTAATTAGAATGAATTAATTAATTATAACAAAAATTAAAAGTTTTCATTTTAAAATATTTAAGGATTATAAATGCAGATCTTACCTTCCATCTCACCCAACATTAATTTGGCCAGAATAGAACATTTGAGCATTTGATTCAAACTCATCGAAAGATCTCAATGACTTTATTACAGACACAATTACCTCAAAACCATTTTTGGGAGACACTAACGGAGGGTGGGTAGTAAAGGCCAATTTGTCTACCCAAGAATTAGGGCAGGTGAAATATGTGAAATAATGAAGCAAATGGAAAAGAATCAGAGTTTAAATCAAGCAGAAAGATTTTCAGAAGAATAAGAAGTAATTGGACCATCAGTAAGAAGAAATTAAAATGTTGGTTGGAAATAAAGAGTAAACTATACAAGAGTTCATCAAAATTTGGCAAAATTTGTTCATAATTTAAATGCACTTCTTACAGAGGTGCCTGGGTAGGTCAATCAGTTAAGCATCTAACTTGATTTCGGCTCAGGTCATGATCTCATGGTTGGTGAGCCCCACGTTGGGCTTTGTGTGGATGGTGCAGAGCCTGCTTGGAATTCTTTCTCTCCCCCTCTCTCTCTGCCCCTCCCCCACTCACTATCACTCTCTCTCTCAAGATAAATAAACATTAAATGAACGTGTTATATAAACTCAAGCATTGTCTTTATTAGTTTTATAAAAACTACAAGATCCAGGTGTAAATTCATATAAATATGAATGTCCTTAAAAATTTTTTAAAGCAAGGGCACCTGGGTGGCTCAGTCGGTTGAGCATCCGACTTAGGCCCAGCTCATGATCTCATGGGGTTTGTGGGTTTGAGCCCCACGTTGGGCTCTCTGCTGACAGCTCAGAGCCTGGAGCCTGCTTCGGATTCTAGGTCTCCCTCACTCCCTTCCCCTCCCCCACTAAAGCTCTCTCTCTCTCTCTCTCACTTACATTACCTATTCATTCACTTTCTCCACTATCCCCGAAAGTATACCACTTGAAAAGGAATCTGAGTTCACCTTCCCCCAAACCTGTTTATTTGTCTCTTTCAAGGTCATGGCATTTGGTGGTAAAAGATTTACTTTAGGGGCTCAGCCAGTTAAGTGTCCAACTTCGGCTTGGGTCATGATCTCAAGGTTCAGTCTGTGAGTTCGAGCCCCTTCTTGGCTCTCGGCTCTCAGCACAGAGCCTGCTTCAGACTCTCCATCTCCCTCTCTCTCTGCCCCTTCCCCTGCCTCTCTCAAATAAATAAACATTAAGAAAAAAAAAAAGATTTGCTTCCATCATCATCTGGAGTCATCTAGGATCAAATTCTTAGAGAAAGTAAGTCTTGGTTGACACCTTAGTTGTCACCTTAGAGCTTTTTAGTGAACATGAGAACTATAGTGTTTGTTGATTTTTTCTAATCTTTTTTCTTTTTTAAATTTATTCATTTATTTTGAGAGAGAGAGAGAGTACAAGTGGGGGAGGGCCAGAGAGAGAGAGGTAGAGAGAGAGAGAGAGAGAGAGAGAGAGAGAGAGAGAGAGAATCCCAAGCAGGCTCCATGCTGTCAGTACAGAGCCCAACGTAGGGCCAAACCCACGAACTGTGAGATCATGGCCTGAGCCAAAACCAAGAGTCGAACACTCAACTGTCTGAGCCACCCAGGTGCCCCTGTTGGTTGTTTCTAAAGGGAACCAACTTAGAGAAAGAAAATTTGAGTTCAGGATCAAGTCTAAGTAAAAGGCCAGAGCTTCCATGATTGCCATAAAAGAAATCTCTATTTACTAGACCTGTAGGATCAGGATTTCTGAAAACCAAACCCGAAGTCTAAATAATAATTCAAGATGAATACCCACTCTCATGGAGTCTCTTAGGTCAACAATTAGGTCACTGGTTATGAAAGATTGGGTTCCCAAAAAATTGGGATGATAAAACTCGAGAAGGTTCTGACTAAGCTGAGAAAATCAAACCCTAAATTCTGTCAAGCCACTTTTGCCAGTTTAAGCATCCCTTTCTCACCTGTTTTTTAAAGGTAGTGTGCCCTTGCCTGTAGAAACAGTACAGGTCTCCTGTGAGGTAGATGTCTTGCACAGACTTCTAATTCCCTTAAGACTTCCTTCCACCAGAGCCCAGACTGAGTGAAGTCCATAGTGAAAGCTCCATTCCTGTGCAAAATGCCCACTCTGCTCCTTTTGTTCTGCGTTTATATATGACCTGAAACCCAGATCACCAGACAGCTTAAGAAAGACCCTATATGAAAGACAAAACTAGGGACGCCTGGGTAGCTCAGTCAGTTAAGCATCTGGCTTAGGCTCAGGTCAGGCTCAGGTTCTTGGGTTCGAGCCCCACATCAGGCTCTGCACTGACAGCTCAGAGCCTAGAACCTGTCTCAGATTCTGTGGCTCCTTCTCTCTCTGCTCCTCTCCTGCTTGCACTCTGTCTCTCTCTCTCTCTCTGTCTCTCTCTCTCTCTCTCAAAAATAAATATTAAATAAAAAATTTAAAAAAGAAAAAAACTAAACAATAAGAAATCAAACCAACATTAGCAACAAAAACAAAACATAAATGAAAACAATTTGAAAAAAAACAAATGATGGAAGAGAGTAGAAAAACAAAAAGATAATGTATCCATGGAGCAAGAATGGAGTACTATACAAGGAGCAGTCAGAGATTAAGAAAGAGCTCATGAGAATTAAGCACATAATAGCAGAAATGGAAAATTATAAAATATTTTGAAAGATAAAATAATATCCCACAAAACAGACAAAAAAGGCCAACATATTATACACGAGCAAAAATATAAAACTAGAGGATTAGGTCTGTAGGACAAATTTCCATATAATAGGAAATTAGAAAGAGACAATAAAGAAAACAAAAGGGAGAAATTGTCAAAACTAGTTCAAGAAAATTTTCCAGACCTGAATGACCTAAGTGTCCATATTGAAAATGCCCACAGAGATGCCCTGTAAAATAAATGAAACAAAACCACAGGAATATATATCATTGTGGCATTTCAGAACACTTAGGACAAGAAATTCTAATTATCACCAAGAAAAAAGAAAACAGTTTAAAATGATCAAAAGACAAAATGGAATTGATTTCTCATTAGAAACACTTGAAGCAAGGCAACAATGAATCAAGCTCCATGCATCCTTTATCTGGATTCCACTAAAATGAGAGGACATCCACTAAAATGAGAGGACATCCAAGAAAAAGAGACAGGAAATACACAAGAGACATTTAGGGAGTCCTCAGGATTATGGTCCAAAAGATTTTAGGATGATGACATGGTCAGCGGACCCAGAGGGGAAGCAGTTCATATGGGACGAGGTCAGGAAACTTCAGGAAAGTTTCTTCCAAAAGATGAAATTAATAGAATCTATCTAATGTGTTTCAACCTAATGACAAAAGAGTTACACAAATAGGGGACATAGGGGAGTTGAACTAATTATAAGTACATAGTAAACTAAGTAACCAAGTAATAGAAAATTCCATGGAGAAAAAATTACAAGTCACCATAGTATACTGCATGGCTTGGTACTAAATATCCACCGACCACAGTGTTGATGTACAATATTGGGATAATTGAGAATAAGTATGCCTGCAGGGTAGGTAATGGTAAAGAAAAAGAAATCAGTCCTCAGCTTTCATACTGCCAAATTTATAGATTAGGCCTAAAACTGAAAATTTAGGGACTGCCAGTCTAAATAGATTGCACAGAGGTGAAAAAAACAGATGAATTAAAATTTTTGCCTGGAAGGTGAGATGGAAGGGAAGGGTATAAGGGAGACTTTTTTTTTTTTTTTCTGGTAAGCCATGTAGAACTATCTGCTTAAATATGTACTTGAATAACTTTCTAGAACTGTTGGACTCAATATGTGCGTATATAGCTTTGGGAAAAGTTTAAAAATTAAAAACACAATTTATTCATAAATGATTAAACATTTCTGATCATGCCTAAGTGAAGATTTAGGAGATTAACCACACACCAGGAAAAGTGAGTGGATAATTGCAATCAAATATATTATGGTTCACATACTTTAACCTAAATGCTATTCATCTTAAACTCAGTAGTTTGAGTGAATCATTAATAATGTACAGATGACACCAAGAGAGGAAAAATTATTTTGAGTCATCCATCTTTTTTTTTTTTTTTTTTTGTCAAAATACTCAGGGAATGATTTTTCCAGATATCATCATTTGCTGTAGTCTGATGGGGGGGGGCTTCCCCCTACATCTTGACACTCATAATTTATCTTATAATGCTCCAGGTCAGAGTTGGATATCCCCAATGCTCTAATATAGATGTGTGAATTTCACCGTACTTTTATAAATTATTCTTCCCTCTCAATGAGTGGGGTTTGTGACCAGTCATTGCAGCCTTTCTTTTTTTGTCACTATAAATGTTGGCCAGCTTGAAAGTCTAACATCAAAACATAATGAGTATAATCAAGTGTTGGAAAGAAAAGCCATCTGAAAATTCCCTCCCACCCCCAACTAATGTATAGGTTCTGGCAAAAATGTTCCTTCTGTTATTTTTAAGACGGCCCAGGACTGAATACTTTCCTCATTGAACAAACTATGGAGAATGAATACATCCAGTTCCCAGTCAACCTGGTCTTCAAAGACCTCCTCGTTTATTTGATTAACTTCGGCCAAAAGCTAAATTATATAGTTATGTGACATCTGAAAGTGACTTTGATAAAACTGGTACATGGTGACCTAGAAACCTTCAGACTTTGTCAGATAGGAGTAAGTTTAACAATATAAATAAATCCCTTTTCTCCCTGTGCTCAACGCTCACTGGATCAAAAAGCCATTATGTTATCCTGTGTAGTTCTGTCTGCTCTGGCTCCTTTCATTTAATCAGATGTCCCTTTGGAAATTCCATTTTTCCCTTCTTCAGCTTTGTTTCCTAGAAAGAACTTTTTTTTTTTTTTTCTTTTTTGGCCTAGAGCATCTTGCATGTATTCAATCCTTCCATTTGGCAATAGAAGAAACAAAGAACTTTGGACATGTAACCACTCATGGTTCCCACAGGTGTGATTTATAAACACGATGTTGATTAACTCAGCAGAATTAGGATTTATAGTCCTCTTTTCTGAGATGTCTTAAAATAGTATACAGGAAAGTAAAAAAGTTTATCCACTCTAAATATTAGTTTTTCTTAACGTTCATTTACTTTTGAGCAAGAGAGACAGCATGATCAGGGAAGGGGCAGAGAGAGAAAGAGACAAAGAATCCGAAGCAGGCTCCAGGCTTTGAAGGCCAGCACAGAGCGCATTGTGGATCTTGAACCTATGAACTGTGAGATCTTGACCAGAGCCTAAGTTGGACGCTTAACCTACCGAGCCACCCAGGGGCCCTTCTAAATATTAGTTTCTTAACAAGCAACATATTTAATCATTTGAACCTCATATGCAGACTGTGCAAATCCATTAGGGTGAAGGAATCCTTTTATTCACCTTTTCTTTCCTTTTATTCGCCAATATTTTTTCCTGTATGCATTTTCTGGCTGGTAGAAAGAGGACAGGGAGGAGAGTGTAGCTTCCTCCTCTCACAAGTATATTTACTGTCTCCAAAGACCATGGTTATAACAATTCCTATTGCATCATCTAATGTCTAATTAGCCCATTCATGGAGGTAAAATCCCAAACTTCTTTCTAAGTAGATTTAGAGTCTTGACTAATACATCACAAATAGAACAATTCACTTAATAAATGGGTATCTAAGAATAAAGAAAATTGTGTTACATCAAAGGTTTGGCTATTGTTTCTCTAATTTTGTCTGTTTCTGTTGGATATACTTTTCGTAGTGTTTTGGTAACTTTTGTTAGAGAAATGAATCCTGTGGGTTATTTGAAGTATGGTAAGAAAATCGCTTTTCTGCTTTCCTAAAGTTGGTCAGAATGAAAAAATTAAGAATAAAAGAATAAGTTGAAAATATTCCATTTTTTTACTATCCAAAATTAAATATTGGTACAATATTTGGAATAATGAAGGAATTTATTCCATCCACATATGAACAATTGGGACGGATGAAAATAATGCAGTGTTTTGCTTGATTTATTGCCTGTGCATCAGCTTTTTAACAAAAAGACAATGAAATTGCATTTGTCATTGTACTTGATGCAAACAACTCAAGCAAAAGTTACCAGCTGACAGTCTCATGAATACTAATATCATGAATACATAACATGTCTTAAGCAAGGATGAGTTCAGGGAAAGGGACAATAATATAATTTACAGTTCACTGAGTGAACTAATCTTTTGAATTTTACTCCATGGTCCCCAGTGTTCTATGAAGTCTTCTCCGCGCCCCCACCCCCCCGCCCCCCGTTCACATAACTGAAACTTAGGGCAGTTTAGAATCTACTTGTCAAATCAATCCCGGCACAATGCTCTATTACCTGTCATGATGCCAGTGGAGAGTACATCTCCTTGCCCTGAAGATTCTGGAAAGTCTGAGAGGCAACTCAGGAACCCAAAGCCTTTAAGAAGCTTCTCATTGGCATTTTTCTCAGGCATACGACCATTCCCCTATTTGAACACTGACCAAAAAAACCAAAAACAAAAACAAAACACTCATAAAATTCTTCCTTTTATTCAGTAAATGATCCATTAGAATAATTTTCTAAATTTAAGATTTTTTACCTTCAACTTCATCATTAATGGGTGTTACATAAAAAGCAAGCCTTTGTATTTAACGGCAAGTCACAAATTTAGTATACTTTGGTTTATTATAAGAAAATATTCAGCATTTACTATGGGGCGACCTGATCAGGTGGAGACTGGAAGTGTGGGCAGTGAAAGGATTCGCCCAAATCAGAACAAAGGAGATAGAAATTTATTGAATACACTGTGAGGGACCAGCGGGCAGAACAGCAAAACAGAGACTGTCTGCCAGGAGGAAGTGGGAGGGGGTTGTTGTTAAGGAGGGGAAGTGAGGAGGTATGGGAAGGTATGGAATTTTCCTTTTTTGATAACTGTGCCTGCTTGTAAGAAGCCCATTGGTCAGCTAAGGCTTATGGGTTTTTGAGATGGATCGCCTAATTAGCCTGTTTGTGATCAGCCTGAGGGCCCCTTTACCTTACTCAGGTTTCCATTGTTCAACTCTGTTGCCTAAAAGTGGCCTCTACACCTACTGTACTGAGGTCCTGTTCTAGTACCATAGAGTGAGTGATAGGTCTGGCACAACTGTCATCCCCCAGAATTTAGGGTTCCAGGGCTTGCTACTGATGTGGGTCCTAAATTTGCCATTCTACAAATTAAATGCAACAAGATTGGCTTAGAGGTGTTAAAAAAAAAAGCAGAAATCAACTTGGTAAATTTAGAGATCTAATTGGCTTTATTCAGCTCTTCAGGGATTGGACAACGTCCCATCTAGCAAATAGAAGGGAGCTCGTGGGGAGTGGTACAAATGGAAGATTTTTATAAGCAGAAGGAAAGGAACAAGGGGGTTATTAGGAAAAGAAAAGAAAGAATGGTTTCAGGCAAGGTCACCTTCCCTGAGAGTAGGGCGGAGGTCTTACCATGCAGACTACCTCATTAGTGCTGATCAGGAAGACTGATTGGTTTAAAATTCTGCTTCTAGGAGAGCTGAAACTGCAATGACATTAGGATTAAGTCTTGGTGGAACATAGCATCGGTGACTCCATTTGGGGCTTGTTGTTTCTTTTTAACATGCCTCCAATGAGACTCGGGGGGAGAGAAGCCCCTTCAATGCGCTGAGGGATGCTCTGACATTTACCGAGGCTTCACAGAGGTGATATTGGAGTAGGGTCTGGAGGGATGCAATTTATATGCAGAGAAAACTATATAAAATTTCTGTACTGACCCTTTAAGGTATTCATCTTTTTTTTTTTTTTAAGGTTTATTTATTTTGAGAGAGAGAGAGAGAGCATGAGCAGGGGAGGGGCAGAGAGAGGAGAGAGAGAATCCCTAGCAGTCCCTGTACTGTCCATGAACGCAGAGCCTGGTAAGGCTCAATCCCATGAACCATGAGATCATGACCTGAACCGAAATCAAGAGTCAGACGCTCAACTGACTGAGACACCCAGGTGCCCCTCATCTTATTTCTTATATCAGCTAATATGTCAATAATTTGGGAGAACTTCTAAGTTGCTCCTCTATTATTTATGAGCAAATATTATATTGTTATTTTGTATTGAATAAAATATACTTATGTAATAGAGGCATTTTCATTGATTTTTTTTTTTAGGAAAAATCATCTTCATCTACCTAACGCCCAAGTATTTCACCAACTTCAATATAATTCAAATTAAATAAATTATTTCCCATGAAATGTCAGGCAATCTCTGTCTTTGCAGACTAATGTAATGGACAAATGGCAGTGCTACAGGATTTATTTTATTTTTTTTACCTCAATCCCCAGGATTGGTTGTCTCGCAGCTTCCAGAATGAAAAGGTGGACACAGAATAAAATGAGCAGCAGTTAAAAGTTTATTAGAGTTTAAGATCAGAAAGTAAGAATAGTATGAAAGTTCTCTTTACAGAGGGCTCTTTACATTTGAAAGTGAATGCCTGGAACTATACACATTGGCCTTTGGTTTATAAGGTTCTGGTCAGGCATCCCGCTTCCCCTTTCCCCCTTGTTCCTTCTCAGGTCCTTCACTTATTGGCTTCATAACTCTAGGTGCTGGGTTGTCCATTCCTGATTGGCCCGATTCCATTGTGTAAAGAGTCAGCCGCCTTGATGGTGACACTTTGCTAGGGGCAAAAGAGAACCTTGGCTTAACATTGTCCCAGAGGATACTATAAATCTACTTCCTTTATCTCAACTGCCCCAAGATACATGCTGGCAATCGTACTCCAAGCTTATGCCCCACCCCCATATACATCTGAAGGGTCTCATAACTGGGGTTTTATTAAACAGTAATAAGTGGTATTTCCCTGGCAACAGCTAGCCCCTCAAGGTCCTGGAAACCTTGCTTCCAAAATACCTTAGAGACTTAGTCTATCCCTGACCCCCTCCCAACCTGAGGGTATATAATGAGTTACCCATCACAACCCCAGTGCAGTTCTTCCTGCCCATGGGTCCTGTCCCCATCCTTTCATACAATCACCATTTGCACCAAAGATGTCTTCAAGAATTCTTTCTTGGCCGTCAGCTCCAGACCACCCCACCCTCACCCCAAAACTTCATCACAGGGACCCCAGTTCCTAATCTTTCCCTCTTTGCCTATTTTATCCTATCTTTCCCTATCAGAGCATCTAGGAAAGGACGTCAGTAATTAATAATGGAGTAAGTATGTAATTATGGAAATGCAATCTTGAAGTATTCGCTTGTGTGGGAGTGCAATATATCATATGAATCTTCATTTGGAGTGGCAAAGGTACAATAGATTTTGGAAACTAACTTTTTTACACAAGTGATTTCAGGTAAGTCATCCTCTTGATCTTTGTGAGCTGCATAGAGTCTTAAATCATATGCTTACTCTAACTGCTAAATCACAGGAAACTCTTGCTTGACTTGATAAATTATCTGGATCTATACATACCTTCATTGCTTATATGTGAGCCAAGATGGAGTGGAGTCTCTGAAAACCAACCACACTGCTGCCATTATCCAATTTCCTTCCAATGATGATTCATACAGTTTCACAATTCCAAAGGTCACTGAAGGTTGTGTTTGTGCAAATTTGGGAAGGCCGTGGGAATCAGAAGATAACTCGAGGCCAGGTTCTGTCATCATCATGTGCTATCAAAGGTTCTGATAAGCCTTAAACATGAAACTACCCATTCTCCCCAAATGATTTCTTCAAGGGGGAAAAAAAAAACAGTAGCTGGGAAAATAAAACCTAAAGCAACGTTGGTAGTTTGAAAAAAATACATGCAGGTGATTTCAGCAAAGAGAGACCAGAGATGAATATGCTATTCATTAAAAATTTGGTGTTTTTCCCCCCTAATATTAAGTATTTACATTCAACTTGTCTTTCCTTTGAAGAAACAGGACCTAGTGAAAGACACAAATTCGGAATATTTCAGATGGTAAGGAAATAAGGCCATAGTGTAGACAATGTTAAAAGAGAAAAACAAGCCCAAATTGGAATCATTTGTCCCCAAAGACAAACCAAGGCTCAATTACAATTTCATCCTATTCCAGGAATGTAACCTTTTACAAGTCAATCTGAATTTTCTGATCAGCATTAGTGAGGTCATCTTCATGATAAAAGCTCTGCCTTTCCTTCCCAGACAAGAGATGTCTTTTCTTTTGTTTTGCTAATAACTTCTTGCTCCAAACTCTTCCTATAAAAACCTTCTATTTTGTATGACTCCTTGGAGCATCCCTGTCTTTACCATGTCTCTTTTTGCCATTTTTGGAAATTCTTTTTCTTCTACACAGTATTTCTACACCAATACAGAATTAGAAGCAAGTACTTCAATTACTGTTCTTGATTTTAATATTGACAAACAAATAAAACAAAGCAAAACCATAAAGTAATCTTGTATTGACCACATTCGCACTGAATGAAGTTTTAAATTTCCTCTAGAGGGTGATGGAAAGGCTTTCTTCAGTGGGCCAGAATTCCTGGTGCATTGTGGTAATAATGCAAGGTACTAAACTGAAATTTGACCCCAGGAATAGCTTGATCACTCTTATCCTATGTTTTAAAATAAACCTTTACTCCTTTGTTTCCTCCTTGCTTCCTAATTTTTCCTTCTTTGTGGATTTGTGTGTGTGTGTTTACTCTTCAAAATGTACTTCAGGAACCCGCAGGGTGTCTGGGTGGTTCAATCGATTAACCCTCCGACTCTTGATTTTGGCTCCGGTCATGATCTCTGTGTTCATAAGTTCGAGCCCCAGGTCAGGCTCTGGGTGCTGACCATGCGGAGTCCACTTAGGATTCTCTCCCTCCCTCTCTCCCTCTCTCTCTCTGGCCTTCCCCGGCTCCCCCCCGCCCCCCTCTCTCTCTCTCAAAATAAATAAATAAACATTAAAAAAAAAAAAAAAGAGTGGAGCCATGGTGGACCAGTAGCACAAGGGACATGTGGCCAGGGTCAGCCTTGGCTTACTTATACTGCTTTGTTGACCAGCTTATTAAGCCTGGTGATGCTACTCCCACATTTCACATCAACATACTTAGATACCCTTCCAATGTTTCTGGCATCCACTTAACTACAGTCTTGAAGAGAAAATAATGGCATTTGCAAAACTCTTTTTCTTATTTTTTATTTTTTAAGCTTATTTATTTATTTTTAAGAGAGAAAGAGTGTGTGTGAGTGGGGCAGGAGCAGAGAGAGAGGGAGACAGAGGATCTGAAGCAGGCTCCATGCTGACAGCAGAGAGCCCGACGTGGGGCTCAAACTCACAAACTGTGAGATCATGACCCGAGGCAGACACTTAACTGACTGAGCCACTCAGGCACCCCCTAACAAAAACCTTTAAAAAATATTTAAAGGGGTGCCTGGGTGGCTCAGTTTGTTAAGTTTCTGACTTTGGCTCAGGTCATGATCTCGCGGTTTATGGTTTGGAGCCCCGTGTCAGGCTCTGTGCTGACAGCTCAGAGCCTGGAGCCTGTTTCGGATTCTGTGTCTCCCTCTATCTCTGCCCCTCCCTGCTCGTGCTCTGTGTGTCTACCTCTCTCTCAAAAATAAATAAACATTAAAAACAATTTTTTTAATTAAAAATATTTAAACATAATAAATATTCTTTCCTTTAATGTATACCACAATTTCTCTTAAGTTTATGAAACATACATTTTATGCTTGGTTTGACTCTATTTTATGTCTCATATCCTCTGGTATTATTTCCACATGTTTTAAGCCTCTTTGTTTCTTAAAGATAAATTTAGAAAGTAATCTCACTGCTACTTCAACCTCATTGTATTAGTCACTTCACCTTTCTCTCAAGAGCCATGGAAAACTTGTGTCAAAGCTTTGCTCAGGAGAAACAAATCACAATGACAGCTGATGTTCCAGAGTACAGCAAAGAAAGAAAGAAAGAAAGAAAGAAAGAAAGAAAGAAAGAAAGAAAGAAAGGGGCGCCTGGGTGGCTCAGTCGGTTAAGCATCCGACTTTGGCTCAGGTCACAATCTCACGATCTGTGAGTTCGAGCCCCACGTCGGGCTCTGTGCTGACAGCTCAGAGCCTGGAGCCTGCTTCGAATTCTGTGTCTCCCTCTCTGTCTGCCCTCCCCCGTTCATGCTCTGTGTCTCTCTGTTTCAAAAATAAAATAAAAAAATAAAAAAAAATAATGAAAGAAAGAAACGAAAGAAAGGAAGAAAGAAAGAGAAAAAGCATAAAATGATGAAAACTGCCAAATAGAGGCGTGGAGTCAGTCGTATATAAATCTTGGTTCTGCCACTCACTATTTGTGTCAGCTTGGGTAAGTTACTAAAGAGAGGAGCCTAAGATTCCTCATCTTTCATTAAGACAATAAAAACTATTTTTTTTTCCATTGTGACATAACTTCGTAAAATTTCTTACACTGTACTTGGCACTTACAAGGTACTTCAATACAGTTCAATACACACTGTTTTGTCAGGCATGGTGCCTGACCCTAGCAGGATGAAGGTGCAAAGACAGGCTCCTGGATGCAGGAAGTTCACGGTCTTGTTCGGTTCCTACCATGCCCCTGGCGCCTCTTCAAAGCATCGCTTGGAAAAACACCCTCCCAAAGGATTACAAGAAACGCCAAACAGTGATGTTCTCCAAATCTCATGTTGGGAAAGGTCTTGATGTGAGGTTACTTGATGAAGGTCTATGGTTTGGAGAACATTCTATTAATAGAACTGCAAGCACAGATGGCCTGGAGTTCTTTTCAGGGACAGTTTTCTGAACAACATCCATGGCAGCTGGTTTCTATGACACGGTCTTTACCAGTAGAAGAAGGAGTCAGGTGGCCTGGCTGAATTTCAACTGGGTGGCACTTCATGGAATTGGACACTATTTAGCATAAATTTACTGATTTTTGAAACAGATTGTCTTGTGATTTTACTGCTCTTTCTTTAGGAAGAGGGGTTTCATCTGCTGTGAAGCTTAGTGTGGTTACCTCCTTTCTAGCTCATACTTTGCTTCTATGTAATTGGTCAATGCCATTTGTGTTTCAGGTAGAGAGAGAACCAAAATTAAAAGTAAAGGTAAAATTCATTTTAAAAATAGCATGTGATGTGAAGCCATGGAACAAGCTTCTAATGCTGCCAATGCCATTTGGCTTAAGTTAACATCGCATTCAACACTCCTCTCTGTCAGTTGTCACTCTGTGAAAAAAATCTCAAACGGGGAGAAGTCTCAGTGGTACCTGAACATGATATTCTTTGTTGAGATGGAGCAAGAGAACTGGTCAAAGGAATTTTTCTTTTTACTGTTTTAAGTACTGATATACCAAAGAACTATTTGAACTACTGTTACAAAAGGAAACAACAACGAACTTCAATGGCTTTCTGTGCTCTAATTGGCTGCAAAACCCACAGAACTTGCAAGCTGAAATTGTCACTATGTCAGCTAGCCAGTCCACGGGATTCTTTTCTTCTCAGCATCTACCAGTAGATTGCAATGATAGGCTGAGCCATGACCTTTGATTGGTGGGCTTTGCCATAATGGTTGTGGTCAGAGAAAAGGAGCTTGAGGACCGCTTGTTTAGTGCTCCTCAAATCTGAATAATATCAGAATTACCCAGAAGAGCTTCTACAAAAAGTCACATTTCTGGGTTCCATGCCAAGATTTTGATTTTGTAGGTTCAGGGTGGGGCTTAGGATCACATATTATAAAACTTCTTAGGAGATTCTGATAATGAACCAGAATTTAAGACAGTTGAGACAAATGTGCTTCTGGTTGTATTTCTAGTAACTAGGCTTCTGCCTTTTCTATCTTGTCCCCCATTCCCAGTAACTAAATCTTGGATATGTTCGTCAGTGTCCAAGTCCTTCTTTGCTACACTACTTAGAACACTTTTAAAACTGTGGCTTTATTTTGCTCTTTCCAGTTGGCTTTATCCCCATATTCTAACATAGAACAGAGTCCTAAATTCTAAATCCCGAATAACCTGGGCCATATAAAAGGAGACAGAATGCCCTGTTGCAGGCTTGTCTGGATTTGCAGTCTTTTCTGCTCTTGGGTTTCCTGACACCATGCTATTCTTTCTTTGTCCACCTGCCATATTGTCTGACCTTATCTTCAACTACTTCTCTGCATTACCACCTGTTGCCTGACATCAAGTCCCTGCATCAGGATTCTCAAATTTAGGCTTGCATATGGGTCCTCTGCAGTGTATGTTAAATAGATTTTTGCACTCATTTATCCGTTAATAAATCAGAAACCTTGAGAATTGATCTTAGGATTCTAGATTTTTAGAAGCACCTGGATAATTCTGATGGAGTTACTGCTGAACAATACTTTGAGAAAAAGAGCCCACAGCTAGGTTCATTTCCTTAAGTTTTGGTTCCTATTTTGTGGGTATATCTTATTCAATTCTTAATTCATTTAGGTCCAATCCACCCTGCCGCTGTTAATATGCCACCCACCTGGCTGTGTGAGGAAATACACCCACATTGAGTTAGATCCAAATGCTATCTCTTCCTATCTGAGATTAATCTTGTCCTTTTCTGAACTTCCATTGCTCTCCATTTGTTTCCTTCTTTGGCTAGTCCCTGTATCCAATCTTGTATTATACACATTTAAGAAATTGCAATGTCCTCCAGGGCAGCCTCTGGCTCTGAGTAGTCTCTGTGTTTCCAGTGCTTGGCACACAAGGCCTGGCACCTAGTGGGTGATTGGAAAGCTTATTGGATGAAAAAGAGAACTAGACTGGGAACTGCAGGTATAAAGCAGCTTTGTGACTTCCAGAGATTTACCCTCTTTTTTAGAAGGGAGTGATTTGAAAGTATTTCAAGACTTTATTTAAAAATGTCAAAAGAAAAAAAAAGAAAGAAAAGAAAAAGAAAATGTCAGGAAAAAGAAAAATCCTCCTAAAACAAATGATTGGTTGTAATAGTGGGAGAAAGAATATTGTAAGAAAAACTGTAAAATGACCAAGCTTTGGTCTTTCTGTCTGGTCACAGTTTGACTAGGAGATGGTTGATGGGTGGGACTTGGAAATTCTTCAGTGAATATGAGTTAGATGACAACCAAGCTGGGTTTTAAAAATAGGGTGTGCAATATCTTAGTCTCTATAGTAGTTGCCTTTTTTTTTTTAAGGTTAAAACAAACAAAATCAGCTAGCTTTAGAAATTGACTTCTCAGAAACATTTTTTCTTTCCAAAATTTGTAAAACACTTTCTATCAAAAGAGACCTCAATGTTGGACATCACTGTTGCATTTCAACACAAAGAGACCTACGTTTTCTCACAGTGCTCAATAAAACTAAGAAGCTAAAGACCAATTCACCTGCTCATTTTTCCTACAGTGCAGTTGATAACCAGAATTGGACTCTCAGTTTTCTTTCTTTCTTTCTTTCTTTCTTTCTTTCTTTCTTTCTTTCTTTCTTTCTTTTCTTTCTCTTTCCCATCAAAAACCCCCTGGATATAGGGGTTTCTGGGTGGCTCAGTTTTTTAAGCGTCTGACTCTTGATTTCAGCTCAGGTCATGATCTCACAGTCATGAGATCTAGCCCTGCATCATGCTCCACAGTGAGTGTCGAGCCTGCTTAAGATTTTCTCTCTCTCTCTCTCTCTCTCTCTCTCCCCTTCCCCCCTAGCTCTCTCTCACTCTCTCAAAAAAAATTAAAATAAAAAAAATAAAAAAATAAAAAATAAAATAAAATAAAATAAAATAACAAAGATCTGGGTCTAAAGGAAAAAAACAACAACAACAAAAAGCCAAATCTGCATAGAAAGTATATAGGTAATGATGAACTCAGCCAATGTGCTTATCCAGTCTTCTTGACATTATTTTTTTTTTATTTTTTTATTTTAAAAACAAATTTTTTTTTCAACGTTTATTTATTTTTGGGACAGAGAGAGACAGAGCATGAACGGGGGAGGGGCAGAGAGAGAGGGAGACACAGAATCGGGAACAGGCTCCAGGCTCTGAGCCATCAGCCCAGAGCCTGACGCGGGGCTCGAACTCACGGACCGTGAGATCGTGACCTGGCTGAAGTTGAACGCTTAACCGACTGCGCCACCCAGGCGCCCCTTGACATTATTTCAATCCTCTTTCCTCTAATAATCAGGATCCAGCAAGAAAGAAAACCACACCAGTTAATTTGACAGGGCTTAATGTGAAGAATTGTCAATAGGTGTTATTAGGGAACTGAAAATTTGAATAGGTAGGACTAGTGATTTACAGAGGTAGTAACTGCAGGAAGTAGGTTCATCCTTATGACTGGAATAAAAGAGAAAACACCAGGATTATTAAATTTAGACGTTAAGAGTGGAGATTGGTGGTATTAGGACCCAGACCTGTGGGAAGGGGACTTCCTGGCTGTAATTAGTAGCCTAGTAATTTGTGAGAGGACACCCATGGAACATGTGAAGCCTGAAGGTTACAACATGAATGTATCAAAATCTGTGCTTTTGAGATGCTCACAAGGTAATAGGGAAAGTAATGATAATATATGTGAAGGCAATTTGCAAACTGCAAAGTATTACAAAAAGGTAAATTTCTATTGTAGTTATTACAATACATGTCATATGTATATCTATCATGGTCATTCAAATAAGAAATTCTGGGGCAGCCTGGCTTTCATCTGTCCCATTGTCGAATGATGTGTTAAGCTGTGGGAATTGATTTTTGGTTTAGAATATACAATAATCAGCTATAATACTACACATAGTAATCAACTTCTAAATATACTTGATGATGACCTAGACTTATCAAATGTAACATAAAAATTTCAGTCTTTACCTTGCTGGTATTCAAGATCTGTTTATTCTAGTCTAACTGTCTTTCTTTTTTTTTTTTTTTTTTAATGATTATTTTTGAGAGAGAGGGAGAAACAGAGCACGAGTGGGGGAGGAGAAAAAGAGAGGAAGACACAGAATCTGAAGCAGGCTCCAGGCTCTGAGCTGTCAGCACAGAGCCCAATGTAGGGCTCGAACTTACCAACCATGAAATCATGACCTGAGCTGAAGTTGGTTGCTCAACCAACTGAGCCACCCAGACGCCCCTCTAGTCTAACTTTGTTGAGTTAACTTCAGATGGTTCTCACGCCTACATTAGCTTCTTGGAGGCTGGACCCAGTGGAGTTGGGAGGAGTTGTGGAGTGTTGCTGTTGGGTACCTTTTGAGATAGTTTAGGCACACAAAGCAGGGATTGAGTCATCAAATACAGGCAAAAAAAATGTAAGCTGTTTTACTCTTTGTCATTCTATATTTTGTCTCATGGGCTATGTGAAAAATAAACCACTGACCCAATCAAAGTAGGGATGCTGAGAAGCCAGGCTTTAATTAAGTTCTTGCAAGAGGGGGTGTCTGATGGACAGGCACACAGGGGGCAGTTACATCATCAATTTATCTCCTAGCGTGCATGTCCCTCTCTTGATTCCTCATTGGCTGAGTACTACAGAGGTTACAGCCTTACTCAAAAGTTGCCCATGCCCATGTAAGGCCAAAAAGTACTCTGATTGGAACAAATGTACATTCTTTGAGGTGACACACAGACTTCAGTTCTTTGGGTCATGCTCATTGCAAAGCCTGTGAAAAATAAGCCCAGGAAATGGAGAGGGGAAGAAGAACCAGGGTTTGGGACTCCATCGTTGGGGGGCTCTGGTCCGTCCATATTTCCGATAGTTTGTAAACCTCTGGTTAACTAGACAGCAGAGCTTTTATTTGGTATTTCTGAAAATGAATCATCTCACTCCTCACAGGTTAAAAATGGTTTATTACAAAAACTTTAAGAGTCAGAAAACAGTTCATCAAGAGTCCACAAATTACATACACTTACAGGTAGAAAATAATTTCATATCAACCTTTCTCAGATCTACTTGTAGACAGGTGGCAAAATCAACATTTGTGTTTGGGTTGATTAAGAAAAAACATGAAATTTGAGTATGAAATAATGGGCATGGAGAATATTTCCTCTTGATTTAAGATAACAGTCTTTTGCTTTACCATTTCATCCCAGAAATCAGATGATTCCCATAAACATTACATAAATACTCTGCATTTTGTCAACAAAGAAAGATTCTACAAATATCTGCAGCCAGGATCTCTCCCTGTAATTAGCTTCTCATTATGCAACTCACCCTTCAATCCACTCAAATCGTCCTTTACACTAATTGCATAATATTTCACTGTTAGCAGAATGTGCAATAGTGCATTTAACAGAAGTTGGATTCTTAATCCAGACCTTTTGTAAAATAAAGCACATTTCCTGGCACGCAGCACTTACAAAGTTTTGGTTGATGCATTGAATGTTGTTATAATTAAAAGATGAACAGGTAAAATTTAAGTGACACTTTATATCAATGTGATATGTTACTCAACAATACGTCTCATATGTAGCCCAGTACGTCTCTGGATTCCTCCTTCTTATATTTAAAATATAAATAAATGACACCAAAATTACTTGTGCAGCTTAAAGAGATGACTCGTCAGATGTTATAAATTATAAAGACAGTCTATATTTAAAATATTTATGGTCTTTTTGTAATTGTTTTCATCTTCCCAAGAGCAATTTTATGATTAGTAATAGTAATACTTAATAATAAACCTTTTTGAGTCTTTCCTATGTGACCAATAATTTGCTAAAATCTTTACATGATTAATATCATTTCATAAAACGTATTTACAAGTAAGATCCTATTATTGTTCCTATTTTATAGATTAGAAAAACTGAGGTGTAGAAAGGTTGAGTAAATCACTAGAAAATACCCAGTTAGCACATGGGCGAGCCAAGATTCAAGGCCAGGTCTTCCTGACATCAAGTGTTTTCAGAAGTAAGCTTGAATTGGAAATGAAACATAAAATAAGAAATATACTAAAACAATTGGAAATTGGAGTCTGAATTCTGAAAAAGTGACTTGAAGAGTCTATTGAATCAGAATTAAAACAAAAACAATCAGCGCCTGCGTGGCTCAGTCGGTTGAGCGTCCGACTTCAGCTCAGGTCATAATCTCACAGTTTGTGAGTTTGAGCCCCACGTCGGGCTCTGTGCTGACAGCTCAGAACCTGGAGCCTGCTTCGGATTCTGTGTCTCCCTCTCTGTCTCCCTCTCTGTCTGCCCCTCCCCCATTCATGCTCTGTGTCTCTCTGTCTCAAAAATAAACAAACATTAAAAAAAACCCAAAAAACTTCCAGTCCTAGGCACCATGAGTAGTGCTTGAAAATTCAATATCAGGAAACATAATTTTACGTGTCTTTTGACTGTCCAACACCCCTTCTGTTGGGGAACCACCCCTTTCCAATTCTGTCTGGTGCTGGTGGGACTGTCAATCATAGTCCTCCATCATCATAGAGATGGATATAAAGTAGCTTATATTTGGCCAAAGAACTCTCTGCTTCCAGCAGCATACACCCACATCCACACCCACCCACACACACCCACACACAGCACAGAGATCCATTAGATGACCAGGCACCTGATCGATACCAGATAATCAGAGTCCTCTGGAGTTGGTATTTGCATCCTGGATAAGAAGCTGTTTCTGTGGTTGTTAAACTGAGACTTTGCGAATCTTAAGCAGTTGATGGTTCTCGTGCTTGGCCCCATAGAATGAGACCATCAATTTAGAGGGAAGCAGAGATAAGGCCCAGCCTATGACATTAGAATTCAAGCCAAAGGTACCCTTGACTTTCCAGTCATGTGAACCAACAAGTGCCTTTGAGCCATTATGAGCTTTATCCCCCATCACTTTCAATAGTGTTCTAACAACAATTTGTTCTCCAGAGTGGGTGTTACAAAGGATAAACTCTAAAGGGTAAAGTTAGCTAAGTGTAGGTGTGGCCAGAGTAGAGTCAGTTTCTTTACTCAGAAGTTAGACATCCTTGTGATACATTAGCAAATGAGCTAATTAAGTGTTTCTCCTAAGACCTCTGCATGTACTCTCTGCATAGAGGTGTTAATTCTATCACTGACCAACTGTGTGTCTTTTTAGATTCCTTTAATATAGAATAGTTAATCTACATATTTCCTCTGTGCCACTGATATTGTTGAATTATCCAAGCAAGTTGTTTTTGCATGATGTCCTACAGTTTGTATGTGTCCCTAATTAGGATTTATGTGATTGTTTATCTGATTTATCCTCATGATTTGGGTTTCTGTTTGCAACATTTTTTTGGCAAGATTACTACATAGGTGAAATTGTATTGTTTCCGATGCATCACATTAGTAAGCAGATTAGTATGTTTGTCCTATTACTGTGAAGTTTAATCTCTGGGTTTTCTCCCATGAAACGATGTATTTCTACACTGTGCAATTAGCAGTGTTTGGAGCAATAATTTAAGACTTCAAGAATATTTTGTTAAACAAAAACATTTTACCCAATGGTTTTAGCATCCATTGATAGATAATTCTTGCCTGAATCAATTATTACATTGATAGTTCCAAAACAGTGATTTCCTAATTCTATAATTCCTTTTAGATTTATTAGCTGGCATTCTTCAGTAAAGAAGACAGTTCCTTCTTTTCTCCCCCACTTAAAAAAATTTGGAACTCAAATCATTTTTAAAATTTAGTATCTTATAATACATTTTTTGATTAATTTTGTAATTCAACTACATCATATTTTACCAATAATAACTCCCGAATCTTTTGCCTATCCTTTTTAATGAATTTTCTTATTTTGTGGCAAAACAAAATATTCTATCCTCTTCTTGTACTTTCCTTGCTGCAATTTATGAGGATATGCTCATTGCTATTGGAGTTCTCATTGCCTCTAGACTGTGTGTGTGTGTGTGTGTGCACACAGACAAATATATATGTAAGTATATATGTGTATATGTATATATTTATGTTTATCTATATATATAGAGAGAGAGAGAGAGAGAGAGAGTGAGAGATAGCTCATACCGATATCTTGAGATATAATTCGACATTAAGATCTTTCTCTCCACCCTCGATTTCATATTTGTATCTTATTCAACAATGTCAACATGTCAACACTCTCTTTTACAAAACAAACATATTTTCAAAACTGCTACACTGATACCACTTGCCACAACAAACAAATCAAGTAAAATTCACAATTTCATGGCAGTTATTTGTGTCCTTAAAATATATCCCATTTAGGGTACAGAGCTCTATATTAAAAAGTTACTTGATTTAATTTGATTCTATATGGTTATATTATTAATTTTATATAGATATACTTTTTTTTTCTAATTGTATTCTATTTTACTCTTTCTTCTGGTCCTTATGGATTTTGCTTTTTTTTTTTTTTTTTTTGACCGTGAAAGTACTAATGCTATTCAAAATAAAGATTATATAAAGAGATATACTCAGAGAAATCTCTCTTTCTGATCTCTTTTCTTATCCCACTACCCTTTGTTGTAAGTGATGCCACTTACTTTGGATATATCTTGCCTTCCTGGGGATCTTTTCATGCAAAAAGCAAATACATACATATCCCCCTCCTCTCTTTTTTATACAATTTTATATAAAACATACAAAATACATGTATTGTATATGCATACAAAATATATATACAAGAATATACTTTATACAAAAAATATTCTTCCATCTTGAATTTTTCATTTAACAATGTATTTTAAAAATCACTCCACAACAGTTTATAAGGATGTTTCTAACTACTTCTTTTTCAGTTGCAGAGTATGTCCATGGTGTGGACATACATACTTATGTATGCATATATAAGCAATGACACTGTTTTCACTATTTTGTAATGAGACATAATGCCACAGTGAATAACCTTGTTCATATGTTTTAGTATTATTGAGATATATCTTTAGCATAAAATCTTAGAAATAAGATTGTTGCAGCAAAAGGTAAATTCATATGCTGTTTTGTGAGCTATTATCAAAATCTGCTCTATATACATTTTACCTTGAATATTATCAGTAATGTATGAATTTTGGAGAATATAATTCCATGACAAATGGTACCTGTTTATTTTTTTAATTTGCATTTCTCTTATTAAGCGTGAGGTTGAACATCTTTTCATATGTTTATGGACCATTTATATCTCTGTGTGTGTGTGTTTGTGTGTGAGAGAGAGAGAGAACTATTTGTGTACTTTGTCCATTTCTGTGTTTGGTTTTTTATACTTTGCTCATATTTTAAGTATTTATGTATCAGGGACATAGAGCTTTATAACATACATTGCTGATTAGTTCTTATAGTTTGTCATCTGCCTTGACTTTGTGCTGTTTTTTGCTTGTTTGGTTAGGGTTTTTTTGTTTTTGTTTTTGTTTTTGTTTTTGCCATCTACTATTTATTTATTTGTTTGTTTGTTTATTGCCATGTAT
Organism: Lynx rufus; assembly: GCF_022079265.1. NCBI lineage: Eukaryota > Metazoa > Chordata > Mammalia > Carnivora > Felidae > Lynx > Lynx rufus. The sequence continues at coordinate 8,313,378 of NW_025814878.1, forward strand.
CTTTAACTTCAGTTTGTCTCTCAAATTCTTTCCAGATTATTCCCCAAGGAAAAAATATATATCACTGTGACTAAAAGAGACATGTGATCAAGGGATTTTGGTATTTTCTTTTCCCTTGCTTGTTTTTTTTTTAAATTTTGAGTTTTGATTTTTGATTTTTCAAAAATGTTTTTATTTATTTTTGAGACAGAGAGAGACAAGCATGAGCAGGGGAGGAGCAGAGAGAGAGGGAGACACAGAATCCGAGGCAGGCTCCAGGCTCTGGGGTGTCAGCACAGAGCCCAACGCGGGGCTTGAACTCAGGGACTGTGAGATCATGACCTGAGCCGAAGTCGGATGCCCAACCGACTGAGCCACCCAGGCGCCCCCCTCCCCCCCGCTTGTTATTTTACACAGTCTTCACTTATAATGTTCAGTTGCTGTAACAGAGTTTTCATCAATGTGTCTAGAATGCTTTCTGCACCATGAAGGACTGTTTTTTAATTCTGTGCAGACAACACAATACATGAGTACATGGCCATGGAGAACTAGAACAATTTCCACTGATTACTTAAGTTAATTCACTCAAGTAGATAAATATTTCATGAAGATCATTAAATTATTTCTTCGAACTTTTGTAGCAAACAGATGTGTTTCACTATCACATCATTTATTTTTTATTTAAAAAGTATGTTAGGAATATGATTGAGTGCTTAAGAAGTATACAATGCATTGGATATTTGTACCTCAGAGTATGGAGGTATAAAGACAACATTCATTGCGGTCAGAACAAGTGGTTTTTCACTCAGTGTTTAAAGGATGGATTTAATGAAACTAGTTTCCTTTCCTCTCAATCTCTTGATAATTTGTATTTTATGGCTTCATCTAAGTAATTTAGTGAATTCTTTATGCACTCCTCTGATTTGTCAATTAATTATCCAAACACAAATAAATGCCATAAAAACCTACTTAATGTACTAGAACTTTGTGCTTACATTTTTAAATTCCATGTTAAACACTTAGATCTGTGAGAGTATCGGCATGAGTAGAAAAGTTGAACAGAACTGATCCCAGAAGATTCGATGAACTTAGAAAAATTACTTCGAACTTTCTTTTTAAATGTACATATTTATGTTTGATTCCAAATGTAACCACTGTATTATAGACATTTTGGGAAAAAAGAAAAGGATGAAAAAAAATCTCCTAAGTTCCAACAGAATTAAACACAGAGGGCATTGTCATTTTACTGTGGCTTCCTATCTGTTAGTCCATATGTAATTAGACATTCTTTAGGCACATATTATTTTTTTACACATGTGTATCCTCCATTATATTTCTTCATTTACAATACTATGCAATATTTTATTTTGCCAGATGTAAAATAATACATAACACTTCTGCATGTTTTCAATATTTTAAATTGAATTCACTTTTTAATTAAATGCTATCTTTTCATTTGAATCTTTAAATATTTGTAGGAATAGCTATAGAAGAGAGGAAAGTACAATTAAAAACTTAAATAGCAGATAAATTGATGAGGAAAATTAATTGCCATATTTTATGTATTTAGTCTCATGTAGTATTATTTTTTTTTTAACGTTTTTATTTATTTTTGAGACAGAGAGAGACAGAGCATGAACGGGGGAGGGACAGAGAGGGAGACACAGAATCAGAAGCAGGCTCCAGGCTCTGAGCCATCAGCCCAGAGCCTGACGCGGGGCTGGAACTCACGTACCGCGAGATCGTGACCTGAGCTGAGGTCGAAAGCTCAACCGACTGAGCCACCCAGGCGCCCTCATGTAGTATTATTAAGAGTAAAAAATGTAGACCTGAATGGCTGGCAGATTTACATATTCTTCTTCAGTAGTTAATGGCAATGATTATTTTTCAAGAATGTATGTATTTAAATGTTGGCTCTCATATCTCAATCATTTTTGTTTAGTTCATATACTTACTAATTCCTTTGTAATTGCATGGTCTAGCCTAAGATGGGTAGAGAAGAAAATCAATATTTTCTCTGCTTGAGGTATTTTTATCTTAGTAGATGGTAAAAAATTTTAAACATAAAAGTTTATCATTGGAATTGGAGAGTTTACTTTTATTCATTAAGAGAGATTACACTATATATTGATAAATTGATAAGTACTCTGGATTGCATTGGGAAAGATTGGCCAGGGCAGAAAGCATCAGCAAATATCACTAAAAGAGAACAAACCAAAATGGTAGTCAAAGGAAATGAAGTTGTAAATTATTTGGTACTACTAAAGCCCTTTTGAAACTGTTGACAATTTATTCCCTTTGAAAACTATTTTCCTGGTTGGGCTTCAGTGGCACAGCATTTTTCTGGTTCTCTTGCTTTTCTTAGTTATCTTCCTTTTTTTAGCTCCTTTCAGTTGTACTACTGCATAGATGACTCCTCCAAATATGTTTAGAGCCATCATTTTTCTCCAGATAGAATTCTCAACAAACAATTATGATACTTCTTTAGCAATAATACAAAGACTACTGTAAATGAATCTTGCTTTTTTTTTAAGTTTATGTATTTATTTTGAGAAGGGGTGGGGAGGGGCAGAAAGAGAAGGGGAGAGAGAAAGAATCTCAAGCAGGCTCCGCACTGTCAGCGTGGAGCCCAATGCAGGGCTCAAACTCATGAACTGTGATAACATGACCTGGGCCAAAACCAAGAGTCGGAGGCTTAACCAACTGACCCACCCAGGCGCCCCTATAAACTAATCTCTTAATACCATATTAAAAATTCAGAATACATTTTGCTTATTCCCTGTCTTTGTATTCATTGAGCTCCAGTGAGACTTCCTTTGTCATGCTTTGCTCACATTTCTTGTTCATTTCAGTTCCAGCTGCCATAATCCAGATCCTTATCACCTGACTCTTGGCTAATTATAGTGATATCCTTCTAATTTCTTCTTCACCCATGCACTGTTTATTCTGTTGCCAGATGAGTTTCCCTAAAATACATCTTGCATAGTAACTTTCCTGTTTATAGTCCTCAAAGGTTCCACATTACTTATTGGGTAATGTCTACTCCTGGCCCTGGAGGCTTTCTACTCCTGGCTTCAATTCAACTTTCTGGATTTTTCTTTCTCTGATTTTTTTTTTTTTCCGCTGCGCTATCTTCCATCTGTGCTTTGTTTTGGCTTGTTACTTCCTGCCTGGAATGCCTTTTCCATGTCCCTTTCTACCTTTACATATTTAATACATGAAAAGTCTCAATTTGGGGGGAAGTCTTCTTTATGAACTTGTAGCATTTGTGAACATGTGTTTATACAACATCATCAATTATATATGACTCAGGATATCAAATTCAACCCAAAATTGTTTATATACTTGGTACTGTGGACAATAAAAATAGTAAATTTACCCATAATGTTGGGAAACGTACAGTTTAGATCTGTGCCCCAGATCAGTAGGGTATTTGGTTGTCACCTGAGGCTATTAAGCACTTGAAAATGTGGCTAGTGTGACTGAGGAATCAAGTTTTCAATTTTATTTAATTTGAATTAATTTACATTTTAATTTAAAATCAGAAGCAGCATGAAGAGTTTTTCTGTTAAACATAAATGTATTATTTCAGTAGAATTATCTTGTACTTTAATTGTTGCATCACATAGGTATCACAACTGCATTGCAGGGTGTGTGGAGGGGGGAGCGCTAGGTGTGTTCCTGGTATTACAAATAAACACATCATCCATCCAGTCAGTATTAACGGAACGACTCAGTTCAAATGTTGTTTTTTATACACTGATGTAATTTGTAATGTGTTTATTTGAAATCCTAACACAGACAGCACAAGTTATGTGGTATCTATTTAGCTTATAGTTAATAATACAATGGGAACACTCACCACTATTTTAGTTATATTATAATTAAATTCTTTTTCTGGTTAAAAAATAAATATGGCCATATTTTAAATATTTTTGATGTTTATTTATTTTTGAGAGAGAGAGACAGACAGAGCGTGAGCAGGGGAGGGGCAGAGAGAAAGAGACACAGAATCCAAAGCAGGCTCCAGGCTCTGAGCTGTCAGCACAGAGGTCGACAGGGAGCTTGAACTCATGAACCACATCATAACCTGAGCCGAAATCAGACCCTTAACCAACTGAGCCACCGGGTACACCATTATGGCCATATTTTTAAAATTTAAATGAAAGTATATTACTGATGTAGAATCAAGAACTGGCAGAAGCTAGCACTCTGCCTGGAATAGTGTGTGTGTGTGTGTGTGTGTGTGTGAGAGAGAGAGAGAGAGAGAGAGAGAGAGAAAAGCTACAGGGAAGTATGTCATGAATCTCCCAATGAATGACAATTACAGTTTGTCCCAGCAGAACAAGAGGAGATGCTGTTTGTTGCGTAAAAGAGTTTTAAAGATAAAAACGTGGATAGTATGAAAAGACATTTTCAGCAGATATATGGTGAATTCGCTAATAACTGTCCTCTCAACAGGGAAAAGCTGAAAAAGAACCAACAAAACTAGTCACCTAAAATCAAAATTAATATTCTGATCCCAACACCAAAATACTAACAGTTTAACAGAATCTGAGCCTGTTAACTCTGGGCTATTAAAGAAGCTATGAAATGGCTTGTATTTTTGTATAAAAGAAAAAAAAACAATTTTGAATGGAAATATGTAAGAGGAGTTATTATTTCAGATGTATAGATTTCATTAGGAAATCTTGAAGAAAAACCTTAAAAGGATATTTTATGAAAAGTGAAATATATTATGGCAGCAAACAGCCATAATATAAGAGGTTTCTAACAGCATCAGTGATCAATTGGACCTAAACTGGATGTCTTTTTCTTTCCCTTTAGTTTATATTGTATTATAATGAAAGGGACACGGTTTAATTAGCCCTGTGGGTATCTTTTGTCTAAAGACTTCCAAAGATGGGAAGAACTGTTGATTCACAGCTGAATGGAATAGATATTTTTGAATTTTCTGTATTTCCAAAGAGAACTGTTGATTCACAGCTGAATGGAATAGATATTTTTGAATTTTCTGTATTTCCAAAGAAGAATTTAAGCTATTTATGAAAGCTATATATGAAAAAATTAATTTCTATTATGATGAAAGTGCTCTAATATATTGGAATTTTACAAGATATTTTCTTTCCTTATTCCTTGATTTCATTCTATGATTCTACAAAATGTTTCATGAGTACACTTGCTTAGTGTATATGGGGGTATATACTATGAATCACTGCCAGTTTGGGAAACTATTGAAGAAATACAAGACGAGGAAATCTAACGATCCTGAGTTCTTTGCCAATGGTGGTGAGTTGAATTATGGAGAGTTTTAAAAAGATTTATTGTTCGGTTAATTCCAATTTAAGATTTTTTTGAAACTAAGAAATTCTTGCCAAATATTTAATAATTAAAGATAAAAATGGCAGTATGGTTTATATTCTTTCACTGATATTACACTATAAGTGAATAATATAAATTTGAAGCTCCCAGGAAAAGAAAAGCTTATTTGTGACTAGGTAGACATGTACGATAATATATGTTAAAATTAAAACTGTACACTATACAAAACAACAATATTTTATGCATTTTTATTAACTAGTGCCAAAATATTTGACTTTTAATTGACAATGTTATACAAATTGACTGCAGAAACTACAAGAAGAATTTGAAGGATGCTTTTTGATATTAACTTAGAGTTAATTTTTTATTTATGCAATAAGTCCTTGAATTTAATGTTAACAATACCGAGCTGACATAGAGTTAGTGAATGTACTTAACGAATAGACTTTGCTTCAAAGTCAAACTAATTTATTTATTTTTATTTTTAAAAATATTTATTTACTTACTTATTTTGACAGAGAGAGAGAGAGAGAGAGAGAGAGCGCAAGCATGTTAGGAGCAAATAGAGAGAGAGAATCCCAAGCAAGCTCTGAGCAGTCACTGCAGAGCCCCAGGCAGGCCTTGATCTCACAAACCATGAAATCATAACCTGAACCGAAATCAAGAGTTGGACACTTAACCGACAGCCACCCAGGCACCCCTAAACTAATTTTTTTTAAAAAAGATAAACCTTTTTTGTTAATGTGGATATTAATATTAAAGGAAAATAATTTTTTGGTACTCAATTCAATTATTGGAAAATTTAGATGTATTTATGAACAACTTAAGTATGTGAATCTCATTTTTCAACTGTGTCATGAAATCTAAATGCAGGTTAAGTATTTCTGATGAAAATTTAGCATATTTATTGAGAATGTCTTATAGGCATAAAATACACATTGGGTTTTGAAAAAAAAGCATGTAAAAATACCTCATAATAGATATTTTATATTGATCACAGGTTGAAATGATAATATTTTGGATATATTGGGTTAAGTAAATATATTGTCAAAATTAATTCCACTAGTTTCCTTTTAGGTTTTTAATGTGGCTACTAAAAAATCTTAATTACCTAATTTCTACTGGACAATATTGTTATAGACAACTCATATTACGATATTGTATTACTGTTAACTCCTTAGTGTTATTTAACTTTTTAAGGTGCCTGACTCATGTTCCCTACCAGACTACATTCTACTTGAGATTAGGGATCGAGTTTTTCTTTTTCATTTATGTACCTTTTACTGGGAACTTTGCCCAGAGGATAGAAGATACAATTAATACCCATTTCTGCACACCTGTGCACATGGGACTTATTGTCAAATGGGAAAACATATATACATAAATCATCAAAATATGGGAACAAAAGAGATAAAAGATATAGGTTCAAAGGACTATGGCTCTATGGAAGAGGGAATGACTGAAATACCCACTCCAGCATCCAGCAAGCACAGAAAATCCTTACTTAGATAGCTTTGAGACTAAAGTCATAGTGGAATTTAAACTTTTGAATGTATAATGGAGTCAGAGCAGTGGGGAAAATGCTAGTAAGAAAGAATACTAGTAATGGAATTGAAGATGAAGGAAGAACTATGTGAGAAAATGAATTAAATTTTGTCCAGTGGTTTGGATGGAAGTCTTAGTGTCATGGAAGTTCATGTTGAGAATGAAGGATGTGATGGCAAAGACTCCTGTATTTGTTGAAGAATTTGGAAGTAACCAAATATAGTAACATGAAAGCATTCATCTCATCATATCTGCTTTTTTAAAAGATATTCTCTACCTTGCTATGGTGTTTGAAGCAAGGACCATCTCCTTATATAGAGGTGTAGAGAAAGCGGGTCTCAGAAGTGCTGGGTTGAAGACGCTCTTTGCTTCTGCTTTGGCGCCCTCAAGCGGTCATTTGAAAACGGTAATTTAAGACTATTATCCTTGTGAGGAACACTGGATGTTTTTTAAAAAAGAAAAAAAAAGACTATTATCTATGCAATACGCTTTACAATTATGTACCATTCTTGAAATAATTAGTTTTTGCCAAATATGTCACTAAGATTTCCCCTTTGAAGATCAAGCTTTTGGTAAATTAATCCAGAGAATCTGTCTTTCTAAACAAAGGGAGGAAACTACCACTTTATAAGTGGATTTTTTTTTTTTTTTTAAGGCATTGCAAGATCTACAAGCAGTGATAAAGTGCTGGACTTGGGTGTATTAAGACAAAGATAGACGTGAATCATTAGTCTTTTGACTAATCTCTACATCTCTACAGATGTTTCTGGGCCAAAAGAGGAAACTTGAAATTTTCCATTGTTCAAGGAGCATCCTTTAAATGGCCAAGGTTGACTGTTGGGATAAAGGGCCATCATCTATATCTTTATCTGCATAACGTACTTCCTTAAACTTCCTGTGGGTTGTAGAGATGGGCATCATGGGTCATTGATAAAGTCTGTCCAAAAGCCAACCTTAGACATGAGCATATGTTTTTGAATGCATGATACTTCATTTAGTTACATAGACCTAGAAGTCTCTGTTATGATACATGCTAATATCTTACATCACCAAAGGAAAATTTTCAGTTGTTAAAACTTGCACAGTATGTGGCTCTATCCCAGTCGTAAGAAATTAACTCAATTCTCATTCTTTTCAGATCAACCAAGTGGATTTCGTGAGGAAATTTTATACCACATATTTATTTCTGACAAAGTGCAAAATAATGCCACTTTGGTGTGATGAATACAATTTTGCATTTATTATTTCACTTTATTATGAAAGTTCAAAACATTTCAGAGTCTATTACTTCATTAGTCTTGACACAATGACTTTAAGGCGGTGTAATTGTAATTCCTTCTGTAGGTTTTCAGATTTTTCAATTTAGTAGGAGAAGAGCTGCCAGGACTGGGAAATCAAGAGGCTTTAGTAATTGATATTTGGCAGAAGCAGAAAGAATTCTGAGTAACCAACTGGGAATTAACAGATACAGAACATTAAGAATAAAAATCCTAGAAAATTAACTATATAGCTAGGTGATATTTTATACATTGTCTAATATAATTCCAATTTTCTAAAACAACATTATGATATCAAAGTTTCTCTCATTATAGATTACAAAGGAGAAAGGAGAAACAATGGTATGGCAGGGTTCTGTTGTGTGATAACGGTGATGAGCAATTTCCATAAATATTTATGTATTTTTGTGATAGTGAGGTGAATCTAATTATGATTTTTTTATGAGACATTAATTTAATCTGGACTTAACCCATCTTAAAAATTTTCCCTGTTGATATCTTGACACTCTGTTGTACCTGATTTGCCCTACTTTTTATTGGTTGCGGATGAAAAACCTTTCAACTAGGCAGACCTCAGTAAGCATTTTGGATCTGGATGAAATTGTGGCATCAAATATCAAAAGCATATTATGCATTCAATGTATATTTCTTAAGTGTGTTAAGTATGTACCATGTATAACTATCAGCTCCCATATAATCTCTTGGAATAAAATGATTTGGGGGCTTATATTTGTATATCTTCAAACAAGTAATATTGGCCTCTGCGACTAACATTTTTCTCACTAGAAAAGCATGTAGAAGATTTGTTTTCTTTAACTTATAATAGTTTATGAAGAACAACTGAAATAATTCATTTGAAAGACGTTCTTGAAATTCTAAAATTCTAAATTCTAGTTGTAATTCACTCCATTTATTGTGTATTACTAGATCAATAAGACCAGTGAATTCAGATAGTTGTCTCTGTTTATAGATTTCCATGTGATAATAAACAACAATCATTTACTAGGTCTGTAGCAAAAAAGAAGAAATGATTAAGTTGATAATCGTTGGTTAGTTCACATAATTATTTAAGAAAAGCCTTTTTGTCTTACTGTATTTATTCCCTCTGTGGTAAATATTTGTGGCTTCTTTACTTTTGAATTCCTTGGGTCTAACCAACTGCTTGGCACCAAGTAAGTGCTCAATATGTTATTTTAAGGTTGTTAACATATTAATAAACTCTCAGCAATAACCCAAAGTGTTCCAGTAAAAGCTAATGTGACCATAATAGTAGTCAAAGCTATTAGTATTCATAAAAACTGCAATAATGATTTTGTAACAGTAATTATTTTCATAGTATGTCAAAGTTGGTTCAGTCTTAATAATTAAATTACAAAATTATTGGAATGCAGACCAATTAACTGGTGTGATAAGTATGTACAGGAAGTTACCAAAAAGCCAAAGAAAGCTGAAGAGTAGAATGCCACTTCATGTACCTGGAGAATGATATCCTACCATCAATAAAGAAATGGAGAACTCCAGCAAGATGAGACTAGATGGTAGAAACCAAGATAAATGCACTCCAGAGAAGTGAATTCATATGTACACCTGGAAAGTAAAACACATTCTTCAATGGACAAGCTAATAATACACTGAAAATGCAGAGGCAGGATGTTATGTATCTTCATATGAATTTTACATAAAAAGCCCAATAAAATGAAATTCTGAGATGTTCAAGGGATATGACAGTGGGAGCTCTGAGTGTTCTACCATACCCAAACTTTATTTGTGAATATGCATATTAAAGAGTAGTGTTTCTGTGGGCTGAGTATGTACAAATACACGAGCAAGCTAAATTTTGTAATTGATAAACCTTTTGAAAATCAGAAACTCTGTGTTTATTGTTCATGTGTCTTAAATCCTGAGGTTTCATTTTTCTGAATACTTTGACTCCAAGTTCTCTGGAGTAAAATGATGAGTTTTCAAATAGAAATAGATAGATAGATAGATAGATAGATAGATAGATATAGATACAGATATAGATATTTATAGGTAATAATCTATAAATATAAAAATATTATAATTACTATTAAATGTTTTACATAATATCTTCTGACTTACATTTTTATGACATATATATGTAGAAATAAGTCCAAATTCTGTAGCATGCCTTTCAACATCCTGTACAACATGTGCCAAGTACATATTCCCAGCTTGTTTCCAAACATTTGCTTTGGAATTTTTGCTTTCCCATTTCTTTCCGTCACCCATAACTAGCTCACAGTTCTCTCCCCCAATAACAACAAGAAAAACTCAAACAAGCAACAACAATAACCTGGGTCTGACACACAGCACAGACTATGTGAATTCCTTGACGTTTGACATTTTGATTTATGGTTGCACCTGTGTTGGCTCCATGTTTCACTTTCTGGTTTCATTTTGAGTTTTAACCAGCCATGTTCATAGGTAACCAAGCTGGAGTTAATGAGATATTAAGAACTTTCCCTTGGGGGAATTCTTTGTGAGACAAAAAAAAAAAAAAAAAAAGAAGAAGAAGAAAGTAAAAGAAAAAGAAAAAACCAATGCAGGGATTAATGCCTTGGTAACAGGAACCCAGTGAAATGTGATGTTTTGTAAAGGACAAGAGGGTTACATGCAGGAATCAGATGGACATGGTTTGAGAGATGTTGTGGTGGTAGAAATAAGAGAAATTGGACATTTGCTGGATATGGCTAGACTCAGATGTCTAAGCCTGAGTGACAAGGATGATGTCATTCCTATTGATGTAAATAAGAAAATGAGGAAGACAACATTCAGTGGAAAGTATTACTTGATCTTCTGTCTGGACACCCAGGAGAAAAGGATAATAGAATTCTAGAAATGTAGAGATGGAGTTTGGGAGAGACAATGCAATTGTGCATTCCTAAATCAAAAAGGTTAATCTTCTAAGGGAGTAGGAGTTAGGATCTAAAATCCAAAACACTGTTTTGGGTAAAAATAACAACAAAACAAGAATGCTTTCTGTAGTACCCACATTATAAAATATTCACATTAGTGTTAATAATTGAGAATGGAAGAAACCATATATCTTAAGAAAAATACTATGGTTAATAATTTCAGCCTATTCCTACAAGATTATTAAGAACACAATATAATAATCTCCATTTATATGAAGACTGAAACTCATCTGAGAAATGTTACTCTTTTTTTTTTTAATGTTTATTTACTTTGAAAGAGAAAGTGCACACTGGGGAGGAGCAGAGAGAGGGAAAGAGAAAATTGCAAGCAGGCGCTACACTCAGTGCGGAGCCCAGTGGGGGACTTGATCCCACAACCATGAGATCATGACCTGAGCCAAAATCAAGAGTCGGATGCCTAACCAACTGAGTCACCCCGTTGCCCCATATCAGTTAGTTTTTAAGTGCCTTTTGCTCTTTCAAGCACTGGAACTCTAGGGTGGGTCCGGGAGATTGAAGGAAGTAGTGTGTTGTAAAGGTTAACATGTGGGCTTCAGCCTGGAATTACACTGGATTTGACCTGTGGTCCTGCTTTGCCTTTACCGGCTGCTGGGGGTGTGGCAGAGCGGAGCCTTCTCATTTGCAAAGTGGAAATTGTTAATACTTCCTGGAGTTGTGAATTAATAAGGAACACATGTTGGAAACTGTCTAACATGCTTAGTAAGAATGAAATAAAGAATTTTTTTCTTGGACCAAGGATTAAGGGCATCTGTCCATTTGGGAAGGTTTCAAAATATCTTTTCAGCTTTCCAAGAGAGAGTGACCTAAACTGAAGTTTCTTTTTACATGCTGGCCCACATACGTTGCAGGGGTCTTTTCTTCATTCTCTTCTGAATTATTCCTGTTTGCGGTATGGGATTTTTTCTTCTGTACAAATAGTATCTCATGCTTAAGTGAAGTTTTTAAACTGTCTCAAGACTATTTTACGCAGACCATTAGGCTTTAATGTTCTGACAACACAAAATAACTTAGCTGACATAGTAAACTTGTAATGAGAATATTTGGATATATTCAAAAAAACAGATTTACTGAGGTATAGTTTACATACCATAAAATTCACCCAATGGAAATGGGCAGCTTAATGATTTTGGCACATTTACAGTTGTACGATCATTACCACAATTGTGTTTTAAAACATTTCCATCACCCCCACAAGTCTGCTAATGTCCTTTTGCAGTTAAAGCCAGTTCCTACAACCAGCCCCCACATCCACTGATCTATCTTGTCTCTAAAATTTACCTTTTAACATTTTATATAAATGGGATTATACAACATGTAGACTATTGCACCGGCTTCTTTCACTGAGCATACTGTTTGGGGGATTCATCCATGTTGTGAAATGTATCAGTACCCCTCTTCTGTTTTATTGCTGTGTAGACGTCATTGTATGCAGACAGCATACATATTTTTTGTTTATTCATATACCAGCTGATGGACATCACTTTGGGGCTAGATGAATGATGCTTCTATAAACATAGTGTACATGTCTTTGTGTGAAAATATGTTTTCATTTCCTTGATAGATTCTAGGAGCAGAATATCTGGGTTAGATGGTAATTTATGTTTGATTTTTTAAGAAACAGCCAAATTATTTTCCAAAGTGGCTATGCCAGTTCAGTTCCTATTAGTAATGGAACAGAACTCTAGTTTTCCATATGCTCACCAACACATGGTATTTTCTATCTTTTTAATTATAGCCATTCTAATAGATGAGAATTCATTAGTGATTTTTGCAATTTCATTGTGATTTGGTTTTGCATTTTCCTAATTACTAATGAGGTTCAACATCTTCTTATGTTCTTCTGTGGTTATTAGCAATTTGCACATCTTTTTCTTTCCTTTTGTGGAGACAGTCTATTTAAATCTTTTGTCCATGTTTTATTTGAGTTCTTTGTCTTAGAAGTGAGTGGTAAGTAAACACATTTTTAAATGGTAAATTCTAAAAATATTTGCATCCTACTGAGCTACCATTCAAGAAGAATAATAAAAACATTGTTATGTGGAGAATTGTAGCAAAATTAAATTAGAAAAGGTTTGTATTTCTCAGGTACAGGATGCATGGGGGAACTCTGCTGAGGGCTAGTTCAAGGACATTCATCATCAAGGATTGATACGTTCCTTATGGTATGGCTTCCTTCTGCAGGCTTGCAAGCTGGCCTTGCATCTCTAGGAATCATATTCATACTCCAAACAGAGATAAAGGAGAAAGGAAAAGACAGAAGGCCTGTGATGTCTGATTTGGTTTGTTTTTATTTGGATGCACTACTTAGTACACTTCTCCTTATTTCTTATTGGCCAGTGTTGAGTCAAATGACCATCCCAAACCACTACAGAACTGAGGTAGGGTGGGGGGTGATATCTAAAAGATATTCATCATAGAGTAATTTTTAATAGAAAATTTAATAAACATTAGTTAGAAAGTGGAATTAGCTAATTATTCAATACCCATCACATAGCATTTTATGCTATTAAAATTACATCTAAAAGATTACTTGATGTAATAAATATATTATGTGCAGATATGATATACTAAATAACATATAAAATGACCATGTTTTTGTTTGGAAAATCCTACTTTTTAAGGTTTAAAAGTAAATGTATCAAAATTTTAATGGTATTTATGAGTTTATAGGAAAATTAGGTAGAATAGTCATTTCCCCCCTAATTTTGTTAATTTTCCATTTTTCTCTGATGAATTTGAAATACTTATATTCGTCAGAAAAAAATGCTGCCGTATCTCAACTAAATAAACTTAAAGGAGTGACAGACCTAATATTGGCAGAGTAGAGTATACTCTGATGCCATCATAGGTATTAAGAAGAGCAAAGTTGGAAAAAGTTTTAGATGTGTATCTTTCCCAGAAAGTGGGTGTACTTGAGTTAACATGCTGTGGTTAGTAATAAAACACATAAAGACACTGGGAATCTATGTAAGAGGAAGGAAAACTAGACATCAGGAACTAAGATTAAGAATAGAAAAGAAAATGAGAGAAAAAGCCATGCTTGGCTACCTTTACTGCTTCAATGGGTTATTCTTGTCTACTAGACAACCTCGATCATGAAGTCATTATTCTTGTTATTAGTCTCTTGGATTTTCATTCCTTCCAAAAGGTTACACATTCCCAGGGAATAACTAATGAATGAATGAGTATACGTTCAATTTGGCTCCAATTTCTATTGACATCCATCATTAAAGGGCTTTAAGACAGAAAGGGTCTGCTTTGCAGAAGGAGAAGTAGGAGTTTGGGATGGGTATCAGCTAGGCAGGGCACAGTGGGTCTGGTCATAGGAGAATGCCAAAAAGGGGTAAAGTCATCTGAGGTGTTAGAATTACTTATTTAGACTTCTATCAGTTAGACACCTCTTCATCTTTCTATTGTAGCAAATAGCCTAGCATCTGGCACATAGTAAGCACTGAAAATGTTTATTGAATGAATCGATAAACAAATTAATGAGTATGAGAGTTCCCCTCTAGGAGACAAGACAGGATCCCGAGACACAGGCTTAGGTACAGAACACCAAACTGGGGGATCAGCTAGGAGGCACGCGATCAGGTCTGCAGGAGCAGTTACTGTGCTCGGATGCCAGGCCACTCATCACAGCTCCTGAGATATCGCCCGCCTTCTGTCTTTTCTCCCATCCAGGATCAGTCTTGGATCTCAAAAGAGGAGTAGAGAGGGCGTTCATGAGCACCAGCCGGTATCTAGTGAGCATTAAAAAGCCAGCACTGTGCAGATTCTGGATATGTGTCTTCAACCTGCTTTGAGGTAAATAAATATTTAAGATAAATTTAATACTGTTTTAACTTTTGAAGCAAGTTTTTTCTCTTAATGTTCTTTTAATTAAGTTATGTAACCTTCTGTATACGTTTTGTTATAAGTACTTACTGGGGTGATACCCTTCAACATATGAAGACACAAGTGGCTTTTTTTCAAGAAAAAAGAATGGTGGGGTGCCTGGGTGCCTCGGTCGGTTAAGTGTCCGTCTTCCATTCAGGTCATGATCTCACGATTGGTGGGTTTGAGCCCATATCAGCTCACTGCTGTCAGCACAGAGCCTGCTTTGGATCATGTGCCTTCCTCTCTCTGCCCCTCCCCTGCTCTTTCTCTCTCTAAAAAGTAATTTAAAACATTTTTTAAAAAGGAAAAAGAAAAAAGAATCACAAGATATCATAATGGCAAAGGGCTACTGGATGTTTTTCAATGTATTTTTCCAAAGAGATTTGTTGAAAGATCAAAGAAAACAGAAACCCTTGAGAACAAGGACGGCTAATCTTCCCTGAAGGCCATACTCTAAACACTAACTCCTTAGACCAGACCCTAACCTCAATTTTTGCCCTCCTTTCTAAGACAAACTTCCAATACATAAGTACTCATAGCTTTACTTACAAGTCAGAAACATCTGGGCATAAGCCTTTCAACTACATTCTTTATTTTATAGCCACTAAAAATTTAATTTGTAGGCAGATGTCATTATAAGCATAGTATGATGAGATAGTAGGTGTAGGTTATAAACATCACGATGTTTTTATTTCTAGGGATAGTCACAGGGTTGTCTTTTTTATGTATTTATTTATTTTGAGGGAGAGAGAGCATGAGTGGGGGAGGGGCAGGGAGAGAGGGAGATCAAGAATTCCAAGCAGGCCACTCCCTGTCAGCGTAGAGCTCAATGTGGGGCTCAGTCCCATGAACCATGAGATCATAACCGGAGCCAAAATCAAGAGTCGGATGCTTAACCGACTGAGCCACCCAGGCATCCCCACAGAGTTTGCATTATTATGGAGAAGTGATCTATTTTATGAATATTTTATTCATATTTTTGGACTTGATAAACTAAAGAGATATAATAAAACATAAATAACTGCAAAGGGGAAAAGAATAGACTGAATTGTTCTCATAACAGATGTGGCTAAAAGATCCCATTATAGAATGCAATATAATTTTGGTGTAACAGTGATGTTAACCTTTGCTCCAAAGGCAACAAATTCTGCCTCAGGAAATGGTGATGCTGAATTTACCTAAGACCTAGCTGCTCAGTGATACAGATTCAACTAGGTATTAAATTAAAGTCTATTTTGTCTGTTAAAGCAACCTTAAGAGGATCCAGTTTATCTTATAAACTTTACTTGACTCCAAACTGCTTATTATATTTTAAATTAATTTTATCTTTCACTTCGTCTTTAAGCTGAATTTCACAAATCTATAAATTCACAAGGGATTCACTAATTATTTCACTTGTATATTACACAAAAATGTATTGGAATCTATTTACTAAAGAATTTTTTTGGTGGCTCTTATTAATGCTCTTCTTTCCCCATACATTTAAAATTGTGTTAAATAAACCTTTTGATTCTCATCAATCTTCTTTTTTTAGCTATATTTGCTAGACCTCAGGATGGTTTTCTCTGTCTTGATAGAGAGAAATAGATATAGACAGATATATATCGGTTTCATGAAACTGAAAGGTATTTAGTTATAGATATGCACCAATCAACTTTACAGGTACCTACTTCTCATTCCAACTATAAATGGTAGCAAGTAGAAGATAATAGTAAACAGAGCACTAGACCCAGATGGGGAAACTAGAATTCAAGTTCAGAAATTTCCGTGATACTTTACTTGGTTGCCACAGAGAGAAGCTAAGCATGAGCAGAATGGAATAGAAATTAAAATGGGGCTTAGTAGAAAGGAAGAGGTAAAGGCAGTGAGGGGTGGTCAGACAGCTAGGAAGACAAGACATAAAGCCAAGGATCACAGTATTTCGAAGGAGGCTGAAGAAGAGGAAGACTGTTAAAAGACCACTGGACAGCTTCAAGCTCCTGGCCCTACTAGGACATTTCTGGTTGCCTTTGAGTTCATTTTCAATTGAGTGGAAACAACCAAATTCTGACTGAAAGGCTTTAGAGAGTAGTTGGGGTGATCGGAAAATGAGATCCGGTGAGTGTCGGTGGTGAGGAAAAAAGAGCATTGCTTTGAGGGGACAACCAAGTCAAAGTTTGTTTTTTGTTTTTGTTTTTGTTTTAGTTATGGGAAAATATCTAAGATTATTAGGCAAAGAGTCAGATGTAGAGACTGAGAGACCAAAGAGTAGAAAGAAAAGGAGGATCGGGGTGCCTGGGTGGCTCAGTGGGTTAAGCGTCCGACTTCTGCTCAGGCCATGATCTCGCGGTCCATGAGTTCGAGCCCCGCGCCGGCTCTGTGCTGACCACTCAGAGCCTGGAGCCTGTTTCAGATTCTGTGTCTCCCTCTCTCTCTCTGCCCCTCCCCCATTCATGCTCTATCTCTCTCTGTCTCAAAAATAAATAAACGTTAAAAAAAATTAAAAAAAGAAAAGAAAAAGAAAAGGAGGATTGAGGCCAAGAAAAGGAGAAGGAGAAGTTTGGGGACTATGGAATCCAGAGTGAACATGTATACTTGAAGAGAGAAGAAACATCCTTGTCAGAGAGGTGGGAAGAAGCAATGGGAGCAAACGTGTATGGTTTAAAATGGGAGGGGACTGACTAATTTCACTTAGCATAATAGTGGAATTAGTCAGAGAAAGACAAAAATCATATGACTTCACTCATATGAGGATTTTAAGAGACAAAACAGATGAACATAAGGGAAGGAAAACAAAAATAATATCAAAACAGGGAGGAGGACCAAACAGAAGAGACTCATAAATATGGAGAACAAACTGAGGATTGCTAGAGGGGTTGTGGGAGGGGGGGGATGGGCTAAATGGGTAAGGGGCATTAAGGAATCTACTCCTGAAATCATTGTTGCACTAGACGCTAATTTGGATGTAAATTTTAAAAAATAAAAAATAAAATTAAAAAAACCATAAAACCAAGAGAAGAACTAATAAAAAAATTAAAATAAAATGGGAGGGGAAAGGAAAGGAATGTGTGAAATAAAAGGATTGTGTAAAGTTTAAATGGTCAAACATTAGTCATTAAGATAGTATTCTCACTAAAGGGTTGATGGTATTGGAAAACGCTTTGGCAGAAAAGAAACAAAATGTATGCACAGCAGAATATGATCAGTATCAATTTGATTAATATCAATTTGATAGAAAGAAAGAAATACAGAGAGAAAGGAAGGGATAGAAGAAAGAAGGAAGAAGGGAAGGAGGGAGGAAAGGAAGAAAGGGAGGAAGGAGAGACCGAAGAGAGCTTGCACTTCATAGACAGAAGGCTGGAAGGAGAAAATGGGAAATGGAATGGAAGCATCTCAGCTACCAGGGACCCTTGTGAACACACCTGATTTAGCAGTGACAGTGACTGTAGAAACTCTTCAATTCTGTCAGAGATGTTTTGGGGGATGGTGAGTTTTTCTACTTCTGCTAGCTTAGGTTAAGGTAGGGTAGTATTCCTGTAGAACTGAGAAGAGTCCCAGGAGGTTAGTGTTTGTGCAAGATATGCCTTAAGGATTAGATGAATTAATAGTTTGATTTAACTCAAGACAAATGAAACAAAGATACAGAAAGGAGGTGGGGAAAGATGTATTTGTCTTCAAGAGATTGTTGCTCAAATTATAATTTGTTTAACATCCAGTACCAAAAGCATAAACTAAAATATAGTATAGCAACTCTCCCTTCCTTCCTTCCTTCCTTCCTTCCTTCCTTCCTTCCTTCCTTCCTTCTGTTTCTTTCTTTCTTTCTTTCTTTCTTTCTTTCTTTCTTTCTTTCTTTCTTCCTCTTTATTTCTTTCTTTCCTTCTTCCTTTCTTTTTTCCTTCCTTCCTTCCTTCTTTTCCTTCCTTCCTTCCTTCCTTCCTTCCTTCCTTCCTTCCTTCCTCTTTCTCTCTCCCTCCCTCCCTTCCTTTTTCTTTCTCTCTTTCTTTCTTTCTTCTCTTAATTTCTTTCTTTCTCTTTCTTTCCTTCCTTCTTCCCTCCCTCCCTTCCTTCCTTCCTTCTTTCCTTCCTTCCTTCCTTCCTTCCTTCCTTCCTTCCTTCCTTCTTTCCTTCCTTCCTTCCCTCTGTCCCTCCCTCTCTCCTTGCTTGCTTGCTTTCTAGCAGTTCACCCTTTATTACTGTTAGGCCTGGGTCGCTTGGAGCTGGTGTACTTGGTGACAGCCTTGGCACCCTCACATATGCATGCTTGGCCAGCTCCTCAGGCGGCAGCAGATGCACAGCCAGCTGGACTCGTGCGGTGTCAGTGTGGTTGGGCCTGAGTGCTAGGCCAGCCCGGCGGCCTCAGCAGCCAGCCACTCCATAGGGAGGAGGCTAAATTCAGAGGTAAGTGAATTTTCAAAGGGGTTGAAAACTCCTAACGTGAAAGTAGAAGCAACTCTATAAGCTAAGCCTCATATCCCACAGGAATCTGAGACTCCTAAAAACCTGGGTGATTTTATTTCCACTTAGATACAGTGGAACTTGATGAACTCCAAGGAGATCTTCAGTCTTCAAATTCTCTCCTTCCTCATAGTTTGATTGTCAGATATTCAGAATTTTGACAGTTAAAACAGATTTCCTGGGGGCACCTAGGGGGCTTAGTTGGTTAAGCATCTGACTCTTGGTTTTGGCTCATGTCATGACCTCACAGTTCATGAGTTCGAGCCTCTCATGGCAGCGGGAGGGAGGGGTGCTCTGTGCTGACAGCCTGCTTGGGATTCTCTCTCTCCCTCTCTCTCTCTCTCTCTGTCGGAATAAATAAACTTAAAAAAATAAAACAGATTTCCCTTGTTTAGATATTTTCCATTAAAAATTAGCAGAACTTCTAGGTAACATTGGTGGATCCAATGGGCAGATATATTATTAACAGCTTTTGCCGATAGGAACAAAAAGACTCGAAGAAAAGGTGACAGAAACAAAATTCTAGAAGCTGGGAAGGAGATGGACACGTGGTCATCAACTCCGCAAGCCGCAGAAAGCTCCAAGCTAAGCTGGCGGCGGCTAGAGCCCAGAAGCCAGTTCACTTGTGCTGCAAAAACCTCAGAAAGTGCAGGAATTGGATACATCTGGTCACTCTACACCTGACGTTCATGTGAGGCTGGAACCAGAGGACTGTAGCTGTGTGCAGAAGAAAAACTGAGATTTCTGTCTCTGAGAGTCCAAGCAACGTATACAGAAAGATTTAGGAATAAAGATAAGTCACCCAAGGAAGTTTCTGCATACTGGATTTCCAAATAGGTTTGACTTTTCATAAAATTCAGAAAAACTGTTGTTTCAGATCTTTGGAAGTTTGCACACATACCCATAACACATGCAAACCCAGCATGGTCCCCACCCCTCCCCACCTTTATATATTGGCAGCTCTCATTATAAAACAGGAGCTAAAGTTTCTAGCTTGAGTCATCCCTCAAAATAGGCAGCTGCCCTCTTCTACCAGCTGATATTTCATATTAAATTGTCCCCCAGATATTTCATCAAAATGGCTTGCAGCATACACCCTACATTTACCTCATGTTCCTTTTGTGGCTCATTGTCAATCTGCACAATGGGGAAGTCTGGGCGGCAGCTGCAAATTTTCTGGTTTTCAATACACACAGCGTATTTGTCAGCAATTACATCTCAGTCTTTCTGCACTTGTATTCTCAGTTCAGAGTAGCGACGGCAAATTAATTATTACAATGATCAGGACTGTGCCCTCCCTTCCCTCTAAAGCACACTGAAGCCCGTCCAGCTCACGGATGATTCTGTCTACCAAGAAGCAGAGATGGAGAAACTATAGCTTCCATGTTTTAAAATTCTTCTAAAACTTTATATTCCAATGACCTTTTAAATTTCAGAATTCCAATTAACTATTTTAAGTATGTAAGTATATATTTACCATAGTTCTTAGGTATTTGGGTTTGAAACCTGGCTTCTTTATTTTTTTGACAAGTGAATTTGAGCTTCTTAACTGCTCTATTCCTTAGTTTTCTCACCTATAAAATAGAGGTGAATGTAATAACTACCTTCTGGGGTTATTATAAAAATTACATGAAATACTGCAAGTGAGATGCTTAGAATGGTACCTGGAAATAGCACAAATTATCAAGATTGTTAGCTGTCTTTTAGATAAGAAAATTGAGGCCAGAAGGGGAGAAGTTCTTTTAACAAAAAAATTTTTTTAATGTTTGTTTATTTTTGAGAGGGAGACAGAGGGGTGGTGCAGAGAGAAAAGGAGACACAGAATCTGAAGCAGGCCCCAGGCTCTGAGCTGTCAGCACAGAGCCCGATGTGGGGCTTGAACCCACGGACCATGAGATCATGACCTGAGCTGAAGTTAACCGACTGAGCCACCCAGGAGCCCCTAGAAGGGGAGAAGTTCTAATTACAATGAAGCTTTTAGTAATTTCCAAAAAGTACAACCATACATATTTAGAACTATCCCATTAAGATATAGTGACTATTAAGAGTGCCTGGGTGGCTCAGTCGGTTAAGCGTCTGACTTTGGCTCTAGTCATGATCTTGTGGTCTGTGAATTTGAGCCCCAGGTTGGGTTTTGTGCTGACAGCTCAGAGCCTGGATCCTGCTTCGGATTCTGTGTCTCCTTCTCTCTGGCCCTCCCCTGCTTGTGGTCTGTCTCTGTCTCTCTCTGTCTCAAAACAACAACAACAAAAACATTATGGCACAAAACAGACACTCAGATCAATGGAACAGAATAGAGAACCCAGAAATGGACCCACAAACGTATGGCCAACTTTGACAAAGCAGGAAGGAATATCCAATGGAATAAAGTCTCTTCAGCAAGTGGTGCTGGGAAAACTGGACAGCGACACGCAGAAGAATGAACCTGGACCACTTTCTTACACCAGACACAAAAATAAACTCAAAATGGATGAAAGACCTAGATGTAAGACAGGAAGCCATCAAAATCCTCAAGGAGAAAAATAAACATTAAAAAAAAAAAAAAGAGTGACTATTAAAAAAAAGGAAGGGGTCACCTGGGTGTCTCAGTTGGTTAAACGTCGGACTCTTGGTTTTGGCTAGGTCATGTTCTCATGGTTCATGAGTTCAAGCCCCACAACGGGCCCAGCACTGACAGAGCCTACTTGGGATTCTCTCTCTCCTCCTCTCTCTGCCCCTCCCTCCCCCCTCAAATAAATAAATAAACTTACAAAAACCCCAAAGAAATAGTGACTATTTTTCTCCAGATGGCCACCAATTCTGCAAAATGTTGGCATATCTTTCTATGCACCGTTCTCAACAAAAAGCCAAAACAATAGGCTATTGTGGTCATCTTGATACTGAACTCTGAGAGAGAGAACATAACATATATAATACATATATTTATTCATTCATTTTCTCCTTCACTCATTCCACACACGTGCACTGAGTACCTGCAGTGGTTGTTCACATAAACTGAATGCCCCTGAAGGTCACACCTGTCTCCATTTTACTACAAGCAACGTGGTAACCCCTAATCCAGAGTTCGGCTTTCTGTTTCTATATTTGGGTCCAGGTATAAGAGCTAAGGGTTCAAATTGCAACACTGTCCTGAATGGTTTGAGTCATGCTTTGCAGGCTTAGCTGGACCCTTTCTACTGCTGGAAAAGGTTTCTCTGGGAGTCTGTTGCATCACCTATAGCAACTTCTCTAAACTTGCCTTTGTTTGTTTGTTTGTTTGTTTCCAAACCCCTCAATTCCACCACTATGCCTCTCACTTCTTGTCAGTCACCTACAGAGATGTTAAGAAATTCAAGGTTATTCACAGAAAACTGCCTCAGGTCTTTCCTGTCCTTCTCAAAACTCCTATCTAGGAACACCTCCCCTCATCCTCCTCTCAGAGAAGCAGATACCCGTCTTTGCAAGGCTCATCCTTTCCCCTAAGTTGTTGATCCTATTCAAGTTCTGTGCTTTATCAATTCCTGTTACTCTCTCCTTCTCACCTGTTCCTTTCTTGGCAGGATCTAAGCAGCACCTTCTTCCCATTTCCAGTGGACCACTAACCCCCATTGTCATCAGCATGTCGTGTCGGCACTTCTGTCGTCCAACCTAATCATGTGTTTTCCACCAAATGATCTAACATCTGCAAGTAAAATGTATGAGAATTATTTTCAAAACAGAGTTAGCTCAGAATTTCACTGTGCATTACAAGGAAATAATTTAACCTATTCACTCATAATTAGATTTAGCTGCATGTAGATTTAGTATATTATGAGTAAAATAAAATGGGCTGCAAAATAATCTCAGAAAATCACACATTTTTAAAAAATTTTGTAAAGTTTACTTGTTCTGAGGGGGAGGAGGGGCAGAGAGAGAGAGAGAGAGAGAGAGAGAGAATCCTGCACTGACAGTGCAGAGCATGACGCGGAACTCTAACTCACAAACCCGTGAGATCATGATCCAATGCTTAACCGACTGAGTCACCCACACCCCTCAGAAAATCACAGTGTTTTAACAACGTAGTCCACATGGAAAATAAGGACTAGCTTATAAAGTTTTCATGTTAAAGTATTTACTGTGTACCTTTCTGGGATTTGCATGTACTGGACATTCATGTAAAGAAACCATCTCTGTCCTTTAAGAGTTGACCTTCAAAGGATGTTATCTGCTCCTCAACAGGCCAGTGAACCATCATGGAAAATGTACAAGAAATGAGGTTGTATTATGAGCTTATGTTATCATCTTCCAATACTTTTAGGCAGGAAGATAACAGGTATTAGATTCTCCAACACTTCAGCCTGGAAAAAAAAAAAAAAACCCAAAACTGGTATACAGATGCTGAAGTTACCTGCTTTTAAATATTTATGTAACGAAATCTCAAGGGGATGCTAGATGACTCATTAAGATTTATTTGTTTCACTTAAGTTGTGATGATTAGATTTCTGAGTCTCTGACCAGCAACTACAGATCCATAGTTCTCTTTTTCTATTTCATTACTCACTGATAATTGTATTTTGTGCTGCTTTGGAATTCATCTCATAAAATGCTATATGTCCTCACATTGTGCTGTGTTCCTGTTGTTTGCTCCTTCATGACGTAGAAAAATAAAGGTTCATAGGAAAAAAACCAATCTGCTCTTTCTTTAGGACCATTTAAAATCAACTGACATTTGAGAATGAAGCAAAGAGAGAAAATGGTCATGTTTTAATAAAACTGTATCTAGAAAACTTTGCTCTTAAATGACAAAATCCTTTATAATATAAAGGTTTAGAAAGTAACTCTTGCTTTCTAAATAGTTTATTTACAACAAATAAATTTAGAAGTCAGCTAAAAGCAAGTTTTGAATTTGAGAAAACTTTTTTTGTATGTATTTATTAAAAAAAAACACAACAGCTTTTTTCCATACCCAGACATGAAGAGGTCACCAAAGCCGACCTGGCTCCGGTCTGGGCAGCGTGGAGCGCCCGAACTGCCATTATCGACCTCTCCTGTTGACAGTCAAGCCACTGGAGACAGTAGCCTGTGTCTATAGTGCCTTCTCCATCACAGCCACGCACTCCTTAATCCACTGTAGTTTGGCTCCTGACCAAAAACATTTTTACAGAAGTTTTCTCTAAGACCAAGAATTGCTTCCGTGTTGCCAAATCCAGCGAGCGCAGTTTTGTTATAATTTTATTTGACTCGCAGCATCATTGACACCTTTCTCTTCTTCTGTGTTTTGAAAATCACTCTCGGCTTTTGAGATTCCATCCTCCTGCTTTTTTTCTATTGTTGTTGCTGCTCCTGCCAGTCACCTGCTTGGCTCCTTTCTTTGACTCGGTGCTCAGCAT
Organism: Lynx rufus; assembly: GCF_022079265.1. Lineage (NCBI taxonomy): Eukaryota > Metazoa > Chordata > Mammalia > Carnivora > Felidae > Lynx > Lynx rufus. The sequence goes on from NW_025814878.1 coordinate 8,338,116, forward strand.
GTCGGGACTCTGGAACAAACTTTCTTGGATATGACTTGACGCCAGCTGTGAATAGAGGAATGGACAAGTGAACAAACAAATTAAACCATCCACTAATTGTTTTGATTTCAGACCACCAAGGGAGACCCTCTGTACCTACAAAATGACTCTCCCCCCAACCTACCAAACGATGCCTGAAATACACTGAGTGGGAAACAAAGTTTTGCGGGCTGATTTGACGCATAAAAGGAACTTGGAGTCAGGAGGCTTGGGCAGGCACTGTGTAGAGTGTGAGCTTGGTCAGTTCACTTAACCTCCTCAAGTTTGTTTTATCACTATTAATAATAATAACTGTAATAACCTATAGAGTTATGATAGTCATTTGCGATACAGGGTTGTATAAAAATCACGTTTAAGTCATAATGCCCAAAACTTGGGTGTAAGGGTATAATTGTTCCTGGGCAGGTAATAAATACACTGACCACAATTCACTCTAAAATACAAATAAAGTTTCTGTCTGTTAAGGTCCTGGACCTTAGAACAGTACACGTTATCAGTCAATTGCCATCCATACAGGTAAACTAGAACTACTCTGAGTCATTTTCTGGGTCTTCCCTGTCTGTTCCTGATTTGATTTCACTCTTTCTCCAACACAGAGAGAACTCTAGTGCCTGTGTTACTCAGTCCCGCCACGTTCCCAGTCTATCTTGGCTTCATCGTGTACTCCTCTGAATCCCAGAACTGCCTTTGATGAGAATTCTCTGCCTTGTCCTTGGTTTCTCAGATGAGGAATAATTCTGGCCATTTTTATTCATGTCCATGCACTTCGACTCTGACAGCGATAGAACTGAAGCATAAGGATGAGGCATTCAAACACCTGGAATGAAAGGGAAGCCCAAAGGATATGGCGTGTGCCAGAAGCATAGAATTCACTATGTGCAGAGGAGTGAAGCGTGATGCTCTTGCTGAAATATGAAAAAGGTCAGGCTCACACTTCACTTCAGGTTTACTTTTTGATTCTTCTTTTCTGTTTTCCTTTGGAGGAGTCCTATTCTTGTCTCTTGAATTCTGAAAGAGTAAAGGAAATTCTTTTAGATTCTGAAGTGTAGGGTCAGCTGAGAGTTTGGAAGAGAATTTGTTGGGTGGAAAGGAAGTAGCACAGAGAAGAAAGAGACAAAGCACTGAACATAAACTCCTTCCCTGAGAATTTACCTGAAGGTCAGCTCTACTTTAAAGACCTTCTGTAAGCTCTCTGATACACCTGCACACACCTGGGCACTAAATTCTTTTTAACAGAAGTGAATTAAATCTTAACTCTTTCAGATGGATGTTATCACATGGAAATGACTATAAGAAGGATATTTTGGTGCCCAGTTTGTGAGCTTAAAACTTCCATGAAACTTAAATAATTTCTTGACTAATTACATACTTATGATTATGCCCTCATCAAATATGGGGAATCCCTTCAGGTTATCCAGTACAATTATAAAAGGTCTATTTAATAAATGACTAATGTGAGATAACAGTATAATTTTTAATTATATCACTAGAAAGGATAGAAACTTTATCACTAGAAAGGATACTTGCTTAAAATCACTGCTTAACTGTACTAAGGAGATATGGCCTGAAAACCATGCTAGGGCAAAAAAAACTATGTGATTAATTCTTCCTTAGAACAATTTAAATTAAAAAAAAGTTACTCAACATCTAAGACATGCAAAAAAATGTGCAATCAATGGAATTTATACCCACAATTCAACAAACTTAGAAAATAAAATCTTTTATTAATATTTCTGAAGTCAGTGGTAATAATATAATATATATTATATATATAATATTTATTAATATTTCTGGGTAACAGTACATCACTCTGTCACCAAATGTAACCACTGTCCTGAATTTGTTTTTCATTCCTTTGCATTTAATATTTAAATATGTATCATTACCAATATATGGTATTATTTCCCTGTTTTTAACTGTATATAAATGTTTTATACTGTGTGTATTTTTGGAAACTATTCTCCTACTCAACATTATGTTGGAGTCATTGATGCATACAGGCACACATAGCTCTAGTTAATTTATGAGAACATACATGTATACTGTAAACCCAATTGTACTGTATATGTGCATTTGTTCGATCATCAACAATTCATCGAAACATTGCACTGTTTGAGGTGCTGGGGATATAACACCTAGCTTTTATAAACTTTACATTCTATTTGGAAGAGTCAGTAACGAATAGAATAAACAAGGAAATACATGGTGTATTAGATGGAGGTAGCAATATGAAGAAAAAGCCGGAGGGGGAAAGAAATGGCAGAGAAGTGGACTGCCATTTTAAATAGGAATGCAAGGTCACTTAGATGGTGACGGTTGAGTAAAGAAAGAGGTGAGGAAACAAGTCATGTACATGTCTGTAGGAAGAATGTTATGGACAGAAGAAGCAGAAAGTATAAATATCCTGAGGCAAGGGCACAGCAGGTGTATTCCTGTAACAGTAAAAAGGTTTGGTGGCTGGAATAACATTGGGACAATTGGTAGCTAGTTCATTTATCTCTTCTTTAACCTTTATGATTTCCTTCCTCTGCTTACTTTGGGTTTAGTTTGCTCTGTTTTTAATTTCTTAAGATGCAAGTTTAGGTTGTTGATTTGAGATTTTTCTTCTTTTTGACATAGGTATTTACTTCTATAAATTTTCCTCTAGCACTGCACTTACTACATCCCAGAAGTTTTGCTATATTGTTTTTGTGTTTTCATTCAACTCAAAGTATTTACTAATTTCTTTTGTGATTTCAGTTTGATCCATTGTTATTCAGGAACCTGTTGCTTCATTTACATTTGTCTCTAAATTTCCTAGATTTCACTCTGTTACTGATTTCTTTGTGATTGCATTTCCTTATGAACAGAAAATACATGCTGTTTGATTTCAATCTTTATAGATTTATTAAAACTTTTTAACTGGCCTGCCATATCATCTATCCTGGAAGATATTTCATGTGCTTTTATAGAATGTGTTTTCTGCTATGGGTGAGTGGAATTTTCTATGAACATCTGTTAGGTTTCGTTGGCTTATAGTCTCATTCAAGTCTGTACTTTGTGGTCGACCTTCTATCTAGATGTTCTCCCCATTATTGAAAGTAGGATATTGAAATTTCCAACTATTTTGTTTTGTTACCTATTTCTTATTTCAGTTCTGCCAGTTTTGCTTCATACTATCTCTTCCTTTTGATAAGAGCCTTTGCTCCATTTTAATTTAATTACTGATATGAGAATTGGTCTGTTATCTGGCCATTTTCTAGATCTCTTAATTAGTAGCCTATTGCTGTTAAAACAAATGGCCACAAACTTTGGTGGCTTAAAATAATGCAAATTTATTATCCTGTGGTTTGTGGATCAGAAACATGAAATGGGTGTCACTGGGCTAAAATCAAGGGGTTGACAGACCTTCATTTGTTCTGGGGGCTCCAGAGAAGAATCCATTCCTTGCCTTTTTCCATCTTGTCTAGGTTTTTCATGTTTTTTGGCTCATGGCCTCAGTCTCTCTTCAAAGCCAGCAATGACCATCTGAGTCCTTGTCATATCAAATCACTCTGACTTCTGTTACTGTCCTCATCTACACTTTCCTGATTCTTCTACTTCTTTCTTCCAACTTTCAAGGACCCTTGTGATTATATTTGGCTCACCGGATAGGATAATTTTCTTATTTAAAGGTCACCTGGTTACGAACCTTAATTCCACTTGAAATCATAATTTCTCCATACCTTATGTTACAGAACATACTCAAAGACCGTGAGCCTTAGGACATGGACATCTTTAGGGGGACATTATTCTGCCTACCACAGTGTCTAAAACTTTTTTCTTCCTCTATTCCTTCATTATCTTATCTTTTGTATTTAATAGATAAGATATTCTCTAGTATACCATTTTAGTCTCCGTATAATTCTTTTCATTATATTTTAAAGTTTATTTTCTTAGTGTTTGCCCTGGAGATCACAATGAACATTTTAATATATAGTAGTCTGGCTCAGGTTAATACTAGATAAATTTCATTGTCTTCATGCTATTATTGTTGTACAAATTACACCTTACCCATTATAAGCATATCAACATACTTTTATGATCACTTTATGCACTCTTTTATTTTTATTTATTTATTTTTAATATAATTTATTATATTAAATAATATAATATTATTTATAATATTTTAATGTATAATATAACATAATATAATATAATATAATATAATATAATATAATATAATAATATATATTGGGGGTATAATATAATAATATATACATTGGGGGTAGATTACTGTGATTCATTGCTTGTAGACAATACCCAGTGCTCATCCCAACAAGTGCCCTCCTCAATGCCCGTCACCCATTTTCCCCTCTCCAACCACCCCCCACCCCCCATCAACCCTCAGTTTTTTCTCCGGATTTAAGAGTCTCTTATGATTTGGCTCCCTCCCTCTCTGTTTGTAACTATTTTTTTTCCCTTCCCTTCCCTCATGGTCTTCTGTTAAGTTTCTCAAGTTCCACATGAGTGAAAACATATATCTGTCTTTGTCTGACTGACTTATTTCACTTAGCATAATACCCTCCAGTTCTATCCACGTTGCTGCAGATGGCAGGATTTCATTTTTCTCATTGCCAGGTAGTATTCCATTGCATATATAAACCACATATTCCTTATCTATTCATCAGTTGATGGACATTTCCATAATCTGGTTATTGTTGAAAGTGATGCTATAAACATTAGAGTACTTGTGCCCGAATGAATCAGCACTCCTGTATCCTTTGGATAAATTCCTAGCAGTGCTATTGCTGGGTCATACAGTAGTTCTATTTTTAATTTTTTGAGGAACCTCCACACTGTTTTCCAGAGCAGCTATACCAGTTTGCATTCCCATCAATAGTGCACTGTCTTTTAAAAAATTTTTTTAAAACCTTTTTTTTTAATGTTTATTTACTTTTGACAGAGAGAGAGAGACAGAGCATGAGCGGGGGAGGGGCAGAGAGAGGGAGACACAGAATCCGAAGCAGGCTCCAGGCTCTGAGCTCTCAGCACAGAGCCCAACTCGGGGCTCGAACTCACAAACCGTGAGATCATGACCTGAGCCGAAGTCGGATGCTCAACCAACTGAGCCACCCAGGTGCCCCTAAAAAAATTTTTTAATGTTTATTTATTTTTGAGAGAGAAAGCGATACAGAGTGTGAGTGGGGGAAGGGCAGAGAGAGAGAAAGGGAGACACAGAATCAGAAGCACGCTCCTGTGCTGACAGCTCAGAGCCTGATGTGGGGCTCAAACTCAAGAACCTTAAGATCATGACCTGAGCTGAAGTCAGATGCTTAACTGACTGAGCCACCTAGGTGCCCCAGTGCACTGTCTTTTAAATTAGACGAGATACAAAGAAAAACACATGCTTCCTTTCATTTATATTTTCCTATATGGTTACCTTTACCTTTATTACTTTATATGGATTTGATTTATTATCTCGTGCCCTTTCATGTTACCTCAGTGGTTCCCTCTAGTATTTCTTGTAAGGCAGGTCTGCTGCTAACAAATTCCCCACTTCTGTTTGTCTGTGTATGCCCAATTTCTCTTTCCGTATCGAAGTTATTTCACTGCCTGTGGCCTTCCTGTCTTCCGCTGAAAAATCAGCTGTTAATCTTTTTTTTTTTTTAAGTTTGTTTATTTATTTTGAGAGAGTGAGGGGTAGGGACAGAGAGCGAGAGAGAATCCCAAGCACTGACAATGTGAAGCCTGATGTGGGGCTTGAACCCACAAACTATGGGAAAATGCCCTGAGCCGAAATCAAGAGTCAGATGCTTAACCGACTGACCCACCCAGGCTTCCCAATCAGCTGTTAATCTTATTGAGGATCTCTTGTACATGACAAATTGCCTTTCTCTAGCTGCTTCAAGATGCTCTTTTTGTCTTTGACAGTTTGATTATAATGTTTAGATGTTTATCTCTGAGTTATTTGGAATTTATTCAGCTTTTTACATGTGTAGATTAATCTTTTTTCATTGTATCTGGCCAGCTTTGAGCGATTCTATCTTGAAATATGCTTTCTGCCCCTTCTTCCTTTTCCTCTGGTATTCTTATGTGCATGTTGCTCTATTTGCTTATGTTCCACGGGTCTCTGATGCTTCGTTCATTTTTCCTCCTTTTTTCTTCATATCACTACTGAATAATTTCGACTGGCCTCTATTGAAGTTTGCTGATTTCTCCTGCCAGCTCAGATCTGCTGCTGAGAGCCTCTGGTGAATTTCTTATTTCAATACTTTTTAATTCCAAAATTTCTACTTTTTTTTTTTTTTTTTTTTTTTTTTTTTACAGCTTCTGTCTCTTTATTGATATTCTCTGTTTGGTGAGACAGTAATTTCATACCTCCTTCAGTTATTTAGACATGGTTTACTTTACATCTTCGGACATATTTATAGTAGCTAATTAAAGACATTGCCTAGTAAATCCATTGTCTGGTCTTCATTAGGAACAGTTTCTAAAGACAGCTTTTCTTCTTTGTATATGGGCGATATGTTTCTGTTTCTCTGCATGTCTCTCTCTGTCTTTTTTTTTTTTTTTTTGGTTAAAACTGGTTATTTAAAATAATATAATGTGGCAACTCCGAAAATCAGATTTCTTCCCTACCCAAGGTTTGTTTTTGATGTCTGGTTAGTAACTTTTCTTTTTTAAAATTAATTTTGTTAATAGTTTTCTTTTTCTTTCTTTTCTTTTCTTTTCTTTTCTTTTCTTTTCTTTTCTTTTCTTTTCTTTTTTTTTGAGAGAGAGAGAGACAGAGCATGAGCAGGGGAGGGGCAGACAGAGGGAGACACAGAATCTGAAGCAGCTCCAGGTTCCAAGCTGTCAGCACAGAGCTCGGCGCGGGGCTCAAACCCACAGACCGTGAGATCATGACCTGAGCCAAAGTCGGATGCTTAACCGACTGAGCCACCCAGGCGCCCCAGTTTAATAACTTTTCTAACGAATTCTGTAAAGTATGTATTCTTTGCCACTTGTGGTCACTGAAACCTCTGTTCAGTTAACCTAGTGGTCAGTTAATGATTACACAGAGATTTCTTTAAATGCTAGAACCAGTAAGTCTCCCAGGATTTACCAAGGGGTTCTGTGTGTTTGTGTTGGGCATGTCTTTATTCCTAAGGCAGCTTACTCTACCCCAGCCTCCAATTCCTGCTTGGGCAGAGCCTCAAGGAGATGAATTTTTCTCTGAGTCTGTGCATAGCCTTGACATGCATGTGACTTATAAATTCCCAGAAATCTTTGAGGATTTTCAAAACCCTCTATAAATATTCACTTCTTTCCAATGTTTCCTTTTAAGTTTTTTGGCCACCTTTTTTTTGTCCCAGCTCTTGGGACCACCCCAGACTGCTGTAATATTAAGCAATTGCTACCGATTGTCTTGGAAAATGGGCAAAGTGGGAAAAGCTGTTCACACTGGCTGAGCTCTGAATCAGGCCAAATAAAAACAAACCCTACAAGTAGGTGGTTCTTAAGAACTGCCAGACAGTCAAATATTGGTGATTCTCCGGGGATGGGCCCTGAAAAGAACTTCAAACCTGTTCTGTTTGCTCTAGTGGCTGCTAAGCTGTTCATTTTTACTGCAATTTTTTAAAAAGAAATATGCTAATTTTAACTGTGACTTGTGACTATTGTATTTGTTTTGAAATGTTTAATAATACCACCCCACGTTTTACTTACAAAACTTCAGTCCACCTTTTGCTACAAACCTCATTGGAGACTATTAAGTATATATATGTTTTGTATGAGATTTACTGTTTATTCATATGAATCAATAAGGAAGCAAAACCACCTTCCCCCTACCCATCTCCCACAGACACACCTTTCCAGTTTTAAAATGTATTTTATAAAAGCTCTTTGTATTTTTTCTCCTGGGAAAGAGATCCATATCCACTTAACCCACCAATAGGTTTTCAGGGCTATTGTAGAACTTGGGGGGGGGGGTGAAACTGGATGAGAGCAAGTTAAAAAGCCCCAAAGTTCACTACTCTTACTGAGATTCAGCCACTTTTTGAATAAATCTGCAGACTCTTGCAAGCCTTGGGTGAATTTTCAAAGTTCTGAAAGTGTTGATTTTTAACACTGTTGGCCAATGTTCTCATTGTTTTAATGGAGAAACAGATTTCCAGAGGTCCTTACCTTGCCATTCTGGAAGTCAAAACTTGGCCCATGTAAAAAAAAATTTTGTTTTCTTGTTTTTGAGTTGTAAGTGGTCTTCCCATGTTCCGACACAAGCCCAGTGTCTGATATATGCATTTCATACATTTTGTCCCAGTCTGTATTTTGCTATTTTACTAGTCGTGTTCTTCCATGAGCAAAAATTTTAACGTTGATGTAGTCCAAGTTATCTTTGGTTAATTTTCTTTGATGATTCTGGCTTTAGGGGGGTGGTGTTATCTAAGAAAACTTTTGCTACTCCAAGTTTGCCAGGATTTTCTCCTGTTTCTTTTTTGAATTTTTTTTTTAGTTTTTTTTTTTTTATTTTACATTTAAGCTCATCATCCATTTCATGTTAATTTTTGTGCATTATGTTAAGGTAAGGATTTATGTTTTATTTCTTTCTGTATGGGTATCTCCTTTTTTGTTTTACAAAAAAATTGACCGTTAAGATACGTGCAGAATCACTACAAATGAGAACAAATTTCTGCTTCTTTCGTATCCTTAAATGTATTAAATAGATTCCTTCTCCACCTAATCACTTTTATTTCACCCTGGAGAGTGCCATATTCAATATGGCAAATGTCCTTTATCTCCCTGACCACATTGCGGTCTGTTACCTCTGCTGACATCGCTGTCATTACTCTTCAGAGATTACAGGACTGCCCACATGTTCACATTTGTAGAACTTTATAATAAAATTCTGTGAGCCATGGTTATCATTCATAGTGCATAACTGTGATCTTATTGTCTTAATTTGCTTGTTTAGGACCTACTAGTATAAAAATACTTTTGGTTCTACCTGATGTCAGCCCGAATTTAGATGATTACATTCACTATAAGTGCCCTCTGCTCCCCAAAATGTGTAAATGTCAAAAGTGAAAAAAGCATATATGGAAATGGATAGTAACTTTATTTCTCTCTACCTTCCACTCCCCCTTCCCAGCCCAAAGGAAAAAAAAAAAATCCATTCCACTCTTTCTGAATTTGTCAGGTCAACCTGAATCATATAGGACTAAAATGCCTATTTGTGAATCATGGTTGGCCACCCTCCCCAAGTTCATTAACATCTATCGTATTTAACAATGAACACTTCTTTGACTCTGGTCTCCCTTCCAGGCTGTGCAAGATATTTCTAATTTCAAACACATATTTTGAAAAAGCATAAAATTAGAATTTTCTAAAATTAAAGTCATAAAATGTGAAAGAAACTCTGCGGGTCAGAATATATGAAGAGGGGCACCTGGGTGGCTCAGTCTAAGTGTCTGACTCTTGATCTTGGCTTAGATCATGATCTCACAGTTTGTGGGATGGAGTCCCGCATTGGGCTCTGTGCTGACAGAGAAGAGTCTGTTTGGGATTCTCTCTCCCTCTCTTTCTGCACCCCTCCCCCAACTCGTGCTCTCTCTCACTCTCTGTCTCTCCCTCAAAATAAATAAACATTTAAAAAAAAGAACATATGAAGAAAAACTTTGTTAGATATGTTTGAGATAAAGTGACTTGGCAAATAAAAAAATATATGTGGTATAAACTTACAAACCACATAATCAACCACTGAGTTGAAACACCTTTCTCAGCTTTTAAAATATTCCTTAATAGATAGAAGGGAATGAACAGGTGAAAGCTAAGAAAAGTCAAGGCAGATGGAATAGAGACTTGTAAAGACAGAACACTGAAGAATTTATACTATGGCAACGTTTGTCTTTTTTTTTTTTTTTTTTTTTACACAGAATAATCTGGAGGTAAAGAAGCATTAAAGCAAAAATATAATAGTGAATCGTAGAGAGAAACTTCAAGACTGACATAAGAGGGCTAAACCCAAGGCTCACATGGATTCCTCAGGCAAGAATTGGAGCGGTCTGAAATAAAAGCAGAAGGGGTGAAGAGTTTTGCAGGAAAGGCTGAGAGTAGGCTGGCCAGTTTCCTTGATGTACTCTTGCCTCTGGTCAAAAAACAACTGGAAGGGAAAAACATTTTCTATATCTAAAAGTAAGGCGTTCTTATAATAGTCTGCTTTCATTCTTCTACCCTGGGAAGTTCTTTCATTTGCCAAACACTGTATTTCTCCCTGTTGAGATCTTAACTGCCATTGGGATAACATGATAAAAATGTTCCTGCAGGCGATTCTTTTGAAGCAAAACAAAACCAAACTAAACTAAAATAAGGGTCGCATATTTCCACGGGTACATGTTTACTTTGCTTTCACTTTTAGGTCCTGTATTATCCACGCCAGCTGTGTTTTAATAGCCAAGATTGCACTTACTTATAATGCAACATATAACTTCACTGAGGGTGAAAGGTTGCTTTTAAGTGTATCAGTCTGGGAAGAGAGACAGTGAGAGCTGTATTGACTCATGATGCTTCCTGAAGTTACTAGAACAGGGCAAGAAAGATTCACTTATGAATCTGCAGCGCCATGTTTCTTCTGTAACTTACAAAGAGAGGTGATTTATTTTTTTTTAACTGTTAAAAAAGAAAATTCAACTGAGAAAATTTTAAGATTTTATTGGTTTTATTTATTCAATGATTCTTAAGTCAGGCAGTATCCCATCTAGCAGATAGTAAGGAGCTCCGGGAACTGCAGGAAATGAAAGACTCTTATAGGCAGAAGGGAGCAGGAAGACAGAAGTCATAGTAGGCAAAAATTGGTTATTGTAAGGTTACTGTCTGTTAGAGGATGGCAGGGGTCCATTGGTAGTTAAGTGGATTACCTAACTAATCAGTGCTGATCACGGGATTCCTGATTGACTGGTGTAAGGTTCCATTTCTGGGAGAGCAGAAAATCTGTCTTCGTTTGGTGATGTGGAGCTTAGAGTAAAGCAACTCCATTTGGGGTCTGTTGTCTTGTTGTTAACAAATGCATAAGATTAGGTACACAGAGGAAATTTCTTTTGTAACCCAGAAATGAGCTGGAGCCCCCTTGTCTCTCTAAGTCTAATATCTTCAGATCTCCTTTGGGACTTCAAAGTATTATCCACAGTAGCGAGAAGCTTACCCTCTCTTCTGTGCCAGACTCCTTGACTCATATATACTGGTTTGTTTTGTTAATAGCAGCCCAGACATAGGTCTTAGTCTCTTCACATTTTTCCATAAGAAATCAGCACATGGCCTTTTGTGAGACTGATATTCCTCACTGAAGGGAGGACAGGAATGGGTCACCTTTGAATGTATGACTTTCACTGTCTCATTGAGTCTCTCTCCCCTTTGGCCCTTTTGTGCCTGCTTCTCTCCCTCTCAGATTGGCCATTTCTCCTTCGGTGACTACAGATTTTTCCTTCTCCTTAGCCCTCTCCAGTTTCTACTCAAATTTGCACGGTCAGATCCATCAGCCATTTCTCTTCATAGAACCCACGCCACCTAAAAGACATTTGTGTTATACATGGTGAAAGCATTCCAGCAAGACCCTTAGACACGAAAGCATATTCAGTGGAATCTGAAAATATGAGAATAGATAAATCTGGAAACCAGCCTCAGTCAGCACTATTGGCCTCAGCATTTTACCAGTTGTTGGATAAGTGGATATTTATAAGATCATCCATATGTTTAAGCTACTATATTCCAATACTTTTTTAAATTGAGGTATAATTGAGATATAACATCATATTGGTTTCAGGTGTGTAACATAATGATTTGATATTTGTATTGCAAAAGGATCACCATATTAAGTTCAGTTAACATACATCACCATACATAGTCACAAAGTTTTTTGTCTTGTGATGAAAATTTTTAAGATCTACTCTCTTAGCAACTTTCAAATATGCAATGCAGTATCATTAACTGTAGTCACCATGGTGTACCTTATACCCCCATGACTTATTTCTTAGGTAAGAGTAAATTTGTACCTTTTGGCTCCATTTTTCAGTTCACATCCCACCCCCTGCTTCTGGCAACCACCAGTCTGTTCTCTGTATCTATGAGCTTGGTTTGGTGTTTTTGTTGCTAATGTTTTATTTTGTTTTTTAGGTTGTATATATATATATATATATATATATATATATATATATATATGAGATCATACTGTGTTTGTCATTCTCTGTCTGATTCATTTCACTTAGCATAATGCCCTCAAGATCCATCCCTGTTGTCACAAATGGCAAGATTTCATTTTTTCCCATGATTGAATTAGCTAGTATATGTACCACAATTTCTTCTTCCATTCATCCACAGGTGGACACTTACACTATCTCCGTGTCTTGGCTACTGTGAATAATGCTGCAGTGAACATGTGGGTGATTATATCTGTTTGAATTAGTGTTTTCATTTTCTTTGGATAAATACCAGAAGTGGAATTGCTGGATCATATGGTATTTCCATTCTTAGTTTTTGAGAAAATGCCATGTTGTTTTCCATAGTGGTTGCATCAGTTTACATTCTCACCAACAGTGTACAAAGGTTCCCTTTTCTCCACATCCTCACCAACACCTGTTATTTCTTGTCTTTTGATAATAACCATTCTAACAGATGTGAGGTGATATCTCATTGTGATTAGATTCACCTTTTCCTGATGATTTGTAACGTTGAACATCTTTTCATGTACCGTGGCCATCTATATGACTTCTTTGGAAAATGTCTTTTCTGGTCCTCTGCCCACTTTTTAATTGGATTTTTGTATTTTTACTATTGAGTTGTATGAGTTCTTATATGTTTTAGATACTAGCCCCTTATCAAGATACATGATTTGTAAATATTTTCTCCCATTCGGTAGACTGCCTTTTCATTTTGTTGGCGGTTTCCTTTGTTGTGCAGAAGCTTTCTAGTTGGATGTAGTCCCAATTGTTCACTTTTACTCCTGCCTCCAACACATTTTGGGGTAAACAGCCTCTCTATCCTTTTCTGAGAATTCTACTCTCTCCTGCCCCAAGAAGAAGATTGTAACAGGCACCAGACGTAAACCTTGAGTCAAAGTCAGGTTTATATGTCTTACCACTGATCTTCTAACACCAGGTACAATTGTATCCAAATGTCCACTATTTAATACGTCAGCTGAACATCGGTAGTGCAAACAAGGTAAGGATATCCTGTTTGAAAACTTTTTTTCATAATTTATAGCATTGAACCAGAAAACCTAGTTCCTTCTGCTTGTCTCAAATACTTCATATTTATAATGTATGTCATGACTCGTAGGAAAGAATTTTCTTGAAATAAATGAACCTATATTAAAATGAGTAAGTGGGACCTACCTAAAACTTAGAGAAAAATCTTCATCTTACAATCGAGCAATTCAAGGCAAGTTTGTGTCAGATCACTTAGAAGTTGGATAAATCCTGCCTAGGTAACTCCAGTTGTCATGGTCAAGAATGTACCTGAGGTTTACCATGCTAAATTTAGAAATGCAGACTCAGGGGCACCTGGGTGGCGCAGTCGGTTAAGCGTCCGACTTCAGCCAGGTCACGATCTCGCGGTCCGTGAGTTCGAGCCGCGCGTCAGGCTCTGGGCTGATGGCTCGGAGCCTGGAGCCTGTTTCCGATTCTGTGTCTCCCTCTCTCTCTGCCCCTCCCCCGTTCATGCTCTGTCTCTCTCTGTCCCAAAAAAATAAATAAACGTTGAAAAAAAAAATTTAAAAGAAATGCAGACTCAAACTTTTCCAGAATTTCCAATAATCTTGTTTCTACTCCACAGTCATAGGCTTTTTGCCTTTGAAATAGTCCCTTAATATAGGATGTGAAGACTATATCTTTCACAGTATCTACTCCCTTTTACAGATCTCATTTTTTGTAACCAGGTGTTTTTTCTATCAAATTATTTTTAAATCTGTCTTCCTAGATACATGATTAAATTCTCAACCTCTTCTAGTAGAATAGATTTTAGACACTGAAGTATATAACTCAATTGTGCAACTCAGAATTGACCTCTGGGTTTTGTATGTCTCCAGTACAATTATTTAAACTACTTGACATTAAAATATGAAGCCATTCTGTCATTTTTGAGCAATTTCCTGAATAATTTCCAATTTCCAAGTCATTTGTACACAGGAAACTGCTGATTAACAAAGGTTGCACCCAATGAAGTCAGGAGCCTTTCATCTAATTATGAACATTTCTTATTATCATCAATTAAGTCTGCTGTGACCCTGGAACAACTTTTCATATTTGAAAACAAACTATGGAAAACACTAATGGGGACCAAAAGCATCACCAACCTGCCCACGCAACTAATAGTCAAGATCCTTATCAAAATCTCTGCTGCAGAGATCTCTGGAGAGACATGTGTTTGAAGTATTACCCATCTAATGACATATGTAAGACTATACTTTGAGATTAAATAATAAAAAGCATTATAAATACTACTTATGGGATGAATAAGTTATGGGGAAGGGGTGTACAGCATAGGGAATGTAGTTAATGGTATTGTAATAGTGTTGTATGGTGACAGATGGTAGCTACACTTGTGAACATAGCATCACTGTATTGCACACGCGAAACTAATGTAACCGTGTGTCAACTGTACTTGGATTAAAAAATTTAAACAAATAATAAGTCTTTAAAAAGTATCTACAAAACTTTTGACTCAAACAGATGAAAATGTGAGATTACAAGTCCTGAAGGTAACGAGTTAATAGATATATTTTCTCTCATAATGGAGTACCGTCCAATATCAGTGATACTGATTCAGGATAAAATATTAACTTCTTACTGATCATTTTAGGGAGGCTGACCCAGTTCCATTTCTCTATTTTGAATTTTATTCTGTATTTACTATATGAGCAATAACATCACTGTGTGACTTATATAGAATTTCCACATTTAATTCCTTTGTATTCTCTTCTTTTTGAGCTCACTTAAACTCTCAAGTGTCTGGGTTTTGGGTATGTTACTGAGCATGTTATTTCCTTGACTTTTATCAATAGCTTTCCCTACGACGTGTCTTCTTCCGAGGTCACTTCTGAAGTTCGTTCAAATCTCTTGCTCTTTTGTTACTGTCTATTGCCAATGTAATCATCTTGCAAAATGGGGACACTGGGTTGCATTTGTTTTACATAGTTCTAAATTCCTCTCCCGGGTCACCCTGTCAATGTTTGAATGCGGTTTAGGGAGTGTTCCCTCTTTCTCATTGGCATCTTTAAGTATTCAGCCTCCTGGCCTTCCCTTTTGAATTTTGCCACATCCAACAAATATCTTCAGGCTGGAGCAGTGCTTCCAAGCCATATTGGAGCCCTAAGCAAAAGGAAAAAGATGTGTCCCTATCTACATTTAACAGAATAGCCTTATATTTGAACCAAATGGAAAAGGTAATAAATAATAGCTCTACAATTTAATAAAATTTGACTATCTAAATTTCTGTGTTGCCTGATCTTTTTTTTTTTTTTTCTTTCACCATTGTCAACCCTCAGACTCCCCGGCCCTAGGTTGAGACACTTCCCACCGAGCAATAATGCTGTATGCAAAACAATCTGAACTTATTTAAAATTTCAATATCTTACTTATCAGATTTTTTCATTAATTTTAATTTTTTAAAAATACTACATTAGGGGCGCCTGGATGGCTCAGTCAGTTAAGCGTCCGACTCTTGATTTCAGCTCAGGTCATGATCTCACAGTTAGTGGGTTCGAGCCCCACGCCAGGCTCTTCATTGACAGTGTGAAGCCTGCTTGAGATTCTGTCTCCCTCTTTCTCTGCCCCTCCCCTGCTCGTGCTCTGTCTCTTTCTCTCAAAATAAATAAACTTTAAAAAAAGGTTAAAAAAAAAACACTGCATTAAAATATTATTTATCTTGATTAGTGAGATTTGTGGCACTCTCTTAAATGTTGTGCCCAGCTAAGTGTGTCACTGACCATACCCTAATCTTTGTTCTGAGCTTGAAATTTTCTTCAAAATAATCTCTGAGCATTCAGCATGGTACATGCCTTTAATCTTTCCCTTTGAGGGAAGAAAACACGTATTTCTTTCCCTGACATTTCAGTGGGTTCAGCTCCTTGACCATCATTACTCTTTGGAGGAGTTGGAGGTGGGAAAGGAGGAAAGGTATATCACCTGGTACATCAACCAAATTACTTATCTGTGGTCCCAACATTTTCCTCCCTTTCTGGCCTCACTCCCTGAGTCTCCTTAGATACTCAACCGCATCTAACCTGGTCAGTGAATGTTGAGTTCCAGGATTCCATTCCAGACCTCTTCTCCCTTCCCACCCCCCGCCCTTACTCTGACTCACTAGCCTTTTTGCACCTTTGTCTCAGCTTTCTGGACCTCCTTTCTCCTCAGGACGTTATGTAGCCATCTGCTGTCCTCTCATTGCAGCCATACCCTTTCAAGTTCTCATCCTTTGGGACTAGGAGAACAATACAACTTGGGGCACCTGGGTGGCTCAGTCGGTTGAGAGTCTGACTCTTGGTTTTAACTCAGGTCATGATTTCATGGTTGGTGAGCTCAAGCCCCACATCAGGCTCACTGCTATCAGTGCAGAGCCAGCTTCCGATCCTCTGTCCCTTTTTCTCTGCCCCTCCCCCACTTGTGCTCTCCCAAAAATAAATAAATATTTTTTAAAAAAGAGAGCAATGAAACTTAATATTATCAATTTTTGTATACATTTAATCAGAATACTATCCTGTTTTCAGAGAGGTCCAGATCATGAGCTTACTTTCCTATTTTTTTTAAAAAAGCAGGGGGAGGGGCTGTTAGTATCAATTTTATAACTTGAAGTCAGAACTTGATTACCGAGTAAGAGCAGAGGACAATTTCTGAATGGCTGTTTCTAAACACTATTTTTTCCCCCTGAATCAAATGAGTCTCAAAAAACAGACTTTCCCCTGAGTCTGTAAAGAGGTTTAGTACTCCTACACCAGACTAATCTTGTAGACTCTACACATTATTTATTGTAAATATATTTACACCCCTTCCATCATTTTAATACACATTATGTGTTATTTGCTTCACATTTTTAATTTTGTATAATTTAAAAGCATTTTATTTTACAACATAATTGCTGCAGTGAATTATTATTACCCATAATTTTGAGTACATTGTGCAATTCAAAAATTATTCACAGCTCAGGATCAGATGTAAATAATTTTCACTACTGTTTTTTCTTCCAGTATATTAGCTGTGTTAATAATCAGCTGGACAAACCTGTTAAGTGACCGAAGTTTCTGGGTTTGTTTGGTTTTTGTTTTTGTTTTTCTTTTTCTTTTTTTTAGTTTCCCCACTACAATAATGAGGACATGATTAATATCCACCTCACGGGCTACTGAGGGATCCAGTGAATCAACATGTGCCAAGTGCCCAGAACACTGCCTGTTACACAGAAGTGCCCAACCCAGCAAGTGTTAACCACCATCATTATCATTATTAATATGTATGGGGTTCTTTCGTGTCAAAGTTCGTTTGTCTTTTCTTGTCTAAATTGTTTCTCGTGTTGAATAAATTGTACTGTTTTGAATTCAAAACAGATCTCAATTATCGTATTAATCTTTCTGCCTTGTGAAATGAATTAATAAAAAGATATGTCATAACTTACCAAAAAATAGGGTTTCTCTTACTTTTTTATTGAAGACCAGGATTTTCTGGGGTAAATAGAGTCCCAAATGTGATGAGTTTGGATTATTAGAGAATAGAAATAAGAAGTACAGGGTTTAGGGTGTTCTTTTTATTATAACGTCTTTTTTAGGTGGAATAGATAGGAACTACTGAGTAAGTAACAGTCAAAATATGCATTTAGAAGGAGATAGAACACAAAATTCTAGAGTTCTGGGTATGTATTTTCTGACTAAGAAAAGCCATTTTATAGTCCTTGAAATTTGGAGGTTGGGCAAGATAATTTTTGCTTTAGAAGTCTGGACAAGAATGAAACTTAACCTTGGAAAAACTACATTCAACAGAATTTCATTTACCTAATCATGGAAATTTAGAGCATGAAGGAATCTTAAAAATTGCTTGGTTTTACACCTACCTTGTGTTTGAGTGGCAGTGAGATCACACACAAGCATACAGTAGTTAAGGTAGACTTTGGTCGTAACAACTGTGAACCTCAGCATATCTAACACTTCTTTTTTTTTTTAATGTTTATTTTTGAGAGAGAGAAAGAGAGTATGAGTGAGTGAGGGGCAGAAAGAGAGAGGGAGACACAGAATCTGAAGCAGGCTCCAGGCTCTGAGCTATCAGCACAGAGCCTGAAGCAGGGCTTGAACTCACAAACGGTGAGATCATGACCTGAGCTGAAGTCGAACGCTTAACCAACTGAGCCACCCAGTTGCCTCTCTAAAACTTGACTTCTATATCAACTTCTGTGGGGTTGAAATTCTTAAATTCATCAACAGTGGAATTTTGTTTCTAATTTCCCATCTAAAAGACTGTGTCTTCTGTTATATAATGCAAGTGACTGAGTGGAACACATTATTTCAGTAAAATGTTGACATTCTGTATATTTATCTTATCTTAATATTTCCTTGGATGAAACTTTTATTGTTAAGAGAATGAGTTCTTAACTTTAAAATGGAAGAATAACTTCCAACCTTTTTCATAAAGAAATATCTACATTTGGAAGAATTATTATAAGGAATTCTCTCCATTATATCTACAAATCAAGGGTAGAGGATATTTTAGTCACCACAATAACAAAGACAACTACTGTTTATTAAGAGCTTCTGGTATGCCCATGGCAGAAAAGAACAGCTTGCACGAGAGTGAGACCAGGTGTCTACGGAATCATAATGGGACCAGAGTTGCCTCCCTACCACCAATATGTGGTGAGATTAGATCAACTTGAAGATTCCTTAGCCTCCAACAAGAGCCAAACTGAAAAGGTCTAAGCCCTCTTGTTTATTGCTTCTACCATCTGAAGTTCAGACAAAAGCTACTACATTGACCAATCCTTGTTGATGTGACTATCTACCTTAGTTCCTTTTTGCTTCGGAAGACACCTGTTAGCCTCTTCTTGACTTCCTTATTTTTTACTGCCTGGACAACCTCTTATTATTTTTCCCATGGCCTTTTTGCTACTATGTTCTCTTCTCAGCCTAGACTTCTTTTCTTTATTTGAAGCCAGAATTAATCTACTCTTAGGGGGAGAGATTCTTGACATGGAATTAGCAATGAATTTTTGGATATGACACCAAAAGCACAGACAACAAAGAAAAACAGACAAGTGGGACTACATCAAACTAACAAGCTCTTGCACAGCAAAGGAAATAATCAATAGAATGAAAAGGCAGCCCATGGAATGGGAGAAAACACTTGCAAGTAATATATCTGATAAGGGGTTAATTTCTAAAATATAACCACTCATTCTGAAACCCCACACGTATACACAAACACCACAGAAAAACCTAAAAAAAACCCAAAAAACGCACACACACACACACACACAAACTCTTGAGATTATAGTGATCAAAATATTCTTTTGTATTTTCCTCATATAAACAACACTGTAGGTTAGGAGATCATATCTAAAATTAAATCAAAGTATTCTTACATCCAGAGATATATATTTAATTTATTAGAGAATATTTTAAGCTGACGTCAAGCATTGTAATATAATTTTCTTGATGGGAGAAGTATAATATGACAAACAAAACACTTGAGAATGTTTAGGTATCCTCTCAAATATATTAACATGATAAGATAAAATTTTAGTCCTCAAACTGGAACAGAGCAGTTAAGGTAGCAGGCACTGGCCGATAATCAGCTAAGGCTTGCTAATTAAATTGTACTGCAGCAGATAACAAAGCAGTTGATGATGCCCAGCATATTCCATGATTGTCTCAAATTGCTGTTACTTTTGAAACAGAGCAGTAGCTTTCCACTTGAGTATTTTCCAGACCAAAAAGAACTGTTTGTATAGGCGCATACGCTTACAGGTGTTTGGTGGCTATTTCTAAGTATTTTTCAATCAAGGTTTTAATACACACAACAAGCTTTGATGGTCCCCCCCCCCTGTGAATTGGCATTGTCAAGTACACAATCATAAGATTAAAGTCAGAAACCTGAAAAATCCTGTCTCCACCAGGAATACAAAGGTGTGCCTCACTTATTCACCTATTGTCACATATCTTGGGGTATTAGAATATGGTGCTAATAGTGAGTTTTAACTCTCAAGAGGTAGCTGCACTGTAAACCAGTATCAAACAAACATGTTTTCCACTCTAAAGAACTCACTGAATATGGAATGTGCTGCCTTAAGAAGGTTCTTTTCAACACTAGAGGTATTCCAGTATACTCTAGATAACGGTAGTATACTGTAGATAGAGGTATTCCGTCTATACGCTAGATGTAACTGTGATGTCAAATTGGAGTTTCAAGCCCTAGGTGATGGTTAAACATGTTTTGGCTGACTTATCAGTCCCATTGGTGAGAACTTAGTCACCGAACACAGAAACTGTAAGTCTAATCGATCTGTCTGGGCTATGCTGGCAATATTCAATATAAACAATGACGTCTCTGGTTTTCTCAAAACTCTTTCCAAGAAGGCATAAAATCAGTCATATGAAGTCATTGATAAAGTGAAAAATGACCTCAGATTTGTATGACACTCTTATCTTCAATTCTAGATCGCCTGAACGGTAGCAAACCAACTCATTAGGAAGAATCTATCTAACATGCACCATATGGTAGATTGTTTTGTGAAGCAGAAGATCCAGGTTATATTTTATACTTTGTTTTAGCTGATGGTGGAACTTATGGAATGATTGTCTCGCTTATTATATCCTTTTATGTCACCATAGGCTTCACCTCCAGATGCTTATCACAATTACAAATCTCACATTTGAAGAAACTGTTTGATTAATGGCTGAATCCCTCAGCCAGACGGAAGTCCATGAGAACAGGAACATTGCTAGGTGTCACTGTGTGTTGTATACCCAGCATTTAGCACAGATCCAGGCACAGCTCAAATATTTGCTGAATACATGACTGAATAAATTAAAGTTTTCCAGACCTCAGTTTCTCTGTATGTATAATAGAGAGAGAGTTGTGGACTTCTGTTTCATGGGTTCTAGCCTTCAGAAGCTTAACAACTATTTGGAAATAGAAGACACATGTATGAAACTAGAGAAGAAAGAACAGCCTTTCTCAAGTGTTCTCTTGTGGGTTATTGAGTTCAGAAAATAAATAAATATGTCTGCAATTTGGATAACAGAAAGGATTTAGGAAGACATTTCTAGGTTAATGGTAGAGAAATGACAAAAGCAAAGACATAGGCAAAAATGAAGACGGGATGTTCAGGAGAATGTGCAGATATTTTCCATATCTGAATGTTTGTATGATTAAGATCTCAACTTACCCTATTAATATTTGTTACACTATGTAATTAAATGATGGAACAAATGTCATAGCCCAGATCTTTGTGGCTTGGCTTCATCAGAATTATTTAATTGTATTTGTTGGCTCCTGGAAGTTCAGATTACAAACATCACATCCCAAATCTTGGGGAGATCAAATGACAATGCAATACTCCCTGAAGAAAATAATGGCCATCTCCATCATGCTGTGTGGAGGCAGGTTATAATAATAGAGACGTTTGCCTTCTTTCAGAGATAAAGGGGAAAACTTCAAGTGCTTTAAGCCTGAAAAGCAGGTAGATAGTAACAGTTTATAATAGTCTCTGAAATGACCAGAAAGAGAATTCCAATTGCCTGAATGATTGGAAGTGAGACTTGAAGTCAGAAAATTCAAAGGCTCTTTACAAAGCCATACCCCTCACATTTATTTAAAGATGTATGTGATCAGAGGCACACAATTGTACAAGTCCAGCAGCCTTTTTGCTTATCCAAGAGAATATACAGCCGCCTGGCACAATGCTTTTGATTAATACCACTGAAATCAGAAAGGAGAAACCCAGGTGAGGATAAAAGGCAACTAAATGCACACACAAGTACAAACAACTCCATGAAGAGTGTAGAATGAGGACTACTTCTTATTTTTAGGTAATTTTTTTAAAAAGAAAGTCACAACAACAAATAAAAAATAAAAAAAATAGAAGAAAGCTAACAAAGTATTTTCAACAAGTAAAAGCCCATGTGTACGTTCCATAGTTTTGACTGGTGGTACAAGGCACATTGAAGAATAAAATTTAAACTAAGATTTATTAGCAGGAAAAGTACTTTTTAGTGAATCTTGGTTTATCTTTCACTTTTGGGTGTAAGGAACTAGTTTTCACATTGGACGAGACTTCAAGTTGTGAAAACCTCAAAAACTCTATTTATAAATCTCCTGTATTACAATATTCCCCAAATCTATCTTTTTGTTTCTCATATATGCTTGAACACTAAGGTAAAATGTGTCTGCAAATCACCCCTTCAATATTAGTAGGATAAAGCAGAATAGTTCTTAGTGCTCTGGGTCTACAGAGAAGGGGAAGTTATGATTCCTAGCCTTGGGAGAATTCACAGAAAGCTGTGGGAACGACAGAAGATAGCTAGTAGAGTAGAGCAGTGTTGCATTGATGAGTGTACATTGAGGATTATAGCAGTTAGAGGAGAATGATTCCTGGGCTCCCTCCATGAGGCCCTCTGGTTTAATGTGGACTTTGTAGAATGACCGGAATTATTAGGGTTGCAGAAATGGCGGATGGAAAAGACAGCGTAAGAAAGGTGTGGATGTTGGATTTGATGGTTTCGTTTGGGTTACTAGAGAGTAGGACAGTCTGGCTAGAACCGGAGATGCATGGGGACGGGGAAGGGGAGGCAAGATTGATTTTTTAAAATTAAGATCATGAATAAAATGAAGGAGCAAACACCGTTATAATTTAAAGCCTTCTTTGGGGCGCCTGGGTGGCGCAGTCGGTTAAGCGTCCGACTTCAGCCAGGTCACGATCTCGTGGTCCGTGAGTTCGAGCCCCGCGTCCGGCTCTGGGCTGATGGCTCAGAGCCTGGAGCCTGTTTCCGATTCTGTGTCTCCCTCTCTCTCTGCCCCTCCCCCGTTCATGCTCTGTCTCTCTCTGTCCCCAAAATAAATAAACGTTGAAAAAAAAATTAAAAAAAAAAATAAAGCCTTCTTCAATATTACAGATACCCTCTTTTTTCCTAAGTGTTAAGTTTCCCTATGATCTCTAACGTTGTGGGGACCAATGATTTACAGTCGTGGATCGCCTTAAATTCAATGATTTATCTGATTTTGGAAGATGCAGCCTAATCGTAGAGTCTTGCCTAGAGTTCAGAAGGGAATTCTGAGAACAGTGTTCTTAGTAGTAAGCCTTCATCTCCAGTGGGAAAATCATGTTTGTATATAAGTATCATTTTTAGTATCTGCAAATGTCATGCAGACCCTTTGTTTTTACTTCTGTCACCTGCACATAGTGCATATTTAGTTAGAATCCCCTCCAACTTTGAAAGGTCTATTTACCCTAGTGCAAAAATATCCTTAGTTGCGATATGGGTTGTATAGACTCATCAAATATGTTCCTCTCTCCTAATGTTAAGATATGGTAAGGCAGTGGGTTAGCAATTCTTTACATGCTTTTAAGGCTGATAAAGAAACGAATGGATAAGTAAAGCAATTGCCCATAATTTCACATTAGGATATGCCTATTCCTCTTTCTGTTTATTCCCATTTTGATTTATCTACGTGCATCTATAATACACGTACAATTTGCCAGTTTGTTCTTTCACCTGACACCATATGATAAATATTTTTCCATAATTCTATAGTTTTAAAAATAGGTATCATATTTTTAAGTGCTTCTTTTAAACTTCCTCAGTAATTTTGAAGCACTGATTGTACTGTTTTCACTCATTTTTGCTTTCATAATGCTTAATTCAATTCCTAATATTTTTTCAATGCTACAATTACGTATTTATATTTTATTTTTTAGGTTACTTTCAATTCTCTTCTAGAGAAGATAAGGTGTGATCTCAAAGCTATAGGTCTTCTCATAGTTTATTAATTAAATCCCAGAATCTGAAACCCCAATTATTTTATTCTTTCATTTAAATTATTAAAAATTAAAAAAAATTTTAAATTTGAGAGAGTGCATATGATAGGAAGGTGGGTAGAGGCAGAGAGAGAGAGAGAGAGAGAGAATATCTCAGGCTGAGCATTAAGCCCAACTCAGGACTCAATCCCATAGCCCTGGAAACATGATCTGAGATGAAATCAAGAGTCAGATGCTTAACCAACTGAGCCACCCAGGTGCCTCTGTTTTTATTCTTAAACAAGCTTTGGTTTGTTATTTAGACTAGTTATTTAGACTAATCACCAGCACCTCTTATCCTTGTAGGACCCTTATTTTATTAAGCAATAACCACGCACTTCAGTGACTTTGTTCTATAATGAGGACATGGTTCCGGTGGTCATCAAAGGTATTGGTTTTTCCCCCTGTTCCATAATATAATTGGAGAGTTTACATATTATTTAGGTTTGGGGTTCTGGATTACACCAATCTGTGTATTTTAGAAAAAGAATTCTTGGGTGAGTAGTTGTCTGAGATCTTGCAGTTCAAGAATACCTACCTACTGCTTTCACATACAAATGACACATGGCTGAGTGTTTTAGTTAAGATCTGTTTCCTTTCAGATACCAGGCCATGAACCAACACTGATATCTGTGATGAGGTTCAAAAGCATCCTAATTTTAATGGTCTTGAAAGTACATTTTCTTTGCATAAAGATTTGAAGAATTTTTTAAAATCTTTCAAGTGTGAACATTTCACCAGATTATGTATATGTGCTGACTTACAATTGATTTTGCTTGCAATATCAGAAACACTTTGAATAGCCAACAATATTTTTTAGTTTGCATACTGACTATAAAATCTTTTTCATATTCTTTTTTCTTCCCTGCTAATTCCTACAATTTGCATGTTGGCTTTCTACATTTTATCTTCTACACCTGCCATTTTTTCTGTCTTGTTCTTTTCACCAATTATTTTTTTCCCTATTTGTTCTTAGCTTTTCCTTTTACATTTTCTTTCTCTTTGGTGGAATTGATTCCTCTACATACCACTTCCAATGGAAATCTTACTTGCTCTTTTGCAAAATTAATTGCAATTTCTTTTCATAGCTGTTTTATTGTCCTGAAAATACATCATATTTTTGCTCTAAAATACTGCATCTTGTATATTGGACCTATTTCTAGAGTGAATATTAGCTCCAGGATTTTTCTTCCTTCTTTCTTTCCTTTTCCCCCGGAATTTTCACATTGATCTAAAACATTTATTCCTGCCTTATTCATGTTTCATTTATAAATCTGATTAATTCTTAGAGGAAAAGGCAACATGGGCCCTTGCTTCAAAAGTCTCTTTCTTTGACCAGTTAACAACAGAATGCACTTCCATCCCATCCTCTAGGTTCCTTGTTAGGCTCAGAGTTGTTAGTGACATTTTTAGAGTATGAATTAATGACATGATTGTAATGGAGAAAGAAGTTGAAAAACATATTTCTTGAATTCAAAATTGAGGAACACAGAGATTTACCTTCCACCATTATTATCACAAAGTGCTTCTCCAAGATCTTATATTGGAAAAGACTAAATGGGTGCTTGTGACCAGCTTAACCACGTAGGACTTCCAGATTCAGGAAGGAGATAACTTTGGATTCAGGAACTGTTTCTAATGAATTTAAAAATTTTTTATTATTTATACATGCTATAATTTTACATAACTGTGATTATACACATTCAGAGAAATGGCGATAAGCTTTTTCTTTTCTCCCTTTTTACTTGGCTTCCTCCACCTTGTCTCTTTTCTTATCCCACCAACTTCACACAGCTAAGTCATATTCACAACCTAGTACATATCAATCAACTTCACACAGCTAAGTCATATTCACAACCTAGTACATATCAATTCATACTTTCTCCATGTTTTCTTTTTTAAATTGGGATGAATGGGGCATCTGAGTGGCTCAGTCAGTTGAGCGTCTGACTCTTGATTTCAGGTCAGATCATGATCTTAGGGTTGGAAGATCGAGCCCTGCTTTGGGCTCCATGTTAAGCTTGGAGCCTGCTTGAGATTCTCTCTCTCCTCTCTATACCTTTGCCTCCTCCCCCACTTTCTCTTTCTCTCTCTCTCAAAAAAAATTAAATAAATAAAAGTGGAATGATATTTTACACACTTATCTGCATCATTACACACTCAGCAACTCCTAGTGGCAACCTATCTAAGTGGCATGATTTATGCTTTTTAATGGGTGCATAATATAAAGAGTATATAATGCTTCATGGCATGGGTATACCATCATTTACCCAGTTTTATTCCCTTACTGATGTGTTTTACCATCTGAGCATTTTTATGCTGGTATTTTGACTTCTGTGGGATAGATTTCCAAGTGGACTTTTGGATCAAAGGACAAAGTATTTTTTTTTTAATTTTTTTAACGTTTATTTATTTTTGAGAGAGACAGAGACAGAATGCGAGTGGGTTGGGACAGAGAGAGAGGGAGACGAATCTGAAACAGGCTCCAGGCTCTGAGCTGTCATCACAGAGCCCGATGCGGGGCTCGAACTCACGAGCTGCGAGATCATGACCTGAGCTGAAGTCGGACACTCAACCGACTGAACCACCCAGGCGCCCCTAAGGGACAAAGTATTTTTAATTGAATAGATGATTGCATATTGCTGTCTTAAAAGACATTATATATCATGTAACAGTAATGTATTAGAATACTCTTTCTCTGATCCCTGTCAGCCATAAGTTTCTTGTAAAGTTTTCTTAATTGTCTAACCAATAGAAAATATATCTTACTAATATTGCATTTCTGTGACTTTTAGTTCCAGTATTTCTTCAAGTTTATTAGACATTGGATTTGGTCTTTGATGAATTGTCAGTTACCCTTTTCTCCACTGGGGTTTTTATTTGTTAATGCCTACATTATACTTTAGATAAAAATCTTCTGTCTTTTGAATTAAAAATTGTTTTAACAGTTAATTGTTAACTAGTTGTAGCTAGTTAATTATTTATCTAGTTGTAGCTAGATAAACAAAGTTGTAGCAACTGTGACTCATAATTCATTTTCTGTCTGCACATCATCGCCTGTATTCTAATGGGGCTTATTAACGAGATGATCCTCAAACTTTTATTCATTCTAATCTCCTTCCAGAACACTCTGATTTTTTATCCTGTTAATTCTTTCCAATAATACACAGTCCTAATTTACTAAAAATGAATGGGGAATAGATAAAAAACAACTTAGTGATATTGAAAGAAATAATCCATTCCTACCTAAGTTCTGGATTGTATTTTCAAGAGCCACCACCTGGGTGGCTCAGTTGGTTAAGCATCTGACTCCTGATATCAGCTCAGGCCGTGATCTTGAGGCGGTGGGATCAAGCCCCACTTTGGGCTCCACACTGAGTGTGGAGCCTGCTTGGGATTTGTTCTCTCTGTCTGTCTCTCTCTCTCTCTCCCCTCCCCCTCCCCTAAGCATGCATGTGCATGCATACTCTTCCTCTCTCAAAAATAAACATTTTTTTTTAAAAAGAGTTCCTTTCTTTTTAAAAAAGAGATAATATTTTTGTTTAGCAAACATAAAATAATTTTGTTTTCTGGGGTGCCTGCGTGGCTCAGTAGGTTAAGCCTCTGACTCTTGATTTCTGCTCAAGTCATGATCTCATGGTTCATGGGATCAAGCCCGCGTCAGACTCTGCACTGACAATGAGGAGTCTGCTTGGATTTCTTGCTCTTTCTCTCTCACTGCCTCTTTCCCACTTGTACTCTCTGTCTCTCTCAAAATAAATAAATGAGCATTTTTTTAAATAGTTTTGTTTTCCATAAGGAAAAATCTGAATAACTTTTAAGTGTGAGCTCTATCTTGAAAATCATCTTAGATTCCATTGAGGTTGGGAAAATTAGTATTTGTTCAATCTTTTGACTTCGTAGCTGGTGTGGTGTTCTGTGCTTCTATACCATTTATCATTTGATCCTTACACCATCACCATGAAGGTGTTATTATTATGATTTCATGGTAGAGAAAATGGAGGCTCAGAATAACTTGCCAAGATTACACGGCTAATAAATATGTGAGCTGGGATTCTATCCAATTCTGTCCTCACCTCTGTAGCCTCCCTGTGTAAGTTTAACAGAACAGTTGAATCTCAGAATGGAGGACCAGAACTGAAAGAGCTACATACAAATAGTTCTGACAATTGCCCACCTACCTGCTCTGATGGTTTCAAACATAAAAAAGAAAATTAATGTACAGGGCCCCTTTTTTATTTTGTTGAAATCCATCAAACAAATAACAGATGAAATTTATAATAACAGAATATAGGGCTTATCTTTCATCTTATAATGAGAGAAGGTGAAGCCATCAGTTTGGTGGCCTGGATTTCCATGAATTTATTAAAACATTCCACTGAATGTGATAATGTTAAAGTATCCCCTCTAATGACTCATATCACTAGCAGGGAGAAGTCTCTGGAAAAGGGACTTGGTCCCATGCTGGTCCATGAACTGCTTTTTACACATTGACTGCAAGATAATTACATGATATAACAGTACAGTTTTAGAAACTTTACAAAAATTTAAGAGGACACTCCTATATTTGTTGAATTTAATAATAAAAAATACGGGAGTGTATTTTGGATTTTTTTTTTTAGTTTATCTTTAAGGGCACCTGGGTGGTTCGGTCAGTTGAGCGTCTGACTCTTGATTTCAGCTCAGGTTGTGATCTCACACTTTATGAGATAGAGCCCCATGTCGGGTTCTGCGCTGGCAGCATGGCGCCTGCTTGGGATTCCCTCTCTCCTTCTCCTTCTGCTCCTCCCCCGTTTGTGCACTCTCAATCTCTCTCTCTCAAAATAAATAAATAAACATTTAAAAAAAATTATCTTTAGAAAAACACCTGGTCCATACCTGTTACATGGTAAATAATAATCGCATCTTTAGTATAATATTTATTAATATTTTATATTACAGAAGTATGGTGTGTGATAGATAAGGAAAAAAAATATGTGGCCTTGTATTAGAAGAAGCACTGGTTTAGAGCTTTGCCTACTGGTAAACTTCACTCCTGAAAGAGATCTTGGCTCTATCATTTCAACACAAGATATCCTCCCCAGTTGCTAAGGCAGGAGAGAGAAAAAATTCCACCTTCCATGTGTTTTTATTTCATTAGATATTCTATTTTATATATATACATATATTTATATTTACATATATTTATATTTATATATATATACATATATATATATATTGTGTTGTGTCATAGGGGTCTGAAAGATAGGTATATTTGTTATAAATCTCATCTTTAGAATGTAATGTCTATGAGTAACTTGGTTATTTTGTTTACTGATTTGTCCCCAGAACCTAAAACAGTGTCTCACACATAGCACTCTGAATTTATAAATTATCTTTCTAATTTTACTTTTTACTTACCTTATGATTCTAAGATCTATTCATGTTATTATTTTTGTATTAGCTTATTAGTTCTGGCTGTATTGTTATCATTGTACTCATATATCATATTTACTTCTCCATTCCCCTGGATACATAGATTACCACTAACTCCTTCATGCTGTGGGCATTGTGCCTGTGAACACTCCCACAGATTATATCTCTCTCTGAACCTTGGATGTAAAGTGTATGAATACTTGATTTTACTCAAGTCTTCAGATTGTTATTCAAAGTGGTTGCACCAGTTCGCTCCTCATAAAAGTGCCTGACTGTTGTCAATTCCCAATGTCCTTGATAGCATCTGACAGGTATAAAATGTGAACTCAGTGTTATTTGAATTGTTCTTCAGCCACTTTCCCATGAAATATCCTGACATATTCTTGTTGACTCTTAGGAGCACTTTTTTATTCCTAGTATTATTTTCTCTTGATTTTACACATTGCAAAAATTTTCTATTTTTCTGTATCCTTGGCTTCTGTTTACTTTAAACTTCTGCTTGCCAATAACTTCTACTTACACATGGGTTTTTGTTTGTTTCCTTAATCATGACTTCCACTGTCACAGTATCTGGGTTTGTCCTTTCTCTGTGTCTTCAGCCAAAAACCCCTCAATATCCAACTGGATTATTCAATCATTGTCATTCTGTTGAGCAAAGCTCTCATGTTGCTTCACCTCAAAGGCTGTTGGTCTAGCTTTTAATTGGGATTTGGATTATATAATATTTCATGGAAAATCAGTTATGAGACTAAGGTGGCAGGATTGGATTGTTCCAATATGGCATGTTATGTAGAAGAGAAATGGACGTGCACATCCTTTAGGAAGGGATGGCGAACATGACAGACATTCTGAAACTTGGGATTTCAGTACTAAGCCCCTTGCAGTTAATGAAAACTCTTAGCAAAATGGGCAACAATGTCCAGTTTGTGTTTTCTTTTAGTTGTTATTTTAAGTTTATGTGAATTGATTTCCTATTTGTTTTATTTTTACATTGATTTTTTAATCTATTGGCAATTACTTTTCTGTACAGTATGAGGTAGGGATTGAAAAGTAATTTATTAAATACTCCACCTACTGATTTGAAGTGCCACCTCCATTATGTATTTAATTTGTGTATAGTTGGCTTTTTGAACTCTGTTCAATCAGTCCTTCTCTTTTGTTATCAGTACCACACCATTTTAAGTACTGCTGCCGTGATACGTTTCCATTATTCTCTTGAAAAATCTTGGATATGTAAGAATTTTTACAAAAATAATAGTATTTTAAGATACCGGTTTTACTGTGTGTTGGAAAGCACCTTTATTTCATCTAGGAATCAGTTTGTAAAGTCATTGTGCAATTTCCTTGTAAACAAGAGTCAAATATGGATATTTGTTTTTATTTTTGTTTTTATTTATTTTTTAAATATTTTTATTTTTTTAATATGAAATTTATTATCAAATTGGTTTCCATACAACACCCAGTGCTCATCCCAACAGGTGCCCTCCTCAATACCCATCACCCACCCTCCCCTCCCTCCCACCCACCATCAACCCTCAGTTTGTTCTCAGTTTTTAAGAGTCTCTAATGCTTTGGCTCCCTCCCTCTCTAACCTTTTTTTTTCCCTTCCCCTCCCCCATGGTCTTCTGTAAGTGAAATAAGTCATACAGGCAAAGACAGATACCATATGTTTTCACTCTTATCCTGAGAAACTTAACAAATACGGATATTTGTTTTTAAAGTGAATCTAATATAAAAGTCAAATTTTAATTTAAAAGACTTTTATGGGATTCTGTGAAACTTTTCTTCATGAAGTGTTATTTAACAAGTAATCTATCCTTGCAATTAAATAGCAACAGAGAGAGATAATGAATCTAGACATGATTTGGGCAAACTATTGGTAATAATGGCATGAAAAGACTGATACCATCCATCTCTTTGCTGAGAGATCTGCTTAGTGTCTATGCCTGGCTAGCATACAGCTCTCACCAATTAATGGCAGTGTTTCTTATCTGAGTTCATTTAAAAACACTTTTAAGAGTCCAGACAACGAGAAGTCGATAGCCTTAGATGCTATCTCTGTGGTACATAGGCATGAGTCACACTGGATGATTTCACTCTAAAAAGGCAAGGACACCAGAGTGTAAGTGGCCTAGAACCCCAAATATTCACCATTTTGATTCATTCATAATAATGCAACTATTACTCATCTTTCTTCTGGGCACTTAGGGTACGTTGTTGGGTTTGAAGTGAATGCAGGATATACAAGTGGAAATGTCAGGTAGGACATTAAATGTACGGACCCGAATCTCTACAGAAAGGTAAAGACCAAAGAACTACATTTGGGAATCCTGGAGTCGATGACATCAACCAGAGAGAGTATATAAAACTAAAATAGAAGAGTACAAGATGAAACTCTAAGGAAAACCAAAATTTAAGGGGTAGTTAGTAGGTAATAAAGTAAACTACGGAAGTTTTAAGAGAGAGAAAGGTATGAAATCAAGAGAAAGGAATGCCTGTCTTCAAACACAAAGAGGTTTCATTGAAAAGAATCCATTGGATTTTAAAATTGGTCATCTGTGAACTTATTCCACAAGACATCTCAGTGTGGGGTTGTGAAGATAGCCAGCTTGAAGAGGGTAGAAGAGTGAATGGAAAAATGAGGAAATGAAGAAAATATTGCTTTGCATTGGGGTGGAGGGAGGTAAAGGATACAAAATATAGTTAGGTGTGAGGCGAATGTGGAGACAAGAAGTGTTTTTTAAGAGAGCCTTGAAGAAGCTTCCATAAATACAGTCAGATAGAGAACAGGGAGAACATGTGTTAATAATCCAAGGAATAACATACGGATGCTTCTGAGGAAATGGAAAGCAAGGTGACCATCAGCACAGATAGATTTAACTATGAACAGGAAGAATGTCCTGCTGTGAGTGATTATTGTGGCATTAAACATGTTCAGTGGGAAGGGACGGAAGTTGAGGACATTTTCCTATGAAACATGAGGTAAAATTGCCTGCTGAGAAAATAAAAGTAGAGGTAAGATGAATGGCTTGATGATGGTTATGTAGCTATGACTCGTCATTGAGGACTATGTGAAAGGGGTTGGAAAGTTATTCAGTTTGAGCCTACGGTTGGAAACCATGATATTCCATGTTCACAGTCTCAGTGTGCTGCCCCGTCATTTTCACCAGTGTGAGCGTGGAAGCAGGGCCCGGACAACAGGTCCAGAGATGGAGGTCTGTACCACAAAGTAAGAAGGAATTCAGGAACATGACTTTCTTGATCAGAGAATGTCTACGTGATTCAATACAGGTCCAGCTGAGGGGGAAAAGTACAGAATAGGAACAGGTTTGAAAACCACAGGGTAACAGAGAAAGTGATAGTGAATGTGTATGGAATTGACGTCAAGGAGAAATGGAAGGATGAGAAGTTTGCACTAAGAACTCCAGAGCCTGGAGCCTGCCTCACATTCTGTGTCTCCCTCTCTCTCTCCCCCATCCCCTGCTCATGCTCTCTCACTGTCTCTCAAAAATAAATAAATGTTAAAAAAAATTTTTTTAAATAAATAAATTTTCAGAAGGTGTACAGACTTAGGTGATACCATGATAGGGCCTGTAAGAGACTAAGTTTATTGGACATATAAATGTTTGTAGTTAAAGGGGTCAAGAAACTTAAGTCCTATTTCTATTTCTAACAGCTTAGTTATTCTACATATTTCATTAGCTCTTGCACTGAAAGAAATAAAGAAGAAAACTAAAATGACAGGCTAAAAATTTTTAAGATGTTTCAAGTACATTGAGGAGCTGAAAAAAAGAGAGAGAAATCTTGAAAGGCCAAAACTTAAGTGAATTAGACAAGTCAGAGGGGTGAGTGGAACAGATCTTAAATGGAAGAAAGCTCTTGCCTTGAGGACATTTGGGATCCTGGGTTAACATGAACTTTGGATATGGTGGTTTTGGGGACAGAAAGGTCAGGAGATAAAGCCCAAAGACCACTAAAAGTTGTGAAACTATGAGGATAATCAGAAAAATAAAAATAAATCATTGAACTCTGAATACTACATCTATTATGTAAAGATGAACAAGAAATAGACCCACTGTAGAGAAGAAATCTGAAGGAACACAAGTGGTTTCTCAATCCTGGGTGTGATAGGAAGTGACGTCAACTCTCATGGAGGCTTGCCACCTGAAGCCACAGCACAGGGGGGATCCAAACATATAAAGTGGTCCCCACTGGGAGGCCTGGGTGGCTCAGTCTATTAAGCATCTGACTCTTGATTTTGGCTCAGGTTATGATCTCATGGTTCTAGAGATCGAGCCCCACGTAGAGCTCTGCACTGATAGCACAGAGCCTGCTTGGGATTCTCTCTCTCCTTCTCTCTCTCTGCCCCTCCCCTGCTTACACATAATCCACACTTACTGTCCCAATAAGTCAGCTAAAAGCAAATGCAAATGCCCTCAGAATGAACCCTAAATCATTCCAAGCCTAACTTTCTCACACATGAAATTCCAATAGATAAAATCTCAAAGAAAAAAACCAAAGGCAAATCACAAGGCAATATGAGTGAGAATCTGTAGAAATAAAAGACTGAAGAATAAGCTTTCAAATATTGTTTCTTCTGATCAAGAACATAATATAGAAAAGTTCAATATATTTTATATTTCTTTTTTAAAATGTTGACTTATTTATTTTTAAATGTTTATTGATTTCTGAAAGACAGAGAGACAGAGCAGGAGCAGAGGAGGGACACAGAAAGAGGGAGACACAAAATCTGAAACAGACTCTAGGCTCTGAGCTGTCAGCACAGAGACAGACACAGGGCTCAAACTCATGAACCGGGAGATCATGACCTGAGCAGAAGTCAGAGGCTTAACTGACTGAGCCACCCATGCACCCCTATTTATTTACTTTTGAGAGAGAGAGAGAGAAAAAAAAAAAACAGAGAGAGAAGACAGAGAGACAGAGCACGAGCGTTTGAGCAAGGGAGGGACAGAGAGGGAGGGAGAGAGAGAATCCCAAGCAGGCTCCTCACTGTCAATGCAGAGCCCCATGTGGGTTCATGAACTGAGAGATCATGACCTGAACCAAAACCAAGAGTCAGATGCTTAACTGACTGAGCCACCCAGCACCCCTAATATATTTTTAAAAACAAAAGGAGAGAGGGGAGCAAGAGAGAAACAAAAAGATTCGACAAAGGCAAAGAATAGATTATCTTCAAAGGAATAACAACAAATCAATGGATGATTTCTTAACAGAACAGCACAAGCCAGATGACAGAGAAAGAAGTGCCAAACTCCAAAACTTTACTCAGTTAGTACTTCCAGGTTTCACACAATCGTTTAAGCTTTTGAAATGCTTAGAAAAATCTAGTGAAATGTATAATGTGGTGATTCAGTGTTCATGGTTATGATGTAAGCTTTTTATTAATAAAAAAGTTAAAACCAATCTTCAATATCATAAATCTAATTCACTGGCAGCAGCTCTAAGAACAATGAGAAATTCAGTTTTCTCTTGGCTGTAATGAAATTTTGAGTTTGTGCGACGAACCAATGTACGATGTTTTCCTCTAATGAATTAAAATTATGATTTTTCAGCTGTACTCTCTGCAAGAGCCAAGTTAACCTCTACTTGAGCCTATTCTCCTTGTTGTTTTCTTATATTCATGATTGATTACCTAATTCAGGGATTCCTTTATTTCCCCTTTATTTTTTTCCAGAAACATATCGAACCGTGACCTCCTTCTTTGATCTGGTTTTACCAAGTATGGCTTTGTTCTCGGGTTTCAAAAAAGCTAGATTATTCAAAGAAATAAGCAGCAAAGTATTCAGCACTCCATTGTTTCAAACTTTTAGCTTTATACCCTGACAGTTCAGATTCATGGCAAACATTTCCGCTATAATAATGTGTCTGTTTCCAGGCTGTTAGAGTGGACCCATAATCCTTTCTCCAATTCCCACACCTGTCTAGTAGGTACTAGGAGCTCAAGAGGTAGAAGGGATCTAGAATTATTTTTGCTCCCTGTGACTCAATCAGAAAGTACAGAAGGATAAGGATAGGTTCATTTATGATTACATAACTTGTGCAATTTTCATTGGGGAAATTATGCAACATAAGCATTAAAAAGTATTAAGACAGTGGTGAATACATGCATTCAGGAAAGATTCTCTAGATTCTGCTAGCAAGTTAAGATGCAATATTTTGTAAATTCTAAATTTAACAGTAATTTCCATTGCATATATGTTCAATTTAACCTAAAGAGGTTAGAAAATAGTAGAAACTAATTTTTTAAAATTCCATTATGGCTTAAAAAATAATTTCAAGTATTCTTAGTGAATGGAAAAAGTTAAAAGTGGTAATCTTTTAATGAATGGGCAATAAATGACTCTACTTACAAGTAAACAAGAAAAAATATTACTTGTCTTACTCCATGAGAATTAAATGGTATGTGATATTGAACTTCATAATTATCTTGCCTATCATCCATATTTTTAATTTTATAATTCTCTTAATATTATACCAGAGTTTTCCAAGTCACTGCAAAGTCTTTAATCTTGTGACTTTACATATTATTCAACCTAGTAAATCTATAGTATTTTGATTGTTACAGTTTATTATTGTAAATACTATGGATTTCTTTGTGAATTTGACATTTTACTCTTCTTGCTTCTTTAAAGTAAATTCCCAGGTGTGGTATTGCTGAGCCAAGGGGCATGGACAAAATTTCTTTTATTTCCAAATTGTGCTCAAAAATGTAACCACAGCAGAGTAGAAACACATGGGCTAGGGAAGGGTGAGGCTGGGTCCCAGGGAGGAGGAAGAAAAGTGTTTCTCAGGTTAGGATACACTGGGAAGGGGATAAGAAAGAAAGAAAGGCCATGCACACGAAGTATAAAGAGAGACAGAACTCTTTGCAGTTTTGCATTGGGTTAGCTACAAGCTTTCTTTCTCCAGGATATTAATTAGTTCATAACTAGCATTCATACCAGCAATAAAACTAGGATCACATGACTTTTGGTAGAAAGAAATGATGAACTTTGAGTTGAAAGAACTGGGCAATGATCAAAGAAATTCACAAAGCTATGGGACATTCAGGAAGCAAAGTAGATGTATAATGCCTAAGCACTGACTGATAAATTCTTACTAACATATATAGCAAAATAAAAACACATCAGGTAATAGGTTGTAATTAGGAAGAAGGAAAAAATAAGTTTTATTGAAGGTGAGGCCATTCAATTGAAATCCCAAGCCCTAGGGAAACATTCTAAAAAAAGCAACATTTCTGTCCAGGGTGATGGAGCTGATAGGCGTGTGCTCTTAAGTTTTTCCTAACGAGGCTAGGCTTGTCAGCTGATTATCAGCAGGAAGCATCAAGGTAAGGAGAGCCATCTAGTAGATTTAAAATAAAAAATTTGAGGCTTCTTCACACAATCAGAGCTCTTATGGAAATTGCCGTGTGGAATTTTCAAAGAGGATCATGAGGGAATTCGTTTGATTTAAGACCCAGGGAGTATGAAGTACGAGTCCCAAAGATGCGTTATTTGTCATTGTGCCTGAGATGAGATGTAGGCTCATGAAGCTGGCGAGACTCAGAGTAGAGAACATAAAGGGCTTACAAAATCTTTCCTCTGTGTTCACTCGTCTTGAAAAGAGTAAAAGGTCTCTAGACAAAAGAAATGAACCAAAAGGAAGTTAGGGACTCAAAATCTGCATCAAGAAATCGTCAGCAATAGAACATGGCAGAGGAGAGAGGACTCTACATTTTTTACTAGATAATGATGATTTTAATAGCTACTACTTACTGAACACTTATCCCCGTGTTGCATGATCATAACCTCTCCTTCATTTAGTTCTGTGATGAAGCATCTTTTTTTTCAGAAACCAGGAAACCAAGATTCAAAGGTATTGGTTAATATAAGATCACATAGCTATTACGTGACAACAGAGGGATTTGAGCTCAAACCATTTTGCTCTAACGAGTCCATTCACGACTCCTATGAAATACTGAAATTTCTAAGAAAAAAAATACATTCCATGCAGCATGTAGAGATTTATAATAATTATTAGAAAATCAGGAACGCTTGATCATGGAAAGAGCAGATATCATCATCGTTTACCTACTTCTGACAGGATAATAAACGTACAAGGCTTCAGAACGATGTTCTATTACAGATCAATTGGGAGTGAATTATTGCTTTAGGACATTTCAGAATAGATGACCTCTCCAGTCCCTTCGAATTAGAAGATTCTAGAATTCTAACATCCTTAAGACTTAAGACTCACTGGCTTAGGGACAAAATCGTTTTCTGATTCATTGCAACCCTTTCACTGTTTGGCAAATGTAGGCTCGTATTGAAGAATATTCAAGGAAAATAAGGAAAAAGCATTTGGAAGAATAGTTTGAGAGACTTTATTTATAATGACATTATGAATTAGGGATTTTAGTGGTATATTTTTAGTATGTATATTTGTATGAATAAGGAGTGATTTAGGTGGTATGGCCCCTTTAGGTTCCTTCTGTCCCCAGGCTTCCATGGGATTTTCGATAAAATAGCTG
Organism: Lynx rufus; assembly: GCF_022079265.1. NCBI lineage: Eukaryota > Metazoa > Chordata > Mammalia > Carnivora > Felidae > Lynx > Lynx rufus. Next base: position 8,376,085 of record NW_025814878.1, read on the forward strand.
TGACTCTAACTCTATTACTTGTTAATAGCAAAGAAGCATTTAGCAAATAGTGTAAAGAACAGAATGCAGGATTTACAGGAAAGAGAACTGAATTCCTGCTCCAGTTCTGTTGTTAACTGACTCTGTGACCATGGACAAGTCTGAATTTTCATTGATCTCAGTCTCCATATCTCAAGAATGGGCTAAATAATGTTATTTTCCTTTTAGTGCTAATGTTAATCTATTTTTTATTTTATTTTATTTTATATTTTATTTTATTTTATTTTATTTTATTTTATTTTATTTACACACGAGAGAATAGAGGGTGAGCAAGAGGGGCAGAGAGGCAGAGGGAGAGGGAGACGGAATCTTAAGTGGTCTCCATGCCCAGCGCTGAGCCCATCTTGGAGCTCCATCCCACAATCATGCTTGGAGCTTAGTCCCACAGTCATGTGGTCATAATCCGAACAGAGTCAAAGGCTTAACCAACTGAGCCACCTAGGCACCCTATTTAATCCATTTTTAAAAAATCGATTCATGGGCCACCTGGGTGGCTCAGATGGTTGAGTGTCCCACTTCAGCTTAGGTCATGATCTCCCGGTTCATGAGTTCAAGCCCCACATCAGGCTCACTGATGTCAACATGGAGCCCGCTTCAGATCCTCTGTTCCCCTCTTTCTGCCCCTCCCTTGCTGGTGCTCTCTCAAAAATAAACATTAAAACAATAAAAATGAAAATTGACTCATTTTGCTAGACAGCATACTAGATATAGTAGGGTGTGTTATGATGAATAAGATATTGTTTCTGCCTCAGCTTAAATTCAAGAACAAGGATGCCCAAAAGAGAGTAAGAACTAATAATTTTAGAAGCATGAAAAGGACATGGGATAATTGTGTGCTGGACCTAAGGAAGGAGGAGGTTTGAGAAAGTATTATTCAGTAACATTTACCAGAGAGTGGTCAAGTAGAGCAGGGGTGGATTTTCAGTAATGGATTTAGATTAGATTTCACTTTCCGGCTGTCCCTGAACAGTTTAGTCTATGCAAGGACTGTGCATAGGAGCAAAAGCAGTACTGAAAAGAGTCAAAGAAGAAATATGCTCAAAGGAAACAGGAGAGAAGGTAGAGATGATTCATCACAGGAAGTTAGTCATGGGAAGGAGAGAGGAGGATAAAATTGCTTAAGGAGGAGTTTGGGTTCTTAACTAATTTTATCATTTTACATAATATGTCAGTGGTCATCTTCTCTTTTGAGATTGTTACTGATTTTTCCTAATGGCTTAATTAAAATCATTTCTGTTTTTAGCTAGAGTGTTACAGCTGATCCTTGAACAGCACAGGTTTGAACTGCTTGGGTCCATTTACACATGAATTTTTCCTGTGAATACAGTACACTATTGTAAGTGTATATTCTCTTTCTTATGATTTCCTTAGTAACTCTTTCTTTTATCTAGCTTACTTTATTGTGAGAATATAGTGTTTAATACATGTAACATACAAAACAGGTGTTAGATTGACTGTTTAGGTTATCAGCAAGGCTTCCAGTCAACAGAGGGAAGCTATGTATGCAGGGATCAGAGCCCCTAACACCGGCATTGTTCAAGGAGCAACTATACAAACACAGAGAATTGTAGCAATTTCCAAAATTACTTTTTAAAGAAAATGTTTGTTTATTTTTGAGAGAGAGAGAGTGAGTGTGAGTGGGGAATGGGCAGAGCAAGGGGGAGAAAAGATTCAAAGTGGGCTCTGTGCTGACAGCAGAGAGCCCAACTTGGAACTTGAACTCACAAACCACAAGATCATGACCTGAGCCAAAGTCTGACGCTCAACCGGCTGAGCCACCCAGGCACCTCCCAAATGACTTTTTAATGGAAATACTCTAATGAGTAGGACAATATTGGGGGAGCAGAGCCCTAGTAAAACTGCTCATGAGCCTGACACTACCCACAATTATCCATTCCCTTAGCTTCCTTATTTGCATTTCTACATTTGAACCTGTTTCTCAAATCACATATCAATATGTTAATAACTTTATATTGAGAATTTCCTCTGTGCTAAGGATTATACCAGCACGTGAGAGGCCAGGAAGCAAGTAGATGGAAGTATGGAAGTTCAAGCTGGTATTGTCTATCTTAGAAAACACACCAAAGGAAAGACTGCAGAACTTAGGAATTTAAAACATGTAGAACCACAGTGTTCTATAGAAAACATATTACTTGTCCATTAACAGATTTAATTAGCTACAAGAGTTCAGAAAGAAAATACCAAGAATTAAGTGACAACTTGGTCCTTGATAGGAAAGAGAGCAGGATAAGTGGACTTTCTCTGAGGATTAAACACATGTGGATCCAAAACAGAGTAACCCAAAGAAGAGCATTGTGCTTGCACGAATACAGTGGTGCCTTTTGGCGTAGGGCATGTGGTGCAGGCTACTGACTTGGCAGACCTTTCTCTGTAAATTCAAACATCACAGGTAGCACCTTCTGGGGAGAATGCTCCTCTTAGCTGAGGGTAGCGAATTTGTTTCTTTTCTCTCACTGAGCAGGGGAAATCCAGTGAGTTTCTTCTGCCCGTTAGGGAGCATATTCCCAGCTGAGTGGGCAAAGGTAAACTCCTTAAAGATCATCATGTTTCTCAAAGTTATTTCACATTTCCTACCCTTAGATCCTTAAGAAAGAAAAACATATACCATGCATTCTTTAAACCAAATTTCTTAATGTAATTTACCAAGTTACGTTAGCAAATAAGTGACACGTACCAAATTTGCTTGTGTTCTGTTCTGGGTTTTGACATTTAGATGTATAGGTCCAAGATGTCAGTCTTAGGTGGTTGCGTAGGTGGGGTGACAGGTTAGTTTTGTGTCAGGCTTGAGGAATGTCATGTAGGAAGGCTAGCTTCCTAAGACCCTATAAGCCCAGAACGAATGATAAATATAAATGTTTATCCTTTTTGAATCCTCTAGAGAACTGAAGGAATACAAACAGAAGATTTGCTGTCATTTTTGAATCATCTAAGCTCAAAAGCCAAACAATGCCTCTTTATCTTGAGAATTCTTTTGAATATGGACCCATTTGGCATCCACAAAGTCACCATCTTGACTCATGCATCATACTTCCTAGACAAGGGAAAGAAATCTTAGTTTAGGAAAACATTTCTTTCTTGCCAGCTGGAACAAGTTCTTGTTGGAAGGGACTAAATGTTGTGTTAGAAATCCCATCTGGATTCCCTCTTGATTAAACAAACACTACTCTCAAACAGGACCCAGGTTCAAAACTCTGAGAAAATCTCAGAGGTGAGATTCTCTGGGCCAGGGGATGGTAAACGGACTAAGAATTCAGCATTCTCCACAAGGCAAGCTGTCTCCCACAATAACAAGGAGTTGCAAGACCACGGATACTATCAAAATGCAATAGATAATCTCAGAAAGTTATCAGGAAATATTGTGTGGCTCTCTGAATATGTCTAATTCTGAATGGAAACCTGAAAGAATTTGGGCCCTTTCAAAGCTAGCTGTTTGTGAAATGAGTCTGAGAGTCTTTACCTTGACCTCACTTCTTTACTAGTTCAACATCCATGTCTAAAAAAAATCAAATGAAAAACAAAACTCAAAGCTCAGAAACTGTCCCCACACTCCACACTCATTTCCAGCTACCATCCTGTGTCTTTGACCATGTCATTCAAACCCAAGCATTTTGAAAGATCAGTTTGCCCTCACAGTGCTTGGTTTGTGCTCATGGCATGAACACTTTCAAGCAAAACAGTGGCTTATTCCTCTCATCACCTAACTTTAGTCTACATTTTAAAACCTACTATGAATCCTTAAAAATATTTCTTCTTTGGGGCCCGTGGGTGGTTCAGTCAGTTAGCATCCGATTCTTTATCTTGGCTCAGGTCATGATCTCACTGTTTGGGAGATCGAGCCCTGCATTGGGGTTCTGCACTGGCAGTGTGGATTCTCTCTCTCTCTCAAAATAAATAAATAAGCTTACAATAATATTTCTCTCCTAGTGAGCAGTGTTATATGCCAAATTGTATTCATAGGGAAGGCATGTTTAAGGTCAAAGATTAAATGATGATATGAGTTAAGACTTGTTTCTTTAAAACAACAACAATTCCTCTATTTGGGGAATATTAATTTTTTGCCTTTATTTTTTGCTATGAATCAGAAGAAGAGCCACACAAAGGGTCATGGTTATGGCCCTGTATTTCTGACTTGGAGCCAGGAAATAGCATTCATCTGTGAAAGAAGTCAGTTACTGCCAAATTAGTTCGCTGACATTTGAAACAAGGATGGAGAATTTAAAATGGTTAACCTAACACATTATAAACAGAATACTTGGAACTGAATAGCAGGAACTGTATTGTGTTGGCTCAGAAAAGTCTGAATTGGGAGAAGATTAAATTTTGAGGTCACAGAACATGGAATCATTTTTTCATGCAAGTTTCCAAATGTGATTGTGTCTGAAAGCCCCTCACTTTCAACCCAATGCGCTTTCCCACATTTCTATAATTGGTCATGAGAATCACAACTTGGACTTTTCTTTCTAACTTATCCATTCCAGAATACTTTACTAGAAAAATATATCTTCAGTGGGTTTCTTGGGGAAAAAGTATACAAATATATGATCTACATATATAATATTTATACACATAAAAAGATTTACAGTTTTTTTGGACATTTAACTTACACAAATTCAATTTTACTTGTTCTCTCTTTTTGGCAATTAAAATACTATAGAATACATTCCACGTATGTACTCCATGTTTTGGTAAATATTGTACATTGATAAATCCATTTTTAGGCATAGGTGTGTATTATATGTAAATATAATGAATCATGTGTAAAGTACATTATGGGCATATTAAGGGATTTTTTAAGAGGAATTTTGACGTAATCCTATTTTGAGCTTATTTTCTAACTTTAAGAAATAATCTTTAAGTAAGCTATAACCCTACTGCAAGCGTACCCTTGCAAATGGTTTATACAGTTTCTACTTCACAGCTACATTTACAAGAGAGTTTACTCTTTACTTCTGTGTATTCCATTTTCTATTCTACATATAAGTGAGAACACGCATTATTTTCTTTCTGTGTCTGACTTATCTCACTTAGCATAATGTCCTCCCCGCACATCCCTGTTATCACAAAAGGAAAAATCTCCCTTTTTAAGGCTGAATAGTATTTCATTGTATATACGTACACCACAGTTTTCTTATTCATTTATCATAGACTTAGGTTGAAAGTCTCCCTTTAAGAAGTCAGCATCACTGGAAAAGAAATGCTCTTCATTTTACAGGAAGAGAATGTTAATGTTGAGAGTAGAGAGGGAGGTAGAGGGCTGTAGAATCTCTTATAAAGGATCCATTAGCGGAATATTAATATCAACTTTATTATATGTTTATTTTAGCCATTAGTCAATGACTGACAATGAGATAACCACGTGCAACACGTTGACTAAATATTTGCGTTTATTATTCTTTTCTGGATAAACACCACTCACCCCATTTTATCCATCCTGAGTATTCCTGTGATGAAATTTCAACTGATGACTCTTTGATCTTTGAAATATAGAAAAGATTGCCTTGAATTCTACAGCACCCTAATGTATGCCTTTTAAAAGTCCAAAGTTCCTCCCCAAATTTCTGTGAATTCTTACTAGAGTGTGAGTTGATAATGGGTAGAATATACGTACACCTCTGGCTTCAAACGTCTGCCCTAGTCAAATTAATTCAGGTTTAGATGTTTGGTTTCTATTTGAGCAACACACTGAATCAAAAATGAAATGTATCATACAAATCCTATCTGTGATTCCCCCCTCAAACTGTTGCCCAGACATTTGGAAATAGAACAGACATAGTAATTTGGTAGAGGGGGACAGAGGAAGGCACAGGGTTACAGAACAACATGAATGCTAGTCACTCAGTTCTCAAGTCCTTCAATTGCGCAGCTTGGATGTGCCTTCTGCTTGTTGTTCTCTAAGCAGTGCCCAAGTTCACGGCTCTTTGCTCTCTTTTCTATGGCTCTTTTCATCGTTGTCATTTATTCCCTCTCTCAATGTATAAACAAAACAAAACAAAAGAAGAACAAAAACAAACCCCCCAAAATCTGAATCACTCAGTTACAAAACTGGCTATTATTTCTTATGTTGCCTTGACCCCTGATGGTACCTACATCCTGGAGGTCTGAACTTTTACCAAAGCTGTTTAAGGCATTCGTCTCTACAAAGAGTGTCACTGCCCTGAAAAGAATCCGTATGCCAAATTAAGGTTGTAAAAATTTTGCCAGTAAATACTTCTCTCCCCTGCTCTGTCTTATATAGATCAACTCTGGATAACATGAGAGTTTTCCAAATTAAGATGGTTAACAGAATTTTCTCAGGTCTTTAAAAAAATTTTTTTTTATGTTTTATTTATTTTTGAGAGCAAGAGAGACAGAGCACAAGCAGGAGAGAGGCTGAGAGAGAGGGAGACACAGAATCTGAAACCAGGTCCAGGTTCTGATCTGTCAACACAGAGCCTGACGCGGGGCTTGAACTCACAGACTGTGAGATCATGACCTGAGCCAAAGTCGGACGTTTAACCGACTGAGCTACCCAGGTGCCCCATCTCAGATCTTTTAGTTTGTAAATAAATGGATTGTTAATAAGAGTCAGTTCCAAATATTACCTTCAGATGTGTGACTGTTCTTTTCATCTGAATTTAACAATATATAGGGAATGGTAATCATATATGAAGAATTGGCTAAAAAGTAAAATATCTCACTTCACATCCCTCACAAATAGTATATTCACAGGATTTATTCAGTGTAGATGGTCAATATTTACCAAACCTATTTTCAGTTATGACTACCTCAAGGGCAGATACAATTCCTTGTATTCATATTATTTTCTCATATTCCATGACTATTCTTTAAACTGGACTAGAGGGCCCTGCTACATCACAGTTTGAAAGACAGCATTTGTACAGATAAACCTACAGGAAATTGCCTCATCCAGGTACACAGGAAATGATATTTTCATGTGCCTGTTTTATCATCATCGAGAAGCACTCAGAAGTACCTGCTCATATTTTTCTGTTCAGGGACAACACAGAAGCTTTGCTGATGGCTGAAGAGAAACCAAAGAGGGTGAGAGCAAACAATTAGAATGGATCAAGGCTATGGAGAGGAGCAATGAAAAGAGAGTGTGGCTATGAAAAATAAGACACAAAAGAAATGATTGAAAACACAGGCACAATTAAAAGAGTGTATAAAATTAAGAACATAAAAACATTTGCTGTATGAGTAGTGTTTAAAAGCACAATTTGGGGGGAAGGTGGCTTCGATTTCCCTTCTGACCCCAGCAGTTATGAGCAGGGTGACTGGGGGCAGCTTAACTTACTTCTGAGTGGCTCAGTTTCTTCATCTGCAAAATGGAGGCAATAATAAGACCTCCCTTATAGATGAAATAAGCAATGCAAATGAAGTGTTAAGCAAGAATTTGGAACCAGGGAGAATTCAAAAATATTATTATTATTCTGGTTCCAATAACAAAATACAGCTAGATTATATAATTATGCAAGTTATAAAGTATGGCTTTATTTTGTTTTGTGTTTATCCAGAAGAATACCATTAGCCACACAGGTAAACAGTGGTGTCACATAGGTCTCTCAGAGACTATAAAACAGGCACTATTGTTGTGCAAATGAAGTAGCTCCTAATGCAAAACTTTTTTTAAGTCAGAAAGACACTATAATCCACAGAACATCACACCAGAAGGAACTTGCACAATCATAACAGAGACGATGATAATTGCCTTGCCGGACCTAAATTCCCTCATGAGTTAGTTTGCTTCATTTACATCTTAGGAGAGAATTTTTCTCTGAAAATCTGCCTTCTAGCTCCTGCCAATATGTGAAGTGAGACTCGGTGGCTCTGTTAGTGTATGAACTCTTTCCTCCTTGTGTAGACCCCCCCGCCCCCCCACTTCCCAGTAGGGTCATGTGGATCCTTAACCTGGGTTTTCTCTCTGGTGGCCATGAGAAGTCAGGGCAGATCCAGAGTACTGCAAACATTGACTGCCTTGTGAAATGTCTCATTTGAGATTTCTGCATGGCTTTCAATAAAAGCTCCTTCGGAGGGGGGGCGGTAATCAGGAGAGTCAAGGTCCTCAAGAACAACATTGTCGTTAAGTCTCATATCCCACTTTCCTGTCAGGGCAGGGCTTTGGCTTGGGAGAATTGTCTAGGTTCAGAATTCAGTCTTCTTTGAAAAATCTGTCATTCATCCAATTAGAACAAGTGTCTGGTCTCAGCTCTGTTGGCCTCCCATCTGCAGGACATCACTGTTTCTGTCGATGCAGCTAAGGAGGCTCCCAACCACTCATACTTTGTTTTAAATTGGGGGTCAGTATACCTGAGCCTGCCCTCTTCAACACATAAATGGCACTTTTTAGAGCCATTCAATTCTGTAGTCTTGAAATTCCCTTGAAATTCTCAAATGCTAAAGACTTTTTACCAGCTAGTGCACCTTCTCCCATCTCTGTCCTGCCAAAGTTCACCACAAGTGAAAGTATTAGCAATCCCTCTGCTGTAGTATGCTGGTGCTATCGAAAGCCTGCTTTCCACCAGGGATGGCGCCCTGATCGCCATCTGGCCAGTGATTGGTCGACATCTAGAATTCCATTCTTAGAGTCTGCTTCTCAGGTCCTCTTCTAATACCAACTCCCTTAGGTAGACATTCCTCAGATCAAATCCTGAGAGAAAGATTCTTGCATGAGTGATCTGTTGAGGAGTGCTCCAGAAGGGGAGTAAGGGAAGCAGAACAGTAAGAAAGTAAACAAGGCAGTCATCTTGGCTGGAAATGGGACTCAAGCTATCCATTCCCATGAGGAGCTATAAACCAGGAATGATACCCCAGAGTTGGTTCCCTCTTTTTTTTTTTAATTAATTAATTTATTTATTTTGAGAGGGAGAGAGAGAGAGAGAGAGGCAGAGAGAGAAGAAGCAAGAATCCCAAGCAGGCTCCACACTGTCAGCAAGGAGCCTGACGCAGGGCTTGAACTCATGAACCGTGAGATCATGACCTGAGCCAAAGTCAAAAGTTGGACATTTAACCAACTGATCCACCGAGGCATCCAAGAGTTGGTTCCCTCTTAACACAAAGGAGCTGATTTTTTGTCTTCTTGGATCAGTCAGTCATTAACCTCTAGCAGTTTTCTGAGAGTAGGGAGCAATGGCCTGGTAGAAGAGGAAGTGCCCATTCAGCAGTGGCGGGGTGGGGGGTGGGGAGATGAGTAATTGTACTGGTGAAGGTGATCTGGGTGGACCCCAACAACATTGCATCAAGCAGATTCCATGAAGTCAACCTGACACTATTCCACTCTTCACAGATGTCCCCCCTCATTCATAACTCCTCTACCCTTAGAGTTCATTCCTCACAGGGAGTTTAAATTTGTGCATTTTTTAATATGTACATCAATAATTATATATATGATAATTTGTCTCTCCAACTCTATTTCTTGGCATTTGAAGGATAAGAGTTGGGTAACAGGTTGGATTTTTCTCACAGTTTAAGTCACAGTGTTGAGCCCTTGGTTGAAACATAATGAACACTGGGTGATTAAGAGGAGTTGACAAAGAATCTATGGTATATAATTAACTATCGGGGCACCTGGGTGGCTCAGTCGGGTAAGCGTCCGACTTTGGCTCAGGTCATGATCTCACGGTTCGTGGTTCTAGCCCTGCGTCAGGCTCTGTGCTGACAGCTCAGAGCCTGGAGCCTGCTTGGGATTCTGTGTCTCCCTCTCTCTCTGCCCCTCCCCCACTCATGCTCTGTCTCTCTGTCTCTCAGGAATGAATAAGCATTGAAAAAATAATATAATTAATGCTGTATTTCTTCTAAGCTTACAGTAAATACCATACTGATTAGAGAGCACTGGATGAAGTAGAAATAAATTGTATCAAGCTGTCTATTTCTCACCAGCACCCCAGTGGATTCCCTTCGGCTTCTTAGGACAAGAGATACAAAAGAGCAATCTTCATATTTGTTCAACTTACTACAAACAATAAACTTTAAAATAAAGCATTTATTTTATTTTTTAAATTTATTTATTTTGAGAGAGAGAGAGTGTGTGTGAGCAGGGAAGGGGCAGAGAGAAAGGGAGAGAAAGAATCCCAAGTAGGCTCCACGCCATCAGCACAGAGGCCAACACAGGGCTTCATCCCATGACCCATGAAATCGTGAGCTGAGCCAAAATCAAGAGTTGGACACTTAACCAACTGAGCCACTCAGGTCCCTCTAAAACTTTTATTTTAATTAAAAATTTTATGCATTTTATAAATAAAATGAAACCTCATCAAAAATAAAAAAAGAAATTGAAAATTAAAAATCAATGGAAAATTAAAAAAATCAATGGAGAATCAGTAGGAAAATATGAATGAATAATGGAAACTATATTGGTAAGGATCAATATTTTATACAGAAGTTAAAATATTTGAACAAGAGACACAGGAAACTATCTACTATGCTTCATTAGGCAAATTGTAAGAGAAAAAGAGTAAGAGATTTTATACTTTTAAAAATCTAAAAACATAGGGACACCTGGGTGGCTCAGTTGGTTAAGCATCTATCTGACTCTTGGTTTTGGCTCAGGCCCTGTGATCTCAAGGTTTGTGAGTTCAAGCCCCACATTGGGCTCCACAGAGTCAGTGTGGAGCCTGCTTGGGATTCTCTCTCTCCCTCTCTCTCTGCCCCTCCCCCACTCACCCTTTCTGTCTCTCAAAATAAAAAAATAAGCTTCAAGAAAATTTTTTTAAATAAATAAAAATCTAAAAACATTGTGTGTTTTATAATTGCTTGTATTTGATTAAGACAACAGCCATAGATTTTTTTTTCCAGTGGTGAACAAAAGATAAGAAAGTAATCAGAAGTAGTAACCATATTTTTAAACAAAGCAAATAGAAATTGGTGATGATCCAAATACATAAGGCAATTGAGAGAAAGAATAATAATGTTCCAGAAGACTCTTGTAATTGTCACACCTGTAAACTAGAAGGAATGAGCGTAATTCAATTTCATAAAAGGGAAAAATTCTAAATACAATCAAGTAATTTGCAAGTGTTTCCCACCTGACCTTTTAAACAGTTAAATATTTTAGACATTGAGGCAAACCTTCAATGAGATGCAAATGCATTATTCAAGTGAGCAGGTGTTTATTTCTGCAGAGTTGTTTCAAAACCTCTCAGTGTAGAATAAAAGGAAACATGTTTAGCTCGCAAAGAACAGTTTTAATCACCCTATCATGATGTCACCACGCAAGTAAAGTTTTGTTCAGTTACTGTCTTTCCACGGTCCAGCTCCCATGGACTTCTGTCCATGGGTAACCGATAACTTCAGTTATCCAGACAAATTTATGGGAAAATAGGAAGCGCTATTCAATTTAAGCACCTGAGCCAGCACAACTCAAACCCACGTAGCAAAACTGCACTATCAGCGAAGAGTTTCAGGCCATGTTGCCAAAGAACACAGCTTAGCTTCAGCATATGAAGATCCCAGGAGGTCAGAACCAGCTGGGACACATGAGGAGTGTAGCTGAACAGCCGAGGTCAGCTTCAGTGGCAGTGACCACACTTCAGTGTGCTCATCATGCCCCAAGGCACTATTATAAACTCGAGAAGACTGAATAAGGAGCACATCAGAAATATTTTTCAGGGTTTGCATGAAAATGTTGGTGGCAAGACTCTGCACATAATCCTGGGATACAAAGATTTCACAAATAGAGACTATATCAATCAGGGATTTTCTTTGGAAACTACAGAAAGCACCTCAGGTGATTCAACAGTAAAGAAACTCATTAGAGCAACGGCAATGGGGAGCAGGGTGCAGGGCGTGGGGAGGGGGATGGGCTCCTCACAGATTCAAAGGCAAAGTAGGAGAACTGGGCAGGATCCGGTATAGCTATGGGTGCCTACAGACAGACTTGCCTACATGAACTTCAGCGCTACCTTCAGTCCCGTTTTCACTCTGTTAGTGGCATCAATTCCAGGAAGAACAACTGATTAGTCTAGTTTCAGTCACGTGCACAGTCTGGCTAGGAGAAAGCCAAGTACCTTGTTTGGCAGATTGTATTTAACAGGACATTAAATAGATGATTCAATGGGGCAAAAACACTTCTCCTGAAAGGAAATTGGGGTGTTGTTCTAGTTATTAGACATTTCAGAGCGGAGGGAGGATGGTAGAACCACTGAAGTTTATTTAACTGTTAGTACACTTAAATTTACATGAGGGGGTGCTGGGGTGGCTCAGCCAGTTAAGCAACTGACTCTTGATTTCTGCTCAGGTCATGATCTCGTGGTTTGTGAGTTCGAACCCCATCCCTGGCTCTGTGCTGACAGCATGGAGCCTGCTTGAGATTCTCTCTCCCTCTCTCTCTCAGATTCTCCTGTGTGCTCTCTCTTTCTCAAAAATAAATAAATAACCTTTAAAAAATTGTCATGAAACACTAATGTAAAAGTACAAAGACTAGACCTCAAAATGACCAATGTGTTGGGAAATGAGGTCAGTGTCTGGGAAAGATAGGTGAGGCAGGGAACAATAGGTTGTAGGTGGAGAGCAAAAAAACAGAACGAGAAACTAGTTTTGTTCAAGCTTGAAAATAAAAAAAAAAAGTGATATCTTTGAAGACAGGGACCATTTTTTATTCATATTTATTTTCACAGTTTAGTCTCTCCCAATTACGTAATAGATAGGTGTTCTACAAAGGTGTGCTGAATTAATGACTAAGAGAATAAATATATGAGCAAATGGGTGGGTGGATGAAGAAGTTGAAAATAGATGGATAAATAATGCTAATTTGGTGAAATCTAACAATCGTCCAATAGAAATAGAGGATACTAATAGAAATATATGGGAGCTAGGCTAGTTTGTCCCTGTTGGAGAAGAGATCAAATAATTAAGTGGGGCCATTAGATTAGCTACAGGGCATCTCATGATCCATATCTAAATTCTTAAGATGTCTTCTAAAAATTAAAGAGTCCAATTTTCTTTGATTTTGTGTACTGAGAGAACAGTCAGTCAGCTTCACGCAACTAGTGTTACTGAGGGATCATGACTACAATGAAATGGCTTTGGAAAATGACCCAAAACATGCCAAAATTATTTCATCTTCTAAAATCATCTACAGTAGATGCCTACCCATTTTGTTTGTTGTTTCCCCCCAGAAGGCTTTCTAGAGTGATAGCTAGAATAATGCCATAAAAACATTCAAAGTACATCTGAGCTCTGACAGGAAATGGCAAACAATACATTGATCCAACTCATTCACTGACATCTTGGTGAAATCGTCACAGCTCAGCAAAGATCATTCTTATGTTTTAAAAGTTGAACTCAGCTTAGGTCATCATCTCACAGTTCGTGGAATCGAGCCCCATGTCAGGCTCTGCACTGACAGTGAAATCTTCTTTGAAGATTGTCTATTTCAGGAAAGGAAAAGAGAAAGACTCTGATAACGTAATCCTATGTGATCAAAATCTTTGGCGTGAGATTATACCATTTTGAGTCTTATAGCAAAGTTTTGCTTGTTAAAACTTTCTAAAAACATGTGGGCACTTCTGCCTTCCCCTGAGCTTATGGCTTTTAATGTGACATTTTCAGACAAACCAACAAGAAGTTTGGTATGTTTGGTATGTTTTCCATTATAACACACAGAATAGTTTTTAGTATTTAGTTGTAAGTACATCTTTCTTTGTTCTGCAGGAAATTGTCACATCTGACCACCAATAAGTCTAATGAGAATATCATGAGCATAGATAAAGAACATAATTATTAATAATGATAATAATTTTTAAAAACCCTGATATTATTGCATGCTCATTATAGGCCAGGAGCTGTGCCCTGAGCCTCAACAAAGTCCTCGCATTTCTCAACAAAGAACCCTATTTCTTCCAAGGCATCAGTCTGCCATCTAGGAAAGGTGACCTTGAACAATTCCTTGAAATATTTTTATTTCTTTGAACTATTGCACGCTCTGTTTCAGCACATGCTATGGGTCCCGTGTATACCTTCTTAAGAACTTCACAGTGTTTTTGATGAATATAACTTGAAACTATCTTCCTCACATATAATAACTGGTTAGGCCTAACATGTTAGTGAGTATCCGTAGTCCGACTTCTAGGTTTTTCAGAAAGCCCAAGATTATGTAGATGCCACAGGACTGAGAAGGTACCTCTGAGCCAAAGTGGAATGTGGGAGATACTGGAGAATATCTGGTTGTTGCTCTTACGCAGAAGGGCCCCCCTCTGCGTGTGAACTTTGCAGTGTATGTGATAATGGTTCAATCACTTAACACTGACATGACTCTCTATCTGGCTATAGGACATGTGAGATCAAGATCCAAAACATCAGTGAGTTATCTTGGAGAGGTGGTGGAAGAGAAAAGTGAGTGGAATCATCTGCTGCTCCAGAGTCAGAGAAGTTGGTTCTAGACAAGGACACTCCAGACTGTGCCAACGCGTGGGAGATAAAGCCACATGTTCACATGAGACAGTCTTCTCTGGCTCATGTGCTTACCTCTCTCTCTCTCTCTCTCTTTAAGTTTATTTATTTATTTGAGAGAGAGAGCGTGCGTGTGCAAGCAGGGGAGGGGCAGAGACAGAGGGAGAGAGGGAGAGAATTCCCAAGTAGACTCCACACAGTCAGTACAGAGCCTGACATGGGGCTCGATCCCATGAACCAGAGGTCATGACCTGAGCTGAGATCGAGTCTGATGCTTAACAGACTGAGCCACCCAGGCACCCCCTGGCCTCTCTTTAACCATCTCAAGTGACAACCCTTAGGTTGTCTAGGCCTTGTCAAGGCTTCTAGCTCACTTCCTCCGTGCTGTGATTCCTCTGGCAACGTCAGCTGCAGCCACTCTGGTCTTTTTCATTTTTCTCTATTTTCCATTCCTTTTCCACCCACATTCTCAGAGCCTTTCCACTGGCTCACAACTCACCCTACAAATTTCCCTCCTTTATTTACTTTCCATTTGTCCTTCAAATCTCAGCTCAAAAGTCACTTCCTGGAGGAATTCTTCCCCGCCACTCAAACTATGTCAGGTTACCCTGTTACAGATTCTCAGACCACTATAGGTCTTTAATGATGACACTTGCCTTATTTGTAATTTCTATTTATGTAGTTGGTTATTTATCTTCTGTTTTCTCATTGTGTAACAAACCCACATTCCCCATTCTATTCCCAGGGCCCAATGCCTGGCATAGGGTAGGTACAGGAGGAAAATTTGTGGGGTACATGAATGACTCGTACATCTGTCAGAGAAGTGAAGAGAAACGAAGTTACATGGGAGCCTCATATGAACTCAGCCAGACTCAATTTTAGACATTTCCTCCTGACTAGATGCTCCTGAACTCCCTTTTTAACAGACTTCTTACCTAGAAATTTTGCCATTGGATTCTTTCTCTGCCCCTTTGAAATGCACACACATCTTTTCCCAGCCTCTTGCCGGATTTATAACCCGGCAGTCTTTAACAAGGTCTGGAGAGCCATCCCTTGAAATCTGATCATGGAAGGAGATAGTGCCTCTACCAGTGTCAGTGGGAAAGTAGGAGCCTAAACACAGATGGCCTAATCACATTGATCAGTCTGTTCCTAATGTTCTAGTCTTTCTCCACTAGCTCACCCCAGCACTTAAAAACCTCCTGCCTTTTGTTTCAGCAGAGTTCAGTCTCTCTTCCTTATTGCAATAGTCTTGAATAAAGTCTCCCTTGCCTGTTTAACTTCCTGGGCAATTTTTCTTTGACATGATGCAACTGAGAATTGCCTTGGCAATATATGCCAGAGGGTAGTTGTTAGCTTTGCAGACCAAAAGACTGTGTGCTCCCTAACCTCTGTAGCCTTTCCATGACCAGAGCTGAGAAGTTGGCCAAATTACCTTTCAACTCCCTTAAACAAGACAGGTTTTCAACTTCTAGGATTCTGTAAGGGATAGCTCCACCCGTAGAAAGAAAAACAGAAGACTAATCCATTAAATTTATACCTACAGTACGATTTTCTGATGTTTTTTCATGTTCTCTTCCCTTAAATTCTCTTGGGTGTAGTTGCATCACACTACCTGTGGCATCTCGTTGTTGTCCAATGGCTTTACATTGTTTTGGAGTTTCAGCACTTATAGCTAATTCCACTGAAAGGCTTAATTACATCAGCCGATCACGTAGTCCACGCCACTTAATTAAACGTTAAATTGCTGATCAGAAGTCTTCACTGGAGCACATTTTCAAAATGGCTTGGCAAGCAGGGCCGATCTGATGTTTGACTCATCCTTTGGAGGTATCTGGGTACAAAAAAAAAAAGGTCTTTTAAAAATAGGAAGCCAAGTCAGCCAAGGGAGAGGCAAGTGTGGTGGGTGATCTGCATAGAGAAATTTGCTAACATTTGTGTTTCTGTCCTCCCATTCTTTCTCTTCCTTTCTTCCTTCTTTTCTTTCACAAATATTTACTGAATGAATATGTACCAGACATTTTTCTAGGCCTTGAAGATACACTAGTGAGCAAAACAGATTGGGGAAAAAAAAAAACCTTATTTTTTTAATGTAATCATAGAGCTTAAATTCTAATGTAACATTTCCACTTCGTTTTCTTTCATTATTTCTAAAATCAGATTTCAGAGATACAATCAGGCTTTGGTGGAGCTGACAATTCAAAATCTTAGTTCCAGAGCGATTAAAAACAAATGGCTTCTGTATGTCGTTTCAGTGCTGGGCCTGAGGCATTCTATTAAATTTCCCCAGAGATAACGCATTCATCATCTCTTGTAAAGGCATGTGTCTCTGACTCTCACAGATGAATTCAGAGACCATTTTGAAGAACAAGAGAATGCTTAAAATCATGAGGTTTTTTTAGAGAGGGGGGGGTGCAAGTGAGTGAGGGGCAGAGGGAGAGAGAGAGAATCCCAGAGAGAGAGAGAGAGAGAGAGAGAGAGATAGGCGCCAGACCTACCCAAAGTATGGCTCTTGCTCACCCAAAGCTGGGCACAAGCTTACCCAACACGTGGCTCAAACTCATGAACCGTGAGATCATGACCTGGGTCAAAGTCAGATGCTTAACTGACTGAGCCACCCAGGTTCCCCAAATCATGAGATTTTAATATAATTCAAAACTTAGCTCTACTACACCCTGCTGTATGATGCAGGGGAAACAACAGCATGCCCCTAGTAGGGTGGCCCTGGGCAGCCGGCAGGCTCTAGACACTAGGGCTGGGGGCTGAAAAACAGTAAAGCGGGGGAGCTAACATCACATTGTTTCAAAATTTGAATTGTGGTCTCAGCTTGATATATGCTGTCCACTGAAAAGAAAGTGAGCCATCTCAAGAGCATTCTGTTTTCTTATCTTCTTAGGCTCTGTAGGATATCTTAATTGCACATGAATTACATTAAACCTTCCTCCAGGCAAGTCAGCTAAAATCACCTACATTCCTGGCACTGAATTGTTGTGTTGAGAACATAGTAATTGTTCACTAACATAGAGAGCGCATTAGAAATTTTAGTGAGTTCGTTGCTAGTCATGAATATGATTAACCAATTCCATGAGCATTTGAGAGTATAATTAGCTATGATCTGCAATATTTATGTTCCTTTTAGGCATAATTATGTTTCCCTGAGTAATTTTATATCCCATACATCTACAAAGAACCAAAGATATTCAAATATGTTTATACTTATTTTCATTCAAAATATCTATATTCATTCTTAAGTTTTTTAAGATCCAAATGAGGATTATAGGAAACTAGTCACAGAACAAAAATATTAAGTATAATTCTTTAAAAATGACATTAGCTTTGGGGCGCCTGGATGGCTCAGTCGGTTAAGCATCCACCTTCAGCTCAGGTCATGATCTCATGGTTTGTGAGTTCAAGCCCTGCATTGGGCTCTGTGCTGACAGCTCAGAGCCTGGAGACTGCTTCAGATTCTGTGTCTCCCTCTCTCTCTGTCCCTCCCCTGCTCACACTCGATCTTTCTCAAAAGTAAACATTAAAAAAAGTCTTTGGGGCGCCTGGGTGGCTCAGTTGGTGAAGCGGCTGACTTCGGCTCAGGTCATGATCTCACGGTCCGTGAGTTCGAGCCCCGCGTCGGGCTCTGTGCTGACAGCTCAGAGCCTGGAGCCTGTTTCAGATTCTGTGTCTCCCTCTCACTGACCCACCCCCGTTCATGCTCTGTCTCTCTCTGTCTAAAAAATAAATAAACGTTAAAAAAAATTTTTTTTTAAAAAGTCTTTAATGACATTAGCTTTAAGGAGCGCGTGGGTGGCTCAGTCGGTTAAGCGTCCGACTTCAGTTCGGGTCACGATCTCACGGTCTGTGAGTTCGAGCCCCGCGTCGGGCTCTGGGCTGATGGCTCGGAGCCTGGAGCCTGCTTCCGATTCTGTGTCTCCCTCTCTCTCTGCCCCTCCCCCGTTCATGCTCTGTCTCTCTCTGTCTCAAAAATAAATAAACGTTAAAAATTAAAAAAAAAATAAATAAATGTTACATGATCATTTTATAAACAAACACTCTAAAAATATACACATACACGAGTTTACATAAAGTATGAAAATATTAACTTTACTATATCTAGTTATTAGTTATTAATCCACTAATTTGCTAATTAGTTAAAAATACTTTAAACAATATATTAATTTAGCTACTAAGCACTGTGCATTCACAAAGAAACAATCTCTTTCTCACAAGCATGGAAAAGATAACATAATGCATACATAACCAGAAAAGTTGATTAAGCTATACAAAGATCCTAAGCAAGTTAAGTTAAAAAGTATGTGCATTTTAGGTTTGTCTTTCCAATTTGAGAATATTACAAACAGTGCTGCAAAAAACATTCTTATATATACCAGTGGACATGTAGAAGAGTTTCTTTTTTATGGTCTTTCTCTGACCAGGGGCTATAGTACAAAGTTGAATAGAAGCAATGGTTTTGAGCATCTCAGACACGTTCTTAATTTTAAAGAGGATGCTTCTAATGTTTTTCCACTGAGAATTGTGTATTGTAGGTTTTGAGTATATAGCTTTTACTCAGTTATATATTTTTATTTTGCTAATTTTTTTTTTTTACCAAAAATGGTATTGATTATGAGCATTTTTTTATCATACAGTTTTAATGCTGAATGGCATTTTTTGGTTAATATTTAACACTGCTGCATTCTTGGGATAAATATGACATAATCTATTTGTTTTATCTTATTAAACACAGATGAATTTGTTATAGAGGCAGTTTGTTAGGTTCTGACGAGATGCCTGATGGCCAGTAAACAGGAAGTCAAGACCAGCTGTGAAGAAGTCAGAGACCTGTCATGGCAGTACTCCAAAACAAAGCCACCAGAAGCTAGATCAAACCAGATCGGCCCAAGATGGCGGGTGCCATGACAGACTCTTGACCAAATAAAGAAGAAAAGTTTGAAACCCTCCTTCCAAGACATCCTGCCCCAAGTAATGAATATTCCACCCCTTAGTTAACAACTCTCAACAAAAGGTAGAAACCCAAACCCAGGTACGCAGCTCTCTCTCTCTTGAGCTTGCCTGCTCTCACATCTCAAGAGTGTCCTTTGCTTTAAAAAGCTTTCTTGTTGTGTTCCTTATCTGCTGTGTTGTGTCTGTCCTTTAATTCTTTCCTGTGATGAGACCAAGAGCCTTTGGCAACATCTTTGGGATGGGGTAAATCAAGGCCTCAGGACCCAGGTGTCCCCAATTCACCCAGCAACAAATTTGGCTTTCTAATATTTTGTTTGGGATTTTGCATCTATGTTCATGAGTGACATTGGCCTATACTGTTCTTTTTTCCATGTGTTTTAATCTAGTTTTGTTATCAAAAGTTGTGACTTTATAGAATGAGTTGAATAGTGGATCTTTTTTGAATTCTCTGGAAATTGATTTAAGATTGGACTGAGGATTCTAGGGAAGATGGCGGCGTAGGAGGATGCTGGGCTCACCGCGCATCCTGCTGATCACTTAGATTCCACCTACACCTGCCTAAATAACCAAGAAAACCGCCAGAGGATTAGCAGAACGGAGTCTCCGGAGCCAAGCGCAGACGAGAGGCCCATGGAAGAGGGTAGGAAGGGCGGCGAGGTGGTGTGCGCTCCACGGACTGGCGGGAGGGAGCCGGGGCAGAGGGGCGGCCTGCCGGCCAAGCAGAGCCCCCGAGTCTGGCTCGCAAAAGCGGAGGGGCTGGACGGAGCGTGTTCCGGCAGCAATCGGGACTTGACATCTGGAAGGTTATAAGCTAACAGCTCTGCTCAGAGAACGGGAGGGCTGGAGGACAACAGGAGGGAGAGTTGTTGAGCCTGGGACGACAAAGCTCAGCTTGGCGGGGAACAAAGGTGCTCGCCAGCGCCATCTCCCTCACCCATCCCCCAGCCAAAATCCCAAAGGGAACCGGTTCCTGCCAGGGAACTTGCTTGCACCATGCAAACACCCAACACTGTGCTTCTGCGGAGCCACCCCTCCAGCGGGGTGGAGCGCAGGGCCCCTCCCAAAGCGGTTCACCAAAGGAGAAGGGAGCTGAGCCTGCCCCTCCCGTCCTCCCCCTCCCCCCCCCCCCCCCCCGTGCACCTTGCTGATCCACCCCAGCTAATACGCCAGATCCCCAGCACCACAAGCCTGGCAGTGTGCAAGTAGCCCAGACGGGCCACGCCACCCCACAGTGAATCCCTCCCCTAGGAGAGGGGAAGAGAAGGCACACACCACTCTGACTGTGGCCCCAGCTGTGGGCTGGGGGCAGATTCAGGTCTGACTGCAGCCCCGCCCACCAACTCCAGTTATTCAAGACAGCACAGGGGAAGTGCCCCATAGTCCTGCACCACTCCAGGGACTATCCAAAATGACCAAACGGAAGAATTCCCCTCAAAAGAATCTCCAGGAAATAACAACAGCTAACGAATTGATCAAAAAGGATTTAAACAACATAACAGAAAGTGAATTTAGAATAATAGTCATAAAATTAATCGCTGGGCTTGAAAACAGTAGAGAGGACAGCAGAGAATCTATTGCTACGGAGATCAAGGGACTAAGAATAGTCAGGAGGAGCTAAAAAACGCTATAAACGAGATGCAAAATCAAATGGAAACGACCACGGCTCGGATTGAAGAGGCAGAGGAGAGAATAGGTGAACTAGAAGATAAAGTTATGGAAAAAAAGGAAGCTGACAAAAAGAGAGATAAAAAAATCCAGGAGTATGAGGGGAAAATTAGAGAACTAAGTGACGCACTAAAGAGAAATAATATACATGTAATTGGTATTCCAGAGGAGGAAGAGAGAGGGAAAGGTGCTGAAGGTGTACTTGAAGAAGTAATAGCTGAGAACTTCCCTGAACTGGGGAAGGAAAAAGTCATTGAAATCCAAGAGGCACAGAGAACTCCCTTCAGACGTAACTTGAATCGATCTTCTGCACGACATATCATAGTGAAACTGGCAAAATACAAGGATAAAGAGAAAATTCTGAAAGCAGTGAGGGATAAACGTGCCCTAACATATAAAGGGAGACCTATAAGACTCATGACGGATCTCTTTACTGAAACTTGGCAGGCCAGAAAGGAATGGCAGGAGATCTTCAATGTGTTGAACAGAAAAAATATGCAGCCGAGAATCCTTTATCCAGCAAATCTGTCATTTACAATAGAAGGAGAGATAAAGGTCTTCCCAAACAAAACCTGAAGGAATTCGTCACCACTAAACCAGCCCTACAAGAGATCCTAAGGGGGATCCTGTGAGACAAAGCACCAGAGACATTGCTACAAGCATAAAACATACAGACATCACAATGATTCTAAACCCATATCTTTCTATAATAACACTGAATGTAAATGGACTAAATGTGCCAACCAAAAGACATAGGGCATCAGAATGGATAAAAAAACAAGACCCATCTATTTGCTGTCTACAAGAGACTCATTTTAGACCTGAGGACACCTTCAGATTGAGAGTGAGGAGATGGAGAACTATTTACCATGCTACTGGAAGTCAAAAGAAAGCTGGAGTAGCCATACTTATATCAGACAAACTAGACTTTAAATTAAAGGCTGTAACAAGAGAAGAAGAAGGGCATTATATAATAATTACAGGGTCTATCCATCAGGAAGAGCTAACAATTATAAATGTCTATGCGCCGAATACCGGAGCCCCCAAATATATAAAACAATTACTCACAAACATAAGCAACCTTATTGATAAGAATGTAGTAATTGTAGGGGACTTTAACACTCCACTTACAGCAATGGATAGATCATCTAGACACATGGTCAATAAAGAAACAAGGGCCCTGAATGATACATTGGATCAGATGGACTTAACAGATATATTTAGAACTCTGCATCCCAAAGCAACAGAATATACTTTCTTCTCGAGTGCACATGGAACATTCTCCAAGATAGATCACATACTGGGTCACAAAACAGCCCTTCATAAGTATACAAGAATTGAAATCATACCATGCATACTTTCAGACCACAATGGTATGAAGCTTGAAATCAACCACAGGAAAAAGTCTGGAAAACCTCCAAAAGCATGGAGGTTAAAGAACACCCTACTAAAGAATGAGTGGGTCAACCAGGCAATTAGAGAAGAAATTAAAAAATATATGGAAACAAATGAAAATGAAAATACAACAATCCAAACGCTTTGGGATGCAGCAAAGGCAGTCCAGAGAGGAAAATACATTGCAGTCCAGGCCTATTTCAAGAAACAAGAAAAATCCCAAATACAAAATCTAACAGCACACCTAAAGGAAATAGAAGCAGAACAGCAAAGACAGCCTAAAACCAGCAGAAGAAGAGAGATAATAAAGATCAGAGCAGAAATAAACAATATAGAATCTAAAAAAAACTGTAGAGAAGATCAATGAAACCAAGAGTTGGGTTTTTGAAAAAATAAAGAAAATTGATAAACCTCTAGCCAGGCTTCTCAAAAAGAAAAGGGAGATGACCCAAATAGATAAAATCATGAATGAAAATGGAATTATTACAACCAATCCCTCAGAGATACAAGCAATTATCAGGGAATACTATGAAAAATTATATGCCAACAAACTGGACAACCTGGAAGAAATGGACAAATTCCTAAACACCCACACTCTTCCAAAACTCAATCAGGAGGAAATAGAAAGCTTGAACAGACCCATACCAGTGAAGAAATTGAATCAGTTATCGAAAATCTCCCAACAAATAAGAGTCCAGGACCAGATGGCTTCCCAGGGGAGTTCTACCAGACGTTTAAAGCAGAGATAATACCTATCCTTCTCAAGCTATTCCAAAACATAGAAAGGGAAGGAAAACTTCCAGACTCATTCTATGAAGCCAGTATTACTTTGATTCCTAAACCAGACAGAGACCCAGTAAAAAAAGAGAACTACAGGCCAATATCCCTGATGAATATGGATGCCAAAATTCTCAATAAGATACTAGCAAATCGAATTCAACAGCATATAAAAACAATTATTCACCATGTTCAAGTGGGATTCATTCCTGGGATGCAGGGCTGGTTCAACATTCACAAATCAATCAATGTGATACATCACATTAATAAAAGAAAAGATAAGAACCATATGATCCTGTCAATTGATGCAGAAAAGGCATTTGACAAAATTCAGCAACCTTTCTTAATAAAAACCCTTCAGAAAGTGGGGATAGAAGGAACATACTTAAAGATCATAAAAGCCATTTATGAAAAGCCTACAGCTAACACCATCCTCAATGGGGAAAAACTGAGAGCTTTTTCCCTGAGATCAGGAACACGACAGGGATATCCACTCTCACCGCTGTTGTTTAACATAGTGTTGGAAGTTCTAGCATCAGCAATCAGACCACAAAAGGAAATCAAAGCCATCAAAATTGGCAAAGATGAAGTTAAGCTTTCACTTTTTGCAGATGACATGATACTATACATGTAAAATACGATAGACTCCACCAAAAGTCTGCTAGAACTGATACATGAATTCAGCAAAGTCGCAGGATACAAAATCAATGTACAGAAATCATTTGCATTCTTATACAATAATACTGAAGCAACAGAAAGACAAATAAAGAAACTGATCCCATTCACAATTGCACCAAGAAGCATAAAATACCTAGGAATAAATCTAACCAAAGATGTAAAAGATCTGTATGCTGAAAACTATAGAAAGCTTATGAAGGAAATTGAAGAAGACATAAAGAAATGGAAAAACATTCCGTGCTCATGGATTGGAAGAATAAATATTGTCAAAATGTCAATACTACCCAAAGCTATCTACACATTCAATACAATCCCAATCAAAATTGCACCAGCATTCTTCTTGAAACTAAAACAAGCAATCCTAAAATTCATATGGAACCACAAAAGGCCCCGAATAGCCAAAGTAATTTTGAAGAAGAAGACCAAAGCAGGAGGTATCACAACCCCAGACTTTAGCCTCTACTGCAAAGCTGTCATCCTCAAGACCGCATGGTAGTGGCACGAAAACAGACACATAGACCAATGGAATAGAATAGAAACCCCAGAACTAGTCCCACAAACATATGGCCAACTCATCTTTGACAAAGCAGGAAAGAACATCCAATGGAAAAAAGACAGTCTCTTTAACAAATGGTGCTGGGAGAACTGGACAGCAACATGCAGAAGATTGAAACTGGACCATTTTCTCACACCATTCACAAAAATAAACTCAAAATGGATAAAGGACCTGAATGTGAGACAGGAAACCATCAAAACCCTAGAGAAGAAAGCAGGAAAAGGCCTCTCTGACCTCAGCCATAGCAATCTCTTACTTGACACATCCCCAAAGGCAAGGGAATTATTAGCAAAAATGAACTGGGACCTTATGAAGATAAAAAGCTTCTGCATAGCAAAGGAAACAACGAAAAAAACTAAGAGGCAACCAACGGAATGGGAAAAGATATTTGCAAATGACATATTGGACAAAGAGCTAGTATCCAAAATCTATCAAGAGCTCACCAAACTCCACATCCAGAAAACAAATAACCCAGTGAAGAAACGGGCAGAAAACATGAATAGACACTTCTCTAAAGAAGACATCCGGATGGCCAACAGGCACATGAAAAAATGCTCAACGTCGCTCCTCATCAGGGAAATACAAATCAAAACCACACTCAGATATCACCTCACGCTAGTCAGAGTGGCCAAAATGAACAAATCAGGAGACTATAGATGCTGGAGAAGATGTGGAGAAATGGGAACCCTCTTGCACTGTTGGTGGGAATGCAAATTGGTGCTGCTACTCTGGAAAACAGTGTGGAGGTTCCTCAAAAAATTAAAAATAGACCTACCCTATGACCAAGCAATAGCACTGCTAGGAATTTACCCAAGGGATACAGGAGTACTGATGCATAGGGGCACTTGTACCCCAATGTTCATAGCAGCACTCTCAACAATAGCCAAATTGTGGAAAGAGCCTAAATGTCCATCAACTGATGAATGGATAAAGAAATTGTGGTTTATATACACAATGGAATACTACGTGGCAATGAGAAAGAATGAAATATGGCCTTTTGTAGCAACGTGGATGGAACTGGAGAGTGTGATGCTAAGTGAAATAAGCCATACAGAGAAAGACAGATACCATATGGTTTCACTCTTATGTGGATCCTAAGAAACTTAACAGAAACCCATGGGGGAGGGGAAGGAAAAAAAAAAAAGAGGTTAGAATGGGAGAGAGCCAAAGCATAAGAGACTGTTAAAAACTGAGAACAAACTGAGGGTTGATGGTGGGTGGGAGGGAGGGGAGGGTGGGTGATGGGTATTGAGGAGGGCACCTGTTGGGATGAGCACTGGGTGTTGTATGGAAACCAATTTGACAATAAATTTCATATATTATAAAAAAAAATAAGATTGGACTGAATGATAGAATGCAAATATACAAGACACTGGGTCTGGAATTTTCTTTGTGAAGTTATTTTTGTCTTAGTCATCTGGGGCTGCCATAGCAAATACCACAGAGTTGGTAGCATAAACAACAGAAATTTATTTTCTCATAGTTCTGAAGGCTAGAAGAGCAAGATCAAGGTGCCAGCATGGTCAGATTCTGGTGAGTGCACTTTTCCCGGCTTGTACACAATCTTCTTGCTGTCCTTATGTGACAGGGGAAAAAAAAGACTAATCTCTTCTGTGTCTTTTCTTATCAGGGCACTAATCTCATCATCATGGTCCCACCCTCATAACCTCATCTAACACTAATTGCCTTCCAAAGGCTCCATCTCCAAATATTCTCACAATGGGGTATATTGCTTCAACATATGAATGGGGTGGGGCCAGGGAACGTTCAGTCCACCACAATGTTAAAAATGATTTTAATTGCCTTAATAGATGTAAGGTTATTTACTCTTTTATTCCTACTTGGATATATTTTGGTCAGTTATATTTTTTCCAGGAATTTGTCCATTGTGTGTATAATTTCAAATTTATTGGCATAGAAAATGCTCATATTTTAAATATATCTTAGCATATTTTTAATCACTTTCTTATGTGCAATTAGTTTCCCATTTGCATGCCTAATATCTTGTAATATGACTTACGCTCTATGTCTTCTTTTCTGGATTAGTATGGCCAGAGATTTTAAAAAATTTTCATGAATACTTTCAAATAACAAGGAGGGTTATACAGAGTTTTGTAGACCTTCTCTGCATATTTCTTTATTTTCTACTTCACTGATTTCTGCACTTGCCTTTATTTTTTTTCTAATATCTAATATCTTTGTTCTAAAGATATCTTTCAAATATTATGAATAAAAAATTAAAGATTTTGTTGAGATATTAATAAGTAAATATTTCCATCTTTTTTTTTCCTACTTTCAGACTAATTTAGAAGAGAATAAAAAGACAATGAATCTCTTCTGGGTATATACCTGTATCAGTTGTTAAGTTATTTCCTGTATCTCCAAAACCAGTGTTCATTGCTTTGCGTGAGATACTGGGTTAGTAGATACTGGAAGGAACACCACAGGCGGAAAGGATTTTTTCCTTGGGTGTGGTATGCCTTCTTTCCTTTTGCCTGCGCAGTGCTAAGCTAGCCTGTGGGACATCCAGTGGAGCTCACCCTCAGCTAGTTGCAGCAACACCCCCATGAGCATTTCCCAGCTTTCCCTATGGATGACTTCCCAGCATTCTCTGTGGGAATTTCCCAGCATCCCCTGTGACTGACTTTTCAGTGGGTCTTGCAAGGATGCAGCCAACTTCCCAGAGAGTTCATTGTCCTCTCAGATTCTTAATACATTTCATAGGGACTCCAGCTCAGGTTTTTCTGCCTGTCAAAACCCCAGGAGGAGACCTCTACCTTCCCAGTCCTGGTCCTCATTTCCCTGCCTGTCTGCTTCAGCCTGCAGATTATAAAGCAACTCAGGTCAGGGGCAGCTCAGCTAACGTCTCCAGCATCCATTGAGTTGTAATCACATCCCCTTCCTAGGGCTCTGAATCTCAGCCTCAGAGCGGGGCCCTCTTCCAAGTTTATGCCTACCTTGAGCAGTCTCCTTCACCATTAAATATTTTTTTGGAGTTCTCTTATCCCCTCTTAGTAGATAATCTATAGTCTATATTTTTATAGTAAATATTGAAACTTTGTCTTAAATCTTTGTATCAAACTTTCCCTATTTAAATTACTGTGTTAGTTCTGTCTTCCAACTGGAACTTGACTGATTCAACACCTCCCTCACACAAACACACACACACACACACACACACACACATAAAATACATGCAAGACATATATAAGACTTTATAGCATCACTAGACTATACTAGACAAAAAAAGGAAACTACTGAAATACTTATCAACAATAGAATGATAAGTTAATTGTAGTATATTTATACAGAATATATTAGTGTTTTGTTTCTGTGTAACAAATTACCACAAGCTCAGCCACTTAATACAATACACAGTTATGATTACATATTTTCTGTGGGTCAAGAGTCTGGGCACAGCGTAACTCGGTCCCTTTTTTTTTTTTTAACGTTTATTTATTTTTGAGACAGAGAGAGGCAGAGCATGAACAGGGGAGGGTCAGAGAGAGGGAGACACAGAATCTGAAACAGGCTCCAGGCTCTGAGCTGTCAGCACAGAGCCCGACGCGGGGCTTGAACTCATGGACTGCGAGATCATGACCTGAGCCGAAGTCGGACGCTTATCCGACTGAGCCACCCGGGCGCCCCACTCGGTCCCTTTCCCATGGCCTCACAGACTATAATCGAGCTTTATCAAAACTGCCTTCTCATCTGGAGGCTCAACTAGGGATGAATCTGCTTCTAAGTATATTTGTTTGTTGACAGAATTCGTTTCCTTGGGGCTGTGTGACTGAGGGATCCGGCCTCTTACTGTCAGCCTGCAGCTCCTACTACGTGGCCTCTCCATACGAGGTTCACAATGTGCCATTTACTTCTTCAAGGCAAGCAGGAGACTCTCACTCCAGTCAGCCAAGATGGCATCTTACACAAGCATGATTATGGAAGTGACGTTATACCACTTTGACATTCCCTTGTTTAAAAGCAAGTCACGGGTCTGCCCTCACTCAAGGGGAAGGGATTTTACAAAGGCATGACTCATCGTGGGTCTTTGGAGGGTGTGTCTGTTACACAGTGGAATGCTTTATGGCAACGGCAATTAGCAAACTACATCTACTGAAATAACATGGATGAACAAAAATAATACTGAATGAAAGAAACCAGATATGGAAGAGTGTATACTGTGAAATTCCATTTGTATCGATTTCAGAAACTGGCAAAACTAATTTATGTTGTCAAGAATTAGCACAGGTTATCCTTGGGGCTACTGGGGTGCTGGTAACCTCCTGTTTCTCTATCTCAGTGCTGCTATTTGGGTGCATGCACTTGGTGAAAATGCAGAGGTTGTACAGTTATGACTTGTGTATTTCTCTATTTATATCTTACTTCAGTATGAAAGGCGGGAAAAAAATGGTATGTAACCTCCTTCCTCTGCCAGTCCGTTCAAAGTTGGTGTTGTCCAAAGTTATATTGTCACATTTTCACTTTCACTGTCTGAGTCTTCCTGTGGTAGCTTGTGGGTTTTCATAGCATTGTCTCCTTCTTATAAATTGATGAATCAAAAATGTGTGTCTTTAGTCCAGTTACTTCTTCTGAGCTGCTACATATTTCTACATGAATATCCTGTACACTTCAAGTTCAACCTCTTTATCACTTGAATCACAATCTTTCCCTTCAAACCTTTCTCCTTATCCTATATTTGATGTACAAGCCTGACTCACCACTGGTAGAAATCTGTAACTGATATGGCACAGCAGGCAAAAATAAGGGCTCTGAAGTTAACTGGGCTGCTTACAGATTCTCTTCCAAGTGATGTGCTCTTATGCCAGTTACGTAATCTCTGTAGGTCCTTAGTTTTCTTTTTCATTTTCTGGGTTGGACATAATACGTACTTTTAAGGTTTTAACACTTACCTGAGAAAAGTGTATGTAGAGCACTTAGCAGCGTGCCTTGAACCTGGTAATGATTCAGTACATGACATTTATTATTAGACAACTTGTCCCTATTTCCTTCCTCCCCCTCTATGCTTCCTTAACCATCAAGTTATGTTAGTTCTGTCATTTTTTATATATTTAAAATTTACGTCTTACCTATTTCTACAGTAACTACCTTCACCCAGGTTTTTACCTTTTCTTATCTTTTTTTTATTTTAACTTGTTTTATTTTTTATTTTTTTTAATTTACATCCAAATTACTTAGCATATAGTGCAACAATGATTTCAGGAGTAGATTTCTTAGTGCCACTTGACCATTTAGCCCATCCCTCCTCCCCCAACCCCTCACGTAACCCTCAGTTTGTTCTCCATATTTATGGGTCTCTTATGCTTTGTTCCCCTCCCTGTTTTTATATATTTTTTTCCCTTCCCTTATGTTCATCTGTTTTGTCTCCTCATATGAGTGAAGTCATATGATTTTTGTCTTTCTCTGACTAATTTCACTTAGCACAATACCCTCCAGTTCCATCCACGTAGTTGCAAATGGCAAGATTTCATTCTTTTGGATTGTCAAGTAATACTCCATTGCATATATATACCATTTCTTCTTTATCCATTCATCCATTGATGGACATTTGGGCTCTTTCCATACTTTGGTTATTGTTGATAGTGCTGCTATAAACATAGGGGTGCTTCTTATCTTTATTAAACTTGAATTTAATCATGAAAAATATCAAACCCAAATTGGGGGATATTCTATGAAAATGATTTTCCTCCTCTTAAAAATGTCAAGGTCAAGAAGGACAAAGAAAAATCAAGGAACTATTTCATGGTCCTAGGTTGAATCTTTGGCTTGGAGGTTGGTGAGAATACCTCTAAAGACCTTTATTGGGACAATTGACAACATTTTGAATATAGGTTATGGATGAAATAATAAGATTGCATAATACTTAGTTTTTTTTAATTTTGATAATTGTTCTATACTTATGTAAGAGAATATCCTTAATCCTGGGAAATATATGCTGACATATTTAATGGTAAAGAAGCATGTTTTCAAATAGCAAATAAGGCGAGTATAAATAATTAGTGAATCTGAGTGGAGTATATATGGGAGTTTCTTGTACTATTCTTTTAACTTTCTATAATTTGGAAATCTATGTAAGTTCTTGACTTAATATTGTTTCTTCCACGTGATCCCTTTCTATATTGAATTGTTTATTCCGATCCAATTTTCACTTGGAAAAAGAAATTCCTTGAGTGGTTTTCTTAATGGCCCCATATAGATTTTGTGTATATTCATAGGTGAATATTTAGTTGGCTAAATGTGTGATTCTATTCTAACTCTTTTTTTCATTCCTAATTCTCTAGGTGTTGTTTTCCATGAATTGTTATGGGGAAGTCCGAGGCTAGTTTGAGTGTTTATTTATTTTGGGAGAGAGAACACATGCCCAAACACGTGAACAGGGGAGGGGCAGACAGAGGAGAGAGAGCATCCCAAGCAGGGTACGTGCCATCAGCACAGAGCCTAATACAAGACTCGATCTCACAAACTGTGAGATCATGACCTGAACTGAAATCAAGAGTCAGATGCTTAACCGACTGAGCCACACAGACACTCCTTCATGTAATTCTATATTCATGAATAGTCTCAGAGAACAGGGACAGGTAGGAAGACTGTGTAGCAGCTGTGAAAATCCAGTTATTGCCACCCTTTTCCCAAATCCTTTTAATTTTTTAATTTGTGCTCTTAGTGGATCACGTGTTTTGTGTTTT
Organism: Lynx rufus; assembly: GCF_022079265.1. Lineage (NCBI taxonomy): Eukaryota > Metazoa > Chordata > Mammalia > Carnivora > Felidae > Lynx > Lynx rufus. The sequence continues at coordinate 8,407,264 of NW_025814878.1, forward strand.
TGTTGTTTTGTGGTATTTTCGAAGACCGTTAAGTGTCTGAGAAGATCGACGAAGACACCGTTTTTACAGTAGTGGTATTAGCAGACGTGCAGTTCTAAACTCACATGAGAACAAAGTTAATTAATTCCTACTTTATTTTATTTTAATAGGGAATTTGGAGGTTGGTAGGGCCCTGGTCCACTCTGTTGCTGGTGAGAACACTGGGTTTTGACTCCAGGAAAGCGGCTGCAATACTTTTAATGTCCTACTTACCACATGTGTCCCATAACATTTCATTTTAACTTTGGCTGTGGTAACAATTTCTGAATTAAAATGAGCTCATTATAGTGAGATAGAGCAGGATTAACTCACGTTGAATAACCCAAAATTCCCAAACAATTCTCTGTGCTCTGAATCGTGGTTAGAATTTGAGACTGGACTCCTTCTGATTTGAGCTGAATTATATATTATTATGATAATTATAGTAATATGTGTTATTATTACATTTTATACATGAACTACTTTCACTGATAGATTCCTTTTCCCAAAATCCTATTCGGTGACTTCCTTGTCAGCATTTCTGGCATAACAAGTGAAGACAGCTAAAGAAATGTGGGAAACTAAGCATGGACCAGAGATCCATTTGGGTGAACTCTTGTAGCGATGTTTCAGGGAAAAATAAAGGCTGAGAGTCAATATTCTTTGTGTGTTAGTTAAACTGCAGCCTGGAAGAGCTATTTCTGTCTCTGAATTGATCTGCGGGTCAGAACAGTAAGCAACTGATCTTTGCAGCTTGGCGCTGAGCAGGAATGAATTGTTGACCAAGGTTGAGGCAGGCTCTTGAGGCCATTCAACCCCCTTCAGAGCGGAGGTGCTGGCCCTGCACTAGCGGATGGACCAGAGAAAGGTCACCGTGCCTAAGGAGACCAAATACAATCCCTGACTCCGGCAGCTCTGGGGCTGCCGAATGGCCCTGGGGAAGGAACCCTGATGCAAACAGGCTCCCGATTTAATACTCTTAGTGTTTGATTCCTGGAAAAGTTGATCTCGCTTCTTGGCCTGCCTGTAGCTGTAGATATACAGTCCAGTGCCTAAACATTAATTTCAATGTCCTGAAGCTAAAGTTATTCTTGTGCATTCTGGGCAGTTAGACTTATGTCCTCACCACGCCTCATTCAGGGGGGAAAGCTGACCTGCTTTTTCTTGTAGTAATTCAAAACTTTAAGGAGGCAAAAATAAATTAGGCACAAAAATGGCATCAACCACGGCTCCCGTGCTCAAATTATATGCGGGCACTTAGGTTGCTCTGATGTGAAGTTCATTGTGGTTCTGTAACGGCTCTGCCTCTCAGTTCTATTCTGATACTTGATTTTAATAGTGATGGACCCACACTTCATTGTCAAACCCAAGAATGAGTTCCTGGGTCCCAACGAGGATATATAGAGACATCAGAAGTTATAGAAAAGGGAAACCCCTAGGGCGTCCATCTTTACCTTCCCAAGCCATTTAATTTCATGGGAGAGCACTTTTTCAGCACCGAGAGACCTAAAGAACACTTGGATGTGTTACGTGTTAGTCACTGGTCTCTTTAGAGTCGTGTTTTCCTTCTCACAGCATAGCCTGCAAGGAAGAGTCAATGGTTAGCAATTTTGCTTATTCCAAACACACAGCGACTAATGACACCGATTTTCTAGTTTATTCAAGCTAACATGTAGAAGGCATTGGTCACCTGGGTATTATCCCAGAAACTGTCTTTTCTATTTAGCCCCTGCTGTTAGTACCCCGCTGAGAGCCATCAGCACACAGAACAAATACACTATTTCTGCTTATTGTTTCTTCTAACACATCTTTTATCATAGATGCTTATGCATTCCTTCCCAAAAGAAAGTGTGAACCTTGGCAAAAACTCAAATTTACCTTTTCACCTAGAATTCCCTGAATTCAAATGATCTGTGTAATATTCTTTCAATAAAAATTAGTCATTAGTATTGAGTTTCCTAGTTGCAAATAACTTGGCAGTTATGTCCCATCGTTTAGTAAATGAAATTCAATTTGGGAAATGAAATACTCACATATTTCATTTAAAAAATCATTATATACCTTCATCATAACGTTTTAAAATAACATTACTACACTAGCCTCTACGTTGAACTCGATGTTTGCTATCACCTCCGATTTACCATATGCCTTTACTTTGCAAGTATATTTTCAGGCCAACGCCTCTCTAAGCAGGTGCGTAAAAAGAGCTAAAACCTTAAAATGGGAATTTTCTCAGTTCCGGTCCATTAGTCTTATCTTTGCTACCTGCACACAATTTCAAATTTACCCTTCCATGATAAATTCTCTTTTTTTGAACTATACCTGCTGCTCCAAACTTCTGTCTCATTAATCTCTACTCAAGCTTGCAAGAATATGGCTAAAGTTTCTTCACCCCTGTAAGTATCAAGGTGAGGAGAAAATTCCTTGGAGTAAACGTTAAAAGTAATGGCATACAAAAAAAAGGCCTGTACAAAAAAACATGTTCTTCTTATTCATATTCTTTTACTTATATGTATATATATATATATATATATATACACACATGTATAACATATTCTATGCATTTTTGCATGTATGATACATTGTATAGTAAAAGGGAATTCAGTGGGCAAAAAAAGAGAATGATGGCATTAAATTACTATGCCCTAGCAGTAAATTCCAATCTTACATGCAATGGCAACTTCCAACTCAAAGATTCTGGGTTTTTTTTTTAACCAAAAAGGTAAATAAAATTGTAAATTACAAAATCTATCTTTGAAAGAGTCACTTCGGGTACCTGGGTGGCTCAGTTGGTTAAGAATCTGACTTCGTCTCAGGTCATGATCTCATGGTTCATGAGTTCAAGTCCTGAATGGGGTGAGCTCGAGTGTTGCTTCGGGTGAGCCCTGCTTCTCTTTCTCACTCTCCCTCTCTCTTTCTCTCCCTCTCTCTCCCCACCCTCCCTCACTTGCACCCTCTTTCTCAAAAAAGTTAAAAAAATAAAAGTGTCACCTGTGGGCCTAAGGCCTAATCCGAAGATAATCTAAGAGACAAAGAGAAATCTTGGGAGACCTGTGTGCATTTTGGAAATGAGGTTAACATGGGGTGAGGCAAGGGGCTGAGCAAGATGCCCAAGTGAATGAACCCACAACTCTATAGAGAACAGAAGAGCAAGAGAGAAAGAAGCAAAATTATGAAACCAGGGCGAGTTTCCAAGGAAGAGAAAAGGAAAGAGCACAATTGTGAGGGGGAAAAATGAGAAAAGTTAACGTGTGAAAGGAGATACATCTTGCAAGAAACTTGCAATTACATAAGGCAAAAGAGAAGGACCAAGGAAATGTGGTCCTTGTAATAGGGAGGAAAGCTGTTAACAGACGTTGTGAAAAGGCAGATGCTTTTAATGTGTCTTTCCCTCTCTCTTTCAAACAATTGCAGCTGCTATCGGTTAACCAAAGAGGGTACCATCTGAGTTTGGAATACCAAAGAAGAATAGGCAGATAAATAATTAGATTATGTTTTTCTCAAATCTAGATCTACTGGGGCGCCTGGGTGGCGCAGTCGGTTAAGCGTCCGACTTCAGCCAGGTCACGATCTCGCGGTCCGTGAGTTCGAGCCCCGCGTCGGGCTCTGGGCTGATGGCTCAGAGCCTGGAGCCTGTTTCCGATTCTGTGTCTCCCTCTCTCTCTGCCCCTCCCCCGTTCATGCTCTGTCTCTCTCTGTCCCAAAAATAAATAAACGTTGGGAAAAAAAAAAAAAAAAAAATCTAGATCTACTAAAACATGTACCTGCAAGGGATTCTCAGGAATTCATAGATATGATTATAGAATTCTTAGCCTCTGTCTTTGAGATAACCTGCCGAATAGAGTTCCTGTTTCAAAAACCCAAAAGAGGTGTATATGTGTTAGTATAACTATTAATATAGTTATATTAATTGTAATATATAGTGATTTTTATATTAAAACTTACAGAAGAAAAGATGTAACTTTGCTTGCTAGATTGGATAGATTCACTTTAATTTGTATGGGTTGTTAGGAAACAAAACATCTGGAATTCCCCCCCCCCCCCGCCCCCGGAAGTTGTAAATATAAACATGCTTAAGATGTCTAGAAACATGGTTAAGAGTTCTATTGACGTATTCATAACTCATTATTGGGGGAAATTTGATGCTGTCACAAAAGCGTGTAGCCCTAAGTTGACAAATTCAACAAACTAGACATTCTGGGATAGTTCATATGGTACACAGTGTGCATTCACCGATAAATCGATGAGACTCGTAGTCAAATCTCACAATATACAAAAGGTAAGAAAGACTTTTCTGATATTTATTTGATTTTTCCCCCATCCCTTTCCTCCATTTTCTTTTCCTGAAATTCCCACTTATTAGATGCAAGACTTCACATATTGATTATCCATGACTATTTTTTTTTTCATTTCGAAATTTATCTCGAAATATTTCGAAATATTTTAGGCAATTTTCTTGATTTTGACATACCACTCTTCTGTTAAACTTTGTTTTAATTCTTCTATCTCTTAGATTTTATCTTTTCTTCTCTGACATTTCTTCTTCATCTATCTATCTATCTCTCTATGAACTTTGGTCTCTCCTTCTTCAAGTTTTCCTAGCTGTCTAGAGATCTTTGGTTTTTCACTCCTATTCAGCATTTGTAATAATACCTGCCACCATTAATTTAAGGTCTACTTGAATAAATTATTAAAGATAGAAAGGGAGGAAACACAAGAGGAGAAGCTAGAAACTCTGACTGGGATCACTGTATGTGGATGATGTTAATTGAAGGCTGGCTTCTTTCGAGGTTGAGCAGGGAGGGAGCCTGATGTAACTCAGATGAGCTCAAATGAAAGAAAACTTAACTCGGGGGCATCAACTCCCACATAAGCCATCCTAGTTCTCCCCACGAAGGTTTTTTTTTTCCATTTCTTTTAAGAATAACTCTCTAATTTTTATCCCTGGAGCTTCCAGAGACATCAGCATTCTCTACCAAGCATGAGAAGGCAACAATCCTGTATGTAAACCTATTTATGTCCCTCTATTCAGCTCTTCCAGAATCTTGCCCTCAGTTGTAGTGTTGTCAAATTCCTGACAACTATTAATCTTTGGTATTCAGGAAAGAGCAATCAGCACTGGATGAGATTCTCAGGAATTTCTGAAATTATAGGTTGTTTTGTATTTTTCCTAACAATTATTTACATATTTCTGAAACAATGATGAATAATCATAATAAAGATGGTGATTTTTCTGTGGTAAGATCATACCAAAAGTTTCAGAGATTTTCTATAACAAAAAATAACATAATAATGAATGCATAGTTTGTTATTATTTTATACTGGTACATTGTGACAAAATTATATATTTCAGTAATGTGTAAAACATTTTTATTCCTGATATAAATATTTGGTAATGAGAATCACTCAGAGATGTGAACTCCATGTATTAGCATTTCCTGTTCTTGCTTTTGGCTTCACATCAGTGGTATCATGGGCTGAATTATGTCCTTCTAAAATTCACATATTGAAGTACTAACTCCCCAGTATCACAGAATGTGACCATATTTGGAGATAGGACCTTTAAGGAGGAAAATAAGTTAAAATGAGATCATTAGGGAGGGCCCTAATCTCCTATGTCCTAATCCCATATGTGTCCTTATAAGAAGAGGAAATTTGGACACAGATGTGTGTGTGCACAGAGGGAAGGCCACCTGAAGACATAGGGAGAAAATGGCCATCTACAAGCTAAGGAAAGAAGCCTCAAAAAGAACCACCCTGCTGAAACCTTGATCTTAGACAGTCTAGCCCTCAGAACTGTGGGACATTGAAGTTCTGTTGTTTAAACCAGCCAGTCTAGGGGCGCCTGGGTGGCTCAGTCAGTTGAGCATCCAACTTCGGCTCAGGTCATGATCTCACAGCTCATGACTTCCAGCCCCATGTCGGGCTCTGTGCTGACAGCTCAGAGCCTGGAGCCTGCTTCAGATTCTGTATCTCCCTCTCTCTCTGCCCCTAACCCACTTGTATTCTGTCTCTGTCTCTCTCAAAAATAAATAAACATTAAAACCAGTCAGTCTATGCATTTCGTTATCGCAGCCCTAGCTAATACAAGTGAATTCCTTCAAACAAGGAACATTTCTGTGTAGATTATTAAACTCTAATTCTCGCATTCCCAATTTCTCAACTAATTTTTCTTGAGATTCAGCATTTGCCGAAGCATACAAGTTTTCCCAAAAATGCCAGGAAGAAATTTCAACATGAAAACAATGGTTACTGTACTTGTCAAAACGCAAGGACATCTGAGCTCGTCTGTAGGATAAATCATCATCTGCAGACTGTCCACATCGGTTCAGTATTGAGGACCCCATAGTTTTTCCATGGATCCACTCTTAAATACACTGCCCATCTTCTCCCCAAAATATACAGCTATCTCTAGACCACTCATGGCTCCTTTTCACTTATCTTTGTTATGTGAACTAATATTTCTTAACTCTTTCCATTAGGTGAATGGTATTTTGGGAGTAAGGAGAGACACATTCATGGGCTCAGTCTACCATTTTGGATCTGAAAAATTCTGGAAATACTATGTCATTTTTTTGGTAGATTTTGTACATGTCAACTGAAAGCAAAGGAAGAAATAAGTATTTTTTTCCAGGTCTATAAAGAATGATTTCTTAAAATAAATTTTTTTAATGTTTATCCATTTTTGAGAGACAGAGACAGAGCACGAGCGGGAGAGGTTCAGAGAGAGATAGGGAGACACAGAATCCAAAGCAGGCTCCAGGTTCTGAGCTGTCAGCATGGAATCTGATGTGGGGCTCAAACTCACCAACCATGAGATCATGACCTGAGCCGAAGTCAGACGCTTACCCGACTGAGCCACCCAGGTGCCCCAAGAATGATTTCTAATATAATTTTAGGTGACATCAATCTTAACCTCATTTTGAACTCAGGTGTACACGAATATGACTCTATTTTTTATAACTGAAATTAATTTGTATCAAGCAGTTATTATGTTTATTATTTTAAAAATCTCAATTTGTTATCATCTGAGTCACTTCAAGATTACCTCAGCAAATTCAGGTTTTACACAGGCTTTTCCCTTGTGATGATACTATAAATCCAAAGAAAATTTTAATTTCAGTGGTTCTTATATCAACTTTCCCTAAAGCAATGGATGCCAGACTCAAGTTCTATTGTAATTGGAGGACGGTTGTATTTGTAACCTATTGCTGCTGTAACAAGTTACCACAAGCCTCCTGGCTTAAAACAACACAGATTTATGATTTCATAGTTCTGGATCTCAAAAATCCAAAAATTGGCCTGATGGGGCTAATCTCAACATATTGGCAGGGCTGTATCTCTTCTAGAAGCTCTAGGCGAGAACTTTTTCCTTGCCTTTGCCAGCTTCCAGAAACCTCTTGCATTCTCTGATTCCTGATCTACTTCAAGTAGTGACATCTCTCCAATCTCTGCTTTATTATCATATCCCCTTCTCTGACTCTAACTGATTTCTACTTCATTCTTTTAGGGACCCTTGTGTTTACACTGGGATGCTTGAATAATCCAGGATAATCTTCCTACTTTAAAATCTTGAAATTAATCATATCGGCAAAGTCTCTTTTGCCATGTAAAGTAACATATTCGTAGGTTTCAGAGATTAAGAGATGGACATCTTCAGGGACCATTATTCTGCCTAGCACAATGTAGTGGCAAATTTAACCTGTGGTGTATAAAATACTAACAGCAGTTAATATTTCAAGAATTTATTCTACACAGAGTAAACCAAAAATAACTTTCATGTTGCAGGTGCCTTAAGATGTAATTCAATTGCAAAGGAATAATGTATTGCTAATTGTGCATTACATATTTAATTTGTAAATGTAAGCCAGGATAAAAATGAAAGTTCCTCTTTTTCCAAGTCAGTCGCAAGCATCAAAGCCACAGAAAGGACCTCACTCAATGCCCAAAGCACTAAGATGAATGCATTAAAGCAAGTCCTCTTAATTTTTTTTTTTAATGTTTACTTATTCTTGAGAGAGAGAGAGAACACGAGTGGGGAGGGGCAGAGAGAGAGGGAAACACAGAATCTGAAGCAGACTCCAGGCTCCGAGCTGTCAGCACAGAGCCCAACGTGGGGCTCAAACTCACAAACCATGAGATCATGACATGATCCAAAGTCAGACACTTAACCTACTGAGGCACCCAGGCAACCCAAAACAAGTCCTTTTGAATTCAAGTCATATGGAAATCAAGAGTCAACTTATTTAGACATTATCATTTTAGAGATTGTTGCTAAAAAAGCTATTTGTATTGTTTCAGGCTGAATAGGCTGATGTGTTAAATGGTAGGCATTTTTGATTATTTGAAACATCTCAAAACATAAACCCCTAAGAGATTTCTGCTCTATGGAACTCTCTAGTCTGTAATGACAAAGAATATGCAGGGAACAAAGAGAGAACAAGTTGGAGGGAGGGAACAAATGGGAAGTGAGAATATTACAAGGAGGAAATAGCATAGGCTACTGAGAAGGGGACCTGCAATCACAAAGTCTTTGTGACCCTTTGCAACTTCTGCCCAATTCTGGATCAGAGATGGAGTTCTGAAGAGACAGATGGGATGGAGGAGGGAAAGGAGGGGCAAGAGCAATGTTCATGGTCAAGGTCCATCTTAGACACCGTGAAAGAGAATGTGATTAAGAACTCTATTCCCTTCTCTGCCACTAAATAATTATGTCACCTTGGGAAAATCACTTAGTCTTTGGGGACTTGGGGACTGCATGGAACTTTTCTACATGACCTTCCGGGGTCCTGGCTTTTGCTATCTACTTTATATGTCTGCTTCCTCATCTGAAAAGTGGGTTGAAGAACAGTACATACCTCATATATTTGATATGAGTTAATGATATAAAGTGCCAAGGAAAGTACCTGCTATGTAATAAGTTTTGGCTATTACTATAATTCCTTTCATTTCTCATTACCACTGAGGCAGTCTAAATCCTTACTGTCTCACCTTTAGATGACTTCAGCAGTGCACACACCATGTTCCCTATTTACAGGGTCTCCTCCACATGACTCCAACCAGCACGACTACCAACAGAGAAATTTGTTTTTAATAAAACTTCTTTTTTAACATTTATTTATTTTTGGAAGACAGAGCACAAGCAGGGGAGGCGCAGAAAGAGAAACACACACAGAATCTGCAGCAGGCTCCAGGCTCTGAGCTGTCAGCACAGAGCCCGGCACGGGGCTCGAACCCATGAACTGTGAGATCATGACTTGAGCTGAAGTCAGACGCTCAACTGACTGAGCCACCCAGGCGCCCAAGCATAGCAATTCTTAAAGATCAATCAATGAAGCCACTGAAATTCCAAGCACAAACAAGATTCAGGGACTGCTCTGAAAGCACAAAAATGAATATGTGCATATTTCTGGGGAAAGCCGGTTAGTTTTCATTAAAGTTTCACAATAATAAAAAAATAATCTCAGACTACTTAAATTGACCCATGTTTCTGAATCACCCCATTTATCACTGAGTTGTTCAGATTAGAAAAGAACTTTTCCTAGTTCGTTTACTTACCCACTCACCTACTACACTATTTCTTCCTTTTTTAACTTTTCTCACATCCCCAACATCTCCTGACTTATCTCTACTTTTAGCCATTTCCAGAGAAAACGGATGAATCAAGATCATTTCATCAGCTTCTACAGTAACAGCACCCCAACTGGTTGGTCTTAAGTGTTCACTTGCTTCGAATGTATGCACTCACTGCTTGCTGACCTGAGTCCCTTGGTAGGTAACAGAACTAACCTACTTTCCTTAAGACTTGCAGACCACAGGCCTTGAGGAGCGAAGGACCAAACTTTCCCAGAAGATAAGACCTGACCCCATTTGAAAACAGCTGCCAATGCTGCCAGCAATTCTGTTCAGGGTCATGTCGACATACAAGTAACCGCCTGGACACCTGCTTCTCCTGCATGTAGCCCCCCTCCCTTTTCCTATACCTTCCCCTTTAAAACCTTTCAACTTTGCCTGGCCAGGGAAGATGGTCATTGGGACATTAGACCGCCATCTGTCAGGGTGCTGACTTCCTGAATAAAACAAACCTTCCTCTCTGCCCTCACTTGTCTCTCGAGTATTGATTTTTGAGTGGTGAGCAGCTGAACCTGAGTTTGGAACCGGTAACACTACCACCTCATCCATCCATTCATCCACCTTTTACCCAAACACTCTGTCTGTTGAACAGTTCTGTGTCATGCAAATGTCAAGCCCACCGCTGGTGTATCATTCATTTGCCCTTCTTCTTAAGGATATCACTCAAGCAAAAGCTTTACCTACAGCATCACCAGATTTCCCGTTCTTACATCTTTTCCTTCAGCATGCAAACACGGTTTTGATATTTCTCCCACATAAAAACATATTACTTCATCTCTCTTTTCCCACCAGATCCCTCCCCTCTTCTTTGTTTTCTTATGCAGGAAAACACCTCAAAGAATCATCAGTATTCATAGTACAGGCGCTCCCTTCCTCATTCTCTTGGACCCATTCCAACCCAGCTTTTATCCACATTGCTCCACCAATAATATTATTGTGATGGTTACTGATAACAGTCAATTCTGGTCATGGTTTCTCATCTGATTCAAAATAAAATCAGAATTTTGCTATGACCTGGGATGTCCTATGTGGCCAGGTTCCTCATAACTTCTCTGACTTCTCTCTTACATTATATCTTGGTCATTTTCACCATTTAAGCCAAATTAGCCTCTTCTCTGCCTAAAATGTTAGGTAAGTCCCACCTGAGAGCTTCTGCATCTCAAATTCCCTTTGTCTAGAACGTTCTTCCCATAGAGACTCATAGCTGATTTTGTTGTTTCTTTCAGGGCTCTTCCTCAAATTCACCTTCTTGTGAGGTCTCCTATAGAAACTTCATCTAAAATTTCAACCCTCTTTTCCAATACTTCCTATCCTCCTTCCCTGCATATTTTTTTTTCCCTTAGCACTTAGCACTTTCTACCACAATGTGCATTTTATTTAACTAGGTTGTTTATTATATGTTTTCCTCCATAGAATGTAAGTTCTATGTGGGCAGGAATTGGTGTCTGTTTTGTTCACTGTTATATCATCAGTAAATGAATGCTGTTTTATATAGCAGCACAAATAAAACTGTTAATGATGCCTTCTTCCTTGAAAGACTTTCTTTACTTGTTTTCCAGATTTTCTTTCCTATTTTTCTCCTCTTTTCCTAGCTTCTCCTTTCAGTTTTTACCCCCTTTGCTCCTCAACATCCCAACCCATTGATGTTGGAGTGCATCAGAGTTACAGTTGAATTGTATCCTCCCCCCTCCTAAATTCATCTGTTGGAATCCTAACCCCCAGTACTTCAGAGTGGGACCATATTTGGAGACAGGGTTTTTACAGAGGTAACCAGGTTAAAATGAGGTCATTAACACGGGCTCTAATCCAATATGACCCATGTCCTTATAAAAAGGGGAACTTTGGAGACACAGACACACAGGGACAACACCATGTGAGGACAGACAGAGATCTGGGTGATGCTTCTATAAATCAACGATTGCCAGCAAAACACCAGATGCCAGGGAGAGACATAGATCAGATGCTCCCTCACAGTGTTCAGAAGGAACCAACCACACTGACGCCTTGGATTCAGACTTTTGCCTCCAGAACTACGAGACAATAAATTTCTGTTGTTTATTCCCCAGTCGGTGGCACCTTGTTATGGCAGCCCGAGTGAATTGATACACCCAGGGGTTGTGTGTTGAGCTTCCTTTTTAGCTACATTTAGTCCCTTGGTGATCTCATGGCTTGTACCTTTAAATCTCATCTCTAGAGGTGCCTGGGTGCCTCGGTCCGTTGAGTGTCTGACTTGGGGTCAGGTCATAATCTCACAGTTTGGGAGTTTGAGCCCCATGTCAGGCTCTGTGCTGACAGTTCAGAGCCTGGAGACCCGCTTCGAATTCTGTCTCCCTCTCTCTCTCTGCCCCTCCCCCACTTGTGCTCTGTCTCTCTCTGTCTCTCAAAAATAAATAAAACGTTAAAAAAATGTTAATTCTCACCTCTACACTGAAGACTTCCAACTGTTGACCTGCAGCCCCAAATCTCCTCAGAACCTGTCACTTACTTAACTTGTCTAAGGCTAAACCCATCCTCCCCTGGAACCGCCTCCCCCACCCCAAGTCTTTTTCAACTTAGTTAATAGCCACATTCTTCTTCAAGTTGCTCAGGTGACTTACCTTAGAATTATTCTGGACTTGTCCGTATCTTCATACTATCGGCAAAAAATTTGACTCTACTTTTGAGACACATGCAGACTCCACTTCTCACCACCTGTGCTGTGTGGACCTGGCCAGCACCATCATCATTCACCTGATTTATAGCAAGAGCCTCCTCGCTCCTCTCCCTGCTCCCACCTGCAGCACCCCCTCACCCTATTGCCAACACAGCAGCCAGAATCGTTATGTTGAAATGCAGTTCAGATACTGTCACACCACTGTCTGAAACTCTGCCACATCTCCCCAATTCACTGCTAAGTCCTTATGGTGGCCTGTGTTACCAAGGACTAGATAGCCTCCCTGACCTCATCTCCTGCTCTGCCTCATCCAGCTCACCTGCTCTGCCCACACTGGCTTCCTTGCTGTCCAAGTATGCCAGGATTTTCCCCTCACTTGCTCCTGCCCAAAACATCATCCCTCAGATATCTAAATTGCACATCAGTGTCATTCAATAAGTATTTCTTGAAGGAATAGGGACTAAATTGCAAAGACTTACATTAATAAGGTAAAATTAAAACTCTGCAGATTCATATTCGAATTGCACTGCAATTACACCCCCATTTGATGTTGGTTTTTTAAAATTTGTTCTGAGAGAGAAGGAGAGAGACAGAGCATGAGCTGGGGAGGGGCAGAGAGAGAGGGAAACACAGAACCCGAAGCAAGCTCCAGGCTCTGAGCTGTCAGCACGGAGCCCGACACGGGGTTCCAACTCATGAACCTCAAGATCATGACCTAGGCCTAAGTCAGACACTCAACCGACTGAGCCTCCCAGGAGTCCTTGATCTTTTTTTTTTATATCTATTTATTTTTAAGAGGGGGGAAGGGGCAGTGAGAGATGGGAACAGAGGATCTGAAGCAGGGTCTGTGGTGATAGCAGAGAGCCCGATGCTGGGCTTGAACTCATGAACCGTGAGGTCATGACCTGAGCCCAAGCTGGACACTCAACTGAGCCACCCAGGTACCCCTATCCCCATTTGATCTTCATAAGCACCCCTACCCCCATTTGATCTTTATAAGCTTCTTATGTGCAAATAACATCTAGAAGTTTTCAGTTTTCATGGCAGTGCTTTGCATAGAACTTTGCATAGAAAATTCACTTAACAAATATTTAATGATTTATGAAATCAGGTATGAACAAAAGATATAGTTAGTCCAATTCACTTCAGTTTGTGTAATTTCCTTTGCATTCACCAGTAGTTCTAGATTAGTCTCTCCTTATAGAGCCATTTGTTCTAATTGTAGTAAATGAACCTGAGCAAAATTTTGCCTTGTGATGATGGTTCCTCATTAATGGTTAGGGTCTATCGACTCTCACTTTCTTTATCATTTCTGTAAGTCTTTTTGGTAAGAATTTAAGATCCACAGTTTGAGACTAAAAAAAAAAATCCCCACATAAGTCTATTCTTTCCTTGTTTTATATTACTAGAACCCCAGTTTTTAGTTGGGCACATGACTATCCAGAAAAAAAACAAAACATTTTCTAACCTGATTTCCAAATGACTCTGACCATAAAACTATGTTCTAGTCAATGGGATATTAGCACAAAATATCAGTTAAAAGAGAACCTGCATGTGCTCTTTGCCCCTTCCCCTTTTTTTCTATGCTCTTTCTTCCATCCTACTACTGAGAATGCAGATATGATGGCTGGAACTCTAGCTGCAATTTTGGATCACGAGGAGAGGTTTAGATTTCTGAGGGCTTCATGGAGCAGAACCATCTTACTAACCCTTGACATTTTACTTCTGGCCTTAAGTGAGAAAGAAATTTCTCTCATATTTAAGTCACTGTTGTTTTAGAACTCACACAAAATCAAACACAGTCTTACCTCAAACATCACAAAAACTATCTAGCACCTGGAACTTGAGAGCTAAAATGAGATTACTGCTGTATCATTTAACAAAATCAAAACAATAGAAAGTGTCTGCAATGATAATCAAAGTTCTTTATTTTCTCTATTAATTTCCTATATTTTGGAAAAATAGCTGTGTCTCCAAATGTACTTTCACTGAAGGAAGCTGATGACCAAAGCATTATTTGAGTAATTATGGGGAAAAAATTTATTACCGAAAAAACAAATGTTCCATTCAGTTTACATTTTACACATACTTAACACAAGCAGGAAGGAAAGGTCCAATGTCAGAAATAGAGACCATTCTCTTTCACTGAAACACCACTGCAGAAAAGAGCCTTCAGCAATTAGAGATCTGAATTTGAGAGATTTTAAATCTCATTCAAAATAAACGTTGCCTAAAAATGTGAAAACGCATACCATTTTCTGAAAGTCTGTTTTGAAGAATGCCTTTTTATCTTTGTGGTTGGCTTTCTCTTAGACATTTTGCAGTTTATTTAACTCAGCATTCTAGCTGCTTAACATTCAAATTTAGACACACTGATTATGTGCTCCACGCTTCTGAATAGTTAAGTATGCTCTATAAATAAACACATCATTTGTGTTCTATTACTACACTCCCCCAAAGCTCCACATAATTGGAATTAACCTAGTATTTACTTATCACTAAATATATTTTTGTTAGAAAGGATACACAGCATATGAAATTACAGGATTTTCATGAATTAAAGACAAATTTTAGAACTCTCAAATAATATTTACAGTGTAAACATCACAGTTATTACATCAGGATGAAGCAAATCACAACATTCACGACACTATATATTTTATTTGGTTTTGATACTGAAGTTGTGTTCTTGAATTACTTATGTAGAACTCAAAATATAATCACTTCGCCTATCGTTTTCCTTCACGAGTTCTGAAAAAGAAAGAATTGGTGTTTTGAGCATAAAAATATTTTTATTTACAGCTTCTTAGTTTCACTCACTCATCCACTCATTTGATAACATCTGTACCCCTGTGCCCCTTGTGAACAGCTTGTTATGACAGGAGATCATGGTCTGGGATATCAGGAAGGTATCTTCCAAAGGACTGATTGTCAGAAAGGGAATTAAAATGTGAAAAGGCACTTTAATTAGTCATTATAATTACCCATTTGTAATTTTCGCAAATGCTTGGCATGCAGGATTTCCCATTAAAAGGGTTTATCCAAAGTTACCCATTCAGAAAAGAGAAGAAGGGAGGACAGAATCTCATGTATGATCTTACAAAAGATGGAGGGATTAATCCTCCTTTATAGTTCAGTGCCCGTTGTATTTCTTGATTAAATGAAATAGCTTCTTCTTGTAAACTTTTTTTTTTCAAGAAGCTCTATGTAATTTTTCTTCTTTGAGCAAAGGGACTTGTTTCTCTGATGTGATAAGGCACGGGCGTGTGCAAGACCCTCAGCATACGTCTCTTGTGGACAAAAAGTAACCAATGGGGCAGATGTGGTCAGAGACACTAGCCCACTCTTGATCACTCTCACAAAAACCTAAGCCATCTGCTCCAGGAACTTCAGCAAGACCAAGGATTGCCTTCAGTCTGAGCGTGGGGCTCGTTTAGTCTCCTCGAGCCACTCAGTGTTTGTAGTCCAGCCTATCTTTAGGTTTCACAAATACAATGTTATGGTGAGACAGCAGCTCCCATTCATTTTACATGTTATCCTGGGGGTTCCATGTTAACCCACAAAGCCAAAATATATTCACTCTGTAGCCCTTTAGGGAAAAAGTTTACCAACCTCTGATACACTGATGATATGAAATTCCTTTAAGCACTTGCCCAATATTTTTATGAGCTAATGTAAGCATGAATGTAACTCAGGAAGGAATTACGTCTTGTATCCACATGTACATAAAAGCAACTGGGATAACAAGCTTACCACTTAATAGCAAAGGGAAAAGCCTGCATATGTTTTCTCTTTTCAAAAACGATTTTACCAGAAATACTATGAGGTCAAAGCACCTACACTCACTCAATAGGTGCAAGAAGCTAAATTTAACCTTGCGGCATGAAGCTTGGTATGGTTCAAGGAATACAGTTAGAACCAGAGTGCCCTGGTGTTTTCATAATAATGAACCATGCTGTAATTTAGTGGTATTTTTCTGCACCTAAATTAAATGCCGTGCTAACGGTCAATTGTGGGGCTAAACCTTAAATTAATAAAAGCAGTGTGGCTCAAGTCTCAAAAAGAAAGCCAGTTTTTCTCATGTGAGTCAGATTCCTCTGTTTGATATCTCAACCAGAAGGAGAGGAATAAGTCTGAGTAAACGAGGGGTACCATGCAGGTGGCAAACTGTTTACCCATTGTGAGCTCTCTCTTTTTTTTCTATCAGAGCACCGCATGAATCATTTCAAGTGTTTACTGGGCTGGGGTCCACTTCGGATAGAAGTGTCCTTTTCCATGAGGTCTCATTGTGAGAACTCTGAGATGTTTTTTACTAAGTGATTCTTCCCTATTCCAGTAATTAGATGTTTGCTATAAGAATAAAACAAGAATGGACAGAATATACCCACCACTGGGAAGCTGTCAACAGCTTTCTTCCAAGGGCTTTTCATTATTTTTCTAGCTCTTCGGGAAAGTCAGGTGATTCTCCCTCACTGCTGCACATCAGAAAAAGAACATCATATATGTTAAAGGCCTTAGATGAGCAAGCTTCCAAAGAAATGATGATGTATGACTTACGCTGTTCTCTGTGCTCTGCAAAGTGCACTGAGGGCTAGCCAATAATCTTTGAGGTTGGTTATTACATATGAATTTTTCCTGAATCATAAGGTATCTCAAATTATTTGTACAGAATTATAATAGTGGTGGGCAAAGGCATCCATCTTGTCTGATCTTCCCCAAGCAAGATTGCCCTTAATTCTGACCATTGAAACAAAAATAATTAGAAAAAAAAAAAAAAAGAGAGAGCACCCCACTTCCTCCTTATTATAATCCAATATTTGCACTCCATTAGAGAGACGTAAGTCTTACAGAATCTTAGAATACAAAAGTACTCGTGGTTTGATTTGGTAAAATAAAGATACTGAGTATGTATATGAAGGGAGTCACATATGGTATCAAACTGCTAATTGACTGCACTTTACATGTTTAAAAAGCTTAAACTTCTGATAAAGTTCCCAGATTTAGAGTAGATGTCTCTACAGTCATTACTTTTAACCCTGGACACACAGTAGAATCAAGTGGGTAGCTCCTAGAAACAAAAACAACAAAACAAACAAAAACAAAGCACCAATGCCTAGAGCCATACCTCCTACCTCTAGAGGCACTAATTACCTGACAATTGGTTTTGGGTAAGGCCCACACATCAGCATTTTAAAAATTCTCCAGGGTAGTCAAATGTCAGCCAAGGTTGAGAATTACTGTTTCACAGAGTATAGAGAGTGAGATAGAGAAATAAGTCTTCATATGTAGCTTCTATTTTTGAACTCATGTATAATTTCTCATTTTAGCAAGTTCTCTGTTTCTTTACCTCCTCTTCCCATTGAGAATGGAGTTCAAGTACTTCTTTACAGCCATTTGTTTTCGAAGGCGGGTATAGTTGTCGGTGAAGACTGCATCAGAGTGGCGCTTGATTGGCCCCTGGTCTTCTGTGATGCTATTGCTAAAGAATGCAGGGGAAAGGAATGCAAAGGATTTTAACAAGAGATAATAAATGTGCCAAAGTTCCAAATTTCTTGGAATAATTTGGATAAAATTAGATAAAAAAGAATTCTAATGCCCAACTTCTTTTCTATCACAAAAAGACTAAGAGAAAAATACATCTAAGCCCAAGGATAGGGGAGCAAGGAATAATCCAACGTATTTTGGCATTTACTGGGAGCCTTCATACACATTGTATATCAACTGTGCAAATAATTAACATAAAAAGATGGAGGGATAGTTGATGTTGTGTTCTGCCATTGGGAGGAATATTTCTTTAAAAGTTAATTCTTTAGAAGCTTTGCCACCCTGAACAGTGCCATCTAAATATTCAACAATTGGCCATTTAAAGAAAGAAACTTCATATGCTTGGTTTGATCAGGAATTAAAAAAACAAATACTATAGTAAACATTAAAATTTGCTTCAGTGTCTCATTTTTTTACTGTGTCTAGTTCAATTTGATTGCAGATTGATAAATGATTGCCACTTAAGAAAAATAAGTGTGTCTGTAGTCAATGAGTAGGATATCACTAAAAACATATTTCCCTAATCCATGGGCATGGTATATTTTATATAAGAATATAATTTTGGGGGTGCCTGGGTGGCTCAGTCATTAAGCTTCCAACTCTTGATTTCGGCTCAGATCGTGATGTCATGGTTTGTGAGATTGAGCCTGCATTGGGCTCTGCACCGACAACACTGAGCCAGCTTGGGATTCTCTCTCTCCTCTCTCTGTCCCTCCCCCACTCAGGCTCACACACTCTCTCAAAACAAATAAATAAACATTAAACATAATATAGATTATTTTTCAACCAAATTGTACATCATCAGAGTTATCAATTTTGAGCAAAGTAAATAAATTGCTAACAGTGAAAAAATAACTTGCAGATTAAATAATTATAAGGTGTTTGATAAAGATAATAAATTCTCTTTACCCAACCCGTTTTCCAATAAGGGATTCAAGGTATTTTTTGGCAGAAAGTTGACCCAAGAGTCTACTAAAGTCACTGGTGAACACTCCATCAGCATGTCTGGCATTCCTAAAATAAAGAAGAAGAATAGCCATTATTTTGTAAATGTTTTTCTAAAATATTATTTTGCCTCATGAAACAAGAAAGAAACTTCTCAGCTTCTTTGAAAGCTTCTCATGCAAAAGAAGGCTTCCTGACAACCTAATGAGGTATTTTCTTGTCACTTATATTAAGATATACTCCAAATTGTAGCTCACACTTTGAAAAATTAAAGAAATTAAATTTTTAGAAGTATATCTCAATATTAAGTAATGCTTCCTGGTAGAGTCTATAAAACTAATTCTTCTTCAATAAATATTGATGGGAAAAAATAATATATTTAAGTTAGTTTCTGTTTATTTATTTATGGTGCTTTGTTTCTTCTACCTTGAATAAAGATATATACAAGAGGAAACAATCTTGATTTTTAGCAAAAACCTTATTATACTTTTTGCTATTTCTTTTATTAAAACATTTGGAAACAAAACAA
This sequence comes from Lynx rufus, assembly GCF_022079265.1. Lineage (NCBI taxonomy): Eukaryota > Metazoa > Chordata > Mammalia > Carnivora > Felidae > Lynx > Lynx rufus. The sequence continues at coordinate 8,426,586 of NW_025814878.1, forward strand.
TCTCTTAAGATAAAGAGGCCCTTGGGGACTATCAATCACCTTTCCCATCCAAATCAGGAACTTTTATGTTTTGCCTTCAGTGTAGAGCTACTCTGTCTATACTTGAATGCTGTTCTAGACAAAGGGTTCTGTGTAAGTGAATGATTTATTGGTCCTGGCTTTTTACAACTTCTCTATATGAAAATCATGTACAGTTGCTAGAGCTGCAATAAATCAGGCTGCATGAAGCCACAGCACATGGAAACCTGTAGTGTGCTGTAAAAATAGCTTCATGGTGACACAAAATGTAAAGCATTTATATTTCAAAAATATATATATATATATTTCAAAAACATATTTTCTAAAATAAAACTCAATAAACACAAACTCACCTGGACACATCGTAATAGGGTGTGTCATTTTCAGCTAATGCATTTTGCAAGATGTCAGTGTCTACTTTTAAAGAAACCTGTTCAGGTTCATTTGCTCCTTCAAGTGGTATTCTGTCATCTAACCTATTAGGGAAAAATATGGTAGAAGTGTAATATATTCCTTTCACAGAATATAGTGGAATATAGTGCTTATGGTTTTATAATCATTGGAAATAAGATACTCAGTATTCTTGAGCAGTATTACCCATTCACAATATATGGATAGCATAGTTAGACTTACTGACTTCTGTGGTTTAGAGTATAAATAGTGAAATTTTTGATTATCCCATAAAACAGATGCCATACAACTTTTACAAGCATAAGAGTTACTTAGTTCAATCGTGTTAGTGCATTAAGTAAAGTATACTTCATTAGGAATATTTTCACTTTGCAAAGTTATTCACAGGTGGAAAAATTTTGTACAAAATAGAAAGTTCAAAAAATTTCAAATATTCAATATGAAAACTAGGAGCAATTCATGTATTTATTGGTGTTTAGCATCATTTGTCAAACACTTCTCACTAGGTGAATATTAACTGCTTTTCCTTCTCTAGGTCTCTAAGATCTTTTTCAAAGATTCACCTTTGTGTGATAAATTTCTCTATATTAATCAAGTACAAAGAATCTCTCCATCTCTGAATAGTAACTCAAATTCAATACATTTTGTGAGGGCTTCTTATTTCTAGTATTATGTATTAATACAATTTTAGTGAGGAATGTACAATGCTTTACTGAATGACTAAGAATAATCATGCCTATACATGGACTGTGACTATATTTTTTAATGCATGCACATTTTGAACACCTGCACACTATTAAAATTATAAATGTGTATATTTTCACTGTTAGAGTAAACCTCCAAGGAGTATGTCAGCTCCTGGGGACTTATGTATCTTCTGGTGATGTAGTAGTTGGGGGAAGTAACAAGCAGTCTTCTTTGCATGAAACCTAGCAATCAATGCAAACTTCAGCATTCTTGTGATTGTTGTGATACGTAACATAACAATTCAGATAGAATCATTCTATTTAGTTATCAGAGCAACATAAGATCTGGCTTTAAGCAGTTTTCACAAACACTAATAGCTAAGAGATAATTCACTCTATTGAGTATAATTCTACCTTGAAAAAAGAATAAGAAATGGGAAAATGAGCAAAGAAATGATGATTTTGCCTGTAGATATAGTGGTGCCTATAAAGTGGAAGGAAAAAATCAAACTAATGTAGTTTTTATTTAGTGTTTACTTCTTTAACATAAATTTATTTCAGATAAATCTTTAAATAAGAGTTATGTTATAATTTATGAATTTGAAATATGAAATATAACATAGAGAACAGTAAAACTAAGGATTTATGGTTGAAACAAGATACATTAAAATTCACTAACTGGTAGATCAGTTATTCCACAATTTATAATATTGACAAATTGAATCTGGCTAGATAGGTAGGTCTGTCCAGCATGATTGTTCACAGCAATATGTTTCACTAATTAGCTACTAACCTTAAGGTTATTTACTGATTGATCTTGAAAAGGAACTTCAATGAAGCAGGCAACTAAACATCTATTTTTTTCCATCAGAAACTGAACTGAACTGAGATGACAGAGGATAAAATCTTATTACTTATCTAAAACCGGTTTTGAATTGAAAGAATGTCAAATCCTTCTTCCTTCTTGTTTGGAAAGGTGATCCACCCTAAGCTTAAAACTAGTCATTGACACTGTCTCTCATGCCCCGAGAGTGGATTCCAAGGTGCAGAACAGTCATATTGACTTGATGTTGAAAAAACTTGCTTAACACACCAACCAAAAGATTTAAATAAATAATACATAACCTAAAAAATTGAGTTGTCCAAAATAACATATAGGAAATTCCTATATAGATGAAGAAGGAATGTTCAACTGCATGTACTGAAGGAATACTTACCTCAGAGAAGAGGGTGCTCCAAAAAGAGGCCACGCCAACATTTGTGAGAAGAGCATGCTGACCAGCATTAGCAGCACAAGGGGCTGGGACTTACTTCTGGTTTCCATCTTTGTACCTTGAAAGGGAGAGAATCACATCAGCTTTTCCAACCAAAGATATCTCAAAGTAATTCCGAGTGTCTAGCAGTAATTTATGAAGGCTCCTGCAGAGTTTGGAAAAAGTAATTTTTATCTGGTAGAAGGAGTTAAACTGCAATATGATAACTTTTTAAGTCAAAAAGATTTTTTTTTGGTGGCAGGTGTTTGAATAAAAATTGGAATCCTTTTCAACTGCTGCCTATCACTTACCAGGCACATAGTGGGGCTGAGTGTATGTGGAATGCCATACTTTTATAGTGCTGGAAGTATCCATACAGCAGAGTTGTAGCACCCATGTTTAGTATCTTTCCTAACTAAAGAAACAGTTTAAGTTTCTAATGTCTAATTAATATAACACTGGAGTACCATCTATTTAATAATGCTTTGTCTATACATGTATGTATATACATCTATATATACATATCAGTGTAAAAGTTATACATGAATTTCTTTTTCCTCTTTTAATTGTAGATATTATTAAAAACTTATTTCCTTATGCCTGGGTTTGAACAACTTAACTCAATCGTTAAAATTAATACCAAAAATTATTATACCACATATTATCATTGAAATAATTTTTGCCATAAAAGGAAAAAGATACTAAAATTAAGGTTTGTGCTTTTATACAGCTAACCCACTTACATGTTTCATTTCCAAAGTTTCTAGATAGAAATTTAGGAATTTTGGCTTTGTTTGTCTTGTCTATAAAAATTGCAGAATTTAGACTTAAAGAGGAAAATAAATGCTTCCTTGATTCACATAACTAACATATGAAATAGAACAACACTAAAAAAAAGAAGTTGAAAATCTAAAACAAATGTACCCACTGAACCCTTCAGTCAAAAATGTATATACAAGCAAAAAAAATACTTTAATTCATTTTTAAAAAGACAGCATTGAGTAAAAGTATACAGTAATCCAGGCAAAATATCTTTCAACTAAAAGAGTTCAAAAAATCCACTGATATATAAGAAGTTGAAACGTTTCTATCTACACTCACCAGGTGACTTAAGAAACTTGTCTTTTGTTTTTTTAAAGGAGGAACACTATAAAATTCTTTTCAAGAGAAAGAAATATTCAATATACCCTGAGAAAAGTTTGAAAGCAGGAGGAGGGAAAAAAAGAAGAAAAAGAAAGATAAAGTTTTCACTCACCTTGCCAAGTAGTGTTCCTTGGGAGCTTTCTATAATCAAAGGAGATTCTTGGAGCTGTCTTAGGTGCTGAAGTCCTCTGAGGCCGAGAAAGTTTCCACCAGTTCTCTGCTCTCAGAGCTGAACCAGAACTTGGTACTGGTTGGCTATTATTGCAGGCAACTGCCTTTCACTCCACTCTGACCAGCATTTCAAAGCCCATCATTTTATAGGGCTTACACTTAGGGCTGAGCAATCACAAAGCTCTCTGAAAGACGTCACAGTAGTACTCCCACAGGATGAATAGGGCTTGTGTTCTTATTAAATTGTCATTACGTCTGATTTATATAAATTTATAGTGAGTAACTTCAAGATGTAAGATATAAAGAGGAAATTTACTTTTCTTTATGTGAACAACAAAAAAAAGGTACCAAGCTTAATATGAAATGTTTTAATCTTTGATTAGTAGTAATGAAATAAGAAAAATGGTTAGTGTTATAGCCAGGGCCACTGGGGTTCCTTCAGAAAACAGGAGTTCTATGTGTAGAAACAAATGTAGAAAAAAACCCAAATACTTATGTTAATTTTGTCTACAAATTCATAATTCCCCTTTATTATTAAATATCAGTTCTAAAGCCTTTAAAATTTTTTATGCTATTCACATAGATCCCGATTTAGTCTTTCTTGAGATCTATCCTAATTTTAAAAGCATCCAGAAATAATTTTCCATTTTTCTATTATTACATTTCCTTTGTGTTGAAACTAATCCCAAGATAAAAGTTTCTGAAAGACTCTAAAATAGTGCCATATGCACACTGTTGTCAAAAGTAGTCATGGTACTGCTATTTTACATTTGTACAAAATATCACAATTCCAATGCACTTTCACATACATGATCTCAAATAACCCAAAAAATATCAGGCAGTATATATCTATCTATCTATCTATCTATCTATATATATATATATCTCAATTTTCCTTCTTTCATAAGGGAAGAAATTTTCATCAATTGTATAATAAGTCTTTGCACCATATAGAATTATTTTGTTTCTGCCCTTCATCCCTAAATACACAGCCACACCAGCTTTTTGAACATTTCCAACTTAGTCAACTGGCAGGTTTCAAAGAACTAGTTGGAAAGCATCTGTGGAGTACTTTGATAAATTCTTCATTTCGGTTTGTGGGGCTTTAATTCAAATTAGACTATCATACATTCAATCAGAGTTTCAGGTAAAAATACAGCCACATGAACAACTTCATGGACAACAAGGTAAAACACCATCTTTCCCATAATTTTCTTTTAAATTTCCAGTGTGTGTATTCTTTTACATTTTTGTTCCTAAGTTCCTCAAGGGAGAAAGACTCTGAAGCCCCCTTTCTTTCTCCTGCTTTAAAAATTTAGTATCTACAGCTTAATTCAAATCCAGACTGATCCAGTAAGAGAATATCCTGCTATGCTTAATCATATTTTCTAATCCAGTTACAAGAAAAATTAAATGAATTAAATTTCAAAATGTCTGGAAATTTGTTTCCCAGTTGACAGCTCTGACTTAAGCCAGAGTTCCTGGGGCTTAATTCCAGGAAATCTTTTTTTACCTGATTATTACAAACTACAGGTTGAAACGGTTCTCATGTGGAATGTTTTATCCTTAGCTCTTCGTCACTCAATTCTCAGTGAAGCAACTTTATTTAAGAACAGAAACAGCAAAGTAAGTTGATTGAAAATAACAGAAAAACTAATGCTGAACGATAAGCAGAAAAATTTAAATGAAAAAAGACATAAAAGTTGATTATTATTTGGTCTAGGGAAGCATTTAGCATTCACAAAGAGTAACTACATTAGCTTTTTCCAGTGGCAAAAACAGTTTCTCCCATTATGATAATAAAACACAAAAGTAAGAGAAATAATTCAATTTTATTACTTCTGGATAAAGATAAACCAAATCAAAGGACCACATTTTTTTCCTATGAATGTAAACTAGAAAGCATAACTGAATTTCCTAATGGGATCATAGCACCATCTGCAGGTTTAAGGTCTTAATTCACAGGTTTTGGTTTCTTTGGTGTTTTTTAAAAAATGTGTTTCTTATCTTTTCTTTCAAGGAAATGAATGTAAATCAGAGGTCCTTTAGTTAAATTATGGATGCTTACAGAAAAATAAACATAAAATAATACTGTAGTTGAATTTATCCTGAACATTTTACTAAAAAAACTCAGTAAATACAAAAATACAAACATGAATTTATTCTTTTAATCTGCTTTTTTCCCTACTTTAACATATCTTTCCATAACTTTCCAACATATTTAATGAAACTTATTTCCTACCGTAAGGCTTTTCAATGAAGTGATGTTTATAAGAACTGTCGTTCATTCATACAGTTAGAACAAATCTCCAAGATTCTCTCTTTACAAATAGGTAAACTGACATCACTCAGGTGGTTAGTAACAAATATAGAATTGAAAGATAGCTCTTTGGATCTTGATAATAGCTTTCTTTCTGTTAAGAACTGGTGATTTTCTATAACTGTTGTTACCACCATTATCGATGCTAACACATCATAGAAGGAAAATAAAAACATATTAAAATATTGGCATCCCTCTCTCCTTTTTTCATCAACAGGACCAAGAGTAGAGAAAGAAAACTGGCATCCCAAACTAAAATATACTAAACGTAGAGAAGTCAGATGGAAGGAATTTTCAAGCTCAGGAGATAGGCAGAAATCTAGATTCACTCTTTTTTCCGTAGTGCGAAGAGCTAATAGAGAGTCCTTATTGCTGCCGTGGATGATATGCCCGTTGTGTCCCCTTTGGCCTCTTGGTGTGACAGCTTTGTTTTCCTAACTGACCCCAATCCACACCCAGCCTGAGACCTGGCCATCCTGCCTGGGTAATCCTAAGGGGTTATGTCAAGATGAGAAGTCTGTAAACCACTGGTTATGAGCCACATATGGCTGATCCCTACGATTTTTACATCTCTCAAACTAAAAATGATGTTTGCATGTTTAAAAGGCTGGAAAAAAATTTTAAAAAATATTTTGTGACAGGTGAAACATATTTGAAAAAAAATATGAAATTTAAATCTCAGTGTCCATAAATAAAGTTTTATTGGAACAGAAATGTCATCACATATGCATCATCAATGGCTGCTTTTGTGCTGCAATGGTCAAGTTGAATGGTTGTGACAAAATCTACATAGACCAAAACACCTAAAATGTTTACTAGTTGGCCCTTCACAGAAAAGCTTCGTCAATGTCTGGTCTGGAGTCTCCTGTCTGAGGAATTATTTAAGAGGTCATGTTTGTTTTAATATCCTTGAGTCCTCTAGCTATCTTTTTAAAAAAAAAATTTTTTTTAGTATTTATTTAATTTTGAGCGACAGAGACAGAGCATGAGCAGGAGAGGGGCAGAGAGAGAGGGAGACACAGAATTTGGAAGCAGGCTCTAGGCTCCAAGCTGTCAGCACTGTGCTGGACGCAGGGCTCAAACTCACCAATTGCGAGATCATGACCTGAGCTGAAGTCAGATGCTTAACCGACCAAGCCACCCAGGTGCCCCAGTCCTCTAGCTTTCCACTGGGAAATACATACATATATACACTTTTAACATATACTATGTATAATATACATATAATATGCATATATTCTGTGTAATATATATTTATGCATGTTTAACATACATTATGCACACCTGTATAATTTTCATATTAAAAGTATATGTATACATACACCTGTATATAATATTTGTGTTATATATTAACAGTATATAAGTACATATATACTTAAAAAAATTTTTAATGTTTATTTATTTCTGAGACAGAGAGAGACAGAGCATGAGTGGGGGAGGGGCAGAGAGAGAGAGGGGGACACAGAATACGAAGCAGGCTCCAGCCTCTGAGCTGTCAGCATAGCTGAGACAGCTGGGGCTCGAACTGACAGACTGCGAGATCATGACCTGAGCTGAAGCCAGACGCTCAACCGACTGAGCCACCCAGGCGCCCCAGTACATATATACTTTAAATATTATATACAATTGTTTATAATTTTGTAATGTGTAAAATGTATTTTGTATATTCTTTCTAAGAATATATATACTTTAAAAAAATTTTTTTTAATGTTTACTCATTTTTTGAGAGACAGAGAGAGGCAGAGCACAAGCAGGGTAGGGGCAGAGACAGAGGGAGACACAGAATCTAAAGCAGGCTCCAGGCTCTGAGCCGCCAGCACACAGCCCGACACCAGGCTCAAACTCACGAACCGCAAGATCATGACCTGAGCCAAAGTCAGACGCTTAACCGACTGGGTCACCCAGGCACCCCAGAGTATATATACTTTTAATCCCTTTAACTTAGAAAATTTGGGTTTACTTCCATGGTTCTCATATTCTCATATCAATGATTTGATGGGGGAAAAAATTAAGACGGAAGTAAATTTTCCCTTTAAAGCTACTACTACAATTCATTCTGGAGTCAAAAAATGTGTTACTAAATATTAAGCAATTGGACACTTAATTATTTAAATGATAAGCAGAGGACAACTTTTCTTTGAACTCTACAATGCCATCACCTATCCCACTTACTGATGCCAAGAATTTTATAGAAAATCATTCCTGTATTTCAGAATGTTCTTGTTTTAACCAAGACACGTGTAGTAAAAGTAATGTATTAAATGCTATAAGCCATTTATAGCTTACTTTAGGGTTGTGTTTATGAAATAATTTTTTGAAAGTAAATTTTGGAGGAAAGCTGTAGAAAAATCAAAAAACCACAGTATTCTAAGATGAGAATATTTACAAATAAAGTATTAAAGATTTAAGAACAAATCTATCTGCTTCCCATTGTCATATGTCCTGCATGTACTCCCCCATAGAACATTACATGTAACCAACTCGCTGACGCTCTCAGCTTGGGGATCAGAATATGTGAGGTCCACAAGGAGAGGGAGAAATTTAGAGTGTAAGAAATGAAAAACAACAGTGTCCAGCTCCTGGCTCTTAAATAACAATGAAGTCTGGATGTTGGAATGAAAGAATCGACAAAAATATTTACTGAATGAGTTCTCATGTCCCCTTCATCACTATATCCATCCTCCCCATAGAGGAAAAAGCCTCTGAGATGAGGAAAAGAGATTATTCAAGATGGAGAGGAAATTTTTGCCTGTAGGTTGGTGAGAGTTTATGGTAGATTTGAAGGAATGGGTAACAGAACCCTGTCCTATTAAAGACAGGGGGCTAAATAGTAGAAACTAAGTTGGTTTCTTTTCTTATCTGATTGCTACAGCAAACCATGGAGGAGCACTCTTTGCAATGGTATCAGAAGAAGCTGATAAACCTAGAGGACAAAAAAAACCCCACCATGCCCTGCTTGGTAAAACCCTAAATGCTGTCAAGGGGTAAAGAGTGGAAAGGCCCACCAGTCTACCAAGGCCAGATTATACCCAGGGATGAACAAACATTTGAGCAGATGACAGTATGGCACAGAGCATCTCCCAAGGGCCAAAAAGCAGCTTCCCAGATTTCATGTTGTTATATACACTCTCAGAAACTTAGATGCTACTCTGAGAAAAAAGAAAAGTAGAGCAAATCCTGAATTGGCAGAATTTTAAATCTTAGTAATTTCTTGGTAAATACAATAAATGTTTATACATTGTACATTTTCTGTGGAATGGGAGATCAAAATAGAGGAAATACTTTAAAACTAAATTTTTTTGTATGTCCTACTATGTGGTCTGCGAAAATCTATTCTTGCTATTGCTTTACAAATGACCTTGAGTTGTATATGATCATGATCTGCATAGGAGGAGCCTGTCCAGAACCTTGTATCCTACTTGGTATCAAAATAACTTTATAAAAGACTGTGAGACAGGCCATTGATCCATCGTAGAATAACAAGGCGTGCCCTTGAGTCTTCCTCTTACCCCCTTGTCCCCTTGGTCATTCAAGTTGATCTCCAGCTTCAGCTCTGTTTCCCTCCTTAGGCTTCCCCATCTTATTCTTTGGCCTTCAAGCTCTCACCCTCTTTCTTTCATTTTGCCTCAATCTTTCTATGACCTTGTAGTACACCCGAGTTTTGACTTGCTGTCAGGACAGATCTGATCCCACAGGCTGCAAACCCAGATGCTCCTCTCTGTTGGATACTCTCCAATTGCCCCTTTGGATCTTCTATTTGCTCTTCTCCACACTGCTTTTCATTCCCTAGAGGCTGACCTCCAGATGTATCCATGCCATGGGGTCTCTGGTTAAGCCAAAAGGAGGCACTAGTAGGAAATTAAAAGGACAGAAGATTAAAGGAAAGAGAGCTCTGAATATTTACTCCCCATAGACCACGGTTTGGTAGAGGTTACATTCCTCCACCAAGACCAACATTTTGTAGGTATTCCCTCAACTGCAACCCTACAGGTGCCAGCAGCTTCCTGGTGAAGCTAGTCCATAAGTTCTTTGCCACTTCATTGGTTCTTAACATCTTTATTAAACTCACTTCCATTCACCTTTGGAGAGAGCCATTTGTGTCCTGTCCTGTGCACTCCTACTTCTGCACCAGGACCTCACACTTCTAAGAATAACTGGACACATTTCATTTCAGGATTCAATAGTTTTAGAAGTTCTGCTCATTTTTAAAGTTGTAGTATTTTTAATTCAAGTTGGGAGAACTCTTAGAATAATTAATGTGGAAGCTTAGAGGAATGTCACTGTCACCCTGAGCAGGTCTGTCAGATTGGTGAACAGTTGGTTTTTGAAGACTGTGGCTGAAACACAGATAAACTAGAAGCCCATTCAGACCCTTGATGCTACTCAAGCCCCTTGAAGAAAAGAGGCTGGATCCATTGTGAGTCCTGGTGGGGAGGAAAGGTCAATGTGCTGCCAGAAGCTAGACATCAAAGCCTGATGGAGGTCTTTCCCGGGAATAAGTAGCAGAACGGCCCTGGGGAAGGAGATCTGAAGCAAACATGGCCTGCCACCTCTCCAGGCTCCTGGCGCCTCATCCTCAGGAAAGAAAACCTCACTGTCTAGGAAGCAGGAGCTCTGGCTATTTGATAAATTTGTTGCTGTTGTTTTGGTTTTTTTTTTCTTTCTTAATCATCACTCTAATATCCTGTATTTGTAGTCATTTCACTGTACTTTCCAGTCTGGGCAACTGATGTTCTATCTGACTCATGAAACCATAATTTTCAGTGACAAGAATTTAAGATAATTTAGTCCTGCTCCTTTGTTTTGAGAAATTGTAACAATTCTATGTCCCAAAGAGGCAAGTGACTCCAAATGCCTAGCAAAGCTGGGATTAGGACCCTTTCTTTTCTCTCTCCAAATTCACTGACTTTTCACTGGACTGTGAAGCCAGCAGATTAGCAACCCGTAGAATAGAGAATGGGTTGTTATGAGCCAAAGTGAGAGGGAAGAGAAGGGAAGACACCATGACTACCTTTGCTGCTGTGAATAATGTGGGTTTACCAGAGACACTTGACAGCATTGATGATATCAACAGATAGTTAACATCCAGTGATTTTCATTTGTTTGGAAAGAGTTCTCCCCCAAAATAATAACCAAAGGAAACTGTGTTGAGTGAAATCACAACAGGGAATGGCTTTCTGGGTCCACACTAGTCTCTTTGTGCCTCCAAGGTCTCTAGATTACCTCAAAGAAACACCAGGCACAGAAAGAGAAAGCCCATCCCTGCCAGTTTTTCTGTCAAATAGTTCTGAGCTTAAATATTAGATAGAAAAAGCATGTAGTGTTTCTTACTCTTCTTCACAGTAAGAAGAGTTGTCCTAGGCATTTTTCTTGAAAAGGGAATAAGAATTAGACACTTTTAAAGTTTTCTGTGTTTCTAGGCACAGATCTCAAAGAACTGACAATTGTACTTATATGTATATATGTGGGAGCTCTCATCATTTGAGGAGGGGGGAAAAGTCCAATGTGAGAATCCAGGTTCTCTGGAAACAAAACTGAGGAACCGCTGAAGAAGGCTGGGTCTCCATTCTCCCTCTCCTATGCTACTGCCTTAGTCTCCAGTGTGGCCCTACTGCCTCCAGCCTTCTTTTTAAACCCTTCTTTACAAGGTTGCCAAAGTGATCTTCACAAAACATATCTCTGATCACATCTTTCCCCTGTTGAAGCTTTTCTATGGGTTTCCCATTGTTCTCAAAGTATTGACCCGGCAGAGGCATGCAAGCCTGGTACATGCCACTCTCAATGTCTTCTTGCTGAGCCCACCCAATCCGGCCATCTTCTCAAGCCATGCTGAACAACCTTCAGTTCTTCAGAACTATCATATTCTCTGTTGCCTCTACTACTCACACGTACCATTTTCTCCCTCAGAAATACCCAATCCAATCTCCCCTCCTTCAGGTCTCAGTTTATGGGACACTTTTCCAGAAAGATCTCAAACCACTCTTCCATTAAATCTGGGCCAGGTGCTCTGCTTTGGGGTTCCCATCAATTCTGTATTTCCCCACAGCATAACACTGAACGCACTGTGTTATTGTAGAGTATTACATTTCATACACCCTGAGACAATTTTAACACATGCAAGCACAGAGCCTGACACATAATAAGTGCTCAGCCGCTATTTTAGATAAGTGGATGAGATTGAAGTTGTGTTCATTTCAACTTTATTCGGTTTGGATTTCAAATATCTTTATTTTTATTATTTTTTGGTTCTCTTGGCCCAATATCCAATATTTCTTTCCCATCCTCAAATTCAACCTAGTCTTTAGTACAAGATGTTATTTTTTCCCTGATATTACCAATTTTATCTTTTTAAAAAATTCTCAGCCATATCTATTATTTCTCTAGGGCTAAGTCTCACTAAATAACAAATAGGTTACATTTTAATCTTGAAAAGAAATACTAGGTTTTAGCAGCTCTATGACTAATGCTTGATTAGTATACTGGTGAGTATTTCAACTTGGATAAACATTGACCCAAGCCAGTAAAATTCTTATAAAAATAATATATTTTCATGGGGCACCTGAGTGGCTCAGTCAGTTAAGTGTCCGACTTCAGCTCAGGTCATGATCTTGTAGTTCATGAGTGCGAGCCCTGCATCAGGTTCTGTGCCGACAGCTCAGAGCCCGGAGCCTGCTTCAAATTCTGTGTCTCTCTCTCTCTCTGCCCCTCCCCTGTTCACACTCTGTTTCTCTCTCCCTTAAAATAAGTAAACATTAAAAAGAAGTTTTTTTAAGAATAACATATTTTCACAAAAGAAAAGGGAATGTTTTTCTAAAAAGTGAATGATTCATCACTCTTTTAGAATGTCTTTCCTCACCCAGCTAGACTTGCTTTTGTAGCACCTAATCTGTATTTTTCTTTCATAGTATTTTCCACAATGCACTCAAATGGCTATTAATTTAACTATGTCTCTACTGAAACTGAGTTCTATGCATCATTATATCCCTAACACCTGATACATTATAAGTTCCCCCCAAATGCTTACTGATCAGAAAGAACTTAATAATTTAAATGGGAAAAATGGAAAGGTGTTTCTAATTTAAAAAAATTAATTACCTCTGGTATTATTTAATCTTAATTTTGCATCTCTTCTGCTTCTAAGGCTGAAGAAAAACGAAAAAAAAACCCAGAAATTCTCTTCTATAAAAGAGTTCCAATTATTGTTTTTAATTTATAAAACCTCTAGAGTTGCATTCATTGGATTTATAGAACAAGTTGTTTGCAGACTAGTGTTCCAAAGAACTAGCTCTTCAGCTATGTGGTTGTACTGAAACCACTTCAAGAGTTGGGAAACTATCACCCATGACCAAGTCCAGCCTGCCACCTGTTTTGTATATCCTGCAAGACAAGAATGGTCCAAACACTTTAAATGGTTGACAAAGTCAAAAGATGAATAATATTTTGCGACACATGACAATGAAATGAAATTCAAGTTGTAGTGTCTATACACAAGGTTTTATTGAAGCAGAGCCATACCCATTTGTTTAAATATTGTCTATGCCTGCTTTTGTGCTACAATGGCAGAGTGGAGTCATTATGGCAGAAATTGCGTGGCCCACAAAGGTGCAAATATTTACTACAGGCCACTTACAGAAAAAAAACTTGTCAATCTTGGCTCTGTACCAACCAAAAGCTTTTTAACATCCATTAATTTTTCTTCTTCTTAGTGGAAATCTTGAAGTTAGTTACTCATGTACTACATTTATGGAAATTGTCTCATGGACAACAACTGTGAAATACTCCTTTCTGGCTTTACTAAAATGTTCATGCACTCCATGTTTGAGGCATTCAAAGAAAGGCCAAGCTATCTCTTTCTAAAAGGTGAGTGAATAAATAAAATGAAAAGCATATTTATTTGCTAGACAAACCTGATACAATAGTAGATAAACTGTTGCTTTTAGGGGCACCTGGGTGGCTCAGTCTGTTAAGCATCCAACTTTGGCTCAGGTCATGATCTTGCAGTTTGTGAGTTCAAGCCCCGAATCAGGCTCTGTGCTGACAGCTCAGAGCCCGGAGCCTGCTTCAGATTCTGTGTCCCAGTCTCTCTCTGCCTCTCTCCTGCTCGTACTCCTCTCTTTCTCTTCTCAAAAATGAATAAATTTCAAAAAAATTTAAAAAAAAGTAACCTGTTGCTTTTAACCATGGAAGAAAAGTAGTACTTTCATTTTCTATTTTATTTAAAAACATAAAGTTGAAAGCACCAAATACTCTCAGTTTTCAAGAAAAAGAAACAGTGAAAATACAGATATTGCATAAGTAATTATAAGGTGGATTGACCTAAGTGTATTGTGAGAACTGGAACAAGTATTTCTGTGCAAGTTATAGTGACACTGAGATTTATCGAGACCGTAGAACACCTTAAAAAATAGTAAAAGAGGGAAATAGGGAAGAATATTCCAGGTTTAACAAAGAATATTTGAGAAGGCCTGGAGGTATGGCATAAATAAGAAATTGATAAATTTCCTTACGCTAAAAGAGAGAAAAGCCCGTAAGTAGAGATATGATATGAGTGGATATTTGTTTCTAAAAGATCAGTCTGGCCGCTGCATGGAATACAGGTTAAATACAGACTGCAGAAAGACCAACCAATCAGTCTGAGAAAGACTGGAGTTCAAGTTTTAAAAAGAATATTAAAGCAGATTTGTCACTCAGAATGAAGAGATCTTTCATAGATGCTTCAATTCACAGACTGTGAGAAAAATGTAAGCAAACTTAATGTTGCCTCACAGTACATAGTAGGAATAAAAGTGGAGACATTTTGGTCACAAAGAGAATTAAGTTCCAGGCTCTTTCGTTTTGGTAGAAAAGAGATAGTAATTGTGCAGTGTTGAGTGGGTAGGCATACTGTCAGTACCCATTGTTCCTCAGAAAATTGGGTCCTTGTCTGGTAAACAGGACATTTTTTAGGATGCACAACAGAATCTGCATAGGCCTAGTGTGCCTTTTAAAAGGCCCAAATGGGTACAGTCCTTACTCTTTTCTCAGGTAGAAGGACTTGCAGCAGTTGGGGAGTTAACTGATTTGAAGATGATTGGACATTAAGTCATTCCACTGGCCAGATATTCAATGTCTGGAGTACCCTTTCCAAGAACAGCTCACCAGTTCTCTGAAGGCACCAATCTAACATGTCAGTACATGCTTATAATTCATAGCCATGGTACTGGTGCCTAAATCTGAATTGTTCTGCTTCAGTCAAACTATAGGAGCAGCCTTTACAGCTAATGGTTGTACGATCTGAGTATTCAATAATCATATAAAACAATGAAAGAATATTTCAAGACAACGGTTTTGGATGGTAATGAGTATGTGTAGATGAAAGTTGCTTAAAAGGGCATAGACCCCCAGGTGGGTTTTTCCCAGCAAAATCCTACTAAAGCAACTACTTAAGAGGTGGTACAAGTGAAAACACAGTAGTGGTTTGGCTTAAACTAGTAGCAGTGGATGGGTTGCTTAGTGACTCTGGAAATGGGGGATGTGAGAGGGAAGACTAAGAGGTTTCTTAGATTTCTAGCTTGAAATAAGTAGGTGTTGATAGGCTTGATAGAAGAGGAAATAGGGGGGAAGACTCAACTAGTGATCGGTACAATTAGATGAGGAGAATTGTTATAAAGTAAGGCCCAGATGTTCAATTTAAGGAGCTATAAATCCCCTAATGAGGTGTTGGAGGGGCATATAACTTAGGAATTCAAAAGAAATGTAGAAGTAAGAAATGTATCAGGTTCATCAACTTGACTAAGGTAAAAGAAACCAAAGGGCTAGGTTGGATTGCCTAAGGACAAAGTGTAGAAGAGAGACAAAAAAGATCAGAACATGCTTTACCACTAGGCATAGAAGGACAAGTGAAAAGAAGGCTATTGGTGGCCCAGGATAAAGCCAAGAATAGGGGTTGTAAATGGAAGGACTGTTTTCAAGGTGATCAGCAGTAGTGAATCTTCCTGAGGGTAATTGAAGTTTTACATAAAACTGTTTGCCATGGAGTCCTCAACAAAAGTGAACTTGGGGAGATGGGAAAGGACAAATCTTGGGATTTGCTGGGATGTCAGAAGAGAGTAAAAGAAGCCAGAAACTCTACTGAAAATTCTGGCCTTCAACAGGGAGGAGGAGGACAGCATAGTAATTGAAAAGAAGAGGCTTTTCACCATGAAGGAGCTTCCATGTATTTTAGTGATGATGGAAAGGAACCAGTAGAAAGTGGGGTATTGAAGATGTGAGACAGGGTAGGCTAATTGATAACTCTGGGTTTCTGAGAAGTCATTACGGCCTATTTACTCCATGGAACCCACAGAAAAGGAGAAAAAGTCTGATGTAGATGTGAGAATGTTTTGGTAGGAAGTTGAGCAAATTACATTTGGTGGCTCCTATGGAAAATAGAAGGTGAGATCTTAATCTGAGAACTGGCAGAGGTATAATATTTTTATGATGAAAGATAATTTTGTGAGACAGAGGGTTGAAAATATGCATTAAAAATTTAAGATAATTAGAAATGCACAGTGGAATATATAGGAAATGTTGAGAATCCCAATGATCAGGATTTTAATCATTTGTCCTTTGGTGGAAAATGAGAAATCTAGGAAGGGGAACAGATGTTAAAGGGATGATGATTCATTCTGTGTTGGAGAGGTTGTATCAGCCATCCCAATGCAGATATTTAGGAAGCAGTAGCTCATAAGGGTCTATAGTCTAGGATAAGAATCTGGGCTGGAGATATGGATTTGAGAATCACCAGCATTGATATAATAGCTGAAATCAAGTGAGTAGCTGAGCTTGCTCAGGAAGAGAGAGCAGAGTGAGAACAGGTCTAGAATAGACTTTTCAAGGGAATAACAATGTTTAAGGCATAGACAGAAGAAAAATAACCAAATAAGATTGAGAAAGAACAGCACAAAAGTAGAAGAACAGCAGAATAGTCCTAAGGAAGCAAAGGGGAGAGATTAAGGGTGGGGAGAATGGCCAGTCAGATCTCTGGAGCACTGGAAAGGTAGGGCCTGAAGAGTTCCCTGGATCAGACAAACATAAAGTATCTTTGGCTAGAGTCATTTCAGTGGGGCTGAAGGGGCAGAAGTCAGACTACAATAGCTTCTGGGTGATGAAATTGAAAGTGGAGAAATTGAAAAAAGAAGGCTTTCCAGAAGTTTGATTTTGTCATGAAGGAGACACATATGACATTACTTCAAGAGAAATTAAAATAAAGAGGTTTTTTTTTTTTTTAAATAGAAGAAAACCTGAGTATTTTTAACAGCTATTTCCTCAGGGGAAAAGAATGCCATTTTATTTCTATAAAATTTCAGTTAGCTCTAGGAGTTCTTATTTCTGCTGATAACAGAGTCCAGAACTGCTGTTGCAAGTTCACAGATACTTCTTAGATAAATAAAGACATTTTACATCAAGATTTAGTCACCTCCAGGGTTCAGACCCTTCCACTGCCTGTTTCTCCCCTTTTTTTTCTGAAGGTGGTCTAAGCTCCTGGGGGTCACCAGGAAGATGGGGAGTTGTGTGTCAGCTGTCCTCTGTCCACTGAAGGCAGCTAGTGCATCCCTCTTGGCAAGCCTGGAGGCTTCCTAGACCAAGGAGGAATACTGACCTAATGTGGTTAATGCACAGAGTCAGGTCCCCAGAAGAAATATTTATCTGTTATGACATCTAGTATGGTCCAAGCCAACTTAGAGGCTCCTGGGTAGCTCAGTCGGTTAAGCACCTGACTCTTGATTTCGGCTCAGGTCATGATCTCACAGTTCATGAGATCGAGCCCCAAATTGGGCTCTGCACAGTGCAAAGCCTGCTTGGGATTTTCTCTCTCCCTCTCTCTTTGCCCTTCCCCCACTCATGCTCTCTTCTCTCTCTCTCAAAACAAATAAACATTAAAAAAAAAAAGACAACTTGAAGAGAACCTATGACAAATTTGCCATAAAGAATTACAATTAGCCAATGAAAACAAAATTATAATTTGTTCTTGTATGATAGTAATTCTGCCAAAAATTATAAAGAATCAACTGTTTTTTCTATTACTTATTTCTACTCAATATGAGTTAGTGAAAATACCAACCAATAAACAGTCTACATTTACATTAGTCCACATTAGTCTACAATAAGATATTAATGGATCATTATCTTAACATTTTTAATGCTATAAACCACTGAGAAGCACTATTTAAAGATTTTTGATTTGGGGGCCTCTGGGTGTCTCAGTTGGTTAAGCATCCAACTTCGGCTCACATCATGATCTCACAGTTGATGGGTTTGAGCCCCACATCGGGCTCTGTGCTGAAAGATCAGAGCCTGGAACCTGCTTCAGATTCTGTCTCCTTCTCTCTCTGCCCCTCCTCTGCTCATGCTCTGTCTCTCTCTCTCTCTCAAAAATAAACCTAAAAAGATAATAAAAATATAAAAATAAAGAATTTTGATTTCTAGTGTAGCTGCTCATTAATAAGATACGTTAATTAAATTGGGGAAGATGTGGGAAAAATAGGAGAAAACTATATTGCAAAGATAGAACTAAAAAAAAAGAAAACTAAATTAAAATAAAGAAAGAACAGAAGAAAATTAACAAAAACAGAAAATTGAATGAAACTAATAGTAAATAAGACTATGGAAGGGGTAGAAGTTTATATGAAATTGGCACAGATTCCAGATATATCTTTGCCTTTTCTGACAACTGGACCTCAGCCAGCTCTACTGTCCACGGATTTACAGACTGCTCAATCTACCAAAACTGGATCCCATTAGAATCAAGAGGTTCCTTTACAGCAATGGAGGTGCAACAATGGCACATATCTATGGGACACACTTCCACAATTACATGTTGCTCCTCCCAGAAGCTGCTGGCCAATAGATATAATACTTGAGCTCAGAAACTAAGGAATAAAAGTAAGAATAATCTTGCTCATCACCATCATCCGTTATTCTCAGTGACCCACTTAAAGAATTTGTGGTTCCCATTTCTGCAAATCTGGGCTTATGAGTTTATTTTGGTATTGAGTACATAGAGGGAACAGGTTTCCACCTAGGAGCATGACAAGAGTCCCATTCAGTTTTAGGTTATGCTGTCTTTTAGTGCTCTTTTTCCATCATGTATATTAAATGGACAAATACAGGAGTCACAGCCTGAGGAGAGAATGGTGGCCAGAGACTCAGACATCTCACAGGTAAGAGTCTGTTTCATCCCGCCCCGTAGGTGTGCTGTCGAGTTGATCAGGTGTGCTAGTCAAGAACGAGGGGAATCTAGAATGAGTAGTACAGTAGTCCTCCATTATACATGGTTTTGCCTTCCATGGTTTCAGTTACCTGCAATCAATAGCGGTCTAGAAGCAGATGATCCTTTTTCTGACGCAGCGTCCGAAGGTCAATAGTAACCTAGTGCTATGTCACGGTGCCTACGTCATCTACCTCACTTCATTTCATCATGTCAGCATTGTATCATCTCACACCATCACAGGAAGAAGGGTGAGTGCAGAATAAGATAAATTGAGAGACCGAGACCACATAACTTTTATTACAGTATGTTGTTATAATTGCTCTATTTTATTATTAGTTACTATTGTTAATCTCTTACTGCGCTTAATTTATTAATTAAACTTTATCATTAGTATGCATGTATAGGAATAAACACAGCATGTATAGGGTTTGGTACTAGGCACTGTTTCAGACATCCACTGGGGGTCTTGGAATGTATCTGTGTGAACAAGGGGGGACTCCTATAGTGGTGACTATGAATTTCAGTCTCAATTGTGAGTTACATACAGACCAGGTGCAACAGCAGGGGCTATGTTTTGTTCCATTATCCTTTTACAATTTTCCTGAGAAGAAAGAATTATCAGTAACATGCTCCCACACACAGATAATTATTATGATGATATTGATGTATACTTTTGAAGAGCTTCTTCCTGAATGTGTTATATAAAAAGCTCTTACAGGGTATACATCAATATCACAATGATAATTGTCTGTGTGTGGGAGCATGTTACTGATAACTCTTTCTTTTCATCTACTTTTCTAAATTTTAATGTACCTGCATTTAATATGTACTATTTTTAGGGAGTACGTGAAATTGTAAAGAGGTACCCAAAAATAATTGAGTGGTACAAATACATTTCAAAGATAAATCTTTTGAGTGATGTTTCTATTCTTTCTTAAAACCAAAGGAGAAAAAAACAATTCTTGGGATATAGTAAGGAGAGATGCTCTTTCAAAGATTTTGATAGATGAAAAGTTAGAAATTGGAGGCTCTAATCAATTGTAGCTTCTTCCAAGAAATAGCAGATTTCAAATGTATTAGGATTACTGTGTCTTTACAAAAATCCCCAAGTGTCAATTCACCCATAAAGTATGATTTAAAGTGTAGAGAATCAAGATAATTCCAGAACTTAAAACCTTCCAAACTGGGGGTTTTTTTAAGCTGAAAGTTTTCTTTAGGATAAGCAGACATATTAGATGTCAAAATTTCTTGGTCACTTTGTCCTCTGAAACAGCTTGAAGTTAATGTACTAAACTAGGGACAAATTACTTAACTTGGGCTTCAGATTTGTTATACTAACTACACCCTTTTCCATTCCTATCCCCTATCCACTTTCACAGCGAGTAAAAAATGGCCAAGGTCTTTCTAAAACTTTCCTTTTAGCTTTGTTAACTTAAGTGCCATCAGATAATAGCTGACAGACATGGAGAAGCCACATGCTTTATGAAGTCAAATGAGAAAAATATATCTTAGCTGTTCCTCAATAGTTTTAATTTTGAATATTTTCTCTCATTCTTAGAAACTATTTGAAGGACCTAGAAATAGCTTGAAAAATAGCTAATAAATGAAAGACAGGATATATAATTATAATAAATCAAATAAGATCATCACTAAATATGGAGAATCATAAACTAGAGAAAAGTGAAATGTATTCACAAATGCTACACCAATGGAGGCCACATTAAATAGTCTAAAACTGGTGCCTCTGAGTTGCAAGATAATCACCTGCTTGCTTGTGTCCTCTGAGGAAGGTGGGGGTGAAGGTGAAGGTGGACATGTGACTAATCTGAATGGAAAGATCTAGAAAAGGGAAGACATTTTTTTGAAGTGCCCTTACAACCTTAACCTATAAAGACCTTTCAAAATTAACTTTTGCATCCCTAAAACCATTCTTCTTAAGAATGTGCTTATGATTAAAGGAAAAACAGATCTATAAATCAGATATGACTAAATATACTTTAATTTTTATGTAAAATATTAGCTTTTCGAACATAAAGGACATTTATCCTTTTGTTCTTACTTCCTCGTAAGATACCTCAATTCTAGAAAATTACTTCCTCTGAGAGAAGTCCTCTCAGAGGAGCAGAGTAATTTACTAACATAAAAACTAATTTGCATTTACTTCAAATTTTTACTTATTTATAAGATTTACATCATTAAAAAAAGATTTACATCATTTTGTAAGTTAGAACTATTTTATTCCTTTGTGCTTACTTTTCAAGTTTAGGCATCTCTTTATGTATTATGTCTACTTTTGAGTATTTTAGACTTTTTTGCCTGATTGCCTAGATTCCATCTGGCTCAACAGTAAGAAAAGAAATAAATTTCCAAGCACTTATCAGAAAATATGTACATTCTGAAATTTTCTTCCAGTTACTCAAATGAGAGTTATCATTTTTTTATAAAGGAAATAATAATCATAGCATTTCAGAATGTCTTTATTTCTTCAATTTTCTTTTTCTTTCCCTAAGGGAGGCATGAATTCTAAAAGGAAAAGAACTTGAAAGATGTAACATTTGAAGTGAAATAAAAATTGCAAAGGAAGTCATATGCTCATTTGAATACATATGCATTTAAAACTTGTATCTGTTTAAAAATATCAAATTTAGGGGCATCTGGGTGGCTCAGTAGATCAAGCATCCTACTCCTGATTTTGGCTCAGGTCATGATCTCTTAAGCAGGAGCCTGCTTAAGATTCTTTCTCTCCTTCTCCCACTGCCCCTCCCCTGCATGTATGCTCCCTCTCCCTATCCCTCTACCCCCACAAAAAATCAAATTTAAAATGGAAAGACGCTGGAAAAATAGTTGAAATATGGCAAAAAGTTAATAGTTTCCTAAACCAAAGCATTCATACAAAATGGTAATGAAATACAAAGTGCCTAAAAGAAAAGTAAGTAAACAATATGAATAGACAATTCACACATAGAAAAACTAAGATGGTTAATAAATACTGAAAAATATTCTACCCTGTATTTATGAAAAATGAAAGACTTTAATTGAAATAAGAGAAACTCATCTTTCAAAGAGTCTAGGTTTTGGGTTGTTTTTTTTTTGTCTTATTCTTTATTCCCCATTTATTCTTTGCCAGCAATGAGGTACATCAATCTATATCAAAACTGTTAAAAATATTCATGATTCATTTCTACCTCTAGAAAACCATTCTAAGAAAGTAATGAAATAATCTTAAAAGCAAAAATTATTATTGCAGAATAATTTTTATTTATGTTTTTATTTGTTTATTTTATGTTTTATTTTATGTTTTATTTTTAATAGTGAAAATCAGGGGCACCTGGATGGCTCAGTCGGTTGAGCGTCCGACTTCGGCTCAGGTCATGATCTCACGGTTTCTTAGTTCAAGCCCCGCGTTGGTCTCTGTGCTGACAGCTCAGAGCCTGGAGCTGCTTCGGATTCTGTGTCTCCCTCTCTCTCTGCTCCTCCTCTGCTCACACTCTGTCTCTCTCTCAAAAATAAATAAAGATTAAAAAACTTTTTTTTTTAAATAGTGAAAACAAGTACACCATTATAAACTCTTTCAATAATTAACTATCCAATTAATGCAATATTATGTAGTCATTAGTATTCTGTTTAAGGAGTCTATCTAGCAACAAAGAAAGCCACTTCTAATGTTAGGTGGAAATTGCAAAGATAATTTTATTACCTTGTGAGAAATACCTTATGTGTAGGAAACAGCAATGCTGAAAGTGACTTCCTCCCCCCTACAAATGTTAAAAGGAGCTGTATTTTTGGAGGAAGCCATTGATAATCTTTCTCTTTTTCTTGTTTTTCTCAATTTTTCAAATTTTTATTAATGAATTTAAGTTGCTTTTAATTGAAATGTCTTTTTTCCCCAAAACATCAGAAAAAAATTAAATTGTGTCTGACATGTGATAGAATATGGTGTTTGTTTTCCATGGAGACAAGTTTAAAAACAAACTAAGTTTTGTTCTGACATCTGAATTTCATCTTTTTTCTCTCACCATTAAAATGGTAGTATTCCACACATTAGTGGGAAATTCTAAACACATAATATAGTAGCTGAGTTTGCCTACCAACTTGGGTTTGTTCTTTTTGTTTTTAGGTTTTTTTTGTTTTATGTTTACTCATTTTTGAAAGACAGAGAGAGACAGCACAAACAGGGGTGGGGCAGAGAGAGAGGGGGACACAGAATCTGAAGCAGGGTCCAGGGTCTGAGCTGTCAGCACAGAGCCTGATGTGGGGCTGGAACTCACGGACCTCAAGATCATGACCTGAGCTGAAGTCTGACCCTCAAACAACTGAGCCACCCAGGTGCCTGCTGGGTTTGTTCTTTTTAAGCACATACTATGTAGTAGCAAACAAAGTCTTAAGGCTTGATTTGCATAATTTCCTTTGACCTAAATAATCCTATGAGGTATTGTTTTCTCCATCTTCAGAAGCAGGAAAAGGCGGTATAGAGAAGTTAATTAATTGGCACAATATTATCCCACTAATGAGTGGAGGAGCCAGTATATGAAAGGTAGGAAGTTTATTAATAACTGGTGAAACTTTGAAGACTTCTAATGAAAACCTAGAAACCTGTCTAGGAATTTTCAAATGTTAATCAGAAAGAAAAAAAAATCACAATGTTAAGGAAAGAATAACAAAAAATGTATAATTCCATTACAATATGACCTCATTTTTTTCCCATTTCCTTTACCCGTTTATAATTTTTATTGTTAAAATTATAATAGATGTTAGATGTTTATTTATAAATTAGTATTTGATATCTTTTCTGGACACTTAGCCAAATATTCTTCATGATTTTATAGAATCACTATGGTTCCTTATAATATTTTTAAAGTATTCCATTGTGTTGAGACAACTTTCTTTATCCCCCTTAATAGGAGACCTCTCAGGTTCCCTCACACTCTGATGTTTTCTTATATTTGGTTATAAATAAAGACAGACTGAATTTCTCCATGAATATAGCTTTTTGCTTTCCCTAAGTAATTTTATTGGGATGAATTCCTTGTAGTAGGAATTGCTGTGTTAACTTGTATAAGCAATCATGAAGCTGGCTAGAGAGATTTGAGAGGAGGATAAATCATTTAAGTGGACTCTCTTAATTATGTACAAATGCAGCCATCCTTCCTATGCTTAAACAGTAGCTGTGTAAGAGAAGACATCCAGCTATTACATTAGCTGTTGTGAAACCCTAAACAAAATGTTCACTATACGAATGGTCTTGACAGAGCAGTTAATTACTTCCAGGAGAAAATAACAGGGATTTTTTTTTTTTATGTTTCCTTGCTCTTTAATGACTGAATAGTATTTTGCGTGAAATAGATGCCTTGTTTCTTTATTAAATCCCTTTACAGACAGTGCAAAAGCAACATTCTTTTATTAGCAAATAATATAATTGTACTATTGCACATGGAGGGAGGCTAGCTTAGTGGCTAAGGCATACATTGTGGATGGATTGAATGCAAGCTCTACCATTTACATATGTATAAATTCACATACACACATTTACGTGCATATATATGCTTAATATATTTTTCTTAATACATAATATATAGTTAGGAAATCTTAATTCATACGTAAATTCAATAACACACAAATACATACACAAGATGTATAATAAATTTTTATATTACCTTTTTCTTTTTTTTTTTTTAATTTTTTTTTTTCAACGTTTATTTATTTTTGGGACAGAGAGAGACAGAGCATGAACGGGGGAGGGGCAGAGAGAGGGAGACACAGAATCGGAAACAGGCTCCAGGCTCTGAGCCATCAGCCCAGAGCCCGACGCGGGGCTCGAACTCACGGACCGCGAGATCGTGACCTGGCTGAAGTCGGACGCTTAACCGACTGCGCCACCCAGGCGCCCCTATATTACCTTTTATATTATCTACCTAAGACCTTAAGAAACTTAGGACCTGACTCCTTATTGCCAGAAAGAAAACTTTTAACTCATTTATAGCTAACAATCATATTCAGCAAGGTATCTTATTCAGTTACAGAGGAATACATTTTGCAAGCAATTTATATTAGTATGTTGTTCCAGGAAATTGTTTTGCTCAAAGCCAGACAGCCTAAGGGTGATTTATTCAACTTTTCTTTGGTAATGTTCAAAATAAGCCTTTGGTTACACCTGCTTTTAAAATACTCATGTTAAACTTATTAGCACACTATATGAAGTTATTTTTTTAATTTTATTTGAAATACACCCCAAATGATTTTCCGTAAAAATCTTTATCTTACCTAAAGAATATACTCTGGGCTCATCTCTAAGCATACATGAAGTAGATTT
Source organism: Lynx rufus (assembly GCF_022079265.1). NCBI lineage: Eukaryota > Metazoa > Chordata > Mammalia > Carnivora > Felidae > Lynx > Lynx rufus. Next base: position 8,452,129 of record NW_025814878.1, read on the forward strand.
CTGTACCAATTAGCCCTAAGTCAGTACCTCAACTATCATGACAAGAAGCCAAGTCTGCCCTGGAGAGCTGACTCAGAGCATACATTTTCTTTTTTTTGAGAACGTACAGAATATTTTTCATTCTGAGAAGTGGGTAGAGAGCATAATCTTAAAACTCATTATCATATATATTTTCAAAAAGCTCATTAAGAAAAAGATATTCATAACAGATGAGCAGTCTCTTTGTTTCTGTGAATCAGTGGTTCTCAATTTTTTCTGAAGCAAATATCCTTCTGATAAAAGTTACAAACCCTGGGGCACCCGGGTGGCTCAGTCGGTTGAGCGTCCAACTTTGGCTCAGGTCATGGTCTCGGGGTTCTGGGCTCCAGCCCTGCAGCAGGCTCTGTGCTGACAGCTCAGAGTCTGGAGCCTGCTTCAGATTCTGTGTCTCCCTCTCCTTCTGCCCCTCCCCTGCTCGTGCTCTGTCTCTCTCAAAAATAAACATTTTAAAAAAATTTTTAATGAAGATATTAAAAAAAATACAAACCCTGTCAGAAAACTGCATCCATGTTCATAAATACCCACTAATGTACACAATTTACAGGATTCCTAGAATTCTTCCTTCAAAGTTTATGTGTCAACTCCCTTTGGGTTCTAGAAACCGGTTAATAAGGTTTGTTCAAGGTATTTCCAAAATCTCTTCGCAGTACCATTGAAGTGCTGATTACCTTGAAGATACTGTGGCATTTACCCCAATACCCGAATTTTCACAGATTTTTTTTTTGGTCAATATGACAAATGCCTAAATTAAGACACATCTCCATAAACCTCCTTGCTTTAGCTATCCTAAGGCTGTTGTTTAGGGTTTTGCTCATTACATGATACAGGATCCTCTTTAGGATAAACTTCAAATGAATGATCATTAGGACTTAAAATTAGAAATTATTTTGCTTCGCTTGGATGAACGCTTTCTCTTTATTTTAAGAGCACTTCAAATAAGATAATTGTTCGTGTTCTTTTTTTTTTTTAATGTTTTTATTTGTTTTTGAGAGAGAGAGAGAGAGAGACATAGAGGCAGAGGCAGAGCACGATCAGGGAAGGAGCAGAAAGAGAGGGAAACACAGAATCCAAGGCAGCTCCGGGCTCTGAGCTGTCAGCACAGAGTGCAACACGGAGCTGGAACTCACAAACCATGAGATTATGACCTGAGCCGAAGTCAGAGGCTTAACTGACTGAGCCACCCAAGTGCCCCTCATGTTCCTGTTTAAAAATTTACAGCTACTGTGCTGACAGCATGGAGCCTGCCTGGGATCCTCTCTCTCCCTCTGTCTTCCCCTCCCCCACTTGCTCTCTTCTCTTTCAAAATAAATAAATAAAATTAAAAAGAAAAACAAACAAAAAACCTTACAGCTAGAAAGTTAACAGCCAATTCTGTGGCCCCCGGCCAAGCTAGGTTTGGAATGTAAGACTGTTTTTTTTTTTTTTTTTTTTTAACACGAACCTAATTACTGGCTCTACTTTATTTCTCCTTAGCTTTATCATCTATTTCTTTTTTTTTTATTTTTTTTAGTGTTTATTTATTTTTGAGAGAGACAGAGCACAAGTGGGGGAGAGGCAGCTAGAGAGGGAGACACAGAATCTGAAGCAGACTCCAGGTTCTGAACTGTCAGCACAGAGCCAGATGCCGGGCTTGAACTCACAAACCGCAAGATCGTGACCTGAGCCGAAGTTGGACACCCAACCAAATGAGCCACCCAGGTACCCCTATCATCATTTCTTATTGACATTTTCTTGTTTAGAAGTCCTTTCATGAATGTTATGTAACAATGCAAAGAGGGAAGACATAAAAGATAAAAAAAAGAAGGAAAACAAATTTTTTTTTAACTGTTATATTTTTTTATATTTCAGTTCTTTCAAAGCAAGCAATTAATTAAATATTTAATTATGTTTATAGTTTAAAGTTTTACAAGAAACTTTAGAAAATTTAGAAAAGGGGTACCTTGATGGCTCAGTGGGGTAAGCGTCCACCGTGGGCTCAGGTCATGATCTCACATGTGAGTTTGAGTTTGTGAGTTCGAGCCCCATGTCAGGCTCTGTGCTGACAGCTCAGAGCCTGGAGCCTGCTTTGGATTCTGTGTCTCCCTCTCTCTCTGCCCCTCCCCGACTCGTGCTCTCTCTCTCTCTCTCTCTCTCTCAAAAATAAATAAACATTAACAAATTTTTAAAGAAAGAAAATTTGGAACAAAATAGAAACAAGTAATCATTCTTTTGACAATCGATATGTTCCAGTGCTGGTTGCTAAATCTCAACGGCCAAAACTTTATTTTCTTTTTTTAACTGCAAAACATTTTAAACATCTTTATTATTAAAACTTCCAAACATACAGAGAGTTAAGAAAATGGTGTCATGAACATTCACATCACCTAGATTTCGAAATTGTTAATATTATGTTGTATTGCTTCTTTTCCTTTTTTTCTGCTAAAGTAGTTTAGAGTAGATAACAACTACAATGTCTCACCTCTATCGATGTTAATGTGTCTCTGAAAAGTGAGGACATGTCTCTACATAATCACATAGCACTCTTCCCACTTAACAAATGTCATAATAATCTCCCAATAGCACTGGATACCTAGTCTGCATTCAACTTTCTCAGTTATCCTCCTCCCAAAAATATCTCTTACAACTGCCAAACTTCTTAGCCTCAGAAGGGGTGAAGTAAGCATACTCAAAGTGCCTCTTCCGCTGTGTTTAGCTATTTCCTTTACTTCTAAACATCAATGCACGTGGATCCCACTAACTGGCTAGTAAAAATGTAATGATGGAACAATCTTGTTGTGATTCCATTCAGCAGCAAGAGTTAACTCTAGACTATTTCAGTCATTAATAACAATTATTCTCTAGGAAAATTTCAACTTTCAATATTATTATAAAATAAGGTATCATTTAGTATAAAATAATCAAAGATTCTGTTAATTAAAATCAATATACATTGATTTTTAATATAAGCTCACCGTATTAAAAAGCTTATTTATTTACAATGTATATACCTTTGAAATATAAAAAGCTTTTCTTCCGATTCTTTCAGTAACGCTAAATATTGTCGCCCTGTTAACATTTGATTATACTCTCTGTCTCCCTTAAAAAAAAAAAAAAAAACTGGATTCAATACTAATAATTTACACCAGTCCTTGTATATTCCACCATTGAACATAGTCTAGTTCTTTTATGTGCTTTAGAATTATTGGCATAAATTTCTTTTTAAAAATTTTCTTTTAATAAAAAAAAAAATTTCTTTTGGTAGCATTACCTCATCATAAGCATTGCCTAATTTTATAAAGCATCTGTAGATCAGGGATCTGGCATATGTTGTCTTATTTTTAAAAACAAACTTCCAGTAAATGTAGTTTTCAGTTTACACTTATGAAGTCAAAATGTCAAGATGACTCAAAAACAATACATTAAATTACAAATGAACTTTACAGATTTGATTTGGTAAAGATAGCACAAGATTCAATGAGACCTTGTGTCTAAGATATGCCTGAGTGAGCAATCAGAGATCATTCAGGAAGATAATGTCAAAGTCCAGGCCCACATCACTTATGCAAATACCTTAGGGCGAAATTAATCTAATAGAATGAAACATGTTCTTCAAAAAAAAAAAAAAAGTCAAAGCATGTGGGAAATGTTACTGAAGTGTCTCCTCTAATGAAAATTTCAGTGAGGAATAAACTGGGGAAATGCATGCCTTTTGGGATATGGCAGAGGACAAATCGGTCCCTACACAGGTCCCATTATTTATTTCTACCCGGAGAAAACACCACTGAAGACTGGATTTCTCTGTGGCCAGGTGAATGGAAGTGTCTAAACACCAAGATTAAAATTTCCTCAAACAATATATTTGACCTTGATGTTTATCGCACATGAGCATCTCCTCATTCCAAGACCTTGCAGGAAGGTAAAGAACAATACATTCTACACCGTCCAGAAGACATGGATTTAATAAAGTTGCAGATTTATTCTGGAGCATTGGAGGACTGAAAGCCTTGCCTTATATGGTGCAGATTTTGAAATTGATACATTGACATGGCAGTCTATTGGTCATCAGTAGGCATCCTACATTTTGTTCCCATTTACAAGAGATTCATGGTTGAAGAAAGATATGCCAGTGAAATCTATCGACTCCTTAGAGAGGGTGGTCTTCGTTCCCACCTACTATTTCATATCGTAAGAAAAGCAAACCCAGGAGAAATCACTACAGTATTCTGGTGAAGGAGTGGTGGGATCGAGTTCTCATTTTTAGGAACTATGCACTTTATGTCAGTAGGCTTTCCTAGCAAGATTGTCTAAATACCAACATGTCAGTAAGCAGAAACACTTCTGGAGTGATAAAGGGCTCTGAAATTTTACTCCTTCATAAAACCAATGAGAATTCAGGTGAAAAATGAGACTTTTCCAGTACTCTGGAAATTAACTAAAGGCTTGAAGCAACCCAAGGAGCAGCTGTTCGAGCAAAACAACTGAATCTCCGTGCGAACGGTGGGCTAGGTGGCATTTTAACTTGCTTCTTCCCAGCCTGTTCTTTCCGGCTCCGTGGTGGTGTCGTCAGCAGCCCTGCAACCACAGTGTCTGTGAAAAACAACCTATCGGTCAGTGGGGAAGTCAAAACGGGTCTTGTCCCAGTAAAAATAGAGCTGGACGGCAGAGTGGTAAATCCAGGCATTGGGAAACAGGCAGCGCGGTGAGTTTGATTCCTTAAAGAAGGAAAATAAAGGAGGATAGCCCTACAATCAGATCTGGGGAGACGACACATTCCAGAGTAGGGAGAGGGATCCCAACAAGAGCATACTGGTCTAGGGACTTGAGGAGAGTGCAGAGTTCAGGGGGCTGAGGTAGCTACAAGTTGCTGCACAGTTATTGCACAGCAGGAAACAACCGGCTTAACAAAGCCTTTCTGACTTCGGGGTGGATAAAAATCATAAAATGTATGTCAACTAACCTGGATTTAAATTAAAAAAAAAAAAAAGAAACATTACACACTGATAAAATTGATTTCATAAAAATTAAGACCTTGCGTTCTTCAAAATACACATGAAAAAAATGAAAAGGCAAGCCACAGTTGGGAGAAAACATTTGCCAACACATGCATCTGATACGGGACTTTTACCTAGATTACACGAAGACCACTAAAATCTCAATAATAAGAAGACAACACAGTTTTTTAAAAGTGGCAAAGTATTTGCGAAGATACTTCACAAAAGAAAGAACATAAATAGCTAATAAACACCATGAAAGCCACTCAGAGTCTTTAGCCTCAGAAAAATGTAAATGAAAACTGTGACAACACCGTACATCTACTAGAATCAATGACATTTTATTTATTTATTTATTTATTTATTTATTTATTTATTTTAATTTTTTTTTCCAACGTTTTTATTTATTTTTGGGACAGAGAGAGACAGAGCATGAACGGGGGAGGGGCAGAGAGAGAGGGAGACACAGAATCGGAAACAGGCTCCAGGCTCCGAGCCATCAGCCCAGAGCCTGACGCGGGGCTCGAACTCCCGGACCGCGAGATCGTGACCTGGCTGAAGTCGGACGCCCAACCGACTGCGCCACCCAGGCGCCCCAACAATGACATTTTTAAAAACACAGAAAATAGCAAGCATTCACAAGGATGTCGAATAAAGGACAGCCCAGACAGCTCAGAGCCTGAAGCCTGCTTCGGATTCTGTGTCTCCCTCTCTCTCTGCCTCTTCCCCCGCTTGCGGTCTGTCTCTCTCTGTCTCTCAAAAATAAATAAATGTTCAAATAATAAATAAATAAATAAATAAATAAATAAATACAATGGTGCAGCCACTTTGGAAAGGAATTTTGCGGTGTCTTAAAGGCAGGCTTACCGTGCAATCCAGCAATGCTATTCCCCAGTATTTTCCCAAGGAAGCTCACGACATAGGTCTTGTAATAGTTTCCTATGGCTGCTGTAACGAGTGGCCCCAGACACGTGGCTTGCTACAACAGGCATGTACTCTCTCACAGAGAGGGGGCTGAAAATCCAGCATCTTTCCAGTAGGCTAAAAACCAGGTGCTGGCCCGGCCGCTCCTCTTTCAAAGCCCTAGGGAAGAATGTGTTCCTTGTGTCTTCCAGGCTCTGGGGGCTGCTACCATTCCTTGGCTTGTGGCAGTATTACTTCCGGTTTTAAGGCCAGCATCTTCACGACTCTCTCCTCTGTCTGCACATCACCTTCTCCTCCCCCTGTGTCAGAACTCCCTCCGCCTCCCTTATAAGGGCACTCGTGATGGCATTTGAGAGCCCACTGAGATAATTCAGGATAATCTCCCCTCCCCCCCCCAAAAAAATCTTTAATTTAGTCACAGCTGAAAAAGCCCTGTCTCCAAATAAGGTAGCATTTATAGGTTCTAAGGATTAGGATACTTTGGGAGGCCAATGTTCAGATTACTACAGGTCCATACAAAAATCTGTACACAAATATTCATAGAAATCTTATATGTAATAATCAAAAACAGGGAATAAAATGCCCAATAAGTTAACAAGCAAATAAGTCATAGTATAGGCATTCAATGGGATATTATTCAGCTATAAAAAGAAATGAATTGGGGCTCCTGGGTGGCTCAGTCGGTTAAACGTCTGACTTCAGCTTAGGTCGTGATCTCACGCTTCATGAGTTCAAGCCCCGTGTCAGTCTCTGTGCTGTCAGCTCAGAGCCTGGAGCCTGTTTCAGATTCAGTGTCTCCCTCTCTCTCTGTCCCTTCCCCGCTTGTGCTCTGTCTCTCTCTGTCTCTCAAAAATAAACAAAAACTTCAAAAAAATTTTTTTAAATAAAAAAAATGAAATGAATTAGCGAAACATGCAACATCATGGATGAATCTCAAAGTACTTTTCTTGAGTGAAAGAAACCAGCCTCAAAATAGTACATAGTGTAGGATCCCATTTGCACAAAACTCCAGGACAAATAAAACTAGTCTATAATGATAGGAAGCCCCATGTTTACTTGCGGCTTGGGGTAGAAAATGGGAATTGATCACGAAGGAGTATCAGGGAGCATGTTGTGATGATGGAAGGGTATATATATTGGTTATGGTGATGATACCATGGGCGTATACATATGTCAAAACTGATCACACTTCAAATGTTATGCTTCTTATTGTATAGGAATTAAATCTCAGTGAAGTTTATTTCAATTATGGACTTTAATAGGATTTGTTCATTTTAAAAATTAAACTTCTTCGGGTGCCTGGGTGGTTCAGCCTTGATTTCAGCTCAGGTCATGTTCTCACGGTTCGTGATTTCGAGCCTGGCATTGGATTCTGCACTGGCAGTACGAACCTGCTTGGAATGGTCTCTCTCCCCCTCTCTCTGTCCCTTCCTCACCTTCTCTCTTGCTCTCTCTCTCTCTCTTAAATAAACTTAAAAAAAAATTAAACAAAATTTTTAAAAACTTAAAAAATATAAAAATTAAACTTCAGAATGGAAAACAAAATCCTATATGCTCCCATCCAAATCCACTTAGAGAAGTTATTTTTTAATATGTGTTTCTTTCTTTCTTTTTTTTAATGTTTATTTAGTTTTTAGAGAAACAGAGACAGAATGTGAGTGGGTTAGGGGCAGAGAATCCGAAGCAGGCTCCAGACTCCAAGCTATCAGCACATAGCCAGCCCTATGAGGGGCTCGAACTCATGAGCTGGGAGATCGTGACCTGAGCCGAAGTCAGATGCTGAACTGACTGAGCCACCCAGGTGCCCCATAGTATGTGTTTATTTCTTATTTCATGTTGATGTTTACATTTCTTAGCCATGTTTAATTTATTCTTATTTATTTTTTTAATCTTTTTAATGTTTATTTATTTTTGAGGGACAGAGCACAAGTGGGGAAGGGGCAGAGAGGGCGACACAGAATTGGAAGCAGGCTCCAGGCTCTGAGCCGTCAGCACAGAGCCTGATGCTGGACTCAAACCCACAAACCATGAGATCATGACCTGAGCCCAAGTCGGAAGTTTAACCAACTGAGCCACCCAGGCATCCGGGATTTATTTTTAGATGAATGAGAAAGATTTTTTCTTTGGCCATCCAGTTTCCCCCAAAACATTTATAAAATCAATTTTTTTCACTTATTAGAAATTCCACCCTATCACAAGTAATTTTTCACATAATACCTGGCTTCTACTTCTGTACTGTTATTCTATTCAGTTGCTCTGTACACAATTTTTCTTTGATTTTGTTTGCATGGTATTTTAATTATTATTTTAACCCCAAGAATGCTTTGATATCTGGTAGGCTAATTCTCCTTTCCCAGAATTTTAATGACTTTGTCTCTTACCTTTTATTTCCACATGATTTTCTATTTTCATCTAAATTAAAAGACAAACACAAAAACAAAAACACCACAAAACCTAAATTGCCAAATTGGGATTCTGACTAAAACAATGCTGAATGTAAAAATTAAGTTACATAGAAAACATCTTAAAATATTGTGGCCTCTTATGCATACAGAAGGCATGTCCTGCACATAATATTCAAATATTCTTTTACATCCTCCACTATGCTTACAGTTTGTTTGTATAAAGACATTTCTGGTGCCTTGCTACCTAAGACAGAAAATGACTTATATCCTTATTGGGATTACGTTCCTTAATATTGTCAAGTAAGACGTTTTATCCTATTCTCGTGTTTCATCTTGAGTTTGACTTTTTCTCATACTGATAATAGCTATAGTCTAATATACATTTGCCTACCCTTTTACATTCAACTTTCCTGAAACACTTCATTTTGGGCAAGATTTACAACAACTGACAGTTGGATTTTTTGATCCAACTGAAGCCTGTTACTTTGTGTGTGTTCGTCTCATTTGTATTTAGTTTTGTAAACAATGCAATTGATTTGATATTAATTCTGACATCTTATCTTAATGCTTTCACTTTTTACTTTGAATTATTATTTCCTTTGTATTCTACCATTTTCTACATAATCTGTTCTTTCTCAACATGCCAATTTTCCTAAGCTAGATATTTCATACTTAATTTTACTAGCAGTTGCTGATATAATTTCTCATTTTATGCTTATACCCCTATTTCTCAATGTATGCTTCAAAAATAAAGCAGTATATACTAAATACTTATTTAGTTAGAATATTTTTGGCAAAATACTGTAATCTAAATCAATTTCTTTTATATAAAAATGGGAATTTGCTGGAAAGTTTTTGTGGTACCTGGTGAAATTTTAGAAAGATTTAATTGCTCATGCCATAGGAAGGAGAGGGATCTATGCAACCAGGCTTCAGGAACTACCAGAACTGAGAATTTCAAAGTGATTAGCACTTTTATTTTATTCTGCTTCTCTCTGTGAATCAGTTGAATTTCTTCCTTACCATATGACAGAAGAGAGCTTTTATTTATTTATTTATTTATTTTAAAGTTTATTCATTTGTTTTGAGAAAGAGAGCACAAGCATGTATGTGCCCGCAGGGAAGGGGAAGGGGGGGGTGCAGAGAGAGAATCCCACACAGGCTCCTCACTGTCAGTGCAGAGCGAGACGTGGGGCTTGATCCAACCAACCGTGAGATCATGACCTGAGCTGAGATCAAGAGTCCGACACTTAGCAGGCTGAACCACCCAGACGCCCCGACAGAAAAGAACTTTTAAATTTTACTCCTTACAGTTTTAGCCATCTGAGAGATATTGGCCCATCTCTCTCAGGATCCTCCCCCACAAAATCCTTTGGAAAGGGCCACTGGATTTACTTGATCAGATACGTTCTCCTAGAGCAATCATTGAGGTGATAGTTGATGCAGTGTTCCCGCCATAATCATATGAGTAGATTAGTCAGGGGAGAGAATGTGGTTTTCATATATATTCCATAGTCCAGCCATCCAGGCATGGACTATAGTTATGTTTTTAATGTTTATTTATTTATTTTGAGAGAGACAGAGAAAGAGTGCGTGCGCATGAGCAGGACAGGAGCAGAGAGAGAGGGGAGAAAGAATCCCAAGCAGGCTCAGATCTCTGTCAGCACGGAGCCTGATATGGGGCTCGCTCTCACGAACCAGGAGATCATGACCTGAGCAGAAATCAAGAGTCAGATGCTTAACCGACTGAGCCACCCAGGCGCCCTGAGAATGTCATCTTCAGAACAGTAGGGGTTTTGTTGGCAAAATGCTGTGTCCTATACATTCATGCTATGAAAAGTAAGGAAACTATCCCTCTTTTGCTCCCATCCCTCAGTAGCTAATTAATTTGGAAATTTTTGGCTTTACTTTTTCCCCTAATGTGTGATTGACATTCTTTTTTACATTATAAAAAAAAAAAAAAAAGAGCTGCATAACTTGTAGAGACAAGCAAACATAAGAGAGGGAGGGAAAAACATTCTGGAAAACAGTATGGAGGTTCCTCAAAAAAGTTAAAAATAGAACTACCCTATGACCCAGCAGTTGCACTACTAGGTATTTATCCAAAGAATACAGGAGTGCTAATTCGAAGGGATACATGCACCCCAATGTTTATAGCAGCACTATAGACAGTAGCCAAAGTATGGAAAGAGCCCAAATGTCCATCGATTGATGAATGGATAAAGAGGATGTGGTATATATGTACAATGGAATATTAAAATATTACTCGGCAATCAAAAAAAATGAATTTTGCCATTTGCAACAATGTGGATAGAACTAGAGTGTATTATGCTAAGCGAAATAAGTCAGTCAGAGAAAGACAAATATCATGTGATTTCACTCATATGTGGAATTTAAGATACAAAACAGATGAATATAAGAGAAGGGAAGCAGAAATAATACAAAAACAGGGAGGGGGACAAACCTTGAGAGGCTCTTAAATACAGAGAACAAACTGAGGGTTGCTGGCGGGGTGCTGGGCAGAGGGATGGGCCACATGGGCGAGGGGCATTAAGGAGGACACTTGTTGGGTTGATCACTGAGTATTATGTGTAAATGATGAATAACTAAATTCTATCCCTGAAATCATTATCACACTATATATTAACTAACTTGGATTTAAATTTTTTAAAAATTTAATTAATTCTTTAAAAAAAAAGAGAAAGAGGGAAAGAGACCTGGTATTTGAATCCATGATTGCAGCTTGTTTCATTTGCCTCTAAAGCCTGGCTTCTTCCCTGTGGGGGCTTCCTTGAGATACTATTATAATCAACTCCTACAATCATATTTGAAAGCTGGCTCAAATGAATTATTGTTGAGAACTAATATAGGGAATGCTCTATCCAGATCTGCTATGTGCGCAATTATAGTGTGGTGATAGAATCTCTTGTGTTCCTTACTTCTTTACTTGCGGCCCTTTGATCTTTTTCTGAGCACCCAAGATGGAGAACAGAATAGCTTCTGAATGAATATTTAACATGCCTTGTGGATAAAGCAGGGGGGAAGTCTGCAGTCTGAGATTTGACTCTACACTTTCTCCCTCATTTATAACATTTCCCTCAACTGTGGTCGTTTCTATCACATTGGGAGGATCTCCTGCCTTGTGTGGTAGAAATACCTTGGATTGAACTTAGTTCAGTGCATAATGTTTAACCAGATACTTTTGTGATAAGACATTCATATTGGAGGAAGATCCTTTAACTTCTTGAAACTTATCATATGTACATATGTGTGTGTACATTTTTGCTCTAAGACTATATGATGCATTCCTGAAAAATTCCAGGTTCTACAAAACTAAGCACTACAAATAATATTGCTTATAGACAAGATAAGTTTAGGGGCAAGCCACTCTAAAACCTAAAAGACCTGTGGAAGTTTGTAACTAGAGCGCTAGCAAAAGCAATAACAATCCTAATAATATTACTATGGCAGTTGAATGTCTAAATAGTATTTGTACCTAGCATCAGAGTAAGTCAATCTATCATAACTTGAAGCCTAAAGCAGAAGCTTCTTCATTCATAACATAGTCTTGGAGGACATTTAATTCTCTATTTTCATATACATTAAAAATCTGATCCAGGAGATAGTTGTCTTCATAAACCATTGTTTCAATATAGGAGAAACAGTTTTGCAACTTCTTCATCTATAATCACAGCATTACCAGAGAGCTCAACATATGGAAAACCCAGTGCTTGGTGATGCCAATAAGTCAGCCACTACTTGCACTAAAATTAGGCACTTATGCAGATTTTTACTGTTTTTCTTGTGATTTTTAGATGTTGATAGAGGTCTTTTTTTTCTTAATTTGAGAACATTTCTTACTGATCGCTTCAAAACATGAATATGCTGGGGAAAATCCCAAATGATCTCATAAGACTTTCTACTGATATTATTCCACCTACCAATCGTGTATGAGGCTAATCACATCAAAGTAGCAGAACAAACTTTACAAATATATTTCTCTGCGGGTACAAAGAGTTTGTCTTGAGACTTCAACAGTCTTTGATGGAAAACCTGCTTAGAGGAAAAAACAAACAAACAAATAAACAAACACCCCCCCCCCCCCCCCCCCCCGTTGGACAGAGTAATTATCTTGAGCTTTGTCAAATCAGTTGATTGGTCACTGTTTGGAGCAAGGAGTGGTTAATTTTTCCAACCACACACTTACGGTCTCCAGCCTGTGTCTCTTCACATTGGGTATTCACATTGCGTGGCAGAGTTTCTTCCATTTACCTGATTCTCTAAATATCACATTGTATCCCCGAGCTGGAAAGTGCATGTTATTCTTGGTGTCCCTTGTCAATCTCATCAGAAGTTTATTGATTGTTGCTATTCTTTGTGGATTGTTTGGTTTTCTTTTTCATTTTATTTTTTTAATGTTTGTTTGTTTATGTATGTATGTATGTATTGAGAGAGAGAGAGAGAGAGAGTGAATGGGGAAGGGGCAGAGAGAGAGAATTCTAAGCAGGCTCCATGCTGTCAGCACAGAGCCCAAAGTGGGGCTTGAACTCACAAAACGTGAGATCATGACCTGACCTGAAACCAAGAGTCAATCACTTAACTGAGCCATCCAGGCCCCCCTCCCACCCTCCTCACTCCCTGTTCTCTGTGGGTTCTCAAAAGGACCCACAACTAAAACTCTCAAAAGGTTTTAGTTTTCCTTACTTTCAGCATAAATGGAGTTTTGTTTTCTATTCAGGATTTTTTATTTTCATTTTCAGCTGTGAATTTCCTCATTTCCCACTGATCGTATGAGTGCTTTACGCAAACATCATTAACTCATTGGCACGCATTTTGTCCATATGGCCTCTCAATTTGCTCTTTAATTTGGAACAAACATCGTACTCTGAACACCTTTACCCTGGGATTCCCACGACCATTTGGCCGTTTGGCTTCTGGTTACTTACTAGCCACGAGCCCTAGCTTCTCCTCTCCTAATTGTAGCCAATAACACAAAATAAGTTTCAGCATTCCCACTGCCTACCTTTTGCCCTGCTAAGGTTTATCGACAAGCCTGGCTTTTTGTCAGTAAAGACCCTCTTTAATCATGGAGTGTCTGACATTCTGGAAATCCCACAATTCACGAACATACCCATTTCTGCAGCTGGTTTTGAGTAGTCTCAAAGTGAAGGCTATAAGCAGCACGGGCTTCTGGCTGCCGTGGTGCATACTAGCCCTGGAGTTCTACCTCCTGGTCAGCTGTGTTGGCACTAGGATCTAGTTTTTGCACAACATACCTTGCAAGAGCCACCATGTACGACAGTGTACTTAAATGGCTGCTTTCTAAGAGAGATCAGACACCTGTTCTTCCTGCACCCCTTGGATTCACTCTAAAGCTATAAGACTCAAAGCTCTTCGGTAACTATAATGTCTGAACCGCCAGAGTCAGAAATGGTAACCATTTATCACCTCAAAACTTGAACTATTTACTTTCCAAATCAGGTGAGGCAAATGTCTTACGTCTGTCTACATTATCTCAGCACACCTAGGGTATATGAGACTCTGGTTAATATTTTTTGTAGGGCCCTATTCTATTAAAAAAAACTTGACTTAAAATGTTTTACAGGAACCCCCTCTACTTTTCCCCCTCTGCTTGCCCCATTCATGAATCACTTAATAAAGCCAATTAGAAAAATATGACAAATAAAGTGTTTTACAAAATTCATGGGCACATGTGAAGCATAGAGATCTTTCCATAAATATTTAATGTGTTCAGAAATAACACTTAAATAGTGTTATGAAATCAAATAATGCATAAAAATTCAAAACACATAAAAATTCTTCATTCTGAGTTAGTTACCCCAAATTAGCATGTTAGTCCCATTCTGGTTATCTATCGAATTTTGATTCTACAACAGAAACAGGCCCCATTCAGCAAAAGTGGTGTGGTTACGGGGCGCCTGGGTGGCGCAGTCGGTTAAGCCTCCAACTTCAGCCAGGTCTCGATCTCGCGGTCCGGGTCACGATCTCGGGGTCTGTGAGTTCGAGCCCCGCGTCAGGCTCTGGGCTGATGGCTCAGAGCCTGGAGCCTGTTTCCGATTCTGTGTCTCCCTCTCTCTCTGCCCCTCCCCCGTTCATGCTCTGTCTCTCTCTGTCCCAAAAATAAATTAAAAAAACGTTGAAAAAAAAATTAAAAAAAAAAAAAAGTGGTGTGGTTGCCTAGACTGCCTCCTTGAACTGGGACCCAGCCATAAGAAGGCAGAAAAACCCAAAGATAAAAGCTGTAAAACTCCCAGGACATCTGGTCCATCCCACACATAGTATAAAGGATCAAAGAGCACCCCAGAAAGAAGAAACAGGGGACAAGACCCACCTGGGTTCTGATCCAGGCTTAAGACACCTTATCCAAATAGCATTGCCAGTAATGGCCCGTACAACACACTGACTTGTGACTTGGAAAATTTCAAGAAAGTATCCAAAGTGTGGAGTCTTGTGAGACATACAGCCCCCAGAGCAGTGATCCACCTGCCTGGGCCAGGGCAGAATTATCCCAGTAAAGACAGGCTAAGAGTCTATTTCTCATCACCGACTCCTTGAACTGGTTTGGGGGTTACTTTCTTTCAAGTATTGGAATCATAAATATAAATATGTAACCTTAAGTAATGGGGGTTTATTAAAAGGCTGCTGCTGTGTTTTTGCCCCAGGCCTTTGCTATTCATGTAGCTCCTTCCCCTTAGAGGTGGTGCTGCAGGGAATTCTCCCTCGCTCTCCCTTCATCTCAGTCTTGTCAGCCCAAAGCAGGAAAGATCTAATTTGGTCAGTTACTCACCATCTGCTCTGAGATACTCTGGTTCAGTCGTGCATGGTCGATTTAACAAGACCGGTCTCCCTAAATGCCCCCTGCCATCTTTCTCAAAGGAAATTGTGTACCTAGCAGACACTATGAGACTTCATGATCTGTCCAGTGCAAGACTCTTGATACATTTTACCAGACTGTAGTCCCAATTTACCTTGCCACCAGAAATGTGTGAGAGCATTACTCTCTCAGCATATTTGTCAACAGTGAGGGGATTTCATTCTTTTATAAATGATCATCTAAGGTGGTAGACAAAAATGCTAGAATATTGCTAACATATAACAGAAGTCCATGAGGGAGGGGAAGAAAAAAAAAAAAAGAGGTTAGATGGGGAGAGAGCCAAAGCATTAGAGACTCTTAAAAACTGAGAACAGGGGCGCCTGGGTGGCGCAGTCGGTTAAGCGTCCGACTTCAGCCAGGTCACGATCTCGCGGTCTGTGAGTTCGAGCCCCGGGTCAGGCTCTGGGCTGATGGCTCGGAGCCTGGAGCCTGTTTCCGATTCTGTGTCTCCCTCTCTCTCTGCCCCTCCCCCGTTCATGCTCTGTCTCTCTCTGTCCCAAAAATAAATAAACGTTGAAAAAAAAAAAAAAACTGAGAACAAACTGAGGGTTGATGGGGGGTGGGAGGGCGGGGAGGGTGGGTGATGGGTATTGAGCAGGGCACTTGTTGGGATGAGCCCTGGGTGTTGTATGGAAACCAATTTGACAATAAGTTTCATATTTAAAAAAATCAAATCAAATCAAATCAAATCAAATCTGTACCTCTGGGTGGATACAGAAAAAGACAAAAACAAAGCAAAAACAAAAACAAATGCAATTTCTTAGCTGTAATATTGGCTATTTCACCATATACTTGTTAATTAACTAAATTTTCTCTTTGATAAATAATCGCTTTTGGTCCTTTACTCCTTTATCAACTTAGAATGGAATGTTTTCCATGTCTATTTGTATGAACAAACCATAACCTAGAGATACTGGCCATCTGTTTGCTATGTTTATGGTGAGTCTCTACTCCTCCTCCCTGCTTTTAAATTTTGGCTAAGTTTATCTTTTGATGAACATAATTTCAGAATTTTTCAAAAATCAAACCTATTGATATTTTCCTTTGTAATTTATTCCACCCCTTTGGCTCTTAAAAAGTGTTCCTTTTCTGTGCATGGATTTGCTAAACATTTTAAGTTCCTCTCATTTTAATATTGATTTTATTTAAAATGTTTGTTTAAACTCAGGCATACAGAGAACACTTTGGTGGTTGCCGGAAGTGGGGGTGGTGAAATGGGTGGTGGTCAAAAGATACAAACTTCCAGTCACAAAATACATAATTTCCAGGGATGTAATGTGCAGCATGGTGACTGTAGTTAATAATAATGAATTGTATATTTAAAAATTACAGGAGAGTAGATGTTGAAAGCTTTCATCATAAGAAAAAAGAATTTGTAACTATATGTGGTGATGGATGCTCATGGCACTTGTGGTGATCATTTTGCAATATATACTTATATTGAATCATTATGTTGTACACCTAAATAAATGTAATGTTACATGTCAACTATATCTCAGAAAAAAAAGCTTATTCTCTACAATTTTAATTAAGTAATTCTGGAATTATTTGTTTAGTGAAGAAAGAGTCTAAATTAATGTGTTTGGGGGGCACCTGGGTGGCTTGGTCGGTTGAGCCACTGACTTCGGCTCAGGTCATGATCTCGTGGTTTGTGAGTTTGAGCCCTGTGTCGGGCTCTGTGCTGACCACTCAGAGCCTGGAGCCTGTTTCAGAATCTGTGTCTCCCTCTCTTTCTGCCCCTCCCCTGCTCATGCTCTGTCTCTCTCTGTCTCAAAAATAAATAAAACATTTAAAAATTTTTTTAATTAACTTTTTTAAAAAGTACTCATTTTACATCTGCATTATTAATTAAAACACCTTGTTCCATTTTTTATCATGTAACCTTTTTTTGTTACCCTTTTCTATATAAAATAAGTTTGTTTCTCAAGAATAGATAAAGAATGGCCTAGACTGAATTAAAATACCAAAGTAAATGTGATAGTCACAGGTCACTCAATAAACAAACTGTGAACCGAAATTGACATCAGTTTAATTTTATTGCATAATCAACTAAACATTTCAAATCAAACAGATACAACTTAAAAAGTCTCTAGTTTTTGCCTAAATTTCACATTTCATAAATTGCACAATATTTGTAAGATACTCATTTTGATTGTTTCATAATTGAGGAAAGGGGAGGCAACAATTCTGCCAGATGGTTAAATTCACCGCGGGATTTCTGCTCCCATTTTCCTAATTTGAAAGCTATAAAGCGATTTTTATCCCAGTATAAATTCTAGATAAAAGCCATATACTTTGTTTACTTCTCATATGAAACATTAAGGATGACCTGGAAGTAAACGATAGCTTTGTTACTAAGTTAATGCTCTCCTGAAATCTTAACTGGCTACATGACAATTGCCAGATTTGTTAAAAACCAACTTATAACTAATTGGTTATCCTGTGAGAATTTTTTCTTAATACCTTTCTTCCTCCTCTCTTCCTTTCTTCCTAACTGCTTTTTTGCCTCCCTCCTTTCCTTGCCTTTCTTTTTCTTTCTTTCTTTCTTTCTTTCTTTCTTTCTTTCTTTCTTGTTGGCATATTACATTAGACAGCATCAATCTATAGACATCATTAAGAATAATTGTCCTTGAGGAACAATGGAAAATAAATGCTAAATAAAAATAAAAAACAGAATGCCGTACAGAATCTCTTACTGTGTAAAAATTATTATGTTCTTGAAACATACTCAGACACTATTAGCTGTGAGCACTGCACTGCAGAAGCTAAAATAATAGTACATTTTTCTTCATGAAAAATCCCAGTGTTCAGAGAAACAAACAAACAGCAACATAAGCTAAATAGTCACTATATCAGAAATGAACTATAGGCCTTTTGAATAATACTCCAGTGAACTTGTGTCCTTACATGAAGAGGGACAGCCGTAAGCATCTGGTCACTGAAGCTCTCTGGTGCCCATATTTGGGAATGTACCTTGTTTTAAGAGGGTGGCCCTCTGTGGAAGTGGACTCCTTAAATAAGTGTCTGCACCAAAGACCATATGGCATGGTTTAATCATTGTACAAAGACTCTTCATAGAATGTGAGGTTGAAATTCGTAGAAAAGCAAACAAGGGATGATATCTGATGAGTCGATCCAGGAAGGAGCAATCTTCATGGTTGTCGCAATGATAGACTTCCTCCCTACCGACCCCCATTTGTCTGTGAAGTCACAAGAGATGGTCCCTAGATAAAGTGCTTTCCCCAATGGCTAACTTTATATCTAAGAAATAAAATATATCCAAGGAAAAATGTAAGCTTGGTGTTACTAAAGTTTGTTTTTTAGGTCAAAGAATTGGGTTTGCTGGTATTGCTTGTCTAACAACATAACAGTGAAGGAGAGTTAGATGATCTTAGTAAACCCAAGGATTTCGCCTCAATGATGTAGATAACTATTCTTGGGGAAGGCACCAAAAGAGGCTGGGGTGGGGGGAAAATAAGTGTCAAAATTGAAGTGTCCTATAACGCCCACAGAGTTTCTCTTCCTTTGCTTTGTTCCCACACTTGTCATAAATGAGTGCCATCAAGGAACTTTAAAATCTCTGTTCTGTCACTTTTGTGCTCATATAATCCATTAAAAATCCAAGACTATAAAGTGATTCATGTCATTCCGAGGAAGGTAAAATTAAAATTCTTTAGGATAGATTTTTTTTTAAAGTGACATAGTGATTTTTCCCCCTTTATAGTCACATTGGACAGTGAATGAGGATTGTAAACCACAAATATCTAAAGTTTTAATTTTAGTCTAAAATATTTATATACTGTATCACAGCCGAGTCTCAGATAAGAACCACTGTCTTTAATAACGTTCAGGTTGAGTTAAAAAAAAAAACAAACACATAAATATATACCTTTTTGGAAAACATTACTATTCTGTGAGACAAAAGGAAAAAGTGTATTCAAAGAAAATGTGTTTTACATTTTCTGCATTGAATTATATACAGTGCATGAACATAATTCAACTTGGAAACTCATCAGCTGTTTGGGCCATGCCCTCAAAATTCCGTTTAGCCTGTCTGTAATTTTCTTTCGGGAAAAGCCAAGAAAGGGAAGAAACAAATTAAAAACAAAAGCACCCTCCTCAGGAATCTGGGAATGCTTTTATAATTGAGTCATAGGCAGGTGGGGGCGGTGTGGAAAAGCCCACTCGAAGACTGTTGTTGGACCAGTGGAAATCCGGGCGGCTCAGACTGTGCGAAGTGCTGATGGTGTGAACCGAGCTGGAGGAAGGGAGAGTCACCAGCTGACTGTCAGTTTCCACCGGAAGTGGTGGACTTTGCAGGAAGGGATGGAAAGTTGAAGCCCTGAAGCTTGATTTTCTTGGAAAGGAATTTGCCTGCTCCAGGGAAGCTTGTCGCTGGAAAGTGAGGCTGGCCAGGCTGAGGTTGCTTCGCCGTTCGCAGCCACTGTGGCGGTAAAATCCAGTTCTGTTGAGGCCATGGTTGTAAGACCTAGACCGCCGGCTTGAACTCCACTGCGAGATGGGGGCACTGGCTCTTCTTCGAGACAAACAGACACACAGAGCCCAAATAAACCCTCCAATTACGAGCACAATTGTAATGGACACTGAGAAGGACGTGATAACATCCTCTGAAACAAACAAACAAAATCAAATAGGTAATTTCATTTGCAAATGGGTGTTCAACTAAAACCACAGGACAGAGCACCAACAGTAACTATGGAGTACATGATTAATTGAAAGCGATTTTGAATTAGGGAAATAAAAGACTGCGCTAGGTCCATATATGAATATCAGCTGATATGCTTCTATTTTTTAAAGCAAAAGGATCTAAAGCAACATTTTTAGCTGTAGCATTACACCTTGCTGATGCTATTTTATCACCTGTAATAAATGAGAATAGTCTTTTTGTTTTTTTAAAGGTGATTCTTCAGTTCATAAGTGTTTATAAGGTTGCAAATATAGTCCTAAGATTATTTCCTCTTGTGCTGAGGCAGTAATAACGTTTCAGAAATTGATAAAGGATTTTGTAGTCAAATTGACTTTGCCGTTTCCTGCCTCTGCTTTCATCAACCCCAGCGATGTCTCCCACCTGCAGGCTTCATGACGTCTCACTTCCTGTGGTCATTTTGTAACAGGAAGTGCTGAGCTAGAGCCATCTGGTGGGCTGACTGATTTATGGTCTATTTCCTGAACTCCTGGATTGTAACCTGTATCTCTGACTCATTGATGACATGACCCATGCAGACTACTGTGCTCTTTCTTGGACCATCATTTCCAGTCCATGCTGCTGTCATGCCCTCACTGTGATAATGACAGTTTTGTCCCCTGGATCCATAGAATCTCTGTTATACACCAGTATCCTTCCATTCACAGAACTTGTATTTGTTCAGATTTCCTGTTCAGGGGGTAGGGGAGTTGGTTTTCCCCAAATGGAAATTCTATCTTAATGCTTTTTCTTGTGAACTAAAAACCCCTTTTTGAAGAAAACTGGGGAGCAGAGCCCCTGCTTTGAATGTAAAGACATTCTGCACATCAGAAGACTTCTCACGTCTTATCACCAGCCTTGGAAGACCCCACCACATTTCCCCATGATCTAACCCACAAGTCATGCTGATTTTCTCACTATCCCAGAGCCTGTCTTTTTCTCTCAAGCTCTGTGCTTTTCCACGTATTTTTCCTTGTATCTGGACACAACTTTTAAATTTCTGTCTGAAAAACCTGTTCTTCAAGATCCATTTCAAGTATCACTTTTTGGTTTCATCAACAAACATTAGTTACTGTTTCATGAACAAAAATTAGTTACCGTGAAGTAAAGAGGTATCTTATCTCATTGCTTATCTAGGGATTCTGTACTGAGAGGGCCAGGGACTGGAAATTAGCTCAATGAGGTTTTGAGATAGTGAAAAAACAAAACAAACAAACAGAGAGGCTGCAAATGCTTTGAAGTTCCTCCCTTTGAGAGGTAGAATCTACTTCCCTGCCCTTGAAGCTGCGCTGGCTTCACAGCCTGCTTTTACCAATGGGATGCGATGGAGATCAAGTTGTGCAAAATGCAGCCTAAACTCCAAGAGGCCTTTCAGCTTCCACTCCAGCTGTTGTCAGAAGCCCTGTAATTGCCAGCGCCCAACAAACCCAGGTTTGCCTACCAGATGATGAGAGACACATTGGGCCAGTTACCCCATTGCTCCGGCCAAGACACGGCTACCTCCAAACACATGAATGGGGTCTTCCTAGATCATTCAGGTGTTAGCCTAACAACTATGACACATGAGAGAAGACCAGCAGAAAATCTATCTAGCAGACTGATCCCCATCCAGACTACTAACCCACAGAATTGTGAGCTGAATAGATGATATTTTTAAGCTGCTGTTGTAGCAGGATTCTCGCACAGAGAGTCGTGACACCGAGGCCTTTTAATTTCCAGAAAGCAACTTTATTCCTGTGGGCACCGCTCATTTGGGTTCGTACCCGAAAGAACTGAGCACTGAACGTCACGTGGCATAGTTTTTTTTAGTGCATTTTCTATTTCTTTGTCTCCCATATATGGTAACACACACAAACATGTAGTCTGATTAAATGGTCTCAGTTTACGAGGTCATGAGGGATGTTGTCACATAGGTGCATAGCCAGGTTATCTTGAAGTTTTGTGGGTTGTTTTGTTCTGGGTTTCTCCTTTTCTCTCTCTCTCTCTCTCTCTCTCTCTTTTCTCTTTAGGGAGGGGACCCTACCACACTATGTTTTGGGGTAGATTGTTATACAGCAAAAGTTAACTGATTCAAGATTCCCAACTCAGCTTTATCTTTAACATATTGTATGATTTTTAGGAAATTTGTTTGGACTCATTTTATTATGTTTTATTTATTTTTTATTTTTTGACATTTATTTATTTATTTTTGAGAGACAGAGCGTGAGCGGGAAAGGGCCAGAGCGAGAGGGAGACACAGAATCTGAAGCAAGCTCTAGGCTCCAAGCTGTCAGCACAGAGCCCAGTGTGGGGCTCGAACTCATGAACCGTGAGATCATGACCTGAGTCGAAGTCAGACACTTAACTGACTGAGCCACCCAGGCACCCCTCATTTTATTATGTTTTAAATGAAGAAGTTAGATTTTATGGTTATCAAGGTTATTTTCAGGTTATTGTTGCAATCTATGATAATATATAGAAAATATATAATGCAAAAATAGCAAAACAAACCAATGCTAATAAATACATAAGACTAC
Organism: Lynx rufus; assembly: GCF_022079265.1. Taxonomy (NCBI): domain Eukaryota; kingdom Metazoa; phylum Chordata; class Mammalia; order Carnivora; family Felidae; genus Lynx; species Lynx rufus. Next base: position 8,474,583 of record NW_025814878.1, read on the forward strand.
TCATTGTTCCTTAATCTTAAGATATAGAAGCAATTAGTGTCCTTCTACCTTATGTTCATATTTATCTCCTGCGTCAAGACTATGTATGTTTTGTTCTACTTTCACAATTACCTTCACAAATGCTTAGATCAAAATCCTCCAAAGCAGTCGCTTAAATCAAATCTAAACAATAAATTCTTTGTAATAGGAAGAGGACTCTAAATTATAAGATGATTTAGAACAGCTCTGCTAGACCAAGTATTGTTCTCCCAAAATGTCTCATAAAAATAATATTGACTCATAGCCTTAAAATTCAATCTCTTGCGACAGAGATTTTAGAAAATTAGGCTTTATCTGGAAACAACAAATAAATAATAAATACAGTCAGAAATTAAAATCAGACTCATTGGTTATATAGTAAAATTCAAAATTCACTTGTAACTATCAGTGCCCCCAAATATTGGGAACCTAAAAAAGAAGTTATAGGAATTCTGGGTTGCCAAGGCAATGATAGCTGTGTAAATCAGAATGTCCCAGAATTTCTTCCAAAAAAACAATAGAGAACAAGATGCACAAATAAAACGATACAAAACCCATGCCTTCAGCATAATTAGAAGACAAAGAACATCCAAGCTTCAATTACCAAGAAAGTAAACTGATAAAACAGATATCAATACCTTCTCTCCCATGCTTCTATCTCAAGTCTTCATGGAGAGAAAGGATGGTTCCAGAAAAAGTGTAGAAATGATGAAAAGGTATTCTGTTCCATAAGCACACCCGACTATAGTAAAGGGATATACAAGTGCGTGCAAGAATGTGAAAAGACAGGGGTGCCTGGGTGGCTCTGTCAGTTGAGGGTCCGACTTCAGCTCAGGTCATGATCTCACAGTTTGTGAGTTCAAGCCCCGCATTAGGCTCTGTGCTGACAGCTCAGAGCCTGGAGCCTGCTTCGCATTCTGTGTCTCCCCCTCTCTCTGCCCCTTCCCTGCTCATGCTCAGTGTCTCTCTGTCTCTCAATAATAAATAAATGTTAAAAAAAAAAAAGAAAAAAAAAAGAATGTGAAAAGGCAGCCTTGGAAAGTAATCCTTCCCTTAGGAAGAAGAGGGTAAAGTGTGCAGTCAAAAGATCTCATCTTGTAAGATTCTATTTACAGGAAGTGTCCAGAAGAGGGGTAGGGAAACTATGGGGAGAGCAAGCAGATAAGTGATTGCCTAGGGCTGGTGGGTGGGGTGGGAGGGAACGGGAGGGAATACTAATGGCCATGGGTTTCTTTTTGAAGGCCAGAGTGTTCTCAAATTAGATGGTGGCAATGGTCACACAAGTCTGTGACTATAACAAAACCATTTATTGTACGCTTTAATGGGTGAATCCTATGGTATGTGAATTATCTCAATAAAGGGGTTAAAGAGAGAAATGACAGAGAAAGAGAGGTGCTTTTTGGAAACCACACAATGAAAAAGAAAAGAGGGAAGAGTGAGGGGAAAATTTTAGAGTCCTTCAAGACAAAAAATAAAATAAAATAAAAAACAAAGGACACATAATTCCTCCCCACCTCTGTCCTCTAAAAGTCAACCAGTAAAAACACCATACATTGCTACACTGAGGAAAGGAGGAATCTACAATGACTCCCGGGATTCTGGCATGGGCAGGCAAGGGTAGATATTAGCATCATTCATCCAAACCAAGAAGAAATGTAAGATTGTGGAAGATGCTGAAGTTGAGTGCCCCTGAGATACTCATTTGGAATCAGAGTTAAATAAATATGGAGCTTAAAGAGGAGCAGAATTAGGAATCTTTATAGTACAAGAGACTTGTAGCCATCATGGAAAGCACTTACACTAAAAGCAAGAGTGTGTTTAGAAGTGAGTTGAGAATAGATTTCCAGGAAAATCACAAGGTGGCAGAAGTAAACAAAGAAACAAAGAAGGACTAGTTTGGGAGGTCTGATCAGACAAAAAATATACTAGCACTGAATCTAAGTAACAATTTTAGGTGGAAGTGATTACCAGCTACTTGCCCCAGAGACATTTATCTATTCATTTATTTAACATATAAAACACCCACTAGATACCAAGCAGGGCTAAATTTATAGGCAAGAGTGAAGAAAACAAAATGTTAGCCCTGGTGGAGTTTACATCCTATAAGACTTCAATGAAGGTAAGAAAATGTCCTCTAAGCCTGCAATAAGGGAGCCGTTGGCCACTTTGCCCAGAGCAGATTGAGGTCAGATGATGGAGGATTATGAGGGCATCTCTAAAAAGTTCAATGTCTCTACTGTGGGCAGAGAGAGCAAAAAAGAGCCTTGAACAAAGTGACCTAATAGGGAGGATAGAATACAAAGCTAACCATGATAAATGATCGACAGACCAAGGCCCAGAGAAGGGAAGATAGTTGAAACAGGTCTGAACATTCCTGCCACGATCCAGATACCCAATAATAATAATGACTTAATGTGGGAAGTAACCATAAGAATAGGAAAGAAAACACTTAGTCACAAGAGACCCAAAGTCAAAAGAACCTAAAAATTATTCCAAAGGATTACCATCTAAAACACTAGAAATAAGACATGGGGGGAGTGGGGCTATAAACTGAGGTTTAGAGGTTCTTGCTCCTAAGATCTCGATTATGATGTTATTTTCTAGCAGTGATTTAATAATTGGATTAAATCATAATGTTTTAGAAAAATTTCAGTATCTTCTTACTTCGTGAGATTTATATGCCTTTACTATTTTATGTAAGTTTACGAGACAATAGATTTGCTCAAATTTTTATTGTTTCATAATCATTAACACTAAATTTCCTTTAAGTTTTGGCTGCATAAATTCTGTACCTCACTGAAAATGTGTTTTTTGCTGTTGTTGTTGGGTTTTGGGGTTTTTTTTTTTTTTGGCTTTTTTGTTTGTTTGTTTAATTTTAGAGAGAGAGAGAGAGCAAGCACGAGTGGGGGAGAAGGGCAGAGGGAGAGAGAGAATTTCTACACTGTGCAGAGCCTGACACAGGGCTCAGTCTCACAACCCCGGGATCATGACTTGAGCAGAAATCAAAGAGTCTGACACTCAACTGACTGAGTGACCCAGGCACCCGTCACTGAAAAATTGCTCTAGAAAATAAAGAAAAATCATGAGCTACTCAAATACTCGATAGAACTAAGTCTTTTGCCTTCTTCTCAAGTAAGTAGGTCTCTGAGTCCAGGCAGTTTACTAAGTTTGGTACTTTGGCTTAAAAAAAAACAAAACAAACCTAATTTTATCTATTTCAGTGAATTTTTGTCAATCTTTTTTTTTGTGAGATGTATTACATATAATTTGAATAATTCATTATTAAATGTTATTAAGTGATCAGTCATCCCTAGAAGAGTTTCTTTATAGAATAGTTTATACCCTGGAGAATCCATGAGTTAATTACGATGAGAAACACATTAACCAAAGAATCTGGACAAAATTACTCAGAAATGCTATCTTCCTATTTAGAACAATGAATGAAAGATATACCAAGGTTCATCTAGATGTTGTACTTTTGAATAGGAAAATAAAGCATTAGGTAGAGATCTAGTAGGCAAACTATTAGCTCCTTGAAGTTCTATTATTCCACCCCAGAAAGTTTTCATTAAACCTTTAAGTAATTTTGGGGCACCTGGGTGGCTCAGTTGGTTGATCACCTGACTCTTGATTTCGACTCAGGTCTTGATCCCATGGTTGTGAGATCGAGGCCAGCATCAGGCTCTGCACTGAGCATGGAACTTGCTTAAGATTCTCTCTCTTCTCCCCCTCTCTCTCTGCCCCTCCCCTGCTCATACTCTCTCTCTCTCTCTCTCTCTCTCTCTCTCTCTGTGTCAAAATAAATCAACATTAAAAAAAACTTGGGGAGACTGGGTGGCTCAGTCGGTTAAGCATCCGACTTCAGCTCAGGTCATGATCTCACAGTCCGTGAGTTCGAGCCGCGCGTCGGGCTCTGTGCTGACAGCTCAGAGCCTGGAGCCTGCTTCAGATTCTGTGTCTCCCTCTCTCTCTGACCCTCCCCTGCTCATGCTTTGTCTCTCTCTGTCTCAAAAATAAATAAACATTAAAAAAAATTTTTAAAAATACTTTAGGTAATTTCGATATTTGGAGGAATATAATTTATAAAACACGCAATCTTATTTTTATTTCATGATTTTGTTAAACACTATAGTATGTTTCTATTTAATTAACTTAATTTATAGGCACTGTTTTGCATGTATCATACCACTTAATTCTCAAGCAAACCCATAAGGGGAATACTTTATTTCTTAGGTGTGTTGTAAGAAAATATTAATCTAAAACGTAAGTGAAGAACTTAAAATGCATAAAAAATGTACTAATTTAATACCAGATTTGGTAGCCTGTTACAAACAGAAATACTTGGGGGAAATTGTGTTAAGGCAATATTATGCATTCTATAGATAACATTCTCCTGAATCAACAGCCTCTACTGGAGAATTTGAAATATTAACAACTTCAGGGGCACCTGGGTGGCTCAGTCGGTTAAGGGTCCAATTTCGGCTCAGGTCATGATCTTGTGGTTCACGAGTTCAAGCCCCACATCGGGCTCTGTGCTGACAGCTCAGAGCCTGGAGCCTGCCTGAGATTCTATGTCTCCCTCTCTCTCTGCCCCTCCCCTGCTTGTACTCTGTCTCTCTCTCTCTCAAAACTAAGTAAAACATTAAAAAAATTTTTTAATTAAAAAAGAAATATTACCTTCAGATATAGAATTATAGATAAGGGGTTTCAGCTAAAACTAACTCTTAAACTCTTGAACTCTTCTTGGTTCAGAATCCTCATTTTAATGATACTGAAACAGAGTCTAAGTTTTATGTGGTAGAACTAACACTTGATTTGTTTTGATGATTGAATACTGACAGCTAGCATTGGTCAGGGACTATTGCTTTCACTCATAAATGGAATAAAATGAGAAGACAAATATTCAAGTTTGCAGAGTATATGCCCCTGTTTTTCTGTAAACCAATGCTACCACTATGGTCTGATCGAGGATTCTAAATATCTCTGGCTATAAGCAGATATAATAGATGATATTAAAGAGATATATTCACTTCACTCCAACTAAATGGGGATAAAACTAGAATCTTTAAAGAGAAAATAGATTCAGTTACCCAATAAAGGCCTTTAAGGGTTATAGGAGTTCCTATAGATGGTCTCAGTGTTTGTATCCTTTGAGCCTCTCTATTGCTGTCTCTTCTGACAAATAAAATGTTCTCAGTGGTTTATCTTTATTGAAAAACAGCATAAGGTTTGGGGCGCCTAAGTGGCTCAGCTGGGTAAGCATCAGACTTTGGCTCAGGTCATGATCTCACGGTTCATGAGTTTGAGCCCCGCATCGGGCTCTGTGATGACAGCTCAGGGCCTGGAGCCTGCTTCAGATTCTGTGTCTCCTTCTGCCTCTCTGTCTCTCTCTCTCAGAAATAAGTAAAAACATTTAAAAAAGAGAAAAATAGCATAAGGTTTAATTTCAAGAAAAAAGTTAGATACTTTTCAAATGTACAATCAAGGGAAAATAATGTCTTGTCTCTGAAATCGATGGAGAAAATTAGCAAAGGCAACCAAAATACGCAGAGTAAGAAATATATTTATGTGCCAGATGACTAATTTCCAAAATATACTATTCTGATATAAGAAAACAAGGGTAATGTCCAAACTCTAGCAGACCAGTGTTATAGAATATATTCATTCATCAAAATTTTCTTAAATGAAAAATTTCAGTTTGTGAATAAAAGCATTTTTTGTGGCACAAAAACTAGAACAATATTTCTAGGAGTGCAATTTGACAATAAATCTGTTTTAAATTATTCTTCTTTATGGCTTTATAATATTTCTATATTATAATATTTATGATGTTATAATATTAAATATCATATTTAACACTGTAGATGTACCATCTATGCCTGAAATTTAGGGAAATGGCAGGCAGTATAGGTAATAATAACTCAAAATATCTTATTACTATTATAAATAGAAGACTGTATAGGGTTATAGAGATATCTGAAAAGATTAAATGATAAATTTTAAATGTACATGAGAATCATGAGAATAATATATATACATTAGTAATAAACCAGTTACATTTTGAATGAATATAAATTAAGATAAGATGGAGCAGAAGTTATAAAAGTCACAGAAAAAAATCATGCTGCTTTTATATGGATTTCCTTAATTTTTGTTGTTCACTTGAGTGCACATACCATGCAAATGGCTTCTTAACCCATGAAGTTAGTCAAATATTCATATTAGAAATTACCGTACTAATTCTTAGTATTTTTTTTTAACGTGTATTTATTATTGAGAGATAGAGAGAGACAGAGCGTAAGCAGGAGAGGGGCACAGAGAGAGAGGGAGACACAGAATCCGAAGCAGGCTCCAGGCTCCGAGCTGTCAGCACAGAGCCCCACCTGGGGCTTGAACTCACAAACCACGAGATCATGACCTGAGCCGAAAGCTTCACCGACTGAGCCACCCAGGCGCCCCAATCGTACTAATTCTTATGCTGCTACCATACGTGCAGAATTTTTTAATAACTATGAACTATAATAATGACATAAGAATGTCTAAGACTTGCTGAACTATATGGTAAAAAGCTTATCTTTTTTTTTTAATTTTTTAGTGTGTATTTATTTTTGAGAGAGAGTGAGAACAAGCAAGGGAGGGGCAGAGAGAGAGGGAGATGCAGAATCCGAAACAGGCTCCAGGCTCTGAGCTGTCAGCACAGAGCCCAATGTGGGGCTCAAACTCACAAACCACAAGATCATGACCTGAGCTGAAGTCGGACACAACTGACTGAGCCACCCAGGCTCCCCTTATCTATCTTCTTAAGCTCCCTTGCATCCAAACTGCATAAACAGTGTAAAAATCCAGAAAAGCAATAAGAAAGAAATGTCAAGTCATTTTTTTAAATTTTTTATTCAAGTTTAATTAACATACAATGTTCTATTAGTTTCAGGTGTACAAAATAATGATTCAACAATTCCAAACATTTCTCAGTCCTCATCAAGATCAATGTACTCTTAATCCCCTTTATCTGTTCAAGCCATAATTTTAGTAAAGCCTGTTCCAGAATGGTCTTCCATAGGGATTTTTTTTTTAATTCAACTGTAATTAATGATTTTTCTGAACCAAACTGGAATACAGAAAACGTATAATGAAAACAGCATCTCTTGGCCATGTAGCTTTAAATTTCATATATGTAATTCCATTCTGGCAGATTTTTGATAACAAATTCTGGAAGTCTTTTTTTTTAAATGTACTATTAAAACAGTATACCCAAAAAATATACACATATTGGCACAGATCCTTCTTTTTGAAGGACAATTTACCTTCTTATTTATCAATAATCTTAAGATCTCCCTTTGAAGGTAAAAGGTACACATTCTAACCTCAGTAAGGTAAAAATATAAATTAGATATCCTTATCCTGATTTTGTAATGTATATCTATACAACTAGCAAGGGGCTGGTATATAAGTCTTCAGTGAATAATAACTATTTCTACTAATGGTTGTATGACTTACTCAAGTCATTTGGTACTTGCTGACCTATAAATAATGGCCAGTATAGTATCTTTCAATTCTAAGATTCTAATATTGAATCTGGTTTTCAGTACATCAATGCTTCAAAGTCTGTCCATTAGTATTAAAATTTAGTAGAGGTCACCATCTAGTGGCTTTGAGTTGAATTGTTCCAAATCTGAAAAGTGATTTTATCAGTGTCAACAGAATGGAACATTGATCAATTCACAATACCTTTTGCAATTTTAAGAATCAGAAGCCCAGCTAATGCCAAATAAAGCTCTTCTGTTCTTGGTACCTTAGAGTATACAGGAGGATGATTCATGCAATAAGAAGAATTTGACAAAAATATTTTGAGAGAATAATAGGGCACAGAAAACTTGATTAATCATAATAAAATGAACAAAGTGTTGGTATTTTCTATGTGTAGCTTATCTGCCAGAAAATCCTATATGGTTTTTTCTCACAATATATGCAGAATTCAACTTCTATCTACTCTGTTGCCTCCCTAGTCCAACATGACCACCACCTCTGACCCTATCATTCCCACCATTCCCTAACAACCCTCTATTCCAATACAGTAGCCAAAGTGAACCTTCGAAAATAGAAGTCAAATCACACTATTCTGTTCTGAACCCTCCACTTCTCCCAGAGCAAAAGAAAACTCCTAAAAATTGTTCTTAAAGTTCCAAGTTGACCTGTTCCCAATTATCTTTGCTCATTTTTACCCTTCCTCTGTCTTAGCTCCATCCACACCACCCTCTTTGCTGTTCCTTCAACATACTGGATATGCTCCTGACTCAGAACCTTGCGCTGGTTGTAACCTATTTCTGAAATTCTTTCCCCAGGTATCTCTGTGGCTAACTTCAGGTTTTCATTCATACGTCACCTTCTTATATAGACTTACCCTGATTACCCTATTTAAAATTTCATCTTAATAAAATAAAATAAAATAAAATAAAATAAAATAAAATAAAAATAGATCTAACCCCAACTAATTCCAGAAGAAAAATCAATCCTTTCTAGAAAAAGATAAACTTACTTAGAGTCTAAAATTGTTTCTACAATGCTTCAGCCATTACTAAGCATAAATAACAAATTACAAAGCATTCCAAGAGACAAGACCAAATGAACAAAAACCAAGAGAATGACTATATCATAGAAAAATAACCATAAATTATCAAGATATTACAGTTATCAAACACAATTATTAAAATAACCATGAATTCATATGTTAAAGAAAATACATAACAAGTTGAACCATTTCAAGAAAGAATGGGACTTATAAAAATATTTGAATAAAAATATCTGATGAAAATTAGAAAATATTTTAACAGTTATATTAAAAATATGAAATATCAAAGCACATGATATGCACTTAAAGCTGTGCTTAGAAGAAAATGTGTACCTTTGGAGGCATAAATTTAAAAAGTAGAAAGGCTGGGGTGCCTATATGGCTCAGTCGGTTAAGTATCTGATTCGATTGCTGCTCAGGTCATGAAATCATGGTTTTGTGAGTTTGAGCTCCATGTGGGGCTTTGCAGTGACTGTGCAAAGCCTGCTTGGGATTCTCTCTCTTTTTCTTTCTGCCCATTACCCACTGGTGCTGTCTTTGTCTCTCTCAAAATAAATTTAAAAACTTAAAAAATTAAAAAAATAAAAAGAAGAAAGGCTGAAAAATCAATTATATAATCTTCCATATCAAAAAGCTAGCAAAAAAAAAAAAACTAAATCAAACACAAGTAAAATGGAATAATACAGTAAATAATAAGAGAAATAAATAAGAGAAAGCAGAATGTAAAGACATAGAAAAAAGAAAAGAAACAAAGAGGGAGAATTATCAAAGCCTAATGTGGTTTCCATGAAAAAAAATCTAATAAAAAATTGATTAACTGCTGATAAGAATGACCAACTGGGAAGAAGGGAAGGAAAAAGAAAAAGAGAGAGAGAATTACCAATATCAGAAATTAACAAGATGGCATTAGAACAGATTATATAGCCAGGTTCATTTGGTTAAGTATCTGACTTAAGCTCAGGTCATGATCTCACAGTTTGTGGGTTTTAGCCCTGCATCAGGCTCTGTGCTGACAGCTCAGAGACTGGACTGCTTCAGATTCCGTGTCTCCCTTTCCCTCTGCTCCTCCCCCCGCCCTCTCTCTCTCTCTTTCTCTCTCTCTCTCCCAAAAATAAAGAAACATTAAAAAAAATTAAAAAGAAGGAAGCCTCAAATAGCAGGCAGTAGGTGAATTTCCTAGTTTGAAAAACTTCTAGCCCGAGGACAGTTTCCAGTCTGAATTATGTGGGCAGTAACTGAACACCAACTGAAAATCTGCAGTATTTCCAATCTGGAGAAATAGAGGACAGAGGTTGTGGCAACCAGAGCTGTTTGAGTATGAGAGAGAAATTTTAGAAAAGAGAATACCAGAGAGAAGGGTCTCAAAATTTTATGGATAAACATATCCTGTAACTGTGCCCAACTCCAGAACTACACTGCATGTTTCATTTAGAATAACTAGAGAAAATAAAGAAATTAACTGAACCAAACTGAGACCTGAACTGCTTGTTAAACGACAGGCTTTATAGGTTTTTGTGGTTTGAGTTCCTACTATGTTATTTTCCCATGAAAACAAATGAGAAAAAAAGTAGTCTTCAGGGTAATATAGCCGAATCCAAAAGCCCATTCTAAATGTTAAAGATACAATATGAAATTACTTGACATATGAAGAAACAGGAAAATGTGACCCATTCTCAAGAGAAAAGGTAGTCAACAAAGGCATAGCCTGGAGGCATCACAATCCTGGACTTCAAACTATATTACAAAGCTGTAATCATCAAGACAGTACGGTACTGGCACAAGAACAAACACTCAGATCAATGGAACAGAATACAGCACCCAGAAATGGACCCACAAACGTATGGCCGATTAATCTTTGACAAACAGGAAAGAATATCCAATGGAATAAAGACAGTCTCTTCAGCAAGTGGTGCTGGGAAAACTGGACAGCAACATGCAGAAAAATGAACCTGGGCCACTTTCTTACACCATACACAAAAATAAACTCAAAATGGATGAAAGACCTAAACATAAAACTGGAAACCATCAAAATCCTTGAGGAGAAAGTAGGCAAAAACCTCTTTGAACTTGACTGCAGCAACTTCTTACTCAACATGTCTCAGGAAACAAGGGAAACAAAACCAAAATTGAATTATTGGGACCTCATCAAAATAAAAACTTCTGCACAGCAAAGGAAACAATCAACAAAACTAAAAGGCAGCTGATGGAATGGGAGAAAATGTTTGCAAATGACATATTAGATAAAGGGTTAGTATCCAAAATCTATAAAGAACTTCTCAAACTCAACACCCAAAAAACAAATAATCCAGTGAAGAAATGGGCAAAAGACATGAATAGACACTTCTCCAAAGAAGACACCCAGATGGCCAATCATGAAAAAATGCTCAACATCACTCATCATCAGGGAAATACAAATCAAAACCACAATGAGATACCACTTCACACCTGTTAGAATGGCTAACATTAACAACTCAGGCAACAACAGATGTTGGCGAGGATATGGAGAAAGAGGATCTCTTTTGCACTGTTGGTGGGAATGCAAGCTGGTGCAGCCACTCTGGAAAACAGTATGGAGGTTCCTCAAAAACTAAAAATAGAGCTACCCTATGACCCAGCAATTGCACTACTAGGCATTTATCCACGGGATTCAGATGTGCTGTTTCAAAGGGACACATGCACCCCCATGTTTATAGCAGCACTATCAACAATAGCCAAAGTATGGAAAGAGCCCAAATGTCCATCGATGAATGAATGGATAAAGATGTGGTATATATATACAATGGAGTATTACTAGGCAATCAAAAAGAATGAAATTTTGCTATTTGCAACTACATGGATGGAACTAGAGGGTATTATGCTAAGCGAAATTAGAAAAAGTCAGAGTGGCTAAAATGAACAAATCAGGAGACTATAGATGCTGGAGAGGATGTGGAGAAATGGGAACCCTCTTGCACTGTTGGGAATGCAAACTGGTGCAGCCACTCTGGAAAATAGTGTGGAGGTTCCTCAAAAAATTAAAAATAGATCTACCCTATGACCCAGCAATAGCACTGCTAGGAACTTACCCAAGTGACACAGAAGTGCTGATGCTTAGGGGAACTTGTACCCCAATGTTTATAGCAGCACTTTCAACAATAGCCAAATTATGGAAAGAGCCTAAATGTCCAACAACTGATGAATGGATAAAGAAATTGTGGTTTATATACACAATGGAATACTACATGGCAATGAGAAAGAATGAAATATAGCCTTTTGTAGCAACGTGGATGGAATTGGAGAGTGTTATGCTAAGTGAAATAAGTCACACAGAGAAAGACAGATACCATATGGTTTCACTCTTATGTGGATCCTGAGAAACTTAGCAGGAACCCATGGGGGAGGGGAAGGAAAAAAAAAAAAAAAAGAGGTTAGAGTGGGAGAGAGCCAAACCATAAGAGACTCTTAAAAACTGAGAACAAACTGAGGGTTGATGGGGGGTGGGAGGGAGGGGAGGGTGGGTGATGGGTATTGAGGAGGGCACCTGTTGGGATGAGCACTGGGTGTTGTATGAAAACCAATTTGACAATAAATTTCATATTAAAAATAAATAAATAAATAAATAAATAAATAAATACTACAATATAAAAAAAAGAAAAAGACAAATATCATATGACTTCACTCATGTGAGGACTTTAAGGTACAATACAGATGAACATAAAGGAAGGGAAGCAAAAATAATATAAAAACAGGGAGGGAGACAAAACATAAGAGACTCTTAAATATAGACAACAAACTGAGGGCTGCTGGAGAGGTTGGGGGTGAAGAGATGGCTAAATGGAAAAAGGGGTATTAAGGAAGACACTTGTTGGGATGAGCACTGGATGTTATACGTAGGGGATGAATTACTGGATTCTACTCCTGAAATCATTATTGCACTATATGCTAACTAACTTGGATGTAAATTAAAAAATAAAAATAAATAATAATAAACAAACGACATAGCCTAAAATGCCCAGATGTTGGAATTAGCACACAAAAATTTTAAAGCAACTTGTATATTTATGTTCAGTGATGTGAAGGACAGTGTTCATAAAGAATGAAAAGTCGGAGGAGTGCCTGAGTGGCCCAGACAGTTAAGCTGCTAATTTCGGCTCAGGTCATGATCTCACTGCCCATGAGTTTGAGCCCCCCATGGGGCTCTGTGCTGAAAACTCAGAGCCTGGAGCCTGCTTCGGATTCTGTGTCTCCCTCTATCTCTGCCCCTCCCCTGCCCACTCTGCCTTTCTCTCTCTCTCTCAAAAATAAATAAACATTAAAAAAACCTTTTTTTAAAAAAAAGAGTGAAAAGTGAGAAATATCAACAGAAAATACAAATTCTAAGAAAGAACCAAATGGAACTAAAAAGAACATCAAAACTAAAAAAAAAAAAAAAAAAATCACTCAATGAGTCTAACATTACACTTAAGATGACAATGAAAAGATTCAATAAACTTAGAAATAGGTTAATAGACGGGGCACCTGGGTGGCTCAGTTGGTTAAGCGGTCGACTTCGGCTCAGGTCATGATCTCACAGTTCATGGGTTCGAGCCCTGCATGGGCTCTGTGCTGACAGCTCAGAGCCTGGAGCCTGCTTCAGATTCTGTGTCTCCCTCTCTCTCTGCCCCTCCCCTGTTCACACTGTCTCTCTCTGTCTCTCAAAAATAAATAAATGTAAAAAAAATTATAAAAAAAAAAGAAATAGGTTAATAGAAATCGTCCATTTTGAAAAAGAGAAAAAAAAATAATTGGTGGGGAGGAACAGAGCCTCAGGGAATTATGGAACAATTTACAAATATTTAATAGAATGGAGCTAAAAACTATTTGAAGAAATAAGACTGAAAATTTTCAAACTTAATGAAAGAAATGAGTTTACAGATTCAAGAGTCTTGAAATATCAAGCAGAAAATATGTAAAGAACTGTACACAGGCACATCATAATCAAACAGCTGGAGATCAAAGATAAAATTTTTAATTTAATTAAAAATTAAAATGACATAATTAACATTCAGAAAAAACAATTATTTGAACAACTACTAATCCCCAATAGGATACCATCATATTTCAAAGCAACAAAAAAATCAATCAAACTAGATTTTCTATATCCTGAAAATTATCTGTTAAGAATAATGGCGAAATAAATAATCTTCCAGGTTTAGAGAAAAACTCATGACTAGCAGAACTACATTAAAAGCTTTGCTAACATGGATGAAACTGGAGAGTGTGATGCTAAGTGAAATAAGCCATACAGAGAAAGACAGATACCATATGGTTTCACTCTTATGTGGATCCTGAGAAACTTAACAGAAGACCATGGGGGAGGGGAAGGGGAAAAAAAAAAAAGAGGTTAGAGTGGAAGAGAGCCAAAGGATAAGAGACTCTTAAAAACTGAGAACAAACTGAGGGTTGATGGGGGGTGGGAGGGGAGGGAGGGTGGGTGATGGTTATTGAGGAGGGCACCTGTTGGGATGAGCCCTGGGTGTTGTATGGAAACCAATTTGACAATAAACTTCATATATTGAAAAAAAAAAAAAAAGAATCTCAAATGAAAAAAATAAAAATAAAAAAAAATAAAAGCTTTGCTAAAGGAAACCCTTAGATTGAGGGGGAATGATATCAGCTAAAAGACTTAGAGCTTCAGGAAGAAATAAAAAACATCAGAAATAGTATCAGTATAAATATAAGACTATTTTCTTTTAATTTCTTTAAAATAAGCACAAACACAGTAGATAGGTGATACCTATATATACAGATTAGACTTAAAAGTTTTTAAATCTGCTCAGCAAAAGACACTTTAGAAAATAAATAAGCAAGTCACAGACAGGTAGTAAACATTTACAAGCCACATTACAGGTAATAAACATTGCCTGGATGGTGTGTTGGTTAAGCTTCGGATTCTTTTTTTTTTTTTTACATTTCTGTATTTTGAGAGGCAGAGAGAGACAGAGCATGAGTGGGGGAGGGGCAGAAAGAGAGGGAGACACAGAATCTGAAGCAGGCTCCAGGCTCTGAGCTGTCAGCGCAGAGCCTGACGCGGGGCTTGAACTCACCAGCTGTGAGATCATGAGCTGCGAGATCATGACCCGAGCCTAAGTCGGACACTTAACCGACTGAGCCACCCAGGTGCCCCAAGCTTTGGATTCTTGATTTCAGCTTCATCTTTCAAGCCCCACATAGGGCTCTGTCTGCTTCGGATTTTCTCTGTCTCCCTCTTTCTCTGCCCCACCTCCCTCTCTCTCTAAAATAAATAAATAAACTTTAAAAAAAAAAAAAAACTTCGCAAATATATATCTGACGACTGACTGACACCAGAATATATAGAGGACTTTTATAATCAATAATAAAAAGACAGAAGAAGGGGAAGGGGAAGGGGAAGGGGAAGGGGAAGGAGAAGGAGAAGGAGAAGGAGAAGGAGAAGGAGAAGGAGAAGGAGAAGGAGAAAGATAAAGAAAATAAAAATGCGCCAAAGAAATGAACAGATGCTTCTTCAAAATATATATTCAAATTCCCATAAGCACAAGAGAAGATGTTCAATGTCACAATCAGCAAATTTTTGTCTTTAAAGGCCCAGGGAGCAAATATTTTGGGCTTTTCAGGTCATACGTTATTGAAACTACTCATAAACATCATAAACACACAATTGTCCCAATAAAACTTTATTTATAAAAACAAGTCATGCATCATATTTAGCCAGTAAGCCATACTTTGCCAACCTCTGCTCATCATCATCAGGCATCAGGAAGATACAAACTAAAACCACAATAAGATAAAACTAAATACTGACCAGAAAGGCTACAATATAAAGGGTTGAAAATTAAAAAAGAGCTATTG
The DNA here is from genome assembly GCF_022079265.1 of Lynx rufus. Classification (NCBI taxonomy): domain Eukaryota; kingdom Metazoa; phylum Chordata; class Mammalia; order Carnivora; family Felidae; genus Lynx; species Lynx rufus. The sequence goes on from NW_025814878.1 coordinate 8,490,016, forward strand.
GAAAAGATCTGAAGCAACTGGAAACCTCATATATTTTTGCAAAAAGTAAATTGCATAACCACTTTGGAAAAAGGCCTGACAATTTTCTATAAAATCAAACCTACACTAAAGCTATGACCAGCTCTTCCACTTCTAGGAAGCTACCAAGAATAATGAAAACATGTATCAACAAAAGACTCTTACAAGAATATCTGTTACAGCTCTATTCTTATAGCCAAAAGAGTAAATCCTATATTATTTCATTTATCAGAAGTTCTAGAACAAGCAAAGCTAATCTGTTCTAGAAAAAAAAATCAAAGTAATGGTTTCTTCTGGGGATGTTGCAGACAGGAACTGACTGGGATGTGGAATTAGGGAACTTTTTAGGTTTGTGATAATATTTAATATCTATGATTGAAGACAGAGTGATTCAGGTGTGTACATGTTTGTAAAAATTCAGCAAATGTTCAGTTACAATCTGTGCACTTCATTATTATTTATTTTACACATTTCATTATAGGTAAATTTGACTTTAAAAGGAAAAAAACAGAAAAAATATTGAATTCTGATTAATGATATACATGCTGAAGTAATTAGGAAGAAGTATACTGACATCTTCAGTCTACTTTGAAATGTAAGTGAATAGGGGCACCTGGGTGGCTCAGCTGGGTAAGGGGTCGACTTCAGCTCAGGTCACGATCTCGCGGTCCGTGAGTTCGAGCCCTGCATCGGGCTCTGTGCTGGCAGCTCAGAGCCTGGAGCCTGCTTCGGATTCTGTGTCTCCCTCTCTCTGCCCCTCCCCCACTCATGCACGCTCTCTCTCTCTCTCTCTCTCTCTCTCTCTCTCAAAAAATGAAAAAAACATTAAAACAATAATTTAGAAAAAACGTAAATGATAGAACCTAAGGGGTATGTGTATGGGTATTCACTGTAAGCATCCTTTGATGTTTCCCTATATTTGAACATTTTTATAATAAAATGTTGGAAAAACATATGAGAGAGTATCCCAAACAACTTTAAGGCAATATATATGGAAATTTAATTTAAGTGGGAAAAGTTTTAGAAAACACAAACTTCCATAACTCGTAGAAGAAAACGCTTCCTAACTTGTTTTATGAGACCAGCCTAACACTAGTACCAAAGCCCGACAAGACTATCGCAAGAAAAGACTATTATAGGCAAATTTCTCTCTTGAATGTAGATACAGGAGTTCTAAGGTCAGGGACCTAGTAAACGGTGCAGCCTTCTAGGCTCATGCTTACTGAATCATAATCTCTGATCATGGAGCCCAGTGAGAGATGCATTTTCAAATTTATTTATATAATTCAGATGCAGCTGCTTTAAAGACAACAATTTATAAACACTTGTTTTTCAAGCTTTCTGGGTAACTGAGATAAGGGAAATAATGGGTAGGCCATTAATGTGCAATGATGCACACGTGTCCAATGATGGACACATGTTTGTTTTACAAATACAAATTAAAGACGCATTTGAAATATAATAACATTGGCTTGCTTTTTAGGAGGAGGGAATATAGAGGACATCATTGGGGTTTGTGTTCAATAAACTCTCTCTGTCTCCAGTTTCTCTGAGAACATCCTGCTCCTATCTACAGAGAGTAGACCTGTAACATTTAATTTAGTGTATTAAATGTAGACATTTTTCTACAGGAAATAGAACTTTCAGCTATTAACCAAGGTTTTCTCCCCCTGACACTTGACTACCCAATAAATCAGTTCACAACCCTTCATCTCTTCAATTACTTTGGAGAGGATTCGTACGGTCAGCAAGCATGCATAGGAAAAGTTGATCCTTGGAATTTCTAACTGGATTATCAAATATGTAGAATGGATGAAAACCAAATAGGTAAAAACCTTGAAAAACAGTTGCTTTACTGCAATCACTAGATATTTTGAGAGAGATAAGAGTGTTCTGTTTGTTTGCTAGAATTTCAAAATGCTAAGAGTCTAAAGGGCTCAAAAACATATCTTTTTACTCTAAGAACGGTATTGGGAAAAATGAACCACAGTCTACAAGTCATGTCCTTGTCAATGTGGGTTGCCGTACAAAATACTATAGCCTGTATGGCTTAAACAACAGGTCTTTATTTCTCTTAGTTCTTTGAGCTAGAAAGTCCAAGATCAAGGTGTCAGCATGATCAGGGTCTGGTGCAAGCTTCGTAGCTTGCAGGTGACCTATTTCTCGCTGTGACCCCACTTGGCCTTTTCTCAGTGCATGCTCACAGAGAGTGGGAGAGAGAGCAATCTCTCTTCCTTTTCTTACCAGACCATTAAACCTTCCATGTAGCCCCCACCCTCCTGACCTAGTATGTGACTAGTAAGGGACTAGAAGGGATCATCACTCCATCTCTGCTCATGATGAGTTATAGATTGATTTAGGGAATCCCAGAGAAACTGGTATCCATTCTCAGCTTCCTGGGGTCCGAATGCGGTCCAAATGGGGTTTTCCCTCTGAGAAACCCTGGGTGCCTGACAGGCAGAGTAGAAGTGGGGATGGTAGACATTGGTACATCTGGGCTTAGGGCACTTGATAAACAGCTTAACCTCAAGAGACTTTCACAACCCTCGGATTATGGGAGAGCATTCAATACCACTGAGACAGATGGAAAAGTCCCTGAATAAAAGGCAGTAGTAGACTAGAGGGGACATGAAAAAAAGGAGAAACCATGCCATTAACAAAATTTGCATAGACCACATGAGCCGGATTCTACAGTAAGAGCCCTCAGCAGTGGAAGCAAGGGAGGAAAGGGCAATGCCCTAAAAACAGATGAGAAATACTTATTGGTAGATATCAGCAGAGACCAGAACATGAGGTCAAGAATCAAAGGCCCTCTCCTTCCAATACCCCTAATAGTCTATAATCCCCCCACCTTAGGCCCTTTCCAACCTTAGGGAAAGGTCCTAAGGAAGAGGAAAACAGGAAGATCTAAAGTCACAAGATTGAACATTATTATGTTAAATCAGGTCAAATTTTTACACTGAAAGTACACAAAACTTTAAAAATATCTGCCTCAAGACATTCACCTCTACAGATGTGGTTCGTGTGCTTTTGCTTCTGCATATATGTTGGTAGCATTTCTCCTGAACTCCCTGAAATTGTCCAACTACGCCTTGCTTATATCACTAACACCTAACACATTGACTAATACATAATGGGTGGCCAGTCAATGCTTCCGAGTAAACTAATAAACTGATAGGTGAATGAATGAGTGAGTTAATAAGTTAATGTGGGGAAAATGATGATTAACAAGTCCTTCCTAGGATTATCTCCTTCTGTGAATCTTCTCCGACTTACAGGAACGGATAAAGCATCATTTTTTTTTTCTCTAAGAAAGATTTTGGGACCATTTTTGCCATTTAAAAAAATTGTATATGTTTACTTATTTATTTTGAGAGAGAGACAGAGAGAGCAAGTGGGAGAGGGGCAGAGAGAGAGGGAGAGAGAGAATCCCAAGTTTAAGGATGCGTGTCTACTGTTTCATGGAGGCAGGATGCCGCAAATTTTACAGGTTCTGGTTCCTGCTGCTTTGGTGGGGAATGTTCCCAGAGAAGAAAAATTCATTAAAGAAAGCAAAAGAGAGAAATACAGGTGGCCTTCAGCTGTGTTGGCCTCAAACCACTTTTTTTGCTTCCTCTTGCGCTAATGACTGTAATGCTTGTACAACATTAATGAGTCCTAGTGGGTGATTACTATGAAAATGCAAGCTATTATTATTAGTAACAACCTGGTATCATTATCTTATTTTTCAGCATTCATTAAAGTAACCCCCCAAAAACTGATATTTGGAAAACAACTTTCCATACATCTTAAGTGCGTTAAGTTCGAGAAATTTATATATTTCAATGCGCAAGTTTTCCTTTTCTCAGCAATTCCATCTTTATTCTCTAAATTCGAAATTGGACACAATAAAAAATGCATGGTAATGTACTTGATAAGATTTTCAAAATAATATTTTTGCAGAGTCAGTGATCAAAATAGATACCAATTTAAATATAAAAAGAAATAAAATTTAAAAGGCCTACATTTATATTTTAGGAAATTTCTACATTTACTATATTTCTGTTTAGATTTTTACATTTTACACTTAGTAGTTTTTACCCCAGAAGAAATAATGTGATCTTTCATATATTTCCCCCAAATCATCAAACAGTATATCTGCTCAACATGGTTGCATTGGTTTTGTTAATGCTTATCAATGTAACACTCCCCTTCCTGGTTTTCATTATTTCCATCTATTTTCCATTGCATTCACCTACTAAGACAAAAAAAAAAAAAACCCTTTAGGAACTATCTTTGAAACAGTAAGTTCGAATTCCTTCTCAAGCACAAATAACACACAAAAAAATCAGTGTTTTTAGGATTGGTAAATAGACTTCAATTAAGCATTGTCTTATTAATTCAGGTTTATTTTATGATTATTGCCCATGTTTTAGTCAGTGGCTAGTGATTCCTTTCACTTAAGTAAACCTGAAACTTAACTTCAAATGGTCTGAAAAAAAAATAGATCTGGCTTTCACAGATTAATTTTTGTAGTAAGAGCTACTTTACTTTTGAATAATTTGTATAGTTAATTTTGTAATGATGAATTTGGTGTAAACAAATTCTAGCTATTTTTCAGTGTGTGTTTAATGCGTTCACTTTTCTTATAAATGAAGACAGCAAGCAGTATTGTAACAAATATATATAATTAAGACTCCCACAGTTTTAAGGCTTATTGGCTGTTGGGTTTTCCAAGAATTACTTATTACCAAAGCCATTCTTAACAGTATGCAAACATAATTTACTTTCTTCTTATTTTTTAATGATTATGTTAGGGTGTTCACTAATATCCCTCCTTTCCGGGCCTGAAGCAAACATAAAGGGTTGATAGTAAAAAAGAAAAAGAAAAAAAGAATTATTTCCCTTCATGCACATTTTTGTGATGGCGGACAGCTAGGTGCTAGGTGAGGTTGTTAGGGACAGTCAATATTGCTGCTCCGTTTCACTGATAGCTCCCAAAGCATCCCCACAAATCACAAAAGAAAGTATGAAATAGTTCTCTGAGGGAATTAAAAATCTGTTCTAGACAAAAAATAAGGCTATTGATCTCTTCATAAACCCCATTGATTCCTTTAAATTTTTCTTCTGAATTTAACTGAAATAGTCCCCCTTATTTTTAAAATATCCCTGAATCCAAGAATACTCGTCAATTTACATCTTAGTCCATGTTCCTTAGCATTTTCCTTCTTTAGCCTTGAACAGCTGGTAATTTTGACCTCAACTCTACTCCATTACTGATATTTAACTAGTAGCTGTGTCTGAACTCAGCCAAAAAGTACTTTTGTATTGTTTCTTTTTTCCTCTGTGATAGGCTTCCTTTTAATGTTATATGTAATGTTATTTCAAGTGAACTTTTTTTATTATAGTTTTTTCTTCCTTTAATTTCACAATAAGATTCCTTATTTTATCTATGACATCACAGTCCTTAAGTATAGATTTTGTTGTTTTGATTTCCTTTGGAAAATAAAGAGTATGACATTGACAATGAAAAAATAACCTCTTCAGCAAGTCTTGATTTCATTAAATAAAACATATACTTTATAACCTTAAGACAAATAAAACTTAATTTTCCAACAAAATCCACATTATCATATTCTAAACAGCAATTATTTCCATCTTTTCTTTTTTCACATTTTTATTCTCATTATTTTCTAATTATATTTTGTAACGCCAAAATCTATACTTGTTGCCCAGATTCTTCTTGAGTGTCTCCAAAACCCACCTTAAACACATTATGTGAATATATTTATTATAATAAACTTATGAAAACTTAAGTAACCAGTTTATGGTAAACAAACTAACTCAGAGATTTTCACTCAATAAATTATGCAGGACCTTTTCTGCATCCTAATTTTAAATTAAAAACAGTTAAAGAAAGTATCTTACCCCAAAAGTTTTCTGGCCATGGACTCCCTAAACTTGTTGTGTTATTAGCCATAATATCCACAAGAAATAGAAGAGACAGAAAAAAAAAAGAAAGAAAAGCCAGTTTGTTCGAAAGAAGCACTTTGATTCTATGTCTTTGTGGTTCAGCAAGAGAAAAATAATTTTCACACAACCCCTCATATACTTGGGTTTGCATAAAAGGAAACAAGTGTATCATGTTTCCTGCTTTTATACTCAAATTAGCAACTGTTTTTCTTATCTCGGAACTCCACATGGTTCCTGAGACACGAAACAATTTCCTTCTCGTCATTTCCTCAGCTAAATTACCAAGTTTCTTCCTCTCTGGCTGCTTTTGGGCTGAGAGGCTCCATTTCTTCTTCTCCAGCTCCTACCGACATATATAGGAAGATTCCAAAATCTAAGCTATAGCACTTTGGGTTAAATTTCTATAGGATAGAGAAAGAGACTACTTTCCAACATTTCACAATTAGATTTATTCAGCAAATTGGGGGAGGGGGGTTCTCCAATTTCCAATTTCCAATTGGAAATTCATACTCCATTCAAGTACAATTAATTTTATCTAATACCCTTTTTTATAAATCTCAGTTATTTATTAAAATTCGTAACCTGTCTCTTTCTCCATTTGGCATATTAATTTTGAAAAGCTATTTGCTTCCTTTCATAAATAGCTACCTAAAATGTAACTTAGATTTAATTTGTATTACTCTTGAATTGGTACTTAAGTATGAATAGGATGATTTCCACACAGAAGGAGCCTGTTTAAAGCCAAGTAAGAGAAACATAAATGCAAACACGGAATTACAGCAGAAAGATAAGCGCTATAAATGAAGAGTACAATGATCACAGTAGTTGTTTTCATGGAGATGTCTAAGAACTCTGTGGGAAAGTATGAACATAATTTTACCAAGAGGAGAGAGTAAGAAGGCAGAAAGGATGATATAAACAGAGAAGAATCATCACAATTCACACAGGGGATATCGTGGGTGTGACTATAGGAAAGAATTATATGAAAATTTTCAGGAGATGTAGATAAGTTAAAATTTTAAGAGTCTTTATTAGTTTTAGCTTTATTCGCTTATTATTATTTTAATTATTATTATTATTTTTGAGAGAGAGAGAGGGCGCAAGTGAGTGAGGGGGCAGAGAGAGAGGAGAAGCAGGGCTCCTGTTCACCCAGTGTGGGGCTCCAGCTCATGAACCATAGATATGATGTGAGCCTAAGCCCTATACTTAATGACTGAGCCACACAAGCACCCTTAGCTTCATTAGTTTAGACCAGTTCCTCTAGCACTGAGGAACCTTGGAAGTAAAAGTCAAAGTTCCAGAATGCACTTAACTGCCCTAAACCCGGTTCAGACCCGGTTTCCTCAATCTTTGATTAAATCAGCCATTAACTCTTGCATTCACCCTAATTGTCATTAGACTGTGATTCTTAATGGAGCAGTAATCATCTTTCCAAGGTCTGTCATACATTTCTGAATAGTTCTAGGAACATCTGGGGAAAAAATAACATTAAGTTTACTCCATATTAATTTTTGTTGCTTCTGCTCATTTTCTTAATTTTGATAGATTTACATTAAGTATAAGTTTACTGGAAGTTAGAATATAGACACTCTAAAGGAGAATAATAGAATGCCATAGAAAATTTAGAGATTTCACTGAGCAAATGTGAAGACTCATCTCTATAATATTCTTGCTATGGTTTATTCCCATATAAGTTATTATTATTGAGTAAATAAAATATCCATTTTTGCTGAAGAAAAGAGAAAGGACTCACATTTTAATAGTTACCTTTACTTTTCGATATTTTTTGGCAAAATTTAAAAATAGAAAATTAAAAGACCATCTGATATTGGAAAATCTATAATACAGTGAAAGTACACTGAAATACTTCTAAATTCTTATAAAAACAGAGTGGGATTCTTCCATTATTATATGTATTTTTAAATACACATTTTGTGTTAATATGGCCTGTCTGACTCAATAAATATTAATTTCAAAAATGGATATTTTTTAAATTTTTTTTTAAAAAATGGATAAATTTTTATAAAGAGTCACATGGAGCACATTTGCCCCAAAACAACAAACCCAGTGAGTGGAACAGATGAGTTGGGGTGTGTTGAAACTGCCTTCTGTGTAAGACGCGGAGCTCGCTCCATTTCGGGGCAGGGATGTAGTCTGAGACTTCCTTTCATTGTTTCATGTTTAATCACCTAGATTTTTTCCTCCTAAGTTTTCACTTTTGCAGATGGTCAGAACCCGGTCAAAACTCTGAAGAAAACTTGATTTCTAGCAGTTTATGACCTAAGCGTATATATATATATTTTTTTCTGTTAACAGCTTATTGGTAGCATGAGTTCTTATCTGTGCATGTAATTTGCTTGGTAAGGATTTGTACTTTTCCTTGGCAGAGTTCCATATAACTGAGTGTCTATGTCTATGGGATTTTTGAGTCCCGTGACTTGTAATGCCAAAACAGGCAGTTGATTTTTGTCTTTACAACGTTAGGTCTGCTTTTCTACTGTTCATTATTTCACAAGTTGGGTCTTTAGATCTATCTGCATTCTCCAGGAGTCATGGAATACACTGGATTTGTTCTTCGGTAAGCTAGGCATGGGACTTACTTCCCCCATTCAGGTCTGCTCAGGTCACCTCCTTATCAGGCATTCATTAGCCACCTTGCTTCTTTTGCTTCAAACGTCCCCACTCTAACCACTGTCTCCCGCATCCTCATTTCCTTCAGAACACTTATCACTCCCTGATTCTCTGCTATACATTCTTTTGCTTTTTTTTTTTTTTTTTTGGTCTCTTCCAGCAGAAGTTGAGTTCCATGGGAACAGGAACTTTACTGATTTGCTCATCTCTGTTTCTCCTGTGGCTAATAGAGTGTTCTTAATAACAGTTATTGATGTTACTAAATAACACAACAGGCTCTTAATAATAGGCTCTTAATAAATATTTATCCAATAAAGGAAAGAATTCCAAGGAATCTGAAGATGAAAGTATTTTAGACATTCCCAGTCAGGTTAATAAAAAATGTCATTTGCACTTAAAAGCAAAAGTTAACAACCTCTATTAATAGGCATTTCAATGTTTTAAAAATTTGACATGCAACTTGATACAGAATCAAATGACACAAAGGACATTGTCACACTTAAGAGAAGATATTGTATTTGACTTTAAACTTTCATTTTTAGCTTCATCTTTTAAAATAATGCTGTGTTTTGTCTTCCTTGTATTAAATTGATCCAAACAATTTTGTTAAATGGAGAAAAGTGTCAGAACATACAAGAACTACCCACAAAAAATGAATATTTAAATCTAGTTGAAAAACATATCAAGTATTTAAAAAGTCACTTGGAGGATAAGTTAAAATGTAAACATGCTATTTTAACATATCTATGCCTTTTTTATTTCTTGTTTACATGGAATAAAGTTGGTCTTCTTTCTCCTTTCTCCTTAAACTCATTTCCTCTTGGAGGGTGATGACAAAACAGAGAAAGACAAAGTAGTAGAGGTCAGGTCAGGCGTGTGAACATCTCACTGCTGGGGCTTAGGGTTTTACAAACTGCAGGGTAAATAAAGATGATTTTCTGGGACTGGGGGAGGGGGGTATTGTTTTCTAAGTAGATATGTCTTCTTGAATGTCTGAGTGATGCTACGGTTGGTGATAATGGGAGAGAGGTGGGGAGCTGACGGACATGAACAGTGAGAATCTGGAGCCACAGGGTGGGAGCCTGGAGTTGATGTCCAGGTTAGGATGCTGTCAGCCCCTTGCTGATCAATACAATACAAACCAGAGAAGAAAAAGGAATTGTCCTGTAAAAGATTTGCTCACCTTGCCTCCACTCAGGGAAATGGGAGGAGAAAACTAGGCACCTCTGAGAATTCCTCATGAAAATCCTGTGCTGAGGATCAGAAAACATCACACTGGAAATTTACATTATTTAGGTGTATTAGCAGTAACCTACATGCTTAGAGAAGCAAACTTGCTAAAGGAACAGGCTTTAAACCAAGAATGCCCAGAGATAGTTGTAAGAAACAAGGGCTTACAAAACATAAGGAGACAAACATCAAAAAGCCCATCTCCACCAAGATGCCCACACCCTGGTCCCTGATGGAATGTTACATCATGTGGCAACGTAAGTAGGGAGATTATCTTGGATTAACTGAGTGGGCCCGATGCAGTCACATAAGATCTTAAAACCAACTTGTTCTGCCCAGAGTCGGAGAAATGTGGTGGAAGAGACACATGAGAGATGCAACCAAGACTAAGTCAGAGAGACCCCAGTTTGAGCAAGATTAACATGCCTTTGTTGGCTCTGAGATGTGGGGACCATGTCCGAGGACCAGTGGAGGCTTCCAGAAGCCAAGGGTAGCCCTTGGCCAGCTGAAAGCCAGCAAGGAAATGGGGAACTCAGTCCTATGCAACTGCAAGGAACTGAATTTAGCAGTCAATGACCTGAACGAGCTCAGAGCGGGTTCTCCCCCAGAGCCTCAAGCAAGGGAAGCAGCCCTGCTAAGGTTTTGGTTTCAGTTGGATGAGGTCTGGGACAGAGAAATCAGCTAAACCACATGGTGGACTTCCAGCCCACGGAAGTAGATTATTTCCAAAGGAATGAACTCCTCTGAAAGGTGACCTGTAATGGTAACAGTGGAAACCAGGAGAAAATGAAATAATATCTTCAATGTGCTGAGATAAAAAAATCACCTGTCTACTTAGGCATCTGAGTGTTAATGAACCTATCCTTTATTCATTTATGTTTTTAAGTTTAATTATTTATTTTGAGAGGGAGAGCACGTGCACCAGAGAGTGTGTGCATGGGGGAAGGGCAGATAGAGAATTCCAAGCAGGCTCCACATTCTCAGTATGAACTCATGAACCATGAGACCATGACCTGAGCCAAGATCAAGAGTCAGACACTTAACTGACTGAGCCACCCAGGTGCCCCATTTAATGAGTCTATGTTTTAAAGATAAAAGTGAAATATACTTTTAGGAAAATAAAAATGGAACGATTTTGTTATCCTAAGTTAATTACTATAGAAGTTTGTTCAGAAAGAAGGAAAATTATTCTTGATAGAAAATTTGATGAAACCCCCAAGCCCTGATAAATATGCAAATAAATCCAAATGTTTATGAGAATTATAATAATAAATTCTAAATTGTTAGAGTAAAAAAAAAAAATCAAAACAGGACTAAAAGCCTATAGGAGAATACAGATTATAAGTAAAAGTTTCAAAAGAGCAAAAGCATTCAAGTGTCTTAATTCTTCACTGATAGGATAACGATATTGATGATGAATTATAGTCTGAAGAAAATAATGGAACTTTCTTAACCTGAAATATAGTATGCATTAAAAGCATTCAGCAGATATTGGGGCGCCTGGGTGGCTCAGTTGGTAAGCGTCCAACTTCAGCTCAGGTCAAGATCTCCCAGTCCGTGGGTTCGAGCCCCACGTCGGGCTCTGGGCTGATGGTTCAGAGCCTGGAGCCTGCTTCTGATTCTGTGTCTCCCTCTCTCTCTGCCCCTCCCCCATTCATGCTCTGTCTCTTTGTCTCAAAAATAAATAAACATTAAAAAAAAATTTAAAAGCATTCAGCAGATATCATAATCATCAAAGAAATATTAAATATTCCCTTTGTAATTTTTTGTAAATATTTCCTCTAGAAACAAGACAAATTTGACCACCATGACTATTTCTAGTCAACATCAGACTGAACAATCTTGGTAGTACAATAATAAAAATAAATAAGTATACAATATAAAAGGATTAGAAAGATAAAAATAAAAGGATAATTTGTTGTAGATTATATGATTGTCTACATTACCACAAAATAAAATGTATAAAAGAAAGAAGTCATTATTAGCAACAAAATAAACAAACGAAAAATACAACAAAAATGTGCAAGATTTATATGGAAAATGATTATATTTTATTGAAGGACATGAAAGAAAACTTGTTTTTTAAGATTTTTTTGTTTTGAGACAGAGGGAGAGAGCAAGCGAGCATGAACGGTGGAGGGGCAGAGAGAGAGAATTCTAAGCAGGCTCTGTTTCTGTGCTGTCAGTCCAGAGCCCGATGCAGGGCTTGATCCCATGAACCATGAGATCATGACCTGAGCCGAAATCAAGAGTCAGTTGGTCAACTGACTGAGCCACCAGGCGCCCCCATGAAAGAACACTTTGTATAATATGTTCATAGATGGGAACATTCAGTACTGAAAAGATATCAGTTCTCCTCAACCTACAAATTTCTTTTAATTCCTAAAAAAAAAAAAAAAAAAAAAATATTACCATCTTTCTTCAAGAAATTTGGCAAGTTGATTCCAAAATATATATGGAGGATCAAAGGGCCCAAAATGGCCAAGGCACTTAAGAAAGAAAGCTAGGTTAGGGGACTTATAGATATCGTGACTTATTATACTGCTATGGTATTCAGTACAGTGTGGTTTTGATTCAGGGGTAGAGGAGCAGATCAGAGATGCAGAACAGAGAATCCAGAAATGGATCCAGGATAAATGGAACCTTGATACACACCACACCAACAATTGGTAGAACCTAAATCTGTGTAGAAAGATGATCTGTTCAAAAAACCACATGGTTGTACAACTGAGTATCCAAGGCGGGGGGTGAGGCGGGGGGTGGGGGGGAAATGGATTCGTAATTTGTGCCATACAAAAATAAGAGTTCCAGATAGGTAACTTTAGAAATCAAAATAAGGAAGAACCTGATAACGAAAACACACCAAAAACACAGACCTAAAAGAAAAGATTGAATAAGCTGATGATATTAGAATGAAGAACTGGTGTCCCTCAAGGAACTTCAGAAAGAAAAGTATAATACAAGCCACAAACTGGTATAGAAATTCAATTGACTTCGTATATTGATTTTACATCCAGCAAACTTTTGTCAGGCTCTTATTATTTCTAATAACTAGTCAATAGATTCTTTGGAATTTTGCATATAGATAATTACTCCATCTGCAAATAACTATAGTTTTATTTTGATGTTTCCAAAGACACTGTAGTATATAATGAAATGTCATATGTCAGGTGCCAGATGTGATAACTCACCCTTTATTTTGGAAGCCATAGGTGACTGTGTGGGAGAATTGAGGCAATTCCTACCATAATAATTCCTACCCACTATGGCATTACATACAGGTTGCATCCTCAGAGGTCCTTGACTGTGCTTTACTTGATAGACTTTGGGCCTAAAACTAAGTCAAGTCTGGAAACTAGAGGAGGGATCATGATTTTTCAGTGACAGATATCAACTAAGAGCTTTTACTATTAAACTATAAGAAGCAATGAGAGCAGTAATTTTATAGAATAAAACACCAAAATACCAAAAATCAGCAGTTTCCTTATATATCATAAATAACCAATGAAAATGTAATAGAAAGCAGTCATCTTCATGAAAAAAAAACCTATAAAAGAATACACTAGGATATAATAAGAAGCATTGTACAATAGCTATCTTAAAGAAATTATAAAATTGAGTTTGTTCATTGAAGAAAAAATAAATACTGGAAATAAACATCATGCTCTCGGAATAGGAAGACCATATAATATAAAGATATCAGTTATTTCTAATATTCTATGCAATACCGAAGATTGATGTACAATATCTATTTTGAAATATCTTATTAATAAGATTTATTTTATTGGATTTGATTAGCTGGTCCTAAAATTTTTGTGGAAGTGTAAACGTGCAAGAGGTATAAATGAATATATATTTAGACAAATAAGGACTCATTTCATAGATATATATCCATAGTTCACTGCAGCATAGGTCATGATCACAAAATGCAATATTTTTGTGGAAAAACTTTGAATTAGCAAAAAAGTTGGTAACAGCCTAAAAGTCCTTAATAAGATCAATTAAACATTTTCATACTATGGAATACTATGCATTTACTTACCAAATTTAGATAAATGCATGTGAAATGAAATAAAACAATCTCTAAGAGATATAATTAGAGGAAAAAAATCAAGCTGCAAAACAAGGGTAGTAATGTTTCATTTTGGTTAACAAAACAGGGCTAGATATAAATATGTATAATATATACGTAATTTACCTGAAATGCATAGAAGAAAGAATCACATGTTGGCAATGGTTAAGCTTTGGAGAGAAATGGATACAGAGCAGGACATACAGAGGACTTTTACTTTGCTCTATATTTAACATTTTTACAAATAGATTTTAATGTGCGGATTGCATAATTATCTTCAAAGGGAAACTGTGATGTACTTAAGAAGGTTTAATTGCTTGTTGTCTCTCCAATAAATATTCTCTTCTTACCTCAGAAAAAGAATTTTTAACTCTCACCTAGTGACCCCGCTAAATCCCACTAACCAGGTGTGTGCAGGCAATTAAGGGCTGACCAATTAGATGCGAACGGAAGTGAAAAGGGCCGCTTCCGGCCCCTGCCTTAGAGTCAGGTATAAATATCATCTCTCTCTCTCTCCATTTTCCTTTCTTCTTGCTGGAAAGCAGATGATGTGGAAGTTGCTGGAGCAGCCACCTTGGATCAGGAGATGAAAACCACAATCAAGAATGGTAGAACCAGGGGCTGAGCCTCCAATGCAGCTCAGTTCATGATCTTGGGGTTTGTGAGTTCGAGCCCCACATGGGGCTCGCTGCTGTCAGCTCCCAGACCACTTTGGACCCTCTGTCTCCCTCTCCTTCTGCCCCTCTCCTGCTTGTGCTATCAAAAAAATAAATAAATAAACTTTTTAAAAATATTAAAACAAAAAAAAAAGCTTGCCGTTTGTGACATGGATGCATCTTGAGGGCCTTATGCTAACTGAAATAAGTCAGACAGAGGAAGACAAATTCTGCATGATCTCACTTATATGTGGAAAGAAAGAAAGAAAGAAAGAAAGAAAGAAAGAAAGAAACCAAGCTCTAGATACAGAGAACAAGAGAACAGATTGGTGGTTAAAGTCATGGGGATATAATATATAGTATGGTGACTATAGCTAGTAATACCATATTGCTTATTTGAAAGTTGCTAAGAAAGATTTTAAAAGTTCGCATCACACACACACAAATTTGTAACTATGCATGGTGACAGATGTTAGCTAGACTTATTGTGGTGATCATTCTGCAATATGTACAAATACTGAATCATTATTTTGTACACTTGACACTAATATGAAGCTATGTGTCAATTATATCTCAATTAAAAAAAAAAGAATGGTAGAGTCCCCAAAAAGGACCCGAGTCCCTGATAATGTAGCTACCATAAATCGCCTACTAGCATTTTTCCTTTGCAACGTATTCAAATCTATTTATGCCCGTCACATTCAGAACCAACCCAAATGTGCCTGAACAATTCAGTACTTTGGAGAAGTCGGTGACGTTTTGCTGATTTGATGTCACTCGTGAGAATAATTCCCTTTGGTTGATACAACTATAGTTTAGAGTAAGGGTCCTAAAACTTCAACATTTTAATAAGAAAATTAATTTAGCATGGCATGGCTTGTTATTATTGCAATAATCCAGGATCCTAAAATGATCAGTGTTAATTCTTGAGTATCTATCGCCCTGTCCCCGAACCTCTCGCCCACCAAATCGTTCATTCAAAAACCCATTCTAAAATCTATTAGGGTTTTTGGCAAATATTTATCATAAATTTTAGGAACCAATTTTGTTCCTTTTAAAATTAAAAGCCTTTCCTATTCTCCATGATTTTCTAAACCCACATTTAATAAATTAGTATTCAAACTCCCATTACACTAGAATCCAAATTGCCCAAACCAGGAGATTTTACTTATTTAAAAGTATATGTTAATTTACAATCTTTTTAGTGACCAATGACTTCAATTCTTTTCTTTGCAATTCTTGGTTCCTTCTTTCAATCTAAATATCGTCATCCCTAACTGAAAAGAAAGAAGTAATGTCATTTTTCATTTTGATCTTCGGGCTCTAATCATAATTTTAAAAACCATGTATATGGCTGATGGTAATACATTTGCAAATTTCATTTTGTGCTTTTTACATTCCTACAAATATATATTATGTTCCCATATAGCCTTTTTTGTCTTGCACATTTCTCTTAAAATACATATTTCAGATCCACTTGTACTACAAATGATTTTTCCTACCACTTTTTTCACATATTGCCTTTTTCTTGACTCAGCTGCAGCTCTATAAAACCATTTCTCATCTATTTCTGAATTCCACTGCAATTTTAGTCAAGTGTAAAATTCTATAATTTATTATTTTCTAAATGCCTCCTGATATTTAGTTTTTTCCCTTTGATCATGATGCATGGTATTTACGTCCCTCATGTTTTAAAATCTTATACCATCTCTGTGGACAAAACATAGGTACTTAATAACTATTATATTTACCTAGAATACTCAATGACCAATATATGACTTATTAATTAACTATTTTAATCATTAGATGTCAGTTAACCTAGTAAAATCAATATTAGTATTTTACTATTATGCATTATCATAGACATAACAATATATTTCATGCATATTTAATAATGCATGATAAATGTTGATGATTTTTATGTGTATTGATTATTTCCTCATTGACTATTTGAAGGCTTCTGAGCGAGATATTAAAGCAAACTGTGAAAATGTCTTGAATTGATAATAAACTCATCAAATATAATTTTATTTCATAATTTACTATATATGCTCATACTTCCATAAATGGAATCTATCAGCTAAGAATTGCTAATTTTTTACAATTTTTTTATCTAAAAAAATTTTCTTTTAATGTTTATTTTTGAAAAAGAGGCAGCATGAGTAGGGAGGAGCAGAGAGAGAGGGAGAACAGAATTGAAAGCAAGCTCCAGGCTCATAGCTGTCAGCACAAAGCCCGATGTGGGACTCAAGCTCAGGGACCCGGAGATCATGACGTGAACCGATGTCGGACATTAAACTGAGCCATCCAGGCGCCCTGAAGAATTGCTTGTCTGACTTGTTTATATGACCTGTTTCTCTAGGTAATTGCACACTTGTCACAGAGTAAGAACCAATAAAATAATGGTTGGCCTGATCATTCTAGGAATGTCCTTGTATTTTATTGCTTTTTGAGGGGGGAGGGGAAGGGATGGAGTCCTTAGGTACAGAGGATTGTGTTGGCCATACTCTTCCATTTCAACACTCTTTCATCATCTGTCTGTGCCTCCTAACTTTGGTGTTTATTTGCACTTCTGTTATTTGTTATTTATTTATTTACTCCTGTCATACTCCTTCACCACTCTCCTATTTCCCTCCCCCTGATGACAACTGTTCCAGTGTGTTACCCAGTCATCATTTATTTAGACGTATCCTGGTAAAACACACAGTATTTAAATACATATATTTTTAATAAAAAGGGTTGTGCTGTATACCTCATTCTATTTCTTTTGTTTTCGCATATAACACATTTTTTAAGTCCTATCCATTTTGCTGTGTGAACACCTGGTCTGTTGTCAGCAGTATATGCATTATAGTGCTCTGTGGGGAGTTACCCCTTTTTACTTATTCATAAGAAACACATTTTAAAGGTCTCTCTCATAGACACACACTAGGTCACATTTACAGTCATTTGTTTTTTGATTATTATTATTATTATTATTACTTTAATTAATTAATTAATTATTTTGAAAGAGACAGAGACAACATGATGGGGGGGACAGAGAGAGAGAGAGAGAGAGAGAGAGAGAGAGAGAATCCCAAGCAGGCTCCTCGCTGTCAATGCAGAACCCAATGCGGGGCTTGAACCCACGAACCTCCAGATTATGACTTGAGCTGAAACAAAAAGTTGGACACTTACAACTGACTGAGCCACCCAGGTGCCCCTAATTACTTACCATTTTGAATTGAATTTTATTAAGTCCAAGTTCCTAGAACCTAAATGTGTTTCTGTTATTTTCTTAATTGGGTTGCATTCATAGTTGTTTATTTCCTCATGTATACGTTAATTTTGTGTGTGTGAGTTTATATTTGGCAGAAGATAATCTATGGGAATCTTGAGAGGTGGGATTAAGGGTGCTTTCTTCTAGAACGTATTTGGGATTTTTTTTTGTTTGTTTTGGGAGTTTTGTTTGTTTGCTTTGCTGGTCAGTGGGGACACTTTCAGCCTGGGACCACTAGAATTATCATAGTGTGAGGTTTCCCTTGAGGTACTATACATTTCAATCCCATACATACATGAGGGCAGTCAGTGATTACAAATGCTCCGAAGAAACAACTATGTCTCTTGAAATGTGAGAGCTTTGGCAAGGCAGACATTTTTCCTCTTAACTCTCTTTGCCCAAGGGCAGATTTCTTTTATATCTAATACTTTCACTAAAATGTAATCCTTTTAAGAGCTGTAGTTTTAAGAAAAGGTTTCAGGCTTATCTCCTCCTGCAAAGTGGGTCCTAGGACTAGTTTTCTTTTCTCTCTCCTCAGATTCCAAATCCCAAACTGGGAATTCCTGGTTTCAGCATCCGTTCCCAGACAACCCTAACTTTAGAGTTTTTCCTCCTTCTCCAGTCACAATTCCATGATGTTTGTCATGTTTGTGGTTGCTGCTTGTTTTTGTTTTTGCCTTTGGACATGGCTCTTACTTTCCAGAGAGCTCGGAGACTCATTTAAAAATATTGATTTTATTTTTATCCTAAGAGAAATGTCTATCGATTTGGAGAAATAAGGGAGTGCAAACAGTGTGTGTGAGGAGAGATGAACATAATTTCACTTCAAAAAACTTCTTTGTAGAATGGAAAACAGATTGAGGGGGGAAGCTGAGAAAAATAGGTAAATGAAGAGGCTATCTCACCAATCTAGGAAGAGTATTATGGTAGCTTATTCTAAAGTACTGGAAATAGGGCTGTAAAAAGCATTAAATTCAAAAGCTGTTGGGAGATAAAAATGGAAAATTGGGTGGGGTTAAACAGGTTTCCTGGCACATGTAAGTGACAGGGAAACAGGAATCAAGGTAGATTAGTGGGAAGGATCAGGGTTCAATTCTGGGTAAATTGACTTTGAGATGTCTCTGAGATATTCAAGTAGAGATTTCAGTTAGGCAACTGGGTACAGGGCCTGGGTTTCTGAAGAGAAGTTGGTGGTGGACATAATCACGTATGAGCCTGTTTCGTTTCGTGTTTCCGTTGGTCATTGAAGTGATGGATGTTGATGAGTTCATCTTCTGAAGCATACAGAGGGAAAAAAGATGAGATTAGGATCAAAATTTAAGAAGCTTTAGTATTTAACACCTAGGTAAATGAAGATGAGGCTAAAAGAGAGGATAAAATTGGTGGCAAAAGAGAGAAAACCAGAAGGGTATACTGTTCTGAAAGCTAAGAAGAAAGTGTATTTTCAAAAGAAAGGGATCTCAGTATAGTAAGGGTGTTATTTCTGTCTAAATTGAGGTGTAAGTTTACCAAAGGTTTTTGGTAAACAACCTTTGGTTTGCTTGAGAGAGAGAGGGGGAGAGAGGGATAGAGAGAAACAGAGCATGTGCACGCAAGCAGAGAAGAGGGCAGAGGAAGAGAGAGAAAGAATCTCAAGTAGCCTCCAAGCTCAGTATAGAGCCTGACATGGGGCTCATCCCAGGACCCTGGGATCATGACCTGAGCCAAAACCAGGAGTCAGATGCCCAACCTGATGAGGTTCTTGAGCAAATACCTAAGAAAGAATTCTTGAGACATCTTTGGTGCAAAAAGGTGATTTTATTAAAGCACAAGGACAGAACCTGTGGACAGAAAGAGTTGAACTGGGGTTGTGAGGAGTGACTGATTATATATTTTTAAGTTTATGGAGGGAGGAGGATAGAGATAAAGTAAGTTTCTAAGCAATTTGGAAGCAAGGCTTTCAGGACCTTGAAGGACTAGCTGCTGCTAAGATAAGGTTACTTTAATCTTTAATAAAACAAAACATTAAGGCAGTAAGGCAGCCGTGAGTTCCTTGAGGAAGGTCACGTTCTGCATGTTTTAAATGTCTATCAGTGGACTGCAGGCTGTAAGGAGATTTAATTTCAGCTACATTTTTCTTGCCTTTGTTTCCTTCATCAAACTGTGCCACCGAGGCACCCATGAGCCTACATTTGTGACAAAATTGCAAAGAAATAAGCACACACACACACACACACACCTGAATGCATGTAAAACTGGAGAAATCTACAGAAGATCAATGGATGTATCAATGTCAGTATCCTGGTTGTGATGCTGTATTATAGTTTTGCCAGATGTTCCACTGGGAAATACCAGATAAAGTGTACAGGAGATTCGTCTAAGGGAATGAATAGGAAAGAAGACACAGAAGGAGGTCTCTAGGAATGGAGTCTCTCTGCCTCGACAAACTTCAGAGACTATTGGAACATGAAAACGCCTAGTTTGCATAAACGTACAAGAGAAGTGGGAATAACAACACGGAGAGATTAATGATAAGTACGTACTTGTGCAGCACACTGCCCACTTTGCCCCGTAAGGGTTAAATTGTAGTGTAGGGCTAACCTGTAGCCTTAAGAAATATCAGCTAGGTTTTAACACTGTAGATTAAGAGATAACAGCCTTGTCCTATCAATCAAGGGAACAAAAGTTGAAGGAAAATCAACTGGATTAGTGTTTGATTGGATTGGGGCAAGGGCATGTCTGAACTGTTTCCACCCCCATCTGGGAACTATTTCTTTGTTCTGTTCCCAGGTGATGTGGTCGGCTCTAAAAACTCTACCCCGGCTGTTCGAGACTGCACTCTGGTCAAGAGTGTTGGTCGTGATCGGTTGGCCTTGCCTCTCATTGCAATAAACTTTGCTGTGACTGTCACTGGTGCCCGTAGCATTCTGTTTCCGGAGTCGTGTGGATGCAAGATAACCACTTCCTGTTTGGTGCTGCCCCATTGGAATTGTTTTCGGCTCAAATAAACTCTTACAATTTTTAATTCTTTGTATTTTAGAGAGAAAGAGAGAAAATAAGTGTGAGCGGGAGGGAAAAGGGCAGAGGGAGAGAGAGAATTCCAAGCAGGCTCTACGCTGTCAGCACAGAGCCTACATGGGGCTCGATCCCATGATCCTGAGATCCTGACCTGAACTGAAATCAAGAGTCAGCCATTTAACCGACTGAGCTACCCAAGCACCCTTAAACTCTTATGCTTTAAAAAAAATTTTTTTAATGTTTATTTTCGGGATACAGAGAGACAGAGTGGGGGAGGGGCAGAGAGAGAGGGGGAGACACAGAATCTGAGGCAGGCTCCAGGCTCTGAGCGGTGGCACAGAGCCTCACGTGGGGCCTGAACTCACAAAGCACAGGGTCATGACCTGGGCCGAAGTCAGACGCTCAACTGACTGAGCCATCCACGTGCCCCAAACACTTGTACTTTTTGATATGCCTTAGTTTGTGTGTGTATGAGGGTTTTGTTTGGGGGTTTGTTGTTTTTAGCAAATTTAAGAAGGAAAGAGCAAAGGGCAAGGAGGGCTGAAGATTGGGGGGGGTGGGGTGAGGTGTGGTGCATTAGTGATAAAGGCACTGCACACTGGAGACTTTTCTTCTCAGCAAATCACCTCCCACTCTGTCTGCCCCTCCTGCCCTCATGCAGGTTTTCACCTGGCTGCAAAGCACTCCATAGTCTCAGGTTCCATTGGGACGCAGTCAGAACATCACCTTCTGGTCTTGTCTGCCGTGACAGCAAGGCAATTGTTAACAATTAGAACCAGGAAGCTCTTTTCTGCTCTCAAATAATTGGAGCATTGAAAATGACTACAAAAGTCAGGAGGAAAGCATTCTTCTCTGATTTTCCCCTTCCAAAATCTCCTCCTCTCAGGCCCCAGGCCCTGGACCAGACTTTCTTATCAACATTCAGGCACTAAAAATGTCATTTTGTGACCTTGACCAACTCTTTTAACTACAATGATCTTTTTTCCTCACCTTTATAATGCAGCTCAAGGACTTAACCTAAAGCAGGTGTACCATTTGCCTTCAAAGCTTATTTTACATGATAATCAGTTGTCCAGTGCTAAAAAGATCTTACAAGATAACACTCCTGTGGGAAACAGGAGAGCTTCATTTTTATCTTTCCAATCATTTCTAATTTGATAGATAAGAAATTGTATTCCCTCTTAAATATAACTGTTTGGTTGTAATTCGAATTTGCATTCTTTCCACAATATGTTTTCCAATAACCCACACTTTTTTATTAATTTCCTGATTATATTCCTATCCCCCTTACTGAGCAGGTTCCTTCATGTTCCTCTGTGTGCCTTGCCCATCATGCACTGCGGGCATTCTACCCCCTTGGTTGCTTGCCTGTTGATTTCCTTCTTCCGTTCCTCCCACACCTTCCTATCTTTCTCTCTCTGAACTTACTTATTATTTTTTTTTAATGTAGTGAGAGGATAATACCCCACAGAGCTGAGAAGTTATTTTTTTAACTTTATTTATTTGTTTTGAGAGAGAGAGAGAGGAACACAGAGAGAGAACCCCAAGCAGGAGCTGCAGTGTCAGCACAGAGCCCAGTGTGAGGCTCGAACTAATGAACAGAACTGTGAAATCAGGACCTGAGCCAAAACCAAAAGTCAGGTGCTTAACTGACTGAGCCACCCAGGTGCCCCAGTTGAGAAGTGATGTAATGAATGGACTCCTGTAAAGTATTTAGATCCTGAGATCAATATATGGTAACTATCATTATGCCTGACCTATTATTAATGTCTCATAAATAACAACTTGGACTAGAAAATCTCTAAGAGGTGTTCCAGCTATTATTTTAATCTAATTTAATGGTGATTATTTCATAATTTTAATGAGTTCTTACATTATAATGAGCTCTCATTTTTTTTTTAATGGCAGGTTATTAACCTGAGAAGATAATGTAATAACGTTAAAATGATGCAGTGGTGGTGGGCTTCCACAAGGACGAAACTGGTTTTATTAAGTGCTCAAATACTCATTTTAGTAGAAACTGTGGTTATATAAAGTAACTTCAAAATTAAATGACTAAAAGAAACAGAAAAGACAAACAGCAAAACAAAGGTAGAAAATATTTTTTAGTGAATATTAAATCTTGGATATATTTATTGTCATTGTGACAGTGGCATGCTTTTATAATTTTGAATAATTTAAAATAAATTTTACCTTGAAGAAATATACCTAACCAATAAAAGGAGAAAGATAGTCTGTACTCTCCTATAGGTGGAAAAAAAAAAAAAGTCTTATCACACCTATCGGTCTTTGTGACATTCATGACTCATGGCAGGCTATGGCTAAGCATTCAAATACATTGTCCAGATAGAAAATATTCTCAGTAGTATTCTCTACCCAATGTACTTGGTTACAAATAAAATGTTGTCTAAGAATAAAAGAAAACAAAACAAACAAAAACAAAAAAAAATGCTAAGATTGAGAATGGTGTTATTATATTAAGAGGAATATAATGCTGTAAATAACTAATTTTTTTTCTCCAACTTTTTCTTCCATCAGCCTCTTTCCCTGTCTCTTAAGGCCATTAAGAATTTGAAAACAAAAAGCAAGCTAGCACTGTAGTGGTTGTTTTTAAGTTTTATTAAAGGCTCATTTCCTCTAACTTGGTTCACACCCTAAGAGAAGAATTCCTTGGGAGGAGACAGTTGAGCAATGTCCTTGAAAATCTTTGTATAATCAGTAGAATTGTATTCCCCTAGGAGTGATTCTTTTCTTTTTTTTTTTTTTTTTATCATGCACAGTTTACTTTAGTGGATAACAAATGCCCATACAGCCAAAGTTATCAATGTCCAAATACTTTTATCTTGTAATTGAAATTGTTTTATACACTCTAAAGTACAAATGTTTGCTTCATACAACTGTTTTGTTATTATCGTAACCTGAATTTGCCCTTATCAAAATAATTTTATGTTTCTCATACATAGGCAATAGATATACTCCTCAAAAGATAATTATAATATCTTTTTAATACAACATGTGAGTTCATTACTTAAAGAAACCTCTAGAGGAGTATTTTTGGTAAAGTCATGATTCATTTTATACTATAAAAAATCAAGCAATGAGTCGTATTTTAGAAACAAGGTAGATATCTATTACATGAGTTCATATTATATATTTACAAATTTTTAAGTTTTTATTTATTTTAAACCTATTTAATTGTATGTTTTAGCTTGTTAAACAAATATATGTTATGAATAATATCTTTTTAAAAGCATACATGAAGGGTGCCTGTGTGGCTCAGTCAATTGAGCGTCCGACTTTGACTCAGGCCATGATTTCACAGCTCGTGGGTTCAAGACCCACATCAGGCTCTGTGCTGACAGAGCCTGATTCTGTGTCTCCCTCTCTCTCTCTGCCCCTCCCCTGCTCATGCTCTGTCTCTCTCTGTCTGTCTCTCAAAAATAAATAAACATTAAAACATATTTTTAAAAAAAGCATACATGAAAAGCAGCTTATCCCAAATTCATTTTGAGTTTCTAAAAATGTTTTGCTACATAAATTATATGACACAGAGATGATACCCTATAATGTAGAGGATATAGCCTCAGCTTTTTTGCACATAAGCACTGAATGCATGAGAATAGAGCATACATACAAGAAATGAAGTTGTGCCACATTGAAAAGAAACTGTGAATTAGTGGTGTTAAAGGAAAACCTTTACATTACACATTAAAGTTAATTAAGTCCCAATTAAGAAGAAAAGTGTTAAGTTTTTAACATTCATTGAAAAGAAGCTAAGCAAGAGCAAAGATGTGTGATACCATAAGGTTTTTATTAGAAATTAACATTTAAGAGTAGTATCCAGTAACACCCGTTACCAAAATTATAATCAAGGATGCGAATTACTTTTTTTGCCTTTCTCACATGATTTCAAAGTGGCCAAACAGAACAGAGGATCTAAAAGTGGGCAAAGGATGCTGAAACACTGGTACAATAGGAAACAATTGCAAGAAAGTTTGTATATTCTATAGTCACTCTTTTCAAAATGGTAGCCAGTTTTGGCCATTTAAAATTAACTAAGGTAACATTACATTAGAGGTTGAATTTGTCAGTCACACCAGCCACATTT
Source organism: Lynx rufus (assembly GCF_022079265.1). Taxonomy (NCBI): domain Eukaryota; kingdom Metazoa; phylum Chordata; class Mammalia; order Carnivora; family Felidae; genus Lynx; species Lynx rufus. The sequence goes on from NW_025814878.1 coordinate 8,514,939, forward strand.
CCTGTGTTCAATACCTACATGGAGGCTGGGGGCTGCCATATTGGGCACCAAAGGTACAATTTCCATCACCATGGAAAGCTTTATTGGATAGTAGTGTCCTATAATTGCCAGATTTGGAAAAGGCATCCATGAAAATGTGGATTATTTTCAAATAGCCCCAGGGCTATTCAGACTTTATAAAGTAGTGATGACAGGGGCGCCTGGGTGGCGCAGTCGGTTGGGCGTCCGACTTCAGCCAGGTCACGATCTCGCGGTCCGTGAGTTCGAGCCCCGCGTCAGGCTCTGGGCTGATGGCTCAGAGCCTGGAGCCTGTTTCCGATTCTGTGTCTCCCTCTCTCTCTGCCCCTCCCCCGTTCATGCTCTGTCTCTCTCTGTCCCAAAAATAAATAAACGTTGAAAAAAAAAAAAATTAAAGTAGTGATGACATAGTAGTGTTACGGAACTTGATCTGGAGCACCTGGCAGAAGAACCAAGTGGCACTTGGAGATCGTGGAAGGCAGAAGGTTTATTTCTGGCGGGCTCAGAGGAGATCACTCTCCAGAGGTGGAGCCAGGTCTGTGCCACCAGAGCTTAGGCAGAGGGGACAATTTGTTGTCTGTTACTTCCGCATTCCTAGTAATTTGGCACCTGAGGCAAGCGGGGTAGGAATGAGAACCTGGAAGGGGAGTCTTCGGGAGGGGACTGGAATTACCCTATCATGAATTTTTCCCTATCAGTAGAAATAAGCACCTATAGTATTAAAAGGTAATATAGTCTTATGAGAAGAACACAAAATTTGGCCTCAGATAATTCTGGATTCAAATATCACCTCTGGTAAATGACCTTAGACCCATTGCTTTTAGTCTCTAAGTCTTTATCTTTTTATTTCCAAAATAGGATAACATGATGCTTACATCATAAGAAGTTTATAAGTATTAGAAAATTATGTATGGAAAGTGCTTCCTATAGTGGCTGACACATAGTAGGTATTCAGCTATGGTAGTTATTATTTTTATTCAAAAATGTTAAAAGAACAATGCAGCTGATCATACACAGAAGTTATACCCTTCAGTAAAATGTGAGTTTCTTTGCTAGGAAACGTTTTTTTATAAAGCCTCAGTTAATTTCAGAAGTTTTACACCAAAAAATATTTGTGATCACAGTAATCACAGGACAGGGAGGAAATGACCAAGCCAAGACAGGAAGATACATAACCTCAAAGAAATCAGTGAGTCTGGAGGAGGATAGTGAAAGAATAAACTGGTATGAAAGGAAAAGTAAGCGATGATAAAAGAAGGGTGCATATATCCAGGGGCTGAAAGGAGAAAAGCTAATCTCACATGAAGTGTCTCCCAGAAATATACCAGAAATAAGTATGAAGCATAATGACATAATCAAATAAGGAAAGAAAAGTCACTTCTCACTTACATGACTGTGAGGAAACAGTTTTTCTATAAAACTATTTGTCCTGTGCCAGAGAAGCAAATGTGTCTCAACGATTCAACAGAAAAAAAGGTGGCAAAACTGCTAAAGAACATCTACTCCTGGGGTGCTTTATAACTTTAAACAAGTCACTCAAAATTGCTGTGCCACTGTTTGTGATACACAGATTGCATAGGTTGGACCACATGATGCTTAATCCCTCCAGATTCAGTAAGCAAAATTTACAGTAGGTCATTTGGTTCTGAAACCAAAATTTGCACTCTCTGAGACCATTCATCGGAAAGAGGCATTCCAAAAAAAGGCATATAGCCCAATGTCTGGTGGCACATACGTTACAGATAACCCAAATGTCACTATGGCCAAACCATATTCTCCATAGTAGAGAATAAAGGAATCAAAAAGACAAAATTTCAGAGCTAGGAAGGGATCTCCGGTGTTGTCCGTATATTCCATGGAGAAAGCATCCAGCGTCTGAAATTAACCTGGACACTTGGAAAGACAGGATGTGTGGAAGAGGAAGAAACTCACTTCTGTCACAGAAGACTGGGGCTTTTTAATGCCCACTAGTAGTAGGAATATATTGAATGAAATGAGAAACAAGGTGAAGAACTTAGAAAACTGTTGAGGTGGCCCAGAGGCCTCAGAGTCAGGAATCAATTTCCATTTGATTCTGAAAAATGAAGTCAAGACTATATAAAGACAGTAACAAAACCTTTTATTAGTATTCAACATCTATACACTGACCACCCACGTGTGCCATGCATAAGTAGTGGTAGGTACTCGGAATGCCATGATGAACGAAACAATTACAATCCCAGCCCTTTGAAACTTAAAAACCATCCATGTCTAAAATTAGGGCATTTCACTTGTCACAATGTACACAGTCAGTTTAATAAACAAATATATTTGTGCCGATAAAAGCATTAGTTTAGAAAAGTCAGCCTCATTAAGGGTCTATTGTTAAACCTCATCCACCATGTGATGAAGCACTGGGAGGGGTTGATGAAACTGACCAGAAGAAGTTGATGAAACTGACCAGAAGGTGGCAATACAGAACTCCTCTCTCTCTGCTGTCCAAACTACTGTGGCCAAAAAAACCACATTGCTTGTATCTAGCCTACAACACCCCCGTTACAAGTGCAAATCATACTTTTCATTTTAGTCATTTGCATTAGGCATGCTATGTATATTTTTATCACCAGACAGTATAGGCATTGTCAGATTTATAGTTTTTTATTGATAATCAGCTAGCTTAAAACTGCAATGTTATAGGGGTGCCTGGGTAGCTTGGGTACATCCAACTTTGGCTCAGATCATGATCTCACATTTTGGGAGTTCAAGGCCCACATTGGACTCACTGTTATCAGCACAGAGCCCACTTCCAATCCTCTGTCCTCTTCTCTCTCTGCGCCTCCCCCACTCATACTGCCTCCCTCAAAAATAAACATTTTTTTTTTTAAAAGTGCAATGTCATAAAAATCTCAGTTCTCAAGGCCCATAGGAAGACATCTTTTGCAGTTACTCAACCTCTTCATCCTTTATCCATTTTCAAAAAGGTGCAGAGCAAGATTTATGAGCATAAGGTAGAATTCTCCTATCAAAATTAGTTGCTTATTTTTTGAATTAGAATTCTTGCCTTGAAATGCAGTTATTTGCTTATTGTATTATACAAATTTTCCAGTATATTTTATGTTTCCTGAAAAAAGTTCTGGTTTTGGCCTTCATTAGTTATGCAAAATAAGTTTACCTCTCCAACTGAAATTCAACATAAAAATATTGCAAAGTTGCTTGCTCTACTTTTTCCCATGGGACCAGCTAAATATTCAGCTGCTCAATTTTTAATCAGCTGGGTTTACTTGATAATAGATATAACACTGGTAATTTAAAATTATGAATTGGTCAGTCTCATTCATAAAAATGTGGGAGTACCTTGCTCTCTATCTAAGCAGCATAAGTACTACTCACTACTCTAGAAATCTAAAAGTAATTGGAAAATAAGGATTCATATTTAATTCCAGATGGTGCTATAGTTGCTTAAAGTTAAACCTCTGATAAAAAGAAAGACATAATAAAAACTGTAGATGTTTTCTTTTTGCAGAAGTGAAAAATACACTATAGCTCCTAGTATATAGGTCAAACAGGGTGTTTGTCAAAGATCAATGTGCTAATGATCAAGTTTAGGAAAAGGACCAAATAGTCAAGGAGAACCATTGAATTCTTTCTAAATTCATCACTAAAATATATAAAAAGACTAAAAAAGAAAATTTAAATTTCAGTAATATTGAAGTTTAAGCAACTTCCAAAATCTAGGAGGAATTTTATTAGCTATAAAGGTGATGGAACTGGGTAGGAAATGGAATCAGTGATAAGCCATGTTCTGCTACACAAAGAATAGAAAGAAAATTTATTCTCCCCTCTACTAGCTGAAGCTCTCCTTTTGTGATGAATCCAGAACCCAGACATGCATTGATAATGGGAGTAATAATAATAATGGCAAGAAAATTTTACAGGTTTGAAAAAAACTAGGTAGATCAAAAGTGCATATTTTTTACAATTGCAATCCAGAGGTCCTGATTTTTAATAATATATATATATTTGGATCATTAAGACTAATATTCCATATCAGGGTGCCTGGGTGGCTCAGTCTGTTGAGCATCCAACTTAGGCTCAGGTCATGGTCTCATGGCTTAGGAGTTGAAGCCCCACATCAGCTTTGTGCTGACAGCTCAGAACTTGGAGCCCACTTTGGATTCTGTATCTCTCTCTCTCTCTCTATCTCTCTGCCCCTCCCCTGCTTGCATTCTGTCTCTCACTCTTAAAACTAAACATTAAAATTTTTTTTTAAAAAAAGACTAATAATATTCCATATCTTGGAGGTCTGTCCACACCACCTCTAATCAGCAAAAATCCATGAATTTTATGGTTTTCCCTGCTACAAATATTTCTAGAAATCCTTTAATACATTTTCAATTATAGGGGCACCTGGCTGGCTCAGTCAGTTAAGCTTTGGCTCAGTTCATGATCTCATGGTTCATGGGTTCAAGTCCTACGTCGGGCTCTGTGCTGACAGCTCAGAGCCTGGAGCCTCCTTCAGATTCTGTATGTCCCTCTCTCTCTGTCCCTCTCCCACTCATACTCTGTCTTTCTCTCTCTCAAAAATAAAACAAACATTAAGAAAAAAACATTTTCGGGGCGCCTGGGTGGCGCAGTCGGTTAAGCGTCCGACTTCAGCCAGGTCACGATCTCGCGGTCCGTGAGTTCGAGCCCCGCGTCAGGCTCTGGGCTGATGGCTCAGAGCCTGGAGCCTGTTTCCGATTCTGTGTCTCCCTCTCTCTCTGCCGCTCCCCCGTTCATGCTCTGTCTCTCTCTGTCCCAAAAAAATAAATAAATAAACGTTGAAAAAAAAAAATTAAGAAAAAAACATTTTCAATTATAATCTGAATTCATAAATCATGGTGACTTTGATGAGCAGTCTCTATCAATCTTTATATAAGAGCTAATAATTCAAGTAATATACATTTATAAAATATCTAAACATAAACACTAAGAAAAAGAATACAATTAAATAATATTGATTTGAGTAGGAAAAGTAGGGGAAGAAAGAAAGAGGAAGAACAATAAATATGCATTGCTAATATTTAAGAGTCAGTAAATACCATCTAAATATATAGAACATGCAGAGACACTAAATTGTATTAGAAGTAGGTACTGGTATAAAGACAGCCACTAAAATAAAAATATGAAGCTATCAAATTAGCAATTAATTACACATACATGAAAAATAAAAGAAAACCAAGCTGTATAATGAAATATATTAACACACACACAGAGAAAACAAGGAGCATAACAAACTATGATGACAGAGTTAACACTAAACGTGTCTATCATATTGGGAAACACAAATGGACTAAACTCACCCATTAAGAAAAGACTTTCTGATCGTATCTCAAAGCAGACTCAACTCTCTGCTATGTACAAGAAATACATCTATAGTACAATGACTCTTAAAGTTTGAAATATTTTTACTAAGATCTAAAAATACCAAACAACAAGCATAAAAATAATAGGTCACATTCTCAATATCAGATGGAGTATGTTAAAAGCAAAAAAAAAAAAAAAAAAGAAGAGAGAGAGAAAGCATTTATATTGTTTAATTTTTTAAAAGAGAAAGCATTAAAAAAAGCATTAAACCACTTAAAAATTATAGAGAACAAATGCACACTAATAACTGGATATTTATCAACTATCATAGCATACAAATTCATTTATCAACATGTGAACTAAAGGACATCCATCCAAAATTTGTTTCCAATGTCAAGACTGATGATACCCTTCCCCCCAACGCCCCGCTGACATACCAAGAAGGTATGAAAGTTTTATCACTTAAAAAGTGAGGTTTTCTAGGTAGAGCAAAGTTTCCCAGGAGTGTCTAAAAGAAGTCAGAACAGACAGGACACAGGTTTGGGGGTTTCAGTGTGGCCAGAGATGGAGTGGAGCCAAGGTGAGGGCTCCCTGGAGGCAGGAGTTGATGCGGTTTCAACTTCCCACCAGAACCAAAGGAGGGAGCACGGGCTTTCTTATCAGCTTGTCCAGATTCAAGCAGAAGGAGGAGAGGTAACACACACCAAAATGTATGCAGTCAGCCTCTTTATTGTAGTATTAAAGAACTGAACAGCTAAACCGAGCATCAAGGAATTATAAAAATGGCAACTTCAGGAAACAGCTACCACTTCTGAAGCTGGAGAAACGAAAGCAAGAAGTTGGAATTATGAAACTTAGATGCTTCCAAGAAAGGGTCCGTGGAGGGGCTCTGGGGTGGCTCAGTCAGTTGGGCATCGGACTTCAGCTCAGGTCATGATCTCATCGCTCGTGGGTTTGAGCCCCATGTCGGGCTCTGTGCGCCTGCTTCGGAGTCTGTGTCTCCCTCTCTCTCTGCCCCTCCCCTGCTCACACAATGTCTCTATCTCAAAAATAAATAAACATCAAAAAAGAAAGAAAGAAAGAAAAAAGAAGGGCTCCGTGGAGCTGAAACTCTGAGTAGGGGTGTCTGCTTGACTGGTGCTGCTATCTCTCACCTTGGAGAAAGGCCATAGGGATAGTACCAGGACCTCCAAGAGAGCCAATAGGAATCGTTAGGTTTCGGCACCCTCGAATTTCTCTATTCTGGTCACACCTTCCAGAGAGGGACAGGGCTTACTATTGGGACAGCAAGAGGAAGTTGCAGCGGCTTCCACTTGATTCCTTCTACCATAATGTCCCTTCCTCCGTAGATCAGAGAGCTGGGTCCTGCCAGCTGTGCCACTTGCATATTCCAATTATGCATTCCATAAATGGGGAACTAACCACAAGATGAACCAAGGCGCCACTGTGATTCAAACTTGGGACAAAGCTCCATCTCTCATCTGACTGTGACCTTCACTCTGAAAGGTGGAACAAAACAGCATTTCGAATTCTTAGACATGAACATCAGTTTAGAGCTATGTGCCTGATAATTCTTGGAAAGCCAGAATATTTCCTTCTTTCCCTGTACATAGCCACTCTGGCGAATGACTCGGGGGGAATTTTACAATATAATCTTGTGTCAGTTGTGCAGAATCCTTCCTTAGAAGAAGAGTCTGATCTCCCCTCCGTAAGAGACTCTGAGCATTGCAATCGCCTCCTAGGAAACCAGATTTAGAAATACTTTTTTCTGCCATTTGGATCTAAAACATGTAAGTAGGCTGTCAATCTATTTTAGTCCGAAGGACACTGTGATCAAATAGCTTCCACCACGGATCCCTTCAGGACAAAATGTGCTGAAACTTTGAAACCTGGTATCTATTAGGGTAAATGTGTCCACCTTGTCTTTGGTGATTAGGAGCTGCCCCAGCCTCTGCCGCTCCGCCGTCTCCAGTGAAATGAATGAGCCCACCTCTCACCATCATATTCACTGGACAGAGAACAGCCGTCACAGAGCTTTTCAAGGTTGCTCCTGTTCCCCTCACCAAGGTGTTTCTCAATGCCTTAGTGAAGGTCCTCTTATATAACTGGGGCATTCAGGCAGCTCAACCTCATTAAATGTAAGTCACCACTGAATCTAAATTTTTGTCAACCAACTAAATGTTTAGAGAAAAGTGGGTTACAGAGTTAATACCTTAATGTTTAAGAACCTTTCCAAAAACAATAACATGCCTTCTTTAAAACATCACCAGAAGGTCATCTAGATCGCTACCTGCAGCAAAATATTTAAAAAAAAAATTTTTAATGTTTATTTATTTTTGACAGAGAGAGAGAGAGAGAGACAGAGCATGAGCAGGAAAAGGGCAGAGAGAGAGGGAGACACCGAATCCGAAACAGGCTCCAGGCTCCGAGCTGTCAGCCCAGAGCCCGATGCGGGGCTCGAACTCACAGACCGCGAGATCATGACCTGAGCCAAAGTCGGACGCCCAACCGACTGAGCCACCCAGGCGCCCCTGCAGGAAAATATTTTAAAGATCTTATTTTTCCCCTTCTTTTTTTAATATGTTGAATTCAAAGAGTAAATATTGTACTTTCCTCACACATAATTACCTTCAATAAACAACAACAAAAACACAGGCACTATCAGGGATACAAGGCTCTTATGTTGCCTAAGAGGTCCCAGATTACAAATCTGAGAAGAGAATAGTACACCTGAAACTTAAATAGTTTATTAACTCGCAAGCCTATGTCAGTCCGTGACAGAGCAAGTGGAAAGAAATAATAAGGTATATTAGTCTTCTAGGGCTAATGTAACAAATTGCCACTAACTGGGTGGCTTGAAACATGAAGAATTACTTCATTCTCTCAAAGTTCTGGGGGCCAAAAGTCCAAAATCTAGCTATCAGCTGTGTTAGTTTCTTCTGAGATCTCTAGGGGAGAATCTATTTCATGCTTTTATCCCAGCTTCTGGTAGCTGCCAGCAATCTGGTGTTTTGGGCTTATAGACACATTACTTCAATCTCTGCCTCTATCTTGAATTCCCTTCTTCTCTGTATCTCTGTGTCTTTCCTGCTTCTGAAAAGGATACTAGTCAGTGGACTTAGGGCCCATGGATAATCCAGGATGATCTCATCTTCACCTCCTAAACTGTTACATCTGCAAAAACTCTTTCTTTTTCCCCCCAAAAGGTCACATTCATAGGTGTAAATGACATATTTTGGAGGGGGTTGAGGACCACCATTCAACCACTACATGAGAAAAGTAGAATTCTGTATTAGGTGGGGGGGGAGGGCAAGGAACCCAATCAGTTAAAATAAGCAGAAGTACAACGAGCAATATTCCTTTTTTTAAAAATGTAATCATGCTAGTTCCAGTTGTGTTTTGGGGATGTAATCTCACTGCAGCCCATTTCTTCTGCTAATTATAACTAAAACTTTTGGTAAAATACCTGCCCGCCTCCAGCCAAAGCGACTACCTAAGGGCTATGAAAAATACTGACCAGAGAAGTAAGAAACAGAGAGAAACGCATAGAAAACAACAAAATGGCAGACTTAAATCCAACTATATAACTACATTAAATGGTAAGGTTCTAAACAAACACTGCCAATCTATGTCATTCAGAATTTCCTAGCAGTCACAGTAAACAAATAAAAAGAAACCCTTATCATGAAATATTGTAATTTCAACATGCAATCAATAATATAATTTATATATAATATATAATAATATAAATTATATATTATATAATATATAAATGATATATATTATACATAGCATAATTTATATTTCTAATACACAAAATATTAATGACATATATCACATTCTTTTTTGGTACTGTCTTTGAAATCTAGTATGTATTTTGCACTTAAAGTATGTATCAGGTCAGATGAGGCTTAATAGCTCAATAGCTATGCGTAGCCAGTAGCTACTGTATTGGACAGCAGAGCTCTGAACATACCAACTAAAATTGACATCCACACAGTTGATTAAAAAAAAAAAAAAAAAGACCTTATCGGTCTTTAAAAATACTTGCACCAGAATAATCATAGCAGCTTTATTTGTAATTGCTCAAACTGGAAGCAACCCAAACGTCTATCAACTGGCAAATGGATAAACAAGTTGTGATGTGTTCATGCAGCTCAGCAATAAAAAGGAACAAACTATTGATATAAACAACAATGTGAATGAATCTCCAAATCACTATGCTGTGTGAAAGAAGCCAGGCAACAGATGATACGTATCATATGATTCAACTTCTATCAAATTTTAGAAAATGCAAACTAATTCTTAATGATTAAAAGTAGAACAGTGGTTGCCAAGAGAGGTAAGAGTGGATTACCAAGGGGCACAGGAGGAATTGTTTGGAAGTAATGGAACTATTTGTTTACCGTGATTGTTGTGAAGGTTTGACATATGGGTATGTCAAAGTAAACCCTATAAATCCGTGAAATCTATCACATTTCATTTAGACTCTAATGAAGTTTTTGAAAAATTAATAAGTAAGAAATGAAACTAGAAATAAATAACACGTCAGACATCAAAATACCCTGCCACCTGGCAATTTTTATACTCTTTTAAACAATGATTCTGCCAAAAACAAATGTACAGTGCGTTTGGAGAAACCTAAAGAACAATTAGATAATAATTATTACAATAATAACAATAATTATTAAAAATTTTTTTTTAATGTTTACTTATTTTTTGACAGAGAGAGAGACAGAGCATGAGCAGGAGAGGGGCATAGAGAGAGGGAGAAACAGAATCCAAAGCAGGATCCTGGCTCTGAGCTGTCAGCACAGAGCCTGATGTGGGGCTCGAACTCACAGATTGCAAGATCATGACCTGAGCCAAAGTCAGATGCTCAACCGACTGAGCCACCCAGGCACCCCAATAATAACAATAATTCTTATAGAAATGATGACTACTGCCGGATGCTGCATACTCTGAACGTTAAAAACTAAGAGGAAAGAAAAATGTTTATCCCATCTTTCATAAACAGACTATCTCTGGGTAACCCCAGCTGAGGAAGCAAAGCTTTTCTTACAGAATATTTCCAAGTACTCAACATAGAAGAAATGATAGAGTTTTTTTTTTTTAAATCACCATTTTGTAACACCTAATGAAATAGTTCATTAAGCACAGGTTATCACTGAGTAGACTCAGTGAAACACAGGTTAAAAGGGAACATTACAATAAAGGTATTGGGCTGTCATCACCAGAGCCCCCTAAGCAATTTAGCATCATGAAAAGAACAACCGAACACACGCCTCCTAGTATGAGCCAATGTCAAGCTCTCCATAGCACTAAGAATTCCTAACAAGAAAGTGTATCTGGGGCATCTGGGTGGCTCAGTCCAGTTAAGCATCTGACTCTGCTCAGATGTTGATCTCTCCTGAGATTCAACCCAGCATCAGACTGCACTGACAACACAGAGCCTGCTTGGGATTCTCTCTCTCCCTCTCTCTCTGCCTCTCCTCTGTTCTTGTCTCAAAAGAAAAAAGAAAAAAGAAAGCGTGCCTGGATTTAATAAAAAATGTTAGAATGAACTCCCATTTATATGAAGTATGACACCATGAAAAAACAAAGAGATAAATCTAGAATGTCAGATGTCATGTAAGACAATTGGCTCCATTTCAGTAAGAAATCAATGGCAGGAGAAATAAGGGGGGAGGGGGAGGACAATTGCTTTAGGTATAAATATGCTTAAGAGATTTAGCAATTAAAGGCCAAGTGTGGACCATGTTTGAATCCTGAGTTCTAAGAAAGAAAGAAACAAAGAAACAAAGAAACAGAGAAAGAAAGAAGGAGAGGAAGAAAGAATATTGTAAGAAATAATTTTGGGGACAATTTTGAGCATTTAAGTATAGATTGATATATTGAATATTAGGTGCATCAAAGTGCTATTATTGATTTTGTCACTGACAATGTACTGCAGTTATGTAAGAAAATGTCATTTTTTTAAAAGACATGTATACTAAAGTATGTAATTATGAAATAACTTGACATCTAAGGTTTTCCATAAAATAGTTCATCAAAAGAAAAATAATGTTTAAAATATTGGATAAAGCAAATATAGCAAAATCTTAAAAATTGATAAGATAGATGTGTATAAAATTAGGTGAAGCATTCTGTCTACTTCTGGATTTGTTTAAAGTTTTTTCCATGTGAAATGTAGAAAGTCACAAATAATATCTTGTCAATATAACAGAAAAAAGTATCTAGTTCAAGACAGCAAACAGCTCACTCATTTGTCTTCCATCCATCCACGCTGACCCTGAATAAAATAAAAGAATAAAAAGAACAAAACAAGCACAAAAAAAGGATGACTGCAAAATGAGACAGATAATAGGAGAGAGTATCTTTAGTATAGGAGAGACTGTAACAGATTTCTGGAAGACCGAAGGATGTGTGTTAATGGATGAAACCAACAATGAAAACCAGAGCAGAAATACCCTATGTGGTTTCTATAGAGCAAATGAGATACCCTATAGGGATTCCTGCCCCAAGTCAGGAAGGTAAGCAGAGTAGGGGAGAGAACTAGTACTGGAAAGAGGAGGTTAATTGATGATCTATATGTACAACAAAGACACTTCTTTGCTTCTTTGCCATCTCACTGAGCTCATGTAGGTAGCCCACTGAGGGTCACTGTCTGTCCCAGTTTGCCTAGGACTGAAGGGAGGAGCAGGGAAAGGGAGGAGAAACAACTGTTATGACTCTTCCTAAAGAATTTTAATAAGCCTTTCGGAGGAAGCTATGGTTTCTAGTGTCAATATTGGTGCCCAAGAACAAAGTTCTCCTCAAACTGTTAATTGAGTAACCTGGAACTGGACAATCACTCGAAGTAATGGCTGTTCAGTGACACACAGCCCATGCTTCCTCACAGAGAGCTCTCAGTAAAAATTACCATTCAGGAAAAAGAGTAGCAAGAATAAAGACATTTATATTCAACAGAAAGGAAACCCACACCACGTCTTCGGTCTCTTTTCTTCAATGTAAAGAATTTCCAGCTGTTTGAGAATGAATTTCCAGCTATATGAGGATTGGCAGTTTAAAGTAGAAGAACCAACATAAGTACATAAATAAGCAAAAACTGTGCTCAGAGGTGACCAAGATAATTCAGAAGGCCAGATTAATATTCGGAGAGAAGTTTAAGAAGTTATTGTGTCTATAAATAAAACCAGAAGAGCATGAAAAGCAAAATGGAAGAAAGAACGCTTAAAGATTAAAATTATGATTGCTGAAATAAAAAATTAAAGACCAAAAATAGCGTCAGATAATCTTGCAGAATGTCTGTTAAAGAGATTTTAAAAAAAGAAAAAGAAAAAGAGCAGAAGAGACACAGAAGCCAAGCAAGCAGAAGATCTAATATTCAATAAATATTCTCCCAGGTATAGGGAACAAAGATAATGTAGATGTGTAAGTGTTCAGTAAAAAGGTAGAATAGAACGTCTCAGTAATAAGAAATTAAAAAATTAATTAAAAAAATGTATTAAATAAATACATTATCCTATTGAAATTCCAAAAGATTGAAGAAAAAAGAAAAGATTTTAAATGTTATTTGAAAGAGGAAACAACACCCACAAAGAACAGAGACTCAAACTAAGACTGGAGCTTTATTAGATTCCTCCTTTATGTTACAAAAATTTTTAAGACAATTTATTTCAAAATTTCATGGAAAAATTACACTAAGAGAAATGTTTTAGGTGTGTTGGGCAGAAACATAATGCAGTTGCCAAAGTGGGGATTCATAGCCTCGTAATTAGTTTTCAAATCTAAACCACTTTGTTAACTCTGAGTCTTTAGACTGAGAGTCTATAAAGGGTATCTTTGAAGAAGGGCCTTATACGTATAGTTGGCCATAAGTAAAAACTGTGAATCTTTCCCTGAAATTTCTCCAGAGAACCTGAGGCTATTTACTCCCAAGATTACTGGAGAAAGTTGAATAGCCAGTCCTTCCAGAAGAGATTTGATTCTGTCCTGAATCTGGGGACCCCAAAACACTTGATCCCATAGTCAGAGCAGGGACTTATGGAGTCAGTGACAGTCTTGTCTATGTCTATCTTCGAGGGCATGATAGATATACGGGAGTTTGCTCTACTTCTGTATATATTTATAAGCTTTCCTAACAACATATTTAAATATTATCCCAAAGTTCCAAAATGTCCAGTGGAAACAGATATAATTAGCATTTGGTAGAATCTCAAACTCATTCCCTGATACATGGAATGAAGTCCATTTTGGAAGAAAAGGAAGACTGGAAAGTGCTGGAATTGAATGGCTCCTACATCCTCACACTCTCCTCCAGGATAGTGAACAGTAGGAATGCCATGTACCTGGCGAATTGTCAAGATTAGTGCCACCATTAAAGACTTGCGAGGTGCAAGGCTAGTGATTCCTACCATATCCTCATCTAACAAATCTGATTTAGCTGAGCAAAAGCCAGATGGGTTACACAGAGTGGCAGTAGGTTATCGTTACTTTAACCAAGTAGCAAAACCAATCACTGCTGCATTTCCAGATGTGGTATCTGCTGGAGCAAATAAAAACAGCCCTTGATATGAAGGTACTGGCTTGGCAATTTTTCCCATCTCATCAGTGAGGGAAGAGTAGAAGCAATTTGCATTTATATGGTACAAACCAGAGTATACTTTTAATGGATCTTATCCATTCTTCTGCTATCATAATATGTAACTCAAGGGGACATTGATCATTTAGATATACGGAATACCTCATTGATCCATTACATTGATGACATTATTCTAATCGGACCTGGTGAGAAGGAAGTAGCCAGCACCTTAAATTCCTTAGTAACACCTATTAATTAGCCTGAGATGGGAGATAAACGTTACTGTAAGCTCTGCGTCCTGCCTCACTGGTTAAGTTTCTATGGGTCCAGTGATATGAGGCACATCAGAATCTCTCTTCTAGAGTAAGAGACATGTTGCACAGCCCAATATGGAGCAAGGAGAGTAATATGTGCTGAGCCTTAGATTTTAGAGGTAATACACATCTCATTCAGTCAAGCTTCTCCGGCCCATTTACTTTATGTAACCTACAATGTTGCTTGTTTTGAGTAGGGCTCAGAGAAAAAGAAGATCTACAGCAAGTCCAGGCCATGACAGTTGCCCTGATCTGTGAGCTTTATGATGCAGTAGGTAGTAGAAGTATCCAGGGCTGACAGAGATGCTGTATGGAGTCTCTGAAAAGTCCCAGTAAGTAAGAATGATAGTGCAGACTCTTAGGGTTTGGGAGTAAGGTCATGCCTCCTTCTACCAACCACCATTCTTGATTGGAAAAGAATTTTCTTGGCTCTGATAGAAACTGAACATCACACCAGGGGACCAGATATGTACAAGGTTGAATAGTGTCCCCCAAATCTGTGTCCTTCTTAGACTTCAGAATATGACTTTACTTGGAAATAGGGACATTGCAGATGTAATTAGTTAAGATAGGGTTATACTTGAGCATGGTGGATCCTTATCCAATATGACTGGTGCCCTTGTGAGCGGAGAAAAGACACAAAGACACACAGGGAAAAACACTATGTGACAGCAGAGGTAGAAGTTAGAATATGTGTTTACAAGCCAAGAAATGCCAAGGATTGTTGTCCACATCAGAAGCTAAGAAAAAGGCATAGAATAGATTCTTCTTTAGAACTTTCAGAGAGAACACGGCCCTGCCAACACCTTGATTTGAAACTTCTTATCTCCAGACTCTGAGACAATACATTTCTGTTTTATTAGGCCACCTGGTTTGTGGGTGTTTTGTTACAGCAGCTCTAAGAAACTAATACTATAGGCAAGCACACAATCTGTTACACACCTTGGATGAAACTGTAAACCTGCGTATGAACAGCAGCATGTCATTGTAAAATGGAAGTGTTATCTGTGAGACAGATCTGGCTCCAAGAGCTCTGGAGGGCATTGTCAAATGCACGTGGCTCAGCCTCTCATTCCACCTGCTCCTATCGCTTTGCTGTCTTTTCCTTATCCCACACCTATGACGTCATGGGGAATTTTCTAACACGTTAAAGGAAAAACTTGGGCCTACTTCCAAGATCAATTTCTGATATGCCAGCACAGGTGAAAGGAGCAGCCACTGTACTTAAGCCCACTCAGGGGGGAAGGAAAATCCTCCCCGTTGGCAGACATTGGAGTGCTACATACATTTGCTTTGTGTGGAAGGAGAGATGGCCTGGGCTGTCGAACTACACTGATTTATGGACAAATGAATAGATTGGTCAGCTGGGGTGGAACTTGCAAAGAACCAAGTTAGACAACTGATGACTAGAGGGATGCCTGGGTGGCTCAGTTGATTAAGGGTCCAATTTCAGCTCAGGTCATGATCTTGCGGTCCATGAGTTTGAGCCCCATGTCGGGCTCTGTGTTGACAGCTCACATTCTCTGTGTGTGTGTCTTTCTCTCTCAAAAAATAAATAAACATAAAAAAAATGATGACAAGAAAATCTGGATGAGAGCCATGTAGATGAATTCTTTGGAAAACCAAGAAAGTGTGAAAGTATTTGTTTTCTACCAAATGCCTACCAGAGGGCATAGCTGGTGGAGAAGGTTTTCAGTAGTCGAATAGACAAAATTGGTTTTCCTGTGGAGGTAGTGAGTCTCTTTCCCTTGCCTTGTGCTTGTTTAATGATCTATTCGATATGCAAAGTGATCAGATGGCAGAAAAAGAGGCTATGCATGAATGCAACAGCATGGGCTTCCCGTACTAAGGCCAGCCTGTTGACTACAACTGTTGAGTGCCCAATCTGCAAACGGCAGCAGCCAACTCTGATATCTCTGATAAGTCTGACACGGCATCTGTGATTAGGGGGCACAATTTGTAGCAAAGAAAATTGATAATCCCTTCATACCCATGAAATCCATTAACTTTCAATGTGCTTCATCACCCAAATGTAGCACTTTTTTTTTTAATGTTTATTTATTTTTGAGAGAGAGAGAGAGAGAGAGAGTGTGTGAGCAGGGAAGGAGCAGAGAGGGAGGGAGACACAGAATCTGAAGCAGGCTCCAGGTTCTGAGCTGTCAGCAAAGAACCCAACGTGGGGCTCAAAGTCATGAACTGCGAGATCATGACCTGAGCCGAACGCGGATGCTTTAACTGGCTGAGCCACCCAGGCACCCCCCAGATGTAGCTGTCTTGATCAAACAGTGATATGAAATGCTAAAGTCCTAGTACCACATGAGCTGGGAGACAATATCCTGAGACTGAGGTATTGTCTTACAGAATGCAGTCTATGCCTTAAACCAGAGATCAACAGATGCTACATTCTCCCCTATAGCATAGCCATGGTGCACAGGTCTGGAAATCGAGGCAGCAATTCCCCTTACTATAATCTAATTTCCACTGAAAGAATTTCTGCTGAAAGTCTTTATAGCCTTAGATACTGTTGCTTTGAAACTCTTATGGCCTGGAAAAAGAAAGTGTGTACGAGGTTGTGATACAATGAACTGGAAACTGATTACTGGCCATTGTGGGCTCCTCATGCTTCTGTAAAAAAGGGGCAAAGAAAAGGGTTTCTCCAACTGAGCATTATAATTGTCCCAATTCCAGAGGGCATTTGGGTTTCTATTATTCAATGGGATGTGATGAGCTATAATTGGAACCTAGGAGGGGATTTACTGGAATCCTTTAATACACACTCACCCAGTAGTCCTAAATTGAGTCCTTCAGCTGGACAAGACAAGCCCATCAAGTACTCAGATTCTTCAGGAATGAGGGTTTGGGTCACCTTCCCGAGAAAAACCCATCCAGCTAAGGTGCTGGCAGAGGAAAAGGACTTAGGTCTCATGGCCATAGCAGCTATGTTACCAAAGCTTCTTCCCCTACTTTTGCCCCCCAGGTACTTTTTATGAAGAACACAAGTCTAGCTAACACGTAGGTTTCAGAAGAGTCTGACTGGATTGACATCACCTCACACTCAATATGGTAGCTGGTGGGATACCTGATTCATTTGTCCACATTGAGAGGAGATTTAGACTCTTGGGCAGGGAAATCTGGCTGTTGAGGCTGTGAAAGTCTCATAAAAAATAAACAAACAACAACAAAAAAACAAGCTAACAGGGGGTGCCTGTTAAGCTTCTGACTTAACTGCTCCAGCCCCGCATCCGGCTCTGTGCTGCCAGCTCAGATCCTGCCTCCCTCTCTCTGCCCCTCCCCCATTCATTCTCTCTCTCTCTCTCTCTCTCTCTCTCTCTCTGTCAAAAATAAATAAACATTAAAAATTTTTTTTTAAAAAGCTAACAAAATATCAAGGAAATTGTTGATTCCTGAGAAACCAGGGAATTGTATGGGGAATGATGAGTAGTCACAGAGTAATCTATGACTCAACTATATACTCCATTCATCTGGTCATAGTAATATAAATACTGGATATTTACCAAACTAGAATTAAGATTATACGCCATTACGAACATGGAAGACAGGAAGTGTATGTGAATATAAGAGAGGTGAAAACCTCTCTAAGATAGAGTTAAATGCTCATTTTCCATGGTGAGAAGTCAATAGATAATGCCCCAGTATCCAAATCAGGAAGCATGTTATTTAAAGATATGAAGGTATGTACAAATCACACATACCTATAAGTATTCCAATTTGATGCCTTTGGGGAGAGAGAATAACAGGAAGTTATACTTCTGAGAATTTGAGTTTTCTTTTCATTTTGCATTAAAGGACACAGGACATTAAGCAGGAAATAAAGGTATCTTCAGACTGTAGGCTGATTTGGGTGATTCCCCTCACACTCAATCGAATCAAACATCCTGGAAAAAAAAATACATGCAGTTGGAACAACAATGAGTTTCAAAGTAATCATTTGGCTTTTACTCTTTACCAATGTTTGACCCAGCAAATTTTCAAGTTAGTCCAACCGTATTCATTTTTATGTTTCTCTCCTAATTTGCTAAGTGTTAATGGGCATAGATTTTGGTATAACAATAGAAAAAGAAGTTAAAATTAATTGTAAGATTTATTATCAATGTTAATTTCTCATTGTAAACCCCTATCAAATAAACACACAGGTGGTTGGATTGGTTTAGATGTGAAGTTGGGACTTACTTATTAATTTTTATCTTTAGTTCCTGACGAACACTAGGTAAACAAATAAGTATTTTTGTATGTCTACTGTGATAAGGATTTTCAGGATATAATGAGAAAGTATTTTTACCAATGTTCAACAGGTTTTAAATTTTTTGTTGTTTTGTTGTATTTGTTTGGAGGTCTGGATCTCATCTTTAACTCTATTGGCATGACATTTTCCCTTAAAATTACCTATAGATGTTCCCATTTCATCAAATTCAGATAGCAAAGTCAACAGAAGATCTCATCTGTTTTTTTTAAAAGAAACTGTAATAGTTTATGGGGCGCCTGGCTGGGTCAGTCAGTTAAGCATCCGACTTCAGTTCAGGTCATGATCTCACGGTTCGTGAGTTCAAGTCCCTAGTCGGGCTCTGGCTGACAGCTCAGAGCCTGGAGCCCGCTTTGGATTCTGTGTCTCCCTCGCTCTCTCTGTCCCTCCCCCGCTTGTGCTCTCTCTCTCTCTCTCAAAAGTAAATAAACATTAAAAAATTTTTTTTAATTAAAAAAAAATGTAAAAGAAACTACAATAGTTTCAAACCTTGTCAGATCCAAATCTGCATTGTCAGTGTTCAGCTCTTATGTGGGCCAAAGAAGGTATGGTTGTCCTCTTTAAAAGTGGCTAGATGTCCTCATCACCTGAGTTTATTTAAAATACAAATGTCAATACCTTATCTAAGGCCTGAAGAATCAAAATGTCGGAGGTTGGGGGCCAAGAAAATGTATTTTTAGCAATAAATAAATTAAGATATAAATTGTATTATTCAAGTGTATTTTTCTAAGTTTTGTGATTTATGTAATAGCAATGATTTTAAATACTGTATACTCACTTTGGGGAACTGAGTTCCAAAAGCTATACAGTTTGTAAAGTAGTGCTTTTTTAAAATTTCTGTTATGTTTCCCTCCTTCAAAATAAATTGCATTTAAAATAATCCCTTTATGGGGTGCCTGGGTGGCTCAGTAAGTTCAGCATCCAACTCTTGATTTTGGCTCAGGTCATGATCTCATGGTTCATGAGATCGAGCCACATGTTGGGCTCTGTGCACTGACCTGGAAGCCTGCTTGGGATTCTCTCTCTCCCCCTCTTTCTGCCCCTCCCCCACTTGCACTCTCTCTGTCTCTCAAAATAAAAATATATACAGAAGTAAAAACAAAAGCTTTAAAATGATCTCTACACATGCACATCATCAAGTAATAACTCAGACATGGTGATTCTCGAGGGCAGTAATTGAACCCCCAAGAGAAAGGGCACCAGAAATGAGCGTGGAGGAAGTTAACCAAGAAAAACAGACAAACAGCAAACAAATGAAGTAATCAAAGCAAATCACTGCAATGCCTGAAAATGTAGGAAGAGGGACAGAGCAGGGCACAGTGGAAGTGACACGAAAGATTAGTTTCCTGGAATTGTATTGCAAAAGATTAACTTAGTGGAGAATGTCAGACTTTCTGCTGCAGCTGCAAATTGGAGGAGACGGGAGGCAGAGAAAGAAATAGAGTGGTGCTGGTATCCAGAGAAAATGAAGGAAGGACAAAGTGAAAGAAACAACCACATGTAGAAAAAGGCCTTCTTTTTGTTAAAGGACAATATTATTCTGCTTGTCACTCAGGCTCAAGACTTCTGATTTATTGATTCTTCTCTCTCAGCCTCTATATTCAATCAGTTGCTTAGTAATTGTGGCTTTTCTCTATGAAATGTCTTTTTTAAAAGTTTATTGATTTATTTTGAGAGAGAGAGAGAGAGCACACATGAGCAGGGGAAGGGCAGAGAGAGAGAGGGAAAGAGAGAATCCCAAGCAGGCTCCATATTGTCAGCGTGGAGCCCAACATGGGGCTTGAGCCCACAAACCATGAGATCATGACCTGAGCTGAAGTCAAGAGTCAGACGATTAAGTGACTGAACCACCCAGATTCCCCCCAAATGTCTCTCTTATCCATCTTCTTTTCCTTGTCACTACCAGCACCTTAGTGCAGGTCTCAATTTCCTCCTACCTAGACTCTTAGAACAATATTCTTGCCTTTGATTTCATACCCCTCTGTTATGGGCTAAAATGTGCCTCCTCAAAATTCGTTGAAGCCCTAACTCACATGACTCATGTCATTTTGGAAATAGGATGTTTCAAGAGTAAATTAATGTTATATGAGGTCATGGGGGAGGGTCCCTAATCCAATATGATTGGTGGTGTCCTTATAAGAAGATGAGGAGATACCAGAGATGAGTGTGTGTGTGTGTGCGTGCGTGTGTGTGTGTGTGTGTGTGTGTGTGAAGACACAGTGAGAAGGTGGCTGTCTGCAAGCTGAGGAGAGAGGCCTCAGCAGAAACCAGTCTCGATCTGGAGACTTCCAGCCTCCAGAATTATGAGAAAATACATCTCTGTTGTTTAAACCACCCAGTCTGTGGTGTTCTGTTATGGCGGCCTTAGATGACTAATATGCCTTCACGGTGAAGGTGGAAAAAAACTTTTTAAAATGTGACACCTATGGTTACTCTCCTTCCTGCAAATTCTTAATCACTCCCTATAGAGATGTCTTACTCTGGTCTTTAGGGGCATTCTTCCCGGGTTTACCTTATGCCTTTCCCATGTTTCAAAAAGCAGGTCTCCTCACCATTTCTACACATCCCAAATAATGTCTCATTTCCATGTCTTATACAGTCTGTGCTTCTCTATCTGGGAAGGCACACCTTTTCTCCAACCCAGTAACAGGAACAGCAGGAATCTTGTCTGAAGAAGTCCTAGGGAGTAACCTCCAGTATAGTGACCAGACTCAATGCTTCATCAGAAAGTCATTGGAACAGCTCCTTAAGCTACAGAGGCTACAGAAGATCCAAGTAGATAAAAAACACCTTCTATATTTTATTATTGACATTCAGGTCCTGTTAGCACTTGAGTCTTTGACAGAGATAGCCTCTGGGTGCATTGTTTCAGGGTCTTAGCTTGCCTGGCTTCCAGTCATATAAACTGCTCTACTCCTCAGTTGAGTTTTGCCTCCATCTCTGAGACCAGCTCTGGCTTAAGAGACGTTATTCTGACTCTCCAGAATATCTTGGTGATGTGTTAGTGCCTTGACTCTCTCTAACTAGATCCCACTCTGAACCAATAAGTTGCTGCCTTCTTCCACAATGATCAGATTACTGCCCAATATGAAAGCCCATTAGAATCCATATTATGATCCATGCTCCTAGGTATCCCTGATGCCTCTCTGTCTAGATCTGTGCTGATCATCTGTCGTAGGTCTGCCAATCATTTTTTCTCAGTCACTCTGGCACCACCTCGATTCACTTTGGATCTCATTCTGAGTTGAGAAACGTTATTCTATCCATCTTGATTGGCCCAGAATTTCACTTGCTACATGCCCCATGAAAATGGCCCACTTAGACCTGTTAGAACTGAAATGATGTTTTCATGGAATCCTTTGGAAACACTCTGCCAGTCTTAATGTGTCTATCTCTCATGTGTCAATAAATCCTATAATCTCTCACTTACAGATATATTCACAGCATCTGCTCTGTCATCACCATAGTCCAATCCACTCACAATCTTTTCTCACTGGTGTTACTACAATGGCCTCCTAATTAGTCTTCCCGCTTCTGCCTTTGATAATTCAGGCTACGATCAATGTATTAGCCAGGATTTTCTTAAAATTCAAGTTACATCGTACCATTCTTGTGCTCAGGACTCTCCAGTGGATTTCCACATCATCGAGATTAGCACCAAAGTCCCTGCAATGATCTCCCAAGTCTAACGGATCTGTCTTTCACTACTAGCTGCTATTTCTCTGACCTCATCTTCTATGACTATCCCCATCACTCCTTGAGCTCTATCCATGACAACTTCCTTCCTATTCCTCAAATAGAACAGGGAGCTTTCAACCTCAGGGCCTTTTCATTTTCTCTTTTCTTTCCCCACAATATTTTCTCCAGATATCCCTATTGCTTCCTCATTTACTTCCTTCACTATTTTTCTCAAAAGTTACAGTCTCAGTGCTATTTTCTCTGGCCACATTACCTAATATTTCAACCATTTACTGGACACATTTTTGTCTTTTCTCTGCTTTATTTTTTTCTCCTTAGCAGCTATCATTGTTCAATGTGGTATATATTTGTATGTGTATCATTTATTGTCTGCTTTCCTTTCTGGAAGATAAACGTCATGTATGCAAGAATGTTTTCTGTTTTGTTCACAGCTCTAATTAATGCAAAGAATATTGCATGGAATGTACATAGTAGGTACCCAGTAAACACTGAATGAATGGATGAATGAATGAATGAATGAATGTTATGAGACTTAACTCTGCATATCTGCCTGGATTTTGAGTCCTGCCTTTTCTGTTCTAGCCTATCATTCCATGCTTGTGTCCTTGTCATGACATATGAAGGCTGGAGGGGAATCTGAGGACCTAAATGTGCAGTGCAATGCCTTGGTGATCTGAATCACTCTAAACTAGCTCTAGGTGAAAATGGAAAAATAGTTCACTGGCTCTACAACCAAAACAGCTGTCACTCTGGTAGTCACCCTCGGACACATTCCAGCTCTGTGACTGGAGAAGCAAAATCAATTTTTTATATCCATTCAAAGACTTGTTGGTTTTCTGGTTTATCTTAGAACATAGCAGAATCCCAAAACTGTGCTCAAAAGCATTCAACAGGGAAAATACTTTGGAGTTTAACATATCCTAGTATCAAGAAATTCTCCTTCTGGTTAATCTAAATATTTTGCGCTAATAGTAAAACATAGTTATTTTATGCTCAAGAAAGAAAATAGGAGATCTCTGTCATCCACATGATAATCTTATATGTGAAAAATTGTTTTGTCTAGGAAGTATTCCTAGAAGTTAAACACTTTGTCCCACCAAATAGCTATTATTCATTCTGTCTGTAGTTCTTAATACAGGTGATGACAATAAATATGGTTAATTAAGATAAATAGTTGGTTCATGCTACTAGTCTTAGGTAAGAAAATACTCATACACATATAGTGATATGTGTATGATAATGATATGATATGATATGATAAGTATTTTTCAGAGGCTTTGTCTGCCTTTAGAACACAAGTGGCTGCCTTCAATATCTTAAGAGTCTTTAGTAATATTAGTGAGCAAAATACTTCTGGTCTGTAGGAAACATTGTCTGCTCAGGATTTATCGCCCCTCCCCCACCTTCCTCACAGTACCGAAATTTTGATTCAATTACTGTACAGAGTACATGTCATTTATCTCCCCAGCTCTGTTCTCTGCCCTCTGCCCTGGAAGGCTGACCAGCATGGACCACATCAACGGGGCTCTGGCATCTTCAGGTTTCTGGTTTGGTTGGAACAATGACGAGCTACAGTAAAAACAGCAGAAAACAAGAATATAAGATTCTTACTTTCACGAGCTCCCTCTCAACCTCCTATGAAATGATCTGTGTTCCTAAATGGGTCACTGCTCTTTTTAACATGCTATCCTCCACAGGACTCCTCTTTCAGGTTCTAGTAATCTCTCTGTCCTCTTTTCCCTTTGGGTCTGAGATTGGTGGTGGTTCTGCTGTTGCTTTCTCCAAGTTCCTGTGATATGCCTTATAATTCGAGTATACCCCATCCACACCTTTGTAATTTGGCCCTTTGAGTAAAACAAAAACAATAGCAAATATATCTCACCTCAAAATATCCTAATTTAGTATGTATGATTTCTTTAAAAATTTTTTTTATGTTTTTATTTTATTTTTGAGAGAGAGAGAGAGAGGAGTGAAAGCATGAGCAGGGGAGGGATAGAGAGAGAGGGAGACACAGAACTTGAAACAGGCTTCAGGCTGTGAGCTGTCAGCACAGAGCCCGATGTGGGGCTCAAACCCACGAACCGTGAGAACATGACCTGAGCTGAAGTTGGACGCTTAACTGACTGAGCAACCCAGGCACCCCTAGTATGTATGATTTCTGATTCCTTCGGAATGCTGACAAATACAGACATCTATAACTTGTTCATGTTAGCACCTTGCTTTGGGAAAATATTGTGTCAAGTAAAATGCCAGGGATGGGTCCTGATTGGTTAAAACCAATGAGAACATTTAATTCCTCTTGGCTTGGTTGGAAGGACAGTATTAGGCACATAACCTAAGATGATTCAATTGGAATAAATATTATAAACTTTGCCTGGAACTTTTGGACACAAGTACTTTCTTTCCCAATGGGTAAGCCAAGAAGTATGTAGCCTATTATTTGTTAGCTGTCCTACAACTATAGGGCAATCAGCCTTACAATGAAGCCAACATGTGGGCAGGATAATAGAAAGTAGAAGATTGAAACCAAATCCTTGACTGAAACTTTCAGTGAATCCGGAAATCTATTTTTTCAGACTTTCATGAGCTAATAAATCTTCCGTATTGTTTTTGCCAATTTCAGCTGACTTTTCTGTAGCTTGCATCATAATAAGTCTATGAGTCTAAACTAACACATGTTCCCACAGAAACTTGATTCTGATGACTTCTCACAAATTTTCCAGCTGCAAATAGGTATGGGTAGTGAAATAAACCAGGAAGAAGAAATTGACAAGTAAGGCTCTTGTTTCCTTTCTGGGGGCTTTTTGAAGTATTTCCAAGTAACCAACAAAACTGTGTGTACCAGTGAGTTTATTCAGCCACTCTGGGACACTCTTTGTAGGAATCCAATTAAGAAGTTCTTCAATCCACATATCTTTTCCCAATTGCAAACTCATCTACAACCTGATGTCATTACTGGCACAATTATCTTGTAAACAAAAGCTCAATTCAAAACAGTATTTAGGAAAATCATTACACACAAGTGAGGCAGAATGGTGGTGGCCAATGACATTAATTTTTAAAGTATCCAGAAACTGTTAAGGTCCTTTGAAAAAGATAGAAACAAGGGCAGAGAAAAGGTAGAAGATATTAATATATGATGAAGAACAGACTCCAATATGCCTAGACTGTGACACAAACTCAAATGAAATATGAAAAGAGCACAAAATATCAGAAGTGAATTTATTAGGAGAGTTCAGAGATCAGAAGCCATTTCAGACCAAAAAAGGTATATCTAAATAAAGCAAAAGTACAGTAACAGAAGAAATGCTTTAGAGTAGTTCCAAATTTGTGAACCAGTAAGAAAAGATAGAATTAAGAGCTGAAAAGAAAGAAAAACATTGGTTTTTACCTCTTTCCATCATGAAACATAGAGATTATCCTGTGCTGGTGACCCATCGACGATCCAGCTGTTCTGGAGACTTGGGTAACCCATTTCCACTGGGTTTGATTATAACACATCAGGTATAATTGTATAATTGATGATTTGTGGAAATCCATAAGGGATAGTAAGATTGGTACATTATCCATTTATCTACTCAACAAATACTTATTTGGTACCTTTTATGTATCTGTTTTAAACGCTGAGAATATAAGAGTTAAGAAACACAAAACTATCTGCCCTCATGGAGTTCCATCCTAAGGGTAGACAGAAAATAAACTAGATAAGTAAGTAAATACATATACAATGTTGGTGCCCAGTGCTGGAGAAAGAAAAATGGAGAAGAAGTCTAGAAATGTCATTGCAGAGAGGAGGGTATTTAAGAATTTAATATAAGGCACCCAAGAAAGGCTTAGAAGAAAGTGACATTTGGTAAAAGACCTAAAAAAAAACTTAAGGGATAAGCCCTGTGAATAATTTTCAGGGTTGTATTTCTTGGCAGAAAGGATATTATATGGAAAGGTCCCAAAGCAGGTGCTGTCTGGTTCTTCAGGAGCACCGAGGAGCTCATGTGGCCTGCGGTACAGTGACTGAGCAAAGAGTGGTATTTGAGACTAGATAACTAATGGGAAAGTAGGAGCAAATCATGTAGCCCTCACAGATCATAAAGTAACTTGAGTCTTCCCTCTAAGTTAAATGGAATACTATTGAAGGGTTTTGAGCAAAGCGTGACAGCACCTGATTTATGCTGTAATAAGATGCAATTGGCTGTCATATTAAGAATATACCGGTGGGTAGCTCAGTCAGTTAAGCATTGGACTGTTGATTTTGGCTCAGGTCATGAGGTCACAGTTTGTGAGATCGAGTCCCAAGACGGGCTCCACACTGACAGTGAGGAGCCTGCTTGGGATTCTATCTCTCCTTTTCTCTCTCTGTCCCTCCCCCACTCGTGCTTGCTCTCTCTCACTCTCACTCTCTCTCTCTTTCTCAAAAATAAATAAAAATAAACTTGAGAATGTGCTAAAAAAATAGTCAAGAGATGATTATTTATGGTGGCAGGTGTAGAGCTAATAAGTAATGGATTTTAGATATTTTTTTGGTAATCCAGGGAAAAATTTTAAGAATATTGCAGGGAGCCTGGGTGGCTCAGTCGGTTGAGCGTCAACTTCTGCTCAGGTCATGATCTCACGGTTCATGGGTTTGAGCCCCGCGCGGGGCTCTGTGCTAACAGCTCGGAGCCTGGAGCCTGCTTTGGATTCTGTGTCTCCCTCTCTCTCTGTTCCTCCCCTGCTCTCACTCTGTCTCTCTCTCTCAAAAATAAATAAAAATTTAAAAAATTAAAAAAAGAATATTGCATAGAACTCGCATATAATTGTTTGCATTTTGTCCCATTTACTTTCTCCAAATCTATCTTTCATCACATTTTTTTCTTTTTTTTTTTTTTAATGTTTATTTTTGAGAGTGAGAGAGAGAGAGAGAGAGAAAGAGAGAGAGGGAGTGCAAGCAGGGGAATGGCAGAGAAAGGAGACAAGGAATCTGAAGCAGACTCCAGGCTCTGAGCTGTCAGCACGGGGCCTGACGAGGGGCTCGAACTCATGAACTGGGAGATGAAGACCTGAGCCGAAGTTGGACACTTAACTGACTGAACCACCCAGGTGTCCCTCGTCACATTTTTTTCTGGATCACTTGAGAGTATGTTGGGTACACCATATCCTACTACTAGTAAATATTACAGAGGTTGGTTCTGAAGAACCATGGATAGTTCTATAGATATATATGTTTAGGATGGAATCAACATGATTTGCTGATTGACCAAAGGTGAGAAATGGAAAAAAGAATTGTTAAGTGTGACACCAAAGCTTTAGCTTGAGCCACTGAGAGGATGGAGTGATCACTGACTAATGTGAGGAAGGAAGAATCAAGAGCAAGTCTGGAAAAGAAGATTACAAATTGTGGGCATATTTTATTTGGGATACCTTTTAAACTTCCCAGTGGAGATCCCGGGTAGATGATTGGATATTCAAGTCTGGAGTTCAGGAATGAGGTCCGGGCTAGAGACCTGAATTTAGGAACTCATAGTAGCTACGTGATACTTAACAGTATGAAATTGCTTAAGACCCCCTAGGAGCTGGGGTAGCTGGAAGACAGAAAAGTTCCAAGGATGGAGCTCTTGGTCCTTCAAAGTCCAGAGGTGGGGGTGGGGGGGATGACAAGGAAGTAGCAAAGGATCCCAAGAAGGAGTAGCCAGAAGAAGCAATAAGATGAAGGCAATGTGTGGTGGGTTTAGAAGGTAAGTGAGGAAAACATTTTAAGGAGTAGAGAGGAGACAACACTTGTCAAATGGTTCTGATAGGCCAAGAGAGGAACAGACCATTTAATTTAGCAAAGAAGAACTAGATAAGTGGGTGCTGTGAGTTCAAGAACAAGGGGACAAGAGAAATGCCAGCAGAATATAGACAACTCTTTCAGAGTTGACTTAAAATAGGGGTGGTATTTAGAGTTCAGGCCATGATCAAGTTGTTGTTGTTGTTGTTGTTGTTGTTTTGTAATATGAGACAGGTAGCAGCATATTTACATGTTTATGGTAATCAACTAAGAAGATAAAATAAATTAATGGTTCTGAGAAGAGAGAAAGTATCAAGAGAGGAGTTCATTAGTAGCAATAAAAGACAAGTTTGCATATTATACACGGCACTGATGCAGATAGTGCAGACAGTGGTGGGAGCCTCTCAAAACTCTTTTGATTACTTAAAATGTTCAAGGGAAAGAGGAAGAAAAGTTAGCAGTTGAAAATTTAGATGCGGGGAAAGATGTTGGAAGTTTGAGGAAACAGGAAAAAGTATGAAATTTGCATAGGGAAGTGGAGAGGTGTACTGGTTAGAGAAACAGAGTATTCTGGGGCATTTGATTTCGTGATCGTGAATACAAAAGTCCAGTCAGGATGATGGAGTTTTTCTCCAGCCACGTTCAGCAGTGTGAGTGTAGGCACTGAGTAGGCAGAGTTGAATTTAACAAGGTATGTGGTTTAGCAAAGTGAGTAGAGCAAAGTGAGGAGGAAAAGTAGTTGAGGATAAATGCAAGGAGGTGAATACAAGGATTAAACATGGAATTTAGACCAGTTTAAGAGCAATAAACATAAAAGGGACGATGGGCAATGAAAAACAATGGTGGGATCCACATATGGTTAATATCGTTTATGCACTGTATATACCTTAGAGTACCCCTTTCAGGTGTGTGCCATTAATATCTGGAATTGTATATTTATTCTAATAATTTTCTGAAGACGGCACTCAAATGTCTTGTTTTATGAAACATGGTTTATTATAGCAGTTTCCAAAAGATTCAAGTGAAATATCTTGAAGACTCACTAATTCCAAGACATCATAGGGGCTAGTAGTGGCCCTACCAGTGGATATGAGGTCCTGCTTGATTAAGGGATTATTGGAATTGGGGCACTGGAGGGTGTGGGCTGGAAACAAAAGAAGTGGTCAGAAAGTGGGGTGTTAACAGCTGAGATTATCATTACGGGATAGTTGTCATTATTGATAATGACAAGGTCAAAATTATGATTCTGGGAGTGGATGGCTAACGTAAGGGAAGCACAACAATGATCTAAGAAGAACAGCTTCTGAAGGAACCATTGGGAGAAAGTGACAAGAAAATCATATTTGGGAATTAATGTTCTTATCTTAAAATGTATCAGTAAGCTAAAGGTTTTATATTTTTTTAAAAAATTGTCTTAAAATCCTAACTTTTAGAATTCTAGAACAATATTAAATATGAGTTAAAATAGATTCAGTGTCTTAAACTGCAATTTTTCTGAGTTTTGATCGAAATAAATGTTTGCATTCTCCTGTTTACCCCAAGTCTGTGGCTATATTGAATACTGTTTTGTTGGCAAACAGCCTTCATTCACAATCTGTTCTATGTTCAGGGGCTGGAAGTTTGGGAATTACATTTCCCAGGATCCCTTTTCTTTGGGGAGGATGGATGAAATTTGCATTCTGCCAGTGATCTCACGTGAGATCTGAAAGCAAAGGGGACACACAACAATTCCCCCTCCAACCTGGACGGGAATTAGTTCCACAGTGGCTGGTGGAATGCCAAGCTCCACCACCAGGAGGAGCCTCAGAGCAGGGGCATTGTGATACTGCTGGCCATTTGCGGCAGTATCTTGACCTCTAGGCGGCAGCAGCAAGTTGCTGAGTTCTGGGCTGCCCCTGCAGGGGTGTCATCTGACATTAGTCATGCTAATGGTGACTTCTCAAGCTTTACCAACAACTTCTGAGCCCCTAAATCCCTGTGTCAAATCCTCACGTTGTTTTGATTTTTCTTTAACGAATCCTGATCGGCACAATATTTCACACCAAGACTGTTCCAGACCCACAAAGATGGGAATCTCATGTTGGTTAGTTGATCTGGTTGGGTTTGCATACAGTGATGATCTCTTTTCAATGCAAAATAGAATTCTAAGGAGACAGGGCATGCAGTGGCTAACTTACTTAAAGTATCACGTATTGATGCCTCAGGTTAAGGGCCTATTGAAGTCAAGAATTCAGGAACCCAAGTTGGCTACTGCTGTGCAATAGAAAAGAGAATAGAGGACTATGGAGTATGTCAGCTACTTTTGATTACAATCGAGACCATAGAGAAAGAAAATGACAAGCCCAAGAACTTCACAACCTTGGATCAAGGCATGGCCAGAGACCCATAAGGCTTCTAAAGGACCCTTATTCTTGTAGCCACATTGTTGGTACAACCAAAAATCAGACCTAAGGTCTGTTGTTGCAGGCTGCAACTTTATAATGCAAGATGAATTCAAGGCCTTGCTAGGTCTCTTACATGAAAACCAGGGCTTTTATTGTGAAAGTGGGCTATGTGAATTGGGAAAGAACCATTTTGGAGGATTTGGGTGAACTTAGTACTTCAAACCCCAAATCCTTCTGAGGCTTCCTTGCCAGCAGAAGTGAGCCCTTCCTCCCTGGTCTGTCCTTCATCCCTTGTTAGAAAACTCCACAAGCAGAAATTACCTAGTAAGGGGCTGCCAATCTCTTAAGACCCAACCAGACCATTACTGACTGCCTCGAGACCTTGACTGTAGCAAGTCCCTTGACCTTTGAAAAGTAAGAAAGCTGTTTGGTTTAGAGTTTTCCCGTTCGTACACAGAAGTGTGTTTTAAAGAGACTTCAGACTAAGGGAGGGAGGTGGAAGGGAAAATCCAGTTTTCAGTTGCATACATTCTCATACCATAAAGATACACTTCTTGTAAGGCCCTCTGCTGATCCTTTTGACAAATAAACGACATATTTTAATTATGGCAAGTATTAGCACACTTACAGAAAAGAGAAATGATAGAAACGTAAATGATTATTTTCAGATTTCATATGGGTACCAGAACTCTAAATTTACAAATACATAGACACAGTGATGCAGCCACTGGGGTAAAGCTGAACTGAACCCAGTCTGTGAGTTTTTGCCATTCTCTGGCACATCCTACTAATGGAGAGAAGGGATATTGGGGGTCTAGCTGCCAAGCTGCATGAGAATGGGACTCCATGTAAACTGAAAGAGTATGAAAAGAAGACAGATGAGGAGGACAGGCCTTGGCCTTGGTGGAAGAGGAAATTGGAGATTGCTACCCTGGCAACTGTTTCTTGGCCTGTGATGGTCCTGTGATTATATTTTTCTGCCCTTAGGAACTGGTATCCTAAAGCAATCAGCCTGTTGCAAAGTGAAGTAGACACTGTTTTCCCTTTATTTGACAACCTCAGAAGCATCTGGAATAGTAGCAATAACTATAATAATGATGGATTGTAATTATATTGCATATCCTGACCACATGCCAGGCACTGAAGTGAGAAGTGCTTTCCAGGTATCAGCTCATTTAGTCCCTGCAATAGCCCTATGAATGAGATATACTGTTATAATCCCACTTGTGGGTTTGTAAAATCTGAACTTGAGAGAGGTTAAATTACTAGCTACACATCACATTGGTAGCTAATGATGGAGCTGGAATCCAAACCCAGGCCTTTCTTGCCCCCAAACCCAAGACTTCAACCCCTGTACTATTCTGATTTCCTTTGGCCACACATGGCCTTACGTCCCATATATTTTAGCTATTAAACTGCCCTCAAACCCACCACCATTCTTCTAATAATGAATGCTATGATCTTCCTAAAGGGTCGCTGTAGCAGCTTTCTAACTCATCTACCTGTACTCATTTTGGCTCCAATGCCCAGCCTGTTTTCATATTACAGCCAATGGGACAATTTCAGAACATGAATCTGATCATGTTGCACCACCCTACTGAAAATGCTTTAATGGCTCCATGTAAAGACTCATCAATGCAGGCTGCTCTTTCAGGCCTGCACGGTGTGTCCATTCCTTGGAACCTCCTGGGGCCCGTTGTTCCCGAAGCTCCTTCCCCTCCCTTGCTGTCTCTTCTGCAGCTACACTGGTCTTCCTCGGTTCTCCAAATGCACTGTGTACTTTTCTTCCATGGAGCCTTTCCAAGAGCTCTTTCCTTTGGCATGCGTTTGCACACCACAACCCACCCCTTTTTCGCCTAGTTAATACCCCTTCTTCTGCCCATCACTTCCTACCAGTCTTTCTGATCATTAAACTAAGTTAATTTAATCCCTTAATCAAACTATTCTCCGAAGGCTCTCGTAACACGTGCCTTTTCTTCAAGGTTGGGGTTTTATAGTTATGCGTGTGGTTGTTTGATGAATGTCTATATTCCTGATCATGTTGCCTCCATGAAGGCAGGAACCAGGAAGTAGCCACAGTACTTAGGACAACATTTGGCATTTGATAGGCGGTTAAGCCAAAGTTGTTGAATAATGGGGCTACAGCAAACCTCTACGGGGGATACGAGAAAGACGAGCCTTTCCAAAAGTCTATAATGTGCTCGGCCCTTGTGTGGAGGATGAAGATCAGCTGAGAGTGGAAGGTCAGCTCATCAGGCAACCAGCGCCGGCCAGATGGCCCCAGATTCTCACCGCCTGAGCCTAGGAAGAGAGTAGCTAGGTCTCATCAAGGAGTTTCAGTTGGTGGGAGCAATGTTTGTCTCACAACTTACTTCTCAAGTGGGTCAACCTAAAGAGGCAACTGCTTAATCCCAGAGTCTCTTAAAAGAGAACAAACCGAGGGTTGCTGGAGGGGAGGTGGGTTGGGGGATGGGCCGAATGAGTGATGGACATTAAGGAAGGCACTTGTTGAGATGAGCACTGGGCGTTATATGGAAGTGATGCATCACTAAATTCTACTCCTTAAGTCTTTATTACACTATATGCTAACTAACTTGGATTTAAATACAATTAAAAATTAAAAAAAAAAGGAAGCAATTGCTTAACACACCGAGCAGTGAGTATGTAAAATACCTTCTTATCCTGTCTTCAACAGGCTTCAGGGTGAATTGGTTCGATAAAGGTAGAGACTGAGAGGAGAACCGAGTCTGATCCTTTCCTCGTGAGTGGTAGGCCTGGAAGTTGGATCTAAGTCTGGTGACCACACAGGAAGAGGGTGTTATCTGAAGACTGGGCTGCGGTGGGTTATCTCCATGATGAGTTCTGGGATGATGGTCACCCAGAGGTAGAGGCAGGGATACACTGAGAGCGATTCACCCAAACAGCGCCCTCTCCAGACCCAGCTTCCTGGTGTAAGGAATTCCACCATTCGAAATTCTCTGGTCTCTAAAAAAATGTAAATACAAGGAAAAACAGCACATCAGATCAGATTCCTTTCAGATATTGTGGTTTTGATGGGGTCTGGAAGAAGAAGGAACTTGAAGAAAATACACAGCTAAATCGTGGAGTGTTGGTGGCAAGTGAGCAAAAGGCAGGAAGCAACGAGAAACTTCATCAACTTAGGACAGTCCCTGCATTTAGCAAATTTAGAGAATAGGAAACTGTTTTGTTTGGATTAAAAATCTGAGGGATAATTATTATTATTAAAAATTTTTTAATGTTTATTTATTTTTGAGAGAAAGAAAGAGAGAGAGAGAGAGAGAGAGAGAGAGAGAGAGAGAGAGACACAGCACGAGTGGGGGAGGGGCAGAGAGGGAGGGAGACAGAATCTGAAGCAGGCTCCAGGCTCTGGGCTGTCAGCACAGAGCCCACATGGGGCTAAAACCCACAAACCTTGAGATCATGACCCGAGCCAAAGTGGAACACGTAACCAACTGAGCCACCCAGGCACCCCGGAGGGATAATTGTTATTTTTAAGATTCTTGCAACATAGTTTTCATTGAGTTGCCATAATCCTGTTGGACTTGGGTTTTGTTGGTGGTGGAGGGAGACTGTGTTTGACTTTGCTTGGAGACCATAAAACCACAACAAAATAGATTCTCCTGGATGCTACCTAGGCAACACCAGGACCTCCTCTACACCGTGAGACAGACTTGTGATGAAAGACGCGGCTCCACAACGAACGGCATGGATACAGTGCGTCTGAAGAAACTGAAGGTGGTTCTTCAGAATCATCTTAATGAGTAACCAAGAATATAGAGAATTTAAGATGTCAAGTGCCTTCTCAGGAAATCCAAGCTTTATCAACAACAACAAAAGCCTCTAGTCTGACCAGTCTCCCTAAAATTATTTGCCACTGTTCTGACAGCCAGAAAAGTCAGCTGTTATGATGTTTGTGAAAGTTGATTTAAAAGGAGCCTGCTAAATGTCCTCGTTGAACTGCATCACTTCCTTCCTGGGACCATCAGGGAACCTCCCCAGCCTTTCAAGACAGGTTCTGCCTAGAAAGGTCAACCGGGCAGTGGGAACCCCAGGCAAAAGTTAGCGGCTAGGGCAGCGCATCTCCTTCTCCGAGCTCTCGGCCATTCCTTCTCCTCCTCTCCCCCCGGGAGGTGGACTCCGTGGAAAGATTCGCCGAGAGGGTGGGTCACAGCTCGGGTTTGCAGCTGCGGAGAAGCGCCGGAGGCCGTGCATCTCCGGGAGGTAGGGGAAGCCTGCGAGAGAGCCTCCAGGCCCCCGCCCCCGGCTCTTCCAGCCACCGGCTCTTCCAGGGGCGCGGGGCGCGGGGCGCGGGGCCGGGGAGGGGTGTGGCGGCGCCAGGGTAGCAAAGGCAACCTGCCAGGGGCGCTGAACCCCCTCTCCCCCCATCCCCCCCCCGCCCCCGGGCCGACCTTCCCCTCCGAAAGGAGCACTCGTGCGGGGGGCGGGAAGGGGGGGGGAGGCCTAAAACCCCAGGGTGCATCCGAGGGGAGGACCCGACTGCAGAGGGAGGGCAGAGTCGCCGAGCAGCTGGGCGCAGGAGTGAGCGCGCGTGCGAGCGGCCCGGGGTGGGGGGGGGGGGGGGAGCGCGGCTGCGGATCTGCCGCGGGCGGGAGCCGGCCGGCGTGTTGTGCACTCTGTAACCCGGGCGGCCCGGCTCCCTGCAGCCCCGCCGCGGCGCCCGAGCTCCCGGGGCCCGCCGCTGGCCGCGCGCTCGCCTCGCTGCCGGGAACCTGGACGAGCCCGGGAGAGCGAAGGTAAAAGGAAAGAGGAAGAGAGATGGAGGGCAGGGGAGAGGGAGAGGGGAGAGAAAGCGAGCGGGCGAGCGAGCGAGCGCGCTAATGTGGGTGCTCGCCGAACAAATTGCAGAGGCAATTGTGAGCAAGTTTGTACTTGCATGCCGGGGTTGTGCGTGCTTCATGGGAGGGAGAGGGCGGCGATGGTGGCGGCGGTGCTGGTGTGCGTACGTGTGTGACACTCAGGGATGAGGAGATAAGGAGGTGGAGAGCGTCCTCCCTGCTTCTCGTACGTAGATATCCCTATTAATATCCCCCGCTCGCGTTGTCATTTCCGCTTGTGGCACTTCTCTTGGGCTCCAGTGATGCAGAAGCAAAAGGCAGCCACCCTCTTGTTGTGATGGCCGGTACTGTTGCTACTATCAGATGGGAGATGCAGGGCGTTGGGCAAATTCTAGGAGCCTCCCTTCCTCCACCCTCGACTATTTTAGGAAGGGCTGAGGGGGGCGGGAGGGGGGGGAGGGGAAATAGGTAGCCCCGGCCGAGGGCTGGGAGACCTCGCAGAGGCCGGGCTTCAGACAGTCACCTTGCAATTGCTTCCAGGCAGAGCCTACGCTAGAGGGCAAGATAACTTTCATCTCCTCCCCGGAAAGACACGTTTCAGAAATTTTGCATTGCTGCCCGAGGAGTTCTGTGAAATGGTGGTTCACAGGGCGGCAGGTGCATGGCGAAAGGGCAGGAAAGTAGTGCAGAATAAAGCAGCTCTCGGCCGCCAAGCAAAGAAAGCCCGGTGGGAACCGCGGTGAGGTGTGCCGCCTGGGGTGCCAAGAGCTTGGAGGCTGCAAGTTCAGGCCCAGCCCAGGGAGAAACACCGGCTGTGAAACCGGTGTTAGCATCCTGGAATGTTCTTTCTCAGCTTTGCAGCTTGGGGTGGGAAACCTGTCTGTATCTGAAATTCATCTGTGAACGTTAAGAAAGTTCTAAACGAATTATTTTTCTCTTTTTGAGTGTAGTTTTGTCTTCATCTGAGATCCGCTTTACTAAAGGAAGTATTTGTAGACAAAAGCCAGACTTGTGCAAGAGAAAAATGTAGTAATTTTCAGTTAAGCAACAGTTATTAATATGACCCACATCTGCATAAAATGCTGATTTAATTAGTCGTGAGGATTGTTTTTTAAGAGGCCTGCTGTTCCCCATGATGAAAAAGATTAATAGTATGGGTAAACAGTTCCTAATATTGCTAGAACATTGTAATAAAACACATAGCTATTTTTTTTTCTTGTGTTTTTGAGTCTGTTCCTTACTTGGTGGCAAATTGAGAACAAAATGTACCAGATCAATGCTAATTTAATATGTTTCATGCTGAGGATAAAGGCACATCTTCAGACTGACTCAGATAATAATATTGCTAGCCTTTGAAAATATTTGCTCAGCTATTACATTATAGACTCATTGTTATCTTTCTTGACTAATGATTTTTCACAAACTGGTTTGTTTCTGTTCTCACTGTCCCCACATACACGTTCTTGTCCCTGGATTCTTTCTTGCAAGGGAGCCGAGGTTGGGAAAAGGTAGTTTACCATTCAGGATTTTTCAGGACTTGCTTGTCTTAAATGTGGAGGGCACCACACTGGGACCTGCTCTCTAAAAGTAGGCAACACACATAGCTTCTTGGCAACGACAGGCGGTGTAAATTGAACAGGATGTAGGAAGCCCCTGACTGGGCAAAGTTGCTGGCGTTTTCTCAGCTCTAGATACTGCAGCCACACCCCGTGGCCTGACCTTGAGAATCACACAGGGCCCAAGACTCCCCTGTGAGGGAATCGTGTTTCTCCCCCTCTTCACTGTCTGA
Source organism: Lynx rufus (assembly GCF_022079265.1). Taxonomy (NCBI): domain Eukaryota; kingdom Metazoa; phylum Chordata; class Mammalia; order Carnivora; family Felidae; genus Lynx; species Lynx rufus. The sequence goes on from NW_025814878.1 coordinate 8,551,876, forward strand.
GGCGTCCTTCCTTGTGATCTAATCCAACCAGAACCAGTGTTTGGCAAGAAGTGCCACATATACTCTAGCAAAGTATGGGAGGAAGGTAATAGATATCTTTGGGCCTGATTTATACTGCAACCTTCCCCCAAAAAGTTGAATCATGACACGTCATATTTGTCATACTGATCCGCTCTGTACTTAGTCTTTTGGTTACCTGTTTCCATGTTTGTTCTTCCAGAGAAAGGGCCAATTCTTATTTGTTCCCCTGTACATTTCATAGTAGTGAATAATTAACAGTACTATTCACTGATAGCCCATACACATACATTAGTAATATATCTATATTCACTCCAGATGTCCCTTTTCTCCCTACTGCTTAGCCATCTTAGTGTTTATTAATTAGTACCATTGCTAAAGGATGAATAGAGAAAAACAATAATTAACTTTAAAATTAGACACTTACATGACTCACTCCAGCAAAGGACTTAGAAGGGGTGGATGTGTATTTATTAGCTTTTTTATTTTTGCTTAATAGTGAATTTTAATAGGGGCTCTATTCTTATACATATATAGATGTCTACTTCAGTAATATTTATATTTCATACGGCTGTGACCCTGTTTGTGTCTTATGGTCTCAGTGCATCTTTCTCAGTTAGAAATGAACCACATCATCTCTGGTGGTTGCAGGGTTTGGAATTTTCTGTTATCGTTTCCTAGTACCTAAAATTGTAGTTGCATTGCTTTAAGATGTGTTCTTAGGGCCTAGCAGTGTTCCTCCTAATGTTTTTCCTAACGCGTTTTTTTTTTAGGAGCACAAACAAAAAACTGCCTTAGCCGCGAGTTGTCCATTCTGCTTAGAGACTAGAGAAGTCCAGGTTTGATGATTCACTCGTGTGCTTTTTTCACGGGGGCTGGTGTTAGAAGAGTGTGGTTCAGATAGGAGAATCCCAAATAGCAGACAGTGTAAATTCCCACTGCATTCTGCACAATAATTGCAGCAGATGGTTATCGATTGGGTATTCAGTTTGCTCGAACAGTTCCCTGGATTTCTCCATGAGAGAACTCACCCTGCTTTGTTGTCATATTATCGATTTCATCTCCCCCTCTGATGCGGAAGCTCTACGAGGGGCTTATCTGTCTTGTTTACTGCTATTTACTCAGTACCATTGTCCTTTACAAATAGTTTCTCAATACCCTTTTGCTGTATGAAATGTACTGGGCTCTTACTTCTCTGCCTGGAGTGGTGGAAGGCCTTAGCTACAGACGGATCTCAGTTCCTTCTCCTGGAAGGATTTGGAGACGGTGCCGGGACTGCTAATTCATACACAACCCATCAATGTCTACCTGCTTCTCTCTTTCCATCCCAGTACCGGTCCCCCTCACTGCCCACGATATCCTGCACCTATTAAAAACTCTTTTAATTTCCCTGGGAATAGTGAGCTCGTTGGTGCTGCTGGACCTTCCTCTGCCCACAACCTCAACCGCCCACAATCGCTCAGTTCCAGGAGTGAATTTCAAGCTTTTGTGACCTCTGACCAGCTATTTTAGTGGTCACTTGTGCTGCCAGTGGTTTTGGACCTGGGGAGCACGCTCGAGGGCACCTCTCTCCACTTCTCATATTGCAGGTAGAGAAACTGAGGCCAGGGGAAGGAAAATGGAAACCAGTTATTTGCTGGACCTCTGCTACATGCCAAACAGTCTGCTAAGCATATTATATATTTATCTTTTTAAACTGATGCAGGATAAAATTAAACCAATAATTTAGCATAAAATGACTTCATTTTACAGATGAAGCCACAAGTGCTCGGAAAAGTTTACTTTTCTTCAGGTCACATGGATGGAGTTAAGACTCTGCCCCAGATCTTTCTTAGTCCATAGTGTGTGGATGTCGTGGTACCATACTCCCTGTGGTAGGTCGTTACTGGGGACTTCCAGCTCACACTCAGTCAGCTAGTTGGAACAAAGCTAAGCCTAGAACTCGTATCTTCTGACCCCCAGTTTCCTTTTCTTTTTATTTTATTTGTTTGATTAATTAGAAATTTCTTATATATCCCCCTGAGTGAAAGTATCAGTAAACAGCAAGACTATCAGAATTTCACAAAGGAGGAAATGCACATATGATGAAAACAAAATATTTTATCTTCTGTCTGAAAAAGGAAGGATATTGCATTTACTTCTTTTGCAGTGAGGAGGGAGGGGTTTTCTGTAAAACAAAAATGTCTGTTGAGGGCCTGGGATGTTCTCAGGGATCCATTTGGCATCGATGGTGAGATGTCAGAGTGAGAACAGTTATAGACTCTACCCTTGCAGAATGTTCACAGTCTACTTAGAGTGTGAGACTAACAGTGGTGGTGAATATAAGACAAATTATACTTATAATAACATGGGTTGTTAGTGCTCAGTGTGTACAGGAGCATTTAAGGATGGCTTCAAGCAGGGTGGGGGGCCTGGGCCAGGTATTTAGTGATCCTTGGGATCTGCTCAGCTAACAGTGCCCCACACAAGGGCGAAGTTGTTACCGCAAGCATATGAGTGTGTGAGGTGAAGATACTGGAAGTAAGATCTGCACAGCCCCTCTGGCTGCTGAGCTCAGTTGATGGTACCACGACCCACGCAATCTCCAGGCAGAATCCTGGGAGTTATCCGAGACACTTTGACAACCCCATTGCCCATTTCCTATCTCCCCTCCCTGACCAGTCATCAACTACTACACATTTGCCTCCTAGAGATTTTTCAGATCTTACCCTGTACTCACTGTCTTATTTTAGTCTGTCATCATCTTGACTCCTGAGATATTTTCCTTAGGGATCTTTCTGAATCTTTCAGTCTTGTCTCCTTCAAATACACCCTTAAAAACTGTACCTAGAATAATCTCAATTATACTTGGGCACTTCTAGCTTAAAATCCCCCGGTGGTTTCCTATTGCCTCCCAGAGAATCAGGATGAAGCTTCTGAGCATAGCACACAGGGCCCTCAACCGTCCGGTGCTACCTCCTTCTCCAGCCTCAGCTCCAGAATGTCACCTGGGAGAGTCCTTCGTGATCCAACTCTTGGTGCTTCCCACATAGAATCATCTGTTTCTTGTGTCCATGACTTTGCTCAAGTTATTCACTCCACCTGGCATGTGTCTTTCATATTTTTTTCCTGACTAGCTCATTTACCAAGATTCAGTTCAGGGGTGAGCTCCCTCCCAGGACACTTTTCCAGAACCTTCCGATTGGCTTAGCGCCCACCCTTTGTATTTTCCATCTCTGTATTTGGACTTGCCCGTGGTATTGTTATATTGTTTTTTTTTTTTTTTTTAATATGTTGTATCTCCCACTATGTTCTAAGCTCCTCAAAAAATAGAAACTATGTCATATTCATCTTGGTACCCCCAGCCTTGACCTCTGAGACTCAGAATGGATTTGTTATACTATAGAAGTAAGACTGAATACGTAACCTGAATTTAGACATAAGTAGAGAAATTCTGAGTTTAACATGGCCTTCAAAAGATAAATATATCATATATATATATGTATATATATATCTCAAGTATTTGTATCAAGTATATATATATTTATATGTATATATATGTATATACATTATATACATTTATATGTATATATATGTACATATATATTTATATGTATAAAAGAGAGGGAGAGGAGAGTTGGAGATTAATCTATTATATAACATAAATGTGAACGAGAAGAGGGTAGAAACATGGTGATCTGTAATGCAGTGACTTACAGAAATCCTTTTTAATTCCATAATTCTTTTTTTTTTTTTTAAAGTTTTTTAACGTTTATTTGTTTTTGGGACAGAGAGAGACAGAGCATGAACGGGGGAGGGGCAGAGAGAGAGGGAGACACAGAATCGGAAACAGGCTCCAGGCTCCGAGCCATCAGCCCAGAGCCTGACGCGGGGCTCGATCTCATGGACCGCGAGATCGTGACCTGGCTGAAGTCGGACGCTTAACCGACTGCGCCACCCAGGCGCCCCTAATTCCATAATTCTTGATTGATGGTGGGAGTCATGACTTTTATGAACTCCAGGGCTGATCAGAAGCTGGCTTGGGATAACTGAATTAACATGAATTTCTTCCTTCATCTCTACTTAGTATATATGTAGTTTTCTAGCCAGCTAGAGAAAGTTATATTCTTACATTTGGGGAAGTTCACTTTCTAACAGTTTAAAGGACCCATTTGTAATATCCTCAAGGCACTTCCCACTGCTTACTAGTCTTCAAACTATGGTAGCTTTTGCCTGTGGGCAAGTGGAATATTTTTCCCCAGGAGATGAGGGCTGCTAATAGGCACATAATTCCAGCAAGGCTAAAGGCCTTGATGCATGCCAGGCCAGCCATAAACAATTATTTCTCCTCTGAGGATCCCTTGGAAAGCCACCCGTTGAAAGGTACCTCTCTAGCTCAGAAGCTGCCAAGTTTTGGGTCCTCCTTCTACTAAATATCCTTTCAAGTAGCCAAGAGAAGTCTGCCTGTGTCTTCTTACCAGTTAAGGCTACTTCACTGTACCATCTCACCCTAACTTGTTAAGTGACCAAGTACATTCTTCTCGCTCCATTATACCTTTCGGATGCTTTTCCCATAGGGCAGCAGCAATATGCAATGTTTTGCATCCTTTTTGAGATAGTGTTCTAAAACAGGTGTTATCAGCTTTGCATTCATGCATTCTAACCGGATACCCATGCATGCTAATATTAATAATGCCATCTTAAAATTAGTCGTAATTTATAATATACTCTATCACACAGCCTCTGTCTCATAAATCATACTGTTTGAATGACCACACATTCAGGTTATAATATAGTTGTCGATAGCACTCATCGATTCCTCTTGGTTTCTTTTTTTTTCCTTCTGGCAGGTGGCCCTTCCACATGGATGTGCTTTCCCTACAGGTGTGTCTGTACCATCCTTCCCTGCCCCCGGCCCGTTCTTTTTCTTCACCTTCCTCCTCATAATGCACAAGTGTGCATTAATGCCTTGGTGTGCGGCCCCTTGGTTAAGTTTCTGTCTCTGGGTGCATGTTCAACCTCCTCTCCTTTCTTCATTATTTATCCTACTTCTGGCGAAACCTTCTCTTCACCTAACCTTAGGGTTAGGAAATCCTTCTTCAAACTAAATGTCTCAATGTCAGGATTTCAACTACTCTCTTAACCTTTCTGTCTCCTTGCCCAGTCCAGGATGATGAATTAAACTTGACCAAAGCTGAGAATTCAGGATGGGGTTAGAAAGAAAATGGCCTTTCTGCTCAAGCCACCCCTAACCCTAGCCTTACAACCTGTTTTGGAGTCTTTCTGTATGGGAAAAAAAGAAGCTAAATCAAATCCATGTTGACGTCTGAAAACAGAATATTTGAAACTCACATTTTTAGAATGAAATACTTTTCCATTTATACTGTTTTAACTTATCAAATAGTTATTAGAAGCTAAGATTTTTTTTAAGTTTTTATTTTTAAATTTTGATCCCAGTGTAGTTAACATACAGTGTTGTATGGGTTTCAGGTGTAAAATACAGTTATTGAACAATTCTGTACATTACTCAGTGCCCATCTAGGAGCTAAGATGTAATCTCATTCCTGGAAATTGTACAAATGAAACAGCAAAATATATGCACAAAGCAGGCTGAAATAGCATATATAAGAGAACTTGGGAGTATTAAGAAAGAAGACTCAGTATTGGACTTCATAGTACATTCACTTTCATAGATCAATGGAGAAAGATTATAGTTTAAAGAGAAAACATGGGATACGTGAACATTTCCTTTTTAGCAACCAACTTTATTATGTGTATCTCATGTACGTATTTATTTTGTCAAATATAAGAATTCCTAGCATTTGCGTAGTGCTTAGTAAATATTTTACCTGGCAATGAATTATCTATTCGAATTGAATACAAATAGTTTTCTTTTTAGCACTAGGATGATGTATGTAGTTTTTTTTTTTTAATATTGTACCTTTTCTATTTGTTTTTCAGATTCCTAAGAGAACAGTCTTAAAATAAAAGAAAGAAAAGAAGTGGCTCAGTCTTGGAAGTGCCATCTCCTTGCCAGCTGCTGCAAGCGCTGGGGATTCATTTACGACAGAATAGATCCAGAAAGCTCCAGTATGTTTTCGTGAGTGATATGGTGCTACATCGCCCGGGGACAAGAGTGTCTGCTGTCGGTTTCCTGCTGGGGGAGACAGCATGGCTGCCTCCAGGACGGCCTCACGGTCTCCCCGGGACATCGCCAATGTGATGCAAAGGTTGCAAGGTAAGGGACAGAAATGTCAGGGTTTGTTCTGTATTTTTAAAGTACACTTTAAATACCAACTTAACTCAGGATCTTTTCAATTTGCTTGCACTTTTATTCAATTTTATGAAACTACAGCAAGGGATCACAAAATGACGTCTCTCATGCTAGCGTTTTCAGACTAGTCATGCTGTTTGAAGATGCTATCTTTTTCACGTAGAAAAGAGACAAAGACAAACCTCTTTGTTTGGTTTTATGTCTGCATTAGTGTGATCTTTAGTGGTTATTCAGTGTCTAGCTGGGAATTCAGTTATCGCCAAACTGCCCTTCAGTCACCAATGACAATACAGTGCCGTGACAGTGCACAAGGGTATCATGACGATGGTGACAAAAAATTGTACGCTGTGGTCAGATAAGTCAACTAATAGTTTAAATATCCAAACTAGGAAGCCCTCAGAGATCTAGAAAGTCTTTTAGCAAAATGAGGCAAAGAGGTGCAGAGGGTTTAAGACGTGACGGGATTAATGGCGAGTGGCAGTGTGTGGACTAGAACCACCTTCCTCACCACTGTTCTTTCTCTAATAGCCAACTTTTCTAGAAGACAATTAGCAGTGAAATGTTATAGCAGCTTATAGATTAATTCGTAATTGTGAATTACACACGCATTGAAACATGTATATTCTTTAAACCATAAAAATAATAATCTTAGAAGACTATGAAAATATTGCTTCCTTGTCACAGTCCTAATGCTACCTCTCCCCAACTTGAAACGGATATAAACATATTCAAATTTTATAGGGTTTTTTTTTCCTGGTATTTGTTGGGAGAGCCTAAAATAATGTTACAGGTTGGCTTTTTGCTCTTCGAGTATCTCCAGCAAGCAAGCGATTGCTGTGGTTTTCCACCGCGACCATCATATTAATCTCTTACAATCCCACCTTCCTCATTTATAGTGTATTTGATGTGAATAGCAGTCATTTCCAGGTAAGCCCTCTTGACTTTCAAATACAGGTGAAACTCTGGACATTCGTGGCCCAGGGCATGCTCTCAGCTACAGAAAGCCACGAGCTTAGTGGAGCTGTGCGTTTCTCCATGTCAGACCGGAGACCACCACTGTCCCTGACACCCCTGCAATCACAAGGCTCCCATGCGTGTAGATTGTCCTGGGCTGGTTTTTGATGCTTCAGTGCCAGTGGCACTTATTTCAAGTTTATTGCTGGAAGATCTCATCGTCACACCAGAAAGAGCTTGGTTAAATAAAAGAACAGATCCTTGCTGAATATGTGGGCATAGACCTCCTCCATAGGCCAAAAACAAACAAACAAACAAACAAACAAACAAACCCTGATTATGTCTACACAGTGCTAAGGATCTCCAGTTTAAATTGTAGATCTTTTTTTGGGTAGATGGAATACTGAACTTAGAGTTCCATTTTTCTGTCTGTGTCTGTCTTTGTTGTTTCCTGGGCACAAATTCCTGAGCCATGTTGTGCCTCAGTGACCTCATTTACAAAAAGATGGAAAGGAAACCAGAGGCCCCTTACAAAAGATAAGGAAGATAATTAGGTAATAAAGCAGATTTTCCTTTGAGTTTACTAAATATGAAAATTCCCTGGATCATATATATGTATATGTATATATGTGTACATATATGTATGTGTACATATATGTATGTATGTGTACATATATATGTACATATACATATATACATATATACACATATACATATATATGTACATACATATGTGTGTGTATATATATACACATATATGTATATACACACACACAATAAAGGGAAATTGTACAGGGTAATTTGAAAAAGATTAAATAAGAATCAGATTATGATTGTACAAAGTATTTACTTTTTATTCTTATTTTGCTTTGAAATTTTTTTAGTAAGGTAGTGGTTAGGTTAAGAGGGGAGGGAAGAGTACTGTGCCTCAGTCTCTTATTATTTCTGTAGCGTATAGATATGTGGTTTTTCCTGAGAAGTGTGTGTAGTAGGGGAAGGACTGGAGCCCCTCACTCCCATCCCATGCCTGGCTTGTCCCAGTGGCTGTCCCATTTTAACATCTGTGCATTTCGAGACCCCACCTGTAAAATGCGGACTGCTCACACTCTGGATTGTTTCAAGCTCAGCAAGATGATGACAAAAAGTGCTTTAAAAACTCTACTCTCATCTAATGAGCTGTTCAAATAGCCATGGAAGAAAACTGGATGAAGAGGCATAGGCTTGATAATTTGTTGCAAATTTTTCTAGCCATGCAGATTTGAGAAGGAATGTTAGTAGTTTTATATATCCTGTGCTGTATAAAACTAGTAATTTTATTACATAATAAAGTGACTATACTCACTGTATTACTTTTTCCTTTGTAGTAAAAGGAAGAATTATAACATGTGATAAGGGTATCTGACAAACTCAGAATAATAAACCTTTTACCATTCGACAGTGGACAAAATTCCTGAGCACTAGATATTTATCATTAGTTTTTAGCATCAAATATATATACACATGTAGTTTTTAGCATCAATTATATATATACATATATGCATATATACATATATATACATATCAATTATATATACATATATGCATCAATTATATATATACACGTGTATATATATGCATATTATATATGTATATATATAATTGATGCTAAAAACTAATGATAAATATCTAATGCTCAGGAATTTTTTCTACTGTATATATACATACATATATATATATACACACACACACAAACACACACACTTACATTATTAATGGCAGCAAAATGAAAGGTCTGCACTCCCACAAGGTGCAGTGGACCTAGCCTACAGCAGTGGAAACAGAATGTAACAGAAGGTGATATGGTGGATATATCTGTTAGCATATTGATCTGTTGGGTTACTTGTGCTGAATTAGCTGGCAAGGTTTGTGTCTCCACTGCATCTCAGTTCTCATTGTGCATCCTGCTGATGCTTTGAGCCCAAACAAGAGTCAGCGTCCCCAGATAGAGGAGATCTATTTTCTGTCAAGGGTACTTAGTGTCTGTTTTTACCTGCTGGAACCTCCAAACCAGTGACCATGGTGCTAATTAACGGAGGGCTAGCATTATTGTCCAGATAATGAAGACAAATGAGAGAATATATTTGAGGAAAAATAAATCTGTTAACTTAAAATATAACCAGAGTTGCTATTTTCAAAGTTCAAATCCATGAGGACATTTTTCTAGAATCCCCCCCTTTTTTTTCTTAGATAATCCAAGTAACTGTGTTATCTTTCCCCCTCTTGAGTTTTATTGTCCTATTGGATCTGTGTATAACTAATAAAAATCATGTAGCTTTGCATAATGGCAACTTGGCTTTGCTCACTTGCTTATTTAGTTTATAACCATAATTGTTGACTGTTTTTCTGCTTTTAATTTTTATTTCTAGTGCTAGGAAATTGAAACACATACACAGATTGCTACATAATTTAGCTGCTACTGTAGTAGTTCAATATTTCACCTTTGCCAATATTTGTGCTTGTTTGAGCATAATGTTTTAGGCTGGGATCCTGAATTATGGATGAGCAGACAGACTGCAATGCAGACTTTCGTTTGCTCCTAAGAGTAATGAAGGTTTCTGTAACTTCCATCAGTTTAAATGTAACCTTAAAAGCAAATACAAGACAATAGTATGATACAAGAATACTAAAATTTTAAAAGCACATTGTATATATATATATCTTTTCGGCTCTTTAACAGCTAAGGGGTTCCATTTCACAGGTGGCTTATGGAGTCATTTCAGTTGTTAGTCACATCTAAAAAATACATGTCTGGGGCGCCTGGGTGGCGCAGTCGGTTAAGCGTCCGACTTCAGCCAGGTCACGATCTCGCGGTCCGTGAGTTCGAGCCCCGCGTCGGGCTCTGGGCTGATGGCTCAGGGCCTGGAGCCTGTTTCCGATTCTGTGTCTCCCTCTCTCTCTGCCCCTCCCCCGTTCATGCTCTGTCTCTCTCTGTCCCAAAAATAAATAAAAAGTTGAAAAAAAAAATTAAAAAAAAATAAAATAAAATAAAAAATAAAAAATACATGTCTGAACTCTTAAGATTATAAATTTCTTTAAGACAATGACAGTATCTTTGTAAATGTCATCATGCTGCTACATAACATTAGCTTAAAAAAGATTTGTTGAATGGCTTTTATCAAATACATTTTTGTCGTTTGAAGATAATCTATCAAAGTTTAAGGAGTTTTAAATGGACGTATCAGTGTTTGTTACTGTAAGCCGGGGCGGCATCAGTGTAAACTTATAAAATGAGTGGTAAATGCCAGAGAAGATTCAAAATGTGCATGCAAAGGTGTTGTGTAGAGATTACTTTGATAAAAAAGGAGGATTACTGATTGCAAGGTCGAGTTTTTATTTTTAAACCTGTGAATAAGGGGCGCCTGGGTGGCGCAGTCGGTTAAGCGTCCGACTTCAGCCAGGTCACGATCTCGCGGTCCGTGAGTTCGAGCCCCACGTCGGGCTCTGGGCTGATGGCTCAGAGCCTGGAGCCTGTTTCCGATTCTGTGTCTCCCTCTCTCTCTGCCCCTCCCCTGTTCATGCTCTGTCTCTCTCTGTCCCAAAAATAAATAAACGTTGAAAAAAAAAATTTAAACCTGTGAATAAATTCAAGACGAAAGAAATGAGAAAAGGGATAAATACGTATTCTTGGAGACGTATCTATGAAATTTGCTAACTGTTCAGTAAAACCTAATCATGCCTCCCTCTAAAATGGCTTTTATGGTTAAAGTCTTTTTTGGTTAAATATGACATTTCCTGTAAATCTATTATACTGTAAAATAAAACCTCAGCTAACAAAAAAGTTAACTGAAAAGTAGAATCAGGGGCACCTGGGTGGCTCAGTCAGTTGGCATCTGACTTCAGCTCAGGTCATGATCTCACAGCTCATGAGTTCGAGCCCCACATCGGGCTCTGTGCTGACAGCTCAGAGCCTGGAGCCTGCTTCAGATTCTGTGTCTTCCTTGCTCTCTGCCCCTTCCGGACTTACACTCTTTCTCTCTCTGTCAAAAATAAATAATACATGAAATGAAATGAAATGAAATGAAATGAAATGAAATGAAATAATAAAATAAAATAGTAGAATCAACATTAATAAATAAATGGCATAATTTCCTATAGTGTAACATTAAATAAACATCAGAGAAGGAAAGGTTTGTCATTTATGAGGATTCTCATTTTTTTACAGTGCCTTGAGAGATTAACTTCTAAATTTTATTACTCTGACTTAATGACTCTTCTTATATTGCCAAAAATCCATTTATTGTATTTAGGATGAAATTCTCTATTTGGTTTAATCTCTTTCTTCCTACAACGAATGTTGTGTGCTACTATCTCAAATTTAAATACTAAGCAAAATGCAGCACAAAACAGTGATCATTTATTTATGTTTTGGAACATCATGGTTAAATAAATCTTTAATGAATAAATGGATAAATCACAATCCCTAAATTAATGAATTGAAGATGAAATTAGTCAAGACATAATGTAAAAGCAAAGGAAGAAGCCAGTTAAATGGAATCCCACTGTATTTGCCCCTTCAAAATATTTTTTTTATCTGAATTTTATTTTTAATCAAACTTGGGTTATGATCATAAAATCATGTTAAGGACACACATCTAGCCGAACCAGTGCCTATGCTCAGCTCTCAGATGCATGTGTTGTTTTTTTTTTAACTTTCATGCTTTAAAGATATTTTTCCTTCCTAACGGCATATTACATGTTCATATTACTTTTAAATGCAATAAAGTGTATACGTTATACATTCATATAATGAATGCCCTGTCCTCCAAACCTGTCTGCAGAGCTGTTTTACCTATCCTGGGTTATGGAGAAGGTGCCTGAAGGCCTTCAAGATCTTCAAAGGCCTGCAAAAATATTGGCTCTCAAATAGAAAAAGAAAACTGCTAAATCAAAATTCACAGAGGTTTAATTCTCTCTCTGCCTCTCTGTCTCTCTCTCAAAAATAAATAAATAAACTTAAAAAAATTAATAGAGATTTACAAATGTATAATCATTTCAACTAGTCAAATGTAAATCAAATCAATTCAAAAATTATATACGGGTTAATGTATTTAAATATGCAGTTTGGGTACTCTATATTGCTGTTGATATAGTATGTGGCTGGCCTCTAGGCCTAAGAGCAATTGAGGCCTACAAATAAAACATAAAGCATTCCTACACATTGCTTTCAAATTAATTCCTTTTAATATACCACTTAATTTTGTCACTCCCGTGATGAAAATCTTCCTTGACCTCTTGACCTCCTTATTAAATCCCAACTTCTTGGCTTGGCTTCCTTATTCAAACTGTGTCTTAACTGCCCAGCATTTGTCTCCTCTCGCTCCCCTACCTAGCCCTAGATATCTACCAAATGCCACTATTTGCAGTGCTTTCAAGATGCCCTGACTCTTCTGTGATCTTCTAGGGAGCTTTTGGGAATGAACTCTCTTGGCTCCTCCTAAAACCCGACTTATCTTCAAGTCTCAAATTCAGCCTCCTCCATGAAGTCTCTGTTGCTGATAAAATCAGAAATTCTGTCTAAAGCCCTTTAGCACTTTGTAGCACTATAATAGGAATTATCTAGTATTGCTTTGCGTTATGTTATGTGCGTGTGGCCAACCACTCAGAATATAAACACATTGAAGGCAAAAATTGGGTCAATTTCACATCAGTGCCCTACAGATTGACTAGGCAGTGCATTTCATAATGTGGATTCTTCATAAGTATTTGTTGAGTGAATACAATATAAATATGTAATATCATACTGATTTTCAATGGTGGAAGCAGGGCGACCCAGAAGGAGGTAATTTGGGTAAATCACCAAGAGAGATTAGAGTAGCTTGGACTAGATACTAAACAGTGGAGGGGGAGAAAAGTGGTAAAAATCTAGATTTATTTTGAAAGTAAAGCTGAAATAATTTTCTGATGGATTGAATGTGGTGTATGAGAGAGAGGAAAGAAAGTTGGCCCCCTCATTTTTCATTTTGAAATGAGATAAGACAAAAGACTATTGGGAACAGGGTTGAGGAAACTCAAGAGCTTTTTTTGGATGTGTTCCATTTTAGAAGGCTGGTGGATAGCCCAAAAAGTGGCTGAGTATATATGACTGTAGACATCAAGGGAGAGGACACAGCTGGAGAAAGTATTTGGAGATCCTGAGCGCACAGACAGTATTTAAAGCTGTGGGGTTGATCGACACCACCTGGAGAACAAGGACACATAGGGAACATAGGTTGGAAAAACCATCCACCGTTGGTCGATGAGGTGGTGAAGGAATGAGGAAGGTCTCATATATGAGATCGAGAAGCTGCAGCCTATGTGGTAAGAAAAAGAAGAAGGAAGATCTGGAAGCCAAGAGAAGAAAGAATTCAAGGAGGGAGTGATCAATTATGTTAATGCTGTTAACATTCTTTTTATGTTCATGCTTCCAAATGTTTATAGTATATAAAAAGATTATGTGTTTATATATATAAATATCAGGCCTGAGTGAGCCAAGTACATGTGCATATAGTTTCAAATTCATTTCTGGAAGAATAAAAGAATAGCCCTGTGCATTCCCCATAAAGAGTTGCAAGATTCTTGGACGTTAATTGGATAAGAGCAATTCCTTAAGAATTTATTAAGTGTAATTCTGTACTTCATGTAAAGCCCAGTCAAAAATGCATCTTAAGAATAAAATGCCTCTCACTCTGGCTCTAACAAGTCCTGCATTCTTATGGAGCCGATGGTCCTCATGAGAACAGTGCTCCCACTGATGCCCTTTTGTGTGTGACTGTCACATCTCAGTGCCTTCCTTCCTTGTGCACCTTCTGCCCTCCAAAATCTCCGCTTGCACCCCTTGACATCATTTTTCTAGGTTCTTTCCACATAACAAAGTTAATAGCATTCCTCTTGTGTTTGGAGAAAATCTTCATGGAGTCAGTATCATGTATTTTCATTGCTTTGGTCATTGTTTAATTAGTTCCTCTAGGGCATAGTTTCTTGAAAAGAAAAGAGAAGGTATGACCCTGTAAGTGTTTGGGTTATCTGAAAGATGGGGTGGACTCTGGGATTTCTTCCCAGAAATCTAGGAGGTACCCTTCCCAAGACTGGAATGGTACCCTTCCCAAAAGGACTTGAATTTGGGAAAACTGCATTTGCATTGAGGAAAACTCACTGTGCTGGTGGCTATTTAACCCTGCTTGTGTTGGATCAGAATGGGTTCTTGGGGTAACCTCTTGCAGAAGGAGGAAGACCACACTGGTGCCCATGAACTTTAGTTCCATTAATGTGTAATTTAGGGTAATAGATACCTATAAAGGGGAAAAACATACTAGGCTTTAAATTTCAAGTGATAAATTTCTCCTGTATCTTTTAAAAATGTTTATTTTTTATTTTGAAAGAGAGAGAGAGAGCAGGGAAGGGTCAGAGAAAGAGAGAGAGAGAGAGAGAGTGAGAATCCTAAGTGCAGAGCCTGACTTGGGGCCCAACGCAGGATCAGTTTCAAGAACTGTAAGATCTTGACCTGATCCAAGACCTGATCCCAAATCAAGAGTCAGATACTTAATTGACCGAGCCATCCATGTGCCCCTATCTCCTATATCTTAAGAGCCTTACAAAAATAGTTCATATTCTGAGCAGTTATTTTTCTCTTTTATTTTCTTTCTAATTGGGGCTGATGAGAATATTGACAGATTCTTTACATGGTATTCGCGCCTAAATACAAAGCTCCTGATCTTTGTATGACATCCTACAATTTAATCAAGCAGTCATTACTCAGGTGTTCAGGTAATCATGTACTCATTTGGACAGTTAAGAAGTTATGGTATAAGAATATATTCAGCTTTGTCATAATGTTGAGAATAGGCAAATCATAATTTTTTTATTTGTCTGTAGTCAAATGAATGGAAATATCTGGAAAAAGGAGAAATTGGCAACTGCCTAAAATAGGGTCTGGGCCAAATGATTTATGTAAGATTTTAAATTCCTTATATTGAAGTTTGCTTCAGTATTTTTAAAATGGTTTCTATGGTAACTTGTGTTCTTTTTTTTTTTTCATTATTCACAATGACCTCTTGCATAAAAAAAAAAAAACAATTCCTTCCTCTACTGATATTAATCTTTAATGTTTAGTAAACACTGGTCTCCACCCATGTTTAAAACAAATTATTTACCTTGAATTACACAATAGTTCTCCATTCTTTCAGTTTCTTTCTCTTCAAGTGTCACCAACATCATTCACATGGCATTTTGATCCCTTTTATCTGTTTATTCCTTATTATACTATTGACTTGTTTACTAATTTGGGAAGAAGTTTCAGATTTCCAGGACTTATCTTGTGTTTTTGTTGTTGCTGCTATTATTATTTTATGAGCCGCAGTGTTTCTTTTGCTGAGAATTACGCTAGTTATATATTCATGGCCTACATTTCCAGGTCCTTTGCTTTTCTCAGACTTCTTGTAGATTGTATCGTTTTATCCAACTGTGGTTGATATGAGCATCCGTTGCCTCAGTATTGAACAGAAAATGTAGACTTCTCAGCCAGAAGCCTGGGCATTAAACTAGACTGCACCCTTGACATTGTAACAAGAGAGATCTTTCAAATACAACTCTGATTGTGTCCTTTTCCCTGTTTAAAAGCCTACAATGACTCATCGTAAACTTCCAAATAAATTCGTCACACAAAAAGGATCTTCATCCTCTGGCTCCTTCTCATCTTCCAATCTTTGTTTGGGATTATCTTCCACGACTAAATTTTGGCGTTCAGTCATCTGAAGCGCTTCTAGTTTTGTTCAGGCAAACTTCTCTCTCATTGCCATGTCTTTTCGCGTCCTCCAGTGCACCCCCTCTCCCTTTCCTTTCACTTACCTGGGCTTCTACTCAGGCTGCAAGACTTAGTTCAGACATTGTCTCCTCAGTGAAGCCCATCCCAATACCACCAGCCAAAATGAAAGGATTCCTTCTTTGTACTCCGAACATGCTTCTGTTCAAGTATTGATTACAGCAGTCTATGATGGTTTCTTTCTTTCTGTGTCCCGTTTGAATATTAGAACCTTGAGGGTAGAGGCTTTTATCTTCTGCCACTTTGGATATCCAGTACTGAGAACACTAACTTAACATTTAGTAGATACTCAGTTCTTTCAAGTGTACGTTCCCGCATTTAACTAATATGTTTTGAGCATTTACTGTGTCCAAGTCCTCTGACTACAGATGTGAACATGTATAGAGTTCCTGTCCTCCTGGGGCTGTAGTCTACTGGAGTGACGTGATAATTAATGAAAATTCTATAAACTTGGCGATAGGTATTGTGATAGTAAGTACGTGTTTGATGAGTAAATTTAATTTCCACAAAAACATGCAGTTGGAATTAAGTAAATTGACCATGGTAGCACACTGTTTAATGGTCTAAATTATTTTCATGTTATCTTTTACTCTGCCTGGGTTGAAAACCCTTAGTTTTTTTGTTTGTTTTTGTTTTTACGTATGTAGTGTCATTATTTAGATAGGAAAGGGACTTATAGTTCATAATTTGATCTTATTTTGTAAATGAAGTAACAGAATTCTAGAGCAGTGAAGTGATAGGCAAAGGTCCTAAGTAGGTATTTGAGGAACTCCCATCTCTGACAGAATTGAGGGATAACTCGATATTCATACAAGGTTATTCATTTGCACAGTTGCTAATCATCACTGGATCGTGATGGGTAGGAGGCAAGACTGGCTATGTGATTTTGCTATTTGGCCCCGAGTAAAATAGAACTGTGGCCCCTTTGTTCAACGGTTATTAAGAATAACTAATATGCAGATTAAGCCATGTGTGGAGCCCACCTTAGTGCAGAGCCCTGTGCGATAGTCAAGTCCCACACCCATGAGGCTGGTATGGATGGAGGAGACTTTGGAACACGTGAGACCCTGAAGACTTTAGGGCCATCATGAACGAGAAATTAAGAAGTGGGAAAGGATGAAGAGAGGAGGCAAAACATCAGAGAGCCATTAGCTATTTCAAAATAGTACCTGGGAACAATCGTGTCTAAAAGGCAGGAGAGAAGAGGAGGGCTCGCTCATCCTCAGCTCAGTGCAAGGCTAATCCTCAGGCACTACTGTTATTCTTAGTCACCTGCTCTCTGGATTAACACGCTGGGGCCCAGGGAGCCTTCCTGTCACTTGCAACCTTATCTTTCTAGGTTCACAATAACTTCCCACCAAAATGAATCCATGGTCTTCTAGTGAATTGAATTTGCCCATACGTTTCATCAAAGGAAAGATCATTTTGAATACTAATTATTTTAATATCCAGTTTTCTACCACAAACATTTAGGTCATACTAGATAATTATGATAAGAAACTAGCAATTATTTTTCTTATTTCTGGGCATATACTCATGCCAATTATATCCCTTTAATTTCTCTGTCCTTATCATTAGTAACATGCAGTCATATTTGTAAGAAACGTGATATATGGCATACAAAAAGTTTTGTTGGGAATGTTTTGTTTTGATTGCATTTTATTCAGTGAAGTTGTGAAAAGTCCTTAAAGAGTGCCTTGCTCTTGTGTTTACAAGTCAAAAGGTGTGAAAACATTTAGTTTGTGAAAGCACTGCCAAGTTCATGGGTCTCATACAAGATATTAGAGTCTTAAAGAGTTAGATATTTTGAGATCATTTTCCATTTGAATGTTATGATACTTCTTTTTTTATCTATATTTATTTTTGAGAGAGAGACAGAGTAAGTGGGGTAGGGAAAGAGAGAGAGGGGGACAGAAGATCCAAAGCTGAGCTGTCAGCACAGAGCCTGATGCAGGGTCCAACGCAGGAGCCGTGACATCATGACCTGAGCTGAAGTCAGATGCTTAATGGACTGAGCCACCCAGGCACCCATGACACTTCTCTATTTATATAATTTTGGTAGGTAGACACCTATGTCTACTTAATGAATTTAATAAATGAATATAAAGTGCCTTTACATCTGACTAGAACATGTATATACAAATAGCACTCTTTAACACTTTCTGTTTGGTTTTACTGTATCTGTTTTCTGTGAAATACATGCATCTCATCTCTATGACAGATGGCTCCTTTTCAAAACAATATCTTTCACCAGCACAATAATAGATAAAGAAGGAGTGTTATTTCTGATATATTTTAAAGCTTTTCATATTTTCATCTTTCAATACTTTGTACTTTTAAAATGAATAGTTTTATGACAATATTGAGTCTTTTTCTTTTGAATTTTTAAAAAAAAATTTAATGTTATTTATTTTTGAGAGAGAGAGAGAGAGAGAGCAGGGCAGGGGCAGAGAGAGAGGGAGACACAGAATCCAAAGCAGGCTCCAGGCTCTGAGCTGTCAGCACAGAGCCTGACACGGCACTCGAACTCACAGACCGTGAGATCATGACCTGAGCTGAAATTGGATGCTTAACCGACTGAGCCGCCCAGGTGCCCCAACAATATTGAGTCTTAAAGATATTTTTATGAGTTTAATATAATGACAGCAGTGGTCGCATGAAACTTCATTAATATCTATAAATATTTGGAAGATGGTTAGTTATAGTAAAAATCTAACAGTGGCTATTTAACTATTACCCATAAAAAGATCTGCATTTTTTAGGTTTCCTAAGCGATACGTAATAGTTGAAATCTAAGTGTTCTGGAAGACTTATAGAATCTCACAATGTTTGAGGGAAAAATCTTAAATGATCAAGTTGTTTAATTCTGATTTTAAAAATAAGTGTTTGAGATTCCTAAAGATTAAATGACTTAGGCAAAGTCATGCACTTAGTTGAAGCAAAATAGTACTAGAACCTAGATTATCTGATTCTCTCCAGAATTATGAAGTTTTGTGGCATTTTCCCCTCATGATAAAATTATATGGTTCATTACTAAGCATTGCCTTTTTAGCTTGGTTATGAGTTGAAAAGCAAGATTGGTATTTAGCGTATGCTTACTTTATATAACGTTATATGCTTTGTATTTACCTCTAATTAGAGCACTTAATTACGAATAATTGGAGCTGTTCAGAGCTGTAGCCAATATCTTTCAACTTGGCAAAACATGGTAAATATTCACTAAATATTTGTTGAATGGATGTCAGGTTAGTAAATTCAGAGGGTAAAAGAGAGAGATGAGGGGGGAGGAGGGAGAGAGGGAAAGAGAAAGAGAGAGAGGGATCTTTAGCTCATCACTTCACTTTTCAACTGTGCTTCAGTGGGTGTTGCAAAGATTTCTCTGTCGGTACAACTGACTTGCTATAGTCACTTGAGCTGATAAATATCAATTACTAGACTATAAAATACAGTGCTGTTCTCAAGGATGCGGTTTCTTCTGAAAATATTGCCACATGCTCGGTTAATTTATTTGCATGTGTGTGACCCTTTGTCGTGCTATGAATGCAGGAATGAGTGACAGTTCAGTAGATATTCCATTCGTACAGCAAATGTGAATTGAACACTTCCTGTGCTCCAGATACTGTGTTAAACATCAGAGATCTAACTCTGAAACTGACAGTGGTGTCCTGGCCCTTCAGGAACTTCAAAGCTAGTGACTAGGTTGTAGCCTCGATTGAAGAGTTTTGCAATGAGTCACTCTTGAACAGGGGGCGGAGGACCCTCAGGGAGTTGGTTGAGATCTTTCCTTCGCTAGCGTCAGGCGGTCCCAGGAGCCTCCCCGGCTACTGCTGTGCTTGTCCTCCGGCTTGGGCACTGGCCCTTCCTCATGTTAATTCGCATGCCAGGTTTTAGGAACTAGGCCACGTTCTGACAGAACTGCCAATGAGCTCCCCTTCTTGCCACACTCCAGATGGGCTGTTGGGTTATGGACAACAAACTGTGGCTCCTTCTCTCTAAGCACTGCCAGGCCACAGACTGTGAAGATGGTGGGTTAAAGGATGCTCACTTCCTACCCCGTGGCGCATCCATAATGTTAGCCTGTTCTTCATTATACTAGGGAAAGTTGGCTGTTGTTCTGGGTCCAAGAAATTTAGGAATAGTGATTATTAATTATTACTTTCCTGAGCTTCCTGTTTTAATTTTGGTTAGGGGAAGGTATGGACTAGTTGACTAGCACACTCTACCCATTTTATTTAAAACCAAGCACTACTCTAATAAACACACATACACATAGTTCCAAGAATAATTACAAAAAAAACAACAAATCTTTTTGAATTCGTAGAAGCCCCAAGACTTAATCGCAACTATAAAAATGTCTTCGAACATCTGCCTTTAGAAAAGTAAAATTGTTCTTACGTTCCAAACTATTAAAGAGAGCCTTTCTGCCCAGAAAGCTCTGTATGGTTTCAGCTTAGAATTGGTTTTAACTGGCTGAGTTACTGATGCCTCAAAAAATGGGGTTTTAAGAGAGAAATAAGGAATCAGACTTAAGTGCAGACCACTGAACTGAAGTGCTGTAATGCATTTCTTCTCGGCATACTTGCTTTACAACCAGCTACACATTAATGTGAGCTTTTATGTGTTTGATAAAGAAAACAATTTCCTGTTATCCAGAATAGCTTCTAATGTGGGTCAGATTATTGATGCAGAACGTTAGACACCCCCTTTTCGTTTCAAGGACAATCGGTACTTTGAAGTACCAAGTGGCCTTTGTTTCTAGTTTAAGGAAGGAGACACGAGTCCAATTTTTCATTGCTAGTTAGCTGCTTAATAATTTAACATAGAAAATATGATGCCTAGAAAATAGATTTTATCATTCCTTTTTTTAGCCACGTAGGCTAAAAGCAATGACTCCAAATGGAAAGCTAGTAAGATTTCTGTAGTTAAGCAAACATACATATTCTTCATACACTATAGTGGTTGTTTTTAGCATTCTGTCAGTGAGATTAACTAAAACAATATATTAGATAGGTTTCTGAATTGTTTTCCAAAATTTAAATAGCTTGATTTTCCCAAATTATACAAATAACTGTTTATTAAAGTTCACCCAACATAGAAAAGTATAAAGAATGAAGTGATAGTCTTTCCAGTGTCACTACATAGATAGATAGATAGATAGATAGATAGATAATAGAGAGAAAGAAAGGAAGAAAGAAAGAAGGGAGGGAGGAAGGAAGGAAGGAAAGGAAGAAGGAAGAAAGGATTTTGGTGGACATTTCCCCCCACCCCACTATCAATGTACTCACATTCAAATGAGGGGAAGGTCTTTTACTGTGAATGCTGTTTTATTCTCTATGGGGTTTTAATGGGGCAATATATTGCGCACATCTTCACACATCAGTAATCTACAGTGACATCGAATGGCTAAAGAATATTCTGTTTTAGATAAGCACTGCTGTTGGTTTAACCAATCTTCTACTCTGTCTAGCTTTTCAGTATTTTAGGTAAGACTGATAATCCTTTAAAACAGGATGCTTTTCTTTCTGCATTGAATTTTATTTTAAGAAACAGTGAATATGAGGTAGTTTATGACTTTTAAGAATCAGTTTATGGGGCGCCTGGGTGGCTCAGTTGGTTAAGCGTCTGACTCTTGGTTTCGGCTCAGGTCATGATCTCATGGTTCATGAGTTCATGCCTCAGGCTCTGTGCTGTCAGCGTGGAGCCTGCTTGGGATTCTCTCTCCCTGTCTCTCTGGCCCTCCCCCACTTGCACTTTCCCTCTCTCCCAAAATAAATAACAAACTTAAAAAAAAAAAAAAAAGAATCACGTTTATAATTAATTTTAATGAACAAGTTCCCCCCCACCCCCAAAATGAGATTGTGAAAGTCTAATAATCATTATCAGTGACTTAAAAGTTTGAATATAAGTTAGGATAAATTTTCGATTCCTTGTGGGGCATTTTTCCAATGAAGTCCCCACACTTTTTTCCCCAGAAACGGTCACACTACCTAACCTGAAAGCGTAGCTCTGGCGTCTGCACCCACTCAAAATGGGAACGTTTCTGTCAGGAGCTGACGCTTCCTTTCCTTTGATCAGACCAATTCCCATGGAGCTAAGGGCAGAGCCGTCAGCAGCATTTCATTTAAAATGACACAAACACTGGTGCAAAATAACACCACCTGTGTTGTTCTGAAGCTGAATTTAGTCCTTCCGTGCAGAACGAACACTGAAATCAAGGATGCTGGCCCAAACAAGTCTCCAACTCTGATGTGATAGGCAGGTCAACTAACTGTCTGAGCTCTCAGTTTCATGCTGGGAGTGGGAGTGAGAAGTTGTGGGAAGTCATGAAAATACTAGGGGCCAAGATGCTAACGTTTTGCCTCATGTTCCTGGCAACAGTTGTTTCACCTGCAGAATAGTTGCTTTGGTCTGAAGTACACGGATCCTCTCCCCTGCTGGCCCTGCTGCGGCCGCCCCTGCGTTCTGACCTCTCTCACGTTTACTTCTTTTTTGTCCCTCAGCTTATGATTAATGGTCACCAAGGAGGCGACTCTCCCTCCAAGTTAGCGCTCATAGTAGGACTCGGTCCTCCCTCCCTTCCGTCTCTCCAGATAGTAACTATTTAAAGCTCGACAGGTATGAACAAAAACAAACAAACAAACAAACAGCTCTCTCTGGGTCTGGTTTCAGATCATGAGGAATCTTTATTTATATCCAACTTGTTCCAGATAGGATTGAAAATAACAAAAATGCATACAACCAGATGCAGTTTGCTTTTAAATGAGGAAGTGAGCAACTTGGGCCCGTGGAAAGTACTAATTAACATTGCCTTCATTCTTGGCTTAACACAGACGTGTCCAGATTTTTCTAAAGCTGAGAGTTGAGAGAGTTGGGGTGGTGGAGGAATGGAAGGGGAAGAAGATCCACTCAGTATCTTATTTCCAAGTTCCTTACTGCTGACTTTGACATCAATCTAAGGCGCATAAGCACTGACCAGAAGGAGTGGGAATCAAGGGGTAAGACAACCCCAGACAAACTGAAAGTGGCCAGAGAGCACTGGAGATGAATCTCCAAAGTACGAGTAGCTTTTTGCACACAGCATGTGACTGATTATAAAGGGGATGGTATGGCATGAGTAAGGAACAGATAACCCATCACGCATACACGCTCATTTTTGACATGTTCTCACATTGCCCAGTGCTTAGATTTCATTCTGTAAACCATTTCTGCCAGTGCTGTTTACATTCCATTCTTACTGGAACTATTGCTAAGTCTAGTGACTCTCAAATCACTTGAGGTCATGATCTGTCATCTTTTCTATGGGTGTCCAAGGTGCCCCTCTGCTCGTGGCTTGCATTTCATCTTTACTCCGTAGCAGTTCAGCAGGAAGGACTGTATCTCCAGGTTCTTTGTCCTTTGGGAAAGGAAAGCATTTACATCCTTATCCTGCTGCGGTTTTCTGACCTAGTTGAGGCTGTTGTCTTTTATTTGCTCCTGTTGCCCCTACCAGAGATCTCAATGGCATTGGTTATCAAAATTCCACCTCAACCCATTGCTCCCTTTTCTGTGGTTTGTCTAAGATTAAGGATGATTAAGGATGAATACCCACTTAGGCGAACCTCAGTTTCTTCAATTAAGTTAACCCTGGGCCCAGCTAGGTCTACTGTTCTTGGTGTTGACAGCTGGCACAACAATTATCCGTAAATTCTGTCTTGATAATCAGCACATGCTTGTCTTCCTTCTATTTGAGACATTTAACTCCCTATTGAACTTCGTTCCTGTTTTTGGTATAAGTGAATGCTCCCTAGCTTGGTGTAAATCATTAGAAGATACCTCGTATGGTAAATGAACAGTTGAATGAACAAGGCTTCCTCACCTTGGACAGTCTCAGATAACCTCAGGCCAATGATGACCCTCTTACTCACAATTTCTCTTTGGCGTCTTAGATTTGGGAGGTGAACATATCCTCCCCAATTATTTGATTTTCGGCTTGCAACTGTAAGGCCACATAAATACATGGGAAGATTCATAGTACAGTTTCTATTAAGAGGGAAACTATTTGTTCATACCCTCCCTGGGTGGTGCGTTCCTTAGTGAATTATCATTTTGATACTTTACCATGGCTATATTTAAGTAAGAGCTTTTAATGTCATGGTGTGTCAATTCATATTCAGAATTTCTGAACACTTTACAGATTACATTTTTTTTTCCTTTTTGAAATAAAGAGCCATCTAGAGAGAAAAACTTTCCTCCATTGATTCCAACTCCTTCCCCTCTCAATTTCAAGGAGAATTTAGACTGCTAGAAGGCAAAACCAAGAAGAGGGAAGCAGTCGTAAGAGATGGAGCTAAAAGATTGTCATCAGTTCAAAGAAAAACACAGAGGCAAACTTTCAGCAGATTCATTTGCTGCTGCTGCTGCTGCTTCTTCTTCTTCTTCTTCTTTTTTTTTTTTTTTTGAACTATTTGTCAGCACTTTTCCCACAGAGGAGAAAAGACCAGAAAAGTTACCTGATCACATCTGATTCGAAACTTCTGCATCCCATTCTCCATACAAGATAAAGGAGATGCTAAAAAGAGATTTTCGTTTGTTTTTGGTTTCTTATTAGGAAACATTTTTATTTTACCCAATTATTCCCATTTACTAGCCATTTAAATAAAAATTATTGCTTCGATGGTACATTTTGTACTCTTGTGTCTGAAAGAAAGCTATGCAAAGGTGAGATTTGTTTGGACTATCAGTTCCTTCTCACATGGGTGGTAGCAGCTGTTCCTTGTTGCCTCTCGCCATCTGTTGTTTTGTTTTGTCACCTCTGCTAAGGTTGATAGGGAAAAATCTATTACAAGATGGCCGACAGGACTGATAGGGGATCTCCAGTCCCTGCCTGAAGACGCCCCTCCTGGGTTCTTCTTCCCACCCTGCTTGCTGCGGGCACCAAATTACTACTAATGAGGAATGCGGAAGTTAGAGATTGTAAATTGTCCCCTCTGCTTATGCTTGAGGCTCAGGCCTCTGGAGAGCGATCTCCTCTGAGCCCACCGGTGTAAAATAAACCCCCTGCCTTCCGAGATCTCTGAATGTTGCCTGGTTCTTCCGCGGGCTGATCCAGACCAGTTTCCACAGCAAGGTTTTCACCACATCACGTCTATCCTCTTGCTGTTAAACTGTTCGTCTTTGTTGCTATATGTGAAGTCTCAGGGCTTGTCAACTGCTACTCCATTTAATATACTGGTCAGTCCTAGGTAATATTACTTGCCTAAGGAGAGACATTTCAAATAAGTAACGGAATCTTCTCAAGCCCACATTATTTTGGGATTCAACCCAACTAATACTTTCCATTATCCTATTGGTTCTTATGTCTGTACTTACTTTATCTTCCACTTTTTACCTACTGGTTATCGTTCCGCCTATTTAGCACTCATCTGTTGACCTGTAATACCTTATTAGAGTGCCAAATACACGACTGAATGCTTGCTGTTGCTTTCTGGGGATAAGCAGACAATAGAAGACATGGTGATAAATAAAAATAATAACCCTAGATACACTTACTTGACTCAAATGAACCTGACCAATGGATTTTAATTCTTACCATAGACAAGCAGTAGAAATTCAGTTATGACCAAACCTCATGTAACTATTTGCACTTTATTCATCCTTTCTGCAAATTCAGAGGAAAAACACTGATGTATCTGGTTGCCGTAAATGATGTCCAGAGTACTAATGCCAAGATGCATGTCTGTCTGATGTTGAAAGATAAATTTACCTCCATATGCTTAAAGGGAAAACATCATGTTGTTCAAAACTCAAAAGTCTGTTGGTTTACTAAAATATCTAGAATCTTCCAGCACAGTGCATTTAAATGAGATCCACCATTTCACATTCAATTTAATAAAATTCCTTGTCTTACTCCTTTAGGAACCCAAGGTATTTTTAGTTCTTTGATCTGAAAGTGTCACCTGTGTAGAACTGCGCTGTATGTCAAGAGAGGGAAGTTCTGGAAAGCCTGTGGGTGTGTGATAACCTAAGGGCATCAGATAAGTAGATCCAAATAAGATTGCAAAAACAAAACAAAACCAAAAAAACCCAAATCCCCAAAAACCCATTCTTCCTCTGTATTCCAAGCACTTAGTATAGCAACCCACAGTGATGTTTTCCTTGGCAGGCGTACAGAGCATTTATCAGTCTAAAATTTATGACCGTTCGAGAGACTCACAGGGTGTGGACTTACAGCTTTAAATAAATTCAGAATGATGTTTTTTGTCCCCTAGGAATTTTCATTATTGAAATTATCAAACAGTAAACTTTCCTAGATTGGGTCATTTTTTAATTTATCTTCTATGAAGCTTGAAAATCAAATCCGTATGTTCTCTTTTTATTTTTTGAATATCGTGGAAGACTCAGAAGAGGCCTCTGATCTCTTACAAAAGACTATGACATCACTTGAAATAACTAATTATTCTGCTTCTCTCTGTGACACAGATGAACAGCAGCAAAACATGTGGGTTAACAGAGAACAGCTACATGAGCAATAACACTGTTAATTATCTTGTAAAACCTCTTGTTGGTCAGTGTCTTACCTGTCAGATATGGGTCAGTTATTGAATGTATACGTATATATTACTGTTTCTTGGTCTACCTGATTCTCTTTCTGTGTAAAGAGCAGATTTACCCAGACTCTTAAAAGCTGTCATTAGCTCTCAACAGTGGTGAGTCATTGATTGTCCCTTCCTCTTGTGCTCTACAAAGAGTAAGCTTTCTTTTAACCTTACACATTCAGAGTATAACATGTCCGCACGATGCTATTTTGAAAATACTGAGCCTGAAACCATGTGTATTTTGGGGAGACACTGCTAAGAGACCATTGAGTTGGTGAAAAATTGACCACAGTGATTTAATTAACTAAGTTGTTTAAAGAAGAATAATCTTAAAATTTCCATGTGTACATTCAGTTCCTGAATCTGAGCTCCAAGCCTGAGCTTCTTCCTGGAAGGTGTGTGATAGCCTAAGGCTAGGAAATATTTTCTGTCTCTTATT
Organism: Lynx rufus; assembly: GCF_022079265.1. Lineage (NCBI taxonomy): Eukaryota > Metazoa > Chordata > Mammalia > Carnivora > Felidae > Lynx > Lynx rufus. Next base: position 8,578,950 of record NW_025814878.1, read on the forward strand.
TTGTTTGATTATAATAAAAGGACAGTGCATTTGTTACCACTTCATGAACCCAGTGCTTTTACTGAGTTGCAGCTCATGGATGAAGTGTCAGTCTCAGGAAAAACAAGACAAAACAAAAAAAAAAATGCATATAAAAGAATCATCTCCATATAAAGTGTAAATGATACTCAATACCATAGTTGCCATTGGCACTATGAAAGAAAAAGGAGAAAAACTTTCCATTTAACTGCAAATTATATTACATATTCAAGCATGTATTTTACGTTTTTTCCCTTCTGAATATATTCATAATAATTACAACAAAAGAAAGAATTCCTCGCATGTGGCTGGTTTCTCATTAGACACCCACTCTACGATTGGATAATAGTTGATGTGGCCCCTGGAGCTTATGCACACTTTCTCTGACCACAACAGCTGTCTGAGCTACTGAGTTAAATCCGGCTTAACAGGTATTTATCTTGAACTTGCTAAACCATATTAATTTATAAGATAGAAAATTTGAGGGAAGGGAGGAAGATACTTAGTTTAATTATTGTAGCATTCATGTCTGTGTATTTGATGTTTAAAGATAAATTTGCCTGCATATGCTTAATGGGAAAACATGCTGCTCAAAACTCAAATGTCTGTTTCTTCATTAAAATATATGGAACTCTCCAGAACAGTGCATGCAAATGAAATGCACCATTTTACATTCAATTTAAGAAAAAATCATCCAGGGGCACCTGGGTGGCTCTGTCGGTTAAGCATCCGCCTTCAGCTCAGGTCACGATCTCACCGTCCGTGAGATCGAGCCCTGTGTCGGGCTCTGTGTTGACAGCTCAGAGCCTGGAGCCTGCTTCAGATTCTGTGTCTCCCTCTCTCTGCTTCTCTCTCTTTCTCTCAAAAATAAATAAACATTAAAAATTTTTTTTAAATCATGCTTCTTGTACACTTTCCTTTTCTGCCTATATATAACACTTACCTTGAGTATAACTACACAGTTAATTCCAGGCACCATATGTAGTGGAAGGCTTAAAGAAATAATAGTGAAGGAGAATCAAGTTAAAACTATATATAACATTTTTAAAATAAGAAAATAATAAAAAATATCTCTTCATGCAAAGTTGGCCTTTAGGTATATATTAACAATTATTTGTTTTTGTTTTTTACTGAAGTATAATTGACATATGACATTATATCAGTTTCACGTATACAACGTAAACGATTTGATATTTGTACATATTGTGAAATGATCACCACAGTACGCCCAGTTAATATCTATCACTATACAGAGTTACAGAATTTTTTTCTTGTGATGAGAACTTTTAAGATCTACTCTTTTAGCAACTTTCAAATATACAATGCAGTATTATTAACTGTAGTCACCATGCAATACATTATATTCCCAGGACTTATTTGTTTTATAACTGGCAGTGTACCTTTTGACTCCTGTTGGCTCACTGCCCAACCCTTGTCTCTGACAACCACCAGTCTGTTCTCTGTATCTGTGAGCTTGTTTTGGTTTTTGGGATTTTTAGATTTCACATGTAAGTGAAATCATGTGGTATTTGTCTTTCTTTCTCTGGCCTATTTCACTTAGTGTAACGTGCTCAAGTTTCATCCATGCTGTTGCAAATGACAAGATGTCATTCTTTTTTATGGCTGCATAATATTCCATAATATTTATACCACATTTTCATTATCCATTCATCTGGTTTTGGTTTTTGTTTTTAAAATTTTTTAATGTTTATTTATTTTTGAGAAACAGAGAGAGACAGAACATGAGTGGGGGAGGAGCAGAGAAAGAGGGAGACAGAATCCGAAGGAGGCTCCAGGCTCTGAGCTATCAGACTTGGGGCTTGAACTCACAAACCGTGAGATCATGACCTGAGCTGAAGTTGGATGCTTAACCGACTAAGCCACCCAGGAGCCCTCATTATCCATTCATCTGTTGATTGGTATTTCAGTTGTTTCTGTATCTTGGCTATTGTAAAAAAAAAAAAAATCAATAATAAATTCTTCTTTATGGAAGACCCAGATCAGAGAATTTTTTTGTTTTGTTTTGTTTTTTTGTTTTTGTTTTTGTTTTTTTAAGTCCTCCTTTTGCTCCAGGTGCACCCTTTTGGAAGAGAAGCCCAAGGAACACTGAAAAAGCCCGTTGGGCCCGCCTCAGCTCTTTACCTGTGTTGGCCATGATTAGGCCAGCCAGCTCAGCCCCTCATCTCATTCCAAGGTGCATATATATAAGCCAAACTCCCCAGTTAGTTACTCAGGCTGTAAAATCTTTAAAGCATAAAAACCTAGAATTTCAGAACTGGATGGGACTGTCGAGATCACGGACCCAACAGCAGCATCTTACAGGTGAAGCAAAGCTTAAGCTTTGTCAAAACCTAACCTTTGGGTGAGCTGCTGCTATTACACCCCCTTTGTAAAGTTTCCAAAGTTCCCACTGGGGGCAAATACAGAGCCAAGTACATTTTTCTGCAACAGCTCTGTTAACAGATTTCTGTTCTAGTGATTCCAGCTTCAGGAAAGAATATACAGTTTCTGGCAAGACAGTTTGGAATAGCTTGGGCAGCATTTTTAAGTATGATGATAAAAAGAGATCAGTGATTGCTCATTTATTCACTCGCTCACTATTTAATAAATGTCTACAATGCTACTGGAGATGAGGTTGTCAGCGAAGGCTTGTGTAAGAGTTAACATTTGATCAGAGACTTGAATAAGAAGGATGGGTCCTTGAAATGCAGAAGGACATTCCAGGCTACAAACAGCAAACATCAAGCTTTGTGGAACAAGTTTTGCCAGTATATTTGGAGACATGGAACTAAGTCTTGTGCTCTAGAAATGTTCATGTTGAGATGTTATGAGATATCCAGTGGCAACATTGAAAAAACTGTTTCATCAAACAGACTGCAGCTCAGGGGGGAATTCAAGACTGGGGATAGATGTTTGTGATTTAGGGGCATAAAGATGACATTTATCTGGAGGAGATCTCCTGAAGGAAAACTGTCAGCAGAGAAAGAAGGGATCATTGCTCCTTTGGTCCTCCGAAGTATTTGTAGTTTAACAAAAGGACAGGAGATAAGAGTGGAAACAAGAAAGGAAGGCAAGAAAACACAACAAAACAGGAGAGACGACTTGGAATCCATGTCAATAGAATTTCAAGAATCAGAGTATAACCATCAATGCTAGTGTGCTGAGAGGTCATGTAATCTGCTATCTGTGAATTCAGCTTAGGGTTTGGTAGGTGTAGGTGTGGCACTGGTAAGAATGTTTTCATGACACTACTGAGGATGAAAGTCTGACTGGAGTAGGCTCAAGAGAGACTGGGAAGTAAGGAAATCTGGGTTGGTGTATTAGAAATTCCTTGGAACTTTTTCAGTGCAAGAGAGTAGGGAAAATTGGTAACTGGAAGGAGACATGACATCATGTCATGGGAGGTATTTACTTAACGGATTTTAGTTATTTTTAGAATAGATTTATTGCACGATTCAATAATTTAAAATAATGACTCTGGTTTGTATAACTGAGTCCCATGCATCACCAAACACAAAAAAAGCTTCTCGAAGATGTCATAGATATATTTATTGATATCAAGTTTAATATAAACCTTACAGACAGTATAGTCTGATCTCTTCTCAGATCAGCAACTCTGTCAGTAAGGCAGCGCATTCCATCTTTGGATAGACTGAACAGTCAAAACCAAGTTCTTCATGTGTACCCAGCGGAAATGTCTCCTTATAACTTCATGTGGCTGCCCTGGTGATCCCAACAGGCCACACAAACCTTGTCTAGCTCTTACTGCATGCACATGAGGTCCTGGTCTTTTTGGTATTTCTTTTTTCCAGGTCGATGCTTCCATTCTCCCTGTCCACTCCTTGTATAATATTCACATCCCTTTTCCAATCTGACAGCAATTCATTTCCAGTGGCCTCCGTCCCCCATAAAACGGTATTAACAGCAGATTTCCTGTGTGGACTTCAGCTCCGGAAAACGACTCCCTTATTCAGCCCGTTATGCCTCTCCAGAATCCAAGTGAATAGCAATTGAGCAGAATGCAAAAAAAGAGCATATTTTCCTGGTCCAAAATCTTGTTAAAAGAAGTTAATGATAAGGAGAGTTTGGTGCAGAGGAAGAGTCCCTGTTGTCTTCTGACCTGAGTGATGAAAGAATACTTGTTTGTGGAGTCTCACTTTATGTATATGCTGAGAACACATCTAGGCACTCTGCTTAGCGGTGTCCTACATTTTCTCAGTGCTCTAAGCAGGTTTGTCTATCCCTGTTTAGTAAATGAGAAAATAAAGGCCCAGAGACTCTAAATAAATTGTCGAAAGCAACATTATTTGCAAGTGGCCCCTTTGACATTAAAACCAAAGTCTGTTTGACCTCAGAGGTTTCTTTTAGGCATGACCTGGGTAATTCTCAATGTACGCAGATCCCAGGAGCTCCTTGGAAGCTCCTTGAGCTCCTTGCTCTTTGAAGATGGTTCTTGAAGAAGTGTCATTTCTTTTTTTTTTTTTAATTTTTTTTTTAACGTTTATTTTTGAGACAGAGAGAGACAGAGCATGAACGGGGGAGGGGCAGAGAGAGAGGGAGACACAGAACCGGAAGCAGGCTCCAGGCTCCGAGCCATCAGCCCAGAGCCCGATGCGGGGCTCGAACCCACGGACTGCGAGATCGTGACCTGAGCCGAAGTCGGACGCCCAACCGACTGAGCCACCCAGGCGCCCCAAGAAGTGTCATTTCTTAATACATTTCACTATATTATACTTTCCATTATAGTGTGATTTTCATTGTACTATACTCTTCAGATGTTTTATTTTATAAAATATTTGATTATATTGTATTCTTCTATTGAGTATCTTCTCTGGTCTGGTACTATTCAAGGCTTGTTAGAAGATGCTAAGCTGGGAAAAACTCAATTCCTGTCCTTAAGAAGTTGATAGTTCTGTAGAAAAGATAATATAAATACACAAATAATTACCTAAGGTGAAATATGATGTGTGATCGGGCAGAGAGGCACTAATAAATTCTCTGGTCTCTGGATCTATGCATGGAATTGGGAGAACATGATCAACTGGAAGTTCTTGACATTCTTGACATGAGAAAGTTAAAATGTCAGATGAATGTGAAAGCATGGGTGAGTAAGATTGTTCACAGGAAGATACATTATGCATCTTGTGAACAGCTTAAACAACAGGGTGGAGGTAGGAAAGCCTAAGAAAATTCAGAGGACAGTTTGTGGTTTAGTTCCGCCGGGGGAAAGGGTGCCTAATGGGAGAGAGATCAATGGCAGACCAGTGAGGAAAGCCAGGAGCATATTGACCACGGTATGACTTTTCTTTTGCACCTGGCAACAAGGAAGCCATTCAGGATTTATTTTTTAAGAAAAGTAACAATTTTGCTACATGTAGGAGGCTAATTTGGGACGGGGGGGGGGGGGGGAGGGGTTGGTTCTGTTTTGGTCATTAAGAGAAATTATATTTGTAATTATTTTAAGAGTAGTTAATTGTTTTTGCCTGTTTGATACTGTGCAGAAACCATTTAACATAGAAGAACAGGTAATATGCTACAACCTATTCAAAGTAAGACATATTGGGAATTGATGGATTTGCCCCATGAGTTACTTAATTTATGAGCTTTTTTCCCCATATGAGACGTTGTTATATCTTCAGGTGATTAATTTATCAGATGAACACAATTAACAAAGTTATTGGTAATAAGAAATAAGTGAAATTTTAGAGGAATTAGTTCTAATTCCCCTCTTAAGCAAAGTATGGTTTTTATATATCAAGACTATGAGTTTAAATAAACAAACAGACTGGTGAAATATGAAAGACTGTGTATAAGAAAAAATAATCGATTCAACTAAGATTTGCTAAGTTATTATTTCATTTTGAGTTAATATTACAAGTGAATAAATGTAATTCATGTTTAGTTTAAAGCTCACACTAGGTTGTCATACTGGTCCTTTGCTGTCCTCCTGATGTCCCTCAGGATTAATGATTCTTGCTTGACTCAAAGCTGTCAAATATTAATGCTGATATAAATTGATGGATAAAATGTGCACTGCGGACTGAGACAAAAAGTCCCCCTTCGGTTCTATTTTTGTACTTTTCACATGGTAATTTATGCCCTGCACTTCTATCTATTTAGACCCATTTATTACCCAAACTCATTTTTTTGATTGATTTTCTGGTAAGAGGATGAAATTTTTTTCACATTAATGGGTTTTTATTTAAAGCTCATGGAAACTAAATATTTAAAAGAAACTAGATTTATATTAAAATTCCTAGTACCGAATGGCTTTCTGAGATTACTAGTAGTCTTTCCTAGATAACCAGAACTATTAATAGAATATTTCTTTATCACATATTTCTTCAATAATCCCATGCTAACAAATAGCTAACAAATCTCTTGTAAAAGGAAGGATTGAAATACAAGCATTTAAAACTCTGGGTTTTCCCAGTTTTGCTTTTGCAGTCTACTAGCTGAGTAACTCTCCTCCTGTGTAGCTGCAGAGGGGTGAGCCAGCTGTCTCAGAAGGTGCTGTTAAGTACTGGGTGCCCTCCCAAGGACCTTGCAGGGTGAATCTTTCCAGGACAGTGGTCCCCACAGGCCTATGTGGATGCAGAATAGGGAGGGGGAAAAAGTCAGCTAGGAAGCTTCTAAAAACCTGTGCATTATCTCCTCCTGTCCCCCCGGAACTACCAGGGGAGGGAGGGTGGGCATGTGTGTTTCAAAAGAGCTTTGATAAGTCTGATATAACTAACCTACTTCTCCCTCCTCCCCAGTCACTTGCATCAATGATGTAGGTGTAGCCAGGCCTTCTGAGAGGATTCTTTTTCCTTCTCCAAGTTTAATCATGGCCTTGCTTGTCTTAAAACCAAGTCAGCCACTGGCCAGGGGTGTCACTGGCTTGCCAATTTGTATCTACTCAGGAGCTGAAACCATAAGAGAACCTGGAGAATAGTTCCTGCCTTTCTATAGGGTACCATATCACTGATCATTTCAATCTTAGAATATTTTACGTGCTGCAAATTGTCAACTGTATGTTAATGACCTATTTAACACAGGACAGTGTAAGACTCTTCTAGGCATAGATTATGTAATAAACTTCTTTGCCCTTATTGCCTAGCGCAGAGCCTCAACTTTGCAGTTTTTGAACAGTTTCTGTGGTTCTTGTCGACATTGATCTTGTTTTACTCCCTACTGTCTGCCTTAGCCCTCCATCTAATTTGAGGCATCTGTATCCGATGAGGTAGGTGGAGGGTCAGTGTTGGAAAATCTTGAAGGCCAGCTGCACGGTTTAAGTCTCTAGGTTCTTTGAATAAAGGAAAAATGAAACATTTTAAAAACTTGTGGCCTCTATGTCTAAGAGAGGTGGCCAGTAAAATTTTGGCATCATTATTCCTAAACAGAACAGCATATACAAGCCCAAGGTAGGAGTTTACCTCTTTTATTCAGAGTGCCTATCCACCTGACTTTATATTGATGTACTATTATCATAATCATAATTTATGATAGTTGAATTCCATATCACGAAAGGAATTCACTCCAGACAACAGGTCTGACCTAACACACATTACTAATGACAACCCGAGTATTTTAGCATTGAGTGAGAGAGGTGTTCTAACCCCCCGTAGCAGTATTGCCACAGAGATTCTGTATGAGAGAGGATGTGGGAAGGAAAAAGAGAAGAAGACCCTAAATAAGAGGAACTTGCTAAAGAGATGAAGTTGCCTTTTTACTCCTTTCTTCCTGAGCAGCTCTTAAAAGTAGCACACCTTTTTCATTATTCTATAGGCATCCTCTACTTTTCTGGTACTCATTATTTTGTGTGATTGAATTGGATTTGCTCCAATCCTGGTCTTTCTAAAATTTCTTCTTTTCAGTGATATTTATCACAGTGAACATTTGGAACAACCTGAATGCCTACAAGTAGGAGACTGTTCAGACAATTAATACAGCCATACCCTGGGACAATGGACAGCCTTTAGAGCAATGGTGTAGGGGTTCTGGTAGTAGATTGGGAGAAAGGGTGTTTTTATTTTATATGTCTCCCTGAGATTTATCAAAAACAATGAAAAAGGATGAAAAAATGGTGAGAAAAAAAAGTCTTCTCTAGTGATGAAATTTGAAGTGGGGTTTGTGAGCGAATGGCTAAGAAGGAATTCTTGAGACGTTTTAGTGCGGTGAGGTTTTATTATAGCACTTCTCCAAAGCTCAAAGAGAGCTCAAAGAGGACTCTATATTTAGTTTTTCCCCATGATTATGTTCATTTAGAAAAATATGCATCAGGTAATATACAGAAAAAAAAATTTACCAAAGAGTTACAAGACAACATTGATTCTATCAGACATTGGGATATATTTAACAACCACAGTAATTTAGACAGATACGTCCTTGGAGCAGAATATGCAGTTCGAAATAAGCCCATAGACGTAGGAGATGAATATTCACAAAATCATTTGGAGACAATTGGATGACCATGGGAACGGGCAGGGAAGCAGCTGACTTATTACCACATGTCCTCATGTCTCACACAGGCATAATTACACATATTCTCTCTCTCTCTCTCTCTCTCTCTCTCTCACATACACACACACACACACACACACACACACACACACACACACAGTTTCAACTGGACCAAGAATTAAATATGTTTGTTTGAAATTGACATTTTGTAAGCTAACACCACTTGATTATTAGTGATTTTACATGGTTTAAAGTGTATTTCATTTATTTATTTAATTTTTAAAAAGATTTATTTATTTTTGAGAGATAGAGACAGAGCATGGGGCGGGGTGGGCAGAGAGAGAATCCAAAGCAGGCTCCAGGCTCTGAGCTGTCAAGCACAGAGCCCTATGTGGAGCTCGAGTCCATGAACTGTGAAATCATGACCTTAGCCAAAGTCAGACACTTAACTGACTGAGAAACTCAGGCGCCCTGGTTTAAAGCATATTTTAAAACATAAAACCACAAAATTAAAGAAATTATAGAGGTTATTTTTTTCTCCTTTATAACCTGGTAGTGGGGAAATCCTTCTTGGCTTGTCAAAAACCCAGAATTAAAAAGGGATTGAATTGTACATTTGTAGATATGAAAACATCAATGAGACAAAATGTATATATATAAACTAAATAAAAGACAAATGAAAAATTAGAGAAAAATGGGTGTCACATATATGACACAAGCTATATCATTTTTTTTAACGTTTATTTATTTATTTTTGAGACAGAGAGAGACAGAGCATGAACGGGGGAGGGTCAGAGAGAGGGAGACAAAGAATCTGAAACAGGCCCCAGGCTCTGAGCGGTCAGCACAGAGCCCGACGCAGGGCTCGAACTCACGGACCGCGAGATCATGACCTGAGCCGAAGTCGGACGCTTAACTGACTGAGCCACCCAGGTGCCCCAAGCTATATCTTTTGTAATAGACAAAGATCTTTATAAATCAGTAAGAAAGAAAATCAAACAGTAGAAAATGGGCAATGGGTATAAGAAAACACCTGTATGTAGGCAGCATTCCTCCAAGTGAAGGTGCATCCAAATGTCCAGTCAGTTGTTTTTATCCCATGGATCTATTTGCACTTGTATGCAAAACTAGATTACAAAGTTATTGATTGCAGCCTTTTGGTAGACACATATATATGTTTTAAACCTAAAATCATCCTAAGCTTCCCTATAGGGAACACTTCACAGATAGTAAAATGCATCCATACGATGAAATACTATGCATCTATTTAAAAAAGTGAGGAAGATTTATATGCAGTGCAATATGAAGATGTGAAAGATATATATACTTCATTCTTAAAGTAGTCTCTGCATATGTAAGAATGTGTGAGCATATATAAATATTAACTCATTACGTTAAACATTACAGTAAAAATGTAAGGATAACCAAGAGGCTATTTTAACATTTAGATACATTTATCAAGATAAATCAAATAGAAAAAAGATAAAATATAATATGACCCTATTTGTGGTCTCAGTTTTCTTCTCTCTCACTTGCTCATCAAAGTTATTAACACTGTGTCAGGCACTATTAAGTGCTTTACACGGATTCTCTTGTCCAAACCTCATGACAACCTTAAAGAAAGCTTTTGTTGTTATTGTTGTTTGTTATCATATGTCCCCACTTTAGCCAATGAGGATATTGAGGCTTAGAGTTTCGGACTTTGCCAAAGATCACAGAGCTAGCAAATGCCACAGCCAGGAGTCGAAGCCAGGCAGTCTGGGCTTCAAGAGAGCTTATGCTCATAACCTTTGGGAGTGAGGTCGTCCTGTACATAAATGCATGGACATATGTCACACAGATTCACATGTAAAAAGTGTTTGGGGGGCGCCTGGGTGGCGCAGTCGGTTAAGCGTCCGACTTCAGCCAGGTCACGATCTCGCAGTCCGTGGGTTCGAGCCCCGCGTCGGGCTCTGGGCTGATGGCTCAGAGCCTGGAGCCTGTTTCGATTCTGTGTCTCCCTCTCTCTCTGCCCCTCCCCCGTTCATGCTCTGTCTCTCTCTGTCCCAAAAATAAATAAATGTTAAAAAAAATAAAAATAAAAAAAAAAAATAAAAAGTGTTTGGAAGAATGTAGCGTGATAGTCTCTGCATAGGATACTGTAAGTAATTGTTTTAACTTCTTGTTTTTCTATATATTTTGTTCCACGACACGTGCATTTTCAGCATGACATTTTCAGTAGGGTGGTTTGATTTAAACCATACTTCCGTGTGTAAAGTATACCTCCTGTGGCCATTATGCAGTTTTACTGTGCTACAGAGTTTTGTCTTTTAAATCAGGCATGTCAAATCCCTCTATTGTATACTGTAAAAAACTGATGCAGCCGGGCCTTCCTTGTCCTCTAGTGGTGAATTCTAGTATGTTACCTGGCAGCTTGTTGCGGTATTTTAGGTTTATACTTGACACGAAGAAAGTGATCAGATCAATGCCTTCTTATGTTGGCATTCCTACATGCCTTTTATCAGTCTCTGTTTTCTTGGGGAAAAACTGCACAAAAAACAACTGTCTCCCTCTTAGGGTGTCTGGGAATGTTTTTGTTGCTTGCTTCAGGCTGAGTTTTATCCTTACTAAGTGTTTAGACAGTCGATGCCAAGTGCAGTTTCCTTAATTTACGTTTCTGCCTATACTTCGGTTTTTCTCTTTGCTCACCATTCCTGATTTTCTAAAAATACTAATTTTAACTTTGAGACTCAGTGGGATAGAAACATTTTGATTTGTTTCACGTTCGTACTGCTTTACAAGGCCTGATGACGGACCCATCTTGGTTCATCATTGTCAAAATTATGTTTATTGGCAGACATTTCTCTGTGTTGTGATTTTCTGTGATGATGTATAGAATGTTGTCAGAGGTGGCAAAATTTCATCATTTATAAGTCTTATGCCCTGGGGCGCCTGGGTGGCTCAGTCAGTTAAGCATCTGACTTCGGCTCAGGTCATGATCTCAGTTTATGAGTTTGAGCCCTGCGTTGGGCTCTGTGCTGATGGCTCAGAGCCTGGAGCCTGCTTCGGATTTTATGTCTCCCTCTCTCTCTACCCCTCCCCTGCTTGTGCTCTCTCTCTCTCTCTCTCTCTTTCTCTCTCTCTCTCTCTCTCTCAAAAATAAAATAAACATTAAAAAAAAAAGAACTTATATTTCCAAGTTTTCTGGACTGTTTTACAGATGAACTCCTTCCTGACCGTTTCCTGGGCATTACTCATAGCCAGGGTGCTACTGGTTCTTGCTCACATTACTCGTATCCAGAGATCTTCAAAACTTCTAATCTTAGAGGAAGTATTGTAGGAATTCCATAGCACGTGAATTTTTTTTTTATTATTCCAGTGGAATTATTATGTAGTTATTTTTAGATGAATTTTTGAACTTTAGATTGGCACGAAGATAGAAGCTGTGTTTTTGCTTGTCGTGGAATATGTAAAGCTACTTTTCATCTACTTCAAGCCACTTTGTATTCCAAAAGCTTATACTGATTCCGTAGCAGGTACCTAAAGGTATGCCTGCATGGTTGTAGCTTGAGTCTTATACTTGGCTACACATCATGGGTAATACTAACTCAGTGTTTGAGACAAAATCATTTTGCGTCACAGAGCTACAACGAAGTGTTGTTTTATTTGTTTGTGTATTTGGTTGGTTGGTTGGTTGTGGGAATGAATAGCTGGCCAGAGCCATACGTCCATACTAATGTCATGTGTTTATTTTTTTAAAGCTTTTATGAATTCTTACATAATTATATTACATTTTTGTTTTATACCCCAGGAGGAACTAGAAGGGAATCATAAATAGTACCCCACTGGTTGACAAAAATATACAAATTTCCCCCTTCCCACAGTTTTGCTTTCTGCAGTTTCAGTTACCCGTGGGCAACCACGGTCCAGAAACAGATGGTCCACCTTCTGACAAGTGTCAGAGGCTCAGTAGTAGCCTAAAGCTTTATCACACTGCTTTTGTCATTCACGTGACCTCATCTCATCACGAAGGCATTTTATCATCTCTCATTGTCCGAAGAAGAGTACAGACGGTAGAGTAAGATATTGTCAGAGAGACACCACACTCCTGTAACTTTTATTACAATATATTGTGATTCTTGTTGTATTCTGTTATTATTATTATTATTAATCTTTTGTGGAGCCTAACTTATAAATTAAGCTTTATCATGGGTATGTGTGTATAGGAAAAAACATAGTTAAATAAGGTTTTTTTATATATAGTTTCAGACATCCACTGGGGGTCATGCAAGGTGGATAAGGGGGAAGTACTGTAGATGTTCTACTCCAGTCCCAAGGAAAAGTTTGAACTAAATACAAAGTAACTAAATAGAAAACAGATAGTTTACTTAGGTAATTTGTATCAATCTTTGAAGATCAGTTTTTAGCAGGTGAGAGAAGCTTAAATAGGAAAATAAATAAGTAACATGGATCTTTATAAAATGCCAGTACATCATTATTATTTTGTTTCAGAAGTTCTGTATGTGTAAGCCATACTTCTGTGCTTTTCCTCCTGCCTTTTCTGTCTCCCCAGTGTTAGAGGGGTACCACAGGGTCATGGTTAAGAATTCAGGCTCTGTGGCCATCCTACCAGAATGTGACTCTGTCCTTCGCTGCTTAGTTGCACAACTTTGGATGAGTTAGCTAACCTCTCTTTACCCTTGTTTGGCCATATAAGGCACGTGTGTTATGTTAAGGGTAGACTTCTTGATTTGTTATGAGGATTAAATGGTTATCTGTGTCAAGTACCTGGAACTCGTAAGCACTGTGTTCAATCAATGTTGGCTACTGCATTACACGGACGCAAGTAAATTCAGCTGTATCCATTGAACACTCAATGGTTAGAAAAAGGAGGATGGAAGTTTGTCCAGATGTTTTTGCATTTTCCCTTGGCCCTAGAGCATGTTAGAGAAGAATTGACATGGGAGCCCCAAGCTGACTCTTCCCTTAGTTGGTCTTGACACCAACCTGCCTCCCAGGGCAGGCACCTCACCTCCCTAAGTATAGTTCTAGGCTTAAAGATCAGATTTTCATGTGAGGTGGCTAACACAGGCTAAGTGTATCAGTCTATGAAATTGCCTTCATGTGACCGTTTTGACCTATAAAATTAGCGGTTTCGTATGGTTCACCCTAATAAGTTATTGACTGCTCAGCTGGAAAATTCTTGGGTTTTATTTGTCTTGCTTTAGAATTTAATTACTAAGAAAGATAAGATACTATGTATGTTTTTCCTCATTATTCCCCCCCCCAACCCCCACCCCCCCCGGCTGCCCAGGGAGTATGTTTTATGTTTTTCTCCTTTGTTGGGTGGTAATGTCTATTTTTGAGGCAATTCTGAGTGGTGGGAATGTGTTTTTGACAATCCCTACCTCTAATCCATCTCTCCTTTCTGCTCTGCCTCAGGGCTCATGCATTGTCTAACCCACCCACATCTGCTCTCAGGAAAACACCAAGTAAATTCAGTCATGCAGAAGAACAAATGGCAAATAAGGCTGGTGTTCTCCTGCAAAAGTTGTGTAGATCTCAGTAGCCATCATCCTCTTTAAGGAGGGCATGAATCACAAATTATGGACTGAAAGGCTCTACTGAGTCAGTAGAAGTTTTCATCGAGCTGGAGGCTGGCAGTGGGGATTTATTTGTGTGGTTCGAGACAGGAGAGTTCCCGAAACCTGTAAAATCATATATAGCCCATTTCCCAGTCCCAGTTTCTGGAGGTAGGGAGTTCCGCTTCTCCTCTTTTTTTTTGGGGGGGGGGGCGATAAAAACTTTAAGACCACATGTTGGGATTGTTGTAATAAAATAGATACCATTTATAGATTTCTTATTGTCTTATACAATCCTCACAATATCCTTAGGCAGCTGGTAGACGCTGTTATGACCACCATTTTAGGATGAGGAAATGGAGATTTAGAGCAGTGAGGTAACCTACTCAAGGCCACTAAACTAGTAATGGAAATGTCACACTAAGTGGACAACTCTGGATCGGGGGGTGGGGGGGTGGGGGGGTGAGAAAGAGAATGTTGATTGAGATGGTCTTGCAGGCCGCTTGCCTCTGAGAGTCCTTGATTTGGGGTTGTGACCCATGAGGCCAGTGTGTTCCAGAAGACCTGGCTTATGGTGGTTCTTTAATGAGGGTCATTATTTAGAATCTGAGTGGAGATAATTAATAATATATTTTAATGTATTCTCTTTTACTGGAAGATAGCTTGTTTTAAATGTTTATTTAAAAAAATTTTTTTAATGTTTATTTATGTTTGAGACAGAGAGAGACAGAGCATGAGCAGGGAAGGGGCAGAGAGAGAGGGAGACACAGAATCCAAAGCAGGCTCCGGGCTCTGAGCTGTCAGCACAGGGCTCGATGCGGGACTCGAACTCACAAACTGTGAGATCATGACCTGAACCGAAGTCGGACGCTTAACCAACTGAGCCACCCAGGCGCCCCTAAATGTTTATTTTTGAGAGAGGGAGAGCATGTGCAAGCAGGGGAGGGGCAGAGAGAGGGGGACAGAGGACCTGAAGCGGACCCTGCACTGACAGCAATGAACCCAATGTGGGGCTTGAACTCATGAACTGTGACATCATGATCTGAGCCAAATCGGACGCTCAACCTACTGAGCCACCCAGGCGCCCCTGAAAAATAACTTTTAGTTTGGTAAATATATTACCAGGGAACAGCTTATTTATTGTTCTTTATCAATAATGATAAAATGTATGATAAGATTCGTAACACTTCAAAAGCCCTCTACTCTAATAAAAGTATTTATTTACTTATACTAGCACTCCATGATTTTGTCCATGTTTATGACCAAATGCTGAATATAATAATTTGATAGAAAACAATTTAAAATACTGAATGATTGCAACCATCCACCAAGTACTTAGAAACTAAGAAACAAAACATTATTGCAGAATTAGGAATATCAGCAAATGTTGAAAAGGCCATGGGATAAGTGGCCGGTAGTATTTGGAGTGCAAGAAGCTGATATAACACAGTTGTGCTAGAATGAAAAGTGCAAACTTTGTGTTTGAGACTATTCATAAATAATAATGAGTCATTTATTTTGTCAAAAAAAGAAGTATATTGTCTAGAAATTAATAAATAAAAGCCAGTTTCTTACTAGCGTTACTGCAACACTAAATTATATTTTGCGCAGTATTATTTGTGAATCGAGATAGCCATTTACATTTCAAAAGCCCTTTGAAACTAGACATTCATAGAATACATTATCACAAGGTGATAGAACATGATTTGTTTCTGAGTTTCCTGCTGAGATTACTTTATATTTACAGCTGTCCAGGACTGCCATAAATTATGTTTGATCTTTTTTAAAAGTTAACTCTGCGTGTGTGTGTGCGTGTGTCTGTGTGTGTGTGCGTGTGTAACACTTATCTGTAAGCACTTTTATGCAGCGAAAGGGGAAGAAAATTGTCATTATTACTGCAAGGAAAGGCGTCCTACTTAGTAGTACTCTGCATAGTACGAGAACTACTGTGGACGTGTTTAAGACAAGGTGCTACTGATTATGAGACGAGAGAAGGCGAACTTCGGGTATGACGATATCATGGGAGACCTTGCTTCTGAACTAGGTGCTAAGGAGGAGAATTTTCCCAGAAGCAAAGGGGAGGTACCCAAGGTGGCAGGGCCAAGCTGCATAAAGATGGTGCAGAGGCAGCTGCGGGGGAGGAACCGAGGCTGGGTGTATGAAGTGCGGAGAGGGTCGAGTCTGGCAGAAGCAAGCTGCGGTGCAGTACAAGTTGCTATGTGGGTTATTGGTGACATGACTAGAAAGTAGGTTGAGGCCAGATTGGAAAAAGTTTGGAGTCCTGGGATCTGGAATAAGAACCCTGCCAGGCAGTGGTAACCCATTTTAAGGTGGCAAGGGAATGATGTTATCAGAGTTGCGCTCTGAAAAATCAGTCTAATGTTAGTGAGTGGTACGAATCAGGTAGCAGAGAGACTGGAGTGCGGGGAGGCCAGACAGATGCGTCAGAATCGAGTCTTCACAAAAGTACCAAGCCCAGGTCCTACCAGTAGTGATTCTGATTCAGTAAGTCTGGAGGTGCCCAGGGGTCTGCAATACGAACAGGGTCTCCAAGTGATTCTTAGACCAGTGGGGTGCTGTGTACCCTTTAAGAAACATCAAGGAAGGGGCACGTGTGTGGCTCAGTAAGTTAACCATCAGCGTTTGTCTCAGGTCATGATCTCTTGGTTTGGTTTGTGAGTTCGAGCCCCATGTTAGAAACTATGCTGTTAGCACAGAGTCCATTTTAGAACCTCTCTCCCTCTCTTTGCCCCTCCCCAGCTTGCTGTCTCTCTCTAAAAAACAAATAAACTAAGAAAGAAAGAAAGAAAGAAAGAAAGAAAGAAAGAAAGAAAGATCAAGGAAGAGTTGAGAGGTACTTGAATTAAAACTGGAATGGGAGAAGCCTGAGGGTGGAAGGAATGACAACAATCAGTGGTGACAGTGACTGCGATGTGAAGTTGAGAATTGGTGCAAGAGAGAGGCTTACCTCCGAAGACAACTGTATTTATGGGGTGATTGCCTACCCGGAAGTCCCTGCTAGACAAGGGCAAGTGACCCGAGAGAGCCAGGCAGAAGCCTTTTTGCCTTTGAGACCTAGCCTCAGAAGTCACACACCATCTCTCTGACACATCCTACTTGACTCTCCTACAGTGCCCAAATCCCAACCAGTTTCAAGAGAAAGGAAGACAGTCTCTATCCCCTCATGGCGCAGGTAGCGGTGAGTTTCTGAAAGAGCATGTAGGACCAGAAATGGTATTGTTGTCTTCTTCAGAAAATATGGTTTAAAAAAGCAAATCCCTTATGTTGCAAAACGTAAACCAATGGAGCCTACTTAGGGGAAAGCAGCTGGTTAAGTATTATCATACCCGTGGATTTACGTTGCATGGTTATAGACATTATGAAATCCAGTCTCTTCGGAAACAAACTGGAATATTAAATTAATATCTGTTTCCAAAGACTTAATGGATTTTTAGGTGGATGACTTAGAAATAAGATGTGGCTCTCACTGTTAAAAAATGTTAATGAAAGAAACATAGAAGTGGCAGTGATATAGAATATTATTAGATGAATTCATGGAAGAGATATATGCACAGTACTTAGAGACCAAAATTCTTAATTATGAAGGTTAGCAGGAAGGCAAGGTTGTCACTGTCACAGGGTTAGCTAGCCTACAAGCACCCGAAGTCAGGAACCTTGGAATCAAAGTCAGGGTATTAGAATTAAAGAATATGAAATTTTTCATCTGATGAGTTTAACACAAGAACAATAGTTTGCTATTGTTTGGGGGCTGAAGACAGGCAAGAAGTGTTTCTGCTATCTAGATTTGCATATTTAATAGAACGACACTTTACAAATACACACACACATACACAGACACACACATATACGCCCACACCCACACACTGTGTCACATTATAGTTTATACAGGGAAGGGAAATGCAGGAAGTAAAGATGTGGGTCTTGTCCCAAGCACTGTTTGTTTCTGGTGTTTACTTCCTAAGAGAGCCCTAGTAGATGCTAGAAGTCTTCTTGTAAGTAGGTAAAATTTCGTGTAATAAATAAGTAAATTATTTTATTGCCATGTTGCTTGTAACGCTAAAACTGAAACAAAACAAAACAAAAACACACACACAAAAACCTCCACATAAGTCTGTAATAACGGGGAGATGTGAAACCAGTATTGTAGCTTTTCACTCTAAATCTGATCTGAACAGTGACCATAATGATTAGAAACATTTCGGTGTTAGAAATGTTTTTGATTTAAAATACCACAACTATGTCAATTGTAGATTCAGTTTGTTTTTATGGCTCTTAGCGAATTTTCTTTACTAACCGCAGGATACACAGCCTTTTGCAAAGCGTGTGGTGGTTTGTCCATATTTCTGCCTACAAACAAGGCTCTTGCTCAGCTGGGTGACTTCTCTAACGCCCTACGTTAATTTTAGGTCCTAAAAAAATTCTGTTACTAAACCATTTGCAACTATTAGTAAACTATTGGTAGAGGATAAAAAAATAAAAAAATAAAAAAAATAAACACTTAATAAGCCCCAGTCACTGTGAGTAGCTTGATTTAATTTGAAGAAAAGACAAGAACATCTCTTTTTAATGTATGAACAATTATTATTGTCTTACAATTAAAAGCTGGCATTTTATGTGTTCCTCCATTTTGTTTTTAAAAGCCCTTCTTGCGTAAAATGATCAGTGTGAAACAGTTTTGCTTTGGCTCACAATCTGTTTTCCATAGATCTTTTGTTAATGCTCAATCATTAAGTGAAATTGTATCTCCATTTCCTCTGCTTGCTTTGAGGGTTATTTACTCTTCTTTAATCTAATGGGACTAAATGAGATTAGATTTGGGAAGCACAAAGGAAGAAACTGGATTTTTCCACTGTGTTTTTGACAGCTAGATTTGGGAGAACGTAAAATAATCTCTGTACTTTCTCTAGCCGATTTTAATAGGAAGGTCAAAAATCTGGCTATTAATTCTTACACCTGCTGTGACCCCAAGTCTCTTGCCAAGGTTTGCAAAGCCCTTTGGTCCATGTGTCACTGTCTCACTTGGAAATACCTGTGTCTTTTGGGGTGAGTCACCATTTCATAGTCATGCTTCTTTAGCTACCTCTGACAAATTTAAAATAACAATACCAAATACCTAATAATGTATACCTTCGAAGTTATTTTGATGGAAAAAGGACGAAGTTTAGAGACGGGAACACACCAAGTTGCAAATGACTAATCATAAAGAACCCTGAGTATAATGTACTCTCAGACACCGATTTATCAAAACAAAAAAATAGCACCATACAGGAGAGTGTTGTAGAGTTGGTATAGCAGGACTCAAAAATCAAGGCTAAATATGTCCTAGCATTTCCGCCTTAAATGCCTCCTAATCAGTTATTCCCAGTCTGTACTTGGGAGCTGTGGCACAGTAATATTTTGCTTGCTCTGGACCACTTGAGAATCTGCTTATGCATAACAGTTGTTATTTCTTTTGGATATATCGTATGGATACAGAATGGGAATACATACCAGTAACTGCCTGAAGCAAGCAGCTAATGCGGATTGGATTAGATTTACCATTTGTTAGCAAAGATGGGTTGGCACCTATTAAAAAAGAAAGGAAATCTCAGTAGGAGTGATTTAATGGAAAGGCATGCACCGGCATGTTTGCTTGGGTAGTCAAGGTCCACTCTGTCTTTGTTAGCAGATTACGCAACAGTTGTTTCCCAGAACGCTACTAATAATGCTGCAAGAATGACAAAAGAAACTTTGTTAACCTAAATATTTTTCAAGAGAGGTATGCACATCCAGTTGCTAAAAGGGAAGGTAACAATAATAATAATAATACAATGTAACACAGATTAAGTGCCTATTATGTTCCAGGCCCAGTGCTGTATGTTTTATATATATGATGCTCTTTAACTCCCCAGCAGCCCTGTGAGGTAGCTGTTAGTTTCTCCAGTTTAGACGAAAGGAAACTGATGTTCAGATAGGTTAAGACACTTGCTCAATGTCATACAGCTTGTAAGGGGCAGCAAACTTAGGTCATTCTGACTTCCAAGATCATGTTTATTCTCATGACAGCACACTCTTAAAACGGAAAAACATCTTAGATGATTACTGAGCTGTATTGAAGCGCAATATCACTGCTCTCTTGAATATTGTCAGTAATTAACATAATTACAGTATCATACAGATATTCTAAGGATCTGAAGCACTGGTTTTTAAACCTTAGTTTAGGTGCACCTGGATGGCTCAAGTTGGTTGAGCATCCGACTTTTTGTTTTTTATCTATTCTTTAAAAAAAAAAAAAAAGTTTGTCTTTGAGAAAGAGCGGGGGAGGGGCAGAGAGAGGGGGAGACACAGAATGCGAAGCAGGTTCCAGGCTCCAAGCTGTCAGCACAGAGCCCCATGGCCCGATGTGGGGCCTGAACTCATGAACCACAAGATCATGACCTGAGATGAAGTCAGATGCTTAGCCAACTGAGCCACCCAGGTGTACTGAGCACCTGACTCTTGATTTAGGCTCAGGTTGTGATCCCAGCGTCATGGGATCAAACATGGAGCCTGCTTGGGATTGGCTGTCTCTCCTTCTGTCCCTCTCTGCCGCTCACTGTCTTTCTGTAAAATAAAAAAATAAAATAAACCTTAGTTTGGGTACAATTACCATGAGGAGTGTGTCCAAAGAAGACTTCTAAGCCTTGTCTGAGATTCTCATTCAGAAGATCTGCTGCAGAACCCAGGAATCTATACCTCCAACAAGCACCACATTGTGATGCCATTGGTCCATGAATAGCATTTGTCGATAAAAACCTAAAGAAATGTAATTCAGCCCAAAGCATCACAAAAAAGCTTCTTTTAAAATTGTCCTGCTCATGAATAAATAAATAAATAAATAAATAAATAAATAAATAAATAAATAAAATTGTTCTGCTCAACGTAGTATTGCATTAGGAAAAACCTTATCAAGTGGGTCTTCTTGAAATAGTCTTTCTTGAAATGTCCTTCTTGAGGATGTTTGTTACGTTCCCAAAATGGGGCCAGAAATAACCCATCAACTGGTTATACCACCAAGTGTTTTCAGGGATATAATTTATTCCTCAGATAAATTAGGAACTCTTACATTTAAGATTTTGATATGCTCACTCATATTTTTCTTACAAGAGCATGATTCCAAGGATTATTCTCTTAGAATACTTACATGGTGGCTTAAAAGCACCCAAAGCCACAGGGAAACAAAATAAAACAACAGAACAAACAAACAAAATCCAGCCCAAGCCCTCTCCTAGAAAGACTTGACAGGTGGATCCCAGAGTAGTGCCCTGAATGGTGTCTCCTTGAAGGAACTGAAAGCATTCGTGTTCCTGATAAAACCAGAAGTTGGCCTATGCATCATTTTGATTACCCAAAATACCTTAAATAATTGCTTATGAATGTAGTTAAAGAGCACGCCTTCAGGTGATGGCCAGCATATCCACTCAAGAAGCGACTCTGTGGCTGTGAAACAACTCTAATGCGTATACTCTTCACCTGTCAGACTCACCCCCTTCTCTGCCCTCAAAGGTTCATTTAGTCCAATTAATGAGGGGAGATTTGGACTGGTGACCAGACTGTTCAAGATAAATCAACTAACCAAGACCTGAAGAAAGTCCAGAAGGCAGTGAGAGTGAGGGAGGAGGAGAGGCATCCCAACTCTTTCTGTCCAACCTAAGCAATTAGCAGTCAGAAAAGGAAGGACAGGTATAAAAACAAAGAGGAGGTGACAATGCAGAATTGAGACTTTGCTATACACGGGGGTAGGCACACGTCTTAGACGACTCTCCAAGAGTCTCCTGCAAATATATGTGTGTATATATTTCCACATAGTAGGTCTTGTCTCTCCTCTTCATTCTTAACCCTGGTTTGAGGTTTAAATTGTAATTACAAAATGGTATCAGTGTCCATTTTCACAGGTTGGAATGAGGAAATTCTTGCATGCCTGGGTCTTGTCATTTGTTTTTGAGAATTATATCTGATAAAGAGATGACGCGGATCTTGGATGACTGTTGCTAATGTTTTTGCCTTTTTTTTTTTTAAGTTAAAATATATTCTGTGGTTCCAGCAGGTGAAACAGGGCTTCAGTGATAGTCTGCTTTTGCAAATGAACCCATTCTCTTTCTTCATCATAGAAATTTTCCTTCTGAGATAAATGTCATTTTATGATAGGTTGATGCTATTATCACAATTTGTTTGATCATCAGATTTTTTTAAAAAAATGATTGACCTCATTCTCAAACATCTATATTAGAGTGCCCAGGTCATGCACTTTTATATAGGGAAATTTTGAGCACATTCGTCCAGAGAAAGTTATGATTTATGAGAGTCCCAAGGTTACATGCTTAGCATTTCTTGAGGATGAGTTTTCTGAAAGCTCCTTGAACATCTATTTCCATATTCACAATTGGAGAATGACAATGTGGAGCCATCTAAGGGAAGGACAGTTGTGAGAAATGGAATTCAATCTACTTTTTAAACCTTTTCTCTCCAGCTTTTCTCTCTCTATAGGGATTTAAACCACCTCCAAGTGTCTCGCCCTTGGAAACATACTCCTTTTTCTTTCTTCACTTCTTAATTTTCACTGCCTGGGGCTATTCAGCAAGGCTAACTCTAATTAGAACAGCTGACAGTGAGATGTGAATGACAAAAGTCTTAACCTTCCGGGTAGGTGTTTACAATCCTGAAATGGTTATTAGACCAAAGGTGACTCCCTGCTTCAGAATTTGTGGCTGAGATATGTTTTTTTTATTCTGGTGTGCTTTCCCTGCCTACCCTAGTAAGCCAAATGACCAGGAAAATAGAACAACACACGTCAAAACACCAATGAACAAAATTCATGGGATCTGTTTTATTTTATAGATTTGGGGCTTTCCATGACTTCATTTTCTTTACTTCTCTTCTGTCACCTTCTAAGCGACTCTTCATCCCCTAGCAGCAAGTGAGTCACCTTTAGGGAAAGAGTTTTTCTGTAGCTAATCTTTCCACCTATAGAGAAAAGAGCTTCTGGGTATCTGATGGTTAGAAGCATGATTTCTGACTTCTTGTTGCTAACTGCTTTTTTGACATGGGGCAGGTCACAGATTCCAACTATCCTACAGTTCCTAACCTGTAGAAAGTGCTCTGATTCTGGAATTCTGCTATCCTATGAGTTCCTTTATTCTGTTTATTTGTTTTGAAGCCCTTCCAATCTGAATAATTTCTCCATGAGGCATATGAAGTGAACAGTTGGGCAAAAGCAAGACGTCTACAACTCAAGGGAGTTCTAACAGCTAACTAGATTGTTACCCATTTTGAATGTGTATAATTCATGGACTTCACCTGTAACGCGAGTGACAACTGAACATTAATTCACAAAACTGGCAAAAATATGAAAATATTTTGTAGAAACTTCAGTTTACGCAGATTGTAGTAAAAATTACCTCGGTTGTTATAGCCATGCCAGTAAAATGCTAAGTATTATGTGATGATAATAGCAATATCACCCAGACATTAAAGAATGTCATGAAAGATCTAGACATCCTATTTTTAAAAATATCGACTTCTGCTCACCTTCTAAAATGCTTAAGGCAAAAGGCCAGCCCAGGATTGTGGCTTTGAAGCTGCCCTCCTCATCTGCCTCAGTCAGGAAGTGACTGGAAAGAATTTTGTCAGTGTACCTACAAATGTGCTAATCTCTTCTCAAGGGCATCGTGAACATTTGTGATGATGCACAAACTACCATTAAGTTTTTAAAAACCATTAAAAATAATAAGTTAGTTGCACACAGCAAGTAAGCAATTTAAAAGTTGAGCCACATGTTAGTCTTTAAATTATTTGAGAAAACAAAATGCTGATATTCTTTCTACCATAGAAAATGCCCCTTCAATCATAGTAATTGGTCCGGTACAAATACAGCTATCATTAGACAGTCTTGTTTCTAAGACCAGTTCCCCTTCTTTCCTCCTCGTGGGCACTTCACAGTCACAGATTTGCAAACAAGTTAAATGGTATTGTTTTCATGAAAAGGTAATATGCATGCTCCTTTTTTTTCTTTTTTGGTTAGAGTATATATATATAGTATATACTATATATATATATATATATACTATATATATATATGTGTGTGTGTGTGTATACATATATATGTATATGTGTGTGTATATACATTCTCCCCTTCATCCTGCAGCTATTATGAAATGCCTCTAAAGTACTGTTCTTATGTGATTCAGTGTGCAATGGGTTCATGTACACACATAAATGCTGCATTTTTTAAGGAATCTCTTGGATCTTTTTTGTTTCTACACATGATGTTTTTCTTTCTTCTCTTGATTTTCTTTCCTTGAATACTCAGATTCAACAGAAGTGCCAGTTCTCAGCTAGAGCTCATTGCCAAGGCTGTTGTTTAAAAAGCAAGTCTAGTCATGAGTACTTTGTTTGCTGTTCTTAAGCAATCTCAAGACAAAAACAAAAACAAAACAAAACAAAACAAAAATAGCCTTAACCTCTTGGGTTAAGAGGAGCCTCAGAATGGAACACATTGTAAGGTAAAACTTATGGGTTAAATTCATTGAAACTAAGTCACTGAGAGACATTGTATTCCTGCAGTTTACAGATTCCAAAATCTCTGTATTCCTACCTGGGTCAAAAAAGAACAGATTAAGGGGCTCCTGGGTGACTCAGTGGGTTAAATGTCTGACATAGGCTCAGGTCGTGATCTCACAGTTCATGAGTTCGAGCCCCTCATTGAGTTCTGTGCTGACAGCTCAGAGCCTGGAGCCTGCTTCGGATTCTGTGTCTCCCTCTCTGTCTACCCCTTCCCCACTTGCATTCCCTCTCTCTTTCTCTCTCTCTCTCTCAAAAAATAAATAAACATTAAAAAAAGAAGACCAGATTAAGAATCAGATTAAAGAGGTGGTTTGATTTCTGAGTCCAGTCCCTTCCTTCTAGTTTTTCAACCAAAGGCATGAATCACCCCGTTTCCATCTCTTCTTGAGACTGGGCACAGGGGTGCCACACAAATCCTTCCAGATTGGGCCTGGGGTTATGGCACAGTGTCCTGGGCAGATGCTCACCTACTGACAGTCTCCATTCTGCTGTGGGTATGAGTTTGGCATTTTCCTTGTCAGTGATGTAGGCAACAAAGAAAAGCTTTCTTGGCGCGGTCCTAGGGTCTGAACCTTCCTAGATAGCACTTTGTGAATTTGTAGGAGGAAACGAATCTCATCATGTCAGTTGCCTCTGATGGTGGGAACAATTATTAGACAGGAAGTCTGACTTCATGGTGGTAGCAGGTGGAGGACCACCCATCCTATATTTGTTAAGGGAAAGGGCAGGAAGAACCCGGCACCATTTCTTATGCTGTGAGGAGAGACTAAAGATTCAAGATGGCCTCAGTGAGTCTTGCCCCGAATGATGACAAGGCTGGGCCTCACCAAAAAGTTTAAGTTGACCACTTTGCTCTTCAACAACCTCTGTTTTTTGTGGGCCTCAGTGACTTCCCCATCTGCCTGATCCTAAAGGCACAGGGAACTCCCTCGTTACTCTGTTCCCATGAAAGAAGCTGAATATTATACGCAGAGATGGGAGAGCACATATTTGGAATGCGATAGAAGAAACTTTGTGTAGGAAGATATTCAAAAGAATATTTGGAAAGCACAGCAAAAGATATTACAGTGTTTTGGACAATCAGATATCTACACAATGTAGGGGAAGTGTTAAGAATTTAAATTTTATGCTATCTTACTTAGTCTTGAGCAAGAGTGTTTAAAAGAAAATACAACATTGTGTTTTTCATTTATTTTGTTGTGACTTCGTGATGATTTAGTTATTATTAACAACGAAATAATTGAAGAATTTGGTGGAGCTGTCAGACAGGGTCTAGACAATACTGAAATAATTACTAGACTTGCACTTTTTGTTTTTATTTTTTTTTTATTTTATTATTTTTTTTAAGTTTATTTATTTTTGAGACAGAGAGAGACAGAGCATGAATGGGGGAGGGGCAGAGAGAGAGGGAGACACAGAATCGGAAACAGGCTCCAGGCTCTGAGCCATCAGCCCAGAGCCCGACGTGGGGCTCGAACTCAGGGACCGCGAGATCGTGACCTGGCTGAAGTCGGACGCTTAACCGACTGCGCCACCCAGGCGCCCCAAGAATTTAAATTTTATGTTATCTTACTTAGTCTTGAGCAAGAATGTTTAAAAGTAGAAAATACAACATTGTGTTTTTCATTTATTTTGTTGTGACTTCGTGATGATTTAGTTATTATTAACAACGAAATAATTGAAGAATTTGGTGGAGCTGTCAGACAGGGTCTAGACAATACTGAAATAATTACTAGACTTGTGCTTTTTGTTTTTAAATGAAGTCGGCACTGGGTTGTAAATCAGGTGAGCGACCGATGATAGACCGAAACCACCAAGATCACATCTTAATGGTAGGCTAAGATCATATTTGGATCACTTGTAAATTAATAAAGGGTTATTTATTATCTCAAAGTATGGCCTCAAGCCACATTTCCACAGCTACTTTATTAGCATAGAAAATCAAACGAACACGTCTTTGCCATCAAAGAGAGGAGTTTTATGTTCCCAGATTGTTTCAGATAGCACAAGAATTCACACTCCCAGGGTTTTCTCCACAAAGATCCCTGAATTACTTACGTGTGTGGCCCTCCATCGTCAGAGTACTTGCGATGCGGACTGTATATATTCTTTTTTTCTTTCTCTATATTCATCTCGTTTGTAAAGCTGTTGGCTTCCCTAGTTTTCTGTTACAGGTCGACAAACTGACTTGTCATTTTTAGTCGTGTAATTATTGATTATCGCGAAACAACTTTTAAATAGAAAATAATTTGTCTTTTATTTCTATTTACCAACAGAGCTAAACTATATAACTGAGCACTCTCTTGTGTGCTTTCCAGATGTTAACTCCTGTTACCCTCCTAACAACCATATGTGGTGTGTGTCATTATCATCCCCACTTTACAGATGAGGCAACTGAAAGATGGAGCGTGTGGGTAATTTGCCCAAGAGGTGGAGCTGGAACTTAAACCAGGCCCTTGGGATGCATGCCTTTAACCACAATGTTACAGAGTTTATACAGTGTGTGATCCATACGGGGATCCCCATACTTGTCGATTGTGCCTGAGAGGCACCAGTCTGGTTAAAACAGATTAGTGATCTGATTCTGTATGTCTGGGCTGGGCCTGGGTAATAATCTACATTTGTCCCAAGTTCCCTGGTGATGCTGGTCCAGACACTTTGAGAATCACCTGAGCTGTCATAATATTGAGGTTATGGGAAATAAATAGCTAATTTATCCATGCTGTTTTGTTTTCATGGTAATAATTGAAAATAGGAACTTTGGGTGGTGCGTGGGTGGCTCAGTTGGTTAAGCGTCTGACTTGGGCTCAGGTCACGATCTCGCGGTTTGTGAGTTCGAGCCCCGCGTTGGGCTCTGTGCTGACAGCGCAGAGCCTGGAGCCCGTTTTGGATTCTGTGTCTCCCTCTCTCTCTCTGCCCTCTCTCCCTTTCTTGTGCTCTGTCTCTCTCTCTCTCTCTCTCTCTCTCTCAACTGAATAAACATTAAAAAAAAATTAAAAAGAAAAAAGAAAATAGGAGC
This sequence comes from Lynx rufus, assembly GCF_022079265.1. NCBI lineage: Eukaryota > Metazoa > Chordata > Mammalia > Carnivora > Felidae > Lynx > Lynx rufus. The sequence goes on from NW_025814878.1 coordinate 8,606,595, forward strand.
TATTTGTGGCTCAGTCTCTCTCTTAATTACTCCTGGATTTTATGCTTATCTCATTTTTTTAATATCCATTTTTTTACTGAAATAACTTCAAACCTTATTTTATATATTTTAAAAGCCATTTTGTGAGTTGCCTGTTCATATCTTTGTTTAACAATGTAGTATAGCTTAAGGTTTTTCTCATTGATTTTATTTGAAATTTTAACTCTTTATTATATTTTTGCAAATATGTTACCCATATAGTCTTCATGTTTAATTATGTTTAAAATTTGTCAAGTGTGTAGTTTTTATTTTTATGCAATGAAATATAGTCCTCGTCTGTTATTTTTAGGCCTAAATTGTCTTCAGTAAACATAGATACTGACTTTATTTTCAAGTACTTGTTACAGTTACTTTATTTTAATTCCTTAAACCATTTGGAATTTATTTTGGTGTGCAGTGAGGCTCTAAATTGATTTTTCTTTCTTTTTTTTAAAAGTTTATTTATTTATTTTGAGAAAGAGAGAGAACCAGTGGGGGAGGGGCAGAGAGAGATGGAGACAGAGGATTCAAAGCAAGCTCTGTGCTCTCAGCACAGAGCCCAATGTGGGGCTTGAACTCATGAACTGTGAGATCACGACCTGAGCCAAAGCTGGATTCTTAACCAACTGAGACACCCAGGCGCCCCTAAATTGATTTTTCTTTCTTAATTTGCCTACTAGTTTTGCCTAAGCCATTCACTAAATAATCTTTCTCATTTTTGTTTGGATAGACTGGGGTCTCTTTCTGGACTATGTTTTCCATTCCATTCTGCAGTTCTCTCCTTCTCTGTTATCAAACTGTTTCAACTCACTTAGTCTTTTGTTGTATTGGAATATTTGGTGGGTTGAGCCCTTTGCTCCCCCTATCATTATGTTTCTTTTATGTAATGAAGATTATCTTCATAAAGGAGTCAGAGCTCTCATTTTTTAAAGAAAGCATATAAGAAACTGTTTTTGACAACTTAGTAAAGATCACTATTTTCTTGGATTTTTCAGAAAAATCTGTAAATTCAAAGTTACCCTTATAATGACTCTGGCATTGGGACGGCAGCTGAGTTTTAGACTAAAGACATCATGACAAAAGAAAAACCATTATTTTATTCTTCCCTGTTGCCTTGGCTTCAGAGAATGATAGAAGGAGTCAGTGTCTCCAAAGAATGGAGACGAAGAATTTAATAGAAGCATCAGAATAATCTATTATATATATACTTCACTATAGGCTTGCAGAACAATCCACGGAGAGAGACCTTTCTAAAGAAAATTTAAAGAAATTAAAAATTAAAGAAAAATATGAGTTACAGAGGTGAGGAAAACAAAAGGACATACAATTTTTATGTTGTTGCGAGAAAGGAAAATACGTTTCATTGTTGAAGTGTTGGGCATGATTTGGTTCACGTTTAAAATAGTATGTAGGACACCAGTGGATATTTTACAGGCCACAAAAGAACCTGAGTCTGTAGATTGGTTTTCTGCTCCCGAAATTATACCCTTAAATGACGAGTGTCAGTCTTACAACTGCTGTTGTTTGTGAGAGTAATACCTGAGTCAGGCCAAGCTCCCCGTGGAGTATCCCTGTTGGAAGCAAACCTGGGGTTTCTCTTCCTGCCTCACGTCCATTTGGCGGCCTCATTCCTGATGATTCCACTAGGCCTTATCCTAGAGTACCATGCATTTGAGACTTAATGCCAAAAGTGCTATTTTAACCATGCTTTTAGTATAATTTGAAAGGTGGTGGATCAGACTAGAATTGCCTCTAAATATACAATGTGCTGCTCTTGCGTCTATCTTCCTGTGTTCCCTTTGCACCTCCTTCCTATCACACTTCTTTGCTGTTGCTATTTTCTAAGCCAGATTTTTTTTCCCCTTTATGTTGGTATTGTCTCTTCCTGAAAGGAAACAATATTGCCCTTGACAAACCCAAAAATAAAAGAGAAGGTCGTGCTGGTTCCTCTAGCTTGAGAAGAGAGAGCATGTTATTTGTAAACAAGCCAGCATCTTCGTCCCGCCCAAAGTCCTGCCTTCTTCACCTTTGTCTCTTTATCTCAATGACATGAGATGCTTCGCTCTGGGTTCCCAAGGCACCAAACTTTGGGAGCAATATAATAAAAACGAGGCTACTGTATTTGCTTCTTCCCCTGAAACACACAGACTGATGTATTGCTGTAGGGGGAAAGTACTCCTGAGGGATGTGAAGAGACTATGTTTACAAAGAGGCTAGGTTTAGGCTCTGTGTCTTCCTTTTTTCTCCTTGTTCACCTGTACTCAACCCCTCCAAAATTATCAATATACCCAATCAATACTTTACACATATTTTGTGTGTAGTAAATCTTAAAAAAAAAATTTAATGTTTATTTTTTATTTTTGAGAGAGAGAGAGAGAGAGAGCGAGCGAGCGAGCGCACAAGTGGGGAAGGGCAGAGAGAGAGAGGGGGACACAGAATCCAAAGCAGACTCCAGGCTCTCTGAGCTGTGGGCACAGAGCCTGATGTGGGGCTCGAACCCACGGACCAACTGTGCCAAGTCAGTTGCTTGACGTACTCAGTTGACCTGAGCCAACGTGAGATGTCAGATGCTTAACCTACTGAGCCACCCAGGCACCCCTGTAGTAAATCATTTTTAAAAGCTAGTTAAGAAATTTGGTCCTCCTTGAAGACTACAAACCCTCTTTAACCTAACGTTTCATTCCCACATTTCCTTGCCCTTAGTGATTAATAGCTGCTTAGCAAATAGAAATAAGGCTTACGTGAGAAATTTGAAAAAATAAGACAGCTTATTTGTAAATCCATGTAAATCATTTCTGTCTTACTTGTTTTCTTCTGTGTTTCTTAGAAATAATGCCCTTTTTTAGAGGTGGCTTTTAAAATTTCTTTCAGTAAGGGAAGTATCCAAGTAAGTGGAGATTCTAAAGTGATACAAAGTTGAGGAACATTTGACTCTGGGTCTTGAGCGAATACAAGTGAGAATTTCAAGAATAATAAGGGTGAAGACTCAATGTGGAATACATAGTCCTCACCCAATAAAGGATGAAAAAAAACCCAGTGCTGTGGTGCCTTGTTGGCTCAGTTGGTTAAGCATCTGACTCTTGATTTCTGCTCAGGTCATGATCTCATGGGTTGTGAGTTCGAGCCCCACATTGGGCTCTGCACTGACAACATGGGGAGCCTGCTTCGATTCTCTCTCCCTCTCTCTCTGCCCTTCCTTGCTCCCCTCTCTCTGTCTCTAAAAAAAAAAAAAATTAAAGGAAAAAAAGGAAAACCAAAACATGCCAGTAAACACAAACAAGTACTGTTAAGTCCGTACCTTGCACTGACTTTCCATTACAGCAAATGCCATACTGGAAGACAAACCCTTATGGGGGAGTGGTAAGCCCTGATCTCAAGGCTGTACGATTACTTTATTCCCAGTAATTAAATAACTTGGTCACTAGCCCCAACCATGTCAAGATAAATTAAATCTAATGGCTCAGATTTGTTCTGTAAATATATGCTGGAATGCATTAAACTTCACACCGAGCTCTGATTCTTAGTGTTTGGAACATGTAAATAGATACCAAATTTCTCCTGGCTTACAGAAATTTCTTAGTTTTCTTGCCTCTGTTAAATGCATATTCTAGTAAATAAAATCAAAGAAGGCAATGGTCGGTTCTTTTTGCTTAGCACAAGCTGTTGCTATCATATTTAAATTAATGAGTAAAAATGAATACGACAAAAACTAACATTTATTGATGAACAAATACTATGTGTTAAGCTTTGTACAAAACATTTAGGTAAAGTGTCTCATTTAACCTTTACAGTGATTTGTGGTACTTGTGTGTCTCCCTTTTACAAATGAGCCAACTGAGGCATAAAATGGCTGAGTCACCTTTTAAAAATCTTCTGGTAAACGCGAATGCTGGGGATTGCAAGTTAGGTCTGTTGTGCTCCCAGGGCCAAAAATTTACTCCTGATGGAATTAATTATTCCATTCTGCCTCTACTGAAGAGTAGTTTTATTGTTGTTTTCTGTAAATCATGGTAATAGCTATCATTCTTTATAAACACGCTTTGTAAACAAATTTGGTATTACAATAAACAGTCCTTACTCTAACTGGGATAGAAAAATGAAAAACATTTCATTACTAATATTGTTGTAACGTCGTTTTAACAGGCTTTACTATGGCTGCAACTGATTTCTATTTTACCTTGAAATCCCAGGTCAAGAAATTATTGTATTGTAGCTTGGAGAGACCCACAAATCTGTAAACATTTCTTGCTTGGGAATCTAATCTTAAATTGTGTTAGGAAGCATAAAATGGAACTTTTAAAATACTCTTTATAGATTCTTGCACCTATATTTGTTTGTCTTCCATAACTGATATTGTATATGCTTAAATAATGTAAAAGCTCTCTAATATTGTTTATAAATGTAAATATATATATGTAAATACATATACACAAACTATTTATATATATATATAATTATATATATATAAACACACACAGAGCAGTGTGACTACCTTGGTAACTTGTTATAATGTATATTTCTAATGAGGTAGTTACAATTTTTAACTTGTGTGTCACAGTATTAGCTATTTGGATAGAATTCTAGCAGGTTCAAAGAGCAAACTAAAAATAAGTAAGATTATATCTTGTACGAAAACAAATATGAGAAATTAAATGTCATTGTAATATTTGTCTACAAAGGATTCATATAGTTTCTTTCTCCTAAGTTCCAGAATTAAAACTTTATATATATATCAAAGGTTGTAATTTGGGACTTTTAATAATTTGAATGATTTCTTTTCGACCAAAAAGAAAAAAAACCCTTATAAGCTTTTGGGATTTTAACATAGTAAGAATGCCTGAATTCCTAAGTATAGACAAAGATGGTGTTATTTTTTTCCCTTGAAAAAAGCTTCTGAAGCACTTTTTATAAATCAATAGAAAAATTGTCTTTGTAGAAATGCTGGCATTGGAGAGTGGTGCATTTGGTCAGTAAGCAGGGGGTAAGGCTAAAGAATGAGAGAATAATATGCTTTTATAGAGGCGTTGCTATAGGGATATTTTAGGGAGAATGTTGCTAGCCGAGCTGGAAGTTCCCTTGGTGAAAGCTGTGTTTGATTTAGAAACTGATTGAATTAGAACAAATTCCAAAAGTAACTATAATAGGCGGGACATGATAAAACCAAACTTCAAGACTCCCGGTGCGATAAAAGGTACTTTTGTTATTATCTGTGTGTGTGTTTTTGTGTGTGTGTGTGTGCACGTGTGTGTGTGTGTGTGTGTGTGTACTTTTTCTTTTAATATAATTCCAGTTTGACTCCCTGGTACAAAAACTTTGAGATTGTATAAATAGACTTTTAAAACAACTCTAGGTTTAAATTGTTTTCTTCCTATTTTATCTGAACTAAGCACTAATGGGAGTGGAATGAATAGTTCTGATTTATGTTCATGATTTCGGAAAACCTAAACAAATATTTACAGTGTAAGCCTGAACAGTGAAAATTTATGAGGAATGCTGAGATAAGATAAAAGCTGAATTTTAGCATAGAAATTTAGGTGATTGATATATAGGTATTTTAAAGAAATGGTTTCTAAAACTTAAGACATCAAAACTGAGTATCTTCCTCAGACTAATGAACAAAAATACTCTTGAAACCTGAATCTGGTCAAGAATTCATCACAGTCTGTTAGTGACTCAACTTTTTCTTTTCTTTTCTTTCTTTTTTTTTTACTTCCAGTATTGTTGCTTTTAAAATCTAATTTTTAAAGTACATTGGCTTATTTCATATCTTGATCTGAATGTAATGAAATTATTTCATCTTCTCTTTTATTGTTTTCAGACTCCTATAAAATGTGATGATGACTCAGAATGTCACCACCTTACCACTGTGTTCAGCTAGAAGATGGCACCCAGATGCATTTTAGTTTGCTGCTGGGGTCACGCCAACTTTTTTTACATTTTTTTTCAGTGATTAGACCTCCAACCATAATTATGTAGCCGAGACATTTTTCTTACTAAGAAACAAAGGTGGATACACTAGGAAGTCTTATGCTCATGTTTGGCTACATGGAATATAGTGAGAGCATCAAGTTTGTTCTTGACATAGCTGATTGGTATTTGGAATCTAGTATTTGGTTATATATAATAACACCAAAATCGTATATTTTGTATACATTTATTAAACTGTGTTTCCTTGATTTAAATCTTTACATCATACAAGTAACTTTTAACTAATTCTGGTTGTTCTGAGTTTCGATGAAATAATTCAGTTGAAATAATGTATTTATACTAATTTAAAATACTTAGAGGTAGGGTGGATAAAGTGAACAGAAAACTTCTTCCGTTTTCCTCAAGGATAGAATTAAAACAGCCATATAGAAGCACCTGGGTGACTCGGTCGGTTATGCGTCAGACCCTTGATTTCAGCTCGGGTCATGATCTCACAGTTTGGTATGTGAGTCTGAGCCCTGTGTTGGGCTCTGTGCTGACAGTGTGGAGCCTGGTTGAGATTCTCCCTCTTCCTCGCTCTGTGCCCCTCCGCCACTCTCTCTCTCTTTCGAAACAAATAAACTTAAAAAAAGCCCAGCCATATAACAACCATATAATATAATATATTGTAATTAATATAACTAATATAATATATATATATTAATGTCATCTATATTATAGTATACATTATTATGTTATATATTTATTTTTTAGTTTTTAATAATTTTTTTACTGTTTTTATTTATTTTTGAGAGAAAGAGAGAGTCAACAACAGCTGGTAAGGGGCAGAGAGAGACGGAGACACAGAATTCAAAGCAGGCTCCAGGCTCTGAGCTGTCAGCACAGAGCCCAACGCGGGGCCCGAACTCACGTACCACAAGATCATGACCTGAGCTGAAGTCGGACGCTCAACCGACTGAGCCACCCAAGCACCCCTGTATTATATATTTATAATACATTATGTATTAAACATGATATATAACTTATATCATATATAATGTTTTATATATTACAAATTCTTTCCTTAAGGATGTAATTTAAATAATTGTATTAAAATTATAATAGCTTCTTTTTAAATTGGGAGAGTCTTTATTCTGCTTGTCACCTCTTCCTAAGATTTCTCATCACAACTGCTTTCTTACTTCACTTTCCACCTGTGCATATATGGAAGTCAAGTCTTTCTTTTTTCTAGATGTCTTAAAGTCAGTTACCTTCAGGTGATCTGAGAAGAGGCTGGTCTAAGAAAATGGAGAGTAATAGGTCTATGGAAAACTAGGAAATGTTAAGTCTCACCCCGAAACACTCAAGTTGAAACATTTTCTTAGAACGCTGCTGGTGAAAGAAAGCACATTTTGGGCCCACGTCCTGCCTACGGGCGGGCCAGTATCTGATGCTCCCTGTTTCTTATTTGCATAAACTCCTGGCTGGTGCCCTTGAGGAGCTGCTGAGGCCAGCATCAAGCATCACTTGCAGGGGAAGGAATCTGACAAGATGGATGGTAATATGGAGGCAGAACTAGACAGTGGTTGCTAGAGTTCTCTGGTTGGAGAAGCAGAAAGGGACCTCCTGTAGGAAAGCCCAGAGGGCAGAAAGGCAGAACCCAGCTTGGGTGGTTGGATTGAGATAGCATGTGAATTAGTGACAAAGCGTTCAGACTGGTGGGACTAAAGCATCTGGACGATTTGGAGAATGTGTGTAATTGACTATCTCATCGGAGGTGGGACCTTGCCATTTCTTTGAATTATAGGCTCTTTGCGGTGGATGTAGCACAAGCTGTAGGGTGCAGCACAGGTCCTGCCCTTCAGTCTTAGGGCCCTCATTTCCCCAGCTACCCTGAGCGTTGTTTGCTGGAGGTTGACAGCTGAGCCCCTCCCCGGGATGTGTCCTCAGCCCAAGGGATCTGCCCCATCCAAGTTATGCTCCCTTCCCCAGGGAAGCCCATATGCAGTGAGTGATCAATGCCTGGGTACAAAGTCCCGGCCCCTTACCTCAACTTAGGACTTCTCTGAAAGAGATCCCAGCTTCAGAGACCTAACTGCATCTGAGTTCAACATCTCCCTCTGCCCAATGCTGCTTCCTTCACACCCTTCAAAATGTTTCTGAAAGCACATGCCAAAAAACATCCTGCTGACAAGACTTCTAGAGTGGGCTTCTCTGTTAGCCTGACCTGTGACACATGCTAATACCAAGGCAGATACAAATATAGAGATGGAGAATGAAGAGATGGAAACAGTTGGAGAACTGAAGACAGCAGGTCAAAGTGTCACTGGGGAGAAGTCCTTATAGCTTGTAGCTCAGGAAGATGGGGAAGCAAACAGGATTTAGCTCGTAGGTACTCTATCTGTTGGTTAGATTCTAGCCAATTAGTTGCTCATACGGTGCAGGGGGATAAGGAGTCCCCCTGCACCATAGGAGTTGACAATTGAGTGTCAACTCATTTGCTGAGACAATTTATTTCTGAAAGTGGGTTGTTTAATCTGAGAGTTGGGGATAGTGTTGACTATCTCTAGGGTTTGGTAACAATCATAAGATATAACAAATTCTGGGAACCCCAATGGACAATGTGGATGTGAAAGTAGATTGAAGGCACAGGCTTTGGGTTGCTGCAGAGCCGTGCTTTTCCACTTGGTGTCTGTCTGTGTCACCGTAGGCAAGTTGATGAACCTTGATAACCCCGGGGTTTTGTTTTTGTTTTTAATTTAAGTTCAAGTTAGTTCACATAGCATGTAGTCTTGGCTTCGGGAATAAAACCCAATGATGCATCACTGACATATAGCATCCAATGCTCATCCCACAAGTGCCCTCCTTAATGCCCATCACCCATTTAACCCAACCCCCACCATTCTCCTCCCCTCTAGCAACCTTCAGTTTGTTCTCTGTCTCTCTCACGCTTTGCCTCCCTCTCTGTTTGTATCTTATTTTTCCTTGCTATGTTCATCTGTTATGTTTCTCAAATCCACATGAGTGAAATCACTTGATATGTGTCTTTCTCTGACTTATTTCACTTAGCTTATTACCCTCTAGTTGCATCCACATTGTTGCAGATGGCAAGATTTCATTCTTTTTTCATTGCCGAGTAGTTTTCCATTATTTACATACCACATCTTCTTTATCCATTCATCATCTGATGGACATTTGGGCTCTTTCCATAATTTGGCTATCGTTGATAGCGCTGCTTCTCTTCATAGAGATAGCCCTGGTTTTTTTACATATAAAATCCAAGTAGGGGGATATTTTCTCACAGGGTTGTTGCAAAGTTTAAGTTAGATAATATGGATCATGAAGGTACATAACATCATGACTGCCGCATGATACCTTCTAAACAGATGATAGCTATCGTAACTATTTAAAAAATTAAAAAATGACACATTACTCTACAGATAAGCTTGAACACGTGAGGCAGTTCATTTGTGACACTGGCACTCAGCAGCTGTTGTCTCACGCGGAAGCCTCCGCAAATGGCCGAGTGGCCGCAGGTTCTGTGATCCAGTGACTTTTCATTTATGACAAAGGTCACTGCCGTCGCTCCAGTCCTGAAGCAATCACAAATGGCACACCCTCTAGGGCTCTGTTTATGACTGGACACCAAATGCAGGTCTTCCGAGTGGCTCATTGAACGTGTCTACCATCCAGGGTTGGATATGTTTGGGATTGGAATTTCCGACGTCTCCTCCTCGAACTTTGTGATTCAGTCTTATGTTTCAGTTTTACTGTTTTCGGCTTTTCTTTTGATAATTTTGCCTCCATTTTAGATTCAGGAACTTCACTGTTAAGATTGTAGCCCTCTTTGCTTCTGACGGGGACATGCAGTATAAAATGGAAGATAAGTAAGATTGTGTCCAATTACTGTGTTGTTTGGATATTGATAAAAATAGTGAAGAGAGAGAAAAGGAAAATTTAGATCCCAAGGTGTGAATGAGAAATAGTATTAGCAATATTTTCAAATATAAAATCCCTAAATGTGGGATTGTAATCCTAAACCTGCTTAAGACAAAGGGCAGTATTTTGGTGAGAAAAAAACAAAAACAACTGAATTTTGAAGATCCTAGATAAGAAAAAGTCATATTTATTTGGAAAAACTATATGTGTTTTAAAGCCTAGACTAAATATTGAATGTAAAATATGTGAACGCTGTGATCAACTACTCTCTCCCGGCCCCAAATAAAACACTGTATGTTGATTGGTTGAAATACTAGTGTTGAAGTCCAGTTTAATGTTAAAATAGAGTGGTTGTACGAAGGAGGTATTTTAAGACATTTTCCGGTACCTGCTTTCCTTCTGCTACTCTTGTGTTGCTAAGTACTTAAACCAGGAACAGATTTCAAAGTTGTGGTAGTTTTCTTGCAAAGTCAGGAGTTGGGCCACTTTTTACAATTAGGGAGCTACACGTGACACGTTCGTCCAGGGTCAGCTTAAAACTTTTCCAAAGACTTCTGTGCTAACTGGAAGTAATCCTTCATCAAGGGGATCAGCTGTCCTCTGACTTTTATTTCTTATGTGACTTTTATTTGTAATTTATTAGAAAAAAATTTAGATGTAGAAGCAGCATGTTCCCCTGAGCTCCAATGCGAGCAAACAGTAGGGGTTGGCTTTCACTTTCTCTACGCTCAGGTTGCCGTTAATTTCATAACTGCGGTCTTTTTTTTTTTTCTCTGCTCACATCTTCCATGTCACTGTTTGTTGTTACTTTCTGCTGCACGTACAGAACCTGCAGCATCATTTCTTCTGATTCCTGTTCTCCCTACTGCAGTAGGAGGGGCCACACCATACTCTCCAATGGCATCCAGAGCTGGTCAGAGCAGGATGCTAGCTCACAGGAGGGGCGCGATGGTATTCATTAAATAAATGAATCAAACAATCAGCAAATAAATCTAGTGATAATTAGGTTAGCCTAGGACACAGACTATCTAATTTCTGGCTATAGTTCTACAGATCTGTAGCCTTTATTCCAATTTATAGATTACTGGTATTTTTCTTAATTCTCACCATGCTTCATTTCCTTATTTTTTTTTTTTTAATTAAAAAATTTTTTTCAACCTTTATTTATTTTTGGGACAGAGAGAGACAGAGCATGAACGGGGGAGGGGCAGAGAGAGAGGGAGACACAGAATCGGAAACAGGCTCCAGGCTCTGAGCCATCAGCCCAGAGCCCGACGCGGGGCTCAAACTCACGGACCGCGAGATCGTGACCTGGCTGAAGTCGGACGCTTAACCGACTGCCCCACCCAGGCGCCCCTTCATTTCCTTATTTACATCTCCGCTTAAAATACCTCCTGTGCCTACTAGGCCTGGTTCCTTGTGTGAATGGAATGAGAAGTAAACATGAAAACATGAGTAAATCCAACTGTTTTAAGGATATAAGGTATTTTCATTAATTCACAGGTTATCATTTTCTTATCATTTAAAAAAAAATTTTTTTTAATGTCTGTTTTTGAGAGAGAGAGATAGCAGGGGAGGGGCAGAGAGAGAGAGGGAGACCCAGAATCCAAAGCAGGCTCCAGGCTGAGAGCAAGCAGGGGAGGGGCAGAGAGAGAGAGGGAGACACAGAATCCAAAGCAGGCTCCAGGCTCTGAGCTGTCAGCACAGAACCCGATGCAGGCCTCGAACCTCAGGTGAGATCAGGACCTGAGGTAAAGTTGGGACGCTTAACCAACGGAGTCACCCAGGCACTCCTCTTATCAATGTTTATATCCACCAATCGTGGATACAAAAAAAAAGTGCCAGAAAACAGTGGATATAGTGACAGAAAAAAACACAAAAGCTCTGTTGAAACTATTCAAATGTATTGTCTCTGGAACTAGAAGATGTTGGAGGAGGCCCCTGGTGCGAACTGCCATAGTGAACTCTCATTATATTTATCACTTTTCTTTATTATTGATTATAATCCTCTGCAGGACACATCTTTATCGTTGTACTTCCGTATCATACACACAACCCTTTATGCAAATGTCTAAGCTTTGTTTTCCTAGTCATAATCTTTTGAATTTGGGGAATATAATATGTTGGGAATACCACATGTTATGTATCACCTTCAATCAGAGCACCTTGGAGTCAGAGGCATTAATATTTCTGCAGAGAAAACTGTTAATTTTAACATTGGGTGGGATAAAGATTATAAATAGTCTCTTCTCAATTCAGGGGAGGTGTGTTTTTTTTCTCCCCACAAAATGATTTTATTAAAAATTTATGAAATTAAGACCTAAAGGTTCAAGGCTGATATATCTGTTACATCCTCCCTCCCATATCTCCATCCACATGTGATTAAAATTCTTCCTGGAAAGAAAGCATTTTCCCCGTTATTGTATTGGGAGAGACTGTGGATAACAGCCTGGCACATTAGCTGATCTATGTGTCCTTAGAAACCCAGCCATATTCAAGTACCCTGCCCCAAACAAATCCATTAAAATTCTCTAAATTTTTAAATATTTTTTTTTATATTTGGCTGAGTGACATGCTATATACTTTTCCTGGTCTGACAGTGATAAAATGTTTATAATGAACATTAAATGTTAAAATGTTATAATCTTATAAATAAAAGGTTTAATGGTTAAAATTAAAATGCGATAATGAATGGTTCAGGCTATATTTTTAACTAACCAACTAAAGCCAATCAACTATTTTTGTTTTATTTTTTTAGAGTTCTGAAAAAAGTTTTTTTAAAGGGTTAGAATATAGTAAAATAAACCAAATACAATTTTAGGATATATATAACCTCTACCCCCCCCCCCATTCTGCACCACATAAGACATGAATTTCCAGATTTGAATGACACTGTACTTTGCCACTTCTTAAATAGATATATCTCAGTGTAAAGGATTTCGGCTTAAATAAATATATATACTGTGGGAATAACCCAATATGATAAGGACTTTTTGGAGTAGTTAATTGAACAATCATAATTCATTAAAAAAATATATATATATATATATATATATTCACTTAAAACACACACACACACACACACCTTCAAATATTCATACCAGTTTATTGCCATTGTCATCCATAGATGAAAAGGGCATAGTTTAGGTCACTGATTCTCAACTGAGGTGATTTTTCCCCCTTAAAATAATTGGCAATGTCTGGAGACATTTTTAATTATCACAATTTGTTAGGGGGGAGTGGGGTGCCATAGGCATCTAATGGGTAGATGCCGGGGACCCTAACCATCCTATAATGTAGAGCACAGCCTCTCGTGGCAAAGTTTGATCTTGCTCAAAATGTCAGCAATGCTGAGGGATGAGAAACTCTCACTTAGGAGCTGAAATAATGATTTTTTTTTCTCATCCTTTGTGCCTTAGATTCATAGTGAGATAGTACTAAATTTCATAGAAGTAACTTTAATGAAACAGGGCTTTCAGAATCTGGTCATTGGTTTTACATAAAAGAAATACAATTCTAATTCCAAAAATCTTAAGAGCAATATGTCTTTCTTGACATTTGCTTTACAAAAATTGAAGCAATGATGAGAGCACTCAACAGAGGCAAAACGCCCTAAGAATCCTCTTTACTCCTCTTTTTCCTTAAGCCCACTCTTCTGGTAGCTGTTTTCCTTCTCCTCTCCTTTCCTTCTGTGTGTCCCTGGTTAATCTATGCTTAACCATGCGGAGAATAACTTTGCACGTCTTGTTCTTTGCCACTTTTTTCTCTTTTACTCATCTGATAAGAACATCAAAGGCCCAGGAAGTGGACCCAACCAAGCAAGCCTAGAAACCTGTTGTAGAAGACAGAGTGACCCGGGGAGAAAAAGGAGGATTACTTGTGTGTCTATCATACAAGTAAATGCCTTTGTTTCAGTTAGCTATTGCTGTGTAACAAATCACTCCAAACTTAAAATAATCATAATTCATTTTTCATAATCTGTGGGTTGTCACACTAGTTCACAGTTAAACATGGATGGTTTCCTAAGGACCATCTTACATATACCTAAGACAACGTGCCAGGCAGTGATTTAGTCTCTTGGGATATAATGATGGGGAAAGTACTTTCTTGACATGAAGAATGTCTGGGTGTGGGAGAGAGGAGGTGACAGATGCATCAACCTTGAATCTTTTGGTCTCAGTTTGCTGGCTTCATCTGGGATGAGTTCATCTGCAGGGTTGGCTGAACTAGCTCCAAGATGACCTCACCCATGTGTCTGGAAGTTGGTTCCGGCTATACGATAGGGCATCTCAGTTCTTCTCCACATGGAATCTTGTCCTCCAATATAGACTTCTTTCCTTACATGGTGGTTTTAAGGCAGAAATCCAAGACAGCTAAAACAAACGGCAAGACTTCTTAGGCCTAGAATCAGATGAAGAAAGTCATTTTTGCTGTGTTATTGATCAAAGTAAGGTCAATACAAGATCAGATTCAAGGAGGGGGAAATCAATTCAACCCCTTGAGAGGAAAGACAAAGTCACCTTGTAAAAGAGGATGCATATTGGAACCAGAGGATTTTGTGGTCATAATTTAAAATCTGTCCTCTGGTCACTATTATTTATATTCTTTCCACATTAGAATACATTCACCTCCTCTCAAGGCCTCAGAAATCTCATCCAATGATGTCAACAAACTTCAAATCCAGTGTCATGTGATCTGCATCTTGTCATTTGTCTGCATACAAATAAGGCTCCTCAAGTATAATTCTTCTAAATCCCCAGGCCTATGAACTAAAAAGAGAAGCGACTGCATCCATTCATCCAAAATACAATGATGAGAGAGGAGCCAGGGCCATTGCAGTAGATGCCTCTGTTCAAAAAAGGGAAGAAGGGAAAAGAGATAACAGTCGTGGTCTGAAATAATTCTGAAATCCAGCCAGGCACGTGTGGCTAGTCCCTTTAATCCAGGGGCCAGTGACATTCCCTGTCTTTTTGATAAGAAGTGGTTCATGTTTATGGATGATTGCCTTCTTTTTAAAGAAAAAATTTTTTTAATTTAATTTTTTTTTTTAGAGAGTAAGAGTATGAGTGGGGTAGAGGGGAGAGGAAGAGAGAGAGAATCTCAAGCAAGCTCCATGCTTAGCGTGGAGCCTGAGGTGGGGCTCGATCCCATGACCCTGAGATCATGATTTGAGCCAAAATCAAGAGTCAGATGCTCAACTTACTGGGCCACCCAGGCGCCCCTGGCTGACTGTCTTCTTAGCCTTCTTCCTCATCATATTAAGTGTGGTTCCAAAGTCTTGTCTTCATTTTGAACTGTCCTGTCCCTTTAGTACAAGGTGGTGGTGTTTTTGCTTAGCAGATTTGTTGACTTCCTAAAAATCTGCTTGGAGTCATTCTGTGCCACTCAAACCCCAAATTTAAAACAGTTTTTGGACCATAGGTAAAGGCTCTGTGGTCAGTGCCCTCAAGCTTCTTAGAAGCTGGTTTATCTAGTTGAGAAGGTCATGTAGGCACTACCTTAAATCTTTCTGGGTTCTTAACAATGCAGCTTCCGAGTGTCTGCCTCTTGATTTCAGCTCATGTCATGATCTCACTTTCCATGGGTTCGAGCCCCATGTAGGTGCGGAGGCTGCCTGGGATTCACTCTCTCCCTCTCTGTCTTTGCCTCTCCCCAGCTGTGCACTCAAACTCTTTCTCTCTCAAAATAGATAAACGTCAAGAAAAACAAAAACAAACCAACAATGGGTCTTACAGTCACGCTCTTGACTTATTGTTATCCTAAAACCCTGTTTTACTTTGCAAATATTTTTCCAGGAAAGACTGGGAATGTCATACCTTCTAATCCAATGCAAATGAAAAAGGGCCTTCTTTACTTCATCTCTCTCTCTCTTCCAGTATCTCAGAAGAAGCCAGTTGATACTGTCAGCTTTCTGCAAGGAAATCTCTCTAGTCGAATGCACAAGTTCAAGTTACTGCAGATGACAGAGTAGACAGTACATAAAATACACGTGGCTCTTCTGATCTCTGAGAGCAGAGTCTGCTGTCCTTTCCAGCGTCTGCTAATAGTTTCTTTCCAGCCTCCTCCCCACCTGGTTCCAAGGCTAACACCACATGTTTCAGATCTTTGTTAGAGCAGCACTAGATTCCCAGTAGCAGTTTCTGTTTCACTTAGTCTTTGCTAAAGCACCACCAAAACTTAATGGCTTAAAGTAGTAACACATTATGGTTTCTCATGTTCCTGTGGGTGGGCTGGGTGTTTCCTGCGCTGACTATGCCTGAGCTCATTTATAGAAATGCATTCCGCTGGAGCATTAGCAGGGCTGGTGGGTCCACTGACTTGGATGGCTGCTAATGGTGCTAGCTTGCACTTGGGGTACCTCGGTTCTCCTCAACATGACTTTTTCCCTCTAGGGTGCTACGGCAGCTTCCTTGTGTGGTGGTCTCAGGGCAGAGCTCTCTACGAGCCAAAATGGAGCCTTTTCAAGGCCCAGCCTCAGAAGTCCTATAAAATCATGTCAGCCATGTTATTTGGTCAAAGCAAGTCTCCAGGCCCATCTAGACTCAGGGGGTGTGGCATCCACTTTGTGTCCGCAGGAAGAACAGCAAAATCACATTGCAAATGCTGTGATAATCCAAATGAGAGGACCTTGGACCCTACCCCTGTATAACAAAGTTAGCGATGATTTTAGTAACTGTAGATATACAACTGGGATCATATGATTCTGATCCCCAAACCAGTAATTTGGTTTCGACCATCTCATTGTGGCTGTTATTTAGTTAATGGTTACATTGTTACTCTATGCTTTTGTTGTTTTTCTGTCTGTAGCCATGTCATCTGGTTGTGCAAAAAGTCCAATCTACTTTCTACTTTAAAATTTCTTTCCAACTTTTTACTGAGGTAAATTCTTCTGCAGAAGAATTCTTCTGCAGAAATAATGAAAAACTTTATTAGGTATAATTAGGAAATTATAATTAAAAATTTTTGTTTTAAATTAGCATTTATATTTTCAGGTAATGAAAATCTGTAAGACGTTTGTTTAAGTCATCATTGTCATTCATGCACCTAAAGAATAGAATGACAATCTGCAAAACACAAACAAGTTAATCATAGCCTATTGCAAGTTATCAATGTATCAATATATGATACATTAATATTTTTGTCAAAGATTGCAGTTTCAGACCTGACAACTTTATCTACTTATTTAAGCAGTTTTTCTTGTTGGTGTTTTCTTTTTTTTAATTTTTGTTTAACATTTATTTATTTTTGAGAGACAGAGAGACAGAGCACAAGTGGGAGAGGGGCAGAGAGAGAGGGAGACACAGAATCTGAAGGAGGCTCCAGGCTCTGAGCTGTCAGCACAGAGCTGGATGTGAGGCTGAACCCACGAACTATGAGATCATGACCTCAACCGAAATCGGGCACTTAACTGACTGAGCAATCCCAGGCGCCCCTCTTGTTGGTAATTTTATATTAAGATGATATTAAGGATAAATATACCCAGGAATTCATTATTTTGATCTTTATGATTGATCATGACTGATGAAAATAGACATTGTTATGTGAGTACCCATTTATGAAATGCTCTCTCTCTCTCAGAAAGAAGTTCTTATAGAAGATTTGTTACATACAAAGAACATGCTGAGGTTGTTGGAGGGGAGGTAGGTGTGGGGGGATGGGCTAAATGGGTGATGGTCGTTAAGGAGGGCACTTGATGGGATGAGCACTGGGTACTACTCCTGAAACCAACGCTACACTCTATGTTAACTAATTTGAATTTAAATAAATACATTAAAAAATATATTTGTTAAATACATTGAAATATACCAATTTCAATTACGTTTAGTATTTTTGTTTTTTAATTTTTAGTATTTTTAAAGTCACCATCTTATTAGAAGGACATTGGCATATATTTTAACTTTTTAAAATTTAAGTAATGTTATTTAAAAGCTAATGACCATGGACCTCTGTCTCACAGTTTTACATGTTATGTATGGTAAATTCATTATATGTGGACTATATTTAATAAAAATACAACTAACATGTTTATAGGCAGCAACATTTTCATGATTGATTGCAAAGGCTCCACATAATCTAGGCCACTTTTTACTGTGGTCTCTTTGCTTGCACATACATGTGTAAGTCACTTGGGACAAACCACAGTTGTGCAAAATCAGCAAGTCACTGTTACTATGACTTACGACTCACCAGGAAGAAAACTGTTGACTATAGTCAGGTGTGATAGTTTGTTAATGGTCAGATTTAATCACTGTTGCCAAATTGGGCCTCATTTCTGCATGTGTCATGATCTTATCCTGAAATGGCAAAATACCTAAGAAATATATAACAGGACAAAGAAATCTAGAAATTGAATGTCAGATCCTGCTCCCTTTATCTTTCACTTGTTTCCAGAGAGGGATAGTCACTTGGAATGTCAGGATTATTTCTTATAACATCACCAGGGCCATGTTTGTATAATAGCCTTCCTACAGAGACCTCTCTTAAGACCTACAAGGTTCCAACTCCTTAGGTCTCTCAGACCAACTGCCTTTGAAACAGAACCAGTGATGGAAACCTCCAAGGTGAAGGACTTAGTTTTCATACCTACTGGTTTGGTTTGTTTGTTTTTGTTTTTGTTTTTGTTTTCTGTTTACCTCACACAGTCTGGCCTTTAGAAAGGAATCAAGGTTCAAATTTAGAGAGGAGGAGAATTGGAGCTGCTTCTGCCCAATCATACATGGATCAAAACTTGGCCTTAAATGGGAGGCTGTTACGGGTTCCTATCTGTGGGGCACCCACCTCCTACTCTTTCTGGCTTCTGAAGCCTCACCTCGCTTTTGAGCTGACACCACCATCTTTTCTAGGCATTTCGTGATGCGTTTGCAATGCACCAGAAACCTCATAATTCTCTCTCTGGAGCCTGCTACTTCTCTTTCCTTCCTTGGTTAGTGGCATCATTATCCAGTTGCGCATGAGAAAAAAAATATAGACAGCACCCTTAGCTCCTGTCCATTTCCAATTGTTGCCTTGCAGCCATCTCACTTACCTTGTTCATCCCTGTTAAAAGAATTCATCACTTTTTTTTTTTAATTTTTTTTTTTAACGTTTATTTATTTTTGAGACAGAGAGAGACAGAGCATGAACGGGGGGGGGGGGGCAGAGAGAGAGGGAGACACAGAATCCGAAACAGGCTCCAGGCTCTGAGCTGTCAGCACAGAGCCTGACGCGGGGCTCGAACCCACGGACCGTGAGATCATGACCTGAGCCGAAGTCGGCCGCTTAACCGACCAAGCCACCCAGGCGCCCCAAGAATTCATCACTTTTAACGTGCGTTCTGCTAGTATAATCCTAAATATCCTCCCTGCTCCCAGCCTCTTCTTCCTCCAAGTAAGCTTCTACACTGCCACTGGAGTATATATTTCTGTGTCTCAGGTCTCATACGATCATGTCTTTGTCCTGTCCAAAACCGTTCGTGGCTTCCTGTTGTTCAGAAGATGGAGACCAAACTCCGTGGCAAGTGATTCAAAGGCTTTAAGAACCTGATTGTTAGCTGTTTTCTAGGCTCACTTCCTTCTTTATCCTTCTCAAACCCTCTCTGCTTTATAATTCAGCCGTAACAGATTTTTACTGTCGCTTTAATACATCATGCCATGTTTTTAAGAGACTGCCGCTTTCTCCTAAAAAGCTCTCTACCTGCAAATTTCTACTTACCTGCTGATGTTCTATGTAACGACACCTCCTTTTTTAGCTTCTCTGACTCTTCCAGCCTGTGCCATTACCCTGTAAGAGAACTAGCTACTCCTGTATTTATGTTCTCTCAATATTTTATATGTTCCTCCATTATAGTAGCTGACACATTGCTTTGAGCTATTATTTCCATATTTGTCTTTTCCATTTATTACTAGTTCCTTAGAATAGGGCCTGTTTCATAGTCTCTAGCACTTCCTTAACAAATGCGTCCATTCATTTCTTTAGTAATTAAATCATCTACTATGCAATAATGAAGAAGACAGTGATGGATAAGTCAGATGTGGTCCGTGCCATATAATCTGAAACTTAGATTCTAGTGGTGGAAACGAATAGGTACCCAAAAGATGATGGTACCGACACTGATTTAGATGAGCACCAATACTGATAACAGCACCAATACTGATTTAGATGAGATATTCAGGAAATAAAATCCACAGCCGTTCCTTATGAGTTTGTTGGGTGGGGATGAGGATAAGTAAAGACCCAAGGAGGACCTCACACTGACTGGTTTAAGAACTAGGTGGATTTTAGTTTGTATTAATAGATATTAAGGAATAAAACTCTAAAAAAATTTTTTTTAGATTTATTTATTTTTAAGAGAGAGAGACAGAGTGAAAGTGGGGGAGGGGCAGAGAGAGAGAGGGAGACACAATCCGAAGCAGGCTTCAGGCTCTGAACTCTCAGCACAGAGCCCAACGTGGGGTTTGAACTCATGAACCGTGAGATCATCACCTGAGCTGAAGTCAGCCGCTCAACTGACTGAGCCACCCAGGCGCCCCAGGGAATAGAACTTGTAAACAGGATTAACTTCTTGTTCTCTGTGATTCCTAGAACTGGAGAACTGAGTTTACATGTGTGACATAGACAGAGTTCTCTGCATTTACAACTAGTATACATGTTCACCTAAATGTCCTAACGCATTACTCTTTTTACAGTTTTGTTGGAAATATTTAGCATGCATACATATGAACACTTGGTAAGGCCGTATCATGTTGTTCTAAAAAGCAGAAGATAGAAAAATCACTATAAGATTAACAATTAAATACATTTAAATAATACCCTATTAAATATAACTACTTATACACAGGAAGAACTATAAACCAATATTGTAGAGATTAGTTCAGTGCATCATCAACAGCTTTATAAAGAAGTGTTATTGTTCATAATGCTGTTTTAATGCAGTGTGGTAGACATTCACTTCATATTTCATAATACTTCCACAATTTAAACATTTTATACTGTTGTTATCAGATTTAACTACAAAATCCTGGACTAAATTATTTAGATTTTTATATCAAAAATGAGTATTTGCTGGGGCGCCTGGGTGGCGCAGTCGGTTAAGCGTCCGACTTCAGCCAGGTCACGATCTCGCGGTCTGTGGGTTCGAGCCCCGCGTCAGGCTCTGGGCTGATGGCTCAGAGCCTGGAGCCTGTTTCCGATTCTGTGTCTCCTTCTCTCTCTGCCCCTCCCCCGTTCATGCTCTGTCTCTCTCTGTCCCAAAAATAAATAAACGTTGAAAAAAAAAAATTAAAAAAAAAAATGAGTATTTGCTGACATGATGAAGTTTTAGGAATTTTTCTTTACTTGGGGAATATCGTAAGTACAATCAGAAAACATTTACTTAGAATTCAGTTGGCTGTGTCTGAAAATATAAAAAGTAGATTGCTAGAACCCAGTAAACTGCTTTTGCAGCTGTAATATAAAAGGAAACATGTAAAGAATTTGACACTTACATATATACAATGAATGCTACAAAAAAAAAAAACAACAACCATAATTTGGGCTTTCTAAAAAAAGACCTTTTTTGCCAAAGTCTAAATATAAACTCAGAGATTTACCATCAGCTGAAACTGGCACAATAGCAGTATTGTTTCGTTAAAGGTGAGAGTAGTAAAAATATAACAACTTGAAATCAGGAAGTAATATCAATAGTTTATTACATAAATTTCTAACTCATACACTAACACTGTGCTCATTTAAGATTTTAAAACACTGACATCTTGTAACATTAATAAAATTGTGTATAATCTCAAATTGAGTTTCAAAATTTATATACACTGTAACTGTAGTCTGTTTTAAACCTAGAATTGGATTTTATATATTATGGATAAAGTCCTGAATTCTATCAAATCTGGTTTGATTAATTAAGATTATTCTGCTGCTGCATGACTTTATTCATAGAAGCTAAAGATTTTAAGGTCAAACTCAAATTGATTTAACTATGAATTTATCATTTTAATCTGATGAATATTTGATATGACTAATATGGTAATTCCCATGCTATCCTTAGGCAGTAGTATGATGGTGTAAGAACCTGACTGTGGAGACTAAAGCTTGGCTCTGCCTCTGGGTGGCTTTGGTAAAAATGCTTAACGTCTACGTGCCTTGGTTTTCTTGTGAAATGGCATTTATAACAGTTCTTGCTTGAAGACTTGTTACAAGAAGTAAATGAGTTAATATGGATGTATTACATATGGTATGTAATAATTTATTATTAAATAATTAAAATATAACGGGATCATTAGAGAGGAAATATCAGTGCCTGGGTACACATGACACTAATACAATACTGTGTGTTAATTATACTGGAATTAAAATTAAAAAAAAAAAAGAGAGAGAATACTTCTGAAGAATAAACAATACCGTGACTTTGCCAAGAATATTTCTTAGGGAAAGAAAATGTTAATAATTTTGATGAAAGGATGATTACATATATGTAGATTCATCCAGAGTATTTCCTTGCTGAGTCATTGCAAACCGACCAATTAATAATTACTTTGATTCACTGGGGAAATAACACTACTAGAAATAATTAAAAGCATTTGGAACCAGAAGATGAATTTGCATTATCACTTCCCATACTGCGTATAAGAAGATGCTAAGGGGGCGCCTGGGTGGCTCAGTCGGTTGAACGTCTGACTTCGGCTCAGGTCACGATCTCGCGGTCCCTGAGTTCGAGCTCCACGTGGGGCTCTGGGTTGATGGCTCAGAGCCTGGAGCCTGCTTCCGATTCTGTGTCTCCCTCTGTCTCTGCCCCTCCCCTGTTCATGCTCTGTCTCTCTCTGTCTCAAAAATAAATAAACGTTAAAAAATAAATAAATAAAAAAGATGTTAAGACATTATGATTTATATTATCTTAGAGCACAGAATTTATATATTTTAGGTGACAACAAGCTGCTTTGGTGCTAATTGTTTCACTTAGCATTTGCCAAATCTATCACATTTTTGATAAAATAAATTATTTTTCATTTGTTTCCTTTATACCCTCCCTTGGTCAAAAGTAAATACATGTTGAAATGATATTTTTAAAATTTGAACTAAAGCATGTCAGTTTAGTATTTTAAAATTTACTTTCTATAGTTTCCAGTAAATTCTGTTTTTTGCTCTACGTTTAGTTGTCACCTAATCCTTAATATAATAGGCCATTCATATCATGAAAGGCCTAAAAATAAATATTTTTGTCAGAGTCAGATGTATCAGATACTCAAATGAAGACATGTAATACAAAAAATAATAAAGCAAATGAAATTATTAGAATTAAGCTTTCAGCAAAGTTTGACAGGACCTTGTCAGGGAGTCATACAGTTAATTCCATTACATTTTTCTTTTTCTGAGAACTCAGAGTGGCTGTATTTCCAGTTTGTTTTGTAGTTAAATTTGAGATTTTATCTGGGTTTTCCAAAAAGATATGGACAGAACTATTTTTATTTTTATTTTTTTTAATTTTTTTTTTCAACGTTTATTTATTTTTGGGACAGAGAGAGACAGAGCATGAACGGGGGAGGGGCAGAGAGAGAGGGAGACACAGAATCAGAAACAGGCTCCAGGCTCTGAGCCATCAGCCCAGAGCCCGACGCGGGGCTCGAACTCACGGACCGCGAGATCGTGACCTGGCTGAAGTCGGACGCTTAACCGACTGCGCCACCCAGGCGCCCCCTATTTTTATTTTTTAATGTTTATTTATTTTTGAAAAAGAGAGTGCAAGCGGGGGAGGGACAGAGAGAGAGGGAGACACAGAATCGGAAGCAGGCTCCAGGCTCCTAGCTGTCAGCACAGAGCCTGACGTGGGGCTTGAACTCACGAGCCATGAGATCATGACCTGCGCTAAAGTTGGATGCTTAACCCACTGAGCCACCCGGTGCCCCTGGACAGAAATCTCTCATCTTCTTTCAAACTCAGCCCTTTAAACATCCCATATAATTCTTAAGTTCTTTACAGAAAGAAAGAAAGAAAGAAAGAAAGAAAGAAAGAAAGAAAGGGAGGAAGAAAATAAATATCAGTGCCTGGTACAGAAAAAGTATATGCATTATTTGTTTTTGTATGTACTTGAAAGTTTTAGAAGTGCATGCCTAAAGTACATTCAAGATAATGGTATTCTGCAAGTTCTTCGGATATATTCAAAATTTCTCCAAATTAAAATGTTACTAATTTTCTGCATTCCTTCATTGCACAGTACTTTTTTCTCATGTTTGTAGGCATTGGGAACAAAGTTACTGTCCTCACGGGGCTTATATTCGCATAGGCAGTCAGATGTTCTCACTTGAAGCCCAGAAGAGGTCAGCTCCAGGGATGTGGATCTGAGCACACCAGCCCTCAAAGGGCAAGGAATTGAAATGATGTCTTGTTCAACTGTGTTCCTCCCAACATCTGGTCTAGTGTTTTATAAACAGTTGACACTCGGTAGATGTTGTTGGAATGAATAGAATTCACCTTTTCTTAAAAGGGGTTAAACTGGCCCCTCCCTCTCTGGCCTTCCTATCTTTATGCCTCTAATTAAAACCTTCTTGGACCCTACTTCTTTTTGCATCTGATGTGAATTTTCTCTTGGTTCATAAGAAATTACCACAAACTTAGCATTTTAAAACAGTTTTCTTTTATCATCCTCAAAATTGGTAAGTCAGGAGGCCATGCACAGCTTGGATGTGTTCTCTGCTCAGGGTCCCGCAAGTCGGCCATCAAGAGGACAAGTCTGCCATGTCAGCTAGGTTGCATTTTTATCCAGAGGCTGAAATAGGGAAGAATGCACCTTTGAACTCATTCGGGTTGTTAGCAGAATTCATTTCCTTGTGGCTGTGTGACTGAGGTCCCAGCTGCTTGCTGACTTTTGGCAGGAGACCACCCTTCCCTAAAGGCGGCCTGCCCTTCCCTGTCACACGGCCCCCTCCATGGTCAGTTCACAACATGGCTATTTGCTTCCTCCAAGCCAAAAGGAGAATCACTCCAGTTGGCCAGGATGGAATCTAATACAGAGTCACATGTCTATAGGTGTGATGGCCCGTTGCCTTTGCCATATTCTATTGGTTAGAGACAAGTCACATGTACTGCCTGTAGTCTGCCTACACAAGGGTGTGAACCCCAAGGGGTGGGATCTTTGAGGGTCACCACAAGAGTGTTCACCACACTCCCCAGATGGTTAAGTCCCTGTAATGCCTCACATACACAGCTCTATCTTATGACGTTAGTGTAGAACCCTCGACTATGCACCTGCCCTTGCTTGCTGTCTCCACTTCTAGCTATTTCATGGCGGGGACAATGCCCTGTTGTTTTCTCTCTATCTCTTTGCACCTAACATAAAACTTGGCACTTGGTTGGTCTCAGTGAACTTTTTCAGACAGCTTTATTGGGGTATAATTGTATAGTGAACTGTCAATAAGTGAATGAAGGTTAACATCGGGCTAACATATTGAAAATTTTGAAGCATTTGCTAATAATGTTTAAAGGATTGGGGCGCCTGGGTGGCGCAGTCGGTTAAGCGTCCGACTTCAGCCAGGTCACGATCTCGCGGTCCGTGAGTTCGAGCCCCGCGTCAGGCTCTGGGCTGATGGCTCAGAGCCTGGAGCCTGTTTCCGATTCTGTGTCTCCCTCTCTCTCTGCCCCTCCCCCGTTCATGCTCTGTCTCTCTCTGTCCCAAAAATAAATAAAAACGTTGAAAAAAAAATTTTAAAGGAATAGTCTAGGGGCGCTTGGGTGGCTTACTTGGTTGAGTGTTCAACTTCAGCTCAGGTCATGATCTCACGGTTGGTGAGTTTGAGCCCCATATGGGGCTCTGTGCTGACAGCTTAGAGCCTGGGGCCTCCTTCGGTGTCTCCCTGCCTCTCTGCCCCTCCCCCACGTGTACTCTGTGTCTCTCCCTCGCAAAAATAAATAAAAATTAAAAAAAAATTTTTTTTACATAAATCGGAAATAGTCTACTTGGAGTTGTACTGTCCCTTCTTTCAAGACAACAACTGGCAAAATGGGTTAGAAAACAAAATAATATGATTATTTCTAGAGTTTGTAACTGAATGTTTTTTAGGATATGACTTCACGGTATGCTGTGTTACCTAACTAGATTTATTTTTTTTCTTCTAGATGAGCAAGAGATAGTACAAAAACGTACTTTCACGAAATGGATCAACTCGCATCTGACCAAGGTAAAGGAAATTACCCAGAGTTCTATGTTTACTTGGTTGGAGCTGATAAATCACTGAATGCCAAGTGTAATAAAGGAATACTCTTGACGCTCTTGTCACTAATACTGATCAATGATATCGACAGTTCTGTCAGCTTAACCGTTGCCTACATGTGGCATTTGCTAACATTGCCTCTGAGAAGAAATGAATGCGCACCTAGGGTCATGAGGTCAGTTCTTCATGTCAATGCTATGAATTCTGATGAAATATTTTGTTCAGTTATTTCTTCTGTAATAATGTGTATGTCATATGAAAAGGAGAATTTGTGAGGTGCCTGGGTGGCTCAGTTGGGTAAGCGTCCGACTCTTGATTTCAGCTCATGTCATGGTCTCACAGTTCGTGAGATTGAGCCCCCTGTTTGAGTCTTTGCTGACAGCATGGAGCCTGCTTGGGATTCTCTCTCTCTCTCTCTCTCTCTCTGCACTCCCCCACTTGTGCTCTCTCCCTCTCTCCCTCAAATAAACATTTGAAAAGGAAAAAAAGGAGAATTTGTGCTGAATTTTGGTTTCTTTTTTTAATTAATTTATTTAAATTCAAGTTAGTTAGCATACACTGTAATATTGGTTTCAGGAGTATAACCCAGTGATTCATTGGTCGCATATAACACCCAGTGTTCATCCCAACAAGTTCCCTCCTTAATGCCCATCACCCATTCAGCCAATTTCTTTTGGAACAGAAAGAAGCAAGGAATGGTCTGTTGTGAGCAAAGAATTTAGTATGAGTAGATTATGACAGGATTTGGGTTCTCTTCTTAGGTGCCTTTAAAAAAAGGTTTTTTTTAATGTTTATTTATTTTTTTTAACTTTTTTTTTTTTTTTTTTTTTGAGACAGGGAGAGACAGAGCATGAACAGGAGAGGATCAGAGAGAGGGAGACACAGAATCCGAAACAGGCTCCAGGCTCTGAGCTGTCAGCACAGAGCCCGATGCGGGACTCGAACTCACAGACCGAGAGATCATGACCTGAGCCGAAGTCGGCCGCTTAACCGACTGAGCCACCCAGGCGCCCCAATGTTTATTTATTTTTGAGAGAGAGGGGGTGGGTGGGCAGGGAGGGGCAGAGAGAGAAAGACACACACAGAGAATCAGAAGCAGGCTCGAGGCTCTAAGTTGTCAGCACAGAGCCCGATGCGGGGCTCAAACCCACAAACTGCGAGATCATGACCTGAGCTGAAGCCCGATGCTCAGCCTACTGAGCCACCCAGGCGCTCCTCTTCTTAGGTGCTTTGATAGCCAAGTAACTGTGGTGTCAGGACACCAAAAAGACTAATCATTCTGAGATTATCCATGCCAACATGAGGTTGTATCACATGACTATGTATTTGCACATTGTAATGACTTTGAACATAAATGCTACTATAAAACAAATTCCAATATGGCTATACTACAAGAAAATTAGTCTCATAAATATGCAGTTGAAAAAAACATGTGAACCAAAAAAACATTGCATTTGTAAACGCAGACAATTGTCTGAATTCAGTTAATGGATCCTTTGCTGCGAGTGGTACCTCCCTACAGTGTTCCAGGCATAACCCCATGAGCAGCTTTTGGTCAGTCACTTCCCCAAAGCGTCTTTTACAGTTCAGAAGCAAACAAAGCATGGTGATTTATTGCGGTCCCATTGTACAAAGTAACTGCTTACTGTGTGTCTAAGGTAGGCTTTGGAGAGAGGAAAACGTTGGTGAGACACTTTCCCAGGCCTTGAGAGGCTCACAATCCAGTTATGACAGAAGACTAAACAATGTGTCTGGATTTGGTAAACTGGGATTGTATCTCCTTTCATTGCTTTCCAGAAGCCCCTTGATGAGAAGAGAATTCTCTGACATAGTGGTTGCCCCCGGAATCTGCCCTGTGAAAAGGCAGTAAATGCCTCCGGGGGCTCATTTTCTCAGGTCTTGGCTGGTGCCAGCCAGTCATTACTTTGCTACAGAATTGTCATCAATTGGGGAAGATTATTTTTTTTTCCAAAATGAAAATAGAGTTATTGTTTTTCTTCACATTGTTAAGAAAGTTACATGCTAATTGTAATAGTAATAACAACCCTCTTACAGTGTAAAGTAGAAATCAGCTCAAATCTCACGATCTTCACCTTAAATCATCACCATCACGTTGATCACCGTTTTTCTACACCGTTTTCTTTTTAGAGACAGGGAGAGACAGAGCATGAACAGGGGAGGGTCAGAGAGAGGGAGACGCAGAATCCGAAACAGGCTCGAGGCTCTGAGCTGTCAGCACAGAGCCCGGTGCGGGACTCGAACTCACAGACCGAGAGATGGACACACAATTTCACAAAAATGATTTGCAGGATACTGCTGTGTATGCCTCTGTTTCACTCAGCCCATATTTCCGTGTTAGTGGATACGGAGCTATGTAATAATTTTAATGGCTGAATAATATTTTATTAAAAATATAATTACTTATTATAAATTATAAATTAGCCTGTAGCTTATTGATGGTCATTTAAGTGGTTTTCAATTGTTTAATGTTATATACAGTACTACACTTAATGTCCTTGGGCATATATCTTTGTGCACTTGTGTGATTTTTCTATTTAAGATACATTTTCAGAAGTGGGTCAATAGTCCTCAGGTATACATGTTTGCAATTTTAATATATACCAAGAGCATATACAAATGCCCATTTCCTTACACTATTAACATTCTTGGTGGTTAATAGTGTTTCCTAATCTAACTGGCAAAAATATTTATTTATAAATATTTATAATTATAAATTATAAGTTACAATTTATAATTAACTTTTTCAGATTTTTAAAAATAGGAGTTGAGGGACACCTGGGGGGCTCATCAATTAAGAGCCCGACTTTGGCTCAGGTCTTGATCTCATGGTTTGTTGGTTCGAGTCCCGCAATGGGCTCTGTACTAATAGCTCAGAGTCTGGAACCTGCTTTGGATTCTGTGTCTCCCTCTCTCTCTGCCCCTCTTCCACTTGTGCACTCTCTCTCTCTCTCTCTCTCTCAAAATTAAATAAACATAAGAAATTATTTTTGAATAGGAGTTGAATATCTTTGTGAAAGTTTTTCAAGTAGAATCCTTGGGATACACTCATCTATGTACTGAATACTTAAAAAGAGGGGAAATCCGAATGTATGCCATGGTGCACAGTATATGAAGGGCCTTTGTGAAGGGACTAAATGCCAAGAGCTTGTTTTCAAATATCATTGTTTTACCATTGCTCCAAGTTACTTTACATACTTACGTGATAACTGGTTATTGGACTAGGCTCTACCAATGTGCATTTTTTTTCCATTCTGTTTTCCTGCCCTGCTTTGTAAGCTCACCCCTGCAATTTCCCGTCTAAATATCTATAGTCTTACCTTTACTGGGTAGTGTCAGCCTTTCTCATTCATGAAGTCATTTCTGACCACAGGCAAAGCAGTGAGGCTGTCTGTCCCCTAGCAAACGCTCCAAGCGTGGTACCCTTGCCCCTGCACCCCTCCTCCAGTGCCTCCCCCCTGCCTTCTCTGGTTTTCCTGCCTGTAGTGCAGTAGAGTGCAAAGTCTTAGCCCTTCTCCAGAACCTGTAGCATAGGTGGAGAAGTTTAGTATGTCTTAAAATTATTTTGAACTGTGTACCTCGCCTTCCCAACACCCGTGTAGAGTCTTTAAGGCATATGCTAATTCTCAGAATTTCTTTATAAATCTTAATAGCTCTAAGCACAGTGCTGCATACCAGACAGAGGTGATTAATACACCAACAGCAAAGAGTCTATCTTTTCTTATTTTGTTAGAATCGTAAGGCTATCACCTAGGGAAAATGATTAATCTCTGGTATTGAGCCAAGTGTTTTACACAGGTTATTTTATTGCACACATCTTCATACACCTCGTAGTTGGTGCTGCTGAGATTTTAATCCAGACCTGAATCTAAAGTCCACATGCTTTCCTGACTTTACACATTTTTACATCAATGGTATTGTTTTGAAAACCCCAGAAACTTATTACTTCCACAACTGCTCCATTATTATCTTATGTAATAGAGATTTTTTTGTTTGTTTTTTTCTCTTCTGTATTTTGATTTCTTTCTTTCCTGAGTCATCTTGAAAAAAGAAAACTGAAGCATAAGAATGATACCTATACTTGCCATCCTGAATTTATTTATACTGCCATTGTAGTACCTTGCCAAACATAGATAACACTCAAATTCATTTGAGAATATAGTCCTTTCTGGACTCACTTATATTTGGAAAACATTTTGAAAATCAAATCTGACCCATGACCCTTCCTTGGCAGAGTTTTAGAGTATCTATGTATAGAGTCAATGTTTGTCTGCATTTGTCTTAGCAACTAATCACATGATTCCCAACTCATTCCTTTCTCTTTCCCATCCTTTGCCCACCTTTGTCCTTTTTTGAGTGTTCCACTTCCAGCCCTTTCTCATTCCCCCACCTACCTGTCTCCTATCCCTGCACCATCTTGATCTTTCTGTCCCATCTCTTCCTCCGTTATACCTCCAAGCAACCCCCTTACTGTCTCTATCTTAATTTCCCCATTCCTATCTTTATTCCCATTTCCATCTCTTTCTGTCTGGACCCTAAACCCTGCAAAAACACATGCAACCTGCATATCTTGGGCTTCACAGTCTCCCTGAGGTCACCTTTACTTGTACACCCAAACTGAAATGGCAGCACACACTTCCCAATCCATTGCAATGGGCTCCCTTCTGAGAATGTTAATATCTCACTTGCAACAGAAAAAAAGGTCAACTTCGTATCTTTGATCTGACCCCTGAATCAGGACATTGTGTCACTTTTCGAACTGCTGCATGGTAACACTTGTTCCCCAAGCCATTCTGTGATGCCTGAGTGTGCTTGGTCCCATCACTCTAGCACCTTATGGACGTGGAACCCAGGCACGCATGTGGACACACACGTACACATACATCTGTGGTCAGCTAAGCTTTCGCAGAAGTTTTTGTTATGCTGAGAGTCTTATTACGTCTCTTGTGAAAGCAGCTTCTTGAGTTTTTGGTCCTTGGCTCCCCATCACCAATTAGCAACACCCAGGCTTTCAGTCACACGGAAGGCCATACTCAGGCTACAAACATTTCTCACTAGAAAAAATAGCCCACAAATAAGCAACTTGACCTGTCTCAATGTCTTTTTTTTAATCCACCAGAGCTTTTTGAAACACCCTTTCTCTCTTTCTTCTTGGTTATTAAATAATCAAGGTAGTGGCTTATACTACAACTAAGAGATAGTCTACTCCCAGCATGGAGACCTGAATTCTGTCGGCTTTGAAAGAACTGGGTCCCTTGTAGTTTGTTGGATCAGATTGAGTCTGATTTGATGTGTTGTTTGTGTGTTTGCTTGTTTACTTTGTCCAACAAATACGCAACAAATTTAGACCCTGTGTTAGTCAGCTCGGGCTTTTATAACAAAATACTGTAGACTGGGGGGACTTAAAGAACAAACATTTATTCCTCATAGTTCTGAGCCTGAGAAGACCAAGATCACATGCCAACAAGGTGAGAGTCCTCTTCCTGGCTGTGTCCTCACCTGGCAGAGAGAGAGGGAACTCTGGTCTTTTTTCCTCTTCTCATAAGGACACTGTTCCCATCCTGGGGGCATCATCTCATGACCTCATACACATGTAATTCCTTAATAAAGGCCCCTCTTCCTCTACTATCACACTAGAGGCTTCAACATGGATTTGGGGGACACTCAAACATTTAGTCCATAGCAGGCCCCAAGTTCATTCTGAGGTCTGGCTTGAAGCACACGAGTATTTCTTCCAAATTTATAATAAAGGAATGGGAACTCAATCCCGGCATGATGACATGAACGAGCTTGTCTCCTCTTTCATTTCATTCATTTCAATCCCTGTAGTGCATAGCTCTGTGCTTTGGGTTCATTTCATATCATCTCAGAGCCAAACTACTTAAAAGAGTTAAAATGCATTTTATTCCTATGTTGTGTTTGTTCCCCCTACAATTTTCTGTTGAAATCTACCAATAAAGGTAAGAAAATGACCCAGGTTGAAAATACTTTTTGTGCTAGTAACCAAGATACTAGTCTTGTTTCACCTATTTATTATGGTACATAATGTGCCAAGTTATTTTATCTCTAAGAACAAGAAAGGAGAAAATTGCTAAGTTGGGAGGAAAAAAAAGAGTTTCAACTTTTTCCTAGAATGCAAGTGGTAAATATTTTGCAGGATGTCAGTTGTCTGAGAGTATTTGCATAGTAGTCATGGGAATGTTTGTGGATTTGAACTGGAATGGTAGGGGCACCTGAGTGGCTCAGTCAGTTGAGCATTGGACTCTTGATTTCTGCTCTGGTAATGATCCTAAGGACCTGGGATTGAGCCCCACTTTGGGCTCTGTGCTGAATGTGGAGCTTGCTTAAGATTCTCTCTCTCTCTCTCTCTCTCTCTCTCTCTCCCTCTTTCTCTCTCTCTCTCCCCCCCCATCTTCTGCCCCCTCCCCTCCTTGTGCTTTCTCTCTCTTTTTCAAAAATAAAAAATAGAAACAAACAAACAGGAACTGTAAACCATTTCATCCATTTGTAAAACAAGAACTGTAAACCATTTCCAATTTTTTGGAAATTGACCATTTCCAGAAATAGCTTTAATAATCAGTTGTGTCAGGTTTTAAGAGCTAGAATGTTGAATTGAGAAGTAGAAAAATCGATTCTTTTCTCCTAAGGTCAGTCAATCTTTGGTGCATTAGGACATGTCCAAAAGATTTTTCATGGAGATGCATTTGGGGAAGGTTTTTAATGGGAGAATTTTAATTTTGTTCTTGGCTGCTTTGCCCAGTTGCAAATTAACAAACTATTTCCTTCTAATTAAACAAAATGATAAACTCTTTTACTGATGGCATTCCATTCTATTGTAACAATTCTTTATAAATATTATGACAGCAGTGTGAAGAGAGAGGGTGCTTATAAGTAAGAGAGCAATCTGTTTTCAAATGAATACTTCTCTTTTTTGTTTTAATTTTTTTTTAAGTTTATTTATTTTTGACAGAGACAGAGTGCAAGCATGAGCTGGGGAGGTGCAGAGAGAGAGAGGGAGACACAGAATCCAAAGCAGGCTCCAGGCTCCAAGCTGTCAGCACAGAGCCTGATGTGGGGCTTGAACTCACGAACTGTGAGATCATGACCTGGGCTGAAGTCGGATGCTTAACCGACTGAGCCACCCAGGTGCCCCAAATAAATACTTTTCTTAAAACAAAAACCTTACTGAATCAGGGAAAAAAACCTCAAGAATCTTCTGTGTATATGTGTTTTATGCCATTGTTAGTACACAGATGTAGATTATTCAAACTTGTGGATATAATTATCAGTTCATTTTTTTTTATGTTTGCTTTGTTTTCAAATGGAAGTCTATATGCTTCTACAATTATGCAAAACATTGCAAATCAGAAATTGTCAATATAATGTAATGTAACATTAACAAAAATTAGTGGGTTGCATTTATTTTATATCCCTGATAAGTCCTTTTGAGAATGGGGTTTCATCAGACATGGACTTTATCATTTTCTTCCTTTTCAGAAAGATACCAGACTCTTTCTTTCTCCTTTCAAAGAAAGTATTTGTTTTTTACTTTTTAAATTAGCAATTAGCAATCACTCCATATTGATTTT
Source organism: Lynx rufus (assembly GCF_022079265.1). Lineage (NCBI taxonomy): Eukaryota > Metazoa > Chordata > Mammalia > Carnivora > Felidae > Lynx > Lynx rufus. The sequence goes on from NW_025814878.1 coordinate 8,640,241, forward strand.
GAGTAATGTTTTTTTTTTAGTGTTTATTCATTTTTTGAGAAAGGGAGAGAGTGGGGGAGGGGCAGAGAGAGAGGGAGACACAAAATCCAAGACAGGCTCCAGGCTCTGAGCAGTCAGCACAGAGCCCAACGTGGGGCTTGAACTCAGGATCCGTGAGATTGCCACCTGAGCCAAAGTCGGGCGCTTCACCGACTGAGCCACCTGGGCGCCCTGATTTTGAGCAATGTTTTTTTTTAAAGTTAAGTACTGATTTAGTTCTAGCTTCTCATCACTCATTGCTAAAAATATTTCTAAGTTGCGGGCTACTATTTGTTGAACTTTTACCATGTGCCCGTCACTATGCCTTAGCGAATTTGTCTTTTATTTAGTCTTCACTACAAGAATCAAATATGAGTATTGTTTGCTACATCATACAGATCATAACCGAAGTTAAGAGTTAGTTAATAAATTCAAGGTCACATAAGTAGATGAAAAACCAGATTTTAACTGCACACCTCTGAAGTTTGGGCATTAACCGTTGTGTTGTGTACTCTCATGCTTCAATTGTTTATTTAGCTCTTTATGCAGAAGATACTTTTTAAGCACCTGTCATACACCAGGGGTTGTGGGTAGAGTGGTGAACAGCCCAGTTGTACATGCCTTCCTGGAACTGATAGTGTCACAGAAGAAACAAACAATTACAGCAAAGCGTGTGTTGGTAAATGCTATGCGAGGGGAGGTGCCAGGGTCTCAGAGAGCACCTGGCAAACGTAAGCAGCGACACAGGAAACCTGAAGGAAGGCATCAAAATAGGCTTTCAGAGACAAGAACATTTAAACTAGGGCCTGAGAAATGCCTTGGGATTGGATACGTGAAGGAACCAGTGTTTTTAAAAGTTGAGAGGTGAGAAAGAGCATGGTCCAGTAAAGGAAATGGAAGAAGTTTAGAGTGCCTGAAAATATGGCTCCAGGAGTGGGTTGGCAACAGAGAAAACTAAGAATTGGTCAAAGGCCAGTCATTAAGGGAACTTGGACTGTGTTATGGGCAGTGGGAGACATTAAAGAATCTTAGCCAGGAAAATTAAATGATCGCTTTGTCTCTGAACACCTCCATCTCTCTCTCTCTCTCTCTCACTCTCTCTCTCTGTCATAAATTAGAGCAGGAGCAAGTGACATTAGAGGTGGAGTAGGAGAAACGTAGACACATTGAAAGGTATGTAGGAGTAGACTCAGTAATTAATCAGAGTCTTGGAGAAGAAAGAGTCAAGAATGACATGTAGATTTCTGATACGAGCAAATGATTAAGCTCATTCACATACATAGAGAATACAATGGGCTTGGGGGAAAGCTAGTAGTCCAGTTTTAGACAGAGAAATTACTCAGTAGAGATAAACCCATTTGATTTGGCAGTTAGGAAGTCATTGGCCACCATGGGGAGTAGCCATGTTGTAACAGAAATCAGACTGGCAAATTGATGAGTAAATGAGAGGGAAGGATGTTAGGACACTGAATGTACATTACTTATTCGTGTGCTAGAGCATCAGCTAAAACAGAACATGGGGTTTGGTAAGAGCTGTCTTAATAAGGGGTAATTTTAAGGTGTGTCTACTAAGGGTATGATCAAGAACTAACAGGGAGGAAGAGGCTGCAAAAGAAGGGAAAGAAAGTCATTTCAGAGATACAGGATCTCAAGGAGGCAAGGTGGGAGAGAAAATCAAGAGCACAGGTGGAACCTGTAGGTTTGTACCAGAGGAGAGTCATCTCTCCTTTTCTGAAACCAGGGTGGAAATAGGAAGGGTGAGTGTGGTGTGCCTAAATTTGGTATCAACACGGAGAGGAAGACAGAGTTGAGGTAGACTTGAATTTGAGGAAATTCCTACCTAATGGCGGCCATGTTTTTTAGATCTAACAGGGTAGTCTCCATTTTCGAGCAAAGAATTTATGTTGGGATAAATGTTTTATAAAGTGACCGTTGAAAAGATGTTAGTTCTTTCGAATTTAAAATTTATCTTGGGGCACCTGGGTGGCTCAGTCAGTTGAACGTCCGACTTTGGCTCAGGTCATGATCTCATGGTTTGTGAGTTTGAGCTACATTGGGCTCACTGCTGTCAGCACAGAGCTTGCTTTGGATCCTCTGTCTCCTCTCTCTCTGCCCCTCTCCTGCTCTCTCTCTCTCTCTGTGTCTATCAAAAATAAATAAAACATTAAAAATAATCAAAAAATTTACTTATCATAGCAAATTCCTGAACTTTATGCAAGATCTATAGGCTGTCGTCACTATATAGTGACACCTTGGCCCCCGAAGGAAACAACTTAAAGATGTGTTTTTCAGAAAACTTTTAGATTAGATTAGATTATTTGTTTTCATTTTTAAGTTTATTTTTGGACAGAGAGTGGGGGAGGGGCAGAGAGAGGGAGAGAGAGAATCCTAGGCAGACCCTGTGCTGTCAGCACAGATACTGGGGCTCAAACCCACAAACTATGAGATCATGACCTGACCGGAAATCAAGAGTCAGACGCTTAACCAATTCAGCCACCCAAGTGTCCCAGGAAGTTAGGTTTTTAATTAGAAAAAGATAGTATAAGTAATCTTGACATTACCACTGGTTTCAAAATTGTGTAGTTTCACATTTTTTCTCATTTCATCAAATAGAATGGAATGCTCTATTTGTATTTCAATCTTCATGGTGTTTGTTGTAAATGAATATATGGTTTGATACTAAATCCTTTGGGAAAAACAAATAGGTCCCAAATAGTTTAGTCTCATGGTTTAGTGTTCCTGTTTAGTGCATGTTCCAATATGCAAGGAACAGCCCTTTCTCCGTCTGCCAGACCTATGAGGTTATTAAGAATAAGCACTACGCATTTTATTTTGTTTATTTTTTTAAGTTTATTTATTTATTTTGAGAGAGAGAGAGAAAGAGAGAGAGAGAGCAGGGAAAGAACAGACAGAGAGAGAGCGCGAATCGATCCCAAGCAGGCTCTGAAAGCTGTTAGTGCAGACCCTGACACGGGACTTGATCCCAAGAACCATGAGATCATGACCTGAGCCAAAATCAAGAGTTGGATATTTAACCGACCCAGGCACCCCAAGAATAGACACTAAACATTTTAACTACTGCCTTTTGGATGACCTCAGGCATGGTATGAGCATTTCCCCACTTTTTAGAAGAACTTAAAAAAGAGTATCATAAAACATTATTTGGGTTCTGTATTCATTTGCAAAATTTACATAACAAAACACCCCATACTGGGTGGCTTCAGATGGGGAATTTCCTGTCTCAGTGTTCTCAAGGCTAGACAGCCATGCTCCCTCTGACACCCTGGAGAGAATCCGTCCTTGCGGCTTCCTAGCTTCTGGTAGTGTCTGAAGTATCTGAGGGTCCTTGGCTTGCAGTTGTATCAGTCCAGACCCTGCCTCTGGGTCTGTCTGGGTCTGTGTCCAGATTTCCCCTTCATATAAGGATACTGGTCATATTGGATAAGGTCCCATCCTGATGACTTTATTCTAAGCTGATTACCTCTCCAAAGACCCTGTTTCCAAAGAAGATCACACTCAGAAGTACTGGGGTTTATAACTTCCATGTATCTTGGCGAGAAGGGGTGCAATTCAACCCATAATACATTCCAGTAAGAGCACATTTTGTCTTAAAATATCACGTTAGATTCATAAACTCCTTGAAAAAGAACGCTTTTGACTTTCCATGTTTTCTTTTAATAGTCTATGCTAATGATGACTTTGACATCTTCAGAGTCCTAAAGTATCTCTTCTGTGGCTGCTAACTTCTTCAGCTGTCTTTCCATCAACGGTGTTAAAAGATAATATAGAAACACTTTCATAATTGCATTTTATCTCCGTCTGTTTCCTTATACATCCTTTAGTGGGACCATTAATTGAACTAAGATTAGGACAAAAAGAAGCAAAGAGGAAAAGGAAAATGCAATAATTCCCCCTCTAAAATAATTCTTTAAATTTTTTAAATGTTTGTTTACTTTTGACAGAGAGAGAGAGAGAGAGAGCGTGAGCATGAGCGGGGGAGGGCAGAGAGAGAGGGAGACACAGAATCCGAAGCAGGCTCCAGGCTCCAGGCTCTGAGCTGTCAGCACAGAGCCTGATGTGGGGCTCGAACTCACAAACTGTGAGATCGTGACCTAACCTGAAGTCAGACGCTTAACCAACTGAGCCACTCAGGCTCCCTTAAAATAATTCCTTAGTTGTTTTCTAAAACTACTTTAGTTTGATAATCCTAAGCATTTGTTATTTCCAAATATGTAACTAAAAGATTACAAAGGAAAATTGTCATTTCAAAATGAGTAGCCCTTTTAGAACTCCTGGGTGGCTCAGTGGGTTGAGCATGTGACTTCGGCTCAGGTCATGATCTCACAGTTGGTGAGTTCGAGCCCCACGTTGGGCTCTGTGCTGACAGCTCAGAGCCTGGAGCCTGCTTCGGATTCTGTGTCCCCCTTTCTCTCTGCCCCTCCCTTGCTTGTGCTCTGTCTTTCTCTTTCAAAAATGAATAAACATTAAAAAAAAAAAAGAACATCCTTTGTTAATTCATTGGTAATAACATAGATATAGATGTAGCAACTTCTATGCAAGTGAATAAACATTTTGATAGTGTTTGTCAAAGCTCCTTCTCTTAGGGATACACTCTATTTATTCATACATTTATTCATTAAATATTTTAACATGGTGTTTACCTACTCGGCAGTGTTCTAGGTACCAAGAATGTAGCAGTGAACAAAACTGAAGAAAAAAATCCTCGCATCATGGTGCTTATATCCTGATGCGGGAGATGGATAGTCAAGAAGACAAAGAGGCTGTTATGTTGAGAATAGAGTGAAGAGGGGCAAGGGTGCAAGGAGGGACGTACGTTAGGAGGCTGTCGAAGTCATGCAGGCAAGAGACTGGTGGCTTGGACCAAAGTAATAAGCAGCGAAGGTGGTGAGAAGTGGTTGGATTGTGGATGAGCTTTGAAAAGAAAGCCACCAAGATTTGTTGATGGAGCAGAGATGGTGTCTGAGCAAAGGAGAAGAGTAAACGATGACCCCAACTCTGCACCGAATAAAACAAATAACTTGGGGAGTGTGATTCTTTTATGCTGTGTAGTAGAAAGAATTTGATTACACATGTAAATTGTTAAGGGCAGAGTTTTCCAAGCAGATTTAAAGTTGGGCTGAGAAGTAGTCATTGCCTTTGGGATATGTATTTGGAAATAAATTAAGTAATTAAGGAAGTGGAAATGATTAGAACTATCTGTCAGAGGAAACAGAACAGAACGGGAGCTGTCTTCTCACCTTTGACAAGCAGAGGTGGAAAATAATCACAATAGTGTTTTTATGAAGGCGGTGAAAGAGGAAGAGATTACATACAAAAGTTTTAAGTTACTTCACCTTGTTTCTGGAAATGTTGGAAACATCTAATTAGATTTTCCGAATAAGATGGCGAAACTTGTAGACATTGAATTAATTTGACGTGGCTACTGCCGGCGGTTATAATCATGGTTTGACTGCTCTGGTCCAAAGATACGGTGGCAGTTTTAGACATTTTAGTGTGGTTGGGCTCTTAGCCAATCTTTAGGGAGGTAACTCACTCCACATCTGCCGGTCAACCCCTCTTCCCTTCCCACTCTCCTCTCTGTTCCTGTTGTTTAACTTGCTGCTCCCACCCATCAGATGACCATCAGAGAATGTGAACACTATAGACTGGTCCTGGGATGGGATTTTTCCCCATATACTGTCTTGCAGCCTGTGACATCGTTCCTTCCTGAAACGTATGTAAACCAGAGATAGTGGTTTGTTTGGCTTTAGAAGTGACGGGTCATTCTCTATACAGAGACGTCAAGGGTGCACAGAGCACACCTTGCCAACCTCCCTTTGTCTTGAGACCTCTCTGCAGCCTGTGCAGAAGGCCATTTTCAGAGTATTTTAGGCCGTGATTTTGTGTTCTTTTCAGCAAGCCTGACATAGCACTTAGCAGTGTGTGTGTATCTCCATTGGAGCTGAGAGTAATCTGTGCCATGGGCTTTTACTTTAGGTCTTTTTTAGTTATTGGTATCGGTGGGTATCCAGCAATCACAAGTTTTAATTTTTTTAAATGTTTATTAATTTGTGAGAGGGAGAGAGAGACCGTATGAGTGGAGGAGGGGCAGAGAGAGAGAGAGAGGGAGACATAGAATCTGAAAAAGGCTCCAGGCTGTAAGCTGTCAGCACAGAACCCGACTCAGGCCTCGAAGTTGTGAACCGGGAGATCATGACCTGAGCCAAAGTTGGACGCTTAACCAACCGAGCCACCCAGGTGCCCCTCAAATTTTAAACCTTAGGATGTGTATTAGTACTTTAAAATAAAACACTAGAGCTTTTGTGTGTGTCATAAAATGTTTTTGAGAGCTCTTTCCCCAAGAGGAAAAGCGTTCAGTCAAAGAATGCCCAGTTGTTGTGAGATTAAAAGTCATGATGGTAAATTAGGACACGGGTTGGTGCTGGCATGAAACAGGAGATTTTACCCTTTTATTTGCTCAAAGCTAAATCCTTCATGCCATAAATCTCGTTGATCACTGTGTGATATTTGAGGCTAAGGCACTCTAAGATTCTAGCAGATGTGTAGATATCTGTTGATGAAATGATGATATGCTCGTAATGTTTTGAGGTAGATTTGTACTCTTCTCCATTTCTCAATGCAACCTAACACCTAGTGTTTCTTTCACCTTATTTGATGTGCATATGATTGTACATATGATTGTGCATATGATTGCAAACTTAAAAGTGGTAAAAATATTTTTAGTGTGTTACCATTTTTGTTATTTTTGGATATAGGCATACAGTTGTCCATGTAAAGTGGCTCTATCTATCTATCTATCTATCTATCATCTATCATCTGTCTGTATGTTTAATGGTTTATCAACAACATTCAGCTGTGTCTGCCTTCTTCATTTACCAATATCAATTGGTCAAAAGGTTACAAAACATTTTTTACATCAAATACAATTAGGTTCCCCTGAAAATGCACACTCTCAACAATAAAGCATAGATATATTTTCGGTCACTTATGTGGATCTTATCATGGAGTACGAGTCGAAGGACACTGAACGGTAAATTGTTACAGTCAGAAAGTGTTTACAAAGTAATAGCAAAATAGACCCTCCTGTCAGTGTGCTTTATTTTGTTGCAAGTAAATGAACTTGATTTAAAACTATTTAACCAAGAAGTGAAATCGATTGAAAGGGTACATTCTGACCAGGCAGGAAAGGTTAGCTCAGCAGGCGTGGGTTGCTCAAATTCTGTATATTCCAAATAAAGACCTGTCTTTGGGAATGGCCCTTGACCGGCTCTTGGGACATAAGCTCTGAGCACTTGGAATATTCTGCCTGAAAGGAGTATTTTGTATGCCCAGACCTTAGGCCTGCTGTACACTTTGATGAGATCAATTTATCATAACAATGTGTTTTATGGTGAACATGTACCTGGTTTTGCTGGGGAAACAGGGACAGGAGAAGGGCTGGATGGAATCCGAGTAGCTGAGGTCATTTATGAAAGCACTGTATGCCTCAGGGACAGGCATCAAATAAAAACCTGAGCACTGGGGCTCGAGCATGCTTTTTTGTTTGGCAACACTTCACACATATCATCCCGTAGCATCCTGGGAAAAATTAGGCAACATCCCATAGCATCCTGGGAAAAATGAGGCATGTTCCTATGTACTTACACTGTGAGAGAACAGGTCACTCATCTCTGGAAAGTCCTATATCTTTTCTCCTGGACTCTGCTTCATGAGCCTTGTCCATTTGCTGATATTATCGTGTCCAGTCACTGTAATAAATTGTGTCCATTCACTGTAATAAATTGTAACCATGAATATAATAGCTCTTTTGAGTCCTGTGGGCCCTTCTAGTGAGTCATAGAGCTGAGGATGGTCTTAAGGAACTTGACACACTGACTGACCCAATCTTCAGAAAGACAGAGGCAAGTGTTTCTTGGGCCTCAACAGCAGGACCCGATAACAATTGTATTTAGGTCATTGCCCGGTGACAACTTAACTCCGGCCATCTTCTGGATCCAAGCAGAGAAGGTGATGGGTGCAGCTCAGGTCAGTCATGTAACAAAAGACAGAGCCTTAGCACAAACATGACCATGAGGGGATACGGTATGAATTAGGCCAACTTATTGTCTATGCCAATATGTGTTTATATACATAATGCTTCTGTTATTACTTTTTAGTCTTTCTTATATCCATTCACATTTAAAAGCGGTTTTCTGTTAATATTTTGCTTCTAGTAGAGTGGCAGGCACTTTGCTAATTAGTTAATACTTTTCATACTGATATTAAATAAAAATCGCATTTATAGGTTTATGATTCATTCAGGAAATAGTTAAGTGAATACCTGCATTTTTATAGTGAACTTCCTATCTAACAGGTGGCTGAAATCTAATCATGTACTAGGGGTGTGATCTAGGCCCATGGTTGAACCTCTCAGATTCAGATTCCTTCTTTGAAAGAGGAGGTGATTTCCCATAGGTGGTGGTTATGAATATTCCATGAGATAACATGTATAAGCCCTCAGCATAGTGCTTGACATATGGAGATGTTCAACAGTATATTATTCCTTCTTTCCTACCTTCTTTTTCCCCCTTCATTCATATTTAAACACCTACTGAATTAGAATGTATAATCTCTAAGCCACAGAATCATAATATCTAGTAAATATTAGAATTCATGTATGTAATTTACAGTGGGACTACTTTGTCATACTTTGTGCATCAACATTTTTCATTTCATATATAATTTTTAAATGTGATTTAAAAGATTTCTTAAATTTTTATTTCATGCCAAATAGTTATATGATACCTTTTTTTCATTAAAATTATTCTCTTATTCCTTTTCCTCCAAGTAATATCATTGTTTCTAGGGTCATAAAATAAACATGTGATATAGCAAGCATGGTCATCCTTTCATGAATAAAAATATGAAAATAGATGGTAGATAGGGCTTAAAAATGTGTTGATGCTTATAGACTAGTAAAGTGACACAAGATACACACACACACACACACACACACACACACACACACACACACACATACACACACACACACAATGTTAGAGAATAGGATATTTTCCCCAGATAGAGAACTGGTCAGTAAAAATTATGTCAAGGATACCCGTACTTTTACATTCCATAAAGATCAAGGATGAACTTTGAATCTCATTACATGTCTTTAAAGGAGCTGCTTAGCAAAATAAAGGAAGAGTAGAAGAAATAGAGAAAAAAGTTCTGTGAAGTCTGTTTCAGTAATGAGTTAACTACCAAGGGTATTAGCCAGGCACAGAGGCATGTGTATCTTCCCAGCGTTTGTAGGGACTTTTAGACCAGACAGTCCTCTTAGAGCTGGAAGTTAAGGTTTAAACCTAGTTTGAAGAGAGCTGATAGAAGGGAGTAACCACAGAAGTGAAGTACCTCTTTCTCGTTTTTGTTCTCTCCCATCTTTATCTTTCTCTCCCCTCGACACAGTTGGGAAGTTCCCTTCCTTGAACAACCTCAGATTCAGTATGAATACATTTTGGTTCCACTATAGAATATCTAAATGTGACAGACAAGGCCAAGGAGAATACAATTTTAAAAAATACTGCCCCCCAATAAAAGCTTATTACGGTTTTACCTTAATCATAATTTAAAAATGATAATTGTGGTCTTGAAAAGTGCTTGATAGATTTCTGCCTGGTGCTTAAAACTGAAAATAAGTGGGCAATCAGAACAAAACTACATCATATCGATTTTTCAGTAAGTCAGGCTCCAGTAAGTTACCTTCATTTCCAACTCTTTCTTTTGGCGGCCAGTACCGTGACCTGAATCCTGCAGAGTAATCAGATTGGTGCTATAACTATTTATAGATGTGACAGGAGAAACATTTTAGCTGAAAGGTTTTTTTTTTATTATTATTAAAACACTGTCACAGAAAATAACTGTGAGTTAGTGACAATGGTAAATGACTCCATTAGTTGGTCAGTTGCTATATGTAAATAATTCTTTGTGCAAAATGGGATAGGAAAACTTGTCCAATAATTGCTAGAACATTTTTATTCTGGTGTAATTTTTGATAAGTGTTTTTGTGGATTGTGCACAATATTTACGTTATATGCAATTACATAGAACTTGTAGAAATATAAAGATCATTCTCTAGTATTATTTTGCCAGCTCTTTGCAGTAAGGCTGGCCAGAAGTTTATTTTTCTCCCTCTTTTACTAGTTGAGGCATTAAGTAAAAAATTGATTATATAATGCTTGGCCCTATAATCAGTGTGTTGAAAATATGATACCCGTGCATTACAAATTAAATTGATATAAAACATCTTTTTATTTTTTTAATTAAAAAATTCTTAACGTTGGGGCACCTGGGTGGTTCAGTCGGTTGAGCGTCCAACTTCGGCTCAGGTCATGATCTCCTGGTTTGTGGGTTCGAGTCCCACATCGGGCTCTGTGCTGACTGCTTGCTCAGAGCCTGGAGGCTGCTTCAGATTCTGTGTCTCCTTCTCTCTCTGCCCCTCCCCTGCTCACGCTCTGTCTCACTCTGTCTCTCAAAAATAAACAAATGTTGGGGCGCCTGGGTGGCGCAGTCGGTTAAGCGTCTGACTTCAGCCAGGTCACGATCTTGCGGTCCGTGAGTTCGAGCCCCGCGTCAGGCTCTGGGCTGATGGCTCAGAGCCTGGAGCCTGTTTCCGATTCTGTGACTCCCTCTCTCTCTGCCCCTCCCCCGTTCATGCTCTGTCTCTCTCTGTCCCAAAAATAAATAAACGTTGAAAAAAAAATTAAAAAAAAAATAAACAAATGTAAAAAAATTTAAAAAAATTATTAACGTTTATTTTTGAGAGACACATTGAGAGAGACAGAGCATGAGCAGGGGAATGGAAGACAGAGAGGGAGGGAGACATAGAATGTGAAGTAGGGCCAGGCTCTGAGCTGTCAGCACAGAGTCTGAGTGGAGCTCAAACCCACAGAATGAGATCGTGACCTGAGCCAAAGTCGGACGCTTAACCAACTGAGCCATCCAGGCGCCCCTGATATAAACATTTTTTAAACATTTTTATTTTAAGGAGAAATATTTTCTCCCAATTTCTATTTAGACTGTTAATAGCCACCAGACTACATCTCTTTATTTTGTGTAGGAAGACATTGGAGGAAAAATTTCCAGAACAACTCATATTTCCTATAAAAAGAGAAATTCTGCACTACGATCTTATTTATGGGTATCTCTAAGAATCCCAAAGATATTTGCAAACCAGCATCGCATATCCCTGTTGAGTGTTATTCACTCACGATTTACATGTTTACTGCTGACTAGTGCTAAGCACTTTGCCTGGTATTAGGTATACAAAGATACATCCAACTTCTTCCTTATCTTCAAGAAGACCCACTGTCTGAGTTCCTAAGGACACAGATTTGTAAATGACTAACTGTAATGCAACACGATCATCCTAACCTAAACAATGTACTTGGGGCCAAAGAAGTACTTAATTCCCGTCGGAAGACTGAAAAAGATTAAGTATAAGTAAGTATGAAAATTGAGCAGGAATTTGCTAAATGGAGAAAGAGAAAAGTGACAATATTCTGAGTATCTACTCTTGAAATAAAAACCATCTACCATTCTTTATCATGCACAGACTGGAAACTTCATTCATTCCTTCAACAAATATTTAACACGTGCCTACTCTGAACAAAACATGGAGACACAAGATACTTCTGTGTCTGTGTTGTGTTGCAGTCTGATTGCCTAGAAAGCGAAGAATATTTTCTTTACCCATTATATATGTACCACATTTTAAGAGCCATTAATATGGGCATAGGACCTACAAAGATATTTTTTTAGAAAAGTACATTTATTCATTCATTCAGGCAGTCATTCAGCCAACAATACGAACATTGAGTGCCTGTCATGTACTCAACAATGTTCAGAAGAGAACATTTACCTGGAAGGAAGGCTTCAAGAGTCCTATCTACCTGGACAAAATTTTGTAAAGAACAGAGGAGACAGGATTGAGCTTGGCGAGTGGCCACAGTCAGAAAGAAAGGCGGGAGAGAAGGAAAAGAGGCTTGTGCACCAGGCAGGCTGATCAAGGAGGTTTGGGGAAGAAAGATCAAGGAGAGTTTGGTACCAGCAGTCGACGCAGAGAGGCCGATGGGCTGAGTTGTTCAGTGGTCACTGCTTACCTGAAGATTACATCCAGGAGCATGTGTAGGAGCAACCAGACGGGAGAGGAAGCATGAGGGACACCAGTGGAGATGCAAGAAGAGAAACATGAGAGGCAGAAGTGGGGTCAAGAAAAAATGTCCTTCAAAGTGGCAGAGACGAGTTTGCGTGTGAAGGTAGAATGGATGGATGGATGCGATGTTTTGTATGTGTCAAATCTCTTGGAATTTTTATTATTCCAAGAAAATTCCCTGCTTTGTTTCATTTCCTTTATATATTTTCAGGATAACAATCTAAGAAAAACTTCATTTGCATTTGTTCACTGAATATATCACATATTTATTAACTTTCCCTCGTTGTTACACTGTATTTACATGATTAGGATACAAATGCAGGTGCCTGGGTGGCTCAGTCAGTTAAGCATCCAACTTTGGCTCAGGTCATGATCTTGCGGTTCGTGGGTTCAAGCCCTGCGTCAGGCTCTATGCTGACAGCTCGGAGCCTGGAGCCTGCTTCGGATTCTGTGTCTCCCTCTCTCTCTGCCCCTCGCTCGTTCAAGCTCTCTCTCTCTCTCTCTCTCTATTAAAAATAAATAAGCATTTAAAAAATTTTAAAAAGGATACAAATGGACATTATGAATGATAAATAGGCCTTATATAATGATATACATATATATATATATAGCTAATACAATAATTTTGATTCTTATCATACTGATTAGTTTTCCGTGTAGCTCACTTTATTCTGAATAATTTTATTTATATGCTTATAATATAAAATCATTATTACATTTTTCCTCTATAAATTATAAGCAGTGTGAATAGTGGAATTTAAAGGAGAAAGCCTGAAAACGAAAACCTGTTATTTTTGAATGTGTATTTCACAGCATCAGAACAAAATGTATTCAGCTGTTCATTTTATAAAGAGAGAAAATGCATTTCAAATTAGAATTGTGCCATTCAGAGGCTGTAATTAATGCAGTCATAGGAGAAATAGGAATGCTCCATATCAGTGGGTAAAGAAACAAAGTCTCATTTCAATAAAATGTTTGGTGATTAAGTATCTGTAAATAGAACTTTTTTCTTTTTTAGAAAGAAAGACAATTGAAAGTCAGGAATATGGCATTAGGCTTTTCACATGGTTCAGTGAGAAGCAGAAAGCTGTAGAGCTTGAACCCAGGTGATAAATGGAAAATTCTTATTCTGTAGAATTCTGGGGACACCTGACCTCCACTGGCATCAGCACTTCTCTGCTTTTGTCTGAGCCAAGATAGACCTTAATTAAAAGTTTGACCGGGGCACCCAGGTGGCTCGGTTGGTTGAGTGTCCAACTTTGGATCAGGTCATGATCTCACGGTTGGTGAGTTCAATCCCCACGTCAGGCTCTGTGCTGACAGCTCGGAGCCTGGAGCCTGCTTCGGATTCTGTGTCTCCCTCTCTCTCTGCCCCTCCCCCACTCATGCTCTGTCTCTCTCTCTCTCTCTCTTTCAAAAATAAATAAACATTAAAAAAAATTTTTTAAAGTTTGATGAACCCCAGTCATTGGGCATTTCAACGACCTTTATAAAAAATAAAAGACCCTCCATGAATTGAAAATGGGCTTTGACTTACTTTTCCAGCAGTGGTGGATCTGCACTGATCAGCCTGTGATCTGTGCCCATGATCCTCTGGGTTCAGTGACGCATCGTGAGAGAAGCTGTGCTACATTTGTCAGGTGGAGACACAGAACATGGCCAGCTAACCCACTGGAGACTAAATCTGCAACCTTGCTTGTGCTCACGGTGCTCCAGCAGCTGGCCACTGACCTAAGGCTATTAGTGTGGCTAGAATGGGCCTCGGAAGTGTTGGGCTTGGGAAAGCCCGGGTTCCGTGCTCGCCCACAGTGAAGTGTGGAGATTGGTCCAGTGTCTCTGGCCATCTCCTCTTCCCTGCTTAGGTCCTGTGTTAATGTCTCGCTTATCTTTTATGTTGATAGTGACTTCTTTTCCTTTCCTTATTCCCTACCATTTGAGTCTTAAAAATTCCTTTCTAGAAAGAAGCTGGTATGTATATGAAAGTCCAAACATGAAGTCTCCTCAGGTTTTCAGGGCAGATGGGTGGCCCCATCCGTTAAGAGTGGGATTCTTCGGCTGAGGTCATGATCTCATGGCTGGTGAGATTGGTTGGTGAGATCGAGCTCCAAATGGGGCTCTGCTCCAAATGCGGAGCCTGCTTGGGATTCTATCTCTGTCTCTGTCTCTGTTTCTCTGTCTGTCTCTCTCTCTCTCTGCCCTACCCCCCTGCTCCGTCTTTTATTCCTCTCAAAGTAGATAAACATTCAAAAAAGTCTCCTGAGGTTTTTGAGTATGTTTATTTCCAAAAGGTTGTTTTTCTCCTTATAATTGGTCATTGCCACTCATATCCAAAATAAAGAATTTAGGGTATTTAGAAACTGTTCCTCCAGATTTCACCATAATGAGTAGCAAAGGTATGTCAGAGAGAGAAGATGCACTTTTTGCATTTATTCATTTTTTTATCTTCTAGCGGAAGCCCCCACTGGTGGTAGATGATCTTTTTGAAGACATGAAAGATGGCGTTAAGCTGCTTGCTCTTCTGGAGGTCCTGTCTGGGCAGAAACTGGTAAGGATTTTTCCTGTGACCAGATTGTCAAACTGTTCCCTTTTGGGATTCGGAGGTTGTGGGGTTGGGAGTGTAAAAGGTGATGTCCTATAAAAGTGGGTAATACACTGGGAATACTAGTGTGTTAGTGTTCCACAACCCCTGAATATATCAGTCACTTCCGGGAGCAGGGAACACCTTTCCTTTCTAGTTCCCACACACATTTAGTGGATTTAAAACTCTATATGTAGTAGTAGCAACCTTAGAAGGAAGAGTAAAGAACTTCATCAGTTATCTATCATGCTTAACTACTGCATCTTATGCAATATCTATCCAGGAAAATTACTTACAGATTAACATTGACCTCACTTACAGAGTTTGCTTTCCGTTTGGAAAGGAATGTTGGTCCATAACTGTGTATTATTTATATACTTGTTTGTTAAAAATTAAGTTTGAGATCAGCATGACATTTGTCATACACTTGTGGACAGCCTCCATCATCAGTCATTTGTCACAGGAACGGCACCTTCAGAATCATTTGCTTTTTTTTTGTGCAGTGGAACCAGCAAAGTGAAAAACACATTGATAGTGAGCTACAGAATATACTTTTCTATGTTACTTAATAATAAAGTATAGACAGTCCCCAACTTACAGTGGTTTGACTTAACGACTTTTTGACTTTACAATGTTGTGAAAGTAATATGCATTCACTAAAAACCATACTTGGAATTTTGAATTTGGATCTTTTCCTGGGCTAACAATGCACAGGATGATCCTCTTGTGATGCTGGGCAGGGGCAAGGAGGCACCACTCCCAGTGAGCCATGCGGTCATGAGGGTAAAGAACTGGCTACACTTAACAACCATTCTATACCCACATAGCCATTCTATTTTTCACTTTCAGTACAGTACTGAATAAATTACATGAAATATTAAACACTCCATTATGAGATTGGCTTTGAGTTAGAGAATTTTGCCCAACTGCAGGCTAATGTCAGTGATCTGAGCACGTTTAAGGTGAGCTAGGCCAAGCTGTGATGTTCAGTAGTGTAGGTGTATTAAATGCAATTTTGATTTGCAGTTTTTCCAACTTATAATGAGTTTATCGGGATATAACCGCATTGTTAGTCGAGAAAGATCTGCGTTTTTTTTCTGGCTTACGTTTTGTTATTTGAAAGTAGTAGAGAGGTAAGTAGTATGTGCAAAGATAAACTACTTATAAATGATGTCTATCATAATGACGAAAAGATACTCAAGAAATTACCTTCAAAATGTCGTATGACGTGCTAGAACACAGTGTCCTAAATTGGGAGCACTTATTTGTTCTTTGTCTATTGCTTCTTGACAACAGCTACACAGCCGTGAAACTTGGTTAAGTGAGTTTTTAAACGTGTATTTGCCTAAACATAAATTTCCAGTTAATTTTGTGTGGAATCCTCAAAATAGGGTTGTTTGTTGAAAAACTACAAACTGATAATAATTTTGTGTAAATCATCTCTCTAACTTGATTCATATGGTAGCGGATGCTTCTGGTGCCCTTGTGCTATCTCAGCTCACCTCCAGCTTCAAATGACTTCACACAGTGGGGAACATTGCCTACACCCTCTAGTAGTATCTTGCCTCAAACACTGGTAGCTTGCCTCCAGGTTTCCACCCTCATAGCTTTGGTCAAAAGCACAAGTTGCTTAAAGCAGCCTTGAAGTGTAGAAGAGTTAATGGTCCCGAAGGTCCTTCAACCAATGGAGATGGGAGTCCATGAATAAATGCTGCAGTCTGGCATTGGGAAGGCAGACAATTCTGTGACATATTTACACATGTCTCATGGAGTGCTTGAGTCCCCAGTAGGATTGAGGCCCAGTTGCTCACAGTGGAAACCCTCAATAGCATTTTTCTTCTTCCCTGTCTCACACTCCATGCACCCCCCTCACTCTTGCTACCTGGGATCACCTCCACAGTAAACTACATGCATCCAAGTCCTGTCTCAGGTTCTACTTTGGGGGAAATCAAACAAAACATATATGAAAAGCCAATTTGAAATATGCATGAGCTAAATAAACTAGATTAGCATTCAGATGTCAAGTCAAATCATTGACTTGAGATATATACTCCCTTGATTGCCAGATATAATTGGGCATCTTTTTATTTCCTTCTGAATTAAGCTGTTTACTAAAAGGTTAAAGGAATCTTCATTCCAATTCAGTTGGGTATTCAGGAGGTATATCATTCTGTGTCAATATAATTTTGCCAGTATACTTGGCCAACAGGGTACAGAAAGCTTGATGGGCATTTAATTGCCAAGCTAAATGTCTCTAGAAAAAGTATATATTTTGACATAAGAGTCCTATTTCTGTTTAAGTACCCTACTCATTCAGACATAAATTATAAGACCTTGAAGCTAGAAGAGATTTCAAAAAGAATCTCAGCTTTCTCACTTAGCAGAGAAGAACTGAGACATACAAGGTAGTTTCCAGTTTAACCTTTATTATTTACTTGTATTGAGCCCTCCAAGATTCTGAATTATGTAAAATGAAATTGCTCTTAGATTATAAATAATCCTTGGAAATGGTTATTTAAATTTTGTATATGTATACATTATAATTCAGGACCACATTAAAATGAAAAGCATGAATTAAAAAGGAATGAGTATCCCAGGAATTCTTGTAGAGCTTTCAAAGGGAGAATGTGGGTAAGAGCATTTCCATCAAGAGTTCTAACACTATTCAGAAATCCTAAAATATCTCATAGGTGGAACTCTATTAACAACACTGTGCTTAACATCAGAGTTCACATAGCCTGGGACTCTGACTCTGACCATGATCATCAGGGAAATGTGGCCAAATGGCTTAGTATCCCTGCCTTGTCTGCATCTCAGGGTGAGGGTGGAATCGCAGTATCTAGTCTCCTTGAATAACCTATTATGACTCTCTTGAGAAAACTATGATTTTATTTAAGGACTTAGAGTATCTTTAACTTTTAAATTACTGTTCTTAGATTTCTCTACATTCTTTGATTATTTGTGGAACATTTTCTCTTTAAATGTATCAGTGGCTATGTATCTGTAATCACACATAAATATAGGAAACCTAAATTTAATTTCACACTTAGGATTTTTTTTAAGAATGTGAGGAATTGCCGTTGAAAAATTGGAAATAATAGAAGCAACATGAAGAGTTTAAGGACTGCCGAGAAACTTATTTCTTATCCATTTTGTTAACTCTCTTTTTTTAAACTCCTTAATACTTTGCATTCAGGAGAAGCCTAATAATTCACTTAAAAGTGCACAATAATAGAAAACAAAACACTAAGTCAAAACATACACAACCCCATGCTCATTGCAGCATGATTTACAATAGCCAATATATGGAAATTACTTGAGTGTCTATCAATGGATGAATGGATAAAGAAGATGTGAGATATATGGAATACTATGCAGCCATGAAAAATGAACTCTTGTCATTTGCAATGACATGGATAGATGTTAAGGAAATTATACTAAATGAGATAAGACAGAAGAAGACAAAGATTCTATGGTTTTATTTATTTGTAGATTCTAAAAATAAAACAAATAACAAAACAAAACTCAGAGATACGAAGAACAGATTGGCAGTTGCCAGAAGGGAGGGGAGTTGGAGTTGGCCAAATGGGTGAAGGGGATCAAGAGGTACAAACTTCTATTTATAGAATAAATAAGTCATGGAGGTGTACTGTACAGCATGGTGACTATAGTTGCTAATATTTTATTATATATTTAAAAGTTGCTAAGAGAGTAGATCTTGGAAGTTGTCATCATAAAAAAATTCCATGTATGGTAACTAGACTTATTGTGCTGGTCATTTTGCAAAGTATACAAATACTGAATCATTAATCTGTGTACCTGAAGCTAATATAGTGTCATATGTTATTATGCTTAAGTAAAGTATTTAAAAAGAAAATAGATCTGTAAAAAAAAAAAAGTGTCCAGTGGGCACTCTTAGGAAATCTGGAGCATCAAAGAGCCCTGAATGTTCACCAGGTGACTTTGTTAGCCATAGATCGTATATTTAGAATAGAACTCAAGTCTGCAACTGGGCTTGGCATTATCCACTGAATATCCATCCAGCTAACGTTTCTGGAGTTCTGTTATGGATAAGACACTACCTTCTACCCTCTAAGGAAAACAAAGATGAATGAGATATGGCCAATGCCTTTTATGAGTTTGAGGCCTACTATGATCACGATATTAGGGCAGATTAAATTGTGTAAAAATAGATGCCAACTGGAGAGGGACAATACAATAGATATTTATATCTTGCTCATTTTGCTAGGGGACATCCAACAAGAAAAGTAGACACATGGTGTTTGCTCCACCAGATATCAAGTCTTAGGGTAAAGTTGTATAACTTCAGATAGTGTGGCATTGGTACAGGGATGGACATACTGACAAATGCAATAGAGTCCAGAAACAGACCAAGGCATTGCTGCATTTGATGATATTAAAATTAAAAATGTTTTAAAAGAAAAACCTTTAAAGAAAGTGACAAAAGAAGTTAAAAATGGGTAGAATATATTCACAATACATGTAGTAAAAAGATTAAGAAAAGATTATGACAAGAATATATAAAGTACATATTCAAAATAGAAACAGTACAAACTACAGGGAAACCTGAGTGAGAGATGTGAAAGGGCATTTTACAAAAGAAACATTGTCAAGGAACAGAGGAAGAGAAGTTCTATCATTGTTGATCAAGAGATGCAAATGAAGACCACAGCGAAAGACCATGTTACATACATTTAACTGAAAGAATTTTTTTTCAATATCTGTCAAAATGAAGTGTTAGACAAGATATGCACCCATAGGATTATTCTTATTGTTGACAAGAATGGAAAGAAGCACAAACGCTTTGGAAAAGTTTGGTATTACTTCAGAAGTTCAAAGTCGCATTCCCTCTGACCCAGCAATTTCACTCTTAGGTTTACAACCAAGAAAAACTCTTTATACTTGTACCAAAGATAGGGTGTACAAAAATGATCTATCAGCACAGGTCACAATAGAAATAATCTGGAAATAACCAAGATTCACATCAAAAGGAGTGCAGAAAAGATGGCCAAGAGCTGTCAAAGTGAATGAAATACAGTGACAGCAACAACATGGATGAGTCTTAGCAATATAATATTATGTGGGAAAGTGAGCCTCAAAAGATTAATATGATGATCCCTTTATATAAAGTTAAAAACCAAAATAGATATTCTTTTCATGAATGCATGTAAAGGAAATGAATCTATATAAGAAGGAAAACATTGAACTGGATTTTATGATAGTTGTCTTGGGTATAGGAAGGCAGGAGGATAGAATGGACGGTGGTGGTGGTCATATTAGGGGAATGGCTTTCATACTTCATTTCCAGGCCCTGGCTTTGTCTTAGTCGGTAGGCTAATAGGTGCTTTTTGCATTACAGAAGATAACTCATTAAATGACCAAGTGGGCCATGCATGGACCAAATATGAGACCATTATGCACGACAAGGGTTCCCAAATAAAGGACAAATAAAAAGTAAAAAAAAAATTACATTTTCTATTTAAATATTTGTTTAAAATCATATCATAGAAACCATTACCGGGGCGCCTGGGTGTCTCAGTCGATTGAGCGTCCGACTTCGGCTCAGGTCATGATCTCATGGTCTGTGAGTTCGAGCCCCACGTCGTGCTGATAGCTCAGAGCCTGGAGCCTGCTTTAGATTCTGTCTCTCTCTCTCTCTCTCTGCCTCTTCCCCACTCATGCTCTGTCTCTCTCTCTCTCTGTCAAAAATAAATAAACATTAATTTTTTTTAAAACCATTACCTGATACACTATTAATTGGAATTTAAAAGATAGGCAGTTTTTTGAGTTTTAATGAGAGATTATGTAGAGTTTTGGTGTCATAGAGAAGGGACCAGGTTACCAGCTATGCAACCATGGAGAAATTACTTCACCACAGTTATCCATTTATTTCCTGCAAATGTAAAAGGCTAATTATATCTACTTAGTTGAAATTACTTTGAGTTTTAAAATTAACATTGTGGCACATAGAAAGCACATAATGCATTTCGGTAGTGCAAACACAGGTAAGTTAGAGTATCCTTGTACCAGACATGCTAGCATGTGAATACCATTTTCATTGTTGCAATCCTACTTTTTAACCTTGGCCCATGCGTGCCATGTATTTTGGTCATTCAAACCAAGAAATGTTACTAATACTCTTAATAATCTTTCATGTTAGTATGACTGCCAAAGGAAATGGTGTGTGACCAAGAGCACTTTTTTTTTAAGAGCTCTTTTTTTTTAAGGAGTTTTGAGTTTACAACAAAATTGGAGGAAAGTACAGATTTCCCGTATATCTCCTGCTCCCACACAGGCACCAAGAGCACTTTTCATATAAATGTTTCCTAACTTATAGGAGTGATAGTCTCAATAGGCAACATGGGAGTCTTGTGAATTTCTGCTCTTGGCATACAGAGATGTGAAAGGGAAGTGTATCAACTACACTTCCAAGCACTCCAAGCACTGTGGGGTAATGCTCCTTTGTGTATCTATTAACCCTATAGAAATTGAATAATGTTGTTCTTGAATATTCTTCAAGTATACTTTTAATCCATTTACATAGATTTTATAGTTACCTTTTTTAATGTGTGCATTTTTATTTATTCCTGTTCTTTCCTGTTTATAGCCTTGTGAACAAGGGCGCCGTATGAAACGAATCCATGCTGTGGCTAATATTGGCACAGCACTGAAGTTCCTTGAAGGAAGGAAGGTAAGAGAGAGACAAAACACTTAAAGAAGAGGTGTGGGCATACTGATGTTTTTCAACATTGGCTGTGCGGTAAAAGCATTACATGTAAATTATACAGCTAGAGATGCAATATTATTGTAGCATAATTTTAGATTTACAACAAAGTGGCAAAAAATGGCACAGAGATTTCATGTCTGTACTTCAGCCAGCTTTCTCTACTGTGAAGAACTTTTATACATACTGCACGTATGTATATATAGGACAATTATTAAAAATAGAATTTTAAATTGGTGTGATACTACTAATTAAAGCGTAGACATTAGGCTAATTTCATCAATTTTTTTTTCCCACTGATGTCTTACTTCTATTCAGGATCCGATCCAGTGATACACTTAGCATATAACTGCTGTGACTCTTGGTCTCTTCCACTCTATGACATTGTCTTTCCTTGTCCTTCGTGATCTTAATAATAAGTCCTGGTCAGTTATTTTGTAGAAGGTCTCTCATTTTGGATTTGTTTGATGTTTTCTCAAGATTAGATTGAGGTTATACATTTTTGGCAAGAATTCCAAGGATGTGATATTGTACTCTTCTCAGTTCATCACGTTAGTGGATGTAGGATTCTGATAGGTCTTATGGCTGTTGATGTTACTCTCCTTCACTTGGGTAAGGCTGTTTGCTATGTGTTTTATGATAAAGTTACTATTCTTCCTTTGTAACTGAAAAATAATAGGGGAGATCATTGAGATTATGCTAATATTCTACTTCTCCTCAAACTTTGCTCACTGATTTTAGCATTGATTGCCTTCAGTAATTATTTCTTTGATGTTTGTCTAATTGTGATTAGACAATCCTTTCACATGTGTTAACTGGAATTGTTTTGTAAGAAAAGGATGTCCTTTCTCCCTGCCCCCTATTTATTTTATTCAGTTATTTACTTTGGCATGAGTTTATTTTATTTAATAGGTACAATCCCATGCTGTGATTATTAGTTATTATTTTAATTTTTATTTGTTTTTTATTTATTTTTTTATAATTTGTTTATTTTTTAAATTTACATCTAAGTTAGTTAGCATATACTGCAATAATGATCTCAGGAGTAGATTCCTTAATGCCCTTTACCCATTTAGCCCATCACCCCTCCCACAACTCCTCCAGCAACCCTCTGTTTGTTCTCTATATTTAAGAGTCTCTTATGTTTTGTCCCCCTCCCTGTTTTTATATTACTTTTGCTTCCCTCTCTTATGTTCATCTGCTTTGTATCTTAAAGTCCTCATATGAGTGAAGTCATATGATATTTGTCTTTCTCTGACTAATTTCACTTAGTATAATACCCTCTAGTTCCACATAGTTGCAAATGGCAAGATTTCATTCTTTCTGATTGCCGAGTAATACTCCATTGTATCTATATACCACATCTTCTTTATTCATTCATCCGTCGATGGACATTTGGGCTCTTTCTATACTTTGGTTATTGTCGATAGTGCTGCTAAAAACATTGGGGTGCATGTGCCCCTTCAAAACAACACACCTGCATCCCTTGGATAAATACCTAGTAGTGCAATTGCTGGGTCATAGGGTAGCTCTATTTTTAGTTTTTGGAGGAACCTCCATACCGTTTTCCAGAGTGGCTGCACCAGTTTGCATCCCCACCAGCAGTGCAAAAGAGATCCTCTTTCTCCACATCCTCGCCAACAACTATTGTTGCCTGAGTTGTTAATGTTAGCCATTCTGACAGGTGTGAGGTGGTATCTCACTGTGGTTTTGATTTGTATTTCCCTGATGATGAATGATGTTGAGCATTTTTTCATGTGTCGGTTGGCCATCTGGGTGTCTTCTTTGGAGAAGTGTCTATTCATGTCTTTTGCCCATTTCTTCACTATATTATTTGTTTTGGGATGTTGAGTTTTATAAGTTCTTTATAGATTTTTGGATACTAACCCTTTATCTGATATGTTATTTGCAAATATCTTCTCCCATTCTGTCGGTTGCGTTTTAGTTTTGCTGATTGTTTTCTTCACTGTGCAGCAGCTTTTTATTTTGATGAGGTCCCAATAATTCACTTTTGCTTTTCTTTCCCTTACCTCCTGAGAGATGTTGAGTAAGAAGCTGCTGTGGCCAAGGTCAAAGAGGTTTTTGCCTTCTTTCTCCTCGAGGATTCTGATGGCTTCCTGTTTTACATTTAGGTCTTTCATCCATTTTGAGTTTATTTTTGTGTATCGTGTTAAGAAAGTGGTCCAGGTTCATTTTTCTGCATGCCACTGTCCAGTTTTCCCAGCACCATTTGCTGGAGAGACTGTCTTTATTCCATTGGATATTCTTTCCTGCTTTGTCAAAGATGAGTTGGCTATATGTTTGTGGGTCCATTTCTGGGCTCTCTTTTCTGTTTCCTTGATCTGAGTGTCTGTTTTTGTGCCAGTACCATACTCTCTTGATGATTACAGCTTTGTAATACATCTTGAAGTCCAGGATTGTTATGCCTTCATCTTTGGTTTTATTTTTCAAGATTACTTTGGCTATTCAGGGTCTTTTCTGATTCCATTCAAATTTTAAGATTGTTTGTTTTAGCTCTGTGAAGAATGCTCATGTTATTTTGGTAGGGATTGCATTGAATATGTAAATTGCTTTAGGAAGTATTGACATTTTAACAATATTTGTTCTTCCTATCCAGGAATATGGAATATTTTTCCATTTTTTTTGTGTCTTCTTCAATTTCTTTTATAAGCTTTTTACAGTTTTCAGTGTATAGATTTTTCATCTCTTTGGTTTGATTTATTCCTAGGTATTTTATGGTTTTTGGTGCAATTGTAAATGGGATCGATTCCTTGATTTCTCTTTTTGGTGCAATTGTAAATGGGATCGATTCCTTGATTTCTCTTTCTGTTGCTTCATTATTGTTGTATAGGAATGCAACCGATTTCTGTGCATTGATTTTATGTACTGTGACTTTGCTGAATTCATGGGTCAGTTCTAGCATTTTTTTTGGTGGAATCCTTTGGGTTTTCCATAGAGGATATCATGTCATCTGCGAAGAGTGAAAGTTTGACCTCCTCCTGGCTGATTTGAATGCCCTTTTTTTTTTTTTTGTGGATGCCTGCTATTCTTTTGGGTTGTCTGATTGCTGAGGCTAAGATTTCCAATACTATGTTGAATAACAGTGGCAAGAGTGGACATCCCTGTCTTATTCCTGACCTTAGGGGGAAAGCTCTCATTTTTTTCCCCATTGAGGATGATATTAGAGGTGGGTCTTTCATATATGGCTTTTATGATCTCGAGGTATGATCCTTCCATCCCTACTTTCTTGAGGGTTTTTATCAACAAAGGATGCTGTATTTTGTCAAATGCTTTCTCTGCATTTATTGAGATCATATGGTTCTTGTCCTTTCTTTTATTGATGTGATGAATCACATTGATTATTCTGCGGATATTGAACCAGCCTTGCATCCTAGGTATAAATCTCACTTGGTCATAGTGAATATTTTTTTTAATGTATTGTTGGATCTAGTTGACTAGTATCTTGTTGAGGACTTTTTCATCCATGTTCATCAGGGAAATTGGTCTGTCTCCTTTTTAGTGGGTCTTTGGTTTTGGAATCAAGGTAATGCTGGCTTCCTAGAAAGAGTTTGGAAGTTTTCCTTCCATTTCTATTTTTTTGGAACAGCTACAAGAGAATAGGTGTTAACTCTTTTTTAAATATTTGGTGGAATTCCCCTGGAAAACCATCTGGCCCTGGACTCTTGGTTTTTGGGAGATTTTTGATTACTAATTCGATTTCTTCACTGATTATGGGTCTGTTAAAATTTTCTATTTCTTTCTGTTTCAGTTTTGGTAGTTTATATGTTTCTAGGAATTTGTCCATTTCTTCCAGATTGCCCATTTTATTGGTGTATAATTGCTCATAATATTCTGTTATTATTGTTTGTTTTTCTGTTGTGTTGGTTGTGATCTCTCCTCTTTCACTCTCGATTTTCTTTATTTGGGTCCTTTCCTTTTCTTCTTGATCAAACTGGCTAGGGGTTTATCAATTTTGTTAATTCTTTCAAAGAACTAGCTCCTGATTTCATTGATCTGTTCTACTGGTTTTTTTTTGTTGTTGTTTGTTTGTTTGTTTTTTTTTTTTTGGTTTCAATAGCATTGATTTCTGATCTGGTCTTTATTATTTCCTGTCTTCTGCTGGTTTGGGGTTTTATTTGCTGTTATTTTTCCAGCTCTTTAAGGTGTCAGTTTAGGTTGTGTATCTGAGACCTTTCTTCCTTCTTTAGGAAGGCCTGGATTGCTATTTACTTCCCTCTTATGAAAGCCTTTGCTGTGTCCCAGAGGTTTTGGGCTGTGGTGTTATCATTTTCATTGGCTTCCATGTACTTTTTAATTTCCTCTTTAACTTCTTGGTTAGCCCATTCATTCTTCAGTAGTGTAGTCTTTGGTCTCCAAATATATGTTACCTTTCCACATTTTTTCTTGTGGTTGATTTTTAGTTTCATAGCCTTGTGGTCTGAAAATATGCATGGTATGGTCTTGATCTTTTTGTACTTGTTGAGGGATGGTTGTGTCCCAGTATGTGATCTATTCTGAAGAAAGTTCCATGTACACTGGAGAAGAATGTGTATTCCACTGGTTTAGTATCAAATATTCTGAATATATCTGTTAAATTCATCCAGTCCAGTGTGTCATTCAAAGCCATAGTTTCCTTGTTGATTTTCTGTTTAGATGATCTGTCCATTGTTGTAAGTGGGGTGTTGAAGTCCCCTACTATTATGGTATTATAATCAGTGAGTTTCTTTATGTTTGTGATTAATTGACTTATGTATTTGGATATTCTCATATTTGGAGCATAAATGTTTACAATTTTTAGGTCTTCTTGGTGGATAAGACCATTAATTATGATATAATGCCTTTCTTCATCTCTTGTTACAGTGTTTATTTTAAAGTCTAAATTGTCTGATATAAGTATGGTTACTCTGGCTTTCTTTTGTCAGCCATTAGCATGATAGATGGTTCTCCATCCCCTTACTTTCAATCTGCAAGTGTCTTTAGGTCTAAAGTGGGTCTCTTGTAAACAGCATATAGATAGATCTTATTTTCTTATCCATTCTGTTACTGTATCTATGTCTTTTGATTGCAGCGTTTAGTCCAATGACATTTAGAGTGAGTACTGAATGATATGAATTTATTGTGATTATGTTTCCTGTAGAGTTGGAGTTTCTGGTGGTGTTCTCTGGTCCTTTATAGTCTTTGTTGCTTTTGGTCTTTTTTTTTTCTTTTCTCCCCTCAGAGTGTCTCCCTTAAAATGTCTAGCAGGGCTGGTTTAGTGGTCATGAACTCCTTTAATTTTTGTTTGTTTGGGAAACTTTTTTTTTTTTTTTTAATTTTTTTTTTTCAACGTTTATTTATTTTTGGGACAGAGAGAGACAGAGCATGAATGGGGGAGGGGCAGAGAGAGAGGGAGACACAGAGTCGGAAACAGGCTCCAGGCTCTGAGCCATCAGCCCAGAGCCCGACGCGGGGCTCGAACTCACGGACCGCGAGATCGTGACCTGGCTGAAGTCGGACGCTTAACCGACTGCGCCACCCAGGCGCCCCTTTGGGAAACTTTTTATCTCTCCTTTTATTTTTGAATGACAGCATTGCTGGATAAAGAATTCTTGACTGCATATTTTTTTTGATTCAGCACATTGAATATATCCTGCCACTCTTTTCTGGCCTGCCAAGTTTCTGTGGATAGGTCTGCTGAGAACCTGATCTCTCTTCCCTGGTAGGATAAGGACGTTTTTCCCTTACTGCTTTCATGATTCTTTCCTTGACTGAGTATTTTGTGAATTTGACTATGATATGCCTTGTTAATGGTCTGTTGCTGTTGAATCTAAGAGGAATTTTCTGTGCTTCCTGGATTTTGATGTCTGTGTCTTTCCCCAGGTTAGGAAAGTTTTCCTCTATGATTTGCTCACATAAACCTTCTACCCCTTTTTCTGTCTCTTCATCTTTTGGGGCCCCTATGATTCTGATATTTTTCCTTCTTAATGAGTAAGTGAGTTCTTTAATTCTTAAATCATGCTCTTTTGCTTTAATTTCCCTCCATTTTTCTGCTTCATTTTTCTCCATAAGTTTGTCCTCTATATTGCTGAGTGGCTGCTCTGCTTCATCCATCATTGCTAGAGTGGCAACCATTCGAGATTGCAGCTCATTTATAGTAGTTTTTATTTCATCCTGACTAGCTTTTACTTCCTTTATCTCTGCAGAAAGAGATTCTATTCTATTTTCAACCCCAGAGAGTTTTCTTATTTTTGTGATTCTAAATTCTGGTTCAGACATGTTGCTTATATCTGTGTTAAGTTTCTGGCTGTTATTTCTTCTTGTTCTTTATTTTAGGGTGAATTCCTTCATTTTTATCATTTTGAAGGAAGAAATTAATGAGTTAAGAAAATAAAATTAAAAAAATTAAAAACAACACAAAAAATAAAATAAAGGATGCTAGATCCTAGGTGTGTTTTGGTCTTGTTGAAAGGAGCTTGATGTATTATAGTAAAGTTGGAAAGATAAGAAAAGAAAAAAAAGGAGAAAAAAAAGAAAGGAAAAAAAGAAGAAAATGCTTGAAAATTTGAAAAAAACGAATACAATAAAATAGAACAAAATGAAATGATGGAAGCAAAATAGAATTTGAAAAATTTACAAAAAAGTAAAAAAATAGAAAAAATTGAGGAAAAATATTTTTAATAAAAATGGAAAATAAAAATAATTTTCTCTCTTTCTGTATTCAAGAATAAGAAAAGAAAAGAAAAAAATTGGATAGATGGACCAGTGAACAGACTGAAATACGATTGAAATTACATTGGTTTCCCCTAGAAGTCAAACTATCAAGCACTTTATAGTCCATAAACTAAGCAGGTGAAGAGACTTTTGTTCCTGAGGAGAGAAGTTGGCCCAGTTGGGTGGGGCTTAGTGTAA
Source organism: Lynx rufus (assembly GCF_022079265.1). Classification (NCBI taxonomy): domain Eukaryota; kingdom Metazoa; phylum Chordata; class Mammalia; order Carnivora; family Felidae; genus Lynx; species Lynx rufus. The sequence goes on from NW_025814878.1 coordinate 8,668,684, forward strand.
TGGCTCCGTTCTCCACTGGATGGTGCTGTTTAGCTTACTGGGGTGGATTGTTGTGGCACATGTAGTCATGTATGCCTATGCGTGGTAGGAGTGAAAATGGCTTCACCTGGCTAGCCAGTTTTTAGTATCAGAACTCTGTGCGCTCCTTTACTGGCAATCAAGCCCCCCTCCTTTGCCTTTGGCTTCTGTCCTCTCCCCTCTTTTATACTGTCTGTGACCAAGGTGTCAGGCTGCCAGGCGGCACCTCCCTCCTGAGTTTTATCTCAGATGTGGCTGTGTTTCCTAACCCCTCACTTCTGCGGGACTACAACTTTGACCTGTTCTGACCCTCTGGGGGGGTCTCGCTGAGCAATGGCTGGGTGCCCGCCCACCCCCTGGAACGTTCGCAGAACTATGCTGCTGATGTCCAGAGACTGCGGCTGGGTTCCAGCCTGCCCCAGAAAAAATTCACACGATCATGTACTGGCAGCATTTTAGGGATTATGGAAAATACAACATACAACTAGCACCAGGCTTCCCCCTTAACATCCTTGTTCCAACACCAGTGAATGTGGCTGTTCTCCAGGGTTCACTGGGACCTTTGCCTGTGGAGTGGCCACATATCCTCTACCAAATGTCCTCCCAGCAGGGAAACCGTGTCTCCCTGTGTGGCCCATGGACCCCTCGTACCTCTCTCTCTGCTCCTGGAGATTCACCCTTCCCATCAGAACACTGTCAGGTGTTGAGCTGTGGAGTTTCATACTCTGTGCTCCCCTGTTTATAGAATCTTAATGGAATTTAAATGCTTTACTTTCTCTTTTTTCCCCTTTTTGTTCAGTCCCTTGCGTACTCTTTGTTTTCTCTCCAGCTGCTTTCTGGAGGGAGGGGAATGCTTTCCCGTACTCTCCCCCTGTCTTCATCCTCTCTTAGCAAGCAAAAACACCTCTCTGCCCTTGCGTCAAGTCACTTCCCCTGGTCCTACCCCCCGTGCTGTGTACCTGCTGAGTTCTGTGGTTCAGGTTGTGCAGATTGTTGTGTTAATCCTCTAATCAGTTTTCTAGGTGTGCAAGATGGTTTCGTGTTGATCTCTGGTGTAGGCTGAATTATGTCACTCTGCCCAAATTCATATATTGTATTATTGTTATTATTATTATTCTCAAATTGTTCCAGCTTTGGCCTCTAAGAGTTCCTTCAGGCTGCTGCCATACTCTTTTGACATGGCTTCATCCTTTTTTAAGCATTTCCTTATTTTCTGAAACCACAGAGTTTCCATATTTACCTTATATTTTCCCTGCCCCAGTTCTGGAAGCAACCACTTTCCTAAGCAGCCTTTTTTCCTTTTATTAGTGAGTGGCATTTGCATGCTAGGTGTGCACTGAAACTTGCTACTGAAGTTTCATTGCCCTTAGGTTCTCTCAACAGGCAGATCTAGAAAATATCAATGTCTACTAACCCAGGTATACACATATATCTGTCTTTCTCTCTTTCTCTCTCTCTCTCTTTCTCCTGTGTGGGTGTGTAAACCATTAGTTTAAATGGATACTTCTGATTCCAGTCTAAAACCACAAGGTCAGTTACAGCCTTCGATGCTTATTTATTTCTGTTTTCTCTGAAAATAAGAAACCTGGTTTTCATCTACAATGCATTCACCTGTTTTTCAATCCTAGTACAGACATGAAATAGTTTAATAATTGCTCACCACACCCCTGTGAGAAACGGACTTACTAACTGGAGAACAGTGTGGTGTAGAGTTCTTTTTGTCTTTAGTATTACAGCATTCAGTCAAAGGACTGTTTTCAAAATTCACTTAGGTTACTTCTGTTCTTCTTCGTTCCCTTCAGTGTGATGATATTATACATTTGTAATAAAGTTAGGTCATCAAATCATATTCGGTTTGAAGTAACACTCCCTCCTGCCCTTTACACACATCCTAGTTGACTTTAATTATTATTATTTTTTATCTGGGGAACTAGGCATTACCATGATTCTAAGAGTAAAAGTTACACTTAGAGAAGGCACCCCCTCTTTATCTCTACTGTTACATTCTCATTCCTCTTCCTTCCATTCCCTATCTCCTCTTAGGTAACCAAGCTCTCTAGCTTCTGATTTATTCTGCCTACATTTCTTTTGCACCAATGGACAGATGTATTTTCATATACCATCTTTTTTTTTTACATGAAGGGTAACACCTTACAAAATACTCTTGCACTCTGGTTTTTCATGTAACACTATATCCTGGAAATCATTCAAATCAGTTCATGGAGATTTTCCTCACTCATGTTCACAGCTGCATCGTATTCCAATAGCTGGAGGTGCCAGAGTTTATTCAACTACTCTCTTATGAATGGGAATTTAGGTTGTTTCTAGTATTTTGCAACCAAAACAATGCAATTAATGACTATGCATAGTACTTTCCTATTATTGGAAGTGTATTTTCAAGTGTGATTGCTGGGTCAAAAAGTAAGTGTATATGTAGCTTTGTTAGGTATTGCCATATTTTCTTCCAAATGGGTTGCAAGAACCCTTTAGATTTAGCCTTTTCCTAACTTGTGGGAATTCAGGTGTCTGTGTTTGGAAATACCAAAAACAGGTGTATAAGTAGATATCCAGATACTCCTGGAAGATAGAATGATTCAACTATTTCCTTCTAAGTCTCTATGCACTAAATTAATTTATTTACTGCACAAATGCATATTTGAATACTTTCTGTATGAGAGAAATATTCTGAAAAATACAAAAGTACTTGATTCTATTCAATGAATAATTTGTATTTTGGTCAGGTGGTAGTGAGAAGAAACAGGATAAAGTCTAGTCAGTTGTGCAAACTCCCATGCCAAAGAGAGATTCTGGATGTTAAGATGGTAGAGAAAAACAATATTAGCTTCTTTTTTGTTTAATGTTTATTTATTTTTGAGAGAGAGAGAGACAAAGCGCAAGTAGGGGAGGGGCAGAGAAAGAGAGGGAGACACAGAATCTGAAGCAGGCTCCAGGCTCTGAGCTGTCAGCACAGGGCCCGATATGGGGGTCGAACCCATGAACCGCAAGATCATGACCTGAGTAACTGGTCATGCTTAAGTGACTGATCCACCCAGGCGCCCTAACAATATTAGCTTCTTACAGAATATTACTCATTGTTTCTAGATCACTCTGATATCACTATTAATGGAGTGTTTCTCTTCCTTCGGCTTCGTCTATGACTTTTTTATAGAAAGCTGAAAAAGCCATGTTGAACAAGATATTTATAGTTTTCCATGTTATTCAGTCTCCCATTTTACCTATATAACAATAGTGTCATGCTTTATTCTGAGGTATTCTTTATGACTATAAAAACAAAATTTCCCTTATTAATGCCTTGGAGAAAATTTAAGGACTATAAAGGCATTGTTTGCAAAGAGGACCAACGAGTCTTCTTTTTGCAGATCACTTGTTTTACACAAGACCATTTTCACAGAACAACCCTAAGTAATAAAAAATTGCCTGTGAGGAGAATGAGTTTTTTTAAGGCTCTTTGATGCCCACTTTCTTACTATTTATTTATTTATTTATTTATTTATTTATTTTTATAATTTAAGAACTTACATTTCAAATGTATTTTCAGGCATTTGTCTTTGACCTTTGGACTTACCTTGCCCTCTGTTTAGGTTTTTCTTTTCTTTAAATAATAGAATATTAGTCTAGTCCTTCTTGATTTAAGGAATAATGAGGGCACTCCTCAAGTTTTCCTGGAGAAAACTCTACCATTGTGTTTATTTTCCATTTGTTTACAGGGCATTTGAAAAAAGCCTACATTAGTACCTGATAGGGACCAGGTAACTGTGACTCTAATGAATAGATCCAACACCATTTCCCCCAGATTCTTTCTCCAATGAGGCGTCAGGTGGGTCCTTCTGAACAGTACCACAAGGAGCCAACCACGGACCATCTTTCCCAAAACTTCCCTGAGTGCAGACAAGCAACATGAATTCCAATTCCTATGAAGTTGGATAGGTGATGTAAAAGATGAAGCGAGTTAGAGGTTGCCTATGGAAACAGGAGAACCCAGCAGCGCTGTGCCCTGTCTGCAAGACGGAAGCCAACATTCAGTTTGAACTGTAGTTGCGTCAGTGAAATCAAGCACGGTGATCCCAGATTTTCCAACTGAACAAGAAAAGTCAGTGATCTGGGTTTTTATTGAAGTTTAATTATTTATTTGTTATTTATTAAGTGATTCGGGTAGTTGGCTACCTGCATCACTGATTAGAATGGCTCACCCCCCACCACACTGTAGAAGGCAACTAGCATAAAGTGTCAATGCATCTATTTGTTAGGTTTTCCAGTATATCAAGAAACACTAGTAATCTGGAGTTTCAACTGAAATTTTTTTTTGAAATTTATTCCTGAATAATTTGAATATTTTTTGGAAACATCCGTGGGCCTTGTCTCAGTATGCTATGGCTACCATTGCACTACCAGAGAGTGGATGGCTTAAGTAACAGAAATTTATTTTTTCACAGTTTTGGGGGCTAGAGGCTTAAGATCAAGGTACCAGCAGAGTTGGTCTCTTCATTTCTTTCTTCTGACAGATAGACACTTACTCACTGTGTCCTCACATGGCGTTTTTCTCTCTGTGGGTGTGGAAAGAGCTCTAGTGTCTTCTGCTCTTCTCATAAGGACACCAGCCCTATTGGATTAGGGCCCACTCTTACTGCTTCATTTAACCTTAATTACCTCCTTAAGGCCCTGTCTCTAAATGCAGTCACATTGGGGTTTAGGGCCTCAACATGTGAATTTGGGGGGAACACAAATGCAGTCCACATGGGCCTCTGGCTTGCAAAATCAAACTTCTTGAGATTACATGGGCCAAGTGCCATTGTCTAGTATGGGATTCTCAAACACTGATGTACATCAGAATCAACAAAACCTAGAAGTTTTGTTAAAGCAGATTCTTGGGCAGCATTCTCGCAGCCTCTGGGCCAACAGGTTGAAGGTGAGGTCCATCATTGTGATTTCATTCTCTTTCTGGTTTCTAGGAATTCTTTAGTCTCTTCAGGTATCTCTCTATTGTCCATCCCACTCTCCTGTGCTATTAAGAATTTAATAGGTTAAGTTTAGTAGGATTTTGCAAGGGAAGGGAAGCGAAGGAAAACAAACAAACAATCAAACAAACATGAACAAAAAACCTGTGCTCCACAAGCCCATTATGGAACATACAGTTTTTAAGAGAGAAAATAATTATTGAAAACGTTTTTCTTTTATTGTTTTTTAACATTTATTTATTTTTGAGAGACAAAGAGAGACAGAGCACAAGTGGGGGTGATGGGTAGAGATAGAAGGAGGCACAGAATCTAAAGCAGGCTCCAGGCACTGAGCTGTCAGCACAGAGCCCGATGTGGGGCTTGACCCATGAACCATGAGATCATGACCTGTGAGCTGAGGTTGGCCGCTTAATGCACTGAGCCACCCAGGCGCCCCTGAAAACCTTTTTTTCTTTAGAAGTTGAGTGAGTTATCTTTAGGTTCTATCATAAGTACAATATATTAAGTTCATGGTACAAGAAAACCTTTTTTTCTTTAGAAGTTGAGTGAGTTATCTTTAGGTTCTATCGTAAGTACAATATGTAAAGTTCATGGTACAATTGGAGCTGGATTGAGGTAAGAAATTCAACTTACCATTTTTAAAAAGAGTGGTATATAAAGAAAGAGAAATAATCTGCCCTTTATGGAATACATTAACCTTATGGTTATTAGTATGTATTATATATCTGTGCCCCGTGGATACTAAAATGGAGGTGGAGAAAATTCTAGAGTAGCTGTAGACAAGAGTAATCAAAATGATTATGGGCATTGCAATAGGGTTCTGTCACAAAATTTAAAAATGTGATGTTCTTTATTTTCCACAAACATGTATTATATGTCCTATGCTGTGCTAGGTTTAAAAGAAGTAGGCACATAAGTTTGCAATTTATGCACGTTCTCAATTTTTTTTTTCTGTCTTCAAACCTGACGAATGAATTTTACCCCCGAGACAAAATCCCTTAGGTATATTTCAAGTGATTTACAGTGGTTTTCGTGCTAGCATCGTGCTAGTCCTCTGATACATAACTAGTACATTTAAACTAATTAAAGTATTTTTGCATCTGATAATTTTTTTAAAGTAAACCATTTGCAAACTTCTGAACTTTATTATTAAATCTGGTCTAAGAATTATTGAGCTAGAAATCTACGAAGTACTTTATTGTTTTTTTTTCTAATTTGTTTAGAGATTCTGGAAAGGACAATGAGCAGTTGTTAATTGTGTTCTACCGAGATTGGCGGAGACAGACTTTACCATACAGTTCATTTTGCTGAGATTTAGGAAATAACATTTTTAATTGTTGGGAAAGTATTGAAATAAATAATTGTGGACAACTGTAAACAGGTTAACATCTATCCTGAACGCTTTACGGGTACCAGTGCCGAAAAGTAAGGAACTGAACCCTGACAGCCTCTTCTACTTTATTATTTCTTGGCTTTCCTGTATCTTTAAACTATATTCCCAATCATGCTCTAAATTTGCTATCTACATTTTTATTCCCTTTGAGCAAATAACTCTGATTTTGAAAAATTCTGTATGTATGTATATCATCTTCTTCCTTTTTTTTTCATGTCAGTCCATGTACAGAGGATCACCGGTTAGTACAAATTTTAGAACTTTTAACTCCTGGCTTTTATAGGTGAAAGAGAACATAAATTTCATGCTATTTGGTAACAAATTTCAAAGTAAGTGCATTTTTTTTAAACTACTGATCACAGTTTCTTTTACGTTCCAGTCAACTTCTGGATGTAAAAAATAACCCCCACCTTTTTTTTTTTTCCTGTCTGGTATTTTGTTGGTAATTCCTTGCATGATGTCATATGTTTTCAACTTTAAAGAAATTTTTGAAATTCACTCCAGAGTCGTTTTTCTTGTGTGCACCTAATGAATGCTCCTGAGATTTCCACTGAAACCATGTGCTTGTCTGTTTTGATGGCTCACCCTACTTACTCCTGTGTACCATTACATAGGCATGACCAAATTGTACTGATGTCTAATAAAGTGCTAATTATTGCATAATTAGGTGGTCTATAATCTTCTGGTATGTTACAAGTAGAGTTTTTCTTTTTGAACAGATTAAACTAGTCAACATTAACTCCACCGATATAGCAGATGGCCGGCCATCAATAGTTCTCGGATTGATGTGGACCATTATTCTGTATTTCCAGGTATTGAACTATAGCTCCCTTTGTGGTTGATATAATGTCATGGATGGAGGTAGTGGTGGAAATTTTAATAATACTCTCCTTTTCCCTACCTTGGAGATTGATCCTTATGTTAGAAGAAATGTGACCTTCACATGTACCTTTTGTTGTTGTTAGCAGAAGAATTTCCTCTTCCCTGCAAAGGTGTCATATATGTCATATATGGAACTCCTCCAAAACACTGTGGCATAGGTACTCAGTCTGAAAAGTGAGCAGGGCACAATGGAGATGAAATATTGGTGTATTAAAGAGCTTAGGAACATTTCTGCTCTCTGGAAAGGACCAGTTTTATGCTCCTATTAGACAGTAAGGGGTGAAATTAGCTCCCCATTCCATCTAGAATAAGTTTTCTAGCCATTGGGTTCGTTTTAAAACAAGTAGACTTGATTTTTTAGACCAGTTTTAGGTTCACAGCCAAAGTGAGCAAAAACTACAGAGATTTCTCACCATATACCTTGTGTTCCACACATGAGTAGCTTCTCCCGTAACCAACATCCTCCATGGAGTGATATTTGTTACAATTAACGAACCTGTATTGACTCATCATTATCCTTCAAAGTTCATTGTTTACATTATGGTTCAATGGGCGGTATACATCTCTGAGTTTGGATTACCATTAGGTTTTGTTTTAGTCATGCATTCATGTATGTAACTAGCAGTCGTGACTGTGTATAGAGTAGTCTTAGATGCAGTGGGAAGTACCAGGAAGAGTACCACGTCAATCATGCCCTGAAGAGCTTGCGTTGTCAATGATGTCAAGAGTGTGAGTTTAAGTCACTTTCAGTTGGAAAAGTAAAACATCCAAGGAAATAACAAGACAGTTCTTATATTTTTGGCCACCGTTAATTCACAAACAGATTGAGGAGCTGACCAGCAACCTGCCGCAGCTGCAGTCCCTGCCTGGCAGCACATCCTCTGTGGACAGCATGGTCAGCGCGGAGACCGCCAGCCCCCCGAGTAAGCGGAAGGTGGCCACCAAGATCCAAGGAAATGCTAAGAAGGCTTTATTAAAATGGGTTCAGTACACAGTAGCCAAGTAAGTGCCACAAGCTTGTTTAAATTGGAAACCCTTGAATAATTTAAGTTACCGGTTTATTGCTGAGTGCACTTTCCAATATTGCAGAATTTGAAGAGACATTTGAGTGAAGGGTTTACTTCCGGTTGTTGCATTCTTTCCTTGAATTAAAATATCAACAGAAACCATCACTAATACTCTAGGAAAGTACTGTCATCAAACGAATTCCTTCATTATTCATGTGATTGAGCCCAATTAATTGTTTTTTAACAACTACACTTTGATAATGTGAGGGCTAATCTATTTAGGTCATTGTTTGGACTGACTTTTTTTTTTTTTTTTTTATGTCTATTACTTTTGAGAGAGGGAGCATGAGAGCGAGTGGAGAGGGCAGAGAGAGAGAAAGAGTCCCAAGCAGACCCTGTGCTGTCAGCCCAGAGCCCGATATGGGGCTCAAACCATGAGATCATGCATGACCTGTCCGAAACCAAGACTCAGATGCTTAATCGACTGAGCCACCCAGTTGCCCCTGGACGTCCTGCTTTTATTAAATAATCTTTACGCAAATACAGTAGAGGTTTAAATGTGATCATTTCTTCATAAGACTGTTAGGTTCTATTTGATAATAATGTGAACTCAGGTCCATATTCTGAAGTAATTGTATTCGTTGTTGTTTCCCAAAACTTTCTAGCAATTTTATCTTTAAATTTTTTTTCCGTGGGTCTCCTCTTTTATGTGGAATATAGATTCCTTTGTCAACTTCAGCTTATAGACTGTGGATTTGCTTCTGGGCATAATAAATTTATATGTGTACATTCGTGTGATAATGCTGCACAGAATATTAGTACTTTCAAGGAGTATCTCTTCATAGCAATTTCAATAGCATTTTCAATTGAGCAGACCAAAGTTTTGTGGCCTGATGTGGTCAGTGATAAGATTTCTTCACAAAGAGGTTCTGCTTTTGTATGATTTTCCTAAATGACATGTCAAATTAACTCTCTTTCTGTTTTGTTTTTTGTGTGCCTAATTCTAATCTGAATCTTATTCCCTACTTCTGAAAAATAGTTTTAAACAAGCACTTATCATTATAAAATATTGAAGCACTAAGCATAGGGAGTTCTATTTTTAAAGCGGTTGAAGAGCAAAAATAAAAATTAAATATAGAGAAGATGTAATTAGTGTTACTATTTTACACAGTTTGGTTTCACTTTTAAAGTGTGTTGGTGGTTGTCTAATTTGGGATATATTTTTATGATTCAACTTGTACTTAAAAATTTTTTTGAAAGCAAAGCTTTGTGGCTTTTTAGAATCTGTAGTAGAAATGGAATTTTAAAAACCTGCCCACAGTGCTGGTATATTGTTTGCATTTCATTTACAGTGGCAATTACTGATCTCTTCTGCAGCTAATTGGGCAGAGAGAAGACATGTGCTGGGTAGGAAGAGACAAGTGACCACATGCTAGGACACTTGTCATGATGCTATTGCAATAAAACTTTGTAATAATGTCAATGTCATATTCTCTTGCCCATTGCTTCCCACAACATTAAACTAATCAAAAATAAATTGGTTTCTCTTAATATTATAGTTGTTTGAAGTAAACTGAAATTGAATGCTGTTGGAGTTTTTCTGCATTGGTTTTGTTCTACATATGGTGTTTTAGCTTCCAGAGATGTGCGGGGATCTAATAATAACTAAAAGTCATTCCTGCAACTTGTATATTTGTAACATCAGTGGAAGTGGTATTTTCCTTATCTGTATAAATGTTCATAAATGGGATTTATGGATCCCAGGGTTTCCCACCCATCAACATATCAGTGAGATCCATTTATTTTACAGCTGCATTAAGTGTAGAGATTTGGGGAGATGACTTGTCTAACATAAAAATTTTGTGCTGAACCCATGATTCCATTATGCCTACCAAATTGTTGATAATTTTTCTAAAAGCTATTTTTTTTACACTATCCTGGTATGTATTTTTCAAGTATTTTTTTTTTACCAGATATGGGTAAAAGACTTTAGAATCTATACCCCTTTCAGTATATGACATGTTTTTAAAATGATAATCTGTGAGACTCTGTGGTCTGAATGTTTATCAGTCTTAGAAGAGTGTAGATGATAAGAAAGGGCAAAACATCCAGTAAACACCAGACATTGTCAAAACTGTATTCATTGTTTTCATATAAAATTTTAAACTATGTGAGAAACAAATAAAAAAAGCCCTTTTAGTAAGGCAACATAATCCATCCTTCTCTCTCGCGTGCTCTCTCTCTCTTTTTTTTTTTAACCAATGTACTATCCTGTATACTCTCTCAGACATGAAAGCATTAAACTATAGCATATCTGATATTTGCATACCTTATTTTGAGGGGTCTAGGAAGAACAATGGTATTTTAAGACAAAACTTAGTGAGATAATGAAACAAATGAAGATAGGTACATCCAGATCCATTGAAAATGACTTGAGGTAAATTACATATTAGAAGTCAGAAATGCCTATAAACTGGATATACTTCATCATTTCTTTAAGTGATGTGTCCAAGTCTAAGTTTGTATCACTTCTGAAAGTGGCATACCTAAGTTTTCCTAGATTTTGTATTTGAGATTCTTAAATGAAAGGTTTGGACACAAACTTAAAACTTTTTAGAAATATCACCTACTGTTTTGATGTAATACAACACATTATAGGTGCGCGTGTGGGGGGAAAGGTGTATGTGTTCAACACATTATAGAAAAATAAAATGTACTGAAACTTCTAAAATTATTCCAATGTAGTAATATTTAGGGAAATATTTTATACATTTCTTTTTGAAAATACCTAAAACAATAAACAGGTTGAAGAAAATCAGAAAATATCTAATACATGATGAATATTTGTTAGCTAATTATTACTTACACCACCTTGTTTTGTTAAGAAATAATTTGAGGTGGCTGTGAAAACAAAAACATCTTTTTGTTATTATTCTTTAATTTTTTAAAACTATTTATTTATTCCTGAGAGATAGAGAGAGACAGAGCATGAGCAAGGGAGGGGCAGAGAGAGAGGGACACACAGAATCTGAAGCAGCCTCCAGGATCTGAACTGTCACAGAGACTTGAACTCATGGGTCTCGAACTCACAAACCGTGAGATCATGACCTGAGCTGAAGTTGGATGCTTAACTGACTGAGCCACCCAGGTGCCCCCAAAAACATCTTTAAATGAGAAAATGTGAAAAAAGAAAATGTAGATGGAAAAATAAGATGAAGCCGGAGGCAAATGTACAAAAAAAGAGCTAACAAGAACACGCTGTCCCACTTGGGTGGGGATCTGCCCGTGTGCCAGACATTGGCTGAAAATATTATATGCATACTACCAGAGATGGAAACTCTGAAAGAGCTAAGAGAAGATGCAAGGTTACTTTATAACTACTGAAATCTTACAAAATTGTTTTGAAAATATACAGTTATGAAGTCAGTGATGAGATCCAGTGATGCTATTTTTAGCATGTTGTACGCAGATGGAATGTACATTGGTAAAACAGGATTTCAAGTGAAACTTAAGTTGGCAGAGATAAAATTTAAGAGCATTTATTACCTTGTTGTATTAATCATGTATCAATCGTACATAAAGTATTTATTTTTATGAAAGTGTATTTTATGCAAGCTGAATGTACATTGGTAATACAGGGTTTAAAATGACTTTTTAGTTTGCAGAGATAAAACTTAAGGGCATTTATCGGGGCGCCTGGGTGGCTCAGTCGGTTGGGCATCCAACTTCAGCTCAGGTCATGGTCTCATGGTTTGTGAGTTCGAGCCCCGCGTTGGGCTCTGTGCTGAGAGCTCTGAGCCTGGAGCCTGCTTCAGATTCTGTGTCTCCACCTCTCTCTGCCCCTCCCATACTCATGCTCTGTCTCTCTCCGTCTCTCAATAATAAATAAACGTTAAAAAAAAATTAAGGGCATTTATCAACTTGGTATATTAGTCAGTGTTACCAGCCAAATATATCTGACAGCTCATGGAAATTTTGAGACTATAGTAAAAAAAAAAAAAAAAAAAAAAAAAAGATGTTACCTCTGCTTCATTTAGAAACAGCTGTAATGAGACTAATGTTTTAAAAAGAGACTGCCAGGATATTTATCCATTGAATGTCACCTAATTAATTGGTCACCTTTAAAGGCTCTAGACTTAACCAAGGGATGTTGCTTAAAGACATCTTTGCAGCTTCCTTTTTGGAGCTGCCTTTGTATATAGTTGACAAGTTACAGATAGAAAAACAAAATTCATTGTGATTTATCGCTTTTATTTTCAACAACAAAATATTACTACCAACTGGAATGATTCTTCATTATCACAATTGGCTTCAAATTAATCATATCCACCACAAAAGAACAAAGATTTGCTACAGGACATTGTTCTCAAGACAATTCCAAAAACAGAGTTTACAAAACAATTTGATCAGGAATGCCTGGGTGGCTCAGTAGGTTAAGCAACTGACTTCAATTCAGGTCTTGATCTCATGGTTTGTGAGATCAAGCCCCACATCTGGCTCTGTGTTGACAGCCCAGAGCTAGTTTTGGATCCTCTCTCCCTCTCTCTCTGCCCCTCCCTGCTCTCTCTCTCTGCCCCAAGACACAACCAACCGAACAAACAAACAATTTGTTCAAATAATTTGACAATGTGTAAATGGAAACTTGTCTGGACTCATGTGGAGTATAGGCTCCTGTGTGATTGATTTACAGATAGGATCACATCCATTTGTATTTGTTCATTCTAATGAATTGCATACAATTCAGCCATATTATCTTGGTATGTTAATACCTGTGCATGCACAACACATTGATATGTATCACTGTCATTAGAATTGTGCTAGATATGGGGTGCCTGGGTGGCTCAGTTGGTTAAGCATCCGACTTTGGCTCAGGTCATGATATCATGGTTCGTGAGTTTGAGCCCCACATTGGGCTCTGTGCTGACAGCTTAGAGCCTGGAGCCTGTTTTGGATTCTGTGTCTCCGCCTCTCTCTCTCTGCTCCTCCCTGGCTCACACTGTCTCTCTCTCAAAAATAAATAAACACTTAAAAAATCAGTAAAAAAAAAAAGAATTGTGCTAGATACTTCAAAAATATACAATGATAAATTACTATCAATTTTGGTGTTTCATAATTTTTTTCTTTTTTATTTTACCAGACATGTTTTCTCTGAATTAGTTTCCTTTAAAAAATGTGCTTTAAATTGGATATCACAATTACTGAAAAATCTAATATAGAAAACTCTTGCCATCTTGTTACCCTCTAACAATTTTGTTTTGCCTCATTTTTTTCAAGCGGCTGATATAGCTAACTGCACATCAGTCATTGTTGAGGATTAGATTTTGCATTAGTCCTTGAGGAAAGTGCATATTACCTATTCAGATTCAGAATGTGACATTATTTTATTTTATTTTATTTTATTTTATTTTATTTTATTTTATTTTTTATCATATTAAGGCAGACGGGAATAGACGTAAAGGACTTCGGGCGGAGTTGGAGAAGTGGAGTTGCCTTTCATTCGGTCATCCATGCCATTCGACCAGAACTAGTGGACTTGGAGAAAGTGAAAGGCAGATCTAACCGGGAAAACCTGGAGGAGGCTTTCACTATTGCTGAATCAGAACTAGGAATTCCAAGACTACTGGATCCTGAAGGCAAGTTGAATAATTCCTTGTTCTTGTGTACACACATCAACTCGGTAGGTTTCTGTTTCTTAACGGCAGAAATTCCAGATGATTTCTGAGACCTTAGTAGAGGCCAGAAGTTTTTAGAAAAGCAGTAAGAAATAGTACCTTCCTGCACTAATTTTCTTTTGGGAAAATATTTGCCATGATATATGGGAGCAAAATAACAGCTCTGCTGCTCCAAACAGCACTTTGACATTGCTGGTGTCAGCCAGGTGACGTGCACCTACTCAATATGGTAAAGGGTAGAATGAAAGCTTTAGAAGTGTGTGGACTTTAGGGGGAAGAAGAGAATCCAGGATAAAAGAATTACTCTACTTATTTAACAAAGAATCTGGAAGACATAAGAGATTAATGACCTAGTATCATATCTTTAAAATGTCAGCCTTAGAAACTTGGAAATGTTGATAATCATCTAGTGTTCTGGTATCAATGGGGAAAACCACACCAATGGTCAACTGCTATTTTTCATTAGAATTATCTGGCACCTTTTTGGTAAGGCTGTGAATTTTAAGACATTATGGGAATTGATTAAACTCCTTCAAGCCTTCAAGAGACAATTTTGATGACTTTAATAAACTGTAGTAAACTGTACATATTGTTTGTCATATTGAAATAAACGGGGTAAAAGTGAATTTTCCAAATGCTGCAGACAATTTCTTATTTTGGTTGGCAGTTATGAATATTTCTGTTAATGATGCAGAAAAGTCAATACAATGAAAGCAAGTTATTTCTAAAGATGAGATTTCAGAGTAAGCATGACTACCTCTAAAACAGGGTCTAAGTGGGACACTTGTGCCTGCAAGGTTACAGATACCTACAAAGCCCTGTTTGACTTCCCGTGAGATGAAAGCAACATGGAGATCCCTTGCCACTTTGGGAACCCGCAGGGGGCCCCCCACATTCACTAGGATAGCCAACAGCTTTCCACCTTGTTTCTGCACCACACACACACACACACACACACAGACACAAACCAGTAGTATCCAATATACTGTTCAGCTCAAGGAGAAAGCCACATACATTGAGCCCTCAATTTTTCCCAGAGTAGGCCAGGAGGAAGGTATAAATGGTTTTTTTCATACCCACTCGACCAGAGAAGCTTAATGTTTTTTCTTTGATGATAGAAACTGAAGTTGCCCAGATGCAGGGCTAGCCCAGATAGAAGGTGATCTTTTGTTTTCCTAATGCAAACTACCCCCTCAAAAAGTTATTGAGCTTAAACTTTTTTAATTGAAAAAATTAAAAGTATAAAAATTAATTAATTTTTGAAAAGACATTTAAAAAAAGTCATTTAGCCCACTTGAATGTATAAACTTTTTGGAATACAGATGAAATAGACCAAACTCTATTATAACAATTATTTTATGATTTCGTCTCATGTATACTTAAATGCACTTATTGTATTAAATCATGTGGTAAATTTTTTTTTTCACTTTTACATCTCATGAAAGTTCTTCTCGTTTTTCACATGTGTCTTCCACATCAGTGATCTTGTTGTTTCTGCAATCACCTTGGAGTCCTCCAGCACATTCCAGAATACATTATCACTGTTTCCTTTGAAGCCTTTGGAGTTGCAGCACTTTTTAAACTGGCACTGATAGTCCCTAGAAATTCTATCTCCCATCACAAGAAACATTACAAAATATTAGGGCAGTTTATATTTTGCTTTTCATGGCTTTTGTTTGGTTATATTTTTTGCTTTGTGGGTATTTGTAATCTCCAAATGTAATCACCTTCTCATTGCCTTTAAAAGAGATAGTTAAAAGATGATTGAAAACATTCAACACTTTTATGTATACACTCTTACCCCCAGTCTAAGCTACTGATTAAATTTGTATAAATACCTTTGCTTGATTTTTACTGCTTTTATTACACTTAAAAATATCTTTTCAGGCTCTGTGTTTCCCTCAGAGTACTTGACTATTCAAAGTATAGTAATTTGGAGAGAATCAAGCATAAGGGAGAGGCTATCCAAGGAACTGAACATAAGGCATCTCCCTCTTTTCTAAAATAAAACTTGTGGGGGCAAGACAGAGCTTATCTATATTTGGCCAGATACAGTATACAGGCTCTATAGTCACATCATTTACCTGTAAGTGCTTTTTACTCCCCACTTGCCCCTGTTGTGAAATTTACATATTATTTATATTTTATTAATGACACAGAACATCTGAATAATCATATAGGATCTCAGATTTCTGATGAATTAATGTTGAGATTATTTAAATTAAACATGAATTACTTTCCTAAAATTTCTTAGTTAAAATGTGTCATGTTTCTGAGTCATAATATTCCCATCATGTATCATCCAAACTAAATTGGTTTCCCCTCCCTCACCATCTTGAAATATTAATTCTATTTTTCTTCTGCACTGAGGGCACTCTCTTTTGGCATATTATCTAGATTTCAATATTGTTAGATTAGCACTATAAATAATGCTAATTAATCTATCCACATTTGGTTTTGGTTGTTCCAGATGTTGATGTGGATAAACCAGATGAGAAGTCTATTATGACCTATGTAGCCCAGTTTCTGAAGCATTACCCTGACATCCACAACACAGGCACTGATGGGCAAGAGAATGATGTAAGTACTTTTCTTCTTTGAGCACTGATAACACACTCAGTGATAGTGACCCAGATGTTTAAGCATGCTGCTTTCTAAAAATTAAATTTAGATGCATTTTTTATTTTACTTTATTTTGTTTTATTTTATTTTATTTATTTTATTTTATTTTATTTTATTTTAATTTATTTTATTTTATTTTATTTTATTATTTCATTTTGGAATGCATTTCAAAAGGAGAGCAACTGAGTAAAGAATAGATATCAGCAATTGGGGAAGAGGTTACCGGGAAAGATTTTGCTGGTGGGTATGTTGGATACGTCAGAGAGCATCAATGATAAATGCTTAGACGTGTAACACTGATGAATTAAAATTGAGGAAAGATAGCCATGTTGGGAAATTCATTTAGTA
This sequence comes from Lynx rufus, assembly GCF_022079265.1. Classification (NCBI taxonomy): domain Eukaryota; kingdom Metazoa; phylum Chordata; class Mammalia; order Carnivora; family Felidae; genus Lynx; species Lynx rufus. The sequence goes on from NW_025814878.1 coordinate 8,685,602, forward strand.
ATCTGAGGATGAAGCAATTTTATATCTATGTCATTTGTGCTTCTAGAACTTGAGTCCCCATATTCTGTTCAATCTGAGAAAATCTAATTTTGACTTTTAGATTTATTATATAAGTCACTAGTCACAACAAACATATGGAAGTAAGGCAAACTTGTAAAAGTTCTAATTATTCACTGTGATTAGATTTTTTCAAGCTCTCAATAGTTTGAATAACATTTATATTTTTTATACTGCTCAAATGACATATGTTCATTGTCATAAAAAAGAAAAAAAGTGAATAAAGGAAAAAGAAAATTATTTGTACTTGATCTTCTAGAGAGACCCTGTCCTAGAGAAAAAAATTAATATGTGGTGTCAGTTACCAACATTTTTTATATGTATGTAGATGCATAGAATATTTTAACAAAAATAAGAATTATAGTATACATACAATTTTATCATTTTCTTTTTCTGTCAACATTATAAAAAAATTTCTTCTTATGCCATTCTCTCCAGGACATCATCTAGATGTACAATAATTTATCTAATCTTCATTGTTGAAAATTTCTGAATTTTGCCATTATAAAAAATATGTTTATGAACAATTTTGTAATAAAACATTGCTCTATGATTCTTTCTTAAAAGTGGAATTTCTAAGCTAAAGGGAATGTAGGTTTTTACTGCTTTTTGAAATGATTTTGTCAAATTTTCCTGTGGAAACTTTGTCCCATTTTACACTTCAGCCAGCACACCAGCATGCCTATTTTCCCAGACTTTAATAATCAATATTACCATTCTTCTCATTTTTTTATTATCATTTTTTTAATTATAGTGAGGTAGATTTACTACTGAATTTGAAATGAAATGTAAGATAAAATGACAAAAGGGAGAGAAATAAGTGGAATTTTCAAGATGTGTTAAAAAGCTACCTGTCTGATTTCACTGCTCAGGTCTCAACAAGAGTTTTCAAAGCAGTTTGAGATTATCATGAAGAGAAACCAGAAAAACATTTAATACGTTTTCTAAATAGAGACAAGTCTAAGGTGTCAAAGGCCAAGGGCTCATAACCCAAAGTGTTCAACCAGGAGAAGGTATTACACTAATAGAGATCTGTGACTTCATAAAAAATTAAGCAGAACAATGGTAACTGGCATTTCCTAGGTTGCTTGGTTGAAATTAATCTGGCTTTTGATATAACTATGTTAGGTTTTTAAAAGCTTATCATTTCAGGAAACCCGTTTTGTTCTTTGACAGGATTCAGGCACACATGTTGACCACTAGAGTAACTTATCTGTAGTTAGCAAAGTAAATGTTTCTAAGAAGACCCACGGGAGGCAAAAGCCGACTTTCTACACAAATCCTAGCATGGACTGACGCATGTGCTTTGGAGTCATTTGGGGCTTTCTGGGTTTTGAGAGTATAATCGAGTGTGGTTGTTGCTCTATCAGAAAGCGTATTAGACTTAACCCCCTACAGCAATGAGAAAATCAGCTTTTCATCTGATTTTCATATCAAAAGTTTTTGTATTACCCAATTGGATTTATTTCTGATCAGGTTTCTGAGTCTGCACTGTTTTAATTTCTGTGACATTAATCATCGCTCCAGATGAGTAAACTCTGTGACTGGCAGCGTTGGAGAAACAAAAGGATGTGCTTTTGTTAATGCTCATGAGCAAGAATTTAATGCCAAAACGCTTCAAGATTTGAAAGACACACATTCCTGACATAAGCCTGTTAATATGCTTTACTCAAGAGGCTTTATTATTAAGAGATTAATTTCATTGTCTGCAAAATAAGTTCTGATTGTTCTTTTCAAGTTTTCTCTATCCCTTCCTAAAAAGAGAATGCATATGATTCTTCAGGGTTATTTCAAAAATTAATTTTGAGGAAAATATATCCTAAACTTTGCTCCTTTTTTAATGTGGCATTTGTAATGGGAAATCTAAAAATGAAGATTTTCAAAAAGAAAAAAAGAATTTTATGTTTTTCATGATGTAGGGCTTCTCTTTGCTCAATGCAGCTAAATGGCCACCTAATTCTATCTAGTACAAACGTTTTGATTTTATTTATTTATATTTAATTATTTTATAGACTCTACACATTACAGCTATTGATGCCATTACCTCAAAATACTTGGTATTTGTCTAACCAAGTCTTGGGAAATAGTTCTTTTAATTCACTTTTATTTTGTTTTATTTTTTAAGTTTATTTATTTATTTTGAGAGAGAGAGCATGAGCAGGGGAGGGGCAGACAGAGAGAGAGGGAGAAAGTGAATTCAGGCACAAGCCAGCTTCCTGCTGCCAGCAGGAAGCCCAACACAGGGCTCGATCCCACGAACTGAACCATGAGATCACGACCTGAGCTGAAATCAAGAGTTAGATGATAACCAACTGAGCCACCCAGACAGTCCTCTTTTAATTCTCTTTTAAAAAGCTGGCATCGGCTCAGGTCATGATCTCACAGTTCATGGGTGCAAGCCCTGCATCGGGCTCTGTGCTGACAGCTCAGAGCCGGAAGCCTGCTTCAGATTCCGTGTCTCCTCACTTTATGGCTCTCCTCCACTCATGCTCTGTCTGTCTCAAAAATAGATAAATTTAAAAAAATGTTTAATTAAAAAAAAAAAGCTTGGCATCAGTGTGTCTCCAGGCTTCCATTTTTTGGTATATTTGATTGCTGTATCTTTTTCATGAGTTTATTTAAAGTGTATACTTTATAGATCTATTTTATTTTATTTTATTTTTTATGTATAATTTATTGTCAAATTGGTTTCCATACAACACCCAGTGCTCATCCCAACAGGTGCCCTCCTCAGTGCCCATCACCCACTTTCCCCTCTCCCTCACCCCCCATCAACCCTCAGTTTGTTCTCAGTATTTAAGAGTCCCTTATGGTTTGCCTCCTTACCTCTCTGTAACTTTTTTTCCCCCCTTCCCCTCCCCCGGTCTTCTGTTAAGTTTCTCAGGGTCCACATAGGAGTGAAAATATATGGTATCTGTCTTTCTCTGCCTGACTTATTTCACTTAGCATAACACTTTCCAGTTCCATCCACGTTGCTACAAATGGTCAGATTTCATTCTTTCTCATTGCCAAGTAATATTCCATTGTATATATAAACCACATCTTCTTTATCCATTCATCAGTTGATGGACATTTGGGCTCTTTCCATAATTTGGCTGTTGTTGAAAGTGCTGCTATGAACATTAGGGTACAAGTGCCCCTATGCATCAGAAGTCCTGTATCCTTTGGGTAAATTCCTAGCAGTGCTATTGCTGGGTCATAGGGTAGATCTATTTTTAATTTTTTGAAGAACCTCCACACTGTTTCCAGAGCAGCTGCACCACTTTGCATTCCCGCCAACAGTGCAAGAGGGTTCCCATTTTTCCACATCCTCTCCAGCATCTATAGTCTCCTGATTTGTTCATTTTGGCCACTCTGACCGACATGAGGTGGTGTATCAGTGTGGTTTTGATTTGTGTTTCCCTGATGAGGAGTGACGTTGAGCATCTTTTCATGTGCCTGTTGGCCATCTGGATGTCTTCTTTGGAAAAGTGTCTATTCACGTCTTCTGCCTATATCTTCACTGGATTATTTGTTTTTCAGGTGTGGAGTTTGGTGAGTTCTTTATAGATTTTGGATACTAGCCCTTTATCTGATATGTCATTTGGAAATATCTTTCCCCATTCCGTCAGTTGCCTTTTAGTTTTGTTGATTGTTTCCTTTGCAGTGTATAAGCTTTTTATCTTGATGAGGTCTTAATAGTTCATTTTTGCTTTTAATTCCCTTGCCTTTGGAAATGTGTTGAGTAAGAAATTGCTGTGGCTGAGGTCAGAGAGGTTTTCTCCTGCTTTCTCTTCTAGGGTTTTGATGGGTTCCTGTCTCACATTCAGGTCTTTCATCCATTTTGAATTTATTTTTGTGAATGGTGTGAGAAAGTGGTCTAGTTTCATTCTTCTGCATGTTGCTTTCCAGTTCTCCCAGCACCATTTGTTAAAGAGACTGTCTTTTATCCATTGGATATTCTTTCCTGCTTTGTCAAAGATTAGTTGGCCATACATTTGTGGGTCCAGTTCTGGAGTCTCTATTCTATTCCATTCACAATTGCACCAAGAATCATAAAATACCTAGGAATAAACCTAACCAAAGATGTAAAAGATCTGTATGCTGAAAACTATAGAAAGCTTATGAAGGAAATTGAAGAACATACAAAGAAATGGAAAAACATTCCATGCTCATGGATTGGAAGAATAAATATTGTTAAAATGTCAATACTACCCATACCAATCTACACATTCAATGCAGTCCCAATCAAAATTGCACTAGCATTCTTCTCGAAGCTAGAACAAGCAATCCTAAAATTTGTGTGGAACCACAAAGACCCTGAATAGCCAAAGTAATATTGAAGAAGAAAACCAAAGCGGGAGACATCAAAATACCAGACTTTAGCCTCTACTACAAAGCTGTAATCATCAAGACAGTATGGTACTGGCACAAAAACAGACATATAGATCAATTTTAAATTTAATTTTCTTAATGGAAGTAGACATTGCTATGCCTTTCTTACTCCAACCAATAAAACTGATAAACTTTTTCTCTAAAGGTCTTCCTTGAATAATTAGCACTCAGTGTATTTATAGAGAAGAGAAATGAATTAATATACCTCTTTTTTGTATAGTTCACCATTTAAATCGTTAATATTTTAACATGTAAACATTTATAAAATGTAAACATTGCCAAAAATTAAAACAAAACATCAAATACTAGAATACTAACTTGCCTTATTATATTTGAGCATTTTGATGCTTTCAAAAGTTATGACGATCTCTTAAAGTAACTATACCCATAAAATTATCATCTGTTTGTTTATGGATATATGCCTCTCCATTGATTTTTTTCTTATTTCCTATATAATCTTTTGTCCTTGATTTATATTCTTTTTCTATATGTTATCTTGTTTTCATATTGTTAGGAAATACTTCCAGGTTTTCCATCTTTTGCAAATTCTATCCAAAATTTTAAGGTAAGATGTAAATAATCTTGAATTAGTGACCTCTTTCAAACGTCCTACATTCCATAGCTTACTAGCCATTCCTTTGCATGTATTTGCTTTTATATACACGTTTCTTTTAATCCATTAATTCTGTTATTTCCTTTTCTTTCTAATAGAACAAATAACCTACATAAATGTTATGAAATGTTAGTTGTAGCCTGAGCCACTCCCATGGACTTTCCCACTAATCTTTAATTATAAGATGGCATCAATTAATTTCTTCTTAATAACACTTAACAGCACTAATGAAAGGAAAAATTTACAATAACAACATTTGGCTTCTTTATATGTGACATGCAAAATAAAAACAAAGCTAAAGATTTATTTTTATATTTTAAAATATTAAGTAGGAAATAATTACTTGAAAAAGGTAAGTACTCAGCTTGTATCCTGAGGTTTATTACGTCTCTTCTGCTCAGTGTGTGGCCACATAGTTTAGTAAAGTTCATGACACATAGTAGTGCTCAGGAATACTTGCGGGATTAATGACTGTGAGGTCTGTCCCAATTCTAAGTTATCCTATTTGTTTTCCATTTTTCTTATATTCCATCTAGGGCTGAGGTTAAAGATCTATCAATAAAATATAATGATGCCAACATTCAAATAACAAATTAAAAGTAACTAATTGTATATCAAATGTTAAAGTAATTTCTATTTCATGCTCCATGAATCGTGAGTTGATGTACATTAAACATACTGCAGAACATATAAAAGTGCCTGCGTGTATATTTGGGTGAAAAAGAGAGAAAGAGAAAGAGAAGGAAAGAGAAACAGTCATGAGAATGCTGGCATGAGTTCCAGGCAGGAATGTTGCTTGGAATTTAGGTGGTCTTCTCTAGACAAAGAGACCTCCATGTCTTTGAATGCTGGTAAGGTTACCAGTCGAAGAAAAGCCGCTAGACTAAATGAGCTCTGGGAATCTAAATATTGTTTGTATTTCAGTTTCCTCTTAAGAGGAGAATGTTGAGTGTGTAAATAGCTCCATCCTTCTTACCTTATTGCAATTTGCTTGACACTGGCCCACCAGTAGAAAAGTCATTTACTAGATGAATCCTAATGAAGTTAACTTAACATAATCCTTTCTCTAAGGTGACTTTGTGAAAAAATTTCAGTTGGTGAGAAACAGGTCATTGGAGGCTCACAGTGAGGTCCATGTCATTTCGATGATCCCCCTCGTAGCGGTCACGTTGGCCTCTGGTATCTTGGAGGTAAACCAAGAGCATTTTGTTCTTCTGAGCTCATAAGAATATGCCATTTGTGCTTTTATGGGTGTGATAGTCAACCCGTCACCTGGTAATAAACCATGCGCTTTGGTCATGTTTATCTGTTCATTCAAAAGAGCCATCTTGGGAAGAACTAAAACTTTAGAGTTTTGAGCTCCTGTTCATTTCTTTCTCTACTGACCTATATGACCAATCATTTATTCTACCATTGTATATTGAGTGAGACTGAGGGCTAGACACAATGTTAGGCTAGAGAAAAATAAGATAAGTAAGGGGTTTTTACCATGGATGGAGGGGAAGAGACAAGTGGACGATATAAAAATAGTGTTTTTCTAGTGAATATTTGAACTCAGGTTGTTACAGGATCAGAGAAGTATTCTTAAAATGTGGTCACTAGAGCAGCAACATTAGATTCACCTGGAAATTTCTTAGAAACACAGATTCTCAGCCTCCACCCCAGACATACCAAGCCAAGGAAGACCGAGGGTGGTGCCCAGCAATCTATTTTCAGAAGTCCTGCAGGTGATTGTCACGCATGCTGATGTGTGAGAACCGCTGGCACAGAAGAGGGATCCAACAAGACTCTGGGTCAGAAAAATCTTTCTAGAGAGGTTGTGTCTGAGCTGAGCTCTGAGGAAGGCATTATTCAGAGCAAAATGTTTCAGGCAGGACAGGATTGCTTTTCAAGACTGGAAAGTGAGAGAAGGTGTGGGTCATGACAGCAGCGTGTGCCAATCTCTGTGCTGGGTGTGCCGCACAGGTTTTCTCGAATTCTCCCCCAAACTGGGGAAGCGGTGTGTGATATCTACTCAGATGATGGTACAGCACTAGAGAGGATTTAAAAAACATTGTGTCCAAAGTCACAGAGTTGGTACATGTCAGAACCAGAATTCGCAACCAGGTTGACCTGCCTCCATGGCCAACACTCTGTCTACTTTGCCACTTCACCTGTCATCAGCCGTTTCATCTGTGTCACAGGGCTGTGACCAAGTGAGCTCCTGTAGTTGGAAGCTATTTGTAAGTGTCAAGAACCATGTTAAATATGTTTTTGATTAATTTGGCATTCTTACCAGATAAGAAGTCTTGATGAAAAATTAGGATATTTTCACTAAATCAATAATAGAATGGCTTGCTATTATTTGTGGAAAAAATTATATAAGATCTCTATTTTTTTTTCATTTTTGAGATGTGAGTGGTAGCCTGGATACATTTATTCAGCAAATATTTTGGTAAATATTTATAGGTGCTGTGTTGCCAGGGTCTAGTAATACCATATTGAACAAAATAAATATTTTCTGACATCGTGAAGCTTACGTTATAATCCTGAATAGCATTTTTAAATAATACTAGTCCACAATGTTACTGTGGCTGTCATTCCTTGGATTCAGCCAAAATTAGTCTCATCCAGAATAGTCTTCTGGGCTGTGAATGACCTTGGATTAAGAGCACCCCCAGGCCTATGTGTTCAGTCCTCTCCAGCCATTGCTCTTCCTGAGTATTTTTGTACTTAGGGCATTTCCTCTTGAGCACATTCTCTTAATTAAATTAGTGTTTCTTGAGAAAGTAATGGAGGTGGATAATTTCAATATTCAGCAAGATAATTAAGCTATTTTTCTAGATTTAACTTTTGCCTCTTATTTCCCAAAATAAGTGAGGGAGAGGAGAGAGAAAAACTTTCAGAGACAATTGGAACTTACTAAATATTTGGGGCATTTTAGAATCAGCCAGGTATTAATCAGCAATTAAATAAATGTACAGTCATTGATGATAACGTAATGTCTGCTGGTTTCTAGAGAGAAGACGGGCTAATTTTGAAGGAAACAAAAGTCTGGATAGAACAATTTGAAAGAGATTTGACAAGGGCACAGATGACGGAATCAAATTTACAGGATAAATATCAGGTAGTGTATGAAGAAGTGATTTCAGTTTCTTAAAAGCTTTTTAATCCATGTTCAGTCTTTCTAATGATACTAGTGAGAAAAAAAATCTTTAAAGAAATAATATGTATTATCTTAACTTTGCATGCAATTGTAATAATTGTCTGTTAAGCATCTAACTTTGGCTCAGGTCATGATTTTATAGTTCGTGGATTCAAGCCCTCCATCAGGCTCTGTGCTGACAGTTTAGGGCCTGGAGCCTGCTTTGGATTCTGTGTCTCCCTCTCTCTCTGCCCCTCCCCCACTCACACTCTGTCTCTCTCTCTCTCTCTCTCTCTCTCTCTGGAAAATAAATAAAAAATAATAATAATTGTATTTGTGGGTAAATAAGTAGTTTTAAAAAATATAATACATTTATATATTGTAATATGATTGCCCTTGTAGAAATAATTAGCACCTCCGTCACATTGCGTAAGTATTTCTTTTTTGTGGTTGGGATAGTTACATTGCAGTCTCTTAGCAAGTCTGATGACTATAATACAATATTGTCGTCTATATTCACTATACTGTGCTTTTAGATCTCTAGGATTTATTTACTACTCATCGGAAGTTTGTGTACTTAAATAATATCTGTCCTATCCCCCACCTTCACCCCCCATCCCTTGGAAATCACCATTTTAATTTGTCTTTATGAGTTTGGCTTTTTGAAATACCACATGGAGGTAATATTGTATATTATTTGTCTTTTTCTGTCTGCCTTATCTCACTTAGCGTAATGTGTTGTCACAAATAGGAGGATGTCCTTTCTATGATATTTAGAAATATAGACATCTCTCCTTCTCTCCCTCCCTCTCCCCCCATATCTCTATCTCTATCTTTATCTATACCTATACCTATATCTATATCTATCTTTATCTATATCTTTATCTATATCTTTTTCTATATCTATATCTATATCTATATCTATATCTATATCTATATCTATATCTATCTATATCTATATATCTATCTTTATATCTTTATCTATATCCTTATCTCTATCTTTATATCTATATCTATATCTATACCTATGTATATGTCTATATCTATCTCTATCTTTCTCTCTCTCTCTCTCTCTCTATGTATATATCTCATATCTCCTTTATCATTCATCCATTAATGGGCACTCAGGTTGTTTCCATATCTTGGCTATTGTGAATAATACTGCAATAAACATGGCAGTGCAGATACCTCTTCAGTATCCTGTTTTCGTTTCCTTTGGGTGTATCCCGGAGGTGGCGTTAGTAGGTCTAGGTTGTGTGTGTCCACCCTCCCTGTATGTAGAGCTCCGAGGAGGCTTCATGGCTTAGAACTCAGAGTCTTAGAGATGACCCAAAACACAAACATCTAGTTGTTGTTTTTCTACAACTCATGATCTGGCAGATGTCACATAACAAAAAAATCCCACCAAAAAATGAATTCAGCGCCACATTGAAAGCTACTATAGAATAAGCCGAATTTAATAAAGGCTTGCAACATGAATATTTGGAGTGAGCCCATTAATGGGATCAGTTTCTATTGTGACCTGCCTGGTTCGACACTGTTGCACTCAAACTGAGTCCAGGGCTGTTGCTGCTGCTGTTATTCCACGCCCCCCCCCCCCACCCCGCCCCATCTCCTTATACTGCCAGTACTTGGATTTTGGCTTCCAATTTTCACTATTAAGACACAGAGTCTTACAACAGGTTTTCCCCACTAAATTGTAATTCACTGTATGCAGCATGAACATTTTCCTATTTAAAACAGCATCGCATTTTAGTGGCCAAACTATAATATATCCTAGTTTATATTTCAGTTGGTTTTGCTACATAAAGAGGGGCAATGATATGAGACTCAACATGACAGATGATAAAAGATATAGCCATTGGCATTAGTGTGTGATTGTATATAACACATATAAATTCTTCCTGACTTTAGGTGGATAATTGCATCAATATTATATTATTTGAACATAGCAAAGCAATATGTATGTGTTTATATGTATGTACATTTTTTGCTTTGAAAGCTAGTGTAATCTTTTTTTTCTCAAAAATACAATTTTCTGGATGAGTCTCATTAAAAAATGATGAAACCTGTAAACTGAGAGTAGAAATACAACAACAGAGTAAATCTACTTATTAGACTAGTGTGTGTTTTAGTTTAGGCATAAATTATAAAAAATCAATTCCAAATTATGAAGTTACCTGTTGTACAGATGTTATTTTATAAAAGGAAAACAAAAGATTAGAAAAGCACAAAATAGAAACACTCCCTTCAGACCAAAGATGAAGGGCTGTTTCTTAAAAAAGGGTTAGAGAGCTTGTGAAATCTGAATATAGGGGACATTTTCGTCTGTGTGTTTCTTACATAATCAGCATTTTCTGTTTCTACTTATCATAACAGTGTATTTTCCACTTTTTTCATTCTGTGGAATAAAATTGAAATTCTGTCAAGTAAAATTAAAGATCAATTTTATGTTTTGGTATTTATAAATTACGTGAAGTTGGAGGAAACGGAAGATAAAAGTTGTGGTAAAATAGTTACTCACCGTCTCCCCCCAGTGTTCTTCATGTGAACTTACATGTTTGTTTACTCGGATTCTTTCAGATGTGTTACCTGCTAGACTCTGTAGGGCCATTCTTACGTTCTTTAACATAATTACACATTTTAGTGGCATGTTCATTTCATATATGGACGTGGAATTTTATTCCAGGATGTGCTATTTTAATGTAAATGTAGAACTTTTATTAAAATCACTACTTTTTTAGTTTAACATTTGACTTATGGTTAAATCTACATATTACAAATTTATGTTATACACACCACGATAAAAGAAATGTCACGATAATTAATATTTTAATGTCATAAAGTTAAAGCAAAATATTATTATATAAATGAGGTCCCCTATGTAAAACTCTTTAGATAGCCTTACTTAAGCACAAATTTAGATATCTTCAAATTAGTAGTACTTTGATGTATATAATTTGTATCTCTAAGTTATTTGGTTTATTATTTAACTGTTATTTACTTTGAAGTAAAGCAACTATTTTGATTATTAACATAGGTTTATATTCCTGTTTTCTACGATTTCTTGATGAGCATGGACTTGCACATAGATTATTTAACTAGAAATGAGAAATCTTAGGTTTTACTCCTGCCTCCACCACTTGCCCTTGCCAAGTTACCTCTGGGCTTCCTATGGTAATAATAATAGGGCATGTCGATGTTGTAGGGTGATGGAGAAAGCCAGACGAGATGATGTGCAAAGAGCAGTTAGCATGGGGCCAGGCTCATCATCAGGGCTTGATGAATGGCAGTGCTATCAGTATCACGACTTGTCATTATTATCAACAACGTATATTGAGTGTTATCCAAATATGAAGGATTGTTATTTAGGAAATGTGGTTTCCTTTGCTTTTGCTGTTTTTGACTCGTGTCCATGTCGTTTCTGTTTTTCCTCTTCTAGTCATTTAAGCACTTCAGAGTTCAATATGAAATAAAAAGGAAGCAGATCGAACATTTAATACAACCAGTACATAGAGACGGTAAATTGTCACTTGACCAAGCATTGGTAAAGCAGTCCTGGGATAGAGTGTCCTCCAGGGTAAGTTCTCTCGTGATTAATTTTACTAAGGCTTATGTAATTTAGTCAAGAACATTTTCCATCATGTTTTCTAAACAGTGATAGGTCATCTGATCCTACTGCCTCTAGCTGAGGAGGGAAAGACTTAGCCATGGGAGTTTTCCTTTAAGTTAGTGGAAGTACTGAACTTGGTTGAACAACTCTTCTGCTTTGTCTGCCCTACACGTAGTTTCTTTTTTCTGTTTTTATTTTTTGTAATATTTTTTAAAATTTTTTATTTATTTTTGACAGAGAGAGAGACACAGAATGAGCGGGGGAGGGGCAGAGAGAGAGGGAGACACAGAATCCGAAACAGGCTCCAGGCTCCGAGCTGTCAGCACAGAGCCTGATGCGGGGCTCGAACTCACGAACTGTGAGATCATGACCTGAGCCGAAGTCAGATGCTCAGCCGACTGAGCCACCCAGTTGCCCCAAACACGTAGTTTCACGTAGTAGATGATGGCTTGAAATCCTGCAAGACCACCTGGGTTACTGCTCACTTTACATAACTAAATTCTGGGTTGTTTAGAAAAGGTGGCTCTCCCAAGAATGGAGCCTCAATAACTTCTCTAAAGTCTATAGCTAGGTTTCATCAATAGTTAGTAATCTTTGTATATGCACATTTATTTTTACATGCTTTAATTTAAGCAAATCTTCTAATCTGGTCTTTCATGAGCCTGAAGAAAAACTGCTCAGTAAATTTCATGTTAATATTTTGCAAACTTAAAGACCAAGATTTCAAACTTGGTCACTGAAACTTCTATCACTATTGAGAATATTTGTCTTGAACTTCTATTTACTTCATTTTTATAATCTAATCTTTTCCCCACAAACTCTACCAGAGAATAGGTTAGTTCCCAAGCACCTCAACCTATCCCATCTGGTATTCCAGTAAGTTAGGAAACAGTGCTTAAGACTGGATAAAGTGGAAGGGCACCTGAGTGGCTCAGTCAGCTGAGAGTCTGACTTTGGCTCAGGTCATGATCTCATAGTTCGTGAGATCGAGCACCACATTGGGCTTGGTGCTGACAGCATGTCGGCACAGAGTCTGCCTTGGATCCTCTGTCCCCTCCTCTTCTTGCACTCTCCTCCCCACCCCCCTCCACCCCCCAAAAGAATTGGATAAAGGGGAAGAAATGAAGAAATGGTTAGGGAATTATAGTTTCATAGAAAGAATCCTGAATGTTCCTTTCCCTCCAGAGATATCTAGATGACCCTGATTTTTCTGCACCTGTTCCCCTGTGTGAGATTTTAAAGGATACGCAACAGTGTACCCAGCGTATAACAACTACATCCTGGAGCACGTCAGCAAACCGAGTCCTTTCCCTTTCAGCAAAAGCCAAATTGAAAAATCAGTGGGGGCTTTGTGCTACTCCTATAGGTAGAAAATTGTTTAAGCTCCCAATAATACCCTTCCATGTCTAAGGTGTATTTTGTTTCCTTAAAATTTGCTTGTAACTCTAATTTCCTCCTCATTCTCCAAGTACCGCATTCAGAACACAGATATTTTCTTACTTGATAGTTATTAAATTAACACAAGATGATTAAGTTAAATCCTTATGTGGGCTTTAAAAGTCATTTGAGGGAATTTAAGGAATTGTCCTCTGTCTGAGTGACATTGTTTTTCTACTTTTGTATTTCAGCTCTTTGACTGGCATATACAGCTTGATAAATCTCTCCCTGCACCTCTGGGCACCATAGGTGCCTGGTTATACAGAGCGGAGGTGGCCCTGAGAGAGGAAATAACCATTCAGCAGGTGCATGAGGAAACGGCCAACACAATACAACGGAAACGCGAGCAACACAAGGTAAGAGTTCTGGTGGGGAGACCTTCCTGCACAGCAGTCCTAGTGTTGTCTGAAGACTTGGCTGTTTAGACCTTCCACTGATGCGGGTCTCCCAAGTGTCCATTCATACAGGTTCTGAGATGTCGCATTTCCGTCTTCCTTGCTTGCTAACGACAGTTCCAGTAGATTTATTTTCTGAAGAATTTTCTGGGCAGTTATCTTTGTTATTGCCGTTGCTATATGTTATTTTTTGAAAGGTAAGCCCACAGACACATTTATGTAATAATGTGGTTGGCTGTTGGTTCTAGACCTCATTCCTGTCTCCATTCTCAAAGGAAGGCAAGCCAAGTTACCAAGTTTTTATGTCCTTTGCTGTGAAGGGGCAGGGGGTCACAGGAGAGTGGGGATTTTAGGAAGTGGTGGGATTAGGCGTTGATGACTTTTATTTGCGACTTTTTTAGTGTACTGCAGAGTCAGTTGTGCTTAGTATAAATTGTAACATCTTCCTCTTTGGGTTTTGTGGGACCTAACTAAAAATGCTGTTTTTCATTAACATCATATTAACTCAGTCCTGTGTTTCGTACAATTGAGTTTGTGTACCTCATTTACTGTCATCGTAGGGATACTGTATATGTGGAAATCAGACAAGGGGAGGTGACCAAATATGGGCAATCTGTGGCTCACGTATATTTCCTGCCAAGATAGGAATATTTTTTTACTGCTTCAAGGAAATAGACTGTTCTATGTTCTAAACTAGACTGTAAAGCAAATTCATGACAGATTTGGTTTCAGGCCCCTCTGGGACCTTATCTTTGCAACTAGAAATGTAGAGGTACAGAGGTGGCATGGAGTTTCAGCTCCTGGCCCTCTCGGCTCGACTCACTCACCCCAGATCCGGCCGCCAAACAAGATGGACACAACAAGATTTTGTGTTCCTGCACAATCGGTCAGGGTCCTTTCTGCGTTTATTCTTGGCCCTTCTTCAGTTGTAATCAGTATCTCCAGATACTTTAAGTTTTGCTGTTGATCTCTTAGCCTCTCCCCTTCTCACCACCGCCACCATACACAAAACAGACAGAGAACTCCCTAGAATCTGCTTCTCTGGTAAGCATGACTTTGGCGTCTGCTCCATCGGTGGAGATACACACACATAAAATCCAGTCTATACTGTCTCTGAAGATAGAGGATAAGAGATCAAGTCCCAAGATTTTTCTCTGGGACTGAATCAGGTTAAGTCTTCTTAGAAGCAGAAAAACCTGGGCTATGTCCTTGTTGAGATTCCCAGTATATTAAAAATAGAGAGAAATGCTGAGACAGGGTTACACAATAATACCGCTTCAACAGATTAGCAATTCGTTGTAACTACCACCTAATGCGTCATGTAACAGTTGAAATAGTGTGTAACTGAGGTGACTAATTCATACAAAAGAAGTTACCTTAGGGTTTAAAATCAGATGTAGAATGGGTATGGATTGTGGGTTAGATGTGCTAATTCTGTGAATATACGCCGAGGGCCTACTGTGTGCCAGTTTTATGTACAAGGTGCCTCCAATCTAGAAGTTTGAGACACAGCATGTGTTTGTTGTTTGCATGATATACTTAGGTCTGATTTAAATGCTCCACCACAGAGAAAATGTCCAAGCATATTGGCTGTGCTATTTACCAGTTGATAAGATTTAGCGGACATGTTGATTCACTGCACACTCTAGGCTGCAGCAACACCTGCTGAACGTTGAGTTTTAAGTTGGATGCACACACGCTGTCCGTGTGTCTCAGTGATTATATGAACTGAGGCCCCTCATGACTCTCCTGGCTCCTTTGAGAGATAGAGACCCTGTGCCAACCATCAACTGTGCAGCTGGAACCACCTTTTTTACCAGAGTGTAACGAACAACCATAAATACCAAAATGAAATGGAGTAGGGAAAGGGTAGGGGTAAGAGCTGGAGAAGATGCTTATCTGAGACTAAAAATCAGAAAGGACTGAAGAGAAGGTCAGGGAATGCAATGAAGAGACAACAGGAAGCAAGCAGAGGCAAGTAAGGGCTAGGACTAGGTCAAGGCAAATCTCCAGAATGATCTGTTTACTGAGGTAGGAACTTTTACTAGGTCTGGGCACGGGTACTGAGAGTAGTAGAGTCATAAAACAATGTTGTTGTTAATTATAAAATCAATTCTCATTTATTTAAGATATATTTATTAGGTACCTATAATAAGATAAGCTTTGATGATGTAAGCAGTTTGAATCATTGTTGAGATAACTAAAATTCTAGTCTTCTTCAATAGAAGAATCAGCCCATCAACTTGGGCTGGCTTGGAGATGCAGTTCTCACTATATTAAGAATAGGGGGAAATCTTGAGACAGGGTTACACAAATAATGGAAAAAAGGACAACATAATACTCATTAATACATAAGCAAGAATGTTTGAGAATATTGTCTACTTATCCCAGTCTAAAAGTAACTATGGCTTTTGCCATGAAAACTTAGATAGGCTATCAAGATCTCAAATTTTTGGTTTTCTGCATGGTTCACATCTTTTAAAAAAAACGTACCACATGACGATTGTCTCTTAATACATAATCAGTGTTTGAAAACGTGATTCAGATAATTTTTAATTTTTTTTTGCAAAGGGGTTATTTTATAAATGGTTCTACCAAAGTTTTTTTTTTTTTTAACTTAACTTACATGTAGGTAGGATCATATTATTCCGAAAAGCAAGATACACCTTTACTAGCTTTTCTATTTTCCAGATACCTTAATGCGTAGTTATCTAGGAAGATGACAAAAATAGTCATAGTTAACTATAATTGAGTATTCAGCTATGTTTCTGTCTTAAGTACTTTATTTTGCTAAGCAGTTGACATGCAGGATGTGAGACAACTATTATTATTATCTTCATTTTGTCAATGAATAAACTTCAGGCAGACGGAGTTTAAATGCTTTGCCCAAGGTCACATAGCTGGTAGTCCAGATTGTTTTAAACTCTAAACTTAACTATGCCCGCAAAACTATTGCATGTAATCCATGTAGAGTAATTAAACTTACTAGTTATTTTTTAGTAGTGGAGACTTGGCAAAGTAAGGCTTTTCGTCTTAAGGAATTATGAAAATAGCCATCAAACTCTACCACCTACTACCCATCCGTGTTGCGGTTATCAATCCTACATAGGTCACTTCCCCTCCTTTTTTGAAGATTTAATTTCCTGCATGGCAATGCATGCCATAATTCTTAAAAACTTCAGTAACCCATAGATGATTCTGCCAAAAACCTGGCCTCTTAGTTTCTTGATCTCCTGTCTTTCAGTGATCCCATCCTTCCCTCTATGCCCCTGATGGGCATAAGGCATAGTCTAGAACTTGTCATCACGAGTAACTGAAACTCCTTCAGTGTCTTCTTTAAGCATGTATCTCACTGTCCAATCAAACTTGCCCTGGCTCCAAAACGTATGGACTCCATGCTCTTTAATCCTTTGATTTTACTGAGTCTCACCCTCTTCAAGGCATCTGTTCCTTTTGTACTCTATTTAAATTCAGTGCTGAATCCGCAAAGATCACTCCTTTGTACATACGCTAATTGTCTTGACCAGGTTTCCTTTGTCCTGTTGTCCTGATTAAACATAACCCCGATTGAAGCCAACTCTCTACCTAGTCCCTGCCCACGCACATGCCGCTGAGTGTGCCTGCAGAAAAACACACCCCCAGGCACGATGACTAACCCAAGTGGGTCCTTACTGCTGCCTGGCACTCCAAAGGCGTTTCCCGATTCCATTGCCTCTTTATTTCAGGGACAACTATTCCATACCTTGTTCCTTCAAATCTTCCACACCTCCTCCCATATCCTTACTCTCAGCTGGTGACACTGCTTCCTATTTCTCTGAGAAAATAGAAGCAATCAAAAAAGAATTTCCGCCAGCTCCCACGACCACATCAACCCACCTACAAGCATCTGTGCCTGAATACCCAGTCTTCACTTCTGTTACTAGGGATGAACCATCTGTGCTCTGATCTAAGACCAGCCCCTCCACATGTGTAGTGTATGAGAGCCCATCCTCCCTGCTCTTCTCCAGTAAACAATTCCTCTAGTTCTTGCCTTTTTAATTTTTTTTCTCTTTCTGCTGGATTTTTCCCACCGACATAAAGTATATGCTGTTAATCTTCTCCTCTTAGAGATTATTTAAAAAATAAATAAAATTTAAAAAATAAAAATTGTCTTTCTTCCTCCTACTCTTGCTTCCAGCTACTGTCCATTTTTCCTCCTTCCTTTTTCAATGAAGCTCTTTGAAAGAGTTATCATGCTCATTTTGGTTTCAGAATTGTCTTTTCCAATTCTTTCTAGAACCCATTTGGATCAAGGTTTCTCTTGCCATGCTATTCACGTCAGGTTCATGAGAGTTCTCCTTATTCCTCACTTAATGGTCAATTCTCAGTCCTCGTCCTACCTCGCCTATTAAAAGGATTTCACATAGTTATTTCTGAATCCTTGAAACACTTTCTTCATTTGGTTTCCTCATTTTCTTTCTGCTCCTCTTGCTGTGCCTTTCTAATCTTTCCCGGTCTTTCCACAAATATTTATTGTGCACTCTCTGTGTGCAAAGTGGTGTTCTAGGCATTTGCGATACACCCAGAAGAAAAACAGACCAAAATTCCTACACTCATATAACTTGCCTTCTAATAGGGGGAGGCATATAAGAAATAATAAACATAAATAACTAATAAGTAAAATTTATCTTCAGTTAGAAAGTAAAAGGACAGAGAATATTAGGGGTGTTGCAATTTTAACGAGGGTTGTCAGTGAAACTTTACAGAAAAGATGATGTCAAACAGGCAAGCACATCCCCACCTCAACCCCTTTGCCCTTGCCATTGTCTTTTATGTTCTCTTTTCCTTGGCCTGAAACATCTTCCCACTGATCAGTCTCTCAGTATGTTCTTCCTTGTCTCCTTTTTTCCTTTACTGAAATGTCACCTATTAGTCAACACTTTCTTGGCCACCCCTTTGAAATCACAACTCCTTTTCCCTCTTCTCTATTTGATTTTTCTTTTAGTATTTATCTGCATCTCAACTGCTCTTTTAATTCTGTATCTCAGTTAGTGCTCGGTTTTCTATACTGTAATGTGAACTCTGTAAGGGCAAGAATTATTGTTTGTTTTTTCACAGTTGTATTCCCAGCCCCTGAAAATGATTAGAAATATTCAGGCTTTCAGAATTTTAACTGGGTCAATAACACCAATTTATACTTACTGGGAAATTGTCCATTTGACTACATTTTCAATATTATTGCCATAAAATTATTCAAAATAGTTGAAAATATATTTTTTTTGGTAATCCTTTCTGTGCCTGTAGTTAAGCTCCTATTTTTCCCCAATGTTGTTTCTTTGCATCTTCTTTCTTTCCTTAATTGCACTTTTGACACTGTTGATTTTCTTTGTTGGACTCTAACCATCTTTTTTCATCAACTTTCTTACCCAAAGAATGATGACATCACTCTGTCTTGTGTGAGAAAAGCCTGGCTTAGTAATAGAGGGTAGAAACCAGGGAACCAGTCGCAGTAATCCGGGTAGAGTGGCCTGAACCGGGATGGTAGTTCTAGAGATGACGAAAAATGGTCACATTCTGAATATTTTTTTTAATGTTTATTTACCTTTGAGAGAGACAGAGTGAGCAGGGGAGGGGCAGAAAGAGAGGTAGACAGAGGATCTGAAGCGGGCTCTGTGCCGACAGCAGAGAGACCTATGTGGGGCTCAAACTCACGAACCGTGAGATGGTGCCCTGAGCCAGTGTTGGATGCTTAACCGACTAAACCACCCAGGCACCCCTGAATATTTTTAAGGCAGAGCAATTTGTAGCATTAGATATTGATTGTGAAGAAAGGGGAGTCATATTTGACACTATGATTTTTCAACTGAGCAATTGGAGAATGGAATTTCCATCAGTTGAGGTGGAGAGACAGTGAAGCAGGTTTGGGGAAAAAGATCAACAGATTAGTTTGGGGCATGCTAAGTATGAGAGTTCTTCACATCCAGGTGGACATGTAGAGTAGGCAGTAAGAGATAAGAGACAGGAGCTCAAGACACAGGTAGAGGCTGGAGATAACTGTTCAGAATCATTGGCATATAGAAGGATGTTGAAAGCTTTGAGACTAAAGATATTAAATAAGGAAGCATAGACAGAAAAAACTGTCAAGAACGGAGACCTAAGGGAATCTAATATCCAGAGATCAAAGAGTAGAAGATGAACGAGCAGAAGAGTATGAGAAAGAGCAAATGGTGAGGTGGGAGGGAATCCAGCTCCTGTGTTGTCTTAGAAGCTAAGGAAAGCAACGTATCAAGGATAGGGCATTTTCAATAACATGGCCACAGCAATGCTTTTAAAATGCAAGTTTATTCATTTCACCCCTCTCAAAACTTCCCACTAGCTTCTGCCTACTTAAAATAAGCATTCCAAAATTCTTACAAAGGCCTGTGAGGTCCACAGATTGACAGCCCTTTTCCTCTCCTCCCTTCTCCCCTGCCCCCCACCCCTACTATGCTAGTACTTCTTTTGTTCCATCTCAGTGACTGAGAGAGGTGCACTGACTGCTCCCACAGCTGCATAGATTTGTCAGTTTCTCCCTATAGTCCCATCAGTTTTTACTCAATGCATTTTGAAGCTTTCTCTTAGGCATGTTTAGAATTAACATAGACACTAGTAAATTGGAAGTTTCATCCTTAAGCGATTAATGATATAATGATTTTTATTCTCAAATCTAGTTTGTCTGATATTGTTACACTCATACCAGTTTTCTTTTGTTAGTATTTGAGGGTTCTGGATCATTAGGATTCTGAGTTTTATTGTTACCACCTTATCCAAGTTCCAAGACTCAACTTCTGCAGTCATGGTATAGATTTTTGCCCCAAACAATCAGCTTTTCCCATTGGTTTTTGCTAGGTCTGTGATCCAGTTTGGGGTCATAATTTTTAAAATTAATTAATTATTTATTTTGAGAGAAAGAGGGAAAGAGAGAATCTCAGGCAAGCTCTATGTCCAGTGCAGAGTCCTGTACAGGGCTTGATCTCACGACTATGAGATCGTGACCTGAGCCAATATCAACAGTCAAATGCTTAAGTGACTGAGCCACCCAGGCGCCTCAGTTTTGGGTCATATTTTAACAGGAGTGGGAGACCTAAGAGATTTTCCTTACTTCCTGCAAGTGCACCAGTGAATTAAAGTCACAGACTGTGCTCAGCATCTAGCTGGTTTTTAGTGAGATGGCTTTTCAGAGATCCCAGCGACATCATGCCCACTATAGTTTCTTTATCATATTTTTAAAAATGTTTTTGTTTGTTTTGATACCTTGTCATGATATTTTCAGTTAACTAGATACTGACTATAATAAGGAAGACTTCTTAGAAGGCAACTGGACATATGGGTATTCCAATATAGTCAGAGACCCCTACTTACACATTAACATATAGTCACATAGAATAAATCGGAGCTGGGCGTGGTAATGGGTCTAAATTTGCTCTGCACTCACTTGAGTGGGTCTCAGCAAAGATCATAAGCCATAGAAATGTGCCAGGAGGTTATAAAGGAGGAAAAGAGTGACTGAAATACTCATAGCCATTAGTTGGTCTAAGACAGTCTTCTGTCCCCTGTGATCAGCTCCTGCACAGAATGCCCTCCCTCTGGGCTTGAGAAACTTGTGAATATCTGAGCAGTTACCTACAATTCAAGCAGATCAATATATTATAATAACAAAATTTACCAGGATAGAAATAGTTTTCCCTTGGATTTTTCTACAATGCAAAAGCTAATGTCCCTCAAATTAAAAGGCACAAACACATATGACCTTTATGTGAACAAATACATATGACTTTAACATTTTAATTTACATATGAGTGCCTTCATTTTTTCCCCCTTCCATCAAATGTCTCTCTTACTTGTGGCTTTATGCTTTTTATTGCTTCTATTTTGTCCAATTAATCCACAAAATCTTCGTGTGGGTTAAACTAAATGCTAATTTTAATGTATTATCCTGACGGGCTAATGGGTCTTAATATTCATTGAGTGACAAACGACTGGGTGTTTATTCTGTTATTGAGAAACAAACTAAACTCTAGAGAATATGGCATGAACCATCTTTCATCTCTCTTTGCTTCTATATGAGAAATTGGCTAGGAATTGTGAAATACCTGTGAAGTCTTTATATGAATAAGCCTACCGACAATGAAAATCTCAGAAAACAAATAGAAATAAAATATTAAAATTTGTGTAGTTCTATACAGCCTATAAAGAATATTTATAAACATCACATTTGATCTTTCCAGTCTGATTTCTATAGGACATTCCCTGTGCTTGTTTGAAATCTTCTAACCAGGGGCGCCTGGGTGGCGCAGTCGGTTAAGCGTCCGACTTCAGCCAGGTCACGATCTCGCGGTCCGGGAGTTCGAGCCCCGCGTCAGGCTCTGGGCTGATGGCTCGGAGCCTGGAGCCTGTTTCCGATTCTGTGTCTCCCTCTCTCTCTGCCCCTCCCCCGTTCATGCTCTGTCTCTCTCTGTCCCAAAAATAAATAAACGTTGAAAAAAAAAATGAAATCTTCTAACCATAAGAATATTTAATAATATTGTGATATATGACTTACTTTAGATGGCAAGCAAATTTCACTTTATAATAGTCTGCATGTGTTAGAAGTAAAATAAAAATAGTGATATATATATGTGTATATATGTATATATTTATATATAAAACCATTAAAGGGTTAAACTAGTTGTGCTTAGTGTTAAGCTTCTAAAAACTAAGGGTTAAACTAGTCTTGCTTAGTTTTAAGCTTCTAAAAACCAGTTTATTCAAAATCAAGGAAAGAGAAAAATCCTAACACATCATTGTTTATAGCAGCAACTACATTTTCCTTTGGACCATGTGCCTTTAAAATGTCTGAATACATTGCTCTGCAACTGTCGTGTGTGTTTAAAAGATGCCATAATTATTAGATACAGCTCTAGCACAGGTCTTAGGGATAAGCACCGGGGCTCCTGTACAAGGTAAAAAGCCTATGAAAGGCACCAAGCCACATCTGGATGGAGCAGCACGATGGAATTGTTGAGTACATTGACTCATCGGTACAAGCTGAAAATTATGCTTCCTAGCCTCCTGTGAACATGTTTTCTCATTTTTTATTTTTTTTTTAAATCGTGTCTTAGGATCTGCTTCAAAACACAGATGCCCACAAAAGAGCATTCCATGAAATCTACCGGACCAGATCTGTTAACGGGATCCCAGTACCACCTGATCAATTAGAGGACATGGCCGAGAGGTAAGAGAATGGCTGGTTTGAAATGAAGTGCCTTTTTTTAAAAACTCGGTGGTTGTTTCTTCCATTTCTTTTCTTTTCAATGAATTGACTGTTGGTTTTTTTTTTTAAACAGAGGTGCTTACATTTAGTACCTAAAAATTGAGCTCCCATAACATATGCTAAGAATGCTAACATCCTAATATGTTATTATTTGCAGAGAGTAAACCTGAATATCCCCACAGCCTGGAAATCACAGAAATGGTTTCTTCAGAGGCTGTATTTTTATTCAGCACCGTGAAGAACATTATGTAATATTGCAAAAACAGCTTATAAAAGAAACAGATGAGAGTTGTCTTGGCAGGGGAAAGAACTAAATTACATACTTAAATCAATCACGATTTGCCTTTAAATCCAGAGCTAGAAAAGGAATCAGAGCCCCTGATAGTGATTGATCAGCTAGAGTTTAGAAGACTTTGTGCTTGTATTATATTTAGCACTGACGTGTAACAGGTTAAATAAGCACTGCTCTGTTACTATTAGTTACTTACATTCTGTAAATTCTCGGTGTTTTATTTCTAGGTTTCATTTTGTTTCCTCCACATCAGAGCTCCACTTAATGAAAATGGAATTTCTAGAATTAAAGTACCGTCTGCTCTCACTGCTGGTTCTTGCAGAGTCAAAGCTGAAATCTTGGATCATCAAGTATGGGAGGAGAGAGTCCGTGGAGCTCCTTCTACAGAACTACATCGTAAGTCTCTCTGGTGCTTTGACAAAGAAATCAGAGGACACGTGGATTTAGCATTTAATACCTATCGGTTGCTTTGACGTTGTAATTTTTATCTTGAATTTAAACATGAAGGTACCAGTATGTTAAATGGGTTTGATAGAAGTTAGTAAGCTTTTCATGGTAACCTGAAATATACACTTATATTCTTTGGAAATACAGAAAGACTTAGCTTCATGAATCATACCGAACCATTGTGACTGGCTTTATTGCTTAAAAAAAAAAAAAAAAGTTTTTGCATTGCATACCCATGACTTTGATTGTGAGCTCACTATTGAAACTGAATTAAAATACTTAAAGATCATCCTCACGTCTCTAAGAAAGAATCATTAGTAGTTCAGAAAATTCTGTTATCCAAAAGGGGACTGTCTAGTTTTTAGGTTATTAGGTCCAGCATGTCTCTGAGTTTCATTGCTTCTTGTGTGCATTCAGGAAAAGTAAAATTCTGTCTGTGAATCTCTGTACCAATTAAATTTTTAAAGACTATCTTCTATTTTGGGCTGTCAGTATAAATAATTCTATATTTACATGGAATAGTAGCCTTGCGTTAATGAAGAAATTAGGTTGTTCTATCAGTTTTCATTACATGTAATTAGAGAGTTATTTATTAAAGGTAATTTATTTCTGTTAGCTAAACATACCCCCTCCAAATTTATCAGCAATACAAACTTGTTTTCAAAGTTCATATTCATAAGGCATCTCAGTCCTGTACTTCTCCACTTGTGTTTAATCACAAATTCAAACTGATAAATTAATAAGTTTAAAATACAAATCCATTTCTAACCTGACTAGTGAGCTTTGTAACTGGAATGATTGAATGTTGATTAAAACCATATCTTTGCTGAAGCATTCTAGAACCAGAATGTATTTTGCTATATTTTGATTACATTTTTAAAGTGATTACTGAACAAGATGCATTTGGAAAATAAATAGGTTTACAGTAAAATCTTCCTGTAGGTTTACTATAATTGTCTTGGAAACATTTGTCAAAAAATGTGAAATCTGTTATATGGTATGTTTCCCTTATTCATATTTAATTGTTATGGAAAGTCATGAAAAATCTTATTTTTTAATTTCAAGCAATTACGTTAGTCTTTTAAATATTAAATTACAGACATGCATTTATATTTTTGGATTTAGTCATGTCAAATGATACACTCTGAGCTCAGTAGGTAATTATGCAGATCTGTCTTTGTTCTAGCTATTTAAGGACAGCCAATCAGACTGAAATGCTTAATGGGGCTGTTCCACCAGCTTAATGTTCTAATACAATGATGTTAGTAATTCTCTTTGAACTTCTCAGATAAAAGATATGTAAGTAGAGAGTTGTTATAATGATAAAACTTTCATAAATATTAATTAAAGAAAAACAGTACTTCTGTTTTCTCCATGAAGAGAAGTTCACTAAGCTGCTAGATTTAAACTGCTACACAACTTAAAATACTTGGCAAACTTGATAATTATGCTACATATGTGACATTTTTATGACCATTTCTGCATATTCTTATTCCGTAGTGAAAAATACCGATTTATGGCTAACCCATCTTTTCTGAAAAGGGCCTTAAAGTATTTTTTTGTTTAATAGTTTTAATAACTGGGATGTTGTGTGTTGTCCATGAGCCCAGTGTCCTCCATGTGTGATCTTCTAACCCAGTGACAACCCCAGTGGCATTTTCACATGGTTTCACTGAGGGAATCAAGCCTTTCAATGCTCAACCCACACGTTTTAGGTGGCACAGTTGGTAAGAAGTAGAATCAGGATTTGAAATCACATCTTCCCGAACCAAAAGCTATGCTTAAGTACTGAACTTTTTACTAATCTAACAAAATTGGCTGTGAAAAGTTTTTTTTTTTTGAACTTAAAAGACCAAATAATTAACATGATCTCCTGTAGCTTAGTGAACTAAGGAGTATAGCTCATGTAAATATTAGTTCCATTTAATGTTAGCTCATATCTGACAATATTTTACACTAATATACTATAGCCTGATAGTGAGAGTTGTTATTATTTATGTTACAGGCAGCATGGTATTGGGGCAGGGGGTGGTGAGGTAGGAGAGATTGCGACATGATATTAATAGATAAAATAATTCATGTTACTAAATGCATGTTACATGGGAATGTGTTGAATCATGGTTCAGCTACTTACTACCCATGTGACTTTATAAATAACTTAATTTCTAGGAGACTTAGTTTTTCCCAAATTTTTAGTAATAATAATAATAATAATAATAATAATAAAAATAATAGGATAATAGGGGCTTTTGTAAGAAACAAAGATGGACACATATTGTTTTCCTTTCATCTCACACCCCTTAGAGCTTCTCTTATGCCTTTGGAATTTGTGAGAAAATAATTTTCTTTAGAACGGACCATTTCAAAGAGTGAAGACTTTCAAACAAAATAATAAAATCAAGTTCTTAAATCCAGTCCTTCCCTTGGTTTCTAAAAAAATTTATTGTAATGAGCCATATGCTGCTACATCATCTAATAACCAAAGTAATATGCAGGATGTAAAGGTTCCATAATTATCTCTTCCTTAGTTTGAATTCTCAATTCAGTCTTATTCATATGCAAAAAAATACATCATTTTTTAAAGGGTTAGAGAATCAAAAAATGTGCTTCCTACTTACCTCTTGTACTAGGTGCTCAGGTATGCAGCTGTTGTGAGCTAAAGAAATTCTTGGAAAATATTTCATGAATGCTTGTTAATTAAATCTAGGCCACATACTATTCATAAGAGATTACCTACTGTAATATAAGTCAGGAGATAATTGTTTTGGTTTTGCTGTCAGAATTGTTCTTGACATGGCCATGTTTGTTAACACATGCTTCAATTTTACTATGGAAGAAAGAAGATCATTCTTTTTCATAAAAGAAGAACTCTTAGAATTGTGGCCTATATGAATGCAACATAAGTAATGTGAATTTTTTTATTATTTGTAATTATTTTATCAATGTAAGTAGGCGATTCTGTTAAAACCTCTTCTCAAAGATGATTTTTAAAATATTAAATTACCTGGTTCAGCTCCATTCAAGTGAAATCAATAAGTGAAACTTACTTATTATCTCTACATTGATCTTCCACTAAGTAGAAGAGTAGAAGTTTAGTGTCTTCCACTAATACTTTGAATTTAGTGGGATAAAGAGGTATCTTAAGTTTCTTGAAGTGTTATCAACAATAACATGGCTTATTTGTTGAACTTGATATCCAAAAAGTAAGCCTTATTTTGAAAGAAATAAATTAATCCCATTATTATTTTAAGTATACTTTTGTGTTTACACCCTTCTGAGAGACTGTCCAGATAGCTCCTGGTGAAAAGGAGATTTAGCAGTCCTCCTACCAAAATGATATTAATAGATAAAATAATTCATGTTACTAAATGGATTTACTCTGTATTTGTTCTCGTGTTCATTCTTAATTAATTTGTAAACAACTCTAGGAAAGGCATATTTAATTAAGGCTTTCTGTCCAGACAGGTGCAATTTCCCATTCTTTTGACCCTTAGAACAATTGTTTTTCCATTAGCTTCTTGAAATTTGAGTCAAAAATAAATGGAGACTATTTTTTAAACATTGCCAAATATATTTATCTCTTCAGTGGTCTACAGTGTCTTACAAATTAGTTGTAACTTTCTTTTTTTGATCAAATTATGGTATGTTCATTTGGTTAAATTATGCTAAATTTAAATTACAGTAAGTTACTCTTCCCCCAGTTGGAGAACAGGGAAGGTTAATGAAGTAGAACAAAAGGCTGAAAAATTAATTAGCCAGACAACTATTGTTTTACTTCATTCTCAGACAAAAATAATACAGCCTATTAAGTTACTGAAGTAAATATTCATCATGGAATCCTTCATTCCAAGTAACTCAGAGCTTTCTCTATTCACTCTATTCCTGAAGAATAATTAATACATCAATAAAACATTTTATAAGCATAAAATGCTATGCAATGTGTTATGTATGTGATGCTTTTAAGTATTATCTTGCAATATGATAAACATTTATCAATGAAATTGAGGGATGTCTGTGAAATTTTTTATGAAGTTTTAGATCTGCACTCAAACATTTTGCATCTCCATATTAAGCATTCATCGGCATATTACACTGGACTTCAGCTGGTTTTTAAAGGCTAATTTGCATTTTATAATACACTAATCAAGTATTTTAGAGGATTCAAATCAGAGGAACTAATTATACTTAATAGAAATTAAAGAGCCTTTGGTGATATGTTGTTAAGTATAATTGCATTATTTTTTGGCTTTATAATAGCAGGACCAATCTTTGAAACAGGAGCTATTTCATATTTCCTGCAGTTAACAATAACATTTACCTAAGGATTTCTTGTGCGCTCTAAATTTTACAGTATCAGTTTGTAAATTACTATTACTCTAGTAATAGTAACAGTAATAGTAATATGTAATATGTAAATTACATACAGGTATAGATACATCTTATCTGTAATTTTTAAAAAAATTAATGTTTACTTCTTTTTGAGAGACAGAGAGACAGAGCAGGAGGGAAGGCCAGAGAGAGAGAGAGAGACACAGAATCTGAAGCAGGCTCCAGGCTCTGAACTGTCAGCACAGAGCCCAACACATGGCTTGAACTCACGAGCCATGAGATCTTGACCTGAGCCAAAGTTGGATGCTCAACCAACTGAGCCACCCAGGCACCCCAGTAATTTTTGTAATTGTAGATGAGATATGTGATTATTTAAAATTTTCCTACTAGTAAACATTTTTGTACTTTCTGTTTTGAGGAAAGTGTGCACTGTGCCATTTATTTGTAATCTAAGTTCCTCAGAGCCATCTTTCACTAGAATTAATGTTCAAAGAGC
This sequence comes from Lynx rufus, assembly GCF_022079265.1. Lineage (NCBI taxonomy): Eukaryota > Metazoa > Chordata > Mammalia > Carnivora > Felidae > Lynx > Lynx rufus. The sequence goes on from NW_025814878.1 coordinate 8,714,050, forward strand.
CACACAATCCCACAGCTGAAACACAGTTGGATACTAAAATGTTCTTCCAGATTTAGTGCTTTCTAAATGTTAGCCCCAGGTTGTCTGGAGAAACTTCAGTCTGTTCTAAAAACAAACCCTTGGGTGGAGAAGAAATAGAGTATTTTCTCAATAGTGCTGAGTTAGAATAAACGTGTGGAATCCGTTTATATTCTCAGAATAATCAGGTTATTTTATGGCAGTTGATTTAATTTGATGTATTTTTTAAAAAGGTTGAGGTTGGTAAATTTGGGCAAAATATCCATATATGTATCCTGAAGAAACTGACTTCGGTATTTCTACATATGCCTAGAATTTGCCATCTTCTAACCATTACCCCTTTCTAGTCTTTTATAGAAAATAGCAAGTTCTTTGAACAATATGAAGTGACATACCAGATCTTGAAACAGACAGCTGAGATGTACGTCAAAGCTGATGGTTCAGGTAAAAAACACTGACAGAATTTGTTGCGATGTTGAACGCAGTAGAATTTAGAACCTACAGGTTTCTGTGTGATCACATCATTTTTTGTTTTTTCCCCGAAGGATCTTTTTATGACCATGCCATTGGCCTGGAGAGCACATATTGGATTCACATATTGGATTCAGTCCCCTTGAGTTTGCGCAATGCCTGTCTAACCTGTGTAATAATGGGGTGTGTGTGTGTGTGCGCGCGCGCGCGCACCTGTGGTCTTCTGAGAAGGGGCAAAAGAAGTGTTCAGTGTCTAAACTGTGATTTTCTAACCTATTTGCAGTTCTGCGGATTAAGTGAAAAAAACAGTAACTTGAGTATCATTATCAAGTAAATGAAAAGTTAGTGTGGATACACAAATTGTAACTAACATATGTTGGCTTCATTTTGTAAATATATCTGTCATATTGAATCGAAAATGAACTGTAGCATTTGTGATCAATACTATATATGTGAGCATCTCTTTGAGTACATACAAAATCTGAACAAATATATATGTCATTTATTGCATCCCACTTATCAAAAATTTTAAATATATTATCACCTTTAATCTTTGTAAACAGCTGTGAATATGGTATAACACATCCCCAGCATTTGCTGAATAAAATTCTAACATTTCATCTGTTAACTTCATAATCTGAAGAAGAATTGTAAGTGCAAACCAGTATATAGACCATAGAAAAAAGGTTTGGTAGATTTCAAATAAAAAGTAAGGATTCTATTTTGGTTGATCTGTTTTAGTGGAAGAAGCCGAGAATGTGATGAAATTCATGAATGAAACCACAGCCCAGTGGAGGAACCTCTCAGTAGAGGTCAGGAGCGTGCGAAGCATGCTGGAAGAAGTCATCGCGAACTGGGATCGATATGGCAACACTGTGGCTAGTCTTCAGGCCTGGCTGGAGGATGCTGAGAAAATGCTAAATCAATCAGAGCATGCCAAAAAGGTAATGTCGCTTCCTACAAGAGAAACTGAGTACACACGAACTTAGAAATGAGTCTCTCAAAGCATAGTTCTCTAGAGACTGTTATATCTTTGCAAGTCTGACTCAAGAATCTTGACTTGCCTGAAAAACTGTGCCTTCAGGTTAGTAAATTCCTTTAGGCCAAGAAATGCATTGCTTTATAGAAGTTATATTAAAACAGTTCCCTATCTGATCAGTTCAGTGTTTTGCTTTTGTGTTCAGAAGAGGAGGAACCGATGGCGGGACACCCAAACCCAGTGGGCAACAGAGGTCGCTATACTCACTATAAAGTCTATACTTGAAAGGCTCTGACCTCTGTGGATTTCCTAATTGAAGAGAGGATAACATAATAGTGACTCTGTATAATGACACATGCCAGTTGAACATCTGGGCCATCACGTTTTTGTCTCTTTGGATATTCTTTTTTGCATTTTATCAACCCTCAGTCAAAGGCCTTTTTCCGGGCAAGAATGATCTTTTTCCTTTGATTCCAGGTGTGTATGTGTGTGTTCAAGAGTTACTGTTTTGCTTTAATGTCACTTACATTAAAATATCACATAAAATGGATTTATTATGTACTTCTTAATGGGAATCTGGCATTTTCCCATGAAAAATCAATTTATAAGTAAAAGATATTAAAATGCCAGACTCCCATTAAAAAAGTATAGTAAATACATTAGAATTAGTGCTTACTGTCCAAGATCAGTTCTTGTGTAATTGCGTTTTGAGAGTAGATGCATTGTTTTTAAATGTTTACCACTCTGTATTTCACCCAGATGAAAAATTCTTGTGTAGCTGAGGATGACAAGAATTGTATACCCATACAGATTTTGGCTTTTCTGATTAGACTGACAATGCCCTAGTAGATGTCATATGTGTTAATTTCATCCAAGGGAATATAACCACCAGAAACAGAAGTGTTCTCATCTATTTATGTGGGAAGTCCTCCCACACATGGTTTTATAAAATAGATTTTGAATTCTCTTTGGTATTCTTGGTTTATACTGTGGTGTATGTGTATAAGTATGTACAAGCACACATGTATTAACTTGAAATCAGCAGAAGACTGCTTCATTGTCAGGGGAGTAACTTTAAACGAATAAAAAAGGATGTTACTGTATTCAGTGTTCCTGGCCCAGATATTTAATTAAAAAATTGTTTTCAATGGTTTATATCCATGATTGTTAATTATCTTCATGCACAATATTCAGATTTTAAAATCAAAGGTAATAGGTCAAAGGTTTATTTATAATCCACAAAGAAAACTATACATTAGTCTAAAATGTTGTACCTTTTATATGACTCTGGCACTGGTGTTTACCAGCCTGAAGACTGTACAAGTCCTTTACACAACAAAAATTCGTTTTTTTATCTGTAAAATAGAAATGACAGAAAATGGTCATTATGTGTTTGTTTGTTTGTTTGTTTGTTTGTTTTTGTCTTCAGCAAAAGATATGGCCAAGCCGTTCTTATAAAGCGACACTCAGCATTTCTAGCTCCTGTTTTTCAACCTCTCTATTGAAAATTGCATTTGGAAAAAGAACTAAGATTTACCTTAAAATTTGCACAAGTTTAGAACAAAGATATTTCACATCGTCTGGTTACTTCCATATCATTTGTTGGGTTTTCGTTTGTGGCTTACAGTAATGTGCATCGTTTATTGTTTAGGATTTTTTTCGAAACTTGCCTCACTGGATACAGCAGCACGCTGCCATGAATGATGCTGGCAATTTTCTAATTGAAACATGTGATGAAATGGTTTCCCGAGATCTTAAACAGCAATTGCTATTGCTCAATGGACGGTGGAGGGAATTGTTTATGGAAGTCAAGCAAGTATGTCTTTCAAATCTATGTATGCTTAGAACATGCATGTGTTACAAACATGCTGATAAACAGTCCGTTTAGAGGCTGTTTTATTGTTGCAGCATGGACTTATTTAGGCAGAGTGCAGATGTGTTTGGAACTGTTATGTTTATTTTGGGTCCTTTATTCTTTCCCACTTACACATTACAGAAATGTATACTTTGGTTAAGGATTGTATTGACATATGGGGCCTCATGTTTGAAATCATAATTCTTCACTTCTGTGCTAGTTTTTTTTTTTTCACAGTAATTGGACTTCCTTCAAGTGTATCTAAAATAAGAATCAGGAATCAGTCTTTCTTACCATATAACAATTCTAGAAAGTATGTAAATGTGAGGGTTACAGGCTCCCAGAGGTCGGGCTTAACTGATTTTCCGTGTTGTGCTTCTCCCTTTCCTTAACAGTATGCTCGGGCTGATGAGATGGACAGAATGAAGAAGGAGTATGCAGACTGTATTACTGTCCTGTCTGATTTTGCAACTGAAGCCCATAAGAAACTTTCTGAACCCTTAGAAGTCTCTTTTATTAATGTCAAGTTATTAATTCAAGACTTGGAGGTGAGGGGGTTTCTGGACAACAAAGTGAAAACCTGTTCTGTTGTGAAACGAAAGATCATTCATGTTACTCAGATGGTTGCAAAGTTTTCCTGTCTCCTTGGCACCCTTCTGACATGTGTGCATATCCTGATTTGCACCTCAGAATTAAAGATTGCATTTAAATAAAAAAATTTATTTGAATTTTTTAATGCTCTATTTTTTTAAAGGTTAATTTATTTGAGAGGGAGAGAGAAAGCGAGTGAGCATGAGGAGGGAGGGGCTGAGAGAGAGAGGGACAGAAGGTTCAAAGCCGGCTCAGCGCTGACAACTGTGAGCCCAGTGTGGGGTTCAAACTCACCAACTGTGAGCTCATGACCTGAGCCGAAGTCGGAAGCTCAACTGACTGAGCCACCCAGGCACCCCTCTGTTTGAATTTTTTAAAGATATGTTTTGACCATACAGTAACTTCAAAATAGGTTTGTTTTTTTTTTAATTCAGAGATTTTTTTTTTTACAACCAAATTACAAAGGACTAGGAGAAAACAGGAAACATCTACATCCAACACCTCTACATAAATGCCTCTACTCTAACAAATTTATTAAATGAATTGTGCTATTTGCATATTTTGAGAACCTTGCAGCTCTCAAAAATGAAGTAGTAGAGGAATATGTAATGACATGGAAAGCTTTTCTAATATACTATTGGGAAAAGCAAAAAACAATATCCCCTTTTTTTGTGTAAATATAAAAAAATGGGTGTAAGTACACAGAGGGGGAAATGTTCATGATATAGTGATGGATGTTGGCTCTGGTTAGCACTGAGTGAGAAGCCTGGAAGTAACTTCAGTTTTCTTTTTCTTATCTCTAATTCATAAATTGTCTACAATGACCGTGTGTTGCTTTTTTTAAGATAAGTTGTATAATTGTTAAGGTCAGAGCAATTGCCCCAAATTAACATGCATTTACTTGATTTATGATGTTTACATACTACATTCACACATATATTTTGGAAGTGTAAACTTGATGCTTACTTAAGGATTTATGGTTGCTTTTAAAGGAAAGCTTTTATCTATTTTTAATATGATCTTACCAATATATAATATATTAGCAAAGAAGGAAAGCAATAACTGGAATCTCCAAAAGTTTCTTACAAGTATAGGATTTCATACAGTACACATTGATTTTTGTTCAGCCTTCTGCAGAATTCTGAAATTAAAAGGAAATGTACGTTGTGGTAATGTAGCTGTTTCAATGGCTCCTGCAGGACATTGAGCAGCGGGTGCCTGTAATGGATGCTCAGTACAAGATGATTACCAAGACCGCACACCTCATTACCAAGGAGAGCTCCCAAGAAGAAGCCAATGAAATGTTTGCAACCATGTCTGGGCTCAAAGAACGGCTAACCAAGGTGGGAAAATATGTTAATGCGAGGGGCCAACACTGCCTTGCGCGTGCCTATACCTCCTCTGGCCAACACACTCATGGGCAAAGTCTTTACCTGTTAAGAGATCATCCTTTTGTTGTTTATTGGGATTCTTGATTTAGTAACTTTGCCATTTAGGAACTTGGTCATGAAGTTTAACAAATGAAACTATGGAGCTGATGTCAAGTAATACCTCTGTTAATTTGGAAGTACTAGGAGGTTTATTTTAATAAAATCGATCGGTCTCTTCTGGAGAAATAAGGGGTCAGTGAAATGTCATCCAACAAGGGGGGGAGATAAGGAAGAGGAAGGAAGAGGAAGAGATCATACATTTAAATGAGAAAGAGTTCCCAAATGTCCTTTTTATTGAGGTTTATTTGACTGTTCTAAGAGTATTTATGCTATTTTCTGTGTGAATAGCCCAGAACGTGGAAATTCTGCTCTCTTCAGCTCACGGAGCTCACCTTAGACTTAAGATATATACACTTGTGCCACCCGTGTACAGGGAACCCAGTGAACACTAAACACCAGCCATAAGACTTTTCTGTTCTATTGGGGGATTTTCCTTAAGAGCTTTGGAAGGTTCCATTGGGATTTCTTATCTACCTGAAGTTGAGTTTTATGCAGATGGTATCGTTTGCATTTCAGTAATTAATTTTTAATAGGAGGTGGGAGGTAGTATAAATGAAGAGGAAAATTTTGTAATGAACAATTGAGAAACAGAGGAAAAGACAGCAGAAAAACCTGTAATTTAGGAGAGAACAAGCAGAAGGAGAATAACCCACATGAAGTCAGTAGTGGGCAATTAATGAAAAGAGGAATAAATGAGATAAGTGGAAAAAGGAAGAATCATGGTATTGAAAAAAAGAGAACACTTCATTCATATATTAGAATGTTAATTTGTAATTCTTTTTATTTTTAACATTCAAGTTAAATGTTATCTGTAAAGATTGGGTACAATTCAAAGTCAACGTTACTGATTTGATAACCTTCAAACAGCTTTCAGAGCCATATCTTGGGCTTGCACATCTTAGCCAAGGCCAAGTTTAATGATTTAAGGTGACCTGTGAGAAAGCAGATTCCACCTTTGAGCACATCTAAGTCATTCTGCTTTTTTAAGCTACTGCTTCAGTTGTAGCATCTTAGTAAGTGTTCAGCTGTATCTAGGAAAGATTTATAAAGCACACTGACTTTTAATTTATTTTTATTTATTTTGATGTTTATTTACTTATTCTGAGAGAGAGAGACAGAGAGAGAGAGAGGGAACGTGAGCAGGGGAGAGAGAGAATCCCAAGTAGGCTCTGTGCTGTCAGTGCAAAGCCCAACATGGGGCTCCATCTTACAAACCGTGATATCGTGACCTGAGCCAAAATCAAGAGTCAGATACCTAACCAACTGAGCCACCTAGGCACCCAGAAACCAACTGATTTTTATACGTGTTAGCAGATTCTCTTTTGTTCAGAATCATTTTAGAAAAGCCTTGTTGCAGTAGATCAGTAGCTTTCTTTTGGTGAGTTTACCCTTTAGGCAGTGTATCTGAGAGCATGAGAATATTCATAATTTAAGAAAAAAGAGAATGGTCTATTAACAAGTATTCCATTTCCTTTCGTTGGTTCCCAAAAGTATGAATAATATTTTGGGAGCAATTCTAAGTAAAATGAGTGGGGACAGGAAGTTCTTAGAGAACTACTTGATCCTGCATTCCAACATGAAGGTGTTAAGACAGAAACTTTATGGATCTCTTGATCTCCAGGAACGTATGGCCTCATCGTGAAGATCAAGCTAATATTAATACAAGTGTAGGGGCACCTGGGTGTCTCAGTGGTTGAGGATCCGACTCTTGAGTTTGGCTCAGGTCATGATCCCAGGGTCATGGGATGGAACCCCGTGTTGGGCTCTGTGCTGAGCATTGAGCTTGCTTGGGATTCTCTCTCCCCTGCTTGCACGCTCTCTTTCTCTCTAAAAAAAAAAAAAAAAAGAGTAATACAAGGGTATAAAGTAACAGCATTTTTTAAAAGACAAGTGACAGATGAGGCTGGGTCAGTTCAGACTAGGGAGACATCCCCTGGCTTGGGAACCTTTGTAAATAAACTGGTACATGACTTGTGCGCTTGGGGTGAGTAAGATGATTGGCAGAGGGTCGTGACACATGTTGCTGGGGGAGGTAGGGAAGCACAAGGCCTGTCTGGGAAGAATGAGTCAGCCAAGTTACAGGTCTGTCCGGAGTTTAGGGTTCAAGTTGTAGAGACCTTGAAAATAAAGTTGGAAAGTCAGTCTAGATAACGTCATTCATAATGATCTCAGGTCAGGTTTTGAGGCGGAAATGAAGATAAGTTGCACAGTTTATGAAGGAGAATTCGATGCCATCTGGCTCACTAACAGCCTCGTTTAGATGGGAGGGTGCCATCCAGATGGACCCTTTAGATGAGTCTTCCTGGGAAAATTCTGTGGCATTTATTTGTCTCAGTGATTGAGTAGTATTGTGTTTTTATATCAAAATGTAACAGTACAAAGGAAGTATCATTAAATAAGAGTCTTTGGAGATCTGCAAGCACCGAATGACGGCTTCGCTGAAGAAAATGTTCTCAGAGGTGTGAACAGTGCCCTGAGCTTGTGGTGCTTAGTGGCGTTTGACGGAATTTTTGTTTTTGTCTTTTTAAAGGTCAAAGAATGTTGCCCTCCACTCCTTTATGAGTCTCAGCAGCTGTTGATCCCATTGGAAGAACTGGAAAAGCAGATGACGTTCTTTTATGACTCGCTTGCGAAAATCCACGAAATTATGGCAGTTCTCGAGCGTGAAGCCCAATCCAGTGCCCTTTTTAAACAGAAACATCAGGTAAGGGAAAGTCCCCATGAGGAGACATGGTTATTTTTAAAGCGTGTGTAGTGGGACTGAGGTGGTGCCCACAGTGGCAGGAATTCAGTTAGGACAGGAGACATTTTTCTAGAGTAGCGCTGGCAACTCAAAACAAAAATACACATCTTGTCCAAATATGAAAACCCTGTCCACTAGAGATAAAATAAAATGTATCTATCTATGTGAATTTACATAGAGATAAAATTTTTATAACCAAATTAAAAATTTTTTTTATTTTTATTTTTTTTTTATTTTTTATTTTTTTTTATTTTTTTTTCAACGTTTTTTATTTATTTTTGGGACAGAGAGAGACAGAGCATGAACGGGGGAGGGGCAGAGAGAGAGAGGGAGACACAGAATCGGAAACAGGCTCCAGGCTCTGAGCCATCAGCCCAGAGCCCGACGCGGGGCTCGAACTCACGGACCGCGAGATCGTGACCTGGCTGAAGTCAGACGCTTAACCGACTGCGCCACCCAGGCGCCCCCCAAATTAAAAATTTTATGTATTTAGATATATATAAAAGTAAACAGTTGCATTCTATTTCTATCTGGTGTCTATAATCTATGTCTTTTTTAAATCTTTTTTTTTAATGCTCATTTATTTTTGAGAGAGGGCAAAAGAATGTAAGAAAGGAAGAGACAGAGAGAGAGGGAGACACAGAATCCGAAGCAGGTTCCAGGCGCTGAGCTTTCAGCCCAGAGCCTGATGCGGGGCTCGAACTCACAAACTGAGATCATGACCTGAGCTGAAATAGGACGCTTAACCGACTGAGCCACCCAAGTGTCCCTATAATCTGAGTCTTAAGAGATCTTTTCTTTGCCTCTGAGATTATACAATCATAAAGTTCTGGGAATGTGTTTGGAGTGATAATTATTTTTCTTTGTCTCAGTTTTAGTAAGCAGATCTCCCTGCAGAACAGCTTCCCTCTCTTGAAGTTAATTGACTTGTTTAGGTGGTTTATTACAAATGACCCCATCCATCAGAGGAGGGTGAAACTTAACGGGCAAAAGGTTTGCCACTGCCTTCATTGAAAAAGATTCCTGGAAGGAAGGCACCATCACTTAGTAGAAAGAGCCAAGAGTATCTGAAGTGTCATGTAGATATTTGGATCATAGATCTGATGTAACAAATTACAAAGCCTTGATTAGCTTTTATGCTTAAAATGCAGGTAATAATACCTAGTTGAGAGCTTATTGTGAAGATTACATTAGATATTCTATAATGTACTTAGCACACAGTGGCACATAATATGTACTATATAACTAGTTATTATTATTATTATTATTATTGATAATAGAGCCATGATGATTATACCACCAAACCCTGTTCTAGTGGGCTCTCATCCTATTGGATAAAGATTGTCTCTCACTTTGAGTCAGGTTGCCGTGTCTCACATTCTCAAATCACTATACATTGCCACCAAAGAATCCTTCCACAATTAAAATAACATTTGATAGTTTAGTAATAATAATACTAATAATATTTAATAATATATTTGTTAACATATGTTACTCTCTGACCTCCTAAATCTTCAAAAGGAAGAAGTGTGTCCTTATTCCATTTTGCCAAAACAAAACAAAACCCTTGGTCTTAATATTTGCATCTAGATTCCCAAAACCGGTATCCAAATGAGCAGTTTGAAATACTTTTACAAAGCAGTTGAGGATGTCAAAATGCAAATAGTGTGGCGGCTTCAAGTCAAAAAGTGACTGTTGGCCTTTGGGCTAATTTCCATGCATCTATCAACTGTAGAAACCACTATGATGCCAGGTTACGAAGCAGAGGTGGAAAGCCCTGGGTCACCATGGCTTCTCATCCGGTGACTGTGTGACACCTACATGTCCTCCCACACCCACCAGGCTGTTGCCTTTTGTGGTTAGGGTCTGGGGTCCCTCGTTTTGTTAATGAAAGGTTGACTGACAGCTTGTGAACCTTAGGAATTCAAATGTGCCTTTTGGGATACACAAATGATATGTAATTTGCTGCAGCTCTTTCAGTAAAGTATAATGTGCATGGGTGTTAAATTTATTTAGTCAGATTAAAACCTAATATGTAGATTAATTTTGTGATTGTTCTCTCAGTAAACCAAAGGCCTATGAGTTGGATGGACAAAGCAGGCACTAGAGAAATAACAACTTTGATGCCCTTTCATTTTCTTAATGGTAATAGCACAGGCATGAAATATATAAAAAAATCTCGAAAAGCTCAATGTGACATTTAAATGCCTTATATAAAAAGCACTGACTTCGGTGATTGCTTCAAATTGAGCTCTTCTGAAAAGAAACACTTCTCTGTACTTTTGATTTTACTTATAGCTGATTAATGGCCTAAAAGCTATATAATGTTGTTCTTATTGTTTTGTAATGGTTCCTCTCTTTCCTTCTTTTTCTCACTGTTTTAAATACTATTGTTGTGGGTTTCCTTTCCCTGTAGGAACTGTCAGCTTGTCAAGAGAGCTGTAAGAAAACCATGACGCAGATTGAGAAAGGCAGTCAAAATGTTCAAAAGTTCGTGACCTTGAGCAGTGTGTTAAAGCATTTTGATCAGACGAAGCTGCACAGACAGATTGCAGATGCCCACGGTGCTTTCCAGGTAAGCTCTCTCCGTGCTATAGAGACACGAGCCAGGGAAAAATACAAGGAATGAGGACATCTAACCATCACGTGTCATGCTTCCACTCTTGCTAAATGTCTTGCCTACTGAGGTTTGGAACCAATCATTTTACTTGTTTTCTTAATATTCATCAATGTTAAAAAGGAGTTGATTACTCTCATAATGAAATGTATTCCTTCCAAGTGTTTTTTTTTTTTAAAGAAACAATACTCTTTAACAAAATGATGCTTTCAGTAATCTGGAAGCAGCATCACATTATGATTATTTTTTAAATCAAGAATATGGTGAAGAAAATTGGAGACTGGAAGAAACATGTGGAAACCAATAGTCGCTTGATGAAGAAATTTGAAGAGTCTCGAGCAGAGTTGGAGAAGGTGCTACGGATCGCTCAGGAGGGCCTGGAGGAAAAGGGGAACCCAGAAGACCTCCTGAAGAAACATACAGTGAGTTTATCCTTCATGGGGCACTTGAGCTGAGGACATGGACAAGTGGTCTTGGGTGAAAAGTAAAAAGTGTGCTCCGATCTAATACTGAGTGTTTGAGGAGAACAGGGAAGAAGAGGTGAGTTAGGGAGGCAGAAACATTTTAGGTTATGAGATCTAAAGAAAAGGGCAGCAGCAAAAAGAACTTCAAGGGCAACTGATGAGCAGTATTATAATTGGCCATTCCTAAGTCCCTGAGGGAGTAGAGAGTTATAGGATATAGAATTCAGGCTCTCCAAATGACTATTCATTGTTAGGTGAGAAATTTTTACGTAACCAACATAACTCTTTTTAAGAGATAATTTTAGGTGGATGGCTAAGTCTCTGTGCTCATTTCATGAATCCTCCATATTGTAGAATGAACACCACGTGCCTTGAAGTTTGGTAGCTGATCCACAGCTTGTCCTATCGTGAAGCCATCTTCCTGTTAATCATACTCATTTAAGTCATTTCAGTATTAAAAATGTTAGTGATCAACGCCAAGTGGAGATGATGGCCCCTCTGAGAACATGTACTTTGAGTTATTTTCCCTGAAATTCCAGTGGATATTTGTATGAACCACACTACCGCATGATGACTGCAATATATTTGTGACGCAGCTGACTGTGATGTCTGTGACCAGCCAGCATCTCCTTCAGTTTAGACGCGTGGTGCCGTGTGGCACTTTCTGGTTTGAACCACTGTTGTTTCAAAATATCTCCGCGGACATACTCCTGAGTCTGTGTGAGACTTGGTCATGCGTCGATGTGCACACGTGTTGTATTTATCAGCATTGTGTGCCATATATTTATGCATGCACTGGGTGCTTAAGCAACGGGCACTTATTTTCTCACAGTTTGGGTTTGGTGAGGACTCTCTTCCTGGCTTGTAGATGGTCATTCTCACTTTCTTCTCGTAAGACAGAGATAAATAGGGAGCAAGATCTTTGATGTCTCTTCTTATAAGGGCACTAATTCCATCATGAGGGACCCACCCTCATGACCTCATCTCATCACCCCATAGGCCTCATCTCCAAATTTCATTACACTGGGGGTTAGGGGTTCAACATAGGAATCTGGCAGACGTCGGTGGGCACAGTTCTGTCCGTAGCCTGTGGGGTCGTGTGTATTCACCTGGATGTGGATGGAAATGGCTCATAATGAACCAGCAGGGCCTGAGACACATTGCAGCTAGGGTATGAGGAATTGCAAGGCTAAACACTAGTTTCTGTTCTGCTCTTCTGACTTTACCAGAGAGGAATGAAAACTCTATTATAGGGAATCAAGGTTTTTGGCCCCTTGGCCTTCCAGAATATTCTGCCAAATTTGAAAACTGCAAAGATATTTCTTTCTAAAAAATGAAAAGCACTAGTTGAATTTCAGATGTGGTGGCTTCTGACTCATAACTATAGATAATTATAGTTCATTCCTTAAAAAAAAAAATCATAGTTGCCAGCAAGGTTTAAAGAGGGCACTGGCTGGCTAACGGGCTCGTTTTGAGGCGTGACTGCCTGACTGTATGGTGTGTAGATGCTGCCTTTTATTCTGTCTGACACTCGTAACCACCTCCCCCTCCACGCCAGGAATTTTTCAGTCAGCTGGATCAGAGAGTGCTCAATGCTTTCCTGAAAGCTTGCGACGAGCTCACTGACATCCTCCCTGAGCAGGAACAGCAGGGCCTGCAGGAAGCTGTTAGAAAGCTCCATAAACAGTGGAAGGTGAGTCAGGACATAATGGATGCACAGACATAAGTACGTATCATGCATGATGGGACAGAGCATGAGGGGATTAAGGTTCGATTGTAAGAGAAATGTAGAAAGTCATGGAAGGTCACCATAGTTACTTCTCCCACTGAAAAAAACTGAACTTGAATAAAGCATGATAAAGTATGAGAGAATTTTGTTTTTCTCATTTTTTTAGTAGCATCAATTTTATCATATTACTTAAGAGCACTCTTTTTCTTTTCCTGCGTAGGTTTGGGGATAGGAATGACAAGGGCATTTAACTTATTCAGCAACATCAGTAAACCCACTTAAATAAATTATGTTAGAGATACTATAATAACATTTTGCTGTTTTCAAGGATTTTACCATCTGGTTTAGATTGTTACGACCTCAGAAATGTAAATATGAACATTTATTAGTTAAGGACTCAGCAATGAACATAGCATGATCCATTTCCCCAAAGAGCTTCGAGTCCAGTGGGGAAGATAATTAGTTGCAGATAATGAAAGTACAATATATAATAAGTCCCCAAAAGTGTAAGTAATACATATGAAAGCTTTTGTAGAGAGAAGTGGGCCTACTTGGGGAGTGGAAAGGAGTGAATCAAGTAACTAGTTTTGAGCTTGGATTTTAAAGAAGCAGCAGGGGTCTGGGGTACATGGGAGGGAGGAGTAACAGCAACTGGAAGAGGGAGAGAGCAGGAGAGAAAGCACAGAAGTTGGGGATGTAGGGATCCACTTGGCGGGTCTAACCTGAGTGCCCCACACTGGACTCATCACATGGAAGTCGATTTCAGAATCGAAGGCTGTCTTCCCCAGCCTGGAGAAAACCTACTCTAGCAACAGGTTGACCAGTGCTATCACGAGGTCACAGGGAGTGGCGAACTTCATGTGTGTTATATGAAGAAGTCACGGGGTCTGAAAGATAGGCAACCAAAACACTTTCCATCAGGTTTTGTGAATCTCTGGATTTTTTTGTTTTCTCCATCTCAGTAACATAGGCTATAAAATCAGCTCTATGCATAGGAAAAACTCAGTTAAGGACATAATTTTTTACTTGCTAAATTTGAAAATTAAAAAATCCTTAAACCCAAGTTTTCTAATATGTCTTTAAAACTTAAAATATCATAAATGTATTATAGAATAGAGATTCTAAATGAAAGCTGTATTTATTTTATACACACACACATTCACAACATTAAGCTCTCTAGGATATAATCTGGTCTAGTCTTTCCATAGCCCCAGATCATCTTTCTCATCAGTTATCTTAGTATTTTATTTTAAAAGTAACCTTTTAAATACCATAGCATAGGGGTACCTGGGCGGCTCAGTCAGTTAAGTGTCCAACTTCACTTCAGGTCATGATCTAAAGGTCCGTGGGTTCAAGCCCCACGTCAGGCTCTGTGCTGACAGCTCGGAGCCTGGAGCCTGCTTCGGATTCTGTGTCCCCCTCTCTCTGTGCCCCTCCCCTGCTTGTGCTCTGTCTCTCAAAAATAAATAAACATTAAAAAAATTTATAAATACCATAGGATACAAGTTAGCTAAAACTAATAATTGTAAGCCTGAAGGTAATCATATAGCTTATTCTTATATCAGAAAGAACATAAAACATTTCATGTTGCTTGCGTGCTGACTGCCCTGTTTACTTGAGGAATGCTCTAAGGAAAGAGACATGGCAGGTAGTCACAGGTGTGGGCTGTTTCACTCTGGCATTTTTACTAATAAAAGTTTTCTTATCTTCGCCTTTTGTGTAGTGAGTGTAATATAGGTTCTTCCTATCTCACAGGGTCGTTGACAGAATTAAAAAAGACATATGCTGGGGAGAGGGTATGTGGAATCAGGGCGTGATTTAAATTTAGATTCAAATCTAGCTTTTCTACTTACCCTTAGCCTCAGTGGTCTGACCTGTAAAATAGGAATATTAATATTGTGTGAGGCTGTTGTAAAAATTAAATAGAATAATCCCTGTGAAACATGTGCCCCCCAGGCAGAAAGGATTCATTGCGGTCCCAATACTTACTTGGAAGTGTACAAAGCACAATGGCCAGGTGCAGACGATAGTGATTAAATCACATTGGACCCCAAGGGAATATTTTATGGTTTTTGCCACTTCAGTTGAAAATGTGTGTAATCAGAAATGGTATCATATTTTTAAAATATTCCTATGGGATGTAGGACCTTCAAGGAGAAGCCCCATATCATTTGCTTCATCTGAAGATTGATGTGGAGAAGAATAGATTCCTAGCTTCTGTAGAAGAATGCAGAACTGAGCTGGATCGAGAGACCACGCTGGTGCCCCAGGAAGGCAGTGAAAAGATTATTAAGGAGCACAGGGTACGTCTCACACACCCCACGCGCGGGCACGCCAAGTCACATTGTCACCTAAAGGATACAGCCGGTACTTTGGTTTGGGTCTGAAAACACGAAATAGCTTAATTACTTGATACAAGTAGATTAAATGGGAATCTTCTATGAAAATAGGAAAGTACTGTGTGGATCCTCACAGGGATTATATAAACGTTTATTGCTCATTAGATTTTCTTCAGTGACAAAGGTCCTCATCATCTTTGTGAGAAAAGGTTACAGCTTATTGAAGAACTGTGTCTGAAACTCCCCGTCCGGGACCCAGTAAGGAACACACCTGAAACCTGTCACGTGACTCTCAAAGAGCTCAGAGCTGCCATTGACACCACCTACAAGAAGCTCGTGGAAGACCGGGACAAGTGGAAGGACTACACTAGAAGGTAGTTGTGGAACTCTTTCTGGAGGCGGATCTGACCTGTCCTAATACTGTTAATTCCGAGATCAGTGCAAAACAAGTAATGATGCATGTTTTGTCTTCAGCAATAAAGAAAATCAAATCGTGCGATCTTGCCCAGGCTCTTATATAAAAATGCTTCATTTAATAAAAATGGGCGTCAGTCAGAAACAGAGTGAAGCACTTTATTTGTGAGTGACCCAGATGTTATCTCTTTGAAGCGAATTTGCAGTTCCTTGCTCCCCGGTTCCCTCATAGTACTAGAGGGGGGGCCTCTGCCTCTGGGTTTCTGTCTCCATCTGCTGGAGACAGAAGAGGCCAGACCTCAGGTGCTTCCTTCCTCCACGTGCTCAGGCCCTGGGACACATCGTTTTCCTTAGCTGAACTCTATCTACTCTGCCTTCTCTTTCCTCCTATGTGAAAAGTGCCCAGAGGCACCCCTGCCCCAAGCTTCATGGTAAAGGAACAGCTCCTAGAAAATTTGTTACTTGACTTGCTAATCAGTTGATGGTTAAACTTCCATGAATAAAGTCAAAAGAGAAAATGTATTTTAACCACTGGGATATTTTCTCCCTTTAATAAGAAGATACTTGTGTTATTTCAGAATTTCTGAGTTCTCATCTTGGATATCTGCAAAGGAGACACAATTGAAAGGGTTTAAGAATGAGCCCATCGATACCGCCAACCATGGAGAGATTAAACATGCCGTAGAGGTTAGTTCTGGGCCATATTTTGTGACTGGAAAATTTTCACTAATAAGAAAATTAATGGTAGACAAATGATATATTTTTTTTCTTTCTGTAAAAAAATTAAGTTCTCGAAAACTGTCTTAAAAAGAAGTCTCCTCATGTTACTGTAGAGAAGAAGTATGGAGGATTTTCTATTGAATTGTTGTTAGCTTTGAGACTTAGTCATACTCAGGGGTACCTCTAATACATCTTTAGCTAATGGGAAATCTTGAGAGGAAAATTGCATGCGTGGGCACATAACACAGCAGAGATTTAAGAATTGTTGCGGAAAAACAAGAACACTATAGGTTTTTATACATTTTCAGCCATTCCAAAGGCAGCTCACAGAATGAGGGAATTGGGCAAGGTCTCTAAGCATCATTTCTCATGTCACATTCAGTCTGGATCGGATCAGCTCTGTGAGCGTGGGTACAGCCTGATAAACGGAGCCAGCGGACAGAACCTCAAGCCTGAACCCCAGTTCGCATCCTGTGAATGACCACAGCAACCTCCTCCTCCTTAGCATGGCCTATTCTGTCTTATAGGCACACGCCATTGTGCAAATCCTTATCTTTCAGCGTTTTGAGCTCATGCAAGTCACGTAGTAGCTGTTAATGAGAACGTGTTTCCTTTCTATTCCTATCTTCTGAGGTCCACGTTTTTCTAGTAAATTTATAATCCCTGTAAATGCTAGAGATCCTCAATAATGTCATGCTCTACCCATAGGAGGATATCTATATTTGTCATTGGTTGCTATTATATAGTACCAAAAAAAAAATTCACATCTTAGAATGAAGAGATCGCTTGGTTGTGGAACTGGTCATTTTCTGTTTGTGTGAATGTGCCCTGGAAGGTCCTCTGTAGCAGCACCTTGGGTTTCCTCATGCACCCGGAGCGTGTGTAGGAGGGAAAGGCTTCCCAGATCATCCCTCCCACAGTTCCCAGACCTTACAAGGGCCGAGGCCCCAGAATATTTCTGGCCTTGTCCTGGCCAGTAAGCCCTCCCTTCCTGGATTAGAGCTGTGCTCCTATTTGCACATCCTACTATCTGGAGAACTGACTTCAATAAAGTCACAAAAATGAGGCATAGAATCTAAGTCAGTTAAGTTAAAATCAATTTTTAGGGCATCCATAATAATATTCAACAACTAAACTCTTCAAACAAAAAGAAATCAGCTCATTAAAAAAAGGGCTCTTTCAACCTTTTTTCTTTTTCTAAAAATATCATATTCCTTCCAGCTAACAGAAAATAAGATAATATATAATTTCCAATTTTGGTATCACATATTTTTCTATAGTACTTTTAGAGGCATTTTTATTTGTGATCAAAGGAATATCTATAGATATATGACCATCTAGTTATGAACTAAGCATCTAGTTAGCTTTTTGTTATGAGAGGTTCGATTTTACATATCAGATTTTGACATTGGGAAAGTTTTTTGTTTTTTGTTTTTTGTTTTCCTAGCACTTAGGGACTTTCCTTAAAGATGTAAATGAAAAGTGAAATCAGCAGCCACTCTACTGATGAACAAATGCCTGGTTCTCCTACCTCCACCGTATGAACTTTCTTAGGCTGAGTCCTTTCTTGATTCACAATGTATTTTGCTCATCAAAACTGTTCTTTCATTCCAGGAGATCAGAAATGGTGTTACCACAAAGGGCGAGACTCTCAACTGGCTGAAATCCAGACTTAAAATTTTAATTGAAGTTTCTTCTGAGAATGAAGCCCAAAAGCAAGGAGATGAGTTGGCAAAATTATCTAGTTCTTTCAAGGCTCTCATAGCTTTGTTGTCAGAGGTATACCATTTACTCATACTCTAAATAGACAGTTCTGGGTGAGAAATCTGGAAGGCTCTTTTACTTTGGGTTGTGGTTTAAGAAGTAATTATATAAAGTATAGTTGAAACACAGTAGTGAAGATACTTATTCATATGAAGATTGGTGGGGAAGATGTTTGAATTACGGTTGGTGTCATTCTTGGATATGTTAATTCAGAATAATAACCTGTATCTAAAGTATAAAGCTTATCAGATCCACACTTTTTACCCTTACTAAAAGCGTTGGTTCATGGTCAGTTGAAGCTATATTATAGAGGTTAGGTACACAGGCTTGGGAGTTCAACAAACCCAAGGTTAGAATTTAACTCTGATAGTCTGCTTCCTATGTAATCTTGACCTTGTCATTTAACATTTCTGGGCCTTGATTTTCTTTCTTATAAAACCTACTAGTGCCAGGGCGCCTGGGTGGCTCAGTCGGTTAAGCGTCCGACTTCAGCTCAGGTCACGATCTCACGGTCTGTGAGTTCGAGCCCCGCGTTGGGCTCTGGGCTGATGGCTCAGAGCCTGGAGCCTGCTTCTGATTCTGTGTCTCCCTCTCTCTCTCTGCCCCTCCCCCGTTCATGCTCTGTCTCTCTCTGTCTCAAAAATAAATAAACGTTAAAAAAAATTAAAAAATAAAAATAAAAATAAAACCTACTAGTGCCTATACTATTACTATAGCACCTATACTCAGTGCCTGACGGTAAATGCTTAATAACCAATAGTTGATAACAATAAAATATTCCATTTTAACAGACCAGTAAAATCTATTTTATGCAAGACCTACTCATTTGAAATAACTTTTTTTTTAATGTTTATTTGAGAGAGAGCAACAGAGAGACAGAGCGTGAATGGAGGAGGGGCACAGAGAGGGGGAGACACAGAATTTGAAGCAGGCTCCAGGCTCTGAGCTATCAGCACAGAGGCTGATGCAGGTCTCAAATTCACAGACTGCAAGATCATGATCTGAGCTGAAGTCAATGCTCAACCGACTGAGCCACCCAGGCGTCCCAAGAGATACTCATTTTAAACTTCTTATTAATACGTTTCAGTGTTTATATTCCTCTGTGGATTAAAATACACAAACCTATCTCCTTCATTTCTGGTAGGGCCCTTTCTACCCTCAGCAAGAACATTTTCACTGACCAGATTGCCATGCAAGTCTAATGAGTTTGTGCACGCGAAGATAATGTAAGAATGGAAAGTTGAATAGACTGTTACTATTATTTCTTAAAGTCATTTATAAACTTGCATGGAAAAATGATCATCTGGATGGCTTAAAGTTCCCTGATGCTAAAGATTTGGAATTCTCTGTAGATGTCCTTAATCTAATAGTTTGATCAACTAACCTTTTATATTTTCAATGCATGTAGATCTGTTTGAGACTCTAGCAGTGAATTTTCGTAAGCTCAAAATACTCTGAACTGCATGTGATTTTAGTTTTATGTGAAAATTTTGATATTATGTGTCAGTTTTCTTAAGAATTTTTGACTAATTGAAAAGAGTGATAGCATTAGTCAAATTTTGGAACATGAGTTATTTCAATCCTTTTGATAACCATCTTTCATGACAATAGTCTAGTTGGTGCCACTGCCATACTTTAAGTAAAATTCTGACATCATTCTTCTCTATTCTTTCTTTGATAAAGAAGCTGGTAAGGGCAAAAATAATGGTTACAGTTTTAAAAAATAAATATATGTGCCAGTGATCTTTGATCCAAGACCTAACAAATAGTTTTAGTTACATCGATAGATGAGTTTATATTTTGTTCCACCCACACACACACACATAAAACACTTTGGCAGCCTTTAAAATTAGAAATTATCAGTCTCCCTAACACTTTACCAAACCCATTTATTTACTGTATCCTCTAAGTACTCTCATGACATTGCCCATGGGACTTGTAGCAAAAATCTATCTCTAACAAATAGACACATTAATTCTTTGCACACTCATCTACCTTAAACTTCTGCATAGTTTATATTCATACCTTTATATGTTACTTCATCACTAGTAAAAGCAAAGAAAGAATAATGGAAAACATTCATGTTGTTCATGTAAAGATTTATATTAAAAGATGGATTTGACACATTCAGTGCATCCTGTGATTATCAATCCATTTAGCATTTAAATTATTGTTGAACACGAAGTGTTTGTGATTGTCCAATGTAAGGCAAAAAAGGCTGTGGGTAGATTGACAATATGTAATGGTGAATCACTTCTTTCCACAAGAGCTGTGATTTACTGAGATCTGAAGTTTGTGGTTTTCATGGGTCTTATTGCTTTGTTTGAAAAATAGCACACTCAGGTTACCTGGGCCAAACTCAGAGCAGAAGCAGGTCAAAGAAAAAGATAAATTAGAGAAAGAGAAACCGAAAGCTTCTGTGGAACACAAATGGTACACAACGTGAAAATCTTAGTGAAGCTGGAGAACGACTGGCTTGGAAAAGAAAAGATGCTGGTGACACTGAACTAGAGGAAGCAGAAATTAGACAGAAGAGAAAGCTTAAAATTTAGGAAAAAGAATTCACTACATAGCCACAAAATTAGAACTTATGTTATGGTTATGTAAAAATACTGGAATTGCATTTTCAATAAATATTCTTTTAATACCCCCCCCCAAACTTTTTCTCTAATTACTTTGAATAGGGTGGATTCAACTTTTTTATAATGCACTTTTATAACTTATAATTGGATTTCAGTCATGGGATTGTAATCAAAGGGATCCAGGAGATAATAGCTACAATATACCCACTTTTGTCATCCTGCCTCAATTGCCAGGTTGAGTGGGCACAGAGCCCACCTCAAATGAGGCTTGCAATTCACATGTCAGTTTACTAATAACTAAATAAACCTCAAAAGTATATGAAAGAATAAAAGTTAGAGATCTGTGTATATATTTTAAGTTCTTGAGATAGACTTTACATGTATTCTTAAAATCTTTAAGATTACATGAGCATCATATGAGTTACAATTTTTCATGAAAATCTAGGTTGAAAAGATGTTAAGCAACTTTGGGGACTGTGTCCAGTACAAAGAAATAGTCAAAAGTTCCCTTGGAGAGTTGATTTCTGACTCTAAAGAAGTCCAGGAGCAAGCTGAGAAGATCTTGGACACTGAAAATCTGTTTGAAGCACAGCAATTACTTCTTCATCACCAGGTAGGACGCGCTTTATCCAAGGCACTTATGTGAAGTTCATTAGTCACTGACAGAGCCAGAGAGATCAAGGGAAATGTACGTCCACAGGATGAGGGCAAAGGGAAGGGGGTGCAGGAAGGAATCCACTTGAATGGTTAAAAAAAACAAAACAAAACAGAAACTTGATACCTCTGTTCTCTGTCCAGTATTAGCCATTTCAGAAGAGCCTGCAAGATAAATTCCTAGCCCAAGTGATTGAATGATATCAAAAAGTTCAAGGAATATTATAGAGAGAAAGCTGATTGAGTGAGTTATGAAAACGTTAATAAAACTTGCTCACTTGTCCTTTTCGTAACAGAGAAGGAAAGCATAGAGATAAAGTGCTTCATATTTAAGATCACTGTTCTTTGTCATAAGGTTAAAATCCTGCTCTTCAATTTACAACTTTGAATACATCTCAGTTTGGAAAATTATAAAGCACATGAAGTACCAGACTTTTCAGAATAGTATCTTCTTATGAAGGATTAGAACTGGAAGTAAAGAAATTCTGGTACATGTATTGATAATAAACAATTTGAGCCAACTTACTTGCCAAACTCAATATAAGTAGAAGAATGATTCAAATCAAATATTTTAATAACAAAATTCTGGCTAACTTAACGTATAGCAAAATGTTAGCTAATTTTATATATGATAATATATAAACATGGAAGTTGCATTAAGAGTGTGTGTGTGTATATATATATATATATATATGAACATGTAAAACTGCAGTCTCTAGGCTTTATAGACTTATTTAATAATTATAAAAAGGCTGTGAGCACAAGAAAACATAATGCTTGGTATTACACTAGTCTCAATCATGGTAAAAGTTGTGTTTGAGTGTCAGTTTAAGTCAGAGAAATGTGAGATTACAGATATTTACATTAATATTTCAAAACTGTTCACATTTCTTGGATCACATGCTTGGATATATGCCTTTGTTTACTTTGTGAAAATTCATAAGCTATGGATTTGAGGTTTGTACATTATACTTCAATAAAAAGTTTATTTTAAAACAGCTTTCCCAAAATATCTCGGCAGGTTTATCAATCTGAATATACCCCAGAGTTAAATCTCTTAATGTCAGCATTTTTACAGCATTAATGACTTAAAAAAATTAGGGTTGAGACTTTGTGATTTGGGGCAAAAAATAATTCTTTAAGGAGAATAAGGTCAAATGAATAGTTTCACCAAATTCCTTCCGGAGGAAAGGGCCCGCCTTCTACACAAAATGTGAAATGTTTAAATTTGTCCGCAGTTAAAACACCCAAGACCAAATTAATTGTATTGTTTATCATTAAGAACACAAAATATTTACAAATAATGTCCATTTTGATCAACATAGAGTCCCCATTGCCATTTTAACTGTTCAAGTTCACTTTTGAAATACAGTTTGGCCCCACACTGCCGAGAGGTTTTACCTTTCTGTACCTCTGCTAGAGTGCTGGTGTTTCTGTCCCTGCTTAGCCGCCCAGTGAGTAACATTTATCCCCATCTGTTGAACAAATGCTTCCAGCAAAAGACAAAGAGGATTTCTGCGAAGAAGAGAGACGTGCAGCAGCAGATAGCACAGGCTCAGCAGGGAGAAGGTGGGATGCCCGGCCAAGTCCGGGACGAGCTGCGGAAGCTGGAGAGCACCCTGGACAGCATGGAGCACAGCAGGGAGAAGCAGGAACGCCGCATCCAGGTAGGAGACCGGAAGTCTAGGGCGGTGTTAACTTCCGGGTCACAGGTGATGTCTCCTTCTAGTGGGAGCGAACGTTTGTTCCCGCCTCTGATGTTCCAGGGCCGTGTTAAGTTTTTAACATGAGTTATCTCTCTTAATCGTCACATTAACCTTATTAGATGGGTATTAGAATTAGCACATTTTGCCCACATGGAAGCTTAAAAAGAAAGGGATTGAGGACTTTCACAAAAGTCACAGAGCCGCGATCAGTAACAAAGCCAGAATTTTAATCCACACTTGTCCGAATCCAGGAATTAACACTGGATCGTTTCACTTTTCTGTGCAGTCCAGCAGCCATATGTTTATGCTTTGTTGTGATCTTGACACTTTTAAAAAGTTTCTGAAGAGTTGCTATCTGCTCATTCACTACCCCACTCCCCTCTCTTCTCTTTCTCCCTATTATTTTTCTTTTTTTGAAAGAGACTGGGAGGCTCTCTTTTCCTTTATCCCTTATCTGCATTTTGAGCAATATCCTTAGATTCATAGGACTTTACAGCTGGTAGAAAACTCAGGGTGCTAGTCTACACATCCGATTTTTGTAGGTGAATTGAGACTCAGAGTGAAATTCTTATAGGAGACATTAAGATCATCTTTGTTCAGCATAACCGCATGAAATATGAAGAGAATTAACTGGAAGTTGACAGCCTAACAAATGAATGGAAATGTGAACAGTATTTTGTGACATGCTTTGATAATCCATAACATGATATGTTTATTTTTTTTCAAATTTAGGTCACATTAAGAAAGTGGGAGCGATTTGAAACAAACAAAGAGACAGTGGTCAGATACCTTTTTCAAACAGGTTCCAGCCATGAGCGCTTTTTGAGTTTTAGCAGTTTGGAAAGTTTATCTTCAGAATTGGAACAGACAAAGGTATATCAATATGACTATGCAATCCCATGGTACTCATTATTCAGAAGAAAAGCTGTGTTTCTATTCCTTGTTACTATTAATTATTATAATTATTCATGTAATCAGTACTTATTGTTGACCTTCCACTCTTCAACACACTGGTCAAGTTGCTTTGGGAAATGAAAACATAATATTTAAACATCAAGAACTAAGAGAAAGTTTTCACTGAAGTGGGAAATGGGTCGTTCCCTCACAGGCGGATACATTTAGAAAAAATCTCTCTGAAGGCAATAATATTTGTAACTGAAACTTGAAGGGCAAGTAAGACATAGAAAAGCAAAGCGTGGGACTGCAAATAAGCATTCTTCTAATGGGAAATGGCAGAAATATAAGTGTATGGAAATTCGGTTTTAAAGCAGAAAGGCGCAAGTACAATTGTAATGGAAAGTTGACTATATCACAAAGACACGTGAAGGTCTAAAGCATTACTTGCTAGGCAACATGGAGCCCTTAAAGGTTTTTAAGAAAGAGAGCCACGTGATCAGAGCCGTACTTTAGGGAGATGCATTTTTAAGTGTTTTTAAGAAAATTGAAAGGGTGTAAGACTGGTGTCATGAGATCCAATTAGAAAGTTATTGCGTGTGCGTATTAACATGAACATGAGTCAGGGTAATGGAGATGGCAGTGGTAATGGACGCAAGAGACAGAGAGTAAAGGAAAAGATGAGGATCCCCAAGGTTCTGAGCCTAACAAACGCAATGAGAGTGAGACAGGAACTTGAAGGAGTAGCTGTCAGTTGAGGAAGATGACTGACACAGTTTAGGACAGACTGAGGTTGAGGCTCCAGTGGGACATCCAACAGAGAATATTTAGTGGGTGTGCTTCATGAGATCAAGCCTATAAGCTCAAATACCTTAGATGCTCAGAGTAGACCAATAAATTGTAGGAAGTATTTAGAGAGTTGTACGGGCTCTTTCGGTCTTTTTGCACATGTTTTGGGTTAATAGAATGACTGAGTTAGTAAAGAAATGTGTTAGCCAATGTATAAGAAAGAAGACTCATGTTCTTTGGTTAATAACAAGTAATCCCTGTGCTTCTTTTCTCTTACCAGAAAGGGCTTCTGTGTCTCTCATACTGCCAATTTTGTATTATTTCTTGTATCATTAACTCACTGAGGAGTTTAAAGTCTTATAAAGCCACAGATTTTTTCAATTCTGTATTATTTTCATCAGCCATTTAAAGAGAACATCACTTTTAATTTTAATTTTTAATTTTAATTATTTTATATATTAAAACTATATCAGGTATCTTTTATAAATACAAACAGATTCTGGGGGTTAATTATCATGGAGGTGTTTTGCCCAGATTCCATCCAGCACTTCTGATACCCTGTGGCTCTAATTCCTTTGAATTTGTGTATCAGCGGTAGATGAAACAAGTATAACCTTTTTAGTGTTATTATTAAAATTTTCCTTAGCCAGTAATGGTTTGGGATTGATTTAATAATGTGAGTTAACATTTATTGAATGTATACACATGCTTGTCTAATCACTTGATGTTTACCATCTTTAATCTACAAAACAGTCCTGAGAAATAGGTATCATTTTGAGTCCTGTTGGATAAATGAGGAAATACAAGGAACAAAGGTGTTAATGATTTTGTCCAAGATCTCAGGATTACTAACTGGTAAGGTTGGGAATCAAACCTCAGAAGTCTGAGTCCAGAGAATAAACCTTTAGCTACTAGATTTTTCATTGAAAAACTGAGCTACTTTACTGTTGATATGTGCTGTTACACAAACACGTCATCTAGAATAATTGTCCTCCACTTCTTTGCTCACTTGACATTGTTAATACAGCGTTCATTCCAGTTGTAGCCCTTGAGTGGTTGTGCTAAAGAACTTGAGTGCTTTCTGTCCACCAGCGTGTGGTAGGGAGTTCACAGCAATACCATGTTTATTCTTCACAGCAAGGCTTTACTGATGAGGAAATGAAAATTCAGAGTTCTGTGACTCAAGATCACATGGCTAGTGAAGGATAGAGCGTGGTTTCAACTCCAGACCTGACTGACTCCGGAGTCTGTCCTTTCCTGCTGTATCCTACTGCCACTCATATGTTTTCTTCTTAGGACTTAGAGATATAGCCTTATAACATTATTCTATTTTGGCTTAATTTGGTTTCAGTCAACATCGTTCTGTCCTTTGGATTCCTCCTCTGTATTGTTCTTTCCCAATGCATAGCTCCTACAGAAGGCTCTCAGATGGAGGGCATGTAAGCATTTGCAAACATAATTCCACTTTCTCCATGATTTTTCCTGGGCTCTGGGAATCACCAGGAGGGGGAGGGATACTATTTTATAGTTTTGATTCTGTTCTTGGGATTCTGAGAGATTATGATGGAATTCACAGTCTTCACAACTGAATCTACCTGACTGTAAGTTCATGTATAGCCACAGTAGATGCTTATAACCACAGAATTTAATGTGACATTAGCGAATACCAATTTTTAGGATATTATGTCTCTCTGCCATAAAAAGGAAGTTGTACTTACCCATTTTTATTGTCTCAAATTGCTGGGTATCTCTCTGAAGGAATGTTGATATTTCTATGAGGACTTTAAGCCTTTCAAGCATGAAGATACAATAGTATTATGTAGTAACTATCTTACGTGGCATTATGTAATAATTCTAGGAGGATGTCTGTGGGAAGAGGTGGCTATCAGAAGTCTTACCTTTGAACATTATTTACATCAGATTTCTTCATTACCTATTTTGGAGGAGGGGAGTTTATGATCAAAATGAAAACCTCCTGTGAGCTTCTCTTACATGAGAAGAAATGAGACACTAGTTTTTTCACACAAGATTTTTTTCACACAAGATTATCTCTGGGATTAGCTTTGCTATTCAGTTTTCAATACATTTACCTGACAGAATTCAGGTAACAGCTCAAATTTACCAGTGCCTCCACCATATTAAATTAATTTTTATATTGAAGTGGTTTGCTGTTAATGAAAATCAGTGTGTGAATTTTTAAACCATGTGCCACGCACTTCAAAATGAAATTGCTAATAAAATGCTAACAGTAACTTGACAAGAAAACCATTACTATCTGAATTTTATATGAAAGCCTGAAAAATAATTCACCGAAGTCAAACAACTAGTAATTAGCAAATCCAGAGTTCTACTCCAGGTTTGACTGGCTCAGAACTTAACTTCTTTTCATCGCATAGTGTGTGGGTATGTAGTCAATAAGATTTAACAGCATTAAGATCAGATTATCTCTCTTTTCAGGGAATTAGTTAACAAAATGTTTCTTTATGGGAAAGTATCAGTGATACACCATATTGACTAAAATAGTCTTTAGTTAAATAAATATTTATATTAATTGGCCTAGAACTCTCTTATCTCTAAGACTGAAAAAATCAGTCACTATTGATCATTGCCTGAACGGAGCCCATAATACACTAACATATTGGTGGGTAAGTTAGTTATTATAATGCGGCTTAAATTCTAAGCAATAAACCCAAACCAGGAAACAATGGAAAACATTCTTGTGAGAATTGTTGGATAATTATGAAGGTAGATATTTGACTGTGTATATAAAATGAAAATAATTTAGTGAAGTGTCTATTCTGGCCATGATGAAAATAAGTCGGGTCTTATTGCTAAGAATATTATATTCTAACACTCATACATGTATGAATCCATCTATCCATCCATCTATTCTGGTAGAGATTCTGCAAGGATGTGCAATTTATTTGAGGGTAGAATTTAATAGCAGATGCCTTCCTAACAATTATATTATCTTTTACTAGGAGTTTTCTAAACGAACAGAAGGTATTGCAGTCCAGGCTGAGAATCTTGTGAAGGAAGCTTCCGAGATACCACTTGGGCCCAAGAATAAGCAGCTGCTTCAGCAGCAGGCCAAGACAATCAAAGAGCAAGTCAAAAAATTAGAAGACACACTTGAAGAAGAGTATGTGCTTGACAAGTCCTAAACTTTCTTCTCTGAGATAAAGTTTCATACAGCCTTTCCTGTATATTGTATTCAAAATATTCTTTTAAAATCTCAAAGTGTCTGTGTATTTCAGCATGTTTTGAGGAAGCAACTCACAGTTCAAAAGGAAGTGTCACCAAGACAGAAAACCATCATCTATATAATAGAGCAGAAAAAGTATGAGGGATGTGGTTTTGGCATTGTAAACTGATCTTGTTCATGAGAAAGCCATATCTATTAAATTCTGTGGCCTTCGTACAATTTCAAAAAAAGAACCAGTATTTAAGATAATTTTTGTACTGCATTATTCTGCTGTCACCAGTGAGGAAGAAGAAGAGACACTTTTGTTGTGTAAATGCTAGGCTTAAATATAGGTAACACAGACCAAGTGTCTCCATCTCCAAGAAGTTTCCAGAGCTTGTTTACAATGCCTCAATATTTGAATTGTCACTGATTGATATACTATTTCCAAAACTCAACTTCAAAAATTTATTTTACTTTTAAACATTTAATATTGCCTATGGTATGCTATTATGTACAAAATAAACACACAAAAAATCTGGAGGGGGAAAATGTGTGAAGATACGGCCAACGTTCCTCAAAATAATATGGCTGCATATTTTTATTCAAAGTTCTTTACTGGCAGATCACGAACACCTATTATTCTTAAGATAGAGGACATAATTTCTAAGGTGAATTTTAATATGTGAAACTTGTTTTGAATACTAGTAACACTTGAAATTAACATTGTACATCTGCCTAAACTTTAAAATTTGTTAGATAGTCTAAAGGAAATTAGGACTTAAAACTTTGAGAACTTTATTTTAAATACTATCCATCAAGTTATGGAAAAAAATGAAACTTAGAGTTTGTTAGAAAAGAAGCTACTTTTATTAGAAATGCCCATTTGAATCTGTCTCATATGACAACTTGCAACATAACTTAGTTTGCATTACCTGTACTGATGAGAGCATTAGGCACATCCAGGGTATACATTTGAGACTGCAATATTATTTAATTTGACATTCAATGATGCCATTGCATTCTTCTTGATGTCTTCAAGTGCCTTTTGGTAAACAGGGAAATTCTTTCAGTTTTTTTTTTTAACCCAAGGACTTATCCGTTTAATGATACACTGTTAGTTTCTTAGTCTTTTTTCTAAACTAAAAGCCATAATCACATGATTATATACGCATAGCTAATACAAACTGAATATCTATAGTTGAAATTTTGTTCACTAGATTTATAAGAAATAAAACCCAAATTTTCTAAAAGCAGTTAGGGTGCTCATGTACAAGAATGTATAAGAGTCTTTTGGAATCAAGACTGTACAAACGTCTAAGAATAGCTACAAATCATTATAGATTATAAATTGCAGGTTTAACTCTAATGATAAAACAGTTCCTGCAAGGCAGCATGAGATTCAGATTAAAAGCTCTATCTTGATTCATAAAGATGCATTTTATAAAGATCTTTGAGTATAGAGCATCCTTGCAGATCTCTTCTCTAAGAGCAAAAGGAGCTTGTCCACAAAATCCAGACTGCTAAAAGGCTCTGTGCACTGGAATCTATGTGGGCGGCTTATTGAAAGTCCTGGCAGCTACTGGTCATGTGTAGAGTTTACCTAGATTATACCTGGATTCAAACCCCTTTGGACCCAGCAATATTTTGTTCGAAGCACAGTTCCTTTCATAACATAGTGTAGATACTACCTCGTTAAATGCTCATTCTCAGAGGAGATAGATAGGAAGACATGAGGACCTTGTACTCGGGTCGAATGTGCATTTTTTTCCTGTTCCAATAGTTTCAACTTGGACATGGTCACAAGTGTCTTCACTCTCTTTTCATCTGGTAATTTAAAGGAAACTGTATTGTTGTTTTCTATTAAAATACTGCATTTTCTTTACTTAATTTGGTTAATTTTAGTATTAAAACCATGGAAATGGTGAAAAACAAGTGGGATCATTTTGGCAATAATTTTGAGACCCTGTCCGTCTGGATAACTGAGAAAGAAAAAGAACTCAATGCCTTGGAAACTTCATCATCTGCCATGGACATGCAAATCAACCAGATTAAGGTGACCTGATCACACGTTACGTTTATAATCCATGTCTAGCTTTTAAGAACTCCTTTCTTACATTTCATCAAATGCTAGTGGCCCCACGACAAATCTCTCATTGCTATGTGACTCTATTAAAATTCAATTCACACAAAATGATGAGCTAAGAGGTCTTGATTGATACTGGGCAGCACTTTATAGTTGGAATTATGTATTACTATTTTCTGACTTATGCATTCAAAGTCAGCATTGTGTGCAATATCATTAAAATGTTTTTATGGTTACATTATTCTTTTCCTTGATTTTGAATTAACCCCACTGGAGTGTTCTGTTGATTCACTTATACAACATGAAATGTATTCATCATTTACAACTGTACTTTGTAAGTATTGTTCCAAATGTCTAGCTCAAGTATTAGTGGCAATTACCCTCCCAAACCACAAGGAGGAGAAATGACTTTCTGTAGGTGAAACAATCAGACTCTACTGCTCTAATGCTTTCATGTATGAAGGGCTTTGGGCACAAACTGAGATGCCCTGATACTTTAGCTCTCCCAGCTCTAAAATAACCATGTGCATAGACTGTCATTATTCACTTCATTCAAATAGTTTAAGAAGAAAAGGACTGAAAGTCGTGAATTCTCTGTCTTTGATGCATTTTTTACACGACACACTTACAGATTGCAGCCACTTCTTTTTCTATCTAATCTCATGTTTTTGGAAGGGGAAAACCCACTGCCATTTCATTCAATTAAAAATAGTAATATAAATACCAAGGTATTTCACAGTGTGGCTCAGAACAAGTCATTCCCGTGTGCGCTGCGGAAGGGTGCGATGGTGCTTAGCTAAGCTTACATTACCGTGCAGATTATCCTGGTTTATCACACATCTTTTGCACTCAAGGCTATGTGGAATCTGGTGTATGGAATCTGTTAATGTCTTGTGTGGTGGTATACTAGGGAAAATAGATGCCAATCCACTAAGAAGTATTCATGAAATATGTTTAATATCTAAGGCTGTTTTTAAAAGTTATCATTTAACCCTTTCACTACATCCTAAGAAAACAAAGAATAGCACATTTAAATAGTTTTATCAAAAATTTTCTTTCAAAAATTTTTGACATACCCTTTTTAATTTGTTTATTCTTGCCATAATTCATTTTATTGTTATTTCAACCTTAATTCATTTCCAGGACTTCTGAACTATATCAATGATCAAATGTCATCACCTCTTTACTCTTTGGGAAATAAAATGATTACACA
Organism: Lynx rufus; assembly: GCF_022079265.1. NCBI lineage: Eukaryota > Metazoa > Chordata > Mammalia > Carnivora > Felidae > Lynx > Lynx rufus. Next base: position 8,745,352 of record NW_025814878.1, read on the forward strand.
TTTTATTTTTAAATATATAAACATTCAATTGTAGATTTCCATGTTGTTAGATTAAAAAGACATTTTAATATTCCAATATGGTATTTTGGAAACTGTCTAAAATGTATCAAATGAATATGAATAATAGAAAAAAGTTTTTGCTAGAAATAAGCAAAGATGGTGTGGAATACATTCGTACTGTGGATTTAGGCTAATAGGTTCACTTTCTGTTTCCAAACCAAAGATGATATAGGAAATATTAGAAATAAGGTAACACGTCATAGCATTTCACTTGAAAACAACCTTAGGGTTAAACTTTATGAAGTATTTGCATTGTCACAAGGGTATTTATCTAGAAGCCCACTTTTATGTTTCATTACATGCTATTCTAAATTGACTGATTTTCCTATTCTTAGTTGATAATTTACAAAAGATACACTGGGTCCATCTTCCATCTACCCTTTTTGGATTAGAATCCAACAGTATGATTACATAGTTTGCATTTATGAATTTGTTGGTGACACGTATTACTCTAAAATCTAAGAACTTCAGTCTTAATGAAGATTGCTTCACTGAGACACCCAAAACCCTTTTTGGCACCTAGGGGACGTAAATACATATTTGTTGAATTTATGAGTAATTTTTCTACAACATATCACCTTGAAAAACAGCAAAACAAAGAAAGGTTGTGTTCATGTTCAAATAACAAATCTCTATTAGAGATACCGCTGTAGTTATGCATATGAAAAATAAAAATAAGTAAGTGATGAGCACCTGGCACTAATCTGATGTAAATTATTCCTGATTGTCTCATCTAGGCAAGTTATTTCTGACTGTTGTCTCATGTAGACATAAGTCACACATTTTTTTTTTTCCCTAGGGTAGTTGTATTCTCCATTTAACTTACTTGAAACTGAGACTTGTCTGAAGTTTTGGCTTTATTTGTTTGGAAGATTTGGCTCTTTTTCTCAGAGGAATCATGTTCATTCTCTTACGCATAAATAAGCCTCTATGTATATGATAGACATATTTCCTTCCCGCACCCACATCCTTAGTGGCCATCAGTGCTTTTCACGTGTTAGCAAACACATAAAGGATCGTCCCGCTCCAAATGGGAATTATAGTCTAGGTGCTTCACTGTAGAGGCCACAGCTAATGGATAAGGCAGTGGTTCAGAGTGGAGCCCGCATCAGTAGGAGCAGCAGTGCCTGGGTATTTGTAAGAAATGCAAAGTCTAGGCCTCACCTTAGACCTGCTGAGTCTGAGTCCCTGTGGATAGGGCCAGGTGATCCTAATATATTCCAAATTTGGAAACTACTGGCATAAAGACTAGATGATAAATTTGAAAAGTCTGGTTTTAGGTAAGAGTGGAATCAGAAAAGCTTTTGCCTTGGGAAAATATGAAATACTCAACCAAGTTAGAGGGAAATTGAGTGAATGTCAATACTAGCATTTCTATGAGTTATTGGAACACAATGCTCCCCAGATCCACTGGTTACAAGGCATAACTCACAGGTTAAGCGGGAATTCTCTGTACCTTTAGAGAGACTTCTAGTTTTCGGTAAGACATGAACTACAAAAATAAAAAAAAAAAAAGAAACACAGGGACATCTCTCTGCTCACTTCACTGCAACAGGAGTAGGTATTTCCCTTTATTCTCTATGCATTGAGCACGACCACCATCAGTTTGTATTTTTCAGACACCCTACACATCTCTCCTCCCCAAATAAGGTCAGGAAACATGATGTTTGTTCATAGTTGCTCTCTAATAGCCCAAGTATGTTGAAATGTCAGCTAAGAAAATCTCTCCTAATTTTCTCTCTGTGCAGATAATCTATTATTTCAGGAAGACAAGCTTGCTCAGCCTACATTGTCATTTTTCTTGTTTTAAATATTAGGTCATAATTCAGGAAATAGAAAGCAAGATCGGCTGCATTACAGAGCTAGAAGAAGCAGCTCAGTCTTTCGCTCAGTTTGTCACCACTGGAGAATCTGCTCGCATCAAAGCCAAGTTGACACAAATAAGAAGGTACTGGGAAGAACTCCGAGAGCATGCGCAGTGTTTGGAAGGAACAATCCTGGGACATTTATCTCAGCAGCAAAAGTTTGAAGAGAATCTGAGAAAGGTAAGAATGGGTCTGTGCGTGCCAAAGTTACTATTGCCTATTGCATTTATAATGAAATGCAATACATAGTCCAGAAAGAGTAGACTAAGGGAAGATACAATTTGCCAATCATTTACCAAGTTGTCAATGATGACCAACTTTTTAAATATTCACGGGGTTCCTTTGTTGAGGTAATATAAAAACATAATTATACATTGTGTTCAGATTAGGCATTAAGGCTTATCTATTCCTTTCAAACAGTGGGGCACATTGATTTTAGATTTTTTAAAAAATATATCTATATATAGTATCATTATATTGAAAGTTATCCAAAAAGATAGGCATGCTGCTTCCTCAATAACTTTTTCTTCTTTGACATGCATCTTCCCCACCATTATTTTTGTATTTCACTAATGTTTTAGATCCAGAAGTCTGTGTCTGAATTTGAAGATAAACTTGCTGATCCAATTAAAATATGTTCTTCAGCCACAGAAACATACAAAATTCTCCAAGAACATATGGTAAGAGGAATCTGATAATTCCTGCTTGAAAACATAGTAAATATTTTTATGACAGTTAAAATTGAAAGGATTTTTATGTTACTTGGGGAACGATACAGATCAAACATACTTCACGTAACACAGGAAATAGAAGTATGCAAGTAAATCTTTATTAAAAAATTCATATGAAAGGAGTATTCATTTACAATGTATTTCTCATAATTAAGACCTGTAACTTTTTCTGATTATAGCTTTAGTAAATTCTGTTACTTCTTGCAGGCATTATAAAAAATTAAATGTGCATAAAAAAACTGCCTGTGCATAGAAGATTTTAGATTCTAACTCACTACACCCAGATGTGCAAAGAATATGTTCTCACTAATCTCCCACTGATGACTAGTTTTTTTGGTCTGGTGCCTGAACTAGTAACTACTGTGAGGTGTTCTGCAAAGGAACAGACAGATGCCTTTGGTAAAATTTAGGGGAAGGAGCAGAGGGGGAGAATCAGGCATGAAAAAAAGCTAAAAAGAAATGTGTTAATTAATATATATATACACGTTGTCCCTATATATGTGCATGGATGCACACATATAATGTGCCTAGGGCAGGGGCTACAGTGATAGAAAGCAAACAGTTGACAAAGGAATACCTGCAAAGGGGAGTGGAATTTATATCATTTGAATACTTAAAATAAGAATGCATTTTTTTAGGGCACCTGGGTGGCTCAGTTGGTTCAGCAGCCGGCTCTTGGTTTCAGCTCAGGTCATGATCTCACGGTTTTCGAGTTTAAGCCCCACGTCAGACTCTGTGCTGACAGCATGGAGACTGCTTAGAATTGTCTCTCTCCCTCTCTGTCTCGGCCCCTCCGCCGTTTACACTCTTCCTCCGTCTCTCAATAAATAAATAAACATTAAAAAAAATAGTTAACTAAGTCAATAACTGAGTACCAGAGATGATAATATTCTATTTTTTCTAACATTTAGATTTCTTAAAGCAGATTATTTTTTTCTCTGTCATCATTTATGATCTGTACAATGAGGATATTGAACGATCACAACTCTTAAGATTCTTATGAAGATTAAATGCATTTATATGAAATGTACATAACATCGAGGCACCCTTATTATCACTCCTGTTAGCAAACATGTCAGCTATATCACTCCCCATATATTTTTGATAGAGATGATTGCATGTTACATATAGTTCTTACAAATTAAACAGAGCGTGTTTTAAAATATGTATTTGGGGGGCGCCTGGGTGGCGTAGTCGGTTAAGCGTCCGACTTCAGCCAGGTCACGATCTCGCGGTCCGTGAGTTCGAGCCCCGCGTCGGGCTCTGGGCTGATGGCTCGGAGCCTGGAGCCTGTTTCCGATTCTGTGTCTCCCTCTCTCTCTGCCCCTCCCCCGTTCATGCTCTGTCTCTCTCTGTCCCAAAAATAAATAAACGTTGAAAAAAAAATATGTATTTGGCATAGAATGAATAATAATTTTCACAAATTATCTGCATTTTTAAGGGAAAGTTGAAATTATTCAGATATACAGCAATAAATTCTTATTTGGGGAAAAACCTTTCCATTTTCATTTTTGACTTCTATATGCATGAAGTAACTCTCTCACTGATGATGTCTTGCTGAAGATCATGGACAGAGTCATTTTTATTCCATTGCTGGTTATCATGACTTAGGGAAAATTTGGGGTGGTGACGGGTCTCAAAGAAAGACGTAAGCCTCATTTCTTGATGTTGTGCTTCCTTTGCTTTCCTTTTGCCTCATGTCAGGATCTCTGCCAGGCCCTGGAGGCTCTGAACAGTGCAGTGACCACAGTCTCAGCCGGCGCCCAGAAGGTGGCTAACAGAGGCACCTCCTCCGTTCAAGAGGCCGTGGCCCTGCAGCAGAGGTACGAGGAGACACGGAGTCGGGCCAAGGAGAGGCAGGCTGTGCTGGAGAACCTGCTGGCCCACTGGCAGAGGTGAGCCACTTTCCTTCCTGAGTTGGCAGCATGGATTTCAACTGCCACTCGTAGGTAGGAAATTCTGGACCGGCTGTTGGGAAACAGTCACCCCAGTTGTAAAACACATCAACTCATGTGTCTAATATGGGAACATCTTGGTCTTTGTTAGATGATGAAGATCCCTGAGAGTGGAGAGGATATATATGTACCTTCGTATTACACAGAAACGTGTGTACAAATACATTTATGAACGTGAAGGGAATGGGCTTTTTATTCTTCTTTTGCCTTCATATCTAGGAATAATGTAACCAACATTGTATTATTTGTAATGGTTAGTGTTGGACCCTGCAACTTTGGAAAGGTTAGTTTTCTGGCATGATAATCTTGGATTAATTCGTTTCTCACCTCTGCTTTCTTTAGGCTAGAGAAAGAATTGTCAACCTTTTTAACCTGGTTAGAGCGGTGTGAGGCAATAGCCAGTTCTCCAGAAATGGACATTTCTGCAGACAGAGTCAAAGTAGAGAGTGAACTTCAATCAATACAGGCAAGTTTATGTTCACATTTTCTCCTTCCTTGACTTTGAGGGTTTCCCACACTCTTGGTCCTGCTGCCTTTCTGTTTTATTGTACACTGACATTGTTCATTAATCGCCCAAAGAGTCGCTCCTCAGAAGGAGAAGTCAGTCCCAGTGACTGTTTCCTGCCCTGAGGTTAGAGAGCAATCATCAGTCCACAATGAAAAACAAGTTCTTATTTTTTTTTAAAATACACCATAAGGTGTTCTAAGAAGGGAAGTCACAGCTCTTTTTCTTAAAAATGACACAAAGATATCTGGCCATATAAAACTATTCCTACACATCTCTACACAGAACATAAGTGCTATGTGGGTTAGGGGACCAGGAGGGGGCTGAAGGCTCTGAGATCCCTGCATCCGGGCACAGTATCTGCCAAACTGCCTCACACTGTGTTCTAACATTCCTTGTACATCCACACAGTCTGGCTGTGTGTGTTTTGTCCTGCTCAGCCTAGGTCCCAGTTCTGCTTTATGATCTTTCCTGCCATCCACAGGCTATGTACTCCTTCCTCTGAAACCTGTAGCACGTTTGCTTGTATCACACACATTGGCCTCATTCAGGAGGGGAAAAAGCATGGTGACAGGCATCTGCTATGTGCCACGCTACATTATAATCCCACTCAACGCCATGTTACGAGTGTTTATCTTCCATCTCGTATTAGATGGGAACCACAATTTTTATGCACCCCTCACAGCACCTCAGAGATTCGTTGCCTGATTAAAAATAAGTCATTCTGTGGCATGAAAACAAAATGAAGAGCCTTAAAGTTTTCCAGTTTGGGAAATATAGTCTCTAAAGGAAGAGGGAGACCATGTTCCTGGTACCCAGAATTCCATCTCTATTATTGTTAGAAATGCATTGTTTCTCTTTAGCAATAGCTTTTCTTTGATTCACTTGACCTCCTCCATTTCTTCATCTTGAAAGCAATTCTGCAGAAAGAAAGTTGCCTAACTCAATAGAACTCAGACTTCAGAAAATGAATTCAGGACTTAGTAGCATTTTAAATGTTTCATTAAAGGTTAAGCAAATTCATTCTCAATCGGGTAATAAAAACTCTCTTTAGGCCTGGTCCCAATGACTTCTGTTTTGCAAAGCCTTTGGACAATAACCACCTGTGTCACATGGTCCTTCTTAGTTGATCATGCTGGGATGAGATCTACAATGTTTTCTGTTTCTTTCAGGCACTGCAAAATGAACTTGTATCCCAGGCCTCAGTCTATAGCAACCTTTTGCAATTGAAGGAATCACTATTTTCAGTGGCCTCCAAAGATGATGTGAAAATGATGAAACTACATTTGGAGCAGTTGGATGAGAGATGGAGAGATTTGCCACAGATAATTAGCAAAAGGTTGGGTTTTCTAAAAAAAAAATAAATTATATCATTCTTTTTTAAAAATGGTTAGCATATAAGGTAAGAAAACAGAGTTTTGTTTGCTTTTACTTAACCAAGCTATTCAGATAAGTATAGATGGGGGAAAATTACTTTATCATTTAAAAAATAAAAGTGCTCCAGCAAAGGAAATAGTCAACAAAACTAAAAGACAACCTACTGAATGGGAGAAGATATTTGCAAATGGCATACCCAATAAAGGGTTAGTATACAAAATATATAAAGAACTTACAAACAAAATACATCAATATGTAAAGAACTTAATAACTGATACAACTCAACATCCAGAAAACAAATAATCCAATTAAAAAATGGGCAGATGACATGAACAGACGTTTCTCCAAAGACGTGGAGGCGGCCAACAGATACATGAAAAGATGCTAAACATCACTTATCATCAGAGAAATGCAAATCAAAACCACAATGAGACTATCACATGACATCTGTCAGAATGACTAAAATCCAAAACACAAGTGTTGACGAGGATGTGGAGAAAAAGAAACCCTCATGCACTGTTGTGGAAATGCAAACTGGTGCAGTCACTGTGGAAAACAGCATGGAGGTTCCTCGAAAAAATTAAAAATAGAATTACCATGTGATCTAGTAATTCCACTATTGAGTATTTACCCAAAGAATACAAAAACACATTTGAAAAGATATATGCATCCCTATGTTTACAGCAGCTTTATTTACAACAGCCAAATTATGGAAGCAGCCCAAGTGTCCATTGATAGATGAATAGACAAAGAAGACGTGGTATGTATACAATGGAATATTACTCAGCCACGAAAAAGAATGAAATCTTACCATTTGCAACAACATGGATGGATCTAGACAGTATATGCTAAGCAAAATAAGTCAGTCAGAGAAAGACAGATACCATATGACTTCACTTATATGTGGAATTTAAGAAACAAAACAAATGAGCAAAGAAAAAAAAAGAGACAAAGTTAAGAAATAGATTCTTAATTATAGAGAACAAACTGATGGTTACCAGAGGGAAGGTGCGTGGGGGAATGGGTGAAATAGGTGAAGGGGATTAAGAGCACTTATTGTGATGAGCACTGGATAATGTATAGAGTTGTTGACTCACTATATTGTACACCTGAAACTAATATAACCCTGTATGTTAACTATAGTAGAATTAAAATTTATTTATTTATTTATTTATTTACTTATTTAAATGTTTTATTATTTATTTTTGACAGAGAGTGTGAGAGTGCTAATGAGGGAGGGGCAGAGAGAGAGGGAGACAAATGATCCAAAGGGATTAGCACAGAGCCCGATGTGGGGCTCAAACTCACAAACCGTGAGATCGTGACTGAGCCCAAATCAAGAGTCAGACGCTTAAGGGACTGAGCCACCAAGGTGCCCCTGGAATTAAAATTTTTAAAAAAGAAAGAAAAGAACCTCAAAGTGCTCAAAAATTAGCATTTCTGATGAGTCTCAGTCCAAAATTTCAGTCTTACATTTAGGGCAAATGATCAAACTGGTTGAAATATATCGGAACGGGAAGGGTTGCTGATGTTTATTGTTTTTGCCCAAGCTGTTTGTGTACAGGAAAAAAATGGTAATTAGAATTTTGCTTCACATGGTATTCCTCCACTGAGGCAGTCGCAGTGTGGTGCAGGGCTGTATCAGATGAGGTCAGAGAAGTTGACTATGTGGGTCCCTCATAGACCACAATTTTGGTTTTGGAGTTCACCTTCCTAGGTGCTACAGGAAATTGCCTCCATGTTTAAGCTTGGCAGACAATGTTCTGGTTACATTAAAACCATTCCTGGCTGTTACCTAGAGAGTGAATTGTAGGGTCTTGATTTGTCATTGTATGTATGTCCACATCACTTTTGCCCTCGGTTTAAACTCACTGCAAAAATACGTCATTGTCTTTTTCTGTTCATCTGAGGGACGTTTTAACTTTTAACACCTTTCTCTACATAGGATTAATTTTCTTCAGTCTGTGGTCTCTGAACACCAGCAATTTGATGAACTGCTGCTTTCCTTTTCTGTCTGGATTAAGCTATTTCTCAGTGAATTACAAACTACTTCGGAGATAAGCATAACAGACCATCAGGCAGCATTTGCTAGGCACAAGGTAAAGTGCATTCTTTTAAGATCAAAGAATTTATTCATAAAAGAGAGTCCTTGAATTATAAAGAAAAGCAATATTTTTTTCAAATATCCAACCATTTGACAGCAAGTTAACCTTGCATTCATATGCAAATGTTTTAATAATTGAGCATAGGGGTCCAGGCAATGTGTTATGCAGATCAATTAAGCAGATAAAACCACTTCAGATAAAATAGGCAATCACCTTAAGACACTTACTTCGAAAAATGATTTCTAGGGTAAAGGGACCAGAATGTTCATTTTTAAACTTCTTGGTTTGTTTTGTTCCAATGTTGAAAACAAATGTTGCAGGATTTTTTACCTTAAGATCCAGGGTTCCTTGTCTCGCTGCTTTGAAGAATGAAGAGGTGGACACAGAATAAAATGAGCAGCGGCCACAAGCTTATTAGAGTTTAAGATCAGAAAGTAAGAATAGTATGAAAGCTCTCTTTGCAGAGAAGGGGCATTCAAAAGTGAATGGCTGAGACTAGGGGCACCTGAGTGGCTCAGTTGGTTGAACATCCGACTTCTTTCCCTATCATACTAATAGTGAATTCCAATGCTTTAATGATACAGTTTTTCTGAATTACTCTTTAGCTTGAAAGTTATTTAAAATTCACGATTTATTTTCCTTATTTATTTAAAAAAATTTTTTTTCAACGTTTATTTTATTTTTGGGACAGAGAGAGACAGAGCATGAATGGGGGAGGGGCAGAGAGAGAGGGAGACACAGAATCCGGAGCAGGCTCCAGGCTCTGAGCCATCAGCCCAGAGCCTGACGCGGGGCTCGAACTCACGGACCGCGAGATCGTGACCTGGCCGAAGTCGGACACTTAACCGACTGAGCCACCCAGGCGCCCCTATTTTCCTTATTTATAAATTATGTATAATATCTATCCTGGCATAAAAAAATATTTAAAAAATCAGATATTGATCAAGTATTGGGGTAGTTGGAGATAAGCTACATAATAAACTTATAACAATATTTAATGATAAAACATTTAATATTTATTGAGTGCTCACTTTGTGCCAGCTTTGCTAATTGGATTTCCCCAGAGGAATAGTACTTGCTCATATCATTATGACCTCAAGTAGTTTTATCACTTAGAGCAAGATGCCCACTGAAGTTGGGCTCCTACCCTAGAAAGAGACAGGGAGATGGGGGCACTATCTTCCTTCATGATTATATTTCAAAAGTGAGAACAAACTGAGGGTTGATGGGGGGTGGGAGGGAGGGGCGGGTGGGTGATGGGTATTGAGGAGGGCACCTTTTGGGATGAGCACTGGGTGTTGTATGGAAACCAATTTGTCAATAAACTTCATAAAAAAAAAAAAAAGTGTTACCAAACTGAAAAGAGTTCATTTGCCATCGTGCAACAGAAAACCAAATACCATAGCACTGGGCTTTTGCAGAGGGAAAGATTTATTGCCAAGCACAGAGATAAGAGGCTGGCTCAGATTTGTCTCCCCAGAGGGTTGGGGTTGGGTGCATTTAAGGATAAGGAGTTAGGATGGATATAGGGGAAAAGGGAGGTATTCTCCTTTCTGAGCTGTGCATTCAGGAATTGTGTCTTTCATGGGACACATGTTCATTAGATGGCGGTGTGAGCATGACCAGCTGGGGGAGATCGAGGGGTATATCATCATAGAGGTTACTCTATATCACTTTTGGTCCCTTCTGCACAACTGCAAGGATTCTTCCCAGCTTGCTCTAGTCTTTGCTCATCTGTGGTCACTCAGCTTCTACAACAAAACAAGCTCATAAATCAGTCACATCAACCAGAGTTTCCTTAGGGTAAAACCATCAAGCATTTGTTAACTCAGTGTTGGTTTGGAAAGGATGTCTCCCATGTTCCTGAGAAACATTCTTGGGTTGTAACTGTACAGAAACTTTTAAAAAGATTTCTATCTCAAAAGGGCAGAGAATGAATTTGTAAATTCTCCTAAGTCAAGGCTCAGAGAAGCTTTCTAAAGTGTAATAGTCAAGCTGAGGAGAATATTAAGGCCATTGTGGTCAAGATTAAGATAGTAATTTCTCTTTAATGGGAGCCATGCTGACATTGTTAGCAATGCTCTAAGAGATTTCAAACATGATTTATTGTGAGCAAGTCAGATTTCCTATACAATAGTCTCATGGAGTTCATATTCATTTCTGTAAAGGAGGGAGCTAAAACCTGTGTATTTTCATCTGCTTCACCCAGTGCCTCTGACGAGAGGCTAATCTATTCCTATTATTCTTTCCTACAACTCTGTTAGAATTAGCTTTAGTGTGTGTGTGTGTGTGTGTATTAAAATTTTCAGACTACAATATATTTTATATATAGTATATATATTTAGTATTGTTATTTTATATATATATATATACATATATATGTATATATACATGAGAGAGAGAGCAAGGGAGAGAATTGTTAAAAAACAAAAATTTAACTGAGTAAATCTGAAGATCTAACTGAAGATTAAATAATTTGTGAATCAGGCAGTATCTCGTCCAGCAAATAGGAAGGAGCTCAGAGGGGTTGTACAAAATGGAAGGTTTTCCCAGGAAGGAAAGTGGGACAAGGAAGTTCTTAGCAAAAGAAAAGAAAAGATCCTTTCAGGCAAGGTCACTTTCCCTTACGGGTTGAGCTGGGGTCTTATCTTGTAGATTACCTCATCTTCCTTGGATGGGGGAGGAGGGAGGAGAGGACCCTTGTGACAGATTACCTCATGGCCAGAAAACTCCTGACTGACAAGTTAACACTATATTTCTGGAGGGGTCTGAAACTGCAGTTGGGTTAAGTATGAAATGCCAGTTTGGTGACATGACCTACCATAAGTGACTCCGTTATGGGCCGGTGATTTGTTTTTCAACTATAAATATAAAATAGTATTATATATACTATAATATAGTATTTATATATTATATATACTAGAACTGTGTATATACATATATATTTTAAATCTTCCAAATTATGCATATATATGTATGTATTTATATAAAATTTCCTTTTACTATTTCTGTGCATGATGGCAGTCTTTTCCACGGAACAAATTAGTTTCAAATCAGAGTTGTGTTTCACGTGAAACATATAGACGAGAAAATGGGAAATTTTAACAACGTCTCTGAAAGATTCGCTATAGATGGCCTTTAAATCCTACACCATCCGTTGCATTTAAAATGTGTCTTTGTTTGGGGCGCCTGGGTGGCTCAGTCGGTTGGGCGTCCGACTTCAGCCAGGTCACGATCTCGCGGTCCGTGAGTTCGAGCCCCGCGCCGGGCTCTGGGCTGATGGCTCAGAGCCTGGAGCCTGTTTCCGATTCTGTGTCTCCCTCTCTCTCTGCCCCTCCCCCGTTCATGCTCTGTCTCTCTCTGTCCCAAAAATAAATAAAAACGTTGAAAAAAAAATTTAAAAAAATGTGTCTTTGTTAATTGTTTTTTTTTAAGTTTATATATTTATTTTTGAGAGAGAGACAGCACAAGCAGGGTAGGGGCAGAGAGAGGGAGAGAGAGAATCCCCAGCGGGCTCCGTGCTGATAAGCACAGAGCCTGAGGCCGGGCTCGAACTCACAAACTGTGAGATTGTGACCTGAGCCGAAATCAAGAGTGGGATGCTAAACGCCTGAGCCACCCAGGCGCCCCCATTTAAAATGTATGTTGACACCACAAATCCTGAATATGTCCGTGTCATTAGCCACAGGGTATCTGAGCCACCAATACCCCTCTCTTCCCTTCCAGGACCACGAAGCGGAAGCAGAGAGCAAAATGGGAGACTTGCAGAGGCTGCGGGATCACCTGGCGAAGCTGGGGGCTCTGGGTCGAGCTGAGGACCTCCACCTCCTGCAGGGCAAGGCTGAGGACTGCTTCCAGCTGTTTGAGGAGGCCAGCCAGGTGGTGGGAAGGCGGCAGCTTGCCCTGTCCCAGTTGGCTGAATTCCTACAGCACCACGCCTCTCTGTCAGGGGTTCTCCACCGGCTGAGGCACACGGTGGAAACCACCGACAGTATGAATAAGAAACAGACTGATTTATTAAAAAAGGACCTAAATCGTGCGATTCAGGATGCCAAAACATTAGAATCTACGGCCGTCAGTCTTGACGGCATTCTCGCCAAAGCCCAGTACCATCTTAAAAGTGGAAGTTCCGAGCAAAGGACTTCCTGCAGAAGTACAGCTGATCACCTCTGTTTTGAGTTAGAGAGGATCCAGAACCTTCTGGGAACTAAGCAGAGTGAAGCAGATGCCCTGGCAGCATTGAAAAAAGCATTCCAAGACCAGAAAGAGGAGTTGCTGAAAAGCATCGAGGACATCGAAGAAAGGACGGACAAAGAGAGGCTGAAAGAGCCTACGCGTCAAGCTCTTCAGCAGAGGTAGGAAGAAACCCGCCGGGGCCAGCTGTGCGGTCTATTCTTTCTTTGCTCTAGAATTAACTCTCGTGCAACACTTTAACAGGATCGTATTTAGCAACTTCTTTTAATATTCTGAGGGTAAAATTAATGACTAATTTGAACTTAAGAAGTACTAAAATTTAGGGGCGCCTGGGTGGCGCAGTCGGTTAGGCGTCCGAGTTCGGTTCAGGTCATGATCTCAGGGCTTGTGCTCTATGCTGACAGCTCAGAGCCTGGAGCCTGCTTCGGATTCTGTGCCTCCCTCTCTCTCTGCCTGCCCCTCTCCCCACTGGCACTCTGTCTCCCTCTCTCTCAAAAATAAATAAACATTTAAAAAGAATTAAAAAAAAAAAGAAGTACTAAAATTTCTTTGGTTTCCTTAAGGATTTTCCTAAGGGCTGTGTCTGTGTAAGCCACTCCAAGATCTTATTTATAACAGACTATACAGATTATATTATCTATTTTTATTTTTTTATTTACAAAATTTTTTTTTACTTATTATTTTTGAGAGAGTGAGCAGGGAGGGAGCAGAGAGACAGCGGGGGATAGAGGATGCAAAGCAGACTGTGCTGAGAGTAGAGCCCAAAGCAGGGCTTGAACTCACAAGCCGTGAGATCATAACTTGGGTCGAGGCCAGACACTTAACTGACTGAGCCACCCAGGCGCCCCGTGTTATCTATTTTTAAACAACGTTTAGCTGTGAGGAGAAGGGCCTCGTCTGCTGTAGTACAAATGAAGGCAGACGATCCGAGTCGCTTTGTAGTTCTGGTGGTAAAAATCTGAGGGAATTCTTCCTGGTGGCAGCCAGCCCCTCAGAAAGACTGGAGCAAGCTCATTAGCTGAGAGTGAGGGGCGGGATATTGGCGGGAAGAAAATGGTATAAAGTGGTTCTTCAGTAGGACATGGAAATGATGTCTCTGGAAGCTTGGTAAGGTTTGAGATTTGCATTCCTTCACTTAAAGTGAAACCAGTCAGCTTGGCAGAGCAGTTTTCACCAACTGCTTTTGACTGTTTGCTCAGAGGTATGGAGAAGGCAGAGAAGTGGGCTTAAGCTAAGGTGGGGTTTTGTCAGGAGAGTTTAATAGAGAACCGAAGGGATCAGGGGGTATTTTTCTACCGTAATTTTGAAAGAAATTTTTTCCTCTAATACTATAACCTTCATCTCAATCTTATTTCTTCTTCTTCTTTTTTTAATGTTTACTCATTTACTTTCAGAGAGAGAGAGAGAGCAAGACAGCATGAACAGGGGAGGGGCAGAGAGAGAGAGAGGGAGAGAGAGAATCCCAAGCTGGCTTCTCGCTGTTAGTACAGAGCCTGACGTGGGGCTTGATCTCTTAAACTGTGAGATCATGACCTGAGCCGAAATCAGGAGTCAGAGGCTTAACCGACTGAGCCACCCAGGTGCCCTCATGTTATTGTTCCTTCTTAAAAGTTTTTTTTTTTTTTTCACGTTTATTCATTTTTGAGAGAGACAGAGACAGAGCATTAGTGGGGAAGGGGCAGAGAGAGAGGGAGACACAGAATCCAAAGCAGGCTCCGGACTCTGAGCTGTCAGCACAGAGCCCGACGTGGGACTCAAACCCACGAATTGTGAGATCATGACCTGAGCCAAAGTCAGACGCTTAACCGACTGAGCCACCTATGTGCCCCTTATTTTTCCTTCTTAATAGACCTTTTTCCCCACTGTGTTCTCAGGGTCATTTCTCTTCCACTTTTTTCAGGGGGCAGAGAAACAGCTGAAATGTGTTCATACCAAGGTGTCCATAATCGACAAGGATTGTGTCGATCTTGCCAAGACCATTGTGATGTGCTTCCTTTTAACTGGAATCAAGCATTTAGCAAAGGCTTACAGTTAGATAATAATGGCTCTTGAGGCTAACACGCCTTGTGAGCAATAAGCTGACTAGTGTAACAACAAACTTACAGAAAGGAATACAATTTGAGATGGAAAAATAGCCTCCAGAGGAAAGACAAAATGAGGAGCCAAGTACAGCAAAAGAACAAAGAGCTCACCCAGGGAGTCAGCAATCGGGTTGGTGCTGCAGGGCAGAATGGCTCTCCCTGGCCTAATTAGGTTAGACAGACAGGAGATCCTAAAATTGCTGGAGAAGAAGGCCAGGATTGGGCTCAAGAGCCATGTCAATACCTCTAACACTGAACTCACCAAAATCACACAGATCTTATAGAAAATGTTGCACTGAATTGATGGATTTATTAAGCTCCAACCATACTTCCGCTTCACTGTGCAACCTTGGGCAAATCCCCTGTCCTCTTGTAAGGTGCAGATAATGATAATGGCTGCTCTTAACCACTTCATTTGGGGAATTAAATGGAATAGTGCATGTGCACTCACTTTATCAACTCTACAGCACTACACCAAAATGCAAGAATCTATGAGTCCATGGCTGCCTCTACATGGCCACATTGTACAAGTGCTCAAAGAGTACTATATTAGGGACAAAAAATAAAGCCATTTTTATTTGAAAGGAAACAACTGTTTCCTTAAATATTATTATTTTACATGAATTGGACCTCAGGGCACAGAAGGACTTTTTACCAAAGACTGGTGGTAAGGACTCACCTACTTTACCTACAAGTCCAGCCCTAGTCTTTCAAGTCTTATACCGTGAAAGCAAAATAGAAAGAGAATACAGCCTTAATAGAAAGTTGATGATGAATAGCGAAAATGACTTTAAATGTTTCCTAAGGTAGAGTATGAATTCTGCAAATTTAAGTTTAAAAGGCATCATTCTCAGTTGAGGCACCTTAATTTAATTGCTGTGTTAAAAGTTTTTCTCGATATCTGGGGCTCCTGGGAGGCTCAGTCTGTTAAGCGTCCAACTTCAGCTCAGGTCATGATCTCATGCCTCGTGGGTTTGAGCCCCACATCGGGCTCTGTGCTGACAGCTCGGAGCCTGGAGCCTGCTTCGGATTCTGTGTCTCCCTCTCTCTGCCCCTCCCCCACTCGCATCCTCACGCGCGCTCGTGCACGTGCGCGTGCACGCTCTCTCTCAAAAATAAATACACATTAAAAAATTAAAAAAAAAAAAAAGTTTTTCCAGATAGCTATAGGTGTGCTTTATGGAGAAGAAATATTAGTTCTTACCTTTAATAAGTTAATAATATAATAACATTTTAATTCACAGGTTGAGAGTCTTTAATCAGTTAGAGGATGAATTGAATTCTCATGAGCATGAACTATGTTGGTTGAAAGACAAAGCTAAACAAATTGCTCAGAAAGATGTGGCCTTTGCATCTGAGGTCGACAGGGAGATAAACCGCTTAGAGGTCACCTGGGATGATACCAAAAAACTAATTCATGAAAAGTAAGTAAAAATCCTCAGTTGTTGTTTTCAACTTTCTATTTTGTGGCATTGGGCTGTTGTCTGTTGATTTGCGTTGGTGTGATCGAGTTGAGTATCTTTTGCCACCTTAGGTATTCTGTGTCTCTCATACGTTAAAAATTTAGTCCTACAAAACTTTATTGAGGAAGATGTCTTGAAATAACAATGGTAGGTGAAACGTAGCGCTTAAAAGCAGGAGTTGTCAACAATTACAAAGGGCTACTGTGAGAGTCTTAACCTCTGATTTTCTTTTTTTGTTTTGTTTTCCTTGTTTATAATTAAGGTATGATATACGTATAATAAATTTCATCCTGTTAAGTGTATGCCCTTGTATGAGTTTAACACACATTCAGTTTATGATTACACACATACTGTGTAAGTATTACTATGATCAACTCTTGTATAATCATTCCACCACCTGAAAAAATCCTCCTATGTCTCATTGTGATCAACCCGTCCCCCATGTCTAGTCCCTGGCAGCTGTTGATCAGTTTTATGTCTCTGTAGTATTATTTTTCTCAGAATCACATACAAATGGATTTTTTCCAGTTTGGATGATTGTAAATAAAGCATCTATAAACATTCATAGTCAATTGGGTGCATGTGCCTAAGTTTTTACTGCACTTGAGTAAATACCTTCTTTTGCTTAGCATAATGTACATTGTTATGTGTATTAATAACATCTATTCTTTTTTATGGCTGAATAATATTTGATTTAATAGGTGTACCACAGCTTATTCATTCACCAGTTGATGGATATTTGGACTCTTTCCAGTTTAATGACTATCAAAAAGCATCTATAAACATTCACGTTCAGTTTTTTTATGTACATAAGGTTTTTTGTTGTATACTATAGATTATTAACGTAAGCTTTTAGAAAGTTAACTGTGTTGTAAAATTTTATTCCATATGATTGAATATTCTCTTAAATTGTGATTTGTTAGAGATTGCACAGTATTCAATTATAAGAATATATTAGAGTTTATTCAATTAATAGCCTATTTTGGGGACGCCTAGGTGGCTCAGTCGGTTAGGCATCCAACTTTGGCCCAGGTCATGATCTCACAGTTTGTGAGTTAGAGCCCCGCATCAGGCTCTGTGCTGATGGCTCAGAGCCTGGATGGAGCCTGCTTCGGATTCTGTGTCTCCCTCTCTCTCTGCCCCTCTCTAGCTCATGCTCTCTCTCTCTCTCTTTGTCAAAAATAAATAAGCTTAAAAAAATTAATAGCCTATTTTTAACATTTGGGTTATTTCTATTTTTTTCTCCTATTATAAATAATGATGTAAAGAATATAATTTTACCTCAATCGTAGTGTACATCTTTTTCTTTGGAAAAATTCCTACATGTAGAATTGCCTGCTCAGAGACATTTTATACTTATAAACAAAAACTATCTTCTTATTTTCACAATTTTAAGAGGATTCAAATTCAATGAAAATTTATGTCATTGAAATGGAAAACAACATCCTCATGTGTATTTTACTTATTAAGCAGTGTTATTTTGTTTGTTCGGTGTGGGGGTTTTGTTTTATTTTGTTTTGTTTGCTTCCTCTTAATACACACCACTATGATGCAATTAAACAACAAAAAAATTTTAAAAAAAACAAAGATTGTTGGTATCTACATAAGTTTTAGTTGTCAAGAACATATTTTTTCTTGTCATTGAGGTCACATATTTGTTTTAATGACTGTGTGCATTCTTCATTCACTGAAACAATTTGGCCATTAGAGTGAGTTGGCTTGATCAGCACTCCTTTGACCTCAATGGGTAGAAATATGGTTTCCTCTTGATTCCAGCAGCCATCTATGAATACATGTGTGTGGTTACATATCAAGTCCAATCATAGAGAATCCTTCCCTTTCATACATCATAATAAATGATATCTTTTCTTTAATTATTATAGCCAGGGTCAATGCTGTGGACTTATTGACTTAATGAGAGACTATCAGAACCTGAAGTCAGTTGTTTCTAAAGTCCTAGAAAATGCCAACAATGTGCTTGCAACCAGAACTACTATAAAAGATCAGGAGGATCTTAAATGGGCTTTATCCAAGGTAATAATTCAAAATCTATTTCTCTTAGGGGTGCTTGGGTGGCTCAGTCAGTTAAGTGTCCAGCTCTTGATCTTAGCTCAGGTCATGTTCTTGGGGTTTGTGAGTTCGAGCCCTGCATTGACCCTGCTGGCAGTGCAGAGCCTGCTTGGGACTCTCTCTCTCTCTCTCTCTCTCTCTCTCTCTCTCTCTCTCCCCCCCCATCTCAGACTCTGCCCCTCCTCCACTCTCTCTCTAAGTAAATAAACTTTAAAAAAAAGATATCTATATAAGTTTTTTAAAAATGTATTTATTTTAGTAGACTTAGTAGGTCTTATTTTCACTTATAATGAATTCTCTACAAAACTCTTGTCAGTACATATAGAGGTAGAACATTCATGCTGACAAACTCAACTTGTTTTGTTTTGTTTTGTTTTGTTTTGTTTTGTTTTGTTTTGTTTTAGGAATACTGATATCCTAGGATTCTAGCCATTCAAAAAGATATATAGTTCATTCATATCACTGGTTTCCGCATAAGGTCAAACCATGAAATAAATTTCTCAGAGGCAAATGGTTTTGAACACCTGACTTATCGCTGATTATTTTATTAATTAAAGAAACATTTATGTCCACAGCATGAAAGTGTCAAGAATGAAATGTGTAATAAACAGAAAGAATTGGATAACTTTACAAGTAAAGGAAAACAGTTATTATCTGAGCTGAAAAAAATTCACAGTAGTGATTTCAACCTCGTGAAAACAGACATGGAGAGCACTGTGGACAGATGGCTGGATGTAAGATAATCACCTGGATTGTATGAACAGTTTAAATATTCATATTTGTCTATCATATTTGGGGGTAAAGGATTATTCGGGGATGTGAATTTCATCTTTAGCTTTTAATGCTACAGGCAAAATGACATTTTTAAGAAAAACAATATTCACATAAAGTTTAGAATTAGTAAAAAAAGGTTATTTGATTTATTTTGTTAATATTCAGTGGCAGTTTTCTAGAATTTAACTTGGTAGCTTCAATCACAACAAATTTATAACTCCGAATGGTTTTTTTCCCCTCAAAACTCTGAGATTATGGATAAAAATTGAAGAATAATTTATAAATGTCCTACAGAATATTAAACTATAATGTATAATCACTTAGAGTACTAAGACTATATTTGCATTGTATAAATCAGACTTGTAGTTTACATCCTTGGGTATTTGTTCTTGCTCTGTCATTTACTAGTTGTGTGACCAGTGAACAACTTGATCTCTCTGGAACTCTACATCTCAATCCATACATGTTTTACGTTAACTTCCAGCTCAAAAATCTTGTGATTCTGTTGCCTTTCTGTTAACCTACAATGCATTACTATTGATTAAATTACTTAAACTATATTACTAAAGTTAGATATTGATAATTGTGTACTATAATCAAATAATTAGAGAACTGCAGGAAACCTTACTTGCCTCCACTTTAAAAAAAAACAAAACAGGGGCGCCTGGGGGGCTCAGTCGGTTAAGCGTCCGACTTTGGCTCAGATCGTGATCTCACGGTTCGTGAGTTCGAGCCCCGCGTCAGGCTCTGTGCTGACAGCTCAGAGCCTGGAGCCCATTTCAGATTCTGTGTCTCCCTCTCTCTCTGCTCCTCCCCTGTTCATGCTCTGTCTCTCTGTTTCAAAAATAAATAAACATTAAAAAAATTTTTTTAAAAAATAATAAATAAATAAATAAAAAACAAAACATCCTTGGTGTGCCTGGGTGGCTCAGTCAGTTAAGCATCTGACTGGATTTCGGCTCAGGTCATGATCTCACAGATCCTGAGTTCGAGCCCCACATTGGGCTCTGTACTGGCAGTGCAGAGCCTGCTTGTGATTTTCTCTCTCTCTGCCCCTCCCCTGCTCTCTCTCTCTCTCTCAAAATGAATAAACTTAAAAAAAAAAACAAACATACCTAGGGCACCTGGGTGGCTCTGTCAGTTAAGTGTCAGACTTCATCTCAGGTCATGATCTCACAGTTTGTGAGTTTGAGCCCCGTGTCGGGCTCTGTGCTGACAACTTAGAGCCTGGAGGCTCTCTCTTTCAAAAATAAATAGACATTAAAAAAATGTTAAAAAACATTCTTACTACAGGAAGAGTCTTAAGCAATAGTGCTTAACTTTAGACAAAGTTGGTTGTACAAAGTTGGTTGTTGTCCTACATATTTATTTATTCTATAAATATGTTCAAGTCTAATTTATGTCCACTTTTATACTTCAGCATTACAAATAAAAGTGCTTATTGTGTTCCTTTCAAAAATAAGTATAATACTGCCCTAGATGGACCCTTATCCTAGAGAATGTTATATTATTATTGACTTCAATAATCCTGTTCTTAGTTTCCCAACTTACAAATGAAAATCAAATGTCTCAGAAATTCAGTCAACTCTCCCAGTGACAGAAACAATTTATGTAATAGTTAGCATTTATTTGAGTCAAGTGCACGAATTCCCTTATAATAATTTTTGTAAAACTTTGTTTTTCAGTGAGAATATAGTTTTTGATTGAGGAAGCATTGACATTATTTAGCAATTTGGTGAGGCAGGGAGCATCTTAAAGCCTCAGACTAATAGTGACATGGCTTCTGTTTTCTGTCCCAGGTATCAGAGAAAATTGAGGAAAACATGGATAGGCTGAGGGCAAGCCTGACCATTTGGGGTGATGTACTTTCAAGTAAAGACGAGATCGACGGATGGTCAAACAATTCTGTTCCACAGTTGGCCGAAAGCATCAGTAACCTGAATAATAGCGTCAGAGCAGAAGAATTCCTTAAAGAATTTGAGGTAAATTGACCACATCTACATACGTGAGCCTGTGAGCTCATTGACCAGAATACAAGAAAAATGTGTCCTTTTTTAAAAGTTCATTCTTTCTTTCAGAGACGCATATGAATGTTACAAAAGTCGTAACTATCTTTTGCTATTTACTAGAGACTTGACTAGGCAACGGATAAGACTTTTTTTTTCTTTTTTTTTATCACTTCTTAGTTGGACCTCTAAACTTAAAATATTGGTAGAGAAGTAAAAGCCCATAAAATCTATGTTTTTTCCCATTTTTCCATTCATTTCAGACTATGGCACCTTCCTACTGGAAAACCAAATTGAAGGCGTTTGTAATTTAATCATATTTAGATTTTTTTTTCATTCAAACAAGATGTTTACTGAGTACCATGTGCTGAACACTTACCATAGATGCTGGGTTCTTCTACTTTCCCTCTAGAAATGGAAGAAAACTGGAGACGGGAGTGTGACAAGCTTCCCCAGAAAGTGGCCTTTTGAAAAGCTCTTGTCACCAATCTATTTTAAACTTTTTATTTCCATTCTTGCATTCATTTACTTATTCACTCATCAAATTCTTTTTTTTTTTTCTTAATGTTTATTTTTGAGAGAGAGAGACAGACTACAAGCAGGGGAGGGGCAGAGAGAGAGAGAGGGAGTTACAGAATCCAAAGCAGGCTCCAGGCTCCAAGCTGCCAGCACACAGCCCGATGCGGGGCTCGAACTCACAAATTGCAAGATCATGACCTGAGCCGAAGTCTGATGCTCAACTGACGGAGCCACCCAGGTGTCCCCAGATTCTTAACAAGCATGTCAGGCACTCTTTTAGACACTGAGAATAAACAGTAAAACAGACAAAGCCCCTATCCTCATGGCATTTACATTATTTACATAACAGTATGTATGTGAAATGTGCAGTAGTAATTAGGCAGGGATGAACAATGAAGCAAGGTCAGAGGAAATAGTGACAAAAGATAACTTGTTTCATAAAGCATATAGCCAGCTCCTCCCCATGAGGGCAGACCGGTATTCAACATTGCATGCCTGGGTGTTGGTACTGTGCCTGGCACACCGATGGAACATGACAGATAGATGATGAATAACTGCAGTCTGAAAAAATGTAGGTGAATCAACTGTATACCTAGGCTATCTAGCCTTGACGCAAAGAGCTTTCTGGAGAGTCTTAAATCAAACACGTATTTCTAAAGGCAAACAGAAGTAGAGGAAATCAGCCCAACTTCAAGTGCAGTCAGGAGAGTCTCTTAAGATGTTATCTTTGACGTTAAATGAACATTACGGCTCAAACAGTAGTGTATGCCTGAAGAGGGCTTGTACCAGCTCTTAAAAAAATTATCAAAATTTAAAGAATTTCGCAAGCCAGGGTTAAACACAACCATCACGGAAAATTAAATTGTAGATAAATTTACAGTTAATAGAATATAAAATTTATTATACAAATTTATATAATATATAAATTTAATATAAATACATATATTAAAATGAAGCTAATAAATACTTAAAACTTATAACTCTTAATTTCTGTTCTACACACAACTCTTATCTAGGCTCTTGAGTTATGGGTCCCTATTATACCTGCCTGGGGGACATGTGGTAGGATGTTGTACTGTGGGGCAATGCTTCCAACCCCACGTGCGGTGACATCGTGTTGTAGCTCAAAATGGGGGTAACTTTTGCAAGTCGGGGTCTTCCTCTTTTGGGGAGCCAATTATGTAACTGGCACACAGTACACTCCTACTACTGACCTCTGGGATCCAGGAAGCCAGTGGACATCAGCCCCACGTTCAGCGTGTCCGGCTTCAGTCACTCACAGGAGTGGGTTTTTATGTTATTGGCTGTGTGGTATGGCAACGAATACAATCAGTCAAGTGGGCTCAGCCCAGTGCCTCATAGTGAGTTGCTGCTGCAATTCAGGAGAGAAAGTGAGTAAGTGACTAGGTGTGATCTTTTAATTGTTCATCCTGCTCCTGGAGGAAGCCAGTGGGCCTGACAATTAGTTCATCATGTCTTACTGGGTAAGCAGATTGCTTTCTGGGTAAGTAAATTGCTTTCTGGACTGAAAGTTTGTTAGTGTCCCCCGAACACCAAAACATCATATTGAAGTTGAGAGGGATCCTTTATCAAAAGTTCCTTTGTGGCTCCAAATAAATAGTTATGTTTACAAGCATCTAATTTGTTCAGTAATGGTTCTTGACCCATTTTTTTCTTTTTTTGTGTGTGTTAGTGTGGGTGCAAATAAATTAAAAATAAAAAGGAAAAATATAAAAAAAGGCTTTTATTTAAAAAAACATTTTAAAATTTTATTTGAATGTTTCTTATGTATTACATATAGTTCACAGTTAATTAGGCACTCCCAATGTGTATGTGCTTTGAGATCCTTCCTCAAAGGAATTTCTCTGCCGTGGTAGCCAGTGATATTAATGCTAATGAATAAATGACAGTTATTGAAAATCCCCAGTGACTCAAGACTTTTTAGTTAGTGTTTAATTTTTTCCAGGAGCTTTTTTTTTTTTACAGGAAAAGGGGATGGGGAGAAAGTTCTGCATACTCCCTCACACTGGAAGCGAAAGTTAATGATGGCATTTTTCCACATTCGTAAATAATGATAGACTCAGAAAATGAAACAGAGATTTTTTTTTTTTAACCCTGGCTTGAAGTTAGGACATCATGTCAGAGTTAACTCTTGAAATTATTAAATGCTGACTGTAATACGTCAATGTTTGGACGACTTATGCTTTTCGTCTTTGTCTTTTATTTTGGCAGTCTGAAGTTAAAAACAAAGCGTTGAGATTGGAAGAACTTCATTGCAAAGTTAATGATCTTAAAGAGTTAACTAAAAATCCAGAAACACCACCAGACCTTCAGGTAAGTATTCAGTCAGGTTTGTAATAACTACCGTATACTAGACTCAACCTCAAATATAATCTCTAATATAATCGATATGTAATACAATAACAATAAATTTTATATGTCATATATATACAATATATATATTCTCATTATTATCATCATAATTCCAAGAAAAGACACGGCTCTTAACCACATATGGGGGTTAAAACATTAACACCTTTAGAATTCCTTGTGCTAGTATTAATAACACATGTCTGATACACATATTATATTTGTGTTGGAAGTGATTAGCACCCTTTTCCTTACTAAATTTTAGGAGTAGTATCATCCAGCTTGCCTCTTGGACCATTTTACGTCTGGGCAGGAGCAGAAACCACATTTATGAATGTGGATATTCTTCTAATTCAGTTACCCAGTCGTTGGGTTAGGAGACATTGCCATCGCAAACCTCATTTCGGGGCTCCGTGTTCGGCACAGATCCACAGGGAGCACGAGGCAGGCCGGGGTCGACCAGGAAGTCCGAGCTACTTCAGCGAGGGAGCTGTAGGAACAAGTGGGGCGGGGGTCTCTCGGCAGCCAGCACCACAGGCTCCAGGCTAAGTGTTCCGCTGCCTTCCTTTAACCTAAGCGTTTGTTTCTGCCCTCAGGGATTTCCTCTACATTTTCCTTCTTCCTGTTGTGCCTTTGTCCTTTACTTACTGCCTCTTGCTAACCCGTCTGTCATGCTTGACTATACTTACGCTCTGACCTGAGACTGCGTGTCCATCACTTAGCATCACGGGTGGATGATCTACATGTACCAGAATGTTAGAAGTTTCACCTGAGGCAACAAGAGGGAAAGGGTGCTAATAGAAAAGTGAAAAGGAGTGCTTATGCATGTTGCCTGTGTCAAGGATATAAATGGGCATCAGGTGGACTTTTGCAGAGTTAAGATGGAGGCAGGGCCTTGGGAGAGAGCTACCGTTGTCCTCTGCTTTCTCACCATCACCCCCCATCTCAAGGAAGAGGGATCGGGACACCTGTTCCTTACCTTAAAATAAAGGGAAGAGTTTCAGTGGTGTCATCTAGAGAGCATGACATGTGCCCCTGCAGTTGGTGGATGCCAGGGCTACTATCTAATTCCTCCGAGAGACCTTAAGGGTGAGAGCGAGGCTAGCCAACTGCTGATGTGTTTGCCAAAGGAGAAGTGATTATTTTGAGTGGCCTGCATCTCAGAATCATCTGTTGTGTGAATGCCAGAGTGTGACCTCTGGCCCAGAAGTGAATTATCAGAGGAAAGGAAAGGACAAAGCATCAGTGCTTGCATATCTCAGGTTACCTGCGAAGGCTTTCTAGGGAGGAACAGGCCTCAGCAGCAAGGTAAAGAGATGCCCGCAGGCTGTGGAAGGAGAAAGAGCCAGAGAAGAGTGCATTGCTTGTATCTAGACAATGTCAGTGGGAGGTCCCAGCACTGAGAGGAGTCACAGAAAACCCCACAGAGGAAGGCCTGTGACAGGAGAGAATGCTAAATGTCACCTGGCCTAGGAGCACAGATGCCAGCTCACAGTAGTTGTCAAAACTTTCAGAGCCCTTCCCCCACCTCCTGCTTGCCTGCACCTGCAGGGTCAGAAGCTAGAGAAAATGGGGAGATAGAAAAAGAGGCACTTGACACCTTTCTTCAGATGGGCTTCCTATTTGTAGCAGATCTAGGGTAGGGATAAGATAAAAGCTCTAACTTCAAGTTCAATTTGGATTATGAAATGGGCCTAGATGTTTTCATTGTGGAATTGAAAGCATTTTGCAGTTTATCATGATTATAAGTCCTTTTATGATCTGTAGGACCAGAGGAGTCAGGGGCCCTCCTGAAATAAGTCCTTCGGGAGAAGAGAACTAGCTTCACTGAATGCTTTCAAGTGGGAGACAAAAACAAAATTGCTTTATGATAAAATTCTAAAGTGGTGTTTGTTCAGAGTCGTGGTTACATCCGGACATACACATGTGAGTGTTTCTGGAGAAGAATTCAGAACCGGGTTTTAGTCACAAACTTGGTAACTCTGTGTAGGTTTAGCTCTGCTTTTGAAACGTGACCTTCCGTTTTCCTTGGGCCCTCTGTCAAAACTGCCACTTTAACATCCACTGTCAACTGTAAATACGTACTGTTTCCATTTTCCCGTCACTTAACATGTTTGACCCCTTGCACCCACTGGTTTTCCTTCTTAGAAAAGTTGAATTAGCCTCCATGGTTAGGTTGATGTGTTTTTGACAGTTAAGCTGCACAGGAACAGAATTGCTACCCAATGAGTGTCCTGGTCACCACAGATTTTAATGAAATCCTACTTTATGTTTAGTTTATAGAAGCAGACTTACGGCAGAAACTGGAGCATGCCAAAGAAATTACCGAAGAAGCAAAAGGAACCTTGAAAGAGTTCACCACTCAGAGTACACAGGTGGAGAAATTTATCAATGATATAACAAGCTGGCTCACAAAAGTAGAAGAAGCGTTGATGAACTGTGCTCAGACGGAGACATGGGAAGGACTGAAAAAAGTAAAGGTAGGTAATAACCTATCATGAAGCATTTATACTTCCAATGGTCATATTGGTTCTCCTATTTTGTGGTGACTGGAATGAAAATAAAGACTCTGCTCTCAGTTACCTATATTAACATCAGGCCGACTAACTCATTGGATACAGCAAAGTAAGTTAACAGGTAGAGAAATGAATGCAGGTAGTAGGAAATTGAAGATGAATCATCTAAAAGCAGAAAGCATGCTTTACTTACTGTAGGGCCTGCTCATAAGCTATGCTTGCCAATATGTTTCTTTAGTAAAAGAGTAGAGCCTGTAGAAGACCTGTTCAAATTTCCATGAATTTTTCAAATTTGAATGCAGAGTAGTTTTTCATTACTTAATTATTTTTGTTGGTCAGTATGACTGCTTTTATCTAGAGAAGGATATATTAAAAAAAAAACACAAACAACAAAAACAAAAAACCAACAGTCGAGAGAACATTCTACTTCCATGTCATCTGTCCATAGAGATAATATTACTGATCAACTGTCTGTAAAGCTTGTGAGTTGAGTTGACTGTTTCACATATGTGATCTGTTCTCTTGAACATATTTTCTTACTGTACTTAAGACTAAAGAGATGTATTTTAAAATTAACTACTGGTGCTTTTCCTGTGGCCTGTGAGCCTAAAACAAAGCCCTAGTAGTCCACTGAAGAATGTGAACTTAGGGGGTGACTCCATTAATAGTTTCTAATCAACTGACTAAACCCAAGATCATGGGCTGGAATCCCTAAGAACCTATTCAATTTGCTTGGAATCCTAGACCATAATCCAAATGCTACTACCTCTCAACCGCTGTTTGCACTTGTTCCCAAAGAGAACTGGGCAAAATTCTGAGTCAACACAGATCTATTACAAATACTGAAAAAAAAAAAAATCCCACAAAAATGCATACGTTACTGAGTGTATTTCAACAGCATCAGTTTCCCAAAAAAAGTACCATAGTGGAATAGATGGAATATTTCCCTTGAATGTGATGAATATCCTTCATGGCATTTGTTTATTCTGTAGGAAATACAAAAGGAACTTCAAAGTCAGCAAAGCAACATCAGCTCCACCCAAGAAAATCTCAATAGCTTGTGCCGCAAGTACCATTCCATTGAGCTGGAGAGCTTGGGCAGTGCTATGACTGGGCTGATAAAGAACCACGAAGCTGTGAGCCAGTTGTGCTCCAAAACACAGGCCAGCCTTCAGGATTTTCTGGAGAAGCACTTCAATGGTGAGCTCTGACAAGCCTTTGCATGAGTAGTTTGTTTATAAGAAAGAATCCAAACCAAATGCTGCCTAGAAACTGCCAGCAATAGTTGGAAAAAGCTTTCCAGCAGAATATCATTTTAAATTCATTTGTATGTCCAGATTTGAGCAGTGAAAGTGTTGTGCTTGGGCTGTAGCCATAATTCTTCCTCTTTCTCCTCAAGAAAGTAGGGATTCACCATTTTCAGGATTCTGAAACTCATCTGGATTTTCTACATATAGCTCATTTGGGTGGAAAATTACTTCCACTGCTATGATGAAGTAACACAATAAACTTGGATATTGGGCCATGAAACAGTGGTAGCCATGTAATTCGGGAAATTGCCGGTCAGAGGTCCCTGACTCGGCTTCCCACCCAGCTGTGTCTTTGCACTGATGAAGATGTGAAATGACTCTAAGTCAGCTGGGTGGAGAGAGGACACGGTTCCTTCCTTTGCCATAAAAATGGCTTCAACACCCCTAGAGCCTTTGCCCCTTTGCTCTCTTACATATTCAGACAATTATTTATCTTCCTTTACCAAAAGAAAGAAACAATGGGAAATCGGATATCTTAGGAATACAAATTTCTTTTCTGTCTTTTCTCTGAGGCAATTTCTCGATTCTGCCATGAACAGTCATAGTTATGGAACATGCTATAGTATATTCTACATGATTATTATTTTCTTTCTGGAATATTCTGTAAGGCAAGATGCAATGAGCTGAAGGCCAGCATTAATTCATTATGGTAATCCACGAAGCTCATTCAGTGTTTTGGATGTATTTCTCATTTTCATTACTTTCAAAAGAGTCTATGCAGGAATTCCAAGAGTGGTTTTCTGGAATAAAGGCAGCGGCGAAAAAATCATCAGATAGAACTGGCGACAGCAAGGTTCTAGAGGCAAAGCTCCATGATCTCCAGGTATGAAAGCCTTTTTCTTCTTCTCTAAACTGTACTCACGTGCCTTCAGGTCAGACCTAAATCGTCTCTTTCCCCAGATCTTCTGAACTTTTCTTCTTCTTTAACAGAATTAGATTTCTTGAGTCATAAAGAGATAGACAATATGAAAAGTTGAGAAAATAAATCAGAGCTACAGAATTTTTGATCCCATTTTTCTCTCTTTTAGCCTATTGACTATTCTTTGGAATTCATTCAAAACCAAACCTAGTTTTAATTTTTATAGCAGTAAAAATATAAGTAATTGTATCTATACCATATCACTATGTGGAGGAGTTTTATTTATTTATTTTTAAGTTTATTTTTGAGAGAGAGAGAGCACGCACACATGAGCATGAGCAGGTGAGGGGCAGAGAGAGAGAGAGAGAGAGAGAAGGAGCATCCCAAGCAGGCTCTGCACTGTCAGCATGAAACCTGGCATGGGGCTTGAGCTCACCAACTGTGAGATCATGACCTGAGCTGAAAGCAAGAGTCAGACGCTTAACTGACTGAGCCACTCAGGCACCCCTATTGTGGAGGAGTTTTAAAATGAAGACATGGCTTGTGTTTTTCGGTAACCTACAGTCTAAATTTTGATCTAGGACAAACTCAAAGCAATAGGTATTACAGGTTTTACAGGTTTTACTGACTACGAAAAATATATGAATTCAGGAAGGAGAAAGCCATTGTGTGGTAGAGTTGAGAAGTGACTGACTCAAATTGAGTTTTTATTGAAAACTTTTTTTTTCAAATTGAAAAACTCAATTGAGTTTTTTAAATGGCTGATATGAACAAAGCAAGTATCAGTTAAGCAAGTATCAGTTAAGTATCATTTAAAAATATATTTTTTGGTGGGGGGGGGCACCTGAGTGGCTCTGTCAGTGAAGCATCTGACTTCGGCTTAGGTCATGGTTTCATGGTTTGTGGGTTTGAGCCCCGCGTTGGGCTCTGTGCTGACAGCTTGGAGCCTGGAGCCTGCTTCGGATTCTGTGTCTCCCACTCTATGCCATTCTAACACTCATGCTCTGCTCTCTCTCTCTCTCTCTCAAAAATATATAGACATAAATTTTTTCAAATTAAAAACAATATTTTTTAAATTAATGAGGAACATGAGAATTTTGTGGCCTCATTGGTGAGGACAGTTACGTAGATAACTTATGAGAAGTCAGAGTAGGAAGATCATTATAATAAAGGAAGTTGGCTTTCCAGGAGGCGTGGTAAATTTAAATGTGGAATTGTCTCCTTTAAGCTTGAGATGCAGTGGAACACCACGAAGAAACGTCTGAGTGGCCATCGCAAATGCCACCCAGGAGCACGGGGGAGAAGCAGGGCTGGCTCAGCATTTCTGCTGTGTTCTTCTGCTCTGCTGAAGCCACGCTCATGCGTATGATCTCTCAAGCGGAGGTGCATACCAAGAAGAGAGGGGACCCGCAGGGAGGACTTTGTGTGCAGATCAGAAGAGGGGGAGGGGTGCAGGCAGCCTACCAGTTAGAGGACATCCCACTATAACACGTGAAGAAGTACAGCCTGGTCTGGGTCGGGACAATGAGAACGTGGAGAGGCTGAGAGCGAGACCTTGATGAGAACGGCCTCCTTTACAGCGTGGTATTGTCCACAGTTTAGTCCTCAGTGGTTCCAGTGACTGGCTGGCATCATCCGCGATTATGAGCCTTGATTCTATCTAGTTGTACATTCTCACTCCGACCTTATTTTCTTTTTTTAATATGAAATTTCTTGTCAAATTGGTTTCCATACAACACCCAGTGCTCATCCCAACAGGTGCCTTCCTCAATGCCCACCACCCACTTTCCCCTCTTCACCCCCCCCATCAACCCTCAGTTTATTCTCAGTTTTTAAGAGTCTCTTATGGTTTGGCTCCCTCCCTCTCTCACTTTTTTTTTTCCCTTCCCCTCCCCCATGGTCTTCTGTTAAGTTTCTCAGGATCCACATAAGAGTGAAACCATATGGTACCTGTCTTTCTCTGTATGACTTATTTCACTTAACATAACCCTCTCCAGTTCCATCCACGTTGCTACAAAAGGCCATATTTCATTCTTTCTCATTGCCAAGTAGTATTCCATTGTGTGTATAAACCACAATTCCTTTATCCATTCATCAGTTGATGGACATTTAGGCTCTTTCCATAGTTTGGCTATTGTTGAAAGTGCTGCTATAAACATTGGGGTACAAGTGCCCCTATGCATCAGCACTCCTGTATCCCTTGGGTAAATTCCTAGCAGTGCTGTTGCTGGGTCATAGGGTAGATCTATTTTTAATTTTTTGAGGAAACTCCACACTGTTTTCCAGAGTGGCTGCACCAGTTTGCATTCCCACCAACAATGCAAGAGGGTTCCCGTTTCTCCACATCCTCTCCAGCATCTATAGTCTCCTGATTTGTTCATTTTAGCCACTCTGACTGGCATGAGGTGATATCTCAGTGTGGTTTTGATTTGTATTTCCCTGATAAAGATCTCACTCCAGCCTTATTAAAGACTTTCTGACTCTGGGTTCTGGGCTCTGTTTTTCTTCTCTTGCTCTGCTATCTGAACTAAGAATTGCAGTCATTGCTCCCATGCTCCGGGGTCTCTGAATAATAGCAAAATATATTGTATTACCTTTATTTCTTGAAACAGAACATTTTGGACTCAATCAGTGATGGGCAGAGCAAGCTTGATGCTGTGACTCAAGAAGGACAAATTTTGTATGCACATTTGTCTAAACAAATTGTCAGTAGCATTCAGGAGCAAATTACAAAGGCTAATGAAGAATTTCAAGCATTTCTGAAACAATGTCTTAAAGACAAGCAGGCTCTTCAAGACTGTGCTTTAGAACTTGGGAGGTAGGTTGTTTTGATAAGTGTATATTTCATCACACACAGAATATGTTTCCAAAGACTTTGAGAAACCTTAAATACAGGTTCACACTAGAACAGTAATTAATTGCTTGGACTCTGATGGTTTTGTTTGGCTTTATTTTCTATACAGAAAAATTAAGGAATTATGCATAAATGCATGTATTTTTTGTCTATTTGGTTAACTCAAAATATTAGCTTTGGCAACCAGGTTTTAGATTATCCAAGTCTTTTCTTTGTGTCCACCTCTGTTGGGTTGGAGTGACGGCAAAAAAAAAAAAAACAACAAAACAAACAAACAAAAAAAAAAACAACCACCTGTCAGATTCCTATGAATCAAGATTCCAATCGGGAAGCAATGTCAACAGAAGTGAATATAAAATTAGAAGGAAAACAACTAGGGGGAAAAGAATGTCAGTATCATCAAAACACCTTTCTAGTCACAGAGTAAATTGCTTCACTCTTGCCAGGTTTCTTAGAGAACTTACATTCTTTTCAAAACTTAGAGCCCTTGTGCTCTTGGATCATATTTAAATCATCATAAGATACACGGAGATAACTTTGCCTCCTTGTCCCAGGGCTTCCACTGCCCTACTCAATCCATTGGAGTCCCCAGTAGTAAGACACAAAGTTAAGTGCATATTGACATAGGAATGTAATCTTGCTAATAATTACCAACTGATTACCAGGAAATCAATTTGACAAGATGGGGTGACTCTGCTTAGATCTCAAGACATGTGTCCACTATTTGTCATTTTGTTACTGAAATAAATGATAATTTGGATGGGTGTGTTGTTGAGTTTTCTTCCATACTTGAAAATTCATGAGATTTTAATTGCCATCAACATTGTGACCTCAGCTATTTGAATTTATTTATTATAATGAGTACAGAAGGATTTCTACAAAGTATTTTCTTTTCTGTAGCTTTGAGGATCAGCACAGAAAACTGAACTTATGGATCCACGAAATGGATGAAAGGTTAAGTACGGAAAACTTTGGAGAGAGTAAACAGCACATCCCTGAGAAGAAGAATGAAGTCCATAAAGTTGAAATGTTTCTGGGAGAACTATTGGCTGTGAGGTATGGTGCGTAAATGGAATAGGTCCTTGCTGTACTAACAAGCTGTTACTTCTCTGGTTGGTTGGCTCTTTGCTTTGGTTGTTCATTGGTTGGTTGCTTGGTCGATTGGTTGGTTGGTGATGGTGGTTGTATCTGTTTCTATCCCTAAATGTCTAGGATACAGATGATTGTGTGGTATTCTCTATGGCAAAGTGGTATTCCAGAGAGAGCACAGGGATAGAGGTGAGGGGCTATCTGCATCCCAGGTCCACCTCCCTTTGCTCAATAAATTGGACAGGCCACTCTCTTCCTGTATTTCTTGATTTTGCCTTTCAGCATTTTGCTGCTAGTAGTACCATACTTTGTTTTTAGAGGTTATGATAAGGATAGCAGGTCATAATAAAGGGTACTCTTCATTTATAAAAATAATGCTATAGACCCCAGTTTCCATACATTCTTCACATACTTGAGCAGCCCGTTTTATTTCCAATCCGTACCCATCCTCCTAACATTCTTAGTAATGCAAAAGCTATGGCCATTAAGTCTGACTGTCCTGGACGTTCCTCTTCTTCATTGCGGTATTTGTCTCTCCGTCGTCTCTTGGCTGAGCAAACATTTCTGGCTCCTTTCCCAGGCAAAGTTCTCTGGCCTGTGCTTTTGACTTCACCAGCTTCAGGGCTTTGCTCACTGAATTCACCATCCACCCTGGCATGTTAAGTTGCTTTGTTGGTACTTGGAGTGCAGGTTGACCCCAAAGTTCTTTTTTTTTTCCTTTTTTAAAATTTAATTTATGTTTTTAATTTACATCCAAATTAGTTAGCATATAGTGCAACAGTGATTTCAGGAGTAGATTCCTTAATGCCCCTTTCCCATTTAGCCCATCCCCCCTCCCACAACCCCTCCAGCAACCCTCTGTTTGTTCTCCATATTTAAGAGTCTTTTATGTTTTGTCCCCCTCCCTGTTTTTATATCACTTCCCTTCCCTTATGTTCATCTGTTTTGTCCCTTAAAACCCTCATATGAGTGAAGTCATATGATATTTGTCTTTCTCTGACTAATTTCGCTTAGGATAATACCCTCTAGTTCTATCCACGTAGTTGCAAATGGTTGACTCAAACCTCTTAACTATCCTCTTAATGAGCAGATGTACTCATCTGTGAAGCAGCAGAGGCTAACATCCAGCCTGCTTAATCAGACAAATCAGCAACAGTGATCAATTCCGTAAAAAATGTCTAACTCCAATCATATTCATTCCTTCTTTCAGCTGAGTCTTCTTTTTGGTCAAACTTGCCTAAAAAACAAACATGCAAACAAATACACAGACATAACCCATAGTGACAGCTGCTATTGGTGTGCTAGTTTGATGACTATTATAAAATTTTCCTGGAATGCTTTGGTCTCTGTGAGCCCTTACCACGGAGTAAATTCTTCATTGAATCTATACGCGCCAACCCCCAATAGTGAGTTCCTCAAGGTCAGGGACCTTTAGGTCGTTATCATTGTTATAGTCCCAATGGCTGGTATAGTACCAGAAAAAAAAAAAGAAAATATTTGCTGATTTAATAGAAGAACAGTATCATTCTAACTATATGGCTTTCTGAAAATTACACTGCACTTTATTTGCTTTTTAAATCTTGACTCCTGTCTAGATACAATGTAACATGACCACACCTACTTCTCTCTTTCTTCCCAACTGTTAAAATGACTTTACATATTCTTCTTGAGCTGGTATTCTCTGGTGTTCCAGGACCAGGGGCTAAGAATCCTTAAGTGTGTTTGCCCCCAGGCTCTTTGTAACTGGCTACTTCTCCGGACAATCGTAATGTAGTCTGCTGCCCCCCCCCCTCCCCAGGTCCTCCAGCTGGGTCACCTGACTTCTCCCTTGCTGGCCACTTGACCCTCCCCGTCCTCTGGATTGTTTTCATCATAATATCACACTCAACTATCTGGAGGGGATGCCTTTTTTTTTTCAAAGTGCCCCAGATTTGAGATTTATTGAACTTCTATCATCCATTAAGGAATTCTTTTAGCAACAAGTGATATCCGTCGTCTTGAATTATTTAACTCACTTTGTTGCTTAAGCCAACTTCTTGTCTTACCAGATTATAAGAAATGTAATTTAGAGTAGATATAATGTTGTACAAATCATATATCACAGAGGGCCACAGGATGTTCAGAAAAAAAAATGACAGACCTTGTAGGAGATAAAGTTTGTATTCTTTTCTCAGTACTCACAAGAGTTTGTGTTCACACATCTGCACTCTCCCTTTCGGTATCCTGGAAAATTTTTGATAGACATACTGATCAGAATTCAGAACTCTGTAGAACAAGGTAAAGCCAACCCTCCCACTAAGACTACACTTTCCCTTGACATAATTAACATAAATCCAAACTGAGATGAGCCAAGTACCCAGGATACAACAAGAAAACCCATCAGCACTCATATAATGGCCTTTTGGAAGAAACTGGTTTTTTGCACGTTATCTTTTGCACTGGGTCCTGGGGATATGGGATGAATGCAATAACCCTGGCTTCTGCAGGGTGAAAGCCTGAGGACTGAGACGGAGAGGGTGCATGAGGTCATAGAAAGGGACAGAGACAGAATGGATACGGACGAGGAGCCCTGTACTCTCCTCCCTCCCTGGGGTCAGTGCGATGCTGCCTGTGGAGGTGATGCCTGTGCTGGCATTTGAAAGGCCGACTAGGAAGGAAGCAGAGGAGAGTAGAAGGGTTTTCGCAAAGGAGGAATCCTCGTGTATGCACCAAAAAGCAGAGGGTCTGGGGACAACTCAGGAGTAGAGCATGCAGTCAGAACAGAGAAATGTTAGAGATGAGGCTGGAAAGGCAGTCCTGGGCCATTTTCCGATGTGAATTCCTTAAAATGTAGGGCGGGATCTATGCACAGCATAGATGGATTGAAATCCCCGGATGTGTATTGAGTGCATTCAGAGAAATCATAGGGGATGCAGGTAGCCAGCCCTGTGAAGGTCCCCGGCATCTTCCTTTTAAAGGCGTGTTAGCCGTGAGCTCTTGTCTGGCTGCTTCTTCAGGATCGACTATGTGTTGCACTCCCGAATGTCAGAATTCCACTTTTTTTTTTTTTTTCCATTTTCTTTAGAGAGTCTCTGGATAAGCTTTCCCAGAGAGGGCAGCTTCTCAGCGAAGAGGGTCACGGGGCTGGAAAAGAAGGACGCCTGTGCTCCCAGCTCCTCACCAACTACCAGAACTTACTCAGAACGACCAAAGAGAAACTCCGGAACTGCCAGCTGGCCCTGCAGGAGCACGAAGCCCTGGAGGAAGCTGTGCAGAGTATGTGGTCCTGGGTGAAGGACATTCAGGACAGACTGGCCTGTGCGGAGAGCACCGTTGGAAGCAAAGACGCCTTGGAAAAGCGGCTGTTACAAATAGAGGTAAGCGGAGAACAGCTGCCAGACACGGACAACTTCTAAAGACCAATTTGCTTAGATTCACAAATATCTGAGCTGGGTCCTAATTGTTCCGTGAGCCTCTCAGTGAAGATCATGTGGGCGAAACAGAGAAATTGGAGGAAGGGATATGGAGGGATCACGCTGCCCCTTCAGTAGCTTCAAAATAATTTTTTATTTCATTTAGTAAGTATTCAGCAGATGTTATGGGATGCTGACTCTACTCCAAGCACTATGCAAGTCATCGGGGAAATGGAGACAAAGATTCGTGCTTCCTTTCCAGTTCACAGTCTAGTGGGAGAGACTAACCTGGAAATAGTTACCTGCAGTAGCCCATGGAGACAGGGGCCATGACCAAAGCAAACAAGTGTGTCCACCAACCCAGCCTGCAGTCAAATGAAGGGGACCTTGAAAGATGGGAGTTAGCCAGGCAGTGATGGGAGGGGGCTGTTAGGTTTCTGACAAGTGTGTCTTCGTTTTTAAAATAATTTCTTTTTACTTTGAAACTAACATTCAATAAATGTACGCTTCTAGGTTAGTGGTCCAGAGTTTTCCAAGAATTTAAATTGGAGTTAATCCTTGACTCCAAGACTCCTGATATCTGATGTTTAAAATAATTAAGTATCTGGGGCGCCTGGGTGGCTCAGTGGGTTGAGCATCCGACTTTGGCTCAGGTCATGATCTTGCGGTTCGTGAGTTCGAGCCCCGCGTCGGGCTCTGTGCTGACAGCTCAGAGCCTGGAGCCTACTTCCAATTTTGTGTCTTCCTCTCTCTCTCTGCCCCCTCCCCCCATTCGTGCTCTGTCTGTCTCTGTCTCAAAAATAAATAAACATGAAAAAAAAATTAAATAAAGCATCATTTTGCACTAGGGTCCAGGGTTTCTTGTTGTGTTTTCATTTTAAAGTGAGCAAGGTTTCTCATGGGAAACATAACTGTTTTTAAAAATATGAGAAGGTTCTAATATTCCTACTGACAGGAATTCACTGTTCCTTCATAGGACATTCTCCTGATGAAAGGGGAAGGAGAAGTTAAGTTGAATATGGCCATTGGCAAAGGGGAACAGGCCTTGAGAAGTAGCAACAAACAAGGTCAAAAGGTGATCCAGACCCAGCTACAGAACCTTAAAGATGTGTGGGCTGATATCATGAGCTCCTCCGTCCGTGCTCAGAGGTACAGAGCCTATTTTTAGTGTTCATTTTCCTAAATAAAACCTCGTGGCTTAGTAAATGATGGAACAATGCTGAGAGTATCCTGTGGTAGAGTTACCAAGCATATTATTTTAGCTAGTTATATGCATACTTCTCTTTGCCTAGATTATACTTTCTG
Organism: Lynx rufus; assembly: GCF_022079265.1. Lineage (NCBI taxonomy): Eukaryota > Metazoa > Chordata > Mammalia > Carnivora > Felidae > Lynx > Lynx rufus. The sequence goes on from NW_025814878.1 coordinate 8,782,752, forward strand.
TAATGACAAAGACAGTTTTGTTTCTTTGCTTGTTTTGTGCATGTGTGCATGTGTGTGTGTGTGTGTGTGTGTGTGTGTGTAATATTTACATCTCCCATAATATCTCTCATGGAATCTTGCACACAACGTGGGCTCAGTAAGATCCCTCCTTTCAATTCATCAAAGCAAGGGTGTATGGTCTTTAATAACTTTAATAATGTTTCCCTTTTTAGAGGAACATACAGGGAATTAATTTGTTAGCAACTGTTCAGCTTAAGTGTTTATCTTTTTCTTAATCAGAAGTAATGTCACCCACAATGGGGCTGTGGAAATGTGTGTAGGCTTTTAGATTGTCCCAGTGATGGGCGCATCCCTGGCGTTCAGTGACTAAGGCCAGGAGAGCTTATGTCCTGCGGTGCGTGGGGACGTTCTCCCACACCCAAGGATCCTCCCACCTGGGATTCCGTAGAGAAGACAGCAACGGATGAGGAGCAAGCAGAGAAGATACTGATTGTTAAGCCTGGTGTTGTTGCCGTTAAATTTATGAGTGGAGAGTGCCACCTTCCTTTCTTTTCCACGTATCTGCAGATCATCTGGCTGGCTGGTGGGACCAATGACCTTCAGTCAGAATTCTACTAAATTACATTCCAGCAGGCATATTCTGAAAGCTGTATATACTTTTAGGTCGCGGGGGAAGTGTGTGCTTAATAATAAATAAATGAATAGCGAAGGAAACAGATGAATAAAAGATTAAAGCTCATCACAAAACAAAACATAACACAACACAACACTGCAGTTATCCACACCAATGCAAACGGTGAACCATGGTTATAACTACATTTTAGAGACTTTGTTTTGTTTTGTTTTCTTTAAATACAGAGCATAGGTGGTGACTCCCAAGGCCAGCAGGACTTTGAATCTCAGGAATAACTTATAATGGTCCACAAAGAAAGAAATCAGATCCTCTGGTTCTATTATTCTAGAATGAGGACTGCTGGAGCGTGAACCAAACCTCCCAGTGCTTGGCAATAGGCTGGCTCCATAAAAGGGAATATGAATGTGGGTGAATGTTTTTTGGACGTTGGAATAAAATGTTAAATACAAGAAGCAGATTCAAATCCTTGATTCTGCTTTTTTCCAGTAAGAAATTAAATTTGACAACCACATATTAAGCAGTAGCAGTGCTCCAATTATAGAGCTAAAATAACGAAAGGAAACAAAGTAGTTTTTGCTCTTTAAGTGCTCAGAGGATAGGGTGGGATGCTTTCTAAAACGCTCCGACTCAGGTTGTGTTACTAAGACACTGTGGGCTTGTAGGATAAGGCAGGGCCTGGGGGTGCTTCTGGAGACATGAGATTGATTTGGACTTTCTAGAAAATTCTTTAAGGAAAGGGTAGCACTTCAAAGTACCTATGTTGAGGTTTCTATTGGTGCAAAAGGAGCAATTTGAGGGGATGCTGGAAGTACATTTACCACAGAACTCCAGGATACAGAACTCCACAGAACTCCACCATAGAACTCCAGGATCATAGGCTTATATGCAAGGGATGCTTGGAATGGTCACTAAGATGAGTTTAGAGTAGTTTGTAAAGCTAAATAATGGCATTAACAGATTTTTTAAATCTGTTTTTAAAAAATGCCAGTCTGGAGAGCCTTTTATTTGACAGTCTGGAGAGCTATTTACTTGACTATTACTTATATGACTTATATGACTATGTTTCTTATATTATAAATATATTAAGCCCTTTTGTCCTTTACACATTCAACTCAGGAGCACTAAGCACTGTCCATTTTTAAATGAAAATCAATCTAATAATATTATGTACTTAGAAAGAATACCTTAAATTTTGAATTCTAGTCAAGAAATAGTTATCAACTGATTTTTAATAAGGTAAACTGGGTCCAAGAAAATTAAGAATTGGTATATATTAAATAAAATTTAATTGGTGCCCCAGTACTGATGTTTTAACAACAAAATACATAACTTTGCTTACTTAGGTCCATTAGCATTCGGAAGACAAATCTAGATGCCTGTATGACTGTAACATCTTACTTCAAATTCAACATAGATCTCTTTTCATTTGAGGAAACTATTGTGGGTCAGAGAAGCAGTGTTTTCATCACAGAATAGCCTTCAGTAAAAAAGCTTACATGGATGCAATGCCCTCCTACTAAGTTTTCAGTAGGCATGTCAAGATAACTTATTTTTGTGATGTGTGACATTAATTCTAGCACTTTGGAGTCTGTGATTAGCAAATGGAACGACTATCTAGAGTGGAAAAACCAGTTGGAGCAGTGGATGGAATTCGTAGATCAAAAAGTGGAGCATCCCCTACAACCACAGCCAGGTCTGAAGGAGAAGTTTTCCCTCCTGGACCACTTCCAGTCCATCGTGTCCGAGGCAGAAGATCATGCCGGAACCCTGCACCGTCTCGCCTCGAAATCCAGGGAGCTCTACCAGAAGACTGAGGATGAATCTTTCAAGGAAACAGCTCAAGAGGAACTGAAAACACAGTTTAATGATATAATCACTGTTTCCAAGGTTAGTATTTTACATTGAAGAAAAAACTCCAAGGGTTCAGGTAAAGAATATACTCCAGGTTGAATTATAGGGGATCTGGCTGCCCTAAAACTACTTGTATATTTAGTGAACGGTTATTACATAAAGATCATTACTCGCCAATGGATCCCCGTGAATCCTTCTCTTTCTGCGGTCTTGGGATTATTTTTATTCTTTGTTTTTCACCGTTCTCCACTTGGGATATTAGTCAGTCCATTTGTTTTCTTTGTTAAGACTGAGCCTCAAATGTCAGTATTTGCAGTTCTTCTTCTGTTGTTGGCCATTTGTATCTGTTGTATTAAATGCGAGTCTGTTTGCCTCCTAGATTTCAGTCGTGTACAACGTATGTTGTGCATTTCTCTTTGTAGTATAAACTGCCTTTTCCTATTCTTATTCTCCAGATATAGGCTCCTTTATGTAAAATCAGGATTGTTTTCAGTTCTCTCTGATTCTTTGCTTTCCCCCATGAGTTTCTTTTGTGTATTTGTGACAATGTTAAAGAAAATTAGGGAAAGATTTTTTTTTTCCCTTTCTTCGTTTTCCTTTGGGGAATTCTCTTTGTATTATTAACACTACAATTTTTAACATATGTGTTAGTTTATCTTAATTTTTATTTTGCTAATGGTTGATAATGGTTAAGCTCTGTGACTCTGAGGCCAAAAAGACCTAAATTTGAACTCTGCCTTTGACCCTCTTTTGGATGTGTGACTTTGGGCATGTTACTTAACCTCTGTGACCTTTGTTAAGTGCTCTTTCCTACAATATAGTGATAAGAGTATCTGTATGACAGGAATGTTGAGAGGACTAAATGAGCAGATACATTTAAAGTGCTGAGCAGAATACTGTCCGCAGTAATTACACTGTAATAAGACTCTAATAACATACCAATAATATACTGTATTGTTGCCTAAATAATAGTTATAATAATTATTAAATGGGTTAGTAGCGAGGGATGTTAGTGAACGTTCATTCCGCATAGATTTTTGTTCTAACCTAAAGTAAATTTAAAGGAAAATGGTTGCTTCCTTAAAGTCTTTCAGTCTAATTAAGATTTGATGTCTTCATTCTAAGATATTAAACAGAAAGTTCAATAATAGGAATGAAATCATTAAGACACCTGTTCTTTTGTCTGACTTCATATTCTCAAAAAATGCCCAGTGTTAAAGTATCCTTTTCTTTGTGCACTAGGAGAAAATGAGGAAAGTGGAAGAGATTGTGAAAGACCATCTCATGTATTTAGATGCAGTCCAGGAATTCACGGATTGGCTCCATTCAGCGAAGGAAGAACTTCACCGGTGGTCAGATATGTCGGGAGATTCATCAGCCACCCAGAAGAAATTGTCTAAAATTAAGGTCAGAAAGTGTACAGATATTATAACTTCATTGTTTCATTGGTTCTTGAGTATGCCATCCCTATGATGAAGGTTCTGTGGGTGAGATTGTTAGTTAAAATGTGTCCTATTTTCTATTTGTTGATGTTTATTACCTTGCACCTCACAAATTACAAACAGAAGCAAAAAGGATAAAAGGAATTCAAGACACTTTACACTTGTGAGCAGAAATGGAACATTGTGTATACTTCCATATGCAAATTTGCTCATGGGAGACTATGAAATATTAGCCAGCTTGGAGGGCTGATGGAACCAGATACTATTTTCTAGCACAGTGATGAAAAGGCTTATAACATAACTTAGTTAAATGAATTTGAATAATAACTTGGAAATGTCATCCTAGATGTTTTCATCTGCTTTTCTAGCCAACGGTTCAACAACATAATGGAAGGCAGTGCTTTAAAGAACATTAAAAGTCTCACCTAGTTTATTCCCTTACAAGGGAGCTGGACAAGTGTATTTCTAGTTATTTGAATATTTAATTGCAGTAATTGTCCCCCCCCATGGAAAAAATAGATTTTAATCTAAAAATTAAGCAATGATAGGGGCAGCTGGGTGGCTCAGTCAGTTGGGCAACCATCTTCAACTCAGGTCATGATCTCATGGTTCATGTGTTCGAGCCCCGCGTCAGGCTCTGTGCTGACAGCTCAGAACCTGGAGGCTGCTTCGGATTCTATGTCTGTCTCTCTCTGCCCCTCCCCCACTTGTGCTGTGTCTCTCTCTGTCTCTCAAATATAAATGAACATTAAATTTTTTTTTTAAATTATGCAATGATGAAACCCTAAATGGTTTAGTTGTGGATGAGGAAATGTTGGGAATAAATAGTGTAATTATTGTAGGAATTTAAGATTCACATTGTGTTCTGATCCCTGAACATCAGAATATAAAAGTCCTATAAATAATAGTTGATTACAACAATAATAACTACATTTTGACTATTTATTTATTTATTTATTTATTCTTTTATTTTTAATGTGTATTTTTTATTTTTGAGAAAGAGAGAGAGAGCGAGAGCACAAGCAGGGGAGGAACAGCAAGAGGGGGAGACACAGAATCTGAAGCAGGCTCACAGAGCCTGATGTGGGGCTCAAACTCACAAACTGAGAGATCATGACCTGAGCCGAAGTCGGACGCTTAACAAACTGAGCCACCCAGGCGCCCTGAGAATTTATTTTTAAGTGCTTAGAAAGTATGATTTAAATCTTACAGTGACCATGTAGGTTTAAAAGGAGATAATCACACAAAGCACCTTTTGAAATTCTTATAATCTGTGTGATTCTTTAAAATGCTTCTTTGATACATTTCTCACTAATATTTTAATTTATTCATCCATTTATTCAACCAAGGTTGTACATTCCCTCAAGAAACCTGCAGTGTAGTAGGGAACAATGATGCATAAACTGATGGTTATAAAATAGTACATCAGATGTAATGTGAGTTCACTCTACTTCTAGCTTAGGCTCTGGAATCAGATGCCAAGGCTGCATTCTGCCTCTATTGATTTTCTAGCTGTGTTGGGCAAATCACTTGATGTCTGTCCTCAAGCTTCAACGTCTTAATGGTAAATTAATAACAATAGTACCTCGATCACCTAGTGGTTTTGAGGACTTAATTAGATCATGCACATAGACCATGCACATGGCATACACTCAATAAGAAAATTCAACAGATTTGGTCAACGAGGACTTTAATTGGCTAGAGAATGAAAGTGGGGGAAAAGTCAAGAGTGATGGTCTAGACTTTATGCTCTTCCAAACATATGGGAAATGTAGGAGAAGGAGCTGGCAGGAAGAAATTGGAATTTGGGAAGGAGAAAGTGAAACCTGGCAGAGGGTGACGACACTCTGAGGTCCAGGTCAGTCCAGACTGGAGGCTGGTGTGTGGGTGGGCGGGGAAGGACCTTGGAGGAAATGAGCACCTCCTCTGACCTTCAGCATCATCTCCTCCCACCCCCAAGAGTAACCGCCAAGAAGGGACAACCTCAAAGCCAAATATGTGTGTATAAGGGGTATATGTGCATATGATATTTTTAAATAGTTAAACCCAAGACAAGGAAATACATATACAAGTCATTTCAAAACACTTTAAAGTGATGACATTCTTGTTCAAAATCCGGATGGGTGGAATTAGGGTTGCAAATATTGAAATGTCCCATTTTCTTGCCTAGGAAAACTGAGATAATGCATTAGAGAATGTTTTGGGAAAAACTGATTTTTGACTACTGGTACCGTTTTAACTCCAAATTTGAAATCACCCATAAAGGCAAATTATTAAGTATTTAAATCTAATAATTAGACATAGCTCTTTTTTAAAAGCTATAGTATTTTTTCCCCAAATCACTACTTAGTATAGCACTGATAAACAAGGAAGACTTTTAGAAACCTCCTGCCAAGAAAAGGGTGGGTATGTATATTAAATGCTAACTGTGTAAGGATTCATGTGATTGCCCTTTGGACTACGATATAACTAGATACTTTTAAATTACCTATACTAAAATTTGGCTCTTGTATATAAGTGCAAGAAGGTATATTTATTTTAAGCGAATCTAATGAAATATGAACTGAATTATATAGGTTCGTTAAGACAGTTTGTATTTAACATAATCTATTAAGCATGCTTCATACTTAACACTGCTATTTTTCTACACTTATTAATTTGTAATTGATTTTCCTCTTGAAGTTTTTTCCCTAATAATCATCTTTTCCTTCGATTTAAGCCAGAACGTAAGTCATAATTTTGTATTAATACTAACAAAAACTTTAGCAACGGATATATAAATGTATAAACAGCAGATGATGAGGGCGCCTGTGTGGCTCAGCCAGTTGAGTGTCTGGCTTTGGCTCAGGTCATGATCTCACGGTTTGTGGGTTCAAGCCGCATGTCAGGCTTTGTGCTGACAACACGGAGCCTGCTTCAGATTCTCTGTCTCCTCTCTCTCTCTCAAAAATAAATAAACACAAAAAATTAAAAAAAAAACCCACCAGATGATGAATTAAGTGAGAGATTTTAAGACTCTATTCTCAGAAATGCCGCTATTTTACCTAATTTGTAACACACATTTTATTTATTTTTTTTTCAACGTTTATTTATTTTTGGGACAGAGAGAGACAGAGCATGAACGGGGGAGGGGCAGAGAGAGAGGGAGACACAGAATCGGAAACAGGCTCCAGGCTCTGAGCCATCAGCCCAGAGCCTGACGCGGGGCTCGAACTCCCGGACCGTGAGATCGTGACCTGGCTGAAGTCGGACGCTTAACCGACTGCGCCACCCAGGCGCCCCTGTAACACACATTTTAATTTATCTTGTCCTTTAGAGTATTTGTGTACTTTCAGCCTAAAAGTTATACCTATGTTGTTAAACTTCTGGTGAGTTTCTTAAAAGTAAAAATGATAGCAATAAATGAACCCAGTCTAAAAGTTACTTTGCACTTTTGGCTACGCATGTCTGTGAAATATTCGTTGTAGTTACTATGAAAATGTTTATTTAAGGTGCCGCAGTATTTGACGTTGAGGAGGGCTCATTCTGTGGTTGTGTCGGCTTAGCGTTGAGTCCTGGTGGCACAGAACTGACCTAAGCCGCTATCTTACCAGAAGGGGATGGAAACGGGGGACAGACCACGAGCGGAGCAGGGCTGCTGCTCTGTGCCAGTCCCTGCTCACTCGTCTGTCACCTTAAGGAGAAAGAGCACATTTACACATTTATTGGAGAAACACACCACAGGTGAAAGTTTATATCCCTTTGTGTCAAGACAATTTCACATATTCAAACAAGGCCTGATTTCAGGGGCCCTGTTCAGTCTGTTCCAGGATGCTGCGCGTTCCCTGGCTTCTTTTGCCTGAAACCTCAGCGCTCACGAGGATAACTCTCTGCTCTCGCAACTTAGGGGTGGGCGGATGAATTGATTCCGGTCCCCGCTCTGTACACGCTTGTAAACTCGCGGCCCGAGTGACTCACAGCCTCCTCGGTTGCCACGGCGATGTTCCATTACAGGAGCTGATGGATTCCAGAGGGACTGGGGCAAGCCGCCTAAGCAGAGTGGAGTCGCTGGCTCCCGCAGTGAGACAGAACACAAGTGCCAGTGGGTGTGAGCTCGTGGACGCCGAGATGCAGGCCCTGCGTGCCGACTGGAAGCAGTGGGAAGACAGCGTCCTCCAGACGCGGACCAGCTTGGAGAACCTGGTGAGCCAGATGGCCCTTTCGGAGCAGGAGTTCTCCGGCCAGGTGGTTCAGCTGGAGCAGGCCCTGGAACAGTTCGGTGCCCTCCTGACAACCTGCGCTCAGCAGCTAGCTCTCCTGGAGAGCAAGAACACAGACAAGGAGATAGTGGAATGCTGGCGGAAAGGACAAGTAAGTTGGCTTCCTGTTTTCTCCTGGTGGTTGTGCTAACACTTTTGTTTGGTTCTCCTTGTGGCCAGAAAGCAATGCTAGCTAACTAAAAACATGCCACGTTCAGACTTGGAGAAGTATTTACCCAACTATCTTCACAGATCTGCTCGGTTTCCTTCTCTCAGAAGTCAGGCTGTTGTAAAATTACAGATATAGGAGAGAAGGAGTTATTAGTTGTTATAGGAAATGTCCACAGTCAGTGCAGACATTTTACTTTCATTCTTATGGTGTAAGAGTTTGTAATATTGTGTTCAGCCATTCAGCCTGAAAACTAGCCCGTGGGTAGAGGCATAAATAGACGGAGAGTCATGGCTGGTGTTCTGCCAGTGAATTATTTCCAACAATTAAACGATTGAAGCTATAGCTTAAAGGAAGCATTCGGTAATCTCCTAAAGCACAACTATTAGTTTGCACCCTGATTAGCTCTCCTCGGGGTGGTTTTGACAGCTGGGCCTGAATTAACCCGTCAACATAACTCCTGTGTCATGCTCGCTGGGTTGTCTCCCAGGTCTTTTTTTTTTTTTTTTTGCTTTTGTAACGAATGGCAGCTCTTTCAGAACATGAATGTCACAGAGCCTAAAAGGGATAGTAAAGACAGAGCAGAAGCTTGAAACCCTTTCTTTTACTCTTAAATGGTATCTCAAAAGACTGTTGATATTTGTAGTTTTGTAATGCTCGGAACCATGGATATCCTTAAAAGGAAGTTTCAGTGAAGTTAACTTCTCTGTTTCTATTTATGTTATAATCATTTCAAAATAGCTTCCGCCGGTAAGAAAGTCATGTAGTATTTCCAACATTGTCTTGTTCTAAATCAAGTATTTCAGACAAATATAGCACACGACAAAATAAAACTTTATTCTTATCTCTTTATGATATTTTATTTATAATGTTTCTAGCTTCTGGTTGCTTTTTTCCTGATGCCTGTGCTGTCCTTTAGATATAAGCACCAGAATAGAGTATAGAAAGCAATTCTGTAAAACAGAGACAAGTTGGTAATAATAGTTCCAGGTAGTCAGTATTATTCACTCTGTTATAAAAGAAATCAGTTATAATATTTTTATTCTCTTCTGTTTCTCTTCCTTCCCTACCATTAATATGAGTGAAATTTTTAAAAAGAAAGTTTTGGTGGTACTTAAATTATACTACTCTTCTGAGCTGTCGTTTTTTACATTGACACTATTAGTGAACATAAGTGAGGCCTATAGAAAATCCACGTGATAATGCAAAAGTAAATGTGGGTTTTCAGTTTCACTAACAATTCAACGATGACAGCCCTCTGCTTACTGCTTCTAGGTTTGGCTCCACGGCTCATGCTTTTGATGACAATAGTACGTTACCTCTCCAGGCTCAGCTTTTCTCTTATTTTTATTACTAGTATAAGGAAGAAATGGTAATTATGCAATGGGATAGAAGTGTTAGCTACTCCTAGGGGAGCAATCATTTTACAATATATAAATGTATCAAATCGGCACGTTGTACACCTTAAATTTGTGACAATGTTATATATGTTATATGTTAATTATATCTCAGTAGTGCTGGTAAAAAATGAAAAAGTAATTTTTAAATGGAGATAATACTTCTATTACAATGCATACATAGGAAAATGTTACAAAATAATGCATTTGTTAGGATTCTTAACAACATTGTTCTGCTCTTAGGGAGCAATCATAATAATCATCATCATAATAATAATTGTTGACAATCATAATAATAATCACAGACCTTCATAAGTATTTACTTTCTCTTTTGCAATTAAGTGATGATACCCAAGAAATATTTTAAAATATAAAAATAGATCATCTATAAATTATATACAATCATGTTGCAAAGAGCTTATTTGCTGTTTGCGAATTTCGTATTTCTTAATATCCATTGGGTTATTCGTGTTTGAAATTTAGCAAATTTCTTAACTTCCATAACTTCTAAGGAAAAAAATGCATCCCAGGACTTAATTGAAACAGAAATATATAACCTGATGTTTATATAATGAAGGACTCTACTAAGATGCTTTAATCTGTGATGAAGTTATGGGAATTTGTTCAGTATAAAATTTTGGCCAAAGCTTTTCACTTTTGATATCAACTACTTTCTAAGTAACTAATTCGAATCTCTATTTTTCTTTCTTTCTTTTTTTTTTTTTGCGTTTTTGGTATGTGGTTAGTTTCTATAGTTATTACTAAGTTCTCCCTTAAATAAGGGATACAATATGGTGTAAAATAGCAGTTACTAGTATAGCATTGGAGTTTCAGAGAGAAACTTTCTAGGTATCATAAATCTTGTAAATAAGAGTATGGTAGACTCCTTTGGCCCAGACGCTAAGATAAATAAATAATTTTAAAACCAAGAGAACACCATCCCTCCTCTCAGAATCACAGTCTAAGTGGAAAGGCCAATGGGTTCAAAGCCAATGGAATGCTTGATTGTGATGAGCTGACAAGGTGTTGTGTGTCTTCAAGTGAGAAGTCCCTACCAATAGGTGGGAAGGAGGGCAGAGAGTCCTTAGTGTAGTTGTCATTTGAGCTGAGTCTTGAGGTTTGTTACAGGTGACGTGGAGAAACAGTCTGAGGACCCAAAATTAGTGAGGGACAAGAAAACACAGGAGAGAAAACTGGAGAACAGGATTCAAATCGAGAGGACATTATGCCATGCCAGAAAGAAATGAAGGATGTGTAATGGAGACTGAGTCAGATACAGAGAGAAAGAAGTAACTGAAAGAGAGTTAAGACACATAGGCTGGACTTGGTTGTCTCCTGTCTCCTGGCAGGGCCAAGATGTAGCTTAGTTTTCTGATTTAGATCAGCGGGAGGAAATCGGGGCCATTTACTAAGATGAGGAATGAAACACAGACTTGGGTTGTTGAGAGGTGTGGTTTTCTGACAAATCTAGGCCATGTCTCGATAAATATCTGAGAATACTGACAGTAACACCAACAGCTATCTGAGTAGTTACTCATCTTCTTGGCACTCCTCCTTCCCCCTTAATGAATTATTTTTTTAAGTCTTTCTTTTTATTTTATTTTTTTATGTTTCACTTATTTTTGAGAGAGAGAGAGAGACAGTGTGAGCAGGGGAGGAGCAGAGAGAGGGGGAGACACAGAATCCAAAGCAGGCTCCAGGCTCTGAGCTGTCAGCACAGAGCCTGATGCGGGGCTTGAACTCATTAACTGTGAGGTCATAACCTGAGACGAAGTCAGGCGCTCAACTGACTGAGCCACCCAGATGCCCCAATTTTTTTTTTTTTTACTGTGGCAATACCATTATTTATATGGTCCCATTTAAATATTTGGGCATCATTTACAGGTTAGGCATTCATCAGTGTGCCAGGAATTGTGCTAAGTGCCTGACACTTGTGATCTCATTTGCTCCTTGTGACAAACCCATAAGAGCCCCTGTGTAACTCCAGGGATCATGGCCTTGATTTTAGAGATGTACTTGTCAAGTCTCAAGACTTTGTTTTGGGTTAGAGAGTCACAGTACTGTGATTATTCAGGTGCCTCTCTCATCTGTTAAATTGTGAGCTCTTCAAGTACAAGAATCATCTCTTCAGTCATTTGGGGGGTCCTAAAATCCAGAAAATTGATTGTCACATAGCAGGCATTTATCAAATATTTGATGACTGAATATGAAATGAATGAATTACTAGGTAAATCGGATAGGTGGGGTATAAGACATTTTTAATGTGAAAGTTAACTGTACATATTACATAAAATCAATTATTACATATATTTTTTAATCCAAAATAAGTATTTCTTTGCTTTGAAATGATTTCTCTTGGGACACCTGAGTGGCTTGGGACGCTCTTCATTTCGGCTCAGGTCATGATCTCACAGTTCATGAGACTGAGCCCCACGTCGGGCTCCATGCTGTCAGCGTGGAGCCTGCTTGGGATTCTCTCTCTCCTTCTCTCTCTCTGCCCCTTCCCTGTTCATGTGCCCTCTCTCTTTCTCAAAATAAATAAACATTTTTAAGAAGAGAAATGATTTCTCTTTACCTTTAAACAATATACATGTCTCCAATGGCATAGTCAGACTGTTATGAAGCAATTGAGGTTATTTCCTCTTTTCTTTTTCTTGTCCCACTTTGAATTATTTGACAACCGTATCATTTGATTACTTGGCAACATTTGATGCTGGAATGCCTATCCATGCCTAGAGAAGGATGGAAATAAGCCAAGTGCTCTTGCCTGGCACAAGGAATCTGGAAAATAGGATGTATTTCTTTACTGAATCTACTATGTTGATTCTTCCCTCATAATAATTTATAATATGACTTACGCACGTATAGTGTGAGGATGTGGAAACTACCCAATTTAAGTGCTTGCTTCTCTGTCTTGTTATTTTCTAATAGGAGATACTGGATGCCCTACAAAAAGCAGAGCCTAAAACAGAGGATCTTAAGTCTCAGTTGAATGAACTTTGTCGATTTTCCAGGGACCTGAGTACATACAGTGGAAAAGTTTCTGGCTTGATAAAAGAATATAATTGGTGAGCATGGACCTTATTGTAGTCAAAATATTTTTATACAAAGAAGTAGTCAGAGTTTGTTTAAGGCATGATAAATTGATCAGTAACTACATTACTAAATTTGACTGCCTATTCTAAGAATTGCTGATTCTACCAAACTTTATTTTAATCCATTTGTATCATTTTTTTCCCTCTCTTTAAACATTTCAAATCATGGTTTTAGCCTTTGTTTGCAAGCATCCAAGGGCTGTCAGACTAGAGAACAGATTTTACAGCAACGGTTTCAAAGAGCCTTCAAAGACTTCCAGCAGTGGCTGGTTAATGCAAAAATCACTACTGCCAAATGTTTTGATATACCTCAAAATATTAGTGAAGTTTCAACCAGTCTTCAGAAAATACAGGTAAGAGTGCCAAATATCAATGCTAATCACTGTGCTTAAGTGGATTAATAAGGCGCCTCTAGATCTTTTTATAAGCCCATTAAAAATTGTGTTCAGGAAACTCAAATTTCATATACACCCTTGCTTGAAACACTTCATTGTCTGTGTAAAGAGAAACTAGTTCATTCACCCAAATGCATCCTATATTTACATATGAATAGAGATGTAGACGCTAATAAAAGTTCTTTATATGTGACAAGCATTGTTCCTGAGCATGCTAAGGTTTTTCTCACTTAATTTTCACAGGAACCATATGAAGTACATGAGAGTATTATTCCCAGTGTATAGAGAGGGCACATTATTCCAAATGCGTAGAGGTCCTAGTAATTTAATATATGCAATAAAAATGGTTTATTTCATCTCTGTGCTTTTATCGAGGAATAAGTAGAAAGTCAATGTATTTTAAAGCACAGAGCATTGCATTAGGCCTAATCTTAGCATTTTTCTTGGTAGGAATTTTTGTCAGAAAGTGAAAATGGACAGCACAAGCTAAACGTGATGGTGTCTAAAGGAGAACTTTTGAGTACTCTGTTGCCCAAAGAGAAAGCGGATGGAATCCAGGCCAAAGTTGCCACTGCAAAAGAAGATTGGAAAAAATTTCATTCAAATCTGCACCAGAAGGAATCTGCACTAGAGGTATAATAGGCGACCACATGGATGGCTTCTCTGTAGTTTGTCGTTGTAGTCATTGTCAGTTAAAACCACACCTTCATTATATCCAAATACAGTGCCAATGATTTTTGGTCATTCCTCTCTGAATATTAATAGATAACCAGATAACTGTAGGAAACAGCTCAGTTTTAGAAGTGGGAGCCTCACCAAGGAATTCAATAGCTCCTTGCCTGGTAGGGGCTGTTATAGGCTTACACTGTCCCACCAGGAACTGTTGGTTTTTACTTTTAAACAATATCGCTTAATCATTCATGTGAAATCCCTCAAGTTTGGAAGTTGTTCAAGGAGAATGAACAGAAATACCCATGTAAGACTACAAAAGGCTATGGATGGTAAGGTATATTATAACTAATGTGGGTATCAAGTAGGAGGTTTTTAGGAGTTAAGTGTGCAAAGATCCAATGGTTATGCAATTTTCTTTTATTCAGAAACAATGTGAGTTGAATTTATTACAATCATAGCACAATTACTGCCACAATGCAATTGATTTTTTTTCTTGTGAGATCGCCTGTTTTGTATACCAACTCTTGTCTTAGAGGAAAATTCAGAAGCATGAAGAGTGATTTTTTCCCTTTCAACCAATACTTCCTGGCAGAAGAGAACCTTTATTTGATTTGATCATAATTAATGCAGGGCGGGAAAAAATAATAATAGAGAATATTGGGAAAGAGAAAAAGTGTGTTCCCTCAGTTATTCCCTAGCCTGACACTATTGTAATTCTTCTTTGTTTTTTTTTTTAATATAGTTTTTTTTTAATGTTTATTTATTTTTGAGAGAGAGAAAGTGTGTGCATGCACACGTGCATGGGCTGGGGAGAGGGGGAGGTGGGGGGACAGAGGATCTGAAGGGAGCTCTACGATGACAGCAAGAGCTCAAACTCAGGACCATGATATCATGGCCTGAGCCGAAGTCAAACACTCAACCAACTGAGCCACCCAGGCGCCTCTATAATTCTTCTTTCTAATGGTGGCTATTCCTTCATGGCAGGTATCTTCCATTTTATAGAGAGGGATAACCATTGTGCAGTGCCTAGAAATTTACTCATAACCTTACAGAGGTCCTTAGTGCGATGTGGCCTGAGCTCTGAAGCGTCTATTGTTGAAGGTAGTATATCTAGCCTTGATTACATGATTGCCTAGTTCAAGAGCTGCTCAGCCAGGAGATGAGTAGGTGAGGAATAAGCTCTTTTGGCTTCCTTATTTTCCTTCCCTTTTTTCTCCCTCCCTACCTTTCTACCTTCCTTTCTTCCTTACTTCCTTCCCTGTTTCCTTCATTTATATTAGGAATACAATAGAAACAATATATACCAGCCACTATTTTAGGAATACAAAAGGGCTAGTCTTTTCCCTCTGCTCAGGGAGTTTACTTTCTAGAGAGAGAAACAATATGTAAAGAGATGATTGCAATATAACATAGATACATTCAGGATATGGCCGTCAGTCAAAGAAGGATGCAACTAACTCCACTTGGAGAAATCAAGAAACGTTACCAGAAAGGTGACATTTTAACTGAACCTTGAAGGCAAGACATTCTTTGAATTTGCCAAGGCTGATGTGCATTTCAGGTAGAAGGAACTGAATGTACAGGGCCAGCGTGTTGTGAGTGTCAGCAGGGGAGGACTTTGGGAAGTTTGACATCCACATGGGGTTTTATGAGGAACAACAAAGATAAGATTGGAGATGAGGATTAGGGCAAGATAGGAAGTGTCTTGTGTACTAAGCAATTTGATCTTGACTCTTAACCAGGGTTTTTATCTGAACCCCTGAAGAGCATTTATGTTCTCAGTTTTCCCAAGGATGTAACATAACCCATACCATTTTAGATGCATAAGAAAATTACATAGTAATTACATAATTACATAGAATGGATTCTTTAGGACACTAGGGCTCAATTCTTTCTAAAAATCCTAGCTGAAAAGGTTGAGTGAGGAACCTGCTGGTCTTCAAGCTGGAAATAAACATGTCAACTCTGACCACAGTGTAGACAAGAGTGGGGAAGCTGGAAGACCAGGGAAAGCTTCTCATAATGGTCAAGATGAGAGAGCTGAGGGCCTGAGTTAAGGAAATGAGAACGGACAGAGAATTTATATTTAAGGTAAAACACAACAGGATTTGGTAGCTACTTCAATGAGGGAACATGGCGAAGAAGGGTAAGTTAAGTTTGAGTCTAATTTCTAGTTTGGAAGATGGTATGAATGGCGATGCTATTATCTGAGACATGAAAATGGTAGAAAAAGTAGTTCTGGAGGGGATAGCAAAAATTAAGTTAAATAGGCCTGTGAAATATTCAGCAGGTAATGCCAAGAAAGTAGCAGCAAATATGAATACCAAGTCCCAACAGAGAGGATGGAGCTGCGATAGGAATGATAGTGACCATTTACCAGTGCAGGCACTATGTAAATACTTCACGTGTATCAGTGCATTTAATCCTCATAACCGTTATCTGAGGTAGGAACTCACTTATTTCTATTGTGTGGATGAGGAAATTATGGCAAAAGGTGATTAAATAATCTGCCAAGTTCTCACTGCGAGGAGGTGACGAGATTCAAACCCAGGCACTCTGACTTAAAGTGTTGCATAAATACAGATCTATAAATAGGGGGTTTTAGGAGTTTGTAGGTGGCCATTGAAACCATAGAAGAAATAATGGAAAACACATGCAGAAGGAACATTTATTTATTTATTTTTAAATGTTCATTTCCTTGTTTTTGGGAGAGAGAGTGAGCACAAGTGGGGGAGGGGCAGAGAGGGAGGGAGACACAGAACCTGAAACAGGGTCCAGGCTCTGAGCTGGCAGCACGGAGCCCGATGTGGGGCTCAGACTCACGAACTGTGAGATCGTGACCTGAACCGAAGTCGGACACCTAACCGACTGAGCCCCTCAGGCACCTGAAACCATATGCTATTTCTTATCCCATCATTGATCAAACTCGACAAAATATTTGTTAATATTTACTTATATTTCTACGAGGCCCTCCCTTCACAGAGCTTGTAAGCTGGTTGTGGAGACAAGGCATGCCTGCATGACAATCCATTAAGTACATATTGACTGGCATAAGCAACAAATGTGATAGAAGTTGAGAAGTGGGTATGAGCTCTGAGGTGGATTGGATAATGACGCAAAAACTCCTTTTTGAAAAATTTGAGACTAAAAAGCTCTAAAAAGATGGTTAACATTTATACAGATGCTGAGGTGAAAGATAGAATGTTCTATACATCAGGAGCGGGGTAGGAGGGAAGAAGGACTAGGGGGCCAGACTGTGTTGGGCCTTGAATGCTAAGTGCTAAGTAAGACTTTGGACTTGCTATTCATTTTTTTTTTTTTAATCCCTAATGTGATCTAAAATCTGGTAGAATCTAAAGATCCAAATGAAGGACTTTGAAGTGAGCGCTGAGCCTGTCCAGGACTGGCTGAGTAAAACTGAGAAGTTGGTGCAAGAAAGCAGCAAACGCCTGTACGATCTGCCAGCAAAGAGGAGGGAACAGCAGAAGCTCCAGGTAATGAGACCATGTGCCCTTCTGGCCACGTCTTTACCCCTGTCCTCTGCACAACCTTGCATTCAGGCGCACCCTGGAATTAGGTCATGCTGTCTGGAGATGCAGCGTACCCTTGCCCTATTTCTGGCGGATTTTATGTTTTCTGGCTTTCCTCGGAGGTGTGATCTGTTTCCGTCCTGTAGTCTGTCCCGTGTGTAGCCTGGAAATTGTAAAGCTTTCAGGGCGCACCAATTGCACGCCATGTTTATTTCCACGTTCTTTGGGCCAAAGCTCCGTCCACGGTGTGCTCTCCCCCAGCCTCTTAATAGTAACTTGCTTGTGCTTTTCAGTCTGTCCTTGAGGAAATAAACTGCTACGAGCCTCAGCTCAACAGGCTAAGAGAGAAAGCTCAGCAGCTGTGGGAAGGACAAGCTGCCAGCAAGAGCTTTATGCACAGAGTGTCGCAGCTGTCTTCTCAGTATCTAGCTCTAAGCAATCTAACAAAGGTAACGCCTGCCATGTGCTGTGTGTGCGTGTGGTACCGGGGCCACCCGTCTGTGCAGGGTGTCTGCTGGGTCAGGGATAAGGCGTGTGAGTGTCTTTCCCAGCCTCCCAATTCAAGCCACGCATTCGTGCAGTAGATCTTCGTGTGATTGACGAGAGCTAGGGAGGCTTCAGAGATTGAAGAGATTTTCCAAGCTCTATTATTGCACAAGATCGTCTCCTCAACACTGAAATGGTATGTTTCCCAGAGCTTTTATCTTGAAGACTCAAAGTGGAAACGTAAGGCAAAATTCAGAGTTTGGGGCCTAAACAATCTTAGGTTAAATTATGTTAGAAAAACAGGAATTCAAAGCAGTTTAAATTTTAGTAGACTACATTATAAGGAGTTTGGATCTTTTTTTTAATTCGTCTGAATTCTTTATGTTATTAATGGTTCTCAAGGACGTGTTGGTGGAGAGTTTCATTTCGGATTCTAGAGCAGAGCTCAAAATTGGCAATGATCCATATAACTGATTAAATACGTTTTCTAACAGTTTAATGTAAATGGGATACCGCTATGACCTAATTTAGAACATTCAGCAGGTGTCATGCAGGCCCGTCTCGAACTTTGTGAGCTCAGGTCTGCCTTGAGCTTTATGTGGCTTTAACATTTGTTCCCTGTATTTTCTCTTTTGCATTTCAGATCTTAGAGTGTAGGGAACCTACTGTAATATGGCTTCATCTATTTTAGTGTGGACTTATTTCTGGTCTGCTAATTTGGGTCCTCAATAAAGCATCACTGACACAGTTATAACTAGTAGGGGTCTTGTTGTAAATAGTCTATGCTTACACCCATTTTTTCTATAAATAAGTTACTTTTTTGTCTTTAGAAAATCTGGCATATATCTGAAATTAGAATGAATTAAGGGCATCTTTATATTCCTTTGCATTTATTTAGATAGCAAAAATCAATAGATACTTGAATGCTTTAAGAGCTATAACCATAAAAAAAAAGAGCTGTAAACATAGTCAAAATCTTCACTGTGTTGGATATAACCTTTAGTTAATAACTAAAATCATATCCATGGTCCCAATTTTTGAAATGTAGAGCTATTACAAAATCTCAGATAGTTGAGCCAAATGTGGTATGGGAAAGCTAGAAAGTACCGTGATTCATCTCCCACACAAGGCATTAGGAAGAGATTTTGCCGATTCCGGAAAAATGTCACAGTTGTCATGAAAAAGAGTAGTGACTAAAGTGAGGGCAGTCAATTGTAATTGTTCTGCTTTTGGCCCAGTTATTCCGGTCACAAAGGTATTTCCCGCATCTCAGGTTAATACAGACTTGCGTCATATTTGTGCAGCATATGGACCCATGGCTGATTGCAACTACTTGAAACCAATGGTTAGCTTTACAATTTGAGTATCTGTAGGTTGTAAGGTGGAATGGACCGCTGGAAAACGATTTCTGTCATTTCCAGGAGAAAGTGTCAAGATTGGATAGAATTGTCGCAGAACACAATCAGTTCTCCCTCGGGATTAAAGAGCTACAAGACTGGATGACAGATGCGGTTCACATGCTGGACTCTTACTGCCACCCAATATCCGACAAAAGTGTGCTGGACAGCAGGATGCTCAAGCTTGAGGTGTGCATCTTTAGAGAAGTGTCTCTAATCTACAGAATTTGTCTTTCTCAGAATTTCTCAAGTCTCCATCTGTTTGGTGTGATTATGTCCCACTGTCTCCACAAGAAATCCAGGAATGCTCCGTGGGTGTGACCCTGTATGCAGAGGGGTGGCCTTGCCTAAGCATCCCTGAATCATTTGGCCCCGGACATATTCACTTCTAAGTACTCTACAAAAATTAAACAAAAATAGCAACCAAATGTGGTTCCTTCTCGGATATAGTTAAGAGGCGAGTTTCTAATTACATCATAGGACATTTATTCTTCGAAAATATTTCGATGAAACTTTTTTAGAGCAAGGCACTTCCCATTTTGGTCAACTCACTTGGCTGCCTGTATCGTTCAGTCAGTTCTTCTCCCATCCCAGGATTTTAGTTTATTTCACATTTGTGATAAAGATAATAATCTGCAGTCATTCACCTTCCATTCATATCCTGGGTGTCTTATAGGACATTGGCTCTCTGTCTTGAGACCAAGGATTCAAAAATGAATAAAATATGGTTATTGTCTTCAAGGATTTCATTGTCCGAGGCTGGGGGCTGAAGCAGAGAAGACAATTATAGCAGATTGGGATATATTTGTGGTGTTACAGACACACAGAAGAGTGGAACAGGCAGGAGGGATTTGGTTGAGAACTGGAATAGATTTCTCAGGAAGTCTCCTACCTAAACCGAGATTTGAGACTGTACCAGCCTAAGCAAAAGCCAAAGAAAACAAATAGCATTGTGTGAGAGAAATTGCTAGCAGTTCCTTCTTGCTGTGGCAAAAACTGACAGCCATGAGGAGCTGAAGCTGAACCTGTAGAGGTTGTCGGGGCCCGGATTAAGGAGAGGGATGAAACCTTGTCTTTTAAGTGATAATGCCAGTTTTAGCCCTTTGGATTCAAACTTCCTATTTGTATAGAAAAAGAAGAGTGCCGTGAAGACCTCGAAATATGTAGATTAATATATACTGTGAATTAATCTACTTCTTTGGGCTTGTTGTGCTGGAGACCTCAACATTATAAAGCCCTTTATCCTGTGACCTTTGAAAATCCGTGAATTCTATTGTAGTCTATTTTTCTCTTGTTGAAAACCAGTAAAACAAAATTTCAGTGGAAAGAAGGGATTATTCAGAGCAGAATCAAGCCCTAAGAAGCTGAGGCCACTTGGCGACCAGCAGGTGACCGGTGATTGGTTGCTGACACTCAACCAGCAAGTGACTCTCCCACCTGCCCCCCCAGTCAGCCTGAGAGGTTCATGGCTCAACCTGATTGCATGTCGTTCTCCCATTCAGGATCTGAAACATTTAAAGCCACAAATGCTAAACGTGCAAATGACAAAGGGCTTCTGTAATTTGCTCTTCTAGGCCCTGTTATCAGTGAAACAGGAAAAAGAGATCCAGATGAAAATGATAGTGACCAGAGGGGAATCTGTCCTGCAGAATACCTCTCCGGAAGGCTGGCCTGCTATTCAGCAGCAGCTACAGAGTGTGAAGGATATGTGGGCTTCCCTTCTGTCCGCGGCCATTCGTTGTAAAAGGTAAGGGGAACCACAGCGAACTATCATAGCGCCAAGCCGTTACCAAAAGATCAACAGAACAGCACGGTCCCCCACCATTCCTGGGGTTTTCTTGCCCTTCTTCTTTTCCTTCCCTTTGTCCCTCCTTTTGTTCCTTCCTTCCTCCCTTCCTCTCTCCCTTCCTTCCTCTCTCCCTTCATTTCTTTCTTCTTTTCTTCTTTCTTTCCTCTCCTTTTTCTTTTTAGAACAAAAGAAACTTGTAAGTACAATATTGCGTTTAGGTTGGCCTGCAATACCATACCTACACTTTAATATAACTACATATTTCTTTTTGTTATTGTTCACTGCTTCACAAGATAAAAGATAAACAAATGTGTCATCATGTAAAGATATATTATTTATAATTTTTAAACATTTATTTATGAGAGAGAGAGAGAGAGTTTATCTATCTATCTATCTATCTATCTGTCTTTGCGTGGCAGAGAGAGAGGGGGACAGAAGTCCTGAAACAGGCTCTGCGCTGACAGCAGAGAGTCTGACTCGGGGCTCGAAGTCACAAACGTGAGATGATGATCTGAGCTGAAGTCAGAGGCTCGAGGCTCAGTCAACTGAGCCACACAGGGGCCTCTAAAGATATATTATTTAAAGCAAGTAGTTGATTTGGGAGGTAACCCCAGGAAACACCAGGAGGGGATGGGAGAGAGAGATGAGAAGGGAAGAGCAGCTGATAAAGGGGATATTCTCAAGGCGGTTCCCGCAGGGAGCGCAGTGAACTCAGTTCCCGCAGTGAGCGCAGGGGACAGCTGGAACTTGATCTGCTGGGCAGTGCCTGGAGC
Source organism: Lynx rufus (assembly GCF_022079265.1). Lineage (NCBI taxonomy): Eukaryota > Metazoa > Chordata > Mammalia > Carnivora > Felidae > Lynx > Lynx rufus. The sequence goes on from NW_025814878.1 coordinate 8,804,620, forward strand.
CAGCACAGAACAAGTGGCTCAGAGCCACCCACTGAGGACAGAACTAGAATGTTTGTAAACAAACTTGCATGAGTCAGGAGGGCAGTTGAGGGCTACTCCCAGGGGGGCAACAATCCCAGGCACTTCTCACCTACATTGCCCTCCAGCTGAGCGAGCTCCAGGGACCAGAGAATGCCCTCCCGCCCAGGAGGAGGTGACGCTGGTCCTCACGGGGCAGCACGCTGCCTGCCGTGGTGTGGTAGAAGGGTAAATATGGGTGGAGCTCCAAGTGTCTGCTACAAAATAACCCAAAGCGTGGTAGTTAAATTAGGCACAAATGATTAATGGCGTTGAAAACATAACATCAGTAATTGAGAGAAGGAGTGCGTAATTTACCTGTAAGAGAAATAATCAGATTAGACCAGTTCAGAAAACGTTACCCTATTTTTCCATTGTGATTTTCTGATTTTTATTTTTTAATTTTTTTTTAATGTTCATCCATTTTTGAGACAGAGAGAGACAGAGCACGAACAGGGGAGGGTCAGAGAGAGAGGAAGACACAGAATCCAAAGCAGGCTCCAGGCTCCCAGCTGTCAGCACAGGGCCCGATGCGGGCCTCGAACTCACGTGAGATCATGACCTGAGCCGAAGTCAGACGCTCAACCGACTGAGCCACCCAGGCGCCCCTGATTTTTATTTTTATATTCTTTTATTTTGACAGACAGACAGAGAGAGAGAGAGAGAAAGCATGAGTGGGGGAGGGACAAAGAGAGGGAGAGAGACAGAATCCCAAGCAGGCTCTGCACTGTCAGTGCAGAGCTAAACAAGGGGCTCAACTCATGAACTATGAGATCATTGGCCTGAGCCAAAATCAGGAGTCAGATGCTTAACTGACTGAGCCTGCCAGGCACCCCATGATTTTCTGATTTTTAAATCTCATGCAAGATAGTTACTGTGCTTTTTCTTATTTGCTTCTTCCTTCCTTCTTTTATTAATTCCTTTTTTTTCTCTCCTCTGGACGTCCTGCTCAACTTGACGGAGTTAAGTATTGGTCCTCTTCCTCCCTAGAGTCTTGACTCCGGAAAAGCTTCCCACAAGGGATCTCTCCCAGTTTGGCCCTCCAGCCTCTCCCAGGGTCTCACATGACCTGCTTACTGATTCCAAGTTTTATGTCCAGTCCCACTTTTCCACCTATCAGCCTGGACTTAACTGTCCCTTGCTTCCTGAGGTTATGCTTTGTCAGGGACCCAGACTCAGATTTGATCAGCCCTTGCCTTTCCGCCCATCCCGACCCAGCCCCTGCCTGTCCTGATCTGTGGGCTCCCTGCTGGTAGGGTGGACAGAGCAGAGCAGATGGAGATCCGGCAGATTGGATTTATGTGGCTTCTCAATGTAGATTGTTGTCCTTTCGAATACCTTTCAGTCAACTTGAAGGAGCTCTTTCTAAGTGGACAAGTTATCAGGATGATGTTCGACAGTTTTCCAGTTGGATGGACAGTGTGGAAGCGAGCCTAAATGAATCTGAAAGGCAGTATGCAGAACTGCGGGAGAAAACAGCCTCTCTGGGAAAAGCCAAGGTGGGAGCTGGATTTCAGACTCCATTTGTCCTCCAACAGGCGTTTTCAGAATGCCTTAGTCACGTAAAAATATGATTAGCTGCATGCTAGCACTGTATACATAGGTAAACTGTATTTGGGGCTTTACTCTAATTTCTAATGGCTTCTTAAACCAGACTTTTGTTTGTGGCTATTTTACTAGTGAGTGAAAATTTTCTCTTTCAGGAAAACTTCAGATATCCATGTTTCATGATACATTTAAAATTTGGCAACTTGCAATATCTTAATATCTTTAGCCTGCTCATCATTAGGAAGTAAAAATGATTTCTTCTTATCACATCTTTTGTATTTCTACTGTCATACATTTTTCTGATGCTTATATTAGTGAGGTGCTACACATTTTTTAGATGGATAGACAGAAGATAGATATTGGGGATATGTTCTTAAACCTTTTTTATTTTATTCATTTATTTATTTTATTAAAAAAATTTTTTTAATGTTTATTTCTCAGAGAGACAGAGACAGATTGTGAGTGGGTTAGGGGCAGAGAGAGAGGGAGACACAGAATCTGAAGCAGGCTCCAGGCTCTGAGCTGTCAGCACAGAGCCCGAAGTGGGGCTCGAACTCATGAGCTGTGAGATCATGACCTGAGCTGAAGTCAGACGTTTAACTGACTGAGCCACCCAGGCGCCCCTATTCATTTATTTATTTTTAAATGTTTACTTATTTACTTTTGAGAAAGACAGAGAGAGAGAGAGAGAGCGAGCGCGAGAGAGCGCATGCATACCAGCGGGGAGGGGCAGAGAGAGAAGGAGAAACAGAATCCAAAGTAGGCATAGGCTCTGAGCTGTCAGCGCAGAGCCCAATGTGGGGCTTGAACCCAAAGCTGTGAGGTCGTGACCTGAGCCACAGTCGGTTGCTCAGCCGACCGAGCCACCCAGGCGCCGCAAATCTTTTTATTAATAGTGGTATTCAGACATAAAATTTTGGAGCCCTTTGATTTATATCCTTATTCCAGGGCATATTTATTGGATGACCTGTTCCACCTCAACCTTACCTATGTCCTAAGCAGTACTTCTTCCTTCTACCCCCAAATCCTTCACATCCTGATATTCTCAGTCTCAGTTCATTTGTGTCACCCCTTGCTGAGTATCTTGAACCGGAAACTTCATCATCCCCAGCTCCTGCTTCCTCACCCCACTTTGAAAGAGGCATTCGATCCTGCTGGTTTTCTCCCAGAAGTGTCTCCTGACCACAGTCTATCCTTCTTTTCCTCAATTGTGACAGACTTCTAATTGCTCCTTTTGTCTCTTGTCTCCATCTCCTGTTACCTTCAGACAAAGGTGAATGTCTCACTTTCCTGCCTGGGAGCCCCATTGTCCCATTGTCTGTAGTCTCTGACCGATCTTCCTCATCTGCTTTGTAAGAATTTTAATAATCTCCTTCGTCACCCTCATTTCCTTCGCTCCCCCACCCTCCTTGCACCCATGTACTTCTACTTCCTGAAAAGGCCACATTAGACGGAAGAGATTCCATGCCTCTGCGGGAATGATCTAGCTCGGCCTCAGCCACCAGCAACCTTCCACTCCACTTTCTGAATTAACACAAGTTGTTTTGTTGTGATACCTTCACCACCCTAAGCTTACTTAGTTCTCCTATCCTCTGTTGTTCATATCTTTTTATCACTGGTACAAAGTATATGATTATATCCCGCTCTCCCTCAGTGGCTAAAGGTGCTTAATATTTCTTTACATCCTATGCATTGGGCTCTCTGGCTGACACAGAGCAAATGCTTAATAAAAGTCATCTGAATGACTAAATGGCCTATGTGATTTACGCCAGATCAGTTAACATTTTAGAGTCTCATTTATGCATCCAAAAATTAATATGATCATAATTATCTACCTCATAATATTATTCTAATGATTTATTGGCTAATTAAATTATTCACTTATTCAATAAATATTTGTTGAGAATTTGCTGCACCCTGGCATTGTGCTCGATTCTGGGTAAATACAACAGAGAAGCACTGCATTCTGGTGGGAATGCGTACACCCACCCGAGTGCGTGAATAAATACACAGTTAGAACTGATGATGAGCACATGAAAAAAAAAGTGGCACGCTGTGAAAGAGTCATCTGCACGGAGCTAACGTGGATTGTTTGGAATGGAAGGAGGGACAGAAAAGTCCTCTGTGAAACAGCAGGCTTGTAGACTATGCCAGAAGGAATGTAGTGCAGAGAAATCAGTCTGGGGAGGAGGTGGGACAAGAGCAGTCCAGGTAGAATAATCAGCACATCCTCAGGCCCTGAGGGGGGAGAGAATCTGGCTCGACAGAGGAACTAAAAGAAAGGCCACATGTTGCCGGAACAGAGGATAAACAGGGTGAGTGCTGTTACGTGAGCTGGTAGAGGAGCAGGGACCCATCCACACATTGCCACGTGGGCTAGCCTGATGGTTTGCACTTGGTCCTGACAGCAGCGGGAAGATAGTCGAAGATTTAAGCTAAGGAGTGACAGGACTCCATTTATAGGCTTAAAATCTTCCATCACTCAGGCTGCTGTGTGGAGTATGAAAAAGGAACGGAGCAAGAATTGGTGGCGGGGAATTTGCCCAGCGGGATATTGCACGAGTCCAGTAAAAGATTGTAGCAGCATGGGCTAGAGTGTTTGCAGGAGACATGAGGACAAATGTCAGGATATAACGTGGAGACAGAACTAACAGGATCTCCTCATAGATGGCATGACAGAGCAGGGAGGGAGAAAGGGTGACTTCCAGTGGTCTGAGATGGCCATCTGGATGGGATGTGGTGGCATTTACTATCTGAGAGAAGACTGAAGGAGAAGGGGATTTGGGGGTTGGTGGGGCCTGGGAAGGTATGGGAATGGAGTGGAGATCAGGAGACCATTTTTGGACAAATCAAGTTTAAGATGCCAAAGTCGATTGGGATCAATCTCTCAGAGCGAGTTCTGAGCCAGATATCAAATATACTTACACACACGCTTTATACACACGTATAGACGGATGGATCTATCGAGCTACCTGTCTGTAGATAGAAAACCTGAGGTCACTTGTCAACAACACAGTTAAATTGTCTTAATTTCAGCAGTGTTACTGATGTGTCGGTATACTTGGTAACTCTTTCTTTTCCTTTAAATGTTCTCTAGTTACTAAGTGAAGAAGTGCTGAGTTACAGCAGCTTGCTGGAGGCCATTGAACTCAAAGGGGCTGGCATGACAGAGCACTATGTCACCCAGTTAGAGTTCCAGGATCTTCAGGAGCGATACAGAGCAATCACAGAGAGGGCCAAGGTATTGCTACCCGTGTTCCACGCAGGTGCACTGAAATAGGAGGGTTTAGACCTATGCCTACTTAAAGACTCCTTTACTTTCTGGAATGATGCTTTGTGAAAGCACAAAGAACAAATGAATGTTAGTACTTTGAACATTGGCAGAAACAAACAAAAACCGTCATTTGGTGTTAGTACATGAAAGTTGCAGAAGGAAAATGATTCTCGATAAAAATTCCCAGCAATTAACCAACATAAGAAAAAATTTGGATAGCATCACAGTGAAGATTTATAAGTGTTTTCATATGTCTGGTGATGAGAGTTTTCTGAAGCAGTAAATAATCACCAGTAATATTTATCGTTCTGCATTTAGGTCTCACAAAGAAAATAATAACTTTCAAGCACATCTTACTTCATTAGACAAAGAACATGGAAAATTAAATCCACACGAGTCCCAATCCTCACTTAAGGCACAATATAAGAATTTCAGTTTTCTTCATTAGCAAAAGTGTCTTCTTATGACAAGTAAGATTCATTCAGTGTTTGGCAAACCCATGTTACATTTCATAAGGAATTCAGAGATCGATAGTTAATTCCACTAAATAATCCTCAAGACCCCTTTTCATCCTGATATTATGTGTTTGTATTTTTTACTTAAAGCTAAAGTTTCATTCTTCTAGGAAATCGTATGCCAGTGATTTAATAATCATGTCTTCCTGAAATTCCAAAAGTGAATTCTTATACTACGTCAACACTGCATGTGGTAATGTATTCCTATCTTAACCATCTTAAATGCTCATCACAGGAAGCAGTAACCAAGTCGGAAAAACTAGTTCGCCTGCACCAAGAGTATCAGAGAGACCTAAAGGCATTTGAAGTTTGGCTGGGACAAGAACAAGAAAAGCTTGACCGGTATTCAGTTCTTGAAGGTGATGCTCACACTCATGAGACAACATTGCGGGATCTTCAGGTAAAGTCTACTTCATCTTGCAGGAATTTTCATCCTGAATATAGAATTATTATTTTAAGCAATGGGAAGTTAATAGGACCTTGAATCCTGTAAAGAGCTGATAGCCATTAAGGGAGATCCTGAGTTACAGCATTCTGGGATCTCAGTCGTATATGCTATTTGAGATCCTCAGGTGGACAATTTAGACAGAGCAGGACTGGGACTTGAGGAATCTGGTCAGCTACTAAGGTGGCCGCTGTCAGCAATGGCTAATGGTCTAGTTGATGGTGTTGACTGGCCCACCTGCCTGTTGCTCCCTAAAGGATGAATTGTAACTGGAGCCTAGCAGCAGGAGTCGGTAGAACATGACATTCCTCGAAGTCAAACTGATGGCACCATTTAGTTTCAGCCGAAAGCTCCCACACTGCTGAAGGAGAATTAGCTCAGGCAGGCAGGCTGCAATGCAGGGCGAGATGAAAGACCTAGTGGGGAAAGTGGCCCTAACTCATTTATTTATTTACTCGGTCAGCATCTATTGGATACCTAATGCTGTGCAGATGCTTTCCTGGCTACTGCACATAAAGATGATTAAAATATGATTCCTGCCCTCAAGGAACTTGCACTTTAGTGAGAAATAGTGAATCATGAAATGAAAAATGAACAATGTCATAAAGAATAGACTGGTTCAAGGGATCTTATAGGAACATCAAAGAGAGCCCCGCAATTTTACCTAGAGAGATAGGGAGGGGTTAGGAGGTGGCCCTGGAAGGGACCACGAGGCACACAGAGTAGAGAATGGAGAAAGGCCGGTGAGACAAATGCATGTGCCACCAGCTGTGTGTTGGAATTTATTGACATAGTATCAGCCCTAGTGGCTATCAGCTCTGGAACCCTGAACCGGTTCCAGATTGGGCAAGAGGTACCTATAGCTTGCACAAAGGGAAAACAACAGGGTCTCGGAGGTTATCACTGGCATGTAAAATTTCTGGCTATTTCACTTAAGTCCTGGGGAGTGTATGATGGCAGGAGCACAAGTCTGAGATTAGAAAGTTTGGACTCTAATCCTTGGTGTGGGACCTCACACTGGATGACTTGGGGCAAGAGAGAACCTCTCCCATTCAGGGTCCTCCACAGAGCTGTCCGAAGGAAGGGTTAAATGAGATGGGAGCAAAACTCATTTAAATGATGCTCCATTCATGAAATACCTATGAGGGAGACGTTAAAAGGGTCCTAATTTCATTAGCTTATTTAAGGATCTAATCGATTCTCTTTCAAAATAATAAGTACTCTGGTCTGCCACGTGTAGCCGTTGTCATTTCCTCTAGTAGGGTTGGCTTTGTTTTTGCTAAATGACCCCTCTCAGCACTTCACTTCAAATTCTTGGCAAGCACACACCAAGCTCTCTAGCCTTCTGTTTGGGACCTGGGACAAATAAGTCACTTGTCACCAGCAGATGTTTCTCTTGTTCTGTTTGGAGGAAAATGTTTCACTTCAGTCAGTGGTAGCACGGCCTGAACTGGGTACCTCTTTTCTCTCCACATGTTGGTTTTTACGTTGTCTTATTTCGAGTTGCCACAAATCTTAAGAAGGAGAAGAGACGTTAGTGGTGGAAATAGCTGATGGAGAACCGTGATATTTCATCTGCGTGGCAGAACTTCCTCAGCGTCCTGAGGTCCTACAGTACGCATGGTGGTGTGGCCAGCTGTCTGGGCCACATTTACAAGTTATTTTCTATAAACTGAAGGCTTCATATGGGTCATCGCACATATGGATTTGTAAAATATTGAACCGTATTTTTCCTTCAGAATAAATAAATACTTGAAACATGGGATATATAAGAATTTACCCAACATAGTGATGATTCGTATGATAAAGAAAACTGTTATAAAATATGGAAAAAGTGATATAGTGGGAAGATTAATAAATTTAGGGCAAGGACCAGTAAGCTACAACCTATGGCCGTGATACTTACATTTTAAATAAAGTTTTATTGGAACACAGCCTTACCCATTCACTTATGTATCATTTATGGATACTTTTGTGCTGCAGTGGCAGAGGTAAGTAGTTACAGCAGAGACTGTATGGCCTGCAAAGCCTAAATGTTTACTATTGTGTTCTTTATAAAAAAAAAAAAAGTTTGCCAATCCTCAATTAAGAGAAAGTATTATACAAAGTTAAGTTTTTTAAAAAATGATGAATTTTGGAATAAAATTTCTGTTGGTGGACATTTTGATTAGTATTTCACCATATATCTTGTTCTTTTCCACTTATAAAACATTCACATTACAACATTCTTAGAGTGGCATCGTAGCTAAGAAAAAAAGTGTCCATTTGTTTGAACCACATGACATGGCTATCTTTGTAGATTAAAAAGATGGTCAGCTCAATTTCAAATGGCTTGAACTTATATTGAAGATTTAAAAAATACTATGTATTTTAACTAAACATGTTGGTACTTCTAACATTCTTAATGAGATTTCACTGGGTTCCTTTCAATTTTAGATGATCAGATCAAGTAACAGTATAGATTCCTTATACATTAGAAATACAAGTATGTAACATTCTTTTGCCAACCTCCTTAAGGAGATGAGATTTTCTTTCTATAAAAAGTAGTGTTTGCTCTTTAAGGCTTGGTTCATACCAAATTTGTAGGGTAAATCTTTGGGGCTTATGCTCTGGTGGAAGAAAAGGTATTTTGTACCTGCGAGCAGCTACGAGGCAGTTATGAAGATTGGCCTCCCAGGTTTGTATGCCCTGTACTCTCCAGATCCAACTTCTCTTGACCATCACGTTCCCTAGAATAGCTCTGGCAAAGGATCTCTCCTAGCAAAACAAAGGGTGCATGGTTCCTTTCTCAGCCACAGTATAGACTGACCCCATTAATGTCAAAGCAAGAAGCCTTAGGCCTTTTTGTAGTTTATGAGCCGTAAGAAGATTTGGTTATTCTTTTAAATAAAACCGCTTTAATCACAGGTATTTTTGCCTGGAAGCTGAAAAGCCAAATTTCAGAAACTTTCTAAGACGGTGAAGACAAATGTTGGAGTATACGTGTGTGTAAATTTGTGTATTTGTGCATTAGGATTATTTTACTGGAAATACTTCTGAGTCTTCTGACTTGAGAAATGAGGTTCAGTGTTAGGTGCACATTTCTTATAAGATCGAGAATAAAATAATGATTTTCTAATGTGAAGTTCAAGCTGGCACTGTTGACTTGGGTGAGACATGATAACTTGTGCAGGTGTAAAATATGAATGAGGTGTGACAGCCACACGTTTCCCCCACAGGAGCTACAGGTGCACTGCGCTGAGGGGCAGGTGCTGTTGAATTCGGTGCTACACACCAGGGAGGAAGTGATCCCATCCGGCATCCCTCAGACAGAAGACCGGGCTTTAGAATCCCTCCGGCAGGACTGGCAGGCTTACCAGCAGAGACTGTCTGAGACCCGGACTCAGTTCAACAATGTGGTCAACAAACTGAGGCTGATGGAACAAAAGTATCAGCAAGTAGACGAGTGGCTCAAAACACTGGAGGACAAAGTGAGTCTCAGGACTGGACGTCAGTCTAACCGGGCAGCCAAGGAGATACAGTTACATCAGATGAAGGTACAAAGTCTATCAGTTCTTGGTCTTTGTCAAAGTAGCAATGACCTTGCGTAGCGTGTTTCTTTAAAATATTCAGTAACTTTTGTCCAAGGTTTAAATTTTGCAAAATCTCTTTCTGCTTACAAAAATGGATTACTTTATGGAACATTTTTCTAACAGCAAATGCTCAATAGAATCCTAAATTAGTCTTTAATAAAATATAATTTAATGAAATAGTTTGTATTTTCTTCCCATACCCTATTACCTTGCTTCGTCAAGATATATGAATGATAGTATTGAAATCATTTAAGTTTATGGCTATGATTTGAAATTGCTCTAATGTAGTGCATTGAAATAATACTTGGTAATTAGTTTTATTCTAACTTTTATGCAAATTCAGTAGGCATGATCAAAATAATACTTAGGCCTTTGGAATTTCTTATCGTTATTCATCCAGTTTAAAATTTATCTACAACAGAACAGACAACAGAAGACATAAAAATATATGTGACTCTGTCTTTTTAAAAAAAAAAAAGTTTTGGGGCGCCTGGGTGGCTCAGTCAGTTAAGCGTCCGACTTCAGCTCAGGTCACGATCTCGCGGTCCATGAGTTCGAGCCCTGCATCGGGCTCTGGGCTGATGGCTCAGAGCCTGGAGCCTGCTTCCGATTCTGTGTCTCCCTCTCTCTCTCTGACTCTCCCCCGTTCATGCTCTGTCTCTCTCTGTATCAAAAATAAATAAACGTTAAAAAAAATTAAAAAAAAAAAAGTTTTGAGCCAGTCTAATACATAAAGTATTCAAACTCATAAAGAGTATGGTTTTTATCGTGCTATTATAATACAATTTTTCATGAAGGTTATATATGACACATTTTCAAAATTATATCTCAGAATAAATATATTCTAAACATACACTAGAATCATTTTATATATTAGTGATGATTTTATATATATTTTTTTCTTATACTGAAGTGTAATATATACAGAAAAGTGCCCGAATAAGAAGGGTATAGTTTTTATATTATTTTTCATAAGGGACATATAGTATATTTTCAAAGTTGTGTCGCAGAATAAATATATTCTGAACATACACTGACATCATTTCCTATTATGAAGATACATGCATTTGTCTTACACCCTAATGCTTGAGATTGACCCGGTTCCTGCAACATTTACATCGTTTCAGAAGTGGCACGAGGAAGTCATCGCGTACAAAGATGAAGTTGAGGATGTGGGCGCCAGAGCTCAGGAGATGCTGGACGAGAACCATGTGAGCAGCAGCATGGGCTGTCAGGCCACCCAGCTCACTTCCAGATACCAGGCCCTTCTTCTCCAAGTGCTGGTGAGTGCACCACCAGCGGCTCACGACCGGCCAGCACATTTCACAGGCAGAAATGTTCTCCCTTCCTTCAACTTCTGGTGAAGACACACATTTATCAAGAAAGGGCCTGGTACAGGTCTCTAATTTCCTGTCCAATTCTGTTTTTCCTTTTAAAGGAACAGATACAATTCCTGGAGGAAGAGATCCAGAGTTTGGAGGAATCAGAATTATCCCTAAGTTCCTATTCTGATTGGTACAGCTCCACTCATAAAAACTTCAAGAACGTGGCCACCAAAATTGACAGAGTAGATAAAGCGACGATGGGGAAAAAAATGAAGACGTTGGAGGTAGGCGGGCATACGTTGGACTTGTCTCCCAACCTCAGTTCTTGCACCCTGTTGGCCCTTTCCCCCGCACAGGTATTGGGAGCATGTGTGCTCATCCTGTTCCCCAAGAGGAGTGATGGTCTGTGGCTCACGCTTCCCTCCAAATATTATGTTGTAATCTCTGTAAGGCCAAAAGTTGGCTTTCGTTGATTTGTGATGTGATTTCACCTGAATGACTCAGACTTGTTGCTCAGGTCTGAATTCCAGTTTGATGCTTAATTTAAAAAAAATTATCTCAAATTCATGGCACCACGTATTAACAAAAGAGTTTTTACTCAGATCTTTAGGAATACTACTGAGGATGAGAAGAAGGTCAGGTTTTTATTTTTGTTGTTGTTGCTTTAAGTCTCTGATTTGGAAATAATATATTGTTCAAGACTTGTTAAAACCTATATTGAAGTAAGGAAAAGAGGACTCTGATTCGTGGCAGGTCACGTCGGGTTACAAAACTTCAGCAGTGTATTTTAAGGGGAAACTCGAGAATGGAACTTGAAAGCCTTTTCTTTAAAAGGAAAGAAATAATTTGCTTCCTGCTCCCTCTCTTCCTCAGGGTTTGCTAAAAGACATGGACAAAGGCCACAGTTTGCTGAAATCAGCCCGAGAGAAAGGAGAGAGGGCTCTTAAATACTTGGAGGATGGCGAGGCAGAGATGTTAAGGAAAGACATCCATGAGCATGTGGAGCAGTTGAAGGAACTGACCAGCACCGTCCGGAAAGAGCACATGACTCTGGAAAAGGGCCTTCTGTTAGCAAAGGAGTTCTCGGATAAATACAAAGCACTAACTCAGTGGATATCAGAATACCAAGAAATTCTACACACTCCTGAAGAACCCAAAATGGAATTATATGAGAAAAAAGCTCAGTTATCTAAATATAAGGTAGGATGTCGTTCCTCATTGACAAATGCTCGGGGAGGTCATGCCTGTAGGACTGGGTGGAGGAACATGATTCCTGGTGTGTGTCACCCTTCGTGGGTGCTGGAAAATGTCCTTAACATGTCTGTTCTACTGGCAGTGAGTGATGCAGATTTATTTGGCTAGATGTGGTACATCAGGCTTAGTTCTCCATTCGGGAATCATACCTGCTTGATACTCAGATTGTATCAGTAAATGGCGATCTTTTCTGATAGTCTGATTCAGGTATATGGGTACCCGAGGTAAATCTTCCTAGCGTCAGGACCTCATATGTATGAATTTTATCTCTTTTGTATGGAGTCTTTCCTTCATGTTGTGGTACCCAATGCCTATAAGCTGATCTGTGGTAAACTGAGAATGAGATACCAAGTTTGTAAGAAAATAAATTCTAATTAACCACCGGAAGCTTCACATTTTAGAACTTAATTTTTGAAAGAATAAGTGGTGATATGGATACAGCTATACATGACATATAGATAGATATAGGTATTTCACCTGCTCAAATGTTGAAACAGTTCATTGAGGCTTATATGTAGAATAATATGTGTGGAATACATTTGACCCAAATTATTTGGCAACAGTTTTTAAGAGTTACAGTGTGGTGGCTTGCCTCACAGCTTTTCCTTTCCGAAGCGTTTCATCCTCCAGCCATATGTCTATTCCCGTCCTGGGTTTTTCTGCCAAGGGTAACAGTGTGCCTTTGAAAATGCCACCTAAGCATCACAACCGGTTTTCCTCCCTCCCCCTCACTGAGTTCTTGATATATTTAAATAGCACGTTTAGCCTGTTATAGCAATGTAGTTGCTGGAATCCATCCCTCTAACTTCACATCTAGCTCAAGCTGCAATTAATTGCATGAATTCACAGTCAAATGATAACACCTCGCTGCCTTTTGTATTGAGTTTTTTTTTTTCCTCCAGTGGAAGAAATGAGGTGGAAAACAGAAATATGAACTATGTTAAATTTAGCCAAGGGTACGTCTTTTCCATACATCCCTCTCCACATGTGTATGGCTATGTGATGTGTTACTTTTATTCTGTATTTTAAAACTTTATTAATCATAAAGATTATTCTGTAATGTTTCACACTTATTGATTTATAAAATATCTATGAGATCTTTATTTGAGGTAGATAGTCTCACACACGGCACAGACATATGTATATATTTACTTTGATCACATAGATGAGCTGGCTTTTTTTTTTTCCTTTGTCATTCAAGTCACTTCAACAAATGGTGCTGTCCCATGAACCATCAATAAAATCAGTGAGAGAGAAAGGTGAAGCTCTCTTGGAGTTGGTGCAGGATGTCACTTTAAAGGACAAAATGGATAAACTTCAAAGTGATTACCAGGACCTCTGTGGTGCGGGAAAGGTAAGGTGAAACCAGAAATTCAATGAAAATGTGACTGGGGCACCTGGGTGGCTCAGTCGGTTAAGCGTCCAACTTCAGCTCAGGTCATGATTTCGCGGTTCGTGAGTTTGAGCCCCACGGCAGGCTCTGTGCTGACAGCTGGGAACCTGGAGCCTGCTTTGGATTCTGTCTCTCCTTCTCTCTCTGCCCCTCCCCTGCTCATGCTCTCCCTCTCTCTCTGTCTCTCAAAAATAAATATTTAAAAAACTTTTTTAAAATAAGTAAAAATGTGCTTATTTGCCAAAAAGGAGTTTTGACTTTATTTCTCAGAATATTAAGGGCTCGTATGAGTCAGGCTTTTTCCTTTTATCCAGATAGGGATTTATTTTATTTATTTTTAAAGTTCATTTATTTATTTTGGGGGTGAGTAGGGGCAGAAAGAGAGAGAAAGAGAGAATCCCAAGCAGGCTCCGCCCTGTCAGCTCAGAGCCCGACTCAGGGCTTGATCCCAGAAACCGTAGATCATGACCTGAGCCGAAATCAAGAATCAGACACTCAACTGACTCAGACACTCAGGTGCCCCTCAGATGGGGATTTTAAGTTGTATGATGATTCTTTGTGTTTTTTCTGCTCCTAGTAATTTTTTGAAATATGTAACTGTACTTACCGTATGAGTTGCACTGGGTTTTAAAAAATATAAGGCAGTCAAGAGTAGATTTTTGCCTTGAAGTTCATCTCCAATGTGTGCCTGGCTTTACAGGAGCACGTCTGCAGTCTTGAGACGAAAGTCAAAGACCATGAAGATTATAACAGTGAGCTCCAAGAAGTAGAAAAGTGGCTGCTACAGATGTCAGGCCGACTGGTGGCGCCTGACCTCATGGAGACAAGCAGTCTAGAGACAATTACCCAGCAACTGGCTCACCACAAGGTACGCCTGTCTCTAAAGCGCTGAAGAATGCAGGGTGGCTTTAACAGCTGTGCTCTTGTGTGTGTGTGTGTGTGTGTGAGAGAGAGAGAGAGAGAGAGAGAGAGAGAAAGAGTGTGAGCACACATCTCTGGATCATAACAACTGTACTTAAAGAATCAGGTCTGAGTTTCAAGAACATCTGATAACTGAGAACAGTGGAATTCAGTATTTAAGTGAAGCGACAACAGTTCAATCCTGGCTTTCAACTTCTAGACACATCGTGGTGTTTTTCCCAGCTAATAGTTTCCCCCCAGCCCCCCGAAGAATTTAATCTTTCTAAAGTAATTTATCAAAGGAAGATATTAGCTTTATTTTAGAAAAGTGTGGCCAAAGATAGGGTACAGGAATAGTAATCATAAGGTGCCTGGATCCTGGCCAGACTCTGTTCTTCCTAGCCAGGGGAACTTAACCTCTCTGAGACTCCTCCTTTTGCTGTTCTCTAAAGGGCAATAAAGATACCAGCCCGGTCACGGAGCTGTTGTGGTGTCATGGTCATTACAGGAGATGATGTACACGAAAGCATTTTGTAAACCACGAAGCACGGTTACTGATATGCACTGTTCTGACCTTTATTATTATGTATTGGTAGTAATTATATGTGCCAGATGACAGATGTCATGCAGTCACAATTTTATGGAGCAACTTTGGTGACCTTAATGGGAAACTGAATTTTAGTCACAATGTGCTCAATATCTAGTGTGTCTTAAGAAAGCCAGTTAACCTCTTCAGGCTGCAGGATGCCTTATATTGAGGAGGAAATTTTATGTAGCAAATAAGAATAGAAAAACAAGTACACAATATATTCTACTAGGCACCGAGGAAATGCCCTCAATAACCTCATGGTGCAGTGGTTCTAGAACAACTCAAAGACAAACGGTTCTTTTCGATATGGTGTGTATGCGATAACCATTAACCCAGCACCAGTTCAGAACATGGTGGACTGTGGGCTGCTGAGATCCCATTAGAGTTTCTCTTAAGTATATCGACGTGTCAACCCAGGAAACCTGGTGTTGGAATGTGCCACTTGTCACTAGTATTGTATCGCCGTAAGGAAATTAAAACCTGATTTGAAAAAGTTGGTTCCCCCTCTGTAAGGGATCTGTGAAAATGCTCACTGGAGACCACGTATGGGGATGGGGTGTGTACAAGCTGGAGTCAGGCAGAGTGGGGTCCAGAGCCTGGGGCCCTGCCATTTACTGATGATTTGACTTGGAGCATGTTATATAACCTCTCTGTGCTTCAATCTCCTTAGCTGTAAAATGATGATGATAATATACACTTATTAGGGATATATATAGTTCCTAGACTATACCAGGTACTTAATAAATGGTGCATGGTAAATATTATTTCTATTAGTATAAATACTATGTAATGTAAGTTAGGTATTATATAACTATAAATTACTAATAAGGTAGTCAATTATTATATCGTAGATATTATATTATTAATTAGATATTAGTAAATTAGATTAAGTAGTAATTGGGTTATTTTAGATGTAAATTATACCTGAGTTATAATTTATAGAGCTGCAAAATGTATGGACACCCATTTTGCTGATAATAATACCATGGAACAGATATCTCTGTAACTGTATAACTGAGGTCATCCATGAATTCACTCTCGTCTTAACGGTTACTGCATCATCCCTATATAACGTAATCTATTAAACTGATTACCTCTCCCCATGAGAGTATCGTTAAAAACAGATTTTTTGTTTGTTTGTTTGTGAATCTGGTCACCAAGGCAACATGCGAAAGTCTTTCAAAAACATCGTTAAACAGGGAAATGATTGATTTTAAACTTTTTTGATAAATTGGTTATTTAAAAACTGAAGGTGAAATTATGAGAACTCTGTGTTTTTTTCCATTTTTGCAGGCAATGATGGAAGAAATTGCAGGTTTTGAAGACCGTTTGAACAACCTTAAAAGTAAAGGCGACAATTTGATCAGCCAGTGTGCAGACCACCTTCAAGCAAAACTAAAACAAAATGTGTACGCTCACCTGCAGGGCACTAAGGACAGTTACTCAGCTGTCTGCAGTACAGCTCAGAGGGTGAGTACCCCTAGAATATTCTAGAATGACAATGAATTAAAGAGGAAGTCTGTATAATCTAGAGCTTTTAAAAAATAACGTTGATCGGGGCGCCTGGGTGGCGCAGTCGGTTAAGCGTCCGACTTCAGCCAGGTCACGATCTCGCGGTCCGTGAGTTCGAGCCCCGCGTCGGGCTCTGGGCTGATGGCTCGGAGCCTGGAGCCTGTTTCCGATTCTGTGTCTCCCTCTCTCTCTGCCCCTCCCTCGTTCATGCTCTGTCTCTCTCTGTCCCAAAAATAAATAAACGTTAAAAAAAAATATTAAAATAAAAAAATAACGTTGATCTTCAGTCTTCAGGATAACTTTGTTGCATTTCCAGATAGGAAATAGGACGATAGGTTTCATAGCCTCTGTGTGGACACACAATCACATATCACACATTTGATCGATGTGAAGATACTCAGTTTTCCCAATCCCTTTATTTCATAGATTGATTGTGAAAATTTTTAAAAATTTTGTTTTCTTTTGATTTGCACACTATCAATACTTATAATTTGCCATTTATTCTCTAACACCAAAGTAAGTTTATTCTGTACTTTTCACAATAATTGTTTTCTGTTTAACTCTAGGTTCTAGTCCAATTCAACATTTCTATGAAATCATGTAGAACTTGGATAGGGGAGGGGGGCCTGGGTGGCTCAGTCGGTTAAGCATCCAACTTCGGCTCAGGTCATGATCTCACAGTTTGTGAGTTCGAGCCCCGCGTCGGGCTCTGTGCTGACAGCTGAGAGCCTGGAGCCTGTTTTGGATTCTGTGTCTCCCCCTCTCTCTCTCTCTCTGCCCCTCCCTGGCTCACACTGTCTCTCAAAAATAAACATTAAAAAAAAAGAAAGAAATTGGATAGGGGTGCCTGTGTGGCTAAGTCGGTTAAGCATTTGACTCTTGACATTGGCTCAGGTCATGGTCTCATGGTTGTGGGATCAAGCCCCACATTGGGATCCTCACTGAGCATGGAGCCTGCTTGGGATTCTCTTTCTCCCTCTCTCTCTGCCCCTCCCCCACTCATTCTGTCTCTCTCCCTCTGTCTCTGTCTCTTCCCTGCTCTCTCTCTCACAAAAATAAATAAATAAACTTAAAAAAAAGAAATTGAATAAAGGAGTTAGTATCAAACTTGAGACATAACTTAATGGGTGTTCTTTTTTTTTTAATTTTTTTTTAAACGTTTATTTATTTTTGAGACAGAGAGAGAGCATGAACGGGGGAGGGTCAGAGAGAGAGGGAGACACAGAATCCGAAACAGGCTCCAGGCTCTGAGTGGTCAGCACAGAGCCCGACGTGGGGCTCGAACCCACAGACCGTGAGATCATGACCTGAGCCAAAGTCGGACGCTTAACCGACTGAGCCACCCAGGCGCCCCTTAATGGGTGTTCTTAATGGAATTCTTAATGTTATAGAAATAGTCTAAGATGGATAAGAATCACTCTTCTAACAAAAATTAGTTAAAATCAATGAATTGCGTTTTATCATTTCAGAATTTTTAAGTGGCATGGCAAAACGTCCATTATTTTTGTTAGTGGGCTAGCCAGTAAAAACTGGAGGTATACACGTGACATGGGAAGAATGCTCTGTCTTCATCATGATTAAAAAAAGATTCTAGGTGACATTAGTTGACTCACTGGACTTGAAAAACTCACATTCAAAAAATTAAGAAAGGAGTGGCTAGGACTCAGTTGGTTAAGCATCCAACTCTTGATTTTGACTCAGGTCATGACCTCAGGGTCATGAGATTAAGCCCACGTCAGGCTCTGTGCTGAGCCTCAGGAGTCTGCTTAGAATTCTCTCCCTCTCTCTCTCTCTGTCTCTCTCTCCCTCTGGCCCTCTCCCCTGCACACCAGAAAGTTCCATGCTGTTTTATTTCATTTCACTCCCTTTTTCCCTCTATGTCATCATCTGCAATTATTTGTTAGATTTACTTAATCCTTCAATAGAGATTTTTTTTGAACACTGATTTTGTAGCACGCATTTTCTACACATTAAGGATATTGTTTAATTGAAAAAAACTGGTAAATTTTCAAAGACAAACACATAATTTTAAAATAAATTTTTAAAAACTGATGAAATTCTAAGAACATAATCAGAACCTTGTGATTAATGTGTGTAAAATGATAAAGAAAACTAAACACCTTATCTCTTTTTAGTTCTGCTAGAATAAGAATAAATAAGAGACAGTTCCAATATCAGATGAAAATGGTGAATTTAACAGATGACAGAGAAAAGCAGAATTCATTGTTTCTCTTGTGTTAAAAGAAGAAAAGCCATGCTAACTTCATTTCCTTCTTTTTTCTTTTCTTTCTTCTTTGTTTTTAATAGAATAGTTTGTTCAGAAAAACATTATAGGTATATTTCACCTTGATTCCAAGGAGACACGTAATAGTTTCTTAGTATGTCATTATGGATAAAATGGAAATTGGTTGGCTGGCTGAGGATTAATGAATTGAGTAGACATACTAGAAGATGTTTGGATTACTATGGATTATTGTTGTCCTGGAATACAACTTCTAAAATGAAATGACGGCATCCAACTTTCCCATTCCCTATGTTACAGTTTAGTTCCAATTTGACCATATTCTTAAAGCAGAAGTATTTGAGTTAGAGAAATACTGGTTGCCTTTTCATGATGCGGTGTTTTATTTTTACGTTTAGTTTCTAGCTTAAACAAAACATACAATATTTATTAGATGGCGGTGGTGGGAGGGACTGCAAAAGCTCTGATTTATGTTTGACAATTGACTTCAAAGGTTTCACGTATTCTACCCATTTCTACTGTTACATTAGCCCTGCCCACATTCTCTTCCTCTACTCAAGATATTATAACACGCAGGTTGAGAAGTGATAAATTAAAGATGGCCATTGAGCTTTGCCATATTTTGGAACATAAGCAGACTCCTTAGATGTGTATATGGTACTGGGGAGTCCTGTGGATAAAATCCATGTAAATGGTCCGGTCAGTGTCTTTCATTTGAGTCCGGTGATCTTTATAGAGATCAACAGAGATTTCCTGATCATCCTAATAACCGTCCCATGATTGTTTCGTCTCAGGTGTATCAGAGTTTGGAACATGAACTTCAGAAGCATGTTAGCCGACAAGACACTCTACAGCAATGCCAGGCCTGGCTCTCTGCAGTCCAACCAGATTTAAAGCCAACCCAGCACCCACCTCTGAGCAGAGCAGAAGCCGTAAAGCAGGTAGTAGAGTCCTGAAAGTTTATGTCATACTGTGATTCACTCATTCAGTGAAATTGTGTTAAGTATTTACTATGTACCAAGTTGTGCTGACTCCTGAGGGCATAAAAGTATAAATAAAATCTGAGCTTCACTGTCGTCGAGTTCACGTTCTAAGCTAGGAAGATGGACACAATACTGACGGTCAGCCTGATAGAACAGAAAGAGCACAGGCAGTGTAACTGAGACATCAACTTTAATAACTACTCAGCAGCGTAACCATGGGTAAGTCACTTAATTTTTCTGAGCCCCAGGGTCCTCGTATGTAGTGATGATTGTAAGTATATTTACTTCTGAAGGTTTTGAAGAAATTCACGTGTCATACTGCAATGTACATGATTTGTAAACAGAAAGGAGCGGTGATTTTTTTTCCCCCATGGGATATTTGGCCATGTCTGGAGACCGTTTTGGTTGTCACCACGGGGAGTGTTGGGGATGCTGTTGGGACCCGCCAGGGAGACTGCTGAGCCCTGTGCTGAACAGGGCAGCCCCCACAGCAGAGATTCACTTGGTTTCAAATGTCAATAGTTCTGAGGTTGAAAAGGCATAGAGGCATAAATCCAACAAATTAGGTTGTAGGGTCCACTCCCCTGTGAGGTCTTCCATGGTCTCCCCCCCCCACCCCCCCCCACCTCTTTGACCTTTGCTCCTACTGGGTCACTCCACGCCAGCCTCAGGGCTTTGCATTTGCTGTGGATTCATCACCTGCAATGTTCTTTCCCCAGGGCATTACTGGCTCCCTCCCTGAACCAATTCCATTCCTCAGAGAGCTCTTGGAGGTACACTCCCCAAAAGAACAGCACCTCTTCATCCTACTTCCCTACCTTTACTCTGCTACATGTGTTTATTGCTACCAAACATCGCATTGCATGTTCATTTGTTTACGTATTATCTGTCTCTCTCATAAGAACATAAGCTCCATGGAAACAAGGGTTTTGTTTTCGGTACTGCAAACCCAGTGTCTAACATAGAGCTTGCAGAGACTCTGAGTCTCTTCACAGAAACACATCTCTCTGTGTTTCTGTGTATAGATTAAAGATCCACCCGGAGAGGCCTTCCTTAGGGCTATGGAAAGGGAAGACCACTGCAGGAAGTTTATGCAGAGGAAAAAAGCCCAGCCATCTTCACTTTTACTAAACTGGAATGAAGTTTACAAATGCACGATGACCTTTTCTTTCTGTCTCTAGAATGTGAAGAAGCAGGCTAGAGTAGGCTACTGATTCTTCCTCTGAAATGGAAAACAAGCTAGAATGTGAGCAGAGAATCTGGAAAGACGGTAGAAGTTTCTTATGTGTTCTCTTTCCCAGACCATAATTACGTTGAGAAGCAGCCGCTGGGCAGCTGGATCCCTGCCAGTGTGTTTTGAATTCCTTCCTGCGAATCACTAATATGCATCATTTATAACAAGGGTGAAAATATTGAGCATAGCAAGGTTATTTTTGGAATGTCAACAAGATACTACAAATGGTACAAATATTTGCTCTGTAAACATGGCATGTTTCTCTTTCACTCTGACAAGTTTGGGGTTGTTTCCAGGTCAAACACTACAGAGCTTTGCAGGAACAGGCAAGGACTTACTTAGATCTCCTCTGCTCCACATGTGACTTGTCAAGCTCTTCAGTGAAAACCACAGCAAAAGACATCCAAGAAACAGAGCAAATGGTAAAATGTTTAAAAATCACATTGTATTGGTCTGTTTTATTATATTCTCTTGCTTCAATGTTAGAAGTCAAAGAAAATATTTCCTTGGGTTATTCTTTCTATTGGATTCTACAGCCATTATAATAAGTAGATATTTGAATTTCAACTAAGTCACAGAAAGTAAGCACAAGGATACCGATGCCACTGAATTGGAACATTTAGTTGCATTGAACCACTCATCATTAGTGCCTCTTTC
The DNA here is from genome assembly GCF_022079265.1 of Lynx rufus. Classification (NCBI taxonomy): domain Eukaryota; kingdom Metazoa; phylum Chordata; class Mammalia; order Carnivora; family Felidae; genus Lynx; species Lynx rufus. The sequence continues at coordinate 8,826,120 of NW_025814878.1, forward strand.
CGCTCCTCTTTTCTCAATTACCATTCTCTCTTCTTTTCTGATTTTTCCACTCCTTTTTGTTTTTCTTTTCTTTTTTTCCAACTTTTCCTTTAGATAATACTAAATATGAAAAGGATCCCTGATCCTTGCTTTATATTACGGATAGGAAAGAGCATGCCATCTGTCCAGGCCCTTCTAATCCATTCACGGTGACTGAGGGTGGTGTTGAGAAGGATTCTGAAGCTGTGTCTGGGCTCGTGTTGTGAGAACAACACGTTGTGAGAAGTCAGCAGTACTTGTCCGCAGCAGGTGCCAGCACGGAAGCCGTGTGTTCGCCAATGCTGCCTTAAACGTGTTAAGGCCACACGCTTGGGTTTAAAACAACAAAACTTAAAAAAGAGTCAGGTTTGATATTTAATTGACTAAATATTCACAGAATAGAGAAAGGATATAAAGGAAAAAAGTATGGGAGAAATTAAATAATTAATAATGTAGATATTAAAATCATTAGAATCGTGTGTGTTTTTTTTTAACTTTTATATTGTCAAAACAAATCTCTCCTTAAATCCCTATGAAAGATGATAAAATTCACATATCTTCTTAAAGACATTATTTACTGAGGAGCGCCTGGGTGGCTCATTCGGTTAAGCGTCCGACTTCGGCTCAGGTCCTGATCTCACAGTTCGTGGGTTCGAGCCCCGCATCGGGCTCTGTGCTGACAGCTCAAAGCCTGGAGCCAGCTTCAGATTCTGTGTCTCCCTGTCTCTCTGCCCCTCCCCCACTCATGTTCTCTCTCTCTCTCTCTCTCTCTCTCTCTCTCTTTCTCAAAGATAAATAAATGTTGAAAAAATTAAAAAAATTATTTACTGAAATAAATTATACAGTTTCAAAAGTCAGTGAAGGCAATCTAAAAATACATCCAACACTTACTTGGTGTCTTGTAAGTATCAAGAAACGCACAATCAGGAGTAATATAAGTCTTTTCTAGTTAACCCCAAGACCGAATTCATGAGTCAGTCAAGCAGATATGTCTACTGAAATGCCCAATGTAAAAAAACAGCTTTGACCTAATACATTGTTAAAACTTCCAGAGCTTTACAACTAATTGAAATCATATGGCATAAGTCTTAGACATTTAAAGTCTTCAGAAAATCTTAACATAAAACCTACTTTTCTTGAAGCAAATGAAGAATTCCTTTTGGGTTTATGACGGAGTGGGTGTGTGTGTTCGTGCACACGCATATGTGCGTGTCTGTTGGCCTGTGTACACGGACAGCCTGAAGAATTGTATCTCTGATTGACTAAACCTAAATGTTTCTACCGCTGCTAAGTTTTGCCTCTGTGCTCTCTCAAGATTGAGCAAAGGCTTGTCCAGGCCCAGAACTTAACTCAGGGCTGGGGAGAGATCAAACACATGAAGGCTGAACTTTGGATTTACCTCCAAGATGCTGACCAGCAACTACAGAACATGAAGAAGAGGCACTCAGAACTGGAGTTAAACATTGCGCAGAACATGGTTTCCCAAGTGAAGGTAGGAATTCATGGGGTCCAGGGGAGATAAAGGCGACTATGACCTATGACCGGCTTATGTCAGTCACTCCTTCAACATTAGTATAGCTATTTAAGGAAGGAGATAGAATCAGAATAACCTTGATTCGAAGCCAGGAAAGGACAGACGAGAAAGTAAATATTTAAATATATTCTCAGGGCTACAGTTAGCTACTTGGATTGAAGGACGTTCACTAGGTAGTTCGTTTCTGAACAAAACAGCTGCGGTTTAGCCGAAAGAGCTAGAAGACTCTGCCACTAAACAAACGTGAAGCCTTATTATTTACTAGCCTTTCGCCACAATATTGCTAAAGCTGTAGGATTGTAAATGTATCAATTAATTAAATGTATCTAACCTATAAAATATGTATTAATATATGATTAATGCGAAATATGATATGAATAGGACTTATATTATAGTTTAAATATAATAGAAAATTATTTAAAGTATATTAACTTGATTAGAAGCTGTACCAGATTTTTGACAAACTTTAAGATTTAGTTTTGTCTGTCATAGTGAGCCATTTATATTTTCTACTGGACCGTTGTTTGCATATGCAGAAAAAAAAGAATAGAGATACATTTTTTTCTCAAAAGATTTTTAGAAAACCAGGGCTGCACTTAAAGATAAAATACTGCCTTTTTTCCCTTAATGACTGCAGTATTGTTTCAGTCATTGTTTCAGTCATTGTTACAGTATTTATCTGTTTCTCTTTATACTTCTCAAAGTAACATAGCAAAGGAAAATACCACAGTTACCCTTTGATTCTTACATACTTGAAAATATTCATAAAGAGCTACGATTTTTAGATGTCCTCTTTGTCCTTCATGACCCCTTCATTCTACCTTCTCCAGCTACTTGAAGTGTGTGCAAATAGTATGTCTATGTGTCACTCTGTGTTTATTGGGGGCATGGGAGGCTTATTACATCTAATCTATTTTGTTGTTGTTATCCTTCAGGATTTTGTTAAGAAGCTACAGTGTAAGCAAGCATCAGTGACCGCAATTACAGAAAGGGTGAATAAGTTGACCAAGAAGCAGGAGTCTCCTGAACACAAGGAAATAAGCCATTTAAATGACCAGTGGTTAGATCTGTGCCGTCAGGCTAACAGTCTGTGCTTGCAAAGGGAAGAAGATCTTCAGAGAACAAGAGATTATCATGACCGTATGAATGTTGTTGAAGAGTTCTTAGAAAAATTCACTACAGAATGGGATAACTTAGCCAGGTAACAGCATTTCTCTAGCGGCTCACGAAAACGCTAAGCCGGAAATGTCCTCCTTTTTATAAAAATCAAAAATGTCTTACAATTTAAACATCCTATTGTCTGTCGTTGTAAATACTGATGAAACATTATTAAGAACCTCATGTTGTCCTGTGGATACAGAGTCACGGTTTTCCTCACTCGGTGTTAATGTAACCAGTGACTAAAAGGAAGATGTTTGAAAAAAAGCACCATTTTCTGCCATGACCTGAAGAGACATTCCAAACACTATTACACGGTGACTTCAAAGAATATCCCAAGAATATGTCTAGTTTTGTTTAATTATCAGCTATGAGACTATCATCAATTCATGAAATGAATCCTTCTTGAATCTCTGTATTCCATAGGTTTCTTATCATTTCTGTAAAGTGTTACATACTATATAATTCAGTCAAGTTTCCTTGTACTTTTGGAATTATAGAAATTAGTGAACAATCCAAATTCAATCAATGTGTGTCCTTTGTGATTTTGTGGCAATTGAACCCCTCTTACCTTGTTTGAAAAGGATTTCCTTCTTCCCCACATATACTGGGTCATCATATATAAACTTCTGATCACTGTAATTGTTAAAATCCACACTTCTTCTGCCTAGATTTATTAATTTGTAGCAATTAAAACTAAAAACATTATTCTAAAAAATTTTTTAACGTTATTTATTTTTGAGAGAGAGTGAAACAGAGCACAAGCGGGAGAGAGGCAGAGAGAGAGCGAGACACAGAATCCAAAGCAGGCTCTAGGCTCTGGGGTGTCAGCACAGAACCTGACACAGGGCTCGAACTCACGCACTGCGAGATCATGACCTGAGCCAAAGTCAGATGCTTAACCGACTGAGCTACCCAGGTGCCCCTAAAAACATTATTCTAGATATAAATTATAGTGCTTTTTCTGGAAGGAGGTACACTATTTCCTGATTTGTTTACCTTTCCTTGATGCTCAGCATTCTACAAGTCTTTGAGACAAATCCAGCCAGTATCAGTAAAAACCCTTGATTTGGGTTTATAATAGGCTCCTCCATCTGGTTGACACAGGTACCTCAGACTTCCTAAGTCCCAAACAGAACTCATCATCCTACGTCCCAGCCCTGTTCTTTATGCTTCAGAACTCATTGTTTTGTAATTGAAAGAGACTTATAAGATTTCTTTTATCACATGTGTTTTGTAGTCAAGGGTTGAGAGTTCTTTACGTTTCACACTTACTTTTAAAGATTCCTGATGACAAGCAAACAATATCTAAGTACATAGATGAGTAGCTGTTAGAGTTATTGGTTATATCTTACAGATTAAACTATCTAGTGCTTTATTGTTGGAGCTTCTTCTCATAGGAGAGCATATAATTCATGAATGACTTATTCATTTCTTTTAAGAATGCAGTAGATTGGTGGGGCGCCTGGGTGGCGCAGTCGGTTAAGCGTCCGACTTCAGCCAGGTCACGATCTCGCGGTCCGTGAGTTCGAGCCCCGCGTCAGGCTCCGGGCTGATGGCTCGGAGCCTGGAGCCTGTTTCCGATGCTGTGTCTCCCTCTCTCTCTGCCCCTCCCCCATTCATGCTCTGTCTCTCTCTGTCCCAAAAATAAACAAACATTGAAAAAAAAAATTAAAAAAAAAAAAAAGAATGCAGTAGATTGGTGTGCTTGGGTGGCTCAGTTAAGTGTCTGACTCTTGATTTTGGCTCAGGTCATGAGATTAAGCCCCGTGTTGGGGCTCAACGTGGAGCCTGCTTAGGATTCTCTCTCTCCCATTCTCTCTGCCTCTCCCCTGTTCATTCTCTCTCTCTCTCTCTCTCTCTCAAAAAAATGCAGATCAGTGCTAGTCAATATTTAGTGTTTACACAAATCATCCGGGGATGTTGTTAATATGCAGATCGTGTTCAACTGATGAGAGCCAGAGGTAGAAGCTAAAAGTTCAGGTCAGATGTGATGGGAGGGCAGCATTAGCCTGAAGAAGAAGCACAGAGAAGTATCTAGGCAACTTGTTTTGGTGCAGCTTCTGATATAGAAATATATGAGACATTGGATCAGATGGACTTGACAGATATATTTAGAACTTTGCATCCCAAAGCAACAGAGTATACTTTCTTCTCCAGTGCACATGGAACATTCTCCAAGGTAGATCACATACTGGGTCACAAAACAGCCCTTCATAAGTATAAAAGAATTGAGATCATACCATGCACACTTTCAGACCACAATGCTATGAAACTTGAAATCAACCACAGGAAAAAGTCTGGAAAACCTCCAAAAGCATGGAGGTTAAAGAACACCCTACTAAAGAATGAATGGGTCAACCAGGCAATTAGAGAAGAAATTAAGAAAATATATGGAAACAAATGAAAATGAAAATACAACAATCCAAACGCTTTGGGATGCAGCGAAGGCAGTCCCGAGAAGAAATATATGGGTCTTATATTCCATAATAATCACAGAACCTCTTCAATAAACCGTGAACGGAGCTGCTGTAAGCTAAGAACACCCACTTAAAGAAAATGTTGAAGTGTAATTTAACATGGTAGGAACGACCATAGATATTCACTGAAACTAATTTGTCTTTGTATCTTTCAATGTACTGACAGGTCCGATGCAGAGAGTACAGCCGTCCACCTAGAAGCTTTGAAAAAGTTAGCGCTCGCACTGCAGGAGAGAAAGCAGGCTGTGGAGGATCTGAAAGATCAAAAGCAAAAAATGATAGAACATCTGAATTTAGATGACAAAGAATTAGTCAAAGAACAGACAAGTCACCTCGAACAACGCTGGTTTCAGCTTGAGGACCTCGTTAAAAGGAAACTCCAAGCGTCAGTCACCAACCTGGAGGAGTTAAATGTGGTGCGGTCCAGGTTTCAGGAGCTAATGGAGTGGGCAGAAGAACAGCAGCCCAACATCGCCGAGGCCCTTAAGCAGAGCCCCCCACCCGATATGGCCCAGAACCTCCTCATGGACCACCTCGCCATCTGCAGTGAACTGGAGACCAAACAGATGCTCCTGAAATCGCTCATAAAGGACGCTGACAGGGTGATGGCTGACCTTGGCCTAAATGAGCGGCAGATCATCCAGAAAGCCCTTTCTGATGCACAGAGACATGTGAATTGCCTCAGCGACTTAGTGGGCCAGAGACGAAAGTACTTAAACAAGGCCTTGTCCGAGAAAACCCAGTTCCTCATGGCGGTGTTCCAGGCAACCAGCCAAATTCAACAACATGAGCGAAAGATAATGTTCCGTGAACACATCTGCCTGTTACCGGATGATGTGAGCAAACAAGTCAAAACGTGCAAGAGTGCGCAAGCCAGCCTCAAGACGTACCAAAACGAGGTCACTGGACTTTGGGCTCAGGGTCGTGAATTAATGAAAGGAGCCACAGAGCAGGAAAAGAGTGAAGTACTGGGTAAGCTTCAGGAATTACAGAGTGTCTATGACACCGTCTTGCAAAAGTGTAGCCATCGGCTCCAAGAACTAGAGAAAAGTTTGGTTTCTAGGAAACATTTTAAGGAAGATTTTGATAAAGCCTGTCACTGGCTAAAACAAGCAGATATTATTACATTTCCTGAAATCAACCTAATGAATGAGAGCGCTGAGCTGCACGCCCAACTGGCCAAATACCAACACATTCTTGAACAATCTCCAGAATATGAAAATCTCCTACTTACGCTGCAGAGAACTGGGCAGGCCGTATTGCCATCGCTGAATGAAGTCGATCATTCCTACCTCAATGAAAAGCTAAATGCTCTTCCCCTGCAATTTAATGTAATCGTTGCCTTGGCTAAAGACAAGTTCTATAAAGTCCAAGAAACAATTCTTGCTCGGAAAGAGTACGCTTCCTTGATCGAGTTGACAACCCAGTCTCTGAGTGAACTTGAGGACCAGTTCTTAAAGATGAGCAAAGTCCCCACTGACCTGAGAGTTGAAGAGGCCGTGTCTCTTCAGGAAGGCTGCCGAGCCCTGTTGGGAGAGGTGGCCCGCCTCGGGGAAGCGGTGGATGAGCTGAACCAAAAGAAAGAAAGTTTTAGGAGTACAGGACAGCCTTGGCAGCCAGACAAGATGCTGCACGTCGTCACCTTGTACCACAGGCTGAAGCGACAAACGGAACAAAGGGTTGGCTTACTGGAAGACGTCTCCAGTGCCTATCAAGAGCATGAGAAGATGTGCCACCAGCTAGAAAAACAACTGCAGGCTGTGAAAACGGAACAGTCCAAAGTGAATGAGGAGACGCTTCCCGCAGAGGAGAAGCTCAAAATCTATCACTCGCTGGCGGGAAGCCTTCAGGATTCAGGAATCGTGCTAAAACGAGTGACCGTGCATCTTGAAGATCTGGTTCCACACCTTGACCCCTCGGCTTATGAGAAAGCCAAGCAGCAGATCCAGTCCTGGCAAGAGGAGTTAAAAGTCTTGACTTCTGCCATTGGCGCAACGGTGACGGAGTGTGAGAGCCGCATGGTGCAGAGCATAGACTTCCAGACAGAGCTGAGCCGCTCCCTGGACTGGCTGAGGAGCGTGAAGGCAGAGCTAAGGGGGCCGGTGTGCCTGGACCTGAGCCTCCAGGACATCCAGGAGGAGATCAGAAAGACCCAGATTCATCAGGAAGAGGTCCAGTCCAGCCTGAGAATCATGAATGCCCTGAGTAACAAGGAGAAGGAGAAATTCACGAAAGCCAAAGAGCTCCTTTCTGCAGATTTTCAGCACACTCTTGCTGAGCTCTCAGAGCTGGACGGAGACGTTCAGGAAGCTTTACGCACCAGACAGGTTGGTTTACTAGGGCCTTCTCGTCCTGTTTTCCACTCTGCTTATTTGTAAACAGTTGTGAGAAATTCCTTGGTTTTTATTTTGGGTTAAAATCGCTTCGTTCCGGAGTTCTTTTTTGATATTATAGTGAGTCATCTTCAACCTGACTTTTAAAAAGGTCCTGATTGTTTAGGTGCCTGGTATTAATCTCATGGGATTCCACATTGACTTTTCCTTAGTTATAACACATACCTCAGTTGTCTCTCACCTTTAGAAAAGACGATACAAGATGGCACTAATATAATCATATTAATATAATAATATAATCACGTATGAGTACACTCATACTAAAATTAATTAATTAGCAATGAATAAGTAGAGATGCCTTTGTTAAACAATCTGAAGCCTGGTATGTCTAAGATTAGCGCTGGAGGCATTATAGAGAGCATGCAGTCCTGACCCCATGCCGAGCCACGTTTCTTGTGGGGTCTCTCACCAATCGCCTCATCTCTTCACCCTTTCCTCCTCTGCTCTTCCTTCCCTGCGGCACAGCAAAAGCAAGCCTCGAAGGTTCATCATGACTTTATTTGGGGATAACAAAGAAATGGGAGTATGCACAGAACTTCTCAGTTTGACCTCCCAATTGCCCCTTGTTCTGGGGCCCGCAAATTCTGTGTGTTCAAAAATAAGAGATCTAAGAGCTCCCAGACTATTCTGTTCTGACTTATCCTTTGGACCTTTTTTTTTTTTTCTCTCCCACATCTGTCCTCAGCCCCTGATTCTATGGGATTTCAGCCAGCCATTTAAGTAAAAGATGATTTTCTTTAGGATAACATAAGAGCTAAAACTTTAGGGTAAAGCACACCTGAGTTTTAATCTCAGTTACTTGATCTTGGGCAAAGTACTTACATCCCTTAAATCTCAGTTTCCGCTCCGGGGAAGAGGGATAATAATATTTCCCTCTTGGACTTCTATTCTCTGCGTAGGGCCTGGTGTAGACAGAAATATCCCGCAGTGAATCTTAGCTATCATGTAACTTTATTTTCCACATACATTAAGGTTAACACTAAATAGATTTTTTTTTTTTTAATTTTAACATTTGGGTAAAATCTTACTAAACGTCATCAGCTAAAGTTCTGACTTCTCAAACTATAGTCTATTTAGTGTATTTTTTCCCTTTCATGTTGATTCAAGGTCATTGTTAATTTTTTTTTTTTTTTTTAATTTCCCTATAGCTATAGCTATAGAGCATTTAACCTAGAGTGAAGAATCAGGACAGAAGTTACCTGGAGTTTTCATTCTCGAGAAACATCTGTTCTATAAGCTTGCATCTGTTGATCTGATGATTTTTGAACCAAAATCTCGAATCTGTTAAGGTGATCTTGTGATTGATAGTCTTAATTGATTCTCTTGGCCCATTAACTAAAGGTTGTGGTTCCAGGGGCATTTCTAATCTCCGCCATTGATTCTTTGCTTGTCCATACACATTCTTTCCTTCTTAAGTGCCAATCTTGTATGCACTTTCTGTGTCTGCTTGTACAATGATGGCTTGTCTTGTCCAGTCACAGCTGGCTGGTTACAATGTTTCCTTTCCTTCTGGATTTGAATGGATTTCATTTTATGGGGTCCGCTTTCCATTCTTAAACTTTTCTGTTTCAGTCTCTATTCAAGACTTATGGGCCACTATTTTACTTCCAGAAATTGCTATTTAGTGTGGTGAATGCTAGTTTGGACATTTGGTGTTGTTGTACTTCCTTCTCCCCACCCCCATTTTTATTGAAGGTTAACTGACAAATAAAACTGTAAGATATTTAAAGTATATAATGTAATGGTTTGAGATGTGTAAACATTGTATAAAAATTTCCCCCATTGAGTGACTTAATACATCCCGCACCTCACATTTTTGTTTTGGTGAGAACACTTAATTCCTAATGTCTTAGCAAATTTCAATGAACAATCCAGTGTTGTCCACTGTCGTCACCATGTTACACATTAGATCCTCAGACCTCATTCAACTTAAAACTAAAAATGTACACCATGTTACCAACGTCCCCTATTTTTTTTCATCCCCCAACCCCCCAGCAACTACTTGTCTGCTTAATTTCTATGATTTCAACTTTTTTTTTTTCCTTTAGATTCCACATGTCAGTGAGACCATGTGGTATTTGTTTCTCTTCCGTCTGGCTTATTTTGCTTAGCATTATACCTCCCAGGTTCATCCATGTTTTCTCAAATGACAGGATTTCCTTGTTTTTTAAATAATGTTCATAATACTTGTTTTCTTTTCTTTTTTGTAGTTGAAGTATGGTCGATATACATTACATTAGTTTCAGGTATACAACATAGTAATTTGACAAGACTATATATCATGCTATGCTCACCATGAATGTAGTTACCCTCTGTCAGCATTCAACACTATTACAACACCACTGGCTATATTCCCTAAGCTTTTTACCTTTCATCCCCACGACTTACTCATTCCGTAACTGAGAGCTTGTACCTTGCACTCTCCTTCACTTGTTTTGCCCATCCCCCCTGCCCACCTCTCTGACAACCATCATTTTATTCTCTGTATTTAGGGGTGTGTTTCTGCTTTTTGTTTGTTTTTTCATTTGTTTTGGTTTTTGATTCTACATATAAGTGAAATCATGTGGTATTTGTCTTTGTCTGACTTATTTCACTTAGTCTAATACCCTCTAGCTCCATCCATGTGGTCGCAAATGGCAACATCTCCTTTTGTTTTTACGGCTGGGTAGTATTCCATTGTGTATATGTACCACAGCTCCTTATCCATTCATCTGCTGATAGATGAATTTATCATCTATGGGTAGCTTCCATATCTTGGCTACTGTAAATACTGCTGCTATAAACATACAAGTGCATATATCTCTTGAGTCAGTGTTTTCATTTTCTCTGGGTTAATATTCAGTAGTGGAATTACTGGATTGTATGGCATTTCTATTTTTAACTTCTTGAGGAACTTCCACACTGTTTTCCGCAGTGGCTGCACCAGTATACATTCCCACCAACAGTGCATGAAGGTTCCTCTTTTTCTAAGTCCTTGGTAACACTTGCTATTTCTTGTCTTTTTGATGCTAGTCATTCTGACAAGTGTAAGGTGATATCTCATTGTGGTTTTCATTTGCAGTTCCCTGATGATTAGTGATGTTGATCATCTTTTCATGTGTCTGTTGGTCATCTGGATGTTTTCTTTGGAAATATGTCTATTCAGGTCCTCTGCCCATTTTAATTGGATTATTTGTGTGTGTGTTGGTGTTGAGTTGTTTAAGTTTTTAAAATATATTTTGGCTATTAGCCCCTAGTTGGATATATCACTTATGAATATCTTCCATTCAGTAGGTTGCCTTTGTGTTTTGTTGATCGTTTCCTTTGTTTTGTAAAAGCTTTTTATTTTGGTGCAGTCCCAACAGCATATTTTTGTTTTCGTTTCCTTTGCCTGAGGAGACATATCTAGAAAAATGTTGCCAAAGCCAATGTCAAAGAAATTACTGCCTATATTTTCTTCTTGGAGTTATATGGTTTTAGGTCTCACACCCAGGTCTCTAATCCATTTTTAGTTTATTTTTGTGTATCACATTTTCTATAGCCATTCATTAGTGAATGAACACTTAGGTTGTTTCCCTACCTTGCCTAGTGAAAAATGCTTCTCTCGACATGGGAGTACAGATATCTTTTTGAGATAATGATTTCATTTCCTTTGGATAAACACCCGGAAGTGGGATTGCTAGATTATATGGTGGTTCTATTTGTAGTTTCTTTAGGAACTTCCATACTGCTTTCCATAGTGGTTGTTATCATACTTCCAGCCAAGTGAGGTATTATCTCACTTTGGTGAATATTCAATCTGTCACATCTTTCAAAGCATATATATTTTTACAAGAGAGAGAAGTTTCAGATATAGTCAAGATACCACTAATACATTTCTTTTTTTTTAACGTTTTTTTAATTTTATTTTTGAGACAGAGAGACAGAGCATGAACGGGGGAGGGTCAGAGAGAGAGGGAGACACAGAATCCGAAACAGGCTCCAGGCTCTGAGCCGTCAGCACAGAGCCCGACGCGGGGCTCGAACTCACGGACCGCGAGACCATGACCTGAGTCGAAGTCGGACTCTTAACCGACTGAGCCACCCAGGCGCCCCAATAAATTTCTATTCCACTTCTGGCCTTGTTTATTTATTTTAACTGCCATAATAAAATCTTAGTAAGAATAGCAGAAGGAAAAAAAAGATAATAATGAATCGCAGCCACCCCCCCCTCACAAAATCCACCAACGTATCAATTCATTTGTACACATATATCCACTTGACTGAGGACTGGAAAAGAAATGGAAAAAATTAAACTATTTATGGCAAATACATTGCAATTGAGAGTTGACTGTGTTTGCAATTACTGTCTTTCAGGCTGCCTTGACCCAAATATATAGTCAATGTCAGAGGTACTATCACGTATTTCAAGCAGCTAACGACTGGCTTGAGGATGCTCATGAAATGTTACAACTGGCAGGCAATGGCCTAGATGTGGAGAGCGTAGAGGAAAATCTCAAAAGCCACGTGGAATTTTTTAGTACAGAAGATCAGTTCCATAGTAATCTGGAGGAGCTCCAGCACCTGGTAGCCAGCCTGGACCCACTCATCAAGCCAACTGGGAAAGAGCACCTAGCACAGAAAATGGCTTCCCTGGAAGAGAAGAGCCAGAGGATAATACAGGACTCACATGCCCAATTAGATCTCTTGCAGAGGTATTAGAGTTGTTTTAGTCTTTATATTTCAGTGAAATGAAGTTTCACATGGAAAAGAATATACCAATGATGTACATTAGCACCTAAATTCCTTCTTCTTAAGTGTCATTAGGCATACTGACATCAGAGCTCTGCATAGAAATGTGAGTTTATGTTGCTTACTGGCTTTTGTCTGACTTTTTTTCAAGATGTGCAGATCAATGGCAGAGTTATCAGAAAGCAAGGGAAGAGGTTATCGAATTGATGAATGAGGCAGAAAAGAAATTGTCTGAGTTTTCTTTACTGAAGACTTCTTCCAGTCATGAAGCAGAAGAAAAGTTGTCGGAACACAAGGTTAGTATTGTTGTTTGAAATGTCCTTTTGTTGTAATTGTAATTGTAATTGTAATTGTAAACTCTCATTATCATATGAGAGTTTTAGAAACAGGTCAATAAATTTTCATTTCCACCTGGATGTATTTAAATATGAGAAGAATGTTAAATATGAAAAGGATTCATTTAGCCACATTCCATAGCTTTTTGAACTTAATTAAATGCTATCACCTTTTAAGGATTCCTGTTGAAATGCATAGCTCGGTTTATAAAAAGACCTTCAGAGAAATTTGCTTCTGATAAGATGTGGCACATAATAAATTTCTGTAAATACATTTTGGTAATAATATAGATAAATTCAAATAACATTCAGACATTAATAACTGAGTCTCACTCCTATATCACAGCAGTATCAGGTGGAATATAATATACTTAAATATCAAATTCAGTTCACTTATATTTTTGCTGCCTTCTGAAATTGGGAGAATGTTATGTCAAGTAGCAAATAAACTTTTCTTTTTAACAAATAAATAAAATATTTTAATATATCAATTTTTAATAAAGACACAAATTCACCTTACCTCTTTAAAGAATTCAAGTCTAGGGGCGCCTGGGTGGCTCAGTTGGTTAAGCGTCCGACTTCAGCTCAAGTCACGATCTCGCGGTCCGTGAGTTCGAGCCCCGCGTCGGGCTCTGGGCTGATGACTCAGAGCCTGGAGCCTGCTTCCGATTCTGTGTCTCCCTCTCTCTCTCTGCCCCTCCCCTGTTCATGCTCTGTCTCTCTCTGTCTCAAAAATAAATAAATGTTCAAAAAAAATTTTTTTTAAATAATAAGGAATTCAAGCCTAAGTCAATTAAAACTTAAGTGTAAAAGTAAGAGTTACCAGAGGAAAATAAATATATGTGGGAACATTTCCTTTTGCAGGTAATTTGGGGATTTGCTGAAATCCATAGAACTTTTGAAAAATCAATCTCTGCTCATAATGTCTCTTATCATCTCCCTACCTCAGGCCTTAGCATCAGTAGTTAACTCCTTCCATGAGAAAGTTGTGGCCCTTGAGGACAAAACTTCACAACTGGAAAAAACCGGAAATGACGCAAGCAAAGCAGCCATTAGCAGGTCAATGACAACCGTCTGGCAGCGCTGGACCCGTCTCCGTGCTGTGGCTCAGGACCAGGAGAAGATACTGGAAGATGCAGTAGATGAGTGGACGAGCTTTAACAATAAGGTAACTTCCATGACTGAGGGGTTCAAATAGTTGTTTCCTTGCTGACGACGACGTAGTTTGAAAAGCAGCATTTTGTCCTTTTTTTGAAATTGGCTTTATGAAAAGCAACAAGCCTTTCTTTTTTTAAGTCTCTGTTTTAGTGCCATGAAAACCAAATTATGAAGCAAAATACATCATGCAATGTGCAATTTAATTCTAAGTTGAGGTCTGATTATTATAACGAGAAAACCAAGCAGTTGAATTTTGAAAGGAATGTAAGTCCAGTTGCCCCCATTTGCTACGCTTTTAATGAAATCTTCTTACCTGGCCCTGAAAAAGCATAAAATACTTTGTCTTTGTCATGAAAATGAGCAAGAATTAAACTCATTTCCCAAATCTTATATTTAATTCCTTTTGTGTTTTAAAGTAGGTTTCAGTGTTTTTAACTACATCTTCCTTAATGACTCAAGGCACATATTCATGTTAACAGAAATATTGGAAAGAGTTTTTCTTTTATTTGTTTCGTTAAAAAAAAGCAAAACAACTTTTCTGTTATGCAGTCTCTGATCACCCTATTATTTTGAGATTAAATTTTAAAACCCAGAATAAGAGGTGGTCTTCCTTTCCACGTTAAGGAGATTGTTCACATTTGGTCCCTGAAATTTAGAGTTTATACCATCATCTTTAAGTGCTTCAGTGCCCTAGTGGCAAATATGGCATTTATTGGAATTGGTCTGTCTTTTCAGTTTAGTTTTGAGCTTAATAGTATATACGTCTGTCATCAGGTTAAAAAAGCCACTGAAACGACTGATCAGCTGCAAGATAAACTGCCGGGAGGTTCAGCAGAGAAAGCCTCAAAAGCAGAGCTCTTAACGCTTCTTGACCATCATGACGCACTCATTCTGGAACTGGAACAGCAGCAGTTGGCTTTAGGCATGCTGCGACAGCAAGCGCTGGGCATGCTTCAGGACGGAGTCCCGCAGCCTCCTGGAGAAGAGCCACCCACTGTCCAGGAGATCACGGCAATGCAAGACCGGTGCCTGAAGTAACTATACACCTGCTCTCCTTCTCTCTTACTAAACTTGGCCATGACCCAAAGGGATAAGTGTGGTATTAGAGTCTGGGGATGCTCCATCATGCCACCTGAGAACCGTGGAGAACTATTCCCGTCATCCCTGCTTTTCAGCTTTCTTAACTCTTGAGTCATTTTTCTGACAAATATATACTAGTAGGATTTAGAAACATAGTGATGAGCTGTACAGATTCAGTGTCTACCTTCATGAAGTTTACACTCAAACAGCAGAGACAGACAACTACAGAGGCGTTTAGGTAGAGCATGGAAAGAGTGGTAAGGGCAAGCTACCCTAGGAGAGGAATCAAGGGAGGCTTCCTGTCAGAAGGAGTACTTACACGGAAGACTGAGCGCACTAGAACTAGTGAAGTGGGAGGAGGGTTTTGCAAACAGGGGAAGAGTATGTAAGAAAGCTTGGAAGTGAGCGTGTCACTTTGAAGGAGCTGTTGGGTGATGGGACAATTCATGAGAAATGAAGCTTGAAAGGTAAACAGTCGAGAGCTATCAAGAACTGCATTTTTATCAGGCTTGGTAACTCATTGGCTAACTTGGAGGGCAGGGAGATCAGAGCAAGGAGAATACCAAAGTCCAGATAAATAATAGCTATTTACCAATAGTGAACTTAGTGGAAAGAGAAAGTTAATCTGAATGATGCATAATCAGCCTGATTCACTTGTTGAGCCAGAGAAGAAATGTCAATAGATAATTTTATCCTATATTAACTAACGTTACTCATTCATAGCCTATATTCACCTCTTGTACTTACAAATGAATTCAGGGTAATCTGATTTCACTTATTTAACTTTTTAGCCAAGCTTATGTCAATTCAAAAGGATGTTGAACATTATTAATTGCCTAATTTCCAAAGCTTCAGACTTTATTTAAAGACTGGCCTCTAATAGCCAGAAACGTTCCAATTACACATTACTTTTAAATGCTGATGATTCTGCACCATTTGAGTAGATTTCCAAAGAGGGTGTAAAGAATCAAACAGTCTCCAGTTGACTTTAGATAGGAAAATTCATTGCATTGTAGTGGCCTGGGAGTGTGTCACCTCTCACCTTTCTAGGGATAAATCATTCACTTCACATGACATCTAATCTTCTGTTGTATTTGAGCTAAAATTAAGCGTTACTGAATGTTATCTCACAACTTGAGGGTGTGTCTTTACATGCAAAAAAGATATGAGGCTTTACTTTTTTTTTATGTCTGCTTTTGCTAATACGATGTCATGGATTAGGGATTTCCTTTCATTTCAAATCCACTTCTGGTTTCTCCCTTTAATGTTCCCAAAGCATGCAGGAGAAAGTGAAGAATACTGGAAAAGTAGTAAAGCAAGAGCTAAAGGAGCGAGAAGTTGTGGAGACCCAAATCAATTCTGTGAAATCTTGGGTTCAGGAAACAAAGGAATATTTGGGGAATCCAACAATAGAAATAGATGCTCAACTTGAAGAACTTCAGGTATAAAACTCTCCTCATTCCCTATACCCATCATTTAAAAATACTGTCCTGATTTTAATGAGATATATTTGTGCTGAAAAAAAATGTTTATTTATTTATTATGAGAGAGAGAGAGAGAGTGCATGTAAGCACATGAGCCAGGGAGGGGCAACCAGAGAGGGAAAGAGAGAGAATCCAAAGCAGACTTTGTGCCATCAACACAGAATTTGATGCAGGGCTCAGTTTCATCAACCTTGAGAGCCTGACTTGAGCCAAAATCAAGAGTTGGATGCTTAACCAACTGAGCCACCCATGTACCCCAAGAGATTTGCTTATATTCAATGAGTATTGAATTAAAACTTTTCATAAATGCACTATATATAAGGCTTTTAGTATTATCTCAAGGAACTTTCTTTTGTTCCGTAAAAAGGGGACATGCTTCTCCCTAGAGACTAAAGAATAGTTTGATTTTTTTTTTAAAGATGTTTCTGTAATTCCACACTTCATATATTGTTGAAAAATACACAGTCTTGTCTCTGTACCCAGAAAAATGAATTTCCTCATCAGGCTTCCAGAAGTTTCTTACTTTGATCTTTTCTTTAGCTTCTCCTAACAGAAGCCACAAATCACCGACAGAGCATTGAGAAAATGGCTGAAGAGCAGAAGAATAAGTACCTGGGTCTTTATTCCATATTACCTTCTGAACTCTCCCTTCAGTTAGCTGAGGTGGCACTGGACCTAGGAACTATCCATGATCAGGTACACGTACGGTCATAGAAGCGTGCCTTCCCATTCTTCTGTAGTTCTTGATTTTCACAACCAGGTCTCCATGTCTTCATAATCATGTCTTCCGTATAAAACAATATTAAATTAGGGTTCTTCTGTGGTGGCAAGAAGCACGTCGGATGATCACAGTTGTGAACAATAATGTTATACGATAAAAATAACTTACCTAGTTCACCTTTTTCTTAAAAGAAAAAAAGACACAATTTTTTAAAACAAATATATTTCAAGTACTCAACAAAAATTCTTGAGTACCCACGATCTGCCGGGTACACTTCTAGCTGTTATTTTGGGTTCAGCAAGATGTAAGTTAAGTAGGTGAAGATAGTTGGAGAAAGGGAAAATCAAAGTAATAAATAAATAAATAAATAAATAAATAAATAAATAAATAAGGTAGAGCCAGGGAAGAAGTTACTACCCAAAATGCATGTTGGTGGATCCTATAATGTCGCTAGAGGAAGGCCCATCAAATAAACTCTAGCTTTTAAATAACCAAAGAAAGGTGTGACACATAATCTAATCCATGTCTATGAATTTTAAAACAAATAGCTTTTTCTTTCTTTTCTTTTCTTTTTTTTTTTTTTTTTTTTTTTAGACAAAGAGATACACATAGTCATTCATAGGACTGAGATCAGAGGGACATTTCTATCATAGATCCCCAAAAGAGGGCACACTTTTACATAGTGAAAATGGCTTTGGGTGCATCTGTATGGAAACAATGGTTTTTTAGGACCTCCTCGGTGACATAACGCCACAGTTAAGGTAAAAGCAGTCAATAGAGGACAGAGAGAAGGTATCCCACTAATTCTAAAGTGCTACACGAAATGCAAAGTAGTATTCCCTCGCAGCAAATTATAAAATTCATACAGGTACACAACATCTTTTGGACCCTCTAATGTATAAAGCAAAGTGTTTTAAAAATTTCATGAAAACTCAATGCCCCTGCATCTAAATGTCTAAATAAACTAAAATGTTATTTTCTGTTTTAAGTATTTAATTGGCCTGCTTGGTTTTTCTTCTTGGACATTGGAAGGTCTACTGGGAAGGATGACTTCGCAAGTTCAGATTTTTAAGAAAAAGTTTAAATTTAAGTTTTCTTTCTCGCTGGATAAATTTTCTCTATATTAGAGTTATCCTCATGCATTTCATTTACATTGGCACTCAACTCAAAATAATCAAGTCCAAAAAAAGTATTATTTTAATGGTGTGTTTCCTCTATACTCAAGTGATTTTTTAAAGCCTTCACTTATATAAAGAAAATGTTACTTTACCATTTTCTCTCACGCATTTCATTATAGGCAGAAATATCAATGTTATCAAATCATTAGAAACTTGTAAACATTAACTGTTCCTTTTTCACCTTTCTTTCTATTGGATATGCTTAACACTGTTTTGATATATTATTGGGATGTACTTGGGAAGTTGGAAAAAGAGTTAGCAGATCACCAACATCTACTTATAAAAAAGGTGCTTGGAAACAAATCCAGGTGCTTCTAATTATCTGGAAGGGTTTTCCATTTTATGGAGACAAAGGCCTAAAAGAATTTGTGTTCCAAAGTTAGTAAATGGAGAAGCTGAGATTCAAGCTCTACCGTGTACACTTCTAGCTAAAATGAGTATTCTGTAAACATTTGATGTGTAGCTCACTATACATGCAACGCTTGTTCCTTTGCTGAAACAGCAGCAGTAAGGGGTGGTGAATAGCAAGGCCGCAGGAAAGCCATGAGAGCCAGTAACGGCATGTGGCTGGTCTGACAAAGTGCATCGATGCCAAAGTGGCGTTAACCAACTCAAGAGTCTCTTGTCAACATCTTAAGATTGAGGTTTTTAATAGCAATTATGCAGTTTTAATCATGGTTGGTTTCGTTGTTCTCACTGATTGTTTAGATCCAGGACAAAGTAAGAGAAGTTGAACAGAGCAAGGCCATGAGCCAGGAATTCAGCCGGCAAATTCAGAAGATAGCCAAAGATCTCACAACTATCCTCAGTAAGCTGAGAGCAAAGACAGATAATTTACAACAAGCTAAGATCGACCAAAAGGTAAGGAAGGAGAAGTGGAAATATAAGAGGTGCTACTGAATGAATTCCATATATTTTGGAGTTATTTTGGGGATATAGACAGAGAAAAAAAAAAAACTTTCTTGATTAGCAAGCTTCAGTAAAACCAGATAGTAAAGCATATATGTGCTATTATACAGATAATAGCATAGATAACTTACATCATATACCTCATCATTCCAATGGAGCTGTATTAATAAATGTACCTGCACGTGCAGGGAAGAGGGAAGAGTGTCAAAAGACCAAATAATTATTGGGGAATATAAATATATAAATTCCAAAATAAAGGATGACCTTGGTGGTGCTCTCACTCTGCTGATGAGTTAAGTGACTAATCCTTTCGGGGTGGGGCAGAAGGAAACATTAGCCTTCTCACTCAGCCTCATAGGAAATAAACACCAGCATAACAAAACCTCCTGTCTGCTCTGCCTTCCTTTTTTTTTTTTTTTTTTGAATTTAATTTTTTATTTTTTTAATTTACATCTGCTCTGCCTTTCTAACTGAAGAAACAGAAATGACTTGATCATGTAGAAATATTCTTTATAATACTTGGCATTTACAAAAAACATTTAAAATACCACCCTTTGATCTTGGAAAAGCTGGAGAAATTTCTGTAGTCTAATGTTCTTTTATTTGGATTACCATCTAGGTGCTAGGAGAGGAATTAGATGGCTGTAATTTAAAATTAATGGAACTAGATGCAGCAGTACAGAAATTCTCGGAACAGAATGGCCAACTGGGTAAACCACTGGCCAAGAAGGTAGGAAAACTGATGGAACTACACCAGCAGACCATTAGACAGGCTGAGAATCGGCTCTCCAAGCTCAGTCAGGTATGTCTTCCAGGCCAGGAATCAAAATCCTCTAAGGTAGAAATTAAGTGTTTGCTTTTTCTTTTGAAAAATAAAAAGATAATATTGACAATGATGAGGGTGGTTTAAGGGTAGATTATTACATACCACACCTGTTTAGTATCCTAAGATTTACATGGAAACTTGCCTTTGTTTTATATCAAACCATATGAGAAGTTCATTGACAAAGGTGGTCATATAGATGAACTTTTGGAATGAATATTTTGTAAACTAGAAAAGCACTTTGTGAAATAAATACTCATCCATGAACATGTTTTATAAAATCAGTTTGGGGTGTATTCAACTATCTTAAAGTTATAGATATATGTGTGTGTGTGTATATATATGTGTGTATATATATATGTATACATATATGTTTATATATGTATATGAAATAAAATACATAGTGCATGTAAATAATATATATAAAGATATAAGACATAGATATATCTATATGTAGATAGGTAAGTTCAGGTCACACATTCATCATAATTATTGACTGTAGACTCGCCTTTACAAATTAATTATGTATTTTTTCTGTAATCAGGGACAAGTTAAATCAAGATTGGCAACTAATGAATTACAGTACAGAAATCTGGCATGCTATAATCCCCCCACCACCTCCTTCATCAGTGGAGGTGGAATAAATATGGAAGGAGGGATAGAGAGGCACTAGATAGATGACCAAGGGATAAGAACAGAGCATATTTTTAAAAGAAAGATTATTCAAGCATATTAAGAACTTGAATTTTATCCTAAAGTCACTGGGAAGCCCTTGACAGATTTTCAACAAGGAGATGATTGTTTGTGATACCTTTAAATATCACAGATGTTATAACAATCAACCCCTAGGATTATTGTATATAAAGAGAAATAGAAGACTAATTTCTAGCTCACAAAGCAGAGTTTACATATGTTATCTGAATGTTAATGATTTTTTCAGGCAGCATCACATTTAGAAGAATACACTGAAATGCTTGAATTCATCTTGAAGTGGATTGAGAAAGCCAAAGTCTTGGTTCATGGAAAGATTGCATGGAATTCTGCCAACCAACTTCGAGAACAATACATTTTCCATCAGGTAACTTTGGGAAAAATCGTTTTCAAAGAGTGACTAAGAGAGCAATTTGATTTAACTGGCTGGCCTGACAGAAAATGTTGAGGGCCATGACATAAAATTATTGTAGGTGCCAGATAAAAAGAAAGCTAAGGTAGCCCTGATGGCTTGTCCAATGGTTTGAAAGAAAGTGGCTACCCATAAGATTTCATAAGACTGTATAAATAATAGATATCCTCTATCTCCCCTAGACTTTTTTTTTAATAGGAAATGTTAACTCAGTTTTCCCCTAGACTTTTCTTTCTCCAAGACCCAAAAGAATCACCTTTGTATAGGTCTCTCTTTTTTTGCAGCTTCTTTGAAACAATCATGTGTAGGGATGTGGTGGGAAATTCTTCCCCATGAAGAGATATGACGTGTGGAAAGATTATGGGCTCCAGACTCAGACTGATCTGAAAACCAAGCTCTGCTATTTAGGGCTATGAATTTGGAGCAAACTAATCTGCTTCCCTGAATTCAGTCTTCTCATCAGTAAGATAGAGACGTAAATGATATTTATATTGCAGAATTATCGTGAAGATTAAATGGTTTAACATACGTGCAAATATCAAGCACACAACCTGCCACGTGGGTGCCTCATTCTTCTCAGCATTCTGCCTGGTCTCAGTTGTCTGATTTTCCACAGGAAGTAGGGGTCGGCTGGGAAAGAGCAAAGAATCCATATCACATAGTGGCTGTGTTACTTCATTTCCTGAAGTTTTCTTCTGGTCACATCATCCAGGAAATTATTTCATCCTTTTATTATCTTAAGCTTGAATTAGATACAAACATCTAATAGCCCAGTTAGTTTATGGTACAATACAGAATGATTTGTACTTAAGTTGCATGGATATCCTCAAGTATTTTAGATCTCTCTCTTTTATTCGATTTATGCATACTCCTTATTTTTAATGTTTATTATTTATGGGGGGGGTGGAGAGAACACGCATGAGCAAGCGGGAGAGGGGCAGAGAGAGAGAGGGGAACAGAGGATCTGAAGCAGACTGTGCGCTGACAACAAGTTGCCCAATGTGAGGCTTGAACTCACGAACTGTGAGATCATACCTGAGCTGAAGTTGGGCGCTTAACCCACTGAGCCACCCAGGGGCCCCAGTATACTCCTATCTATACTCCTATTCCCTTTTCCATTCCCGTATGCAGGGTTCTAGATCAAAGCCTTATTTTCTCCTCCTTGGAATGTGTTAACAGATGCTAACCCGTTTCCCTGTGTACATAATCTTTCTTCTCATCAATCTTTATACTCTTCTGGAATCTTTAGTAAACCACTCCTGTCTTCTGCCTGAGGATATGCTCATATATTAACTGACAAGACTCAAGATACAATCGGTTGTAAACAATGAAAAAATATTCAACCTCATTAGAAATCTAGAAATGAAAATTGAAAAGAGAGAACACTTTAACCATCAAATTAACCCCATTTAAAGATTATGTAAAGTTCATATTTAAAGAAGTGAGAGCTCTCAAACACTGATGGCTGCTTGTTAAAATCTTTTTGAAAAACAGTCGGCAAAATGTATCATGAACATCAAAACATTACTACTCCATAATCCAAAATGTAGAAAATATACAGTATTAATAACTATAGTAGAATTTTAAAGCAAACTTAAAGGTCAAGGTCACTTTTCTGAATGAATTTTTAGATATAATAGAGTATAATGTAGTCTCTAAAATGACCATTAAGGGTTTTGTTTTTGTTTTTGTTTTTGAATAGGTCTTGCATTCACTTATTGTTTCAGCAAATATTTATAGAATGCTTTCCAAAGCTAGGAATTTCGTTAGGCCTTCAGAAAACAAAGAATATTCCCTGTCCTTGCCCCCAGGGAGTTGATAACGGAGACAAAAGATAGATCTAGACAATTGCCAACAGTGTGATAAGTGCGGGAAATGAGGGTTCGAGGTGTTGATGGAGCCCACAGGGAGGTGCTCTGCCCACACTGCCCAGAGTCTAGGGGAAGCTTAAGGAGGCCTTCTTAGGAAAAGGTAATTCTGGGCTGAGTCCTGAACAACAGGCTGCCTACTTGCTTGAAATGCATTTTAAACAAAAATACATGTGGACATCCCAATTGTAAGAGTGAGGGGTGCTCTGTTCCGTGCAGTGGAGGGCGTAGTACGGGGAAGAGGTGTGGACGAAAGCTGGAAAGAGGCATGAGAGAGAAGAATAGAGAGAGAAGAAAAGTATTGAAAGGCCTGTTAAGAACTTGGGCTTTACCCTATAGTCACTGTGAAGCCTCTGACAGATATTCTGTAGGCAAGCAACAAATCCCGGCTTGTATTTTAAGAAAGATGAGTTAGCAGCCTGTGGAAAACAGACTGAGGAAGGTAAGACAGGATGGAAGGCAGTGGCAGTGATATTCTAGAGAGTGACAAAGACTCTTTAGAGGTTGAGAGAAGAGAGAATCAAGGGCTAATACTGAGCTAGAGTTATGGACTCTGGAGAGGAGACTCTTGGATGTGGGTGGAAGAGAGGGAGCAGCCAAGGAGGGCTCCTAGGTGTTTTGACTTGGGCAGTTGGGCAGATTGAGTGCATTGGGGACACAGGACAGACACCACACATCCCACAGACGCTCAGGAGAGAACTCAGTCTGTAGATACTCTTTTGAGAGTTCTCCCGTGCCCACCTTAGGTAAAGCTCCCAAAGGTTAGCCAAAAGCAGTAAACAGAGAGAATACAGGTGTTCCTCGTGTCAGGTGGAAAAGAAAGATGGAAAATTATAGTATATGATGATCTCAATTATCCAAATATATACCCAAATGTAACAGCAGTTATCTCTTAAAGTTACCTCTGCCATATTGTGGAATATTTGATTTTCTTCTTTAGATTTTCAGTATTCCCTTTCCTTGTGAGGGAAAAACTGTACTGTATTTTGAAATTAAAGATCTGTTGCTCAAGGATAGTATCCCAGCTTCCATTTCTCTTCTTTACACATCGCACATCCCGGGAACTGAACATTTTGTGCTCACTCACCTCTGTGCCTTTGCTTATGCTGTTCCGCCTCCCAATCCTCCTGCAAGTAATATTCCGTCATCTCTAGTCTTTCTTCTCTTTCACTCTGCTCATATAATGCACATTATGTGGTTAACAATCCATGTGTATTATTAGTCCCACTGGAGGATACTATCCAGAATGACCAGGGCTGTGTTTTATTCCTCTTGCTAATCTCAAGTAGCTTCTACCCTCTTTGTTTCATTTAAAGCAACTGTTCAAAAGTTTTTTTTTGTTTGTTTGTAATGCTCTTGTGTTTTCATTTCTTCGATCGATAAGTGTCTTAGATCTTAGACATAGAATATGAGAGCTAGAAAGCATCTCTTGAGTAAATAGGAGGAAAAGTAAGCTCAACATCCTGACAAGAAGGCCTAATGTGTCAGAGCACAGATATCCCTGAGATACTCGTGTCCTGACCCTCATCAGGGAGCAGCTTGGGGTGGTTGACAGAACACGAGCCTGTCCTACACTTAACAACATGTGGCCTCAGTAAATGGTTGGCAGTTCCTAAACTTTGATTTCTTTTTCTGTGAAATGAGGAGAAGCGTAGGTGGGGAGTAGGCACAGGGCTGGGAAGGTTAGATACAAGAAGACACATGGAACCTACACGGTGTGCATGGGCACTGAGACCTGGCACTCCCTCCTAGTCTTCTGGCTTACACCACACCAGATTGGTTACCTGTACGCCTCTGCCTCCCTGTCAATGTCATGACTATTGGCAATTCCCTCTAGACCATGCTGGAAGAATCTGAAGAAATCCCCAGCAATCTGGAAGCAATGATTGAGAAATTACAGTGCCTTGCTAGCATCTACTCCACAGAAAAAATGTCTCAGCAAGTGGCAGACCTGGGACGGGAGTCTGAGGAGCTACGACAGACGATCAAAATTCGTTTGCAGAATCTCCAAGATGCTGCCAAGGTGAAACTAATAATAACAGTAGCTTAAATTAGAAAGTCTATCATTTAAAAAAAATGGTGGGTCCATAGTGGAGATGTAGTACTCGCCTCTGATATGCCTTCTTGGTTGTGAGGTTATTCTTCTCCCATGACTTTGAACTTCCAGGGCTTCTATATTGACATTCATACTGCTTTTACTCTGTAGGATATGAAAAAATTTGAAACTGAGCTAAAAAACTTACAAGTTGCTTTGGAGCAAGCCCAGACAACCCTGACTTCCCCAGAAGTCGGACGTCTTAGTCTCAAGGAACAACTTTCGCATCGACAGGTAAGCAAGAATAATCCAGAGGAAGTGAGTGGGGAATCTGTCTATCTATCTATCTATCTATCTATCTATCTATCTATCTACCTATTTTTAAAGAGAAGATAGTGAGGGAAAAATGACTTCTAAACTCAGCTATAGTCTTAGGACTCTACACGTTACTTAAAGAAAATCTCCTTGGAAAATGTTTATAACGTATGCCGGAGCTATCATTTAGTAAATGTCTCTTGCTTATGAAAGAAGCTATTCAGATAGAAACATTTTAAATTTTTTGCGCCATATAAAATGTGAACCCGTACTTGCAGCATCTGCTATCTGAGATGGAGTCACTCAAGCCAAAGGTCCACGCCGTGCAGATCTGCCAGAGTGCCCTCCGGATCCCCGACGATGTGGTCGCCAGCCTGCCGCTCTGCCATTGTGCCTTGCACCTGCAGGCAGAGGCCAGCCGACTGCAGCACACGGCTATCCAGCAGTGCAACATCATGCAGGCACGTGGGGCTGTGCCCGCCAGCGTCCCTCGCAGTCCCCGCGCCCACAGAGCCACAGCGAATGAGTCATGGGCTGCTTTTCTTAGCGTTGTGTGGGCTCAGCCATCAAAACACACCCAGAGTGTTAAATTTGACAGATTGTTGTGGTTATATAAAATAAGGAGATGAAATGCTATCATTTGGATCACCCGCAAGAGCCCGGGGAAAGCTCTATAAAAAACATCCTTTGGTGACAGCTATCTTGTAGCAGTATATTTTAGTAAAGAATGACTTATGCAAGTTAATTTTATATTCAGTTATATATTTTTATCTCTTATTATTCATCGGAGAATCCTCTAACACCTTGTAAGAAGCCTTTACTGCTAGTATAGATTGCAGATTTTTTTTTCATATTTCAGCTTATTGATGCGGTAAAGGCATTTTCTTGCCTGAAAAGCAAACCCCGTGTGACTCTCAGCCTCTTCAGCCAATAAGAGAAGAGTCGTTTACGAGGAAGGAATGATGCTACCCACCTCCTATGCCCTTTCAACTAATCTTTCACCTGCCTTATCCAAAAGTTGCCTACGTAGGTTCTCATTAAATAGCTAAGGGTTTCCTTGGTCAGCTATTCTTGCACCTTGGATTATCTTGTAATTTGTTACATAGTAAATTCCTGAGGCTGGAAGTCATGCTTCCTTCATTTTTTGATCTCCCACCCCAGCATTTAGTCAAGTGCCTCACATATAGATTTAGTATTTCTTAGGTGGAAAAATGAAGTAATCACGTTTTTCATACCGCTTCCCACCCTGACGTTGTTCTGACTAGGACATTGCCATTTTCAGCATAATTTGAATAGGGAAAAGAGAGAGGATCTAGCCACTTAGCTGCTTTGAGTCCATCCATAATCCCGGCGAACTAGTTTAGAGACAAGGCTTTGAAAGATCTGCATAAAGTTGAGGGCTCTCGTCATCCAGGGACTTGACCCATCCTTTCTTTATTCCCTAGATGCCCAGGTAAATACCACCTAACGCCATAGACAGCAGTACAGAATGGCCCACGGTGATTGATCTAGAAAGATAACCGTGCGTCTTTTTTTCTTTCAAAGGAGGCCGTGGTGCAATATGAACAATATGAGCAAGAAATGCAGCACCTCCAGGAGCTTATAGAAGGAGCTCACAGAGAGATTGAGGACACACCCGCGGCCACCAGCAACATCCAGGAGCTGCAAGCCCAGATTTCTCGTCATGAGGTGAGACAGGAAGGCAGGCAAGACACTGGCTTGGTGAGAAAATGTGATTGGTTTCTAGTGAATCAGAGAGAAAAGTTTTCCCTGGCCCGCACACAGTGTGCTCCGTTCTCGGGTAGCCCCTTTGACGGTCTTTGCATCTTGAGGGCTGTTTTTGTGGATCGTTTCCAAGACCCAGGAGCATGAGTCTGCCCCTTGATGCCAAAACTCTTTACGTGTTACTGATGACATATCTCACCTGGGATCCACCGTCTCCTGCACCCAAAATTCTCACGGTTAATACACCAAACACAGTCCACTCTGTCTTATAAAACCTGTTAGAAACAGTAGTTCCTAAGACTTTGCTGCTTTGATCACCCTCTTTAAACAGAAGAGGTATTTCATATTAAAATCAAAATCATTTGCACTTTCAAATGTAGGTTATTTCAGTTCCTACCACCAAAATCAGAGTGTAGTCTTTTTTTTTTTTTTTTTTTTTTTTTTTTTTTTTTTTGCTGATTCCCAGATTGTGACTGTTAGCATCTTCCCCATTTTCAAAAAAGCCTTCTTTCTTGTATTTATGACTTCATTATGACCTGAGGACTTGGACACCCCTTGTACAGACTTGGTCTCAGAGATCAGAGACCTTGACTGTTTGGGCCCATTGATTCTTAGCAGTGAATGTCCTTCTCTGACCTGTCAATTCCTATATGAGTTATTTCCTCTTTCCCTTGGGGACTGGCTCATAGCATCATGAATCGGGGGAAGCAATGGGATGAGAGTATCTTAATTTCTCTGTGCCAAGGGTAGATATTTAGTTTATTCTTTATCGGCTCTATTTTAACTTTGTTGTCATAAGAGCAACAAACTATTTTTTTCCAAACTAAGTATCATAGTGAGTTTCTCAGAAGATTCAATTGTTGCCTTTGAAGAATAAAATATACCAGTCTCCAAATGCAGTTCTTTAATTTTTTGACATGTCAAGTGCATCAGTAACTTACACTTATATGTGATTTACAAAATAATGTAAATAAATATCACACCTACATTTACTTCTATACTATAGATAACATCTACATTAACTATTGATTTCTTATGCCATTGGTTACATGAAATATGTTACCCAAATATTTGAGACCACTGTTTATACAATTCATACATTAGACTATATATTATAAATTAATTTTGATACTATTTTTAATCTCATTTTATACGATCCAGAATTTTTTTGTAACAGCTTTT
The DNA here is from genome assembly GCF_022079265.1 of Lynx rufus. Classification (NCBI taxonomy): domain Eukaryota; kingdom Metazoa; phylum Chordata; class Mammalia; order Carnivora; family Felidae; genus Lynx; species Lynx rufus. Next base: position 8,854,349 of record NW_025814878.1, read on the forward strand.
CTATCATAGTACAGAAAGTATATATTTTTAAAATCTTATCTGAAAGAACATTATTATCATTACTATAGTGTTTTTTGGGGGAGGGCTTTTTAAAAAACAATTTACAAAGTTGTTACATTATCTTTTATAACAACTCTGTGAGGTAAGGATTTTTTTTTTAATCATCTCCATTTTACTGATAAGAAAACAGAAACTGTTTTATTAAAAAATTTTTTTAATGTTTATTTATTTTTGAGAGAGAGAGAGACAGAGTGAGCGTGGGGAGAGGGGCAGAGAGACAGGGAGACACAGAATCCGAAGCAGGCTCGACTCTGAGCTGTCAGCAGAGAACCCGATGCGGGGCTCGAACTCACAGGCTGCGAGATCATGACCTGAGTGGAAGTCAGACGCTTAACTGGCTGAGCCACTCAGGTGCCCCAAAACTGATATTTTTAAGTAACTTCCAAGGCTCCCAAATCTGTGCCTCCAAATTCCATAGTTTTTCCAGTGCAGCAGAAACTATTTGGACTATGTTATTGCACAGAAGAGAAGAATAATGGTCCAGGAAGATACATGACTTGTCCAAGGTCACATATTTGGCTCTCAGTACATTCAGCTGAAGACCATCCTCCAGGCTCTTGTTCAGTGATCTGTTCATTTTGTCACATTTTCTCTTTCCAGTTCTAAACATGAGTGTATACATTTGCAAGTTTTGTCATGTGACTTAGAGTACATTATCATAATAATGGCATAGTCATGTGAGAGTCTCATTGTATGTATAAAACAAACACAGGAAGGAAAGTGCTGAGTGCAGAAAGCCTGATTTATGATAACGTAAAAATTTGGAAGCCTGCTTTTTCCTGTATTTTCTTTTTTTTTTTATGTTTTATTTATTTTTGAGAGTAAGAGAGACAGAGCACGAGCAGGGAGGGGCAGAGAGAGAGAGAGAGAGGAAGACACAGAATCCAAAGCAGGCTCCAGGCTCTGAGCTGTCAGCACAGAGCCCGATGTGGGGCTCAAACTCACAGACTGAAAGATCGTGACGAGCCGAAGTCAGATGCTTAACTGACTGAACTGCCCAGGCGCCCCAGCTTTTTCCTTTTTTTTCAATCTCCTTTTAATGGAATTTCAATTTTGAGGTGAATCTAGTATCTAGAAGACTAGCTGTAATTCATAAAATTACTTGATAATATACTCACTTCTAAAGAATTCACATTAAAAATTTTTTAATGTTGGGGCGCCTGGGTGGCGCAGTCGGTTAAGCGTCCGACTTCAGCCAGGTCACGATCTCGCGGTCCGTGAGTTCGAGCCCCGCGTCGGGCTCTGGGCTGATGGCTCAGGGCCTGGAGCCTGTTTCCGATTCTGTGTCTCCCTCTCTCTCTGCCCCTCCCCCGTTCATGCTCTGTCTCTCTCTGTCCCAAAAAAAAAAACAAAAAACAAAAAAAAAAACGTTGAAAAAAAAATTTTTTTAATGTTTATTTATTTTTGAGAGAGAGAGAGGGAGAATGCATGAGCTGGGGAGGAGTAGAGAGAGAGGGAGACACAGAACCGGAAGCAGGCTCCAGGCTCTGAGCTGTCAGCACAGAGCCCAATGTGGGGCTTGAACTCATGAGCTGTGAGATCGTGACCTGCGCTAAGTTGGATGCTTAACCAACTGAGCCACCCAGACACCCTTTTTCTGTAATTTTTTAAATGCTGCATTTGATTTGAGAAAATTATCCTGCCACTTTTAAATCATTGGAGAGAATACTCAGGCCTCTTTTTTTTACCTTATATACAAGACCTTCTCCTGAGGGCGGGACACTGGTCACAGAAGGCAGCTTTCCTCAGAACAGCCACTTTACCTGACATTCCCATCTATTTATGTTCATCCTTGGTAATCATTTTCAGAAATATCCAGTAAAAGTTAAAAATACATATGCCTCCTGAGAATAGTGAACACATGAACCCATTAGGGCTCCATTTTAATTTAGTAGATTTAACCACCCACTAGTTGTTACGATTTAGACAGGTTTTATTATTACAGAAGGAAGTCTAAAGACCTATTTCTCCAAGGGGGTCATATGAGATGACTACAAAATGCCTCCTAATCAAAATCTTTTGAAGTGAAGACCAGAATTGGATGGTTAACAAACAACCCAATTAAGTTTTATACACAAGAAAGTTACAACTGCAGTTTAGGAGATGGATGTTTGCTGCCAGCATGGGCACGCCTCTGCAGGGTAGAGCAGTAGGGGGCCACGACCTTCCATGTAGGCAGAAAAGGTGAAGGACTGAAACTAACTCTACTTCGCAAAGATTCTTCAAATCTACCCCAGTGGGGCAAGCCATCATAAGAAGGTTTAGTGATTTTTCCCATGAAAACATGGAGTTCAAGGAGTCCATTAAGCTGGTAGATGCCTTCTATATGTGCATGTTAACTAATTATAATAGAGTAACCACAAATTAGGCACTAGGCCAGATGTAGTAAATAGCTGTTTAATCACTATTTTAAAAAAGCCCTCTTAGGTTTAATTAAGTACCTGCAACTCTAAAAGGTAAAAAGTGATCATTTCTACTTTCTAAATTCTTGCTTTAAGGGCATCTGGGTGGCTCAGTTGGTTAAGGGTCCGAGTCTTGATTTTGGCTCAGGTCAAGATCTCATGGTTCATGGGGATCGAGCCCCATGTAGGGCTCTGAGCTGAAAGCATGGAGGCTGCTTGGGATTCTCTCTCTCCCTCTCTCTTTTCCCCTCCTCCCTCTCTCTCTAAATCAACTTCAGAAATAAATAAAAGTCCTTCCTTTAAATATTCTTGTGCTGTAGTAGAAGTCAAGAAGACGGGCTACTGGCTGAGTTCTGCTGGATCATTTTCCCGTCCACTTACTCAGCTTTCGCTGGGACGGGAGAAACAAAACGGCGGTAACAAAATGATGTATATGTGTGTCTGCACAGTGTGGAGTCCTACACAGGGCTCAATCCCCCCACCATGACATCATGACCAGAGCCAGTTAAACAACTGAGCCACCCAGGTGCCCCTGTTGTCATTTTCTTTCTGAACTTCCAAGTTCAAAGCTCGAGTTTGAATGTCAATGTGTTTAAGACGATAGTATTTGTATACATACATATACATGCATAGTATGTATATGTGCATGTATGTAGGTATATACACACTCTTGTTTCAAAGAAATTGACATTTAATGTTTTTGTTGCAAAATGCGTTATGTACAAACACTCAATGACAGCTTTTCAGGCAAAGGAGCCAAATAAAAGGAATAGAAAAAATGGAGTAGTTTGGTACTTTAGGATTAAGGTTTTGGAATATACATCTTTATTTTTGATGAACACATATGCCTCTTTTAAATTTTTTTTTTTCAACGTTTATTTATTTTTGGGACAGAGAGAGACAGAGCATGAACGGGGGAGGGGCAGAGAGAGAGGGAGACACAGAATCGGAAACAGGCTCCAGGCTCCGAGCCATCAGCCCAGAGCCCGACGCGGGGCTCGAACTCCCGGACCGCGAGATCGTGACCTGGCTGAAGTCGGACGCTTAACCGACTGCGCCACCCAGGCGCCCCACATATGCCTCTTTTAAATAAGAAAGTATAAACTTAACATTTTAGAATCACCATTTTAGATTATTATTCTTTATTTAGTATTTTAGATCTTTAAGACGATTTTTAATTTTTAAAATTAAACAATTTTTACAATTTTTTCAACCACAAATGAACTTAAATTTGAACTGAGCTTCAAGTTCAAAGCTCTAATTTGAAACATTAGAAACACGCAAGGCACGAGGGGAAAATGTGATGAGTGTACAAAACTTTATTTGGGGAATAATCTGCATAAATAATTAGGGTCTCCTGTGCGCTATTTAGCTGCTTACAAAAAAAGACTCCATGGGCCACAGGAATTGACATGCAGTTTACTTTTGTGACACCATCTGTAACAGATGACTGCTCTATCTGATACACAGTATGGTCAGAGCTGAGCATTGCATTTTTTGTAGTTTTAGTCATCACATGACCTAATTTCCGTGGCATGAACCATCTGGCAGTTTCAGATTGTTTAGGCATTTTAAAGAAAGTTGCCAGTTCTTAAGGTTACATAAGTTCCGGCTTGCACCCGCAGCCTCTCCCGGGCTTAGGAGCCGGGCCGCGGGGCACTCCTTCCCGGCCCGCGCGCAGCCGCTCTTCCGGCCCCGCCGCGCCGCGGTCGGTCGGGCTGCGGGTGCGCTGCCGGCAGCCCCCTGCACTCGCACGTCCACATCCTGCCTCTCCGCCGCGGCCCTGCCGCCGGCTGCCGCAGCTCTGTGATTTCATTGGCCAGCGCTGGAGGAAGATGAACGCCACTAGTTCTGTTTCCTTTTGATGCTGCTCTGACACACGGTGGGGGGGGGGGGGGAAATGTTTCCCCAGGAGCTGGCTCAGAAAATCAAGGGCTACCAGGAGCAGATCGCCTCTTTGAACTCCAAGTGCAAGATGCTGACGATGAAAGCCAAGCATGCCACCATGCTGCTGACGGTGACGGAGGTGGAGGGGCTGGCGGAGGGGACGGAGGACCTGGACCGGGAGCTCCTCCCCGCGACCTCGGCCCACCCCTCTGTGGTCATGGTAAGTAAGGGTCAAGGCCGGGTTTGATGGGAGCCGGCGCGCTGCGCTCCCTTCTGACTGTCCCCCCCTGGCTAGCGGTTCTAGGTTCCCTCTCCGTGGCTTAACTTAGGGATCGGTGCTAGGTCTTGCAGATCAGAATGAGGAACAGTCTCAACTCTCTGACTACATTTGGGCCAAGGCCAGTTTTTGATGCCTATACCCTAAACAGTGACAATTAAAATGAAGCTGTTGGCTTGAGGCGGCTGAATTATTTAATATGCGTAAGGTTGGCCCTGCATTTGTTTATAATTCAGCAATCACACTGAAAGGCTCTGAGCTTCCAAAAAAAAAAAAAAATTCCTTTGCACAGTTTTGTAGATTTCTGGGAGATAGGAGAATCACGCTACACAAATTTTTTGTGTATGTTTTCCAAGCTAAAACACTGGCCAGCTAGATATGTTTGTGTATTCTGTTATACAAATGTTTAATAAAATATAGAAGAAAAGCTGTTATTAGAAAAATAAGAAAATAGAAAATCCAAAGTGTAGCTTTGGATTAAAATAAGTAGGTTCCATTAATTGCTGTTCTGCAGCATTATTTCCTTATCACTTTGTATCTAAAAATGCATTAGTTGTTTTGGGAATGACAGTGTTTTCCAGTGCTGCATATTTTCCACACATATGTGCTATGCCTCAGATAGTGTATGTACCTGGACTCTTTTGGCAAAATATTACTTTGGGTACAGTTATGTCCCTAGGACATTTGGAATCCGAGATGTCCACAAAAGACTCAAGTTTTATTTTGTAGACCCTTCTGTCCCTTGTATGATCCACGATTCTACTACTTATTTATAAAGACACAAACAAACATCAAGGAAAGGAAAACACTGAATCAACAACAAAAGTCTTTAATGTGATAGGCACCCTCTTTCCCTGTTTGTTTTACAAATGGTCCCTAAAGTCTTATTAACTTGAAGACAAAACTTTTAAGTACTAACGCAGAATTCGTATGTAGATTCGGGTCTCAGTATTTCTAACTCTTGGTATATCCTTACCTTTGTTTTGACCTGTGCCTGACTAGGTCTTTTGTTAACATAGCTAACTGATGTTCTGTTCGTGTCCTTTGGGCTACGTTTTATGTGATAGATGACTGCGGGTCGCTGTCACACTTTGCTGTCACCTGTCACAGAGGAGTCTGGGGAGGAGGGAACCAACAGTGAAATTTCCTCTCCACCTGCCTGTCGCTCCCCTTCACCTGTGGCTAATACAGATGCTTCTGTTAACCAGGTACCACGATTTGGCATTCCTCTAGCTAGGATCTCTGGATGGATGCAGGACTCCATTCCTGTCCTTAATAGACTGTGGGTATGAATCTTAGACTTGAGGGACACACCATTAGGTGTGAAATTGCACAAACTGTGATTGTCATGTGATAACCACTACGGGCTCAGCACACCGGCTCCTCTTCTGGGCTTCCAGCAGTGACATGAGCAAAAATTAGGTCACAGAAATTATAGCTGGAGAAGGCCATGTTATAAGGCATTATGGCTTGAGTTCTAACAGCTATCTAATAGGAGTACTGCATCCGAACAGAGAAAGAAATGTTTATGTCATTGTAAAATAGCATGATCTCTTTGTATTGTAACATTCATCGAACGTGGTTTTGACACTGATAAGCTCAGATTTTAAAGATGAAAACCTTCTACTCTTTCTTTATTTACTGTCAACCAATTTAAGGGGGATGGCCTGGTGTATATATTGGAATGTCTAAGTAGACTTGTGTTTTTTATCTATTTTTCAATAACGTTAAATTTTGTTTCCTATAAAGTGGAGATGATACCTTGTTATGTGGTGCTTTTTAGCATACATTATGTTAGATTCAGATTGTGCTAAGTTAAATATGTTAAAGAGTTTTCATCAAAAATATTATATAGAAATAAAAAATATGCTTTTACAATAGCCAAAGATTTTTAATGCATGTTAAGTACTAGTTTCTTTTTTTTTTCCTTTAACCAAAATAGTTTAGTTTTTTTTTTTTATTTGTTATTTTTGAGAGAGAGAGCACAAGCAGTGGAGGGGTGGGGGCGGGCGGGGGGGAAACAGAGGCTCTGAAGTGGGCTCTGTGCTGGCGGCAGCAGCAGTTTGGTGTGGGGCTCGAACCACAAGCCGTGTGATCGTGACCTGAGCCGAAGTCTGACCTTTAACCTGCTGAGCCACCCAGGCGCCCCTAGCCAAAACGGTCTTTAAAAAAGTTTAATGATATTACTGTGAAATTATGTAAGTGTTCAAAGAAGTGGAAATTTATTATTAAGGAAGAAGCGTTAAACAGAACAAATGTTCTATAAGCTATCTTACAAATCAGTTACAATTATTTTTATTTTAAAACAGAGCATTCAAAATAGTATTTCTGTGATTAAAAAAAAACACAAAAAACCTTCTTTCCCTAAAACAGGAATATAAAATTGATGAATGTTTTAGGTAAAACAATTCTCTTGGCAAACTGTATGTAGCTCTAGGAAGTTATGAATTTATTCATTCATCAGACACATTTTGAGTACCTGCCTGGCATGAAATGTTTTCTGGGTTCCAGGCGGGTGATAAAGGAGAAGAAAACAGTGGCCCCTGCCATCAAGGACCTCATAATTTAGAAAGGTGGATGTGGGATGACTAATAACAAAAGAGATGAGAAGAGACTAAAAACAAAACAAAACAAAACAAAAAAAAAAAAGAGAAGTTCAGTGTACCCTGGGGGAAACTTTTCTTCAGATTCTGACTTTAAAATATGTATTACTCATTCTTTGATGCTGTGTTCTTCCCTGTGGTCACAGATGTTATTAGAATCAGAGAAACTTGGCTATAGTCAGCTATTGTATAGGAAAAAACTATTCTATATAATAAACTTAATGTTCTTAAATTTTTCAAATGGAACAATAAACCGAGGCCTTAAGATTAACACTGTGGGGAGAATATCCCTGGTCTAAGATGGTAAGCCTCCATGATACTTCTTGTAAAGTGTCTCTCAATGTACATATAAAAATGCCTCGTGAATGATAAAATACACAAATGTTTTCATATTATGGTTACTTCAGCTGTCAAACTCAGTCAAATCCTAAAATTATGAGTGAGATCTTTCTTTGTTTTAAATAGATTTTGACACCCCTCTGCCATCAAGGGAAAGCATCAATTAAATCACATTGTGAACGTACTTATACGTGATACTGAAGATTAGCAAAAAAAAAAAAATGCCCTTACTCAGAGGAGGCCCTTAAAAAGCAAATGTGCTATGCTTGGTGTTCAAGCAGATCAACCCCTTCATTAAGGCCACGTGTTATTCTTGTACAATAATATAAGTCAGAGGAAAATGAACAAACACTACAACCTGGCCGGGGATGTGCTGGATTTGCAAAATTTTCTCTTGTAGTTGAGGAGGACGTTTAGAATCCTCATAAATTGCACTTTTCAGACTCAACATACTGTATAGAATGTGTGCAGCTGTTTTAGGGGGCAGCCAAATATAACTGCTGTATAAAATTGCAGCTGTTAAAGGAAGGTTTTGTGCTCGCTGCTTCTGTAAGTAGATCTCCATTATGTAACGGAGCGATTCCCCCCAACCCCGTCCACCCCCCCACCCCTCTGCAGTCAGTGGGTTCTGTCTCTCTGACAGTAGCTATTAGCTCAATGTGGTAACAGTGTAGCTTACTGGAGAGTGGAAATAACCAGGCAACCCCAGGATTTGCTGCAGGCTTCTTGATGCTATTAGAAGCAAAGCAAGAGGCGAGCTCCTTGGCAGAGTTGACAGAAGCCAAGGTTTGTACCTGGTAGAGCGCCAGGCTCCAGGTTAGAAGCTCAGCATGAGTCCCGTCTCTTCTGCCTGTAAGCTGACTGTACCTGCAACGTCCTTTAGCGGCCTCATTTGTAACGGCGAGCAATGCTACTTAATTCACAAACTTTTAAAAATTAAATGTGATGTGAAGCTTGAAAATACTGTTTAACCTGGACAATGTAAATGAAATAGTAACTGTAGCTTTCCAAATTCATTTTGTTAGGAATCCACTGGATAATAACTCTCATATCTTAAGTACAAAGCAATAAGAAACGTCTTTCTGAGGATGATTCTTTGCTATGCCAGTTAAGGCCTCCATTTTGTAATTAGAGGATTGTTTTATTTTATTGAATATATGTGGCCCTCAAATATTCAATTCAATATTTGAATATATGTAGTCCTCAAACTATTCATCTACAAAAGGCGATACTTTTTCAGGTGCTTTTAAGAAACCAGGAATTTTCTTTTTTTTTTTTTTTTTTTTTTTTTTTTTTTTTTATGAAGTTTATTGACAAATTGGTTTCCATACAACACCCAGTGCTCATCCCAAAAGGTGCCCTCCTCAATACCCATCACCCACCCGCCCCTCCCTCCCACCCCCCATCAACCCTCAGTTTGTTCTCAGTTTTTAACAGTCTCTTATGCTTTGGCTCTCTCCCACTCTAACGTCTTAAGAAACCAGGAATTTTCATTCCTGTGTAATAGGCCTGAGCAATACACATACATACCACACTCGCACACACACACACACACACACACACACACACACACACAGTCTCTCTCTCTCTCTCTCTCTCTCTCTCCCTCTCTCTCTCACCTACAAAAGAACCAGAAAAAATATTTTTTTTGTAACAAATGTATTTTATTCTGGCTCTTTTGGGGGGCTTCCTTATTTATAAAAGAGTATTTAATTTAAAAATTGTACATTTAAAACAACTTATTGCTTTTCCTTGTGGACCCAGTAATACTATTACCTTTCTTGAGGTGCTTGAGTGTCTCAGTCATTTGAATATCTGACTCCTGATTTTGGCTCAGGTCATGATCTCATGGTCATGAGATCCAGTCCGGCATCAGGGCCCATGTTGGGCTCCTGGGCTCCCTGCTGGGTGCGAAGTCTGCTTATGATTCTCTCTCACTCTCCCTCCTCTCTCTTCCTTTCTGCCCCTTGCCTCTCTCTCCCTCTGCCCCTGCCCACTCAAAAAAAAAAAAAGTACCTTCTGTGTATATTAAGTTTACAAAAGTGCTTTTATATGTATGATGCACTATAGATATATATGCCTGCCTGTTATTTGCCAAACATCCTAAGACCTGCTCAGAGTCAGAGACAAAAGGCACTTCTCCGGTCTTAACTGAGCTCACAGTTGGAGTGAGTAATCACAATAGAATGGGACAATGGCCAGGATGGGGAGAAACACTGCATGGTGAGGGCAGATTTGGAGTGCGCCCCTGAACCTGGAGTTCAGGATGGGTCAGAGGGGGCACCCTGTAGCTTTAGGAAAGGAGTGCAAGTTAAGCAGTTAGTGTGCACTAGAGTGAGGTGACGTTTTTCAGGCAAGAAGGAAAGACATATGGAAAGGTGTGGTGGCAGGAAGGAGGATGGCCCATCAAGACAACTGCAAATAGGGTCAGTATAATTAGAGAACCAGTTTCGGAGGAGGAGGGAGAAGGGGAGAAAAGAAACTGAGAGGGCTGAAGGAAACACATCATGAAGGACCACACACACACACACACACACACACACACACACACACACATTGGACTTTATCCAGAAGCTAATAGTTAACCACAGAGGGCATTTAACTAGAAGCTATGTACAGAAGTAAGTCTGAGAACAGATCATCCTGGGTCAGTGTGGACAGTAGAATAGAGATGGACAGATTCAGACCCAGAGAAGCTAGTGAGAGACAGAAGTTGCACATTCTGATGCCTGGCCAGGGCTGTGATGTCAACGGCCGGGGAATGAAAAGGACCCAAACAGCACCTCTGTTCATAAACCAGGCAGCCTGTCCCCTGTTAGAACTACCATAGTCCTATGGACACAGAGTCCAGTCTTATGTACCTTCTGGTTTGCAAAAGGAGCTATGAATCTGGATTCTTATTAAACCTCTCTACTTCGATGACATTTTCAACAGTATCATACACTGCATAAACCGAACTAAATGTGTGCAAGCCGGAGGCAGCCTGCAGGCTACGAGTTTGCAACCTGAGAATTGGGCAGTTGTTGTTCTAATGAGAACTTGAAGCAGTGCTGGGGCAAGGGTATGTGTCAATAGAATTCATCCTAAATAACCTGTGGATGGGAAGGGAGAGAAGAGATAGAGAATAAATCCCACGATCAGAACTTCTGCATAGAAGTTCCATTTATTGAAAGATGGATAGAACATGATTTTTTTTTTTTTTTGTAAATTTGTTATTTCTCATCCTGGATGTTTTTGTTTTGTTTTGTTTTATTTGTCTGTTTTTGTTTTTGGAAATGTTGAGTTTGAAATGTAAAAATGAAGATGTGAGTGCAGAGCTTATAAATAACTGAGGGAAATACACAAGTGAAAGCTTGAATGACTGGAGCTTGGAGGAGAACAGATTACAGGGACAGTGTTTCCAAAAGGGGACAGTCAGAGGTGTGGAATGCTATCGAGAGGTCAGGCAGAAGAAGGGCTGAAAATAATCGTTTTATTTTACAGAAAAGAATCATTAGGGTCAAAGCACAGCTGGGTATTTAGAAGTGGATTGGGGGGTGAGAAAGTGAACATTATCAAATGTAAACTACCATTTTCAGAAGCTGGATTATCATGTGAACAGGAGAAAAGGAAGAAACGGCAATCACAACTATGTGTTTGTGTGTGATGACCCATCACTTTGTGATTTGTGGACTTTTCTAACACGTGACACCCTGTAAGAAAAATGCCGAAAAAGAGTATGTGTTTTCAGACTGAAAAGATTTGCCTCTATTTATATGCTGAGGAGAAAGTCAGTAGAGATGGAGAGGATAGTAATGCACCAAGGTCCTTGAAAGAGTGAAAGTGGATGGGATTCTGGGAGTAGGTGGGAGGGTTATCGTCCAGCCGGGAAACTGGCAAGTATAAGATAAAGGGGAGTCTGAGCATAGACAGATTTTTGGAAATTTGAGGAGTTTCAGGGGTATCTCCTCGATGACTTCAGCTGTGTGTTTGTGTGTGTGTGGGGGGGTGTGTATATGTTCATGAGCATGTACACCCATGCGCCCTGGAAAGTAAAGTTGGATTGAGTCCTGCCTGGGATTTTCCAGGTGAGTAACGCAGAGTTTAAAGGGGCAAAGAAGGCAGCGGTGTTGGCAAGAGGAGAGTTTAAGTAACTTTAGACATAGCTGGAAGTGCACATGGGGTGAGCCTATTCAGTGATGACAGGCTATCATGTTCAAGGGTGCGGAGGACTGAAGCGGGGTGAAAGTAGGTGAGGGTGAATGGATAGAGCTTAGCAAAGACTTGAGAAGAGCAAAGTAATCTACCCAGGATGGTGACAGGATCAGGAACGAGGAGGAACCAGTCTCCATGTTCCAGTGTCTTCAGTAAAGGTTGGGGACTTACCTAGAAGTGTCAACAACAAAATAAGTACCAGGTCTCATGGCCACTCAAATATGACTTCATTTAATCCTCAGAACTCCCCAGTGTTACACACATGAGGGAACGGATGCATGAGATGTGAGTGACTTTCTCGTTATACAGCTACTTAGGAGAATTTCAACTGGAATCTCAGCTCTGACTCCTCCGGTGTCAGACTCCTGTCTGAACCCCTTTTGCCCCACAATCCTGCTTCTGTCCTCATACACACCCCCAAACACCAGCCCTTTCCTGTTCTTATTTTGGTTTCTCCAGTGTCTGGGTCCTTCTTGAAGACTTTTTACCAAGACCTTATCCATAAGACCTTACCTTATCGATAAGGCTCAGGTATTTTCCATTCAGATACATTATTATCTCCAACAGTACAACTGCAAAAGTAGTCAACTTTTTTTAATGTTTGTTTATTTATTTAATTTTTTATTTTTAAAATTTTATTTAAACCCAAGTTAGTTAACATAGAGTATAATAGTGATCTCAGGAGCAGAATTTAGTGATTCATCACTTACATGTAACACCCAGTGCTCATCCCAACAAGTGCCAGAGACAGAGACAGAGAGAGAGAGAGAGAGAGAGCGAGTGAGCATGGGCATATGCACACACGTACACACAAATGGGGGAGGGGCAGAGAGCGAGGGAGAGAGAATCCCAAGCAGACTCCACACTCCCAGTGCAGAGCCCAGTGCGGGGCTCAGTCTCACAAACAGTGAGATCAGGACCTGAGCTGAAATCAAGAGTCGGAGGTTTAACCAACTGAGCCACCCAGGTGCCCCAAAAGTAGTGAACTTTGTAATAGAAATTCCCAGAATATAAACATTACTCCCCAATTCAATTTCTATTAATACACATAAATATGCATAGAAACAATTGAAAACACATGATTATATGTCTTGATGTAGGAGAGTCCGTTATTAATACTATAAAATATGTAATGTTACTTATAACCCAAGAAATAATAAAAAATTCAAAAGGTTTGTTTTTCATCATTCACTTTGATTATTTCCAGTGTACTTCCAGGAAGTGATGAGAAGGAATCGTTTTTATTATTTCTTTCTTAGAGTAGTTTTAACTTCCCGATTACATTTTCCTTTATTTAATATTAAAAGAAGTTAATTCCTGTGAGTGATGAACTCAGAGATACGGAAGATCTGGCTGTGCCTCAAAAATGACTTAATATTATTTAAATCAAGTACTTTTTAAAAGCATGCAGCACTTTAATCAATACGTTAAAAAACAACAGTTTAGGAGATAATTTAGATTCTCTTTTTTCGCCTTATTAGTTCATCTTTTCAATATGTGCACCACTCTAATCTTTTGTATTTCTGTTTTACCAAATATAAACCAAGAATGAGTTTGGCAACTTGAAATATTTGTTCTTTTTTTTTTTTATAGAAGCCAAAATTCAGGAGCAACCGTAGTGTGCTTTGACACAATCTTTGTCTTCTCGTCACAAGAATTACACAAACCTCGATAGTTTATAGCCCCTGTTATCGCCCCTATAATAGTTTATAGTTTAGGTGAATCCCACACCCTTCCTCCACAAGGCAAACAATACAGCACACGTTAACCTAAATTTGTCTTCTTCTTGAACCCAACACCGGGCTTTGCACCCGCAGGACATTGCTTATTACCAAGCCTTATCTGCTGAGAGGTTGCAGACAGACGCTGCCAGGATCCACCCCAGCACGTTGCCATCGCCGGAGTTCTATGAACTAGGACTGGAGCCATCTGCTACCGCTAAGCTGGATGATTTGCAGCGTTCTTGGGAAACCCTGAAGAATGTGGTAAGTCTCCGAAACGTGGAAGTGTTTAACTCCGTCCACCGCACACGGGATTACCTGAGCGACTGTCTTACGAAACCCACGCCCGGAGTTAACACACTCCGTGCACAGAGTCGGATACCGTCTGTTGGGCCACAGACGTCAGGATGTCGCGTGAGGAAAGAAGTGTAGTAACCTAGAAGATAAGAGGCTAGGAGACATTTGGTAATATCCTTTTCTTCTTTAGATCAGTGAAAAGCAGCGCACTCTCTATGAAGCTTTGGAAAGGCAGCAGAAGTACCAGGACTCCCTCCAGTCCATCTCCACAAAAATGGAGGCCATCGAGATGAAACTCAGTGAGAGTCTGGAGCACGGCAGGGGTCCAGAGAGCCAGATGGCGGAGCATCAGGTACAAGTAGCGGTGACTTCGGTTTCCCGCATGATTAGGTAGTGCCACTCTGGTGACTGGTTGGCTCAGCATGTGTTTGGGAGAGGAGACTGACTTTTTTGTGTTGCATTAGATCAGTGCTTACAGAGTAAACAAGATTCCACATGGTGGTTGTTTCCACCACTTCTTCAGGGAGGGATCCAGGAAGGAAAGACGGAAATGCAGACCTTGAATTGAAGCAAAGAAAGCCACATGCCCGACGGGGCTTCTTCACTGTTATCACACAAAGTGCCTTTCCTAATAGTTGGCACGTTGTGTTGTTGCTGTCGTGAACTGTTGTGGGGATAAAATGTACTTTCATCTACCTCCTCCGGTTACTGTTGTCTTAAGAAACTTAGCCAGTATGGGCCTAGCACCTTTCCGTGATCACTTCAGAGAATAGCTCTCAGACTTAAGTGGGCAAAGAAGCAGTTGAAGAACAGGACTTCAGAGTCATAATCTTATGGTTGTACCTGACTTGAATCGTTTTTTAAAATGTTACGCAAACAGGCAAATCTTTGGCTTGACGTGAGAAACAGAGATGATTCCACTAACCTAATTCAGAAAGATGTTAAAAATACATCAATTTAAAATGCACGCTAGGGGCACCTGCATGGCTCAGTTGGTTAAGCCTCCGACTTTGGCTCAGGTCGTGATCTCACAGTTCGTGAGTTCGAGCCCCGCATTGGGCTCTGTGCTGAGAGCTCAGAGCCTGGAGCCTGCTTCAGATTCTGTGTCTCCCTCTCTCTCTGCCCCTCCCCACCTCGTGCTGTCTCTCTCTCTCAAAAATAAATAAACATTAAAAATTTTTTTAAATCTATGCTAAGAAAATGCATATATTAAAATCCAGTAAATTCTTTAGCAGTATGATCAAGTGTACTGTTAATGCACAGTCGGGTATAACTGAGAGCCAGGGGTACTGAGGTGTTCACTGAAATATCCAGTCACCATGATATGGGGAAATACTACCTGCCCTCCCCCTCGCACCCCTGCCAGAATGGAGGAGCATGTACTAACCCTCTAAAAAGGCAGAGGAAAACAAAGGTATTTTTAGATGTAAATTAAGTGCTGTAAAACATGATGTGATTTGTGTATCTGTCAAGGATTTGGGAAATTTATTAGCTTTAGGCATGAAACTCTGCACTTTTTTTTTTTCTTTGAATCCAGGAAAACCTTGGAATATATTGGTTGCTCATATATGTAGTGAAGATAAAATTGCATTCTTTTACATATATTAAGAATATATGTGGTGTTCTTGCAATATAACCCCAAAATGAGCATATTTTATCTGGAGACAGTGTATTGAGAAATAGTGGCTTCAGGTTTTTGACACTTCTGTAACTTCTTAAGATAGAGATCAAAGCGTGTAGCACCCGTCTTTAGGCCTTATTTTTGTAAAACTACCTTCTGTGGGGCTTTCTGCTCTCCCAAAGTCGTCCATAGTCAGTCTGGTTTGGGGAAGGTGCTGTACAAATATAGAGTTAGGGTCAGTCTTTGTTTACCTGGACTAAACCAATCATGAGGACAGTCCAGGGACTTAGGTGACTATTACAATGTAATTTTCTTTCAAGCACCATGGTCCTCTTTAACTGATACTCCAGTTATCGACTTGTCAACTGCTGCCACCTTACTGTCAGCTGAAAAAGTTGCCTGTGTAGAACCAGTGTGCCCCCTGGGGTTCTGTCTGCTCAGCTGCCCCTCCGCCCCAGCCCCATGCTTCACTATGCCTGGAGGGGCAGGACAAGTGACCTCCGTTTGATTATAGTTTCCTCTAAAACTTCAAAAGGAATTGAGCATAAATTACCCAAAGGCTACTGTAGTGTGAATTTCAGTATCACACTGTCAGGCCATCACGAACGAGCAGGTGTTCCAGGAGAGGGTTTACATAGTTTAATTCTCTCTACTTTTGGGTTATCTCGGCCTTTGTTCAGGGTGCATGCTTCTAGTGTCCCAGGTGACTGACTGCAGCCCCCAAGACCTTTCACTGGGTCCCCCAGGATTCAGGAACTGCCTGAAAATAGGATCGTGGTGGTCTGTCCTGACATTCCAGGGTTCCTAATTGAAAACAGAAATTAGCTCCCAACCACCACCCTGCCTCTCGGGCGTTGGGATGAAAACGTGCATAAACTGAATGTAGAGCAAAATTAGTATTTTCAAGGGATTTAATGGAGAAAACACAAAATTGCACGTTAATGCTAAGTAAGTATTAACTGTTAGAATGAATGTGGGACTTTTCTTGTAATTAAGGCCAGCCGCATGAATTTCTGTCTCTTTCTAAGCTGGGAGTGGTCATGTGAACAATTCTAGCAGCGAGGAGATGTAGCTCATTTCATGATTATTACCCATCATGGGAACTTAACATATTAATGCTCTGCTGAGAGGCAAAGAAAGTGTGAATTATGTATTGCTTTTCATATCACCCCAAATCTAAAATTTTCCATCTGACCTACTTTTGCCATCTGTACCTCAGTTCTACAAATTCTGGGACAGAGCTGCCCACGTGAAAAGCTAACAGTATCTCAAAGTCTAAATTAGCTCTTTGCTTCTGGAATGGTATTTTAAAAATTCCAAGAAGTGTTGTAGAATTACTATTTCTAAGTTCCACTGAATGTGGGTGAGGCAGTCCAGTATACTTTTTATATTTTCTAAAAATTAATAGAAACCCTTCAGTTGTTATTTCTTTCCCAACATTCTCTTGAAAGTATTAATGTTTCTTTAAGGAGCTGACCTAATACCTACATTTTTCCTCTACTTACTTGTCTAAATCTACTGAATTTGGGTAGAGTGCTGGGCCTTTCCTGTTATCTTCTCTAAATTGTATGGGGGATCTAATTTTAACACATTAATGCAGGGGAACCTGGGTGGCTCAGTCGCTTGAGCTTCCGACTTCGGCTCAGGTCATGATCTCACCGTTTGTGAGTTTGAGCCCTGAGTCGGGCTCTGTGCTGACAGCTCACAGCCTGGAGCCAGCTTCAGATTCTCTCTTCTGTCTCTCTCTGCCCCTCCCCTGCTCACTCTCGCTCTCTTTCTCCCTGGCTCTCCCTCTGTCTCAAAAATAAACATTAAAAAAAATTTTTTAAGACAGTAATGCAGTTCATAAGCTGACTTGTGGCTGTTCTAAGTGATAAGCCCTCTGTGATAGGGACCTTCATGGTCATGGGCAGCTAATGCTTTGTGGGCCTGTGTTGTCTCTGCCACATTAAGCTCAGTGATGGATAGTAGGCAGAGCTCTGAGGTAAATTTGTTTCTATTTTTGCTTTTTCATTATATATGACAACTCAAAGTTTGAAACCAGCTGTGCTGATGTTAATAGTTCTGAAAGTCACAATGAAATTCACATTTACCTTTGGTGTTAAGCCAAACATGAACTCCATGTTGTCCCCAGAGTGAGTCATTTTAGAGAAGCCTAAGGTACTTTTGTAAACCACAGAAGTGTGGTGCATATACCCTCTTTGTAAACACAAGTCAGAAACCCAAAGATGTGTGTTTCTTCTCCTCCTTAGTTTTGAGTCAGATGTTGTAAGGAGACAGCTGGCCACCAGCTGAGACAGTTATAGGGGTGAAGACATATTTGATTGTTGGATCTTTTTGTTTAAATTGACATGATACTCCACTCACATAAAATTAACCACTTTAAACTGTACAGTCAGTGGCCTTTGTTTTTTTTAATTTTTTAAATTGTATTTATTTTTTATTTTTTTAATGTTTATTTTTGAGAAAGAGACAGAGAGAGAGCTTGAGCGAGCATGGGGGGGGGTGCAGAGAGAGAGAGAGGGAGACACAAAATGTGAAGCAGCCTCCAGGCTCTTAAGCTGTCAGCATGGAGCCTGACTCAGGGCTCAAACCTGTACCATGAGACCATTACCTGAAATGAAGTCTGACCCTTAACTATCTGAGCACCCCCCCCCCGCCCACCGCTGGCACCCCTCAGTGGCATTTAATAATTTCACTATCTTATACAACTTGTATAACTATCTTATACAACTATATAAACCCTCTATCTGGTTTCAAAACATTTTACATCAGAAAAAAGTCCCGCCCCCAGTATGCTTGGCTGCTGGATCTTGAAGTTTAAAACTATAGTTACCTTCCAAAACCATCCTTGAGAGCAAAAATCTCTCCCTTGAGAGTAAACTGAAGCATGAATAGAGAGTCTTGACTCTAAGAGGATGAAAACCCACAGTTTTAGAATTCTTAATTCCTTTATTCCTTACTGCAGAACATTCAGAGGACTGTTGCAGACCATTGTGAGCCTGAAAAAGAAGCTAGTGACTTCCCTGTATACTGGATTGGTCAAATCCACTGAGAGTAAATGAGATGGCTTTTTTCTTCCTGGTTGCTTCGTGATTGAGATACCTGTTTTATCGATCATGAATTAGAATTAAGTCAACTAGATGTGCTGAGCACCTAGTATGCATGCAGCTAAAAAGGACAGACTTTCTCATTAATATATGATTGAAAAGTGTGCTTTAGGGGTGAAGGGAATTACCAACACGTTGTAGAAAAACACAATGGGATTGTGGGTTATAGATAAAGGTAAAATTTCCTTTTATCTACAGATGGAGACAAAAGGAAATTCTATGGGGTCTTTCGGGAAGCACAGATTTTAAAAGTTCAGACTGACAACAGGAGTGGGTGGAAGGCGCTATAAATATAAACACATGTGGAGAAAGGTGCAGAGGAGACAATGAGAATGAACATGGTTTAAGATAATGAGGGGCTCTCCTTCCTTGCACAGAGGATCAGTGCAAAAAAAGACATGATGGGGTCAGTCTAGTTATGGACAAGCCTTTAAAAGAGGCCATATAAGGGGCACCTGGATGGCTCAGTCAGTTAAGCACCTGACTGTTGGTTTCAGCTCAGGTCATGATCTCACAGGTTTGTGGGTTTGAGCCCCACGTCAGGGTCTGCACTGGCAATATGGAGACTGCTTGGGATTCTCTGTTTATCCTCTCTCTCTGCTCCTTCCCCACTCGCACTGTCTCTGTCTCTCTCAAAATAAATAAACTTAAAAAAAAAGAGAGACCAAATAATACGAATTTTGTATATTTGTCAGTAATCAAAATATGATTATGAAGTAGTGGAAAGTAATTGGCTGGAGAAAAAGCGTTTTGAATATATAACAAAGTCAGTCTTTAAATTCATTACAATCTCATTAAAATATTCCAGTAAGGTCTTTGGTGGAGATTGATAAGCTAATTCTGAAATATATTACAAATGTATAAGAGTCAAAAATAGCCAAGACAATCTTGAGGAAAATGAGTAAGGTTGAAGAATGTATCCTCCCAGAGAGTGAGACTTATGGAGCGGTAGTAATTATGATAGTGTGGTGTTGCCACAGACAGCCAGCTGGGTCAGTGGAACAGAATTAGAAGTCGTAGGCACACAGACACATACAGACACTTGGTTTATGTCCAATATTATACTGCAAAACAATGGATTAAAAATATTATTTTCAGTAAATTAGGCAGAATCAATTGATATTAATAAGAAAAAAAAGAATTTTGACCCCTATCTATGGCTGAACACAAAAATTAAGTTTAAGGGTATTGTAGTTCTAAATGTGAAGGTTAAAAAAAAAAGAGTTTTGCAACAAGGTTTCTCAAACTATTTGTACTAAAAAAACCTTATTTAATTTTTAAAATTTCTGACCCATCACAGACCAATATTTTAGAAGATAAAATGCTGCTAGGACATGTCAATGTCCAGTTGCTTTACAAGTTTCTTGACACCTACAATATCTCTATCTTGTCATGAATCGGTAAACATTTTGCATAGACTGATACTATTTTATAGGCCACACCTTGAATACCATTTTTCTAGAAGGTAACTTGGGAAAATATATTCATGACTCTGGGATAGGCAAAGATCTCTTAAATCGGACACCAAAACCTAACCCTGAGTTTTCCAGTGAAGGAAAATACTGATATTATTAGACTGTAATAAATTTAAGAATTTCATTTTATCAAAAGGCACCAGTAAGGAAGTCATTCCCATTAAGGGACAGCCATGTCACAGAGTGGGAGCAGATATTTGCAATACACAGAACCAAAAGGAACGCAGGCACTCCTATCCAAAATATATAAACAACTTTACACATCAGTAAGAAAAGGAAAGACTCCAGTGGGCAAAAGATTTTTAGCAGGCAATCACAAAAGAGGATAGCCAAATGGCTAAAAAGCATAGGAAAAGTGCTGAATCTCGGGGCACCCGGGTGGCTCAGTTGTTTGGCCATTTGACTTCAGCTCAGGTCATGACCTCGCACTCAAGAGTTCGAGCCCCATGTCAGGCTCTGTGCTGACAGCCCAGAGCCTGGAGCCTGCTTCAGATTCTGTGTCTCCCTCTGTCTCGACCCCCTACCCTGCTCATGCTCTGTCTCTCTCTCAAAAATAAATACACATTAAAAAAACATTTAAAAAAAGTGCTCAATCTCATTACTCATCAGGGAAATGCAAATTAAAATTACAGTGAGGTACTACCGTGAACCCACTAGAAAGGCTTCACCGGAAAGGATCCAAAACCAGGTGACAGTGGAGTGATACGCAATGATGAAAATGATCGTCATCAACATGCGTACCTTTCACAACCATGACAGGGAGGGAAAGAAGCCAGACAGGAAAGTACTTCAGGTATGATTCCATTTTTATAGAGCTCAAAAAGAGGCCAAAGTAACCTATGATGTTTACAGGTAACACTGTGGTGATCTTTGGCAAGGAGGGAGGTAGTAACAGGGAGGAGATCAGAAGAGATTGTAGAGTCCTGGGAATGTTCTGTTTCTCGATCTGAGTGGCAGGAGTGGGTATGTGCAGTTTGTGAAGATTTATAGAGCTCTACACTTAGGGTCTGTGCACTTTTCTAGATATATAGAATGACTTCAATATAGTTATTTATTAAAAAAAATCAACTGTATATGATGACACTTAATATTAGGAGAAGAGAAGGGGTTTTTGTTATTTCGTTTTAAAATATTCATTGAGAACCCACGGTCAGGAGGCACCGGGCTTGCACTGAAGCCTACCGTCCTGTGGCAGAGCTGTGAACTATGTAAGTGCAGGTACATCGGAAACTATGAAATATTGGTAAATATAAGCCTGTGTTCCTTTACTTGATATCTCGGTGCCCTCCTGTGGTAGGACCTGTTTTTTCTAACATGCCATTCAAATCCTACATAAGAATTTCTCCTGTCAAGATTCCAGTTAAAGAACGAATCATAACATACCAAAAAAATGAGAAATAAAAACCATGTATATAATTGTGATGGATATGAATAAAGAAATTAGCGTGGTATTTGCCAGAAAGAGCTGGAGGTCCTGGACTGAGGGCAAAAGGCAGGAATGTCACGAGGGAGAAGGGGGTGTGGTACAATGGCAAAAAGTGGTGAGACATACAGGTAAGATAAGGAGTTTGGCCCTTATCTTACGGGCAATAAGCCACTAAGTATTTAAAAGCAGGAAAGTGAGAGCTTTTTAAAAGCTCACCCCAGTTGCTTTGTGCAGAGTGGACTGGAGAGACCAGGTAAGCCTGTAAGCAGGTAGGCCAATCAGGAGACCATTAGAGCCATTCAGGTAAGAGAGTTGGCTCTGACTTGGGCTGGGGCAGAGGAGACACATCGGATCCATAGTGCAGGACTTGGTGTGGGATTGGATATGGTGAGGGAAGGAGAGGAGGTGTGAGGCATGACTCCTAGGTCTTGAACTTGAACAGTGAGAGGGTGTTAGCTTTCAGTGAGGTGAGGAAGACAGAGGAGGAAGCAGGCTTTACACATAATATGCTGGAGATACCCGTGAAATGTGTGTGTTGCGTATAATCCCTAAAATTTAGGACAGATATTTGGGTTAGGAACATGACCCTGGGAGCCTTCAGGGTTAGAAAACATTTGGAGCCTCAGGAATGGACACCCCCCCACCCCCCACCCCCCCCCAGCCCCGGGAGAGACTGTGAGGAGAGAAAAGAGGGACCTGGAAGTTAGCTGAGAAACTTCAGGTTTTAGAGCTGGGAAGAGCAGGCGAAAGTGAGGAGAGGGTGAGAACACAGAAACAGGTGACCGATCGCCCTGGTCTTGTGTAATGTGAGCTTTGGGTTAAAGCGCAGTGTTGTTGCTCAGACTTGGGGGAAATTTGGAGTGGGAAAAATCGTGTTGAGGAAGAAAGTAATGAATTCTGCTTTCAATATAGAGTCATAGACTCAGACTCACACTGAGCAAGCTCCCCTCCCGGACTGCAGATGAGCCCAGTGAAAGCCAGAAGGATTGACGAACTTGTTCAAATTCATTTACGTTAGTGACACAATGGTTTTGAAACCGGAAACTGCCTGGCATTCATTCCAGTCCTTTCATTTCGGAACCTGTTTGCTGGTTAAAGGACTTCCATGTGAATTATCTTCATTAATCTCAACCGACGTGAGACTCAGCTAATGACACGATGCCTCAGTCCAAAAAAGTACATACAGGAGTGTGATTCCACAGTCTTCTCCACAGGCACTGATGGATGAGATTCTCATGCTTCAAGAGGAGATCAGTGAGCTCCAGTCGTCTCTGGCGGAGGAGCTGGTGTCCCAGTCTCCCGAGTCCGACCCCGCGGAACAGCTGGCCTTGCAGTCCACACTCACCGTCTTAGCCGAGCGGATGTCCACCATCAAGATGATGGCGTCAGGGAAGCGACAGCTTTTGGAGGTAACAACCCTGAAGGTGCCGCTCGCGTCCAAATTAACTCTTCAAGTTGTGTTGCCAAGCATGCGGGTTTTTTACGTGATCTACATTTTTATAGTTTCCCACTCAGAAGAAGCTGGTATTGTGTGTGTCTCAAGGAGGGTCTCATGAATAGAGCACTGAGTGGACAGCCATGAATGTGTCTTTTCACCACTTTCTGACTCATTTCAGCATGAAAAATTGAGAATGCGTAAAGGAAAACTTGGTAGACATGAGCCTTGTGAAGAATAATTGTAAAAGGTTTGCATAAGGGTTTGCTATGTTTGAATAAAAAGCATTTTATGAGTAGTATTACTAATACGCTGAAGAATAAATCCTTAGTCATTCTTAGCCAATTCGAGCGCGTTAGTTCATGAAAATAGTTTTGCAATTCTGGTTCTCGTGTTACTTCAACATTATTTAATAGATAAATTTTGGTAACAATAACATGGGTTAAAAAATAAGTTATTTTGCTTT
Source organism: Lynx rufus (assembly GCF_022079265.1). Classification (NCBI taxonomy): domain Eukaryota; kingdom Metazoa; phylum Chordata; class Mammalia; order Carnivora; family Felidae; genus Lynx; species Lynx rufus. The sequence continues at coordinate 8,877,662 of NW_025814878.1, forward strand.
TTCTTTGTTCCCTTGTAATTCCTGGTCCTAAACATACATGATGTTCATGTTGTGGCTCCTATAAATTAGACAAGAGATCTCTTTAAGGACATTTAGAGTGTCTCTCTCCTTGTATCTTCAGGGTCAAATAGCTTCTCTGGCACATAATCAGTTCTCCATACATTTCTTGTTAAATGGACTTAACATTATGTTTTTTATCTGCTGGTTATGCCGTAATTCAGTAGAACACAGACCTGTTGTTGGAGTGTATAGGCTCTTTCCAGTTTTACCTATTATAAGATTCATCAAATCATATATTTGTATATTTTTTGTTTGGGAGACATTTAAAATCAATGTGTCAGCTTTATTTAATCTCCGTTTTCAACTATTCAATAAAAATTTTAATTTAAAAAATAACAACAGGGGGCGCCTGGGTGGCTTGGTCGGTTAAGCATTCGACTTTGACTCAGGTCATGATCTCACGATTCGTGAGTTCGAGCCCCACGTCGGGCTCAGTGCTGACAGCTCAGAGCCTGGAGCATGGTTCCAGATTCTGTGTCTCCCTCTCTCTCTGCCCCTCCCCTGCTCATGCTCTGTCTCTCTGTGTCTCTCAAAAATAAATAAATGTTAAAAAAAAATGTGGAACAGACCAAAAACTCTTATAAAAAAAAAATAACAACAGTAGTAAGTCATTAAGGAACTAATTTTTAAAATAAGGTGTTTAGAGTATTTACCTTAAGAATTCCTTTTTTAACTCATTAATATTCTCTGTCATCACTCTAAGAAATCTGTGTGGAGTTTTAAATGAAGTGATTGGCTTGGATTTTTTTTTCTTAAATATGAATTATTTGCCATCAGTGAGAAAACCCAGAGATGTAACCAAAAAATTTGAATTTCTGTCTTCACTCAAGAAACTTGTCCCCTGGAAACCACCCCCCCCCACCTTTCTGTAGGGGGTGACTTGCTTTAAGCTGTGTGCTGGTGCCCTGACCATGCTTGCCACTGTCCCCACCACTCCTTGCAGTTCCCCAGACACGTATCTATTGCCGTTTACCGCCTTATGCCATTGTTTTGTTCTAATGCTTGGTCTGTTTCCATTATTCGCATTATTTGCCCAGCCCTGTAGGTATATTACATAAGACACCTAACCTTAATCTTACCTGAACCTTTAGGCGCACATGAGAATCGTCAGAAAAGCTTTATCAAAATACTAATCCTGAGACTCACTTCCAGAAATTCTCATTTATTGCTCTGAGATGCGGCCTAAGCATGTTTGTTTTGTTTTGTGTTTTTAAGTTTCACACGGGATTCTGACGAGCAACTGGGGCTGAGAACCTGGTTCTATTGTGTTGAACCCTAACGACTGTACCTCTCGGTGATCTGTGTCACATTCTACTTAATTCATTAGGAGAAGTTAAATGATCAGCTTGAGGAACAGAGACAGGAGCAGGCCCTGCAGAGGTACCGCTGTGAAGCTGACGAGCTGGACCACTGGCTCCTGAGCACCAAGGCCACTCTGGACACCGCACTGGGTACAGCCCAGGAGCCTATGGACATGGAAGCCCAGCTGGTGGATTGCCAGGTACAAAAATGGTCTGGAGGAGATACTCCAACAGCACCAACTACTTTGTTTAAGCACAGAAAACGTAATAGGAAAAAGACTTGGTATGGATGTATGATTTTTTTTTTTTTTAATTTTTTTTCAACGTTTATTTATTTTTGGGACAGAGAGAGACAGAGCATGAACGGGGGAGGGGCAGAGAGAGAGGGAGACACAGAATCGGAAACAGGCTCCAGGCTCCGAGCCGTCAGCCCAGAGCCTGACGCGGGGCTCGAAGTCACGGACCGCGAGATCGCGAGATCCCGCAAGATCGCGAGATCGTGACCTGGCTGAAGTCGGACGCTTAACCGACTGCGCCACCCAGGCGCCCCTGGATGTATGATTTTTTTTCACAATCCATACCTTTGTATGTTTAGAGTAGAAAAACAATACCTTATAAAAGCCTAAATGAAATCCAGAATTGGACTTAGTCTTTTGAAAAATTTTGCCGGTAGTATCTACTCTTTAGAAAATTTTCAGCTTCGGGGCACCCAGGTGGCTCAGTGGGTTAAGCTTCTGACTGGCTCAGGTCATGATCTGGTGGTTCGTGAGTTCCAGCCCCGCATTAGGCTCTGTGCTGACAGCTCAGAGCCTGGAGCCTCCTTCAGATTCTGTGTCTCCTCTCTCTGTCCCTTCACGTCTCTCTGTCTCAAAAATAAGTAAAACATTAAAAAAAGTTTAACTTCAGCTTCCTAAAGGACATTTTTTAAAGACCATAAATACCCAAAACACTTATGGTATCTATATTTAGTGGCTAGTAAAGAATACAAACCCAATGAAAAGAATTAGTATCAGCCAGTCAGACTGTGGATCAACACAGCAAGGGGTGTTCCTAGGTGCTCTACTGCAATTTTGGTTCTAATTCTGATATATTACTTGGACAACAGTATGCGTGAATTGATATTTCTCCTAATTGCAATCAGAAAATATGCAAACATTGTTAGTGAACACTATCTTTTTTTCTTAATGTGTAGCATGCTATTTTGATCATTCCTTTAGTGATTTGGGATTTACTGTGATATTGATCACTAGAACTTGGATTTTTATATTTTTCAGGCAACTTATCTATGTGTATTCAAAGCATTGTTATTCTCTGCCTTGATGACAGAGAATAGAGGACCACATGTAAATGTTTGCTATTCTTTAGATCATCTTTTCTAAAGTTTCCTTGCTGAAAAGAAACATCCATTTTTAGCACTCCCTTCTAGTGCTTAAAATTAGCACATGTACTAACTAGCATTCCAAAATTATGTTTTGCCATTACTCCCACCTCTCCCTTTTGGATGTCTCTATTTTTATAGCTGTGTGTAAAGTCCACAATTCAGTTAATATATTTCAGGATACTTATGAAGTATTCAAATGGTATTTTGACGACATTTTTAGAAACCAGAAGTAAACGGAACCATACAAGTACCCAACAGTTCCTCACTCAGTTAAAATCTGGTGTTTAAGCCAATTGTGTAATTATAACTGTGGCTATTACTAGGGTCACATTATGACTTTTGGGACCCTCGGCGCTTTGCTTCTGTGGGCTCTGCCTCTATAAAAGTGCTAAATATTTTATTTTTATAACTGCCTTGGTACAAAGACTAATATGAGCCAGGATGGATTCATTGTTACACATTCATTATTTTATTCATTTTTCTCTTCTGATTTTGAAAGAAATTAAAATTAAGATTTTTATTGGGCCTCTAAAAGTATCATGAGCCCTCAGCATTGTGGTAACTCGGCCTAATGGAAAAGTCTGTCCTCCGTAGAATTATATTAGTTTCTCAAAAATAATCTTTAGGAAATCATCCTTTAAACCCCATTTCATTAAACATTTCACACTTCCACTTAGTTCTAGTTATTTGGTTCAAGCCTATATTCTTAAAAGGTGGTGGCAGTTTTTCTGATTTTGCATAAGGAAATAAAATATCTTTCCTCATTAATAAATTATTTACTTGCATATAAATTAGAGAGTTAAGGAATATAAGAACAGAATGATTTGTGTAGAAAATAAAATGGCTGTTACTGGTTTAGCTTTGATGTTTTTATTTTGTTCTTGTTTTAGTTTTATTTTATTTCCATTCAAATTTTATTCTTTGAGTTTTTTTTTTTATGTAATTTATTGTCAAATTGGCTAACATACAATGTGTAGAGTATGCTCTTGGTCTTTGGGATAGATTCCCATGGTTCATCACTTACATACAACACCCAGCGCTCATCCCAACAAGTGCCCTCCTCGTGCCTATCACCCATTTTCCAAAGACGGAGGGAGGCAAACCGTAGGAAACTTTTAAATACAGAGAACAAACGGGGGATTGACGGTGGCTGTGGGAGAGGGCAAAATGGGTGATAGTTTTGTTTTAAATCTTACCTTGGAGGAAGGGAGACTATTTTGCTCCTTCTTGGGATTTAGCTTCTATTTGAGAAGAAAAGGCAAGCCCTCGAGAGTTGTCACAGAAAGTGAAAGTAAAATTCTTACGAAAACTTTTAGAAATGTAAGCTTAAAAATACATTATGTACAAAAAACATTGAAAACCAAGAAATAAAAGCCAATCTGAAAAGGAAACAGGAAAAAAAAAAAACACAAAGAAGCAATGTCTTAAAAGAGAGAATCATCTTTAAACTGACAAGAAAGTGTTGATCATATGATGTCTTTACTGCTAATAGTCATAAGCGTCACAGTCTCACACTAAAATAATAACATAGTTATAATAATGGGATAACACTAAGGAATGGTCTTTTCTCCTTATCCATGCTTTCCTGGTACTTTTCCAATATGTTTTCCACTATATAGTATCTAATGTTAAAGGAGAGAAATATTAGGAAGCTCAAGGAATCTTTAAAAATCTGTAACTACTCTTCAGGTCGGTCAGAAAAGTAGGAAAAAACCATGAAGTCCTCTTCTTTTGGTGACAGGAAGTGTGATGTTTATCTTTGAGAAACGACGTTTGTAGTGGCTGGCGGGATGCGTGAATTTCATCCATATTTCTGTCGTTCCAGAACATGCTAGTGGAAATCGAGCAGAAGGTGGTGGCCCTATCGGAGCTGTCGGTCCACAATGACAACCTGCTGCTGGAGGGCAAGGCCCACACCAAGGAGGAGGCAGAGCAGCTGGCCGTGAAGCTGAGAACCCTCAAGGGCAGCCTCCTGGAGCTGCAGAGAGCCCTACATGACAAACAGCTCCTCATGCAGGTGAGGGCTCCAGCCACCCACAGTAGGACAGGGCCACAGCACCTCCCGGTCCTGGCTCACTGCTGCCGGCCTTCCCCAGCCTGGGGTCCATCAAGGGAGAGCTGGGGAATGATGCATACTTAGGTACACTTCCACTTTCCACAAACTTTGGCATAGGTTTTCCAATAGGTTTTGTAAGGACTGTTTGAATCTGTAGACCTGAAGATGGCAGGATAGGAAAACAAAAGAAAATGAAAACAAATACCCAAATTTAGCAGCTATGCTATTTAAAAAAATTTGTTTTTAAATGTTTGTTTATTTTTGAGAGAGAGAGACTGTGTGTGAGCAGGGGAGGGGCAGAGAGAGAGGGAGACACAGAATCTGAAGCAGGCTTCAGGCTCTGAGCTGTCAGCACAGAGCCTGATGTGGGGCTCGAACTCACAGACCGCGAGATCATGACCTGAACCGAAGTCGGACGCTTAACCGACTGAGCCACCCAGGCGCCCCCCCCCTTTTTTTAAATTTTTTTTTAACATTTTATTTATTTTTGAGACAGAGAGAGACAGAGCATGAATGGGGGAGGGCCAGAGAGAGAGAGGGAGACACAGAATCTGAAACAGGCTCCAGGCTCTGAGCTGTCAGCACAGAGCCCAACGTGGGGCTCGAACTCACGAACTGCAAAATCATGACCTGAACTGAAGTCGGACGTTTAACCGACTGAGCCATCCAGGTGCCCCACAACTACACTTTTTTAAAAAGTATTTAAACATAGGTCATAGATTAAGATATTTAATAACATTTTTTCCATGTTTCTTTCATTCTCCTACATTCTACTTTTCAGAAATACTCAGACTTTTTAATTTAGGGCTCATACCTCTAACATTGTCATATATTTCAGGTGAATTAAACATTTTTACTCTCATGTAGTGACCTTATTGTTCCCTAATAGTGATTTTCATTTTATATCACTGGAGCTTTTGGGGGATAATATTTGCCTAGTATATCCTTTAACTTTCCTTTGATCTCACCTTTCAGCGTCCTTAGGTTTTAGATTTGCTTCCTAAAAAAACATTTGGCTGTACTTTGTTGGTTTTAAACATTTATCTAATCAGAAAATCTCTGACTTTTAAAGGACAGGGTTAGTTCATTTAAATTTACTGTGATTACTGATATGTGTAGACTTCTATTAGCTTACTTTTTGGTTTTGGTTTTTGTTCTCCTCTTTTTATTCTTTTTTTCTTCTTTTCAACCTTTATTTTTAAGTGATTGAATAATTTTCCCCCCAATATCTACTCTTTACCACTCATACCTAAAAATTCTTTTTTTTCTTTTTAATGTTTATTTATTTTATTTTTGAGAGAAAATGCATGCACATTTGAGAACGGGAGGGGCAGAGACAGAGGTAGAGAAAGAATCCCAAGCAGGCTCTGCTGTGCCAGCATGGAACCCAATCTGTGAGATCATGACCTGAGCCAAAATCCAGAGTCACATGCTTAACCAACTGAGCGACTCAGAATCCCTAAGTTTAAGTTATTCTTAACTAAAATACTATGCTTTTGGATTGTAACACAAGGATACAAAATGTGAGAAAATGATTCCAGGTTTACCTGGAATACAATAAATGTGAAAATAACCGTAATATTCCAAAACTGAAGAGTTAGGAGCAGCTAATTTAATCTTACCATATATCAAAGTACGATATTACAATAATTAGAATAGTTTGACATCGGCCCCATAAATAGATGAACAAAAAATATTACAGAATAAATATTCCAGAAAGAGACCCCAGTATTTAAGGAAAATTGATTAATGGTAAAGGTAACATTTCAGATCAGTGGATAAAATAATAAGAAAGCAATAGGTGAACCACTTGAAATATGATAAAATCGATGTTTTATCCCATTCTTTACAGGAAGAAAAAAAAAAGCATTACAGAGGTACCAAGTATTTAAACCTGAAAAGTTCTGGATATATGGGTATTTAAAAAAAAAAAAAATCTTAGAATGGGAAGGATCTTTGCTGGTATGCCCCAAACCCGGAATTTTAGTTTCTGTAGGACCAAAATGAAAAATGAAACAGTTCTGTATGACCAGAAAAATGGAACTAAATGAAAAGACATAGACAAATAGAGAAGAAACTGTATAGATCACATGACAAAGAATTAATTCCCTTAATTTCTACAAATCTTTTGTAAATCAGTAAGAAGAGGTCACAGAATAGAAATATGGGCAAAAGTAGGAAGGGACCATTCAAATGAGGAGAAATACAAATGGACAAGGAACTAATGAAAATATATTTGGTTAAACATTGGTTAAATAAATGCAAACAAAGACGAAATACAGCTTTTCACCTTAAATTTACATACTTAAAAATGTACATGCGGGGCCCCTGGATGGCTCAGTCAGTTGAGCATTGGACTCTTGGTTTGGGCTCAGGTCATGATCCAAGGGTCGTGGGATTGAGCCCTGCATTGAACCCAGGGTCTGGCTCTGTGCTGAGCCTAGAGCTTGCTTAAGATTCTCTCTCTCTCTCTCTCTCTCTCTCTCTCTGTCTCTCCTCCTCTCCCCCTTTCTCCCCCTCTGCCCCTCTCACCCTGCTAGCATGCTCACTCGCTCTCTCTCTCTCTCTCTCAAAAATAAATAAATAAAACCAAAATGTGCAATCTGACTTTATAGATTAAAGCAAAAAGTAAAGCATTAAAAATATTCAAATTAGGGAGTAGGGAATATGCAGATTTTAAAAAATTAATTAAAAACTAAAAATATTAAAATTGAACAGAATGAGAATGCTTTTCTAACTGTAAAAGTTTATAGTAATATACTTGGTTGTATTAAAAAGTATTACTAATCTAATACATAATGCTTTTTTTTCCCCCCCTAATGGTGGTATATAAATGAACTTGACTTCTAAAGGAACCAAATCAGAGGGAGAGACTTCAAGGTTTCACATCTGGTAATAGTTATTATTTAGAAGGCTGTGATTGTGCCCTACCCCTAGAGGCAGGGAGGAAGGGAAGGGACAACCTGATACGCAGGTGGCACAGGTCAGGATTAAAAGGGGGTTGGCGGGGTGGGGTGGGAGGATAAGGGCACAAATTCCAGGCCCTCAGGGCCTGGGAAGGGAATATAAATGAGCAAAGCAGGCTCAGTCAGGGGCTTGGCAAGCTGGTCTCATGTCAGAGAAGCAGCAGTTACTGAGCTCCAACTATTGTCATTTAAGAGTTTACAAGCAGCATTGCTAGACCTTCCAGACAAGGGACATTTGGATTTATATCTAAAACATCTCCACTTAATTTTAAAACTTAGTGCCAAACAGAAGTCGGACTAAGTTCTTAGACCATCACTTTGGGGCTATTCTTTCAGTCTTCCCATCCTGGTATACCACCAGCAGTCAACCAGGTGACGTAGGGCAAGATCCTTGAACTTGGCCTCAACCTTTCTGACAGATCAGTTTTCTTACAAATCAGTTTCTCATCTGTAAAACAGGGATCTTAATAGTGTATTCAGGGGCTCCTGGGTGGCTCAGTCGATTAAGCACCTGACTTCAGCTCAGGTCATGATCTCATGGTTTGTGAGTTTGAGCCCCACGTCAGACTCTGTGCTGACAGCTCAGACCTAGAGCCTTCTTCAGATTCTGTGTCTCCATCCCTCTCTGCCTTCCCCTGTTCACTCTCTGTCTCCCTCTCTCTCTCTCAAAAATAAATAAACATTAAAAATTTTTTTGTCGTATTCAGCTTTTAAAATTCTGAGGATTTTAATGCAAGTAAGGCTCACAGTAAGTGCTCAAATAGCAGTGACTATAATAATGAACAACAACCACATCCTTTGGGAGGAAAGGAACTCCTGACATGCTGAAAAGTTAAGTTTGAGATGGCGCAGGGCAGGGCTGAGCTCCCTGAAAGCCTGGGTCCTCACACCCAGCAGATCCTTCCCATGGCCACGGGGATTCTTCATACTGAGTAAGATCCTGTCTTTGCCCACGAGTGGAAGGATTTGCTGAGGATACTGCTATAAAAAGTATAAATACTGGAAAATGTGGTAGCGTTTCACTGAATTGAAACTGATTATTGTTTGTTTTTAAGTATCTATGAATTCCCTCATCTTGAGTCTAATGAGTTTCCAGCATAGAAAATACGGATTTTCCTTTTTTTACAATTAGAGCCATTTGAAGAGATTATTTTTCCAACTGTAGGAATAACAGGAGCCCTGTTTACATTATTATTACCATGAGAAGGATCATTTGCCTTCAAAATTCAGAGTTGATCTGAAATTAACAAATGTTGATTGGGGAAAAAAAAATCTTCCATTGAACGTAGATCTCGGTGAGGTTGTACCCTCCACTCGGGGTTTGCGTGATTCAAGATGGCTGGAGTTGTGTGCCCATAAGCACACCATTTCTCAGTGCCACTTGCCTACAAAATGGTCATATCTGTCATGACTATACTTTTAACTAATTGGACTTCTGTATGTATCAAAGAATAACCAGTCCCTTTAGTTCCCCACCTACCCCAAATAGGTTCCTTCTCTTTGTGAAGGGACATAGACGTAAGGGCATGTAATGCTGTCTCCTAAACTACATGGTATCTTTCCTCATAAAAAGTTTAAGTTATTTTCAACACTATCAGCTTTTGAAGGAGCAGAAAGTTTACCCAATATAAATAATGAAATGCTTTATAAAGAAATGTTTTATTTAATGTTTAGCATTTCCAATCCTCACTAATCTTCTAAAGAATGTTCCTGGCAAAAGTGATTACTTTTCTAGTATTTCCAAATTAAACAGCTTATGTAGCCCCACCCTAGGGGAACTCTGGTGACAGGCTGCCTTACTTCCTATTTCCTAAGTAGGAGAGATGACGGGTTATCAAACCTTTTAGCACATAATTACCATTATTCTATTCCTTCTGTCAGTGCCTTCTCATCCCAAGGGGAAAGGGAATGAAATTTGAACTGTATTCTTAATCATTTTTTGTTTCCTGTGGTCCAAGTCTTATGTTTCAAAATGACTGAATCAGTCAAAGAAAAATTTACTAGCTGAAAAACGGAACCAAACCACATAGAAAATACATCCTAACATCTGCTTTTGATGCTTCTTAATTTTTGTTTCTCTAAAGCTGTGGATTCAATTAGTGAAATACGACTCCTCTTAGATTTTAAATCTTAGATTCTGAATATGTGTCTGTGCATGTAAAAGTAGTTAAGCTGTTCTTAAGCTCTAACATTTCAGTTGTCATTTTTCCAAGCAGAAATTTGGTGTGAGGAATTGGAAAAAAAAAAAAAAATCTCTCAGTTGGACAAGAGTAACCTGCGTAGAAGGGTGAGGTGGTGCCCCTAAAGAACTCACCACATGAGTCTCCAGGCTGGACTTTGAAAACAAACTTTTGCTAAAGAGCAAAGCAGAGGGGAAGTGAGTGGGTCCCACAAGAGTCAGCAGATCGTGGCCATGACCACTGTTTTGTCAGCTGGGACAGGTCTCACTGGGGACAGCTTTCAGCCTGGTACACTGACTTCCTTGGGGTCATTCTCTGCAGGTCCCTCTTGACCTGCTATTTCATCCTTACCAGAAGAGCCAGGATCTTGCAGACTTTATGTTGGGTATATGGTGCATTCTCAGATGGGAGAGAATCTGTTTCATGTGAAATTTACGGGCTTCAGTGCTGAAGAGTGCCCATGCACCCCATACCTCCCACCTTCAGGAAAATCACTGTTTATCTGTACGAGGCATTCCTGGGGGAGTGGGGTATATACTAAACTGGGTGTCACTGGTCTCCCATTCTGAAGGTCCTGTGAAATGCAAATTGCATACTTTAGACCAATGGCATCCCCACTGTTCTGTATGAGCCATAGTCTCTTGCTGGGAAGACGGATCATCTTAAAGGAAAGGAAGTTAGCTGTGAGCTAAGGTGGCTCAGAATCTGGGAGAAGATTATGTATAATATTACCTTTGGGGTTCACAGTTTCTGTGCATTCACTGTACTTCAAGAAGCGATACCAACATTGCAAAGTTCATGATCTCCACATTATCTCAAACACTTTGCAATTTAATCGTAAAATTCTAATGAAGAAGACAGAACGGTAAACAACTCCATGTATTTCCCTGAAGATTTAGTGTAGAATTCTGAAAATAAGAGGAAGAGAAGGGTCTTTGTGAGAAGTCACGCTGGATGACTGGAGCAGCCAGGTGCCATTCTTTGGTCAGATTTGATAGTGAAGATCCCAAGGTCTGGAGCCGGAGGGCAGGACTGCGCCTCTGTGGAAGCCACCTATAAACTGTCTTTCTCTGCCCTCACACTCCAGCCACACTGGCCCCTTCACTGGCTTGCTGTCTTTGAGATGCCAGATTTCTTTCCCCTCATGGTCTTTGCTCCCGCTGTTCCCTCTGCCTGGAGGGCCCTCCACCTCACCTAGGTCTTTGCCAGGCAGGCGGTTTCTCATCATTCAGGGCTCAGTGCAGTTGTCTCTTCTCCAGGTGTTTTCCCTGACCAGCCTAGGAAACCTTCCCCTTCACATTCTTTCTCTACCGCCCCCGCCCCCACCCCACTGCCACCCTTTTTTGTATGTTTATTTATTTATTTGGAGAGAGACAGAGACAGTGCAAGTGGGGGAGGGGCAGAGAGTGAGGGGGAGAGAGAGAGAGAGAGAGAGAGAGAGAGAGAATCCCAAGAAGACTCTGTGCTGTCAGTGCAGAGCCTGATGCGGGGCTCAAACTCATGAACTATGAGATCATGACCTGAGCTGAAACCAAGAGTTGGACGCTTAACCGACAGAGCCACCCAGACTTTCTAGTTTCATGTTCTTTGCAGCTCTTAACTTATCTTGTTTGTTTATTGTCTGTCTCCCCAGCAGGGCCCTTGTCTGGCTTCTTGGCAGAATATGCCTAGAACAGTGGCTGACACACAGCACATGCTTATGTAATAAGTAGTTAGTGAATGAGTTATATGAAGATTGTGTAATTTATCCTTTGACATATACATACATGTGAGGAGAAAGGCTCTCGTTCTGAACTGATGCCATCCTGGTAATGCAGTATTAGAGGGCCTTTCAAATTCCATCAGAATAATCAAGCAGGAAAGATGAACTCTTGCCTAGGTAATGAGTAATTACTCCTGTCTTTCTCCTTTAGCCAAACATTATCCAAGCCACCAGTGGCACCAGATGACAGTGGGGTCTGGTCTGGGTGGTGATAGTAGAGGAAGTGAGATCTAGAGTTATATTCTCATGGAAAACATCCTGGAATATCTGGCGACCACATCAGTCAGCTAAAAAGCCTAGCCTCTAAGTAGACAGTTTCCCCCTCAAATATTTGAGTATAATCATCTATTTATTGTTCTCCTTTCTGCAAATACCATAAATCCAATGGGTTTTGTGTTACCTTTTTTTTTTTTTTTTCCATTGTGGTTTCATGTCCGAATGGATCTACTTGGGTATCATTATACAGACCACACTAAAGTAGCATTTACTCCATTTGGTTAAGGTTTTTCTGTGGGGAGTATGACTCTTGAATTCTGCCTCATTAAAAGCAGGGAACAGCCCAAGAGAAGGAGGAGAGCCATGCCGACCTCACCGCCAGTCAGAGCCCCGGTGTCCAGGAATGGCTGGCCCAAGCACGGACTGCATGGGCCCACCAGCGACAGAGCAGTCTCCAGCAACAAAAAGTAAAGCATTTCTGACCTCTCTGCCAGGCAGACACCTTGAGAGAAATGTTTTAGATGGACAAGTTACTTCTGGACTAAACACAAAGCCCCCCTTTATCTTCTCTTTGGACAGAAACGAGGCGTGGCTGTTTCAGCGTACCTTCTTATGAGCACTAGAGTGGTTGGTCCTTTTCGTTAAGAAAAGCTTGTGCTCAGTTTACAAATCGCGTGACTCAATGATAATCTGCCTTATGAAGGGTACCTACCCTATTTTCACCTTTGCCCTAATTTGAGCCTATCTTAGGAAGGCCTTTGAGAATTGGCCAAAGCCTGAGTTCCATGTTTTTTAAAACTCTGTGAAAACTGCAATTTATTTTTCACTCTTATGTAGATACCATCACAGAATAGGATTGCAAATTATTGGATAGTGAAACAAACAAGCTTTGTTGAGTAAGAATGATTTCTCATTGATACCTTCTCATTGCTATGCTATGGGGCATAGCAAAATCTTTTATTTTCTCAAACAGAAAAGACATTTTTTCATAAGTAGTAAAAAAGCAAAACAAATCCATTGATTGTTCAATTTATCAAGGAAGTGGGGATTTCAAGGATTTGTCTCAGTCAGAATAGGCAGTATTGTGCACCACTTGAGGGCGCCATTGTCCAGCAGAATTTTTTTTCCTTTTTTCTTTTTTTTTGCCCCCCGCCCCCCACAGGATTTTTCGGATATCTTTTATCAAAGTCAAAGAAAGGTATAGAGTATTTTGGAGGCATGTTTGTGCATTTACCTAAACCACACCTTTTATGCAACGTCCAAACTTGTAAACTTAACTACAGGAGTTGTCTGAGAATTTTCGAGACATAGAACCATGATTATAGGGAATAATCACAAAGTACCTAATATTTTCATTTCTCCTTTTCCTTGAGCAGGAGTTGGAACAGGAATTAGCAGAGCAGAAGAGCCTCCTGCGGTCAGTAGCCAGTCGTGGAGAGGAAATTCTCACCCAACACTCAGCTGCAGAGACCTCTGCTGGTATTGGGTATGTTTCAAAACACTTTCTCCCAACTTGCCCTGATTGGAAGAAATGTAAACGTCTCACTCAAAACTTTATTTTAAGCATCTGCGAAAATTTAGGCATTTTGTTTTCACTTTATGATATTAAATTTACTTGCATTTAGAACCTTTGCTGTGCAGCGTGAATGTAGCTAGTAATTATGATGGCTGATGGCCGACTTGTTTGCCCTCTTTCCAGGATTCTGAGCATGTCTATCCAAAGAAGATGCTTATGATTTTATTTTTTATTATTTATTTATTTATTTATTTATTTATTTATTTAAAGTTTGTTGATTTGAGAGAGCATGAGCAGGGGAGGGGCAGAAGGAGAGAGGGAGATAGAGAATCCTAAGCAGGTTTGGCACTGAGCCTGAGGCTTTATCTGACAAATGCAAGATCGTGATCTGAGCCAAAATCAACAGTCAGATGCCTAACCAACTGAGCTACCCAGGCACCCTAAGTTAATTTTTTAGAATCAAATAAGAAATGCATTCTAAAGTCAGGTCCAGTGTGTTTCCAACTCAACGATTATAACCAACTGCAAAAGTGTTTTCTGTAAAAGAACTTGTCTATCCCAGCATCACTCTGAAAAATACATGCATGTGCCTTCTACATGTCTTGATTTTTCTTGATGATGTGTGTCTATAACTTCTACATGGAAAGTCATTGAGTTTTGAGGACTGGTTTGGAATGTGAGACTGAAAGTCTCATACACAGAGAAGTGTTAAAAGAAAAATTAAGGAAGTTGGAGAATTTTCAACTTGAAGATGCTGGTTTAAAAGGCAGGAAGGAAAAGGAGCCACAGCAGAGTTGAAATCTCCCTGCGTTTTGAGTCCCGCCTGGGTTTTACACCAGCTCTACAGATGTTACTGTGGAAAAGTAACTCAACTCTGAACTTCAGTTTGCTCATCTCTAGGATTAGAGTGATAATTGACCACCTCCATTTTAGAAGGGTTACGAAAGCAGTAGATACAACTGAGAGAATATGTATGGAAAGTTTAAAATCCAAAACGTTAAAAGTAAGTTTCAGTGAAACCTCTGTGTTCATGTATTATAAAGGTTATAATTTAGTAGTATCCTTTGACAACCATAATGTGGCAACTAGCTTTAACTCCACTGACTCCAGTGTTGTTGTTTCTGAACATTTGTTTGGAGGAAATAACCTAAAGGAGGGAAATACATATTATGGAGATGACTTTTGAAATATTATTTATAATACCAAATAATAGAAAAGATGGAAATACCTACCAGTATAAAAAAGCCTAGGAAAAATTTTATGCATATGTAATCTTAACAAAAAATTATATAACAATACCAGAAAGTGTGTATGTGATTCTAAGTTAAAATATGTTATAAAATTGTATGTATAGTACATGTGTGGGCAAAAAATAGACTATAGAATGTAGATTATCAAAACCAACTTTGGAGGGGCGCCTGGGTGGCTCAGTTGGTTATAAGCATCCAATTTGGGTTCAGGTCATGAGCTCACAATTTGTGAGTTCGAGTCCCTCATTGCACTTTGCGCCGACAGTATGGAGCCCTTTTGGGATTCTCTCTCTCTCCCTCTGGCTCTGCCCCTCCCCCACTCTCAAGCTTTCTCTTTCTCAAAACAAAGAAACAAACAAACAAACAAAAAAACCCAACTGACTTTGGAGAGGATAGAATTGGAGATTTTTCTTTTTTTTTGTTTGTTTGTTTGCAGTTTAGTCGACGCTCATGTAATGTTACTGACATATAACATCAGTGTTGACTATATGTATAAATGTGTATATTTACATGTGCAGAATGATAGAAACCAAACTACAAGGCAATTGCAATAGACATTATGACATAATATATAGGAATTAGTATGTCATTCGAGAAAAGAAAAATGAAACAAAAAGTAAAAATATTGATAAAACTAATATATCAATTTAAAAGAGTACAAATGGAAACTATTATGACATCAATAGTCAGGAATTCCATTAAAATACCCTTGAAACTGTAAAAATTGTGTTAAAATAATAAAGGAGTTTTAAAAATCTTGATTGTTTATCATGCTTAAAAATGCTGATAAAGCCATAAATACGTGTGACTGTATAAATCCAAAAGGAGAGATGCTGTTCCTTCCATGCTGACTCTAAGTCAAGACTTGCCTTCACTTTTCATTTTCTATTCTGTTTCCAATTCTTCTAAAGCATTTATTCATCTTTCATAATTTTCTGAATATTTTTGCCAAATCATATTTTTACAAAGAACCCATTCACACATAGCCTCCTCATCATATGAATAGTCACAAAAAGCAGAAGTAGGAATCTTCTGTAACTTTCTTGCCATGATATTTTTCTTTCCTTGGCCTTTAGCTTTGGAAAGGGTCCAAGTGAAAGACAAACAACTATAAATTCCTGTCTCAAATACAAAAATATTTTAAAGAGAAATTTGCAGGGCAATACTGCCTTTATACACAAGATGCACTTTACAGACTGATTATGTATTTTTAAAGTTTTATACAAAATCTTTAGAAAAGTCAATCTGTTTGATTACAGTTCAGCCATGCGCTTCAAGCCTCTGGGTAAATAAGGCAAACAAACAAACAAATGTAAATTAAGCAATACCCAGAAACCAAAAAAAAATGTATGTATTTTTTAAAAGAGCAAAATAACATTGCTAGGGAAAATAAAACTTGTATTCAGACTTTAACTTATTAGCTGATTTCTAAGACTATCATATATGAATTGGTTTATGTAATAAAACCCCAATGGGAGGGGCATGGCTTGCTTCATGGGTACAAATTTAATATGTAAAGAATAAGTACGACGTGATATACAGAAGCATTGATGGAGGGGCCTTCTAAGATAAGGAAACTCAATTGGATATTAATATAAATATCAAAGGGAAAGAATATTTTTCAGGGGAAATGAAAGGCTTGTTCTAATCAAAGACAGATTTGCTGGTGGCACTTTATATGTGTCAATGATTAAGTAAAACAATATAAAAATTGACTATCCTCTGGTCTTGTACTAAATTATTATGCAAATATAAATGAATTAAAAATGATGCATTACAGGCCATTACAAAAGACATCACAATAAAGAAATTCAATTTCGTAAGAAATTTAAAACTTGCTTTTTGTTTAAAAAGCATTTTTAAAAAAACACACAGAGAAGTGCAGAGACTAATATGATAAACAGAATTAGATATACCAACTTGATTTTAGCACGTTTTCACTTAATATTTTTAAAATCAATCCATGCTGATACATATAGATCTAGTTCTTTCATTTTAACTGCTTAATAGTATTTTATCTTGTGAAAATAGTTCACCCATTTTTTTATTGATGGGCATTTACCTTCCTGCTACTTTTTTTTTTTTTTTTTTTTTTTTGCTATTATTAGTGTTGTTGAACTTAACCTTCCTGTGTGTCTCTAAGTGCACAGGCGGGGGAGATTCTCTATTGTATTCTAGAAGTAGAACATCTTCATTATAGCCTTATAGATAACTTTAAAATTTTTTTTAACATTTATTTATTATTGAGAGAGAGAGAGACAGAGCATGAGCATGAGAGGGACAGAGGAGGGGGAGACAGAGAACCTGAAGCAGGCTCCAGGCTCCGGGCTGTTAGCACAGAGCCCAACATGGGGCTTGAACCCACAAACTGCGAGACCATGACCTGGGCCGAAGTCAGACGCTTAACTGACTGAGCCACCCAGGCGCCCCAAGATAACTTTTAAAGGCTTACTTCAGCAGACTTACCGAAAGAAACTATTGTATTCATTACTTATTCTGAGAAGAGTAGACTTTGGGGTAGTGTATAGTATTATCCTGCCAATGAACTTGTTATTATTATTATTTTTTTTTACCTAAGCAAAAGTTCTGTCGAAATATTAATTACTATCTAGCATGTCTTTCAGATGACATGGTTCTAGTTAGGTCTTTAAAACTCCTGACAAATGAGGATCTACTGGAACTTGGGTCCCCCAGACTATAATCATTAGGTACCATTTATTGAGTGGCTATTATGTTTGAGGTAGGGTCATAGGCATTATGCCTGTCTTCTCTAAATGTAATTCTCATATTTTTGCAAGATAGATACTGTGTTCATTGTAAAGAGGAGATAATTGAGGCTCTGGGGAGTGAAGCAGATTACTCAAAATCACAAATCTAATGTGCTGGAGCAGAGATTCCCACCCAGATCTGTCTCACCCCCAAAGCCGACGTCCTTCTCTGATGCCACCTGCTGCCTGTCATTAAAGATGATACTTCAGTACCTTCCTTCCACCCTCTGTACTTCTATTCCATGTCCTGAAACCTTGTCTGGAGCATTTTCTTTGGACACAGGATAAAAACTCTCAATAGACTAAGCAACATTTTTAGAGTTTTTAGATTGCTTTGCAGGCTGTTTGTTAAAGGACAGTAGTCTAATTGTATGTACCCTTTCCCATTCTAAAAGTTACAGTTATTTTTTATCTTTAATACTGAGCTGTTTTCAATGAATTGTTGGGTTATTGTGCTCATAGTTCAGTTAATATGAGAATATAATTATTTGTCTCAAGTTTTCTATTTAACTGATATTTTTAAAGGGTAAGCTAATGACTACAATAATCTAGTTCCAATTTTAGAGGCCAGATTTAGTGTATACAATAAGTTTCCTAGAGCTTAATGCCTTTTTGCACACATTGTAAACTTAGATTATTTATTCTTCTAATAGCGAAAAACCTGATGTGTTATCCCAGGAGTTGGGGATGGAAGGGGAGAAATCAGCCTCTGAAGACCAGATGAGAATGAAATGGGAAAGCCTACATCAAGAATTTAGTACCAAGCAGAAACTACTACAGAATGTTCTGGAACAGGAACAAGAACAAGTGGTATCCCAACGTTTTGCTTTTATATGTTAACCGATACAAAAGATGGATAGCTTATGCAAATAGAATATAACTGTGCAGTAATCTATGCATTATCATTTCTAAAATGAGATGTAAGTTACTCATATTTTTCTTAACAAGCATATTTCACATTTCCCTAAATAATTATGTATTTATATGTGGAAATTTATTTGATTTCTAGATACTGTTTTTCTGAGAGATGATTAATAGCTGATGACTCATTAGAATAAACCATTAAATTTTTAGTGCCCCCCTTTTTTTCACTACCTTGAGAATTAGGGTTGCAAATCAAGGATACATACATCTAGGACAAGAGAAACTCAACACAATTGGTTATTTTCTGGAAGTAAATGGTCAAGTTATCTTATTTTCCATTGCTGTTCCCACTATTTAATAGTGTCAGAAGATCTTAATGAGAAGCATATTGGTACCTCAGTGGATCCAAGAGGAAGGAGAAGCCAGTGGTCAGCTAGAGTGGTCACTGATCCACCTGTAGGCTTGTTCCCAAGATGGGTAGATACTGTGTAATGTTGGACTTGGTTTCACCATGCAAGGCACATCCAGTGGAATTGAATACAGCTACAGAAGGTTCCAGGTAGATAATAGCTATTAGTTCACTATAAGCAGAGCCAGAGAATAGTTCAGAGTCAGAGGAATCCACCCTGGAGAGAGCTAGTACATAAGGTGGGAACCCAGGCAGGCCTGCAATATTTACCACAACTATGGCCCAGGATTTTGAAGCTAGAAGCTTAATCCTGGGTTCTGGGCCAGCAATGCTCATCTGGGCCATTCTTTGATGCCAGTATTATCACAATAAAGTCTAGGTCCTTTACTGTGGATCTGAGGAAGCTGTTGTTTGCACTCCTCTGACTAGGACTAGCTTCAGGGCTGGGAGAGACTGAACCCAGAAGTGAAAGGGTTTCAGTAACTGCAGGGCATCTGGGGAAGGAAAGGCAGGGGCTGACAGAGCAGGCACGATAAAACAGGTACGGCTTGTCAGGATTACCTGAGATACGGTAATATTCAGGATACGGCCTGAAGGTCACAGTGTGTCCCCTTATCTGTGGGGAACCATGTGTTAGTGTTCCGTAGCCATTCCTGTCTACCTCATTTCACAAACCCTTATGGAATGCCACCCTTTCTTACTCCTCTACTCTGGCCAGGAGTCTTCTTTGTCACTGTCCACAGGAATAGTCACCAACACCAGCCCTGGGGAACATAAAGCATTCCATTTGTGGAGGTAGTTATCGCAGAATCATCTTCTCCCCTGACAAGTGGTGCCTCATACCTTTTGCATTGACCTCCTCCCTGTTTAAATTAATCCTTCTTCACATCCTTGATCAAATATTTCTAATACTTACAGCCTGAATTCTTGATTCCTGACATAGCTTTCCTGGACTTGACTTCTATCTCACCTTCATGTTAGAGTATTTCCCCATGCCTTTGACTGTATGGGATATTTACAGTCTTTCCTGACTATCCTAAGTCAGACAAATCTAAGGCATTTGTAGGCATATTCATGTTTCCTTACTATTTTCCATTCATTAAATGCCCAACCCCTGGAATCTACCTATTGTCCATCCAGCCTAAAGTATCTGTGTGATTCATCCAACATTGCAGACTTCCTGGGTGTCTCCTCCATTACCCACTCTTACCTCAGAGACCTACTTTTTCTGTCCATTCCTTGGTCACCCCAACATCTTCCATGTGAGCCTATTGGAAAGGCCCTGCCTGCTGCCACCAACGTTCCCACATGATTCCTGGACAGTTAGAAGTTTACGTTCAGGTTCATATCTCATTGCCCTTTGGAATTGGAAAAGGAAAGCATTGAATGTACTTTATTTTATAGCATTTTTTGCATTTGAGTGCTTTCTTTCTATAATTACTGGTCATTTGTCCTAAGTACCTCCTGGGTGGTTTTCTTCTCTTTGGTGTGAAGAGGAAAAAGGTGAGGAAGAAGTAGTTTGAGAGTTTCCAACAAGAAAGGGGATGATCATTTAGTGAGTATATTTGGTGTATTAAGTGTTATTACTAGCAACACTCCGGTGAGGTTGACCTTATCTCTACTTTGTGGATCTGTAAACTAAGGCTTGAAGAGATTAGATGATTTCTCAGGGTCTCGTGGCTGAAAAGAGGCAGAGCTGGGATTTGAATGCAGGTCTGTCCAACTCCGAGTCCCTCCCCCATTCCTAGGAACTGTAACCCAACCAAGGAAATAGTTTATACATTTCTGAGAAATTAGGCAACCATGGTAGGCTCCATAAGCAGGAATTAAAAAGGAAGCTGAAGTAAAAAAAAAAAGTAGAAAGCCATTGTAGTAGGTGTGGAATTTAAGGTGATAGATTTTAAAGGGTTTGTGGTGGATGTTCTAGCTACAGCAGGAAATGAGTTGGGCATGTTTAGAGGATAATGAGTAACCAGCCTGAAAGGCAAGGTGAGAATGAGACATTCTATAAATTATGGGAGCAGGGTTTGTTTGGAAACATTATTCAAAAGTTTGAGTAGTAAGCGGTATCATGTCCTTGTCAGGGAGACACTGTGTGTGCCTGTAAGAGTTTAGGAGAGATGAAGTGAATAGGCATCAGCCTAGGTCTGGTATCTAGGAGGGATGATTTCATCATGAGTAGCTTGAAACCAAGAAGACCAGTTGAGAGGAAGGCTGTGATAGATTTCAGGCATTTTTCCCACTAGTTTTGTTGTTGTTGTTTGTTTGTGTGTGTGTTTGTTGTCCATCAGTGGAAATGTTACCATTAATTTGGTCACCATGTGTTAGTAGACATGGTATGTTGAAGAAGTCATATTTCTCTAGAAGAGGTTTCTATAAGGACGGTTTTTCCAGCATCTGCTTCAATGTGCAATTCTAAATGACGAAACCTGAACATAGTACGTGGGCTCTTGAATAAGTGCCCCTGTTTTCCTACAGCTCTACAGCAGGCCAAATCGGCTCCTGTCTGGCGTGCCACTGTACAAAGGGGATGGGCAGACCCAAGACAGATCTGCAGTGACGTCTTTACTGGATGGATTGAACCAGGCGTTTGAGGAGGTTTCGTCCCAGGTAGGGCTACACTGTTGGTCTGTTCATGCATCTTGGTCTCCGTGAGGTTGGCCCACCTTTGGGCATGAACGGCGGAGACCCTACACTAGTGATTAGCCCTGAAAGGCAGAGCCACTGCACCATGGCATCTCATCCTGGTATTTTTCTTTGATGCCTCAGACACTGTGATTCATTCCGTGTTCCCCTCTTTTTTCAGGGCGGGGGGACAAAGAGGCAGAACATTCACTTGGAACAGAAGTTATATGATGGGGTCTCAGCTACCTCTACATGGTTGGATGATGTTGAGGAACGCTTATTTGTTGCCACAGCACTTTTACCAGAAGAAACCGAAGCTTGCCTCTTCAACCAAGAGGTACGTTTGGCAGCTGGGGTCTGTGAATATGTGATATTACAAAGCACTTGAAGTTTTGGTATTGGATAATTAATGTATAAGGAAGGTCAAATGTAAAGTAGTTCTGGTAAAGTACAAATCAGGCTTATTTCCAAGCAGCGTAATGCAGAAGAGAACTGCCTAATGAGAGTTGCATGTTTATTCTTTATCTTGTGTATGTAGCAGGAGGAAAATAATGGAGGACTCTTTGTAAAAAACTTGTTGTATATCACAGATTTTCTACATATGAAACACAGGCTAAAAAATAGTGTATGAGTTTCTAAATAGCCCTTTACAAATCTCATTTTTCACCAAAGACATATTATTATTAGCTAATGATATAAAGTTTCTGAGAAAAATCTCTCCAACAGCAACTTGCCTAATATTTATAGATGTGAAAGTGATTCATCTTGCCTTTGATAGAATTATTGCTGAATAGTAAGGGAGATGTATATAGTGGACTTTCTGTGAGGAAATGACTTGGTTTGTATATCAATTCTTGGATGTAAACATTGAAATATGCTTTCTCTTTTATCAACCCTAGACTCTTGCCAAAGATATTAAGGAAATGTCTGAAGAAATGGATAAGAACAAGAACTTGTTTTCCCAAGCATTTCCAGAGGATGGTGATAACCGAGATGTTATTGAAGACACTTTGGGTTGTCTTTTGGGCCGGTTATCCTTGTTAGACTCAGTAGTGAATCAGCGATGTCATCAGATGAAGGAAAGACTTCAGCAAATACTAAACTTCCAGGTAAGACATTATCAAGAGACACTTGACCATTCTCTAGCTATATTTGATAATAAGCAGGATGTCTTAATGAGGTATGATATAAACCTTTTTTTTTTCCCCGCAAATGTACCCTGAAGAGCAGGAACATTACAGCAAAACAAGGGAATAGAACCCTAGGATTAGAACACTAAGAGTTTTATGTTCCTAGAAATAGAGGGTTGAGAAGACCAGCCAACCAAACTAAGGGCTGAAAGGGACTTTATATTCAACCAATAAGTCATACGACTATAGTTATAACTTCCAATTGATAATAGTGAAGTGTAAAAACATATGACCAAAGAAACATCAGGAAGTGCCACAGTACAGAACCCCAGACTCCAGTGCTTAGGAGCCATTGAAAGTGACCATGGCCTAGTTACTTCTTACCTGTGTTAAAAATGTACAGTGACTTCCCAATCCTAACTCTGGAGACTTTGTGCCTTTCAGCCCTAGACTAGAGTTCTGATGCCAGCTGAGTAATTGTCTGTTTATGAAACTTTTCCTTTGACTGTAAACTTCAGCAAATGCAAAAAGCCACTGATAAACTTTGAGTTGATTTTCATGCCTAATAAAAAGCATTCTTCGGGAATACCTAAGTTTTAATTGAGCTTTATTTTCAACAAACATACAAGATTTATAAAATAGATACATGTAATTAGGGCCAAGAGTTTGGTACAAATTTTGATTTGTAAAAAATTACTGTTAAAATGTCCAGAGTAGCATCAGACAAGAAACAGGGAGTTTTCTAGACATTCACCTAGAGGGACAAATTATCGTTGCTTTCCAGCAGTTTGTATTCTTAAAAACTACAAAGTAAAATTATCAGAAAAAATTGTGTATCGTTTTGTTATTCACACAAAAAATTCACACATATTATTGTCTTCAGTCTTTACAACATACCTATTAGCTAAGCATTGTTCTAATATTCATTTGCAAAGTTAGAAGAGAAAAATTAAGGATAGTCTCTAAAACCAACCATCTTGGGTTCAGATTCTGGCTTTGTTACCTACTGCTCTACATACCCTTAGCTGCCTTAGTGTCCTCAGCTATTAAGCCACACCCATAGTAATTGTCTCTTGGGATTTTGTGAGTATAAAGTTAGTTAAAATGTGTAAAATACTTTCAACAGTGTCTGAAACATAGTAAGCACTCAGTAGGTTTTGTTATTGTTGTTAATAGTAGTATTCATTATAACACATGTAGAATCTGAAACCAATATAAAGGTTCACTTACTTCTCCAAGACTATTCAACCACCAAAGGAGCACCTGGGTGGCTCAGTCGGTTAAGCATCCGACTTTGGCTCTTTCCATGATCTCATGGTTTGTGAGTTCGAGCCCCGCGTCAGGCTCTGTGCAACAGCTCTGAGCCTAGAGCCTGCTTCAGATTCTGCATCTCCTTCTCTCTCTGCCCTTCCCCAACTCGCACTCTCTCTCTCTCTCTCTCTCTCTCTCTTTGTGTTTCTCTCAGAAGTAAATAAACATTAAAAAAATTAAAAATTAAAACTAGAGCCAAGAGTTGACTCAAAGAATATTTTTATGTTTTATATTGTTAGGGTGCCAACAGGGGATATGGAGAATAGTATTCCTATTCAAGATATATTTTGAAGGCAGAATCAATAAGGGTGCATTTGTGTGTGGTTTAGATGTGGAGCATGTGAAAAAAGGGCACTGAGAGGCTCAGGTTGGCAGGTCTGGTGGATAGCAGTGCCATAGACCAACGGGCAAGGCTGCGTCACTGGCTGGACATAGATGGGCTATAGAATTAAGATACTCAGGTGAAGAATCACAGTACACATTTGGCTATCAAGTCTGTGGCTTAGAGGAATGGCCTGGACTAGATATGTGTGTAGGTTATGTTGGGTAGTACATAGAGAGGAAAGCATATTCCACTTGGAATCAGAAAAGTTGGGGGTGATTATTTGGGTATTTTGTTTTGGATGTGAGATCTGATTGCATGTTCAGGTATACTCCATCTGTCTAAAATCAGCAAAATTGTTGGGCAACTTATGGAATCTTGTTTCATTACTCTAAAATTCACCTTGCCCAAAATAATAGGCCGAGTTTCAACAGCATTCTGGTCTATCAGCCGTGAGCGAGGGGGTTTGAAAGTACAAATGTGTGTATCACTCGGAAGCATATTTCCCTTTTCAAATTACATTTGCTATGATAGTGTGTTTAGTACTTTAAAATTTTTATTGGTAATTATAGCCAGTCAGAGTAAAATATGAACTAAGCATGAACACTCTGGAACTGATTTTCCGTAGAGAACCAAGAGGAGAACATGTAATCATGAAATTCTCTTTAAATCATGTTCTCTATTTTTCTCCTGCCAACAAGTTTCTACTTGTTGGTGGCCAGCTCATGAACAACAACTGACATTTCAAAATGTTTGTGTTCCAATTTAATGGAAAGAAATAGTTCCAGGGCTAGAGTAATTAAAGGTCAAGTCACAAACCATTGTGTTTTACTTTGCACCAAGCACCTGGTATATTGTCAGTGCTCAGAAGTTAATGGAATGATATGCCTTTGTTTTCCATTTAACTTTTGAGTATCAGCTTTTGCCAGAATATGAACATTATCCTATACTCACGGACAATCTGGAAGTACGTGTTGATGTAATGTAAATGTATCTTATCTCCATGGAATCACAACAAGTCAGTTATCAACTGTTCTGTTAAAAAAAGTTTTTGCCTATAGACTTAACCCCAAATAAATTTAGTGGACATTTTTATAATTGAGTATTTTAAGTTATTTAAAAACTAAAAAAATGAAAGCATTCTTTATTAAATGGATGAGGCAGCACATAAAACTCGAAACCTTCTGTATACCTGTTTGTCAAAAAGCAAGAGTCCTGCCTCTTTATGTCCTACAAGCAATGCCAATGACTGTACAATAAAGCTTGTGATGTCTGATATGTGTGCAGTGTAGACCTACCTTAACTGGCTGCCGTGTTCCACGTGTAGTAACAAAAAATGGTTACAGTCTTCGGATTTTCATTTTTAAGAAAATGTCAGCATTCATATGGTTATTAATACATTCTAAAGTCTTTTATTTAGTAATTTTTAAATCAGTCATATTATCTGCCTTACTGTCTTCTTGACTGGCTCCAGTCAAGTGAGGCCTCCAGAAATGTGAACTCAGTTTTCCATTACCTTGAGTCGAATAAAATTAAGGCAGAAAATATGCTATTAAATGTGTAAACATGATGTACAGGAAATATATCCACAATCTTCGTTTCTTTCTTTTTTTTAAGTATTTACTTGGGTAATCTCCATACCCAATGTGGGGTTCGAACTCACGATTCTGAGATCAAGTCGCATGGTCTTCCAACTGAACCAGCAGGTGCCCCCACAATCTTCATTTCTAACTCATGATATATTATTTACATTTATCTACTCATTTAGAAGAACTGCGTTAATGTTCTAAGTATATGTAGCTAGTAAAGACTTTTTCTTTTGAATCTGTTCAAATGAATGGAAAACATCTTTTCCTAGGCATACAAACAGATAAATATGTCATCGTTCTAATGGCCCACATGGCCTCCCCCTGAGCACAGTTAAATAATACAAACAGTGCTATAATTCATAAGCAGCAACGTTGTTTCTGGCATCATTTTTTCAGGGCTGTTATAACAGTCTCCTAGTGAATCCACAACTAGGTTTGCAGACTGGTTTGGGTTTTGGTGAGTGACAATTATTCCCTCTTAGGATCTAATGCTTTTCTCCAATGTTCGTGTTCAGTGTAATTTTTTTTCTTTTTTTCTTTTTTAAAATTTTACTGCATAGTTCACTCACTGTTTTGTTTTCTAGCTTTGAATTTTGTGTTACAAGGCTGGCACACATCCTGAAAGATGTTTTTTCTTTCTTGGCATGATTATCCTTCTCCTTGTAGATGGTCAGATTTTTGCATCTTGGTGATGTGTCCTCGTATATGTATCGTCAGCTCCTGGTGAAGGGGACGTGATGAGTCTGACCTCATCCTCTGCCAAACAGCCAGCCCATCATATATGTTTGCTGACCAATAAGAAACAGAAGCTTATTTGCTGACATTTCAGGGAGAAAAACTAGAAATTGTATCATTCCAAGTTTGTTCCAATTCATTATTCCCTGTAGAACTGAGCACCAAAATTGTGATCGTTATCTTTCTTTTCGTATAACTATAACACAACATAAATATATTTGGACTTTCAAGTGAGTAATCTTTATGAACAAAAGCCTTTGCTAAGGTCTTTTTGTGTTGTCTTTTCATATGTCTTTGGTCATCGTGGATAAGATTTATTTTCTACATTCCTGGGTGGCTTTTTATAAGCTTGTGCAAATTCTCTGAAAATAGGAGAAAAAAGGAAGTGAGAGAGTGAATGAGGGGAGAGGGGGAGAAAGGAATTATAGTATTCTTAAGGAATCACATTTTTTCCCAAATAAGGGTAACACCTATAGGTGGTTTTAGTAAATAGAAGTCTTTAGTGTGATATTTCCACTACAGTGTTTAAATGTGCACCTTTATTTCAAACATGTCAAGAAGATTAGGGTGACTAGTATTGCCTTTTATTTGCATACCCAATTTCCATTTGTGTTATGTTGGAAACGGTAAATTCTTTAAAAGCCCATTTAACACTTTAAGATAAATTGTCACCAGTTTTTTTTCCTTCCCACAGGACAGTATTGTTTCTTTTGGGCATTAAATTCCTACACCTGTATGTTATTTCTAAGAATGCGTGTAATATTTACAGCTGTTTCAGATTCCCTGTTAGATGTGTTAATTCTCCCTATTTACTTTCCTCTTTAGAATGATCTGAAGGTGCTGTGTACATCACTGGCCGACAGCAAATACATCATTCTGCAGAAACTGGCAAATGTGTTTGAACAGCCCGTGGCAGAGCAAATTGAGGTACTTACACAGGAAGAGTGAATGCAGAGAGTAAATCTGATTTACTAAGACATTTCAAATATTCTGTGAAAGATTAATGGCTCATTACAGCATTTTTGTTGGTCATACATTTTGTCTTTAAGTGCTGGGTTTGAGTGACTGGCCAGGTTCCGTGGAATCTGTCCCTCGCTTCTGTATGGAACTAGGGAATAGGAGATGGCTAGAGGTGTCAGTGACAGATGCTGACCCGAAGAAGTTTGCCACCTAACAATGAGATTAGACATGAGCCTCAAAGACCTAGGACAGAAAGTCAAACTGTCCTGGGGCGATTCCAATGAAGCACTAATGGACATTCAGAAGAAGGGCAGATTGCCTCCAGCAGGGTAGGATCGGGGGAATTTTGTAAAGGAAAATTTGAACCAGACTGAGAAGTTTGGGCACACAGAGACTGGGAAGAAAGATGTCCAAGTAAAGATGACAGCAAGAACAAAGGAATAAATGTTAGACAATTCAGAGCACTTCTGGAGAAAAGCAAGGAATCCTATTTAGCTGACTTTATGATGAATGAAAACAACGGAGGGGAAATAAGTTTGGATGAGTACATTTGTGGCAGCTTGTAGATTCTTTAGCATGTCAGAATATTTGGACTTTCTTCACTTTTCTCTGAACTTTATTGATTGCATATCTCATTAGTTAAAAAGATCAGCACACACCATAAGTATTTGTGTGTTTACTTATTTATGAGTTATAAGCAGGTACTGTGTTAGAAAGCATACACAAAAATGAAAATTCGAAAGAATATGGTTGAATGTAAGTGAAAGACATAGCGTTTCACCCTCACAAATCATCTCATACACTTTTTTGGGTACTTGCGCTCACCCTGGAGACCACTGGCAGTGGAGAGTCACTGGGGATGTTTGAAGGTGAAAGTGAATGTCAAGGCCAGATCCTGCTCCTGGGTGGTGGACAGGACATTGCCAGGTCAGGAAGCAAGATACACCTCAAGAGGCTTCACTGAGCTTTACTGATGAGAAGGAAGGAGAATTCTAACTAGTGTGATGTCACTGAAAACAAGGAGGAGAAAAGAAATGGAAAGGATGTTACATAGTATCTCCCATTTCATAAGCTAAATAATTTGAAAAGTGTGTGTTTTAATGGAATTTCTTAACCTAATTTCAGTAGACCTCTAAGGGTTCTATGAGTAGACTACAGAGAATTATCCGTGATACAGATCCGAAATATTTCTCTAGATAGAAAGCCAGATCTATCTGTCCATCCATGGGAGACATCACCTAAAATAATTTGCAAAACTATATGTGAATGTCCATTTTTCTCGATCAGAATTTCATCTGTTTTTTTAAATCCCTCATTTTCCTCAAATTAAAAAGCATTCTTCTGTGTCCTATCTTCTACCTAAAAGGAACTTTTTAAAATTTATACTTTTTAAAAATTTTTTGGCTTTTAACATACCTGATTACAAAAAAAAAAAAAAAAAAAAAAAGATTTCAGCAACTATAGTGATGGTTTTCCTTGAATTTCTTTTTTTTTTTTTTAATGTTTATTTTTGAGAAAAAGAGAGACAGAGCGCAAGCAGGGGAGGAGCAGAGAGAGAGGGAGACACAGAATCTGAAGCAGGTTCCAAGTTCTGAGCAGTCAGCACAGACCCCAACGTGGGGCTCAAACTCACAAACCGTGAGATCATGACCTGAGGCGAAGTCGGTCGCTCAACTGACTGAGCCACCCAGGCGCCCCAATTTTCCTTGAATTTCTAATGTGAAATATAGGACATGTATGATCACAAGTAACATTTTTTACTAATTATTGACCAATATCACTAAAGTGAATTCCACAGATAAAAATAAATAACTATACCATTTTTTTTGAATAAGGGGGAAAGTGTGCTAATTCCATCCTACCCTCGGTTAAAAAGGTAATAATAGCAGGAGGCATGAGAGTGACACCTCTCGGTATATTCATCTTTTGAGCCATGTCATTCTGACCTTGAACAGACATGTCCCCATAAGCCTGACTTCCAGGGACCTCCCTTTACCATTATTCTGAGGATTTCCGTCACTTCTCCCTCTGTTGGATATTTTCTTTTCTGAGTCTCAAGTCTGTCTTTATTGTATGGCTTCCTTGTTTTGTTAGTACATATCCTTACTAAGAAAGGATGCATACTGGGTACATTTTTTGATAGTTTGCATATCTGAAAATGTTATTATACTATGTTCACACTTTACTGATAGCTTGGCTCACTATAAAATTCTTGCTTGGAAATCAGTTTTCTATAGAGTTTTGAGGCTTTTGCCTCATTGTTTTCTAGCTTCTGGTGTTGGCTTGAGGAACCTAAAATTGTTCTGATTCCCAAAGATGTCACAGTGGCACTCCTGGGAAAGGGTCTGTTTTATCCACTGGGCTGGGCATTCCATGGGCTGTTTTGATTTAACAGCTTTCCTCTTTCCGTCTGGAAAGTTGTCTAATGATTGATTTAATATTTTTTATTTCTCCATTTGATCTGTCTCCCTTTCTGAAACTCTTTTTATGCAGATGTTGGATATTCTGGTCCAGTCTTTTAATTTTTTTTTGTTGTTGTTGTTAAGAGATATTTTGCTCTATATTTTGGAAGACTTCCTAGATTTCAACTCTATACTTTTCTATGGGAGTTTTGTATTTCTGCTCTCATGTGTTTAATTTTCCCTGAGCTCATTTTGGTCTCTGAACAATCCTTTATTCTGTTCTTTTTCTAATAGATGCATTATCTTTTGTAGCCTCTCTGGATAGATTATGATTTTTTGGCTCAAGTTTTATTTTTCCTGTATGGTCTGTCTCCCTCCAGCCTGCTTTTATTTGTTTGTTTACTTTAGTCTCCATCTTTTGTGTTAGAGGCTTCTGAGATTATGGAAATCTTTGTTGTCTCTTCACATTTAGGATGGAGAACTAAACAGCTGACAGAGAACTTTGTGTATGGATGTGGCTTGACAGTTTTGAGAATTACTGAATTGTGTGGGCTATTTATCGGAAAATCTAGGCTGCAGTACTCTAGAAGATGCCAGGGCTCCCCATGTAGCTTTCTGTGGGCATTCAGTCATGTATCTCTCTGTTTTCCATCAAGTACTCAAATCTGCAGCTGGTTCCCCCTCATTCCAGAGACTATCTGTTCCACCTTCTCTAGAAAATGAACTCCCTATCTTTCTCTGGGAAGGAAAGGGGCAGTGTGGATTGAGAAAGGGGCTCTGGGAACATAATTGCTCTTTAAGCAGCTTTTTTACCAGCCCTCTTTGTTTGGCTCCCCATCCTACCCACCCGGAGTTCTAGAGACTCCTGTTGCTGTAAGCCTGGTAATGTAGATCTCCTGTGAGTTTAGGATTTGTCTTTCTCAGATTTCTTGCTTTAAAAAAAAAAATTAATGTTTATTTCCTTTTGAGAGAGAGAGATACAGAGTGTGAGCAGGGGGAGGGGCAGAGAGAGAGAGATGAGAGGGAGGCACAGAATCAGAAGCAGGCTTCAGGCTCCAAGCTGTCAGCACAGAGCCCGACATGGGGCTCGAACCCACGAACCATGAGGTCATGACCTGAGCCAAAGTCCAACACTTAACCGACTGAGCCACCCAGGCGCCCCACACTTTCTCAGATTTCTTAAGTCAATTATCATGTATCCTGAATTCCAGCTTTCAGACTTTTGCTGGTACTGTCTTCTTTCCTGTTTCTTTATCCTTGTAGATTTGGGTGGGTGGGAGGAGGCGGGTAAACAAAATATTTGCTGTTTGTAGAGGGGATTCAGGAAAGAGAAAGCAAGATGCGTATGTTTCATCTGCCATCTGGAGTCCATGTTCTTTTCATCCTTCAGGGCAACTGACGTTGTTTCTTGCAAAAGTCTACTTAGCCTGCTCCAGGATCCAGTGCTGTCTCCCTTCTCCAAACTCCTCTAACAGGGATGAGTTACCGCGAGTTGAGTACCTGATTGGATTCACCCTTGTTTTGTTTTGCTCTGTTTACTCTGGCTTCCTAACCAGACTGTGAGCTCCTTGAAGGCCTGGGTGAGAGCGTGTTCCACTTCTACAGACCTCACACTGGGAAGAGAAGGCTTAGCACCAGGGGCCACTGTAATAGCTGTCGATTGCTTGCTTTTCCACTAAGCAGAGAGTAAGCTTTTCCTGACCACGCTGACATATTGTCCTCTTGCCTTGCTGACTCTCTCTCCAAGGATGCTTAAACTGCATTTCAGGAGACCAGAACCTGTTCCCCTAGAAAATCTTGGGCAAACACCTTTGCTAACCATGTCCTAAGGCATGCTTCTCTTTTAGGTGTTGCTGTTCACAAATTCCCTTATTTGTTTAAGAAAGTGATTGTTCTCCCAACCCTCCACACAGAGTCCCTCCTGCCTCCTTACCTGTAAGTCAGCTGACTGTGGTGTAACAAAGGGCCTCCTTCTCTTTTCTGTATACTAGATGGTCATGGTTTTATGCTGTATTGAAAGGAGTCTTTTTGTAGGCATTGAAAAAGTTTGATGTGAAGGCAAGAACAAATAGATATAATAATCACATTGTGCGTGGGGAGTTGTGGGAGTTCTAATGAAATTTCATAAATCTTACATAGGCAATACAACAGGCTGAAGATGGGCTAAAGGAGTTGGATGCAGAAATCATTGAATTAAAAAAGCGTGGTGACAAGTTGCAGATTGAGCAGCCTTCCATGCAGGAACTGTCCAAACTTCAGGTATGGTTTTCTACTAATAGCATTCAGCTTCGATGATACATCCTAACTGGATATCAAGAAAAAAATTATTTTGTTTATTTTCTTGGTTTCTCTCCATAAAATTCATGTCATTTCATTCCTAATCTTTTCTAATCTCTTTTCTATTCCTAAAATTTTCTATTTTCTGAAACTTTCACCTTATTTAATGCAATGAAATAAATTGTATTCTCATACTTCCAAGATTCCTTTTCTGATATTTGCTTTATTATGATTCCAATGGCTAAGCATTGTGGTATAGGGTAGTTGTGGCATATTATTTTCTACACTAGAAAATATAAGAATTATAAATCCTACCTAGAAAAGTTAAAAGAGGGATATTTACCCTGTATTATAGTCTACCTGAGAAAACTGTTTTAAAAACAAAAAATGCTCAAACTAAGACTTTTTAGAAAGTAATTTTTCTCAGGTGTTCAAAACTATAGTTAATCTTTCATACATGTTTGAATGGGAGAAAGACAGTGTTTCAATTCCAGAACAACAACAAAAAAATTAAACTAGAATGTAGTTGAGATCTCAGCAGAGTTCCCAGCTTCCTCCTGGAATAGGAAATGATTTGGGCTTAATTGGCTTTCTTAGATTAGGCAAAAATCCGACCCCCGGGGGTGGTCGGGAGAACCTGGGATATTGGACCGGCAAACTTGAGCATTTGATGGGCAACAGAGTTAAATTACATTAAGAAAAAGTGATACACACATGTTAACTTTTCTCCGCATGCTTGTTACAGAGCTGTTGGGGATTAATAGCATTAACTCCAGCACAGGGTCACAAGTTCTTCCTTTTTTGAAAATAAAATAGCTCTTATTTTAAAAAGAACATTTTTATTTTAACTGTCTTCATTCCATTATCTCACATTTCATAATGTCACTAGCCCACAGCCCCCACTTTGCACTTAGACGGTTTTCCAACAGTGCTTAAATGTCAGGTGTAAGAGTCAAACGTCATAGTTGTAAATAGGCATTAAAGTTGAACTTTTCCAGATTGAACCATTTTGGCCCGCGAAACCTTAATATGATACGTTAATCAGGTCCATATGGTTCAAATAAATTTTGTTTGGTGTATCATCATCTCCTAAAATGTCTTTCCAGTTTAAATAGTTATTTATTTACTC
Source organism: Lynx rufus (assembly GCF_022079265.1). Classification (NCBI taxonomy): domain Eukaryota; kingdom Metazoa; phylum Chordata; class Mammalia; order Carnivora; family Felidae; genus Lynx; species Lynx rufus. The sequence continues at coordinate 8,910,871 of NW_025814878.1, forward strand.
CACCACATTTGGCAAAAACATTGCCTTTTTAAGTCCTAAAGTCCTTCTGCTCACATTAACCTCCTCTGTTTCCCTAGCTCTTTATTTAGGGAATAGTCCAAAATCTGATTATTCTGTAGCAGACGAAATATGAAAGATGCTACAGTCAATGACTCTAACACTATGTAAATGTTAAGAACATTATAAAAAATTAGAATTACGTTTACATGTCCCTCAGCCACACAAACAACTTTTCAGCATTTCAACCCCACATCGCACCATAAACTCTTGACGCCCTGAGAAGAGAGCTGTCGAATCTACCTCCTTTTGAAGGAAGTTTTCGAAGAGGCTCATGAGAAAGGCAGGCAGAGCCTTTCATACAGAGCATCACCATCAATCAGATACCTGAAGGAGTATTTTTGGTGGGTTGTGATCTTGGGAGGGAGTATGCTTTTCAGAGAAGGGCCAGCACATGACCTGAGAGTGAGTATCACGGTCTCTGTTTCGTAGGACATGTATGATGAACTGATGATGACCATTGGCTCCTGGCGGAGTAGTCTGAACCAGAATCTTGCCCTCAAGAGTCAGTACGAAAGGGCCCTACAAGATCTGGCTGACCTGCTGGAGACTGGACAGGAGAAGATGGCAGGTGACCAGAAAATCATTGTGTCTTCCAAGGAGGAAATTCAACAACTGCTTGACAAACATAAGGTAAAAAGGGACGGGGGGGGGGGGTGAGGTGGGGGGGTATATAGTTGCAAAAGCATGTTCTTAATCACTGTTATTTATACACACACACACACACACACACACACACACACACATATATATATATAGTAAAATAGTAAAACCTATTATTATCAATCTTTTATGAGTTCCTCCTTGCATAAATTACTCTTTAAAATTAAGCAACAAATGTATGTTCAAACCCATGGGCATTCAGTAGCCCAGGAAAATTATAGAGGATAGGTTTCTATAATTTTGTGAGTTGAAAAGAATACCAACGTTCCTAGTAATTTTAATTATCACTTCCTCACTAGTATTAGCCAGGCTTTCTCCTATCATAAATTACAACCAGTGGGAAACTTGGGGACTTTCTTTGAAGTGCCCAGCTTCCTTCTTAATTCTGCTTTTGTCCTCTGTGTCTTTTATGCCCATTTATTCCTCTAGTCCTAGGTGTTTTCTCTGCCTTCTGTTGCCCTGGACAAAGGCTCCTCTCTGTGCCCTGGGAATGCAGAGCTGCCCACTCGGCTGTGGGATGGGGTTTCTGTCTCTTACGTGTATCACTCAGTTCCTCTGGCCCTTAAGTACATGCTCCTCTGGTTGCTGTACATGCTCCTCTGGTTGCTGTAGGCCTCCAGAGTTTATTCTTGGGGACACTGAGTCCTCTTACTACATGATCAAACCTGGGGGGCCTGAGATTGCCATGTTCCATGGCCAAGCTCAGGTTAGACACTACTCCTTAATAAAGGAATGCCTGTTTAATGTGCACACAACAAATAACTCTTGCATTATTAAAATGATTACAGAAAGAAGAGTTTGCCAGTCTAGAAACCCAAACTCTCAGACTGTAGGAATGTCATATGCATGGAAACTTTGAAAATCCCGTTGGATTATAGATAGTTAACATTATGCTAGTTAACATGTAGCTCTTAACATGTGGTGTCTTATAAAGGTAAATTTTGGGGGGAGGGGGAATTGCACTTCTTGCTATTTTTCCCAGGGAGTTTTGTCCAAAACTTTGTGATTTATTAAAGCCTTATCATTTGGCTTTGAAAACATTGCTTTAAAGTTCACAGCTGGTTTTCCTCAAATCTTTGACAACAGCAATAAAGTATCATGCTGAGTTATTCCAGAGAGGAAGCTAGGATCAATGAGCGTAAATAACAGAGACGTAGGCTCAATAGGTAAAGAACTCTAGAAGGATTTGGTTGCATGGAACAGATAACTCTCCTGGCCATGGGAAGACCATCCAAGGCCATTAGCAGGAGATTGGGTTGTAAAAGGAATATCAGTTTTTGGTGCATGTTGGGCTAAATGACCTCCAAGTTCTCTTCCCACTTGAAGAGTCTATGATTTAATAGTTGTCAGTGAAAAATGAAGATACTGGCTTCTGTTGACCAGACGTTTTCTGAGGGAGAGCTCTATAGTGAACATGTTCTATATAGACTGGGTGGTTCAGGGTCCTCACCCACAAAATGGGAACTAAAACTACCTACCTCATAGAATTGTTACAAGGTTAACTGAGTTGGTCAGTAAAGCATTGGTAGAGTTTTAGCATATAGCACACACTAAATATTGTTATCAACTCCCAGCCCTTCAGCCCTAACCACAGTGGAGGGAACAGGAAATGGGATGAGCTCTGTCTCCCTCCTCTGGGGCCTGTTACACATAAAAAATTAACATTTAAAAATACATTTGTAGGACTGTGCAAGGCCTACCATTCTGTCGTGTGTAAGTATAATAAAAGGGAAATTTAAAACTGCGTAACAGCAATCCGTACATGTCAGGCTGTGCTTGGCAGTGAGTATTGGAGCACAACAAATGCTCTGGGAATTCGGAAGAGTAGAGTTCAAGCCCAACCATAAAGGAAGGAAAGTCATGAATGTGTCAAGTGAGGACATCTTGGGAAGTATGGCATATACACAGAGGCCAAAGAGGGGAGACTGGTTGCCAATGTGTCTGAGGGACAAGGGAGGCCAATTTGTGTGGTGGAGTTAATGAGAGTCTTCCAGATCGTATACAGGGATGAGGCATTTGGAGAGCAGAGGAGTTTTATCAACAGCTGGTCCCATCCGAAGGGCTCTGTTTGCAGGGACAGAGTATCTACAGCACATCACATGTCAGTGCACTTGAGGGGAGGGATGAGAGGCCAATTAAGAGACTGGAGTTCCCGTCTCTGCAGGAAGCCATGAGTGCCTACGTGAGGCAGGGTCTTGCAGAGGTGGGAAGATAATGCTCATATATTGCCTGAGTTCCATCAGCTTTTACATGTGAAGCGGCTTTTATTGTAAGGTGGTATATGAATGAGTCCCTGACCTCTTTCTACCTGACAAATTGCAGGAATACTTTCAAGGCCTGGAATCTCATATGATCCTGACGGAGACACTCTTCAGAAAGATAATCAACTTTGCGGTCCTACAAGAAACGCAGTTCCACACAGAACTGATGACACAGGCTTCAGCTGTACTGAAACGGGCCCACAAGAGGGGTGTGGAGTTGGAGTACATTCTAGAGGTGAGACTCCTGATGTAACATCTTTCCTACAGCAGACTCAACTGCAAAGCATACCCTTAATGGAAGATGTATTTATTCGTGCAATTCACCTCAGAATTGGAACTCCCAATTCTTGGAGTCCCTCAGACTCAGCCTCGTGTTCTGTCTTGTTTCCCTTGTATTTCCTATTTATGTTTGGAAAAGGCTGTGCCATGCCGTGAGTCAGCTAGATTTATCGAATACTGACTTTGGACAGGGCGTGATGGTATTTGGGGTTTTGACAGTGAGACTAAAGAGTGGCCGATCTTTGCTATCCATTATTGAAAAAGACTTCACATGATTTTTAAGAAGACTTTCCAGTTTCAAATAAAATAAAAATGAGAATTTAGGAGCAAGTGGTTTGGGATTTCTCCTTAGTAGAATGTCTATGCTATATATGTATATTTATTAAATGTTTGTGGTAGCTTTTTTTGTTGTGAATGTAACATATTTACTTTGCTTTACTACATGAAGTAAACACACCCTGCCCTTTTGCTGAAATCATGCCCTCATCATTACTGTGGTAAAGAATGAAACCACGCATATCAGATGCCTGATATGTTCCAGATGCACTATGTACATTATCATTTCATCCTCACGATGGACAAGATAGTTGTTATTATCCCCATTTGTTTAATGTTATAAATTAAACATTTTTAATGTTATACATGTTATAAATTAAACTTCTCTGAGGTTCAGAGAAGTTTCGTAACTTGCCCACGCTCATACTGCTGGTTGGTTATAGACACCCAAGCGTGTTTGCAATGCTTTTCAGGGTCGCCATCTGATTACTTGCTTCAAAGCCATCTTTTGCTTCCCAAAGCAAACCAAACACAAACATCTCCAACTAACTATGTATTTTTTATTTTTTAATTTGTTTTGAGTGAGAGAGAGAGAGAGAGAGAAAGAGAGAGCAGAAGAGGGGCAAAGAGAGAGGAAGAGAGAGAATCCCAGCTCAGAGCCTGACACAGGGCTTGAACTCGAACTCATGAACCATGAGATCGTGACCTGAGCCAAAATCAAGAGTGGGGTGCTTAACTGACTTGAGCCACTCAGGCGCCCTTCCAACATAACTTTGAAGTGAATCTGTTGAATGCGTACTTTGCACAAAAAGAAGATCGTGGTTCTTTAATGAGGATTTTTTTTAAGTTTTTATTTATTTTTGAGAGAGAGAGAGAGAGAGAGAATATGAGTGGGGAAGGGGCAGAGAGAGGGGGAGACACAGAATCCGAAGCAGGCTCCAGGTTCTGAGCTGTCAGCACAGAGCCTGACACGGGGCTCGAACTCACAGACCGCGAGATCATGACCTGAACTGAAGTCGGACGTTCAACTGAATGAGCCACCTGGGTGCCCCATAATAAGAATTTTTTAGCTTACAGACTGATACTGTGTTTCTAGACATGGTCTCATCTGGATGAAGACCACCAGGCGCTCAGCAAACAGCTGGAGGTGGTGGAAAGTAGCATCCCAAGTGTGGGATTGGTGGAGGAGAGCGAGGAGAGGCTCATCGACCGGATAACACTCTACCAGGTCAGCGTCCAATGGCATCTCAGTGTGAAAAGTTGCCACATTTCCTTTTGAAACTTCCCTGTGGTTTTAACTGAATCTAAACAAACTTGTAGTCAAATATTTTATTAAGTACTTTTACTTTTATTTCAAGCTATTAACATTGTTGAAAGCAGATAGATTTTAAGTATTTGTTTTATAATAGGAACATAAGATCTTTTTTCTTCTTTTTTTTTTCCTGTTTATTTACTTTTGATAGAGAGGCTGAGTGTGAGCAGGGGAGGGGCAGAGAGAGAGAGGGAGACAGAGAATTCGAAGCGGGCTCCAGGCTCTGAGCTGTCAGCACAGAGCCCGACGCGGGTGCTCGAACCCACGAACCGCGAGATCCTGACTTGAGCCAAAGTCGGCCATGTGACCAACTGAGCCACCCAGGCGCCCTCTTTTTTCTTTATTTAATGTGAGATCTCTTTTTGAAAATTCAACTGAGCATTTTCTGTGGTGCATGTTGGTGTTACAGCTTGATAGTTTTAAATGTACCTAAAGTTACTACAGAAAAAAAAAAAGAAAAAAGAAGGGCATCTATACTTAAATATAGGTGAGCCATCTCAACGTTTCTTGGGTGCAAACGGTTGAATTCTGACTAGTAGGGAACGGAACATTACGAGCACCAGAGAAACTATAATTCTTGAAGAGAAAAAAAATGCATCATCCAAAGTTTTAACCTGGTATTTTCAATCAATTTTAGCATTTGAAATCCAGCCTTCATGAATACCAGCCCAAATTATATCAGGTGTTAGATGATGGGAAACGACTGCTCATATCCATTAGCTGCTCAGATCTAGAAAGCCAGCTCAATCAACTGGGAGAACAGTGGTTGGATAATACCAACAAAGTGTCGAAGGAACTTCACAGATTGGAAACAGTACTGAAACACTGGACCAGGTAATACAATGGCTGTTACACATAGTTTTAGATTAGTGCTGCGGGCTCTTTCTAACACTAGTGGGTATGGGCTTAAAGAAGATAAGGTCCCCCTAGGCACTTATCTTGTAATTTGGAAAATAAAGGTGAAAACAAAGGCTTCCCTCCCTTAGATTCTTGGACAATTGTATAAACACGCAAGTAGAAGTGGGCAGGGAAGCAGGTACCCAATGCCCCTTACCTTTGAGCTCTGATCCTCCCTTGCCTATTGGCTGTACATGGGTGTTCACAGGAAAACCTTAGAAGGGGACATAGAATGAAAGTATGTTCGAGAAAGTAAGGGCAATGGGAAGTATTCAGGAGAAGTGGAGGGTTGATTTTACATCATGAAGTACTCTATTTCTATGCCACCTTTACTTCTAAGAACTTTTAATAATAGTCATCTAATATTTTCTAAATATTCTCATTGTGAATGAGTAGGAGAAAGATACATACTTTTTTTTTGCATTCAGCTTAGAAATGGGAAAGCTGAAGCTTGCTTAATGTTTAAATTTGAAGGGAATTTGAGAGTGTCCCATGCAGGGCATTATTCTCCCAGACCTGTTGTATCTCTTGTTTTAAAATTGGCCTTGCTGAATAACATGGGTTAGCAGAAAGGAGGTATCAGAGGTTTACTTGATAGATGCATTAATATAATTACAGATATCAAAGCGAATCTGCAGAACTTATTCACTGGTTACAGTCTGCAAAAGACAGGCTAGAATTTTGGACTCAACAGTCTGTGACAGTCCCACAAGAACTGGAAATGGTCCGTGATCATCTAAATGCTTTCCTGGTAAGCCTAAGAATCTAAAACATTTGATTCAATTTTATATACTTAGTAAGCCAAGCTGAAGAGAATTTGTCAATGTTAACTATGTGTGGTCAATAATTATGCAAAATACTAGGGTTCAACATTGCCTCATTAAAGTAATTTTCAAGGAATGGCTTCATTGTTGGCTTTCATTCGAGGCAACGGTATACTTTCTTTTTTTTTTTTTTTTTTTGGTCCTCTGGAGTGCTTAGCATAACTCCTCTTGAAGACGTATAGAAAAATTGTTTATGTAGTAAATGGTTCTCTTTTCTTAAATTAAAGGTCTAACTATTTAATCCTGATTTGAACATTGCTGCTCCTTTTAGGAGTTTTCCAAAGAAGTGGATGCGAAATCTTCCCTGAAATCATCTGTTCTGAGCATCGGAAATCAGCTTCTTCGATTAAAGAAAGTGGACACGGCTTCCCTACGTTCAGAACTGTCACACATTGACAGCCAGTGGACTGATCTGCTGACAAATATTCCGACTGTACAGGAAAAGCTCCACCAGGTATAGAAATAATCATAGGTTTAATTCATAACCATTGATTTAAGCAGTAGTCAATGGAAAGAGTGCTAATCTGCTTTTGCTTTCAAATGGAGATCTGCTCTGTCATGGACAGTTTGCCTTTTCTCTCTTCCATTGTTCTGCACACTAAAGGTGAGCTGTTCTACAAAGCCATACCTACAAATGTCATTTCTTCCAAGGACAACTTCTTTAGTGTGTGTGTGTGTGTGTGTGTGTGTGTGTGTGTGTGTGTAGTTGTAGTAGAAACTTCATCTGGCCTTGTGTAAACTGTTTCTTTGTAAAATGTGGGTCGCTCCACTTCCCTCATAAAGTGAATAGTTACAAGAATTCAATCACAATGTATTTTCAAGACTTATAATCTCGCCCATAATAGAGCAACTGGCATTCAATAAATTTAAGTACTTCCCTTCTCTGGAAATATACCTCCCTTCCCTGGATCCCAGACAATGTATATTTACCTCTCTTTGATATTCATCGCTCTACCAGGTATGATAGCTGTGTTTAATGTTTGGGTCTTATCCCTCCTAGTCAACAACTATATATTTCCAGGAGGGGCAGGAAATATCTCGCAATCATCTCTATATCTTTCTGCACCACATAGAAGTTCATAAATATTGTAAATGATTGCCCTTGTTCCTCCAAATCATTGTAATAAGTAACTGCAAAAACGTATGTTAGATTAAGTAAGATTCATAAATCTAACTATATTTTAGTTAAAGAGTAAGGAAATTGGCCATGCTCTTAGGAATAAATATTAGAGTGCCAAAAATCTAGAAAATGATAGTTTGTAATGTGGTATTTTTCTTTCTTCCTTTAACATTCCTGAGTCATAATACACAGAAATTTTTACAAGATAATTAATAAAATACATCTGTTGAATGTTTTGTAGTTAGGTTTTTTTTAACTCATAAAACTAGCTATAAAATAAGAATAATATTTCCTTCTTGCTGGTATTTTGATTAATTAGTTAGTGTTTATACAATGTTTATAGTATTGGATGTCAAGTGAACATAAGATGCCTATTATTGTTCATTGTTTGCCTGATGTTTAATTTCAAGCTTGTAATAAGGTTAAGATCCAAAAATGTCATTAAGAAGTGTTATCTCTTTTGGCACGTCAATAAATATTAACATAGGGTTTTGGGGTTGGCAGAAAGTTGGTTTGAATTTTAACCCTTGTGCCTTCATTCTGTCTCTTACTTGGGCAGCTCCAGATGGATAAGCTGCCGTCCCGCCATGCCATTTCTGAACTGACGACTTGGATTTCTCTAATGGAAAATGTTATTCAAAAGGATGAAGAGAACATAAAAAATTCGATAGGTTACAAGGCATTTCATGAATACCTTCAGAAATACAAGGTAGTGGAATTTTTTTTTTCTTTTAACTTTTCATATTTTAGGACTAGCTCATTCAAAAGAACTCAAAACTCAAATTATGCACATCAGATTTTGGAGTGGATGTTTCATACATAGTGACCAGATAAGGGTACAAGGGTAAAAAAAAACTGCCTCCCTAGTTGTAGACATAGAAAAGCTGTCCGGTGTTAGGAATAATTTTTAAAAATTTTTTTCAATGTTTATTTATTCTGAGAGAGAGAGAGAGACAGAGAGGGCAAGCCAGCAGGGGGAGGGCAGAGAGAGAGGGAGACAGAGGATCCTAAGCAGGCTCCACTCTGTCAGTGCACGGCTCGATGCGGGGCTCGAACCCATGAATTGCAAGATCATGACCTGAGCAGAAATCAAGAGTCGGTCGGTTAATCAACTGAGCCACCCAGGTGCCCCAGGAATAATTCTGAATAAGATTTTGTGTCATTTAAAAAATAATAAAAATAAATGCTATAATTTATGAGTATGTTATAGTGAGGTTAGACAATTTATCCAATTCTACATACATTCTCTACCTAAAATGTATACATATATTTATATTCAATATATTAATAAATTCAAAATTTTATAAATTTTTATATATTCAAGTCAGTAATTTATACTTTTATAAATTCAGTATGTTCATATATGTATATATTCAATTTCTGATAATAACGAGTTATAGAATTATAAGCAGATTGTGTCATTTGGACTAAATCACAGAAATGATAAGATTAAAGTTGTTTAAGGCTTTCCAATTCCTGATAAAATATAAGACATTTATGTGCATAACCTTGTTTCTTTATTTCCTCCCTTCACTTTTCAGGGTTTTAAGATAGATATTAACTGTAAACAGTTGACAGTTGATTTTGTGAATCAGTCCGTGCTACAAATCAGCAGTCAGGATGTGGAAAGTAAACGCAGTGACAAGACTGATTTTGCTGAGCAACTTGGAGCCATGAATAAAAGTTGGCAAATCCTGCAGGGCCTAGTGACTGAGAAGGTAAGCCACGTGGCTCTTGCTGTCCAACATGCCAAGACCAGGGACGGTCTGTAAAGAAAACTCATTTCACAAGCAGTATAGCTTCACATAGCACACAAACGTTTCTGAAGGGGACACCACTGAACCCCATTGCGCTAAATATTCTTCACTCTTGTTCATGATTTTCTCTTATTCGTCTTCTACTCTTCACCCATTGTACATTGTTTTACTTTTTTAAAGGTGCCCCTTAACTTCTTTTGCCTTTCCAAGTTGACTTTACTTAATTACCAATACTAGTTAGTCACCGACTTATACTTTATAAGATTTGTTTTTTAATCCTCTATACAATAAGCTGTATCTTAAAAGCTCTTAATTTAGAGGGAGTAGTGGCTTGAGTAATTGGAGGAAATGGTGGCTTGAGTGCCAGTGATTTGATTTTAAAATAAAATTGCAAACTTCATTTCATTATGTGTGTTCAGATCCAGCTGTTGGAAGGCTTATTGGAATCTTGGTCAGAATATGAAAATAATGTGCAAAGTCTGAAAACTTGGTATGAAACCCAGGAAAACAAACTAAAACAACAGCATCGAATTGGAGATCAGGCTTCAGTTCAAAGCGCAATGAAAGACTGTCAGGTACGTTGCCCGGGGGGCTGACAGGCATTTGTCATAGTTTCGTGGCAGGTGCCAAAGGAGTTTTCTGGCCCTGGGAGCTGAGAGTTAAATACTGAAAAAAGTTGTATTTGGTAATGAATTTCTCTGATTATGTGAGTTTATGAGGTTTTTTTTTTTAACTATTATGTTTTTCACCTATTTAAAATAATTTGAAATTATGAGAATCTTGAGACACGCTCTGAGGTAGACACAGTGCTACCAACTCCTACAGGCTGCTCATCAGATTTAATACTTAAACATTTTGACATATTTTCCTGAATTACTCCTTTTTTTTTAATATTTTATAGTGAATCCCAGACATCATGTCATTTTATTCCTGCATGCTACAATACACATCTCTAAGAAGTTGACATTTTCATACATAAACATAACATCCTTATCACCACAAAAACTTTGACAATAATCCCTTAATGCTATTCAATGCTCAGCTCATAACACCGTCTCTACAATTTTCTTTAAAACGTCTCTTTTTTTTCCGGTTAATTTATTCACATAGGGATACAACAATGTCCACATGCTACAATTGTTATTAGATCTCTTAAGCCTCCTCAGTATTTGTTAATAAAACTAACTTGTTGCAGAATCTGTAGACTGGTCCCATGTTCAGGATTAGCCTGTGGACTTCCTTTAAGATGTCCTCTGTATCCCCTGTATTTCCCACAAATGGACGTTAGCGCTAGAGGCTTGACTGAGTTCTGTTTTCAACTCTAAGGAGCAGAGTGCTCCTCAGACAACAGCGTTACTTTCTCCCACGTCCTCTGGGAAGCTCCAGCAGCATCCGCTCATTCTACCCTTAATGGTGAGAGTCTCTCCTGCAAGTGGAGTGAACATGCTCTAAATGGTTTCCAGTGACTTAGGAACACTCAATATTTGCTCAGGTATTCTTGTTTATGCAAAAGAAAGTGAGTTATTGCAGGTAATGCTGTAATAAAATTTTGAAATAGTTCAGTGATTTCTAATACACGGAGCAGCTGTGATGGTTCTCTGTAGTGTTTCCCAAGAACAGCCGAAGACTCAACTATAAAATAACTCTACAGGAACGCACCTTTCCCCAAATCTTGTTTTTATATTGTAGACTCCGAAAAGAAAGGCCTTTCATAACAATCTTCCTTCCAACTGGCAATTTTTTCTGGGGGCAGATGTAAAGAAAGATCTATTTAAACTCTCAGTCAAAGCTTTTCCATTTAGAAACGGAAGAGCAGATACCTTTGTGCTGGGCTGACGCGCTAATAGATTGTAATTTCCAGCGTGCATAAATACGGCAGAACCAACATATAGAGAAATACCCTGAAATTAAAAATATGCTTCTCATCAGAAGATGGGTGTATAAAAGACTGAAGACCAAAATTATGCCTCACCTAGCCTCATAGCATTTCCGGGTTTCCAGGAGCCAGTAGTGTTTCTAATTTCGGCCATCAATTTTTGTCTATCAAAATGCGCCAAAAAATCCAGAATTTCACAATTTAACTTTGAGGGATGAGAAGTCTGACCTCTTAAGCTCCTGAGTGTTTCCATTAAAATGAAATATAATTAGCAACATTAGTGCTTCTTTGTTCTGTCATTGTGATAAACTTTACTGTTAGAAGTGAAATAATGCATTAACTTTTCCTTTTTAAAAAAATTCATCTTTAATTTTTATTTATTTTTCAGAAGAGCATGAGTTGGGGAGGGGCAGAGGGAGAGGGAGACACAGAATCCGAAGCAGGCTTCAGGCTCTGAGCTATCAGCATAGAGCCTGACACAGGGCTTGAACTCATAAACCATGAGATCATGACTTGAACGAAAGTTGGGCACTTAAGTGACTGAGCCACCCAGGTGCCCCTAGCTTTTCCTTTTTACTTCTTTCTCTCCTACTTTTTTTTTTAAGTTTTTTTTTTAACATTTATTTATTTTTCAGACAGAGACAGAGCATGAACAGGGGAGGGACAGAGAGTAGGTAGACACAGAATCTGAAACAGGCTCCAGGCTCTGAGCTGTCAGCACAGAGCCCGACGTGGGGCTCTAACTCGGGAATGGCAAGATCATGACCTGAGCTGAAGTCAGATGCTTAACTGATTGAGCCACCCAGGCACCCCTTTAAAAAAATTTTTTTTAATGTTTATTTATTTTTGAGAGAGACAGAGACAGAGCACAGGCGGAGGAGGAGCAGAGAGCTCCTCTTTCTTTTTCATCTCATTAATGTACTTTTTGCCTGCCATTTTCCATTTTGCTTTTTTTTCATGACCGTACCTTTTATTTAACAGAGATATTACTACCAGAAAACGAAGTGGAGGTTTGGCCAAGTTTTACTCCTTTTCGGACCCAAATTTGAGTCTCTCCCGGAAGGTCACACAAGGCAGTGTCAGGAGGGAAAGCTTGAAATGTGGTTTAAAGAACTTCACACCAATCCCAATTAGTGATTTCAAATTTAGTCATTTTTTTTTTTTTGAAACAAAGAACAGAATGAAAGTAACCCACGCAGTTATTTTGGGGCATCACGTATAAATCACCACAGCTTAACGGCAGGTTCTATTTGGCAGTACCATAAACCTTGATAAAAATTTATTGTCATTTTTGAGAAATTGTTCCTCTGGACCAAAGTGTGATGTTCAAGCCAGCAGACTTAAATCGGTGACTGGATTCAACCATTATTTTGTTTAGAACATCTTGAATACTTTCCCACTCTTTCAGAGGTGATTTATTCATTTAAACCAACATAAAAAATGATACTTATGAATTAACTCAAGTTAAGAATGATTTATTATAGCAAAAAAATGTTAGGTTTGGCTTCTTTCGTCAGTGATCAGAAACAGAATCATCTTTTAATTATTATTGAAAGGAAAGGAAAACACACTTTCATTTTGCACAAAATATATATTTCAGTCCTGTTTCCTTCCTGGATTTTGCTTTTATGCCAACATAAATGTGCAGGGCATTTTAGGGATGTGTTTTGAAGCAATGGGTCATTCATTTAATATTGCTCACTAAAAAAAGTTAACATCTATGGGTAAATAAGGATAAATTTATTTCCAATGGTTGGATTTTAGAATCCTATTAGAGACATTATGGTTAATCTTTTAAAGAAGTAGAGAGAGAAATCCTTAAATAGTGAAATTAATGGTGTTTTCTATACTGCATAGAGGACCTATAACCCTAGTAATCATTATATTCATTCTCTGGTTAATTATCAAAGCTGTCAAAATATTGACAGAATTATGAAGTGGAAATGAAAGAACAATATTAAAAATGAAAGTGATCTCTTCAGGCTACTAATTGCATGAATTTCTAATTACTACATCAAGAAAAAAATAGCTTCATGATAATTAAGGAGAGAAAAATAAATAAATTGGTACTGACTCATGGCTGATTACCAAATAGTTGACTATAATAATACTATCCTATGTGAACCAAGTTTTTAACAGCTTTAAAAGACATTCCATATATTCATTATATATATTTCATATATATTATTTTAGAATTTTCTTCACTTTAACCTCCATGGCTACATACCTACATATCTAGTTCTTTTTTTTTTTTCAATGTTTATTAATTTTTGAGAGACAGAGACAGAGTGCAAGTGGGTGAGTGTCAAAGAGAGAGGGAGACACAGAATTCAAAGCAGGCTCCAGGCTCTGAGCTGTCAGCACAGAGCCCGTCGCGGGGCTGGAACTCGTAACCGTGAGATCATGACCTGAGCCAAAGTCGGATGCTTAACTGACTGGGCCCAGAATTCCATTCTATTGCATGTCAGCCTAGGACTGTGTAACTTTTCCAACACAGGATATATGATTTTAAGAACATAAATCATGTTATTATTTTTCACATATATTTCTTTCCTTCTGAATCCTTAAAAAAACTTACCTGGTGCTATGTCTTTATCTAGTAGGTAATCAAATTTTGCTTTTTAAAAGTTATGCTAATTTATCTTGGAATAAAAGGACTATTTTAAAAAATTTAATGTAGGAACAAGTAATGCTGTGTGAAAATGCTCTCCTGAAAATGACAAATTTTTTGTATCAATAAAAAATTGCGAGGATATGAGACTGTAATGGCTCAATTTCAGTGGACTGCAGAGTTCTGTAATAGAACAATTTAAAGTGACTGTTTTTAATCTCTCAGGATCTAGAAGATTTGATTAGAGCAAAAGAAAAAGAAGTAGAGAAAATTGAGCAGAATGGACTTGCTTTGATTCAGAACAAGAAAGAAGAAGTCTCTGGTGTTGTCATGAGCACGCTGCGGGAGCTCAACCAAACCTGGGCAAATTTAGACCACATGGTAATAACTGCTTGCAGAGACCTGACATTAAGACCATGTTTTTCTTCTCGTGTCCACATGTGTCATGGGTTTTGGTTTTCCTGAAATAGCTGAGTAGTTACAGAATATCAACCTTATCTCTTTGTACTAAGTCTACTTTATTAATCTCCCTTAAAAAAAAAAAGTCTAGCTTTGGATATTTCCTATAACAGACATTATCATGAACATTACTCTCTTAATAGTCTCATCCATTCCCATGTCCATAGATACCACCTAGGTACAGACAGTTCTCAAATGTGTCTCCCCAGCCTGGATTTCTTTCCTAAAGTCTAGACAGAGACAGAGAGAGAGATGCAACTTATAGACATCTCTTCTTACAGGACCAGTAGACATCTCAAACTTGCATGCCGAAGCCAACTCCTAACTCTTGCCCCACAAACCTATGCTTTCTGCCATCTCAGTGATTGATGGCTCTGCCCGGTTGCTTAGACAGAAGACTGTGTGGTCATTCTTCACTCTTCTCTTTCTCTCATTCCCCATGTCTGGTCCCTCAGCAATTTTGTCAGCCTTCTTTTCAGAAGAGATCTAGAATCCAGCCTCTCCCCCATCTCTGTAGCCTGCACCTCGGTCCAAGTCAGCATCATTGCTGGCTTTGGTTATTTCCGTGGCCTCCATGCCAGAGAGAGGTCCTGTTAAATGGAAGCCAGATAAAACTAGTCATCTGCTTAGAACCCCTCGATAGCTTCTTGCCTAGTTCAGAATGAGGCCAAAACTTGGCCCCATGACCTGGGCTCCCATAGTCCCTTTGACCTGTCCTCTGCTGCTGTCCCACAGGTTCCTATTGCTTTTGATCTCTCCGTACTCTTGAACTCCAATGGCCCGTTCCACACCCAGGGACTCTGCATTGACTGTTCCCTCCATCTGGAACACCCTCTCCCAGTATCCTCATGGGCTACTCCCTCTCCTCAAATTTCTTGTTCAAGTTCATCATCTCAGTGAGGGCTTTCCTGTCTACTTTGTTTTAAATGACAGCTTCCACATCCCTATCTCACCCTCCCTGACTCTCTTCTCTGCTTTGCTTTTATCTATATTATTTATCAATTTCTAACTGAGGATACAGCCCACTTGTTTAAATTTCTCTCACTAAAATGTAAGCTCTATGAAGACATTTGATAAATACATGCCAAATGGAGTGCTGAATCCTCCAATAATAAATACATGTAACAACAGATACTGCTCTGTACACACCTGTGTGAGTAGTTACCATCCATACTTTGCAGAGATGCGGGCTAAGGCACAAGCAGGTTAGGTGACTGGGACCCTTGGAGCACAGCAAACAGCTCCTTACAGTCTATGTACTCGTCCAGGTGCAGCCTTCGAGTCTGTCCTTACCTTGTCTTTAACCCAGTTTTAAATCTATTTTATTTCATTTTATTTTATGCATTTTTATAAACAATTACAAATCTGGGAAATAATTTACTCTTATCAATTAAGTGATTCTTTCACAGAAACATCTTTTCATGAAAAACCAACAAAAATGATACAAAAACTAAATAGACTGTTTAAAAATTCTGATTAATCTCCTGGCTTTTTTTTCCTGTCCTCCCCTGACTTTCTGGGTGAAGTCCGCCCCCTCTCCGGTCTGCGCCTCTGTGCTTTATACCATTTGTGAGACAGCACTTTTGTAACCCTGTGGCCTATTCGATAGTAGTTTGGTTGGTTTCAGCATTTTTCGTTTATGCTAAGAACAAAATCGGAGAAAGCAGGGACAAATTAATTTATATGATCTATTTTCTTAATTATGGCCATACTTACTCCTTATTCAAAAGATTACATTTAGAGGATTAAGGGTGACATCCAGGAAGTCCAAAGTAGATATCTTTATAAATGATACAGATCAAACTAAGAATTAACATTTTCTATTGCAGATAAGTCTAGGGAAAGAATGTTCTTAGATGTTTTGTCTTAAGATAGGAATTTGAGGGTTTGTGTGCATGTGTGTGTGTGTGTGAGAGAGAGAGAGAGAGAGAGAGAGAGAGAGAGAAGAGAGCATGCATACGTGTGATGGAAGGAAGGAAGGAGGGAGGGAGGGAGGGAGGGAAGGAAGGAAGGAAGGAAGGAAGGAAGGAAGGAAGGAAGGAAGGAAAGAAGGAAGGAAGGGGATAAATAGATATTTTTTATTTCATTTCTTGGGACCAGAGTGCGTAGATTCAAATCTAGAACTCTCATATTCTGATAGTAGGATCTCAGGTGATTTTCATAACCTGAGGTGTCTCAGGTTTTTTATCTATAAGATGGAGATAATAATTACAGCCACCTCATAAGGTTATTATAAGGATTGAATGAGTTCATGCATTTAAAACCCTCATTTAATATATTTCCTAAACTGTGGTATTAAATATATTGACCTTTTATCACTTTTATATTATATAGATACATAGAATGTATATTATGTGTATTACATACAAAGGTCCTATATTACATTTTTAAGCATTTAAATTTAGACAGTAGTCAAAAGTATGAAAGACATAAATTTCAATATTGCTACATATTTTCAAATCTTTTTTTTCTAGTTTATTTATAATGCCTGAAACCCTGATGAAGTTCTTAGATACTAATGTTGCTTCCATCAATTCAATATATATTCTATCATTTTTTGTTGTTGTTTATTTATTTTTGAGAGAGAGACATACAGAGCACAAGCTAGGAGGGGCAGAGAGAGAGGGAGACACCGAATCCAAAGCAGGCTCCAGGCTCCGAGCTGTCAGCACAGAGTCCGATGTTGAACTCACAAACTGTGAGATCGTGACCCGAGCTGAAGTCAGACACTTAACCGACTGAGCCACCCAGGCGCCCCTCCATCATTTTGAATATTATGCAATTATAAGAAGTTTCTGTCTCTTTCAATAGGTTGGGCAGTTCAAGATACTGTTGAAGTCCGTGTTTGACCAATGGAACAATCACAAGGAGGCCTTTGATGAGATAAACAGTTACCTCATGGAGGCCAGATATTCTCTTTCCCGCTTCCGCCTGCTGACTGGTTCTTTAGAAGCTGTACAAGTTCAGGTAGACAATCTTCAGGTAAGGAATGAATTTAACCCATCTTTCATATTCTCTTTAGTTTGATAAAATTAAAAACAAATGTGAACATCATCCTGGGATATTGCTATATATTGTTTACATTTAATTATTTTTAAATATTTAAAATTATCTTAACCCGCTTTATTTTCAACTTAATTAAACTTGCCTGTGGATAACGCATTTCTGGATTAGTTGGTATATAACCAAATGATTTAAAAAATTCTATTACATAAATATCCATGTGAATATATTTTATAGAATGATTTTACCTTCAAGCCAGCCTCCCTGACCCATTGTCGCTGCCTTGTGTCTTCCCTTTCTCTCTTTATCCTGCTTCTCCCAACATATTCTAAGGGATTAAAAAGAAAACAAAGAGAAAGATAGCAAAGTGGTAAATTTGTAAACTATTAAGTTGTTTTCCTTTCGTTCAGCATAGTATCAGTGGTCTGTCTGATGTGTACACATAAGCCTCTTTTTCTAGCACTTACTGCTTGGTTTCCTGTGTGCCTGTCATCACTGTACTCATATAGAATGACATCGCTGCTGTTTGACCCTACAGAGCACTCTCTTACCTCAGGCCACTGCCTTCAAATCAGCTATCACTCTTACTCCCCTGTGCACTGGGCATTGACCGGGCACTGTCACCTGTGGCCGCTCTTTCTCCCTGGCTAACTCCTGCAGACTACGGGATGGGCAGGACAGGCCCTCCGGGGAGGGGATGCCAGCAGGAGCCCAGCATGTACCGTCCTTACATTAGTTCGTTTCCCTGCTTGGCAATGAAAGTTCATATGCTGCCGACCTCATACGCCGCCTCTCTGAAGGGAATGCTTTTTCTTGTGGATGGGATAAGAGGGAGGGAGGATAAAACATACATATATAATTTCTTTAAACCTTAAATAGTTGTTGCAGATACTGAGAATCATTAAAATGTGCTTTGAGAATAGTAAGTTTGAAAACATATTTTCTAGCTTTGCGGCAATTAGAAGTACTTTTTAGTGTAGCCTGTTCTATGTCTAACACCTGCATATGCTGTCTTAAGATACAAAAGGATTTTGATTTGATGGCAATCAGATATTGGTGTTAAACAGAACTCGGTTTTTGTAGCCTACTTCACCTAGAGAGTTTTACTAAGAACTGAGTCTGTCACCTCAGCAGTATTTCCGGGGAAACGTCTTCCTTCAAGGTGCTTCACTGGTCCTTGGTAGAAGACTGTGCCAAGTCTATAATCTGCCCAGTAAATATTCCTTGCAAGGAAGAACACCCAGATATAGAACTTATAAATGGTACCCGGAATCATCATGACTTCTTAAGGTCTAGTTATTGGGAGTTTCTGGTAGAACACCTGTAGGTATGTAATACAAGGGAGACGTGGGTTTTGACTTTGAACAGCAAAGAGAACCAGTGTGACAGATGGCATGGCTTCCTACCAGTTGACGGACAGGGACACTCCTGCAAGCTTTTCCAGCAGAATTCCAGATGCCACTATAAGAAGGTTCAGTTGCTAGGAATCCCTTCTTACACCCATAAGAGCAAAATCATTAAAAGAAGAAATGATTATCTAATGAAAACTTATAAAGCATTGGAACAAAGTCATGGTTTGTGTATGTTTATGTACGCATTTATGAAAACAACTCTAAATTACTTTTAAACTCGATTATTAGAATTTGCATCCTGTCACGTCATCTGTGGCACTTTTTTTTCCCCCCCCTTGGGAAGAATCTTCAAGATGATCTGGAAAAACAGGAAAAGAACTTACAGAATTTTGGTTCCATCACCAACCAACTGTTAAAAGAATGTCACCCACCTGTGACAGAAACTCTTACCACCACATTAAAAGATGTCAATATGAGGTATGGAACATGCTAATTTTACACTGTTATGCATTATTTTACATTACAGCCTTATTATAAATAATGATAGAGCTAAAACTTGCTGGCATTTTGAAATTGAGCTTTAAAGACTCTATTCATGTTTTGATTTTCACAAATGAATTTAAGGTAAGAAAATGCAGTGAAGAGGCTTAGAAAGAAATGAGAGCTGCTATATATCCCAAGATTGACCTCATTCCTACTATCTACCCCTGAAATATGAGTGAGCCATATTACATGATACAATTATGTCAGATTGAGACGAGACATCCTGCATTATTTCCATATTCACGTGAAGCAGGGTCATGAAAAATAATATAGTAAATAACGGCATTTGTTGAGAGGTGTTAATCTGCCCATGAGTGTTGGCTGTTGTTTCCAGATGGAATAACTTGCTGGAAGAGATTGCTAAGCAGCTGTGCTCCAGCAAGGCACTCCTTCAACTTTGGCAAAGATACAAGGACTACTCCAAACAGTGTGCTTCTGCGGTTCAGCAGCAGGAGGATGGAGCCAGTGAGCTCCTGAAGGCAGCCACTAACAAGGACATTGCCGATGACGAAGCTGCGACGTGGATTCAGGATTGCAACGTATGTTTAGGAACGCTGGCGCTTTCCCACCACGCGGGTCTTAGACATCTCGAGTTTAGCAGGGCTCGGGCTGATTGTGGGTAAGCTTCTGGTACGTCTCAGTATGTGGGACAGCTCTCCAAAAATTGTTTGTAAGTATCAGCGAGGCTCCTAGGTTTTCAGAACACAGTTGCACGTGTATCAGATTTAAGAGGCCCCTCCCACTGTTTCGTGTTTAGAGAGGAGTGGTTTTCCCATTTTTTCCTAATGGCATCCCATCCATGTGAAGATTTGGGCTGTTTTTCCAGATTTGATCAATTTGAGAAATGACCACATGGAGAATAATGTTGTATCTTTTAAAAATCTGTGAAAAGTATTATCTATATCTTATGTAAGCATTAACATCATTATTTCTTCTAAGAATTTAATAGTAGAAAGAAGTCTTTCTCTCCTGACTTACTGGAATACTTCTTTTTAATAAAATATTTCTCTTTTTTACTGAAGTTGCCAATAACCTACTTTAGGTTTTCAGGAACAGTTCTCTTGTTTCCCTCATTCCATGCTTCTGACTCTTCGTCCTTATTTGTCTTTATTTTAATGAACTTGTTTCAAAGACCTTCTTGTAAACTTTCCCAAATCGATGTATTAGAATTAGGCAAGTTGTAAAAAGCACATAAATAAAATTTCAACCTATCCTAATACCTTCACATAAATACTGAATAAATTACCTTAGAGCCAAAGTTTAATATTTACAGTAAAGGTAACGTAATGCTTTTCTCCCTGACTTCCACATTTTATCTTTATAAGATTCGTGATTTTTTTTTAAAGTTTTTTAATGTTTATTTTTGAGAGAGAGAGAGAGAGAGAGACAGACAGAGAGCACAAGCAGGGGAGGGTCAGAGAGAGAGAGAAGGAGATACAGAATCGGAAGCAGGCTCCAGGCTCTCAGCTGTCAGCACAGAGCCCAACGCGGGGCTCGAACTCACAAGCCTTCGAGCCATGAGATCATGACCTGAGCCGAAGCCAGCTGCTTAACTGACTGAGCCACTCAGGTGTCCCAAGATATGTCATTTTAAAGTTTCAGTCCTCCTGAGTTGATATACACATACCTGTTTTAGAGGGCAATGCTCCAAATTATTTCTCTGAATTTGTTAAAAATCTATGTCAAAGTCAGAGGTGCCCCGCCCCCCCTTTTTTTTCCCTCCCTTTCACAAGAGTCAATGTATAGGCATAGCAAGCTTTGCTCTTTCCACCGTGTCTGGTGGGTCAAGAACCAGTCATTTGTCATCTCTTAGTGGTAGAAGGAAACTAGAAACAGGGAATTTCCATTGGCTTAAATTTTGAGCATATGAGTGTCCCACAAAGAAATGGAGGCAAGAGAAACTATGGCAAAGAATGAAGATACAGTCTTCTTTTTATACTGCTTGACTCTGCTCACCAGGGCCATTGCTGGGGTTCTATGCCCCACTAAAACAGGAGGGCCCATTGTAACCACTATAATGTGACCACGCACACAGAAGATGCTGTTGACAAACTCATCCCTTGTGTGTATAATATTAATTAGAAACAGGCAAAATGTAGCACTGTGGGGTTTTTTTAACTTTCTTTTTTTAATTTTTTTTAACATGAGATTTATTGTCAAATTGGTTTCCACACAACACAAACTCATCCCTTGTGTGTATAATATTAAGTAGAAAAAGGCAAAATGTAGCACTGTGTTTTTTTAACTTTATTTTTTTATTATTTTTTTAATATGAAATTTATTGTCAAATTGGTTTCCACACAACACCCAGCGTAGCACTGTGTTGTTGATTTGATATCAACTACAGGAAAAGATAGGAAAAATGCCCAAATGTTTCATTATTGGCTCTACTTGTAGTCGTGTTTCTTCTTGTTTATGTATGTTTCTCTGCAGTTCCCCCGATGTCCTACAATGAACCTAGGTGATTTTTATTATAAGAATAGCACATTTATCTCTAAAAATGTTAGCACCCATCTGGTTTTAAACATCAGATTTAATGCTTGATCATTTTTCTGCAGGTGAAGGTGATTTAGTGTAATAAATCGACAAAGTAAGAACTGAGTGCTTCTAGACGTGTGGACCTTTGCTGATTATCAGTTTAAGGAGTACCCTTAGCATGTTGTTGCATAATGGCATATTTTCATCGTCTATAGGATCTCCTCAAAGGCTTGGGGACAGTGAAGGATTCCCTTTTTGTTCTCCGTGAGCTGGGAGAGCAGCTCAAGCAACAAGTGGATGCTTCAGCAGCATCAACCATTCAATCCGATCAGCTGTCCTTGAGTCAACGCTTATGTGCCCTAGAACAGGCTCTCTGCAAGCAGCAGACCATGTTACAGGTGTGTTATAAATCGGGCGTTCTATAACATCTGAGCCTCAACACAGGAAAAGAAAATTTTTCCATCGTTGAGACCTTGCCTCTTTCAAGAGCAAAGAATTAAAAAGTAGACAAACTTGGAAGTTCCAGTGGGGACAAGGGAAGGTGGGAGTCTTGCACTGTCCTTTCCAATGTAATTTTGCCCCTGAACCAATGCCTCCTTCTAGAGTACTGAGTAAAATGTGTTTAACTAATAAACACTAAGTGGCTTTAATATTGACATTCATGTTTATATAGCAAGTTTTTGCCAAGAATCATAATATATTTCTGTTTGGAAGTATATTTTACAAATAACTTTAGTTCATTAATAAATGGTACATAGGAATAATTCTGTTTTCTTTTTTTTTTTTTTTTCCAATGTTTATTTATTTTTGGGACAGAGAGAGACAGAGCATGAACGGGGGAGGGGCAGAGAGAGAGGGAGACACAGAATCGGAAACAGGCTCCAGGCTCTGAGCCATCAGCCCGGAGCCTGACGCGGGGCTCGAACTCACAGACCGCGAGATCGTGACCTGGCTGAAGTCGGACGCTTAACCGACTGCGCCACCCAGGCGCCCCAAGAATAATTCTGTTTTCAAAAAATTACGTTAATAAAGAGAAGAAAGCTTAAATCATACAGCCTTGTTTCTTTAGGAAAGACATCTTGAGGATGGCACTTTGACACAACGATATGAAAAGTAATTTCAATACCCACTTACCCTTTAACTAGATTCTAAATATCAATTTTCTTTGTTGGGAAAAAAAAAAGGCTGGAGTTCTTGACTATGAAACCTTTACCAAGAGTTTAGAAGCTTTGGAGGCCTGGATAGTAGAAGCGGAAGAAATATTGCAAGGGCAGGACCCTGGCCACTCTTCTGACCTCTCGACCATCCAGCAAAGGATGGAAGAACTTAAGGTAAGTGCTTTCAAATCCTAGCCCCAGATCTTCTATCTTTTGTCCTCAAAATCTTAAGGAATACTCACAACTCCTAAGATAGGCCTACTTTTTATTTTGAGCTTCCAAAGAAACCCTTGCCAGCTCTGTTTTCCTGGAGTGAGCACACACTGATTTCACAGACTGCGGTGGGAGCCTGGCCAGGAGCAGCCCTAGGACCCCAGCTCAGTGCTGCTTCTCACCTCTTCCCATGCCCAGTGGGCAACCTCCTCCTTCACAGCCCATGGAACCTCCATCCCCGTCTCTACCTTCCTCTCCTACACAAGCCCCCTGTCTCTCGGATCCTGGCAACAGCCTCCATGACTCTCCTTGCAGCCACTCCTCCCCCTCCAGCCCACAGCGGCCAGAATGATCTTCTTCTAAAAGGTTTTACTTAATTATGAACTATTTTAAACAGTCAGTAAATAAAATAATACCATAGACATGCCAAGTTCATTGTCTTTTTCCTCTGCTTAAAACCCTCCGCGGGTTCCCACTGCTCTCCCAGGGTGAAGACCGGTGTGGATTATCAGGCCCAGGGTACCTGGCTTGCACCTTCTTTAGGGCCTCATCCATCTCAGCATCCATCACAGTGCTTCTGTGGAAACACACTATGTTCCCCTTTCCGGAATTCCTTTTTTTTGCCCCACCAACTCCCTTCCCACCAAAAGGAATTAACTTTCGGTCATTTTGTTCAATGTCACTCTCTTAAGAAAGTTTTTTCTTTTGTTCATGGTCAGGGTCCCCAGGGACACACTTCCAAAGTACACTATTTTTTTTTCTTAAATTTTTTTTCATACCAGTTAATTATGTTCATGTGATCAGGTGACCACTGTTGTGGAATAGTATTGTGACTCTATTATTAGAAGAGTATCTTACAGTCTGTAAGCCCCATGAGAAAGACCATGGCATGTGAGTTTTGTTCATGTGATATCTGTGCATGGAAATTCTGCCATTTGGTTGTTAAGCTTTTGGCTTCAACACTTGGGAAGATTTATTCTGTCTGCAGGGTAATGAGCCTATTTCAGAGCATGAAAAGAGAAAACACACAGCCAAAGGTGTCCTGACATTTCCTTCCTCCTGTAGCTGGTTTCCTAGATGGGGTTATAGATGCCCACACGAAAACAGAAAAGACAGCCTTGTCCTATGTTTGAGATCTGAAAGCATAGATGGCATTGTCAGCTGAGTCTCACCAACTTTGGGATTGGGGCCAAGGACCTAAAACTGAAGCTGTGAAATAATGTGTGGTGGCTTCCAAACTTGAATGGGATCGTGTTCCATCTAGCAAGAGGTCCACAGCTCCTGTTACCCAGACCTGCCACCTGCTAGCTGGGGGGCCTTGCACAATTTACCTACAGATTCTCAGCATCTTGTCTCCCATCCTGAAACCGGAATAGTAGTGGTACTTACCTTATGGTATTGTTTTGCAAATGAGTTATTACCTGTAAAGCTCTTATAATAATACTTGGTTTATAATAAGTGCTTAAGGAATGGTAGCTATTACTATTATAGTTGTTGCTATTATAAATATTATTATTGGTGTTAGATAATAATGGAGCAGAATAGCACAGATACATGGAATATACAGGGTAAGAAATAAGCCTTCTCAGTCATCAGCATAATTTTCATCCTTCATCAGTTACCAAGAATTACTTATGAGTAAATAGACCAAGTAAATAATACACATAAACTACCTACATGTTCAGTGAAACCAAGTAAGTAGCTGTAAAAGCAATTGCAGCAGAAGCACTGGAAACTGATTAGGAGATGTAGCTCTTTTTTATTTGCAGCTCTGGAGATTACAAGTAAGTGGCCTAGAAATGCATAGGAGCCCAAAGACTGGCTTCTTCCAGAAATCTGAAGTCCACTGTGCAGCGTGAAAGAACTCTGCCTTTTCTTACCATAGTGCTAAATTGGCTTTTAAATCTTGCTTTCAGGGACAGATGTTAAAATTCAGCAGCATGGCCCCAGATTTAGACCGTCTAAATGAGCTTGGATATAGGCTACCCCTGAATGATAAAGAAATCAAAAGGATGCAAAATCTGAACCGGCACTGGTCTCTGATCTCCTCTCAGACAACAGAGAGATTCAGGTAGAGTAACCAAGAGATGTTTTGACCACTCCGATAGATCAGTAGAAATGAGTGCATGGCTTGTGTACATTTATAAGTTCCGAGTCTTTCCAATGATACTTACAAAATTTGAACCAGAAGTGGCAAATTCAGTGAAATGGTTGCCCATGCCTAAGGTACTAAAAATTGTTGGAACAAAAAAATTTTAAAAAGAAAACTCATATAAGAATTATTAAAGATACATACATAATTTTATCATTCTTAAAACTTACCACTTTAAACTTTTATTCTTTTTTTTTTTAAATTTTACTACCTGAGGTGAAAACTTTGTGGTGGTCAATTTAGAAGTAGAGGCAGAGGATATTCATTTAATCTAGTTTTATATACTAACAATATAAGAACAAAAACATAATCATATTCTCTTTCCTTTGGTCTGTCAGTAAGTTGCAGTCATTCTTGCTACAACATCAGACTTTCTTGGAAAAATGTGAAACATGGATGGAATTCCTGGTTCAAACGGAACAAAAGTTAGCAGTAGAGATTTCTGGCAATTATCAGCATCTTTTGGAGCAGCAGAGAGCACATGAGGTAGGTTATGCCAGTGGGTTTTCGGGTAATAACAATGCCATGTGGAGGAGTTCAAACACTGTATCTTGTGTTGATAGCTCTTAAGCTTGGAGTTTTCCCATCTTAATTACAAAAGTGTGGTCCAGTTCTTTGCTTCCATAGTTGGCTTTAAAAACGTGTCAGGCGTCAATATCCTGTGATGTATACTGCCAGAATTGTGGTAAAAGTCTCCTTATGGGGGGTAAAGGGTGGGGAGAGGGATCACGGGTGTGTGTGGAAGGAATGCAGAAAGACAATTTTTGAATTGAGTTACATACTACGTTAATATTGCCAAGGCTAGTTGATTAAGAAATTATGCCTTGATCACGAGTCTTTGATAAATGAAAATTGTGTGTTCTGTAAAAAGCATTTCCATACCAGATATCTCCAAGTGTACCTCTTGGTCAAGACTCATAATTATTTCTTAAGAAACACTGAAGAGAGAACTGTGTGCGAAAAGCAAAATAATTACTTTGCTATTAGTCTCGGTTTCCTGGTGTAACTAAATTGTCCCATGTATTTATGAAATATACGCAAATGGAGAGAGAGATAGGATTTACCTAAAAGCAGAGAAAAGCTTAATGCAGAGCTTGAAAGAGAATGAAACTAGGGGCATCTGGGTGGCTCAGTCAGTTGAGCACTGGACTCTTGATTTCACCTCAGGTCATGATCTCACAATCGTGAGAGCAAGCCCTGCATTGAGCTCCACATTCAGTGTGGAACCTGCTTAAGATTCTCTCTCCCGCTCTCTCTCTCTCTCTCTCTCTCTCTCACTCTCTCACTCTCACTCTCACTCTCACTCTCTCTCTGTCCCTCTGCCTATCTCCCCAGTTTGTGTGCTCTTGCTCTCTCTCTCTCTCACACACACAAAAAAGAATAAAACTAATTTTAAAGCATTTTCCTTAAATTTTAAAAATAGAGAATTTAAAAATGTAGAAGGTATTTTTAAGTCCATTTTTATCAAGGTGACTTAGAATGGAATAAAAGACAATGAATCAAAACTAAAGTCAGCTATCTCTTTATATCCACTATGATGACTATGATGAAAAAGACAGCATGTGTTGATGAGGGTATATAGAAATTGAATCCTCATGCTACTGGTGGGGATGTAAAATGGTGAAGCTGCTTTGGAAAACAGTTGGACAGTTCCTGAAGATATTAAACAGAGTTACCATATGACCCAATAATTCTACTCTTAACTTTATACCCAAGAGAAATGAATATATGTGTCCAGAAAAACTTGTGCAAGAATATCGTCCATATCAGTGTTATTTATAGTAACCCACAAGTGGGAACAACTTAAATATCCATCAGCTGATGAATGAATAAATAAAATGTATGGAATACTATTCAGCAATCAAAAGGAATGTGGTGATGATACATACTTCACATGGTCAACATTGAAAACATTATGCTAAGTGGAAAGAAGCCAGTCACAAAAGACAGGCAGGATGCTATTTACATGAAATATTCAGAGTAGGCAAATGCATAGACACAGAAAATGTTAGTGATTACCTAGTGCTCATGGACTGGGAAGAAATGGAGAGTGATTGCTGAGTGTGGAGTTCTTTTCAGGGTAATGGTCTAAAGAAAATAGTCTAAAATTGATTGTCGTGGTGTGTGCCCAACTCTGGGAACATAATTAAAGTCCTGAAATTATAGACTCTAAGTAGGTGAATTGTTAAGGCATGTGAATTATTATCTCAATAAATTTGTTTTAAAAACTGTGGAAAGGGGCGCCTGGGTGGCGCAGTCGGTTAAGCGTCCGACTTCGGCCAGGTCACGATCTCGCGGTCCGTGAGTTCGAGCCCCGCGTCGGGCTCTGGGCTGATGGCTCAGAGCCTGGAGCCTGTTTCCGATTCTGTGTCTCCCTCTCTCTCTGCCCCTCACCCGTTCATGCTCTGTCTCTCTCTGTCCCAAAAATAAATAAACGTTGAAAAAAAAAAATTTTAAAAACTGTGGAAATAATTTGAAAAACTTTCTGTTGAATTTTTTTAGCGAAAAAATTTTATTAACCAAATTAAGTTAAAAAACAGTGACTTAAGAAATGGGAGGTTTTAAAATCTTTTCAACTTTCTAAAAGATCTTAAGCTATTCCCTATCTGAAAAAAAAAACAGAATACTAATTATGTGTTGACACTTAATGTTATTAGGTGATTTTGAAAGAAGTGAAACATAATTCTACCTTTAGTCACTTAGTTTTACTAAACAAAAATGAAACTTTAAATATATCTTAATTGGTTGTTTAAAAATATATTATTTCGGGGTGCCTGGGTGGCTCAGTCGGTTGAGTGTCCAACTTGGGCTCAGGTCACGATCTCGCGGCTTGTGAGTTCAAGCCCCGCGTCAGGCTCTGTGCTGACAGCTCAGAGCCTGGAGCCTGTTTCAGATTCTGTGTCTCCCTCTCTCTCTTTGCCTGTACCCCACTTGCACTCTGTTTCTCTCTCAAAAATAAACATTAAAAACATTTTTTTAATGCATTATTTCTATACTGCAGGATTTTACACATATCCTGATTCAACTGGAAACATTTTTCAAAGCTTTGCTAAAACCAGAATTTTTGGAAAGTTACCAGAAAACTTGTCACTGAAATTGGGAACTCTAAAGTATGTTTTTCTATTTTTCAAATAATAGTTGTTTCAAGCAGAGATGTTCAGTCGTCAGCAGATTTTGCACTCGATCATTATTGATGGGCAGCGTCTTCTAGAACAAGGTCAAGTTGATGACAGGTAGGATCCTTGATATATTATTATGAAGAAAGTTTCCAGTGAATTAGTTATTTTCTTTTTAATGAGCAGATTAGAGGGCATGTATCTAATCTTCCTAAGGCAATTGTGCTGCAATGGAGCCTCAGTAATTGAAGGAGAGGCTTGTCTGAATCTCGGAAATGAGTGAGTATTGAGTCTTCTTTAAGAACTGCTGTTATATAAAGGACATAGAGTAATTGGAAATCACCTAGCCAACCTTCTCCAGACCTCTGCAGGAGACTGGAATTAATGAATAGATCAGAACAAATTGTATCGATGATGTATCAATGGTTTATAAACAGATGCTTCTAATATTCTCATACAGCTACAGAAATTGTATCCTCAAGGGAGCATAGAGATCACTAGATCATCTCTCTTACTTATAGATGAAAACTTGAGGTCCAGAAATGTGAACTGATGTGACCAAGGTCACTCAGCTACGTAGCTGGTTTTTAGTCGGAACCAGACAGCTTTCCCATAGCATGGTAATTCCAGGTTTGAAAATGGTTTGCTGCCTTAAGGCAGCAGACACACAAACTGAAATCCTGCTTCCTCTTCATTTACTTAGCAGATTGCCTCTTTATTGAAAACGAAGAGGCAAAATCTAGCTCATCTTTCAACTTCTGGTGTGTGAATTGACCATTTCATACCGTGTTTACATTTCCTGGGAACAATGGCTAGTCTATTGCATCTACTTTATGTGGTGATATTGGAGTATAACTGCATTTATTACATAAAAACATCTCTCCCATATTAAGGCCCAGTAACCGTGATTAGAATTAACTTAGTGTTTTTTTCAAAAATGAAAAAACAAAAAACAAACAAACAAAACAGAACATAAATCATTGTTTTTATTAAAAGGGGTTTTAATGTTTTGGAAGCAATTTCAGTTTTGAGTGGATATTTCTTTGGAGGTAACATGGAACATTTTCATGGTCATGCTATGGAACAACAAAATATGATACCGTATTTATTCTTTTCTAAAAAATTATGTATTTAAATTCAAGTTAGTTAACATACAGTGTAGTATTAGATTCAGGGGGACAACCCAGTGACTCATCACAACCCAGCAATTGAAAACTACTCGGTATTTATCTAAAGGATACAAAAATGCTGAATCCATATTTATTCTGTTCAAAGTGAGCCAGACTTAAACATGGGCTTTACTGAGAATTTAAGGCCTTCAAAATAAAACAAATTCAAATTCAATTAGCTTATTCTTGCTTTAGCCTCCCTTGATCAACTCTATAACAGTATTATAAAAGTTTAAGTGAGGAAGTAAAACAAAATTTAAAAATCATGTACAAGCCAACATCTATTCAATTGTAAATGTTAACAGTTAAGGAGAAACACCAAAAAGAAGAAAATGGGAGGGTTGAACCAAGGATAATTCTCAAAGTTGAAAGGAAAAAAAAAAAATTTTGGATTAGAGCACGAAAGCACCAGATTAGGAATGTATTGTATTTTAAAAGTTCATTTCTAAATTTCGTGTTGAGAGTTCAAGTTCAGCCACAGGAACAGTGTCATGTGTTAAGTATTTCCTCACACTGGCAGGAAGCTCAGGACTGTTGAGGACAAGGGCTCCAAAGACATGGTGGATGGTGGCCTGAGGGGGAAAGTACTGTGTGAGGGTACTTTTCATGTTGCAGGACGTTCTCAAGTCCTCCAGTTAAATGTTTTCGGAGATGATGGATGCTTGTAACTTCTGGGGGAGTTTCATGAACCTAATTCATCACATTTGATTCTACTGCAATTAGATTATTAATATCAGAATTTCCTTTCAGAAGCAAGAAGCACCAATAATACATTTGGTTTACAAAACCAAGGTGTATAGTGGGCCTAGATAATGAGAGGTGTCAAGAATGTAGGGGTCCAGAATAGTCAGTCAAGCTCAGATTGGAAGCCACACTCAAGAGGAGAAAATAGTATATGGAAGGGAAGAAAAGGAAAACTTACGTGATAGAGAAAAAACAAGTGATGTTACACTTTAGTATTCAAAGGTGAATAATGCTCTAATCTACAGAGAAATTCATTCTATTTGATATAGGACAAACGAATTGTAGAACCACAAATTAAAACTTCATAGAGAACTACCAACCCTTTTTAAGGTTGAAAACACAGATGTAGGAAGGACAAACTAAAAGATCTGAGATTATTTAGCCTGAAGTTAAGAACACTTACATAAAACTTACTCTTTTTAAGTATATGGACAACCTTCATACAGCCAATGATAACTAGATAGTTTGCATTTTTCTAAGAACAAAATGAAGTAGGCTTAACATGTAGAGGGGACGATCTAGATTCATATGTAGAATAATTTGCTAAAGATTAGGGCTGTTTACTGTAAGAGAATACAGAGAGTTTCCAAGGGCAGTTTTAAAGAAACATTTTTAAATAACATGGTTTTATTTAAGTGGCTTATGATTCTGGCTGAAATAACCCCGTGTTGTTCATCCAAAGTGGCTTATAATTCTGGCTGGAAACTGAAGTGCATAAATAAGTTTTGGTCCTCATTTTCTCCCGCTGTAGCACAAACAAGATGTCGCCTCCTGCTGCATACACTTCTTAGGGTTTGGGCACATTCCCGTGGTGTCACTACCCAATGCTCCCCACCTCTTGTGTACTCAGGGAGAGAATAGATGACAGTGACTTTACAGATATGCCTTTAACCTGTGCTGAGACATGAAAATACTCACTGTTTGCCAAAACCAATAGTTTGACTGCTATAAATTTTAAAAATGACTTGAAATAGACCCAGTAACAGATCCTGGAATGATATTTGAAAACCTCTGCCCTAACTCACTTCTCAGGGCTTAGGGTCACCAAGCATATGCACATTGTGTGTAGACATGTCTGCTTATGAAAATGTACCCAGGGTAACAAAGTTTCCTCCCTATGTAATTATTTCTGCACCAGGGATGAATTCAACCTGAAACTGACCCTTCTCAGCAATCAGTGGCAGGGAGTGATTCGCAGGGCCCAGCAAAGGAGGGGCATCATCGACAGCCAAATTCGCCAGTGGAGGCGGTACAGGGAGATGGCAGAAAAGCTTCGTAAATGGTTGGTTGAAGTGTCCTATCTTCCCGTGAGTGCTCTCGGAAGTGTCCCAATACCACTGCAGCAGGCAAGGACCCTCTTTGATGAAGTGCAGGTAAGGTGCAAAACACACGGTCTTTAAACCTCTTCTGTGTTTCCACTGCACGCTTTACCCTCGCCTCAGTTCTTCGCAAGGATTCTGGAGTGACACTGGAATGAGGACAATCATTGTTCCCGAGTGTCAACAGTAACACACAATACGATTGCATTACAAAGCCCGTGTAGAGTGACGACACTCTGTCTGGCCAGGCCCAGCTGCTTACAGACCCTCTCCACTTTCCACATCAGTGCCTCCCAGCAGCTCACTAATCCCCAGCATGGAGGCAAAGACAATGGCCGGGAAAGGAACACCGCATTGATTATACTCACGAGCAACATAAATGTGTAACTTAAGCATTCCAGAAAAGATAAAAGTCTAGGTCCTGTCTGAGCTTTTTGTCCACTCCTGGCTTGGCTCCGTACTTCCATCTATCTGGGAACTGGGGACTCCAGCCCCTTAGACAGATACGTCCTAGTGCTCTTATCAGTGCTTCCCAGTATGTTTTATGGTCTCCTTTTGCTTTGGCGGTCACTGCTCTCTGCTTTCTTTCTCCTCGCTTCTCTGGGAGACCTCATCCACACATGTGTCTGCCTGCTACCAGCAGAGAAGGGCCAGCGTGGTATCTTCCAGTCCCATCTACCTCCTGAGCTTTCAACTTATATATTCAGATTATACATGTGTGCATACAGACCTAGTGTGCACCATGGGTTCCAGCTTCCAGCAGGGCCTGTGATCTCAGGACCAGCCATTCTCCAGCAGTCCATTTCCCACATCCCCAGCTCAAGGAAATGTCTGGCAGCGGCTAACGCTTCTATCACTTGGACCCTGGGAGGTGCTCTAGAGCTATTTTCTTTTCCTCTCCCTTCCCATATCTAATATATTCCCACTGCCACTGCCTTAGCCGTGCTCGTGATAGATGATAGCTTTCTTCTTCTTCTTCTTTTTTTAATATTTATTTATTTTTGAGAGAGAGACAGACAGAGCATGAATGGGGGAGAGGCAGAGAGCGAGAGCGAGATACAGAATCTGAAGGAGGCTCCACGCTCTGAGCTGTCAGCACAGAGCCGGATGCGGGGCTTGAACTCACAAGATCATTACCTAGGCCGAAGTTGGACGCTTAACTGACTGAGCCACCCAGGTGCCCCGTAGACGACAGCTTTCTAACCTGTTAGTATATCCAATATATGCCCACCTGCCATTCCGTCTTCTACCCTCCTGCAAAGTGTTGTAATCCAAACACATCACTTCCTTGCTTAATATTCCCCTGTGAATCTCGGTCACTTTCACTATTTAAAAAAAAAATGCCTTTGCAAGCGTGGTCTTGTGTCCTCTTCTGCCGCTCTATCACACGCATACTGCATTCCCCCTGAAAACTGCATCCAGGATCCCGAATTCATCATCTTTATCTCAATGGCAAATTTTCCCATCTTCATTTCTCTGTGTGGAAGGATTCCCCTGACTGACTCCTGGCCTTCCTCACACCAGGTCCTTCTTAATCTAGTCGTGTTCCTATGTCTCTAAGACTCATGAAGCCTTTTCCCTTCAAGGAAGCCTGTCTTGCATCCACATGGGTTAGATATTTGAGCACTGGTCTTTCTTGGAATCAGTTGTTTGTATCAAACAAGTGTCCTAAATGTTTTCGGCAGAAGAAATAAAAAGACCATAATAAAACTTAAAATATGTAGGAGTGGGTTCCCTACGCATCAGTCTCATGGGGCAGTTTTCATATTGCATTGTGACTGCATTTAATTTGGGGACAGAAACTAAGCCTCCCCCTGTCGAATCCTCACTCATGTGTATACATTGCTTCATTCATGCCCAGAGTACGCGCTCAGTAATGTTTGTTGTATCGAGGGGGCGTGCTATGTATGAAAACCCGTAGGGTGGTTTAAAAATCCTTGGAATAGGGATATGGTGAAGAAAAGAATGAGAAAGTAAAAAGCAACGGTTCCTTTCAGTTCAAAGAAAAAGTGTTCCTGCGACAACAAGGCAGCTACATCCTAACAGTGGAGGCTGGCAAGCAGCTTCTGCTCTCGGCCGACAGTGGAGCTGAGGCCACCTTGCAGGCGGAACTCGCTGAAATCCAAGAGAAATGGAGATCGGCCAGTGTGCGTCTGGAGGAACAGAAGAAAAAGCTGGCCTTCTTGCTGAAAGTAAGTTCATCTCCTTCCTCCTAGAGACCTGATGCAGTTTAAGGAGCCACACAGGTAGTTGCGCTGCTTCCTCCTGTTGCTAGCTTTCGAATCGGATGATGCGAAGATTAACTCACACCCTGCAGGTTTTTGATACCCTCTGTCTTATTTAAGACTTTGTCCTGTCTTGCACGAGCTGGAGAAGTTTCCTAGTTTTCAGCAATGTG
Organism: Lynx rufus; assembly: GCF_022079265.1. NCBI lineage: Eukaryota > Metazoa > Chordata > Mammalia > Carnivora > Felidae > Lynx > Lynx rufus. The sequence goes on from NW_025814878.1 coordinate 8,944,907, forward strand.
TCTTGCAGAAAAATCCCCCCACTAAGTAGTTTTAAGTCTAATAAGACTGTCCAAGTGATGAATTCTGATTAATGGTCCGTGCTAAGCCAAGAACCGTGTGATGACTTTATAAATCCAAACAGGAATGGAAGGAGTAGATTCCACTCCCTGATCTGAGACTCTAAAGTGGTTTTTAAGATTGATATCTCTTATTTTATAGCCAGAAAAACCTATCCAAGAAGATACTCTTGATTTCATTTTCACTTATCCAAGCACGTTGCTATGAGATAGAATTCGGGAGGTATATTAAGCCTTTCGTTGGATACAGAGAGCATACTGATCACACTGCAAGTTCAGGGAGATGTAGATTTATCCAGATCCCCCACAATCCAGTTTTCTCCCCCCTCACTTGACAATACTATATATAAAACATGATGATACATGCATTGGAAAAAGAGCATGGTCTCTACTCAGATGAATCCAAGTTAAAAGCATAATAAACCAAGTAACCTGGTTAACTCAACCTGTCTAAGCCTCAGTTTCCTCCTCTATAGGGTGGGTATGATAACCCCTCCTGCACATGGCATTGTGAGGATTTAATGATATAATGAAGGTAAAAACAGGCAGCACGGTACCTGCACATTTGGGCATTCAATAAATGATGGTAATTGTCATTGTTGGTATTATTATCGTATCAAAAAGTGAACAGAGCTAAGGAGTAAAGGTTTGTATATGTTGATAATGACCAACACTTTAACAAAATTATCTATTAAGTTTGGCCTGCCACTTTTTTGGATCACAGGTAATAACCAAAGGGAATGGAACACGTTTTGCTTTTATAATACTTAAAGTATGCACACCCATTGGGTTTATTCTGTTGGATTTTATTTAATAATATATTACCTTCTGTGTAGGAAACACTCCATCAAAAATACCACTGAACGTTTGATAAAGAACTTTTATTTGCGCACAGCACAATTCATCAGTAATACAATACGCCTGATTCTTTTTTCTTCTTTTTTGCTTTCAGGAAAGGATTAAAAACATTGTAACTCATTCTGTAGAGATCATGTTAATCCTATATTTTACTTTATTTGCAATGTGATTTTTGGACGCACCCCTGAGAATTTAATAAGGCGAAATGGCTGAGTCACTGCATTTACTTTTCTTGCCAGTCTGTCTGTTGGCGTGTAAGATGTCCGTCCGCTTTGATAGATGATCACAGACCATGCCATCTTGCTATTCCCTTGTAATTCATGTAGCAAAAAGACTGGGTTATAGCTTCAGAATCCAAGCCATCCTTGGAAAGGGGAATCCTTATTCTTGTTAAAGTTGATTTTATTTTATTTTTTAGTTTATTTTGTTAAGTTGATTTTATTTTAAATCAGACATGAGGACCTAATTGCCTAAGAAGAAATTTATGCAGCTAAATTCTAATGTTAATGTCATTTTCTTTATTTTAGTGTATCTTCATACCACAGCTATGGTGCTTACCTGTGTTTAGCTCTTGATTTAATGCTCTGGGTAAATATGCCAGGAATACAGTGATTATATAATTCTACGGCCTATCTGTTCACATGCTTTCCTGTTGCCTCTTAGTTTTATTATGGAAAATAGGAAACTGGCCTTTTCTCGTTTAGATCAATGAACATTTATCGATGGCATGTGGATAGGTTTCAGACTGTGAAGAGTTCATGGAGAATGCTGCTGAATTTAGTAAGAAGATCTCACTATGCTGAGCATTAATGAACTCGTTGTAGCCTGGGAATACTGAGATACTTCAGCAGGGGGGAATTGGAACAGATCTGTCCAAGACAGACAGTTTGTGGGTTTTTTGTTTGTTTTTGTTTGTTTTTTTCTGGTAAATGGAAAGAGAGAATGTGGTTATGCACTCTAGGAAGTTCCCTGTAGGAATTTAAAAGTGCAGTGAGAAACTTGGGCCAAATGCTCAGTCTGGTTAGAAACCAAAAGACCTTTTGGGTAGGGAGGTGCTTTAGTCAGCACTTCTTACAGAAGACAGGTGCGCTCATAGCACCTATGGGCTGCTGCACTAAAAATAAAGTGTCAGGAGAGGAGATAGAAAGAGCCCAGATGAGAAAAGACTGGTGACAAAGGAAGAGATAATGTGAGGGAAAAGGTACCATGCTCACTACCGAAAGCATTTCTAGTTGTCTTTCTGTGGAGTCCAGTAATTTAAGTTGTGGGGAGTGGCCACTGGACGTGGGGGTGGGGGTGGGGTACCAGAAAGGGGTGGGGGGGAGACAGGAATGGGAGGTAGTAGGCAAGATTAAGGAGATCTATTTAGGTAAACTTAATTTGAACTGTCTCTGAGACACCAGATAGGACTTAATTTGTAGATATGGTCCATTATGGTTCCTTTAATAATTTTTTCTTTTACTTTTTTTTAATAAAGAAAGAAATACATGTGTCAGAAAAAAATGCAGGTAATAATTGAAGTATGTAGAGTGAAAAATGAAATTTCCTCTCTACTGCCACCAGAGGTATCCACTGTTACCAGTTTGGCGTGTAACCACCTGAAATATAACCACATAATGTATATTCTTTGTCACTCTGTAGAGATCTACCGATCTACCCCTCTGTATACCACCAGCCTCTATCTACCACTCACCTTGCGATATTCTTCTTCGGAGCACTCATTAGTGTTTGGCATACTAGATGTATATTTTTAACATTTTGCCTTATCTCTCTTCTTCCATTTGCTGATCGTTTCCCATTTTATGTGTTATATACTCAACCCTTTGTGACATGTTTCAGCAGGATCAAGATAGAGCCCACCAAGTGCCAGCCTTTTGTAGTTGTGTGTTTCTACTTCTGTAACAATTCAAATTTATGTGCCTCATACAAGTCATATAATGAATTGAATCAGAGTCAAGGTTATATTATTTTTACATTTCATCTCACTTTTCTTATTCAAACACATTTCATCCTGAAAGAGATTCCATATTCTCTTTTTTATCTCTTCTAGAACATTTGAGGTAGTGTAGACACATCATAGATGGGGCTAGGAAAGGGGCAAAATGGTACAATTATACTCTTAACCCCTGCGGATTGATTCAGATCCAGATAACATTTTTGAGTCCCCGTAATATTCTGGGCATTGTATTTGGTGCATTCACACCCATTGCTTCCTCCAACCCTCCAACAATCATCAAGTCTGTATGCCCATTTTCTTTTTTTTTTTTTTATTTAAAAAAAATTTTTTTTAACGTTTATTTATTTTTGAGACAGAGAGAGAGCGAGCATGAACGGGGGAGAGTCAGAGAGAGAGGGAGACACAGAATCTGAAACAGGCTCCAGGCTCTGAGCGGTCAGCACAGAGCCTGACGCGGGGCTCGAACTCACGGGCCGCGAGATCATGACCTGAGCCGAAGTCGGCCGCTTAACCGACTGAGCCACCCAGGCGCCCCTGTATGCCCATTTTCATAGGGAAAACTGAGGCATAGCATAAATGTAGAACTCCCGCTGTTCTGATGCTGCCTACGTGAAAATGGATGTGGACTCCCCTTCGCGTTGTTCACCAGGGTATCTGTATTGTTTCTGTGGGATTCAGGAGAGTGTTTAGCTTTCATTCCAGTTTCCTACAAAGAAAAAATACCATGAACTTTCTTTCTCCTCCCATTCTAGGACTGGGAAAAATGTGAGAATGGTATAGCTGATTCTCTGGAGAAGCTACGAACTTTCAAAAAGAAGCTGTCTCCACCCCTGCCAGATCACCACGAAGAGCTCCATGCAGAGCAAATGCGTTGCAAGGTGAATTACTGGACTGACGTTTTAGCCATCACTTACCTGTGTGCTTCTGCTGTAATGTTGCCTCTGAAAGCCTAATTCTGTCAAACTGCTGTAGCTGTCTACATGTAGATGCACGTTCCTAGGATATTGCGTTAGGGCAGGCAACTCTGGTGAAACTTGGTTGTTGATTTATTGCAGCTGATGAAATTATAGGCTAGTTCGTGGATTATCTTGAGAAAGCAAATGACAGTGGAAAACACAGCATTAAAAGATATTTAAAAGCTGGATCAAGGGCAATAAACACAGTCTTTTTAAAGCATCTACACTGGGGAGTTGTTGCAGCAGAATAGTCTAGTTTACGGAAAGAAGAGCGAGGCTTGGCAGCCTGGAAATTCTGCAGACAGTGACCGTTGGAGGAACACCCTGCCCTCCAGACTCTTCCATAAGGAAAATGGGACTGTAAGTAGCTGATTTCAGTCAGAGCATGGAGAGACACAGTCATTCAGTTACTCTCAGGGCCCTGACTACCTAAAGAGCAAGGTCAACCTGTCAAGTCACCGTTGGAAACAAATCAGGAGCTGATACAGACCCCTCCCTGCATCATGAGCTCATGGAGACGAAAATGACCTAGTGGCTGTAGGATTTGTTCTGTCCATGCCCATCTAGTCAACTGAAGTCTTTGGATGGCAGTTCTCTGCTGAATGATGTGTGCAGATCTAGTAAAAACTGTCTTTGCAAATGCTTTTTCTCCCCCAAATAATGCATGTCTTTGCATTCCCCAGTCATTTGCAAATTACTGCTCTAGAGTAATGCTGTTTAAAACTTCACACGTACTTAAATGATTTGGATTTTAAGCAGAAGTTCTCTGCTTCACTCTAAGAAGTCATAAGCATTAAAGAAAGGTTGATTTTTTAAAAAGTCTTAAAATCATGAAAAGTCTTAAAATCATGATGTCAGAATTTTCCACCAGTATTAAAATTTAAGGATATTCTTTGAAACTTGAAAGAGGCAGGTTTAGGAAAAATAAGAGATAATATACATTAATTACATCATGGATGGCAAATAAGGAAAATATTACCTTGAGATGTAAATTCAGAAATATGCAAAGATTAAAGCGTTTGTCAGTTTATAAGAAGTGATGAAAGAAAATTTTGATAAACAGAAACGAGCATCAATTGGGCTCCTCCGATGTGCCAGTGATTATGCCAATATTATCTCAGTTGGCATAAACACAAGCTTACAAGTACAATCTGTTATTTCTGTTTTATAGATGTGAAACCTGAGCCTTCTAGAAGTTTAATAATGTCTCAAAGTGAGTCAGTATCAGGGCTGCCTGAATCCAGAGGCTGTATTTTTACTACATGGACTCATCTAATGTAGTCCGTGGGTCTGAAACAGTTGGTTTTTGGTGGTGGTGGTGTTTCTTTTATAATCCTTACATCGTGGGTTATATCTGATGTTTGGGTTAGGGCCTAGAAATTGGAATTAAAAGGGGAAAAATCTTTGCATTGGTTTAACAGTTTAATGTCTGCAAATATAAGCAGAAATACTGTATATTTAATCCACCTGGATGGTTTGGTCTTTCAGCCAAATACTGTTACCATGGGACCTCGTCTCCTAAAATACAACAGTTACAAACATACCCTGCTATTAAGTTCAGAGATTAAAAGGATGCATTTTGGTCCAGCTCTCTGCTACTCTTCCCCAAAGCACCCTTTGCAGCAAAACAAAGCAATTACCTGGAAAATTCAGACTAAAATCTTGTTTGTCTAAATTGCCTGAGAAGTTAGCCTCAAACAGTACTGTTAATTGCCTTTGCTTTTGGAAACTTGTCTCCTGTGTGAAGAGACAAAAAGATAGGGGAAAAGCCACGTGAAATACTCGATTTATACACAAAATTGGTTGGAATCTAAAAGCATCAACAGCTGGCAAAAAGCAGGTTATACAAATTGCAAAACTGGTCATCTGTTCAAAGCATGCAAAAACCAACGTCAACTCATCCAAATACTATTTTATGGATTTGTTCTTAAATTATTCCCCAAAAGGACAGAGTACATAATTTTCTTCAGTAACTTGAAGAAATCTGTGTTCCTAGAGGAAATGTATTTCCGTTATTTTCAATTGAGTAATAATAGCAATGGATCTTTTCAGCAACTGTGTTAAGTCTCTATCACAGACTATAGCAACTTCATAGTGTTTGAAGGTGAAAGTTAACCTAGGAGTTTGTTTTTTTGAAAATATTTTGTTAACATGATCAGTAACTCAGGACAAAAATAAAGGCTGGATCAGCCGTTTATGAAATCGGTTTAAAAGTAAAGAAGATCGCGCAGTGATGAAACTTCAGCTTAGAAAAGATGTGCCAAAACGATCAATTAAATGGCAAATAGATCATAGGAAGATTCTGCAAGCAACCGCGGGTTTTGTCAGTAGAACTTGGCCAAGTATCAGATTACATCAGAGCAAATAAAGTACATACCAAGTGAGATGTTCAAATAGAATGGGATGGAAAGATCATTGTACCAAGAGGGGATTCCTAATACACCTCAGAAATTGATGATAGATATCCATGGGTATTCACGTTTTCGGGGGGGGGGTTGTTGCTTTTTTCTTTAATCTAGGAGTTGGAAAATGCAGCTGGGAACTGGACAGACGACTTGGTTCAGTTGGCTCTTCTGAAGGACACCCTCTGTGCCTACATCAGCGCCGATGATATCTCCATCCTGAACGAACGCATGGAGCTTCTGCAGAGACAGTGGGAAGAACTGTGCCACCAGGTAGGATGAAGTCTAGACTCCGCGTTAGCTCGGTAAGGTGGAAAACTGGAAGATGGCTTGGAGCGTCAAATGGCTTGACCCACGTTTGGACCCATCCCATAACTCAGAGTAGACACAGAGGAAGAACTCTGGTTTTTGTGAGCATATTTCAGATTAAGTCATTAAATCCTAATATTATATTTGAAATGCATCCAAACTGGATTCTCTTGCTGTCCCTTTCACTGGCCAACAAAACAGTGTAAGAGGAAAACCAGTTTTTTGGTTCACGGATGGGGTCTTGCTAGGTGGATACTGGTGGTCTTTTTCTACTTGAACATGTGAAAAAGCTTTGTTTTATTTGCAACTTCGGCTAAAACTGTGGGGGTGGTTTTGTGTTTGGAATTATCGTGGCTTATTGATTTACCAGAGTTGTTTCCTCGTAATTCATGTGTTTGGCATTTTTAGTCATACCTGATTCGTACCTTCTTAATAGCTTAAAAGAGATCCCAGATTGGATTTTGATTTTGAAATAAGAGGGAAAGATTGGCAGAAAGGCAATGAGAAGGCATCCAAAGTAAAGAGGAATGACAGAGATCAAAGGCCCACAAGTGAAGAACAGACTCTGACCGAGGGCCTTGAGACCAGACCCTCTGGGAAGCTGGGAGCGTGTCTATAGTGTCCCTTCCTTCACCTGACTGCTCTGCTTGGCACATAATAGGCTGTGATGCATGGTTGATATTTGTTAAATGGGTCAGTCACATGAATTATTGTGAATTTCACAAGCTATAGCAGATGCTCCTACAATCAAGTTTACAACAGAGTGGAGAGGAGAATGAGTCCAGAAGAACTTGTACAGTGAAGAAGAAAACTGGTATAAACAAGTTAAAACAATGTAGAATGATGTAAGCAAACTAAGGGCAGTTTGGGTTGCAGGGAATAAAGGAAACGCTTGTTGCAGCAGATAAATCTCGAGCTGAGTGCAGGGAGATGGGGAGCAGAGGGGACAGATTGGTGTGCAGGGAGCAAGCAGATGGGTTGCACGAGGTCACAGCTTGAATAAAGGTACAGGTGTGGAGTAGACAGAGGACCTGGCTGGGGAGAGGCAAGTGTTGGATGGATGAGGAAGGGGCTTTTGAGAAAGGTCTCGGTGCCTACCCAGTTTCAGGCCAACTGTGCTATGCTAGAGACCTCTTCTCTGCCATCCTCCCCACTTTTTCTGACTTTAGAGGTGCTTATCTTCATGCTTCAGGAAACATTAAGCAAAGTTTAAGAGGCTCAGAGCCTCCTAATTGATTTGACATCAACAAGAAATTTGTTGTTAGGTAAATTTCTCTGTATGCTTAGATTAAAACTGAGATACTTTTCAGACTATGAGCCAAAGAGAAACCCTGGAGCACACTTTGTAAATGTGTGAAGAATTTCCTATGAATATGTACTTTTAAAAGGCAGGAATGTAAGAGATGATGTTGAGTTCAAAATTAATTTAGCCAGTTTTTATGGAGCTTCATAGTCTTAGTGAACACAATGAGAAACTTACATGGAGTGTAATAATACTAATCACAATAGTATATACCTCTCTGAATTATTCAAGCCCAAATCAATACATTAATATCCAGTAAATTGTCATATAATTTTCTAATGTAAGGACTTTATCGTGGCATATCATGTAAGTGAAATATAATTTGGTGGGTACAAATAATGGAAAATGATCACATTCAATTACTTTTATGAGCCTTATTCATTTGTTTTTCCTAAGATTGAGAAAACTCCATCACTACTTGCTGACTCAACACTTTTCAGTGTATCTGTGAAGTTAATTTTACTGTATCTGTTTCTCTGGCTAATTGATGTCTACAGAGCCTTCAGAGAGATAACACTTGAGATATTGGCTTCCATTCCTTTTCCAAACCTGCCATGAACTTCCCTACCCCAAGATCTTGCTCAGATCATTCTTCCTGCCTAGACTGACCATTCCTTCTCTTCTAATTTTAACCTTTTTTCAAATTCCATAACCCCTGTGATGCCATTGTTTGAGATCCTCAGACGTCAGTATTTTTCTATTCCTCTGAACTCCCATTTCTGTTTTGTCCAAACCATCATGTGACAGTGAGTTGTTCCTCTCTTCTTCCTCCCTTTCTTTCTTTCTTTCTTCTTCTTCTTCTTCTTCTTCTTCTTCTTCTTCTTCTTCTTCTTCATGTTTGTGGCTTTATTTCAAGACTATGAGGCCCTTGGGTCACCTGAGTGGCTCAGTCAGTTAAACGTCTGACTTCAGCTCAGGTCATGATCTCACAGTTCATGAGTTCAAGCCCCATGTTGGCATCTGTGCTGACAGCTCAGAGCCTGGAGCCTGCTTCAGGTTATGTGTCTCCCTCTCTCTCTGTTCTTCCCCCGCTCATTCTCTGTCTCTCAAAAATAAATAAACATTAAAAATTTTTTTAAAAAAGACTATGAGACCCTTAAGAATTAAGACCATTTCTTTTTATCTCCAGTGCCTAGAACAGCTAAGTGTTCATAGGTACTATTAATTAAGACAAGACTTTAGGGTATTTGTTTTATGTCATAATTCTTACGTTCTTCTAAATGTAAAATAATGGCAAGGTCTCTGAATATTTTGAAAGTTAAGATTATGATTGTGCAATATTTTTTGATTTAGGAAAACTGGTACTGGGTAAAAATGCTATGAGACACAAAGGGCATAAACTTCTAGTTATGAGATGAATGAGTTCTGGGGCTCTAACGTACAGCATGGTAACTATAGTTAATAAGACTGTATTATATACGTGAAAGTTGCTAAGAGAATAGATTTTTTAATTTATTAATCAATTTAAAATTTTATTTATTTTTTAAAGTTTATTTTGAGAGGGAGCACATGCGCACACTTGAGTGGGGGAAGGGCACACAGAGAGGGAGAGAGAAGCCCAAACCAGCCAGTGTTATCAATGTGGAGCCGGAAGAGGGATTTGAGATCATGAGATCATGAAACCAAGAGTTGAAACCAAGAGTCAGGAGCTTAACCGACTGAGCCACCCAGGCGCCCCAAATTTTTATTTATTTTTCAAATTCCAATATCCGTAGCATACAATGTTATATTAGCTTCAGGTAGGCATATAGTGATTCAACACATTACTCAGTGCTTGTCAATATAAGTGTACCTTTAATCCCCTTCACCTATTTCACCCGTCCCCTACCTGCCTCCCCTCTAGCAGCCACCAGTGTGTTCTCTATATTTAAGAGTCTTTTGTTTGTTTGTCTCTTTTTTAATTTGTTCATTTGTTTTGTTTCTTAAATTCCACGAGTGAAATCATATGGCATCTGTCTTTCTCTGACTTATTTCACGTAGTAGTACAGCCTCTAGATCTATCCATGTTGTTGCAAACGTCAAGATTTCATTCTTTCTTATGGCTGAGTAATACCTTAAATGCTCTGACAGCATACACAAAAATAGGAATCACGTGAGATGATGGATGTGTTAAGTAATCTTGAGGTAATCGTTTCACCGTGTCAATGTATATCACAGCACCACGTTGAACACCTTAAACTTACACACTGTTGTAATTCAATTCTATCTCAATAAAGCTGAAAAAAAGAGAAAAGGGGACAAAAATTTATAATGTTTACAATTGCTCACCAGACTTAGATATATCTAGGCAATAGTCTGTTTGGAAATACAGTTTGAAGGCTGCTGTTATCATATAATGTGCCCTGAAGAGATTAATACCTTGCACCTGTGAGTGGACTAAGTCAAAAAAGAGGAAGCAGATTGACTACATCGTGTTTCTAGAAACTTTCTAAATTGAATGTCTTCAGGCATGAAGGTAAAGCATACTGATCTGACGTTACTTCAATCTAAAAAGAATTAGTTAAACCAGTGAGATTTTAGGCATGGGTAGTCATACAGAGGTGTCAGGATGTAACTGTAAGTAGGAATATAAATTAGTTACTAGTCCTTGAGTGAGTTTCCGGAGTACTTCTGTCAAGTATGAAACCACAAAAGGAAATGAGCTTGGGGCTGTGTCTCATTTTAAAAGTTAAAAACTTCAGTTAAACATGGCATTATCCCACCGTTAAAGAGCAAGTCGTGTGTCCGTATTCCAATGGAAGCAGTTGATGAGAAGGCAGGAGTGATTGGGGCTGCCGGTGAGAGTGAGGAAGACACACTGTAAGTAAATGTTTCAGGGGAGGGTCGATAGTACAAAAGTAAACTGTTTATAAACCGACTCCCCAAATGGTCTGTTGTGCCCATGTACAGCCTTAGCTTATCTTTGTCCTGATTCCTGTTTTGGTTCGTAGATCTGTGTGTAATTCTAGTTGAGACATAAATATATCACCATTGTAATTGCTTGGTGTTTTTCAAATTGTCATGGTAAAAATATTTGAAGTAGAAAAGGATGTATTTCCTGTTCAGCTGCCTCAGGCTCTGGAGGTTTTAGCTGGTTCTTGCCAGCTGTTGGCAACGCAGTGTGTGTGTATACCGTTGAGAAAACATAAATGTGTGCTAAGCTGATCAAGAATTCGAGGGTTTCGGCTGAACCCAAAGACAGAGAGGGTAACGTTCACTTATCATATAGCCTGAATATCAGTTTTACAAACCAAAAGGACAATGCCATCTCCATCTTGAATGTAAGTCTTTTGAAACGCTTTTGGTGGCACTTTGCAACCACTGCTTGTGGTCTACCTGTTTCTTTCCTCTGTTGCTTTAGCATAATAAGCAAATGAAAGCAGTGCTTTCATGGTGTGTAAGAAACCCAAGAGCTTCTTAGTGGAGTTATTGAATACATGGGGGTCAAGGAGAAAAAAAATACTAAAAATTCAAATGATACCCTGTAGTAGTAGCAGCAGCAGTCGTATGTTAAAGGCCGGCTTTTGTTAGATCTTTAGTATGTACCAGTGGCCTTCTTAAATTGTTTTCTTGTTCATATTCTATTATGAGCCTTCTGTATTCCAGGACACATATCAATGCTTGGCACATAGTAGACACTTGTTTACTGCAAACAATAAACATTTGCTTAATGAAATTTGGAACAGATGAAAATTCATTTATAATGAAGGAAGTGAGGCTTAGAGATGACAAGTGACCTTGCCCTGGTCATATCCTTAGTAAATGATAGAGACTGGTTTTTTGAATCTCAGCTGCCTCTGGTTATTTGATCGTAATGTTATATCGCAGCCTGTATCAAAGACTCCAGCTTTGCTGGCTCTATCTCATACGGACTATAAGCAACTGCCTCAACTTTGTCTAACCTTCTCTTTTCTTATCTTTGGAATGGGGATAATAAAACCTACTTCTCAAATCGTCTGGGATGTGGTGATCTTCCTTGCAGATGTTGAGACAAGCCCTGGAATTCATCCTTGCTCGTGGCCAAGATTTGGGGGAAAAGAAAAGGAGGAGCTACACGTAGCAAGACCTATTAATCTTAAGTCTGAAGGGCAGGGGTTTTTGCCCTTTCCTTAGAAAACAGTTGCTTTTGGAGGTCCCAATTACAAAAATATAGTTTCAGTTTGGACATCACTTAAAACAGAATTTGAATGACCAGCCACACTCTTGACTCTGATGCTCTGTGAATGAGACAGAAAAGTTCTTCACCAGAAAATTCCAAATCTTAGCATTCCAGCAGAAGATCGGAATACACTCTGCTGTCAGAGTGTGAGAGGGAAGGGATGCTGGAAGGATCATGCGCTTAGCTGAATTTTAGCTCCAAAAATTTTTAACCCGCCTTTTCTTAGCCTTTTCCATTCCTGCCAGTGAATTTACCCTAAGTAAATTCATTTCTCTTTGGCTGTTCTGTATTTTTCTGCCTCAAAGAAAACAATGATAAACTGACTTGTACTATTGGGGAAACACTCAAGGGATTCATCAGTGTCACCCTACCCAGAGGAACTTTTGTTTTAAAAGCTCATAATTAATTCAAAAGACTGAATTTGTGAAGACTGACATTTCAGAAACTATGTGAGGTTATGGGGCCCACTGTCTAAGCAGTTCACTCTGACTAGGCCCAGCCCTAGCATAGGGAACCTGGTCTCAAAGCCTAATTGTTTTCTTAGGTGTAGAATCATAGACATTTTGGGTTTTGTGGGACCTTGACTCATTAACAGAGCCAACTACAGGCAGAATTGCTAACTAGGAAGTATATAGCACCTTAAAAACTATTTTTATTTTGATTTTTTAAAAGGAAATTGGTTTGAAGTATATCACAAAGTGAAATGGGTTGATGGGTAAGGAATATATGTATTAAAGCAAAATGGAGCAAAATGTTAACAATTTGGGAGTTAACAATAGGGAACATGTTATGAGTGCTTGCCATTACAACTCTTTCCACTTTTCTGTATGCCTCATGTTTTTCATAATAAAATGTTAGTGAAAAAAAAGAAAATTGAGAGGTAGGTGCTTAATGTAATGGGATGACTGATAGAATGTCGAGCGTTATCAGCATGAATGCGTAGAATATCCATAAAGAAGGATCATCTCATTGCCATTCAAATCACATGATATTTTGGTAACAGGTAGTTTAGCCAACTAAAAATATTCCTTACGATCTTAACCAGCCCTGCAAAAACAAGACTATTATGATGTCAGAAAATTTTTAAGTTATGGAAGGGATCACTCTAGGCCCACAGATAAGGAACGGGCCCCTTGTGTTTCTAACGCAGAAAGGGCTGTTACAACAGCCCCATTCAAAAATGGACAAGGATTTGACTAAATAGTTCCCTAAAGAAGATACACAAATGGCCAAGAAATGTGAAGAGATGCTCAACATCATTAGCCATCAGAGAAATGCAGATCCACATCACAGTGAGATACCACTTCACGTCCACTAGGATGACCAAAATCAAAAAGGCAGATAATAACAGGTGTCGGTGAGGATGTAGAGAAATGAGCCCCCTGTTGCTGGTGGGAACGTACGCTGGCACAGCCACTTAGGCAGGCAATCTGTAGCACCACCGTGTAACCTGGCAATTCCACTCCTAGGTGTATACCCCTAAGGCCACTAAACGTGTGTCCCCACACACACTTGGACACAAGTGTACAACAGCAGTATTACAGTAGCCAAGAAGCAGAAACAACCCAAACATCCATCAGCAGTTGAGTTGGTAAATAAAACGTTGTCTATCCACACGATGGAATATCTTCAATAACTAAAAGGAATGAAGCACTGACCCATGGTACAACATAGATGAACTTTAAAAACATGCTAAGCAAAATTGTATGGTACGTGAATTAAATCTCAATAACGCCATAATGCAAAAGAAATAGAGAAGGAAAAGACACAAAGGTTAATAAATAAGACAGAAAGCAGGAGGGAAGTAAGAGAACTTGGCCAAAGTAAAAGGACTGGTATAGAGCTGAGCCACAAGGGATCCGTCCTCCACTTCTGACCTCTTGCCACTGTGTCGTCTGTTCCAATCTCTCCAGATACCTGAGATTCAGTTCTTGCTTCCTTTTTTCTTTCCTCCCTTCTTTTCTTCCATTTCCCTTTTCTTCCTTATTCTTTCCTTTCCTTTTCCCTTCTTTTATCCTTTCCGTTTTTCTTCTCTCCTTTCCTTCCTTCATCTCCTATCCTTTCCTCTCTTTCTTCTTTCTACTTTCTCTTTCAATAAAAGTACATTAATGATGGTGTAGAATCTCTACAGGGAACCAATCACAGTGTGGGGCTGGGTTGTTCAGAACCTTTAATGAGTGAATGTGCATGCGTCTAACTCTTCAGGAGGCAAGTACAGGGTTGGATCCCCACCCTCCCCCCTCCCCTGGCATTTAGCAGCGGGTCCTTGTTGTGAAAAGTGAAAACTTGCTGGGGATTCCCTCCTGGCACTGTGTCCCAGGGAACAGTGACCTAAAGAGATGCACAGCTAGTGCTTATTCCAGTCCACCCAACTGACTTTATTGGCTTTTTTCCTCAGGGTACAAGTTCTACTCTCATTATCCCTTTACATTTTCTCCCATTGAAATTTTTCAGCTCTCCTTAAGGCGGCAGCAAGTGAGTGAGAGATTGAATGAATGGGCTGTCTTCAGTGAAAAGAACAAGGAGCTTTGCGAATGGCTGACCCAGATGGAAAGCAAAGTTTCTCAAAATGGAGACATTCTCATTGAAGAAATGATAGAGAAACTCAAGAAGGTACAGGATGCATGGCTACATATGTTTTCACTCTTCGTGACGCTTAGGCATACTTTTAATAGGTATAAAAAGATGGTCTTACTCATTATGAAATTACTTTCCTGTAAAAGGAGCACTATATTTTAAACGTTTGATCTTTTTAATATGAAATAAACTTGCATGGAAAGGCCTCTTTTACATACAAAATATATGGATGTGATGAAGTTAATTATCTGCTGGTAGACAAATGTTCAGTATTTTTTGGCTTTAGCTACCTGTTCAGAAGGAATCATTTATGTATATTGCTTTTGTGGTTTTGTTTTTGTTTTTAAAGAGGTAAAATCACTTGAGAGAAACCAAAAGAAAAAATTCTTAGGATTAGTTAAACTGGCATTTTCTCTATAAAACATAATTCATAGACAGTTACAAGAATGAAGACTTCCTGAGAATTTTGCTTCATATTATTTTCAGGTTGTGTATAACTCGCATTATTTTATACATTCATGTGACATGGATGTTTTTCATGTCAGTGTAGGCTGATCGAATTTACTAGCATTGAAAAATGTTTTTGATGAGATCGGTGGTGCTTTTACATTATTTTTGGACAATGATTCATTTTTACTTTTGTTTAGTTTATGTTCCTTGTTAGCACATATCACTGCCAGCTTTATGGTGTACTTTCCCTACGTACTTGTTTCTTATCCCTGTTCAGTGGAAGCCCCACTGGATTATAAGCTTTGCTGGAAGTGTCTTTGTCTATTTTGTTCATTGCTGCATCTCCTGACCCTGAGCAATGCCTGCCTTCTCATAAGTCCTCAGTCACTATTGAATAAGTGAATTATAGCCTCGTTTGTCCTAAAATAAATGTAAATAGTAGGAAAAGATATCTTTATGCATGCATACACATAAAGAGAAAAAAAAAACTCTAATGTGTCAGCATGCGATATTAATAACCTTATAGGCCTCCACTTAAGATATAAAATTCTGGGGGCTCCTGGGTGGCTCAGTCGGTCAAGTGTCCGACTTCAGCTCAGGTCATGATCTCACGGTTTGTGGGTCCGAGCCTCGTGTCAGGCTCTGTGCTGACAGCTCAGAGACTAGAGCCTGCTTCAGATTCTGTGTCTCCCTCTCTGCCCCTCCCTTGCTCTCTCTGTTTCTCTCTTTCTCTCTCTCTCTCTCAAAAATAAACATTAAAAATAAATAAATATATATATATATATATAATTCTAGCAATAAACATTTGTATATTTGATATTGTAAACCTTTAAAATGTGGACTAAGCTAACACAGATTTCATTTTACTATCTGCCCATACCTTTGCCCTTTGATAGTTTCTGGATACCAGACAATGCTCTTCTAGACATGATTAATGTCCTATAGGTATTATGGTGAAGTTTGCTATAGAAGAAATTTTGGTTAAGTGTGTATCTATACTCTCATTGATTTTCTTCATGAAATTTAAGGTGGCGTATTTTGGGGGTGTGGAAAAAAACTATCTCTTGAACAAAATACAACCACAATTTAAAATTTAGAAAAACGTTAGTTTTTCACATAATTTTGTTATACTATCTGGCACAATGTCAGAAATAATCTTTAAAATATTAACTATACTATTCTTATATAAAATGAGTTAAGGGATATAAAAAGAAGTCTTTATGAGCTTTCTTCTTGTGGTGTCAGTGCATCTAGTGTTTTGGTCATAGAATCCCACTGTATTGAAGTAACATAAAATGGAGGACAGGTGCGTTGGGGTTGCTGGGCCTAAAGAGAGCACTCAACACTGAGATAGAATAAAATTGCACTGGCTTCTCCCATTTCTTTGGAGTCTTCTTGCTTCAGTAACTGACTTGAGGGGATAACCTTATTGCCACACTAACTTTAGATCAAGAGAAAGTTAAAATATCCGTGGCCCTATAATACCTATCTTTGTGTATTATTTTGCTGAGATAATATTTGCTGCACGACAGGAGTTTAGCCCAAAATTGAAAACGGTGATTCTAAAGATTGGCTCATGTCACTGTGGCAGGAGTAAGAGGATCATTGGTCAGGCAGTGAGAGTTGGAGAGGACAGGAGATGTCCATTCATCATCACTTTAACCATACCATTCAGTGGACTTTCTCTTGCATATGGAGCCAGTGTTTCCTTATCCAAAACAATTTTTAAGAGGAGTGAGTGCAGAAACTGGGTGAATGAAGAAGATTGGAGACCCACTGATCCTCTAAGACTAATGGTTATCATTCTTGTGAGTTAATTTGCCATGATTTATGTGTTGTAAAGTATTGACATGATATAGAGGATAGCTCTATTAAATGAAGGTATTAATTCTTAAAATAATCTGCACAAATAATTGCCAGAAACACATATATGCTTTTACATATATATACATATATGTCAGTTGTACATATATAATTGCGCAGACACACACACACACACACACACACACACACACACACACATCTTCTAAGCCTCTTAGCAACTATTTGTATGAGGATTGATTCTAAATATAACACCAGGTTGGTGATTACAACAATAAGATACAATTTCCCAGCATTAAAATGTTTCAAGTTTTGTCTTTTATATCTATGTATATACTGTTAACTGCTTTTTAAATGCCCATTTTATGTAAAAAAAAAAAAAAAAAAAGGGGCGCCTGGGTGGCGCAGTCGGTTAAGCGTCCGACTTCAGCCAGGTCACGATCTCGCGGTCCGTGAGTTCGAGCCCCGCGTCGGGCTCTGGGCTGATGGCTCGGAGCCTGGAGCCTGTTTCCGATTCTGTGTCTCCCTCTTTCTCTGCCCCTCCCCCGTTCATGCTCTGTCTCTCTCTGTCCCAAAAATAAATAAACGTTGAAAAAAAAAAAAAAAAAAAAAGCATCTCCATCCTCTTTAAGACCATCTCTATGAAACTTCAATCGAGAGTCTATGTACATACTGAAAATAATAGGTACCATTAATTCTTGTGTACATGGACTGGTAATCACACAGTATTCTTCCTGCCCAAACTATTTCCAAGCAGTGGAAAACTGTAATTATCATGTTTCTAGTAGAGCCAGGCTGAATGCATTAAGACAATGATTTCTGACCTCTGTGATTGCTATTTATTATGCAGGATTATCAAGAGGAAATTGCTGTTGCCCAAGAGAACAAAATACAGCTCCAGCAAATGGGAGAACGACTTGCTCGAGCCAGCCATGAAAGCAAAGCCTCTGAGATTGAATACAAGCTTGGAAAGGTCAATGACCGGTGGCAGCATCTCCTGGATCTCATGGCAGCCAGGTACAAAGGATTCTGGTCAAGGGGCGCCTGGGTGGCGCAGTCGGTTAAGCGTCCGACTTCAGCCAGGTCACGATCTCGTGGTCTGGGAGTTCGAGCCCCGCGTCAGGCTCTGGGCTGATGGCTCAGAGCCTGGAGTCTGTTTCCGATTCTGTGTCTCCCTCTCTCTCTGCTCCTCCCCCGTTCATGCTCTGTCTCTCTCTGTCCCAAAAATAAATAAACGTTGAAAAAAAAAAATTAAAAAAAATAAATAAATAAATAAAAAACAAAGGATTCTGGTCAATAGGACACATGTAGGCAGAATTTTAAAGCATTTGGTCCACCTTTCATTACAGTGAATCTTCCTCTGTGTTCTTTCTCCCCACTGATTTTAGGCTTTTCTCATAAATGTCACTTTCATGAACTTTGAAATTCTCCTTCGTATGTAATAAATTCAGTGGTGTTGCCACTTAGCTTAAAGTCATATCAAAACAAAACCCATTCTCAAAAGGAAAATTCTGTGTTTCAGAGCTTCATGGGTATTTAACCTTCTATGAGGAAGGAAGTAGAATGGCTGGCTAGTATCCATGGAGGGTATTTTTGTCTGCAATAGGAAAAAAAGTTTTATATATATATATATATATATATATATATATATATATATATATATATAAAAGTGTATATATTTATATATGTACATATGTGTGTACATATTTATATTTGTATAAATTTATATTTATATAAATTATATATTTGTATATGTACATATATACATATATATGTATATATACTTATATACATGTATATATACCTATATATATACATATATATGCTTATATATGCTTATATATATGTACTTATATATGCTTATATACACACACATTCCTACTATATTTCCAATTAGCAAAATGTGGGAATAAAGCTAATTATTGCCACTCTGCTTAGCTGTAGAAATAATCTGCTGCATTATTATAATATTGTGTTAGGTTTAATAACTGTAAGTGTCTGCCTTGTATCTGGGAGGAATATTCAGTTGCTGCTGGAGAAGGGCAGGGTGAAGAAAAGAGATAAAAGTAAAGAAATTAAAATATATAAGGGCCTTTATTAATAACATAAAAGTCTGATATAATTAATGAGGCACTGGGCTATTTGTTACAAAGGGAATGACTAAAGTAAATGCTTTATTTGAGGTGAACTTGGCTTCATGTTGGATGTAGGTTCCATGAGGGCAGGCATCTCTGACCATTCTATCCACTGTATGTCATGACCAAGAACAGTGCCTCAATTTGGGCTCAATAAATATTTGAATGAACAAGTACTTGAATATTTGAATGGGTATTATTTTTTTTTTTAATTTTTTTTTCAACGTTTATTTATTTTTGGGACAGAGAGAGACAGAGCATGAACGGGGGAGGGGCAGAGAGAGAGGGAGACACAGAATCGGAAACAGGCTCCAGGCTCCGAGCCATCAGCCCAGAGCCTGACGCGGGGCTCGAACTCACGGACCGCGAGATCGTGACCTGGCTGAAGTCGGACGCTTAACCGACTACACCACCCAGGCGCCCCGAATGGGTATTATTTTTTATGGCAGTTAGGAGATTTAGAATATTACAAATGCTTCTGATTCACAGCCATTTTGGATATAACCAACAATACACTTTTTAAAATCTGGGTTCTTTTCCTTAGTCATGCTGCATGAATTTAGACCTGAAATAGTGCCTTTTGAATACTGTGTGCCCACAAAAATTGCATATGGTCATGGCAATTCCATATGTTGATTGTGGAAATAACTAGCATATTTTTTTCCACAGAGGGAGTTATCCAAGAGAAGCTAATATACAAAGATGAGATTATAATTTATGCTAGCAATAATGAAACAAAAATGGAATCAATGTTTATCAGTTTTCAAAATGTTTAACAACAGCACTGTGATGGCTAACATTTATTGAACCCTTAATTTGTGCCAGCGACCATGCTATAGGCTTCATACATGTCTTCTCATGTTTTGTTCACTGCACCCTTTGAGCTGGGCATTATTATTGTACCCATTTTCCTGATACAGAGGCTGAGGCTCAGGCTTGTCCATGGCCCCTCACATGCTAAGTGGCCTAGCCTGCACTCTCTGATTCTACAGCCCATGCTCTGGAGACTATATTATGCTGTCTGCCAAACTTATGACTTCCTTGTCCCTGCTCTAAAGAATGCAATTACAAGGAAATTAGATTCTGTTATTTATTTCAACAATCTAGTTTCCCAATCCTTTGTAAAGTGTTGACATCAGCTCTGAGACATTTTGAGGCTACAAAGACAGAGGTTCCTTTCCTTGAGAAGTTCATGGTGGGCAGAGAGACATGCAAAAAGAAATCAAGTAAAGTGATGAGCTAAATGCCCGGGTAAAGGTACTACAAAGAAATGGAAATGTACGGTTCAGCTCACCTACTCCAAGTATTCCAGTGTATGTAGGTTTTAGAACCCCACTGCTATGTTTAGCCTCACTTCTCAGTCCGTGATAACCAAATCTTATTTCAGAAGGACAAACTGAAGCTCTTTATTCTATAAATACCCTTCTTAGGGAAGCCGCCCAGTTGGTAAACATCCCTGGATTTTTTTGGTCAGATTATGACTCATGGGTTAGCTTACATTGCCATGTAATCCAGTTAAACTAGTTAATGTTCTTTTCTAATCTTTAGTGGCTCAGTGGTATGGAATATGGGGGATATACTATGTTAAAGATGTTTTAGATGGAATCTAATATAAGTTAATCATAAGCAGCTAGTTTAGTATATGAACTAAATTTACATTACATCAAATGAGGTAGGTGATTTCTCCTCAAAGTCATGTTTATGTATAACTTTTCTGTTGTTCAAGTGAGGATTTTCTAGGTGTTATTTATTTTTCCAAAGATACACTAGTAAACTTGAATCAATCAAATATTTATAAAATATACATGCTTTATACTACAGTCACTAAAACACTCATATGTTTCTACGGTTGTAGAGTCTTACCACACACAGATGCAGTTCCTACAGGAGATTCTGTCGATACGCTGTCCATTTCTTTTTGCCTTCTTCTGACGTGTACCAGCTGATGTGCTCACCATTCATTTGCTCTAGAGTTTAGTGCCACACTGGATTCATAGTCTCCTTGAAGCCTCTCCTAAATGACACTTGGCCGTCACATTTACTTTCCATTTCCTTGTTTATCAGAGCCTCGGGAGTACACAGACCAGCTGACCGTTCCCCACACCCATCTTCAACTATGACCTACCCGCTCAAATATCAAGTTTCTATGGTTCAGTCTCATTCACCACTCTTCCCTCTTCCAACTTTGTTTTCCTTCCACACTGATTCATTAATGCAGAACACAACTTAGTTGAGCCTTTTGATATTTCTGTGCTGTTTTGGTGTTCTTGTGGGAATGGAGAGGTTATTTCTGAAGATTATATTTTCAGGTGCATAGCTTTCCTGCTAACAGAAACAGGAAAAAGAAAAGAAAGAAGATGCACTGCTAATAAACCTGTTGCATGCAAATAGAATGTATAACTTTGAGTCAACTTCCTATCACTAGTGGATTAGCTTAAACCATTCTGTCTAACACAAAATAAATGTGTTTTGCATTGAATTTTTAAACTGTCACTAAGAGTTGTCAGCTTTTTAGGGCAACAAAATTTGCTTAGTTATTTTTAGGTCTTAGGGGATAATGCTCTAGTATCCTGACCATAGTTTCTAGACCTGCTCAGTTTAATGTAGCAGACACTAGCGACCCGTGGGTCTTTAAGTTAACTTAAATGGGATATAATCAAGCTATGGTTTAATTTTAATTATAGTCAGTTGCGCTAGTCATATTTCCAAGGCCCATTTGCCATATGAAGATAATGGCTACCTTATTGGGAACTGCAGATACAGAACATTTTCTTCATCCCAGAAAGTTCAGTTGCTCAACACCAGCCATGACAATTGGCCAAAGCATTTCTGAGCCCTTGGCTTTCATTAAGAGTCAACATAAGAGGGGCACCTGAGTGGCTCAGTCACTTGAGCATCCGACTGTTGATTTTGGCTCATGTCATGATCTCATGGTTCGTGGGATCAAGCCCCTCTGTACTGACAGCGTGGAGCCTCCTTGGGATTCTCTCTCCTTCTCTCTCTGTCCCTCCCCCTCTCACATGCTCTTTCAAAATAAGCAAATAAACTTTAAAAAAGAGTCAGCACAAGAAACAGTCATTGATGTAATTTCTTTAAAACTGTCTGCTGGGAATCTGGCTCTCATTTTGTCAATGAACTGCGAAAAAATCCACATAGCAGTTGTTCTAGAGTTCAGCACTAACAGGAAATCTGTCTCTTAGCATTAGTTGTTCAGTGCTTTTTATAAGAGACAATGCATTATTGAACTTTCCCCATTTTGGTATCTAGGAAGTTCAGACTTAATTGTGTGCTCTGTTGTAATGATGTTTGTTGTTTGTTTTTTGTTTTTTTTTCATTAAATCTACTCTCTAATATAAGGATATTGCTCTTCCCTCTATCAAACCTAAATCCCCATCACCAAAACCAAAGCACACTTTAGTTATTTGGCTTTTATTCTTTTCAATAACATCTTCATTGAGCTCTAACTCATGTAGCATACAACGCATCTATCACAAGTATACAGTTTAGTGATTTTTTTAGCACATTTAGAGACCTCTGCATCCATCATCACGGTTAATTTTAAAACATTTTCATCACCCCCAAATAAAAGCCTTAATCACCTTCTTCCTCTCTACCCTCCCTCCTTCCGTGGCCCCAGCAACCACTAAGTCACTTTCTGCCTCCACAGGTTTACCTGTTCTGGACAGTTCGTATACATGGAATCATGCAATCTGTGGTCCTTGGTCATTGGTTGCTTTTAAGTTTGCTTGGCAAACTTTCTGCACAAGACTATCTAGTAAATATTTTTAGCTTTGAGGGCCAAACGGTCCCTGCCGAAACCCCTCTGCCATATCATAAAAGCAGCCTTACGCAGTGTGGAAACTGAAAAATAGAGCTGGGTTCCAATAACATTTTATTACCCAAACAGGTGTCTAGCCTAGCCATAGTTTGCCGACACCAGCTCTAGGGATGTAAAAATGAGAAGAACGTGGTGTCTACCCAAGTAAGAG
Organism: Lynx rufus; assembly: GCF_022079265.1. Classification (NCBI taxonomy): domain Eukaryota; kingdom Metazoa; phylum Chordata; class Mammalia; order Carnivora; family Felidae; genus Lynx; species Lynx rufus. Next base: position 8,967,859 of record NW_025814878.1, read on the forward strand.
TAGAAAGCAGGTATACATGACTCCTCACCACAGGCCTTCCTTCCATCTTCCTGCCCGCTCTCTTACCCCCATCTGGCGTGGCCGCTCCTAATTGTTCTTCATGTTCTTCCTGTTCTTTGGATTAGGTGAGATTCTTCTTACCCTATCAGCACGCTTTCTGTACTGCGCTTAACAGAATTTTCCTCTACTATAATCAGTATCTCGTGTGATCAGTTGTTTGCAATTCCTTTTCTCTCCTAAGGTGTAAGTGTGTCCATAGCAAAGCCGGAACTTAATATTGTTCTTTGCACATAATGGTCACTCCAGTAATTGTTCAGTATCTCTAGTCTAAGACATAGTATGGCAAGTGCCATACATGCAGATAGGAATAAAGCAGAGCATGGGCTTAAGGCCTCCACTGCTTGAAATGTTTCTGCTTCAGCTACGCTGAAATGTTAGGCAAGTTACTTATCTTCTGACTACCTCAGTTACCACATGTGTAAAAATGTACTCGGAGCATTACATGAGACAGTACCTTAGCACTGCCAAGTGCTCAGGGACCGACGCTTTCTCAGCCCAGAGGGAGTTTAGAGGCTGTGTAGGTAAAGCGCACACGCAGTGCAGGGAAGCCTTGGTCAAGTTGCAGCAGCTGCCCCCAGAAGGGATTTGGAGTTCCCCCACACTCGAGGAAAAAGAAAACTTGATTCTTGGAATCTATGGCTGGCTTTATCTCAAGGTGGCCAATTTGGAAAACTCTGGCCAGGATCAGGAATGTATGGAGGCAGCAAGCACGGATACAATGCAGAACTAATCAAGAGGCCCGAGTCTAGTCCGCCTCGTTCTGCCTGTGTGACCCAGGGCTCGCTGCAGAAGCTTTCTGAGCCCTAGACTCCTCATCTTCAAAATGTTCATAAGAATAACTGCCATAGCTCCAAAGAGGCAATGCCGGAGAAGGACCGTGAATACTCTAAAATGCCACATATGCCAGTCTCGTTCTTTTAGATAGCTACAGAGTATTCCATAATATAATATAATATAATATAATATAATATAATATAATATAACATAATATAACATACTGTGTATAATATATAATATATATAATAATATATATAATATGTAATATACTATGGTTTATCCAATATTTTCCCCACTGATGGGCATTGATATTGTTATCATTTTTTGCTATGACAGTAATCGTGTCTTTAAAGCCTTGCTTTATATTTCATTTGTTGGCACAAATATATTGTCCTAATGATAATGAGCATGGGGAAAAAATTTTAACCCATGAGGAGAACTAAATAAGGTAAAAAGGAATTGAACTAGGAAAATAATGGCAGTAAAAGTTTTCAAAGATCCCAAGTTTTCAGGAATGTTAGTCATAATCAAGAAAAAATAAATTTCCCTAGTGTTACGGAATCATGGCCTACATATCTCTTTAACCAAAGCTTAGATGTTTATATTCCTGATTGTTAAAAATAATAAATTATAGGAGTGATTGTTTTATAAAGAATTCACAGTAAGATATCTTTATTTTTTAAAAATTTTTATGAATATAATATATTGTCAAATTGGTTTACATACAACACCCAGTGCTCATCCCAACAAGTGCCTTCCTCAATGACCATCACCCATTTTATCTTTAAATAGCAGGATTTGAAAAGTAATTTTATTAAAACTAAGTTTTCTGGACTGTATTTCTTATGTAAAATATAAGCTTGCTTCTTTTAAAAATAAAATGTTTCTGTTTTAAAAGCAATTATCTCACATAACCAGAACCAAATGCTTTCTTTTATCTTGCAGTTCATCACATAGGCCTTTTAAAAAGAACTTAGAAAATGTTCATTATTATTTTTGTATTTATATGTGTGTGTATATATACCTTGATCCAAAAAGGTTTTAAAGCAGCCAGCATTCACCACATTTTTTGAAATTACCAGTAATTAATAATTTGAGAGGCTATTTTCTTTAAAAGCTTAAATTATGAAATTACTATAGATGCAGCGCAGAAAATTTGAAACTCTTGAAATTCACAAAATAAATTTATCTGAATCCCACCAAGCCAATGAACGGATGCTTCTTTTTATTACCTTAAAATGAAAATGTTATTTGTGTCGCTGTACATCATTATTTTTAAAAGGACGAAGGTTTTGAATATTAGGGGAGGAATAATATTTCTTCAGGTACTCTTTTGCTTAAACAGTCTATTCAAAAGTGAAGACCAACTCCTTTTCTACTGAGTATCTTTTCCATCCCACCTTCCCAAACAACCCCTAAAACTCCTACTTACACCATGTAGCTCGCATTTCAAACAGCAGACAAAAAGAAGTTGCTCTTTTTTGCTACTACAATGGGCCGCGCTTGTGGAGGTTTTGTTTGTTTGCATTTGGGCGATTTATCTTTTTCGAATATCCTTTCCAACTTAGCAAACAGCCCACAGGAAGAGTTGACTGTTCTTCCAGAATGGCAGTGTCTACAGGCCAGCCTTATTTTTGATATCCTTCTTTCTTTAGAAAGCCTCCCCCTCCTTTGCAGATTACACTGAGCCTTTTCCCCTTCTTACACTCGTGGCCTACATTCCAGGAGATCAGGCCTGGCACATGTTAATGAATGTAGGTTTTATTTAGAAACATGACCACTTGTCACTGCTCAGTGTCATATTATCAGGCAGAGACCTACCGACATTTGTTTAGAGTGAGCATTTTCATACTTCCATACGCAGACAAGGGGAAGCTTTCATCCCCACGCAGGATTTAGCCTTTTGCTCTGCAGACCTAACTTTTGCAAGTTGGAAGCTTCATGGTGGTGGCGGAAGATCTGTGTGCCCTGAGGATGGCAGAGGACGGCTGTGTGGACTCAGATCTCCCAGAATGTAACTGCGATGTCACAAGGCAGGCATCTCCTTGAGTTTCTTCCATTGTGCATAGCTTTCGTGTTACGTGGGGTTCGTAGGATAGATGCTGGATCTTTAATCCATAATTGTTTTTGCCAGTGTTAAGTGGAGATGATTTGGTGTTAGGAGCTCGTTGGCCGTGGACTCCCAAGAGTTATTTGTCGGTTTGTTTTCTTGTTCCCCCTACTGGGCATGTGGAGCCGGAGGGAAAGGTTAATGAACTTGGTTATGGCTTGGTATTCCAGTTGTCTCTGGACCGTATGCGTCATACGAGGGGTATGGCCGTGGCAGAGAGGCTGAGGCGCAGGAAAGAGATTCAGAAGGAGACCCAGTAAGATGATCCAGTTGGTCTATCATCTGCTATTTAAAGGATGGGCTCCTGATGAAACTGAAATTCAGTCTTAGCCAGTTCCCGGCTTTGTGGCTGAAAGCTTTCCCTTTATTAAATAAAGATCTCATATTGCAGGGGCCCAGAGGGTTTTGTGTATGAGAAAAGCCATTTCTGTATAGGCTTGCCAGTAAGTTTTGGTCACTGACTAGTATAAAGGTTTTAAAACATACGCCAAATGTAAAAATGTATGTCGAAAATAGTAATTCTGTGTATTATGCAAATATTTATTTCATGATATTTTTCTGTTAGAATAATGTCATATCAGGAATTTTAGCTTCATTAAAAAAAAATACTATTCTTGTACCATAACATCCTCCAAATAAATTCCTATTAACGAATAGGATTTACTAATGGTGCTTTTGGTTCTATTCTATTTAGAATATGAAATTTTGTTTTTGCTTTTGTTGATGGGTCTACTAAACTAGTATGAAGGAAGATAGTGATAAATATATACATGTAACGTGTATATGTGTATATAGATATTCGTGCAACAGTGTTCAGAAGCTGGACAACTGGTTTCAGTAGTAGAATCCTTCTCAAAAAGGGTGAAGTCCTGTGAGGCACACTGGACTGTGCAAAGAGACCCATCAGCTGCAGGGATTTACAGATTTACAAGACTTTTGCTAAACAACTTACCCAGACTTGTGACATCGGCAAACATCCATTTTGAATTATAATCCTGGATGCTACCAAAAGGAATGTTGCTCAAACTTCTTACAGTGATAGATGAATAGAAATATTGTGACACTTTACCCAAGGATTTCCTTTAAAGAAATAATGGAAAAAAGATGGGACATTTCTTAACAAAGAATGACTCATGTCCTGCAAATACCGTGTCTCGTAAGGTCAAGGAAGATGTATGGGGGCTTTACTACCCACTTCCTCTCAGCTCACATCTGCTCCCCCCAACACACACACAATGCATTTTGCTGTTTGTAGTCAAATGCATGTTTTAAAAAATGAGAAAGCAAAACTACTTAAATGCTCACCCCCATTGACTTCACTAAGATTTACACATTCATTTGAAAGAGGAACTTGTCCCTAATGGACTATATGAACAAGCATTTCCATGTCACGATGCCCTTGACATATTGCACACTAACTGCTCTATGGGAACTCATTCAATATTATACAAGATTACTAATCTTGTAAATTATTTCACTAGTGTAGACAATATCTGGGGGAACAGTATTTACTCGCATTCTTTTGTGCCTTAGATCTTTTGATAATTTTGGTAAATGAATTTTGAAACAAGGGGATGAATGAATTTTAGTACTTGACAGACCATTCGCAAACGTTGGACTTAGAGGGAAGATTTAAGTATGCGTTTAATATCAATGAAATTAAAAATAAACTGTGCTAACTCAATAAAAGTCTTTTACTTAGGTAGAATACTAATTATTAACGCTTATCAGGCATTTAAGTAGTGCCCAACTTTGTGCCAAGCACTGAGTTTAATACGGCAGGGGAAGGGGAAAACCAAAAGTAGAAATTCACGGTTCCAGCTTTCCAAGGAACTTAACATGGGGAGAGGAACTTGTGTATAAATAATACCAGGGAGTTAAAATAAGGGAAAGAAGGAAGCAAGCACTGAATGAGGTGTTCTTCCAGTCTCCAGCTCCACACGAAACCCTGATGATATTATGAGGTTGCTATAAAGCATGTGTCCCAAAGCGTGGTCCGCATTCAGATGCTACCAAATCTGAAGACAGGAAGCTGGTCAGATGGGAGAGGTTCCCGAAAGGACTTTCTTCCAGAGATAAAACCGGGACAGACATCTCAGTGCAGTCTCCTTGTGTTTATTGACTGTTAAAGGACAGTCTAGTCCTTTCAACCTGGGCCACGGAAGCAGGATGGCCAGGGCCGTGTTAAATTCCAAGCCCGTGCCATGGCCATTGGTAACGTGCACCTACAGCTTTGTATCCAGTAGCTATTCTAAAACTGTTATTCACTGGCTGACAGTCAAGTGAGTTTTGTCTTATATGTGAGAAAATGTGAGTAGGTTGTACGTAAACATTCTTGGAATTATTATTGAAGGTCAATACCTTGGACTTCCCTGGGAACAGGGTACAATTTGTATTTACAAAAATAACTAGAGAAGTGTTAGCTTGAATAGAATTATGAGTCATGATAAACAGAGAGCAACACATGTTTTCTGTTTCCTATCAATAGAATATATTGTGGAGTATGAACATAATTTTTAAATACATATTTTTTCCATGCAATGTAGGTAATGTACCTAAGAGTACCTTTACAAACTGAAAATGTTTTTCAAATATAGGTATTGTAATAATTAATGAAATATAGGTATTATTATTAATAATTGGCCATAGTGAAAATCCTTTTAAAAGCATTTGTGTGACAAAGAGAAAAGTGATTACATCATGACTAGACTTTTATTTGAGAGAGAAACATTGGTTTGTAAACATTCTATTTATAATGGAAGTGGTGATATCAGTTTTAAGTAATTAAAAATAAAGGAAAATGCTGGGGCGTCTGGGTGGCTCAGTCGGTTGACCATCTGACTTCAGCTCAGGTCATGATCTCGTGGTTCATGAGTTCAAGCCCTGCATCAGGCTCTGTGCTGACAGCTCGGAGCCTGGAGCCCGCTTCAGATTCTGTGTCTCCCTCTCTCTCTGCTCCTCCCCCACTCGCACTCTATTTCTCAAAAATAAATAAACATTAAAAAAAAATTTAAAGAGGAAGGAAGGAAGGAAAGAAGGAAAATGCTGCAAAGTCTTTGGTTATAAGACATTTTCTTCAGAGCATGGCTCTTTACCAGAGCAGCTTCTCAGAGTCCTCCAAGGAGGAGTTTGGAGGAGGTGGGAAGAGAGTTGGCCGGTAGCGTCTGTGCTTTGAAAGCACCCCTAAGTGATCCTGGAACAGCCCCTCGCTTGAGAAGCCCCTCTCTGCTGTCTGAGAGTAACGGAGCTGAGAAATACTTGATGTCTCAGGGTGCAAGTCCTCCGTCTCTGAGAACATTCTTTATCGATTCCTGCCTTGGAATATGTCACCTCCCTGGAGTTCTGCAAAGTCCCATTGCCAATACCTCTTCAGTTGAGCCAAGTTGGCACCTCGGAAGTTGATGTATTTTGCTCATCTTCATTCGTCTATGTTATAAGCAGCGGCAATAAGGTGACCCTGTTTCCTGAGCTTCGGGGAGCACTCATGGCCTGAAAGCAGAAGTGAATTTTATTTTTTTTTAATGTTTATTTATTTAATTATTGGAGGGGTGGGGCAGAGAGAGAGGGAGAGAGAACATCCCAAGCAGACTCCGCACTGTCGGTGCAGAGCCCGACGCAGGACTCACACCCACAAACTGGGAGATCATGACCTGAGCCGAACTCAAGAGTTGGATGTTTGACCGACTGAGTCACGCAGGCGCCCCAGCAGTGACTTTCAAATATGGGCTGAACCTGAAATCACTGACCGTGTGCTTTTCACCCCCGTCAACCTTTTTCTTTAGAGCAATCTGGATACTCAGCCGTGTCAGGCCCGCACCAGGGTCTCATTGATGGATTTTTGCTGCTAGCTATTACTTGATAATAATAGAGCTGAGAAATATTGCCTGTGGCCCTCCCAAACTCCTGCTTACAGCCTGACTCAGTAGGAAAACACCTTCAAAAGTACCCCTGCCCTTGTGTCCTTGACCACCTACTCTGCATCCTTGTGCCATCAACTGCTTTCATCTGTCATTTCTCTCCTCCTTTTTCCTTCGGTCATTGGCTTCTTTCTCACAAGTTCCTTATTCTCTGCTTAAAAACATTCCGGAGTTATTCCAAATATTAAACTGCATTAAACAAAACAAACAAATCAATGTTTCCTTGTAGCCAGATCGTTCTACAGGTTTCATACCATATTTACTCACCTTTACTGCCTGGTTGAAAAAAAAAATTACCAATACTCCTTTACCATAACTGTATTTCTTAAGCCAAATGCATTGTGTTTAGGTATTTTTAGGTCTCATTATACTATCCTGCTGTTCGTTTGACAGAGGATACCATCGGTCCCCGAACTTTAGTGTATCTAAGACTCCCCTGGAGTGCTTGTGAAAAGTGCCAGTTCCCCGGCCACACTCCCAGAGGTTCTAATTCGGGAGAAGTGGATTGGAATCTAGCCAGGAGTCTGCATTTATCCATTTATCTGAGGCCAACCAAGTGAATCTAATCAAGGGGGCATTCAGATCACTAACCAACACTTCTTTTTAAAATTTTGTTATTGAATATATGTGACATGTACCATTGTGTAAATTTAAGGTGTACGATGTGTTACTTTGATACATTGATCTGTGATAGTGTGGTTGCCCCTGTAGCGATAGTTATCACAATTCATAATTATTGCACAATTATTGTTGTCTTTACTCATTTACTGTGCATTAGATCTGTACAGCTCATTTACTGCTTGTTGTAAGTTTGCACCCTCAAGCAACATCAGTCTTACCCCTGCCCCACCACTACTACTCTTTCTTGCAGTTTTTCCTGCCTTTGGTTTCATGCCCCACTTTTCCTCGGTCACCTTCTTCCTTTATGAATTTTTTTTCTTTTTTTATATCTCTGATTCTTCCTCCATGAGTCAGCCTTTTAAAATTCATTCTCTTCATCCATTCCCTTTCAGGGTGAAATACATCCTTTCATTGGGCCTCGCTCTGTGCCAATAATACCTAAAGCAATGGCATAAACCCTGACCTCTCCTCGACATCTGTGCACTACACTTCTATGCATGTCTACCCGACCCGCAGACTCATCATACTGCAAACTTCCTGCACCATTGACCCCATGAACTTGTTCCTCATCCATTCCCTCGGAGACGGCAGCATCCATATAATCACATCATTTTTAACTCCTCCTGCCTCCCGTCATGGCAGTTCATGAATTTAGCAATCCCCGCCCCACCCCTGTCCCTGGCTCCCCAAGTGCAGGCTTTTGATGTAGCTGCTTGGGTTATTCTGTTTATTTCCAGAATGGTCTTCCATACGAGCCTCACTTCAAACTCACATACTCAAAATCAGAACTGATCCTGTCATTCCTGGGCTAATACGTCTTGGCCACATTCCTACTTATCTTTAAAGTTCACACAAAGCCAGTATGGTGTCACAGCAGGCCTTTTATAATCTTAGCCTATCCGTCTGTCTTGCTTCAACACAACTACATCTCTCTTCGGCTTCTCTTCCCACCACCCCCACCCCCCAGCCCCCACCCCCCTATCATTATGGCACTCTGCCTCCCATATCTCTGATTTTCTTTCCTGTGTTTCCTAGGCCAGAAATCTTCTGCTTGGCTAGTATCCACCTGTCAAGATGCAGCTCAAATGTTATTTCTTCAGCAAAGTCTCAGCTCCTCAATGGCTGGGATGAACCTTCAGTCATCACTGTATTTCTGTCGCCTAGCTCCATGGCTACCTAGCATCATAGATGTTTGTAGAAAGAATACAGACCTGAACCAATGGAGACTGAACAAGCGAATGAATGATTACTGAAGACGGCCAGACAGAATTGATTCCTCCCTATTTATTAGCCAGGGACTTGGTTCATTAGTTTAGTTCTTCTCACACTGTGTTATGTTTCACTGTTGACATGTCCAGCTTTCCAGTCAGATCGTGCATTTCATAGGAAAATAATCAAGTCTTATTTATTTTGTCTTCCCAGCATCTTACACATAGGATGTCCACACAGGATTGTTAGATAAGTGGCAATCTTAAGCAAACTGGTTTTTACTTCTTCCTGGAAAGAATGGGAAAACATTTTTTAAAAACATACTGTGTAGAAAATACTGCATTGAACTAGGCTTTGCAGGCGAAGACTAGATGGTGGTCGGCCCTGGATCTGCCCTCTGCTGCTTGTAGCCCAAAGGGTCCTCGGTTACCTGTAACGAGATCTGGCATTAAGTGCATGTGATCGCTCACTGATCATTCGTCTTAAGTGTGCTTTCTTCTTTTAGCTGAGTTTGCCACAAGGGTGCTGAAATAAATCCCACCAGGGCCGGAGTAGTCAGAACCATGAGTGTGTTATCTGTTTTGGTGCCGACCAATTGGAAATGTTCATTTTTTGCTCCCAGGTATTCTTCAGATTAGTATAAATTACATAATTTGTGGAAATAGCAATTTTGGTGACCACCATAGTAACCTGTTACTATAGCTATGTCGAACATCATCATAGCTGACATTTATTGAATGTTTCCCATATACCCTGCATCATTCAACTCATTCAGATCTCACACATACTCTTCCTTTACCTTCATTTTATAGAGATGAGGAAATGGAGACCCAGGGAGGGTGTACAACTGCCCAAAGTCACAGCCAGTAAGTGGCTGAGCTGAGCTGGACTTTGACTTTAGGCAACTTGGCTTTAGACTGAGTGCTCACTTTTGCTCACAAGGGAAACTTGAGTGGGGCCTCTCACTGAAGGTGAAGTCTCTCCTCTGCCCACAGGGTAAAGAAGCTGAAGGAGACCCTGGTGGCCGTACAGCAGCTGGATAAGAACATGAGCAGCCTGAGGACGTGGCTGGCTCACATCGAGTCAGAGCTGGCCAAGCCCATAGTCTACGATTCCTGTGACTCGGATGAAATACAGAAAAAGCTTACTGAGCAGCAGGTAAAACTTAAATCAACTAAAGGAAGTAAGTAGGCTCTTGAACATCTGTGCTCCTGGCCAGGATACAGAGGTGGATGTGAGACGGTGAATGAATCGAGAAGGAAAATCAGGAGGGAGCTAGACAAGATTGCCGAGAAAGGGGAGGGAGGCTTGGGCATGGCAGGTGTTTGGGGCCAATAGGTCCCACGTCACCAAGGAGTTAAGTCTTAAGAAGCTATGCTATCTTAGGGGTTAATGTCATTGGTCCACGAAGAAGACATCCTAAACTGCTTGGGTTGCAGTGATGTCTCCATAACAGAGCAGGCAGTTTTGTTTATTTCTGTGTAGGTCACTAGCCCACCACTACATGCATAGAAAGGAGCTTTTTTTTTTTTCTGCATTTGGTGTTTGAATACAGATTACAGTGCATTCTTAGAGTTTTTAGAGTCTAAAACAATGGTTTTGCAAGGAGTGTTCCATGGCCTACAGAACACACGCTGTAATTTTACCGTAATGTGTGCACCAAAGGCGGCACATCACACTGGCCTACAGTACACCACCCGCCAGAGCAAAAAAGAGTGACCATGAAAAGTGAAAAATGCCCGCATAAAGGAATTTTCCCTCCTACTCTCCTTCGTTGTTCTTAATAAGCATAGCAGACTCCAGTTGTTAGTAGAAAAGACCAAAAATCCCCCATAAGAAATATTGCTACTCCATGCCTTTAGATTGTCCTCGAAAATTCTGTCCACGTTCTGGTTACTTCCATTACATTTAGGCCATTATAGCCAAGTTGCTTAATTTAAAAATACTACAAAATATAAACAGACCCATTTATCAAATCTTACAAAATAGTCTATGTGCTTACTTCATTTCATGAACTATTTAAAGCAGTACAACTAGATATTAAAACATAGGTTTTAGATAGTGGGAATAGTTTAATATTTAAATCAACATTTATTTTTTAAAAAAATGTTAGCAGGACACTTTCCCACTTTTGTAAGATTAAAGCCCTTGATGGATTCTCTTGTGTTTGAAATTCTGATAATTGAGCTGATAGCGGTTTGGGTTGGCCTCCAGCTCCCTGAATACTCCTGGAGAACATGGTAATGATCTCCACAAGTGAGAACTGGTTAAAAACAGTGACAATTCTAATAGCCAGTATTGTAATTTAGCAAACGTAAAAAAATCTAAACTGTATCTAAGTAAATATGGCAAATTGATCATATACATTTATAGCCTTACCCACTTCTAAGCCCCAGTAAAATGAACGTAAAGGGAAAAGAAGGTCAAAACCCACAATGGCAAAGAGACGAGGAAAGAAGATGAGAAAGATGACAGACACCCATTAGAATTTTGGAAGACCAGAGTGGATAGATGAATAGTTACTGCTATCAGCAGGATGGAGGATGGAGAAAGCTGATTCATGCCATGGAAATACAAGAAGACTGGGTGGCCTGGGTGGCTCAGTCGGTTCAGCGTCTGACTTTGACTCAGGTCATGATCTCACGGTCTGTGAGTTCGAGCCCCGCGTCGGGCTCTGTGCTGATGGCTCAGAGCCTGGAGCCTGCTTCACATTCTGTGTCTCCCTCTCTCTCTGCCCCTCCCCCACTCGTGCTGTGTCTCCCTCTCTGTCAAAAATAAATAAACATTAAAAAAAATTAAAAACAACAACAAAAAAAAGAAATGCAAGAAGACTCATGAAGTGCAGACAGCAAGTCTATAGGACTTTAAAATGGAAAATTGCTTGAAAATTTGAATAAGGAGCGGTTTGACTGGCAGATCCCCCTAATCCTAGGCAACTCCTGTCTGTTGACTCCAATAGAAAGCCCAAGGATCTCCCTTGGAGAGGGCAGCCCAGAGGGACTTTGGGTTTGGGGCTACGGGGCACCATTGAGGCTGGAGCCACTATATGAAAAATAGATTAAATGAAATACTCTGTACCTGACGATATGACTCCCACTGCCCCAGCTCCCACCATGTTACTAGCCAGGTTTATATCACAGCCAGGATTAATGAAAGAATTTTAAAATCCAATTTAGTTATTCCATAATAGTCCCCCACAAAAAGTTAAAAAGGAAGAAATTATCAAATTAGTAATGTAAAAAAGTTTCCCAAACTGAAAAGCTTATAGAGTGGACCCTTGAACAGCAACGGTTTGACCTACATGGCTCCACTTATATGTGGATTTTTTATGCAATAAAATATGTAGTACTACAGATGTATTTTCCCTTCCTTACGATTTTCTTTTTTCTAGCTTGCTTTATTGTAAGAATACAGCATATAATACATATAAAATGCAAAATATTTGTTATTTGACTGTGTTTTTGGTAAGGCTTCTAGTCAACAGTTGGCTAGTAGTAGTCAAGTTTGGGGGGAGTCAAATGTTATACACAGATTTTCAGCTGGTGGGGAGTTGGTGCCATCAAGCTCCGCTTTGTTCAAGAATCAGCTGCACTTCTAGAGCATAAACTTACAAATGCCCAGGAAAATTAAAAACAAAGCAAAACCATTATAAAATTTCAGAACATGGCCGACAAAGGGAAGATCTTTATGGTTTCCAAGATGAAAAAATCTGATCCTTCAAAACAATGCTGGAAGCTAAAAGTCAGTGACACGGTGCCTCCCGAAAGCTGAGAAAATTATTTATAATTTAGAATACTGCACCTGCCATTTAATATATAAAATATTTACCTCCTATGCATATATTCTCAGGAAGCTAATGAAAGATGTCACATATACTAAAAAACGAGAAGAAAAATAATATAAAACCTGAGAGAGAAGAAAATTCCCAGGACAGATGGTGAAGGAACATCCCAGATGCCAGCTGCCCTGAAGCCTGGAGAATCCCTGTTCACATTGGAGTAGGGAGTTGGCTCCTCTGGGATGGATGTCTACTAGGAGTAAGACAGTTGAACTAGATAACCTAATGGGCTTAACCATAATGGAAGGAGTTGTATTAACTCCATAAGAGAAAGGATAGAGGCTAGGAATGTTCATGTTTTAAAGAGAGGAGAGAGCTACTGATTCCATAAATGCTATATATATATATATATATATATGCATTCATATATATATATATATTCATATATATATGCATTCATATGTATATATATTCATATATATATGCATTCATATATATATATATATGAAAAGAAATATAACCGTAGTATAGGCTGTTGCTCAGATGTGAAAAATATTAAGTAATCATGTTAAATAACCACGGTATTGCTCTAGCTAGAAGATGTGCTCAAACAGTAACTGGAGCCCTGGGAGTCAGGTTAAAGTTGATTCCGTCTCTACTATAGAAGCATAGATAATGTCGAAATTTTAAAAATCAAGAAATAGCAACATAAACTTGTTACTTAGAAATACAGAAATTAAAACAGGAAGACAGAGCTCCAAGAGATGGAAATGGTTATTTCTGGAAAATGAGAATCAGGAGTGAAAAGGGAACTAATTCACTGGAAGCTTGGCAGTAGTTTCTGACTTTTTAATATTTTAATATATGTTCATATTGCCTTTTAATTAAATTTTAAGTTAAAGTTGAAAAAAAAAAAAAAAGGAAACAACTATATGCCAGTGGTTAGAAGTAAAGACTCCCTGGGTTCAAATCTGGGCTTCACCTCTTTGCTGCATAGCCCAGGGCGATGTAATGAACTGTTTAATCCTCAGATTCCTTATATATAGAATGCTGATCACCAGAGTGCATGGTTCACAGTGTTATTATAAAAATTAATATGAAAATTATTTAGCACAGCACCTAGAACAAAGTGGGTGCTTAGTAAATTTTACTTCAATTCTATCACATTCACTACAGTTTCTTTTGTGGCAAATGTTAACCATGATTCTGTAAAAAATTATAGCATTTGTGATCCATGTTGTAAAAGGCAGATAAGTAGTAATCTGTCTCCAAAGGGGAAAATTCCCTTGAATATTTAAAAAGAGATTAAACTGATAAGAAATGCATGTTCTTCTGTTCCCCTCTGTGGGGTTTCTATATGTTTCTCTTGCCAGTGTACTTAATTATTACATACTTAATTGGGCAGAAATATATGTAGACTTGAGATGGGTTCAGAGAACATTTTGTCAAATTTCTCTGTGTTATGGATGAATAAGGATAAATTCAGAAACGCTGTATGTCAATTCAGGACCATTATCAATGAAGGTTAAAGCTGAAACTAAACTCTTTATCTGTATTAGAGCATTTAATCATAATTATAACACCCCTCAAGCTTATTTCATAAATTGATTTTAACAGAAACTTTTGAGCAGATGCACAAGGGGTCTTTTCTCTGATATTTACTGTGGGAATCTGATTGAGCTCCTGGATGTAAATTTCACAAAACTGTGCAGCCCCACCCATGACTGGGTCCTCTGGAATTTTTAATTCAATTGTCTATATTGGGCCTCCAGCAATCTGTCAGTTACAGTTCTGGTTTTCATATCCTGGCCCTTGTTTCCACAATGGTCTCCCCATGAGTGTCTGCTCCAGGGTAGAGTCACATCGTCTATATGGCTATATAGGTTATTTCTGACTTAAGCCTCCCTCACAAAAAGGCCAGCAAGCAACTATCTATAAACAAGGTACCACTGTAAAATTCCCAAAACCCAACCATGAGGATAAAGCACCCACTTGGACCCCAGAGACCAGAAGGACCACATTAAAAGGGTAAGAGGAGTGACCACACTCTGACCACATTGCACTGAGAGGGCACCTCGTGGCCAAGATGGGCATCTGGCTTCCCTGGCTCCCACACCCTTCTCAGGAAGCCCACTTGGATCTCATCTCGTAAGAATCACTAAGGGATCTTGTATAGCTTGACTATTGGGGATGAGTTAGTGAGTGAGAAGGGGGCTGAGGATTATGGCAGCCAGCACTCACGTCTTGGCAGACTGCATTCCTGTTTGCAGCTGCACCCAAGCAGAGATCCCAGCCTGTGTCTCTGCCCATCAGCAGGCCCAGCCAGTGGCCCTGTCTGACCTGGGAGTTCACTTGGCCGTTTTGCCTGATTTGGGTCCCCAGACAATGGGCCATACTGACTTTGGAGCCCTAGAAACCATCTGACCTGGGTAGGGAAGCCAATTCCTAGCCCTGCCCAACAGCTGAGCATAGCCTTCATCCTTCCCCACCAGGAAGCCTGGCCAGAGAACCCAGGCAGCCACGGAACCCATCCAATAGCCCTGCTTGAGCAGGGAGCCAAGCCAGGAGCCCTACCCAACTGCTGAGCATAGCTTCTGGCCCTGCATCATCAGGGAGTCTGGACAGTGACCTTGGACAACCTCAGAGCTCAACCTACAGCCTTCCCAGCCACAGAGCCCAGCCTACAACCTTACCCAGCCATAGAGCCCAGATGGTAACCCTACTCAGCAGTGGAATCCAACCTATGGCCTTGTCTGATTGCTGAACATAGCATGCAACCTTATTCAGGCAGGGAGCCTAGCCGTGACTCCAGCCAACCACCAAGCATAGCCTGTGATCCCACATGACAAGAAAGCCTGGACAGTGACCCAGCTCAACCACAGAGCATAGTCTCTAGCCCCACACACTTTGTGATACAGCTGAATGTCCATCTTTATCAGAGAGCCCAGCCAGTAACTTTGCCCAGTAGGGTAACACAGCCAGTGGCCCACCTGATGGCAAAGCCAAGACTATCACCTCACCTAATCCCAGGGCATAGCCTACAGCCCTGCCTATGGCTCCACCTGAACACAGAGTCCA
Source organism: Lynx rufus (assembly GCF_022079265.1). Lineage (NCBI taxonomy): Eukaryota > Metazoa > Chordata > Mammalia > Carnivora > Felidae > Lynx > Lynx rufus. The sequence goes on from NW_025814878.1 coordinate 8,983,409, forward strand.
GCCGGTAGCACCATGTGGTCTGATAGCACGGCCTGATATCCCACTTAACCAGGAGTGATCGTGGAGCCCGGCCTGTAGCCGTACCTAATCACAGAGTCCAACCAGGCACTGCCTTGTTAGGGAGCACAGTCTGTGACCTCACCCAACTAGCGATGATCACAGAGCCTCACCAGCAAAACAAGTCTCAACAAATTCAAGAAAATGTAAATTATATAAAGTGTCTTTTCCAACTACAGTGATGTGAAACTGGAAATCGAGAATAGGAAGAAAGCTAGAAAATTCACAAATCCACGGAAATTAAACAGCACACTTCTTCTGATCAAAGAAGAAAACGAGGAAAATTAAAAAATATCTTGAGCTAAACAAAAAGGAAACACACAACATACCATAACTTATGGAGTCCAACAAAAGCAATTCTAAGAGGGAAGTTTATAGTGATAAATGCTTATATGAAGGAAAAAATCTCAAATAAATAACTGTACCTCAAGGAACTAAAAAGGAACAAACTAAACCCAAAATTGGCTGAAGAAAGGAAATAAGAAAGATTAGAGCAGAAATAAATGAAATAGAGAATAGGAAAACAGCATAAAAGATTTAAAAAACGGAGCTGGTTCTTTGAAATGATAAACAAAATTGAAAAACCTTTAGCTAGACTAGCCAAGAAAAGCAAAGACAGAGGACCCAAATAAGTAAAAACTATAAATGAAAATGGAGACATTACAAGAAATACAAAGGATCATGAGAGAAATGGGTAAATGCCTGGAAACATGCAACTTGCCAAGACTGAATTAGGGAGAAATAGAAAATATAAACAGACCCATAATGAGTAAGGAGGTAGAATCAGTAATCAAAACCCTCCCAACAAAGAAAAGTCCAGGACCAGATGATTTCACAGGTGAAATCTACCAAACATTAAAGCCATGTCTTCTTACTGTTCAAAAAAATTGAGGAGAAGGGCACGCTCTGAAATTCATTTTATTAGGCCAGCGTTACCTGGATACCAAAGCCAGATAAGGACACTATAAGAGAAGAAAACTATAGGCCAATATCCATAATAAATACAGGTGCAGAAATTCTCAACAGAGTACTGGCAAACCAAATTCAACAGCACATTAAAAGGATCATACACCATGATTTAGTTGGATTCATCCCTGGGATGCAAGAGTGGTTCAGCATATGCATATAAAAATAAATGTGATACTTTACATTACTACAATGAAATATAAAAATAGTATTACCTCAATAGATGCAGGAAAAGCATTTCACAAAATTCAAATGATAAAAAATTCTCAACAAAGTGGGTCTATAAAGGAAATGTACATCAACATAATAAAGGCTATACGATTAGCCCACAGCTAACATCATACTCAGTGGTAAAAGGTTGAAAGCTTCTCCTCTAAGATCAGAAACAAGACAGGGGTGCCCACTTTCACCAGGCCCATTCACCATAGTACTCAAAATCCTAGCCAGAGTAATCAGACAAGAAAAAAAATAAAAGGCATCTAAATCAGACAGGGTGATACAAAATTTTCTTTGTAGATGACATAATCTTACATATAGAAGATCTTAAACACTCTACCAAAAAACTGTTGGAACTAATAAATTCAGTAAAGTTGCAGGATACAAATTTAACATACAAAAATCAGTGGCATTTCTTTTTTTAAGTTTATGTATTTATTTTGAGAGAGAGAGAACAGGGGAGAGGCAGAGAGAAAGAGAGAGGGAAAGAGAGAATCCCAAGCAGGCCCCACACCATCAGCTCAGAGCCTGATGGGAGGCTCAATCTCATGAACCATGAGATCATGACCTGAGCTGAAATCAAGAGTCGGATGCTCAACTGACTGAGCCACCTAGGCGCCCCAGTTGCATTTCTGTACACCAATAATAAACTACCTGGAAAAAAAGAAAAGAAAACAATTCCTTTATAATTGCATCAAAAGCAATGAAATACTTAGGAATAAATCTAACCAAGGAACTGAAAGATCTCTACACTGAAAACTATTAAGACACCGATGAAAGACATTAAAGAAGACACAAATAAATGGAAAGATACCCCATGTGTGGAGATTGGAAGAATTAATATTGTTAAAATGAGCATACAGCCAAAGCTATCTATTGATTCAATACAACCCCAGTCAAGATTTCAATGGCACTTTTTACAGATATAGACAAAATAATTCTAAAATGTATATGGAATCACAAAAGATCCCAAATAGCCAAAGCAATCCTGAGAAAGAACGAAGCTGGAGGTATCACACTTATTTATTTCAAACTATGTGATAAAGGTATAATAATCAAAACTGTATGATACTGGCATGAGAACAGACACATAGACCAATAGAACAGAATTGAGAGCCCAAAAATACACCCATGCATATATGGTCAACTAATGTTTGACAAGGGAGCCAAGAATATCCAATGGGGAAAGGATAGTCTCTTCAAAAAATAATCTTGGAAAAACTGGACATTCACGTGCCAAAGAGTAAAGTGGACCCCTATTTTATACCACTTACAAAAATTAACTCAAAATAATGTATTAAAGACTTACATGGAAGACCTGAAACCATAAAACTCCTAGAAGAAAACACAGGGGAAATTCTTGTTGACATTGATTTTGGAGATGATTTTTTAGATATGGCACCAAAAGTACAACCAAAAAATAAATAAATAAACAAACAAACAATTTGGATTAAATGAAGCTAAAAAGCTTCTGCAAAGCAAAAGTAATGATCAACCAAATGAAAAAGCAACCTCTGCAATCAGAGAGAATATTTGCAAACCACATGTCTGAGAAGGATAATATCCAGAATATATAAGGAACTCCTACAACTCAATAGCAAAAACAAAAACGAAACAAAACAAAAATAATCCAGTTTTACAAATGGGCAACAGACACGAGTAGGCATTTTTCCAAAGAAGATATTAAAATTACCAACAGGTACATGAAAATGTTCAACATCATTAATCATCATGGAAATGCAAATCAAAACCACAAAGAGATACCACCTCACACTTGTTACAATGGCTATTATCAAAAAACCAAAAGATAAAGATGTGGAGAGAGCAGAGCCCTAGTGCACTATTGGTGAGAATGTCAGTATCATCACTATGGAAAACATTATGGAGGTTCCTAAAAAAATTACAAATAGAGCTACCATATGATCCAGAAATTCCACTTCTGGGTAGATTTTGGAAAGAAATGAAATCACTATCTTAAAAAGGTATCTCCACCCACCACATTCATTGAAGCATTATTTACAACAGTGAATACATGAAAACAGTCTAAGTACCCATAATTTGATAAATGGATAAAGAAAATGTGGTATATATGCAAAGTGGAATATTCTTCAGTCATAAAAAAGGAGATACTGCCATTCCAACAACGTCGATGAACCTTAAAGTCATCATACTAAGTGAAATAAGTCTGACAGAGAAAGACAAATGCTGTATGATCTCACTGATATGTGGACTCTAAAAAAAATTGAACTCATAGAAACAGAGAGTAGATTAGTGGTTGCCAAAGATGGGGGTGATGGTGAGGGAAATGGATGAAGGTTGTCAAAGGGTACAAACCTGTAGTTATAAGATGAATCCATTCTGGAAATGTAATGTTCAGCATGACTATAGTCAACAATACTGTGTTGCATATTTGAAAGTTGCTGAGAGAGTAGATCTTAAAAGTTCTCAACACACACACACATACACACACTGTAACTATGTGAGGTCATAGATATTAGTTAAACTTATTGTGGTAATCATTTCACAATATATACATACATCAAATCATCACATCATGCATCTTAAGTTTACACAATGTTATATATCTGTTATATCTCAATAAAGCTGGAAAGTACTTTTTTGAGTACTTGGGGGAAGTTAAATCAAGTGCCATAACTTTTTAAAATGCATTGATTATGTTGATGTACCTAACACTACTTACAAATGTATATCCTTCTACAAAAGGCACTTTAACACCTAAAACTTACTTGGTGATCTCATTCACAGATGTCTCTGTCTTCATCTTTGAGTAAATATTGAGTTCAATTTTATATTTTTTAGACCAGCAGTTCTTGTGATGATTTCCCCATAACTGAAAGTGATAATGTAAGAGATCTGAGAGGACTGTTAGTGAAAATAGAAATATTTTTTATAGAATCTGTCTTCTGTCTAGTTCATAAAATCTCCAAATATTAATCAAAGGTACCATTACTGCATTTGACAGTAAGCTAATGTTTGCATAGAAGACCTAGTAACGGCGTGTTAAAGAGAAAAATAGGAGGAAGAATATACACACAAAAATATAAATCTCAGCTATTTGAGTCAGTTGAGGAATTCTCATTAGAACAAGAATAAAGTTAGGAAAAATCCAAGAATAGTTTTAAAGGCAAGGAAAACACAGTAAGGACCTTGATGAATAGGGCAAGCAAAATTACCAGTAGCCCGCTTTTGATAATGAAATACTTTGAGCAAATTGAGTTAAAAGCTTAATAGAAGGGGCGCCTGGGTGGCGTAGTCGGTTGGGCGTCTGACTTCGGCTCAGGTCATGATCTCGCAGTTTGTGAGTTCGAGCCCCGCATCGGGCTCTGTGCTGACAGCTCAGAGCCTGGAGCCTGCTTCGGATTCTGTGTCTCCCTCTCTCTCTGCTCCTCCCCCACTCACACTCAGTCTCCCTCTCTCAAAAATAAATTAAAACATTTAAAAAATTTTTTAAAGCTCAATAGAAAAAGTAACATACATTTTGCATTTACATTTTATGCAGTTAACATGAAGACTCTACGTGGTGGAATACTGGGGAAATTCAGTGCCTTGATTATCATTGTCATCTTTCTATTTCTGCCCTACCTTTAAAATTGCTCCCTGAGGAAGCTGTTGATGTTATGATGTCATACATGATAAGAGAACCTAGATCTTTTAAATCATGGTACTTTTAGTGATGGTGGAATTAGCTGTTTTAAGCAGTTTGCGGATCTTTGGAGATGAAATCCCATTTCTTAAGTGGCAGTACTTAATAAGAGCACATGTATTCCTTTGATTGCTTGATCGATATATTGGAATGGAAGTGGTAATCTGTCTGGGACAAGATTTACTTTTCAATCACTGAAGAAGCTAGTTTTACTCTTAATGTAATTAATGTAGTTTATTTCATTCGTTCCATTTATATTTTGGCATTGCTCACCTAGCCAGAATTTTCCTAGATTCGTTTTCTCATATTTTTGAGGTTGCCGTATTTTGTAAATGAAGTTGAAGAAACCTCATGCAAGGAAATAAGGTGTCTGTCAGGGTTTTGCCTAACCATTTATCAGTCAGTGAATACTGCTGCATCTCCTCGCATCTGTGGCCGAGTACTTGAATCAAGCATGGCTCCTTCCCCACAGGAGCTTCAGAGAGACATCGAGAAACACAGCACGGGTGTGGCATCTGTCCTCAACCTGTGTGAGGTCCTGCTGCACGACTGTGACGCCTGTGCCACAGATGCGGAGTGTGACTCCATCCAGCAGGCTACGCGAAACCTGGACCGGCGGTGGAGGAATATCTGTGCCATGTCCATGGAGAGGAGGCTCAGGTAAGCTGGGAGGTTCAAGGAGCTGCGGCAGAGGAAGGACCAAAAAGAGAAAAAAGTGACCACCCAGAGTATCCATTGCTTACCACTTCCTTTTGTTTGCAATGTCCAAAAATAGCACTGGTTTCCCCAACTTGCCGTCTTCTACATTTAGTTGGAAAACAAGTAGGTATACAGGTATTACAGTAGTCTCCCCCCACCTTGTCCCCCATTTCTCTTTCCATGGTTTCAGTTACCTACGGTTGAGCAGGATCCAGAAGCAGAAGATCTCGCCTTCTGATGTACAGTCAGAAGGTCAATAGCAGCCTAACGCTAGTCCCAACACGTAGGTCATTCCACTAACTTCATCCGTCAGCACATCATCACAGGAAGGGTGAATGCAGTACGATAAGATATTTTGAGAGACAGAGACGACATTCACATACTTTTATTACAGTAGATTGTTATGACTGTTCTGTTTTATCATTGGTTACTGTGGTTAATCTCTTACCGTGCCCAATTTTTAAATTAAATTTATCATATGTGTGTCGAGGATAAAACAAAGGACATTTAGGATTTGGTGCTGCCCACAGTTTCAGGCATGTACTGGGAGTCTTGAAGCATATTCCACACGGATAAGGGGGGACTACTGTATGTGAATATAACAAGCCAAACTATGCCTGACCTAATAGTTTAGATATAATTCAAAAAAATAAAAATATGCCCTTGCTGAACAAGTACGTTATTGCAGAATTGGAGGTGTGAAAAATAATATTATTTTTATTAAAAATGAAATAATAAAACAAAGAGCTTATCTTTGAAAAAAAAAAAACCTTTGAAATTCAAGGCAGTAAAAAGTAGTGTTGGGTTAGAAAATTACCATAACGATTTACAGTAACATGTAATCTTCTGTACTGTTCGGAGAACTCTTGAAAAGTTAATATTTGCCTTGCTGTCATAGGTTAATTTTGATGAGGGTGAGTTTGATTTTGGACTTAAATGCGTTTTCAGACCTTAGTTTGATTTCAGTGGAACCTTGGCCGTGAGTTTTCCCTGCCAACATGGTGTTGTACTTCTGAACTCCCTTGCACATATATAGCACAGGTCACTTTATGTGCTTGTAATACACAATTTGACTAATTCCAAATCCAAAGCTGCAGGATGGGTTAAAAAAAAAAAAAAACCAAAACACACAGCTGTTTCATTTTAGCTCAAACAGTTGTCTCTTTTTCACTCTGGTCAGATTTGGCTGAAGGCACAGTTATTGTTTGGCACAACGGATGGTTGTTTGGGCTCTCTTAGCCCTGCTGCAGGCATCAAACAGGGTTCTGGAGCCTAAACAGTCCCCAAACAATCAGATTCTGTTTTTTCATTATCTGTCTCAGAATTGAAGAGACGTGGCGATTGTGGCAGAAGTTTCTGGACGATTATTCTCGTTTTGAAGATTGGCTCAAGATTTCAGAAAGGACAGCTGCCTTCCCCAGCTCTTCCGGGGTGCTCTATACAGTTGCCAAGGAAGAACTAAAGAAATTTGAGGTGATTTTTAATTCCACATATTTCATCCTTATTTTGCAATGAGCATAGCCAGCTAGTCGTTGGCGTCTCAAGACATAAACTAACTGTTCGCCCACACATTATTTGTTCAAACAACTGGGTGATGACTTTGTGGTCATCTTTATTACTGCCTCATAAGTAGGCAACGAAGGGAGGAAATGAGGTTTTTAGTTAAGAATATCAAGAATTACAAATTAAGTCACAATGATAAGAAATTCTATTACAAAACACAAATCATGATTCCCCAAAAAAGATCTTGGCATTTTTTTATTTCATAATTCTTCACTATCAACCACCTAAGATGAGAATATGATGTTGTTTCATACTATCAAAATCTCTCTTCATATATTTTTCTTGACTTTTGTTTTACCTAATTAGAGAATAGGTATATATATTTTTATTTAAAAAAAATTTTTTTTAATGTTTATTTTTGAGAGAGAGAGAGAGAGAGCGAGCACGAGCAGGGGAGGGGCAGAGAGAGAGGGAGACACAGAATCTGAAGCAGGTTCCAGGCTCTGAGCTGTCAGCACAGAGCCCAACGTGGGGCTGGAGCTCACAAATTGTGAGACCATGACCTGAGCCGAAGTCGGATGCCTAACCGGCTGAGCCACCCAGGCGCCCAGGTATATATATTTTTAAATCGTGGATAAAGTAGAGTTGGCTCCAGAATTAAGTAAGATAATTATAAGCCATTTCTAATGACAAATGAAGTGCAGTGCCATTCTTGAGTCACTAAGACGTTTCAATTACAGAGACAAAAATAGCAGGCAATATAATCGTATTCATGAAGGAAATGTTCACTAACTGACCGCAGTATCTGGCCTGTTTGTGTGACCTCAAGTCTCCTGTATCCCTGTGGGATGGTGATACCCCAACACCTGCCTCTCATTTTCACGGAGGAAGCGACATAGCCTAAAGTTCACCATGTTTCAATTTGAAGTTTCTTTTTCCATCAGTTCCACTGATAGGCAGATGTGTGCTCCTAGATACTGACAGCAAAGTTCTGGTGCATGTATCTTACAAAAGTCATTCTTGGTTACTAATTCTGCCTCAGGCTTCTTGAGATGTTTAAAAATAAGACTACAGGGGCGCCTGGGTGGCTCAGTCGGTTGAGCGTCTGACTTCGGCTCTCTTCTGCCGGCACAGAGCCTGCTTTGGATCCTCTGTCCCTCTCTCTCTGCCCCTGCCCCACTCATGCGCTCTCTCTCTCTCTCTCTCTCTCTCTCAAAAATAAGATCATGATGATAAAAAAAAAAAAAAGACTAAAAATCCAGCCAAATCCAGCTGAATTCATTTTTACCTTGTAATGTCAGTTTACCTGGCTTTTTTTGAGGCCAGTTAGAGTAAGCATGAAGTTTGTTTTTTGTGCTTGTGGGGTTTATAATCAAAGAGTCATACATGAGCAGCTATCTGAATCTATAAAAATGCTCAAATACTATGTAAAATAAATAAGAGTTATCCTGATGTCTGAATATGGATTCATGTGTCACTCTGCCACTGAATTCCAGGAAAATAATTTTGTATCTAAAATGTTTTCCCTTTGAAAATTTCTAGTGCAAAACCACAGTGAGCTACACAGTAGAGTTGAGGTCCTCCCGGTGTGAGCCAGTGCTAGGGAGGTATCCATGTAATCCCATCTTATTATGCTGTGTTTCATAAAGGTTAAAACCTCCTCTAATTGGCTTATACTACTAAGCAGATTATGTACAGTCCTTTCTGATGCTATTTTAGACGCTCAGATTTTATGGCAAAAGTTAGCCATATGGTTAGCTTCTATAATAAATGATTTTATCATTTATCTTTTAGTTAATGTTCTTAAGAGACAGAAATAAACTAAAGAAAAAAACAAAACAAAACAAAATTTGAGGGCAGTCTTTGCCTGTTCAAATGCGTGCAGATTTGGGATGGACCTGGCTACCTACCCGTGGTGCCTGTCGTCACGCCAGTGGGAAAACATATTCTGTGACTCCCAATAATGGCAAAAGCTGAACTCTCCTTACCACTTCCTTTTCTGGAGAAATCATTTAAATTGTTTTGTAGAATAGGAGATTAGCTTTCCTAAGATGAAGTCTCTTAAAGCAACTCTCCAAAGGAAAGCCATATCTGAGGCACAGATGTGCTAGAAAGTAAACAGTGTGACGAGCCAAAGGAAGAAGAATTTGGCGATTTAGAGGAGTTCAGACCACTTCATCGTACAATTTTCTGTGTGTTGTTGGGGTAAACATCACGAATAAATCATACACATGAGTTTGAAAACAAAGCTTCATTTTATATTGGCCAAATGATTCTTAATGGAGAACTATGTTGTACTGCAGAGAGCAAGAAGAAGAAAGAGTTTACCTTTAGCAACTTGAAACTATTGCATAGGGTAACCTCAAAAATAAATAGACACAAGAGGTCTACATTTTAATCATTTAAAAACTATTTTTTAATGTTTTTATTTTTGAGAGGGAGACAGAGTGACTGGGAGAGGGGGCAGAGAGAGAGAGAGGGAGACACAGAATCGGAAGCAGGCTCCAGGCTCTGAGCTGTCAGCACAGAGCCTGACGTGGGGCTCGAACTCACAAGCTGTGAGATCATGACCTGAGCCTAAGTTGGATGCCTAACCGACTGAGCCATCCAGGCGCCCCTAAAAACTTGTAATCATTAAAAGTGACAGTGTGGTTATGAAATTTGTCCCAGATATGTGAACTGTACCAAGAATGAAGGATGATTGATAAAACATGGTAGAAATAAATGATTGTAAAAATAAATAAATAAATAGACATTACAGCATATGGTGGTGCATAAGCTCTAAAATGTTTTATAAAAAAATGAATAACTCATGGGAACAACAAAAAAGAAATAGAGCATGTTCCAAACTTTTCTCTCAGGTTACGTGAATTTTACTATACTGTTTTTCTTAAAAGTTAATAACAGCTTGCATTTAGAAACCTTCTGCAAAGAAGTGTTTTTAGTTTTTTTAATGGACATCAGAATTGAGGCAGTTTCTAGATCTTTAGGAGATTGCATCTTTCGCAAATAAAGAGAAATTTCTGTTACAGACATCTTTGCTCAGTATTGACATCAGAAATTTTTGAAACTTTCAGCGCACATAAATATTTGTGTAATTAGTATGTTTCATGGGAAAATTTTTTCAAGCTGCTCATCATTTAAAAAACTATAATATATGAACATATGTATATCATACATGTGTATGTATTTGTATATATCCATACATAGTTATTAATATTTACCAATTCCTTTCATATTTTTGTTTGATCTACTTCCTTCCTTTAAGCCACACTGGTCATATTACTCTGCTTATTAATAAGGGGAAGTAAACCCTCATTAGAAATTGCCGTTTTTGGGGGCACCTGGGTGGCTCAGTCAGCTGAGTGTCTGACTTCGGCTCAGGTCACGATCTTATGGTCTATGGGTTCGAGCCCCACATCAGGCTCTGTGCCAATGGCTCAGAGCCTGGAGCCTGCTTTGGATTCTACATCTACCTCCCTCTCTGCCTCTCTCTCTCTCTCTCTGTCTCTCTCTCTCTCTCTCAAAAATAAACATCAAAAAATTTTTTTAAACAAAGATGAAATTGTCCTTTCCCTGCCACTGCAGTATGAGGCCATATGGAGTGACAGCTCTTCGCCAGTGCCCTCTCTGACATGCTTCTGTGTGGTCTTAGGCTTTCCAGCGACAGGTGCACGAGAGCCTGACCCAGCTGGAGCTGATCAACAAGCAGTACCGTCGCCTGGCCAGAGAGAACCGCACCGATTCTGCCTGTAGCCTAAAGCAGATGGTTCACGAAGGCAACCAGAGATGGGACAACCTGCAGAAGCGGGTCACCTCCATCTTGCGCAGACTCAAGGTCTGTATCACGTCTTCTCTGTCTCTTAGAGGCCCAGAGGACAGGATTGAGCCACGTGAACACATTAAAGACATAACCTCAGTGATTTTGTAAGATTGGGATGGGAAGAGTGGTATCCAGAGTCAATTGAAATGGGAAACGATCGCAGAGTTCTCGCTGCTGAGAGAAAATGACTTTCCAGAAGGACATTGGAACTGGTGGTGCCATCTCCATGTGAGCGTGTGGTCTTTAATTTTTATTGTCTCCTTTTGACATCCAGCATTTCATCGGCCAGCGTGAGGAGTTTGAGACTGCGCGGGACAGCATTCTGGTGTGGCTGACAGAAATGGATCTGCAGCTCACTAATATTGAGCATTTTTCTGAGTGTGATGTTCAAGCTAAAATAAAGCAACTCAAGGTAATGTAGTCGTGATTTCTCAAATTGCAAAGAAGGTCTGAAGAGCAAGGGATTTGTAGATCCTTTTGTGAAGAACACAGTCAAGAACTTTTTTTTTTTAATTTTTTTTTTTAACGTTTATTTATTTTTGAGACAGAGAGAGACAGAGCATGAACGGGGGAGGGTCAGAGAGAGGGAGACACAGAATCCGAAACAGGCTCCAGGCTCCGAGCTGTCAGCACAGAGCCCGACGCAGGGCTTGAACTCACGGACCGCGAGATCATGACCTGAGCCAAAGTCGGCCGCTCAACCTACTGAGCCACCCAGGCGCCCCAGTCGAGAACTCTTTTTAAAAAAATCATTCTTGATTGACAAAAAAATTCAGAAAATACTAAATATACTACAAATGAAAAAAGAACATTACCCAGAGACAGCTACCATTAACGTATATACTTTTAATTATCAACTTCATTGCCAGGGTGTTAGGAATCTTGTCTGTTGGCTGTTGTTTTTGTTTCTAGCACTTTGCTTCTAGCACCTTCAAATAGTTTGTTTGACCTCCATGGTCCAAAGCGATACAACTTTCTCATGTGGGGATTTCATTCCACATAGTCCACATCCTTAGATGCCAAGTTAGTATTTGTAAGCATATCTGACACGTTTCACAACACAGTTCAAATGCAGTGGCTAGTTAAAAATGTAAATAGGAGTGATATACCTTAGGAATAAGGAGCCCCCAAGAGAAGAGTGTTTTAACAACTTGAGTATTATGCAAGGCAGATCGTGAAATTTTCTTCTCGAGACAGATTTTTTTTGAAGAATCATCATGTTGCCCATTAATTTTTAGGTCTAATAATAATAGAAGGAAGCTACCCTTAATCATAGATTCTTAGGATGAAAACATCATAAAATAGTGAGCCCTGATAGTGTGCCCAACCTGTCTCTTCACACCCTCCCCTTCCTCCACTGACTTCCAAATCATCTCACAAACAAATCAGTATTTTAAACCTTCAACAGGAAATTTCTACCAAGAGGTAGTTGAATCTTCTTTTTAGACTCTGGAAGAATCGCAGAACTTGTTACCATGCTCCTTTTTCCCCAGTAGCCTTTTCATTAATGGACAATTTCAACTATTCTAGAAACTATCTTTATGTTGAATTAAGATTTATCCCTGATACCTGTCCCCACTAACTTAACTCCTTTATTTTTTTAATATTTATTTCTGAGAGAGAGGGAGCGAGAAAGACAGAGGGTGAGCAGGGGAAGGGGCCCAGAGAGAGGGAGACACAGAACTCGAAGCAGGCTCCAGGCTCTGAGCTGTCAGCACAGAGCCCGATGCAGGGCTCCAACCCACAAACCGTGAGATCATGACCTGAGCTGAAGTCGGACACTTAACCAACTGAGCCACCCAAGCTCCTCTTAACTCTTTTTAACTGTATAGAATGAATCTAAATAATCCTCCAGAATTCCTTGTTTTTCAGTTAGTTATAATCTTTCCTGGTTATGTCCTGAAACAAGAAAAGAATCATCTGAGAAGAATTGTATCATTAATTATCATTTGGATGGTTTCTCTTAGTCATGTTTGACATATGATCAGGAAATCTAAAATTAAAATATTTGCTATAACTATCTAAAATGTTAAAGTTATTTCAGTGGCACCATACTGCTTACCATTGCTTTTCGTTAGGGATAACCAGTGCTATCAACTTTATGATGGGTTTGAATGTTTTTTCCTGTGATTCTCTACCCACACTGTCCTTGGTGGTAAATTTTATTAGCCAAAGGCGCCTTTCTGGTCGTGGAATTCTGACGAGTCCATTTCTGACTCCTGTTCTGATTTAAAATTTTTATGTTTGACTTCAGAAAGTAATAGTCCCTTGGCTTGTCACTGTATATGGCAAATTCAATATCCCCCTGCATGGTTTTCCTAAATGCATATCTTATAATTATTTCATGTCACTGTGAACAATAGAAAATTACATGAGATTTATGCTCCCTAGGCCTTCCAGCAGGAAATCTCACTGAACCACAATAAGATTGAGCAGATAATTTCCCAAGGAGAACAGCTTATAGAGAAGAGTGAGCCCTTGGATGCAGCGGTCATTGAGGAGGAACTGGATGAACTCCGACGTTACTGTCAGGAGGTTTTCGGGCGCGTGGAAAGATACCATAAGAAACTGATTCGCCTGCCTGTATGTAACTTTTTTTCATTATCCCTAAACTGAAAGAAAATTAGTTACGTGGAGTTAGGTAGTATTGTACAGCGGGTAAAAGGCCAGACTCTGGAGCTAGAATGCCTGGGTTCCAGTCTCATCTCTGACACAAGTTAGCTACATAACCTTGGACAGATCACTTCACGTCTCTTGCCTTGGTGTCCTCACATATAACGCTGGTTTACTAATACTACCTACTTGGAGACAGGATTCCTTTGGACATGATATGAGTTCATATATGTGTAAAAAACTTAGAGAATACCTGGCACGTATCTTCTATGGAAGATAAAGCAGCTGCTAGTAGAATCAGGAGATGAAAGTGAGCCATGTAAACAGGCGCTCTGTTCATGAAGTTGTTTAGTTGAATTTTTTTTCTCTTCCATTTTCCTAACTGCTACCATGATCATATCACAAGATGTTATTATTACAATATTCAGAATATTCTGTGATAAAATGCATTTTGCATTTGGGATGTAAGGTAAAAGAGGACCAGCCAAAGTTTTATTAGTAATTTCCTTTTGTTCCTGAAATGGGCCATTGTGTGTCTCTTATGTTGCAGGTACAAGGCTGCCTTCATTTACATCATCTTACTTAATCTTATATCAATTATTTGAAGTAGCTTTCAATATTATTTAATATTAAATAAGTAAACAGTAATAAAACTGGAGCTTTGGTAGGTTAACTTACAAGACATTTTTAATAGTGATCAGAAGATTCTTATGTACTCGATGATAGGAAGTTACAAATTACCCCCGCTGAGGTAGATAAGCTTGAACCCCGAGACTTGGTGAGGTGAGAGACAGAACAAGAAGTGGTAAGGGCATCATCTGACCGCTGCGGTAATGGAATTGGCTTGACTGCATTTCTAGCTCCCAGATGATGAGCATGACCTCTCTGACCGGGAGCTGGAGCTGGATGACTCTGCAGCTCTCTCGGACCTCCACTGGCGGGACACCTCAGCAGACAGCGTGCTTTCCCCCCAGCCTTCTTCCAACCCCTCCCTCTCACTCGCCCAGCCCCTGCGGAGCGAGCGGTCGGGACGAGACACCCCTGCCAGTGTGGACTCAATTCCCCTGGAGTGGGACCATGATTATGACCTCAGTCGGGACCTGGAGTCTGCTGTGTCCAGAACTCTGCCCTCTGAGGATGAAGAGGTTGGAGACGATAAAGATTTCTACCTCAGGGGAGCTGTTGGCTTATCAGGTAGGAAAGAGCTCTTCCTATAGGCCAACTCGAAAGAAAATGAAAAAGACTGAAGATTGGATTAGAAATGTATAAGCTAAGCGGAATCATCTTCTTCCTTCTTCTGTTAAAGCCAATTGCACAAAATAGAATAATTGGATATTAATGTGCTTATCAGATACAAAACTTGGCATGACCATTGATTTATCCCACATACACTTCCATTCTTACTATGTGACAGACACTTTATAAGTATTGGGGGATACATGGTCCCTTTTGTCCTCAAAGAGCTTACACTCTAATGTGGAACACAAACAGATAAGAAATGGCTGTGTGAATTGTTGGTGCTAGGGCAGTAACGTACATGTGGTTGTACAGAAGCACAGCCAAGGGGTGACTAATCAGAGCTTTGAGAAAAGACTCTTGAGCTGAGACCAGAAAGGTAAATGGCGGTGAGATAGACACAGTGAAGTTCAGAGAAAGAAAGGAGAGGGTGCCCGCCCAAGCTTTATGATTAGCCACAGTGCTTTTGGTCACCAGAAGTTTGCCCAGAATGACAAGGCTGTAGATTGGGAGACACAGAGTGGACAAAGAGGAGGTAGAAAGGCAAACAGGGGCCTGGTCATAAAGCGACCTACTCACCATGGAAGGGAGTTCTCTCCTGAAGGCACTGGAAAGCCACTGCCGGTCTCTAAGGAGGAAGTGATATGATCAGATACATATTGTCAGAGTTTGTCTCAATACTGTATGGAAGGGAGAACATTAGAGAAGAGCTCAGTTGGAAACATTTTACGATCGAGGAGAGAAATGATAGTGGCCTGAAGCAAAGAGTAGCACTGGGGATGGAGAGAAGAAAAGGGAAGTGAGAAATCATGAGAAGTCCCTAAGCGATGATCGATTGAATTGGGATTGAGGAGAATTTCGGACTTGGGCATCTTGGTGAAAGATGCAGGGAGCCCTAGGCCCTGAGGACCAAAAGAGGGAGAGAATGTTATGGGTGTCTGTGGGTCAAGGGAGGGCAGGGCAGTGAGAAAGGGGGAGGTGATGGGTCAGCTGTGCACACCCTGAATCCAGGATACTGTAGAATATACAAATGGAATCCCCAGCAGTAGATGCATGGGTCTGAAGTTCTAGAAGTGGAAATGCAGATTAGGTGGCCATCCACATATAAATGGTAATTGTCCCTGAAGGAATGGAGGAAATCACCCAGGAAGAGTGCATAAAGCAAAACAAGAAAGACAGAACCCCAAGAAACACACAGAGGGAAGGGAAGGACAGAGAAAGAGGGACATGGTAAGGAAAGTAAAAATAGAATAAATAATCAGAGGCCAGTTCGTAGCAGTTGTAAATGCATTTCACACATTTTCCAAAAGGCTGTCTCTGCTTGACTCTGATGGTTCACATTTGGATTCCCAAGGGTATGATCCTGTATGAAAAGAAAATGACTTCCCTCGTTTCTATTTCGTTTTTACAGTATAGCCTACTAGGCATTTCTCATCTACAGCAGTGTGGTCTAGTACGTAGCCACCAGCCACATGTGACGATCAAGCCCTGAAATGTGACCGTGCAAAATTGGGATTTGCTGTGTCAAATGTACTTACAGGAATCCATAAATTTCAAAGACGTGGCACAGAGAAAGAATGTAAAATATTAGTAATATTTATGTTGATTACATGTTATAATTCAGATGCACTGGTTTAGTAAAGTAAAGCCTTAAAATTATTTTCATCTGTTTCTTGTTACTTTTTTTAATGTGGCTCTTTAAATGACCCTTTAAAATTACATACATGGGCTCGCTCTATTGCTATGGGACAGTGCTGCTCTAGAATCTGACCATCTCGGTTGAAATCCCGGTTCTGCCGATTACCAGCCACTGAAACTTGGATAAGTAACTTAATTCCTCTGGACCTCAGCTTTCTTATCAATAAAAGGGGAATGAGACTTCCATGCTCCCTGTAGGGGTTTCTTCGAAAATAAATGAATGCTCAGAACAGTGCTTGGCTCATAAAACATTCTTAATGTGAGCTCTTATGGTTTATTTCAGGAAGCCTTTGGTGAACATATTCACATGCCTCTGTATATTCAAGAGCTGTCCGTCTAGAATGACTAACTTCCTTTTTTTTCCCCAGGAGAGTTATTTTCCTGCCACCAGGAATCTAGCTGTCAACTTAGACTGTGCTCTTTTTGCAGATGTAATGATCCCCGAAAGTCCTGAGGCCTATGTAAAACTCACAGAAAGTGCAATCAGAAATACCTCTGGTAGGCAAGCCTCCCTCTGAGCCTAAGCAAGCCTCCCTCCCTCACCTGTAACAAGCCTCCTCTCTGAGCACATCTGCTGAACCTCTCACAGCTCTGTGGCACCAGCATGTTAAGGGACCACCTTCTTCTCTTACTGCTGCAGTAGAAGCAAACAGACAAAAAAAATCCCCAGATATTCTGTTGCTCGACACCGAGAATAAGATTTCAGTAATCAAGTTTCAGTGAAATAACTTCTCAGTTTGTTCAATGAGAATGAGTCTCATTAGGTATAGACCTATGATGCCCATGAACAGCAGAACATCAAGTTGGAAGTACTCATCTTCAGCATCCGTGTCCGACGCCCTGCTTAACTGTAGCAGTTCAGTTGGTGACTTCCGGGGCTTGTAGACTCACGTCTGCCTCGGCAGTCAGGGCTCAGGGCCCCTGTCCCAAGTCCACCACCTGCATATGTGGTCTCAGGCCTGCCGTTCATCCTCTTGATCTCAAGGGCCACGTAGAAGACAAGGGGCGAGACCAGATGTTTGGCTCTAAACACAAATTATAATTGAGTTTAATAAGTCTTACCCTGTACAATAAAGGAAAATGGAACCAGTTTTGGTTAATGTTGCACTAGACAAACTATGGTTCGGGGTAAGCGATTTCGAGGAAGGTGGAGAGAATAGGGTTCAGGCACAATGATATAATATGAATTTCAGACTTCCTAGTTTACACTTACGTGTTTGAAGAAAAGCTAAAGGACAGGGAGCAAAGTAGCATTACCCTAACAGTGACTTCCTGCGTGACTCCCAGTGAGAGACCTCTTCCAGATGTATTTAGAAGACCTTTTTTCAAAAAACAAATTAATAAAGCTTACTAATACATGTTCTGCTTTCACCCTGTGTTAGCTTCACTGTGACAATCAATGTTCTTGTTCAGTCCAAAAATTATAATACACACACACACACACACACACACGCACACACACACTGACATTTCAAAAAGGTGTTACATTGAAAGGCAATGAGCCAGGAGTTCCAGACTATGACTAAGAGCATGCTTAGATACAAGTGCTAAAATCTCAGCTTTCTCCTGGTTTTGCTTTGGGGTTTAAACAAAAGCAAGCCAGTGGTAGTTTGGTATCTCCACCCATCTCTAACCTGAGTTGGTCTTTTCCTGGTTAACGTAAAGTCCTGCTTTAAATGAACGGTGCAGCCATCTGGGACTGTCTTCTACTGAGCACCGTCTTCTACTGAGATGCAGAAAGAAAACAGGATTGTATCTTTTCCTGTGTGTTAAGTGCCTGCAGAGAGAGCACGAGAGATCGTTGTCTCCTGGTTTTGGAGGAGCAAAAGGTTTTTAGGAGAGGCTTGCCACAGCTACAGCATATAGATTTCCAGGGAACCAGCTGGAAGAGGAGCAGACACACGGGCTGCTAGAACCCAGTGCAGAGTCCTTTTGCAGCATCTGGTCGGCTGGGACTCTGTAGCCAAGTGCATTCATTGATTGGTCTGGTCACTTGAACTTCTAACTCACCAGCACGTTAGTACTAAATTTGCTTGGTAATTATCCACACGTACGCCATTTCTATACCACCTTAGCTGAAGTAATTTCTCCGGCTTCTCAATGAATGTCAGGGGTGTAAAGATTCTTGTGCTTCACACTGCAGGAGCCCCCAGTGCCTTAGAGTCACAGATCCGACAACTAGACAAAGCCTTGGATGAGAGCCGTTTTCAGATGCAGCAAACTGAAAACATCATCCGCAGCAAAACCCCCACTGGACCAGAGCTAGACTCCAGCTACAGAGGCTATGTGAGTACCCTGACCCTTGCGATCCCAATATGTACCTGGAAATCACAGTTGTGTGACAAAGAACGGTCCGTCTGTGGCGCAGGGCTTTCTGAGCTCTCTAAGCACCATGCCACCCTTGAACTCACGGGCTTGGGGTGTGTACAAAACGAAGCCCCGCTATGTTACCTTTTGAGTAAAACTGGTCTGTCTCAGACCCACTGAACTACTACAATGACCAGCCTGTTCCTTTACCCGCAGAACTCAGTGAGATCCATTTAACTGAAAGCAACAAAATGCTTTGGCTCCCAAAAGTGATTGGCATTTTTCCAAATTCAGCTAATAAGTTTTGGGCCAAGGTTATCCTTGGAGCAGCAGATTTAGCTAATAGATTACTAACATGGAGATTTTATTTAGTTCTTCTCTGGGGTTTATTGATTCACTTACTGGCCTTGGGAATGTTTTTTATCCTCCGTTGTCAGTATGCTCATTTTGGAGAAAACAAATCTGACTAACAAGAAGGATTTGGGGAAAAGATGGCAAGAGATTGTATATTTTACTAAGTTCTGTTTTCAAAGTTCCCACCTAGTAAAGTATATATTAACTTTATTTGCTCTGCTCAACTTACCAGCCAACTTTTTCCCAGACAACTACCCATTTTCCTGTATACACTTGAGCAAGAGAATGTAAACGTAAGTCTCTTCAATGGCTTATTCCATCTTTTCACACCCAAAAGATTGCCGAGTAAAAGGAAAGAAAAATTAATTTCCCTAAGTCTTGAAAACTCAACTTTTTGAAACCAAGGAAGAAAACTGGCCCTGTATTTTTGGTGATATTAATGTCTTCACAATTATAGAAGAGTAATCAATCATGAGTTTAATTCCTGTCCAATTTGTCCTGTTAAACCTGTTTCTATTATAGTGAAACCTCTTTTTTTTTTATTAAGGTTTTGGGGAGCCTGGGTGGGGCCGTCAATTAAGTGGCCAACTCTTGATCACGGCTCAGGTCATGATCTCACGGTTTGTGAGTTCGAGCCCCACATCAGGCTCTGCGTTGATGGCAAGGAGCCTGCTTGGATTCTGTCTCTCCTTGTCTCTGCCCCTCGCCCACTTGTGCTCTCTATCCAAATAAACTTTAAAAAACATTTTTTTAAATATAATAAGTTTTCATGGTGACCATGCTGACATCACTAAGATTATACTCAACCTCAATCAAAAATAGTCCAAGTAAGCAAGGTGATTTGTTAAAGGCCTTGAAACGTGACCTTATGGTTGGTATAGGAGGAGTGCTTTGAATACTGTGCATGACATTAAATGTGGAGTTACCCTTTGATGTTAGAGTTGACTCCCTTAACACCTATTAAACATTGCTTCAGTTTTCTTATGAACAGCTGGCTTTAATAGTACTTTCTGCTTTTAAGTATTTTAATTATTTAATGCAAAAAAATGTTCCTTTGAGATTTGTGGTAACATTATTGTTCCCACATTTCAATTTAAGAAAGAAGAAGCAACTTGCCAAAAATTATACATTGTGTTGCCAGCTGAGAGCTCCGAGTTTTAAATCCCAGATTGCTTTTTCGTCTGTTTTGATTCAGAAATTTAAAAGAGATTTTGAGGGATTCTCATGCAAAAGGAAGTATGCAAACTGTATCTTCAAGGCATTGCCTTGTGTGTATATGACTATGTCCTATGTTTAAGGAGCATGTTTTTGAACTTGACTTTTTTTTTTTTAAGCAGATTTTTTTTCCCCCACACACAACAGTGAAACACAACCGCTGTCCTTTTTAAGGAACTAGAAAGACATTTTCCCTAGAAATTCTTGCCATCGTGGGAATCTGAGAATTCCCTGACGGGGCCTGTTTGCTTTGTCTTAACAGATGAAACTACTGGGTGAGTGCAGCGGCAGCATAGACTCCGTGAGGAGACTGGAACACAAACTGAAGGAGGAAGAAGAGAACTTTCCAGGCTTTGTTAACCTGAACAGTACAGAAACCCAAACAGCTGGTGAGTGAGTGGTGCTCAGTTGAAGAAAATGAAATAAAAGAACCTGAAGCATCTGTGTTACACTGTGCTGATCTCATTCCACACTGTTCTGTCTAGAGAACTTTCCTTCGTGTTACAGTGATCTCCTGACAGGATAGAGGGGTCAACAGAATCACAGTGTTTTCTTCCACATGCCATTTATTTTATTTTATTGTTTTGTTTATTTTTATTCCTGAGACAGAGACAGAGACAGAGAGAGAGAGAGAGAGAGAGAGAGAGAGAGCAGGGGAGGGGCAGAGAGAGGGAGACAGAGGATCCTAAGCAGACTCTGTGCTGACAGCAGAGAGCCTCATGCCGGGCTCGAACTCATGAACCATGAGATCATGGCCTGAGACAAAGTTAGATGCTTAACTGACTGAGCCACCCAGGCACCCCACACATCCCATTTATTTTAATGCTCTGTCTCTAACATCTCTTGTCTGCCATTTTTTATGTATGCTCTCCCAGTTCTTCTGCAGAAAGAAACCAACTGAATGTTATCTTTGTGCACATTACCGCTTATTACTTCCTAAAGCTCTTTATGGTATTAAATCCTATGTAGTTTTCTTTTACCGCATTACCATTAAAAATGCAGATAGGGGGCGCCTGGGTGGCTCAGTTGGTTAAGCGTCCGACTTCAGCTCAGGTCATGATCTCACGGTCCGTGAGTTCGAGCCCCATGTCAGGCTTTGTGCTGATGGCTCAGAGCCTGGAGCCTGCTTTGGATTCTGTGTCTCCTTCTCTCTCTGCCCCTCCCCTGCTCATGCTCTGTTTCTCTCTGTCTCAAAATAAATAAAAATATTTTAAAAATTTAAAAAAATGCATATAGGATAAACACAGCCACTATACTGGGGTTTTTTGTTTTTGTTTTCGTTTTTGTTTTTTTGTTCTTTGGGTTTTTTTGTGTTTTTGTTTTTGTTTTTGTTTTTTTGCTTTTTTTTACAGCTGACAACAACAGAAGTCCCTGTGAAAATTACTTTTCTTTCTGTTGCTATTTAAAGTTAGCCACCAGTGTATGTTTAAAGCATTTCCCACACATTCTGCCTGGAGAAAGACAGCTCCCTATCCTGTGTGTGTCATGTCCCGCCAGGTGTGATCGACCGATGGGAACTCATCCAGGCGCAGGCCCTGAGCAAGGAGCTGAGGATGAAGCAGAACCTCCAGAAGTGGCAGCAGTTCAACTCTGACCTGAACAACATCTGGACGTGGCTGGGGGAGACGGAGGAGGAGCTGGAGCGGCTGCAGCACCTGGAGCTCAGCACCGACATCCAGGCGATCGAGCTCCAAATCAAAAAGCTCAAGGTAGCTGCCCTTGGCCTCTCCCAGCGCGGCCAGCCAGAAAGCTGCCACGTGGGATGCCAGGTCCGATGAAGCCACTAGCTCTGGCTGGTCTGCTGTCACCTAGCAGCAGGGGAGCTGTGAACAGAAATGAGCAGGGATGCTCTCCTCTCCCCCAGCATCCCAAGTCAGTATTTATAGAGAAGGTTTGGAAGGGCAGAGAGATGCACCACGTTGCAGAACTAGCCCTCCCCCCCCCCCCCCGTAAATAACCATGTATGATCTAATGACTTGGTTCCTAAGAGATGACCAATTAAAAGTTCACGAAACATCCAGGTACCTCTGGGACCTATTTAACCTCTTTCAAAGGAAATACGGAAATGACCAGGTTCCTGCAGGTCTCTCTCTAGAGCTAGAATAGTTTCCTCTCCAAGATCATATCTTGTGAGTTTGCAGAGACCTATTGAAATTGTTCGGCATTCTGGAATCAGCAGGACATCTGAAATAGATTATAGTAATGGCAGAAGGAATTTTCAGTGTAACGAATAAAACAAAACGAAACCATGGGAGTAATTACAGTAAAACACCTGGCACGGGCATTTGATTTTGGCCTGGACGGGTGCAGTGCCCACGGTAGTGTTCTTTAGCTCTGTCTCTAGGTCTTAATGGTCCACCTTAGCAGAGCTCTTGAAATGCATTAATATGTGGGGACTTTTGCAAGAATACTGTGGATTGAGAGCTCAGTTTCGTTTTAATAGCTCCTTCAGTCCTTTCGTTTTGTTTGGAGAACATCAAGATGTGCTCTTCCTTAGAATGGAGTTACCCAGGTTCTCTAGGCTCAATGATTAAGCGTGCTGCCTTTGTGTCTCACTGGTTTCATGGACGTTATTTCTTTGGGGGCGACGTTTCTGTGGCTTATTTCGGTTGTTGTTTGGTTTAAATTGTCAAACAGAAAAGTTTGTTGCTCAAATGTCTTCATATAGAACAGCTGCTGCACTAGCCCCATCAGTTTCCGGATGAAGCATCAGATGGGAGATGTGATTTACATTATTTGGATTATAAAATGCATTTTTCTCTAGAGGACTTAAATTATTTTAGTTCGTCTCTGGGAAAGTGTAAGGCAGTGTGCACTATGACCAAACTCCTTAAAAAGTTGATGAAGCAAATGTTGGCCAGAGTCTGAGACCTGAGTGAGATTAGGGTGGAGAAGTGAGACCTTGAAAGTCAGCTTGTGTGATAAGAAAGAGCCACCCTCTGCCTTCCCAGTCCTTCCTATCTGTTTACTGAGGATGAATCCGTGGAATAACCAAGTATCTTTCCACAATATCTCTTGATCTTATAATATCTCTGTGGCTGAATCTATATTACTGCATTTTAAGAATCTAATGAAAAATAAAGTTAAGACAAGCTGGAGACATAACAGAAATGTTGAGGACTTATAAGAAAATGTAGCTGGCGTAGATGTGATTTGCTGACCCTAACTAGTCTGAGGATGTTTAAACAGTACCCAGATACTGAATTATTAATGCATAATCATGTGCTGCATGAGTTCTTAGAAAAGTTGTAGATTTGTGGGAAATGCGTAAAGCAAAAGCCAGTTGCCTAGTTTTCTGTGATCTCAAACTAATTTGGTTAGCTGTTGAAATACCCAGTCCATTCTCTTTGCCATCACAGGAATGTGGCTTGTGACATAGGCAGGGTTCTCACCCTGTGGGCCACTATCTGTGCCTTTCGAGTCACAACAGCTGGAGGCTAGGGCCTGAGAATCTGCTTTCTTAGCAAGTTTCCTATTTTATCCTTCTGCACACAACTGTGACTACCACTGGTCTAGTGAAATGGGATTCTCACGCTAGAATATTCCCTGCTGTTGAACTCCTGTGATGTGAGTCGAGTTAATCATTCCCCTTAGTTCATTACACAGGGTCATTGATGCTTCCTGCAAAGTTACTCTTAATTTTGCTTATTTTACCTGTTTCCTCCACTGTTTTTTAATCTCCATTCCCGAAGCCTATGGCAACCATTCGTAAATACTTCGCGAGTATTCTTACTAAATTCTTGGTTCATTTATGCATGAAAAACATGGATTTGTGTGTGTGCACATGCATTTTAAATCACATGAATGCTAGTTTACAACACACATTGTTCTGTTTCTGACTCTTTCACTCTACCCCGTATTTTAAGATACATTCAAGTTGTCGAAAGTACATCTAATCCATTTCCTCTGTCGTCCTCAGTGATGTGCACCACTCTATCCTATCTAGCTATTGTGTTAAGGCCGGTTTTAATTAATGGATCTCTTAATTTGAGTGAAGCATTTCCTGAGGACTTAAAATAAGTTTTACTTGTTTTTATTGCCATATTCTTTGTTTGGTTGTTCTCCTTTCTCTTTGTAGGAGCTCCAGAAGGCTGTGGACCACCGCAAAGCCATCATCCTCTCCATCAACCTGTGCAGCCCCGAGTTCACCCAGACTGGCAGTGAGAAAAGCCAGGATCTGCAAGATCGCCTGTCCCAGATGAACGGACGCTGGGACCGCGTGTGCTCGTTGCTGGACGAGTGGCGGGGCCTGCTCCAGGATGCACTGATGCAGTGTCAGGTTCGTGGGGCTTTGGGCGGATTATGCTCCAGAGTCCGTCATTTCCAGCGTGGCTGAGTCTGTGATTTCATGTATCAAGGTCACTTACAGGGATGCAATTACTTCCCAAAGTCACGATTTGAATAAGAGAACTTTGTGCCCAAACTATTCATTATACTGGAGAATTCGTACATCTGAACAGGAGTTCAAGCAGCTGGACCCCATCTTTTACCCAGCTAACGAGATTATTCCCACAAGTTTATCTCAGCCCCAACTCATTCATTCATTCATTCATTCATTCATTAAACACATGTTTACTGAGCACATCGGCAGACATTTCCTGAACGTGAAAGTGAGCATTACAAATATTTACTTACCCATTCTACCACAATTATTTGGTGAGTTCCCACTCTGTGACAGATATTGTGCAGAGCGGTCAGGATACAGCACTGTCTCTACTTTTGTTGGAGAAGACAAACCATAAAAATGCAAATAAATGCTTAATCAAGGTGCTTACAGGTGTGGGTGATAAGAGTAACTGAGAAAAGCCACTTTGGGAAAGAGGTAAGGAAATGTCTGAGTCTTGGGGCTGACACAGAAGGGATATTGCCATGAAAGAGACAGAGCCAATGGGATGTCCCAGAAGCAGGAAAGGGCTTAGTGTCTTTAAGGTCAGAAAAGAGGCCAGTGTGATCAAAATGTAGTCAGAGAGGCAGGGAGTGATAAGAAAGATTAGGGACATGGTCAGCAGCCAGATCATGCAGGACCTTGTAGGTCCTGGCCAGGAGTATTTTGCATTCTGAGCACAACATAAGCCTTCTTTCCAGGTTTGTATGTGCCCCAAGAAAACCTTGACAGCAGGTACCCAAGCTGTTGTTTCCCCCTGCTCCCCCGCCTAGTCCAGTGCCGTCCACACAGAAGATCTTCAGTAACTATACATTGAATAAATGAATGAACAAATGGATGAATGAGGGATATAAGGGACTGGATCAAGGCCTTACAAGAGGGGGAGGTTTGAATACAAAGAGAGAGGAACAAAGCTGCTTCCTTCCAAACTGTGCAGTGACCCTAGAAATTGAGTATTTGATGCCAGTTTTTCCTTATGTCCAAATCTCCCTCACATAATAGACTAGATGCTTTTGGTGAGAATGTGAACTTAGATCATTACAACAGTGCCAGTGCCTTCCTCAGAAAGGAGTCGTGTGTAAGATCTTAAATCCAATGTGTCTTTGCCAGTGGTAGCAATTGTAAAGAAGGGAAATTTAAGCTGCGAGGGAAAGAACAATATATTAAGATGGTTTTATACTCCATGTCCCCCCCTCATAGGATTTCCATGAAATGAGTCATGGTTTGCTTCTTATGCTGGAGAACATTGACAGAAGGAAAAATGAAATTGTCCCTATTGATTCTAACCAGGATGCAGAGACACTTCAGGACCATCACAAGCAGCTTATGGTAAGATATGTGGCCTCCTGCAGCCTCTGGTTATTTTTAGCAGCGATCCGTGTCATTTACAGAAAAAGAATGTAGGTGATTATATATAATACACATATATAAATATATAAAATATATATAACATATATGTATAACATATATATTATATGTGTATATTTACCCTTTGCATACCAGTCTCCAACTTCCTCTTTTTTATTCATCATGGTTTCCAATTTACATGAGGCAAACATGCCCGTAGGAGATGACATCCACCGTCTTTAGAATCTGCTTCTAAAGTCATTGCTCAATTGCAGAGATCTTAGAAGTTCTTCATCTTAGTAGATTGTTTTTATTAAGAGATCTTTGGCACATTATACTTATTTTTAATTTAAACTGTATTTGTTACATCTACGTATAAAGTAAAAGTATATTGGGTGGCTTAAATTTTATTTTCATTAAAACTATTAAACAGGAACTATTAAAACAGGAAACTATTAAACAGGAAACTATTAAACAGGAAAAGATGCTTAAGACTTCTTAGAGGAAATTAAGGGTACCAGATTTAACAGTATCCTTGTCACCAAGTTTTGTGAAAACTAAGACAAGGGAAATATTAAAAGTTATTTTCATCACCTGACAAAAAGAAACCATACCAGTTCTCAAGGAGAAAGGAACTTATTCTAGCACTGAATTCAAAAGGAAATTTGCAGAATCTCTATGTAGATTCTTATACAAAGGACTTTGGACAATATAATGCAAGTGTACTTAAGGGACTTCATAGAAGACAAAGAAGTATATTTAAGTTCCATTAGGAGAAAATGATTTGCGTTTTGTAGCTTTCTGTATTTTTAAAATGTTATTTCTGAACATTAAGTACTCACTAACCTAACCAACAGAATTGGTAGCTTTCAATTTAGTACCGCAAATGTCTTAGAAACCAAGAGGAAATAGCTATGCAGTGGCATTTTTACTGACTTTTGACCTGAGACATTAGTTGTAAATGATGAATTACTCATATTTCCTTTAAAAAAAACCCTGAACAAATCCAGAGTATACTTAGACATGTGTATAAAATATTACATTATTAAAAATATTTGTGGGGCACCTGGGTGGCTCGGTTGGTTAAGCGTCCGGCTCTTGGTTTTGGCTCAGGTCATGATCTCACAGTTAATGAATTCAAGCCCCGCATTGGGCTCTCTGTCTCTGCTTGGGACTCTCTCTCTCTCTTCTCTCTGGCCCTCCCCTGCTCTCTTTCTCTCTCTCAAAATAAATAAACAAACTGAAAAAAAATTTTTTTAATATTTGCTATATTTATATGTTAATATTTCACTGTTTAAAAGAATATCTTATGTCTCATTTGCATACTTTCTATTTTAGGCATTTTCACATTTATTCACCAAGTTGACCCTTCCAATATACTTACTGTGGACCAGGCAGGAAATAGTATTATCATTTTACCGAATGGGAACACTTGAGATTGGAAAGGTCCAGGGGCCTTATAGACTGTTTTTGGCAGAGGCAGGGTTAGAACCCAGACCCCTTATTCCCGAATCCATGGGCTGCTTCATTCTTCCCCATGTAAGCACAGCATTCAGATACTCAGGTATAATTGTCCACTAGGTTAAACTGGTATCATCCCGCCCTTTGGGAATTTCCCCCGCTTATCAGAAATTCTTCGTAAAATATTTCTTATCGTATGCATAGCAAATAAGGCATGAGCTATTGGAATCCCAACTCAAAGTGGCCTCACTGCAAGACATGTCTTGCCAACTACTGGTGAATGCTGAAGGCACAGACTGTTTAGAAGCCAAAGAAAAAGTCCATGTGATTGGAAATCGGCTCAAACTTCTCTTGAAGGAAGTCAGCCGACACATCAAGGAGCTGGAGAAGTTATTAGACATGTCAAGCAGTCAGCAGGTAAGCTCTAAGCAGGCATCATCGTGTAGTGTTTCTTACCAAAGAAGCATCATCTTCATCCATTTTTAGAAGGACTTTGAATGTGGTACTTGTCAGAATAGAGTGCCCACTCTCAGTCACTGCTCTTACGAGTCCTGTGTCAAAAGAAAGCGACTCAAACTTTTGTGATAGGACACTGCTTTTGATTCTGTTACATCAAAAAGACCTCTTGTGATCGTTACTGCTAACCCTTCACCATCACTATTGTGGCATTGTATTTTACCTTGTTGGTTTAAGAATGCGCATGTTTTCAGTAACACAGCTGTGGCAGATCATAACCAGTCGTCGCATGAGTTTTGTGTTTGAACCGTAGAAGGCACGAATTCTCCTGGCAGCAGTTAATTCATGGAAAATGTCCTCTGCTCATTTGCCTTTTATATATTTTTTTTTCTTAAATCTACTACCTCGTGGTAGTATTATGGGTTTTGAGAAATTCATATGTAGATCCAGAGAGGCTGGGTAAGACTTCAGACATTCAACTGTGAGATCCTGTTATGAACACACAGACACCCTGCCCTTCTCTAAGCATGCAAAAGCACATGCTACTCTGAATAACAGAGGAGTGCTAGAAATACTACAAAAGCGGGCTCCCGGATGAGTATCTTTTGCTTCTAACTCAAATGAATTGGTTTCTCTCTGGCCCGAGAGGCCCGTAGCTGAAAGACAAGATTCCTTCCCCTCCTTCACTTCCACTCGTCCACATCCACGTTGCTGAGAAACAGTAAAGCTACAAGCAACATAGTAGTAGCAAAACTATACCTATATTTTCCAGCCAGACCAACTTTACAACCAGGAAAGCCTAATCCCCTAGAAGATTAGGTTCTGTTCTTGTAGTTGTCTGATTCTGTTTTCCCCAAGGAGTGGTTTGGTTTTTGTGGAGGGTGGGTGGGGACGAGCTGGGAAATGCATTGTGTATCACCAGGCCATCACAGCTTTGGAACACAGAGCCATTAAAAGAAACTGTTTCCTATGTAGGATTTGTCTTCCTGGTCTTCTGCGGATGAACTGGACACCTCGGGATCTGTGAGTCCTACGTCAGGAAGAAGCACCCCGAACAGACAAAGAACGGTAACTTTCCACTAGTCGTTTTCACTTGGCCCGTGGGAGGGAACACCGGGGAGTGAGAGTGTCTATACCTACCGCAGGGACCACAGGCTCCCCCGGGAAAGCAGGAGTCCCCGTACGGAAGAGGGTTATCACAGTAACACAGAGAAGAGTTGTTTCCTCAGCCAGGCCGCGGGCCCTCCCCGCACGCACTCGGGAATGGAAAAGAGCAGTTCTGGTTTTCAAAAAAAAATAGGGCTCAACGTGTGGTTGGTACAGGGAGACAAATTACTTCTCTTGCTCCGAGGGCCATCGCTACAATGGTGTTCCCTTGTTCCTTTGGTGGCTCCTCCCTTCAAACTACCACCACCATAGTCCACCTAAAAAAGTAGGTTCCGTGTAAAGGGGCGCCTCAGCCAGAAGCAGACAAAACTGTGAGTGTCTCATGAGACCATTGAATTTATGAGACAAGCGGAGGTTCTGTTGACTCGCAAGCAAAGAGACTCCTGAAGGTGGTTCTCCAGGTGTTTGTTGACTGTGCTGCCCCCCAAGAGGCAACAGCTCAAGAAGACTCACCCACAAAGCCTTTCAGGGGCTGCCTCACTGGCATTCTGTGAGGACAAAAAGACGAATCTGGCCCCTGCTCCCCTCTATACTTTGATTTCTCTGTGTAATTAGAAGCTTGTTCTGTTTTGTTATTTATTTATTGATTTTTGTCTGGCTTTATGATTATAGTCATTTTTATTCCATCCCATTTTCCTTAGTTTTTAGAAATATTGATTTCATTTGTACTTTTTTTGTTATAAACACTTAAGTTCTATGCTGATAAATGTTATTATCTTATTTAGGATTGTTTTTTACTACATTCGCTAGTTTCCTATAGATCCTAGTTTAAGAATGTGAAGGAATACTGGCTTTTCGTGTCAAATTTTAGCCCTTATTTAACCGATCAGGTCTTCTTCCCTCTACAAAGAACAGTCTCCTATTGCCATTGTTATTTTTTAGCTGCCAAGGATTTTAATACGAATTCAGTGTTCTAGAAGATGAAAAAATATGGCGTGGCATGGCATATGGAACTTTATATTTATTGTAAGTAAATACAGAGAGATCCTTGGCTTGTGTAGAGTCATTTGTGTTTCTACCATGCGAAGTGGGGGAAGATACACCCACTGTGGTGGGGACTTCTGAGCCACAATTCATGTTTATTCAGTGACTAATGATAGAGATGTGAATCTGTTTCACTTCTTCAACAAAAGAAAAGCCAGTTTCCTGACTTCATGGGTACTGATCATTTCATTTGATTTGTTTTTCTTTTGCTGCACTTTTAGTTTAATTTTTTTTTCAGTAGCTTGTCTTTATTTGCCTGGACTGAACATTCTTCTTTCTTTACCCCTGTTCATTGCAAACAGCCACGAGGCAAATGTAGTCTCTCACAGCCTGGACCCTCTGTCAACAGTCCACATAGCAGGTACCTTATTCTCCTGGTTTCCACACTGTTCTAGAACTCAAAGAGGATGATGAAAATTGTCCATGATTTAGGTAGGCCTCTATCTGGTCTTCCTCAGGGTAGTTGAGAAATTACTTGTTTCGTCCCACACCCTTTCTCTACTAAATTGGGAAAGACTTTTCTAAGTGCAAAGTATAAGTAAAGCTCAGAGCACAAAACATCTGGATCCCACCAAAATTTTATCTAACTATACGTAGGCCATCTGGTACTTTTCACCAAATTGTATTCTGCGTGCGCTTAAGGATTCCATGCGATGGATGGCACAGCCACCGTTCGATTCATGGCAGACTTTCATCATCCTCTTTATTTCTAGATTTTACAATAAGACAGGTAATAGATCAATGAATTATTTACCATTCACAGAACCCACAGATCTGAATAAAATATACTAACATCCCCAGCTTTTTATTTTATTTTCATGTTTTATCCAGATTGTGGGTTTTGAATTCTCAAAATGGCAAGTCCTAACTTGGTATTATTTAAAACTTATAAGCACCTTCTCTCTTCTGCTTATCCTAAAACGTCTCTTCTGCCAGCACACTCAGTCACTCACCTTCCTGACACTTGGCAAGCTCTTTCACGCTGGAAACAAGGGCAGTCAGTGCCCCTGCCCGGGAACGTCCAGAGAGCCTACTCACAGCTGCCACTCCGCGCTTTACATCTGGCTTCCAACAGTCCATTGTTTCCGCACTTAGCGGTGCTTTGCCTTCTTCGTTGTTGGTGTGATGTCTGTGCTCTCCTGCCCTTTCACTAATCAGTTCATATTCCCTGAGACAACTTTTTAAAAAATGAAAACACTGTCTTTGGAGCTGATTTTTCATTCCAGTCCCAAGCAGTTCACTGCTAAAGTAGTTTGCCCCTCTGGAAACTTCTCACCACCGAGCTGGAATCTAAATTCTTGAAAGGAGGGTGAGGGGTAAGGAAGTGTAGAACTGTAAACAACCCCTGAGTAATAGTTTTAGTTTTCCAGCTGTGTGCTGAAGAGACTGGATATTTTATTTGGTCATTCCTACTCAGCCGAAGCAATGCAGAATGTACTTTGATGTGCTTTCTGGTTTTAAGTCTCCCTTGACTGTACTTTTTCTTTTTTTCATTCCCTTCGGTTTGGTTTGGAGACAGTTTTGGGGGGGGGGGTTTGTCCATAATGAAATACCAATAATGAAATATGAATGGAGAAAAACTCACAAGGATTTTTGAAGCTAATGATGGACGTCTACCAGTGCCCTGATGTTGTCTTAGTCCCCTACAAGAAAAGCCTATCATCTACTATAGCCAGATCATTGTTTTGTCCATCTTTTCTCCACAAAATGCTGAGGTGCCATGAACAGAGATGGGGACTGTCCCCATAGCAGTCCTTCTAGGATACCAGAGATGAATTCTTTGGCTGACGTACATGATGGTGATGAGAAGGGAAAAGCTCTTACATTATTCTGCGACACCAATGGCAACCGCCTTTTGGTTTCCCGATACCTCATCAGTCTGCTCCCCCAATTCTTTCAGACAGTCGCACAGGTCTTCTGAAAATGTCAAAGGCATCGTTTCTTAGGGCAGCAAGTGTTTCAACACGTCTCCTAACAGGGCTTTGCAGCTGGGACAGCCACATTCTCGCTGTGATATCCACAAGGCGCCTTTCAGCTCTGCTCTGTCCAGCGCTGTTTATTAACATCTTTCTGAGCACACGGCACAGTATTTACTTTGCTACTTAGAGGGTCTGGAATACAAGTGATCTACACCCGAATGGCAGACGTCATCAAACACCTTGGCAGACAGGCTGTGGTTGAACATTCTTGGACCTCTTGACTTTTTGGCACTTCTGCTTGGGTGCATCCAACCCCGACAATGGAATGCAGAGTCTGCTGGGAAAGAATTAACTTCACTCATAATCCAGGTTGTCACGGTGTTCCATTACATTGACACTTGAGTGTACCTTGTGTTTGATCTTGCACTGGTCCAGCAAATTTGAAAGACTATAGCAGAAGCACAAAGTTTAGAACGTTGACCCCAGCAATCTACAATAGAAAATTTTAGACACGTGTTCTTCCTAAGAGACGGAAGAGGTGGAGGTGGAAGAAAGTGGGTATCAGTTTGAAGGAAGGGGTTCTTATATTATTTTTGTTGTTTAAGGGCTGATGTGAATGCAGTCGCTTATCTGCTCTATATGGTTTCAGTTTGATTTTATGGCCGCTGTTCTATGTCCTCTTACATAATATTCTAAGCCCACATATAGATTGATGCCATTAGTTGCTGTACACATACTATGTTTAGACCCTGGGCTTATAAAAGTAATATCGTATGGCTCCTGCCATTAAAAGACCTGCAATGTCTCAGAATCTACAGATTCCCTAAATCAATTACAAGGAGCTCCTCAAGACTCCTGAAAAATTATAAACAGTTGAAAAATATCATGCGTATATTCACGGTACCTATTCATCATTTTTTAGATTAGAGAGATTTAAGAAGTAATGCTTACGATGGTCCAGCCGGACTTTTTTCCTACTTTTGACTTAAAATTGTCTAACTCGATCACCAGGAAGTCTTCAAAACTCTACTGTGGATTATTTGAAGTTGACAAATAGAAAGATTTAACTCCAAATTCCAGAAAGACAAAGGAATAATTGCCCTGTAGTCTGGATACAGGGAAGTGATGACCTCATTCCAAAACCTAACCAAAAATTCTAACATGCAAAACTTCCTTGGACACCTTTGGTCTCTAGCACCTTCTGCACAGAGGACCCAGATGGAATGAGAAGTCATTCCATGAGTCAGTTTCTTATGGAATTTTTCTTCAAGTCTTTTCTGTCAGGCTGCTCCCTGGGGACCCGCTTACTCATAGCCTTCAAAGAGCCTCCCTTCTAGGACAGGCTGGCACCACAGCTGAGGACAGTTATGGGATAAGGCTCCAATATGTTTTTCTTTTCTAATATTTTGAGGTATGCATTCCCAGTGTTTCCCAGGAACAAGTCAGCCACTTTGGCAAATGTGTCACATCTTTGAAGGCACTACTAATGAAT
This sequence comes from Lynx rufus, assembly GCF_022079265.1. NCBI lineage: Eukaryota > Metazoa > Chordata > Mammalia > Carnivora > Felidae > Lynx > Lynx rufus. The sequence goes on from NW_025814878.1 coordinate 9,016,970, forward strand.
CAGGACTATTTTCCTGGGAGAAAAGGCGGAGTACAGCTGATTCCCAATGGTAGGAGTTAGCACACCTTTGCTTCAATAGGATGATGAGATAATAATGATAAATTGTGACATTTGTTTAGCACTTAAAGTGTCCTGAGCACTATGCGAAGCACTGAATATGCATTACCTCATTTAACCCTTACCACACCCCCAGGGCATGGCTATATTCCCAATTGTACAGACAAGGACACTGAGGATTAGAGGCATGGAGATTTTTTTTTTTAATTTTTTTTTTCAACGTTTATTTATTTTTGGGACAGAGAGAGACAGAGCATGAACGGGGGAGGGGCAGAGAGAGAGGGAGACACAGAATCGGAAACAGGCTCCAGGCTCCGAGCCATCAGCCCAGAGCCCGACGCGGGGCTCGAACTCACGGACCGCGAGATCGTGACCTGGCTGAAGTCGGACGCTCAACCGACTGCGCCACCCAGGCGCCCCAGAGGCATGGAGATTTAAGATTTGAACCAGGTCTACCTGACTCTGGATCCTAGCTCATGAATCACTTCACTCTGCCAAAGGGCTGTTGGTGGGTGGGATCCTTTACACAGCCAGCTCCCAGGCTTGGATTACCACAGCCTGCCTTAAACTGCTTCAGACGAGCCAGTTCGAACAATAAAAAATATTATTGTTTTTTTGTGGTTTTTTTTGAGAAGGCAGAAATCCTAAATTGATTCTGGAAATTTGTCTTCTGTGCCACATATGCAGGGAACAAAGATTATTCACACAAGAGCAGGCAGCAAGATCAGACACAACCTGGGTATCTCCTCAAAATAAATTCCTACTACTATCCCGGCAGTGTTAACTAACAAGTAACAAAATGAATTGAGAGTTTCTTTTCGCTTGCCTTTAAATAATTTATGCCCACAAGTAATTCATTTTGTTCTCCTTGATCGTGTAAACGCTTTGAGATGAGTCATCCTTTGTACACGCTGTCAGGACTCTTACGTGCCTCGCTCATACTTTTCTTTTGTGCGGTGTGTTGTTCTATACAGCTTCCTCGGCTACCATCTTCCTTCTCCCACAACTATGCGCATTTTGGGAAAGAGATGAAAGCAACTCCTGGACAAGTCTTTACCCCAAAATTTGAATGAGTGAGAAAAATTATAAAATAAATATTTACTTGTAGAGAATAAGCACACTTTGGCTGGACAGAAATACCTCCATCGATTAAGTTCCTTGGATAAGTTTACACATTTCATTTCTTCCTCCTCTATAAACACAGTTTCAGCTGGCATCCACTGATGTAGTAAGGCCATTGGAGAACGATGAGTGACCAATGAGTTGTCTTTGTTCTTTCCCTTGTCAAATTTCCCAAGACTTTTGATGCAGGTGGTCTTAGGTCAATAGATAAATACTAAAAGTGCCCCCTGGTACCATTATCCTGTTGGTATCAGAAGCTGTAGCTCAGGCTCGTCCTAAGAAGAGGCAGCATTGGGCATGTTGACACCCTGGTAGTTGCCCCCAGTGGGTGGCAGTTTTTCTCAGTAGATAACGTGGACATTTCTAGGAGCAGTCAGCTGCACAGAAGCTTACTAATCACTGTGTGTTCTCTTTGTCCCTATCTCGGCCCATTACGTCTCCCTAGGTTAGCATTTTCAACATTAGAAGGCACACACTAATTACATTTTAATAAGGAATGCTCTGATGCTGTTAAATGTGCCATGTCCTTCAACAGAGCCCATATTCCAAAGATGATGACCTTTCTAGTTTTTCTCAGGAGTGGACTTGTCAATGGGCAGCCCTTGTTTTGATCTTGATCTTTGGCTTCATTGCTAAAAGAAGATAATAATTGACAAACAGAGGCTATTCACCTCTGTCAGCAAAATTGCATTATCAATTACACGCATAAATGTGTCCATAACTGATGTCCTTAAATGTCTTCTAAAGAAAAAGGCTCAGTTGGAAATCCCCTCACTTTATTTAAATGTTGAATAATGAGGAAATGTGGAGCTGTCTTCTGTCCTCCTGTTGTAACTCTCCCAGTGACAGGTGGCAAGTGTTGTTTGTCCGGGCATATTTTCAGGTCAAGGGAAAGATATATTGAAGGAAAATTCAATCCAGAGTTCGTAGGTAGCTGTCTCATTCTTCTCACGACACTTTAAGGCAAACCATTGAATTCATACACTGTCACAGCCAAAATGATTTTAGGATATTAATGCACCCTTGTCTTTGCAAATGAGAAACATGAAGACCAGAGAGACTAAACTACTTGCCCAAGGTTGCACAATTGCCTCAAACAAAATGCCCTCGTGTCCATAGGCTGACTTGATCTGTGGGGCTTCATGATTAGAGGCATTTGGTTTAGACACGAGGAAATCACTCACTTCCAAATATTGTAAGATACAAGTATCGTCTCCTTTGTTTCTACACGTGAGATACCTGTGACATAAATGTGACCTGGACAACTTTCATTTGTGTCACCAAACAACAGAATGTTGCAGAGAATGTGGTTGCCGAGCAGGGACGTGAGAACCCTGGCTTCCTGCTAGAGCTCTTCATTTAATTGTGTGATTTGTGGCCAGTGATTTACCCTATCCATAGAGGCCAAGTTTGGGGAGTTAAAAATCTCAGGGTGGAAATCTCAGTTCTGCCACTTGCTAGCTGTATAACCTTGAGCCAGTTACTTCCTCTCTCTGAGTCTCCTTTCCATCATCTATAAAATGTAGATAACAAGCACACGGAGGAGGACTATAATGGGGATTAAGTGAGAGAATAGGATAAATGCTTAGTGTGTTGCCCAGCAATTAGAAGAGTAGATGTTAACTCTCCTCAGCCACTTATCTACAAAGTTAGAAGGTGGATTAGATATTCTCTAAGGCTTTATTTCACCATGAATATTTTATAATTATGTAGCTTGAGAAGTTTCTATTTTTTCCTTCCATTAATAGCTATGTGACATACTTCATTTATGCTCTACTATATTTTCACCTTTCCTATTCAGTTCATTAGGAATAACTCATTGGTCTTAGCATGAGGGCAGTTAATCAGTTTGACCACTAGATGGTGGTTAAACTCTTACGGTCTCTCAGTTGGTAGATTATTTATACTGACCAATTATTAGAAGACGTAAAATGTATAAAATATGGAACTTCCAAGTTGGAAGGCCATCTAACCTAATTTGAAGGGTTTGAAGAAGTTGGCACGTAGAGGTGAAATGAGTTGTTCAAGGTCACACAGCCATTAGTTTTCGACTTTGGAAAAGAATACAGTCCCAGTTTGGGCCAATGATTTGTTTTTTCATTACACTGCAAGAACTGTACCAGAAACACAGTATGGTATGTGGCTGCTTGGGGCTCCTGCAGGACTAACCTGTTCGTCTCACACCTGTCTTTGATGGTGTCATAAGAAAGCTTTGAGTACTCCCTCTGTTCCTTTTTTTAGGGGGATTATGTCTGCTTTTTATCTTAACAGTCATTTTCTTTGGGATACCCCTTCTCCCCCACTTATATGAATGTGATGTTTTCAGACATTAATGGCTAACAGGATATAGCTAGAAACACAATGTTTTCGTACGAGAAAAATGTACAGAGTAACCAATATCGTTTTTCCACCTTCATATCTCTCCAGTGGCCTCACATTCAGTGTCCTTACTCTTAGTGATATTATAACCATTAGGGAACTCATACTAGGTATGGAGGAATGTGTCTCATTGGTACATAAATTCTTTCTGCTCCTGCAGTGTTTTGTGTGTGCGTGCATGCATGTGTGTTATGTGTGTATGTACAAATGCCTCTTGTAAATAACATTTCCTTCTATGACTTTTCCACTACTAACCAAACAAGACATCAACAGATGATCACAAAGAGAAAACAGTGCATCCTATAGCCAGGACTTATTTCCATATTCAATATTTTGCCGTCTTTCTTGATTCATACCTAATCTCTAATGCACTATATAAAGGGAGATGGAAAAATGGAAGTAGATAGGAAAACTTGGAACTTTGAGTCTAGAAGGAGCCTTCAAGAAGACAACCTGTTCTGCTCAGAAAATGGTGTCCATTTCCCGAAGTCACAGAGCTAGTGATAGATGGGATCGGCCTAGAATCCATGTCGTTCCACATCAGTGTCCTGTAGACCGACTCTGCTGTCGCCTTGTTCCTACAGCTTTGGAACCCACTTGGGTCAGGGTCAGATGCTGATTCAGTGCAAGATGAAACCAGGGTATGCTCTAAGATTATTTAAACTTGATGGGTCTCTGCAAGATGGCCGTGGATGTTCTTATCCTTGCTGCATGGATTTCGGCACATCCAGGATGGCTAGATGGGATACTTTGTATGATTCTGACAGCAACTAATTTTGCCTAATGGTGCTACTGATACTGTGAAACCAAAAATGTCCCACATCAAGCATCCACATTTGAATTATCCTGGATCTACTTAATCTATGCTGGTAGAATGTGTATAGGGCAGTTATCTTTGTTGAAGGGAAATGTTTCACCAAATTAAGGGGTGGAATTTGAACCCAATGAGCTGCCTTTAGTTGACTGACTAAATGTTTATTTTTCATCAGGGAAGTTTCCAAAACACTCTTCATGTGGTGGTGGGAGATCCCCTACCGCAGAAGGCTGCCAGCTAATTGACGGGTTGGGTTGTGTTTGGCATGGTCCTCTAGCTTCCAGGAAGGTGAGGAAGCAAAAAGCAGCATCCATCCAGCATTTGAGATATTTGAGTTGTTTATGTTGATTCTCCTCTCAGGTCCATAAAAGGTGGCTGCGATTCCTCCCTTTCTGAGCCTCGGCCAGCTCGGTCCGGCCGGGCCTTCTTACTCAGAGTCCTCCGCGCGGCCCTTCCACTCCAGCTTCTCCTATTGCTCCTCATCGGGCTCGCCTGCCTCGTACCAATGTCAGAGGAAGACTATAGTTGTGCCCTCTCCAACAACTTTGCCCGGTCATTCCACCCCATGCTCAGATACACAAACGGCCCTCCTCCACTCTGAACCAGGCCGATGCCAGCCGCATGTAGAGGATTTGGCCAAAAGCAATCCTACGCTAACCCAAAGAGGACCTGCATCTTGGCAATGCCCTGGGTGTGGCAGCGTTAGCCCTCCTCTGTAGCCTCTGTGTGCAAATCATGGCTTCGGAGGGGGATGGTAAATAATGACAGGAGGAGAGCAGACACGACAGGTTGGGAAGAAATTTTCTTTGAAACTCTGAGCCTCAGCACTAAAGAGATTAAGGACCTCCATTGTTCTCTGGACGCATGAGTTCTGGGCCACTGGCCCATTCTATGCATACCCAAGGACTTCAGTAGACTGTCCGGGCACCTTTCCCACGGTGCTGCTCCATCCATTTGGTAAAGGACTCTTCCAGAATGCCATGTTGGCATCGAACAATCTACCAACCAATCAGTGCTGCAGAGATTTTAGAACCTTGTAACATACAATTTTTAAGAGCTTATATGCCACCTTTCTGTTTACCTTGTTTTCCTTTGGGGCATGATGTTGTAACCTTTGCTTTAGAAGCACAAGCTGTAAATCTAAAAGGCACTTTTTTAAAGGTATAAAGAAAAACTGGATGTAATAAATAAGATCATGGAAGGCTTTATGTGAAAAAAAAGTTGAATGTTATAGTTTAAAAAAAGATATTTATGTATGTACAGTTTGCTAAAGCCAAGTTTTGTTTGTATTGATTTCTTTGCATTTATTATAGATACTATAAAATATTTTGTCTGTGCTTTTTTTCTTCCCCTTAAACAAATGACTCTACATTTACCTATTAGGCAGACCCTTATCAGAATGTAACCTAAATGATCGTTTTTGCAGAATGAGTGAAACTGAAACATAAGTATATGTTAAGAGGATGATTACAGGTAGTGCACATTTAGACATAAAGGATTCTGGATGCTTCCTTTCACCCTCCTTTCCCATAGCTAGTGGTATCTCCTGACCTCTTATTCCCCAACACCTTTCACAGCCCCCTTTCTTCTCTATTCCCTTTGCCCAGTTGGAAGAAACCCCATTTAATCTCCTGACTGAGACCCTGTCTCCACTCCATCCTAAGGATCCACAATAGCCATGTGGATTTTCCTAAAGCATTCTTGTTCATGTCCCTACTGTATCCAAAGCCTATTGCTTTTCGTTGTCTATCAGAAGAAATACGGTTTTCATCCATCATTCAATTCCACATACAGTAAGATTTTACTCTGCCCTTCTGATCTTGCCAAGCCTTGGCCCTCATGGAATTGTTTGGTGCCCATGGTGTTTTAATCCATCCTTGGATAATTGGAAGAGGAAGGTTTATGTAACGCCCAGGTCTCCAGCTCCTCCTGAAAATGGAAAGCTCCGATGTATTAGGTGCATATTCCTGCGTGACGATAATTGCCAGGGTGATGTGGTTTCTGTCCCCTGAAGAACAGGAAGAGACCGCTTCTACATTCGCTCTTCTACCCTCTCAACTCCTGTCACCACTTGCACCGGTCTAACTCCTGTAGGCATTTCGTTTACAAATCCTGCTCGCTGTGGACAATTTCAACAAAGCGGAGGTACTCAAAACTGCCTGAAACTGCCTGCTGCGGTTTCCATGATATCTGTAGCCTGAATGCCATCTCAGCTCGGGTTCTTGAGGTTTACTAGGTTTCCCAGTTCCTGGGATCACTGCAGACCTTCTCATCCTATCCGTGGGGGTACCACCTGGCAGCTTGCCTGAGGTGAGTGTAGCTCTACTGACTGTTGAAAAGCACTGCCTTGTACTGTCTTACCTCCACAGTTTTCTTCTCACTGCTCCATGTCTCCTCTCTCCCAAGACTCCCCTCACAAGCCACCAGCAGGAAGACTCTCCTGATCGCTGTTGGACTATCTTTAAGACTTCCTTCTACTGACCTTTCCTCACGTGGCTCTTCTGCTTTCTACTGTCAGGTTATTCCTGTCTCATTCCCCATGAAACCCCACTCAGGGATCAGATCGGAGTTGCGTTGTTCTTTTTTAAGGAAGAGAAAACTGTGCCGCAGCCTCCCATCTTCCTGCTTCTGGAAAGGCGGTGAACAGTGGCTGAGATTGGAGCTGCGGGCAGCCTCACCTGAGATTGGGCCTCGGTCCTCCCTCGCTTCCCTGCCACTCCTGCTCCGAAAGCCAAGAAGTGGTGGGCCGGCCTCAGGAGCAGTCCAGCCCTTCCAGACACGCACGTTGCCCCTGTGAGGGCAATCGCCACACAAGGAGGCATTAGTCGTGGAAAAAACCCAGCATCACAAGACTGCAGAGCCGTCCCTTCTCCACATTATGATTCACTGACTCACTAGGCATCTCCCATCACTGAAGACAAGTGTTCCATGTGGCTGAGAAAAAAGTTCGGTTTTAAGAAAAATCTTGAGTGTCGTCTTTTTGTGCCTTTCTAAAAACCACCGTGACACACACAGGGTTGCATGACTGGTGTTCCTATTAAACTTTAGAAGACTCAGACAATCCAGCATCGGAACAGAACAAAGTGGAAAGTTCTGGCGAATGTTGGCATTGAAGAAGCCACGAGGTCATGGCTTCTTCCCCCAGGTGGTGATATGACTGGTCTAGTGAGGACCACACCAGCCACAGTCAGGTACCTCTGCCTGGAGCCCTCACCCCTACCTACCTTTTGAGGAAGGGGACGCCGGACAGCATTAGGAGCACCCTTACCTGTGCCCCCAGCTATCCTGTTAACAGAGACAGAGAACATGTTCAGCAAAGCCTTCGGGGATAAGATGAGGCTTTTAAAAGAATGTACAGGGGGTTGAAGGGCCCTCATTCCTGGAGTAAGGACTGTCAGGAGCCCTGCTGTGGCCTGGAGGTAGCGGGTGATCCTGAGGGTAGTGAGTGAGGAAGAGAGGCCATCAGCTGACCAGGAATATAGAGTTAATTACATTTGGATCATGAGATTGGCACAAGCAAACCGAAAATGTTAGAAATGGTGAGGAAAGAAAAAGTCCAGAGCTAACATGGAGAAACGAAGGTTTGGAAAAATAAAAGCAGTGACTTAACAGGAAACCCAGGGAAGAGTGAAAGCTTTTCTGGAAAACTGCCCCTGGGGAGCAGGAATGTTGCTGCCTGGAAAATGGGGTGGCAGCCGCTTCCCTTGTTTTTGTAAGAAGAGAGAAGAGATACCTTCAAAAGGCTTCGGTGAGAAATTCAGCAAGCTGAGGTCTGAGATTTCCTGTACAAAAAGGAAAAGATCTTCCTGTAAAAAAAAAAAAAAAAAAAAAAAAAAAAAAAAAGACTGATTTACAGCCTATTCCCTGGGGCCAGTTATTAAGAAACTAAAGCTACAGAATTTTATTGACAAGCCACAGAAGAGACCGTAAAGCAAAAAAAAGGTGAGGCGAGTTGATGTATGAAAACTGATCACGGCCAGAAACACAGGGTCTCCAGGAGCTGGTGTGGATGGGCCCAAGACCAGTCCTAATAATTGGGATCTCTGCCCCCGCCCCCACCCCCAGCATCACCGGCTAGTCCAGCATCACCAATGTGTCCTCGGGGAACTGTGTGGCAATGTGAGTCTTAGAGCATGTGCTGAATAGGTTCCAAAACTCCAGGCAGAGGAACATCCCCTCATATCATGGTGTTTATCAAATGTTCACAACGGTGTATGACCTGCCTCAGACCTCGGGAGGCCAGTCTCAGCCAGGACCCTGTCACTTCTTGTTTAATTACCCATTGAGGCAACCCTTACAGTGCCTTTGACATACAGAAGAACCTGTACTTTCCTCCACCGGTTATATCCCAAAACTTGGGGTGAGCGCAACTGAGGAGACTAGAAGGGAACCTGATAGAAATGATATCTGACTTAGGGGAGAAGAAGGAGATTAAGTCTGTTAGATCCGTCTTAATTTTCTGTCAACAAATGTCTTCTCCCTTTAACTTCTTTGTCACCTGATTTCTGTTGCAGTGGGGTGCGTTTCTGAAGAGCGTGAATGTAAGTCTGTGGAAACGGAGACAGGTGCAGTGATGTACGAGCCTGAAGGCCATTTCCAGCTTTGTCACGTGCAGCACCAAGTTCGGGCGATGCGAAGGGGCGTTTCACCAGGAGTGGTCATTTACATTTTAGATTTAATAATACGCTGTGATAATAGACTGGTTGTCAGACCTAAATTAATCCAGAGACGATGAAACTTAAAAGGAATGGCTTTTATTTTTCAGTTCCTGGCTTCTCACCAACCTCTCGCCCAGAGTTTAAAATATCTGCCGGGAATCCATTCGGGAATGCCACAGGGGATCCTGAAATTTGGGAAGAATCCTCCTTCAGAGGAGCAAGTGGAAGAACTGGGTGAGTGGGAGGCGCTTGCTGGCCCTGAGCGGGACGTTGGGCAAAGGCAGGCGCTGGAAGAATTCGTTTGAACTGTGTTGAGGAAGGCGCATCTTGGAAGGCTAGAGAAGTCAGACAGTTGAGAATTTCTAATAAAAGCAAGGCGGGATGCGTGACACCATGGCACACACTGAACAACGAGGGACATTTCAGCTGCGGAGCTGAGGAAGCCGGTTGGGATGTGGACATCATCTTTCCAAAATAGGAAGGCCCCGCAAAATAAGTCAGCCTTGCAATTTTGTTTTTAACCTGTGACCTGATACGGGAGCAGGAACTGACTTTGAAAACCGCAATTATCAGAAGAAGGTCCTTGGTCGGCTGTGCCACACCTTGACTGCGTTGATGCCACGGGTCTCCCTGCTGAATCGTAGTTTCAGGGCCTCACAGGTGCACCTGCAAGCCCAGGTCCAAATCCTGCTGGGCACATCCTTGAGGCATTCGCTGGGCTCAGAAGGTAAAGCTGCCGAGGGGACGACACCATGGACAGTTCCAAGCAGTCACCCCAACATGGCTTACCTCCTGTCCCGGCCACACCCCTCTGTGGAATTTACAGGGATGCCTTCCGCTATAAACCAGCCTGTCCAGGCCAGTGGGCTCCAAGTGCGGCTCAGATCCACAGCATCAGTGCCGCCTGGGAACTTGTTAGCGAGGCACCACTTCGGGTTCTAGGCCACCATCTGCCCCAGACTTCTCCATCTTGGGACCGGTCAACTCTCCCTCGCTGGCCACATGGCAAGTGTCGTAAGCGATTGATTTCCACATCCTCCCTCACAGACGTGTGATGCTGCGTCATCAAATGATAGGTATCCATATAAATCTGGAGTTTTGTGCTGGACTGTATCCTATGCTATTGATCTATCTTTCTGTTGCTGTCTTAATTATAGCAGTATATAGCAAAACTGATTTCAAAGATCATGTATATATGATATCTATAAATATCTATAAATATATAATCCAGATATAAATGTTATAATTATAAATGTAATAATATATATAAATGTAATATATATAATATAGATATATGGTAAATAAATAGTATAAATATGACTCTTAATATACGATTAATATACCAGCATAGTGTGTCACATACTTTGTTACAAGTTTTAATACATCTTAGGACAAACCCCATTTCTTTCTCTTTTTTAATTAATTTTTTTTTCCAAGAGAGAGTGGGAGCAAGCCGGAGAAGGGCAAAGGGAGAGAGAGAACCCCAAACAGGAGGGTCCCGCCAACGTAGGGCTCAGTCCCACAACCATGAGATCATGACCTGAGCTGAAATCCAGAGTCAGATGCTTAACTGACTGAGCCACCCAGACCCCCCTCTTTCTGTTTTTCATATGTGTCTATTTTAAAGGCTAATTGTTTTTAAAAAAAATCAACCATTTGAATTCCGAAAGTCTCTCTTGTTTTCTTTTTTTTGTTGTTGTTTAATGTCTTATTTATTTATTTATTTTATTTATTCTGAGAGAGGGCAGAGCAAGCAGGGGTGGGGCAGAGAGAACAGGAGAGAGAATCCCAAGTAGGCTTTGCACTGTCAGCACAGAGCCCAATGTGAGGCTCCCTCACAAACCATGAGATCATGACTTGAGCTGAAATCAGAGTCGGGGGCTTACTTGACTGAGCCACCCAGGTGCCCGTCTCTTGTTTTCTAAAGAAAAATGAACATTTTCTGATCTCCTTCTCACTCATCTCCCAACTTGATGTTACTTTTTTGTTTTAAGTTTATCCACTGAGAGAGAGAGAGAGAGAGAGAGAGATGGAGAGAGCACAAGTCGGAGAGGGGCAGAGAGAGAGAGCAGGAGAGAGAATCCCAAGCAGGCTTTGCACCATCAGTGCAAAGCCCGATGTGAGGCTCAAATTCATGAACCGTGAGATCATGATCTGAGCTGAAGTCAGACACTTAACCGACTGAGCCACCCAGGCGCCCTTGATGTTACCTTTCTCTGCTTTTCTCATTTCTTTATTCAAATGGTGTACACATTTATCTTTATTATTCTGTGACTTGCATTTTTAACAGTATTCCACAGACATCAGTACATGTGTGTTCACTTCAGTGGACATCTCAGTATCTTCCTTTAACGGTTGTTTCCTTCCAGGTTTTTGCTGTCAATGCCGCAGGAAGCATGCGTGCGTGTATTTGCATGCAAATCCCTGTGTAGCACTGCTATCTTTTCCCTAGGGTGCATTATTCTAGGTATAATTACTGAATCAGAAAGTTATGTACATTCTACGTTTTAATCAATTTGCCGGATTATTTTCTGAAAAGCTGTAGTGATTTACAATCTCCCCCCACAGTGAGGGAGAGAACCCTTTCCTCAGAACCGTCCCCCTAAATCCAGAGCAACGATTTCCAAATTATGGGAATTATCCCCAAGTTATTAATGTCCAAATTCTGCACATGAGTATCTCTCAGGGAACTGACAAAAATGTAGAACCCCACGCCTCACGATAAAACGATTAAATCATGGCTTCTGAGGATCAGTATTTGAAGCTTTCTGGTGATTCCCGTGTGTTAGGTAAGTTTGGAAGGGCTGGACAAGATGTTATCATTTTTCTAAAATATTGCCCAACTGAGGGCAATAGTACTCAGTGTTTTTAAATTTTACATTTCTGGGGTACCTGGGTGGCTCAGTTAAGCATCTGTCTCTTGATTTCAGCTCAGGTCATTATCTCACGGTTTGTGAGATCAAGCTCTGAGTTGGGCTCTGCACTGACAGCCAGGAGCCTCCTTGGGATTCTCTCTCCCTCTCTCTGCCCTTCCTCCACTCTCTCTCCCTCAAAAATGAATTTTTTTTTTAATTTTTGAGGGGTGCCTGGGTGCCGCAGTCGGTTAAGCGTCCGACTTCAGCCAGGTCACGATCTCGCGGTCTGTGAGTTCGAGCCCCACGTCAGACTCTGGGCTGATGGCTCAGAGCCTGGAGCCTGTTTCCGATTCTGTGTCTCCCTCTCTCTCTGCCCCTCCCCCGTTCATGCTCTGTCTCTCTCTGTCCCCCCAAAAAATAAATAAACGTTGAAAAAAAAAATAAATAAAAATTTTTGAATAAATAAAATCTGCATTTCTACGACCCACTTATATGATACTTCCATCTGTATAACCTCTGTGTTTTATTTATATGTCTGTTGCAGTCTCTATTTTTTTTCTTAACTTTTTTTGTATATTTTCCAAGGAACACTTTGTATATGAGAAAAAAAATTTTTTTTATTTTTTTTTTATTTTTTATTTTTTTTTATTTATTTATTTTTTTATATGAAGTTTATTGACAAATTGGTTTCCATACAACACCCAGTGCTCATCCCAAAAGGTGCCCTCCTCAATACCCATCACCCACCCGCCCCTCCCTCCCACCCCCCATCAACCCTCAGTTTGTTCTCAGTTTTTAACAGTCTCTTATGCTTTGGCTCTCTCCCACTCTAACGTCCTTTTTTTTTTTTTACCTTCCCCTCCCCCATGGGTTCCTGTTAAGTTTCTCAGGATCCACATAAGAGTGAAACCATATGGTATCTGTCTTTCTCTGTATGGCTTATTTCACTTAGCATCACACTCTCCAGTTCCATCCACGTTGCTACAAAAGGCCATATTTCATTTTTTCTCATTGCCACGTAGTATTCCATTGTGTATATAAACCACAATTTCTTTATCCATTCATCAGTTGATGGACATTTAGGCTCTTTCCATAATTTGGCTATTGTTGAGAGTGCTGCTATGAACATTGGGGTACAAGTGCCCCTATGTATCAGTACTCCTGTATCCCTTGGGTAGATTCCTAGCAGTGCTATTGCTGGGTCATAGGGTAGGTCTATTTTTAATTTTCTGAGGAACCTCCACACTGCTTTCCAGAGCGGCTGCACCAATTTGCATTCCCACCAACAGTGCAAGAGGGTTCCCGTTTCTCCACATCCTCTCCAGCATCTATAGTCTCCTGATTTGTTCATTTTGGCCACTCTGACTGGCGTGAGGTGATACCTGAGTGTGGTTTTGATTTGTATTTCCCTGATAAGGAGCGACGCTGAACATCTTTTCATGTGCCTGTTGGCCATCTGGATGTCTTCTTTAGAGAAGTGTCTATTCATGTTTTCTGCCCATTTCTTCACTGGGTTATTTGTTTTTCGGGTGTGGAGTTTGGTGAGCTCTTTATAGATTTTAGATACTAGCCCTTTGTCCGATATGTCATTTGCAAATATCTTTTCCCATTCCGTTGGTTGCCTTTTAGTTTTGTTGGTTGTTTCCTTTGCTGTGCAGAAGCTTTTTATCTTCATAAGGTCCCAGTAATTCACTTTTGCTTTTAATTCCCTTGCCTTTGGGGATGTGTCGAGTAAGAGATTGCTACGGCTGAGGTCAGAGAGGTCTTTTCCTGCTTTCTCCTCTAAGGTTCTGATGGTTTCCTGTCTCACATTTAGGTCCTTTATCCATTTTGAGTTTATTTTTGTAAATGGTGTGAGAAAGTGGTCTAGTTTCAACCTTCTGCATGTTGCTGTCCAGTTCTCCCAGCACCATTTGTTAAAGAGGCTGTCTTTTTTCCATTGGATGTTCTTTCCTGCTTTGTCAAAGATGAGTTGGCCATATGTTTGTGGGTCTAGTTCTGGGGTTTCTATTCTATTCCATTGGTCTGTGTGTCTGTTTTTGTGCCAATACCATGCTGTCTTGATGATGACAGCTTTGTAGTAGAGGCTGAAGTCTGGGATTGTGATGCCTCCTGCTTTGGTCTTCTTCAAAATTCCTTTGGCTATTCGGGGCCTTTTGTGGTTCCATATGAATTTTAGGATTGCTTGTTCTAGTTTAGAGAAGAATGCTGGTGCAATTTTGATTGGGATTGCATTGAATGTGTAGATAGCTTTGGGTAGTATTGACATTTTGACAATATTTATTTTTCCAATCCATGAGCAGGGAATGTCTTTCCATTTCTTTAAATCTTCTTCAATTACCTTCATAAGCTTTCTATAGTTTTCAGCATACAGATCCTTTACATCTTTGGTTAGATTTATTCCTAGGTATTTTATGCTTCTTGGTGCAATTGTGAATGGGATCAGTTTCTTTATTTGTCTTTCTGTTGCTTCCTTGTTAGTGTATAAGAATGCAACTGATTTCTGTACATTGATTTTGTATCCTGCAACTTTGCTGAATTCATGTATCAGTTCTAGCAGACTTTTGGTGGAGTCTGTCGGATTTTCCATGTATAATATCATGTCATCTGCAAAAAGCGAAAGCTTGACTTCATCTTTGCCAATTTTGATGCCTTTGATTTCCTTTTGTTGTCTGATTGCTGATGCTAGAACTTCCAGCACTATGTTAAACAACAACGGTGAGAGTGGGCATCCCTGTCGTGTTCCTGATCTCAGGGAAAAAGCTCTCAGTTTTTCCCCGTTGAGCATGATGTTAGCTGTGGGCTTTTCATAAATGGCTTTTATGATCTTTAAGTATGTTCCTTCTATCCCGACTTTCTCAAGGGTTTTTATTAAGAAAGGGTGCTGGATTTTGTCAAAGGCCTTTTCTGCATCGATTGACAGGATCATATGGTTCTTCTCTTTTTTTTTGTTAATGTGATGTATCACGTTGATTGATTTGCGAATGTTGAACCAGCCCTGCATCCCAGGAATGAATCCCACTTGATCATGGTGAATAATTCTTTTTATATGCTGTTGAATTCGATTTGCTAGTATCTTATTGAGAATTTTGGCATCCATATTCATCAGGGATATTGGCCTGTAGTTCTCTTTTTTTACTGGGTCTCTGTCTGGTTTAGGAATCAAAGTAATACTGGCTTCATAGAATGAGTCTGGAAGTTTTCCTTCCCTTTCTATTTCTTGGAATAGCTTGAGAAGGATAGGTATTATCTCTGCTTTAAACGTCTGGTAGAACTCCCCTGGGAAGCCATCTGGTCCTGGACTCTTATTTGTTGGGAGATTTTTGATAACCGATTCAATTTCTTCGCTGGTTATGGGTCTGTTCAAGCTTTCTATTTCCTCCTGATTGAGTTTTGGAAGAGTGTGGGTGTTCAGGAATTTGTCCATTTCTTCCAGGTTGTCCAATTTGTTGGCATATAATTTTTCATAGTATTCCCTGATAATTGTTTGTATCTCTGAGGGATTGGTTGTAATAATTCCATTTTCATTCATGATTTTATCTATTTGGGTCCTCTCCCTTTTCTTTTTGAGAAGCCTGGCTAGAGGTTTGTCAATTTTGTTTATTTTTTCAAAAAACCAACTCTTGGTTTCGTTGATCTGCTCTACAGTTTTTTTAGATTCTATATTGTTTATTTCTGCTCTGATCTTTATTATTTCTCTTCTGCTGGGTTTAGGCTGCCTTTGCTGTTCTGCTTCTATTTCCTTTAGGTGTGCTGTTAGATTTTGTATTTGGGATTTTTCTTGTTTCTTGAGATAGGCCTGGATTGCAATGTATTTTCCTCTCAGGACTGCCTTCGCTGCGTCCCAAAGCGTTTGGATTGTTGTATTTTCATTTTCGTTTGTTTCCATATATTTTTTGATTTCTTCTCTAATTGCCTGGTTGACCCACTCATTCGTTAGTAGGGTGTTCTTTAACCTCCATGCTTTTGGAGGTTTTCCAGACTTTTTCCTGTGGTTGATTTCAAGCTTCATAGCATTGTGGTCTGAAAGTATGCATGGTATAATTTCAATTCTTGTAAACTTATGAAGGGCTGCTTTGTGACCCAGTATATGATCTATCTTGGAGAATGTTCCATGTGCACTCGAGAAGAAAGTATATTCTGTTGCTTTGGGATGCAGAGTTCTAAATATATCTGTCAAGTCCATCTGATCCAGTGTCTCGTTCAGGGCCCTTGTTTCTTTATTGACCGTGTGTCTAGATGATCTATCCATTTCTGTAAGTGGGGTGTTAAAGTCCCCAGCAATTACCACATTCTTATCAATAAGGTTGCTTCTGTTTATGAGTAATTGTTTTATATATTTGGGGGCTCCAGTATTCGGCGCATAGACATTTATAATTGTTAGCTCTTCCTGATGGATAGACCCTGTAACTATTATATAATGTCCTTCTTCATCTCTTGTTACAGCCTTTAATTTAAAGTCTAGTTTGTCTGATATAAGTATGGCTACTCCAGCTTTCTTCTGGCTTCCAGTAGCATGATAAATAGTTCTCCATCCCCTCACTCTGAATCTAAAGGTGTCCTCAGGTCTAAAATGAGTCTCTTGTAGACAGCAAATAGATGGGTCTTGTTTTTTTATCCATTCTGATACCCTATGTCTTTTGGTTGGCGCATTTAATCCATTTACATTCAGTGTTATTATAGAAAGATACGGGTTTAGAGTCATTGTGATGTCTGTATGTTTTATGCTTGTAGTGATGTCTCTGGTACTTTGTCTCACAGGGTCCCCCTTAGGATCTCTTGTAGGGCTGGTTTAGTGGTGACAAATTCCTTCAGTTTTTGTTTGTTTGGGAAGACCTTTATCTCTCCTTCTATTCTAAATGACAGACTTGCTGGATAAAGGATTCTTGGCTGCATATTTTTGCTGTCTAGCACCCTGAAAATCTCGTGCCAATTCTTTCTGGCCTGCCAAGTTTCAAAAGAGAGATCAGTCACAAGTCTTATAGGTCTCCCTTTATATGTGAGGGCACGTTTACCCCTTGCTGCTTTCAGAATTTTCTCTTTATCCTTGTATTTTGCCAGTTTCACTATGATATGTCGTGCAGAAGATCGATTCAAGTTACGTCTGAAGGGAGTTCTCTGTGCCTCTTGGATTTCAATGCCTTTTTCCTTCCCCAGTTCAGGGAAGTTCTCAGCTATTATTTCTTCAAGTACCCCTTCAGCACCTTTCCCTCTCTCTTCCTCCTCTGGGATACCAATTATGCGTATATTATTTCTTTTTAGTGTATCACTTAGTTCTCTAATTTTCCCCTCATACTCCTGGATTTTTTTATCTCTCTTTTTCTCAGCTTCCTCTTTTTCCATAACTTTATCTTCTAGTTCACCTATTCTCTCCTCTGCCTCTTCCATCCGAGCCGTGGTGGTTTGCATTTTGTTTTCCATTTCCTTTAAAGCGTTTTTCAGCTCCTCGTGACTGTTCCTTAGTCCCCTGATGTCTGTAGCAAGAGATTCTCTGCTGTCCTGTATGCTGTTTTCCAGCCCAGCGATTAATTTTATGACTATTATTCTAAATTCACTTTCTGTTATATTATTTAAATCCTTTTTGATCAGCTCATTAGCTGTTGTTATTTCCTGGAGATTCTTCTGAGGGGAATTCTTCCGCTTGGTCATTTTGGATAGTCCCTGGTGTGGTGAGGGCCTGCAGGGCACTTCCCCTGTGCTGTGGTGTATAACTGGAGTTGGTGGGCGGGGCCGCAGTCCGACCTGATGTCTGCCCCCAGCCCACCGCTGGGGCCACAGTCAGACTGGTGTGTGCCTTCTCTTCCCCTCTCCTAGGGGCGGGATTCACTGTGGGGTGGCGTGGCCCGTCTGGGCTACTTGCACACTGCCAGGCTTGTGATGCTGGGGATCTGGCGTATTAGCTGGGGTGGGAAGGCAAGGTGCACGGCGGCAGGGGGGGCAGGCTTAGCTCGCTTCTCCTTAGGTGATCCACTTCAGGAGGGGCCCTGTGGCAGCCGGAGGGAGTCAGATCGCTGCCGGAGGTTTGGCTCCGCAGAAGCACAGAGTTGGGTGTTTGCGCGGAGCGAGCAAGTTCCCTGGCCGGAGCCGGTTCCCTTTGGGATTTTGGCTGGGGGATGGGCGGGGGAGATGGCGCTGGCGAGCGCCTTTGTTCCCCGCCAAACTGAGCTCTGTCGTCCGGGGGCTCCGCAGCTCACCCTCCCTTTGTCCTCCAGCCTTCCCGCTTTCCGAGCAGAGCTGTTAACTTATGACCTCCCAGACGCTAAGTCGCGCTTGCTGTCGGAACACAGTCCGTCAGGCCCCTCCGCTTTTGCAAGCCGGACTCGGGGGCTCTGCTTGGCCGGCGAGCCGCCCCTCCGCCCCGGCTCCCTCCCGCCAGTCCGTGGAGCGCGCACCGCCTCGCCGCCCTTCCTACCCTCTTCCGTGGGCCTCTCGTCTGCGCTTGGGTCCGGTGACTCCGTTCTGCTAATCCTCTGGCGGTTTTCTGGGTTATTTAGGCAGGTGTAGGTGGAATCTAAGTGATCAGCAGGACGCGCGGTGAGCCCAGCGTCCTCCTACGCCGCCAGCTTCCCAGAATCTCTGTATATGAGAAAAATTAACCCTGTATATCATTTGTCTTGATTTTATGTAGCTCTCGTTACACAGAAAGTTTTCATTTTTACGTCATCAAATCTGACAGGTTCTTTTTCCTTTATAGAATCTGGATAGTCTATATATTTTTAAACTGTTTTTAATATTTATTTATTTTTGAGAGAGAGGGAGAAAGCAGGAGTGGGAGAGGGGCAGAGAGGGACACACAGAATTCAAAGCAGGCCTTCGGCTGTGAGCTGTCAGCACAGAACCCGATGCGGGGCTTGTACCCATGAACCGAAAGATCATGAACTGAGCCGAAGTCAGACGCCTAACCAACTGAGCCACCAGGTGCCCCTGGATAGTCTATATTAAGTCCTTTTCCCCTCCAAGATTATGAAAATAATTTCTTGTATTTTCTTCTAGTAAGTTTATAACCTATCTGGAGACATTTTTTGTAGTTGCTGTGATGTAATACACTACTTTGTCAGTTTCCAAATAGACAATTGTCCCAATGCCTGTAAGGAACAAAAGGAGATGCCTCCTTTTATCACTAGCTTTTAGCAACCTAAAAGTCAGTCTGGGGCTTCTTGAATAATTACAGTGCATACCTACTGTTTACTATGATGCAACTATTTTTTAAATGAGACTATATTGAGGAAGATGTTAAATTTTTAAAAAAAGATATGGAATAGTTTCTATAATACGCTCCCATTTTTATAGAAATAAAATCCATTAATTGCATAAGGCAAGGAAAAAATTTAGAAAGACATATGAAATTCAAGGCTTAACATTATGAATAGAATCATCAGGGGAAGAAATAATTTTAAACACATTATTTAAATCGTGACAAAGAGCATGATTTGTTTTTGAGATTCTAATTGCTGTAATAATAATGATAATTTTTAAATGAAAGAAAATGGTACTTCTGTTCTTGCATGAGAGACATTTGATTTTCTTTTTTATTGAAGAAAAAAATTTTGGTATGCTCAAAATAGGTGGTGAGGGGTCATTTATTAAAAGTGGCATCTGAATGGCTGACCCTGCTCTGGGTGGTCATCCTGAATTTATTGTTGGTTCCAGTTCCAGCGTGTAGGAGCAAAAGTGGGCAAGCCCCCGTTTTCAGACAAGGAGGCTCCCTGACCAGGGTACTGGGTGAGTCCTGGAGAAGAGCTTTCCTGAGAGAGATGTCCGCCCAATGAGACTCGTTTGTTCAAGAAAAACCTCAGCTTCCTAAGCTATCACCTCCTCCAGAAATCACTGCTTGCAAGTGAGCCCAGGCCTGATCCCCGCAAGTGGTGGGGGCGGGGTGGGGACAGCCCCTCAGAAGGCCCCAGCCGCCACTGATTCACCTGCTGGACTTTTTCCTTTCTCCTCCTCATCAACAGCCTCCTTTAATATTCTGCCTCCTCAAGACGGGCTTTGGGTGGGGCTCAGCCCCTCTCCTCCACCATCTTCGCGGAGTCTGATGATCAGAACGACAGGGGAGCAAAGGACCTGGAAGTTTATAAAGTCCTTTTTGTCCAAGTCTTACTAAGGAGGATTCACCTACAGCAGAGACTCCGGAGGCAAAGTACATGTGCTCAGCCCTGTAGCTGGGCCACTTCCTGGCTGTGCAACCCGAGCAAGTGACTTAACCTTTCTGTTCTTCAGTTTCCTCCTGAGGCATAATAGTCCCTGCTGCAGAAGCATGTTCTGTGCGTGCTGTCTGGTGCATGGCAAGTACTGAGGGACGGTAATGCTGCCCAGTTGATGACTGTTTCCTCTAGTTTCTAGTTGATTCCAGAAATAGCGATGGGGAAGGGTTTGCAGATCTTCTCCCTCTTGTTTTTAAGCTTTTCTGGGAGGAAAAAAGGCTCATAGAATTTTGAAAGCCCTATCAGAAGCTCTGGAATGAGCCAGAGGGAATAGAGGACCCTCTCCTGATGTGTGCGTTTCCAGGTCCTCCCGCTGCCCTTTCCAGGTGGGATTCCCTCAGGAATCACCTCCCCGGACTCTTGCTGTCTTCTTAGCTGGGTGGGGAGGAGGGGACTTGTGGCCTAATATGCCTGACAAAGGTCACAAAGTATAGAATAAGATGAAGGTCAGCAAACTGCAGCCTGTGGCTTATGTTTGCAGGCCTTTGACGTAAGAATGGGTTTCGTATTTTTAAAGGGTTGTAAAACAAAACGGGCAAAAAATGTTTACAGGCCACATTAAGTGAGGTGCATACTCTCTGGCCCTTTAGAGAAAAAGGTTGATGGCCCACAAGACACAGTGGCCTAAGACCAACACCGCTGGTGGAAGTGCTGCCCTCAGCATGACCCTGGGGCCGTTGGGACTGCCTCGTCTTGATAGGACTTCTCAGAATGACATCCCCACTGGAGTGGCTCCACACTAGATCAACCCTCTCATACCTCAATCTGGCTGCCGTTTGGGGTTCCTCCCTTGAAAACACTTTTGTGGCTTCCCTGAAGAATTCTTTTTACCCCCAACTGTTTTTGTTGGATTTTGTTGGGGGTGGGATGGGGCCAGGGCCGTAATGTCGTCTTTGGGATGGAAATGGCATCTCCTTTCCTGGGTAAGAGACACAGAAGTTTCCACAAATCTTCTAGGCTCTCTGAGATCATGTTGTTCATGTCCTAGTCGGAGCACCTGCCAGGTCAGTGGTCCTCATTCTTCCCTCTGTGAGTGCCGACGTCAGGAGGGCAAGTGTTCTGGCCCCTGTACAGAGTGACTTTCTCAGGGCTGGGGACGTCCCACTGGCAGAGAGAGCGCACAAGGGGCTTCCGGAGCTCAGCAGGAAAGGGAGGATTGGGACCAGGATGGTGACATAGTTTGGCAGGTGATAAACCTAAAATATCCTAAAGGATATTTGACTGGATATGGAACACGGGAAATTTGAGAGGGCACCTGTTCTATCTTTCTGCCTCTGTGCAAGCATAGAAATTAAAAAATCTCCATATTGCCTTAACTCTTTGATGTTGTCTTTCCATTATTTTTTATTTTTTATTTATTAAAAAAAATTTTTTAACGTTTATTATTGAGAGACAGACACAGAGTGTGAGCAGGGGAGGGGCAGAGAGAGAGGGAGACATAGAATCCGAAGCAGGCTCAGAGCCCGACGCGGGGCTCGAACTCACAAACCATGAGATGACCTGAGCCGAAGCTGGACACTTAACCGACTGAGCCACCCTGGTGCCCCCCCTCCGATTATTTTTTAAAAATTTTTTTTTTCAACGTTTATTTATTTTTGGGACAGAGAGAGACAGAGCATGAACGGGGGAGGGGCAGAGAGAGAGGGAGACACAGAATCGGAAGCAGGCTCCAGGCTCTGAGCCATCAGCCCAGAGCCCGACGCGGGGCTCGAACTCACGGACCGTGAGATCGTGACCTGGCTGAAGTCGGACGCTTAACCGACTGCGCCACCCAGGTGCCCCGACGATTATTTTTTTAAACACAATTCAAACTTAGCAGCCTCTTCCCGTAGTAAGAAGCCTGGAGCCACCTGGGGTTCCGTTGTTTTGGGGTTCAGGTCTTTGTACTTCCTGGACCCGGGCTCCCGTGATCCTCAGCTAGAAGCAGTTGGTACCAACATGGCCAAGTGATGAAAACAAGTTTCTCCATCCAAACCTCCTGTTTTTTTCTCATAAATCTACTCATGCTTTTCCTTATATGCATTTTTTTTTTTTTTTGCACTCAAGAATGGATTTGATTGTAAGGATAGTTAGGGGGTGTTTTTAAACATTAAGTAATACTTTCAAACATAAGCAAATGGGTCACTTGCTCTGATTTGTACTCCACTCTTAGTGAAGCAGGTCTCAGTTCATTTCGGCACCTTTGGCCCTTCCCTTCCTTTCGAAGGATGTGCTCGCGCGTGCAGTGGAGCCCCAGAAACCCAGCTGCACCTGGCGTCTTCGGGGGCCTGGGGTGACACACACATCAGTTCCCGCTCATAGTCACAGGATTCCCTGCTGTGACTGCGCCTTCTTCTTTTTCCTTCCTCCCCTCCAGCCTGTGACCCGGGCCCTGGGTATTCACACATGTTCTTTCTGCTTGTAAATGTGGAAAAACTCAAGAATCTTTACAGCTTAACCTCTGTTGAGCCTGGGGCGAACCCAAGAATTCAATCAGCCCATAAAAATGTTTACCAGCTCACAAACCTTTCATTGGCCTTTCCCACAATTATTGATTTCCCCACGAGAAAGGCATCTGATGACATGTTGAGTGCTGTAGAAAGCCCAGCAGTGCACAGAGTCTGGAAAGTCACCCAGAGCACTATCTCGTGCCTTCTGAGTAGCTCTTGGCGGTGTCCCGAATTGGCCACTTTGGAGCCCTTTCCTCTGCTCCTAGCTGGCCGGGCCACTGAGCTTTTCCCGCCATTTCAAAATCACTCCTGAAAATGTTTCCCTGAATGCTTCCTTGCTTCAGTTTGCTGTTTTTCCCCTTTACTTTCATCTAGTTAGGATGAAAGCTACCATTTTGTCAGTTCTGCACAGACCCCGGAGGCCTTGGCTGTGCGCTGTGGCCTCGCTCCTGGGCCATGAGAGAGGAGCTGGTCTTGTGCCAAAGGGAGTGAGCCCAGCCCAGGGACAGTCGCCTCTGAAGGTGCCGTTGCTGCTAGGGTGCCGCTGCCTCAGACTTCAAGGTCTCAGGTCATCAGCTGGAAATAGAGCTCCTTGTGGTGCCAAAGGCACAGAGGAAAATCACTCCGCAGCTCACCTGCTGCTCCTGGCCGAAACCGGGGGCAGGAAGGGTGCCTGGTACAACCTCAGAAACCAAAAGGCTGGCCCTGAGTGCCAGGGATGCTAGCAAAAGAAGTGCTTCTCAAGCTTTCCTATCCAAGGGGCACCGCCAGAGAGGGGGACACAATTTTTTTCAGAACTCGGACATAGCGTCAGGCTTTCTGTCCGAAATGCCACATTTCTTTTTAAAGAGTCACATTCTGCCTTAAACGTTCATGTGAATTTTTCTACCTCTAAAATGTCGAACTTGTTTAAATACAAAATTAGCACTTTTATCTGGTTTTGATTAAAATGTCATACGTACTATGTGGCTGTAACCCCCAAGAAGCGCAAGCCCCAGTTTTTAAAGTGGGAATCTTTTTTCCAGTCAGGAGAACTGATCAAGTGGCCACCATTCAGGAGGTTTCTGATCCTGGGAGCCTCACTTAACTCTGTCGATCCTTCGTTTCCTCTCCTGCAAAGTAAGGACCCTAATATATCTACCCTCGTCTCACAGCTGTAAAGGTTACCTGGAAAAAAATTTGTAAAAAGTGTCTATCTTGAACAAACATCTCTCCCCTGGACTTACCACTACTCTTTTGGTGGTAGCTATAAATATTGCAATTTAAAGCAACCATGAGTGTGAAAACTAGCTTTTTTTAATTTTTTCTTATTTTTTAAATTTTTTTAACGTTTATTTATTTTTGAGAGACAGAGAGAGCGCAAATGGGGGAAGGGCAGAGAGCAGGAGACACAGAATCCAAAGCAGGCTCCAGGATCTGAGCTGTCAGCACAGAGCCCAACCCCAATGCGAGGCTCAAACCCACAAACAATGTGACCATGACCTGAGCTAAGTCAGTTGCTTAAGTGACTGAGACGCCCAGGCTCCCCATAAAACTAGCTTCTTAAAAAAAAATGTTTATTTCTTTTTTAGAGAGAGCGTGAGCATGAGTGGGGGCGGGGCAGAGAGAGGGGGAGAGAGGTAATCTCAAGCAAGCTCCAAGTGTCAGCGAGGAGCCTGACATAGGGCTCAATCTCGCAAATTGCAAGATCGTGACCTGAGCTGAAACCAAGAGTTGGACGCTTAACCGACTGAGCCACCCAGGCGCCCCAAGGAGAAATCTTGAAAGCACCAAGGAAAAGGTGACTCATCAGATACTGGTGAGAATCAGAAGGATTGAAAGAGTAGAAGCCAGGAGTAGGGTGATGCCTTCAAAGTGCTCAGAGCAAAACTGTCAACGAAGAATTCTATATTCAGAAAAATCACCCTTCAAAAATGAAGGTGAAATAAATACGTAACAAGATGAACAAAGAGCATTCACGGCTGGTAGACTTGCCCTGCAAGAAACACTGTAGGAATTCCTTCAGGCTGAAGGAAAATGACACCAGACAGTAACTCAAATCCACAGGAAGAAATGAAGAGCATCGAAAATGGTAAATATATGGATTGATATAAAAAAAAGTCTGTAAGTATATTGTTTTCCCACTTTTTGTATTTAAGTTGTATAAGCCAACAAGAATAACATTTTATAGTTGGGTTTATGCCACATATAGATAGGACACTTATGACAATAATACTATAAAGCACAAGGGAAAGAACAGAGCTATATTGGAGCAAAGATATTTTATTTTATCAGATTTATGTTAGTATGAATCTGAAAAGACTGTGACAGATTAGGATGCACACTGGAAGAGCAATCGCTAAGAAAATTTAAAAATAGTAAAAAAAAAAATAACCAAAAATCTAGACTGGTACCCTAAAGATATTTATTTAAACAACAAAAAAAGAGGAGGGGCCAGTAAGGAGGAATACAGGAATGAAAGAGACAGGAGACATGTACAAAACAATAACAAAATGGCAAATGTCAATCCAAACCTGTCAGATTCCATTAAATGTAAATGCTCACAGAGGGTAGTAACAAAACAACAGTGCTAGCCAATACCTACAACAACTTACTACCTGTAGGTCATGTAGCAGGCACTTTAGATATTTCTCGCTTTTAATCTTCATGATAGCACTATAGGGTGAGTATTATTCTTATTTCCATCTTATTTATCTATTTATTTATTATTTTAGTATTATTATTTTAAAAAATATAATGTATTGTCAAGTTGGCTGACATAGAGTGTATACAGTGTGCCCTTGGTTTCAGGAGTAGATTCCCATGATTCATCACTTACATACAACACCCAGTACTCATGCCAACCAGTGCCCTCCTCAATGCCCATACCCATCTTCCCTTCTCCCTCACCCACCCTCGCCATCAATCCTCAGTTTGTTCTCTGTATTTAAGAGTCTCTCATGGTTTGCCTCCCTCTATGTTTGAAACTACTTTTTTCCCCTTCCCCTCCCCCATGGTCTTCTGTTTAGTTTCTCAAATTCCACATATAGTGAAAACACATGGTGCCTGTCTTTCTCTGATTTATTTCACTTAGCATAATACCCTCCAGTTCCATCCATGTTGTTGCAAACGGCAAGATTTCAGTCTTTCTCATTGCCAAGTAGTATTCCATTGTATTTATAAACCACATCTTCTTTATCCATTCATCAGTTGAGGGGCATTTGGCTTGTTTCCATAATTTGGCTATTGTCGATAGCACTGATATAAACTTTGGGGTACATGTGCCCCTGTGAATCAGCACTCCTGTATCCTTTGGATAAATTCCTAGTGGTGCTATTGCTGGGTCATAGGGTAGCTCTATTTTTAATTTTTTGAGGAACCTCCACACTGTTCTCCAGTGCGGCTGCATCACTTTGCATTCCCGCCAACAGTGCAAGAGGGTTCCTATTTCTCCATATACTCACCAACATCTGTTATTTCCTGAGCCGTCCATTTTAGACATGAGGAAACAAGGAGAATTGGGTTCAAATAACTTGCCCAGGGATGATAGGACTAGAATACAAAAGAGCTTCTTGAGTATCAAAAGGACTCAACGATGTGAAAAACGTAAAGTCCCTCTAATGAAGAAGTGAGTGCAGACATGTGGGAGGAGAGGCCTCAGGGGAGGGAGAAGCTGTACCATCCACTGTGCTTAAGTGCTTTCCATGAGTTACCCCATCTGGTCTTCACAGCCACACTTCAAGGCAGGTGACACTGTTCTTTCTCTTTACAGGAGAAGAAACTGAGGCACTGTGCAATTACTTGGCACCAGGTCACACAATAAATGGGAGAATGAGTCTTCCAACTGAGTAACCTAGCTGTAGAGCCTGTACTATTGTATCATGTTGCCCCTTAGTCACACTATTTTCCCCCACCTCATCCATTAAATTACAGAGAAAAGGGAAAAAAAGGAGCCTGCGGGTAGCTCTAAAAAAGGAGGGGAGTCCTAAAATGGAAACCAGAGGTGGGATGGGGTGGGGATGCACTGGTCATTCGTGTCTTACCGTCATGATGGGGAGAGGGTTTTGAGCAAATTATGTAAGTTTCGGATTGTTCATTCACACTCACTCTTTCATTCACAAGTAACCACTCTCAAGCTTCTTTCTTCCCCCTTACAGGGGATGCGAGAGGGTTAGCTATTAGAAAACAACCAGTTTTTTAAGAAGCACCTCATGGAATCTTCCCAACTACCCTGTGAATTAGGTGTCACTGTCACGTTTTGTTGATGAGGAAGCGGAGGCTCTGAAAAACTCATTGCCAATGATCATAAACCTCATATGTGGTGGGCCCAAGCAGTGAGGCCAGTCTGCCTGCCTCCAGTGTCCACACACCTCCTCCTAGGCCTGGTGAGAGGGATCCTGGCATCAGACTGATCTTTAAGAGTCACTGTGTTCTTCAGATGCATTCCATCACCTTGATTTGAGGCAGTCAGTGGTGAGCCGTTAGCAAGAAGGGAGTTTACATAAAACAAGCCTGTTGTCATTTGTTTAATTTTTTATTTGAACATCAAACAGATTGAGAAAATTGTTTACAGTGCTTGAGCATCCCACTGGACTCCTTACTTTTTAAAGGTGCAAAAGAGGTTTACAATTGTGTTCCATTAAACAAAGCAAAGCTGCAACAAAACAGAATCACATCGATAATAGTATGCATCAGCGAAAAGGCATATTAAACCGTGAGACACAATTTGGCATTTCAGCCTTTTCCCATAAAACAAGAGCTCTACATTGAAGAATATGTTGTGTACAAAAAGCATTGTTTATAAGCTGTGAGAGAACATAAACTGGCATAATGTCACTTATGAATTCAAGTCTCTATGACCAATGACCTCTCTGTAAATGCAAAGGGGTCCACATCTCAGGCACCTGCTCATGGGGCTGAATGTTGTTTCCAGGGTACACAGCTCTATACAAAGACACTGAAGATGGATTTGGAACATGGCAGCATTTACATATTTAAAAAGTTCAGGCACATTTGGATGCAAAAAAAAAAAAAAGAATAGAAATTTTTCTTCAATCTCTGAAAGACAGTGCAAAATTGAAGTGCCATAACAGAGGCAGCGATTACTTAGAAAACAATTTTAAACGACTTAGAAAGAGGCCACACTCACTTTAATCCAGATGAAAAGGAAATGCAGTTAGAAACAGAGGAATCACACTAATGAAAAGATGAATATTTGGGACCAACCACAGTTTAATTCATTTGCTCCAGTTGAGAGTAAGTTTTCAGGGAGTTCACCTGGGAAGAGTGCAGTGGATTCTGGATCATCCTCCCAAGCCTTGTACTGAAAAGAATCATGGTTGCCTCATAAACTACTATACAACTCTATTTGCCTTCCAAATAACTAGTTTCCCAAAGCAGATTTGCCTGTGAATATTAGACATTACTACGGTCCTAGTGACCATTCCCGGCATCCACAGGCCATCTCAGAGTAGGAAAGTATGAATAGGAAGGGATTTGGAATTGGTTTCATGTAGGGGTACTCTAAACCGATGGCCTAAATCAGTGGCCATTTCAATGTATAAGATTTTCATGCGAGAACACCTTAATGTGATCAAGAGTAAATTATCGGTAAGTCCCTTATTTGTTCAGCCCCCAGAAGGCATGGGATATGGCATGGTTAGACGGCCTTGCAAGATTAACAGGAAAATCTAACCAATGACTGAACTTCCTTAGGGACTGGATTTTGCGACCTACGTAGGGTCTTCTCTTTGGATGAACTAGCCTCTCTGATTGTTGCATGACAGCATTACGGAATCATTACCATAGTAAACTGCAAGCCTGGAGCTTGGCAATGGCCAAAAGAACCATAGACCGCTAGCAGTTCCTTAGACTTAGACCTTAGACCGTGGATGACGCTTGTTCTTCCATAGAATTCCAGCTGCCATTTTAGAAATGGCTGTCATTTGTACTTTACAGGACACGAGTGGAATACAGAACCCCGGTGCATACCCCAGGTGCCAGTATCGATCTGCCTCAAAATACTTTCAAGGCTTTTATTACTGTATTTCCCACTCTCCAAATTCCTGACCCTAGTTCCCCACCCTACCCTAACCCCAGGTTGATTATGTCTTTCAAAACTTAAATTGCCTCCGAGTGTGGAGGGGGTGGGGAAGACAACATGTTCCCTACCCCCAACAGCAGTATCAGCTGCAAAGTGTCAGCTGTCCATTAGTGGCACTTCAAATAAGAACAAGAAGAGATTTCTAAAATTATTTGAGATTCCTGGGCTAACACTCCAACCATCTGGTGTTCTCTGCCCATTTCAAATGTAGTAGTATCTTAACATGAATACAAACACATTAGATGAATAATGTAAAGCCCTCCACTTTATTATTGTTTGGATTTAGCTGGTATTACATCATCTATAGTACTAGAATTTTTTTGTCTGTTTTTATTTTTTTAAAAGAAAATCTAAGTATAAACATTAAAAAGAACCCACTGACCCATTAGGTACTGTCCAAAAATATTACTACTGATATTTTGGTAAAGCAAAATTAGCTGCCCTGAATAATTTTCCTTTGCAGGCATAATCTCTGCTACATAAGATTGTCTATCATTCAATATCCAACAATAGGCATCTGGATTAGTGCTATTTTGTCTACTGTGGATACAAAAGTTGATATGAAATGTGATCTTCATTTAAATGAATAATCACCAGGCCTTAGGCATCAATGACCGCATACATGACAAGGTAGCTCTACAAAAAAAAAACTAAATATTTTTCGTGGGTTTTGCATGTTAACCCAGTCAAATTAAATCCAGAACGGAATTACTACATTCAATTGTCTGATAAACAAGCATTGCAATTTCAAAAACAAAATATATTATACTACATAAGGTGCTTCTTAAACAAAAACAAAAGAATTATGTTCTAAACATATCCTTACTGCAGATACACAAAATTGCCCCTAAATTCAGATGCACATAAAATGAAAAAAAACTTAACTTTTTTTTTTTTTTTTGGCCCTCCCAGGTTCCCAGTCCTTTGGTGATCGCTTACTAAGTAATCAAAAATGAATGAAATCCACCTTTTGAAACAGGCGTCCCAAGAGATGCCCTCGAAGCTTGGCTGTGTTGTTGGCTAACACATCACCTCTCAATGGGGTTCAAATCATAGAAACTGAAGTCACTGGAGGAAACCAGACTTACTTTTTGGCTGAGAAGAAGAGATGACCCATAGTTGGCTCTGGAGATGCAAAGGCCTGGGGAAGACTGCCCTGTGGCCCCAGCGAGCCTTTCTGGTTTAGCCTATAGGTCAACGGACTCCTATGGCCCAACTTTAGACATGCGCGCTTGGCTTATGAAGTTGGATGAAATGAGCTTTGGGGGAAGTTTGTTCCCCAAGGCCAAACCCTGGTTGTTGGATGAGCTCTAGACAACCAAGAACACACGTAGGCTGACCAGGTCCCCGGCAACCCCAGTAGGGTGTCTCTGATCCCGACCCTCTGGCCCCGTCACCCCAAAGTGTGCTGGGAAAACCTCAGGAATGCGGCTTTCTACTGCTGCTGCTGCCAGCCAGGGTGGCAAGGACAGAAGGGCTTCCCACGGATCCCAGGGCAGCCCCACAGTGCACATGGGGCCTGCCAGGGGCTCTCGGGGTTACCTGCGGCCTGTGCAGGTCCACCATGAGCCTCTCAGGTTTATCTGGTTTCTGCCCTCCTGTTCTCCAAGACTTACAATAATCGTGCACATTTACTATTTACCCCAGTTCCCCAGGGCTAAAGGTGTCACCAGGGTGCCCACTCTTTTGAACCGTTCTTGGTCATATGCTGGGCACTACAAGCGACTAATTCACCTTCCGTGTGAAGTCACACACCAGGGAGATCTGAGTAGAGCGCCCTCTGCTGGCAAGTGTGAGACCACACCAGAACAGGTCCTGAAGCGGATTTACTTCAAGTCCTGAGGGGAGAGGGCTTTCTCTCATAAAATGAAAACAAAACAAAACAAAACAAAACAAACAAAACAAAACAAACAAAACACAAGAATTTATCCCTCAAAGGGAAACTGGTATATGTAGAGGTGACTTAATTGGGATCAACTTGCTGTTGATGGGTCCATGGGAAGCAAGAATTAACTGGAACCCATGACCTGTGTGTACATAGTGTTCTCAAAAACCAGTGGAGGAGCATTCAGCAAATCTGAAGGTGCAGTGTATTAAGTTGACAACGTTTTGACAGGGGACCTTCCTTCTCTGTGGGCATCTTGTATTCCTATAGGGCAAATGAATAGACAATCACTGAACATTCTGCCTACAGCCATGCAACAGAGCAAAAGCTTTAAGGTATTACTTTAATAAAACGATCCGTTACTATAGGAATACAAGATGATGCCATAATGAACCCTTGACCTAGCTTTCTCCAAGTCAGCAATTAAAGGAGCCACTGTCACGCCTTTCCTGTGGCTTTTTCTTAGAGCCAGTAAACGCTTCACGGAGATGAAATGTCCACTCTCCAGGCCTGGGTCTCAACGAGTAGCTTAAATGCACAGTCACCTGAGTCCCAGCTCATAGACTGAGTTCAGTCATGAAAAGTTACAGAATCCTCATGCTTAGCAACGTAGCAAAGGGGGCAGAGAGAGCCATTACAAAGAATTTAGCCCTGGAATCCCTTTGGCTGTTCCCAAAAGAAGGCGTGCCACTAAGAACTGAGCAAGCAGACGGATGGCCACTCATATTAGGAAGCCACGATGGCGGATGCATGCCGAGTGCGAGTAGGAGAACTCTGCTATCGTGATGCATGATGTGGGTAACGTGCTGCAGGGATTCTCAGGACCCTGGGGGAGCCTGGGAGCTCTCAGACTGTGGTGGGGAAAGCCCCTGCCTCCTCGGTGATGTAATATGCTTGCAAGGAATGTGCTGAAGTTGAGCCCGTGGTGGCCAGCTGGCTCTGGTTCGTCTCCTCCATGGGTGCGCTCCCCCGGTTGGCTGGGGCGTGCAGGCGGTGGGCGTCCAGCATCTCCAACAGCAGGTCGTAGAGAGGCACTATGTTTTTGCACTTCATGTTGTACAGGTGCTCCATGCCCTTGTTACTGCGGGTGGGAAGACACAAAGGGGACCGCTTTAGAGCGTCGCAAGCTCGAGGCCTGCCGAGACTCCAAGGAAGGGGAAACTAGGGAAACTTCAAAGACACCGGCATGCCGATCTTTGTCCCTGTTGAAAGAGCCATTCCAGGATTTGTTATGCGGGCGACTTCCTTCCACTGACTCAAATGAGGTTCTGTTCCCCGCTATTGCATCTAACAAGAGAATGGAGATGATCCAGTCACTCTAGTCATGTAGAAGGGAGGTTTTTAAACGTGTAGAACAGTTCAAGAACTTCCCTTGTTTAAAATGTTCCAGCTCTTTGCCATTTTGTCGGAATACGCTCTAAATTTCTTTCCATGCTCTGCAAGGTCTAACTGATGTGCTTCCATCTACCTCTCCTAGCTCCCCCGGCCTCTCTCCCCTAGCTCACGCTCTTTACTTCTGCTGAGCTTTCTAAGAAAGAGCTTGAAGAAAGTGAGCTCTTTACTCCCAGACTCAGGTATCTGCCCTTTCTGTTCCCTCTGCCTGGATGTTCTTCCCCTAAATCTTTTTTTTTTTTTTAACATTTATTTATTTTTGAGAGAGAGAGAGCGCGCACACGTGAGCGGCAGAGGGGCAGAGAGGGAAGGAGACACAGAATCCAAAGCAGGCTCCAGGCTCTGAGCTGTCGGCACAGAGCACGACGTGGGGCTTGAACCCACGAACCATGAGATCATAACCTGAGCTGAAGCTGGATGCTTAACCGACTGAGCCACCCAGGTGCCCCTCTTCCCCCAAATCTTCAGACGCCACCTCCCTTGGAAGTCCTTTTGCTGCCACAGTGGCTGTGACCTCAGGGCCTACAGCGTTAGCTGCTCTCTTTCACTTACTCTGTTTTCCTCCCAGCACTATGACAACCTGAAATTGCTCTCTGTACATATGCATGCTTATTCCTTCCTCCAGGCATGTGTGCCCACATAAACACACACACACACACACACACACAGGGCAGGCTCCTCGAGGGGCAGTAATTTGCCCATTCTGCAGGCCTGGAACAGTGCCAAGAATGTGGTAAATGCTCAGAAAATATGGGGCAAATGGATACAGGGAAATGTAGGCAAATGGCATTTCTCCTTTTAACCGCTGTCCCCCGCCCTCTGCCAGCTACAACTTTGCTCTTTCTCCCACCACGCCACCCATAGAAAAAACACAGAACAACCATTTAGGGAGCTTGAAATTGTTTAGAAAGAATGATGTGTCATGAGTAGGCAGGACCAAATACCCTAGAAAATATTGGCATTTTTAGTAGGGGAAAAGTCGCATGAGCTGGAGACATGCCAGAAAAACACAGCATCAAACTATTCAGGTCTTACAACACCACAACCTAATTACACATCTAAGTGTGTGTGTATGTGTGTGTTTTTTTAATTTAAAAATGCTGTTAATGCTAAATGCCCACTGGATCTCACACTGTCTTCCTCTTGCAACCTAATGAATCATTTATAGTCACATGAAATCTGGGTGTTAAGTTCTCTGAGTAACAACATATGGCTGGGGCCAACCTTAATAAAACAGAGCTAGATTGGCTGCAATAAGGCACCAAAAACATTAGTGTGTGTGTGTGTGTGTGTGTGCACCCAAGTGAGCGAGAGAGAAAATGCTCAAATCTAGTAGATTAGCAGCTTCTCTCCAGCTTTTGCACAATTGAGACAAACTCTTCAGAGCTCTCTCACCGCTGCTGCCCTCTACATAGGCCGACAAAAGTACTAAAGCCTATAAATTTAGTGCAGACATATTTGGGTATTCGCTAATCAGGCTTGCTAATGCTGAAAAGCAGTTGACAGATTTGAAGACTCAGCAATTCCTACCGGAGAATAAAAACCTTCATCTGTAATACATGGTTTCCATGACATCTTTGAAATTCCCAGCCCAGAGTAAATGTTAACACACTTCTTCTAGGGGAAGGTTCCTCTCTCAGCCAGGTAACGTGGTAGAGGGTTGTTACTCTGACGCACTCCTGCTTCCCTCTTTGTAATATTCATAAAAATAAATGGGAAAGGATTAGAAATGTGTGGGCTGAATGCAATCTTGCCGCTTGATGCTTAATCTTGAGGTTTGAAAGCGCCTTACAAATTAAGCCAACCCCTCAGACACCATGCCCTTCCCTCATAGCCACTAAGAGAAGAAATTACATTTTCGTTCCGAGGGTCTGAGTGTAAGCCCAAGGTCATATAGACGTCATCATGCATGGCTCTCTGATCTCTCATTTCTAGGGCCTTTCTGGAGTAAAGAATATACCAACTGCTTATTTCTTCCCTGCAGCCAGAGTTCTGTTCATGGGAATAGTATCCATTAAGCGTCTAGCCAGCCACATGACGTGACCATTTGAAATAGAAATGAAGCCACTTTGTCCTTTTGGCACAGAGAGGCTCTTACTTCCTCTGCTAATACCCTTCCTTAACCCCTACACAAAATATTTATCGAGTAGTTACTATGTGCCAAGCCCTATGCTAGGACGTATTAGGTGCACAGATTATGCATGATGGATTGTGACAACTGCCTCAAAGGGTGTACAGTCTAACTGGGGCAGAGAGAAAACAAGACGCGAAATAACGATCAGGAAGAATAGGGTATAAATCCCAGCTGGGTTAAGGGTCAGGAGATGCCTCCTGAAAAGAATATCTCAGCCATGATGGATTAGCTTACTGTTCTGAAATACTCCCTCCCTGTGCCCATGCTCCTGATCTTGACTTGAAGCCTCATCAAGTGATGTGTTGGCCAACAGAATGTTGTAGATATCACTTAACTAAAAGATCAAAATGCACTTGCCCTTATAGGCTTGCTTTCCTGTACCTCTGCCATTGCCGTGAGAACGATATGTCCCAGCTAACCTGTGGGGACAGGAGGATAAAGGACACACGGAGCAGTCACCTGGCCAGCCTGCAGCTTGAAGCAGAGTCCCCCGGCTGTGCCCAGCTGTCCCACAGGCGGGAGGGAACCCAGCGGGGATGGACAGAGCTGCCAGCCGATGTATAACCTGGAGTTGCCCACCCGTGACTCAGAGAACAAAGGTGCCTGGCCAGAGCTCGGACTACCAGGAAGTTAAGTAGGAAGTTAAGTAACCGCTGGAGCACAGAAGTTGTACAAGCAAAATAAAGGAACTTACACTTGTATCTAAAGCGATGGGAAGCTGAGGGTTTTAAATAAAGGAATGGGGTGATCAGATGTGGTATTAGGACGGCCACTGTGGCTCTGGGTGGAGAATGGGTTAGGAAGGGTCAAGACTGAAGGCAGGGAGGTATGTTTGGTGGCCTCTGCAGAAATCCAAAAGGAAATGATGGTGGCTTGGATGAGGGTAACAGCCGTGAGGGGTGACAAGAAGGGATCTGAGAGGAATGGAAGAATCAATGGCGATTCTCTGTGCGCTGTAGGGACCGAGATTCTCTCAGGATTTCTTTTTTCTTCTCTTTTTAAAAAAACATTTCTTTAATGTTTCTTTTTGAGAGTGAGAGAGCATGAGCTGGGGAGCGGCAGAGAGAGAGGCGGGTTCAGAGGAGCCAAAGCAGGCTCTGTGCTGACAGCAGAGAGTCTGATGCGGGGCTCGAACTCATGAACCGTGAGATCATGACCTGAGCCACAGTCGGACGCTTAACCGACTGAGCCACCTGGGTGCCCCCGGGTTTCCAACTGTAAATAGGGGGAGCGTGATGCAGGAACCGTAATGGACGTGCCGGGTGCCTTCAGAGGACAGCTGTGTTCACGCACCCGCCTTGAGTGGTGAGATAAAACGAATGATCAAACATTGCCATCCTCCCTCTGCCCGCACACCACACACTCCTCCCCCCATCAGACCTTGTGCAGGCTTCAAACTGGGTGCAAATATCATTTCCTCTATGAAGCCTCTCTGACACCTGCCCCACGCCCTAGACAGATTTCCTTCTTCCCTCCTCCGTCGTCCCATAGCGTTTCTGCTTATTATGTCCTGGGAACTGTTCCGAGGGCGCTATCTGTATTCAGGCGTCAGCCCTTCCCGGCCCAGCGGTAGCACGTTTGAGGGCTTGTGTTCATTACGGGGCTCCCGGGGGGGGGGGGACCCAAGGATGCCTCACCTCATGTGCCTGATGTGGGACAGGATGAGGAGGAGCTGGGCCAGACGCCGGTGCTGCTGCTGCAGAGACAGGCCCGCTTTGGCCATCAGGTGGATCAAGGTGTCTGTGATCTTGTCCAAGACACGATGGATATGGTCCTTCTCTTCCAGAGACTTCAGGGTGCTGGACAGAAATGTGTACACTCCTGAATGCGCAGAGAGAGAGTGAGACAGAGAAACTCCAAGACGACGAGGTCTAGGAGACTGGCAGCACGTGCGGGATATAAAACCCAGCCAGCGCCAGTGCCCCCCCACCCCCCACCGCCCCCAGCACAGCAGGGCAGGAGTCTGGGACCCGCTCCATCTGAGCAACGGCATGAAATTCCTACTCAGTATACATGTCTGAGAACACCGAGAAACCTATCAGGCCTCCCACGTGTGCGCCAATTTCTGGGACTTGTCATCACGATCCCCAGGAATGGCACTGTTAGCCTCGGGGTTGTGATGGTTATACCAGCCACTCCTTCTCTGTCCCGTCTGACATCAACATAAACTATCCCACTAACGCTGACGACAAACCCCTGAGAGAGGCGTTATTATTCCTCTCCCATGAAGAAAACAAAGGGCAGAGAGATGCATGAACCTGCTAAGAAAACTTAGGACAAAGCAGAGCCGGGAAGGAAGCCCAATGCACTGACTCCACATGTGATCATTATCATGTGACATTCTTGTGAGATGCACAGACAGCAAGAATGACCTGTGAAGTGACTGACAGGTAATTTTCCCAGGTAGGATCTACCTTGCTGTTATGTTTCAGATGAGGTTTCAGATGAGGCTTAGGCCCTTCCTACTTTTCCTCCTCAACTGAAAGGTTTATGGTGGGTGGGCGCAGAGGACCACGGGAACTGTTGTTTTTCACTGGGAGGCGTGTTTTGTTTTGTTTTGTTTTTTTCCCTCTTGCCTTTCTTCTGGAAACAGATCCTACTCCCTGGGCCACAGGTAGACTCAGGACTGAAATGAGACAATCAGGGGATGCCTGGGTGGCTCAGTCAGTTGGGCATCTGACTCCAGCTCAGGTCATGATGTCACAGTTTGTGAGTTTGAGCCCCACATTGGGCTCCCTGCTGTCAGCACAGAGCCTGCTTCAGATCCTCAGTCTCCCTCTCTCTCTGACCCTCTCGGGCTCATTCTCTCTCTCTCTCTCTCAAAAATAAATAAACATTAAAAAAAAAAAAGAAATGAGACAATCAGGCCACTCTATTCTTTGGGACAGTATTAGCCCTGAGCTAGACAGTCAGAGCTTTTTCTGGAGTTGTATATGGACGTTGTGAAACAGAAACTCTTTCCTCTAGATTGCTGAGCTTGGAGGGTGAGAATAGTGACTCTCAGGTGTGGCACCATCCCTGCTCATGGAGCTCCCATGTGCAGAACGGAGCTGAGCAACAGAATGCAGAAGTAATAGTTATATGAGGGGTAGGGGGGAAATCCCGGTTCAGGCACAAGGTCCTATTCTCACACTGTTTTCTTTTGACCTTATAACTTCTATAGTATCCTTTCTAACACATGAACCCATAAATTCCCTTTTAAAAACTTTTTTTAACATTTATTTATTTTCGAGAGACAGAGCACGAGCAGAGGAGGGGCGGAGAGAGGGAGACACAGAATCGGAAGCAGGCTCCGGCCTCTGAGGTGTCAGCACAGAGCCCGATGCAGGGCTCGTACCCACGAACCGTGAGATCATGACCTGAGCCAAAGTCAGACGCTCAACCAACTGAGCCACCCAGGCACCCTATAAATTCCCTTTTTTGTTTAAGACAGTGTGAGCTGGTTTCTGTCACTTGTAACAAAAAGAATCCTGATCATCTGAGTTGGGAACTCAGCCCAAGGACCAGAGGAAGGTGAGTGATAAAGAGGCGGCAAGTATTCAGAGCAAGAGGAGGGCAGGATGGGTCAATCCTGTCATAGGACCACAAAGATGGATTTTCTATCAAGTAAACACTCGAGAAATAAACTCCATTCTGCCGAATCATACCGTCCTACAGAGAGCAGATGATGCTGTATTTTTCTCCAGGTGATGCATTATGTATTTAGCAACATCTTTTTCAGTCTTATTTCTTCTCAGCCCACTGGCCCCCTCATAGATTTCTTCTCCTCCCCATCCTCTCCCCATCCTCACTGGTACCTTCAAGCTAAGTCCCCTACGTTTATTAATGTCTGACTTTGTACTGCTACAATTCTTTCCTTTAGCAGGCTGTGATGTGATGACAGTTACTGCCCACACCGCAACCCGGAGGTCGGCAATGGGGAAAATACCTATGCAGTGGAACTCATAGTAAACAGTGGTGATTGCCCAGAATGGAAAATGGCTAAGCTTTAGAACAAATACAACAACAACAAAACCAGGATGGTCGGGATCTTGGCTTACATGCAGTTGAATACAATATGTAGCTTTTCGTACCCAGAGGCACTTGGATCCAAAGCAAATAGACCACAGAATGAGTAAGCAATAGACAGGCAGTGAAATAAGGAAGAAATTGCCGGATTCCTTCACTTAACGTTCCATGTGAACTGTTGACAGAGAAAGAACGTGTCCGTTAGAAATTGGGCAACTGTCCAGTGGCCTCGGGGTTGGCCTGGAAGTGATGGATGGCAGGAGGGTTGTGCACCAGTGGGTTAGGGTGAGGGGCACCTCCGAGCAGCCCCCCGCCCTGCCTCGCACTTCCCTCTCTGTTACCACACACGTTCCAGCCTCCCGTCTCCCAGAGGCCCTGCATCTAGCTGTATGTCCTGGGAACCTGCCCAGGCCACAGAGCTGAGTTAATCCAACTTGAATGATGCGTTTTCTACCAATTTCCTTTTTTGTCACCACCCGGGATGCTGGCCTCATACACCAACAGTCCTGTTCTGGTTCAAGAGAACCACAGAATCGAGGAGCAACCTGCTTCAAGGTGACATCCAGCCACACGGTTCTTCTTCCTTGTGCACCCAGGGGTAGAATTTCAGACCTCTTCTGCTTGAATCTCAGACACCTTGAGAGCCAGCCTCACATCACGCTCTTCCCAGTGAAAGAACCGTGGCCCTCAGGCTGCAGGGTGGGAAGTTTTCTCCAGGGCTACTGATCGCCCATCTTCCTTCAGGTGCCTGCACACATCGATTCTTTCCTTTAGCAGACTTTCATTAGGGACCTACTGTGTGCATGCACTATGTTACTTGATAGGGATTCCAAGTCCTATTTTAAGTGTTAATGGCTTTTTAAATGATTTATTTATTATTTTTTGAGAGAGAGAGAGAGACAGAGCACAAGCGGGGAGGGGCAGAGAGAGAGAGGGAGACACAGAATCCGAAGCAGCCTCCAGGTTCTGAGCTGTCAGCACAGAGCCCGACGTGTGGCTCGAACTCATGAATGGTGAGATCATGACCCGAGCCGAAGTCAGTCGCTTAACTGATGGAGCCACCCAGGCGCCCCAAGTGTTAATGTTTTGCGTGCAGATATTGCCTGTGGAGAAAGGATTTTCTTAACACTGACTCGAGATGCAGTCCATTCGCAGAACAAGCCTGTTTTTCTAGTCCTGTTTTGGCATGGATACAGCTTATCATTTCATCCTTGTCAGCAGATGCTTCCTAGCTGTGTAAATATACTCAGAAATAAAAATACAGTCCTGTTGAAATGCCAATAATTGACAACAGCAGCCATCATCCTTTTGGGCTTTTCTGGCAAAATGTGGTCCATGTTTGTTGCCTGCTGCCCCTAAGGGGGTGTTTGAGAGAAACAACAGAAATTCAAATTCCCAGAATGCTTCAGGTGCTCCAGCGAATGCAAAACCGGGCTGCTGGTAATTTCCATATCCCAGGTGGTCCCCGCCACCCTGGATGGCTGCACCACTGTGCCCAACAGCACAGAGCCAGTGATCAGTGAGAGCCTTGGTGCAAGAGCACCAAGGCAGGTTTTGCAACTCCCAGAGCTGCTCCAAATCCCAAAGATGGAAAAAACCAATCTGTGTGTCATTATCCAGTCTTGAAGTATTATTAGCAAATCTGAGCTTCTCCATATTCTGAATCTTGGCCAACACCAGGAGATGTAGGAAGAGTCTGTGGAGAAATCTGGTGGTAGAAAAGAATGGGGAGCGAGACCACGAGGACACCCCCATATATAAGAGATCTCAATTCAATCTTTCTCACACTCTCTTGCTCTCACCGACTCTGAATTTCACTCTCTCCTCTAATTCTGCTTGGATGCTCTCCCTCTGCTTTCTTCCTTTTTTCTCTTCACCCCACAGGAGCCTCTCCCTACCCCCATCACTTTTCCAGATAATAGAGACTTCTGGAAGCTGGAGGAATGCAGTCATGGACCCTGCAGGGCTTATATGTACGTGGTCGTGCCCAGAAGGGAGCATAGCACAACCAACCATTGCCCTCCACTGGTGGGCACATCTAATTGTTCTAAACAAATGAAGAATGCTGAGGCCATGGTTTACCAGATGCTTAAGGCCAAATTCTTCAAGCAAGGACATGTTTTCTTTTCCAAAAGGAAGAATGTGACACTGGACCCTGGGAGAATCCTTCAGCCTATGGTAGTTTGACCAAATTAAAAAAAAAAAAAAAACAAAAAAAAAACAACAACACAACTCAAAGGGAAAAATTAGCAAAGAAAACCCCTCAAGTCCATGACTATAAGTAGTCCGGGCCAGCAAGCTGCCACTCTCCTTGCAGGGACTTCTCTTTTTATCCTGTTCACCCAGTGATTAATCCGCAGGTCAGCCTTTAGGGGTTTTAACTGTAAAACAAGTAATGAGCATGTCTGCTCAGAGGGCCTTCGAGACTGACAGTTTGATGAACACTCCATTTGTTTTGTGCTCCCGCCGCGACTGCTGGTCTCCTAGGGGATAGTACTGCCCCTTGTGGAGTGTTGTTGGGACAGTTTGTGGTTGCTACAGCCACTTAGTGGGAGAGACCTGTCGGATGTCCTACAAAGTGTCAGACAGTCCCAAATAATGAAGGGGTTTTTTTTCTTAAATGTATTAACGAATCAATCCTACTACAAACAATTTTTTAATACTTATTTATTTATTTTGAGAGAAAGAGGGAGAGCTTGAGTTGGGGGGGGGGGAGAGAGAGAGAATCCCAAGCAGGTTCCATACTGTCAGCACAGAGCCCAACAAGGGGATCAATCTCATGGTTCATGAGATCATGACCTAAGCTAAAATCAAGAGTTGGACACTTAACCAACTGAGCCACCCAGAAACCCCTACAAATAGAAATTTTGCAGTGAAAAGTTCTGAAAAGCTTCTACAAAGGCTGTATAAAAAAAGGTCCAGTATTCAGTTTGGCTATAGAAAGGGAAGCTTAAATGGAATACCTTTTCTCAAAATTATTAAGTAATTTATTCACTTTATGCAGCCAATTGAATGTATTACATAAGCTGTCCAACTATACACGGTTTTAGTGCAGGTATACAGGTGCCACAAAAGCCACACAACTGGTTGCAATATATAGAACAAGACTTAAGATTCTTCTAAACAAAATTAGAATCAACTATTACAAAACAGTAGACATTAATGAAATACTGTGTTATTGCTCCTATGTGTTTTTAAATAATTTTTTGGCATAATAAGAAATACGCTTTGTGAAAAGTACATATTAAAATTATTTTGGAGTTCTTGTCTTTCTGTCTTGGATTAACATTGTCCCACAGATTTTTGATCACCTCTTGTATGTATTACTGTTTATTTTTCCAATCCATTATCTCTTTTCCACTGCTTATCCAAGGGATATGATCTCCAAGGTCTTTTTAAGTTCCATACACTGAATATCTGGAATTTGTGAGCTTTTAAGATAGGATATATGTTCATATAAGAGACTTATTTCATATCTAAGGACATAACACAGATGGAAAGAGAAGGGATGAAAAAAGATATTCCACGCCAACAGGCAGGAAAAGAAGGTGGGTGTAGCTGTACTTATATCAGAAAATATAGATTTTAGAATAAAAACTTTAAGAAAAGACAGGACATTACATAATAATAAAAGTATTGATCCAACAAGAGAATATAATACTTGTAAATATCTATGCACCCAAAATAGGAGGTCCTAAATATATAAAGCAAATGTTAACAGACATAAGGAAGCAATACAACAATAGCAGGGGACTTTAACACCTCACTTACATCAATGGATATATCATCCAGACAGAAAATCAATAAGGAAACACCAGCCTTAAATGATACATTAGACCAGATGGTCATAATGGATATACAACAGAGCATTCCATCCAAAAGGAGCAGAATACACATTCTTCTCAAGTGCACATGGAACATTCTCCATGACAGATCACTTTATAGGCCACAAAACAAGTCTCAGTAAACTTAAAGAAGACAAAGCATGTCTTCTGACCACAATGGTATAAAGCTAGAAACGAAGTACAAGAAGAAAACTGGAAAAATCACAAATACATGGAGATTAAATAACATGCTACTAAAGAACCAATGCATCAGTGAAGAAATAAAATATCTTGAGACAAATGAAAATGGAAATACAATGGTTCAAAATCTATGGGATGCAACAAAAGCAGTTCTAAGAGACAAGTTCATAGCAATACAGGCCTACCTCAAGAAACTAGAAAAAATCTCAAATAAGCAATCTAACTTCACACCTAAACGAACTAGAAAAAAAGAACCAATGAAGCCTAATGTTAGTAAAAAGGAAATAATTAAGATGAGAACACCTGGGTGGCTCAGTCGGTTAAACAGCTGACTTTGGCTCAGGTCATGATCTCACAGTTCGTGGGTTCGAGCCCTGCATCAGGCTCTGTGCTGACAGCTGAGAGCCTGGAGCCTGCTTTGGATTCTGTGCCTCCCTCTCTCTGTCCCTCCCCCGCTCATGCTCTGTCTCTGTCTCCTCCCTTTCAGAAATAAATAACCATTAAAAAAAAAAGAAATAAGATTAGAGCAGAAATAAATAAAAACTGAAACAAATAATAAAAAAGGGCAATGAAACTAAGAGCTGGTTCTTTAAAAAGATAAACAAAATTGACAAACTATCTAAATTCACCAAGAAAAAAGAGAGAGAGAGAGAGCACAAATAAATACATTCAGAAATGAAAGACAAGTTATAACTGATACCGCAGAAATACAAAGGATCATAAGAGACTGCTATGAATAATTATATGCCAAAAAATTGGACAATCTAGAAAAAAATAAATTCTTAGAAGCATACAACCTCCCAAGATTGAATCATGAACAAACAAAATCTGAACAGAGATCATATGCTAGAGATTCAGCGATATTTATCAATTTAGTATAATTTTTAGTGAAATGTACTAGAAGTTCTAGAAGGTAAAAACGTGGTAGGTCAATACATTCAAGCTGACTCAAAGGACAAATCCTTTAATGATTTCAGATCGTGAAACTGACAAACTGATTCAACTGACCTGAGAAGAAATCTTAAATGTACACTTTTTAAGAAAATAATTTAAGTGGCAGCCATGTGTCTCAGTTTTTTATTGAAGTATAATTGACATACAATATTATATTAGTTTCAGATGTACAACATAGTAATTTGATACTTACATTTATTACAAAATGATCACTGCAGCAAGTCTCATCGCCATCTGTCGCCGCACAAAGTTCTTACAATATTATTGACTATATGCCCTGTCTGGATGTTACATACCTATATCTTATTTATCTTATAACTGGAAGATTGTACCTTTTAATTTCCTTCACCTATTTCGTCCATCTCCCCACCTCTTCCCCTCTGGCAATCACCAGTTTGTTTTCTGTATCTAGGGCTCTGTTTCTGTTCTACTTTGTTTCTTCATTTGTTTTGCTTTTTAGATTACACATATAAGTGAAACCCTTTGGTATTTTTTTTTCTCTCCTTCCACTTACCATAATACTGTCTAGGTCTATCCATGCATGTTGTTGCAAATGGTAAGATCTCATTACTCTTTATAGCAGAGTAACATTCTATTGTATGTCTATACCACATCCTCTTTATCCATTCATCTATAGATGGACACTTGGGTCGCTTCAATATCTTGGCTGTTGTAAACAATGCTGCGACGAATGTAGGAGTGTGTGTATCTTTTTGAATTAACATTTTCATTTCCTTTGAATTCTTTGAATTCCAGCA
This sequence comes from Lynx rufus, assembly GCF_022079265.1. Lineage (NCBI taxonomy): Eukaryota > Metazoa > Chordata > Mammalia > Carnivora > Felidae > Lynx > Lynx rufus. The sequence goes on from NW_025814878.1 coordinate 9,060,726, forward strand.
ATCCTCCAAAAAGAATTGCTTTTGGAGGATTGCTGGAACATACGGTAGTTTTATTTTTAATTTTTGAAGGAAACTTCATACTATTTTCCGCAGTGGCCGCACCAATTTACATCTCCACCAACAGTGCACAAGATTTCTCTTTTCTCCACATCCTCTCCAGCACTTGTTATTTCTTGTCTTTCTGATAATAGGCATTCTGACAGGTGTGAGGTGGTAACTCACTGTGGTTTCAATTTGCATTTCCAAGACGATTCATGATGTTGAGCACCTATTCATGTACCTGTTGGTCATCTTGGTGTCTTCTTTGGAAAAAAGTCTATTCAGGTCCTCCCATTTTCTGAAATTGGATTGTTTGGCTTTTGCTATATATTTCGTGTATCGTGGATATGAACTCCTAATAAAGGGGACACTTTATCTGCAAATATGTTCTCCCATTCAGTGGGATGTCTTTTCATTTTTTCGATGGTTTCCTTCACTGTGCAAGGGCTTTTAATTTAACATAGTCCCATTTGTTTGTTTTATTTTTTTTTTGAGTTTATTTATTTTGACAGAGAGACAGAGAGTGCAAGCAGGCGAGAGGCAGAGAGAGAGGGAGAGAGAATCCCAAGCAGGCTCCACACCATCAGTGCGGAGCCCAATGCAGAGTTTGAACTTACACACCATGATCTCATGACCTGAGCCAAAACTGAGTCAGATGCTTACCCCACTGAGTGACCCAAGTGCCCCCTTCCATTTGTTTATATTCGCTTTTGTTGTCCCTTACTAAGGAGACAGATCCAAAAAAAAAATAATGCTAAGACCAATGTCAAGGAGCTTACTATGTTTTCTTCTAGGAGTATTATGGTTTCAGGTCTTACATTTAAGTTTTCAATCTATTTTAAGTTTATTTTGTATAGGCTATAATAAAGTGATTCGGTTTCACTCTGTTGCCTGTAGCTTTTATATATGAAATTGCAATTGTCGGGGTGAGGGGTGCTGGGCAAGATGGGTGAACGGGAGGAGATACATGCTTCCAGTTATGGAATGAATAGGTCACAGGAATAAAAGGCACAGCGTGAGGAATGTAGTCAATGATACTCCAATAGTGACATGTGAGGTCAGATGGTACCTACACTTGTGATGAGCACATCACAATGTCCAAACCTGTTGATCATTACCCTGTACACCTGAAGCTAATGTCACATTGTGCCGGGGCACCTGGATGGCTCAGTCGGTAGTGTATCTGACTCTTGAGTTCAGCTCAGGTCATAATCTGGCACTTCGTGAGTTCAAGCCCCACATCAGGCCTTGTGCTGACAGCTCAGAGCCTGGAGCCTGCTTCAGAATCTGTGTCTTCCTCTCTCTCTGCCTGTTCCCCACTCGTGCTCTGTCTCTCTCTCTCTCAAAAATAAATAAACATTAAAAAAAAAAGTCACATTGTGTGTCAACTATACCCAAATTAAAAAAAATTCCAGTTAAAAATTTTTGTAATAAATAATATTCTAGCCTTATACCTTTTAGGATAAATCCATTATGGATCTATGTTTTGCTTAAAAGCCTTATTTAGGTTAGTTGTATCAGTAATATAGAAGGAAGCAGCCAGGGTTCTGATTCTCCAATCCCTCAGTCAATAACGAGGTTTCTGAGGTCAAGATGTTCTGGAGGGACATTAAAAAATTTTTTTTGTTAATATTTATTTATTTTTGAGAGAGAGACAGAATGACTGAGGAGGGGCAGAGAGAGAGAGGGAGACGCAGAATTTGAAGGTGGCTCAGGCTCTGAACTGTCAGCACAGAGGCTGACATAGGGCTCGAACCCACGAACCGTAACTGAAGTCAGTTGTTTAACTGACTGAGCTACCCAGGTGCCCCTGAAGGGCCATTTGATGGAAAATGTGCAGCCCATCTATCACACAGGAATCTATTCACAAGGTTCCACTCAGAATTCCTAGTCCCAAGGAGCTGGTCTGGCCTTGAGGGTTTCATTTTTTCCCCAGGGAAGGTAGGCCAAAATAGTCGGCATAAATTCATTTCCCTGGACCTTTCCTTTTCTTGCTTGGCATCTTAAGGGCAATGGAGCAACAACACAGAGCAGGAAGCAGCTCTTACACATTGGAGCAGACTGTATTTTCCAATGTGACCACTACAACATCTCCTATCCAACATGCCGCTCAACAACATGATCCTGACACTCTTCCCACAGAGGTGTCCAATCTATGCCCTCCTTTGAGTCTGGGTGGACCCATGACTTGCTTGTAATTAAAAAAAGGGGGAGGGCTGGAAGTGATGCTGTGTGGCTTCTAAGGGGCTATCCTATTAGGCCATGCAGCTTTTGCCTTGTCAGCTGGGACAGCTGCTTCTGGAGCCCTTGCCACCTTCTAAGAGGTACACTGCACCAGGCTGTGTGGGAGTTACGGGAGAAACCATAGGTACGCATTTTAGTCAACAGCTCCAGTTGATGTCCTAGCCAGCAGCCAGCATCAATTGCTACCGTGTGAATAAAGGCACATCAAGATGACCACGCCTACAATTACCAAATTATCCCAACATTATGAGGCTCCCCATCTGAGGCGCTAGACATTGTGGAAAAGAGACAAGATGTTCATTCTGTGCCCTATACAAATTCATGGCCAAGAGAATCCAAACTTTTTTTTTTAACTTGTTATGTTTTGGGGGTAATTTATTACACAGTAGCAGTAGGCATAATATAGCTGGATATCTGCACAAAACACTTTGACGGGAATATGACAGGCAGATTAGAGATTGGGCTCCTGTTCTGGTGTACCTGAATACTCTCTACTCCACATTATAAACCCTATTGCCTATCAATGCCTTAATCCAGCCCTTGACCTTCATCCTTGGTACAACTGGTGAGGGTTTTAACTCATCCTGTCAGATACTGTGTGCAGTTAACAACTTTCATTGGAAGCTATTACACCTGGCCACCGTCCAGTTGATCCATCTCAAAACATATGGATCTGCCCCTAACTGGCACCCCAAAACATCTGCATCTGGTCTCTCACCAGAGTATAAAACACTCTGAATTCTTGGTTGAACAATCCTTACCCAGTCCCAATTGTGAGAAATAGACTTTGTAGAGATTTGCCCGAAGGAGAGTGTTTTATGTTATACAACTGGTCTATTTGCTTTTATTTTTATTAAACGTCTGTGAACCTTATAATGGAATGTGTTCTCCTCTGTGCTTTGGCCAAGTGAGGGAGATTTAGAGCCAAATTTGTGGCCCATTCCTAAGAGCTGTACAGATGTACTTCTGTGCACTAATTAGGTTCCTGGATTTATTATTCACTTTATTTTCCTTTTTCACAGATTTTGTCAATTATTGGTCTACTCCCTTTGCATTACATAAAACTCAGTAAGCCGTTTCAAATTCCCTGTGGAATAGGCAATATGTGAATCAAAAAATGAAAAAGATATCCCTCCATCTTCTGCCAAATCAATAAACAGTGTTAGTGTGAATGCAAATGTTTACAAAACATCATTAAACATTCATCTGAGTGACTTAGCTTCAAATCCAGGAAAAAAAAGTGACATGTGATCTAAGAATATATAATAAGCTGAAATGCATGTGAGCGCATCATCCTGAATTGAACAGCACAACTGTTCCAAACCCTATGATGTTCAGCACTGGTTGCTAACAGATGAAGGTTGCACATTCTTGGTTCTGACTTGTATGTTTATCTCCAGAGTCACAAAATTTCAGATAATACTTTTCCCCTTTTACCTAGATATAAAAGTGAAATGGCTGATAGTTCCCTCTGATTACTTCGGAAGAGATGATTAGTTTCAAAAATTACTGTTTTGAAGAGACAAGTGGGCATCTAAATGGCACATATTCCTTAGGGTTATCAGTTTCTCCATTTCAAGTGAACACTACAGTAGATGAAAATTATATCGAAAAAGTGTCACATGACTATGACAGGTTTATCTCATTTTTCCTTGAGAAAGGTTATATTACATTGCAAAAAGGAGACATAGAATTCCAGAATTCTAGACTTAAAAAGGGCCTACGTTCATCTAAGTCAGTAGTTTTCAAACTATTTTGAGGATCAAAACCCCTGAAAACTGTGAACCTCTTATAAAAACTTCATATATAAACTGGGTGTAGTAAAACTTTGGAAGCAGAAGAAATAAAGGTGCGGGGCTGGATCTCACTCACTCAGCTTCTCCTCCTTCACCAGAGTCTCCTTCTGGAACACAAGTCTTGAAACAGAAGAACATTTAAAAACCAACAATCTAAAAAGAGTGAGAAGGCAAGCCATGACTGGGAGAAAATATTTACAAAAGACATATCTGATGAGGAAGGATTCTTATGCAAAATATACAAAGAACTCTTAAAGGTCAACATAAGAAAATGAACAACCCAATTAAAAAATGGGCCACAAAATTAGAAGAATTAAACTTAAATTTGTATGGAACCACAGAAGACCTGGAATAGCCAAAGCAATCGTAAGAAAGAAGAACAAAGTTGGAGGTATCACAATCCCAGATTTCAAAATATACTACAAAACTGTAGTAACCAAAACAGGACGGTACTGGCACAAAAATAGACACACAGATTAATGGAACAGAATAGAGATCCCAGAAATAAACCCACATTTATATAGTCAATTAATCTATGACAAAGGAGGCAAGAGTATACAATGGGGAAAAGACAGTCTCTTTAGTAAACGGTGTTGGGAAAACTGGACGGCTACATGCAGAAGAATGACACTGGAACACCAATACCATACACAAAAATAAACTCAAAATGGACTAGAGACCTAAATGTGAGAACTAAACCATAAAAATCCTTGAATAGAGAGAGCACAGGCAGTAATTTCTCTAATATCAGACAGAGCAACATTTTTTTAGATCTGTCTGTTAAGACAAGGGAAATAAATTATTGGGACTGTATCAGACTAAAAAGCTTTTGCACAGCAAAGGAAACCATCAAGAAAACAAAAAGATAACCTACTGAATGGGAGAAGATTTTTGCAAATGACATATACAATAAGGGGTTAATATCCAAAATATATTAAGAGATTATACAACTCAACAGACACACATGCAAACAAACAACCTGACTAAAAATGGGCAGAAAACTGGCACAGATCTTTTGCCAAAGAAAACATACAGATGGCCAACAGATTCATGAAAAGATGCTCAACATCACTAATCATTAGAGAATGCAAATCAAAACCCTAATGAGACATCTCTTCACAATTGTCAGTATGGGTAAAAATTAAGAAGACAAGAAGCAACAAGTATTGATGAGAATGTGGACAAAAAGGAACCCTCATGGAAATGTCAACTGGTGCAGCTACTGTGGAAAACAGTATGGAGGTTCCTCAAAAATTAAAAATTGAAATACCATATGATCCAATTATTCCACTATTGGGTATTTACCCAGGGAAAACACAAACTCAAAAAGATATATGCACCCCTATGTTTATTGAAGCATTATTTATAATAGCCAAGATATGGAAGCAACTTAAGTGTCCACCAACAGACAAATGAATAAGAAAATGTGGAATATTGCACAGCCATCAAAAGGAGATCATGCCTTTTGAGACAAAAATGGATAGACCTAGAGGGTATTAAGTGAAACAAGTCCAACTAAGAGAGACAAATTCCATATGATTCCATTCAAAATCAAATCTTAAAAAATGAGTACACAAACAAAAAGCAGAATCAGACCTATAAATATGGAGCAAAACTGATGGTTGCCAAAAGGGAAGAGGTTTAGGAGGTTGGGCTAAATGGGTGAAGGAGAGAGGGAGATACAGGCTTCCCATTATGGAATGAGAAAGTCACAGGATAAAAAGCAGAGCATAAGGAATTCAGTGATACTGTAACAGTGATGTAATGGGACAGATGGTAGCTGTATTTGTGGTGAACATGGCATAATGTAAAAACTTGTCAAATCACTAAGTTGTACACCTGAAACTAACATAACCTTTGTGTATCAACTATACTCAAAAAAGTAGGCAAAGGACCTGAATAGACACCTCATTAAAGAAAAAATATACAGATGACAAATAAGCATATGAAAAGATGCTAGGGGCGCCTGGGTAGCTCAGTCGGTTATGCATCCGACTTCAGCTCAGGTCATGATCTCATGGCTCGTGGGTTTGAGCTCCTCATTGGGCTCTCTGCTGACAGCTCAGAGCCTGGAGCCTGCTTCAGATTCTATGTCTCCCTCTCTCTCTGCCCCTCTCATTCTGTCTCTCTCTCTCAAAAATAGATAAACATTAAAAAAAAATTTTTAATGAAAAGATGCTCCACATGATGTGTCATTAAGGAACTGCCTATTAGAACAAGACACCTCTTAGAGAGCCCAAAATCTGGAACACTGACAACACCAAATGCTGGCAAGGATCTAGGAAAATGGGAACTCTAGAAGGAATGAAAAATGGCAGAGCCTCTTTGGAAGACAGTTTGGCAGATGCTTACAAAACCAAATACACCCTTACCATAAGATCCAGTAATCATGCTCTTTGGTATTTACCCAAATGAGTTGAAAATCTATGTCCACGCAAAAACCTGCCGGGGGGTATGTACAGCACTGTTATTTATAATTTCTCAAACTTGGAAGCAATCAAAATGCCTTACAGTAGGTGAATGGATACATCAACTATAGTACATCCAGACAATACAATCTTATTCAGCACTAAAAAGAAATGAGCTATCAAGCTATCAAAAGATGTGGAGGAATCTTAAACACATATTACTAAGTGAAAGAGGCCAATCTAGAAAGACTCTATGCTGTATGATTCCAACTACATGACATTCTAAGAAAAGGAGAAGTATGGAGAGAGCAAAAAAAGATCAGTGGTTTTCAAGGCAGGGACGGGGAGGACGTATGGGCAGAACACAGGATTTTTAGAGCAGTGAAACCACGCTGTCTGTTACTATAATGGTGGATATGTGCCATTATCCACGTGCCAAAACCCACAGGACGTACAATACCAAGTGTGACTAATGTAAACCGTGGACTTTGGGTGATAATGGTGTGTAATACAGGTTCATCAATGGTACATCAAACGTTCTGGTGAAGGATTTTGATAGTAGGTGTTAGTGTTAGTGTGGGAAGAGGAGAAATCTCTGTACCTCTCACTCAGTTTTGCTCTAAACTGCTCTATAATGTACAACTGCTCAAAAAAATAAAGTCTACTAAAAATAAACAAAAATAAAAGTTTTTAATGTAAGAAACTCCCAAACCTGCTCCACTTCAGTTACTTTTAATCATTGGGAAACAGGCTCCAAGAGGTTAGGGAACCAGGCTAGTAGATGCTAGAAAGAGCTGAGAGGGGTTTTAGGCAGGGCAGCTAGGCTGGGCTTCCCTTGGATCACCCTGTCAGTCAGAGCTGGAGCCAGAACCCAAATATCCTTCACACCCAGTCCACTGCTCAGAAGCTACACAAAGAATTTCTTAGCTGCAAGGTTTGCGAAAAACTAGAAATGATTGCCAAAGGACTCACCTCCAGAGATATTTGAAAAAAACTGATCATTTTCCTGGAATGACTTAGGAGCAATCCAGCTTTTCAGAACTGTGCAGGACAGTGTGGAGAAAGGAAGGAACACTGTGCACACAGACATCTTCTAAGAGTCTCTTTAATTAAGAACTTTCAACAAACCGTTGACAATGATTACTTTTGTGTGGCAGAATTATGATTCCTTAGGAGATTATTTTTCTTGGTGGTTTTTCTGTATTTTCCAAGTTCCCTGTGTTGGGCATGCATGATTTTCATAATTTGGTGGAGAAAAATGTTATTAAAAATACAAAATCAAAGCCCCTTTCATTTCTATTATTTCATGAGCTTTGTCAATGCCTGGACTGATGAGAGAGAAACACAGCTGGTGAATGGAAATACCAAGGAATAAGGAGCTTGCTGTAGGGATATTACTTATTACTCTTTTCATAATATTTCTATCATCCCTAAGGCTGTTCCCATTTCTGAAACTCTTCAAGGCTTGCTATTTTGACAAGAAGTAAAACTAACAAATTTGCCACTAAAGCTTCTGAGTTTATTTATTTATTTTTGAGAGAGAGAGAGAGAGAGAGAGAGAGAGCAAGCAGGGGAGGGGCAGAGAGAGAGAGGGAGACAGAATCCCAAGCAGGCTCCATGCTGTCAGCACAGAGCCCAGTATGGGGCTCGAACCCATAAACAGTGAGATCGTGACCTGAACTGAAACAAAGAGTGGGACACTTAACTGACTGAACCACCCAGGTGCCCCCTGAGAATAATTTTCCTAGTGGGAAATGCTTCTGACATATCATCAATAACCCGAACTACATGTCGAAGTGCAAAAAAGATCAGCTTCGAGGATTAGCTTTTTGTCCCCAGAGAACTTGTAAGTTGGAATGCAAAGAAAGCGCAGCATTAAGGTTTTGCTAGAAGGTCCTGAGTGTTGGCTTTCACTGAATGTAAAGGTTATGTTACCTCGCTCAAAGAGTAACGTTTGCTATACTAAGGAAAAGAGCAGATGCTTCACCTGTCAAGATGAAAATGAATTGTCCATTCCGGGGTTAATTCATCATTGCTGTTGATGCCAATTTGAAAGAGTAAAGAAACTGCTCCTGCCAGTCCCTTCCTGACACACATGCGTAGCCATCCTCAGGGTTGACTATTGTTCTGAGCTGGACCAGGTTTCCCAGCATCTGTCTGCTTCCAGTTGTGAGAATCTGGAAACTAGCCTGTACTTGGGGCATCCTTGGGGCATCAACAGCATTGGACAGGGAACTCTTGAACCAGCAGCCAATGAATAGCCTGTCTGGAGCCGTAGTGGGTTCACATGGTAAGCTGCCTCTTCTAAACTCATTATGGGCTAGGAAAGGTATGCCAATCTCACAAAGGCCCAGAATCCAGAGCAAACGAAACCACTGGAGGCACCAGGTTTCTTTCCCTAGATGAGTTTTGAAGGGAGGGACACTTCCAGCCATTCAATCTGGTGTCTTTCTTTTTATAAATACCACTTTTAAAAAAATCAGTGGAAGGGACCAAGGGCAGAAGGTGAGACCAAAAATGCCAGCTCCTTGTGCACCCTGACAGTTTGGAAGAAGAGTAGTTCCCCAGCACAATGTCTGTATAAGTCACAAACCTGAAACTTAACACAACAGGCATCTATACAGACAACAAAATAAACAAAATTCTCTACGTGATAATTTGCTTCATAAGGAGTGAACTTGGGAGGTTCACAACATGATGCTTATAATATGACCTACGTAGAAATTGCTGACTATGGGTCTTTCACAAAAGAGGGCAGTAGCTGGGCGGGAGGAAGATATCTGCTCTCTCCAACTGGCCAGCGGTCTGCACTCACCTCTATCTCTCACGTTGCATGATAAGGTTACATTCATGTAAAAGTGTAATTTGATAAAGCCTTCTGGAACAGTAGGTAACATGTATCAAGAGCCATAAGAATTTTTATGGCCTTTTACGAGCGACTCTACTTCTACAAATATCCAGAACCATAAGCAAATGTAGGCAAAAGATGTAATGAAAGAATGCAAAGCAAGCATAATTTATAACACCAAAAAAGAGAAAGCACTTAAATGTTTAACAGCATCAGGTTGTGGAATTAATGATGTTATGTCCTCATGCATGATTACGCAGCCATTTAAAATCTTATTTTTAAAGAAAGTACATGAGTATAATACTAATTAAAATGCGTAAATACAAATATGGTTATATTCACAGTATGTCAAGAAAAGAAAATACTACCTCACACAAATGGAGTGTCGGTCTAAGTGGCATTGTTTTAGGAGCTAACTCGTATTAGCAGGTAGGTGCTATTATGATCTCCATTTCATGGGCCAGGAAACAGAAGCACAAAGGGTGTAAGCAGCACCTGTCCATAGTCGTACAACTAGGACGTATCAGAAAGGGGATCTGAACATGGAACCAGAGTCTCCTGCTCTTACCCTTTCCACTATATTGCGATGAGGTACATCGCAATGTCCGGATGGTTGGTTGGCTTTGGGTTGTTGTTGATTTCCTTAGTAACGTATTTGGTATTCTTAAATGACCTCAACTGAACATAAAGTTTTATAATCACAACTTTATTTTTTGAAATATAAATTCTCTTTTTATATCTGTCTCTGTCTTTAGACCATGAGGACTTTGAGGTAGGAACTGCCTTAGTAATCACTGCTATTACTATCATTATTGGTATGACCACTGAGTCACCTTGACGGAACAGTCCTTAGGTGCCAGGGAGCAGTCCACGTGCCTCACTTCATGGAAACCACAGGGTAAAAACTACTACAGATAAGGCAACTAAAGGCAACTGTGTATTTCCAGCACTTAGCACATGCCTGGAAAGTAGTGAATACTCAGTAAATGGTAGTTAAGCTAACAAATAATAGCTTATAACAGCCATGGGTATCATTTGGTCCCATGGGGGTACTGATGTCTTTCTTACATGCCAGAAGAAAACTCAAACCCAAAAAGTAGATGTAAAGTAAAAACTCAGAGAAAATAGGCCTGAGGTGGTCTGAATCTACCTCAACATACAGAAGTAGCCACATGCCCTCTCGGGGAAAGTGCTGGAGGAAGCTAAAGGAATGCTGTGCTCAGGGGCCCCATGGGAAGGGGGATGGGAAGACAGAAACTTGCAGCAGGAAGTCTGTTTCCCCATCTTTCTTTCACCAACAGAGAAGGAGTATGGAGCCACAAGGCCACGAGTGGAAGGCTAGACCAGAAGTGGGTCTTCCAACCAAGTGCAGGGATGTTTGGTTTAGACTAAAACTTTACAGGACAGTTCGACATTCCATTGAAATGTTTCAGGAAGCATACACATTCTATCATGGCTTTTACTTATTCAATGAGCACCTTGTGGGGAAAGATAAACCCATTAAAAACAATATTTTATTTTACTTGTGAGCTCGAGATATTAGTGGGATTTTATTGTCATTTTTCTCATGGTTTTCTTCAGTTCAAGTGTCAAAACACTTTTAAACTAGAGGCCAGGCATGAAGGTGAAAGGAGGGCACCTAAGGCCCTTCCAAATATAGGCCCTGAGTGTACTTCTAGTCCTTTGATTAGAACAGGGAGATCTTGACACCAAAATCTTGGTAGGATATTTGATTGCCTAATAGTTTCCCTTTGGAAAAAAAAAAAAGACTATACTAGTAATGATGATATGATGTTTATATTTTTAAGCTACCTTGCTCTGTCATAACAAACACATAAGTTTGGAAGAACTGTTTGTTTTTTCTTTTTACTGGTTGAGGAAACAAACGACGAGAAGTCCAGTGACTTGATGAGATCCTCACTGCTAGATGAATGGTGAGGCCATTGCCCCTTGTCTTGCTTCTGACTCCAGCTAAGTCCTGCTCCTCCTCAAGATTTAGCTGACCTATCAGTTCCCATGCAGGGATCCTCCTGTCACATGCTTATCTACATCACAGCCCTTATGTCATGATGTTGAAATAATGAGTCTATTATCTGTGGCCCCAGCTCTGACTCACTTTTATGTACAGTTCTGAGCACGAGCGGCTGCCTCCTCACTCTGCAGAATGGTTAGTTTCATGATACACTAGAGGACTCTTCTAATGTAGGTGAAATATCATCATCTATACCGGTAGTTTTCAAACGACGTTTCACATATTCCTGAGAATTAAAAATTTATTCTTCAAGGTCTTTAAATTGTCTTATAATTTTAGGATTTTGTGCTTTCATTGTAATCATCTCTAAGAAATACCATTAAGACATTAATATCAGAATGTTCTGAATCACTTACATCAATGGTTCTCAAACCTGATGAGGCTGAAGTCTTGGTGGGGAGCTTTACACAGTACTAATACTCATGAACCTGAATTATATTTGAATCAATTACATCAGAATCCCTGGTTGTAACATAGAGACATTTTTTAAAAGACCCCCAGATGATTGAAATGTGTGAAGCACTGACACTCACCAAACTAGATAATCCATATAATTTTTGTTTCCTGAGTAACACATTTTCCATCAGTACACTTGCCTCAAATCCAACAGTTATATTTTAAGTATCTCAGATAAATAAAATACAGAATGGAAGCAAACAAAATACATAACCAACATGTTCTGCCAAAGCCAGATGATGTCACAGCATGCTGCACACAAGCAGAGGTTTTGTGATCATTCTGAACACAGGAAAGAGGTGGGGGAATGCAGTCATCACAAGAGTGGTAGACCAGCAGACCAGAGGTCTACCCCAAGCATGTTATAAACAGCAATTCAATTGCTGCAAAAAACATTATCATCACTTTGTCTTTTAGTTTGTATTTCATTTGTGAGTTTATTTTGGTTTTGTACTTATATGAGAGCTATAAAGGAAGTTTATACTTGGTTGTCCATTTAAATAATAAATATGATTATTCATATTTCAGCAGCATTATAATACAAAGAACAAGAACATTTTGCATCAGTATTAGGGGAGTCTGTGGCATTTTTTCCTTTTAAGTGGGTCAGCCTTAAGAATACTGATTTCTGGACCCTGGAGTAGGTGGGTCCAACGGGTGGTTGAATCAGGGACCCAGAAGATGGCTTCCCCCTTTGTTGGGGCTCTTGTGAGCATAAAATGATAAGCAGCTGTCCCTCCCCGAGGTTCTGAATATAATGTAAAACTGTTCCTCGTATTGGAACACTGCAAGGATTTCCAGTCTCCCAACAGCTGCTGCATTTTGACTCATCCCATAAAGGCATATTGGGACTCCCCCAACCAAGTCTTTCCCAGGCTACAAGGAGTCGGCTGGCTTCCTCAGTTCCACAGAAGCTCTGAGAGGTGTCTGTAACATGATACAGGACCCAATCCACCTGGTCTGGGATCTAAGGTTGTCCATTCACAAGAAGGATATTTTGGTCATGAGAACACAATTTTTTAACCCCAAATGGCAGGGGTGAAATCCCACCTCAGAATTTCCAGCCAGGAATTTATGTGCTATCTATCTGCTAAGAAGAACACAGAGATTCCTCTCATAGAGAAGCAGCTTATCAAAGGGCATCCTTCATCCCCTAAGTGACAGAGTTGCTTGTCTAGAATGCCAGGCCTCTCTAATGACAAAGTCCACGCCACACCAAGGAAATCAGTGGAGACACAAGTCTTGTTTCAAGCCGCACCAGAAGTTAGTAGCAGGGAAAGACTCTAAGAGTTGAGTAGACTGCCTATAGAATCTAGTCAGCCAGGGAGAAGGAGTTGATGAGCCACTTAATTATGAAGTGGCATTTATCTCAAAATCATAGCAATAGGAAGGCTCCCCGTAGAAGAAGCTTGGCATTACAAAGAACTCAAGAGATAATATAATTAAATCTTCTCCACTGTGACAACAACAGCATAGCATAGCTGACAATGTGTCCATTCACAATCTCAAAGGCCTGTGCCTGTCAGAAACTTTCTTTTTTTTAATTTTTTTTTTTCAACGTTTATTTATTTTTGGGACAGAGAGAGACAGAGCATGAACGGGGGAGGGGCAGAGAGAGAGGGAGACACAGAATCGGAAACAGGTTCCAGGCTCTGAGCCATCAGCCTGATGCGGGGCTCGAACTCACGGACCGCGAGATCGTGACCTGGCTGAAGTCGGACGCTTAACCGACTGCGCCACCCAGGCGCCTGTCAGAAACTTTCAACTGAGAATTAATGATCCTCATTGTTTATAGCCAATATGTTTTTAAAATGTTCCTTCCTCTAAATATAGGGACTCTGAGTCATTGTCTTATTTCCCACTTAAAAATATAACTGCTCTAAATAATTGTTTAATAATTAACAGTGCAAAGAATTCAGCTCTAGACAGAGCAAATATTCTTTGTGATGAGAGCTGGTTATAATTGATCATGAAGTAAATGCTCGTCTGCCCAGAGCGTGGCCTCTGGTGAACACATATGGAGCAAATGGATGCCATAGCTTCAGTACTGGAGGTTCCATCGAGGCACCAAGATGACAACACTCGCTATATTAGCAAAGCAGAATTAGATGACAGACAAGAGAGCGCATCGTTTTTATGTTTATGCTTAAAGTATCCATGCCAATTCAATACTCCATATCCCTTTTTTCTCTAAATGAACACCAGGGTACACACTTTAGAAACGTGGCCATAATTCTTTCTGGTATTTTGTTTTCCTTTTCACCCTGCATTGCTGTTTGCTTTTCTGTTTTTTGGTTCTTACCTTTACTCTTCTTTATTACTCCACCAGTGGAAAGGGAAATGGTGTCTGAAGACAGTTGTGATAAAACGATAACCAGTAATACAATATTTCCGTAGCATAAGACATTTCAGGAGGGGCACAGGGGACAGGGGAGCTGGAGTCTGGTGGTCTGTTGGGTGGATAAAGTGACCAGGGCGTGAGGTGTGTGACACTGTTTGGAATTACTGGGGAATATAAAGAACTGTGGTCTGTAACAGGTTCAGAAAAGGGGCATAAAGAATTATTAAGTTGAATGCTGAAGGCCAAACCAAAGATTTATTGTATATTTGTACATATTAGGCTTTGACTTGCGAATTTCTCCGAGTCTTGAAAAACACCCACTAAAAGGGTAGTGATCCAAACAGGAGTGGACTCTGAGGAGTTTGTGGGACTCACATGTGGCGGGGGGAGGGGCATGAGAAGAAACACAGTGAACAGATGAATGAGCTCACTGTGATTTGTCAGTGGCTCACCGCAGAGTTTTCATTAAGGTCAGCCAGTATTAAGGTTCAATTAACAATCAGATATCATCCATGAGATCAATCTTGCTCTAAAATTTCTCTCAATACAATTAAACAGTACAATTAACCAACTGTCAGGGGAACAGTCTCAGTCTCTATTGTTATTATCACCCTTGAGTCCTTGCATACTTTTTAAGCCTAGCGAGAAACCTTTAAACGAAAGCACTTTATTATATTGAAAAAAAGGCATGGGCTGGCTCCTTTTGAGCCAGAGATTCCCAAGTGATGATGACAGCTGTCACTGATGGAAGTCTACTGTGTTCCAAAAACTGCATTAGACATTGTATATATAGTTTCCCTCTTAGCTCACAGTAGCCCAAGGAAATGGACATTATTTTTCCCATTTAATAGTTTGATATTATCTGGATCTGAAAAGGATGATATGTTTCATAATAGTAGAACCAGCATGTGACAGATGGGAACTTTCCACAACGCTCTGGTCATGTCCAGTCAATAAGCATCTATTAAAGCACTAGACGGTATAACATCTGTTAACAGTTCACAGGTTAGAGACTGTGAAGAATGTAAAAAAAGTACAAATAGTTTATAGGGAAATCAGGATACACATGCATGAAGAACCAATCTAAGTTAAATTTAAAAACTGAAAGAAAAAAATAAGCCAAAAACCTATGACATTCATTTTTGTGTATTTGGCACAAAGTGTCTGAATTATTGAACAAATGAATGAAATCAGTCAACCACTGACCAACTGCTAGGTTGTATGGTGCTGGCTCCATGAACTAAGTCTAGTGAAGGAAAGCTCATTATGGACTTGGGTGGTAGCAAGATTTCCTGAATGAGATGAGGTCTGAGCTGGGCCTGGAAGAATTAAAAACACTGGAATTATCAAGAAGGACTGAAGTCCCACCAGGTAGGGGGAATACAGGAAACAGGCACAGATGACCCCTTCCCTGCCCAGGGTCCCCTTCTGCAGCACCAGCCCCGCCTCCCGCCACTGTTCCCTCTCAGCCTTTTTGCCTGAGCTCATCTGCTCCACTCCCTTGTTTGAGTTCTGTTCCAGCTAGTTCTCAGAATGCCTTGAAGCTGGCATTGATTTTGCGAAGGCATCTCTGGATTAACCAGGAACGCCTCTGGCCTTTAGTGGAGAGTGGAAAGATAGTGTTTGTCCTATGGATGATTCTAGGCTTTTGTAAGCAAGGTAATAAATTATTCTTAAATCGTGATGAGTATCTCCCATTAAATCATGATGAGTATCTCCCATTCCCAAACAGCTGTGAAGGGGGCTTCCCATGGGAACTCTGGCATTTGGGAGACCCTCCTGAGTCTTGCTGAAAGTCATTCCTAGCAGGCCACGGAACAACTTTTCAACTACCCTTGTGCCTCTGCCCCAAAGTCAGGGCCAATGTAAAACACACCCTCTCAGACTTTGGTGACAGGGGCTCAACACAGAACCCGAGGTTCCCCCCACACACTGAGGTCTTGTTTCCCATCTTCCCACTCAGGTTTCCTGAATCCTGTCCAGCTTCTGTCAAGAGATTCCTGGAACGAACGTCACTTTGTTCTTTATCTCATGACAAGTGAAGAACTGCCCTGCATCGGAGTCATGAATTGGTTCAGTTTTTCAAAAGCTCCATACCTCCAAATGTGGACTAAGATTGTTAGGACTGTGGTAACCCTCATATGACTGACTGCTTTTTTCACTCTGAAAAATCTCCCAGTACCCTATCATTGTGCTAAAGTCGTATCCTCTTTGATTCTGTCTTTCAGGAACAATATGAGACACTTGGAGCTGTGCTCAGCAGCAGAAACTGCTTTTCCAAACATAGCTCACTTCAGGAGTAAAAAGAGTGGTTTCCCTTTTTTACAGGTTGGGAGACAGCTTCTGTTTTGTTACTGCTCGCGAGCCAGCAGTCCCGTCCTCGATAGAAAAGACGCGTTGCCGCCCCGATGTCTCAAGAGAAAGACAGCTGTAAACCCTGTCAAAATATAGTGCTTCGTGTTTCCAAAATAGTGTTCCAACCCATCAGTGCAAGGAAGCTCACAGAAGATCCTGAGAAATAAGTAGAAGAACCAGGATGGAGTAGGAAAGTTTACCCAGTGGGAGGAAAGCCAGGTGGAGGGGCCAATCCTGCGGTGGGAAATATGTTTTGAGATTCTGGGGCCAGTCTTTAACAAAAGACTTTCTTGTGAGGGCTGACGAGTTGTTTCCTCTGGGATTTAAAACACCTGGGTCTACGAAGCCAACATTTTCATAGCAAAAGTCTTGCCTTTTTTATATATATACAATATTAAAAAAAAAAAAAAAAAAACCCTGTCATAGGAACAGAACGGTAATGTAGGAAGAGGCTACACAGATTTGAAGGAAAAATTTTTGGGTACTAAGATCAGAGCATTTACTTGTGTTGGTTATAGAACTCTGGCTAATTGTCACTTCCTGTCTGGAGTATTATTTCCTGGTAAAAGTGTGGAGGGGGGTGGGGCGGGGGAAGTCCCAGGCCTTGATAGGCCTGTTTGCCCTGAAGTTTCCAGATTGCCCACACGGAAGCGTCAGTGTGTGCCAGCCCTCCACTGAAGAAGGAGCAGGTTCAAGACCTGGCGCTGTGCAGACGAGTGGCACTGCTCCCAGAACTGTCGTCCAATAAAGAGCCATTGTGGGATCTGACCCCTTCGATGCGCTGGACAAATGACTCAAATGAAAAGCACAATGCATGTGAGTGGAGCCAGAAACTTGAATGGAGTGGTAATCACTTCCTTAGTGTGGATCACATCATTGTTCACGTAACTTCATTCTGTAATTCAGTCCTGGCCTCGTGGAGTAGTACAGATTTCCATTCACCGGTTGATAAGTGGGAATGATTACTGTGGTAACCATTAAGCGACACAGGGATACAGGTGACTAGCGCTGGTGGGGAAGGGGAGTGGAAAATGGCTAGGGGAGGTGCAAAGGGGTTAGCGTTCATCAGGAAGACACAAAATATCTACATATGTGATCGATACAAACTGCTGTTCAGCTATTGGGAAATTGGAGACTGCATCTGGATTCAAATCAGGCCTAGGGATTAAAAATAGCTATGGTTTCTATGTGAGAATGAGGTCAGATGCATCAACAGAACCAGGGATAGGGGTAAAGGTCCAGGCTAAAACTGTGAGGCTGACACCCAATTGTTGAGCTTTGGGTCCTACAGACTGGATATCTAGTGCTTAAATCCAAATACTGAGGGCCAGAAGGAACAGGGTGCTAAGCCACACTTTCCATCTGGGTGACCTGGAGAATATCTTTACACAACAGCCAACCTTACTGCGAACAAAAACAAAACAAACCAGAAATCCCCTACCCAGATGCTGCTCTCAGCTAAGTTTTCTCAAATGAATCAGTAGGAGGACACAGTTGACTTGGACACCAACAGACCAAATGAGAACTGCTTTTCAGCTGGACCACCTTACCATACTCCACATGCCTCAGTTTTAGGAGCAGGTGTTTCTAACTCTGAGCCAGTTATATTTGTCACCTAATCAGTTTTGACCAGAAACACGGTCAATCCCAAATAAGCCTCTTTCCTTCTTGGATCCTTACTGATATTGGTCACTTGGTCCACTTCTTTTCTGACACATATAGCTATCAACAGATGTATCTATACACCAGTTCCATTTTAATAAAAACATCCACCCTAAAATATGAATAGAAATAATAAAATAAAAACATCCCCAGTGTCTGTAAAAGGATGCAAACATTTCAACGAAAAGTCCATTTGATTCAACGTCCAATTTTTGTTCTTCATTCATCGGATTTGACCAGGACAGGCTCCACCTCCCTAAGTGGTCTACAATGACAACAGGTTATTTTAAATGTGCGTCAGTTGTTTCTTTCAAATTATATTATGCCTCCGTAACAGACAGCCTGTATCTGGCGGAAAATACAAGTAAATCTTTCTTCCAGTAACCCAGCATTAAATTCCCCCATGTTATCAACTAACCAGAATTAAGCAAAATGATGGATTTGAGACACACGAACTCCTCTCCCTGGAGATTCATCATGCGAAATCGAGATGACGTAGCCAGCAACATGTCAAAGATCTCCACCATCCCCTCTACACATTTTCCCTGGTTCCTATGAAGACACAGAAAATAAAAAGAAAAAAAAAAAGTATTAAAGCACAGATAAACTTTCAGATCCATGATAAGGTTCACATTCAAAAAAATCTACTGGCTCCAAATCTGTCACAAAAAACTGCAGCCCCTTCTCTTCATGGAGCATGAACATTCATTTGAATTCTAGAAGGCAAAACCAACAAAAAAAGGTTTTCCATCAATGAAACATTTCATTTCAAGTTCTTAGAAGAGACATACTGTTCAATTCCAAAATATGCCATGTTAAATATGGAGTTCTTCAAAGAGAACACAGGCAGTAACTTTTCTGACGTCGGCCATAGCAACTGGTTTTCTAGATAGGTCCCCTGAGGCAAGGGAAACAAAAGCAAAAATAAACTACTGGGACTACATCAAGATAAAAAGCTTCTGCGCAGCAAAGGAAACAATCAGCAGAACTAAAGGACAACCTGCTGAATGGGCGAAGATATTTGCAAATGACATATCCAATAAATATAAAGAACTTACAAAATTCAACAACCAAAAAACGAGTACAATTAAAAAATGGGTAGAAGACATGAACAGACATTTCTCCAAAGACATACAGATGACCTACAGACCTGAGAAGATACTAAATAAACATCACTCATCCTCACAGAAATGCAAATCAAAACTACAAGATATCACCTCACACCCATCAGCATAGCTAAAACAAACAACACAGGAAACAATAGATGTTGGTGAGGATGTATAGAAAAAGGAACACTCATGCACTGTTGATGGGACTGCAAACTGGTGCAGCCTCTGTGGGAGCAGTATGGGGGTTCCTCAGTAAGTTAAAAATAGGCCTGCCCTGAGATCTAACAATTACACTTTTGGGCATTTACCCAAAGAATTCAAAAGCACTAATTCAAAGGGCTATTTGCACCCCTATTTTTATAGCAGCATTACTTACAGTAGCCAAGATATAGAAGCAGCCCAAGCGTCCATCAGTTGATGAATGGATAAAGAAATGGTACATATAAACAATGGAATATTATTCAGCCACGAAAAAGAATGGAATCTAGCCATTTGCAGCAACATGCGTGAAGTGACATGAATTATACTGACATTCCCTCAGTATAATGCTGAGTGAAATAAGTCAGTCAGAGAAAGACAAGTACCATGTGATTTCACACACACGTGGAATTTCAGAAACAAAACAAATAAGCAAAGGGAAAAAAAAGAGACAAACCAAGAAACAGACTCATAACCATAGTGAACAGATGGTTTCCAGAGGGGAGGTGGGTGAGGGGGACGGGTAAAATAGGTGATGGGGATTTAGGAGTGCACTGTCACGATGAGCACTGGGCGATGTACACAAGTGTTGAATCACTATATCATATACCTGAAACTAATGTAACACTCTGCTGACTAATTGGAACTTAAAAAGAATTAAAAAATAGTTCTTCAACTTATGGGTAATCAAAAATGACTAAGATTCGGGTAAATGATTTTTCTAAGTACTTATTGATTTGCTACTGTATTATAGGCATTGTGCTAGTTATGGGAATAAAAGGAGGGCCTCTGCTCTCAATATGCTCATAACCTTAAAATAATATAGTCGGGTCTAACAGCTTGTATAAAGTGCTTTTGAAATACAGGAGAAAGTATAGCTGGGAACTGTGGCTGGATGAGAACCATTTATGTTGCCATAGGTGGCATTTGAGTTGATAGTTTAAGAAATGTAGGCTTTTCCTCAACAGGAGTGTGAAACATCACTGGAAGAGAGTCTTAAAGATGGAAAGGACGAGCAGAGTGAAGGAACACAGACCAGTGTGCTAGAGGTATGAAAGAGCTAAGAGATTAATCTGGGAAAGCAGGAAAAGGTCAGGTGACCAAGGATGTCCTACATTATAAGAAATTTAGGCTTTTTCCCCGTACAACAGAGCCTTGGCATGGAGGGTTTGACATTAGTAGTTGCAACTATTAATTGAGCAAACCTGAAGGTTTGTAATATGTAATAATTAGAAAAGAAAGTATTAGTATCTTTTTTATACGGTTGATGCAGAAATTAAATGAGATCGTACATATGACAGGAATCTGTGCATGTTTTTGTTCACAAGCTGGATTTGGGGCATGCTGTCTTTGAGGGGGACAAGAAGAATTTAAAATATCCTATGCTGGGGCACCTGGGTGGCTCAGTGAGTTAAGCGTCCAAATCTTGATTTCGGCTCAGGTCACGATCTCATGGTTCATGAGATCAAGCCCCACTTCAGGTTCTGTGCTGACAGCACAGAGCCTGCTTGGGATTCTCTCTCTCTCTCTCTCTCTCTCTCTCTCTCTCTCTCTCTCTCTCCCCCCCTGCTTGTGAGCACTCTCTTTCTCTTTCTCTCAAAATAAACATTTGAAAAAATAAAATAAAGTATCCTATGCATATGTAAACATACATTTGTGAAAAAATAATAATATAAAACATGAACAGTAAGCACATTGTCCACCACCTCGTTGTATTTTTTATTAATGTGTTTTGGAGTTCTTCATCAACTGTTTTTAACAGCTGCATAACTGTTTTTAACAGTATATGTTTTTCACTGAACAAAGCGCTATCTTTTTTTTTTTTTACCACTTCTTTGTTGGTTGACATTTCATTTGACTTCAAGTATTTTGCCGTTACAAACATTTCATGCAAAAACTATTCTTATGTTTGTCTTCAGACACAGGTACAAATAGCTATAGAAAAATTTCTAGAAGTAGAATTGCTAGATCAGAGGACTCATGAATTTTTAATATTGATAAATAGTTCAAACATTGCTTCCAAAAAGTGTGTACCAACAGGCTTTTGCTAGAAGAATATATCAGTTTAAACTCCTTTTCTGGGAGGTCTGCTCTTATCCTTTCCTGATATTTTTCTGTTAGGTTATTAGTCATTTTCACATCGATTCTTAAGTGCCCTTTATATATTATAGTAATTAGCCTTTTGTTCTGTGTATGTTCAATCCTTTTCTAATGGTGTGTCATGTTTTTCTTTTGTTTTATTTTTTCTGGTGTTTTCTTCTGCAAAATATTTAATTATTACATAATTGACTTACCAACCTTGTTTAGAAAAGTAGGTCTTGCTTGAAAATGTCACTTCCCTTCCAATAACATATAAAAAATTACCTTATGTTTCCTTCTAGTACAGCTCCATGTTTTTATGTTTAAGTCTTTCATCATCTGGGATTTATTTTTTGCAACAACCATACTTAAATATAGTCACATGTCATATCATTCACTCATGTGAAGGTGCACCTTGGTGGCACAATTAAGCATCCAACTTTGGCTCAGGTCGTGATCTCACAGTGCATGAGTTGGAGGTCGACGTTGGGCTCTGCGTTGACAGCTCAGAGCCTGGTCCAGCTGACTTTGGATTCGGTCTCCCTTTCTCTCTCTATCCCTACCCGACTTGTGCTCTCGCTCTCTCAAAAATAAATTAATAAACACTAAAAAAAATAAAGTATACAACTCAATCGATTTTATTATATTCACAGAGCTGTGAATTGCTTAGGATTTACTTTGTGTAAGACATGAGACAAAGACTCAGCTTAATATTTGTCCCAGGCAACTAGTTAGTTTTAACACCATTTATGTGACAAACCATCTCTTTATATATGAGTTGAAATATGCTAGGCACTTTCAATAAATTCATTTACTTTTTACAACTGCCCTCTAAGGTTATTATTTTTGCCATTGTCCAAATGAGGGAATTGGGACTCAAAACTGTTAAGTCAAACCATACTACCTACCACCAGAAGGAAGAATTCCAACAGTATTTTCTTTGTTTTTCTTTCTTGCTCTACTTTAATTCATTCAAAAAGATTTGCCGAGGGCCCATTACACATCAGGCCTTGTGTTAGACACTTGGGTACAGAGAAGAAAGACATGGATCTTGTTCATAAAGGTGTCCCAGGGACAGGGACAAGGGACAAGACAGACAAGGTGAAAGACCATGGAATACATTCCCCCAGAAAAGGTAGAGAAAGAAAGTCTTACGCCTAATGGCAGCCCCCCCCCCCAAGTTTAACCCCACCAATACTGAAGAAATGGCCACAGTCTTCTCCAATAAAGGTAAGTGGGGTCTTATGTAAAGTGTATATCATGGTATGTGGTACATCGTAGCAGCTATATTTAACTATTACGATCATATATGCAGATAAATACAGCCACAGATGTTAAGGGAGAGGTTGGCCTTTTGGACTCAAGTATCCAGAAAACAATTACCACAGTGCATGTTGGTTTTACTGCCATATCCGGCTTCGTGGAAGCTCTACCGAAGCAGAGGGGACTCTCTGTGTTGCTGAACAGGGGATGAGATAGTGGTCACAACCAAAGGGTGACTTGGCCTTAAGGAGGGACAGCACACTAGAAGGGAGTTTTTCTTGTCCTGTAGTCAAAAAAAATTTTTTTTATAAGCAGCACATTTTCTTTCTAGTGAAAAAATAAACAAGGATAGGGGAAAATGTTCAGAGGATGAAGCTTTAAAAATAACAACTCACAGCCAAAATAGAGAAATGTTCCTTTCTCAGTATAAAGTCTCTGTTTACTTAACAGACTGCACGCCGGCAGGGGAGGAACTCTCAGTGTGGGAGGGAGCCTGTGCTCACCTGCTGTGAGCAAAAGTTCAGTGCAGAAACTGAGAAAGTGGAGCCCCAGCAGTTCTCTTTCTTCTGGTCCCTTCTCAACAGTCTCCCACATTTTCCCCGCACGATGCTCGTTCTTATCCCCTCCGGCCAGAGTGGACCCCTCTCAGCCTCTTCTTACCGGATATCCTGTCAATTCTAACCAGCAGTTCTCACCTGCCCAGGTCCGCTGCTTGCTCTGCACATACCATAGGAACCATAGCCGGAGCCCCAACAAGGACACAGACCCACAGCTGTCAATTCCTTTCTCGTTCTGTGTGTGTGTGTGTGTGTGTTCCTATAGAGGATGTGGAGGGAGCAGACATTAAGTATAAAGCATTGAAACATTATGATAAGAAGACCCTGGGGCTGACCTTCCACGCAAACAAAAGTGCTTCTTAACTTTGAGGGCTCCTGGGGGGATATGCAATCCAGTGAAGCTGCAATTTTCTAAGCAGTGCTGTAAGAGTCTTGAAGAACTCGAAGCTGATGCCTCTATAAGAATAAACTCACTGTCCTTTCAATGGGAAAAACTCGCTTGTTTGAAACACTTCAGCGATTCTGCTCTTTGTGTAATAAATTAAAAATATGTGCTTTGATGGCCCTGAAGATGTTTCTGGTATATCACTAGAACGCTGTCCTCTTGGAGATAACTGCCTGGTTGTGTGGCATGCATGAATCTCCATGAGCATCGCTGGCACAGGTGAAAAGGCTGGTGATGTGAGCTAGTGAGCTGATGATGTGTCCCTTTCAGATCAGGTACAAACCTATGTGGACTTTAAAGGTTAGACAGACACCTGTTGTCTGCCGAACACAAAGGAACACTTTATTGTCCACTGAAGTCATTACATGCTGGGGTCAGGGCTTCATTTTCCAAGTCCTGCTGAAATACTGTCTACTAACCTTAAGGAGTCAATCAGACTAGAGCATTTAACTCAATTTCAGAGGGGACAGATGAATCAATAGCACCAGAAATGGGTGATTATACGAATCTGGAGGTAAAGTTGCCACAATAAGAGAAAATTAGGCTAAATCCATGAGCTGCTCATGAGACAGAGAAACACATAGGGTAAGGACCAACATTTATTTTTAAAGGAAACACAACGTCAGTCATAAATCAGAAGCAGTTTACCAAGCAGACCAACCCATGACCCCCACTGTGAGATGTGACAGCTGTGACAATGAACTCCTCCACCCATTACATCAATCCCTGTTCAGCGCACCTCAGAATCCCCTCGTGGGGAAACCTTGTTCTGTACTTTACCGTCTTTAGATGCGGTCCATCTGCACTTAAGTAGTGGGAGAAGGAACTTGAAAGAACATTTGCTTACGGTATGTCCCGGAAGTTTATCCTTTATAGAAATGAAAGCCTATTTCCACATGCAAAACAAAGAATCCTAATGCATGTAGGCAGATCAAACCTGCACTTGTATATCAGACAAAAGGTTAGTATCCAAAATCTATAAAGAACTTACCAAACTCAACACCTGAGAAACAAATAATCCAGTGAAGAAATGGGCAGAAGACATGAATAGAAAATTTTCCAAAGAAGACATCCAGATGGCCAACAAGCACATGAAAAGATGCTCAATGTCGCTCCTCATCAGGGAAATACAAATCAAAACCACCATGAGATACCACCTCACACTGGTCAGAGTGGCTAAAATGAACAACTCGGGAAACAACAGATGTTGGTGAGGATGTGGAGAAACGGGAACCCTCTTGTACTGTTGGTGGGAATGCAAACTGGTGCAGCCACTCTGGAAAACAGTGTGAAGGTTCCTCAAAAAATTAAAAATAGAATTACCCTATGACCCAGCAATAACACTACTAGGAATTCATCCAAATGATACAGGTGTACTGACTCATAGGGGCACATGTACCCCAATGTTTATAGCAGCACTCTCAACAATAGCCAAATTATGGAAAGAGTCCAAACGTCCATCAACTGATGAATGGATAAAGATGTGGTATAAAGGTATATATACAATTGAATACTAGTTGGCAGTGAGAAAGAATAAAATCTTGCCATTTGCAACAACGTGGAGGGAACTGAAGGGTATTATGCTAAGTGAAATAAGCCAGTCTGAGAAAGATATCATATGTTTTCACTCATATGTAAAATTTGAAAAACTTAACAGAAGACCATGGGAGAAGGGAAGGGGAAAAAATAGTTTCAAAGAGAGTGAGGAAAGCCTTAAGAGATGCTTAAATACAGAGAACAAACTGAGGGTTGATGGGGGGGAGGGGGAAATAGGCAATGGGCATTGAGGAGGGCACTTGTTGGGATGAGCACTGGGTGTTGTACATAAGCGATGAATCATGGGAATCTATTCCCAAAGCCAAGAGCACAGTGTATACACTATATGTTAGCTAGATTGACAATAAATTATACTTGAAAATATTAAAAACAATAAACTAATCTTACAAAATGTAGTTACCTCATAGCCTCTCTTTGTATGAGAAGACACTGATGGAAAAAGAAAACCAGGGAGATCAACATAAGACATTTAATTAAGTTGTCCTGCAAACAAAGTGCAATATGAGTAGAAAAAGATTACAAATTAAGGTGCTGTTGAAAATCAATAGTAGTAGGTTTTGTTGCATTTAAAGAGTTTCTATATCTTTGATGCCACAAAATCTCTCAGCATATGCTCTGAAACGCCATGACTCCATAAATATTTGTATGATCAAGAGGTTTACATACACAACTCTTTGGCATGTGGAACAAAATGCTGAAGACAGAAAATTATAAGCAATATATCTTGAAAGATGCAAAATGTGAATGGCTGTATCTCACAGCTTATTACTTGAGATGAGGGTGGTTAAGACTTTGGTGTCTGACTGCCAGGGTTCAAATCCTGGTGCATCTGTTTACCAATTATGTGACCTTGAACCGATTACATAAGGTGCCTGAATGAGCATATAGACAGACTCACCCACATTGGACGTAAGTTGAACAAGAAATAAGTACTCCATTGGGATGTGGTAGCTGTTTGATCCAGCAGGTTTGCCCGTGTGGATCAATAAAGAAATAGTACCGGAAATGAGGCAGTGCCATAAGAAACGTTTGCTCCCTTGGTGCCATCTTCCTTGGTAGGTGACTTTCCCTTGCAGGGACCCAAGATCCTTCTGACCTCTAGTTCTGCCCTGTCCAGGTCCTTGAAATGTTCTTCATTTGCACAGTTTTTGGGGAAAGGGCTGGGGTGGGCACAGAATGTGCATTGGCAGGAAGTGCTGTGAGCACCGGATGGCTCACGCAAAGGACAAGCTTTTCACCCCTCACTTCACATATGGCCAAAAAGAATAGTGGGAAGAAAGAACCTCCTAGAAGGTGAAGTCAGAGTACACGGAGAACAATGGAAAGCTCCTTTTCCCTAGAGAACAGATTCAGGGACTCAAAGAACTTTCAGGATCCTTCCCATAGAAGCCTTCCCTCATTCTGCCCAGTAGGATTTCACAACTGCTATGAAAGAGTGATACTGACTATTCCCCCTTCCCTTTTTTCTCAGTGGGAGCTTTAACTGCAGTTACTTTGCCCTTACTCCAACACTGGATATTGAGTGTATTTGTGGGGTGAGGCTGCCAAACTAGAAGTCACATCCATGCTTGATGGAGTGGACTGCACATCACTGAGAAATCTTTCAGCTGATGGACTTAGGGTGGGTACAGCGACAGCTACAACGTTGAACCATTTCCCTAGGGGAAGAGCAGTGTGTCCTCTACATATGGGAGAAGTGGATATGTGCTAACCAGAAGTGAAGACTGACAAAGACTGATGTATTCACCAAAATGCATTTCCTTTTCTCCTGCATTTCCCCCTAGACAACATTTCCCAGCCTCCCTTGTACTTAAGAGTGGCCATGTGCCTGGATTCTGCCTAATGAAAAGTGCGTGGAAATAATGTACATCACTTCTGTGATGAAAGAGTGAAAAATCAGGTGTGCCTTTCCTAGTCTTTCTCCTCGGTCTACTGCCCAAATGAAGAGCATCTCCAGGACCCAAGTAGAATCAAAAGTTGGAAGGATTCTGGTCTCTGAATGAGAAGATCACCTATCAAGATGCCTACACTGGACTTGAGTAAGAAATAAACTTTTGTGTGTTGAACAGCTGAAATTTTAGGGATATCTGTGGCAACTGTTAGCCTGAACTCCATGATAGAGAATAGATTCAGGAGTCTAACTACTCCTGCCCCAGCACACTCTTGACACACTGACACACAAGCACATTTAGAATACAAAAATATACTTACCTTCTGTAGACATGGCTACTGACTGATCAAAGGGATATAAGAAATATATTCTACGGCACCTTGCTTTATAGATTCTAATCACTTCCAACTGACATGATTAGGAAAGATGTCAATGAGTCTATGGCATTTGATGTAGGTCTCCAAGGATAGATTGAGTAGGAGGAAGAAAATCGCAGGCAGATTAACTCGAATCAGTAAAATTTGACAGGCGGAAGTAATGGCAGAGTCATGAGGAATCCAGCTGGTAGAGTTTGGTGTTTATAAGGAGAGAAACTTAGAAAGAGAGCTTAGTCAGCATGTGGTACGCTTGACAAAAGGCTTAGGACATAATATATAAGAAAAGATCATGGAAGGCTTATCAGTGAGTGACATGATCATGATGCTTTGGTATATTTAATTTGGCGTCAGTGTGCAGAGGAGAGTGAGGGAGAGAGGGGAGTCTGGAAAGAGACTGCAGGCATGAGGAAGGAAGAGAAGGCAAAAGACTGTGACCATGGTTACAAAGATAAACAATAGACAGTTTGGAAGTCTTCCGTGAAGGAACAATCAACAGACTTGGTGAATGATCCACAGAGTTGGGCAAAGAAAGGAAGAATTTAAAAACACCCTTGAAACTATATACCAGGATGACTGGAAAGATGATGGAAGAAATAGAAAAAATCGGAGGGCCTGGGTGGCTCATTCGTTTGGGCCTCCAACTTTTGATTTCAGCTCAGGTCATGATCTCACAGTTCGTGATCAGGCCCCATGTGGGGCTCCATGCTGGGTATGGAACCTGCTTACGATTCTCTCTCCCTCTCCCTCTGCTTCCCCACACATTCACACTCTCCTTCTCTCAGGAAGAAAGAAAGAAGAAAAATAAATAAAGAAAGGAAAGAAAGAAAGAAAGAAAGAAAGAAAGAAAGAAAGAAAGAAAGAGGAAGGAATGGAAAAAAATTGAAGAAATAAAGAAAACTAGAGGATTTATCATATGCCAGTAGAAGAAAAAATTCCTTTAAAAATTATTGAATTTAAAATTTCACAGGGCTATCTACTAGACATGACACCCAGGAAACTGTTTGTCTAGAACTTGAGAAAGAGGCCAGAACTAAATGTACGAAGTTGGACTAGTTTTTTCCACTTCCTACAGTGGGCATCTTTTCAAATTGGCACATCAAAATACAGCTCACCTTTGAAAATTTTTTTAAACATTCATTTATTTTTGAGAGAGAGTGTGATCAGGAGAGAGGGAGAGAGAGAGGGAGATACAGATTCTGAAGCAGGTTCCAGGCTCTAGGTTGTCAGTACAGAGCCTGATGAGGGCCTTGAACTCATGAACTGTGAAAGCATGACCTGAGCTGAAGTCAAATGCTTAACTGACTGAGCAACCCAGGCGCCCCTCACCTTTTAAATGAATATCTAGTATTTTACTCTATTTGTATTTATTTAAGTGTTCCCCTATTGATGGGCATTTATATTGTTTTCCATTTGGGGCTACAACAAACAGTGTGCAATTATCATGCTTGCACACATATTTTCCACACTTGCAAAAGTGTACAGAAAAATTCTTACACATATAATAGCAGAGCCAAGGAGTAAAAACATGTAAAACTTTAATAAGTATTGCCTAAATGTCTTCCAAAATAGTTGTACTAATTTACATTGCCCCAAACAGAGCATGAAAAATGTCTGGAAACAGATTTGGGAGGTATTTGAATAGAGACGGTTAAAACTGGGAAAAGGTGTGAGCCCATTAAGAAAAGCAGAGAAAGAGACAGAGACAGACTGACAGTGAAACAGAGAGACAGACAGAGAGAAAAAACAGGCAGAGGGAGGAAACTGGAGAGCAACAGCATCTCTGTCATGGAACCAAAGTGGAACCAGTCAAAAGGAGGAGTGGTCAGAGAAGTGGCAGAACAGGAGAGGCCACGATGCTGAAAGTTAGAAGGTCACCAGGAAAGGGTGTAGACTGGGATGGACTACAGAGAGGGACTGAGAGGGAGGGAAGGAGAGAGACATGGAAAAGTCAATGAGTGCAGACTTGATATCATCATAGAAGGTATGCCTTTTTCTAACTGAAGAATAAAAGAAGAAAGTGTGTGAAATGGGAGAAATTCTGCATTTACTGTTAGAAATAGTATCATTTCAAATTGTTTACTAAATAGGAAGTGATATTATTTGCAGAAAATGTGGGGAGGTAGATTGAGGCTGGAGATGTGAGGACACGAGAGGAAACCGTAAACGGTGTTAGGGGCCTGGGATTGGATAAGGCTTAAGCATGCCCTTGGATTTCTGGCCCTTGTCCAGTCTTCTCAAGTCCGTTTCTTACTGCCTACTTTGCAATTCTCACTGCACAAAACTTCTGAACAGACGATCCACAGCATTTGCTTGTGATGTTTGGATTATCATCCCCATCCTCCACTTCCTGCTCTTGGATATCTCTTTCTCACCTTTCAAGACTCAGATAGGTATCTCCTCTTCCAGGAAGAGACGTCTACCATTCTCTACTGTGTTATATACTCTTCCTCTGTGCTCTGAGAGTATAGTTTATATCAGTGGTCAGCAAATGCTTTCTCTATAAGACCAGAGGGTAGATAATTTAGACTTTATGGGCAATACAGTCTCTTTTACACTGACTCAACACTTTATGGTGAAAGCAGCCACAGACAACATGTAACCAATGAGCATGACTGTGTCTCAATAAAACTTTATTTACAAAAATAAGAGCAGACTGGATTTGGCCTATAGGCCATGCTTTGTTCATGTCTGCTGTATACATTGTCCTGTATTCAATGAATTTATTGAGCACCAATGATGTGCCCATGTCGGGTGGTGAGAATGTAATGAGGAGCAAGATAGGAATGTACCTGCCACAAAAGAACTTACAATCTACTTAGGAGGCAGATAGTTAAAAAGAAAAAGAAAAAAAGGAATAATTTGATACAGTTGTGATTCGTGGCATGAAGGAGGAAGAAAACTAGGTGTTCGGGGAATGAAGAACAGGGAGCCCTATGTGGGACAGAAGTCTGAGATGGCTACAGGGCGTCCTAAGAGATCTCAGAGACCTGAATGAAGCTCAGAAAAACCTCTGAGTCTAGAGATTCAGCTCTGGGGGCTGCCACTGGAGAGTGTCTGAGAGCAGAGAGAGAGGAGCAGACACCATGATGGGGAATACTGCCTGAAAGGAAGACAAGTCTGCGGGAGACACACGAGAGGACCAGTGCGGAAGATGGAAGAGAACCAGGGAGGAAGATGCGAAGAAGTACCGAACAATCTCTACATATTGGGTCAAGGAAGACAAGCATGGGTTTGGGCCAGATCAAGACGGTATCCTGGCCTTTTCTAGCAGTGCTGAGTAGCCTGGGGCTGAAAGGGAAATAAGTAGATGGTGGATAGGCACTGAAGCAAGCAAACTGACTCTTTAAGGATGGAGAAAAGTTGAGGGGACAGAGATTCTAGAGGGTAGTTTGCAGTGACTGATTATGGGGCTTAAGATGGACCAGGAGGAAAATAAAATCAGAAAACTGTTTGTAATCAAGAATAGGAGGTGTTAAGTATCAAAGACAAAGAATAGGTCCAGTAGGAAGAAGGGATAGTGGAAGCAGGAGCTACAGAGACTATATCCTGGAGAGTGAGCTTCCAATTTAAGATGTTGCTGGTGGTAGCGTTTCCAGTGAGTGGCATATACGAAAGGAGAGATGAAACCGAATAGCTGGAATGTAGAACCTTAAGAACACTGAGACTAATGCCCCTGTCATTATAACAAAGCACAGTATTAAGTAGCTGATTAAGAATTGACAAAAGATCTGTTTTAAAAAATTTCTCAGGGCTGGGGCACCTGGGTGGCTCAGTTAGTTAAGTGTCCAGCTCTTGATTTCGGCTCAGGTCACGACCTCACAGTTCGTGAGTTCGATCCCCACATCAGGCTCTGTGCTGATGGTGCCAATAGTGTGGAGCCTGCTTGGGATTCTCTCTCTCTCTCTCTCTCTCTCTCTCTCTCTCTCTCCCTCTCCCTCTCCCTCTCCCTCTCCCTCTCCCTCTCCCTCTCCACCCCCCCTTTGCTCCATGTGCTCTCTCTCTCTCAAAATAAATAAACTTTAAAAATATCTTTTAAAAAATAAAAAAATAAAAATAAAAATCTCCTGGAACTCATTTGTTTCTGACTCTTCGAAGACCTCCCAAGTGTTAGGTCTTTTCCTTGTAAGACTACTCCAAACAAATGCAGTGATCTGAAGGCTCCCAGAATAGGCACCACAAATTCTCTAAGAGGAAAGCTTATTTCTCTCATGCCCAGCCTTCCCTCTGCCCACCTGTCAACATGTAAACCTCGTGGTGTTTGGCCAAATTCCGTGCTTTATATGTTAGTGTCCTTTATCACATGCTATATTTCAAGGCAAATGAGCTAAAACATGATAATAACTAGCAAAAGATGCCATTCCTTTCAAGAAGGGTACCGTTTAGGCAGAGAATTATAGGGGGATAAAATGGAACAAAAACCAATAAGGCAAATCTTAAGAATATGGCCAGAAGACCATCCTCGTAGAGTTATTCTGAAAAATGGAGCTAAACACCATGTTGTCTGACTCATAGAAGGATTAGATTTCAAGGGGAAATGGATTTGGGTCCATTTCCTTGAGAAGAGTTGCTATGAGACTGAGAGCCAGCATTCTCTTCACTGAGTGTTTGAGGGATAAATGCACGGAGCAATTTAGCAGCATTTCAGAAATGTAAAGTTCTCAGAAGCCACATTCCAAGTGAAGCAGATATTGCTGAAGAAGTTGGGATGTGTGAGTCTAAAAAGAACGTTTTGAGCCCTCTGCTTCTCTTAGCTTAAATCCATATATGGCTTTGTTGCTGTTGCTGCTTTCATTTTAAACATAACCAAACAACACTGGTGCCCAGGAAATGGACTTCCAATGAGAGGAGGGAAAAGCCAAAAAGATTCTTTCAGCATAAAGAAGACCAGGCTTGTTGAAATCAAAGAAAGGGGTGAGTATTTCTCTCAGGCAGTGTCCTTGGGAGATTTTTACCTCAAGGTAAAAAATGATGACTTACGTATGGAAGAGTCTGCTATAGTTACGAGGCCACCCACACTCCATACCCAATCCCTTCCAGAATGAAGGCCCTACCCATGCCCCCTACTCATGCCCCGACACAGGGCCTGGGGACTCTCATTCCCTCCTCCTCTCTTTTTATATCTGTCTCCAGGGGTGGGCTCCAGCTTTGCAAAATTTGTTGTGAGCCTCCCTTTCAAACCTGGTGCCAGGGTACAGATAATTGATACACCTATTACTCACCCAGAAGGATTCAGACTCTTTTTTATCGTGCCAGTGCAAATGGTTGTCATGAAAATTACACAGGAAACATTAGCTTGACCCCCCCCGAGAGACGTGTCCAGATATTAGCTTCCGACACTTAGTCACCTCACGTCCATTTATCTTTATTAAGCTATCTGTCATACAGGAGTAAGACTCTAAGTAACTCTTTGCTATTTACTTTTCCCACATCAGGAGGCCAATAGGCAAAACAGTTTTTAAGCCAAGAGATATTTTCTAATAAATAGAACACACCCTAACATGTTCTCTTTCCCTATACTTTTGGGTGCTAAAGTGGCGAGAAAGGAGGTTAGAGTTGGTGATCACAGAGGCTTCTGTCAGAATGTGAAAAACACACTTCTAGGTTTGAATGATTTGTCAAAGGAAGATGGAATTCTATACTTTCAGATAATGATCCACTCAAGTTTGCTTGTTCAGTGTGTACAGTTTAAAGCTAAAGCAGGTCCCCAGAGGAAAATACACCAATGGCTGTGTCTACTCAAACACCCAGCTGAAAAGAGATTCAATCAATCTTTTAAGATACCGATAATCAAGTACATAAAACATAAAGAAGAATGCCTCAGTTATTCGTTTTTCATTTGGATGTTTTGGAATTATACAAACAAGCAAATAGGTAGTTTTTCTCCACTGTACTTAGAGGAGCAGATTCTGTTAATGGGAGTGAAGGTAAACGAGCGAACAGAGAGAGTGCCACCATGCTTGGATGTGAGAACAGGCTTTCTACTTTTGATAAGCCATTCTTTGTTTCTCCATAAAGAAAATACAATCAACACCTCATGTCTTCATTAACTCCCTTTTAGCTGTGCGCTATTTTTTTTTGAGTCCATTGTATATGTCAGTCTGTGTTAGACCCTAAAAACTCAAAGATCAATTTTATTCATAAATATTTATGGAGTCAGAATCTACCTACCGTTGTAGGCACTGAGTTGTGTTGGGGGTATAACAATGAGCACAACATTGCCCTACTGCAGTATCTAGTTTAGTAAGGTAGGCAGATATGAAACACACACACACACACACACACACACACACACACAACAATAGAATAAAACTATTAACTGCAACAAGTTCCAAGAAGGAAGAGTATGGGGTCTAATGAGAGTATAACAAGGGAAGTATGATAGGTAAGGGGAATGTGGGTGTCAGAGAAGGCCTCTTTGAGGACATGACATTTAATCCGGAATTCAAAGAACTAGGAGTTAGACGGGACAAAAACTGGCAAGAGTGTACCAAAGAGAGAGACTTGTGTTTAGGTTTTAGAAGCAAGAAAATGCTTGATGAGTTTGAGAAACTAAGAGCAGGTCAACATCCTGAAACTCTGGAACTCGGTGGTCCCAGGCACAAGTGGTCCTGGGTGAGACTGAAGAAGCAAACACAAAAACTGGGCCTCAGGCTTTGCTCAGCAAGGTGGTCTTTATCCCCAGGCCAAAAGAGGGCACAGCACTTTCATGAGAATTCCTAAAAGAATTTAAGAGAAGGGTGACCAGAGATGAGACTCACAGGGGGAATATTCCCTCAAGTCTCTACAGCAAGAAGAAAACAAAATTCATATTTCTTAACCTGGTCGTCCCAGTTGCAAAAGTTCTCATGCACACAAAAACCAAACAAAATACACCACAGTCAGTCATGGCCATTGAAGTGCCTGAAGAAAACACAATTCTTTTCTTTCCCTTTTTTTTTTTTTTTTGATATGAAACCTTCATCTATTCTCTATCCTTTAAGACAAATGGCACATATCTGGTACAGAGTGTTGGAATTCCAATAACTAAAACAATGGCCTAGAATTCTCATAGGGATTCTAGTTACTCATCCATTTGGGATTTATCCCAAGCACAATGCAAGTTAGTCTAAGTCCCTAACTTGCCTGAAGCTTCCACTCGAGTGGTGGAATCAGATAACAAATAAATATAGACAAAATAATCTTGGATTGTGATAAGTGCTTTCAGGAATTAAAACAGGGAATGGCAGGTGAATTGGTAGAGGGCCACCTTATGTAGCTTAGACGGGTCCTTGAGGAGGTCACATGCAACTGAGGCCTGAGATGTTTTGAGGCAATCCAGACTCCATTTTTAGAAGAGAAGTTTTTCGTGTTTTTCATTAGGATAAGAAATAGAAGAAGGTAGTTATTTTAATGGTTGTTTTCAAGGTTAGGAAATACTGTTCTGGCTTTGAAATCCAATTAAGACCAACAAACGCATGCCCTTTGCCAAACAATCCAAGAAATTTGAATTAATAAAGTAGAATCAGAAGTGACCTGAGCACCACCTTCCTCTTGGAATCTTAGCCTTTTCATACTAAAAGTATAACTGCCACCATGAAGAGAATAACAGCTTCCCCTAAAAGCCAGTGAAACAAACAAGGCCCATGAATAGAGTTAACCAAAGCTACCAGGACTTTTTAGCTCACATTTGAAACAATCCTGCCTAGTGAATGCATCTTTCTTTAATGTTTACCGTTCTTTTGGAGTGCTTTTGTTCCCTTTGTCAATTTCTTTTATTATCGACAATCTTTGCCTCGAGTAAACCATATAATTTCCACTTTCTAATAACTTCATGTAATGTTTCCGAATCTAAGTTTGAATCAAAGGAAAATTTGGACATAAACGTATCTATTTCAAGAAGGGTAAGTGATACCAAAAGCTGCTTCCAGCATGGTGAAGGCAGTGGATATGTATCTGCCGAGTTATTGGCAGCTGTTTCTCGTAGCTCTTGCATTTAGGTGCTCAGAGAAGTGGATTTTTACATTTTTCTCTGGGTTTTGCTAAAATCTGAGAAAGGTAGCCACCGTGCACTGGGCTGCAATTGGTAGCATCATGTAACCAGTGCTGTACCAGGAAAGGCGGATCTGTGTTCTCGGCCCCCCTCCGTCAGTAAATGGCTGTGCAAATCACAGCCCCTTTCTGCGATTCCATTTGGGCAAATGTGGGCAAATCGCTTCCCCTTTCTGCAATTCCATTTCTTCATCTGTAAGCAAGGAGGCCAGAACCCATCAATGGCATTCACACCATTCTTAAAAGTGGTATCCTGATTAAATAATATATGCAACTCTCCAATTATAAAACAGAATAAAGCGCCTCTGCTTTGGGAGAACTGTGAGCATGTCCCAGGGACCCACTCCTACCTTCCTCCAAGGCCACCTCTTAGCCATCTCCTTGGAAAGACCCACGGAAGACCAGTTTGAAGAGGACCACCCTAAGCCTTAAAAGCTATTTCCGTTCTTGAATAATGATGCAGTGACTTTGTAAGTGCAGATAAGGTAAGTCCCCAAAATAACACCTCATAGAATCAACGTTACCTAGACTTACTAACATCTGCAAAGAAGGTAAAAGCATTTACTCACTCTCTTTCATTACTTAGCTCCACTTTTGGTGACGAAACTTCTTAAGATACGGTTACTCTTTTCTTGGCACCAACGGAATCTCACACATTAGGCCATGACGCAATTTAGCTCCGCTATCAATCCAAACAATAGGAACAGAGTCACAATATCTCTTCTCACTGTGTGCTAACAAGCACGGTCTAAGCACTTGACATCCACTCATCGAATCCTTATCAAATTCCATGAAAAGGATATTATGATTACAGAAAAAGAAATTGAAGCATGGAAAGGTCAAGTGACTGCCCCAAGTCACAGGTAGTTAATAGCCAATCTGCAGTCTGGGTCCAGAGCCTGGGCTCTCAGACATCACACACGACGGCCCCTCCGCAACCATCCAGCTGAGCTCGCGTTCGTGTGCCTTCACTCTCTTTTGTGCCCTCTCCCGGGCTGAACCCTCCTTCTCTCCGGGAGCCTCGTCACACACGCATCTGTGGATCTGAACACGAGGGTGGAGAACCGTGGCCTGGTTGATCTCCACGCTACTGCTGTGCTGAGACTTTAAAGATTCCTACAACTCTCTTCTCAACAGGTTCCAAGGTGGGATTAATGATCAAGTGCGCCGTGCCTGTCCTGGGACCGAGACACGGAAGCTCGGCCCCAGATTCATAGATTGAAGACTCCACAGCACTCCTTCCTGCACCCTGGGAGTGAACCATACATTTGCCCACAGTAAATAACCCTACGCTTTGCCATCTACTACTCCCTGTGCCACTTTTCCCAAAATTAGGCCTGGACTATGTGTGCACCTACAGACACACCGCTTCTTCCCCTCATTTGGTATTTGTCTACTTTTTATGGACACATGAAGCCTTATATAGTCATGTAATGTCCTTTTCCCCTCAATAGATTATAGACATTCGGAGGACAGGGTTGTATTTTATTTACCTCTATATTCCTAATGCGTAGGAAAATATTGATGTTAATAATCAGCACCACTTATTTATGGTACAGTGAGAAAGCAATGGAATTGGAGTAAGGAGTCTTGATTCCTGCCACTAGCTAGCCTTGCGATCGTAAGCAGATACCTTAACGGCTGTAAATCATATTTTCCCGAAGGGAAGATGAACATTATAACGTCTATCTTGATATCCTCAAAGAGCTGTCCTAAGGATAAGTGAGAGAATGTGTGGGATAGCACATTATAAAGCATGATCATGACACATAATGTAGAATCATCATCACACTGAAGACTTACCCTTTTTTTCTAGAAGGGTTGATGCTGAGGCCTTTTTTAAGCAATGCGATCTAACAGAGGGAAAGGTCATAAATGCTTATTAGAAACTGAAATGAAAATCAAGAAAATTTCACTGAGTTTCATTAACAGCAAGGCTCAACATCATCTATGTGACTTCAAAGGCCATATGAACCTGTTCTACTCAGAGCAGAGTCATATATACTGACATTTTCAGGAAAGAAATGAAGACGATCTATGTGTCATTTATGGGTAAATGTGTCTTTCTCATCATCCTTACCATAAAGGGCAACATTTTGGCCTTCGGTTTGTTGTTCATTTGTTTTTATGATATCTCCCTCTCTTTCATTTTCTCTTTCCCCTTATTAAATATTTCCAAAGCTTCAGGCCACAGTACACGCAGAAATTATATCTTTAGTCTAACAGAATAACACTAAACTGGGCCAATGCCATTACTCTAAGTTACCAGAAACTTCTTTAAGAAACTAAAGTAGGGACTGAAGTATAATCCTATCATCTCATCAGTGGTTGGCACTATAGCGTTTGTTCTGGAAACAAGTGGTAAACAAAACTTGAGCCCATCCTTGGGCTTTTAGAAAAACATTTTTATCCTTTTTCCCCTACCCAATGTATTCCCAAGGACTCCATGCTGCACTCTGACCTCCCAGGCCTCAAGGATGGCTAAAATTGATTCTGAACCAAGGTAAACAGGGTTCCTCCCAAGGGCTTGGAGAGCTCCAGTCTGCAGAAAGCTAATGAAGCCCTTGAACTAGCATGCTTCTCTTCTACCCACACTTTATTGAAATGCTTTTGAGTCTTATTGTGTTGTAATTACATACTATAGAAAACTCAACCAACATCTATTTCAAGGATTGGGCCCATGACTCTTACTAAAACATTTCAATTCCATTTTCCTGAGCATACAATCTCTAAATGCATCTGTGAGGGCCCTCCACATGTATTTTCATTTCACATTTCAGAAAACTTAAAATGATGCAGGTTCCTGACTTTGCTGATGATGGATGTAAAGAGTATGATGCTGTGGGCTGTTCAGATTGTTCTCTTTCTTCACTATAGTTTCAGTGTAATATTTGATTCACACAAAAGAATTTTAACAATATATATGTTTTGTAAAGCATAATAAAAAATGAATAGCCATTTATCTACAACCTACCTTCTTTTTATTTTCTTTATAAACCCTGTGAATTGTAGAGGGATCAATTTTATCAATATTTCTTTCACAGCTAGTAATTTTTGCCTCATTTTTCCAGACATAATTGCCAACACTGAGATAGACATTTTCTTACATTTTCTTATAAAAATTCTACCTTTGTCTCTCAATTAAGTCCTTCATTCATCCGGAATTAGTTTTTTTCACATGTTATGAATGAGGATCAAATTTGTTTATTTATTTTTCTATGTAGGTGCCCAGTTGCTCCAGGACCATTACTGAAATTGTTCTTCTTTTCCCTTAAAATCTCAATGTTCTCTCTCTCATAGGTCAGTTGTTCATAAATGTCAGTTTCTGAGCTCTCTTTCCTATTCCATCAGCCAATGTGCTTATTTCTATGCCGTACCACATTGTCTTAAATATAACAGCCTTATGACGTTGTAGCTTAGTTATTAGAGGTTTTTTAGCCAACTTCCCCACTTTAATTTCAGCCTTCAAAAGCATTTAGGCTAACTTGGTCTTTGACTTTTACCACATATATTTTACAATAAACCCAGAATTATGATTGGAAATGCACTGAAGTTATAGATCAATTTGTGGTGAACTGATACATTTTCAATAATGAAACTTCCTAGCCATAAACATAGTATAGCTTTCTTTTTAATGCTTTATATTCTCAATGTCTTTCAATAGAGGTACCTAACGGTCTCTAAAGAGCTCCTGCCATTTCGTTATTAAATTCATTCCAAAATACATTATAGTTTCTATTACTACTATAAAAAGGATATATAATTTATAAATCATTCTAAATATATATATATAAATATGTAATATTTAATTATATATGTATAATATATTACGTATATATTTTAATTTCGTGTTTGTTGCTAATGTAAAGAAATAGATTTGTATGTTGATTAACTGGACCTTATAAACATTCTTCTGGAATTGAGTATCAGAAAGATAACAAGGCAAGTTCCTATCTAGGACTGTTTTAAACTGGATGTATCAAGTCTGTCTAAATTGCTCATGGTAAAAAACAAAAACCTGGGATTTTTTATTTTATGGGATGCAGCTGTTAACAAATGGAACCTAATCTCATAGGCTTTTTTTCTTCATGACTAACAAAATACAGAAACTGAGTAGCACAGGCCATCTTTCGCTTGGATCCTTTGCTAGTTGTTAGTAAAAACCTGGTGTGTTGAGACCTGTGATTCACTGGCGTCTGTGACAATTCAGCTCTTGGAGGTACTGCTATCCACAGAATAAATGAAAACTGTAGCTCTATATTTCAGAATTAAAAATACTGAAGACAATGCCAAAAGCTTTGAGTAGATGCACATATTATAAACAGAAAATATAGAAATGATATGGTCAGGCAACAGAAACAAAACAAGAACTGAGACATTTTAGAAACAAATCTGACAATCGAGGGAAAACATTCAGAAATAGCCTAGATCAGACAGGACATAACAGCAAATAGGCTGTATGGGCAACATGATGTGGGGGACAAAGGATGCATAGATAAAGAGTGAAGGAAAAGAGTAAAAGGATTTAACAGAAAGTCACAAATAGGAACTAGGGGTAAAAAGTATCCTTTGTGTGTTTAAATGGGCCCCTAAAGAAGTAAACCAAAACAATGTAGCTAAACCATTATTTAAAACTATAAATTAAGAAAGTCAAGGAGTAAAAGAAGATTTCAGTCTATGTATTCAAAAGCCACACCAGGTACCCAGGAAAATTGACTGAAAATGGTCAGCAAAGATATATATAGCTTCATAAGATTACTAAAAATTTAAGTCCATGGGGGGAAAAAACTGTAGCATTCAGACAGCATCCAAATCACTAATAAGGAAAAGAAAACCAGACTGCCATCCAACTTCTTGCCAGCAAAATTTCACACTAGAAAACAATGGAGCAATCATTAAAAAATACTTGAGGAAAAATGTGAGCCAAAGACTTTATATATAGCCAAACTTTCCACATAAAGGACACAGAAAAACAATTATAAACATTTTAAAACTAAAAAAGTGTCCTCGTGAACCTTTCCTGATAAATGAGGCCCCAGATAGGGGCGCCTGGGTGGCGCAGTCGGTTAAGCGTCCGACTTCAGCCAGGTCACGATCTCGCGGTCCGTGAGTTCGAGCCCCGCGTCGGGCTCTGGGCTGATGGCTCGGAGCCTGGAGCCTGTTTCCGATTCTGTGTCTCCCTCTCTCTCTGCCCCTCCCCCGTTCATGCTCTGTCTCTCTCTGTCCCAAAAATAAATAAACGTTGAAAAAAAAATTAAAAAAAAAAAATGAGGCCCCAGACAAATCAAAACAGAAAGATTAGGAAACCTTCAGCATATGGTCTGAGAGTGGTCATTAAATATGTTAATGATAGTTAACGCTAAAAATTGGGGTGAGGTGTTACAAAAAAAGCATCTAAGTATCATAAGTTCTAACAGTGTATAAAAATACAAATGATGAAAAGGGAAGAGTCATAGGCATTATTAGCTAATAATTACCTCATAGGTATTAGGTGAATAAGTTGATAATATCTGTAAAGCTTAAGTATATGTAACACTACAAAGTTTAACACTAAAATAATCCTAGCGGCTAAAAACTTGGACCATGGTTGAGGATGTTAAATTGCTAGCTAATTTCACTACTGCTCAAAGTAGCAAATAAACAGTTTCTAAAGGAAGAACTGACTAAATATATACAAATCTAACAACCAAAAACAAAAATGCAAAAGACCTAACAACAAAAGAAAATAAACAAAAATAGCAAAGAGACCTTTTAATATGTGGGAAACATAAAATAACAGAACTCAGAATTTGAATCAAATATAGAGGTTGTATCAATAAATATACGTTGGCTTTACTCATCTATTAAAAATATTCCCAGCTTGACTGTTAAAGTAAAATCCAATTAGTATGAAGTAAAATCCAATCTAATTTACTATTAAAGTAAAATCCAACTTATATAGACTCTATAAAATAGAGACCTAAAGCAAAGATAGTCAGGTATTAAAAATCAAGAATGAAAATAATACATTAAGTAAGTGAAAATAAAAAGACCCCAGGGTCATGATCTTGATATTAGATGGTAAAATTCAATGCAGAGAAAAGAGCAAATGAATAAAAAACTTTGCAACACAAAAATCTATACTGGGCAATAAAGATAAAGCAAATATAAGTATCTGTAAGATAAAAGGTCATGGATTCTCATTAAGTAGAAATGATGAATAAGATAAATGATGGATAAGAAATAAACATAGGCAGGCAGATACTTTACGTTCTACCTTAATAAGAGTACATGGACTTTCATAACAAGTGTATATGGAACACTGTGTATATGAAAAACTGAAATTACATTAGGTTACAAACAAAAACTTTAATAAGTTCCAAGAATAACTGAAATAATATAAGCAGTACTCTTTGATTCCAAAGCAAAACAAATGTTTATTAATAACAAACAAAAACAAAAATTACCCTTTAAGCCTGGAAATTAAACTGTTTATTAAACAACTCTTGAATGAAAGGGAAAATAAAATGTGAAATTGCTGAATTTTTAGAAAATAAGGATAATAAAAGCAACATAGAATCTATGGGGGACAAAAGAATCTATGGGACATAACTAAAGCAGACCTTTGAGAAAACTCTTTGCATTGACTATATTATGAAATGAAAATAAACAATCTTAAAATCAATTCAAAAAGTGAGAGAAAGAATTACAAAGTTAACTGACTAAAGCAAAAGGAAGGTCTTAATAAAGCTAACAATATAATGATGAGTTAGAAAGTAGAACACTGGCAGAACCAATAAAAGAAAAATTTAAGCTAGTCTTTTAGGGAAAAGAACTGACAAAATAGAGAAACCACTAGCTGACCTAAGTTTTCTAAAAGAAGGCTACAGACACAAAATAAATTACAAGGTGGAAGTAACCATCAAGCCAAAGAAAAAAATTTAAAAATCATTAGAAACTACTTTGTCCAGTTCAATGCAATAGATTTGAAAAACTCAATAAAATGAATAACTTCATCAGATTTATTCACCAAAACTGACTCCAGAAGAGGTAAACAGTCAAAAGATACGAATTACTACAGAAGAATTCGTTTCCAGAAAGCCACTGGGTCCAGAAGATCTTGAAAGGGAATTCTATCAAAATTTGAAGTTTTAAAGATCAAATAATCCCAATGCTACTGAAACTTTTCAGAGCACAGAAAAGAAAATTTCCAAACCAGTTTTGTGAGACATGTGTAACACCGATAACAAAAACTTATAAAGACTACACAAAGAGACAATTTTATAC
The DNA here is from genome assembly GCF_022079265.1 of Lynx rufus. NCBI lineage: Eukaryota > Metazoa > Chordata > Mammalia > Carnivora > Felidae > Lynx > Lynx rufus. The sequence continues at coordinate 9,103,677 of NW_025814878.1, forward strand.
CAAATTTTCTTATGAATTTTAAAGCAAAAACAATAACCTTCATTCCTAACAAAAACACCTAATACCATAGAAATCCATAGAAACTCTTGGAATGTGATTATATAGGAATGAGGAGACTGGTGCCTACTTTGCTATTTTTACGATGTATTAGAGGTATTACTCAATACAGCTAGATAAGAAAAAAACACCTCAATGCTTAGGGATAGAGAGGAAGAGATAAAACAGTCTCTAATCTCTATTCATTCACAGATGGTATGATTACATATTAAGAAAGCCTATTGAAATTAATGGAAAAACTACTCTAAACAGTAAGTGAGTTCAGTAGTAGTCTACAGAAATAATATGTAAATATCAGATATCTACAGATGTGCAAACAATATGTACATTTATTTATATTAATATTATATATATATATAATAGCGAGGCATAATCTCAAAAATATGTGCAAAATATATATAAGGATACATGAAAACACTTCTGGAAAGATACATGAATATAATCTGAACACATGAGAGGCATACCTGTTCTTAGAAAGATTCAACCTCACAAAGACATCAATACTCCTTAAGCCCATTTATATTTAACATGATCCTAATAAAATTACCAAAAGTTTTTCTTTTGGAGTGCCACAAGTTAATGCTAAAGATCACCTGTAAGAAACCAGGGAGAATCACCTGTAACCCCCTGAAAAATCAGCAGGCAGCATTGGAAATACAGCCTGACCAGGATTAAAACCCAATCTGGAGCTGCCATAAATAAAGCTCTGTGATATTGATTCGTAAGTAGATAAACCATAGAAGATACGTAAAATTTCATAAAAGGACTTGTAAGTTTATGAAGAAATCAAGCATGTAATTAAGGATGCATCTCAAATCACATGAAAAAATAATTGACATTTTATAAACGGTGTTGGCAATACTGAAAAGTTATTTGGCAAAATATATAAAAATCAATCTTAATCGCACTGTATATCAAGATAAATTCAAAATGGATAGACCCAAGACATAAGAGTAAAAAGTACTAAAAGCAAGCAGAAGTATATAATTATAACAGAATATAATTTTGACTTCGGCACAAGGAAACCCTTCCAATAAGGTAAAAGATTAATGTACTTTTGTTATAAAACTTAACTTACAAAAGCTTTTTGCATGGCAAAATCCTCCATAAACACTTTAAAGGCAAATAAGAAACTGAGAAAAGATGTTGGCAATTTATACTGAGAAAAGCTAGTCTGTCTCTCACATACACGCAGCTCCTAAAAATCAAGGAAAAAACAAGCTGGTACAAAAATAGCCAAAAATGTGAATACACAGTTCACAGAAGAATAGATGAAAAGGCCTTTAAACATAAATAAGATGCTTAACTTTATTCAAAAATAAAAGGAAATGTAATTAAGACCATTCTGAGATACTTCTTACCTATCAGATTGGCAAAAATCCAAAAGTTTGACAACATATTCTGTTGGAGAGGCTGTGGAGAGACAAGGCCTCTTTTAAAAAAAAAAAAAAAAATTTAACGTTTATTATTTTTTGAGACAGAGAGAGACAGAGCATGAACGGGGGAGGGTCACAGAGAGAGGGAGACACAGAATCTGAAACAGGCTCCAGGCTCTGAGCTGTCAGGACAGAGCCCGACGCGGGGCTCGAACCCACGGACCGTGAGATCATGACCTGAGCCAAAGTCGGACGCTTAACCGACTGAGCCACCCAGGCGCCCCAAGACAAGGCCTCTTACACATGGTTGGTGGGAAAGCACAATGACACAGTTCCATAGGCAGTAAGTAAAATTTCAAATATCTAACAAATTTAGGTATGCATGTACCTTTTTTATCATTTATTTTATTTTATTTCATCCTAAGTGTACTCTTTGAATTCTATCCCCAATTTCCCCCATCCCCTCACACACCACTTGTCTGGCAACCATCAGTTTGTTCTCTATAACTGCTTGTTTCTTGGTTTGTCTCTATCTCCCTTTTTTTTTTCCTTTGCTCATTTGTTTCTTTTTTTTTTTTTTTTCCAACGTTTATTTATTTTTGGGACAGAGAGAGACAGAGCATGAACGGGGGAGGGGCAGAGAGAGAGGGAGACACAGAATCGGAAACAGGCTCCAGGCTCTGAGCCATCAGCCCAGAGCCTGACGCGGGGCTCGAACTCACGGACCGCGAGATCGTGACCTGGCTGAAGTCGGACGCTTAACCGACTGCGCCACCCAGGCGCCCCTGCTCATTTGTTTCTTAAATTCTGCATATGAGGGAGATCTTATGATATTTATCTTTTCTGACTTACTTATTTTGCTTAGCATTGTACATTCTAGCTCTATCCATGTTGTTGCAAATGGCAAGATTTCATTCTTTTTAATGGATGAATAATATTCATATATATATATATATATATATATATATATAAAATATCACACCTTCTTTATCCATTCATCTATCGATGGACACTTGGGATGCTTCCATAGTTTGGCTATTGTACATAATGCTGCAATAAACATAGGTGTGCAAGTATCCTTTGAATTAGTGTTCTTGTGTTTTGGGGGTAAATACCCAATACTGTGATTCCTGGATCATAGGGTAGTTCTATTTTTTTTTTTTTTGAGGAATGTCCATACTGCTTTCTACAATGGCTGTGCAAATTTGCAGTCCCACCAACAGTGTAAGAGGGTTCCCCCTTTTCTACATCCTTGCCAACACTTGTTGTTTCTTGTGTTGTTAATTTTAGCCATTCTGACAGGTGTGAGATTATATCTCATTGTAGTTTTGATCTGCATTTCCTTGATGATAAGTGATGTGTTTACATGTATCTTTTGACCCAGTAACCCCACTTCTAGGAATCTATCGCAAGGACAGACCGAGAAAAGTACAAAATGACTTATTCACAAAGTTATCTACTGTGGCCTTTTGTTGGTGTTGTCTATAGTATAAGTATGGGAAGAACCTACCTGCTCATCAATAAGGGATTCCACACAATGGAATATAAAACAATCACGGATAGGAATAAGTTCTTTATACACATACATGTCATAACTTCCAAAGCAATATGCAGAATATTATAAATAATAATTACTTTCGTATATGGGGTGGGGATATGAAGATATAGCTTCAAAGGTGCTCATTTTCTAATTTTATCCACCGAAAAGGCCTAGAAGTAATGGCAACTCAAAAACAGTGAATAAACCAAATGCCAAGATTGAGTTCCAGACACCAGTTTCTCTGAAACAAATGGGTGCTCCTTGTAGATAGAGTTGGCTCCAGCTCTGGGAAAAAAATTTACAAGACGAGATTGGGACATGTTTAAGGAGGCATCACAGATGAATGATTTATGCCAAAATGACACAAAAGTCACATGAAGGAACTCTATTAGCCCCAGACGGGACAATTGAAGCACCAAAGAAGGATAATAAGTCGATTGATACACATTGAATAAACAATACCCTACTAGCTCATAATGCCACTAAAAAATTCTCATGGGACATCACTGGAAGGAGCTAGGACAGCAGTTCCCTTGATGCGGCTGCTGCTGGGTGCTACAGCTCCGTGCCTTTTTACCACCAAAAATTTCAAAAAGCTAGTTTATATTTCCTTTCTCTCATTTTTCCTGCCCATCTTCTCTTATATACATTATACTTTCATTGAACGCACTGATACTCTGGTTGTTGTTGTTTTCCCACCTTTTTTACTAAAAATGTCCTCTTTAGGGGACAACTGTGATCCCTAATTAACAAATGCTTAGTCCCTTCCTCTTGGTTCTGTGCACCTCTCTGTGGTATTTGGCAAAATCACCACGTTGTTTTTTTTTTTTTTTTAAGTCATCCCTCCCTTGGAATCAGAGACTGAACTTCTGCTTCTCAAACTCTGCCTTAGCCCCAGGTTGGCAGGCTGGGATCTGTTTCTACTTACAACTCCTAAAAGTCAGCCTTTTAAGAGGTCTTCCCTCAGCCCTTCGGACACCTTCTTCTCCACCATCTTGCCTGCTTATCACATTCATTCCACGCTTTTAACTAAGGAGGTGACTCAAATCTTTTATATCCATCTCTCTTCTGACTTCCACCTTCCACCTTCTGACTTTCATCCCTGTACCTTGAACTCGACATGAATAAGGAAAAACACATCAGATCTCTCTAATACCTACTCTTTCCCCTGTCTTCCTAACTCCTATCCATAGCGCTGCCATCCCTTCAACGGCCAAGACCACAGATCTTGAAATCTTCTTCATCTCAGTGCTGCATGCTATACCCACAGTGGAGTAACGAGGGTTTGCTCAGGCTCTGCTCTCCTCAGAGGCTGAGGTGGATTCAGCCGTGGCCTCAACTGCTTGTCCTGACCAAACCCAGAGGATGTAGGAAAAGCCCTTCTCCACTCAGGAGTATGGAGTAAGTAACCGTTCCTTACCATCATAACATGTTTCTTGCATCTTGTTTTCCAATGATAAAGTCATGATGGATCTTAGAATCAGTGGCAATGAAAAGTGAAAAATCATGTAAACAGGTTAAGAAACTGATTCTCTACTGTGGTATAAAACCAAGGAAAATACTAATGGTATTTTTTTACATCTCTTTTCCATTTGAAAATACAGATTAAATAACAAATAGGAATATTTAATGAGTTAAATTGACTCTAGAAGCATCAGAACAGAAACTTTAACCTTATTCTTTGTAATAAGAGCCCACAAGGAGAAGTCAATAATACAGAAGAAGAAGAAGAAGAAGAAGAAGAAGAAGAAGAAGGGAAAGAGGAGGAGGAGGAGGAGGAGGAGGAAGATGAGGAAGATGAGGAGAGTGAGAAGGGGAGGAGAATGGAATGGAATGAGAGATCACAAGGTTATTAGTAAAGACAATTTTAACTCTTAACAGGACATGGAAACAAACATAGTGACTTCATTTACCCTGAAGCCAAACCTTGATGCACTCACAGAATTAAGAGCTGTCATCAATAGGAAAATATCCAAACAGTACTAATACCTTGACATAAGTAATATTTCAAAGGTGTGTAATCTGTGATCATTGACCTTGATAAACCTTTGCCAAAACCTCCTGCTGCCCTCCTGCCAGCTCCAAAAGAACCAACATAGGGAAAGATCTCATTTTTAGACATATCTACATCATAGAATATTGTAGGCAAGATAAATGTGTAGTAAGTATATTTATGCTAGCATGGGAATGTCAAGAGTGAATCAGTATATAAATGCAAGTGTAACCAAGGATTGATTTTTACTCGGAATCCATAATCATTAGAAACTGATGGAGGAAAATACACTAGACATGAATAAATTGGGGTGTGGTGGGGCCCGCTTACATCTTGTTTTTGCTTGCATTCGTTTGTATACTAATATTATTCTACCACTAGATAGCACATTCCCTGAGGACCAGTCTGCTGCTTATACATCCCTTTTTCTCATATCTTCCAGTATCATGCAGACCCCTGGAGACACGGTGGTACTCAATAAGTATGAGTTGACTTACACTGAATCCGAACTAACACAGACTTGAAGTTGGCCATCTTCCTTTATCATTGGATTTTTTTTTTAATTTTTTTTTTCAACGTTTATTTATTTTTGGGACAGAGAGAGACAGAGCATGAACAGGGGAGGGGCAGAGAGAGAGAGGGAGACACAGAATCGGAAACAGGCTCCAGGCTCTGAGCCATCAGCCCAGACCCTGACGCAGGGCTCGAACCCACGGACCGCGAGATCATGACCTGGCTGAAGTCGGACGCTTAACCGACTGCGCCACCCAGGCGCCCCGATCATTGGATTTTTTAATGGGACTCATGAAAATGAATAAGAATCTTTCCAATGCCAACTATGGAGAGGTATCTGTGATTAACGCAGATCTGAACAAGATTGCTTGATTATTCTTGTGTAGCATGTATGATTTAAATAATATTAAGACACTTTGAAATTAAACTTTTAGTTTAGAGTGTCTGACTCTTGATTTCTGCTCAAATATTTGATTATATTTTAAGTCAGTTAAGGTGATGTTTAATTGTTAATAACAAACGGCAAATACAAAAATAATGGGGCATGTAAAAATGTAAGAAGTCAAATTAACCTCCTACACAGGGTTAATTCTTAGGTTGGAATTATGCTTTTCCCTCTGGGGCAATTTTATATTGAGTGGATTTTACATTGAGTGCATCCTTACTGTTTACAGGCTTATTCCTCTTGAGAAATTAAAAATTTGCGGCCTAGCAAGGTTTATAATATAGTACTACTTAATTGTTTTTGTTTTTAAGGAGAAACCTTGGCTTGAATGTTTAGGGGTTTTTTTACCTTTTTCTTTTTTTTTTTTTTAATTTTTTTAATGTTTATTTATTTTTGAAGGAGAGAGAGACAGTGTGAGTGGGGGAGGGGCAGAGAGAGAGAGAGAGAGAGAGAGAGAGAGAGAGAGGCACAGAATCTGAAGCAGGCTCCAGGCTCTGAGCTGTCAGCACAGAGCCCAATGCAGGGCTAGAACTCACAAACCGTGAGATCATGACCTGAACCGAAGTCGGACGCTCAACCGACTGAGCCACCCAGGTGCCCCTTTGCCTTTTTCAATAGAACTCCTACAAATACTTTCATGACTTGATGGTCAAAGTGACTTTTCCTGAAATTATAATATGTGTGTGTGTGTGTGTGTGTGTGTAATATCTTTCCTGAGATATAATTTGCGTATCATATAATTAGCCCATTTAAAGTGTATAATGCAATTGATTTTTAGTCTAATAAATTCTTTGATTCATTTTCAATCACAGGTAAGCAGTAATAACAGCACTTTGGCTAATTTCTCCATTTTGTTTGGCCTCAACATTTCTCCTGTACAGTTTACAGTTTCATATTCCCAGGATTTTTCAGAATGCTAACTGCAAGACTTTTACATATCAGTCAATTGGCATCTGCTATTGAGTAATGAAGGGCTCAGAACTGGACAGGACCAATGGATTCAGCGTCAGAACATAAACCCTTTTCCCTATATTCTCATACCAGTAATGAGATATAGTATAGAAGACAGTCCAGTGCAGTACTGTACCGATTAAAGAAGCTCGATAAATGTTGGCTCCTTTTCTTTTCTCTTTTATCCAATTCTATAAAGTAGAGTGAAAGAAGTGTTATGAGCACATTTCTTGAAATACAAATGAGGCACACAGGCATGCAAACCAAAGCATACCTGGAGAGCTATGGAGGGAATCCAGTAAAGCTACCTGAGCAACTCAAAGGATCTCCTGCCCAAGACTGACTTTTCTGGTGGGTGGATCACTCGTTCCCCATGCACTGCACCTGCTTCCCCAGCTACTACAATGCCCCCAGCCCCTCCACGTGGCACACATTTTTCAGAGAGGAGAAAGCTGAAAAGGGAATATATAGGGAGGTCCTTCTCATCATACCCAAGAAACCTTTGGACAGATTACATTCTGAATTCATCAACTTATTTCAGAACTTTATTTTTTTACTCTTCCAAGTAAAAAATCTGCAAAGAACTTACATTGAGCTTTGGGCACTTAAGGGGCTCAGTCGGTTGAGTGTCTGACTCTTGATTTCTGCTCAGGTCATGATCCTGGGTTATGGGATTGAGCCCCATGTTGGACTCAACACTGTGTGGAGCCTGCTTAGGATTCTCTCTCTCTCTCTCTCTCTCTCTCTCTCTCTCTCTATCTCTGTCTCTCTCTCCCACCCTCCCTCCCTCTACCCCTGTCCCCCTCTCATGCTCTCTCTCTCTCTAAAAATAAAAATAATTTACATCAAGCCTTACACACACACACAAAGAGGCTAATTTTTCTAAAAAGCCAACATAAGTGTTGCTGGAAGCATTGTTTTATTCGCATGTTTTTATTTACATGTTTTTTCCTGAATTATTTACAGTAAACAGGCTAAAATGAGAATGTTCTTGTTTCTAGAAAAGACTTTTTCTTTTCCATTTCAAATGAACGTATCATCTGGAAACAGTCTGCTCTTTAGTAGAAGAGGCCAAATGTTCTCTGCTGCAGCAACCTGTTTTCCTCTGAAGGAACTTATTCCTATCCCATGCCTACAAGTAGAAGTTTCCGCCGTTTAATACTGTTTCCTACAGGCAAAGCCTCCTGATGCGGGAGCGAGGTAAAGAGCTAGATCAACAACCCTCTGGCCAGATGCTTGGTGAAGGGAATATTCTGCTGGTCCAATTAAGCTCTCCTTTTTAAATGCATGAATAGTTGTTTCTCTGAGAGTGAACGGGACTCAAAACTTGAGTGCTTTGGCTTCACTGAGAAATCCGCAAATATTTCTCAGAACTTGTTAGCACTGATGGCGCCAGGGAAGCAGAATTAGACTGTCCCTTGGAAACCGGATAGTCTTAACTGAACACGCAATTTACATTGTTTCCTCTAACACTATGTCTGCCTTCCAGCGATAGTAAACTTCGCTCCTGCAAGAACAAAGAGACCCCACCAGAAATGATCTATGTTGAACACTTTTGCTTCTGTTTTCCGTCTATGTTTTTCCAATGCCAGCACTCAAGCAGGACTAAACGAAGAGATGCATTCCTAGTTGACACAGAGGACATATTTTGTGTCTTCTGGTGCCAAAACACACCAGAGGGTTAGGTGCTAGAATGGAAAATAGTTCTCTCCATTTCCTGATGACTTTCGCAGGCATTCTTATTATCTTTTAACTTTCCTCTTGTAAAACACCCCCCCACACACGCACACGCAGCACGAGAAATTACTGGGTTCTTTATTTATGCCTTATAATAACTTTTATTTCTTGGTTTTCACAGGCAGAGACAACTGCATTAAGTGCTTGGAACTCACTGCTGCGGGACACAGGGAAGAACTGGAAACTGTGGGAAGGCTAAGCGCGCCAGGGGTAAAATTAGCCTTCAAGCATATGACTACCAGGAAAGCTCAGAACTACCAGAATCAAGATATCATGGGTTGTCATCAGGGAGTAAATCAAGCAATAACTCTTTTTGAATAGATGCAAGATAGGAAATATGTCTGCTGTTCACAAATGTGGGATGGCAACCCAGCAGGTTTTTATACTCCTGTAATCGCTACACCCCCATTTGCCAGTACTAACATCTGAGTAATTACAAGGAAAGACTGCGGTAAATTTTATCCTCCTGATGGCCTTGCAAGGCACAAGGTTTGAGAGAACAGGACATAATCGCAATCAATCACAGATAAACCCTGTCTCTGGTTAACAATGGGTGACTGGACTGTGTGGGACTTCTGGCTTTCCCTTTTCCCTGTTTGTATGCAGATGTAAACAGCCTATGGAGGCGGCTGGCTTTTCCCAGGTAGTGTCACAGAGCTGGAGCAAACACTGAAAGGAGGAAGCTAAGACTCGTTTTGTGCTTACCTGCTGTCAAACAGCTTTGAAATTTAGAGACTTCCTCATTTTGTCACAAAAAACGTTTGCTGTGTGCACCACGATGGGAAAAGAGCAATGGGGAGATCGGAGTGATGTATACTAATCAGAGAGGTGAATGTTATCAAAAGGGTTAGGAGCCTGCAGGTAAAAATATACACTGTGTTCTCAGCTGTCACTCAAAACCATCTTGCAGATGTATGAAACATCAAATGGGCTCCTCATCACATATTTTTTACTGTGATGCACAGATCAATGTCATCAGAGGGAGCCATCACTCCAACACACAGGCTAATTTAATAATACTGAAACTTCATAATATTTAGGTGCATGTTAATTAGAAAAGTGTAGAAAATTTTATAGCATATATCATATTTTATTTTTTATATTTTATATTATTTATATAATTTACATTTATTTATATACTCTTCTGATTACCAAGATGTGCCTGAGTGTATTTAAATGCATTAAGCTCTTGAGTTTACTGGATGGCGCGTCTAGTTATGGGAAAAAATGACAATAAGCTTATCCCCATTTGGAATTTAGAAGTCCTAGAACAGGTTGATGGAGTATAAGCAGAAGCGTAAGCATATTTAGTAATTTTACAAAATCCTTTCAAAATAGATGGATATTAATTTCTGTGCAGTCTTTAGGGGACAAAGCCAGGAACTGATGAGTAGTAATGAATGAGAAGTGAGTGAGTTTGATGATAAGAACAGCTGAAATGCGCATCAGAAGATGTAGATTCTATGGACTGTCACGAGCCTCCCGGGTGACCTCAGCCATTGCGGTTAACAGACACTTAGCTGGGAATCATAGAAGACCCTGTACATTGGAGGGAATGAGAAGGTGAACAAACTCTGGTTCTTCTGCCCACAAGAGGCGTATGAGCTGGTGAGGAAGAGAAGACACACAATCACAACATACACGTGGCAGACCAGAACTAAGAACAGACCACACAGAGGGAGAACTGAGACCAAGGAAAGGCCCCCTTCACCTACAGAGGGAAGAGTGTGAAGGAGAATTTAATGGAAAGTACCATCCGAAATGAGCCATAACAAACAAATGTTTGACAAGGAATCCTGAAGGTGGAGGACCTTCAGAAAAATGTGAAGAAAAACTGCAAGAAAAGCTTTGAAGTGTGAGGCCAAATTCAGTACCCAGGTGTTTTTAGCCTGGACAAGAGCTCGCCAAAGTCACCGAATCCTCAGAACTGCCTTTTGGACTCATGCTCCCTGCCCTTCCTCATTTACAGCATTTGACTGGCGTTATAGAAGTTTGTGTTGAAAGAGTCATAATAAGAGAGCCATAGTTATCAAGATAAGAAGTCTAGACCATTTCTTCTGTGGAACAGGAAGAGCCAATTAAAGCTGAGTCAGAAGGCATCAGGATCATAGCTGTACCTTAGAAAGAAATCTGGGGTGGCAATGTGGGGAACAGAATGAAAGAAAGAGGGGTAGTGGTCAAGAGAGGGAAATGGTAGTGGAAAAACAATAATCTGAGGAAGGGACAATGAGAACCTGTGCAGAGGTCACACAGGCGCAGAGGGATTGAGACCAAGGGGAGGTATGGATTTCAGAAACAATGCAGAAATGACTTGATAGCTGGATAACCTGGTGGGTGGGAGGAGTAGAATCCATGATTAATTTAAACTTTATGGCTTCAGTGTCCAGGTGATTGTTGATGCCGCAAATATAGAGAATAAAGAAAAGGAACAAAATGGATAAGGGAGATAATATATTCAAGTGAGGGATATGGTAAGTCTGAAGAGCTTACAGGGCACTGAAGGAGAAAAGTCTAGAAGAGTTGTTCTCAACCAGGGTCAATTTTGCACCTTCCCTCCTGCCACCCACGGGGCACGTTTAGAAATGTCTACAGACACTTTGGGTTTTAACATTGGGGAAGAGGGGCATCACAAGCCTCTAGTAGGTAGGGTATGGGGTGCTGCTAAGCACCCTAAAATGTCCAGGACAGCCCCGACAAGGAAGAATGAACCCCCTAAAAATGCCAGTAATGCAAAAGTTGAGAAATCCTGGTCCACAGGAAGTGAGAGCTTCAAATCTGGAGTTGAAGGAAGTAGGAACGGAGGGAGATGAGAACTTTCGCGCAGTAAGCATGCACTTTCTGCAGCAAAAGACTTGAGAGAAGATTAACCACAATGAGAGTGCATGGAAAAGGAAGAGAAGCAGGTGGCTGACAAAATCCTAGGCAATGCCATCACCTAATTAACTGAGTTCTTTGGGGTGAGGTGATGTCAAAAACACTTTCATATTCATTTTTTTAAGGAAACCCTACCCTGAACTCACAACCCCAAGATCAAGAGTCGCATGCTATACTGAGTAAGCCAGCCAGGCACCCTCAAACCCTTTTATATTTAAAACACAGCGTCATGGGGCGCTCCGGTGGCTCAGTCGGTTAAACGTCATGATCTCACAGTCCATGAATTCGAGCCCTGCGTCAGGCTCTGTGCTGACAGCTCAAAGCCTGGGGCCTGCTTCAGATTCTGTGTCTTCCTCTCTCTCTCTGTCTCTCTGTCTCTCTCTCTCTCTCTCTGTTCCTCCCCTGTTCATGCTCTCTGTCTCTCAAAAATAATAAATAAATGTTAAAAATATTTAATAAATAAAATGCAATATCCTGATGCCTGTTTTCATCAAGAAGATAGATAGGAATGAAATGGGGGATCATGGAGCAGATCAGTTATGAACATCCCAAAAAATTCAGCATTGAAGATCCACCCCAGTATGTAGCAGGGAAACAATGTATGTGGTCTGCCAATTTGTTATAACTTAGTCACATAACCACATGACTGTACACAAGAAAGTTAAGAAGAAAATTGGAGGAGGAGGAGGAGGAGGAAGGCAGGGGGAGGAGGAGGAAGAGACGGATGAAAAGAAAAGAAAGAAAAAAGAAACAAAGGAAAACAAAGAAGAAAAGGGGTGGCAAGGGAAAAATGGCAAGATAAGAGAGACAAGGGGAAGGGAGGGAGGGGAAGGAGAAGGGTAGAGACAACGCTAAGAGACTGACAGGATACGGAGTAAATGCAGGTCTACCCCGGCCACCCTCAATAATTCTGTGAAACTGTAAAATGGGAATACATTCCACCTATAGCAAAATCTGCTTCTTGAACAGGGTCATCACTATTTTTCAAAACATACATAGCGCAAAATGACAGAAGAGTAACCAACACTCGTACAATTCTCCAGGACTTCAATAAATTGTGCTGCAACTCTGCTCCAGAAGGCTGAATGAGGGTAGGGAAGCCTCGAGCGGGACAGGCGACGGGGAGGTGGTGTCAATGCTCCAAAGCAAAGGAATGTGGAAGGATGCATCACAGGCAACCTTGGAGTGCTGACCAGAGACAAAGGAAGTCTGCAAGAAACAGAAGATGGTCCTTTCCCATTCAAACCATTATGTGGCCTGCATATACAGGTAGGCTTGGAAACCAACCAAAGGAGACATCACTGGCCATGAAAGAGGACGAAGCACATGAACACAGGAGAGAGGTGGTATGAGTGTTGAGCCAGATACACGTTTAATTCCAATCTTGGCTCCACCATTAGCTAGTTTGATGCTGTTTGCAAGTAGCAGAATGGCTCTGAAACTTAGCTCCTTTCTGGTAAGCTTCCCAAGCGTGCTGTCATGATCAAAGGGCATCATGTATGTAAAGCACTGAACTTGGAGTTAGACATTATTCTACAGCAGCTACCACTGATGGAGGGACTCCCCTTCCATCAGTGGTAGCTGCTGTAGAATAATGTCTAACTCCAATTTCTCTAAGCAATGACAAAAAACAGACCAATAGGACCCACGTTCTAAGTCAACCCAAAATAGAACATGTTAAATAAGGTAACACATTTGAAAACTGAAACCTTCGCTTTTGAAAATGAGCAAGTAACTTTTATGAATTCACAGCAATGAGAGTGGCCTTTGGAATGCTGGTCAAATTTCCTCTTTTAAGTGATTGAAAACTCAGAAGGAAATGAAAGGTTATTGTAGTTTGGATGTATGTGGGCCAAAAGAAACTTTAATTAAAAGGAGGCTATTTATTTCAATTTTTTAAATGTATGTAACACAAGATTAAGGTGGAGTTAGAAAATTCTAATTCATAATGAAGTTATATAGATGTGCGTATGTACACACACATACTTATGTGTATACACATACATACATTTTATATGTATATGCATGCACACAAATTATATATGTACACATTAGGAACAACAGAGCTCCTCTGAGGACGCTGTTACTGATGTGTAGCGTCATCTAAAAGATGTTCGGCTAGAGATATCTAGCAGAAAGTTGTCCTTAGCTTTCTGTGAACCTGACTAGACTACATCTCCCAAATTCATCCCTTTGTAAAGAAAACATATTGGATAAAGTTCTCGAGTGCTTCGTGGAATACTGAATAAAAGAGCTTCGGGAATAAAGGATGTGCTTCCCCCAAGCTCCATCCAGGCCACTTACCTGTCCAGGAGCAAGTTGGGAGCAAATAGGAGCTTCCCTGGATGCTCCATGGAGCGCCAGACAAGTCCAATCATCAGGATCTCTAGCCAGGCACATTCCAGAAGGTGAACCTGATCGTGGAGGCTCAAATCAACAAAGCCTAGAACAAGACAAGGAAAACCCTGCTGACTTAAACTGAAAAGTCATTATTAGTGAAATGAGAAAATCAAGGATTTGAGCTCGTGAGGTCTATTTTCTAGTAGTATGACATGTAATGGAAGCACACTTGATAGGAAAGTCAAGGTTTTTTTCAAACCTAGCATATCAATGAACTCTAATGTAACATTAGCTTTCTTAGTGCCTTAGCGTCACATCTATAGACAGGTACTACCTTGTACAACCCTCTTAGCTTTCTATAAAGTTCTGTACTTAAATAAAACTGAAATCTTAGACATCTTTTTTTCACTTAGACATTTCTAATAGCCCTATGTGATTACTGCACTTCATTTCTGATTCAGTTGAAGATATTTAGGTACAAGAAATTTAAACAACTTGCCTAAACCAAACAGGCATTGGAACACAGGCAGGACCAAAATCACTACATTTCTATTTCTTTGCTTCACTACTAAGCCATGCTCTTTTTTTTTTTTTTTAACACCATGTAAAAGGAAGACTAATGAAATAGTGTGTGTAAATAAATAACGTGAGGGAGAATGAGTCAGAGGAATAAAGGTGACATTATAATTACTTCTGGTAATAAATACTAATGTGCCCTTGTTTTCTAAAGGCTTTAATGGGAGATTAAAGCTTTTCCTAATCATCACTGACAATAATGGTGGATGCCTCATGATAACACCAACAACAACGAGGAGGAGGAGGGGGAGAAGGGGTAAAGAGGGAGGAGGAGGAGGAGGAGGAGGAGGAGGAGGAGGAAGAGAAAGAAAAGGAGGAAAAGGAGAAGGAGCAGGACAAGGAGGAGGAGGAGGAGGAGGGGGGAGAGGAGGAGAAGAAAAAGAAGACCAATTTATTGTGCCATGACTATGGTTTTGAAGCCATGCTAACTATTTCCTGAATAATTTTTTAAATCTTTATTAATACAATAACTCTAAGAGGTAGAAACTGATGGGAATGCCCTTTTACAGAAAAGAAAACAGATGTTCAGAGAGCTTATATATTTGTTAAGATCAGAGATGGGACTATAATCTCCAGAAGCTGTGCCCTTGATTACAACTGATACTACCTCTTATGAGCTGCAATTAATTGTAGAATTTGGATCAAATACTAAATAAACTCAACCACACAAATCAAGATCCACCAGAGTGACAGGCATTAAATGAACAAAATGACCATAAATCTTGCTGCCTCCCAAACCAGCTCCCAGACCTCTTGCCCTGAGGTATCACATCAGGCTATTTCCTTCCTCTCTCCCTCTGCCTTCATCCCTTTGTTCTCACTCATCCATGAGACTGGCTCTAGAAACCCCTTTTCTGGTGTCCTCTTATTTTTTCTATTATTACACTGTTGTTAGTTATATATTATGTTTATTAAACAGCCAAAACCTAAGTTTATTTATGTAAGCAGTCAAGGATGGATGGTTTGCCAACTGGATGTTTTCTCTTGGGTGTCTTGGAGCTATCACAGGATCAGCATTAAACAAGTAGCTCATTTCTGATGCATGGAAGAACCACTCTTACCGCTAAATAGGTGACAATCCACATAGAGAAACCCCAACTAGAGAAAGACCTCAGAGTCTATGCCTCCTCCGAGCCATCGTTCCATAATCAAGCCTCACCGATTCTATCTTTCAAGTAACACTAAAATTCTTCCTCTCTTTTCTATATTTCCAATGTTACTATTTTAATTTAATTCCTAAGAGTCTCTCACCTTTCTGTCTGACTTTTGTAACTTAAGTTATTTTGAGACTTACCCATGGTCTTGCATGTATGAATAGTTGATTCTTTTTATTGCTGAGTGGTATTCCATCGCATGGATATACATGATAAATAAAAATACAATGTACATATCCTTTCATTGGACTTTTGGGTTGTTTCCAGTTTGGGGTTATTACAAATAAAGCTTTTATGAGTAGTCTATGTACTACTTCCTTGTATGAACATAGGCTTTCATTCTTCTTGGGTAAAGATTTAAGAGTACAATGGCTGGATCATACAGATCTACAGGTATATGTTTCATTTTCTAAGAAATTGTCAAACTGTCCATTTCGCTTCCAATCCAACAGATTGAACACAGTTCTTATCTTATCCAACAGATAAGAACACAGTTGTTCCATATCCCCCCTGATACTTGGTATAGTCAGTCTTCTTAATCATAGACATTCTAGTAGATGTACAGAAGTATCACAGTGGCTCTGTGGCTGTAATTTGCATTTCCCTAATAACTAACGATGTTGAGCATCTTTTCATGTGCTTCTAGCAGATCATTACCATACATGATATTCATGTTAATTATGCATATATCTGTAAATCCTGCTAGATTGTGTATTCATTAGGAGAACCAGATGCATGATCCTATCAAATTCTGCTTTTTAAAGTCCAAATTTATTGCACCTTTTCCAACATCAATCAACCATGCCACGGCCCATAACAGGGTAGACTTTACCAGAGCAGGTGTCTTCCCATTGGAAAGAGTGGGTTTCACTCACATACAGCAGGGCCTGCAACTGGAGAGAAAGTGGGTAGCTTTGTTCATTACACAAACAAACAAAGAACAAAACTAAAAGATGAAAAAACAGTGTGTTTCAGAAAAAAAAAACTTCTGAAAAGAAAAAGGAACAGGTATGTCTACAACCTGCAGCCATATACCCCCAGAGTGCACTGGGTCAAAATGGACTACCTTAGTTCTGGAAGAAACACTGCCTGAGGTGACAGGAAATGTTTCTTTTTCTCAGTACCCAAAGTCTGATGGGATAAACCGACTCCAGTGGGCAGTACTTAAAAGGAAAGCTCTCAAGGAAGTTTTAATTCCCTAAGATTTTACCCCAATCTTTTGGGTGAAGTCTCATAATAGCAATGCAAATGACACTGTAAATTAAACTCACTTTCAGAAATGTTGACATTCGAAAGTGATGTCATTTTTCATGACATTCACTGTTTTATATGGGGAAAAATACAACCATGTGATAATGTCACCCATGATGACACCTACACCACATTATCCGGTAACCTCCACAAACCTCAAAAAATCCCACAGGATGAGATTTGGGAGTATCTTGGGAGAGAACTGCAGCTGGCCACAAAACCATTCGATTTTGGAAAACCAGAGGAGTGTTCTCTGGTAGCAACCTTACATATTAAGCTGAATCATACTTTTTAATTCTCACTTCGAAACTTCAGTGCTACTTAAGTCTGACAGTTTTAGTGGTCTTTTGGGAACCTCAGAAGCTCACCATAGCCATTTGTACCACACAAGTCTGGCAATTATGAAATCTGTCTGAAGTATGTCTGTTAGTAACAGTTTTCAGTCCGAGCCCAGCAGAACTGCTGGGGCCTTCTGTTGAGATGATACAGACCTCTCAAAAAGAAACAGTCTATTTAATTATCTTTCCCAGCTATGCATATTGCCCGTGGACAAGGGTTATTGTATCTCTTGCACAGTATCCTCTGCAAGTTCCTGGGGCAGGGGCGGGGGTGAGGGTGCAAAGAAGACTATCAATCGACCTTCTCGATGAACGTGAAGGCTACTGAAGACTGTCCATTAAAGACTCTCAATTCATAACCAATGGAGAAAAATAATGTACTCAATCCCAAACAAAATTATATTGTCTATGCATAGACATCAAGTTTCAACCCTTGGTTATTTTCCATATAAACAAGAAGGATGATCTAATGTGCCATTTTAGGTGGATCTGATATAAAAATTTAGAGGCATTCAACAAAACCTTCCTTGAGCACCTGAAAGTGATGGAAGTATGAAGATGGAAGGGAGCAGCATCTATGCGATATGAATAGAGGCATCGGTGACAGGTCTTAGGACAGGTGACACAGTGAGAGATGATTCACCCCCCATCACTTGGGGACTTCCATCTTAGTGACAGTGGACAGTGAGAAGGCGCCCTGGGCCTGCGAATTCCACGTGACTGCAACAGAAAGCATAGCTAAAAAGTAGTAACAATGGATTGCTGAGACCAAAGGAAATCAGATGCAAGGAAATCTCATTTTATAAAATAAAATTTTTTCATGTTTACTTATTTATTTTTGAGAGAGAGAGAGAGAGTGCACAAGCAGGGGAGAGGCACAGAGAGAGGGAGACAGAGCATCTCAAGCAGGCTCTGCACTGTCAGCCAGGAGCCCAAAGCAAGGCTCAAACTCATGAACCATGAGATCATGACCTGAGCCGAGACCAAGAGTCAGACGCAACCAAGGCACCTGGGAGCTCCTATAAAATAAAATTTAAAAAAGAAGCAAACATGGGTCTGTTTCTCTAGCCTGCATTCACAGGCCTAGTAATAAAGTATCTGGAGATTGGGTTATACTGGAAACAGACAGAAATGCCTCAACTCCTACTTTCCACCCACTATGTGGACAGGGACCTAACGAAGTTGAGGGAGGTCTCTTTTATGAAGAAATAGCCTCCCTGTCCATACAACAAGTCCATCATCTCCAGCTTCATCACCACGTAAAGACATTCCTGCCTAACTAAGAAAGATTTTTAAACTTTCAAGATTTTTAAGGAGCTCATGACATGTCCTCCTCCTTCCCTTGGGCCTCATGAGATCCTAAACCCTCTTCCCCACTCTGCTGGAAACTGCTGGACAAGTTACTTAATTTGCCTTGACACACAGGAGATCTTCACCCTCCCTGACAGGGTATGACAAGGCTCTTAGAAATCACATTGAAAAGTGTGCTGAGATCCTTAGGCAAAATGACTGATATAATATGAATGCTTGTAAAGTTCCTCACTGTGGTGGAGTAAAAGGTAAGTCACAGTGGCTCTTCAGTACAGGCATGAGAAAAAATAAGCACTACCGTAATTATATTTCCTATTTCCATGGGATAAATCTATAGAGATGCAAAGTGAGGTAGAAACCCTGTGGAAGAAAAAAGGCAACTTCTCCATGGCTGCATTACCTACAAAACCAGAAGCCAGGTGGTTGGTTCCCTTAGTAAATCCACTGGAAAAAAATAGTTTCCTGACCTTCAGAAAAAATGAATCATGTTCTCAGTCATATGATGACCCCAATGCTCTCCAAAATGTCACTTATGAAATTGCCTATTGCATTTTTTTTGTATTGCTTTAACGCAATGGAAAAAGATTTAAATAATTCTTCTCTTCCTCTGGATGCCAAAGATTCAGTGAAGAAGAAGAAGAAGAAGAAGAAGAAGAAGAAGAAGCAGCAGCAAGAGGAGAAGGAGGAGGAGGAGGAGGAAGAAGAAGAAAGAGAAGGAGGAGCCAAAGAGGAGGAGGATAAGGAGAGGAAGTAGAAGGAGGGGGAGGAGGGTGGGGGGAGGAGGGAGAGGGAGAGGGAGAGGGAGGAGAAGAACGGGACATGACACTGTAGCATAAAGACAGCTACAAGCTCAACAAAATTTGGGATTTCTGGGAGAAAGCCTATAGAACAGATAATACCAGAAGAACCTAGATCCCAGTTCAAATGCTAAGCAGTCTTCATGCCCTCCATTTTGTAATTTTTTCTCTTTTTCTCCAGAAAATGGAAACTTGATGCCATACTATGGACATGTACCCCCATGGTATGACCTCCAGCCTCCAAATCAAATTTTGGATTCTCTTTTTATGCAGTCTCATTATAGAGAGACCCATTAAAACTGTCATTCCCATTCTATAACCCTTTAAGCTGTATCCAGTAACACACAAGCACTGAAAAATTCTTTTTTAGGAAATGAGCATAATCCATTTAAATACTGTCATGCACCACTCTTACCAAATTTATGCCACTGTGACAAAGTAAAATAAATGGCAATAGGTTATCATCATTTAGAAATACTGAATCACAACGCAAGAGCATGGGTCTCCCCCCCCCCCCCCCCCGCAGCAAGCCCTACATCACCACATTTGTGTGTATTCCAGCTTTCCTCCGCTATAATAAAGACAAGTGTGCATAGGCCACCTTCTAGCACAATACCACTTATCCCATCAGTGGATTAGCATGCGATCACCATACTAATAGACATCCACCTTGCCAACACCAAGCTGACACTTTCTTGAGGCCACAACAGCTCTTGATCCTCAGGCATGATTATGGGGTATTTCCAAGTCACCTCCCAACGTGGGACTTTTGACTGGAAGGTATACTCCCTAGCCCATCCTCCCAACAGAATGAGGAGGAGAGAAGTAATGAAAAGAGTATGAGTCGAAAAGTCAAGTGGACCTGGCTTGAAATTCGTCTGTGGCTCACGGCCAGTTACTTAAGATCTCTGAAAGTTCTTGCCATCTGTAAAATGCAGATGGACCGACCTACCACTTTGGGTTATTGTAAAAATTAAAGAGTTGGCAGATGTCCCAGAGTAGTGGAGCTGCTACTCAGTGAATATTCGTTCCCCTTCCTATTCATCCCAACAGGCCTGAACTTTTTCCCAACAGAAGGGAATATGACTTATGCAAAGCACCAACATTAAAATATTTTAGATTTAGAGCTTCAAGCTTAAATTGGGCACTGTGTGTTTGCCCTAAGTCATGTTGTTTTCTGTTTATATTTTCCTTTTTATTTATATACAAAAATAACCTAATAAAAAGGATAAAAGGCTTCCTGGACATCAAACAGCTCTTACAAAACAACATTTTCATGATTTAAAAGTGGAGGGAACAAGAGCATGTGGATTGTATTTCTCTTAAAGTACATATGTGAAAAAATGCAAAAAGAAAGCACGTTTGGGGTTTTATTACGCACAAAGCATTTCAAGATGTTTAGCAAATCCGGAACGCAGCTGTATTTGTACACCCCCAATATAAATGGTCAATGGTTTTCTACTGAACTCGGAAGACATGCACACTGTGTTTGCTGCTCCTTATTTGCCTTGAGAGAGAATGAAACTTGCCCTGTGGTGGCTATACCTGCCTTGGGAAATAAAGCAGTCTCGGGGCCACACTAAGCAATAAAAACCAGTGGTACATGAAGAACTGAATGTGACAAATTTGATATTGTAAAAATATGTCACATTTAGCATAATTGACAGCCAATTAGGGCAGAGACTGGAAAATTCAGGGCAGAGTTTTAAAAGTAAACAAAAGTAGTGCTGTTTACAATCAATGGTGTAGATCTCGAATGCCCCTTATTAAGATAAGCATATGTTGAAAACTACAGATGATGAGGTCATGATATCTATATAAATCCACAAACTTTCCAATCTTGACTTCTACAGCCTGACAAGGGCACCATGTTTTGACACAATATAATGAAGACATTTTTTACATCATTACCAATTCAACTGATGTTGGGCTTTGACTACCATCTCCCACACTACATTTAAGGAACTGCACTCCTTATAACACTCCCTTTGAAAAATTATTAGGCTTACCCATGGAAGTGTATTCAGATTCCAAAATTTTCTAGCCATTTTTTTTCCTGCTCTCCATGCTTCTAGGTGTGTATTTGTGTGTGTGATACATTGCAGCTATATTTTACCTACCTACAAATATTTGATTAGTTTTGAACATCAACACATAGGATATGAAAAGGTAAAAAGGCAATTATAGAACTTCTCTGATTAGAAAGAAAAGTAGAGCTATATTGAAAAGCACCTTAGTGTCTTAAGGTTTAGGATTATGTATTGTCACGTATGTAAAATAATTACAATACAAAGAAGGAAATTATTCTTGACCTTAAATAGGAACCTCATAAAATATTTCCCTTAACCTTTATTTAGCAATTTCATTGATAACACACTTTAAATGGCCAGATACATATTTCCTTATTTTTCCGAGGCTGGATATATCTTAATTGTGATCCTAGCAAGTATACACTGTGAAATGGTGAATAATTTCTGTTTAAACCTTATGTTGTTGTTTTTTTTTCCAACGTTTATTTATTTTTGGGACAGAGAGAGACAGAGCATGAACGGGGGAGGGGCAGAGAGAGAAGGAGACACAGAATCGGAAACAGGCTCCAGGCTCTGAGCCATCAGCCCAGAGCCTGACGCGGGGCTCGAACTCACAGACCGCGAGATCGTGACCTGGCTGAAGTCGGACGCTTAACCGACTGCGCCACCCAGGCGCCCCTATGTTCTTGTTTTTGAATATGTCATTGCATCTTTGGTAAAGGGGTGTATGAAGCTATTGGATTGTATCCCTCATGCATTCATTTACTTGGAAAATTTCTCTCTAAAGTTAATAATAGGAAAAGGATTTTCTCCCCTAAAGGACTGATGCGTTTGTTTTGATGGTAACTAAGAAGAACAGAACTTACTACAAACTGCACGAAGCCCTACTGTCAGGAATCCCAGATATTAACACAATATTCAAAGGCAATAAGAATTTTACCTACTCTCTGGGAAAATTACTGTCTTACTCCTACTTTTTCTGACCTTGCTTTTGACTGTACTATTGAATTATAAGGCCCTTCATATCAGGCTTTGCCAAATGGATAGAGGAATAAATCATTAAAATATATATGCTTGTTTTCACACAGACATAATGATCCCTCCCCCTTTTTTTCTCCATTTAATAGTAAACACGTTATGTGATGACAGATGAGGAAGTGGTTTGTGAGAAGAGAATTAATCTCACAACTATATCTGACTCCAAAAAGAAAAATAAGTCAAAACTTTCAGATATAAGATCAGACGTGGGGATCAAAAAGATATGTCCCTCACAGAAAACAAAGCAGATGGCGACTCTACCTTGTTACCAACCCCCATCTGTATTACACTCAGAGCCTTAGTTTATGAAGAGATGGTTGTCATGACAATAAGCATTTGAGAAGAGTTCTGGAGAATCTGATGGATTGAAGAGTGTCTCCTAGCTTCCCAATTTTTGAAACACACACAAAAAAACCCATCCTCCCCCCCCCATCCACCAAATAAGCAATTCTATTACTTCTTGTATTGGCTATAATTATTCTCTCTTGCCAGTATACATTTTTGTATTCTCTCATGTCAAAATCCTCCTTGGAAGGACAGGAAAGCTCTTTACTCTGATACAGTACAGCTTGAAGGTAAACTAGTCTTTTATTTTTATTCAGCAAGGGCAACTGTATTAACTACAGCTTAATTTTTTTTTTCCCCTTACAAGCTCAGAAAAAAAATCAATTTCGGCTTAAATGGAAAGGGGGGGAGGGAAAGTAAAAGAAATTACTTTCCAGTTTCTGAGAGTAGATTGCAAACTAAAGAAGGAAAAAAATTAATAAACTATAAAGTAAAGTACTTAAGCCTGTCCTTTGACGTGCTCGGCAAAAGCACAGGAAGGCCAGCACTGAGGAGCGGTGCTGGGTTCGCTCATAAAGAGCATGGACTGGCTATGTTTGAAAAGTCAACAAGCACTTGTACCTTGGAACATACATTTTTTCCTGTCTACCTAGAAGCACACCTACAGAAGCATTTCAAATCCTATTGTCATCAGTCTGAGTTTTCCGGATAACTATGCTCCCGGGAAACACTACAAATGTCAACACAAAGAGGAGAGGGAAGGAGTCAATTCTTTTTAAGCAAGTCCCTCAAACAAATGGACAATGATGATTCCCTCCTACCTCCACCCTGCCTAAGCCCCTCAACGAAACCCAAACTGATGATTATCTTACAGTTTTAAGGACTGTATTCTGACATTCACACACACACAAGCACTTGCTAGAGGAATACCTGTTATTGCCAATGACCCAGAGACGTCTATTTCTGGAATGAATTAGGAGCACAAAATAGGCTTATTCTCTCACTGTTACACTTAAATTCAGAAGGTTAAAATGAGAGTCTTACAAGGCAAAAACTCCAAAAAGTAACACAAATGCTGAGTATCAAGTCACAGAACAATACTGCCTCTGAGAAACTGGAGGCCAAGGTACAGGACCTCATACGAAGGCAGCCCCCAGTCTGAGGTCAGTGAGGACCTGAGAGTCTCACAAACATATGGGGGATATATTTAGAAAAGTTTGCTTCTGGGGCACCTGGGTGGCTCAGTTAAGCATCCGACTTCAGCTCAGGCCATGATTTCTCAGTTTGTGGATTTGAGCCCCGCGTCAAGCTCTGCGCTGACAGCTCAGAGCCTGGAGCCTGCTTCGGATTCTGTGTCTCCCTCTCTCCCTGACCCTCCCCGACTTGTCCACTCTCTCTCTCTCTCTCTCAAAAATAATTTTTTTTAAGTTAAAAAAATTTTTTTAAATAGAAAAAAGTTTGCTTCCTCCCTTCCAGTCTCCCCACAGTTTCCTACGTCTCACATTCTTTCCATTAACCTACATAAATTTCGGCCCCAGAGAGAACAAACAAAAAATAAAGGAGATAATATAAAAACAGGGAGGGGGACAAAACAGAAGAGACTCATAAATATGGAGAAAAAACTGAGGGTTATGGGGGGGGGGTTGTGGGGGGGTGGGATAAATGGGTAAGGGGCGCTAAGGAATCTACTCCCAAAATCATTGTTGCACTATAAGCTAACTAATTTGGATGTAAATTAAAAAAAAATAAAACATAAAATGAAAGAAAGAAAGACAGAAAGACAGAAAGACAGAAAGACAGAAAGACAGAAAGAAAGAAAGAAAGAAAGAAAGAAAGGTTTTTTCAGCCTCTTCCATCCCAGATCTGAAGTCAGTCAACACTGACCTTATTCACACCATTGTAGAGAAAGACCATAAAGAAATTAGAAAGTCAGACACTATTTTCCTTTAAGTCATGGTAAACCCTTTTTATAAGCACAGCAGATCTGGCCAGACAATTAAATAACCATGCTAAAAATAAAGTGGGTAGCTAGGAGAACCTATAAGAGAGATTTTCTGAATGCTAATTACTTTCAAAGCAAGAACTATTTCGTTTCTTATTAGTTCAACATGGCCCTTGGTGTGGCACTTGGTCTCATTAATAGTGTTGACTTCCCAAGGATTTTAACAGAAACTACAACTATATTTCCTAATAAAAATAAATAGTAACTGTATTAGTCTGGTAGAGCTGCTATAACAAGATACCACAAACCAGGTAGCTTAATAAGAAACAGAAATCAGGGAACAACAGTCCTGGAAGCCAGGAGTCTGAAATCAGAGTGCCATCAGGGCCACGCTTTCTCCAAAGATACTAAGGGAGAATCCGTTCTATGCCCCTCCCTTAGCTTCTGGCGTTGCTGACAATCCTTGGCATTCCTTGGCTTATAGATGCGTTATTCCAATCTCTGCCTCCATCATCATGTGATGTTCTCTGCGTGTCTTTGTATCTCTTCTCTTTTTATAAGGATACCAGTGATACTGGGTTAGGGCCCACACTAATTGAGTATGACCTCGTTTTAACTTGATCTCAAAATACTTTCAATAGTAAGAATTCAGAAATGATCTCTTAATCATTCCCACCTGGGGTGATGCAACACTTCTACTTTCTCATATTAGGGGATGAGCTTCAGCAGATCATCTATGTTCCTCTTCTCTAATCCAAAAGGAGTTCTGAGGGGAGATGGGTTCTCAGCTCCAAAAAGCGTCCCGTGCCTGGAGGTCTGAGCTGGCGTCCTCCCTCCCCACTGGCCTTGTGAAGGTGCACTGAAGTGGCAAATGCAGCCTTGCCTTAGCAACGATGTCACCTCATGTCTCCCAGCAGACCTTGCACCAGCTTCCTCTTTGGTGGGGGCAGGGAGCGGGGGGAAGCCGAATGTGGCTGAGCTGTCCTGAGGGGTGCCAACCTTGAGACGGCCATGCCCTCCCCTACGGGAAATGAGCAGAGCCACTGGGACAATTTTTTCTCACAAAGCCGGCAAGCAAGGTGACAGCCTGGAATAAAATTTGAGGAAAATAAAACTCAAAATTACTTTGTGTATTTCGTGTTTTTGGAGCTAAAAAGAATGCTGAACAGAATTATTTTTTTTGCTTCTTAAACAGAAGTTTTCTATATTTTTATAAGTAAAAATTGAAGAGAATATCCATAATTTTGGATTAGTCAGATTTCTAATCTATATTACTGTCATAAAACCAAAGGGAAGAATTTTATCTACTATCTATCTATATCTGTCTATCTTTCTATCACCTATCTACCTATCACTTATCTATCTATCTATCTATCTAGCCTTTCTCTTCTACCACCTATGAAGCAGTTAGGAAACTCTCCAGGGAACAATGGCCTAAAATTCCTGAGCATACTATCAATAGCTCTTAGTGTTATGGTCAGCTTCTCAAATCAGCTTCCAATCCAGAAAGAGGAATTAAGCCAGAATTGGAGATGGGCATGGAGGTGGTTCTTTTGGTTCACAGAAATTGTGCTTATCAGCATGAACCTGTCTTACATTTAGCAGTGAAAATAAACTCTGTCGTCAAGATTGTAAAGTATCTTGTTCTAAGTATTTCAGACCACAGATAAGAAAATCTTAAGATCACTAAAAAACCAAAACAATACCCTTCCCAAACCAACAGCACATATATCAAATTAGAAGCAAGGTTTATGAATAGTTAGCAAAGCAGAGTAGATATCTTTTCTTGGATACAAGGACATACAGATGCCATCACTGAAATGACATATATTCTTATTCTCTCTCATGATGACAAGAATAGTGAAGGTCCGAGAAGAGAATGGGCTTAATCCAGAAAGTCACTGAGTGGGTTCCGGTTTCCTCAGACAATACTAGAGTGAAGAAAAGCATGAGCAGAATTACCACTTTCCTGGAAGACCTAATTATGTAAAGAGAAAAATTCTGTTGGCTACCCCCTTAGAGTTTCATGTTCCTCAATAGGATTTTTAACATTTCAAATGTAGAATGAGATGGTATGAAGATGTGTGTGTGTGTGATGGGAGGGTTGATGGGCTTTGCTGAGACCACATTTGCCACTTACTAGGTATGTGACCTTGGGTGAATTATTTCATCGCTGGCGCCTAGCACAGTGCCTCTCTTGATGCGTGCTCCGTGAATATTTTTTGAATGAATGAATTATTCTGGACTTCACAGTGACTTCTTCTACCAATGGGAATGATAACAATATCCCTGCAGTACATTATGATGACAACTAAAAAGTATACAAAGAACCTATCATATTGCCTGGAAAATTCTGGGAGCCTACAAATAAATGATACCTGCATTGCCTTAGTTCCTTCTTGTCTTTTTTTAAAAGATTTTATTTTTTTTAAGGATTTTTTAGGTAATCTCTATGTCCAATGTAGGGCTTGAACTCACAACCCTGAGATCAAGAGTTGCATGCTTTATAAACTTAGCCACTTACATGCCCCACTTTAGTTCCTTTTTAATAATAAAAGTGCCAAATATTATGCACATGATGAATTTTCCTCCCATACCCTGACCATGAGTTTCACCATCTACAATGCAGAGCTTCAAATACAGTTATGACAGAGTTCTCAAATATCTTTGTTCAATTTGGAAGTCTTTTCTCAGAATAAGATTCTAAACGCATGAAGTAAAATATTTAAAGTTCACAAAATGAAACCAACCAAACTGAAATCCAGTTCTTTTTAAAAACTCGGTGTGTCCATGGATGCCAAGTTAAGAACTCCTCACTGGGGAAGGACAGAAGTCAATGACTTCACAGGTGATCAAGGGCTGCTAGTATTTTCATGCACATCACATTACAAGGACCCCCTTGCCCCTTCCCCCACTTTTCTTGGAATGCTCTCATAAAACTATTGAAAAGAAAAAAGAATATTACTATTTGGAATACTGTCTGGACAAGAAGATCTGGGGGGGGGGGGGAGTAAGGTTGTAATACAGACCAAGTAAAACAACTGCTATTTAAGAGCATACACAGGAGTTGGCCTTACTGACTCACTTTCAACGACTCACTTCATAAGCTATTAAAGGAAATTATTAATCTCCTTACTTAACTGAAGGATATCTGTGGAAATTCATCAGGATTCAAAGACTGAAGGTAAATGGCAAGTCTTAAAGAGATTATTAATTTAATGACTTATAAAATGACTTTGCCATATCAAAAAACCCATTTTATTTCTTTTAAGAGATAGCAAAATCTGTTAATAAGTAGTTATGCATGAAATGGACAGGTAAAACCTCAAAAATACATACTTCTCATCTTTCATGTCTCTCATAAATATTAGTCAGATGTGTGAGGTTTTCTCTGGTGCCTGAACATAAATGGCCAGCTGAGGACTGGCCATGAGGACCAGAACACCCACCATGTCATTAGCTTCGACAAGACCATTATGAGAGGTGGTCATAATGGATAAAGAACTGTCTACCCAGTCCACATTGAATAACTTCCATGTATTCTGTCCAAGGCATCTTAGATACTAATAAGGGTCAAATTTTAGGACTAGAAATTGGTAGCAAAGCCAGATCATCTCAAAAGCATACAGCTGTGTGAAAGGACTGTGCTTCAGATAGAATGAGAATGTAAAGAATACCTAAATTTCTGAATGGGAGCTGACAGAAAGAAAGTAGATCTTACTCAGAAATACATGGAGAATCCTAGATCACATGGGAATTGATTATATTTGTTTACTCAAACCAAGAAGATCGTCTCTATCTGGAGTCTGCAAGATGGTGCATTATTAATGGCATGCTTTCAGAAAAGTGTAATTGGTTGGTTGTTTGAAAAAGTTTTCTGATTCTTTTTCTCAGCCTTTCTCAGTCCTAGAAGATGTCACCCCTCCAAGTATGACTTACTGGTCATCTCTAATTGTAGACTTACTAAAGAGGAAGATGTAGACTCATTCATCTTCGCTTTCCCCAAAGAATTCACAACTGTGCTTTTCAGAAAACTTACATTTGAAAAGATTCTGAGTGAATCTTTAGCAGGGAGCTAAAAAAGAATAGAGAAAAAGAAACAAACTCAGGCTGACTTTATTGGCAACTATAATATCCTAATGGTATAATCTCCTAGGCCGGGCCTCATTACCTTTGTATGTAAATGGCATTTTTACCTAAACATTTAATATCCTCCCCAAATTTGGATACTTCGGAGAAATAACAAAGGTAAAGAGACAAAGAAAAGTCCTAGCTATGTTGAAAAATGTAAAAGAAATAGAGTGAAAGTAAATTATTTTCCTAACAACAAAATCCTAACAAGTAGCGAGAAGGGTTGGGAATACCTTCATCACTTTTGGAAGACTTCAAGTACACTCCCAAGCGCTCTTTCGGGATGACGGCATCTCTAAAGCTCCTCCACTCCCTTTTATTCTCCTTCTCTTATTTGCATGGTTTTCTCTCCTGCTACCCTGTCATCCAATGGAGTTTCGGCAAAGTGAACATGATTTAAATTTTGAACTCTAAAAAAACTTCAAATCACTTTTGCCCTACTAAAAGCACAATGTCAAGAAAGAGCCAGAAAGTGGCACAATGATTGGTTGAAAAATAACTCAGATTCCTGGATACATCTGCTTC
The DNA here is from genome assembly GCF_022079265.1 of Lynx rufus. Taxonomy (NCBI): domain Eukaryota; kingdom Metazoa; phylum Chordata; class Mammalia; order Carnivora; family Felidae; genus Lynx; species Lynx rufus. The sequence goes on from NW_025814878.1 coordinate 9,132,881, forward strand.
CAGCAATCAGAACTACTCGGACATTACTTCTCAGGGCATAGTTTTCTCCTGACACATTAGTATTAAGAGTTGTAATGGGCAATACTTGTCCTCCTGAAGTGCTTACAGGTATAATATTAACCTTTCAGGAAACTATGTGTCTTCTGTCTCATATAGCCATCCTGGGACTGAGACTGAAAAAAAATTCTTTTAAAATTTAAGTGTAAAAAAAATTCTAAATTTCCTCAGGCTGCTACAAAAAGAAATTATGGGGGCGCCTGGGTGGCGCAGTCGGTTAAGCGTCCGACTTCAGCCAGGTCACGATCTCGCGGTCCGTGAGTTCGAGCCCCGCGTCAGGCTCTGGGCTGATGGCTCGGAGCCTGGAGCCTGTTTCCGATTCTGTGTCTCCCTCTCTCTCTGCCCCTCCCCCATTCATGCTCTGTCTCTCTCTGTCCCAAAAATAAATAAAAAACGTTGAAAAAAAAATTTTTTTAAATAAAAAAAAAAAAGAAATTATGTAAGTTGAGCACGAGGGTTTGTGTGCAGTTATCTAATGTTTAATTTCTATGTCTTGAATGATCTACCACAGATCCTTTCACTTAGTAGTTGATTGGTAGATTGTATGTTAATTGAATAGATGAAACAATAAATAAGAAAATTCAGAATCCAGATATATATCAATACTGATTTCCCTGAAAGACTGATTAAATCTAGTCCTACCAACTAGATTTGGGCAAAACAATAAACAGTGAGATGTTTTTTTGCATTATATTTTTGTTTTACTTTGCCATTTTGATTTTGTTTGGGCCAAGACTAGGAAGAGTATTTATATAAGGAGACACAATATCTGCTTGTGAAAGGTTCCTATTGCCCCATTTTGCTAGCTGTGATCAAATACAAGAATGACACCTTTGGAGGGGCTGGAAACCCTCTTGTCATCAAAGCTCCTTTGTCCTTAAATAGATGGTGAATGGCTCCCTACCTATTTGAAATGACCCAAAAGATCAGCTTCTCTGTACTTCACTGTGAGTGCAACTCTTAGGGATTTGCTCAAGCCAACTAATACACGTAACAAAAAATTCCACCCTTCAAATATTTATTGAAGGCCTATTACATTCGAGGCACTGTGTTAGGGACTGAAAGTAGTGTTCACTAATTTATTTTGCATGTTGTATATGGACCCCAAAATTCCAATTCTGCCTTCTATATATATGCTTATCACTCCATTGCTTAGAAGCAAATGATATATAAAGAGCTATATATCGTCTCATACTACAAAATGAAAATAAGGACTACAAGACTCAGCACCCAATCCAGAGGCATAAGGTATAAGTTTAAAGAGTTTTGGAGAAGAGGAAAGTCAATGGAGACAGGTGTACTAATGGAGAGGGGTTTGGTGCATCCCATCAGACACAATGGAAATGGAAATGAAAATATAATGACATAAATGAAAACAGCAGGGTAGAAAAGATGTGCATTTTTGTGGGCAAAGATTAAAGCACAGACTTCTATTGGGTCATGAGCATAACACATCTAGATGATAAGGAGGTGACTACCCTGACTAAATCACTGAGAACAGAAAATATTTGCCTAGATGGTTGTGCACTCAAATTGAGGAGAGTCTCAATGCCTTGCTGCAAAGGTTGAATGAGATTCTGTAGGAACCACTGTGACAACCACAGCTGGCAGTTGTGAAGTCGCTGTCTTTTCTAGGAAAATACTGCTGGGTATTTTCACTGGGTGTGTTTTGTTTTAATTTCAAGTTTTTATTTAAATTTAAATTCCAGTTATTAGCATGTGTCCCATCACCCATTGAATCATCCTCCCACCCACCTCCCCTCCAGCAACCCTCAGTTTGTTCTATATAGTTAAGAGTCTGGTTTATGGTTTGCCTCTCTACTCTTTACCCCCTATGTTCTTCTGTTTCGTTTCATCTGTTCATTTCTTAAATTCCACATGAGTGAAATAATATGGTATTTGTCTTTCTCTAACTGACTTACTTTGCTTAGCACAAAATTATCTAGCTACATCCATGTCATGCAAATGGCAAGATATAATTCTTTTTCATGGATGAGTAATATTTTGCTGTATATATACCACATTGTCTTTATCCAGTCATCGGTCAATGAGCATTTGGGCTCTTTCCATAATTTGGCTACTGATAATGCTGCTGTAAACATCAAGGTGCATGTGTCCCTTTGAATCAGTATTTTTGTATCCTTTGGGTAAATACCTAGTACTGTAATTGCTCAGTTCTATTTTTAACTTTTTGAGGAACCCCCATACTGTTCTCCAGAGTGACTGTACAAGTTTGCATTCCAACCAACAGGATAAGAGGGTTCCCTTTCTCCACAACCTCACCAACATCTGTGGATTTCTGTGCTGTTAATTTTACCCATTCTGACAGGTGGGAGGTGGTATCTCATCATGGTTTTGATTTGCATTTCTCTGATGATGAATGATGTTGAGCATCTTTTCATGTGCGTGTTACCTGTCTGGATGTCGTCTTTGGGAAAATGGCTATTTATGTCTTCTTCCCATTTCTTAACTGGATTATTTGTTTTTTGACTGTTGAATTCGATAAGTTCTTTATAGATTTTGGATACTAACCCTTTATCAGATACATATTTACAAATATCTTCTCCCATTGCATAAGCTGTCTTTTAGTTTTGTTGATCATTTCTTTCACTGTGCAGCTTTTTATTTTGATGAAGTCCCAATAGTTCAATTTGCTTTTGTTTCCCTTGCCTCCAGAGACACGTCTAGTAAGAAGTTGCTACAGCTGAGATCAAAGAGGTTGCTGCCTATGTTCTCCTCTAGAATTCTGATGGTTTCCTGTCTCATATTTAGGTCTTGCATCAATTTTGAATTTATTTTTGTGTATGGTGTAATAAAGTGGTCCAGTTTCATTCTTCTGCATTTTGCTGTCCAGTTTTCCCAACACCATTTGTCTTTTTTCCATCAGATAGCCTTTCCTCCTTTCTTGATTAGTTGAACATATAGTTGTGGGTCCATTTCTGGGTTTTCTATTCTGTTCCATTAATCTATGTGTCTGTTTTTGTGACAGTACCATACTGTCTTGATCACTACAGCTTTGTAATATAACTTGAAGTCTGGAACTGTGATGCCTGAAGCTTTGCTTTTCTGTTTCAAGGTTGCCTTGGTTATTCGGGGTCTTTTGTGGTTCCATACAAATTTTAGGATTATTTGTTCTAGCTCTGTGAAAAATTCTGGTGGTATTTTGACAGGGCTGCATTAACTGTGTAGATTGTTTTGGGTAGTATAGACATTTTAACAATATTTGTTTGTCCAATCCATGAGCATGGATGTTTTCCCATTTCTTTGTGTCATCTTCAATTTCTTTCCTGAGTGTTCTAAAAAGTTTTTAGAGTACAGATCCTTTACTTCTTTGGTTAGGTTTTACTCCTAGATGTCTTATGAGTCTTGGTGCCATTGTAAAAGGGACTGATTCCTTGATTTTTCTTTATGCTGCTTCATTATTTGTGTATAGAGATGTAATAGATTTCTGTTCATTGCCTTAGTATCCCGTGACTTTATTGAATTTGTGTATCAGTTCTAGCAATTTTTTGGTGGAGTTTTTGGGTTTTCCACATAGAGTATCACGTCATCTGCGAAGAGTGAAAGTTTGACTTCCTCCTTGTTTATTTGGATGCTCTTTATTTCTTTTGTTGTCTGATTGCTGAGGCTAGGACTTCCAACACTACGTTGAATAACAGTGATGAGAGTGGACATCCCTGTCATGTTCCTGACCTTACAGGGAAAGCTTTCAGTTTTTCCCCTTTGAGGATGATATTAGCTGTGGGTCTTTCATATATGGCCTTTATGATATTGAGGTATGTTCCCTCTATCCCTACATTATTGAGGTGTGTTTTTTTTATCAAGAATGGATGCTGTACTTTGTCAAATGCTTTTTCTGCATCTATTGAGAGGATCATATTGTTCTTATCCTTTCTTTTATTAATGTGGTATACATTAGCGTCCAGTAATAAATCCCACTTCATTGTGGTGAATGATCCTTTTAATGTATTGCTGGATTCAATTTGCTAGTATTTTGTTGAAAATTTTCACATCCATGATCATCAAGGATATTGGCCTGTAATTCTTGTATTGTGGGGTCTTTGTCTGGTTTTGGAATCAAGGTAATGCTGGCCTCATAGAATGAATTTGGAAGCTTTCCTTCCATTTCTATTTTTTGGAAGAGTTTGAGAAGTATTAACTCTTCTTTAAATGTTTGGTAGAATTCTCCTGGGAAGCCATCTGGCCCTGGACTTTTGTTTCTTGGAAGATTTTTGATTACAGATTCAATTTCTTTGCTGGTTGTCAGTCTGTTCAAGTTTTCTATTTCTTCCTGTTTAAGTGTTGGTAGTTTATATGTTTCTAGGAATTTATCCATTTCTTCCAGACTGCCCAATTTGTTGGCATGTAATTTTTCATAATTATATTAATATCATTATATTAAATATATATAAATATAAAATTATGTTTCATAACTGTGTTTCTGTGGTGTTGGTAGCGATCTCTCCTCTCTCATTTGTGATTTTGTTTACTTGGGTACTTTCCCTTTTCTTTTTGATGAGTCTGACTAGAGGTTTATCAATTTTGTTAATTCTTTCAAAGAACTGGCTCCTTGTTTCATTGATCTGTTCTACTGGTTTTTTTGTTCCTATATAATTTATTTCTGCTCTAATTTTTATTATTTCCCTTTCTCTGCTGGCTTTACACTTCATTTGTTGTTCTTTTTCTAGCTCCTTTAGGTATAAGATAGGTTGCATATTTGAGATTTTTCTTGCTTCTTGAGTAGGCCTATATTGCTATACACTTCCCTCTCAATGACCACTTTTGTTGCATCCCAAAGGTTTTGGACCTTCATGTTTTCATTATCATTTGTTTCAATGAATCTTTTTTATCTCTTCTTTAATTTCCTGGTTGCCCCATTCATTCTTTAATAGGATGTTCTTTAACCTCCATGTATTTGTGGTCTTTCCAAATTTTTTCTTGTGGTTGAGTTCAAGTTTCATATCATGTGCTTGGAAAATATGCATGATATTATCTCAATCTTTTTATACTTGTTGAGGCCTGATTTGTGACCCAATGTGTGATCTATTCTGGAGAATGTCCCATGTGCAATTGAAAAGAATGCGTATTCTGCTCTTTTAGGATGAAATGTTCTGAATATATCTGTTAAGTCCAGCTGGTCCAGTTCTTCATTCAAAGCCAATGTTTCCTTGCTGATTTTCTGCTTAGATGATGTGCTGATTGTTGTAAGTGGGGTGTTAAAGTCTCCTACTATTATTGTATTATTATCAATGAGTTACTTTATGTTTGTTATTGTTTTATATATTTGGGTGTTTCAAGTTGGGGGCATAAATATTTACGACTGTTAGATCTTCCTGTGGGCTACACCTCTTTATATGATATAGTGCCCTTCTTCATCTCTTGTTACAGTCTTTGGTTTAAAATCTAGTTTGTCTGGGGCTGCTTGGGTGACTCGGTCAGTTAAGTGTCAGACTCTGGCTCAGGACATGATCTCATGACTCGAGAGTTCAAGCCCTGTGTCGGGCTCTGTACAGACAGCTCAGAGCCCAGAGCTGACTTCAGATTCTGTGTCTCCCTCTCTCTCTGCCCCTCCCCCACTTGCACTCTGTCTCTCTCTCCCTCTCAAAAATAAACACTAAAAAAATAATTTAAAAAATTTATATCTAGTTTGTCTGATATAAGTATGGCTACTCTGGCTTCTTTTGACATCCATTAGCATGATAAATGGTTCTCCATCCCCTCACTTTCAATCCGCAGGTGTAATTAGGTCTAAAATGAGTCTCTTGTAGGGAGCATATAGATAGGTCTTGATTTTTTTTTTATTCATTCTGACACCCTATTTCTTTTGATTGGAGCATTTAGTCCATTTACATTCAGAGTGATTATTGCTAGATATGAATTCAGTGCCATTATATTACCTGTAAAGTTCATATTTCTGTAGACTTTCTCTCTTCCTTTGTACCCTTTGTCACTTTTGGTTTTTCTCTCCCATCAAAGAGTCCCCTTTAATATTTCTTGCAGGGCTGGTTTAGTAGCCACAAACTCCTTTAGTTTTTGTTTGTCTGGGGAACTCTTTATTTCTCCTTCTATTCTGAATGACAACCTTGCTGGATAGAGTATTCTCAGATGCATATTTTTCCCATTCAGCACATTGAATATATTACGCCATTCCTTTCCAGCCTGCCAAGTTTCTGTGGAGAGATCTGCTGCTAACTATTTTTCTGCCCTTATAAGTTAGGGGCTTCTTTTTTATTGCTGCTTCCAGAATTTTTTATCTCTATATTTTACAAATTTAACTACAATATGTCTGGGTGTTGGTTTGCTTTTGTGAATTTTGATGGGAGTTCTCTGTGCCTCCCAGATTTGGATGCCTGTTTCCTTCTCCAGATTAGGAAAGATTTCAGCTATAATTTTCTCCAATAAACCTTATGCCCCTTTTTCTCTCTCCTCTTCTTCTTGGACTCCTATGATATGACTATTATTACATTTTATGGAGTCATTGAGGTCTGTAAGTCTACATTCATGACTCAATATTTTTATTTCCCTCTTCTTTTCGGCTTCATTATTCTCCATAATTTTATCTTCCATATCACTTATCCATTTCTCTGCTTCTTCCATCCTTGTAGTCATTACATACAGTTGGTTTTGCATCTCAGTTATAGCATTTTTTTATTTTGGCTGACTAGGTTTTAGGTCTTTTATCTCTGCAAAAAGGGGCTCCCTGTTGTCTTATATGCTTTTCTCAAGCCTACCTAGTATCCTTATGATTGTTGCTTTAAGTTCTGGATCAAGCATATCACTTATATCTGTTTCAATTAGATCCCTGGCCTTGACCTTTCCTTGTTCTTTCTTTGGTGATGAATTCCTCCATCATGGCATTTTGTCTAGGTCTCTATCTTCTTCTGTTTGTTAGGAAAGCCTATTATGTTTCTTGCTCCTGAGCGTAATGGCTTTATAAAGTAGAGGTCATATACTGTCCAGGGCCTGGTGCTTCAGGAATTGTTTCTGGTGTATGCTATGTATACTCTGCTGCTGTGTTTTGGCTGCTCTTTCCCTCAGGTCAGTCCTCTGCAAAGTTTCTGCTTCCCTGCAGTGGGGAGTGTTTGGACCTTGGCCAGAGTGTGGCAAGTTTTAACTAGACATGTTCTGTCTGATCTGCTTGTTAAAAGAGACCTCATGCTATTTCCACTGGAGCTGTAACTTTTCAGAAATCTGTGGTAGATGTGGTGCATGCATGGGGTTTGCATCTTCTGGGGGAGGGGCTCACTGCTCTGGTTCTCAGGCACACTTGCCTGAAAAAAGCAGCACCATCAGAGTGCAGGAGGTTGGAACTTGGTATAAGTGGTTTAGGCCCCCACCATTCATGCTGTGCTGCTTATTGAAGTTGGTTTATGCTGCATGGGTGGAGAGAGAAATGGCACCAGGGCCATCCCGCATACCAGAAAAGGGAGTCTGTGGCTGAACACTGGGAAGCCCTCTTGAAAGAGCAAAAAACCTCCTCTGTGTGTCCCAGTCATCCCTCAGATTCCTGCCTTCATCCTGACTGTGTCTGTGCCACCTGCCAACCCAGCAGTGCCGTGCACCTCTGTTCTGTCCCAGGCAGGCCGGCTGAGTTTTAAAACTCCAAACTTTAGGGATTTGGCACGGTGGAGACCCACGCTGGTCCTCTGGGGGAGGGTCTCACTGTGCTGGGACCGATGCTGGTTTGTCCAAGAAGGACAGTTGCATCAAAGTACAAGGGGGTAAGGGCGCCTGGGTGGCGCAGTCGGTTAAGCGTCTGACTTCAGCCAGGTCACGATCTCGCGGTCCGTGAGTTCGAGCCCCACGTCGGGCTAAAAAAAAAAAAAAAAAAAGTACAAGGGGGTATATTTTGGAGTAAAGAGCAGCAAGAGCCAGTGTCCAGGTTAGCCGTCCTCCACAGGTGTCTCTGTCCCTACGTCCTGGAGATCCTCAAATCACACTGTCTGCTACTGGGCTATCTTCCCTTCTCCACAGGAGCACTGCAGCACCCACAAGGCTCCATACCAGCCACACTGAGCACTGGGTGTTATATGTAAGAGATGAATCATTACACTCTATTCCTGAAACTAATATTACACTACATGTTAACTAAATGGAATTTAAATAAAAAATTGAAGCAAACAGAAAGATTAAAACATAAAAAATAAATAAAAAGCCCCTGCCCCATAAGGTTACCATAATAAGTAAATGAACCAATAAATAAATACGAAGTTTTAGAACAGCTTCATTATGGCTCAAGGTGACAGAACCAGTTTTGTGTAAAAGAATTTTTGCCTCTAGGATAACCTAAACTCTTGTCATTCATGTGAAATAAATGAAATAAAGTAACAATAATACTGATATTGAATTTTTGAAGATTTGACCAAAGAATGTATAACTGGAAAACAGAAATTAAGAACACAGCGTGTTGAGAATTATAATGCTGAACTTTAAACTATTCTCAGAGGAGAATTGGGAAGATGGCGGCGTAGGAGGACGCTGGGCTCACCGCGCGTCCTGCTGATCACTTAGATTCCACCTACACCTGCCTAAATAACCCAGAAAACCGCCAGAGGATTAGCAGAACGGAGTCACCAGACCCAAGTGCAGACTAGAGGCCCACGGAAGAGGGTAGGAAGGGCGGCGAGGCGGTGCGCGCTCCACGGACTGGCGGGAGGGAGCCGGGGCGGAGGGGCGGCTCGCTGGCCAAGCAGAGTCCCCGAGTCCGGCTTGCAAAAGCGGAGGGGCCTGATGGACTGTGTTCCGACAGCAAGCGCGACTTAATGTCTGGGAGGTCATAAGTTAACAGCTCTGCTCGGAAAGCGGGAAGGCTGGAGGACAAAGGGAGGGAGAGCTGGTGAGCCTCCGGATGACAGAGCTCAGTTTGGTGGGGAACAAAGGCGCTCGCCAGCGCCATCTCCCCCGCCCATCCCCCAGCCAAAATCCCAAAGGGAACCGGTTCCTGCCAGGGAACTTGCTCGCGCGCAAACACCCAACTCTGTGCTTCTGCGGAGCCAAACCTCCGGCAGCGGATCTGACTCCCTCCGGCTGCCACAGGGCCCCTCCTGAAGTGGATCACCTAAGGAGAAGCGAGCTAAGCCTGCCACTCCTGCCCCCGTGCACCTTGCCTACCCACCCCAGCTAATACGCCAGATCCCCAGCACCACAAGCCTGGCAGTGTGCAAGTAGCCCAGACGGGCCACGCCACCCCACAGCGAATCCCACCCCTAGGAGAGGGGAAGAGAAGGCACACACCAGTCTGACTGTGGCCCCAGCGGTGGGCTGGGGGCAGACATCAGGTCGGACTGCGGCCCCGCCCACCAACTCCAGTTATACACCACAGCACAGGGGAAGTGCCCTGCAGGTCGTCACCATGCCAGGGACTATCCAAAATGACCAAGCGGAAGAATTCCCCTCAGAAGAATCTCCAGGAAATAACAACAGCTAATGAGCTGATCAAAAAGGATTTAAATAATATAACAGAAAGTGAATTTAGAATAATAGTCATAAAATTAATCGCTGGGCTTGAAAACAGTATAGAGGACAACAGAGAATCTCTTGCTACAGAGATCAAGGGACTAAGGAACAGTCACGAGGAGCTGAAAAACGCTTTAAACGAAATGCAAAACAAAATGGAAACCACCACGGCTCAGATTGAAGAGGCAGAGGAGAGAATAGGTGAACTAGAAGATAAAGTTATGGAAAAAGAGGAAGCTGAGAAAAAGAGAGATAAAAAAATCCAGGAGTATGAGGGGAAAATTAGAGAACTAAGTGATACACTAAAAAGAAATAATATACGCATAATTGGTATCCCAGAGGAGGAAGAGAGAGGGAAAGGTGCTGAAGGGGTACTTGAAGAAATCATAGCTGAGAACTTCCCTGAACTGGGGAAGGAAAAAGGCATTGAAATCCAAGAGGCACAGAGAACTCCCTTCAGACGTAACTTGAATCGATCTTCTGCACGACATATCATAGTGAAACTGGCAAAATACAAGGATAAAGAGAAAATTCTGAAAGCAGCAAGGGGTAAACGTGCCCTCACATATAAAGGGAGACCTATAAGACTCGTGACTGATCTCTCTTTTGAAACTTGGCAGGCCAGAAAGAATTGGCACGAGATTTTCAGGGTGCTAGACAGCAAAAATATGCAGCCAAGAATCCTTTATCCAGCAAGTCTGTCATTTAGAATAGAAGGAGAGATAAAGGTCTTCCCAAACAAACAAAAACTGAAGGAATTTGTCACCACTAAACCAGCCCTACAAGAGGTCCTAAGGGGGACCCTGTGAGACAAAGTACCAGAGACATCACTACAAGCATAAAACATACAGACATCACAATGACTCTAAACCCGTATCTTTCTATAATAACACTGAATGTAAATGGATTAAATGCGCCAACCAAAAGACATAGGGTATCAGAATGGATAAAAAAACAAGACCCATCTATTTGCTGTCTACAAGAGACTCATTTTAGACCTGAGGACACCTTTAGATTCAGAGTGAGGGGATGGAGAACTATTTATCATGCTACTGGAAGCCAAAAGAAAGCTGGAGTAGCCATACTTATATCAGACAAACTAGACTTTAAATTAAAGGCTGTAACAAGAGATGAAGAAGGGCATTATATAATAGTTACAGGGTCTATCCATCAGGAAGAGCTAACAATTATAAATGTCTATGCACCGAATACCAGATCCCCCAAATATATAAAACAATTACTCATAAACATAAGCAACCTTATTGAGAAGAATGTGGTAATTGCAGGGGACTTTAACACCCCACTTACAGAAATGGATAGATCATCTAGACACACGGTCAATAAAGAAACAAGGGCCCTGAATGAGACATTGGATCAGATGGACTTGACAGATATATTTAGAACTCTGCATCCCAAAGCAACAGAATATACTTTCTTCTCGAGTGCACATGGAACATTCTCCAAGATAGATCATATACTGGGTCACAAAACAGCCCTTCATAAGTTTACAAGAATTGAAATTATACCATGCATACTTTCAGACCACAATGCTATGAAGCTTGAAATCAACCACAGGAAAAAGTCTGGAAAACCTCCAAAAGCATGGAGGTTAAAGAACACCCTACTAACGAATGAGTGGGTCAAACAGGCAATTAGAGAAGAAATCAAAAAATATATGGAAACAAACGAAAATGAAAATACAACAATCCAAACGCTTTGGGACGCAGCGAAGGCAGTCCTGAGAGGAAAATACATTGCAATCCAGGCCTATCTCAAGAAACAAGAAAAATCCCAAATACAAAATCTAACAGCACACCTAAAGGAAATAGAAGCAGAACAGCAAAGACAGCCTAAACCCAGCAGCAGAAGAGAAATAATAAAGATCAGAGCAGAAATAAACAATATAGAATCTAAAAAAACTGTAGAGCAGATCAACGAAACCAAGAGTTGGTTCTTTGAAAAAATAAACAAAATTGACAAACCTCTAGCCAGGCTTCTCAAAAAGAAAAGGGAGATGACCCAAATAGATACAATCATGAGTGAAAATGGAATTATTACGACCAATCCCTCAGAGATACAAGCAATTATCAGGGAATACTATGAAAAATCATATGCCAACAAATTGGACAACCAGGAAGAAATGGACAAATTCCTAAACACCCACACTCTTCCAAAACTCAATCAGGAGGAAATAGAAAGCTTGAACAGACCCATAACCAGCGAAGAAATTGAATCGGTTATCAAAAATCTCCCAACAAATAAGAGTCCAGGACCAGATGGCTTCCCAGGGGAGTTCTACCAGACGTTTAAAGCAGAGATAATACCTATCCCTCTCAAGCTATTCCAAGAAATAGAAAGGGAAGGAAAACTTCCAGACTTATTCTATGAAGCCAGTATTACTTTGATTCCTAAACCAGACAGAGACCCAGTAAAAAAAGAGAACTACAGGCCAATATCCCTGATGAATATGAATGCAAAAATTCTCAATAAGATACTAGCAAATCGAATTCAACGGCATATAAAAAGGATTATTCACCATGATCAAGTGGGATTCATTCCTGGGATGCAGGGCTGGTTCAACATTCGCAAATCAATCAACGTGATACATCACATTAACAAAAAAAAGAGAAGAACCATATGATCCTGTCATTCGATGCAGAAAAGGCCTTTGACAAAATCCAGCACCCTTTCTTAATAAAAACCCTTGAGAAAGTCGGGATAGAAGGAACATACTTAAAGATCATAAAAGCCATTTATGAAAAGCCCACAGCTAACATCATGCTCAACGGGGAAAAACTGAGAGCTTTTTCCCTGAGATCAGGAACACGACAGGGATGCCCACTCTCACCGCTGTTGTTTAACATAGTGCTGGAAGTTCTAGCATCAGCAATCAGACAACAAAAGGAAATCAAAGGCATCAAAATTGGCAAAGATGAAGTCAAGCTTTCGCTTTTTGCAGATGACATGATATTATACATGGAAAATCCGACAGACTCCACCAAAAGTCTGCTAGAACTGATACATGAATTCAGCAAAGTTGCAGGATACAAAATCAATGTACAGAAATCAGTTGCATTCTTATACACTAACAATGAAGCAACAGAAAGACAAATAAAGAAACTGATCCCATTCACAATTGCACCAAGAAGCATAAAATACCTAGGAATAAATCTAACCAAAGATGTAAAGGATCTGTATGCTGAAAACTATAGAAAGCTTATGAAGGTAATTGAAGAAGATTTAAAGAAATGGAAAGACATTCCCTGATCATGGATTGGAAAAATAAATATTGTCAAAATGTCAATACTACCCAAAGCTATCTACACATTCAATGCAATCCCAATCAAAATTGCACCAGCATTCTTCTCGAAACTAGAACAAGCAATCCTAAAATTCATATGGAACCACAAAAGGCCCAGAATAGCCAAAGTAATTTTGAAGAAGACCAAAGCAGGAGGCATCACAATCCCAGACTTTAGCCTCTACTACAAAGCTGTAATCATCAAGACAGCATGGTATTGGCACAAACACAGACACATAGACCAATGGAATAGAATAGAAACCCCAGAACTAGACCCACAAACGTATGGCCAACTCATCTGTGACAAAGCAGGAAAGAATATCCAATGGAAAAAAGACAGTCTCTTTAACAAATGGTGCTGGGAGAACTGGACAGCAACATGCAGAAGGTTGAAACTAGACCACTTTCTCACACCATTCACAAAAATAAACTCAAAATGGATAAAGGACCTGAATGTGAGACAGGAAACCATCAAAACCTTAGAGGAGAAAGCAGGAAAAGACCTCTCTAACCTCAGCCGTAGCAATCTCTTACTCGACACATCCCCAAAGGCAAGGGAATTAAAAGCAAAAGTGAATTACTGGGACCTTATGAAGATAAAAAGCTTCTGCAAAGGAAACAACCAACAAAACTAAAAGGCAACCAACGGAATGGGAAAAGATATTTGCAAATGACATATCGGACAAAGGGCTAGTATCCAAAATCTATAAAGAGCTCACCAAACTCCACACCCAAAAAACAAATAACCCAGTGAAGAAATGGGCAGAAAACATGAATAGACACTTCTCTAAAGAAGACATCCGGATGGCCAACAGGCACATGAAAAGATGTTCAGCGTCGCTCCTTATCAGGGAAATACAAATCAAAACCACACTCAGGTATCACCTCACGCCAGTCAGAGTGGCCAAAATGAACAAATCAGGAGACTATAGATGCTGGAGAGGATGTGGAGAAACGGGAACCCTCTTGCACTGTTGGTGGGAATGCAAATTGGTGCAGCCGCTCTGGAAAGCAGTGTGGAGATTCCTCAGAAAATTAAACATAGACCTACCCTATGACCCAGCAATAGCACTGCTAGGAATTTATCCAAGCGATACAGGAGTACTGATGCATAGGGGCACTTGTACCCCAATGTTCATAGCAGCACTCTCAACAATAGCCAAATTATGGAAAGAACCTAAATGTTCATCAACTGATGAATGGATAAAGAAATTGTGGTTTATATACACAATGGAGTACTACGTGGCAATGAGAAAGAATGAAATATGGCCCTTTGTAGCAACATGGATGGAACTGGAGAGTGTGATGCTAAGTGAAATAAGCCATACAGAGAAAGACAGATACCATATGGTTTCACTCTTATGTGGATCCTGAGAAACTTAACAGAAACCCATGGGGGAGGGGTGGGAAAAAAAAAAAAAAGAGGTTAGAGTGGGAGAGAGCCAAAGCATAAGAGACTGTTAAAAACTGAGAACAAACTGAGGGTTGCTGGGGGGTGGGAGGGAGGGGAGGGTGGGTGATGGGTATTGAGGAGGGCACCTTTTGGGATGAGCACTGGGTGTTGTATGGAAACCAATTTGACAAGAAATTTCATATATTGAATAAAAAATAAAATAAAATAAATAAAATTAAATAAAATTTAAAAACCAAAATAAATAAATAAATAAATAAAAAATAAACTATTCTCATCAAATACTAAATATACATTTTTAAGTCATAAGCTTACTTTAAGCATCATTTCCTATATGAAATTTTTTCTTAAATATGATTTCATGCCCCTAGAAGAATTGTGTACAATTCTTTTATATCTCTTGCATACTTTCTGGCACATAGTGCTCAATAAATTTTCAGTGGATGGATGGGTAGATTAAGGAAGAAAAGCAAACAGTTAGGCAGACCAGGAAGGCTGAGCCAGTCGCTCTCCCAGAATGAAATGCTTATAAAAAGGAAGGCATTTGGTGTGAACCATATCACACAGAACATCTAAATTCAGACTAAATACTCTCAGACTTTTTCCCCTAATCAGACTGCCTCTGTGACCTCAGGCAACTTATTCAATATCTCTGTGTCTCAGTTTGTCCATTTGTAAAAATTGTGATAATAATAGTGACTACCTCATATGGTTTTGGAAAGACTAAATAAATTATTACATATGAAGCATTTACAATAATATCTTGCAACTGGCATTCTAGAAGTTTTTAACTATTGCCATTATTACTTTGCAGTATAAAAATTCAAGAGAGATCTAGTATCAAATTTCTAATATTCCTTCATCTAGAAAGAAAAACTAGTACCAAATTAAGTGACAGTGTGGTCTAATGTAAGGCAAGGTTGCACATCCTAGCTTCTCTATTAGGTAGCTGTGTGGCTTTACTCCAACCACTCAATCTTTCTAAACCTCGATTTCCTTAACTGTGCAATGGGGATAATAACACCCACTCTACTTTCTGCTATATTGTTGAAAGGTTCCGTTGAGATACTAGATAATAATGCAAGTTGTAAATTTCTAAATTCTGTGTACATCAGGAATCAGAGCAGGAAATGGAGTCAAAGCCAGAAAACTAAAGAAGAGAGTTCTCAACAAGGACCTGGGAGCTGGAGCTGGTCCCAGGAGCTCAGGAATAAATCATGCATCCTTCTCTTGGCTTGTTTCCCTGTGGAATTAATTTTGTAACAGTCAGGAAGCTATGACTTGTGAGAAAGGGTAGGTTCTGTTCACTTGGTCTGCGCTAGATCTGACCCAGAGGAGAGAAGATAATATTAGATCAACACATCTTGTTCCATACCTTGCTGACTATACACAAGGTGTTAAATGTCCTTTTGGATAACATGACAGTAGCACTTTGCAGTTGAGTGTGGTTTTGTTATCTCAATGGAGTTCAAGACGGTTCTCACACTTTCAGATGGGTAGCTGCCCAGGACAACTATATATATATATATATATAGTGTGTGTGTATGTATGCTTATATATACATAGTATGTATGTATATGTATATGTATATGTATATGTATATGTATATGTATATGTATATGTATATGTATATGTATATGTATATGTATACGTATATGTATATGTATACACACACACACCTTAGATTATAGAAGGACCAGATTATCTAATTTGTAAATTAACTGCCTAAAAATATATTAACTCATTTTTATCATGGAATACTGTTCACTTCACTAAAAGTTCCTTTTCCTCTTCATAATTTCATTTTTAAAAAGTGTGAGTAAGGAGGGGTGCCTGGGGGGCTCAGTCGGTTAAACATCCGACTTCAGCTCGGGTCATGATCTCATGGTTTGTGAGTTCGAGCCCCACGTAGGGTTCTGTGCTGACAGCTCAGAGCCTGGAGGCTGCTTTGGATTCTGTGTCTCCTCCTCCCTCTGCCCCTCCCATGCTCATGCTCTGTCTCTCTCTGTCTCTCAATGATAAATACATTTTTTTACACACAAAAAATTTTTTTTTAAGTGTAAGGAGAAATTATTTTCCCTCATACCAACATTTTGCAATGCAAGCAAAATCACCAAAATTAGTAAACTAAGTATACTTAATTGCACAACACAATGTGCTCTCAGGTGGACACTACAAATAGTAAACAACATATAGTATATCAGACATGTTTACAAAAAACCAGACACTCCCTATTATTTCAGGCTCTACTCCCTTTTTAATCTGCTTCTCTTCTCTACCATTGCGGTAAAGAGCCAGGTAAATAACTAACGCACTGGGATGAGGAAGTGTCCCTCCCATAAGCCACAAGAGTTATCATTCTTAAAATAGGAATAAGCATACTCAGGAAAACTTAAGACATTTATCTCCTCAAAACTTTTCAGTGGCCCATGACCACTTACTGAATAAAATTCAAACTCTTGAGGAAACTCAATGCCTCCCCATTTCTGCCCTGCCTACCTCATCAACCTTATCTCCCCCAATCTTCAAACTCTAAACTACAATGTCCTTGTCCCCGGAAAACCCTCTTGTGTATGACAAGCTATTTATTTTTGCTCTTCTACTTCCATCCAAAAAACATTTTTTACCTTTCATGTGCTGGGCACTATAAAAAATATCGAGATCGAAAAATTCTTGTATTTTTTTAGAGAGAAAGAGTGCACGTTGGTAAGAGGAGCAGAGACAGAGAGAGAGAGGGAAAGAGAGAGAGAAAGACTCTTAAGCAGGATCCACACTCAGCATGGAGCCTGATACAGGCCTCAATCCCACGACCCTGGGATCATGACCTAAGCCAAAATCCAGAGTCAGAAACTCACCCAACTGAGCCACCCAGGAACCCCAAGAAAGAGCTAAAAATGAGCAAGACAACATAGATAAACCCTGAAAACATGCCAAGTGAAACAAGCGAGGCACAAAAGGATAACTACTGCATGATTTACCTATACAAAGTACCTAGAATCGTCAAATTCATAGAAACAGAAAGTATATTAGAGATTACTAGGAACTGTGAAGGAGAGGGGGACAGTGGGGAGCTCTCGTTTAATGGGTTCAGAGTTTTTCTGGGATGAAGAAAAGTTCTGGAAATGGAGAGTGGCTGCACAACGATATGAATGTACTTAATACCAGTGAATTGTACACCTACAGTGGCGGAAATACTAAATTGAATGTTTATTTATATTTTATCACAACAAAAAATAAGCATAACAAAAAATGAATAAGACACAATCTTTGCCATCAAAGAGTTCACTGTGTAGCTGGGTGACCAGACAACCATAAAGCAAAATGGTAGAAGCAGTAATAGAAGTATGTACCACACTTCACGGAAAAGTTCCCCTGGATGAGGTGATTGCCTGTTCACGTCAGCCTCACAGGATTAAAAAGCAAACAAACTAGGAGTTTGAAGATGTTTAGAATGAGAAGGTGGAGGGGACGAGGCAAATGGGAAGAACAGCGGAGAGAGCACAGTTGTGCCATGGGGCACCCTGAAGGAAGAGAAGGCTCTAGGTCTGTGTGGGGTGCTTTAAGCACTTTAGTGCCACAGAAGGCAAGAAGCAGCACAAGAGGTACTTTTATTTGTAGTATCATATCCACCACATTGTCCTTTGCCTATCTTCCCCTGGCCCCTCGTCCCATCTAGACAAATCTGATACACCCTTCAAACACCTCTTCAGGGCCAGTTTTCCTGTGAAATTTTCGCTTTCCAAGGTAATTCATGATTATCTTCCCTTTCTCTAAAATCTCATAACATTTTTTCTACCACTTGTTTTGTTCCTAATCATACATTCTTTTGGGGTCTTACATTCCCTCAACAGTACGGTGAGCCCCTTGAGGTCAGAAACCATGTATTGTTTTGTTCCCCACAGCACCTAGCAGGTGAGAGCCAAAAATTATTTCTAATAAATGTTCTTGGAGTTGAATTCTCCTGTCTCCTAAGAAATAAAAATGAAACTCAAACACAAAGTCTACAGAGGAAATGCTTCCTCCTGAGAAGTAATTCATATATGGATACAGCGATTCAAGAACACCAGCCCGCACTGAACAGTGATTCGAGTTCTCCACATATCAGAGTTATGCAAAAGTCAGTCATTATTTTCTCTGTCATCACAGAAAATCAGGAGTAACAGATCCTAAGAAATTCATATACCATCAGTACGGAGCTAACGTAAATTGGGCGTTTTGTTTAGCATTCTCTTTTAAAACACCATACTCCTAAGGGAACATCAAAGGCAAAAATTCAGTGCATTGGTAGAAGTATGGAATTGGATTTAGAAGATATGGTTGTGGAAGATCGTAAGGGAGGGGGTAAAGTGCTTTGTTCACCACTAAGCAGTAGTGTGTTAAAATATAGAGAACAGCAATGCAAGCTGGTGCAGGCACTCTGGAAAACAGTATGGACATTCCTCAGAAAACTAAAAATAGAACTACCCTACGACCCAGCAATTGCACTACTAGGTGTTTTTCCAAGGGATACAGGTATGCTGTTTCGAAGGGCCACAGGCACCCCAATGATTATAGCAGCACTATCAACAATAGCCAAAGTATATAAAGAGCCCAAATGTCCATTGATGGATGAATGGATAAAGAGGATGTGGTATATATACACAATGGAGTATTACTCGCCAATCAAAAAGAGTGAAATCTTGCCATTTGCAACTATATGGATGGAACTGGAAGGTATTATGCTAAGTGATATTAGTCAGTCAGAGAAAGACAAATATCATAGGACCTCACTCATATGAAGACTTTAAGATACAAAACAGATGAACATAAGGCAAGGAAAGCAAAAATAATATAAAAACAGGGAGGGGGACAAAGCAGAAGAGACTCATAAATGTGAAGAACAGAGGGTTACTTGAGGAGTTGTGGGAGGGGGGATGGGCTAAACGGGTAAGGGGCATTAAAGAATTTACTCCTGAGATCATTGTTGCACTGTATGCTAACTAACTTGGATGTAAATTAAAAAAAATATATCTATCTATCTATATATAAAATAAAATAAAATAAAATAAATATAGAGGAAAAGAAAAGAATGACGTCTTTATTTAAAATTTTGACATTTTGTTCATCATAAATGTGTGCATTATTTTTTTATTTTTTTATATTGTATTAAAATGCTCTTTGTCTTGAGTATGAGTTTTTTGACTCCTCCTTAAATTTTGTGCCAGAGGCGAGTGCCTCCCCAACCTCACCCTAGCCCTGGCCTACAATGAAGGCAAATAAGGGCACCCACAAAATTTTCACACTGTAGACATTCTCATCAGTAATACAACTATAACACTTACCTACCTCATCCCACCACACCGCACATGTAAATAACACACTTGAACACTGAGGCAAGGAAAACTGGACCAAGAGAATTAACTTACTATGTCTAATGCCTGAGGGCAAGCAAGTGCTTGCCACTTAAAGCTTATACTTGTTTCCCTGTTTAACATGGTATAAGGCCCGTATCTGGATGGGAAAGCTCCTTCCAAAGATCCACTGATGACATTGTATATAGATGATGTTCATTGTCAAAGATGGATTCCCTGATGGTAAGTCCTGCAGCATAACATCCCACTAGCATGGAGACAGACTGAAATGCAGTCCAGTCGCAGTGAGCACATATATGCTTATGCTGAGTAAGATACTTCACTTGTTTAGTACTTCATGGTATGATATTTATAGATTCAGGGGTATTCTATTTCATATTATATCAACCTCATGAGGTAGGAATTAGTATCTCCCATCTTCACGATGAAGAAGCTAAGCATGAAGAAGATTAAATTACTTATGCAAAATGATGTAAGCAACCAGGTGTTGAATTCAGGTTTCAGGGTCAGTGTTGTTTCCTCTACAGTTGTCTCAAAGTATCCAAGTATGGTAAGCTAATGTAGGACAACATTTAAAATAGGAGAAAAAAATTAGGATTTCTGAATATTTGTTAAAATTGTCTGAGATTTCAGCAGGAGTAGAGATTACTTTGTAGACACAAGGATGCTCCAAACACAGCATACGTCTATAAGGAATGATGTGGCTTATTTAATAAAGAAAGGCATCCCCAGTTCTGAGATAAGGAAGCAGAAACAGAAATAATACGTGCAAACAGTAGCTCACCAGTGCTCAAATTATATGACTCAGAGTAGACGGCAGGTACCGGAGCCAGACTGTCTACTCAAGCACAGCTAGGATATCATAACAGGTAAAAATCACTTCGCATTAAAAAAAAAAATCCACAGTTATACACATAGGGCACATAACTGTTGATTTTAGCCTAGCTTTAAGTGCCAACATGGCTCACCTAGTTTGATATTTCTAGTATTTGGGTTCTCACAGCAAATCCTACTTAGATATGTTCACTTGGGTTTGAATAGCCTTGCTAGATTTTTACAAAGAGCCTCTGATTTCACCTTCAGTCATATTTCTCAGAAGGTGGGAGACTCTCATGACTGATGGGAAGTAGCTTTATTAAAAAACATCCAAGAGGAAAACAGACATACAGATTAGATTTTAGGAAAACCTTCCTGCAGCTAGGAGGATTATGAGATACCAAGAAACAAAGATGGCAGAAAAAGTCTCCTTTACTGAATATTGGAAAGAGTAAACAATTATGGTGTTAAAAATAATCTTAAGAATCTTTCTAGATGTACCAGACTGTCCTTGTCTGTGTTTTTCTTTTGTTTCATTTTGTTTTTCAGCTTATCTGTTTCTTCTTTAATTTTTCCTAATCTTAAGGGTGAGCTGGTAAAAACAAAGCAACAGGCAAAATCCACACTAAGTCACCTGAAGAGAAATGTGCAAATTTGGGAGTTTACTTGATTTTACTAGGGATTCGGAATTGCGAAATAAGCAATACACTGAGGACTCTGTGAGGGCCTTAGCTAGCAGCGGAAAGGAGTCATCTGAATCTAAATCATCTTCTATTTGTCTAGGGAACAGCTCTAACATCCCAGATAGGTGACAGAACAGCAACCACTCCCACAACTGCCCCAGGTTCTCAAGTAAAACAGCCCAAAACAGGAATGAATTTGGTGCAGTTTTGGTTGACAGTTGAAATGCCAGCAAGCAAATGACTAGTAGACCCCAGACACGACAGAGAACTCTCAGTATGGGCCATGTCATCTTTGCCAGTCACGAGCAATAATAAACAAAACAAAACAAATAGCTTTTCTTTCACTAGAAATAAATAAGCAAAGGAAAGTTGTTGATACCTCAAAAAAAAGAGGTCTTATTCACAAGGAAATCTTGAAGGTGACAAGCTACAAATCTGAGCTACAGAAGCAACAGCACTGTGGCACACCCAACACCACACCCATAGCCACCTCTCTGAAAAATGGGACCATGAATGATATTCAGACTTTAAGCTACTTGAACTCAGGACTATAACTATCTGCCTGAAGCCCCAACACCTAGCCCACGCACCTGACATAAAGTGCATTCAGTAAGTTAGTGTTAAATAATTAGAGTCTACTGTTGCTACTCTCCGTGCTTTCAAGAGATCAAATTGGAGACTCTTCCCTCTTCCTCTCTACTTGGTACGTTCCTACTGGGTTTCCATTATCCACTTCGCTAATTCCTTTCTTAATTCACCAGAGCTCTCTGCTCGTGCCTCTATCGTTGCATTTATCATACCAAGTTGTCATCTTTGAGCTGGACTAGCCAGCATGAGGGCTGCCAGCCACCTATGGTTGTTGAGCACTGGAAACGTGGTTAGTGAAATGAAACTAAAGAAGAGAATTTTAAATTTTATTTGATTTTAATGCACTTAAATTTAAGAACCGGTACTCAGTTCAGTCATCTAAACACTTTTATGTTTATTTGGCAAAACTTAAGTATGTGAATCTACTTTTTCAACCCTAAAATTTATGAAATTAAATGCAGATCAAATATTATTCTCAATGAATATTTAACATCCAAACTGAGATGCTGTAAGTGTAAAATAAAAATTTCAAAAACTTAGTACAAAACAAAAAATTCAAAATAGCTGATGAATAATATCTTATACTGATTACATGTTGAAATGCTAATATTTTGTATATATTGCATTAAATAAAATATATCATTAAAGGTAATTTCACCTAAACCCCCAAAGAGATATCACCTCACACCTGTCAGATTGGCTACCATCAAAAAGACAAAAACTAACAAATGTTGGCAAAGATGTAGAGAAAAGGGAACCCTTGTACATTCCTCTGTTGGTGGGAATATAAATTGGCGAAGCCACTATGGAAGACAGCATGAAAATTCCTCAAAAAATTAAAAATAGAATTGCCATATAATCCAGCAATCCCACTTCTGGGTACTTATCCAAAGAAAATTAAAACATCAATTCAAAGAGATATATACACCCCTTTGTTCGGTGAAGCACTATATACAATAGCCAATATATGAAAGCAACTTAAGTGTCTACATCGATAAATGAATGGATAAAGATGTGGTGTATATACACAATGGAGTATTACTCAACCATAAAAAAGGAGAACTTGTCATTTTGACAACATGAATGGACCTGAGGGGCATTGTGCTAATTGAAATAAGTCCGAGAAAGACAAATACCATATAATTTCACTCACATGTGGAATCTAGAAAACAAAACAAGTGAAAAAACAAAACAAAACAGAAACAGATGCATAGATTCAGGAAACAAACTATTTGGTTACCAGAGGAGGGATAGAGAAATTAAAAAAAAATTAATTATACCTATTTCTTTTTACAATTTTAATGTGGCTAATAGAAAACTTTAAGTTACACATGTGGCCTGAATTATATTTCTATTGGACAAGCCCTGTTCTAGACATTCTGTGAACACTTCCTCATGACAGCCTAAATGACAGATAGGCTGCTGGGAAACCAGGTGGATGGAAGAACAATGTCTACCAAGGACATAAGAAATATTAAAAGGTTGCATACATCTGAATTTTTAAAGTCAATAGAGTTGAAATTGCTCAAGCTAAAGCAAAAATAACTTTATGTGAACAGTTAGGATAATCATATTCTTAGGTTTATATTTCACAACAGACTTTTTTTTTTTTTTTTTAATTTTTTTTTCAACGTTTTTATTTATTTTTGGGACAGAGAGAGACAGAGCATGAACGGGGAGGGGCAGAGAGAGAGGGAGACACAGAATCGGAAACAGGCTCCAGGCTCTGAGCCATCAGCCCAGAGCCCGATGTGGGGCTCGAACTCACGGACCGCGAGATCGTGACCTGGCTGAAGTCGGACGCTTAACCGACTGCGCCACCCAGGCGCCCCCACAACAGACTTTTTAATAGACATTCTACACATAGTTCACAAGGTCAGTTCTATTGGCCTTGATCTGTCACTAAGGAATACTTACGCTTAAACGTGGATTTGTTTTACAAGGAAAAAACTCAGGTTCCGTAAGAAGAAGGAGAATATAGAAACTTTACTCTTGATCCTTCCCTTAGATCAAAAGTTTCTGGAACACTATTTTCCTTATTGTCATTTACTTATCTAAGAACAAATTCAATTCAATCCACAAAAAAATCAGTCAAATGCTTGCTGGGTGCCAGTTACCGTGCTAGGTGCTGGTTATTAAAAAGTGAGTAAGACCATGAATAAGAAACTCCTCCAGATCACTAGGTTTATCATTGCTTTCCCTTCTTACCCACTACTGGAAATTAGTCATTACTTTGGGAATGGCAATACAGGAAAAAAATAAAACAAGTTTGTAAAGAAGCAAGACAAGAAAAAATACCTCTAAACCTTAAAATGCAAGTAGAGAGTGAACAGGAAGACTAGCTCTGCTGTTCAACTACAAATAGAAACTGCTCAGAACATTCTGTGCATGACATGAGAAACGAAGCATAACCCTAGAGTAATGGTCTGGTCATTCTTTCTAATCATTAGAAAATAAAATTAGTCTCCTACAAAGACACCTGCAGCCATTTTAAAACTTCAGATGGCTCCAGTTTGCAAGGCTCATCTATCTGAATTTCTTTGGGGCAAGATAGCTTAGGCATATTGGATATTACAAACCACTGGCCTGATTCTGTCTTTAATGGCTACCCCAAGGAGAAAGGATCTTAATAGTAGTTAACTGAGCCAATTAGTTACCTATTTTTCATTACCTATCTAGAAAAGTATTTTAGAATATTTAGACAAAAATAGTTTGTCTTTTATTTAAGAAAAAAAATACACATTCATTCTTTCATTGCTTCTCCCTCTCCTCAAAGTCAAAAAATTGTCCTTGAACAGATGCCAGGCACTGAAAATTACTCAAAGCATTACAGTGACACATCAAAGAAAGAAGAAACCAGGAAATTAATTGCAACAATTTCTTTTGAACACTCTAACAAGTGCTTTAACTGGTGTGTAGGAGTGTCAAAATCCAAGAATGCAAAAGGGGAGGACTTGAGAGGAAGAATACAAATTGGAATGTAACTGACCATTTGAATTTATTTTCTTGTCTAGTGAAATTAGCAAACGATGTGTTCCAAGAAAACCCATCACTTACCAACCAACTAAAGGCTATTTTTTCTTAAGATCCCTTTCCAAAATGTGACAAATCAAAGTGTGTTGTATGAATCTTTCAAGTCCAGACATGCACATATTGAATAAAATGGCTGTCACCAAAAAAATTATGTACAATTGACTAGGCAATACCATTATACAATTTGGGAAATCCATCCTCCTGGTTATTTTTAAGGTTCTTATACAATCCCCTGTATAACACAATAAAATATTTCTCATTGAAAAACCAATAGCAAAGATTACGCCTGGTGAGATCGCAGCACTAAACACTCATTAACTTCTAATTCCACGTGCAATTGGCATGTGGAAGGCAAATGTATCCAAGATTTATGTTCCATTATCTAGACGAAAGCCAGATTAATCAAGAAAACCAACACTACAAACAGTCATGAAGAGAAGGAATATTTATCCTGGTTAAAACAAATTATTTTCAAGAATTTTAGAAGAACTACAGGTAATTAATTTTTCATTCTCAATCATGTTTATCTATTCATTAGAGCAAGTTCCACACTCTACTTTCCTAATGTGAGTCACCATACATTATGGAAAGTAAATTGAAATATGATTTTTTTATGATTTTATTTTTATAGAAATAGTTTTATAACATTAAGGTAAGAAGTAGGAAACTGAGTTATGATTATGAGCCTATTATGTACTTTATTGAGCTTTTTTTTTATTGAGCTTTTTAAACATGTCAAGACACTAATAAAATCATAAAGGACACAACCTGATATGTTTAATATCCACTTTCTTCTAAAATCATCTTAAATTAAATAGACAAGCTCAATCCTCCAAAATAACTTTGGTCTCTGCCTGTTCCAGGAGATGAATTTTACTGCAAAGATTGCGTTTATAATGATTATGGGTTGAATGATGTTCCTCTCAAATCGATATTTGAAAGTCCTGACCCCCAGCACCTCAGAATATGAATGCATATGGAGATAGGGCCTGTAAAGGGATGATTAAGTTGAAATGAGGCCATTAGAGTGAACCCTAATCCCCTAATATGGTGTCCCTATTAGAGGAAATATAGAGACATGGGAGACATCAAAGGTGCAAGGTTCATAGAGTCCCTCAAGTCTCATCATCCCCTTCTCAACTTCTACACTATTATTGTCCCATGTTTTAGATCTGCTCAATTATTTAATCCTTAAACTAGACATTGCTTGATTAGTCAAACCTTATTTTATTTATTCACATATTTCTCAATCTTTTACTCATCATTCCTCCTCGCATAATCAAACATTCCTTCCAGAAATTTATTTCTTTGACCTAAAATAGATCTTCCAAAATTTCATTTAGTGATTGCTGTTTCCATTTGATAGTGTCAGATCACTTTCATCCTGGAAAGACAAGTTTACTATGTACACAATTCCAAGTTCAGTTAATATGTTTTCTCAGGTATCGAAAATATCATCTCACCAGCTTCTCACTTTTCATCATGACTATTGAGAAAACAATCATCTAATTGCGACTTTCTTTGAAGGCAATCTGTCTTTTTTGTCGGGCTGTATTTAAAATAAGCTTTACGTCTTTGATGCTAGGATGCATTTTGCTGTGGACTGCTTTTCACTTTTTCTGCTGGCAAATGGTAGGATTCTAAAACCTGAGCACTGGTGTCTTTCAACATTTCTGGATGATTCTCAGCCACTATGTTTTTTTGAATATTGTGTTTTTCCTTTCTCTTTACTACCTCCTCTTTAACCTCAATCAGAATTTATTACACCTTCATAGTCTATCCTCCATGTCTCGTAAACTGAATTTCATACTTGCCATGTATGTATTTCCCTAAGCTTTATTCCTGATCAACTGTCTGGATATGTTTTTCAGTTCACTAAATTTCTTCTGCTCTATCCATTCCACTGTGTAACCCATCTAATGATCTTTTTTCACTAGAATTATTATACTTTTTTATTTCCAGATGCTCTACTTCGTTCTGTTTTCAAATTTGTTTCATCATTTTTTTACAGCTTCTTACTACTTGCTGAACTATTCAATTTCCTTTTTGCTTCTTAAACACATCTAACATACATCTTTTGCGTCATGTGTCTAAATCTCCAGTATCTGAAGTTTCTGCATCTGATTCAGCTGTCTCTCTTTTTTCCTGCTATTTTGCTGATGATAGTTTGTTTTTGGAAAGGGTGACTGGTGATTTCTGACTGTGGATGGATACCCTTTGAAACTTTCTTATTGGTAAACTTTTGAAGCCCAAATTGAAATCACATTACCCAGTGAGGATTTGTATTTTCTTTTCCCCATGCCATACAGACACTATCAACCTGGGTCCACATTAAAGTATAAAGTCTGGCTGTGTTTTTTGTTAAACTACATGATAACCTCACTCCTAGCTGCAAGCTGACATGAGGGACAATGTGTGGTTAGCATTTTATAAGAGAGATATTTTCCCTTCCTCTATGCAGTACCCAGGTTGGATCAGAAAAGTTTGGTTACTGTTCCATACAGAAAGTCAACGTCTCATTCATTCTAACACTGAGGGTATAGTTTTTAGAGCCCCGGATTTATGTAGGAATCTCCGACTGGACTACGGGTAGGTCAAAGTGGAAAATTGAAGCCATCAGTTTTCATGAATATCTCCAGTCTCTCATTGCCCAGGATTCCTGCTTTCATTTTCTTCTTCTATACTCTTTAATGTCATACTCTCTAGCCAGCTCAGTGATGCCTTTTGAAAGATATTATTTAACATGTAATCTGGCAATTATAGTTGCTTTCAATGGATTATCCAGGGTATATAGTCAACATACTACCAACAAAGAAAGTCTCTAAATAAATTCTGAAGGACTTCAAAGAGCCTCAATTCAAAATTTCCTTACTATTTTGAGTGGTATATTTTATTTTTAACTATATATTTATATAGTTATATATATTTTATACATAGATACATATAAACAGTTTAAAGTTTCTGTGAGTACTAAAAGGGAAAGAACTGTCAAAACTTTATACTGTTAAAAGAGTACCCAAGTGAAGGGGAGAACAATGCAAAAAGGTTAAATATTTAAGATATTAGATGAGGATGGCTAATATAAAAATAACTTACTTTCTGTCAATGGTTAAAATTGTGCTTTTAAAATTTTATTAGTTCTATGCTATAGGAATAGGAAATAAAAACTGAATGTAAGAGAGTTATTACTTTTATGCTATTTCTCAGTTAACCCAAACCAAGACATAATGAAACATCACAAAAAAATACTGTTCCCATGAGATACTTCACTGTACTTTCCAGAGAAGTAGCACCTATCAATCCAAATATGTCCTGAAAGTATCAGTAACAAGTAAGGAGATGGAATCAGTAACCAAAAACCTTCCAACACACCAGATGGCTTCATTGATGAACTCCACCAAAAGTCTAAAAAAGAATTAACACTAATCCTTCTCGAACTCTTCCAAAAAATCGAAGAGAAGGGAATGCTTCCAAACTCATATTGTGAGGCCAGCATTCCCCTGATACTAAAGCCAGATGAGGAAAAAAGAAAACTATAAGTCAATATCGCTGATGAATATACATGCAAAAAATTTCAATAAAATACTAGCAAAGTGAATCTGACAAACCATTAAAAGGATCACACACCATGACCAAGTGGGATTTAGCTTTGGGATACATGGCTGGTTCATCATGTACAAATCAACAAATGTAATAAATACACCACAGTAACAGAATGAAAGATAAAACCACATGATCATCTCAATAGATGCATAAAAAACATTTCACAGAATTCAACATTTCATGATAAAAATTCTCCACAAATTGGGTATAGAAGGAGCATACCTCAACACAACAAAGACCATATATGGAAATCCTACAACTTACGTAATACTCAACAGTGAAAAGTTGAAAGTGTTTCTTCTAACATTGGGAACAAGACAGGGGTGCCTACTCTCACCAATCCTATGCAACATAATAGTGGCAGTCCTAGCCAGAGCAATCAGGCAAGAAAAAGAAATAAAAGGCATCCAAATCAAAAAAGAAGAAATAAAATTGTCTCTATTAGCAGATGACATGATATAATATAGAAAACTCTAAAGATTCCACCAAAAAACTATTCGAGCCAATAAATGAATTCAGAAAAATTGTGGTATACAAAATCATGATACAAAACCAACTGTATTTCCATAAAGCAACAACAAACTGTCCAATAAAGAAAACAATCTAATCTATAATAGTGTCAAAAAAACAAAATGCCTAGGAATAAATTTAACCAAAGAGCTGAAAACTATAAGACACTGATAAAAGAAATAGAAGAGAGAAATAAATGGGGAGATATCCCACGTTCATGCAATGAAAGAATTATTATTGTTAAAATGCACTTACTACCTAAACCGTATGCAGATTCAACAGATTCCATACCAAGGTTCCAATGGCATTTTTTACAGAAATAGAAAAAAAAAAACAATTCTAAAATTTGTATGAAACCACAAAAGACCCTGATAGCCCAAGCAATCCTCAGAAAGAAGAACAAAGTTGGAGGCATCACACTTTCTGACTTCAAACTATATTACAAATCTATAATAATCAAAACAGTATTCCTTTGGCATAAAAATAGTCATATAGACTAATGGAACAAAATTGAAAGCTCCAAAATAAACACACACTTATAAAGTCAATTGATGTTCAATAAGGGAGTGAAGAATACTCGGTGGGGAAAAGGACAGTCTCTTCAATTAATGGTGCTGGGAAAACCAGATATCCACATGCAAAAAAATGAAATTGGATCCCTATCTTACACCACTCATAAAAGCTAACTTGAAATGGATTAAAAACCATGTATATACATATGTGTGTGTATTGAACTCCTAGAAACAGAAAATAGAATGGTGATTATCAGGGGAGTGGAGGAAATGAGAGATATTGGTCAAAACATACCACCTTTCAGGGGCGTCTGGGTGGCTCAGTTGTTAAGCATCAGACTCGTGATTTCAGCTCAGGTCATGATCTCACTGTTCACGAGAGAGTCCCACATTGGGCTCTGTGCTGACAGCACAGAGCCTGCTCGGGATCCCAATCTCTCTCTTTCTCTCTCTGCCCCTCCCCGTTGATGCTCACACTCTCTCAAAATAAATAAACATTTTTTTGGGGCGCCTGGGTGGCTCGGTCGGTTAAGCGTCCAACTTCAGCTCAGGTCATGATCTCACGGTCCGTGGGTTCGAGCCCCGCGTCGGGCTCTGTGCTGACAGCTCAGAGCCTGGAGCCTGTTTCAGATTCTGTGTCTCCCTCTCTCTGTGACCCTCCCCCGTTCATGCTCTGTCTCTCTCTGTCTCAAAAATAAATAAACGTTAAAAAAAATTTTTTTTAAATAAATAAACATTTTTAAAAAACATACCATCTTTCAGTTATAATATGAATACATTATGGGCATCTAATGTACAGCATGGTGACCATAGGTAACAATACTGTATTATATATTTGAAACTTGCTAAAAGAATAGATCTTAAATGTTCTTACCCACCCACCCCCAAACACACAAAGGTAATTATCTAAGGTGATGGAGGCGTTAACTAACCTTATCGTGGTAATCATTTCCCAATATATACATACATCAAATGATCATGTTGTACACCTTAAACTTAGACAATGTTATGTGTCAATTATATCTCAATAAAACTGGGAGAAAAAGAATAAATAACCCAATTTTTTTTTAATTTTTTTTTCAACGTTTTTTATTTATTTTTGGGACAGAGAGAGACAGAGCATGAACGGGGGAGGGGCAGAGAGAGAGGGAGACACAGAATCGGAAACAGGCTCCAGGCTCCGAGCCATCAGCCCAGAGCCCGACGCGGGGCTCGAACTCGCGGACCGCGAGATCGTGACCTGGCTGAAGTCGGATGCTTAACCGACTGCGCCACCCAGGCGCCCCTAAATAACCCAATTTTTAAAAATGGGTAGCTTTTAGGGGCGCCTGGGTGGCGCAGTCGGTTGGGCGTCCGACTTCAGCCAGGTCACGATCTCGCAGTCCGTGAGTTCGAGCCCCGCGTCGGGCTCTGGGCTGATGGCTCAGAGCCTGGAGCCTGTTTCCTATTCTGTGTCTCCCTCTCTCTCTGCCCTTCCCCCGTTCATGCTCTGTCTCTCTCTGTCCCAAAAATAAATAAACGTTGAAAAAAAAAAATTAAAAAAAAAAATGGGTAGCTTTTATAATTTTCCAAAGTTATGTAAAAGGAGAGAATTTTCATTCCCACAAACATCATCTAGGATAGTTCCATAATTTTACATCTCAAATTACGGTCTTTTATTTTTCCGTTCAACTGTTTACTTGAAAAGACAAATCTTTAGCTATCTGTTAGAGTTATTATGCACATGTAATACAAACAGTGTAGAAAATACAAAATGGAAGTTAAAATCTCCTAATTCTACTCCTCAGAGATATCATATTTGATCATGTCAATTTTTAGTTTTGCTGGTTATTCACACTGCACCAAATTACTTATTTTCAAAAAAGGCACATATCCTGAATGTTTACCAAAAGCCTGAATTGTGTACAAAATAATGTAGCATATTGTGTCACTTTTACTAAGAGAAATTGTGCCATCATACCTCATAGAATCACTTTACTGAAATTTTTAGCAGAGTTTTAAAATGTTGATATATAATGCAAAAGTTGTTTTTTAGTACATGACACAACCATGAACATCTTCACTGCAATCATCAGTAAACATACATTAAAATATTTACATAAGTTCATATGAATAACTTTTATGCCGCATAAAATCTGAAAAAGCTTTTAAGTTGATGTGGTGCTACAACGTTTAAAGAAATAAATTTGCTTTTAAGACCAGCTTAATCAGAATTCAGGAAGATTATGTTATGCCATAAATGTATAAATGTTAGGGGAAACAAAAAAATCTGAAAATGGATACATTCAAATGTAATG
This sequence comes from Lynx rufus, assembly GCF_022079265.1. NCBI lineage: Eukaryota > Metazoa > Chordata > Mammalia > Carnivora > Felidae > Lynx > Lynx rufus. The sequence goes on from NW_025814878.1 coordinate 9,164,499, forward strand.
TCCCCAGCTTATTATTCTGGGATCATTATGAAAGCATTCATTAACATTGTCTTCTTTTAATTTTCAACCACATAGTTGAACTCAATCCTCCAACTTTCCAATCATCGAATGATCCTCCAACTTTATGGTTATTAAAACCAAGGATTCAAATAGGGATGGTGGGGTGGTAGAAACGTATGTAGGTATGGTGGAAAACAAGCAGTTGATTAAATCAAGCCACTGAAAATGTTAAGTGTCTGACTTAGTATTTTTTTTAACTCTCCTTCCCCACCTAAATGTAACTAGTATATGGACTACTATTTGTGTTTCAACTGACCCAAATTATTGAACTCAGCCAAAACCTCACATAAGCAAAACAGAATCTCTGAACGTTATGTGAAAATAGTTGTGACACCATCCAATAATAGTCGATCACACTTCTATAGGTTGCCTTCTTCTTTCATGCAGAGGGTAACCTACAGAAGTGAGATACAAGAAGTGCGCCATAGGAATCCTGCCTGTTGGGGCACCTGGGTAGCTCAGTCAGCTAGGCAAGCAGCTCTTGGTTTGGGCTCAGGTCAAGATCTCCTGGTTTGTGGCACTGAGCCCCACGATGGGCTCCACACTGACAGCATGGAGCCTGCTTGGGATTCTCTCTCTTCAACTCTCTCAGCCCCTCCCCAATGTCCTCTCTCTCTCTCTCTTTCTCTCAAAATAAGTAAATAAACTTTAGGAAAAAAGTTTAAAAACAAAGGATTCCTGCCTGAGTTTCCAGTCTGCTAGTCTGCCCTATAGATTTCAGATCTGCCAGCACCCACAATCACATGACCAATTCCTTAAAAAGATTAGATAGACAGAGAGATAGATACCCTATGGGTTCCTTTCTCTAGAGAATCCTGACTAATACCAAATAGATACAGACTTTTGTTATCTAAAGAGGTAATAAAAGAGAGGTGAGTTAAAAATAAAGGAGGAGGGGGAACCTGGGTGGCTCAGTCGGTTAAGTGTGCCACTTGATTTCGGCTCAGGTCATGATCTCACAGTTCATGGGATTGAGCCCTGTGTTGCGGTCTGAGATGACAGCATGGAGCCTGCTTGGGATTCTCTCTCTCCCTCTCTCTCTGCCCCTCCCCTGCTTGCACACACGCACACACACTCTCTCTCTCTCTCTCAAAATAAACAAAAAATTAACAAATAAAAATAAATAAGGGAGGCATTTACTAAGCACAATATCGTAAAGGAACTGCCTGTGTGGAAAAGGAGCAGCATTCAAGAACATCTCCATCCTTTTTCTTTCCTTTAAGATGGGGAGATGTGCACCATGGACCCGTTAGTTTGTTGCCAACATCTGGCCAGAGGCTGTGTGCAGGGGATGGATGAGATTGGGGAGTGGGGGCCTCAAAACCATACCAGCCAAGCTGACCTTTAACAAGACTTGGTTAAACTAGGATAACACATTTGAACTCTAGAAAAACCTAACTATGCTTTCTCTGACCTTTAGGCTCACCTCTACCCACCCCACGTCCATCCAGGTCAAGTGATCTAGGAAACACCCTTTTAAAAAAGTTCAATCTTGCTTGGCAGAGCCAAGGATAAAAAGAATGAATGGGACACCTTTTCTTCACAGCAAAGATGGATCTGGATGTAGCACAATAAGCACCTAGGAAAGGCGAGTACTGTAGGGCAGAGAGAGACCAAGGAGGAAGGGAGTGAGGATGGCTTAGGTGTTGACACTCTTACAAATCTTAGCGTTTCAAGAACTTCATTGCTGTCCTGAAGTTTTTATTTCACGTGGAAAACAAGACTAAGAATATCCAAGTGACGGACTAAAAACAAGCGTATAGTGTTTACAGTTTGTAAAGCACATTCATGCACCCTTTTATCTCTAAGCAATCTCTAAGGTTGGTAAGCCCAGTTGTATAATCATTCCCCTATTATTTGTGGGGAAACTGAGGCTCAGTGCCAGTATAATTTACCATAGGATGGAGTTGGGAAGTGAACCCAAATTTCTGGTCATAAGTCCCCCGCTTTTCCTTCTCAATTCAGTATCATTATTATAAGTATTGTTGCTCATGGATCCTGCAATTAGACCACCCGTATTGATTTATCAGTGACATGTGAACTCTCACAGACTATTTAAGCTCTCTGAGACTCAGTTCTCTCAGCTTAAATGGAGATAATAATAGTGCTTGCTTTACAAATCATATAAAGCATGTAAAGTGCTTAGCAAAGTGCCTGACATGTAGCAAACACTCAGTGTTAGCCATTATTACGTCAATTATTAAATTAGATGGCTGTGTCATCAACCTAGTTATTTCCTGCCCAGTAAGTTTCAGAAAAATATAGAAAACACAGAATCAAACACAGTGACATCTACTAAGCACAGCACATTTTGTCTTTGCTTTAAATCAGGAGTCAGGAAACTACAGCCCAGGCTGACTCTTCATTTTTTCAATAAAATTGTATTTGAACACAACCACACCCATTCATTTACGTATTGCCTGTGGCTGCTTTCAGGTCTGTGGCAGTTGAGTAGGTATGACAGAGACTGAATGGCCCACAAAGTCTAAATTATATACAATCTGGCCCTTTACAGAAAAAGTTTGCCCATCTCTGCTTTAAATCGATGATGCAAATGGAAAGAAGACAAAACTAACAACCTTTCTAGACTTCTGACAAGAGGTAAAGGGAATTACAGAAACAGAAAGAGTCTATGAGCCATCTGTGAATCAAGAAAGTCAGGGAACTGTGTTGTTCCAGTCCTGTCTCTATTCAAGAAACATTCACTGGGTGTACATAGGATGCAAAACTTCACTTTCTACCAAGATGCACTCATTGGCCCTCCTATAGAATTCTGTTTTGTTTCCAAAAGCATCTGGGAAGTTATGGCACCTCACACAATGACTGTCTTAACACCTGCCTCCAACATAGTGGAGGAGGGCAGGAGGCCAGGGAGCATGTGAGGTTGGTCTTAGGAACACAGTAGGCACTTGGGAAACTATAACCCTGACCATGTAGCAACAGCTTTGTGTATCCTAAGCACTGAATATGGGAAACCACTCAAGGGAATTCCCTGGGACTCCCTAAAAGCAAGATCGTCTACCTTTGTTGACTTTGCAGTGTGGTAAGCCGGGTTACAAAAATGGGAGTAGGCTGAAAATCCAGTTGTATTCTTTAGCTTGCTTACAACTCAGGAACTAATAAACCAGAATACACTTGTGAACACAGAACACAGTGGTGCTACTATTTTCGACCAGCTATGTAGTCTTACGAAATATTTAATTTCTCTAACCCTGGTTCCTCTTCAGTAAAATGAAAATAAATACCTACTTAACTCACAGAGTTACCATAAGGACTAAATGAGCTAATCTTATGGTGTTATTAACATCTGTTTTTCCAAGCAGGCTATCAGCTACATTTAAATTTTAGCTACCAACATCCTCCACCAGATTAGAATCTCTACTATCCAGGACATAAATGATGCCAATATAATACAAATCCAGCCAACAAGAATCTGTTAATTATCTGTGGCATATAAGGTACTATGCTAAGCACTACATGGAGTCCAAAATGAATGAAAATTTGGAAGACCGAGTTGGAAAGAAATATGGCATATCTACAAAAAATTCTGGTATAGTTGAACCATAATATAATAAAAATGGAAACAGCTAGGAGCACCTGGGTGGCTCAGTCAATTGAGCGTCCAACTTCAGCTCAGGTCATGATCTCACAGCTAGTGAGTTTGAGCCCCACGTCAGGCTCTGTGCTGACAGCTCGGAGCCTGGAGCCTGCTTTGGATTCTGTGTCTCCCTCTCTCTCTCTCTGCCCCTAACCCACTCACATTCTGTCTCTGTCTTTCTCAAACATAGATAAACATTTAAAAAAAAATTTTAAACAGCTAGATGGATCCAAATTTTTATTGGGAAAAGGGGAGGACTGTCATAGAAAAAGTAGCATTTAAACTTGCCGTGGAGGATTTGAAAAGCACTATAGGGGAAGAAAATAGAGTGGAGAAACACACAGGAAAAGGAAAACAGTGAGTTTAGCAGAACAGGAAGTCAATCCTTTGGGCAGGAGCTCAGAGTGTGAGGAGAACAAAAGGCACTGGTACCCGAAGACAAGAGGCTGGCTGCCGGCCAAGGAGCAGAAACTTCAGTTCTTTTAAGTGCAGAGTTTCCTGGTCAGTCACTCAGTGCTTCCCCATATTCTGTCACAGATAATAAATTGTGAATAATTCCTCTTAAAATATAAATTAAAGGAAATCCAAGGCAATTTTTGTCATAACATTTCTTTCACTAACTTGGATCTTCGTTCCAGAGTGGAAGAGAAAGAGGACAACTTCCCAGAAGTACCAGGGCTGTCTGTGACTGCCCCATCACCAGGCTTATTTATCTTCAGGAGGTCCAGAAAGAAGCCTTGAAGGGATTTGCTTCCTGAAAACTTCTTGTCTGTTTTCATGAAATTTGGGTATGTTCTTGGGAAGGCTTTCCACTTCTAAGTGTCCTTGGCCATGCATGTCATGACAGAAAGACTCAGAGATTCCAGAGGCCGCGGTGGAGGAGGTATAGGGAGGGGACAGTGGTAAAAAGTAAGTTTCTTTGACCTACAGTTTCTGCTGACTATATATCACAATCCTTCACTAACCTTATTTACTGAATGCTGGTCACTGTGATGAGCAGGTAAAGGACCGAGTGGTAATCAAACAGAAAATTATCCAATCTAGGTCATCATCAGAGCCATACACTGACTGGAAGGGCCCCTCTGGAGACACAGGGTACAGATGACAGGAAGGAGAAGCAATGAGAAGGCTGAAGCCCAGTAGAGAGACTAGCACTAGGGTCCAGGACTACAAAACACAAGTGTCACTAGAAAGCAGATGACCCCTAGGCATGACAATGAATAAATTCACTTAAAGTTGGGGAAAACGTTTAGCTATGTTTCAAAAGGAAGGTCGAGCAGGGAGGGAAAGTAGCACCAACAAATAAACATTTGAACAGGATTGGGGGTGAGGGGAGGGACAATGAGTTCAGCTGAATTTCACGGAGTTCCAGAATCCTGAAATAACAAAATATTTCAGGGGTTTATTGCTCACATTGGGCACAGGCTAAGCAAGTCAACTGAAGCTGCCCCCACAGCTGTTTGAGGGAGTTGTCTGCTGCAAGAGAGGAGGTAAATGGGAGGGAAAGTCATTTCTTTCTGACTCAATACTTCACTCCTATTGTTGACATGGCTGGCTCCTGAACAGATTTCTACCACAGCCAATGGCATTGCAAAAGGAGAAATTACTGCCTGTGTCTGGTGGATAGTTAGATAGGAGGAAACATGGAAAACTGCAGTGTGTGTGTGTGTGTGTGTGTGTGTGTGTGTGCGCGCGCGCGCACGCACATGGGCACTCACACAAATTCAGGGGCTCATGCCTGTTATATATCTGAATGGCTCATCTTGTATACTGAATGGCTCATCTGAATGGCTCATTCTCTGAATGTTTGAGAAAAACATCTCAAAACATTTTGGAATACAGAACTTCATTTTGCTCTGCTCCTTCCTTGCACATGAAAATAAAGGCTGATTTTTGATAGACTCTGAACCCAAACACTAGTAATCTACAACAATAAAGTTTGGGAGTCTGCAAAAACATAAAATCTTATTTAAAATAAATCAGAGGGACAGGGCGCCTGGGTGGCTCAGTCGGTTGGGCGTCCAACTTCGGCTCAGGTCATGATCTGGCGGTCCGTGAGTTTGAGCCCCATGTCGGGCTCTGTGCTGACGGCTCAGAGCCCGGAGCCTGTTTCAGATTCTGTGTCCCCCTCTCTCTCTGACCTTCCCCCATTCATGCTCTGTCTCTTTCTGTCTCAAAAATGAATAAACGTTAAAAAAATAAAAAAATAAATAAATCAGAGGGGCTTCTGATTCAGGGAAAGGGACAGAGCATACCTAGGTTGCCTCCCTTCTCTCCTGAGGTTGGACTAGCACAGAAATCAGAGCAGAGGAAACCTAACACACCAGAGGTAACTGGGTTCTTTCTGGAAGCTGGAAATACACAAATGCAAGGCACCCTGAAGCAATTATTAGAGTAGTTCATAAAAGAACTGAATTTCAGAAAAGCTTAGAAAACTATGTCCTCCCCCCTCCCACCCAATAAACCTGGTCCTTTAAACCTGCACCCAAAGCCTTAGCTCTGTGTGTTAAAAATGTGGGTGGCCTGAATGAAGAAGGTTCCTGTCAGGGGTTTTGATGCCAGAGAGAGACCAAGAAACCCTACATCTTAACTATAGACTGAAAGAAGAAAAAATAAATCAAGAAGGCAGCTCTGACCACAACCATGCACAGAGGAAGTCTTCTCTAACTTGACATTGTTCCAACCCACCTTTCTGCTTGCTCTCTCCCATCAGCCTAGAGGTATGCCCGCAGGAGGAAATGCTCCATCCACTGACCCAGAACTAGATCAGTTCACCCAGTGTGGGAAGAGGCATGTCAGGGAAACAGATTCCCACAGCCACAGTGAAATCTATGACCAGCTACTGTACCAACCTTGACTCTAATAAATGTGAGCACTACAAACACCACAATGGACCATTGGCTGTTTAAAGAAAACCAAGAGCAAGAAAGAACGAACATTAAGATGAACAAACAGAATTAATGAGCCATAAAAAAATAAATTAGAGAGCATTCTGGGACTACAAGAATACTTTTACAATTCTTTTCTCCATCCTCAGATCTACAACAGGTTACTGTATCCATAAAACAGGAGAAGACTTCAGGGAAAAAGGAGTATGGTGGGACTGGATTCTTTGTTCTTCACAATCTTTATTTTCCTGACCTCGTTCTAAATAAAGGAAAGCAAAGCAAGATGAACAAGGCAGATCTGAGTGATGACAGCAACATGAAACAGAGATTGGTTGATCCCACGCAAAGAGTGATAGCAAAATAAAAGTTGGAACTTAGGGATGATGGTGGAGGCGGAGTAGAAGATATAGTAAGGATGTTGAGGGAAGTAATAATTCTGGGCTTTGAGGGGACCTGAGGACAGAAACAAAATGATTGTGCCATCACGTGCTGCACTCTAAGTGTACTCCTAATCAGCTACAGATAAGAGTGAGTTGTTCCTAAGTACTGTGGGATGTAAACGTAGGGTTTCAGGAAAAAGTAGAATGCAAATAACACATTCTTAAAAATGAAAACTATGGTTACCAAAATTGAAAATTTTAAATGCAAAGATAGATTTAATAATAAAATTGACATGACTAAAGATCTCATAGATGGTGTCCTAAAGTGAAAAGTATTCTAAACGTAGTGTAAAAAGAAAACAGAGATAGGAAACTATAAGACAATCTCAAAGACATGAAAGATAGAGATAGGAAATCCAGTATCTATCAAAAACCCTTTCAAGAAGGAAAGAATATACACAATAAAGGCGAAGAGGAAAACCAAAACATAGTAGAAGAAAATTTTGCCGAGCTGAAGAAGACTTCAACTGAAAGGCTTATTGAAGACCTACAGGATTAAACAAAATGTCTCACGCCTGGGGACATGATAAAGAAGTTCCATCATTCAGAGGATAAGTTAACAGTTTCCAAGAAGAAACTGATTCCTCAAAGAAATAAGACTCAGACTGATGATACCAGCATTTTTCAGGGCACCCAGCTGGTTCTGTCAGTTGAGCACCTGACTCTTGATTTCATCTTGGGTCATGATCTCACAGTTTGTGAGTTTCAAGCCCCATGTTGGCTCCAGGCTTACGGTGCAGAGCCTGCTTGGGATTCTGTCTCTCTCCCTCTCTCTCTCTCTCTCTGCCCCTCCCCTGCTCACTTATGCATTCTCTTTCTCTCTCAAAAATAAATAAACCTTTTTAAATAAATTTTAAAAAATTAAAACATCATTTGCAATTGCACCAAAAGAATAAAATACCTAGGAATAAACATAGCCAAGAGGTGAAAGACTTGTACTCCAAAAACTATTAAACACTAATGGAAGAAACTGAAGATGACACAAACAAATGGAAAGATATTCCAGGCTCATGGGTTGGAAGAATTAATATTGTTAAAATGTTCATACTACCCAAAGCAATCTATAGATTCAATGCAGTCCTTCTCAAAACACCAACAGCATTTTTCACATAACTAAAACCAATACTAAAATTTGTATGGAACCACAAAAGACTAGCCAAAGTAATCTTTAAATTTTTTTTAATCTTTATTTATTTTTGAGAGAGAGAGAGAGAGAGAGAGACAGCATGTGAACAGGGGAGGAGCAGAGAGAGAGGGAGACACAGAATCTGAAGCAGGCTCCAGGCTCTGAGCTGTCAGCACAGAGCCTGACGCGGGGCTCGAACTCACAAACTGTGAGATCATGACCTGAGCTGAAGATCAACTGACTGAGCCACCCAGGTGCCCCATAGCCAAAGTAATCTTGAGAAAAGAACAAAGCTGGAGGTATCACAATCCCAGATCTTAAGATTTATTACAAAGTTGTAGAAATCAAAACAGTATGGTACTGATACAAAAATAAACACATAGATCAATGGAACAGAGTAGAGAACGCGGAGATAAACCCACATTTATATGGTCAATTAATCTATGACAAAGGAGACAAGAACATACAATGGGGAAAAGATAGCCTCTTCCGTAAATGGTGTTGGAAAAAATAAACAGCTACATCTAAAAGATAGAAACTGGACCACTCTCTAACACCATACACAAAATTAAGCTTAAAATGGATTAAGGTCCTAAATGTAACACCTGAAACCATAAAAATCCTAGAAGAGAACATAGGCAGTAATTTCTCTGACATCAGCCATAGCAGCATTTTTCTAGGTATGTCTCCTAAGACCAGGGAAACAAAAGCAAAAATAAACTATTGGAACTACACCAAAAGAAAATATTCTTGCATGGAAAAGGAAACCATCAATAAAATGAAAAGACAACATACTGAATGGGAGAGATATTTGCAAATTATATATCCAATCAGGGGTTAATATCCAAAATATACAAAGAACGTACACAACTCAACACCAAAAACACAAACAATCTGATTTTTAAAAAATGGGCAAAGCACTACTAGGTATTAATCCAAAGGATACAAAAATACTGATTAAAAGGGGCACATGCACTCCAATGTTTATAGCAGCTCTATCAATAATAGCCAACTTATGGAAGGAGCCCAAATGTCCATCAACTGATGAATGGATAAGAGGATATAGTATATATATATACAATGGAATACCACTCAGCAATCAAAAAGAATGAAACCTTGACATTTGCAACAACATGGATGGAACTAGAGTGTATTATGCTAGGTGAAATATGTCAGTCAGAGAAAGACAAATATATGATTTCACTCATATGTGGAATTTAACAAACAAAAAAGATGAACATAGGGGAAGGGAAGGAAAAAGAAGATAAAAACAGAGAGGGAGACAAACTATAAGAGACTCTTAAATACAGAGAACAAAATGAGGATTATTAGAGGGGAGGTGGGGGGTACGGACTAAATGGGTGATGAGCTTTAAGGAGGGCCCTTGTTGGGATGAATACTGGGTGTTATATGTAAGTGATAAATCACTGGGTTCTACTCCTGAAACCAATACTACATTGTATGTTAACTACCTTGAATTTAAATAAATAAATTTTAAAAATGGGCAGAGGACCTGAAGAGACCTGTTTCCAAATAAGACATAGAGATGGCCAACAGACACATGAAAAGATGCTCAACATCACTCATTATCAGGGAAATACAAATAAAAAGCACAATGATATCCCCCCTTACACCTGTTAGAACAGCTAAAATCAAAATGACAAGAAACAAATGGTGGAAAGGATGTGGGGAAAAAGGAACCCTCATGCACTGTTAGTAGGAATGTAAATTAGTATAGCCACTGTGGAAAACATTATGGAGGTTCCTTACAAAATTAAAAATAGAAATACCATATGATCCAATAATTCCATTTAGGTATTTACTCAAAAAAAATGAAAACACAAACTCAAAAAGATACACGCACCCCTATGTTTACTGCAGCATTATTTACAATATCCAAGATAAGAAAGTAACCCAAAAGTCCACTGATAGATAAATAAAGATATATATAATAGAATATTACACAGCCATAAAAACGGTTGAGATCCTGTCATTTGAGACAAGATGGATGGAACTAAAAGGTATTCTGCTAAGTAAAAGAAATCAAACTGAGAAAGATAAATACCATATGATTCCACTCATAAGCGGAATCTAAAAAAAAAAAAAAAAAAAACCCAAATGGATAAAAAAACAAAAAGCAGAATCAAACCTATAAATACAGAGACTAAACTGATGGTTGCCAGAGGGGAAGGGGCAAGGGATGGGCAAAGTGGGTGAAGGGGAAAGAGAGATACAGCCTTCCAGTTATGGAATCAGTAATTCGTGAGAATAAAAGACACAGCATAATGTAGTCGGAAACACTGTAATGATGATGTAATGGGACAGATGGCAGTTACACTTGTGGTGAACATAGAATAACGTATAAACCTGTCAAATCACTAAGTTGTACACCTGAATCTAATGTAATATCGTGTGTTAACTATTCTCAAATAAAAAATAAAAAATATAAAATAATAAAAAAAATTGTTAAGGGCTCCAAGAGGGATACAAAATAAATGACCTCTATGCTTAGCAAATTCTTCTTTCCCTTGTGCAAACACAGTAACTCATATCCACAGGATAATGTTGTGAATGTCAGTGATGGAATCATTTTTTGTGTAAACCATGAACATATTTTAGAACTACAGCATAGTAATCAGAAATCACGACAATCTTGAAGGGAGTGGTTTGGAGAAGCAAAACAACATATCCTTTGCTTCTTAACTTACAAACTTCTTTATCATTTAGGTTTCTTTAGTAAGTCTGTGTATATCACATAACTAAGAAAGTAGTCATGATCAAGAACATGATCAATATATTACTCCTAAACAAAGAAAGTTTTTCACGTCAGTATAAAAAGGTCTACAACAGTGTATCATTTAATTATTATGTTAACTTTAATATAGTGCTAGGCAAAGCAACATCTATCTCTGAATGGATAGCACCAATTGCACACTACAAGAACCTTAACAATTTCACAATCAATGAGTTACCCAGTTTATTATAGGAAAAAAACCAATCTGTATCTGTAAAGTAGTTACCATCTTTGCAGATTATTTACATACTTCTTGCCCTACAACCTAAAATTCTTATCCTATGTTGACACCCTGGGGTTCAATGTGGTAGGGATTGACAAAGAATGTATCTAATTCATTTCACATTGCTTTCCAGAAGAGCCATAAATGACTGGAAGATCCTGTCTTCTTCAAGGTAAACAATGTATCTCCCTTCTACTCAAGAGTATCGTCAAGAGATCACCATGAAACTATCTAGAGGGACTACCAAACACCACAAAAATCAAAATTTAGGGGCCTATGTGAAAAGGCAGTGCAGTATGTTGATTTCAATTTTTCTTCTTGAACAAGAGTAATTATTATAAAATTTATTCCCAGTATTATACAAATTGGCTGGTGAGGAGAAAGGTAGCTGGAACAGAATTAGTGACAAATCAGCTAAAAATGCCTCACAGAGACCTTGACCAAATAATCACAGTACGTTATGCTAAAAATCACTCATAATGAGTTATTCTAAAAAAACACTCAAGACAAAGGATTCTCTCGTTGACTCTGACAAATATCAGAATTTTCTACAGATTCTATTTACTTATACCGATTTAGGTTATTGGCTACTGTGCCATATGGTAGAAACTTAAACTTATAGCTTAAACTATAAATGGTATGGAAATGACTTTATACACAGAAGAGCAAAAGGTAAAAAGAAAATTTTTATCAGCCAATTGTTATACAAATGGAAATCTGGTTAATTAAGTCCTTTATACCACTTAAGGGATCATAAAAACAGCAATATAATGATATGCCAGGCTTACAAGTTGGGTCTAAAAGAAATTTTATAATATTTTCTACAATATTTTGAGAAATGCAGCAATAATGGCTCAGCTAGATAGTTTCTCAAGTAGAATTGAAGGTCAGTGTTCATTTGGAAGCATCAGTTTGCATTTTTTTTATTTTAATGGACATTTCTTCACATTATTGTAAAGAATCCTGTATGGAACAGAGAATTGAATAATTCACTCTGCCAATGAAAAATATTATCAGGTAGAGGTACTTCCGGCATGTGATACTGTACTTTGAGCTTGTAGCACTTTTTAAACTTAGAAACAAAAGGATTTGGAATCCCTATGGCCAGTGGGCCCTACTGTGTCTCCAGTCATGAGAGAGCTCTTCCAGCAGAAAGCAGCAGATAGGCAGCCAGAGAGAAGTGCTTCTAATGGGGAGAAAATTACATTTCTTTTTTGTATTGAGAAAGTGTCTAAAAGTCAGCTTCTAAAATAGTTTTATCGTTTTAGGGATGACACAAAGCATAGAGGTAGAAACGAGTATCAGTGAGAAGCAAGGTAATTGCCCCTCAGAATCGCAAAATGGCTTAGAGGGCTAAAGTACCACATAGGAATTGGCTAAGATACCAGAGGAATTGAAGGACAATCTGTACCTCAGTTAAACGAACAGGCCCACATCCTACCCATCAACATCAGCCTTCACATTTTACTTCCTGCTCCCTAGCCCCCATATATCTGTCAAGATACTGTAGTTTTATTTTCTAGCAAAAATAATTAAGGAGTTTCATACTTAAGGATAACAAGTGAGGTGAGGGCGGTAGAGGTCCAAGGACAGCAAACCAGCAAATTGATGAGTCTGCATTCTGGAGGTGGGACTTAATTCCATCCTCACTTGCACTCCCATAAGGTAACTCCACAGGCAACAGGATTTTACTCCCTGAAAAGGACAGGAAAATCATAGATCTGGAGAACCTAGTCAGTCCCAGAAAAGCCTTGTTGTGAGACCCACTATTCCAAAACTCAGCTCAAGCCACACTGAGAGTCTCCAGTCACCATTTCTAGTTCCTCATGGTTACAATTGAACGGATGGTAAAATATTTGTGATAAGCTTCCAAAAACAAGAGCAAAAGAAAAGGAAGGAAGGAATGGAGAGACAGAGGGAGATTAGGGAAAAGAGTTAATTCAGGTAGCAGAAGACAGGTGCTTTTAAAACACCTATAACTAACCTAACTAATATCCTCTGGGAGATTAAAAAGAACACTGTAACAGCGAGCCAAAATCTACACCAAGGAAAATGTATAAATTATTCATTTTACATTTTTTAAAAGAAACCTTTAGATGACAAAGAATATCTCTTAGAAATTAAAAATAGGCCAGAAATTACTTTTTAAAATTTACTGTAAGAGTTGGAAGGTAAAGTTGAAGAAATCTAAAAAAGTAGCCTTTATCACACCCACCCACCCCTGCCAAAAAAAAAAAAAAAACAAAACACCCCAAAACCTGAAAGGATCCTCTGAGTATGTGGCCAGCACAATGAATGAAAAAAATACATAATCATGAAACTTCAGAACACTAGAGATAAAAGGGCCAAAAGGCTTGGGTGAGGGAGAGGACTGTGGTAAAAGAATCAGTAATAATACTAGTAACAGATTACTCAGTAGCAATAAGGAGAATTAGAAAACAGTGGATAAATGGCTTCAAGAGAATAAAGGAAAATTCCATACCCAGTCAAACTATTATTTTCCTAGAAAAGTAGGAAAGAAAACATTTTCAGACATGGAAGAAGTTTAAAAATGTAGTTAACATGGGCCCTCTCTTAGGAAGTTCCTCAGGAATTTATCCCATAAAGTGAGACAAGAAAATAAGCCATTTGAAGGGGACATAGGATCACAATTAGAGCAGAAAGATGGAATATTTTTGTCAGGTATTACTCCAGGGGTAAAAAGTGTAACTTTGTATTTGAGCATGTGAAAAATATTATTGATTAGCATATCACATAAATGTTGAAGTATGCGAGAAAAAAATCAGAGTTTAAAAACTGGGCAAGGGAGCACGTGACACAGTTGTTAACCAAGAAAAATTGAAACGTTTGAAGAGAAAGAAAAGTGTAGCTATAATTCCCTACGCGGTTCAGCAATGGGCACTATTTACGTATCACAGTAACGATTTAGTCAATAATTGTGATATACTTATATTGGAGGAGAGGAAGAAAGAGAAAATTGTGTTGAGTGGGGAGGAGCTAAATTATGTTGTGAGTAAAGAGTTAATGGGTCTTAAATTGATAAAAAGGTCAAGAAATGTCTGCATACCACAAACCCTATATAACTGCAGCTCAGCTTCTGATACCAGGGAAAGGGCAAGAACATTGGAAACTTGTTTCTGAAGTGCGAACACGAGAGAATAGTTATCTATCATAAAACTTAGTATGGCACTAGACTGTCATAACTAAGGATATCTATTGTCTCAACACTTACAACAACCCTAGGAAATGTATACTGGAATAGAGGACAAAAGGCTCGAGAGATTGATTTACCCAAGGTGAATCACCTGATTAGTAGAAAAATGAGATTTTCAACTGAAGTCTGACTCATGAGTCCAAATGCTTTCCCAGTGCCCAACCAGCTTCAAACAGGCTGCTTCAGACTACCTCTGAAAGGACACTACTGTATAAATGACATCAGTAGTTGAAAGCTTTGCCCAAAGTTTCTCTCCAAATCTGTAAACCACTGGACCAGTTCCATGTCAGGAGTTTTCTCCAACCCTGTTTCCTCCATCCATGGAACACTGTGATGGCACAGTTCATCAGTAGCACAGCTATACAGGAAAATCACCTATGCTCATCTCTTTTCTCCCCATTTATCGGTAGAAAAAGATCTCTGCGCCTCTTGTCTTACAGAAAATCAAAAATTATCATGTGGCTCCATCTACAGCAGTCACTTAAAAACCATGTCTTTTGCTTTCTAGTAACAGCCCCTGTGGTCTGGAAGAGTCCCTGGGATAAACCGTACTGGTTTGATTTAGTGAAGAAGACAATAAACTCACATTAGTATTTGCTTTTGAGCATGTGTGCAGCAGAAGTTTCGTTTATAAGAAATCTCAAGTGCCTAACCTCATTTACTGGACTATTTCAGGGCTTCTGGCATTTAGATGCTCTTTGCTTTTTCTTGTGTTTGTCCATTTGTTTTCACTTGTCTCCCACCCCTTGCTTTCGGTTTGTAAAGAAAGAAAACTCAATGACTATTTCATTCCTTGCCCGATAGCTATAGAAGATTCATTTGTACTACAAATGTATTAGTCAACTAGAAGCCCTACATCACACCCGAGGATACGTGCCAAAGGCCGTGGTCACATCAAGGCAGGCAGGAAGGTAGCAGATCAGAAAACCCGTTTGGGGGAGCTCCAGTGGTCTTTGCAGGGAACACAGAGTGCAACTAATATGGGCATAGGTAACCCACTTCAGTTTCAAGCAACCACAGAGATTCTCCTCAGTCTCCTAAAGGGCTTCAGGATAAAGCTACACAGAATGTAGGTCTTTCAAACACATCTCGGAGCAGATTTCAAAGCATCCATGAGGAACCCTACTTCAGAGACTCCCTGAACCAGCAGAACTCCTCAAAGACGCAAGAGGTTCTTGACCTGAATTATAAGGGACAAGCAGCATGCTTATGAATCCTACTCCCTCTCTTATGAAACTGCCATCCTGATTAAATGCAACTCTCCACCAGCTACTCATGTAGCTGAACTGACTGAAGAGAACAGACTCCTCAACCTCTCACACCTTTCCTTTCACCCCCACTCAGCTGATGACGTTCCTCTCAAATCCCTAAGACTTGAGGCAATCAGAGAAGCCCCACAGGACCATGCCTGCCCACCTATGGACCCTGCACCTAAACTCTGCCCTCCTGCCCACCCTCCTACCAGAAAACAATCTCTTCACTAGGGCACTAGGTTCTACCCTCCTTCTACTCTGTGATTCTTCCCCCTCCCCGCTTTGCAAGGGTTGTTTGTACTTCATGTTTTCAATTCCTTTCCTCTCAATCTCTTATGAACTCACTCCAATTAGACCTTCACCCTGACAGATCCATCAAAACTGCTCTTGCCAAGATCATCAACGACCTCCAAGTTGCTAATTCCAATGCCCAGTTATCAATTATCAGTGTTCTTGATGTAAGAGCAACATTTGACACAACTGATCACTTTTGCTTCCTGTACTTTCTTCACTGTCTTTCAAGATGCCACAGGGAGAGGGGGTCCATCTCAATCTCCTATGTCAGGTCCTCTTCTCTCTGACTTTGGTCTTTGGTCTCTCTCTCTCTCTCTCTCTCTTTAACTTTGATGAAATCATGAATATAGGCAACTATTGGTGACTAAAACTATTAGAAAAAGGTTCATAGAAAACTTGATAATGGAAAAATTGTTAACACTTGATTAATCTTAACATCACTAAAAATGGTATTTCCAGATTTTATTGCCTCCTGATGCAACTCAATAGTTTTCTTACCAATAATATTAAACCGGACTCTAATTAAACCTTAAGAACTAATGTTAGCAGGTAATAAAGACAATAATGTTAAGAGGTAATAAAGGAGGAGATTATAAGAGTTTATGCTAAATGCTGTCATAAAGATTCAATTGGCCAACTCCCAAACTGTAGAATATTTTACAGGAAATATGTTCTATTTCTTCAGAAAATAAATTTTTTTCAGTAAGAAAAAAAAAAGGAAGGTCATGCCAAACAAATGCACTGTTTGGACTTTGGACCCTAACTGAAACAAACCAACTATAAACAGACATTTTTTGAGGTGAGCGGTGGGGAAACAAGGAACATAATCTTACAAAATTATTACTTATTTTACTGTCAAATATTCTCATGTATGGGGTTGTATTTTTATTTTTATTTTTTCTAAATTTTTATTTAATTCTAGCTAGTTAATATACAGTGCACTACTGGTTTCAGGAGAATTCAGTGATTCATCAATTGCATACAACACCCAGTGCTCATCACAACAAGTGCCCTCCTTAATATTCATCACCCATCTAACCCATCTCCCAACAACCTCCTCCATCAACACTCAGTTTGTTCTATATCATTAAGAATCTCTCATGGTTTGTTTCCCTCTCTCTTTTCCCCCCTCCCGTATGTTCATCTGTTTTTTTTTTTCTTCAATTCCACATCTGAGTGAAATCATGTTGTATTTGTCTTTCTCTGACTGACTTATTTGGCTTAGCATAATATTGTCTAGCTCTGTCCTCATTGTTGCAAATGACAACATTTCATTCTTTTTGATGGCTGAGTAATATTCCAGTGTGTGTGTGTGTGTGTGTGTGTGTGTGTGTGTGTGTGTTATACACATACACCACATCTTCTTTATCCATTCATCAGCTGAGGAACATTTGGTCTCTCTCCATACTTGGCTATTGTTGATAATGTTGCTATAAATATCAGGGTGTATGTATCCCTCTGAATCTGTATTTTTGTACCCTTTGGGTAAATACCTAGTAGTGCAATTGCTGGATCATAGGGCAGTTCTATTTTAACTTTCTGAGGAACCTCCATCCTGTTTTCCAGAGTGGCTGCACCAGTTTGCATTCCCACCAGCAGAGTAGGAGGGTTCCTGTTTCTCTACACCCTTGTGCTGTTTCTTGTCTTGTTAATTTTAGATACTCTGACAGGCATGAGGTGGTATCTCATGATGGTTTTGATTTGTATTTCCCTGACGATGAGTGATGTTGAGCATCTTTCATGTGTCTGTTAGCCATCTGGATGTCTTCTTGGAAAAACTTTCTATTCATGTCTTCTGCCCATTTCTTCACTGGATTATTTGTTTTTGGGGTGTTGAGTTTAATAAGTTCTTTATAGATTTTGGATACTAACCCTTTATTAGATATTTCATTTGCAAATATCTTCTCCCATTCCATAGGCTGTCTTTTAGTTTTGGTCATTGTTTCCTCTGCTGTGAAGAAGCTTTTTATTCTGATGAAGTGCCAATAGTTAATTTTTGCTTTTTTCCCCCTTGCCTCCAGAGACATGTCTAATAAGAGTTGTTACGGCCAAGGTCAAAGAGGTTGCTCCCTGTATTCTCCCCTAGGATTTTGATGGCTTCCTGTCACGTTTAGGTCTTTCATCCATTTTTAATTTATTTTTGTGTATGGTATAAGAAAATGATCCAATTTCATTCTTCTGCATGTCACTGTCCAGTTTTTCCAACACCATTTGTTGAATAGACTGTCTTTTTTCTACTGGATATTCTTTCCTGCTTTGTCAAAGATTAGTTGACCATATAGTTGTGAGTCCATTTCTGGGTTTTCTATTCTGTTCCATTGATCTATGTGCTTGTTTTTGTGTCAGTACCATAATATCTTGATGAATACAGCTATATAATATAGCTTGAAATCTGGAACCATGATGCATCCAGTTTTGTTTTTCTTTTCCAGGGTTGCTTTGGCTATTCGGGGTCTTTTGTGTAAGGCTATATTTTTAAAAGTCCTTCTCTGGTAAGGGTATACACTGAGGTATTAATATTTATGGGTGCAAAAATATAATGTCTCAAGTTTTCTTTTTAAAAACTCACACATTCACACACAAATGTGTTGGAGGGAATTACATAGCATTCTCTTCATTTTTTTCATATGTATGAAAAATTCTAGATGCTAAGAAAAAGTGGCATAATCTAACAATATAGTAGATATATGATGAAAAAGAAATATGAAAACTCTAGTTTCCTTCCCTTTTCTCTTTATACACACTCTCTTGGTGATTTCATTCATTACATCTTTGCTGAGGACTCACGACATTATATCAAGTCCAGACCCACTCCCCAATCCCAGATGTCACTACCTGGATGGTCTGAAAACATCTCAAACTCCGCATAGCCAAAACTGAACTGAGTTCCCCCTAAGAAAACTTCATTTAATTGTAGACTTTCCTATATCAATTGTTGACACTCCACTTTCTAAGTATTCAGGTGAAAATAACTTGACTCATCCCTGATGCTGTTCTCACACTCAGTACCCAGTCCATCAGCAAATGCTTGCCAGCTCTACGTTAAGATATATCAAGATATAACCATTCCTCACTGCTGCTCGATTACCACCCTTGTCAGAGTCACCATCAACCCCTGTTTTTCACCAAGTTACTGTAATGGTCTCCTAACTGCTCTTCCTGCTTCAACCCCTGGCTTCCTTTGAGTCCCTTCTCAACCCAGCAAGCCAAGGTGAACTTGGCTTGAACTTGACTTGAAACATAAGGCATATCTTGCCTCTTAAAATCCTGCATGAGTTCCCATATGCCTCAGAATAAAAGCCTAAATCTTAGTTGCCACCTGGACTCATGATCTCCTCTCCATTCACCTCTCTGACCACATTTTCTTCCACTCTTAATTCCTGCCTTCCTCTGTTCTACTCAAGCTGGTCTCCTAGAATATTCTAGAGCTGTTCTTTCAGGACTCTGCACTTTCTGGGCCCTTTGCCTGGAATACTGCTGCCCCTGGATGGCTCTCTCATTTCCTCCTTGAAGGGTTACTCAAATGCTGTTACCAAGAGGCTAACTCTATCCTGCTTCTCCCCTAATTCCAGCATTCCTGCTCCCCTGTCTCTAGCTCTTGTTTTCCTTTGTCCATAGTACCTGTCTCTTCCAAATATAGAAAATTAACTTGTTCATAGTGTTTGCTTTTTTGTCTTCACCACCTAGAATGTAAGCACCAGGGAGGCAAGGCTGGATGTATCCCAGAACAGATCAGTGCTGGGCTCCTAGGATGCTCAACAAAAATCGCTAAACGATCAAAGCCATCAGTGAATCAGTAACTTCCATTTCCAACCATACTATGGACTCATTAGGGCAGGGTTTATACCACTGTTTTAAGTGCAGAGACTCCATCTGAACATCAGAAAAGTCCAAGGACAATATCCGCAACACACACACATAAGTTAATGTCCTTCCAGTAAGAGTTGATGGAAAAAACACATAATAACCAAAAAAAGACTAAGATCGATAATGCGCAGACTAAATCTGTATTTTTTCCTTGCTCCATGAGTCCAGGAAATGAATTTGTATTCATAAAATATCATTATGCAGTGTCATCAAATATTTAATAGGCACCTATGTGCCGGGTACTGTTCCAGGAACTAAAGATAGTGACAGTCTGCCCTCAGAGAACTTACAATCTACTGCCTCCATCAGTTTGTAAACATTCGGAAACATAGTTCATACATATGTAAGAAGCATTATTGTGCTCATACCTAGTAGTGGATCTCTTATATTAATGCATTCTCATCAGGGCCATTATCATCTCTGAGGGACAAACCTTAGTTTTGGAGGATCAAAAAAATCTTACATATTACAATGGTTTTTGGTCTTCTAAAGCCCAAGTATGTAACAAAATCTTATTCCTTAGTATTCAATCGTTCCACCAGATTAAATTAGATTTTTCAATTTAGGGGAGTCCATTCAAAAAGATTGAGATACACGGTGATAATGTGTCAAGTCCCCTGGGCTCATGGGTCTCAGATGCACCACCCCTGCCCCAGCCCAGCTTTGCAACCTCTGAGGGCTGTAGGTCCCTCAAAAGTTAGTTGGTGGCTAGATAGCCACCCACAGCACAACACCACCATGGGACACAACATGGAGACATGTGGGAATATAGAGACTGAGAAAGGTAAGATTAGGAGAGAGGGAGACACAAGGAAAGAGGCTGTGATTCTTTAGCCTAAGAAACTTTTTTTTAGAGAAAAACCCATGAGAAAAATCAGTATTTGAGTTTGTTCGTGAGTAGAGAAAGATGTGTGCCGCACCAGTGATTTCTAACAATTACGAGTTTATGCTTTTTCACAGATGACTAAGTGATCTCTCACTAAGGTTGATTAATGGAATGATTCAAACAAAGATAGAAGAAACAAGCCAACCTCTACATCTAAAAAGGTGAGGGTTGAAGAGGGGGAATTTCCTGTTAAATATTTCATTTCCAAAATGCCAGTTCATACACTGGGGTGTGTACATATTTACACAATTAGGTAAGTGATTGTCAAGTCCCTGAATGATGCCAGACCTGGCCCCACAAGCCCTTTCCCTTCCCACTCTCCTCCACTCCAAACCACTCTCCTCTCTAATGGCAGCACCCTTGCAGATGCATGGAACTTCTCTCTTTAACCACACACACACACACACACACACACACACAGAAACTCTGTTTCTTCCAATGGAAGTACTAGGATACTACCTCAAATTTATCATATTTTAATCCCAAATAGGAGAAAAAGCAGCAGCGTGGCAAAAACCTCAGGCCATTGAAGCTGTTAGCTCTCCACTCCACTGACGCTGGGTTCTGGAACTCAAGGTATCAGTGCTTTCTGAAAACAAGTATGTGATATTTGTTCACCACTTACGCTCAGAACACATCTTCTCACATACAGAAAATTTTCCTTCAATATAAGAACTGCTCTCAGAGTTAAATGTGAGTGTGGGTAATTTGAACCACTGCATACATTTAACAGAATATTCACACAGTACAACCACAAGCGTACAGAATCTCGATGGTCAAATAGTTCAGCCAGAATTTTTCACAAGATGATAAAGTGATAACTGATGCTCGAGATGACCAACTGTAATATCCCGAAATACTCTGAGTTACAAAATGCAATAGCATCAAGCAATGGCCTTGTGGGCACACGGTGAAGAACCAGACTAACCAGTGCCCTGCCACTTCTGAATTCATGCCACATTCGGGAAAGGTACTTATCTTTTTATTTATTTATTTATTTATTTATTTATTTATTTTGTGTGTGTGTGTGAGAGAGAGAGAGAGAGAGTGCAGGAGGGGCAGAGAGAGAGGGAAAGAGAGAGCATCCCAAGCAGGCTCCGCACCGTCAGTGCAGAACCCAATGCGGGGCTCGAACTCACCAACTGTGAGATCATGACCTGAGCAGAAACAGAGGCAGATGTTTAACTGACTGAGCCACCCAGGCACCCCCGCTATGTATCATTTTGATGTCTCTGTTTTTTTACCTGCAAAATGGCCACAATGATAGTACCTAACTCATTAGGATGTTGTGAAGATATTTCACATGATGCTTGACAATATACTCAATAGCTGGCAGCTTTTTTTTTTTTTTTTTCCAATATGGCTTTCATGTGAGTTTGATTTTCTGGTGTTCTGAATCTTTCTTTCTTTTTTTTTTAAATGTTTTACTTACTTTTGAGAGAAAGAGAGAGAGAAAGCTAGGGAGGGGCACAGAGAGAGGGAGACACAGAATCTGAAGCAGGCTCCAGGATCTGAGCTGTCAGGACAGAGCCTAACGTGGGATTCGAACTCGTGAACTGCGAGATCATGACCTGAGCCGAAGTCAAACGCTGAACTGACTGAGCCACCCAGGCGCCCCTGAATCTTTCTTAAAATGACCTATGATATATGTTGACAGTAAGTCAGAATACTTATTAAAGAGGACATCCATTATTCAAAGTATGGTTTGAAGCTTACTGTTGTGGAGAGACTGCTATTTGCCCACCAAATATGCACTCAACTCTTATTATTCTGAATTGACCTCAGATTTTATTCCATGTATAATGCACATAGCTTAAAGACTGTATTTCCCAGTGTGCTTTGCAGCTGGATGAAGCCTAACTTCTGACCAATGGGATATAAAAGGAAGTGCTAAGAGTTCCTAGAAGTCTCCTTAAAGGAACCTGCTGCAGCAAAGTGTGTCCCTAACTGACGTTCTCCTCCTCCAACTTTCCAGCAGCCTGTAATGCAGCTGTGACTACCAAAGCTCCCGTAGCCCGTGGGACCAGGAGATGACCTTGAAAATGGAAGCCTTAAGCTAGGATAGGGAATAAAAAGTCAGAAGGAGCTTAGGTCATTTTGACTGCAGAGCTGCTGTGCTACTGGTAAAGGAGTCCAGATTTATTTTATGTGAGAGAAAAATAAACTTTGTCTTGTTTAACCCATTATTATTTTGGTGTTTTCTCTCATACGGGGTTGATTCTAATCCTAAAACAGTTATACTTGAAATAGGATTTCTACAGCATATACTATTTCTTACCCTTCTAGTCTTTCCTATTTCACTTTAATATTTGTATGTATAAATACTTTAGGCTAATAGGATAGCTTAAAGCTTCCAAATGTAGGCAAAATCTCAAGTTATATTAACTCAGAAAATTGGCAGGAGCTGACATACCTCAGGAATGTTTTTTCCTTAATTGTAACACCATTTGTTTCTATAAAAACAAAACAAAACAAAAACAGAGAAACAATAATCAAATCTCAATTAATTTTGGTTAGTGGCAACAAGACTGCTTGAAAAAGAATAGGAGCATGAGGACAGATTTAATAACACAAGTAAAAAGAAATACATGTGCTGAATGTTAAAAAAATACATTCAGAAAAACTAGTTTCTAGCCTAGTTTTCAAAATGCCAGGCTATCTCATAATTTTATTGAATAGTTACAAAACAGTCTTAAAATTTTGACTCAAAATAAATTATATCAAACAACTACAAACCAATAACTACAGCATTAGCTAGTATTTATTAAATACTTACCTGTGGGCCAGGGTTATCCAAAGACAGAGGTCATGTTATATAGACCCTCTTGATGATGTCTATGTTATATGGCACGATAGGGGAGAAGAGAAGGTATTTTTTAAGAAATCAAATAATGTTAAAATGGTAAAACTCTTTTATTTTTTTAAGTTTATTTATTTATTTACTGTGAGATAGAGACAGCACGAGCTAGGGAGGGGCAGAGAGAGAGTCAGAGAAAGAATCCCTAGCAGGCTCCAGGTTCCACACTGAGCCTAACACGGGGCTCAATCCCACGACCTGAGCCTAAATCAAGAATCAGACACTTAATCAACTGAGCTACCGAGGCGCCCCAAAATGGTACAACTCTTTAAATTTACGCCATCGCTTTTTATCCTACTCTAAGAGCTTCACACAGGAAATTGTTCTAGAATTGAAACTGTTTCCCTAATAATTAACTCTATTAGTAACTTCTCTGTGCCTCAGCTTTTCATGCATACATACAATAAGGAAAATAAAAGCAATAAAAACTGAGTTAATGCAGGTAAAATGCTTAGAACAATACCTGCCATAATTAGCTACCATTTGTAACAGGTAAATTACAAAACTCATCTCAGCGCGCCTGGGTGGCTCAGTCGGTTAAGCGTCTGACTTCAGCTCGGGTCTTGATCTCACGGCTGGTGGGTTCGAGCCCCGTGTCAGGCTCTGTGCTGACAGCTCAGAGCCTGGAGCCTGCTTCGGATCCTGTGCCCCTGTCTCTCTCTGCCCCTCCCCTGTTTGTGCTCTCTCCCTAAGTCTGTCTCTCTCTCTCAAAAAATAAACACTAAAAAACAGAACTAAAAACACCTCAGCCGTGCTTCTACTCTTTCATATGTAAACTGGTCAAACCATAACACAGCTCCCATTCCTCACATGGAAGTTCCTGGAAGCAGAAATGTTACCAGTTTTGTTCCTTTGTACATCCTTACACATAAAGCAATACCTAGCACATGCAAAGAACTCATTAAATTGCTGTCAACTGAATAAAACTGGTTTTGTGCTCTTACTACAAAAGACTCTCTAGAAGCCTAAGGCATGCCTGTTTCGATTGCATCATCCCACCCCCCTTCATTGGTTCATAAATTTACCTTCTTGCGCTGTGCTTATATTCTCATCTAAAAGTCAAATTTAAAGTTTTGGATCAGAAAAATTATCTCTGAATTTAGGACCATTTTTATTTATTATTATTTTTTGCAATGTGATGCCTGTCTCCTTTTCATATATCTTAAAGTATTATACTTCCTTTTAAAGTATCCTCCTTTCATATAAAGTATGATACCTAAAGTATTATACCTCCTTTTAAAGTATCCTCCTTTCATATATCTTAAAGTATTATACCTCCTTTTAAAGCCATGTTTAAAGTGTACAATTCAGCGCCATTAAGTACATTCACATTAGGCAACCATCATTGCTATCCAGCTCCAGAATATACTTCCTTTTCAAAACTATGGCTCCTGGTATATATTCTTAAGTTCCTCTTATTAACAATAGTTAAGACAAATCAGAAATTGGCTAACTAGGCCAATAATAACCGTCTTCCAATTTTTACAATCACTTCTGCAACAAATAGTCCCTCAAAATGGTCTGCTATTTGTTAGGCGAGAAGATGAAAGATATTTAAAAGTTAAGTCTTTCTGATCTCAGGAGATTGGGAGTCATGTGTTTTGACACATATGTATCAGACCCTAATTGACTAGTCGATTATACATCTATCTGTAAACCTTTTAAATTTGAAGTCCTTCACAATCTAAGTGGAGTCTTCTAATCCTACAGACCCTATATAATGACAGCTTTGTTCTGGATCACAGTGTGGGGAATTTTAAGATCTACTCAGGAAAGCCCAATATACTTTTCTTTTTCAGTTTATATCTCTGAAATGTGCACAGTAATACAGAAAAAAAAAAACCCAAATGTGTTTATATCCTATTTCTGCCTTATTGATACAAGAAGAGAAACACTGCCAGACACAACTTGAATGCCTGCCTTGGAAAATATTCTTCCACTGCTCAAGGTCTTGGATGAGAATGAGTTCTAAAATTCATAGCATTTATCTGCTGGTTTCCAAATATGCATTTCAAATGCCCTAAGCAAATCGAGGCAAACATCTTGACCAGGTAAAAAGAACCAATGTCATTGCGTGACATGCTCTTCTATGAAGAGACACTTTTAATATCCTCCAGAGAAGGAAAATGCCCACCACTTTATTAGATTTCGTGTTTATGAAATGGCTGCACAATAAACACACGCTATACTACAAAGAGAATCTTTCATTTCCTCTAGAGAAGGGCACTGCCACCATTTTAAATTTCACCTTTACTTAGCAATCCCACTTCCAATTGTTTGTGGCATTGTGTCAGGGGCTTTGCAAGGTGCAACTAAGGGATAAATCCTAGCCCAAAAGGACAAGGTCACTTGTTTTCTTACTACATCATGAAGAACCTGTCTCAAGAATTGTTTTTCTTCATTTTTTAACGTTTATTTTTGAGAGACGGAGAGAGACAGAGATGGAGTGCAAGTGGGGGAGAGGCAGAGAGAGAAGGAGACACAGAATCCAAAGC
This sequence comes from Lynx rufus, assembly GCF_022079265.1. Taxonomy (NCBI): domain Eukaryota; kingdom Metazoa; phylum Chordata; class Mammalia; order Carnivora; family Felidae; genus Lynx; species Lynx rufus. The sequence continues at coordinate 9,190,494 of NW_025814878.1, forward strand.
AGGCTCCCAGCTCTAGGCTGTCAGCACAGAGACAAACATGGGGCTGGAACCCACGGACTGTCACGAGATCATGACCTGAGCCGAAGTCGGAGGCTTAACCAACTGAGCCACTCAGGCTCTCCAGCCCCAAGAATTTTTAAACAGAACTTATATTTCAACACATGAGGTGATTTACTTACAAGGGAGAATGTTCCTAAGAGAAGTACCCATTCAAAGTTCAGCAAATTGCATGGAACAGATTAGTAACCAAGGCAACAGAACTGAAATCCTAAGATTCCATGGAACCAGGGCTTCCAAACCAGGAACAGTTAATTCTATAATTCATCCTTTTGACGAAGATGAACTGAACACCAATCAGCTTATCAACTCAAGTGACTTTAAAAATTAAACACAAACAACCCCAAGGTTGTGTCTACTTTACAGTTAATGTTAAAATACCACAGGCAATAAAAGGACTTTACCACTGCAGTGTTTCTAATTTTCCACCCTCTGTGTGACTGCAGGGATATAGAGCAGGCATCTATTTACCTAATGACTATTACCTTTCAGCTATGAATCACCTTAAGAGAACTGTTACACTGTCTTCTCTAGGAAATAAGGTATTTGATTAAGAGAAAAGGACCGTGTAGCTATGTTCTACCAGGCAAATACGAACACTTTCCAAACTGTTTCAATGTTCAACCACTTGCTAGAAGCAGTGAATTTATTTTCACATTAGCAAGAAAAATGCTTAACACAGGAGTATTTGAGAGCTAAGCAGTGGGGTGAGGAGAGAACAATAATAATTGGGCCAAAAATAAACAGTCTTTCTGGACAACAGTCTAATATAAAGAGTACAGTTGTAAACCTATTAAAGTTCTCTGGTTCCTGCAAAAGAAAACAATAACATAGTGGTGATATGAAACAAATTTCAAATCTATTTATGGAGCCTTCTCTAGAAGTCATTGGTGAGATAGAAAGGTATATGGGGCGGGGGGGGCGGGGTGGAGGAAGGTGAATTCTTTTAATTCTACTCCACTACTGAGAATGCTTCCAAGGTTCCCGTTGTTTTTTTATGGCTCCACGTAACTTAGATCTCATTAGGGCCAACGCTGGTTTTCTCCCCCTTTTGCAGTTCTCTGGTCTCCAACTCCCTAAAGTAAACCAACATCTTACATCACTGAGGGGTACCCTCCACCAGATAGCAGGGAAGTTGAAACTTTAGCTTAGGATACACAAAGGCTAAACCCATAGGGGGTCTAAACCAACTACCGTCAGCGGTAAACAGACTCCATAAATCTAGATATAGAATTGGTTATGCCACAAGTTCAAGTGTAGCCACTCCAGAAAGTCAGGCACATGTACCCTGGAGAAGCCACACAGTTTCAGCATCGTTCTGAGAATGAAGCTATACACAGCCAGGCCAAATGCTCATAGTGTTAAGAAATCTCAATTTGTGAAGAGTCATAGTCCAATAAAAGAAGAACTTTTGTTTTGTCAAAGGAATGCTCACTTCACATGATTTTCTACAGTAGGCTTTATTTAAATGAAAGGCACACTACAGTTAAAATATGATTCATCTAATATAAACTCATTTTTCACATATACAACTTTTAAAAATAAGTTCATGGCCTAAGCAAGTCAAACTCAGATTGTAGAAATACTTTTCCCTTGACAAATTCCCCTAGACAAAAATAGATACCCAGCCAATAAAAACTATCCATCTTTCCATTTAAAAGAAGAAATCCAACCATGGTGTAAATGAATCATCCAGCAATAAATCTACTATTAGTGAAATAAGACTATGGTTTAAGAGCTGCTACTGTGTTTTAGACCCCAGTTGATTTAGTTCAGCAATATACATCTGAGAAGACACTGTGGACCATGGACTGGTTGTCCTGCCACAGCAAACTCAATCCATGATTATGTTGGTTAAAGTCATTTGAAGTTTCAGAAAGTAAGTAGAAGTTGAGCTGTCCCTTTGCGGCGGTAGGGAATGAGCATAGAACTGAAATAGAGTGAGGGAGATGCAGAGATTCAAGCAAAAAAAAATGAAATGAATGCATTTTGTGAAGGGGAGAATGGCCAGCAGAGAATGGGGCCAGGAGATCATGCTGGAAAGTAGAGCTCAAATAAGATGGGAGAGTGCCAGTTGGTGAACAGTTTTTCTACTATTAAAAAAAAAAAAAAGAAAAAAAAAAGGCTAACCTATGGTCAGGTGCCTTGAGGCACAAGTTGAATTCTAGGCTTCAAGAGACACTATCATTTATCTGTTAAAGCCATTACTAAGTTAGACAATCAAGTCCACTGCCAAATTTTTAACTGAATGGTTGTCTCCCCCCACAAAATCCGTACCAACCCAGAACCCGCGAATGTGATTTTATTTGAAAATAGGGTCTTTACGGATGTAAACAATTAAGATGAGGTCATACTGGATTAGGGTGGACCCTAACTCTAATATAACTGGTGTCCTTATAAGAGGAAAATTTGGACACAAACACAGAGGGAGAACATCATAAGACACCAGAGGCAGAGATTAGAGAAATGCATCTGCAGGCCACGAATTCAAGGATAGACAGCAGCCTCTAGAAGCTAGCTAGAAAGAGGCATGGAAGGATCCTCCCACAAAGCCTTCAGAGAGAGCATAGCCCTGTTGATGACCTTGATTTTAGACAACCAGCCTCCAGCACCGTAAATTTCTCTTGTTTTAAGCCATGCAGTTTGTGAAACATTGTTATGGCAGCCGTAGGAAACTAATGCAAGGAGTGAAGCGTTCTGAAATGATGATTCACAGAAATTATTCTGGCAGTGATGAATTGAAGGGAGGAGAAGCTGAAACCAAAAAGACCAGTTAGAAGGACATTATAGTAATTCAGTCTTAGAAAACAAGAAGGATGTGGGCCAGGCTAGCAACAGAACAGGAAAAAAAGCCAAACTCTAGAGATGTCGAAGATGAAGAACTGATAGTACACGGTGAAGAAGAGCCAGACGCAAAGATGATTCCAAACTCAGACCCAGAAGAGTGGAGCCTCTGGCAGAAGTGGAAAGGCGCAGGAGAAACAAATGAGCTTGCTATAAAGCGGACAAAAGGCAAATGGCAAGTTTCAGATAGGTATGTTAGTGGAGACATGACATTTAACTGGTATTCTGTGGGCACCAAAAGAGTGGAACTGAATATTTAGGTGTCAGGACCTACAGAAAGAATTCTGGAAATCATAAATCTCAAAGTTAACAGGTGAAGCTCTGAATGGGGTAACCTTTCAAGTTGGTTATAAGCAGCATTGGCACCTAGAGCAGAGTCCTTGAATATTGGGAGACACCTACAACAGATGGGAAAAGAGAGAAGGAAAGCCTGGTATATCCTTCTTCTCTCCTGGGAACAATTTTTCTGTCCTATGAATATTGAATGGTAACTCACCCAATCACCTCTTATCGGCACTGGGCTTTTCTAAATGTATCAAGTCTCATGAACTTTTGCCTCTACTTCTAAGATTAATGCCTCTACGTCTATTATTCCATTAATGGAAACATATCAGCACAGGACAGACTCATTTATATTCAGTTATTATAAGTGAAGCAAAAATATGTAACTTATGATCAAATGGCTTATTTTCCTTTTCCTTTTTCAAAATTGGAAAAAGTAACCAAACATGTAAACCAATATCTGTTTACTCTACTTTAAAAGTTCTAGGGACGCCTGGGCGCTTCAGTCAGTTAAGCAGCTGACTCTTGATTTTGGCTCAGGTCACGATCTCATGGTTCAGGAGTTTAAGCCCCGCATCAGGCTCTGCACTGACAGCATGGAGCGATCTTGTGATTCTCTCTCTCTCTCTCTCTCTCTCTCTTTCTCCCCCCTCCTTCTCTCCCTCTCTCTCACTCTCAAATTAAATAAATAAACATTTAAAAAAATAAAAGCTCTAAAAAATAGTAAACTTGGAAGGTCAACTGTAAAGGAAGTCTTAAAAATACTTCTGTAGGAAGCTGTTCAAGAAATGGAATTGAAACACCTGTGCAGCCATCTGTATAAAAACAATTTTGGAGCCACACCTCACAGTGTATACTGAAATGAATTCAAATGGATCAAAGATAGGAATATAAAAAGGGGAAACTATTAAAGTACGAGATTAAAACATTCTGCGGGTTAAAATTTTCTTAAAGGTATTTGCCAGGTAGATTCATGGAACTGTTAAAATTCTAAATCAACTTCAAAGCCAGAAGTTCAGTGAACCACTTGGGCGGGCAAAAGAGAGTAAATGATTAGCCAGGCCTACACCAGGTGAGCCAAACATTCCTCTTTAAATCAAAAGCTCCTTATTTCTGTTGCCTCAAAATTACAGGCACCCTTTCTTTTTAACACAATGTATAATAGTTTCCTAGGGCTGTCATACAAGGTACAAAAAAGGGGGTGTCTTAAAATGACAGAAATGTATTGCCTCACAGTCACAGAGGCTAGAGGTCAGAGACGAAGGTATCGGTAAGACCAGACTCTCTCTGAAGGCTCTAGGGGAGGACCCTTCCAGACCTCTTCTAGCTTCTGGTGTTTATTGGCATCTTTGTCATTCCTTGGCTTGGAGATGCATTGATCCAGTCACATGGCCATTCTTCTTCCTGTGTGCTTTATATCATCTTCCCTCTGTGCATGTCTATCTCTACATCCAAATTTCTCCTTTTTATAAGGACTGGGGCCCACCCCAATGACTTCATTTGAACTTGGAAGACCCTAATTGCAAATGAGATCACATTCTGAAGTACCAAGTGTTAGAATTACAGCATATCTTTTGGGGGGAACACAATTCAACTCATTTCAACATACCTTAATAGTAATATATCTAAATAGTTACAAAAACCTGGCATTCTAGAAGTAGCAGAGCCACAGGCCAACACTTCCGACAAGGTGGCTTGAGGACACCCAGCACCACACATCACCCAGCTCAAGATAAACATTCAGATTCTGAGGCCCTGACTCAGGCCCTGACTTACTTTTTTTTTAATTTGAGGGAGACAGAGTAAGCACATGCAAGAGCTGGAGAGAGAGGCAGAGGTAGGCAGAGAGAGAGAGAGAGAGAGAGAGTGAGAGAGAGAGAATCCCAAGCAGGCTCCGTGCTCAATGTGGAACCCAGTGTGAAGCCCAATGTGGGGCTCAATCCCACAACCCTGGGATCATGACCTGAACCAAAATCAAGCGTGGGACGCCCAAGTGACTGAGCCACCCAGGAGCTCCCCGGAAAGGGATTTTAAAGGCTTAAAGCATCTGGGCTAACAAGCATCAATGGGGCATCAAAGTTTCACATGAAAGACAAATCTAGTAAGCAGCTGCTGTCCTTGGGCTTCAACCAGAGCTCCCACAGGAGTAGTGAAAAGCTGTGCTGGGCTGACTTAGAAGTGGAACACTCCAAAGAGAGCCCTGCATTGCCAGCCCAGAGGGGCTGCCACCATTCATGCTAGGGTAATTCCAACCCAGTCCTGAGGCTCTTCTTTATAGAATGGTTGCAAAACCTAAACTGCAAATGTTACTCTTAAACATATGCATTCGTCACCTCTCCAGGATGTCACCCATACTTGCATGCCATGTTATTGCTCATTACCATACTATGCCAAAATGGGCTGGAACGCTATGACAGCCTGAGAGCAGAGTCTACTGGGCTGATCACAGGTTGGGTATCAGAGTACTAGATAGGAAAGCCAAGTCCCTGGAATCCACAAGAACCTCCCATAATAGAATGTGTTCCTTGAAGATGCTCCCAGTTCCCACAGTGAGGTATTGTGCCCTCTCCTTGCCCTCTTGTCCCTACCCATTCTAAGTTTTCAATTACATACCCTACGTGAAACTAACTCGCTGCAGGCCAACTGATGCCTGTTAAAGTCCTCCAAACTCAAGCTCTGTACATTCCTCTGAATATTGATCCCTTACAAAAGAGAGCCTGGAAATGAATCTCACTAAGGCAGATGCTACAGAGATATTAGAACATCAGGTAGATTCTGAAGAGAAGAAAAAGAGAATAATAGCACAGCTCTAAATATCCTTCTTCTTTATGGAAAAATTGTGTTCTAACAGGGCTCAGAGATTTCTTAAAGTCAGAATTTTCAAGAAACACCCTTTATTCATTCATTTATTCATCCATTCAATAAGCATTTCCTGTGCTTCATTGCTGATTTGAATGATGAGGATGAGTGTTAGAGTCAGGGAAGCTAACTCCTGGATTCCTGGTGAACACAGGAGCAGAAGAAACCTTGAGCCCTGTAATGGCGAAGACAGCCACACACCATCAGAGACAACACAAGAAGCTTCTGAGAAACCTGGGCTTGTAGCTGGTAGGAGGCATGTCCAAAAAAAAGTGTATCCTTTCTCCCCAGGGGTAAAACTGAGCAAGAATTCAAAGAAAAGTAGTGGGGAGTTGGGGCCCAGAAATAACTGGGGACTCATTTAGCATTGAGAAGCCAGGGACTGGGACAGGAAAGGGGAAGGAGAAAGGTTGCCTATATTGCCACCAAAAGAATGAGGAAGTGGTTAAGGTAGCATGTTTCCCATGAAACTGAGCTCGACTGTCATTTTCCCTTTATTTTTCTTCCTGGGCCAACAGCTTTAGCACACCTTCCCAGATTTGTGCCCAGCGGTCAGTGAGACTGCCAGGCTTCTGGCTATCAGTTTTTAAAAGACAAGAATAAGCTGAGGACTAGATGTTTATCTAAATATTCATTAAATAGATAGAACTAGAACTTGGAAGTATGAAATTACCCTTGAGATATTTATAATGACAGTGAATTTTGGAAAAGGTGTAATTTTTAATAAATCAAAGTAACAGTTACATGATGCAATTCAAGCTTCCAGGGGAAAAAAAATCAAATGTACTTCATTAGCACTGAAACTAAGAATCAGCCAGGCAATGATGCAGTTGAGTGTGATCCAGACATTAAAAACGTAACAACTTCACATTTTTGCCTTTTTTGACCTTCAGATAAACAATGTTATACTTGTTAACAAGTTTTCACCATGTATAGAATAATAGTAAATTAAGATTTAATAATCTAACCCTTTTAAAATTAAATCTCTACCCATGGATAGATTACATAGAGTGATTTTGTAAAGATTAACAAATTTCAGAATGAAAAATAAAGAGAAAAGCCTTTTCTACAGCGAGATAGCAAAAGACAGATATGTAACATGTGTTATAAAAAAGCATCCCTTGTCAGAGCTGAGCAGGTAGGTTTTATCATTCTTGCTGCAGTTGTTTTTAAAGTGTAAATGGAAAAAGATTAATTTCTTGATGTAAACTTTTGCTAGGTCTAATACAGATACTCTACAGATTGAAACCTACCAAAACTACATGATGCATTTTATCATAATGCTCTTCGTATCTTGAGTCTAAGTAAAGAAATGTATTATCAAGTAAAAAAATATGCTCCAAATGTTAAGGAAAAGGAAAATTCAAGCTAAAATCACCAACATCTGAAAATTCTGACAATATTCTATTAGTAAAAAAAAATTCTCAAACTACTAACATAGACAAATGAACTGATTATTTTTATTAAAATTCATCATGCAAAATGAAGTCAATTTTGGGGGGGGGGTAGTTTTCCAAGATGGAGACATAGGAGATTCCTGAATTCACATGCTCCCATAGACATACCAAATCTCTAGCTACACAATTTCTTCTGAAAGACATCCAGAAACTAGCTGAATGATTCCTACACAGTGGGGAAATGAAAAAATACTTACATCAATATACACCCCTGGTACAATGACACACAATCAAGAGGGAACTCAAAACTCTCAGTTTCTCTCTGAGGAGCAAAGATTTGGACCCAACATATACACTCCAGTTTTTAAAACTTTCACCTAAGGGGAGAGCCACCAAAACAGGCAGTGAAATACATGAGAAATATAAGACTATAGAAAACAAAGAAACTTCTTAATGGGCTCACAAGATTACTGTCCATCTTCCCAAGTTTCATCACAGAAATGAACATCTCCCAGTCTTTGTCTGATAGAGATCTATTTGCATATTTTAAGACATGCTACCTGTGGGCCAGGTTCTAATTTACTGTCATCTAGAGACTAACTATGATCCTGTCAGAGACTGGGGAAACCCTGTGGCCTGCTCCAAAAATCACCTATCTCTCTCTAAACGGAGCTTGTACATACATCTGGCATCCCAACTTTTTTGGCTGCCATCCAGGGAACTCATCCTTTGATCACCTGGTTCTATTGATCAGAAGAGCTTGTGTTTGCCAATCCCATAGACCTATAGCAAACAATTCCTAAAGCACTATCTCCGAGGCACAGCACAGAGGGAGCAAACAGACACTCTCATATCCCAGTATTTCCCTGAAAGAGATATATTTGTATCCTTTTAAAGCTGTTACCTGAGGATCCAGCTACCAATCAGCCTGAATCTAGGTGTTCAGCAAGATCCTCCCCTTTGGGATATTGACAGGACTTGGCATACCCTCAACTCTTGGGAACCACTGAGAAGAAAGAAGGCTGCCTAGGCAATCATAATAGTTTGAGAGACAACCAAGAGCTCAGGATAGGATGAACAATAAAGTTTGTCTCCTACTCAATCAAGACTAGGAAAGGGGGCTATTTTATCTAATGCACAGGAACCAACACAGAATCAAGTAAAATGAAGAAACAGAGGAATAGGTTCCAAACAAAAGAAATGAGATAAAATTACAGAAACAGACTAGCAAAGTGGAAGTAAGTGCTTTACCTAATAAAGAGTCTAAAATAATGATCACGAAGATGCTCACCAGAGTGAGGAGAACAATACATGAACAAAGTGGGAATTTCAACAAAGAGACAGGAAATATGAGAAAATACCAAACAAAGGGGTGCCTGGGTGGCTCAGTTGGTTAAGTGTCTGACACTTGATATTGGCTCAAGTCATAATGTCACAGTTGTGAGATCGAGCCCGCACTGGGCTCCACACTGAGAGTGGGGCCTGCTTGGGATTCTCTCTGTCCTTCTCCCTCCCTCTCTCTGTCCCTCTCTCACACACACATGTGCTCGCTCTCTCTCTCTCAAAATAAATAAATTTTTTAAAAAAGAAAATACCAAACAAAAATCACAGAACTAAAGAGTACAATAATTGCACTGAAAAATTTAATGGAGGGGTTCAACATCAGACTAGATCAAGCTGAAGAAAGGATCAACAAACTCAAAGACAGAAGAGAGGAATTCATCCGATCAGAGAAGTGAAAAGGAAAAAGAAAAAGAATGAAAAAGAGTAATGACAGTTTGAGGGACTTATAGGACAACATCAAGAAAACCAGCATTCACATTATAAGGGGTCTCAGGAGAAAAAAGAATGAAAGGGACAGAAAGCTCATTCAAAGAAATCATGGCTGCAAACTTCCCTAATCTGGGGAAAGAAAGAGACATCCAGATCCAGGAAGCCCAAAGAGCTGTAACAAAGATGAACCCAAAGAAACCCATACCAAGATGCATTAAAATTAAAGTATCAACAGTTAAAGACAGGAAGACAATCTTAAAAGCAGTAAAAGAAAAACAACTTGTTACACAAGGCTATCACCAAGTAAGGACATCAGTAGGTAACACTATCAGCACATTTTATAGCAAAAACTTTACAGGTCAAAAGACTGTCATAATATACTCAAGTGCTGAAAGAAAAAAACCATCAACCAATAATACTCTACCCAGCAAAGTTGTCCTTCAGAATTTTGAGGGAGAGGTCAAGAGTTTATCAGAAACAAAAGCTGAAGGAGTTCATCACCACTAGCCCAGCCTTACAAGAAATGTCAAAGGTACTTTTTCATGCTACAATAAAAGGATCCCAATTAGTAATAGGAAAACATATTAAAGTATATGGGGTGCCTGGGTGCCTCATTCAGTTAAGCATCTGACTTTGGCTCAGGTCATGATCTCATGGTTCATGAGTTCAAGCCCCACATCAGGCTTTGCTCTGACAGTGCACAGCCTGCTTGGGATTCTCTCTCCCTCTCTCTTCTCCTTCTCCACTTGTGTGCATGCTCTCTCTCTCTGAGTGAATAAACTTTAAAAAAAAAAAGAAAGCATAAATTTCAATAGTAAGGCAAATATAGAAATAAATTCAAAATACTCTAAAGTTATGGTGATGGATAAATCATTTATAAATCCAGTAGGAAGGTTAAAAGACAAAAGTAATAAAAATAATTGGGGCACCTGAGCAGTTCAGTCAGTTAAGTGCCTGACTCTTGGTTTCAGGTCTGGTCATAATCCCAGGGTCATGAGACTGAGCCTGCATTGGGCTCCATGTTTGAGGTGGACTCTGCTTAAGATTCTCTCTCTCCCTCTCCTTCATCCTCTCATGTTGTCTCTCTCTCTCCCTCAAAGAAAAATAATTATAATTATAATAGTTTGTAATGGATACACAAGGTAAAAAAATGTAAATTATGACATCAAACATAAAACAGGGGGGGAGAGCAAAAATTAGAACTTTAAAATATGTTCAAACTTAACTGGTCAAAAATCACCAATATATGTTATAAATATAAGTTGTTACATGTAAGCATAATGGTAGCTACAAAGCAAATGCCTACAGTAGATAAACAAAAGATAATAAGAAAGGAATCTAAGAAAACCACTGTGAAAGTCATCAAACCACAAAGGAAGAAAGCAAGAAAAGAAAAAAAAAAAAAAAAGAGGAACTACAAAACAACCAGAAAACAATTAACAGAATGGCAACAAGTACACACCTATAAATAATTCTTTAAATGTAAATTAACTAAATCCTCCAATCGAAAGACATGGAGAGATTGAATGAATAATAAAAAAAAAAAAAGACCCAACTATATGCTGCCTACAACAGACTCACATCAGGTTTAAGGACACAAACCGACTGAAAGTGAAAGGATAGAAAAATATACTCCATGCAAATGGAAAGCAAAGAAAGAAGGCATAGTAATACAAGATAAAATTCAAGAATTTAGTTAAAGACTGTAATGAGACAAAAAATCACTATATAATGATACAGAGATCAATCCGACAAGAGGGTAAAGCACTGCTTTCTTTTTTTTAATATTTATTTATTTATTTATTTATTTATTTTGAGAGAAAGAGTATGAGTGGGGAAAGGGGCAAAGAGAGTGAGAGACTCCCAAGCAGGCTCCGTGCTGTCAGTGCAGAGCCCAATGTGGGGCTCGATCTCACGAACTGTGAGATCATGACCTAAGCTGAAGTCAAGAGTTGGATGCTAAACCAAGTGAGCCACCCAGGTTCCCTGAAGGTAAAGCATTTGTAAATATTTATGCTCCCAACAATAGGGCACCTAAATACATAAAACAAACATTTAACAGACCTTAAAAGAGAAATAGACAGCAATACAAGAATAATAGAGGACTTCAATACCCCATTTTCAACAATGGATAGACCATCCAGACAAAAAATCAGTAACAAAACATTGAGCTTAACACACTAGACTTAATGTGAATGATAGTTCATGGTCATGGATTGGAAAAAATAATACTATTAAAATGTCTATACTACCCAAAGCAACAATATACAGATCCACCGTAATCTCTATCAAAATTCCAGTTAGATTTTTCACAGAAATAGAAAAAGAAATCCTACAATTCCTATGGAAACATGAAGACCCTGAATAGTCAAAACAATTGTAATAAAGAAGAACAAAGCTGGAGGCATAAGCATCACACTTCCTTATTTTAGACTATATTACAAAGCTATAGTAATCAAAAGAGTATGGGATTAACATAAAAACACTGACACGGAACAATGGTACAGAATAGAAAACCCAGAAATAAACCCAAGCATATATGGTCAATTGATTTATAACAAAAGAACTAAGAATATAAAATGAGGAAAAGATAGTCTCTTCAATAAAAGGTGATGGGAAACTGGATAGCCACATACACAAAAATGAAATTGGATCACTATCTTACACCATACACAAAAATCAATTCAAAATGGATAAAGGACTTGAAAGCAATACCTGCAACCATAGAACTCATAGAAGAAAACATAAGAGAAAGAGCTCCCTGACACCAATCTTGGCAATGCTTTTTTTTTTTTTTTTTTTGGATTTGACACCAGTCAGCTTTTGATTTACAACAGCTGTATTTTAATAGTACACACACACACACACACACACACGCACAATTTCATTTCTGCCTTTATAATTCCTTTTTGTTTTTTAACCATCAAGTAATAAGATATAGTTTGGTCCAAGAGTTTGAAATCGTTCAGGTCTTTTAAACTAATATGATCAAGTGGGTTTGCTATACATCTCATTATTATAAATTTGTTTAGTTCTGGGTTTAACAATGGGATAGCTAAACATGGATATATTTTCTTCCCCTTGACTTATGTCTCCATTTCATTCCGAAATTTGGAAGATTATTGCCATGAATTCTTCATTTACTGATGATGTATTTGAACTTCATTCCAGCTATTTCACATGCCCTTCAAGTATTATAAAAATGTCATGATGGAAATCTACTGATAAGTATGAAAAAATATATACTTGAGTTCAACAGTGCTCTGGAATGAATAGTGACAAGACTTCAAGAGGGAAAATATATGCTTATAGGACAATAAAACTTAACAGCAACCGAGAGTTGGCTCTCAGGTATATGGCTATTATTTGTTTCTTGTTTTTTCTCTTCTCCCAAAGTATTCTTTAAAAAGGCAATAACAAATATAAAGAAAAAAGTTATTACCACATTTAGATTCTATTTAGATTCTAGTTATTACCACACTTAGATTCTATTAATTGTTTATCATAGATCTGCTTCACATGAGGATGCGAAGCTAGGTTGGTGCTCAATAAAACTCTTAATTTCAAAGATGGCCAAGACTTTTTATTTGCCAGTTGGACTGACCCTAAAAATCTAAATATGCCTGTCAATCCCCATGTTTCCATTTAACGCAATCTTTACCACCTACATGGATGCCCTCTATCAAGTTGCGATCAAACATTGCTGCCTCCTTATTCAAAGAGGTTGCCAACTTATTCAAAGTTTACATGTTAATGGATGCAAATACACAAAATCGTCTCTAAGGTCAGACATTTGTCCACTTGGTCTACAATCGGTGAACTTTGCAATACAAGTACAAAGCTCCACATTTATTTAGTTTAATAAAAAAAATCCCACGCTTCATAGGTAACAATTAATTTCTCATATTAAAAGAAACCAAATGAGATGATCTCTGCCTAAAACCACTACTCATTTGATCTATAAGCCCAGAAAAAAGATGTAACTTCCTCTTGCCTTGGTTCATCTATGTTAGCTCCTGAATGGATATGTTGGGGCATGGAGGAGGTCATTTTCTAGTCTTGTTTCCATAATAACTAGAATTCTTCTCCCTGAACAACAAGAGCAACAGTCAAGTTTTGAAGGAACACCAGTTCTGAGAGAATCAACTGAAGGACCAAGTGTCACTTCAGCCAGTGTATCTTTCTACCAGCTCCTCTCAGGGATGCGAACCTATTTTATTTTTCTTTTGTATTACCTTTCTCCTAAAATATTAAGAATAGACAGTGGAGTACATAATTGGCATTCAGTCAAGACACCCATTATTATCTCTTTAGCCCACAAACATCTTAAAAGTTCTTAAAAGGTAAAACTGTTTATGAGTACCTGAGGTATGTTGAACAAAAGTCATCAATATTACAAATTTGTAGTACCTGGATCACTTTATGTTAAACATTTCTGACAGCGTGAAGATATAATATTATACGCATTTATTATGTAGTGTCCTTCCCAGAATTTTTAGTTAATATAAATAATGTCAGGTTAAAGACTTTAATCTTCTAGATTTTGATTTTAAAACATTGTTTCCTAACTGCCAGGAGAATTACAGTATGTTGATAGTGAAAATTAACAAATTGGATGTAACCATGAAACCAGTCAGATAGCAAGCTGTGGTGTCCCACGGCTCCTCCCATGACAGCTCAACCAGTTGGTGAGTAGTTTCAACTCCTAAAATAAATGTTGAGCTTAGTGTTCTTACCTGGCACCCTCTTTGCCCAGTTGATCATGTGAACCAGCTCCCTGTCAGCAAGGTTGGTCAGCAAGCCCATCATCGAAGCCTCACTGAAGGGTCTGGAAGGATCGTAGTCGGAATAGATTATGGGGGGCTCAGCCTCCAACAAGGCACTGACCATCTGATCGGCTGTCAGGGACAAGGCTGGGCTGTTCTTCTTAGTATGCTTAATCAAGAGAGGGCTTGGCCAAAGGTTGGAAGCCCTCACATCTCCGGAAGACCCCACTTCATTCCTGCCCTCCCCCTCATCTCTCTGGCGCTTGTGTTTCAACATTCTTCCTCCTCTTCGGTCTTTCCGTATTCCTGAGAACACAGAAAAAAAAATACCCAGTTTATTTTTTTCTCATGTAAACTTTCACACTAAAACCAACTTCCATGCTAATAGCCTTTCTTTTATTTACATAGATATTTTGAGGCACAAATTTGCTAGTAGGTGTTCAACAAGCAGCTGCCTAAGAGGAAAAAAAAAAAGGCTTTGATTTGTAGCATTCTCCAATTCCATGGTGTAAATACTCCCACCATGGCAAATTTCAAGCTACTTGTCTGAACTGGAGCGGCTTACAAAACTCCTGAAAAGTTAACAGTAGAATTTTGTGAGCCAACACAAGTTGGATCTGACAAACTGTGTGTGTGTGTGTGTGTGTGTGTGTGTGTGTGTGTGTAACAGATACTACAAAAAGAACAAAATCATACTGATTAGTTATTCTTGAAATGCGGCTTACCATCAAAGACAGCTTCTGCTATGAATATTCTTTTAACAGTAAATTTAAAAGGCACTGAGAAAAGCACTTTGTTACCATCCTATCGTCCAAGTAGGTCTCTTACTGGAAGACACGGAAGGGGAGTGACGTATCTGAAATGTATCTGACAGCCTCAGGATCCCACAGGTCCTCAGCGAGTCTTTGATTGTTGCTAAGCTGCACCTGATCACCTCAGTACTTCGCCTAAGACCTCCAAGTAGTTTACTTGGTTCTTAGATTTTCACAAATGTATTTCTCTTCCCCTAATAGAAAAGCTTTAAAATAGCTGAAAATAATTTTCCCCCAAAGGTTTACCCAGCTGTGGTTCTCACTAACTAAATTATAAACAGAAGGAGAATCCAGTCTCTTGCAATGATTCTTTGTGGTCCCATCTCGGCATCTTAACCTGGAAAAGGCCATGCTGTGGCACTGAAATGTATCAGCAGAAACAAATATCTTACAAAGACAAAAATTAACACAAGCTTCTGTAGTTTCAAAACTGGCCACATCAAAAGAAATGTTCATCTCTCCAAAATAAGCTGGACAGCAACATTTTTTAGGTTTGTATGAAAAAAATAATTTTGGTAAAAAGCTAATACAATTATTTTTAATATTAAATACATGAGCAGTACACACTCTTTATAATATATTACCTTTTCTCTCATAACAAATGAATAACTAATATCAGAAACTTGTTCTATTCTGTTCTAATTTGTCAAGGAATTTGGACAAATATGTGGCTGTGAATTTTTTACGTGTAACTTTTAAAAATTTTTTTCATAGGGGCGCCTGGGTGGCGCAGTCGGTTAAGCGTCCGACTTCAGCCAGGTCACGATCTCGCGGTCCGTGAGTTCGAGCCCCGCGTCGGGCTCTGGGCTGATGGCTCAGAGCCTGGAGCCTGTTTCCGATTCTGTGTCTCCCTCTCTCTCTGCCCCTCCCCCATTCATGCTCTGTCTCTCTCTGTCCCAAAAAAAAATAAATAAACGTTGAAGAAAAAAAAAAAATTTAAAAATTTTTTTCATAAATATTTTTAAGTGTTTATTTTTGAGAGAGAGGAGAGACAGAGAGAGAGTGAGTGGGGGAGGAGCAGAGAGAGAGGGAGACACAGAATCCAAAGCAGGGTCCAGACTCCGAGCTGTGAGCACAGAGCCCAATGTGGAGCTCAAACCCATGAACCGTAAGATCATGACCTGAGCCAAAGTCGGACGCTTAACCAACTGAGCTACCCAGGAGCCCCTTATGTGTAACTTTTATTCTTATAGGTCTAGATTATATACATTAGACAACGCCCTCAAAATATAATGAAGTCATAGACCCTTCCTATTTGTTCAGTATTAAAATAAGCATTTCTCAGAACTCTTGTAATAAGTAATAAAAATAAAGATTATTATCACTAATACACACGCAGTACTTACTCACGATGTATCTTAAGCACTTTATATACACTTTACATGAAAGCACTTTACAATTAATTTAACCCTCACCATAATCTCGTAAGGTTAATATTCGGAAACATCTATGTAGAAAGGTTAATGAACTTGTCCAAGACCATTCTCAACCAAGTATGATTCGAGATCCTGGCCCTAAAATGAAGAAGTCTCTCCAGTTAACAGTTTTAGAATTTTACCAATTATCGACAAAGTTGACAAATTCATGAATATCCAGAAGTAAAATAAGTTGGATGAGAACAGTTGTATTTGACCAGCCATTGTCCTTAGTCAGGCCTTTCAACCAGTTCATTGCTAGATATGCTCATGAGATAAGAGTATCTAGATTAAGAAAGATGATTCACTCTACTCTCAGGTCATCAGTGCATACCCGGAGTTATCACACCCATGGCTGAATACTGCATATATAAGCAAAATAGACTTATTTAGATTGGAGTAACTAGGATGGTGGGGAGGTGTGAAATCTCATCACACAGAGATCAACTGAGGAACAAAGAGTGGTTAGTGTAGAGAAAAGAAGATTTAGAGGAAACATGAGTGTCTTCCTATAAAGATGGTGTTATAGTCTGAAAGCTTGTGTCCCCTGAAATTCACATGTTGAAATCAAAGTGGTGGTACTTGGAGGTGGGGCCTTTGGTAGGTAGTTATGTCATGGGAGTACAGTCCTCATAAGTGGATGAATGGCCTCATAAGAGGCCAGGGAGCTAGTATGAGCTTGCTCTCTCTACTATGTGAGGATACGAGATATCTGTGAGCTATCTGCAAGCCAGGAAGCAGACTCTATTCAGACACCAGATCTGCGGCACCTTGATCTTGGACTTCCCAAACTCCAGAACTTTGAAAAACAAATGTTTGTTGTTTAAGCCATGAAGTCTTTGTCATTTCTGTTATAGCAGCCCACACTACCTGGGAGATGGGTTTGATTTGCTCTTCTGTGTTTCTTCTGTAATACCGAAGAAATATGTGGAAACTGTAAGTAGAGTTCAAAATAAGGAGGCAGTTTGCAATAGTCAAATCAGACAAAAAAGGTAGAATCTGCTGCCATAGGAAATGCTACATTGGATCACTAGAAGCTTCCAATAATAGCTAGCTGAAGACTTAAAAAAAATTTTTAATGTTTATTTATTTTTGAGAAACAGAGAGACAGGGTGTGAGCAGGGGAAAGGCAGAGAGAGAGGGAGACACTGAATCTGAAGCAAGCTCCAGACTCTGAGCTGTTAGTGCAAAGCCCAACACGGTGCTCCAGCTCACGAACTGTGAGATCATGACCTGATCCGAAGTCGGATACTTAACCAACTGAACTACCTAGGCACCCCTAGTGAAGACTTTATGGAAATGTTACTGAAGGGATTAATTATTGAGTGAGCATTTGCATTAGGTGACCTTCAATATACCTTCTCAAGACCACATGACTCCATTTGGAATGAAAGACCAGTAGCCTTGGAATGAAAAATGGGGGGTGGGGGGAGAAATCAAAAGCAAAAATTCCTTTAGAATCACATTTCTCAGGAAATTTTGAGGTCAGAATTTTGAAAGGATGAATTCTGATTGGTGTTTTACCTACTCTGGGTGGGCACCGGGGTAAAAATACTGCATTGTTTTTCAGTCATTAGTATATTATTCGAATATTTTTTATTTCTCTATAACTTTAGAAGGAGATTGGGAATGTGAATAGATCTTATAGGAAATCTGCAACAGCAAAGAAAATTTTTTAATATCAGATCTATGTGGAAAGATAAAAGCAAGGGATTTGACTAAAGCAAAAAAATGGTTAAAGATGATACTGTTTTTCCTTAGATGAAATCAGGAGTTATCTGATTACAACTACACATAAGCATTTTACTTTTTAAAGTCTATGCTTTCTATTATAAATGTAATTTATTTTTTAAAGATTGCAAAAGTAAAGACAACTAGACAGAAAGTTAACAATACAAAACATAGTATTACTACCCACTTTAAAAGGCCCTAGCAGTCTTGGGGCGCCTGGGTGGCGCAGTCGGTTAAGCGTCCGACTTCAGCCAGGTCACGATCTCCCGGTCCGGGAGTTCGAGCCCCGCGTCGGGCTCTGGGCTGATGGCTCAGAGCCTGGAGCCTGTTTCCGATTCTGTGTCTCCCTCTCTCTCTGCCCCTCCCCCGTTCATGCTCTGTCTCTCTCTGTCCCAAAAATAAATAAACGTTGAAAAAAAAAAAAATTAAAAAAAAAAAAAAAAAAGGCCCTAGCAGTCTTAATACTGATATATGATTTCCAGAAAAAGGATTTTAGACTCAATTCAGGTACTAGTAGAAGCAGTTATCAAATTTATCAAAGCCTTTATTCATTTGGTAAAAAAAAATTGTTCACTATTTATAAGGTATATTCACAGATGATACAGTGATAAACAAAGACAGATTATGTTACCCTCCAGCTTGGAAGGAGAAAGACATCAATTTAGAGTATTCATTCATTGGACGAATGAATGAATGAATGAATGAACTTCCCAAAACACAATGGAAGGGAGGAGGTGAATGAAGGAGGAGGAGACAAAGCTTCTGTAAGGGAGGGAGTTACATTTAAGCCAACTCGTGAAATTTCCTTTCTCGGAGAAATTTAGGCATAGTCTACTCAGAGTGAGTTGAGTCTCACAAACACATGATCTAGGATGTTGAACCCAAGACAAAAATGGCCCCAGGTTTGGCATGTAGAACAATAAGACACAAATGGAGAGATCAAAGAGAGAGTTGAATATTTATGAAATCATCAAATAGTCAAATAGGGAACGATGGATTCAATTAGCACTAACCAATATTTTCTCTAATGTACCCCTAAGTGCACTATATTAAATGCCAAAGTCCCTACAAAGTGTACAAATAGAACAAAAATAGAAAATTGTGCCTATTATGTGGCCAACTACATGTGGTAGGATCCTAAGGCACAGCTCAATGAGGAAGGCATCTTTTTCCACTTATAAGTAGTAATTGTCACATTACCAGTGACATACCAATGCCATTTACCAGTGACAATATTACACAAATATTTTATAGTACTTCAAAAAAATCAAACTGGAATTGAGTGGAAGAAGGTAAAAAAAAAATGACCCAAATCCTACTTCTCTTTTAACCTAGGTTAAATAAGAATTGCAGGTCAGAACCAACGATTACAGGTTGTGTTGCTATGGCACAGGCAGCCAGTTCTTAATTATACACAGTGATGGGGCATAGGAGTGGCATGCATAATTGAAACCCAAAGTAAAATTAAAACCTCTATGCTCCCCACCAAGACATTTTCCAGAATTATTTGGAGAGCAGCAACCTAGATTGATATGTATTTTACTTAAGCTGGCTTCCCTCTGTCGAACTTATTTTAACTATCAGTGAAAAAGACCAAAAGAACAAAAATAAGTTCACAAAGCAGAGGGATAAAAACGATTAGCTTCGATCATGCAAATATTAAACAGGTTGGCTCTTAACAGTCAAGACATTTATCTTGTGCATTATCTTATACAACAAATAGCATTTTAGCCTGTAACGCCATAGAAACAAGATGTAGTGGCATTCAGTACACAAACGTGTCCTTTTCCAGAATGACCGAGTAAAATATTCAGCAGTACAGTACAAATGTCCTGCAATGGATATACTAATATACACAAATTAGCCTTCAGGTTGTGGAACTGATTAGACAATACTTACATCAAAGCAAATTTCTCTACACTCCCTTTTTAAAATGTTAAGCTTGCAATAATTCAAGGATTACCCACTGGTTTCATATAAGGGACCAAGAAAATCAATGATCTCTCCATCAAGCAAGCCCACCATGAACTGTGAAATGCCACCAATGTGAATTTTATCCCCTGGGGTTAAGCCTTCTCTAAAATGCTTGTCACACTGTCGTAAGGATTTAGAAAGGCTGGGTATAGAACTTCCACTTAGCAGCACTCAAAGTGAATTTGAGTTATTCTAATCCACTAGGAAGTGTTAACATAAGGGAATTTGTTAAATTAAGGAACACAGGCAACTGTAATGGGAATAAAAGGGAGAAAGAAGGTGCATGGGGCTCTCTCTAGGTTAAGGTGAGTAGTAAGGAATCTCTTCCAAGGCTGCCTGGGATTGGAGAGGTTGCAAGGCAGCTCAGGGGCTCAGTTCTGCAAGGAGAAAGGGTCTGAAGACATATCAGTTGCTTAAACAATTATATTCTGGCCCTAAAATAAAAACCTCTGTCCTAATGTATCACACTAGATAGTCTGAAAGATCACTTCTAATTACTCTGGAGTTCTATTTAATCATTCTTTCTTTTTCATTCTTTAAATTCTTTGGCTTGACCATTATTACATCACAAGAAAAATTAATATGTTATCTGACTACTCACTAAAGAATTCATTAGATTGTTTGCTTCAGGTGCATTCTCCTTTTAAATTTTTCTTTTCCCTAAATGATCTTTTTTCTTAACACCCTGTGCCTCTACAAAAAGCTAGTATAACTTTAGTAATTTTTGCAGTTCCCTAAGACTACTTTAATGTATCATTAAATATTTCAAACATTTGCATAATCACTTCTCTTTTGTTTCTCAATAATTTCACATTATTCATGAGATATTAAAAAGCCAGATAAAGAAACACACTAAAAGCTTTTTAATTCAATATGTTGAGGAAAACAGAAGTGCTAATTAGTTAAGAATTAAATAAAGGTAAGAGCTAATAAGCTAAGAGCTAATAAACTTGCTCCAGAGAAATTCCCCTGCATCAGTTCTAATGCTTTATCTTCAAATACTAGAAATGAATCCTATAAAGTAGGAGCTATTACAGTCTCCCATCTAACAGAAGAAATTAGCTTACAGTAACTAGCATGCCATAGGTCACACCAAGAGCAGCTCAGAGATTTGCACTTAAGTAAAGTATGTAATTGTAAATTATTATCAATATTGTCATAGTCTCTCAGTGTACAAAGTCAAGGGACTATGAGTTATCCCATTCTTTTAGAGCTACTTAATGTTCTTTCCCCCGCTTCTTTCACATCCAACAAAACACTACCACCTAGCATTCCCTCATGTATTTCTTCCTTGAGTCTCTTCCTTTCTGTCTTCACTGCCACCATCTGAGCTCAAACTCCTATCCCTTCTTGCCCAAATCAATGCAGCAGCTCCTAATTCGTTTCCTTGCCTACCTCAATCTCCCTTCTAATCCAATTAACTGGTAATTGATTAATCTCCATTACACCCTCATTTCATCCTGTTACTGTCTGTCTAAATCCTTCAAAGACTTCCTTAGCTTACAACAGTTTAACTATGTGCTAAAGACTTAGCAGTTCTGGGGAAGTATCAGAGGTGATGTGGTTGGGACTTCTGGTCACCCCATTCTTCCCATTTGTCTAAAGAAGCTATGTGAGTGTGTGTGTGTGCGTGTTGCGTTAGGATTAGAAGAATAATTTATGTCTAAGAGGGTTTACTGTTTTATTTTACATTTAAAAAGCCACTGACCTACTGAATAAAATCAAACATTGCACTGAGACTCGTGAATTTCCACAAATAACCCCAAAGTACTTTTTTAAGTCTATTTTTACAGTTTCCCTCCACAAACCTTCATTTTTATGAAACAGGGTTGGACCTGTACCACTTTTTATAATACTTTCCAACATCACCATCTTTGCTCTTTCCACTCTCTCTTTTTTTTTTTTTTAACATTTATTTATTTTTGAGACAGAGAGAGAGCATGAACAGGGGAGGGTCAGAGAAAGAGGGAGACACAGAATCTGAAACAGGCTCTAGGCTCTGAGCTGTCAGCACAGAGCCCAACGTGGGGCCCGAGCCCACGGACCGCGAGATCATGACCTGAGCCGAAGTCGGACGCTTAACCGACTGAGCCACCCAGGCGCCCCTCTTTCCACTCTCTTATACTGGCCTCCAAAACCCAAGTAAGACCTCATTTCATCTGGGAACAACCAAGATGTCCTTCATAAATGACGGAATAAACAAAACAGTGGTACATCCATACACCTGAATAATATTCAATGATTAAAAGAAATAAGCTATCAAACCACGAAAAGATAGGGATGAAACTTAAGTGCATGTTGCTAAGTCGCCAGTCTGAAAAAGTTATATACTATATATGATTCCAATTATAGGGTATTCTAGAAAAGACAAAACTATAAAGATACTAAACAGATCAGAGGTTGCCAGGGGTTGAAGATAGGAGGGAGAGATCAAATGGGTGAAGCACAGGAGATTTTACAAGGTAGAGAAATTACTCTATGTTACAGTAATAGAAACTATTTTACAGTAGTATGTTATCGCAATGAAGAATATAAGACCTTAAATATTTTCCAAAACTATAAAACTTTATAGGGCAAAGAATAAGCCTAATATTTGCAAATGTTAAAAATCATTTAGGAAAGCAGAGGATTCTGGGATGAAATGAAGAATGTTACAAAAGAATCCAAATATACGGAACAATTTCACTGAAGGAGATAAAGAAATAAGGTGCTAACTTAAGTAATTCATAAAGAGTGGAATCTGTAAGACTAAAAAGGAACTGGACACAAACACTGTTCTCCAGTTGATGGATTGCTCACAATTGTGAAACCACTATATAGTATAATAGAATTAAATGATTAAGTAAATGAATGGCAGATGGGGGAGCCATGTTTCACACTGGAGGAGAAAGCAATAGATACGTAAGAGGGGACTAGAATAATCCATGCTATAATGGTTACAGTTGGAGACACCAGTATATATTCATGTTTACCTTAACATAGATACAGATGGTTATATATAAAAATGTTATAGATATGCATATATGGATGGGCTAATATACACACATATATCTCCTTGCATAGTCAGCTTAGAGGACCTACAGGTAACAATATCCCAGTAACAGCAAGTACATCTACTACCCAGATCTTGGCTTAAAATGAGAGAACCATCATTCCATTAAAAAAATGGCTGATTCTAGGGCTGAGGCAAGAAACACACTAAGAAGAGTCTGAACCATCTTGTAGTGACAGAAAGCAAGAAAGTGCTCCACAACAAAATCCTGCAATGATAAGTGTACATCAAAGAAAAACACTAGCCAGCTGAAAGAGCCGCCCATGTCAAACCTGGAACAATATGAGCAACAAAATAAATACAACAGTGTGAGATTATGCCCCAAAATATAAACATCCATGAGTCTAAACTTATTCAAAAAATGACTGAATAAATAAATTAACGGGAAAAAAACCTGGCAATCCCAAATAATTTAGGCAAATACTCCACCCTTGAGGCAGAGGAGCATAACTCCCCACTCCTTAAGTATGAGTTCACATAGTGACTTCCTTCCAAAAAGGACTGTATGGAAAGGGAAAAGAAGAGTAACTTAACAGTACAGACACCTGACAAATCCTGCCTCAAGTCAGGTGACCAAGGTTAACATCAACAGCAATAACTCATATTGATAGTATAACCCTTGATATGATGCGATGACAATGCCAGTTTACCACTGTGCCTCCCTCCTAAAAACACATTCTCCCTAGTCTAACCATGAGAAAATATAAGACAAATCCAAATTGAGAGACATTCTACAAAATATCTGACCAGAAATCCTCAAAACATATAATGTAAGATACTACCAGTAGAGGAAACTGGGTATGGGGTACTCACGAACTCTCTGTACTATCTTGGCAATAATTCTGTAAATCTAAAGCTAACCTAAAATAAGAAGTTTATTTTTAAAATCAAGAACAGGGGCACCTGGGTGGCTCAGTCGGTTAAGCGTCCGACTTCGGCTCAGGTCACGATCTCACAGTCCGTGAGTTCGAGCCCCGCGTCGGGCTCTGTGCTGACAGCTCAGAGCCTGGAGCCTGCTTCGGATTCTGTGTCTCCCCCTCTCTCTGAACCTCCCCCGTTCATGCTCTGTCTCTCTCTTGTCTCAAAAATAAATAAACATTAAAAAAATTTTTTAAATAAATCAATAAATAAAATCAAGAACAAAATAGTGATCAAGAAATTCTTTTAGCTAATATGAAAATAAATTTTATGCTGTCCCTTCATTGTTTGGAATAACTAGTCAATAACTGGTCACTGCCTTTCATGCTGCTATGTTGAAGGAGACGTTCTGAATCATCCTACCTGAGAATCTGAGTCAAAATATAATTCTAGAGGCACCTGGCTGGCTCAGTCGGTTAAGTGTCTGATTCTTGATTTCAGCTCAGGCCATGATCTCATGACCTGTGAGATCCCCATGTTGGGATCTGTGCTGACAGCATGAAGCCTGCTTGGAATTCTCTCTCTCCTCTCTCTGCCTCTCCCCCTCTCACTTGCACATGCACGTGCTCTCTCTCACTCTCTCTCTCTCAAAATAAATAAACATTATATATATACATATTACATATATATAATTATAGATTTATAGAATTTATAGAATCTTTATAGAAGATTCTTTATAGAAAATTTACAGATTTATAGAATCTTCATAGAAGATTATAGAATTATATATATTTATTCACTTATATTTATATATATTTTTATGTAATATATATAGAATTCCATAATATTATTATATATTCTATAATATATATAATTTCATATATATATATAAAATTCTATAATCTTCCAAGACTGAATCATGAAAAAAGAAAATCTGCATAGACTGATTACAAGCAAGGAGATTGAATCAGTAATCAAAACAGATCAAAAACTCACAAAAAACAAAAGTCCAGAACAAAATGGTTTCACTAATAAATTCTACCAAACATTCAAAGACTTAATACCTACCTTTCTCAAAATCTTCCAAAAAGAGGAAAGAATGCTTCCAAACTCGTTTTATAAGTCTAGCATTATCCTGCTACCAAACCCAAACAAGGCTACTACAAAGAAAGAAAATTACAGGCCAATATCCCTAATGAACAGAAATGCAAAAATCCTCAACAAAATATTAGTAAATTAGTAAAACAGACACCTAGATCAATGTAACAGGATAGAGAGTTCAGAAATAAACCCCACACTTATATAGTCAATTAATTTATGACAAAGGAACCAAGAATAAACAATGGGGAAGACAGTCTCATCAATATATAGTGACTGGAAAACTGGACAGCCACATGCAAAAGAAGGAAATTAGACCACTAACTTATACCACACATAAAAATTAACACAAAATGGATTAATGACTTGAATGTAAGACTTGGAACCATAAAAGTCCTAGAAGAAAACGTAGGCAGTATGCTCCCTGACATTGGCCTTAGCAAAGTGTCTATATGCTCATACTATACTGTTTTCATCATTATTATAGCTTTGTAGTATAGTTTGAAATCAGGAGTGTGATATCTCCAGCTTTGTTCTTTCTCAAGAGCGGTTCAGCTATTAAGCATCTTTTTGTGGTTGTGCACGAATTTTAGAATTATTTGTTCCAGTTATGTGAAAAATGCCATTGGGATTTTGATAGGGATTGCACTGAAAGTCTAAATTGCTATGGGTAGTATGGACATTTCAGCAATATTAATTCTTACAATTTATGAGCATGGAACATTTTCCGTTTCTTTGTATCTTCTTCAATTTCTTTGATCAGTGTCTTGTCGTTTTCACTGTACAGGTCTTTCACCTCCTTGGTTAAATTTATTCCTGGGAATTTTGTTCTTTTTGATTCAATCCCATTCCATTGTAAATGTAATTTCTTTCTCTCTCTCTTTTTCAAACGTTTGTTCATTTTGAGAAGAAGAGAATTCCAACTCCCCCTCTCTCTCTCCCTCTCAAAATAAATAAACATTAAAAAACCCATTAACTATATAATGTTGTGCACATGAAACTTATATAATGTTATATGCCAATTGTACTTCAGTTATATATATAATTCTATAATAATGATTGCATTGTCTTTGGAGAAGACCATAAAGTTGGTCAAGAGGAAAAGTTAAGGCTATCAGAAACAAGAGCCATAAATGGAAACTACAAAGATTCAACTTTTGCTGCTTAAAAAGTTTTCATCTCCATCTTCAGGATGCAGAATAAGCTTTGTAATTGGACACATACATTTAACCCTGTTATGTCTTTTTATCTTTTCCTAAAATATAAGGATAGAGGGAGACAGAGATGGATAGAAAGACAGAGAAACAGAAGTGAAGATAGAGGTAGAGAGGGAGAGAAAGAGAGGTCTAGAAGGTTCTTCCTCTTTCATGTACTCTCTCCTTTCCCTTGTCTATTTGACTATTACTTATCTCTCTGAATCCAGAGAAATGTCCCTTCCTCAAGGAAATTCTCTCTCATCCTCTATACTAAACAATCAACTAAATGCTGTGTTCATAGTGCCCAATGCTTCTTCATAGCACTGACCAAAATTACAACTAAAATATCAATTTACACTTTAATATTTAAATGACTATGTAATCCCAAACTGATTACAAGGATGGAGTCAACATATTCAATATGGAGTCAAAATTTTGTAACCTCTAAATCTAACACAATTCTGTAGTGGACCTCAACATTTATTGTACGTATGAATTCAGTATGCTTATCATTTTCAGAGCTAACATCCTCTTCTAAGACCACTACAATAACTACTGCAATAAAATTGGCTACCAGATATTCAACAACATGATTCCAAAAACTACAAGTGTTTAGGATATATATATAATATATACTTAATATATATTAATATATATTAAATATATTAAATAGATTTATATTTATGTTTTATATTATTTAAATATATTAAATAAATAAATAAATAATAACTATAATATATTAAATAAATATAATATTTAATATATTTAAATAATTCAAATATTTAAAATTTAATGTTTTAATTTAAAATTAATAAATTTTAAATAAATAAAATTAATAAAAATAAATAAAATTAATAAAATACTAATATTTAATATTATTTATTAATGTTTACTATTATTAATAAATTAATAAATACTTTAATGTTTAATTTTAATATTTAAAATTCAATAAATAACATTTAAAATATTTAAATATATAAAAATATTTATATAAATATATATACAACCCAACTTTATTGGACACTAGATTTCTCTTTAAATGGAAAAGAAAAACTAAGTGTTGCTGAGTCTCAGAAATGTACATCACGTTTTAATTTTTAACACTGAGCATAACACAAGTCAAAATTATAAGCTTCTCTAATTAAAGAAGTAAAACAATCACAACAAAATATCAAAGACTACTCAGTCACAAACCACATGAGAGCAGAGACTACATCTGTCTTGTTTACTATTAGACATAATTACCTCTTAGACCTCAATAGATAAGCTAGCTGAGCACATAAATTAGTCTTGGTATAACCCAAAATCACACCAAATATATTAATAATACAAATTGAAGATATTAAAAACATCTTGGCTACCATCAGTTGTTGAAATTTTATTATGGCAGCCTCCAAATAGGTCTTTCTGGTAAGGCAATTCACTGTACATAATCAATTTAAAGTATGAGAACTCTTAAATTGCTAAATAAAAGAAGTAAGTTAGAATCGGTGTTTCTGCATCTCTCCTGATCCAGCTCTGTAACCTAATTAGCCTGTAATCTAATTTATGGTTTGATCCCTTTGTCCCCTCCTCACATTGTTAAGTTCTGTTTTCAGAATCTTCTACAACTTTGGAGTAATCTATTAATAGTGGGGAGAAAGTTGTGTACATGATATAAGTAGGGTTGGTTCATTAATTCAGTTTTCTTTAAAGGTAGTTAATTACCAACTTTTCCATCATGCCACTATCACAACCACC
Source organism: Lynx rufus (assembly GCF_022079265.1). Classification (NCBI taxonomy): domain Eukaryota; kingdom Metazoa; phylum Chordata; class Mammalia; order Carnivora; family Felidae; genus Lynx; species Lynx rufus. The sequence goes on from NW_025814878.1 coordinate 9,218,348, forward strand.
AGTTAACTCCAATTGTCCCCTGTACTGTTTACCAACTTTGTCCTTCTCCCAGCCCAGCAGCTTATCTACCATCTTCTCAATAAATGGCTGTATTCATGAGGAGACACACTATCCCATGATGTCATCCGCCAGCATCCAAATTCACATAAACTGGCAAGCTCTCTTAACACTAGGGTCCATTGTGAATTTATTGTCCTTGATGAGTCTACTTGGATACCGATGAGCAGTGGTTCCTCCTGATGGTGCAAAGGGCACATCTCCCCCTTTCCTCCTGATCTAGAACTCCGGTCACACCTGCTCTAATTGTTCCACTTGCATAGGAGTAACCAGGGCTCACCATGGTGGCCCATCGCGTTACCCAAAGCCAGTCTGGGCTCTCTATCATCCCAGGCCCCAGAGCGAGTTTCCTATTTACTGTGACAATGAGAGCTCAGCAATGATGGAAGGGAGCAGCTGCAGCACTAAAACTGAAGAAAACTTAATTCACATGCCGTCAGCCCTGCCCGGTCATGCCTGTTCCAGCCCAGAGCGTGTGCCCACAAGTTTACAACAACCCAGGTCTCTGCCCTGTTGAGCTAGACTTCTCCGACCCAAGAGCACTTGACAAACACAAACTGCAAAATAACACAGCGATTCTTCTTGGCAATTAGCATGTATTTATGTTTACAATCAGGAAAGTAAAAACCGGATGTGTTATTGTGTATAAAATTAATTTTTCTGTAAAGCAACCTCATAGAGTATTCATCTCCCTCGTTGCCAAATCATATAGGAAAACTATAACTGACTTTGACAATATTTATTTCAAATTTAATTTTTAAAAAGATGGCACGGCTCCTCTCCTGGATTGTTGCTGCACTTAAAAAAATAATAATAATAAAAGTCCCTGGTAGAAGCTGAAGCAACTGAAGAGGTAGCCCTCATATAAGAATGCCTTGTTTTGGAATTCTCCCAAAAGTCTGGGTAGGGAGTGCCAAGACTGGAAAATCAATCACAGGTCACCACACCTTTAACTGCATGTCAAATCATGTCGCCTCATCCCAGCAAAGAAACTAAGATTCAAGGCCCAAATCAAGCAAAGGGTGTGTAACAACCACATGTGTTCCCAATGACATCCCTTTTTCTTAATTCTTTTAATGTTTATTCATTTTTGAGAGAGAGAGAGAGAGAGAGAGCAGGGGAGGGGCAGAGAGAGAGGGAGACACAGAACTCGAAGCAGGCTCCAGGCTCTGCACTGTCTGTGCAGAACCCATCATGGGGTTCCAACTCACGAACCGCGAGATCGTGACCTGAGCCAAAGTCGAATGCTTAACCAACTGAGCCACCCAGATGCTCCTCAATGACATCCATTTTGACCTAAAAGTGTAACGTTCACTCTTAAAACTACTGTACACTTTAGTAAAAAGCCTACTAATAAAGCCTTGTTTCTAGGGACAGCTGTAGCAGGCTGTTCTATAAGAATATGATTTATTAATAACAAAATTTATGGGGTGAGGAGAAAAGCAATACATATTTTTCTTGCCTGGCTTCATTCCCCTGTAATATCTTAGCGATGAGTCTCCCGCTGGCAGGCATTCTGTAGCCAGGAGGAATAAATAAGACACCAAGGTTCAGCCTGTGACGTTCTCTCTCTTTTCTCCCATTCTTTAGCTGTTCCGCAACTCAGACCTGCAGTTTTCCTTCTCTGACTTGTAAAAGAAACAGTTTGTCTCCCCACTTCTCCATGGGTCTCTTCATGTCATGATAATCTGTGCAGTTAGATACAAATAAAGTCCCTGTTGTCTTTAATTTGGTCATGGATGAGTCTTCCTAGCCTTGTTTGAGTCACCAACACCAAATTACATTCTCTTGGACAAGAAGTGCCGGCCAGTGGGACAGCTTCAAACAATAATCCTACAACTGGATCACAAACTAGTTCACCCATAGCTGGTGACTTAACAAGAGCATGTCAGATTTCTTGAAGCTTAAAGGGGGTTATTCCTTTCTCTAAAGTTTCACTTGTGAACTCTGTCACCTTAAGTAAGAGACCTCTGATATGCTCTACAGTCCTGAGGCTCAGGGTTGGACAAATTAAAGGCTCAATAAATAACCTGTTAAATGATGAATTCCTGTCATATCCTAGTGGCTAACAGAAATACCTCTGGCTCCTTTCCTAAAATATTGATCTGAACAACTACCAATACTAGAAAGATGATGAATTGACAATTATCAACAGCCTTAATGATCACAAAGTTCTACCACCCTTATTTTCCCCCCACTCCTCTACCGTTTTAATAGAGAGCTAAGCAAAAGGAAATACCTCATTCTTATCACTGATATATCAAGAACAATTCTTTCTTACATGCTTATGGCAAAAAGTCCTCTATCGCCCTAAGCCAGAATACTTTTTTTCTCTGAAACATGCCTAGATTTAAAAGCTTCTTAATATTGAGGAGGGCACCTTTTGGGATGAGCACTGGGTGTTGTATGGAAACAAATTTGACAATAAATTTCATATATTGAAAAAAATAAATAAATAAATAAAAGCTTCTTAATAATAAGGACTGCACCTAGTGCTTTGTATTTCCCACTAGTCTTAACTCTGCATTTGTACATAAATTAGCTTTCTTAAGTAATGATCAATGAATGTTTTATGCACTAAACTGAACCCGTGTCTTTCAAAGACAACATTCCACTGTGGGCAGGGGGACCCCAGGACCAGCCTCTCCTCTACAGAATCTCCATGTTCCTTTTCTCAGGCTGTATTTCAGTCTTAGTGACCCCTCATTCAATCCAAAGTAGCCAATTCATTATACTGTGATTTATTCCTGAATATCAACTATCTCGCCCCATGGCTGATTTGAATTCCATTATTCACTCTCACAATTTCTTAATCGCTTTTCTGAAAAATTAATGCATCTCGATGCAGGCAGTATGTCCACATCTGTTTACTTTACCAAATACCAACTGGATCCTCTGCAATTGGCAGAGCTGAAACTGTATTGAAAATATCTTACACAGCTTGTTTATCAAATGTTAAATGCTAAATATATGCTGCTCCAGAATACTTGTCCTTCAGTGGGAAGACACTTAGCAACCTGACATAACTACCGGTTTCCTATAAAACCTAGATATTACTGCTGGAGACACAGGAAGAGAGAGAAAGAAAGAAAAAAGCCTTTGGTCAAAATGCAAACGCAGATATTAATGATGCCTACAATAGTTAGGGTAGCAGAAGAAATTCCAAAATAGGCTGGCCAGAAGAACCCTCTTAAACCCAGGTAAGACACATGTGTAACCTTAAAAAAAAATCTGTGAAAACAGTTTAGGGCGTAGGTAAGCCATCAGGCATGGTTAAGAATCAGTCAAACTTAGAGTGAGGTCCATTTCATCATTTGATTCTTTGAAGTTCTAATTATTCGGAAAAGATAATTAAGTGGCTACCTGGCCTTATACTTACTGCACCAGTATCCATTTCTAAAGGCCATTCATTCTGCCCACATTTGGTAGAAGTCAGAAGTTTTGATAAAAGATAAAAGATCAAAAATCAGAGTGAATGCTGCAGCCCAAATGAAAAATAAAATGCTCCTACTGTTGTAATTTCCAGAGAAAACTTCTTAGATCTTATTCATAACTCACGAATTTATAGATAATTAGTATAAGTTCCAAAGGAAGATATAGGTGGAAAATTAATAAGCAGATTTCAAGGTTTCTTGGTAATGAAAAGGCTTCCCTAGGAGCATACCTTCCTTTCTGGAAAGAACATGAGCACTTCTGCCCTTTTTCACGAAGCTAAGTGCGACATACATAATCAACTTCATCAAATTTTTTGATTGCCGACAACTGGTAAATGTACCCACCCTGTAAGCTTACTATATTTTTGGAAATGGTTATGGTATATAAAGTATACCTCTATTGCGGCTAGAGGTCTCCAATAAACAATGTGAAAATACACTGTTTAAATTGGCAGGGCCTTGATTCAATTAAGAAAGAAGCTATGGAGTTGGACACATAGACTTTTAGGTTTAGTCATAAGGTTACCTCAATGTCTCAGACCTCAAGCCTTCCAGAAAAGGCTTGTGTAATCGCTAAGTCAATGAAAACCGCCCAAATGGTCTATCTAGGGGGAAAGGCAGAAGAAATTGTTTCAAGCCAGGTGACAGACTTGCTTTGTGACTGAATTAGAAAGACTTTTAAAGCTACAAAGAATATTTAGTTGAGATTGAATCAGATGGGCTAATCAACTTCATACTTTCTTTAGAGCTGATACCCAAGTTTTAGTTGGTAAATGAAGCGAAACGCAGCTTAGCCACCCATGTAGCACATTCGTGTAATAATGATTTCTTTTAAAGTGTTCTCTTGTTAAAAAATGATTTTTAAAAATGTTCTTTTATTAAAATGGTTATATCCAGTCTAAAGTTCATCTACCCAGAATTTAAAGCAGAAGTGTCCACACTTCTCTAAAGAAGACATCCAGATGGCTAACAGGCACATGAAAAGATGCTCAACGTCACTCCTCATCAGGGAAATACAAATCGAAACCACACTGAGATATCACCTCACGCCAGTCAGAGTGGCCAAAATGAACAAATCAGGAGACTATAGATGCTGGAGAGGATGTGGAGAAACGGGAACCCTCTTGCACTGTTGGTGGGAATGCAAACTGGTGCTCTAGAAAACAGTGTGGAGGTTCCTCAAAAAATTAAAAATCGATCTACCCTACGACCCAGCAGTAGCATTCCTAGGAATTTACCCAAGGGATACAGGAGTGCTGATGCATACGGGCACTTGTACCCCGATGTTTATAGCAACATGTTCAACAATAGCCAAATTATGGAAAGAGCCTAAATATCCATCAACTGATGAATGGATAAAGAAATTGTGGTTTATATACACAATGGAATACTATGTGGCAATGAGAAAGAATGAAATATGGCCTCTTGTAGCAACGTGGATGGAACTGGAGGGTGTGATGCTAAGTGAAATAAGTCACACAGAGAAAGACAGATACCATATGTTTTCACTCTTATGTGGATCCTGAGAAACTTAACAGAAGACCATGGGGGAGAGGAAGGGGGGAAAAAAAAGTGAGAGAGGGAGGGAGCCAAACCATAAGAGACTCTTAAAAACAGAATAAACTGAGGGTTGAGGGGGGGTGGGAGGGAGGGGAAAGTGGGTGATGGGTATTGAGGAGGGCTTCTGTTGGGATGAGCACTGGGTGTTGTATGAAACCAATTTGACAAGAAATTTCATATTAAAAAAATAAATAAACAAATAAAGCAGAAGGGTCCATTTTTTGGAAGGGACAGAATTATCATCAGGGAAGCCTTTGCACGATGTTCTGTGGAGGGTGCTTTACACATCACTTAATTGAAACACCTGAGATATTAGCCCCCATTTTATAAGTGAAAGGCTCAGGGAAATAACAATGGCTTAGCCCAAAGGCGCACAACTAGGGACTGACAAAACGTTAAACTCAAGACAGCCAGTCCCAGAATTCATGCGCTTCTCCCTGCTCTGCCATCCCTGATACTCATATGATTTGTCACGTTTCTAATAAAATGGTGACTTCCCTTATAGACTCGTTGACCCAGTGTGCGACATAAGCAGATTCTCATTATCATTTCTTGATATTATATTCATTATAAGCTATTTCACTTCAGACTCACTGCACATAATGTAGTAACCTGAACATGCTAGAAAATTCTTTCACAGTAAATGATGATTTTTGATGCCTTTAGAAGTTATATATTCAACATGATTAAGCATGATGGAAAGCTAGTTTCAATCAGTAAGCAAATGGGTTTTAAATATAGCCATACACAGATGATGAAATCACAAAAGGACTGAAGGGTGTTTTTTTTTTTTTAATGAAAAAGTAGACACAAGTACAAAGGATAATCTAAGAAACTCAAGGAAATTGTGAGCCCTGAATTGCAGAGAATGGAGCAGAGTATAAAGTTCCTTACAGTAGGCAGAAGAAAAAGAAGAAAATTGGCTTGCTGAAAATGACGAGAGAATTGGAGACAGGGATAAGGAAATGACAGTTATTTTTCCCATGATTTTAAAGTGAAGGAATAGAACACAGAGCTCCTGAAACTAAAGATTTTATTTTTCAGGAAGAAAGCACATAAAAACCACACACAGGAGAGGAAAGAAAAATGTAAGTTTTGATGAAATGTCCTGAATAGAAACAGGAAGAATCGGGGACGGGGGTTGGGGGGGCGGAGGGAGTTTCTAAAGATGCTACTTTGAAAATTACCAGATGATCACAACTTTTTAAAAGGGATCACTTTGTAACTAAGGGCCTGATTGTCACAAGAATTTTCTGGTAATTTGGTGATGCTTTTAATTTTTAGTTCAGTAGGTAAAAAGAAGATCTAATGTAATATGTTATTCTTCATAATATTACAATTTCACAAAATCTGAAATATCACACTGGAAAAGACTCAGCCTTCTTTGGGAGAACAAAATGAAATCTGACAGATGAACTGCAGTGGGGAAGAAAGATCATATTGATCACCAGGTCCTATCAGAATAAGTTGTTCTACTTAATCTTCGTAGGTATTCTAATAGAATAAACTTCCTCGAGTTACTAATCTGGATATCATGAGCTAACAATTACAATTACTGAATACAATAACTAGCTTATCTGCCAAAGATATTAGTTAAACTGTCATTTGAATAATTCTTCTTTGTACCACTGAATGTCATTATTTGAAATAGGGTGAAACTTAACAGAATGAACTTGTTAAAAATGAAGCGTGTGCATCTACAAAAGCTTAATTATAATTACACAGTCAATTGTGATCATTTTCAATAGTTCTTGGCAGAGACAAATGACTATAATGAGTTCCATTAATGGACTGATGTGTTCTGTGTATATGCCAGGGAGGGACTTAATGAAAGTGTCCGAAATAGGAAGAGGGCATATGAAAGGAAATACCAGGTAAAGGTGAAAATCTGCACCATGCTGTGAGTAGAACCATCATACAATGAATGAAATTTCAAGTTATTTGAGAAAGTGATTTTCAAATTTACATACCAAAAGTCAGTGTGTAAATCCTCAGCTGGTAAAATGGCTACTTCTGGCTTTTAGCTTCCTAATAAGTGAAAATGATATTAAGCTTGATATTCTCTCACTCCTAATGTTCCTGTTATCATAAGACTCTGCAGGAGTGGGAAACGAGGATATTTACACCGACGTATTATGAGAGCATGAGATATGTCTGTCCCTCCCTGGAATACAAAAATGTCATGGTGCTGGGCAATGACTGACACCATATTTTCCTTTGGTAGGATTAGAAACCTTGTGACTACTTTTTCACCAGCTGTCTACCTCTTCCATAAAACAATATAGATTTCAGAAGGGATAACCTCCATGATTCAATTGTCTTTAAAGGGCACACCTAACAAAAAACAAGTCAGGGATTGAGGGAACTGTGGCCACACTCTTAACACAGGAGCAAGGTAGGCTAAGCAAATTATCAAATTATATCAATCTTTATCAAATTAAATCAATCTTTCACTCCATTAGCCAAAATTCATTTCAACCGAATTTACAAAATGAGGATTCACAAACTAAGTACCACATGTAATGTAAGATACAGCATCTACCAACCAGACAGAATGCTTTGGGTTTCTGTTAATGGGACCCTCCGTCCTTCACTTCTCCAATTTGATGTCTCCCAATTGTTAGCATGGCTCAATAGAATTCTCTGGTGATGGAAATGTTCTGTATGTAGCTGGGTTATACAATAAAGTAGCCAGCCACTAGCCACATGTAGCTAGTGAACATTTGAATGAGGCTCATGTAACTGAGTTGCATCGATAATGTTATTTAATTTTAATTGATTTAAGTTGAAATGGCCACAAGAGGCGAGTGGCCACCTACTGGGCCATGCAGTGGACCAATGTGTAACTGATGATGCTCAACAGCGCTCAGGGGTAACAAATGGCAGCCATCTCAATGGGGCTCAACTCCAGATGCACATTAGAATCATCTGGGGAGGGGCGCCTGGGTGGTTCAGTCAGTTAAGCATCCGACTTTAGCTCAGGTCATGATCTCATGGTTTATGAGTTCGAGCCCCACATTGGGCTCTATGCTAACAACTCAGAGCCTGGAGCTTGCTTTGGATTCCGTGTTTCCCACTTGCTCTGCCCCTCCCCCCGCTCACACTCTGTCTCACTCTGTCTCTCAAAAATAAATAAATGTTTAAAAAAAAAAACCTTAAAAAAAAAGAATCATCTGGGGAATATTGAAAATAATTCTGGGACCCTGCCTCAAGCTACTGATTTGGAGAAGGGTAATGGAAGCAGGATTGCCATCTCTACGTCAGAACAATAAATGAGTCTAACTAAGTAAGGAAAATGCACCCAGGACTCCAGTTTCTGGAACTGTATTCAATTTATATTACTGTGGATGCGGCTGTGAGCAGGAGGGAGGCCCTTCCAGAATGAGAGCAGGTTACAAAGTGAGACAGCAGAGTTTTAAGGCTTCTGATTGATTTTCAGAGAGAGTTAGTGGGAGCTATAAGGATTTAGGAAAAGGAAATATAAGAAAGATACAGACATGGGAAGAAACAGGAAAACTCACTGAGTAAAAAACAAAGAAAGATCCATTTGGGTTTTGCCCTGCTCTATTTTTGTAACCATTAATTTATTATTCTCTGTATAGGGTTTGCGGCTACCACTTACTCTAGCATCTAGATCTGCTCTGCCCAATCCAGCAGGCACTAGCCACATGTTGCTGTTTAAATTCAAATTTAATTGAAGTGGAATGGAAAAGTTCCTCACCCTAGCAACATGTCAGGTGCCCAATATCCCCATATGGCTAGTGGATACAAAAACGGGTGAAGGCCATCAAGAGGTAAGAACTTTCAGTTATAAAATAAATAAATCACAGGGATAAAAAGTATAGCATAGAGAATGTAGTCCGTAATATTGTAATAATTTTGTACGATGGCAGAGGTTAACTACATTAATCACGGTGAGCACTGAGTAATGCGTGTCATTGTTGAATCACCATGATGTACACCTGAAATGAATATAATAGTACGTCAATTATACTTCAATATGGAAATAAATAACAAAATAAGGTTGGCTTTCAAGTTACTTTTGGCCAAGGCACCACATGCTGTAGAAAAAAGTATGGAATTTCTAGCTGGACAAACACGGAGTTCAAATCTTCACTCTACTGCCAACTAATAGTCAAATTACTCAAACTCTCTGAGACTGAGCTTGGTCATTGATAAAAGTATTTTAAAAATCTACTGCACTTGGGGGCACCTGGGTGGCTTGGTCGGTTAAGTGTCCGACTTCGGATCAGGTCATGATCTCACGGTCCGTGAGTTCGAGCCTCGCGTCGGGCTCTGTGCTGACAGCTCAGAGCCTGGAGCCTGTTTCAGATTCTGTGTCTCCCTCTCTCTCTGCTCCTCCCCTGTTCATGCTCTGTCTCTCTTTAAATAAACATTAAAAAAAAAATTTAAAAATCTACTGCACTTGACGGTTGCACAGTCATGGGAATGTGCTCAATACCACAGAATTGTACACTTCAAAGTGGTTGAAACTGTGAATTCTGTCATGTATCTTACACCACAATTAAAAAACTCTGCTGCAAAAGAAATGGACAGAACAGAACATTTCTATTATTCTAAATTTCTAACAGAAATTCTATTAAGCAGTGCTACACGAAATATGTGGTATACCCTTCCGGAACCGTCAGAAGTGACAAAGATGTTGCTGCCAGCGGAATATCGTCTCCGCCTAGTTTTTGCAATAACGATAACTGGTCACCACACCTTCTCTACCCCCTCTCTTATCGTCCGTGTTTCCATGTTCATAGCACCTTCCTGCTGGATTGGCTTGTGGTCTCCACCTCCAGTTCATTCCCTCCCTGTCCAAAAGCCAGCCAATGCAGAGAAAGACAATATGTCAGCATTCCTACCTGTCCGTCTGGTGAAGCGTATAATTAAATCATGCTCCCAGATAGAGACAGCAAACAGTCCACATCCACACCCAAGGCCTGGGCAAAAGCTGCCTTCCATCATCAAAAACACAAACATGACCAATAAGCATATTAATACCCCAAACACCAGGGATCTGATACTGATATCTCAACATTATGATGATGCGTTGAATGAACTCATTCAATGATATCTCTGAGCTCACCTAAACATCTCCCACTCCTCACCCACACCACTCCCTAACAGCTCAGTTGGCCCAGAGGCTATGCTTCGCCCAAGCTTTTCGGCCCTGAACCCAGTGGTAGCTAGGGAACTACTTATGGCACTTGCCCACATGCCTTCCAGAAATGGTCTCCATTCCCAGAACCCTTGCCTGCTGGTGGGTGTCCTGCCCCTGTAGACAGATATCCTGACACTGGCTTATACAGTGACTCCATCTGCAAACCTCCCTAGTAGCTGAACCTGGTCTTTTCTTTGCTATACCCATCGAATGCAGTGCCTTGGACTGACACTGACTTCGTGAAGCTCATGTAACTTTTCTCTTCTTCCCCTGTTCTCTGGCCCAAGGTACAAGAAGGCCTCTCATCCAGACTCCGTTGGCCCTCTTCCTTGGTCCCATAACTAGTTTCAAGTTGGAGAATTCCTAAATTATGACAAAATTCACTAAAATTCCCACACCTCTTTGCCCCACAGCAAATGGCTAGCACATACCCCAGGGAATCTGTGCCAATGTGATGAGGCTTTTGCTTTGAGTTTCAGTGCCCTATATGGAATAGAACCCATGACCTTGGTGTCATTAGCACCAAGCTCTCACAGGCTGAGCTAACACTCTTCTAAGTTTCAAGAGAAGTTTAAGGTCACAGAGATTGGATTGCCCTTTTCCATTTTATTCTCTGAAGATAAGGTGAATTACCTTGATTGCAGAAGTTGCCCAAATAAAAATATTTCAACTTGGTGATTTTTTGGAACAGTGTGTACTCTGAGTAGATGTGGGGCAAGCAATCAGAATAAGCTACCAGGTATCAGTTACAAAATCCCTCTGAAGAGAGGCCTGATGACAGTGGGGTGTCTTGCTGAGAAAAAAAATTACTTTAAACATAAAACCATCCAACTCTTCACCAGTCATTGCCTTAAGAAAACACATTCACATAAAAGAATGGGGCATAAGTCATTGTTTCAAAACAATTTTTTTCTCGATTGTTCAGAAAGCTTTCATTGTTCGTGAAAGCTCTTTGTTCCTCACTTAGCTTTGTCCCACTTGCCTTCAAGAGGGATTGAAAACATGCTGATAAGGAATGGAGGAGTTAATTTATTTGTCCACAGCTTCATGAAGTATCTCCACTAGTCATTGTTGCTTTAGTTTTAAGCAAGGAGGGGGCAAGGTATGCAGTTAGTGGCTTTCATGTGTCCTTGCCATTTGCAATGACAGCTGCCTTCCATCGTCAAAAACACAAATATGACCAACAAGCATCTTATTAATACCCCAAACACCAGAGATTTGATACTCATATATCAACATTATGGTGATGAGTTGAATGAACTCGTTCCATGGTATTTCTGAGCTCACCTAAAATATAATTAAGTACCAAATGAGGAAGAAGATATTTACAGTTGTGAAATTTATCAGCTAGATACAATAATAAGAATGTACACAGTTGTTACAGCAAGATAGCTGGTCAATCTCACTCCCAAAAGAGCAGAAGAGACATAAAAAGAAAAAGAATTACCATGAATAAAATTTCTTAAAAATGAAAAAAAATGGAGAGATGTTTTCCCACTAAATCTACATAAGAATATCAAAGCTTTTTTTATTTTATTCATAAATAATTCATGCACACTGTTGAAAATACAAAATATGCAGAGAAATAAAAAGTGGAAAATAAAAACCATACATAATTCCCTTACCTAGGACTAACTGTTGCTACCCCTTTCTTGTCTATCCTTCCAGAATCATTTATGCATTCATTTATTCACTATTTTCTTTATTGCTCAGTACAAACCTATATAAATTAAAAGGCTTAAATACTATTTGTAATTTACTTTCCTCATTTTGGCAACATACATCAAAAGTGTATACATCTTGACTCAGCAATTCAAGTTCTAGAAATGAATCCTAAATAAATAATTACTGTGGTGTCCCAAGATTTAACAAGAAAGCTGTTCATAGTCTTGTTTAAAATCATGACAGTTAGGGGTGCCTGGGTGGCTCGGTTGGTTAAGCGTCTGACTCTTGATTTCAGCTCAGGTCATGATCTCATGGTTTGTGAGATCGAGCCCCATGTTGGGCTCTGTGCTGACAGTGCAGAGCCTGCTTAGGATTCTCTCTCCCTCTTTCTCTGCCCCTCCCCAGCACTAAATAAATAAATAAATACATCAAATAAATAAATAAATAAACAAACATTTTTTTTAAAATCTTGAAAGTTAGGTGCTTGCTTCAGCAGCACATATACTAAAATAGGAAAGAAAATCATGAAAGTTAGAAGCAATATAAATACCAATAATTTAAAAAAATAGTTAAATAAAGTATGCTATGTCTATACCAGAATAGTAATACAGCCACCCTAAAAATCTCGTTTTGAAGAATATTGAATAGCATGCGAATACATTGAAACAAATAGGCAATATAACCCCAAATTTATAATTTTTTAAGAAATATATGACATATCTGAAATAAGATAATAGAATTTTTTAAAAGGTATGTCTTAAAACTATCAATAAAATGAGATACGTAGGAATATTTTTTTTTACTATGGAAGGGCTTTTGGAGGAAATTTTACAATATTACTGAAGGCCATTTAAAAAACCCAAAATTAATAGCTTTATAATGTCAATGGCTGGGAAGACTAAATATCACAAAGATGTCAATAGTCCCTAAATTAATTTATAAATTCAATGCAATTTCATTAAAAGTTAATTTAAAAATTCCACTGGAAGCAAAAATAGCCATGAATAGCCAAAATAATTTTGAAGAAGAACAAAGTCCTTTCTAAGAAGGATTATAAAGTCAAAGTAATTACTAAGTTATGGAAATTGAAACTGGTTTTAGTGAAGGCATAAACAAATAGAGGGGAAAAAAACAGCAAAGAGAGCTCAGAATCAGATTCTCATACACAGGAACTTCATAGATAATGGAGATACTTTATAGATCAATGAGAAAAGAATATTATTTAATTAATAGCTCTGAAATAATCTGGTTATCCAGATGGAAAAAAAATTTATATCCCTACCTCATATCATAAACAAAATTCTGTTTCAGCTGGAATAAGTAACAAAATGTGACAAAAATACTTGAATAGTTTTAAAACAGAACATAGATAAATAACTGTATAGTGTTCAGACAGGGAAGGATTTATTAAACAGAATTCAAAGCACAAACTATAAAGAAACAGTATGATAAATTTCATACCTTAAAAATTAAAATTAAAATTCTATGAAATAGATGACACAATAAACAAAACAAAGACAAGCTACATACTAGGTGAAAACATTTGCAAGACACAAAATAAATAAAAAATTAGAATCCAGAATATACAAAGAACTCTGAAGAATCGATAAGAAAAGACAACCCAGTGTTTCTGTACATTTTCCTTGCTGGCGTTTTGTTGCTATTGTATTTGGACATTAAAATTCAGAGCTGTTTATAGGTGTCAATTTAAGGGACTTTTTTTTTAAATCTAGTTCATTATTTTTAACACTTGCCTAATCCAGTTTCACTTAATTTTAAAAATATTTATGAGTCCTAAATAAAATTCACTTTCAATTTATTTTTAATGGTTTTTTAATGATTTTTAATGATTTTTTAAAAGATTTTTAATGATAATTTTTAAAAATTATGTATTTTTTATTTCCTTTACTGGATTTTCAACTGTTTCTTTCTTAAATCATTATTAATCTTAACTGATACAGTTTCTTAAAAAACAGCCATCTTAAACAAAATGTGCTTCAATTTCCTCACCTGACTAAGTGAATTCTGTCATTCAAGGGCAGGATACAGAGTTCATTGTTTGGGTTTCTTCTCAAACTGTTTCACCATCTGTGTAAACAGCTTTTTAAATGTCTTATAGGTCTCAATCTCCTATAATTCTTTTAAAAATGGCATCTAATGTAATCATTTATTTTACCTTCTAACATCAACTTGTTAATTAATCTGTTACCCTTTAAAATGTCTTACATCTGTCTTCCACCATCTTTTCAGATGTGTGTGTGGGACCTAACAGCGAAGCATGATTTAAATTTTCACAAAATCTTTAGTCATTCAATTTTACACTGTATAAGTCTTCAGCTAATATCTTTCTGCTTTCATATAGAAAAGTTAGCCTGCCTATAAGCTACGCTCGTGGTGCTCAGGAATCTTTCTTGATTTCTGTATTTCTTCTTTAAATCCCTAGATGCCTCAGATATGGAGAAGTAAACTCATGGAACAGTTTCACATCTTGCCTCGAACACAAAAGTTTCTCTGTCTTTTTTTTTTTTTTTGATGGGACAGCAGTCTGGTTTTGAGGATTATGCCCCAAACCAAGTCTTTAGTTACAAGGAATATTTTATTTAATACGCCTTGATGTCTTTTCCTATATCATCCAATTATTTGAAGTTCAAACCTGTTTTTTCCTATCATTAGGTCCACCTGTTCTGCCTGAATTATCAGCAGCTCTTTGTGTGGCTCAGTTATGCGCACCCACTTTGCATTTCACGTCCTCCTCCGGTCTTATTGCTTCTAGCATCCCGAGCACATTCTGAGCACAGTTCCCTTGTTAGTCCTTACTTCCTTTGTTCCCCTTCTGTCTTTCAAAGTAGCATCATTTCATCCACCGCCCCTCCAGATGCTGTCTCATGGCTGTGCCCTAGGTGGCTTTCCTCCAACCAACTCTGCCTTTTCCTATTTCAGCATTCATTAATTGGACCCGAGTGCTTTGTTGGGGTATTTTCTTTTTTATTTTTTTTTTTTTAAATTTTTTTTTCAATGTTTTTTTTATTTATTTTTGGGACAGAGAGAGACAGAGCATGAACGGGAGAGGGGCAGAGAGAGAGGGAGACACAGAATCGGAAACAGGCTCCAGGCTCCGAGCCATCAGCCCAGAGCCCGACGCGGGGCTCGAACCCACGGACCGCGAGATCGTGACCTGGCTGAAGTCGGACGCTTAACCGACTGCGCCACCCAGGCGCCCCTGTATTTTCTTTTTTAAATATTCTCAGTATTTTTAAAATTTATCTTGCTAGGGTTTGTTCTGCTATTTGTTTTGTGTACTTTTGTTCTCTGTCCTTGTATCAGACATTTCCTTATGACTATATAACAGATATGGATGGGAATTTTTTCTGACCCATTACCACTGCTACAAGCCAGAAAGCCACATTTCCTTGGGGGTAAAAAAAAAAAAAAAAATTCTATGTGAAGTGAATCAATTCCACATGTACAACATTTAATTTGGGGAAGGACCCCACTGAATACCTGGGGAACCGCGGCATTGGAGCAAATATGGTTATTCCAAAATCAGTTATTAAAAATTATTGAAACTATTTTTTTAAAAAAACTTTCATGTAATGAATTAAAACCATATTGAGAGAGGGAGAATCAAAATGTGTGTGAATACACTAGAAAAAATTGAGCTAATATCTGCTTGCAAGAAATAGTATCTGGAAAATGCATGATGGAACAGCCACACCGCAACTAATATTTTATAGGAAACCCCACATACAGCATAACAGGCATATTTTTGAATCCTCTACAAAACAATATAATAAACATAAGAATTAGGCTAAAAGGGAAAGACAGAAGTTGACATTCAATAATAAAGATGCTCCACCTAGAACTTCTCAAAACAAATACCTATAAAGAGTTTCAGCCATCAACAAACCAGTTTAGTTTTTCTGTGGTTCTGAATATTATTAATGTAATTCAATGATATGGAAATTTTATTTTAACTTAATAGTTCTGGAAATGGATTTTTTATTCTCTTAAAATGAGCTTTTTTTTGGTGCGTCCAGGTGGCTCAGTCGGTTAAGTGTCCGACTCTTGGTTTCAGCTGAGGTCATGATCTTGTGATTTCCTGGGTTCAAGCCCCACATCAGGCCCTGTGCTGGCAGCGTGGAACCTGCTTGGGATTCTCTCTCCCTCTCTCTCTGCCCCTCCCTCAATTGGGCTGTCTCTGTCTCTCTCAAAATAAATAAACCAAAAAAAAGAGCTTTTCTTTGACTACATGTATAATTTTATTTATTCTTTATGATAGTTGTATTACTTGGTGTTATTACTTTTCATGTTCAAAACTGCATAATAAGTTTTCCACCAGTCTATGCATACGCAAGAAGAGAGGGGGATGAGAGAGAGAGAGAGAGAGAGAGAGAGAGGTAATTATAGTAGTGGTGTGAATTTAGTCATGCTTATATGATCTGAAGAACAGACTTAGTCCAAGGGAATTGTTCAGCTAAACCCTAAAATAAGCCACCTCTTCTCCTTTTTTTCTGTCATCATCAAACTCACCATCAGTAACAAATATTCACAAAAACATCACTGTGCAGAGAATAAAACAAGCAAATGACTGTCCTGATAGAAATTAAAAATCTCATTGGAAAGATAGGAGATAAACATATTTTTAAAATACAATGCCAAGTTGTTAGCTTGGCTCAACTACTGGAATTCAGAAGGTGCAGCAAGTGTTCAGTAAATAAAGATAGATTATATGCAGCACCAGGCAGTTGGCTGGATGCTGGTGGAATAGCACAAAGGTCCGGAAAATGACTGGCAGGGCACTCTGCCAGTCAAGAGGCCAGGCAGCAGAGAAGACTTGGTGACAACGTTGACCCTAGAGCTAGGTGGTTGGCATCTCTATGGGTAAGTAAAGCAAAGTCTGTGCACCATCAACTCTACCAATGAGAGAAAATGAGCAGTCAGATAAATAAGCTAGAAGTCAAAAATCAAAGCTTCTGTGTAGATGGGGTCATGTCAAAGCTGAGAAATGGAGGTGAGGCAGAGGACAGATGTTGCAGTGTATGCTAACATCAACAGAGCTGAGGTCAAGCAGGAGTCAAGTGCCAAGACGGTGGAAACTGCCCTCTTGCAGTTGGAATTGACTCCACGCCAATGTGTCCGTCTTGTCTTCAGGCTGTCAGGGATCAAAAAGTTCACTGCCTGGATTAACACAGGGGCTCTAACAGCAGCCCAACTGACCCTCTGATTAGCACAGAGAAAAAATATTATTAAGTATTCAGAGGAAACAGGGGATGATTTCCAAGGAGTCCTAAATGAGTTAAAGAGATGGACTTTAGTAAACAGGAACATTTATTACTAATAAATAAAGTATTAATAACCAACTTGAGATTGAAGGGAGGCATAAAGGGACAAGGTACGTTCTGTGGTCAATGAGCAGCCAAAAGTTTCTTAGGAAACCTGGTTGCTGCAGCCAACAATTTCTTAGGAGAGTAGGAAAGAAGCATGAAAAAATAGGTGAGATTTAGCGGGTGGAGAAGTTTGAATGCCAGGGTAGGCAACAGGCAAATTGTAGATTCCTTAGGGCTAGACACTACATCCTACATATTACTGATTACTTTGAACTACATGCTTAATAACTAAGTTACTTAATAATTCTTGATGGACTGAGATGATGATGATAATCTAGTGGAATTGCATTTTATTTGGACATTAGATTAGGTACATACGGCAAAAATTGTGTGTGTTCTTTATTATCTGTTGTGAGCAACTTTCTGGTTGGATAAAAGCCAAATACAATACTGAAAGCTATACCTTCATTCCTGCACAACCTTATTAGCAATTATTATTATCCTCATTTGACAAAATAAAGGACCTGAGGTTCCGAGGGCTTAAGTATCTTGCTCAAGATCACACATCTCTAGACAGATTTCGAAAGCTGAAGACCAAAATGCTACACCATATATGAATTATAATGCCTAACATCTGCCAATTCATAATTATCAAAAGATAACTTATGCATTCTATTCTCAGAATAGCCTGATGGGGTAGTTGGTGTTTTCACAGAAGCATGTTTTCTATGAGACTGAGACCCACAAAGAAAAAGAAATAAATCTAGGGTGGGCAGGATGTAACTTGGCAATACGACATATTTCCAGGAACATCAGCCAGAACTTGAAAGTAAATACAATGGACCAGCTAGCACACTTGAGCTTGCTCGATTCCTGGGTGCATTAACATCAGTAGGGTCCAAACTGGTGGGTGAGCTAAGACAGCAGGAATTTTTAGGCCCACTCCAATCCTAGGTCTCTTGCGGGGATGTTAATGGTTTCTTTCCACCTTTAGATGAACTGGACTTTGTGGTCAGGGACCACATTTTACCCTTGTGTCTCCAAGACCTTCACATAGTAAATGCTCAGTAAAGGTTATCTGTAAATGATTTAGGCTAAGAAGTTTGGATTGACCTGGCACTTGTTATGTAAAACGTTCTAAATAAAACTGCCTAAAAGTTATTAAAAATAAATGCAATTATAGCCAGTCTTTTAAAGTAAGCTTCTAAAGATATAAACACCTAAGTATAATTGTGTGTGCTTCTCGCCAACTTTTATTTGCTCAAGTCAAGTTTAAACTAAACCGCATGTTGCCTCGAGGTGTAACCAGACTTTTCTTTATACACAACTCCACACTTTACCTTAGGGTCTCTCAGGGCTGGCAAAGATGTCGCAGAAGTCTGACCACAGGTGTGTTGGTTCACACTTACTGAATACGTTTTCAAGCAAACATCACCAGACTACCTTGTGTGATGCTTAATCAGGAACGTCTCAGAAGTCACAATCTAGCCTTTTCCTTTGTCCCATGAGGCAGAAACTAGAAAGTTTCACCGGTTCTTGGGACTCACATCTTAGGCATAACTATTACATCTCTGATAACAGAAAAGAGCGTACTTATATTGAAGACCTATCCCAACAAACTTAGTTCTTGAATTCTTTCATTTATGTCGCTATATAATTGGTAGTGACATCACAGCCACGTTGTATAGTTTGACCATCATGATGGCAGCAACACACAGATTTTTGTGACACTCCCCACTCAGGAGAGATTCTCTTTCTATACTCATTACTGAAGAGAATCGCTCTGGCCATTCCAACAGGTTTTTCCTATCGCTAGCTGCTCTGCAAATTTAGTTTGAAATATGAATATGATGGCTGCTGAGGTCGTTCCTCATATCCAGAAATGCATATACACTATCTTTGCCTTTCGATTCTGACCTCGTCAGTATTAATCTGAACTTAGATTGTACATCATAAAATTTAAGATTTGAAAGATACTTTAGAGACCACTGAGTCCTGAGCTCATTAATTTTTCAAAACGAGAACTGAGTCCAGAAAAATGAAGTGACCTGTCTAAGGGTCCTCAGAAGAACCAGCTCACACACTTGATCCTTAGCCAGGCCTCCTTCTACCTAGCATAGTTGCCCTTTTTTATATAAAAAGGAAAACAAAGAGACTTTGCAACAAATATTGAAATTGTTATTGGAAAATACTGGAAACCTGTGGCCTGAAGGAGAAAATGTCCTTTTTAAAATTGCATTAAATATTAAGCAATAGTAAGTAATTAAATATTAAGTAACTCTTTAAAGAATATCCATCACCATATAAATTTATTACGGTACATTAGCTGTGCAACTAAGCCAAATGTGTTGATTAACGTTCTTGTTGAAAAGTAGTATTTTGTGTCCACAGCAATCATTCCTAAGTCATAATTGTGGTCTATCTGATGTTAATATTTTACTTTTGCATGTGTGTATCTTTCACAATGATCTAAATAGCTATAGTTCAGCAAGGCAGTGAGGTGCAATGAAAAGAGCACTGAACTAGGAGTCATGAGTCTTGACCTCTTGTCTGAGCAGTTAACTAGCTGCGTGAGTTGGATATGAACAATAAGCTGAAAACCAAGGAAAAACAAACAGGCTGGGGCTAGGTGACTTTAGTTCTTCTCAGCTCTAAGCACCATTCATTATCCTCATCACCATCACTGAAACTAAAAGTAAACACATGAAAATTCGTGAAGTCTTTGCTTTATAGAATTTAAGAGCAGCAATTCATTCATACAATTTGCTGTCCCCCAAATTCTACGTTTTATAAGTTCTATCCTCAAGAAAGGCTCTCTACATCATTCCAAGGCCAATTTACTTTTGCAAGAGCAAGTTATAGGAACAAGAGAGAGCCGTCCTGAAATTTCTGCCTGGCCTCAAAAGCCTGTCAGCATTCCCTCTAACTTTCCAGGTCATTCTTAGAAAAGTAAATAAAGATCCCTCTTGCCATCCTGTAAGAACTAAACTGACCTCTAAATAAGCAACCAAATTACTTCAGGATAAAAAAAATTAAAATTGCATTCTAACTATAACTTAAATAAAAATGAAATAGGATTGTCGATGAAGTCTTTGGTCGATTTTATGCAGGAAACTCCTACCGAAATATTAAATAGCCTTACCTTTAACCGCTTTTTAAACCACATTCGTGAGCAGTTGTCGCATTCACGTGCAGACCCTAAACCCACATCTGAATAAATTAGTGAAATCTAGCCTATCTGAAACGAGCCCATATACTTCCAGGAGTACTGGCTCACATCTGCTTCGGGGTTTTTCTCCCTCATGGTGTCCACTCGTCCTATATCTAAGGGAGGCATGAAAATGGAATACCTGTTGTTTGCAGTGCTCCAACATAAGCTGTCAGGAATGTGACATGCAGGATTCCCACACTGAGTGAGGAAGGGGAAATAAACCCAGTGGTCACCCCCCGCCCCCGCCACGTCTGAGGTTTTAGGACGCTATAATTATTTTTCAGTCCAAAATCTGAAAAGGTCATATTTCTGGTTGTGATGAATTACAAACATGGCCCTAATTTTTCAACCCCTGCAAGCCTTAGGGACTCAGCCATTTGACTTGTTTTGGCCTATTGGGTATCACAGATAATGCAAGCAAAGGCTTGAAACAGGCTTGTGATGTGGGGATGTTC
This sequence comes from Lynx rufus, assembly GCF_022079265.1. Lineage (NCBI taxonomy): Eukaryota > Metazoa > Chordata > Mammalia > Carnivora > Felidae > Lynx > Lynx rufus. The sequence continues at coordinate 9,239,227 of NW_025814878.1, forward strand.
TCCTTTGGGCCTCTGTCATCACCATGAGGATATGCCTGCACGAGCCTGCCCGGGGAGGAGAGACATGCCAAGCAAAACTGAGTTCATCCCAGCCACTGGAGCCAAAAGAGCCAGACATATGAGTGCGCCCAGCAGTTGCCCAGTGGACCTCCCTGCCATGTAATAGATGTTTGTTGTGTTTGCCATTGAGATTTTGAGGCGAGGTTCTGTGATACAGTAGAAGCTAACTACTATACTGCAGGTTTTAGGTTCCCAGCAGATAGTTTCCCTTAATTAAAAAAAAACAAAAACAAAAAAAACCCCTCCATCTTTCAATCTATTCAGAGTTCTAACAGTGATCATGTACTTTCAGTTCATTCATTCATTCTAGTAATTCATGCATACGCTACAGCTATTTATTGGCTGCCTATTATATGCAGTCACTGATCGATGTGCTTGTAATATATCAGTAGACCAAATACACCAATGTGTTTTATTTGTTCGTAAACACCCATCTGGAGCTTACTTTCTAGTAAGAGAGACAGACATCAAACAATAAACATAATCTAAAATTAATCTTATGGTATATTACAAGGTGGAAATACAATGGAAAAACAAAGGAGTGGAGTAGGCTGGGGGGCGTAGGGAGGTAAGACTACTGCAGAATGTGTGGGCAAGTAAACTGTTCTACTAAACAGAACGGTCAGGGCATGCCTCACTGACAAAATGATAATGGAGCAAAGAACTGGAGGGAGGTGAAGGAGTTCTGCACACAGGTCTCCAGGGGAATGGCATTCCAGGGAAAGGGAAGAGTCAGAGTAAATGGTCCAAAAAAGAGTGTGTCTGGTGTTAAGGGTGCCCCCAGAGCTCAAGTAGAATGAGCAAGAGACACGGTGACAGGAACAGAGGTGAAAGAGGCAAACATAGGGAGGAAGTAGATGACAAGGGACTTCAGGCCACTGTAATGACATTGGCTGAGTGAACACAAACCCGTGCAAGGTTTTGAGAAGGGAAGTGGTCTGATTTGATTTCCACTTTTAATGTGTCTGCAGGGGGAACAGACCATAGGGAAGCAAGGGAAAAAGCAGGTAGTGCTTCAGCAATAAAGTAGGAGAAAGACGATGGTGGTTTAGACCAGCATGACAACAATAAAAGTGGTGAGAAGTGGTCAGATTCTGAGAGTATCTGAAGGAAAAGCCACCGTAGCTTCCTGAATGTGAGGTACGAGGAAAAGAGTCAAGGATGACCCAAATGTTTTGGCATAAGCCATTCAAAAGATGAAGTTATTAGCTAAGACGGGAAAGATTGAAGATAAAGCATATTCGAGGGAATATATAGGGGATTCGAGTTTGACCAAATGGAGTTGGGAGATGTTTATCAGATACCCAAATGAGGAAGTCACACGAGCAGTTGCATTTAGGGTTGGAAGTATAAATTTAGGAGTCGTCAGCATATAAATGGTATTTTTTTTCTTTTTTTAAACTGTACTTAAATCCAAGTCAGTTAACATCTAGTGTAATAATGGTTTCAGGAGTAGAATTCAGTAATTCATCACTGACATATAATACTCAGTGCTCATCCCAACAAGTGCCCTCCTTAAAGCCCTGGGACTAGACGATACCAAAAAGGAGTTGAGACAGAGAACAGAAGAGGTCCCTGGACTAAATAAACCCTGGGCCACTCCAATATTAAGAGGTCAGAAAAGATGATGAGAAACACACAAAGACCTATAAATGAGTGACCACTGGGGAAGGAAGAAAACTAAAAGAGTATATGGTTCTGGAAGCCAAGTAAAGAAAGTAGATTAAGGAGGAGAGGATTATCTACTGTGTCAAAAGCTGCTAACTCGTCAAGATGAGTACTGAGAACTGTGTGTTGGATCTAGAAACGTGAAAGTCGTTGGTAACCCTGACAAAAGCAGTCTGGGTTGGTGTAGTCAGTAGGGCATCCATCTTCAAAGTGAGCTGATCCCATCATACTCTGCCAAATCTGTAAGGAAGCTGTTCTGTCTCCATCAAGAGACCTGAAGGCAGCATGGTTCTTACAGGCGTGGCAGTGCTGGGCTACCTGCCATCAGATTTCACCCAACTGAACTAAATAGCCACAGATGCTGACCTGTCTCCACCCCTATTAGGCAGCTGAGAGCACAATGTATCAGGACATCGCTTCATTGTTACCAGTGTTTGGATAGAACGACTTGTCATCTCATTTTCCCCATTCATGCTAAACTAATGGATTCCAATGTTGTCATTACCCACCTCCTCTTTTCTCTAAATTCAGAGTTAGTCCCGACACACTCCACATCCCCTACTACTGCCATTGCTTCCACCACTGCTAGAGCAGAAAGAGGCAGCTATTCATAAGTTAGCTATGAACTTGGCAGGCCCAATGACCTTAGCTCCCCAGGTCAACAGATCACTGAAGTCTTAGTATCACCATGTTCTCTAGAAGAATAGAACAAGGTGGGTTCTTTTCTCTGGATTTCTTCTGTCTGGAGTATGTGTACGTGTTTGCGTACCTTAACTTAGTGATATGCCACCCATAGTTTTAGTCAATTATTTTTCATGTTAAATGTGAGTGGCAGCATGGAGTACTTACTATAAACAGGTGTGCTGGAAAAAAGAAAGAACTCTGAATCTAGAATTCTAGGCTCAATTCTTCTGCTAGGTAGTTCCGAGACTTTGATCAAGTCACTTAATCTTTCTAGCCTCAGGTTTCTTACCTAGAAGATGAAGGAGTTAGATTAGATCCATGGTTTGCAAACTGTGTTTTTTCGCGCCCTGGGGTTCCTAGAAGGTCTCTCAGGAACACCAAACTGAGGGAAGAGAGTCTATGCCAAATCAGCTTTCATCTGTCTTATAGACTGATGTCTGTAAGTCTTATAGACTTCTACGGCTGGTAGAAGCATTTGATTGCTTTAAATGTTGCAAAGCACTGAATTTGTCATCTTTAAGGTCCTATATAGATTCAAGGACTTAATTCAGTATATTGCTTTGTCTGTAAATGAAAAATGATCATATGGGGGAAATCTTGAATAAATTAAACATCATGATATGCCTTAGTAAAATAATATTTTAATAGCATAAAGATAAAGGTACTTAAAACATAAATATATAGGTGCTTAAATATGTATCCGTTGCTTAAAACGTGCAGAATCTCTTTGGTCAAGAGCAGCTAGCTTTTCTTTAACATTTTGCTTAAATCAGACCCTAAACAGGAAGCCCTAACCCTGCCTTCTGTAAAATCCTCAATTCACATGCAGTTACAATTCTCACAAGAATTACTGGACAATCCCAAGAAAGAACCTCACGTTTACATTCTCAATTCATTGATTTGGTTCTACCATCATTCATATTAATAATCAGTCAATTACTCTTGGTAAAAGATAGCCAATGTAGGATTAAGGGAAACCTAATTTCCTGGAGTGGGAGCTTATCCCTTCAAGACAACGAATTATAGTAACTCATGATGAGAAATATTAACCTGAGGCAACAAGGAAATATTTTATTTTCCAATTCTTCATTGGGCTTTTGAGTTATTTTGGACATATAACAGGTATCTCCCCATCTATATTATTAGTATCTTTTCACTTCTAAATTGTAACAACTTATTTAATTTATTTATTGTCTTGGAATAGTTCTCAAAATCAAACTATAACATTTTATCAAAATAAAGACTAGTCAATATTACTTTATTTCAAATTTCTTCTTTTTTTTAAGTACAGCTGACACACAATGTTACATTAATTTCAGGTGCACAACAAAGTGATGTGACAAGTTTGTACATTATGCTACACTCACCACAAATATACCTACCATCTGTCACCATACATCGGTATTAAAATATCACTGACTCTATTCCCTATGCTGTGCCTTTTATTCCGTGACCTATTCATTCCATAACCGAAAGCCTGTATCTCCCACTCCCCTTCAACCAGAATCGGCAGTGCATGTCTACCAATTAATTTCCTCCATCAATTAATTTCTGTGTGCCAATTTCCTCTTTTCCTTTTTCAATGTGGAAAATGAAAACCGTGCCACCAACACATTTTGAGTCTATTGTGAGAAAAGAATTTTAACGGGTTTGTGTAATAAATCTCTGACATCACCAAAGGAAAAACACAACAAATCTCACTCCACATGAAGCTCTATCCAATGTGTGACTCCAAAACGAAAAAAAAAAAAGAAAAGGCAGATGTGGCTGAGCCAGGTTTTTATTCCCCGCAAAGGAATTAGATATTCATTTCCCATGACAAGTGATGAAACTGCCATTCTCTTTTTTCCAACAACAACAAAAGAGAGAGAGAGAGAGAGAGAGAGAGGAAGAAAGAAAAAAGAAAAGATAATAGCTAACACTTGTGTGGTACTTTAAATTTATAAAGTACTTTCATATGTTATGAATTGCAATTTTTGTAACAAACTTGTTAAGTAGAAATTATTTTTATTTTACATCTGAGGATAATGAAGCTCATCAAAGTGACTATACCAGGATTGCTCAGCAAGTCTGAAGAGCAGCAGGACTTAGACCAGGAAATCCAACTCTGAAGCCTCCCCTCTTTCCACAAAACACACTAGAATAGCAGATTCTTTGATAACAATTGTACCCCTTGGGAGTCAGGTGGTCTGAGTAATATGCTGGGTCGGACTAACCCAGGAGAGGTTGGCTAAAGCTTTGAACTTCCACTGACCATTCTCATCTTCAGCTTCCAACCCAATCTCAACTTGTCTTCTGGCTTTTTTGCCACTTCATATGCAAATGTCCTATTTGTACTGAAAAGACAGGACACTGGTGGAAGGGACTGGGTCTTCCCTTCCCCAGCCCCAACCCCAGTACCTTAGAATTATGTTTGCTGTCTCCATAATAGCTCACGCGTAAGAAACTCTAGTTGTATGTAAGTGATGAATCACTGAATTCTACTCCTGAAACCAATATTGCACTGCATGCTAACTAAAATTTAAATTGAAAAAAAAATTTTTTTAAAGAAGCTCTCAACAAGTAACTGTTTAAGTGAATTGAGTCATCCATCTTGAACACTTATTCTGTGACTTGCTATGTCCTAGCTCAGTAAACAGGACAGAGAGAGAGTCCCTGCCATCATGGAGTTTATGGCCAGTTGTTGAATAGCTAACAATAATAATTACAGTAACTAGAGAAGAGCTATTTGCTATCAAAGTTGAACACCGGGAACTAACCCAGCATGAGGCAACAGGGAAGGCCTCCCTGAAGAAAAGACATTTAATCTGCCTTCTAAGGTTGAAGGGGAGGGGCACAGGTGAGGAGGAAAATGCAACTGAGGCAGAGAGACTAGCATGTGCACAAAGATGGGGAAATGCATCCCCTAAAGCACATCTTAAATCCTGCATCTTGGGACATCTGGGTGGCTCAGTAGGTTAAGCATCCGATTTCAGCTCAGGTCACGGTCTTACAGTTTGTGAGTTCGAACCCCGCATCGGGCTCTGCGCTGACAACTCAGAGCCTGGAGCCTGCTTCAGATTCTGTGTCTCCCTCTCTCTCTCTCTGTCCCTCCCCCACTTGTGCTCTTTCTCTGTCTGTCAAAAGTAAATAAATAAACATTTTAAAAAATTTTTTCAATCCTGCACGTTACTGAACTACCTTGGCTCAGAACCAAATCTAATAATGATGTCAGGATTTTCAGGGTAAAGTAGGCATCGTAAGGAATTCAAATAATTTCCTCATGTAGATAAATCATGTACTCTTTCAGATCTTTAGAACATTTCAGTAAATTTTTTCAGTCTTGCTAAAAAAAATACGGGGTAGGTGTAGGGTTCTCTCTCTTTTATCTGAAACTAATTATTTTATGTCATATGTAGAAATTCAATATTCTAATTGGTGTCAAGTCTGGTTAAGAAGCTGGATTCTTAGGAAACCAGTAGGAAATGTTGTAAAGATTTATTTAGTCACAGCTGTTTTTACAAGTAATTTCAAATTTTATAGTTATAATTGTACTTCCAGTTGTAAATTAAGTCTTCACTAGGATTTGGGGAGTTGTTATACAAGGTGTCATGAGGTTATGTGTGTGGTATTCCATGTTGTGGAAAATACAATAAATTACATTGCTATAAAGGTAAACACTTTACACATATAATTAAAGTGGAATGTTTGCACAGCCTATAATTTTACAACTTTAAAGCTTGGCATAAAACTTACATATGTATACAAACTGCCAGAAAGACACATGTTTTTATTATATGTAGACAGATACTGAATAACCACTGAGAAATCCCTCTGCGATATTAAGTACTGAGTTTTGTTTCCTGTCCCCCCCTCAAGTTTATGTTGAAGCCCCAACCCCAGTACCTTAGAATGTGACGTATTTGGACACAGAGGCTTTAAAGAGATAATAAAGATTAAATAGGGTCATATAGATAGGTCTAATCCAATAGGCTGGTGTCCTTATAAGAAGAAGGGAAAACACCAGGGACGTGTGAATACAGAGAAAAGGCCATGAGAGGACACAGTGGGAAGGTGGCCATCTTCAAGCCAAGGAGAAAACCCTCAGATGAGACTAAACCTCTGACACCCTCACCCTGGCCTTCCCAGCCTCCAGAACTGTGAGAAAATACATTTCTGTTGTTTAAGCCATCAGGTCTATAGTATTTTGATAGAGCAGCTGTTACAGATCAGATATAAATAATATCATATATATAAATAACATATATATTTAAAATGACATATATTTATAAATATATATTATTTCCCACCAAAATTCATATGTTGAAGTCACAACCTGCAATGCGACTGTATTTGAAATAAGGCCTTTATGGAAGTACTCAAAGATTAAATAAGGCCATAAAGGTGGGGTCCTAACCCAGTAGGACGGACACCCTTATAAGAAGAGAGACAATACCACAGAATGCTTCCCCCATGTCTGTGCCCACAGAGAAAAGGACGCAGTGAGAAGGCAACTATCAGAAAGCCTGGGAGAGAGGTCTTATCAGAAACTGAATTTTCCAGCACCTTCTTCTTGGACTTTTAGCCTCCAGAATTGTGAGAAAATTAATTTTGTTGTTTAAACCGCCCCCGCACCCTCCCACCCCCTGGCTATAGACTTTGTTAAGGCAGGCCAACCAAACTAATACAGCAGCAAACTAACACAGATACAGATTTCGGTCATAAATACACACGTATGAGTATATGCATGTACATGCAGACTAGCGAGGTGCGGTCAGATTATCTAGAGTTGGATCTGACGACGGTGGGAAGACTTTTATTATGTCTTTGCATATTAAGATTTTTGTCAGACTACAAATGAGTATACATAATTTATGTTTATGCAGCCAGACCGTATCTGGATATAAATTAGGAAAGACAGAATTGTTTTTATGAAGTGGGGTCAATGCATGGGTACTCTCAAGGGAAAACATGCTTTGGAAATATTCACAAATTGATTACTGCAGCTTTCAGAGAGAAAGGAAGAGGCTGGGCTTAATCTACCTGACGTTGTCAAGAAAGCACATTAAATTTGGACTCTACTGGTTCAAATTAAACTTTTTACATGTAGATGTTATATTCCTGTCACTTATCAAGTTACCTTAAGAAGCTTTTTATTAAGCCTGACTAATTCTCTAATGGTACAAAGAAAGATGAGTTCCTTAAATATTTAATCCATTTGTGACTCAAAGTGTCACTTTCAGAATGTGGCTGTTAAATTCTTAGAATTAATTACCCTTTGAATTAAAACTGCTTTGTCAGACATTCAAGACATATAGTCACAGCTCATACAATGCATAAATTCAACATTTCATCTGTTCATCAAGAGACTTTATTCCAAATGCTGTATTTAAAATCCCAACCTGGCAGTCTTGTTTGTGACCATGGAACTCAGGAATCTTCGATGGTAAGATTCCTACCCACCAAGTTCTTGGTCTTTCTCCTGCTTCCTCCTTCATCCAAGTGTTAATGAGCTAAAGGTTAGCCACCCTCTATCTGCACAATCTCTATTCTTTTTCACTGTATCTCTGTTCTCCTTAACCCATCCCGAATCTCGTCTCCTTCAGAAAGCTTTTCCCCTATGACAGCAGGCAACCACATCATAGGCCCCTCTCCCCCTTTGTATCCTCCTAAAACACTGAATACGCCATGACTTTAATTACGCATTTTTTATCTGTTCTCTCTCAGTACCTTGAAGGCTACCCGAGACTAGCATCTGTGTTCCTCAAGGCTGGATCCCCAAGAAGACAAGATCAATCAGGCAACCACATCAATGGAGCACCTTATACCCCCAAAACCAGACACTGGATTCCCATAAAACAAAACTGGAAGACTGGATACAAGAGGGGACAGAAAACCACAAATACACACACACACACACACACACACACACACACACACACAGCCATTGCCACAAAGACACAAGCACACAGGCACAAATCCTGAGTGCCACATGATTTGTTAGCGCTCAGGATTCATTCCTGAGGTGCTGCTCCCAGTACCATGCCAGGTGCTAAGGTTATAGCAGTTGCTGGTTGAGTCCATTTCTGAAGGAGAAAGCTATCTTTTGATTGAAACTTAAATTCCCTGAGGGATGTTGAGAGATTGGAAGATTATACATTAGCTATTTAGCTTTCACATTGACAAGTCTCAGTTTAGGGAAGACCTATTCTCAGACACCGTTTTCTAACGTTAGCAATATAAACAATCACTGGAAAATACTTCGAGCATAATTCCCTGAGCAGGCTTCCTTTCCTTCCACCACCACCTCCCACACCCTTCTGACTTAAAATATAAGTATTTACACGTAAAATGTAAAACACAAAATGGCATTTTAGAATCTCCAGTTCCAGTCAGTTTCTATTTTTTTTACAAAAAAAAAAAAAAGCATGTCATAAAAAAGACTTCTGTTGCAATGAAAAATAGAACTAGGAAACAACTAATTAGAAGGGAGAACACTCCACTGCCAGGGTTGTTGGGACAGAAACAGCCAGGGGCGCCTGCGTGACACAGCCAGTTAGGCATCCGACTCTTATCTCGGGGCGGGTCCTGATCTCATGGCTCGTGAGTTCGAGCCCCCCATGGGGACGTGCGCTGATAGCGTGGAGCCTGCTTGGGCTTCTATCTCTCTTTCTTTCTGCTCCTCCCCAGCTTGTGCTCAGTCTCTAAGTAAATAAATACACATTTAAACTTTTTTAAGAAAAGAAGAGAAGAGAAGAGAAGAGAAGAGAGAAGAGAAGAGAAGAGAAGAGAAGAGAAGAGAAGAGAAGAGAAGAGAAGAGAAGAGAAGAGAAGAGAAAACAGCCAGTGCTGGGCGACAGGCATGCACTCCCCCGGCAGGCAAGCACCCTGGCTGGCAAGTACCTACCGCCTTTCATCATGCCTACTTCATAGCACTTCCGGAGCCGGCAGGCCTGACAACTCTTCCTCCTGTTCTTATCGATCGTGCACTGGTTGGTAGCTGGACACATGTAGTCATTATGTCCTAGTAAGAGCAAGAGAACAGAATTCACATTATTTCAGGAAACAGAGCCAGTCAGAATCGACAGAGAAGCTGCCTGTTTTCCTATCACTCACTTGCGTTGCGACTTTGCATGCCATCCTTTTCCTGCCCTTCTCAAAGTGTGGGAAAAAATTCCCCGAGACTTGATTTTTGTCTCAGCCAATCACTTCCGGAGTTCTCTGGGCAAAAGTCACCTTCAGTTCATACAGTTGATATTTGGAGGCACAAGGTTTTATGTACACTCACACACTTTCTCAACAAAGGCTTTTCTTTTTTTGGACTCAGGCCACTAGCTAAAATCGTCAAAATAAAACTGTTGGAACTTTCAGACAGTTTCAAAGTGGCCTTTCTTACGGTATAATTGGAAGAATCTTTAGGTAGGTATTCAAATGCAGCCCGGAACACCTAAATTCCAGTCCAGGGTGCTGAGCTGGGGTGGCGGCCAAGTTCAGTCCTTAAGTTGATAAGTTAGTCCGTCACTTACTGGCTGGAGGACACTGAGTGTATTAGTTAACATCTCCAGGTCTCACTTACCCCTCTCTCGCCTAGAGAAAATGATGGTGCCCACTACGTGGCATTTTTCTAAGAATTAAATGTGAGACTACATGTCAAGGGTTTACCAGTGCCCTGGATGTGGTAAGCACTCAATAAATACTGTTGCTGTTACCGTTTATTAATCCTCTTTCTTTATTAATCCTCTTTCTTTTCCCTCTTGTTGACTAGTCTCCCTATTGCTCAACTGCTTCTCATTCATGTTCATCACGTGTGACTCTGTCCCACAATAAAGGGCTCCCGTGACCTCACATCACTCTCAAACTTCCATCTTACATCCTACCCCTTCTTAGTTCAACTCCTCAGAGACATCTACACACCTGAGGTCTGCTTTGTCCTCACCTCTCCTGCATGGCTCAACCCATGCCGGTTTTCTCCCTTAGCTGTCCCACAAAAGCCGCTTAAATCCTGATATCACCAATGACTCCTATTACTGAAGTCAACAGGTATTTCAGCCCACATCATACTTGACCTATCAGAAGCACCTCACAATTCCTCCCTTCCTCCTGAAGCATGCTTTTCCCTTGGCTTCCATAAAACGAAACATTCCCGTGTCCTTCCTACCCCTCAGGACATGGCTTCCCAGTGTTATTTGCAGATGCACTCCAACCAACATTAAGCTAATCTGCACGGGGCTCAATGTCAGGCCCTTCTTACGACTCCAAATTCTCACAGGAGAATCTATTCCACGGCTACAGCTTCCCTTATCATAAATGCAGATGACTCACAGATTTATACGCAGCCCAACTCTTCTCTGAGTTCTCGGGACATACAGCCAATTGCCCACAAGAAGTTTCTTTGGGGCGCCTGGGTGGCGCAGTCGGTTGAGCGTCCGACTTCAGCCAGGTCGCGATCTCGCGGTCCGTGAGTTCGAGCCCCGCGTCGGGCTCTGGGCTGATGGCTCGGAGCCTGGAGCCTGTTTCCGATTCTGTGTCTCCCTCTCTCTCTGACCCTCCCCCGTTCATGCTCTGTCTCTCTCTGTCCCAAAAATAAAAATAAACGTTGAAAAAAAAAAAAAAAAAGAAGTTTCTGCTCTAAGATTCAGAGGTCACGTCCATGTCTTTATCCCTCAAAAGCAGTCTGGTTTATACTGTGCAGAACATTAAACTCCACAAATTAATAAATATTGCCATGGTTTTATGAAGAAGTCCATGTATAGAAGTCTAAATTCTTACACCTGAATTTAGACTGTGGAGATGACGTGCACTATTTTAAAATGTTTCCCATTCTCAAAGAAAAAAATGAGGAAATATCACACCCTGTAATTCAGATCATCTGTGTCTCCACTTTCCCATTCACTAAAGGCAAGATGCAACATGCAGTGACATATTGTGTGGGTTTTTTGTAAGTTTATTTATTTATATTGAGAGAGAGTGGGGGAGGGGCAGACAGAGAGGGAGAGAGAGAATCCCACGCTATCAGCATGAAGCTGATCCGGGGCTCCAGGAAGCAGGAAATCATGACCTGAGCACAAATGAAAAGTCTAATTAATGCTTAGCCAACTGAGCCACCCAGGCGTCCCTGCAGTGAAATGTTTTAACTACAGAACTCTTTGTTCTTTATTCAATTGAAGGGCCAATCTCAAGTAGAATAGGGTGGGTGGGGCTTTAACAAGAAACGCTGGTCTCATAAAACTTGGTGCTTCATCTTTAGACATACATTATAAAAATTGCTACGTGCACAGGCTTCAGATAAAATTAACATGTACATTCTTCTTTTGTATATAGGAACTAGCAAACTAGACAGAAAAATTGTAAACTGACAACTTTAGTAGGAGACCACACACTGCCTCAAATATCCAGGCACAATTATTGTGTTTAGAATTGCCTTCATTAACCGGGACAAACTGAGGAAATAATAGAACCAGAAATGAAATTTACCTAGACAGATGTTAACTTTAAGCAAAAGGTGCAGATTTCTGATACCTCAAGGAAACTTTCAGTGTTTGGTTTCCTATGATGTTTATGCAGTACACGCTTTAACACCAAAAAAAATGAGGTTACATTTAAGCCTCAGAAGAAAACAGCCAATGATCATTCAAACCAAGAATTAACTTTGATTCACTTTCCTCCCAAAAAGGGTTGTTTTGCAAGCCAGAAGACAGGAGAGCTGAATGGGGTCAGAGGCCAATTGGCTGAATGTTGTATTTGCATTGGTCATCCATTGTAGATGTGTATCTTTATAGAACCAAGTGAAATTCCTGAACTGACATGTTTAACAGATAAAAGACGCTAGATTTGTGCAATTGAATTCATCCCTTAACAAGAAAAGAAGTAGGTGCAGAGCAGAATCTGGTTTGTAATACAAGCCTCTGGGGACAAAATGGATTTTCTCCTGCCCCCAACTACGTTAAAATTTAGAATTGGTAAATTGGCAACATGAAAAAAAAAAAACGAAGAGGTAATATATTTGATATATACAATTAAAACAAACTCTTCTGAACCAAACACCATTAACAACTATTTGCACGTCTTCAACTTACATCAAAGAAGGAAAACCACAAGGTAGTTTTTTGTTCCCTGAGGATAACTTGGTAAAGGTATGTAATTAAAGCAATCGATTTTAGTTTCTTTAAGAAGAAACTTCATTTTACATGTTATTATTTACTCTTATGAAAACAATGCCTATGAAAATCCTATTGTAAGAGAGCTAATTAAAAAAAAAAAAAAAAGACTGAGGACCCTAAAGAGCTCCCTGTACCTGTGACCAGATGAGCCCCAAGGTGCCTTTCCCACAGGCCTGGATGAAGCGCAAAAAGCCAAAGCCAAGATGTTAGGCTCAGGTGAAGTTTTGGAGAAATTATCACTATTTTGTTGCCCATCAAAAAAATAAAGATAAAGCCTTTGCACTAATGTGGGGTCTGAATAGTTGTAAGTGGAGAGAAGCGGAGATGAATGAACCCTAAGCAGAAAGCTAGAGGAGCGAAAGGAGAGTCGTCCAGGAGCAGAAGCCACCAGGCCCACCCATAGCTCCTGGGCCAGCAGATGAGCTCACACACAGCTTTTTCTCACACTTCTCTGGGATTCTTCCTCTCGACTTTCTGTTTTTCCTTTCCTTCTTGTTTTTCTCTCCGTCAGTAGCAGCTGTTTTTGCATCGTTACCACCACATAGAAAGACTCCATTTGCCAGTTACAAAAATAAGCAATGACCCATCGTCAGTGATTCAAAAGAAACATAAAACAGACCAAATTAAAACAAGCAAGTGACGAGGTACTGTTGGTGGATTGTAAACTGGTGCGGCCATTGCAGAAAACAATATGGTGGCTCCTCAAGAAATCACAAATAGAACTACCACATGATCCAGCCGTTCCACTACTGGGCATTTACCCAAAGGAAACGAAATCATTAGAGATATATGTACTACCACGTTCATAGAGGCATTATTATTAATCACCAAGGTATGGAAACAATCTTAAGTGTTCACTGACAGATAAATGAACAAAGAAAATGTGGTCTTTATATAAATATATTGGGGTATTATTCACCCTTAAAAAATAAAGAAATCCCATCATTTGGGACAACGTGGATAAACCTGGAGGGGATTATGTTAAGTGAAATAAGCCATACAGAGAAAGACAAATACTGCATGGTATCACTTGTGTGGAGTCTTGAGAAGAATAAGGTCTGAGGATCTGATGTAGAACATGGTGACTACAGTTGATAACAATGTATTGTTATCAGTGAAATTTGTTCAAAAAGTAGAACTTACATTCTCACTACACACACATACACACACACACACACACACACACACACACACACAAGGTAAATAGGTAATGGATGTGTTAACTCAGTGGAAGGAATCTTTTCACAAGGTATATCAAATCATCACAATGAACACTTTAAATATCTCATAATTTGGTCACTTAGGTTTCAATGAAGCGAAACAAAATAAAATAAAACAAAAAACCCAAGCAGTAGCCTGAGGGGAATTTAACACTGTCTATCTTTCCTTTTGCCACACAGCATATTTTCCCCTCAGCATATTCTGGCAGACATGTCCGACCAAATCTCTTTGCTGAGCTTCCCACCCATACACCTACCTGCCCACGGTCCACGGAGACTTGATTTTCTCACAGTCTCGTCAAAATGAATGTGTCCCAAACACAACCGTCAATCATCTTTCCTCATCAATGTCTTCCTATCTGCCACCACACCACACAGCCTGAGACGTGGTGTTACTCAAGATTCTCTACCCTCCTCCTCACTCACATGCATGCACACACTAATCAGATCGATTATTTTTAAATTCCTTTTCAAAGCAAAAGCAATTTTTCCTGGGCCCACCATCCCTACCCACAGCTCATACCATCTCCAGTCCCCATTATTGCAACAGCCCACTAAGCCACCCCCTGCCTCCCACCTTCCCCTGCCAACCATTGCCCACTGTGTTGCCAGGGGGCTCTTCTAAAATCGTACACTGCCATGGCGCTACCCTGCTTTAATATGCTGGTGCTCCTCAAAGCTCTAAGGATAAAATCAAAATGCCTTAAAACAACTTACCAAGCTGTTCCTGATCAACCTCCTTTCCTGCCTTATCTCTTACCAGTCTCTAAGTTCTAAGCATGTCCTCCCGTTCAACCATGCTCCTTTTGAGCCCCAGGACTTTGCACACACTGTTCCTTCTTGTGGAAACAGACTTTCCCTACTCTTGGCTCAAGTGACTCCCACTAATCTTTCAGGTGTGTCAATCGAGACGTCAATTCCTCTGGGATTCCTTTCTGCCCCTCCAATGATGCCTCGCTTTTATCCTGTCACAGTGCTTACTACATTGGACTTTAGCTGTTTGTCACAATCCCCAGGTCACTTTAAGTGTGACAAGGGATGAACTACACCTATCTCATTTATCACCATTAATCCTGTGCCCAGCACATTCTCAGGCACACAATGGAGCTCAGCAAGTATTTGTTATCTGAACAAAATGAAACGTTGCCAAAGCTCTGTGTTGCCTCCCCCCCACCCAATCCCATCTGGAGCACAGGCCTCCCAAGCGGGGCAGGTTGGAGTTCAATGAAAGAAGTAATGACTGAGAAGTCAATGGTCCCAAATAAAGAGATGGCTGCCACACCTCAGGACCCCAAAACTCAGGTCCACAGGGGCAAGACTTGGTCCTAAGAGAACTCGTTGTAGACATGAGCGTTCCAAAGAATTTTTAATAAAAATCAGTATTGATTTTCAGTAGAAAATGCAGGATTAAAAACATTCAAGGTAATGCCAAGGGGAAAAAAAAAACCAAGCTATGCATTAATCATCTCTGAGTAGTAGAGCGGGCAAGGCAGAGAGAAGATGTAAAAAAGCTTGACGTAGCTTTGCCAAATTCTTAGGGCTAGAGAAGGAGGAATGGGAGGAGAAGGAGGTCAAAGATTCTGGTGGCTTGTGCCAGGATGTCTCAAAAGTTATTCTTAACATTAATCAAAAAAGAGGATCTGATCAGGGAGTGGGGTGGGAAGAAGAGATGTGGAAAAATTTTAAACATGTGATATTTGAGATTTCAGTAGCACACCAACAAGCACAACTACCCAACAAACTATTATAAATGTAGTCCCAAAGCTTGGGAGGCATGTCAAAATGAAGTTGGAGATCCCATGATCCAGAAATTCCATTTCTAGGTATATGCCCAAAAGAACTCAAAGCACAGACTCAAACAGATATTTGCACACCCATGGTCACAGGAGCATTATTCACAACTCAAATGTCCACTGACAGATAAATGGATAAAAAAATAGGGTATATACATACGACGGAATTTTATTCAGTCTTAAAAAGAAATAAAATTTGGATACATGCTACAACACAGATGAACCTTAAAGACATGCTGAGTGAAATAAGCCAGACCCAAAGGACATATATTGTATGATTCCAACTAAATGTAAAGTACCTAGACTAATGAAATTCATAGAGACAGAAACTTGAACAAAAGGTATCAGAAGTTATAGGAAGGGGGAAATGGGGACTTTATTGTGCAATGAGTACAGAGTTTCCACTTGGGATGACGAAAAAGCTCTGGAGATGGACAGTGGTGATAGTTACACAACAATGTGAACAACTAAATACCATTGAACTGTACAACTGAAAACGATTAAAATGGGAAATTTCATGTTATGTATGTTTTATCACAATTTTTAAAAATGAAGTTGGATGCATAGGAAGCATCTCCATGAGGCAGGGCAGGAAAAGAAATCAAAGATGTGCATGTTAAGTCAGCCTGTTCAGATTTTCCTCTTTAAAAAATGCCCTTGGGCCCAAGGACTAGCCAGCAGTATTGGCCATGTGGTCCGCTTAGACCTGGCACCACGCCAGATGACTTTAGCCCTTTATCTCATCTAAACATCAAAACTGACAAGTCAGGTCATTGTCACTCCCATGTTATAGAAGCAGAAACTGAGACCCCAAAAGATTAACTAACTTGTTCAAGGTCACTCAGCTACTACAGGAAGGGCCATGATCAAAGCCTCTTACTCCAGGAACACCACCATAGGGCTGATGACGTGGAAAGAACTCGATACCTATCTAGCCAGATGTCTAAATACTGTCACACTTTAAACTATTATCAAAACATTTTTCCCTAACATAATTACAATATCATATCACTAAGAGGGCATTTCAGAAGCAGCAATGAAATTATTTCCAGGACCTGTGATTCCTAAGACTCCCAAAGTTAAAGATATGAGAGATTGATCCCATGAAATATATTCATCAGTAGATAATGGCATATATTATCAAAATCTCCCTGGAAAACCTTTCAGCACATTCCAGCATATAATAGAGAGAGAGTAGAAGGCAAGGTATTGAGGAAATAAATAAGAAATTTACTTTCTGTAAAATAACAACTCCAGTATTATGTTTGGAAATAAATTTTGACTCAGATATTAAAGTGAATATTCTCTGATTTATAGCCAGTGCAACCAGCCAAACAAAATGAAACAGACTTTGGCTGTCTCAGTGAACACATTCCTAAAAATCCAGTGAGGACATTCAATGTGCCATGATTTGAACTATTTCACAACCACATCTGTATGTAATGGCATGCAAATAAAAACGCCATGCCTTCATAGTGCAGCCCAAATTATATTTTTACAGCTAGTCAATTCTATGTCTTACCAGTGACAACAGCCACCTTCAAAGGGCAGCTTGCCTTTATTTTTTAAGTGAAGTAAAAACATTATGTGCATCGAAGGATATTTTTAAAAGAAAAAATATTTAAAGGAATTCTAGGAAAGATGATTGTCCTGGAAAGTGTCTTTTT
Organism: Lynx rufus; assembly: GCF_022079265.1. Lineage (NCBI taxonomy): Eukaryota > Metazoa > Chordata > Mammalia > Carnivora > Felidae > Lynx > Lynx rufus. Next base: position 9,256,458 of record NW_025814878.1, read on the forward strand.
CTAAATGAAAACGAAGAGGAAATCCGTTCTTCACCCTTGTCAGACCCCAGTCTGCTAAAAATTTTAGCCGGGGCAATGACATGATCCCTCTCCTTGTCCAGCCTTGCTTACCATCTGCGAAACCACAATTGTTTTAAGCACCTGGCACAGGACCAAACCAACAGCTGCAATAAAGGAAAATATAATGAAATCAGTGACCACCATCTCATTGTAATACACCAGAGACAACGAACCAGTTTCAATAATGTTTCTTAAGGCTCAACAAATAAGTGCAGTTCCACAGCCCAAAAAAGGACTTTCTGAAATTGCTCCTTCTGGGACAATAGATAAGCATCACACCAAAGGGAGCGCTGTGACAACCAGTGTGACTAGTTCAATGCCAGGCAGCATTCAGCTCACCTCCAGACCCCTCTCCTTTGCTCTGTTCCATTGTTTCCAGAGAGTTTCCCAAGCTTTCTTCCTACTTGGAGTCATTTAAAGTCCAAACACTGGTGTCCAAGAGCAGTAGGAACTATTTCAAAATGTTCTTGTCCAAAGCTGAGGACGCGAGTAAGAGGGAAATGGGTTGGCGATCAGAGCGAGAGGGCACAACCTCAGAGACCCTGAACACCATTGTGCTTACTGCCCTGGATTTCTGGAAGCACTAAGAAGCTCACTGCCCCACCCTCCCGCTCCTGGGCAGGTCACTGCAGTGCTTTAGGTGAGAAGGGAAAGGGGGGTGAGGGGGCTTACAAAGATCTGATGTGGTGTGGACTATGAATGTCCCTTAAGCTTCTGGCCACCTAACCACTAAATAAGGGGTTTCGTCTGTCTTCAGGAGCCCTCCAGAATGAAGTCCCTAGTAAAGTTCCTCCAAGGCATCCTGATCAAAGTCATGAAAGAAGAGGCAGGAGCTTCTGCTTCAATGGTCAAAAGATTCCTCCAGCACATTTTAACATGAGCTCAGTTATTCCCTTTCTATCTTTAAGTCCACTTCAAAAATGAGGAAATAAGCCAAAAGATCGTCTGTCAGATTTAGCAGTAATGACTAGTATACACTCTCAGCTTCAATAACAATTTCTCCCAACAAGCAGAAATAAATGGGTTCATTCGTGGTCTTGCCAATGAACCTTCCCACGATGGTTGTTTGCGTAAGACATCTGTGCATAAAGACAACTATTTTGTATTTACTTGTACTTATTCACGTGGTAAACTTAACCCAGAGTAGCACAGATAATCTCACGTGTTTTCTAGGCCTCGTGGTTGGGGATAGCTTCTCCCACACGTGCTGCATGCAGGAGCCCAGCGGCCCAGAGAAGAGCCGGATGAATGTTACACGCTCAGTGAACAAATATGTGGGAATATGTTAAATCCACACGTCCTGGGTATCCAGATAGCTCAAGTCTACGGTGGCTAGACGGCCCTATGAGGAGAATTCTCCCAGAAGGGCCAGTTTTCTCATTTCCCAAGAAGAGAAGAGTTTTCTCATTTCCCAAGCGTGTTCGGGCTCCTCCGTCTATATGCTTGTCCACACCCCCACTCCCCATTCCAGCTAATGAAAACAAGAGAGCCTGGAAAAATATAGTCTCCTCTTCCACCCAACCCCAAGAACCAGCCTCCAGAAAGAAGATGTCCTGAGTGTCCTGAACAAGCTAAGCTGCTGGATTCTTGGCCCCAGGTTCTCACCTCTAAAAGGAAAGGGAAGAAGAACCCATTCTGGTTCTAAACTTTGATCATTCTCTCTTTTCTCACCTTCCTCGGGGATATACTTCCTTTTTATCTGGCTTCTTAGGGTTCAAGTTTGGTGATTTTTTTTTTTTTTTTTTTACTGCTTAAGGTTTTTGTCTCCATTTGTGGTTGCTGCACTAAACGGAAGGAATAACAGGCATATATGGAGAACGTCACAGGGCTCAGAGCACTGGACTTGTGTATATGAGTCTAGGCGCGTATGTGTCATGGGATCCCAGGTGAACCAGGCAATCCCTCCTGATTATTTGACACCTTCCTTAGTGGCTGCTATGAGGCCCTGACAGATAATATATGCAAACATTTGATTCACCATAAAACTTGTACCAACAGAATGTATTAATTACTATGGACTAAAATACAGCCATTTGAAAAAATGAGACCTATACAGACTGATAATGGAGAAATCTCCAACATGTATTATTCAGTGAGAAAAGCTATTCACAGAATAATGTGTAGAGTATAATGCTACTTATATAACCAAAACATGTGTGCATGCATGTGTGTGTGTGTGTGTGTGTGTGTGTGTGTGTGTGCACGCGCAATTTTGGGATGAAACTATTAATAGTGTTTACCTATCAAGAAAGGAAGAAGCACAGACTTGGGTATAGGACCAGAGGTAGGCCTTAACTTTCCATCATGTACCACATTGTACTGTTTAACATTTAACATGTGTATTTCTAGGGGTTTTTTTAATAATAATAAAACAGTGTTTTGAAAATTTCTAACCAAAACCTGGCATTAACAATCTTCATTCCTTTTCTGGTTCCACCACCCATCCAGGGGTTATTTCTCCCTACTTTGCAGCCCACAGACTAAGTAATAAACTTAGCCACCAGAACCTTGTTGAGCAAGGGAAAACTACCACGCTTCTTTTATAAAAAATAGGAAAAGGGCTAAGTGGGAGCTGTGTTTTTTGATCTGCAGATACCCCAGCAAAGAACAAGTAGCAGACACCCAACCACAGACAGAGGCTCCAGTCTGTCTCTGCTCCTGTCACAAAGCCATCCTGAGAATCTGCGACTCTCCTCCTGCCCCAGCTGGGCCTGGCTCCCCTTGTTTTGCGCTGACCCAAACCTTTATCCCTGAGGGACCTAGGTCTCCTCTCCATATAGAGGGGGGAAGTCATCAGTAACCTTTCTCCTTTGCCACGTAGGATATAAGGAGGCACACGGGGTATCCCGGGTTCTACCAATGCACGGTAATAGCCCCATCCCCCTTGGCAGGCAGGACTGACCCCAGCCAACTCTGTATCCCTTGCCTTTAAACCCAGCGAGACAAGGAGCCAGCTATAGTGGCACTCCTCACGTCCAGTGTCCCATTTAAAAGGGTTCCATCCTTGAGGGAGTTAATAGAACACAATGGGTTCTGTACTTCCAACTAGTTGGGTTCAATACTGGTTTTAGTTCTTAAATAGCCCCACTTTCCTCACCTATAAAATGGGAGCAATTGTAGAGCTGGCTTCCTAGAATTTTGTGGAAGATTAAATGAGATGATGCATATAAAACCCATAACGAAGAGCCTGGTGCAGGATGAGTACTCCCTAAACGTTAGTATCATTATTATTATAATGATACTAAATCTCTAGATTGGCAAAGCTCTAATTTGTAGGGACAGTGCCTGAACAACAATACCCTCAAATCAATCTGTAATAACCTATCATTTTCTTAGTAGCTAAATAATCCTTTTTTTACCCTGAACTAATTCTCTTCACATCATATAACTTGCTAGGTTACATTTATGCAGTCAAGTGTAAATCATCCAAAACAGTTCGTCATGTCAAAAAAATTCACTCCAGTCAGCATAAGGCTAACTATCAGAGCTGGAAACTATTCTAGTGCTTGAAGAAGCAAGCAAAACTGTAAGAAAAATAGCCATGTATCTGAGCTCCTTAAAATACATTCAAACACCTTTTTAAGCAACCAAGAATTACAGTCTAACTGTCCAGGAATGTGGGGAAGTCATAACATGCCTCTTCGAGAAAAGCTAAACTACACTAAGAACTCACTTTCTGGGCTTTAAAGAGAATGTGGCTGTCTCTCCTGTCCAAGAAGATAAAGGACAAAAGTCTTCTGTAGCCAGAAGTAAGCCCCAAACTCTTAAGCCAATCTGTACTCTGATTTCTGATTCAAGGTACCTGAATTACCCTTCTTGCTTACAAATAAGAACAGGGAAGAGAGACTATATTTACTTAACAGAATATATTTCAAGAGGTGTTGAATTTGGTATAATTACCTTTTTGAAATCTACTCTCTTTTTACTGATTAATAATTTGGTGTCACTCCAAATTCCCATTTTGAAGTGGCAATTATAAAGGTTATTATGAAGTTGTTTTTTCTTCTCATTTAGTAAAAAATTCTAGGCTAGTTTGGAAGCAGAGCTTTGGAAAATGCTCTCTTTGGGAAGGCTTCCATAGAAAGAGATTATATTCTTCGGTGTCACCATCAAAGACACGGCAAGGTTTAAAACAGGCTATTTAGACTCCCCCAACCATAAGATAAAGTCCATCCCAATAATCTATACATCCAGTGTGTTTTAATTTAAAAAGTGTTTACCTCTAATTCTATACAATGCAAGTCAAACACTGTATTTGTTCTTTTTTAAGGATATTCTAAGGGAAGACTAGATAAAAATTTTCAAAAAAAGAAGTATTGTAACAGAAAAAAAAATTCATTCAGTCAAGGAATTTTGAGTCTCCACTGTATGCAAGAAGACACATATAGATTTCCACCCCTTCCCATCCAAAAGTAGAACATTCCTATGAAACTTTTTCATAAGACTATATGGTACACAGAGTCTCTGCTACTTTCCAAAAGTTTCCATTAAAGCCATATCGCTTTTACGAAAGATCTATATTAGTATGTGCTTTTGCTAACTGAAAATAATCTAAAGAGGATTTTCTCTTTTACAATAAAAGCTATTACTAATTAGGTCTTTCATAAGAGAAGTGGCCTAACAGGAACTTTTAGAAAAAAAAGTACACTTGTGCTTGATATTTTAAGAGACCTGAGGATGGATACACTGTTTGTGCTCTCCAAAGCTTGACATTCTTAAAATAAAGAAGCGTAGGTGGGGTGCCTGGGTGGCTCAGTCGATTGAGCATCTGACTTCAGCTCAGGTCATGGTCTTACAGTTCATGAGTTCTAACCCCGCATCAGGCTCTGTGCTGACAGCTCGGAGCCTGGAGCCTGCTTCAGATTCTGTGTCTCCCTCTCTCTCTCTGACCCTCCCCTGTTCATCCTCTCTCTCTGTCTCTCTCTCTCCCCACCCCCCTCTCAAAAATAAATAAACACTAAAAAAAAATTTTTAAGAGCATAGGTAAGAGGTAGACAACCAAAGAGAAATTTTCAAATCTATGACTCTCTTTCTTTGGTTTTGAAGTGGAAATGTTAACTAATTTTCAGGTGCTGGCTATGAGAAAGAAATTTATGTTTAAGAAGTACGATAACAAGTGATTTAGAAGCAAAATAATGAAATGTTAAGGTATTTGCTCTGCTTAGCTTCAGATCAGAAAGATATCCTAGGGGAAACTGACAGAGCCAGTTGGAGGTAATAATGATGATGACTCTTGGGGTGCCTAAGTGGTTCAGTTGGTTAAGTGTCCCACTCTTGATTTCAGCTCAGGTCATGATCTCACGGTTCGTGGATTTGAGCCCTGTGTCGGGCTCTGTGCTGACAGCGTGGAGCCTGCTTGGGATTCTCTCTCCTCCTCTCTCTCTCTCTCTCTCTGCCCCTCCTCCCTCTCAAAATAAATAAACATTTTTAAAACATGATGGTGAGGACTCTTTACAGATTAAGCATAATCTCTAACCACTGCCTCCGTCCAGCAAGGTAGAAATCACTGTGTCATTTATCATCAAGGAGATGGAAGTTCGGAGACATCAGGTAAAAACCAGGGGGGTCTGGCTCATGATGCTATCCTTTTCTCTGGAAAAGGTGTGTCCCTGACCAGAGATGAGCCAATCAGAGCCCTTCCACTCCCTATTATCTGCTAACTGGAAGAGGGTCACAGGATGTGAGGCTTGGCAGCTGCCTCCAGCCCTGCTTCCCTCCTTAGGGAAAACGGAAGTTGGTGGAAGGCGCAAAGCTGGCACACAGTGGAGCAGAGGCAAGGCTGGAGTCCTGACAGGCTCACGGTCATGGAGGTCTGGCTGTATCCCTGCCACAATTGCTGGTAACCAAAACGTATTCTCTGGTTATCAAAGAATATCAAATATTCTTCCACCAAAACGTATTCTTTGACCCCCACCCCCAAGCTTAGTTTGAACTTACATTTGGTCACTTAAAATGAGGAGATCTACCTAATGCATAAAATAATTTTGCTAAGACTTCAGAGTTGATAAACCATAATAATGATGACTAATATTTTTACGGCAAGTTATAATTGTACAGCAAAGTCTCATGTGATAATCATTTTTATTAGCTTTCCTTTATAAATTGTGACAAACTAGGACCCAGATTAAAAATGTGAAAATACACGGAGGTAAAGAATCGTCCTACTAGGGGCGTCTGGGTGGCTCAGTCAGTTGAGCATCTGACTCTTGATTTTGACTCAGGTTATGATCTCAAGGTCATGGGATGGAGCCCCACGTCAGGCTCTGCACTGAGCATTGAGCCTGCTTGGGATTCTCCCTCTCTCTCCCTCTGCCCCTCTCCCCTGCTCATGCTCTCTCTAAAATAAATAAAGTAAAGTAAAAATAAAATAAAAATAAAATAAAATAAAATAAAATAAAATAAAATAAAATAAAATAAAATAAAATAAAACAGCCATGCTATTTTGTATGTCATGAAAGTCGAAAAACATAGGTGAAAGAAGGAAAAAGTAAGACTTAATGAAGAGCAAGCCCTATTTTTCTGACCCCTTCTGAATTTACTGCCATATCACCAGGTACAAAACAGCCCCACAGTGACTGCTCCTGTAAGATTTTCTTGGAAGAATGCTCCCACAGCCTGACTCACTCACCTTTTTATAACAGTTCACTCCACTTAATTGGTAATGGAAACAAAGCCGATTTTGAAGAAAGGAACAAATCTCCACTAAGTCTTGCAGAAATAAATCAATCTCACCCGTTATTTCTTGGTAAATGACTCGGTCTTTAATTTCCATTCCTTTCACTTTAAATATACTATTAAGTACTTAAACGACGCATACCACAAACCATAAATCACAGCAATCCCTAATTCAGTTATAGCTTTAAGCAAAAGGGCGGTCCTAAACGGGACAGAGGCCAGGTGTGAGTGATCTTGTTTCTACTTAAAATACAGAGCTAAACTCCTTGGGGGGGCGGAGGGGGGGAGTGAATCAATTGAAAGTAATATGTCAATTCACAGAGAGGATACTAAAAACAAACAGGAATGGGTCAAGAAGCAGGGTGGAGGGCCAGGACCCATCTCAAATTCAACTCCCAGGCTCATTGCTCAGTCATCAAAATGCATCATTAAAAGAAAAAAAAAAAAAAACCTCAAGGGGCACCTGGGTGGCTCAGTTGGGTAAGCAGCCGACTTCGGCTCAGAGCATGATCTCGCGGTCTGTGAGTTCGAGCCCCGCATCAGGCTCTGTGCTGGCAGCTCAGAGCCTGGAGCCTGCCTCCAGTTCTGTGTCTTCCCCTCTTTCTGCCCGCTCGCACTCTGTCTTTCTCTCTCTCTCAAATAAACAAACATTGAAAAGAAAATTTTCTTTAATTCAAGCATCCTCGACCCACCATCTCAGTATTATCCCCCTCTTCTCCCTCAAAATCCAGTCTGTTGTGATCCATTGCCAGGTCTACTTCCAAATCGGCTGCTGCCTCTCCTCCAGCACAGCAGTCCCCCCCCCCTCAGAAGCAGGACCCCCATCAGCTGCCAGGCTGCACATCCCACACTCCTCTACTGCTCCCAGTCACATCCAACTTTCTTTACCTCTCACCTTGCCTATGTCATTGGTTCCTTGGCTCTGACAGCTTTCACTGTGCACCAGCAGACTATGCAAGAGAAAAGGGGGCTAATCTAATAGCAGCAGGAGTATTTTAAAAGAGCTGCCTTCTCAAGGAGGTGAAAATGAAGAGCTTTAAAAGAGAATAGCCTCAAAAACTAAACTTAATTTGGATAAAGAAGCTCCAGCATTATGAGAGTCAAGTGAGAAAATTTAATATCTCTAAAAAAGAAAATCACTAAGACATTCTGGATATTTCTCAGAGTTAAGGCAACAAAATATTCTCTCTGCCCCAAGGCAAAAAGAAACAGCTTCTCCTCGGGGCACATTAGTGCAGAGAAGACCCTCTACATTTGCACTACTGACCCTGAACTAGGGTAGCCAGGAGCGGATGCAAAGCTCAGAACTCCCTGGGACTTCAGATAGTTTATCCCAAAATACAGAGGGTCAGCTCCTTGTCACTGGGGAGTTTTCTATCGCAAAGTCTCCTTAAAGGTATAGAGTTATTATTATTTTTTTTGTAACAAAGAAACAAAACAGAATCATTACAGTGATTAGTCCACCGCAGTCAAAGATAACGGGCAAAAATACTCTTTGCTTTCAATTTTTCCAGCTACTTCAAGGTGACTTTCTTTTTTTTTTTTTAATTTTTTTTTAATGTTTATTTCTTTTTGAGATAGAGACAGACAGAGCATGAGCAGGGAAGGGGCAGAAAGAGAGGGAGACACAGAATCTGAAGCAGGCTCCAGGCTCTGAGCTCTGAGCACAGAGCCGGACGCGGGTCTCGAACTCAAAAACCGCGAGATCGTGACCTGAGCCGAAGTCGGATGTTTAACTGACTGGGCCAGCCAGGCTCCCCGAGGTGACTTTTTTTTAATCCAACTACTTTCATAATAAAAAATATACAAAATTTCTAAATCAAGAAGTGGGAGCAGAATGAATTGCTAGGGTTCATTTCATCAGTTGTTCCCCATGCCACTGGCATGGAGTTAATGGCAAAGGGCAGACTATTAAGGTAAGGAGCAAGCGCTGTCCCCAGACTGATTTAACAAATGTCGTCCATTCAAATGTGTGTGGGCTTTATGGCAAACAGACGATGCAAATGCATTGGAAAGCCCCACTCCTTGTGTGAAAGTTTGTCAAAATGCCTTTTCTCAATTAGGGAACGCTGAGGAACAGTATAACCACTGTCGTGTGCAAGTCTTCAAATTTTATCCCCTTTCAAAGTGTTCCTTGTTCTTGAAAGGCCTTGGCAGTGCTCTTCTAATGCATACATAGTCTAGTGCCTTAAACACAAAGCTAAGACACCAAGGGATAAAAGCCACATTCCAACTCAAAACTTGATGAATTTCAATGGCTGTACTGCCATATTCAAATCAAAGGGGGAAAAACTCTTACTAATCCTAATTCTCTTGAATGACTACATTTTAAGACTTTGAGGACATCCTTTGGAAATACAAGGAAGCCTTTCGAAGGTAGTAGGACTTGAGAAATATGAAAAGGAAGTTAAGAGCCCCTACCCCGGGGCTCTTGCAATTGCCATTCCTCATTTCAGGAAGGTTTTTCTGTTACTGTGCAACTGCACCCGCCCGGAGGCTGGGTCCTGCTCTCCAGGATGTATGGTTAGAGGACACAGTCACTGTTTGGCTGCATGACTCCAATATTTCATCCTTGCTGGTCAGGCCAGCTGCTGCAAAGACCTAGATCCCTGTTGTTATCATGGACACAAGTCCTTTCTTTCTCTTCCTTTGTCATAACTTCTCAACAATCCAGAAGAAATGATATTTTGTTGACCTCGGCTACCTAATGTTCACCTGATGCAATTTCACTTGGGGTCATGAATGATAAAATGAAAGCTGCACTTCAGTGCAAACTTGTCCTCTTGCAAACAAAGAATAAAGACATTGAAAATAAAGTATGAAGACTTGTAGGATACGTAACAATCTTTCTCTACTAAGGAAATCAGTTCATCAATTGCAACATGCATTTTTTTCTAAAGTTTATTTATTTTTGAGAGAGACAGAGACAGAATGCAAGTGAGTTGGGGCAGAGAGAGAGGGAGGCACAGAATCCGAAGTGGGCTCCAGGCTCTGAGATGTCAGCACAGAGCCCAACGTGGGGCTCGAACTCACGAACCACGAGATTATGACCTGAGCCGAAGTCGGATGCTCAACCGCCCGAGCCACCCAGGTGCCCCGCAGCATGGATTTTTAACATAATATTTTTATTAAGTAAAGAGGCTTATTGTAGAAAAAAATAGTAGATGAGCAAAAAAATAAAATTTAGCTATAATCCTATCACTCAAAGAGTCATAGTTAATATTCTATAGTAGATATCTCCAAAGTTTTTACATACTTCTTTCCCTCTCTCTATATATATATGTGAATATGCATATTTATGTATGTACCTATGTGTGTATACATGTGTATGTATTCACACACAAAAGAAGTGTTTACAAGAAACCTTTCACTCAAGCTCTTTCTCCTGTCTTGTATTCAGAAAAAGTGGCCACCTAAGAAGTATTTTATGAGCAAAGAATGGTCCATAAGACTTTTAACAGTACTTGTATCTTTAGGAAAAGTGGGTTCAAACTCAGGTATTGTGACTCTGATGGCCTTAATTGGTTCAGTAAGTAGATGTGAGAAGAAGAGCAAGAAAAAAGGAGGAGGGTCCCTCAGCCCCAAACCCAAGCCAGCATGCACTTTGCTCCTCCTGTCCTTCCCCTGGATTTACAAAACTTCAGGGAGGAACACTGGCAGCAGAATGGCAGCAGAATGGAAAAAAGCCCATTTTGGGGATCTAGGTTCGTATACTTCTGTCATCTCATGCGTTCACACCAACTGCTAAGATAAATTACTGTAGAAAGGATGGAAGGAGGGGAAATGAAGTCTTTCAAACATCCTATACACAATTGATAAAAACTAACCAAACCATTTTCTTCCTTCTCCAAGATCAGGTTTACTGCCATGCTTTTAAAAATTGAAGGATGTATCTAAGTTTATCACTTACTAATGGTTCACATTATGGGAACGTTTATGTCAATTCTTGAAAGCAGAAGTCTCTGGCCATTTTCATAGATATCTCATAAAGCTAAAACCACGAAAAATATCAAGAAAGTTGCAAACATAAAAATTATGAAGTCAGGGGCACCTGAGTGGCTCAGCTGGTTGAACATCTGACTATTGATTTCAGCTCAGGTCACGGTCCCAGAGTTGTGGGATCAAGCCCTGCGTCAGGCTCCACACTGAGCCTGGAGCCTGCTTAAGATTCTCTTTCTCTCCCTCTCTCTCTCTCTCTCTGCCCCTCCCCCACTCATCCTCTCTCTCTCTCTCTCTCTCTCTCTCTCTCTCTCTCTCTCTGTCTCTCTTTCTCTCAAAATAAATAAAAAACAATTATGAAGTCTATGTTGAGCATCCTAAATACATCTTAGCTTGGGAAAAACTGTTTTCTTCCACATCAAATATCAAATGTATTTATCTCCAGAACAGCTGCGTTATTATTACTACAGAGGAACATCTTTAGATATTTATTAACATCACTCATGTCAAACTTCAAAAATAAGCTGAACTAAAACATTACTCACATGTTGCAAATGAGTAAAGTATCATCAACTTCTAGACACTGCTAATAATAGGCATGCAGATATACACGTGGAATTATGTTTTTAAAACATATTACACATAGTGGGACGCCTGGGTGGCTCAGTTGGCTGAGCGTCCTACTTCAGCTCAGGTTCTTATCTCACGGTTCGTGGGTTTGAGCCTCACGTCAGGCTTTGTGCTCACGGCTGGGAGCCTGGAGCCTGCTTCAGATTCTGTGTGTGTCTCTCTCTCTGTCCCTCTCCTGCTCACACTCTGTCTCTCTCTCAAAAATAAACAAACATTTTAAAAAAACATTTTTAATAGGTTACAAATAGCAAAACACCCATGCTCTTCTAAAACACTACGTAACACTCTACAGCATTGAAGGTGCAAAAGGGAGGATCCAATCACAGCAAATCATGGCACGCTTACAACGAGGCAGAATTCCCTGCCTGGTCCTCAGGACTGATACCACTTTCTTCTTTTTATTTATTTATTTATTTTTTAATGTTTTTATTTATTTTTGAAAGAGACAGAGAGAGAGAGAGAGAGAGAGAGAGCACAAGTGGGGGAGGGACAGAGAGAGAGACACACAGAATCAGAAAAAGGTTCCAGGCTCTGAGCTGTCAGCACAGAGCCCGACGCGGGGCTCAAACTCGTGAACTGTAAGATCATGACCGAGCTGAAGTCGGTGGCTTAACCGACTGAGCCACTCAGGTGCCCTGGGACAGATACCACTTTAAGCACCATCTCCTCCACAACGTCTTCGAGTTTGCTCCAGAGCAGTGTCTGCTCCCTCCTCTCAACTCATAACATTATCTTCCGAAATACTCTTCTGTCCCTGTATCCTATTTTGAGACGTCTCTGGCAGTGCAGAGTTGAGCTCTTCTGTGGTGTAATATATATTTCACAACCTTTCCCTTTGTGCACAAGCTGAATCCTTCCAAGGATTTCAGGGTCTCTGGCTTAAATGTTTTTGCACTTGTGAGGAACATGAGCAGGGAGGTCTGTGGGTGCGTACAGGTGTGCTGGGAAGAGTACGGGAAGGAAAAACAAGGACTGAGTCAAGTAAAAGAGAGACCACAGTCCTTAGAAGGTCAGGCGGTGAAAAGGGAAGAGAATGACATGTGCCAGAAACCACAGGTGAAGACACACAAATCCCACGAGGGTCTGGTGAAGCCATATTGCAAATTAACTTAATAAACACAGAAAAAATATATAAACAAATAAATAAACACAGAAGCCAGTGCAAGGGATTGTGCACGAGGTAGAGGGTAGACAGGGCTACTCTGCAGTGGGAAGGCGTACTTGGAGTGACTGGCATCTTAGCAATCAAAACCAAAACAAAACAAAACAAAACGAGGCACCTGGGGGCTCAACAGGTTCAGCGTCGGACTCCTGATTTCAGCTCAAGTCATGATCTGCCGGTTCATGAGGTCAAGTCCTGCATCAGGCTCTCTCCCTCCCTCTCTCTGCCCCTCCCCAGCTCATAAGCACACATACTCTCAAAATAAATAAATGCAAACTTAAAAAAATAAAAATAAAAATAAAAGAGAAGACCATTGTTATGGTGACAATAACGTACCACCATGGCCCTGGTTAATAGAAGTGGCAAATGCACTTTTACATAATTTTCAAGTGAATCCCCTTATTAGTAACTTGAACATGTCAAAGGAACAAAACAATCATGAATTTCTATTATCTTACAAACCATAATTTATTTTCCCTGGTGTATAAGGAAAATATTGTGCACTTAATGAGATACACTAAAGTGGTGTAGCCATTCTTCCAGGGCATTGTGTTTAGATTTCAATTACCAAAAAATTCATATTTATAAATGTAATCTAGCCACCCATTCACTCCATATTTCCTAATACATGACACATGATTCTGAAACTGCCAAATGAATCAGATAAAAATGATGCTCATTTGGATAAAATTTTAAATCTGTATACTCTTTCTCAAAGAAAACAGAATACTACCTATTGTAGAGAGACATTATAGTTAATAATAACAATTGAATTATTTTCCTCTTTTTTTAATTTTTTAATTTATTTTTGATAAAGAGAGAGAGAGACAGAGTGTGAGCATGGAGGGGCAGAGACGGAGATGGAAACGCAGAATCGGAAGCAGACTCCAGGCTCTGACCTATCAGCACAGAGCCTAATGCGGGGCTCGAACTGGTGAACCAAGAAATAATGACCTGAGCTGAAGTCAGCCGCTTAACCGAGTGAGCCACCCAGGCTCCCCGACAATTAAATTGTTTTCTTCTTTGATCCTTTATTTCTTAGCAACTGAAGACATGAAATCTCTTTCTACCAGCGAGAGGAAGATGAAAATGTGGGGAGAAATAAGAGGTATATTTTCCCCGCTCTATTCTCTCTCAAGGAAAGCAGTTCTTCCCTTCAAAAATATCAAATCTGCTCCATAATTTGCACATGAGCAGAGAATTAACATAACAACAAGAAAAAGTTTTACCAAGTAAATGATAGATTCATGAAATAGATTCTTCTTGAATGTTATTTTTCCGTCAAAAGGCAGGTTATAGGGGCGCCTGGGTGGCGCAGTCGGTTAAGCGTCCGACTTCAGCCAGGTCACGATCTCGCGGTCCGTGAGTTCGAGCCCCGCGTCAGGCTCTGGGCTGATGGCTCAGAGCCTGGAGCCTGTTTCCGATTCTGTGTCTCCCTCTCTCTCTGCCCCTCCCCCGTTCATGCTCTGTCTCTCTCTGTCCCAAAAATAAATAAACGTTGAAAAAAAAAAAAAAGAAAGAAAGGCAGGTTATAGCATAACCTGTATATACAGACCTGAAATAGTAAAGTAGAATATATTGTTCAGAAATGAGCAGCCTACACTCAAAGTATACTTTTCTCTGAGCATCAGGAAAACAGGCCATGCTCTTTAAAAGGATAGAGCATTTTAAAGGTATTGACAGCAGCTTTCTATGAAGGAAAGAAATTCGGGCAGGATTGGGCCATGGGCCACCATTGGTAGGTTTTATAAGAACAATATGAGCACGTAATTTTGAGGGGTAGTTGATGCCCTCTGAAAATGTGCCAATTAAAGGCTATGTATAATTTTGCGTGAAATTATTGCCACTCGTAAGTAAGGCTTTCTACTGGCATTGTTGATATGCTTAACCACTATATACGGGCACAAAGTCTACCACTTTAATGGAAATCGTCGATGCCATCACCAGGACAGAACCACTTAGTAGGGAAATTGGAAATTTAATTTCAATCAGATGAACAAAAAATGAAGAGGAACGCTTGAAGCGGTAACATAAAAAACACCAGCGATTAAAAACATTTGGAACCTTTGCTTACCCTTCAAAGGCATTTGTTGCCATGGTTTTTAAAGACCTCTGAAAGCTTCAGCTGTGTCCACAAGAGCTGCCAAGAAATAGGGGCTCTATACTGATTGTATTTGTCAAATGCTTTTTGTCTTAATTATCTCCAAGGTAAAGATTACTTGGCCAAAGGGAAAAAAAGGACGAGCTGCTATCATTTCACAGGTAAAAAAGACTATGATTTTGCTCTTCTGAGCCCTTCCTCCAATGCATGCGTGCGGGTGAGAACACACATCTAATTTCATATGATGGCAATCAAGACTAGCAAGTACCTAAAAGTGGTAATGAGAATGACATTCTTACAAGGAAAGAAGTTCTGGGGTTTGAATCTCGGGGCGGGGCCTTTCTTTTCGTCTGATGAGAACCAGGAGCCAAACATCTAGCAAATTTACCAATACCTGGGGGTCAGGCCTTTCTTTCATAAAGTTTCATTAAAATACTTTCATTTGAAAATTACATAATACTCGTATGTGTACACGGTGAAATTCTTCTGCCCTCAGCCTCACGTGACTACAACATGGAGAGTAAAAATGAGAAGTGGAAATAATGGAAGGATTAGGCAAGCTCTGGGTTAGAAAGGATGTCTGTGGACTCCCACAGTATAAATAATTTGGGGGGAAAAACCTGCTTTTTATTTGAAAATCATAAAAATGCTTATATTTGTTCCTGCCGTCTACTATTTGTACAGCTTAATGTGATGGAGCCAGCATGTTCTTTTTTAAATTGTAAGCTCCTGGAGAGCAGCATTTGGCCCTCTTGGGCTAATTTGTGATTTTCCTCTTTAGAAGGGCCTCAAACATACACTTTTAATAATAAGAGTGTTTCTTGCAAGGTTTTGGTAAGATGCAGGGAGCTCATAATACATTATTATGAGAATCAAGAGGAAGTTTCTGGAGTTACTTCTCCATTATTAATAATGGGCAGCCCTCAGGAAGCAGTTAAACCATTCTTTTCACTAAGTTTCTTTAAAATTAATTGAGGAAATTGATTCAAATCCCCACCCCTGGATCGTCTGCAGAGTACTGATTCACTTTCTGCATCTGCTGGGTAATTCTGCCTGGACACCCAGCTATCGTGTCAAATTCAGTATGTCTGGAATTGAACTCACCCCAACCCCTCTCTAATTGGCCTTTCTCTTGCTCTTCTCAGCTCAGGTGATGACACCATTATTCTTCCTCTGTGTCTGATACTTTTTAACCCCCTCCTCTCCCAGACATCCCATGCTGAATCATCTTAAAGCAATGTAGATTCTTTCATTATAATACCTTTCAGTCTACTTCTTTTTTGCCCCATTTCACAAATTCCCAAAAGACAAGATTTTTAGCCATTCTAAGCTATTGGAATACCAGCCAACGTAGTCATCATGTTTCCACTTTCTCCTTCTGTGGTCTCTCCTATATGCCTCTGGTAGGTTAATCCTAATTAAAGTGTGTTTTGTCCTATCTTTCTTATTATTGAAAAAAAAAATGCAATGGTTTTGTGTTACCTAAAGCCCACACACTGATTCTAACCTCCTTTCATACTTTTGTTTATTCACTGAATGGCTCCTATAAAACAAAGACTTGGGGAGCCTGGGTGGCTCAGTTGGTTGAGATTCTGACTCTTGATTTCAGCTCAGGTCACGATCCCAGGGTCATGGGATTGAGCCCCATGTTGGGCTCCATACTAAGCATGGAGCCTTCGTAAGATCTTTCTCTCGTGCACATGCTAAAATAATAATAATAATAATAATAATAATAATAATGAAGATTAAGCCTTGATCTGGGCCTTACCTGTGAGATGCTCACATTCTGTAACAGAAAGACACATCTACACAAATACTCACAGTCCCAGACAATGGGAACAAGGTAACACAGAAGGCCACAGGGGAGAACTTCTGCATTAACAGCAGAAAAGATTTGATCACAGTAACTTTTGACTAGAATAGAAAGAAACTTTACTGTTAAGTTTGGAAAGAAATTCCCAGCAAAGAAATGGAATGCTCATATTTGAGTAACAACAAGTCAAAAGTAGAAACAGTGATTTGGAAATTCTTGAATGGTTGCCTAAGGATTATTCCATGGGCCAGGAAAGTCATTAAAGCATTCTTTATATACAAGGTATTGACATGATTAGTGATTTGCTCTAAGAACATTAGTAGAAGGGCAGTGTGCACAATGGCTTGGAAGAAGGAAAAACAAATGAACCCAATGGTTTAGGTGAAAGAGAAGGCAAAAGGAAAAATCAAATGACTGCAGTGATCCTGGAGAAAGTTAGCGGGAATTGGATGAAGTTAGGGGGAATGAGAGACATGGTCTCAACAGACTACACAACAGTTCTGCTGGGAAACCTCAGGGGCGGTGCCGCACAGCGAGCAGGCGAAGAGACTGACTGCAAGGGCTGAAGTACGGGTACCTGAGGGTACAATCGGGAAACAGACACAAACAGCACTCCTGGGGAGGAGTGGCTGGTGTCCAGTGATGACACTTGAGGAGTTGCTACATGAAGCAAGGTGGAGGCAGGAGCTAGCTGTGGGAGATATTTGCATAGTTGTGGCACTTAAGGGCTTAAATATTGTTTCCCTAGGGCTTCCATAACAAAACACAAGTGAGTAACTTAAAACAACATGAAGTATTGTCCTGCAGTTCTGGAGGCTAAAAATCTGAAGTCAAGTTGTCAGCGAGATAACATGAAGTGGTAGCATAGCTAATGGTGTACAGATAGACTTGGGATTCCACTGCACACACTCTCTGAACGCTGTGGAGAACACCACTGCCTTGCCTCTTCGTAGCGTCTGGCTTTTGCCAGCAATCTTTGGTGTTCTTCGGCATGTAGACACATCACTCCAATCTCTCTCTCCATCGGCTCATGGCATCCTCCTCCCTGTCTCTGTATCCAAACGTCCCTCTTCTTATAAGGACACTAGTCCTATTCAATTAAGGGCCAATATGACTTCAACTAATTATATCTGCAAAGACCTTATTTCCTAATAACGTCACATCCTAAGACACTGGGGGCTAGAACTTCAACATGGCTTTTGGGGAAGCACCCATAGCAGATATGCCTGAGACTATCTAGGAAACTGGGTGGAGAAAAAAAAGGATGGGAAAATGAAAGGAAAACAGATTACAGATGCTGGGGAGTGCCTACTTCCAAAAAGCTGTAAAGGAGGGATGCCTGGGTGGCTCAGTCAGTTGAGCATTTGACTCTTGGTTTTGGCTCAGGTCACATCTCACAGGTTTGTGGAACGGAGCCCCATGCGGGCTCTCTGCTGACAATGCAAAGCCTGCTTGGGATTCTCTCTCCCCCCACCCTCTGCCCCTTCCCACTGTTCTCTCTCCCTCGCCAAACAAACAAACAAACAAACAAACATTTTTTAAAAGGCTGAAGAGAAAAAAAAAAAGAGGTAGAAAGAGAACAGTAAGCCCCTGTTCTCTCAAGACTTATTTACTCAGTTTCCACTGAGCTTTTCTTGGCTTATGCTACTTCACATTTCTGGAATTATTTTCCAGACTTCTTGTTGTCTATGAAAATCCTTCATTTCTTTTTAGACATATATTGAATACACCATTTGCATTAATGCTTCTCTTAGTGGCCTTACCGAATGAAATTTCCTCCTTCTCTAACGTCCTATAGCAGTCTTTATCTACCATTCTTTTGACCTCTTGTCACAGTCTATTTGTTTTTTTTTTTTTAATATTTATTTATTTTTGAAGGAGAGAGACAGAGCATGAGCTAGGGAGGGGCAGAGAGAGACAGAGGGAGACACAGAATTCAAAGTGGGCTCCAGGCTCTGAGCTGTCAGCACAGAGCCCAATGTGGGGCTCGAACTCATAAGCAGTGAGATCATGACCTGAGCTGAAGTCAGATGCCCAACCGACCGAGCCATCCAGGTGCCCCTTGTCATAGTCTATTTAACAGAGATGTGCCCAACACTACCAGAGGCACTGGTACAACAGTAACTCACAGGGCAGACCAGATCTGAAACCAGCTTTCACTGAGCCTACTTACATTCAAGTTTGGGTGGGAACATGGGGAAGCAGCACCTGGTACAGACAATCATCAACCAAATGAATAAATAAAAAAACTTCATTAGGGGCGCCTGGGTGGCGCAGTCGGTTAAGCGTCCGACTTCAGCCAGGTCACGATCTCGCGGTCTGTGAGTTCGAGCCCCGCGTCAGGCTCTGGGCTGATGGCTCAGAGCCTGGAGCCTGTTTCCAATTCTGTGTCTCCCTCTCTCTCTGCCCCTCCCCCGTTCATGCTCTGTCTCTCTGTCCCAAATAAATAAACGTTGAAAAAAAAAAATTTAAAAAAAAAAAAAAAAACTTCATTAAGGGTTTAAGGCCCTTAAAGTAAAAATAAGGGTAATGGAGTAAACATTAAAAAAAAAAAAAACTAGGGGCAAACATTTGTAGGGTTACTTTGGCTAAGGTAATCAGGGAAGATTTCTCTGAGAAAGCGATCTTGGGCAGAGATCCAAATGACAAGAAACCAGCAGAGTAAAGATCCAGATGTTGCACGCAAAGGGGAAAACATGCTGAGGTCCTGAGGAAGGAACACAGTTGGTGTGCTGGAGGGAGAGAAAGAAGGCCACTGTGGCTGGATTGCAGTGAATGGGGAGGAGAAATAAGCAGGACTAAGGGAGTGAAGAGTATTTTAAGCCATAGAAGGGAATCTGGACTTCGAGAGCAGTGAGTTTCAAGACCACATGACCTGATTAATATATTTAAAAGATTTCACCTGCTGTTCCATGGAGACTAGACGGTAGAGGGGCAAGTGTGAAATATGAAGATCAAAGATTTAGTATTTTTATGTGCATATACTGCCAGACCTCAACTTTGAGCCATATCTCTGAAAGGATTCCAGAGAGAAAATAGTTACATAATGAGAGAGCAGCCTCCACTTATCCCCCATCCTCTGGACTTTTCCCAGGCATGGGTACATATGTCAAGCCAGAAGATAGCCAGAAATAGGAAACTAAACATAAAAACTAATACAGCGTGGGTGAACAAGGGTGAGTTCCTAGGCATGAAAGAACTAAGTTCTCTTTTAATAAGCTCTACAAAGTGGATGGACCCAACTAAGTGGACTGAAGGTCTTCAGAAAGTCTCTGCATATCCTCAGCTGCTGTTGAAGGAGCTATCCAGGGTGCTGGAATGTCTCACCACCCCCTCCCAACCTCCCCCCCCCGGCCCCCCCAGTGCTTTCTAAGGCCTGATAGATAAAGCTTCTCAGTTATCCTTGTTGGACCCAAGACCCCACTGTCTTGAACCATAACCAGACTCCACCCTGGTATCACCCTGATGTCCTTAGGATCTTACCTCACCTTTAATCCAACACCTGCCTGGACCATGTCTGTTTGATCTAATGGTCACCATCTTCTATATACACATTAGCGAGATAACATGAAGTGGTAGCATAGCTAATGGTGTACAGATAGACTTGGGATTCCACTGTACCTCAGGACCATTTGAAATGATAGTGTCAGGGAAGAAGTGAGTTCAGGGGAGTCCTTTTTCCTCAAAACAATACTCAAAAGTAGTACCTGGCTGTTGAACCAATCATCACATCTGCTTATATAACTCATCCAAAGTCTCTGCTTACAATACATCTTAAGAAACACTGATTCTCCACCTGCAATGATTAACAAGTTCCATATAATATTCCATTCACCCCTTCCTTAAATAGTGTCTCTGACTTTTCTTAAAAAAAAAAAAAACAGTATGTTTAACTGAAGGCCATTACTCAATTTCTTGAGTAATCAAGTTTATACACTAAGTAGTGGATGAAAATTTGTATGCTTTCAAATCAAACACTGTACCTCTTCAACGAAAACACTTAGAGCACTAGAGCAATCTGATGGATACTCATTTCTAGCTCTTTTCTTAAGTAACAAGAAAAACAGGGACAGCTACAGCATCTTCAGAAGTTTCTACCTGCATGTCAGACCCTTCACTGTCCTTAAATAGGTTTGAGGGGCAGTGTGACTTATAAAGAGCCAAAGAAGTTCAGTAAAACTTTAGTTGCAAGTTATCAAGACTATCATGAGAAAATGGAACAAGAAATCACTAAACGTGCTCTTGTATTCCCTCTTATATGAACAAACACATCAAATACATAGAAATGCTACTCAAGTAAAAAGGAAATAAACTACTTGGTTTCTACATAACCTAAGAATATATACATGGCTCAAGAACGTCTTTGTTTAATCTAAGGGTCAATTTTATTAATAACTATTCACAGAACTCCCCAAACTCCATTTCACCTCCTGGTCTTTGCTCATATGCTCATTCCTGTAAGTGAACACCCATCCCATCTTTCTTCATTTTGCTCACTTGCCTCATCCTCCAGACTTCATTTTAAATCAAGAAACATCCTCAGAGCCTGACTCACACCCACCAGCACTGAAACAAGTTTGGACTCTTGTAACACCCTGCACTCACCCTCATCTTGGCGCTTTTCACACTGTAATTTGGTTGCCAATTTATTTGTCCAACACTCCCATTACTTTTTAAGGTCTATGAGAATAAGGACCATGTCTTTCCTATAATTGTGTCTCCAGGGCCTTGTACAGTGTTGTGCTTAGTAAAGGTAATCAACAAATAAATGAATAAATAAATTTAATCATTTTAAGGTCCTCCCTATCTCTAAAAGTTAATATCTCTGCTTCAAATCTATGCTTCTTCCAGAATATTGAAGTGGGTTCAATATTCATCTCACTTAATAGACCTTATTTAAGTGATTTCATACCATGAAGTTTTTGAAGCCAGGTAGAAATTTACTTTATACAATTTATACATAGTACAATTTTATATAGTATAATTTATATTACAATGAAATCCTACTATTTAGTCTGTGTATACAAGATGGAAATGAGACATGTATTTTAACCATCAAAAAGCAAGCAGAATTTTTTTAAATATTTGAACTTAAGATAAAGCCATACCAATAAAACATTTATTTTTATTAGCTCACATTTCCTTCACTACTTTTTTACAAGTGTATCTTCCTCTTTTCTGTGTTTTTTGTTCTGATGCCTTAATGCTTAGAGACAATACTAAGTTTGATGTGAAGTTATATAGTTCACTCTTCAAAGCAGAACAAAAGGATGAAAATAATTTGTGAGAATGTTGCTATTATTCCTTGAAGAAAGGTCATTTCTATCTTTAATCTTAATAATTTGATTTTTATAACTAAAACAGTTCTTTTCTTATATTCATCTATTATTTTCCTTATCTTTATCATATAATAGCACTTTACCTATACTGACTTACTTTAATCATATCATAAAACAAGTACCTTTGCCTCCCCAAATAAATTTCCCAAATAAACTCCAAATCTTGTAGGATTATGGATTATGTTTTACACATATTTTGATTTCCCTCAGAACAACTAGCACAGGTACAAAGTAAGTTTTTAGTAAACATGAATAGTCAAAACTTCAGATTTAGAAACAATCTATTCCCTTTCCATACATTAAATCAAGGGTCAGCAAATTATGGCTCACAGGTCATTTCTGGTCAGTTCTGGTCTGTTTTTGCATACAAAGTTTTATTGGTGCACACCTATTTATTTATATATTGTCTATGGCCCCTTATAGGCCACAATGTCAGAGTTGAGTAGCTGCAACAAAGTCTATATGCAAAGCCTAAAATAGTTACTCTCTGACCTTTTACAAAAAAAAAAAAAAAAAATTACTGAACGCTGCTCTAAATCGTTTTTACAGATGAGAGAACTCAGTTTCAGATAAGTGACTTGTCCAAATTTGTAGTTGAACCTGTTCACTAAACTTACCCCTGTCAGATAATTTGTCAACACCAAATTAAATGTTTGATGAAAATAATGCTAGTTTAGAATTTACAAAAGCAAATAAACATTAATATCACAATTGAAGATGGCTGTCGAAAGACCTTTATGGGCTTATGCTAACCAAAACCAAAACAGAAATAACATTTTTCTAAATTAAGATAGTATCGCCGGGGCGCCAGGGTGGCTAGGTCAGTTGGGCATCCTACTTTAGCTTGGGTCACAATTTTGCGGTCCGTGAGTTTGAGCCCCACATTGGGCTGTGCTGACAGCACGGAGCCTGGAGCCTGCTTCTGATTCTCTCTCTCTCTCTCTCTCTCTCTCTCAAAAATAAACATTAAAATTTTTAAAAATATAGTATCAGTTGGTAAAATTAAATAATCTATGTTGCTTGAACACATAGATATAGGTATACATGTGTGTGTGTATTTATTTATATATATCTTTGTGTGGATACATATATATATATGTAATATATATATAAACAAAAATTTACTATCAGAGAATATCATTAATTTTATTAAGAAATCCAACAAAAAAAGTCCAAGTATTACAGAAGATTTCTAAAAGATGTTGAAAATAATAACTGTCAAAAAACTGCTTTTAAAATGGACCAAGACAAAGTTAATTCAGCTAACCTAAACTCCTATCAGATTGCTATTCCTGTCAGACAAAGGAAATTTAGCACAGATATTTTCAGTAGTAAAAATGAATGGTATCCCCCCCAGGGCATACTCTAAAATACAATAATATAGACACTCTTGGCATAGAAATAAATTGTAGCTGGCAGTATAAAGGAGAAGCTGTACTTGATAAACCATATACAAGAAAAGGATCAAGCAGACAGGTGAATGAAATGTAACAAGTAAGTACTTAATAAAGGCTTATACAGATAATATGCCCCCCTATTACAAGTCACAGCTATTGTGTCTTCTCATTTTAGCAAAAGGTCATTTCATCCACTGAGACAACAAAGAGATGGAAGAAAAGCGAGAGAAGAACAAGTTAAATTAGAATTGGTCCGGAGCAAAGATCAGAACAGAATACATGTCTGGACACAGCCAAGGTGGAAAGGTAATCATGTACAGACAATTAACATTACACAGTATCCTATAAGCTTAGTTGCCTACAACACATGAATATCCACCTGCCCTTCCCTCATCAGGGCACAAACATATCAATACCCAGCTACTGGAGTCCTCTTCCCGTAGGGTTGCTCAAGACTGCTCGGATCTTGCCAAATGGAGGAAGCGTAATTACTCAGTCTTTGTCAACTCTTTCTCCTGAGAACTTTTTTTCCACTATCTTTCTACCAGAGATACTAGTGGACCTACTAGGTATTAGTGTTCTTCGACAAATGGCTGCTCCTATGCCTTCCTTCTTCAGTGGCTTCCCCCCTCAGGATTAAAAGTGGAATAGGTCGCTTTTAACACACTATTACCTTGAATACTTCTCTTGAAGAAGGCCTTACAGCCCTCACAGGACCATACTCCATAATGGTAGCCTGAGGCATAGTCATTGCATACTGCACAGTAGCGGGTCTCCTTGGCAGACTCCATGGCCATGCTTCCCTTATCACCAGTACTGGACAATCTCTCTCGGCCACTCTGGCGCCGATTATCTGAATTTGGCCTGGAAAAAAAAAAATAGGAGAAAATAAAAAACAGTGAATCTATTAACATTAGAAAAGCAAAACATGTACCCTCTTCCAAAGAATAAGAGGCTTGGGGGATGCAGAAGATCCACTTTATTCTGACATTTTGAAATAATGAATCATAATGTAAGCTAATCTTTCATTACCTCTTGCCAGCTGTTACAGCAAAAGGTGTTTGCCTATTATATTAACCTTGACGGGAAATTGTTTATTGCAAACTTGCTTAAAAAATGGACTGCCTACACCAGAATATATTATCTAGAAAATGACAAAATGAAATTAAGTGGTTTCTAATAGATTTATTCATTTTTTTCAGGGATTCAAAATTAATGCAGAACCATTAGAGACCAATGCTCATTCTAATTCTAGACACATTAAGAAGCCTTAGGAAATAGAGACAAAGTATAAAGCAGCTGGGGCATTTGAAACTCGAATGAACTGACGAACAACTCTGAACATGTATAGAAAGATAGCAATTCACATTTTCATGTCATTGTTACCATGTAACCCTTGATATCAATTTTTACAACTTGACTCTAATTTAAGGATGCCATTCGATATTCAATACTCCTTTTTAAGAATGCGTAGAATAAGGGGCGCCTGGGTGGCTCAGTAGGTTTAACATCTGACTTCGGCTCAGGTCATGATCTCATGCTTCATGGGTTTGAGCCCCACATCGGGCTCTATGCTGACAGCTCAGAGCCTGGAGCCTGCTTCAGATTCTGTGTCTCCCTCTCTATCTGCCCTTCCCCCACTCATGCTCTGTCTCTCTCAACAATAAATAAAACATTAAAAAAAAAAAGAATATGTAGAATGAGAAGAGCAGAAGAACACATGCAATTACTCCAACCTATAAAAATTTCACAGAGGAAACACACCTCAGAAAGAAATGTGAGAATGAACAGTTCTGGAAGAACCAAGGAAACGGAGAAGTAAAAAGTTTTAAAGAAGTAGAAAGCTTTCAGAAGGTAGATGGATTAATAGTGCCAAATGGGGCAGAGAAATCCAATAAAGCAAGGACTGATGAAATGAAGTGAGAGTTGACAAAGAGGAACCTCAGCAAGGAGTTTGGGCGGAAGAGTACAGCACAAGCCAAAAGCCAGTGGTAGAAACGTGAATGGAGTATGAGGAAATCAAAATGAGAGAAGGCCATTCCTTTGAGACTCTGGATGAGAGTGAGCAGAGACAGAGATGGGGTGGTCACTGAAGAATATAGGGATTAGGAGGATTTTTATTGGCCAACAGGGCAGAGAAGTAGGGGGAATCCATACTTCCTGCGTCTCTCAAACAAAGCAGTGTAGAAGCCAAAGGACTTTGAACCCCAGAGCCTGGGAGGAAAAGAGACTGAATCTACTAGGAAGAAAATGAGAAACTCGAAAAGAGATAGGTGGGTAACTGCGAACTGGGGGAGATAAAAAAAGGCCCCGTGGGCACGGAGGGGAGAGAACCCCTTCTGCGGAGAGACAAAGGGAAGAGAAAGAGCGGGTAGGGAAGTGCAGGACCGTAGCTGGCCAGGAGAAACACCTCGGATTGAGACTGAGAGGCATCTGATTCTAACTGCGGGGCTTTCTCTGGACTGGGGCGGGCTCCCTATTCGCACACCTGGGGAGGAGGGGCACCAGCCCTGGGTACCGTGGTAGGTCAGGGCTCAGTCCTCAGCTGGAGAAAGTGGTTCCCTCCCTGGAGGGCTGCGCGATAGCACAGAACCTGCCTGTGTCCGCCACCCTGCGCGCAAGTGGCTGGGCGAGAGCTCAGTCTGCAGGAGGAAAAGGCGGCCGTTTCCCTGGAGTGCCGTGGGAAAAGACAAAGCCTGCCTGCGTCTGCCACCCGGGGGCTACCGGGGAGGGCAGCGGCTCAGTCCACAGTAGGAGAAGGCAGTCCTCCCTGGAGCGTGGGGGGTGGGGGGGGCACAGACAAAACCAGCCCAGACCACATATCACGCACCGAGAGGCGCTTCCCCAGCGCCAGAGCGCGCGGAGCAGGACTTTGAATCCTAGCCAAGCGCAGGGTCAGGGGAGTTGGCTGAGCAAGAAAGAACCGCCCGGTCTGCGCCCGCGGTGTGAGGACGACTCAAACTGAGTCCAGCGGGTGGGCTCCGTGGAGAAGAGACTGAGGGATCACCATCCCCCCGCCCCCAACCAAGGCGGGGCCTCAGGGATCACTCCCCCGCCCATAGTGGAGGTGGGTCCACATTACGCCAAACCACGCCCCCTTGCGCTGGGTAACTGCGTAGCCACCAGATGGGCCCAGACCCTGCAGACGGCTACTCCCGACAAGCGGTGCGGCGTTGCCTGGATTAACTCTAGGTCAACTCTGGATGTATACATATATTCCCCCTTTCTCCTCCTTATGTCTTCCCTCCCCTAGGCTGGTTACTCTGGTTATTGGTCTCTCTAAACAGACATATTTAATCCATTGTCTTGATAACATGTTCTACACCTCCTTCTTTACACTCCTTTCTCTCTGGAATAATCAAGCCATAGAGTTTCTCTGTCTGGGTAACTTTATCTTCGTTTCATTTTCCCCACCTCCTTCTTTAATTTCCTTTCTCTCTCTCTCTGGATTAAGTCTTTTAGTCTCTCTGCCTAAATCAGTGTTTATTTTTTCTACCCCCCTCCATGCGTTTCTCTCCTTGTATGTGCTCTTCCATCAGCACCACCAACACCCTCTTTACTTGTAGTCAGTGTTTTTGGGTTTTCGTTTTTAGTCTTTAGTTTTTTGTTTGTGTTTATTTGTTTGTTTGTGTTATTCGTGTGTTTGCGTGTTTTTGTCTCCTGTTTGTCTGTTTTCCTTTATGGGGCTACTCCAAGGAACAAATCAAAGCACACCTGGTGGAGGGTCAGAAATATCACTATGAGTAGAGTAATAAAATAACCAAAGTCACAACAACAGAGAGCAAGTAACAATCTCCGAATAAACACCTCCTGAAGGGCCAGGCTCTGGACAGTGTATGACCCTCTTTTAATACAGCAGTGCTCACAGGTGCAGAGCACACAAACTTTTAAAACGCATAAGGGACAGAAAACTAGACAAAATGACGAAACAGAAGAATTCTCCTCAAGAGAAATTCCAGGAAGTAGCGACAGCTAGCGAATTGATCAAAACCGATTTCAGCGATATAACGGAACAAGAATTTAGAATAATAGTCATAAAATTAGTCGCCGGGCTTGAAAAAAGCATAGAGGACAGCAGAGAATCTATTGCTACAGAGATCAAGGGACTCAAAAATAGTCATGATGAATTTAAAAATGCTATAAATGAGGTGCAAAATAAATGGAGGTGGCCACTGCACAGATTGAAGAGACAGAGGAGAGAATAGGTGAATTAGAAGATAAAATTATGGGGAAAAAGGAAGCTGAGAAAAAGATTTAAAAAATCCAGGAGTACGAGGGGAGAATTAGAGAACTAAGTGATGGAATCAAACAGAACAATATCTGTATCATAGGAATTCCAGAAGAAGAAGAGAGAGAGAAAGGGCTGAAGGTGTACTTGAACAAATCATGGCTGAGAACTTCTCTGATCTGGGGAAGGAAACAGGCATTGAAATCCAAGAGGCACAGAGAACTCCCTTTAGACATAACTTGAATCGATCTTCTGCATGACATATCATAGTGAAACTGGCAAAATGCAAGGATAAAGAGAGAATTCTGAAAGCAGCTAGAAATAAATGGGCCTTAACGTACAAAGGTAGACACATAAGGGTAGTAGCAGACCTATCTACTGAAATTTGGCAGGCCAGAAAGGAATGGCAGGAAATCTTCAATGTGATAAACAGAAAAAATATGCAGCCAAGAATCCTTTACCTAAAAGCCCGTCATTCAGAATAGAAGGAGAGATAAAGGTTTTCCCAAACAAACAAAAACTGAAGGAATTCATCATCACTAAACCACCCCTACAAGAAATCCTAAGGGGCACTCTGTGACTAAAATGTTACAAGGACCACAAAGGACCAGAGACACCACTACAAGCATGAAAACTACAGAAATCACAAAGACTCTAAACCCATATCTTTCAATAATAACACTGAATGCAAATTGACTGCATGCTCCAATCAAAAGCCATAGGGTATCAGAATGGATAAAAAACAAACAAGACCCATCTATTTGCTGTCTATAAGAGACTCATTTCAGACCTGAGGACACCTTCAGATTGAAAGTGAGGGGATGGAGAACTGTCTGTCATGCTATTGGAAGTCAAAAGAAAGCTGGAGTAGCCATACTTATATCAGACAAACTAGACTGTAAATTAAAGGCTGTAAAAAGAGGTGAAGAAGGGCATTATATAATAATTACAGGATCTATCCATCAGGAAGAGCTAACAATTATAAATATCTATGCATCAAATTCAGAAGCCCCCAAAATATGTAAAACAATTCATCACAAACATAAGCAACCTTATTGACAAGAATGTGGTAATTGCAAGAGAACTTAATACTCCACTTACAATAATGGATAGAACATCTAGACAGAGAATAAAGAAACAAGGGCCCTAAATGATATATTGGGTCAGATGGACTTCACAGATATATTTAGAACTCTGCATCCCAAAGCAACAGAATATAATTTCTTCTCAAGTGCACATGGAACACTCTCCAAGATAGATCACATACTTGGTCACAAACAGCCCTTCATAAGTATAAAAGAATTGAGATCATACCATGCACACTTTCAGATCACAGTGCTATGAGACTTGAAATCAACCACAGGAAAAAGTCTGGAAAACTTCCAAAAGCATGGAGGTTAAAGAACATCCTACTAAAGAATGAATGGGTCAACCAGGCAATTAGAGAAGAAATTTGAAAAATAAATGGAAGCAAATGAAAATGAAAATACAACAATTCTATGCTTTGGGATACAGCGAAGGCAGTCCTGAGAGAAAAATATATTGCAATCCAGGCCTATCTCAAGAAACAATAAAAATCCCAAATACAAAATCTAACAGCACACCTGAAGGAAACAGAAGCAGAACAGCAAAGACACCCCAAACCCAGCAGAAGAAGAGAAATAATAAAGATCAGAGAAGAAATAAATAATATAGAATCTAAAAAAAACAGTAGAGAAGATCAATGAAACCCAGAGTTGGTTTTTTGAAAAAATAAAATTGATAACCCTCTAGCCAGGCTTCTCAAAAAGAAAAGGGAGATGACCCAAACAGATAAAATGATGAATGAAAATGGAATTATTACAACCAATCCCTCAGAAATACAAGCAATTATCAGGGAATACTATGAAAAATTATATGCCAACAAACTGGACAACCTGGAAGAAATGGACAAATTCCTAAGCACCCACACACTTCCAAAACTCAAACAGGAAGAAATAGAAAATTTTAACAGACCCATAACCAGTGAAGAAATTGAATCAGTTATCAAAAATCTCCCAACAAATAAGAGTCCAGGACCAGAAGACTTCCCTGGGGAATTCTACCAGACATTTGAAGCAGAGAAAATACCTATCCTTCTCAAGCTGTTCCAAAAAATAGAAAGGGAAGGAAAACTTACAGACTCATTCTATGAAGCCAGTATTACTTTGATTCCCAAACGAGACAGAGGCCCAGCAAAAAAAGAGAACTGCAGGCCAATATCCCTGATGAATATGGGTGCAAAAATTCTCAACAAGATACTAGCAAATCAAATTCAACGGCATATGAAAAGAATTATTCACCATGATCAAGTGGGACTCATTCCTGGGATGCAGGGCTGGTTCAATATTCACAAACCAATCAATGTGATACATCACATTAATAAAACAAAAGATAAGAACCATATGATCCTGTCAATCGATGCAGAAAAAGCATTTGGCAAAATTCAGCATCCTTTCTTAATAAAAACCCTCGAGAAAGTCGGGATAGAAGGAACATACTTAAACATCATAAAAGCCATTTATGAAAAGCCCACAGCTAGTATCATCCTCAATGGGGAAAAACCGAGAGCTTTCTCCCTGAAATCAGGAACACGACAGGGATGTCCACTCTCACCGCTGTTGTTTAACATAGTGTTGGAAGTTCTAGCATCAGCAATCAGACCACAAAAGGAAATCAAAGGCATCAAAATTGGCAAAGATGAAGTTAAGCTTTCACTTTTTGTAGATGACATGATATTATACATGGAAAACCCAACAGACTCCACCAAAAGTCTGCTAGAACTGATACATGAATTCAGCAAAGTCGCAGGATACAAAATCAATGTACAGAAATCAGTTGCATTCTTATACACTAATAATGAAGCAAGAGAAAGACAAATAAAGAAACTGATCCCATTCACAATTGCACCAAGAAGCATAAAATACCTAGGAATAAACCTAACCAAAGATGTAAAAGAACTGTATGCTGAAAACTATAGAAAGCTTATGAAGGAAATGGAAGAAGATATAAAGAAATGGAAAAACATTCCATGCTCATGGATTGGAAGAATAAATATTGTTAAAATGTCAATACTACCCAAAGCAATCTACACATTCAATGCAATCCCAATCAAAATTGCACCAGCATTCTTCTCAAAGCAGGAACAAGCAATCCTAAAATGTGTATGGAACCACAAAAGACCCTGAATAGCCAAAGTAATATTGAAGAAGAAGACCAAAGCAGGAGGCATCACAATCCCAGACTTTAGCCTCTACTACAAAGCTGTAATCATCAAGACAGCATGGTATTGGCACAAAAACAGACACATAGACCAGTGGAATAGAATAGAGACTCCAGAATTGACCCACAAAAGTATGGCCAACTAATCTTTGACAAAGCAGAGAAGAATATCAAATGGAAAAAGACAGTCTCTTTAACAAATGGTGCTGGGAGAACTGAACAGCAACATGCAGAAGAATGAAACTAGACCACTTACTTACACCATTCACAAAGATAAACTCAAAATGGATGAAGGACCTGAATGTGAGACAGGAAACCATCAAAACCCTAGAGAAGAAAGCAGGAAAAAACCTCTCTAACCTCAGCGGCAGCAATTTCTTTCTTGACACATCTCCAAAGGCAAGAGAATTAAGCAAAAATGAACTATTGGGACCTCATGAAGATAAAATGCTTCTGCACTGCAAAGGAAACAACCAACAAAACTAAAAGGCAATCGACAGAATGGGAAAAGATATTCTGCAAATGACATATCAGACAAAGGGCTAGTATCCAAAATCTATAAAGAACTCACCAAACTCCACACCCGAAAAACAAATAATCCAGTGAAGAAATGGGTAGAAGACATGAATAGACACTTTTCTAAAGAAGACATCCAGATGGCCAACAGGCACATGAAAAGATGCTCAACGTCGCTCCTCATCAGGGAAATTCAAATCAAAACCACACTGAGATATCACCTCACGCCAGTCAGAGTGGGTCAAATGAACAAATCAGGAGACTATAGATGCTGGAGAGGATGTGGAGAAACGGGAACCCTCTTGCACTGTTGGTGGGAATGCAAACTGGTGCAGCCACTCTGGAAAACAGTGTGGAGATTCCTCAAAAAATTAAAAATAGATCTACCCTATGACCCAGCAGTAGCACTGCTAGGAATTCACCCAAGGGATACAGGAATGCTGATGCATAGGGGCACTTGTACCCCAATGTTTATAGCAGCACTTTCAACAACAGCCAAACTATGGAAAGAGCCTAAATGTCCATCAATGGATGAATGGGTAAAGAAGATGTGGTTTATATATACAATGGAATACTACTTGGCAATGAGAAATAATGAAATACGGCCTTTGTAGCAATGTGGATGGAGCTGGAGAGTGTTATGCTAAGTGAAAAAGTCAGGCAGAGAAAGACAGATACCATATGTTTTCACTCATATGTGGATCCTGAGAAACTCAACAGAAGATCAGGGAGGAGGGGAAGGCAAAAAAAAAAAAAAGTTACAGAGAGGGAAGGAGGCAAAACATAAGAGACTCTTAAATACTGAGAACAAACTGAGGGTTGAGAGGGGGTGGGGGGGAGGGGAAAGTGGGTGATGGACATTGAGGGGGGCACCTGTTGGGATGAGCACTGGGTGTTGTATGGAAACCAATTTGACAATAAATTTCATATAAAAAATAAATTAAAAAAAAGAATATAGGGGTTAAAAAGGATTTTCAGAATGGAAGAAGCTTGAGGAAGCCTCATCTAGACTGAAGGGCAATAGGTAGTAGAAAGGGAATCGCTCGGAGTACAGAGAAGGGAAAAACAACAAGGTCAAGGGAAGTACAGCAGTTGGGATTAATGATACAGAAGGAACAGCCTCAACAAAGACACCTTGAAGAAGACAGGGAGAAAAGAAGAAAAGGGGCAGATGAGACAAAGTTTGCATCTCTCATTTAACCTGGTATAGGATCAGAACTTACATCAATCCAGGATTTACTAGGCATGTGCAATTGAATAAAGCCTGTGTAAGAGAATCAAGGGTATATGGTCAGAGCCCAGCACAGTGCCTGCTATGTAGTTGGCACTCAGTAATACATTAAAAGGAATTCATAGAATGTTTCAGTGTACAGGAAAAATGAAAGGTAGAAACATAGTGAAAGGATAGATGGAGTGAAGGCTCCTATAAGATATATAAAAGAAAGAAAGAAAGAAAGAAAGAAAGAAAGAAAGAAAGAAAGAAAAGAAAGAAAAAGAAAAGAAAAGAGAAAAGAAAAGAAAAGAAGAAAGGAAGGAAGGGAAAGGAAAGGAAAGGAAAGGAAAAGGAAAAGGAAAAGAAGAGAAGAGAAAAGAAAAGAAAAGAAAAGAAAAGAAAAGAAAAAGAAAAGAGAAACCTAGTATGAAATAAAGTGAATTGAAGATAAGTTTCCATGTTCTCTGATTAAAGAAACCCATGCTTCCTGCTTCCATTCCCCACCCAAAGAACCAGACCACACTGACTTTTTCAGTGATCCTCCCCTTCACAAGCCCTGTCTTCCCTTTTAGCTCAAATTGTATTACCCTTCCTTGACCTGATCACTCATTAATACTGTCCACAGTTTCATGGCAGTGCCTCTCAAACAACACTTGCCATAATACTCACAAAATACCGGCTCATGTTGAGTGCGTTTGACTTGGCCTATTTTTTCCATTCGAAATGACAAAGCTCTTAGTTTGACAGCCTCAAATGGAAGTTCTTTATTTTTTAATATCTTTAGAGAGGACCGGCTTGCAGTTTTCAATTCTAGTTCATATTCTTTTGCCCATCTCCTTCCATTTCATCATGATGCTGTTGAACTCCCCCCCCCACACCCCCAATCAACCTCAAACCTTTGTACTGTTTGTTTACTAACATCTTATGCATGATTCAAGTCAGTCGGAGGCAGCTGTGAATATTTAACTACAGAAGCTTAGTGCCTTTGGGGGGCAGTGTGGTTGGCAAGAATGACACTGACAGATTCAGTGCCTTATAAATCTTCAGTCTTGCAGCCTCAATCCCTAGCTCAGTGCCCAGCACACAGCAGGCATGCCGTACATGTTCGTGGAATGAAGGAAGGAAGGAAGGAGTGAATATAAGAAGTTCAAAGTACCAAGCACCCTCCACCCATCCCTGCATAATAAACTACTGCAAACTTAAAAACTGTGGTAGGATAAATATAACATAAAATTGGCCATCTAATTTTTTACTGTAGAGTTCAGTCATGTTTAGTTATTCACCCTAGTGTGTAACCAATTTCCAGAATTTTTCCATCTCACAAAACTGAAACTCCACACCCATTAAACGACTCCCATTTCCTCCTCCCCCCAGGCCCTGACAACCATCATTCTGCTTTTTTTTTTTTTAAGTTTATTTATTTATTTTGAGACACAGAGAGGGAGAGCACATGCACGCAGAAAGAGAGGAAGACAGAATCCCAAGCAGGCTCCAAGCTGCGATCCTGGAGCCTGATGTGAGGCTCAATCCCACGAACTGTAAGATCATGACCTGAGCCAAAATCAAGAGTCGTACACTTAACCAACTGAGCCACCCAGATGCCCCAACTACTTTCAACCTTGCACTTGACTGTTCTAGATAATTCATATAAGTGGATTCATATAGCAGTTATCTTATTGTAAATGGTTTATTTCACTTAGCATAATGTTCTCAAGGTTCATCCATGTCATAGTATGTGTCACAATTTCCTTTCTGTTTTAGGCTGAACAGTATTCCATTGTTATGTATATACTATACTTTTTTATCCATTCATCCACCAATGGACATCTGGACTGCTTCCATATTTTAAATAATGCTGCTATGAACATGGATATTCAAATATCTCTGTGAAAGCCCGTTGTCAATTTTCTTGGATATACACTACTATTTTACTTTCCCGCCAACAATGCACAAGCGTTCCAATTTCCCATAATCCTTCCCAACATTTGTGGGGTTTTCTTCCTGTTTTGTTTTGTTTGATAGTAGACATCCGAACAGGTGTGAGGTGATCACTGCATTTTAAGGTCACCTCTCTTACCAACCACTCCTAACTCCACCCCTGGATAACTTATGCCTGTTCAGAACTCAATAGCAGATTTTTCTTTACTTCTCTTCTGCTACTTGCAATATTCTTACTCTCTGAGTTGTACATTCAGTGTGTCCCCATTGCTGCTACGTTCCTTGTGTCTTATTCATCTTTGAAACCCTGACAGTTTATAGCATAAGACTGTTTACAGCGTAAGTGCCTCCTCATGCAGAAGAGAGACTCAATAAATATTGGTATCAAATGAATTAATCAATGACTGAATCAATTAAGTGATCATTTTCACAACATAAATGGAATATGCAAATGTTTTTAACAGTAATGGTAAAAAAGGTAATAGCAAGAGCTCATTTCCCCAGATCTAGCAGAGATGTATGCAGTCAGCAAAATGCCTTTCATCTACACTTTGAGATGTCCCCGGAATACTGAAAATCCACTGCAGACATAGGGCATAAAACTAGAAGGCCTCCAAACATAAGAGAGGAAATTACACAGCTATATTTTCTCTCCATAAAGGCACTTTTTTATCCAACTTGGAAATTCATGTATGTAACACTAGCAGTTATCATTTGGCCCAGGCCTGCTCTACGAATGCTCCTAAACGGGGCTGTCATGAAAAATATAATCCAGATCCACCTAAAAGGCAAGTGAGATCTTCTCACAGGCTGCAAAGTCATGTGGTGCCTTGAAATATGTTCTGGTTTTCTTGAGTATCCATTAGGCAAAGGTAATTCAGCCCTACTGCCTCCAGACAGAGATCTGTGTCCCCAGAACGCAGACTAACTTGGCCTAATCATCTGCAGTGGAAAGGAACAGAGTGGGAGGCATCTGTGCCTGGATTCAGACCAAGCCACAACAGGAGGCCAGGCACCAACCTGAGAAGAGGCTTTAGAAACCCTAACCCAGCCCTTATCTCTTTATTCTACGTGAAGATTTAACTAATTCTTTAGCCAGATCTCTAAAGCATCTCTCTCTCTCTCTGTAAAATTCTTATCCCTTTCTCACTGAATTGTCACCAACCTTCTATAGTTTCTCATCTTGGGCACTTTCTCATAAGACTCGGGTAAGCAGTTGACTAGTTTGCCAGGTTAGATGTTCTTCAGCCTTACAGGTATGTTTAGAGATTCTCTGAAAGCAAGACAGAAACTTCAGTGAAAAATGGAGGGATGTTTTGTCAGTAACTTAACACACAGCAACTCTGAGGCACACAAGTGCTAAAGAATAGAGTGATGGCAGAGAAAAGAAAGGCAGAAGCATGAGAGATCAAATAATAAGAGGCAACACCCTGCACCTCCAGGAACTGAAAACTCAACTGACTAGATTCAGTTCCAATTTCATTACATCCATTGACTACTAAATATTTCCCAATGGATGCCCCACCAATATTACATATTCAATATGATTAAGAGAAAAAGTCTGAAGGCATTCATATCGGGTCCAGAGAGTGGACTCTCTTGGACCAAGAAAGAATGGAGCATAATAAAAAGCATTTATCCAGAAGATTTTCATTAATCAAAGGAAAAGTTTAAAGCTCAGTGTAATCAAAAACTGTTGGTTTTCCAACCATAAGTCATGGTACCAGCCACCCAAAAGCATTATTCCCCTGCTGAGTCAAGCATTTTTAAAAATTTTTACAGCTTGGTTTCTAGAAGAAATGTTTTGCAAAGCTAAATTAAAAGAACCAACAGAGGGACACCTGGGTGGCTCGGTCGGTTGAGCGACTGACTTCGGCTCAGGTCATGGTCTCACGGTTTGTGAGTTGGAGCCCTGGTCAGGCTCTGTGCGGACAGATCAGAGCCTGGAGCCTGCTTCTGATTCTGTGTCTCCCTCTCTCTCTGACCCTCCCGCACTTATGCTCTGTCTCTCTCTGTCTCAGAAATAAACATTAAAAACAATTAAAAAAGAACCAACACAGATATCCATTCCCTAGAGATGTGGGATAAGTAAGTGCCAGTGGGATAACCTCATGAGGCTCAGATCCCCATATCAAGTTCCCAAAGTTATGTGCACTCATAGTGCCTTACACTTTTTCTTGATGGCACTTACCACAATTTCCAATCCTACATTTGAGTGGTTATTGACAAATATATGCTCCCCCTAATGAACAGTAAATTCCCTGAAGGCAGGGATCATGTCTCATTTGCTCCCAATTTTAACTGACACATATTAGGTCCTTAATAAACATTTTGCTAAATGTACCTCTTCCATCTAATCCATCACCAAATTGTGTCAGTTGTTTCTCCAAAACACTATGCCCATCCTCCTTTGCATTCCTTGTTTTCATCATTCTTGCTTAAAAAATAAATAACCCTACATCTGAATTATTAAAAGCAGTCTCCTGCCTCCCACAAGTCCTCAAACTCATCCTGCCAGCCGCTGTCAAAATAATGGTCACAAAATACAACTTTTATCTTTCAATAACTTCTCATTACATAGATCTGTGGGTCATTACTTTTTTATTTTTTTTTTTTTTTTTTGCCGGGGGAGGGTAATCAGGGACCTATTTGACAATACAATGAAGACTCTGAAACTGTCTTTTCTAAAAACCACATATAAACAAACCCTCAAACTTCTGCCTATAATTCTAGAGAAATTATAAACCTGGAAAAGAATATTTAAAAATCATCAACATACAGAACTAAGCCCAAATTCTTGAATTCCCTGCTCCAACCAGTATTGGTCTCTCTGTAGGTCCCTAAGCAAACTTTTATCAACTCCACCTCTGAAAGATTGTTCACACAGCATTCCCTACAGTCTCTGCTTCCCATCATCCATACACATCTCATCTGTCATAGAAAACCAGGCTTTAACTCCCCTATCGTCCATAACTTTTATGAGTATTCCAACTCACACTGGTTCAACTTTGAACTTCTACAGCACTTAAAGTCTTCACCACTTCTCTTGACACTTATAATCTCTCTGACAACTACTCTACTTCTATTTCCTCTGCAATATTTTCTTCCTCTACCAGGCTCCTAAATGACAATGTTCCTCAGGTTCCTGCCCTCAGCCCTCTGTCATCCTTCGCTGACATTTTCTCTTTGTGGGAATCTTAGCTATGTGTGTGGCCACACCCAACTGCCATCCCATATCCCTCTCCTGGACTTCAGATGTCGATTACACACTTTGCAGCTCCTCTTGAATGACCCAAAGAAACCTCAAACTTAATGTGCACAAAATTAAACTCAGTATCTTTTCCAAAAAGCCTGCTTCTATTCCTGCATTCCCATTTTGGCCCCATGGTTCTAGGATCCAACCAAGGCATTCAAGCATACCACTCCCTCCACCTGGCCCCTGAATAATTCCTATTTATCCTGCAGCCATAGCTTGAACTTAATTTCCTCCAGGGAGTTTTGTTGACTTTCAGGACCTAGGCTATATGCACCCTGGACTCTCCATAGTGGAGTAGCCATCTTTTCACTCCCTGTGATACTGTGATTTATAACAAGAAATATGTATTTGGTCTTTGTCCTGCTTCTTGCACAGAGTTTCTAAAACCCTTGGAAATTCCTAACTGATGAGAGCAACAAAGGTGTCTTTTGTATGTTAATGAGGTGACTTTTGGACCCCACTTAAGGATGAGGGCTGTTGCCAGGGAAACCATCTTGAATAGAGGGTTGGAACTTTCAGTCCCCTGCCACCCATCCACCACCCACAGGGAAAGGAGGGAGCTGGAGGTTGAATCAATTACCACTGGTTGATGATTTAATCAACTATGCTTATGTAATAAACCCTCCATAAAAACCCAAAAGGACCTGGTTCAGAGAGCTTCCCGGTTGGTGGCCATATGGAGTTGCTGAGAAAAGGGCGCACCTAGAGAAGGCATGGAAGCTTCATGTCCTTTCCCCGTGCCTTACCCTAAGCATCTCTTCTGCCTAGCTACTCCTGACTTCTATCCTTTTATAATAAACTGGTGATCTAGTAAGTAAAATGTTTCTCTGACTTCTGTGAGCCACTCTCCATATTAATCAAACCCAACAAGGGGTTTGTTGGAACCTCTGATTTATAGCTAGTTAGTCAGGTAACAACCTGGGCTTGTGATTGGCATCTGAAGTAGGGACCATCTTATAGGACTGAGCCCTTAACCTGTAGGGTCTGATGCTATCTCCAGGTAGGTAGTGTCAGAATTGAGTTAAATGCTTGGTGGTATGTTAAACACACACACACACACACACACACACACACACACACACACACACACGAGTCAAAGTCACACTCCCCCATTTAAAACCCTTGGCAGCTTCTCACCACATCAAGGAAAGAATTCAAAAACTCAGCACGATCAGTGTCCTGCCTGTCACTCCAACCAGGACTCCTCACACTCCTTCCCTGAACCCCGAGTTCCAAGAGCTGAGTCATGGCTGCTCCCAGAAACACCGAGCACCTCCAAGCTCTGAGTCCTCCCTGACTTGCTCCCGACTCCATGCAGTTCGTCACCTTATCAAATGCCTTTTCTGACCTGCTGAAGTAGCCTTTGTATTATTTCCACCCTCTTATACCCATTTCTTTATTCCTTATAGCACTAATTACTACCTACCATACCAAATTTTAACTTATTATGTGTCTTCCCCACTGAAATGTAAGCTTCATTCCCCAGCACCTTGAAGAGAGCCTAGTATAGAAACAATGGTTGGAAAAGTGCATAAATAAATGTTGACGCTATGAATCAGCATCTTGTTATGCTCTATTTAATTATCTATCTTACCCCATGCACCATAACCTACACTACAGCAGGGACCGTGGACACCTTACGTACTATGCCACCCAGCTTATGCTTAGCAGCCTGACACACGGTAAAGTGATTAATCAGTATTTGCCATCTGGATGAATGCATGGACATGGTGAAAATATTCCGAACTCCACACCTACACACTCCCATGTCACAAACCTGTCCTCCACACTACAGCAAGAGTGATGGCTCTACCCTGAAAAATGGACCCCTATTTGAAATCCTTCATGAATCCTCAACATCTATGATACGCCTTCTTAGTCTTCTTTGGATGGTGGGCTCCAAGAAAATACCCTACTTACAGAAACACAGATTTTGCTTATAATCTTATGGTACTCATTGGCCTCTGAAGTCCATGAAAGGTCTCCCCAAAAGACGTCAGGCCAAAACCTCCCAGCCTACAGGAGAAATGCAGACTCCATAGCACAGCCATTGTGACCTTGTCACTGTCCCATCTCCAGCCCTATCCCCTCTGTGATAGTTAATTTTATGTGTTACCTTTCTCTGACCAAGCTAGTATATCTCTGGACTTTTGCCTTCTATCTTGGCCAAAAGGCAAAATCCCCTGAGTGAAAATGCCCACTCAGGTAGCAGCCACTGAATTTCTAAATAGAATCAACATGTGCTCCTAGAATATCACATATATAACTATTCTGGAATGGCCATCATCATCGTATGTGTTCACTGTGAATCTCCAGGAAAGAGATCCTATTACAGTCACCTTCACTTCCCAGTTTCCAGCAAACTACTGACAAATAGTATGCATTTGATAGTCAATTAGGGAATGGGTAAAATTATATGTCCCAAACTATGTGTCTTGCTTCTCCACTAGGCTATAAGGTTTTTAAAAGTATGGAAACTATATATTGTTTTACTTTTTTTTAACATTTTTTTTTGAGAGAGAGAGAGAGCTCAAGTGGGGGAGGAGAGAGAGGGAGACACAGAATCTGAAGCAGGCTTCAGGCTCTGAGCTGTCAGCACAGAGCCCCATGGTGGGCCTCGAACTCACAAACCTCAAGATCATGACCTGAGCTGAAGTCAGATGCTTAACCAACTGAGCCACCCAGGGACCTGTGGAAACTGTATTTTAAATATTTTTTATCATCACCAAAACATCTGGTATGGTATCTTGCACAAAGAATGTATCTAATAAATACTTACTGAATACATTAATTAACAAAGAATTAAGAACAACTTTGTAAGAGGTGTAGTTGAATCTGTTACAATAATAGAATGCTGTATCAAGATGAGAAGCCAATTTTTGATGCCTGTGTGTGTACCAACACACATAGCATCTGAGAGTGGGTTCTTGTGTACTTCTCTCTGCTTTAAATATAAATATGAATATGAATGAGCATACATTACTAGTGGTTTGTGCCTAAGATCAGAATGTACCTGTAGGTATTTCCACTATCTATGAAAATTTGGATTTTAATATAATCTCTACTTATTTTCCATGGCAGTAAATAAATATTCGTTTAAAAAATGGACAAGTTGATCTAAAATGGTAGAGTCTGGAAAGGAAAAATCCTCAGTCTTATTTTTAGAAAAGCTCAAGTTAACGGAGTCCTGGGCTAGGTTTGGGTAACCCATTAAGCCATGTCATAGGTATTTTCTGGGCAAGTGTCTTAAGCAATTTGGAAGTATTTTAAGCAAGCTACAAATTATTTTCTGGATGACAAAAATAGGTCCTTCCAACTTTTGGAAATCAAAGACTCTAGTCCCTTGACGCTGTTCCTCTGAAAACTTCACCTCTTGCCTCATGTTATTCATTTAATGAGTGTAATTTTTGTTTGTATTTATTGTGTCTTCTAGTTAATAATCAGAGGCAGCTGATATTCTTCCCTACAAGCTAAAAAAAGAAAACTTCTTCCAAAAAATGACTGGTGATACATATAGTTCAATGCAGCTCCAGGAAATGAGTGAGGGAGAGAGTTGTAGCTGCCATCTCAGCTTCTGTCCCAAGTTCAAACCACACCCTGGATTCTGGAAGACCAGCACAACCTTACTCATTAGAGCAAGATAAGAGGAGCCTGGGGAAAAGGCAAGCAAAGTTTCACACTACAGCAATGGCTGTGGCTGCACTACTTTTAGTGCCTTACATGTAATGAATTACCTTAGCCCTCAAACTACCACAAGCAGTACTATTATAACTGCAGTTGTTTTAGGAATGAGGTGACCAAGGTACAGAGAGATCAGGTAACTCAGCAAAGTCATATACAGTCAGGCAACAGTGGAGTCAAAGAATCAGGCAGCCTGATCCCAGAGCCTGGACTCCCACCAGAGAATGGAATCCTTGGCAACTCCACCCAAAGGCAGCAAGAGCCAAGGACAGAATGTGTCACATGCTCTGGGAACAAAATCATTACCTCAGATATCATCCCTAATCTCATAAGTAATAATCCCATTTGAAATTGCCCACAATTATGTATTACAATGCCAATAATCCTTTTTTAAGGGAAAAAAGTTAATTCAATTTTTAGTAAAAGGTTGAGAATTCCATTGAGTTCCATGAAAACAGAGTTAATGGAGCTGATAGCCATACAAGAGAATAGTGTGGTGAAAGTTTGAATATTTCCTTAACATATTACAGAAAATACTTATTTTAACTCATAAACAAATGAAAAACGATGTGTTGTTAATGTTTCATATATAAGAGTTCTGAAATTCTTTATGCACAAAGAACATTAACATTTCACCATTCAAAATGTAAGGCTCTCTCTAAAATGTCAAGAGGTTTTCCCACTCACTTAAGAAAAATATCGTCACCCCCAAATACAAGCAAGTGTTGATTTTCCACACTAATAGGAAACAAGAATAGCCTGGCATAAAGTTCCCCTAAAACCCCCATTTAGTCAATATCTTTTTATCTGTTCTCTGTTACTAATGTGTAACCAAATGACCTGATTTGAGTTTCCTCACCTCTCCTTTTTCTATTCACACCAACCTGTTGCAAGTGCTAATGAACGGTGAGGACAGGAAGCCCAAAGTGAGATGCAAGAAACAAGGATAACACAAAGGAGGGAAGTCAAGAGAGAGCTGTGGTTTGACACCACACCTTCTAGAAACAAGTCTGATTTCCAGCCTAATTTCCACAGAAAATGTGACATATGTTACGGTAACAATTACCTACGCATACACAGTAATACTATTCATTCATTCATTCAACAGCTTTGCAGAAGCATCTATTTAATGCCAACCAGGGAGTGTACTAGGACAAAGGACAGCTACAAAAGGAGGAGGGGAGAGAGGAGGAGCATGAAGAGAGGGAAACAGAAGGAAGACGAGAATAGCCTCTGCCCTTGGAAAGCAGATTAAGCAAGGAAACAGACTTGGGCCTCTGGGAAAAGGCCCTACAAGCCCAGAACTCCAAATACCAAAAACAGTCCAGTCCAACACTGGCCTCTGGTCGCCTTTGGAGTAGGATCCATAAATCATTCCATTTATGATTCTATCCAAGAGATAGGAACAATATGTCATCACATAAAAAGTCCACACAAACAGGTCCAGAGTTGCAAATGGAAATTTTTACGTACAAAAATCATTTGAGGAATCTGCATGTCATTAAAGATCACATTGAGACAAATATAATACACTTCAGGAAAATAAGGGAGTGTTAAAAAAGAAAACCACAGGCCCGAAATGGCATCACTTAGGTTAAAGCCTGGAGTCTGTAAACCAGGGCTTAAATATCTGACCTAACTGCATCTTCACCCTCTCCTAAGTCCTAACCTAAGTCCTAACCTATCAAGGGATTTTCTGATAAGCACCAATTAGGTACTCTGTCTCCAAGGAAGATGAGGTAATCTGCATAACAAGACCCCCTGCATGCCCTTTAAGAGGAGATCTTACCTGAAACAATCGCTCCTTTTCTTTGCTTATAACTCTTGCCCCACCCTCCTTCCTAGAAAACCTTTCATTTTGTACGTCTGGGGAGCATCCCTCTCTTTGCTAGAAGAGATACACACAGCCTGATTCATGAACCATTTAATAAAGCCAACTTAATCTTCAAATATACTCGGTTGAATTTTGTTTTTTAACAAGAGGCAGAGTGCTGTGGTAGAAAAGTTCTAGACTGAATCAGAATTCCTGGGTTCTAGACAAAAGGCTGCCAATCACAGCTGCATGGCTGAAACAGGTCACCCAACCTCTCTGGTTTCAGCTGCTTCTCTGGAAAATAAGAAACCCCAACTACGTTTTCTAAATTCCTTTCCAGCTCTCTGATTGTATGACCGTGATTCTGCCCTGCGCCTCTGACCAACATCCATCTGTAGCTAACTAGAATGTCTTCAATGGATCCCATGAGTGCACACACCACTTAACAAAACTCTTTCCCAAGAGTCATCAAATGTGTACAGAAGAGTTGGGGAGAGGGGGTAGCACCACATTTCGGTCTGCTCAGCACCCCCTCCTGTGACGGATCAAAAATGACAAACACCTACCCCATCACAGGGAGCTGTCAGTGTTGGCCATCGTGTTTCGAACCACTACCATGATTTACCCAGAAAGAAGTCACTTCTCTAATATGGAGACATGAGAAATAGGAGGAAAAAGAAAAAACTGGAGGGGAAGGACAACAAGAAATGCAGAGACAAATAAAAGAGGGAAAACAGCTCTGTATATTTAACATTTTCTTAGTTCATTAAACTCCATCAACAATGCTTCAAGTGGGAACCCGAATAGAAAAAAAAACTCAGCTGAGATATCAAAGGCAGCAAAATCCATCTGCTGTGGCCCTGCCCGGACTAGCAGGCATTTCTGGAAAGAGTTCCAAAGCAAATGAATGATTCTGGAATGAGAGACAATTTAGATATGGTTTAACATGAACAGAGGTTCTTTTGCACGGAATGACTGCATCAAATTCTTAAGCATAATCAGTGACCAGGGTTGTAACCCTTCTGGAAAGGTACTAAGGGCTCTCTTCGATGTGGAAGTGAAAACTGAATCTTCAGGATTACTCTTCTTTGATCTTCCAATCCACCCAAAGGAAGCAAGCTGAAAGAGCCGCCCATCCTTTTGCTGATTTCTAAGAAGATACAGTAGATCACTCATGATGTAACAATGACCACGGCTGCAGGTTGTATCATCCAGAGACACCAGGAAGCTGTGAGATGCACATAGACCCACACACCATACAGATCTCATGGCAAAAGAAGACCGGGTTGGTGTGTGTGTGTGATATGCCCTTTCAGGGACCACATGTTTCAGGGAGTTCTGATATGCTATTACTATCTCTTTGACTAAGGGTAACATCTGCAAGGTGCTCTCTGGAAGCCTCATACGTTTTCGCCATAAGCATCTTTGCCACAAGCATTTTCACCACGTAACTCATTCCCCATAAGGACATAATGAAACATGAAAAGTAAGTAACAAGTTAAAAAGACTTGATTGCAAATACAAAATATTTGAGCACACTCAAAATGTATAGTGCAGATTTATACCAACACTGTGCAAATAACTGATTTTATTTTGTGGACTATACCTAAGCACTTGTCTTTAAAGTCTTTTGAAGACTTTTTTTTTTTTTGCTTGTTGATTCATCTCCTCATTGCACTTTTTTTTTTTGCTAAAATTCCCTCCTTCGTTAAGAGAGACATCAGTTTCCCAACACAAAGATGCATCTTTGTATAACATTGTGAAAGCCTTCTGCACTACTATTCATTTTTGGCTTA
Organism: Lynx rufus; assembly: GCF_022079265.1. Taxonomy (NCBI): domain Eukaryota; kingdom Metazoa; phylum Chordata; class Mammalia; order Carnivora; family Felidae; genus Lynx; species Lynx rufus. Next base: position 9,301,255 of record NW_025814878.1, read on the forward strand.
TGTCACATGTTCATTAAGATATTCCAAAACGCTACCGGAAACGTGTGTTCAAAATTCTGCACCACTATATAGACCATAATGAGGTCTGAAATTTATGTAATAAAAAATGAGAGCACTGTGTCAACAGAGACAGGAAACCAGACTGTCGATCAAACCAAACTATCAATCCGTTATTTTTTTTTTCTTTTATCTTTTATGGCAAAACTGCTTCACAGCCGATTATGCACTGAAAATGTTTGCAGCCAAAATGCTTGCAGCAAAGATGCTTACAGTGAAAGTACTTAGAACCCTCTGGAACACCTCGGTCTCTTTCTCCAGACTCACCACCTGTTGCTCCTTTGCCCACCTTCCAGCAACAAATATGTGCCAATTACTTCCCCACCTGCCATACCTTTGCTCCCGTCACACCTTTGCTCACATTGTTTCCTACCAAGAATACCCTTACCCAGCCTGGTGAGCCTAAAGAAATCCTAATCATATCCAGACTCAGCCTCTCCATTCTGCTACTTCTGTACATCATGCCCACATCTTCTCAGCCCTCCCTAACACTGCGTGGCAATAAATGGTTACACAGGTTGTGTGCCTGTTAGACTATGAAATCCCTGTGAGCAACATCCAATATATAGGAGGCAGCCAATAAATCTTTTGAATATACTTAAATGGAATTCAACTCAGTGAATTATATTCGACTGGTTTCACGATATCCACAAAATAACTAGAAATACCTTAAGAGGTGAGCAAATCAGGCCTGATTTTGTGTTCAAGTGCCTGCCCAAACTTCCCACAGACAAGAACAGATCACAGAGCAAAAGAAATATCAAGTTTGGAAAAGTCGCTTCCGGTTTGCCAGGAACTGGCAGTTTGACCTGAGAATAAATTCCTCATCGTGTAAGTAACAATGCCATTTCTCCTCATTTGAAAATAGGAATAACACTATTTTCCGTAGCTGAAGAATTAATGGCATTGGATAATGTTTGCGAAAAAAACCCCTAAAAATCCTGAAGCCAGATACTGGTGTTAATCTATAAACCTATTTTAAAGTAAGCATACAGGGGCGCCTGGGTGGCGCAGTCGGTTAAGCGTCCGACTTCAGCCAGGTCACGATCTCGCGGTCCGTGAGTTCGAGCCCCGCGTCAGGCTCTGGGCTGATGGCTCAGAACCTGGAGCCTGTTTCCGATTCTGTGTCTCTCTCTCTCTCTGCCCCTCCCCCATTCATGCTCTGTCTCTCTCTGTCCCAAAAAATAAATAAACGTTGAAAAAAAAAAATTAAAAAAAAAAATAATAAAGTAAGCATACAGTAGTCTCACAATAAGTTGTGCAAGAGTGAAGGGTATTTTAAGTACTATGCAAATCTTGACCCTTCTTTCACATGCTGTATGAAAACTACCAGAAAACCTCATCTGCTCCACCTTCAAAATACCTACCAGTTCAAATTCTTGACATTTCAAGAAATAGTGTTAATTTTTAAAAATCAATTTGTGTGGTTGTGTTTTTTAAATAGTCATTATCTTTTAGAAATGCATACAGAGGGGCGCCTGGGTGGCGCAGTCGGTTAAGCGTCCGACTTCAGCCAGGTCACGATCTCACGGTCCGTGAGTTCGAGCCCCGCGTCAGGCTCTGGGCTGATGGCTCAGAGCCTGGAGCCTGTTTCCGATTCTGTGTCTCCCTCTCTCTCTGCCCCTCCCCCGTTCATGCTCTGTCTCTCTCTGTCCCAAAAATAAATAAATGTTTAAAAAAAAAAAAAAAAAGAAATGCATACAGAAATATTTACAAATAAAATATAACTGTCAAAACTGGGTATTGAGTACATGAAGGACCATTATATTATTCCATTCCTGTAAGTATTTGAAAACGTGCAAAATAAAAAGATCAGTTATTCCTCTTTCCAAACCCTCTTTTGGCTCCCCAGCTCATTGAGTAAAAGCCAGAATCCTGACAATGGCCTACAGAGACTCTACTCACTCTGACCACCAGAGTCCTCTCGTACTCACCTCCAGCTTCTTATTCTATTCCAATCATCCCGGCCTCTCCAATTTTTACACACCAGGCATGCTCCTGCCTCAGGGCCTTTTCACTGCTATGATCTCAGCTTGAAATGCTTTTCACTGGGATATCCTTTTGGTACCATTCCCTTCCCTATTTCAAATCTTTGCTTCAGTGTCACCTTCACAATGGAACCTTTACTGCTTTGTCCGATTTTTTTACCGGTCTATTCTCAGTGCCTAGAACAGTGCCTGACATACAGTAGTTGGTCAATGAATATTTGTTGAATGAACAAATGAATGAATGAATGAATGAGCAAACTGGGTTAGCCATCCAGTGAACCTAGGTGGAGGTTTCACAACATCATCACAGTGAAGTTAGAGCCTGTCAGCAGGCCGCATTGATCACTTTAAACCAGATGCCCAACAGTGATTTCGATGGTCCAATGTGGCGCCCAGGAAGTGAGCAAAGTACATACACTGATGTTTTCCAGAGCCTGAGACTGAAGGAGTCAGAACACCCACCAGATCCCTGAGCCGATCCCAAACTCCACCAAGAACTGGCCACCACCATCAACTACCTGATCAACCCGATGGAAACCTGGGCCCGCAGCCATCCCACACCTTCCAGAACATCATGACATTCTCGAAAACCAAACTCAGGCATTACAGACAGGTCGGCAAAGTCCTGCCCTGTTGTCTCGCCACCATGGAGGCCACCATGTGAAGTTTGAACCGCTGACCACTCCCCCCCCCCCCCCCCCCGTCCCCCATACATCCAGCTGAGAAGAAGGTCAGGGCTGGGGTTCTGGAGTCACAACAACCCTCTAGAACGGATATGCTTGAAAAATTTGCCCAGGATTGAACAGAATTTGTTTTTAAAAGGCTTGGTTCATTTGTATAATTAAGAAGACAAAAAAAAAATGTTGTAAACTGGAGTTATATGATTTGAGAGAAATTTTCAAATGATTTTTTTTTAAACAATCTGACCTTGGAAATGGAATTACTAAATGCCGTGACATGAGGATGGGGTGGGGGGAGAAACAGCTGCTCTTTTACTCCTTGGAAACATCAGGGCCTCAGGCTTCCCAGCACGGGCTGGCATGTTATAGCCTCCGCATCTGTAGTTTCCTCTCGTTTCTGGACAGCAGCCTCTAGTGTTTCCTGCAATTAATAGACAGTATCCTCCGGTGGTCTTATCTAGACAGCAGAGTCAGAAGCAACCTGAAATCTCTGGGGATAAGGACTCAGCTTTTCAGTCTCTACCCCACTTACTCCACCTTCGTACAAGACTTGGCCTTGGTCAGAGGAGAATCAACATTACATTATCTTTATTGCCCTTGTAAGTGGTATTTATAACTTTTTATATTTACCTCTGAAGAACTCTTCCTGAATCTTCTGCTATAGTCCTGCAAGGTATAAGCCTGCTCTGAAGCCAAAAACAAACAACCAAACAAGCCAACCTTTGATTCACTACCTTCCCATCCCCAGTACTCTGCCCAAGCCTGGCTCACATCCAGTTGGGACGAAACCACTCAGCTGTTAGCCAGTGGCCTCAGCTGCCACCAGTCAAAGCCACTAGTTTCCTAAGCAGCTGAGAACACTGGAGAAAACCCTTCTAGCCTTGCTCAACTCTTACCTCCAAGCTATGTCTTGGGGTATGACTCTGGGGGTTCTTCGTGGTCCTTGGGTTGGGAGGGAGTAAAAGGAAATATTTCCAAGGACTTGGGAAATTCTCGCTCATATTCCATTCCCTGTGGTCTCACTCAAAAGACTTCAGAGACATCCCCCCCCACCCCACCCCCCCAGAAAATGACACACATACGGCTAACTCACTCAGAGTTACACTCAGAAGATTACACTCTGAACTACACTCAGAAGATTATTGGAGGATTTCTTATACCACTGACTCCAGCGCACCTCCTTTTTCACCCCACAGCCTGGACTTTTTTGCAATCTCCCTCAAGGGAGATCCCCACGCCACATTCCTTCCCCATAAGCCCCCACCCAGTCTTCCAAGCCACGATGTCCAAGCGCAAGCTCTCTATCCAGTCTACCACCCCCACGTGCTGCAACCCAAGGAGTGGAAGAGGGGAAACACAAATCTATTTAACGTGTTATCTAGATAGGAGTGGTGCGTTCTCCTTCCAAATCTTTCACACTCGAGAAGAGAGCGCTTCAGAGAATAATCTTTCTACACTATTTTCTGAAATCTAATAATGACACAAAAATATAAGAGAATTCCCCCAAGACAACCAAGAAAAGTGTTGTTTCTATAGCACTCACTTTATTACTCAACAAAAGCTACTAATTAGTAGTTCTGGCCACAAGGTCTCTTTTAACCAGACCCTACTTGTTGATTTTCTCCTCATGCAAAATTGTAATCTTGTAATATTAACGTTGGAATGTGTGCCCTTGTATTTCATGTATCTTGTCAGGGGATACAATGAATACCTATGTCATTCTGTGTTTACTCTAAACCCTATGTCCTTAATTACAATTAATGACAATGGCAAAAATAAGTGTGCAAATTCTGTATCAGCCTGCCTCCTTTCCTGTTAGGGAAAAGACAGGCAGGTATCTGTGTACTTGCTAGAAGGGGAAGCCATAAAAAATAACCTTCAGGCTTCAAAAATGAAACACAGTAAACAGGCAACACCGTTATGCCTGCCAGATTTAACCAATAAAAATTCAAGATGCCCCGTTAAATTGAATTTCAGATAAACAATAAAGATTTTTTTAGTATAATGTCACATAGGACATGGTTATGGCTAAAACTTTTTGTTATTTATCTGAGGCTAAAAATTACCGGCACATCCGATATTTTGTTTGGCAATCTCAATTACAATGCTTTTCAGAGAAGACAACAGAGATCCAAAAATCCGGCAGAAATTATAGAGTTGAGTTCAGGACAGTGGGGAAGGTTAATCATAACAGGCTTAACCATGCTTTTCTCATCAAGAGACAAAAGCCGGTTTTAGATAAAATTAGGCAAGCTAAAGGTGCATTAGGTCTTGGGCCAATGGGATATCACATTAAATTAACATTCACCCATTTACTAAAATTACCTAGGAAGTTTAAAGACTAATGTACCTTCTGATTCACACAGCTTAGGTCATTCACAGGTAAGTACTATCTAGCAAAGTCCCGTGAGGCTTGGGGCTTTAATTGATCTTTCTCACTTTCCGTCCTCCTGCTGCTGCTCTCCCTTGCGTAGATCCAATTAGAAAGTTTTAGCCTGGACTCTGAGAAGATTAAAATAATCATCTTCCGAGGAGAAATATTGACTTAGAAATAGTCGCCACTGACCTAATCATCATTTCTGTGTGTCACATCACCTGTTCATAAGGAGCCACCAGAACATAGATCGCAGGGCAGATGCCTCTCAAAATATCACTGCGGTAGCTGTGTTTTCAACTTCTTAGTGGAGATCATTTTGCTGAGAGCATATTGATGGCACTTTCACAACCGGAAGTAAATACATTTTGGTCTACAATTTTTCACGGAACAGAAAAGAAATAAGAAGGGCAACCTGAAAAGTCTATATAGTAAGTTCTATCACCTCAAATTATTTTTCTTCCATACATACAAATGCCACAAAATGTTAATAAAAACAGATTTAATTTCTACATGATTCTCTTTACACTGTTGTGAATTACAAGATTAATATCTCCTTTTTATACATTTTACCTGACGAGTCTAACCGTTACAGAGCTGTTAAAATTGATTAACAGTTCAGTAACATTAAAAGAATTGAAAGTGAAAAAAAATCTATAGTTTTGTTTAATTATAAATCCTGCCTTGATAAATATAAATTTCTATAGAATAAATGGTGTCAAATGATCTTAGGTTAGTACAGTTATAATCCATCGGCCACACATGCCCTTCTTTAACACATTTATCAGGAACATGAATTATACTTAGGACATATGGTTCCATCAATTGCCATTCTTATTAAACTTACATTTCATTTCCTGGAGCAATATTAAACTACAAAGGGAAACATTTAATAGTAAACAGTATATAACCAACATCGGGCTTACTAATTACCTGCAAAGAAGACGCATGTTTTTCAATACAGGACTGCATTTAAAAAAAATTATATTGTAACCAGGCTGCTGGGTCAAGCACAGACTGAGCTACTTCTTTTTTAATTTTGCCAATACTAAGGTGAAATATCTATTATGAAATAATGCAAGTTCCATTTTCACATTTGTAATTGTGAAATAAAAATAGTGCCCAACTGCCTTAGAAATCTGAAAAGAGTCAATATAAGTCTCTAGAGAAATCTAGTCATTCCTGTTAAGTCCTGAACAAAGAAAAGAGAAAACAAGAAAGGCACTCTTCAATCACTAAGTAAATAAGATACAGTTATTAGAACCGAGAGGACATGATCTGAATGTAAGGACAGGTAGTAAGTTTCTACTAGGGTCTTGAAACCAAAGTGCCAAACCAAGGGGCACCTGGTGGCTCAGTTAGTTAAGCGTCCAACTCTTGATCTCAGTTCAAGTCATGATCTCAGGGTCCTGAGTTCAAGCCCTATGTTGGGCTCCACACTAGATGTGAAGCCTACTTAAAAAACAAAACAAGCAAACAAACAAAAAACACTGAAGTGGCAAACCAGGATCATAAATTCTCCCTCGGACCATATGCCAATTAAACAGATGGCCTGTCCAGACAGGCAGGGCTGGAACACTCACTTTTACCATCATTACAGTTCTGCAGCGATCACCATCAGGCATTCCTCCATTCCACTCTGCTTAAGCTTCCGCTCTCCATGCTAGCACCACAACAATGTCCTCAGTGAATGGAGGCTGGCCACACCTCCATGTGTCAAGTATGAAGTCACTGGCTGGAGGCAACATGGGTTCTCTGACCCCCCTATAAGCAACATGGGTTGGTTCTCTGCCCACACTGATATTTTGGGGGAGCCCCTTCACCTCTCTAGATTTTAATCACTTTGCCTGGAAAATAAAGAGGTAGGAACACATCATGCGTAAGGTCCCTCCTAGGTTTAAAATACTGTAATTTCATGAACTTTTCTGTGTAAAGAGAGGATTGAACCAAATGAATGCTATATTTCTGTCCAGATTTAAAATTCTTTGGTGAGTTTCACATACAGAAAAAAGCATTAGATTCCTATCAGGAATTCTGTGTAGGATTTTGTTCAATGGCTCCTTCTGATACTAGAAAGGAAAACCATCCTCCTACTTAATGGGAAAAATGTTGAAACATGCTTTTAGCAAATATCATAAAAACATTCATTTCCCATAAAACTAAAAGAAGCAACCTGGAGACATAACCTAAGATTAAAGCGTTGTCACAACTAACTATAAAAATATTGCAAAGAATTAACAAACCAACTGCCAAGCAAACCAGTCAGCGACAGAAGACATCCTATCAATTTTTCCGCTTATACTCTAGTGGGTAAAACTTAAGCTCCAAAGTCCAGCTTTTAGACTTAGAGTCCCTGATCTTCCATTACTGAATTATGACTGGCTGTGTGACTTGGGCAGGTCACCTCCCCTCTCTCGGTCTTAGCTTTGTTAGCCGTAAACTAAGAATAATAACAGTACCAGCATCTTGTGGTTGGTATAAGAATACCAACGCGATCTTCCATGTAAGGCTTTCAGCAAGGTCCCTGGTGCACTATGCTCAAAAGAAACTAGCAATGGCTATTATTCAAGTTATTTCTCTGATTCTTACCAACTTAGCTTTATTTGCTGAATTCAACAATTTGGCTCTGTAAATTACTGAGCAGTTATTCTGTCAAAGGAACTGGGCTGGAAACATAGGAAGGATCAGGCAGTAGGACCCAGCATCTCTTTACAGCCTCACCTGCCCTTCTCTGCCTGGCTAAATCCTCTTTCCAGTAAACCTTTTGGACCTCTGCATTCACAGATGGGGGCTGTCCATCGGGTGAAGGGCCCCTCCACAGTCTACTGGTGTCTTCTCTGTGACGATTCTTATTCTACTGTTTTTTTAACTGTTTACACATTCATCAATCTCCCTCTTTCAGTCTATAAGCAACTTGACAACAGATTTGGCATCCAATATCTACATGGAGGTCAGTACCTGATCGACATTTAATAAAGTTTGCCAGAAAAAAAAAGATCGCCGAGTGAATATATCCATTAATAAATTCTATGACATTACTTTAACCTATAAAATTAATAAAATCCATAGACAAATTTAGCTACAGCCATAATGAAAGGCATTCTGTGTGGGAATTTCCATTGTAGAAGTACCAAAAAAATTTTTTAAAAAAGGTGCTATGTGCACCATGAACATCTGAGAGAATGCCAGGTGGAAAACCCAGCTGGTAGGGGCAACATTTGAGCTGAACCTTGACTCCTGGTCTCACAGAGATGGGACCAGACGAAAGAAAGGTACACACTAGACATGGAAATAACTGTGAAGCAGTGGGAAGGGCCATTTAAATATGGTTTTGAACAGGAGCTTCGTGGATGAGAGGAGATTAGTCAGAATCAAATTACAAGGGCTTTGAATGGGGTTTGCACGTGTTCTGTGACGAGTGAGAAGCCACAGGAGGGTTTTGAGCAGAGGAAGGATCAAATCAAGTATATACTTTGGGTAGTAAGCTGAGGTAGCAAATTGAAAAATCAGAGTGTGAAAGCTCGAAAGCTGAAAAGCCAATAAGGAACTTATGGCAGCAATAACAGAGAGCTGGCCATGTGTGGAAAATGAGAGAATGACATGAGAAACATCTGAGAAGAAACTTCTTGTCTGTGTGTTTTCAGATGTTATAAATGACTGGGACTGCGCTTCTGGGACCTACAGCTGTTGGATACAGAAATGCTAGAACAAGTGAACGCTTCTCCAAGTTACCTGATCACTTCGCTAGCCATTTCCCAAGGTCAAACACAGACTTCTTAGAAAAGCAACTCTGGTTTCATCGGTCACAGCTGCTGAGCACCAGAAGCAAAGAACAAGGAACCAGAAAGCCCCACACCGTGTGGGGCCTACAACTGGCACAGCAAGTCAAGTCGTGTGGGCACTCAAGGAGACTCCAGTTCGCTGCTAATCCAAGGAGTCGCACTGAAACCTGTGCTGAGATTTCAAGGACTTGCTTTTAGCTGATGACTCTTGGCAGTCACATGAGGAAACGGCAGCCATGAGAACTGAACAGCGTGGGGAAGCCTCACCAAACTGCACCCTGGGCCTTCACGTCCCACTGGAGCACCTGGATACCACCCATATCCCTTATTGATAAGTGAGTTTTCTCAAACGCAAAGGGTGGGGGGGGGGGGAGTGAAGGAAGGAAGCATTAAAAAGTGCACACATTCTGGGGCACCTGGGTGGCTCAGTAGGTTAAGCATCCAACTTTGGCTCAGGTCATCATCTCGCAGTTTCTCGGTTCGAGCCCCACGTGGGGCTCTGTGCCGACAGCTCAGAGCCTGGAGCCTGCTTCAGACTCTCTGTCTCCCTCTCTCTCTGCCCCTCCTCTGCTTATGCTCTGTCTCTCAAAAAATAAATAACAAAACATTTAAAAAATTTTTAATTAAAAAATTGCACACATTCTATTTGCCAAAAACATTCTGCCAAATACTTCATGACAGAGTACACGAAGGGAGCTTTAAGTAAGTCCTCCACGTCAAAGCCTCCAGGGAACTTTCCAAACATGCAACTGGAAATTTGGTGCAATGCATGAACTGTACTGATATTTAGGGGTTTCAGGTTGCATAAACCATGCTGGAGTCTCGTGTATGGCAACTCTCTGAAGAGTTAAAGCAAAGAGGACCCTGGCAGGGGTGGGGTTGGGGGCGGGGAGGTCTAAGGGTTTCAATTACTGTCAATTATCTAAACCCTCAACACAACCCTACATCACGAAGGCTCCAGGGCACAGGTGTGTGCGCGTTTCCTAATTTCATCACATCCTGTGGCAAAAGTCTACCGCCTCATATTCCTCAATTTCCCCACTTTGCATCCGGTCAGCACCCAACGCACCTGCCTACCTCAAATCTTATTTTGGAAAGACGATGAGTAGAAATTAATGTCACAGTCACTCTTCTCCCTCAGCACTCTTTTTACCCTCTGCTTCTGAGACCCATGTGGCTGGATGAACCGAAGACTAGGAAATCGGGCAGACCTGGCTTTCGACGGTCCCCCACAGGGCCAACACGGCAAAACCACCTGGGTGATTCTGAAATCATCCTTGATTCCAACGTGCAGCCACGGTTGAAAATGCACTTTCGCAGACGCGCTATAATGTTCACCTCCGTCCCTCTCCCTTCTCCGTGTTCCTGTTTTCCAAATCACAGACAAATGCCTTCCTTGCCCTCTGTACGCCATAGCCTCTCCACAAACTGCTTACCACATTCTCAACCACTTCCCTCTCTGGAACTGGTCCAGCCCACAGTGCCTAATGCCCCTCACTTTTTTTATTGATATACTTATTTTTACTCATTTGGAGTTTATTACAATTGCTTTGTTTTGTTTTTCTAGAATACCACCTGGCATATACTAAGCATTCCAAGAAATATTAGCTTCCTGCTTCCTTTAGGTTGAAAGAATTTAGCTTCTAATCACAATAGGGTATTAAAGTTTGTCCCTTGAAGGCAAAATAAACAAACATAGGGAAGTCACAAACATTCCAGAGCCTTAAAGAGCCCTCATAGTCACCTTCTTCGGGGTAAAGATGCCAACTGTCTTCTCAAGCAGTCATAAAAATAATGACTTGCTATGTGCCAGGCATGTTTTCAAACCTCTATGAACTTGTTTAATCCCCACAACAACCGAAAGAGATAGGTCCTATTTTGATTGGCATCTTACAATCGAGTAAACTGAGGCACGCTTGAACCGGAGATTACAGCTAGGCAGGAGTCAAGCCAGAAACTTAAGCTGCCGGCCTCCCAAATCTGTACTGAAATCACTCTACCGCATAGTAGCAAGTCTCATTATTTGCGGTAGTGGTGACTTTAAAGTTTCCATGAACAGTAAATCAGTGAATTCTAACCCACTGCTCCAAGGGGAAATATGGGATTAGGTTCTTGCAAGCCTCTGATCATAACATTCCCATCAACCAATTAATACATAGCCTCATTTCATGTGTGTTTCTGTTTAAAGATATCATATTTAACACGTATTGGTGATTCATTAACATTGAACTCACAGCCAACAGCACTATAACTCATGCTCAAAGTTTACCTAACACACTCATTTTCTCTACATCAGACACATCACAGCCTTCTTGCACTTAGGAACATTAGACAGCATTCCAGCATTAGGCTTGGGGGTCCTTTTAAACAGCAAAGTCACCAACAGAGAGCACAAAAATGCCAAAAAAAAAAAAAAAAAACAAGCGTGGCACTGCATGGACCCACACAGGACACTTGTTCACAGTAGGAGAGCTGACACAAGAAGGCAGCGTGTCGCCTTGTTTGACCTCAGCTGGGAACATGCATGTCAGATGACTCAAATTTTTCCCCACTCTGCACATGTCTGCGAGTGCCCGAGAAAGTGCCATGAGTACTGATTTGGGGGTTATAAATAAATTTTAGCAAGTAGGCAAATTCAAAAATATGGAATCCCCGAATAATGAGAATCAACTGTACTTGGAACATCCCTCGGACTCCTTTCTACCTTTATTCCTGAGGGAGAGGGATTCACAAACTCCCCGCACTCCTCCAATCACATCTAAAGACCCCCTCCTGAATGGCCATTCTTCCAGTAAGGGACATGAACGAATCCGTGTAACTGATGTTTGCTGCCTACCAGCAGCCATCCACTCAGCTAAAAGCTTCTCAGGACTTCCACGTGCCACGCACGTTGCTAAGAGCTGAGACGAATGCATTGAATAAGATACATCTCTGTTTGGACCAGTGCTCAGGGATTCCTCCTATTAGAAATCAAACAGATTTCCAAAGGTCCCACGGGGTTTTCAGAGAGTTAAAGAAAATAATTTCTCCATGTAAGTAAATTGTATCTTGTACTCAGAAGGTACATCCTTTCTTTCTGAGTTGCTTGAAATATTCTTGCAGAAATAAATGTAATCATTTGTAAGGTCTTCCAAAAAGAGGCAGAAAACGTAAAGTTAACAGAAAGGACCCTTAAAATCAATTATGTTTCTGGCAATGTCGTATTGCAAGAATTTCACAAAAGCAAAAAACAACAACAAAACCAAAAAAACACATCAATGAAAATACTTTAGTGATATAAGTAAAATGAATCATGGGTGCACCTGACTGTTCAAAAAGGAGTGTTTTTGTTGACAGAATGAAAAGTTCCAGTGAGCTTTAAATGACTTGTGTAAATTCACATGGACCTAGAACTTTGAGAGAGACAGCGGCCAAGGCTGCCCTTCAGTTATCTCCATACAAACACACATGCAGAAGACTGGCCCTCAGGCTCCCCCCATCCACACACCTACTGTGCGCTAACACTGATATGTGAACTGCTAGGAATACAAAAATGTGTTTTATTTCATCTGTGCCACTGATGAACTATACACGTGAGACAAGGTAACCAAATGAACGAATAAATGAGTGAACTGTCAAAGCAATCCCACTTAAGTGAAAATTTCTTTCTGATTTTGTTTTGTTTTGTTTTTAATTTCTATCCTGAGAGACAAGAAAAAAATTGTTTTTAAAGCTTTTCCTGTAGTTAATGCTATTCTGGGTTATTCTTATAACACTGGCTTTCCCGTCCTAGGTAGGAACTCTATTGAGCCCCGTTCCAAATTTCATTAAAATAACAGATGAAACATGTCAATAAAGAAATAAACCAGAATAGGTGGAAGAAAAAAAATCTGGGAATATGCAGAGGGAGCAACTAAAACAGAAAAAGAAAGAAGAAAGAAAGAAAGAAAGAAAGAAAGAAAGAAAGAAAGAAAGAAAGAAAGAAAACTAACTTGATAGGGGGAAAGAAGCCAAAAAGTTTAAATAACATTAGAAAATAAAGCAAAGAAAGGAGAAACTATGAGAACGGATTACTTAAAAAATCAGCAGAGAACAGAGGAAGTATGCCAATGCAAAAATTACTATTTCTAACAGCATTTAGTTGCAGGGAAATTAAAAGAAAATTGTCTTTTACCTCCAGGATCTTAGGGAAAAAAATCCCAAGTCTTTCTATGAGAAAAGTGAGTCAAGTTGCCAAGAAAACTGCCCAGGAAGTGGTGCCTGGCACACCCACATCGGCGGCTGGGGGCCTACACAAGCCGCTGTTTGGCAACTGGCAGAAGGAGCCCCCCAGCTGGAGGAGGATGCAGGCTGGGAATGGCAGCAGGGGGTTTGGGACCAGACCCCTCTGGAGCTTCTGAGCCGGAGGTGAGAATCTGAGCGTTAAAATGCGGAGGCCATTCTCTCCCCCCCTGAAACTGACAACACTTGGGGAACTGTCTAAAAGAAGAGCCCTGGGGCGCCTGGATGGCTCAGTCTTAAGCGTCCCACGGCTCAGGTCACGATCTCACGGTTTGTGGGTTTGAGCCCCGCGGCGGGCTCTGTGCTGACAGCTCGGAGCCTGGAGCCTGCTTCGGATTCTGTGTCTCCCCCTCTCTCTGCCTCTCCCCTGCTCATGCTCTGTCTGTCTCTCTCTCTCTCAAAAATAACTAAACATTACCAAAAAATAAGGAATAAAAAAATAAAAAAGAAGAGCCCCATCCGAGTTTATCCAGGCTTATTTGGAAATATCTAGTCCTGAACGTTTCTTAATGAGCTTTATTAGCTTTAAGTGAACTTCTATTTTTCCCAAGGCGTAATTCACAGAAAGTAGAAAATTACAAGACAAAGTAGCCTACTATCTCATCAATGAGCACACAATTAAAATAGATGTTGCAGCAGACTAAGGACCCAATTCTGTCCCTCGAAGAAGTGCAGAGGGAAAACCAAAAAAAAAAAAAAAAAAAAAAAAAAAAAATCCAGGCTTGTTTGGAGATTTCTTTTCAAATTTTCTGCATAGTAGTCATAAGTACTTATTAGATTTATGGTAGTCATATAATTAATAATATCATCATTGAAATATTGACTATTTACTTAAATTATAACCACCCCAAAATAAGTGAAGTACATTACAAGAATTTGATTTCAGCGTGGGATAAACCTCTCCAGGCTATGAAACAGACATCTAGAACAGCTGCCTACCCCAGCTAACACCAGAACTTCACTGCCACTGTCCCTGCCTTCTCATCCTCACCACCCCCAGTACCACCCGCGACATTATCTCTTCAGCACAGCACCACATCACTTACAAGTGGCAGTCACACCGTTTCTTATTTGACACAGCTTCTTGAAATTATTTACCTTCTTAAACTACATCCAATTTCGTCAGCTGGGACCAAAAGAGTTGTCTTTCTACTTTTCATATTCTTAACAGGGTCTAGACATATACATATAATTGAAAGTGTTGCTGATTAATGCAGAGCCTCCCTCAAAATTCCTAACAATATTCTCCGAGGTGCAAAACTCAGCTAGTATGGTTTCTTTCCTCATGAGATCAAGAATATCATAAAGGGGCTTCACCTCCAGCCCACTGAATTCTCCGGATTTCAGAGTGCAGCAGGAGCGTCGCGTTTTAGGGGTGGAGCAGGGAACAGCTCAAACACACCTTTTCAAAAAATGGCATTATCTGTCAATGCACTGGCAATGCTTAAAATATAAAATAAAACTACTTGATGGCTTTGACAGGCTGCCTCCTTTCTATGAAATCTCTCACACTTTCACTTTGGTCAGTCTGTGTTCAAGTGTCTGCATTTTGGGGATTTATAAAGCATCTTTCTCTGGAGTGTGCGTCTTGTGCTAAACAGTTGTGGCCGTTCTATGCTTTCCTTCTTCAAAAAGCAAACAGTGTCTTGGAATGAAGCTAAATGACTAATTTGTCCTGTCCATTCAATGTATCCTGGAAAAGAGAGGAACACATTTAGCATGCGGTTCCTTGTGCCGGGTTCTTCTAAAGTTACATTAAAAATAATACTAATGTCGCAAGGAGGAGTCAGATGTATTAGTTTTGTGCTGAGTAGGTGTTTTAGAAAAAAATATAATTATAATTCATGTCTTTCCTTGTGTAAAACTATTTTCACATAATCAGGGTTTTGACTTTTTAAAATGTATCTATAAACAAACGTTATTTATGAGAAGCCTGGCTGCAAACAAATATTGCGGATGGTGATAAAGATTTTATTTAAATTTGACTTCCACAGAAAAATTATCTCACATTACCATTAATTTATATTTGCAGTGCAACTCCTGACCACTTAAATTTGTCCTTTCCTACTATCTTTTAGCTTGCAAAAGCACCAGAATGAATATTACTGGGTGAAAGAAATAATACAATATTGAACTCTTGGATAGTTTATGCACTGCTTTCATATATATTATCCCACCTGACATAATTATTAATATCTTATCATTAACAGAAAGTTTGCCATCTTGTATAGTTTTTCCTGATGTGTATGTTTCCCGCCATTGTTTTCTTGCCCCCTGCCCCCTTCTTTTATAGTCTTAAAACAATAGGAAACCAAAATGCTAAACCGGGATCTTCCCAAATCCTGAATGTCCCATCCGAAATATATATATTCACAAAAGCCATCCAAGGATCCAAATTAACTGAGTGCGAGAAAGCAGATTAGAATAAGTGGCAATTATCTCTCAGAGGCTTTCTACCAAACAGGTACAAGCCACATGGAGTAGGTGAAAATGAAATGGGGATTCAAGATGTGATTCTGCTTTCAACCTAAAATCCACTCATTCTCGAGGCAGTATGTGGCTCCTTCAACTATTCTTAGACCAGCGCAAAATGTCAGGTAAACAGTAACAACTTAAATGAATAAAATGAGAACAGATATAAAGGGTCTTAAAATATCACCTAAATACAAGGAAAGAATTATTGGAAACTTGAAAATTAGCTCTTCAAATCTCTCCCTAGAAATGAGCTTTATTCGAAGTTGAGAAATAGTTTTAAATGATCACCAAAGAACATACTATTCACTCAAAATATGCACACAGCCAGCATACCAATTACTGGGCATGGACTCTGATGCAAAAAATCGGTGTGTTTGCTAAGTTTTGGGGAAGAAGCGGGGGCAACATTGAGTCTTTAAGAATATTGAGTAGTAAAACTGAAATGAATGCGGAGCACTAAAGACTTAACCTGAATTTTTAAAAACAAGGTGGATATAATTACATTTCACCTTTAGTTTTATTCAAACCTCCTAGGTTGTTTGAACACTATAAAGAACTGAGGCTGAGATGACTCCCAGTTGCCTTCACTATGAAATTTCAGGTAAGACACATCTTGCAAAGTCACAGCTCTGCCTGTTTACAAATATATTCCCTCTCAACAATTGGTTGGGACGCGTGACCATCTTTCTCACATTATTGTATGCCCAGGGCAGTTTTATCTGTTACATTCCTCTATAGATCGATACGGCTGCATATTGTGGCCCCTAGAAAGAAAGTAACCATAATCTCTTCATGCTAAATGATGTGAACTTCACATAAATTCTCTGAACATCCCAGCGGGACATTCGGCGGGACAATCCACATGACAGCACCATTTTACAAATGGAAACGTTAAGAATCACAAACAGTAAAGCTTAATCTAACTGACCTGAAGACACCAGCTAACTTCTAGGGGGGAAATAAAATAAAGACAATTTAAATAGGTTTTTAGTTTGTGTAGCTAAAACGACCAAACACTTACCCTAATTTTTTGTCTCTACTGATCGTAACACGTTAGGCCACTAACTTTCAAACTTCCACAGCAAGAAATACATTTTACATCATAGTCAGCTCATACAAGCATATATAATTAAAACAAATTTTCCAGAACAAAACCCACCCTTACTAAATATCATGCACTCTGATATCTTCTGTGATATTCTTTTCTATTTTATTCCTTAAGAAAAAATGCTCTGGAATCACTAAACTGATTTCATGATCCCCAGGGTTATGACAAGCAGTTTCAAAACACTGCTTTCAACTCCCAAAACTTTGGAAACTACTGAAGACAAGAGACAGTTTCTACAAAAGCCTGGTCAATTCTTTGTACCCAGAGTTACTCAAACACGAAAACTGAGAGGGTAAAAATATTAAATAACATCTGTCCATTTGAAACAACACCTGCATGAAGTCGTCTCTTCTGCCCTGGTTCCTGAGAGGTAGCATTCAAACCAAGGACGTTATAGGAAATAAACTACAAAGAAAAAAATCATTCTAAAACGGAGTTTCCACATGGAATCCAACGTGTATGAGTTTTTACTTCATTATTAAAGTTCCGTGTCATTTTTTTTCACTATTCCAAACATATCTGAATATCATCCAATGCAAAAAGTTTAAGATGGGGCATATCATAGTGATATTATTTGCCACTGGGATGATGAACAATTCTGAATAAAATGTGGTCCCCTCTTTATGTGACCATGCTCACTTTGTAATTAGTAGCAAGGCAGTAAATAATCCACCAAGGAGCAGTCTCATTAGTGCCCATTGAATTCAGTAGGATTAATTTGCAATAAAAGAACTGAAAATTAAATGGAGAGGAAAATAGTTTCTGGAGTCCACCAGAAGGTTATGGAATTCACATCATACCAGTGCCTTCCTTCACATTGAGGAGTTTAAAAGGTTGTGAGAATAAGACTTAATCGTTATATTTTGTTCTAACACTTAAAAAAAAAAAAAAAAGGAAGAGATTCTTTCTCTTTCCATTTTAACCCTGAATTAAAACAAGTAAAATTAATTCGAAATACGCCACCTTTTTAAAGTTTTGTTCATTCTTTGTCTTTTAAGTAATAATTCAGTCTGAACCTCTCTGGCTGTGGGATGCTCTAAAGTCCTTTGAGAAGGTTGAAGGATAGGGGGTGTGTTCAGATACCCCAAGAGGATGCCCGTCAGTATCATCTGGGGCCAAACTGTGCCTTCCTCCTGTTTCTTCTGCTATGAATACCTCTGGAAATAGAACACTGAATAGAAAACAGTCTACGGCTTGCAATGCACAAGGGTCCAGGTGAGGGCAGGAGGCCAGTCCAGACACCAGTCTGCAGTCTGTGCCTAACTTAGTACCCAGCCATGTGGGCACCCTGAGGCCTTCCAAACCCACTCCAGAGTCTAGCTGGCCTTGGGTGGCTAGGGCACAGGTGTTCATCAGAGTCACCCACCTAAGCCCTTCCCAGGTCCATCAGAAAGAGAACAGAGAAACTGTCAAAGGGGAATGGGAGAAGGGAGAAAAGTATAATCCTGGGGATGGGGGTGGGGGTGGGGGAGAATAAAGACACAAAACACTGGCCACTTAAGTCACAAATGTGTTACTGCATGTCCTGGAATGCTCACACCGCTTCTACAGACTGAAAGGCACAGAACCCACCTGAGCCCGCACACCACTGGGTGGGGGGGTGGGGGGGGGCGTCGGCATTCTCTGCCCGGTAGGCCAGAGATGTAACTTAGCTAGAAGAGTTATTTCAAAATGCTCTTTGATGCCACATGTTGTAAACTGACAAGACACCTATAAATCTTCGACTGTCAGAAGTCATACGCCAGCAATCTGCTCCAACACTGACCCAGCCAGATAACTCAGAAATCAGAAACTTGTTAAGACTCATTCAATTCTTCTAGTGCTCATCTGAGGAGCGCAATTCAGTCCAAAAGCCCTTGAACTTGGGATGGAGAGGAAGGGGGAGAAAGTAGGTGCTGGGAATTGCTTGCTAAAACAAACAAACAAAAATCATCCTCACCATAATAGTAACGTGCATATTTCTAATCCGAAATTCTAGATGAAAGGAAATTTTGCTAGCACATTAAAAATAATTGCAAATAACAGTAGTAATAAATTAAACTCGGAGCTCCGCTAACCCCAAACACCTCTAGCCTTAAATACCAAAGCAGGACATTGACTAGGGACTCCAAGAGCTTTGCTGGGGTTTTTGTTGTGGGTTTTGTGTTTTGTTTTGTTTTTGCTTTGGGGTGTTTCCCCCAACAAACAACCGCCGCTTTATACGATTTTCCAAAATGAGTTAGGAAGCCCACGGGTTTTCGGAGCTGCCTCTTACGCAGATGGTAGGGGGTGGAGAACAGCATTTTCTTTAAGCTGCCAAGCGAGAGAACTTGGCTCTCGAACCAAGATCTACAAACCACCGCCGCCCCCCGACCCGGGTCGGGCCGCGCGTCCCGCAGCCGCTGCGGCCGGGCTGCCCGGTTTCGGCCCCGCAGCCTGCGGCCTCCGGCGAGCTCCCGGCGGCGCGGCCCCCTCCCGCCCTCCCTCCCGACCGCCGGGCGCGCGGCGGGCCACCCCGACGTGGCGCGGCGCGGAGCGGCGCGCGGCGCGGGTACCTGTAGAACGCGGGAGGACCGGCCTCGCGCACGGCGTAGCCGCTCGGCTCGTTCTCCAGGTAATAGGGCACCTGCTGGCCGTGGGGGTGCAGGAAGGGCGAGAGCTGCGGCGGCGGGTGCAGCAGCACCAGCGGGCTCGGAGACACGCTGTTGAGCGGCGGGAAGCCCCCCAGGCCGTTGGCGCCGAACGCCGCCGCCTCGGACCCGGAGCCATAGGCGAGGCCCGACTGGCCGTAGACCGGCGCGGAGGCGGCGGGCGCGGCGTTGAAGTCGTACGCGGCGCCCTCGGGATAGTTGTACACGGCGGGCTTGCTGCCGTCCACGTACACCTCGCCCAGGGGCCGCTCCAGGGGGATCTTGAGCTGCGGGCGGTTCAGGGTCTCCAGCTCGTTCCCTTGGATTTGATGCAGCAGGGCCATTCCAGACGCTTTGGTGTGGAGGGTCATGGTCATGGTCAGTGGCCGTGGGCAAGGCGCACACGGTCTCCCCGCGCGGCAGAGGGCTCAGCAGCCGACCGGCCACCTGGAAGAAGAGCACAGCCCGCGGTTAGAGGCGGCGCAGCGCATGTCCCACCGCGAAGCGAGCTCTGGCCCTGCCCCGGGAGCCGGCCCGTCCCGCGGAGCCCGGCGGCCAGACGCGAGCAAGTGCAGCCCGGCGCGAGCGCGCTCAGCCAACTCCCGGGCTTCGAGTCTCCAACTTTAAGTACCGGTCCCCCGCGCTCGTATGCATCACAAAGGTGCTGGAAGCCGGCCAGGGGCTGTTGCCTTGCACTGACATTGGTTTAAACATCACTCCGGGCAGCAACTCGTTTTGGAGCGAGCCCAAAGAGCAGCTTCCCTGAACTTTACTTTACTTGTCGCTGCGGGTTGGAGGCTAAATTTCACTGCAGGAGGAGGACAGGGCGGGGGGGTGGGGGGGGACGCAGCGGGATCTCCTAAAGGTGGCCCAGGGAAGACGAGGTTTAAAACAAACTCGCGAGCCTAATCCAGGGACCGGCTTTCTGTCCGGTGCTGCCTTATGTGCCCCAAGCCAGACTTCGTTCTATCTCTGTTTGTCTCTCTTTCTGTTTGATTCACTCTCCTAGTTGGCTGGAAATATGTAGTGTGTACATAGAATGACCCTGGGGAGGGCCACTCTGTAACTGAGATATGGCAGATAGAATAGGGTGTGCGGTTGCATGTGCAGCCAGCCACAGACAGCTATATTTAGCAGCTGCAGGCACTGAGAGGAGACATGGGGGGGGGGGGAAGGGGGACGGAGATTCAAAGGTGTACCTACAGGAAGAGCTGCACTCTGCCATCAGAAGCACAGTGCCAGACCTCAGTTCCTCATCTGCAGAATTGCCCCAGAGTGGTCTTCTAGCCACGACCTTCTGAGATGCTCCCAGCCTGGCTTGCATGTTTGTGTTGGACCACAGTACTGTACTTGCTCCCATTATGAATTCTCATGTGAACGATGATTCACAAAAACCTCTGGTTAGGCACACATGGGTGTTCGTGTCTTCCACAGGTTATGCAACCAAAACTTCAGAAAGTTGAATATGAAATGTGACCTTTTCATACGAAATGTAACCTCAATTCATTAACCAGCTCTTTGGCCACTATGTTACACTGGTGGTCTAACCAACAAATTTTGACATGCAATACTACATTTCTGTTCTTTAGTCCTACAACTGGACCTTTTCCGTTCACTTCGGCTAGGCTATGCAGAATCAAATATTCAGATGAAAAAGAAATAGAAAAAAAGTTTGTAACTGAATTAAAATCTAAGCATACACACACAAACAACATATATATCTGTATACACCACACAAAAGATATGGGTAATATATTGTGCACCCACAGTCCTCGGTAATTTATACTTTGTGATAAACTTCCTTTGCCCCAGCCTAATAGACTCTGATACAACTACCTGATCTGATCATCAATGCTTTGCTTTAACTGCCATTCCAAACACCCAACAGAGTACCCAACAAAATGTTCGTGGCACAGATAAATGCCAAGGTTGCTGTTACTAAGAGCAGGTGGTTTTGGGTGTTTTTTTTTTTTTTAAATACCAATAAGTACACATTTTACCTAGTTCTTACAAGAACAGACAGACGATTTTTGGACAATATGAAGATGTAGTTAGTTAGTTTAATATGATGACAAAATTGAGCTTAGCATCAATAGCCATAGATTGTAGGCAAAGAAAGGGTTAAAAACACATTAGGTGAATCACAGATATGTCTCTTTATGGCCAGCAACCATTACTTTCCAAAGCAATTTTTTTACAGATGATTTCGTTTCCATAAATCACACTTCCAATTTTCAAATGTCTTTTTTAAACACATGCAAAAGCACTTCATAGGGCTCTTAAAAATCAGTACCCACCCAATTATACATAAATTACACAAAGAATCCTACAAGTCCTGGAAGGAAAAGGAGATACACACAGAAGCCAACTGAAAGCAGCAAATCCTCATCTCCCTGCTAGGATACAGACACTGGCCAGAAAGGTAAGTTGCTTTCTCAAAATGCTAAAGCTACAAAGACAGAAATCAAAACAACCCTACCCTGCTGGATCAAGAGCGTCTTTCCAGAAATGTTCCATGGGCTTGTAGAAGTCAGGGGCTGAGACAGAGAATGAAGGGAGGAATGCGCTCGCGTGTGCGTGTAGCTCCGTGTGTGAGCGAGGCAGAGCGTGTGTGGATGTGTTTGTGTGTGCAATGGCAGGGATTCGGGAGGCAGCCAGTAGGCAGGGCACTTGGCAGCCCCTCCCGGCAGGCACGGCAGCCCGAGCTGCTGCACCCAGCTGGATGGATGGCAGGGGGGAGTGAGGAGAAGCTTGCTGTCTGCTCCCTGAGAGCAGAGTGGCACAGCCAGGGTCAGCGTTATTGGGGAGAAGCAAAACCCGGGCCCCTTTTGCTCCTCATTCTTGGAGCCCGGAGAGCGCCCCAAGCTTTCTGCTGCCACCCTAAGCAAGAGGGAAAACAGGCTTGCTGTAAATCATACGCTATGGCTAAAATAGAATGCCAGTCAAAAGTGTATGGATATCAAGTTTACAAAATGTGACATGGGCGGTTTTTCCTGAAGAATGTAATTTAACAATAAAAGCCTTCTGGAATACGCTCGGATCAAATGCTTTGCTGGCCCCAGCCCCCCCCCCCCCACCACCCCCGCCCCAGCCTCCGAACAGACACACTATTGCCGTGTGCCTCCGATTGCACCAGGAATCCAGACTTTGGAATAAATGTTTTGGCATTCTAGGGATGTGTTTCCAGCTGAAATGTAATACTCCTCCACCTCGTTAACCAAACCCACAAACCTTTCCACGAATAGCTCAGTTGACTGCTTTCTGTAAACATACAAAAAAATAGATATATATTATTAAAAGCCTGGGTATGAAGATAAGACAAAGGTGGGTATCGCTACTTGAAACTGATTTTAGGCTTTCTGGTTGCACGGGTATTGATTGTGGTGAGGGTCTGTCACTTCTCAGCAGTGCCCTGGATGGACCCGCCTGGTCCTCGACTTTTCTCTTGACCATGGTACTGACTCACAATAATAAGGTGCTCCCTTTTTGCCCTCACCCAAGGTCCCAGGACATGTGACACCTAGAGGAGCTTTTGTTGCCAGACGTTAGTCATGGCCTTGGGTATTAAATGACTCTAATCACAATGCCAGGAGTGGCCAGTCTCTGGCCCTGGGATCTCATGCAGTTACCAAGATATTATGAGTGGCTCTTGAGAGCAGTACAAAGAAGTAAAAAGTTGTGTAAAAAAGAGTTAGAAAAATGTTAACGTTGTCACATCGCAAATATATGCGTCATGCTTTAACAGACCCAAAGTGTTACAACTGTGGGGCAGAGATGCTCTCCCTCCTCCACAATCAGTTGTAAAGACAAATATTGAAAAGACAGTTACCCCTTTGTAGGTGACAGTGGTGAATCCTAACTCCTCCTTAGGTCAACAGTGGCCACCCATGCCGTAGGCCAGTCCAAAATAAAACAAGAACGTGCAAGGAAGGAAGAAGAAGGGAAGGAAGGAGGGGAGAAAAGAAAGAAAGAAGGGAAAAAAAAGAGAAAGAGAGGGAAGGGAATCTGCAAATAATCATAGGCTTTGATTATTCTGAGACCAGCAATCAGGGTTAGTCCTCTAAAATCAGTTTTCTTGAATGCTTTGTCTCCAGCATTCTCTTTCCTCTTCCTGGTCCATCTCCCAGGCTTGGGGACAGGGCTGGGGGAGGTCCGGCACCTTGCCAATTTTCTTTCAGTGTTTCTGGCAAACAACCCCACGGTCCGGCTAGCTCCCAGCTCTCTCCTCTTCCCTCTCTCTCCACACTGTCACGCTGGACATGCTCACCCGCTGCCGTGACTTACAGGTACTTGTGGGTGAAGAAGGGCCACGTCTCTTTCTCCAACTCCACCACTGAGTGTACATCCAGACCCACTTTTCCAGCGTCTCCTGGGCATTGCTGGCTTGCTCAAAATGAGTCATCATCGTCTCTCCCACAAACATGACGTTCCTCTCCACTCTGGCCTATGAACAG
The DNA here is from genome assembly GCF_022079265.1 of Lynx rufus. Classification (NCBI taxonomy): domain Eukaryota; kingdom Metazoa; phylum Chordata; class Mammalia; order Carnivora; family Felidae; genus Lynx; species Lynx rufus. Next base: position 9,325,042 of record NW_025814878.1, read on the forward strand.
CATCACTGTCCCTCCTGTCGGCGAACGACTGTCTCTCAGTTTCCTGTGACGGCTGTCCCTCCCTCTCTTGTCTTCCACGTTGCTGAGCATTCTAGACTTGCTGCCTCTCCCTGTCCCCCCACTTCCATCATTCTCCTTCAGCCGCATTACCTGACCTGTTGGGAGAGCCTCCTAGCGACCTGCCTGTCTCTTCCTTCCCTCTACTTAGATTCTGTCGCCTTTTACTTCCTCGGTCCTTACTGCTTCAGGACCCATCTTCTCATGACCCGGCTGTACCTCTACCCAGATCGTAGCTTCCCCCGGAGTTCAGGACTTTCTCCTGCCTAGTGTATCTCCTCCGAAGTGTAGCCTGTGCTGCAGCCCAACAAAACCCTTATGCTCCGACACTCACAGCTTTCCTGATGACATTCTCTCTGCCCACAACCCCCGTTTGCTGCCGTCAGGGGAAAGCACACTCTTCTTTAAGGCCCAGCCCAAATGCCACCACACCCATAATGTCTTCCTTGATTCCTTTTTTAAAAGGAATTTCCTCTCCATTGAACGCCAGTGGTATTCTCATGCATTTATTACATTCTTCCTTGAACGAATTATTTATATGTATGTTTAATCCCCTTGTCCTGCTGAGAAGCTCCTTGAGAACATTCTGCCGAGAGTTATTTGGGAATTCGCTGCGTGCCTAGCACTGTGCCTGGTCATATCAGGTCATCACATACTGGCTAATTGATTAATCCAGATACTTAAAAGAAAAAAGTAACAGCAAATTTATCCACCAGCCATCTCTAAAAGCTAGCTTTCCATGTAACATTCTACCATTTTCAAGTGTTTTTGCTAAAAGATTATCTTTGTATCCTCATACCGACCAAGGCCATAAAGTCAAAATTCAAATTCATACAGTCTTGAAGATTAAGCCTACAATTCTTAGCAGCATGACTCACAAGAGAGCTCTGAATTCTTAGTTCATAACCAGATAATACTATGACTGAACATAGCTTCTTCTCCAGCTCTATTCAAAGCATTTTACATTTACAAAAACATGATTCCTACAATAGAGACATGAAAGAAAATACATGCGGAAATATTTCCAAAACAGCTTATAGTACTAGAAATGGTGCCTTCAGGGGCACCTGGGTGGCTCGGTCGGTTAAGCATCCAACTTTGGCTCAGGTCACGATCTCACAGTTCATGAGTTCGAGCCGCACGTCGGGCTCTGTGCTGACAGCTCAGAGCCCGGAGCCTGCTTCAGATTCTGTGTCTCCCTCTCTCTCTGCCCCTACCCCACTCATGCTCTATTTCTCTTTCTCAAAAATAAATAAACATTTTTAAAAAATGGTTCCTTCACTCTGAGACATGAGGGTCTAGCCATGTCTAAACTGATTATTATTTTTGATTAAAAATGCTCTGGGAGCTTGTCTTTGTGCACTTATTTGACACCATCCATTTTCCTCTAAAGGAAAATGACGAATTTCCTTTTTAGTTTTGCTCATTTTATTTTTTTTTTATTTCTTTAAACCACTTTATTGATGAATGATTGACATACAAAAAGCTATACTTATTTAATGTGCACAACTCGGTGAGTTTAAGATGCGACTGGTTTTTTTTTTGGGTTTTTTGTTTTTTGTTTTTAAATTTACATCCAAATTAGTTAGCATCTAGTGCAACAATGATTCCAGGAGTAGATTCCTTAGTGCCCCTGACCCATTTAGCCCATCCCCCCTCCCACCACCCCTCCAGCAACTCTGTTTGTTCTCCATATTTAAGAGTCTCTTATGCTTTGTCCCCTTCCCTGTTTTTATATTATTTTTGCTTCCCTTCCCTTATGTTCATCTGTTTTGTCTCTTAAAGTTCTCATATGAGTGAAGTCATATGATTTTTGTCTTTCTCTGACTGACTAATTTCACTTAGCATAACACCCTCCAGTTCCATCCACATAGTTGCAAATGGCAAGCTTTCATTCTTTCTGATTGCCGAGTAATACTCCCTTGTATCTATATACCACATCTTCTTTATCCATTCATCCATCGGTGCACAATTGGGTAGTTTTGCTCATTTTAAAGAATTCAGCCTGTTTTAAGGGGTTTTAATTAGCTCGTAGACTTTTTTCAACTGACCTTTGATTTTTGTTTTATAAGGAAAAACTTATATGCAGGGAAATGCACATATCATCCATGTCCAGTTTAGACATGAGTTTAGAGAAATGGGTATGTCCTCAGTGAGGTCATGGAGTGTTTCTATCATGCCAGAAAGTCCCCTTCATGCCCCGCCCTAGTCAACTCCTAACCCCTGCAGGCAACCACTGTTCTCTTATCTATCACCATAGATTTATTCTGCCTCCTGGCCCAGAATGTGACCTCTTACAAACTGGAACACATATACCCTATTTCCAGCCAATGACACAGCCAGCCTGGTGCTGGGCAATGCAGTTCTGCCAAGGCATCCAAGTTCAGAGCTAGGTTTCTCTCAGTCAGAAGCCTTTCCCTGGGGCTCAGCTCCTTCAAGGCCACAGAATTTTCCCAACACCCTATGCATGGACCTTTTTAATTGTAACAAACTTTACATAAGCCTGCAAAGATTCAAGTTACTAAGAGGCCAAGTGGAATCCGTATTCTTTAACATGTTCTTAAACAGCCTTTTCTTCCCATGTCATTCCAAAACCAAATTTTGTATTTTAAAAAATGACTTATAAACCCAGAATCAAATCCAAGATCCTTAATCTCACAAATTCTGGGACTTCAGATGCCATTTCCTGGCTTTCTACCCAGGAGCTGATAGAGAGTTTGGATATTTGGTTGTCAGGCAGAATAGCTACTCTTCATTATAAATCAGTGAATGATTCATATTTAATTCACCAGATTTAACAGAATTTAATAACTTTCACCTTACATTTTCCTGAAAAGATTTTTTAAACATTCTAGAATCTTTTTTAGATAATTTACTTATATCACATATGGCAGAAGACTCATTAGAAAGTACTTTCACCGTAAGTGCCGTGAATGATAAAAGAATTCCAATTATTCCAATGGTTATTACACTGTGTCCCTTTTCCTCCCTTTATCTGTTATGTATTTGAGGAATCTCATTGCCAGTTTGGGGTATTCTCTGTCAAGAGCAATATCGAGATTATAGCTAAAGTCACATTGATTTAAATAGTCCCATCTAATGTTGAGGAGGACCTTTGCACACATACATGCACACACACAGACACACACACAAATGTACACATGCCTAGTAATCAACCAAGTTGCAGCCAAATGGAAAAAAAAAAAAAGAGAGATTTGTGCATTCTGAGCCTTTTCAGGTCTTTTTTCCCATTTTGTCACCTCACTCATTGGGCAAAGTGGCTCCTTCCCACTCTCTCTAAGTACCCAAGACCCCCATGCTAGCCAGTCTTCCTCCCTTCTCCCAACTTCTTCATTTATAATCACACTGTCTCAAGAAAGTGACGTATTTACGAGTTTGCCAAGGAATGACTCATTCATTCAGTTGACTCGGAAAAATATATTGATAATACAATGTTATGTCAATTATATATCAATTTTTTTAAATGTTGACTAATTACTATTTACCAGGACCATTTCTAAGTGTTGGACACTACCCTAGTTAGCTCAGGCTGCCGTTACAAAATACCATAGGCTAAGTGGCTTAAAAACAGACATTTATTTTCTTACATTTCTGGGGGCTGGAAGTCTGAGATGAGAGTGACAGCAAGGTTAGATTCTAGTGAGGGCTCACTGCCTGGCTTTCAGAAGGCTGCCTTCTCCCTGTGTCCTCACATAGCGGAGAAAGTGCTCTCTTCTTATAAGGCCACAGTCCTATTGGATTAGGACTCTATAACCTCATTTAACCTTAATCACCCCCTAAAGATTCTATTTCCAGACACAGTTAACCTTGGAGGTCAGGGCTTCAAGATAGGAATTTTGGAGAGACAATTCTGTCCCTAGCAGTCACCCAAATATAAGCAAAAGGAATATCTCTGCCCTTACAACACTTACCTCTAGGGAGTTAGTGTTTACTCCTATTTAATGACCTCTCTTACCCTGCCACTTTCAAGAACATCTCTGCCTCTGTCTGCCCTCAGGGATTGATATTCCTCCAGGTTCATCCCCTAGGCCCCCCTGCCTTCTCTGTACTTCCTCCATTGGATGATCTCAATCATTCCTAGGGTTTTAGGTTTCATCTTTACATTAAAGACTTAAAAATGGAACTCTCCATTCAAGATCTTTTGCTGGCTAGGAGAGCCAGCTAGTAGAGAGCCTACTAGACCTCATTTTTACTTGCATGTTCATTTATTCAATAAATATTTATTGAGCACCTACTATGGACTGGCCATTTGAAGCTCCACTTGTCCAAAATTAACTTTTCTTTTTCCCCAGACCAACTCTACCTTCTGTCTCTTAGCTCAGCAAATGGCACTGCTGTTCACGTAACTGTGTAAACAAAAAAATCCAGCCTCAATCTTGCCCCTCTTTCTCACTCTCTAGGTTGGACCCATCACAAATCTTTCTTATTTCCACCTCCCTGACTGCTCTAAGTCTACTCTCTTTTCTGACCATCTTATGATGTTCAGGCCACTCTCTTCTCTCCAAGCCTGCCTCCAGGCTTTTCCTTTCACTGCCCATTCTTCACACTGCAGGAAGAGTAACCTTTCTCCACAGTAAGAGAACTCGAATTGTTATCCTCATTTCTCTAGGGTCCCCACCCACTCTCCTACAGATATTGTGCTCCTGCCATATTGAATTCCTTTCAAGTTTCTCTAACCCTCTGGCTCCTGTGTAAGTCCAAAAAGTCACATAGGTGATTTACTCTCCCTGGAATCTTCTTGCCACCTTTTCATCAGATTTACTCCTAACCATCCTCCAAGTCTCCCTTGAGACATCCCAGCCACCAAGAGGATGGCTTCCTTGATTTCCTAATGGGTGCTTCTCTTATACATGTCCATACCTCCCTAAACATCCCCAGTTATAGCCTTTATGCTGTTGGGATTTCCTGTATATTTTGTGGTATCCTCCCACTGACCTATAAATTCAAAAAAGGCATACAGAGGCTATCTTTTTCCAAGTCATAAGTCCATCGCCTAGTACAATGCCTGATGTGTAGTTGGCCCCTAATAAATATTGTTTAAAAAATGAATGCTTAAACCCCTCCCAGATATCACATTTGCATTGTTAACTGACTTTTCAATAACTAACACAAAAGGAATGAACGTAATGGCTAGGGTTTAGAACGAGAGTTAGGAGAAACTTTGGAAACAGATTCATATTTTCTAAACAAATTAGCTTTTTTTTTTTTTTTTTGAGAGAGAGAGGGACAGAGAACAAGCAAGGAGGGGGCAGAGAAAAAGAGGGAGACACAAAATCTGAAGCAGGCTCCAGGCTCTGAGCTGTCAGCCCTGAGCTGGTTCATGGTTCAAACCCATGAACCATGAGATCATGACCTGAGCTGAAGTCAGATACTTAACCAAATGAGCCCCCCCAGGTGCCCCAACAAATAAGATTTCTTAACACATAACAGGCTATTAGAATCGATGGTCTCTTTATGGATTATTGAGCCCAATCTCTTCATTGTATTTATAAGAAAGCCAAGACCCAGAAAGACATAGGAGACTTGCAGAAGGTCATATGGCTAGGGGACATGGATTGGAAACTGGACCTTCAAACTGAGGGTTTCTACCCCACCTCAGCATAACCAAGTGGATAATGCATTCTTTCTTCTCTTCATGTGGGCCATGAATCACATAAATCAAATTAAGACATAAACTTGGTGGCTTGATGAGCTATTCTTAGAGTCTTAGAAATCCCCAATTCTTTGGAAAACACAAGACTGCTTGCTTCCACGTTCTCAAATCACTGGTAAAGAAATGGGGAGAAGGATTTGAGAACATAAGTTAAAAACATTGAAACAACTTGTGGTCAGATAAATAACTTGCCTTATAAAACATGAAGAAATGAGTTATGCTACTCAAATCCATTACTCCACAGAAGAGAGTCCATTTAGGTCTGACTCTTATGACCATAGAATTTGAATCAAACTTTCTAGCTAAAAACAGGCAAACAAATAAAAAACCAAACAAACAAACAAACAAAAAAAAAACTTTAAATCCTTCTTCTACCAGTTAAATTGTACAAACTTACAAACAATTATTCCTGTAACCAAAAAAAAAAAAAAAATTGCTTTACTTTATCTGATATATTTCAACTATCAAGAGGATCCAATTTGAATGACTTAAAGGAAAGACCCTTCCCATTACTCATCAAGAAAACCACTTAATGATCAAAACATACTAGCCTTCCTAAACCCATAGTCTCTTCAAAGACCTGGAAAGATTATTAGAACTAACATTATAAACACTCAAAGATTTAGAAGAATTTAGTGGCAAACTTTTGGCCAGTTCTCAAGTAAAGACATCACTCAGTGACATTTGCCAACAGCTTTTTGCACTACAAATACAAAGAAATAGTAATTCAACAAACTTTTCTGCCAAATGCTATTAAGTGGCTAACTGTACAAATTGTAATTTCTCCCCTTTTCTCTACCCTGCCCTTCCCCTTAATTTTCAGTCCTTAATACATGTTTACTTCTTCCTTACCTGCTGGTAAGCTTCTCTCTTCTTTGAAACCTTTGCCAGCCAGCCCTAATCAATGTAGGTCACCCCACTGAGATCCAGAATTCTAACGTAAAAAATATCTGTCCAGCCAATGTGTTCTTTCTTACTTGTGTGTCCTCAACTCCCTCGCCTTCCTTTTCAATGGCCCCAGTCATTGATACTCCTTCCTCAACACAACAGTCGCAGACCCAGGTATAAGTATTGGTGAGGTGTCCCAAGTTCAAGCTCAACACCTCCCTCACCCTCCCAACTCCCTATCCTATCAAAACTCCAGGTTGCTCAAGGTCTTAATTTCAGTTTATAGAAATGCATCTGATTGTGCTAATTTCCATCCTTACCTGACATACAGGTATTTGAATTTTAAAAAAGGAAACCTTATTAAACCAAGGAAATCTCTCCTTGTGGAAGTACAGGAGCGTGACACTCCTGCTCCTGCATGAAAGTGCAGAGCAGAGTGTAGGGTCGGGGAGGAGGTATTCAGAAATGGCATACTGTGCTTGTCTTTCTCCAGAGGTTTGAAAATTCGAAATGGAAATGAGTTAGCTCAAACCACTCCTTGGTTAACCCTTGAGGTGCCACGATAAAGACATGCCCTTCCTCCTCACAGGGATAGTCTTTGTTCTTGCATAAGCAATTAATCATCTAATATGAACAATCACAGTCAGTTCCTAGGGGCCAAGTTAGGGCTTTCATAGGACATGCTCCATGGCAACAGTCCAATCAGAGAGAATGACCATTTTCCCAAACGAAAACCAAAGGTGAGACATTCCAAATACGTAATATTTACTTCCTTGCTCCTTTGTGATGCTGGGGACAGAGGAACATTCGAGCAATAAAGTCATGTTCTAGATGCTTGTGTCAAACGTCTCAAGTTTAAGTCTGACAATCCCCTTCCCATGGGCTTTTCTTCACGAAAAATGTGGTCTCAGACTCTTGGTGACACGATAATTTAGCTTTTTCACAGAGGGCATCACAGCAATTAAACTAGAGTTTTGCTCATGAACCTAGACATGCTGATTCTTGAAAATAAATGCTGCATTCATTCAAATGAATGTTTCCCAATTGACCCTAAACCACCCCTTACTATATCCTTAACATCCTTTTACATCTCTGCCCGCCAGGCAGAGTTATTGTTTTGGGTAATCTAGCATTTGCTGAGTGGCCAGGAGCACTCACAACCTCATACTCTTCACATGGTGTAAAGGAATTTCCATAGAAGGTCTGAGCCAGAACCTCCTGAGTCCCAGCCTGTACCACCTTGGGGCCTCATTCCCAGTGGCCGTGATGGAGTTTCATCACCTATCACCCCAATCTGTATGTGGGGAGGAAAGACGTTGGCAAAGGAAACCAGATTGTCTCCACCTCTCTGTAAGCTGGTTTGGTGGCGAGGATTATTCCTGTTCACTCTGAGCTAGTGCCATATGAGCATGATCACCAATTTGGGGACTCTTCTTCAAATCGTCCCCAAAACATCCTTTCTCCTTTCTCTAGAGTTCATTTCTTTACTGATATCTCTAAACCTTGTCAGAGGCCAAAGGTAAATCCGGATGTCTGCTAACTGAGTATCACATGCTTTATAGATATTACTTCACTTTAAGATTTTAAGTATATAGGGGCACCTGGGTGGCTCAGTCTGTTGAGCATCTGACTTCGGCTCAGGTCATGATCTCATGGCTCGTGAGTTCGAGCCCTGCATCGGGCTCTGTGCTGACAGCTCAGAGCCTGGAGCCTGCTTGGGATTCTGTGTTTTCCTCTCTCTCTGCCCCTCCCCTTCTCATGCTCTGTCTCTCTCCCTCAAAATACATAAACTTTTAAACAAATAAATAAATAAAAAATAAAAGTTTCCTTCCTGAGATGGTTCATGCAAACAGAAAACACACCTTTACACACACACACACACTCTCTCTCTCTCTCTCTCTCTCTCTCTCTTTCTCCCCCACGGTCTTTTTTAAAAATCCAAACAGTAGCATATAGCCTGTTTTCTGTCATGTGTTTTGTTTTCTTTAATAATATATCTTGGATGGCTTTCTATTCTGTTACAGATACATCTTCCTCTTTTTTTATGAATGCATAGTATTCCACTGCATGGAAGAAACATAATTTATTTTAACAGTTCTCCATCAATAGCCAGTAGGTCTGTGCCCAGTCTTTTGCCATTATCAACAATGCTGCAATCAGCCAATCCTCATGGATGTAAATACGTGCAATATCCATCTTAGCAGATGTTGCCAAAACACCCTCTACAGTGGCGGTATAATTTGTACCCCCACACCCTCACCAATATGGTGGATCTTTGAACTTTTTGATCTTTCTCAAACTAGTATCTCCATGTAGTTTTTTTTAACGTTTATTTATTTTTGAGACAGAGAGAGACAGAGCATGAATGGGGGAAGGTCAGAGAGAGAGGGAGACACAGAATCTGAAACAGGCTCCAGGCTCTGAGCTGTCAGCACAGAGCCTGACGTGGGGCTCGAACTCACGGACGATGAGATCATGACCTGAGCCGCAGTCGGACGCCCAACCGACTGAGCCACCCAGGCGCCCCATCTCCATGTAGTTTTAACTTGCACTTTCTTACAATCAGTGAGACTGAGCATCTTTTCACATGTTTTAGTAGGAATACTAGCCCTACCACCTAGAGGTTGGGTGAATTTGAATAAATTAAAGTCTTTGCGATCTATAAAGTTGGGACGATTCTTACCTCAAAAGGTTGTTGCACAGATTAAATGCAATGATATAGGAAATGCATGTTCTACTTGTTAATTTTCACCATTATTTATCCAGTAGTTAATAATTACTGGGGCCCCAGAAGCACAAGCTAATAATGCATTAAAGGTCACAGGAAGTGTGATAAAGGGGAGAGTTGTGTGGCCCAAAGGTTTTCGATGAAATAAAGAGCTGTTGTTGAAGGTTTGCTTACACCATTCCAAAATGACAGTTGGTTTAACACAACATCATTGAAATTCAGTACAAATCAGGACTGTTTCCGTGAGGATAAAAAATAACCATGCATAGTGGCACCTTAGGTGTGGAGTAGAACATTAACACCAGAAGCAAGCTATGTAAACTTGAAAACAGAAACTCACTTATGAATCCAATGTGTTTTGGGAATGAATTGTTGAAATGCCAGCTTTGACTATTTTACGTTTTCAGACCCATTGCAAACCACCTTCTGTCACTCCCACTGAGGCATTGTACAGCACAAGTAAACATCCATCAGCGGATTTTAAACCTCTGTAAATAAATGGTAGATTGTTGACAAAATTGTGGCTGTCGTCTCAGGAAAAAGACTGCAGCTTCCATAAAAATAAAAAGAACTATTCTGAGGCAGACTATCGATATCAGGTGTTAGATGCTTTGATATACAATTAAAATGCTTGAACCTCGGGGTACCTCGGTGGCTCATCGGTTAAGCGTCTGACTTCGGCTCAGGTCATGATCTCACAGCTCATGAGTTTGGGCCCTGTGCTGACAGCTCAGAGCCTGGAGCCTGCTTCAGATTCTGTGTTTCCCTCCCTCTCTGCCCCTACCCTGCTCATGCTTGCGCACGCGCGCTCTCTTTCTCTCTCAAAAATAAACAAATATTTAAAGAAAATGTTAATAAAAAGTAAATAAATAAAATGCTTGGAACTCAAATGGCAAATGTGTCTACAATCTAATTTAGAAACCCTCTATGTACAAAATTATCGGTAAAGTTGAAACCACAAATCACCCAAATTTCCTTAATCATATCTTTTAGTCTTTCCATTTATATTGTATTAATAAATACAACCATTGGATTTGGAGACTGTGGGTTCCAAGAAGAGATAGGAAAACAATGATTGTGACCTTCAATGTATTTTTCATGGAAAGAAGAGGTTACATATTTATATAAAAATATTTACATATTTTTCATTTTTTGCAAAAGAAGCCAAGTAATTGTTTTTATATTGGAAGGAAACTCTATTGTTACATATTTATAAGTTTTCTGATCCATAGCATAGACATCAAAGAAGTTTAATACTCAGCTTCCTTTCCATGGTTAAATATACTCTATTCCAAATTTTTAGAAATCCATTAAAAGGAAAGTAAATGGGCTATCATTAAAGATAGCATCCTTTTCCCCTAAGATTTTTTAAAATGTGTTTTTACATTACAAGTACATAGATGTAAAATGAAGAATTTAACCAAGTTAGATTTAATCTTCCATGGGGAGTAGGTAGGCAACCTACTGTTAACAGGATTTGTCACTTTGAACCACACATATCGTTGTAGTGTTCTGTTTCTTACAAGATTTTGAGATCCTGTTGGGTCTCTAGCACACTGCCTGGCACTTGTTTGTACCCAGTAAATATAGGGAAAGAGAATGAATGAATGAATGAATGAATGACATTACTCACATTTCTTTTTTAGCTTCATGTAGATAAAAGGTTTCTTTGACATTTTGCCTGTTGTTTTGAATCACATAGCATTTACCAGGGGTTTATTACTATCTGAAATATTGAGCAATATCCATTCCTCAAGAAGTATAGGCTGAGAATACGTGTTCTGATCAGCAGATGTCCTGAAAGCCACACGTCTCCAAGTGTCTCAGCCACACCAAGATAAGCTGTCTGTGGTACGTACACTAAGTCTCCCCTGAAATTCTTAAGTCCCAGCTCAATGCACAGCGTGGGCTTCTCCTCCTAATGACCTCCCAGGAACAACATCGCCCAGTGGCCACAGTCTCACTACATGGCTGACAAAGTCAAGAGGAATGAATAGAATGGATCTGAGGGCCCCTAACACCACACACTTAGCAACAGGCCAGCTAGCTCAGAGGTGCTCTATTCACAACCAGATGCGATGGTTCTACCCAATCACCATGAACTCTTCATTATCAGTTAAGAGCACTTGCTGCTTATATAGGTATTTTGGGGAAATCTCATGATATCCAGCTTTATACAGTCTTTTATTTAGGCCCAGAAATTTCGATTATAAGGCTAATTTTCTAAATAATATTATAAACTCCTTGGAGGTGAAGACTAAGTTCAGGAATCGGTTCAGGATGACGTGATGGAGACTCCTGGTGGTAGAAAGATTGGCCTCCTTATTTTAGTCTTTTTATTAACTGAATTAAATGATTTGATGGTCAACAGGTTAAAAAAACTGAACCATGTTGTTTTGGTCAAATATATATATATTTTTTTATATTTATATACAAACAGAATGTATATCTATATACACACAGAATGTTAAAATGGAACCATTTTGTCACAGTGTTGGGCTAAGGTCCCTAAACATTATATGCCACAATTCAAAGTGAAACCTAAGGCTGCCATGCAATGTTGGGGGGAGAAAAAGAAAAAGGTAGCAAGGGAGATTTCACTCTTTCCTCTCACGCATCAAGGATATAAAAGGATCAGGAGTTGGGAAATTAGAGGACTTTCAGAGAAAGTAATTTGCTGTGTGTCCCCCTCCTCCTCAGACGGAAGACGTAGGACATGCCCACATTCATTCCAAGCCCTGAAAAGGGGCTGCAACACAACATAGACTCGAAAAATGTCTTCCGAGAACTGGCAGACACAATGACCTCGTGGGTCTGATCCACTTGGAAATCTGAAGGACAAGAGAACCTGGCCCCCTACTCTGTACACAAGCCAAGGGAAGACGGTCCTGTTGGGACTGGGTTCTGCCCACAAAGTTTGTGGAAGCGAAGCATGGCGCTGATGGCCACTGCTGGAGAGAACTAATGCAGGTTCCATGTGGATTCGGCCCACGAGGACAGCCTGAAAGGGGACAGGTGACCTCAACAGGAAGTGCTTCGTTGACACCTGAGACTGAGGAGGAACCATCCATAACCTGCCAGAGGCTGTGATATTACCTGTGGAGGGAACCACAAGTGAAAGATCCCAGGAGCTGGGGCGGGGACGTGTATCAGAAGCACCTGTCGGGCGCCTGGGTGGCTCAGTCGGTTAAGCGACTGACTTCAGCTCAGGTCATAATCTCGCAGTTTGTGAGTTTGAGCCCCGTGTCGGGCTCTGGGCTGACAGCTCAGAGCCTGGAGCCTGCTTCCGATTCTGTGTCTTCCCCCTCTCTCTACCCCTCCCCTGCTCATGCTCTGTGTCTCTCTGTCTCTCAATAATAAATAAATAAATAAAAAATTTTTTAATTGAGAAAAAAAGCACCTGTGAAGGAGCTCCTAACACCTGCCAGACCTAGAAAGCATGACACCAGCTCACCACAGCATTTTCACCCCCCTTTTCTCTGCTCTGGACACACCCATCCGAACCCCGCAGGGGTCAAACATTCAGCTGGCAAGATGCACAAAGAGAAATAAATGTGAAAGACGGAAAAAGAGGCCAACTGCCCTCTCCCCTGCTCGTGCAGCAAGCTTGTTTGAGGCCTGAACTGGGAAAGGGGAAGAGATGTGACAGTAAATGAAACTCACACAGTTTGATATTTACATTGGACTGGTTGTATTAATTAGTGACTGGAGGTCCTTTATTACTTGGAAGGGACCAGAAAGTCTTGAGATTTGCTTTGCATTTCATCCAGGGAAACAGCTGGCCTCTCAGAACATATTTAAAGGCACAGTGAATACTCTCTTATATTCCATGAGACCCACTTTTCTGTGTAACGGTCACATTTACAGTCCTTCAAGGAATTCAAGCTTCTCACACCCCTTTCCCCTACTGCCTTCAAGAAATAGAACAGATAGATTCCATAACTGGTCATTGAGACCAACTGGCGTGAAATTGGCTAAGCCAAGGAAGTCAACACATCTGCGACTTCTTTTCAAGGATACACTGATGCCCAGCAGAATTAAATGTCTTGATAATTCTTCACTTGTCAAATTACAGATTTTTTAAATAAGGCAACAAGAGGCACTCCAAGAGGTTCCATTTATACCTCTGTAGAAAGAGGTTTATACCCTCGTGTAAAGCCACAATGCCTTCTTCAGCAACATTTGTATGTATGGATGCTTGTTAGTGCCGTTGTTTAAAAATACAAAACTGCAGGGGACAGGGGTCTGTGTTTTCATTAACCACTCCCTAAATCAAGTCCAGCAAGGGTGAAATGAAGAAAGGGTATATTCAGTTCACAGAGCACCAGACCCCAGTGGCACGGCTGCTCTCCAGCACAGCGCCCTGCCTGCAGCATGTCTGGAACTAGATCAAGGGCAGAAAAGGCAGCCTCTTGCTGCAGGATGGACAGGAGACTCAGGCACGCAGGGCTCGCAAAGAGCATCTGACTTTGTCCGTTGGTCCTGGCCCCGCCAGAGTCAGGAAAATTCTCTCAGGAAACAGACCACTACCGGCCACCTCTGTAATAGCTGTTATCTAGAACAGCCTGTGACTTTAAAATCATGTCAAAGTCAGGAGCATTGTGAGCATGCCGTGAGAACGAGCCAGGCAACCACAGGGTGTGAGGGCTGGACAGGATCTTAGGGGTCATCCAGCTAAACCGTTATAGTCTTCCCCACTGCCCATTCACACAGAGGGTGAGACTCACGGGGTGTAGACATCCCTCTTCCAATCTTGGGCTCTCTGCGACCCTTCCTGCACCAAGATTCTTCTCCCGCGAAAAGGACATTGATCTGGGAATAACCCTTTTGCACGAAGTGCATAGACATCATTTGACAACAGAGTTCTTGAGTCCTACTGCCTTGGCAAGTCTCATTCCACAAGTCTGTGGTCACGGAACAGTCCAGAACTGTGTGCGTCCATTACACCTTTTCTTTGCATAGACTGGGTACAGAGGCCCTCATGGGTTGAGTGACAACATAGAATCATGGTCTCATAGCTCGTTACAAATGGATGAAATCTGTGTTTAGTGTCACCTCCCAGTAAGCCCAGTGCTTACCTGCTGTGGCCAGTTCTCTTTGCTCTGTCCTAGGATCTTTGAGTGCTTTCCTTTTGAGATTTTTACCCTCTCAACAAAATTCTCAGCTTCTCAGGGCACAAGCAATAGGGATTTTGAGGGAAATGATCACTCTGAGATGTTAAGGGGCCATCCCAGGATCAATTATATAATAAAGGGAGTGTATCCTTAAGCCACCATGGTTCTCAAAATATGGTCCAAAGCAACTGCATCAATGTCATCTGGGAATTGGTACAAATGCAAATTCTCAAGATGACTCATTCTTTCCCTTCTTTACTTTCTTTCCATATCTCAGTTCAAATGTCATCTCTCCATGACCACGCCAACTAAAGTGCTCCCCCCTGCCCCTTCTTCATTTGCATCTCCATTGTCCTGTCATTATGATGTTTTCTTATTCATAGCCCGTTTCTATCTTGATCACTATAATGGTTGGTTTGATGCGTTAACTTGGCTAGACTGTAGTACCCATTTAATCAAACACTAATCTAGGTGTTTCTATGAATGTATTCTGTAGATGTGGTTAACAATAACAATCAGCTGACTTTAAGTTGCCTCCCATATTGTGGGTGGGCCTCATCCTGTCAGCCGAAGGCCTTAATAGCAGAAACTGAGGTTTCCCAGAGAAGAAGAAATTCTACCTGAAGACTGCAGTGCAAACTCCTGCCTAAGTTTCCAGGTGGCAAACCTGTCCTACAAATTCCAGATTTTCCCAGCCACCACAATTGCAGGAACCAATTGATAAATATTACTGAAGCATGAACAGCATAAGTTTGAGGTGAGGGGCACTGATGTAGGAACTTTCTAAAAAGAGAAACCAGTATATGCAAAAGCTTTTCGGTAGGGAAAATAGCATGTTAAAAAAAATCTTAAAAGAATCCTAAAAAGTTTCAGTAACTGGAAACCAATGAGGTAAGTGACAGTGAAAGTGGTTACTATGCCGTGTAGCCTAAGAACCTTTAACCCAGGAGCAACAGACTGCCAACAGATTCAGAGAGAAATGAGAAAAGTATATCTTATGACACTGAGTCACACATTTGCCTAGCTCAGTCTTTTTTTAAGTTTATTTTTATTTATTTTGACAGAGAGAGAGAGAGATAGAAAGCGAGCAGGGGGAGGGGCAGAGACAGAGGAGACAGAGGGTGACAGAATCCCAAGCAGGGTCCATGCTGTCAGCACAGAGCCTAATGTAGGGCTCAAACTCACGAACTGTGCGATCATGACCTGAGCCAAAGTCCAGAGTCAGACGCTTAACCACCTGAGCCACCCAGGCGCCCCTTGCCTAACTCAGTCTTGAAACCTTGTCACTTGTCCTCTGATCTTAGCACAACAGAAAATAAACACTAATTTTTAGATTACAAGCAATCAGAATTTTCTTTGATGGAATAATAGTATAAATGAGACCCATTGAAGAAAATAAAAAGCAGTTTCTCCTGTTACTGAAGTTGATACAGTTCTTTGATAGAGGGTTTTTATATTTTAAAATACATATGTTCTCCCAAAGCTGAACATTTTGAGCAACAAAATGAAGTAATATTAGATTATAACTCAAGAGTATAAAATAAATACCCATGAATCTATACTGATAACAATAAATGATTGAACAAATAAATGGGGGAGAACAGACAAATCTCCCGAGTAGAAGAATTCCAAATAACTTCTGTACATACTTTATCCTTAAGGAGGGGGAGCATAACCCCGACTCCTAACAGTGGGTTGTGCATAGTGACTTTCTTGCAAAGAATACAGTATGGAGAGGGAGGAACCTTAACTGTAGAAAACTCACAATGCTACCTCAGCCAGATGGTCAAGGTCAACATCAATAGTCATAAATCATGTTGGTAGTGTATACCTTTGATATGATGTAAGGAGAATGCCATATGACCTCTGTCATCTTCCTCCCCAAAAAACCCAAAATCCCTGTCTAAACGTGAGAAAAACACCAGACAAATACCAACTGAAGTATATTCTACAAAATACCTGACCAGGACTCCTCAAAAGTGTCAAGGTCATAAAAAATAAGGAAAGTCTGAGAAACTGTCATAGCCAAGAGACACAACAAAATATAATATGGCAGTCTAAATACTGGAATAGAAAGAGGACGTTAGGTAAAAAGTAAGGAAATTGTTACAAAGCATGTGCTTTCATTAATAATAGTGTATTAAGGGGGCGCCTGGGTGGCGCAGTCGGTTAAGCGTCCGACTTCAGCCAGGTCACGATTTCGCGGTCGGTGAGTTTGAGCCCCTCGTCGGGCTCTGGGCTGATGGCTCAGAGCCTGGAGCCTGTTTCCGATTCTGTGTCTCCCTCTCTCTCTGCCCCTCCCCCGTTCATGCTCTGTCTCTCTCTGTCCCAAAATAAATAAATAAATAAATAAATAAATAAATAAATAAAACGTTGAAAAAAAATAATAGTGTATTAGGGGTGGCTCAGTCAGGTAAGCATCTGACTCTTGATTTGGCTCAGGTCATGATCTCACGGTTCATGAGTTTGAGCCTTGCATGAGGTTCTGCACTGACAGCTCAGAGTCTGCTTGGGATTCTGTCTATCTTTCTCTCAAAATAAATAAATAAACTTAAAAATAATAATAATAATAATAATAATAATAATAATAATAATGTATTGGTTACTCACTTGCAGTAAATATACAGTTCTAATGCATGATTTTACTAATTGGGGAAACTGGGTATATGGAACATATAGGAAACTCTACTATCGTCACAACTTTTCTATAAATCTAAAACTGTTATAAAATTAAAAGTTCCTTTAAATACACACACACACATATATATCTTCTATGAAAACTGAAATTATTTTCTAAATGGCCACATGCAGAATTTCAGACACCGCTTCTTGTTAGAAGACTCTGGAATCAGCTCATCTGAGTTATTGTCCATCCACACGCTTATGAGGCTCCTGCAGCCACTAGAGGGTTTCCTCTGTCCGTCTGGCTCGGCACAGACCCATGGCATTTAAGAACCTGGCTCCTGGCAACATATTGCCCGTCCTTTTCCAGCCAGCAAGATAACTGGCGTGTCCCCAGCAGAGGGAGAGGTGGCCCTCAGGTATTTTATACTTTTGAGTTATTACTTCATTTTGTTGCTCAAAATACCTGTCAGCCGTTGCCCTGCAAGAACTGGGAGATTGTCCCTTCCTCCAGGCACACACAGCAGAGGTGTTTGGTTTGGGGAGCAGATCAGAGCTGAACGACAGCCACTACTTGCCCCCACAGCCCGGCACAAGTTGTTGTCACGGCCTCCGAGGAGGCAGGGTGTCTCGTCTGTAGGCTGCTGCTGGGTGACGCAGAGGCCAAGGGGCTGGAGCGGTGAAGCCAGCCCGTGCCGCAATGAAACTAACCTGAACAAACCCCTGGCTTATAAATCTCAAGTGTCATGTAAGATAAGGTGAAATTTTATTTCACAATCTAGTAAGTGCAGGTAGGGTACTGGGAAGGGCAGGGACAAGGTAGAGGATAGAGGCGTATTTAGCATTTTAGTTGACTTTGATTTACCCTTAATGCTTTTCCACATTTGCTCTGAACTTAATTGCCTATTCATACACACTTCCCATGTTTATTTTTAATTTTTTGATGTTGATTTATTTTTGAGAGAGAGAGACAGAGTGAAAGCCAGGGAGGGGCAAAGAGAGAGAGAGACACAGAATCTGAAGCAGGCTCAAGGATCTGAACTGTCAACACAGAACCCAATACAGGGCTCGAACTCACAAATCATGAGATCATGACCTGAGCCAAAGTTGGACGTTTACCTTACTGAGCCACCCAGGTGGCCCCACACTTCCTGTGTTTAAATGATTAGATTTCTGGAGGGGAGCTGTAACATCAGGGAAGCTTGACTTGTAGAAGGTGGCCAGAACAACGGAGAGCGGAAAAATGGACACCCACTCCCACCACACATACACACACACACACACACACACACACACACTCAAACACACACAAACTCAAACACACACACACACACACAAACTCAAACACACATAAACTCACACACACACACACACACACACACACAAACTCAAACACACACAAACTCAAACACACACACACACACACACACACACACACACACTGTCCAATCGGTGCACACATTTCTGGAGGGGAATATGGAAGTATTTATCAAGAGTCTTACACATATTTATACTTGCAAAATTATCTTAAAGAACTAACCTAAGATACACACTAATATAACAAAGACATGCTCGTTGAAGTGTCACTTACTAAACACTTGGAAGTAAACTAAAAACACAAACATCTGCTAACGGAGAAATAACTAAATAAATCATTATCCATAAATAAATTCAATTATAACACTGAATTGTAATGCTATTCTTAAAAATGAATTGTTCAAAAATAGGCTTGCCATCTCATATAAAGAAACCAGGCTATAAAAATGCATGATGTGTTTGCCTCTTCATAGTTTTTACTATTTTCTATACTTGTATTTCTGCATGAACGTACACTGCTTTCATAAATAAAAAGAAAACAAGAACTGATAAAGTTCTTTCTTTTATTTCTTAATATCCCAAGAAAGAAGGACGGAGAATCAGATTTGAGTTCTACTTCCCAGGGGTTGTTTGGATGACCTTTAGTCAAGAAAACTTTTAAGTCCTCATTTTTATTTTTTATTTTTTAAAGTAGGCTACATGCCCAGCATAAAGCCCAGTGTGGGGCTCGAACTCATGACTCTGAGATCAAGACCTGAGCTGAGATCTATAGTCAGAGGCATAACCCACTGAGCCACCAGGCACCCCATCCTCATTTTTAAAATGAAGGGTTTAAACCCAACAGTCCAAGCTCTGAACTTTTCATAATTCCATGATTTACATGACTGTAATAGACATTTCGATAGCTGATTACAGTTAAATAATTTTGCCCAAATGTATCTCATCTTTTAGAATTTTAGTTATTTGTTCAGTACCACCTACCTCTGCTTCACACTCTTCTACAAAAAAAGCAGAGCTACAAGAAAATCAGTTATACCAGCTACTCTTAATAGCTTTGCTGTTTCCACTAAAAATTTAATTTGGAAAATACATCCTATCCTGAAAATGTATCTTTTTCACAGTACTTTTTTAACAAATATTTTCACTGTTTATTGGAAAGATATTTTCTTCTGCTCCGCTAAATAAAAACTTAGTCATTCTGATCTGCCCGGTACATAATTTTAAAGAAAAGAATGGAAAGAGAGGAGAGCATGGGTAGCATGCAAGAAAAAGAACACTCTGGGTGGGAATTAGTGTGTTAAGGTCCTAGTCTCAGTTTCTTTGTCCTTTACTAGCTGTGTGCCCTTCGATAAATCACTTCCTCTCTTGGAGTCTTGGTTTCCTCATCCGTAAGATTAAGGCATCATATTAAAATAATTTTCAAGGATTCTTCATATAAAATTCTACCTTGAAAGAAGTTTGGAAAAGAAATGTATAGTTTTAAAAGAAAAAAAGGGAGGGGGGCACCTGGGTGGCTCAGTCAGTTAAGCATCCGACTTCAACTCAGGTCACGATCTCACGATTCGTGGGTTCGAGCCCCGCATCGGGCTCTGTGCTGACAGCTCAGGGCCTGGAGCCTGCTTCAGATTCTATGTCTCCCTCTCTGTCTGCCTTTCCCCCGCTCATGTTCTGTCTCTCTCTCTCTCTCAAAAATAAGCATTAAAAGATTTATTTTTAATAAAATAAATAAAAGAAAAAAAGATTTAGTTTTGCTAGTACGTGCATCCTACAACAATAATTTAGGAGCCACTTATACTTAATAACTCTGTTAGATTTTGATTAAAAAACATGTAAAATAGGGGCGCCTGGGTGGCGCAGTCGGTTAAGCGTCCGACTTCAGCCAGGTCACGATCTCGCGGTCCGTGAGTTCGAGCCCCGCGTCAGGCTCTGGGCTGATGGCTCAGAGCCTGGAGCCTGTTTCCGATTCTGTGTCTCCCTCTCTCTCTGCCCCTCCCCCGTTCATGCTCTGTCTCTCTCTGTCCCAAAAAAATAAATAAACGTTGAAAAAAAAAATTTAAAAAAAAAAAAACATGTAAAATAAAGACACAATGTCTAGCTGGAAATTTCTACAGTATGATTATATAGACAAAGTAGCAAGAACAGTCTCAGGACTATACAGAATTAGCAAGCTAACGGTGGGTCAATGCTTTGTCCCATGATTTTGTTATTAAATGCTCTCCTGGGGCTGCTGAGCAGACTGACCATTAATAACCCATGAAATCAGCCAATAACATTGAATCTAATCTTTGCCTGAATTCTGCCCACGGCTAGGCTTCACCTTTTTTGGAAGTACAGAGAAACTTGAAAGTCCAGCGGCTTTTAGTTGGCTACACCTTAGAATCGTAAGAAAAGCTTTTATATAATATACGTAGTGGCCATGCCATACCCAGGAAATCAGAACCTTGGGAGAGTTAGCTATAGGTAGTTTTTTAGAATCAGAGTGATTCTAATCTGCTGCCAGTTGAGAACCACTTGGGGAAATATTGAAACATATGAGTAAATGTAAGAAGTGAGAAGTATTCAAAAAAAAAAAAAGGAAAGAAAAAAAGGACAGGCTTTTCTTAGCAATGTACACGTGCACGGGTTGGGTTTGCTATTCTATACTCTGCACTGTACAAAAAATAAGGAAAAATGGGTTTAACCATGAGAACTTGCGTGACAAAAAAGGAAGATGCAAAGGGACAGCTGCGTGCGATTTCCTGAGGAAAGTGGAAACTTCTTTTAAAAATTAGGCCAGGAACTAATTCTGTCTTGGGTGGTTGAGAATCAAGATGTGGATTCGCTGGGTTTACACACTCTCCTGCACAATTCACTCCTTCACAGTCATCCATTTCTTCGGTGTTAACCATGCAGTCCTCCCGTTCACCTCTCATGATTCCTCATTCTTAACATTAACACCATTCTAACCACAACCCCTGGCTCCTTCCATCATCAGCATTTAACATTTGTTAAATACCTAACTGAGTGAAATACCTAATTAGTGAAATACCTAATTGCTACTTTCACCCCTTCTCCCCAGTTTCCACAGCCATCACCCTCACTCATGCCCTGATTTGAGACTGGTGAAAGAAAAAAACAAACCCAAACCTCGAAAGCAGACATGCCCTCCTCTGGCTTCTGATGCTCAAAGCTAGCTCCCGCAAAAGCCTGGGTTAACCCTTCTCGGATGCCATTCTCATCCTCAAAAAACCATCCTGGAACTTTCTGCTCATCACATAAAACCTACTCTCTACCTGCTAGCCCATCCCATCAACCCGATTGTTCACATCTCTCAATACGAACGTCTTTCTCCAACCAGTCCAGTCTGCAGCCAGTCCTCAGAGCACGTTTCCCCTGCATCTGTGTAAGGGAGAACTCAGTGCTATTTCTCCTGTGACTAACAGCCACAGGTACCCAAGGCTCTACGCTTCCCTTTAGCTGCCAAACGACCCTGTCGGTCTGTTCACGTGGACACAGAACAGACAGCCTCTGTTTTGGTATTTATCATAAAACTGCGGCAGGAACCACTGGCATTGACCCCAGAATTCCCTTCCACCCTGAATTGAATTCCTGGGACTCCTTTTCCTAATATTGCAGTACTATGCTTTCTGCCTGTTTGTGCTGGCCTCTTTCAGCCGGGGTGTTCCCTATTTCCCCAAACTATTCTCTCCTCCTCCCCTGTGCTCTCCAGGAGGAATTCCAGCTAAGGTCTCTGGTTCCTGCTGCCAGATCCACTCTGACCCAACTTCTTCCCTCAAACTTGCATAACCTGTTCTTTCCTGCCTCTGAAGTCCTGAACCTTCTTACTCGAGTGACTAAAATGGCCTATTTGGGGCGCCTGGGTAGCTCAGTCGGCTAAGCACCCGACTTCGGCTTGGGTCACGATCTCACAATCTGTGAGTTCAGGCCCCGCGTTGGGGTCTGTGCTGACAGCTCGGAGCCTGGAGCCTGCTACGGATTCTGTGTCTCCCTCTCTCTGTCTCTGCCCCTCCCTGCTTATGCTCTTGCTCTCAAAAATAAATAAAACATAAAATGTGTTTAATTGCCTATCCATCCTTTATTTCTTCACTCTACCTCCCTTCTCGGATTTAAGGAACCTCACACACCCATTCCCATAGGAGCTGACTTTCTGACCACAGCCCTTGCTGTCCAAGTCTTAAAAATCCAGCACATCTTCTGGCCAGACCAGACCCCGGGGCCTGGCTTCTTGGCCTGCCCAGGCCTGGGGCTATCTGAGACCTAGCTCCAGCAGGCCTTCAACACCCATCTCTCGCAGGAGATTTTGTTTCTCTTCGTCCACTGCTCTAAGTTGTAACCTTTGGGACTATGTTAACTTGCTAGAATTTATCTCCATCAATAAGCCAGTCTGCTGTTTGGGGTACGTCTGCTCCACGTGACAGGTTGTTTTCCTTTTAACATCTTCCTGTGTCTCTGTACAAATTTCCCCCTTTTATAGGGACATCAGCCATATCAGATTAGGGCCCATCCTAATGACCTTATTTCATCAGCTCTGTAAAGACCCTTATCTCCAAATAAGGTCACAGCCCTTAGACACTGTTGGTTAGGACAAGACATCTTTTTGGGAGGATGCCATTCAAACTGTAACAGAAAGATTTTTAAGAACCTGAAGGAAAAGGATGTTTAATAATCCAAGAAGCAATGGACTTGAGGTATAGGCAAATACAGACAAGAATAGTTTAGGTGAGCTGGTAAAAGAGTACTGGTATTAATGCTTTACAATTTGTCCACTCTCCTACCACTCAGAGCCTTGATCTTTGTAAACTCCCCGTCAAGCAGTCCTGTGGTATCGCCATACGTTATTGAGACTCTCCATCTGATAAGAATAGAAAGTTTTCAGTTGTTGGGTCGCAAATCTGGATTTTCCAGCTGACAAAATTCAATATGAAGGTGCCCACCAGCAGGGAGGTTACCATGAAGCAATCCTCACTCTACCCTGTAGTACCCCGGGCTGGTTTGCTCTCAAAGCTCCTCCAAAGAGAATCTCTGCCATAAATCCCCTGAAAAATATATCATGTCTGTTTGGTAAGTAATTGAAAGAATCTGCCACATGTTTTGCTAACCTCTGCCTTAAAACTTAAAACCAAAAAGGGAACTGAGTCTAGCTGGCTTTTTTTTTTTTTTTTTTTTTTTTGCATGTGTCCGTGAGCACACAACATACAACCCACCCATAGTACCATGATGCAAACGTTATTAGCAACTCTGTTCTCAAAAAGCTCAGACGGATTCAGCTTGGTGCATAAATTCAAAGAGTCGCTCTTTCATGACATTGGGTACATGTCACAGTGCCCAGTACAGCTGAGACCCTATAGGCGCTTCACTTCCTATTGTTCCAAATCTCCCTTCCTGCTCCCGTTTGATAAATCAGCTACAGCAAAGCATGGTTTCCCATTGACTTTGGCAGTGGGCACTGCCCTGTTAAACACCCACATTCCTTGATTTACCTTCAAAACCTGCATGCGGCAACAAAACCAAAATTTAGGCTGGAGGTGGGAAGGTTGGGCTGTTCATTTCATTAGAAACATTCACCCTTCCTTTTCAAAGCAACCTGCTGAGAAAAGGAAGGGAGTTTTGACTTAGCAAAAGAAAACAATGGTCAAGCAATGCATCAACAAATTAATTATTTAAACATGTTCCATCCCAAGTAATTTCTTACTACCTATAGTTTTTGTCAGTTGTTTTTGTTTAGCTACAAAATAGCACTTGCTCATTTTTTTAAAATTTGAACAATACAGAAGTGTATAAAGTAAAAAGTGTAACGTAAAAAGTAAAAATCCGTCCTCAAGTTGTGTAAGCTCATTCCCCAGAGGTAATCACCATTCATAATTAAGCAAATATCTAAACATCTATGCTTAGATGTTACTTATAGAGTTGCTTATTCAAAAAATAGAGTATATTTGGCATTTGCACTGTAACATGGGTTTTTTTTTTCACTCCACAATGTATTATGAACTCTCTTCATGTCATTCCATGTTTCTTTTGAGAGACTACAATTTTATTTTTTGATCAACGGTGAAATAGAGACCAAAGGTGTAACTATGCGAACATGGACAGACGGCCCGCCACAAGAAATTCCAGCTTTATTTCTCGAGCAGGACTAAATTCTCAACAGGTTATACTGGGAAAAGTGGAAACTTTAGAACAAAGCTGAGTGAACAGTATTTCCTGTGCCGTGGACAAAGGTGGGGGATTTCATTACTTCCAAGTGCCCAATTTTTCTACTAAGAGAGGATAAACGCTTTCAATTACATGAATTCCCATCAGGCAGACAACAATAGGCATGGACACAGTTCTATAGCTCTTGAGCAATAAAAAGTATATCATAGGATGGAGAACAGACAAAGGGAAACAGCTCTGCCTCCATAATAAGGTGTAGTGAGAATCGTTATCTGCAAAACGCTGCGGAAGCACATTACCCGAAAATTTTAAGCAAATAAGTTGTACACTATTTCTCCGTGATTTACAATACTTATGTAGCAAATTCTAGTACAATCCATGTTGCTGGTACATATCTGGCATATCTTACCAGTTTAGGTGCTGCTGTCTTTGTATTTCTACTGGGTTTTTTTTTTTCCCCCTTCAAACTTTTTTCCCTCTGATTTGAACACTTACTTCCTTTTTTTTTTTTTGTCAGAAACAACCGAAATAATCACACTAATCATCTCCAGATCTAATGTGAGGTACAGAGAGATTTCTAGAGCCTTCATCTCTCTAATCTTCTTTTTCCCCATTATGAAAGAATCTTTGTAAAAAAAAATAGACCCACTCAAATTTATAACAAAATTACATAAATAACTAATGAATTATGCCAAAAACACTTTTGTCTAAAATTCTAATATTGGCTTAATTCTTCTTTCCTTTGTATATACAGACCTAATCACATGACCATCACCTCTCGAAAAGCAGGGGTCAGTTTTAGAATTCTTCTTTGGATAGTTTAAATGTTAACCTTTTCTAGTTATTTTTATCAATTATCTTTAATTATAGTTATCTCAAATTAATTACTACAGTTAAATTATATATTAGTTACAGTTGTATATCAATCATATTTAATAACTGGAGGGTTATAAAAGTCAACATTATGTCTGGCTTTGTTAGCAGTGACAATATTTTTAATGCTGCATAATAAATATTGTTAGAGTGTCTTACCCTAATTTAGTAAATATTTATAGTGAAGTCTCTTCCAAACAAACTAGTTTTTCCATTTTAACTGCATTAACATTCTCAGTGTAGCTCTCAGAAAACTATAGCAAGTATTATAAAATATTTTCTTATTTAGAAATGAAATATTAAGAGTGCCTAATGCTAATGTGACTTCACCTGAATCTACTACAATGTCACATAATTTATATTCACAAACCACTTGAGTTGGTTATTGAGGCAAAGAATTTCTTTCCTTCTTTTTTTTTTTTTTTTTTTGAAAGAGAGAGTGTGCCAGAGCTCATTTATGGTGAGTGGGGAGGGGCAGAAGGTGAGGGAGCTAGAGAATCTTAAGCAGGTTCCATGCTCAGCGCAGAGCCCGATGATATGGGGCTCTACCCCATGACCCTGGGATCATGACCTGACCCAAAATCAAGAGTCAGATGCTCAGTTGACTGAGCCACCCGGGTGCCCCAAAGAATTTCTTTCTTAATTCAACCATCATTCCAGTGTCCCTACATTGCACGATTCCATCCAGGCTGATATAACCTGAGTCCACTTATCCCCGTTCAGTGCTTTTCTGTATAACTCTTCCATAGAATGTCAGGCCATCATATTTTATTAAGATATTCCTATCCTGATATTTATTTATTTTTTCTTTTTTTTTTAATATGAAATTTATTGGCAAATTGGTTTCCATACAACACCCAGGGCTTCTCCTAACAGGTGCCCTCCTCAATGCCCATCACCCACCCTCCCCTCCCTCCCACCCCCCACCAACCCTCAGTTTATTCTCAGTTTTTAAGAGTCTCTTATGGTTTGGCTCCCTCCCTCTCTAACTTTTTTTTTCCCCCTTTCCCCCCTCCCATGGTCTTTTGTTAAGTTTCTCAGGATCCACATAAGAGTGAAAACATATGGTATCTGTCTTTTTCTGTATGACTTTATTTCACTTAGCCTAACACTCTCCAGTTCCATCCACGTTGCTACAAAAGGCCATATTTCATTCTTTCTCATTGCCACGTAGTATTCCATTGTGTATATAAACCACAATTTTTTATCCATTCATCAGGTGATGGACATCTAGGTTCTTTCCATAATTTGGCTACTGTTGAAAGTGCTGCTATAAACATTGGGGTACAAGTGCCCCTATGCATCAGCATTCCTGTATCCCTTGGGTAAATTCCTAGCAGTGCTACTGCTGGGTCATAGGGTAGATCTATCTTTAATTTTTTGAGGAACCTCCACACTGTTTTCCAGAGCAGCTGCACCAGTTTGCATTCCCACCAACAGTGCAAGAGGGTTCCTGTTTCTCCACATCCTCATCAGCATCTATAGTCTCCTGATTTGCTCATTTGAGCCACTTTGACAGGTGTGAGGTGGTATCTCATGGTGGTTTTGATTTGTATTTCCCTGATGAGGAATGATGTTGAGCATCTTTTCATGTGCCTGTTGGCCATCTGGATGTCTTCTGTAGAGAAGCGTCTATTCATGTTTTCTGCCCATTTCTTCACTGGATTATTTGTTTTTCGGGTGTGGAGTTTGGTGAGTTCTTTATAGATTTTGGATACTAGCCCTTTGTCCGATATGTCATTTGCAAATATCTTTTCCCATTCTATCGGTTGCCTTTTAGTTTTGTTGGTTGTTTCCTTTGCAGTGCAGAAGTTTTTATCTTCATGAGGTCCCAATAGTTCATCTTTGCTTTTAATTCCCTTGCCTTTGGAGATGTGTCAAGTAAGAAATTGCTGCAGCTGAAGTCAGAGAGGTTTTTTCCTGCTTTCTCCTCTGGGGTTTTTATGGTTTCCTGTCTCACATTCAGAAAAATTCAGCATTCTTTCTTAATAAAAACCCTCGAGAAAGTCGGGATAGAAGGAACATACTTAAACATCATAAAAGCCATTTATGAAAAGCCCACAGCTAATATCATCCTCAATGGGGAAAAACTGAGAGCTTTCCCCCTGAGATCAGAAACATAACAGGAATGTCCACTCTCACCATTGTTGTTTAACATAGTGTTGGAAGTCCTTGCCTCCGCAATCAGACAACAAAATGAAATCAAAGGCATCAAAATTGGCAAAGAAGAAGTCAAACTCAGTTTTCACAGATGACATGGTATTATACATGGAAAACCCTTTCCTGATATTTAAAGAAGTCTTAAAAAATCTTATTTTCTCTGAAGCTTATTGATGGATGGGAATATATACATAAATATTCAACTTTCTATTTGATATCTTCACATGAGCATTTTACAGAAATATTATTATGGATTGAATATTGTGCCCCCCCCCAAATTTATATGTTGAAGCTTCCCCCACCTCAGTGTCATGGTATTTGGAGTTGGGACCTTTCAGAGGTAATTAGGATTAGACAAAGTCATAAGGGTAGTGCCCTCATCATGGGAGTAGTATTCATATCAGAGGAAGAGACACTCTTTCTCAGGGAGCATACAAAAAAGAGGTCATATGAGGACAAAAGGAGATGATGGCTGTCTGCAAGCCAGGAAGAGGGTCTCACCAAGAACCAAAGCTGCCAAAACCATGATCATAGTCTCCCAGCCTCCAGAACCATGAGAAATAAATGTCTATCATTTAAGTCACCCAGTCTACGGTATTTTGTTATAGCAGCCCAACTGACTAAACCAAACCTCAAGCTTGGTATGTCCCAAACTGAACACATAAGGTACTCTGCCTATCCCAATCTTTCCCTTTCAGTGTCCTCTATGCCACTACATTTGCTCACATTCAATTACTTTCAAAATGTAGAAATTCATTGTCCATTCAATCACTGAGTCTGTCAATGATAGAACCTACATGTTTTATGTCATTCTATGACTCATGATGTCAGCTGCCATTTTGATAATCTATGGGAGAAACAAAGATGGTATCTATACAACAGTGTTTGTTAAGATCCATGTACCAATAAGGCTATTAGGATAAGTGATGCTAAGTGAATCAACCTGTTGGCTCAGGCTATTTGACCATTTAAATGTTAGGGAAAGCCCACCCCAAACAAAGAGTTTAAGTCTGAGTAATTTACTGAGTTGTCCCTTCTGATAGCAATAAGCCACAGTTCAACGAGCTGTTTGCAAAATTTCTAGCTGAGAAACAATACATTCATGGCATCAGTACCAAAGAAATATTCTTCTCTTCCATTTCCATAACAAGCTGGAATGTGTTGTTTGCCTGGCATTTGTATCACAGTGCTGTAGTGTACATTTAAGAAGTAAATACAACGCATTAAACATACCACTGAAAACAAATTAATTGGTCTACTAGACTATAAGCTTTGCAATATCTAAGACATTGTATCACTAGCAGTTAACGCCATGCATAGCATGTAACATGAACTCAATAAATAATTGCTGAATGTATGCACAACTTCACTGTCTCCTCATTTTATTAGAATAGTGTGATACAAAATCCAAAGGACCAGTAAGAGTTCTACATTAAGATAAGAGTTTGAATCACGATTATTTCTAGCTATGCCATTATCGGCTATCGAAAAGTCAACGGGCGGGGCGCCTGGGTGGCGCAGTCGGTTAAGCGTCCGACTTCAGCCAGGTCACGATCTCGCGGTCCGTGAGTTCGAGCCCCGCGTCAGGCTCTGGGCTGATGGCTCAGAGCCTGGAGCCTGTTTCCGATTCTGTGTCTCCCTCTCTCTGCCCCTCCCCCGTTCATGCTCTGTCTCTCTCTGTCCCAAAAAAAAATAAATAAACGTTGAAAAAAAAAAGTTTAAAAAAAAAAAAGAAAAGTCAATGGGCATCGAAGACAACTTTGAATTTCCTGAATATTTCTTTCGAGCTGATAAATTCTGTGTCATATGACAAGTAGTGACAGTGTGTCCAAAACCTATGTGTTCCTTACAGCTGACACCACTGCTTCCAACCACAAATCCGTTTCCTTTAGTTTAATGGAATCCCAATTTAAATCATGTTATCCTCCCCCACCAAACCATCCCCAGCTTAGAGGGAAATCCTGGTTAATTTAAGCCGATCCATTGGTCCAAGGATGAGTACAACACTTGAATTGAACTAACCAGACTGAACAGAACAACCAATGCTTTGGGGAGGAGTTTTGTCTCTGCCCCCTTATTGATGTGAATAAGAAAACATATTATTCCAGAGGCGGGTGGCAGCAATTTTTTGACAGTGTGGTGATCCAGCCTCATAGTAAAGCAGATACACGGAGCAGAAAGCTGGAAGGAACCTGAGCCTTTGATAACACTGTTAAGCCAGTGAACCAACCAACTGTGGATCCACCCCACAGCTGGAGTCTCTGTTATGTGAGATAAATTTTCTAATTATCTCACCCAGTTTGGCTTTTCTGCTAAAATGCATACTAATAATTCCCTTACAAAAGATAGCTTGTTCAGAAGAGAGCTGATACAGGCTTTTGGGGGTAATGGTCAAAGCACTAATCAAAGTCTGTAATGTTACTGAGCAAAGGATTTCCCATTTAAAGATAAACTTGACCTTACTTTTCATTTATACTGAAAGAACTATCCTGCAAGAGTAGTAAAGAAGGTAGAAATGGAAAGAATGACACTTTTTCATTTTTTCCTTATTCGACAAATATTTATTTAAGCAGTTCCTGATTAGGTACTGTATCAACTATTTCATTTGATATCCACAAAAACTCTATGAAGTAATTACCATTAATCACATTTTAGAAAAGGAAACAAGTTAAACAACCTAAGACCATGGAATCCCTAAGAACTAAGACCAGATCCTGGAACTAACTTCAAAACCCAACTACTTGTCGCCTTCCATAATTAGGTTTGGCAAAAACTGGTCTCATTCTCAAATTCAGTAAGCTGATGGTCAAAAATGGTTAGTGTTGGGGCGCCTGGGTGGCGCAGTCGGTTAAGCGTCCGACTTCAGCTCAGGTCACGATCTCGCGGTCCGTGAGTTCGAGCCCCGGGTCAGGCTCTGGGCTGATGGCTCAGAGCCTGGAGCCTGTTTCTGATTCTGTGTCTCCCTCTCTCTGCCCCTCCCCCGTTCATGCTCTGTCTCTCTCTGTCCCAAAAATAAATAAACGTTGAAAAAAAAAATTTTTTTTAAAATGGTTAGTGTTCATTTATATGGTGTGCGTACCCCACTGCAAACTAGGAATATTATATGGTAAGCCTATGCACATACACACACACAATAGCTAGCTAATCTGTCTTTGCATATTCTTGCATATAGCAATCTTACTCCTGAAAATTTATCCTCAGAAAATAGTTCAGGGGCACCTGGGTGGCTCAGTTGGTTAGGCCTCTGACTCTTGATTTCAGCTCAGGTCATGATCTCACATTTCATGAGTTCAAGCCTTTCTTCCAGCTCTGCACTGACATCAAGGAGCCTCCTTGGTATTCTCTCTCTCCTCTCACTGCCCCTCCCCTACTCAGGCTTTCTCTTTCCCTCAAAATAAACAAATTAAACTTTAAAAAAAAAAAAGAAAAGAAAACAGTTCAATAGAAGGGAAAATATGTAGACGATCCTAGGAAGATAGTTATCATATTTTCAATTGGAGGAAAGAATTTCATATTCTAACAATGATGGACTGCTTGAATGAATTCTGGCATAAAATTTAATAATAGGATATTACATATGTGGTACAAGTAATTATTAACACTATGTAGCAACACTGAAAATGATTTATAAGTTAAAAAGCATAATGCAAATCATATGCCTTGTATTTAAAGCTACAAAGCGTAAATCCATATGAGAAGACTCCAGTGGAATCCACATACACACACACAAAATAAATCATTATTAAGATGGTGGAATTTTGCATGTT
Organism: Lynx rufus; assembly: GCF_022079265.1. Lineage (NCBI taxonomy): Eukaryota > Metazoa > Chordata > Mammalia > Carnivora > Felidae > Lynx > Lynx rufus. The sequence continues at coordinate 9,356,395 of NW_025814878.1, forward strand.
TAAAATTTTTTTCTTTAGTGCTATTTATAGTTAGACTTAGTTTATTTTTATGAGGTGTACAATTCCAAATACATTTTATTTGCTTTAAAAAAATTTCTTCAAATAGATTTTAATCCTGGATTCACACCATTTTCTGGAAACTTTCTAAAGTTCCTAGTAATTAGTTAATTATATTAATTATGGAAATATAGCTCTCAGCAAAGAGACTCAAGTAAGGTTGTATAGTTGACTAGTTTTTATCAATAGAAATTTACATCTTTATAATTCCTCTAGAAATACTAATGCCTGAGAAAAGGTATACTAAAACAGCCTACAGCATTGCATCAGAGAGATGAGCCCAAACTAGCCCACTGATATTTAATACATGTTTTGAACAGATAAATTGTTTATATAATGCTCTAACCTTCATAAAATTGGGGTCGCTTCAACTGGATTTTATTTGCTATGGAGCAAAGAAAACCTATTTTATGGCTTGACAAAAACAAATCTAACATGTGAAGACATCAATTGAAAGTGGATCTTCTACAAAATATGGCTATGAGCATGCTACCAGTAGGTTACTTAAATGTGATCAAAATGATAAATAAAACTTATAGGGATCTTTAACTCCACTTTTACTTCCTCACCACCATAACCTGGTGTGTGTGTGCGTGTGTGTGTGTGAGAGACAGAGAGACAGAGACAGAGACAGAGACAGAGAGACAGAGACAGAGAGAGAGTGGGAGAGAGAATGCATGCACGCACACACACAATAGACACATACATGTAACCAGAGTCAACACCAGGGATATTGAGGATCCGAATAAGTTTAATAGTAAATCATCACTTCTAAAGAGTGTAAAATGACTATACCGGTAGTTCCTTGGTAAGAGATGAAAGTAAATACTTCCTTAGATTCGCAGAAGCTGCCATTCAATATTATAAGCTTCTGTTCATAAATGAGTTTGATCAGATCTTTTCTGCTGTGGTGCAAGAAGCCATGCTTGAAAAGATGCCTTGGGGAAGTAAAGTTCCAAGTCCAGATTCCCCAGTGAAGTCTTAGCAAAGTCACTGACAATCTGACATTCAAATCCACCCAAACATATAAGCTGATAGCAAAATAATAAAATGTTCCAGAATCTGTGGGATTGGTATGCAAATTCTTGGGCAATATCCATACAATAAAGCACTCCAAATTACTCTTATCAGGAAAATAGATCAAAATATGGAGAACTTTCTTCTTTACAAATGGCTCAGAAACTCCTAGGCTTATACTCTGGTATAAATAGAATACCTGTGACCAATCCAGTTTATCACTTCCTCAGGGTCTGTGATAAAGAGGAAAGCACAAGGCACATAAAAGTTTGGAACATCCTCCTTGGTTTTATAAGAGTCAGGCTTAACCATATTTTTATTTTAAATTAATTTCAGACTTTAAGGGAAAGCTTACAAAAATAACACAAAATATTCCCATATATGTTTTACCTAGATTCTCTAAATGTTAATATTTTCTCACACTTACTTTATCATTCTGTGACCTACCTACTATCATTCTGTCGTCTATCTATTCTTTTTTCCTGAGACCTTTGAGAGTCAGTGACCCACGTCAGTGTGTATATCCAAAAAAGAAGTCATTTTCTTTTATTTAACCACAGTACTCTTTATCAAAATCCACAAATTCACATAGATACAATATTGTTCCCCAACCTGCAGGCATTATTCAGATTTTGCCAATTGTCTTACTTACGCCCATTTTCTGATTTGATATCCAATCCAGAGTCACCCTTGTATTATTGGCCATATGTTTTTAGCCTCTTTTAATCTGGAACAGTTCATGATCTTGACAATTTTGAAGGGTTCTAGCCAGCTCTTCTGCAGAATGTTCCTCAGTTTGGGTTTCTCTGATGTTCCCTTATGACTAGATTCAAGGAATGCGTTTTGGGCAAGAACACCACACAAACGATGATGTTCTTCCTTCGTGCGTCATATCAGGAAGCACAATGTTAATCTGCCCCATTACTGGCGAACGTCACCTTTGATCACTTGAATAAGGTGGTGCCTGCTAGATACTTTCCTCTCTCTAAAGTTACTATTTTCCCTTCACAATTATTAGCAAGTATCTTGGGTGAAACTACTTGAGACTATAAAAACATCGTTTCTCATTGTGTCTTTCTTTACTGCTTTGAACATCCATTGATGATTCTTGTCTAAAATAATTATTGCTCCATGATCCCCACAGCCTACCCTCTTCCTGGTCATGCCACTGAAAGTTTCTGGCCCTTTTTCTCAGAGAGCCAGTACGGCTAGTTCTAGCCCATAAGTTATGAGCGTAAGTGGTCTATGCCCTTTTCTGCTTTGGCCTCCATTATCCCACAAGGCCTTTGTTTGTCGGTCAATTGCATGCATAAGATCTAGTAAAGGGCTCAAAGAAGCTAAGGTAATTGCGGAGTCACTAGAAATTTAGATCCATACCATACAAAGAATCCTACAAAATTGGATGGGGAAAATCTTTGTTTGCATAAACCTTTAACTGGAATTTGTCATTTCCTTCATTTATGAACGTGGGCAACAATTATACTAGTGTTAGCAAAACGTGGCTTTGTAATAGAAATCACGGATATTTTACATCATATTATACTTGATGCATATATCTTAATATATGCATTGACCTATTGCTAATTTGAAATTAGCTTTGAATTTTAGTGATTAGACCTGTCACTGTATCTTTTTTTTTTTCTTTTTCACATTTAGAAACATTTTTCTTAGAGGTGACCCACGGACATCACCAGATTGCTAAAGGGCTCTGAGACAGGATAAGTAAAGACAGAGAGAGCTGACTCCTGAGTCACCACTTGGTGGGGAACCACCAGGAAAGCAGATGGGGAATATCTGCATTAGAATTTGTGTGCAAAAGAGAAATAGGCCGCTGAGATTTATGATGTTGTTATTCATTCAGCAATCATCCTATTCCAACTAGTAGAAAGAATCAAGTCACTAACGTGCATGGGAAAATAGTTGAAACCATGAGATTGGGTATGATAATTGAAGAAGAAAAAAAAGCAGAAGCCAAGTGTTGGACTTTGGACGATTGTTACACTTTGAGGAAAAAAAAGACAAAAAAAAACTGTTAAGGAAGTGGAGAGAAAACTATCTAAACAGCAGAAAGACAACCAGAAATTTATGGTGCAAGAGATTATAAAATGACACCATATTTTAATTTCTCAATAAATTAAATTTGCTAAACAATAGGTATTGTACTTCTCTAAGTCCAAGATTCCTTATCTGTAAAAAATTGCTATTCAGATTAAAAGAGGAAATTTAAGCAAAATACATGCCTTAGCACAACTTCCTATGTGTACCTGTCACAAGAAAAGGTGTCTTTTTCTCCCCAAACTTTCCACTCTGCTCTACCATTTCACAGAATATGTTCAAGTTTAAGACAAGAACTAAAGAGTACATTAAGAAAACCATAATTGTTTGAGTCAGAAGCATAGATATTAGACTTGTACTAGTTATAGTATGAAATTCAGTATGACTGAATAAAACTAGAATAAGCAAAATCATGATTAGAATTCAAACAGAACCTTGACATTCTATTTGAGAAACCGACTAAGTGATAATTATGGGAAAGAGAGCCTGTGATTGCGAAATGCCAATCAAAGACAATCAAGAAAACACACCACAGTTTGCTGGGGTTTCCTCCCAGAGGGCTCTCGGGTGCTGTATACGAAGATAGGCATCAGTCCTCAGGAAACCCACCTTGATTTTCTCCAACTTCTCTTGTTGATAGCTCATCCTAATCTCATGTTCCTTTATCACGAATGTGATGTTAAGGTGAAGGGAGAAGTGTTTTGAAACGTAAAAACTTGAATCTTATACAGATATGTATAACTTACACTTATATAATATGAAACCCTGCAAGCATTCTAAAAATTTCAATTCCAAAACCGCTGGAAAATGAAAGAACAAATAGATCAACATTGCCACAGTATGTAAAACAAAATCTACCTCTCATCTACTTTGAAAAGTCTTATTAAGTGGCACTTGGAATCACCATGTCCAAAGTGCGGATCTGAACAAATAAAGCATTTTGATAAAAGTCCTTTAATTGCATCTTTTTCTCCTCTCACGGAGTGCTTCTTTTCTCTTACCCAAAATTTAGGAACATGCAATTTTCTAGATTAGAAGATCAGAGACTGTTTTCATAATCAACAGCCATCTGTACAGAATGACAACAGAACGGAAAAGATTCTAACCTACCAAAGAATTCTCCACAGAATTGACTCTTTCTATGAAAATGCTAGAATCTGAGAGACAAGTCCTACCAACTCCTCCCCTTTACACTTTCAGGTAGAAAGTGCTGCCATCTACAGGGAGCCTACGGAACTGATGCCTACAAAAAGGATAGCGTTTGGGGAGGTTTAAACTTTGTAATCAGTTAAAAAATTAAAAATGGCAATAGCATGACAAAGAAGAGTAATAAAATGTGCAGTGAGTAATAAAATTAATCTTACTAAATGTATTCTACTCATTCACTGTCCACTACAGCAGCCACTAGCCATATGTGGCCAGTAAGCACCTGAAATGTGGCTAGTTTGACTGAGGAATGAGGGTTTTTTTTTTAATTTTTTAAATTTTATTTCATTCGATTAATTTAATTAATCTAACTTATAAAACTGACACCGATTCAGTCATTGGAAAAGTCATTTAAGTATGTTTGTAACAACGTAGATATATGAATCCACTTTTTAACTGCATATTTTAAGATATCTACATACAGATCAAATATTCCTAAGGAATACTTAACATCTGAATTGGGGTGTGCTATCAGTAAAAAATACACACCGAATTTCAAAGAGTGAGTACAAGACACAAAGAATACAATATATCTCATTAGTGATTTTTACATTGATAATGCTTTGAAATTATGGTCCTTTGAGCATATTATGTTAAGTAAGATGTATGAAGATTGGTTTCATTGGTTTCTTTTTACTTTTTAAATTTTTTTTTTTTTCAACGTTTATTTATTTTTGGGACAGAGAGAGACAGAGCATGAACGGGGGAGGGGCAGAGAGAGAGGGAGACACAGAATCGGAAACAGGCTCCAGGCTCCGAGCCATCAGCCCAGAGCCTGACGCGGGGCTCGAACTCACGGACCGCGAGATCGTGACCTGGCTGAAGTCGGACGCTTAACCGACTGCGCCACCCAGGCGCCCCTCTTTTTACTTTTTAATATGACTACTAGATAATATTCAATGATACATGTGAATCACATTATATTTCTATTGCACAACACTGTTCTAGTTGATTTAAAGATTTTTTTAAAAAGAGGTAATATGTTAAGTGTCTACAGAATCACATGAAGTACTGTATATAAAAATATTTTTAGGTCCTATCTGACCCCCAGGTTAATGAAAAGCATGCAGCAGACCCTAGCACTTGTGTCAGTGAATAGACATAAGTTTTCGACAAAACGATCGAAAGCTGTCTTCAATGAACCTCATTGCTACTCATAAATACCTAAAAATGGTAGGAAATTTGGATATCGATGAATATAATTACATAACCATCTTCCTCATGGTTAATGAACTGATAATGGAAACCACACATTTTTAAAGAAATTCCACTAACTTTGTCCCCGTTCCATATTTTGCTCTGTTTCTTCTACCAACCTCCGGTATTCTGTCTCCAGACTGTATATTTCAAGGACTGTACCCCCAACAATCTCCCACTGCCCTTCATTCTCACCAGCTCTGGGCACAGGCTGTTCTCTGTGAGCCCCCCACTCTTTGTCCTTCTCTGTGGAAGCAACCCTCCGTTGTAAGAACAAGTCTTTCATCGAGAATGTCCTCTTCCCAGCTACAAAAATCACACCTTTCCCTCCCTCCTTTTCCATTTCCCAACTTTAACACATTCTTCTGTTACTCAGACAGAAAACAAAACCCAAACCAACAGGCCCATGATTCGGTGGGTGGATGCCCACATAAAGATAGGGTTTTCAACCATCAGTATTGAAAGTCTCATCATCAAGGAAACCAGGACAAATGACCATCATCCTTGCTAATCTGACCTGTTGAGAGAGACAAAGCCTCACAAAGCAAGAGAGGGACAAGCGTCACAAAGTGAGAGAGAGACAAGTTTCACAGCTTGTGCTCCAGCCACACTCCACTGCCTTATTTCCCTGCAGTTACCAGCCTCTTTCCCTTTACCCACAGGGCTGCCTTTCTCCTCACCACCCCCTTAATTGGCCTGACTTATATTCATCTTTCAGGCATCATTTCCTCCCAGAATCCTTCACTCATTCACCCAGGCTACGGTAAGTGGTTAACTTCTAAATTTTTAAATTGTCCATTCCCCAAAGCTCCATCAGCTGTGAGGTCGTTGGACTTAGAAATGGTGTATTCATTTTTGTATTCTCATATAAGCTGAACTTGTGAATGAATGGATGAAGACTGATATGTCCTAGAAAAGGACCTGAGCTGTGGGTAATTTCTTTGGCCTTCTTCCAACTAACTCACCCCTCTTCTGCCGTAACAACCAACAATGAACTGTTTTCAAGCCTGGATGTCCATTTCTCAACCTTGGAGAATCTTTCCCTTTACTTAGCTCCTCCAACACAAAAGATAATACCAATGCATCACTGACCCCTGACTGACACCATGCCACTCTCCCTCCGCTTCCAGGGGGCGGGGAGGGAGAGAGATATACCCCAAGATACATACACACACTAAAAAGCAACAGCAACAACAATCCCTCCCACAAAAACAAACCAACAAAAAGACAATTTTGCCTTTGCCTATTGGAATGGCTCGATATGCCTATTTCTTTCCACCATAAGAAGAGGAATCTGTCTACGCCACTGAAGAATGCAGCAAGATGGAGAGAATGTGTAGACGTAATGAAAGAAGTATACCTAGAGGTTTCTGCATATGGAACAGTGGCAAGAGGTTCACTAGGTGGTGTGTACTAAGAGAGGTACAAAAGATTAGACACAATCCTACTTTTCCAGGAGCTACAGAGGACATTATTTGGAAATTATATACATATGCTTTGTAAGGATTATAGAAAACATAGGAAAATACACTGCCTTTAGAAATACAGAGAAACATTTAAACACACATTAAACATCCTAACATTAATTTATATATATTTGGTATGTATTTTAAGCTTATACAGTTCAACATATTTTTAATTTACATGTCTTTATACATAAATAACATTGAAATATACTCAAAGTGGTTTTGATTTCAAATATGTTTTAAAACACTAGATTATTAATGGTCATTTTTGCGTGCTAAACACAAACAATAACTTTACCCATCTGATTCTCAAAACGCTACCAATTAGGTTCTGTAATTATTCCCAATTTACAGAGAAATGTGTGGTACAGAGAAATGAGGAAGCTCACTCAAGATCATAGAATTTGTGAATGGAAGAGCTGGGGTTTAAAGTCAGAGCAATCCTCTGGATGCAAAGAAAGATGCCTACGGTGTTCTCCAATAATAAAATGACAAATAAGCAAAACTAATTTGTAAGATAATCTGGCAAGTCCAAAGCAATTTTCAGCCATGCCATGTGGTTTTGCTACAGGCTGAACAACATGTGCCCCAATGAATGCTCCGAAGACAGATATGCACCTTAGTAAAGAAATGCTTCTTTTTCAAGGGGTAGACCGGGCATGAAAATAGAACATAGGGTCTTCCTGATGAATTTATTTTCTTCTTCATTGAGGTTAGAATTATGGGCATTTTTGACCTGGAAGAGACCTTTGAAGTGGTTGTCAACCTTGACTACTCATTGGAAGCATAGAAAGAACTTTAAAGCTATGCAGACATGGGTAGTGCCCGTTGAGATTGTGATTTCATTGGTCCAGGGTACAGCCAGGCATGGGGATTTTAAACTTCCTCAACGATTCTAATGTGCAGCAAGGAGAATCACTCACTGCTTAGTTTAAACTAAGGATTCTCAAAGTGTGGTCTCCAGATCGCCAGCATCAGGAAACTTGTTAGAAATGCACATTATCAGACCCCATTCTAGATCCACTAAATCAGAAACTCTAAGGGTGGGGCCCAGAAATCAGTGTTTTAACACACCATTTAAGTGATTCTGAGACATGCTTAAGTTTGAGAACCACTGAACTAGTTCAATCCTTTCATTTAGAGGTAACTGAAATCCAGATGTAAATAATTTGCTCAAGGTCACATGACTGGAGCCGGAACTAAAATGCTAATAATAATAGCTAACATTTATTGAGGGCTTACCATTAGCAAGTAGGTATACTATTTTGCATCGCCCTATTCATGTAATCACTGCAACAATCCAAAAGGGATGTGTACTATTATTATCCTATTTTACAGATGAGGAAACTAGGCACAGAAATTACTCAAGATCAAAGAGCTGAGGAATAGAATAGCAGAAGACAGATTTGAACATCTATCTTTCCAGTCAGGAATGCAATGGAAATATGCCACAGAGCCCATGAATCTTACTCTATCTAAGAAAGAACAGTGGCTGGAGTTTAATTTCCTCTGCAAAGAGTTAGGAATATAAGTGAAAGAGATATTTGAAGGAAGTGTTTGCTTAAATTTTCATTTCCATGTCTAAATTTCCATTTCCATTCAATAGCTTCTATCGTTTTATTTTTGTTTTTTTTATTTAAAAATTTTTAAGTTTATTTATTTGAGAGAGAGAGTAGGGGAGGGGCAGAGAGAGAGGGAGAGAGAGAATACCAAGCAGGCTCCACGTTGTCAGCACAGAGACTGATGCGAGGCTTGAACTCATGAACCATGAGATCACGACCTGAGCTGAAACCAGGAGTTGGATGCTTAACCGACTAAGCCACCCGGGTGCCCCTAGCTTCTACTATTTTAAACTACTCCATGAGAATGGTTATTACTTTCATTTTAAGATTATTTAATACGTATCAAAAAATATATACAATATATGTATAAATAAAAAGTAAAATTAAAATGAATACTTAAGTGATCACCACTCAGATATTGCTGCTTAATTCTTTATATTTTTGACCGACAGCTCTGAGCTCTGTGTGTCAAATAATTAGCCATGAGAAAAATGGTATAGGGTAAGGTACTAAGAAACATCTGAATAACACTGGCCCAGAGACTGTTCCTCAGTAACTGAACAGCATGTGAGTAGAACATTGCACATATATTGCATATATTTATTGCATATATATATGTATATATACACACAGTGTATATATATCTTCTCAAAAGTAATACCCTTAACCATAAATGTAAGAGATGTGTAGTGAAATATATTGATATGCAGAATATCACACACGTATGGCACATATATTTCCACCTAGATTTCCAATATTCCATAGCAAGAACTCAATCATAAAGAATAAAGAGTTTGTATCTTTTAAGAGGTTAGCAATTGAAATTTAAGGGATCCATTGATATTTTATGAGAATCTTAGCATAAAAACAGTGTCTACTGATTTGTCTAGCACTTTTCAAACAGCCTGCAGTTTCACAAAGAGCTTTCACTTAGTTATCACAACAGTCCCTGGTTTAGGTATGTGGAGGGAGTTTACCGTCATGGAGTCAGAAGAGGGGGTAGATTCTGGGAGGCAGCAACTAATCTAGAAGGACTCTAGGTCTCTCTTCTTGCAAAAGAGCATTTAGGAAGCAGGGCAGAGAAGCAGTAAGAAACCCATCCGGGAATTCTACATTTACCATAATAGATCCATTGTTATAACCAGGTATCTACAGGCACGCCAATATTTCTACTCTAAGATTCTTCCTTTAACAAAGATCCACATAATGGTCATTAACAATTTTTTTACAACCCATATTTCTTCATGAAAAGCATATGACGTTTAACTACCTTGGGACCATGAACATTTTTCTAAAGCAAGGAGAAAAGCTATATTCTAATTCACTGCCCTTAGCAACGTCTATACTCAACTTTACAGATAGCATAAAAGAGCCACTTTGATTTTGGGAGAAATACCATCAATGAAATACTAACTATATTACACTTCACCTGTTGCCCCTCTGTTTAAACCAATCTTGATATTCTGGCTACCTTCTCACGAAGAGAGAAAGTATTCATTGTTTTCCTGGCATAAATAGATCCCACACTCCTGAAAGTTGGAATATTTTGCAAGAACAAAAAAATATACCTCATCATTTCTAATTAAATGGTGTACATGCATAGAACAGATAGCTTTTTGTTGTGGTTTTTAAATTCAGGTAACAATCATATGGGGGTATTTCTGGATCCCCACTCATTTTAGTAGTGACTCATTTTACCGGTATACCCTCTGCACAGTGGGCAAGAAAAATTAAAAAGCAGAACCCCAGTTCCTGCAAACAGAGACGACACTGATTAGGACAAAACAGAAGGTAACCAGACATAACATTTGAGTAATAGGTGAAGACTTTATGAAGGAACACTCAACCTGGAATTTATTTCTTCCACGCCCAAGCCAGAGTAGCTAAAATTCCCATTGCTACAGGGAAGTTCAGAGGCAGATGTTGCTATGTACATAAAAGGGCTTAAAAGAACTGCACTTCCATAATGTGCACAGAACCGGATAGAAGTTGTAAAAAGAAATAGCTAGAACTATACTCCAAAGACTGTACAGTGAAGTCAGATCCTCAAGCAATTGCAAACAAATTGAATTCTCTCAGTGATTGGTACAGTAGCTCATATAGAAGGAGAAGCTCATTTGAGATGGATGAAATCCAAAAAGGAGATTGATTGAAGATGATCAAGTTAGGTCATTAAAAGAAGAGGACCCAGATTTAAAAGACAGCAGGCAACTTCCCCTTAGCTACCTGGGGCTAAAACATTCACCAATCTTAATGAGAAAGGACTAGAATTAATACCAGGACCATGATGTTACTTGAACTGTGCATTAACTGTAATTAAGTGTGTGTGTGTGTGTGTGTGTGTGTGTCACAAGTGGCGCCTTGCAGGGGGGAAATATTCTTCACTTAGAAAAATAATTCAATGGCACACTGGGTTGTTGGTTTGGTTTGATTTGGATCAGGTTTTAATTTCTTTGTTCTGTTATGTTTTTGTTTTGTTTTTTTAGTGCATAGAGTCAAGCAAGACCATAAGGAGAAAACGAAACAAAGAATTAACCGAAATATTACATAAGACGACAATACCAAAAGCACTACTACTGAAGTTGGGCTTGCTCTCAAGATGGATAGAAGGAGAAAAGTAGACAGGAGAGTTGAGGGCACCAGGGATGTTAGAGTCTGAGTTGGACAATGGATTTTTTAAGAAGAGGGATTTTAATATGCTGTTTCCAGATGCTTGTTTGTTGTGCTGTAAACTCTTCTTTGGTAGGGTCTGGCAGTAACTGCAAGGTCTTGTCTGAGTGGCCTGTGCAGAAATAAAAGAAACAGAATGAATTCCACCTCTGAATCTACTCAGTATGGAACATGAATGTGACCCACAGGAGGATAAAATGACCTGCATGGAGTTGATTCAAGAAGAAAGAGCTAGGGGCCAAAGATAGCCTGAAAGAAACAAGTCTCCTGGAAATGTGTGTATATTGAAGGGATAGGGAAATTGGTCCACACAAATCAAAGGTTGTGCAATCTTACCTAGATTTCAGCTGGTAGTGACTCCTGTCAACAGCTTGTTCACACATCTGTGTGTGTACTTTAGTTAGAGCGCTTAGTAAACTGTACATAGCTTAATCTGTAGCGTAGATTCAGACTCACTTGACTAAGATGTTACTAACTTTATAATGTTCAGATTTCCACCAACCCTTTCCGGTTCTCATAAAGAAAGGTTCTAGAAGGATCCAACTTTCTGATACCAGAGAAGAGAAGTGGCACTTCTGTAAGACTGACCCCTGAGCTTTCTTGAGTATGCCACCTCATTTTAAAACATCAAAAATATTTACAAAGTGGAGTCACAACATTGTGCCAAGTTTATCAGAAATGAAAAAGTGTCCCGAGATTTCCATTGTCTAGGTTCTAGCCACCAACTTCAGCACTGCAAAATTCCACGGCATGGGACGGCAGGGCTCCACGTGCCCAGGAAATATCAAGGAAGCTTGTTGAGCATTTAAATACAATAATAAGAATCTAACATAAACACAGTTTTGAAAATATATGAGCAGTACCATGTTGTCTCATGCAATGGAAATCACAGGAAGATGCTGGTTTTATTTTTGGTTCTCTAGATATATAGTAGGTCTTGAATATTTTGTTGTTTAGTTACTTCAAAGTATGTAATAATTTTTGTTTTTCTGGATGATTGGAAAAATAGAGAAAGGCTATTTTCAAAAATAACTTCATGTTATTTCTTCATTTTGAGAAATAGCTCCTTTGTGACTTAATGATCAGAACAGCTGACAGAGACTTGGGGAGACAGATTTAATGCCCAGTTCTGCCAGCAATTCAGTGTAAGACCTTGGGCAAGTTACTGCCCATCTTTACTTTTCCTCTTCTGTAAAAATAAAGGATTGGGCTAGGTGTTCTCTAAAGTCCCCTGGAGCTCAAACATGCCACCATTTTATGATTCTAAATGCATCATTATTATTATTATTACTATCCTGTTGCCGTATTATATAACAACTTAGGGAGAACAAATTGAATGTTAAATAAATGCATAAAAAAGAACTGAAGAGATGGGCATATTTTAAGCCCCATTGATGAAAGGAGCCCCCCCTAAGACATCTTATATATTTTGGTATATGTTTGTTTGTTTGTTTGTTTGTTTGTTTGTTTATTATTTATTTATTTATTTTGAGAGAGTGAGCAGGGGTAGGAGCAGACAGAGAGAGAATCCCAAGAAGGCTCAGCACTGTCAGCAGAGAGCCCGATGTGGGGCTCAAACTCAGGAACCATGAGATCATGACCTAAGCCAAAACAGAGAGTCAGACACTTAACTGACTGAGCCATCCAGGCGCCCCATTGGAAGCATCTATATTAATAAAAGCAGTTTGCTTCTTTGCATCTGTAGTGATACCTCTATTAAGAAAAACAAACCAACTCAGCCTGTAACTAACAAATTTGCACAAAATCCCTGCTAAATTTCCATCATGCAGGTGTCTCTAAAGAATGCTAAATGGCCAAGACATAAAACAAAAAAGAGTTCACGTGGCATGAACATTGAACTTCAAAACTCCTGGCGATTTTGGAGATTTTGCTTTATATTCCTAGGATTTTATAAACTGCCATATGGTTTATAAACTACCTCGTTTCAGAATACAGTTGAGGGTAACGACCACTCTACCTCGAGCCCTAGAAATGGCCTCTGTGTTTGAAAGCATACTTTAATAGGTTCCTCAAGGTCAGACTATTGCCTTATTACAGGAAATGGATGAAGTCATTACTGGCTTTCAGTTTGTCTAAAAAACTACCTGCTTTCCAGTTTAACAGACAACACTTCACTCTGTGTCTTTGCCTACATGGTTGTGGTACCTGTTCTCAGAACTGGAGCTTTCTTCTTCGTTCCAGCCGAACACGAAGAGACACATGGGAGAAGGCACAAACAAGGAAAGCATCCAAGTGACAACTTACCTTTCTAGGGGGAAACAACAGCTAAATGAGTTCTCGGGAATGTTGAACACTCAAGAGCTCATGCTGTTAGAAGCAATAACTTGTGCAGCAGTTCTGAAGGCAGGATCCCAAGTTCTAGGCCAGCTTCACCCCAGTCTGCTCTGACCAGAACACATTTCCTCCAGACTTTCAGGGTCTTGCTTTTGACCATTTGGGGTGCAACAAAGGAAGATGAGAAGGAAGGCAAGAGACAAGAGAGATGGAAACTTTTTAATATGTCCCTAAAAGCCTCTTTTATAGAGATGAGTAATAAAAAGATTGGGGCCAGCAAATATATTCAACCTTTCCACATTTTCTTTACACAGTTATAAAACTGAGAGTCTCATAAGGTCAGAATTAAAGTAATACAGCCTTGTTTTTGTATTTTAAATGGTTTTTAATGGAATGTTAAAATAGCCTCGGCATTAGTAAAAAGAGTGCTCGACAGTAGTTTTGATTTGACTCAGGCGTGGGTGATGGGACCCACCAAGTACGGAGGGGAGATTACTGTCATGTGATAACCCACCTTAATGCCGAGCCTGGGTCCCTGAAACCCCTCTCCCACCACACATGCACGTCCCTTCTCATCCCATCAAGGAATGATACACTGTGTGGTCATCTCCTTTCTTTTGACTAATCATCATTTATTATTTTCAACACATTTATTATTTTCAAAAAGCATTAACTGAATGCTACTACTTGCCAGACACTGAGTCCTAGGCATACACCAATGGACAAAACAAAGAACCTACCCTCACAGAACTTATATTCTAACATAAAGAGACAGAAAAATAAGTAAAGCACACAGGAAGTTGGAAGGCGGTGACAAGAGAAAATTAAGGAAGAAAATGCAGTGCATGCAGGGAGGAGGGGAGAAGATGTAGAGGGTGGCCATTTTCAATAGGGTGGTCAGGGAAGAGCTCACCCCAGATAAAATATGAATAATGGCCTCAAGAAAAATGAAGGGGCAAGCTGTGTGTTTGTGAAAATAGCAAATGCACAAGTTCTGAATCAGAGGTATGTACAGCATGTCCAAGGAACAGTGTGTGGAGGCCCGTGTGCCTGAGGCAGAATGAATACGAGTTAGCCATAAGTCAAAAAGGTAAGATGCGTGGGGGACATTTTGGCTCTTCCTGGTGAAAGTGGAGGTCATTGGGAAGTCTTAAACAGAGTCGTGACATCATGTGACTTCCATTTTAAAGGACCGAGCTGACTGTTTATGAGCAGGAAAGGCGGAAGCAGGGAAAGCGGTTACCTACAACACTCCAGGCAAGAAATAATGTAGCTAGGACCAGGGCGGTGGGGCTGGCAGTGGTACAAAGTGGTCAAATTCCAGATATATTTTTATCATAAAGTCAACAGGATTCTCTGGCATTCAGATGGGTGGTATGGAAGCATTAAGAATTACTTTAGGGTTTTTGGCATGAGAGGTGGAAAAAAGATTTACCATAAATCAAAGTGGGATGTGTTGTGAGATGAGCAGGCTTAGAGGGGATATTAGGAATGCGTTTTCAGGCATGTTAAGTTTGAGAAATCCCTTAGACCTCCATGAAAAGATGTAAAGCAGGTGGTTGGATGGACAAGTCTAGAGTCCAACGGGAAAGAGAGTGGTATATGATATGTATGTATGTATTTAATCAAAGTATAATCGACATACGGTGTTATATCAGTTTCAGGTTTACAATATAATGATTCAGCAATTCTATGCATTTCTCGGTGCTCCTCATGATAAGTATACTCTTAATCCCCTTCACCTATTTCACCCATCCCCCCACCCACCTCCCTTCTGTCAACCACCAGTTTATTCTCTGTATCTAAGAGTCTTTTTTCTCTCTTTTTTCTCCCTGTTTGTTCATTTGTTTTGTTTCTTAAAGTCTACATGTGAGTGAAATCATGTGCTATTTGCCTCTCTCAGTCTGACGTATTTCACTTAGCGTTATACCCTCTACGTCCATCCCTGTTGCTGCAAATGGCAAGATTTCATTCTTTTCTATGGCTGGGTAGTTTTTCACTGTATACATACCACATCTTCTTTATGTATCCATCTACTGATGGGCACTTGGGTTGCTTCCATATCTTGGCTATTATAAATAATACTGCAATAATATGCGATAGGGTGTATATATTTTTCTAATTAGTGTTTTCTTTTTCTCTAGGTAAATACCCAGTAGCAGAATTACTGGATCATATGGTAGTTTTATTTTTAATTTTTTTTGAACCTCTATACTATCTCCCACAGTGGCTGCACCAACTCACATTCCTACCAACAGTGTACAAAGTTTCCTTTTTTTCCCCACATCTTCACCAATACTTATTTCTTGTGTTTTTTATTTTAGCCATTCTGACAGGTTTAAGGTGATATCTCATAGTGGTTTGATTTGCATTTTCCTGATGATGAGTGATGTTGAGCATGTTTTCATGTGTCTGCATGTCCTCTTAATAAAATGTCTATTCAGTCCTCTGCCTATTTTTTTTATTGAATTATTTGTTTTTTTGTTTTTTTGTTTTTTTTGCTGCTGCTGAGTTGTGTAAGTTCTTTATATATTTTGGATAGTAATCCTTTATTGGATATATCAATTGCAAATATCCTCTCCCATTCAGTAAGTTGCCTTTTTCTTTTGTTGATGCTTTCCTTTGCTAGGCAAAGATTTTAATTTTTGCATGGTCCAGGGCGCCTGGGTGGCACAGTCGGTTAAGCGTCCGACATCAGCCAGGTCACGATCTTGCGGTCTGTGAGTTCGAGCCCCGCGTCGGGCTCTGGGCTGATGGCTCGGAGCCTGGAGCCTGTTTCCGATTCTGTGTCTCCCTCTCTCTCTGCCCCTCCCCCGTTCATGCTCTGTCTCTCTCTGTCCCAAAAATAAATTTAAAAAAACGTTGAAAAAAATTTTTTAAAAATTTTTGCATGGTCCCAATAGTTTAATTTTCTATGGCCCAATGTCAAAGAACTTACTGTCTATGTTTTCTTCTAGGAGTTTTATGGTTCCAGGTCTCACATTTAGGTCTTTAATCTACTTTGAGTTTATTTTTGTGTGTGGTGTAAGAAAGATAGGTAGTATTTAAAGCCATGACACCAGGTATGATTAATACTAAAATAAAATAAAATAAAATAAAATAAAATAAAATAAAATAAAATAAAATAAGCTTAAGGACTGGATCCTGGGGAGCTCCAACTTTGAGAGATTGGGTAAATAAAATAATAACCAGCAGAGGAGACTGAGGAGAGGAAAGAAAGCCAGGAGAGCACAGAGTATGTTGGAAACCGAGTGAAGGGGTGTCTCAAGATGAAGGGAGTGATCAACTGGGTCACATGTGGCTGACAGGTCAGATAAGGACTGAAAACTGACATTGGGTTTAGCAGTTATCCCAAGTCAGGTCAATGAGAACTGACTGGGGCTAAAAATGGCTGCCAGCCTGAGCAAAAGAAACTGATCAAGATTTTGGCTAAATATTAGATCTCCGAGGGGCAAACTTTATCGTACTCAGTTGCCCTTTATTTCATAAACATTACTTTAGAAAAAGAGATAATTGTTTTTCTCTCCAATGACATACTTAACAGGAACACTTCTTAGCTAATAACAAAAGGTTTAACCTCATGGGAGGTACAGACACTTTCTGCTTTCTAGATTTAGGGAATTACAGGTGATTTTTCTTTATTAAAAATAAACTTTTCGCCTTTTTCAAATCATACCTGGAATGCCAAAATGTATATTTCTGTTGACTATCTTGCTGTAACTTTCTGTCTTCCCTGCTAATTCTGAAGACTTAATGTTTGTGTGAACATTTCAGATGTCTCCCCCCCACCCCCCTCCCCGTCTCATCCCCTTGCAATCTCAGACTCCTCTCCAGTGACTCACTCTCCACTCACCCATCGATCCGATCTCATCATGAAGTTCTACTGCTTGTCGCAGCGGCAGATTTGATTTCACTGACAGAGGTGACAGATTCTAAGAACGTACCAGCAAAAAGCAAAGTAAGCAACAGCAAATGTAGGTAGGGAAAAAAAGAGAGAAGCAGGAGGAGGAGGACCTAATTGTGTGTTTCCATTATTTTCCACATAAACAGGATAAACCAGGAACTGCAGGATTTAGAAATTCCATGTGAATAAAGTTTAGCCAAACTTTTACCTAAATAAATGCATATGCCCAGTAAATACTACAGCAATAATCTATGCACTTCAACTGATGATCCTGGTTGGGGACCAGTCTATTCAAATTTAATAAAATAACCAATTTCAAGAACAGCTTCATATTTGCATAATTTTTCCAAGCTGGTTTATGCATATAGAAATTGCAGAGTTCTCAGGGCACCCGGGTGGCTCAGTCACTTAAGCAAGTGACTGACTCTGGATTTTGGCTCTGGTCATGATCTCACGGTTCATGGGATTGAGCCCTGCGTCAGGCTCTGCACTGACAGTGCAGAGCCTTCCTTGGATTCTCTATCTTTCTCTGCCCCTCCCATGCTCATGCTTTCTTTCTTTCTTTCACTCTCTCTCTCTCAAAATAAATAGATGAACTTAAAAAAAATTGCTGAGTTCTTAAAAATTGGCAGTACAAACCAAAACAGTGACAGTGTATAGGATCTTCACAATCTTAACTTTAAAGCACATCAACAGTTGAAGATGCCAATTATTATTCATTACATTACAGTGAATCTCAGTATATGATCTGGAAAGGTCAGAGTTCAGACTATTCATCCTGTCTCTATAAGCTTTTGTTCCAGGAACCCAGATTTATTTGAGGAGAAACCTGGAAAACTGACCCGTAGAAAACTGAACTGTATGTTCTACATCAGATTTGATTCTTTTGGTGTTCTTGGCACTTTTAAAAGAATTATGACTGAGAATTTTTTTAAAGGTACAGTGGCAATGAATTATTTTCTCAGTCTATTAGTCTTACTAGAGACTTGTACCTTCAGAAAATGCTTAACTCAACAGATGTCTTTCTTCTACTGTATCTTTTAAAATAGAGAAAGCAGGAAAGTGCAAGGAAGGACATTATACTACCCAGAACTCTCAGAGATGCTTTCAGAGTGTAAACATTTTCAGGACAAAGGTATCAAATAATCAAGGGAAAATGCTGGAAAAAAACCTTTAAAATAATATATATTGAAAATAACATTTTAATAGTATACAGGAGTCCTTTCCATTACAGTGAATTTGAAATCTTGAAAAGAAGTTGAACATTTTTTCTATGTCTTCGAAATTTGGAACTGTTGTTTTTATCATCCTGGTGAACGATTTTGCAGAAAATGATGGAAACATACACAAGGAACCAGTGTCCATATTGTAAATTTCTAAGAAAACAACGGCAATATTCATATGAAAATGGAATTCAAAATTTGGAAATAAACTGTGAGAAAACAGCATTTTTAAATAGTACGGTTTTTAAATTGCCACTGACTGCACACTTCCCTCTATATTCTAAATCAATATTAACAATACATTTCAGAGTGTTTCCATTTGGCCATTGCTCATTTTCTTTATTCTCCCAGGGTATAAGATTTTTGCTATTTAACAACAACAACAAAAAAGGCTGCATTAAGATTCAGCCTCCAAAGAGGCTGAATGCCTAGTAACTGCAGGTGCATGGCACTTACTGCTAATTGGACGTGGCTGCTTTTAGCAAATCTGGTAGCTGCTAAAAGCTACTGGTGCTGTAGTGCTGCCTCACCAACCCCACAGGGCAGACGTACCCCTCTCCTCTTCCAAAGTTACACATGCGCAAAACTTGCCTACCATAATGTAGAGCCAACTCTTTCGCTTAAATGCATAAAGACAGAAATCTTAAAGAGCCACCTACAAGGTCACTATAAGAAACAGGGGATCTCCTATTGCACATTAAATATTCCCAATAAAATATTGCTTCAGCAGAGTTTCTTCCTATTATATGTTGTTTCAAGTCCCCTATCTGGTAGAGTGGGCTACAAAATGAATTGCACTCTTTTTTTAAATTTTTTAATGTTTATTTATTTTTGAGAGAGAGAGAGAGAGAGAGTGAGTGGGGTAGGGTAGAGAGAGAGGGAGTCACAGAATCTGAAGTAGGCTCCAGGCTCTGAGGTGTCTGCACAGAGCCCGATGCGGTGCTCAAACCCACGAACTGTGAGATCATGACCTGAGCCGAAGTTGGACACTTAACCGATTGAGCCACGCAGGTGCCCCAAAATGAACTGCATTCTTAATTATCTTCTCTCCAGTGTGCCATACCAACTGGCCAGTAGACTGTAGTTTGGGGAAAGATCGTGCACTAAATTCTATCTGTATCTCATATCATCATTTGTCTTTATCTAGGATGTTTGTTCTGAGAAAACTAAAAACACTTTGTTTAAATTGGACCACATTTTACCAGCTAAGTAAAACTTACCATGTAAGTCTTCTAGTTTGAATATTACCTCTTTCCACTTTTTTTCTCTAAATTTGCAGCTTACATACAGAGAAAGACAGGTACCATATGTTTTCACTCTTATGTGGATCCTGAGAAACTTAACAGAAACCCATGGGGGAGGGGAAGGAAAAAAAAGAAAAAAAAAAAAAGAGGTTAGAGTGGGAGACAGCCAAAGCATAAGAGACCCTTAAAAACTGAGAACAAACTGAGGGTTGATGGGGGGTGGGACGGAGGGGAGGGTGGGTGACGGGTATTAAGGAGGGCACCTTTTGGGATGAGCACTGGGTGTTGTATGGAAACCAATTTGACAATAAATTTCATATATTGAAAAAATAAAAAATAAATAAATAAAAATTTGCAGCTGACATACATTCTACCAATACTCTCCAACAATAATGCCAAAACACTTTCAAAGCCCAACAAAAATGTCCTTTGTACATCACCATTTCTATTCATATTCCAAGACTCTTTGTGTCTTATTGTTTGCATTAGATCCCTTCTAGGAGGGTAAGTGGAGTTATTGCAAGGAAGTTACTGAGGACAAGTGAAGAGAGAAAAATCCAGAAGTAGTAACTTGAACTCTCTAATGTCCAAGGAATGAATTTCCCAGCTGTACAACTATTGACCAAATACATGTAAATATTAGGTCATCATATGCTCCCTCCTGTTTCATAGCTGGGACCCCACGGATCATGACCCACGGGGAATCTCAGTGGAGATCCTTCCCTAAAGAAGTTAATATTACCCATTTCCAGCAAATTTGTCCACAGTCATGACAACTCAGGGTCATCCAAGATTGAATCCATTAATGATGACGCCTGGAAGATTATCATGCTTCCTTAAAGATCTAAACGGTCTACCAAGTGCTGCTTTAAGTGTCTGAAGACTAAGACAAGACCATTCATACTATTTAGATTTCAGTTCCTTAAGACTGTCTGCTTTTACTGCAGTTCACATAAAAGCAATTTTGTTTTCTCTGTTTGGGTCAGTTTTCCAGGTTTCTCCTCAAATAAATCTGGGTTCCTGGAACAAAAGCTTATAGAGACAGGATGAATAGTCTGAACTCTGACCTTTCCAGTTGAAAGAACATGATTTTTTTTTTAATCAGAGTCATAAAATTAGACCTGATTTCTAGAACAAAGCTTGGCAATGACTTCTCCAATCCTGTATCTTCAGAAATTGTACATTTGATGCCCAAATACAAAACCCACCTGAAAGGTTTTGTTTTAGGGTTAGCATTCCAAAGGAAAAAACTACTACGACTCCAAGAAAATCAGAGGATTGTTTCTCACTCTCAAAACTTGGAAAACTTGACAAAATTATACTTGGTCACTTGAAAGAAAAGATTTTCATTGGAAACCTGAGAAATATTCTTCATCAGAGATATCCTTCTGCTGGTTCTAAAAGAAAAATGGCAAAATATCCCTTTTAAAATACCTAGAAATAAGGCAATCCCTACCTAGAACACTGAACACTTTTTGCTCATCAGTGTCATTAGGGAGCATTGACCCAAACCTGGGAAGAAGGTGGGGAGAAGAAACCAAACAGCATTTCTCCTCCTCGCCCACTGTCCCACTAAATATGCTCTACAGATTACTAGCTATCAACTGTCCATCAAAGTCCTAACTGCCACAGCTTAGAACTACAAAATCATCAAACTACTCGATGACCAGGATTGGCTACACGGGTAACTGTGGCTCTCTGGAAAACTTCTGCTGTAGGAAAAATACACTCATAAATGCACACACACCCCACAATTTAATTCCCAATAAAGGCGGATATAAAGAATCATAGCCATGTTTTTCATGGAGAGTTTTGAATATAGAAAACCATGATTCTGCATTTAAAAATGAGGCATGAAGAAATAGCCTTAGTAGGTATTAGTTGACATAACACAATCAAACATATCTTAAAAAAATTTTTTTTAACGTTTATTTATTTTTGAGACAGAGACAGAGCATGAATGGGGGAGGGTCAGAGAGAAGGAGACACAGAATCTGAAGTAGGCTCCAGGCTCCGAGCTGTCAGCACAGAGCCTGATGCGGGGCTCAAACTCACGGACTGCAAGATCATGACCTGAGCCAAAGTCGGCCGCTTAACCAACTGAGCCACCCAGACACCCCTAACAACCAAATATATCTTAAGGGTCATTTCTGGATGGCACCAATTCATACCCATCTCTCCCTCCCTCATTCCTTTTATATGTAAGCATGTATTTCACAACCTGGCATTTTACATAAATCATGTTACATAGCATTTGTTATATGATCCTGTGAATCACATTTATAATATCACCATAAGATTTTACATAGAATAATCTTGTTGATGAATCACGTGGGGTCTCTGTGACTTGTTATGCTATGAGACCACAAGCTCTGTGTCGACAAGGAACTGTTTAAGCACCGTATAAATCTGTTAGTTATAATTTGATCTGAAGTCAGTGGACTAGGCAATGTGGCACAAATGTTTTCCATCTAAAAGAATTAAAAATTAAAAATAAATGTGGTACATAAGGGGTTAGATTTCAATTACATGGGAAATTATATGTAAATAATCTTGAATACATGAAATATGACTCTAATTTTTAAATGCAGTTAATTTTTATTGTCCACAATGGAAGTAATTAAGGTAAAATAATAATAATTAGTCTTCTTCCAGATTTTAAACAAAACGATTCTAATGCTTGGTTCAGAGTTTTCTGCAACATGGTTTTCAAGTCATGAGCTCATTACGACAGTGCTACTGGAGAGATATAAAATACAGTGTGTGCTAATACTCTTTTTCTCCCAGAGCGTCAAAACATCACGGTGGCACAGTAGCTGCCCCTCTCTCTGCCTCCCAGACTGTGGAGCCTAGATCCAACCTCCCCTTCCTCCAGGTGAATATGGAGGCATGGGGTCACCCAGCTAGGGTTTATTTTCCCAGCCTGCCTTGCAGCCAGAAGTCGCTTGCCAATGGATCTTGAGAAGCAGTGTGAACAACTTCTAAGTTTCTTGTTCAAAACAGCACACTGTCCATAACCATTCTTTCCTCTTTTCCACAAGCTTGTTTCATCCCTTCCCAAAAGCAATCCCCCAAGTATCTGGGGTCCTTTTTTTTGAAACAGTAGTTTAGCCTGTGGCCTAATAACACACAGCTTACATATAATTGTACCTGCCTCTGTTTCATATCCTTTAGGAGGACTGGCCTATATGTGTCTCCCTTAGTAGACCATATATTCCTTGGAAGCAATATGTGCTTCTCACCGTCCTTCCACTCTCTAGACTGAAAGTTCTGCCTGGCATATAGTAATAGCTGAATAAATGTCAACTGAATAGATAAACGGACCAGTACACTGTTTCATCTAGCATGGGTTTAACTAACTATTAAGGTAAATTCAGACTCTTCTCTATGCCTGAATTTATTTCAGAAATTTGAAAGCTTAACCATATTATCTGGGGTTCAACTTCAATACGTTTGGAAGGCTTAACTTCAAGCTTTATAACAATATACATTTAATTCACTATCGTAGGTCAAATTCACTTTTATTAAGCTATTTTTCACCTACCACATTGGCCACAGTGGGAAAATCTGATGGCGCTTAAGGTATATTTGATATGGTATTATGTAAAGTAATGCCTACTTTGGGGGATATTCCTTCATGCTTTATTTTTAACATAGAGTCATGGGTTTCAAATGTTGGAGAGACCATGGGCCGACAGGCACTCTCATCCCCTATGGGTAGGAACATGAAGCAGCATCATTTACTTTTTGTGAGTTTCTTCACAAATTTACTCAACGTTTATTTATTTTTGGGACAGAGAGAGACAGAGCATGAACGGGGGAGGGGCAGAGAGAGAGGGAGACACAGAATCGGAAACGGGCTCCAGGCTCTGAGCGGTCAGCCCAGAGCCCGACGCGGGGCTCGAACTCACGGACCGCGAGATCGTGACCTGGCTGAAGTCGGACGCTTAACCGACTGCGCCACCCAGGCGCCCCCTTCACAAATTTACTCAAAGACAACTGCACAAGGATGCTGAGGGGAGCATTACTGTAACAGCAAAATACTGGAAACAATGCAGACGCCCTTCAATAGAAAAGTTGTTTCTATGAATTGTTTATATCCTCAAAAAGGAATGCTCTGCTGAGAGTAAGAACATTGAGGTAGATCAATACATTCTTCTACAGAAATTGCTCTAAAATAGATTATTAAGTGAAAAAGAATAATACAAAAGGACATACTCCCGGATATGTTCTTTTCAAATGATATATCTAAGGGTATATAGTATATGCACAGGCCACTTTGGAGGACTACAGAAAACATTACAACTCTGGGAGGTAGGCTGGACCTGGACAGTATTTTCTGTACTATTTACATTTTACTTTTACTCTATACCACTTTTTTAAGTTTGAAAATAAGCATTTCACCACTTCTTACCAGTTGCAATGGCTAAAATCAAAAAAGCAGACAATAACAAGTGCTAGCCAGGCTGTGGAGAAATTGGAACCCTCATACAGTGGGGACACAAAATTGCGCAAGTACCTGGAAGCTCCTCAAAATGCTAAGCATAGAGTTACATATGAGTCAGCAATTCTGTTCCTAAGTATATATCCGGGAGAATCAAAACCACGTCCACACAAAAACATGTACGCAAACACTCATAGCAGCACTAGTCAGAAGAGGCAAAAAGTGGAAACCCAAATGCCCATCAACTGATGAATGGAAAAACAAAACGGGGTCTATCCCTACAACAGTCATAACTTGGCAATAAAAAGCATAAAACCCTGGCACCTGCTACAACATGGATGACCCTGGAAAATATTATGTTAAGTGAAAAAGCCAGACACAGAAAGCCAGATATTATACTGTTCCCATTCATGTAAAATATGCAGAATAGGTCTCCATAGAAACATGAAGAAGTTGAAAATGTTCAGAAACTAGATTATGGTATTAGTTGCATAATACTGTGAATACACTGAAAACTCCTGAACTTTATATAGTTTAAATGGGTGAATTTTATGTTATATGCAACATATCTCAATAAAGCTGTTAAAAATGGTTTTTAAAGTACTATCACATACATTATCTCATTCAATCGTTATATTTGTCCTGAGGAAAAACGGCTGTGAAGAGCAGATAACATATGACAAAACACAGAAGAGAAAAACAGCAATTACTTTAAAATCAAAGAATGTCTATAGTCATGAAGAGTGGGCATTTCCTGCTCAGAAATATTTCTATAGTACAAGAAAAAATTTACTAGGGGTTTGCCTCCCACAGCCCATCTGCCTATTTAGTGATTCATTCATTAAAGACTCTCACAATTACCCAGAAAATATTTGTGATGCACTCACTGAATCTCTAGGTGTTCCCTGTACATTCACAATCTAAGAGCTTTTGGGGTACAAAATGTTCAATCCATCATTCTTTCAACTTACACACTACTAATTGACTAAAAGGAAGGGGATTTTAGAACTTCGGTTAGTCCAGATTTTTAGAACCATTCAGAAAGAAGAAAATTCTATTTTTTGCAGATGATAACAACATTGATGCCCAGGATGATTCAAGGAATGTAGAACAATCTAAGAATTTGCGGCTGGTGCTAGAAAATCAATAGCAAAATAGCAAAATCTTATATAGCACATCCTCCCTAATAGTCATTGTTCTAGAAAATTACATATACTAATTTATCTAAATGCCATAGCAACCCATTACTAACTGTAGTTTACAGATGAGAATGTGAGGCTCTGAGTAAGTAGCTTGTCCAGTGTCTCACAGCTAACAGGTGGCAGAGACTGGTTTGGTACCGAACACCGATTCTGGAATCCCTGCCCTTGATCTATTCTACCCGCTCCTTATTGAAATCCCAGTTTGACATGGAAAAGAGACAATGTATTATTTTTTCTCTAATAATATTTTTAATGAAAATAAAGCTGAAAATCAAATGCATATAGTCACCCTGATTTTACCTTCCATCTACCTTCGTCTTCCTCAATCGGATTCACTCATATTGCATTTAGCACTTCACTTTCAACCACCACAGCAAATGTAATCACGGCCATGTTATCTGTGAGCTAGAAGGCTTGAATAAGTATCTGTGCTCTGTATTTTGATGGAAAATAAATCTGAAATATTAAAAAGTATACCTCTGAGGTTAAAGTACATAGGATATGTTAGAAAAACACAAAAATTATTGAAATCCCTTCTAGTTTTTACAGGAACAGTTTTAAATAATCATCCTCTTTATGCACTATGTCTAAAAATGATTGACTCCTCACAATTCTACAGAGACGAAGGTAGACTTAAATAGACAAAATATTGAGATATTGGGGCTGCATACTTCTTTAAAAAGGAGAGAGAATGGAACTCCTTGTTCCTTTTTCATTAAGATGAGATATTTGTCCATGAATTGCAAAATGTCTTCTTGGAGTAACATAGAGCTAGTCAATAGCCCAGTGGTAACAAAAGTAATTTACCTGCTTATATTTTAAGGTCTGAAGGTTTGGTTAACTTTAGCACTTACACTGTTTGAAAAAGAAAGCATAGGCAGGTGGCATTCACATAGTAACTTGTCCATAGGTACCCTAATGCGGTATGTCTTAAAAGAAGCAAAATATAGAGATAAAATGTCTAAAAAACAATGAAAAGCCTAAATCAAGAAGTAGGAGTCACTGGCTGAGAATCATTTGATTGTTTGGTGAGTTTCAGAAATTGCTAACTGTGAGCCCAGAGAATCCAGAGGAAAATATATTGCCTTCATTTTAATGATCCATAGAGTTGGTTCCAAATGTTCAACCTAAAGAAATAGAAAGCTATTTTCTTTGATAGTCATCTTGGTATATGCAATCCTTACAAATGTATAAAGGTGAAAAAGTGTGGTTTGACAGTTTCCTATAGGGAACATACCTCTTAAAGCTATAAAGACACTGGCGGCACACAGCTAACACTAGAGACAAAAACGTAACTTATTACGCTTCCTTTAAGGTCAACTGGAGAATTAATGTCTCTCCTTGCACAGCGTTGGTGGCATTATAAAATGATGTGACCACTATGTAAAACATGGAATTTCCTCAAAAAATTAAGAATATAACCATCATATGATCTAGCAATCCCATTGCTGCCTATATTCCCAGCAGCACTGAAATCAGCGTGTCGCTGAGGTAGCAGCACACTCTTGTTTATTGCAGCGTCATTCACAACAGCCAAGAGGTGGAAGCAACTTACGTGAACACAGCCAAATGAATAGTGCATCAATGTACACTCAGATATCCTCCTATCTCCCTTCTGTGTTCCCAATCAGCCCGTGAGGTCTGAAGGAAGGAAATCAGGACTTGCATTTCTTTGTATCTGTAGTACCCAATACAGTCATTCACACGTTCATTCAAAACTATTGGTTGAATCCTTCTATATCCTCAGTCCCATTTAGGTATAACAACCATCATTGTACAAAACATGCTTCTTCACCAAATGAATGCGTGGTGAACTTGATTATAATGATTCTGTTAAACTGGATTCAACACATTATAATAAAAGCTTAAATAGCACTTATTATATGGCCTAAACTGTTCTCAGCATCATTATAAGTTGCAAGAGAAAAAACTGAGGCACAGAGAAGTTAAGCCAGTTACCCAAGATTACACAGTTAAGGACTGGCGAGGCCAAGATATGAACATCGGCAGGCTCGTTCCAGAGTCTGCGCTCGTGACTACTCTACTGTGTTTGTTCCACAGGAATACTCTGCTAAGCTTAAGGGAAAATGATATTAATAATACCCTGCGCTTATCCTGTATGAGCTCAGGGGTTAGCAGGGAAGAGAGAGTTATAATCTGAAATGGTAAGTGCTGTAACACAGAAATAGCCAGAGAAGCACAGAGGAGGATTCAATTAATTTTATTTTAAAATACGCGGCTTCATGATGAGAAACATTTAGGGTCAGCCTTGGAGGAGAGGGAGAAACATAAAGGAGCCAGGAGGAAAGAGAGGAAGGAGAGAAGAAGAAGTAGGAAGAAGAGACAGGGGAGAAGAGAAGGAAATGGTGATGAGACTGGAAGAATTGCCACCAGGGATAGAAGAAGAATGGAAAATCAGCATCGTTGGGGACTGCCGGGGAGCAGCCGTGAGCACCAGACCCACGTCTCGGGCCCCAGTCAGAGGTGGAGCAATTTTCTCCCCAGTAGAAGCCCGGCTGCCAGTGGCAGGAGCCCTACCGCTGCCTCCATCAGCCCTGAGGAAGCCACAGGTGGTCATGGGGAGCAGAAATGGTGCAAAGCCTGCTGCTGAAGCATCGGTGGTCCTTGGGCCACACTCGCCCACCTGAAAAATGCAACACCTGCCCTGAAATTCCTTAAGTAAAAGCCTAGGGTTTAAGGGGAAGAGGTCGAAATGGCAAACAAATGAATAAAGAGAAATTTTCAGAGTGAACCACATTCTGAATAATTGGCCATGAGATTCAAAGAAGTGTCAACCCAGACACAGACATGCATGCCAGAAACAAGTTCTTGAAATAGTCTTAGTTTAAACATAAAGAGAGAGAGGGAGAGAGAAGGACAAAATACTTACCAAAAAAAAAACAAAAAAAAAAAACAACGAAGGAAGCTCCAAGAAAATGTGGAAAATGTTTGTGGAGAATAACAAGAGAGGCTCAAGACAGAGGTGGAGGCCAAGGTGAGAGCCATTTTTTCAGCTACAGATGCCACAGTGGACTAAGGACCTGGCAAGCAGCTCGAATACCAGTCCATTCATAAGTAGCAGAAAAAGGCAAAGATCTTCAGAGAACCTTGGTTGCAACATGCATAGGAGATAGAAGGATTCTTGTGATAATATAGCCATAAATCTCAACTGATCGGTTAATCCTCAGTGACAAAACCGTGTGCGGTCCTGATCTTAAGGAGGTCAGTGCTTTTCACACAGTAGATTCTCACTAAACATTTGTGGATGGAGAATGGACAAAAATGGATGGAAGGAGGGATGAAGGGAAAGAGGGAGAAAGGGAGGGAAGAGACAGCAATGAGGACCATACAGGAGATGATCACGGGTAGATTGCTAAGAGATAAAACTAAAAGGTAAGAAGGAAAAAACTTCTGCTGAAGAAGTTGAAGTATGATGCCTATGTATTAGGAAAGAAGTTCAAAATCAACTCAGAGTTTGAACAACAAGGTGAATAAAACAATTTAATCAATGGCATGGCCTTATTTTGGAAATGGGATCAAAGAGGTTTGGAGTTACATCCCATAGGAACTTCTTGTCACTTGAGAGTAGATGGCCTTGAAACGTATTACACACAACATGCTAAAGGCTTTTACATTCCTGACAACCACTGTTTTTTCACTTTGTTTGATAATATGCAGTCAAAACTGGACTTGGCATTCCCTCATGTTCATGAGAAGAAAGGAAGGAAGGAAGGAAGGAAGGAAGGAAGGAAGGAAGGAAGGCAAGCTATACTGAACATAAACAGAAGATATCTGGTGTTAGTAAAATTCTAGAAAGAAAGCCATGCTGGGGCGCCTAGGTAGTGGGTTGAGAGTCCGACTTCAGCTCAGGTCATGATCTCACCGTTTGCGAGTTCGGGCCCCACACTGGGTTCTGTGCTGATAGCTCAGAGCCTGGAACCTGCTTCAGATTCTGTGTCTCCCTCTCTCTCTGCCCCTCCCCTGCTCACGCTCTTTCTCTCTCTCTCTCTCTCTCTCTCTCTCTCTCTCTCAAAAATAAACATTAAAAATTAAAAAAAAAAAAAAAGAAAAAGAAAGCCATGCCATGGTTTTAGACCTTTATCTTCAATATCTGGAATAACAAATAAAATCTGATTGGCTTCAGCTCAGGACTACAAAATATAACAACATCAACACCCACTACGTTAGATAACACCGACATGCCAGGGACTTTGCTACATTGCTTTTCATGCCTTCGCTCATTTCGCCCTCACGGCAATTCTGTGAGGTAGGTACTAGTATTACTGTCCCTGTTTTAAAAGTTAGATATCTAACAATCACCAAGATTACCAAGCAGAAAGATTAAGAAAGCTGACCCTGAGTTACCTCGCTCAAGCCAAAATGGTCCCTCATCTTATGAATAAGATAAAGTATAAAATATTAGAAGACACTCAGGATGGAGAAAGCTCTACCAATAGCTCACATTCCATGAGGTGAAACATGGCAGCAAGCATCCTGCTGCCTTCAGTCACTAGGCAACACCTGCTGAGTGCTGAAAGCAGGCCCAATATTCCAAGCGAACAGAAGCAAGAATGGAGGTAAACAAGGTCTCAACGTTGTCCCAGTACCTCCTTTAGTGGACACATCACCACCACCAACTCCCAAGTCAATATAAAGCTAATCAGTCATTTCATCTTAACCAACTTCAATTCAGACTCAAGCCCACTATGACCACAGACATTGAATTTCAGTTTTATGCTCATTAGAAATAATTTTATAAATGAGGCATACATAAAATCAAACTAATCCATAAGAGACAAAAGCCTTCCAACTATAAGTTCTCATGGACTCATTGTAACTTATGATATTGCTTTTCTGGAATATGTGAAACTGGAAGGATGTCACTTAGAAACCATTTGAGAAATGTTATATTCAAAACTGTTGATTCTCACATCCATTATGATGGCTTCTATCAAAAACCCAGACAATACTGTAGTGCCTGGGTGGCTCAGTCGGTTAAGCGTCCGCCTTCGGCTCAGGTCATGATCTTGTGGTTCATGGGTTCGAGCCCCGCTGTGCTGACAGCTCAGAGCCTGGAGCCTGTTTCAGATTCTGTGTCTCCCTATCTCCCTGCCCCTCCCCTGCTCGCTCGCTCGTTCTCTCTCTCTCTCTCTCTCAAAAATAAATAAACATTAAAAAATTAAAAATTAGGGGCACCTGGATGGCTCAGTTGGTTGGGTGTCTGACTTCGGCTCAGATTATGATCTCACAGCTCGTGAGTTCGAGCCCCGCGTCGGGCTCTGTGCTGACAGCTCAGAGCCTGGAGCTTGCTTAAGATTCTGTTTCCCTCTCTCTCTCTACCCCACCTCCACTCATGCTCTGTCTCTCTCTGTCCCAAAAATAAATAAACATTTAAAAAAAATTTTTTTAATTAGAAAAACAGAAAATATCAAGTGTTGGCCAGTTGGCGAAGAAATCAAAATTCTAAGTGACTATCGGTGGGATTGTAAGATGGTACAACCACTATGGAAGACAGTCCGGAGATTCCTCCAAAACTTAAAAATAAAATTACCATGGGAACCAGTAATTCCATTTCTGTGTGTGTATCCAAAGGACTTTAAAGCAATGCCTCAAAGAGGTATTTGCACCACCATGTGCATAACAGCATTATTCACCCTAGCCAAGAGGTGGGAGCCACCCAAATATCCATCAACAGGTGACTGGATAAACTGGCGTGACATATACACATAATGGAATATCACGTGGCCTTAACATGAAGGAAATCCTGTCACGTGCCGCCCCCGAAAGGCATTATGCCAAATGAAATAAGCTAATCACAAAATGACAGCTCCCATATGATTCCACTTATACAACATATCCAAAGTAGTCAAAGCCATAAAAAAGAAAGTAGAATGCTGCTTGCCAGGCACTGAATGGAGAGGGGAAATGGTAAGCTGTTTCATGAGTCTCAGTTTTGTGAGATGAAAAGTTCCAGGGATGTGTTGCACAACAACGTGC
Source organism: Lynx rufus (assembly GCF_022079265.1). NCBI lineage: Eukaryota > Metazoa > Chordata > Mammalia > Carnivora > Felidae > Lynx > Lynx rufus. The sequence goes on from NW_025814878.1 coordinate 9,387,934, forward strand.
ATGTACTTAAAAATAGTGAACCGTATGCTTCAAAATGGCTAAGACAGCAAAGGCATGCACACACATCACCGGAAGGTAAAGCTTCCATACTGTTTGGGGTTCTGTTTTGTTTTGTTTTGTTTTGTAACATTGTCTTAGAGATTTTAAGGAATACATCTAAACTATGAATTGCTGGAGGTCAAGGAGGAATAAAAAAGGAAAAAAATATTTTTAAAAATTGAATGACTGTCCATAGAAGAGAAAACAAATCTGTTTTGTGTTTATTAGGAAGCCAAAGCTAGACAGAAGAGTCAAGGAGTTGGGTTAAGGTTTATTCAGTAAAAGGCTTTCGGAAAACCAGACCTGGCCAACAGAATGGGTTTTAAGTTAGTAAGCTCCTGGTCACAGATTCATTCAAGCAAAGGAAGACCTGTATCTATCAGCATTTGTTACATGGGATTTTTCCCTGACCGGAAAGTTTTCGTCCATTAACTCTAAGATCTTTCTAGTCCAAATCCCATGATTCTATGTCAAAAGAATTCAAGTAAACAGAGACAGTGGTAACCTTTGATCATCCAGGAAAATCATTCACAAGCCAAACCAAAAAGATTGACAGTTTTCATTACATAAAAAATCTTCTCCATATCCACACCAAAACAAACCAAACAAAAACTATTACCGCAAACAAGATTAAAAAGCCAGCAATGAAATACAAAATAAAATTTGCATTCATTTAACACAAATGGCCCAGTAACCTCATTGCACAACAGTTTTACAAATCACCAATGATAACAAAAAAATTAAATCCACAATTTTTAAAAAGACTCAAAAAACACTGACGGGAAATCACAAAAGAAGAACGCCCATAGCCAATAAATAAATGTTCATATTTGCAACCATTTCCTTCTAACGCAATGGTATGCAGATATTGGGGCACCTGGGTGGCTCAGTTGGCTAAGCGTCCAACTCTTGATTTAGGCTCAGGTCATGATCTCACAGTCGTGGAATAGAGCCCCACATTGGGCTCCACTCTGAGCGTGGAAACTGGTTAAGATTTTCTCTCTCCCTTTTTCTCAGCCCTTCCCCCACTCATGCATGCTCTCACTCTCTCTCTCAAAATAAGTAAATAAACATTTTTTTAAAAAATAGTAAGCAGATATTAAAATAAGATAGTTCTTGGGGCGCCTGGGTGGCGCAGTCGGTTGAGCGTCCGACTTCAGCCAGGTCACGATCTCGCGGTCCGGGAGTTCGAGCCCCGTGTCAGGCTCTGGGCTGATGGCTCAGAGCCTGGAGCCTGTTTCCGATTCTGTGTCTCCCTCTCTCTCTGCCCTCCCCCGTTCATGCTCTGTCTCTCTCTGTCCCAAAAATGGAAAATAAACGTTGAAAAAAAAATTTAAAAAAATAAAAAAAAATAAAATAAATAAAATAAAATAAGATAGTTCTTTCTTTACTGATACGTAATAATCTATGAGATATGTTGAGAAGTGAAAAAAGCAGAGCCAAACAAGATGTATAGCACGCTTCTGTTTGTGAAAGAAAAATAAACACACGTGTGTGCACGCATGCATGCACGCACGTAGACACACACGTGTTTGTTCACCTGCATCCTTGCATGTATATGAATAATTATTTTAGGAAGACCACTAGAAAAAATGGTAACATCCAGTGGTTGCCTTCTAAGAGTTACTGATGGTTGTGTGGGAAGCAGGTATTGGAGGTACATATAATTTTCACTGTATAATATTTTGTTTCTTTAACATTTTGAACCATGTATACTTATTCAAGGCGTAAATAAATAAATTTTTGTTAATTTTCGTACCTCTCGCAAATCAAAAAGATGCACAATGAACTGAGAATTTTTTTCTTTTATTCTGTCTTTTTAATAAAAATAGTAGGAAGAATAATAACCCAGAGGCATCCAGTATCCAGGCAAATAGGCACTCTTGTCCACTGCTAGCACTCATGTAACTTGAGACAATCCTTCTGGAGGACAACTGGCAAGATAAATGAAGGACTTAAAGTGTGTACACCCTTGGGGCGCCTGGATGGCATCTGACTTTGGCTCAGGTCATGATCTTGCTGTTTGTGGGTTCGAGTCCTGCATCAGGCTCTGTGCTGACAGCTCAGAGCCTGAAGCCTGCCTCAGGTTCTGTGTCTCCCTCTCTCTCTGCCCCTCCCTCTCTCTCTGCCCCTTCCCCACTCGTGCTCTGTCTCTCTCTCTCTCTCTCTCTCTCAAAAAATGAATAAACATTAAAAAAAATTTTTTTTAATGTGCATATCCTCTGCCTTGGCCTCAATCATTCAGATCCTAGGAATTTGTCTTTAGGAAATAACCAAGGTCTAAAACTAAGGTGGCATGACATTTATTACAGATTTAGAAACAACACAAATGCCTTTTAATAAGAAATTTAATTTTGTAAATCATGTACTTCTACATACAGTAGAGCTTTATGCAGCCAAAAAATTATGGTGGAGAAGAATAATGGGACAAGACAAAGTACAAAACTCCAAAATAATATGTGCAAATGAACTATCATTTTATTTTGTAAAAGTTTATATGCACACGAAAATTCAGAAAATGCAGGTAACTAAGTTCTCTTCCCCAGCTCTACTGAGATGTAATTGACATCTAATATTGTGTAAGTTGAAAGTGTACAATGGGATGATTTCATACAGGTATACGTAGCTAAGTTTTAATTGTTTCCTTTAACAGGTATTGTTGAATGGTGGGGGGATGGGAACTTTTTCTCTTGCTTTCCCCACGTTCTGGCACTTCTCTGCATTAAATGCAGTACAATTGTTAGGAGGATGGGCTTAGAAGTCAGGCTGCTGGGATTCAAAAGCCTATGCTGCTACTTGCTACTTTGTGCAAGTTACACAACCCTTCTGTGCCTCCATTACTATGCTTCACTTTCCCATCTATGAAATGGGGTAATAATACTTACTACCTCAAAGGGCTCCTGTGAGTTCAAGGGGTTAATAGAAGCATACCGCTTAGGAGAGTACCTAGAATATAGCATCTACTAGTGTTGCTGTTTCTTTTAGAATTAGGTGGGAAATCTTTCAAAAACTCAAGTTTATGATCTAGGATAATTTCAACTTTTACTTTATATCATGTTGCTAAGAATAAAAAAAATGTGTAAGTTTTAGAGAACAATGAATGAAAAAATATATTTAATAGAGGAATCTTGCAGTGGAATGACTGCTATTAATTTGGCCTTTCAAATTAAAGAGGTTTAAAGAGCCTTTATATTATTCACGCCCTTAAACAAAATCAAACAAACAAGCTGAGATGAGGCTTCTGCAATGGGATCTCCTAAGAGAGAACCTTCTCATTTGGAAACCCAATCACAGATTCACAAGCAAGGTATGTTTTTCTATTTAACTGGTGGGAGAGCAGGCTCAAAAAACAAAAACAAAAAAGAAATGCTCTAGGGATGTTCTATAAGTAAAAAGAAACAACAAAAAACTTTTACCAACCTGTGGGAGACCGTGATCAGGACAATCCTACTTAAATGAGAAATCTGTTGCTAGGATTCCAACGTCTCAAAAATCTGCAGGACAACAGGGGACTGATGAGGTAGGCTTGGCAAAAAGAATCACAGCCCATGAGGATCACGACAATACATTATGCTAAGAAACCCAGTTCAGGACTATGAAAAAACCTGCAGATGTTTTATTAGCTATCATCTATCCCCCAAATAACACAATCATGAAAGACAAGGCTTTTGTCTGGTGAAGGAATGGCCAAAGTATATAATTTGCTCACAGCCTGCTTTTTAAATGTTTTATTTTAGTCAAGGTTTAAATGGTCCAATGGCCCATTAGAACCCGGAACTCATTTCGGTTTACACTTTCTTTGTTTCTTTTGGAGCTTGGCTTTGCCTCTGTATAGAAAGCAGCAAGCTGCCCAAAAGTGCAACAATTCTTGAACCTTCTGGCCCAGGTTGTAAGGCCCCCACCCCAGGGGATCAGGAGTGATGAACTGGGTCAGGTGCCAGGAAGCAGCAAGCTGCAGTTCCTTTGAAGTTTTCCTAAATTAACCTTGTTATAGCAGCTGAGGTGGTCACAACTTGGCATTTGAAGGCATTGGGACCGTCTCCAAAGGCAGCTCAAGGGGAAATGCCCTACGGTGACCCTTGGAATCTTAGCTGCCACTCTGGTCTTGGCAAATCATGAAGATGGAATTAACACTGGATTATGCCTACTTCTTTTTCTGCGTCTCCCTTATACATAATAACCCCTCACAACCCCGTGCAAGCAGTCAGGCTTCTTACGTGGCCAGCTGGCTGTCCAAGGAAGGCCAGGGAAATGCTTCATTATTTCAACACAAGTTTGTCTTTCCTAAAGTATCCCTATGCTCCAAAATAACTTCTCAGTTCTACAGCCATTTAAAATTCCCATTCCTGCACTGATAGGAGCTGGTGTGCTACGAGCAAAACAATCTGATTCAAAAGCTTCATGCTAAGTTGGAAATTAAGTAAACGGTCTCTGTTTTAAAATGGGAGGGATAACCCAATTATCCCAAATGAATATATAATAAACAGAATGTGTAGAAGAAAATAATTATGTAAGGGGGAGGCATCCAGCAGAGGACAGAGGTATCCTTGTGACTCCAAGAAAACCAGGATGAACATGCCATCACTTGGTGGAGACAGCTACACATGACCTGAGCATTCTAGAATATAATATGAAGAAGAGAGAAATCCTAACACATGGGAGAGCAAAACTTATCATGTCATTGTTTTGGGTTTTTTTTCACCTACTCAGTTCCTTTTGTCTTAATTAATTTAGCACGTAATGGACAGTGGTTAAGGGAAAAGATTCAGAACCCAGTGAAGAGGGTCTCAAATTCCCATTCTACCACTTCCTAAATGCAAGGTCTTTGAACTATAAAATGGGGATAATGTGAGCCTCATTAAACAATTATTAGAATTAAATCTAACTATGTGAAGTGTGCCTGACACATGAATGTGCCTAAGATGTGGGAGATGATGATGATGATGACGATGACAGTGACGATGACAATAATTAACAGTTATAGGGCACCTGCTATGTGTAGTCCCAGGTGCTGGAAACGGCATATATTTCTCATCACAGGTAACATAAAATAAAGCAGAAGAGACAGACATGCACTGAGTATTTATACTATGTGATGGTGCCATACATTTGATTTGGGTTCAAGGTGCAGGATAATGTGATGGCCAATGACATGGGTTCTTGAGTTGGACTGCCTGGTCCAAATCTTGGCTCCACTCCTTGAAAACCATGTTATTTGGAACAAGTCACTTAGTCCCTTAATGCCTCAGTTTCCTCAACTATAAAACGGGGATGTAAGAGAACTTATCTCATTGGGTTGTTACGAAGACTGAAAGAATCAGTACATGTAAAGTACCTAGAACAGTGCACAGGCTATGGCAAGTGCTCCACACCTGAATGCTACTTGTTATATACATCCCATGTAATCACATATACACAGACAAAATCAAGGAAACCCTATATGAAAATCCTGAAAGTAAAAATTATTTTTAATTTTTATCGAAGAAATAACCATGGTTTCTTACTCATAACCAGAATGACTTCAATTAGCAAATACAAGCAAGTTCTTAGTGCTTTGGAATTATATTGTCAAGACTATGAAATCTTGATCCTATTCCAACAGAAAAAAATCATACACAATCCGTGACAACAACATATCAATTACTTTTTTAATTTAATGACTCATACTTTTTTTACAATATAAATTAACTGCCCTGATAAGGCTACTACCCTATGAACTTGAGCTGGCTATTTATGGAAGCAATTTAATAATTGAAATAAAAATGTAAGCCTGGAAGAAAAGAAGCATAGCTTTATAAAATCGTATTTAAAAAGTTACTTATTATACCTTGAAGAAACTTACATTTTCAGATTTTATCTTTCTTAAAAAAAAGAAAACTGTGAACAGACTTTCAGAGTAAACTGCAGCAGTGAATAACGGGGATGTAATATATAAGGTGGAGAGGGCAGTTCTGGGCATCTTCTGCCCCTCCTTATAATTCCACATACCTGGTTTGTTTCATACCTTCCATTCACAGTGGGCCCATTTAATTATGACATGCAATTTCTTTTTCCGATCAGTGGGAAACAGAATTTTCTACTAATGTAGGTACCTGCTGCAGTCTATCAAGACATAACCAGAGATTTAACCTCTATCTGGTTCTTGCAACTGCATAATGAAAGTGGCGATGTAGACACCTTCTTTTGTCTCCCTAATGAGGGAAAGAGGAGGATTATGAAGGTTAGTAGAACTCAAAGGCCCTGCAACTTAATCTCACTGTGATTCCCTGGCTATTATTCCATTATCCATTATTCAGGATGAAATTTAATCAGTATTCCATTACAGGCAAGCCATGGCCGAGCCATGGGATTGGTGTAAACTCTTAGAGAATTTTATAGAAGTCTTGTGCAAAAACTCATGCGGGGCGGGTTGGGGGAAGCTCCTGGGTGGCTCAGTCAGTTGCGTGTCCACCTCTTGATTTCAGCTCAGGTCATGATCTCATTGTTCATGGGTTGGAGCCCCACATCAGACTCCATGCTAACTGTGCGGAGCCTGCTTGGGATTGTCTCTCTCCCTCTCTCTCTGCCCCTCTCCTGCTCACACAAACTCTCTCAAAATTAAAAATTAAAAAAAAAAAAAAAACTTATGTGGGGAGCAAGCATTGGCAAGAAGTCACAGAGACCAGTGATGTCTCAAACCTCTTCCCATGTGGCTTCCCTGTGCTAGGCCTCCCCGTGGACCCTACAAGCAGCTGTTCCATTGTCCACACTGCTCTAGGTGCCTGGCCAGCCAAGCCCAATCCTTCTAAGGACTTAAACTGTAAAACCTTTTTTCAAAAACCACATATGCACCCACGTTTCTGGCTGCTAACCAATTGCTTAGGAGCAGAGGAAAAAGGCACAAGGAACAAGTGTGCCCCTCACCCTTGGGTGACTCAGCAGGTGACTTCCTGGAGAAAAGAGGCAAGTAAAATGTCTTTTATGATTCTTTTTATACAAAGATTCTTCTCACTGCAGTTTGGCTAGACAGAGAAAATTGAATCTATTTAATTTAATGACCTATTAAAAATTGTGTGAGCATGGTCTCAGAGATAAAAGGACAAATCAGGATGAGCGTCTCACCGGGGAACACTTGTAGGGATGCCTGCGGTGCTATGCTTCATGCTTTTGACCATCACATCATCACATGTCCGTGAAACACAGGTAACCTAGTTCCTCTTGGTGATGTCAAGTCATTCAATATGAGATATTGCTTCCTCGAACCTACTGGACCTGAGAGAACTCCAAACTGGAAGTGATTAATTCTGAAGAAGACACATATTTGTTTGTTAATGACTCATGCAGCAAGGCCAAAGCTAGATCAAAAAAAAAAAAAAAAAAAAAAAAAAAAGGAGAGAACTTCCAAAAAGAAAGTAGTGGCAAAGTCAAACGAGACAGGTGAGACCCAGGTGTCTGTTGGCCATAGGACTTGAACAAGCAAAACCTGAGCCCCTCTGAGAAGGAGCAGCACTTAAAGATAGGTCAGTGGTAGAAAATGGAAGGCTGGCCCAGACCAAAAGAAGAAGGTTAGAGCCAGCAGGACCTAGGAATGGGCCAGACCCAGGCAACAAGGCCAGGTTGGGAGTTCCCATCAAGAATCATGGGTTCACAGAGTTTGAGATGAGGCAGGGGGAAGTACGCAGGATGCAGGGTAGAGCCAGAAGATGGTCACATCAGGGTTTTAAAGGACGCAGGAAGGGAAACCCCAGTGAGTGCACTAAGGACCCAGATGCCTGGCTCTGGCCTTAGGAAAAAGAAGAAGGGCAAGACAGGAGCCTCAGAAATTCTCAGATTGGTGTGTATAAAAACTGGACCTAGGAACGAGGTGGAGGCTTACAGCAGACACCAAGAAGGAATTAGCCACCGGGTCTAAGGTATAATTCAGAGCAAGGATAGCAACAAGATGCGTGTGATGCTGAGTCACAGAAGGAATGACCCCAAACTCTCTTCGTTCCCCTTTGACACTTTCAACCTTGACACCGATGACTCTGAACCTTGGACAAGTTACTTAACCTCTCTGATCCTCGGTTTCCCCATCTATAAATAGGTAATAGAACCTATCCCATAGACCTGGGGAGAAGTTTAAATAAGACAATGTGGGCAAACCATATCAGCATGGCATCTAGCACATGGCAGATCAAATATTCTTACTTTCCTTGACACTACTAGTCTTTCCACTTTATTCCCACTAAACTCTAAGTTTCTTAAAGATAAGTCCAAGCCTTATTCATGCCCCTGCGTATCTTGCCTAGTTCTGCCCCAATGCCAGGGACACATAGGCCCATATCTTCCATGGTTATCCAAGCGGCAGCAAATGGACAGTGAAAGGATGGTCCAGTGGTCGTGGAATATAAAAGTGATTGTCTATCCCGGAAGACCTAGCCTCGCCTTACTCACTGGAAATCAAACAAATACACGCTTACGTCTACATGCCTTTTTAGCATCGCCTTTCTGGAAAAGTCCTGTATTTTAGTACTGGGTGTATACGTCTCAAACTACATCTATGTCCATAAAAAGCCAGAACTCCAGAGTGGGGAAGCACTTTTTCTGTCTTTCTCTATGGGGTTTTCAAGGCAGGATCACACTGCCCCAGAGCACCAGCAGCCATTTCTTGGGGGCCGGTAGGGGAGTAAGGGAGGTGCTTCTGGGATGAGGGATAAGTTTTTTATCTTGATTACAGAGATGCTTTTTTAAGTATAAATATATATGTCAAAACTTACCAAATTGTACAATTTCAATACGCACGGTCTGTTGGGTGTCAATGATACCTCAATAAAGCTGTTGTAAAAATTTAAAGGTTGGAAGTCATCGAAAAGTCCAGATATTATAAATTAGCTTTGAAAATTATTCAGGGCTTTGGATCAAGTCAACACATCAAACAACTACTCAGTGTTTTCTGCTGATGAAAATTTTTCTGGTAAATAAATTTAAAGATTTCTCAGTATCCAGTTGAACTTTCTATTTAGAGACTGTCAGGTGAGATTTTTTCTAATCATAATAAACAATAATAGTAGCTGGAATTAAATCACTCACGATTGTCTGGAATGACCTATACACTTTAATGTGTTGTGCCATTTAGTCCTCAGTACAAACCTATGAGGGAAACAGAACATCATCCTGATTTACAGAGAAGAGCCCTTAGAACTAAGATCACACTGGGGCGCCTGGGTGGCGCAGTCGGTTAAGCGTCCGACTTCAGCCAGGTCACGATCTCGCGGTCCGTGAGTTCGAGCCCCGCGTGGGCTCTGGGCTGATGGCTCAGAGCCTGGAGCCTGTTTCCGATTCTGTGTCTCCCTCTCTCTCTGCCCCTCCCCCGTTCATGCTCTGTCTCTCTCTGTCCCAAAAATAAATAAACGTTGAAAAAAAAAAAATTAAAAAAAAAAAAAAAAAGAACTAAGATCACAAACCAAGTAAGATGTGAAACTGGCATTTCGAACCAGCAATCTGAGTCCAGAACTCATGCTTTTAGTCACAAAGCTATGCTGCCTCCTGATTTGACTTTGAGGAAATCCTTCTTCCACTGAAGACTGCTAATCAAGGGACTCTGTCTTCCCCTGTCCTAAGTCCTATTTTTTTCTGAGTTTGATTCGTCAACTTTCAGAAAAGAAAATATTTCACAGTCAAGTTGGATGTAGTTCAGAAAGGAAAAATTCATTTAAAAATCAACTAATGTAATTCATCATATTCCTCATATTAACAGAGTACAGGACAATATTCATATGATCACTCAATAGATACAGAAAAAACATTTGATAAAATTTATTTTAATTAATAACATATTAATATTATAACAATAAATTAATTTGTTAATTAAATTTTATATTAACTAATGGCCTTAAAATTAACTGTTACCCAACTGGTTAACTACTTTAACCTGATTTTTTTTTAAGTATCTACAAACACCTGTAGATAAACATCATTCTTAATGATAAAATGTTAAAAGCTGTCCCTCTGAGATCAGAAATGAAAAAAGAATGCCCACCATCACCTTCTATTCACATTATTTTTAAAGGTCATAGTCTGTGCAATAAGGCAAGAAAAAAAGACTAAAGTTGTAATGTCAGTAAAAAGAAAGTAAAACATCACTAGTCATACATGCTATGATTGAACACTTGGAAAATTCAGAAGAATCTATGGACAAAATTATTATAATTAATAAGCTAAATTAGCAAATTTGCTGGACAAAAGGACAATATGCAAAAATCTATTGTATTTCTATGTAGCATCAACAGAAATTAAAATATTTTTTAAAATACCTTTGACAATAACAAAGCTATCAACTCTCTAGGAACAATTGGAATAAAAGATTTGTAAGTCTTCTACCCAGAAAATTATTCAACTTGTAAAAAAATAAAGAGAAATTAAGTGAGGCTTAAATAAATGGAGGGATATATCATGTTCATGGATTAGAGACCCAATATTATAAATTCTTTTTCTGCCTAAGTGAGTCAAAGTTGGCTTGAGCTCATTACATCCCAAGTACCCTGCCTGGTCCAGAGGTTTTGAATTGACGGTGTCCCTCCCCCCATACATCCAATTTCCTTCTCTCAATCAGATAGGCCCTGCGATTTTCCACCTCTTCATTTTTACTCTTTTTCTTCTCTTTCTGCCCAAATCCACTCCTCAAACACAATTCCACTTTTTAATAAGTCCTTCCTTTTGCAACTCAATTTAACTTCCTTTCACTTGCCCTGAGTGCTATAATTTTTGACATATAATTAGTCTTAATAATGTTTAAAAATTCTTATAGCATTTGCTATGTAAATATTTGTTATTCAACTTTTCACAACTCATATCCCCAACTAGAATGCTAACTCCAGGAAAAAAAATACTCAGACCTTATATTTCTTTGCTTCACTTTTGCATAATGCCTTCCACGTAGGAAATACTCAATACACATGTACAACTGAGATTTGTTTTATATGCAATATGTGGCTACAATTACTGGATAAGAGCTAGACAACACATTGCTTCCAACACAAGTAGATGCAATAGCCCAATATCTTAGAAACCTAAGATTTATATGGCTTTTTCTCTATTAATTTGAACAGTATGACAAACAATCATCTTGGGAGCCTTACCAATTCCTAAGAATTTACCCAGAAAACTAAGAATTGGAGACTTTACCCAGAAACTCTATAGCCCCAAATCAAAGAACATAGCTGTAAAATTTCCTGGAAAAGCAAACAAAAACTCAAGACTCTATTAAATCAATTCTGTGTTCATGGAGTTTTACAATACTAGAGGGACACAATTAAACATACCACCCCCACATGACCTCAAAACACATGAATGGCTGTTCAGCAAACACAAAAGTTAAAGCCCCAATCAACAAAACTACTTAGAATGGACCAATTGCCCTAAGGGGAGAAAAACATGGATTTAATGAGTTGTCATGGAGAAGAGTCTGCAATTCCTTGATCTGAGGCCAGAGGTGGGAGAATTATAATAAATCTATGGCAGAAAAGGCCTCCATGGAATCACACATGAAATGAAAGGTCTTATCTTTCTAAATCCTTCACACTGAATATGAAATATGAGGCAAAATGCATAGAATCACAGCAAATGAGTTCCCTAATCTCATTTTGCTGACACTATAGGATAAAATACTTATGATCCAAGAACTTAGCTCTTAAAATGACTAGACAAAAGAATATTTCCTAGGTTACCTGATATTCCTAGAAGATGAATTATGAAAACAGATTCATACATTTGTTCTAGGTGTTATAATCTGTAATAAGTCTGGATTTAAATCTGGAAATGAGAAAGAGCAGGGACAGGGACCAGGATGGACCCAGGACAAACACTGTTGCTGCTAACACCAAGCAGATTTTTTCTGCCTCACAAACATCTGTCTGAAGGGTGGAGTGAGCTTAGCCGCAAACACTTGCAATCATTCCTTTTGGCAAATAGTAGCTCAAGGAAGATACAAGATGTTCTTCATCCTATATAGTTTCTCAAACAGAACTTAAGCGTGTGGGTGTGGGTGTGGGTGTGGATGTGGGTGTGGGTGTCTATCTTTTGTTGCCAGTATTATCTGGTGATCCTTGGTTCTCCAAGAACATTTCTGTGTGTGAACCTCTAGAAATCAGGAGGGAACCTAGTCATCTCATTGAGAGACCATGAACTGTCAGTTTCTGAGGGTCCTCTCTCTTGGACTAGTTAGTTCTCTTTCTCAGAGACCACTCCAACTCCTGCCTGGATGATACAAGCCTTGCTGTATTGAGCAAGTATTGAGGTGGTAGGTGCTGGGGGGCGTCCAATTCAGCGTGACAGCCTTTACTCAATCTCTCTACTTTCAAGAAGACATTTACCACTTTCCACTGAACTATAGAGGATTCTGAAATCAGGAGGTATCTGTGGCTCTGGTCGTTCCTTTTAAAGACTTTCAGAAGCAGCTCGGTGGCTCAGTCGGTCGCACACCCAACTCTTGGTTTCAGCTGTCATGATCTCACCGTTCATGAGTTTGAGCCCCACATCAGGCTCCGTGCTGACAGGGCAGAGCCTGCTTGGGATTCTCTCTCTCCCTCTCTCACTGCCCCTCCCCTGCTTGCTCGCTCTCTCTCTCTCTCTCTCACTCCATCTCTCTTTCAGAGTAAATAAACTTTAAAAGAAAAGACTTTCAACCAATTCTTCTATTTTCAGTTGCATCCCAACCTTAGCCTTGGGAGGCAACCATTGCCTCTAAATGCCAAGCCTCTCTGGAGTTCCATAGCTTCATGGAATTGCTTTTCAATGGCTCTCCCTACCCCACGGGCCTCGGTTTCACCTGAACTGGTCTGCTTAGTTGGTTACCAGTCACCCATCAGCTTTCCACATTCTAGAATTTCACGGATCACTCCAGTATGCTGCCGTCTCCAACTCCAGTATATTTCTATCTCAGTAGTTCTGGGACGAGTCTGCTTTATTTTTTCTGGGGCTCCCTTCTAATTCTTTTCCCTACTGGTGAATTAAGAAAGGAAGAAAAATTTACAAAACAAAATTTAGCTAGAACTCTGAGGGAAGGTTAGCCACATAGCAGTCTGCTTGCCAATCAAGTTTTCACCTGAAAGTGAGCTTTATACACAGTGTGAAAACAAATTTGAGAACGTTTCCACTTAAACTTACTCAAAGCATTCCCTTTTGGACTCCCCAGTGAAAAGGCAGTGCACTGACCCTGGCTCTTCCCTGACCCCTCCACCCTCTCCCTTGCCGGGCTCCAAGCACACTGCCTCCTGGGAGGAATGCTTCTACCCCAAGGCATAGAGCACTGACCCTTCCCTCTGCCAGGAAATTCCTTCCCCGAGTATCCAGTGTCTCACTTCACCTCATTCATGTCTCTGCTCAACTGCCCCCCTTCTGAGTGAGGTTTGCCTTAGCCATCCAGCTCCATCCTCCCTCCACACTGGCACAGCCCCTCCACCTTTCCGTGCTCTACCCTTGCTCTTTGCTGGAGCACCTGTCATCTACGGTAATGACATCTGTCCCTGCTCGTTAAGCTTACTGTTTGCTGGAGTACGGACGCCTCGGCTTGCAGATGAAGGCAGAGCTTGCTGAAAGAGAGGTCGCAGAGGGAGGGATGAAGAACCAGCAAGATGAGTTCTTTTCTTCTTTCCCTGACTCTTCCTGACTCAGGCTGTTTCTGGGAATCCCAGAGATGGTGAGGAAGGGAACAAGAGGGGAGTGAAATAATAAGATGATAAAAAGAGGAAGAACTGCAAAGGACACTCATCCGAAAAGAGGCGGAAGGAAGTTTAAACCTTCTAGCAAAACGGTGAGCAGCATCCCACCCTCCTCAGCTCCTCGTTTCTCTTGCTGGAGTGGAAACTAACGGAAAGATATTTTTAAGGCCCAATAAGACAGCATGATTTAAACAAACACTACTAATTATCAGCAAGCACCAAGGACTTCCTTGGGGCACCATCACCTGTTTTGCAGTCATTTAGGTAGTAAAACCACTCCATCACCTCTGCATTCAGCCCCTTGGCAAGGACAGATGTGAATTTTTTTCTCCCAGTCCTCGTATAATTTTTCTCACTGGTATAATATTTCAATAATAGGTAGAAATGCAGAAATCCGTTGCGTGTTTAAAAAATGAGAAGCCTAAAAAAATACTCAATTCTTTGGTCACCCAAAATAACTTTTTAATTATTTTTGATTAGTTTTTAATTATTTTAAAATATCTTTAATTAGTTTACCAATCCGCCTAGAGTACTTATTCAGTGCTACTCTCTGTGCTAGGTACTAAGATAACAAGATGGGACTCTTCATTGTAATTCCATGCAGTGTTTCTCATCCTTCGTATAAATAGATGAATCTCATGCTCCCCCTCCAGATAGAACCCTTGGGCAGAATTGGCTTCCTTAGTACAACTTTTTATTACTGATACACAGAAGAGAATGTGTATCTTTCATATATTCTCACCAACCAACAAGATATTTTTATTCAATTCCAATTTCTTATTTCACATTAAGAAAACACTAGATTTTCTTTGTTTTCCAAATATAAAATATTAAAAATTTTTGTTAAAATGTTTTATAACACTCGTTCATTCATCAAATGTCCAGAGTGCTCCTAGATACCAGCTAAGTGCTAGGTTAAAATGGTGAATAATAAAGAAAATGTTGTCTTAAATTGCATACATAATATGAACAAAGATTTCCTCCCTATGTCCTACCACCTTTCCTCTTGAAAATCAAAGATCCAGGGAAATAACAAGTCCATGAGGAACTATTGTATATATAATTTTCCAAAACATTATTATTCCCATTTCATTTAAAAAATAAACTTTATTGGGACACCTGGGTGGCTCAGTTGGTTTAAGCATCTGACTTCATCTTAGGTCATGATCTCCCCGTTCCAGAGTTCGAGCCCCACGTTGGACTCTGTGCTGACAGCTCAGAGCCTGGAGCCTGTTTCAAATTCTGTGTCTCCCTCTCTCTTTCTGCCCCTCCCCTGATCACACTCTGTCTCTCTCTCTCAAAAATAAAGAAACATTAAAAACATTTTTTAACAGGGGCGCCTGGGTGGCGCAGTCGGTTAAGCCTCCGACTTCAGCCAGGTCACGATCTCGCGGTCCGTGAGTTCAAGCCCCGCGTCGGGCTCTGGGCTGATGGCTCAGAGCCTGGAGCCTGTTTCCGATTCTGTGTCTCCCTCTCTCTCTGCCCCTCCCCCGTTCATGCTCTGTCTCTCTCTGTCCCAAAAATAAATAAACGTTGAAAAAAAAAATTTTAATTAAAAAAAAAAATAAATAAATAAATAAACATTTTTTAATAAAATAAACTTTATTAACTTCCTACCATTATAAAAATAATACAAGATCACTATAGAAAGTTGGAGAATACGGAAAGTGGAAGAAACAGAAATAAATCATTCATAATCCTACCACCAGGGCCAGCTAATGTTAATGGTTTGATATATCTTCTTCCAGTTTTATTCCTCTTACTGGATTACTTTTACTCTAAACGGAAACATAACAAGAAAGATACAACACCAATATGAAGAAGAAGATTAACCCTATGGAAGAATCTAACACAAAGTCTAAACAACTGTAAAGACACAAAGCTGTCAAACCACTAAAAATTAGAGCATACATATAAGTTAATTACAATCATAAATCCAATATGCTTTCCTCTTATTTGATTTTCTAATAAAATTTCTTTAGTTTTCATATGGAAGTCTAGATGTTGTAAACTAGACCAAAACTAGGATGAAGAAGGAGAGGCATCAACTTGACAAACGTTAAAATATACTCCACAGCTATTATAAGCAAAGCAATATGTCCAGGCCTGAAACTATAAAAATAGAACAGTGGACTAGAGAAAAGAATTTAAAAAACAGACACTAGTAGTATATGGAGAAATTTAACTTACTAGAGAAAAGATAGTTGATTAAATACATAATGCTTAAACAATTGGCTATCCATCTAGAAGGCAATACAGCAGGACCCTCTACCTTTGCATAAAAGCAAATTCCAGATGGAAAAAAATATTGAAATGTTCAAAAGAGAAAAAAATACTAATTAGAATTTAAATTAGAAGAAAATTTAAGAAAATAGATGGGAAGACCTTTTAATGTAAGTCAGGAAACCCAGATTTTGTAAAGGAACAGAGATAGATGTGATATCACAAGACTATCTTTTTTAATTTTGTGGCAGAAAATTACAAAAATAAAATCAAAGAACAAATTGTTGGCGGTAAAAGATATAGCAACTAATGTGACAAAAATAATCTATAATATTCAAAGAGATTTTACAAATTAATAAGGAAAAAGCAACTATATTAGGAAAAGTGGGCCAAGGATACTTACAGGTAATTAACAGATAAGGAAATCCAGAGGAACAATAATAATATGAACAGACACTCAATCTCATTGAAAGTTAAGAAAATTAAAATTAAATTAATAGTGCAAGTTACTCATCAGATTAGCAAAAATTATAAAGTGAACAAATAGAAGCCCTAGTGAAGATGTGAGGAAAATAATATTCTTCAACATTGCTGCTGGTGGGAATGTGACTTGCTATATTTTTAGAGAATAATATGGGAAAACCCATTAAAACTTAAAAATACACATACCCTTTGAACCAGCAATTCTATTTCTGGAAATTAAACCATAAAAATAAAACCACCAATAGCTAAGAATATGTGTCTACAAATATTTGTAGTGACAGCACTTTTTTACGTGTTGAAAACTTTTTTCACAACAGAATGCCTACTGATAGCAGAATACTTGAATAAATTGTAGCAAATTCGTATCTCACACAACTATGAAAAGAAGAAAATAGATCTATCTTTTTCAGTCTCCAAGATGTATTTCAAAGTGAGAAAACCAAGATACAGAGTAATACACACACACACACACACACACACACACACACACACAAATATACTGTGTATATAACCTGATAGCACATTTTAAGATAAGTAAGGTCCACTCCCCTGGATAGGGGTATATGTGTCTGTATCAGGTTGTGTGAGCACAGCGAAAGAGGTAGAGGACACACATCAAACAGTGTTCATTGATTTCTCTAAAGGTGTACAGGCAAGGCAAAAAGAAGGAAGGAGAAGGAAGAAAGACAAACACTATAGCATAATAGAAACTATGCATAGTGCGATAACAAAAAAAAAAGTACAAAAAATTCTATCCATTATATTAATGGAAATAATAACAGAATAAGTTCATGGACAAGGACCACAGGTGACCTGGCCCAAAATAGTCATTTCCAGATGGAATTGTAGATAATTTTTGCTTGGAAGCTTTAAAGAGGGTTTTTGCAATATAGTTATGTTTTAAAAGGAAAGAGAAGAACCCAAAACCAGCAGAAGACAGAAAATAACAAATATTAGAGCAGAAATTAATGCTATCAAAACCAAAAAAACAAAACAAAACAAAACAGTAGAACAGGTTAAGGAAACCAGAAGCTGGTTCTTTGAAAGAATTAACAAAATTGATAAACCACTAGCCAGTTTGATCAAAAAGAAAAAGGAAAGGACCCAAATAAATAAAATCAAGACTGAAAGAGGAGAGTTCACAACCAACACAGCAGAAATAAAAATAATAATAAGAGAATATTATGAGCAATTATATGCCAATAAAATGGGCAATCTGGAAGAAATGGACAAATTCCTAGAAACATATACACTACCAAAACTGAAACACAAAGAAACAGAAAATTTGAACAGACCCATAACCAGGAAGGAAATCAAATTAGTAATCAAAAATCTGCCAAAAAACAAGAGTCCAGGGCCACATGGCTTTCCAGGGGAATTCTACCAAACAGTTAAGGAAGAGTTAACACCTATTCTCTTGAAGCTGTTCCAAAAAATGGAAATGGAAGGAAAACTTCCAAACTCTTTCTATGAAGCCAGCATCACCTTGATTCCAAAACCAGACAGAGACCCCACTAAAAAGGAGAACTATAGACCAATTTCCCTGATGAACATGGATGCAAAAATCCTCAACCAGATATTAGCCAACCGGCTCCAACAATACATTAAAAAAAATTACTCACTATGACCAAGTGGGATTTACACCTGGGATGTGGGGCTGGTTCACTATCCACAAAACAATTAACGTGATTCATCACATCAATAAAAGAAAGGACAAGAACCATATGATCCTCTCAATAGATGCAGAGAAAGCATTTGACAAAATACAGCATCCTTTCTTGATACAAACCCTCAAGAAAGTAGGGATAGAAGGAGCATACCTCAAGATCATAAAAGCCATATATGAATGACCCAATGCTAATATCATCCTCAATGGGCAAAAACTGAGAGCTTTCCCCCCTAAGGTCAGGAACAAAACAGGGATGTCCACTCTCACCACTGTTATTCAACATAGTATTGGAAGTCTTAGCCTCAGCAATCAGACCACAAAGAAATAAAAGGCATCCAAATCGGCCAGGAGGAGGTCAAGCTTTCACTCTTTGCAGAGGACATGATACTCTATATGGAAAACCCAAAAGATTCCACCAAAAAACTGCTAGAATTGATTCATGGACTCAGTAAAGTTGCAGAATATACAATCAATGCACAGAAATCGGTTGCGTTCCTATACACCAACAATGAAGCGACAGAAAGAGAAATCAAGGAATCGATCCCATTTACAGTTGCACAAAAAAACATAAAATACCTAGGAATAAATCTGAACAAACAGGTGAAAAGTCTATACACTGAAAACTATAGAAAGCTTATGAAAGAAATTGAAGAAGACCCCAAAAACTGGAAAAAGATTCCATGCTCCTGGATAGGAAGAACAAATATTGTTAAAATGTCAATACTACCCAAAGCAATCTACATATTCAATGCAATCCCTATCAAAGTAACACCAGCTTTCTTCACAGAGCTAGAACAAATAATCCTAAAATTTGTATGGAACCAGAAAAGACCCCGAATAGCCAAAACTATCTTGAAAACAACAACAACAAGAGGCATCACAATCCCAGACTTCAAGCTATACCACAAAGCTGTAACCATCAAGACAGTATGGTACTGGCACAAGAACAAACACTCAGATCAATGGAACAGAATACAGAACCCAGAAATGGACCCACAAACGTATTGCCAACTAATCTTTGACAAAGCAGGAGAGAATATCCAATGGAATAAAGACAGTCTCTTCAGCAAGTGGTGCTGGGAAAACTGGACAGTGGCATGCAGAAGAATGAACCTGGACCACTTTCTTACACCAGACACAAAAAGAAAATCTAAATGGATGAAGCACCTAAATGTAAGGCAGGAAGCCATCAAAATCCTTGAGGAGAAAGCAGGCAAAAACCTCTTTGATCTTGGCCACAGCAACTTCTTACTCAACACATCTTCAGAGGCAAGGGAAACAAAAGCAAAAATGAACTATTAGAACCTCATCGAAATAAAAAGCTTCTGCACAGAGAAGGAAATAATCAGCAAAACTAAAAGGCAACCGACAGAATGGGAGAAGATATTTGCAAATGACATATCAGATAAAGGGTTAGTATCCAAAATCTACAAAGAACTTCTCAAACTCAACACTCAAAAAACAAATAATCCAGTGAAGAAATGGGCAAAAGACATGAATAGTCACTTCTCCAAAGAAGACATCCAGATGGCCAACTGACACATGAAAAAATGCTCCACATCACTCATCATCAGGGAAACACAAATCAAAACCACCATGAGATACCACCTCACACCTGTCAGAATGGAGAACATTAACAACTCAGGCAACAACAGATGTTGGCGAGGATGCGGAGAAAGAGGATCTCTTTTGCATTGTTGGTGGGAATGCAAGCTGGTGCAGCCACTCTGGAAAACAGGATGGGGGTTCCTCAAAAAACTAAAAATAGAACTACGCTACGACCCATAAAATTGCACTACTAGGCATTTGTCCACGGGATGCAGGTGTGCTGTTTCGAAGGGACACATGCACGCCGATGTTTATAGCAGCACTATCGACAATAGCCAAAGTATGGAAAGAGCCCAAATGTCCATCCATGAATGAATGCATAAAGAAGATATGGTATATATACATGTATATATATATATATATATATATATATATATATATATACATGTATATATATATATACATGTATATATATATATATGGTATATATATATACATACACACACACACACACACACACACACACACACATACAATGGAGTATTACTCGGCAATCAAAAAGAATGAAATCTTGCCATTTGCGACTATGTGGATGGAACTGGAGGATATTATGCTAAGTGAAATTATTCAGTCAGAGAAAGACAAAAATCATATGACTTCACTCGTATGAGGACTTTAAGAGACAAAACAGATGAACATAAGGGAAGGGAAACAAAAAATATATAAAAACAGGAAGGGGGACAAAACAGAAGAGACTCATAAATATGGAGAACAAACTGAGGGTAACTGGAGGGGTTGTGGGAGGGGGGATGGGCTAAATGGGTAAGGGGCACTAAGGAATCTACTCCTGAAATCATTGTTGCACTAGATGCTAACTAATTTGGATGTAAATTTTAAAAAATAAAAAACAAAATTAAAAAAATTTTTAAAGAATAAAAGTAGAAAGAAATGAGGAGGAAAGCATTGAGAAAAAAAAGGAAAGAGAAGAAATCTGGCAATATTCCCTCAAGAATCTTGAAATTGACTTTGCCCTTGACACTGTATTTCTACTTTTAAGAATTATTTTTAAGGAAGTAAACAGATATGTGGATAACAATGCTTATTAAAATACCTAAGTAATTAAATTATGTTAAATGAATTCTATAAGATACATTATTTCAATTTGCAAAATACACACCTGTGTATATGTGTATACACAGGTGTGTATTTTTATACTATGTTATACATATATACTATGTAATATTAGTGAAAACCCAAGGTACACCAAAATTTCAATTTTTAAAATACGTATTTTGTATATATATGTGTATTTTGCACATGGAAATTATGTTGTATTTTTAGTTTTGTTAACATTATATTGTAGAAATTTTTTTCATTTTACTTAATATGCATACATACATATTAAGGAAATGACTATAAGAAAACATACTAAAATATTATTAGTAATTATCTATGACTGGTTAGTATATAGGTGATCTCTCTCTACATCTTTATTCTTTTCTTTTCCAAATTTGTTAAAATTACTATGAAGTCTACATTACGCAAAAGCACAGTAACTATTTCAAAATGGAAGCATAAGAGAGGTAATGGATTCATTTGAAAACAAAAACTGTTCAATTTTAAATGTTCAGAAGCATCATTTCCTCCAAGGCTCCTTCAACTTCAGAAAGCTGGGTGCCGGGGCTCTCATAATGCAAACCTGTGTCTACAGCACAGACAAAAGCTGAAGCACAGAATCCCCTAGACTGACAAATATCCCTTCCGTATCATACAAATCCTCAAGTTTCCAGGATGAATCTCTCAGGTAGTCAGGTGCCAGAGAGGCTACACGGACAGCCTTCCCATGCAAACCAGCAAAGCTGTTTTTTCTATTACCTCTACTGAACAACATTCATAATTTATTTCTTCAGATTTCCAGTTAGACCAGATTTCTATAGTTTGGGCTGAGGTCTCAAAATTAAAAACACTTGCTCCATTTTCTCCCTTGGGTCTCCTCCTGGGTAGAAAGTGTTTCAGCTGAAACACAAGGCAAAGGCACTAATGTGCGAAGAGAAAAACAAGCCTGCAGTGAAGGAAGCTGGTGAAGTCTCATGGCACAGCAAGGACGACCAATGAGCTTTGTTCTTGTCCCAGAAAATCCTCCATGAGAGGATCCGACAAGCCAACAAGATAAACATGAACCCTATGAGCCATGCTTCTCTCCTCCCACCTTCCTTCCCACTCATCCCTTGGAAGGTCTTTTGCTTTGCGGTTGACGCAACAAGGATTCCCCACACTACATCTTGTTCCAGGAGGATTGAGGAAAGATCAACAGAAACATGAACAGATTTCTTCAAAACACACTGGCCAATCTCTCCTGTTAGCAAAGTAAGTGGAAAAAAATGTGTTCTGCATGTGTGAGTTGAGTAAAAGTCATAAAACCATTCTGAAAAGCTTTCTAATACTCAACTAGTAACAAAATACGACTTATGCTTTGAAGGGCATGTTTACATTGGTGCCAAAACAATGGCCTCATGCTGCAGTGGGAAGAAAATGTAGACGCGAATATGTGCATGCATGTCCCCAGTTGATTCTAGCTCCTGGTGTCTGGCTCTCTTTGGCATCATGGACCCCAAACTTCCAGATATCTAAGATTTTCACTTCTCATGAGAATGCATTATTGTTGTATACATGTAGCTTCAGACTGGATAGAGAA
Source organism: Lynx rufus (assembly GCF_022079265.1). Classification (NCBI taxonomy): domain Eukaryota; kingdom Metazoa; phylum Chordata; class Mammalia; order Carnivora; family Felidae; genus Lynx; species Lynx rufus. The sequence continues at coordinate 9,410,270 of NW_025814878.1, forward strand.
TTCTAGTCCATCTTATTTACTACGATGTGTCCGGTCAAGAAGATGAGTAGAAAACTACTGCAATTAGCTGTGTGGCACTGTTATGTAGACAGGCCAGTTGAACGAACAAAACTGAATCTGTTAGACTCAACCAACCATAATCTAAGTGTGTATTAGGGCTCCTATTAGCACACATCCAGACAAATAAATTAATAAAAGACGTCTTTTGACACCTGGCATAAAGGCGAGAATTACAATAAACCATACCGGAACATATTTACTGGGTTGCAATTTACCTAGAGACAAGAGTAGAGCCACAAGATAGAGTCAAAACTGGGAGAAATCACAGCAAATAAGTACCAGTAAGAATGGAAATATAGCAGAGAAGTATTCTGACCTAAATGGAGAGTGAAGAGAGCATAATGGTAGCTTCTTTATTAATACAGAGGAACACATATTGTTATATTGTATTCAGTTCTTGATGATTCGTGAGTGATTTACCAATTTTGTGGATTATCCTTCCCTCCGCCAGTCCTTCTGCATCTGAGCCATCTCTTGCCATCTCTACATCATACGTGTCCAAAATAATGTTTACCATTCATCTATGTCAAATTTGATTAGCAAAGCAAATATGACTGTTGTGGCTATGGTTTACTGGTCAAAGAACCCCTCCGCCTCTCTAGTTTGAGATCGAATCTGGTGACACATTTTCATTAGTGGGAGAGAAGTCAGAATGGGAATTGAACTTGATAAATCAAGACATCCGTCAGCTAAACCTTGCCTGTTGTCTTTTTGCTAAGTAAAATTCATCCAGATATAATCAGTCAACTCTATTAAATGTCATTTATAGGCCAGAAAATGTACTCTTATGATAATGAAAAAGGAAAGTCACTGCCCATACCTTCTAAAGGCTTAGACTCAGAGTTTTTGACTTGAGTGGATGAATTCCAACAAGTAAAAAGAAAATCATAAGAATTTGTCCCATGCAGTGGAACACAAATACCATTTCACAGTGGAAATTTGAGCTCTTCATTCTAGAGGAGCTCAAGGCCAGAGACTTTTCCTCTTTATACTGCTTCTGCATGTCCTTCAGCAGCTAAGCCCTTCGCTTGCAAATATAACCTGAAAAAACCCACATTTATAGTGGCCAAGATCTTGAATTTACTGTTCTAAGTTCAAACCTTATTATGCCATTTATCAGATGGATGAACTTGAGTAAATTATTTGATTTCCCTAAGCCTGGGCTTGCTTCCCTAGAAAGTGGGTATAACAAGATCTACTCCTAGAGATGTCGTAATGACTAAATAAGCTGTTCTCTGTAAGGCACAAAGCACCATGTACAGCAGAAAAATATGATCAGTAAATATACAGGTAGTATTACTGACCTTACATTAGTTATTTGACTGAACTGATGGACTCCAGAAATGAGCAAAGTAGATCATAAGAGAAATAGGACTTTACAGAATTGATTTTTGTAGTTTGAGAGAGAGAGAGAGAGAAGGAAAGAAGAGAAAAGAAAAGAAAGAAAGAGAGGGGAGAAAGGAAGGAAGGAGAAAGAAAGGAAGAAAGAATGCACGCACATATCAATGCCCACATGTGAGTACCACACTAACCTACTAACATATATTTTATGTATTTTATTCTTTAGCCCTCAGATTCTTTCTACCTAAGACAACACTTAATATTAAGAGAGCCAATTATCTTTCAGAGTGGGAGAAACACTGATGTTATGTGCCGTTAATAAATGGAAAGGCAATAAAAATGGGGGGCTATGACTCTGGTGTTATTGCCTAAGTGACATAATTATTCAGAGAGACGCACAACGAGCCCCAGGTTCAATGGCGCCGGGAATCCCAACGGTTTCGTTCCAGACCTTTATCAAAGTCCCAGCAACGGCACAACCCCAGGCCACTCCAGAAAAATGTATTTTGAATGCAGAACCTTGATGTGGGAAGAGAAACTGCAGACCACCCAGAGACTGACAAGTGTGTGCAAGTACGCAAAATTAAGAAAGGAAGCAGACTATTGAAAGCTGTGGGGACCCAAACTCCCAGTGATTTGCACTGCTTCTACTGTCTTCAGCCCCAGTGGGTAGAGGACTTTTATTTGTTAAAAACCTTCCCTTCCTTCCTCTTTCTTCACTGTCTCCCTCCTTGCTCTCCAAACTAACTGTCTGCCCTGAGCTGGCAAATAGCTACAGGCACTGTCTCCTTGGAAGCCGAACCTACAAACTACAGCAGTTCACCTTGCCGGTGGTTCTGCGATTCACATGAGAGTTCGTTCACAGCCGCTCAGACTCCGACTATCAGGAATAAAACTATCAGTAGTCAAAATTCCTAAGCCAGAGGAGGTTTTGCGGTGCTTCTAACAGCCTGCAGTCAGCCGTGCCTTTGCAGATGAGGCTGACAGCTCCGCGTGCCCAGAAACAGTCGTGCGTCCCCACCCTTGGAAGACTGGCCCGACCAGTCCCACTGCACTTTTGAGGACAGTGGTAAAGCCCGGAATTGGTGATGTTATTAAACATTTTGGTTAGTCACTAAGTAAAGTCTTTGCCTAGAAACCTTCATTTCCTGTACAGCAGGATAGACAAGGTCCAAACAAAAGTTTCCTGAAATAATTCATTAAAACCAGCCAGTTCTACAATGAGGAAGGTACCCCCTCCCCACGCCCCGAACAATACGGGCCTGTTCGGTCCTTAGTGAAATCAGGTTTAGGCCGCTGGCATCTCCAGCTGATTGGCAGACAGACCTGTGTCCCACTCCCAGCCCTCCCTTGCAATTCAGGCAGGTTCCATAAAAATAAACCTTATGGTACTACTCCCTGACTCAGACTTCCTGTGCTTTTGGCCATTTTGCAGGATGGATGGTATTTACAAATAAGAGAGGCTTTTGATCTTTTATGTCACATGCCCGGTACCGGGTTTGCAAATTGCTAAATTAATACACAGCCCCTCTAGTTGACTTCCAGGCAACGCTGACAACTTATTCTCTCATTGTAATATATGCACGTCTTTTTAAGAGGTTTGCTCACGAGCTTAGAAATGTTCTGTCCAGGAAATGAGAAATGGACTTGAAAGTCAGTAAGTTATTCTCTCTTTTACGTTTAAATAAAAACCGATGTGATTACTTGGCGATCACAAATACAAGTGAAACGGTCACCTCTTCTCCGAATAGGCTTTTTTTTTCCTTATGAAACTGCCACTTGTCATTTTGAATAATTAAATTCAATAGAAATATCTCAATGACTGAGAATATAAGAGTCGTGTCCCTATTTTGGGGTGGGTAACTGAATATACGAAGTCTATATTCTGAAGATGTTCTATTTTAGGGTTAAGTTAGACACACATTTTGCTTCTTATTAGCACCGTACAACTGGCAAGAGAAGGAGGTTGTGCAATTCAAATCAGGAAATGTTTTCACTTACTGGCAGCTATGGCTGAGCTCTGAGGGAAAAAGAATTAAATAAAAGAGGGTTTTTTTTTTCCAGTTTGGGTCTTCTGTATGGTGAATGGACTATCGGATACTGTAGATAAATTTGTTAACCTTCCTGATGACAGGTAAGGAAACTTCACCCACACACACTGTAGGCAGGGGATTTTTTAAAATGGTGGTAGCTTATAGACTGTATCCTTCACTTCAACTCAAGAAACACCCATGGAGTGTTCATAGACCCCAGTGTACTACTAAGCCCCTGGCAATACATCCTTTATAATCACAGAAATCAAAGAAAAATCATTTTCCAAACTGAACAGCCAAATTAGATCTTATGTATTCGTGGAAGAAGTCAGGAGAGAGAAAGAGGAAACGAATATATTCACACATACCTCAGTGGTGATTCAAAATTCAGATTCATATCTACATCCTTTCTCGAAAAGAGCTGCACTAAGATTAGGTATTACAGTCCTGGACAATATTCAGAAATTTTTGTGCCTGAGTCTTTCTGGTTTTCTTCTCCATTTTGTTTTTAACTGGGAGTGAAAGGAGGCTATCGGTGGTTTCTGAAGATTTCCTTAGTTACAGCTGGTTTGATTTCTCACTAAAGTGAAACAAGGTAGTTAAAGATCAGAGCGGTCTCACTCATCAATAGACACTAAAGAATTGATGTTTCACTTGTCCAGTTCAAATTCCTTGATCATAATCTTTGTTTTTAATGTTTACGTTGAGAGAGAGAGAGCACACACGTGCCGGTGGGAGCTGGAGGAGGGGCAGAGAGAGAGAGAGAGAGAGAGAGAGAGAATCCCAAGCAGGCTCCACACTGTCAGCACAGAGCCCGATGTAGGGCTCAATCCCTCAAACCATGAGATCATGACCTGATCCAAATTCAAGAGTGGGGACACGTAGCCGACTGAGCCACCCAGGCACCTTGATCATATTCAAAGCAGGGCATAAGCTTTTCACCATTGACGCCATTAGCAAGCATTTATAGAGAATGCATATACCACCATCGGCTATACCAACTCAGGTCCATAAGATCACTTCCACTTCTGTAGATGGGTTTTGCCATTAGAGCAAAAAGTCTTGACCCACAGTACCTCAAGTATGTGTTCAGCGGCAGAGGCGCACCTGCTGTGGCTATGTGGTATGGGTTTACCACAGATTCAGCCGTTGCTATATAATGGGAAGAACGGTCACTGTGCAGAGCAAGTGAGGAATTTAGCAATGCCACTGAATACATTCTTTTACACTTTTACTTATAAAACAGCTTTCTTAATCCTTACTTGCGAGTAAAATTCTTCCTAAATTTTTATCTTACTATAAGATATTCAAGTAGATTCCCTTGGAGTGCTTCAAAAATATTCCTTGGGCGATTTTCACTGTGGATTTCAAACATCAGACCTAGCTATTGATAAAAGGCCCTGGGTTATTTTTTGTTGTTTCTAAAATGCTATACAACAGTTTCAAATGTACAGGATATGAGAGAGTGAAAAAAAATAGTTTTTTGACTTAACTTTGTTTTGCCATCTGAAATACTAGCATGACTGTGCTTTTTCCTAATTCTAAGCATCAGTGAACCCGATTTATGAATATTTTCTCAACTAAAAAACAAAAAATGGCAAGTTTAACATTGAATTAAGGAGTCTTCAGGATTAACAGGTGTATAATGACAGATTTATAGGGGCCAATGGACTGATAAGTATATTTTTGGTCTAGAAAACATCTGCTCAGAGTAAGTAGTTTATGATTTCCACATCAAATAAGAGGAAAAAAACACATTAATCTAAGACTTTGGTAGTTTTTTTCTTAACCAAAAATAATGCAAATCCTGTTACAGGGCGCTTGTATGCTTCATTAATATGTTCTACTAAAATCAAGGAGATACAGAAATTGCCACATGAGGGAATGATAAAATAGGAGAATACCAGAGTTTTCAATGGGAAATTCATAAGCATATGCTTGGGGTGGGAGCTAATTAAATATAACAGTCAATTAATCTATAAAAGAAAATTTTTCTGCTTGTGAACCTACAGATAATACAGGCTTCTTCAGCCACCTCAACCCAGTAATCCAAAAATAGTAAAATGCAATCCCTGGAAATACTCAGAACTAGACATGTCACAGATAGTAAATACAGATACAGAGAAAATTTGCACAAACATGCAACAACCTTGGTAATGAACTCATTTTTTTTTTAACCCAGTCTTTTAGACTCGTTCTAAATAATAATTTATGAAGCAAGGAATTGGCTGTTATCCAGTGAATCTGAACAGTGGACACTGACCAAACTGTTTGACATTCTACCCCCATCCCTTCTATTTTCAGTCCACATTTTCCCTCCATGGTGACTTTCTGGTTGTGCGTTATCTGGTTTTGGCTGTCTCTACTGCCCACCCCAGATAATTGCTCAACTCTCCACTTGGCTTCTTGCTGGGTAGGCTTGACCTAAGAGAATGGAGGGAGAAAGAGCCAGCATTTTCCTTTGATCTCTTAGAACGCAGGATTCCATTGTATAATCTACCATAAATCCTGGCAGTAGAGATTGACATCAACCTCCAAACTTGCCATAATATGACACTCCTCGTTGATTCATTATGTATTCTGACATTTCTTAATTAACATGAACTCAGTACTTCAGTGTGTCAGTGATAAGACATTTTTCTTAGTTGCCTTCTCAATATTTTTAAGGATCGCCTTGATTAATTTTTCTCTTCTGCAATCAAAGCCTCATATGCCAAATGTTCTAACTGGCTAACTGCCTCTAAGGTTTAAGCTCACAGATGTTTCCTTGTGGCCACAGCAAATACTACTCCTCTGAGAATAAGTCTGATAAATAAAATTGGCAATAAATTTAGAACTAAAGAGCTGGATAAGAAAATCAAGTGCAGCCCTCATTAGCTACACTTTTGTGATTCTACAAACTTGTCTAATGTACTCAATTCTCAAGTATGGATGGTGGTGGATTCTAGGAATCCCATCAACAAATTAAAGCCTTAAGCTATCCAAAACCCTCCTTCTATTTGACAGTATAAATCCCTCTCCCACTGAACATATTACCATGGCTGCTAACAAGTAGAAAATTGGCACATTTAAATCTCGTTTCTATTCCAAGCGCTGAGGGAGGAGTAAAATGGATAGAATCCAGATGGTGAGGAGAGAGTAAAGCAAGGGCCCTGCACAGTCCGCATGTGAAGAATTTGCAAACTGGCCCAAATGATTAATATTCAACATTAATATTATTTAGGCAACATGAATGCCACAAGCAGGAGACCTTTTGCTTTCTACTTTTTCCTTTCCTAGAAAACATTTTTCTAGGAGCCTTTGCCTTCACAAACTAGATTTGAAGTGCCTCTTTGCTTGATTTATGAAGCCTAAATGACATGAAGGTATAGACCAACAAACCAATATGAACAATATTCCTCATGCTGAATATTATGATGTCATCCTCTCCCTGAACTTCTGCGCTTGAAATTCGAAGCCCGGGCATTGCCCACCATGGAATATTCTCAGGAGGGTAATATCATCACTTGAGATTTATTGCAATTCAAATTAACTTATTTAGTGTGTTCGGCCTTTCTCACCACCACTCTGCCCCATACCCTAGTAAGTCTTTGCCTTTTCTTTTGATTGGCATCCTTGCCTTTTATTATCCCTAGAAGAAAAGGAAAAGGAGGCAAATAGAAAACACAATCTGCCTGCTTCCCTCTATCCTCAAATCACTGGATTCAGCTCCCCCATTCTCATTAGCATAGAGCATTTTGGTCAGTTGCAAGAGAAATCACTATCTTCTTTTCCGACTAGAGTCCTAAATCAATGGAATGATGACATATCTTTCTTTTATTCTCAGTATAGATGCCTGTGGTTTTGATGGTACTTATGATGGAATCTCAGCCCACTGTTCTAAATGGAGGTTGCTGAAAGCAAGAATTATAGAATCATTAGGTATGACCACAGGAACCATACAGCTCTTCACATCCAATGCCTCATTCAACTGGTGAGAAAAGGGGGCCTCAAAATTGTAAGATTTATCCAAGCAAAGCTGGTGGCATCACACTTCCTGATTTCAAAATATATTATGAAGCTACAATAATCAAAATAGTAAGGTGTTGGACAAGGCAGACATATAGACCAATGGAACAGAGTAGAGAGCCCAACATGAGTCCACATGTATACAGTCCATTGATCTTCAACAAGGGTGTCAAGAACACACAACAGGAAAAGGATAATCTCTTCAACAAATGCTGTTGGAAAAACGAGATATCCACATGTAAAAAAATACAATTTGATGTCACCTTACACTGCACACAAAAATCAACTCCAAATGAATTAGACTTAAAGGTAAGACCTGGAACCGTAAAACTCCTAGAAGAAAAGAGGACAAACTTCATGACATTGGACTTGGCAACGATTTCATGTATATGACCAAAAGCACAGATAACAACAACAACAAAATTAAAATTTTAAAAACACAAGCGGGACTATACCAAACTAAAAAGCATCTGTGCAGCAAAAACAATCAACAGAAGGAAAAGACAACTACATAATGGGAGAAAATATTTGCAAACTATATATGTAATATGGGGTTATTTCCAAAATACATAAGGAACTGTGCAACTCAATAACAGAAAAACTAATAATCTGATTAAAAATAAGCTAAAGACTCGACTAGACATTTCTCCAAAGAAGACATACAAATGGTCATCTGGTGTATTAAAAAGTGCTCATCATCACTAATGATCAGGGAGATGCAAATCAAAACCACACCAAGATATCATCTCATACCTGTCAAGATGACTATCACCAAAAAAACAAAAGACAAGTATGGGTAAGGACGTGAAGAAATTGGAACCCTTGCACACTGTCTGTGAAAATGAAAAATGCTGCAGCCATGATGCACCATCTTCAAAAAATTAAAAATAGAGCCACCATACGATCCAGCGACCCCACTTCTGGGTATATACCCAAAAGAATTGAAATCAGGAAACTGAAGAGCTATTATCACTCCCCTGTTCCTTGCAGCCCTGTTCAAAATAGTCTGTTTGAAACAAAAACAACCTAACTATCCATCAACAGCTGAGCTGATCAAGAAAATGTGGTATATACACACAACGGAATACCATTTAGCCTTAAAAAAGAAGGGTATTCCACAATATGCAACAGCAATAGACCTTAAGGACAGCACGGTAAGTAAAAAAAGCCAGACACAGAAAAGCAAGTATTGCATTATTCCACTTCTATAAAGTAACTAAAATCATCAAATTCCTAAAATCAAAGATTGGCATGGTGGTTACCAAAGGCTAGAGGAGGAGGAAATAGGAGTTATTAATCAACAGACATAAAGTTTCAGTTAAGTAAGATGAATAAGTTCTAGAAAGCTGCTGTACAACATTGGACCTATAGCCAACAATAATGTATTGTACACTTAAAATTTGTTAAGAGAATAGATCCCACATTGACTGTTCTCACCACAATAAAATTTTTCTAAAGATTTGTTCAGTACCCAATATAAAGTACCTATTGAATAACTAGAAACAAATTATAATAATCATAATCTAATCTTATAGAAATATGAACTATTTTCTTCTGAATCTATGTCTTGTCCACATAAAATAATTTTGCTCTAACAGTATTCCAAGTTAACAGCATTTTACACATATATGAGGTGTGTAATTTTTCAAAGTTCCATCACTTAACCTGCATTGTATCACTAATGGGATCTTTGATAGGAGTTTATAATTGCCATGCCCATTGTACAGTTGGGAAAATAGAGCACTGAGCATGCAAGTTGTTAACTAAGGTAACTCAGCACATTGGTGGCATAGTAATATATTTTGACCTCCACCCTTCTTTCTCTGCTGGTCACTTTTGGAACAAAATCTTCTTTACACCCAAAAACAAGCATGATTTCAAAAAGCACATCCTGAAAGATTTTTTAAGCTTTATTACACCTCTCTTGAACTATTCCAATCACCTCCAAATTGATGTATTCACTCTTCATCTGAAAATGTCAATCTACACAATATTTCCCTAAGATTACGTTTTTATCTCATCCCAGCCCTACCCGACAATCTTTAATGTCTACACAATCAAGTCCAAAGGTGTGGTCCTAAATTATCTCACACAGCCTCCCAGCACGAATCTCACTTCTGTTTCGCAGGTTGGTGGATGATTCCCCAACCCCTTTCTCCCCGTGCCTTTGCGTATGTTCTTCCCTTTCCTTACATCTTCCTGTACAAACATTACGCATCCTGAAAGCTCATGGACAAATGTCTATATGAAACTTCCTGCATGAAGCCATCCTTAAGCACCTCCTGTCCATCTCACTTCTCTCCCCAGCCCGTCCTCCACCGCCCTCAACCAGAAATAATCTCTGTGCTTTCACACACCTTGGTGCTTATCACTCTTAAAGCACCCATCACATTCTACTGCACTGCGTTACTTCTGTAACATTACACTGTGTAGCACCCACTACACTTATTAGGTAATAGTCGTATATCATATTATGTGCCTTACGGACCGTAACTGACAGTCAATGTCAAAGCACATGTCAGGCCCTACTGAACACAGCAATTACGTCCCAAGCCTCTGGTGTATCCCGATGCGTTCCAAGGGACAGGAGTGCAAGCCTGAAAAAAAAAACCCATCTTTGTTGTAATATATACATATAATAGAATATCACTCAGCCATCAAAAAGAATGAAATCTTATCTTTTGCAATGTTGTGGATGGAACTAGAATGTATTATGCTAAGTGAAATGAGTCAGTCAAAGAAAGACAAATACCATATGATTTCACTCACATATGGAATTGAGGAAACAAAACAGATGAACATAGGGGGAGGAAAAAGAGAGAGAGAGAGAAAGGGAAGCAAACCATAAGAGACTCTTAATTGTAGAGAACAAATGGAGGGTTGGGGTGCCTGGGTGGCTCAGTCAGGTAAGCGTCTGACTTCAGCTCAAGTTATGATCACACGGTTCATGGGTTCGAGCCCCGCATGAGGCTCCGCACTGACAGTGTGAAGCCTGCCTAAGATTCTCTCTCTCTCCCTCCCTCTCTCTCTTCCCCTCTATGATTCATGCATGCTGTCTCTCTAAAATAAATAAATAAAATTTCAAGTAAAAACTGAGTTGATGGAGGGGAGGTCGGTGGGGGAATGGGCTAAATGGGTGATGGGCATTAAGAATGGCACTTGTTTTGATGAGCACTGGGACTTATATGTAAGTGATGAATCACTGAATTATACTCCTAAAAACAATATTACACTGTATGTTAACAAGAATTTAAATAAAAATTTGAAACAAACAAACAAACCCATCTTTGCACTTGAGTTTCTTTTGGTTTGTGTAGGAGCAGAGACTCTGGGACAGACCTTAATAAACTACAACAGGGCCCTTAAAATATTACTTCTTCCTTAAGTAAAATCAGATAGAGAATTTAACAGTGTGTGTCAAGTTAAACTATACTGGATTCTGAATACCCCTAATCTCTAAATATCTTTTATAAACTCGAAGCAAGTAGGATTTTCAAAAATCCATATAAAAAATGGATATCTGCACTTTTCACATAGTTGTTTTTGTTTTGTTTTGTTTTGTTTTGTTTTGTTTTTTGTTTGAGAGAGACAGAAAGAGCACAAGCAGGGGAAAGGGGCAGAGGCAAAGAGAGAGAATCCCAAGCAGGCTCTAAGCTCAGCATGGAGCCCATCACAGGGCTCATCCTGCAACCCTGGGATCATGACCTGAGCCAAAACCAAGAGTCAGACCCTCAACTGACCGAGCCACCCAGGCGCCCCTGTCACATGGTTTTAAAGAGAAATATATTTAAGTGGATTATTATATATATTGTGATCATCTTTATCAAATACCTTTCTGTAAATCGTTTTATGAAAATGAATCTTGACAAATGATTGGCTGTAGTAAATAAAAACGAGGATACAAAAGACAAATGTTTTCTGTGAGATAAACAAATTTTCTTTGGATTTCTTGGCGTCTTTATCAAAATTCTTTAAGGAAATAGCCCGATGCGATCATTTCTAGGAACCACAGAGGGAAGAAGGGTCTCAGAACTGCTGACCGCCTATTTGTAAAAGGGTTTCAAGGGCTTCCTCTGAACCAACCTAGGGGAAGAGGTTCATTTAGAGAGCTCAGCTAGCTGCTGGCCATGTGATAAGAGAAGAGTTTGGTGAGAACAGAGGAAAAAGAAATGCCAAAATCCCAATGGCAACATACTATGCCAGCAAAGGGCAGGAACCCTACACTGTTCGTCTTCCCCAGGATTGTCATTTTGTTGTGGCCTACCTCTTCCCCCTTGTGACTGGCAGTGCCCATAAAGGGCCTATCATCTTCCAGGCAGCAAAAAAGGGGTTGTGCCTCATTTGTATCCATTCTTAGCAAGAAACCCCAAAGAACTGAGGGTTAGTGACAGCTACAAACAGGAGAGTAAAGTCAGATTAAGCTCCTGAAGGCTGGGGTTAGGGAAATGGAGCTCCAGGTGTATAACCAATACAAATCATTGCGGTTTTTACAACAGAAAGGTTAGGACAGCTTCTAGCCACTTGTCTTCTCGAAGACGTCGGAGAGAATCTCGAAGGCTCCAGGGAGGTCCCAGGAAGAGAATTACTGAGAGAAGTAACATGCTGGCTCTGTCTGCCTCTCTCCCTCCAAAACCCCACCCATCCTGCCTGCCACACTCACACACTTGGCCAGCCACACTTTCACCACTGTGCACACGCTCAGTTCTTTAGGACAGAAGTTGACCCACCTCTCGTGGCTTTTCATAGCACCACACCAAGGCTACTCTCATACACTTAGTGACAAGATTTTACAGGTAACTAAGTAATAAAGTATGCGTTCCATAGAAAAACTTATCTTTTATAAAACTGAATATTTTACAAAGCTCTTATATGTATTATATATATATATTATATATATATATAATATATATATATATAATTTAATTCTTACCAATAGCCATAAAGCTTCTATAGGTCAGATTTATTATTTATTTTTCTCCCTTTACAGATGAAGATACTGCAGCATAGAGAAATCTGCCATTATCTCTTGCCAGCCCCAGATGTTCACCTTGCTTCACCAAGGCAAGGACCACACTGATCTAAACCTTCAGAAAATTGCATCAAGTCATGGCTGAGAGCATGAACTTTGCAAAAGGATAGGCTTATCTTCAAGTCTTAGGACTGTCATTTATAAAGCTTTCTAACGTTGGACACAGTACCCAACTTTGCAAAGCCTTACTTTGCTCACTTGTAAAATTGGAATCATAATACTGTTTACCATCTGGAGTTGTTATAAGGATTAAATGCAATAATACCTATAAAAAGTATTACGCGAAGAGCTCCCTAAACCTCAGATGCTAATATAATTGCTATTACTACCGTCTCATGGGCACTAAGTATTTGTTACAGAGCTGTTGAGTGAGAGACTAACTCAGGTCTTGGGTGTTACACTGAATTAGAAGTTAGCATACAACTCTACATGTGAACAGACTCAGGCCTTGTCCAACAAACAAGGAAAATGCTTCTTTTGACATCAAAACGGATGTGAAGCATTTGCAACAAGTTTTTGACATACTTGTCTCAGCAAGAACTTGCCCATTTTCTTTGCTACTCTTCTCATCACAAAGGAAAGTAGCTGTCCCCACAGGCACAAAGGAAAGGAATAAGGGAGGGAGGGAGGGAGGGAGGGATGTTAGAGGCGTCTGTGTTTCTTCCAACACTTCGTGCTCATTACAAAAGCGGTGGCATTTCTACAGGTGCCACGCTTAGCTGACTGGATTGATTGCCCTCTTTTTTCAGATCAAGTTCCCGGCTACAATCAGATGAATACACATTCCTAACAGCGATGGTGTTGACCATGAGTTTGGTCATTTATTCTACCAACACTTATTATCAGGCACTGTACATGCTTGCAATAAAAATGACTCTGTCCTGTGTGAGTTTCTAACACCTGAAGACGACAAGTCATTTAATGAGTGGTTCAATCTCACTTATTCCATACAATTACATCCGTAGCTACTTTCATTACCCCTACGTTGCAAGTGAGGCATTTGAGACCAGAGGTGAACCACACAGATTGGGGTGGGGGGATGGGGCCCCGTATGGCTTGGACTCAGCCATCTCTTGTGGATTGGTGAATTGAACTACCTAATGTCCGAACCCTCACCAAAGAGTTACTGCTATGGAAGACCTAAGCAGAAGTATAAGCTTTCTGGCAAATGTTTTCATGGGTGAATAGACAATGTAAGCCTCTTCATCCTCTAAAAAAGTCACATGCTTTCAGAGAAAAAAAAATGTTATGCTCCTTAGAAAGAGCCATAAAACTCACTGATGTGCAAGGTTTTGCAACTGTGGTCAGTGGGAATGATTCAGAGGGAGTCTACTGGGATGTCGCCCAACAGGCAAACCCCCCACCATCACCAGAAGCCACCTGTAAAGTACCTGCCTTAAAACATAGCACTGTAGGGAGCTTCACAGGGGATTAACAAGGGAGACACAGCCTTGATAAAGACAGGTGGGCCGGACCGCGTCTCAACCAACATCGATGAAACATATGCTAGGACTGTTTCACAATGTGGATGGTCTACTCCGAGCTGGTTACTCCCATCCTTGCCTATTTTTCTTTGTAGCCAAACTGCTACCATGGAGCACAACTATCCACTGTTCAAAGCAAACCGAAGCCCAACCACCGGGCCCTCAGCCCAAGCGGCTGCTCTGACCAACTGGGCTGAACGAACATGGACAGATACTCAAAGAACCCACAGATAACTGTGTAGCAGACACCCACTGTGAATATTTATGTTTACAGGGGGCTAAGGAGAGTGTTGGCGGGGAGGTGGTGGTAGCTAGCTCTAAATCCACAACTGAATGAAAAGTCAGAGTTAATCTACATGGAAGATAATTTTTTTTTTTTTACTGTCCTTGCAGCAAGTTTAAGACACATGAGCTTTATCCCTTTCCTCGAGTGTCATCAGCAATAAAACAAAACAAATATTTGCAAGGGCCTAAGAAAAATATCCTGCTGGTAAATGTGACCCTTACATTTATAATCAAAATTTTGCACTTTTTAAAGACAGGTTGTGTCTCTGATACCTACCTTATGCTTATTCCGAGCTTCCTTGAAAACTTAACAAGCTCTGCAGCATCGCATCTAACCTCTGAAGTCTTATAGCCATGCGTGCCAAGGTCTCCATAGGATCGTAACAAAATGGGAGCAAATATTTGCTTTTGAGAAACACAAAGGAGTTGTATGGAGTAGAAATGGGCTCTGAACCCTTGGTCTCAGAAGTTCCCATCCAATTTCATTTCTTTTGGCGCTCTGAGCTTTTTAAGATAAAATTCAAAGACTTCTACCTCATATTCATAAGCTCATGCTCAACATTAAGCTACATCATACATAACATTAATATATGCCACATTCAAAACCAGAGGACTTTCCCAGCAACATCGTGTTAGGAGTTGCTCTGCAAGCCTGTTAGATCTGGCCCATAAAGCCAACAGAAATTTGAACAGGAATCAGTACGATGATCCCAAGTCCCGATAAAGCCCAACCCTTATTTAAAAAAAAGAAAAAAAATCACGTTGGCTTCTGTGAGCATGTCTGAAACCAGCTACCCTCTTGACAAAGCCTGAAACTTACAACTTAACGCACATTTCCTGAAACGTGTGGCGTTCCTCTAACCAAAATGAAAGTATCCTGCCCTGTCTTTTGTGACTGCCACATCATTACTCAAGTAGCACGCTGCCATATGTGGGGGAGGAACTGATGCACACACCATCCCGCCGAAAACAAAAATGACCACTAGTTTTTTCACATGAGAGCAGACTGGGGCAGCAAGACTCCAATGAACTTGCCTAAAATCGCAGGGCAATTTAAAGGCGGGCTGTCTCGCTTTTGTGTTGCTAGATTGCGTAGCTTTTCAGAAACCTTGGCTGCGACGGGAAACCAATAATGGCTTATTCAGATTGCTGACTTCAAGCTCAACGTAAATTACGCCACCAAAGTTTAAGAAAACAGGTAGCGTGCTCGTGCTAGCCTGTGATCAGCCCGATTAAGAACTTCTAAAAGTCCAGCCCTTTTCTACAATACAGTACTCAGAGCTAGGACTGGATCCAGTAAGTGTACGTTATCTGAGGCAGGCAGACAGCCTGAGAAAAGGGTAGCTGTGTTGCCCTCTGACTCAGCTGAATATTATTCCAAAAGTGAGTTTCCACTTTGTACCAAGTTTAGATTCAACATTTTAATGCCGTAGTCATGCTTGCCAACAACTGAGCAAATATCCCTGGAGCATTAAGAAGAAAAAAATGAACATCTTTTAACATGAGAGGGAAGCTCTACAGTTACATCACGCTTGTAAATAGTAGCACATATAGCAAGAAGAAAAAACTTACATTGAGGAAAAGAAATGGGAGTACCTACTCGAGGAGAAGAATGTCACTCAAAGACTGTCTTCTTATGCTACAGAATGGGCAAGAGAAAGGAACACTAACCTTTCAAGCCCGTTAAGAAGCTTCTGAGCATGGAGACTGCATTTTCAGTTTTGGTGAAATCCGTTCTGAAGCAGTAGACAGGAGGCTGTTATGACCATGAAATTAGGAAACGCAGCAAGTCAAAAATAAAGAACTAGCACCACCATTTGACTAGGAGTGGAAACTCTCCTGTACAGAACAGAGGAGGGGGCGGTCTTCCTTTCTCCACACAAGACCTGACCCTCACTTTCTTAGCACTTCAGGCAAGAGAGACGTTTAACAAAGGGTAAGTAATCTGTTAATCTGCCTGAATTTTTTTTTTCAGTAATCCAGCTGATTTTTCTCTTCACTACTAATAAAGTTTGAGGTCTAGACGGGCATGTCGAGTTGGGGAAAAAAAAAAAAAAGAAAGCATTCATTCAGCACATAAATTTTGTTAATCCAAAATTAGTTACAGCTCAGCGCAGGAGTGAGGACATGTCTTCTGCGAGCATTTTTATAACTTTCCCATTCAGCCATTGACTCAACAACCCACTGCATTCTTGTCACTGATTAATTAGGTTCCTGACTTCAGTAACCTGCAGGGACTCAGCTTCTCGCCAACTCTTAGGCCATTCCTTCTGTCATTTGATCTTTCCATAAACTGTCTGGCATTTCCCGCAGCCATTTAAGAGTTTGTGCGGTGTTTCATTTTGTTTACACGGAGATAAACATCCTGAAATAGAAAATGGGCTAGGAAGTATATTGAAGTTAAAGAAATAATGTTAACATGGTAATAGCTTATAAAGCCGGCTGTGCTCCACATAGTATTTATTGTAAGGATTTTTAAAAATATGTTAGATGTTTCTACTCTTCAAGGTCTTAGGAAGGTTAGGTTTTCTGGAAGTGAGAACGGTAGAGGAGACGATGAAGGAGCCTATCTTGCCACTGGGCTTTCTAGAACCTCCAAGAGCAGGTTGACATCTGTAGGGCAGGGGATGCAGCTCTAATCTGTCTTAGGATAGAAAGAAAATCAAAATTCTCACAATCAACACTTTAAAACATTTCTAAATAAAGGATCTTAACTGTCTTCAGTCTCCTCTATACATGTGAGTTAGCCCATAATATAATTTGAATATGCAAATCAGTCTGAAATTAATTTCTCCAGAATATGTAGAGCAGAACATCTCAGCTAATATGTCCAGTATTTAATTTTGGTTTAAGAGACACAAATTTCAACAAGATCCACTTACAAAAAGAACAATCATGAGTACTAGTGCAACATTGGGGTTTTATTAGCTTTTAATTATTTTTATCAGGGTTTCTGGAGAAAGGTACGTTCTTCAGTAAGATGTTTTGAACAGTTTAAACATTTTAAAAGCAAAATATCTTTGTCTAAGTTCATGAGATCCTTCAATTATTTTATTTGCCAGAATGGATGAACTATGCTTTCCAAATACCATTTAGCTACCTGTTAAAATCCAATGTACCCATCAATACAGAGAAGAAAACCACTGACAGCAACAGTTCTCAAAATAGGACAGCTGGTGGGTTCTAAACTGAAGGTTATAGATTACTTTCTTTTATTGGAAAATATAAATGTAGACTGTAAAATTCCTATAAAATACAAATTAGGTTAATTATCTTTAAAAGACCATGATTGGCATTTATTTGCATTCCAATATGTGCTTTCTCAAGTGGGGAAGAAAAAAGAGTAGCAAGTGTCTCTGGACACATACAAGAAGTCACATACTGTTCTAAGCACTTTTACAACAACCCAGTGAGGTAAGTACTACCACAAACCCATCATACAGAGGAGGAAACCATAGGATGCCAAGATGTTAGAGCTGGAGTCAGCATTCAAACTCAGGACATAAGCACCCAAGTTTATCAGTGGATGGCTAAGAATAGTTTCTATAGATTGATATTGAAGTGTTATTATGAATCATCTTAAAGTTTATCATTCTAAAAAGCTCACTAAAAAATTAAAATGTCGGCTTAGACTAACACTGTTTTAAAATATCCTGTGCTTTTTGGGGCGCCTGGGTGGCGCAGTCGGTTGGGCGTCCGACTTCAGCCAGGTCACGATCTCGCGGTCCGTGAGTTTGAGCCCCGCGTCAGGCTCTGAGCTGATGGCTCGGAGCCTGGAGCCTGTTTCCGATTCTGTGTCTCCCTCTCTCTCTGCCCCTCCCCCGTTCATGCTCTGTCTCTCTCTGTCCCAAAAATAAATTAAAAAAAAAAATAAATAAAATAAAAAAATAAATAAAATATCCTGTGCTTTCTTATAGGAAAAAAAAAAAAAAAACACCTCTCTTGAGGATAATTTTCTAATTAAATTAGATTACTAGATTAGACTGAATACTAGATTACTAGATTAGGCTGAATAATGAAAAAAACAAGTAAGAAGAAAAGAACAAGTAAAACAGTATAATACTATTCTAGAAATCTTTCCAGGTTCCAACCTTGTTTTATTACATTTTCTCATTCCAGAAGTAACCACTAACAGCCCCGTCTCCACAAGCAAAGTAAAGCAGAAAATTGATGCAATCTGTCTGGGTCATTCAAGCAAAATCCTGCTGTGATCCGGGTGATTCGGGTTAAAATAAAAATCAGGTTTTTGATTTGGAGTGTGTGTTTTTGTCTAACAGCCCAGATGACAGCAGACTCAACTGGGACTCAACTACATCGATAATGGCCCAAATTCTTCACTTGTCCTCATTAGCAAACATGTTTCCATTGGGCACTGCTCTAAACACTATCTGAATTCCATGACAGTATAAAAGCAGCTTTGAACTTCTGGTTTTCCTCATGAAAAGCAACCAAAATTGAAACTCTGCTTGCCTTGAAACACCAGTTAGTACCTGAGTATCCACTCGCTCGTCTTTCTAAGGTAAATTGCCCAGTCCTTCCCCCATCCTGTTTCTGAAACAACCAACTCACATCCAGGTTACAGCTAAATGGGCCAGGGATAGGAAACTAACCAAGATAGGCAGTGACCAAGGACATGACCTACTGTGAAAAGATGAACTTGACCAATTGTATTCAAGCTCTCTGGAGTATGAATTTTGGGAACCTAGACTGAGCTAGTGAGGCACACGGGCAGGAAGAATGTTTTGGGGTAGACTGGAGACCACAGTAAGCAAAAGCCCTTAGCGAGTAAAGTTATGGGGGAACAGAGAAACCCAGGGTGTCAATATGAGCAAATATGGGGCACTGAGGCCCTGAGCCATGGCAGGGTCTGGCTATAGATGCATTGGTCACTAGTGAGATTGTGGACATCATACAAATTCTCTGCTAACCCTTATCACCAGGCATCCAGGGGAGTCTCTGTTCCTTCCCATCAAGAGTGTAACTAAAACATTCATCCTGGACTGCGGGTGCCAGTTTTTGTAGCAGAAGGTGCAAAACCCAACAGTCCTGTGTGTAATGTACATACAGGTCCGGGATATTTGAAAACATATTAGTCATATGACTAATGCCTGATGACTCTTTCTCCTGTCATTTAATCAACATCGATGCCCTGTAGTTGAAGTTGATAGGGATAAAGATAGTCTCTTCCAATACATACATACATACATACATACATACATACATACATACATAAGAACTATCTTTCTGAAGATAAGTTCAAACAGAAGAAACTTATGGAGAAAAACCAACAAATTCAATGAAACTTTATACTTCATCTTTAGGAAGACTTAAACCTGCCTTCCTAAATCACATGCCTCTTCTTTATATAGAAAAAGATATATATCAAGCCACAAACATCCCATGTGAAGAAATAACTATTGAAAAAAATTCTACTAGAAGAGGGCTTTCATATTTATTGAGGCGACAAAAGAAATCACATCTGAGGAATAGGATGATTTTAAATGGACAAGCTATTCACTCTCCTGAGCACAGAAAATAGCTCTCTGACCCTTCCTGCTCCCCAAAATATCCTGCCCCTTAGTTCTTCTTCTCCCCAAATACCAGTTTCTAGCCACCACCCGACTCAGTAGCCAGATAGATACACAAACTCGCATACTCCTCCTCAGAAGCAAAGTCTCAGCCAGGATTCAGAGAGTGGTAGCCCTTTCCAGTAGTTTATTTTCATCGACTACTAAAGCGTACTTCTAAGGAGAAAAGAGAACTCCACAAATTTCATCCAAGTTCAAGGAGCCAGGGCCAGAGAACAACGATTTTTAAGTACAGCATAGGATCGGTCACTAAGTTCATCAGATGCCCAATCAGCACAAATGCCTGAATCATAGCAAAAGGGGAGATTGCCATTAAAAGCTGAAAAAGATCTCTGTAAGCCATGGAGTGCAAAGGGAAGCCTCGATGCCTCAACTAGATAACAATTAGGAGTGAGGAATACTCCGCACTTGAGGATATGGCCAGCCACCTTAGCAGCAAGTGGGTCCTGCCCATGTTGGCTCCTCTAATGGGCACTGGCAGCAACAACCTTGGCCAACCCTGTGGCTTCTTCAGGCCTGCAGTGAGGCTCAGCACTCGTGACAAGTTCTCCAGCAGCTGCTTACTCGCCAGGCACCACAAGGAGGAAGATTTTGAAAGGGCTGCAGATTGCAGAACCGTTGATGGAGAGCAAAGCGAGAAAAACAGTACTTCATTTTGTTGCTTTCTTCCTATTTTTGCCCCGGGCTGGCTTATCCTAGGGAACTGTGGATTACAAGGACCTCAGACCCCACCTCCAAAGTATCTCCAGCCTCCGTCCCTTCTGTTGCCTTGTCCATATCGCACTACTTAAGCCTTCTTCAGCTCTTGGATGAACCGTGCAGGGGTGCCTGACTGATCTCTCCCATTTCTAACCAATTGAACACACCTTCACCAGGTCACCCTCCTGACAAACGTAGTACAAACCACCCACCTCCTCCCTGCTAATCTGGGCCCAGCCTCCCCACCTCCAGTATCCTATGCCTTGGTCTCTAGTTTCTTTTGCCTCTTCCCTGTCCAGGTCAGTTATGATCCTACCACTTCGTCCAGGTTCATCTCAAAGATCGCCTTCTCCATGCAGCCTTTCGTGATTGTTCGACATCCACCTGAGTCCCCACAGCACATTGCTTACACCTCTCCCTTCTGGCAACAAGTACTTAGGAAGCATCTCCTCTGCCAGACAAAGATGAACAGACCTGACCCGGAAGAGCTTGCATCTGGGAAGGGAGATCGATACTTCAACAGATGAATTGTATGACACCCTGGTAACTGATGCATCAGAACGGAAACATACTTTTACTGGACACTTGATAACACTCTCAGATAAATGGCAAATTCAGTCTAGCCCCAGTTATTTGTGTATCTCCCGCATCTCCTACCTCCAATGACGGCAGTGGATTAGGAATGCATCTCACCCCATCCAGATTCATGACGGTAATTCACACAGTGCCTGGAAGACAGATTCTTCTTTTCATTCAAACAAATTTCAACCTGAATAGAACTTCAATAGAATGGAAAGACCTGTTCATCTCCAGCCCACATCACTCTGTCATCTCCAATGGCCGAGACACCTACCTTCACCGTGCTCTCTGAGCAACGGAATAGCAGAGCTTGACTGACCATTTATGGGCGCTGAATAGCCCCAAGTACATCCCTGTCTGGGTTTGGAAAGCTTCCTCTGCAATGTCAAAATCTATACTGGAAACTATTTTTCCCCAAGCTCCAATACCTTCAAGGTTCTTAAAATAGGGACAAGGAGTAAAAGATAAAACGTAGGAATCAAGGAACCAAACTAAATAATTACATCAGAGACAGGACACAACATAATTAATTGCACAGTTTGGGCATTAAGTTCAATGGGAAGATAATAGCATATAAAGAGCAAGCGTGAGGTCACCATAAATGTAAAGTATGCTTAAAATAGATAATAACAGAAACATGATTTCATGCCATTACTTGGCAATTAATGTCTTTAACATCATTTTCCTCATAACTAAATTTTGGTTGATTACTGTACATTCATATATCTCTTTCATAAATGCATTCCAGCCTTTACTGGTTTGCTAACTCCACTCTCTAAAGCAAAGATCCACGAAGGCCCTGAAACCGTATCCAATCTTTTGAACACATAAACACATCTGCATTTTTCTGAGAACAGTCTGGAAACTTCATCTGATTCTTTAAGAAGCCCAAACAAGATTAAGAACTACTGAAGGAACTGGCTTATCATTGTAAATGGAATGTTTACTCCGCTACCACATAATTGTTTCTGTGACATTTTAACACTGCCTAAATGATTCGTTTTCCTTTTGAAAATCAGTGCCCTTTACCAGATTAATAAAGTTTTACAACTTGTACTTTTCTTCTAAAACAAATTGGGACAGTTTCTCGTTTTTGAACATTTTCCTTGTAAAACTCCAAAGAGATCTTGATTTTCCAAACTTGAGGTCTCTCCAGCCGTGTCCACCTGTTATACAAAGCAGCTCCTGGAATTTAGAATGAGTAACACCCGGACATCACCCCCAAAGAGATCCAATTCTATCCTTTACACCAGTAACGCTTAGTCTCTGAGGAAACGAAAGATGTACCAGTGTGTTGAATGCACGTTTGACTTAGAATATTTTCAACCTAGGATGGGTTTATTGAGACATAAACCAGGTAAGTAGAGGAAGATCTGTGCCAAGTTATCAAGTAAACAGTTGTCCAGTGAAGGCAGGGCAGACGGCTGATACGGCTGTGTTTGTAACTCCGGGTCTATTAAACTCTCCGTTTCCAGTGCCTTTTCTAGGGGGGCTTCTACCCTCCAGGGAGGTGTGTAAGGAGCAACAGGAGATTTCCGGCTGTGAACAGCCAGAGCTCGGTCCCAGCACATCGAGTGAGCCATCTTCCAGGCACCACAACCGCCACAGTGGGTCTTTGTGCGCTGCTCGTTGAGACATTTAAAAGGTGTTTTGGCAGAATCCACACCCCAAGAAGGAGCCCTGAGGCAAGACCTGGCCCAGGCCCAGCTGCTGCGAGCCGCGGGCCACCACCAACCCAACAAAAGCAGCCGGATCCCTCAGAAGCGCTTAAACAGAGGAAGCAGCCTATCCGAAGAGTCGGTGTCCTATTTATCCAGGCAGAGAAAGGATATTCATTTCAACCAGCAAGGGAAATGTTAGATTATGTAACACTGAGGCTGAAGAGAATGAGGCTGGCTTGTTTCTTTTTCCTTTTTTTTTTTTTTTTTTTCTTTTTTTACTGGAGAGAAGTGTTGTGAAATAGTCTAGGACAACTTCCAGTTTCCAGAGTCACTGCTGCCCTCAGAAGCTTCTGTGAGCCCCGGGCTCTGGGGTTAGGGTTAGAGCTAGAGGAAGCCACAAGACAAATGGCAGGCGCAGGGCCCTCCCCTCCTTCCCCCCGACCCCTACCGCGGTGTCCTCCCCCAGGAGATCCTGTCGAGGCCGTAAGGAGTTTGGCCACACACTGTTCATGCGGGTTTCAGAGCAACGACGTTCGGATGATCCTGAAGCACATTTTCCACCTTCTCAAGAATGCATCCTTAGAAAGAATCACGTTTCATGCGGTCTGCCGGGAGGAACCAATTGAAGTATACCTAAAAATTATTAAAATGGATGCTCAGGCGGGACTGGGGTTGACCAATATATCAAAAACTCCAGGAGATTGGTGGCTGGGTGGCTTGGTCCGTGGAGCGTCCCACTTCGGCTCAGGCCACGATCTCAGGGCTCGCGAGCTCGAGCCCCTCATCAGGCTTGCTGCTGTCCCTGCAGAGCCTGCTCCGGATCCTCTGTCCACTACTCTCTGCCCCTCCCGTGCTTGCACACGCCCACCCTCTCTCTCAATAAACAAACAAACCAACAAACACGGAGAGGAGCAGCTGGTGAGGGAAAGGGGCGCTTGTTTAAGTAAGCAGTAAGAATACGAGTGCAAGCAGGGTCTCAGCCAGGGGTGGGTGCCGAGAGCCGGAGGCACATGGAGCTCAGGGCTACCAGTGAAGGCTCCGAGCCAGGACCCCGATGGGCTCAGGCGGTTGGCAGAGCTCCAGCGGGGGCAGGACAGGTGAGGGGGTGGCACAACAGGCCCCGGAGCCTCAGGTCTCAGGCTGGGAAGTCCTTCCTCCCAGAGACAAGGGCATACGGCCAAGACCGGGTCCACAGACGAGCAAGGCAAACCCAGTCACTTGGACGGGATTGTAGAGCTTACCCAGGACACCGGTTCATTTTTTTCATGTAGTAATTCTTTACTGAGTACCTGCAAAGTTCCAGGTGTTGGGGACATAGCAGCAAACAAAAGAGACAAAAATCCCTGACCCCGTGAAGTTGATATTCTAGTGCAGAAAGTGGAGGAATAAATGATAAGCAATAAATACAATATACAGAGAAAGCCAAACGGGGACAAGGACAGAGGCGAAATAAAGCCTGGAAGGAGACACGTACAAGGGCAAGGGTTGAACTTTAAAAAAAAAAATTTTTTTTTTTTAATTTTTTTTTTTCAACGTTTATTTATTTTTGGGACAGAGAGAGACAGAGCATGAACGGGGGAGGGGCAGAGAGAGAGGGAGACACAGAATCGGAAGCAGGCTCCAGGCTCTGAGCCATCAGCCCAGAGCCCGACGCGGGGCTCGAACTCACGGACCGCAAGATCGTGACCTGGCTGAAGTCGGACGCTTAACCGACTGCGCCACCCAGGCGCCCCAAAAAAAAAAAAATTTTTTTTAATGTTTATTTACTTTTGAGAGAGAGAGAAAGAGAGACAGAGCGTGAGGGGGTTGGGGCAGAGAGAGAGGGAGACACAGAATCTATCTGAAGCAGGGTCCAGGCTCCAAGCTGTCAGCACAGAGACCGACACAGGGCTCAAACCTGCAAACCCACAAGATCATGACCTGAGCCGAAGGCAGAAGCTTAACCGACTAAGCCACCCAGGCAAGGGTTGAACTTTTGAGGAGGGCGATCAGACAGGGCGACATGAGACGACATCGAACAAACACCTGAAGACAGTGAGGACGCAAGCAGCTGTCTGGGGGAGGAGCATTCTGGGCACACGGCAGCCCAACCGGCAGCCAGTGCCAAGACAGTATTGTCCTGGGCACACCCAGGAACAGGAAAGCAGTGAGAGTGGCTGAATTAACTCCACAAGGGAGAGGAAGGAGGGGAAGGGAGGGGAGGGGAGGGGAAAGGTGAAGGAGCACCAAGTTGGGTAGGACCTCTCAGGCCATCCAATGAGGGATAGACTTTTACTCAGAGCACAATGGAAAAGCACTGGGGGCTTCTGAGCAGGACTGACATCATCTGACTCACGTTCTAGAAGTCTCGCTACCACGGATCAATATGGGGGCGCCTGGGTGGCTCAGCTGGTTCATCAGGCTCTTGGTTTCTGCTCAGGTCATGATCTCATGGTTCATGGGCTCAAGCCCCACGTCAGGCTCCATGCTCATAGCACAGGGCTTGCTTGGGATTCTCTTTCTCCCTCGCTCTCTGCCCCTCCCCCTCCTGCACTCTTGCTCTCTCTCAAACAAATAAACTTAAAAAAAACTGATCAGTATAGACTGGAGTGTGGGTGGGGAGGTGGGAGAGGCAGGGATCAATTAGGAAGCCACGGCCACAATTCAGGTGACCACCGACGGTGCTCACATCAGGAGTTATGTTTTCAGTGCACTTGAAAGGTAGAGCCAACGTATTCACTTATATATGTGATGTTCCAGTAGTGAGAGAAAGAGGCGAGGCCGGAAGCGAGGCTCCCAGGATGCTGGCCTCCAGAATCTTGGCACAGAGCTATCATTTGCTGAGATAGGAAGACCCCAGCTGGTAAAGAGCTGGGGGAAGACAGGGTTCCAGAGTCCAGTTTTAGGCAGGTTAAATCTGAGATGCCAATTTAGAAAGCAAAATGGATATGGCAATCTGTCAACTGAAGGTCAAGGGAAAGGGATTGCATGGAAATATAAATTTGGAAGCCATCGGTATATATGGTATTTAAAACTTTGGCGACTATGATTCCAGATTGGTGGCCCTGAATGTGGGAATCACTTTTCTTCCGGTCAGCCTCTTAGAGACCCTGCCCTCCCTATTCTCAAGTTGTCTATGCCCCTGTGGTCTGGCTTCGCTGGGGTTGGCTGGCCCTGCTCCTGGCTCTTACCTCCCACTTTACCCCAAACACATTTACCTTTTCTGAGTCCCATTCTCTCAGAGAGCTCTTCTTTGGGTATAACAGACTAACAGATAGAAACTAAATTAATGGGTCTAGATGTCTATAAATTGCCTTTCCAAGCTAACATGAGTTCTTTTAAACAGGGGACTTCTAGGCCACATCAAGGGAAGGAAGCAGTTCACATTTGGGACGTGTGGCATCTTTTAAATTGCATGGGAGAAGACAGACCGAAGGCGTTGACTTTAATGTACAAAATATACATACAATCCATGTTCAAAAAACAGTCTTTCCACATTTGGATCAGGACCTTTATTTTTTAAGTAGACTTCACATGCCCAGCGCGGAGCCCAACATGGGACTTTAACTCATGAACCTGAGATCAAGACCTGAGCTGAGACCAAGAGTCGAACACTTCACCGACTGAGCCACCCAGGTGCTCCTCCATTACAGTTTCAATAAAGGCCACCAATATTATTTGATGCATCATTTTCACCGTATCCTAAGTGCTCCAAGAGGTCAACTGAACTTTTGAAAGTTCAGGAAGAGCCAGATAGCACAGGAGCCAGAAGAGGAGGTCTGTTCAGAGCTAGGTAAAATCCACAAGTGTATGTTGGCCCAGACAGGTACCTGGTACAAGGCGAAGACCTCCGGCCTGGAGACACTTCTGAGAGGTGGTTTTCTATTGGTCATCAGTAGTTCTCAATCCTGTCTGTCAACTGAGGAGTCTTTACAAATGTCTGTGCCTAGGGTGCCTCACTGACTCAGTCGTAAGCATCTACTTTGGCTCAGGTCATGATCTCAAGTTCATGAGTTCGAGTCCCACATTGGGTGAAGCATGAGTCCCACTTTGCATGAGCCCTGCTTCTCTCTCTCTCTCTCTCTATCTCTCCCTTGCTCACTTGCACCCCCCCCTCTCTCTCTAAAACACACACACACACACACACACACACACACAAACACACACAAATGTCTGTGCCTAAATCACACCCTAAGACATTCTGATTTCAGGGGAGAGAACTGAGCATCATTTTTTTAATCTCCAAGTGATTCTAATGTGCAGTGAGAGTTAAGAAGGACAGATCTTTCCTCTCCATTTCTATAAATCTGTCCTATTCAAGCCTATTCATGTACCTCACACACGTATAATCCAACCAGGCCACAACAGAGCCAGTTCCCCAATTTACCATTTCTATATGCTTACTCTTGCTTCTTTCATTACATTTGCCTTAACATTTTTTATTGTTTATTTGTTTTTGAAAGAGAAGGAGAGACAGCGTGCAAGTGGGGGAGGGGCAGAGAGAGAGGGAGACAGAGAATCCAAAGCAGGCTCCAGGCTCTGAGCCGTCAGCACAGAGCCTGAGGCGGGGCTCGAACTCAAGAGCCATGAGATCATGACCTGAGCTGAAGTCGGACGCTTAATCAACTTAGCCACCCAGGAGCCCCCATTTGCTTTAACATTTTACATTGATTTGTTAACCAGTTTAACATGGCTTAGAGTACCACTTGAGAGAATAAGTGAATGTTCATTTGTGAAAAAGAATAACTCCCAAGAAACAGTTGTAGCATCTGAGAAAATAAAGCTAAAACAATACAATATTCCAAATTTACACCAAGCCCTCCTCCCTTTGGAAACCCTGCTGCAGAAATTACTGTGTGCACCCCATTCCCAGAGTGGTTCTGTTGTTGACAGTGTGGGTAAAGGAATAAACAAAACAAAACAAAAAAGCCGCGCTCATTTCAAGCCACCAAGAGACACAGGCCAAAAGAAAAATAAAATCAATCAACCTTTGCCAAGTGGAAAAGAACAAAACCAGCAGGGACTGAAGTTCTATATCCAGCTTTGAAAAGCATCTTTCAAACAATAGAGAACAAATACAGGGTAATAATTAAAAAGATTTACAAACAATGCGACAGAACAATGCAAAATGAGTCAATACCACTGGGCATGTGTTTACCCTCGAAAGAAAAACTGGACACCCTGAACTTCATTAATGGAATGTTCTGTTTGCACAGTAACCCTCACTCAGAGAACCACTGGGCTGTCAATAACAGTCTTTATCTTACCTTAAGGGAAGTTTTTGGAAACATTGTCGGCAAGCACTTGAGTGTCCATTTTACAAAGAGGGAGATAAAGACAGGAAAAGGTTAACTACTCTGAGGGATAAAGTGGCAGCCAGGCTGTCTCTGGCACAGCTAAGAGTAAGCGCCTGTCTCTGTTTGTTGGTGTCTCACTACCCAGAAAATGCCCATCCATTCTCTCAAGTACAGTTTTACATCTACAGCCTAACCCAAATTCTCCTTCCTTCATAAGAACTGTCTTGTATTCTGCCTTTGTCTTTCTTTCTCCATGCTCGGTCTCCATTTCCAAATTGCCTTCCATGATTCCAACTCTGTTAGAATTAGCTCTAAGGGACTATAGAAAACTCTTTTCACTGCTAGGATTTTGGTGACTATCTGTGTCTTGAGATAAGCAGCCATCTGCTAGGACTTGGTAGTGTTGTTTATTGGATGACAGATTCTCTGGTGAGGCAGCTTACTTGAGTGGTAAGGGGTAGATGGAGAGGGTACAGATAAGGCATCTCCAGAATGCCTTCCCACAAGGAATGCTAAATGCAGTGTGTGAGGATGCCAAAGCAGGGAAGGGCATGGTGCCCATGCGTTGGCCCTGTTAATTAGCACCATTTCTGAAGATAATTATGACAAGACCACACGGGGAGAGCATGATGTTTCAAGTGGAGTAGACCAGTAAGTAAACAGGAGTATTGAAGTGTATTTCCTGGGCGATTGCGAGAAATCTTCTAAAAGATGGACAGGAGGATGCTGAGGGCTTCAGTTCTTTGGAGCAACCAGAAGGAAGAGCCCAGGCCAAATTGCATCACCACACCCTGATCACCACCAAATCATCCCGAGTTTTCTCCACTTGTTTCAACACTTGTTCATAAAATAAGAACTTTAATTACATTCTCAGCTCAAAGGAGATACAGGGCTGACACCTCCCATATCTCTATTCAGTAAGAACCACTGCCCTTGGAAGACCAAGCAGGACCAAGCAGGACCCTGGCCACTCTGCTGGGAGGGCACTGGGAGAAATGCTCGAGAGGCAGGCTGCCTTCTTCCTGGTTCCTCCTGTCTACCCACCCATACTGGCCTTCCTGTTTCTCCTGCTCACTTTGCTTCTGCCACCCAGCTCTTGGACTTACATCAGTCCTACTTCAATCCTTGCTTCCCTTGCATTCTGATCTTTGTGATAGTTCTAACGCTCTTGCTTTGCTCCCTTTCTCTCAAATACAGAGTCTTAGAACCTTGACTCTACTCCCTAACTCATTGCCACCTCCACCTGTACCCTGGGATCCCAGGGGAGGCAGCTCTCTGCTGCCCCCACCTGGTCCATGGCAGCATCCACAGATGGTAATCTGACAAACTAGCCCTTAAATCCAATGCAGCTTCACCTGATTTCTGGCAACAACTGGAGTGTTGCTAATTTTGTTTCACTGTAGCCTGACTTAATGTGTGGGTTCCAAAAAATTCTTCATTTTTAATAGCCAAGTTATGCTTGTGGGTAAGGAGTTATGCGAATGGGTAAATGAGCTACTTTAAGGAAAGCATTTTATTTTTTAAGGTAAGTGCAGAAGAACAGTGGTAGTGTGGCAAGCATTCTGAAAGGTCCAGCCTAAAATGACGGCTTTTTTAAAAGTCACTAGGACACACCATATAAATGTAGAGTTATTCCAAAAAGCAGCCATTTATGTAACATTAATTTATTTCTACGGGAACCCTCTTGCGCTGTTGGTGGGAATGCAAACTGGTGCAGCCGCTCTGGAAAACAGTCTGGAGGTTCCTCAAAAAATTAAAAATAGAACTACCCTATGATGCAGCAATAGCACAACTAGGAATTTACCCAAGGGATACGGGAGTGCTGATGCATAGGGGCACATGTACCCCAATGTTTATAGCAGAGCTTTCAACAATAGCCAAATTATGGAAAGAGCCCAAATGTCCATCAACTGATGAATGGATAAAGAAGATGTGGTTTATATATACAATGGAATACTACTTGGAAATGAGAAAGAATGAAATCATGCCTTTTGCAGCAACATGGATGGAATTGGAAGGTACTATGCTGAGTAAAATAAATCAGTAAGAGAAGGACAGATATTACATGTTTTCACTCATGTGGATCTTGAGAAACTTAACAGAAGTCCATGGGGGAAGAGAAGGGGAAAAAAATAGTTACAAACAGAGAGGGAGGGAGGCAAACCACAAGAGACTCGTAAATACAGAGAACAAACTGAGGGTGGATGGCAGGAGAGGGGAAAGTGGGTGATGGGCATTGAGGAGGGCACTTGTTGGGATGAGCGTGGGTGTTGTATGTAAGCCAATTTGACAATAAATTATATTTTTTAAAAAGTAGCAGAAGCAACCAATTAAAGTATCATTATAAGAGTTACAGAAGAAAAAATAATTTATTTCTTGCCTTCTATTCCAAATTTCCTAGAGTAGTAATAATAAGAGAGGTGGGAGGAAGAAAGCAGAGGAGGAAGAAACACTTGGTTTTTGAAGCAATTCAGAAACTTGTTACAATAAATTCCAGTACCTGAAGCCACTAACTTCATTATCAAAATATGATCATGAATTTGGGCACAAAGAATATGTTTAGAATTTTTCAAAATAAATATAGGTTTACCTGACAAAAGATCTGATAATAATTTAATAAAAGCTCAATAAAAAGAGGTAAACACTCTTCACATGAAGAGTAGGGTATATATACTTAACTAACCTTTAAAATTGAAGAAATCAAAGGTTCTATTCAAACTGTTTTGAAGGCAATGAAAAAGACGCTTCAGACCAAAATCTAGGGGTCACAAAAGAAACTGACTTAAATGAAGTTTTATATAAAATATCATATATACAATACATGTAATTATAATGATATCTATATAGATAAGTATATAGATATATATTATGTATATGACATAGTATAAAACAGTCTATAATACACATAATATATCATATAAATTATATAATATTATACGTATAATTTTATATATGCTACATAGAATAATATATTGCAATACATTACGTGTTATAATATATTGTGTATCACAATATATTACAGTAAAACCTCGGTTTGTGGGCATAATTCATTCTGGAAACATGCTTATAATCCAAAGCACTTGTATATCAAAGTGAATTTCAAGAACCATTGACTCAGTTGTGATCATGTGACATTTGGTGTTACATACCACTTGCATTGCAAGACATCGCTTGTTTATCAAATTAAAATTTATTAGAAATGTTTGCTTGTCTTGCAGAACACTCACAGAACAAGTTACTCACAATCCAAGGTTTTATTGTATATATAAAATAATTATATGTAATATAATATATATTTATATATAATAGTATATGATTATAGATATAATTACACAGATATAGTTATATATATTATATATATGTGTGTGTATGATTTAATAATCATTTTAAGAAATAGGAAATTAGCAAAGTAAATCCAAATAATAGGAAAAATTAGAACCCAAAGCTAACAACATCTATTGAGAGGATCATGTGGTTTTTACCCTTTCTTTTATTAAGGCGATGTATTACATTGGTTGATTTGTGGATACTGAACCAGCCCTGCAGCCCAGGAATAAATCTTACTTGACCATAGTGAATAATCCTTTTAATGTATTGTTGGATTCGATTTGCTAATATCTTGTTGAGAATTTTTGCAGTGAACAAATCGGCAAAAGACATGAACAGACACTTTTCAAAAGAAGACATCCAGATGACTAACAGACACATGAAAAGATGCTCCACATCACTCATCATCAGGGAAATACAAATCAAAACCACCATGAGATACCACCTCACACCTGTCCAAATGGCTAAAATTAACAACTCAGGCAACAACAGATGTTGGCAAGGATGTGGAGAAAAGGGGAACCCTTTTGCACTGCTGGTGGGAATGCAAGCTGGTACAGCCACTCTGGAATACAGTACAGAGTTTCCTCAAAAAACTAAAAATAGAACTACCCTACAACCCAGCAATTGCACTACTAGGCATTTATCCATGGGATACAGGTGTGCTGTTTCGAAGGGACACATGCACCCCTATGTTTATAGCAGCACTATCGACAATAGCCAAAGTATGGAAAAAGCCCAAATGTCCATCAATGGATGAATGGATAAAGAAGATGTGGCGCATATATATATATATATACACACACACACACACACACACACACACACACACACACACAATGGAGTATTACTTGGCAATCAAAAAGAATGAAATCTTGCCATTTGCAACTACGTGGATGGAACTGGAGGGTATTATGCTAAGTGAAATTATTTGGTCAGAGAAAGATAAAAAAATCATATGACTTCACTCATATGAAGACTTTAAGAGACAAAACAGATGAACATAAGGGAAGGGAAACAAAAATAATATAAAAACCGGGAGACGGACAAAACAGAAGAGACTCATAAATATGGAGAACAAACTGAGGGTTACTGGAGGGGTTGTGGGAGGGGGGATGGGCTAAATGGGTCAGGGACACTAAGGAATCTACTCCTGAAATCATTGTTGCCCTAGATACTAAGTAATTTGGATGTAAATTTTAAAAAATAAAAAATAAAATTAAAAAAAAAAGTAAAAATAGAAATACCCTGCAACCCAGCAATTGCACAACTAGGTATTTATCCAAAGGACACAAAAATGCTGATTCAAAGGGGCACATGCCCCCCCAATGTTTATAGCAGCATTATCAACAATAGCCAAATTATGGAAAGAGCCCAAATGTCCATCAACTAACATAAGGATAAGGATAAAGAAGATGTGGTGCGCACACACACACACACACACACACACACACAAACAATGGAATATTACTCAGTGATCAAAAAAGAATGAAATCTTGCCATTTGCAACAATGCGGATGGAACTGCAGTGTATTACACTAAGCAAAATAATTCAGTCAGAGAAACATAAATATCATATGATTTCACTCATATGTGGAATTTAAGAAACAAAACATATGATCATAGGTGAAGGGAAAGAAAAAGAAGATAAAAAGAGAGAGGGAGGCAAACTATAAGAAACTCTTAATTACGGGGCGCCTGGGTGGCGCAGTCGGTTAAGCCTCCGACTTCAGCCAGGTCACGATCTTGCGGTCCGTGAGTTCGAGCCCCGCATCGGGCTCTGGGCTGATGGCTCAGAGCCTGGAGCTTGTTTCCGATTCTGTGTCTCCCTCTCTCTCTGCCCCTCCCCCGTTCATGTTCTGTCTCTCTCTGTCCCAAAAATAAATAAACGTTGAAAAAAAAAATTAAAAAAAAAAAGAAACTCTTAATTACAGAGAACAAACTGAGGGTTGCTGGAGGGGTGTTGGGTTGGGATTGGGCTAAATGGGTGATGGGCATTAAGGAGGACACTTGTTGGGATAAGCACTGGGAGTTATATGTAAGTGATGAATCATCAAATTCTACTCCTGAAATCATTATTACACTATATGTTAACTAACTTGGATTTAAATAAAATTTAAAAATAAAAAAAAAGAAAACAAAAAAAAATAGAAAGAATAATCTGAAAGCAGTTTCTTTGAAAAGGCCAATAAAATAAACTTAAAAACCCAACAGAGACAGAGGAACATGGTGGCATAGGAGGACGCTGGGCTCACCGCGTCCTGCTGATCACTTAGATTCCACCCACATCTGCCTAATTTACCCAGAAAACCACCAGAAGACTAGCAGAACGGACTCTCCAGAGCCAAGCATAGACGAGAGGCCCACGGAAGAGGGTAGGAAGGGCAGAGAGGCGGTGCGCGCTCCACGGACTGGCGGGAGGGAACCAGGGTGGCGGAGGGGCAGCAAGCCCACCCCGCAAGGCAGAGCCCCTGAGTCTGGCTTGCAAAAGTGGAGGGGCCGGAAGGAGTGTGTTCTGACAGCCAGTGGGACTTAACATCTGGAATGTTATAAGTCAACAGCTCTGCTCAGAGAGCAAGAGGGCTGAAGGACAACGGGAATGAGAGTTGTTGAGGCCCGGAGGACAGAGCTCAGCTTGGCAGGGAACAAAGGTGCTGGGAAGTGCCATCTCCCTCACCCATCCCCCGCCAAATCCCAAAGGGAACCAGTTCCCGTCACAAACTTGCTTGCACCGCGCAAACACCCAACGCTATGCTTCTGCGGATCCATCCTTCCGACGGGTCTGCCTGCCTCCCTCCCGGTGCCTCAGGGCCCCTCCTGAAGCACACCACCGAAGGCAAAGCGAGCTGAGCCTGCCCCTCCCGCCCCTGTGCACCTTGCAGATCCACCCCGGCTAATACCCCAGATCCCATCGAAGTAGCACCACAAGACTGGCAGTGTGCAAGTAGCCCAAACAGAGGCCACACCACTCCACAGTAAGTCCTGCCCCTGGGAGAGGGGAAGATAAGGTACACACCAGTCTGACTGTGGCCCCAGCGGTGGGCTGGGGGCACATCGGGTCTGACTGCGGCCTCGCCCACCAACGCAAGATACTCCAGACAGCACAGGGGAAGAACCCTGCAGTTCCACGCCACCCCAGGGACTATCCAAAATGATGAAATGGCAGAATTCTCCTCAAAAGAAACTCCAGGAAGTAGCGGCAGCTAACGAACTGATCAAACACGATTTAAGCAATATCGCAGAAAATGAATTTAAAATAATAGTCATAAAACTAATCGCTGGGCTTGAAAAAAGTATAGAGGACAGAAGAGAATCTATTACTACAGAGATCAAGGGACTAAGAAATAGTCATGAGGAGCTAAAAAATTCTATAAATGAGTTGCAAAATAAAATGGAGGTGACCACAGTTCGGATTGAAGAGGCAGAGGAGAGAATAGGTGAATTAGAAGATAAAACTATGGAAAAAGAGGAAGCTGAGAAAAAGATTAAAAAATCCAGGAGTATGAGGGGAGAATTAGAGAACTAAGTGACATAATTAAATGATATAATATACGCATAATTGGGATTCCAGAGGAGGAAGAGAGAGGGAAAAGTGCTGAAGGTGTACTTGAAGAAATCATAGCTGAGAACTTCCCTGAACTGGGGAAGGAAAAAGGCATTGAAATCCAAGAGGCACATGGGGCGCCTGGGTGGCGCAGTCGGTTAAGCGTCCGACTTCAGCCAGGTCACGATCTCGCGGTCCGTGAGTTCGAGCCCCGCGTCAGGCTCTGGGCGGATGGCTCAGAGCCTGGAGCCTGTTTCCGATTCTGTGTCTCCCTCTCTCTCTGCCCCTCCCCCGTTCATGCTCTGTCTCTCTCTGTCCCAAAAATAAATAAAAACGTTAAAAAAAAAAATTAAAAAAAAAAAAAAAAGAAATCCAAGAGGCACAGAGAACTCCCTTCAGACGTAACTTGAATCGATCTTCTGCACGACATATCATAGTGAAACTGGCAAAATACAAGGATAAAGAGAGAATTCTGAAAGCAGCTAGGGATAAACATGCTCTAACATATAAAGGGAGACCAATAAGACTCGTGATGGATCTGTCTACTGAAACTTGGCAGGCCAGAAAGGAATGGCAAGGAAATCTTCAATGTGATGAACAGAAAAAAATATGCAGCCAAGAATCCTTTATCCAGCAAGTCTGTCATTTAGAATAGAAGGAGAGATAAAGATCTTCCCAAACAAACAAAAACTGAGGGAATTCGTCACCACTAAACCAGCCCTACAAGAGATCCTAAGGGGGATCCTGTGAGACAAAGTACCAGAGACATTGCTACAAACATGAAACCTACGGACATCACAATGACTCTAAACCCATATCTTTCTATAATAACACTGAATGTAAATGGACTAAATGCGCCAAACAAAAGACATAAGGTATCAGAATGGATAAAAAAACAAGACCCATCTATTTGCTTTCTACAAGAGACTCATTTTAGACCTGAGGACACCTTCAGATTGAAAGTGAGGGGATGGAGAACTATCTATCATACTACCAGAAGTCAAAAGAAAGCTGAAGTAGCCATACTTATATCAGACAAACTAGACTTTAAATTAAAGGCTGTAACAAGAGATGAAGAAGGGCATTATATAATAATTACACTGTCTATCCATCAGGAAGAGCTAACAATTATAAATGTCTATGCGCCGAATACGGGAGCCGCCAAATATATAAAACAATTACTCACAAACATAAGCAACCTTATTGATAAGAATGTGGTAATTGCAGGGAACTTTAATACTCCACTTACAACATTGGGTAGATCATCTAGACACAGGATCAATAAAGAAACAAGGGCCCTGAATGATACACTGGATCAGATGGACTTGACAGATATATTTAGAACTCTGCATCCCAAAGCAACAGAATATACTTTCTTCTTCTCAAGTGCACATGGAACCTTCTCCAAGATAGATCACATACTGGGTCACAAAGCAGCCCTTCATAAGTATACAAGAATTGAGATAATACCATGCATACTTTCAGACCACAATGCGATGAAGCTTGAAAGCAACCACAGGAAAAAGTCTAGAAAACCTCCAAAAGCATGGAGGTTAAAGAACACCCTACTAAAGAATGAATGGGTCAACCAGGCAATTAGAGAAGAAATTTAAAAATATATGGAAACAAATGAAAATGAAAATACAACAATTCAAGTGCTTTGGGATGCAGTAAAGGCAGTCCTGAGAGGAAAATACAGTGCAATCCAGACCTATCTCAAGAAACAAGAAAAATCCCAAATACAAAATCTAACAGCACACCTAAAGGAAATAGAAGCAGAACAGCAAAGACACCCCAAACCCAGCAGAAGAAGAGAAATAATAAAGATCAGAGAAGAAATAAACAATATAGAATCTAAAAAAACTGTAGAGCAGATCAACGAAACCAAGAGTTGGTTTTTGAAAAAATAAACAAAATTGATAAACCTCTAGCCTCTTTCTCAAAAAGAAAAGGGAGATGACCCAAATAGATAAAATCATGAATGAAAATGGAATTATTACAACCAATCCCTCAGAAATACAAGCAATTATGAGGGAATACTATGAAAAATTATATGCCAACAAACTGGACAACCTGGAAGAAATGGACAAATTCCTAAACCACACACTTCCAAAACCCAAACAGGAAGAAATAGAAAGCTTGAACAGATCCATAACCAGCGAAGATATTGAATCAGTTATCAAAAATCTCCCAACAAATAAGAGTCCTGGACCAGATGCTTCCCTGGGGAATTCTACAAGACATTTAAGGCAGAAATAA
This sequence comes from Lynx rufus, assembly GCF_022079265.1. Lineage (NCBI taxonomy): Eukaryota > Metazoa > Chordata > Mammalia > Carnivora > Felidae > Lynx > Lynx rufus. Next base: position 9,447,443 of record NW_025814878.1, read on the forward strand.
TGCCTATCCTTCTCTATCCTTCTCAAGCTGTTCCAAAAAATAGAAAGGGAAGGAAAACTTCTGGACTCATTCTATGAAGCCAGCATTACCTTGATTTCCAAACGAGACAGACACCCTACAAAAAAGGAGAATTACAGGCCAATATCCCTGATGAACATGGATGCAAAAATTCTCAACAAGATACTAGCAAATCAAATTTGACAGCATATGAAAAGAATTATTCACCATGGTCAAGTGGGATTCATTTCTGGGATGCAGGGCTGGTTCAATATTTGCAAATCAATCAACGTGATACATCACATTAATAAAAGAAAAGATAAGAACCATATGATCCTGTCAATCGATGCAGAAAAAGCATTTGACAAAATTCAGCATCCTTTCTTAATAAAAACCCTCGAGAAAGTCAGGATAGAAGGAACATAGTTAAACATCATAAAAGCCATTTATGAAAAGCCCACAGCTAGTATCATCCTCAATGGGGAAAAACTGAGAGCTTTCTCCCTGAGATCAGGAACACGACAGGGATGTCCACTCTCACCGCTGTTGTTTAACATAGTGTTGGAAGTTCTAGCATCAGCAATCAGACCACAAAAGGAAATCAAAGGCATCAAAATTGGCAAAGATGAAATTAAGCTTTCACTTTTTGCAGATGACATGATATTATACATGAAAAACCCGATAGACTCCACCAAAAGTCTGCTAGAACTGATACATGAATTCAGCAAAGTCACAGGATACAAAATCAATGTACAGAAATCAGTTGCATTCTTATACACTAATAATGAAGCAACAGACAGACAAATAAAGAAACTGATCCCATTCACAATTGCACCAAGAAGCATAAAATACCTAGGAAAAAACTTAACCAAAGATGTAGAAGAACTGTATGCTGAAAACTATAGAAAGCTTATGAAGGAAATGGAAGAAGATATAAAGAAATGGAAAAACATTCCGTGCTCATGGATTGGAAGAATAAATATTGTCAAAATGTCAATACTACCCAAAGCTATCTACACATTCAATGCAATCCCTATCAAAATTGCACAGCATTCTTCTCGAAACTAGAACAAGCAATCCTAAAATTCATATGGAACCACAAAAGGCCCCGAATAGCCAAAGTGATTTTTAAGAAGACCAAAGCAGGAGGCATCACAATCCCAGACTTTAGCCTCTACTACAAAGCTGTAATCATCAAGACAGCATGGTATTGACACAAAAACAGACACATAGACCAATGGAATAGAATAAAAACCCCAGAACTAGACCCACAAAAGTATGGCCAACTAATCTTTGACAAAGCAGGGAAGAATATCCAATGGAAAAAAGACAGTCTCTTTAACAAATGGTGCTGGGAGAACTGGACAGCAACATGCAGAAGGATGAAACTAGACCACTTTCTTATACCATTTACAAAAATAAACTCAAAATGGATAAAGGACCTGAATGTGAGACAGGAAACCATCAAAACCTTAGAGGAGAAAGCAGGAAAAGACCTCTCTGACCTCAGCGGCAGCAATTTCTTACTTGACACATCCCCAAAGGCAAGGGAATTAAAAGCAAAAATCAACTATCGGGACCTTATGAAGATAAAAAGCTTCTGCACAGCAAAGGAAACAATCAACAAAACTAAAAGGCAACCAACAGAATGGGAAAAGATATTCGCAAATGACATATCGGATAAAAGGCTAGTATCCAAAATCTATAAAGAGCTCACCAAACTCCACACCCGAAAAACAAATAATCCAGTGAAGAAATGGGCAGAGAACATGAATAGACACTTCTGTAAAGTAGACATCCAGATGGCCAACAGGCACATGAAAAGATGCTCAACGTCACTCCTCATCAGGGAAATACAAATCAAAACCACACTCAGATATCACCTCATGCCAGTCAGAGTGGCCAAAATGAACAAATCAGGAGACTATAGATGCTGGAGAGGATGTGGAGAAACGGGAACCCTCTTGCACTGTTGGTGGGAATGCAAACTGGTGCAGCTGCTCTGGAAAACAGTCTGGAGGTTCCTCAAAAAATTAAAAATAGATCTACCCTATGACCCAGCAGTAGCACTGCTAGGAATTTGCCCAAGGGATACAGGAGTGCTGATGCATAGGGGCACATGTACCCCAATGTTTATAGCAGCACTCTCAACAATAACTAAATTATGGAAAGAGCCTTAATGTCCATCAACTGACGAATGGATAAAGAAATTGTGGTTTATATACACAATGGAATACTACGTGGCAATGAGAAAGAATGAAATATGGCCTTTTGTAGCAACGTGGATAGAACTGAAGAGTGTTAGGCTAAGTGAAATAAGTCATACAGAGAAGGACAGATTCCATATGTTTTCACTCCTTTGTGGATCCTGAGAAACTTAACAGAAGATCATGGGAGAGGGGAAGGAAAAAAAATGGTTAGAGAGGGAGGGAGCAAACATAAGACACTCTTAACATAAGAGACTCTTAAAAACTGAGAACTGAGGGTTTATGGGGGTGGGAGGGAGGGGAGGGTGGGTGATGGGTATTGAGGAGGGCACCTGTTGGGATGAGCACTGGGTGTTGTATGGAAACCAATTTGACAATAAAGTTCATATTTAAAAAAACAACAGAAATAAAACAATGAAAATATCAAAACTAAGAGTGAAAAAACAGTCACACTTAAAAGAATTCCACATGCAAACATAAGGCAATCAAAAACCTACTGGCAAATCTCCCCAGAAAAATTTAAATTACTTAAATTGACCCAGGCAATTGTGGGAAAGGGGAGTAGATCGATTATCATAGAGCAGTCATGGGAAAGGTTATAGAGTGCTGTCCTTGCAAAGAAGTCTATGACCTAATGGGATCGCAGCTGAGTCCTATGTAACACATAAAGGAAAGACTGATATGAGAAAACCTTCATTCCCTAAGTGCCCTGGTCAGGTTCTCCCTTGTCCAGGGGCAGAAGGTCTGGTGAGACTAGAGCCAGAAAACACCCCCTCTTCATTTGCACATTTACTTTGTGGGTCCAAACCAACAATGAAGCTTGAAGCCAGGCCTGTGTGAGCAGCAGCCTTGGAAACCCTGCCCTGACCAGTGTTTGAAAAGTGCAGATAGTCGGTAGAGCAGAGTGGTTAAGACAGTACATGCTGGAGTCAGGCCTGGGATTGGTTCCTGGCATTCCCACTGACGAGCTATTTAACCACTGTAAGCCTCAATTTTCTCAGCCATAAAATGGGAATAATCATGGCACCCACTTTAGGGTTTCCTATGTTAATGAAATGAGCAAGAAATGCATGCATGCAAAGATTTACCAACATGTCAAACACATGGAATATGCTCAAAAGTGTTAACCATCATTGTTACTTCAATTAGGCCAAGAAAACTACAAAAATAAAAGAGAGAACAAAAAGCAAAAAGAAAATAGCTATCATCAAGAGCAGGAACTTCTAACTCCTGCTCACCCATTTAGAACTGGGAGTTCCCAGTCCTCCTCTCCAAGAACTTTCTTCTCCACCTGCTGGGCACATAGCTGTCCCATAACTTTCTCTCCATGAATCACTCCATAACCTCTTGATTCCTTAAGATATTCTTCTGAGATCTATTCTGAGCTTGGAGCCTCAGTCTCACCCCCCTCTTTTCTACGTATTATTTTACATCATGATTAGAGACAAAGAAAGGTAATATGGCTCCATTTCCTCAACTTCCTCTCTCTCTACTTCAAAAGATGTCCTCTTCACCTACACTTGCTTCCCATTTTTCTCATATATTACAGAAATATTTATTCATTCATTTGACAAACACTTCGCTGTTTTTCCACCGTGTGTAGAAGAAAGTCATCATGACAAAATGTAAGGGGTCCTTCCCCAGCAAAGCCCATACCCAGTGCAGACAGCAGACAATGAACCCATAAATAAATAAACAGGAAAGCATCAAGCGGTGATAAACTCAATATAGAGATGGAAAGTGAGTAATGGGATAGGCACTGGATGGCTGCTCTGGATTGGATGCTTAGGGAAGGTCTTCACAAATTTAAAGAGAGAGCTAACCCGGACTTCAAGCTGTATTACAAAGCTATAAATCATCAAGACAGTATGGTACTGGCACAAGAACAAACACTCAAATCAATGAAACAGAATACAGAACCCAGAAATGGACCCACAAACGTATGGCCAACTAATCTTTGACAAAGCAGGAAAGAATATCAAATGGAATAAAGACAGTGTCTTCAGCAAGTGGTGCTGGGAAAACTGGACAGCAACGTGCAGAAAAATGAACCTGGACCACTTTCTTACACCAGACACAAAAAGAAACTCAAAATGGATGAAAGACCTAACCATAAGACAGGAAGCCATCAAAATCCTCAAGGAGAAAGCAGGCAAAAACCTCTTTGATCTTGGCCACAGCAACTTCTTACTCAACACCTCTTCAGAGGCAAGGGAAACAAAAGCAAAAATGAACTATTGGGACCTCATCAAAATAAAAAGCTTCTGCACAGTGAAGGAAACAATCAGCAAAACTAAAAGGCAACCAACAGAATGGGAGAAGATATTTGCAAATGACATATCAGATAAAGGGTTAGTATCCAAAATCTGTAAAGATTTATCAAACTCAACACCCAAAAAACAAATAATCCAGTGAAGAAATGGGCAAAAGACATGAATAGACACTTCTCCAAAGAAGATGTCCAGATGGCCAACTGACACATGAAAAAATGCTCCACATCACTCATCATCAGGGAAATACAAACCAAAACCACAATGAGATACCACCTCACACCAGTCAGAATGGCTGACATTAACAACTCAGGCAACGACAGATGTTGGCGAGGATGCAGAAAAAGAGGATCTTTTGTACTGATGGTAGGAATGCAAACTGGTGCAGCCACTCTGGAAAACAGTATGGAGGTTCCTCAAAAAATTAAAAAAAGAACGACCCTATGACCCAGCAATTGCCTACTAGGTATTTATCCAAGAGATACAGGTGCACTGTTTCAAAGGGGCATATACACCCCCTTTATAGCATGGGGGTCCATGCTATAAATCGCAGCACTATCAACAATAGCCAAAGTATGGAAAGAGCCCAAATGTCCACTGATGGATGAATGGATAAAGAAGTTGTGGTATATATATAATGGAGTATTACTCGCCAATCAAAAAGAATGAAATCTTGCCATTTGCAACTACATGGATGGAACTAGAGGGTATAATGCTAAACGAAATTGGTCAGTCGGAGAAAGACAAATATCATATGATTTTGCTCATATGAGGACTTTAAGATACAAAACAAATGAACACAGGGAAGAGAAGAAAAAATAATATAAAAACATGAGGGGGGACAAAATTTAAGAGACTTAAATATGGAGAACAAACAGAGGGTTACTGGAGGGGTTGTGGGGGGAATGGGCTAAATGGGTAGGGGCATTAAGGAATCTACCCCTGAAATCATTGTTGCACTATATGCTAACTAACTTGGATGTAAATTTTAAAAACAAATTAAAAAAATAATTAATAAATAAATAAATAGAGAGAGAGAGAGAGAGAGAGCTAACGATAACAGAGCAGCCACCAAGTAAGGATTCGAAGGAAGGTTACTGTGCAGAAATAAATTAGCTAGAGCACTGAGACAGCTGAGAACAATCTCTGCAGAGCTGAGAAAATGCAAGAAATGTAAAAGGCAATACAGCTATCCCCTGTATCTGTGGGGATACTTTCCAAAACCCCCAGAAGATGCTGGAAACCACGCATATTACCAAACCTTAAATAGTCTATCTTATACTTAAATTCCTATGATAAAGTTTATAAAGTAAGAGATTAACAATGATAATTCATAGTGAAATAGAACAATTATAACAATATACCAAAATAAAAGTTCTGTGAATGTGGTCTCTCTCTCTCACCGTTATCTCATTGTACTGCACTCTCCCTTCTTCTTGCGAGGATACATGATAAAATGTCTACGATGTGACATGATGTCAGGAAATGACGTAGGTGTTTTGGCACAGCTACTGACCTGACACCTGGTCAGGAGGAGGGTCATCTGTCTCCGGATCAGACTGCAGTTGACCCAGGTAACTGAAACTGGAAAGGGAAACTGCCCCTAAGGGAGGTTCCTGCAGGGAGAACAAAGCAATTGTAGCCAGAAAGCACATAGGAGGCAATTCCTAGGGGGCTTCAGAGGCCCAGGTAAAGAGCCTAGATTTTATTCCAAGTGCAAAGCGAGGCCATTTGTCCTCCCTCTGGGACTAGGTTTACCCCCACGTACTTACTCTAATTTACCTCCAGCAAACCCTCTTCTCTTGCTCCCATTTCTTCCCTCTCCCATGTGTCCTTCCCCTCAACTTTAAACATGCTTAAAGATCTCCCACTAATTAAAAGAAATAATGTTCCCTCAATTCTGCTACTCACTCCAACCAGTCCCATTTATGCTTGTCTTCACTAAACTTTTTAACAAGCATCCTAATGATGACAAACACAGACACAGTGCTTATTACAGGCCAAGCTCTGTTTCAAAAGCTTTATGTTTATTAACTCATTTAAGCCTCACAATAACCCCATCAGGTGGTTACTATTGTTATCCCTATCTTACAAATAAAGAAACTGAGGCACAAGTAGTTAAGAACTTGCCCAAGTTCACAGCTATCAAGTGGCAACCCAACATCCCAACCCAAACATCCTAGTGTGGAAGTCTTCCCTCTTAGTCCAGACTCGGTGCCCCGGGACTTGCCAAGTGTCCCTCCTCTCTCTGGAGTCAGACTTCTGTCTCAAGTTCCTCAAGCAATCTTCTCAGGGATGTCATGTTCCTCTTCTTCTCTACCTTCCTCAAGTCCTCTGTCAATTTCATATTGGTGAATACTTTCTCCATGGTAGGACTCACTCCTCCTGTGGTTCCTCTACAGCCCACATTTAACCATTCTCCTTCCCCTCTCCACCAGCATGGCCCCATTTCCAGAGGTCGGCACCCCCACCCAGAGCTCAGTGTAATTGTTTCCACCCAGGTCCCATCTCAGCCCCAGCTTACCCACCACTGCTGTGAATCTGAGGCCCAGCTGCAGCCAACACCATGCTCAGATATCTGCTCTGATCCCACACTTTCCACAGATCCAAGTCCAAATGACTTCAGCCTGGTCACAACCTGTCTTTCCAAACCAATTTGCCATGAGACAGCTTCATGTAGCCTGCTAGAGCCGAATGGAACTCCCACCATTCCCAGACATGCCAGGTGCTTTTCCACTGTCCTTGGTCTTCTCTCCACTTAGGATGCTACCTCCAATCTCTAAATACCCAAATCCTGCCATTCTCAAAGGCCAAGCTCAGATATCACTTCTTCAATGGCAGGAGTACCGTGGGGCAGGAAGTAACATTTCTTTCCTTTTGAATCCTTAGTACACAGGAAAACCAAGTGGGGAAGACTTGCAGAAAAGTGGAGTACCTATCTTATCCCAGTTAACATCTTCTTTGCTGTATTTTCAGTGTGCATATGCCTTTCTTCCCCATCCTTTCTTCATCATCCCTGAAGTCTGATTTATCTTTATCTCCTTAGCACCTTGCCCAAGAATACATTCAATAATATTTGCTTGCCAAATGACTATATACATACAGTAATAGATGTGTGTGGATATAATCCATTGCTCTCTCCTTTTCTGGATCATTCTCTCTTACCACTGTAGGATCAGGCTTGTCTTTGCAGTAAACTTGCCAAGGCTCGTCAACATATCTTCACGTCCACAATAGATGTATGGACAACTTCGTCTTTCCATAGAAATGGCTCATTGCTCTCTTCCTCTCTCTCATAATGAGAACTGGTCCTACCCTTCATTCTGAACAACCCCCGCCCTGGCCCAGTCCAAGGTCCTGCCTGTATAAACAGTCTCCCAGGCAGTCACAGTTTGCATTATAAGATCTTCTGGGTCTTCACAGACAACATCCCTGTCTCCTTGGGTACCATGTAGGTGCAAAGTCATAGTAGACTAGTGCTGGGCTGGGGCGTTTATGTATCAACCTGACCAAGTCCTTCATAGTGCAGATGAGGACCCTACAGCCCAGAAACCTGAAATGACTTGCCCAAAGTGCTAGACTTTCAACAAATATTTAGTTATTTATTATGGACAGCCATTACTATACTAAGTGCTAGTGTCATCATGAAAAAAAAAAAAAAAAGATGGACCCTTCATGACGTTGTCTAACAGGAAAGCTAACAAAAAGCAATTTCAATAAAATGTTGACAAGTGTTCTGATATACAAATCAGAGTTTTCTATGAGAACATACAGCCTCCTTGAGAAAGAAAAGCATGTGGAAGTAAAGGGTGAGCAGAGACAAGTCAGCAAAAGGGAGGGGGGAAGGTTCTAGCTAGCTAGTGAGATGTGGGCCAGGTAGCAATTCCATGAACTTTTGTCTTCCACACTGTTTCTGATTCTAGTTCCATTTCCCACCCTCTAAATCTCTTCTACCTCTGAATTCCTATGACACTCCAACTACTCTTCCATCTTTTCCGCCTGTCTTCTACTCCCTTCCTCCTTTCCTGCCTTTCCCCCAGCCTGTCCCATCCAGCCTCCATGTATTCCCATGAGCACATTGCAATCCTTACACAAAGAGTTAAAGACACTTTGCTGAGTTGAGGTACACGGCGAGGAATAACAGAGCCTTCTTCCTCCAGCACGCGCAACGACCACTCCACAAACACCGCCAAACATGTGTCTCTTGGGGGGGAGAGGTGAAGACCTCATCAGACTGGGTGGGAATGGCCAAGTGAAGGTCAGCTTCACAGTGGACATGTTCTAGCCAAAGAAATAGATGTGTGAAGACCAGGAGTCCCAGCACTTTCAAGGAACTCAAAGATTACAGAGCTAGATTAGGTTGAAGACTGCAGTAGGCCTGCGGGGTCGGATGCGGGAGACAAGTTGTCCAGGGGCAGTGTGTGCCTCTGTCATACTCATCCACTGGGAACGTGATTATTGCTTCCTCAGGAGAGCAGGAACATGCACTTTTCTCTACAGAAGTAGTTGAGATTATTAACCCAAAAATACTCTCAACCAAAAAGCTTCAATAAAATAACAGTTAAAGGAAGAATGTGTCTCTCCTTCCACACCAGCTTTGTGGTTTCTTTATCTCACTTCTGAACCAGAGGGCCTGTATTTGGGATCATCTGGGCATGGGACTTTTTTTTTCTTTTTTTTTAGTATCTCCAAACCTAAGATTTAATTTTTTTCGATGTAGCTTTTCTTCCCCTCTACAACTTGAAATCAATTTCAGAATGCCAGTTGCTTAGGGCTGATACATTTCAACAATTTTCTATGAAAAGCCCAAAGAAAGACAGTGAAATTAGCCAATTTCTTCTGATCACTATAGTTGTGCTAATGGAATTCTTTTTCAATAATTTCTTAGTTTTTCAATGCAATTCTTTAGACTCTGACAAAGTAAAATATAATTTTTAAGTGACACAAGAAAAATATAGAAGGAAATAACTGTCCAAGAGATTTGGAGGAATTGAAATAAAATAACTAAAATGATCTGAGAAGTGAGATGGTGTAAAATTCTTGCCTCTGCCTCTTTGGAGTGATAATTTGAGATAATGTCTCAATATCCCTAAAAGAGAATGTGGATAAGAATGAAATCACTTCTTAATATGCCATTCTGCTTTTGGAAATGTGATAAAACATTTTATGTTAGTGGTCCGCGGTGATTTGGGAATCATTTATTTTTGAAGTAGGTGAAACCTTTTAAGTCTTGCCACTGGAAAAGGGAGGGAAGACGTATTTTTAAAAAGAAGACATTTTAATAGCTGCACAGAATGGTGGAAAAACTAGAGCTGGCCTGCCGAGATGACGGTGGGGCTAGCCATCCCTGTCACTGTGACCAGCTGGCCGTCACCCCCTCCCCAGCCCCTTCACCTCCAACTACGGCGTCGATAAAAAGAAGGGGCACTAGATCAATATTTGATTGCCAAATATTTGATTGCCCCAAAAAAGCAAAGTTCACCCTGAATATAAAATAAACTGTCAATATTTACTCCCAGTAAGCTCGAGGCAGACTGACAGAAGAGCGAGAAGAGGCAAGCGCTGCCATGAGTAAACCGTTGTGCAGACGGGAGCGGACCACGCAAAGAGCAGGCAAACCCGGGGCCCCAACCATGGGGAGCTGCGCCTGCGCAGGTGGCTTCCGGCCACCTTCCGGCTCTGGAGTCCTGTGCTTCCCAGTTCAGAACTCAGGATTTTCTAACCGCATTGTCCGTTTAAAACAAAATCTCTCTGAGGCCAGTTTAATGATGACGTTAACAGTGATTTATGTCATGAAAGAAACTTCTAAAAAACAAGTCACTTAAGAAATCAGTGGACTGGAAGACGCTTGAGTTCGTGTCCAATTCCCTGCTACCCTGCTATGTCTCTGACCACCCCGCCCCCCATACACACACACACCTCGTTTTCTTGTTTAATAGAGGGGGCTCCCAGCCAGGAAAATGAGATCATGAGAGCAACTGTGCAGGACACAGCTGTGAGCAGGGAAGAACATTAATTCTGCTCCTTCTAAACTACCCCCACACACTCACACAAATGGAATTGTGGGTGTTCACAAAACTTGATTTGATTTTTATCACTGCTATTTCTGTTCATAATAACAATAGTAATGCTACAAAAAACATTTTCAAGACTCCAAGTCTTTTAGCAGTTAGATTTGGCATGTTTTCTACCTAAAATTGTACCTATTTTACAGTCGAAGGCAGTAATTTGGGAAATGCTTACTACTTTGTAAACTCAAACTCTTCGTAATAATAAAACAATCATGAGAGGTATCCCTTTTCTTCCTAAGACCATTTTAAAGACAATTCATAGTTTTCCTTTCCTATTTTCTTCTTAACTTAGAAATGAGAGAGTTTTGCTAGAGGTGTTTGAAAGAAAAGGCTGAAGGCAGAAAAAACCAGGCATATCACATTCATCTTCAGTGATGCTCAGAACACCGATTGGTCTCTAATATGAAAAAAAGAAAATAAAAATTTACACACAGGAGAGAGAAATTCAGCTTATTGTTTTCCAAACATTAAGAAAATGGTGCAATGTGGGTTGAGAAAAAGAATTTCACTGTTTTTGTCAGGCAGGTGCTGTGTGTATGAACTTGTTTGGGTGTTCAGTCGTTGACCTTTATCAGATGGGCTGGAGAGCAAGGATTTGAGCAGGTCAGGCTGTCAAAGATAAATATGTGCCTGGCACTTTTCTGCCTAAAGAAACATTACCTTCTCATGTTATCTAAAGCTTTGTCCTTATCATAACCTGATACATTTGTAATGGTTCCTTCTTGGTGATCATTTTCCAATAAGCTACTGGGTTTAATAGTAGATCATTTAGAAACCATGACGATATCAGTACTACTTAAGTTCTCTAAGTTGACTTACTTGAAACTATGGTAATGGTGTCCTTGTTTTCGCTCATACAGGAGGCTGGTCTTCTCCCAGGAATTGGTTAAAGCAGTGTTCGCCTCATCTGGTGGTAATGTGAGTTTTCAGCATGGCCTACAGTCTAAAATAAACACGGTCTTCTCCATGGGATCTATATTCCCTCCATTCTAAATCACCATTTTAATCTCCCGGTGGGGAGGAGGCGGGGGGTTGGGAGGGTTGACCTTTAAATTATGCTTACCTTTGCTCACCTATCAAGAGTGTGATGCAAATGGCATGGTATCAAAGAATCTAAACCAAAGGGCAGTGGGGAAACCGCTAAAACGCATTCGGGATGCTTCTCAGAAAGGACATCTCTAAAAATCAGTGTCTGAGGCAACCACCAACAAAGGGAAGTCCACACTAAACAAAAGGGCGTCAATGAAAATTTACATGCTCCGAGTTCCCTTTTCATTCGTGTCACTTTTAGGTCGCCTATTCTTTCAGAGTCTTACTTCTTCACAATCTGGAAGAATTGGTGATTTGTTTTAGACCACAGTCATAAAGCACATACAGTCCAAACTTCTGTTATATTTTGCTCTTTTGTCATCTGTTCTTCTTCCCTAATTGTTCCACGTGGAAGGCTTTTTGTTCCCACAAGATTGCCATCCCCTTGAATATAAGACCATACTTTTTGAGGCCACTCTTAGACCTCACACCGTTCCAGGGACACAGTGAAAGCTCTAACAGGAAATGAAAGGAACTGAACAAAGGAGAACAAACCTAATTTGCCTGTCAATGATTAATAACCCAAAGAAACTGCACTAATGCTTCAGTCATTATGTGCAGTTAATGTGAAAAAACTGGAAATCAAAGGCACCGACCCTTTGGAGGGAGCAGAGTGTAAGTCTGTATTAGTCCAGTTCTTACTGACCCTCCTGAGCCACGAAAGTGCTGACATAGACTATTGTCCAGAACTCTCCGTCACAACAGAAGGAAAGGTCTTGAAATAAAAGTGACGACTAGAGAAATAGGAATGTATTTATTCTAATTTTGAAGTACCCAACCCATGTGATGAGCCACAGGCTCTTCATTAAATAACTAAAATTAATTTCTAAACCAACTCCTTCCTGTAGTAGAGACACAATTTTGGCCCCATGTGTCCCAGACACCGTATAAAATGCTCTCGTTGTGTTGCAACATTGAATAAATTGAATTATAATTGAATAAATCACCAAAAAGGAAACTGAAGCTCAAATAGGTGAGAGAATGTGCCCAAGAGCATGCAGTCTGGTTGCCTTGCCAGTAGACCAGCCCAAACTCTGTGTTTAATGGAGGAGAATCATGAGGTTCAGGTAGTTTGAGACTTGGCCGGTGTCGGTGAATTGGGGACTGAACCATTCCTAACACCAGGTTTCCTGACTCACACTTCAGGCATGCTTTCCATTACATAGAATAAACAATGACTTCATTTACTAGCTGCACAAAAGTTTAACAAGAATTTTCCAGAGAAGGATGGGAACGCTCCACATTTTTTTTTCATAAACAAAAGTCTTTGTTTTCCAAATACATGCTAAAGACTTTTAAATCTATTCTTTGCAACTAATTTTGAACAGAAACTGAGAAGTGTTGCCATTGTTACTCATTTCTATTTCCTGTACCCTGAGTACCAAGGGCTGCTCCACTGAGGAGGGAGTAGAATTTCTCCAAGTACTGGCTGCTGTCGCCTCACTCACCTGCAGCCTTCTCTGTCTGCATTTCACCTCAGGAGCCGTGGATTCGCTGATGCAGAAGCGAAAGATGAGGAGGCAGGGACAACTGGCAGCAGCATTCCTAAACAATATGGCACCAACTCCAAGCTCAGCTCAAGACTCAGACAGATCAGGGTTTGAAGTCTGGTTCTTTCACTTCCTAACTGTGGACTGGGGGCAAGTTATTTATCTGCTTCCTCCCTCTTCAAAGTCATGCTCCAGGGGTGCCTGAGTGGCTCAGTCCATTAAGTGCCCAACTCTTGGTTTCGGCTCAGGTCGTGATCTCACAGTTCATAGGTTCAAGTCCTCCATTGGTCTCTGCCCTGACATTGTGGAGCCTGCTTGGAATTCTCTCGTTCCCTCTCTCTCTGCCCACCCCCCCCCTCACTCTCTATCTCTCTCTCTCAAAATAAATAAACATTTTTTTTTAATTGTGCTTATCCCAAGGGTTGGTATGAGGATGAAATGAAACAATCGGTTCTCAAGAAGTGTTCGCTACGACTATTATTTCCCAGAACTGGAAGTAAAGCAGTGTTGTTGCCCATAGACTGTATTCTAATGGTGAAAGCAATGGTATAACTTGGAGTTCTGTGACGAGTAGTAGGCGGAGCTAATAACTACCCTGTACACACCAGGAAGGCCATGTAGGTTGTTAAAATATCAAAATAAATCCACACCGGTTGTTGAAGAACCATGAACTCAAGCCCCTTTAGTGCCTTTTTGTGCCACCCCAGCTGCCGTGGCCCCTCCCATCTAACTCCACCCAACCACTAAAGGGTTAGCACCTGGCACCCTGCTAACAGGGTGGTAGATGGGTGGTGGGGGAGATACCCTGGACCCTGCTCATGGGCCACTGGCCACATCCCTGCTAGTTGGTTGGCACCTACACCATACAGGCTGTGTCCATACCTATTTTGAATATTTATTTGTGTCTCAAGGAATATTTTGTGACATTCAGCAGTAACTTTAAGGACTAAAATGAAAGCCATGCCTATGGGACCAAAGTAAGCACCTTTGGAACCTTTGTGCAAATAGGAAAAAGCACTACTTCCTCCCAATGGAAGCAACCCCACACCAGGAGGCACACATTGGGGAGACACATTTTGGGGAGCCAGCTAGACTTTAGCCTGCACTTATCTTTCATCTGGAGACACTGTTGCAAGGCATGGTCTCATTATACAGCAGCTCTCCACTTGCCACCCTAATCTCCAGAATATATACTTCAAAACAGAAGCAACACTAAGCTGCAAAATCTTTATAAGAAAGTCCAACGAAGTTATGGTTTTTCCCATGATATGTACATGGGTGCTTTCTTTTTTAATCTCAAAAATTGAGCTAGTTTAATTAGTGTCTATTGCACCAATTCTTATAAAGTAATTCCACTATTGGTTAATTTTAATTTCACATTAGAATCACCTGGGAAGCTTTTGTACAAACTATCGATGCCTGGGCCCAAACCCAAATCAATTAAATCAGAATATTTGGGGGTGGAACCCGAGCATTAGTAGATATGTTAAAGCTCCCCAGGAGTATCTAATGTGCAGCCAAGATTTAAAACCACTGTCCCACAAACCGCTAGAAATAGCATTCAGAAATGAAGCAGAGTATTGGGGCTTACCAGTGTGTGTGTGTGTGTGTGTGTGTGTGTGTGTGTGTGTGTGTGTGTTCTATCCATCTCAGTTGTATTTATAAATATTTATTGTGAGTGAAATATACATACAAAAGATCCAAATTATATGCATGTTTTTTAACTTAAAACAGTAAAAAGATAACCCAAAATACGAAACTTATTGAGTCCACTCAGCTAAAGAACTGAAACATTTCCAAAATACGCAAAGCCTATTTTTTTGTTCCCCTATTTTGTTCCTCGCTGGCCAGGTAACCACTACCCAGAATTTTGCTTCTATCCTTTGCTTTTTTCTGTTTTTTTTTTTTTAGATTTTGCATTTCTAAACAAAATATTGTTTACCTCTGCCTGTTTTCAAATTTTTATAACTGATTTCCCACTGCATACATTCTCCTGTGCCTTACTAATTTTGTTCAAAATTATGTTCTGATGAATTTTATGTTTTTCATTTAATGCCCTCAACAACCCCATAAATGAGTTATTGTAGATAAGAAAACTGAGGCTTGAAAGGGCAAGTACTCTGCCCAGAGCCCCACTCTAACAGTAGCAGAAATGGAGTCAGAACATAGATCTGTCCACCTCGAAGCCTGGCCATTGAACCATACAGTGGCTAATCATTGTACTGAACTTGCCACAAAATCATGAATAACAAAATTAAGAGTTAGAAACACAAAGAGTTAGGAACACAAACACAAATTATGCTATTTCACCATGTCTAAGCTATGCTATGTTCACTGAAATTGCCAGAAGTCATAAAGTCCTGTGCAGAATTTTGGGAATTTTACATCTTCCCTTAGAACAGATGTGTTCATTTCACCTACAAGGCAACTGTATAGACCTGATATCCATTCTGATTTCTTTGGAATTATTGAACTTTAAAGTGCTAAACTGATGACGATATAGACATGTCTATTATAAGATGGATCTATTGTACAGTATAACCTTGGATCTGTGTTTCATAAGACAAGCAAACATTTCTAATAACTTTTAATTTGATAAACCAGAAATGCATTGCAATACAAGTAGTGTGCAATGCTGAGCATCACATGATCACAACTGAACCAATGGTTCATCTCTCTCTCTCTCTCTCTCTCTCTCTCTCTCTCTCTCTCTCGTTCTCTCTCTCTCTCTGCCGGATTGTGGGTGATTGTCTGCCATGCTCAGATGTTGGGTCTCAGGCAGAAATCAGTGATTTTTCAGAACATTGGGAGGTGCCCACAACTGGCTCTCGTGTATTTTTTGTCACTTCAAAGCACTTATGGACAGTCCTTTGCTTTTCCATACAAGAGTAAGCTTAGGAATGCTTTGCCTCATTCTAGATCAGACTGCCTGCAGATAGAGACCCTTTCCTCTGCTGCCTTAGTTCCAGTTATATTAAATACAGTATACGACAAGAGTTTATTAATACTGTACTGTAGTCAACATCCGTGCAAGTATATACAATGGTCCCTGTGCAGAAAAATATTCCATTGAGCCAACAGATAGCAGTGAGTCTGTTAGTGATAGTGAAAATCATCCTACACAATAACCCTCTTCTCTCTTGTCTCTCTCACACCAGCCACAAAGGTTTTCAAAGGTAAGTGCAAGTTAATTTGTTTATTTTTTATATTTTGTATTTTCTTTATTATTTTGTATTATATTACAGTATTGTAATCATTTTTATATGAATACTTTTGGGTTGTTGAATGAATCATCTGAGTTTCCATTATTTCTTATGGTGAAATTCGCTGTGATATATAAGTATTTTGGATTACAAGCATGTTTCCAGAACAAATTATGCTCACAAACCAAGGTTTTACTGTATATAGATAAATGCTAGCAATTCTCTTACCTTTTTACCACATTAGATAAATTTTCCCACAAGCAACTGTGAATAGTAATGTGTTACTTTAAAGGCAAATTATGCTTAATAATTCCTGTTTGCTTTCTATCTGTTGCCTCCTTAATTTGGTTTGATTATCAGCCATAATCTGCTATAAATTTCAGGAGTAAACATTATGACCTGATGTATATATCATATACATTCTTTTCTATTCTTTTTTTTTAACTTAGTTGAGATTCATACTATAAACCTTCAGACTGTTTTTCTTGAATAGAAAGTTCTTGGTGAAGTTGGAGTGTTGGTCAAGACATTTGTTTTGATGAATTACTCCTATCAAGGTTCTAACCCCCAGATCTTGCCTACAGCTAGGGATTGGAGCCTTCTTTCACAGGCCGATTCACCGAGTCCTACAGATAAACCCAAATACCAATTTATTCCTTAGCCATGAGAAAAACTCAATGGTAAAAAGGTCTAGGACAATGGCATTGGGAAAACCAAATAGGAAACCTTATGAATGGAAGTTTGCAGGATCAACAATGGAACCAGAGAAAGGGGAAGTTGCTGGCTGATTCTATGTAGGAGAGGCTTGCCACTGGGACTGAAAGGGTATGGGGTTCTGGTATCCCCATTTACTGGTCAATGTTTGGCTTAGCATTTCCTAGTTCATGTTCCCTAGGCTTCTCCTTGGTAAGCCCTGAGCTGGCTATCTTCAGGAAAGCTTTTGCTGGCTTGTCTATGCACATTTGAACTGGATTTAGATGCAGGCATGGCTGCTTTTCTAACTCTGTGATCTTAGTTAGACATAAGTGCTTTAAGCCTGGTTTCCTTATGTGTAAAGTGAAAATAATATTCCTTCCTTTCAGGATTATATGAGGATTAAATGAGACAATAATTTTAATGCACTTAGTACAGTGCCCATGACGTAGTAGGGGCTTACTATATGACATCTACTATTATTTTTAAAAACAATTTTTAAATAGAAGCATATATTATTTAAAATATATATCTAATATTGGCATCTAACTTCTTCATGGAAGGGAAAATGAAGCAATGTTATCTGCTCGTTGAAACGAACAACAGTCTTTAGAATAGAGCTTTGTGGGGGCACCTGAGTAGCTCAGTCGGTTAAGCGTCCAACTTTGGCTCAGGTCATGATCTCGAGGTTCATGAGTTTGAGCCCCATGTCAGGCTCTGTGCTGGCAGCTTGGAGCTTGGAGCGTACTTCGAATTCTGGCCCCTCTCTCTCTGCCCCTCCTCCTCCCTCTCTGTCTCTCAAAAATCAATAAACACTAAAAAATACATAGGGGCACCTGGGTGGCAACTGATTTAGGCTCAGGTCACGATCTCACAGTTCATGAGTCGAGCCCCGTGCTGGGCTCTGTGCTGACAGCTCAGAGCCTGGAGCCTGCTTCAGAGTCTGTGTCTCCCTCTCTCTCTGCCTCTCCCCTGCTCACACTCTGTCTCTCTCTCAAAATAATAAATAAACATTAAAAAAAATTTGTTTTGATATAGAGCTTTGTTCAATACTGGGGGTTACCTATTTTTATTAAAGAAGGAATATTTGTGGGCACAAATTTAATCAAAGCAAAAACCAAAAGCACGGATTATGTCTGCGTGTAAGGATTGTAAAATACTTCTTAAATTTAGAGTTCAGAAATGCAGAAAGGGAAAAAGCCTTCAGGGTCAAGAAGTGTTTCTGTGGGTCATTTCATCTACATCAAAGAGAATATTTAGAAAAACTAAAAAGGTCAAAGTAACCTGAACCCAGATTTTATTGACAAAAGCTTAAGTTAGCTTTACCATATGTCATCAAAGCATAATCAGGACCATCAACAAATATTAACTGAGTGCCTACTGCACTCCAGACACCGCAGAGTGGGCCATATTTACGGTCAAATGACTTGGAGAATTACTAAGGCCTAGACAATAAGGTGTAGCTTAACTAATTACAATCTAATTTGGGGAGACAGGACAGAGCATAAAAATAAATCTGTAAAATTTTTATGGAAAAAAACAGCTTGCAAAATTTTGCAATGTTTTTTAGAAGGTGCCTGTATTACTGTAACATAGAAAAAATATTTTAAAACATAGATCTTAAGATAAGGGGAAGACTACACAATTCTCTATCACAAATTTTTGTCAATAACCTCACAAAGATTTTAGATCGAATGATATGAAAATGCCAGTTTCAACCATTTTTTTAAACATGGGAATGAAATTTATATGGTTCAGCCTTTGTTTCAGTGAGTCATTTTTTTTTTAAGTCAAATAAATATTGGTCTATGTTTAATACTTATAATCTATCTACTCTAAAGTCCTGCTTATTTCTTCTGGAGTCTTTTCAGATACGAGGGAAATTTGGGAAGAAAAAAAATTACTTAATGTTTAAACTCAGGGATTAAAAAACTAGCATCAAGAGTTAATCAGTGATGCAGAAAAATTTCACCCAACACATTTCATAAGGGACAAAAACTTAAATGCCCATGGGAGATCCACCCCAGTAAACCTTGTTAGTACAGTGATATTCTCTAACAATCAAATTTAAGAATAATATCCCCTCAAAAGAATTTGCTCTGCTTTGAAGATTATGCAGATTGTGAACGTTTGTGGAATATAATTGCCATCCCAAATATATAACTTCACAATAGATAGTAAATTGTTTCAACGTCATATAATGGAAAAAGTTTTATTTTTAAAGGTTCGTATCTTTAGAAGTTGTCCAATTTGACTAATACCCCTTTTTTTCGTGGTGCAGTGAATCTTAAAAGCCAAAACTCATCTACATCTTGTTATGTATTTTCAAAACAATTTTAAATTCCCACACAACATTAAGTTATTTACAACCATAAATCTAAAATCTGAGTTTTTAAGAATGACATGTGATAACCTTACCTGAATAAACAAAGAAACATTAAAGCAAATAAACAAACAAAATGTAGATAAGATATTGACTTATTTAATATAGTTAAAGAGTTGCTTGGCTATCATCCCTCGATAATCTAAAAATTCTCCTACTGTGAAAGATTGTCATCATAACTTATGAGCTCTGAAAATCTGGGAGCCACCTATCAAGTCCTTGAAGACACCAACCACTATGCACACAATATATCCCACATTCATGGCTCAACGTCATTTCATAAGAGACAAATGTTCTTTCACTTTATGTAATTTTAACACAATATGTGAGGCACTGGTCTGATTACATCTTTTCCTAGCCACTGTAACGTTAGATTATCTGACGTAAATTTAATAACATAGAAAAAACCCTAAAACTTACCTTCTTTGAGAGCTAGAGAATATAATTCCTAATCGAATGGATTGGCATCAGATTCTGAAGATATTTGAAGCTACATGTTCATTTATCTGACTGCTCAGAACCTTAGAACATACCAAAATAAGATCTATAAACCAAATGGTTTTTTTGGACAAAGCTAACACTGTTTATTTAAGCATTGATAACTTGCCCGGGAGATTCATTTCTGCTTTGAGATAAATTTTGTTTACTAAAAGAAAGCACAGGACAACTATCTCAAAAAACATCAGTAACTTTTTTCCCAAAAGATGGCAAATGTGCTATTCATAGGGAAGGGGTGTGCTAACTGCCACAGGAGTTCATGGTAGAGACACCACAAGCTAGTGACAAAAGTGGAGTTGCGAGTAACAAATATCTTTCATTCTGAGCCTCAGAGGTGAAAACCTGTACTGAGGAAAGAGATGCTGCAAAATACTACTTACAATGGACAATGGGTTAATATTCTTAATAGCTAAAGAGCTCTTTAAAATCTATTTTAAAAATAGAACATGTGAGGGGCGCCGGCGTGGCTCAGCCGGTGAAGCATCCAACTTCAGCTCAGGTCATGATCTCATGTTTCGTGAGCTTGAACCCTCCACATTTATGGTCTGATGTTGGGGAAATAGGCACTTTGAAACACTACCAGTGGAAGCACAAATTGTTACAGCCTTCCTAGAGAGAACTGACTTCAACTCAAAATCTCAACACACTGAAAGAAAGAAAAAGCTTTCCTATTGTCTCATCTACATTTCAGAATAATATAATTGAAAGTATACTTCATTCATAAAAGCAAAAAAAATCCATTATATACGTAGCTAAAATCTCTAAAAATATATAATGTTACAGACTCAGAAACCTAATATTATAAATGTAACCATATTTCCAAAATTAGTTTCTAAATTGAGGAATAGACACATGAAAATAGCCTAAACATATATGAAAAGAAATAAGAAGAGGGTTACCCCACAAGTTATTGGCAAGCATTATTTGAGAACTAAGATTGATGCAGTGAAAGACAGTTCATTAATGAGACCAAATTATAAGTTGGGACCAAATGTGTCTACCCAAAATTCATATGTACCTCAGAATGTTGATTATTTGGGGAATAAACTCTTTGAATAGGTGATTGAATTAAAATGAGTCATTAGGGTGCACCCTAATCCAATAATGACTGGGGTCCTTATAGGAAGAGGAAATTGGGACATGTAAAAACTGGCAAAATCAGAATAATGCCTGTAGTTCATTTAACAGTATTTTACCAATGGCAATTTCCTTACTATAATGATGTGCTATGGTTCTATGGGATATTACCATTGAGGGAAGCCAGATAAATATTACAGGGGAACTCTCTGTACTGTTTTTATAACTTTTTGTAAATCTAAACTTACTCTAAAAGAAAAAAAAATTTTAGAAGTCTACGTTGTAATAGACCTTTGGGGAGGGCAGGGGGAGGCCCCCTTAGTCGACCATCCCTTCTTTCTGAGATCATTTGATTTCCTTCTAGAGAAAAATGGTATAAATATTCCCCCACTGCACACAGACCATGGGATTCTAAATAAAGGAGCTTTTATACTTCCAAGCCTAATGCGTCTATATTGTCCATCACATATGACTTCAGCAAGAAAATTTCTCTCAGCTACAAAACAGATGAAGGGGAGGGAAGCGAAAATAATATATCAGAGAGGGGGACAAAACATAAGAGACTCTTAAATATGGAGAACAAACAAAGGGTTGTTGGAGGGGTTGTGGGATGGGGGATGGGCTAAATGGGTAAAGGGCATTAAGGAATGTCCTCCTGAAATCATTGTTGCACTATATGCTAACTAACTTGGATGTAAATTAAAAAATAAATAAATTATTGGGGCACCTGGGTGGCTCAGTTGGTTAAGTGTCCGACTTCGGCTCAGGTCATGATGTCACAGTTTGTGGGTTCTGGCCCCGTGTTGGGCTCTGTGCTGACAGCTCAGAGCCTGGAGCCTCCTTCAGATTCTGTGTCTCCTCTCACTGCCCCTCCCTGACTTGTGCTCTGTCTCTGTCTCTCAAAAATAAATAAATGTAAAAAGTTTTTTTCTTAATAAATTAATTATTAATTTAAAAAAGAAAGAAAGAAAGAAAATTCCTCTCAGAGCCAAGTCCTAGGGACATGATCCAAGCCGGTCTAATCAGACTCTCCAAGGGCTTTTCAACTTGGTCAGTGATGCAACAAAGGAAAGAGGGTCAGAGGTCATCCATTCCTAGGTGCCCACAAAGTGCTTGTTGCCCTGGTCTTCCAATGGCTTGTTACCCTGTGATCTACTGAGCATTTTTCCAGTATATTCCCTCTTGCTTGAGTTAG
Organism: Lynx rufus; assembly: GCF_022079265.1. NCBI lineage: Eukaryota > Metazoa > Chordata > Mammalia > Carnivora > Felidae > Lynx > Lynx rufus. Next base: position 9,469,616 of record NW_025814878.1, read on the forward strand.
CAGAAGTGGGAAACAAAGAACTATAATTGAATAAATGGCGTCTTATCCAGGCTTATTTTAAATAAAGAGTTAAGGGAACTGGTCCTCCTGTGAGTTCCCTTCCATTTAGGGACAGTTGGTCACAAAGTGTCATTTCTTTGAATGAAAACTTAAAATATTTTCATCTCTGTCAAAAATGAACAACAGATCCTTATCATTTGCGTCTCTTGCGTCTCCAGACTGAGACTTTCACGAAGCAGTTTTGCCTGCCAGGTCAATTATTGGGTCAGACACCTGAAGATCTTGGTTTCACCTCAGGAAAATTCTCTATCAAAACTAAAAAACTTCAAGATTTCTGCACAATTCTCTGGCACTTTATTTAAGCAAAGGAAATCAATAAATTGATCACAAGTAGGAAGACAGACTTTGGAATCCAACAGACCTGATCGGACACTGTCATCAATTACTGCGTACTGGTATTCAGAGCTTGGGCAACAGACCCGACCTCTTTGAGCTTCTGTTTCCTTCTTCAAAAACTAAAGGTAATAGCATTATCTTGTGGATTATTTGGAGTATTAAATAAGAGTTTCCAGGGACACCTGGCTGGCTCTACCTGATTGGTAGACCACATGACTTTTGATCTTAGGGTCATGAGCTCAAGTCCCATGTGGGGTGTAGAGATTACTCAAAAGAAAAAAAAAATTTTTAACAAATCAGTATATGCAGTTGGATCTATTTTCCCTTTTTAAAAATGTTTTAGGTTTTTTTTTTTTTTTTGAGAGAGAGAGAGAGAGAGAGAGAGAGTGAGCACAAGTGGGGGAGGGGCAGAAGGAGAGGGAGAAACAGAATACGAAGCAGGCCCCAGGCTCCAAGTTGTCAGCACAGAGCCTGATGCTCATGAATTGTGAGATCATGACCAGAGTCAAAGTCAGACACTCAACCCACTGAACCACCCAGGTGCCCCTGGGTCCACATTTTGTTAGAACAACTACTTTTTACGCACCTACAACCATCTGGTTCAGAAATATCCTACTCCCATGTCAAATATCAGGATATAACTATCACTGGTACTGTAACTTGAACAATCTCTTTGGCTATGTGTGTACAAAAAAAAAGTTTTATACTTGTATAAAAGTAATAGATACTAAAATCATCCCCTCGTCTAGTCATAAAATTGGGACAATTATATAGAAAATATTTCAGATTATGTTACCTAAAGGACATAATTATATGGTATATTATGTGACATATCCTTCTGAGCTATACCAGCTATCAAACGAGGCCAGAACAAAACCCGACTTCTTAGTGCTCCTCTGTTAGAGAAAAGATGGCCTCATAAAAAATTCTCTCTCCATATTTTGTATTTTGTGATTTCAATAATATCCCACTTGGGGTAGGAAAAGCAAGATCATTCTAGCAAATGTATCATTGCAATAAAGTACGGCAATAAAAGAAGACATAGACCATAGAATAGCTGGCTCTCATCACAATTTCAATAATACAAGTAAGAGTCTGGAGTATTTATCAAAAGTTAATCTATCGATGGAGGCACAATGCAAGGTAGGCTCATAAAATGTTAGATTTGAAGAAATATTAAGGATTATGACTATAACCATCATCCCCCTCCTCCATTTTTAGATCAGGAATCTGAAGATCAGAGAGGTTCAGTTAACTTTGCAACATAAATCCAGACCAGTAAAATGGTGGGAAGATTTCAAGATCTGGACTCTGGAATTTGAGTTGTGTCTCTGCCTTATGCCACTTATAGCACCTTTCATGTGTTGTTTAATAATCTAGATATAATCTGTAATAATTTATATTTTGGCACTTGGGGGGAAATAGTCCAACTGTTTTCTCATTGTAAAATGGTATAATGATGAAAAACCACAAAAATATTCCTAAATCTTAGGTTGTAGTGAGAATTAACCAAAATGCTCTTGTATTAAAAAGCACTTTATAATCTATAAATTTCCATGCAAATGTTGGTTATTAGTAATAGGACGCTGAGTGATGGAAATATCTTACTGTTTTCTCAAACCATTGGATTCTGCTGAGAGTTCCAAAAATGCCAAGATTTTCTTATTCACCATTATTTCCAGGAAACCTATCACAGCGTGTGGCATACAGAAGGCAGTCAACAACTATCTGTTAAATTGGTGTGTTATTTTTGGAAATTATGCAGTCAGATTGAATAGAATATATCTTATTTCCATAGTTCACATTACTACATAATTCTCTGATGATTTTTCTTTTTGATCTCAGGGAAAATCTCTGTGTCCCCCAGAACAGGTTTTTCAGTTAGATTGGAGGGAAACAAGATTGTGGAATGAACTGCCTCCTCCCAACTGCATATCACTAAAAACGAGGGGGGAAAAAGGTAAAGTCCAGTTCTACTTTTTTTTTTAATGTCCTTTGGGCTACATTCTGAGAAAATGCTTTGACCTGATTTTCTAGTTCACTAGCTTACCCCTCATCTGGTCTTGGATTCTGTTATTCTTCTCATCTATTGAAGTCTTTTGTTTCCCAACATCACATTTGTATTTTCTAAAGTCTTTATTTTTTCTCTCTTACAGACATGGTATCATTCACGTCTCCCTGAAGTGTTTAAAGATATGTGATAGAACTTATTGTAAAGTCTGGTTCTATTTGTTCTATTCGCTCTGTTGATAGAGTTAGAAGCCTTTTTCTTTGTTGGTGATTTCTCCCCTAAATGTTTAGTGTTGGTTTCCTACTTTGAGCTTTGTCACTAGTTTGTCTGTGAAATGATTTATCTTTTTGTCAAAACCTCTTCTTGGAGACATCAGAGAGTGGAATATACTGCCATAGGTAAAGCCATTACTAGTTTGGTGCATGAAGCTCCCTGTTACTCTTAGGTGATGGCTGACTGCCAGGGGACTTCATGCCTGTCTGAGCCAAGCCTCCACATTCACAGTTTCTTCTGGAAGATAACAATTTTGTCATTTGCTACTTGACTGCTTCCTGCCTCTTCTTGGAGCTGTTTCTCAACCTAGTACCCTCTCCTGTGTCTTCTCAGTCCCCCCTCTGATTAGGGACACATCTGGAGCCACTTCTGCCTTGCTAGCATTCTTCCCCTATACATGTCTTGGGCAGTATTTTCCTCCTATATGTTCATCTCAGAACATTTGTTTGGTATGTCTGGGCTTTCTCATAGCTCTTGGCCTACCAAGGTTGTCCCTTCTATTTCTAGCATGGCGATTGGTAAATTTTTTTAATTTCATTTTTAGGCCAGATCGAAAAATTCAAATATTTGAAAATGAGAGTGCCTGAAAGAGAGAAGAGAGAGAATGGAAGAGAGAAAACACTCAATGCAGTTGTAAAAAGAAATATTCCAGAACAAACAAGAAAAAACCCCTCAGACTAAAAGGCAAAGTGAATAAAAAATGAATCTCACTACACATTACTGTAAAAATTTCAGTACACCAAATGCACAGAGAAAATCCTGATGTCTTTCAAAAAGAGAGAAAAAATAAAAACAGATCATCAACTAAGAAACAGAATCATATGGACATCGGACTTTTCTTTAGTAACTGTGAATGAAAGATGACAGTGAAGTAGACATTTCAAAGGTCAGAATACAAATATTTCTAAACCCAACCGAGGTGTAAGAGCAAATAAACACATTATCACACTCGTGGGGTCACAAAAATTCATTAGCCACAAACTATCACTTAAAGCATTACTGGAAGGGCACCTGGGTAGCTCAGTTGCTTAAGCGTCTGACTTCAGCTCAGGTCATGATCTCGAGGTTCATGGATTTGAGTCCCCCGTTGGGCTCTGTGCTGACAGCTCAGAGCCTGGAACCTGCTTCGGATTCTGAGTCTCCCTCTCTCTCTGCCCTTCCCCCCACCCCCCACTCTCTCCCTTTCAAAAAATAAACAAACATTAAGAAAAAATTTTAATAAAAAAATAAAGCATTACTGGAGATGTTTTAAAGAAAAAAATTAACCCAAGACAGAGATGTGAGAGCAAAAAGCAATGATGATGAGTATAATGAGAGATATAGACCAATGGAATAGAACTGAAAGTCCAGAAATAAACACACGCATTTATGGTCAGCTGATTTTGATAAAGGTACCAAAATAATTCAGTGAGGAAAAAAAAGAGTCTTTTCAATGGGGCACCATTAGATAGTAACATACAAAAGAATGAAATTGGACAACTACCTTACCCAATATACAAAAAAATTAACCCAAAACAGATAAAATATCTAAATGTAAAACCTAAAATCATAAAACTCTAAAAATAAGTCAGAGGTATAAATCTTCATGCCTTTGAGTATATTTTCTTAGATATGACATCAAAAGCAAACAATAAAATTAAAAATAATGATCATTTGGACTTCACCAAAATTAAAACCTTTGAATTCAAAGGATGCTACAAAGAAAATGAAAACACAAAGAATGATAGAAAATATTTTCAAACCATATATCTGATAAGAGATTTGTACCTAAAGAGCTACAACTCAATAATAAAAAGACATACAACCCAATTTTATAAATGGCTAAAGATCTGAACAGTATCTCTAAGGAAGCTATACACATGGCCAATGAGCACCTGAAATATGGCCAATATCACAAGTCTTTAGAGAAATTCAAATCAAAACCACAATGAGGTATTACTTCACACTCACTAAGGTAACTATAATCAAAAAGATAGACAACCGCAGATATTGGAGAGGATACGGAGAAATTCCCTCATGCATTGCTGGTGGGAATGTAGAACAGTGCAGTGGCATTGGACGACAGTTTGGCAGTTTCTCAAAAAGATATATATAGAGTTATCATATGACCAGCAATTCCATTCCTAGGTATATAAACAGGAGAAATGTAAACAAATATCTACGCAAAAACTTGTGTAAAATGTTAGAGCAGCATTATTCACAATAACCAAAGAGTTAAAGTAATCCATATGTTCACCAACAAACAGATTTAAAATGTATCATACTGAGGAGGGGCCAAGATGGTGGAACAGCATGGAAGGGTTTTTTTGCCTCTCTCATCCCTGAAATGCAGCCAGACCAACACTGAACCAACTTGCACACCTAGAAAACTGAACAGAGGATTAACACAACAATCTGCACAACCTGAACCACAAAACTCAGCAGGTACCCAGCACGGAGAGGTAAACTGGGGGGAGAGAGAAACCGAGGAGGGCAGGGAACTGTTTTTCGCTTGTGGAGAGAGGACAGAGACTTGGGGGGAGTGTGGGGTGACTGGAGAGAAAGTGGAAAAGTGGAAACAGCCACAGGGACTGAACAAAATAGGGAGAAAGGAGGAAGGAGAGCTGTTTAAATTCCATTGAGACTCTATAAACAGAGGAAGAGTCTAAAACTCCGCAGCTCAATACCTGGCACTGCTCCGGTGGGAAGGGCGAATCCCCAGGAGTGGAGAGGAGAGCGAGGTCTGAGGAGTCCACAGCCACATGGGGAGTGGCAGTTCCCCTGCTGGCAGGACATTTGGTAGAGGCTGTGCAGCCACCCCACAGGCAAAGGTCCCAGTGGATCCCGGAGAACAACCACATTTGCTGGTGTTGGAACAAGAAAGTTAAGGGGGAGGCCTGGTGATAGATGTGTGTTGTGAATTTCCATAAACCCTGAAATGCTGCTGCTAAAAGATCACACGAACTTTTTCTGGGGTGGGCTGGCACCCAGCCACAGTCTCTGGGCACGAGCAGCAGCGCGGTCGCGCAAACGTTCCGGGCAGCAGGCCGGCACCCAGCCATTGCTCAGTAAAACCCTCTCCCAGAGGATCCGAGCTGGTCAAAGCCACAGTTCCTCAGAAGGGAGGGGTTGGAGGGAAGGGTCAACATGGCAGAGACGTAGCAGGATCCGAAGTTCCTTGGTGTCTCGAACAAAGCCGTGTTGAGGCCAAAGGACTTTGAACCCCAAGAGTCCAGGAGGAGAATAGGCAGAGTTGCTTCCAGGGACCCACAGGACAGCCTGATGGGCCATAGGTGGGGCGACTTCAGAGAGGCGGCTTCAGAGAGCTGACAGCCGGCCCACAGTGGAGGCGGGACCTGTCTACACCAAGCCACACCCCTCCAGGCCTGGTAGCTGCGTATCTACTGGAGTGGGATTGACACTGATGAACGAGACAGCCCTTCCTCCAGACCAGCACTGTTGCATTGCCTGGTTTAACTCTCGGAACATTCTTATTATATAGATATATTCCTCCTTCCTTTTCTTCTTCTTATCTCTCCTCTAGTCTGGTTACTCTGGTTGTTGGTTTGTTTAAGCAGACATATGCAATCCATTCTCTTGATACGTGTTCTACACCGCCTTCTTTATTTTCCTTTCTCTCTCTCTGGATTAAACCATGTAGTTTTTCTGCCTGGCCAATTTCGATTTTTTCTTTTTCCCCTGCCCCCTGTCATTTCTCTCTTTGTATGGGATAAGGCCTCTTCCATGAGCACCGCCTCCACCCTGTTTTTTTACTTGTAGCTGGTGTTTCTTGGTTTTTGTTTCTGGGTTTTTTTGGTTTATGTGTTTGCATGTTTTTATTTTCTATTTGCTTGTCTGTTTGTTTTCTTTTCCAGGGCTACTTCAATGAACAAATCAAAGCACAACTGGTGAAGGGTCCAAAACATCACCACAAGTAGGGAGATAAAGTAACCAGAGTCACAACAACAGAGAGCAAGTAACACTCTCCAAAAGGCACCCTCTGAAGGGCCATACCCTGGACAGTGTGTGACCCCTCTTTAATATAGCAGTGCTCACAGGAGCAGGACACACAACAAGCTTTTAAAACACATAAGGGACAGAAAACTAGCCAAAATGACAACACGGAAGAATTTTCCTCAAAAGAAATTCCAGGAAGAAATGACAGCAAAAGAATTGTTCAAAACAGATATAAACAATATAACTGAATAATAATTTAGAATAATAGTCATAAGATTAATTGCTGGGCTTGAAAAAAAGCATAGAAGATAGCAGAGAATCTACTGCTGCAGAGATCAAGGAACTGAAAAATAGTCATGATGAATTGAAAAATGCTGTAAATGAGGTGCAAAACAAACTAGAGGTGGTGACAGTAAGGATTGAAGAGGCAAAAGGGAGAATAGGTGAAATAGAAGATAAAATTATGGAAAAAGAGGAAGCTGAGAAAAAGATAAAATTCTGGATCATGAAGGAAAAATTGGAGAACTAAGTGATTCAATGAAATGGAATGATATCCATATCATAGGAGTTCGAGAAAAAGAAGAGAGAGAGAAAAGGGCCAAAGGTGTACTTGAACAAATCATAGCTGAGAACTTCCCTGATCTGGGGAAGGAAACAGGCATTGAAATCCAACAGGCACAGAGAACTCCCTTCAGACATAACTTGAATTGATCTTCTGCACGACATATCACAGTGAAACTGGCTAAATACAAAGATAAAGAGAGAATTCTGAAAGCAGCTAGGGATAAATGGGCCTTAACCTATAAGGGTAGACACATAAGGGTAGTAAGAAACCTATTTACTGAAATTTGGCAGGCCAGAAAGTAGTGACATGAAATTTTCAATGTGATGAACAGGAAATATATGTAGCCAAGAATCCTTTATCCAGCAAGCTTATCATTCAGAATAGAAGAAGAGATAAAGGTTTTCCCAAACAAACAAAAACTGAAGGAATTAACCAGTAAACCAGCCCTACAAGAGATCCTAAGGGGGATTCTGTGAATGAAATGTTGCAAGGACCACAAAGGACCAGAGACATCACTACAAGCATGAAACCTATAGATAACACAATGACTCTAAACCCGTATCTTTCAATAATGACACTGAATGTAAATGGACTAAATGCTCCAATCAAAAGCCATAGGGTATCAGAATGGATAAAAAAAAACAAGATCCATCTATTTTTTGTCTACTAGAGACCCATTTTAGACCTGAGGACACCTTCAGATTGAAAGGGAGGAGATGGAGAACCATATATCATGCTACTGGAAGTCAAAAGAAAGCTGGAGTAGCCATACTTATATCAAACTAGATTTTAAACTAAAGGCTGTAACAAAGAAGGGCACTATATCATAATTATGGGGTCTATCCATCAAAAAGAGCTAACAATTATAAATGTCTATGCACCGGGAAGAAAGTTTTTTGTGTGTCTCACGTCCATGAAATACAGCCAGACCAACACTAAACCAACCTACACACCTAGAAAACTGATTGGAGATTAACACAACAATCTGCACAACCTGAACCACAGAATTCAGCAGGTACATGGCGTGGAGAGGTGAACTTGGGGACAGAGAAGCCAGCGGTGGGCAAGGAACCACTTTTGCAGGCAGAGAGAGGACAGAGACTGGCGGGGGCGGGGGGAGGGGAGAATGCGGGGAAAAGCACCCCTCCCCAAAAGCAGCTGGAGAGAAAGTGGAAAATTGGAAACAGCCGCAGGGACTAAACTAAAAAGGGAGAAAGGAGAAAGGAGAGGGTTTAAATTCCATTAAGACTGTAAACAAGGGAAGCGCAAAGTCTGCAACTCTGCAGCTCGATACCTGGCGGTGCTCTGGTGGGAAGGGCGAATCCCCAGAAACAGAGTGGTGTCCGGGAGGTTCTCGGGCCACACAGGGAAAAGCGGCTCCACTGCTGGAAGCACATTTGGTGGAGACTGTTGAAGCCACCTGGTCCCAGCAGACCCCAGAAAACGGCCACATTCGCTGGTGCTGGAACAAGGTCGTTAAGGGTGAAGCCTGGTGCCAGATGCATGTTGTGATTTTCCACGATCCCTGAAAAGCTGCTGCTACACTATCTCGCGAACTTTTTCTGGGGCGGGCTGGCACCTGGCCACAGTCTCGGGGCACCGGCAGTAGCAGGGTCCAGCAGGTGCTCCTGGGTACAGCCGGCATTTGGCTATTGCTTGCTGACTCCCTCCCGCAGAGGGGCGGAAGGGGTCAAAGCCGCAGTCCTTCGGAAGTAAGGGGCCGGGGAAAACAGCCGCATCTGAGACAAAACTCGGGATAGAGGCAGCACCTGGGGCTTGGTCACGGACAGTGAAGAAATGGGGAATGGAGGAAAGCTGAAGACAGAGAACAGGTGCACGATTGCTGATCGGGGAGAACGGAGTTCCAATACTGGAGACTGGGTAGCTGGGTGGAGCCATTTTCACCGCTCCCGTGCATGCGCATACGCACCTACGAGCACCGCAACAATCCACCCCAGTAGGCAAGCAGCGCCATCTAGTGGAGAACGGAGCAGTTACACTGAGCCCTGACCAACTGGGCCAACCTCGTTCTTCAAAACACAAGTCTCACCACCTACTTAGTTTATGGACTATAAAGCGCTACATAGTCTGACTTCTAAGGGAAAACGAAGTAATTTCAGTCCTATTTCAATCTGTTAGTAGGTCCATCTATTCAATTGTCTTTCTTTTTTTCCCTCTTTTACACTACTTTTCTTTTTCTTGAATACAGAAAGAGAAAAAATTCATTTTTATTTTTAATTTTTATTAAAAATATCTTTATTTCATTTTTTCTACTATATTCGTTAATTATGTGTAAATTTCTTCAAGTTATATTTTACTCCAATCATCTCATTTTAGTCTACATCAGTGTATTCATTATCTCAAATTCTCACGATTTCCCTTCCCCCCCCCCTTTTTTTTCTCTAATCTGTCAAACCACTTTCAACACCCAGACCAAAACACACGTAGGATCTAGCATCATTTATTCGATTTTTGTGTGTGTGTGGTTAATTTTTTAATTTTAATATTTTTTTAATTTTAATTTTTCTGCCTCATTAATTCCTTTTCTCCCTTCAAAATGACAAAACGAAGGTATTCACCCCAAAAGAAAGAGCACGAAGAAATGACAGCTAGGGATTTAACCAACACAGATACAAGGAAGATGTCTGAACCAGAATTTAGAATCACAATAATAAGAATACTCGCTGGAGTCAAAAATAGATTAGAATCCCTTTCTGCAGAGACAAAAGAAGCAAAAAAAGAATGAAATTAAAAATGCTATAACTGATCTGCAATCACGGATGGATGCAGTAGCAGCAAGGATGGATGAGGCAGAACAGAGAATCAGTGATATAGAGGACAAACTTATAGAGAATAATGAAGCAGAAAGAGAGAGGGAGATTAAGGCAAAAGAGCAAGATTTAAGAATTAGAGAAATCAGTGACCCATTAAAAAGGAACAACATCAGAATCATAGGGGTCCCAGAAGAGGAAGAGAGAGAAATGGGGGTAGAAGGGTTATGTGAGCAAATCAATGGAAAAATTTCCTAACCTGGGGAAAGACACAGACATCAAAATTCAGGAAGCACAGAGGACCCCCATTAGATTGAGCAAAAAACGACCATCAACAAGACATATCATAGTCAAATTCACAAAATATTCAGGCAAGGAGAGAATCATGAAAGCAGCAAGGGAAAAAAAGTCCCTAACCTACAAGGGAAGACAGATCAGGTTTGCAGCAGACCTATCCACAGAAACTTGGCAGGCAAGAAAGGAGTGGCAGGATATATTCAATGTACTGAATCAGAAAAATATGCAGCCAAGAATTCTTTATCCAGCAAGCCTGTCATTTAAAATAGAAGGAGATGGGGCACCTGGGTGGCGCAGGTGGTTAAGCGGCCGACTTCAGCCAGGTCACGATCTCGCGGTCTGTGAGTTCGAGCCCCGCGTCAGGCTCTGGGCTGATGGCTCGGAGTCTGGAGCCTGTTTCCGATTCTGTGTCTCCCTCTCTCTCTGCCCCTCCCCCGTTCATGCTCTGTGTCTCTCTGTCCCAAAAATAAATAAACGTTGAAAAAAAAAATTTAAAATAGAAGGAGAGATAAAAAAAAGTTTCCCAGACAAACGAAAATTAAAGGAGTTTGTGACCACTAAACCAGCCCAGCAAGGAATTTTAAGGGGGACTCTCTGAGGGGAGAAAAATGAAAATAAATATATGTAAAGAGAGAAATAAATAAATAAATAAATACCAAAAGCAACAAAGATTAAAACGGCCCAGAGAACACCTCCAGAAACTCCAACTCTACAAGCACCATAATGGCAATAAATTCATATCTTTCAGTACTCACTCTAAACCTCAATGGACTCAATGCTCCAATCAAAAGACATAGGGTAACAAAATGGATAAGAAAACAAGATCCATCTATATGCTGTTTACAAGAGACACATTTTAGACCTAAAGACACCTTCAGATTGAAAATAAGGGGATAGAGAACCATCTATCATGCTAATGGTCAACAAAAGAAAGCCAGAGTAGCCATACTTATATCAGATAATCTAGATGTTAAAATAAAGACTGTATCAAGAGATGCAGAAGGGCATTACATCATAATCAAGGGGTCTATCCACCAAGAAGCCCTAACAATTGTAAACATTTATGCATCAAACATGGGAAAACCAAATATATAAATCAATTAATCACAAATATAAAGAAACTCAGCAACATAATACCATAATAGTAGGGGACTTCACCACCCCACTCACAGCAATGGACAGATCATCTAATCAAAAAATCAACAAGGAAAGAATGGCTTTGAATGACACACTGGACCAGATGGACTTAACAGATATATTCAGAACACTTCATCCTCAAGCAGCAGAATATACATTCTTCCCCAGTGCACATGGAACGTTCTCCAGAATAGACCATATACTGGGACACAAATAAGCCCTAAGTAAGTACAAAAAGATTGAGATCCTACCATGCATATATTCAGACCACAACAATATGAAACTCGAAATCAACCACAAGAAAAAAATTGGAAAGATAACAAATACTTGGAGACTGAAGAATATCCTACTAAAGAATTAATGGGCTAACCAAGCAGTTAAAGAGGAAATTAAAAAGCATATGGAAGTCAATGAAAATGATAACATCACAACCCAAAACCTCTGGGACTCACTAAAGGCGGTCATAAGAGGAAAGGTTATAGCAATCCAGCCCTTCCTAAAGAAGGAAGAAAGATCTCAGATACACAACCTAACCTTACACCTTAAGGAACTGGAAAAAGAACAGTGAATAAAACCCAAAAACAGCAGAAGACAGGAAATAATAAAGTTTAGAGCAGAAATTAATGCTATCGAAAACAAAAAACAAAAAACAAAAAAAAACAAACAAAAAAAACAGTAGAACAGATTAAGGAAACCAGAAGCTGGTTCTTTGAAAGAATTAACAAAATTGATAAACCACTAGCCAGTTTGATCAAAAAGAAAAAGGAAAGGACCCAAATAAATAAAATCAAGAATGAAGGAGGAGAGTTCACAACCAACACAGCAGATATAAAAATAATAATAAGAGAATATTATGAGCAATTATATGCCAATAAAATGGGCAATCTGGAAGAAATGGACAAATTCCTAGAAACATATACACTACCAAAACTGAAACACAAAGAAACAGAAACTTTGAACAGACCCATAACCAGGAAGGAAATCGAATTAGTAATCAAAAATCTGCCAAAAAACAAGAGTCCAGGGCCACATGGCTTTCCAGGGGAATTCTACCAAACAGTTAAGGAAGAGTTAACACCTATTCTCTTGAAGCTGTTCCAAAAAATGGAAATGGAAGGAAAACTTCCAAACTCTTTCTATGAAGCCAGCATCACCTTGATTCCAAAACCAGACAGAGACCCCACTAAAAAGGAGAACTATAGACCAATTTCCCTGATGAACATGGATGCAAAAATCCTCAACCAGATATTAGCCAACCGGCTCCAACAATACATTGAAAAAATTACTCACTATGACCAAGTGGGATTTACACCTGGGATGCGGGGCTGGTTCACTATCCACAAAACAATTAACGTGATTCATCACATCAATAAAAGAAAGGACAAGAACCATATGATCCTCTCAATAGATGCAGAGAAAGCATTTGACAAAATACAGCATCCTTTCTTGATACAAACCCTCAAGAAAGTAGGGATAGAAGGAGCATATCTCGAGATCATAAAAGCCATATATGAATGACCCAATGCTAATATCATCCTCAATGGGCAAAAACTGAGAGCTTTCCCCCTAAGGTCAGGAACAAGACAGGGATGTCCAGTCTCACCACTGTTATTCAACATAGTACTGAAAGTCTAGCCTCTGCAATCAGACAACACAAAGAAATAAAAGGCATCCAAATCAGCCAGGAGGAGGTCAAACTTTCACTCTTTGCAGAGGACATGATACTCTATATGGAAAACCCTAAAGATTCCACCAAAAAACTGCTAGAATTGATTCATGAATTCAGCAAAGTTGCAGGATATAAAATCAATGCACAGAAATCGCTTGCATTCCTATACACCAATAATGAAGCGACAGAAAGAGAAATCAAGGAGTCGATCCCATTTACAGTTGCACAAAAAAACATAAAATATCTAGAAATAAATCTAACCAAAGAGGTGAAAAATCTATACACTGAAAACTATAGAAAGCTTATGAAAGAAACTGAAGAAGACACCAAAAAATGGAAAAAGATTCCATGCTCCTGGATAGGAAGAACAAATATTGTTAAAGTGTCGATACTACCCAAAGCAATCTACATATTCAATGCGATCCCTATCAAAATAGCACCAGCATTCTTCACAGAGCTAGAACAAATAATCCTAAAATTCACATGGAACCAGAAAAGACCCCGAATAGCCAAAACTATCTTAAAAAAAAAAAAAAAGCAAGAGGCATCACAATCCCAGACTTCAAGCTGTACCACAAAGCTGTAACCATCAAGACAGTATGGTACTGGCACAAGAACAAACACTCAGATCAATGGAACAGAATACAGAACCCAGAAATGGAACCACAAACATATGGCCAACTAATCTTTGACAAAACAGGAGAGAATATCCAATGGAATAAAGACAGTCTCTTCAGCAAGTGGTGCTGGGAAAACTGGACAGTGGCATGCAGAAGAATGAACCTGGACCACTTTCTTACACCAGACACAAAAAGATACACAAAATGGATGAAACACCTTCATGTAAGACAGGAAGCCATCAAAATCCTTGAGGAGAAAGCAGGCAAAAACCTCTTTGAACTTGGCCGCAGCAACTTCTTACTCAACACGTCTCCAGAGGCAAGGGAAACAAAAGCAAAAATGAACTATTGGGACCCCATCAAAATAAAAAGCTTCTGCACAGCGAAGAAAACAATCAGCAAAACTAAAAGGCAACCAAAAGAATGGGAGAAGATATTTCCAAACAACATATCAGATAAAGGGTTAGTATCCAAAATCTACAAAGAACTTATCAAACTCAACACCCTAAAAACAAATAATCCAGTGAAGAAATGGGCAAAAGACATGAATAGACACTTCTCCAAAGAAGACATCCAGATGGCCAACCAACACACAAAAAAATGCTCCACATCACTCATCATCAGAGAAATACAAATCAAAACCACCATGAGAATACCACCTCACACCTGTCAGAATGGCTGACATTAACAACTCAGGCAACAACAGATGTTGGTGAGGATGCAGAGAAAGAGGATCTCTTTTGCATTGTTGGTGGGAATGCAAGCTGGTGCAGCCACTCTGGAAAACAGGATGGAGGTTCCTCAAAAAACTAAAAATAGAACTACCCTACGACCCAGCAATTGCACTACTAGGCATTTGTCCACGGGATACTGGTGTGCTGTTTCAAAGGGACAGATGCACACCGATGTTTATAGCAGCACTATCAACAATAGCCAAAGTATGGAAAAAGCCCAAATGTCCATCAATGGATGAATGGAAAAAGAAGAGGTGGTATATATATACAAAGGAGTATTACTCAGCAATCAAAAAGAATGAAATCTTGCCATTTGCAACTATGTGGATGAAACTGGAGGGTATTATCCTAAGTGAAATTATTCAGTCAGAGGTAGACAAAAATCATATGACTTCACTCATACGAGGACTTCAAGAGATAAAACAGATGAACATAAGGGAAGGGAAACAAAAATACTATAAAAACAGGGAGGGGAACAAAACAGAAGAGACTCATAAATATGGAGAACAAACTGAAGGTTACTGGAGGGGTTGTGGGAGGGGAGATGGGCTGAATGGGTAAGGGGCACTAAGGAATCTACTCCTGAAATCATTGTTGCACTAGATGCTAACTAATTTGGATATAAATCTAAAAAAATAAAAAAAATAAGTTTAAAAAATTTAATGTGAAATTTAAAATATTAATATATATATATATATATATATATATATATATATACACACATACCAAATTTGGAAGCACCCAAATATATAAAACAATTAATCACAAACATAAGCAATCTAATTGGTGAGAATATGGTAACTGCAGGGGACTTTGATATTCCACTTACAACAATGGACAGATCATATAGACAGAAAATCAGTAAGAAACAATGGCCTTGAATCATACACTGGACCAGATGGACTTGACAGATATATTTAGAACTTTTCATCTTAAAACAGCAGAATGCACATTCTTCTCAAATGCACAGGGAACATTCTCCAAGATAGATCACATACTGGGTCACAAAACAGCCCTCAATAAACATAAAAGAATTGAGATCATACCATGCACACTTTCAGATCACAATGCTATGAAACTTGAAATCAACCACAAGAAAAAGTTAGGGAAACCTTCAAATGCATGGAGGTTAAAGAACATCCTACTAAAGAACAAATGGGTCAACTAGGCAATTAAAGAAGAAATTTAAAAATATATGGAAACAAAAGGAAAACACAACAACCCAAACCCTTTGGGATGCAGCAAAGGCAGTCCTAAGAGGAAAATACATTGCAATCCAGGCCTATCTCAAGAAACAAGAAAAATCCCAAATGCAAAGTCTAACAGCACACCTAAAGGAACTAGAAGCAGAACAACAAAGAAACCCCAAACCCAGCCGAAATAAAATAATAAAGATCAGAGCAGAAATAAACAATATAGAATCCAAAAAAACAGTAGAACATATCAATGAAACTAAGAGGTGGTTTTGTGAAAAAATAAACAAAATTGTTAACCCCTAGCCAGACTTCTCAAAAAAGAAAAAAGAGAGGACCCCAATAGATAAAATCATGAATTAAAATGGATTTATCACAACCAATCACTCAGAAATACAAGCAATTATCAGGGAATACTATGAAAAACTATACGCCAACAAACTGGACAACCTGGAAGAAATGGACAAATTCCCAGACACCCATACACTACCAAAATTCAAACAGGAAGAAATGGAAAATTTGAACAGACCCATAACTAGTGAAGAAATTGAATCAGTTACCAAAAATCTCCCAACAAATAAGTGTCCTGGACCAGATGCTTCCCTGGGGAATTCTACCAGACATTTAAGGCAGAGATAATACCTATCCTTCTCTATCCTTCTCAAGCTGTTCCAAAAAATAGAAAGGGAAGGAAAACTTCTGGACTCATTCTGTGAAGCCAGCATTACCTTGATTTCCAAACCAGACAGAGACCCTACAAAAAAGGAGAATTACAGGCCAATATCCCTGATGAACATGGATGCAAAAATTCTCAACAAGATACTAGCAAATCAAATTTGACAGCATATGAAAAGAATTATTCACCATGATCAAGTGGGATTCATTCCTGGGATGCAGGGCTGGTTCAATATTTGCAAATCAATCAGTGTGATACATCACATTAATAAAAGAAAAGATAAGAAAGAACCATATGATCCTGTCAATCGATGCAGAAAAAGCATTCGACAAAATACAGCATCCTTTCTTAATAAAAGCCCTCAAGAAAGTCAGGATAGAAGGAACATACTTCAACGTCATAAAAGCCATATATGAAAAGCTCACAGCTAATATCATCCTCAATGGGGAAAAACTGAGAGCTTTCTCCCTGAGATCAGGAACACGACAGGGATGTCCACTCTCACCACTGTTGTTTAACATAGTGTCGGAAGTCCTAGCCTCAGCAATCAGACAACAAAATGAAATCAAAGACATCAAAATTGGCAAAGAAGAAGTCAAACTTTCGCTTTTCGTGGAGGACATGATACTCTACATGGAAAACCTGACAGACTCCACCAAAAGACTGCCAGCACTGATTTCAACAAAGTCGCAGGGTATGAAATCAATGTACAGAAATCAGTTGCATTTTTATACACCAATAATGAAGCAACAGAAAGAATTAAAGAAACTGAACCCAATTACAATTGCACCAAGAACCATAAAATACCTAGAAATAAATATGACCAAGAATGTAAAAGATCTGTATGCTGAAAATTATAGAAAGCTTATGAAGGAAACTGAAGAAGACACAAAGAAATGGAAAAACCTTCCATCCTCGTGGATAGGAAGAGGAAATACTGTTAAAATGCCACACCAAAGCAATCTACACATTCAATGCAATCCCAATCAAAATTGCACTGGCATTCTTCTCAAAGCTAGAACAAACAATTCTAAAATGTCTATGGAACCACAAAAGACCCCAAATAGACAAAGTGATATTGAAGAGCAAAACCAAAGCAGGAGGCATCACAATCCCAGACTTTAGCCTCTACTACAAAGCTGTCATCATCAAGACAGTATGGTACTGGCACAAAAACAGATACATAGACCAATGGAATAGAACAGAGAACCCAGAATTGGACCCACAAATGTATGGCCAACTAATCTTTGACAAAGTTGGAAAGAGCATCCAATGGAAAAAAGACAGTCTCTTTAGCAAAAGGTGCTGGGAGAACTGGACAGCAACATGCAGAAGAATGAAACTAGACCACTTTCTTACACCATACACAAAAATAAACTCAAAATGGATGAAAGACCTAAATGTGAGACAGGAAGCCATCAAAACCCTAGAGGAGAAAGCAGGCAACAACCTCTTTGACCTCAGCTTCAGCAATTTCTTGTCCAACACATCTACAAAGGCAAAGGAACTAAAAGAAAAAATGAACTACTGGGACCTCATCAAGATTAAAAGCTTCTGCACTGCAAAGGAAACAGTCAACAAAACTAAAAGGCAACCGGTGGAATGTGAGAAGAATTTGCAAATGACATATTGGATAAAGGGTTAGTATCCAAAATCTATAAAGAACTTACCAAACTCAACACCTGAAAAACAAATAATCCAGTGAAGAACTGGGCAGAAGACATGAATAGACACTTTTCCAAAGAAGACATTCAGATGGCCAGCAGACACATGAAAAGATGTTCACCATCACTCATCATCAGGGAAATACAAATCAAAGCCACCCTGAGATACCACCTCACACCAGTCAGAGTGGCTAAAATGAACAAATCAGGAAACTACACTTGCTGGTGAAGATGTGGAGAAACGGGAACCCTCCTGCACTGTTGGTGGGAATGCAAACTGGTGCAGTCATTCTGGAAAACAGTATGGAGGTTCCTCAAAAAAATTAAAAATAGAACTAGCCCATGACCCAGCAATAGCACTGCTAGGAATTTACCCAAGGGATACAAGAGTGCTGATGCAAGGGGCACATGTACCCCAATGTTTATAGCAGCGCTTTCAACAATAGCCAAATTATGAAAGAGTCTATAGGTCCAACTGATGAATGGATAAAGAATATGTGGTTTATATATACAATGGAATACTACTTGGCTATGAGAAAGAATGAAATCTGGCCATTTGTAGCAATGTGGATGGAACAGGAAGGTACTATGCTGAGTGAAATAAGTCAGTCAGAGAAGGACAGCTATGTTTTCACTCATATGTGGATCTTGAGAAACTTAACAGAAGACCATGGGGGAAGGGAAGGGGGAAAAATAGTTACAAACAGAGAGGGAGGGAGGCAAACCACAAGAAACTATCAAATACAGAGAACAAACTGAAGGTGGACGGTGGGGCGGGGGGGGGGGTGGCGGGGGGAGTGGGTGGGTAGAGGGAAATGGATTATGGGCATTGAGGAGGGCACTTATTGGGGTGAGCACTGGGTGTTGTATGTAAGCCAATTGGACAATAAATTATATTAAAAAATAAAATAAAATAAATAAAATGTATCATATTATCCATGCAATTGAATAATATTTGGTCATAAAAAGGAATGAAGTACTTATGCATGTTACAACACGGATGAACCTTAAAAACGTTATTCTAAGTGAAAGAAGCCGGTTATAAAAGACCACACATTATAATATCCCATTTATATGAATCATCCGGAATAGGCAAATATATAAAGGCAAAAAATAGATTAGTGATGGCTTAGGGGGGCGGGGAAGTGAAAAGGAGAGAGGGAATGGGGTTTCTTTCAGAGGAGACAAAAATATTCTAAAATTAGATTGTGGTGTTGGTTGTACATACTGTGAATATGCTAAAAACATTGAATAATACATTTTAAATGGATAAGTTGGTAAACTGTATATTATATGAATTTTTCTCAATAATGCTGTTTTTTAAATAACTAGATATTTATAGATAGTGTTATGAGCATCGGTATAGGTTGAAAAGGATAACAATAAGCTGTGAAGAGGGGAAAGCCAAGGGTGTCCCACTAAAGCAGTATTCAGGGGAAAAGTCAGTGCCTTAAATGTATTCATTAGAAAACCAAAAAGTGGAAGGAAGGAAGGAAGGAAGGAAGGAAGGAAGGAAGGAAGGAAGGAAGGAGAGAGAAAGAAAGAAAGAAAGAAAGAAAGAAAGAAAGAAAGAAAGAAGAAAAGAAAAAGAAAGGGAGGGAGGGAGGAAGGGAGGGAGGGAGGGAGGGAGGGAGGAAGGAAGGAAGGAAGGAAGGAAGGAAGGAAGGAAGGAAGGAAGGAAGGAAGGAAAGAAGGAAGGAAGGGGGGAGGGAGGGAGAGCGGGGAAGGGATGGAGAGGGAAGGAAGAGGGAGAGAAAGCAAGAAAACCAAAAAGACCAAAAATAAATTAGGTAAGCCTTCAATTCAAGAAATTAACAAACAATTGGGGCACCTGGGTGGCTCAGTAGGTTAAGCATCAGACTTCAGCTCAGGTCACGATCTCATGGTTCTTGGGTTTGGGCTCCAAGAAGGGCTCTGTGCTGACAGCTCAGAGCCTGGAGCCTGCTTCAGATTCTGTGACTCCCTCCCTCTTTGCCCCTCTCCCACTCGTTCTCTCTCTCCCTCTCTCTCTCAAAAATAAATAAACATTAAAATTTTAAAAAAAGAAATTAAAGAACAAAATACCTTCCCAAAAAAGGTAGAATAAATGAATGAATAGAAATGCAGAAATCAATAAATCAACAAATAAAACCACACAGTTAATTTTTAAATTGCTAATCAGTAATACAGGTTTTTTTCTCTTTCTTTTCTTTGAAGAAGACGGTAAGATAGGCATCAGAATATGAAGAGGTGCTCTCTTAGGACTTGCTTATTTTCTATACTCTCACTGCGACGCTCTCCCCAAACCACCTCCTCACACAACGCATCCCTCTCCCAACCATGCAAAAGCAGCATCCATCCTCTTCCACTACCATCTCCGATGACGTTCGTGGAAACCACCTCAGCCAGTGTGAAAGTTCTCCGACATCACACCATCCCCAAGGTTGTGAAAATGTACCGCCAAGAGGAGAGAGCAAAGACAGTCGGCGGGATGGTGAGGACCACTGATGAGCCCTCACTTTGAGCCCTCACTTTGAGACACCCCCGCTGAAGTTCTGAGGGCAGAACAACTGATATCAAGGTGATCTCTGGTATTGGCGTAGTGATGAACCGGCAGTTGCTGAATTTCACAACAGGATCTTACAAAAAGCACATCAACGATTACATAAAGTTAATCAAGACAAACTCAAGGAAACAAAGCCATACAGAGGACAACCTCTACAAGCAGAACTACAACAGGTAGAACTTACCTGTTCCGGACACCGTTTTAAGTTCTTTGCATGCATTCACTCATTTAATTGGCACAATATGGCAATATAAATACTACGATTCGCTCCGTTTTACAAATAAGAATCTGGGGCAGAGTGTTTAGTTTATTTGCACGACGTCACAATGCTAGTAAATGGTAGAGCCAGGACTCGAATGCAAGCCTCTAGCTCCAGAATCAGAGCTCTTAGCCACTCTAAATAACCCTGGTAATTTAAAAAGCAACAACAGATATGAATCCAAATGGCAGTAGAACACTTTACCTCAGTAAATGATTTTATGGAGAGTTTTAAAAAAGGAAAATATCAGGGCACCTGGTTGGCTCAGTCATTTGAGCATCCAACTTTGGCTTAGGTCATGGTATCATGGCTGGAGGGTTCGAGCCCCACATCAGGCTCTGTGCTGACAGCTCAGAGCCTGGAGCCTGCTTCAGATTCTGTCTCCCTCTCTCTCTGCCTGTCCCCCTCACGCACTGTACCCCCCTCTCTCAAGTACAAATAAAAACATGTAAAAAAAAAGAAAAATATCAACAAATTTGACCTATAAAATGTCATCATAATTGTTTATTGCTTTCTTTATCCACAGAAAATCAAGATTTAGACAATGAATTGATCACACCTTGAGTTCTATACATACATTTTGATTTATAGTTGTTTGTAACAGAGGCTTTTTTAAAAAATTCATGTAGGTTATCCAAAATTAAACATCAGTTTTTAAAAAGTGGAATAAAAAATGCAGTATATATAGAGATTTTGAAAAGTAAGAGCACACTAGGTAAAAATTGGTAGCAAGAAAAGTGAAACAATGTAATATGGTTAAACTTCAAAAAAAAGAATTATCAATTTTGATACATGAGTAAATAAAGTTAAACATACCAGTAATTATAGAATAAATTAGAAAGTTAGTCAAATTCTATCTCCTAAGAAAAGCACCGTGTCTGAATAGTGTTACAGACAAATTCTACAAAATTCTCAAGTAATGGGTACTGTAAATATAACCAATGGTCAGGAAACTACAGCATATGTTGGCCTGTCACCTGCTTTTTGTAAATAAAGTTTTATCAGTACACAGACACATGCAGTCATTTTGTACAAAGGCTATGGCTGCTTTACTGCTACAAAGGGAGAAGCCTGAAATACTTGCCATGTGACTCTTTCTAGAAAACTTTACCTAGAGGAAGGGAATCCAATGGTCAATAAACATATGTGCTGGCCATGAAAATGCACCACTCAGATCTTCTGCTGTGGGGGGCATAACTGATAGACATCCTGGCTGCTGTGGCCAAATCCATTGCTGTGTTCATACCGAGGCCATGATTCCCTTGAACTGCTTCAAACCAGTGACTAAGCAACTAGGCAGGGCTTCTAGGAACAGATTTCCTGCAAGGCACAGGCACGAGATTCCTCCGACAGGTGACTTCAGCTCAAGAGCTCCACATCAGCTTGGGTGAGGTGTCCTTAGAACCACAGTGTAGTCTGAGAGTCTGCCTACCTCACCCACCTTCCCTCTCCTTGGCTCTCCTCCTCCACCTCTCTCTTTTGCGGGCCTAGACCTGCATTGCGGTCTGACTACCGCGTTTGCGCTCTCCTCCTTTCTCCTCCAAAGGATTTTCCCTAATAAACCTCTTGCACATCTAATCTAGCCTTGGTTTCTGCTTCTCAGAGGACCAGAACTAGCATAGCATGTAAAAATTCCTATCCCTCATTACTCCTGCATCAGGGAAATGCAAAATAAAACAACCAACACACTACTTTCCACTCACTCAGATTGGCAAAATTTTCTAAATTAGATCCTATCAATTATTGGTGACTGTGGAGAAATGGATTTTCTCATACTCTTCTGGAAGTAAACCGGTTCGGCCACGTAAGAAAGCAACTCGAGAAGTGAGTGCACATGTTAACCCAGCCATTCTGCATCTCCATAGCTGTCCTAGAGAAATACTTGAAATATTTACAATAAGCATACATAAGGTGTTTCATTGCAACATTGCTGGTAATCATGAAAAACTGGGAATATCCAATGGTATGATTATACAAGTTATGAAATGTCTATGTAATGAGATACCCTGCAGGACACCATGAGAAGAGAGATACATCTATATGTATTGAGAGATCTACAGCACATCCTATTAAGTGATAAAAGTAAGATGTAGAGTAATACATACTATGTAATACCATTTATGTTTACGATACACTAAAATCTCTCTCTCTCTCTCTCTCTCTCTCTCTCTCTCTCTCTCATACACACACACACATTTGCAAATTGGTATCAGTGATCATATTTAGTTAGAGGAATAGAACTAGGGTGGTAATGGAAATTTTACTTTACTTGATATTTTTCTAATCTTCACAAGAAGATTTTCATGGAAAAATATATGTGTTTTCTTTAATTCAAGTGATAGCAATTCTTCTTTCTCTCTATGGAGTGCTGGGCAATCCCTGAGGCTTCATAAGCACTGCGTGTAATGGCATATATTACATATGCAGGATCTAGAAACTCGTCCAAAGGTCAAGGGTGCAAAGAAATCACATTATCTAAGAGTTCTGTGTCTACTAATTCAACACAAAAACACTGCATGGTTATCAAAGAAGAATCCCTAGAACTCCTACTTCCAACAAACTTTATAAAAGAGAGCACTTACTCAAGACAACTAGATAGGTGGATAGATAGACATGTAAAAGACAGATAAGAAGAAACACATATAGTCAATAATTATCTAGATAAATCAAAATATACATTACACTATTGTTTGTAATTTGTAGTCCTTGTGACCCAGACTAAGCATCAGATAGAAAAACCTGACAGGTCAGGATCTGTAAGACCCACTGGCTGTCATTCTTTGAATGTGGCAAATGCTTCTGTCCTTGAGACTCAAAACTAGACAAAGTATTTTGTGAAGAATAAACCGGGAACCACAGAACGCTACCCAGACTGTATGCTGGTTCTTTTTCTACTTAAGCAGCCTTACTTTCATGAGACTCATTTACTGGAGATGAGATCATCTATTTATCTGCCCACAGTTCTCCATCTGCCCCTATTATCTCTCCAGTGAAACCTTTTAATACTACATGAGCGGGACATCAATTCCTAATAGCAACAAGAGCACATTTTAGCTTCCTCTGTAAAAACATCAATAACTCTAATAGTTAACTTCTTGTCACCCTTAGCCCTCTCTTCCATATTAGGCCACAGAGTAAACTGTGGAGCAGGATTGAAAACCATGTAAGCAACAATGTTTTCTTAGTGATTGGGGTTTTATGACTGTTGATAGCAAACTAAGAGATCCTTGGTTGTTATGAATTGATCTGAACCCCAGGAGTTGGAAACTCAAGGTTCTGTAGGAGCCTTGTAGGGTCTATAAAGACTAGTGAGTCACTTCAGGCTGGCAGTGACTTCTAGGAGCGAAGTTGGCTCATAATCTTGTCCCTTTACCCACTCCCACCCTGCCTAGTCAGGAAATGCCTGTGCCACTGGAATCCCAATGCGCAGTGTCCTTGGCCTAAAGTCAACTACAGTATAGAGAAAGAATATCAGCAGAAAGATATGCTCACCCAGTATACCCTGTACCAAGGCAAGGTTCACTCATGCCTCCTAGCATTTTGTCCTATTCTAACTGTACCTTGGAATTCCTGTCCCTACCAGGGGTATGCCTACCCCTGCCAGCGAGACTTGGCATTCCTCCTTCAACTTGTGCAAACACAATTTTATTATTGCTAATGCATCAGTTAGTCTATTTTATTTATAACACAATAATGACCAACATCTGTTGAGCTCCTACCATAGGCTAGGCACTTTCCACCAGTGTTCTTACATAACCCTCACAACCACCCCAAAAGACAGGCATTACTTTTGGTCCCACTTTACTGCTGAGGATAAGAAAGATAGTTTACCCAGGGGCGCCTCGGTGGCTAAGTCAGTTAAGCATTCGACTCTTGGTTTTGGCTCAGGTCATGATCTCATGGTTTCATGAGTTCGAGCCCTGTATCAGGCTCCGTGCTGACAGTTCAGAGCCTGCTTGGGATTCTCTGTCTCCCTCTCTCTCTGCCCTTCCCCAACTCACACTGTCTCTGTCTCTCTCAAAATAAATAAATAAACTTAAAAAAAAAAAAGGAAAGAAAAGAAAGAAAGATACTTTACCCAAGAACAGCTTGAAAGTGGTGAATCAGAACTCAGAGTTGGATCTCTCTGATTTCAAAGTCCAAGCCCTTAACCACTATATAGTAGGGTCTCCAATTGTGTTAGTACCCCAGGCTGGTCATCAAATAACATTTAAGATTGTTTCTGACAGATCCAATTTCATAGAGACTACATCATTTTTTAAAAATGTTTTTATGTCTATTTATTCTTGAGAGAGGGAGACAGACAGAGTGCAAGCAGGGGAGGGGCAGGGAGAGAGGGAGACACAGAATCTGAAACAGGCTCCAGGCTCTGAGCTGTCAGCACAGAGCCCGACCTGGGGCTTGGACTCGAGAACAGCAAGACCGTGAAGGTGAGGATATATAAAAATTCTTTGTGAGATGCAAAAACGTAGTTATGAAAATTATCAAAAGATAATCCAGTAAAGGCTGAGACACAGGGGAAATCTGTTGAGCAGAGGCAACTTGGGGGTATATTTCCATTGCTTTGCTTCTATCTCATTGGGTTATGGTGTGTGTGTCTGTCTCCTCTGCCAGACTGTGAGCACCTGATATATAATATCTTCCTGATAGTTGAATCTTTGCTGCGTCTGTGATGAGACAGAGCAGAGCTTCAATTAATCTTTCTGGAGTGAACAAATGTATGCATGAACGTATACTAATTTAAGCCATTCTGTAGTCTCAGGGGTGCCTGGGTGGCTTAGTCGGTTAAGCGTCTGACTTTGGCTCAGGTCATGACCTCACGGTTTGTGAGTTCGAGCTCTGCGTCGGGCTCTGTGCTGACAGCTCACAGCCTGAAGCCTGCTTCGGATTCTGTGTCTCCTGTCTCTGCTCCTCCCCAGCTCATGTTCTGTCTCTCTCTCAAAAATAAATAAGCATTTAAAAAAATTAAAAATGGGCAAAAGATCTGAACAGACACCTCACCGAGAAAAGATATACAGATGGCAAATAAATATACGAAAAGATGCCCCACGTAACATTTCAACTTGTGCCAAATTAGGGAATTACAAATCAAAACAACACTGAGATACCACCATACACCTATGAGAGTAACCAAAATCTGGAATACTAACAACACTAAATGCTGGCAAGATGCTGGCAAGGACGCGGAGTAGGAGGAGCTCATTCATTGCTGGTTGGGATACAAAATGGTACAGCTCCTTTGGAAGACAGATTGGCAGTTTCTTACAAAACTAAATATGCTCTCACCACATGAGCCAGCAACCATGATTCTTAGCATTTACCCATGAAAACACGTCCACATGAAAACCTGCACACAGATGTTTATAGCACCGTTATTCATAACTGCTAAAACTTGGAGCAACCAAGATGTTTTATGAGTAGGTGAATGAATGAATAAACAAACTTTGGTAATCCAGACAATGCAATATTATTCAGTGCTAAAAAGAAATAAGCCTACCCAGCCATCAAAAGACACAGAACAATCTTAAATGTATATTTCTAAGTGAAAAAAGTCAGTCTGAAAAGGTTACATACTGTATGACTCCAACTATAGGACATTCTGGAAGAAGCAAACCTACGGAGACAGTAAAAAAAAAAAAACAAAAACAGATCAATGGTTTTCAGGGTTTGAGGGGAGGGAGGGATGAGTAGGTAGAACACAGAAGATTTGTAGGGCAATGAAACTACACTGTATGCTGCTATAATGATAGGTACATGTCATTATGCATTTGTCAAAACTTCACAGAATGCACAAAAGCAAGAGAGAACCCTAATGTAAACTACAGACTTTGGGTGATAATGGTATGTCAAGGTAGTTTCATTGACTGTGACAAATGTACCACTCTGGAATGAGATTTTGATAGTGGGGGAGGCTAGAGGTGGGGAGGAGGGGAGGAGAGAGTATGTGAGAAATCTCTATACCTTTTTCACTCAGTTTTGCTGTGAACCTAAAACTTCTCTAAAACGTAAAGTCTATTTAAAAAAAAAAAAAACATCCTGTTCATTCAAAATGGATTTTGTTTTGTTTATTCTATCCTAGTCATGGATTAAATGTATTTTCTCCCTAAGGATTCATAATCCTCTCCAGTGTCCAAACCACTCAATTTACTTCAGCTAAATGCAATGAATAAAAGCAGTTCCAGAAAGGGAATCTGAATCACTGAGACGAGTAACGTTCAGTGCATGTACCTGAGCCGGTCCACGTAGCAAGATTAAGTCACAGGTCACATCTATTAGGCAGCCGCAGGGCAAACAGGCTCTTGTCCCTTCAAATACAATAACGTCCAATATTATTTAGTCAACCTCTCAGGGCTCTCTGGAAATGGCCAAGTCCTTCCTCTACTCTTCTTACTAACCACATGTTTTGGAAAAGTACCATTAGGGTGCAACCAGCACTGACATTTTCCAAATAAAACATTTATTTCTGAAAATATAAATTGCCTTATTTTTCTGTTGTAAGCACCGGTTTTGTTGGCAAATGGAAATATGAGTTCAATTATTGTGGCAAGGCGGTTGGAGCGCCTGTGGGTTTTTGTCGTATTTCCACAGGCTGACGGCCACGGCGATGGCTTTCCCACCGAGCAGAAGTCCTGGCAACTGATGCCTCCTGATCGACTTCTTGGCAACAGGACATGGGCCCAGGATGCAGATGTGCTACTTTAATTTCCTTGAAAACTCATCTCTTTCTCCACAGAAATACAAATCCATTGGGATTATAGTATTTCTGCTGTGTTTTTATTACCACAGGTTTGGTAAATGGTTATGTTTCACAATATTATCCTCTGTGTATCACAGAGGGTGTCTCAATCATCCATTGCTACATAGCAAACCACTCCCCCCCAAAATCAGTGGCTTAAAACAATACTAATTTATTATTTCTCATGATTATATGGGTTGTCTGGGCAGTCCTCCCACGCATTACTGGCATCCCCCATATAGTTGCATTCAGAGGAAAATCTGGCTCAGGGTTGGGCTCAACCAGAACACTGGGATGGTTATGCCTCTCTCTCTGCGTGATCTTAGGATCTCTCTCAAAGACCAGCCAGACCTGGTCTTTCTTGCACACCTGTGTTGCACGAGGGCCAGTCCCAGTGTACAAGTGCTCATCAAACCTCTGCTTTCATCACACCTGCTGATGTCCCATTGTCCAAAGCAAGTCATATGGCCAAGCCCAGAGTCACTGTGAAGTAGGGAAGGGTTGTACAAGAGTAGCAATACCGGGACGTGTGATCCATTGGTGTCCATCCATGTAACGGTCTACCCAGAAGGAGGAAAACATAACTATAACTGTCTGGTTGAAGTGATTTAGTTTCAGAACAAAGGTATTAAATATGAAAACATAACTGTTGGGCATATAAGGGCCTAATACCAATAATAACTAGTATATAAACTGACAGTTATGATATGCCAGGCATTGGACTGAACATTTCATACTTATTACTCCCCTTAGCCCTCATACCAGCTGTCCAAGATGGGTACCATTAGAAATCCTCATTTTGTAGATGACAGAACCAACGCCCAGATACGGAAGCCCACGGGAAAAC
Source organism: Lynx rufus (assembly GCF_022079265.1). Classification (NCBI taxonomy): domain Eukaryota; kingdom Metazoa; phylum Chordata; class Mammalia; order Carnivora; family Felidae; genus Lynx; species Lynx rufus. The sequence continues at coordinate 9,497,945 of NW_025814878.1, forward strand.
GTAGGGTTCGGGTGAAAGTCCAGTGAACACAACTCCAAAGTTCATGCTCTTAGTCCTCATGTTATCGTACTTCTAAACAAGTGGCATAGAGGTCCCCACTGTAGTAGCAGGTCTTTAAAAATTAACCTTTAGGGGCGCCTGGGTGGCTCAGTCGGTTAAGCGTCCGACTTCAGCTCAGGTCACCATCTCGCGGTCTGTGAGTTCGAGCCCCGCGTCGGGCTCTGGGCCGATGGCTCAGAGCCTGGAGCCTGCTTCCGATTCTGTGTCTCCCTCTCTCTCTGCCTCTCCCCCATTCATGCTCTGTCTCTCTCTGTCTCAAAAATAAATAAACGTTAAAAAAAATTTTTTTAAATAAAAAAAATAAAAATTAACCTTTACCATTAAACTGAGGGCAATCATCCTGGTTCCCAAACTAGCGAGTCAGAATCTCCTGCTGTGAACACAGCTCTCTGCTGAGCAGACTTCTTTCCTCCTCGTCCAATTCACCCAGACTTCTGGCTAACACACATGCACGGATACAGGTCCCTCTCATACAGGACGGAGGACGACCTGTCCAGGCACCCCCTCTTCGGGGCCTGGCAGTGGGCTCCTCTGTGGAGGAGGAGGAATAGGACGGAAGGAAACGCACCAAGCAGACCACCCAGCAGCGTGATCTGACACCAGACTTAACCTTAACCTCCCTTAGACCATTTCTTCAGCTTCAAAACAATTTTTTTTTTACATTTATTTTGGAGACACAGAGAGAGAGAGACCGAGCACAAGTGGGAGAGGGGCAGAGAGAGAGAGGGAGACACAGAATCCGAAGCAGGTTCCAGGCTCTGAGCTGTCAGCACAGAGCCCGATGCGGGACTTGAACCCACAAACCGTGAGATCGTGACCTGAGCTGAGGTCGGACGCCCAACCGACTGAGCCACCGGGCACCCCACGTTTCTTCAGCTTTAAAAAGAGGCTAATAACAGTGTCTGCCTCAAGAGCCTAGGAGAAGATTAAATTAGATAAAGCTTACAAGGAGCTCCACTGCAGTCTCTGGTAAATAAAATAAATGGTAACTATTATTATTAAGATTAAGGGCTTTTCAGAACTTCTTTGGAAGCTGTCTTTTCCTTGCCAGTCATATATTCTGTGAGAAGCATCCCAGGGGCTTCCTCCAGTGGAGGAACTTTCTGAGGACAATCAGCAGAGCCACGTAGACTGTATGTTAGCTTACTTATAAGAAATAATCAAGGAAAAGTTTTAAAGAAGCCACTTGACTTGGCCAGGGGGAAAAAAAGGCAACGTGGTTCTCAAAACTATGTGAACCGTGTTTCCCAAAGTCATCTATTATATATCCCGTCCGTTTCTATGTCAGCTCAACCTCTGTACTGAGGGTAATGAAATCAAATTGCATGGGTGAAGAATCACGTTGAAATGTGTTCTTTTAAATCTAACGTTTTACTTAATTTTATGTATACTCGCTAAAAGAAGAAAAATTCAAACACAAACACTGAGCTAAGAGTCTAATGAGTCCTTAAAAGAGGCATAAACACTTTGTAGGGGTTTTTTTTCCCATGTATTTTACAAGTTTAGCATTCCTCACATTGCAACAACCGTGAACAACTAAAGTTCCACATGGATGACAGGTCATTGAGTCAAGGTCACAAAATGGGGAAGTATTTTATAATTACTTACAAACTCTTCTGGTCCCTTTAAATACTATCACAAGCAAAAGGAAACCATGAAAGATATGAAACCAAAATAAAGCCCACAAGATAATCTTCACAATTCCCTGTTGCTTATAGATATCAGGGTCCTCTAAAGAGCTGAGGGTGGCTTAGCAAACTTTTAAGTAAATATCCATTCAAACGTCTCTTCTTCTAAAACATGAAAATTCCAGTCTTCTTGATGACGCCTGTTTTGAGTACTCTTTTCCACTTTCAGTCACCTTGAACAAATAATGAAAGCAGTAGGGACAGGAGGAAAAGCGAGAGCTGAGTCTGCCAGAACTGGGTGCAAATCCCACATTCTTCCACCTGTTCATTTAACGACCAACAGCAAGTCCCTTTTAATCACTTTAACCCTTTTCCCCCTCATCTGCAAAAATGAGAATTCTAATTCTTCCTTTAAGAATTCATCTGGGGATGGGGTGCCTGCGTGGCTCAGTCAGTTAAGCATCTGACTTTGACTCAGGTCATGATCTGTGGTTTGTGAGTTTGAGCCCCGCGTCGGGCTCTGTCACGGAGCCTGGAGCCTGCTTCAGATTCTGTGTCTCCCTCTCTTTCTCTGCCCCTCCCCCGCTAGTGCTCTGTCTCTCTCTCTCTCAAAAATAAATAAACATTTTAGAAAAAAAGAATTAATGTGAGGATTAGATGAGTCATCACAGATGAAAATGCTTGGTACACCATTTGGCACAGAATAGGCATTTGTTAAATGTTTATTCTGTTCTGCTTTCTCAGTAGGCTTTTCTTTCTTAACACCAATTACCTTCAAACCTACAGCAAATTAGGAGAAAAGTCCTTATTAAAAGCCTTAGTCATTGGCAAATATAAGCTTTTACCTAAAAGCGCTACATTAAGGGATTAAATTCTTTGCAAACCTTAACAGAAAAATTAACAATCACCTTCCAAACATGGGGCAGGTGAACTAATCGTACAGTTCACATTCAATACATACCATCATAATTTGAGAATGAATCATTAGATTTTACGCCTATGTACATAACCAGGAACTGAATTGAAGCCAACTAATTTTTTAAGGAGTACAATAGTTGATGCACAAGTGTATTTGCTGCTAAGATGGCCTTGTGGGCTTAATCCGTCCTCTACAAACAAACAAACAAAAAATCACAAGATCCCAATTATCCACTCTCTCAATTTTTCCAGGTAGGGGTCAGTTAGGTCATTAGCACACCGAGCTACCCCAACGCTCTATGGAAGGAGAGACAGCTACCGGAAGGACTGGAACCCATTCTCCTGATTCCCTGGCCACTGCACACTGTCACATCACTAAGTCCCTCCCTGAGCAGACTTAAATCATTTTTGTTAATCCAGAGGCAGGAGAGGGAACAATATAGTAGAGTGGATATCGTGGATTAGCACTCAACATCCACTTCTCCCTTCTTATAGTATTTTTTTTTCAAACTGCCATTGCCATCCATTAGTTGGTCATGAAGTCAACTTAGGGGGTCAAGACGGGCATTTCTTCATGAAGTGGCATAGCCTACAGGAGTACAGAATTGCACAGCAGAGACTAGAATAGAATCTGTCAGGGCATCCCATTGTCTTGTGAATCTTTTATTTCAGGCAGACATGACTGTGACTCTGTGTGTGTGTGTGTGTGTGTGTGTGTGTGTGTGTGTTGAATTTTAGAGTAAAGTTTATCATAAAGTTTGAAAAACATTGTTGCAGTATGCCTTTCTGCACTTCTGATATTGGGAAGCCAAATACTGTGTTTCCCAGAATCCCTTCAGGAAAGATTCCAGATATAATTTGGGTTTTGCCAGTTAGATGCCCAAATGTGAGATCTGGAAGATGACAGTAGTCACACCTCTACTGCTACAGCTACTCCTTTTGGCAAGCAGAAGAAACACTCTTGGTTTTCTGCGTCTTCATTAGCAGAGAGTCACAAGGTGCCTGGATTCTGAGAGATGAGGCACAAGGCGCCCATTTCCTTCTGGCCCAGGTGGCAGCAGGAAATGGAGCGAGCAGCAGGAGAGGAGGCACCGTAAAAGTGGTAGCTTCCAGATCTTGGTAGTATCAATGAGATTCTGGATCCTCTGGCTTTCTGACTACGGAAGTAGCAGCAGCTTTTGGTAGTCTCATTCTGTGGCGTACCTTTGGGAATTGCTAAGGAAAATTCAACTTCAAGTCTATTCTTCAGCCCTCACATGATTCTGCAAGCCACTTAATACCCTCTAATAAATCCTTTCTTGGTTAAGCTACTTGGAGTAGTGTCCATTCTGTACTCTGCACTGTTAAAACTAAGAGGAAATGGAAATATAGAATAAAATCTTTTGGTACTCAACACTCTACTGGAACCTAGTTATGAATCGCTATAGAGAATTCTGAAGAGAAGGAGATAACCAAGTAATTTAAGTCATTGATATTTGGGGGCTTTTTTGTTGTTGTTCTAGTTTTTGTGGATCCTATACCACCAAGTGATCAACAAACACGTATTCATTGATAAAACAACATGATGGAAAACATCAAATGGCTTCACAGTTTCATAACTAGCTACAAGAAGAATGAATTAATCTGTCAGAAAGACCTAAGACCCTACAAAAGGGTCCTGGAAAGACCCTGAGATGGGAATTTGGAGGCAGAAGTTTTGTTGAATTGCAGTTAGAACAAAACCTGTAGGAAAGTAAGAAAGCAGACTGGGCAGAGGAAGCAGTTGAAGTATAATGCACTCGCAACAGAGGATTTGGCTGGTCTTACGGGCTGGTGTAGTTCTGAATATGACATGACCGTTCAGAGTGGTCTTGAATTGAGGAAAGAAGGCCAGGTCTTTGTACTCCCACACTGACCAGTCACTAGATACAAACTGCCTTTGGGAAAAGTCTGTGACCCAGGATGAGGTCACTCCCTTCAGCCAAGGGCAAGTCCTTGCAAGGAACTCAGCTATAGATTGTCAAGAGCCAACAGCTCTGGGCAGCTGAAGGAGTGCTTCAGTCCTAAAGGGAGGACCTGGATGGTGAATCACAGCATCTGCTCAGCACTCAGAGAAGTCTGAGTGAGTAAAAGATAATGGGGTATAAGCTGCTGTGATGTTAATGTGGAAGGAAAGTGTAGATAGATAAGAGAGAAGACAGGAGGTAGAGCAGACAGGGCTTTGTGATTTATCCGATATGGGAGGAGGGAGAGGAACAAGTCAGAGTTCCCTCCCCAAACTCTGTCTTGGACATTTGAGCAGATGTCAGGCCATTGGCTGGGGCAGGGAGCCAAAAAGAGAAAAAGGCTATTGGCGAGAAGATGATGGAGTCAGAAGTTATAAATTCAACATTGCAAAAAAATAAACTAATTAAAATAAATTTTTAAAAATGGGGCATCTGGGTGGCTCAGTCGGCTGAACATCTGACTCTTGATTTCAGCTCAGGTCATGATCCCAAAGTCGTGGGATCAAGCCCTGCATTTGGTTCCTCAGGGAGCAGACAGCCTACTTAAGATCCTCCCTCTCTCTCTCTTTTTCTCTCTCCACCCACCCCTCTCTTCCATTCTTTCTCTCTATAGATAGATAGATAGATAGATAGATAAAATTCAACATTGCATATGCTGAGTTTAAGATTCCTATTGGATATAACAACATTCATTGAGCACTTGTGACATCCATGTCCTAAGCTGCAAACCTTATATACATTGACTCATTGAATCTTTATATAAAGACTCTGTGAGGAAACTAGTCTTATTATTCCTATTTTAGTCCTGAAGCACATGGGTTTTCAAAGTGGTTAATCAAACAGCCCAAGTCACTCAGCAGAGCTTATATTTGAACCCAAGTCTGTTTTGCTCAATTCCTACAGGTGTCCTCTCCACACCATCCGGCACCAGCGAGATCAGGACAGGAGTCTGATCTAGAGAGACAACGGTTGACATCATCATTGCATAGATGGTAATTAAAGCCACAAGAATAGATGGAACTAGTTAGCAATATTTACAATAACAATGTTGTTCGCTAACATGCATTGCGTACTCCCCACATGCCAGGATATTTTCTAAATGCTCTACATTATTTAATCCTTACAGTAATCTTGTAAAATGGGGCATGATTTCCCCATCTTCAGTCCACAAACTGAGTGATTTAAACAACATATTGTCTCACAGTTCTGGAGGCCAGACGTCTGAGACACCAGCTGAAGCAGTAGAAACAGAGACAGAGGGAAGTTGAGTCCTCATGACATCAAAGGAAACCAGCAAGCATAGGACCAGTAAGAGAACCCGGCCATGAGAGCCACCCTGTACCGTGCACCTGGCACTCCAATTGTTGGACTATCAACCACATTCTGGTTTCTGTGATGTATAACTGTTCCTCACTGACCTCCGACTGGGAGGTCAAGATTCACACCAACACTCATATCCACACTCATCCTTACATTAGCCTCTGATTTCACTTTTGTTTCCTATAACCTTAAAATAATCTGACTCAAGAACCCAGAGAGGCTGGAGTGGGGGGGGGGGAGGGGGGAAATGAGCTGAATGTCACATCAGGGAAGCTAATGGAAAAGAATAATTCAAGAAGGAAATGGTCAATTGTATCAAATGTTACAGAAAGATCTAGTAAGATGAACACTTCAAAACTAATAGAGGTTTGGGGCACCTGGGTGGCTTGGCCCATTAAGTGTCTGACTCCTGATTTTTGCTCAGGTCACGATCTCAGGGTCATGGGATCAAGCCCCATGTCAGGTCTATGATGACAGTGCAAAACCTGCTTGAGATTCTCTCTCTCTCTCTGCCCCCCCTCCACTCAGTCTTGCTCTCTCTCTAAATGAAGAGATTAATTGATTAATTTAGAAAAACTAACAGAGGTTTGCTAACAAAAATGTGAGAACCGGGTGAGTGGAGACCGAAGCCAGGTTGCCGCGGAAGATGGTGTGAAGAGGTGGTGAGACCAGAAAGACAGAGGGAAATAAGGCCCTACGGAGAAGTTGTTGGGGAGTAGAGGGACTGATTTAAGATGAACATATTTAAATGCTGAGGGAAAGAAGCCACAAAGGAAAATGAGGTTGAAAACGCTTTCGAGACAGAGGACAATTGATAGGATGAAGTTAGTGAGGACACAAGCGGCCAGGCGGAGGAAATAACCCGAGGCAAGAAGAGGGAAGGGGGCCACGATATATGCACACATATCAGGCTATTTTAGGGTCTGATATTGAAGATATGTCCTGTAATGGCTTCTACTTTGTGGGTGAAAGAGGAGACAAGATTATCTGCTGACAGTGGAGAAAGAAGACAGGTTAAGAGCCTTGAGGAAGAGTAGAATATTTGCAACAGTCATTTTGGAAAATGGCAGCGAGCTCAAACTGGGGAACTGGGAAGGATTACCAGTTAACCCAGAGGGCTCAGGTGAGAATTTGCCAGGCCACCTGTGATTTCCTCCAGTCTCATCCAGTGGGGCAGGAAAAGCAGCAGAAACATTGTTAGTTGGGACTAATTCAAATCTGAGGGATGAGGGGCAAGGGCACAAGGAATTGAAGGTGTTGGGAAAAGAATGACCATAAAAAGGAACCAGAGTATCTAGGCTGACCCCAGATGGCAAGGCTAGCAGGGAGAAAATATGAGAACCAAGGAAAGCCAAAGAGCACTTACGTGGGGTAAAAGATAGAGGTCTGAAATGATAAGAGTTTATGGAGATTGTAAGATTTTAGAGGTGGAGAAGTTGCAGGTGATTAGAAGATCCTAAATTTGACCAAGGGTCATAGATGTGTGCCGTGTGCCTGTCCAGCTTTCCTTCTGTCATTACATGAGGTTTTGGTTGAACAGATCACCTTGGAACCTCACCCCACCCCACCTCACTGCAGGCCAGTTGGATGCATGGGATGCAGGCCAGTGAGTTCATCCCTTGGCCACAATGCTTGGTTCGGAAGGAGTGCGTGGCCAAGAAGACATGATCAGACTCTTCTTCCCTGATACTCCTTCCATGAGTTTTGGAGGCAGAGAGTGTCTCATTTTCTCAGCTCATGAGTTGAAAAGACCATGTAGCTGCTGGTTATCATCTTTGCTGACAGCATGGAGAAACCCATCACCAGAAGGAGGAAGGGAGACCAACATGCAAAGACAAGCAAATCAAGGAGAAAAGGAAGATGGGTAGAAGCAAAAAGAATCCAAATAACAATCTTAAATCCCTGCGTCTAGCCGTGCTGAAGCTAGTCTACTCCTGAATCTTTCAAATGAGTACCCCCCCCCCAAATTCTCTTTGACTTACAGGAGTTTCAATTGGATTGCTATAAACTGCAATCTAAGGTTTAAGTAGCTGAAACAAAAGAAGGTGAAAGTATGAAGGTCAAGAAGGCCAAGAAACTAAAGATAAAACGTTGTATGAATTTTCCTTATGGGCACTAAAGTCACCCGAGAAGAAGGCAGCACTTAATGTGGCTGGAGAAGACACCTATGAACCATCTTTTTTTTTAATATTTATTTATTTTTGAGAGAGAGAGAGAGAGAGAGAGAAGACAGGTTAAGGGCAGAGACAGAGGGGGACTGAGGATCCAAAACAGATCACAGAGCTCAATGTGGGGCTTGAACCTACGAACCGTGAGATCATGACCTGAGTCGAAGTTGGATGCTCAAGTGACTGAGCCACCCAGGAGCCCCACTATGAACCATCTTTAGTAGGAAGACATACAGGATGTTAACAGGTAACTGCAATGAGGACCAAGAGAAAAGTTATATTCAGTTAGCAAGGAGCCTCAAATGAGCAATGATTTTTATACGAAGACACGGGCGTAACAGTGTGGAGGCAGCATAGAGGAGAGGGAAGCATACAGACCCCACTTACTGAGGAGAAGCTAAGTGGGGTTGTACAATAATGTGGATAAAATCACTATTGCATAGAGTGGGCAAGAGCCTTCCCGATCAAAGGTTATGTAGCCATGAAATGCTTCCCAGTGAAAATTAAACTCCACATCCAAGTCCTAAGTGTTATTACAATATAAATAATATAGACATTCTTTAACCACTTTCCAGCCCACCACCCCTTGACCTTGAATCACCCTCTGTTCATCTGTAAGACAGACAGACTATAAGGTAGAACTGATTGGGTTTAATTGTTTTTTTTTTTCCTAATGGAGATATTTTATGCATGCATTTAAATGTCCCAGACAATGACCAGAATAATCATCTCAAAGGCAATTATCACTCAAGTGTATTTGGTAGAAGAGTTAGTGTTAAATATTTTAAAACCCTATTTAGAAAATCTCATCAACATAACACGTTTTATTGGCCAACATAAAATATACATGGATATTATAGAAGAACAAAATCTAACACAAAAATGTGAGGTTGGTCTGCCAGCTCTAGAATGAATGCCATGGAGGGAAAGCCTACAACCAACTGGCATTTCAACAAGGAGGAAATGGCCTTATTAAGGGATTTCAGTTTGTCTAAATGACAAATAGTTAATGTGCATATGGACCATCTACATAGATAGAACTTATTTTTCTTATGTCACGAAATGGAGAAATATTTTTATGAATTTATGCTTTTAAAGTGACGTCGAATAGTGTTGAAAATAACTTCACAGAGAAGATAAACGAAGTTCGTTAAAGACTGTATTTGGAAAATGAGAACAGAGATATAAAACAGGGGTATAAAAACAACCTCTCCATCTCTGAACACCCCCCACCTTTCTATGGCATGGCTGAAGCAAAGCCACTCAGCAATTCAGTCCTCCAGAGACCCAGACAGTAAGGTTGCCTCCTTCGGTCTGAGTGCGTATGGGTCCGGAACAGCAGCCACTGTCTCTACGGAGCATGTGAGGGGATCTTCAGAGATGACTTCTGCGGGGAAAATACAATTCTGCCTCTCCAGCCTGTTGCAGACCTAGCTCATGTCCTCAGTCAGGGCTGCGAAGGTGTGTTTATTCAGTTGCAAAAGGTACTTTATACTATCCTTGCACACAAGGGAGAAAGCCAGGCGACCATGACCCATCTCCCAGAGGACATCCTTGCTTCCTCTTCCTCTGTGTGATCTGTCATCAGTAAGTGTCCAACTCATTTCCTTTCCTCTAGAATTTGCTTTTTCTCTCTTTTTCTAAAATTTATTTATTTTGAGAGTAAGAGAGCATGCATACGCATGAGCCAGGGAGAGGGAGAGAGAGGGAGGGAGAGCAAGAATCCCAAGCAGGCTCCTTGCTGTCAGCGCAGAGCCTGACTTGGGGCTCGATCTCAGGAACTGTGAGATCATGGCCTGAGCCAAACTCAAGAGTCAGAGGCTTAACCAACTAAGCTACCCATGTGCCCCGCAGAATATGCTTTTTCTCTTAATGTTCGGATGTAATCTGTTTTTCCCCTCTCCTTTAATTAGACACCAACACTTTTTTCAGAAACTGTTTAGAAAATTACATATGGCAAAAATAAGGTAATCGACCAAAAAAGTAAAAGTTTCTCTCAATAAAGTTAAGAATATGGCTTCCTGAAAAATATCTGTGAAATACAAATTTAAAAAGAAGGCAGAAAATGACAGAAAGTCATAATAAAATCCCAATCTGAAAAAAGTACCCCTGCTGTCAGTGCATCTGATAAACTGGTGAATAAAACTGTACAGGATTTCATGTGACAGGTTTCACATTAAAGGTTTGACTTTTCAAGGACTGAGATCAACCCTGCTCCAACATGAAAAATTGCCACCAAATGTGATCTGGCAGCCACATTTAAAACAGGTAAATTTCTTACAGGACCTCAGACCCTGTGTATGTTTTACCAAATAATTTGGTATACTGCCTTTTAAAGAAATCATATGGGTAACATTCATAAATCTGTTACTTTGGGGGCTTCAATTCTTGATTCTATGAATGTCTGCCTTTCTTTATGGGGGCAATTTTCACCAGGATCACAGGAATTCAGGAGAAACGGGAGGAGTGTGATGTAACAGAGAAGGTACAGCCTTTGACCCAGAGCCAGCATGGTAAGACTTCTGGTTCAATTGCTAACCAATTGCAATCTTGGGTAGGTAACACCCTCTCTGAGCCCCAGAGAGGTTGTAAAATCAAACACTAAACCTTCTCCACATGGCTATTATGAGAATTAAATTGGGTAGGAAAGCCCCCAAGTCATAAAAGGAATCCCATAAATGTAAATTCCCTACCACCATTGCCCATTCTAGGTTTACAATCTACTGGAACTCTTCTGGGTCCCAAAGTGCTAGCAAATAAAAAAAATAGGTGTTTTTAGCGTCAGACATTTCCCTACAGCTGGCACCTCTGAGATCCTTTTTTTTGCAAATGACGGATCCTCGCTCTATCATCAAAGTATATGGTATTCGCATACTGATCAAATTTTAAAGGTTTCGGGAATCAGTGAAATCGAGAATTGTGTGCCATCACTTAGCTCTACCTCCTTCAAGAGACATGGTATTCAATGAAGGAGTTTTAAGTGGCTTTGTGGGTGCCTGTCTCACCCAAGCGTCACATCTTTGAGGCAGGCACAGGTGACAAAGTGATGCTGATGTAAATGGATCAGTCTCTCAAGACATTTGATGATTTCATAGTCGGGAAGTGCAAGACTGGTCATGTTCAAGCCCAGCATCTGGGAAACCACTTCCCTGAAGTCCACCAGCTGCAATATCAAACACACACATTAAGGGTGAGAACAAAACATGCTGACTACTGTTGGTCTGAATGCAACCAACCAACCAAACAAAACCCTGTGGAAAACCCAGAGGTACATGAGGTAGGCAAATTACTTACTGTCTTTTACCTTAGTCCTCTCGTTTATAAAATAAGAAGGCGAATCTACTAACTTCCCCCCACGGTCCTTCCGGGCACCAACTGTCAGTGATCTCACAGCCACTTATTGTGGCATTTCATGCCAGGGAGTGTGGCATTGGCTACCAACTCAAGAATCTCAGTGAAAAGCAACCATGAATGAGACCCATGTTCTCACTTCCTGACGGAAATAACCACATGCCTACTTTCCAGAGCTGTTCTGAAATTCGGATCAAATGAAACAATGAATGTGTACGTGTTCTGTATACTAGGAAGTGCTTTACAAATGCTGTGGCTGTGCACACCGTTGATAAGTACGTGGAATTTTAAGTGGGCATGGAACCACTTAAATAAACTAAAGGAAGAACAAAGGGCAAGAAAGTATGAGCTGATGAAAAGAGAAGGAGCTCTACATAATGACCAGATGACATCACATAAACAGCCTCCTCACAAACCATAACATCGGACCCTCCGGGACTACTCTCTGTCGATCGCAAAAAGAAACATGGAGAGGTGACAAGCTTGGAGAAAATGGATGAAAAGATGCCTCATAGTCCTTCACATTCTCATCAACTGTGATTCTGCGCTAAAGCAGGAGCAGATACTAGCAAGTAGTACCCCTTGCTAGAGGTACCTTCCATTTTGGAAAAGATGCAATCCAACCTGAAGACAGATGTTACCTCCAGGAAAACTGCCTTCCAAACATTCTCACCATGTGTTCATTCACATCCCAACCTCCTTCCTACGCTGAGTCCAATTTGGGGAACATAATACCCTCTCCCCCCTAGTGTCCCTGGTGAGAAAGTGGCCCTCAAACTTTTCTCCCCTTTCAAATATGGTCAAAGCTCTTAATTCCTGAGAGGGTTCCCTCTGAGAACACACAGTTTATAGTTTGGCCTTCCTCGGCTCGGCCTGACACATGAGCCAGAGCAGAGGCAGCCAAAGAGAAAAAATATCCTAGGATGAGAGTCCACTCTCTGCCCTTTTGAGCTTCAGAAAGAGAGCGAGATGAAACCCAAAAGCAATGGGGGTCAGGCTGCCCGGTACAGCTCTTTGTGCGTGACCTCCTGATGTGCTCACCAGATAAAACTCTCCTCCTTGCAACCAGCCAGCGAGTGAGGACTGTTTTATGGCTTCCATCTGGGCTAGATTGGCCATCGAGTCTGGGTGCCACTGTTTGAGAGTTGGGACTGTTTCCTGCCACTGATCTCTGCTGGAGATAAGCCTTCCCTCCTGAGGCTGAATTCTGGATGACGCAAACTTCAGAGGCAATCAGTGCACATAATAAAAACCTCTCCACAACCAGAAACTGGCATTTCACAGGCTTTCCGCTGCTTTGATAAGAACGTCTTTTTTCTTTTCTACAATTCATGCCATGAAAATGTGAATTATTATTCTTAGCAGAGTAAATCATTATGGCTATTTTAGTGCCAAAAAGATGCTAGAGGGTAGACAGATACATTGAAATGATATAGAAAGCTTTGTAAATTGTTTTTGAAGAAGCATATGAATAATTTTCAAGCTTTTGAGTTGTCCTATCTTTCCTAAACAAGATGTCACCACCAGATCTCTACCCACCTGCTTTTCTCTCTTTTCTGCTTCTTCCAGAGATTTTTTTAGTGTCTTCATTTCACTGGTTACCACTTCTATCATGTTCCTGGCTCTCTCTTTATCCTCCTTAGCCTCATGCTCTGTAGAATCCAGTTCTGACTTGACACACATTAGTTTTTTCTCAGCTTTCTCCTTCATCTTCTCAAGTTTGTCTCTGGATTTATTTAGGTCTTCAATGGCTTTGGTCTGTTCCAAAGTTTTAATCTAAGAAGTTAAGAGAATGCCAATAATTTCTTTTGTATTTATTTAGGAAAATTGTATCAACAAGATAAACCAGAAGTCAATGAAATTCACTTAATAACTTTTTTATGAATAAAGAATGGAATTCGTCCCAGTTATATAGACTTTGCTAAGCATACATGCTGGGCAAACATGTCTTAAGGCAGTTATAGTTTATAAACATGTCAGAGTACCATTATTGGAGGATGTAGAGTGTGAGGCACTTTGTCTTTATTAGCTTAATATGTAAAATTTTTCCAGATTTGCTTAAAAAGGGTATGAATAAAAAGGTTGAAATTCTGGCAAATACTACAACATGGATGAACCTTAAAGACATTACAATAAGTAAAATAAGCCAGACACAAAAGGACAATTATTGTATAACTCTCTTTATATGAGGTACCTAGGATAGGCTAATTCACACAGAAAGTAGAATAGAATTCCATCCCCAGTGGAGGAATGTGGAGTTATTTAATGGGCACTGAGTTTCAGTTTAGGATGACAAAAAGTTCTGGAAATGGATCGTGGTGATGGTCGCACAACACTGTGAATGTACTTAATGCTACTGAGTTGTATGCTTAAAAATGGTTAAAATGAGGGTGCCTGGGTGGCTCAGTCGGTTGAGCGTCCGGCTTCGGCTCAGGTCATGATCTCACGGTTTGTGAGTTCGGGTCCCGCATCGGGCTCTGTGCTGACAACTCAGAGCCTGGAGCCTGTTTCAGATTCTGTGTCTCTCCCTCTCTCTGCTCCTCCCCTGCTTGTGCGCTCTCTCTCTCTCTCTCTCAAAAATAAACATTTAAAAAAAATTTTTTTAATGGTTAAAATGGTAGCTTTTATGTTATGTATATTTCACCACAATTTAAAAAAAAAAGAACTGGAGGCAGTTTTCATATTTGACACAAAATTTTGAAAACTGACCATTAAAAATAAATATGAATGAGCTAGCACTTAACCCGCACTGGGATGACCATAACCAAAACGAGACACAATAACAAGTGTTGGCAAGGATGTGGAGAAGTCGGAGCCCTTACATACTGATGATGGGAAGCAGCTGGTGTAGCTGTTATGAAAACCAGTTAACCAGTTTTCAAAATGTTAAACACAGAGTTAACACAGGACCCAGCAATTCCACATCCAGGTTTATATATTCAAGAGATTTGAAAACTTGTGTCATACAGAACCTGTATACAAAAAAAACTGTATACAGCAGCACTATTCATGATCACCAAAAAGTCAAAACAACCCAAATACCCATCAACTGATGAGCAGATACATAAAATGTGGTCTCCCCATGCACTGGAATGTCATTTGGCGACAAGAAGAAATGAAAATCCTGACACCTTGGATGAACCCCAAAAACATTATGCTAAGGGGGAAAAGTCAGTCACAAAAGACCGCTGACTGTATTAGTCCATTTATATGAAAGATCTGGGAAAGGCCAGGGACTGGTGGGAGGGGAGATTGGGAAGTAACCGCTAATGGGTTTTAAGGATGATGCAAATGTTCTGAAATTAGATAATGGAAATCTGGTTCCATCCACTATAACACACACAACTTCTTAAGAATTTAGCTCCTTTTCCGGCAGAGAGGAGGCTGATGGCAGACATGCTTGGACAAACTCAAAGCTCCGAACTGGTTCCATGCAAGAGACAGGTAATCCTTGGGAAACTGACAGCTGCTGTGGGACTTGCAATCAAGAAGGCATAAAAACTACCACTGCAGCTTGGGAAATCCGTAGGCCATAAGATGTCAATAGTTGGTGGAGAAAGGAACTCTGAGTCCATTTTTGAGCCAATGACATGGCACTAGAAGACCTACCACTTGAGTCAACTTAATGGCACCCACTAAGTGCAGGTCTACAGAGGTGGACCTGGCAGATCATTCATGGATTTCAAGTTTTCAAAACCCACATCTGAATATGCCTAGCATATTAGATACAGTATAATAGAGTATCGCCTCGACGGTGCTTCCCGAGTGTGATGATGTACAGTGGTCACATAGAAGAATACTCTTGGTCTTGGGGTGCCTGGGTGGCTCAGTAGGTTCAGCATCTGACTCTTGATTTCAGCTCAGGTCATGATCTCACAGTTCGTGAGATCAAGCCCCAAGTCGGTCTCTGTGCTGATAGCATGAAGCCTGCTTGGGATATTCTCTCTCTCTCTCTCTCTCTCTCCCTCCCTCCCTCCCTCTCTCTCTGCTCCTCTCCTGCTTGCTCGCTCACAGACATGTGTGCTCTCTCTCTCAAAATAAATAAACATTTAAAAATAAATAAATAAAAGCTTTAAAATAATTTGTGACATGGCCCAGGAACTATATAAAATACCCATAATTCAGCAATTTGATCATCAACTTAAGAATTTAAAAAGAAGGAGGAGGAGAAGAAAAAGAAGAAGAGGAGGCGGAGGAGGAGGAGTATTCTTGGTCTTAAGAGATACCAGGCAAGTATTTAGGGGTAAAGTGTCATGATGCATGTAACTTACTCTCAGATGGTTCAGCAAAAATGAAAACCTCCCACCCTCATTAGGCAAAACACAGCAATCAGTAAAATTTAACAATTATTACATAAATCATTATGTGAAGAATAAAATACTGTCCATTATACTACTCTTGCAACTGTTCTATAGATTTGAAATTCTTCTTCTGACAAGAAGTCAGAAAAGGGAAACTTCCTCAGCCATAGCAATTTCTTACTCGATACATCTCCAAAGGCAAGGGAATTAAAAGCAAAAATGAACCACTGGGACCTCATGAAAATAAAAAGCTTCTGCACAGCAAAGGAAACAATCAACAAAACTAAAAGGCAACCAATGGAATGGGAAAAGATATTTGCAAATGACATAGCAGACCAAGGGCTTGTATCCAAAATCTATAAAGACCTCACCAAACTCCACACCCGAAAAACAAATAATCCAGTGAAGAAATGGGCAGAAAACATGAATAGACACTTCTGTAAAGAAGACATCCAGATGGCCAACAGGCACATGAAAAGATGTTCAACGTCACTCCTCATCAGGGAAATAGAAATCAAAACCACAATGAGATACCACTTCAAGCCAGTCAGAGTGGCTAAAATGAACAAATCAGGAGACTATAGATGCTGGAGAGGATATGGAGAAACGGGAACCCTCCTGCACTGTTGGTGGGAATGTAAACTGGTGCAGCCACTCTGGAAAACAGTGTGGAGGTTCCTCAAAAAATTAAAAAGAGATCTACCCTATGACCCAGCAATAGCACTGCTAGGAATTTACCCAAGGGATACAGGAGTGCTGATGCATAGGGACACTTGTACCCCAATGTTTATAGCAGCACTCTCAACAATAGCCAAATTATGGAAAGAGCCTATATGTCCATCAACTGATGAATGGATAAAGAAGATGTGGTTTATATACACAATGAAATACTACTTGGCAATGAGAAAGAATGAAATATGGCCTTTTGTAGCAACGTGGATGGAACTGGAGAGGGTTATGTTAAGTGAAATAAGTCATACAGAGAAAGACAGATACCATATGGTTTCACTCTTATGTGGATCCTGAGAAACTTAACAGAAACCCATGGGGGAGGGGAAGGAAAAAACAAAGTTAGAGAGGGAGGGAGCCAAACCATAAGAGACTCTTAACAACTGAGAATAAACTGAGGGTTGATGTGGGGCAGGAGGGAGGGGAAAGTGGGTGATGGGTACTGAGGAGGGCACCTGTTGGGATGAGCACTGGGTGTTGTATGGAAACCAATTTGACAATAAATTTCTTATTAAAAAAAAAGAAAAAAAAGAAAAGGGAACTTTCCCATGCATGATCAATACAACACACATCCTACTCGTAAACGTTTTAATATATATATATTTATAAATTATATAAGCAGCTGCTCTAAATAATATATTCCATGGATTATCAAACATTTTACAAATTGGATACATTACATGAATGAAATCTATCAATTTTAAAACAAAGCTATCTCCCTTTAAGACAGAGATTCCCCTCATATGCAAACTATCTCCCTGCTGCAGAGAAAATGGACAGCAAAGTGGGAAGTTGCTGGGATTGGGATATTGAATTCAAAACCTTGTATTAACAGATACATGCAGCCTTTCTGCTCAGACTGGAAAAACATTTACAGTGGGCTATCTACCAAAAGTGACAGAACACAGCTTGGAGAGCTGGAAGTACATAAATCAGGTCCTAATGAGAAGAATTCATAGCCAAGAATTTCTGAAAAATATGAGACATTATCACAATCCTAAGGGCTGCCTCAGTTCTTGTCATTGGGGAGCAAAGGCGAGTCAAGGAGCTCTGAGCCAAGCCACCAGAAACAGAACTGAAAGCCAGTGGACAACAGAGACCTCAGACTCCTAAATCAAACCCAACAAACAATAGAGATTCCTGGGAGTGGGGGCGTGGCTAAGCTGGTCTCTTAGTTCCCCCTAAAGGAGCCTCCCAGATCCGGCCCAGAGTTCAGCAAGAGCCTGTGCTGCTAATGGTCTTCCGGTGGGGCAGAACTGGTCATAAACAAGACTGACATGCCACCCAGAGCCCAGCAAGGATGGAGAAGGTTCTGAGTGTCTTCTTGAGAGAAAAAATTTCAAAATCTGGTGAACAATTCTCTGTCATGTCAGAAGGTCTGAAGGCCCTCAAAGAGATGGTGATTAAATTTAAAATCTGATGTGTTGAATTCCCTCCCCACCCCACTCCCCAACCCCCGGCCTCGAGGATCTAAATTCTCTAGCTGGAGGGTTTTCAAGAAACTGCATAGAAAATGCAAACCTTCAGGAAGGAGCTAGGCACCTCACACAGACTGCTTGAAGACAGTGGGGTAGCACAGCAGGAGAGTATCCCCACGGCCCAAAAACATGTTATGTCTCTACTAAAGAGAACCAACCACAGGTATCTTACTAGAAGGAAACTGAAGCTGAAATTAAAGGAAGGGGTTCATTTGACGTTGCAATCTGAGCACACTTCCACTTTTCTACAACCCATTCTTTAACCCATTCTACAACCCAAGAAGTTCTTCTTTGTAGGTTCTCCTTGGTGCACACATTCAAAGTGAGGAGAGCTCAAAGCAATTCCAAGCCAGTGGACCTACCTCCATTGAATCCAAGATGGTAGGTTACAAAACTATACATACAAAGAAAGGCTGCCCTGACTGGGTTGGATACAGTTCTGGAGTGGAGAAGGAGCATGAGGAGAAGCTATCTTGTGTGGGAGATTATCAAGAGAGGTAGCAAGAGGGAGAGGCCTTTGCTGCTGGCTAAGGAGTGTTATTCCCTTTTGGTGTTTTCTTAAGACACTACAATGAAGATAACAATGGCTTTTCACTGAGTTTTTGTCCCTTTTGTTGTCTGACTACTGATTTAAGGGCACAGCTCCCTACCAAAATTGGGCCACATGGTACATATGGAAAGCTGATACCTTTCCACCAAATATCTATTCTTTCTTTTGTCCTTCCTGCCCAGAATAGACCCATTTCTCAGGCTGACTTCATCTAGGTGAGGTCCAGGGACTAACTTCTGGCCAATGGAGAAATGCAAAGCATTGTATTGTTCCTGGAAAGTGGCCTTCAGGGTGTCCTCCTCCCTTTCCTCCTCACAGGTGGCTGGAATGAGGCCAGAGCCCCAGCAGCCAGCTTGTGTCAAGAAGTGGCATTGAGGATAAAAGCTGTTGCTGGGACAGTGGAGCAGAAAGAACAAGCCAGGGTTGCTGATGACCCCAGAGCCATCCCACTAAGCATGGCATGTCTTCCTTTCCATGAGAAAGGAATAAACATCTCTCCTACCTAAGCCACGGTTATGAGGGGATCTTTCAATATATTTAGCTGAAACTGATCATAACCAACACAGGCTAAGAAGCAAATGGTGCTTTATGAGTTACACAAAGCGTTTTCTGGATCCTCTGTAGTGCTGCCACATGATGTCAGTGCCTGTGTTTGCATTTGTGCAAAAAACCTACGTTTGTACCAATTAGTAGTACTACTTTAATTATTCTAGGTTAATGAGAGAAGAGCAAAGGTGGAGTTAATGCATAAATAATGTGTTCATGCCAAATGAAGTCTAAACTATGTCATGGTGCGTGTGCAAACAAAATATCTGAAGCACTGAATTAAATCACAGGGTAGCAGAAATGTTCTGTCCTCAGAAAACATAAACTCAAAAGAAGCTGTACTGTAAGCAACTGACACTACACATTCTTATTCACAATGATTGTAGGGGAATAACATAACCTGGCATATTGAATTTATGTCATTAATGTGTTTATTTTTATACTTCACTGTTTTTCTAAATCTGTTCGAAATTTACAGTGGTAAAAATGTACCAAGATTAAGAAATTTCTATACAGCGTTAAGTTTGTACATATGAAAGCGATATTGTAATAAAGTTATTTTGACTCAACACAGGGAGGGGAATCTATAAAATAATATTTTTCTTTCAAAAAGAGATTTCTATAGTAATCAGGTTTGCCTGCCGACTTCAAATTTAAAAGCTCATCTGGAGAGGTCCGTTTTTTCCTGGTCAAGAATTCAGGGGGAAATTTACTGCATGAGTCTTTAAAAGGGAGATTGGGATAACCTAGGAGTCAAGGTCTTTGAGCGCAGTTTTGCAACAGACAGAGAAATGCACAGAAAAACTCCACGCAAATGTTGCCAACAGCCTTGTTCATAATAGCTAAAAAGTGGAAACAATCAAAATGTCCTTCAAATGCTGAATGCATAAATGAAGTGTGGTATATCCAAACGACGGAAAAGTATTCGGCATAAAAAGGTACTGTGATGGTTAACATTATGTGTCAACTGCGCTGGGCCACAGAGCCCAGATATTTGGTGAAGCATGGATATTTCTGTGAGGGTGTCTCAGGGTGAGATTAACATTTAAGTCAGTGGACTTTCAGTAAAGTAGATCTCCCTTCCATAGTGTGAATGGGCTTCATCCAATCATTCAAAGGCCTGAATAGAACAAAAGTGACTCTCCCCGAGCAAGAGGGAATTCTACCAGAAGACAGCCTTTGGACTTGAACTGCAATATCAGCTCTTCCTGCCGCCCTATCCCCAGATTTTAAACTTACCAAATCCATAATCGTGTAAGCCAATTCCTTAAAATCAGTCAATCTCCCTGTAGCCCTCACTCTCCTTCTCCCTCGCCCTTCTTCTATGATATAATAAAATTAAGCACCTCACACCTGTCAAAATGGCTAACATTAACAACTCAGGCAACAACAGACCTTGGCAAGGATGCGGAGAAAGAGGAACTCTTTTGCACTGCTGGTGGGAATGCAAACTTGTGCAGCCACTCTGGAGAACAGTATGGACGTTCCTCAAAAAATTAAAAAACAGAACTACCCTACAACCCAGCAATTGCACTACTAGGTATTTACCCAAGGGATACAGGTGTGCTGTTTCGAAGGGACACATGCACCCCCGTGTTTATAGCAGTGCTATCAACAATAGCCAAAGTATGGAAAGAGCCCAAATGTCCATCGAAGGATGAATGGATAAAGAACATGTGGCATATACATACAATGGAGTATTACTCGGAAATCAAAAAGAATGAAATCTTGCCATTTGCAACTATATGGATGGAACTGGAGGGTATTATGCTAAGTGAAATTAGTCAGTCAGAGAAAGACAAAAATCATATGACTTCACTCATACGAGGACTTTAAGAGACAAAACAGATGAACATAAGGGAAGGGAAACAAAAATAACATAAAAACAGGGAGAGGGAGAAAACAGAAGAGACTCATAAATATGGAGAACAAACAGAGGATTACTAGTGGGGGTATGGGTGAGGGGATGGGCTAAATGGGTAAGGGGCATTAAGGAAGATACTTGTTGGGATGAGCACTGGGTGTTATTATACATAGGGGATGAAGCATTGCATTCGACTCCTGAAATCATTATTGCACTATATGCTAACTTAGATGTAAATTTAAAAATCTTTAAAAATAAGATAAAATAAAGAAGTTGAAAGAAAGAAAGAAAGAAAGAAAGAAAGAAAGAAAGAAAGAAAAAGTCAGTCCATGGTTTTACACCATGTTCTCCAACCAAACTTTTACCTAATAAAGCTGACATTTGGATTTAAAAAAAAAGTGAATTTCACAGCATGTGAATTATATCTTGACTTTTTAAGACATAGAAATGAAATTCAAATGATTGTTTTTAATGTTTATTTTATTTTTTGAGAGAGACAGAGACAGAGCACAAGCAGGGGAGGAGCAGAGAGAAAGAGAATCCGAAGCAGTCTCCAGGATCTGAGATGTCAGCACAGAGCCCGATGCAGGGCTCAAACCCCCTAATGGTGAGATCATGACCTGAGCCGAAGTTGGATGCTTAACCAATTGAGCCACCCAGACACGCCCAAATTATTATTTTTTATACTGATCCTGCATAAATGGTGAAATTAATTCTTAATTTACTAAGTGTACTGGGCTGAACAGTGCCCCTCCCCACCAAAAATATATATGTCCACCCAGAACCTCAGAATGTGCCTTATTTAGAATAAGGGCCTTTGCAGGTATAATTAAGGTAAGGATATCATGATGATATCATCCTGGATTAGGGTGGGCCCTAAAGCCAATGGTGGGTGTCCTTACAAGAGACAGAAAAGGAAGGACACAAGAGGGGAAGGTCACGTAAGGATGGCAGCAGAGAGGGATTCTGCAGGTGCAAAAGCCAAGGGCTGTCAGCAGCAACCAGGAGCCAAAAGAAAGGCATGGAGAGGAGTCGCCCTCAGGTTCCCCAGAGGGAATCAACCTTGTCAACATCTTGGTTTCAGCCTCCAAAATTATGAGAAGAAACCATTTCTATTGTATTAAGCTACCCAGTTTGTGCTCGTTGGTTACGGCAGCCACAGAAAATGAATATAGAAAGGCCATCTTTGCTAATGTTCAGTAATGTTACCTTATGAATAATAAATACAGGGACAAGCACAGGCAATGTACAAAGATGAATAATTGATATCATTAGTCTGTCTTGGGCACTAATATTATATGTCTCAAACCAAAAAAAAAGTCATTTGTAACTAAAATCTCTGATAAATTCATGAAGTTGGCATTCACTGTGTTAGTTAGATCTCTGTTCTCCACTGGAAGGCAGACTTAGCTTAGCATCCTATTTAAATGTTTAGGGGCCTGAGTAATTGTTGAGCCAGTCAACAATTCTCAATAGGAATAAGATTCCCTATAATCTTAGCTATAAAAAGGTGTGGATCTCTTTATGCAAAATAAAACAAATGAACACACAAGCCAACTTTATTTCCTTTCCCAACTCTTCCCTTTTTCATCCAAGAATTCCGGAAGAGCAGGCCACTGACTTTGTGTCTTCTCCTTCATCCCTCAGCATACTGGAATTTGGCTTATTCTCCAAGCCCTCACCCACTACCACTACAATCTACACTACACGTGCCTGAGCCATAGATGTCCCAATGCCAAGTGCAGTGAATAGTCCTTTGGTCTCTACCTTACTGCTACTCTTGATGCTATTGGTCATAGTCTCATTCTGGAGACCCCCTGCTCTCTCAAATCCCTCGGGTTCCTTTTAGTGTCTTCCCTGGTGACTTCACTCTCCTGTTTGAAATTCACCAGTGGCTCCCCAGGACACAAAGGACAGGTCTAAGCATCTTAGGAAATTACACAAGGCCCTGGATGATCGGGCCCCTGTCCACTGCCCAGCTTTTTCTTCCACCACTCCTTGACTCTGGAAATCATCATGGTGTCAGCAGCAGCCAATTAGAGCTTCTATTCACCTGCTTACTGCATCTAATTACCACTAGTGTTATCCCCTCCTCCAATCTCTTTGTCTATAGCTCATTTATTCCCATTCCACCTCCACAATCTTGGCCATATCCATGTATCACCTATGGTAATCATTTTTTTTTTAACTCAACCACCTTTTTAACTTACCTGAATTTCTTTTTTTTAAGTTTATTTATTTATTTAAGGAGAGAGAAAGTGCAAGTGAGAGAAGGACAAAGAAAGAGGAAGAGAGAGAGAATCCAAGCAGGCTCCACACTGTCAGCATGGAGCCTGACACAGGGCTCAAACTCACCAACCGTGAGACCATGACCTGAGCCTAAATCAGACACTTACCTGGCTGAGCCACCCAGGCGTCTCTGAATTCACTTCTATTAAAAGGAATATTATACGATTTCACTAGAATTTGCCACAACATGGTACAAAAATAGACACTCAGATCAATGGAACAGAATAGAGAACTCAGAAATGGACCCACAAACATATGGCCAACTAATCTTTAACAAAGCAGGAAAGAAGATCCAACGGAATAAAGACAGTCTCTTCAGCAAGTGGTGCTGGGAAAACTGGACAGCGACATGCAGAAAAATGAACCTGGACCACTTTCTTACACCATACACAAAAAGATACACAAAATGGATGAAACACCTAAATGTAAGACAGGAAGCCATCAAAATCCTTGAGGAGAAAGCAGGAAAAAACCTCTTTGAACTTGGCCGCAGCAACTTCTTACTCAACACGTCTCCAGAGGCAAGGGAATTAAAAGCAAAAATGAACTACTGGGACCTCATCAAAATAAAAAGCTTCTGCACAGCGAAGGAAACAATCAGCAAAACTAAAAGGCAACCAACAGAATGGGAGAAGATATTTCCAAACAACATATCAGATAAAGGGTTAGTATCCAAAATCTACAAAGAACTTATCAAACTCAACACCCAAATAACAAATAATCCAGTGGAGAAATGGGCAAAAGACATGAATAGACACTTTCCAAAGAAGACATCCAGATGGCCAACTGACACGTGAAAAAATGTTCCACATCACTCATCATCAGGGAAATACAAATCAACACCACAGTGAGATATAACCTCACACCTGTCAGAATGGCTAACATTAACAACTCAGGCAACAACAGATGTTGGCAAGGATGCAGAGAAAAAGGATCTCTTTTGCACTGCTGGTAGGAATGCAAACTGGTGCAGCCACTCTGGAAAACAGGATGGAGGTTCCTCAAAAAACTAAAAATAGAACTACCCTATGACCCAGCAATTGGACTACTAGGTATTTATCCAAGGGATACAGTGCTGTTTCGAAGGGACACATGCACCCCCATGTTCATAGCAGCACTATCAACAATAGCCAAAGTATGGAAAGAGCCCAAATGTCCATTGAAGGATGAATGGAAAAAGAAGATGTGGTATATATATACAATGGAGTATTACTCGGCAATCAAAAAGAATGAAATCTTGCCATTTGCAACTACGTGGATGGAACTAGAGGGTATTATGCTAAGCGAAATTAGTCAGAGAAAGACAAATACCATGTGACTTCACTCATATGAAGACTTTAAGATACCAAACAGATGAACGTAAGGGAAGGGAAACAAAAATAATATAAAAACAGGGAGGGGGACAAACCAGAAGGGACTCATAAATATGGAGAACAAACTGAGGGTTATGGGAGGGGTTGTGGGAGGGGGGATGGGCTAAATGGGAAAGGGGCACTAAGGAATCTGCTCCTGAAATCGTTGTTGCACTAAATGCTAACTAATTTGGATGTAAATTTAAAAAAAATAAAAAATAAAACAAGTTAAAATTAAAAAAAAAAAAGAAGATGTGGTATATATAGACAATGGAGTGTTACTTGGCAATCAAAAAGAATGAAATCTTGCCATTTGCAACTACGTGGATGGAACTGGAGGGTATTATGCTAAGTGAAATTAGTCAGAGAAAGACAAAAATCATATGACTTCACTCATATGAGGACTTTAAGAGACAAAACAGATGAACGTTGGGAAGGAAAGCAAAAATAATATAAAAGCGGGGAGGGGGACAAAACACAAGAGAGACTCTTAAATATGGAGAACAAACAGAGGGTTACTGGAGGGGTTGTGGGAGGGGGGATGGGCCAAATGGGTAAGGGGCATTAAGGAATCTACTCCTGAAATCATTGTTGCACTGTATGCTAACTTGGATGTAAATTTTTTTTTAAATTTTAAAAAGAAAAATATGGATTAATAATGTCGAAGAGTTGGGGACAACTATGAATACCACTTTCACAGGGTCTTCTGTCGTAGGAAGGAGAGTATGACTATTACTGCTGTACTTACTACTCATCTTTATTGTGTGGGACAAATGCAGTACAGAATCCAAAAATGTAGGAAACCGTGCCATTTGATTTTGGACTTTACCAAGACCAGAGACTAACCCTACCTTGTCTTTTGCATTAATAATTAGAGAACAAAAATAAATGTGAATAAAACATATAAAATGACCAAAAAAAAAAAAAAAAAAGGATTTGCCACAACAGGAAGACATCAATAAAACCAACACAGGGGCCCCCGGGTGGCTCAGTCAGTTGAACGTCTGACTTCAGCTCAGGTCATGATCTCACGATCCACAGGTTCAAGCCCCGTGTCAGGCTCAGTGCCGACAGGTCAGAACCTGAAACCTGCTTTGGATTCTGTGTCTCCCTCTCTCTGACCGTCCCCCGCTTGTGCTCTCCCTCCATCTCTTAAAAATGAATACACATTAAAAAAAATTAATTAAAAAAAATTTTTAATTAAAAAAAACAAAACAAATATTGTACAACTTATTGTGAGGAGCACTGAATAGTGTATAGGATTGTTGATCACTGTATTGTACACCTGAAACTAATGTGACACTGTATGTTAATTACAGTGGAATTTAAAAAAATGTTTAAAGAAGAAAAAGTCACTATACAATAAACACAAAACAGCATTGCTAGGTACTATTTCTTGTGCTCAGCACTGAGCTTAAGGCTTATTCTTTGCTTGAAAAGCAGACCAGCAAATGTTCTAGAGGCATAAAAACATAATAACCTCTAATTAAGATTTTCTCCTTGATGGGGAAAGAATTGAAAGAAAAATTAAAGGGAATCCATCTTTCACTTCAAAGTGAACATTACATAGTGCCACCTAGAAGCATTTCACACGCCACAGGGGGTACATGCCCCACGCTTGAAAACGTTGCTTTATACCACAGACACAGGAATAGAAAATCGTTCGATCAGACACTACCCCAGAACCACCTGTGGCATAATCCTACCAGCCAAAGAGCAAAACTTAATTACAGAAATCAGGCTTGCTTGTGAAAGGCTAAGTGGAAAGACCACTTGCAGATAATTACAATAATCCAGGTGACATATGGTGCAGAGCTGAGGCAGAGGTCGTTGAGACCAGACGGGAACGTCCTCTATAGACACAGGACTCAATTTCCACTGGCTGTTTTCCAGCTTCTGCTACAGCAAGTGTGGGCTACTCTCTCCCCAACACCGTTTCCGATACACGGGGTTGTCTCAGCTAGGGGTCCCAGCCCTACTGCCAATACCCTTAGCCTGGAAGATGCCCTCCTCGGACCCACGGCCCCAGTGGGCCCCCACACTGCCATTAGCCAGGAAGTGCCCCACCTCTAAAACCACTCATCACTCACTCTCACCCAGCGGGTGCTGGGCCCCATTCCTGGGTGTCACCGATGGGGAATCCCTTGTCCCATCATCACGTCCTCTGTTGCTAGACTGAGCGCTGCCGTGCTCCGTGTAAGCCAACCTTATTCAGCCTCCTGAGTTATGGTAATTCTGAAGGCGCAGAGTATAACTGCCACCCATCAGCAGTGACAAAATTAGCTAAAATGGCAACTAATTGTTGTACCATGTTTTATAGAATATTCATTCGCCACATTATTATATTTTAGCTTTACAGTATCTGGAAACACGCATCAAGGTAGCTGGAACCCGCAGGTTAATGTCAGAGTCCTGACATTAGGGCCCAGCCGGCTTCATTCAGAGATGGAGTCTCAGTTCTTGGAAACTGGAAAAAGCAGGGCAGGCCTCTAGTATCAAGGGAAGCAAGGGTCTCTGAGGTTATAAGGAGATGGGCGGAGTAGAAAGAACAGAGCGGCAACCCAATTATGGGGAACAGTTGCTCCGATGTGAGCCGCAGAAGCAATGCACATTTCAGAACTAGGTTAGCAGGAAAATAAACCGCGAGGTTGCATCAATCCTGACTTGTTAAATTAAGTTTCGTAATTTCTCCTGAGGACAGAAAACCGCACTCTATGAGACGGGGAAAATTTGTTGGTAGGAACCAGATGTCCTCAGCTGTAGGGCGGAGGGGACTGGGGACAGGAGGCCGGGCGGCTCACCTGCAGCTACCAGCATCACCACACATGGTTTCAGAAACACAGTGGTGGTCTTATTAGGACATCCTCACTTGAGTCCTTCCTCTAGGCAGCCAGCATGCCTCAGCTTCCTCGGTGTCACTCCCCCTTAGTTGTCCTTAGGAATCACCCAGACTGCTCCACATTCTCTTCTCCTCTGGCTTTGTGGAGTTCAGCAAGCTCGGCGTATGAAAATCCCCAGTGCGGGGCGCCTGGGTGGCTCAATCAGTTAAGCATTGGACTTTGGCTCGGGCCACGATCCCACGGTTTGTGAGTCCGAACCCTGCTTCGGGTGAGACCCCCCTTCTCTCCCTCTCTCTTCAGCTCTCTCTCCCTCTCTCTCTGCCCCTTGCTCACTTGCCCCCTCTCAAAACAAAACAAAACAAAAAGCAAAAAAAGAGTGCTGTTTACCCTTTCCTCATATCACAGATTTCTCTGAAGAATTTGAACTATTCCACCGAAACACGCTTATAATGAAACATGTCCCTTTCCAGATGACGGAATTCATCCCCCTGTTTTGAAATCCAGGTTCACTTTATTTATCATTCCTAGTCTGTGTTTTGGTACCTGAATGTTTAACACCAATTATAGGATCCATCCTCATCTTTCCTTCAACACGAGGAAGCCAATGAATAGAAAAGAATCTTCTTAGGCCCAAAGTCAGAGGTATAGCAATAATAGTAGCAAAGACATAGTAACTTCTTTCTTTTTTTTTTCAAGTTAGTTACCACACAGTGTAGTCTTGGCTTCAGGAGTAGAACCCAGTGATTCATCTCTTACGTACAACACCCAGTGCTCACCCCGAAAGTACCCTCCTTAATGCCCGTCACCCATTTAACCCAACCCCCACCCCCAGCAATTCTCAGTTTGTTCTCTGTATTTAAGAATCTCTTACGGTTTTTGCCTTAATAACTTCTAATTAAGATTTTCTCCTTGACAATGGAAGAATTGAAAGAAAAATTAAAGGGAATCCATTTTCCACTTCAGGGCTCAACATTATATAATGCCCCATGAGACACCACCTAGAAACACTCTGTATCCACCACAGGACATTTGTAAAACCTGGTTTTATGACACTGATGCTGCCTCAGCACTCCTGCCGCTTCCAGCCAGGGCAGAAGCAATGGCATGCTGACTTCAGGGGTTCTACCCCCACCCCAGCACACACACCCCCCAAAGATAAGTCTCAAGGTGTGAGGGGGTGTGGGAGATGCTTACCTTGATATTTGCTCCCCAGCCTTTGTACCCCATCAGATGCCTTCCCTTGCTTCCTGCTTCCCTTATTTTTAAATATGTTCCCTCCCCTGGGCTGTGTCTGCCCTGTTTTTTTTTCCTCTGGGGAAAAAAGCCTCAATTTAGAAAGGTTTCAGGAGAGGGGCGCCTGGGTGGCTGTCTGTTAAGCGTCTGACTTCAGCTCAGGTCATGATCTCATAGTTAGTGGGTTTGAGCCCTGCATTGGGCTCTGTGCTGACAGCTCAGAGCCTGGAGCCTGCTTCAGATTCTGTGTTTCCCTCTCTCTTTGCCCCTCCCCACTCGCACTCTGTCTCTGTCTCTTGAAAATAAATAAATGTTAAATTAAAAAAGAAAGGTTTCAGGAGAAAAGAGCTAATGACTCAGAAGAAAAAAAAAAACATACAGTAGGAAATATTTCCTAAAATATTGTCCCCACTACATATATTGAAGTGTTAGCTTAATTCCAGATTCCTTTTCCCTGCTGGTCTGTTTCCAGATTCAGAAACATTCCAGAAGTCCATTACAGAGCACTCATCTGTAAAGAGCGAGGACATTATTCTCATCTGTATTCATGACACGCATTTCTGCCAGAAAGGATATGTGCATATGAAGTTACATATTCTTTCCAGTGGCACACATACATGACATTTAAAGATTTTGATTAAATTCTTTTATGTTTTAATTCCTTTCTTCTCTGTAGCCATTAGAAGTTGAACCCTCCAAATCCAGGAAGCACACTGCCCCAGTCAGGGACCCTTCCTCACTTCTGGGTACACGGACGGCATCTCCAGGCCATGGGACACAATGCTGGCTGACTTCTCAGTGAAGAGCTGTGCTCATTTTCTCATTTCTTGCTAAGCAGATTCCCGCGTGATAAACCCCTGATCCCAAATATCATAGTCACCCACACTTGGAAGAAATGTTTATATTTTCTGTACTTAACATCACCTTTTTTTTCTTTTAATTCCAACGTAATTAACATCCGGTATTATATTAATTTCAGTACAGTGATTCCATACATCCCTACGTCACTCAGGGCTCATCAA
Organism: Lynx rufus; assembly: GCF_022079265.1. NCBI lineage: Eukaryota > Metazoa > Chordata > Mammalia > Carnivora > Felidae > Lynx > Lynx rufus. The sequence continues at coordinate 9,527,579 of NW_025814878.1, forward strand.
GATAAGTGTCCTCTTAATCTCCGTCACCTCCATCACCCTTTTTTGATGGGCTTTTCACACGGCAACTATGGCTCCATTCCAAGCATTGAAGAGATGCTAAATTGGCCTACTACGCTGATTTTGCGTACTATTTGCATTTTTCCCACAACTCCAGAAGACCACAGAAAGCCCTTATCTCCTTTTCTTTTCCGGCGTGCCTGTTACAAGACTGCCACCCTTTCACATAAACCTCAATGGCAACGTGCAAAAATCAACAAGGGAATGAAGATGGGCACTTGCCTTAAGCTCATGGGTGTCAGCCAGCTGGGCTTTGAGCTCCGTGTTCGATTCTCGACACACACTCAGCTCCTTCTGCAGCCTCTCCACCTTCTTTTGCAACTTCCTTAGGGTGAGATTGGCCTCGTCCCTCTCTACCGCCAAGGCCGAACGCACCTGCTTCTCCTGCTCCAACTGGGCAATTTTCTGCCGGAGAAGGTTCACATGCAGTTCTTTGCTCTCCAGTCTTTCTTTCTGAGTCTTGAGCTGATGTGACACAAACGGGGATCTTTTTTTTTTTTTTTTAAATAATCACCGAGCAGTCAGTAAATATAAACGAATTACTCAGATAACGTTGATCTTTATCTGCACTTCAATTAGACTCATCTATAAACCCTCAGAAAAGGTTATTGGATTCCTTTTCTTGATTGCATTTTTTTATTCCTGGTTTTCCAAGAACTAATTCTGTAGCTGCAAAGCATGAGACAAAAGAGCCACAGAAAATGCACAGAGAAGTAGGCTTTCCACCTCTGATTCCCTCCAACATTACGTACACCATAACAGACATGTACAATTACTTTCAAAGCTACGAACATGGGCTTATCAAGGTCAGAATAGGGTAGAGAGACAACATCCTCTCTACCACCCCCTGGCACTGGTCTTTGCTAAAAGAAAATAGAGTGCATGTTAGCACCAAAAACCGAGACTGAGTAATTTCAATCCCTTGGAACCAGACCGAGTGATGCCAAACATGAGAGTTGTTATCTTTTTAAAGTAAGTTATATCAGGGAGCATTTAAAGAAAGCTGTGCTTATATGTTTAAAATCTTTGAAATGGAAAGGACTTCAAGAAGGTTCCAGTTCACTGGTGTCTTTATCATCTGCCTGGCCTATACCGGCCACAAACCAAGCAGAGAACAAATTCTTCAAACAGCACTAATTACTGACAATCAAACTTGATGAAGGAATTTATAATGGATTTTAGAAAAAGATTATGGCCTCTAAAGGGGGAAAAGAAATCCTCCTGGACTGTGATGTCACAATTAGTGAGGAGAATATTAAGTACAGAAACCTCTTACATCTGTTGCACACATTGGGGATTGGAATCGTGCAGAATTCTAGAATGTTAGAGCTGAGGACCGTCACATTTTCCGTAATTATGTACTCTGCACTTCTCAGAGGTGTGAAGGACAGACTGAAATGCAGCCCTGTGTATCTTGTCTAACGACGGTGGCAGCGTCCATAGCCAGATCCATTCTTAACAAAGCCCGTTTCGTGTCTCTCTAGCCAAACTCCCTTCCTCGAGCTTCTTCATGTCAAATTCCCCTCGACTGCACAATGACCCTGGTGAGTCCTGTGCAGCTGGTAATTTCAATTATTATACAATATGTCAGAAGGAACGATGTTGGAGATCGGGGGGAAAATCAATTATCTGAGGAGACCTTCAGAAAGAACTGTAGCTCAGTTTAATGTCTCTGACAGTCACAGGGGTTATCTGCTGTCTTTTATAAAGTATTCCTCAAAATCTAGTATATGGAGAAGAGATCAAATGTGAATATAGCTCAGTCTATGAGCCAAGAGTTTAAAAAATGGGTCTTGTTAAAAATAAACAACCTCATGAGGTAGATATCATTCCCATCTTAAATATGAGGAAATAGAGACAGAGAGGCATGTAATTTGTCCAAGGTCACACAGCTTGGTGGAACCAAACTGGAATCCCAGATGTGACCCATGACACAGCCTGTACACTATAATTCCACCACAGAATTTTCTCCTAAGAACTATTATAAGAACACATCTGTGTTTTGCTCTTTCTTTCACCAATGCCAATAATTATATAACTAATAATTATATTTTTATCCTTTTCATCTACTCATTCATTTATTTAGTCTAAACTGTTTTTAATTCTTCCTTTGAGTCAATGAAAAGTAAATGCTTCTCCTCGCTTTTCTCTCCAGTGCCAGAGAGTTTATCAACTCGGAGACTGCTAGATATTCCCAAGTTCTCCTCATCTCCCTTAATAATAGAATCAGTGAGTTTCGTAGGTAGGCAAGTGGTTACCTAGGGAAAGGACTACAGTGTCCAGCTTCCCTTGAATTAATTTCGGTCATCAGAATCATGGGACATAAACACAAGTTCACGTGGCAAATTCTGGAAGCCTCCATCAAAAGACAGCTCACACATGCTCTTTGCATCCCTCTTCTTCGTCCCTTCCTTCTCCAAACTTCTGTCTGGAACCCATAGGTACCATTTTGAACCATAAAGATATGAACCACCCTAGGGATGGGAGATTAATGAGCTGAAATGAGCCTGGCTCCTGGAAAACTTCACAGAGCAGACTGGCCACACTCACCCTGAGCGGTCTACTTCTAGAAACTTATGGGGGTGGGGGTGGGGGTGGGGAGGAAGCACATCCAGTCATATAAGCCACCATTATTTTGGGTCTCTATGACTTACAGTCAAACATAACCTTAGGTGATAAACTTACCATCCCTCAGACTTGAAACAGAGACTCAAATTATAAATACATATTTATGTTTCCTAACCACAGTGATGAATACAAGGGGAAGTGAACTATTTTTCAATATTTAAGTGTCTCAGCAATTCTTTCTCTCAACACTAGCAAGTTTCAGTATCCCCTACCTTTCTCTGTAAATTGTGAGCGATAGTCTTGTTTTTAATGACTGCGTTGCTCTCGAGGCGGACCAGCTGCTCTGTGCGAGCTAAGACTACATCCAGGCGCATGTCAAAGCCAAGTTCAGCAGCCATCTGGTCCAGTTTCATTTTCTCTGAGAGCTGATCCAGAAATTTAAGATACTAAACCCAAGAACAAAAATGAAAATGAGACACAAAAACAAAGTTAACAGGTGATCTCACAGACTCCTTCTCTTTCTCCCAAACTTACAGATAGGTCTCATTAAACCCAGGATGGAGCCCGACCCCTGACCCCAGTGTTTGGTAATGAATTCCAGAACCACCTTGCCAGCTCCCTGCCCTGCTTCCTGTCCAAATTCACTTGACTCTCGTGGTCAGTGATCTTGATGTTCAACGTAACATGAGACACTCTTCTCAACCCTGCCATGTGACAAATCTGGCATCCTCCGGACAACATCTGCATCTCTCTGCTTTGGCGACAGGCTGCTGTCCCTTCCAGGCTAATCCAGCTTCTGGGATCTACTCATCCACAAACCTTCCATGGCAACTTTTCCATCCTAAGTGGGCCCTGGCCTCAAATGTGGAAAAAAAACAGGACAACAGTGGCCACTTTACTCCCCTTGGATTCTACAGATCACTCCAAAATCAAAGCTCTCCATACAAACACACTTGGACAACGTTTTTGCTTTTTTTTTTTAAACTTAAATTCCTATACCAAAAAAATGTCTTAAAGAGTTTTTAATGTAACATAGTTTAAGGAACAATATTGTAAAACACAGCCGTATCAATGAAGTCAAGGTTCATTTTTTAACAGGTGAATGTTACAAAATTGTTCCAGGATCTTTCTCCACTTGATTTCTTTATTTTTCTTCCAAGTTTTTATTTAAATTCCAGTTAGTTAACATACAGTGTAATACTAGTTTCATATGTACAATTTAGTGCCTCAACAGTTACATACGATGCCCAGTGCTCAATACGACAAGTGCACTCCTTAATCCCCATCACCTATTTAACTCACCCCCCCACACACCTCCCCTCTGGTAACCATCAGTTTGTTCTCTAAATTAAGAGTCTGTTTCTTGGTTTTCCTTCTTGCCTTTCCCACTATGTTCATTTGTTTTATTTCTTAAATTCCACATATGGAGTGAAACCATATGGTATTTGTCTTTCTCTGACTTACTTCTCTTAGCGTAATACTCTTGAGCTCCATCCATGTCGTTACAAATGGCAAGATTTCATTCTTTTTTATGGCTGAGTAGTATTTATTTATTTATTTATTTATTTATTTTACACACACACACACACACACACACACACACACACACTCACACACACCACAATTTCTTTATCACTTCATCAGTCAATGGACATTTGGGCTCTTTCCATGATTCGGCTATTGTTGATAACGTCGCTAAAACATCAGGGTGCATGTAGCCCTTGAATTCAGTATTTTTTTTTATATCCTCCAAGTGGAGGATGGAGTGAACCAATCAATGAACTTTCTGTATCATCACTTCATGATTTGGGTTCTGTCTTTGAAACTTTCTTCCCACTGCAATAAGTCTTCATCTATCTGACATTCTGAGGCGACTATATGTTTAAATAAGTATGATTCCTGGGTGACTGAAGCATGCCAGTATTAAAGCCCAGAACTATCGATACTTTTAGTCATCGAGATGAAATTATTTGTAAGTGAGTACTTTCAAATTTTGTTGAGTGGCATACCTACAATGTAATCTCTTCTTTGTAAGGCACGGTCACAGGAAGTACTGCTTATCTGCTGTGCTACACGGTGGTAGGTTGCTGTCTTGGGCTACAAGACCAAGACCAGAAGCTACTTTTGTTTCCACATCACCAGTTTCTCACTTCTTCATGCTGTGTCAGCACTCCCCTTGGAATTATTCATTTTGAAGGTATGGATGAAAGTAAAAATAATTGCTATTGTTTGTTTTGTAAATAAAATAGAACCAGGACCCTCCATGTGGAAGCATAAAGTCTCTCTTGCTACGTCTACATGTGACCCATCCACGTAGCATGCCAGGATCTACAACCGGCAAAATGGGATAAGGACAGGACCAAGCCACACCCCACATAGCAAGGGCCCGTTTCAAAGATCTCGGCTATGCCTCAAAAGGGTAGGGTCACTGGAGGGATTTCCTGGACAACTTATTTCTTTGAATCACAGTTTAGCATAAATATATTCTATTCTGTGTGCACCTCAATTACCTATATTTAAACTTAAACTCTGTACAACTTTGCTTTTCACTTTTACATGCCTGTCATCCGTACTAGGACGTGCAGTTCAGAGGTGGTGATCTACGGAATATTCGCCACAGAGGAATCCATTTACATAATTTGCTTTCGTAACTGAGAGTTCTTTTGGCACAAGCTCAGCGAAAATTAATGAGTCATTACAATGAAAAATAAAAAGGGAAGAGACACCAGTCTACCTAAAATTCTTGCTTTTTAGATCTTTCTTCACAATTTAAATACTATTTATTGACTCTTCCCTAATTGCTGGAGAAACCAAGAAAAAAGAAAAAAAAAAGATTTCCTCTGATCTCAAGAAGCTTGGAGTTGACTGGAGAAGACGGAAGACATTAGGTCAGTAAGTGCTGTGACAGACACACGCACATGTTGCATGAAGGAAAACTAAGTCTCTAAGGAAGGGGAAGGAGGAAGTGACATTGGAACTGAGTCTTCAAGGGACAGCTATTACCAGGTGAAGAAGGTAAGGAGAACTTTTTCTCGGAGAGAACAGCAACATGTAATATAGGATCCCAATTTTTTTTTTTTTTTTTTTTTTTGGCCATCCAATTGTTTTTTATAAATTTGAATGTGGATGTCTTCAGGCTCAGAGATCAATCACCACACACCCTTGCAGGGCCCTGTTAGTCCCCTGAAGCCTGGAGTTTGCCACCGTAGGCTGGAGGGATTACGGGTGATGGAAAGCCTGGAGAGGGGATCTGGCCAGGTCACAGAATGCTTAGCCATGGAAAGAAGAAATCTGTAGCTGAGCCTGAAGGCCATAGAGAGCCCCTGGCCAATTTTAAGAAAAATTGGACACACATTTTATTAAGACCTCCCTGGCAGCAGTGGGGAGCTGTTGGAAGGTTGTTTGGACAGTCCATACAAATGATTATAATGTTTGGAGTCAGAGCACTGCCGCTAAATATAGAGATGGGGGGGTGACATTTGAGATATGTTAAGGAGATGGAATTTACAGTGTTTAGGAATTGGTTAAGAAGAGGGAAGCATTAAGAATGACCCTGGGGCTTTTGTCTCAGGTGGCTGGAGGCAGATTACGTCATCATCCCTGAGGCAGGAGGGGGCAAATTTGTAGAGAGGTGATCATTTCCATTTTGAAAATGATTAGTGCAATGTGTTCATGGGACATCTAGGTAGATAGCCCAGCAGTCAGATTTCTTCCAATTTAACACATTATACTCAGGTGCAACATTTCCTTTCAAACTCAAATTTTCAGTCAACACATCTTTTTCAGATACTCTTCACCCTCCCAAATTTGTCAAATCTACACCTTCATTCATAACCCCACTACCTGGTCCAAATCTTTATTACCTACTGTTCTATTCTATTCTAATTATCTAGTCTAACAATCCCCTAGCCGGGCTCCCTACCTTTCATCTCTAGGCCCTCAAAGCCAGTCTGCCTTCGGAGAAATCTTTTCTTTTATTCAAAAGCCTTCTATGGCTTCCCATTGTCTACAGGATAAAGCCTTGGGCAACTAGCCTTCCCTATCTCAATTATTCCTACACGTCTCCAGAGCCACCTCACGCCTCTGGACTCACCAGGCACCATGTTCGGTCTCCCTGTGCCTCACTGGTCTCCTGAGCAGGTCACAGCAGGTCACAACAGGTCACACCTCCACTCCTTCCTTCCTCCTACTGTTCTGGATACTGTGAATCCCTTCCCCCACCTCTTCTGCCTGACAAATTCCTACTCATTCTTTAAAGCCTCTCGTGATGCTACCTCCTGTGTGAAGATGGCTCATTTCCTCACTCACAGAAACAGGAAACTTTATCCAACTTCCTGTTGAATTTTATACTTCCCTCCATTAATTAACTCTTGTGTTCTCATTTACCTGTGTCATCCACTTAAACTAGGATTTCCCACAGACCTCTTACGTGTCTTTGCCTATCCAACCCTCCATGCAGGCATGATGCTTCCTTGGCTTTCCGAAGTGCTGAAAAATGGGGATGAATGTGTTTCCAGAATATTGTTTTTAACCTAAGCGTATTTATTTTTCATGCCAAATCCAATCCCAATCCCATTTCTTTTTTTCTCTCTCTCTTTTTTTTTCCTCCTGTGACTCACAACCATGTACCTTCCCCTTCCAGCCAATAAAATCTTCCTTCAGTCGTCTTGCTTCATGCCTCTTTTCTCTCTGGTCGCCAGACTTCCTAAGAATCTACTTCTACACTCAAACCTTTCCTCCGCACTCACCCCTCAGCCCGGAGCAAACTAGCTTCTGCTCTCCACCAGTCTAACTGCCTCTGGACGGTCACAGATGGTCTCCCCACGGTCAAGTCATAAGTGGGGGCCCCTTCTCATTGTACTCTCCTTCTCTCACACAGGGTTATCGCCATTAGCATTCCCGAGTCTGTCCCTGCTGTGACTTCAGCTTCACTGTGACATCGCGTCATCTTTCTAAAACACCGCAATGCTCAAAATCACTTACTACACTTAATACTCTACAGAAGCTAGAATAAAGAATCTTCATCGTCCAAACCATGCTAGTCTTCTCTCCTGCCACAACCCCATCCGGAATGCTGTGTTCCAGCCACACTGGAACAATCGCTCCACACTATGACTACACTATGCACTTAGGAGCTTTCACGCCTTTGCTCGCACTGTTTCCCCTACAGTATCCGCACCCTCGCTCCTCTAAAATCCTACTTATCCTTCAAGGGTGAACTCCATTGCCCTCTCCCCTGTAAAAATCCTCCTCTTATCCAGAAGTTATCATTCCCTTCACTGAGTTCCTACAGCATTTTGTCAATCAATACATCTGTTACAACACGTACAGCTTTATAGTCACAGCAAATGACTAGAATGTCTCAAGTGAATTATGAGCCTTTTATGATCAAGAACTGTGTGTTACTCAGACCTTAGCCCTCAAACCTTCAGGGTCTCATACATAACCGGCATTCAACAAATACCTGTTGAGTTTAACTGGATTAATCCGAATCAAGGAAGCCCTAAGTACTAGGAAGACACCCCAAAACAGGACGTTGTTCCCTGACATTTACTCATTATGCAGACTTAACCATTCTACTGAAGTACTGTAAAATTCAGAACATTTTCAGGTAAAATTTTAAACTGTAACAGATGTTTCTCCCCACAGATACCCTCGGGTTATTACTTTTTGTTTCTCAAAATTCAAGTTATCTCGCAAAACATCTCCAGAAGCCAGCTCTCCCTCCAGGTATGTCAGCTGACCCTGAAGAGTCTCCAACTTGCTTTCTGCGTTCTGGGCCCTCTGAAGAGCTTCCTGGTGAAACCCAGACTCATTTCCCAACTGTTCAACAAGCTCAGATATTCGGGCTTCAAGCTGGGAGACCATCTGGAAACAAAGAAACAGACAAGGATAAGCCTTGTTTCGGATGCACCAAAGTGTTCAAATCTAGTGCTCAACCCAAGCAACATAACTATTTATAACACCAACTTCCAGATTCTTTGCAAAAATTAAATAAAAAACAGGTAATTTGATAGCTGTATCTGCCTCTGTTTGAAATAAATCTGTATTCATTACCTAATAAAATATTTCTATTGGTATTTTTTTTCATTTTTATATAATTCCTTAAACAGGTTACTCGATAAATATTTATGGGTGATATTTACATACCCCTAAAACTGCCATTAATTTAGGAGCCTCAAAGCTTAACTGGAAAAAAAGTTCAGACAGAAAGTGCTTTTAAAACCTATGCAAGTGTCATTCTCCAGAGAAACTCCTCCACCATATATGGTGGATTAAAGATTACACAGTGAGTTAACTTTATAGTAAATTTATCCAGAATTCAAGTGCATAAAGATATTTTTTCAAGCTTTTTTTCAGTTTTCCATTGAGTATCGGTTACTCAGGCACCAAAGTTCAGTGGTGCTGCTTCTGTGCTGTGTACTCATACAGTGATATTATCATTATAGCATTTGGAAGGTCAAACTTAACACAGCAATTCTACATGCAAGAAGGTGGGACAATCTGATTGCTACCTCCTGTCCCACAAAATGAAATCACAGTTTCTCCATTAAAGGCCCCCATTCTCTTCACACACTCCTAACTTTTCCAATGCTTCCATCCTTCCCTGGAGTTTCTCTCTTTGTCCTGACGTTCCCATAAATAAGAACGTAAGTTTACCAAAGACCTCGGGTACATGTCGAGAAGACTCAAACTGAGTCTACCTGATCCAGTCTTCAGGAAACATTGAATTTAATAAAGACACCAAGTTTGGGGTGAAAAATATGTTTTGTTTTGATGGTTAGTTTCAGAAGAGAAAAAAAGAAAAAAGTAGACATTTACATATTACTCAGTACCATTCTTACAGAAACTGAAATATCTTGATGGTTTCAGGTTTATAGTTTCTGTTAAAAAAAAATTCTGCTTACCTATCAATAACCATTTTAAAAAGCAAGAAAACACTCCAGCCATCTTCAAATATTTTGTAAAGCTATTATCTGGAAGAACACTAGGGTTTGCTCTGAGTTGCCCTCAGAGCTTAAGTTAAGGACCAACAGGTCCAAATCAGAGAAATAATTCCACTTCAGTGAAAGGAAGAATTTTTCCTGGTCCCCAAAATTACAAAGTAATATATACTCATTATAAAAGATTCATTAAAGGGGTGCCTGGGTGGCTCAGTCAATTGAGCGTCTGACTTCAGCTCGGGTCATGATCTCGCTCGCAGTCTGTGAGTTCCAGCCCCGCGTCAGGCTCTGTGCTGACAGCTCAGAGCCTGGAGCCTGCTTCAGATTCTGTGTCTCCCTCTCTCTCTGCCCCTCCCCTGCTCATGCTCGCTCTCTCTCTGTCTGTCAAAAATAAACATTAAAAAATTTTTTTAAATAAATAAAGATTCATTAAGGACAACAGAAAAAGTTTAAGGAAAAAAAAACCACTCAGAGGTTAACAACTATTAATATTTTCAAATAATTTATTTTTATGCCCTGTTAAAATACAGGTGAGATACTATATTTGCAATTTTATGTCTTTGTGTTTATCTCGTATTTTAAGCATCTTACTGTGGCTACAGTCAGGAAGGTTAGACTACTTCATCTCCAAATGCTCAAATCATGTGCTTCTGTGGCTCTGCAGGTCCCAGGCCTGTAATTCAATTAATTCTATGCTTCTGTGGGTGCTTGAAATCAAATTTTGATGGCAAGCTGCTTAGCACCACATCCAAGGAATTGTGTTCTCCAAGGAAATTTCAATTTTAATTACAGAATATGAGCCTCTGAGAACTCCTCATTTTGTACTTCCTACCATTGGCACTTACTAATAAGAGATGTGATCTCAATGCAAGAGAAAGGTACGCCTGTCTTGGTATAATATACAAAGTCACCTACAAAACAACAGCCATCAAACAACACCCCCAAGATACTGCCCGGGGGGAGGAGGGCTGTTTAATGATATTATATTATACAAGGCAGAGCACATGATTCTGCGCAGTAGGAAATGTGTTTCACATTCGACTCCAAGTAGGAAGTGAGTCTTTCTACCTGGGAGTCCTTCAACACTTCTCCTACCCCATAGTTAACCTAACAAAGAGAATGAAACCAAAGAAAAAAGAGACACAGAAATCCTCAGCTGGAGAGATGGAGAACTGGGTAATCACTTAGCCACAGTCAGTACACTGAAGAAGGTCCCAGAGGAAAGCAAAGCCTGCCAGAGAAATTGATCAGGAAAGACTCCCATTTTGGGGGTGCATGGCTGGCTCAGTCGGGGGAGCATGCAACTCTTGATCTCAGGGTTGTGCGTTCCAGCCCCACATTGGGTGTAGAGATGACCTTTTTTTTTAATGTGTATTTTTGGGAGAGAAAGAGAGACACTGAGTGTAACGGGGGAGGAGCAGAGAGAGAGAGGGAGACACAAAATCTGAAGCAGGCTCCAGGCTCTGAGCTGTCAGCACGGAGCCTGATGCGGGCTTGAATTCACGAGCAGTGAGATCATGACCTGAGCCGAAGTCGGCCGCTTAACCAACTGAGCCACCCAGGCGCCCCAGGTGTAGAGATTACTTTAAAAAAAAAAAAAAAAAAGCTGAAATGCACTAATGTGCAAATAGCCCAGTGACATTAAAAACAAAAAAAAAAGCCTCCCATTTTGAGGATGACACCTCAGGCAATGGCTGAAAGTATGAGTACGGTAGTGATAATGACCCTGAAGAAAGAAGAGGACATCCTGATGGAGACCAGACTGTGGCACGGGGTCTCTGGAGTCACACGTCTCAAGTTCCCACTCTACTACTTAGCAGCATGTTAACTGAAGCAGGTAATCAACCTGTCTGAAACTTAGTGTCTTTGCTCTGACGATGAGATGATAATTTAGATAATTTGAGCAGCGCAGTATTTCACACCCGACTGAAGTTCAATGCACTGCATCCATTTTTACCATCAGTATTCCTACTCCAGTATGTTGGTTCAGTCACTCCCATGCTTCTGTCATAAAGCGTTAAAGGGGCCCTTCAGAAATTGTCCTAGATCGTGTTTCTCAAACCATCTGCAGCCCACAGAGCCTGTTTTTTAACTAAAAACCTTTCTGGGAAGGACAAATAAGGCACAATGTGCTATATCGAAGGTGACAAGGTTCCTCCCGCATCCTCACCCGGTGTGGACCCAAGAGTGCTCGACGAAACTTGACGGGTCAGCAGAGTATGACTTTTAAAACCACTGGTACGTAGACGGCTGAACCGTAAAGAAGCTGCAAACTCAAGATTCCGGTGTCCAGGAAGGAGCAAGCAGCTGGGAACCCCTCCATAGTCTACGTGTCCCAGAACTTAGCTTCATAAGCTTATTTTGGGTCTCAGTACATGTACGACCAATAGTTTTCAGAGCGATATTTACATAAATGTAGTCAAATAAATTAACATTCTAATCTGACTCGGTTCTCGGGAACATCAAATGCCAGCGCCTGGGTGAACATATGTGTCTCACCAAAACTGTGAAGTTGTGTTGTGTTTTCACACCGAGAACTCTGAAGAGTCAATAAGCTTTTCTTTTTTCTTTTTCCTCTTTTTCTTAGTATCATCTGTTAACATATCCCTAATATTCCGTGGGACAAAATGTGCCAGGGATTTCAACACGAGAGATGTAGGGAATCGAGGGAAAGGGAGAGGGATTATAATGAAGAAAACATACCTCACTTTTTTTAAAAAAAACAAAAACAAAAAGGCACTGAAGTAAATTATCCTTCAAAAACAAGGAGCCTGGTGTTGGGAAGCAAAGTCATAATGCCCTAAAAAATTTCAGTCACTTCCCAAGGACAAGTAGTTGTTGATTTCACCAGAGAGACACTTTTGCCCTAAGATTAAACTAAAGAAAGCACAAGGTTCTAAACTGAAGAAAGAACCACTTGGGTCACTTAAGGACCAGTGTCTTTTGGACATACAGCTCTTTTCTCATTAGTCAAGCTGTAATTTTCACTTAGGAAGTATATAAAATATGTTGTCAGGGACCAGGAATAAAACATCAATCAAATTCTCTTTCCTTATTATCGGTGTGTATGCTTTTTTTTAGGGGGTGGAGAGGGACTGAGGGACAGAGAGAGAGAGAAAGAGAGAGAGAGAGAGAGAGAGAGAAGGGGAGGGAGAGAGAACCCCAAGCAGTCTCCACACTCAGCACAGAGCCCGAATGACACAAGGGTCATTCCCACAACCCTGGGATCATGAGCTGAGCTGAAACCAAGGGTCGGGCTCTCTCAACTGACTGAGCCACCCAGGTGCCCCATGTCGACTTTTGTTACAGGTTAAATTGGGTTCTCCATAAAAGAGGTATGTTCAAGTCCCCCAGTACCTCAGAATGTGACCTTATTTGGAAATACAGTCTTTACAGAGCTGGGCCCTAATGCAATATGGCTAGTGTACTTATAAAAAAGGGAAAATGTGGACACGGAGACACATACAAATAGAAGGAAAATAATGTGAAGATGTAGAGAGAATGCCATTCATAAGCCAAGGACCGCCTGAGACTACCAGAAGCCAGGCAAGAGTCCTGGAACAGATTCTCCCTTATAGCCTCAGAAGAAGCCAACCTAGCCGACATCACGATTTTAGATTTACAGCCTCCAGAACTGGGAGACAATACAAACACACTTCTATTGTTTAAGCCACCAGGTTAGAGGCACTTTGTTATGGCCATCCTAGGAAATTACGACACTGTAGATGCCAGGAGAGCCAAAATCTCTATCTTTTCACTCTCCCAGGTGCCCCCATAGCTAGGTGTGACCATGGAACATAATTTGGGGCAATGAAATGACAGTGGAAGTCTGCCGAAGATTCTGGGTAAATGTTTGGTTTTGTGTATCGGGAGAATTAGGAACAAAGCAGAATGATCAGTTCAGATGAGGGAGGAGGGGGTTGTACAGCACGTCTCAGGTCCTTTAGGGCCTCAGGCTGGGTCCTCACAGCCCACCTGGAGCCACTGGACCAAGAAACACTCCAGTGGACAAAATAAACCCTTATGTGTGCCTAAAGAAGAACAAAAGAGCTGTCTAGGTAATCGTTTGTAAGCTTGTATGAATTGTCTTCAATTTAGGAAATGACATAGAGATCAATCATGGTCCTGTCCTCTCTGTACATAATCACTTCTCATCCAGATGATGAGCTGGTTAGGAAACATCTAAAAGTAAGGAAGGGGTGCCTGGGTGGCTCAGTCGGTTAAGCATCCGACTTCAGCTCAGGTCATGATCTTGCAGTCCATGAGTTCGAGCCCCACGATGGGCCCTGTGCTGACAGCTCAAAGCCTGGAGCCCGCTTCGGATTCTGTATCTCCCTCTCTCTCTGCCTCTGCCCCACTCATGGTCTATCTTTCTCACTCTCAAAAATGAATAAATGTTAAAAAAAAATTTTAAGTAAGGAAAAAAAATGTTTGCCTCAAAAACCTACACTAAAATCTGAAAATGTCACAACTTTCTGTCATTGTGCAAGACATCATTATTTCAAAAACACCTGTTACAAGTGTACTGAAATTTCAAGGCTAAACATCATCGAAACACTCATTTAGAATTCCTAGGAACCCAACAGCAGGACATTCCTTTAAGAGACTGGTTTCCAACCGGGGGTGATTTCATCCTCCAGGGACATTTGCCTGGAGACATCACTGGTTGTCACAAATTGAGAGGGAAAATAGTGGCATTGGTACCTACTGGGTAGAAGCCAGAGATGCTGTTAAATACCCTACAATGTACATACAAAGCAGCCCCATGACAAAGGATTATCCAGCCTGAAACGTCAATAGTGCCAAACTGAGAAACACTACCCCAAGAAACAGTAAAGCTTTTAAAAAGAGAATTTGACTTGGCTATAAGCAGAAAAGCCAGGAACAAGTAGAAGTGACTTACTGAAAGCGTGTGGGTGGTGTCCTGAATTCTACTGAGAACTGCAAATATAGGAGAGTAAAAATGAACAGCAACAGGGAAAATAAGAAAGGCAAGGTTCACAAAGTAGGAGTCTACATGAAGCGGCAAAATTTGCCAGGCCCGGCCTGAACCCACCACTGGGCCTTCGCATGGGTGTTATGCAACTGTTGAGTGTGTGTTTAAGCACGGCAGCTGGCAGGGGTGTATGGCCCCCTCAACAAACAGATTCATCAATCTGTAAAGCTCCCATTCTTTAGAAACATTTCTAAGACAATATATGAAATCCATTTTCTCCTGATTTTACTTGAAGATGAGTCACACAAGATGCCAGCTATACGCTTGATTTCGGGCTTTTAAATAGTGAGAACAGCTATTGAAAAAAATTACAGGGTAGAAAAGGCAGACAAAGGCACTAAAAAGACTCTGAATCATTCTGATTTTTATGGGGAGTAGGGGAAGGCATAGCCAGCTTAACCAATTTACATCATTTTGCTTCAGAAAATAAACATATACATCACGCTGACAATTTTATGCCATGCTTCACATGCTGAATTAAAATAGTTTCAGGAAAACATTTGGAAAACCAGAAGAGGGAAGCAATAAAATGAAATGGTTATGGACCATTAGCTACTGAAGTGCATCTCTTACTAGACAAGGTAAATAACTTAATGAAATTGTTCTCAGTCCTGGAAGTAATGTTCTTCTGCAATCCAGGACTAATCACAAGAAAAACTGAGTTACCCTCAGAGACCTGCACATTTTATATGCACAAAGAGAACCCTACACCTGGACAAAGGGGTCACCTGACTTGCTCCTAAGAGCACACACGAATTTTGGAGAATTTTTTTAAAAGGGATTGAAAATGTTTTATCATTAAAGGAAATTTTCAAATGCCACCCTGAACTCTGAGTTAGTGATGGCTCTGAGTATTTTAGAAACATCAAAAAAGGGAAAAATGCAATTTCTCCTTTGAACCAACATGAACTCACAGAGGTAGATCACAATGGAGTTACACCTAGAATTTGGATATTATTTACTTTAAAACCTCATTACTTAGGGCTTCAATAATTTGCATTTGATGGTAATTTAGTCAGGCTGAAGTTGACTCTGCTAAGCAAAGCTAGACAGTAAAGGAGAATTTTTTTTTAAGTTTTTTTATTTATTTTGAGAGAGAGCGCGAGCGGGTGGGGAGGGAGAGAGAATCCCAAGCAGGCTCCGTGCTGCACAGAGCAGGACGCAGGGCTCCATCTCATGAACCATGAGATTGTGACCTGAGATGAAATCAAGAGTCAAGTCGCCTAACCGACTGAGCCACCCGGGTGCCCCAAGGAGAATTATTAATAGTATAAACAAGATAGCAATATTAAACAAGCTTCAGTCATATATATGAATCCAAACATCTATCTCCGTTTGTTCAACAGGTTCCCTAAAAGACTGTTTCAGGCGCCAATGCGTTATGAAGAGAAGGAGGGAGATGAGGAGAATCAAGGGTAGCGATAGTTAATATTTATCATCATTGTGTCCCCGGCACTGCATTAAGGACTTCAGAACAATCTTCTTTTTCATTTATTGCTTGCAACAAGCAATAACCTTATGGGGCAGATACTCTTACAGGCCCAGTAACCCTTACGTGCAATTCCAAAATCCGAAAGTATCTGGAAACAGACAGCTTTTTTCATAACTCACTTGCTGATAAAGCTTGACCTGACCGGAGCTGGCAGAAAACCCTGACCCGAAGTGACACAAAGCTCTTCACAGTCCTGGTGTGTTCTGTGTGATGGATTTGTCACAGCTTCTGCTGCAGAATGATGAATGTGGTTCACTCTGGGGTGCTGCCTCAGACCCCACTGAGGAGGGATGTGTAAAAGAGAGCTCCCTCCATTACCGTTCCCTGTACTATTTCACCTTTCTAAACCCTGAAAACTTCTCAGTTCAAAAACACATTGGGCCCCAAGGGGTTCAGATAAGGGGTGTGGCCCCTCAGCCCTCCCCGTCCAGCAGATGAGAACACAGAATCTCAAAGACAGGTTCTCAGGAGCCTGCCCATGGCACACCTGGAGTGAGCGAGTATTGCAGTAGAGACAGGATTCAGTACAGTCAGGTCTGACTCCAGAACCCCCATTGTCATTAGCTGTCATTTGAGTGACTCCCCAGGCTCCCTAACCATGACATACAGCTGAAAGTAATAAAAACCACACTTAAATGATACTTTCACTAACTCAGCAAACTACTGTCCTTAAGAATCTCAGAAGTCACCACTCACACTTTTCCTGCTCTCTCCCTGGCTGGTCATTTCTCGGATCCTTTCCAAAATAGCATCCTCTGTGGGCACAATCGTGCCCCAGTTGCCCCCGAGCAGCGCTGCGACTTTCTCCCTAAACGAGGAGTGCTGGTTTCTCGAGGCTGCCGTCGCATCCCGGCTGGCCTCCAAACTCTTCTCCAACTCGCAAGAGCTTTTCTTCAAGAGGCTCAGTTCCTGCTTCGAGGCATCCCAGACCCGCTGGCCAGCAAGCAGCCTTTCTTGGAAGAGCTTGACTTCCCTTTCAAGAGCCTCCTTTGTCTCTACAGCACTGAGCAGGTCCTGAAACAAGTACAGAAAGTGAAGACAGGTACCTTAGCAGCCACTGAGGGACACGAGCATTTGCTTTCCGATTACCTTGCTTACTGACTTCACGGAGGTAGGATTAAATCACGACATTCCCTGTTTAACTGTAAATTCCCCACCATCTCTTCATAAAAATTGTAAATTTTAAAGGCTTAACATTAAAAAATTTTTTAATTATTTTTTAATGTTTTTTTTTTTTTTGAGAGAGAGAGAGAGAGAGAGAGAGAGACAGGGACAGAGAGCAAGTGGAGGAAGGGGAGAGAGAGAGAGAGGGAGATACAGAATCCAAAGCAGGCTCCAGGCTCTGAGCTGTCAGCACAGAGCCGGACCCAGGGCTTGAACTTGTGAACTGCAAGATCATGACATGAACCGAAGTCAGACACTCAACCAACTGAGCCACCCAGGTACCCCAACATTAAAAATTGTTTAATTAAAAAAATTAAATTTTAAGGGCTCTGTCAGGTAAATTTAGGCGTCTAAAAAAAGAGAAGGGATAAAAAACCAGGGCCAAGAAAAGAAGGAAACTGGCATATAAGCCTTTTCTGTGTGAACCCCTGGAAAGACTTAACAAAAACAAGTTGTTGGCTAACATCTGGTAGAGGCAATCCATATTCAGAAAATGTTTACAGAATTATCTGCTGTAAAGTTTGATATACATGGAAATTGATTTTGAATAAACAGTAAACCCTCAGAGTCCTACCTACACTCTAAAATTGTTTGAATAAAGATGATTCCTTAATACTCTTTTAAATAATACAGTAGCATTTTCATAAAAACATCATTGCATATGGGGCGCCTGGGTGGCGCAGTCGGTTAAGCGTCCGACTTCAGCCAGGTCACGATCTCGCGGTCCGGGAGTTCGAGCCCCGCGTCGGGCTCTGGGCTGATGGCTCAGAGCCTGGAGCCTGTTTCCGATTCTGTGTCTCCCTCTCTCTCTGCCCCTCCCCCGTTCATGCTCTGTCTCTCTCTGTCCCAAAAATAAAAATAAACGTTGAAAAAAAAAATTTTTTTTTAAAAAAAATAAAAAAAAAAAAAAAAAAACATCATTGCATAAAGGAGAATTAGATCTTGCTTTCAATATTCATTTACTGTGTATCTTCCTGTCTCATAAAACTGATAGAACCTGAAGAAAAGAGACAGAAATATCTATTTGGCGGGTGGGAGAAATAAAAGTAGAGGGAAATAAAGTACCATACTGACAACAACAATTTAAAAAAATTTTTTTTAATGTTTGTTTATTTTTGAGAGACGGAGACAGAGTGTGAGCAGGGGAGGGGCAGAGAGAGAGGGAGACACAGAATCCAAAGCAGGCTCCAGGCTCTGAGCTGTCAGCACACAGCCCAATGCAGGGCTAGAACCCACAAGCCGTGAGATCATGATCTGAGCTGAAGACAGATGCTTAACCGACTGAGCCACCCAGGTACCCCGAGAATAGTAATTTTAAAGAATATAATGTGTATTGTTAGGTTCACAAAAATAAAGGAAGGGCATAAGGGAGGCTACCTGTGTACCTACTTCTATTTACTATAATCCAGAATGGTACAAAGAGGCATAAAAAAAGGACAAGTTTAAAGTCATTTTTAAAAAATGGGGCGCCTGAGTGGCTCAGTCAGTTGAGCATCCAACTCTTGATTCTGGCTCAGGTCATGGTCCCAGGGTAGGCGGATCGAGCCCTGCATTGGGCCCCATGCTGAGCATGGAGCCTGGTTAAGATTCTCTCTTTCTGGGGTACCTGGGTGCCTCAGTCAGTTGAGTGTCCAACTTCGGCTCAGGTCATGATCTCGCGGTCCGTGAGTTCAAGCCCCATGTCGGGCTCTGTGCTGACAGCTCAGAGCCTGGAGCCTGCTTTGGATTCTGTGTCTCCCTCTCTCTCTGCCCCTCCCCCACTCTCTCTCTCTTTCAAAAATAAACATTAAAAAAAAACAAGTTTTTAATACTATGTTAGAGTCAAAAACAACGAAAAGCGAACAGTATCTTTGAATAACAGATTCCACATCTAAACAGGCCAGCAGGCTACTAGTTAAAATGCACTCATCCATCTTGCATCAGAACTGGACTTTTAAAAAGAATTTATCTCCACCAACAGCTTGAAGACAGGAAAGATGTTACTTCTTTACTTTTTATAAAAAAGAGAATATATTGTGGTTGGCTCCACAGCTCAGAGGTTAGAGCATCGGTCTTGTAAAAAAAGAGACTATCTTACTTTTTTTTCCTTCTGATTTTTTAATCAAGGAAGTCTCCAGCAACAATTTGAAATAAAAGTCATTGAGTGGATAGGTAGTTAGAGAAGGCTGCCCTTTTCAGAGATGTAATGGCTAAACTAATTATGGATTATGGAACCTATTTTGTGAGACACTTTGCTTCTCAAGGTCCTGGCAACAGCTTCGTTTCCCAGCTCCCTTTCGATTCTAGTCTTCCATAAGGAGAAGCTTCACTACTGCTAATTAAATTACAGCCCTTAAAGTAGAGTCAAGGGCACTTTATCACAAATACAATATTTTAAGACTTTACAGATTTCTTTCTCAGATAGTAATACAATAGCTGCTCCATTTGGATAACCAGTATCAGCGCTGGTGATAATAAATTAGAAACTACATGTTTTACTTAAAAACTACAATCTAGCATGTGGTTAGAAAACTGAAGTCCCAAATTCAGTGATACAGAGCTCTAAAAAAAAAAAAAAAAAAAAAAAAAAACAAAACAAAAAAAAAACAAACCTCTAGAATGTTATATGTTGACTTTTATATTAAAAGAAAACCCCTAACGCAAAAGGGGAATTTCCATGACCGAGAGAGTGAGTGATATTTTTAACTAAGTAGAAAAAGTTCTCAAAATACACAAAAAAACATATCAGACGCTTGAGTACTATAGACATACTGTCGGTGTGGAGTAGACTAACCAACCGGCAGCTTTCACCAAGAAACCAATAAGCACAGTTAAAATATTCCAGCTATGAGGAACTTTTTTCCACCCCGATATCAGATTATTGTCTCCCTGCCCTCAAGACAAGAGCCAGTCCCTAACAAACCCAACACATGAAACTTCACGTCTGGTAAAAGTCAGAAAATTCATTTGTGATCATAAAATACAGGAGTGCATGTCAGCAGGCTGGATTTCTCTTCTGGACACGTTTCAGCCCAGCGAACTACATGCTGTTTCTCACATGAAGCGCAGGCCTTGGGAGCCAGTGACAGGGCCTTGGGGATGGCCGCTCCCTCGGCGCTCTGATTAAGCGCTTGAGGATTTCGGAGCACTGGGCTGATCTACTGGGAACAGATGTCCTCAGGCTGCAAATGCAATTACCTGTAGAGCTAGCAGAGAGAGAACTGGAGTGTGGTTGCATGGCTACCTCAAGGATACACTTGTGTAGTGTGACATCGGTATCACCGGCCAGGACCGGGGACTGCTGTCAGACTACACTGACACGCAGAGCAAGAAACAAGTGCTCTCTCTAAGCAAAATCAGGGCTGACCTCCACAGAGAAAATCACATTGGCAGACGAGGACAGGCCTTACAGAGACAGTGAGGGGATCTCTCTTTTTTTTTAATTTTTAATTGAGCTTTAGTCCTATTAATGCAAGAAATGAATAATGACCCCTCCACAATTACTTTTAGCAAAAACAATTGTAAATAATATGATGAAGGTGTTTGAGTTAGCTTCCCAATTAAATGCATGTCTGTATCAATTCCCAATTAAATGCATTAAATAATAAAATCGTTCAAAGGTTTGTATTTATTTATTTTTATTGCAGAGAGAGAGAGAGAAGGGAAAGGGGCAGAGAGAAAGAGAATCTCAAGCAGACTCCATGCTCAGTGCAGAGCCCGATGCAGGGCTCAATCCCACAATCCTGGGATGATGACCTGAGCAGAAACCAAGAATCAGATGCTCAACTGACTGAGCCACCCAGGTGCCCCCAAAGGTTTGTTTTTAAAATACAATTGTCTCCTGTCTTAATCTTGCTGCCTACTATATGGATTTGCATATGCACAAGATCAAACTTCTTCTCAAAAATATATGACTAATTATCAACCTCTGGCTTGAGTTTAATTCATCCAACCCCAGACAAATTTTGCAAAATTAAAAACCAGTGGATTACATCTACCTACTGTAGTTAAATTTAACAAAAAAGCTCAGAAATTCTCCCAAAAAGGTGTTCTTATTCGTTATTGGTAGAAGTGTGAATAGGTGTAATTCTGATATAAATATCTAACAAAATAGGGGTGCCTGGGTGGCTCAGTCAGTTGAGCATCCGACTTTGGCTCAGGTCATGATCTCATGGTTCATGGGTTCGAGCCCCACGTCAGGCTCTGTGCTGACAGCTCAGAGCCTGACCCTGCTTTGGATTCTGTGTCTCCCTCTCTCTCTGCTCCTCCCCCACTCACACTCTGTCTCTCTCTCTCTCTCTCTCTCTCTCTCTCTCAAAAATAGACATTAAAAAAAATTTTTTTAATCTAACAAAATAGAATATATGTAGGCCCTGTGGCCCTACAAGTCTAGTGTCAAGATTAGATCTGTAGGATAGACTACTAAATATGGAAAATGATGTACGTGCAAAGTTATTCCATTACAATACAGCAAAAGATTAGGTACTACACAAATATTCACTGCTATGTGATGGGTTAAACCAACATGAGACACCTGTACCATAGAACACTATGTAGTCTTAAAAAGAATTGAGTAAACTTTTTATGTACTGATATGGAAGACTCTCCAAGGTACAGTTAGTGAAAAAAGTAAGGTGCCTAATCAAGTGTCTAGTGCCATTTGTACCTACATAAACAGGATACCTCTCTAGAAACAAGCACAAGCAAGTGCCCATTTTGCTCATCTCTGGAGAAGGGACCTGTAGCTGGGGGGCATAAATGTAAGGAAGATATGACAGAACACTGACAACTATGAAAACACCCAGGAAATGCTGGTCCATGTAAAGTGCCGAGTCAATAGTGATAGAAACACACACACACACACACACACACACACACACCCTAGGCTGTCCCAGTGGCATCATCAAACCTGGAAAATAATAAGAATTCAACTTAAGTTTGAAATTCTCATTATTGACAAACTCAATACAAGTTGACAATGAATTTAGCTGCTCGTGAGGCCGACGTGTTCCTGGGCTTCACCACAGTACTGCAAACACTGTGCCCTGTAATGGTCAGATTGTACCTGGAGGACCATGGACAGTTCCCAGCTGGAAATTTTAAGAGGGACATTGTCAAAATGGAATGGATTCAGCATCCCATGGTGGGATTAGACCCATAATAAAAATATTTATGTACTCATGTTATTTTAAGTGCTGTTTTAATTTATTTTAAATGCATAGACTGAATCTAAAGTCAAAGTTTTAGAAGACTTTGGAAGACTTAATTATAGTTACAGAACACAACATAAGTATTACAAACCTTGACAACATAAATACAATAATAAAATAAAACTGGGAAGAGAGGGGAGTAAAAAAGCAGGAGACATTACATTCCTTCTACACTCTAGCAGAAAGTCTAAAAATACTGTCTCACGTTGGTGAATCAGAAACAGAAATGTATCCCTTTTAAGTCTCAATAGTAACTATCAGAAGCTAAAATAGGAATGGCCCTCAAGGAATCTATTCCTGAAATCATTGTTGCACTATATGCTAACTTGGATGTAAATTAAAAAAAAAAAATTAAATAAAAATTAAAAATAAATAAAAATTTTAAAAAGTAAATAAAGCAGGAATGCCCCATTGAGGCTAGAAGTGGAAGGAGAGAGGGTTTTAAATTTTACTTCAGAGTCTTAGGAATGGTTTATTTTTTATAATCTGAGCAGATATTATTTTAGTGCTTATTTTCTTTTTAATTCCTCACTCAGAGGCTAGAACTCTCCCAAACTAACAGATGATAAGAAATAAGATTCAAAGTTTGAAAGATACAGGCTGTTTAGCCAAAAGAAAAGACTTAGAAATCCATAACAATTGTCTTTAAAAGCTTGAAAGTTAGCCATAAGAAAGAGATTTCAGTTTATTCTATGAAGTTTCATTAAGAGAGAACCAGAATAGGATGTGAATTATGGGGATTCTGACCCTGACTTGCTACAATGAAGAACTGTGAAACAACTGAACTATACAGAGAATATGGACCTCCTTGTTCAGTAGTGAATTCCTTGTCTCTGGAGGAGTTCAAGGGGAGCCTGGAAACTAGCTAGACACTAACATTTTAATTTTTTTTAATGTTTTATTTATTTTTAAGACAGAGGGAGACAGAGCATGAGTGGGGATGGGGCAGAGAGAGAGGGAGACACAGAATCTGAAGCAGGCTCCAGGCTCTGAGCTGTCAGCACAGAACCCGATGCAGGGCTCCAACTCACGAACTGTGAGATCATGACCTGAGCCGAAGTCGGATGCTCAACCGACTGAGCCACCCAGGCGCCCCCAGACACTGACATTTTAAAGATGATTCTGATTTCACACAGAGAGTTACATGATCTAGATTCTAAAAGACCTCCGGGTCACTTCCAACATCATAATTCTAGGATTGTGAAGAGATCTTCAATTTCTTTAGTAATTTATCCTACCTAGTAAGTCCTTACTTCCAGAAACTTATTTCCATATGCCTATACTCTTAAAATAATGTTACGTTTCTTTGGATCCCTGAGTAAAAGTAAATAACTGGAAAAAGAAATAAAAACACTGAGCATCTTCAGGTGATGGGCATGTCCTGAGTACTTCATGTATATCATTCAATGCTAAAACTAATTGTAAGAGATAGGTCCTTAAATTATTTTTCTATTTTACAGACAAAAAAACTGAGGTTCAAGGAGGTAAGGTTGTATGCCTCAGATCACATAGTCAAATGATTCTGGAGCCTGGATAAAAACCTGAGAGCCTAGCCTCATAACCACTCCACTCCCTGTTTACTGTCTCATGCTGTTCTCTCTTACATTTACTGCTTTAGGGTAACACACCAGAGAAGCAGAGGGGACATCCTTCCAAACCAGACCTGCCTAATTCCAAAACCAATATTCTTTCTTAGCTTCAGTTCTAGCTACCAGAATTAAAAGAAAATGTGAACAGTGTGAAGAAAAAGGCGCTGTCTGAAATCCCATATGTAAATTTAATTTCTGATCCACTGAGCTGAACTTGTACAGTCTATGGGAAACGTATGTGTAGCTTGTGTAGGTAAAGTGCCTATGTCTTTCAACACTGAATTATTTCAAAATAACCAAAAGAAAAGGTGCCAATCTTTGACAGTTGTTAAAACATACTTCAATACTAACTACTAAAGATTTTTAAAGAATATAATTTCCACATATGTAATAAATCACCTGGACTTTTATTTGGGAAATTTTTTTATAAAGTAACCTAAATAGAGTAATTAAGAAAGTCAGAAAAATTGAGTTTGGTAAAAACAGCACCACAGCCGGTGGAAACCACTCCTTCTGCAGTCATTCTGGGCTTCGCTAATAAAGTAAGTTTCCTACCTCAAAAACAGAGCTTTAGAAAGCATTATGAGGATTCTTCCTGAGGCCATTAATGTGTCAGCAAAACCACTAGTCAGTATTTTTCAGCAGTAAATCTTTGGAGTCATAATCCTATGAATGAGCACTTTATTAAAGACCTCAAGTTTTTTTACTGCCCGTATTTTTTTTTACAATTTTTATTATTTTGGCAGGAACTTCATCCCAAAATGAATGTGTTTCCAAGCCTGAACAACATTGCATCATTTACAAGTTAAGATACATATAAGAAAAGGAATAAGTTCTGTTTTTCTGATGTGCTCTTATAACACATTTTCATTTCCTACTGCTAATCTTCAGGTGTGCATTTTCATAAATAAATATTAAATTCTTCCTAATTTTCAAGGCTTGATAATTTAACAATTACTATTTGTGATTGAAGTTATTCATTCACTGAGGAAATCTGCATAACTACAAATTGTTGTAGTTCCACTGACAAATAAGTTTTAGCATCAGACTGGTATGCAGGATATAGCTGTGAATATACACGTAAAGGGATTATTGTTAACAGCATAATAATTTAATGACCCAAATCCCAGCTTTGCTACTTAATAGCTATGTGAACTTGAGCAAAGCACATAACTTCTTTGAGCACTTAGCACGACTATGCTAATGGTAAGTGATGTATAAACAGTGACTATTATACTATATTGCTGATAGTATTACAGTAAAAAATCTGTAAAAAAAAAAAAAAAAAAAGGGGGGGGTGGGGTGGGTGCCTGGGTGGCTCAGTCAGTTGAGCGCCTAACTCTTGATTTTGGCTCAGATCATCATCCCAAGGTTGTGGGATCGAGCCTTGTGTCAGGCTCTGTACTGAGCATGCAGCCTGCTTAAGATTCTTTTTCTCTCTCTCTCTCCTTTCCTCCCTCTCTCTCTCGCTCTCTAGGCACGCCTGGCTGGTTCAGTTGGTTAAGCGCCAACTGTGGCTCAGGTCATGATCTCACAGTTCATGGGTTCGAGCCCCACATCAGACAGTGCTGACAGCTCAGAGCCTGGAGCCTGCTTTCGATCCTGTGTCTCCCTCTCTCTCTGCCCCCTCCCCTGCTCACGTTCTGTCTCTGTCTCTCTCTCTCTCAAAAATAAAGTAAACATTAAAAAAAAATGTCCCTTTCTCTCTGTCCCCCCTCCGCTCCTCCCCCACTCCCACTCAAATGCTCTCCCTCCTCTCCCTCTCTCTAAAGTTAAATAAATAAATAAATACATAAATACATAAATAAATAAAGTAAGAAACCTGAGAGACTTAAACTTCACTCAGAAGTCTTACTGGTAGGTAAGAGATTAAAAGCGTAATTTTGAAATAATTTTTTATATATTGAAAGACAAAGCAGCAAATAAGTAAATATTACGATTAAGATTCAAAACATACTACTATAAAACAAAAGATATTTTAAAAACTCTAAATATCACTTTTAATTTAAAATACCAGTATTACTTTATTACTAAAACGTACTTCTAGCTCTGTCCACTGAAAGAAATGACATCCCAACAGCAATGAGCACACCGAAAGCCTAACTCTTGGCTTTCCGCACCATCCTCCAGTAAAAGGCACCAAAGCTCCCTAAAGAATAGGTTGATTGTAGTTCTGTGGTCTGAAAGACCCTAAGATGTCCTGTGTTCTGTCAGAAAAAGCAAGGAAATGTTAAAAGACTAAAGGGATGAGGTTCAAGGTCACCGAGACCATCCTGAAGGGGCTGCTGCTGCTGGGCCAATTCAGTGAATTTGGAGCACCAAAAAAAATAAAAATAAATAGTCACTGACTATAACGATAAGTAAATAAAAATCCATGTGTCCACAGAACTGAAAAGAAAAGGAATAAAAAGCTTTTCTTTACAGAAGAATGCCAGCTAATAAGCAAAAGGAGTGGTAAGATTAGAATATTACCTTTTTGCCACCCCTGAGGTAATTAATCCAGGCAAGAATCAATGATGATAACACCACTTGGTAAAGTCAATGGGGAACAGAAATAACCTGCCAATTATCAGAACTAATCTACCCAGAGATAGCTTACTTAACTGCAAAAGAAAAAAACGTACCTTTATGCTACAAAGAGCAGTGTCAGCAACAAGGAACGATCTAGCATTCATTACTTGCCTGTGATACGAAGTATACACCTTCACCTTTGAACTACCCTTGCCGAAAATATTTAACCTGAATCCAATCCAGTCATTACCTAATTTTAAACCACATCTCCTTTATCACTTGTCTTCTATGCATTTTGTTAACTGATTGCACTGGCTCACTTTCACTTGTGAAAACTCATCGTTATTATCAATCCCATGATCAGTTTCTTTGTCACAAAAATATAAAAATATAATTGAAGGGTTCTATAATGTTAAAAAGCATATAGTATTTATTTGCATGCTCAAACAAGTTTTAGGTAATTTGAAGAGATCAAGCAATTCATTGTGTAAATAAAGGGTCAGAATTAAGAGATGCTTCCTTTTAACGGTCTCTCTCTAGATAATACCTACAACCCTTGACCCCGCAAGTATACCTCTAGGGTTTTGTCTTACTGATACATTCTCATGCATGACAATATAAGATTATTCATAGCAACCTTGTTTATAATAGTGCATGGTATATTACCATTTTGTGTTAAAAATAAAAAGAGAAAAATATAATGTAGAGCATGCTTCCATTTGTATTAAAATTAAATAAAAAAAAGAGTGCCTGTGTGGCCCAGTCAGTTGAGTGTCCAACTCTTGATTTTGGCTCAGGTCCTGATCTGGAGGTTCGTGCGATCGAGCCCATGACCAGGTCTACGCTAACAGCTCCCTGTTTCAGATATTCTCTCTCTCTCTCTTCCCCTCCCCTACTCACTCACTCTGTCTCTCTCAAATTAAATAAATTTTAAAAACTAAATAAAAAGAACACGTATATACGTGTATATAGAATATTTCTAGAAAAGTATATAAAAAATTGTTAACAGGGGTTGCCTCTGCGAACAACTGGGTGGCCAGAGGCAGTGGGTGCAGGGAAGACTTTCCCCATACACCCTTATGTCCATTTAGAATTTTGAACTTCAGAATGTTGACGCATTACCTATTTGTTCAAAAAAAAAATGTTTGAATTTTTAAAATCCTTAGAGTCTAACTAAAGTAGGGCACATTCTCTGTAAACTCTACGTTTAAATGTGTCGTATTTCTTTTTTTTTTTTTTCTAATTAGACAAAAATGCGTATCAAATGGCCCATTCAGGTCACTGAGTCCCGTGCTGCCCCCCCACCCCCAGCCCGCCTGCTGACAGCAGCCCTTTGAAACTGTGGCCAGTAATGCTAGTGTGCTCGCCCACATCTGGTTTTCAATTTCTGCTTCGTAAACACCATCACAGATGCACACGCACACTTCACATACTGTACCTGGCCCAGCTTGTCTTTCTCTTCAGTGCAGGAGGCAGCTTTTTTCTGCGCTCTGTTTACTTCTGAAACCAGCCTCATGATGGTTTCTCTGCTAGCTTTTGCTTCCATCTCATGGACACTTACAGTCTCTTCAAGAGTAACGATTTGTCCTTTTACGCATGCATTTTCCTTGCACAGTTCTCTAAGCTGAAGAGGAAGCAATTACAGTTGTCCTGTAAAAATGAACAATTTGAAACCACTTCCTCTAAGCACCTCTGATCTACATACCCCACTGACTGCGTTATCGAGACTAGTGCAAGCAGGGTCCCTCCATCCACTCAAAGGAGCACATTTTCAAAAGCAGCCTCTAACACTGTTGTTACGAGCAGACCCACAGATCAAATTAAAATTAATCAAGAGATAGCTACAGGGCAACACGGAGGACAGTCCTGCCAAATTCTTCCCAACAGAGCGAGTGACAGAGCAAGCATCAGCAAGCCCCTGGCTTCAGTAATCTGGGGGAGCTGATATTCTACAGAGATTACAGTAGGTGAGGAAGCAAGGGAGTTCTATTCTGCCCCCGTCTCATGGCACCAACTGCCTCCAAGGCACTACCTGGCACGGGGGGTGGGGGGTGGGGGGGGCCCTACGGAGATGAAAGCAGGATTCTCTTTTGAAAAAGAAAATCCTTCTAATTAATATCAGCATAGAAAAATCTGGAATAACACGCTCAAACAGTGGCTATCATTGGGATTAGGAGAACTTTTCACTCTGTGTTGTTGTGCATTTGGGTTGTTAGCTGGAAGCATTAATAAGATTTGTAAGATGTATGAGGAGGGAAAATGAAATCAGACAGGATCTTGGCCCCGAGGAACAAGCCCCCCACCCCACCCCACCCCCCTCTGCACAGCTCAGTGGGTAAGTCCCTGAGGACGCCCATAGGAAGGGCTGAGACTTCACACTCCCGAGTCAGCATTTGTGTTAGGGCTCTGGGGGGGGGGGGGGGGAAGTGACCCATCCTTAAGCCTCAGAGCTTTGTCAACGTGGTGCCCTGCTCCCACCCCAGGGCTGTTTCCTCTTTCCTGAGGGAATACTGTTCCGCCTGTGTGTACGCTCAGTCCCCAACAGCTTCCAAAAGTCCCACCTCAGAGGGGCGCTCCTTGGTCAGTCTACTACACTAGCCTCCCACACCTCTAACCTGCTTCCCTCTGTATCTCCACATCCCGACTGGTTTTTTGTCACCTTTTCCTACATGGCAGAATACTAGATATTTATTTCCCCCTCATCTTTATCTCACAATAACGAAAGCTCTAGGAGAGCACAGATTCAGTCTTATCTCATTCACTGCCGCACCACCAGCGCCCAGAACCGTGCCTAGCATATAGTAGTCACTCACTAAATATCTGCGAAATGGACAAATGCCAAATAAGTCTCCTTGGAATGCCTCCTTGGTTTCCTGGGAGTGTACATGCACATTAGGAGAGCTTTAAAAATGAGAAAGTGGAGGCACCTGGGTGGTGCACTCGGTTAAGCATCTGACTCGATCTCAGCTCAGGTCATGATGTCACAGTTCATGAGTTCAAGTCTCACATCAGGCTCTGCGCTGATGGTGCAGAGACTGCTTGGGATTCTGGCTCTCCTTCTCTGTGCCCCTCCCCCACATGTGTGCGTGCAAATAAATACATAAACTTTAAAAGCCAAAATAAACAAATAAACTTAAAAGAAAAATAAAAGTGAGGACACAGCTTTGAAACTGAAGGAGTGCTTTTGTCCCACTTCTCAGGGGAACACCTCGTGAGTGTTGATCAAAACAGCAACCTTTGTGCACCTTGACCAGTGATTTTTTTTTAAATACCTGCTCACGTATTGGGGATGCTAAAGCCCTAGGATCCCAATATGTGTTTTAAAATACAGTTTCTATCACTCTTTGGGTATGGTGAGGCCAACAGATCCGGAGAGAGCTGCCGCTGAAAAAGAGTCTGTTACTCAGTGCTCAAGAAGAGGGGGCAGGCCACACCACACGAGGCCACACGGGGAACAGCCAGGTCAGTCAGGAGACACAGAGAAGCAACAGATAACAGGGGCAAGTCTTTGTGGCAGTTTCCACAGGAAGGAATGAGCAAGGTGGGGTACGCAGGCTTCGGATTGGCTAGTTTGAATAACAGCAGGAGCGCAGGGGCTGTCCCCACTTGTCTGGTGCCCAGCCCCGCGGTGATTAGGGAAGGGGGGCAGCCCCAGAGGGTAGAGCCTGAGAGAGCAAAGGGCTGGGATGTGGGAGTGGTTGGTTTGCACAGGAAAACCATGCTCCCAGGAGCCTCTTTTACGAGGAACTGGTTAACCCCGGGAGACAGTCTCTCCTGGGTCAGCAAGGCCCCACATGTCAAAGCATCTGGAAAACAGAAAATCATAAGGCATAATGAATGCAGCACCGACACCCGGATTAGCACCTGGAGACAGTCTCTGATGTGAGGAAAGGGGGTCATGAAAGGAGTTTTTTCATTCTCTTTGCTTCTCCCTATCACTTGGCTTTAAAAATAATCCCCCAAATGACCCTGCACAGGGGACTTTGACATCCAGGCTCCCGGTCACAGGTGAGCAACCGGGAGGGGGAAGAGATGTGCCCAGCATCCTGGAGCTCATCGGGTGCACTCTAGGCCCGGACTATCGAAACCCATCGGTGAAGAGGAACACTTCCCGAAGGAAAATAAGATTATTCTGCAGCTGTCAGCCAGTGCAGTTGGGAAGCTTATTCCTACAACTTTGAGGCATGGTCTTTAAGACTGGCAGCATGGGGGCACCTGGGGGCGTCAGTTGGTTAAGTGTCCGACTCTTGGTTTTGGCTCAGGTCATGGTCTCATGGTCTGTGGGTCAGAGCCCTAAGTCAGGCTCTGCACTGACAGCGAGGAGCCTGCTTGGGATTCTCTGTCTCCCTCTCTCTCAGCCCCTCCCCCGCTTATGCCCACGTGTGCTCTCTGTAAAAAATAAATAAACTTGGGGCGCCTGGGTGGCGCAGTCGGTTAAGCGTCCGACTTCAGCCAGGTCACGATCTCGCGGTCCGTGAGTTCGAGCCCCGCGTCGGGCTCTGGGCTGATGGCTCAGAGCCTGGAGCCTGTTTCCCATTCTGTGTCTCCCTCTCTCTCTGCCCCTCCCCCGTTCATGCTCTGTTTCTCTCTGTCCCAAAAAAAATAAATAAAAAACGTTGAAAAAAAAATTTAAAAAAAAAATAATAAATAAATAAATAAATAAATAAACTTAATTTTAAAAAGTGGGCAGATGGGGTGCCTGGGTGGCTCAGTCGGTTAAGCAACTGACTTCAGCTCAGGTCATGAATTCATGGTTCCTGGGTTCGAGCCCCACATCCGGCTCTGTGCCGACAGCTCAGAGCCTGGAGCCTGCTTTGGATTCTGTGTCTCCCTCTCTCTCTGCCCCTCCCCCACTTGTGTTCTGCCTCTCTCTCTCAAAAATAAATTTAAAAATGTAAAAAGAAATATTTTTAAATGGGCAGAGGACCTGAATAGCCGTTTTTCCGAAGATGACCATCAGACCCATGAAAAGATGTTCAACATCATGAATTATCCAGGGAATACAAATCAAAGGCACAATGAGATTTCACTTTACATCCATCAGAATGGCTAATATCAAAACGATAAAAAATAACTATTGGTGAGGATGTGGAGAAAAAGGAACACTTGTGCACCATGGGTGGGCATGTAAATTGGTGCAGTCACTGTGGAAAAACAGTCTGGAGGTTCCTCAAAAAATTAAAAATAGATTTACCATATGACCTAGGATTCCACTTCCCAGTATTTATCCCCCCAAAATAAAAACACTATTTAAAAGCATATATGTACCCATATGTACACTGAAGCATTATTTACAATAACCAAGAGAGGGAAACAACCTAAGTGTCCATCAACAGATGAATAAAGATGTGAGACTATATAAAAGTATAATATTATATATCATATAATAGAATAATAATTCTAGTATATATATAATAGACTACTACTCAGCCATAAAAGAGAATGAAATTTTGCCATTTGTGACAGCATGGATGGACTTAGAGCGTATTATACTAAGTGAAATAAGTCAGAGAAAGACAAATACTCTGATTTCACTTACATGTGGAATCTAAAAAACAGAACACATGAACAAACAAAACAAAAAGGCTCATGTATATGGAGAACAGAATGGTTGCTACCAACGGGGAGGGGATTGGGGGGATGGTGAAATGGGTAAAAGGGGGTGAGAGGTACAGACTCCCAGCTGTGAAATGAATAGGTCATAGAGACGTGGAGTGAAGTAAGGTGACTACAGTCAATGGTATTTAGTACATATTTGAAAACTGCAGGCAAGCAGATCTTGAAAGTTCTCATCACAAGAAAAAAATAATAAAATTTCTGTAGCTTTTTCTGGTGACAGATGGGGACGAGATTTACTATGGTGATCATTTCACAATGTATATAAGTATCGAATCATTAGGCTGTACATCTGGAACTAATATAATATTGCATGTCAATTACACCTCAATTTTAATGAAAAAAGATTGGCTGCAAGGAAATCTGTGAGGAAGCAAGGATATGTAAGGTGTGAAATGAGCAAAGATATGGCGAGAGCCCCAACACTTTCAGGTGCCCTAATGAATCACTATGTGCCAAGTGAATTATTCACTTGATAGAACTAATTTAATCTTACTCATAACCTACTATTAAAGTAGGATTTTTATTATTTGATTTCAACAAAAATTTAAAAAGTACTTTAGAACTAATCTTGGGGCACCTGGGTGGCTCAGTCGGTTAAGCGGCCGACTTCGGCTCACGTCATGATCTCGTGGCCCGTGAGTTCGAGCCCCGCATCGGGCTCTGTGCTGACAGCTCAGAGCCTGGAGCCTGTTTCAGATTCTGTGTCTCCCTCTCTCTGACTCTCCCCCGTTCATGCTCTGTCTCTCTCTGTCTCAAAAATAAATAAACGTTAATAAAAAAAAAATTAAAAAAAAAAAAGAACTAATCTTAACCTTCTACTCAAGAAGTATCCCAAAAATGACACAGTTGGTTTTGGTTTTGGTTTTGGTTTTGGTTTTGGTTTTGGTTTTGGTTTTGTGTGTGTGTGTGTGTGTGTGTGTGTGTGTGTGTGTTTCTGTCTGTAACTAAAAATACTCTCCCCCAAAATACATTGTTAAAATGAATAATTAATCGTATTTGGCAACCTGAACATATTTTAGACAAAACAATTAATCCTTTGTGGAGGGCAAGTAATCCCAAATAATGTTAGAAAGGATTGTGGAATTGAGTCAGAGAGGTGATTAAGGTTTATCTCAGGTCACACAGTCAAGTAATGCTATACTTGGGCTACTGTTCCATTCTCCTATCACCCCCACACTCTACCACAACATTTCCTTTCATGGCACGTGTCAGAATGACCGCTACATTTATCTTCTTTTTCATGTGCATACAAACACCTTTAGAATTAAATCTTCATCTGACGCCTTTTCATTCTTCTTGTCCGGATCTAAGCAGTCACAAAGTTGAGCTAGAAATTCTTCATGTCTCCTGCAATTCTTTGAGACTTGCTTCTTATTCTCCTCATTTTCCTTTAAACACTTTCTATAGGGCAAATTAACAAATAAGTCAAGTTTTAACGCCATACAAGAGATCATTCATCAAAGTTCGAAACTTAAGTTCTCTATAATCCTATCACCATTTTCAACACAATACAGTTTCCCAGACACAGAGCACATCGTTGTCATGCAAGCCCCATAAGGGAAGGAGAAAAGTGAAAAACATCCTGGGTATCTACGCTTTGCAGAAATGTAGAAAAATCTTCATAGCATCTTAGATCTAGTAACAGCAAAGGAAACAGACTCTCTGCCTCTTGTCCTCCACCATTTAGGATTTGCAGAAGCAGCAATAAATCTCTAGATCACACATGGATATATATATAGTCATGGGTCTCCTTTGGGTTTTCATGAGTAAAAAGGACAGTGCTGCTATATTTATTTTTTTTTAAATTTTTTATGTTTATTTATTTTTGAGAGACAGAGAGAGAGTGTGAGTGGGGGAGGGACAGAGAGAGAGAGAGAGAGAGAGAGAGAGAGAGACAGAATCCAAAGCAGGCTCCAGGCTCTGAGCTGTCAGCACAGAGCTAGATGTGAGGCTCGAACTCACAAACCTTGAGATCATGACCTGAGCCAAAGTTGGATGCTTAACCGACTGAGCCACCCAAACGCCCCGCTGCTATTTTTCTTCTAGTGCATCATCCTTTGTTTTATTTTCAGACATTACACAGTGATCTATAAGGGTTAGTTAGGGCATTCCCTGGTCCATGGCCAAGCATAACTATAACAAAAAATGTATCAGGAGCAGGGGATGTTCCCCCTCTAGAAAAAAGAGATGTTAAATCACCAGCAAAGACTATTATTAGTTTTCACACATCCAGAGTTTTTAAAGAGTACTGATATGGGCCGGTCAAGGAAAATCAGTTGATTATGCTCTGCTATGAATATTTCATTTCAAATCTCAGATAGGTTTGCTGAAATAGTATGGTCTATTTCTAATGCTTTCAATGTTAGAGACTAAGAGATCATAAAAAAAATAGACACACTTTAAAGACAAATTAGAATCATTTCAGTAATTTGGTATCATTTTTTCAGTACCCTAGATAATAAACATGATTATTGCTTTCCCTTTTTACCATGTTGAGTGTTTACTGCAAATTCTTTCACTCTATTCAAAGATTAACAAAGCATGTAATTGCATATCCTCAAAATCATATCATATTTCTATTTAGAAAAATGTATAACAATAAAAGACTAACATCAGTATATCTCTAAGTTCTTATTTTCAGCATCTAAAAGGTAATATTTAGTCATCTCTCTGACTCATGAAAGGCACAGTTAATGCTATGATTCTGATTGATTTACATGTATGATTCCACACATTCTCTCCAAGATTTCAATCTTGTTTCTCAATCCTAATGGTTGCTGAACTATTTCCACTTCTATTCGCATTTCACTTTGACCCAACAAAGTTCCAGGAATCTACCCTAAGGACATAATCACATAAATTTGAAAATACGAATGCACATGAATATTCATTGCATCTTGGTTTATAATAATTTTTTGAGTAGAACTAACCTAAGTGCCTACAGGAAATAGCAAAGAGAACTGGTTAAGTAAGTTACAATATCTCAGGCAATGGGTATCATGGGCTATTAAAAATGATATAATGAATGCCTTTTTAAAATATCTACAATATATTATTCAGTAAAAAATAGTTCATTACATGATATAATTTATGTACAACTATATTAAAACCTGTCCACCAAAATGTTCAGTATAAACTCTTGGAGAATCATAAGGTCTTGAGTAATTTTAATATTTTTGGCAATCTTCTATATTAAAAAAAATATTTTCATTACATATCATTTTATTACTCATTTATTTAGTAAATATTGATTGGGTACTTACTATGGACCAAGCCCTATTAAAGATACTCAAGACATAGTAGTAAATAAAACAGATGAACATCCTTGCCCTCATGGAGCTTATGTTCTAGTTGGGAAGATGGACAATCACCAAAATTAATGTATGTAAAATATATACTACGTTATTTAAAAAGCTGGAGGGAAGAAATTAAGCAGGAAAGGGGGTGAGAAATATTTGGGGGGAGCAGGGTAAAATTTTAGATGTGGTCACTCATGGAAGACCTCATAAGAAGGTGACTTCTGAGTGAAGATCTAAAAGGAGCAGAGGGGTAACCATGCAATACTTGGGGGAAGAGCTTTCCAGGCAAAGGTATTAGCAAGTGCAAAAGTCCTGAGGTAGGATCACACCTGTTATGTTCAAAGGACAGCGAAGATGGAAAGAATAAGAGAGGGAATGGAAGCAAAACCAGGTCAGGATGAGCCTTCTAGGTCATAGAATATCCTTTGTCTTTACCCTGAGTGAGAAGTCATTG
The DNA here is from genome assembly GCF_022079265.1 of Lynx rufus. NCBI lineage: Eukaryota > Metazoa > Chordata > Mammalia > Carnivora > Felidae > Lynx > Lynx rufus. Next base: position 9,563,461 of record NW_025814878.1, read on the forward strand.
AGGATTCTGAGCATAGGACCGAAAAGATCTAATTTGAATGTTTTTATAGGATCACTCTGGCTACGAAGGGCACAGGTGAAAGCAGGAAAATCACTTAGGAGGCTACTACAAAAATCCAGGAGAGAGATGGTAGTCGCTTGAATCAGGTTACTGGCAATTAGGGCAGCAATGGGAAGTACTCAAAATTTAGATTTATTTTGAAGGCAGGGATGATGGGACCTGTTGAAGGATCAGACATGGAGAGTGAAAAAGCAAGAGGACTGAGGATGATTACCAAGACTGTTGGCCTGACGGACTAGAAGAATGGAATTATCACTAAAGGAGACAAGGCAAAGAGGCAGGAGGATTCTGTGGAAATAGCAAGAGTTTCGTTTCAGCCATGTGAGGTTTGAGATGCCTGTTGGACATCCACATGGGGATGCTCAGTAGGTAGTAAAATATGTGGGTCTTGACTCTGAGAAGAGATCTAGGCTAGACAGAGACGTGTGGGAGTCACTAGCATTTAGATCATCTTAACGTCATGAGACAAGATCACCAAGAGAGCGAATTTAGATAGAAACCAGAAGAGATTCAAGGACTGAGTCCCGGGGCACTCCAGTCTTTGGAAGTCGATGAGAGGAGATGGGAAAAATAAAAGAGACTACAGCAGGGCAGCTAGAGAGGACAGGTACAAAGCAGGCATGTGTAGTGTCCTGGCAGTCAGAAGAAGAAAGTGGTTCAAGGAGAAAGACCAACTGTGACCGATGTACTGGTGGGTCAAGTAAGATAAAGACTGATCATTTAATCTGTAACATACAGTCACTGGTCACCTTAGTGAGAGGTGTCAGTGGCGTAGACCCAAGAGAGGAGAGGAGAAGAACTGGAGACAGTGAGTCTATACACACATTTGAAGGAGTTTTCCTGGAAGCAGAAGGACAAAAAGAGGACAAGAGTTGGAAGTGTTGGGTTTTTGTTTTTTTTTAATGTTTATTTTTGAGAGACAGAGACAGAGTGCGAGCAGGGGAGGGACAGAGAGAGAGAGTGAGACACAGAATCTGAGGCAGGCTCCAGGCTCTGAGCTGTCAGCACAGAGCCCGACGCGGGGCTCAAACCCACGGACTGTGAGATCATGACCTGAGCCGAAGTCGGACGCTCAACCGACTAAGCCACCCAGATGCCCCAGTGCTGGGGTTCTTTTTCAAAGATGGAATAAGTAAAATAAATATCAAGTATCCGATTATTAAAGTTATTTAAGTTATGACACATAGAATTTTAAAAGTATATTTTAGGAACAACTAGTTCCCAGTTTTGTCTCAATAATTACCTTTTGCCAGAACTAAGTGTGGAAAACCCAGATTTCATGAGTTCTCTGCATAAACTGGCAATAAAATCTAATGAGGAGTGTTCGGGGTGGTCTGGAGTGGTCTGGGCTTCTGGGGTATTTTTACAGCCAGCTTCTGAATAAACACCTCCCTCTCTGTGTATTCCACCACCTCTGGTTAAACCTCTACTTACAGAAAATCTTCCAAATTATGTATATAGGCATTTGCAGCCCTAATCAATTGGACATAAACATGCTTAGGACAAGGCCTTGTTTGTCAAGGTTCCTGGTAACACTGAGAAATGAGCTTGAGAAAAATTTTCAAGACTCCAAAGACATTGGAGGTCAGTAACGTTTTTCTCCTTCAAACTGAGTTTCAGGGCCAAAGAAGACAAAACACCAGTACCTTCAAGCATGTGTCCTGCTATCAGAAGCTAGTATTTTAACGCTAACTCAACTAACAAATATATCGAAATACCCTTACTGTAAGTTCTCATCTAGTTCCGCAACTTTCTTCTTCAACTCCTGGTTCTCCTTGATTGCGGTGTGAGCTGTGATTTCGGTTCTAATTTTAGAAGTGGCAAGTGCTGCTGATTCTTCTTCCAGCTCCTGAACTCTGTGTCTCAGAGAGGTGAGGAGAGATGATTTTCTAGCATGATTTTCTTTGTAATTCTCCATTTCAGCTTTCAACTCTTGACAGGAGGCTTCTTTCGAAAGCATCTTGGATCGGAGATCTCGAAGCTAACATAGAAAGCCCATAAAAGGAGGAAAAGGATTTCAGTGGCATAAGTTCGAAGTACCTCTAAGAAACCCAAAACCATGGGGTGCCAGGGTGGCTCAGTTAAGCGTCTGACTTTGGCTCAGGTCATGATCTCACGGTTCCTGAGTTCGAGCCCCATGTTGGGCTCTGTGCTGACAGCTAGGAGCCTGGAGCCTGCTTCGAATTCTGTGTGTCCCTCTCTCTCTGCCCCTCCCCTGCTTGTGCTCTACCTCTCTCCCTCAAATATAAGTAAACATTAGACAAATTGTTTTTAATTTAAAAAAATAAAGAAACCCAAAACCATAATTTCAAATCTCACACGTTTGTACATGACCTAATCCAACTTTTATTTTCTTTTTTTCCTATTTGCGTCTGTATCACCAGATGAGAAATTATGCCTAAAGAATGGACTTCATACTATGTCTCTTTCAAAACCATTGGAGCAATGTCTTGGGGGTGATTCAGTGCCACTCAAGAGACATTTGTGGTGTTTTTTTGCAAAAAGCAATAAAATATTTTGCAATGGTAATTCATTTTCTAAATCTGTGTTGCTGCTATTGCTGCTGACAGACAATGAAACAAGAAACTTAAAATACTTGTCATTTCATGGCCACAAGTGGTTCCTAAGTAGATACAGACTATTTGACATATCACTGTATTTCTTCCACTTGCCTTCTAGATCCTTATTGTGGGCAATAAAATAATAATAATAATAATAATATTTCCAAGAAAAATATGGAAGAAAAGAAAAATCCTTACAAGATGTATACAAAAGAAACATTTTAACTTATGAATTCTGTGCCATCAAAATACTGAACGATGTCTGTGCCCTAATAGGATGTCAGGCCCCCCCATAAGAAAACTTTATGAATGCATGTACTGATTTGGAACCGGGAGTATACATGCATACAATTTTTCACACACATACAAGGTATCAAATCATCTCTCGGTGGGGTCCCAGCAGCCTAGTGAAAACACTAGTTATCTCCCAGGCAAGCCTAAGACTCCCTCAGGGCCACCAGGCTATGAGCAGAATGGACCTAGAGAGACTCTCTCAAGAAACTCCATAATCGACCAGATCCAGCCAGGAGGGTAGATGGATCCCAATCATCATCCTACAATCTCCCCAGCCACTCAGAACTACCACTATCCCAGGAATCCAGAATTCCATCCCAAGAGCTCCAGATTGCAAACAGTCCACATTAAAGGAACATATTCAGTAAGATGCCAAAAATGCCCCAAAGCCAAGGCAGCTTCAACCAAAGCCATCAGGTGTCCCCAAGTCTCTCAAGGCTGTGAAGCCCCTCTGACATCCGGAATGCAGCCCACGTCACCTCGCTTTGCACCACGGCAAATGCATAACCTTTCAGGAATTCCCTACAAGGGGAGTAGGTGCACCATAACGGAATAAGTATAACCTTCGCCGAAAGCTGTAAAGCTGTATCCCCCCCTTCCTGTGTCTTAAAGTTTCTTTATTTATTTTGAGAGAGAGAGAGAGAGAGAGCATGCACAAGCAGGGGCATGGGGGCGGAGAGGGAAGGAGAGACAGAATCCTTAGCAGGCTCCACGCTGTCAGCACAGAGCCTAACATGGGACTCGATCCCACAAACCATGAGATCATGACCTGAGCCAAAGTCAAGAGTCAGACGCTCTTGACTGAGCCACCCAAGCAGCCCATCCTAGCCTATTTCTAATCACCTCTACACTCTGCTTCACTCAATAAGAAACTAAAATGGCCCACTTCTGAGTCATGAAGATGCATAATCTTACCTCAGACTGAGCACATTCAAATTTGACCAAAGTTGCAGCAAGGTCACTTCGAGCACTTTCGGCCACATTCCGATAGTGGTGTAACTGCTGCCTAGTGACCGGGACTTCCAAGAGACGGTCGTAAATTTCCTGACAGGGTTCCCCCAAAAGAGAAAATATAAAGAAGAGTTTTAAACAGTCTTTTCTGTGCAGCTGTAAAAAAACGAGATTAAGCACAGAGCATTCTTTGTGGTCCAAACATCTCGAAAATGCTGCCCAGGGAAGTGTCTCATCCAGATCATTTCATTCTCAAAATTCCGAAGGAGGCGGGAGGCAGCCCAGGAACAAATGATGTGCTCCCCCAGGATGGCATTTAAGAACTGGCCTTTGCCACTTTAGAAGGCTTCTTTCCACCCAAGTCAAATGCTATTTGACCTCTTTCCAGAACTGATAGAGTCCACAGAGAACTGTCAGAAGAGACGCAGTGTGACAAGGTCCACAGCAAAGAGGGAGTTTTCATTGTCCTTACGTTTCCAGGTAACAAAAATCATCAATTCATCTCATCTTTTGAATAAAGTGTGCCATGTGTTTATCAAAGAGATCATGTGAGTTAAAAGTAAAAGACGGTCCCCTTCGCAATTATTCACCATACCACTTATTCTCAACCTCACAGCCTATCTCAAGGTCACGATGGTGACTCAGATGAATGCAGAACATCGGTGATCGCACGGCAGTGCCTGGGGAGTCTCTGTGGAGACTCAGCTCCGCTGATGGCTGCCAGTGCAGAAATGTGGATCCCAAAGTGGCCAGATTTTTTCCAATTTTTCAAGCAAGTCATATATCCAGACTTTTTGAAGTAAAAATTCCCAGTTTTTGCAACTTGGCAACTAATTTAAATGTTTAAAAAAGAAACACCGTGTGATCCAAATAAACACATCTGCAGAGCAGATTTGATGGGTTTGGCCTGTGGGTCATAGTCTGTAACCTCTGCTTCTGTTTCTGTCTTACTCAGAATTATTCCTGAGCTTGGATGGATACCTCTGCCCACCTCTGTGAAGTTTCCAGGGCCTGTGGTCTTTGTGAAAGACATACAGGAGAGCCATTCATTTTTGAAGAAATACGAAAGGGGTCACATAAAGGAGGGTTTCCTGGAATTATCCGAGAGGCCTCAGGGGACACACTAGTAAAACTGGCTTATGGCTGCCCAGCTACTGAACTGCCAGAGACTACTGTTTGGAAATATTCATGAATGCAAAAGTCATCTCAAAGCCCTTCACTGTGTAACAAGCGTTGTCATGACTGGTGTGTTTCGATCCACAAAATGCCAAACAAAACCTCCAGTGCACTTAGTAACAGCCAGTGTTTGCCAATCACAACATATCCAAGAAGATGGTAGGTATGTACTTCTGGGGAGAAAGCAAAAAATGTTTAACTAGATCTAATAAGAGAACCACATCCTGTTCGGCCTCACTTAATATTCAGAAGTAACTTACCCACAGCAATAACCACCACAGCAGTATTTTCTAAAATAGGCCACATGAGGACCTTTGGTCCCTTATGAGTGGTTTGAACCAGGATACGTACAGCACACGGTTTTATAAAATTCATTAGGAAAATAAGTTCTTCGATAGCTATGATTCTTTCTTTCAATGACTAACATCCTTTTTCAGTAAATGATGTAATCATTCCATAATGTCCTTCTTATGAAGGACATACCTCCTTCTTACCTCCTTCTTATGTCATACCTCCTTCTTATGAACACATAGTGTCCACTGGACATAATATTAAAAGGCACGCAAGACCATTTTAGCTATGGCCCTTCATTTTAGGAGGTTACCCTCTAACGCAGAACACTATCAAAAAGCATTTACATCTTCAAATGTGCACGGGTGAAAGAAACAACCCATTAAGATCTCATTACCTCTGATACTGGAACGGGACCCACACCAGGCAGACTCCTGATTATTGAGTTTAGAAGACAATTGTTGGCTTTAAATCACCTTTTAAATCAAGCAGACTGGAGATTATTCACCAACACATATTTACTGAAAACTTACTCAAGGTCAGGCACTGAGCTTACAGCCTACTAAGAAAAAAGAGCATTTACCAGACATCCTTAATAATGATTATATAATTACAAACTGAAATACAAGCAAGGAAAGAAAGAAGCAGAAAACAAAGGAAACTGACATATGATCAGAGAAGAGGGAAGGAAAGATTTCCCTAAAGAAGTGATGATTGAGTAGGCATTAAATAGGCAAGAGGGGGCGCCTGGGTGACTCGGTTAAGTGCCCATTCTTGATATCAGCTCAGGTCATGATCTAAGGGTCATGAGATCGAGCCCTGAGTGGGGCTCCACACTGGGCACGGAGCCTGCTTAAGATTCTCTCTCTCCTTCTCCCTCTGTCCTTCTCCCTCACACAATGTGTGCTCTCAATACATTAAAGAAAGAAAGAAATAGCAGGAGGTACGGAAGCAGGTGCAACACACATCATTCAAATAGCCAGAAGTCTCAGCAAAGGTCCTGTGGCAGGATCGTGCTCTGTGTGGTCCACGATCTGAGCAAAGGCAGTGAGGCTGCAGGACAAGAGCAACTTAAGAACAGTGCCTTGACAGGCGCTCTGAGCTCATTCACATATGTTAGTGCCACATCGGCACTATTCTTTTTCAGAATATTCCTGGCTACTCTAACTTATGCCTTCTGCCGTGTGAAATTTAGAATCAGCTTATCAAATTCCCAAAAATCCTGTTGGCATTTTTATTGGGATCGAGTTAATTTTACAAATAAGGAGTACTGACAACTTTTAAATATGGAGTCTTCCAACAGAAGTCTTTTTTTTTCCCATTTGTTCGGGAATTCTTCTATGTCTTGGTAGCTGTGATGATTAATTTTATATGTCAGCTTGACTGGGCCACAGGGCTTCCAGATACTTGGTTCAATATATTCTGGTCATGTCTGTGAGAGTGTTCCTGGTGAGGTTAGCATTTGAATCGGTAGAAGACTAAAGCGGATTGCCCTCCCCAGCGCGGGTGGGTCTCATCCAATCCTCTGAAGGCCTGAATAGAACAAAGAGGCTGAGTAAGGATTCTCTGTCAGACTGTCTTCAAGCTGGGACATCGGTCTTCCCCTACCTTTGGACTGAGACTCAGATCGGGGCTTACTCCAGCTCTCCTGGATCTCCGGCATGCTGACTGCAGATCTTGAGATATCTCAGCCTCCATTATGCACAAACCAATCCCTTATCATAAATCTTCATGTATATATTCTCTCTCGCGCGCGCGCGTGCGCGCGCGCTCTCTCCCCCCCCACCCCACCCCCTGGAGAGAAAACCCTGGAGAACCCACCTGAGCCCTAGAAACACCTCTGTGCTAAGAAGGCTCTGAAGTGTGCCACAGAAAGCCATTCCTTCAAGATGCTCTGAGAGAGCTTGACTGAGAAGAAATGAATGGCAGTGGCATGAGAGGATGACAGGGACATGGAGAGACCATGCAAAAGCTGAAAGAAGAATACGTGAATGTATTTCTTTATGACTAAGCTCTTCCCTCTTAGCCCTGAAGTCACCCTATATAGATCCTTATGCAGTGTTCATAGCCATCTCCTAGATACCTCCTGTTTGGTTTGGAATACTTCTTTCATCTGAGTCAACAGCTTGGTTGTTGTCATGGCTCTTTATTTTCTGGGTTTGTGATGGTTTTCTACTTTATTACACTGTGCTCAGAGCACATCGATTGCATTCTGGGCTGATGCTCACTGGCGTACCCCAGTGTGGTGGACCAGCGTCCACTCTGGATTGGGTCTATTCGGACTGGAAAGTGCTTTGGTTTATGAGCCATTAACTATTTTCCCCCCATCATCCTTGTCTATGTTATTTCTACTTCAGGGAATTTATTGAGGTTTTGTGAATGCTCAATTTTATGAATGTCTTATGGGCACTTGAAAAGAGGGTGCCTTTTCTATCTTTGGGGCTTGGAGCTCAACATCTATCAATTAGATAGATCTACCTTACTCATTATTTTCATTGGGCACTCCTACCCAGCCTCATTTCTTTTTTTATTTTTTGATTTTTTAAAATTTACATCAAATTAGTTAGCATCTAGTGCAACAATGATTTCAGGAGATTCCTTAGTGCCCCTTACCCATTTAGCCCATCCCCCCTCCCACAACCCCTCCAGTAACCCTCAGTTCTCCATATTTATGAGTCTCTTCTGCTTTGTCCCCCTCCCTGTGTTTATATTATTTTTATTTCCCTTCCCTTATGTTCATCTGTTTTGTCTCTTAAAGTCCTCATATGAGTGAAGTCATATGATTTTTGTCTTTCTCTAATTTCACTTAGCATAATACCCTCCAGTTCCATCCACGTAGTTGCAAATGGCAAGACTTCATTCTTTTTGATTGCCGAGTAATACTCCATTGTATATCTATACCACATCCTCTTTATCCATTCATCCATCGATGGACATTTGGGCTCTTCCCATACTTTGGCTGTTGCTGATAGTGCTGCTATAAACATGCGGGTGCATGTGTCCCTTCGAAACAGCACACCTGTATCCCATGGATAAATGCCTAGCAATGCAATGCCTGCTGGGTCATAGGGTAGTTCTGTTTTTAGGTTTTTGAGCCTAGCCTCATTTCTATCCTTTATTCTGTCATGAGCTGAGTCCAACCTCCCATTACTACCGTAATTCTCTATTACCTTGTAGCTCTTGTTCTCTTGCCTCAGGAACACTGGTGCTGAGTTGGTGCAAAGATTCAGAACGTGATCTTCATTGCAAATTGTACCATACAGCATCATAACATGCCATTACTCATTTCACTTACTCCTTTCTTGCTCTGAATCCAGCCTTTTCTGATAATGAGACCGTGATCCCTGATTTCTTTTTGTTTGCATTTGCCTACATACACCTTTGTTCCCCATTTTTATTTTCAACCTTTCTGGATCACTTCGTTTGAGATGTCTCATATGTAATAAGGTTAATTTTGGCTTTGTGATCGATCCTAACATTCTTTTTCCCCAGCCTGGATGACTCTACTTTACATGTGTTAACGTGACAGATAAGTTTGGTCTTAGTTCTGCCGCATTCTTTTATGTTATGCTTCTTGTTTTTATCACTCTTTCAAAATCCTTCACCACAAATCTGTTTGCTTTGCTTTGTTTTGTCTGATAACCGGGAAGGTTTGTATCTTTGTTCTAGTTTTGAATTTATAACTATAACTTTAAATAATACCTTTAACATCAGCTAATTCATGATAACAGCATATCTTCTCTTCCTTGCCCCTCTCGTCCCTCCCTCACAACTTCTAATTTTTTATTTTTATTTTTTTGAGAGAGAGAGAGCACACAAGCTAGGGGAAGAGGAAAGGAAGATGGAGCGAGAGAATCCCAAGCAGGTTCCACAGCGAGCAGGGAGCCCAACACAGAGCCCATGGCGGGGCTCCGTCCATGACCCTGGGATCATGACCTCAGCTGACATCAAGAGTCAGATCTCCTCTCCTTGTTTGCTGCATCTTTCTTGAAGTCCTGAATCTCTGCTTTCTGAACATGTTTCCGGTACGTGTTGGCTTTACTCGATTGTTCTATGCATGATGAATGTTACATCACATCTCTTCCCATCACAGCAATAGTCTTCTGGTAGGTATTCTTCATCTATCATATCTGGGGAGCAGGAATCTTGTCCTATGTTTTTTAACATATTTTTTAATGTTTGCTTATTTATTTTGAGAGAGAGAGAGCGCGTGTGAGGGAGCAGAAAAGGGGCAGAGAGGGAGGGAGAGAGAATCCCAAGCAGTCTCCACCCTCAGCATGGAGCCTGATGTGGGGCTCTGTCTCTCAAACCTTGAGATCACAACCTGAGCCAAACCAAGAGAGCGGAGGCTTCACCGACTGAGCCACCCAGGTGCCCAGGGATGTTGCTCTATCTTTAAATAACTCCTGTGTTGTTTCCTTTTCGATTGCTCATTAGAAGGTGAGTGCTTGCTGGGCCGCCTGTGGAAGAGGTCTATGTGCATACAGGGATGGGAATGTAGTGTCATGTTCTAGACAATAAGGAGTTTCCCTATGACACAGGATTTGTGTATAACTGCATTAGACCCATCTTTCATTCCAGCCCGTGCACAGAGGCAACCAGAGGGCTTATCACTGTGCAGACTCTCCATGCGCCCCCTGTTCTGCAGCTGCCTACAAATCTGGCTCCTGGCGTGATTTGTATTTGGCCCTCCCGCTCCTACTTTTTGGAAACCGAGCAGGTGCAGAGAAGCTCCAGCGGCCGGTCCACACACCTCCATCCTCTCTTGCAAACAAGAGATTTCCACTTGACTCCTCTGAGTCAGCCACTCACCTTGGCAAAACAGGCTTTCCCAGCTCTTCCTACCCTCTGCAGCGATGCTCCCAGTACTCCCCCCGCCCCTCCCCTCAACGCCTGCTGCTTTGGAAAGGCCTGCCGCCTACTTCATGTTACAAGATTCCAGCCATCTCCTGGATGTACCAAAAGTGGAACTTGTTTCTCACTTTCTTTGTCACTTGTGGCTAATTTCCAGGAATAGAAGGGAGAAATGCTATCTGCATGCCACTACTTTTAAACTAGAAGTACCTACCTAGACAGGTTGTTTTTTGTTTGTTTGTTTGTTTGTTTGTTTCATTTTTTTTAACTAAATGGTCTTAGAGGCATTAGGAAAAAAATGCCCTGTTAAAAATTCTCATTTTGAAAAAAAAAATCTAATTAAAACAATGTGATATCCAACAGGAAATCAACAGAAAGATCCACAGAAACGCCAGGAACAGTCTTTAGTCTCTGTGCTCAGAAGAATTTAGGGTATGAAAAAAAGAGGCATTATAAATAGTGGGGGGCGGGGAGGGTGGAAATACTGGTTAATAAATAGTGAAGCTAGGGGCGCCTGGGTGGCTCAGTAGGTTAAGTGTCCAACTCTTAATCTCAGCTCAGTTCTTGACCTCAGGGTCGTGAGTTCAAACCCTATGTTGGGCTCTGCATCCAGTGTGAAGCAGAAAAGAAAGAAAGAAAAGAAAGAAAAGAAAGGAAGGAAGGAAGGAAGGAAGGAAGGGAAAGAGAGAAAGAGAAAGAGAAAGAGAAAGAGAAAGAGAAAGAGAAAGAGAAAAGAAGGAAGGAAGGAAGGAAGGAAGGAAGGAAGGAAGGAAGGAAGGAAGGAAGGAAGGAAGGAAGAAGGCAGCTAGGTGGGGGTTAAGCGTCTGACTTCGGCCCAGGTCATGATCTCACAGTTCGTGAGTTCAAGCCCCGCATCAGGCTCTGTGCCGGTCATGTACAAAAACCTAGAGGTACAGATCACTAAACATCAGGCTAAAAGAAATTGTTTCATGTATATCAAACAAAGGATTAAAACTTAGAATATTTTGAACACCTACAAATTAATAAGAAAATCACGACAATAAAAATGAGTATGTACATAAATCGAGAATTCTCATTAAGAGAAATACAAATGGCCAAAAAATACATGAAAAGATGCTCCAACATCCATAACAATCAGGGAAATAAGACTTAAAACAAAGGCACACCATTTTTGGTATATCGGTTTGGAAAAAATAAAAGGTTTGATAATGTCAAGTGTTAGCAAAATGTGAGGAAAGGGTTATCTTCATATGTAGCTGCCAGGAATACGAAACGGTTAAACCCTTTTGATAGTCTCACTAGTTTCACTGTATTAAAATCAATGTATTACATCTATTAAAGGCAAATACCATCAGGCCCAGCAGCTCTATTCTCTCCACAGGAAAAATGCTCATACATGTACATAAAAATATGTATAAGGATATTCATTATACCATTATTTGTGATAGAAAAAAGGGAAGGGAGGAGGGCTGAAACCATATAAATTCCCATTGACAGGGCAATCACTAAAACAAGGCATTTCCAGGGGCACCTGGGTGGCTCAGTCAATTGAGTGTCCAACTTCAGCCCAGGTCATGATCTCACGGTCCGTGAGTTCAAGCCCCGTGTCGGGCTCTGTGTTGACAGCTCAGAGCCTGGAGCCTGCTTCAGATTCTGTGTCTCCCTCTCTCTCTCTGTCCCTCCCCTGCTCGCTCTCTCTCTCTCTCAAAAATAAATAAAGATTTACAACATTTATTAAAAAAAAAAAAACAAGGCATTTACATATGGTGCAACACACAGTATGAGCTATGTATGTTTGAACATAATATTATCTCTAAGATATATTGTTGAATAAAAAATAAGAGAGTGTAGATCCATGGCTTGATACTCTTTTTCATAAAACATATAAAGGGGGGAATATACTATGTATTTTCTATAAATATATTTACAGGGAAAAAAAAGAAAGTGGTCTGAGAGCATATACATCACCTCAATAACAATACAGTACTTACCTCTGGAGGTAACACAAGAATTAGAGCTGGGGGTGAAGAGAACGCAATGGTTTGTTTTTTTCAAGACGGGTGTATTTATGCACTCTTTGCACAATTAAATATAATTTAAAGAAAAGAAAAATACTGGAAGGAAAATGTTAACTGTAGTTATCTTTTAGTTATAGAACTAGCTGTTATTTTCCTTATTCTATATTTCCATATTATCCAAATCCTTGACGATGACCACATATTACTTTCATAATCAGAATAAATGTCTCCCCCTTAAGTTAAGAAAAAAAAGGAGCAAGGACAAGGACAGACAAAAATCACCAACCCTACTCAAGTGTCTTTATGAGGAACGTGAGCACAGAGAAGCCACTCTAGACAGCACAGACGACTCAACCCATGTGACAGCAGACACTTCAGGGGTTTGCTCTCTTAATTAAGCCTTTGTGTAATGAGCAAAATTTTGTGAAAATTCTTCAACTTCTTCTATAAGTATTAAATAATCTTCACTTTCAAAAAACTAATTTTACCCTATTCAAAATGGCAAGATTAAAAATTCACCCATTTGTCCTCACATGAGGACAATCTAAGTTATTAGGTATCTCTCAGCTAACCCAGGAAGCAATTTTATATTAATTTTAGAAAGCCGACTACATATTATTTGATGCTACTACCGATATTATTATGATAATGATCGAAATTGCCTCACAGGGTGGCTCACAGTCTTTTCAGAAAAAAGGGTGGTTTCAAAGCTCAATGGCATAGAGAAGAGATAAGCTTATTCATAATTTAGTACCCAATGTGCCCAATTATCTGACCTGGGGACAGTGTCTTGGGCCAGTCTTGCTACTATGATATTTAGTTGTCTTATTATCCCACGGACAAAAAAATGAGAAGAAAATCACTGCCTACCACTGACACACAAAAGCTCCTAATCCATTCCTATCTCCCTCTCCCATAACCAATCTTTCCTTTTTTTCCCAGCATTATTCCACGCTCTAGCGCACAAGTGTGTGACTGAGTCTCTCCCAGTATGGGATGCTTCCGGTAGACTCTCTCTGTCTCTCTCTCTCTCTCTCTGTGTCTCTCTCTCCCCACTCTTCAAGCTTCCAGTGCTGTCCCAGTAAGCAATCCCTTCTAAGACCCTTTCCCCTACTTTCCAACTTCTTTTCACCAAGTGGTTTCTTCCCTAATTTACAGTGCATAAATTAAGTTTTGCGAATTGCATTCCTCCAGCATAATCAATGCTCCAGTCAATTTTTGACCACTCATCAGTTCTTCTCCCTAATTTGAAGGACTTTCCTGGTCCTCCTGCTTTTCTTTCTTTGCATATGTGGATTTGGTCTCTGGGTCTCACTGGTGCCTGCAGGGCATAGTGTGAGGGGTGTGGAATCCAGGAAACAAATCTGAGTATCTGCATCTTAGCAGTTGTGGGAAAAGTTTTAGCGAAGACATTTCTACACAAAATCAAGTTTTGTGGAAAAGCTGATTATTTTTACATTATTTTCCAATCTTCTGCCTCTCGGATGTCACTCTTCTTCATTAATTCAACTTCTGTGGAGCATGGCAGAGTAGGAGGACCCTACACTCACCTCATCCCATGAATACAATTAGTAACAGTCACATCAGTGTAAATAACACAGAAAATCACCCAAAGACTAACCGAACAGATTCTCCACAGTTAACTGTAGGGAAGAGGTCACATGGAAGAGGACAGGAAGCACAGAAATCAGGAGCAAAGAGACCTGCAGGACTGTCCCCAGAAGGAAGGGATACCATAGGTGCAGAGAGGGGGGAGAAACAGACTCTCATATGAGGGAGCCTACATGGGGAAGACGAATCCCCATAACATTTGGCTTTGAAAACCAGAGGGGCCAAATTTCACAATTTCTTACAATCGATGGGGTTTAAAACCTGGAACTTTAAAAACTTGGAACTTTAAAAATCAGCAGGCTGTAGGAGAGCCAGGAGCACAAAAGGAAACTGAGTCCCTGCCCTTAAAGAGACAGCACAACAAATAACCCCTGCAGAGATATAGCGTGGAAGCAGGAATTTTAAAAACGCCTGGGGTATACGGACGGAGATTTATTTACTAATTTCAGAGTATGTGCTAGTGGGGCAGGAATCACTGGGAGACTTCTCTAGGAACAAAGGAAGTGGTGTTACCATTTTCCTCCCCACACTTCACCATAAGCACAGGAACACCTGCGGAAACCATCCCTGGGCCAACACTCTAGCTACCTAATTTGCTAAAGGTGTGCCCTGCCCACACGTTCTCCTGCAGATCCAGGCCTGCCTCAGTCCTGGGGCCTGCAGGTCCCCTCCCACAGATGCCCAGTGTAAACCTTGCTAACACCACACATCCAGCCACTGCAGGCTTCTGCGAACCCACCTCCTCCAACCCAGTCTGCCTCGGTCCTAGCAGCTGGAGCAGACCTTGCCAGTACTGTGCACCCTGCCTCCACATTCTCCTGAAGTTCAGTGCTACTGCACCTCAGATAAATGCCTGGTATGACAACTTAAGCTCAATGTGACTTCAGACTGGCCAGCTAACACCACAAAAACCACACACTGCCCACCACAATAGGCAAAGAGAGCCACTACAAATGACTGGTCTAAAAGCAAAACGGGCTCAGCCACAACAGAAGGGCATACACAGCACACATAGGAGACACCCCTATTAGTGCCAGGTTCTGGTAAACAGGGGAACCTGCACCACAGGGCACTACAGGACTGCTTCTTCATAAGGCCACCACTTTTTTTTTTTTTAATTTTTTTTTCAACGTTTATTTATTTTTGGGACAGAGAGAGACAGAGCATGAACGGGGGAGGGGCAGAGAGAGAGGGAGACACAGAATCGGAAACAGGCTCCAGGCTCTGAGCAGTCAGCACAGAGCCCGACGCGGGGCTCGAACTCACGGACCGCAAGATCGTGACCTGGCTGAAGTCGGACGCTTAACCGACTGCGCCACCCAGGCGCCCCAGGCCACCACTTTTAAGAGCAGGAGATGTAGCTGACTTTCCTAACACATAGAAACAGACACAGAGAGTTAGACAAAATGAGGAGGCAGAGGAATATGTTCCAAATGACAGAACAGGATAAGATCACAGAGACCTAAACAAAACAGAGATAAGATACATGCCTGATAAAGAATTTAAAGTAATGGTCATAAAGATACTAGCACTGGACTTGAAAGAGTGAAGGATCTCAATGAGACCCTTAACAAAGAGACTGAAAACATAAAAAAGAACCAGTCAGAGATGAAGAACTCAATAACAGAAATTAAAAGCACACTGCATGGAATAAATAGTAGACTAGAGGAAGGAGAACTATCAGTGACCTGGAAGACAGAGTAATGGAAAGTAAACAAGCTGAACAGAGAGAGAAAAAAATAATAATAATAAATGAAAATAGAGGCACCTGGGTGGCTTAGTTAGTTGAGTGTCTGACTCAATTTCGGCTCAGGTCATAATCCCATGGTTGTGGAACTGAGCCCCTCCTCGAGCTCCACACTGAGCATGGAGCCAGCTTGGGATTCTCCCCGCTCCCCCCACCACCACCACTCGCCCTCTGCCCTTCCCTGTTCACATTCACATTCTCACTCTCTCAAAAATATATACATGTGTGTGTATATATATATATTCTTAAAAACATGAAATAGTCTTAGGGAACTCAGTGACACCATCAAGCATAATAATGTTCACATTACAGGGATCCCACAAGGAGAAGAGTGAGAAAAGGGGGCAGAAAATTTATTTGAAGAAATAATAGTTAAAAATTTCCCAAATCTGGGGAAGGAAACAGAAATCCAGATCTAGGAGGCACAAAGAACCCCCAACAATATCAACCAAAAGAAGTCCTCACCAAGACACATAGTAATTAAAATGGCAAAAAGTAGTGATAAGAGAGATTTTTAAAAGCAGCAAAAGAAAACAGTTACATACAAGGGAAACACCATAAGGCTATTAGCTGATTTTTCAGCAGAGAATTTGCAGGCCAGAAGGAAATGGCATGATATATTCAAAGTGCTGAAAGAAAAAAACCTGCAGCCAAGCATACTGTATCCAGCAAGGCCATCATTCAGAATAGGAGAGACAAAGAGTTCCCAGACAAACAAAAGTTAAAGGAGTTCATGATCACTAACCAGCCCTACAAGAAATGTTAAAGGGTACTCTTTGAGTAGAAGGAGGAGTAAGAAAAGTAGGAAACACAAAAGCTGTAAAAATAAGATGTGAAGTATGACACCCTATACCTAAAATGTGGGGGGATAGGAGTGAAGAATGAGTTCAAACTTAAGTGACCATCAACTTAACTGCTATATGCATGTTATATATAAACCTAATGGTAACCACAGATCAAAAACCAATAATAGATATGCAAAAAATAAAGAGAAAGGAATCCAAGAAAGCCAGCAAACCATGAGAGAAGAGAGCAAGAGAAGAAAGGAACAAAGAGGCCTACAAAAAAACCACCATAAAACAAGTAACAAAATGGCATTAAGTACCTACTTATCAATAATTACTTTGAATGTAAATGGACTAAACATTCCAGTCAAAGAATATAAGGTGACGGAATGGATTAAAGAAAAACAAGACCCATCTATATGCTGCCTATAAGAGATTCAGTTCAGACCTAAAGACAATGGAGACTGAAAGTGAAACGACAAAAAAACATTTACCATGCAAATGGAAGTGAAAAGAAAGCCAGGAGAGCAATAATGACATCAGACAAAACAGACTTTAAAACAAAGACTGTAACAAGAGACAAAAGAAGGACATTGTATAATCATAAAGAGAACAATGCAACAAGAATATATAACAATTGTGAAAATTTAC
Organism: Lynx rufus; assembly: GCF_022079265.1. Taxonomy (NCBI): domain Eukaryota; kingdom Metazoa; phylum Chordata; class Mammalia; order Carnivora; family Felidae; genus Lynx; species Lynx rufus. The sequence goes on from NW_025814878.1 coordinate 9,580,442, forward strand.
ACGCCCAACATGGAAGCACCCAAGTACACAAAGGAGCTAATAACAAACATAAAGGAATAGATAGTAATATAATAATAGTAGGAGACTTTAACACCCCACTCCCGTCAATGAATAGATCATCCAAACAGAAAACCAACAAAGAAACGGTGGCTTTAAATGACACTGGACCAGATGGATCTAATATATTCATAACATTCTACCCTAAAAGAGCAGAGTAAATACACATTCTTTTCAAGAGCACATGGAACATTCTCCAGAATAGATCACATATTAGGCCACAAAACAAGCCTCAGCAAATTCAAGAAGATCAAGGTCACCATTCATCTTTTCTAACCACAAGGCTAGGAAACTAGAAATCAACCAAAAGAAAAAATCTGGAAAGAGCACAAATACATGGAGGTTAAATATCATGCTACTGACACTGAGGAGGGCACTTGCTGGGATGAGCACTGGGTGTTGTATGTAAGCGATGAACCATGGGAATCTGCCCCAAAAACCAACAGCACGCTTTACACACAGCATGTTAGCCAGTTTGGCAATAAATTATATTTTAAAAATAATAATAAAATAAAATAAAAATGAAAGAAAAAATATCACATACTAAACAATCAGTGGGTCAACCAAGAAATCAAAGAGGAAATCAAAAAAATATGTCAAGACAAATGAAGATGAACAACAGTTGAAAATCTTTGGGTTGTGGTAAAAGCTGTTTCAGGAGGGAAGTTTATATAGGTCGTTCTCTCACCTTTTTTTTTTTTTTTTAGTGTATTTATCTGGTTTTGGTATCAGGTAATGCTGGCCTCACAGAATGAATGTGGAAGCTTTCCTTCCTCTTCTTCAACAAGAAAGATCTCAAATGAACAATCTAATCTTACCCTTAAAAGAGCTAGAAAAAGAACAAACAAAATGACTAGACGGAAGGAAACAGATCAGAGCAGAAATAAACGAAATAGAAACTAAAAAAAACAAACAAAACATTCAATGAAACTGGGTGCTGGTCCTTTGAAATGATCAACAAAATTGATAAACCTTTAGCCAGACTCATCCAAAAAAAGAGAGAGAGAGAACCAGAGAGAGAGAGGGAGAGGGAGAGAGAGAGAGAGGACTCAAAAAAAATCAGGAATGAAAGAGGAGAAATAACAACCAACACCACAGAAATACAAATGATTACAAGAGAATATTATGAAAATTATATGCCAACAAATTGGACAGCCTAGAAGAAGTGGATAAATTCTTAAAAACATATAACCTCCCAAAATTGAATCAAGAAGAAATAAAAAATTTGAACAGACCAGTTACCAGCAATGAAATTGAATCAGCAATCAAAAAACTCCCAACAAACCAAAGTCCAGGACCAGATGGCTTCACAGGCGTATTCTGCCAAACATTTAAAGAAAAGTTAATGCCTATCCTTCTCAAAATATTCCAAAAAAACAGAAGAGGAAAAGAAAGCTTCCACATTCATTCTGTGAGGCCAGCATTACCCAGATACCAAAACCAGATAAATTACCAAACTGAATCCAACAATACATTAAAAAATCACTCAGTACAATCAAGTGGGATTTATTCTTAGGGTGTAAGGGTGGTTCAATATTTGCAAAGAAAATGAAAAAACTAATTTGAAAAGATATACACATCCCTGTGTTTATTGCAGCATCATTTACAAGAGGCAAGATATGGAAGCAGCCTAAATGTCCACCAATAGATGAATGGATAAAGAAGATTTGGGTGTGTGTGTGTGGGGGGGGGGGGGGGGGGAGAGACAGAGAGAGATGGAATGTTATTCAGCCATAAAAAATAGTGAGATTTTTGCCATTTTCAACAACACAGATGGACCTAGAGGGTATAATGCTAAGTGAAATAAGTCAGACGGAGACAAATACCATATGATTTCACTTCGAAGTGGAATTTAAAAAACAAAACAAACACCTGAACAACCAAAACACCAAACAGACTTTTAAATGCAGAGAACAAACGGATGGCTGCCAGAGGGGAGCTAGGAAGGGGGATGGATGAAATAGGTAAAAGGAATTAAGAAGTACAAAGTTACAGTTAGAAAATAAATAAGTCACAGAGATGAAAGGTACAGCCTAAGGAAAATAGTCAATAATATTATAACAACATTGCATGTGATAGAAGGTGACACCACTTACTGTGGTGAGCACTGAGAATTGTCAAATAATTATGCTGTACACCTGCAACTATTCTAACATTATGTGTCAACTACACCTTAATAATAAATTTTTTTAAGGACACAGTATACATGTATAGGAACAGTACTATAAAGAAATGTACCAAAATAGATCAGTATGGTTTCTTTTTCATAATAAAAATTTTTAATTGATTGCACAATTATTAAACACACTAGATAAAACAAGATGAGAATGAGGGCAGGAGTAGTAACTGGAATAAAAACTTCTGCCTTGGTGTCACACGAAAGCTTCACAGAAAAGCTAATTCCGACTCTTGTCATGTGAAGAAGGAGCCTGGGAAGGAGGTGGAAGGCACCAGGAGCACGAAACAGTTATGCTTCAAGATACATGGCTAGTTTAGACAAATCTAATTTTTGCATGTGACTGAAGTTTTGTCTAGATATTAGACACTGGTAAAGTGATTTGGCTGACTTAAGGAGTCTGTTTATTCCTCACCTTATCTAAGTGAATAGCTTTTGCACAGCGGGAGGGACCTGATCAGGTCTGCATGTCACTGTGTCTCCTTTGTGGCACTGAAAAGGTTAGATCAGTACAAAGGGAGATAGGAGAAAGGGAGATCAGCCAGGAGGCGACTGCATCCGCCTACATTTATGTTCAGATGAAGCTCTGGCAACTCCATTTTGAAGCCTAATGTTGAAATGCCTTACAATTACTACATACATTACATATATGACATTTGAGGGCTTGGTAAGCTGGAGTTAGATAGAGGAGCCCTCTACCCTAAAGTAACAGGACATCCTTCACTAGTCTCAGCAGGAGGCTGGATCCAGATGGTGAGGAATGCAGTCTTAATACCCAGATAAGAAGTTGAGAAATACGTTTCTGATATTAACTAAATTAATGTTGTCAAATGCTATTCAGAGGCTCAGCTGAAGAATGTGCATTCATGCTATGCTCTACTTGAAAATAATCCTTGACAAGCCAGAACCTCAGACAGGTGTCTAACTTGGACCCCATCGTTTTGACTCTACTATACAAGTGCTTTTACTGAACAAGGGCTCACATCATGCTTGCATTGTTTCATGGGTTTTGAAATTTGTCATGGTTTCCCACAGTGAATAAGTGTGCTGTTACCAGGCAACTTGTTTGCTTTACCTTGTGGTCCGAGTGAATTGTATGACTCCTGCTGATGCTCTTGGAAGACCTAAGTCAAACTGTGGTCCACCTCCTACAAGCGCACAGCACCAACAGCACGTGCATGATACGCTTTCACATCCTCTGGTTTTTTTCCCTCTTTCCATACTTCTTTACTGTCATTTACTTACTTTCTTTTCTTTTTCATTTTTTCAACATTGGATAAGAAATAAACCTGAGGGGCGCCTGGGTGGCTCAGTCAGTTCAGCGTCAGACTCTTGATTTCATATCACGTCATGATCCCAGGGTCATGGATAGAGGCCAACATCGGGCTCCATGCTGAGTGTGGAGCCTGCCTGGAATTCCCTCTCTCACTCTCTCTCTCTCTCTCTCTCGCTCTCTTTCTCTCTGCCCCAGGGGGCTCAGTAGAAGTCAATCAGCTGGTGGAATCTGGAATAACAGATGAAAACTGGACAAGATCTGGAGTGAATCAAATGGGAGGACCAAAGTATCAGTAAGAACAGTCCTCCATCCATTCATTCACTTATTCCACAAATAATTATTGAGCGTTTTCATTGTGAGGTCCTGAGTAGGTGCTAAGGACAGCTTAGCAAACATCACAGTCTTCTGAGGGAGGGGGACATGAAATACGTAATTACACACATAATTTATCGCTTGCCATTGCGTTAAGTGCCGTGAAGTGAAAGCCTAGGCTGCGAGGGAGGATAGCTGAAAGACAGCAGTGGTCAGTGGGAGTTCTGATTGGTCAGGTTCTGCAGAAAATTGGAGGAACAATGGGTTAGGAAGACTTCTAAATTGCAAATAAGAGAAGAGTGAAGAAACTGCTATTAAGGTGAATATGCTGTCCACTAGTTGGTTTTCTTCCTTGGCTCTGATCCCTCCATCTTCCCCAGCCGCCTCCTGCTGTGCCCCTGGGGGGCCTGCATAGAGGATGGGATGCAGGTCCTGGGGAGGTGGAGCCAACTCAGGTTATACAGATTATAAACAGGCTCCCTGTTTCAGAAGGAAGAGCTCCCGAAATGGGAGTCTTCTCACTTCAGTCTCTCCTACTGAGCGTGCCAAAGACATCCTTCGTCTCTTCATTAAGCAACGAGAGTTGCTAAGCACTGAGGTTCAAGGTTTGAAATCGGCCATTAATCCAATCCATCCTGGACACAAAACAGAGAAAAATGAATTCTAAAAACTTAATTGTGGATCTTGCTTCGTCTCCTTGCAGGGACTCTTACAGGAAGGTGAAACCTGATTTGAATTCTTTTGACAGTGAAAGCTAGAGGGATTGTCTGTTGCTAACATTTTCCTGCCATTTTCTTTTTATATATATATATATATATATATATATATATTTTTTTTTTTTTTTTTTTTTTTTTTTTTTTACAAGGCAGGTCTCTGTGGAGGCTTTGTTACCATCAGGAGTGTGTAGGCTGGACTTTGCGGCTTCCTTTTTACAGAACAATATTACTAGAAGTGATGAAGCAGCATCGTTTTTATTGGGTTTTGTTTGGGCCGAGTTAAGGGCCAGCCACCTTGGAAGAGAAAGCATTTAGTGCAATACACAAGCTATTTTAGGTCACTTTCCTTCTCTGGGCTTGTCCTTTATTAGTTGGAGATCTTTTTACAGTTAATGAAAACATTAAAAATCATTGAATTCTCTTCTTTTTAATCCTTGAAGACACTATTCTGGCCATAATATTATTTATATTCTATTTATATTCTATTATATTCTATTATATAATATATTATATTCTATTTATATTCTATTCTATTCTATTCTATTTCTTTTCATGTGAATTTCCTGTCCCAAATGTAGTCAAAACGTTGTAGTTGCTTAACAAACTCATCAAGTATTGCTGGGAACTCAACGATTCTTCTTTCTGCCTCTGCCTTCTTTGTGCATGCAGAGGTTCAAATTTGGGGTTTCCTGTGGACTCCACAGCCAGGAAGGAATGCAGAAACACAGTACTCAGTTTCTTAAGTCTGAAGATTAGGATGTGACAGTTGAGAACCTAGTAAACTGCACTCTTTAAACATACTACTTTCAGTTGTCTTTGACTTAATTAAGAAATTAATTTTAACATTAAAATTAACAGCCACTTTTAAGAAATTGGAAGATGACAAATGTAGCTACAATTTCCTTTCTCCATGACCTCTTATTTTGACCTCTTCCTCCACTCCAGAGGTAATTACTAGGTAAGTTTGGTAAGTATTCTTCAGACCATTAAAGAAATATCTTTTTGCATTTTTGCTTATACCTAAAAAGATATATTATCTTATATAACATATATATTTTTTTAACGTTTATTTATTTTTGAGACAGAGAGAGACAGAGCATGAACGGGGGAGGGGCAGAGAGAGAGGGAGACACAGAATCGGAAGCAGGCTCCAGGCTCTGAGCCATCAACCCAGAGCCCGATGCAGGGCTCAAACTCACGGACCGCGAGATCATGACCTGAGCCAAAGTCGGACGCTTAACCGACTGAGCCACCCAGGCGCCCCTTATATAACATACATTTTTAAACATAAATGACATCTGTTAGTTTTGCTCTCATTTACTTTATTTTAGAAACAGTATGTTTTTGGGGTCATTATCTCGTGGTTCGTGAGTTGGAGTCCCACATCGGGCTCTGTGCTGACAGCTCAGAGCCTGGAGTCTGCTTCGGATTCCCTATCTCCCCCTCTCTCTGCCCCTCCCCCACTTGCACACACGCACACTCTCTCTCTCTCAAAAATAAACATTAAAAAATATTTTTTTAAACAGTATGTTTTTGATATCTATTCACGTTGCCCTAAACAGATAGTTCTGTTCTTTTAACTGCTTTTTAGATTCCTATCTTATGGACATACTATACTTGACCATGTCCTATACTGATGGACACCACAAACTGTGAACACTCACATAGAATTCAAAGGAGAATTGCACTCGTAGACTGTGTGCCAAAGTGCCTCCCACACTGGCAGGATCATTTTACAACGTCCATTCAATAAACCTACCTAGATGTACGTTTTAAATCATACACCACAGAAAAGCAATCATGGCCTCTAGATCTACTACCAGTTGTTTATTTGGCTGTAGAATTTCCTTTTCAGGCCTTAATTGCCTCATTTTCAACGGTTCCTACTTGTGAATTGTTATAAAGAGTGAATGGAAATAGTCCCTGGCTCAGTGAGTCAGTTGGGATTTACATACATGCACACACACACAGGCACGCACGCACACACGCACACGCACACACATGCTGTATATGGGGTTTTTTTTAGAATTACATCAGGATGATATATATATACATACATCTTAGAATTACATCAGGATTAGTACTTAAAGCAAATCTCCCAAAGGTTTGACCTCTCAGGTTTTTTTTTTTTAATTTTTAATGTTTGTTTAATTTTTGATACATAGAGCATGAGCAGGGAAGGGGCAGAGAGAGAGGGAGACACAGAATCTGAAGCGAGCTCCAGGCTCTGAGCTGTCAGCACAGAGCCCTACGCAGGGCTTGAACCCATGAACTGCAAGATCATGACCTGAGCTGAAGTTGGACACTTAACCGACTGAGCCACCCAGGAGCCCCAACATCTCAGTTTTTCTAATCGCAGCTCTGCCTTACCCAATGAAAAGAAGACTCAATTTCTTTTAACAGAGCACGAGTATTAAGGGTATTTTGGAATACTGTATTTTTTTTCAATAGAGATATTGAATTAGAAGGGTTTTTTCTTTATTTTTTATTCCAGTATAGTTAATAGACAGTATTATATTAGTTTCAAGTGTACAATATAGTGATTCAACAATTCTATACATTACTCAATGCTCACCATGGTAAGTACACTTTTTTTTTAATTTTTTGAAAAAAGTTTATTTGGGGCGCCTGGGTGGCTCAGCCAGTTAAGCATCCAACTTCAGCTCAGGTCATGATCTCACAGTTAATGAGTTCAAGCCCCGCGTCAGGCTCTTTGCTGACAGCCCGGAGCCTGAAGCCTGCTTCGGATTCTGTGTCTCCCTCTCTCTGCCCCTGCCCCACTCATGCTCTCTCTCACTCTCAAAAATGAATAAATGTTCAAAAAAATGTTTTAATGTTTATTCATCTTTGAGAAAGAGAGAGGGAGTGCATGTGAGCTAGGGAGGGGCAGAGAGAGAAAGAGAGAGTGGGGAGAAGCAGAGACAGGGGGACAGAGGATCCGAAGCAAGCTCTGCACTGACAGCAGAGAGCCTGATGCAGAGTTTGAACTCACGAACCATAAGATCATGACCTGAGCCAAAGTCGGACACTTAACTGACTGAGCCACCCAGGTGCTCCTGGTATACTCTTTTTTGTGTTTGTTTTAGATTTTAATTTTAAGCGATCTCTACACTCAATGTGGGGCTTGACCTCACAACCTGAGATCAGGAGTCACATGCTCCACCAACTGAGCCAGCCAGGCGCTCCACAATAAGTGTTCTGTCAATGCCCTTCACCCACTTCACCCATCCCCATCCCCCACCCACCTACCCTCTGGTGACCATCTGTTTGTTCTCTGTAATTAAGAGACTCTTTTTTGGTTTGTCTTTTTTTCCATTGTTTGTTTTGTTTCTTAAATTCCACATATGAGTGAAATCATAAGGTATCTGTTTTTCTCTGACATACTTAGTGCTATATTTTCTAGCTCCGTCTATATTGTTGCAAGTGTCAAGATTTCATTCTTTTTGATGGCTGAATAATATCCCACTTTATATGTACCACATCTTCTTTACCCATTCATCTATCAATAGACACAGGCTGCTTCTATAATTTGGCTATTATAAATAATGCTGCAATAAACACAGGGGTGCATATATCCTTTTGAATTCGTGTTTTTGTATTCTTTGGGTAAATACCCAGTAGTGTGATTCCTAGGTCATAGGGTAGTTCTATTTTTAATTTCTTGAGTAACCTTCATACTGTTTTCCACAGTGGCTGCACCAATTTATATTCCCACCAACAGTACAAGAGAGTTTCCTTTGCTCCACATCCTTGCTAACACTTGTGGGTTTTTTGTATTTTTTATTTTAGCCATTCTGACAGGTGTGAGGTGATCTTGTAGTTTTGATTTGCAGTTCCCTGATGAAGAGTGATGTTGAGCATCTTTTCATGTGTCTATTGGCCATCTGTGTGTCTTCTTTGGAGAAATATCTGTATGTCTTCTGCCCATTTCTTAATTAGATTATTTGTTTTTTTGGTGTTGAGTTGTATAAGTTCTTTATATATTTTGGATGCTAACCTTTTAACCAATATGTCATTTAAAAATATCTTCTCCCTTTTAGTAGGTTGCTTTTTCATTTTGTTAGTTTCCTTTGCTGTACGAGAGCTTAATCTGGTGTAGTCTCAATAGTTTATTTTTGCTTTTGTTTCTTGTGCCTGCAGAGACATATCCATAAATATGTAGCTAAGGCCAATGTCCAAGAGATTACTACCTATGTTTGCTTTTAGAAGTTTTATGGATTCAAGTCTTACCTGTAGGTCTTTTATCCATTTGGAGTTTATTTTTGTGTATGGTGTAAGAAAGTGGTCTGGTTTCATTCCTTTGCATGTAGCTGTCTAGTTTTCCCAACACCATTTAATTAAACTGTGTGCTTTAAAAAAAAAAAAATGTAATTGGGATTACACTAAAACTGTAATTCTGTATCCTACATCCATCACTAAATATTAATGTTTCCCCAAGTATTCTTTAAAAATATTAAAAGCTGGGGGTACCTAGATGGCTCAGTCAGGTAAGTGTCTGACTTCAGCTCAGGTCATGATCTTATGGTCCGGTCCATGGGTTCGAGCCCTGCCTCGGGCTCTGTGCTGACGGCTCAGAGCCTGGAGTCTGCTTCCGATTCTGTGTCTCCCTTTCTCTCTTCCCTTCTCCTGCTCACACTCTGTCTCTCTCAAAAATAAATAAAACATTAAAAAGGTAAATAAAAAATAAAAATACTAAAAGCTGCACAATATTCCATCATAAAGTTGTAATTAAACCTGACTATTTTTTATCTGGGCATTTAGTTCTCTCTCCTATCTGTCACTATTATAAATCTGTTAGAATTTCTGATTGTTCCCTTAGGATAAATTCCTGGAAGGAAAATAATTGGGTCAATGTAAATTACAAATTTAAGGATTTGGGTACATATTGCGTATGAAGTAGCACCAACTTATATTCCCAGCAATTATCTATTATAATAGTTTCATGGCACTAGGGTGACAGCTTAACTAGTTCCTTCTCAGATGTTTCTGTATCACTTTGAAGATGCCTGCATTTATTTATCACATGAATAATAACAATGGTAACATCAGTTATCACTTTGTTGAGGACTTGATATAAACAGACACAATATGAGCGCTCCACTAACACTATTGCAGTCAATCCTGACAACACTTCTGACAAAGGATGCAGAGCTCTGGCCTGCCCAAGGACCCACAAATAGCGAGTGATGGAAACTGACTTCAAACTTGTAAGGCTATCTAATGCTAAATCCATGCTTTCCTCCGGGGGTCTGCAAATGTTTTCATTTATGCAACCTATCAGTATGAACTGATGGAAGAAATTTAAATATTTATTACACATAAATGATATAAAGTACTATACAGATTAAGTACATTACCAAATATACACAAAATATAAATAAAGTAAAATGAGATTAAGATAAATAAAAATTGAAATATTTTCTTCCTAAAACTCTCCTAAATAATTTTGTGCACCCCACACAGCCACCAGGCCAGTTTGGGGAACAGAGCCCTTACCTTCTACACTCATTTTTAGGTACACCACTTGAATGAAAGCTCCACCAGGGCAGACCCTATGTCTGTTTTTCAGCACTGCGTCCCCAGTGTCTACAACAGTGCCAGGCACAGAGTAGGCACTTGTGAAATACATATACAGTATTAATAAATGAATGAATGAATGATTTGGCTACAAGGTTGTGGGTTTCAAGGCAGAATCTAGAAATCAATTATATTTGTATCCTTAGCACCATGCACCTTTCCTAGGATATGGTGAACACCTCCATAAATGTCTACTGAGTGGATATCTACTCAATATCTGTTGAATAAATGAATGGATGGAGGAGTAAACGGACAAAGAGAAAGGCAAGGCTTCTTCTCTTTGTTCACATCTCTAAGGGTAGCCTATCAAACATAAAAATACCTAGATGACACCAGAAACCATAAAATACCTAGGAATAAATCTAGCCAAAGAGGTGAAAAATCTATACACTGAAAACTATAGGAAGCTTATGAAAGAAATTGAAGACACCAAAAAATGGAAAAATATTCCATGCTCCATATTGTTAAAATGTCAATACTACCCAAAGCAATCTGCATATTCCATGCAATTCCTATCAAAATAACACCAGCATTCTTCACAGAGCTAGAACAAACAATCCTAAAATTTGTATGGAACCAGAAAAGACCCCAAATAGTCAAAACAATCTTGGAAAAGGAAAATCAAAGCAGGAGGCATCACAATCCCAGACTTCAAGCTGTATTACAAAGCTGTAATCATCAAGACAGTATGGTACTGGCATAAGAACAGACACTCAGATCAATGGAACAGAGAACCCAGAAATGGACCCACAAACACATGGGCAACTAATCTTTGACAAAGCAGGAAAGAAGATCCAATAGAATAAAGACAGTCTCTTCAGCAAGTGGTGCTGGGAAAACTGGACGGCAACATGCAGAAAAATGAACCTGGACCACTTTCTTACACCAGACACAAAAATAAACTCAAAATGGATGAGAGACCTAAATGTAAGACAGGAAGCCATCAAAATCCTTGAGGAGAAAGCAAGCAAACACCTCTTTGACCTTGACTACCGCAACTTCTTACTCAACACGTCTCCAGAGGCAAGGGAAACAAAAGCAAAAATGAACTATTGGGATCTCATCAAAATAAAAACTTCTGCACAGCAAAGGGAACAATCAGCAAAACTAAAAGGCAACTGACAGGATGGGAGAAGATATTTGCAAATGACATATCAGATAAAGGGTTAGTATCCAAAATCTATAGAGAACTTATCAAACTCAACACCCAAAAAAACAAATAATCCAGTGAAGAAATGGGCAAAAGACATGAATAGACACTTCTCCAAAGAAGACATTCAGAGGGCCAACAGACACATGAAAAAATGCTCAACATCACTCATCATCAGGGAAATACAAATCAAAACCACAATGAGAATACCATCTCACACATGTCAGAACAGCTAACATTAACAACTCAGGCAACAACAGATGTTGGCGAGGATGTGGAGAAAGAGGATCTCTTTTGCACTGCTGGTGGGAACGCAAACTGGTGCAGCCACTCTAGACAACAGTATGGAGGTTCCTTGAAAAATTAAAACTAGAACTACCCTATGACCCAGCAATTGTACTACTAGATATTTACCCAAGGGATACAGGTATGCTGTTTCAAAGGGACACATGCACCCCCATGTTCATAGCAGCACTATCAACAATAGCCGAAGTATGGAAAGAGCCCAAATGTCCATCGATGGATGAATGGATAAAGAAGATGTGGCATATATATACAATGGAGTATTAGTCAGCAATCAAAAAGAATGAAATCTTGCCATTTGCAACTACGTGGATGGAACTAGAGGGTATTATGCTAAGTGAAATTAGTCAGAGAAAGACAATTATCATATGACTTCATTCACATGAGGATTTTAAGAAACAAAACAGATGAACATAAGGGACGGGAAGCAAAAATAACATAAAAACAGGGAGGGGGATGAAACATAAGAGACTCTTACATATGGAGAACAGAGGGTTACTGGAGGGGTTGTGGGAGTGGAGGTGGGCTAAATGGGTAAGAGCATTAAGGAATCTACTCCTGAAATCATTGTTGCACTATACGCTAACTAACTTGGATGCAAATTTTTAAAAAATAAATTAAATAAAAATACAAAAAAAAATACCTAGATGGACTTATTTACTGATTTATAATAACACTTTACTAGGGCTAAACAAAGGCCCCTTAGAAGAAGTTTAGGTGGAATTTCACTCACTTCTTGTAAAAATAGAAAGTAGTAAATCTCTTATTTTTTTAAATTAGCCTTGGCTAGAGACCAACCTAGAACAGAGACATGAGCTTTAGAAGAAGCTGGAGATAAGAGGAGATAGTTGACCAAGATACACTGGGGAGGAAAGGCCATGAATTATCCATCCACATATTATTAGACAAGGATAAAAGTACAAAATATTTTTAAATGCTTATCTTGAAGGAACCAAAATTATGTGTTAATCCTTGTTAGGATGAAGGTCCATTCCTACTTAATTTGTAATCTTTCTGAATCTTGTTATGAAAATATCTTAACTACTAAGTTTGCAATTATTTCTTTAACTCATCCTGCCTTCAGAAGCTTGTCAGGCCCTGAGAAACAGCCAAGCTTGATTTCAAGCTTTTATATACTAGATGTATATTACAGGAAATTACATTAATCAACTATCTATAACTTCAGTATCTATATTCTGTAACCTCGCTGATATGTCACTTAAATTCACTCATTAATTAGAAAACATTAAGATGTTTTGTTTTCCTTTTTCCCTCAGTTGTGACTGTAATAAACAACTCATTTCTAAAATTAGCATAAATGTGGAACTTTTCCCTGAAGCTCTTTAAGCAACTACCAGCCCCTCTTATTTCCATTTTTAAGGTGGATATTATCACCACACCTGAATTTAAACTCCAGGAGGGTATTATTATTATTTACAGCCACTAGGTAGTAAATACTTATTATGCTAGGTCTATATTAAACATTACTTAAGCATAATGCTATTGAATTCCGAGAGCAATTACATGAAGCCATTACTACTATCCACATTCTATAAAAAATAAATTTAGATTCAAAAAGGATAAAAATTTTGATCAAACCTTACAGCTTCATTTTTCTGGCTCCTCTCCTCCCCCTCCCTACCCTTCTCCCTCAACCTCTCTTACTCTGGTTCGCTCTACCCAACCACATTATGGCCGGCTTCCAGTCCTCCAATTGGCCTTCCGAGCCTCAATCTAAATTACTCCTTGTGGTATTTGATTTCATGGCGCCCAGCACTTAGCCTTCATGTAATCACCAGCTGTAACTATTATTTAATTATACGATTATTTATTTCCTATCTACTTCCCCCACTAGACTATGAGGTCCACAGAGGCAGTAAAATGCCTGTTTTGTTTACCACTGTGTCCCCAGTAACTGGGTATCAGTTAAATACTATAGAATGAATAAGGGATGGAATGAATGGCTGTGTACAATGTTCAAAACCAAGACTGTCTGACTCCAAAGCCCACGTTATTCCACATATGGAACATATATGGTTCAATCCATATCTGGTTAAATGTTGAAGTAATCATTTCTCCCTAAACTGAATTATTTTCGCACTCCCAATATTGCTGTCTGAAAATCTCTTCGCTGTAGTAATGAGATGCCTTTTCATAATAAGGTTAAAGCTCAAAGAATATAACTTTAATAAATTCATAAACTTTCTAATTACTTTTTAGAAGATACGTTCTGCTATCTACAAGTTCATAAATGTTGTACAGGTCAGGTCCAGTCCATTTAGAAGCTACGAGTTTAGTTCAACATAAAGTTCTACGAAGTTTTTTTAAATCTGTTTATGTCAGCAAGATAACTTCTCTGGGCTGGATGCAAGGAAAATCACAGGCAAATTAATGAACTTCGGGCAGTATTCTGAGTGCGAGCAGTTTTTCAGCATTCATTGGATAGAGCTCCACGTAACACACTGGGTGTGGCTGCCAAGGCTAACAAATGCGGATTTGAAAACAGTCACATATGGAATCGCTTCTGCAAGAGGAATGGTGGAGACAAAAATCTCTGTTGACAACCTGATGGGATATTTTATTTATCATTATCTTACACACATCTTTTCACATGTTAAAGATTCCAGAACTCTTCCCAATGGGATTTTTCACTCTGTCTGTTATAAAACACTTAATAAATTATTTTAAATTGAAAAAATTTTTCAAGGTGTATTGTTTTAGCTCCTATGCTGAGTAGTGTCCTCCAAACGTGAATAAGTTGTTTATTCAAACAGAAATATTTCCCTTAGAAGGCACTTGAGATATAATTTATACCATCTTCCAAAAGAGCAATTCCCTAACACCAAGAATTGTCATGAGGAGCCTTAATTCTTGTGGGACTTCATTTCAGTACTCAGCAGTTCGTGTCAACCCACAGAAGGAGCAAGCAATTTTAAGATACCCATTAAGATTACCCATCTCTTAGTATTACCTCTTCTATTACTCATCAATGCCTTCTAGGCAGTGTTTCTACAGTTTCATCTCCCTTATGTCATAAACTCGGATACACTGAAATAACTTTAATATTGCTTTCAAGGAAGTGCCAGCCTACCCATCTGCCTTCATGAACAGGAGTATAAGCATTGTTCTCTCCCAGATGGCATGATTTTAAAATCATGAACCAAAAAAGACTTAAAATACTTGGTTAATTACTATCAGGAAAAAAACAAAAAAACAAAAAAACAAAAAATTTAACAGCCAATGTGGCCAAAACCATAATCATTGCTTTGGCAGCTATTCCCTAAAATTCTAATAGTCAATTCTAGATAATTCCATCAAGTCAACTCATTCGATTACTTAGAGTATACTTTGTGAATAGATACTGCCCATGGGCATGTCGCTCAGGTTCACGTCTAGAGGATGCACAGAGGCTTTCAAGAGCTATAATGCTCCAGATTTTCAGAACTGGGCTTTCTGAAAGAGAATCATTTAAAATTTCAAAAGCATGGCTTTGCATATAAATAATGAAGCCCTGAGGATTCACAGCACAAAATTTATTCCCGTAAGTTGTAGAGGAGAGAACAGACCAGGCTGGAGAATCATTTTCCCACCTGGAAGGGAATGTGTGGCTCTAGTTCGTGGAAGAAGGAGACATGACCAGCGCTTAGATGTTGCCCACCCTCTCGAGACCTGACACCTGAGATGAGTGAGGAGAGTAATAAAAACACCAGCCAACTCCCTAGGTTCCCACAGTGTTGCCCATGGAGATGAATGTCAGCTGCACGGCCAGCCCATGAGGCTGCTTAGCTCCTGGGAGTGGGATGAGTAACAATGATAGATTGCTGTGCCCTTGGGGTCCCAGGGCAGCCCCGCCTCCTGCACTCACTCCTCAAGCAGGGAAGGAAGACCGTACCTTCATTTCCCATTTTTCCAAGGAAAGCAAAAACACGCCGCACAGCTGGACCTTCAGAAGCCAGAGCAAAGCCCAGGGAATCAACAGAGACTCATGTCCAAGTCCCCAAGGGAAGCGGGAGCTGAGAAGGCAAAGGATGGTCTTCAGCCCAAAAGCTCCTCCCCCAGTGCCAAGACATTCAAAACCACACCCATCCCCACCTGCAGAAACTGAGCTCACCTACGGTACGGGAAAGAGGGAGTGAGGAAAACAATTGGAATAAATTCCTTTGAATTGACAAGTTGGTATTTTTCTTCTAAAGAGAGGACACAGTGTCTCCTGGATTAAGCCAAGTTATTAGAAAACATCTTTGCCCACCTAAAGATACAAACTTCATACTCACTACCTATGTAGTATCTGTACTTCAGGAACTCACGAAGAGACCTATCTATCCTCTGCTAAATACAAAAAAAAAAAAAAAAAAGTTAAAACTAAAAAAAAATCCTGATATGTGAACAAGAAAACAATAGAAACAGAGTAACTAGGTATTGCCCAGGATGTTTAAATCTGAGCAGCAGAAACTATTTCTCCAGAGAAGTAACTTCTTTAAGGCACAGGTTAATACACTTAAGCTTTAGGGATAAATGTTGTGAGAAACCTGCCTATAAAGAAAGTTTCTGCCCTGAAAACACCATCCATTGTGTACCATCATAATAACACTTCATATTTGTTTGGAAGGCCGTGGCCTGAAGTGGGGGGCGCTGGGTGTGAGGCTAACTTTAGCAAAGACTGACTCCTGGTTGCGTGGGCTGCCGTAACAAATCACCACAGACTGTGGCTTCAACTACAGATGTTTATACCTCACAGTTCTGGAGGATGGGAAGTCCAAGATCAAGGTGCAGCTGATTTGGCTCCTGGTGAGAACTCCCTTCCTAGCTCGCAGATAGCCATCTTCTCACAATGTCCTCACAGTGCAGAGAGAGCTCCAGTCTCTTCCTCTTCCTATAAGGACACTAATCCCATCATGGGGGCCCAGCCTCATGACCGCATCCAAACCCAATTAACCTTCTGATGGCCTCATCTCCAAACACCATCAAACTGGGTATTCAGTTTGTGAATTCACTGTGTATTCAACATGTGAATTTGAGAGCGACACAAACATTCAGTACACAACAGGTTCCAAGTTGAATTGCACAGACTGGAACGGGTGAATTCAAAGTATAAGCAGTTGCAGGGCCGTGGGGATTGAACTAGTTGGTCCACGTTTCCATTCATCAATTATTTCTTCCTGATTTCTTCCTACTTCCTAATCCATATCCGTATCTGGCAATTCCAAGCATGGAAGCTTCCAGAGGTCTCTGGAAAGAACAGTTCTACCTCCATTGGCTGCCTTTTCTGTCACTGATTTACCTGATGACGCCAGTGCCTTTGTAATTTTCCAGAACAGTCAAAAAAAAAAAAATTCTGGTCTTATTCCCAGCACTGTTGGCAAGTGATGCCATTTTTTATTTTCCTTGTCTTTTAATGAGGTTCAGAGAAGCAACGGACATAAGCACATGTGCACAGTCTACTATCTTGAGTGAAAAGCCCAGATCAAGTATTAATACACCAAAGAGGACACATTCATAAGGTCTCACCTTTAGCAAATTCTGGGGCTGACCTATGCCATAAGTTCTAACTTACTGTTTTATATATGTTTCTATTATAAAATATTTTGGAAGTCATGATTCGTGTATTAATATTTCTTAGAAACCTTGTAGTGGAAATGGACATAAAGAAACCAGACTTGGAATGATTAAGTGCTGTGCTCAAGATAACAAAGTCTGCTCATTTCAGAGTCAATAATATCCAGGTCTCTTTACTCCAAGGTTAATATTCTTCTGAGGTTAACAAATATTTGCTCAATAAATGAATAAATTGATGAGTAAACAATTTCTTAATAGGTGCCTATAACAGGAAGAATTTACTCCCTTGGATCCTTTCAGTTTTCCTATTTACTCCCCTTCAATCATCACATGGTCAAATTCAACGTTAATTTAAAAATTCCTCCTCATTTTCTCCCTAGAAAACCTCTTATTTCTCTGGCCTTCCTTTATTTGTGACTTCACAAACCATCCATGTGCTTATGAGCCCCAAATATATGACAGTCCCCACCCAACACCTCTCTATTAGGTTCAGGATCTCCATCTAACTGCCCAACGGACATAATCTGGATAGCACACAGACACCTCCCACCCTAACATGTCAAACACTGAACTCATGCTATTTTCCCCCAACCTGTTCTTTCTGCATCTCAGTAAATAGCGGCAGCCAACACCCACCCAGTTCTGTGAGCTAGAAACCCATGCTTTACAATCTCTCTCTCCAACTAGTTCCAACATCTCTGTCTTGATTCTCAAACCTAAGTCACTATTCACTTTCAACCTGCATACCTACTGTGCAAGTCTAGATTACCACAACAGCCTCCAGAGGGTCTCCCCAGCCTGAGATTTATCCCCACCCTCACCCCACACCAAGGTGCTAGTCCATTTGTGGCCAAAGGGATCTTTTTATTTGGTTTTTTGTTTTTTGTTTTTTGTTTTTTGTTTTTAAGTAAGCTCTGGCCCAACATGGGGCTTGAACTCTGGACCCTAAGATCAAGAGTCACATGCTCTACTGACTGAGCCAGCCAGGTGCCCCCTAAACGGATCTTTGTAAAATGCAGAAATGTTCAATAATATATCCCAAGACTTCAAATTCTCCAGTAGTGTCCCTCACTTTTAGGACAAAATCCAAACTCTTATAAAACGTCTTGTATGCTCTGACCCTTGCCTACTTCACCAGCATTACTGCCCATGACTGCTCTCACCTCACTGTCTCCTCCAACCACACTCCAGCCACACTGGCCTTCTGCAGTCGCCTGAGTGGACTTTGCGTCCTCCTCTCCCCTTGCTGTCACCTATGCTTTGTGCTGTGAAGAAGACTTATCCGCCACCATCACCCTCCATCCTTTGCCTCCCTGACTCTTACCTTCCGAAGCTGAGCTTAAAATTCACTTCCTGGGGAGCACCTGTGAGGCTCAGTTGGTTAAGCATCTGACTCTTGATTTCATCTCCAGCTCAAGTCATGATCTCACGGTTCGTGGGATTGAGCCCTGAGTCAGGCTCTGGGCTGACAGCATGCTGCCTGCTTGAGATCCTCTCTCTCAATAAATAAATAACCTTAAAAAAAAAAATTCACTTCCTACAAGAAGATTTTCCTGACTACCAAGTCCAGAGAACACTTTTGCCCTTCACCTGACTTGACCTCCCTTTGGCAATGTGCCACACGGAGCACGCTCTCCTTGAACTCTCCTTACTCCTATCTCCCTCACCTCTCCTCTGCATCACTCCCTCCTCTGATTTACTCGGCCCTCCCCTCTCAGTCCCTCTGGTAGCTCATCCTCCTCCACCACTCTTTACCTGGGTATTCTCTGGACTTCTGTCCTCAACCCTCTGTCACTGGAGATACCCTCTCTGACCAACTTCCTGCCCTTCTGAGATTTCAACAACTTCCAGTGTCTGATGGTTCCCAAATCTGCACCTGGAGCTAGAGATTCCCATTCCCAACAGTCTACTGACCATCACCTGCAGGTCCTGCTGACACTTCAAAATCAACATCATCTCCCCACCACCTCCAGCAGCAAAGCTTGCCCACCTCCATTCTTGCCACCGGTCCCCAAGAGCACCCTGTGTGACTGTTTGTTTGTATTTCCTGCTACATCCTTATCTGAGCCCGGGCACCCTTTTACTCCAGGAACCCTTTCCTCCACCCTTTTCTGAACTTCTACGTATTACCACTTATTGTTTACATAACTACACTGTGAGACCAATAGCTGGAAACAGGGTTTTCTCTGTTGTAACTCCATTTGTTGCAGGCACATGCTTTTTTTAAGTTTTATTGCTAAGTCCAAGTACATGCTTCACTTGGATTCACCAACTGAGAACATTTTGCCACATTTGACTTATTCCTTACTCTATGTGTTAATTACAGTTATGATTGCTAATTCATGGGTAATTTGCCAACATCATGGCCCTTCACCCCAAATACTTCAGCATGTATCTCCTAAGCACAAGAATAGTCCTTTGCATAAAATAGTCAAATTTATGGGCTGCCTGAGTGGCTCAGTCGGTTAAGCATCAGACTTTTCATTTAGGCTCAGGTCATGACCTCATGGTTTGTGAGTTCGAGCCCCGCGTCAGGCTCTGGGCTGATGTTGCAGAGCCTGCTTGGGATTCTCTCTCTCTCTCTCTCTGTATGCTCTCTCTCTCTTTCTCAAAAAATAAACTTTAAAAAACAGTGAATTTAAGGAATTTACCAATGACACCATAATTATTCACTAATTGCCTCAATACTGTTCCTTGGAGCAGCTATGACTACATTACCTGTGTTGTCAACCACCTTCAGTCTGTTTGATCTGTAACAGGTTCTCAGCCTTCCTTTAACTTTCATAACATCAATAACAAGATAAACTGACATACAGCTCCTAACATGAGTAACACACCCCTCATAGAGAATTAGCATAAATTCCAAATATGATTAAGCTGAATCAATGATGAGGAAACACTGGACATACCCCAAATCAGGGACATTCTACAAGCTGTGCTCTTTTTTTTTAATTTTTTTTTTAATTTTTTTTTTTAATGTTTATTTATTTTTGAGACAGAGAGAGACAGAGCATGAGCAGGGAAGGGGCAGAGAGAGAGGGAGACACAGAATGTGAAGCAGGCTCTAGGCTCTGAGCTCTCAGCACAGAGCCCGACGCGGGGCTCGAACTCACAGAGTGTCAGATCATGCCCTGAGCTGAAGTCGGACACTTAACCGACTAAGCCACCCAGGCGCCCCAAGCTGTGCTCTTTTTAAATGCATTGCTCTCATTCCTGCCTAAGGGTCTTGTGATTTCTGAGAACATTCCTTCCTGGGGTCATTCACAACTCAGCACAGACATCATCTCCTTGGGGAGCCCTCCCTAACCATCCTTTCACCCCAGCCAATTTTGATCCTGTTTATCCTGCTTTATTTTCTTGTTAAAGCATTTAGCATTCTGTTTTTTGTTTTACCATAAATTACCTTATCTACTTTTTTTACTTTTTTTGTTATCTGTTTCCCTGCACAAGAAAGAAGTTTTATAAAAGTGGGGCCATATCTAAAACAGCGCCTGCTTTAAGCGTCCAACTTCGGCTCAGGTCATGATCTCACAGTTTGTGGGTTCGAGCCCCATATCAGGCTCTGTGCTGATAGCTCATAGCTTTGGATCCTGTATCTCCTTCTCTATCTGTTCCTCCCCCATGCTTGCTCTCTCTCTCTCAAAAATAAAGATTAAAAAAAATTTTTTAAGAAAAAAAAAGAATACACCCTCTCTTTATAGCTGCTAAAGGAAAGAATCTCTGTATCTTCTGTGCCTAACAGAGAGCTTGGGACTCAATGGGTAGTTGCCAAATAGGTGACTAACACAATGCATGATTCACTAAGCAGATTATTTCTGGTTCAGATTTCCTCCCAACTTCTCATTTTTGCTTACTTCCTACATTCACAAGATGTCAACATCAAGACTTCCTTTTTGGTATTCTCCACTAGTATACATTTCTTTTACCCTGAAGTGGAAGAGACTTAGGGAAATGTGACAATTATAGTCCAGTCTGAAAGTTGTTCCCCTTTGCACTGACACTGAGGTTAGGCTATAATGACCCGAGTATGCTGAAAACGCATTTCTGCACAAAGTGAACAGGGAAGATTCAAGAGGGAAATCACAGAGTTAATTCAATGCAAAGGAAGTTACTCAGTCACTCAGAAATAAAATTCATATATTTGTTTTTATAAGCAAAATTTAAGATATTTTATTCAAGCACTATCCAAACGTAGATAGAGCAGCCATAATTGGTAGTTATGCTGGTATCGGTAAGAAAGAGTATGTATGGTCCTCGTCAGCAATGCCTCTGAAGTCCTCTACCTTAGATCAAAGCCACCAAAGTGCCAATTTTTAAAAGGGGGGAAAAAAATTGGAAGCAAAACAAAGAAAAACAACCTTGGGTAAAGTACACAGCATAAAGAATTCCCGGGGCAGCAAGTGCTACTCCCTTTCTCAATTAAAAATTTTTAAGTTGTCCTTGAACGCAGAAAAAGTAAGTCTTTATAATTAGTCAACGTAATTCAAGTGCAAACCAAGGAGCACTCACTACTGTTTCAAACATACATCACTTTGTATTTGGTAACATTGAGTAAATACCCACACATTTAAAAATACGCAAAGAAAAACTTGCTCTGTTTGGTGTTCAGAAAGCTCTCCTACCTGTCCTTCGAATGCTCTCTCTCATGCAGCATTCTAAAGCCAGGTGGTCAAAGAATGATTAGATAACAGAAGAAACTAAGTGTTGTAGTTAAAATAAAATTAGATATACAGATGGTGGGTGTGTCTAATGTTTCTCATGATCAGATTGTCATCATTTACCTTTTTTTTTTTTAATTTTATTTATTTTGAGAGAAAGGAAAGAAGAGAGAGAATTCCAAGCAGGCTCCAAGTTGTCAGTGCAGAGCCCATCATAGGGCTAGAACCCACAAAATGCAAGATCATGACCTGAGCTGAGATCGTTGCCTGAGCCGAAATCAAGAGTCCATCACTCAACCGAGCCACGCTGGTGCTCTTTAATAGCTCTCTTACCAATTTCTGCCTGGTTGATATTTCAGCTGGTAACAGAGGTATGTGGGAAAAATTCTACTCTAGTTTGGATTTGTCTATATCTCCTTATAGATTTTTGCTTCTGTCAATATTTGTTTTACATATTTGAATGCTAAGTTTTGATGCCATGTTACTGCATATACATTTTACAATTCTTACAACTTCCTGTTGAATGAAAACTTTTATTATTGTGAGACAGTGATACAATTTGTATCATTATAGTGACTCCCTTTACCTCTAGTAGTACATTTTTGCCTTAAAAGTATTTTGTACATTATATCTAATCAGCTTTCTCTTGCTTATTTTTTGCCTGATAAATTTTTTTATAGACTGTTTTCAACTTTTCCATGTACTTTTGTTTATATGTCTTTCATAGGGGGGTCTAAGTGGCTCAGTCAGTTAAGCATCCAACTTTGGCTCAGGTCATGAGCTCACAGTTCGTGAGTTCCAGCCCCGCGTCAGGCTCTGTGCTGACAGCTCAGAGCCTGGAGCCTGCTTCCGATTCTGTGTCTCTCTTTCTCTCTGCCCCACCCCAGCTCATGCTTTGTCTCCCTCTCTTTCAAAAAATAAACATTTTTTTAAAATTTTAATATTAAAAAAAAGTGGAAGTACTGGAGAAATAAAGGGAAAACTGACTTTACTTCCTTCATAATTATACTTGACCAGTTCCAAGTCCTTTGCTTTGAGGACCTAATGCTGTAGGTAACCTGTGCTGCTATTTACATTTTCTTCAACAACCCCATCAGACAGTTATTCTAATTAATCTGTTTTACAGAGAGGAAAGGAACTTGCTCAAATTCCCAACAGTGGCATGTACTGGAGCCGTAACTTTGGTTCAGGTCTTCTAGGTACGTGAAAACACTGGCCAAGCAAAGCCACCATATGTCTGTGGCCTCTCATACCACATCCAATCACTTTTTACCAAATGATTGCTATAGCTTTTTGCTGACTGACGTCATTTTAATAATTTGGTAACATTTTTCAGCTCCCATGCCTTATTTCAAACGCATGGCAAAGTTACACTGTTCTGCTTAAAGCTGTATTTATAAATTTCCCCAAAGCATGTTTCTGTCTTCCATGCTTGAGCTGTTATACTTCAAGTCACACAATATCACTCTTAGTATTCATCCTGTTCTCTAACCTAGTAAAGCTCTGATGATGATTTCATTAGAAGTAAACCCAACGTGAGAAAAATGCAGCATTAAATTCGGTTCATGGGTGATACCAACAAAAATCACTGTTTTTGTGTCTGTTTCTCTTGATTATGAACTCTTGATCCTTCATTGAGAGCAAAGACTGTCAAATTCATTTTTAAACTGTTTTTAATGTTTATTTATGTTTGACGGGGGAAGAGAGACAAAGCACCAGTGAGGAAAGGGCAGAGAGAAAGAGGGAGACACAGAATCCGAAGCAGGCTCCAGGCTCTGAGCTGTCAGCACAGAGCCCGACGCGGGGTTGGAACTCACAAGCCACGAGATCACGACCTGAGCTGAAGTTGGAAACTTAACCGACCGAGCCACCCAGGCACCCCTCAAATTCATTTTTTTTACCCTCAGTATCTCACACGGATCCTCAATTACTGATTGTTGAGGTGGTGACTGAGGCATTAATGGAGGTATCAGTGATGACAGTAGTGATACAGATGCCAAGGCCAATTCCAAAAGCTATATAGAATAAGAATGGCTCATATTAATAAGCACTTATTCTGTCACTCTGTTGGATGCATCAAATATATTAACTGGGAGAACTGCCTGAACTCAAAACTAATACCTTCAGCCTCGGCAGTATTGTCCTTCCTGATACAGTTGCAAAGTATTGTATTTAGTCTCTTTTTCAGTGCATGACGGTGTAGTAGGAAAAGTACTACTAAACTTTCAAAAGCAGGATATTTAAGTCCTGGCTACCTCAGTTGCTAATTGAGCAAGCCATTTCGACATCTATATAATGGGAAATCCTTGCCTCACCTACCTGAGTTATACGACTGTCACAGATGAAGTATTTAGCAAACTGACAAATTAACTGTAACCAATCCTGTTCTTTCTGCTTCTACTTTTAGTCTCAATAAAATTTACATCTTTCAGGTCAATTAAAAGGCTTTGGTAAATATTTTCCTTTGTGTAGGCAGATAAATTTATCCTTAAAATCTCAATATGAACCAAGAAGACTATGCAATATGATCACTTATTTATTGCTAAAGCTTTTGTTTTTTTTCACTTTTACAGTGGAAAACTCCGGCAAACACCACCAATCAGGACCACCAAAAGTGGGACGAAGTGACCTCATGTACCTCCCGGTGTGATGCACTGAAACACATCACTTTAGAGTTCTTCTACCAAAAATCTAATGAAAAACAATCAAACTTTTTCTACAAGACAAGTGACCTAGACTCTGTAAAAATATCAGTGTCATCAGGGGCGCCTGGGTGGCTCAGTCGGTTAAGCGTCCGACTTCGGCTCAGGTCACGATCTCACGGTCCGTGAGTTCCAGCCCCGTGTCGGGCTCTGTGCTGAGAGCTCAGAACCTGGAGCCTGCTTCAGATTCTGTGTCTCCCTCTCTCTCTGACCTTCCCCTGTTCATGCTCTGTCTCTCTCTGTCTCAAAAATAAATAAGCATTAAAAGAAAATTTTATATATATATATATATATATATATATATATATATATATATATATCAGTGTCATCAAAGCCAAAAAGATTGGGGAACTATTCAAGGTTTACAGAGACTAAAGACACATAACTAAATACAATGCATGATAATGAAAAAGTATGCTGCAGTAAATGGCATTATTGGGACAACTGACAAAATTTTTATAGGTAGCATATATTAGATAAAATTACTGTAGCTATGTCAAACACCCTGAATATGATCAATGTATTGTGGTCAGAGAATGTGTTTCTCTTAGGAGATACCTACCAGAATATTCAGGGATGAAGGGCCATAACGTCTATAACGTACTTTCAATCGTTTTTCCAAACAAATATAAATAATAAAAAAAAAAGGCTACATACTTATGCACGGACTAACATACTTAATTCACAGAGGATACCATATTGGGATAAAATGTCAAGTGGAAAAAAATTAGTTTTATTTGTACAATATGTTACTGATTTTCCACAAGAAGACAAGAATCAGAGAAATCGAAATATAGGTCAGATGTAAAGCAGCATTCAAAGGTGCTGAGTATTAGAAGAATTCCTATAACATGTTTGAGAATCCACCCCATTTTTGAATCCAAGAGTGCTCCCGCCAGAGGAATTTCTGTGGTCAGTAGGGTTAGGCTGAGAACAACTCTCAGGTTAGCAATTCAGCGGAACACAATGCCTCCCCAGTCCCTGGCAACACCCCTAACACACTATGCCTAACACCTATGCCTAACACACTATGACCCTAATGCCAGGTGAAAGGAGATAACCCGGGCTGAGCCAGCCCTAACTTCGTGTGTGTGCGCGTTTGTGCGTGCGTTACTGCACATCTGATGCCCCAAAGTCCCCGGTGCTTAAGTACCTCCTGAGAGTAATTGAATACATAGATCCAAGGACGACTTAATGGTTGTTTACAGGGTGATTAGCAACGAAAAGGCCAGCAACGTTGCTCAGGACCGTCATTAATTCTACCACACCAGAGCTTGAAGAAACTGCTCTGAATCCCTTCTCACTAGGCAAGCAGTGGAAGTTAAATGAACGAAGAGGGCGGGGGTCGGGGAGGGTCGACAGGAGCGGTCTTTAGAATTTCACCCGTTTAAACACAGAGAAGCAAACTGGTACCACCTAAAGCTCAGACGCGCTTCACAAACTCACGACCCGCCCATAACTTCCTAAAATTACCCAGCCAGCGGCGAGCAGTTCCAGCCCACTTCCAAGGCGGGGCCGGACCCTCCACGATGCACCCACGCCCTGGGAAGAAGTTTGCAAATGTGAGCGCCTGGGCGTCCCGTGGCCGCTCACCCCCCGGGTGCTCCGCGGCGTTCGGGGAGGCCGCCTGGGGCCACCCCCGCGCGCGGCCGGCGGGCTGGGACCGTACCTCGGGCGCGGGCGACGAGGCGCTGCGGGCGGCGTGGCCGGCCGGGTCCAGGCGCCTGGAGCCGGAGGAGCGGCCGCGGCTCATGGCGCGCTCGGAGCGCAGGCGACGCGGAGCGCAGGGTGCGGGTGCGGGTGCGCGTGCGCGCGCGTCTCCTCGGGCAACTAGCAAACGAGGGCCCGCGGCGCTCGCGGGCCCTGGCGGCGGGCGGGGCTGCGGCCTCGGAGATGCGGCTCGGGGCCGCGGGGCAGACCCAGATCCTGCGGACTGCGTCCTGCGGCGGCCTCGGAGGCCCTGGCGGCCCCGTCTGGCCTAGGCTTGGTTGAGCGGCAGACACTCGCCAAAAGGCTGGGGGTCCCGGGTCT
The DNA here is from genome assembly GCF_022079265.1 of Lynx rufus. Lineage (NCBI taxonomy): Eukaryota > Metazoa > Chordata > Mammalia > Carnivora > Felidae > Lynx > Lynx rufus. Next base: position 9,606,956 of record NW_025814878.1, read on the forward strand.
TCGCCGCGGGGCTGCCCCACGGGCGTGATTCCAGGTCTTGTCCTTCTGCCGGGCAGACACAAGTGACAACGAGTGGTCAGTGGTATGGTCAACGTTACGGCGCTGGCGCGCCGGAGGTGTAGGAGGATGCTGACACAAAGGTGAAGAGCGTTTATGTAGCACCTGCTGTGTGCAGACGCTGTGCTCCTTCCAAGGCCGGCTTCCGGGGCGTGCAGCCTGTGAGCGTGTACAGGCCCTATGCTCAGCAGGGTCCCGTGCTTGGTTGAATGTTTGGCTGTTCCAGCCTTGGACTTCTTAACGATTTTGGAACACAGGCACCTGTATTTTCATTTTGTACTGGTTTCTGCAAAGTAAGTAGCCCGTCCTGGTGAGTGTGCTTGCATTTAACCTTTTCAACAACCCCGCAGGAAACTGTTAAGTAATAGTAATATTAGTGTTAGTAACAGCCATAACTTCTAGTTATGAAACACCGAAGTGTTCTTACAAGAGCTATTCTAAGTGCTTCCGAGGTAAAAATCTCCTCGAATAAAACAAGATTATGAAGTGGACATTAGAATGACCCATTGTTAGGATGAGGAAACAATCACAAGGAAATGAAATAACTTGTTCACGCGTATACAGCTAGCTGGTCAGGGGCAGAATGAGGATCAGACCCCAGACCACAGGCCTAAAGCACAGAGAAGGGAGCATCCTGCAGAAGGTTCCAGTCTTTGCAGCAGAGCTTAAAAATGGAGCCCCACTCACCTCACTTGAAAGCCCTCGGCGGACCTCTGTGCTGTTCTAAAATGAAATAAAATCAGAGAGATAGGAGCGCTTCTGGGATCCATCCAGTTATCCCGCATGCATCCATTATTGGCCGAGGATTTCTTGGCCTTGACAATGGCTTTTGATTTTACAGTTAACCTTGCCACCTATCCAATCCATAATCACTTAAAAGGCTTTCACTTGAGCACCATTAAAAAAAAAAAAAAATCCTTAAGGGAAACTGAGGCTTTCAGAAATCTATTAATAGTATAATTTGTGGGAGTCTGGGTGGCTCAGTCAGTTGAGCATCCGACTCTTGATTTCTGCTCAGGTCATGATCCCAGGTTTGTGGCATAGAGCCCCCCACCCCTGCAGCTCCACACTGAGCTTGCCACCTGCTTAAGATTCTCTCTCTCCTTCTGCCCCTCTCTGCTGCTTGCTCTCTCTGAATAAAAATAAAAATATAATAGTATAATTTGTAATAACCGTGTTTTCAAGGTGCAGTTTCTCCTTGCAGTGGAATCGCTACACAGTTCTTAAATTTTCAATAAAAGTACACTGCCCGAGGAAACACATAGTTGATGAAACCCCAAGTCACCTGGCAGAGAACCAAGCCAAGGAAGTCCCTTCTCTATTAATTCCAGCATCCAGTTGTTTCAGAATTCAATTTTATGAAGTCTAATTCTGGTCACGGTGGTCAACCTTGTAACTCTTCTTCATGACAACATAAGATATGAGAAGACTGAATTCCCACAGTCTTTTTAAAAGTCAGCATCGGTTAGGGTGCCTGGCTGGCTCAGTTGGTAGAGTGTGTGAGTCTCGACCTTGGGGTTGCAGGTTCAAGCCCTACATTGGGTGTAGAGATTACTTAAAATAAAAGTCTTAAAAAAAAAAAGTCAGTATTGGTGATGGATGCATTAACTGACTAGATGGGAGGAATCCTTTCACGATGCATATATACATCACCACTATACACACTTTGTGTATCCTACAATTGTATTTGTCAATTACACTAAAGCTGGGAAAAAAACAAATACACACAATGAAAACATTTTAATCAGTGTTAAAAATTTTTTTTTCTCTGAGTAACAGCAATGCACTTCCGTGTAAGTGGGAGCAGGAAAAGTGTTGGGCTGGCCCCTGTCCGGATGCCTTTGAACTTTCTGGCATGTCAAGACATGAGTCCAGTGACTCTTCAAGGCAACATCTGATGATGTGTCCTTTGAGGGTTGAGAGGGAGGACTGAGTCTAGAGGGAGGCCTGAGCTGGACTGTGGAAAGGACCACAATTTGGGACCAGCTGGCACAATGCTGTAAAACATGCAAGCTGGCGGTGGGGGGACTCTGGGCATGATGACAGTTTAATTAAGCAAGGGAGGGAGATAAGAATGAACAAAGCAAGTTCCAGCCTAGATTTCTCACGAAACTGCATGTGTGGATAGTATATTATGATCCATCATACCTCGGTACAGACTTCTGCTTTCCTTTATAACAACAACAGAGGCAGAAAGCTACCAGCTGTGTGACCTAGTACACCTCCTGGAAATGCTTCTTCCAGATTCAATGCCAGGCTGAATTTGGGCCATGGTGTCTAGGAACTCTTCTGCTGCTCAAGTTTTGGAAGAGCACTGTTAGGAAGTTGCACCCAGAGGAAGACAACGGTACAACAGTAGGCGGGATGCGTTGGAGGAGGTGGAGGCAGGGCGAGGAGGTCTTCAGGATGGGCTGTTGGGGACCCCCTGAGGTTTGGCTCTGGTAGGAATGGGGGTGGAGGTGAGGAGGAGAGGGACGATCTGGAGTCTGAGCACCCAGCCGGACTGGAAGTGGAGTGAGGCCTGAGAGGCTGCAAGGAGATAAAGCAGAGGAGAGAGGAGGAGAGTTCGGCTTGGGACACATTTAGTCTGCGGTTCTGATAGGGGAAGGCAAATATTTTGCAGTTTGGGAACAGGCAGTCCTGGGCACATCCAGCATAAACCAGAATCTCCAGCTCATTCTGCTATAATGTTAAATTTTATCCTGAAATGTGTTTATAAACCTGGCACACTAAGGTATATGTTAAATAAACACGAACTCTGAGACAAGATAAAAATGCCTCCTAAGGAGCTCTGGGAAAATGCAGAACTATCTATCAGGCGCCCGGGTGGCTCGGTCAATTAAGCCTCCAACTTTGCTCAGGTTACGATCTCAGGGCCTGTGGGTTCGAGTCCCGCGTCGGACTCTGGGCTGACAGCTCAGAGCCTGGAGCCTGCTTCAGATTCTGTGTCTCCCTCTCTCTGCCCCTCCTCCTGCCACGCTGTCTCTCTGTCTCAAAAATAAATAAAACATGACACACAAAAAAAACCCTCTCTCCAGCACTTGAGGTCTTATTCCCTTGTGATGTCACATGTTTATTGCTCTGGTCTCTCCTTTTCTTTGTTTGCTGGTTTGTCTCACAAGGTATACGTGTTTCTCATGGCAAAATTCGTAATATGACAATAAATTTGGGGGCTTTCGACTTGTATTTAGAAACCTGTCACGGAAACCACTCCTATAACATGTTAGTTGTCTAAAGCTTGTTTTAAACGAGTATTATCTGATTTAAATATTTTCCTAAACAACTGAAGGAAACATGCAAACAACCAGTGTTAGTCAAAAGCATCAGATTAAGAAATTATGAAATTCTCCAAAGAAAAATGGAGTGATAATGGTTACAAAAATATTTTGGCTGTTACACAGCAAGATAATCTTTAAAAGAGAGGTTAACAGTATGGAAAGGATATCACTGCTGTATTATCGCTTTAGCAGAGGTATCACTGAAGAATTAGAACTGATCCATGTAGTTGGGTCAGACAAAAAGCCAGCCCCTCCTTGGGAGCTGGAAATCATAGACTACCAAGTGAAAATGTTGTAGGGTCAAGCATTTCCCCTGCTTTAACAAAGTTGGCAATCAGTGGGTTCACCCTTAAGTGAAATCAGATTATAAATGAAATCTAGTTCTCCGAGAACTAGAAAGAACCAGCAAAGTATAAACTTTGCTGGGGGGGGGGGGGCGGGAAGCAGCAGCAAAATATACACTTGTGTGAGAGATCTTTTCCTTTTATAAAAATAGTAAAAGTCCTTGGGTTTATCTCTGGACTTTGAGGCCCTCAAACAGACGTCAAGTGAACGGCCACTAGAGCCAGGCTGCCTGAGATGAAATCTTGGCTTACTCTCATTCTAAATTGCTTAGAACTTTGGAAGATCACAGTCTTAAAAATGAGCACTGGGTGTTGTATGGAAACCAATTTGACAATAAATTATATTTAAAAAATCATTTTTTTAACTACCCCATATATACAAACAAATTCTTAAAACATTTTCTTTCCTTTGAGAAAATAACGGATTCAGACAGTTTGTAGGGAGCAGCTGGAAGCAAGAGACGTGCCTTATCCCCAAGAACTTAGAAATCAGTTGGCTTCACTGGATTAAACAAAACGGAGATATGCAAGACACTTTATAAGGACACTATTTCCCCAGCCAAGACAGAACTCTAACTGAATACATTAACATATATAAAGAAGGAATGTGGTAATCACAATAGAGGTTATTGTACAATGGGAACTCAGGGGAAAGGCAGTGGACCTCAAATGTTAATACTGTCTTGTCCACTTGATACTTAATTTCTCACCGAAATTAATAAATGAGACTTTGAGTTTTAGAAGATCCAGATTCCATGCCCCAAGCCTGCAAACCTGTGGCTACAGTCTCCCCATCCATTCACAGGACATGTCAGGAATGTTCCAGAAACAGGACCCTCATGTCACAGTATACTCTAAAACAGCAGTGAAAAAAAATGAACGCAGTTCTTCAGGATCCCTTTGCTCCCACAAGTTGGACCAATGGGTCTTGAAGGACGAATGTTAAAAATTCCACCAAAAAATATGATAATTTGCCAAACATTCCATTAAATCAACTTTTAAAAGCAAATGTGGTTTCTAAATTAAGCAAAACCCCAGCTTCTTCTAGATCTTTAAAATGTCTTTGTTATTTTGGAAACTCTTATGGCTTTGGGTGGGGAGTGTGGGATTTTCCTGACCCTATTTTAGACACGCTTGAAATTTCTTTTAAAATAATGCCAACTTTCTTTCAAAAATCAACAAATAATTCTTGTTAATAAGACATTTGTAAAAGTTGAGGGTGAAAAGTTTCTCATATGCTCTGCTCTGGCTTGTCAGGATTGGTTCTGGCTTTTGCTGAGGTTTTCACAAAAATAATCAAAACCATTTTGATGATTTTTCTGATTCAGACCAGGCTACATTTTATTAGCAATTGAGATTTAGCCAACTATGTTCATATGATATATATTAAAACTATAATGTATAAAGCGATCCTCATCTACTCGTCTCAACAATATCATAAAAATAAATTAGCCTAATTTTTGAAAAGAGATTTTTATCTTCTGCTGAGTTCAGAGACTTAGCCTCAGTTGAAAATAACCTCTTTATAAGCTTGCATTACTAGTCATAAATGTCCTTGGTCTATAAAGCTTCCTCTAATAAAAGAGAAAGAGAAGGAAGAAAGATACAGAAAGTTGAGCACTCAGCTAACCATTTTTTTTTTTTTTTTTTAATGAATGCCTCAGCCTTCCCAAGGACAGATGTCTCTTGAGGTTGTTCCTCAAAGCTTCATCGTTGATACAAAACACTGATTTATGAGGATAAACTGCCTTTATTTCATTGGATCAATCAGCCACAATTACTTATTACCGATGCCATACAGAGCAGTGACCAGGAGGTACAGTGAGTTAAAAAGAGAGGAAAAGGTATTTACGTCTAACCTCAAGGACTTTCAGATTAATGAGGAACCATAAGATATGGAAAAGAGGAAAACCAAAAAAAAAAAAAAACAAAAACACACAACCACAGACAAAACCAGTCACTGAGCGATATTGAAAACGTGGCAAGTCATAGCTGGAGTTGTAGAAGGACCTGGTGATAGCCAGAGAAAGACTTCACTGGGGAGCTGCATCCAACTCCACAAGATAAAATGAGAAAAAGTAAGACTTTTCTAATTCAGCACATCATGCTTCAGGCTGCGCCACTGTATAAGCACCTATGTGAACAAAACTCCCTGAATCCGTTGTTAGACACTGCAGTGTTCACACGTAGTCACAGAAACTCCGACATCAATGTAGCCTGACTTGCCCCAAAGCAAAACCAAATCCAAGGCCCAAGCTTGTGTTTTCCAGTTTTGACATCGCAATCATACATGTGTCGGAGACTGGTAAGCTATTCACCGAGCCTGGGTAGGCACGGCCTTTGGTTTGTGGCTGGAGAAGCGTGTGGCTTCCGTGTCTGCTCTAAAAAGCTCGTGAGTGATTCCATGTGCCCTCTCTTCTCCTGTCTTCTGGCTAGACCCTGATTCCAGGATGACCTCCACATATTGAAGGTGGGACAGCCTCCAACAGCCTGGACCCCTGAATATCTGCATAGAGCAGATAACGCCCTTACTTCCCACACACACGCATCCTGGGCAACTGGATTTCCTAAGAGTACATTCTATTCTGTTAAACCACTGAGCTTCAACAACTAGCATCACCTTAACTATACAACGTGTCCTTTTTAAAACACAGAAAACTAAAAGAGATGTGTCATCCTGTTGAACTATGTCAGAGAATGTTAGAAATTTATGAAAGGAGTTGTATTATGAATTCATATTTATTTTTTATGTATTTTTAAAGTTTACTTATTTTTTTTAATTTATTATTATTTTTTTTAACGTTTATTTATTTTTGAGATAGAGAGAGAGAGAGCATGAACAGGGGAGGGGCAGAGAGAGAGGGAGACACAGAATCTGAAACAGGCTCCAGGCTCTGAGCAGTCAGCACGGAGCCCGATGCGGGGCTCAAACTCACAGACCGCAAGATCATGACCTGAGCCGAAGTCAGACACTTAACCGACCGAGCCACCCAGGCGCCCCTAAGTTTACTTATTTAGATACAGAGACAGCATGAGCGGGGGAGAGACAGAGAGAGAGGAAGAAGAGAGATAATCCCAAGCAAGCTCTACACCATCAGCACAGAGCCCGACATGGGGCTTGAACTCACGAAACCATGAGGTCATGACCTAAGGCAAAACCCAGACGCATAACCGACTGAGCCACCCAGGCGCCTCTCATATTTATTTTTTTTTTAAGTAAAAGATAAAACATCTGCATGGTGAGTAAAATTAAACCTATAAGTATAGATATAGTTAGAAAAAAACATGGAGAGATAAAATTATTTGAGGGAAATTTTTTTTTTAACCAATCTGTAATAGAAATAGCTGTTCGGTTCTCACCCCATCTGCCTTGCCAGCCATGCCCCCTGTAGCGAGGGCCAGAATAGCTTCTGTCTCAGGTGGAGGCTCTTCATTCATTGAATAAGAAGGTTTTGAATGGATGGTTTCCCACAAAGTAACCCCCCCCTTCTTTTTTTCTGTGTAACACTTCAGTGAAATTCACAGGGAAGAAAATATACAAAACAGATCATCCTGGCACTGCTCTGGTTGAAGTACAATTGAGTATGTGGCTCCAGCCCCAAACTGCTCCTGATGCCCCTGGAAACAACAAAACCCCAGGGGCACTTAGGAGCATAGTTTAAAAGCCACACTTTACATTAATTCAATCACAAACTACTAGGTACGGTCACACTAAACATCCTTAGTTTCTCTTATAACTTGTAACAATTGCTTTGCCTTGTACCAGTTTATCTGCACGTCTGGAAATTATTTCAATTTTCAACCTACGTAACGTCTTACCTAATACATTCCATTTTCCTTAAACTATTTTTTAAATTTTTTTTTTCAACGTTTATTTATTTTTTTTGGGACAGAGAGAGACAGAGCATGAACGGGGGAGGGGCAGAGAGAGAGGGAGACACAGAATCGGAAACAGGCTCCAGGCTCTGAGCCATCAGTCCAGAGCCTGACGCGGGGCTCGAACTCACGGACGGCGAGATCGTGACCTGGCTGAAGTCGGACGCTTAACCGACTGTGCCACCCAGGCGCCCCAAACTATTTTTTAACATTCATCCTCCTTCCATTTTTCACTGCCATCCGCCTAGTTCAGGCCCAGATTGCATGACTCCTTTGCCTCAGTTTCTCCCAGTCTCCCAATCCATCCTGCACACATTCTCTTGAGACCTCTATGGTCAGAGCTGACCTGGTCCCGGGACTTCCCCTGACCATTCAATCCTGTCTTAAATAGTCTCTTCTCCTTCTACCCCGCTACCCAGAGTATATCGCTTCCTCACATTAAATCGTAAATAAACTTGTTTGTTTGCCCTCACTGGATATAAGCCACTTGAGGATGGAATTTTTATTTTGCTCATTACTACATCCCCAACACCTGAAACAGTACATATCATGTATTTGTTGCTCAGTAAATAATTATATAAATGAATAAATAAATACCCCAGAGTATATAGCACCTGAATATTACTCTTTTCAGCTCAAAAACATTCAGACTCCAACCTTAGCAAGCCCTGTTGCCCTTATGCAGCCTTCTTTCCCCTCTGAGTCTCCTGGATGTTGATACGGCAACACAGATGATTCTCAAAGGCATTACATGAAGGGAAAGACACCAATCTCGAAATGTCTGTATTGTATGATTCCATTTATATGACATTCTCAAAAGGACAAAACTTTAAGGGCAAAGAACAAGATCTGTGGTGCCAGAAGTTATGGGTGGGGATAGAGGCGACTCTATAAAAGAATAGCAGTGGGGGGAATTTTAGAGGGTAACAGAACTGATCTGTATCCTGACTATAACATTGGTCAATAATCTATACATGTGATGAAATTCATAGAATTGAACTGCAAAAGAAAACAGGAAAAAAATAAAATAAAATATAGAAGCGCCTGGGTGGCTCAAAGTGTCTGACTTCAGTTTAGGTCATGATCTCATGGTTCGTGAGTCCTAGCCCCACATCGGGCTCTGTGCTGACAGCTCGGAGCCTGCTTCGGATTCTGTGTCTTCCTTTCTCTCTGCTCCTCCCCCACTCACGCTCGCTTTCTGTCAGTCTGTCCATCTCTCTCTCTTTCTCAAAAATAAATAAAATGGGGGCGCCTGAGTGGCTGGCTCAGTCAGTTAAGCATCCGACTTCGTCTCAGGTCATGATCTCGCGGTTTGTGAGTTCAAGCCCTACATCGGGCTCTGTGCCGATGGCTCAGAGCCTGGAGCCTGCTTCGGATTCTGTTTCCCTCTCTCTTTCTGCCACTCCCCTGCTGGCATTCTATCTCTCTTTCAAAAATAAATAAACATTAAAAATATTAAAATAAACATTAAAAAATTAAAAAATAAATAAAATATAGATATGTAAGAAAAATAGTTTTTAGTCCTGTGTGTCCTAAGATCCAGAAAAGTTGTTTTTGCTCTCCCCCATCTCTTGCTATGATTTTCCGGCCCCCTGCTATAACCTCTCCTATAACCTCTCCTGTTTCTATCCCCTCCTTGCTAAGTCTGTCTGTAGTGGACTCTCCACGATGAAGGTCTTTTGCAACAAAACTGCCAGATTGATCTTTCTAGAACATGACTTTTACCACTTCCCTCCTCAGAAACTTTCAGCGGCTCCCTATCACCTACAGCGGTGGTTTCCAAGCCTTTCTCCTTTTAAAGCCAATGAATCCTTGTCAGATGCAGTCTTTCTCAGGAGCCCAGTATGCAGAAGAGACTAATTTGGAGATTCCCCTGGTCACCCAGTTGACACCCCATGATTTCCATCTTACACACCACCCCAAACCCCCAAAGTATCTCCACAGAACCCCTAAGAACTCCTAGAAGGACTAGTTGAGTCACCAGTTGAGAAGGACCAGTAGTCACAAGGACAAAACCTAACTTTTTAGATCTGGGTTTCTGATCTCTAAGCTCTTACTATTGGTCCTAAAGAATTTATGGGACCATAGAAAGGTCAGAGAACTGGCAGATTTGGGATTCAAGCCCCAATCTAACCACTGACCAGCTCTGAGGACCTTGTTGAGCCTCTGTTGCCCCACAGATCAAGTTAAGGTAATAATAACCTCTCAGAGTGCTCTTGTGACGACACCACATAGTATGTGAATTCTTCTGTAAAGTACAAAGTGCTTTGCAAAATGCGTGATAGAATACTATTATGGGAGGCAATGTAAGTGGTGGCAAAAAATATGGGTTTGGGCCCTTTTGACCTTGTTCATGTACAGGTTCTGTTGCTGCCATTGGAGTTTCTTATTCTCTCAGAGTCTTAATGCATGTGTAAAATGGAGCAAATATAGTATCACATTAGGACATGAAAACCTCCAGAGGAAGAAGAGGGTTATCTCTTTCCATAAGCCTCTTTTTTTTTTCTATACTGTGCCTTTTATTCCCATGACTTATTCATTCCATAACTGGAAGCCTGTACCTCCCACTCCCCTTCACCCCTTTTCCCCATCCCCCCACCACTCTTCCCTCTGGCAACCATCAGTTTGTTCTCTGTGTTCATAGGTCTGATTCTGCTCTTTGTTTGTTTGTTCATTTGTTTTGTTTTTTAGATTCTACATATGAGTGATCTGTATGGTATTTACCATTCTCAGTGTGACTTATTTCACTTAACATAACACCCTCCAGATATTACCCTTGGAGTCCTGTTGGGAAGCCAGGCTCCTCAATATAATAAAATATTTCTCCATTCCATGAAGAATTTCTGTCTGTAGTATCTACAGTCTACAATTATGGAATATTTTCAATTGTTGTAACCAAAAATAAATCATATCCTTCGGTTCTTACCAACATATCCAATTATATCTCTATCAATCTATCTGTAACATTAAGTAGCAGAATAATCGAACACCTAACTGGAAACCACATGGTTAATTAGTGACCGAGTTGGGACAGGCATTCAGTTTCCTTGCCCCAGTTACCAAGGCTTTGAACAAGAACCCACCTCAGTAATGGAAGGTAGTGATGGATCTTCTCTAAGATCACCATTATTGGGGTTTCAGAAATTCAAATCCCTTTCTGTTTAGGAACTGATGGGAAAGGAAACAGAAGTATAGAATTAAGGCCTATTTTTACAGATTAATATAAAAGTGAGCCTCATTTCATTTGCTATGGAAGACAAGGCAAGAATTGAGATGATTGATTTGAACAGATTTGGGATTCCACCAAGATAGCAAAACCATTTTTATATCATCCCTCTGGTTGGGAGAATGAGCCAGTGCATTCTTGTGAAATCACTTCCATCTGTTCACAAAAATAATTTCCCTTCAAAATAACTCCCCACTTGTTTTCAGCTGGTTGGTGGCCTGAAAGATGAGAGGCTTCCATTTCATTGCTGGATCTGCTGATGCTCAGCCCTTTGCACCAAATTCTTAGAGACGGCTCACTCTCCCAGTGTGATGTGCAGCCTGTTGTAGAATTCCACGAGTCCGTACGTGTCCAATGGTACAAAATGTAATGATACAGAAAAACAATCCCTATTTCTGCCCCGCCCATTCCTGATCATTATTCTAAAACGTTATCACTGATATTTAGAGCTCAGGTTTTTTTCTACTTCTACTAAGCCTTCAACATACTAATCATTTGTAGTATGACTTACGATGGGCATAATCGCATGACTCAAATTTCCAATGATGGTATATTTACTCATTTTTTTAAAAAAATTAATTACGTGCTAATTAATTATGCTAAAGGAATAATAAATTCAATAAAAGCCATAACTTGGGGCGACTGGGTGTCTCAGTCAGTTAAGCGTCTGACTCTTGGTTTTGGCTCAGGTCGTGATCTCACGGTTTCTTGGGTTCGAGCCCCGCATCTGGCTCTGCACTGGCAGCATGGAGCCTGCTTGCGATTCTCTGTCTCCCTCTCTCTCTAACCCTCCCCCACTAGCACTGTCTCTGTCTCTCTCAAAATAAATACATAAACAAAAAAAAAATTTTTTTAAAGCCATAACTTGAGTTTTGGAGTTTAGCAGATTGGAGTTTAACTTTGGCTCTATCATTAACTAGTTAACTGGCCTTGTGCCCAGTTACTTGAAATCACTGAGACTCAGTGCTCCCGTATGTATAATGGAATACAAATATTTGCCTCCAGGATTTTTAGGAGGATGTCCTTCTACATTATGAGTAAAGCACTTAATACTGAGCCTGGAACATAGTACTCCACAAATGATATGTATTCTGATTATAGCACATCTATATATACTTCATATTCACTGACTGTCAATAATTATAAAATTGAAAACACATGTAAAAGAAATTGTGTTGAATTTTACTTCTTGCTTTATACTTTAAATGGCTTTCTGACTTCTGATTGTCAGGATCTTTAAAATATTTTTAAGAGTTCTGGGTGGCTCAGTCGGTTAAGCATCTGACCCTCAATTTCAGCCCAGGTTATGATCTCACAGTTTATGAGTTCAAGCCCTGCATTGGGCTTTGTGCAGACGGTGTGGAGCCTGCTTGGGATTCTCTCTCTCTCTCTCTCTCTCTCTCCCTCTCTCTCTCTCCCTCTCTCTCTCTCCCTCTCTCTCTTCCCCGTCAGCTGTCTCTCTCTCTCTAATTAATAAATAAAAACTTTAAAATACATAAAGAAAATAAAATACTCTTAAGAGTTCTAAATAGGAAAAAACATTCCAAGTACTTTTTCATCTCTTAAAAAAATCTCCTAATAGTAAAGTTAAGGACAACTCAACCCATGTGCACATGTCACATCTTTCATTTCTTTTATTTTTTTTAAGGACCCCTGGTAGGTACCAAGCTGGATAGTAGAGGATTAGCATTAAGTGAAGTTTGAGATGGGAAGAAAAAATGCTGTATAATGTGTTTCCTCTTCGGCTCAAAACAAAACAAAACCAAAACCAACCAACCAAACCCTATAAAAATAAATCCTGTCAGGGCGCCTGGGTGGCTCAGTCGGTTAAGTGTCCGACTTCGGCTCAGGTCCTGATCTTGCAGGTCGTGAGTTCAAGCCTGGCATCAGGCTAAGAGCCTGGAGCCTGCTTCAGATTCTCTCTCTCTCTCTCTCTCTCTCTCTCTCTCTCTCTCTGTCCCTCCCCTGCTCACACTCTGCACTCTCTCTCTCTAAAATAAACATTTTTAAAAAATTTAATAAATCAATCCTGTTATGGGGCACCTGGGTGGCTCAGTCGGTTAAGTGTCCGACTTCAGCTCAGGTCATGATCTCACAGTTCGTGAGTTCAAGCCCCGCGTCGGGCTCTGTGCTGACAGCTCGGAGCCTGGAGCCTGCTTCGGATTCTGTGTCTCCCTCTCTCTCTGACCCTCCCCTGCTCTTCTGTCTCTGTCTCAAAAATAAATAAAAAAAAAAAATTAAAAAAAAAATAAATCCTGTTATGTCTTCCGCCAGCTTTATGAAAAGGAAAGGAGAAAAATCAGAGCAGGTGTTCTTAACTGTTTTTGTGCCATCAACTTCCCAGATAAAGTGTCTTGATTTTTGACATAATGAAACAATAATTTAAGATAACTGTAATGCAATAGGAAAGATGTATGATTTCCACAGGTGACAAAGGTACAAGTACCCTTAATATTGCTAAAGTTCAGGTCTTATATACAAAATGGAAGGAAATACCTGAGGAAGCCAGGTAAAAACCTAAAAATGTGCTCATTATAATTGCAACTGTTTAAATATAGAATAATACGAAAGGAAATGAGTTGAAAATTTGAGATTGAATTATAGACATTCTAAAACTTTTTTTTTTTTTGCCAATATTGCTGCAATTAAAAATCATTAAAGATCATTAAACCATGAAAAAACTTAAACCTGACATAAAAAACTGAAGGAAATACTAAATCGCAATTCGGGATTAATGAAAATAAAGATGACATTTTTTCCCAACCACGTTTGCAGACCGCCTGGATATTGCTTTTCTTTTTTTTTTTTTTTTAACTTTATTTATTTATTTTGAGAGAGAGAGAGAGAGGAGAGAGAGAGAGCAAGTGGGGGCAGGGCAGAGAGCAAGGGAGAGAGAATCCCAAGCAGGCTCCATACTGTCAATGCAGAGCCGGATGAGGGGCTCGAACTCACAGACCGTGAGGTCATGACCTGAGCCAAAATCAGGAGTCAGACATTTACTGACTGAGCCACCCAGGCGCCCCCCGCCTGGATATTTCTGATGAACCCCTTGGACACCACTCAAAAAATTTCTACACTGAAAGCATACCATGCCCCATTCCTATCTTCTTTTTTCTTTATTATTTTTTTTTTAATGTTTATTTCTTTTTGAGAGAGACAGAGACAGAATGCAAGTGGGTTGGGGCAGAGAGAGAGGGAGGCACAGAGTCTGAAGCAGGCTCCAGGCTCCAAGCTGTCAGCACAGAGCCTGACGCAGAGCTTGAACTCACAAGCTGTGAGATCATGACCTGAAGTCGGATGCTCAATCGACTGAGCCACCCAGGCGCCCCACATTCCTATCTTCTTAAACGTAAGGTACATTTGGAATATTTAGTTCCCTTAAATTTTCTCAATCACAGTAAAAATTAATTTGCTGTATTAAAATTTACAAAACAAGGAAACAAATGTGGTAGTGCTTTTTCCCTTCGAGCAAAGGTTAAATGAAGAGAAAGCAATTATTTTTACTTTCTTACAAAGTTTTTTTCTAGTGTGACTTTTCTATATTGTTAACAGAATTCTATTTCTTTTTTTCTACTTTCCCCGAGTATTCATTTTATTTTCAAATTCATCTACTTTGCTATATTTCTATGATAAACCACTATAATATTTTGTGGCAAGGATTATATGTATACATAAAATTTTGGCCAAGAAAGGAATGAAGTTGAAACCACAAGAATGTGTGCAGTCAACAATGAAAATTATACTGTGCCAGTTCTTGCTAAAATCTCTGCTAAACAGTAGAAGGAAAATCCAGCCACTTTATTATGCTAAAGGATCTCCCCCTTGTGCCTAAACTCTGTATTGAACTTAAGCAGGATTGAAAGTCATGATATATGGCATGACTTTAAAAAAAGAAAGTAAGGAAAAAAGTGACTTCCCTTCTCATATCAAGCAATTACTCAATATTGAGGGTTTGGGGCTACAAGTCTAATACCATTCTAGCAAGACCAGAATAATTGAGTGGCTTCAAATAATTTGCAGTAACTGAAGACTTGCAAATATTTTTTTAAATGTTTATTTATTTTTGAGAGAGACAGAACGCAACCAGGGGAGGGGCAGAAAGAGAGGAAGACACAGAATCCAAAGCAGGTTCCAGGCTCTGAGCTGTCTGCACAGAGCCCAACACAGGGCTCAAACTCACAAACCTTGAGATCATGACCTGAGCTGAAGTCGGACGCCCAACCGACTGAGCCACCCAAGCGCCCCAAAGACTTGCAAATCTTAATGAGGGTTAGTTGTCTGAAGATGTTCATTTCAGCCTCTTTTATAATAGCAAAAATTTTGAACAAATAGCAAAAGAGAATACGATCTAGTTCTATGATGAAATGTTTGTGACCATTACAAATCACATTTTTGAGGAATTTTCAACAATGGCAAATTGATCACAATATAATATCGAAGGAATAAAACAGTATTTAAAGAGGTATATATTTATGGAAAACTCCCAATTATATAATATATACTTCTTTATTCATTCAACAAGTACTAAATGATCTAATTGATCAGGCTAACAGAACATTTCATCCTTCAGACTTCAATCTGGTGACCTCAATCACTCAGAGGTTTAAAAAATTATTTAAGGGGTACATGGGTGGCTCAGTTGGTTAAGCATCTGACTCTTGATTTCAGCTCAGGTCATGATCTCACAGTTCTTGGGATCAAGCCTGCTATCAGCACAGAGCCCACTTGGGATTCTCTCTCTCCCTCTCTCTCTGCCCCTCCCCGACTCTCTCTCTCTCTCTCAGAATAAATAAATATTCAAAAAAGCATTTCAAATGCTAAAATGTATCACCTATTAATCAGTCATTCATTCCACCAACCGTGTGTGGGGCAAATACAAAGAAGCCACAGTGGGGAGCTGCCCCAAGGAATGCACAACTAATGGGATTCAACACTTTAGAAATGTCTTCTGTACGAACTGATTTTCCTCCCTATTTCCTAAAAGGTCTGAAAATGGAGCGGATATTCTATAAACTAAAAGGAGGGAATGTGACCCACCAAGGAAAATCAGGAAGGAAGAACGAGGTGAATGCCACGTGGTGTCTAAGGGATGGCTCAGCTTAAATTTATGTTCCACTCACAACAGCATCTGTCTGTCTGCAAGTTACCCTGCAGGAAGGGAAAAGATCAGGTTTTACAGAATACCCAGATGGCCACTAGGGGGTGCCAGAATGCTAATATCTCTGCATGACTCCTTTTCCTAGGGGACCCGGGATTTGAGATTGAACATAGTTCAAGTTGACCAGAAATAACTTTTCCTTTTCCAGTAAAATGGTCAGAATGTGACAGGTTACATGATTAATAGGAGACCAGGGATTAGAAATCAAGTATTTATGAGTCCCAGGCCATTACTGAGTCCCAGGCTAGACTGCTACCCAAGGGGAAAAAACAAAAACAAAAGCCCCCACAAACTTCTATCTCTCCAGGAGGGACTAATCAGTGAATTAGAAAAAAGTAAAATGACAGTAAGAGTAACAAGGAAACCAACTAACCAGACAAAAACTTCAGGAGTTGGAAAAAATACTTCGGAATTAAAAAAAATAAAATAAAAATTACTTTTCAGACAGTATGATCCTGCTTTTTCACCTTAGAAATGTAGAAAATATGTCTGTCTATGGAGGAAAACTTAGAAATACATACATAAAGGGGCGCCTGCATGGCTCAGTTGGTTAAGCGTTTGACTCTTGGTTTCCGCTCAGGTCATGATCTCACGGTTCCATGAGTTTGAGCTCCACGTGGGGCTCTGCACTGATGGTGTGGAGCCTGCTTGGGAATCCTTCTCTCCATCTCTCTTTGCCTCTCTCTCAAAATAAATAAATAACCTTTAAAAAAAGAAATACATACATAAAAATCAACAGGGGTATTTAAAGGTGATAGGATTATGCTCTTGTTTTTCCTATTTTTCCCTTCTGCTTTATTCATTTTCTATAATCTCAAGACATCACTGATTGCTTACCATAAGAGTCAGACATTACATTAAAGCTTCATTTAAGTAATAAGAGATGCATGTGTAGAAGTGTTCAGTCTTTCCCTTCCCTACCCTCCAGTTCAGAAAAGAGAGAGAGGAGAAGAAAAGTTTTATGGAGGGAGAGATTCCAGAACAAGACTCATTGGGGGGTTTGGGCAGAAAAATGGGTGGGAGAGGGAATTTTAATAAATAGAACTCTGAATTATGTTTTTGATCCACTCTGGAATTTTCTTAAAAAAAAAGTAAAGAGTTTGAACTATGTTGATATTGTCTTTTGTGATGGGTGTTTCTTTTACAGAAACATGACCGTGAGGTTGAACAACCAAGGTCTGGCTTGATAAAGATTCAAAAACATTACTGCATTTTATCCAACACAAAATACACCTCAAATTATAGAAAGAAAAAAAAAAAAGCTGGATCATTTCAATAAATCTTGTCCATTTGCTGGGGCACCTGAGTGGTGCAGTTGGTTACATGTCTGACTTCGGCTCAGGTCATGATTTCACGGTCTGTGAGTTCAAGCCCCGCATGGGGCTCTGTGCTGACAACTCAGAGTCTGGAGCCTGCTTTGGATTCTTTGTTTCCTTCTCTCTCTGTCCCTCCCCACTCAAACTCTGTCTCTCAAAAATAAGCATTAAAAAAAAAAATCTTGGGGCGCCTGGGTGGCTCAGTCGGTTAAGCATCCAACTTCGGCTCAGGTCATGATCTCGCGGTCCGTGAGTTTAAGCCCCGCGTCAGGCTCTGTGCTGACCGCTCAGAGCCTGGAGCGTTTCAGATTCTGTGTCTTCCTCTCTCTCTGACCCTCCCCCATTCATGCTTTGTCTCTCTCTGTCTCAAAAATAAATAAACATTAAAAATTAAAAAAAAAAAAAAATCTTGTCCACTGTTGTTTCATCAGAGAGTAACATAAACCCATGGAGTATAAACCACCAACCTCACCTAATTATTTACCTGCCCTTCATCCATATTTCCATAATGTACATAAGATACTGGGTCTATGTCTTGATAAAAATGTATTGCATGAAATGTATAACCTGTATTCAAATTTTTTTTTTTTTCTTTTTTCAACGTTTATTTTTGGGACAGAGAGAGACAGAGCATGAACGGGGGAGGGGCAGAGAGAGAGGGAGACACAGAATCGGAAACAGGCTCCAGGCTCTGAGCAGTCAGCACAGAGCCCGATGCGGGGCTCGAACTCACGGACCGCGAGATCGTGACCTGGCTGAAGTCAGACGCTTAACCGACTGCGCCACCCAGGCGCCCCTATAACCTGTATTCAAGAGCTACTTCATGCTTAACCAAGTATGACATCAGCAGTTGAAACAATTGCAGATGCTATTTTGGGAGTTTCCCCAAATCACTCAGCTCTTCAGGGGGAACACCCCTAACTGACCTCCAAGCCTGGTGGGTTGAAATACGTGAGGGAGCGGAAGACTATAGACAGAGCCCTGACCATTGGGTGTTTCAGTCCCTCACTGCAGCGGCCCTCAAGTGGATGTTAAGAAGCAGTTCAAAAACCAAGGCTTTGCAACAAAAGAAAAAATACATAGGACTTTATCAAAGTAGAAAACTTTGGTGCTGCAAACAACGCCATCAAGAAAGTGACAAAACAACCCACAGAATGGGAGAAAATATTTGCAAATTATGTATCCAATGAGACCTTGTATGCAGAATATATAAAACTCTTACAGCTCGGTAATAAAGATAATCGAATTTTAAAATGGGCCAATGAGGGGCGCCTGGGTGGCGCAGTCGGTTAAGCGTCCGACTTCAGCCAGGTCACGATCTCGCGGTCTGTGAGTTCGAGCCCCGCGTCAGGCTCTGGGCTGATGGCTCAGAGCCTGGAGCCTGTTTCCGATTCTGTGTCTCCCTCTCTCTCTGCCCCTCCCCCGTTCATGCTCTGTCTCTCTCTGTCCCAAAAATAAATAAACGTTGAAAAAAAAATTTAAAAAAAAAATAAAATGGGCCAATGAATTAAAAAGACGTTTCTCCAAAGAAGATATGCAAATGGCCAATCGGCTCAAATATGCTCAGATATGCTCGCCGTTAGTCATTAGGGAAATACAAATCAAAACCACGAGAGACCACTTCACAGCCAGGAGCACAGCTGCCATGGGCTCTAGCGTGTACTTCTAGGCGTGTCCCCAAGAGGGCTGAAACCCAAGAGGACTGAAAACCTACAGCTACAACTGATGAGCTTGAAGCCAGTCACGAAGACCACATATTTTCTGATTCTTATTTATATAGGAAATGTCCAGAACAGGGAAGCCCACAGAGACCAAAAGTCAATGACTAGTTGCCAAGAGCTGAGAAGAGAATGAGGAATGACCGCTAACAGGCACAGGGGTTCTTTGAGGAGTGACAAAAACGTTTTGAAATTAGAAATCAAATTTCTGGTCATGGTCGCACAACTGTGAATATACTAAAATACCGTACACATTAAATGGATGAATTGTATGTGAATTACATCTCAAGAAAGCTGGTTTTAAAAAAGATTCAAAAACGAAAAAGGGACCCTTGTGCACCATTGGTGGGAATGTAAGTTGGTGCAGCCACCGTGGAAAACAGTATGGAGGCTCCTCAAACCATTAAAAAAATAGGAATATATAGGGCACCTGGGTGGCTCAGTTGGTTGAGAGTCCGACTTTGGCTCAGGTCATGATCTTGCGGTCTGTGAGTTCGAGCCCTGCATCAGGCTGTGCTGACAGTTCAGAGCCTGAAGCCTTTTTTGGATTCTGTGTCTGCCTCTCTCTCTGCACCTCCCCAGCTCATGCTCTGTCTCTCTCTGTCAGAAATAAACATAAAAAAAAATTTTTTTTAATAGGAATATAAAAATAGGAATATACCCAGTAATTCCCCTATTTACACAAAGAATAAGAAAATACTAATTGAAAAAGATATATGCACCCCTATGTTTACTATAGCATTATTTATAATAGCCAAGATATGGAAACAACCAGGGTCTACTGGTAGATGGGATAAGTTATGTTATATGCACACACTCATGCACACAGTATCACCCATCCATTAAAAAAAAAAAAAAAAAAGAGGTCTTGCCATTTGCAACATGGATGGACCTAACCAAGATTATGCTAAGTAAAATAAGCCATCAAAAGACAGATAATCACATTTCACTTAGATGTGGAATCTAGAAACAAGAAAGGCAGAAAGAGATTCTTTATCTTTTTTCATGTTTACTTTTGAAAGAGGGCAGGGAGAGGAGCAGAGAGAGGGGGAGGCAAAGAATCCAAAGCAGGCTCTGCGCCCTCAGCGCTAAGCCTAATGTGGGGCTTGAACTCGTGAGCCATTGAGTTCACGACCTGAAGTCAGACGCTCAACCAACTGAGCCACCCAGGAACCCCAGAAACATAGAATAGGGAGATCGACCTGATGGTTGCCAGAGAGAGGGGGCGTGGGGGATGGGCAAAAGGGGTGAAGCTCCCCTCTGAGCTCGTGGGGAGCAGAGAGTGGCCCAATCTGTTGTACACCTGAAACTAAGGTAACATTGTGTGTCAACTAAACTTCAATTTAAAAAAGCCAACCGGTGAAGCTACAGGTGGGTCCCACCCCTGCTAAGCATTTGTTAGACTTCCATCTAGAATCGACTTCCTCTTCCGTCGTGCCACTCTTCTTGCTTGCTCGTTTGCTTCTGTGCTCTTATAGGAGGGGGTGAACTAGCTCCTCACGAATCCTAAATTCATGTTCTTAATACAACATAATAAAAACAAAAAAATTGACTGCTTTGGAAAATGTGATTATTACATTTTCCCACACTGTGGCTATAAAGTCAACACAAATATACTCATTTTCTAACTCATGTCAAGTGTCTACACTTATACTATGCTCAGTATTTTAGTAACTTAATGTTTAAAACAGGAACACACGTAGGTAAGAGTAAATTCAAAACGTGCAGCTTTATATAAATATTTGACATAGCTTTTTAAAAACACTTAGCAAGGTCATAGACTATAACTTCATTTAGACTAACCTCATTTATAAGCGACATAATTTAAGAACTGCTTTGGCAACATGTACATTATGAGTTTCTTTCTTAGACCTCATACTTAATCGTCCCTCCTTGACTTTCACCCACTGGAAAAAATAAAACCAACAAGATTTTCGGTACAATTCATTTTATTATACCAGTTCAGGAAAAACATTTCCAGGTTTATTTCCAATTTCAGTTTCAAAGCAAACTGACCTGAAACTTAGTCTTTAATATGAAGTAGTCACCAAAAAATGTGTAAGCATGTAAAAAATTAACTTGGTAGTACTCCAAATTCAATGCACAAGAATCTTTATCTAAAGCATTTTTTTCTAAACTGCAGAACAATCTAAAAATCTGTTCATTTAAAACACTTACGTGTTAAAATACTACATTTCAGTTGATCATGGACATTGCAAATAGAACGTAAAAAGGTACCACGGTTCTTCAAATACCAGTTGTTTCTGTTCAATCTTGGGTTTCCTAGTGTCCATTCCGCAGGTCAATCAAAATACAAATGCATGCAAATAAAACAGGGTATTTAAAAGGAAATAAAATTCAAGGAGAACAAAATTTAAAACTAACTTATGAGGTAAGTAATCTTTACGTCCATTGTTCAAATGTCACAGCTGTAAGAAATCCCTCTCTTTTCAAAGCGTATTTAAAATGTCTTCCCAGAGCCCTTATTTTTAGAGTGCCAAAACAAGTTAAATAAAATCCCATGCTTGTAAATACCATGCAGTATAGCATTAAAAGAATGTTAACGAACTTTAAAAGCAGAATTCACGCATTATTTTACTTTCTGCCCAATTAAAAATAAGTTCATTAGTACCACTTGAAATTATGCATTTAACTTGAAATAAGTTACTAAAATGCCAACAGAAACGTAAATCTCTGTAACTAGCTCACTCCGTCTATCTCCCAAACAATGTCGTGGGGCAAAACGTTCGAAGAGAGAAGCGTCCAGAGTGCACATACGGGAGCACGGAGAAGCCAGGCTTCCCAGAGCCAGGCAGAGCAGCCCCGTGACTCAATTCGCACACTGCCTTTCTGGGGATGCCAAGCGACTGTCAGATTTTTCCAGACAACTTAAGACATCCTAAAGCAAGTCAGAGCGGACCATCAAACTGAAATATTCCATACTTCCCGGTGGTCATCCAGTTGGGCTCGGAGGCTGCGAGCTGTTCAGCTTGCCCGGGCTGCAGCCCCACCTGAACCTCGGCCTTTAATGTCCTTACACTGCAGAGAGGGGCAGGATGGAACCCTCGCAGAGCCTGACGAAAAGGAATGGTACATGCCCACTTTCTATCGCCTGTCAGCTTCCTATAGTTCAAATCACCCTTGAAGAAAATTAAATGTGCCTTTTGTAGTTCGGCATATAAGTCAGGAGCAACCTGAGACATTACACAGAATTCATGAGGAAGAGTCCAAAATATATGATCATGGTAAACCCATCTGCCCATTTTAATAGAGTTTTCCCAGTCGGCCCCACACTTGGACATCCACTTGTGATTAGAACCTTTCATTTGTTCAATTAACCAGTTAAAATCATGGACAGTAGTATCAGAAACAAACCACGGAATAGTTTTTCCATAAAAATGGATCTCGGTAGCCAGTTGAGAGCACAACAGAAAGTCAGCTAATACTAAATCCGTAACGAGTTCAAACCCAGAATTATCCAGAACAACATCTACTCTAGTAACAGACGCTTTTTCTCTTGTTTTTTTGCAGTTGTTAAGCAGTGACCAAAGATGTTCCATGTCATTCACTAAAATGAAAGGTTTTAGTTCCTCCACAGAATTTATTATGTTGGTTCTCTGAGAACTGGTTTCCCCGCCCGATAGAGACAGATCACATTTATTGCCCCACAGCGAAATCTGAAAAAGAAAAAGTACACAAGTTTTACCCTTCTTTTGAATAACCAACAAAACCTCTATTATGTAAAATGTGGGGCAAGGGGTTGCTAAAACTATTCATAAAATTTACTTCTACAGCAGTCTTGATACAAAATATCCATCAGATCTACACTTTCTCTAATAATGCAAAGATTGTTTATATCATGATGTATAATCGAGATTAAGACAATGAAACATTTAATTGGTCACTAGATAATAAACTTTTTAAAAAACTGATCTGAATGATTTTAACGATCCGTGTTGCTTAATCAGAAGGATTTTGCATCTTGCAGATAAGAGAATATGATACACTGTGAAAAGAGGCTACAAAGTTTATTTAAAAATCCAAAGTCATAAGAAAAATAAGTTCCTTTTTCCCTCCTCCCACTCCTACCCAAACTGCTCAGTTTCTTTTACTAGTTATATAAAACTTAGGACCAGGCAACTTCTCTGGGATTTAGTTCTCTTACTTGTAAAATAAAGAAATTGGGCAAGATGTCTAAAGACCTCTCCAACTCTAATTATCTGTTATTCTATTTTAAACTGAAATAACACTCCAGCTTGGTTTATAGAAAATGGCATGCAGCCCCTCTTTTTTAAAGCTCTAATTAAAATTACATGCTTAGGAGTACAGGCTCTGGAATTAGATAGACCTGGGTTCAATTCCCAGCATTTCCAATTACCGACCATTGGTAAATTACAATGGTCCCACAACTGAAAAATGACGTAACAACAGCACTTACCTTGTAGAGTTACTGCGAAAATTAATCGACATAGTATGTCTAAATAATATACCCAATACTCAATAAATGTTAGCCAAAACAAATTCTACTTGTGTGATTCAAAATAAGAGGAAAATGCATGTTCCAACCAAGAATATTATTTTAAAAACATAAATGAATGGGGGCACCTGAGTGGCTCAGTGGGGTAAACATTCAACTCTTGATCTCGGCTCAGGTCATGATCTCATGGTTCGTGTGATCGAGCCCCACATCAGGGATTCTCTCTCTGTCTCTCTCTCTCTGCCCCTACCCCACTCGTGCTCTCTCTCCCTCAAAATAAATAAACTTAAAAAAAAAAAAACCCACAAAGATAAATGAATGGATTTTTTAAGTGCAAGGCTCAAACAGTTAAGTGTCCACCTGACAGAGAAACAGTGGGGTCGATGACGGCACTCCTCAGCGGAGGTGAGGGTCTCTACCGGCCCCCTGCATGTTTCCTGCACCCCATCTTCCTGTTTGTAATTCCACATTAATTTGTGCCATTAACTGACTGTCTATATTCCCTCAAGATTACAAGTTCTGTGATAGCAAGTTCTATCTGTTTTCCTCACCATCACACGCCCAGCATCCAGTCTTTGACAGAGCAGGCATGAAATGTTCGTGCGGACAGGGGTGGAGTTCTATGGCTTCTAAAAACAGACCAACATTCCCTGCAAACGAAAACACCTTCATGTTCTGGTAGGAAGCTAAACTGCTGGTGATCCACCATGAGCGCTAATGGAAGGCAACTTTTGGCCTCCGTTACTTGGCCAGACTAGATGACAGAAAAGAGAGTGGTATTCCTTCTTCTTCACAACTTATTATATTACTTATGGGACAAAGACATATTCAAGGACTATTCCTGGAAACAACGGGCTAGCTAGGGATAAAGACTGATGTGACTACTGCTTTTCCTTTTTCTTTTCTTTTTTTTAAGTCAGAGCTCAGCATAAAGGAATAGTTCCAAAGGGGGGAGATGACTAGGCTTATTATTTAACGACACCCTGACAACTTTCCTTCCAAACTCAAAGCAAGCTGTTCCCTCTTAATCACGCAGCCTACTGTGCTTGCCCTCAAAGTTTTACCAGGACTCTGCGGTCTCTGCTTTCACAGTGTCTCCAGAATGCTGGTGACATTGAACATGTCTTCTCACGTGGGTCATTTTAATAACAGACTTCCCGGTGTCTAGCCTTGTGCCCCTGCAGTGTGTCCTGAGAAGTAACCCTTGAAACAAGTTCATCCTTGTTACTCCTCAGATGAAAACGCTCCAATAGCTCCCCAGTGCTTGCAATGCAAGTAAAAACCAAAGTCCTCACCTTTGCTTACAAGGCCTCTGTGGCCCTTCCAGCCCCCTCGCCTCACTGCTCATTTCCTGCAGGATCACCTGGCACCTTCTCTCACACCCCCGCGGGTCCCTAGGCAGGAACGTTCCCCTAGACATGCATGGGACCCATGTCCTCACCTGCCTCGGGTCTTTCCCCATCACCTTCTCAGAGGCCCTTCCCTGGCAGCCCCACTTCACACTACACCCCTGCATCTCCCCCACCATCCCCGGTTCTCCTGCCCTGCTTTATCTCCTTTCGTGGCATTTTCTAATAACATCTTTTTCTGGGGATGCTTCTGACTTTTTCTGGGAGATGAGGGCTGGGGATACTGTCGTCTAAAACCACGTATTTTCAAATAGTTCTGATTCTAATAACATATCTTAAATCTTCGGACGTTATGAATGAGAATTAAAAGCAAAATGTAATACAAGACAGATGAAGGAACGTAATAAAGTCACGTTAAACAGACCACTGACGACCTGAGCGTTTACAGCTGATGGTAGCAGGAGGCTGTTCTAGGCTCCGTGCTTCACGCTGACAGGACTGAATCTAGTTTCATTCTCATGTCAAATGACGTATATGATGCCGTCCTTATTTAACAGACGAGAAAACTGTAGCTCAGAGAAGTTAAGTGACTTGCCTCAGATCCAACAACAGACAGAACCAGCATTCAAGCCCAAGTCAGGGTAGGCTGACCAAACGAATGTAAAGTATCCTCTCAAGAATGACACAAGCCATGAAGCCAGATGACGCCTGTGCCACTAACATCACCTCCAGTCAAAGAAATTTCAAAACTCATTTTCAGAGATTAAGTGGATTTTTATCTCTTGAATAACACTATTACTAAAATGATAAAAAATGATCAATTATAACTTAAATGACAATATATACACACATGCTCTGTTGCTAAATCAATCCCAGTTTACTTTTTGACTGTTTAAATACAGGAGGGGCGCCTGGGTGGCTCAGTCGGTTGAACATCCGACTTCAGCTTGGGTCACGATCTTGCGGTCCGTGAGTTCGAGCACCGAGTCGGGCTCTGAGCTGATGGCTCAGAGCCTGGAGCCTGCTTCCGATTCTGTGTCTCCCTCTCTCACTGCCCCTCCCCCGTTCATGCTTTGTCTCTCTCTGTCTCAAAAATAAATAAACGTTAAAAAAAAAAATTTTAAATACAGGAGATTATCACGTTTACCTGAAGAAGTTTGAAAAATTCATCTTTCAGCTGATTTTCATCTAGGTCTTCGATAGTTGTTCTCAACTCTTGTAGGTGAGTACACAAAGCAATGAGAGATTCCTGTGACTCAAAGAAATTTTGCTCTTTTGATTCTTTAAATACATCAAAGTCATCAATTGGCGGACTACAAGAGGAGAAAAACGTAAGCGAAACATTTATAGAACTCTGTACCTTCTTTTATTTAACATTTGGGTAATTGCAATTCTTTAAAGGAAAGAGAATAGAAGCATCTAGTCTCAAAAATTAGTGGTAACAGATACTACATATAACATAGATCAATTACAGAAAAACAAATAATTATCAAATTATACACACTAAATCAATTTAATCCAATTACACAAAAACAAATCCCCAAACTCATTTTAGTTAACTGTCAGAAGTTCCCTAATCAAAATTTTACTGGAATTTTAAATAGTTGTAGCGACTCTATCTGTAATTATTCACCCAGTATGGTTTCCAGAGCAAAAGGAGAGAGAAACAAAAATTCAAAATAATTGCTTTAATTTAGCAGTTTTTGGGTGCTAAATGTGGCAGGGTTCCGAGTTACAAACATATGCATATAAATACTTGAATCCAATGTGCTAATCACCAAGAGAGTAAAACATAGAGTACTATGGGAACCCAACAACTACTTGAGAGAAATCAGAAAATACAAACATAACTTTTATTATAATGACAAATTTTGGTCACGTATATGTAGTTTCCTGGGGTTTTTTAGGTCAACTTTTATTCCCAAGTTGACTTTGACCAGTGGTGATACATGTGCTGTGGCTACATCTTTAAGCTGTCTGTCCAATGAGAGATCAATACCAGCCTAAGAGAAACATAACCAGCAAGGTATAAATAAGAACATCATAGACTTCACAGAACCAAATATAAAAGGTATTCAGATCATCTGATCTTCTAAATTAGCAACTTTTTCCTTGGATCATCTACCTTAGGATAAAAACAATGTGACTGCTGTGGAAGTGATTTAAAAAAAAAAAAAAAAAAAAGACAAAAACATACCAGAATTTACACATCCACATGACTGCTGTCTCCTTCCAGTCAGTCACCCTGGGAAGCGAGACCCTTATTGAGGATGCAGCCATTGCTCAAGCACTTCTGGAATTCTCTTCAGAACCTGCAGCACACTATTACACGCCCTGTAAGTGACAGCGCCTCTTTCTCCTCTGGAGTTCATTTGGAACCCAAAGTCACTCAGAGCAATTTCAGTAGAATGATGTGTGCAAATCAAATGGAGTAAAAGATTCTTTTTCTTTTTTTTATCAAAAATGAAAAATGACTAAAAAAGGAGGAGACTAATTTCTTTTTGAGGCCTGTAAACTGGCTCTGAAGGAAGTTCCAAAGAATTAAAAGATATTTTTAGCAATGGCAGCATTGCTGAAATAAATCAGTCTTTCAAGGCGACTTAAAAAAAAAAAAAAAGATAAAAATTACTTGGATGCACAGATTCAAGCAGAGAGGTCTGCAAACTGCAGCTCGCAAACCCAGTGCGGGTCACCTATTTTGTATGACCTGTGAGCGAAGAATGATTTTCACATTTCTGAATGGTTATATTTGCTGACACGTGAAATTCAAATTTCAGTGTCCATAAATGAAGTTTTAGGAACACAGCCACGCTCAGTCATTTACGTACTGTCCGTGGCTGCTTCTGCACTGCACGGACAGAGCTGAGCAGCTGTGATAAAGACCACATGTCCCCCCGCCAGCCCATAATATTTACTACCTTGCCCTTTACAGAAAAATGTTGCCAATCCTTGTTCTGGTGTTTTATTAACACATCATTAAAGTCACACCTCATTTTAAAAATGAGCCTTAAGTTTGGGGGAAAAAAAGGGTTACACGTCCAACTCTTGACATCCACTCAGGTTGTGATCTTGCAGTCATGAGATCGAGCTCCATGTGGGGCTCAGTACCGAAGGGAGCCTGCTTGGGATCTCTGCCCCTCCCCCACTTTCTCTCTCTCTCTCTCTCTCAAAATAAATTAAAAAAAAAAAAGCCTTATTCCTGTATTTAAGAGTAAACTCACACACTTACATTTGATTCCTGATTTTAAAATGTTTACTATTTTAGAATCTACTGAGGCCATATATGTGCATACACTATGACCCAGGGGTTCACTCCTAGATATACACCAAACAGAAACACACATATATGCTCACTAAAAACATGTGTTTGGATGTTTGCAGCAGCATTCTTCATAACCCCAGGCTGGAAACTACTCAAATATCCATCACATCAACAATAGATAAACAGATTGTGATATAGTCATATAATGCAACACTATGTACCAATGAAAATTATTTACATTTATATGCGACAATACGGATGAGTCTCACCAACATTAATGCTAAATGAAAGAAACCGGACAGAAAAGTATATCCCATATAATTTCATTTAAATGCAGTTTAAAAGCATGCAAAACTAACACAGGTCAGAATAGTGTTATGAAGGGCAGTGATGTCAGGACTGAAAGGGGCCATAAGGTGGGTTTCTTGGGTCCTAGTAAGGTTCTGACTCTTGATGGGGGCCCTTGGGACATAAGTGTGTTCTGGTAAAGATTGTTGGACACTTAAGATATGTTCTGGATGGGGGCATCTGGCTGGCTCAGTCCATATAGCATGCAATTCTTGATCTTGAGGTTGTTGAGTTCAAGCCGCACATTGGGTGTAGAGATTACTTAAAAAAAAAAAAAAAAAGATATGTTCTGAATGCATATTATACTTTAAGTTTTACTTCTTTTTGAGAGAGAGAGCGCACACAAGTGGGGAAGGGGCAGAGAGAGAGGGAGACACAGAATCCAAAGCAGGCTCCCGGCTCTGAGCTGTCAGTACACAGCCTGATGTAGGGCTTGAACCCACGAACCATGAGATCATGACCTGAGCCAAAGTCAGATGCTTAACTGACTGAGCCACCCAGGCGCCCCCATATTCTACTTTAATAAAAGTTTTAAAATGCTTGTTTTCTCCATACTCTCACTTTTCAACATCTGAAGTATATTTACTTAATAATTTACTTAAATTTCACATATGGCTGCGATTTTGTCTTCAGACTTGCAGATTATTCAACTATTTAATGCTGAGAAAAACTAAAACCAAACATCTTGACAAAAAAAAAAAAATTACACGTATGTTTCAATATAAGGGGCAAAATCAGCACAAACAGCTTTTAAAGTGAAGGTGTGCTTTGGGATCCTAGAAAAGCTAAGAAGACCCTTCTTTGGTCACTGGAGCTATCACTGGCCCAGGGCAGGAATTCCTCCTATGAATTGGGACATTTAAAAACGATCTCATTACTACTTCTGTGGAATAGTACTTCCTTACACTGACCTAAAACCTGAGTCTGGATACAAATTGCCTGCCCCAGCCACCTTAGATCACCTTAGGAGAGGTCTACATCCATGAGAGATTAGTAGTTTTGTTCCTGCCACTTAAGGCTAAATTTGCCTTCACTCCTTTTAGCAAGCTGTTTCCAGACCAGTGGCTATCAATCCAGGGTGTGCAGTCTTCCGAGGTATGGAAAGAAAAACTGATGCCCAGGCCCCACCGCAAATTAAATCATCAGTGTTTATTTTAATATAATGACTTCAAAAGCTACATGTTAAAAAAATCTTCTCGCCCAACTGAGTTATAAACGTGTAGCCAGGTTTGTAAACTTCTATTGTAAACTTCTAACCTGGACTTTTTTATTCTCTGAACCTGATCTACCTCCAAAGGCAAACTCAGAAACACATTCCTTTTACCTTTCTAACTTCCAAACTCCACCAACTCCCTACAGAGAGCCACCCAGACACTTCAGCAGCATGGTATTGACTAGTAAGATGGATATTTCCCCAAGTTATGAAACCATCACCCAGAATTTCAGACTCACCTTAGTCCTTGACAAGACACCCAAATCTACTACTTGGAAAAAGATGGTTTCATGAGGGCTCTAAGCTGATTTATACAGAACAGGGTCAAATACTGACTGTACCATTTACTAGTCATGTAACCCAGGGAAAAGTTATTAATACCACTGAACCTCAGTTTCCTCAGACATAATGGAAACATAGTAATACCCATACTTCACTGGGTTGCCAAGTAACTGGAACACAGCCGATGTTCAGCACATGGCAGCTCCTAGTATTAGCTATAGTCTTGTTTAGATGCCTTCCATGTGCCAGGCAATGTGCTAGATTTTTAACAGTGCATTTTTTTGCTTTTAGAGCAAAAGTCCTAAAATACACTTATTCAGCAGTGGGTGTGAGGTCAGAAAAAATAATTTAATTAAATAAACTTATCAGCAAAAACAACAAATTGTGACTTGAAAAAATAATTTCTGAAGTCAGAAAAAGCTAATGAATAGACTCAAATTATGCATGTTTCCCAAAATAATTTTTGTATTTTACTATTCGTGCTGATTTGATCAATTGCTTTAAATTATCCTTTGCTATGTTTAGGAACAGATACCAAAGAATTCCTTAGTTAGCAAACCTGTATTTTTGTAACTAGCTAGCTAAAAGGATAATCCCCATTACATTTTCTTCTGCTCTTTAAATCAGTTCTATACCTGAATTTTCCTAGGAAGAAATAAATTAGTACAAACAAGCCTACAAAAAGTGATTTTGACATGTGTTTAACTTTTAAAGTCTGTTTCTAATCTAGCCATTAAAAAAAAAAGGCCTAAAAATTAAGATAGTACATAAAACCCTGTAGTGATTCACTGTTCTGTTGACTCCTTACCCCAAATCAACTCTGATCTATTACCTATTTTTATAAACAAAACATGCTTACTCTGTCCTGTCTTGTTTTTTTACAGAAATAATTATTTCATATTAACATTTTTTGATCAGTAATCTTTACTTTTGAGAGAGAGAGTGAGCACAAGTAGGGGAGAGGGAGGGAGAGGGAGAGAGGGACAGAGAGGGGGAGAAAGAGGGGGAGGGGAAGGAGGGAGGGGGGAGAGAGAATCTTAAGCAAGCTCCACACTCAGCAAGGAGCCCAATGCAGGACTCAATCCCATGACCCTGGGATCTTAACTCAGGAAATCAAGAGTTGGGATGCTTAACCAACTGAGCCACCTGGGTGTCCCAGTACAATTCGTTTTACTCTAAACTCTTCATAAGAATTTTTATTCAGATATTATATTATTTTATTCAGATATTAGATCTTATGTCTATTCTAAACAACTGGGTTATAACTGCTAAGAATTTACTATATCGATAACATTTACAGAAATATCCGATACTGTCATTAATATCTGAACTGAATTCTGGCTTCCACTGTTAATCTTTAAACTTATTCTATAATTTTGTGAAAGCATTAAGTTCTCTAAACATTTATTATCTGATGTTATATGCTTACCTTTGGATAATTGCTTCATGAATTCTACGATACATGTAGCACTCTACAAACAACCAAGGTGAGTAAAACCACCTGGGTTTCCCATCATTTTCATTTATAAGACTCTGTTGATATTCTAGGTACTGATTCCATATGTCAGTATCAACAAACTTCTCAACAAAGGGGATTATTGGTTTATCTGTTTGCAATTCGTTTCGTAATTTAGAAAGAAGAGAAATTGCCTTCTTTTCAGCTTCTATGCCTTTCTGCAGAAACACGAAAAAAAATTTTAAATATTTCAAAAATATATCTGAATACTCTATATTTAAATAATTTATATATGCAAACAGTTAATATTATACAGAAATAAGTCCTCTAGGTTAACATTTTTAAGGTCCTAAAGAAGGAAAAAAAATACTAGACTTCAAAGCTACATTTTATGTCTTTTACAAACTAATATAAACATTGATATTCAGAATTCTTAAGTTAAAAATCAAAGAGCACACACATTATCCTGTCTTATCTATTCTGCCTTTTTTGTTTTGTTTTGTTTAAGCTTCTTCTTAAAAACCAGAGTTCTTATCTTCAGGAGGAATGATTGTTACCACAGACAAAAAACAGCTATTGTGTTTCTGTTAAAGGATTAACAAAAAATTAAAGTTAAAACACAATATTACCTCTCCATGTTTCTCAAAAAATTCATTTTTATGTCGATGCAATGTATCAATAGCTTTGGTTAAGATCTGTGGTATTCTGTCTTTAATTGTAAGATATGCAAACGATCTAGAAAAGAGAGCCACATACACAGTATATTACTTAGCATTAATACCAACAGATTGGCCGTCGTTGTCTCTAGAACAGCTCATTTGAATTCAAAGCCCTTTGCATACAAGCATTATAAAGTAAGCCAGCATTGTTTGACTACTACATTAAGACATTGGAAAATCGGCAAACTTCTCTGGAGTTACGTGTCATGAAAGCTAACAGTCTTTGTGCCTCTAATCCCAGATTCTCCCCTGGAGCCTGTGCCATCAATCTTATCTTTCCCATTCTAATCCTCTTATTTTCTGGAATCAGAAACTAGTTTAACAACATGACAGGACAGAAAAAAGATCATCCTAAATATCAAACAGGCTCTACTCCAGGGTTATTACTGACTTCACCTACTTGGAAAGATGAACGAGGCAATGGATGTAAAATTGCCTGAGAGCGTCTACTGTACTAGAGGAACATAAAGAATGAAAGCTATTTAGGAACCTGCTTCTCACTTTTCTCTTAGTCTATATCCTTAGCCATTTTTTTTCTTTTCAAAGGTTTTCTCTGCTCTCTTCTCTACCTGCATAAGGACTCCTACTCTGCCCTCAAACAAGATGTTACCATCTCACTCTCGCAACCCCAAAATCAAGAAATTTTCGAGAAGTGCCAAAGAACAAAAAAAGCTGGAAGAAAAACTTGAGCATACTTGAATTTAAAAAAGAAAACTGGAAGATATTTTTTATTTTAGACCTACAAAAATCAAGACTTACAGATTATCATTTTATACAGAAATAACTTTTTAAGCAAATGCACAGGATTCCATTAGAAAAGACAGATTTTAGGACACGATGAAATTCTGTGCATTTTTAGAGCACAAAACATAGCTGATCAGTTCATTTGTATCTTCAGATTACCAGACACAAAGTACAGTAGTTAAGTTTTGGAGGAGTCAAAAGTCAAATTGCAGATTTTCCACTGAAGGAGGGGAGAAGGAGGGGTGTCAGGGCCCCTAACCACAACCGACCCCCACCTTGTCCAAGGGTCAAAAGTACTAAGTATCCTCAGTATTTCCTCAGAGCCCTGCATCTGTGAGGGTAAAGTCCCAGGTCAGGACTAGGGTGGAGACAGAGGAACCCAGGACTCAAAATTTAAGGTTCCAGACACTTCCTTCCTTATATTTTGCATGACTCTCAATGATTGCCTGCTTAAATTTGGGGCCACCAGGTGCCTCTCTGGTCTCCCATCCACTCCGAATAAGGTCAATTTCGTCTAAGAGCTCCTCCTCCCCCGCACCTCCCCCCATATTTTGCAGTAGGCTATATCTCAAATATAAATTTGGCCATTCGATTTATACAAATAAATATGTATTTTTTTACGGTCGTCCACAACTTGATGTAGAAATCTGTGACAGGACGCGGAAAACCAAAAGCTGCAGGCATTAATAGGGAGACCACAAATTAATCTCACCGGCAATAGGAAGAGACACATTTCTCGATAGAGCTGAGATTCCTAGCTTTTGCAAAAAGATTTTAGCCCCCCAAAGTGCGTTTATTACATAAGTGAAAAATGATTAAAGCTATGTCGCTGCAACACCCTGAAAGGGGACGGAGGAGGCATAAACTCGCAAGACAGTCATGAGGAGTAAAAAAGCAGCAACATCGGATCACTTGAAAGACAACACAAATTAAAACATAAGCCACTAAAAGGCCCGAACAAGGGACAGGAGGCGGGGTGACCCCAGGACTTCGGCGGGGTGCGCAGCCCGCTCCCAGCAGTCAGGAAGAAGGCGGGAAGCCGAGCCGAGCCCGGAGCCCGGCGGGCAGCCGCAGCCAGCAGGCGCGCCCCCGCCCCGGGCCACCTCGTTCCCCGGCCGTCCGAGGAAGGCGAGCAGACGCGCCGGGGAGCGGGGCCCTGAGGCCCGCCGCAGCTCCCCCGATGGTAACCCACAGGTTCCCGGCAAGGCCCGGCTTTCCGCAAACAGAGCAGGAAGAGGAGCAGGGGCGACTGGGCGAGGAAAGCGACACGAACCCTACGTCCTGTCCCGACAGGGACGCCGGAGACCCCGCCATCATCTCCACGCTGCCGGCGCCTAAACTCGCGTCGCACCCGCCGCAGGAAGAGAGGCGGTGCCAGCGCGAAGGAGGAGCTGAGAAAGGGAGGGACGTGGGTTAAAAAAAAAAAAAATGCTTTTGAATGAAAAAACTTTATTTGGTGCCCGTACGAGAGACAAACAACGGCGCGCTCGGGGACGCGGAGATCTTCCGGGGACGAGGGCGGGGACAGCTGAGGGTGACGAGAGCAGCGGAATAAGGAAGCGGGCGGAGGCGGAAGCAAGCAGGGACCGGGAGGTCCCAGGCACTGGGGAGCGGAAAAGGTCGCGGCGACGCTGGTCACGTGGTCCGGCTGTCACGTGCAGCGGGCGGCTCACGCTCTGCGGGCCCGGAGTTCGGTGCGCCTGCGCAGTGCGGGCGCTGGGAGGGCCGCCCGAGCGGCAGAGCTGACTGCGGGAAGCGGGACCTGCGGCCGCAGTCTTACTTGCAGGAGGGTCGCGTAAGCTTGCTCGCTTGGCACATCCCTCGTGTTTTCCAGCGGAGAGGTTAGTGCACTGCTTTTCCCTAGCTGGTTGTATGGTCCTGCACCGGGGCCCCAACCTTTGCACCCGGGCAGCTCTGAATCGCTCGGGTCACAGGTTTCACCGGTACCGCTGCGGTGATCTTTGGTTGACTTAGCTGGAAGTGAAAAAAGCACGCAATCCATAAATACTGAGCGAGCCCTTTTTTGAGCCAGTACATAGCGGTTACCGCAAAGATTTTTTTAAAATTGAGCTTAAGGAATTGGAAGGCATGCTCCCAAAGGTTAGAGCCACTTATCCGTTGAATCGCAGCTTGGATGATACGGTTTTCTTATTTGGTATTATTGTTGTTAAAAAGTATAAAATGTGTCAAGTAACTGAGTAGCTGCCTTGTATTTCATTCGGAAAATGTGAGTTGAATACCTACTGTATATTGGGCACTATGGTCACAGAAGACCATGAACGGAAGACCAATCTTATCCTCAAAAAGCTTACATTCTAGAGAAGAGAAAGAGAAATCTATTCTTTTCTATGGTTTCTTCTTCAGCTTTGTCATTGTTTTTTTTTTTTTTTCCTTTTTAAATCATCTCTGCACCCAATGTGGGGCTGGAAATCACAGCCCCGAGATCAAGCAGTTGTTCGCTTCTCGGACTGAGCCAGCCAGGCGCCCCTAGCTTTGTCGCTAGTTAGTATCTATCTTACTGACTTGTCCCGTTTATGGCCTTTCACGTCCGATGTAGTGTAAGATTCAAGACATAGGGATTTTCGTCTTTTATTTTCACGTGTATTACCAGCAAGTCGGGCATGTCAGTCACGTGATAGGAACTCAGTTCATCTTTGTTGTATGAATTGACAAATTAGAAATACGAGGTCCGCAAGTGATGTTAAATGCAATGGAAAAATAAAAAGTGGAGGAAAATAGAGAGTGGGTCTTGGTTGTGCATCTTAAATGAAGTGGTTGGGGAAGATTTCACTGGGTAGGACTCTGTTGGAGCAAAGATCTGAAGGAGGTGAGGGAATGAGCCTTACAGAGTCCTAGGAAAAGAGCGTAACGAACTGTAAGTACAAAAAGCACAAAGATCCAAAGGACAGAGTGACTGGAGCAAACTGAGCAAGACATAGAGCTACAAGAGATGTTACGGTGATGAGATGAGAGGCCAGCATCAAATTTTGTGCAGGAAGAAAGATGTGATCCAACTTGCGTCTTCAAAGGTTCACTTTGGTTGCTTCTGTAGGAGGCAAAGAACAGAAGCAGGGAGACCCATTAGGTAATCATGGGAAAGACAGCCACTTGGACCAGGGTGGTAGCAGTGTGGGTTGAGACCTGGTGCAAATAAAGCCAGTGGGATTTGCTGATAGATTGGGTATGGGGAATGAAGAGGCAAGACGGATTATAGGTATTTGCCTTTAACAAAGAAAGATAAGGGTATGATTGCTGTTTTGTGAATGGGGAAGACTGTGGCAAGAATAGAATCTGAGGGAAGATTTTGGAAGTTCAGTTTTGAGCATGTTACATTTTTCACGTAGGGATAGACACCTGCTATTCATCGATGTGTAGATAACATCTAAGGAGCTGAGAATAGAGAAGAAAAATGGCCCAAATACTGAGCAGTGGTGCTTTCAATTGTTGATGGGATAGGAAAATACAGAGGAGAAAGAAGGTACCACTAGTGAGGTAGGAGGAAAGTGGCCAGTGTGGTATTCTAGAAGCCACTTGAGGAAGGTGCTTCCAAGAGGGTGGAGTGATCAACTAATCTGGTCTTGCTTATAACTCGGGTACAATGAAGACTGAGAAGTGACCATTGGACTTAAAAATAGGGAAGTCATTTGTGGCCTTAACAAGTGGGTTTTGGTAAAGTGGCAGGGATAAAAGCCTGATTGGAAGGGGCTCAAGAAACTCAGAGAACAGGAGTTAGAGACAGTAAATAAAGCTTTTAAAGGAATGGAACTCAAAGAAAGAGTAAATAGTATATGGAAGGGAAGAGTTGTTTTTATAAGATGAGAGAAATTAAATCACAATTATCTACTAATAGGAATGTGCCGGAAAGATGGAAAAATAAATAGCACGAAATAGGAAAGAGTTTAACCTTTCCTGCTGCAGGCAGGAAGGGGTGAGACTTGGCGTGCCTGTGGAGGACCTGGTTCCAGATGGGACCAGCAGAAGGGAAGCCAGAATCCATGGGCACGGAATCAGTAGGCGGGCAGGCAGATCATGGTGAGAGCGTGTGGAAATTCTCTTCTGATTCTGTTTTGTCAATGACAGAGGAAGTGAGGAGGCATTGGAGGCGTGAGGAGAGGGCACAGAGTAGACTGTGGTGGGGAAAGAGGTTAAGGTTGTTGAGCAGCAGGAAAGGTGCTCCTAAAGGAAGTGGTCATGATTCTAGAGTGAGACCAGCTGGCATGGTTGGTTGGTTGGTTGGTTGGTTGGTTGCCTTTAGCCATGTTCAGATGCAGTACAGGCACAAATAAGGGGAAGTATATTTGATTCTGGTTGATGTTATGTCATGTGAGCCTGTGGATGAGCGAGGGATTCAAAGGATTTGAGGTATATGGGCGAGAGATGGTAGA
Source organism: Lynx rufus (assembly GCF_022079265.1). Lineage (NCBI taxonomy): Eukaryota > Metazoa > Chordata > Mammalia > Carnivora > Felidae > Lynx > Lynx rufus. Next base: position 9,644,164 of record NW_025814878.1, read on the forward strand.
CCACGGAATATAGGCTGAGCATGGCAGAAGTGGAGTGAGTGGGGAGTGAGCGACAATGAAAGGGTGTCTGGATCATTGGACCGTTCGGTCCTATTGGGGATGAAGAATTGGAATTAAGAGGAGGAGTGAGCTTGAAAGACCAGACATGGGCGCCTGGGTGGCTCAGTTGTTAAGCATCTGACTTCGTCTCGGGTCATGATCTCTGTTCATGAGTTTGGGTCCCATGTTGAGTGAGCTCGAGCCTTGCTTCAGGTGAGCTTGAGCCCCGCTTCGGGTGAGCCCTGCCTCTCGCTTTCCTTCTTTCTCTCTCTCTTTCCCTCTCTCTCTCTCTCTCTCTCTCTCTCTCTCTCTGCCCTCACTCACTTAGCCCTTCCCCTCAAAAAAAAAAAAAAAAAAAAAAAGACCAGACATGCTGTTTGGAGCAGAATGCTTGAAATTGAGAATATGCGGTTACAATTACTGATAATGACATGTCTAGAGCAGGACTCTCCAATAGAAATACAGTGCAAGCCGCATAACGGCATTCGAAGGTTTCTAGAGGTTTTGAAGATAAAAATAAACAAGTGGCATCAATTTTAATTTACTTTATGTAACCCAATATATCCAAAAATAGTATTTCAACAACTTATCAGTGTAAAAATTAGGGAGATGTTTTACTTTTTTGTATTAAGTATAAAACACAAAGTACAAAAAGCATTCAGTGTTATTGAAGCACATTTCAGGTGCTCAGTAACCATATGCGCTCCGTGGCTACTATGCCACCAGGAGCATATGACCGTGGGAGGGAGCGATGCAGGAAGGGTGGAACGCAAGATCGGTCGGGGAACTCGGGCTGGGGAATTGGAAGAGCCGCGTTCCACCACGGATCTGCACAAAACGTAACGCAGAGCTTTTTAGAGTCATTAACACTCTAACATACTTTCAACCTTTAGATTTAGTTTGTACAATTAAAATTTAACTTTACTGAGATGCGCCCCAGTTTTTCACAAAGCCGAAATTGTGTGTGTGTGTGTGTGTGTGTGTGTGTGTGTGTGTGTGAAAGAGAGAGAGAGAGAGAGAGAGAGACAGAGAGACAGAGAGACACCTTAAATGCTACATGTGTCTTCCTCTGCAAAGATTAAGAGAAAACACACTTCTTGTTTGTCTGGTAGCGTTTGCATTCTTTGTCCTAGTGCTTTGCGTAGCCTCTGTAGGAAGGCAGTCTTTAGTTTCAAGGTAAGAATTTCCTCGAAGAGAATGGAAGGCTCTGTGTATACAAATTTCCGACGTGTATTGTAATTAGGTTCTTCAACACCCACTGGTTGAGCCGGCAGGGAATAGTACTAATTAAAGGTCAAGTGTAGTAGCTCGTTGGACTAGAACTAAACACCCAGTTCCAGCTTTTGAGGTGTTTTGAAAACAGCAGCTTCTGCCCCCCTCGCTTCGCCGTGACTCACCCTTGTCCTCTTCCTCCTGGAGGTAGGTAGTAAATCGTAGTGGTTACCGTGTCGTCTTTGGAATTGGAAAAGCCTCGGTTGTAATTAGGTCTCAGCAAGGGTGTCTGCCTCTCGGCCTCAGCTTCTTGGTCTGTAAAATGCCTCCCGGGGTAACAGTGAGGTAAAGCGGAGGGCCTAGTGTGTAGAAAGTACCCAGTAAGGCCCTGGTCTCTCTCTGTTCCCGGTCTACCTTGTTACCGAACGTAGGTTTCTTCAACATACATCTGACCGTGTGAGTGTCACGTTGAGAAGCTGTGGCTTCCCCCTACCTGTAGACACTTTTGTGGCTCCTTTTCAGACACCAGTGGGCTCCTTTTCAGTCCTAATCTGCAACTTACTCCTTCCTCCCCTCAAGTTGCACCTTGGTGGTCAAACAGTACTCTGTACCTAGAGTGTTTGATTTGATGATCCCTCTGCCCTTTTGAGACCCAGTTCAAATATCACCTCTGTCAATATGTCCTACCCACCCTCACCTGAGATGCTCTGTCAATATGTCCTACCCACCCTCACCTGAGATGCTCCCTTCTCTTGGCACATAGCTCTGTTCTGAACTTAATCACATTATTCTGTTTCCCCAGCTCGACTGTGAATTCTGAGATCAGTGATTCACTGTTCTATCTCTAGCACCTAACATGCTATTTTTGTAAAGAATTATTAGTATTGATTGCCTATTAATAGGCTTGCCTTTACAAAACAAATATTTTATGCTGTAAATAAGGTGGGGGGGGGGTGCCTGGGTGGCTCAGTCGGTTGAGCGTCCAGCTTCGGCTCAGGTCACGATCTCACAGTTTGTGGGTTCGAGCCTCGCGTCGGGCTCTATGCTGACAGCTTAGAGCCTGGAGCCTGCTTCAAATTCTGTGTTTCCCTCTCTCTCTGCTCCTCCCCCGCTCATGCTCTGTCTCTCTCTCTCTCCTTCAAAAATAAATAAAAACATTAAAAAAATTTTTTTTTTAAATAAGGGGAGGGGATTATTTACATATGCAGTCTCTTTCTTTTGGAGCATGAACACGTGTCTCTCACATCCCTTACCCCCACTACCAGGCCCATCTCAACCTGAAAAGCCCTTTGCCATATAAGAAGCAGCTGGAATCTTTCCGAGAACCTTTCCTGACTCTTCATGTAGAATTAGGGGAGCTCCTAGTGTGTTTCCTCCGCAGCTTGTACTGTAGCTCTTTCATAGAACCTAGGGCCTGTTCCACTGAGTTATAATGGGCAGCTGAAAATGCCTGTCTCCTCCAGACCATTAGCACCTGATGGCAGGAACTCTGTCCTTTCATGGCCCTAACTCATTGTTGATCTCATTGAATAAATTTTGAGTAAAGGAATTTAGAAGTATAGATTGTTTTTAATGGTTCAAATGCTAATGAAGTAAACGAAAAGATCCCATCACTCTATTTTTCTTTTTTAGGTCCTTGTCATGTCACTAGCTTTCTAGTGTTGTAATCTTCCAGAAAGAAGGCCAGAGGTTGATTAAAGGAAAGGTGGGGGGAGCACTTGCATTGACTTTTTTTAACCTCGTTCTTTTTCTACACTTAGGCTAAGGTGTATTTGTTTTGCAAATGTTTTTACAGAAATATGCTTATTGCCTAGGAAGATACTGTATATATTTGAAAACATTAAAACAAAAACAAAAAAGCCTTGAACCTCTAATTCTTTTTCTTTTAGCTTGGGATGTGGTAATGTCAGCCAGACTTTTCAGAGCCCTGGCCGGATCTCACTGTATTTTATCAAAAGTGTATCAGTGCCAAAGACTTGCTCATCGAACGTTAAAACCGCTTAAGGAATTTGAGACTACAGTATGCAGCACCGTGACGAGAAGCCAGAACTTGGATTTATTCTTTCCTGAGACAGCAGCGGGTGATTTGAGTAAGTCCCAGGTCCTGGAAACAAGTCAGAAAATACCAAATACAAACATACTGTCTCCATTAAATGCTGCACATTGCCAGGGTGAAAAAGTGCACCTTCCGACCAGGAAATCGTTTAGTACTCACAGGAAAGTGACTCACAAACCAAATCTATTAGGTTCTAAGTGGTTTATAAAAATATTAGAGCGGCAGTACTCATCTATATCAACGGAAACGGTTGTTCCTAAACAAGACTTTCCGCAAATCAAGAGACCACTGAAAGCGTCGAGGACCAGGCAGCCATCCAGGACCAACCTTCCAGTTCTCTCTGTGAATGAGGTAAATGTGTGATGGTGCCTTGTGCGTACAATCCTTACTTGCACTGTAATCGAGTGCCCGCTGCGCCACAGCCTTGCTGTGAACGTAAGAGATCTGGCAGCAAGGGCTTTGAAGTCTGATAGTAAAACCTGTGACATCCAAAGGGAATCAGCATCTTAATTTTAGGAATCGATAATACATAGAAAGAGGGGCACCTGGGTGGCTCAGTTGGTTAAGCATCTGACTCTTGATTTTAGCTCAGGTCTTGATCTTGAGGTCATGAGTTCAAGCTCCACGTTGGCCTCCACGCTGGGTGTGAAGGCTACTTAAATGATAATAATACTACATATAAAGGCAAAAATAGGCAATTAAATATAAAAATATAATTTATGAAAAGATTAGTTATTGGCCTAAGGAAACTTTGAGAAAAAAGACTACTGTTAAGTCCAGTGTTGGAATGGTATTATAAAAAACACCCATTAAACAAAATCAAACTGTAGAAATTCTTCATCAAATTTAAAAACAAAAACAAAAAACGGGCGCCTGAGTAGCTCAGTCAGTTGAGCGCCCAGCTTCAGCTTAGGACATGATCTCACAGTTCGTGAGTTCGAGCCCCACATCAGGCTCGTGCTGTCAGTGTGGGGCTGGCTTCAGATCCTCTGTCCTCTCTCTGCCCCTCCTCCATTATGTATGTGCGTGGGCGTGCGCTCTCTCTCTCTCAAAGATAAACATTTAAAAATAATTTTTTAACATTTTCAGTAGCTATGCAGACAGGTAAGCATTCATTAGCCTGTGGTAACTGTATGGGATGGGGTAGTGAAATGACAGAAAATGGGTATAGTCAGAAAACAGCGAGAGGTTTCTGCTTTTCTGGCCTTTAAGGGTTGAAGAGGGTGTTTTTACTCACTGTTAGACGTTTGTGAGAATTTTTCAGATACAACTGCATTTCCCTTCTACATGATAAATACTATTTAAGGTTAAGATCAAGCCCTTTGCTAACTTTTATACCTTGTATAGTACCCAGAACTGTGTCTTATATGTAACAAATACTTATTAGAAAGAGAAGAGAGGCAAAGGGATCTTTCATGTCTATGGTCATCAACATTAAAAATGAGAATTGAGAATATTTAAAACAATCAGGCCTTCTGAATCTTTCAGAAAACAGGTTAGAATGTCAGTCTTAAAATCTTGATTCTGAGTAGACTCTGAGCATGTTTAATTTGGGGGGGGGGTTGTTGTTGTTTTTACTGCATAGTTCACTTCCTTCAAAAAGGTCGATAGACCTTCACTACTGATCCTCAGGTTATGACATTAGGATTGATTCATGATTTTTACTTTGGATTCTAGCTTTGTTTATTTCTACTTTACTTTTAGGTTTGTTTATTTTGAGAGAGAGCGTACAAGCGAACAGAGGAGGGGCAGAGAGAGAGAATCCCAAGCAGGCCGGCATGGAGCCTGACACGGGGCTTGAACCTACAAACCATGAGATTGTGACCTGAGCTGAAACCAAGCATCGGATGCTTAACCAACTGAGCCACCTAGGGGCCCCACAGGTCCTGATTTTTTAATTGTATTGTTTAGCTTTGTGATCATTTGGGAAATGCAGTATTTAAGTGACAGATGACATGAAGTGTAAAAACCTGAATTCACGGCAGATCCAAGAAAGAGGAAGATCTGGGGGTCTGGGTGGCTCAGTTGGTTAAGCGTCCGACTTCGGCTCAGGTGACAATCTCACAGTTTGTGAGTTCGAGCCCTGCGTCGGGCTCTGTGCCCACAGCTCGGAGCCTGGAGCCTGCTTCGGATTGTGTGTCTCCCTCTCTCTCTCTGCCCCTCCCCCATTCTCGCCCTGTCTGTCTCTCAGAAATAAATGAATGTTAAAAAAAAAAAATTAGAAAAAAAGAGGAAGATCTCCATTTTGTCTTTTGTAACACCTAGCAGCACAGAGAATAGTCTTTTTTTTTTTCTTTTTAGAGTGTGAGCAGGGCAGAGAGGCAGAGGGAGAGAATCGCAAGCAGGCTCAATGTTCAGTGCAGAACCCGACACAGGGTTTGATCCCACAACCCCAGGATCGTGACCTGAGCCAAAATCAAAAGTTGGATGTTCAACCAATTGAGCCACCCAGGTGCCCCAATAGTCAAGTTTCTTAACGAAGAGGATGATATGGTCAGAGGTGTCACTTTTTTTTTTTTTTTTTTTATAAGTTATTGGTTGTAAACTCTCAAAGAGACATTATTTCTTTGGGCTGTCCTTCAACTTGGAGGCAATTTTCTTGAATTCGTTTTTTTTTGTTTTTTTTTTGTTTTTTTTTTTTGAGGATATTTTTTCTGCTTCCAGGAAAGGATTTGAAGCAGATCTTCAAAATTTAATGTAGTTTTAAATGAGATAATGAAAGTATTACATTTGAAATGGAGCAAACAATTGACATGAACAGAGAAATAACTGTTACCTGGTGTGAATAATCTAGGTGAACATTTAGTTCTGAGAAGCCCAATGGTTAAAGAAGGGAATCCTCCTGGGTTATACTTTTTTTGTTCTTTAACGGGAAAAAAAAAAAACTTAAAAATGTTTTATGAGGGGGGCGCCTGGGTGGCGCAGTCGGTTAAGCGTCCGACTTCAGCCAGGTCACGATCTCGCGGTCCGGGAGTTCGAGCCCCGCGTCGGGCTCTGGGCTGATGGCTCAGAGCCTGGAGCCTGTTTCCGATTCTGTGTCTCCCTCTCTCTCTGCCCCTCGCCCGTTCATGCTCTGTCTCTCTCTGTCCCAAAAATAAATAAACGTTGAAAAAAAAAATTTAAAAAAAAAAAAAAGTTTTATGAGGAACTATGGTTTTCTATCACCAAATTTAAGGAGTCATATACGTGCTGGGTTCTTAGATACAAGATATTATGTAACATAATAGGCGTGACCTCAGATGCAGTTTTGCAAAAACAGAAGCAGCATGTGGTCTCTCTGAAGAGCACAGGGAAATAATAGAAAATCTTATGTTTCTAAAAGCATTTATTTTTTCTTTAGCATTTATTTTCTCTACACCCAATGTGGGGCTCAGCCTCATGACCCTGAGATCAAGAGTGTGTGCTCTTCCCAGTAAGCCAGCCAGGCCCCCCCTTGGAACATCATTTCTGATGATCTTACTCTTCATGGGCGAACGCAGTCTTGAAGTGTGGCTAGGTCCTATATCCCCAGGGCCGAAGACTGGCTTTTATCTGCCCCACATGGAGGGCCACCCCATTTCCACATGGGCATCCTGGGGCTGGGGAGTCCCTAGTGGTGGGATAGCCCTTTCTCCCCCTCTGGACACAGACAGGAAGGACTCTGCTTTGCACCAGAGAGCAGGTGTGCTTTGTCTCACTCCCCCACGTGCTCCTGACTCGCCCTCTTTCCTGTGCCACACAGCAAGCTCCCAGAATTGACTGAGTGAGGTTAGTCACTACCCGCTGTACTAGAATCAACTCTTTACCTAGTGTCATTTGCAGAGATCGTAACGTACTAAGATTTCAGCCCACTTGCCGTTGGCTCGTAGTTTATCTTGGCAGCAACGGTGTTCCTTGTTGGTGCATCTCATATCAGGAAGAGGATGCGAGAGGATGACAGCCACTGCTCTGATCAGCATGGAGGCGGGCACGTCCTTGTACTGCAGAGTTAACTAGTGGATTGTTATTAATCGATGGGTTTTTTTGTTGTTTTTTGGGGTTTTTTTTTAGCGAAATATAATAGAAAGCATCAGAATGCATTAATCGTGGTAGAAATGAATACTATTTCATGAAATTTTTGTGTCACGTATTGGTATATGTGCCCACGTGCATCTGTGTACTGTGTGTACAGAAGGCTTTTTCGCCGTGGGGTGGAGTCAAGAAACTTAAAAGCTAAAGCATTGTCCTGCTGACGTAAAACGTATCTGTGTTGTATAACTTTTATCTACGGTCTATACATAACAGGAAAACATGCATTTTTCTTTTCGTATTTAGAGGCAACATTACAGTAATGCATTACTCTTCTTCAGTACTAGAATGTGAATAAAAATAAGCTTTCTTTTTTAAGAAAAGTGTTCCATCAGAGCGTGTGATGCACTGAAGCAAGGATCGTATATAGATTTCTAGCCCCATCTGCTGGAACATGTTTTCTGTGGCCAGCAAAACAAAACACATATTGAAACACTGTGGCTTTCTTGGCTTTCGGTTTTAGGTTTTTGTTTTTTTTAACATTTTAAAATAGAAAGGCCTACATTTAAGTGTTAAATCGAGTAAGTGTTTGAGGTTGGTTTGGCACATCTACGTAAGAACAAGTTGTTGATCCCTGTCCTAAAGCCTGAAATTTGTGCTCTCACTATATATATGATTCATTATAAAAATCCAGAAAAAGACGTATGAAAACGGAAGCTTCTCACAACATAACAATATAATTAATATGGAAAAAACGGGACTACAACACACTCCGTGGGCCTCTTTCCCTTTACCAAATGGATTTCAGGGCAATCTTGAAACTTAAAGCAAAGGAAAAAAAAAGAAACTTAAAGCAAAGGATATAAACCTAAAAAAAGATTGATCCAGCAAATCAATCTGGAAAACTTTGTAAATCATTTATTAATGGAAGAAGCCATAACTTACAGAGAGAGTGAGTCCCAGAAGGCTTAAGGATACAGAAAGTAGTGTGGCAAGCCGTGTAAGTTTATGTGATGCTGGCCAGAACTTTGAGCCAAACTAAACAGGAGACAGGGAAAGAAGGAAAGGTGACAATCTTCAGAAAGTCTGCAAAAATCCTTGGAATGGCTAAGTAAAAACAGATTGTGTTTAAAAATTTATTTATAATTTTTTGGAACTCAGAATGTATTTTCTCATGGAAGTAGTGACTGAATGCACTTGAGTGCACGTTAGTATGTGTTTTTAGCACGGACCGGTCCGATAAGCAACGAATGATGGTGAGGCAGGCAGGGACCTAGCGGGTGGGAGGGGCTGCGTGGGCTGGAGAACTGGGACCACCTCCTCAGCTTTAGTGAATAATATATTCATTAGTTGAGTTATTTCTATTCCTAATTATATTCATTCCTAATTATATTCTATTCCTATTATATTCGATAGTTGATTATTGCCAGGTCTTCCACTTGGTCAGATCTTGGTGGAAATCTGGCTTTTGTGTGAAACCTCAATTTGTTGTTGAGGATGAATTCAAATTTTAAAAGCACTGTATGGTCAGGGTGCCTGGGAGACTCCGTTCAGTGTCTGACTTTGGGCTCATTTCATGACCTCATGGCTTGTGAGTTCGAGGCCTGCATCAGGCTCACTGCTGTCAGCACAGAGCCGTCTTCAGATCCTCTGTCCCCACCTCCATCCCCCCCGCAACGCTTTCTCTCAAGAATGAATAAACATTAAAAAAAAAAACACTATATGGGTCAACTTTAAAAAAATTTTTTTTTTAATGTTTATTCATTTTTGAGAGACAGTGTAAGTAGGGGAGGGTCAGAGAGAGAGGGAGACACAGAATCCAAAGCAGGCTCCAGGCTCCGAGCTGTCAGCACAGAGCCTAAGGCGGGGCTCGAACCCACAGACCGTGAGATCATGACCTGAGCCAAAGTCGGACGCTTAACTGACTGAGCCACCCAGGCGCCCCAAATATGGGTCAACTTTTGAGTTGGATAGGTCTCTGAGCTGCCAGTTTGCAATTCTGATTGTAGAACAGGTGGCTTCTGCCGTCTCCAGTACAGTTATGGGAAGATCCTCTACTGGAATAGTTCTTGGACTGAGGCCCCCTTATCTCCTCATCTTTTATCTTTTTTGTGCCTCCTCCTGCTCTTCTCGCTACAGCCCAGACAAAGTGTGTCAGCTGTAGTAGTCACACAAGTAATTCTGACATCCAACCTAATATCCTGTGATTTTGCTTAGTGAGTTTCAGTAAATTTGTTGGGTCTCCTGCCAAACACAGCCTGCCCACTGTGGCCTTACCTGGTTCCTGTTGGCAGGATTCCTTTCTTTCATGCAGCTGAATCTCATGTCCTCTCAGCTCTTTCTAACTCCATGAAGCCTTAAAAGAACAGATAGTGTTAGCATTTCTAAGCCTTACGCACATAACTGATTTCCTGTACTCCAGTAACTATCTGTACTCTAGCTGTGGATCCCTGTGATTTGTGTATCAGCGTGTGCTTACCTTCATAGTGACTCTGGGAACCCGCTGATCAGTTACCCATCTGTAAAAGGAGGGGTACATTTATCCTCACTTTCAACAATTTCTGCTTGTCTGACTTGCCTTTTTTTTTTTTTCTAATTGAGATAAAATCATTTTGCTGATGAGTGGACATTTGGTTGATTTTAGGTTTTTCAGCTTGTGTGTTCCTTCGGGGCCTCTGTTTATTCCTCTGCTGCTTAAAACAATTTTTTTTTAATGTTTATTCATTTTTGAGAAACAGACAGAGACAGAGCATGAGCCCGGGAAGGCAGAGAGAGAGGGAGACCCAGAATCCGAAGCAGGCTCCAGGCTCTGAGCTGTCAGTGCAGAACCTGACGTGGGGCTCGAACCCACGCACCGTGAGATCATGACCTGGGCTGAAGTCAGACACTCAACTGAGTGAGCCACCCAGGTGCCCCTACTGCTTTTTAAATCACACATTAGAGTGGCACCTGGGTGGCTCAGTCAGTTAAGAGTCCGACTTCAGCTCAGGTCATGATCTCACGGTGCGTGGGTTCGAGCCCCGCATCAGGCTCTGTGCTGACCGCTCAGAGCCAGGAGCCTGTTTCGGATTCTGTGTCTCCCTCTCTCTGCCCCTCCCCTGCTCACACTCTGTGTCTCTCCCTCTCAAAAATAAACATTAAAAAGAATTAAATCACACATTAGAATGGCATAACAGATTGAAGAAAAGGCAGGGCAGGCTTAAGCCGTTTCTTGAGTTTAGGGCCAGGAGTTAGGTAACAGAAGTGGGAGGAGGAAAGGAATTAATATACTACTTTTCTGAAATTTTGTACTAGGAGCATAACAGGAAGGGAGAGAGTTTAATGGTGACATGAGTAACTCCTAAGAGTAAATGCTGATTCGGTGACTCCTAAGCCTCTCTTAACCAGCAGTGGGTCAGACACCATACATATCAAATGGCCGTAGAATCACTCATGTTCTGATCAGAAATATAAAACTGTGAACATATGAAAATTCAGATGTAAATTACTTGATACACTGGTTCACCTCCCGTAAATTTTGATGGTTTAAACATACCCGTACACACGGTAAAAATAACTATAATCTGTGATTCACCATTTGTTTGTGCTAGCCATGGTTCTGAGCACTTGACATTCATCAGCTTGTCTAAACGTCACAGCAGTCCTCTAAGACATTTTGTCATTCTCATTTTCTTTTAACTTTTTTTTAATGTTTATTCATTTTTGAGAGACAGATGAGACAGAGCGTGTGTGGGGGAGGGGCAGAGAGGGAGACACAGAATCCAAAGCAGGCTCCAGGCCCTGAGCTGTCAGCACAGAGCCCGATGTGGGGCTTGAACTCACGGACTGTGAGATCATGACCTGAGCTGAAGTCGGATGCTTAACCTACTGAGCCACTCAGGCACACCTGTCATTCTGATTTAAAAAAAAAAAAGAAAAAAAGTTATTCAAATTCTGTGAACTCTTTAAGGCCTGTGTCAATAGCTTTTGAACTTTATTGACTTCATCCCCTAGTGAGGAATGTATTTTACCTAACACATACATAGATGTAAATGACAGAAAACTCGATAAAGTAACATTTACCCTACTATGAATGACGCACTGTAATGTTTTCTATTTTATTGAATTTAATTTTTTTAATTTTTTTTTTAGCATTTATTTATTTTTGAGACAGAGAGAGACAGAGCATGAACAGGGGAGGGGCAGAGAGAGAGGGAGACACAGAATCTGAGACGGGCTCTAGGCTCTGAGCTGTCAGCACAGAGCCTGATGCGGGCCTCGAACTCACGGACTATGAGATCATGACCTGAGCCGAAGTTGGACACTTAACCGACTGAGCCACCCAGGTGCCCCTTTAATTTCTTTTTTTTTTAAGCTGGTTTGGGCCAACCAGATCGGTAGCAGGATTCATGGATGGTTGTGGCTTACAGTTTGACAAAAGTGCTGTGCCATACTGCTCCCTGTGTGTGCACTGTGCAGACATAGGCAACTCAGATACACAGAATTTTTGTTTAATACTAACCAGAGTAAAAAGTGCTGTACTTCATTTATAGATTTAAAGTAATCTCTGGGGGAGCCTGGGTGGCTCAGTGGGTTAAGTGTCTGACTCTTGGTTTCAGCTCAGGCCATGATCTTGTGGTTCCTAAGTTCAAGCCCTGCATGGGGCTCCAAGCTGACAACGCAGAGCCTGCTTGGGATTCTCTCTCTCACCTTCTTTCTCTGCCCCTCCCCTGCTTGTGCTCTCGCTTGCTCTCTCAAAATAAATAAAAACTTAAAAAAAAAAAAAACAGTAATCTCTGCTGTAAAGGTTAGCAGCAATTTATCAAATGACCTTAAAATAATAATGTTTGTGAAAAAGTCACAGCAACTCAGGTTTGGAGAGACTGTAAATATCACGGCACCCAGCCTATATGGTGCCTTAATCCTCTCTGTAACTTTGTTTTAGTTTGTGTTTGCAACACTACCACCAGGGAGGGGGCAGTTCTGTTTTCTGGAGAGCCCACTCCACCTTTTTGGTGGCTGGCGGAAGAAAGTCCTTTCACGGATTGGGCTGAACTCCATCTCCCTTTAGCTTTTTTTTCTTCACTCTCACCGTATGCCTTGTATGAACCTTTGAGACATTTGACAAAAACTCTCGAGTGCTTGCTTTTGCAAAATGGAGTCCCCGAAGGCAATAGCCATCACAGACACTTCAACCTCTTGGTAACCCATGTCGTGCCGATCTTGCCGAAACAGGACCTGATGCACTGCACAGCGTTTGCAACTGCAGACGAGTATCATCTTGGATCTCTCTCTCAAGATCTGGTCTCCCACGGATATGTTGAAGTAACAAGCTTGCCTAGAGGTACATCTTGAACCTGGGCCAAATATGTTAAAATGTATCAGAAAATAGTTTTCCTGTGATACATCGTAAATATTCATTTGTTTACGCTCCATTTTCTATTTAAAGGATCTATCACAAAAAAATGATGTTGAATCTCTTTATACAAATGACAAAGATAAGAAACTAAAATGTATTTACAGAGAACTTTTAGTTCTCAGAGTAAAATCAGTGTGATTTTTTAAGATTTACTTATAGGATCACTGTGACTTGGGATAATCAAAGGCCATGCACTTCATTTCTGTCTCATAAAAAAGTTGTTTTATTCTTACAGAAAGGCCATACAATTGATAGAAATGTTAGGGAGAGCCTTTAAAGAAAAATTTACCAGTATAATTCAGTACTTTTAAACTAACAAAATTAGCTAAAAGAGGAATACAAATCATATTAAAAAAGAGAATCAAAATAAACTTAACAGGATTTTAGGATAGTATCCCGAAAGATTCTTGAAAAAAAAATAGCCTGTTTTATAGTAAAAAATAAGTAACTTAAAACACTCTGATGGAAGTTCATAAATTTACCACAAAGAAGCAATAATAGGTTGAAAACCTCCCTGCTACATAGAAGATTCTTCAAAGAGTCATTGACCCCATAAGAAACACTTGAAATGCCACCGTGCTCTTCTTTGGTGATCGGAACAGACTCTTTGTGCTGTTTGATGGCAGAAACAAACATAATTGGGGAAAACAGAGCTCTGTCCGGAGCCCCGAAGATAAAAAATTTTCCAGGTGTATCCTTGGCTGATCCCAAAAGCTGTCAGCAGGGTGACCTGTGCATTGCACTCTGGGGGACTTCTTGTCCCAGTCCTGTGCCCTGGGTCTTTTCCATTGCATTTATGTTGCTCTTGGCTACGTAGGTGAACTTTGCCCTCTGGAGGATATAGTGCTTAGGGATGTTAGAGCTGACCCAAAAAAGGTAGTTTGGATTTGGTCTTTAATCCGAACACCCCGTTCCCCAACCTCTACCAGGAGCTCTGAAGCTTTGTGGGTCCTAATTTTAAGTTAAGAAATTATATATAACTTTTTACATATTAGGAGTATACTTATTGATACATTAAAACATGTTTATAATTTATGTTATAGAATATTTGTATACTTACAAATATTAAGTGTACTAATATATACTTATTGATAACATGTGTATTAACATATTTAATAATATGCACAAGGTTAAAATACTTAGCTATAGGTGGCTACAGTGGTCATTCTCATGGTTAACTCTGAACCCACATTTTGAAACGGTCATTATCTTTCTGTCTATACGTTTTCTGTTGTCCCACATTTCACATGATTTAAATCCATCAAAATGAGTACTTTGAGAATATTAAAATTATATTAATAACATCATATTTAAAGGAAGAGAATTTTGTAAACAATGTAATTCCTGAAACTTGGTTGTATTGAAACTAAGACTTCAATAATTATTAACTGGACTAATGATTACTGAGTGAAAATGGTTGTCAGTGAGTGGTTTTAAATAGTACTAATAATAGTGCCTCAGGTGTTTTGTAAAAGTAATTTTTTATGGTCTTTTCCTTTTCACATATTAAATATTTTCAGAAACCTAAAAAAGATGGGCAGAATGTTATAGCATACTCAATGGCTTACGAAGGAATGATCATACGTACTTCATTAAAAGTTTCTAGGTGACTCATAAACCTTGGGTCACTTTATGGTGGTAGCTTTTCACTCATTTATTTTATATCACAGATGCAGCAAATATTTTGGTGATGGGCGTGGAACATTCTGCGAAAGAAGGTGATCCTGGAACAATATTCTTCTTCAGGTAAGACAAGAGAGCAGCTCTACTGGGAGATGGGCTTGTGGTCAGACACTGGTCTTTAAACTTAAGGGTGTACCTCCTCCCTTAATAGTAAATGTGTTCAAAATTTACCTGTGATTTAAACTTCTCCTTTAATTGTTATTTCATCTAGGAGACTTTGTCAGCTTTAGGAATTTTCTGGTGAAGTCTCTTATGAAACAGTTTTTTCATGGCTTGCCTTTATCTGTAAATCTGGATTTTTGTTCACTAAGAATACATAAAAGTACCTTGCCTTCCATTCATCTTCAGTGCCCCTTATCAGACTCATGCTACTACTCTGCTGTCTTTTCTTCTTTTTTCCTCCTTCTGTCGCTCTTTGGTTAAAGTTTTAGACCACCTTATCTCTCCAGAGACTTTAGCCTGGGACCCTGACTCACGTATAGTTATTCATTTTATTTAAAGGTTTTTTTTTCTTTTTTTTAATATTTATTTATTTTTGAGACGGAGAGTGTGAGCGGGGGAGGGGCAGAGAGAGAGAGAGGGAGACACAGAATCCGAAGCAGGCTCCAGGCTCTGAGCTGTCAGCACAGAGCCTGACGTGGGGCTCAAACTCATGGACCATGAGATTATGACCTGAGCTGAAGTCGGACACTCAACCGACTGAGCCACCCAGGCGCCGCTTAAAGGTTGTTTTAATACCAAATTGTCCAGAGTTGCTGAGTGAGAATGGTTATGATAATAGGAACCACTGAAAATAATTTCATATTATCCCCACAGCTCTTAAAGAAGGTCTGTTATTCTCATTTTGCAGCTGAGGAAACTGAGGGTGAGAGGCATTAAGGGAATTACCCACAGTCATGGGACTGTTCTGTGTAGAACAGAAACACAAGGAACATCGATAAGAACCCAAACTTTGATGAAATGTCTGTGATACCAGTGTTCGTAGTTGATAACTGGAGCTCCAGCTTGGTTCCTGTCAATGCCTTACCTTCCTTTTTTTTTTTTTTTTAATTTTTATTTTTGAGAGAGAGAGAGCATGTGAGCAGGGAGGAGCAGAGAGAGAGGGAGACACAGAATCCGAAGCAGGCTCCAGGCTCCGAGCTGTCAGCACAGAGCCCAATGTGGGGCTCAAACCCATGAACTGTGAGATCACGACCTGACCCGAAGTCAGACATTTAACCGACCGAGCCACCCAGGCGCCCCTTTACCTTCCTTTTTTATGTATGTTTAAGTAATCTCTACACCCATCATTCAGCTTGAACTTAACTCCGAGATCAAGAGTTGTGCATTCTACTGACTGAGCCAGCCAGGTGGCTGAACCTTACCTTCCTTTATTAAGTAACTTAGGAGATAATCAAGAGTTCAACATTTGGTCCAAGTAGAATAACATCCCCTTTGACTCAGGTGAGGAATTTGGTTGTCTGAGGGCCTCTAGATCGGCACCATCCAGTGGAAATACAATGCAAGCCACAAATGCAAGCCTCGTATGTAATGATACATTTTCTAGTAGCCACATGTTTAAAAGTTGAAAAAAAAAAGATTTACTTTTGAACACCAGTGACAATATATATTGCGCAAAATTAATGTTAATAACGTATTTTATTTAACCCAGCATGTCTACAATGCTGTCATTTCCGCATGTCATCAGTCAGTAATTAATGAGATTTTTACACTCTTCATACTAAGCCTTTGAAACCCAGTGTGTGTTGTACATTTCCAGCATCTCTCAGCGTGGACCGGGCACATTTCAAGTGCTCAGTAGCTCGCATGGCCTGAGACCGCACCGCACAGCACAGCTCCAAAAGAGGGGCGCTCTTCCCAGCCCCTCTCATCTGCCTGGAGGGGCTGCTCTGAACTGCTAATGCTCTGGCTGTGGCTTAAGGGGCAATCGCATCCACCTTCTGTCCCCTCCACCGGCTGGTGGCCGCAGCTTGCTGCCCGGCCCCCTGCCTGCCATCTCACCCCACCGCCAGTCTGTGGGCAGGATCGTTTTTTCTCATCACTACACTCTTCTGCCAGAAACTCTGCGGAGCTTGACCAGACTCCCGTCATGGCACAGGATTGGCTCCTCCCTGCCTCTCCGACCTGATTGCCCAGTACTTGCCCACGTCCACAACCGCATTGCAGACAGCTAGCTGTTTGTTCTGAGATGTTGCCCTGCTCCCTCTCGCCTTCTCCCTGAGCCCAGGACGTTCCCTCGGCCGTATCGCCGCCTCTCGTGTGCTCCTTCGGCTAGCCCTGCTCGTCCGTGGGAACTGTGCCCTCCCGTGTACGTCTCAGGGCATACCTGAGGGCGTACCTCTCAGGGCACTCACCACGTGGTACTGCAGCTGGAGGCCTGTCGGTCGGTCTTTTCTAAGTTGGGAGCTCCGTGAGGGTAGGAACCAGACCATACTCATCTTTGTATCCCAGATGCTAAGCCCAGACCCACACATAGGCTAAGCACTTCGCTTAAGAAACCCTTGAAGAATGAGGGGTGCCTGGGTGGCTCAGTCGGCTGGGTGATTTCGGCTCAGGGCATGATCTCACAGTTCGTGGGATCAAGCCCCACATCGGGCTCTGGGCTGACGGCACGGAGCCTGCTTGGGATTCTCTCTTTCCTCTCTCTCTGCCCCTCTCCTGCTCATGCACACACATGCACGCTCTTTCAAAATAAACGAAAGAATATTTTCTTAAATTAAAAAAAAAAAAAATGTTTGAAGAATGGTAGGAAGCCACCATATTTTTACCTGCCTTTCAATTCCACCTTTCCTTCCTCCAGGAAGAAAAGAGCCATACCTTTCTCTCTCTCTCTCTTGCTCTCACTCTCGCTCTCTTTTTAGTTACTACCAAAAATAGCTCAGTGTGTCAGACTTCAGGAATCGAAACAAGTTAGACCTTAAATTCTTTCAAAGCCAGAACTAGGTCCAGAGGCCTCCTGTGGCTTCACTGTTGTCCAAGCGCTGTAAGGATGGGTGGCATTATTCTGTGGGCGCTCTTAGCCATCTTTGGCTTTAATTTGTATCAGTCTCTTCATTCCACAACTATTAAAAGCATGATCCTTTATTCTTTTCCTATAGCAGAATCTGCCTAATGAGAGCTAAGACGGGTCTCAAAAATTTCCTTATTCTGATTTCTGTACATCAGAATTGAACCAGGTATGAAACAGTTCAGATCCATGAAATTATATAGTATTACAATAAGAGTTATTTATTCTGCAAACCATGTGAGAAATCCTGAATTTGGGGGAGCTCAGGTTGTATCAAAAGCTCAGTAATAGCTCTTTTGTTTTAGCAAATCATCTAGGGACCATAATGTCAAATAAGTAATCACATTTGTAAAAATTGCCTTTGGGATATATTCTAGAAGCTACCTAAGCATGGCTTCTTGTATGGCCTTAATGTATTCCACTGTTAACTTAATTGATTCTTTTATTCTTTTAAATCAGAGAAGGAGCTGCTGTGTTCTGGAATGTGAAAGACAAAACTGTAAGTATATATAAAGTATAAAAGTGTAAAAGTGTTTCTGAGAAAAAAATTGTTAATTAGCACTCAGTAATCTGAGCCACTGGAAGATAAATTAACAGGAAATCCACAGCTTACTTGCTCTGCATTATGTGATTGATCCTAGCACGTTTGTCTTCTAAAATGATTATATTTTGGCTTATAAGTTTCCTCCATTTTCCATCCTCTGGGCTTATTGTAATTTGTGAAGAATTAGAACAGCCTAGCTACAACGCAGACAGAAAGAAGTTAGTTACACTTTGTACATGATAATCTACAAAGTGAATCACAGTTCACTGGCATTTGACTGCACTAAGGTCTTACTTCAGATCAAGTTTTCTAGAACTTTCTCACAGGAAACAATTTCTTCATTATCTCGATCACAGTCTGTTTACTATAACTTTCTTAGAGGTAGTTTGATAATACAGATCAAAGCTTCATATTTAACTCAACAAAGTTTTACATTTAGAATGTTATCCAGAGGAAGTAATTGCAGTTACGCATGATAAGTGATGTACAGAAATGTTCATCGGCGTACCGTTTACAGTAGCAAAATGAGAAATAACCGAACTACGTAATGGTAGGAAGTTTGTCAGATACCTCCCTAGGTGATACCGCAGTTCTTAAAAATTATGTAGAAAAATATCTGTTCCTAGGAAATTGCCTAATTAAATTTAAGAAGCAGATTATAAAATATCACCATTATAATATCAGGGCTAGTTAAAAAAATATGCCTCATAAAATCCCACTTTTACTAAAAGGAAATACACCCCCACTACACACACACACACACACACACACACACACGGCGGTGGTAAGGTGGGGTTTCCTGAAGAAAAGGAAATATAAATGACTAATAAATATAAGAAAAATTGGCTGTTTGAAGTGGCAGAAATGTAAAAGGCTGGTAATACCCAGTATTTTTTAAGAATGCTCTGCTGAGGACACCTGGGTGGCTCAGTCGGTTAAGTATCCGACTCTTGATCTCAGCTCAGGTCTTGACCTCCGGATCATGAGTTTAAGTCCCACTTTGGGCTCTGTGCTGGGCGTGAAGCTTACTTCAAAAAAAAATGTTTTCTTAAATGTTTAGATTCTAAAATTGGAAAAACCGTTTTAGAGAGCAGTTTAGCAACATTTATCAAAATAGTAAGTGTGCACGTCTTTTGATCTAGCAATTCCTGAGGACATACCCCCATCAGACCACAAAGATACATAAGGATGGTGCATTTGCAACCTTGTAATAGTGTCTCAAGAGTAGGAATAATCTGTGGACGGACATTGAGGAAGGTTAAATAAATTGCGGTTTCTGCATTAAGGAGAGTAGCATTGAACATGTTTACATGCATAGTATGATCTAATTTTATATTAAAAAAAACACGTATTTTTAAAAGTCTGGAAAGATATGCAGCAAATTAGGGTTTTCTTTGGGGATTAAGAATTCAGGAGAGCAGAGAGAGATTATTACTTTATACCTTTATGTTGTTTACATTTTTATAACTATGGGACTTATACATTTTTAAAAAGATTTCACAGATACAAACCATAAAACTCGTGATTTTCTTTGGGTT
Organism: Lynx rufus; assembly: GCF_022079265.1. Lineage (NCBI taxonomy): Eukaryota > Metazoa > Chordata > Mammalia > Carnivora > Felidae > Lynx > Lynx rufus. Next base: position 9,663,628 of record NW_025814878.1, read on the forward strand.
GTGGAACGTGATAATTTTAATTTTATTTATGCTAATGTGTTTTCTAAATGTGAAAACATAATATATTATTCCGATGAGTTTAATATCACAACAAATTTGCCTTTTCCTTAAAAACTAATCAGAAGAGCTTTGCACAGTGGCAGTGAGTGGCCAGTGAGGTTTATCCGAGGCATGATTATTGCTAATTAAAAACTAAACAGAAGAAATGTCACCAAACGTAATGACAAATGTTATAACCCTTAACACTATGACATAGTTCTGTACGGAGAGGATCAGGTATAATTTCAGGTTACTTACTTTTCATTTTCTTCTAGATGAAGCATGTGATGCAAGTCTTAGAAAAACATGAAATCCAGCCCTATGAAATCGCACTGGTGCACTGGGAGAATGAAGAGCTTAACTACATCAAAACAGAGTGAGCAGCATTTTATCACGTTTACAAAAAGGGCACTTGGAATTACTAGACTGGAAGCAGTGGAGACAATAAACAACTTACACATTTGGAGACTCATTTTAAGAAAAAAGTTACTGGTACAGATACAAAGCCTAAACGATATAATAAATATTCGTAGGTAAACATAATTTTTTTAACTTGTCAGGCTACACGTAGTAGAGGGGCGTCAGGGTGGCCCAGTTGGTTAAGCGTCCGACTTCAGCTCAGGTCATGATCTCACGGTTCGTGGGTTCGAGCCCTGTGTCCGGCTTTGTGCTGTCAGCTCGGAGCCTGGAGCCTGCTTCGGATTCTGTGCCTTCTTCTCTCTCTGCTCCTCCCCTGCTTGTGCTCTGTGTCTCTGTCTCTCAAAAATAAATATTAAAAAAAAAACAAACAAAAACAAGTGGATAGCATAACCTTCCTCAGAAGTACTATGCCTTCATCAGCATGAACCTATCAGGTTATTACAGTAAAGGTCCTCATGAGTAAGTCCATTTTCTTCCCTGTTGGTTTTGAGTTTGGACGAGGGTGTGAATTAAGAGAATTACTTATAGAAATGGGGGTGTCTGCAGGAAGTGGGGGCCTGACAGCATCCTCAGAGAAGATGGGTGGGTAGGCAACATACCAGCTGATTGTCCTGTCTCAGCAAGCAGGGAAAGATGAAAAGATGTCAGAACAGAGAGAAAAGGCTGTGTGAACAAGATTGAAAGGCCTGGAGTTACCTGTCTAGTGGAATATGGAGAAAGAATCCTGTGTATCAGAGGAAGCGATGAAAGCAGAGCTTTAGGAAAATTGGAAGAGACAGTAGCAAGCCTTAGAAAGACCAGATGGGATCAGATAATAGCCAGCAAAGGTGAACTACTTGCCCTGTGCCCAACACTGTTCTAAGTGCTTTCCACGCATCCTTTCATGTATCCTGACAAAAACCCTCCAAATGACGTTAACTAGTTTTCGGGACGAGGTTCAGACATGTTTTGTCCTGCCCAAGGGCACCGGACCAGTGAGTGAGGGCCTGGGCCCAGAGTGGATGCACTTGAAAGTGAGGACGTGATCCTGAGAGACACAACAGACGAAGAACTAATAGAATTTTATTAATTTTATTTTTATTTATTTTAATTTTTTTAACCTTTATTGATTTTTTTGAGACAGAGAGCATGAACGGGGGAGGTTCAGAGAGAGATGGAGACACAGAATCTGAAATAGGCTTCAGACTCTGAGCTGTCAGCACAGAGCCCGACGTGGGGCTTGAACTCACCGACTGTGAGATCATGACCTGAGCTGAAGTCGGACACACAACCGACTGAGCCACCCAGGCGCCCCAGAATTTTATTAATTTGAGGGGTGCCTGGGTGACTCAGTCAGTTGCGTGTCTGACTTCGGCTCAGGTCATGATCTCAGGGTTCAAGAGTTCAGGCCCCACTTCGGGCCATCAGGCTCTGTGCTGACGGCTCAGACCCTGGAGCCTGCTTTGAATTCCATGTCTCCCTCTCTCTGCCCCTCCCCAACTTGCGCACGTGCGCGTGTGTGCACTCATGTGCTCTCTCTCTGAAATAAACATTAAAAAAATTTTTTTTAAAGAATTGTATTAATTTTTATTATTAAGCACTTGGTCTTGTGGTTATGGTTCCCATGAACTTCCCTTCTGTGCTCTACTTCCCTATCAAACCGTTCCTTACTAGGCACCGACAGACATGTGTGCCCCTGTGCGCGCACACGCACACGTGTGCACAGGTATTACCTTACGGTCTGTGGAGGAGTGAAATCCCCAACTGGGATCTCTTTGGATCCCAGATTCCGTAATTGGGTTTTGTCAATTAGTTGTTTCGTGAGTCCTGCCAGTGATTCCAGCTCTTGGCTGCCTTGTGCGGTGCTGTGACATTGGCCAAGCTCCTTCATTAAAGCATCCTGTCGACTCTGCTTTCTTGTCTTTTCTTTCTCCCTCGACCTGAGCTTGTCAGCAGATTCTGCCTCGCTGCCCTCCCGTCAGGACTCCTTGTCCACCGCTTTGTCCGTCTCGTGCCTCCCATCCTCTGTGATGGTTTACCCTCTTCTTTTCCTGTTTGCTTGTGACACGTATGTTCCCAAATTGACACCCTTTTGTCACTGCCCAGCCCCCCCAAAGTCCTCACATGTAACCTCAGTTTTTCACCGCTTCCCCATCTCCCTCGCCCTTCCCACCATGTCAGTGTGATTTTAGATCACGGTCTGTGTGTATGAGCAGCCTTTTATCAGTTAGCAATTTATTGTGATCATTGTATTCCCTTTCTACGAAATATCAAAACATTCTTGCTGATTTTTGCTCTGTGGACTTCATATAAATGAACCGTTCTCCTATTGAACGTTTATTTTTTTTCCTAGTTTTTTTACTGTTAAACATTTAACCATAAAAGTTTTTCGTACACAGATCTTCCTTTGCATTTTTTATTTTTTCCTTAGGATAAATTCCTAGAAGTGGAATTACTTGGATCAAAGGATATAAGAATATTTATAAGACTCTTGGTATAAATTGCCAAAATGACTTCTAGAAAGAGTGTAAAGTGACTTTTTCAAAATAAAAAAATTGAAGAAGAAAGAATGCAAAAAATTAAAGTGCTTTTTAAGATTTATACCTTTTTTTTTTTAATTTTCTTTTCACAGGGGACAGTCAAAACTTCATAGAGGGGAAATCAGGTTAAATTCGGAGCTAGATTTAGATGACGCCATTCTAGAGAAATTTGCTTTCTCAAATGCCCTTTGTCTTTCAGGTAAGTTATTGCTACTTATCCGAGAATATGTTGCATAGTTTTCATTTCATCAAAGGAAGCTTAACCATTTAGTAAGGAGTTAGGCATGTTTCACAGAACACTCGGCAAAGGTTTAGCATTTCTTTTCCTTCCAAGAGAAAAGAACGTATAGTACACAGGGAACAGAGTATCTGCTGAAGCTACTCATTCTTTATTAATTCTTTCAATAAAGCTTGCCCTCTCCAAAAATATTTTTTGTAGTATTGTTTTTCCCTTTGTGTCCCTCTCTTCTTCTATGTGGTCGTTACTCTCAGGTTGTCTATAATCCGGGCAGAGAAAGCCCGCTGTGACTGGGCGGAGGCCTCTGTAGAAAAGTGCACCCAGTTCCTCACGGGAGTGGGACAGAGAGCCACAGTGGCTCTCAGTTTTTTCTGGGAGATCCATGCACCTGAATAAAACTAGAAGTTCTCTGAGAGATTTGTAGCCATGCCTGGCATGGCCTGTCCACCGCTGTGGCTGGCTTGGCCTGTCCACCGCTCCCGGAGTCTTCGGGGATTCGTGAGCTTTACACACTGCCCCGAGAAGAGTAGGGGGCCCGCAGGATGGCCAGGAAGGCCTGGGTCCTGCCCCGTCTGCGCAGCCACACTTCCCTTCAGGGTGGACCTCATAGTCCTGGGTTTCTGAGATCCAGTGTTAGAAAGTCAGGAATTCTACCAGGTGTCACTTTGGTCTGCCAACATGGCAGAGTGCTCAGTGCTCCCCTGTATGTTGGTAACTATTCTTAAGTTTCAGTGTCACACTGTTAACACATGTGCTTCTTAAACTGGGCTGCAATGGCGGTAGAGGTCCTGTGCAATTCATTATGCGTTTTGTAGAAACAGGAGTATGATGATAAAAAAAAGTTTCATTGTTGTTTTTCTCCCCCAGTGAAACTGGCTATTTGGGAGGCATCACTGGACAAATTTGTTGAGTCTATTCAGTCAATTCCAGAGGTAATTATACCAATGTTATGATTGTTTTCAAGGATTGATTTCTGTTTGGGAAAAATACAAATTTCCCACCCAACAATATATTTAGGAGTATAATAAAGTAGTAACAAACACTGGAAAACCTACACTGAATTTAAGCAAAAACAGAACACTCGTTACATATAAAAAAATTTTATGCTGTTTTTTTTGTTTTTTGTTTTTTGTTTTTGTTTTTACTTTTTAAAACTTAAAAGTCTAATTACTTTCTTCTGATGGTGTAGTAATTTTAATGTAACTGTATTTTTTGAGAAGTGAGCTCTGTCCCCTCTAAGGAATAGGATTATGACCAGTTTTCTTGATTGAATAGTGTTTTGCTGAATTATGAGACAAATAGTGGCTTGAAAAATACGTGTAAAGTTATATCAAAATACACTAACACTCATGTTTACTGTGATTTTGTTTTTTACTTGAATGAATAATTGAATTATTCTTGGGGAAAGAGGCCCTGCTTTCCAGTAAGAGGTTAGGAATGTAGATCCTACAGGTGGGACAAGGGAATGTAAAATTTCTACTTAATAAGATTTTGAAATTTCAAAGAGAAATGACTGAGAGAGTGGCATCCAAGACAGTCCTTTACGTGGAGTCAGTGACTGCTTTAGAATGTGTTGTTTGGTCCTATGACTTGTTGGAGAGATATACATGTATGTACGTATGTATTTTTTTCCCTCCCAAATAGGCTTTAAAAGCTGGGAAGAAAGTGAAACTATCTCATCAAGAAGTTATGCAGAAAATGGGTGAACTCTTTGCCCTGAGGTAGAATTTTCTCTGTAAATAAAGTAATTTATATATTTAACAGTCTGAAGGAAACACTCCTGTAATTGTAGAATAAAAAGCAACCACGTACCCTTATGGGAATTGCAGCTATATTTATCTCCTGGATAAATAAGCAGGCAGAACCTTCCCGGTCAGGAGCCCTGGGGCTACATTAGGGACCGCACTGCATGAGGTTCTGCATGTGCACAGAGACCCTGATCCATCCACAGTCAACCTACGTACGGGGCACAGGAGATGTTCTCTGTAGGGAGAAAGGTATATTCTAGAATTTGGGTGACAGGAATTCTCAGGAAAACCATCTTATTGCATCTAGAGAGCATAACGCTAAGCAAAATAAAGCTAGTCAGGGAAAGACAAATACCGTATGATTTCACTCATTTGTGGAATTTAGGAAACAAAACAAATGAACAGAGGACAGAAAGACACAAACCAAAAAACAGACTCTTAACTGTAGAGAACAGATGGTTGCCAGAGAGGAGCTGGGTGAGGGGATTGAGAGTACACTTACGATGAGCGCAGAGTAACGTATAGAATTGTTGAGTCACCGTATTGTACACCTAATATAACATTACAAATTACGTTGGAATTAAAATATATTTATTTTATAAATATTATAAATACTATTTTAAATAATATATTTTACTTTAATTCCTATGTATGCGGGAAACAGAGACAAGTGCTGCCAGTTAAACTATGAAAGGATGCTTTTTTATCACAGAATTAACATTTACACTGAAATGACTTTTAGCCTTATTTGGGTGTAGATTCCGTCACATTCCCTCTTGGGCGTACATAAAAAGGAAGCATACGGGAAATTAAAGCAATGGCCACTAAGTCACAACTGCCACCCGTAAGACATCATTTTTTAAAGATGCCTTCCGTTTTCAGAGATGGGAAAGAACTGGATCTTAAAATTGGCGAAATACATCAATGCATCATTTTAAATAAGTTTCTGGAAAGGTTTCCCGTTTATTTCATCTTTGTAATTCTCCCAGGATTCATGGAACGAAACACCCTGAATCCTGGCCTTATTCTCACCAGGCAGTGGTGTTTTGTCCCTCGGAGTATATGGCGTGAGCTACTCGAGGTCGTTGTACGTAGTTTGAGAGCTGTTTTCCACATTCTCCGTAGAGATTGGCTTGGAGAGAAGTGCTCCAGGATTTCATCGCCTATGCATTTCTCATAGCTCAGGGGCCCTTATTCCGGAAGCCAGCAAAATAAAAGCCCACTCATCGGGAGCATCCGGGCAACACATGTGAATGAAGCCTTGAGTTTTCCAAGAAGTGGGGTAGAGAGATTCTTCTATCCTCTTCTCTGGTAACACAAGCAGAATTTGATACGGCAGATCATAATAGTATCAAAACTCAGAAGTTAGAGTTAAATATATTTAGGTTTGTGAGCAGTTTCTATAGAGTCCTCCTGTCCTTATCCTAAGTTTTCTTCTCTTTATAATAAAAGTGCTTGTGTATTAGTAAAAGGAACATGGTAAATCTCTGATAGATACATGGCAAGTTACATTGGGTGAAAACTTAAATCCAAATTACGTATAGTATTATCCAGTTTGTAAAACAAACAAAAATAAATATTCATCTTTATCTTGATATGTGTCGTGCTACAAATATATGTTTATATGTGCACACGCACACATGAATGCATACACAGGAAAGGTCTGGAAGGACACAGCAAAGCATTCGCAGGGCCTAAAGGATTTGAGTTGTGTTTTAGGGTAAGAGGGCTGACTACTGTTTTCTGAGTTCTTCTCTAGGGCTTTTCTTTTTTATAGTGAATAACCATTTATGTGTTATTTCTATGCCTTAAATTTTCATTTAAAAGTAAGCTTAGGGCTCCTATGCAAAAAGGTAGATATTGAAGGATGTGTGTGTGTATACTTATCCAGTGTTTGCACAAACACTGGAAGAATAAAGCTAACATTGGTTACCCGTTATGGGTGGGAGAAAAGGAAAGAGGGATAAGAATAGGAGTGAGATTTGTCAGTGTACCTTTTCTGTCATTTTTAAGCCACATGATTACCTAGCCACAAAAAAAAAAAAGTGTGTATATATTGTAAAAATTTTTAATAAAAACAGAAAAAAGCTCAGAATGAAAGCAAAATGAGGGGATTTTTTTCTAATTACTTCATAAATAATATTAAAGATTGAGGTAATTTGGTGGCAGATTTTGAAATTCTTATGTAAATTTTTTTTTATTTACGTGTTTCTCAGAAACACGGTCAGCATTAACAAATGTTTTCATAAAGTACTAGGTAAAAAGAAATAAAGTAGAGACTGATTTTTCATTCAAGGTAAAAAAAGTTTTATAATTTCTGTTTTTTTAAGACACCGTATAAACTTGAGTTCAGACTTCTTGATCACTCCTGATTTCTACTGGGACAGAGAAAACCTGGAACAACTTTATGATAAAACTTGTCAGTTCCTTAGCATTGCTCGTAGAGTTAAGGTATGTATTTTATGCTTTCACTGAGAAAGACACAACACTGTTTATAATTTGTGTGACTGTGTGAAGAGAAATTTGAAATTTAAGTAAATGTGTTTCACTGTTTTGGGAGAAATACCTTGTTTGACTTGTATTCAGATCTCCAGATTTCCCCTTCCCCATCTGCTGTGTACAGTTTCCAGAAATTTTCTTTATTGCACCAAAGGAAATTCTGATACTTGCTCTGCAGACTAGATGAGATAAGTGAGAGTTTGGAGGCCTACTTTTCCAAGCCCTCATCAAGTCTCAAGCAAGAGTTCTTGGGTCCCAGAACTGTGTTGGTGGCAGCAAGAAAAGAAATGAATTCAAGAAAGAACCTTCCAAGACAAATAAGTAATTGATAATGGGAGGCCAAGGGAAGGGAAGAGTCATCAAGGATGACTGATGTTTGCCTGCGAGTGCCCGGTAGGAACCTGGCAGTACATAGACAGGTGGGGTCAAGGGGAGTGGAGGAGTGAAATTTAAGATATGTTGAGGGGCGCCTAGGTGGCTCAGTTGGTTAAGTGTCCAACGCTTGATTGTGGCTCAGGTCATGATCTCATGGTTTGTGAGATTGAGCCCTGAGTTGGGCTCTGCACTGACAGCCTGGAGCCTGCTTGGCTCTGTCTCCCTCTCTCTCTGCCCCTCCCCCATGTACACACACTTGCTCGCTCTCTCTCTCTCTCTCTCTCTCTCTCTCAAAGTAAATGCACTTAAAAAAAAAAAAAAGATACATTGAGAGTACGGGGCAAGAAGCCGTCCAGTGAGAACCATCACGCAAGCACTTAGAAGCAAAATGAAGCAAAACTGAGAAGACCTAGGCATCAAGAGAATGATGGGATGGGTGGAGGTGGTCATGATAAGAGAGAAACGACGTGGGGAAGGAGGGTGCAAAAGAAAATGGATGTTTTGCGACATAACGCACATAGTTCTGTGACCTTTTATTACATTGACGTCCACGTGACCACGTGGTGTGGGGACGCAGAGCTGTTGTGTCACCAGAGATCTTGTGCTGCCCCTTCTAGTCACACCGCCTCCCCTCCCCCACCATCCCTAACCCCTGCCCGTGAGTGATCTAGTCTCCGTAATTTTGTCATTTTGAAAATGTTACATAAATAGAATCGCATGGCATGCGACTCTTAAAACTGTCTTCACTGAGCATAATGCCTTTGTGATCCATCCGAGTTGTTGCCTGTATCAGTCCCTGCCCTCCTGTGCATTCCTTAAAACATTTCTGGGGATTCCATTTTGGTTTATCTATCTCTGTATTTTTTACTATGTCTCTCAGCACAGATATTTAGTGGTTGTTCTAGATACTATATTATACATGCATAGCTTATCAGTCTGCTGGTTTTGACATTTGACCAGAGTAAGTCAGGTGTAGAAATCTACCCCCCTTTACATCCTTTTACCCTCCACCATTTACAGTACCGTTGTCTTAACTGTTCCGCAGACATTGTGACAACTCCATCGGTGTTACAATTTTTGCTTCAGCCGCCGAATGTAATTTAGAAAACTCAAGAGGAGAAGGAAATTCTATTGCATTTACCTCTATTTTTGTTCTTTCTGTTGTTCTTTTTTTCCTTCGTGATGTTCCAAGATTTCTTTTAGTCTTTTCCATTTCACAAACATTCTTTAGTTATTCCTTTAGGGTAAGTCTGCAGAAACAGACCCTCCTAGTTTTCCTTCATGTGAGACTGTCTCAGTAACCCCCCCCCCGCCGCCCCCAGCTCTAGGGTTCTGGGGTGACTGTTCTGTCAGCACCCGAAAACTGCCATGGTACCTAGTTCCGAGCTGCTTGGTTTCTGATGAGAAAGCCTGAGTATAAGCTCCTTTCCCATTCCCGCACACATTCAGGACTCTGTTCACTTGTTTTCTGTTCTGGTTTGTCTCTGTCATTTGTGTGGGGTCATGTCCATTGCTCTGCCTTTGAGGTCACGGATTCTTTTTTTTTTTTTTTTTATCACCTTCATTCTGCTGCTGAGCACATCGCTGAATTTTTTTATTTTGCTTATTGTACCTTTCAGTTCTAAAATTTTCGTGTGATTCCTCTTATGTTCTCTCTTTGCCGAGACTGGTTTTTGTTTTTTTTTTCTTTTTTTTCATTTGTTTCAAACATGTTCATAATTGCTTATTGAAGCAGTTTCGTGATGACTGCTTTAAAATCCTTGTCAGATAATTTCAGTATCTGATTTATCTTGATGTTAGTTATCTGTGGATTGCCTTTTCTCCTTCCTTCCAGCCAGTTTAGTACCTTTAATTTCCTTCATTGCCTAATGGGTTATGTTCAAGTGTTCTTGCTTTCATATACAAGGACCGTCGTGTTTCCTCCTCTTTTTCAGTCTTCTTTCCTACCACTTCCCCAGTGCATCCGATGCCCAGTCAAAAATAAATGACTTACAACTTCAGAAACCCACCATGGCTCATTGAATGTTATGGCAGCTCTGGTATCTACATATTTTCCCCCACATCAGACACTTCCCCCTGAAGAACAACATCGAAATTGTCTGTGTAGTTGTCACTGACCTGTATAGTACCAACTATAGTTGTCCCTGAACTTGCTACCACCTCTATCTGCATGGCCGTCTTCGAGCACAGGCGAGTAGAGGTCGCTTCCAGTGGTCAGGGCACGAGGCCCACCCTAAACCGTGTTGCTTTTAGCTACCGCGAAAAGATTGATCAGTGATACCATAAGATTCGAATTTCAGTGGCCTCCGATACGGTTTTAGGTACTAAGTCTACCTAGACAGGATCTGGCAATCCAGATGTCTGGTCAGACATGAAAAACGTTGGGCTTGCATAGCTGTGGACTGTGCCTACAGGGTCCAGGGGCTGAAGGTCCAGGGGCTATAAAAGGGATGCCAAAAGCTTTACGGAGTTGGGGGCTCTCCTGTGGTTACACTCGTTGGCTATCACTGCGAAAAAACTTGTTGCAAACCTGAGTGGCTTCAAACAGCACTTACTGTCCCAGAGTTTGAGGAGTCCGGAATCCGGGTCCGGCTCAGCCCGGGCCTCCGGCTCTCACGAGGCTGCAGTAATCTCCGGGACCAGCGGGGAAGGCGAACTTCCTAGTTCACCCCTGTGTCGTCGACAAGATTCAGTTCCTCCCAGGCCGTTGGGCTGAAGCCTCAGCTCCTCCTGAGCTCGTGGCCAGAGGCCTCCCTCCGTTCCCGGCCCCATTGTCTTCTCCGTAGAGCAGGCAGCCCGTTTTGTCTGGGCGAGCGGGTGAGAGGAAGGGGGCAGAGCACCGCCAAGACAGACTCAGTCTCTCGCAGCCTCGTCCGCGATTACAGCCTGCTTGCTTTTGCGGTATTTTTGTCAGACACAAGTCACAAGGGGAGCCCACGGTCCAGGGGAGGGGACTGCACAGGGGTGTGAATTCCAGGTGACAAGGATCTTTGGGTGACGTCTTAGAAGTCTGCCTAACATAGACTTCAGGTTTTGAAAGAGGTGGAGAAGGGGCGCCTGGGTGGCGCAGTCGGTTAAGCGTCCGACTTCAGCCAGGTCACGATCTCGCGGTCCGGGAGTTCGAGCCCCGCGTCAGGCTCTGGGCTGATGGCTCAGAGCCTGGAGCCTGTTTCCGATTCGGTGTCTCCCTCTCTCTCTGCCCCTCCCCCGTTCATGCTCTGTCTCTCTCTGTCCCAAAAATAAATAAACGTTGAAAAAAAAAATTTTTTTGAAAGAGGTGGAGAACATTTTAGAAGCCTACTTGGTAAGCGCTGTGACCCACGTCATCCTCTCGCTGCTGCGACTTCAGTGATCCCCTGCTTCAGGCCACCAAAGGCACTGCCAGCAAGCACCTACTGCTCCCACGTGCAGGATCCTCAGTAAGCCAGCTGCCACTGCCACTTGGCTTGGGCAAGAAGGATGATAACAGACTAACGATCTGATCTCTAACCTGGAACGTGGCCATTTTTCTGTGTCTCTTCTCACTATTCAAGATGGAATTCTTGGCATCGGGTCTGCAACCGAGGACACCTTGAACGAAGAATACCTTGACAACCAAGTGGACAACCAAATGGTCAAGTGCAAGCATAAAACTCTCAGAACAGAAGGGCTGTGTAGGCTCATCCCCCTCTACTCGGAGGATGCTGAGCGTACTCTTTCTTCCAGTAGTGAGGCCGGTTTGAGATGGAGTCTCTCCATGAAAGGATTGACACGTAACCACTGTTACACAGCGGCAGTTGGGAGGATCCGCTGCTAACCCAGTCTCTAGAACCCTAGACACGTGGAGAAAGCCCTGTGCCGTGCCAGCTAGACAAGGCACCAATCCCTGCGGGTGGCTGTATTTATAGCTCCAAGATTTAAAATCTCTTGAGAAGAAGTAAAACAATTCAATCACAGACAACAGGATCTTGTATGTAGAATGTCCTAAAGAATCTACAAAAAAGCTACAAGAACTAATTAGCGAATTTCTCAAGGTTAAAAAACCCAGGGTCACTATATAAAAAAATAACTATACTGCAAATGAACAATTGGAAAATGAAATATTTGAAATACCATTTACAATATGGTCAAGACCTCAGATTATATAGGAATAAATTTTTTAAAAAAAGATCTGTACCCTGAAAACTACAAATGTTGGCTGAGAAATTAAATGAAGACATATCCCGTGTACGTACAACAGAAGATTCAGTATTATGAAGAAGTTACTTCTGGAAGTTACCCTGTAGATTCCAACTCAGTCCCAAGCAAAACGCCAGCAGGCTTTTAAAAAATGTATTTTAGAAGTAACAAGCTGATTATAAAATGTAAATGGAAGGGGCCTAGACTAGCCAAACCAACTCTGAAGAAAGGACAAAGTTGTAGGACTTTTATCATCTGATTTTAAGGCTTGCTTAAATTAAGCTACCGTAATCAAGACATTTGACTCTTGGCATAAGAATAGACATATAGATTAATGGAACAGAGTAGATTTCAGAAACAGACCTGTACACATATAGGCAATTGATGTTTTTTCTTAGGTGATTGATTTTTGACAAATCAGCTCAACAAATGGCTGGAATAATTGGATAGCCATAAGTTAAAAAAAAAAACAAAAAAACTCTAGGGGTACCTGGGTGGCTCAGTTGTTTAAGCATTCAACTCTGGATTTCAGCTCAGGTCATGATCTCACTGTTTGTGCGATGGAGCCCCGCCTCGAGTCCCGAGCCAGGCTCTGTGCTGTCAGCACAGAATCTGTGCTTGGGATTCTCCCTCTCTCTGCCTCTCCCCTGCTTGCACTTGCATGATCTTGCTCTCTCTCTCTCTCAAAGAAAAGAAAAAAAAAAAGAACTCTATTCTTTACTTCACACACATGGATCAGAGACTTATAAAAACTAAAATTATAAAACTTTAGGAATAAAAAATAGGAGAAAGCCTCCTGACCTTCAGGCAGGCAAAGGTTTCTTAGGGGAAAAAAAAAATGAACCTTGGGGGGAAAACTTGGTAAGTTCAACTTTGTCAAAACTAAAAACTACTGCTCCTCGAAAGACATTGCTAAGTATATGAAAGACAAGTCACAGGCTGGGAGGAAATGTTCTCAGTATGTATTCCTGACAGAGGACTTATCCAGAAAATATAAAGAACTCTTTCTACTCCGTAATTAAAGGGCAGCCCGATTTTTGAAATGGGGGAGAGATTTGGACACCTCACAAAAGAAAATAATGCAAGTGGCCGTATGAACATGAATAAGATGTTCAGTGTCCTTGTTCACCAAGAAAGTGCAAATTAAAACTACAATGTGAGGGGTGCTCAGTCGGTTAAACGTCCCACTCTTGACTTCAGCTCAGGTCATGATCTCATGGTTTGTGAGTTCGAGCCCCTCATCGGGCTCTGCGTTGTCAGGGTGGAGCCTGCCTGGGATTCTGTCTCCCTCTCTCTCTGCCCCTCCCTGCTTGCTCACTATCTCTATTTCTTTCTCAAAAACAAAAACAAAAAAACTTTAAAAACTACAATGTGATATCACTACACACCCATTAGAATGGCTAAAATTTAAAAGACTGATACCAGGTATTAGTAAGGATGGGGGGCAACTGGAATTTTCATTACTCGTGGAAATATAAATTGGTACAATGGCTTGGCAGTTTCTTATAAAACCAATCATTGTCTTACGAGAAGACTCAACAATTCCACTCCTAAGTATTTTACCCAGGAGAAACGAAAACGTGTCCTCTCGCGTTTTATATACAAATGTTCGTAGCAGCTTTATTCATAATAGCCCCAAACTAGAAGAAGTCCGGTGGTGCCCATCAGTAAGTGAATGGATAAACAAATTGTGGTATATCCATACAGTGGAATACCACTCAGCAATAAGTTAATTACTAATACATGCCACAACATGGATAAATACCAGAATCATTATGCCGAATGAAAAAATCTAGATACAAAAACAGATGTGCTGTATTTATGGGATTTAGAAAGGCGAATCGAATCTGTAGTTACAGAAAGTGGATCATTGATTCCCTGGAGCTCAGGATGGGTGGGTGGATGGGACCTTAGTTTTCATAGCACAAAGGAACTTTTTGGGATGATGGAAACATTGCAGGGACAGTTGCAAGGATATCCGTTTGTCAAAAGTCTTCCAATTGTATAGTTAGAAAGGCTGCATTTTATTGTATGCAAATTATGCCTCAGTAAAGTTAACTTGAAAATAAAGTCTCTTATGAGAATTCTTTAATGACACACTAACGGAAAACATCAGTGTTGATGAGACAAATTTCACTGGGGGCAAATCGGAGAGCACTCAAAGTTACTGCCCTTGGGTGTCTCTTTTTGTCTTGGAATGGAGACTTCTGGTGGAATCATGATCATTGTGATGGGGTCCAAAGCCATTGCCACCAAGCAGATGCAGAGACCTTCTCTGCCTCTTCTGATAACCAGCCTGCTGTGCTTAATTGAGTCAGTAACGTGAGCAGTAACCAAGATAACCAGCTGCTTGGAAGCTTGGGCTCAGGCACACTCCCCCCACCCCATCCTGTCTTCCCTCAAACCACGGTTCTGTGATATTGATGCCAAAGGTGTCTTTCACGTGTCCTTCGTGGACAGGAGTACCGGAGAGGAGGAACAATATCACGGTCACCAATTAGGAACGTGGTTTGAGCATATGGCTCACCGAAGTTTCAAGAACTGAATATGAACACGGCATTCAACAGGAAAGCCAGAGTTGAAGATGAGAAATGTCAAAGGAGGGTCAATAACGAAGACAGAAGTGCAATGAAAAAATCAACTAGCTGGACAAGAATCAAAATGCTGAGAAGGAAGGGAAAACCTGGAGAAAGTGCCAGTGCATCATACTCTGTTAAACCAGGAGGGGTATCTCGGGGCTTCCCTGGGCACAGAGCTCCTCCAGTGGAGACACCATGGGAAGGTTGACTGTGCAGCCCAGAGGGCAGGTGGGGTAGGGTCCAGTCAGTCCCCAAATTGGAAAAGTCCCGGAACAGGTCCGTTCTGTGGCAGTTTTGTTTATTTTTTTTTAAATCTTGTACGAACTATATTTAACTACAGTACTACTGGCTTCTCAGTCCTTAACTGAGTACACAGGGAGGATGCATACATTGCAGTTCATCAGAATAAGGGTCTGTTTAAATGTGGCACCATCATCTATCTCTAGCTTAAGTTCTTTCAAGTTGATGTGATTTGATTCATTTGATGCTTTTGGGCCAGGACCATCTCTGGTTGCATTTTGCCTGATGAGCCCAAAGGTCACCTCCTAGGAAAGGTTTTCCATCGGGTCTGTGCCTCTGTGCTTCTGGAGTTCTTTGTATGTATGTCCCAGGGGCAGCACTTCACACGCTGCATCTGAGTGTTCTGACCACGTGCACGGACTGGGTTCCTGCTGAGGTCCCTCTTCCTGGTTTGTGGCCACCTTCTCAGTGTGGCCTCACATGGCAGAAGGAGAAAGTGCTGTCCGGGGACTCTTCCTCTTCCCGTAAGGACACTAATTCCATCATAGGGGCCCCACCCTCATGACCTCATCTCCACCTGATCACCTCCCAAAGGCCCCATCTCCAAATACCACCACCTTAGGAGTTAGGGCTTCACCATAAGAATTTAAGGTGGATACAAACATTCTGTAATACCAACAGTCCCTGAAAATTCACTTTAATTTTTCTTTAGGAGCTAAAATTCAAGATTGATTTTAATTATCTTTATAAATTACATATTTCTACCACATCTCTATTGGATTCTATGTTAGGAACTGGGGCAAGATAGCTAAAAGTAGAAGTAGCAATGTATTAGGGGGAAAGGGACTTCTATGAAATTGGAGCTATACCCGTGGGATTCCCCCTCCTTCCTTACAACACAGCAGCAAAGGGGATAGAAGCTACTTTCCCCAAATATCTGAATATATGGTAGGCACACCGGAGACAGAGGGATGATTTGGCTCATGGGCCCAGAGGGCAAGCAAGGTAGGTGGATTGGGACCTCTAGTAGGTAAATGCCTGCTAAGCATGGTGGTCACGTGGGTTTGAACTACATTCCATTGTATATAATGGAGGTTCTGGATTTGGATGTTCTGTTTCTGAAAACTCCTTACATAGCAACTAAAACGCTCATCAGAATTCCTTTGGTAACTGACGGTTTTTATGGAACTCTCCTCTCATTCCATTAAATTAGTCTCCCCAATAGCATAGGTGCCCTGTTACTACCATTGTCATCTACGTGGCTTGATTGGGTCATTACAGCTAATTGTTCATCATCTCCCAGCCCCACTCTGAGCCATCTCTTTGGTGTCAAACCTTCCACATGAGTTAGCAAGCATTCCTGAAAGTTCCCAAACTACATTTCTCAGGGTACTTTCTTAGCATGCCAAAGGCAGTTAAGACTAGTTATGTGAAGATTATTTAGAAGGAGATAAAAGAATTTAACGTTCCTTACGTGCTCAACGCAATGCTGGCACCGTGTGTGATACAAAAAAAAAAAAAATTAAGAACCGGTGCTGCCCTTGAACAAGGTTTACAGTGTTCCAAGAAGACGTACAGGACAAAGAGAGTTAGTGGTGGTGTCACGAAAAAGCTGTTCCTTCTTCCAGTTTGTTGTTGGTTTTTTTTCCCAGGGGAAAGAATCTTGAGAAAAAGAAGAGTAATAGGCACGAGATGTGCGGAAAGCCATCCAAAAAGTTGAAGGTGGAGGCGAAGTCCTTTCAGCCGGTATTAGGGGTTCAGTGGGAAAGTCGGAGACGGGTTGCACAAGTGCAGTCGCGCCAGGAAAGCCAGGTTGCGGTGGGCCCCTCACCACACCGGTCCGTCGGCGTCCCCGAGTCCTGTCGTGGGTTCCTTCCGTGACTTCCACGCCCATTTCTTCCTGACGATTTCCAATAAGTGTATCTGACCTCAGTTTCCTGTTTGCCTTCCCGCCGTTACCACTGCTGCTTCATCGCCTGCTAAATCCCACACGTCCTCCACACTCACGGATCTCCTAGCATCCCTCCGAGAGTGACTTCTGTGTGTCGCTGCACGCCAGCGTGTAGGCTCCCTGGGGTCAGAGACCAGGATGATCCTCTTACCCGTTACAGTCCCAGTTCTCGGCAAGGCCTCACCCAGAGCACATGCGCAGTAAATGTCTGTAGAACTACTCAGTGGTTAAGATCGCAGAATGCAACCCGTGGCATTCTCCCAGAACACACTGAACCCTCCCTGTTCTCCGTTTCAGCTCGTGGCGGGACCACCAGCCTCATCTCTCTGTCAGTCAAGCAGAAAATTGAAATGCATGGTGGTTTCCTCTTTCTACTTCATTCACCTTCCACGTCCAGGCACACCGTCCTTTCGTTTTCTCCTACAAATCCATTCATTGACCGATACTTCTTTTTTTTTTTTTAATTTTTTTTTTCCAACGTTTATTTATTTTTGGGACAGAGAGAGACAGAGCATGAACGGGGGAGGGGCAGAGAGAGAGGGAGACACAGAATGGGAAACAGGCTCCAGGCTCTGAGCCATCAGCCCAGAGCCTGACGCGGGGCTCGAACTCACGGACCGCGAGATCGTGACCTGGCTGAAGTCGGACGCTTAACCGACTGCGCCACCCAGGCGCCCCGATTGACCGATACTTCTTGAGAGTCCAGATGACAGGCCCTGGGCTGGTGACCACACGGGGGACGGGGGGGGGGGGTGGGGGGGCGGGTTACAATGCTGACGCCTCCCTTCTAGGCCCCACCTGTAACACTCCCCGGACTGTTCCCATACCTTCTTCGCTGGACCGTTTAGCTGGAAGGCAGAGATGTCTCCTCTGCCCGGCACAGTATAGTAAATACGACATTTGAAGACGGAACAAAGGACCCGCAGCGCCTACAGAATAAAATCCCAAGGTTACCTCGAGGTGGAGGTTTCTCTTGTGCTGTAACGAGTTGCCGCAAACTGGCTTACCGCAAACACATCGGATTACAGCGCTGTGGGTCAGAAGTCTGACGGGAGAGTCATTGAGGCAAAATCAAGGTGTGGCAGGACTGCGTTCCTTTCAGGAGGCGCTGGGCAGGAAAAGGCTTTCCTTGCCTTCTCCGGGTCCTACAGGCTGCCCACGTCCCTTGGCCTGCAGCCCCTGCCACACAGCAGAGGCGAGTTGGGGCCTCATGTGGCATCACTTGAAGCTCTTCCTGCCGTTTCCACCGTGACTACGCTGAACCCCACCTCCCCCAATAATCTAGGTTTATCTCCCTGTCTTAAGGTCAGCTGATCAGCAGCGTTGATTCTATATGCAATCGTAACTCTCCTTCTCCAGGCCGTGTGCATAAGTCCCAGGGATCAGGGTGTGAATGCCCTTGGGGGATCGTTATTGTGCCTACGACATACGGTCTACAGTATCTCTCACAGTTGGGCACTAACTTACCTTTTTAACCTCACTTCCAAGTATTTCCAAGTATCCAGCGTGCTGTGCGTCCATGCGGTTTCCTGTGTGAGATGCTTTCCCCAGGTCCCCCTTCCTGTAGCTCCCCACCCTCCCCTCCCAGCACCTACCTATTTAGAACCCACTTCGCATTTACCACCTCTGTATACCATCCCTGTGTTCTCCCTCGTGTGTGCATGTAATGTGAATGACGCTGTAGCGAAATGAAGTAGGAAGCGTGCGCTAGTGGGGACTCCCTTGCACAAACCACGGGAAAAGTTTCAGCGCTGCTTTTATCACCGTGTACTGCCGAGAAAAACCAGGCTGGAGTGTGGGAGCCAGGCATGTCTCGCACAGACCCAAACGGGTCACTCGGGACTCTCTCTCCTGAGCACCTTCTGTGCCAGGTTGGCCTCCTTGCCTCTCCATGGCCTTCTCTGGGGAATGGGGGGAAACAGGTGTGGGGAGAGGGAACGTCCAAGTTGACATTTCGGTCTGCCTGGCAACGTCAAGGGATTGGGACAGGTGTCCAAGCTTTGACCAGCCGTGCGGTGAGAGAACTGGGCGTTATGGTCGGCTAAGCCCGGGTCTTCTCCCCAGCTCTTCCACCCTGGGGCCTTGGGGAGGAGGCCTGGGGAAGGTGCCAGGTGGGTGCTGACATCATGATGGGCAGTATCGGACGGTTGAAACTCGTGCAAGAGGAACCCCCCCAAGGTGGGGGGCAGGAGGGGAGGGTGCCGCGTGGACAGCAGAGGATCGTGAGGCAGAACGAAGTGCCCAACACCAGGGGACAGGGCACTGAGGAAAGAGTGGGCTGGAAGGCTTTCTGAAGATTGCTCAGGACCCCACCATCTAAAATGCGATTGGACCACATGATCTGGGATAATGTTATCAAGGAGGCAATGAACGGTAAAATGCTTACAAAGCTGTTGAGCAGCCATTTAGAATGAAAACTGATGCTGGGGGGGGGGGCGACGGTGATGGATCCCTTGAATAATGAATAGTTGATGAAGACCTACCTCTGTAGTACTAAGGAATGCTAAGTAGGGAGTAGATTCAAGACTGTCCACAGAGGGGTAACCGTAGGGAGTGGGGATTAGAGATCAAACATCTCCACCCCAGGTGACTGGGAAGATAAGGACCTGATTGGAAAAAGGAAACCCAAGGCAAGGGATAGACTTGAACAGGATGTCAGTTTTCGTTTGAGAAACATTAAATTTGAGGTGTGGGCAGGAGACCCAGAAGATGTTTTATAGAAAGAAATTCAGTCAGAGAAGGGTGCCTGGGCGGCTCAGTCAGTTAAGTGTCCGACTCTTGATCTCCGCTCAGGTCTTGATCTCAGGATCACGCGTTCAAGCCCTGAGTTGGGCTCCTCATTGGGCATGAAGCCTACTTAAAAAGGAAATTCAGTCGAAGAGACCAGCATTAAACATTTATATTTGGGAGTAGAAAATAGTTAAGTCTTTCCCAAAATGTGGGATACATAACACTTGTTCAAGAGATGAATTTAGGTGATACAAGGACCCTGAATTAACATCGAAGCAAGTCACATTTCTCTCGGGAGAAGCACTTAGTTTGGCTGTCGCGGTTCTTGATAGGCCGTCTAACGGATGCGACTCTCCCACTTCCCCAGGTGTCAGGCTCAGCCTCCTGTTGGCAGCATAGTTTCACGTCGAACTGTTGTCCATTTATGGCAGTGACCCTTTACTTTTAAAATAGACATATTAAGCAGAGCCTTTGGAAATCATGTAATAGTGCAGCTGGAACACACACATCACATATAGTGATTGGGGACGCAGGGGCGGCGGGGGGGTGGTGATGGTGGGATGCGAGTGACCAAAGTTTAGGGAGCATCTACACAAACCAAAATGGGTGAGATCGTGCAAGCAGAGTGCAGAGCTAGAAGACAAGGAGGACAAGATCAGGACTTAGGGAAATGCTATCTAAAAACAAGAGGAGGTAGAGAAACCCCAGAAAAAAATGGTCAGAGGTAGAAAACTTAGTTCTTAGGGGAGAAAAAGTCAAAGGAAGTGTGTATTTCAAGGTGTTGTCAAATGTTTAACAGGTTTATAACCAAGAGAAGTTGCCATTTACCAATTAGGACATTTGGAGGTTTCAGGGGGGTTGTAATACGCAGCTTCTAAG
This sequence comes from Lynx rufus, assembly GCF_022079265.1. Taxonomy (NCBI): domain Eukaryota; kingdom Metazoa; phylum Chordata; class Mammalia; order Carnivora; family Felidae; genus Lynx; species Lynx rufus. The sequence continues at coordinate 9,684,003 of NW_025814878.1, forward strand.
GGCTGAAGAATAAACTGAGTGATGAGGAGGTGGAGGAAGGAAATGCCAGTTTAGTCAAAGGTGAAAGAAAACGGAAGAGGGTGGGGCCAGTGTCTTGAAGAGAGAAGCAAGCCTGGGGATGAGCAAGTTTACAGACCAAGATTGAACAGCCAGTAGGAACAGGGGGCAAAGAAAGTAGGAAAGAAAGGAGAGGAAAGGAGGCACTGTCCTAAACATTTATACAGATGAGAAACTACATAATGTCCAGCCTGGAAACATGGTAAATGTATGCTTGAGTGTGGTCCCCCATGTGCTCTCATGATTAAGGCGACGTAATGCTCTGTGCAGAATCCTTATACATATGGCACACTGACACATTTCCATTAATCCCCAAACATGCACCTGTGGGGATGGCCTCAAATTTCCAGACCAGATCCACACCACCCCGTAAGTTATCAAAGGGAAACTATTTTTTTTTTTAATTTTTTTTTCAACGTTTATTTATTTTTGGGACAGAGAGAGACAGAGCATGAACGGGGAGGGGCAGAGAGAGGGAGACACAGAATCGGAAACAGGCTCCAGGCTCTGAGCCATCAGCCCAGAGCCTGACGCGGGGCTCGAACTCACGGACCGCGAGATCGTGACCTGGCTGAAGTCGGACGTTTAACCGACTGCGCCACCCAGGCGCCCCAAAGGGAAACTATTTTTTAAAGGTTTCCAGATTTTCCAGTTTCCAAAAGAAGGTGAAATACAGAGATTAAGGAGGTATAACTACCAGGAGTCCCATCCAAGTCTCAAATTCAAAGACTCTGAACCCATCCCAACCAGCCTGTGGCGAGGCATCGGAAACCAGAACCTCTGCAGTTGAGCACTGAAAGCAGTGCCATCTAGTGGCAAGTATGCAGCAGGTCAAGTAAAGTTTGGGGGTATGGGCAGCTTTAGTAGAAGGTAATCATTGTCATCTTCAGGCCATGTTTTGGCCACAAAGCATGTTCTGACCACAGAGCATGTTTCGGGTTTGCCTTTCTTAACTGCTAAAAACCCAAGGGCAGCTACCAAAAGCTAGGACTCCACAACTTTATTTTTACATCTTCCACCAAAATCTTGGGCTGTAAGAGCTTCAGTATGCAGAGTACTTCTGCAGTCAAATCTGTGCTTTACAAAATGTCTCTAGAGTCACAAGAGGCAGAGAGGGGAGAGGCCTAAGGAACAAGAGTATACCTATTTCAAGCCCTTAGAAGTTTGAGATGTGACACTCTTCTTAGGCTTGTTGGAATATAAATACAGGACACTTCCTAAGATTTTTCTGATGCAGGTCATGAATGAAAAACTTCAACACTGCATGGAGCTGACAGATCTAATGAGGAATCACCTGACCGAGAAGAGGGCACTCCGCCTGGAGTGGATGATTGTCATTCTGATCACCATCGAGGTAAGGATCTTTTTAAGCTGAAAATAAGGGTGCCTGGCTGACTCTTGCTGGAGCGTTCAACTCAATCTCAGGGTCGCGGGTCTGGGCCTAATTTTGGGTGTAGGGATTACTTAAAAAAATAAAAATTAAAAATCTAAAAAAGTAACAGTGTGACATAGAAAATGACAGTGCAGAAGAACATGGCTTTGTCCTACTTACTGAGTTTATTTGGAAGTGAGGCAAGTTTCAAGTGGCTATGGCAATATTGCAAATGCACCAAGTGTGATTTTTGGAGAAGTTCCATTTTTAAAGACAGCATTTAGAGAATGTTCTAGCTGCAAATTTATAGGCCCTTTGCCTCAGATCTGCAGCTTGCCACATGGGAAAGACTACAGGAGCACTTTTCATTAATCACAATCTTGGAAAGTCATTTAGTTTGTACAAATGATTTGCTATGAAATTAATAAATCTCATTTTATCACCCTAAGGTAATGTTTGAATTGGGACGAGTATTTTTCCTGATCAAGTGATGGCCAAAGAAAAGCATCAGTGCAAGGGATATTAAAGTTCTGCAATCAAAAATAAATGCTCACTGTTGGGGGAATCTCTTATTTAGTAGGTATTTAATTTTTTTAATCAAAAAGTTGCAGTGATCTTTTTTAGCTCCTAAATGTATTGCTGCTTGAATAAAAATTAATGACAAATCTGGCGTTGGGGTCTTTAACTGAGAAGCTGAAAGGAAGGTATTTTTAAAGAACTGTGGAAAGCTTAGTACCTAAGAAATCTTAGTACCTAAGAATTATTAAAGCCAAAAGGCTTAGATTTTGGACACTACCCATCATCTTTCTCCAGGAAATCCAATCCTAGCCCTAAGTTCCCATACAGGAACTCTAGAGTGTTGGGAGTAAATACATAAAATACAGGTTTGTGATGACATAAGTGGAATTTTCTTTACCTACTTTGGATGACATAATTTCAGGATAACTGCTCATTGACATTTCTTTTTATTAATCAGTACTGTCCATCCTTTCACTACCTACCTAGTCAGAATATTCTTCCCACAAACACTTTTCATTTCACACATACTTTGGGGAAATGAAAAAATGCCACAAAGAACTTGACATTTATGTGCTTACCATCTTGAACTGGTAAACATTTTTTTTTATGTTTATTTTTGAGAGAGTGCAAGCAGGGTAGGGGCAGGAGAAGAGGGACAGAGCGTCTGAAGTGGGCTCTGTGCTGACAGCAGAGAACCCGACGTGGGGCTTGAACTCACAAACTGAACCATGAGGTCATGACCTGAGCCAAAGTCGGACCCTTAACCGACTGAGCCACCCAAGAGCCCTGATACACAACTTTTTAAATAAGCCCTTTTTATCTTCATTTTTATGCATAACCCCCACTTGCCCCACTATGCTTCCCACCACAATGAATTTAAATGTTCTGGGTTTTCTTCATACATTATACAGTTGACCCTTGAAAAAATGGGGGGGTTAGGGGCACCAGTCCCCCACGTAGCTGAAAATCCGTGTATAACTTTTGACTCCCCAAAAACTATTTTTGGCCTGTTGACCAAAAGCCTTACCGGTAAGTCAGTTAACACATTTTTTCTTACATGTATTATGTACTGTAATCTTACAATAAAGCAAGCTAGAGGAAAGGCTGAAAAAATGCATTTACATACTATACCGTATTTATGGAAAAAATCCACCTGCACAGGAGTGGAACTGCACAGTTCTTACCTGCTGTTCAGTTTGTATCTCTGAACAGTGTTACTGTTCTAAATCGAGACACTTATTTTGCAACTTAACTGCTACAGTGTTTCACCAAGAGAATACATATTTATACCCTTACTGCTGGTTTTTATGTACTTCTTTGCTCTAACAGTGCAAAGGTAAACATCCTGGCTTATTTTCAGTTCACTGCAAGAGTTCTTGAGCAGCAATCTGGTAGGTACGTTTCCCAAGGCTTCCCAAGGAACACATGGACATCGATAGTTCAAGAACAGCTTTCTAGACCTAAGTTCCAGGTCAGCACTCACAGAAAACGGCCGTGCCTGTGTGTACGCCTGCAGTCAATGTACCAAGCCTATTCTTTTCCCAGCTTCCCTTCTCACACTATACAGAAGACATTTCTCACCCATCTTGAATCTCAGTTCCATCTACTGTATTTAAAAACCTATAAATACATTTTAAAACCCTCCGGGAAAGCAACAAGAAGACAATTTGAAATATTGGCCAACAAAGCTTCCTAGTTTAATAGGGATAATCCCCCACCTATTAATTAAGAAGGGCATTTCCAATGAAGTTTTACTTCAATTATCAGTACGTACTCTACTGTTTGGGTCACCTTTGTGTTAACTGTAACAATTTTAACAACAAAAACAAACATCTGGTGTCTCGTGGTCCAGACAAATTCTAACATTTCAGCTTATATACAAGTATGCTGCAAAGATCAAAAGGATAATCAATAAGACCTTCAAGCGTAAAAATTTATTAGGTAAACATTTTGTGGGAAAAATATAACATTTTCCATAAGAAAAAGGAACAGTGTTAAGTCTGAATCGCTTACTTATGTTTAAAGGTATCATGGTAGCCACCAACTCATTATGGTAGTACATTCCACTAGATACATTAAAGGCAGATATAACAGATTTTTAAACATCAACATTTGATTCATCAGAAACTACATTTTTCAAATACTTAAATTCATGCTAAAAGCTTCAACTTTTAAAAGTTATAGAGAAGTTTTTAAAATTATCTTAGGTGTAACAGAAGCAAGGAAGTGTTTCACAATCACAATTTCTGTAAAAACAAAATGACCAAGAAATCCTACCAGAAGACTAAAGAGAGCCTCAAGTTAACTACATTTCACCAGTAGTCCTGGAAGCACTCTTCAAAATGGGATCAAATTTCTATCACTCATGAGAGGACAGTGGTTAAGACCAACCCGCATTCGAATTCTTCACCGCCACCTGCTAGCTGGATCACCTTGGGCCAATCACTGAGTCTCTCTGGGTCTTTTTCCATCTGTAAAATGGGTTTAATAGTACCACTACCTCATAGAGTTGCTAGGAGTATTAATGGGATTCACGTATGTGAAGCCTAGAGTTTACTGTTCCTACAATCCATCTGAGCAAAAATCCCAGTATGATTCTGAGATTAAATGGAGGTTGAAACAAATCACGAGGACTCCCTCTGAGTCCAGTTAACAGCATGAGAGACTTAAAGACAGAGGTTAGTAAACCCTGCACCTAAATGGATGAAGTGGTTCAAGTTCAATAAATACAAAGTAGTATTTCCACTGTTCGAATGAGTCGGCTGTTCAGCGCGAGCCCCAAAAGGCTTGGAAACTCTACACAATTCCCACGCACCAGGCAGCTGCCCATAAGCATTCTGGGTGCCTCCTCAGACAACCACAGCAGTCAGAAGTAGAGATGTTCTTACATGTCAAATCAATATATTGTTGCTCGCAGAAGAGAGATTTTTTTGAGAAAACTTAACCACACTCCCCTAATGTAAGTATTCCCTGGTCTTTCTACCACTTACAGCAGTTTTTTCCAAAGCGGGATGCTCAGACCAACTGCATCAGCGAACACCTGGGTGTCCGTGATTTAGATTCCTGTGTTTTGCAGTCAGAATTTCTGAGGCTGCAACTAACATGTTTTTCACAACTCTCCAAGAGGTTCCCATGCTCACTAAACTCGGAGAACCACTAACTTAAGAGACTTTTTATCGGCTCGTCCTCAGTTTACAGATACAGATGGTCAGTAATTCACTAGCACCTCTTGCTCCGTTTAATGTACTCATGTGTCTCTTCGGGTGATTCAGTTCTCACCTTCCCCAGCCCCATCCCCTCCCCTCGCGCTCCTCTGAGCCCCGCTTTACAAACCGCGTGTGGCCCCTGCTGTGAGATGGTGGAAGATGAGCAGAGGAAGGTTTGCCAAGTGCTTCCGATGCTATTCTATTAACTTTCAATTCTGGCCATTGGTTCTGAATTGCCATTTCTGTAAGGAAGATTTAAGGTCACTAGTCCAAATTCCCTTTCCTCAGACGTTTAACAAAGCAGGATTTTGTTAAAATCTTTAAAGGCCAGGGGCGCCTGGGTGGCGCAGTCGGTTAAGCGTCCGACTTCAGCCAGGTCACGATCTCGCGGTCCGTGAGTTCGAGCCCCGCGTCGGGCTCTGGGCTGATGGCTCAGAGCCTGGAGCCTGTTTCCGATTCTGTGTCTCCCTCTCTCTCTGCCCCTCCCCCATTCATGCTCTGTCTCTCTCTGTCCCAAAAATAAATAAACGTTGAAAAAAAATTTAATAAAAAAAAAAAAAAAAAAAAAAAAAAAAAATCTTTAAAGGCCACATTTTTTCACTCATTCTGCACAACATGAAACAGAGAAGCTAAAATGTATGTGAGATTTACACATCACTATTTGAACTGAAAAACCCAAAACAAGAGATTATGTTAAGCACAAACTTGACTTTAACTTGGCTTCCACACGAGTCTTGGAAACCTGCTTACCACAACTGAATATTGCTAACATAAAAATACGGACTCTGCTTCTTGAACTCATCACATGAAGACTTACAGAGGGCAACAAACTACCAAAAAATGATGCAATTCCAGTCAAATCTAAGCCACCAGGGTGCTAATCTTTAAATTCAGAATACTGATCTTAATCTTAAAAGCCTCCTGTGGTCTGGGTTCTGGTTACCTTAGAGATTTTGACTCTAAGCGCTCTGATGGCAGGGACGATTAGTCTGAATACTTGTCCTGTGGTTCACGAACTGGAATCCCCAAATTTTATGGGGCCCTTTCAGATCCTGGATTTCCCGGCACTGAGGGGTTTCCTGCAGCAGCCAGACTTTCAGTGCTAGGCTGGGAAAGGCCCGGGCAAGGCAGCCAGCTGGTTATCCTATCTTCAGGCCACATCCTAGACATTAATGTTTAGACAGACAACTTTTTCAAACGAGGACTCTGTTGCCACTCTGAAGAGCTTTAATATGGATAAACTACTGAAAACAGGAATCTCCCCTACCAAGGATCAATCATTTTCATAAAGAAAAACAAGCCAGTATCGTACAGACACACAGTTGTTATCAGGGGAAGTCGTTTTTCCCTATAAATTTCATCACTGATTTCACCTTCAAGCGTAAAAATCCCAAGTCAAATGCAACTCTATAAGCAAAAATTCAGATTCACATTTGTTTTTTAGGAAATACTTCTAAATTATACTAAACGTGACACATGTCCAACGTCACCCAACTTGGCTGAGAAGCCAGTCTCAAAAGGCTACATATTATAGGACTCCATTTATGTAACATGCATGCTAAAAGGGACAAAACTGATGAAGAACCAACCCGTGGCTGCCGAGGAGGATAAGGGTGGGAGGAAGAGCAAGTACATAAAAGGACAGCAGGACAGAGTTGTCTGAAAGCGGCAGAACTGCACTGTATACTGACTGTGGTAGTGGTTACACAAATATTCATCTATGTTAAGTTCACAGAACTGTGCACCAAAAGAAAAACATTTTTGCAAATTGCTTTAATCAGTGATTATTTCAAAAATATGGTAATGATCTTATCATAGACTGAGGTATTGTGCTGAGCTCCCCTACACACACCTTCTTACACTTACACAAACCTAGGAGATAATGATTATTCTCCCTATTTGAGTAAAACAAAAAACCGAGGCTCAGAAATAAAGGAACATGCCCAAAGCCGAACAGCTTAAGGTACAGAGCACGATACCAACCTACACTTGACTTGACTTCACCACATAGTAGCCTACACTCTCTCCCCTCTGTTCATAAATACCAACCACTCTGTCTCTTCCAATAATGCCAGAACGCTATTATTAAGTCTCCTCATTCTATTCCTAACTCAACACATTACAGACAACATGAGAATGTGCAGATGAGCAAAACATGATTCTAGAGCAGCACGGCCCAACAGAACTTTCTGCAACAACAGAAATGTTCTATATCTGTGCTGTCCAATATGGTAGCCTCTACCCACATGTGGCTAGTGTGACATTAACTTACATTGCCACATGCAGCTTATAGCTACTTAACGGGACAGCACACTTCTAGAAAAATAATGTGAAAAGAACGTGCACACCACAGAAAAAAGCAATTTCAGAACATGATGGTAACTCAAAACAATAAAACAACTCAGGGTAAATGTATAATGAAGAAGTAAAGCTAAGAAATGTACAACCACCAAACATGTGATGAAACTAAGTCTATTTTTCAAACATTACTCACCCTTCAAGATTCAGTTTTTTGGGTTTGTTTTTTTTCAACGTTTATTTTTCAGAGACAGAGACTGAGCACAAGCGGGAGAAGGGCAGAGAGAGAGACACACACAAAACCAACGCAGGCTCCAGGCTCTGAGTTGTCAGCACAGAGCCCAATGCGGGGCTCAAACTCACAAACCATGAGTTCATGACCTGAGCCGAAGTTGGACGCTGAACCAACTGAGCCACCCAGGCGCCCCAAGATTCAGTTTAAATACCAACTTCATTTATACTACACCACTGCACTTTGAACACGTATAGTGTAGAACAAACTGTATAGTAAGTATATGACTGTCCTCCCCCACTGGACTGTGACCATCTTAAGAACATAGATAGTTATTGACATATTCACCACCAGCACCTCCCACCTATACTCAGAGGCTTTCTACAACAATAAACGTTTTCTTACATTCAGTTCTAGGGGAAAAAACTGACTTCTTGGGTCCTTCAACTACAGATTCTGCAAGCATCTGAGCACCAGCAATATACAGAAAAGGAAGTTCCTGTAAAGAATTTACAGTAGGGATGGGAGATACAAGATATAGATAGACAACAAGAAAAGCAATCACGTAAGTATGTGCTTTAGGGCAGAATAGCAACTGTCAGGAGTCCTGATGGTAAGAGAAACTGGAAAGCAGTTTAAGAACAAAGTAGCCATTATCAATCCGGCAACAGCAAAGGTGTAAGATAATTTACTGTATCCCCCAATCTATTACTCAGGAAAGTCTACTGAATTTAAAAAAAAAAAAAAAAAATTTTTCTTTCAATGTTTGTTTATTTTTGAAAGACAGAGCATGAGGAGGGGAGGGCAGTGAGAGAGGGAGACACAGAATCTGAAGCAGGTTCCAGGCTCTAAGCGGTCAGCACAGAGTCCGACACGGGTCTTGAACTCACGAACCAGGAGATCATGCCCTGACCCCCGAGCCAGATGCTTAACCGACTAAGTCACCCAGGTGCCCTGAGTCTACTGGATTTAAAAGAAATAAATCCAGGAAAGCCTTAGACATTTACCCCAGTTCACTCACACTACCAATGTCAGGGTCTCTGCTCCTTGTACCACAAAGCCAAGACCAGTCTTAGAATAAATCTTTCTAGATCCAAAGTGTCCGTGACAATTTCACAGCAGAAAATGGTAGAGCTTTCTTTCACACTCAAACCCTGATTTTCTTTTTTTATAACCTCTTTTAGGTCCTAGAAATGTGCTCTTTGGAATAGTCAATCTCAAGATCTGTATATAGGCAGCATCTGGAGCTAACAGTAAATAAAAGTTTGAATTCATTGGAGAAGTACATTTTGTCTCCTCTAAAAATCAATGGGGAAGGGGTGCTGGTGTGAGGAGTCTACAAATTCATAAAGAATCGGGCATTATCTGCAGGCCAAACTGGTTGAAAGTATTACTATTATCTAGAAGATCGCAAACTAGGAGACTAGAACACAACACTTCTACACTATAACTTCTTTAGATTTTTAAAAATCACCAGCCAGTTTTCTCAATCAGCACACAGATTATTCATGACAAAAATCAGAGAAAAATCAGTTTAGTTTTCCTAGACTGAACTGCCTTGGGCTGGTTAATTACTTAACTTCTCTGAGCCTCCCTTCTCAAATTTAAGATGGAGGGCTTGAGACTAGATGCCCTCAGAGAAAAAACTGACTTAATTAACTACGATAATTACTTACAGATTGACTTCAACAAGCCTTCTGGTTCAGTCCTAATTCACCCATCAACAGGAAAAATACAGAACTGTGGTAGTTATTAAAATACATCATAAATTCTTTGATACTCCTCCCTTCAAGACACAGAGCTTAATTCCTCCGCCCTTGGCTGTAGGCTGGACTTAACTTTCTTTTAACTAACAGCATGTGGCAGTGGTGTAGCTTCCTCCTTGCTCTAGCTAGGATCCCTCGCTCTGAGGGAAACAAAGTACCACCATGTCGTGGGGACACTCAAGCAGTCTTTCGGAGAACTGAGACCCACCAACTGCCAGCATTAACCTGCCAGAGGGTGAGCCACCTGGGAAGCAAATCCTTTAGCCCGGTCAACATCTTGACTGTAACCTCACGAAAGACCCTGACCCAAAACCACCAGGCTAACCTAGTTCAGATTCCTGATCCACAGAAACCGTAAGAGAGAAGCAAATATTTACTGCTTTAAGCCATGAATCTTGGGGTAATTTGTAACAGCAAGAAAACTATTCTACCAGTTTTTTTCAAAAAGTGGGCTTAGATTCATCGGTGACTGATGAAATCAATTTAAACCACCACAATCACTTTTAAAAAAAAAGGTAGAGGGGCGCCTGGGTGGCTTGGTCGGTTGAGCGTCCGACTTCGGCTCAGGTCATGATCTCGAAGTCTGAGTTCGAGCCCCACACGTCGGGCTCTGTGCTGACAGCTCAGAGCCTGGAGCCTGTTTCAGATTCTGTGTCTTCCTCTCTCTCTGCCCCTCCCCCACTCATGCCCTGTCTCTCTCTCTCTCTCTCTCTCTCTCTGTCAAAATAAATAAACATTAAAAAAAATTAAAAAAAAAAAAAAGTAAAAAAAAGGTAGAATGGATTACATAACTCAAAATACCAAGTACTATTTCCTGATGGCTGTTTAAATTTTACATATATGTGTGTACCATCTTCAGATTGTAATCAAAAAGGTCTGAAACCCAAAAGCCGGGCACCTGAGTGGCTGTCAGTTAAGCATCTGACTTCAGTTCAGGTCACGATCTCCCAGTTCAGTTCGGTTCATGAGTTTGAGCCCCACATCTGGCTCACTGCTGTCAGCACAGAGCCCCCGCCTTCGGAGCCTCTGTCCTCCTCTCTCTGCCCTTCCTCCACTTGCACACTCTATAAAATGAAAGAAAAGAGAAAAGAAAAAGAAAAAGAAAAAGAAAAGAAAAGAAAAGAGAAAAAAGAGAAAAGAAAAGAAAAGAGAAAAAAGAGAAGAGAAAGAAGAGAAGAGAAGAGAAGAGAAGAGAAAAGAAAAGAAAAGAAAAGAAAAGAAAAGAAAAAAGAAAAGAAAAGAAAAGAAAAGAAAAGAAAAGAAAAGAAAAGAAAAGAAAAGAAAAGAAAAGAAAAGAACCCAACACTAATAGCAAAACAAAAAGTTCCCTAAAGTATCAGGAATCCTTGAGGGAAAATGGTCTCAATAACAACCAACTATAAAATAAGCATTTCCTATAAACTTTATAACCAAACCAACAAAATATAAGACACTTTCAAAATACATCTTATCTGACTTATATATTAAATTTAATGTAAAACACAGAAGGCGTGGTAGACTTAATAGCATGTAAAAAGCATGTCATTTTCCTAATTCAAGGTTACCTGGGAGGACATCCTTCATGAAATTATGTAGGGAAAAAGCTGCTTTGGGATCTACCCACATCTATTATTTCCTCTATTACTTTTATTATCAGTGTTAAAGGAAATTCCATCTTTCACTTGAGCACTCACAAATTTTGGCCAAAAAAAAAAAAAAAAAAAAAAGGTTAAGTACAGCACTATTAAATTGCTTTCTTTTTTTTTTTTTTTTAATTTTTTTTTCAACATTTATTTATTTTTGGGACAGAGAGAGACAGAGCATGAACGGGGGAGGGGCAGAGAGAGAGGGAGACACAGAATCGGAAACAGGCTCCAGGCTCTGAGCCATCTGCCCAGAGCCCGACGCGGGGCTCGAACTCACGGACCGCGAGATCGTGACCTGGCTGAAGTCGGACGCTTAACCGACTGCGCCACCCAGGCGCCCCTTAAATTGCTTTCTGACTACTGTCAGAGTCTCACTGAAATTATCCTCTTCAGAACACAAGCAAGTGCATATTCATCTGACTGTATTTCAGCATAACATACATCAAAACTTTCAGCAGCACATGACTGCAGAATATTTATGCATAACTCACTTTTGATGAATCCACTTAGATTATCTGCTTACACTGTGATTTTCTTTGAGGTAAACTGTGTGAAACTATTTTTGAACTCCTAATTTCCCAAACTTATTTTGAAAATACCAAAATAAGTCAGTACATAAGCACTCAACATATGATTTAACTTCTATTTTTCTTACTACTCAGGGCATTTGTGGCTCTCTCACAACCAGACTGACAGCTCTCTTAACCCAATCCTGAGATACACTATTAGTCCTTCTTTGCAAGGACTATTTTTTCCCCAACCTCTGCCTATGTATTCACCTAAATGTTTCTACTTCAGCAAGTTATAGAAAGCAGATATAATTTGCACAGCTTTCCTTATAATGCTATTACTTTATGCTGGTGACTAAAAATCAAAATAAGTTGGCAAAATTCAAGTAACATGCCTATGCCTTGAGAGAACCAGCAGCCAATCAGCCTTGTTCTAAAATCCAGAACAGCAGCTCTTGAAGAGAAAACTAGGATGTTCTTGACAGCACTTTCTCTAGGAATGAGACCCAGAGTTTCAGGAATTACCCTGGTTCATTTCCATACAACTATATAAGAGTACAGTACTGGGAAACTATTCACTGGTTTTAAGAATAAACGATTACTTTGAGACTCAAGGCCAATTACTCTAGACACAATGGTTAAAACTAATCTAGGGGCGCCTGGGTGGTGCAGTCGGTTAAGCGTCCGACTTCAGCCAGGTCACGATCTCGCGGTCCAGGAGTTCGAGCCCCGCGTCGGGCTCTGGGCTGATGGCTCAGAGCCTGGAGCCTGTTTCCGATTCTGTGTCTCCCTCTCTCTCTGCCCCTCCCCCGTTCATGCTCTGTCTCTCTCTGTCCCAAAAATAAATAAACGTTGAAAAAAAAAATTAAAAAAAAAACTAATCTAAAACTTCAGCCATCAGTTTAGCCCACTTTTTCCTTTAGTTTCCGTTAAGTCAGTTCACTCTCCACTGTAAGTATTCCATCAGACCATAAACTTGGAAGTTCAAGGTCTAAAAGAATTAAGAACTGAAAGACTTCTAACTCTGTCTACCAATCAGAACCACTTTAGTTTCTCAATAAGATGAAACAAATCTCCACTGCACAGCCAATCCAAGGAATCTGGCGTGCCAATCTGAAGGCCAACTTTGATGTGTTAGTGCACTAGAAATACATATCAGGGTCAGAATTTGGTTTTGCAGGCAGACATTTAACCACTCAAGTCATTTATCTAGCTGATCAAAGAACAAGAAAGTTCAAGGCAGGTATGTATGAAATCTATTATTCACTTTTGGACCACTAAAGTTACACAGCTGCTTATTTAATCTTCAAAGAAGAAATTAGTCATCAGTAGCTCTGGGTATAACTGGATTACTAAATCAAACTCAGATTTTTAGGGGGGGTGAGGGACACTTCTGTATGTTAACTGTCTTAAGGTATTAAGTTTGCCTTAAATATTTTGGAAACTATGTGCCAGGGCAATGTGCTAAGGCTGGCTCTGTAAACCAAAACGGGTTCAACATCAAATTAAGGAGCTTATAACCAAATTGCATGCCTTAAAACCAAAGAGTGTACTGGAAACTGCTGCCTTCAGTTCCTTAATAATCAAGCCATATTCTTAAGTCTTCAAAAGCCTAGATATGTAAAATACAGAAATCACTAAATCCAGTCCTCAAGAAATTAAACGGTACTTCCAAAGATATAAATATAATTCTAACAAAATGGCAACAAAAACAAACCTTAAAATGTCAAAAATGACCACCAGAGAATCTAAGTCCCCTGCCTGCCACGTTACCTGTTTCAGGACCTCCAAATTAACAGAATGGCTAACTCTAAATCCAATCTAACAGTACCCGAGAGATCAAAACAAGAAAGTAAACTGTTCTCAAGTAACAAAAGTGCTTTGCAAACTGATTTTGGACCAACGCTTCAAAAAACACAATTACTGAAATAAGCATCAAATTCATCCTAACAGAAACGTCTGACATCACACTCAACTAGTCTGTTTAAGGAAGCACTTATACCTCTCTATACACACCACAAACAGATCTACTTTGATATGACTTTTTAATTCCACTGGTGAAAAACAGCTATTAGTGATTTACAAGTTTCTCCCTGGTTCTCAAGTCCACTCAAGTCTTAAAACTTATGCTACACGGGAAATAAAGGGACAAAAGTATTGGCCGAGAGATGTCAAGCAGAAGCCTCCAAGAAGTATCCGGAGCAGTTCTGCATCCCTTCCCAGAGCATCTCCAGGATTATCCTACCTAAACACTTTATGTAAACACGGGGCTAGTGACTCAAGCCTCCAGCCCCAATAGGTGGAGAGAAGTTTCCTCGCCTCGGCTGCACATGGTTTGCAGAAGTTTGGCTGGAGCAGAGCGGAGCCTGGGTGGGAGCGGCAGTGTAGTTAGTGCTGCAGGCGGCGGCGGCGGCGGCGGCGGCAGAGCAGCAGGAGGCGGAGGCGGGCGGGGGGAGGGGAGGCGGCTGGGGGGGGGGCGGAGGGGGCTCTTGCCGCCACTGCTCTCTCGCCGCCTCTCCCCCCCGGCGGGAGCCGCTCTCAGCCTCTTTGCACTAGTCGCTCCGCTCTCTCGGTCATGTGACCTTAACGTAACCGGACAGGAAAAGCCCCGCCGCCGCCGCCGCCGCCGCGCCGGAGACACCGACCGCGGCGGCAGCAGCAGCAGCAGCAGCAGCGAGAGGCAGAGGCGGCGGCGGCGGGGAGAGCACGGCCAAGGCTGCCCAGCGGTGCCTCCTCCACACCCCCCGCCGCAGCAGCACCGGCGACAGGTAAGCACGCAACGCCTCCACCTCCCGGGGCCGGTGCCCACGTGCCGCCCCCGGCCCGGGCTCCGGGAAGGCGGAGGGGGGGCGGGGGCCACCGGAGCTCGCAAACGGTTCCGGCACCAACGGTGGCAACAAAGAAGAATGACCCCCGTCCCGGGGCTCCGGGTGAAGGCAGGCGGAGGGCCCGGACCACACGGGGACCCAGTTCTGGGAAGCGAGGGCAGGGGCGCCCCGCGGGGGCGGGGGCGGCTGCGCCTGGCGCCGGGGCTCTGGCCGCCTGACAAAACCATCCCCCGGAGCCAGGCGGCGGCGAGTCGGCGGCGGCTCCATCCGGGGCTTTGCGGGAGGGGGAGGGGACGGAAGCCGAGAGGGCGGGCGGCGGATCGGAGGGAGGGAGGGAGGAAGGGGAGGGGGGCGATTCGCGTTCCGTTCCCCGTTGCCGGTCCCTCCCTTCTCGCCGCCACCGCGAAGTGCGTCCCGAGCGGCGGCGGCCGGTGAGCGTCCCGCGCTGGAGCCCTGAGAGGCGGGCCCGTCAGGTGCGTAATCCTTCCGACGCCTCGCCGCCGCCTCCTGCTGCTGCCGCCGCTGCTTCTTCGGCGGCAAGGCCGCGAGCTGCGGAAGTGGGTTTGGGGGAGGGGAGCGGAGACGGAGGGGGAGGGGAGGGATCCGGTCCGACCGGAGCAGGCCCGGCCTCTCTGGCGCTTCTCCCAGCTGCAGCGGCTCCTACAGCTGCTGCCGCTACTGCTGCGGCTCCGCCTCCCCGCTCGCGGGCGGGGGCGCGCACGCGCGCTTCCGGCCTCCTCGGGTCTCGCGCTGTCTTCGGCTCTCGCGCGCGCTCTTCCCCTGGCCCTGTCTGACCACCCCCCGCCCCCGGCGCCGGAGCTGTTGCGCCAGCCGGGGCGTTGCGCACGGCGTAGGCGTCGGCATTGTGTTAAACTCCGCGGGACTTGGGGAGAGCGCGCGCGCGCACGCGGGACCGAGGGAAGCGGAGAGCGTGCGGCGTGGCCGGAGTGCGTCGCCCCTCCCCTCCCCTTCCCTCAGCCCCTCGGGTATGGGGGCGGGGCCGGGGTGCGCGGCGCCCGGGCCCGTCGGGCCCCTGCCGGTCTAGCCGGCCCCGCCCCCGGCCGGGCCCCCGCCCCCCCCGGGACGGGGCGGGGCGAGGCAGGACGCCGCGGCCGTTGGGCCGCTCCCCTGCGGGCGGGGTGGATGGAGGCCTCCCTGGGCGCCGCCTGGGTGGACTGCTGCGGCCCGGGCTGCGGGTGTGGGCGCGTTAGGCCGGCAGGCTCGGGCTTCCGCTCCACGGGCAATCTGCGCCTCCGCTGAGGCCGAGGTTACCCCGGAGCTGCGCTGTGGTTTCTGGCTGCTTTGCCTTGGGGTGTGAGACCGGCGTCCGAGCCGCGCTCCCGGCCAGCGCGGCCCTCGTCTCCCACTCCCCCACTCCTCCGCCCCAGGGCTCTGAGAAAGGGAGCTTGGGGGCGCGGAGGCTGCTTCCCCGGCCCGAGGCGTTTTTCCTGTGTAGCGGAACCCCCAAACCATTGATTTTTTAAACAGGCTAAAAAGAGAACTGATAATGCATCGGTGCTTAGGAAGCAAGGTTTTTGTCGCGTTTAGCTGGTAGTGAAAGGAGGCAATAGGAAAGCAAGGGTAGCAGGGCAGGCAAAGTGATTGGGCCGGATGAAAATGCAGACAGTTTTTGCTAGGCCAATTGACTGCGAGAACTTGGAACTGCTGAACTCCTAATTATGCCTTAGGGAAATACCCCCCACCCCCGCCCCACCGCTGCAGTGTTCATTTGCTCTTCATCAAATACAATGGTCCCACTTAGTGTGTGTTTCCATTCTATTTTTATAAGTTTTTGTTGCAGTAAAGCATAAAAAAGGTCAGAATTACGAGTTCACGGGCTCACACGGAGCTCCGGGGTGCTCTGGGTTTCCCTAAATGGGATGCACTGTCCTTTTTAGGACAGATCATCTATGTCGACCCTGACGGAGCACGGGAGCAGGATGTACATATCACTAGCATTTTAGTTTGAGAGGCCTGAAGCTTCAGTAGGAAATCAGAATTAAGACATTTTAAGTCCTCCGATTTATTACAAAGCAACATTCATTGTTCAAATAGATTTTATTTTGCATTTTAAATAACAGGCCGTTATTAAATAATAGGATGTACATGCAGGGTGTTTTCAAACTGTTAAAAGGTAATTTTTGAGAAAAAAGTTCTAATACTGCATTCCTTCAAACTGGGCATTTCTCAATAAACTTGTGGTTTGTAGGTTATTTTCTAGCCAAAGAATTGACTTGTTTATTGACACCATGGTAAGATCTCAAAGCACAACTTTATACCGGTGGTATTAAGTGCCACAAATAGTAGTGGAGAAGACCATGAAAGGGGGACAGATAAACCGTCCCTAAAACTTTGCTGTACTGTATAGTCCAACCACTTGCCAGTTTCAAAGCTTCTCTCAAAGAGGGTGTAAATAAATGGTGCTCTGCAAACTTCTGCTGAAATACTCCAGCAGCAGAGTAAACACTGTGCATGTTTGAGGTCCACGATGACAATTTCTTTTTTATCTTAAAGATTAATATGGGGGCGCCTGGGTGGCTCAGTCGGTTGAGCGTCTGGTTGAGCGTCTGATTTCGGCTCAGGTCATGATCTCACTGTTGGTGAGTGTGAGCCCAGGGTTGGGCTGTGTGCTGACAGCTCAGAGCCTGGAGCCTCCTTAAGATTGTCTCCCTCTCTCAAGTTTTTAAAGGTTAATATGAACTTTGCACTGTCCTCAAAGATCTATACCTTTTTAATGTAAAAATTATGTAAAATATAAAGTTTTATCCACCTTGACCTTTTAAGATGTGCCTTGTAAACGCTACATGTCCCGGAATAGGGGGATGCGCTTTCCCCCAGCTTGAGAATTCCAGACCTGGAGGTAGAAAGTGAAGGAGGCCTCTAAGGCAGGTATGTGGCATTGGCTGGGAATCAGCTTTGCAGTTGGAGACCTGCCATCTCTTACCTGTCTCGGTGCTGCATCCCAAGGCCCGCTGGCCTTTCCCTGAAGTCACCTTGGAACATTGAGCAAGTAGTGTGGTTCCAGCCTGTCACTGTAAAGGAAGGACTGCTGGACTGCTGGTCTGCTGGAGACTTTACCATAAATTTCAGAGTGCACGCGGCAGAAAAGGGAATTTATCCCTTCTCCTGATTCCTTATGGTCGCTAAGTATGACTCTGAAAACCTAAAAAGGAATTGAGAGTTTTTATTTTCCCGAAGAAAAAAAATTACAAACATTCTAAGCATTAGCTCGAGAACATTTTCTAAGCCTTTTTTATGTTCAAGTTATATTTTTATTAGCAAATGAAACTTAAATAATTGAAATATTACTTTGAATCAATAGCAAATAAGAGCTAGTGTTTTACAATGCCAATATGCCATTGAGAGATGGAGCCAGTAGCCGCAGAACCAGGAGTTGGCAGTCCAGGATATTTTAGGACTTTTTTTTTTCTGTTATGAAGGCCAAGTTAGGGGCTAGTATTTACACTCAAGCACATAATTCCCAGTTCATGTGGATGAGGTACACATCATATAACTTTCTGACTTCAAGAAAGCCCAGTGTGCAAAGACAGGAACTTATAAAGCATTTTTATGTATCTGACTACTCACAAAATGGTTCTTTTTACTTTGTAAGAGGTTTTACTTTACAAGAGGTATAGTTCCATTAAATTCTGTACACGCCTAAGCTCTGCACCAAGCAAGGATGAACTATAAGAATCATCTGAGAATAGTTTCAAAGTATATTTGTGTTCTACACCATGCCTACCTAGATGCTTAGATTCTCTGAGCCCCAGAGTAATTTCTGAAAGAGGTTGTCTAAGTGTGTTCTACAGACCGTTGTGAATCTCCAGGACCCCCTCAGGGTTCCATGAGGTCAAAACAACTTGTTTAATAATAAGATGTGATTAACCTTTTTAGCTGTTGATAAAATGGGTCAACGTTGGAAAGATCTGCATAACTCGATGAGCTGACATTTTCCAGTGACCGATGGGTGATGTTAAAAACTGTGCATAGGTAAAAGATCTGTTAAAAGAGCAAGATAGAGCAATGAACTTTCCTTCCATTAGAGTAGGAAATTTTCATTCATTATGTATTTTTAGATCGCACAGCTAAACTGCAAGAAACTGCAACTTACCAAGTTTTAGTGTAGCATCAAAGAAAAATGTCCACAATCACCTAGAAAAGCTATTAAAATATTTCTTTTTCCAACTGCATATGTGGGTGAGGTTGGATTTTCTTTAATATTCAACCAAAAAAGATCACAACAAAGTAAGTGGAGAGGCAGAGTAAATGCAGAATCCAGTTGTCTTCTATTACAGAGATTTGTAAAAACAGCAAATTAAGTTTTCAATTCTGTGTGATCATATGTAGGTTTCCTTAAAGTTGATTATAGCATAATGCCTTTAGAATTATCACTTTAATTAATATCAAGTCTTTATTAGCCGTAAATCTCTGATTTGTGGCTCCTTGACACAGCCTATCCCGGAACTACCTCCTTCTGACCTTCACTTAGAAATTAAAAACTAATTCCAATGGTAACGTCAGCAACACGTAATTGAAAAGGCAAACTCTTACAAATTCAATGTTTTTCAAATTCAAAATAAGAGCTATTGATTAGTTTATGCCCCACCTTTTTCTATTTACCGTCAAGGAGGCTTGACTAAAGAAATGTTAAGAAAAATACATCAACCTGTCACCACAACTAATTAAGACACATTTCCTAGCTTTGAGATACAATTTAAAAACATTAAAATTCAAATGACTAGTCCCATTCAGGTTTACTTTATAGGCCCTAAATATTAATTATTAATAATACTAATTGGAAAAGCAGTTTTTTCATCATGGTAAGTGGTCTGAACTACTTGAAAGAATCAATCTTACTTGTGGGTAGTGCTTTTTCTGTTACTGATGTGTCCTGTGCATTACAGTATTCATTTATGCTTCACTTAAATAAAATTAAGGACTTGAGAGGACCCTATTAGTGCCCTTGAAATGGGTAGTCTAAGTGGTGTTTAGTATCTTAGGAGAGCTATTATCCTCAAAAAGTGAGTCATCAGTTCCCAAGCGCTGTTTTGGTCCTCTCCTTATACTGAAAACGTAGGAGGAACTTGGGTTGTCAAACATAATGTGATGGTATTTGTCCCATTCAGCCGCACCTCCAAACGATGAGTAACTTCCGTAAGGATCAGCTCCACCTTTGCTGTGTGCTGGAAGCTGAAAGCTTCCACATCTAGGGAGTGTCGCATTATCAGTGTGGGAAACAGTGGTGAGGCATTAAATAATATAAACGGTCATTTATACTTAGCTCTGGAAAGTGTTTTTTACTTATTTCCACATGTGTCTTACAACCTCTGAGTTTGCTTAAGGAAAAGAAAACTTTGTACACATATACATGCATAAAGAAGGCATTCTACAAAAACCCACTTTTAAGAATGGTCTCCCCTCTCCATCTCCACTTTTGTTCAGTGCCTTTCTGGTCACTATTCTGATTTAAGAAAGACAAATGATTTTTTTTTTATTTAGTTGGGTTTTTTTTTGTTTTTTTTTTAAGTTCCATTTGTAGTGTTAATTGGTTGAGGGCTTTATATAGGTCTTCAGTTTCATGTCAGATTTCATGCCTGCCCTGGGTGACTAGGATTAATTAGTGACAGATCTGTGGAGCCAAGTAGTACAGAGGAAAACATGTGAAATTTACACCCGGAAGACCAGGGCTCAGATGACTTCTGTTTGCCGTTATAACCTCTCTGAACTATCATGTAGTAATTTAATGTTGTGACTTTTGGAGTCAGATACACCCGGCTTCTCCAAAGACTCTCAAGACATAAATCACAGCAGGACTTCAGAGCTCCAGACCAATATAACCAAAGTATACTTCACACCTCTCCTTGGTCATCTCAAAAGTATCTTGGTCCCAGCACATCTGAACATAACCCTCGCGATCTTCCCCATAAAGCTGCCTTTTTGCCTGTATTCCCTCTCCTGGTGGGAATCCCCACGATCTCTCCAGTCACACGAGCGAGAAATCTAGGAGTGATCTTGGACACCTCAATTTCCCCCACCCTCCTCCCTCTAACTCACCAACCGATTCCGTTGAGTTTTTATCTTCTAACTACGTTTCGAATCCTGTCCCTCTCACCCCATCCTGATGGCCACCACCCAGTCTGTCTTGTCTCTTCTAGACCATGGGAAGGTCTCTCCTCACCTGGCTCTTCACCACTCCCGCCTGCAGTGTGGCCATCCTGTCACTTCCGCTGCAAAATCCCCTCTGGTGCCTCCCTGTTGCTCTTAAGATAGGAACCGAAATCTTTAAGAAGACCTGAGTCTCCAACTTCACCTAGCCTATTCCTTTCTGGCTCTTTGCCCTTCAGCCACACGGACCTTCGTTCAGTTCCCCAGTTGCATCTTGCTCCCACGTATCCTGGGGTCTTTGCAGATGCTGACCTCTGCCCAGAATACTCCATCCTTGCCCAGTTAACTCTTCTTCAAATATCTGCTTAACCAAGGTCTCCTCACAGAAGACTTCCCTGACCTCCAACCCGCAAATTGGACCCCAGTGCCTTATATTTTTCTTCACATTGTACATTTGTGTACTTGTTTGATTCTCCCCCTTGAACTCTGTCTGTATTCTGCATACCCTTTCATCCACTGTGCCTGGCACCTCAGAAAGCTTTCACCAAAAGCATGACGACTTCCCAGATCTGCGTCTTAGGAGCTGGCCTACATGTGGGCAAGTTACTTAACTTTTCTAACTCTGGTAGATTCCTTCTGGAGAGAGGGTAATTGGTCCTTGGTACATAATAAGTGGTCATTAATTATTAGTGCTGTGGTTATTAATATTATAATTAATACCAAATAGCGAGGAAATGATATACCATGGTATTGTTGAGGATTAAATGAGGAGTGTAAAGAGTATACTGTAAAGTATAAAGCACTATTCAGAACTTAATTGAAGTTCTGAAGTTCATGAAGAAGGATGAAGTGGCATTTACAAATAAAAGACTTGGTTGGGGGCCTGGGTGGCTCATTCTGTTGAACACCCGACTCTTGGTTTCAGCTCAGGTCATGATCTCGTGGTTTGTGGGATCGAGCCCCGCGCTAGGCTCTGTGCTGACACTGACAGCGAGGAGGCTGCTTGGGATTCTCTGTCTCCCTGTCTGACCCTCCCCTTCTCGTGCGTGCATGCTCTCATTCTCTCTCTTTCTCTCTCAAAATAAATAAATAAACTTTAAAAATAAAAAACTTGGGGCATCTGGGTAACTTAGTTAGGCATTGGATTTTTGATCTCAGTTCAGGTCTTGATCTCAAGAGTCATGAGTTCTAGACTCACGTTGGCTTCCATGCTGGGTATGAAGCCTACTTAAAAAAAAAAAAATCAAAAACTTTTGCTAAACTATAGCTCCCTTTCCATTGATGTGACTTTTTAGGTTAGTCTAGGATCATCAGAAATTTAACTTCCCGCACAGCACCCAGCTAGTCAGAGGCCAAGCCATGTCTGGGCACTCAACATTCTTCTCTCTGAACATATAGTTATTAACAAACATATAGTTTTTTTAAACATCAGACAATATTCTAGGTACTTGGAATAAAGTAATAAATGATAAATAGGACTCCATGCTGGCTTTCTGGAAGCACCAGGCAGACATAAGTAGACTGGCATGTTCACAGGTGCTCCAGAGGGAAGGAGAGCTTCCTGATCTTAAGGACCCGGGAATTCTGCAGAGGACAAATAGGGCTGGGGCTGGGGGGCGGTAAGTGGTGAGTCCCTCTGGAGGTGGCACATTCGAAGGTCTGGCACAGAGGTTCTAAGGCCCCCTTCAAACGGGCCTCCTTTCCCGACAGTGGGAATAAAATCAGGGGCTGAACTCAGCTTTGAGAGCGAGGCCTCTGAGCAGGGAGTGTTGCAAACTGCTGGGAGCCCAAGATTGGTCTGGGCTTCTGGACCTTCTGGTTGTAAAGAAAAATGCCCCTCTTCAGCTTTATCTCATTTCATCCAGCGTTTCCGAAGTGAGCGAGATAACATCACTTTGTCTCCATAATCATTAACATATTCAGATGAAACTGGGCTTTTGGTGATGCTTGAATTTCTGAACAAGTTGGATACTTGATCACTTCATAAAGATCATCAAGTAGATAATCTTATATCAAGAAAAGAACCAGGCACAATTTAATGTCATAAAATTTCATGTAGTAATTTTTTGTGCATGAGAAAATTTATTCCCTGTAATGAATATAGTACAACAACCCTTCCTTCAGAAAAGTATTCTGACCTTATGTCTTTTCTACCCATTTATATTTAGAAGTCCCCCGTCCTACAGGGTACCTGAGTAGCTCAGTCAGTTGAGCATCTGACTCTTGATTTCGGCTCTAGTCATGATCTCACAGTCATTGGATTGAGGAGCCCCACTCCAGGCTCTGCACTAGGTGTGGAGTCTGCTTGGGATTCTCTCTCTCTCTCTCTCTCTCTCTCTCTCTCTGCTCCTTTCCCTTGCTTGCATGCTCACTCTCTCTCTAAAATATATACATATATATACTAAAAAAAAAAAAAAGTCCCCCATCCTACAGGTTATGTGAATATTTTATGACTTTTCTTGCAGAATAAAGAGGGACTGATACTGTTGGACCCCTAGTTTTGAGGTTGGTTGATTGGTTTTTAGTAGGTCTGTGAAATCGTAAAGTCTGGAAACCATTAGTTTGGATCAGCACGAGAGTATGTTGTGCAGAGTTAAGCAGGGGTTGGGTCATGCAGGGCCGGGTCGGCGGTGCTGAAGAATTTGGGTTTCATCCTAAAGGCAGTAGGGAATCGCAGAAGGATTTTAAGCTGGTTAGTAACATCAGATTTGACCTTTGGAAAGATCATCCTGACTCTTCCCTGTGGATGGATTCAAGGGCAAGAGCTAGAAATGAAGAGATGAGTAGGGAGGCAGAGCTAAGGTGGTGGGGGTAAGGAGTTGAAGTCGGTGAGCCCTGGGTGACTGACTGAGGAGTGAGGGAAGTGAGGCCCTAAGTGGAGTGGAGATCCCTGCCTTGGTCAAAGAGTGGATGGCTGTGCCGCGCACTAAGCTAGGGATACAGAAGGAGCAGGTTTGTGTCCGTGGCTTTTGTTGTCTGTGGGGGGAGATGAGGGTGAGGGGAAAGGGGACTTGAGTTGTCTTGCCTATCCTGAATTGAGGGGGTGCTGCGGTATGGCCCAGCGGAAGTGGATTGGATCCCCACAGGGAGTCCACGGAAAGAGAAGCAGGCTGTGGACAAAAGGCAGAGGGGCATCAGCAAAAGAGGAATCCTTGGTGGAGATGAAAATAGAACAGGCAGAGGTGATAGAAAACCAAAGCACAGTGGCCTCAGAGCCCAAGACAGTATTTATGGAGCAGGAGGAAGGGTATTAAATGCCGCAGAGAGGTCGAGTAAGCATACTCTGTGGGGCTGGGGAGCAGAGGTCCTCCGTGACCTTGCTGAGCCATTTCAGCGTGGGGAATGGTGGGGGGTGGGGGCACAGGAGTGATGCTGCTGGTCAGCAGTTGGTGGGAAGGGAAGAGCAGACATCCATTTCCACAAAGGGGGGGTGACCTCCACCAGAACCCCCCCCCCATAAAAGATGTGCCGTCTCAGCCAGTGCAGCATAGGCTGCATGGAAATGGCTCTGAAGGGGCCTTGAGGAGGAAAGACTTCAGATGGCAGTTCTGTTGGCTGGGGGGCACTGCCTGAGATGCCCCCAGGCTTGGGGACCCCCCCCCCACTCTGTCTTCTTGGACTCATTCACATGTGTGAGACTTTAGGGCGGAGTCTTATTTTTCTCCCTGAGAAAGGTTTCTTTGGTGTCTGAAGTACGATTTTTAAAAATGTACACGGTTTTGTGTTTCCTATGTGAATTTGGAACATTCTTCCCATTTTCCCTCCTCTTGTTTGGTTTTTTTTTTCCCATCCCTGAGACCCCTGTACATGTGTTCTTCCCTCTATCTGTAAAAGACATGTTCAGTTTGTTTCCTATTCTAGATTGAATAGATCTCTAAATTGAGATCCTAAAGTAACGGGTAGACTCCCTTAAAAAAAGAAACATCTCAAAAAAAAAAAAAAGAAACATCTCATAGTTTTCTCATAGCTTCATTCTTATGGTCTTAAAGAAAAAAAAAAATACGTTTGTTTGTGGAATGAGAAGCCCTACCTTTTGCTCTATGGAAGGAGAGCCTGTATATCCATTAATGTAAGAACAAAACCTTCAAAGTCCTGTCAAACACTGATCAGTTTGATGACATTAAAACATAAAATTATATGTCAGAAATCTCTGTAAAACAAAATTAAAAGAAAGTGAGAAAAATATTAGGGGCATGCGGTAAAGGGCTCGTTTTTATTACGTTACAAAGGGTTTTTACAGATCAATAAAAAGACAAACAACCTGATTGAAAACCAGGCAGAGCTCATGAGGGGAATGCAGGAGGAAATGTAAATGATCAATAAACACAAAAATATACTTCCTCTCATCATTAAATCCATAGAAGGTAGGAAAACGAGCGTGGATCTGGCAAAGATTCTCAAAGACGTGGCCATAATACCCAGTGTGGCCAGAGTGTGGAGAAAGTGGCGGAGGGGGTTGGTGGATGGACAACTCACTATTGTGTGTCCGTGATCCTTGAATTTCTCGTAACAAGTACATATACTTAAAAGCAGCGATAAAAACAGTATTTCCGAGGGGAGTCTGGGTGGTTCAGTCGGTTAAGCGTCCGACTCTTGATTTTAGCTCAGGTCACGATCTCGCGGTTCGCAGTTCGAGCCCCATGTCGGGCTCTGCGCTGAAATCACAGAGCCTGCTTGGGATTCTCTCTGTCTGCCTCTCTCTCTGCCCCTTCCCGGCCTGCTCTCTCACTCAAAAAATAAATAAACATTTTTAAAAAATGTTGTTTAATCATGTTATAAGAGAATATAATAATATTTCCGATTAATTGTAAACATACTTGCACATAGCACGTCCTAGCAAATCAAGTGACCCTGTTGAAATCTCACTTCTTGCGCTTTCTGATTCTATTATCAAGGGCAAATCAGCTAACCCCTCAGCCTGTTTCCTCATATATAGAATACGAATAGCAGTAATACCTCAAATACCTTAGCGTGAAATTAAACGAAGAGCATATGGAAATGAATGGTCAAGGAAACACTCCGTAAATAACAGCCACTCTTGTCATCATCATCAAGAAATAAACAGTAATGTGTTCTCGCACTTGAAGCTGCTGTCTGTCCGTGAATGACACCTGAAACCACCTAAACATGTAGGGAACCATGATCAGAGACAGAACACGTGAAGTAGTGTTCGCAGGTTGCTCTTCAAGGCGTATTATACTTTCTTGTAGAGAAAGGCAGGTTAGTAGGATGGAAAAGGAAGTCGTCTGGCACTTTTCAGAGAACAGCCTTGAAGGCGAGCTTCTAAAAGTTATATCCTGGTGGAGGTCAGGTTCGAGTGATGTTTCTTTGTAGTCCCTGCCACCCTGCAACCTGGCACCGTCTCTTGTTTTCATCCTGAACCCCAGGCCTCGTTTTCTGTGTCCCCTTCCTAATCTTAGCGCTTTCCCCTGCACAGGAAATATTGGGGGACGAAGGTCCTGATGCTTTCCACAGATTTGAACGTATAACTGAGCCTACGGTGTAGGTCTGGGTACCCAGATTGCTGCAGCCTTAAGTGACCCTCCTGCCTTTCATGTTTGGATGTAACTCTGGGTAGAAAACACGAGACTGGACATCCTCCGGTCTTGCCTTGTGACCTGATCGGTCTCTTACGGTATTGATCCATCTCGTTCGTTCCTTTCAGGTAACACTTGTTAATTTCTGAATCTGCCAGATCATCCCTAGAACAGGAAGGAGAGTGGGGAGATCAGTACCAGCTTAGTAAGAATTGCCATGATCTGTTTTTTTTTTTAAAGCGTATTGATCATGTATTCTCCAAACTAGCTTTCCCAATTCTGTAGTTAAACATCATAGTTATCCTTTTTTTTTATTATTATTATTAATCTGGCTAATTAATTGATGTGTGGTGGGTTTTTCTTTTTTTTTACTTTTTATTTTTAGACAACTATAAATACACGTGCAGTTGCAACAAATAATAGAGATCCCGCAAGCCCTTTACTGAGTTTCCCCTAGTGGAAACTCGGTAAACTGAGTTTCCTACTTGCTAAACTGTGCTCCCACATCCTGGCCAGGGTGCTGACGTTGACAGAGTTGAGCTGCAGAACATTCCTATCACAAGGATCCTTCATGTCGCCCGTCTGAAGCCAAACGCATTTCCCTCCTGCTCCCCTCACCCTCTGTTACTAATCTGTTCTCTGTTCCTATGATCTTGAAGAATGTTAAATACATAGAATCATGCAGTATGTGACCTTTGGGGATTGGCTCTTTTCCCTCTGCATAATTCACCCACCTTGCTATATGTACGTATCAGTAGTTCATTTCTCCTTGCTGGCTGTGTTGTTTCCTGTGGTGTGGGCATACCACACTGCTTAACTGTTCATCCGCTGGGGGACACCTGGGTTGTTGCTAGTTTTTGACTATGAGGAATAAAGCTGTTGTGGATATCCACGGGTAGGTTTTGGTGTGAACATAAGTTTTCATTCTCTGGGATAGATGTCCGTGAGCATAATTGTTGGGTAGGACGGTAGTTGCATATTGAGTTTTTCTAAGAAACTGCTCTTTTCCGGAGTGGCTACACCATTTTACGTTCTCCCCAGCAGTGTTTGAAGAGTCTGCTTCCTTGACATCCTTGTCAGCATTTGGTGTTGCCATTACTTTATTTTGGCCATTGTGATAGGTTTATAATGAAATCTCATCGTGGTTTTCCTTTGCTTTTCCTTAATCGCTAATGATGTTGGCAATCTTTTCAGGTGTTTATGGACCATTTGCATATCCTCTTTGGTGAAATGTCTCTTCAAGCCTACTGCCTATTTTCTGAATAGATTTTTTTTTTTCCTGTTGGGTTTTGAGAATTCTTTGCATATTCTCTGTATACCTGTCCTTGGTCAAAAGGTTTGCAAAGGTTTTCAAATATTTTTCTCCTGGTCTTTAGCTTGCCTTTTCAGCCTCTTTTAACAGGACCTTTCACAGAACAAAAATTTTTAATTTTAATGAAATCTGACTTACCATTTTCTCCTTTTATGGATTATACTTTTGATGTTAGGTATAAAAACTCTGTATCTAGGGGCGCCTGGGTGGCGCAGTCGGTTAAGCGTCCGACTTCAGCCAGGTCATGATCTCGCGGTCCGTGAGTTCGAGCCCCACGTCAGGCTCTGGGCTGATGGCTCAGAGCCTGGAGCCTGTTTCCGGTTCTGTGTCTCCCTCTCTCTCTGCCCCTCCCCCATTCATGCTCTGTCTCTCTCCCAAAAATAAATAAACGTTGAAAAAAAAAATTAAAAAAAAAAAAAAAAAAACTCTGTATCTAATGCTAGATCCCTAAGATTTTTCTCCCATTTTTTTTCCCCCGAAAGTTATAGTTGGGTGTTTTCCCTTGGAGTCTGTAATTCATTTTGAGTTAATTTTTTTTTTTTTTTTTTTGGTCTATGTCCGGTTTATCTACGCCATTTGTCAAAAAGATTGTTCCTGCACTGAGTTGCTTTTGTGAGTTCGTCAACAATCAGTTGCGTGTATTCATGTGGGTGCTCATCAGCCCTGGGTGCTCCTTCTGTCTCACTGGTCTGCATGTTTGCCCCTTCGACAATACCACACAGTCTTGGACACTGTAGCTATCTGATGCATCCTGAAGTCCGGCTGACTCATCCCAATTCGCTATTCTTTTTAAAAAATTATTTTAGCTCTTCGGGTTTCTTTGGCTTAACATTATACCTTTTACAATATCCCTATCTATAGCAACAAAAAAATCTTGCTAGAATTTTAATAAGAATTGTGTCAAACCTATGTACACACTTGAGAAAAATTTATGTTCTTACTGAGCCTTCCTAACTGTAAATACGGTACATCTTTCCATTTTGTTAGATATTCTTTGATTTTTTTTTCCCTTCAGCGTTATAGTTTTCAACATACATGTTTTGTTAGTCCTATACATGTTTTGTTAGATTGACACATATGTATTTCAGTTTTTGAGTGATTGTAAATGGTATTATATTTCTAATTTCAGTGGCCACAAGTTCAAAGTTAGTGTATAGAATTACAATTGACTTTTTCATGTTAATCTTATAGCCTGTCCGTGGTGTTGCCAAACTCATTTATTAGTTCCAGGCGTTTTTTTTGTAGATTCCGTGGGATTTTTTTCTGCATAACAACAATGTCATCTGGAAATAAGGACAGTTTTAGTTCGTGTGTGTGTGTCTTTTATTTCCGTTCTTCCTTTATTGCAGTGGCTAGAACTTCCAGTACTATGTTCAGTACTGAGAGTAGACAACTTTGCTCATTCACAGTCTTAGAGAGAAAGCATTCGCTGCTTATAACATTGAGTCTACTGTTAGGTATAAAGCTGATCTGTGTGTAGTGAGCTGTTATAAATACTCTTTGCAGGAAACGAGCAGTCTCCTGATTTGATGAACCGTCCCCTTTAGAGGCACTTCCCCTGCTGGAGATAGATTCAGGCCAAGTGGTTTGCTACGGTGAAGTGTAAGGAATGAAGACCTTAGAATCCGGACTCAGAACACGCAGATTTACATTTTGGCTCCCCTGCGTTGGAGCTAGATGGCCTGGGCAAATTATTTACACCTCTCAAAGCCCTATTCCTCCTCCACAAAAAAGGGAGAAGAGCACCCTCCTCCGTCCTGCCTCGGGGAGTGCAGGCATCCAGGGGAGTAATTGCATCACTGCCAGGGGCGGCCCTGCCCACACTGTAGGAGCTGGAAAACTGCCCCAGTTTAGTGAGATCTTCACTGTACCCTGCTGTGGCCCCACCCCAGCACCTTAATTGGTCTCTGTGGAAGTTTTGACAATTTCTGATAGGTCGTTAAAATTTGCATTTGGAATCTTAAACTATAAGACTAGCGGATCTGGGGGTGTTGGCTGTCCCAAGAGCAGACAACTGAGTCCATTTCTTGGGCAGATCACGTAATCCCCCGATTCACGGTCAGTGTCATCATCTGTAAAATGGAAGTGAAGACAGAGTTACTTCAGCGGGCTGCTGCGAAGACTGAGTGAGTTTACGTAACATTGTTAGCATGACACGTTAGCTGTGATCGTTACTGTCGGTGACTGTAAAAAAGGACACATACTTACTTGTGAATCACCTTTCTTAAAAAAAAAATTGTTTGCTTTGCAGATTTTTAAAAAAATGGATTTGGCCAACCATGGACTTATTCTCCTGCAACAGTTAAACGCTCAGCGAGAGTTTGGTTTCCTGTGTGACTGCACGGTTGCCATCGGCGATGTGTACTTCAAGGCACACAAATCAGTTCTTGCTTCATTCTCCAATTACTTTAAGATGTTGTTTGTCCATCAGACCAGGTAACTAACGTGGTTGATAATAATCTAATGACTGTAGACGCTGAACTTCCATGGCCCTCTTTCCCTCTGAACCTGCTCTTTGCCCATCCAGACCATGGGTCTCACCTCCTCTCCCTGGAATCCTAGGCTCCCAGGCTCCCAGTTTTCCCTCGTGACCTCACTTGCCAACCTTGCTCATCTTGGTTACTCATGCTTTCAGTAGCCATTGAGAATCCCTGACCGGCAAGCCCTCAGCAGCGCACCCCCCCACCCCACCCCCATCCCCACCCCCACCCCCGCTCCCCGGACCCTGGCTGGGTGTCCCCTGCACAGCAGGATCGACAGCGGCCTCCTGGATCCCTTTCTCCCACTCCTCTGGCCCCACCCCCACCCCCAAATCTCCCCCCACACACACCCCTGAGTCTCCCCCACCCCCCATGCCTTTCCCAATCTTTATCCTGGTCTGCCAGTCTAATGGGAAGCTTGAGGGCATGAATTCCCCAGCTTCCTTCTTTTTTTTCTTAAAACATCTCAATCTCCCTCCGTATCTCTGCTTGGTTTTTCCTTCCCATCTCTCCTGCCTTGGAGAAGAGGACCCTGGATGTCCAAGGAAAAGGGATCTTCCTCCAAGCGTCGTGCTACCAGATCCCGCCTCTTACTTTTTTGTTCTGTACTTTTCACCGCGCGCTCTCTCCCCACGTTCGAGTCCCCGAAGGATCCACGCCCCCGACACCCAGTGGTGGCGTCTACTTGACTTACAGGGCAGTTTCTCCTTTATTTCACTGTGGAAGTGTTCAGAGGGCGAACCGCAGCCTAGCTCGTGCGCCCCCCACCCCTCGTCCCCGCTGCCACCGCCGTGTCTGCCCCATCTCTACCGAAATCATTTCTCAAACGTCACCTCTTGATCAAAACCACGGCTCTTCTCTCAGCTTCAGTCCTAGGCAGCATTTGCTGCCTACTGTTTTCTTCCTCTCAGGGTTGTTCTCTGCGCTTTGACAATGCAGAATGTCCCGTTCTCCTGCCCTCTGGGAGCTGTGCTGAGTTTTGGTCTCGGGCCCTCCATGCTTCTTTCCATATGCACTCTACCCCAAGGGGAGCTGCTAGTGCTCCTGGATTTTGCCTCTGCTGGAAACCACCAGTTTACAGCTCTGGCCTTGACCTTTCTCTGTGTCCTCCAGAACTCTGCTTCTCAAGGCCGTGAGGCTGGCCGCTCGTGGGCTTGAATGGAGTTATGTGCCGGTCTGAAGCGGAGTTAGGCCTTTTCTGGGTCATTCCCTGACCTCCCTGTTGATCTCCAGGTGACCTGTTCTTCAAATCGCTCTAAAACCCTATCCTCTGGTCCCCTGAGCCATGTTTCCCTCACACCCCTTTTGCATTAGTCCTTTCCTTCCCCTTCTCACTTCCTTCCATTTCCTAATCATTTTCCACGACTGTGAGATTAATATTTCTGAACAGTGCTTTGACTGTAGGACGCCTTGGATCAGAAATCCCCTCCGTGGTGTTACTCCTTTGATCACAAACCTGCAGGATCACCTCCGCACATCGAAACAGCACACACGTTCCTTGTTCTCTTTCAAGGCCCCTCAGGCTGGCAGCCTGACCTCCAAACCCCCTTGGGACCGCCCCTCCCACCAGGCCACTCCACTCCATCAGCCCAGCGCGCCCCACCCCCCCATCCAAAGTGATCAAAAGCCACTTCTTTCCTCTCCCACATCTCCTAGCACTTTATTTTTGCCCCTTACAAGATCCACGCATTTTCCCTGTGTTGTTCTTTGTGTATTTCTCTCCCCTCCTCTTTTGTAAGTTTCTTGAGGGCAGAGACTGGGTTTTACAAATCTTTTTGAAAGCCCCAGTGTATAGGTCCGGTATTTGTACACAATAGCCACTTGTTAAATGTCTGGGGGAGCAGAATGGGGAAACAATAGGAATAATGGCAAGCAGAGGTTGCTTTATCTCAGGCACTAAGGATGTTCCCTTTTAAGGACATGGAGACTTCATAACTAATGGGTACTTAGAAGTCTCCACACAATGAATGAAACTCTCTTGAAAGGAGGAAGATTTTCATTTGGGGGAGTAAAAGAATACAATATAATGAGTTTTAAATAGATGCAAGAAACTTAAATGTAGGGCAATTAAATGCCTTTGTAACAAGGAAATGTGGGATCTGTGTGGATAGGAGCCCCAAATGTAAGCAATCAAGTGTTGTTGTTGGAGGAGGCACGCGACATTTCTCATGGACACCAAGCAAATCCTGGTCGAAGGCCAGAGGCACGCTTTTAAACCAAGGCGTTTTTTGCAAGGTTGCTCTGAACAGCCACCTGACTACCCAAAAGGTGGACTGAGAATACGGTTTTTTGCACACTTGGTTTAAGCGTGTTTTAATGCCTGCAGAACCACTAGCTATATCTCTGCCTCGTGTGCAGCACTCTGGGAAGTTTTAAATCTTGTAGAACTACAAACATAGAGCTCCCAAAAGTAAAACCGCAGAGGGGCAAGTTTTGCTAAGCACAACCTCCTGATGAGGTCGGACATTATTTAAAATTCCTTATTTCCAAAGTTCATTAAGCCCATCTTTTACTTTGATATTCTAGTAAAGGAAAAATTAAAACTGAATTACGGTGGAAGTTTGCATGAAGGGCTCGTAGCTGTGCTAAAACTATGTTTTTCCCATAAAAGTGTTGTCTCAAGCAGACATCTGCAAATCAAACCACATAGGTGTAATTATCTTGTGGAGAGCTATGTCCTTCCAGAAGGACTTGGAAATGACTGAAGTCTGGCCCATAGCAAGCTGAGAGGTCTAGCTGCCTGGAAGGGAAAGCAGTCAGAGAGATGGCTGCAATGTGACCTAAGGAGCTTTTTTAAATAACTTTTTTTAAGGGTCTCCATGTGTATATGTGTGCATGTGTACTTTTGCTTCAAGAAAAAAAAGTCAAGAAATGAAGAGAGCTGGTTTCTGGGAACCTCCCTGGGCGCCGCATGAACTCCCAGAGATTCCCCGCCTCCCTCTCCCTGGTGCGTCCTCACCAGCCCAGTGGGCCACTTTGGGGCCCTTCTCCCTCCGGCCTGGCTGGGTCTCCCAGCCCCATTTCTTCCTTGCCTTCAGAGACTGCACACAATTCTTTAAAATCTGAGCTCTGCTGAGTCACCACCCTTTGTGGCACTAGACAGAGGACAACCTGTACAATAACAAATGAGGGGAAATGACAAAACTTATAACAAAATTTTGATGGAAAGAGGCCCTGCTTGGTAGTTCCCGCTCACAGATGCTGCCCCCGTTTGGATTTCTGCCCTTCCCTTTGCTTTTTGGGAAGCCACGGGTCCCTTCCTTCTGCCTGGAGGAACATTCCATCCTGGCAGAACAAGGGTGCCCTATAGTCTCCTGGGAGTACTTTGTACTCTAAAGGCCTATGGTTTCCCCGTTCTGGATTTCGGAGGGGATTGTTTGCATGACTAAAGTATTCCCCACACATGATCCCTGAAGCTTTGTTTTGAATATTGAACTTCCCTAGAGCACCTAAAGGCATCCCAGTATACACCCAGTATTGTTGGCAGTCGCCCTGTGCTTAAAGGGAAGACCGCCTGTGTTTGCATTCCTATTTAAAGGAAGATAAATAAAGCACTATAAAAGACTCCAAAGGAAGATGAGTGATCTGTGTGTCTTTTTAAAAAATAGAATCACATAAGCTCTGTTCTTTCTGCTGCTAAAGTGCTGCCACTTTTTATTCTTTGACTTTTCATACTTTGTAGTCAGAGGTTTTTCACATGACTATTGTATGCATTCATCTTGAAATATACACACGTTGATAGCAAAACAGCAATTATTCAAATCTGTTGTCATAAATTGCTATTACAGTCACCTTTAAAAAAAATAGAATAAAATGTTAAATTTGGAAGAGCAAGGTATACTGTTATTATTTTAGCATGTTGGAAAATATTTATTATTAAGATAAACAGCTAAAGGAGACAAAAAGTTATAATAGTAAGTGGTATAATAAAAAAAAAAAAATGATTAGGGGTGCCCAGGCGGCTTAGTTGGTTAAGCGTCTGACTCTTGACCTCACTCAGGTCTTGAGCTCAGGGTCATGAGTTCAAGCCCCGTGATGGGCTGTGCGCTGGACTTGAAGGTTACTTAAAAAAAAAAAACAGATTATAAATTCTAAAGGCATTCAGGGAAGCTGCCTTTGAAATTGAAAATGCATTGTCTATATTGTCTGTAGAATATAATTCACTGAGTGGATGATAGCACATACCTCATAATATATAGATAGATATCATTGCTTTCTAATGATGCATTCGAATTTCTGTCATTACTGATGGTTTAGGAAGAGTTCTTTGGGACTTGAGTATAGCTGCTTGACCAGAATGATGTTTCTGGAATGAGGCAAACACGAATGTCTAAAAGTTAGAAAATCAGCAGTGCCACTATCTGCTTTAGGTGTCTCAGATAAATCACCTAACTTTTGGTGATCTCAGGTTCCAGATCTGTCAAATGGGAATAATCAGATCTGCCTTAAATGCCACATAGGATTGTTTTCATGCTCCACACAATTTTGGTGTCACGGGTTTGGAATTAGACCAAGATTCAGTTAGACCCTCTTACTAACTGTGTGGTTTTGAGCAAAGTAGGAATCTCTTTGAGCCTCAATTCCTCATCTGTAAAATGAGAATTAATGGCAACTTAATGAGATAATGCCCGTGAAGCCCAGTTGTAATTCTGGTGATGGTGATGGTGATGGTGATGTTTTGGTAAGTTGTCCCGGAACTATTTTGTGATGCAATTTAGCAACACTGGGAAGGTGATCCGGCCCCAGTAGAGCTAGAATGTACCTCCATCTCTTAACGGTGCTTCCTCCTCCGTGCTGGAGGGAGGTCAGGGAGCTGCAGAGCACAGAGTCAGGTTTTCTTTTTCTTTCACTTTTGTTGCGTTGCTCTCAGGCACTGGTTCATTCTAGCCCAGGTCCGCACACCCCCCCACCCCCCACGTCATTTTACAAATGAAGAAACTTTCTTATCGGGTAGATTGCTTGATCTACTTTGAAAGATCACCTGCTGAGCTCTGGATGGCACTGGGTCAATAGAAGATGCCAAGACTTCTAGCCAAAGATCTCCTAGAGTCCTACATAAAAATATAGTGTGATATGATAGAAATGTACATAGATTATGAGGAGAAAAACTTCTTCAAGAGTCTAGGGGCTAAGATGTCATATTTCTTTAACGTGAACTTTTTGGTTCCCAGTCCTCGAAAATCTACTTATCGTATTTCTCTCTGTTCTTAATATAATTAAATTACATAGGTGCCAGTTATCTCCCTTGAGTATTCCATTTCACGAAACACTAACAGTAAGAAATGGGGAATATTCTCGTTTCATTTGCCTTCTTTTTTTTTCTCCGGAGTTCATGTTATCATTGGAGACGCGAGTTGACATTTCCTTACAAATTGTTCACTTGTTTCTTTCAGTGAGTGTGTCCGTTTGAAACCAACTGACATACAGCCAGATATTTTCAGCTATCTCTTACATCTGATGTACACGGGAAAGATGGCACCTCAGCTGATTGATCCCGTTCGGTTAGAACAGGGGATCAAGTTTCTGCACGCTTACCCACTGATCCAAGAAGCTAGCCTGGCCAGCCAAGGAGCCTTTTCTCATCCCGACCAAGTTTTCCCGCTGGCCTCTTCCTTGTACGGCATTCAGATTGCAGACCATCAGCTGAGACAAGCCACCAAGATCGCTTCGGCACCCGAGAAACTCGGGCGAGACCCACGGCCGCAGACCTCCAGGATGAGCCAGGAGCAGGTGCCCGAGGCCCCACCGCTGTCTCAGCTGACGTCCAATCTGGCCCAGGTGAATCGGACACATCTGACTCCCTCGGACCCCCTGCAGACCTCGCTGTCTCCAGAACTCGTTTCCACTCCCGTGCCTCCCCCTCCCCCTGGGGAGGAGACCAATCTGGAAGCCTCTTCGTCCGACGAACAGCCCGCATCCCTCACCATAGCCCACGTCAAGCCGAGCATCATGAAGAGGAACGGAAGCTTTCCCAAGTACTACGCCTGCCACCTGTGCGGCCGGCGCTTCACCCTCCGCAGCAGTTTGCGGGAACACCTCCAGATTCACACCGGCGTACCTTTCACGTCCAGCCAGCCGGGAGAAAGCCGCGTGCCCCTGTCTCTTTGTAGCAACGCAGCCGACCTGGGCAAAGACACCATGGAAGTGCCTGAGGCTGGGATGATAAGTGACAGTGAGCTGCAGCACATCTCCGACTCTCCCATCATCGACGGGCAGCAGCACTCGGAGACGCCCCCGCCCTCGGACATCGCGGACATTGACAACTTGGAGCAGGCGGACCAAGAGAGGGAGGTAAAGAGACGCAAGTATGAGTGCACGATATGCGGCCGAAAGTTTATCCAGAAGAGCCACTGGAGGGAGCACATGTACATACACACCGGGAAGCCTTTCAAATGCAGCACTTGTGACAAGAGTTTTTGCAGGGCCAACCAGGCCGCCCGGCACGTATGCCTCAATCAGAGCATCGACACGTACACCATGGTGGACAAACAGACTCTGGAACTCTGCACGTTTGAGGAAGGGAGTCAGATGGACAACATGTTGGTACAGACCAACAAACCCTACAAATGCAACTTGTGTGACAAAACGTTCTCCACTCCCAATGAGGTTGTTAAACATTCGTGCCAAAACCAGAACTCGGACGTTTTCGCCCTGGACGAGGGGCGGTCCATTCTGCTGGGCAGTGGGGACGCAGAAGTAACGGAACCTGACCACCCAGTGTTAGCTTCCATCAAAAAGGAACAGGAAACAGTGTTGTTAGACTGAATGTTACCTATCTTTTTAAAAACTGTCGTTTTTACAGAGACTGTCTCCTTTCCCTTGCCCCAATTCAGAACTGTAGTTCTCCATGGCATGATACAAACAGGTCCCTGGTCCCTTTGTCCACCTCACCCCCTCCTCCCCCAACCCCAGCCCTTCCTCCGTAAAGGCTTTGTGCATTATCAACCTGGAACATGTTTACTTTAATTCAGGGGATATTGGAAAGATAATGGTCAGTAGTACTTATAAACTCCTAGATTTTGAGACGTTTTAGATGATTTAAAAGCAAACTTGGAACTAATGAAGGGTCTGTTAACAAAACACAACAACTAGAATGCAATTTGGTAAGCTAGAATTATGACTCTCCCTGGGTAAGAAGTCTTCCTTCTCAGAAAGTGTTGGGAAATACAGCATGCTTCTTAGAGATACAGCTGGGCTGTGTACTATGCAAAATCTAGGTGTGGGGGAAACTTTTAACCCAAGAAAACACTCTCAGTATTTATTCTCCAGGTGTCTTATTTCAGAATGCATCCTTTGAGATTATGTCCAGTCGAGAAAAATCATTAGTTAAGAAATCTACTTGAACAGAACACAAGAGAGAAAAAGTAATAATGTGATGGCAATCTTAATTTTTGGATAGAACATGACAAAGCTGTGAGTTGTGTGTGTTTGTAAGAGAAAATGTGTGGGTATTTGATATAAACAGGTGAATTAATGCACATGCCTTAGCTAATTGCTGGCGTCTCTCAAAGCTGAACAGTAACAAAACTCTCTGTTTCAGTTTCTGACAAATCTGTCGGTTGTTTTAAAAATCAGATCTGAAAGTCCTGTGCAGTAGATTGTCTTTCTGAATAGAAAATGACACGCTATTCCAGCAGTTGCCAGTGTTAAATCTGTTTTAGCACCAACCAGCTGCTTCAAATCAGTGTGTGCACGTAGGAACGTGGATCCTAGAGGGGAAGTTGTGAGCAAAGCATGTGGTGACTTTAATGACTTTAAAAGTTAATGCTAATAGTTTACTGGCAACATTTGTTGAAGCATCAAAAATGGCAAAGAAAAATCAGGACAAAAACGCCTAATTGCTGATTGGAAAAAACAAAAAAAACCCAAAAAACAACTTGATTTTGATGTTAGTCTCCACTTTTTTTTTTTTTTAAAACACCTGAAATTTCCTCCATTGGCCTGAAAGCAGTAAACTGTGTCCACGAATCTTTCCTTACGCCAATGACAGAATGGTCTCACAGGACTAAACAGGAGCCAGAAATAAGGACCGAAGGGGAAAGGGAAAAACAGTTCATAGCTGTGCTGTACGTATATGTTAAAAACTGAATATCCTGTCATCCTGTTTCATGTATAGTTGAGTTCGCAGATTTGTAAGTTTTTATACATACTTTCATGGAATAAACATTTAATTAAGTGAGTATTTTATTTTATCTGTGTATCAGTTCGTCTGCCCAAAAAGCAGGAGAAGTAGAGACCAAGGCCTCTCTTTGCTGCCTCTCTCTGTCCATCTGCAGAACCGTGGGCGGGTCCCCTAACTTGAGCAGCATTTTCGACATCTGTAAAACGAAGACAGTGGCAATTGTGGATCGTCATATTGTGGGAATCAAATAAGTCAACTGTATCCGAAAGTGCTATGGACAGTCCAACCTTGGCCAGGAATGGATCTGAAAGTCCAACTTTCCCAGGGAAGAAAGAGACACCAAGAGGCGTTTACCTCAAAGTGACACACGTTCGTGCTGTGTAAACCTCGGTTCTTAAATATTGAGAGGTTTCCACTGATTTCCTCGGTTGAAACTATATTCACATCTCCCGATTTAAATGAAAGTCTTGAGCCAAGTTAACTTCTCTGAAATTCTGTGGAAGGGGAGATCCAGGCATGCCTCACAGGCCTCCGCAGCACTCCAGGCAGCCTCAAAGAGACATGGGATGTGGCCGGAGGCTCTTAAACAGCAGAAAGTCATGGGAATCACGAGGGATCTGGTGGGTGATGAGAGAGGGTAAGGCACCAGCCAGCCCCAGCTCACTTCCCGCAGGTTGGTGGAGGGGGGAAGGGCAGGACCTGTGTTCAGCTATTCATTACGGGTGGGGTGCAGGGCTCTTAAGCGTTAGTCTGTGGCCACCTCCCCTGGGACAGACCTGTCAGTTCCCTCCATACCCTAGAATGTTCCATGGCTGTAGAATCCCAAGAGGTTATAAATTTAACAATTTATTCTTAATTTTTGATGGTACTAATTTAAACAAGCTTTGCAAGTTTCAGTCGATGATGTAATCAGTCTGAGCCCCTTAAGCTTCAGAAGTGACTTAGGCTGTCACTCTCCACGTTCTAGCCCCTATTAACACTCCTGGTTCTATTACTTTTCTTCATGGGGAAAACAAATTCATTCAAATTCATTCAAACAAAAACTCATTCAACAAATCGAGCTAAATAATAAATTTGTAAAGTATTGTAGGATTTCACTTTACCATGAGAAATACGGCTGTAATGGGAAGAAAACGTTGCCATTCAAAGGTATTTATTGGGGCACCTGGGTGCCTCAGTTGGTTAAGCGACTTTTGATTTTGGCTCAGGTCATGATCTTGAGGTCATGAGATGGAGTCCCACATGGAGTTCCACGCTGGGTGTGAAGGCTGCTTAAGATTGTCTCTCGCCCTCTCCCTCTGCCCCTTCCCTGCGCACGTGTGCTCTCTCTCAAAAAAAAAAAAAAATATTATCCAATAAAACTGGAAATATATACATACATATATAAAGCGACTTTGGATAATGACCTAAGAATGGAGAGTGGAGTGGACTCCAAACCTTCTTTTTAAAGTCATAGGGGGACACCTGGCTGGCTCAGTCAGTAGAGCATATGACTTTTTAAATTTTTTTATAATGTCAAGTTAGCTAACATACAGTATATACAGTGTGCTCCTGGCTTCAGGAGTAGATTCCCATAATTCATCACTTACATGCAACACCCAGTGCTCATCCCAAGTGCCCTCCTCAATGCCCATCACCCATTTTCCCCTCCCCCTACCCCCCCCCATCAACCCTCAGTTTGTTCTTTGTATTTAAGAGTCTCTTATGGTTTCCTTCCCTCTCTGTTTGTAACTATTTTTCCCTTCCCTTCCCCATAGTCTGTTAAGTTTCTCAAATTCCACACGAGTGAAATCATATATCTTTCTCTGACTTATTTCACTTAGCATAATAGCTTCCAATTCGATCCACATTGTTGCAAATGGCAAGATTTCATTCTTTTTCATTGCCAAGTAGTATTCTGTTCTATTTATAAACCACATCTTCTTTATCCATCAGTGGATGGACATTTGGGCTCTTTCCATAATTTGGCTATTGTTGAAAGTGCTGCTATAAACATTGGGGTACATGTGCCCCTATGCATCAGCACTCCTGTATCCCCTGGGTAAATTCCTAGTAGGAGCATATGACTCTTCATCTTGGGGTTGTAAGTTCGAGCCCTGTGTTGGGTGTAGAGGTTACTCAAAAATAAAATATTTTTTAAAAAATGTTAGGGGCTCCTGAGTGGCTCAGTCATTTGGGCATCTGACTTCGGTTCAGGTCATGATCTCAAGGTTCATGGGTTCGGGCCCCACATCAGACTCTGTGGTGACAGCTCAGAGCCTGGGACCTGCCTCAGAGTCCGGCTCTCCCTCTCTCTCTGCTCCTCCCCCACTTACACTCTGTCTCTCTCTCTCAAAAATGAATAAACATTAAAAAAAAATAAGTCATAGGAACCAGCCACTATTGTCATTTATAATCTCTCACAAGAAAGGGCAAGAGTTGAGGCATGCAAAATGAGCCCTTCATTTCAAAAGGTAAACCACTGAACTGCTATTAAAAAGATCAAGGCACTTAAGAGGATGGTTGGGGAGAATGGTGCATGCAGGGTACTTCCTAAGACTTGGCTGGGAATTACAGTGGGAGCAGGGGAGCCCTCTTCACTCATTCATTAGTGATGAATGTCGAGACAAACTTATTTATATGGGGAGTGTAGTTTATTGGAATGGAAATTGTTCTTGAGGTTGACAGCATTTTTAGGACAATTTTCAGAATCCTCAA
Source organism: Lynx rufus (assembly GCF_022079265.1). Taxonomy (NCBI): domain Eukaryota; kingdom Metazoa; phylum Chordata; class Mammalia; order Carnivora; family Felidae; genus Lynx; species Lynx rufus. Next base: position 9,724,671 of record NW_025814878.1, read on the forward strand.
AATACTTTGCATTTTGCTTTGCTTTAGCTCTTCATTTTGGTCTGGAACAAATTATTGCACATCAATTAATCTGCCTTTTCCAGAACTAGCTCCTTAAACACAGCTGGAAGAATATCAACTAAACTGTTAATAGCCCTCAAAACAAAATAAAAGGAGACTCAGAATATTTAATGTAAAAAAAATGGACCAGGGTGAAATGATAATTCTGTGTTTCAAGTCTCAGGTCGAAATACTTCCAAACATAAAACATGGTTATTCATTTTTTTTTTTTTTTTTTTGAGACAGAGAGTACGAGCAAGGGAGGGGCAGAGAGAGAGAGGGAGACACAGAATCGGAAGCAGGCTCCAGGCTCTGAGCTGTCAGCACAGAGCCCGATGTGGGACTCCAACCCACGGACTGTGATATCATGACCTGAGCCAAAGTCAGATGCTTAACCGACTGAGCCACCCGGGTGCCCCTAAAACACGGTTACTCTTGACTCAAGCTTTTGCTATTCTCTGGAAAATACATAATGACCTGTCCTGCCTAAATTCCCTAATGGTTATGAAGATCACTCCTTGTGAAGAACACAATATCCATGAAAGGGCGGAGCCAGGGAGAGTGAGATCCTGAGCTGGGTGTGTACTAGATGCTTTCATTTACTCCCAACCTTCCTGGCAGGCATGTGTCCTGTTTTTATAGATGAGGAAATTGAGTTCCAAAGAAATTAACCTCTCTGAGGTTATCCAGTCCGATAGAGACAACCAGGATTCCAAACCCCATGTGGCTCACTCAAAAAGCAAAATGCTCTTTCTTCTACCCTAGAGATGTTCTACACCTAACATGCACCTTTGGCCAGCCAGCCTTTAGCACTTGACAAGTCCTGTATTGTAATTGACAAGTCTTTGATTCAGCAAAAAGCAAGAAATACAAAGCATGGCTTTTCTTGCTCACCTGACCTATTTTGTTGCATTTGGTTTCAGACCTAAGTTTGTCCAAATTATATTATGAGGTGGGGACGGCGGGGGGGGGGGGGGGGGGGTGGAGATTTTCCCAAATGTGCAAACATTTCTATGGGCTGGAAGCAATTGGTGGGGGAGAAGTGCCAGGAGCAGGGAGGGGAAAGCTTTTTCACCTGTTAACCTATTTGTTCTGCTATTGAGGCAATTAACTTAAATCCATCCTATAGCCTTATTTTACTGCACTGGTCCGAAAACCAGAACTTCAGAGCCACACATCAGAATCTCCTGGAGGGCTTGGTAAAAGAGACTGCTTACAGACAGTAGCTGCTTCAGTCCAGAGTCAGGCCCAAGAATTTGCATCTGTAACAGGTTCCCAGATGAGATGATGATGGTACCAGAAGCCACTTTGAGAACCACAGCATCTTGTGTCATTTCTGCTATATTACTGTCCTTTCTTAGTTCTACTTGCTTCTCAGAATTATAATAACCCAGGGGAGCTAAGGAAGGGCCAGACAGGGATCTGGGACATTTCTAACATTCTTCTTTCCTTGAAGAAAAGCGCTCCTTAATGAAACATGTACAGTCCACAGATTGGTACAGGAGCTTAGAAGAAATGTGTGCTTGAGAGGCCCTGGGCTTTATTCTAAACCTTCTTGTTCTCATTCTAAATGTCCCTGTAACTTGTGAGCACAGAGAAGAATGAAGCCAAAGTCATCAAATACCTTGAGTAGTTTTTGAAGAGGCCACCTAGCCATCAGAGGCAGGGATCTGGTTGAGGAAACAAAATGGTGTTAGGTCGTTGGCTAAGGCCACACAACCACGTAGAGGGAAGCACGCAGCCCAGGTCTAAGCCGGGGCCCTTCCACCACCCACACCCTGCCTGGGAAACCCTTCCTGGTTCTTAATCGTTTCAATGTATTTCTATAATTTCTTTTCAGCAAAAGGAAAGGGACTAAAGAATCTTATCTTTGCAGTTAATTAGCGACACCCATAAGCAGACAAAGATGGGGACACAGGCAGGGGAAAGAACAGGGAGCCTGCATGATAGAAGGGTCTGGAGAACATGGGGATGTCTGAGGATGCTGGGGGTCTGGTCCCTGCCATCAAGTCTCCCTGGGGGAGGTGTGCAGCAGGCCACAAATGCTGAAAAGGCAGCAGGGAGGAAAGAAAAGAAATGTCGGTGACAGACAAGTGGATGTTTCATCTCCAAAAAAGAGCATGTCTGGGGGTGCCTGGTGGCTCAGTCAGCTAAGCGACCAACTCTTGGTTTCAGCTCAGGTCATGATCTCATGGTTTGAGTTCAAGCTCTGGAGTCTGCTTGGGATTCTCTCTCTCCATCGCTCTCTACCTCTCCCCTGCTTGCACTCTCTCTCTCTCAAAATAAACAAACTTAAAAACTAAAATAAAAAAGTAAAAAAGAGCAGGTCTGAATACGATGTATATTCATAACATTTTAGGAAGATCAGTGTCATTATTCTGAATCTACCAAAATGTTCAAGGAGACAGCAGTCATCAGAAGTCACAACGTTGCCTCTGGCGGACAGTTTTATAGAACGTCTTTCGCTTCTAATTACTAATATTAACGCGGTGCATTTTGCTTTCTAGTTCCTACAGCATATTCACAGCAGGAAACCCTCGTGAAGTGCAAGGTCCTACATTCTGAAATGAGACTGCTGTGACAAAGTGAGGAAAGCCTCGTCTTTCACAGTCTCCCAACCAAAGTTTATGCACGAGATTTGAAGAAATGTTGCAGGGTTATGTAGGTTACTTCCCCCCTCTGTGTCCCCAAGGGTATAGAGGAGCCATTGACGTCTCACTGTCCTCAACTCTTTCTTGTTTGAGACCCACACATGCAGCCGCCGATCCTGTGTTTACCCTTGGATAGCTCCTGGGCCTCTCTAATGAAACATTTCCCAAACTGATTATTATCTCCTGGCCCCACCCATCTCAGGACTTGGCTTCCCATCCAGGCCGGTAACCCAGAAACTTCATTCTTCATCCTACATAGTTCCCCTGACAGGGAATGAGGTGTCACGCCTACTGATTCTATCTCCTAATCTCTCTTGATCTCATTCGAGGCTCTCCAAACTGCCATGTTGGAATCAGCCATTATCAACCCTTGCCTGGATAATTACACCCACGTGGTTGCTAGTCTCCTTCCAACCTCCAGTCTTTAATTCTCTAGAAGGTGGAAGCAATTCTCCAGATGCATTGCATTTTAGGTGGAAACTCCTTTCTTATTAAGGGCTGTCCTGGACCTTGCAAGATGATAAGCCTCTACAACCCCAACACATTGAATTCCAGTAACACCCGTACCACTGAAACCAAAAACTCTACAGGGGAATAGATAGGGCAGTAGCACAAGCCCAAACACTTCTTTGGGAACCACTAACGCAAGGATCACTTCACTTCCCTGCTAAATTAGTTTAACGATTTCTTAGGATAAATCTCACTCCCTAAAATGGCCCACTGGCCAACTCTGCAATATCATTTCTGGAAAATCTTTCAAAAGAACACAACTGTGTCCGGGTTTCAAGTTCCAGAGAAAACTTACCTGCTTTTCCAGGTATCAGGTGAGCTCCTGAGGCTAACAGGTTTCAGTAGAATCAAGCAGTGTGGTCTTGAAATTGGCTTACTTTATACTATTGCCTCTGTGCTTATTAATTATACCAAGGTATTTCGAATTAGAACAAATAGAAGGTAGGGGCACCTGGGTGGCTCAGTCGGTTAAGCGTCCGACTTCGGCTCAGGTCACGATCTCGCGGTCCATGAGTTCGAGCCTCGCATCGGGCTCTGGGCTGATAGCTCAGAGCCTGGAGCCTGCTTCAGATTCTGTGCCTCCCTCTCTCTCTCTGCCCCTCCCCTGCTCACACCCTGTCTTCCTCGATCTCAAAAATATTTTTAAAAATTAAAAAAAAAAAAAAAAAGAATAGAAGGTAAAACAGAGAACTGAGTTAGAGCTAGACTTTACTACTCAATATCCTGCCATGGGAAAACAACACATTGGGTCCCAATTTCTTCATGTAGGAAATGTTATTCTGCCTCTGGTCTCCAAAATACGAGTGTTACAGTAAAGTTGCTCTTAAGACGTTAAGGTTGGGTTAACCAACGTAGGGTTGCCTGGGTGGCTCGGTTGGTTAAGTGTCCAACTCTTGATTTCAGCTCCGGTCATGATCTCACGGATCCTGAGACCGAGCCCCATGTCAGGCTCAGCACTAACAGCACAGAGCCTCCTTGGGAATCTGTCTCTCCCCTCTCTGCCCCGACCCCAGCTCACACACTCTCTCTCTCTCTCTCTCTCCCTCAAAATGAATAAACATTAAAAAAAAAAAAAAAAGAGGTTTAGGGGCACCTGGGTGGCCCAGTCAGTTCTGAGCGTCTGACTTAGGTCATGATCTCACAGCTCAGTTCATGGGTTTAAGCCTGCATCGAGCTCTCTGCTGTCAGCATGGAGCCCACTTCAGATCCTGTCACCCTCTCTCTGCCCTCCTCCCCCCACTCGTGCTCTTTCAAAAATAAACATTAAAAAAAAAAGGCTAATGTAATACTTCACAATGGAAGAGCATTCAGTAACAACGTCTTTTACAGTTAGACATCAAAAAAGAACGGATTCTAAGCTGTGATATAGCATTTTTAAAAAGTCACGACTATCTTCACCATCATGCCATCCCCAAGTTCTGGTCCCCTTAGCCAAAACCGTAAAAGTGAGAAACGAGAAAACCTTAAGTCACTTAAAAGCTCGTAGTCTAAATCTCAGCTTTCTCATATGTAAAATTAGGACCCAGATCATTCCCAGCGACCCAGGCGGGAGATGGGAAGGAATTGGTGGGGCAGAGAAACCTGCATTCACACGAGAATTGTGCCAGGATGTCTAACAGATCCATTTCCAGAACCACGTTAGAAATGCACAGTCATGTCGACGAAGTTACAGGACACTGTGCATTCAGCTTCCACCCTCTTTACCACCTGGGATTCCTTGGTTTGTGTCCATTTCCTTTCTTGTAGCGTTGGATAAGGGGTTTCTAACTCTGGTTCTAGTTTCCGGCCAAGATTTGAAAGGAGGTCTGTGGGACTATCCAAAAACTGTATTGGGGGGGGGGGCGGAGAGTTTAAGCCAGAGGCTTAATGAGATTCTAATTAAAGGGGCCTTTGACCCCAAAAGGTTAAGAATCACTGTTAGTTTTTCATGCATGGACACATGCCCCAGATACGTCCCAAACTGCCATGAGACTCTGTGGAAAATGTTGTAAAAGATGGGTAAGTAATTAAAAGAAACGTGTGATGAATATCACAACAGTAGATAAAAGCAATCAAACCTGAATTCAGGTGAAATTACAGAAAGAAAATCCATGGCATTTAATTAGGTTGCATTTTATTTCGATCCATGAAAACTTGCCTCCGAACAGAACTAGGAAGCAAATATTGTCTCAGGTTAAAAGGCAACTGCTATGCTTGAAGCTTACACTGAAAGCTAAACTCTCCAGCCCTTGACTATTTGCAGCCCCAAACGGCCAAAGGAACATATTGGAACATATTGGAACAAAGGCAACTCGTGTGTACCATTAGCAAAATAACCTGAGGGGGGGCGGGGGGAACATTTTATACTCCTCAGTATCCAGTGGTGAGAGTTTACAAGTCTCGCGTTGCTTCCTATTGTACATGGCTCCATAGTGATGCCCAAAGTAGCGAAATATAGGCACACAGTTTACATTTGGTTATCGTGTACTTCACAGAGTAACAGCAGCTCTAGAATTATCATACAGAGTTGTATTTCATGCTGCTAACAGCATCCCTCTGGTTAATAACACAGTGTTGGTTGACAGACACGGGCCTAGGGCTCGCACAGAAGGGATCCGGGGCGCATCCAGACAGGAGTATGAAAAGCGCGGGTGAAGCTGTTACCGGAAAACCACTTGCCGCGACCAGAGAGACTTGGCCACAGGAGGTCAGAGAACAGCGAACACAGAACGGAGTGCTAGGATGGGGTTTACAACCCCCCCCCAAAAAAAAATTGTTTACGACTTTACTACAGGAATCTTTTATCTGTTCAAAGCAGCACAAAACCACCGCATGCCACAGAGAGGAAGCTCATGCACTTGGATTTTTTAAGTCTCGAGTCAGCAAAAGATACTTAGATCAGAGGGTTGTTTTTTTTTTTTAATTTGGGCATTTTAAAGTTTAGTAATTAAGCAAGGTTGACTATTGGATGTGAGAATAACTCCTAAAAGGATATGAAACATTTCCCAACTACAACACCATACATTGTTATCAGAATGCCGTATCAGGTTATCAATGTCTAATGTGGCTTTTTTTTGGGGGGGGGAATCAGGTTCGTTGATAAGATCAACTACTGTCTCATTTTAACAGCCTATTTTCCTTCTGCTAAAAGGGGTCTCTCTAGAATGTCTAGAATGCTTTAAAATCATCAACTGGCAGGCACGATTTAAGTTTGCAAACGCGGGTTCTGGGTTTGAGTGAAATTTAAGAAGCAGGTATGCCAGGCCAGTTCCACACGTGAAAAAGTGGGACTTTACGGGACACGGGTGACTGTGGTGTGTTAATTGTCTGACAGTCTCTTACGTATTAGCACGAATCCTAAATCACTGACATTAAAAAAAGTCCACTATCACCTGTTGGGCGAGGCATTTTTACTACGAAGCCTTGTTAAAATTTCTCTCTAGGAGCACCTGGGTGGCTCAGTCAGTCAGGCATCCCACTTCGGCCCAGGTCATGATCTCGCGCTCATGGGCTCGAGCCCCACATCGGGCTCTGGAACCCGCTTCAGATTCTGTCTCTGTCTCTCTCTGCCCCTCCCCTCCTTGCGCTCGGTCTCCGAAATATAAACATTGTAAAAAATCTCAAAAGAGAAGTTTCTTTCTAGACATTTCTCGTTGTTTAAAACCAAAAATAGCAACAGAAAATTGACCTTTTCAGGAAGACACCACCAGATGGTAGCATTGGATCAAGGCCGTCCGTCGGAAGAAACTCCCGGTGTGTTTTAGCAGATGCCTCTTTGCTATGAGTTCCTCTGGACGTTACCTCAAACCAGTATAATGTGACAAACCAGGATGACGTAGTAACCACACTGGAAACTTCTACCTCATCTGCTTTTAGAACTCCGCAAACATGCCCCAGGCTCCCTGGTAGCTAATAAAACCAGCAAATCTAAGTGAAGCAAATATTTTATTTAAATCAGTTGTCAAATCACAGTTTATCCAAAGGAACTTAATGCAACGTTGTCCTTAAAAGAGTGGGCACAGATATGGCACAGACACAATCCAGTACCTAGCAAAATACCATCTGTAAAGAACCTGACTTACTTCATGCTGTGTGTGCATGTGGTCCAGCGTATAAGAGTAGAATAAAAAACTTAAAATAGTCGATTATTTTTTGAGAAGATGAAAAACATTTCACTACTTTGCCTCGGGATTCAAGCGCACTCATCTGTCCAAACGGCCACAACAATTCAGAGAAAAGGCTTAAAGTTAACCCGCTACTGAAAAAAACTCCCTTCCAACCCCCACTGGGCTAGAAAGAAAAATTTCACAGTAACAATGGAACCTTCTGTGTTTCCCCCCAAAAAAGCTTTTTATTTTTAGCACACTGTGCAGAACAGGAGAGTGAGCGATTTCAGAGCGGCCTGAAACACGGACCCGACCCTCAGTGGGTTTTGAAGTACGAACCGTAGCTTCTGATCAGGAATGTTGTTTCTAAGGAAGCTGCTGTCACAGGTTACAGCTGAGGCTTAGAGCTTCCACCACATCCTGCGTGATACAAAAGGAATGCACCGTATTGTACATTTCCTTAATCGTTAAGGAAAAAAATATACAATAGATACAGGAGGGTTACTTAAAACATACATATAAATACATAGGGAATGATACTCCAGTTTGAGAAGCAGAACTAGGTGCGGCCAACTCCAGTTCCGGGTGGAGAATTTGGGACCTTAAATCAGAAACATTACATGGTATCGGCGGCGGGGAAGAGGGGTGGCCCTGCAGAGGACACGGTAAATGGCTGTAGCCCCCGATTGCTGCCTCAGGGTTGTCAGGGTGCTCCAGAGAGGAGGTCAGTCGATGGGCCTGTTCTTCGGTTCGGAGTCTGAAATACTGGTCGTGAGTCTTTGTCAGCAGCGTTCATCTCCTCCTACTGCCTGTCTTCACATTCTGGTCTTGCAAACACACGGGGCAGAACTGTGGGAGGAAGGAAGAATCAAAAGTGAGTCAAGTCTCCTCTCCTCCCCCGTTCATTCCCCGAGCCGTGGAAGCCCCAGTCGCCGGCGTCCAGCCCCTGAGAAAGCGAGTGGGTTGGGGGCCCACGGCAGGTCGGGCTGGGTCACCGAAAACTGGCGGCTGTGGCTCCAGCATTCAGGCGCATCACACGCACTGGGGATTTTTTAAATGCTTGGCTACTACTACCGGTGGCCAAAAATGTTTTGTTTTTTTCCAGAGAGCTACAAACTACAATTTCAAGCTGTAGGATGAAAACTTACTTTGGGCTTCTAGTTTTGAGGAAGAATTCAGTGAACTGGTAAGTATGGTGCTGTGAGCGCAACGTATTTCTTATGCCTTTGAGCCAAACACGCAAACGCACACTTGTGCGCACACACGTGCCCCGTTTATTTTCTCGGAAAGCAGTCACGTGGGGGTAAAACGAAGTCACTGTTTTCATGACACCAGTAAGACTGAACGGGTTGTCAGTGAGGGGGAAAAGGAAGGGAAGCTAGGTCTCCTGATCTACTTGACTGCTTTTTCCCCAACTGAAGGTTCTGCATAAAGTCGTAATTATTTAAACTCCTGCTTCCTTTAGAGCAGATTTGCCATCAAGCGGCATGAAAGGGGAAAAAGTGTTTTGGAAGGAAAGGAAGCTCGCTTACGTGATGTTTTAGGATCCTGTGGGTTCTGATTTTGCTGGTCCTTCCTCTTGTTTCTGCGTCTCTCCCGGTGTCTGGGTTTCGATCTCTTCTTCTGACTCACCGTGGGCTTTTCCTTCCTGAAATTCTACTTCCTGGCCACCTTCCTCCTCTTTCAGCGCTGGTCCATCTGTGTCCAGGGACTCTTTGGTGAAGCCTCCTGAGGCCTCAGAATCTTCCAGGGCTGAGTGGTGGCTCTCAGGGTCATCAACAGCATCATCCTTTTCATCTTCCTGGGATTCAGACAGTGACTTCTCTATCCTTTCGCCTAACTCGGCGCGATCGCCATCTTCTGGAATAGACTTTGTTCCAGTTGTTTCTTTCTTTTCCTCCGATGGGAGAACTGCCTCTTCGAGCTGCTGGTCGGTTACACCGGAACCTTCTACCTCCACGGCTGGAATCTCTTCGGAAGCTTCGCTCACAGCTTTGGAAACGTCAGAGTGGGTTTGTTCCACGGTGGTTAGCGTGGATTCTTCTTCGGCTGCAACGGTGTGTGTTTCATCCCGTGCAGAGGCCTGAAGTTCCCTTTCTTTCTCCTCCATTTGCGGTCTAGCTTCCTGGGTGTCAGCTTGTATAGGTTGAGCCTGTGTCTGGAAATCAGTGGCTGTTTCTTCAGTACTTACTAACCGGTCAACAACGGTCTGGATCACATTTTGTACAAGTTTACTGCTCTCAGTCTCAAGTTTCAAAATCTCGTTTTCAGCCTTTAAATCTTCCTCGCTAGTTTCACTTACTTGGGCTTCCTGGCAACCAGCCGGCTCGTCCTCTTCATCTGAGGCCCGTTTCTGCGGTGTGGTCTTGTCTGCTTCCAGGTCAGCACTGATGCCTCCTTCAGGCGTGGCCGATACGGCCTCCGGTACGGATTCCGGCTGAGACTCCGTCCCTGTGGGCACCTCGTCTTCCCCTGGCTGAGCAGTGAAGTCCTCATCTTTTGCAGAGGATTTTTCTTCTGGTGTTAAATGTGCATCTGCAGACTCCAGGGTTTCCGGTGTTTCTAAAATCTTGACGGTTTCTCCCAAGACCTTCTCCTCCACTGCTGCAGCCGTTAGAGGTAATGACGGCTCAGAGCTTTGAGCTGGAGTTTCTGTGTATACCGCGTCCTCTTGAGCCAGCCCAGGAGAACTTTCTTCCAAACTGGTCACCTCCTTTTCCCCGTCGATGACGGCCACGCTAATCGTCTGCACCAGCTGCTTACTAAGCTCTTCAGATACTGTCACGGTTGGTTTTTGCTCAAGTTCCTCTTCACTCGCTTCGGTTGGCTTTGCTTCCGTTTTCTCCCTTTCTACTTCAACTACCAGCTCTTCCTCCACTTGGGTTGGAGGAGATGGCGTGTGGCTCTGGAGTTCAGTATCATCACTCTTCTGAAATTCAGGTTCTTCGGTGACTTCATCTTCAAGGGCAACCTCCATGGTCTCTTTCTCACCGACTGTTGTTTCAGTGTCTGTCGACACCTCAGGGCCTTCAACAAGCGGTGTGTCTTTGGTTTCCCGGTCAGTAGACTGGCCTTCCTCTTCCGTCACTTCAGTCTTTGAAAGAATGGGTACAGTTTCCACTGATACCTCTTCCTCTGTATGTTCCCGAACCTCTTCCATTTTTGAATGTCCTGTATCTTCTTCCTGGGACTGAAGACTAGAAGGTGCTGGAGGCATCTGTTCTGGTGCAGGCACGGCCTCTGCTTCTGTGATCTGTGACTGTACCCCAGAGGCGACCTCGGGGTCTTCGTGGATGTCTGTCATCTTCTCTTGCTGTGTTACATTTAGAGCCTCAACATCTGCTACTGGGGTGCTTCCGTTGGTCTCGCTGTCGGTAAGGGTTTCAGCTGAATCGGGAGCAACAGCCTGTTCTAGAATAAATTCTGATTTTACCCCAACCAAGGTTTCAGCTGGACAAGTGGTTCTAAGCTCACTAGGCTCTACACTGTCTGCGACTTGAGGAACTTGTTCCAAGCTTTCGGGGGTGGCCTGTACAACCACCTCCTCCTGTGTCAAGGTCTCAGTCTCAGTTTCTTCTACGTGTACTTCCGTCACTACGTCCGTCTCTTTCTTCAGATCCGGCTCTTGAGAACCCTCTTCCGCATCTACCTTCTCTGGAATTTCGGCCCCTACTTCCTGCACTGTCTGCATCGTGTCTTCTGGCCCTCTGGTGTCGGGCAACTGTGATTCCTCCCTAACTTTTTCTGCGACTGCCTGCAGGACCTCTTGAGTTCGCCTCTCTTGGTCTTCTACGTCTGGCACACCGCCTTCCACCTCCTGAACTGGCGTCGCTTCCTCTGTGGTGACTGGAGAGTCAGTTAACTGAGAAACAGCTGAGACCATGTCGGTGGTCTCTTCAGCACCAGATGCTTCTGCTGCTTCTTCGGCACAAAACGCCTCTGTAGTTTCTGCAGCTGTCACAGCTTCAGAAGTCAACTCCACCTCGCTGACGACTGTGTCGCCAATGGCGTCTTGACCCTCTGGCAGAGTTTTGGCAACAACGGGGGTTTCCTCTGCAAGGGCCTCCCCTTCAAATGCCTCCTCAGTTAGGGGTCTGGCTTCCTCTTCTGTTTGTTCAAGAGGTTCTGTCACTGAGGCAGATATCCAAGAGGGTGACCTTTCTTCAACACTGCTAAGAGCCCTTGCCCCGTCAACAACAGTCACAGCCACGGCATGAACCAGAGTCGTACCGAGCTCCTCTGACACAGAAACAGCTACCTTTTGCTCAGGCTTCTCCTCGCCCTGCTGGGCGTGCTGTGCTTCGGTTTTCTCCCTTTCTACTGCATCGTACTCGGACAGAGGTACCACAGCTGGGACATCAGAATCATCTTCGTTGACCTCTGTTGGCCCCGTGTCTTCAACGGTGGCTTGTTCCGGTTTCCCATCTGACCTTTTCTTCCTCCGCCCGGGAATAAATTTCTTAATTGAAACCCAAGACTCTTCTTTCCCGGGTTCGACATCTGAAGCTGAATGTTCTAAGCCAGACCCAGTTACGGAGTCGTCGCTCTTCTCTTCCAGTTTTGACTTGGATTTTTTCCTTGGAGTAACTAATCTTTTAAATGACTCCCAGGTGGAAACTCCCTCCCCCTCGGTGGGGCTCCCAGCTTGCTCGGGTGAGGAGCTTCCTGGCCCTTGATCATGTTCCTGGGAACTAGCGAGGGCAGCATCTGGTCCCGTTTCTTTGTCTTTTCCTGCATCTTCTGGCTTCTGGCCCTCTCCTCCCGCTGGTTTTGGTGCCGCTTCGTCGTCAGAAGATGATGCTTTCCTTGCCCTTTTCTTGGACGATCCCACACAAATTAAAGCTTCCCAGGAGACTGAAGTATCCACCCTGCGCTTTGGTTCTTCGGGCTTTTGCTCCTCTCCGTTGCCTTTTGCTTCCTCTTGCGTCTCCGAGGCTGCGCTCTCCGTGGAAGACAGGGTGGCGCTCTTTACTTTCTCCAATTCGTCCTCCTTATCACTCTCCGAAAGCCTTCGGACACGCTTCTTGGGCGTCACCATCTTTTTGAAAGACGCCCAGGGAGTGACCCCTTCCCGCTTCTTCTCCCCGTCCGAAACAGCGCCTTCCTCGGCGTCCCCCTCTTGCTGTGCGTCCGCGACGCCTCTCTCCAGACACGTGATCTCCTCCGGTTCCTCGGGCGACGAAGCGGAGCTCTCGCCCTTCTGTTCGTCGGTACTGTCCGGAGACTCCGCTGCGGCTTGATGCTCCCCGGCCTCCTCGTCTCCTCCGCCTCGCTTCCCTTTCTGCTTCTTCCCGGAAAGCTTTTTCAAGCCGGTGCTGGTGAAGAGTTTCTTTAAAGGGCTTCCCTGCGCCCTCGTTCGCTCCTGCGAGGACAGCACATCCGCCTCGCCCGCGAGGCCCTCGGGGTGGGCGGGGGGCGCTCTCTCCTCGGGGCTCAGGTCGGCGGGGCGGCTGTGGTCACCGCCGGGGGCGCACGCTTCCGTGGCCTTCGCCGGCTCCGCCACGGGCCTGGCTTTCTCAAGTTCAGCCGGGGTGTCCGCCGCTGTTTCAGGCGGCGGGGGCTCCGCGGCTTCCGCTTCCTCCGCCTCGGCGTCCTGCTCCTCGGTTTTCTTCTCTGCCGTGCTGACGTGGACTTCTGCGACGATCTCCACCTTGTCGTCGAATATTTCCGTCGCTAGAGGGGCGGGTTTCTCTTCAGGGGCCTCCTGCCCTCGGTCGTCGGAGGGCAGCTCCACTTTTTCATATTCCGCCGACAGTCGGGCCTCGCCGGCGCTCTCGGTGGCCTCCTGTGGCTGTGGCTGTTCAGGAGGAGCCGCTTTCTCAGAGGTCTCTTCCTGTTCTTGTGTGTCTCCTTTTTCTGGCTCTTGGTCCTTTTTCTTCTCTGAAGCTTCCAGCTCATCCTCCTTAGGCTTCCTGAAACTGGTCTTTTTTCTCCAGCCGGCCCAACCTTGAGTGAAGAATTTTTTGAAGGGTGACGCTGTCTCGCTGGCCAGGGGACTCGTCGGGGAGTCTAGAGACTTGGTGGGCTCCTTTTGCTTTTCTTCTCCATCTCTGCCTTCCTCTGCTGCTTGGCCAGACTCAGCTTGAAGCGAAATTTCCGTGGTGCTCTGCTCGTGTTTGAGGGCTTCTTCGGGTTTCTCTGTGGATTGTTTTAGCTCACTTTCTTTGGCTGTTGCTTCCCCGGTCTCCTGGCTGGGCTCCTGGTGGTCGCCAGCCCCGTCCGGCGCCCCTCCTCCTTCACCTTCGTCTTTTTTGACAGTGAGCAGTTGGACCGTGTCAGCCTTCTCGGTCTTATCCTTTTTTACAGTGAATTTAAAGCCGACAAACTTAAACACCTTCTTAAATCCAACATCGTTAGACTGGGACTCAGTAGGTTGTATTAGCTCTTCCAAATTGCTTTCTGAAGAAGGAATCTGTTCGATTATTTCAGGCACTTCCTCCTGCCCATCCTTTGTGATGTCGCCCACAACCGCTGAACCAGCAGCCATCTCTTTATCTGAGTCTCTTTCGCTCACATCTTCCGACTCTCTCTGTCCAACTATGAACAGAAAAAGGAGAGCAGTGGGGGAGAAGGGAGAAAATTATTACAGTTCAACAAAACCCTACATATTTTAAAAAACATAACCCATGAATACGTTCTTTAATGTCAGGCGATTCCAGGACAGAGTTAAAGTCTTATCAGTATTTGCAAATCTCAGTGCATTAGGCAAACGCTACTTCTTCCAAAGGACCTTTAAGAATTCAGGTTTAAAGAGGGGCGCCTGGGTGGCTCAGTTGGTGAAGCGTCCGACTTCCGCTCAGGTCACGATCTCACAGTTCGTGGGTTCGAGCCCCGCATCAGGCTCTGCGCTGACAGCTTAGAGCCCGGAGCCTGCTTCAGATTCTGTGTCTCCCCTTCTCTCGGCCCCTCCCGTGCTCATGCTGTCTCTTAATAAAAAATAGACGTTAGGGGCGCCTGGGTGGCGCAGTCGGTTAAGCGTCCGACTTCAGCCAGGTCACGATCTCGCGGTCCGGGAGTTCGAGCCCCGTGTCAGGCTCTGGGCTGATGGCTCAGAGCCTGGAGCCTGTTTCCGATTCTGTGTCTCCCTCTCTCTCTGCCCCTCCCCCATTCATGCTCTGTCTCTCTCTGTCCCAAAAAATAAATAAACGTTGAAAAAAAAAAATTAAAAAAAAAAAAAAAATAGACGTTAAAAAAAATTAAAAAAAAAAAAACAGAATTCAGGTTTAAAGATACTACTCTGCTCCTTCTGGTCCCCATGAAGGAAAAGTGAACACACTCAAGTACCAGCATAGTAAGTAGAAGTAGCTGCAGCATCACTAAGAGTGGGTCAGGCAGACGGCATAGGCTCTGTTGCAATGCAAAACAGAATCAATCATCACGCCCATGATCTAGAATCCACCCCGTTTAGGAGAAATAAGCTAAAGAACAACAAAAAGTAAGAATCCAGACAAATCTAAGGAGGGACATTCTATGTGATAACTAGCTGGTCTCTGTAACGAGTCCCAAAAAACGGAGCAGGGCTCCACAGGGAAATTCCAGGCCGGGTCAGGCAAAGTGAGGAACAGAAAGGAGGTGCTCCGTAGCACCACCCAGAAGCGTGTAGAATCGTTATGTCTACACTTGAAACTAATGTAACATTGTGTATCAACTATACTCAAATAAAAAAATTTTTTTAAAAAGGTGGCATCCAAAAGCTGAAGCATGGCAAACAACAATGACAATGATGGGTCACAAAACAAGAGTCCACGAATCAAGAGTGATACTAAAAAAGTAACTAGGGAACAGGCAGTATTTCCTTATGAGAAAGACCAATCACTAAATCTAGATATACCTTCCACTTTGATCTATAGTCATTCTCTTTAGAATTCAAAATTCTACTGCATCGGGATTCACATATTATTTATTAAGGACAAGAGTTAATAAAGATGTTTCTTTTATAGCGAGTTACATAGGCTCTTCCTAGACCAGGACAAACAGCTCTTCAGCCTTCAAGATGTGGAGCGATGTGGTATTTAAAGATGGACTTATGTCATTCATCAAGTACGATACACATAAGTGGATTTTCTTTTGTAGTTATTTGGGGAGAAGAAAGCCATATTGTAATTCGGTTCACCTGTAGGGCCAGTTGCACTGGACGTTTCCAGTTGCTTAGAAAGGTAAAAATCATTTCTCGTTATGTGAGAAAGAAGGTAAAATGCAGCCCTGTTTCATGGCAAGTGTGGTTACGGGAAATTTTCCTCTTTTGAAGGTGGGTGTGACTGATAAATTTGGAGCGTGTCATATCACCATGAAAATCGGCCATTCAAAAAGAAACAAACAAAAAGACAGGGGCAGGGGAAAAGTTTTCATAGAAAAGAACACAAAGCAAGGAAACTGTCAGATTCACTATAGCTGAAGTGGTTATTTTACCTGGAAAAGCCTAGTTGGCTGTTTGTCATTAGATGAAGGAAACCGCTCTTTACCCATACCTTTGTAATAACTCATTCAAAGATCCAGAAATGCTAGAAACCTTTGGGCGAAAGGCTGTCAGGAAACCTACAGTTTTAGAGCATTAACACACAGATCAAAAGGGAAAAACTTCCTTTACAGTGGAGAGATCTGGCAGGTACTGCCTTAAACTTAACATCCCTGATAACAGAACAAAACTGTCAGCATGCTTTCTGATGTGAGGCACTGAGAAGGCCAATAAATCACCTACAGTATTCCTACTAAAAATGTTTAATGGAATCTGTAAGGCGACAATCAGATAAATCAATGAAGGATATTCTAGAAGACAACTAGCTTGGTCTGACACATCAATGTCACAAGGGACAAAAATGAAACAAAAACGCACGTAGACTGTCCGCAAGTAACTTTCAAACAGTTTAAGGAGAGACACTGAGGGCTGGGGTGGGGGGCAGGGGAGAGAATGTGCTAAAATATCAGTAACTGGTAGATTAGGTCAAGTGTATATGGGTGTGTGTATTTGTCCGCAGTTTTTAAATTTAAAAACTCATGTTTAAAAAACAAGTCAGGGGGCGCCTGGGTGGCGCAGTCGGTTAAGCGTCTGACTTCAGCCAGGTCACGATCTCGAGGTCCGTGAGTTCGAGCCCCACGTCAGGCTCTGGGCTGATGGCTCGGAGCCTGGAGCCTGTTTCCGATTCTGTGTCTCCCTCTCTCTCTGCCCCTCCCCCGTTCATGCTCTGTCTCTGTCCCAAAAATAAATAAAAAACGTTGAAAAAAAAAAATTTTTAAAAAAAAATAAAAAACAAGTCAGTGTGATGTAATAAAAGGGAGGGGTACTGAGCTAAATTAATACATTAAAAAAAGCATAACAGTAAGTCAGGCTGGGCATGGTCCTAGATTGGATATTAGTTAGGGCAAACTAACAAAAGGACGTTTTGGCTTTTCTTGGGAAAATGTGAGTATGATTTGGGATTAGAGGAGATGGGATTTTCACCAAAACGAAAGAGTTGAAGGTTACCACATAGTATATACAATATGATCACATTTAACCCCCACCCCCCACACATACACACCTACCTCACATATGATCTCTGGGGGATGGAAATGTGATATACTTTAGTTTTGCTTGTATCAATTTTCCCTCTAGAATATGTACTGCTTTCTCTAAGAAAAAAGTCAATTAAAGTGAACACAGAAAAGGTCTTAATTGTAATAATACACTTAATGCCCACAGCAGAAGATGAAGCTCAGTAATTATAAACGGTATGCATACCAACACATAGAACATATCCATAAATATGTGAAATACAGATATATTTGGAAAGACAAAAACAACATGCTTCCCCAAATCCGTAACTTCACCCAGCTTATAGGATCTTTCTTTCCCACGAGAATAGTTTTGTCCTTGATGTGAACTATTACAATCTGTGTCTACAAGTCTCTATCGCAGTACTGGGTGGGTTTTATTTTATTCTGCAGACCATAAGGAAGAGAAACTAAGGAAGCATTCTCATACTAAGCACATGGCACCGTGTGGACAGGGCCTTTGACCGTGACATCATCGTCTCTACCTTTTTCTGTAAGAAAAAGCCAATTCGCATTGATTCTACCTGACATCAGCGTCTGAGGTAGCATTAAATAAATAACAAATTCAAAAAAAACAACAGAGAACTCAATATTTTAGACAGAGAAGGAGGTCTGAAGAAAAACCAAGGGTCTCATTATTTTCATCTGAAGTACACTTCCTGATTTCCCTTTAAAAAAAAAAAATCACTACGAAATACACGTTTCTGAGCAACTTGAAGCTTTATAAAGAATAAAGAAATAATCAGCACCCACACTGTGGCAAACATTCCAACAGAAAGAAAAATTGAGACTGTCTAGATGTATGTCATTGGGCTTCCTAGAGTATCCCCGGACACTTCTTTCGAGTCAGGAGACAGACCTCCTCCAGAAGTCCTCCGGGAATGCTCTTCCCATTATTTTTTGGCACCACGTATATAATCTTTTCAAATACAAAAATGCTGTAAATTTCCACGTGTTCCTATTATAAACCTGCTTGCGGTAAAGGTTAAAGGTTTCTTTGAATTAAGTCCACTTCCATGACACGAACCGCTTTCTACAAATTTCCCCAAATGATGCAAGGACACGCACAGGAAAAACCTTCCACAAACCCTTTTAACACCACACAAGAGATGTGACCTTTTAAAAAAAAAAAAAGGTGTCTACTACCGCTGAAAATACGCTAGAGAAAAAAAGTTAAACCCCAACAATAAAGTCCGTTCTCGTACAATTTTACTAAAAATGTCCATGAATACACATTAAAAGTTTCCTGCCCGCAACGTAGGAGAGAAAAAGAACACTCCTCACCCAACCTTTCCAAAATTTATTAGAAAACGCAGAGACGTGTTGCTAACGCGGTGGGAGAAAACAGGTGGTGTACCTACCATCTTCCTCCCTAATTCCCCTCCATGCTCCCAAATCTGTTTCGATTTGAAACACTTTTTCTTAAATTCTGGGATGACTGGAATGTGTACGGTCAAAGCCAGAGAGACAAAGATTAACAGCTGTCAACTGGCAGAACAAAACAGCTATTGACCGTCCCGGCGCAGCCTGGCAATACGGAGTTGTTCTCTTTAGACAGAGTGATAGACAGGCTGAACACATTTTTTTAAGGATCACAAGAGATATTTAAATCCTAACTGGTCTGCCGTGTCTTTTGACCTAAGGAATCCTAGGAGCTAATGGCTGTCACAACAGCCTTCCAGACTGGGCCACTGCTGGCCCAGGAGGGGCCTTTGTGCTCTGGGTTAAGAGCCACACACATAGCAGAACTCAGCCCTCATTCCAGCTTCTACTTCCCTTCCGCGCCCTCCCGAACCGGGACAGACCTTCCAGGGAGGCTCTGCTTCCTAAAATACCTCTTTGATCACAAAGTGATGCTGCAACCTACCCCTAATGGCTGCAGGACTTCCGACACAATCTTCCTAGCCACCCAGCCTGGCAACCAAGGGTCAATTAGTTGCAGCCACCACCATGACCAACAAAAAACCAACTCCGACCACACCTTCCACGTTACAGGTGCCTGTTCTGCCCCAAACCACGGGCGATGGCTGGGAAACGCACTGGAACCTGGATTCCATCTTTCAGCCTCCTTTCCTGTTACGCAGTCGGCTACACATTCCCCACGGTGCGGCCGAACAAGCAAGGCCCGTCTGTCCTGTGCCACATCCCCCATTCGCTCTCCTCCAAGCTGTTTCTGGCCGTTGGTAAATGCTAGTGATTTTTTGAGACCTGTATCATGTTCTTTTTATCCTCCTGTGCAAAGACCTTCCCAGGTGACCCCGGCCGGCCACCACCTCGGGCCAAGCCCGACGCCCCTCTCACGCCTGAGTCCTCGCGCTGTGTCCTTTCCTGGCAGGAAGCGGCGTGCGTGCGGCCTGGGTCCGGGTGGGGTCACTGCTCTGGGAGCACAGGCTTTGGGCACATGCTCCACCGCCGCTGCGGCCCGCAGCAAACGCGACACGACCCAGGAGCGGCAGGGCGGGCTTCGTATTCGAGCCGGGCCGCTGGGTCATCCGAACCCCGGGGCGTCGGCTGTACCGGGGCCGCCGGTTCCCTTCCTAACACCTCCCCGCGGGCTTCCATGCCGAGGGCTTGGTCAGAGCAAGGGAAAGGAGGCAGGCTGGAAGCCCCCACGCCGAGGGGTGGCCGACCCACCCGCCGCGTCCCCGGGCCGACAGCCACCAGGGGGCGCGCTACTCACAGCAAAGGTTACTCCACCGGGGCATCGTGTGCACCCTCCGGCAGGGGCGGCGCCACAGGGCCCGAGAAGGCCCAGGCTTCTTCCCCCGGCTGCCCCATCGCGGGACGGACACCGGTGCTGATGCCGAGGGCGCCCCCTGGGGGCCACCGCGTGCGTCACAGAGGGCACAGTCTCCTCGTGGCCCAGTGGCCGAGGGCTTTGGTTTCACGGGCCTTCAAAGAAGGGTCCCTGGGGGCCCTGTGCTTCACCTCGATGTGATCTCTTCAAACTCACGCACATTCGAGTACCAAAACTCTCGTGGCTAAATGACTGCCAAACCGCTAAACCTAAATACTGCTGGATCCCTGACCCGCCTCCTTATCTGGGCCAGAAGGCAGGTGGCCTCCAAAATCGCAATACAGGGCGATGGCTCGAGGGATAGCGGGATCTTGTGCATGAGTTTGTTCTGTTTCAAAAACTTTCAATGTCTTGAGTATTAGAACAAGAATCGGGGACGTCACGCAGGTTCCCATCGCAAAGCTCTCATTTAGAGTCACAAAGGCTTAGGGTTTGAAGGGAGAGTTCACCTTGTCCCTCCAACTGGGGAGTAAATGGACTTCAAAAATGGTCATGTGGGAAATGCAAAATGGTACAAACACTTTGGAGGGCCGTTTGGCAGCTTCCCACAAAACTGCACATATTCTTACCATGTCCCGTGCCCCCCGGTACTTCACCCAAATGAGCTGAAAACACGTCCACACAAAAACCTGCATATGGATGTTTATAGTTATGTTAATAGCTTTATTCGTGATTGCATACACTTGGAAGCAACCAAGATGTTCATTATGTGAATGGATGAATAAACTATGGTGCCTCCAGACAATGTAATATTATTCAGTGCTAAAAAGAAATGAGCCAGCAGAGCCATGGAAAAATATGGACGAACCTTAAATGTGTGTCACTGAATGAAAGAAGCCAATCTTTAAAGGGTGTGTATGTATTGTATGATTCCAACCACATGACATTCTGGGAAAGGCGAAACTACAGGGACAATAAAGAGGTCAGTGTTGCCAAAGGTTGGAAGCGAAGTAAGGATGAATCGACAGGGCACAGAAGATCTTTACAGCAGTGAAACGAGCTATCCCTCGACAACATGGTTTGAATCGTGCAGTTCCACTTATATGTGGATTTTTTCAATACGTACAGCACAATACTGCAAATGTATTTTCTCTTATCGTTCTTTTTTTTTTTTTTTCAACGTTTATTTATTTTTGGGACAGAGAGAGACAGAGCATGAACGGGCGAGGGGCAGAGAGAGAGGGAGACACAGAATCGGAAACAGGCTCCAGGCTCTGAGCCATCAGCCCAGAGCCCGACGCGGGGCTCGAACTCACGGACTGCGAGATCGTGACCTGGCTGAAGTCGAACGCTTAACCGACTGCGCCACCCAGGCGCCCCTCGTTCTTTTTTTTTAAACATGTTTATTTTTGATGGGGGGGAGGGGCACAGAGAGAGGGAGAGAAAGAATCTCAAGCAGGCTCCATGCTGTCAGCGCAGAGCCCGAGGCAGGGCTGGAACACACAAACCGAGATCATGACCTGAGCCGAAATCAAGAGTCACCCAGGCACCGTCCTTGCTTATGATTTTCTTAATAGCATTTTCTTTTTCTAGCTTACTGTATTATAAGAATAGAGTATATCATACATATAACATGCAAAATATATGTTAATCAACAGTTTACATCATCAGTAACACTTCCAGTGAACAGCAGGCTAATAGTAGTTAGGTTTTGAGGGGGAGTGAAAGTTTGTATATGGGTTTTCAACTGGGGAGCCCTAACCCCCATGTTGTTCACGGGTCAACTATATACCATGAGGCAATACGGGTGGATACATAGGATTATCACATCATCTGTTCAAAACCCCAGAGTGAGCCCAAATATAAACTAGAGACTTTGGGGGATAATGACATGTCAATGTAGTTTCATCAACTGTAACAAATGTACCACTCTGGTGCGGGATTTGTTAGTGGAAGAGGGATTTGATAGCACATGTGAGGGGGGCAGGGAGCATATAGGAACTCTCTACTTTCTACTCGTTTTTGCTATGAACCTAAAACTGCTCTAAAAAAATACAGTCTATTTTTTTTTTTTAATTTTTTTTTTCAACGTTTATTTATTTTTTTGGGACAGAGAGAGACAGAGCATAAACGGGGGAGGGGCAGAGAGAGAGGGAGACACAGAATCGGAAACAGGCTCCAGGCTCTGAGCCATCAGCCCAGAGCCTGACGCGGGGCTCGAACTCACAGACCGCGAGATCGTGACCTGGCTGAAGTCGGACGCTTAACCGACTGCGCCACCGAGGCGCCCCCAAGTCTATTTTTTTTTTAATGGTCATAGGACTTGGCCAGTGTCATATAATGGGGGTGTGGCATCTCTGGGGGACCAAAGGCTGGAGAGAAACACTTAGAGAGTCAATGCATTAAAAAGGAACAAGGAGGGGCGCCTGGGTGGCGCAGTCGGTTAAGCGTCTGACTTCAGCCAGGTCACGATCTCGCGGTCCGGGAGTTCGAGCCCCGCGTCAGGCTCTGGGCTGATGGCTCAGAGCCTGGAGCCTGTTTCCGATTCTGTGTCTCCCTCTCTCTCTGCCCCTCGCCCGTTCATGCTCTGTCTCTCTCTGTCCCAAAAATAAATAAACGTTGAAAAAAAAAAAATTTTTAAAAGGAACAAGGAGCGCCTGGGTGGCTCAGTCGGTTAAACGTTCGACTTCGGCTCAGGTCATGATCTCGTGGTCTGTGAGTTCGAGCCCCGCGTCAGGCTCTGTGCTGACAGCTCAGAGCCTGGAGCCTGTTTCAGATTCTGTCTCCCTCTCTCTGACCCTCCCCCGTTCATACTCTGTCTCTCTCTCTGTCTCAAAAATAAATAAACATTGAAAAAAAAATTTTTTAAAAAGGAACAAAAAAAAGTTTGTCTTTTTAAAATTTTTTTTTTTTTCAACATTTATTTTTGGGACAGAGAGAGACAGAGCATGAACGGGGGAGGGGCAGAGAGAGAGGGAGACACAGAATCGGAAACAGGCTCCAGGCTCTGAGCCATCAGCCCAGAGCCCGACGCGGGGCTCGAACTCCCGGACCGCGAGATCGTGACCTGGCTGAAGTCGGATGCTTAACCGACTGCGCCACCCAGGCGCCCCAAAAGTTTGTCTTTTTAAAGGAAAAATTAATTTCATACACTTTCAAAGTGCTAAAATTCTTACTTTCCTTAAATCATGATAAGATTTTATAATTTGTCAATGTAACTTACGACAAGAAAAAGTATTTAGACATCTCAACTCCCACACTTGGATGGGAAAACTGCTATTATGTCTGATGTAGACAGCAATTCAAATTCTATCTACTGCAGTGTAAAAAGCAGTTTTTCATGGTTATAGTCATGCTATTAAAAAAAAAGAAAGAGGGGCGCTTGAGTGGCTCAGTCAGTTAAGCGTCCAACTTGGACTCAGGTCATGATCTCATGGCTTGTGAGTTTGAGCCCCATGTCGGGCTCTGTGCTGACAGCTCAGAGCCTGGAGCCTGCTTCAGAGTCTGTGTCTCCCTCTCTCTCTGCTCCTCCCCCACTCACACTCTGTCACTCTCTCAAAAATAAACATTTTTAAAAAATAAAAAAATTTAAAAAAGAAACAGCAGTGCTATCGACAATAGCCGAAGTATGGAAAGAGCCCAAATGTCCATCAACTGATGAATGGATAAAGAAGATGTGATATATATGTACAATGGAGCATTACTCAGCAATCAAAGAGAATGAAATCTTGCCATTTGCAACTACGTGGATAGAACTAGAGGATATTATGCTAAGTGAAAGAAGTCAGAGAAAGACCAATGCCCTATGACTTCACTCATATGTGGAATTTAAGATATAAAACAGATGAACGTAAGGGAAGGGGAGCAAAAAGAGAGAGGGGGACAAACCATAAGAGACTCATAAATACAGAGAACAAACTGAGGGTTGCTGGAGGGGTTTTGGGTCAGCGGATGGACTGATTGGGCAAGAAGCATTAAGGGGGACACTTGTTGGGATGAGCACTGTGTGTTACATGCATGTGATGAATCACTGGATTCTACCACTGAAATCATTATTGCACAAAAAATTAATTAAAAATTAAAATTAAAAAAAAAAAACCACATATATCCTACCCACCCACTCACGGATAGTGATTCTAAAGATCACTTGACCCTTATTTTGCAACCATTATGATAAAAACTGGATAAGGCAAGATCAATGGGTGTCAGAGTATGCAGGATATTTACATGTTTAATAATTAAAAGGGTGGGAAGCCCTATACAGTGGAGAAATTGGGCAAGAACTTAACATTAACCGGGGCACCTAGGTGACTTAGTTAAGCATCGGACTCCCCTGATTTCAGCTCAGGTCATGATCTCATGGTTCCTGAGTTCGAGCCCTGCATCCGGCTTTGCACCGACAGTGTGGAGCTGGTTTGGGATTCTCTCCCTCTCTGCTCCTCCCCCACTCTCACGGGTACACACTCTCCCTCTCTCTTTCAAAATAAACACAGAGGGGCGCCTGGGTGGCTCAGTCGGTTGAGTGTCCAACTCTTGGTTTCCACTCAGGTCACGATCTTACCGTCGTGGGTTCGAGCCTCACATCGGGCTCTGTGCTGACAGCGTGGAGTCTGCTTGGGATTCTCTATCCGCCCCCTGCTAGCTCCCTCTCTCTCAAATAAATAAGCTTTAAAAAATTAAAAATAAATAAGTAACCTACAGGTAAAATAGGAGAAAAAAAACACGCTAAGGAGGGTGGTGGGAGTGGGGAGAGGAGAGCTATCCATTCAAACACGTCAATGTCTTAAAGGAGAAAAGCTGTAGAAATGTTCCAGATTAAAAGAAGCTAAAGAATATGATGCTTAAGACCGAAGATGATCTTACAATGCAAGGTGAGAAACGCTAAAAAGGACACTGTTAAATTAGCTGACAGAATTTGAGTATGGTACATTATATACTACTGTAATAATGTAAATATATGATACTAATAACCATTCTCTGGATATAAAAGGGAGTATCTCAGGGCCCCTGGGTGGCTCAGTCGGTTGAGCGTGAACTTCAGCGCAGGTCATGATCTCGCGGTTCGTGAGTTCGAGCCCTGCGTCGGGCTCTGTGCTGACAGCTCAGAGCCTGGACCCTGCTTCGGATTCTGTGTCTCCCTCTCTCTCTCTGCCCATCCCGTGCTTATGCTCTGTCTCTCTCTGTCTCTCAAAAATAAATAAATAAATGTGAAGAATATTTTTTAAAAAAAGGAAATATCTCTATCCTTAGGAAATAACATAAGTATTTAAAAGGAAATGATACTATAACTTATCTGCAAGAGGCTCAGAAAATTTTTCATCTCCTGCCTATGTAAGACATAACAGGAACTTGCATGCTGGTTTTTGGTTTTGTTTTCTTAACACAGAGAGCAAAAAACTAAATAAAGAGGCAAATGAGGTAAAATGCTAACAATATATGAATCTAGATTAAGGGTAATTAGGTGTTTCCTGTACTTGTTTTTTTATTTTTGCAACTTTCTGTTAAGTTTGAAGTCATTGTTCAAAAAAAAAAAAATCACTCAAGGATGGGCTAAATAGAAAAAGGTGACTAAAAGGTACGAAATTTACAGTTATAAAAGAATCAAGGAGATTATTAATAGGAAAACTACTCTCTCCCAAACCCCCCAAAAAGAGACACAATTCAGGGAGAGGGGAAGATAAAAGAACAGAAGTTCTGGAGACAGACTGTGTTTAAATATCAGGTGCACCACATCTAGTACTGGGCCCTTGGGCAAATTTCCTGAAGTTTTTGTCCTGAATGTCCTCACCTGAAACATAGGTCACCTTTAGTACTTCCTGCTAAGGCTTCTTAGGAGGAAGTATCAGTCAGCTATCTATAAAACAATAAAACAAAAATTCTAATGGGTTTTTTCCCTCATTGTCGTCAAACAGAACTACTTAAGCATAATCTTTTTTTTTTTTTTTTACCAATTCCAAAAATGATCTATAAATTGCAGGAGATTTTGAAATTTGAAAAATTGGAAAATGACCTTCATAAAGACAATGTCCAGAGATGATCACTATTAAGTAACTGTGATAGCTTTTTCTGGGTAAGTTACTTAATAGTCTTCGAAACTATGATATAATGGCTGCATAATTTCTTTTTGCCTCCCCCTATTGTTAGACAATTCGTCGGTCCCAACTTTTCACCACCACACTCTGCATCAAATATTCACCTGTATAAATCACTGTCCAAACCCCTGACCAGGTTTGAACAGAAGAGGGCAGTATTGAACAGCTTTCGGCTCTCCCAAACTGGAAACCTTGCAAATTTCCTAGACCAGAAGATGCAAAAATCTACCGTACATAAGGCTTAGGTGCCTTTTCAAATTCTGTATAGTTGAATGCCATGTTATACCTAAATTACCTCTTTGACTCCCATCACAGATACCGAGGGGGGAAACGGGGCACAAACACCTTGGGTTGGCTCCCTCCCTCTCCTTTTCTTTATTTGCACCATGTGAGGATGCAGATCCTTTACCCCATTTTGGACCAAGGGCAAGTCTAACGTGGCCACAGCCTTTCTTTCTGTGTTGAACTCCTTCCCCTGCTTTCCCAGCCAGGCTGTACGCAGCAAAATGAAATCACCGCGCGTTTCCCAGGTGCTGCCTGAAGGGGGAGCTCTCCAGACACGACCATCCTCATTCCCATCCTTGTTCTAGCATGGGGTCAGCGGAAACCTTTTCACAGGTATTTTTAGGTGCTGTCTGCATGCCGGTTCTGAAAGAGTTAAAGATCACAGCACGGGGAGCAAGGCTGCTGGCCTGGAAGAGAGGACCACAGACCAGCAGGTTTGGCTGCTGGGAGTGAAGGCAGCTGGTGAGAAGACAGAAGGCCAGGGATAATAACCTAGGAAACACAGGCCAGTGTGTGCGCCGAACCCAGGCTCGGCACAGTAGAATCCATTCAAAACCACACTCAGAAACGTTTCATTAATAAATTTACTTTTAAGTGACTTCAAAACCTCCTCTACTATAACTTTCAACACATCAGCTCCATCCATACAGGATCATCTGCTCTAGATTTGTCGGATTGGACAGGAAGAGGAAAATCAAAAAGCCCCGCTCATCGAAGCATCACTGATTGGGGGGATACACGTTCCTGGTGCCCAAAAAAGTCCTTCCCCAGAAACTAGTTTTAGAGTAGGCCTTTCTGATGTCACATGTCAGTATCTTTTCACTCATGAGGGATTTTGAACTGCCCAAATTACCCACTTTGAACACACTGCTGTTAATCCAGCTAGTTTCTCAAATGCCCCAAAAAAGCCCAAACACCGTCCGTGTTCGCTTATCCACTGCCGCGGGGACTGGGCTAGAACCCCCGCATTCTTACCTGGCATCAAAGACCGCACACAGGCTTGGACAGGAAGCCGGTTAATGTGTCCACTGGAAAAGCCTCCAGGAGGGAGAGCTGGCACATGCGGGTTCCCCCCCTCACCCCACAGCCACTCACAAGGACGAGGACCGACTACAGTGCTCGCCATGGTCCACACGCTCATGAGAACCACGTTTCACACCACTTTGCCGGGTACACGGCTTGTGTTGACGTGTTTTCCCACGTCGACCATCAGTGGGAACAGCGTCACTGAAGTCTTGTTTCTCAAACAGACATTACCGCAGAAACCATGCATTTCTATTCCCTTTGTCTGGAAGGAGGCCCTAATCATGTGCCCGTGTGAGAGGGTGCATCTGTTGAAAACATTACATTGGAAATGCAAAGGATGCTTTTAAAAACTTTTTTCAATGTTTATTTTTGAAGGGGAGAGGCACAGAGTGTGAGCGGGGGAGGGGCAGAGAGGGAGGGAGACAGAATCCAAAGCAGGCTCCAGGCTCCGAGCTGTTAGCACAGAGCCTGGTGCGGGGCTCGAACTCACAAGCCGTGAGATCACTCACCTGACTGAGCCGCTCAGGCGCCCCAAGATGACTTGTTTTTTAAATTTATTTTAGTGATCCCTACAACCAACGTGGGGCTCGAGCTTAGGAACACAGAATCAAGACTACACGATCCTCTGACAGAGCCAGCCCAGGTACCCCAGAGAAGAGGATGTTGAAAAATGATGGGGGTGCGCCTGGGTGGCTCAATCAGTTACATAAATGTCTGACTCTTGATACTAATTTTGGCTCAGATCATGATCTCACGATTTGTGAGATCCAGCCCTGCCCCGGGCTCTGTGTTGACAGTGTGGAAGCTGCTTGGGATTCTCTCTCTCCATCCCTCTCTCTCTGCCTCTCTCCTGTGTGCTCTCTCAAAATAAATACATTCTAAAAAATTTAAAAAATAAAAATGACGTACATGGGGCGCCTGGGTGGTTCAGGTGGTCACGTGTCTGACTCTAGATTTCGGCTCAGGTCACGAACTCAGTTTCATGGGTTTGAGACACAAGTCAGGCTCTGCACTGATGGTGTGGAGACTGCTTGGGATTCTCTCTCTCTCTCTCTCTCTCTCTCTCTCTCTGCCCCTCCCCTCTTTCTCAAAATAAATAAACTTAAAAAAAAAATGATGTACAAGGTGTTTTCATGCACTTAATTTTCTGAATATGCCCTAGAAGGAAAACCCTTAGGGTGACCCGACACAGTAGATCAATGCTGGACACAAAAGAAACTGCCAGTACAGCTTCTGGAAGCTGTCCTACCAGCAGACACTTTGGGCAAGCTTGTTTGTCTTATGTTTCTCTAAGACAAATGAAGCGATATCCTTAAAAAGCGCAGACAGTGAAATGGAGAAGAAATGTGACACCCAGTAGTACTTATTTTCTGGAGCGAACACCCATAACTATAGTTTCATTTTTAAAAGCATAAGCCATTATTCTCTTTACTACAACATAGGAAAACTTATAACAGAGCTTTAATAATAATCTCCTATGTATTTCTTAATATTTTGTAAAACTTTGTCATAGTAAGCCCTCTCAAAGTTAAACAAAAACAAGAAGTCTATGGACCGGGGAATATTAATGAAGTCAAACAAATTGAGAATAGATGAAAAGTATCTTTAATGATGTCTCAAGGAAGAAAACTTAGGGGTGCCTGGGTGGCACAGTCAGTTATGTGGTGGACTCTGGATTTACGCTCAAGTCATGATCTCGCAGTTCGTGAGATCAGGCCCCACACCAGGCTCCACACTGACAGTGCATGGAGGCTGATTCTGCTTCTCTCTCTCCCTCAGTCTCTCTCTCTGAACCTCCTCCACTCACACTTGCTCTCTCTCAGAATAAACTTTAAAAAGTTAAGAAAGAAAGAAAGAAAGCAAGCAAGAAAGAAAGAAAAAAACAGAAAGAAAGAAAGAAAGAAAGAGAGAGAAAGAGAGAGAGAAAGAGAGAAAGAAAGAAAAAGAAAGAAAGAAAAAGAAAGAAAGAAAAAGAAAGAAAGAAAAAGAA
Source organism: Lynx rufus (assembly GCF_022079265.1). Classification (NCBI taxonomy): domain Eukaryota; kingdom Metazoa; phylum Chordata; class Mammalia; order Carnivora; family Felidae; genus Lynx; species Lynx rufus. The sequence continues at coordinate 9,753,617 of NW_025814878.1, forward strand.
AGAAAGAAAGAAAGAAAGAAAGAAAGAAAGAAAGAAAGAAAGAAAGAAAAAAAAACTTGAAAGCATTTCATGTATAGAAACCCACTTTGGTAGACAATGATTATAGCTTTTTAGGTGTCACTTTCTACTAAACAATGTTTAATCTCCAGATAAATGTCCAGTTAGTCGATCCCAATTTTACGAAATCAGTCACAAGAGATCTATATTGTGCACGGGCCAATATACATTTTCCTTGTGAAAGTAACAATCCCCCAACTTCCCAAGTTTCAAAAGGGACATGCTCCCCAAAAAGTCGCAGTGCTGCTGTGGATGCTGTGTTCCTCACAGACACCCCACTCCAATGTCCACATATGCAATCAACAGTTCCAGGACCCAAAACCTGCAGAGTCTCTTTTCACTCTTCCAAATACTTAAGAGATTAAGACATAAAAGTATAACTTGTTCCTTTTAGTTTAGAATTTTTAAGGAAAAAAAGTCTCACCTACTGCAAATTTTCAATGCTTTTATCCAAACGTAGCTCTCAAATTTCCATGGCACAACTACTGTGATTTTTTGGTCAGAGAAAAAGTGCAATATTGCAAAAGCTACAACATTAACTGAACCAGCGCGCTGTTCCCCAGGCACATCGGGCCTGCTGGCTGCTGACATCTGGATCTGGTTAACGCTCTCCTACGATCTGCAACATTGTCCTGGAGTTTTTCCAGAAATTCTCTACATTCTAAATCCTTCCCTTATATCCTACACACCCACTCCCCTTGTTCTAACGCTCATTAACCACAAAACCTCAAAGGGGAGATGTTTAAGTGGGATTAAAACTCAGAGAGGCAAAACCCCGTATCGGAGGCGCACAGGTGAGTCACCATTGGCCTTGGCCTCAGTAGTGATGTTCAATGGTTCCTTATACATCTGGGCAGGTGAAAACAGGGGTAACACTGAACCAGTATTAACATCCCTTACACAGTGAGAAAGAGGCTCTTCACAAGGTACTCTACAGCTGTGCTTTTTCGTAGCTACGGAACACCAAGAAAAGCTTAGTTTTCGTCTTAAAAAGAGGGTTAAACAACCACTTTGTGCAGGATTCTCGCGGGGCCTAAGGATAACTGCCACACAGATCGGGCAGTTGGCAAGTCGCAGGTGCTTCTGGTGTATACCAAAAAGCCTCCATGGGAGACACAAGCAGCCACGTGGAGGCTTCTCTTGTTATCTTGCAGTATGATTTGCATAGAGAAAGGCATTTTAAATCATCTAGAACTTGCATGAATGTTGGGATTCTTCCTTTCCCAGTTTACTTTAGAGATAAAGAGCAATGCTGTCCTAATTCCTCATGATAATCTACAGTTAGTCTCAATAATGTGCATGAGTTAGAACAAATAGGGAAGATATTTTCCAAGTACCTTTTGAAATTCAAAAAACGCTTCTTTTCCTGGCATACCATTAATAGGTTGGTGGCGAGAAGACACTGCCATCATCATTGTATCTGATACATGTTTGCTAATTTTTTTTAAGTTAAAAAAAATTATTTAAGTAATCTCTACACACAACATGGGGCTCGAACTCACAACCCTGAGATCAAGAGTTGAGCGCCCTTCTGACTGATCTGGCTAGACACCCCCTATTTTCTAGTTTTTAAGCGAGGGGTTGCTCATGTGGTGATCAGGGTAAGATATCAAGAAAGACAAAGTATGTAATGTGAATATGCAATCATTTTACAATTCAAGTTCTGCTGCCTTCATCTCACTCGTCTGTGTATGGGCAGTGGGGGAGAATAACAGCCCTTAAGGGACAGCTTTTCCCTGCTTCCAGAAAAGGAAACTCATTCCTAAGCACAAAAATATTGTCAGTCCAATCCCTTCCTGTTCATTGTGAAATTTAAATGCTCCGTGCATAACATAGTACTGCAGAGGACTAGAACTCTCTTTCACATTATGTAGATGAGTAATCTGATATTTAATTAACACTTAAGGCCAGTTTTAAAAGCCTTCGTTGCTTTTCAAGATTCTGACCAACTGAAGACTAGTCACTATAAATCTTCCTTATCAGGTTAACTTTTAAAGGAAAAAAAAAATGACAGTTCAAACTCCCTGTTATTTCTACTTCATCCACCACAAAATGTTTATTTGCTGTTCGATTTTTGGAGGTAAGAATTTCTGTACACCTCCTGGCACGAAATTTTGCCACATCCTCCATACCAACATGATAATAGAATTTAAGCTCAGAAAGTCATCAATCCAATTGCTTGAAGCTGCCTTTAAAAAGGAGACGGTGCTTCCAACTATTTGCTCATTTGTCTATCTATGGGGATTATCTGAACCAGTTTTTAGAAGCCCTACATGTATGTACCCCAGGTTTGTTACCTATGAATTACTTCGAAAAAGAAACACCTTCCTTTCCCGTAAGAAACTCGCCAAGTGATAAACCAGATAGGGAATATACTAAAGATTGTGCTACACGCAAAAAGCACCCAAAAGAAAGTTCTAATCACAGAACCCCACCCCCCAGCTGTGACACCCTACAAACCACCCTCCCAGGCAGCCTCTCTCAGGGTTTGGGATTTCTAGGTTTCATTCACAGTAAAGTCACAAGCTAGAAAAAATTAAAAATTTTGTTTTCAATTTATTTTATTTTGTATAGTCTATTCGATGATAGATCTTAGGTATCTCGTAAGCCCTCATGCTATAGAAATGGTAGAAAGGCTTACAGTATTAACTTGAGGAAGGAATTCTGAGGAAATCTCCAAGTAAACAAGCTAATCTATAGGAAGTGAGAGCTATTTTTAGTTTTGCTACACTTTCACATTCATTTAAAATTCCACAGAAGAACCAGGCTTTGCAGAAGCAATTATATTGAGAAAAATGTAAAGTCTAGAAATTCTATACTGCCCTTTTAAGAAAATAACGTAGATTTGGTGAGTGGTCTCAAATAGCAACGAGCTGATCTTAGAAATCTAAATTAGCAAATGTGAGTTTTTTTCTTCCTGATGAGGGGTAAAGGGAGAGAGAAGGAGAAAACAGGCAGGTTCCAAAGGAGTCAGGCTACAGTACAATTGGATTAATGATCAAATAAATACAATTTAGAAAAGTTGTCAGTACCTTCTCCAAGTCTGATACATATATATGATATATATATATATAACTCATTTGCTAGGGGTAGGAATTAAATATCAGAATTCATGCTCACAACTAGATTTCTAGAAAGGACGCTTTAAAAACATACATTCTTACTATTCGTGCCTAAATGCTGCTACCTGCTAGCCCATCAACCTTGTACTATGTGTTCATTAAAACCATCATTTAAACCACAGCTAACATCTTAGACCCGCCCCCACCCCATCAATCGCCAAGTGCACCTTCACTGAAAGTTTCTAATAATCAGGTCGAAAGGCCAAATAGCGTGATTATCTCAAAACCAGGAGCTTACTTTTTTATGGCTACAAGAGATTAGGTTAGGCTTTCACACCGATTTTTCCAATTCGCCCCCATCTACCACGTCTCTCTCTTCAGCTGGTGCTGTTCTCCCGCCCCTGAAAAACTACACTGAGAGTCTCCCCTAAGTACCTACAGGAAGACTCCCGCCGAGGCGAAAGGAAAACGCCGGGTGTGTCGGGTTCTTGCTGAGCCAGAGAGCGAACGCTCTTCTGATTGGCATTCGTGTCTGTCTGCCGACCTTCCCATCGGTGTGTTCAGCCACGGACCTCGAAACTCTCCACCCAAACGCAGGTGAGACGCGAAGGGCGCGCGTATTCCACCTGCTACGGGGGCAGAACGCAACGGCCCGGCTCCCGCCTTACCTGTGATGGTGATGATGCCCAGCATGGTTACTAGCACACCCGCAGGTGAGAACAGCGGGTCCTGGCCGGCCTTTGGCGGCGGGCTGACGCGCCACGCGGTCTTGCCAACCCCGTGCGGCCTCGCTGCGATCAGAAAGGAGTAACCGCCAAGCCACCCTCAGAGGATCCGGGACAACGAAAGGTGCCTTCGGAGCTGCGGCAGAAAGGGGCCGAGGGTGCATCGCGTCCGCTAATTATAGGAGGCCCCACCCCCGGCCGCCCACCCAGCGAGGGGCTGGGACCCCGCCCCCCGCGCGCGCTGGGACTTGGCACAGCGCGGGGGTCACGTGCTTCATTTTAAAGGCGAGGAGCCCTCCCCGGCGCTGGTCTCCGTTAATGGTCAGCGAGGCTCTGCAAAGCGACCCGGGGAGGGTTTAAAAGTTGCTGGGATGCATAACCCAGAGTCAGCAACATTTTATCAGAGCCGTTACTTCATTCCTGGCGCTGATTTACGACTTCTGTGTCTCAGCTTTTAGCCTTACTTAAAGCAAATAACCGCACAGATACTACGTTCTACGGCCAGTTTTTACAGCACGTCCTGTATCCTGGTTTGTGTGAAGGCTGATGAGGTGCAAAGCACTGTTTGCTTTTTAGCACCTAAAATATTTCATATTTTCACCATGTTTGACACACACAAGGTGCGCTGATCTGGGGATGGCCACTGATCTCGGTTGTTCCATTTCTTGGTCTTTGAGATGGGCGGTTACAAGGCAAACTCTGTGTCCCCAACATTGGATCGAGGAAACTTTTTAAAAAAAAATTTTTTTTTATTTACTTTTGAGAGACAGAGACAGAGTGTGAGCAGGGGAGGGGCAGAGAAAGAGGGAGACACAGAATTGGAAGCAGGCTCCAGGCTCCGAGCTGACAGCACAGAGCCCGACTGGGTGGGGGTGGGGGCGGGGGACTTGAACCCACTAACGGTGAGATCATGACCTGAGCTGAAGTTGGACGCTCAACCAACTGAGCCGCCCAGGCACGCCCCTCGAGGAAACTTTTTTTTTTTTTTAAATTTTTTTTTTTTTTCAACGTTTATTTATTTTTGGGACAGAGAGAGACAGAGCATGAACGGGCGAGGGGCAGAGAGAGAGGGAGACACAGAATCGGAAACAGGCTCCAGGCTCTGAGCCATCAGCCCAGAGCCCGACGCGGGGCTCGAACTCCCGGACCGCGAGATCGTGACCTGGCTGAAGTCGGATGCTTAACCGACTGCGCCACCCAGGCGCCCCTCGAGGAAACTTTTAAAAAGCCCAAATACTTGAGCAATAGGTCTGTATTTTATTTTTATGATGTAAGTTAACTAAATTTTTAGATCAAACTATGCCATCTTCCAAAACACAGACACTGTCCTATCTCTAATATACAAGCAATGCTGCATGGAAATCGGTCAGAACCTACATTAAAAATTCTGAAAATTTCAGGCAGCCCTGAATTCTTAACATTTTTTTCCCCTGAAACTTTAGAATGTTCTACATAAAAACACAAGATAAGTGATAAACAAGTCTTACAATTCTGACCCTCTTTTCTATGCCAATTTTCTGTTAGGGTAGGTCTGTGTAGGCTCCCTGCCTGTGCCGCCTCCTTTTCCCCCTTGTACTATTTATCACCACATGCCTTGCCTGCCTGGCCCCCTTTACCACAGGCTCTTTCCCTGGGCAAACATAAGAACGGTTTACTATTGCTCTTCTCTTCAGACGGAGAAGCTCAGATCTTGTTCATTACTGGGTGGGGGCAGAGAGAGGCATGGGGTGGACCAGAGTGGGCAGAGAAAAGAGAAGGGTAAGGGTGGGGGAGAAGGGTCGAGAAAAAGCTGAGCACAGAGATGCTGGCTGGAACTTAGTTGCTTCTTCTGGCCACCAGGAGGCGCAACACACCAGGGTCAGGCCTAAACTGAGCAGTTAAGGCGGCAACGTTCCCAGCAATCAAGCCCTGTTAACCAAAATCAGTTTCAGCCTCTCCACTGACCGGGCTTCTCTCTTCTATCCCAGCAAACACCCAGCCTGGCCGTTAAGGGCCCGTGGGAACAGGGAGTGATGAGCTCCTTGTCCTAACGGCTGGGATCTGATTCCCAAAGCAAGCCACTTTCTAACCTTTCATCTTCTCTAGAGGACTCTTAACTCGGGTTCACAAATAGCTTCAATTATACTGAGAGTCTGGTGTGTGTGAAATACTGCCGGTGGAACGGTCCGGTCCCTCTGTAGTGCACAGTTAAGGGGTCAGGTCACAGCAGCTCTGTATTTCTCCCCTCTCCCCACCTACACCTGCAGCCCCAGCCCTGGGGAGTCCTGGCTGTAACAGATCATGGATAAAAGAGACTCTGGAGGCTGCACTGGTGGTCTGTTACATTAAATGACTGGTCTACAGCCTTCCTAAGCATGTGTATCAGTCCAAACAGTGTGTCCCCCCGTCCCTCCCGCCCCCATGGAGCCCACACCACTTCTTCAACTGTCCCAGGAGCCCCAACTACCTCGGGGACCTATGGTCTCAGTAATACCTCACTACTCAGCACTAGCTGTTGGGGACAGCACATGGCCATCATCTGCCACCTCTGAAATACACATGTCCCACTTATGGGTATGTCTTGTTGATTCTGACCTTGCTTAACTGTGCTACCAGCTCCTTTCCTTCCTGGAAGTCCAATTTCTAACAGAAGGACCGGCACCAGAAGCTCCACGAGCTGGACTGGAGGAAACTTCACTAGTTACAAATTTAAGGCCCCAAACAACACTTGCAAAGATAAATGGAGGGGCGACTGGGGGGGGGGGCAGGGCTCAGTCTGTTGAGTGTGTCTGACTTCAGTTCAAGAAGTATCTCACAGTTCATGAGTTCAAGCCCCACATCAGGCTTGTTGCTGTCAGTGCAAAGCCCGCTTCAGATCCTCTGTTTACCACCCACCCCCCAGCTCTGCCCTTCCCCCTCTCAAAAATAAATAAAAATTAAAAAAAAAAAAGATAAATGTACTGCTGTGTAATTTTGTTAAGCTTTTTCTTTTTTAAAAAAATTTTTTTTCAACGTTTATTTATTTTGGGGACAGAGAGAGACAGAGCATGAACGGGGGAGGGGCAGAGAGAGAGGGAGACACAGAATCAGAAACAGGCTCCAGGCTCTGAGCCATCAGCCCAGAGCCTGACGCGGGGCTCGAACTCACGCACCGCGAGATCGTGACCTGGCTGAAGTTGGACGCTTAACCGACTGCGCCACCCAGGCGCCCCAAGCTTTTTCTTCTTAAGACACTGGTAAAGATACTAACACATCTAATCTGCTATTCTTATAGAAGTAGTTAAAACCACAAGGCAGGGGCGCCTGGGTGGCTCAATCGGTTAAGTGTCCGACTTCGATTCAGGTCACGATCTCGCAGTCCCGCGTCGGGCTCTGGGCTGATGGCTCAGAGCCTGGAGCCTGCTTCCGATTCTGTGTCTCCCTCTCTCTCTGCGCCCCTCCCCCGTTCATGCTCTGTCTCTCTCTGTCTCAAAAATAAATAAACGTTAGAAAAAATAATAAAAAAAAAACACAAGGCAGAGAGCAGAGCAAGAAAGGTGGCAAGTTGTTGACTCTCAGCAGATAGTTCTCCTTTGATCTCCACCTCTAAGAGTAACCCAAGGACAGGGCGTGTGTGGCAGCTGCTGGCTAAGCCTCCGTGTGTCTGCATTTACAAAGAAAAGTCATCAATCAGGATGAAAGCAGAAGTAAAGATCAGAACTAGGGTCAGTATACAATGCAGCAAACATTTTCTTTTGTTATCACTTCCATTCCCTGTTTTTATTAAAGCAAAGTTATAGGGGAAGAGACCATCACCCAAAGCACAAATTATGTTCTGGAAGATACTTACCATATCACAAATAGGTAGAGGACAGAAAAGGTGTTTTCCCAAATCTGCATGGTTTGTTCAACAAATCTTTGCCACATTCTGGCTCTGTGTTAATTATGCTGTGCACCCAGGGATACAGTTAGAGATTATCCTTGGCCCTGGGGAGGTCATCTGGTGGCAGACACATCCGGAGGCCAAAGTGGGCACACTCTAATGTAGCTCACTTCAGAAACTATCCGAGCTAGCCTGTGACAGCACAGGATGTGTGAAGGGGTCAGCCCTCCCAGTCCTCCCAGGGGGGCGCAAAGGAAGACAGTCCACGCAGAGGGAGTGCCGTGAGCAAAGGCAAGAAGGACATGATAGTTGGTAAATGATGAGTTCCTTATAGCTTCAAGTTCAGAGTACATGGCGAGAACAATGCAAGGGAAGGGACAGAGATGGTAACTGAAATGAGAACGAGAAGTACATATCTGAGGCTTTTGAATTTGAATGACAACTTAACAGCTTTGTAACAAATAACCCAATTAAAAAAAAAACGGGCAAAAGGATCTACGTAGACATTTCTCTAAAGTACATACACAAATGTATACACAGTGAGCGCCTGAAAAGACACTCGACATCATCAGCCATTAGGAAAATGCCAAACAAAACCATGAGATCCAATTTGCACCCACTAGGCGGGCCATAATCAAAAAGATGGCCAATAACAAGGAGTGGAGAAATCAGAACCTTCCTACATTGCTAGCGGAAATGTAAAATGGTGTAGCTGCTTTGGAAAACAGTCTAGCAGTTGTTCACCATGTTAAACATAGATTTACCATTATGACCCAGCAGCTCTACTCCTAGATACATACCCAAGAGAAACGAACACCTACATCCACACAAAAACTTGCACAGGAATACTGATGACAGCATTATTCACAGTAGCCCAAACTAGAAGCAACCTAAATATCCATCAACTGATGCATGGAAAACTAAGTGTGGTATATCATACAATAGCATGTTATTCAGCAGTAAAAAAGGAATTAAGTATACATGCTATTACATGGATAAAGAATGAAAAAATTGCTAAGTGAAAGAAACTAGTCACCAAAGAGCACATACTGACATAAATTCACTTTTATTTACTTAATTTATTTTACTTGGTGGGGTGGGGGGGGTTGCATGCAAGCTGGGGAGAGAGGCAGAGGGAGAATCCCAAGCAGGCTCTGTGCTCGGTGCAGAGCCGGACATGGGGCTCGATCCCACAATCCTGGGATCACGACCTGAGGCAAGATCAAGAGTCAGATGCTCAACAACCGACTGAGCCAACCTGGTGCCTCTAATTCCATTTATGTGAAATATCCAGAATAGGCAAACTGACAGAAAGTGGACTAATGGGTGCCTAGAACCAGAGGGGTGGGGAGAGGGGGACTGACTGCTAACAGGTTTGGGGGTTCTTTAGGAGAGGATGGAAATGTTCTGAAATTCATGGTGGTGCTGGTGGTACAATCTGCCTCGGTCTGGGGGGCAGTGGGGGAGGGAGGGCAGGCCCAGCAGACAAACAGCCAGTAGAAGGACACCATAAGGACACCTCTCTTTCCTGAGAGGGAGGGGACAGGGGCGCATACACCAGAACAAGCACCGATACCACGTTCCTTCACGGCCTCCAAGAGGGCTTGAGTATTAAACCCAAATATGAAACGCGGGGAAATGGGGAGACAGACACCAAACCCAGGTCTCCCCTCCCCCTTTCACTGCCTTTCCAAGATGGCCGTAACTTGGAGGAGAATCAACCAACAACCCATAAGTCGCTTCTTTTTTCCTATGGCTGGAAGAGAGCAGGTGAAATCAAAGGGAGCGTTGTTCACCACTGTGACTCTAAAAGGCTTCAAGGTCATCTAAGGATGAGCTCAAAATTGCAGAAAGAGAGGAACGCAGACACTGTCTCAATGACATTAGCAAGTCACATGCAGGATGGGTAGGTTCTCCTGGGCTCTGTCCCCATGCTATATACCCACACAAATACCAGCTAATTGAATCTTATGGTCCAGCTGAATTGGACATGTTTATATAGACATGGCTATGGTGACTCAAAGTCCTCAACAAATAATCTGAAGAGTTCCTCAAGGGGAATGTTGTAGACACCAAATGCTACATACAAATATGTAGACATACAGATTTATGTTTGAGAACGTTTACTGCTTGGGATGTACAATATTTAAAGAGCCGATGTGTCCTACTAGTAGGAAAACGGTGTATCTCATCCCTTCGGTGGAATATTTGGCAAAAACAACATATTTGAAGTAGTTGATGACAAGGAAAATGGCTACATCAATATATAAGTTCACACCTTTATTCAGGATAAAAGCAGGGTATAAACTATATATTGAATATAATCTCAATGTTGCTTTTTATTACGTATGTATTTTTGAGAGAAACAGCACGGACGTGAGCGGGAGCACGGCAGAGGGGGAGGGGGAGAGAGACTCCTAAGCCCACTTGGGGCTCAATCTCCTGACCCTGAGATCATGACCTGAGCAGAAATTGAGAGTCAGATGCTTAACAGAGAGAGCCATCCAGATGCCCCGCAACTTTGCTTTTTAAAATTTATATGTACCAAAAAGAATTAAAAGAAAAAAAAGAGAAGAAATAAGATAAAATAAAATGCATACGTACCTGAGGCTGAGGAAGAAAACCCAGAAAGAAAAACAACAAAAGCCAACCACAGTGGAATTATGGGCAATCTCTATCTCAGTATTTTCCTACATTTTATAAATCTTCCACAGCTTTGTTGCTTTTATGGTCAGAATGCGAGCATATTAGATGCCTGGCTCTGGGTTGGACAGGGTGGTCCAGCACTCCCAGACCTTGAATCTAGGAGCAGTACTTCTGATATTCTATAAAAAAATGCACAGTGGTCCAAATGATCCTGATCTTCAACTCTCCAACCACTGGAACATATAAATTAGCGAGCTAAAAGCACATTAAATTTTCAGTGTGATCTTTTAAAAATTACGAAGTAAGAAAAACGTGCCTTACTACCAGATCTGGTCGAATACATGAACAGGAATCAATTATTTCCTGAGTGCCTTGTGTTCAAATCTTCGACTCATCTTAAGCCTGAATATCTCTGTCTTCGGTATTGCCCAAAAGTAGAGTCTGAAAAGCTAGCTTCTAGTTCTGCTTCTGCTAGCTATATGGCTAGGGGCAAAGTATTTAAGTCTCTGGGCTTCAACTGATTGGGGGAATAAATATGTCACCCAAAGTAATGTTATTCTGAGGTTAACACCAGCACTATTGAGTATATTTTAGAAGCAGAATAAATCTTAGCTATTAACATTTATTAATATTTATCACTTTAAACCATGCATCTCAACAGGGGTGATATTGCTTTCAATGGAAAGAAAACTGGTTCATGAGGAGGAGGCTATGTGTATATGAGGCATAGATAGATAGATAGATAGATAGATAGATAACCTAAACCGATATACAATTCATCTATGCTATTCAAATTTTAGGGGGTGCACTAGGAAAATACCTAAAAACATTCCTTTCTGGGGTGATAATGAAAAGAAGGTTGAGAAATAGTCTTTAATACAGATAAGCCGCATTTTAAAGAATTCTTTGAAAAATATTTCTGGAAAGGCAAGAGTGCTACTTTTTCATCAGTTTTTCAGAAATGCATGGTAATAAGAGAAGTATCACCCTGTGCTAGAAGTAATCATTCTGAGAACCTTTTCCTCTCGCTTTTCCAGAGAGGATCTTGATTTGCTTGGAGTCTTAACCAAAGGAATCAAGGGGTTGGGGGGGGGGGCGGGGTGGCCAGGAGGGACAAGCTGAAGGTAGACTCGGAACAATAATAGTTATTTACCCCCCCACCCCAAGAACCCACTAGCATTCCGCATCTGTCCTCCTGAACCACGGTGTGAGTCCCCAAGCAAGCAACATATACAACTTCCAATTTTCTAATAGCCGCATCAAAATGAATCTGAAAAAATGAGGTTAACCTAGTATCAACATATTACGGCAACCTGTACTCAATATGAAAAATCACTAATGAGATAGTTTACATCCCTTTTTTTTTTTTGTACTAAGTCTTTGAAACCCAGTATGTATTTCACTCACAAAGCACAACTCAAATAGGATTAGCAAAATGTTCAAGTGCTATGTGGCTGCAGCACAGCTCTGAAACTACAAAATACTGAATGTTCCCCTCTTTCTGCGACTTTTCCAATGACAATCCTATCCTGCTTTAATCTCCTAGCCTTCTGGACAGAAATTACAAGACACCCAATCACAGAATTGCCCTCACTACTTCAGGGTCCAGTTTAGAGTTGACCCTTTCCACTCTCCTAGAATTATCTAGCATTAGCCCAGATCCTATAACAAGGCCCTTCCACTTCCCCATTACAAAGACTTCCATGCACGAATCCTCCCTTGGTTTAGCACTTAAATAAATCTAACTTGGTTGGACTACAGATGAGTTCCTGGTGGCCTCAACGTGGCAAGGAATTAAATTCCCATTGATGGATTTAGTTGGTACACCTGTCTTTTTCGTCATCTCTTAATTTGTTAATATATTTGAGTTAATGTTTCAATCTATTACTTTTCCCACCAACTTTCATTATAATCATACACAATGAAAAAGTGCTTTCAATGATTTGTTTTCATCTAAAAGGTCAACTTACTAGTATATTTAGACCAGCTTCAAAAATAAATGCAAAGCAAAAATTGACATTTGCAGGAGAAATATATTTAATCGTGTAGTCACATGAATTACAATTTAGTTGCAAAGATGACTTTTTTTTACAAATCTAGAGTGTGATAGTTAAAAGCATGTGCTTTTTTTTTTAAGTCAACGTAAAATTTACCGCTCGGATAAAGAGTAAATTCTGGATGACAGCAGGTTTAACTTCTACTCCCTCTAAGAAACCTACTCCTGGGTCACCAAGATTTAATGCATAAACTTCAAGGTCAGGAAAAGACAGAAAACATAAGAAATTTGACGTGGTAACTGGTTTGACCCCCTCAATGTACCTGCGTCCTAAACTATCAGTGGAAAAAGTAATTCAACGTATGCTATAGAAATCGCCTTTAAAAGCCTCAGACTGGGGCGCCTGGGTGGCTCAGTTGGTTGAACGCCCGGCTTCGGCTCAGGAGCCAGGGGGCGAGGGAAATAGGAAGTTGTGGGGAGTTAAAAAAATTTTTTTTAACATTTATTTAGTTTTGAGAGGGTAGGAGGGGCAGAGAGCGAAGGAGGCAGAGAATTCAAAGCAGGCTCTGTGCCGAGAGCCCGATCCTGACCTCAGCCGAAGTCTGTGGATCAACCGACTGAGCCACTCAGGCACCCCGGAAGTTGTTTTCAATGCACAGAAGTTCAGTTTTGCAAGATGAAAACGGTTTTGGAGATGGATAGTGGTGATGGCCGTACACGGGAATGTACTGAATGCCACCGATCTGGGTGCTTAAAAGTGGTCAGGTGGGCAAATTTTGTTATGTGTGTCATTTTTTATTTAAAACAAAAAGACCCTAGGTCTCCCCTCCCACATTCTGCATAGCCAGACGCTCTTCACTTATCTACCCCAGAGGTGACTGGAGTGCACCTGAGTCTGGGAGGTGGGGGAACAGACGCTCAAAGGCACACCAAAGCCCACTGTCCTGAAAAGCAAGTGGAGTTTATGCACACCGCTCCCAGACTCTCCCCTACTAGGCTCCAAAGAGGAGACTGAACACTCCAGAAAACAAGAGTCCTCTTGGGGCAATTCGACCAGCCCAAGAGAAGAGATGTTAAGATCAACCACATCACCTTTCGGGGATGGCCACGTTGTCCCAGTAACACAAGTCCTAAACAATTTTTAAATATGACAAAACAGCCCCTGAATCAGACATGTAACAAAAACACCTATTATAAAAGACCAAAAAAAAAAAAAAAAAAAAAAAAAGCAATCTGGAAGAGACTGAGGCTATGCAGAGAAATAAACTTTCAAAGAAATCCTCAGAGAGATATTGCAGCCAAGAAAAAACAGGATACTTCAAAAATGAATTGTTTAGGAAAAAAATCAGTTCTTAGAAATTAAAAACAAAAATAACAAAGTTAAATCTAGTCTTAAGACATTTTCCCAGAAAACAGAGCCAAATACAAAGAGATAAATAATAGGAAAAAAAGGTTTTGATTAGGACCATTCTAGAAGGTCTAAAATCTGAATAAGAGTAATTCCAAAAAGACAACAAAGAAATAGAGAGGAATGGATGAAATAATTTCCCAGAAGCGAAGGGCATGGGTTTCTCGACTGAAAGAACTCCTAAGAACTCAGCTTGTTGGATAAATGGATTCACGTGGAGATCCATTGTTGCAAGATTTCCAGAAGACTTTAAGAAACCATGAGCCATCCGAGGGATTAAGAAGCAGATTCCAACAGTGATACACGTATCAAGACAACACTGACAGAATCCTAGTATGTTCGAGTGCATGAATGGAAATTAACACGACTGGGTGGATGTTTAAGGCCCACACTGGACACACATGAGAAAAATGCTTCTCTTCTGTAAAAAGTTCATTCCCTGAGCTTAGACAGTGAGGCCACTAGCTGGCGGCTCTGCAGGAAGCTACCAATGTACAAACTAAAGCATCTTTCATTCATTTGTGACAGGCAATGATTTGGAACTAAGTGGAGGTCATCTTACTGTCATCTTCAGCTACTGCATCAAGTCATGCAAGGCTGTGTGCCTATGATCACGATGAGTGAAGGCCAAAGAGTGACTTTAATTCCAACATTAGAAATACATCCAGGGGCGCCTGGGTGGCGCAGTCGGTTAAGCGTCCGACTTCAGCCAGGTCACGATCTCGCGGTCCGTGAGTTCGAGCCCCGCGTCGGGCTCTGGGCTGATGGCTCAGAGCCTGGAGCCTGTTTCCGATTCTGTGTCTCCCTCTCTCTCTGCCCCTCCCCCGTTCATGCTCTGTCTCTGTCTGTCCCAAAAATAAATAAACGTTGAAAAAAAAAAAAAATTTAAAAAAAAAAAAAAAGAAATACATCCAAGTATACTGACATTTTCTTCCCTCTATTTGGCTTTAGTTCGTTTAGCAACACCCTCGGTAAGAAGCCTCCTTCATTTGCTTCTCCATCAATGTACTTGTCTCCACTCCAAGCAATTCTTTCAGTACATCATACTTGGTATAAAGCAAACCGAGTTCTCACGTTTTCAAGAGGCTGAGGGGCGCCTGGGTGGCTCAGTCGGTGGAGCGTCCGACTTCGGCTCACGTCATGATCTCACGGTCCGTGAGTTCGAGCCCCGCGTCGGGCTCTGTGCGGACAGCCCGGAGCCTGGAGCCTGCTTCGGATTCTGTGTCTCCCTCTCTTTCTGCCCCTCCCGTGCTCATGCTCTGTCTCGCTGTCTCAAAAATAAATTAAAACATTAAAAAAATAAAGAAAGAAAGAAGCTGAGAAATAAACTCTTCTTAAAAAGCAGGAATATTTATTTTTTTTTTAATTTTTTAACGTTTATTTTTGAGACAGAGAGACAGAGCATGAACGGGGGAGGGGCAGAGAGAGAGGGAGACACAGAATCCGAAGCAGGCTCCAGGCTCCGAGCCATCAGCCCAGAGCCCGACGAGGGGCTCGAACTCACAGACCGCGAGATCGTGACCTGAGTCGAAGTCGGACGCTTAACCGACTGAGCCACCCAGGCGCCCCAAAAAGCAGGAATATTTAAATTGAAACCCAGTTGTGCTTGGCAAGTTTCCATCAAGCACATGCATACTCGAAATACATAATAAGCACTGGCATTTTTCTTTAAACGTGAGACGGCTTATTTTCTCTGGAAATGTTTCGCCTAGAGAAGAAAAGATTAAAGGAAAGACAGGGTAAATGTTTTCAAATACTTAAGAGGGCTACCATGTGGAAAAAGGAGGTGAGTCCGTTCTATGTAGTTCCAGGAGGCAGTCCTGGGAACAGAGAAGAGCAGGTTTAAGCAGAAGGGCCGCCTGTATGGGGGGGCAGAAGCCTGGTCTAGACCACCTCCAAGTTCCCTTTCACTAAGGCCACTAAACCAGATTTTGCAGATCATGCAGGCAGGTGTTCGGGGCTGAACTGTGCCCTCTGCACAGTTAAAGCCTGAATCCCCCAGCATAGCAGAATGCGCCTGTGTTTAGGGAGGTGATTAATTTAGAGAGAGATCCCTGTCATGGGCCAAATCCAACCTGACGGCATCCTTATAAAAAGCATGAGACACACAGAAGCCAGGGCTGTGCATACATAGGGGAAAGACTGAACACAGCCACAAGGAGAGCCAAGGAGAGGCCTCGGGGAAACTGAACCTGCTGACACCTTGAACTTGGGACTTCACAGCCTCGAGAGTTGTGAGAAAATAAATTTCTGTTTAAGCCACCTGTTCTGTGCTAGTTTGTTGGGGCGGCCCTTGGAAACTGATACAGCCTGACACAAGGATAACCGCCTTGTGCTTGTCTGTCTCTAAACTCTGGTGTCCATGTTAAGACAGGTGAAAGCAACCAGTTCATTCGATTAACTAAACCTCCTATATGTTGCTCTTCACCAAAAAGAACTGCATACATTGTTACTATCACACTCTACTGACACTTCAAGGGCAGAAGCAGTTGGTAAACATACAAAGTATGGTATTCAGGAATAAGACTCACTCGACAGAATTTAAACCCAGAGACTGTATCTTCTGGAAGTTACCAAAGCATCCTCCTTTATATAACATAGGGACCTTGTGCTCGAGAATATACCATTGCTGGAACCATCCATCTGGGGGTTGCTATGTTAGGTGAAAATGGGATTGTTTTAGTTTTTTGAAGTTTATTTATCATCTCTCTATCCAACATGCAGCTTGAACTCACCGCCCCCAAATCAAGAGTCCTTCTTCCTCCATGCTCCTCCCTAAATTGGAACCATTTTAAAAATGAGTCAGTCTTTGAGAAAGCATCTAAAAGACTGTCGTTCAATAAATGAAATGGCTAAAATAATGTATTATTTCCAAATGGGCTTACTCACAACTAAAGAACCATTAACCTTAGGCCACTTCAGTCCCTCCAAGGGAAAGGATCTAAATCTTGGCAACTAACGCAGACCAGCTTGACCATCTCCCCTATGTGTTTCCTCAAGTGGACCACAACGTTGACCCTGCTTAGTGGACTCGACCAGCCTCAAACCTACAGCTATTTATAGGTAAGTCTTAAGGTTACTGCAACTTAAGGTTGAATGCCCGTCTTCAGGACAAGTAGATATGGAATTTATCACTGTCACCCAGTGGGGACATAACCAATCCTATTATATAATTTCAATCTTCCATACAGGGGGAAAGACATCACCGTGTGGCCACATTTGTGAAGCTACGTATCTTTGTTTTGTACCTAAATGATTATCTGTTGAGACATCTTGATTTTCCCCTCTTGAACTTGTTCATTACATTAAAGTTTCAAATATAGAAGTAGACTTTTTTTTTTAAGATTTTTTTTTTTACTTTTAAGTAATCCCTACAGGCAATGTGGGGCTCAAACCTAAAACCCTGAGATCAAGAGTGATATATTCCACCGACTGACCCAGCCATGTGCCCCAAATCTAGAAGATGCCTTTTGAGTTTGGACAAAAAGGGGGCGCCAGGGTGGCTGAGTCAGTTAAGCGCCTGACTTCGGCTCAGGTCATGAGCTCTGGGTCCTTGGGTTCGAGCCCCGCATCGGGCTCTGTGCTGACAGCTCAGAGCCTGGTGCCTGCTTTGGATTCTGTGTCTCCCTTTCCCTCTGCCCCTCCCCTGCTTACGCGCACACATGCACCCACTCTCTCTCTCTCTCTCTCTCTCAAAAATGAACAAACATTATAAAAATTTTTTAAAGAAGATTAGAGGAAAAAGAAAGTGTTTTCACAAAAGGGCATAATGGAATTACCAGGTAGATTCCCACCTGCCCAAGGTCACTTGGGTGTCTTCAGCGGCTAACCCATCATTTGGTTTTCAGTGTTTATATTACTGGTTAATTCTGATGTTACTCGGTCCTAGAATTTCAGAGTTGGCTGAGGATGCTGATTTTACATAGGAAAACTGATGATCAGTGAGATAAGGGGATACATTCAACTCAAGGTGACACACACAAAGATACAGTGACTAAAACAGTGTCCCCATGTTTCTGTTGCCTAGAATAAACCGAGCATAAAAAGGACCAGAAGTCCTTCCTACTCCTTTCCTCATACTCCATACCCTGACCACCATTTTTCATGTTAGAAGGAATAATAAAGGTTCATTGCACTGTGAGACTTGAATATAGTTCCAGGAAGAAATTCTTCCCTATAAGGGTTAGCTGTTAGTTAGCTGTTAATTACTAGGAAAAAAAAAAAAAAAAAGAAACCTGGGGCACCTGGGGGCTCAGTCAGTTAAGCTTCCGACTCTTGATTTAGGCTCAGGTCATGATCTCATGGTTTGTGAGATCAAGCCCCACGTTGGGCTCTCTGCCAGCACCCTGGAGACTGCTTGGGATTCTCTGTCTTGCCCCCTCTCTCTTCCCCTCCCTAGCTCACGTGTGCACACGTGCATGTGTGCACTCTCTCTCTCAAAATAAATAAACGTAATGCAAAAAAACCCTGTGTTTCTTTAAAGATGAAAGCAGTAGTTATCTGTCAATGGCATAATTTCAGAGAGGCACTCTAAAAACATCCCTGTAAAAAACATGAATAAAAACCGGTTCCCAGAAACTGCAAACTACAGTACTCTCTTGCTGACGTTCAAGTCTTATTTTATGAGTGTTCCCTCTAGTTTTCAAAACATTACAAAACAGGATACAGCTTGAGAAAATGTCAGGCAATAACACTGTATTCGAACCAAAGCAGGGGTGGGAGGGATGCTCCTCTTTGTCTACTGAGCACTCACGAGGGATAGCATTCCTGAGTCCTCATTTCATCACGATCAACCCCTGGATAATCTAGAGTAAGCACCTGTAAGAACACGGCATGGTGTGCTGGGAAGGATCCAGCTTTGTTAGTGCTGATGCACCAAAGGAAAGGAGGTCTGGGGTAAATCCATTAAGTTGCACAAAGGTGAAAAACTAATAGATCCTCCTCTCTCATGAGTAAATGTTAACTCATTAGTTAATGTCAACTTAAACATGCCTTCATGTGTTCAAGTATTTGTTGAGCACTTACTATGTATCAGACACGTTTAAATATTTATTTATTTTTGGAAGAGCGCAAGCCGGGAAGGGCGGGGGGGCGGTGGGGGGGAACAGAGGATCTGAAGCAGGCTCTGCACTGACAGGCTGGCAGCAGATGTGGGACCGTGAGATCATGACCTGAGCCGAAGTCGGATGCTCAACCATCTGAGCCACCCAGGTGCTCCCAGACAGTTCAGACTTGGGGGATTCAGCACTGAACCATATGGACTAGACCTCCCCCCCCCCCAAGAAATCTCTGCCCGTGGTTCCTGTATTTTAGCAGAAGTGGAGGCAAGAGACAGGCATAGTCAACGTGACATGTTGACAACCCAATGTGGGAAAAAATAAAGGAGGAATGGAGGGTAGTAATTTGGGCAACAGGCATGACTTCGTGAGAATACTAACAAGGTACCAATTATGTCATAAACTGAAATAGAAAAGGGATGGAATCCTGTTTCTTCACAGTTAAGAACGGTGGGGGTGGGGGGGGTCATCCTCTAACAGAGACTTGGAAAGGATCTTAGGTACTCACTGTCCAGATAAAGTGGTTAAGTGATCAAAAAGCAAAGAACTACCGGTAATTCCAGAATGGACTTTCTGTAAGGTAACAAGGTCCTCGGGGAAGGTTGTGATCACTTGGCAGTCAGTAACATTTTGGCTTTTCCGAATCCCAAAGGCACTAAACACCAGAATCTGGCAGGTTTCAAACAGCAAACTTAATAAAAGCTAAGACAGTGACATTAAGCACCATTAGGAAAACGAAACTGTCCGTAAGGTTGCAAATTAAGCTTCTAGATAACTTGAGCGATGGATACCCCGTTTTTGTTACGGTATCGGGGAGACGATATCCAGATGCTGTAGCAAAGTGGAATCCTGCAGAATGTAAGAAACACATTCTCTAAAAGACTTCTGTTTTAAGTGACATTTGGGGTTTTCCTGTTTTTACATTTTTCTTGGCGTTTCCCAGGATTGCCTCCGGATCCCAGCAATGACTCCCCTTACCGTTCTGATCAGCTTAACAAAGCTGGCTGCTACTCGGAATGCTGCTGGCTCCAGAGTGGCAAATGTCAGGAGCAGAGCCCCGACTACCGCTCCATTGTCGCTGGTGTAAACATCCTCATTCGGGGCACGCGACCAGTATAAACGCACGCGTGAACAAAAATTTAAAAGCAAAAAAAGATTTGGTTATTCACAAAAACAAATGTGACCTGTGGAGACGGAAAAATCATGGCATTCACGTGCTTTATAATGTTTGCTGTGTCTGCTTTGCAGAAAGGCAAATCTCAAAGAGGAATCAGAAATGACTGCCTTATAAATGATAAGTCCAAATGCTTGAAGATCTGAGACAATCAATTGATAATATGCACACGGCAATGAGTGGAGTAGGTACTTTATTTCATAAAAATATATCATCTAAGTAAGGAAGGTCTTAAGTTTTTTGATTTTGTAATATTGAATTTTCCCATCTGGAAATAAAAAATAATCTGTGCAACAGATACTAAGGCTACAATTTTTTTTTTTTTTTGAGTCGGAAAGTTTTAATTTGCAAAAGTTTTAAATCTAAAATTGGACCTGGACCAATCTGTAATGTTTTAAAAATCATTCTTGCTGAGGCATTTAATTCATAGAAAATCCATAAGCTACAGACTATGAAAAAATGACAGTTTGGGACAGAGAGGGCTCTTTATTTTATTTTATTTAAAAAAAAATTTTTTTAACGTTTATTTATTTTTGAGACAGAGACAGAGCATGAACGGGGGAGGGTCAGAGACAGGGAGACACAGAATCTGAAACAGGATCCAGGCTCTGAGCTGTGAGCACAGAGCCCAACTCGGGGCTCGGACTCACAGACCGCGAGATCATGACCTGAGCCGAAGTCAGACGCTTAACCAACTGAGCCACCCAGGCGTCCTGAGAGGGCTCTTTAAAAATCTTTTCAGCAGAAGCAGATTTTCCATAGAACTAATGGCACTCATGCAACCACTGTGAATGCTGGGGATAGCATGGCATGATAAAATTTTTTTTCTTTTTTTTTATGTCTATTTTGAGAGAGAGAGCGAGCGAGAGAGCGAGAGCGAGAGTGAGAGCGAGAGAGAGAGCATGTGAACCAGGGAGGGGTAAACAGAGAGGAAGAGAGAATCCCAAACATACTCCGTGCTGTCAGCACACAGCCTGACACAGGGCTCGATCTCATGACCACAAGAACATGACCTGAGCCGAAATCAAGAGTCAGATGCTTAACCGACTGGGCCACCCAGGCACCCCAACAGATTTTTCTAATTGGAAAAAGGTTGCGGTTCTACAGAAGCAGTTTTGATAAATGGTAAACCACCCAAAAAGAATTCAGAAGGGGTAAATCTCCAAGGCTAAAGTAATTTGTTGTGAATTGTTTTTTTTTTTAATTTTAATAATTATTTGTTTTCAACTCTGATTGTCTGCTTTCTAAAAGATGGCCCGTGAAATTACATAATCTTCAAGTCCTCTACAAAATACCTATATACATATTTAACCCTGCTGCACAGATTAGCATTTAGGAAGAAGTTCCTTTTTTGTGTCATTTATGGAAAGTTTACAAGGAAACAGGATTCCATTTTCATTCTAGGAAGAAGATTGGTTCTGAATTACCACTATTCCTGGTTTTAGCAAGAAAACAAGCAAGTTAAGGTCAGAAAATATTTTCACTTCTGGCTCTGTCTAAATATAGTCGGTCACTTTAATTTTTTTTTTTAATGTTTATTTCTGAGAGAGAAAGAAAGAGAGAGAGAGCAAGCAGGGAAGGGGCAGAGAAAGAGAGAGGGGAGACACAGAATCTAAAGCAGGCTCCAGGCTCCAAGCTGTCAGCACAGAACCCAATGCGGGGCTCCAACCCACAACCTCGACATCATGATGTAAGCCGAAATCAGATGCCCAACAGGCTGAACCACCCAGATGCCCCTTGGCCACTTTAAGTTAAAAACCCTCTAGCAGGGGGCACCTGGGTGGCGCAGTCGGTTAAGCGTCCGACTTCAGCCAGGTCACGATCTCGCGGTCCGTGAGTTCGAGCCCCGCGTCAGGCTCTGGGCTGATGGCTCAGAGCCTGGAGCCTGTTTCTGATTCTGTGTCTCCCTCTCTCTCTGCCCCTCCCCCGTTCATGCTCTGTCTCTCTCTGTCTCAAAAATAAATAAACGTTAAAAAAAATTAAAAAAAAAAAAAAAACCCTCTATCAGGGGGCACCTGGGTGGCTCAGTCTGTTAAGCATCCAACTTCGGCTCAGGTCATGATCTCCCAGTTTGTGAGTTCGAGCCCCACGGTGAGCTCTGTGCGGACAGGTCAGAGCCTGGAGCCCGCTTCTGATTCTGTGTCTCTCTCTGTCCCTCCCCCGCTCACACTCTGTCTCTCTGTCTCAAAAATAAACAAACATTAAGAAACCTCTAGCAGGAATGGCCCTTGTTCACAGTTTTCTCCCGTTAACTGATCCATTTATGGCAGAACCAACACTGTTGGTCAATTCTCCAAGGCAACAAGACGGGTCAGATCTATTCTTACTGTTGTGGACAGGAGTGGAAACCCAGGTCCCTCAAATCCTACAATTAAGTGTTACGCACCAAATCATGCCTTTGTTTACATTATCGTAAGCATCGCTGGGGAAGAGATTTTCTGGAAATAACCATAAAATATAGCCTTAGGCTATCACTGCCCAAAAGAAAAGCATGAAAAAATATTTTTTAATAATTTGCCCTAAAGACTGTCCATATTTACAGTGCCAGGCAAGTAAAAGGGAGAAGAAAAAAAACCAGTGTACCAAGCTCCCTTGGAGACCCTAATAAGTCAATGAATGACAGTTCATCCTAAAAGCAGGGCCTCAGGTGGTGGCCTTTGCAGCCCTAGGCCCCCTGCCTGTCTTTTCGTAGGTGACAAGGCCTTTTCAGGCCATTTGAAGGGCAAGGTATATTAATTGCCACTTTTCTTGCAGGGAGGTAACGGATATTTGCTCGAGCCCCAAGGCCATGATCAGAAGCCTAGGTCAGCTCAGGGAGACAATGGAATGATCTTCTGCTAAGGCATGTCCCTGATCCTTCTCTGCCTTCTGCTGATCACATCCATCAGCCAGCGTCAGATAGGAAGCCTGCCTGACCCAGGCTCTCCCTTGGTGGTGTATTTCAGTGATCCCACATTGCTACTAAATATTCCTCAAGTGCACTCGGCTTTCACAGCCCGGTTATCTAGTACACTTTCCTTGCTGGGTTTTCATTCTATTCTTTGCTCAGAAGACACTGTCCTAACAGACAAGGCTTTGGACGTGCTCAGCACAGTGAAGGCACAGCAGTTAAGAGTTCACGCTTGAGAATCTGCTGATCTGGGTTTGAACCTTGAGAACAATAGTACCCGCGCCTCATTAAAGACCACACTGCACAAAAGGCACAGATCCAGGACCCAGAGGAAAAGCTTGCGAAGTGTTGGCTGTTATTATTCTACTCACTTTGGCTCTCATCCCTTGTCAACAAACCTAACCCCTACCCTGCCTCCGTCCCCAGATCTTATCCACCCTTGGATCTCAAATGATTGCACCACCAGAACTGAGGGCAGCTCTCCTTGCAAAACTCACATGATAACCACCACGCTGCTTTGTCTTAACCTTCCTTTGATCCTTCTATAGACCCGCTTCTTGTCGTCCCCCCAACCCCGCCACCAGTGGTGGGTCGTTTCTCAGTTTGTTCATCTTCCCTGAAGCACCGAGCACAGTTGGCTTGGCCATAGAAGGCTCCCAACCTGCTGTGGCTTGACTCGATTCAAAAGTTGCCATGGGAAGGACAAAGCCCGGGCCTTTGGAATTTGAGTTGGGGCCATTCCAATTATTTTGGTAGAGATGATTTGAAACTTTCACACCGGGTCATGCAAATCCTCCCTTCTGTGAGACTGTATATATTTCTAACGTTATATTGTGCCTGTGGTGTTATATAAAGATCAGTATTCCCACCAACTTCAAAAGCAGCTCGCTGCTTGAAGTAGCTCCATGGGGGTATTGAGCAAGAAGAGAAACAGGTTCCACATGTTAGGAGAGTCTCATTTAACCAAGGCCATGGCCAGTCTCCTCTCATGGGGCTTTCCCCTACATTTGTCTTATTTATGTTGCATAGAAGACACAATTCACTGCATGCCAAATCATCATTTCATATATCTTCTAGAGCGGTTGTGAAATTATCCCTTTGTTTACGATTGAATGGAAGGAGGAGACACAGGAAGTTTCTTCTTCAACCTGTGGCCCTTCCACAGAGAAGGGTGCTCGGTCAAGGTACTTGATTCTGACCCTAATGACCCTAAACCATGGTCCTTGCTACCTCGCGGGGGCTGACTCGAACTAGGTGACAATGTGGTGAAAGATTCGCTTTCTAGTAACCACCCCCGTGGGACCTGGTAGTCTCAAGAGCTAGAAAACACGCAACACATCGTAGCCTGGGCAAAGAGAAGCGTGCATCCTGAAACATACACAACTAGAAAAATCTGTGCGAGAGGAGGCTACTCTCCAGAGTGAGAGAAACTGACTCTTAAAGCAACCACGACTCTGGGGTTTCCAACAAGAATTCACAGGAATGCCAGTGAACACCAGACGAGTAGTTGAGAGAAGGCAAAAAAAAAAGTTCCAGATAAAAATATCTAAGAAACATGAAACGTGACTTCACTCCGACACCTAAGTATAGAGAAATACTTCCCTTTGGAACCAATCGATCACTTTTGTTGTCGAAATCAGGCAACCCCAGGCGGGATGTTCTATATTCTTCCCAGGCCTGTTTTCCTTGTTTTCCGCGGATTCGTTGCAGGCGTCGTCCACCCTCCAGCCCCTGCTTCCGCCCAGAGCCCGAAGAGGTAGCTTACCATCTGTGACAGGGACTTCTTCTTCCTGGCCATTCAGGGCTCCCTCCTGGGGGCTGAAATCTTCTTCCTCAGCTAAGCCATTGGCAGGAGACAGCTGACCATTCTTCTGGAGGAGCTACACGGGAAACAAAACCATGTAAACTTCAATGACGATGAAGATTTAAGTCTTTTATTACGCTGCATGATCCCGCTACCTTACAAAAGGTCCCGGGCGCAGATACGGCGTTGTATCAGGGCAAATGTGTGCACCACTCCTTCATCCATTCACTCACCTAAATGCCATCCCTGACATACAGCCCAGTCCTATCGAATATACAACGAGTAAGTCAGGTGTGGTCCCAGCCCCCTTGAGCTTACAAACTTCCATCAAAAGCAGACTTCAAGAAAAAAAATGTTGTTTTCTTTAAAGCAACGTTCTTCCTTGTGTTTAGATGCAGGTTATACATTTGACCAGAATATACCTAAGTGACAATATGACCTTCCCAGGCGAAAGGGCAGACACGTAAATAAACAATTATGGAAACTGTCATGGTGGAGAAACACAAGTCACAATAAACAGAGGAGCCCCAACCTATGGGGTGTTGGGAGAAAAGGGAGTACGGATAAAGCTGAGACTGAAGTTCCCACGTGATGGGCGTATGAGAAAAGAAAGGTGCAGGGGAGGCAGAGAAGGGAGGCAAATTAGGAACCCCATGGTTTGAAGACCAGTGTACTCAGAGACAAGAGAACAAAGAAGAGATGCGTCACACATGCTTTTCCGAGTCAGTTTTTTCTTTAAAATGTTACTAAAATGTACATTGGTCCTCTAACCTGGAGAATACCCTATGCAATTGATGTTTTCAGTTGCAAAAATAGTAGACATATAGATATACCGTTATTTTTTGTCTTAATGTTTATTTCTGAGACAGAGACAGACAGAACATGAACAGAGCATGAGCAGAGAGAGAGGGAGAGAGGGAGACGAAGAATCTGAAGCAGGCTCCAGGCTCCAAGCTGTCAGCACAGAGCCCGACACGGGGCTCGAAGTCACAGACCGGGAGATCATGACCTGAGCTGAAGTCGGATGCTTAACTGACTGCGCTACCCAGGCGCCCCTATGTTATTCTTATTGTTTTGTATTTTTTTTTTAAACCTGAGGATATAGGGGCGCCTGGGTGGCGCAGTCGGTTAAGCGTCCGACTTCAGCCAGGTCACGATCTCGCGGTCCGTGAGTTCGAGCCCCGCGTCAGGCTCTGGGCGGATGGCTCGGAGCCTGGAGCCTGTTTCTGATTCTGTGTCTCCCTCTCTCTCTGCCCCTCCCCCGTTCATGCTCTGTCTCTCTCTGTCCCAAAAATAAATAAAAACGTTGGGAAAAAAAAAAAAAACCTGAGAATATAGGTCAAAAGTGTTAAGGCTATTACAAAAATAGCTCAATAACCATTTAGGAACCTCAGGATGTCAACAATGCTTTACAGTCCGCACACATTTCCCAGTATATGAAAACCAATGTAGGCAGGTGCTGTTATTTCCATTTCACAGCAGGGAACACTGGAACCCAGTGGGATCACAGAGGGTGGGGGTTGGCGGGCCACAGATCCCACAGCTCAGACGGAAGCACCACAGCCCGAAGGCCAGCACTCTCCACCAAGAACTTCCAGGGTTTTTTCCACAGCACTACAGATTGCTGAAGGACCTGTTGCGGTGCGTAACGATAAAATGGCACTAAGAGGGGCGCCTGGGTGGCTCAGTCGGTTGAGCGTCTGACTTTGGCTCAGGTCATGATCTCACGGCTCGTGAGCTCGAGCCCCGCGTTGGGCTCTGTGCTGATGGCTCGGAGCCTGGAGCCTGCTTCGGATTCTGTGTCTCCCTCTCTCTCTGCCCCTCCCCTGCTCATGCTCTGTCTCTCCCTGTCTCAAAAATAAATAAAAACATTAAGAAAAAAATTAAAAAAAAAAAAATGGCACTAAGAGTATTCCGCAGTCTCCAGACCCGCCCAGCCCAAAGAAATCTCCGGGCCCACCACTCCCCTTGGCATCAGTCCGTGCTGCTTACAGGCTAGCAGAGCCCAATGGCCAAACCACTGACTTTGATCGCAGCCTTGAAGGGACAGCAGGTTCAAGACACGTCAATCGGGAAGGCTTGAACTGAGCTAAATTGATTTCACCTGGCTGTTGCCGGCTCCCAGCAAAGCTGCCCTTCAGCGGCACGGGCTGCCTCCTGAAATAATACCACTGCACTTTAATACTTACTCCACAGATGGAAGAGTCGGCTTCAAAATGCCCACGCTGGGTCTACTTATGAGAATGCTCAGATTACATTTCCACTTAAAGTCTGCTCTTACCAAACTATGAAAGATAGGAGTCTGAAATGAAACCTAAAGACAAAAGTGGGGGTGGGGGGTGGGGAGGGAGGTCTCCACAATGCCCATTAGCAAAAAGGTCAGCGTTTAAGAGTATTTGGACTAAATATCACTGGTTATGTGAACACGTCCAAGTCAGATTTGATTAGCAACGCGAAGAAGAGGCAGGAGGAAAGCAGGGAACGTATATTATTGCGAGCTCCGCAGAAATCCCGTGGATCTTCGATCTAAAAAATGCTTGATGTGCACCATGATGTGCAAACTAAATGGGGAACATGAGAAAGCAGTGTGTTGTCTTAAGTTTATTTATTTCGAGAGACAGAGACAGCATGAGTAGGGGAGGGGCAGAGAGAGAGAGAGGGAGGAATAGAGAGAGAGAATCCCAAGCAGGCTCAGTGCTGCCAGCGCAGGGCTCCAGGCAGGGCTTGAGCTCACGAAACCACAAGACTGTGCGTGATCTGAGCCAAAACCAAGAGTCGGCCGCTCAACGGACTGAGCCACCCAGGCGCCCCAAGAAAGCAGTTTTAATGCCTCAATTTTTCAATGCAATAAACGTTGGGCAACTGTGCCCCTTGTTTAGGAACCAACAGTTTGAAGTTTTACCGTTTAGAGTCCTACAGAATTTCTATAATTCCTGGAAGAGTTCTCATAACTCTTTACGAATTGTCAAACTCAAGCTATCTTTACGCAGAGCCAAACTGAGTGTTCTTAAATGCAAAACACCTACAGGACACAGGCACAAACTTTCCTCTCCTCGTAAATGTTACATACATATAATGAAGTACATTAAATAACATCAGATGAGTCTTAAAATCTGACATTACTTGCTAGCCCTCCTTATACCCAAAGTGTGATGATTATGGATTAGTTATTTCCAGTGACCACAGGACCCTGTCCCTATTTCCAAAAAGCACTTGATGGATTAACATTGGTACCAGACAATATATGACAGGGATATTATTGAAACTGAGTTTTGAGCCAATTTTGTTACATGCATAGCTTGAGTCTCAAAGCGAGTGGGCCACCCAAGCTTTGACCCCCACGGGTGATACCCCCCAAGTGAACATTCACAGCCCA
Source organism: Lynx rufus (assembly GCF_022079265.1). Taxonomy (NCBI): domain Eukaryota; kingdom Metazoa; phylum Chordata; class Mammalia; order Carnivora; family Felidae; genus Lynx; species Lynx rufus. The sequence goes on from NW_025814878.1 coordinate 9,781,653, forward strand.
GGAGACACCAACACTCCACACAAAAATGGGACTTCATTCCTAGCCATATTCGGATATTTCCACCATTCTGTGTTTTGCTTAGAGATGCTGTTTACATAATCTTGTAGAAGGAAAAACTCACTTTTGTCTGTGACAAAAATAGTGTTTTTGTTTTCCTTTTTTCCCAACCCCAACCATTTACACAGTTGATACTGTTGTTAAAGTTCCAGGTGCTTCTGAGAGTTACCAATAAATTAAGGTCACCTCAAATTGTAAGAAACCTAACCCACTTTTCCTTAACATTTAAGTCCTTTCTGTCTTTTCTTATGTGTATATGTATTTATAAGCATTTTTTAAAAAGGGAGAATACATGTTTTATGCCTGATTATTTCATACATAGTGGATGCATTTCGTTGTCAATTAGCACCTGAGTTGTCCTCGGCCATTCTCTTTTGTCTGTAATTCAAATGCCCACAGAAGACAAGGAATGATTTATCAGTTACACTGAAGGAGGCAGTCGCACAACTTAATGACACGGGAGGTGAATGTCGGAGCCAGATGTAGTGTTACGGGTCACTACTTCAGGGAGGAAAGCAGTGTCGGGACTCAAGTTTCCAGAAAAGAAAAAGCGGAAATTTCTACTCCATTCTTTCATTCTGAAGCTTCCTCACTCAGCTTTCTCCAACCCTTCTGTACTTACTTCTACACTTGTACAAACACAGAGATAGACACTAGACTTAAAAGACATGCTCTCTGCATTTGAACATAGTGAGCACCAGAAAACCTCTATTCCCACTGGATCTGTGCTTCAAAAAGCGTAAACGCCTCTTTTGAGCAAATCAAAACCCTAAATGTTTTCAAGCTTATATCCTTTGAGTGGGTCAGCCAGAGTTTATTCCCGTGAAGCATTCCCACATTACGACTAAACAAGCTTTAAAAAACATCTCAGTGCCTCCAGCAGCAGTATGTTCCTCTCGTTTCTGTAAGATTTTGGAATCTCCAAAATGGCAGCCGGGACACTGAAGAAAGAAACTACCAGACTTCGTTCCTCTTCCTCCTCCACAGGACTGCCCACGACTTGCTCTGAGCCCCTTTGCAGAGTAAGCAGTGGGAGTCTCAAGCTCTTTTCTCTCTTTTTTAAGGTTTTATTTTTAAGCAGTCTCTACGCCCGACATGGGGCTCAAACCCACAACCCTGAGATCAAGGATCACACACTCCACTGATGGAGCCAGCCAGGGGCCCCAGGAGAATTAAGCTCTTTAATGAATGAGTTAAACAATGAACAAAACAGATGGGCTCTCGACAGCTCTCGGGATGTTGGGGGTAGAGGCCATGAGCCTGCTGAAGCAACTTCTTTCACCACAGAAGCGACCCTCATTGTCTATGTTCTCATCGGATGATCAGCTGACCATCACAGGTGACACTGCCCCCCACAGTCCTGCCCTGCTTGCAGTAAATGAGGTTCCAACCAGTGCAATTCTGGCAAAGCCCCAGAAACGGAATGTTAGGTGGATGTGAGCAGGAGCAACCAGAAGCGAGTCAGTATGACAGGGACACACGCACGAACGATATGGGGGAAGAAAAGATCATCTGGGGGGATTTTAAATCCCTGACAAAACTTGTAAGGAAAACTCTTCAGTGTCTTCTTCTCCATTCTAATATAGAGCATTTTGAAGGAAACCTTTAAAACTGTCAAATATGGGGCGCCTGGGTGGCTCAGTCAGTTGAGCGTCCGACTTCGGCTCAGGTCATGATCTCACGGTTCGTGGGTTCGAGCCCCGCGTCGGGTTCAGTGCTGACAGCTCAGAGCCTGGAGCCTGCTTCGGATTCTGTGTCTCCCTCTCTCTCTGCCCCTCCCCCGCTCGAGCTCTGTGTCTCCCTCAAAAATAAATAAACATTTAAATAAATAAATTAATTAATTAATTAATAAAAATAAAATTGTCAAATAGAAGAAAATAGAGATGAGACTATCATTCCGTAAACAATGTCTTTGGGAAGCCATTTGGAAATAGCCAGAAACAATTGGAATGTGCATACCCACCCACCACATTATCCTAGCAGACATGGCTTTCCCTCCTTATGCAGGTATAGGGACAATGACACACAACACACAACCCACATAACAGCATCGAAGGGAACGCGGTCAAACTAGACACCCCGACATAGGTAGATGTCTCCAGTTTAAGTGGGAAAAGCAAGTTATAGAGAATGTTTGATTCCTTTCTGTGTTTAAAATAAGACAAAAATAGGGGCGCCTGGGTGGCTCAGTTGGTTAAGCGTCCGACTTCGCTCAGGTCATGATCTCGCGGTCCGTGAGTTCGAGCCCCGCGTCGGGCTCTGTGCTGACAGCTCAGAGCCTGGAGCCTGCTTCGGATTCTGTGTCTCCCTCTCTCTCTGCCCCTCCCCAGCTCGTGCTCTGTCTCTCTCTGTCTCTCCAACACAAATAAACATTTAAAAAAAAATTTTTTTTTAATAGAAAAAAAATAAGACAAAAATAACCCACTTATAGGGAGGGAGAAAGAGAAGGATGGGGACAGGAGGGCTCCCTCGGATGTTTGTATAAGCATTAAAAAAAAACTGTAACAACATTACACAAAATCTTTAACAAATGCTGCCTCTGGAATTTTAGTTATTCTACCCTTTGCAAGGGTGTTGGGGAAGAGACACAGTTTTGTTTTGTTTTGTCTGAGGCATAACTAATATATATTATATGAAGGCATGGCTTCCTTTTTATTTACTTTATCATTGCAAAGGTGAAAATGCTTTGAAACTTAAAATCCAGATTCTGAGGCTATCACATGCTAATAACCTGGCTTTCCAGGGTTCACAAATCTTTTCAGATCCTCTGAGCAATGGACCAAACTGATCCCATGGACCTTTCACCCGTCTGTTCACATGATCTCCAAATGTGATTACCATTTAAATAACCTCCTCGGCCACACCATTAACCAAAAATATTGACGAAGACACAGCCAAGACTATCACAGCTCTACACCAGGCTACCCGAGGCTCCCGAGATATTAATACATGTATCATGGACCCATATCACCAATGTCGTTTATATACATTTGCTAATTTAACCGTCCACCTTAAGGAAACTCTTATCATCGCCCCCACTTTATGGCCAGCAGAAGGGGAGAGGTACTGCACCCAAGGGGCTGAGCCAAGATGTGGGGAAGCCGGGACTCACCCCAGGTGACCTAAGCTGCACACACGGCCTAACGCGAGCGAGCATGTTCTGCCTCGGCACTGAGTTTCTTAAGAGCAGAATTTCTGATTTAAGGAAAAAACCCTGGTCAATCCATTTCGCAAAAATGACACAGGCTGTAAGAATACAAATCATTGTCGGGGCACCTGGGTGGCTCTGTTGGCTGAGTGACCGACTTCGGCTCAGGTCACGATCTCACAGTTCGTGGGTTCCAGGCCTGCATCAGGCTGGCTTGCTGTCAGTGCAGAACCTGCTTCAGATCTTCTGTGCCCCCTCTCTCTCTGCCCCTCCCCTGCTCACACACTCTCTCTCAAAACTGAATAAACATTTATTTTTTTAAAAAAAGTCATCGTGACAATACCAGCCAGCCTGGGTTATGTTTAAGCTAAAAGTTTCCTTCTAATTTAGAGGTCAATTACAGAACACCAACAGAATGATGGGTTTTGAAAGGTTTGCTTTTCTTTTAAAAAGTAGTCATTTTTATTTCAAACTAATCTAAGTAGAAAGCTATGTAAATCCAACTCTAAACATGATATAAACCGTTAGGCCAGAGAGTAAGGCACAGAAGAGGAGACACTTTACTTAATTAAATTAAATGGATCTAATTCCTACAGTTAAGGTCACTGCAAAAAACACTAAGAGGACAGAAGGCAAAAGATTACAAAAATTAACTTAAGAAATAATTCTAAATATCCAAAATTTAGGGCATGGTTATAGTGCATCTCGCAGGCATTAAAAATACTACCTACAAAGTGTATGTAATAGTATGGGGATGTACTTTATGTTGTGATATTCAATTTAAAGAGCGAACGTAACAGTTATACATATAAAATGATTACAAATACATACAAGAACATACTGTAAAACAGCAACATTACCATACTGTTCATACTGCAATATATCAAAATATCACTGAGGAAGGAACCATGAATATTTGATACCCTCTATTTTTCTACTTTTCTTTTCTTTTTTTAAATATTTATTTATTTTTGAGACAGAGAGACAGAGCCTGAGTGGGGGAGGGGCAGAGAGAGAGGGAGACACAGAAGCCAAAGCAGGCTCCAGGCTCTGAGCCATCAGCACAGAGCCCGATGCGGGGCTCGAACCCACGAGCCGTGAGATGACCTGAGCCGAAGCTGGACGCTCAACCAACTGAGCCACCCAGGCACCCCTATTTTTCTACTTTTCTATGTTCTGATGTTTCTATGTTCTATGTTTCTATGTTATGTTCTTTATCTAAGTAACACGATGATTTTTACAACTGGGGGGTGGGAGAGCTTTTCCTTTGCTGGATATTCTGTCTCAGTTTATTTTTAGAATGGGCAAGAGGCCGTTAAGAAGATTTTGCTTTACAGGGAAGCATTGTAATTCTAATTTCTACCAGTCACATGAATTTCATGAGAAAACAGAACTGCTTTAAGACAGAAATGCAACAGTGAAATCCTATTTCAGGCATTTGGTCATGCAAACTAATCCATATTCCCTCAAGTGTAGAGAACACAGCGGGCTCAGAAGCAGAGTGGAGAACTGGGTACTGGTACTCTCTGGGGCAAGATTAAGTACCTCATTTTGGCATTTTAGAACTGTCCCCCCATTGTCTCAGGCTGAAACGTGGTGGGGTTCCTTCCAGGCCAGCAAATGGGAGGTGGCTAGGAGAGCGGGGTCTGATCTGTGGCTTTGGGCCACACGTTTTAGCCTCTCCTACCTCCCTTTCTCTGTAAAAATGGGATAAGAATTCATTTTTATCTACCTCACAGAGTATCTGGGGCATCCCCGACACGTTCTTAATAAGTCCACTACTAACCTAAGCTGCAGCTGCTTTTATCATGCCATTTGCTGTCATAAGTGTGATCTAATGGGGCTCCTGGGTCTCTCAGTCGGGCAGGCGTCCGACTCTTGATGTTGGCTCAGGTCATGATCTCGTGGTTCGTGAGTTCGAGCCCCACATCTGGCTCTGCGCTCTCTTCTTGCCCTCTCTCTGCTCCTCCCCCATTTGTGCCCTCTGTCTCTCTCTCTCCAAATAAATAATTTAACTTAAAATATATATATAAAATAAAGGGAACTACTCGTCCCAGGCCCACTTCCCCCCTACAAAATGAATGCTTCAAGTGGCACCCGGGTGACTCAGTCAGTTAAGCGTCGGACTTCAGCTTAGGTCATGATCTCACCATCTCATGGCCTGTGGGTTTGATCCCTGCTTTGGGCTCTGTGCTGACAGTTCAGAGTCTGGGGCCTGCTTCGAATTCTCTGTCTCCCTCTATCTCTGCCAACCCCCGCCCCTTGTGCTGTCTGTCTGTCTGTCTGTCTCTCTCTCTCTCTCTCTGAAATGAATAAACATTAAAACATTTTTTCAAAAAAGAAAGTTTCAAGAGTTCTTTCTGGATTGTCCACACTCTGCACTCAACACAACATTTAGCATAAAGGCTTGTAAGCCTTCTAGTTGTCTAATGGTCTGGGTAGGAAGAGAGGGGCAAGGCAGTTGACACAAAGGTCTAAGCAGAGGAGAGACACCCGAGTTGTTTTTTGTTTTGTTTTGTTTTGTTTTTTTAACCACAGGAAGTATGGCGGAAACAGCAAACGGCACAGTATGGCTCCTGTTAGCTATGGAACTTGACCTCTGGGCTCATTCTCCAAATTATATACATGGGGACTAAGACCATCTTGGTTTTCAGATCGTCTTGAGTTTCAAGTGAAGTAATATTTGGGAAAGCTCTCCTCAATTGAAAAGCTGTCGGAAGTCGCTGTGTCTCAGTCCACTTGCCCAAATCCACCCGTGATCTACTCCAGTATTTTTCTATCGTGCTAGAGCCAACTTTTAAGAAATTGACCTCGGGGCGCCTGGGTGGCTCAGTCGGTTAAGCGTCCGACTTCAGCTCAGGTCATGATCTCACGGTCCGTGAGTTTGAGCCCCGCGTCGGGCTCTGTGCTGACAGCTCAGAGCCTGGAGCCTGCTTCGGATTCTGTGTCTCCCTCTCTCTCTGACCCTCCCCCGTTCATGCTCTGTCTCTCTCTGTCTCAAAAATAAATAAACATTAAAAAAAAAATTTTTTTTTAAAGAAATTGTCCTCATGTTTGCAGTGAGGAGGGTGTCGAAGGAAGCAGCATTCGATTTGAAACAAGGGGATCCAACAAAATTAGACACAGCTTTGGGGCGCCTGGGTGGCTCCGTCGGTTAAGCGTCCGACTTCGGCTCAGGTCATGATCTCGCGGTCCGTGGGTTCAAGCCCCGCGTCGGGCTCTGTGCTGACAGCTCAGAGCCTGGAGCCTGTTTCAGATTCTGTGTCTCCCTCTCTCTGTGACCCTCCCCCATTCATGCTGTGTCTCTCTCTGTCTCAAAAATAAATAAACGTTAAAAAAAAAAATTAAAAAAAAAATTAGACACAGCCATCTGTCTACAGAAAATGCATCTCACGATACCCAATCTTGCACACAAAACAGGGTTTACAGCTCAAGACACAGGGCACCCCTCTAGTAAGCAGGCCAGAGCTTTGGAATAAACTTGGTCAAGAGGAAACGCTGACTCAAGACATGTAAGCTCTTTTGCCCGGGGTGGTTCCTGGTGGGTCTGACCCTCAGGTAGCAAAACACAATTATCCTGCTGTGAGCAGGAGACCGTACAGGACCCTCCCCACCACCACGTGTATACATGGCTGCATGGGGATTAATGAGCCCATCTGTCAACGCCGCTTAAAAAGTTGACCATCTTGGGGCGCTTGGCTGGCTCAGTTGTTACAGCATGCAACCCTTGATCTCAAGGGCATGAGGTCAAGCCTCAATTTGGAGGCAGAGCTTACATAAAGGTAAAAAAAAAAAAAAAAAATTGACCATCTTTATGGCTGAAGACTTATTTCACACAAGTCAACAGCCATAGCTCCAAACATTATATTCACTCTAGACTCCAAACTGTCCAAACAGCACACACCTGAATATGGTGAAACCATTTCATCCCTCCCTTTTAGTAAACACAAGCACAAAGAGAATTTCAGAAATTATTTTAAAATTTCTAGAAATTGGAGGGCCTGGGTGGCTCAGTTAAGCATCTGAATTTGGCTCAGGTCATGATCTCACAGTTCATGGGTTCAAGCCCTGCGTCAGGCTCTGTGCTGGCAGCTCAGAGCCTGGAGCCTGCTTCGAATTCTGTGTCTCCTTCTCTCTCTGCCCCTCCCCTGCTCACCCTGTGGGTGTGTGTGTGTGTGTGTGTGTGTGTGTGTGTGTGTGTATGTGTCTCTCTCTCTCTCAAAAATAAACCTTAGGGGTGGCATGGGTGGTTCAGTCAGTTAAGTGTCTGACTTCGGCTCAGGTCATGATCTCGTGGTTCGTGAGTTCGAGCCCCGCGTCGGGCTCTGTGCCAACCGTTCAGTTTTAAATAAACTAGAAAAAAATTTTAAACAAAAATTTCAATTTCTAGAAATAAGCTGAAGGCTAAATATAGAAACTGATGACTCCATCCGTAATCCATGTTTATAAAAAATTTTCACAAGCTACAGCCCTAGTTTTTGAAAGCTAATTGGATTGAATTCTTGAATCCCTCTAGGCCTTCCCCTACAGCCATGCCCCCAACAAGTTAGCCTTAAGAGGCTGTCTCCACCCCAAGGACACTCCACCTCCGAGTTGCAGAAATAAAACGTACGAGAACGAGAGTGGTAAAAAGGTTTTTCTTTTTAAGATTCCCAAAAAGCTCAATTCTGTAAAGTCTGACAAAGTCTTCAGCTATTAGGTTTATAATGACAGGTCTGCAGACACCAGATCTTGTATTTGTTTTTTTTTTTTTTTTTTTTTTTTTTAAAGATTTTTTTTTTTCAACGTTTTTATTTATTTTTGGGACAGAGAGAGACAGAGCATGAACAGGGGAGGGGCAGAGAGAGAGGGAGACACAGAATCGGAAACAGGCTCCAGGCTCCGAGCCATCAGCCCAGAGCCTGACGCGGGGCTCGAACTCCCGGACCGCGAGATCGTGACCTGGCTGAAGTCGGACGCTTAACCGACTGCGCCACCCAGGCGCCCCTCTTGTATTTGTTTTAAGAGAAGCAAATGTAACGTAAAAATTACAATCTGACAAAACTAAGATCGGTAACATGTTGGTCACAGCTGACGCTGGTGGATGGGTACGGGCGTTTGTTGTATTATTCTGTATTCCACGAATCTAGAAAAGGTGCATGGCGATTCACAAAACGATACAAAAAACAAAAACAAAAAAAAAGGAGGCCCTTAAACTAGCAAGCCTTTTAAGAGAAAAAAGAAGTGCTTCTAATGTTTCAGAGTATTGTATAAACGCTGCACTAAAAGCTCTTCATACCACCTGAAATCAAGAACAGTATACACTCGGGGGCAAGAGTGATTCCGGTGACCGCTAAAAACGAGATGTCCTTATCTGAGAAATGACCTTAGGAGATCTCTGCCTGATCTTGATTTTCCTCCTGAAAAATGCCCTGCTGTAGGTGAGGCGGCAATTCCACGTCTTCAAATACTAATGCCCCGGGGGGCACCTGGGAGGCTCAGTCAGGTGAGCCACCTACTTCGCTCAGATCATGATCTCAGGTTCATGAGTTCGAGCCCTGCGTCAGGCTCTGTGCTGACCGCTCAGAGCCTGGAGGCTGCTTCAGAGTCTGTGTCTCCCTCTCTCTCTGCCCCTCCCGCGTCGGGCTGTGTCTCTCTCTCTCTCAAAAATAAATAAACATTAAAAAACACTTTTTAATACCTTAAAGTTGTAAGATGCCCTGAAACACCCGATCTCGAAATAAAACCTCTGCTTGCTTTTAATTCCGCGCTATTTGGGGCGCCTGGGTGGCGCAGTTGGTTAAGCGTCCGACTTCAGCCAGGTCACGATCTCACGGTCTGTGGGTTCGAGCCCCGCGTCACGCTCTGGGCTGATGGCTCAGAGCCTGGAGCCTGTTTCCGATTCTGCGTCTCCCTCTCTCTCTGCCCCTCCCCCGTTCATGCTCTGTCTCTCTCTGTCCCAAAAAAAATAAACGTTGAAAAAAAAAAAATTAAAAAAAAAAAAAAATTCCGCGCTATTTCTTCCCACTCCTGTATTCAGCAAAATAAAACCAACAAACAAAAGTATCTCCTTACTGGTTGGTGACACTGAACATGACTGAGTTAATCTGAAGTACCCAGAAAAGGGGGTGGGCATGTCGGCACCATCCACTAGAGTCAACGGGGCTCCCTACCCGCCAGCCTCACAGAAAGAAAACACACCGTCCAACTGATCAGGCTTTTGAAATATCAATACTCAGTACACCAGGCGTTATCAAATGCCATTGTACCAGGCATCATCTCAGAAGTATGCTGGGCTCAAATGATCTCGGGAAAACTCTCTGTAGTGTGCATTCTGAACCACTAGGGAGGAAATCATTGCAAGTTTTTCTAAGATTTTATTTTTAAGTAATCTCTGCACCCAACATGGGGCTCGAACTTACAACCCCGAGATCAAGAGTCGCTCGCCCTCCCAACTGAGCCAGCCAGGCGCCCCACTGTAACGTTTTCTAAAATGACCTGCCCACCTCGTAGACCCGCAATTATTAACAGCCCGCGTTAAGTAAAGACACCAGAGTAAATGCCACATGCTTTAACACACAACATTTCAGTCGGATATTCCCCTCCTTTAAAAAGGAGTTACAGTTGTTTTAAAACGTACTAAAGATCTTCGGTTCTCTGGGAAAGTATGTGAAAGAAAACAGAGCTCTAAATCTGGTAGAGGTAGGAGATCAACCGTGCTGATTTCACAGACAAAGGGAATTTATAAGATCTCTGCTGGACATGAGGGAATGAAAAGTACCACCTACCAATTAATTACAGCAATTCGCTGTGTGAAGATGGTCCACCAGGATTCCAGTACGTGAAGGGCTTACTTGGCAGCTCCCACAGCATTTAGGTCTGTGTCGTAATTAGAACAGAGATGCTCAATAAAACCACAGAAACATGTGAATCCTAGGTCAAGGATTCTGGTACGCTGATAGCCCCAGCATCCTCCTGTGTGCTGGAATCACAGGACAGGAGGTATTGCTGGTGGCCTCTACCGAACACGTGTCCCCTCTGGGAAGTGATCCTCACACTCCTGGCTAAGAACCACTACTCAGCCTCATTGAATCAGAAAAGGGGGGAGCTTAAACTGTTCCCCCCCCCCCAACTTCCCTAAACCAGGAAACACGGTCCTACTTATATACCTTTGCGTCACTGATAAAACCCATCTAATACAGAAATTCAAAGTGGCGGGACCAGTGTGTCCACTTGGGGGGAACAGACCAGACTAAACAACCCAACAGTTGAAAACTTTGTTGTGTGAAGGACAGGAAACAAGCCGCACTTTCAGGTTAATGACTTTCATCTTAAGCTTCTAAGCAACGCTGAAGGTCCATGTTTAAACCCTAGTAGGCAGCTAACATCTGTTGGTTGGTTGAGTGTGGACCTCAGAGTGGGGTGAGGCTCTCCAGATCTTGTCAAATTGTACATCTCAGGATACGGATCCTCAAAGCACATTTGCTAGTGTTATGACATATGATGAATGTCTAAGACAGGTTATTTTTCCCCCTCGGAGTTGTTGCACCTGCAAGATATACGGGGGAAATCAACTGCCTGCCATATTGACTTCACTGTTATCTGCAGATCCCAAATGCAAATTAAGCAAAATATTAATGTGAAGAGAACAGTGAAGATGAGTACCTTAAAAGCAAAAGACTGGTGTTCTGAAGCATCTGACTATTCTAATGCCTTTTCCTTTTGATCCATGTACCATCAAGTTCAATGTAGTTGCAGAAATCAGGAGCCCAATTCCCACCTAATCCTTACACACCATACTCGAGTAACTACTCTCTTGTTAAGACCCTCTCAAAGGTGGGGAAGGGCGCCTGGGTGACTCAGTTAAACATCTGACTTTGGTTCAGGTCAGGATCTCACAGTTCATGGGTTCGAGCCCTGCGTTGGGCTCTGCACTGACAGCTGGGAGCTTGGAGCCTGCTTCAAATTCTGTGTCTCCTCTCTCTCTGCTCCTCCCCTCTCAAAAATAAACATAAAAAAAAAAAAAAAAAGACTCTCTCAAAGGGATTTCCATTAGGTAGCAAAATACCATTATCGCATCCTTGCTCAGGAATTCAATAATACAAAAAGTTCTAAAATCCACTGTATGTCTTAGAAAGGCTAGATAGTTTCTTAACCTCAGAGATAAACAGTTTTGACAAAGGAGGAAACCAACATCACCTGAAGTAAAGTTTATAGATTTTAAGGTTCAAAAACCTTTAGGCGCTAGGATTATTTCTTCTAACCAAAAATGTATCCCTAAGCCATGAGCATCAGAAACTTCAGAGAGGGAGTAAGTTATGAAAAATGTGCAGCTCCCGAACGTGGCACAATTAACTCCACTATGCAAACTAAAATAGACATCTGGGATTGAGCGAGAGTCCAGTGGTAGAGGGCTATCACCTGTATATATGAAGAAAGAAAGGCAGAAATGGAAAAGTTGGAGAGGGTGTCTTATAAGCTCTTCTCCCATCCTGATGAATTGGTTTAATTGCTTGTTCTAAGCAGCCCACAAATTACCACCTCTTACAGGTCCTACACCATGTGGATGACTACAGTGAGGGGAAATGAGACCGTAAGTTTACTACAAGCTTTGCCCAACCAAAGTATTTAATCAGGAGGATAATTGAGATCAAAGTTAAATAACATACATTATCAGTATGCATATTTAGTGGTTGTACTGCCTTTGAACCACATTGCTTAAAATAACTGCTGATTTAAAAAAAAAAATCCAGAGAGAGTGAATTTATTGATCACCGAGTGAATGTACTGATTGCTGTGTTGCTACTTCAGTTCTAAGTCTGTGGGCCCTGTGATGTGAAAAAAGGAAACGAACAAGCAGGACTGCTGGTCTTGTTTTCAGGAGAACGAACTTAACTTGTAAAGATGGCCCATCTAAGGTAATGTGATTTAGCAAAGAACCAACACTGCTATTCCACAATGTTCTACTCCAAATATTTCTAGCCTAGTCGCGGAGAAAAACGTGCTACAGACGAGAAAAGCAACACAGAGTTTTCCAGAGTGCCGTGCTGTGTTTGCTGAAAAGCGAATCTATAGCCTCCCAGGCTGAATTCTAAACCGCTTTTCGATTGATTAAATGTCTGCCTCACATCTGCTGCTTTCTGAAACCTGCCACGCAGGGGCACTGCCAGAACCTCTCCAGTCTGCAGCTTTTAGGAAAGGCACTCGCAAGGAAGGAGGAGTGGGGGACGGGAGAGCTATGCTAAGCCCTCCAGAGTTCCAGAAATGCCCCCTTCCATGTTAAAAAGAAAACAAAACAAAACAGAGAGTTTCCTAGACACCATGGCATGGATTATTCAATAAAGTTATTAAACATTTAGCTCTGATAATGGACTCGAAGACGCCATTTTGGAGAATCCATTTAGGGTTTTGTAGCTGGTTAAGAGCAGAATCAAAATGATAAACTGACATGGATTTCTCGGACGTGTGTGCTCAGCTCTGTGCTCCCCGGAATTCAGATGGCCTGCTGCAGACCAAAATAAAAGTGACGTGAGCGGTCCTGCGGCCAGAGCACAGCCAGTGTTTATGTTAAGTCAGGTCGGAGTCAAACAAAGACTGCCGAGGCCCACACATTCATAAAAGGCAGGTGATGGCAGGACCATGCCCTTAACTGGTAAAAATACTACAAAGCTTCTGCAGACCCAGTGGCAGAGGAGGGCACGGGAGACAAAAGGGTGTGCTCTCCAGTGAGGCAGTTGGGGAGGGAATCCCAGCTGGGCCTCCTTTTTAGCCGTGAGACCTCTGAGCACATTTCTCATCCAGAGCCTAGAAAATGGGACGAACGCTTCGCAAAGTTGCCGTGGCCCCACCCCGACCCAATGAAATCAGAACCCCAGGGAATGGTACCCAGCTGTTAGAGGAGTTTCTACAGGTCCTCAGGGGGTTCACACGGGCAGCCGCCGTCCCCGGAGGCAGATGCTGACCACAGGAGACTGACCACTGGTGAACGGGGACCCCGGGTTGGGTCATTTGCCACAACGGGGAAACAGCTCTCAAAAGGAAAACAAATCAGAATGCAGGTGAGTTCGTACAGCATTCGATACAAAGGCAGTGAGGCATCCTGACTAAATGCTGGAGGCCCTCGTGCCAGGGATCAGTCGGCTTGGCTGGAGGTTTTCCACCGGGCACACCCCCCAGGATGGAGAAGAGCGGGGGCAGGGGAGAGGTGAGGTCAGGGGAGGGCCGGGGTGGAAGAAAAGAGATGGCAGCAGGCCTTGCTTCATGTCCGGCCGGCCGGCCTAAACTCGGCTCATCATGGCGTCCAGCTGGTGCAGCAGGGTCATGCTGGAAGGATCTCTTACCCAGCACCGTCGTGGGGCGCTCAGCCAAGATGGCACCTTGGCCTCCTCCGTGTCCTGTCGCCCGAATGGCCCTGATCAGGCAACCTGAACTCGCTGAGAAGGAACAGAAGGAACACCGTAATACTAGGTCCTCTAAGCATGCAGAGGCACTAAAATATTTTTTTTCTATATAGAAATAGTGACTATTCTAAGAACAGTTATAATAAGGAAAGGAAAGCAAAAATAATATAAAAAGGCGGGGGGGGGGGGCGCCTGTTACTCGGTTAAGCGTCTCACTTCGGCTCAGGTCACGATCTCGGGGTTTGTGAGTTCGAGCCCCGCGTCGGGCTCTGTGCGGACAGCTCGGAGCCTGGAGCCTGTTTCAGATTCTGTGTCTCCCTCTTTCTCTGCCCCTCCCCCACTTGTGCTCTGTCTCTCAAAAATAAATAAATGTAAAAAAAAAAAATTATAAAAACAGGGAGGGGGACAAAAACATAAGAGACTCTTAAATATCCATTGACTGATGAATGGATAAAGATGTGGTACACACACACACACACACACACACACACACACACACACAATGGAATATTACTCGGTGATCAAGAAGAAGGAAATCTGGCCATTTGCAACTGCATGGATGGAACTATGAAGCGGAATTAGTCAGAGAAAGACAAATATCATGCGACTTCACTCCTATGTGGAATTTAAGATACAAAACAGATGGACATAAGGGAAGGGAAGCAAAAATAATATAAAAACAGGGAGGGGGGCAAAATAGAAGAGACTCTTAAATGAGGGTTGCTGGAGGGGTTGTGGGTGGGGGGATGGGTTGATTGGGCAAGGGGCATTAAGGAGGACACTTGTTGGGATGAGCACTGGGGGTTATATGTAAGTAACGAATCGCTAAATATCACTAAATTCTACTCCTGGAATCATTATTACACTATATGTTAGCTAACTTGGATATAAATCTTTTAATAAATAATTAAAAATAAAATAAAATGAAAGTATTGGACATAAAAAAACACAAAAGAAGTGTTCAGTCTGGCTAAGCATCATGGTGCATTTACAGAGAAACGTAAATGTGCATAACCATCTCTAAGCATTCAGGGTGGAAGATATCAGCTTGCATCTCTTAATGTGCATTTGCACTTGCCACTGGTACTTAATTATTACTTAAATATAAGTGATCTCACACAAGTGCATTTTCCAGTAAAAAAGGAGTCCATTAACCTAATTTATAAATCATAAGTTATACCTGTCAAAATAGCTTTTAGAGCTGCTAGCTAATAGAGAACATCTAGTAATGGTATTAATACCTTAATTTTTAGCTTTATCAGCATGACAGTGGGACAGAGAATAGGCCCCCACATAAATACTCAAGGAGTCTTGTCCCGATTTATGAGACAGAAGCATTAATTTGGGAGGAACTCTGTCTTCAAATATAGAAGTTTTTACTTCGTTATTTATTTCGAGAGAGAGAAAGCAAGCAGGGTCAGGGGAAGGGCAGAGAGAAAGGGAAGAAGAAAGAATCCCAAGCAGACTCCCCACTCTCAGCACAGAGCTTGACGAAGGGCTCGAACTCACGAACCCCGAGATCATGACCTGAGCGGAAACCAAGAGTCCAACGTTTCACTGACTGAGCCACCCAGGGGCCCCCAGAAGTTTTTAATTCCGGGGTAGGGAGGGTAGGGACAATGAGACACAAGACAGATGTATCCCAAATCCAACAAAAACATGAATTAAAATTTTCAATCCTCAGTTGTAACTACCAACTTTACAACAGCACGTAATTAATGTTAGCAGCTACTGTTTGAAAAGTCAGTTTCAACAGTGTGCTCATGGTTCTTTAATGAATTTGCACCCGCCTCAGCTGGTTCCGCCAGACCAACGACTGTGGCATCTTGGTCAGGTCAACACTGGCAGCTCTGGTCCTTATTTGTTTTGTTCTAGAAAATATAAGCTCAGAACTCTAAGCTCTGAGCCCTACCATTCTCAACAGACCACATTCAGGAATCTCAGTCAGCAAATGATCTGACTCTAGGATAGACAGCGCAGACTGGCTTGCCTTGTCCACAAGTGCTTTCATAAACAGCTGGCATCTAATAGAGACAGCTGATGGGGGCGCCTGGGTGGTTCCGTCGGTTAAGCATCACACTTCGGCTCAGGTCATGGTCTCACAGCTTGTGAGTTCGATCCCCACGCTGGGCTCTGTGCTGACAGTTCAGAGCCTGGAGCCTGCTTCGGATTCTGCTCCTTCTCTCTCCGCCCCTCCCCTGCTCACACTCTTTCTGTCTTTCAAAAATGAATAAACGTTAAAAAACTTTTTAAAAACTTTTTTTTTCTTCCTAAACAAGAGATTACTGGAGACGTTACTACAAAAAAAAAATTAAAAAAAAATAACTTTGTTTTATCATTCTTCTCAAATGTGCATTTTATTCTGCTAAAAAGCATCCTCTCCCTCCTTTCCATAAACTCCCCCTTGAAGATTGCAGTTTGAGAAAGACACACGGAAAATGAAATGCAGTTTTCTCTAATTTGTATGATCCCCTTCCAGGCAAAGAAAAAATAGTTCAATGGCAAACTCAATAAAGTGAATCACTGTCCAGACAGAAAAATATTATTTGCTATCCGTTCACATAATGATGGGGGAAAAAGCTTTGAGACTGAAATATAAATTAGCAAATGTCTTATAAACCTGTCCAGTCACTGCCTATGGGGAGTAGGGGATAAACATTCTGCTTTAATAGTTAAGTTTGTATGATGGAATTAGTCTTACTTGACCCAAAATACACTCCCCATTCTGCTGCCTCATATTACATTCTTCATACTATTTTTTTTTAATTTTTTTTTAATGTTTATTTATTTTTGAGACAGAGAGAGACACAACATGAACAGGGGAGGGGCAGAGAGAGAGGGAGACACAGAATCTGAAACAGGCTCCAGGCTCTGAGTGGTCCGCACAGAGCCCGACTCGGGGCTCGAACTCACGGACCGCGAGATCATGACCTGAGCCGAAGTCGGAGGCTTAACCGACTGAGCCACCCAGGCGCCCCTTCACACTATTCTTAAAACAAGTCCATGGAATGAATCTGCAACCTAGACCACTATCTACTCATACTTCTTGCATTTTGTTTTCTTTACTGACCTTCTAAGCTCACTTTCCAAAGCCTCTGTATCAGTCAGCTTAAGCTGCTATAAGAAAATACCACAGACTGGGTGGTTTAAACAACAAATTTATTTCTCACAGTTCTGGAGACTGGGAAGTCCAAGATCAAGGTGCCAGGCAATTTGATTTCTGATGAGAGCCTGCTTCTGAGCTTGTAGATGGCCACCCTCTCACTGTGCGCTCACAGGGCAAAGGAAGGAGATAAAGGCACACGGAGATAATGAGTGGGGACACTCTCTGGTGTCTCTTCTTCTAAGGACATAAATCCTTTCAATCAGGACCCACTCCATGACCTCATTTGGCCTTGATTACCTCCTTATCTTATCCTCAAATAGTTTCATTGGGGGTTATGGCTTCAACATATGAATTTTGAAGGGGGACACAATTCGCACTGCAAGGGGCCACAAGGGAGGATTCTGGGCGCTGGCAATGTTCTACAAACTGACACCGAAGCTCTTTACAAAGGTGTTCACTTTGTAAGAATCCACCAAAGCCACACACCTTACACACGCTTTATGGGATGTCAGTTGACCATAAACACACTAAAAACCACCCAAACCATCAACCTGGCTGCAAAGTAGACAACAGAATGAAAGAGAGGCAGGGAGACTGCAACTATATCAGAACTGGAACCAGAGAGGAGAGTTTGGGGACAGGAACGCTCAACCTGTAATGTATTTTGGAGATGAAACCAACAGGACCCGACACTGAAAAAAGGACTCCCAGATTCTCTAGGTACCTGTTTCAGCCCTCGGTAGAAAGAGGATTTACAAGTTTGTGTGTATTAAGTGCTTAAGAAAGCACCCGACAGGTAGTGAGCAATCAATGTCAGCTATTAGCATTACAAAGAACAAATCCCTGCTTTTGTTGCCCTCTCCTAGCTTTTGGCCCCAATGGTTCGGCCATCTTTTTAAATTTATTTAAGTATTTATTTAAGTATTTATTTATTTATTTATTTATATTTTTGAGAGAGTGCGAGAGACCAGGCGAGGGGCAGAGAAAGGCGGGGACAGAGGATCAGAAGCGGGCTCCGCACGGACAGCAGAGAGACTTGAACTCATGAACCTTGAGATCATGAGATTATGACCTGAGCTGAAGTCCGACGCTTAACTGACTGGGCCACTCAGGCACCCCCTAGGCCATCTTTTCTCGATACTACTCCTTTCCAGGAAAGGAATAACATCTTAGGTATAAGAACCTAGACACTTGGGGATCGTTTTGGGCTTTTCTGCTTCTCATTCAACCCCACACGGATACTGTTGCAAGATTTTTTACCGCAATACCAGGGATTCGTTGTGTCTCCAATTCGAAGAATGAAGACTGGACACAGGATGAACGGCAGGCATGAGTTTATTAGAGTTTAAGATTAGAAAGTAAGAAAAGTAGGAAAGCTCCATTTACAGAGGGGACATTCAAAGGTAAATGCCCGCGGACTATAGGCGGGTCCTTGTTTTACATAAGGTTCTGGTCGTCCCCTCCCCCTCCCATCCCGCTGGTTCCTTCTCAGGTCCAACCCTCATTGGCTTGATAGCTCTAGGTGCTGGGTTGTCCATTTCTGATTGGCTCGTTTCCAACGTAGGAGAGGTGGTCTGTGGCCATACTGTCCCTTGTGGGTCACAGGTTTTATGGTCTACTGTTTATTCTTAGTCAGGTCTTAGGCGGTATCTGTTACATTCTTAACAGGAACCTTCCACCTGAGGGGGTTTGCTGTGGTCAGACACTCCCAGCATCGTTCCAAAATAAGTGTCGTTCCCCATGCAGGGACCTCAGGTCCTACCCTGAACCTCTCTGCCGGTTTTATCCTATCCTTTCCCTATCATATTACACCATCAAGTCCCATCATTTTTTGACTTTTCAGTGCTGTCTGCATCATCCACTTTTTGATTTCTGCCCTAGCTCAGGCATCAACACTGCACGTCTGATTTCCTGCTGCCTGCAGGGTCCCAAGCTGGCCTCCCTGTTAATTTCCTTAGTTCTGCGTCTGCCATGTGAGTCTCGCCTGCTTCCTAAACCCTAACTCCTCACCATCCTACAGCACAAGCGGAGCCTCCCTGGAGAACAGCCTCCTCGTTCCACTGCTCCCCCTACCCTCCTTCCCGAAGGATCCGTCTTGGGCCAATCAGGAAGAAATCAATATCCTTCGCCATCACCTCTGTACTTTGACACAACGTGAATGCGGGCTGTGCTGTGGGAAGCTGGCGAGGGCTAAGCTGAGACAGAGACTCATGAGGGTGGGGACAGCATCTCCCTTACACACCCAGCACCTTACACACGATACGCTCTAAGTAAATAATTCACGTTTGTCTGACCTGAACGTCAAGAGTAGTAGCAAGACGTGGAGGAAGACAGCAAGGATGCGATCAAGTCCACACACGAGAGGCGTCAGGAGAGCAGCACTGGCTTCAAATCTGGATATACTGTTAGATTCAGGCCAAAGAGCACCTCACTTTAGATAGACTCCCATTCTGGCCCTTCTCTGGCTCTCCCCTCCCTACAGGCACCAAGAGTAGAAACCTACCTGAAATCAATGTCCCGCCTGCCCCGGGGACCCAAGATCATGGTGCTCACAGGGCCGAGAAGCCAGCCAAAGGGCATTTGTTACGGTGAAGGTTGGGGCGTAGGGACATAGCTCGGACCATGAGCTAGACAATCACATGCGTGAGCTGAAGGCCCCTCAAGGTGTAGGGTGAGCCAGGAGTGAGAAGAGGGCGGGTTGGATGCTCCCCGCATCCCCACATTCTGACATGGAAGGTCTAAGAATTCTAAGCGCAGGGGCGCCTGGGTGGCTCAGTCGGTTGAGCGTCCGACTTGGGCTCCGGTCACGAGCTTGTGGCTTGTGAGTCCAAGTCCCGCCTGGGGCTCACTGCTGTCAGCACTGAGCCCGCTTCGGATCCTGTCCCCCCACCTCTCTCAGTCCTTCCCCCACTCGTTCTCTGTCTCTCCCTCTCTCCCGCCCTCAGTAAATAAATAAACTAGAGAAAAAAAAAAAAAAAAAAAGGCGGGGAGCCTGGGTGGCTCAGTCAGTTAAGCGTCCAACTTTGGCTCAGGTCATGATCTCACAGCTCATGGGACAGACTTTGTGCTGACAGCCCGGAGCCTGGAGGCTGCTTCGGATTCTGTGTCTCCCTCTCACTCTGCCCCTACCCCACTTGCACTCTGTCTCTCTCAAAAATAAATAAACATTAAAAATAGTAATAAAATTTCCAAAAAATGAAAAGAATTCGATGCTCAGATTTGGCCTTCTTGGTCATTATGAAGGTTTAATGGTCAGGAACGAGGATACAACATTTAACAATTAGCTTGATTAAGAAACTTAAAATATTTCGACATGTGGTATGCGGATCCTCATTTATATTCTTGCCTTGGGCCCTGTAAATGTGAGGGGTGAGCTTATGTGAGAGCCAAAACCAAGTTATGTGACCGGTCCACGCACTAAAGGGAAAAACTTGGTATGCTCCGTTAGAATAACTCCATTAGCATAATAAGAGGTAAAGAGAGCCATCTCTGGAGCCTGGTCTCCAGGATTTCAACCCAGGCTCTGCTTACTGGTGCTGTGTTACCTTAGGCAAGCTACTTCACCACTCAGAGCGTGCCTCAGTTTTCTAATCTGTAAAATGGGGCTAATAACTCATAACATCGATAGGATTGCTCAAGTTAATACAGAGCAAACACTATTTAAGTGTTTGTTAAATAAACAAAAACGTATGTGGAGAAAAGAAGCCCCAAGAAACTGGGTCCCAACCTCACATAGAATGCTTTACACACCAAAACCCAAGACTGAAAATTCTGTGGGATCATCAGGACACAATGGGTTAAGTCAGGACTGGGAGCTTTGCCTGGTACCCAAAAGAAGACACTGTAAACAACTCTCTCTCTCTCTCTCTCTCTCTCTCTCACACACACACACAAACACACTCAAAATTTGGAAAAATTATATAGCTGACTGCCTGCAAATGTGAAACTATAAACCATGAGTTTTGAAGCATATAATAAGACCCCAACAGGTTAAGTGGGCAATAAATACCATTGATAGCATGAAATTAAATCCATGAATCAACACATGGAAATGTATCGTCTGCTCTAATAAACTAAAGAAATGCAAACACCAGGGGCGCCTGGGTGGCTCAGTCGGTTGAGCGTCCGACTTTGGCTCAGATCACGATCTCATGGTTCACAAGTTCAAGCCCCACACCGGGCTCTGCGCTGACAGCTCAGCGCCTGGAGCCTGTTTCGGATTCTGTGTCTCCCTCTCTGGCCCTCCCCTGCTCCTGCTCTGTCTCTCTCTGTCTCTCAAAAATAAATGTTAAAAAATTTTTTTCTTGGGGCGCCTGGGTGGCGCAGTCGGTTAAGCGTCCGACTTCAGCCAGGTCATGATCTCGCGATCTTGCGGGATCTCGCGATCTCGCGGTCCGTGAGTTCGAGCCCCGCGTCAGGCTCTGGGCTGATGGCTCAGAGCCTGGAGCCTGTTTCCGATTCTGTCTCCCTCTCTCTCTGCCCCTCCCCCGTTCATGCTCTGTCTCTCTCTGTCCCCAAAAAAATAAATAAACGTTGAAAAAAAAAATTTAAAAAAAAAAATTTTTTTTTTCTTAAAAAAGAAACGCAAACACCAAAGCAAACTTAAGATACCATCCTTGGCCTGTCAAGGGAAAACTACCAATATCAGGGATGCGGCAGCAAAGTCTGAGCACTTACCTGTCCCCAGTGGCATCGAAATTAGCATAACTTGTAAACACAAGCCCTTTGCAGCCTTCTACCCAATTCGTAGAGGAAAACTTCACGTTAAGCTACTTATCTTGTGTAAGTGGCAGACAGGGATACAAACACATGTCTTGACTACAAAGCGCGTGTTCTTTCTACTCTGTTCCGAAGCCTTGGACGCTTACCTTGCGGAAATAACAGGGGGGAGGGCCCATAAACAAAGTCACTCCCTACGGAATGGAAATAAGCTGTCATCGTGTTCACTGGCAAATAAAAAGAATGGTTCAGTCAGCTGTGATGTATTTGTTAAGTGACATGGAAACATAGGGAATTCTGTAAATGAAAGATAGTCTTCATATGCCAAAATTGGGAGGGGCAGTGTTCTGAGTATTTTGTAAAGTATCTAATAATATCACATTTTTTAAAAAGGAGACATGGGGCGCCTGGGTTGCTCAGTTAATCGTCCAACACTTGATGACGGCTCAGGTCCCGGTCTCAGTTTGTGAGTTCCAGCCCCACATCCGGCTACATGTTGACGGTGTGGGAGCCTGCTTGGGATCCTCCCTCTCTCTCTCTCCCTCTCTCTCTCTCTCTGCCCCTCCCCACTCTCAAAAATAAATAAATAAAAACTACATACAGCAATAGCATGAAACAGCCGTGCTTGAACGATTCCTCTTCAAGATCATTTAGAATAGTTCCTCTAACTACACCATTGAGAACCAAACTCTGAGAGAACTTGCCCCAAAGTCACAGACCTTGTTTGGAGTAGAAACCACCCTACAAAAATCCCAGCTTCCTGGCCACTGTTCCTGTCTCCTGTATCTTTACTTTTTTTTTTTTTTTTTAAGATAATATTTAAGAAGATAATACTAGGCAATACAACCTTTTTTTAAAAGTTTTTTTTAATGTCTATTTTTGAGAGAGAGAGACCCCACGCGTGAGCAGGGGAGGGGCAGAGTGAGAGAGACAGAGAGAGAGACACAGAATCTGAAGCAGGCTCCAGGCCCTGAGCCATCAGCACAGAGCCTGGTGCAGGGGGTGAACTCACAAGCTGTGAGATGGTGACCTGAGCCTAAGTTGGGCGCTCAACCGACTGAGCCACCCAGGCGCCCCGGCAATACAATCTTTTAAAACACTAGAATAACAAGTGTCTTCCCAAGAGTTCTGGAATAAGGTTCTGGGTGTGGGCATTCTAGGCCACTAAAAGAGTACAGTATGAATTTAAAGATTTATTGAAGGATTTTAGAAAATAAGCAGGAGGTTTTGCTGGAAGAACAGTTTTAAACTCATTGTCCAAAGCTCAGTCATGAACTAGGCCTTCTCTTCGCATAACTGAAGCACCACTGTCTACTGCAGAGAGAAAGCAATCTCCAGCATATCTGTGTTTAAAGAATGGACCTTTCCCAAATCAAAATCCAACCGGACTTATGGTGCATCTTTGATAACGATAAACAGCACACGAATTCTCCCTCACTGTGAGTCTATCCACATTCATACATTATAGACCCCAACATTCACACAGAAATTAATATGCAGTTAATTCATGAAATTTTCAGTTATCAGACACGATACATTTTCATTATCGTAGATTTTAAATAAAATACAAATGAGAAGATGAACACATTCTATCTACTATTCCTCTTTCCACAGTAGTACAAGAAACACACACATCTATGAGCTACTCCCTAAGGGTCTGAAAAGGGAAGGCTTACCATGTCTCGTATAGTTCAGTGATGAATGCTTTTTTTACTAGAAGATACACCAGTATCTGGCAAACTGATACACTTGGAGAATAAATGCTTACAAAATCCACACATTAGTCCTAAAATCTGTTCCTATGTATACACTTATTAGCATTTAAAATGTCTTATATTTGTTCAAAAAGAACAGAAGGGAAAAGCTAAAAAAGAAGTAGGATTTATAGCCCTGTTAAAATATACTATACCAAAGAAAATGGGAAAATAGGAGGCAATAGTCTATTTGCGGTTTTATGCCTTCTCATTTTAAGATCTAAGTGTGAGACTCATTCAATAAATATCTATTGAGATTCTATTAAGCAGCAAATTTTGAGTTAAAGGAATTTAACAGTTCTGTATTATTTCAGTTCTATAAAGCTCTCCCCCTCATAAATGTCTAGACCTTTAGGAACAATATGCCTGGATTTCTTATTCCATCCATTTTGCATTTTAAAAACTCTCTTAAAGAGGAGCAGATCCAGAAAATGAGTTACTTATCTGTATGGGTGTGGTTATCATAGGCACTTTCCACCCCTAAAAAAAGATAAAATCCAGGTCTCTCTTTTTTTTTTTAAGTAAAAGCATGTGTGTGTGTGTGTGTGTGTGTGTGTGTGTGTGTGTGTGTATACACACACACACACATATACACACACATATATATACGTATATATGTATGTGTGTGTGTGTGTGTGTGTGTGTGTGTATATATATGTATATATATAGCTTAGTAAAGCATTCCAGTCTACATAACATTTATAACTGACAAACATTTATCGCAGCCCCATCGATTAATAACCGTGCTCAGACATTTGCTCGACATCTCCATCTGTCTGATGGAGATCTGGTGCCCCAGAGTACAGAACCCACCTTGAAACAGCTGCAGAAGTAATTACCCCTAGGAAAGGACGGATTCATTTTCTTCCGAATCTTCAAGACTGTATAACTTGCTGTATTTGTTTTTAGGTTTGTTATCTTGTTAAATAACTAAATGACCGTGAGCGAGATTTGTCTTACATCGCTTAAACTGAGCTCGGGCTCACAAAGAACTCCACCTCGAAGTCAATCCTTCCACATCAATCCCAAAAGGATAAGTCTTGTAAAGGATAGGTGCCCTTGTATTCTTCTTTTAAAGAGACACAACAATAAAAAGGAACAGGGAAATCAACGGGCTATCTAAATCTTTCATAAAGGCACAAGACTGATAAAACACAATCAACGACTTCCTGGGGGTGGGGGTGGGGCAGGTAAAAGAAATGGCAAATAAATAATAAGTTCCTCCAAATCTTGGATCTCCAGGTGTCTTGTGCTCCTCTAGCCACTCCCAGTCCTGCTTGGCTTGCCTTTGTGTGAGGCTCTGTCCCCCGGGGGAAACAAGCTGCAGTGACTGCAGAGCTGGGGCGTGAGCCTGATCGTATCCCTTCAACAACTGCGGGGGGGGGGGGGGGGGGGGGGACGGGGACTGCTGACAAAGCTAAAGCTAACTCGGTTTCATTAGGCTTTCTCTCTCAGTTCCACTAAAGCCCTAAGCAAAAACGGAAACATGCAATGGAGCGCATTAGCACCTATACAAATGTCTTCATCATTTTCAAACACGGGAAGCAGACACTTGCAGGTAGAAACCTGCATTTTCAACCCCTTGCTGGCTTCTCCTAAGGAGCCTTTGCAACAGAGATTCCAACCACCAGAACACCTTGCTAGGAAAATTAGCTTGCACAGTTTTAGCTTTGCTACATGTAAATTTGTTTCAAGATTTAAAAGGTCTCCTGGAACACAGAAGGAAAAAAGCCCACAAAATTTATTGTTTAACTCTCTGCAAATTGTATTTCACGGTCTGTGGAGGCTCAACACTACCAGAGTTCTGTTTGTACACAAAATTTCAGTCTGATCAATGTGTCAATGAGCAATTGTAGGACCGAGACAAATGGCTAGTGAGGTCATCCATTAATAATTATGTTCAATCTAATTTTTATTATTTACTAGCTATTTCTTCTTGCAAAGATGAATGTTAACCAATTAAACAAAACCAGTCTAGATGTCTAGATAATTAGAACATTTTTCCAAGTCAGCGAGGTATTCTAATGGCTTAATCTGCATAAAGTCATTCAACAGAAATAATAAAAACAGCCTTTCTGCAATCCCACACTATAGTGGAAAATATAAATGTACAACTTGTTGGATAAAAAAATGATATGTAGGTGGTCCTGTTGAGACAGATGGCAGGAAAATAATCCTATAAAATCTTACTTCTTCCAGTGATAGTATGAGATTTTTTTAAACATTCAAATTACTAAATCAATATAAAATGTGTAAAGTATTCTGACAAAAAAAAAACCTGTTAATGATTCATTCGAAGGTCTTTTACAGCAACATGTGAACTTTAGCAATGTGATGTCTCCTACGATAGTGTTTCTAAGGGAAGATAGTAGTCAAGCTGTTTTTTACACCACTTTCTTGGAGGGTGGGTTCATTTTTCAAAAATGTAGTCAATGGTTTTGTTCCCTTTTCTCAATGTAAAATGGACGTGCACTCTTACAGGGACGCTCGGAGGGCTCAACACCCTGAATGCAACTAACAATGGAAACCTCAAATTAACATGAGGGACACTGTCCACCTCTAGATTCTCATTTGCCAAACCTCTGGCTTTCCAAATGTCTTCCAGAAACAGCAGGTTAAGAGCCATTAAAAGGACAGCTTGTTGCAACAAAAATGGCAGTCAGGGTAACACAATCAGCACCATCGCTTGACTTCAAGGGGTTCAAACAGGTCTGGGAGAACTGACTTAGAAATATGACCTCCATGGGCACGGGTGGCTCAGTCGGTAAAAAAGGGCCAACTCTTGATTTCCGCTCTGGTCATGATCTCACGGTTTTTGAGATAGAGCCCCATGTGGGGCTCTTTGTTGACAGCATGGAGCCTGCTTGGGATTTTCTTTCTCTCTCTCTCTCTGCCCCTCCCCTCGCTCTCTCTCTCAAAATAAATAAAATAAACAGTTAAAAAAGGAAAACGGGGCGCCTGGGTGGCTCAGTTGGTTAAGTGTCTGACTTCGGCTCAGGTCATGATCTCACGATTCGCAGGTTCGAGCCCCGCTCCGGGCTCTGTGCTGACAGCTCAGAGCCTGGAGCCTGCTTTGGATTCTGTGTCTCCCTCTCTCTCTGCTCCTCCCCCACTCATGCTCTGTCTCTCTCTCCTTCAAAAATAAACATTAAAATTTTTTGAAAGGAATAAAAGAACTATTACCTCCATTTTCATACCATTGTTGCTATGAACCTGAGTCTGTTTTTCAATGCTTTGAAGTTAAAAATGATTAAAACTGTGAGTCTTTCTCTAAGAACATACAAAAGAGATAAAGGCTATGTTAAGTTGGAACTTTTTTCTTCCTGCTACTTTTTAATCTTTCTACAATTTCTAGTTTCCATATTTACAATGCTTAATGACCCTGACCTGTTCAGATACAGAACTCCTTATGTCTCATCAGGTAATTCACAACTTCCTTCAGGAAAAAAATAAGCATTTCTGCCAAAATTGTCTGACATGTTTTAATTAAAGTCAGATGTGCTACTCTAGTGACCCCCTTCCCTGCCACCCTACCCCCCCTCCACCATCACCACTCCCAGCCAGGTGATCCTCAAGAACTAAGGGTAATAACCACCTTGGTCCCGTTCTTTTAACCAATCCAACAACAATTATCTCACCATTTCTCTTGTTCTATGACATGTCCCCACCAAGAGGAGTCTTTGAAGTGCCCTGCTAGGGATTTCCTTCCTTGAGGCAAGTTTGAAGTAAAAATTGGAAACATGCTGGTAACGTTGTTGAAAACTATCTTTAATGTAAAGGGGAAAACAAAGGGAGAAAAGACGGAAAAAAAGGGGGGGGGAAAGTCTTTTATACCTAAGAATGCCAAGTGAAGAAATGTAGAAAAAATAGTGGATAAGAGTGTCCCCATTTTGCAAACCTCCAACGGGAGTCAGGCAAGAATCATCAGCGGATGCTAAGACATCGTTTGGCCACAGTACAGTCTATATCAACGTGCCATGTTACCCCACAGTGAAAAGCTTCTTTTCTTTTCTTTCTTTTTTTTTTAAGCTTATTTATTTTGAGAGAAAGAGCAGGGGAGGGCCAGACAGAGAGGGAGCTGGAGAGAATCCCAAGCAGGCTCTGCACCGCAGGCTTGACACAGGGCTTGAACTCACGAACCGTGAGATCATGACCTGAGCTGAAATTGAAAGTTGGACGCCAACCCGAATGAGCCACCCAGGAGCCCCGGGAAAAGCATCTCTCTAATGAGGAGATCTGGTACGAGCCCTTAACCAAATCATCAAACTTAGCATCGCCTAGAGTGGGGCCACCCAATGTTCTAGACTCCTGGTGTGATGTAACAGTAAGCACTAAATATCAGGCAGGTGTATTCTGGCTAAGAATGTTCTCCAGTCGTAGAAAAACAAACTGGATAAACCCACTATGCATGAAACTGGCCGGCTCTCCATAAAAATAAATCCCATGAAAAACAAGAAGATGGGAGACATATTCTAGTTTAAGAGACTAAAAAGAAACATAGCTGAATGAAATTTGGGAATCTTGAGGAGATCCTGGATCTTTTTTTTTTTTTCAACGCAGGTATGAAACCCATTTAAGGAAGAGGGTAAGTTTGAATATGGACTCTATTATTAGATGATAAAATTAATGTTAAGCCTCTCACGTGTGATAATGGTACTGTGGTGAAGAAGAATGAGGAATTTATTCTTACGAGTCAGTGCTAACCTCTTGCCAAGTATTCTGATGTCTCAGAGTTCAAACAAAAGGACACATGTAAGAGACCAAAAACAAGTCTGGCAAAATGTTCATGACCGGTCAGTCTTGAACTGCTTCTGTACAATTATGTTTAACCAACAGAAATTCTCACCATTACGCCTTCCTACTACAAAACATTTTTTTTTAATTTTTTAATGTGTATTTATTTTTGAGAGAGAGAGAGAAAAAGTGTGAGCAGGGGAGGGGCAGGGAGAGAGGGAGACACAGAATCGGAAGCAGGCTCCTGGCTCCGAGCTGTCAGCACAGAGCCCGACGTGGGGCTCAAACCCACGAGCTGGGAGATCACGACCTGAGCCGAAGTCCGACGCTTCACCGACGGAGTCACCCAGGCGCCCCAGAACATTTTAGTATTTGAGCAACTCCCCCATCCACAAGCAGAATTTATCTTAACAGATCAGAGCTTAATAGTCATGGCTGTTAAGAACCGTTTTTCAGAACCCAGAAGAGCACTGCTTCAATTACCAGGGGCGCACAGCCCACAACGTTCACACGGATGCATCAGGGTGCTTGCTGCACAGTCTTCCGGAAGGCGTCTTTAATTTTTAGCTTTACGCGGATGAAGATTGACACTGGAAATTTCGTTCACTAAAAACAAACTGGATCGACGTCATCAAGGAAACGCAAGGCAAAACCACAGTGAGATACAAGCACTGCACACCCACTAAGATGACTATAATATTCAAAAGGGCAGATGAACCAAGTACCAGGGAGCATGTGGAGAAAACGGAACCCTTTTCCACTTCTGGTGGGAAAGTAAAATGGCACAGCTGCTTTGGAGAAGTCTGGTAGTCACTCAAAAACTTACACATAGAGGGGTGCCTGGGTGGCTCAGCTGGTTAAGCGTCCAACTTCAGATCAGGTCATGATCTCACGGTTTGTGGGTTCAAGCCCATGTCAGGCTCTGTGCTGACAGCTCAGAGCCCCGGAGCCTGCTTTGGATTCTGTGTCTCCCTCTCTCTCTGCCCCTCCCCCACTCATGCTCGCTCTCTCTCTCGCTCTCTCTCTCTCAAAAATAAACATTAAAAATTTTTGGGGCGCCTGGGTGGCGCAGTCGGTTAAGCGTCCGACTTCAGCCAGGTCACGATCTTGCGGTGCGTGAGTTCGAGCCCCGCATCAGGCTCTGGGCTGATGGCTCAGAGCCTGGAGCCTGTTTCCGATTCTGTGTCTCCCTCTCTCTCTGCCCCTCCCCCATTCATGCTCTGTCTCTCTCTGTCCCAAAAATAAATAAACGTTGAAAAAAAAAATTAAAAAAAAAAACAAAACATTAAAAATTTAAAATCAAAATTTTTTTTTAAAATGTAGTTTTTAAAATGTAGCTCTGATTACTAAGGACACTACTCCATATAGACCAGTGCAAACCACAGTACAGTAGTTTTATTAATAAAGCATTAAGAGTATACTTGAAATGCTGTGTATTAGCCACCCTCCCTCATTTTATACTATTGTCAACATAAAATCAATTAAAACCCCCAGCTATCGGCGCTTCTGGGTGGTTCAGTCGGTTAAGTGACTCGGCTCAGATCATGATCTCACGGTTCCTGGGTTCAAGCCCCGCTGTCAGCACAGAGCCCGCTTCGGATCTTCTGTTCCCCGCTCTCTGCCACTCCCCCACTGGTCCTCTCTCTCAAGATAAACTTAAAAGAATAAAGATAATAAACAATAGTGATTTACCTCCCTCCCGCTTATAAGTTAGATCCTCTTTCATCCGAAATTCCCTCCCACGCTGATCTGGTTTTTCAACGATCTTAAAAAAAGAAAAACACTAAAGAAATCATCTAAAACACTTGTCATTCTAACGCTTCATTTTCAGGCACACCTTTTCACACTTAGCCGCGTACATATACTATAGAGAAAGAATTGCTATTGTAAAGTCAGTTCTGCATACTCCCCCCCCCCCCCCCGCATTCTGAAACCACACGTGTGGCCAGGATGCCACAAATTCCTCTCACGACCCTTTAACGACAAGGATCTAGTGTATGCGCCACACGTAATTCACTTTGCCGATCTTTCCGTACCTTAAACAAGGCAGCGATAAACAGTGGTAATAATCATCGCATGGCATATAGTTTTCCTGCTCCTGTATTCCTTTTTTGCTGACCTTCCAAAATTAGGCGTGCTGGCACAAAAAAATGTGAACACTCAACATGGTCCACAGCGTCGCCCAACTGCTTTAGAATTTGGTTTTTCAAGAAGCACAGGAACTCGTGCATCTCAGGGCGTTTTTCTCCCGTTCGATTCGACGCACTTCTCTCCACCTGTCCTTACACAGCCCCAGTATCTTTCTCTGTCCTGTACTGTGTGGTTCACGTCCGTCTGCTTTGGTGCGGGGAGAGCTACACAGTCCTTCCTCTTTATCCCAACACTGTCGCCATGCCGAAGTTTGAAAAAAAAGACACAATCCAGCCTCACTTTCTAATTTTTCAGTCATCTGCCAATTTGAGACATCTGCCCTCACTTCTGACGCAAGCTGGTAAAACATTAACTCTGGCCAGGCCGAGGGAGTTCTGTAGCTGGCGACGCTTACTAGGATGATGTGTCAACTATGTTTATCCAACCGTACGTTTGACCACATTTAAGGAGAGTTGCTGAACTATTCAATTTTGTCACATCTCTGCTAGAATCCAGAAACGCTATCAGTCTTATCTCAAAAATGCTATAGTACAGAAACCTGAAAACAACAGAAAAAAAAAGAAGCAGAGGTTTGATTACTGGGTTTATTTTTAGTGAACCCAACCTGACTTCTGGTGATCACCAATTTTTTTTTTTCACATATCCACTGAGTAATCCATTCTAGGCCAAGAAGAATATTATAATCACGGTTAACTGCAGTTCTTTATGATGAGGGAAGATTGATAGGGGATGGATGGGGTAAGGAAAAAGAATTGCCTTTTATATACCTATGTATGTACTGTTCAGTTTTTTTTAATGTTTATTTATTTTGAAAAAGAGAGTGAGCAAGCCTCAGAAGGACAGAAGGAGGGAGAGAGAGGATCCCAAGCAGACTCCGAGCTGTCAGCACAGAACCTGTTGCAGGGCTTGATCCCATGAACTTCCAGATCAGGACCTAAGCCGAAGTCAGACGCTCAAACGACTGAGCCACTCCTGCGCCCAAAACATAGAACATTTTTGACTTAAAAGGCTTTGCCTCCGGCCCTCAAGGCAGGTCAGTAGTTCATTTACACCTTTCAGGACCTCTCCTTGCTCCTGGCTTTTTCACTATGGCAAACTTAGGAGTGTCAGGCTACCCTCCAAGAGGATGTTCTCTTGTTTACTTTCCTCTTTTTCATTCCATCCCTTCTGTATCCCACTAGCTTTTCTCACAGAAGTCTCCTCTCCACCTGCCCCAAGCTGGAAAACGCAATCGACAGGGAAGAGGACAGGAGGTATAGATTCGAGGTGGGTGGGCTCAGCTTGAAGGGACAAAAGACAATGGGACAGAGGGACGGTTTCAGAATCCAACAGCGCACAGACGTAACGGAAGCCAGGCCAGTGGATGATACTGCTCACGAGAGCCTGTGGTGTAACAATATCTGAAGAAATAACAGAAGGACTTTAGTAGTTTTTGAACGGGGGCCTCCCAGACCGGTTTACTTTGAGTTGTGAGTTAGAGAAAGCCCAAAGCTTCTAGTTCAGCAAGTG
Organism: Lynx rufus; assembly: GCF_022079265.1. NCBI lineage: Eukaryota > Metazoa > Chordata > Mammalia > Carnivora > Felidae > Lynx > Lynx rufus. Next base: position 9,813,210 of record NW_025814878.1, read on the forward strand.
GTACTTCTGCCTTTACATTACCAGACTCTAAGAGGATCATCAGCATGTGAGTCACAGAACATTGAACTTTAAAAGACGACAGGATTCTGGAGGTCACATCAACACCTCTTTACACATACAAGAAATCAATCTAAAGGCAGAGAACTTCGGGCAGCAAACGGTCTGGTTTGCAGGCAAAGAAAATGTGCTTGAACTCTGAAGTATAAGGAAAGTAATGCCCAGAAACGTTGTCAACACCTTAGACTTGGTGGGCACTGGGGAATGTCTCTCCAGCTGTCGGGGGCTGAGGCAATCTTCACGAGTGAAACAGTCCTGATCACGCTGGCTTCACTGAGATTCCCTCCCATACTAAGCCTAGCTGTTCGCAAGAAAAGTTAGAGAGGCTTCAGGGATTTTCTTTTCGGAGGTGGGGAGGAGAAGGAAAACACAGACTTTCTAAACGTTAGTTAATTCGTACCGGACATTATTTGTTGAAAAGGAAAAGAACAATAAATCAAATGTTTGAAACTTTAAGTCAACTGCCTAGGTTTCTGCTTCAAACAGAATTCCCAAAATAAAAGCCGACCCAATCACGAAATCCATGCATAGCCCAAACTGCAATGATGTTTCCGTACAAATATGATGAAGATACCACAGTCTGCATCGATGATGGCCAAGGTGGCGGAAAACTGACTTTAGTCGTGTCGCCATTTCTCTGAGGCCATGTGACTACTGCACCACAATGGAAAAGTACTTACAATTAGACATGCGATGTTTACATTCATGATTACCTTGATTGAAAGGGGGGAAAAATGTATAGAAGATCAAAAGAAAACATTTAATAAACCATTGGTTTCTGGGCGCCTGGGTGGTTCAGTCAGGTGAGCAACCAACTTTGACCCAGAGCAGGATCTCAAGGTTTATGAGTTTGAGCCCTGCATCACGCCCAATGCTGTTAGTGTGGAGCTCACTTCAGATCCTCTGTCCCCTTCTCTATCCCTCCCCCATTCGTGCTCTCTCTCTCTTTCTCTTTCTCTGTCTCTCAAAAATAAACATTAAAAAGAAAAAAAGAGGGGCGCCTGGGTGGCTCAGTCGGTTAAGCGTCCGACTTCAGCCAGGTCACGATCTCGCGGTCTGCGAGTTCGAGCCCCACATCAGGCTCTGGGCTGATGGCTCAGAGCCTGGAGTCTGCTTCCGATTCTGTGTCTCCCTCTCTCTCTGCCCTTCCCCCGTTCATGCTGCGTCTCTCTCTGTCTCAAAAATAAATAAATGTTTAAAAAAAAAAAAAGATGCAACTTGGGGAATAAAGAATACGGGAATGATAGGTGCGTAACTGGAAGCAAAGAAAGTCTGGAGGGCTATATACACCTGCAAGCAGAGGGCCTCTCCAATTACAGGGGTCCAGGGTACTTCTAACTTTATAACCATCTACATCTATAAAGCAATTATATGTATAGAAAAATAGGTAGAACCAGGAAGACTGTTTCCCCACCCCCCACCCCCACCTTTTAGTAACTACTTCCCAAAACCTCATTTCCTCATGTTTGCCTTTGTGGAAAAGCAGCCTACGGACACTCAGTGTTGCTCCTACCCATTCAGTGGCCTGGGCAGTGGGGGCTTCCAGTCGCAAGACTAGTTTTTAGATGAATGTGGCATATATGACATAGAATATTTAAAATTTGGGGACAAGGAAAAGATCTAAGGGACCAGAACTGGAACCAACAAACACTTCACGGCGGCCTGGACGTTGATAAATGACAGGAAGAGAAGACGAAGACAGGGATACCATTCTCCAAGAGTTCCCCTTTAAGGGAACACAGCGGGGCCAAAGGGACAGAAGGAAGGCTCCCCCCGAGGTAAACTTGTCTAATGCACAGACCTATACATGGGACTGAAACTTGGTGGACATAATTTAGTGTTAAAACCCTGGGAGAGGACAGAATCTCCTAAGGACCATTCCTTGATCATGGAAGGCAAATCGGCTGGGAGATGGTGCTAAGGGAGGAAATGTGTTTGAAATGGAATGGAATTCATCAGGGCCCAGTAGGAAGGATGAGGAACTGGGATGTCAGGCAAGCAGAGCGAAACAGGAAGGGAAAAGGGGGTGATTGCAGGGGCCTGGCTGTCAGTTACAGCCAAATTAAAGAGAAAAATAAGTAGTATTGCTTCTAATTTAGGCTGTGCGACTTACCTCCGAACCCAAATTGCTCGTACAGCCCAGCATCAGCTACTTCCAGGCCATGAAGGAGTGGGCAGAGTCGGGACAGTGGAGATAAGAGGTTGGCTAATGAAGATGAATCATTTGCCCCTTAAAGATATAGTAACGTATCCTAAAATACTTAGAAAAATAGTGCATTTGGTACCTTAGGAGCTGTCTAGTATCCCCTCAGTTAATAAAAGACATCGAAGGAGAAGGAAGAGGAGGGAGAGGGGGAGAAGAGCAAGGAGAGGAGAAGGGAGAAGAGAGAAGAGAGAAGAGAGAAGAGAGAAGAGAGAAGAGAGAAGTAGAAAAGACACGTTCTCTTGGCCTCACAGCCAGGATCCCTTCACACTGCAGTGGTCCTGGACCCACCAGCCCCAAAACTGGGAGCTGAGCCAACCACAGGGAGACCCTAGTATTAAACTCAAGAGCTAGTGAAACAAAAGCTCCACTTCCTAGTTCAATTTTCACTTTGATGGCTCATTTTTTTTAAAAAGTTTATTTATTTGAGAGAAAGAGAGAGAGAGGGGCGCCTGGGTGGCTCAGTTGGTTGAGTGCCGGACCTCAGCTCGGGTCACGATCTCGCAGTTCGTGGGTTCAAACCCCGCGTCGGGCTCTGTGCTGACAGCTCGGTGCCTGGAGCCTGCTTCGGATTCTGTGTCCCCCCCCCTCTCTCTGCGCCTCCCTCACTCATGCCCTATCCAGCTCTGTTTCTCAAAAATAAACATTAAAAAAAAAAAAGTTACACTCAAGAAAAGGGTAAGTGGGCATATTCGATTAATATGGATTTTGTATACACTGATTTAAAAAATAAACCCAGTAATAGCCAATATTTACTCAGAAGCAAGAATCAATACCTTATGCCTAGATTGACCTGCTCCAGCTTATTGTGGCCTGAAACAATCTCCCAAGAATAGCCCTATGGTGACTTTTTGATTTTTTTTTTTAATGCTTATGTTCGAGAGAGACAATGGGAGGAGCGGGGAGGAGCGGGGAGGAGCGGGGCGGGGCGGGGCGGGGCGGGGGGGGGGGGGGAGGGCGGGGGGGGGGGGGAGGGCGGGATCTGAAGTGGGCTCTACGCAGACAGCAGAGCGCCTGACACGGGCTCAAACCCACAAAACGCAACATCACTACCCAAGCCGGAAGTCAGACGCTTAAGCGACTGAGCTACCGAGGCGCCCCCAAATTTTTGTTAATGTTTATTTCTGAGAGAGAGAGAGAGAGAGACACACGGAGCACAGGAGAATCCCAAGCAGGCTCCATGCTGTCAGCACTGAGCCCCACGCAGGGCTCGATCTCGTGAACCAGGGGATCACGACCTGAGTCTGATCCATCAGAGCTGAGTCTGAGTCCATCAAGAGTCTGATGCCCAACCGACTGAACCACCCAGGCACCCTGACTCTTAGATTTTAAAAGCAGCAGCTATCTTAAAATTTTTGCTCAGTTACAATCCCAAATACAGTTATTTGCTTTATTTGCTTTCATCAGACTCAAGAAAAAATAAATCAGTGTCTTTCTCAACTTTTTATCCGAAGCCCATATAAGCCAGTTGATTGGCTCATAGTAAAGGAATCATAAACGTTGAGGATTTTTCCTTCTTCATGACCATAAAAAGCAACAAGCAGATGACATTTCTCTTTACTCTTATTCGCCAGAAGAAGAATTTGCAATTCCATTCAAAAAGGCTCTATTTGGACCTTCCCCTGATCTCCGTTCAGGTTCACATACAGCTACAATACAACCAGTACTCCCTGCAGGAGCTGGAAAGGGTTTGAGGAACACAATTTACAGCATTTAACTTCACACTAGTCCAACTGTCTTTGGCTCCAGAAAATATGGTTAAGGCAAAGTTTGAAGGCATAACGTGGCTTGCGTTAGGATATTTAGCTCTACGTGCAATTAAGTGCCATAGAAATGGAGTCTATAAATAGTTATTATTAGACTCACTGCAGACTGAAAATAATCTCAATCTGATGCAATTATCTGGATTACCTCAACAATGAAATTCATCCAAACTGTCCTCAGCCCCAATTTTTAAAAAATTTTTTGAAAATTTATTTATTTTTTAATTTACATCCAAGTTAGTTAGCATATAGTGCAACAATGATTTTAGGAGTAGATTCCTTACTCCTCCTTACCCATCTGGCCCATGCCCCCTCCCACAACCCCTCCGGCAACCCTCTGTTTGCTCTCTATATTTAAGAGTCTTTTATGTTTTGTCCCCCTCCCTGTTCTTATATTATTTTTGCTTCCCTTCATGTTCATCTGTTTTGTTTCCCAAATTCCTCACGAGTGAAGTCATATGATGTTTGTCTTTCTCTAATTTCGCTTAGCATAATACCCTCTAGTTCCATCCATGTAGTTGCAAATGGCAAGATTTCATTTTTTGATTGCCGAGTAATACTCCACTATATACACACACACACACATATATATATATACATACATATATATATGTATACGTATATACATACATATACATACATATGTATATACATATGTATATACGTATACATGTATGTGTGTACACACACACATAGATATATATATATATATATATGTATGTATACATACCACATCTTGTTTACCCATCCATCCATCGATGGACATTTGTCAGCCCCCCAAATTTTAATGATCCTTACTGTTACCTCAATTTTCTACTTCTTTCTTGGCCCTCCCCCCCCCCCCCACCATTAGCAAGTCTAGACATCACTTACTAAGGATAGGAAAATATGAAATATTTCATCTCAGGATGATCTGAGGCATTTCCCAAATAACATACATTTAAAAGCTGGGACATAGCCCCTATTTTCCCAGTTTAACCAGAGAGGAGGAATTTCTCTACATGTGGCTCATTTAAAAATCAGATATATAAGGGGCATCTGGGTGGCTCAGTCAGTTAGTTGAGCATCCGACTTTGGCTCAAGTCATGATCTCACGGTTGAGGGGTTCAAGCCCTGCCTCGGGCTCTGCGCTGACCGCTCAGAGCCGCTGGAGCCTCTTTCGGATTTTGTGTCGCCTCCTCTCTCGGCCCCTCCCCCACTCGTGCTCTGTGTCTCAAAAATAAATGTTTAAAAAGAATTTTTTTTAAATATATAAAAAAATACCATCATTTTTACATGAATGAAACGAAAACCCATCCTTCCTGTGCCCCCCACCAAAAAAGAACACATTTCCCTAATACGTTAGAATTATTGTCTCAGTCTCAGATTAGGAATAACTATTAAATTTGCGGTCCCCGTCTACATGCCAACAGATGCAGGCGTAGATCCCAACTAATTATTGGCTCCACACTACCCATCACAATAAATACAGACGCTGCACCCAGAATTCAATGTTGTCCGCAGCAGGGCCTCAAGTGCCTCCCTGGGCTCTCCTCAACCCCTCTTCCAGCTACGCTCTCTTCTCTTGCCCAGCTTTTTTCAACTGCGTTTGCATAAAGAGGCCTACTATGTGTCCCCTTTTGGAGAGGCGTAATTAATAATTACCAACATACTAAAGATGTGCCCAAGTCCTGCAGTTAAGGAAGAGTAGGCGGCCCCATTTCATCACTTTTCAATTTTTATTATTATTGTACTATTTTTCAACGTTCTTGCCCCCTCTGAAGGGTCTCCGTTCTTCAACAATTCACCATAGATTCTATTTCCTCGATCTTGGTTCGGGCTGCTATGACAAACGACCGGGGCTTGGACAACAAATGTGTATTTCTCACACAGTCCTGGAGGCAGGGAGTCCAAGGTGAAGGTGGGGCCAATCTGGGTCCCGCTGAGAGGGCTGTCTCCTCATCCTATTCTCACGTGGCAGGGAGCGAGAAAACCACCCACCTGCCTCTTCTTGTGAGGTAACTAACACGATCACGATGGCTCCACGATGGCCCACCTTCATGACCCATCACCTCCCCAAGGCCTCGTCTCTTAATACCATCACACTGAGCGTTCCGGTTTCCGCACATGAATTTTGTGGGGACACTCCGTGCACTGCATCCTCTGTGTCCCCCTTCCTGGTACCTCAGTCCGTGCTCCCTCTTGCCTCTGGACCTGTCACGGCCGTGCCCCTTGTCCAACACTCAGCTACAGTACGGTTTCCATGAGCTTAAGTCCACAATAAACTGTGGGCACTGTGACCATATGTAGTTGCAGGAAACCGGGCTGGTCCCCTGAGGTGCTTAACACCCACTGCAAAGAAAGACCCTCCCCCCCACCAACCCCTGTTCACTTAAAAGGAACTCTCTGCTTTTCCCTTTCTTTGTAAATATACCTATGCATAGCCTATTATCGCTTGCATACATACTCTTTAAATAAAAATTTTGAGTCTGAGATCATGCAATTAAGGAAAAAAATAAATAAAACCCACTTAATCACATCTATGGCTTCCCAGTCACTAACCTAGAGCCTTACCTTTGTTTTGGTGTTGCAAGGTGGTCTGCTACTTCTAGACCAGCCCTCCTAGAGGCTGAGAAGTGAATCCAGCCACTTAATTTGCCGGAAGACTAAAGCACACTGGGTAAGGACGAAGCAAGGAGCCAAGGATCATAGGGACGGCTTGAGAAACTTTCTCTGACAAATGTAATACTTTAAACCATGACCTAGTTCCCTGAATACTTAAGCATTCTTTGCATTCCTTCCTCTCCTGGAGGACTGTTTATCAGGCACAGTTCCAAAAGGGACTTGAAATCTCGCTCTCTAGATAACACTGTACGTCCTCTTTGGTCACCACAGACTCTGCATATAGGACAAAAACCTTCTGAGCATTCAAAAGATCTAGTATGTCTTTAATTAGTGTGAAAAGAATAACCGACCTTCGTTTTAATCAAAGCAAACCAGCTTTCTATATCGTAACTGAGAGACCTAAAACTGCCATCGAATTGCATTTAAAGTTAACTTAAACTCTTGAAAGTTTTACAAAGAAAAAAATATCAGCTATAAAACCAGATCAACTGGGGATCTGCCCCCAGTCCTGTCAACTACTTTCTCTTTAAATTTTACACACTGACTTTTGTCAGGATTGGAGAAAAGATGGTAATAATCAAGACTGATTTAGTAAACATCAGTGGTGACATTTTCTACTGGTTTTCACTAACTTTCTTCATGGAAAACAGAGCTCAAGAACAAAAATTTCCCTTTAAATATTTAGATGAACACTACAGGAGTCGGAAATTCATGTCTAAGTGCCGAGTCACTGAATTATACACCTGAAACTAATGACACTATGTTAACTGGAATTCAAATAAGAACTAGAGAGAGAAAGACAGAGAGGGAAGCTCATGTCTGAATATTAAACGTGTCATTTCTAAAATAATGAAGAAAAATTCATCATAGAGAGCCTGGCTGATTCTTAGCAATTTCCTATAGTTGACAAACAAACCTATCTCCACCCCGGCCCTCCAATGTACTACAGTGTACATCGACTTTAAATGCAAAGCAGATAGACCACATCTAAGGCTGAACTTTGCACAGCCTGCAATTTGTTATGGGTATGGAGTAAAACTGTTATCCAAATGAAGGATAACTTCAAACCGAAGTTTGTTTCTTTCTCTCTCTCTCTCTTTCTTTCTTTTTGAGAGACAGAGAGAGACAGAGCACAAGCAGGGGAGGGGCAGAGAGAGAGAGAGAGAAAGAGAGGGAGACACAGAATCCAAGCAGGCTCCAGGCTGAGATGTCAGCACAGAGCCCGACGCAGGGCGCGAACTCCCAAACCGCGAGATCATGATCTGAGCTGAAGTCGGACACTCAACTGACCGAGCCATCCAGGCACCCCTCAAACCAAAGTTTCTTAAGACGCATTCTACAGTTTGCTAACTTGGTGAAAAATTATCACCCAGCACTGCAAATGTAAAAAAAAAAAAAAAAAAAAAAAGATTAGAAGCCATTAGAGACATCAATAATCCTATTTTATGCATCACAACAATATATATTTTATGGAGTCAGGAACTCTATCAGGGGTGCAAGGTCTTAAAAAATGTCTTTAAAAAACAGGTTTTAAATTAAAATGGTCAATATCAGGGAGTGATGATAGAAAATTGATCCTTGCTGCAGACCAAGCCCACAGTGTGTAATGTGTGCAGTGTGTATAAAATCATGTGCTCAGACACGAAAATGGCGAATGATAAATCGTCCCCTGAACAAAACAGAGGGCAGGCAGTGGAGACGGAAGAAATCACAAAGGGTCTTCTTTGAAAGTAAACATTCCACGTTACCTAGATTCCTTGCCTACAAGTGGAAGGAACGGGAGTCAACCATCAGAGGCTTTCATTTTAAGCGGACCCGATGCGCTGGGGTAAAAGTCCCTGCTGTATACAGCAGTGGGTCCGATAGCTGTTCAACCCACTGGCATCTGTTCTACCTAGATTTCTATTAATATTCACTCGTTTCCACTTTGTCCACAGCCACGACCCTAAGTTGCTTATTCTTGACCTTCCCCTAGGCCTCCCACCTGCACCACCCAGTGATCCTGGATTGCACCCAATGCCATGGTCTCTGCTCTGACAGGGATGGCTGTTACAGAAATGGTATTGGTCTCATGGGAGTCCTCTGTCATTACCTATAAAGTCTGCTGCAAACTTCTTTTTCACAAGTCCCAAGTTGTGACTACCAAGTGATGTTCTCCCTTCCGAAGATCCTCTCTGCAGCATAAGCCGTGGCTTGGCACGGTACATTTACAGCGATAGACAATGAACTGCAACCTACGCCATGAGGGGAACGTTCTTGCCTGTCCCAGGTACTCTGCAGGCTAAGTTTTGACCGCTCGGGTACTGTGGGCCGCCCGCAGGCAAACCTATGCCCTGCACCCAATCCCCACTGGGTCCTGAGTATCTGCTACGTCACCAGATCGTGCAAATGTTATCTGGCACCACCTCCCCCCAACACCCTTTCTGGCCTCATTCCCCGCCCGCCCCCCACCCTCCCATCCACCCATTCGCGTGGCGCCTGCATCTTCGGTTCGTTCTGCACGAGCGGCCCTCCCTGGCTCTCCGCTGCCTGGTGCAGCATTCCCAACAAGCTCTATGCAGCCTGTTCCTTCCATCTGCCCCTTACAAGCATGCAGCTCCTTCATCTGCTGGTCCCTCCGGCCTCCCAACTCATGGCCTCATGCACCTGCAACACTTTCCAAAACGCTTTCTCCCTACGGCAGCTATCTGGACAATTCACTGAGAAGACATGTACCAAGTAATGGCAATTCTTCTATTTTCTATCCAATTTAGTTGAACCGTTTTTATGGAGTGTTTCCTAGAGGGACCCTCTGCCCTCACTCAGACTATGAGGTACTCAGATAAAGCCGAGTGTTCTCATCTCTCCGTTTCTCAAAGCATCTGGACCAATTCCTCTCACCTGGTAAGTGGTTATGGAACACCTACTTTTTTCAATGTTTATTTTTGTGAAAGAGAGACAGAGTGCGAGTGAGGGAGGGCAGAGAGGGAGACACAGAACCCAAAGCAGGCTCCAGGCTCCGAGCTGTCAGCACAGAGCCTGACATGGGGCTCAAACTCACAGACTGGGAGATCGTGACCTGAGCCAAAGTTGGACGCTCAACCGACTGAGCCACCGAGGCAACCCTACATTTGACTATTTTTTTTTATCTTTTTTAACTTTTTTTTATTTTTGAGACAGAGACAGAGCATGAACGGGGGAGGGGCAGAGAGAGAGGGAGACACAGAATCGGAAGCAGGCTCCAGGCTCTGAGCCATCAGCCCAGAGCCCGACGCGGGGCTCGAACTCATGGACCACGAGATCGTGACCTGAGCCAAAGTTGGACGCTCAACCGACTGAGCCACCAAGGCACCCCTACACTTGACTATTTTTAATGCAAGTTATTACACACCAAGAAAAATTAAGCTTAGACGGTAACGTCTGCTTCCCACTGACTTTTTTATATTTACGTACGTATAAACTCACCATTGCCATGGCAGACCAGGGTAATGTGGTGTCCCTGGTGTGTCGATGGGGACCCCCAAATGTGGGGCAACCAATGGGTGGAAGCCGGTGGCACGGGAAGGTGAAAGGATTCACCAAGGCAGAACAAAGGAGATAGGAGTTTGTTTAAAAAAAAATTTTTTTTTAATGTTTATTTTTTTGGGAGAGAGTAAGAAAGAGGGAGTGTGAGTGGGAGGGGCAGAGAGAGAGGGAAACACAGAATCCGAAGCAGGCTCCAGGCTCTGAGCTGTCAGCACAGAGCCCGACGTGGGGCTGGAACTCACAGACCTCGAGATCGATCGTGGCCTGAGCCGAAGTCGGAAGTTTATTAAATACACTGCAGGGGAGCGGCGGGCAGGAGAGCAAAGGGGAGATGGTCTGCAACAAGGCAGTGGGTGATGGCTGTATTTAAAGGAGGAAGGTGAGGAGGTTTGGGGATGTGTGGAATTTTCCCTTTTTTGGTAACTGTGCCCGCTTGTAAGTAGCCCCACTGGTCAGTTAGAGCCTATGGATATTTTGAGGTGGGTCGCCTGGGGGGCCTGTCTGTATCCAGCCTGGTGGTCCCTGTGGGCCCTTGTGCCTCGATCAAGTTTCCACTGCTCAAGTTTGTTGTCTAAAAGCGGCCTCTACAGGTAACACTTGAGATGTAAAATGTAAACCACAGGCTAGCTATTGTAACTGATTACATTTTTAGCCACTCCCTTAATGCTTTTAAGTTACTATAATACGAATAAACACAGCAGGAAATTCCTTTTAAGAAAAAAGAAATCGGTAAGCAACAGATTTGTGCATATGTGGGGAAACTCGAGTGTTAAACAGAAGTGACTATTTAATCAGTAGTCCTGGAAACAAGAGGTAACCAGTATGGCAAATAAATTTGGATCTCTCCCTCCAGACATAAAACAATTCATTTCTAGCAAGTGCGTGGAAAGGAAAGCTTGTGACTTTCTTAGTCCTGAGCTCTTGGGGTTCTTTCTTTCCATCCCCAGTCCTGGCACCGTGCCTGGAGTAGAACAGAGAGTAAAGGCATGTTTATGGAATCAAGACTGAGTAGTCACATGACGAGCAAGGCCAGAACCCTATTCTGATCATCAACGACTTGGTTAGGTTTTAAGATTTCTTCAAGGATTTCTGCACCAGCTGAATACCATAAACTCAGCCCTCAGCTCCTTTCCACTTACCCGGCACGGCAGAGGTTTTAAAATTGACAAATGAGGGAAGAGGTTTAAGAGGCTCCGGGTGGACATGAAAATGAACATTGACAAGAGGCTCCTCCTTGCTCAGAAAGGATAATGGCATGGAATTCAACATGTATTTATCCTGCGTAGCACATTCCATTTAGAAAAGCCTCTGCTGGCAGCACACTTCTTCTCAACGCAGTAGAATCAAGGACAGAATTATGTAGGAGGAATATTTCCCTTTATTTTCTCCTGAAAATGTGAGGGGGCGGAATACCGGCTCTTCCAACATCATCTGAAACGCTCCCTCCCACCCACACGGGCTCTAACCTCGGTCAGTCTCTGCTGTCATCTTGGCCTGGACCACTTCTCCCTGGCTCTCTGTGGGCCCCTATCGCCTGTACCTCCTTCCTTAAGGCAATGCCAGCCACAGCAGGCAAATCAGAATACCTGGTGAGCATTAAGGTGCTGATTACCTGACCTTTCAGTTGCCCGGGATTCTGCTTCAATGTGTCTAGGATGTGAAAGCTACCAGGTTACTCAATTGTGCAACCCGGTTCACAAGGTCTGCACATTAACAAACAGAAGATCAGCCAATAAGTGGCAATAATCCTCCCCTTCTTAAATTCTAGCTTGTCTCATTTACAAATCAAACACTTTGACATTTAGTAAGTTGGCATTTACTAAAACCGGAATTAAAGTTAGGCAGAATGAAACCACAAGGCTGTCCGTACTCCACCCTACTTTAAAAAAAAAATTTTTTTTTTTAATGTTTATTTTTGAGAGAGACACAGAGCATGAGCAGGGGAAGGGAGGAGAGAGAGCAAAACAGAATATTAACCAGGCTCCAGGCTCAGAGCCTGACGTGGGGCTCGAGATCACGACCTGAGCTGAAGTCGGACGCTTAACCGACTGAGCCACCCAAGCGCCCCACCTACCCTGCTTTTTAAAAAACATCACAGACAAGCTGCCTGGAAGACAAAAACCTTTCAACTCTCATGAATCTGTGTATTAAGAAAAATCTAACATGGTCTGGGAAAGACCTTGTAGTTTCTGTGCTTTGAGCACCTATCTTTTTTCTGGGAAATCACATTTATTCCAGTTAACAGAGGAAGGCTATAGCTTGTGATGGGAATGAGAACAGAACCCGGGGCAGGGGTCTTCAGTCTACTGTTTTCCCAGGAGTGGAATTCTGCCGCCCCCCAGTCCCAGGTTCCAACATTTCATGGATCAGAAGTATGAAGAAATTTCTGGCAACTAGATGACTTTAGATTGTTCCCAGGGGAGAAATTTTACGATTGCTAAAGTAGATCACTGTCCAAGTAAATAAAATTAAGACTGTTTACGAATTTGGGAAAAAATGAGTAAACACAAGCAGTACTTCGGCCACTTTTTTACTTTTTTTTTTTTTTTTTTTAACGTTTATTCGTTTTTTCAAGGGGGGAGGGGCAGAGAGAGAGGGGGACACAGAATCCAAAGCAGTCTCCAGGCTCTGAGCTGTCAGCCCAGAGCCCGACGCGGGGCTCGAACTCACGAACCGCGAGATCATGACCTGAGCCGAAGTCGGACGCTCATCTGACCGAGCCACCCAGGTGCCCCACTTTTTACTCTTAAACTTGCTTTTCCTTATTTTGAATAACTTTGAGGTGGGGTGGGGGAGTCTTTAAAAATTAACAGTAAAATAAACCATAACCTTTAATGTTCTGGAAACCAGTCTGGTTCGTGATTGGGTGGCATGGAGAGGAAAAGCATATGGCTAATATACGTAATTAAAAACACATCGAGGAAACTCAAGTGCCAACTTGGGTGCAGAGTAGCAAATATTAGCAAATCTGCCCTGCACTGAGGCAAATCATCCAAAAACTCGTGATCTTCAGAGTGGGGATACAGAGTGTCTCCCTGGAAGGTAAATTTAGCAAGGGCTATCTAAATTTTAAATGCATATAAATGCTCTGAGCAAGCAATTCCACCTCCAGAAATCTATCCTAGAGACACATTTGCACACATACAAAGATATCAGAGCTAGGATATTCCCTGTGTCAATTTAACAGAGCAAAAGACTAGGAAAATGTCAATGTAAACACAGGGGACTGGTTAAACTTTTACTGCATTTCAACCCATAAAGGGAAAATTTATGTAGCCATAAATAAGAATGGGGGTGGGGGGTTAAGGGGCACCTGGGTGGCTCAGTCCAATGAGTTCAGCATCCGACTCTTGATTTTGGTTCAGGTCATGATCTCATGGTTTGTGGGTTCAGGCCCTGTGTCGGGGTCTGTGCCGACAGCTCAGAGCCCGGAGCGTGCTTCGGATTCTGTGTGCCCCCCCCCCCCCCGCCCCCGTCCCTCCCTTACTCGTGCTCAGTCTCTCTCTCTCAAAAATAAACATGAGGGGTGCCTGGATGGCTCAGTCAGTTAAGTGTCCAACTTCGGCTCAAGTCATGATCTCACTCCATGATTTCGAGCCCCATGTCAGGCTCTGTGCTGACAGCTCAGAGCCTGGAGACTGCTTTGGATTCTGTGTCCCCCTCTCTCTCTGCCCCTCCCTGCTCACACTGTCTCTCTCAAAAATAAACATCTAAAAAATTTTTAATGAAAAATAAGACATTAAAAAGTTAAAAAAAAAAAAAAAAAAGAACGGACAACTTGATCTCAGGGTCTTGCGCTCAAGCCCCACATTGTGTAGAGATTACTTAAAAAATAATGGACCTGTTCTTATTTATATACTCTACATGCATAAAGTTTCTGAAAGAACATGCAAGAAACCATCAACTTTGGTTTCAAACTATCCACAGTGAATGCTTGGTGGCTGGGAGGTGACAAGAGACTTACTTTTCACCAAACTCTACAAATCCAAGCTCTCAACCATTAACATTTTTAGAAAAATAAACATTAGGGGCTCCCAGACAGCTCAGGGAGAACGCGGGACTCTTGATCTTGGGATTGTGAGTGCGGGCCCCACGTTGGGTACAGACATGACTTAAAAAAAAAAAATCTTAAAAAAATTAAACATAAATCCTATTATGCAATGATTTTAAATAAAGATCATTTCAATAAGAATAAACAAGGACTTTTGATCTTATGAAGATGTTATGATTTAAGAATGTCAGATTATAGTCAGTTTTAAATAACTCAATTATTCATAAGTAATATGAATGTATGGATAATTGAAATTATTATAGATTATTAACATCTTCCCCTAATCCTTTTTCGAGTTGGAAACAAAACATTGACCATACAAAACCCTACCCTTAGGGTCTCTAAAAAAGTGCTAATTAGCAAGAAAGTAACTCAAAATCTAAATAGACAAGTCAAATAAATATTACAGATTTTTAAGATTTCTCTTAAATAAGCTTGCACATTTATAATATATAGTGCTTCTCCCTTCCAAACTCAGCTTTTTTCATATTTCCTATTATTTTAAAATAAAACATTCTAAATTATAATTTTTTCAGGTGTAAGACAATGGAGTGTTGGGTTCAAGGATATTTTAGCTTTGTTTTTTTCATGAGATAAAAGCACTGATAAATTTTTCTCAGTGCTATAAATCTGAATTTCTTACTTCCCGGATAGACTGTCACATACAGAATCACAGAGGCCAAGGATGTGCACCACTGAGCTTGGTTTGCCTTTCAGTGGTATTCTAGAACAGTGAGTTAAAGCTGATGGAGAAAAAGAAACAATTTCATAATACCTTTTTAGTATATGTGCTACCGAAGCGAGCACTTCATAATACCTTTTTAAAGCAAAACATTTTACGGGTGCCTGAGTGGCTCAGTTGGTGGAGTGTCTGACTTCGGCTCAGGTCATGATCTCGTGGTTCACAGGTTCGAGCCCCATGTCGGGCTCTGTGCTGACAGCTCAGAGCCTGGAATCTGCTTTGTGGATTCTGTCTCCCTCTCTCTCTGCCCCTGCCCAGCTCATACTCTCTCTCTCTCAAAAATAAATAAAGCATTAAAAAAAAATTTAAAAATAAATAAAGCATAACATTTTGTTTTATCAATTATCCTATAAAATACCAAATGAGAATAATCCTTATTCGCTTTAAAATTTTTTTTTTCAACATTTATTTTGGGGACAGAGAGAGACAGAGCGTGAACGGGGGAGGGGCAGAGAGAGAGGGAGACACAGAATCGGAAGCAGGCTCCAGGCTCTGAGCCATCAGCCCAGAGCCTGACGCGGGGCTCGAACTCACGGACCGCAAGATCGTGACCTGGCTGAAGTCGGACGCTTAACCGACTGTGCCACCCAGGTGCCCCCTTATTCGCTTTAAAGGGATCTGAGGCTGAGGCTAGCTGACCCAAAGTGGACTCAAAAGCATACACTGTCTGAGGCCTGTTCATCATAGAAGGAACTATTTCAGGAGGAAATCTCCACTGATCTCACACATCCACTAGGCTACAAGGCTAGTAGGGATTGAAGGGTTGGCATGACGGTCCCCACAGGCTACCTATCCTAAGCGATTGTCCTCACACCCACATCTCCTGTGCTCTACTCAAAAGTAGTACCTCTTGGAATCTGGGAGAAATCCATAGGCACACAGGTAGCCTGTATTCACAAACCACCACTCTGTTAACACATAATTCTCTCCTAGTCATTCTAAATTCTGGCCCTTTTATTTTAAAACTGGTGACATCATCACAGTAAGGTCATTTTCTTCCTCAGTTCCCATTTTGTAAACAGAAGGCAAGTGGGAGAAAGCATCCTACCTCAGGCTGGGAAGAATTAAGAAATGCAGCTGGCCAACTCAATTGTGTGCTCTCATGCTCGGAGGGCAAAGACATCCTTAAATCTACCAATCAGACAATGGATTCTTCTACTTGAGTACATCTTTATGTTCTGGTGATTCACAGCTCTTGTAACCAAATGGAAACATAACCAGAAGGAGTGAAGAGTCTCATCTCCCCACCTGCCAGGGACACTGGCCTCACCGTTGCAACTGACCACTGCTCCGTTTCCAGCTCTGAAGTCATTGCTTGAGCAGGAAATACAAGAAGGATAATTCGGAGAATTATGATTGTCCAAACTTCGCTTGGCTCAAGAAATCAAGATTTAGAGGCATTCACTTTCGAACGTCCCCTCTCTGTAAAGAGAGCTTTCCTACTATTTTTCCTTTCTGATCTTATACTCTAATAAATTTTTGCCTGCTGCTCAAAAAAAAAAAAAAAAAAAAATTCCAGATTTCCCAGAAACTTTAAGTAAATGTCATGTCTACATTAACATCTGAATAAGAAAATACTCTTTCAAAGACAAACTTTTAAAAAGCAGATGATTGGGGCGCCTGGGTGGCTCAGTCGGTTAAGCGTCCGACTTCAGCCAGGTCACGATCTCGCGGTCCGGGAGTTCGAGCCCCGCGTCAGGCTCTGGGCTGATGGCTCGGAGCCTGGAGCCTGTTTCCGATTCTGTGTCTCCCTCTCTCTCTGCCCCTCCCCCGTTCATGCTCTGTCTCTCTCTGTCCCCAAAAAAATAAATAAAAACGTTGGAAAAAAAAATTAAAAATAAATAAATAAATAAATAAATAAATAAAAACAGATGATTGGGGCTGCTGGGTGGCTCCGTCGGTTAAGCGACTCTTGATCTCTCCGGCTCAGGTCATGATCTCACAGTTCATGAGTTCAAGCCCTGCATCAGGCTCTGCACTGACAGTGCGGAGCCTGCTTAGAATTATTTCTCTCTCCCTCTCTCTACTCCTCCCCTGCTTGCTCTCTCTCAAAATAAACAAACTTTTAAAAAAATCTTAAAAAAAAAAATAAAAATAGATGATTGAGGAATATGAGGCTTCATTTACTAACTGCATTGGGGTAGTCTGAAATTCCTGCCCATGCAGTGGCCAAAATGGGCAAGTCTCAAAATTAAAACTGATAAATAATTGATCAAGCCATTTCCCCCCAGAATTTACATAGATAAGATTGTAAAAGATTGGAAAGATTCCATTTTATTGAAATATACCCGATAAACCCAGGACTTGTGCTTCAGTGCACCTAAATGTTAGGGTTGAGTAATCAAGTTTTAACACTCCATTTGACCTGATAGGAGTGATATTCAATTAGTGTAATGTCTTCTAAGAAGACATTTACTTACTCAGTAAATGGCTGATGACTAAAATTAACCACAAAAAGAGAGAAAGTAAACTGGACTGATAAATAGGCAGCATGCATGTCATATAAACATCACTGAGATGGAAAAAAAAATCTGTAAATCGCCTTTAATTTGTGATCAGCATCCTAACAGGGAAGGGGGGGGTTGTATTAGTCTAAACCCCCAAATGTCCACACAATCAAGAAAGCTCAAGATGTATTCATAACTAATTCAACCTAGGAAGTGGTCTCACTTGAGCCCCTTGCATTCACAATATTTTGTGCATTTGCAATTAAAGACAATTTGAAATTGCAATGCGAACAAGTCACTTTATTTCTAGAGAAATAGAAACCAAAGACCCCAAAGAGTTTTTGCCAAAACAGTCACTTGGTCTATGAACAACCTGTGGTTTTAGTCACTGATACAAGAGGCCGATCACGACAATGAGATGGTCCAAGGTTAAATTGTAGAAAAAGTAGCATCCAATCAAAACCAGGGAGCCAGTACATCCTACACGCCAGGCAGCATGTCACACATGGGGGGGGGGGGGGACACTTGAGCAAAAACACACATACGGTCCCTGTCCCGTGGAGCATTTACAACAGCCAGGAGAACACTTAGTCAAGTCACTAAACCTACAAATGTGGGAACTGCTGGAAGAAGGGTGCTACAGGAGCCTGGCATGGCACATAAGATTACTCGAAGGTCAGCAACTAGGGTTTAACAGGGCAAAGAGGGGAGGCAAGAGCTCCGTGCTGAGTCACTCTTAATCAGAGAGTCCTTTCGAAAAGACAGGTTTTCAAAACCTGAGTAATAAATTTTTGCTAGCTGAAATGAAAAACGACACCATTTTCCAAGGAGACATGTAAGTGTATTGATTTGTCTCCAAATTGATAACTGGGCAGGATGCCAAAGAGTTCAATGATATTCTAGATGTTATTTAAGTAATTTTTTTTAAAGGAGGTGGCTTGGCTGCTTCAAGACGGTGGTGACTAGGAAAGAGGGTGGATAGGATTACGGAAGGACAAAAAGAGAGCCAAAGGAATAGTTCTTAAATGAACGAATTCAAGTTTACCAGATTTATTTAACAGATTAGGTATCCTATTTCAGCATGAACTGTTAAGATAACCTGAAGCAGTAAAAACTGAGGGGAAAAACGTCCCCAATTGCAAGCTTTTAGTAATTACAGCTTAAAACTACTTTCATTACGAGACTAGTACCTGACTCAAGCCTAAAGCTTAGGCACCTCTTAGAAAATTCGATATTCCAGGCAATTGGTACTTGGTACCACCTACAGCTCTAGGGACCACGGGTTTTACAAGTAGTTACAAGTTAAACGCTAGGGGTAATCTAATTAAGAGCACTCTCTCAGCCCAAACTAGACTAGGACAGCTAAAGAGGTCACAAACGATGACATCACAGTTGAGAGAAATTTACCTAGATTTCAGGGCGGGAGGTTGTTTTTCACACTGTAAACATCTACACTTCCTGATAACTCTTAAAGGTCCTCACATCCTGTATCCTCAGATACAACACATTAGGTATGTCCTTTTTTTTTTTTTTTTTTTTTTTTTTTAGTATTAAATACGATTATCCACCATCTTTCCATAAGATATCACAGGACAGGTTAGGTGCCGCCTTGCTAATGAACGCATTTGCTGGAAAATAGATTATGTAATAAAAACAAAATACAACTACCCGAACAAGCCAACGTACTGGCGGCTGTAGCCGCCAAGAGTAAATATTTCAGCCTTCGTGACTTAAGGCTATAAAATACAAAATTTCCAGGAGGTTCAGCACTGCCTTCACAGACATGAGTGCAAGGAATGAATGCTCGCTTACGCCTCTGACCGCATCCTTTGAGAAGTTCTCACTTCTCCCCCAGTATTTGTTTATCCAATTGAGTCCACGGGCAATGAACTGGGCGAAAAGGACGACGCTGCCTTGTCTGCGAAACCTGTCATTCGTTTTGGAAGTGCAGCGTCTACCCAGGTTTTCTTTGGCTCGGAGCGAGCTACACCCCAGGCTTTCTCTGCATCAGGAAGGCGGTGTCTGCGCGAGCGCTGCGGCAGCAAGACTGGGTACCAAACCCGGGCCGCTCCAGGCACAGCTGGTGCCAAGGACCATACGCGGCGGGGAACCCACGGGTGGCTGGTCCGCCCGGCTGCGACACGGGTCCCGGCCCGACAACAGTTGACTTTCCGCATCCGGGAGAAAGAGGGGCGGGGGGCCCAGGACCCTCGGTCGATAGGTCACTTCCCCCTCCCCCCCGGACTCCCCCACGCAGCTCGTGCGTCTCGGGCTGGGTCTCTCCCACCGGAAGAGTGCGGAGAAAGGCTCGGTTAGCGAGGGGCGGGGGGCGGATTTTATTACTGCGGAAGGCGCAGTCGCCTCCTCCGGGGACCCACGACAAAGATGCAAGCCCGCCGCGCTCGCTGCTGCTCTGGTCCCACCCCCGGCGCAAGAGACCCCGGAAAGCTAGAAAGAGGGGTGCGTGCTCCCGAGTTTGCAAATGGGCTGGACGGGCCGGGAAGTTCTCGCAGGCGGAAATCAGAGGGACCACCCTCCACCCCCCACCCCCGGGCAGGTGGGCCGGCGCGCCCGTACCTTGGTGGCGGGGTCGGCGGCGGCGATGGCCGGATCCCCCTGCGCGCCGGGAGCCTCCTCCGCCGCAAGGCCGCCGGCGCTGGGCTCGGGCTCGGCCGGCGTCGCGCTCCCCGCCTCCGGCTGCTCCGGGCTCCGCTGCTCCGTGGAGCTCCCGGCACCCATGGCTCTCCTGCGGTTCTCCCGCGCCTGGCTGCCCGGTTACACCTTCCCCAGATCGCAGCGACGCGGAGAAGAGCGAGAAGCCGTGAGCCCGCGAGGTCCCAAGAACGCCTTCCTCTCCCGCCGTCCTCCTCCGAACGCGCCCAGACTGCGAATGAACGAGACGCGCTCGCGGCAAACTCCTTAAAAGAAAAAAAAAAAAAAAAAAAAAGCCACCTCTTTGCCTCCTCCTCCTCCTCCCCCTTGTTTTTCCCTCGCTTCATCACATGAGCACAGCCCCAGACACGCCTTGCAGCAGCATCTCCCCCCAGGCTGTAGGACCCAAGGCGCAGCCCGAGCCTCGAGCCCAGGTCCAGGCGGGCAGCCCACCCCGACCCCTGGGCGCTTCCCATTGCTCAGTGGGGACGGGAGGAAGACCCACGGTTGCAGGAGAGGAGGGGAGGGGAGGGCAGAAAGCCCCCCGGGGCGATTGGGTTTGCTGAGGTTTATTAAGTGATTGAGAACCAGAGCTGCTGCTGCTGCTGCTGCTGCAGCCCACTTTCCATTCGCCCAGAAGCGAACCCCGGTCCCCAGTAGCTTTCCTGCAGACAGCGTTATCCTCCCAGCGTTAGTTCTGCCTCCTCCCCGGTAGCAGGAGAAAGGCAAGCGCTCCTCGCCTTCTCCGGAGTCTGACCATATTAGGACACCTCACGTGGCCCGAGCTGGGAACCGAGAGGTTAATGCAGTCAGGCCACGGATGAGGTGGGCCAGGCGGCCCCACGCTCGCCTATCATCCGGAACCAGTGATGTCAGGCGATGCCATCAGCAACGCGGGCTGCCCTCCTTCCCTGGGGAATTCGGGGAAGGGAGACGGTGACGGGAAATGAGCCTGTCCTCTCTTTGAGGGCGTGATGCTGGAGGTACAGGCCACTTGTCCCTCGCGCCATGCGGAGACATGACGACGTAGATCTGTTCCTTTGCCGTTGGTAGCTCTCCATAGGTAGAGGCTTTAAAGAAGATCAGCCTAAGTGGCTTGCATTCTTATCCGTCATACTCTTGGATCTAATGCTTGTTATATGAAGGTAGCAGGCAGCCAAGCCATATTTGAACGAAATCGAATCTTTAGCTGGATTATTTGGCACGTAAGCATGAAGGTGATGGGGCCAGTTTTACCTGGCAACTAAGTGCCTTAGTTTTCACAAACAGTTGGAGGAATGAAGACACTCGGGTTGTCAACACGAGATACCGGATGAATATCCTATACCCAGATTTTGTACGAGTTAGTGGAGAATTGATGCAAGCGGTTAGTTCAGCAGTAGAATATTTTGGGCCTAATTAACTGTGGGGTGCAGTATGATGGCATACGATTATCCGGCATAAAATTTTTCTCAATTTATCATCTTTAGTTGAAGAAGTACCTGAAGGCCACTTTCTCTGGAATATATCCCACAAGAAGCAATATATTTGCAAAATGGTGGGGTTTTCAGAATTTTTAAGCATTTCAACCATTTCAACTTAAATGTTTACCACTTAGAAAACATTGCAGTACTCACTATGTGCCAGGCACCATTCAAAGCACTTTGCATATCTAATCATATTTAATGCTTACAACAACTCTAGGAGGTAGGTGCTATTTTTCTCATCTTACCAATGGCGTGGGGGAAAAGTGGGCCCAGAGAAATTAAATCAGGTGCTTGGCATTTCAGGCAGACACAAGAGCAAGGCCTCTTCCCACACCGAACCTATGTACCACACTTCACTCTCCTTCTGTAGAAAGTGTTCTCTCCTCTCAGGGTTGCTTGTGAAAAGTGGCATTTAGGCCTCACCTAAGATGTTAAGGGCTAAAAATGCTGTTAAAGCCTATCTGAGAAGGACTAACGTCAGCGCGTAAAAAAAATGTATCAGTAAGTAAGTAGTACAAACACTATCAAAATGTCCCATTCTGTGAGATTATACTTATTCCGTTCTTGGGAACTTCTTAACAAGGCTTTTCACATCTCCCGGCTTTTAAATTTTCAGATAAAGATTGCAAGGCCAAAGATTTCAAGCCAACAGTATACAAACCCACATACTGAGAAAGACATGGCCAGTGTCTGCTCAGTTTAGCAACTGCTTGCTTTATGTTTATTTTCCAGGCCATGAACACGCTCATAGTCTGATTTTTTTTTTTAAGTAAAATCTTATTTTAAGAAATATGCACATTCTAGTATTCCCTAATCTGCCTGAAACAGCTCCCTGATAAGGAGGTATTAAGAATAACAGGCTCTTTTGTAAATTCACACAAGCACCTTTGGTTTCTCAACTTTTCCATCCCTGCTTGTAAACTGGGGAGTTACTCTCCATGGACTTATTTTTGTTAAGAAGAGTAGTTATGCTATTTATTATTCCTAGCAATGACATGTCCCAACTTTCTGAATATGTTATTTAGAATGTTGAGTAGAATAGGGGTACCTGGGTGGCTCAGTTGGTTGAGCATCCAACTTCAGCTCAGGTCATGATCTCACAGTTTGTGAGCTCAAGCCCCGCATGGGCTCGCTGATGTCAGCCTGTCAGCTCAGAACCCTCTTCAGATCCTCCGTCCTCCTCTCTCCACTCCTGCCCCACTTGTGCTCTCCCAAAAATAAATAAACAACAAAAAAAACAACATTCAGGGGCACCTAGGTGGCTCAGCCAGTTAAGCATCTGACTTCAGCTCGGGTCGTGATCTCCTGGTTCATGAGTTCAAGCCCCACCTCAGACTCTGTGCTGAGCGCTCAGAGCCTGGAGCCTGCTTTGGACTCTGTGTCCCTCGCTCTCCGCCCCTCCCCTGCTCACACTCTGTCTCTGTCTCTTTCAAAAATAAACATTCAAAAATTAAAAATAAAAGAACATTCAACAGAAGATATGCCATTCAGAACATTACGAAGCTGACGCATTCATTTCTTTCTTTCTTTCTTTCTTTTTTTTTTTTAAGATTTTATGTTTTTAAGTAATTTCTACACCCAACCTGGGGTTCGAACTTACAACCCCGAGATCAAGAACCACATGCTCTACCCACGGAGCCAGTCAGGTACACCACTCCTTTATTTTTCAACACATATTTATCGAGTGCCTAGTAGGTGCCAAGCACAGAGTTACTGCACTTCCATTACTGTGCTTCCCACTGGAGCTTCTAAATCAAGTCGCCAAGGTTTTCTTTTCTCGGGTTTCGGAGACTCCTTTAGAATTGCTTGGATGAGTGTCCGTGACAGCGAGGAAGGCCGCTGTTCTCAGTTTTCCACTTCTCGGGCCAAGGCTGTCAGTTACCCCGATTTGTCGCCAGCAGCCCGTTTCTCCTCCAAACAGCAGGACGCAGGTGTCCCACACATCCTCCCCCATGGGGCAGCTGACGTTGAGTCGTTTCCCTGTGAGAGTTGATACTCTCATAAAAACAGCTCGAGATTTCTCCAAAACAAAGAGACGTGGCCCGTACAGCAGGCTGAACTCGTAGGCTTCACGCTCGCTTCTCCAGAAAGACAGGTCACACGAGATTTACCCATAAAATTTAAAGCCACAGCTGGGTGTCTGGTGCACACACCAAAACATTTTCAAGTATGTTTTAAATGAATTCACAAACGTGAAACATTTTATACCTGAGTTAATACAACTCCTTGGAAAAGCAATAATAATTACAAATATTATAACAATTTAAAACCAACACTTAACTCTACCCCAAAGATTCATTCTCTAGCTACAAAGCCTTCAGGCAACTTCGCTTAGAACATGGGAACTCTGGGGCGCCTGGGTGGCTCGGTCGGTTAAGCGTCCGACTTCGGCTCAGGTCATGATCTCACGGTCGTGAGTTCGAGCCCTGCGTCGGGCTCTGTGCTGACGGCTCAGAGCCTGGAGCCTGTTTCAGACTCTGTGTCTCCCTCTCTCTCTCTGCCCCTCCCCTGTTCATGCTCTGTCTCTCTCTGTCTCAAAAATAAATAAACGTTAAAAAAAAAAATTAAAAAAAAAAAAGAACATGGAAACTCTTGGGGCACGTGGGTGGCTCAGTCGGTTAACTGTTCAACCCGAGCTCAGGTCATGATCTCACGGTTCATGGGTTCGAGCCCCATGCAGGGCTCTGTACTGACAGCTCAGAGTCTAGAGCCTGCTTCGGATTCTGTTTCCCTCTCTCTCTGCCTCTCTCCCACTCATGCTCTGTCTCTCTCTGTCTCTCAGAAATAAAGAAACGTTAAAAAAAATTTTTTTAAAAGAACATAGAAACTCTTGGGGCACCTGGGTGGCTCAGTTGGTTAAGCATCTGACTCGGTTTCAGCTCTGGTCGTGACCTCACAGTTGGTGGGTTCGAACCCCATATTGGGCTCTGTGCTGGTACCATGGAGCCTGCTTGGGATTCTCTCTGTCGCTCTCTCTCCCTCTCTCTCTGCCCCTCCCCTACTCACACTGTCTCTGTCTCTCTCAAAATAAATACATAAACTTTAAAAAAAAATTTAAAAAAAAAGAACATGGAAATTCTTCACTCTTGAAACTACCTCTTATCACTTCACTGTATTCGCTAAATAAGAAGCCTAGTTTTTTTCTGACTTAATTGCTTACATCAAGGTATCTAAATCATCAAAGAACCCAACTCCTACTCTCCTCTCTTGCATTTGCAAATTATAAACTAGAAAACTATAAGAATTAACAATTTCATTTTATTCATGACAAATAATCCAATATTCATACAGAAGCTATGGAAAAAGTTCAATATACAGATGATGTTCAAAGGCCAACCACATGTAGACATACATTATACATACAGGCAAATGCCATTCTTCCAAATTAAAAAATTTTTAGTGTTTACTTTTTTTTGAGACAGAGAAAGACAGAGTGCGAGTGCAAGGGAGCCAGAGAGGGAGGGAGATACAGACTTCAAAGCAGGCTCCAGGCTCTGAGCTGTCAGCACACAGCCCGACATGGAGCTCAAACCCATGCACCGTGAGATCATGACCTGAGCCGAAGTCGGATGCTCAACCGACTGAGCCACCCAGGTGCCCCTATTCTTCTAAATTTAAAGAAATCTATCGCTCTGGGTTAACTATAAAGCCAGATTTTTGTGTATCAGTTTCATTTACCAAGATTTGAGATTGGCTCTTGACCCAAATCTGAGATTATGCCAAAATAACAAAAAGGGCAGTGGGATGGAGAGGAGTTAATCCTTTCTTTTATGTATGTATATATTTTTTTCATTTATATTTTCCAGCCACCGTGGAAGCTTATATAATAGAGGCAATTATTCACAGAGAACTAATTTGATATAGCTGCCATGCTCTGTTCAAAATGTGTCTAAATATAACCAGACAAGCAAATGAATGCAATTGGAATGCAGTCACCAATAAGCCAGGATAGCTTTGACTCCTAATTTTGCAGAGTTGGGCTGCTCTCCACCCACTCATGACTGGAACTATGATATAGCGAACAGTTTGCTCAGTATGGAGAAAGATTTCACGGGTACACATTGGAGAGGGTATCTGAAGGTATCCAGAAGGTTCCTACTCCCCAGAGCAGACCAAGTTACCGTAATCCTCATAACTTCAAATCCCTTCACAAAGTCTACACAGGTCCTGTAAGTATCCAATATATTTAAAAATATATTTTAACATAGTAAGTTCAACAAACTTTTATTGAGTTAAGTACTAGGCAAAATGCTTGGAACTTTTCAAAGCTGAACACTTGGGTTTCAAAAGTCAACATTGCTTACTGATAAAAGACACTAGAAATATACATTGTAAATTACTGAGAGATTTTTATGTTCCTCTATTAACTTGAATCCCTTTGTGAATTTTTTTTTTAAGTATACTCTACACCCAACCTGGGGCTTGAACTTATGACCTGAGATCAAGACCAACAGAGCCAGCCAGGTGATTGCCCCTTTGTGATATATATATAGATATATAGATATATATAGATTTTTTTTTTTAATTCATGCCCAGTGCAGAACTCAATGTGGGGCTTGAATTAGCAATCCTGAGATCAAGACCTGAGCTGAGATCAGATGCTTAACTGACTGAGTCATCCAGACACATTCCCCGCCCCCCCGCCCCCGCAATTCCTGAATTTTTAATCTCAGGTCTACAATATGTTTGCTGTCTTTGACATCAAAAAATACTTCAATTGTTGTTTGCATGTGATTAACAATGACAAGACCAACGGTTGACCTGAAGAATTATTAAAATCAGGTACACAGAAGAGGTTGACTATTTTATCCCATCTTACAGAGTTTCCATCTAAATCTCATTTGATGTCCTGGTAAGATTCTGTATTCCTGGGGATTCATCTTAACTCTGTCAGCTGCTTTTTTCTTTCTTTCTTTCTTTCTTTCTTTCTTTCTTTCTTTCTTTCTTTCTCTCTTTCTCTCTTTCTCTCTTTCTTTCTTTCTTTTTAATGACCTCTTGTCACTCCTATAAATGCAGTATCTATAGGAAGGATAGCTGTGATAAATCAGAATAAAGGATAGAAAATCAATAATGAAACTAAATACACTTCCCCTTCCTTCCCTCCCCCCCCCCACGTGTTACTTCATTACAACTTCATTGGGAGCATAATTAATTACATGAAACAGATTCCAAAATATGCAGCTGCTTATGCTATTAAGTCAATGAAACCTTTGAAAAATGAAATAATCATTTGGATATGTTGTTTTGAATGTTGTGCTCTTCAGAATTCTTTGGAAGAAATTATGAGTAAACTATTTGAATTTTACTTTCTATGAGAGAATTTGTAACACTGATTGTTTCAGAGTGCAAAATTACAGGATATGTTTTCCTAAGTAAAAACAATGAGTTAGTGAAAAGAATATCCAGAGTGATTGCAAATTCGTATTTCAAGCAAAACTATACAGAACGGATTCCATGATTGAAAGTTGCCAACAGTCACTTAGAAAATTTTTTGACAGGGGCTCCTGGGTGGCTGAGTAGGTTGGGCATCCAACTACGGCTCAGGTCATGATCTCATGGTTTGTGAGTTCAAGTCGCATGTCGGGCTCTGTGATGACAGCCTGGAGCCTGCTTCGTATTCTGTGTCTCCCTCTCTCTCTACCCCTTCCCTGCTAACTCTCTGTCTCTCAAAAACGAATAAACATTAAAAAAAAAAAAAAAGAAAAAAATTTTGGACAGTTTTTTAGAGGTATAATTGGTGTAGAAAGAACTGCACACATTTAAAGTGTACAATTAGGGGTGCCTGGGTGGCTCAGTTAGTTAAGCATCTGACTTCGGCTCAGGTCATGATCTCACTGTTCATGGGGTTGAGCCCCGTGTCAGGCTTTGTGCCGATGGCTCAGAGCCTAGAGCCAGTTTCAGATTCTGTGTCTGCCTGTCTCTCTGCTCCTCTCCCACTCGTACTCTGTCTCTCAAAAATAAATAAAAATTACAAAAAAAAAAATTTTAAGTAAAAAATAAAAAAATAAAGTATACAATTAGATGAGTTTTGATTAATGTATACATCCTTGGAATCATCATCATAGTGAAGATAATGGGCACAATCATTGACCCAAAAATCTTTCCCCGTGCCCTTGTAACTTCTGTTTTTAGCCGCTCTAGTCCCACCCTGCCTTCTCAGGCAGTCACTGATTTGCTTTCTGTCACTATAAATTAGTTTGCATTTTCTAGAATTTTATAGAAATTCATAGAAATGGAATCATCTACTATAGCTATATATAGATATACGTTTCTTCATCTGGTTTTTCTTACCCAGCATAGTTATATTGAGATGCATCTATAATTGTATTGTATAATTGTGTAGATGCATCTATAATTATATTGCATTTAACAATAGTTATAGATGATTTTTATTAAAAAAATGTTTTTTGCTTATATGGCTTTCCTAAATATTCCATAATGAATATGCATTAAGTTTTTTCTCTGTAATGAAAACATTTACGCATATGTGCATGATATATGCATGCATATCCCATTGAAATCCAGAGAATAATAAACCAACTGGCATTTGAGTTTGAATCAGAGCTGAAGGCAATTCCATTCTGTATTTAATAAGTCTGTATTCACTTTATGTGCTTTTTCTGCTTCATATCATTATTTTAATCTGAATATGGAAAGATTTTTTTTAAAAAGGCAATTATCTTTACATAATAGTTATTAGTTTGGTTGGGAATGATGCATTTTTTACCATAATTCTAAATCTATATATGATAGCAGAGGTATCCATAGTAATTTGTCAATTTAGGTGGGAAATATTCTGGAAAGTATAGTCACATACCTTATATGTTGTTTTATAGCAATGTAAAATGACTTTTAAAAAAGTATATCTTAACTACTGTTATGCATAACCCAGATCAAGGTGTGTAAAATTGTAAAAATTATGACATTTTTAGCAATTTTGACCATTGAAAAATTTGGCAAAAATTATGACAATTGTAAACAATATTGACTTCACTCTTTCTGTTATTGATACTAATTTTTGCATTTATTTATCAGATATCTAAAATAACTTAGAAAATTATATTTATAATGTCATCTCAACTTTGATAGGACAAAAGCTGAAAATTTATATATCTATATAAGTGTGTGTATATATATATATACACACACATATATATATGTATATAAGTGTATATATATATATATATACATGTATATATATTGTTTAAATGTATCTCATTTTTAAAATAATTTTTTAAATCAGTTTTAATGATAACCCAGTATACTATATTCACAGTATTGAGTGATAAATTATACTAATAATAGGTTTCATAAAGAAGTAAACAAGAGAGGTGCTTGGGTGGCTCCGTCAGCTAAGCGTCCGACTCTTGGTCTCTGCTCAGGTCATGATTTCATGATTCCTGAGTTTGAGCCCTGCATAGGGTTCTGCTTTGGCAGTGCGGAGCTGGCTTGGGATTCCCTCTCTCTCTCTGTCTCTCACCCTCTATCTGCTCCTCCCCCACTCGCATGGCTCTCTCAAACATAAATAAACTTAGAAACAACAAAAAAGAAGTAAACAAGAGAAGAGAGCTTAGCATTGAACAGCAGTTCTCAAACTTAGCTGCATACTGGAATAACCCAGGAATTTTAACAAATGCTGATACCTGCATCCCAACCTCAGAGATTCTGATTTAATTGGGCTAGGGTGCAACTTGGGTATTGGTGTTGTAAAAAGCTCCCTAGGTGATGCTAATGTGCATCTGAGGTCTAGAACCACTGCTCTAGCTCTTAGATTGAATTGACTTTCTTGGTGCTGCTTAGCTTCCTTTCCTGATGGGCATTAGTCGTCAGCTAAGCAAGGATATGGGAGAAAAGCTATTTCCTTTTAGCACAGTTTTTTAATGATATTAGGGGAAGGGAAGTCTATGATCTGGAATCATTATAATCACGTGTATTCAATCTGGACCTTCCAAGGAAATCAATCCACCTGTAAGGGGTCCAGCATAGGGCCACATGGCATAATGAATTTTGTCTTACAGTGGGAATACCTTATAGTAAGACTGTACTGTTTCAAATCATGCCAAAGAAGATGGTTATTCCAGGATAGAGTTACAGATAAATATAAAAATATCTCTATGCAATTATATACTGCTTATCATATTCCTAGCCAGAAAACCATTAGGTTATGAAATACTGAATATTTGCTTCAAAGTATAGAATTTAATCACTATAGAAAATATTTGGTCAGCCAAAACCTACATGCCTTCTTTAGTCATGGAAATAATCAGAGTGTGAACTGATAAATATCTTAACTAGGAATAAATTGAAGAAAGGCAGATATGTTGATCTAACATTTCTTTTGCATTCCTGTAAGTTGACTTGCTAAATGCTTTTAAAATAAATGTAAAATAATTTTATAACAATTTCAATAAACCCATACTAATATGCATGCCTGATTTTTCACAATTTAAAAAAGTAATTCAATGGAGGGAATAGAGCCTTTTCAATAAATGGTGCTAGAACATTTGGACATCCATAGGCAAAAAAGTTAACCTTGACCTAAGTCTCACACCTTAAAAAAAAATTAACTCAAAACGGATCATGGGCTTAAACATAAAACATAAAAAAATATATATATATGTATTTTTAAATAAGAGATGGGGCACCTGGGTAGCTAAGTTCGTTGAGTGTCCAACTTCTTATTTTGAATCAGTTCATGATCCCAGGGTTGTGGGATCGAGCCCTACATCAGGCTCTGTGCTGAGCGTGGAGTCCAATTGGGATTCTCTCTCTCCCTCTGCCCCTCTACCCCACTTGTGCTCTCTCTCTCTCTCAAAATAAAAGTAAACATAAAAAATAAGATACAATCTTAGGATACAGAGCTAGGCAAAGAGTTCTCAGCCTTGATACAAAAAGAATAAGAGGAAAATGGATAGATTGTAGTTCATCAAAATTTAAAACTTCTGCTCTGCATAAGACCCAGTTATAAGAATGAAAAGACAAGCTACAGACTGGGAGAAAAATATTTGCAAACCACAAATCCAATAAAGACTAGTATCTAGGTACATAAGACATTCTCAAAATTCAGCAGTAAAAAAACAAAAACAAAAACAAACAAACAAATAAACTCCAAGCAATCCAATTAGAAAATGTCCAAAAGATTTGAACACATTTGACTCAACAATGAAAAGAAACTACTGATATATACAATAACCTGGATGAATCTCCAGAGAATAGTGCTGAAAGAAAACCACCAATCCCCAAAAGTTACATACTGTATGATTCCATTTATATAACATATTTAAAATAACAAAATTATAGAAAGGGAGGAGAGTTTAGTGGCAGTCAAGGGTTAAGGAAGCCTTGGGGAGGAGGGAGAGTGTAAGGCTAAGACAACAAGACAGATCCTTGGATGAGAATGCTCTGTACCTTGAGTGTATCAATGTCAATATCCTGACTGTGATATGTACCATAGTTTTGCAAGATGTTACCATGAGGGAAACTGGGTGAAGGGCATGTGGGATCTCTCTGCATTATTTCTTACAACTACATGGGAATTTAACTGCGGGGGTGGGGGTGGGGAAGTTTTAATTAAAAAAATATATATATTTAATTAAAATATATATATATATATATCTGTATTCTCAGATGGGCTAAAATTAAGATCCTAGATATCTGTTTTTTATTCAATTTCCAGTCTCCTCAACTTTCCAGCATGCTTGAAATAACCTTTAAAATGAAAACTAAACCAAATCAGATGTCAACAGTGTTAAGAGGTTGGTATTTTGTTTTGCTTCTAGGCTTTTTAACTCTGAAACAATCAGACTTGGTAAAATAGGGACACAATAGATTTCCTGACTCTGCCCTTCGTGTCAATACACCCTTTTAACTCCTTGGTTTCATTTTGCCAGTAAAGAAGGAGTGGATCCACCTGTAATCATCTTGGCCAACATCATTTCCAAGTTCCCCTGCTTTTCAAGGGCCTCAGAGGAACCAGATCAAACAAGAAATGTAGCAAGAGGAGCAGTCACAGTGAAATCAGCTAAGAGGAACATCTTTCACTTAAGAAGAGTTTCTGCAAAGGTCGCTGCCTTTTCTGCTTCCCTCATCACTAATGTTTAGCAAAACACAAATTGGAAGCTAGCAATATCACGTCAGATACCAGAAAAGAAAGATAAAAGAAATCAGATAAAGAATGGGAGGGGACACTAAGGTGTTTTAAAATGTTAATTTCCCAGAGTGGGGACACCTGGGTGGCTTAGTCGGTTAAGCATCGGACTTTGGCTCAGGTCATGATCTCGCAGTTCAGGAGTTTGAGCCCCATGTCAGGTTCTGTGCTGACAGCTCAAAGCTGGAGCCTGCTTTGGATTCTCTGTCTCCCTCTCTCTCTGCCCTTCCCCTGCTCACGCTCTGTTTCTCTCTCAAAACATAAATAAACATTAAATGTTTTTTTAAAACCGTTAATTTCGCAGAGTAAATTTAACTTCAACAAAATTGAGCATGGTTTATATTTTCTGGACTAAAAAAAAAAATTCATGTCCTCTTTGGCCTTTTTAAAATTTATTTATGTGTATTTATTTTAAGAGACAGAAAGTGCAATGGGGGAGGGGCAGAGAGGGAGAGGGAGAGAGAGCATTCCAAGCAGGTTCCTCATGTCAGCATGAAGCCCAGTGTGGGGCTGTGAGATCATGACCTGAGCCGAAGTTGGACCCTTAACCGGCTAAGCCACCCAGGTGCCCCATGGCCCATTTTAATAACAAATGTCAAATATTTGCTTATCTATAAATATTTGCAACATCCAAGTCAATGTAGCAAGGCATTCTCCAAGATTAACAAATTGATAATCATTTATAATCATATTTTTAAAAAAGCTTTGAAAATGATAAACCTCTCAGCTAGCACCTATTGGCCACCAGTATTAGAAGCTGACTTTTAAGGGGGCACCTGGCTGGCTCAGTCGGAAGAGCATGCGAGTCTTGATCTCAGGGGCCTGAGTTCAAGCCCCACAGTGGGTGTGGAAATTACTCAAATAAATAACAACTTAAAAAAATGAAAGGATTAAGAAGCTGACTTTTGAGCCGAGTAAGACATAGACAGTGGTGGCAGAACGAGACTTAACCTCAAAAATGTCCACATGCGATGAGCTTTTCATTTTCCACATTTCATTGTATTCAGATAAAATGGTTTCTAGACACTGTGGAGATATGCAGAGGAAAAAATCCATCTCGGCCTCTCCTCAAAATAACAGCGTGCCTAATTTTGGTGGCTGAGAAAAGGGGTAAGAAGATTTTTTAGAGATCTGAACTGTTTAAAATAGGTATTTTTTGCCAGTCTGTGAAGGACACTGAGCTTTCTCCATTCCTGAAAAGAAATGGCTCAGGGCACCAATACACTGTCTCTGGCTCCAGGGTTTCTCTGACGTCCATGAGCCGGGCTTGGTGGGAAGAAACTAGCAATGGAGTGGAAGAATGATTGCATTTATTATTGAATAATTTTCCCTTCACCGACACAATTTCTCTTTTTTTTTTTAATTTTTTTTTTTAACGTTTATTTATTTTTGAGACAGAGAGAGACAGAGCATGAACGGGGAAGGGGCAGAGAGAGAGGGAGACACAGAATCGGAAGCAGGCTCCAGGCTCTGAGCCATCAGCCCAGAGCCCGACGCGGGGCTCGAACTCACAGAGCGTGAGATCGTGACCTGAGCCGAAGTCGGACGCTCAACCGACTGAGCCACCCAGGCACCCCTCACCGACACAATTTCTATGAGCACAAGTGGCAAATGCAACTTCCTTTCAGGGCATCATCTTCATCCCCAAACTCAAAACTGCATAGATAATTACATGGGAATCTCTTCTCTCCCACCCAAGCCACAGGTGGGATTCAGGAAAGTGTCTGGAGCCAGTAAAACATGTTGGCCTTGGCCTTCGTTTGAGTTTTTCTTTCCTAAAGCTGCCCACCTCCAGTCTGTCTCCTGTCACTGCCTCTTTATATATATAGTGCTCTGGTTCAAACATTTGCTGTGGAAACTGCTGCTCCGATTTGAAGTCCCTTATCCCCACCCATCCTTCCCATCCTACCCCACCCACCCACTTCTGGCTCCCCCTGTCTTATATTACCAGCCTTCCGCATGCCCAGCCCAGGGAATCCCAGCATAGAGGACAGGTTCTGCAGGGGACACTCCCCTAGGGCTTCCTTGCTCTTCGGGCACCTCATAGACTCTGGAGATTAGGCCATAAAAGACCTTGGCTTCCATCTTGGATGTACACGGAGAAAAGCAGGCCGCCATCTTGTAAGCCGACCGGTGCAGAGGTGTGTGTTTTGAGGGACTGAAGCCTTCTGCCAAGAGCCAGCTAGGAACTGGAGCCTCCCACCCACCATGAGAGTAGGCTGAGAAGTGGATTCTTGAGCTCCAGATGAGTCTACGGATGACGCCAACCCTGCTGACAGCTTTGAAGGCAACCTTACCAGAGACCCTGAGCCAGAACCCCTCAGCGGAGCCATTTCCGGATTCCCGATCTTCAGAAATTGTGTGAAATAATAAATGTCTGTTGTTTTAAGGTATTTAAAAAGCCCCCGTGTTTGTGTTTCAAGGACAAAGAAACTACCTTGGAATTTGCAAGCCCAAGAATGTTCAGGTATTTATAAAAGAAGGTGGTAGATTCTTACAGCCAGGGGTCTTTAGGCCTGAGTCGAGGCCTTGGTATTTGTCATGTCAGTTTAGTGACCGCTGTGCTCTGCAAGGCTGCTGCACTGTTTTGTTTCTGACAAGATCTGGATGGAGCTCTCAGAGGCAGATGTATGACGAGGAAATGAGCTCACTGCGTGGCAGGCAGAGCAGCAGGGCGGTTTCACAACAAAAATGTGGCTGCAGAGAGGACCTGACGGCAAGAGGCAGGATCAACTGTGATAATTCCATGTGCAAATAAAAACTCAGAAGGTGCCCAATTCAAACCAATTTAAAGGGGGCTGTAGGTACAATGGCCTTTTCCTGACACTCAGGAGCTGTGTGAGAGGCTCCGGAATTTAGAAGACTTAGAAGACGAAGCTAAAACAATACCTATTTTCAGACCTAAGAGTGGAGATGCAAATATATGTAAATTGAAATACTGAATTTTAATGCGGAAGTGTCTTAGGATCTGGAGGAGTTTCCCCGGAGGTGCCTGAGGCATTTGGAACAGCAACCAAGGAAAGTAAAAGGTGGAAGGGGTGTTGTCACCAGGGGCCCCCCAGCAGAAGTCTATTCCGTGCGAATGGAACTGCCCAGCACGAGAGATGCGGTAACAAAAATCAATATTTGCAAAAGACACGATAGGTTGGCTTGAAGATGAGATGAGCAGATCTGTCATATCCATATGGAAATTTCCAAACTTCTAATAATTTGAGGAGCCAAAGTTTTAGAACCTCAGGGGTCCCATCTTTTCACTGGAAGAAGTGCTTTACGACCTATCTGGCTTTTAAATGTGAGATTTCAATCATATTTCAGCTCTAATTTAACCAAACGAAGACTCAAGAATAAGACCATTTTGGGCACTACGAACTTTAATAAAAGGTGGCGCTCTCTTTTTATTGTCAGAACAAAATGAAATAGGAGATCTCTTATGTTTTTTTTTTTTTTCAAATTTAAATCTGAATTAAGTAACATATAGTGTGCTGATGATTTCAGGAGCAGAATTTAGTGATTCATCACTTACATATAACACCCAGTGCTCCTCTCAAGAAGTGTCCTCCTTAATACCCATCACCCATTTAGCCCATCCCCCACCCAACACCCCTCCAGCAACCCTCAGTTTGTTCTCTGTATTTAAGAGTCTCTTATGGTCATGATCTTGCGGTTTGTGAGTTCGAGCCCCACGTCGGGCTCTGTGCTGACAGCTCAGAGCCTGGGGCCTGCTTCAGATCCTGTGTCTCCCTCTCTCTCTGCCCCTCCCCTACTCACGCTCTGTCTCTCTCTGTCTCTCAACAGCAAATAAATGTTTAAAAAAAAAAAAAAAGAGTCTCTTATGGTTTGGGAGATCTCGTATTAAACTGTTATTATTTTAAAATTATAAAAGGCAAAGGACAGGCCTTGTGTTTTTGTCTCATGTTTCAATATTGGGCCCTCTGCGGTAGATGGCGATGAAGAGGCCATTGTCCCTGTGTCCTCTGTGAACTGCAGGTGGATGACACTGGTCACCCATCCACTACAGGAGGCTCGTGGCTCTGTGTGTGTGTTCAGGTAGCATCTCTCCACGCGGGGACTGTTAATACACTCCCAAAGAATCTGTCAACTCCTTTGTCTTTATTCCAGGATCCTGGCATGAGGAGATGCCAGAGGCCTCTATTTGAACACCGGGCTAATGTCCCTCCATGGGCTCCACAGATAGTACCCCACCCCAACGTGAGGCTTGAACTCAAGACCCTGAGATCAAGAGTTGCATGCTCTATTGGCAGAGACAGCCAGGTGCCTGTAAATCTATTTTAGATCTAAAAATAAACAACCAGAAGGGCACCTGGGTGGCTCTGTCTGTTGAGCATCCGACCGGTTCAGGTCATGATCTCAAGGTCCATGGGTTCAAGTCCCGCATCAGGCTCTGTGCTGACAGCTCAGAGCCTGGAGCCTGCTTCGGATTCTGTGTCTCTCTCGCTCCCTGCCCCTCGTGTGCTCACACACTCTCTCTCTCTGTCTCTCAAAAATAAACACTAAAGGGGCGCCTGGGTGGCTCGGTCGGTTAAGCGTCCGACTTCAGCCAGGTCACGATCTTACGGTCCGTGAGTTCGAGCCCTGCGTCAGGCTCTGGGCAGATGGCTCAGAGCCTGGAGCCTGCTTCCGATTCTGTGTCTCCCTCTCTCTCTGCCCCTCCCCCGTTCATGCTCTGTCTCTCTCTGTCTCAAACATAAATAAAAAACGTTAAAAAAATAAATAAATAAACACTAAAAACACAAAATAAGAAATAACCAGAATAGCAGAATAATCTGCCTCCGTCCAGCCAGTTTGGTGTCATTGTACTGGCGACCTCCGCTGGCATCGTGGACCATGAAGCCAGATGCAAACACACAGGAGGGAAAATGCTGGGATTCTTTCTCTAGGGATGGAATACATGCGTGCAAATAAAATGCCTCACTGGAAAAGAAATAAATACATAAAAGTAAGAATAAACAACCGGAGCTCAGTGCCCTTAGTGACGCCTTTCTTTCACAATCAAGTTTGTCGGGAGAATAGTCTTCACAGCGCGCCGATCTTCACCTTGCCCTCCATCATCCCTCAACACGCTACCATCTGGCATCTGTCACCCCCACTCTGGCAAGTTGCTATCTGCTCATCCTGGTCACCACCAGCAGAGAGCACATGTCGGCCTCCATCTTTGTGCCCATCTACACTTTGGCACTGGGGACCATGCCCCTCGGAAAATCTCTTCTGAGGCTCCTCAACTTTAACTCTTTCTCCGGCCACTGCCCCTTCTATCCATCCATTTTTCACTGCTGTAGACCCTTATCATTTAGGTCATTCCTCCTTCCTTCCTTCCTTCCTTCCCTCCTTGCTCCCTCCCTTCCTTCCTCCCTCCCTCCCTTCCTTCTTTCCTTTCTGTTTTGAGAGAGAAAGACAGAGCTCAAACAGAGGAAGGACAGAGAAAGAGGGAGACACAGAATCGGAAGCAGGCTCCAGGCTCTGAGCTGTCAGCACAGGGCCCGATGCGGGGCTCGAATTCACGGACCTCGAGATCATGACCTGAGCTGAAGTTGGACACTCAACCGACTGAGCCACCCAGGTGCCCTTGGGTCCTTCTTATTCTTCCTTGGTTAATTATCCTGATATCTTCAGCACAGATATACACAGTAGGACATGTGTATGCTTGTGCAAGTTAACTTTAATCTACTTTCTAGGAGTGTTTCATTGGCCTTAAAGAGACCCTGATTATAATATTATTCAGTCCTGTAAAAGAATGAAATTCATAATACATGCTACATGAAACTTGAAGACATTATGCTGGGTGAAGTAAGCCAGACATAAAAAGACAGACTTAAATGAGGTACCTCAAATAGTCACATTCATTGAGACAGGAAGTAGAATTGTGGTTGCCACAGGCTAGGGGAAGAAGGGATGGGGAGTTAGAGTTTCATGGGGACAGAGTTTCAGTTTGGGAAGGTGAAAAAAATTCTGAAAATAGCTAGTGCTGTTGGTTGCACAACATTGTGAAGTTCTTAATGGTTTGCAATAGTTTTAAAATGGTTGAAATGTGTGTCCAGGTAGCATTTCTCCATGTGGGGACTGTTAATATGTAGTGTTTGTATATTCTGCACTAATTTCTTTTTGAGAGAGAGAGAGAACCAAAACCGAAAGCAGGCCCCATGCCCAGTGCAGAGCCGAAAGCAGGGCTCGATCTTACGATTGTGAGATCATGACCTGAGCTGCAATCAAGAGACAGACACTTAACAGACTGAGCCGACCAGGCGCCACAGCCGTAATTTATTAAAGTGAAAAAAAACAAAGACCCTAATCAGAAGGTCATCCTCAGAAGGCACTTCAAATATCTCATTTAATGTGCCCAGAAGATTTATTGATCAGAATAAGAGATATTAAAGATAATTTTTAACTGGTAAACAAGGTGAACAAGACAGGCGGCCAATAAAAGGGGCTGTTCACGGGCTTTGCCTGGATGAGTGGGTGTGAGAACTGGGTGACTCTATAGTCTAACACTTTCAGAGAGGCTCCTTAGGTCAAAAATTCTACAAGTCTCAAAATCTGTTGTTGCCTCACTAACGGCTGCCCTCCTGCCCTCCCGCAGAACATTGTGGATTGGTTCCTTCCTGAGGGGTGTCTGGGTCCCCTCGGGGCACGTCATAGGACTACTTTCCTACTTGCTTGCTCCTAAATGTTTGTGCCTCTTCTAGAACTCTGGTGAAGCTGCTTTCATTCAATATACAACCTGAAATGAACTTGGGGTGGGGGAGACCAATAGCCCTTGGCTGCCTCCAGTCCTTGGAAGCGCTGAACTTCTCAGTAATCTTCCTAAGATGCAATCTGGGCATGTCATTTTCTCACTCCAGATTCTTCAGGGGCCCCCTTCACTGACACCTCTCCCCATTCACTTGCAGAGTCAGCTCTCAATGTCTAATGTGGCACACAGACGTTCCCAGATGTGACCCGGCCTTCTTTTGCCTTCTCTTCCCCACCCTTGCTCTCCACCCCATCTTGCCAAACTCTGACCCCAGCATACCAACCCTTGAACCTGCCCTTGTCTTTCCCACCTTCATACTTCTGCACATGTGCCTTTTATTCTGCCCCCAAAGTTCTTCCTCCCCGTACACTCTGGCCTTTGCTTCAGGGAACAGGGAACTGGCCTTTGCTTCAGGGAACAGGCCTAGAATGATGCATCTGTGTCTGGAATTTGACCTTTTTTTTTTTTTAATGATTTTTTTTAAGTTTATTTATTTATTTTGAGAGGGAGAATGATGTGGGGCGGGGCAGAGAGAGGGAAAGAGAGAGAATCCCAGGCCAGGCTCTGCACCGTCGGCAGAGAACCCGATGCGGGGTTGAACTCCCCAACTGCAAGATCGTGGCCTGAGCTGAAAAGGAGTCAGAGGCTCAACCGACTGAGTCACGCACGGGTCGCTGGAATTTGATCTTTTTTCACGATATTTTCAGCAGCTATGAAATCACTGCCTTTGCATAGAGAGGAGGATGAAGTAGACACAACAGGGAGAAACAGAGACTGCTCAGCCTTGGAGAGAAAGAGAGACCGAGGGGACAGGACTTTCTTCTTTAACTGGTCGAGTCCTGGCTCCCTTTGTTTCTGAGAAGCAACGCAGCAGTCTGTCCTTGGGATCTGGGAGTGAGTTTGCAATCTCCTTTGCAGCTAGTTGAGTCTTGAGCAGGCTACCCAGTCTGTAGAATGAACTCCTGGGGGAGGGGGTGATGGTGAGTACTCTGTGGCCTCCCAGGGGGGCTGCCTGGTCTCTGCTTTGGGAAGAACTGAGTTAGGAATCTGACGTTTTAAAGTAAAATTAGGTAATTTGACTTTAAGTTTTGTTCAATTGATCAAGAAAGGATATATATATTTAATGTTTATTCATTTATTTTGGGAGAGAGAGAAAGCAAGCAAGGGAGGGGCAGAGAGAGAGAGAGAGAGAGAGAGAGAGAGAGAGAGACTGAGAATCCCAAGCAGGCTCCACACCGTCAGCTCAGAGCCCAGGGTGGGGCTCAAACTCGCAAACTGTGAGATCATGACTTGAGCCGAAATCAAGAGTCAGTTAACCGACTGAGCCACCCAGGGGCCCCAAGAAAGGATTGCAAAAGCTGAAATAAATTGTTAACAATTTCTTCAAGAGGTGCACATGTAACCTCAAAAGGAAAGTCACCTAAAACAAGAACCGAAACTAGGGATTTTTGGCCGGGGACATGTTAACCTGGAACGGCGCACAAAAAGTCACATTCATATGACATCTCCTTAGGCAAGTTCTGGAAGAGCGTTTTCTTCTAGATTCTTCATTTGCTGCTGCCCCGACTTGCTTTTCTTAGGACTTTGGCTAACATTGGAAATGTGAGTAAGCTACACTTCGGGTTTGTAATTCAATAACAGCAGAAAGATCCAGAATAGAATCTCGAAGAAGCCAATGCTGATATTCTTATAGGGCTTGTGTTTGTAGCCGATTTCCAATGAGAAACCAAGGACGTTGGCTATGAAGCTGCACATGAAAAAAAAAAAAAAACCACAACAAAAAACCTGCACATGGGAACAAGAGGTGTCTTATCTGATGAGTATCTCCCAACTGTGCTGAGGCGGCACATCCTTACCTGATCTTCTGGAAACACTACCTGTGGCCTGCCAGCTGATTTGCCAACGATACAGAGAGGCACAGAGAGCGCAGAGCGTCGGCTCCCGTCTCTGGAGAGCCTGTGATCAGTTTGCAAGACTAGCTGGGCTCCTTGGGAAAGGAGGGTGGGGTGGGCGCCAGGCCGGGAAAAGCTCTTCGGGAACAAGGACAGGATGCAGGGGATGGGCAAAAAAAAAATTAAATAAACCTGAACTCAGTCTCAATTACAGTGGAGCGTCAGCCACCAGGAAGCAGCTTCAAACAGAAAGCAACTACCTCATGCGCCTGAAGGCCTGAAGGCTTCTCTGACGGAGCCCCCGCGGTGCAGCTATACTTAGCCCCGGTTTTCCCCAGCCCAATCTGTAGTAGAAGTTAAAGGATTCTTCATCCTATAGTAAAGGACCGTGCCTTCCCCCTTTATTTCTGATTTCTACCTTTTGCTCTGCAGTCTGTTAGTGTATGCTGCGGATGTAATGAAATGTGGCTAATTCAGCTTTGCTAAGTTTGCAAGCGTTGCAATTAACGTGAAGACCTACCGGAGGTGAAGT
Organism: Lynx rufus; assembly: GCF_022079265.1. Classification (NCBI taxonomy): domain Eukaryota; kingdom Metazoa; phylum Chordata; class Mammalia; order Carnivora; family Felidae; genus Lynx; species Lynx rufus. Next base: position 9,854,018 of record NW_025814878.1, read on the forward strand.
AGAGGTCAGAGTGGGGTTTTTTTGTTGTTGTTGTTGCTTTTGTTTCAGGAAGTCCTAACTCCTTTTCTTATCCATTCTCCTGGTTAGCTGTAAGGGAGTTTTGTTTTGTTTTTGTTTTGCAAGCCTCTCGAATTCAAACCGGATAAAGCTTTACTTCTTTCAAGTGCATGCCATCACCGGGACTCACGGTGTCGGTGTCGTTTCAATGACTATAAATAAATCCTTCCTTTAAATTAGTATAATTTCGAAACCAGAATGTTCTGAAACCGACAGGAATGTTTATCCTCAGGTAGATTAACTATAGCTCTAACAACTTTGTTCGTGCTTTGATTTGCGGAAGGAATTGTCTCTCCATCGGTAACACCGGGGCTGGGCGTTGTCGTCATGAAACGGGTGATGTGACTTCGTGAGATTTTCCACGGCCCTCCCTCTCGGGTTTGGATAAAGTCTCGCTGGGACTGGTGGGGGTGGGGGGCAAAGAGAGGAACTGTAAGTATGAGAGAGGGGAGCCGCAGGCCCCGGGGGTCAGTATGCAGTGGTGTAGACCTTGCGGGCAGAGAGATAAGGAGGGTCACACCGTGGCCAAGAGCTTGGGTCCGGCAAACCCAGCTCTCCCACCACGTGACCTTGGAGGAATTGCTACATGCCTCCTGGTCTTTGTTTTCTGTTTTCTCACGTGGGAAGTGGGGATATAAAACCCAATGCACACAGCACTGTTAACAGGATTCCACGGGATAAAAGACGCATGGGGCAATGCCCAAGAGATCAACATTAGCTGCTGGTATTGTGGCAACACTGGCTCCCGAGCTTGCTCCCTCTGGAAGGCTGGGTGAGGCTGCAAGCTGGGCTCCTCATCTGGAAGAGGGGTTTAATACCTATTCCACAGGATCGGCGTAGGAAGCAAGGGACCGCAGGTCATACCTGGGTAGTGCTGGAAACACAGCGGGTGGCCACAGCCCATCTCACTGCCGCCTTCCTACCTCTTTGCGAATTCAGAATGAGATGGAAGTCAGCCGGCCGCCTGTTTAGACTGATTCCACACAGGGAGCCATTGTATTTGGAACCCCATAGAGGGACTGACCGCAGGATCATTTAGAACACCATTTTGTACTCTTCTTTTAAGGTGTTTTTGGTCATGTCTGTGAGGTTAGAACATCGTGGATTCATTTACCCCTCCAACTGCAACAGCCTTACTCCCAGGCCCTGTGTTAAACTCCGGGAAGTATAGGGGCAGCCAGCTGGCTCAGTCGGGAGAGGGTGCAACTCTTGATCTCGGGGTTGTGAGTTCGAGCCCCAAGTGAGGTGTAGAGATTACTAAAATAAATAAACAAACAAACAAACAAACTTTAAAAAATAAACACTGAGGAGCGCCTGGGTGGCTCAGTTGGTTGAGTGCCGGACCTCAGCTCAGGTCATGTTCTCACCGTTAGTGGGTTTAATCCCCGCGTCGGGCTCTGTGCTGACAGCTCAGAGCCTGGAGCCTGCTTCAGATTCTGTGTCTCCCTCTCTCTCTGCCTCTGCCCTGCTCTCTCTCTCTGTCTCAAAAATAAATAAATATTAAAAACAATAAAACATAAAAAGATCATGACCCGAGCCAAAGTCTGATGCTTAACCAACTGAGCCACCCAGGCGTCCCTGTATTTATTTTTAATTTTTAAATTATTATCTCCCAAATTGACCTTTTTGGGTATGTGTAGTGCTATGAATTTCAACACATGTACAGTTCTGTGTAGCTGTCAGGATACGGGACAGTTCTGTCACACCCCTCAGAAATTCATTCTCTGCCCCTTCGTGGTGGCACCTTTCCCCCACGCAAGCCGGTGGTGACTCCTGGTCTGTTCTCCATCACTGCAGGTTTGTGGGGTTTTTTGAGAATGTCATATAAATGGAATCATAAGTTACGTACGCTTTTGAGACTGGCTTCTCTTACTGAGCCCAATTGCTGTGAGATTTCTCCAAGTGTTGTTTGTATCCGTACTTTTTCCTGTTTGTTACCGGGTCATCGTATGGGCATACCACAATTTCTTTGCCCACCCCACTGAAGGACATTTTATTGAAGGGCTTTTTTTAGCTGCCAGAAGGAGAAATGGGAAGGGAGCTGACCGGGGAGGAGACCAGTTGGATATCTACTTCAGGAAACCTAAGACAGGGGTCATGAGGCCAGAGTCAAAGGAGACAGGTAGGGAAATTTCCAGGAGGGAGAAATGGACAAGATATGCATGCTTAGTTAGATATGAGCTGGAGGGAGAAAGAAGTCTGGGATGAAGCCCCAGTTTCTGGTTTGGAAAACAAATGGGACTACAAAATAGAGAATTCAGGAAAGAGAGCATGACCTCACTGTGGAAGGCCTTCGCGGAAGGATGACAGTCTGTGAGGCACCTGGCACTTAGCAGAGGCTCAAGAGAGGACCAGTGCCTGGGAACCCAGGTGTCCCACGCTCGGGGCGGATGCCACAAGCGCAAAGATGAAAGACACAGTCGAAGGCTCTGAAGAGTCAGGCGTGTAAGCGGGTCATTTTAACATCACCAGAAATGCCAAACTGAAGTGGAGGCATGGCATTTCCAGAGTTTGCAGGAAGGACCCTGAACTCAGCCTGCCAGCCAGAGATGGCTTCCTGGAGGAGGACGTACTTTGATGTCAGATCTTTCCTTCATGGAAAACACTGTCCTCCAGGTGGAACCACTTACAATGTGAATATTACCCAGGAGGATAAACAGGTTTGCTCTTTGGCATCAGTAGATGCTAGTCTGCATTAGATAACCAGTTCATCTAAAGCTACGAATGAGGCTGGAAAAGGCTGAGGGGAGGACAGCGTGAAAAGCCACTCTGTGGGAGTAGGCGTTGCTGAGTTATCTAACTCGGGAAAGCTGACTCAGCAACGAGACTCATCTGAGAGCTTTTAAAAATGTTTTTAATGTTTATTATTTATTTTTGAGAGAGAGAGATTGGGAGACAGAGTGCAAGTGGGGGAGGGACAGAGAGAGAGAGGGAGATACAGAATCCAAAGCAGGCTCCAGACCCTGAGCTGTCGGCACAGAGCCGGACCTCGAACCCACGAACGGTGAGATCACGACGTGAGCCGCTTAACCGACTGAACGGTTAAAAAGCTTTTTTTTTTTTTTTAATTTTTTTTTTCAACGTTTATTTATTTTTGGGACAGAGAGAGACAGAGCATGAACGGGGGAGGGGCAGAGAGAGAGGGAGACACAGAATCGGAAACAGGCTCCAGGCTCTGAGCCATCAGCCCAGAGCCCGACGCGGGGCTTGAACTCATGGACCGCGAGATCGTGACCTGGCTGAAGTCGGACGCTTAACCGACTGCGCCACCCAGGCGCCCCTAAAAAGCTTTTTAAAAAATTCAGGTAACTGAGCCTTACCGCAGACCTAAAACCACAGAGTCTCTGGGTGTGACCAATGAAAACAAAACAGAAAAGAACTCCTGGATGATTCTAATGTGAAGTCAGGTAAGACCCTAGAGTATCCAGATGGCTCGGCAATAGAGCCCAGGAACACTGAAAGAGACTTACCTTGATTTTTGCCACAGACGCAGTGTAAATCGTCATCCTCAGAAATGCCAGCCATTGGTCGTAGGGAAATCAAGTCCAGTCATAGGAATGGCTCAGTTCAGCTCATCCTTATTCTGGAAAAACCAACTCCAAGCACAAGCCACACTCACTAGATGTTAGTTTATAGTCAAATAACCCTACCATGTCCAATAAAAAACATAAATGCATGAGGCTGTTAAAACACCGATAACAGCTATACTTTTTTTGAGTTCTTACTGTGTCCCAATTTTGCATATACTCAACATTTTTTTCGTCTTTCTAACAACGCAGAGAGGTCATTGTGAAATAAGCCCATTGTTCCTTGTTCAAGGTTGTACATCTCCCAGGGGCTGACCAGTCAGATTTCAAATTTCATTCTTTCCATTATATCAAATAAACAACCTTGAAAGATCTGTAATGAGGACACGAGTGACCGTTCAGCAAAAGGCCAAGGGAACCCGCAAGAAAAAGCAACATGACAATGAAGTGTGTAACAAATCGGGCAAGGGAGATAATGAAAAATAAACAAAAGAAGGAAGAGCAGACGAATAGAATTTAGGGCAAAGCATCTATTAGCAAAAGACACTGAGGGACTCTTTTGTGAAAAATAATGAAATGGGCCCAGCATTTCCTGACCCGTGTTTTATGTGTGTTCAAGGCTGGTGTTTATAGTTATTCCTGAACAGTCTTGACCCTACCCTACTTCCCGAGTTGGTGTTTGTTTTTACCTCAGAAAAACGGGTTTAAGGACCGTTTTGGTCGCATCCAGCTGTCCTACTTGTCCATCACATCCAGGCTTTGTTGCTCTCACAGCCTCTCTGCCTGCGTGTGCAGCTTCGACTCTGTCTCGAATTGTTCTAGAGTCTGAGGGCTGACAGCTGAATCCGAGTCCCAGAGACACAGACCTTGACCTTAACAGCACACTGACCTAAAAAATACACCAATTAATACACATAGGAAGAGAGGGACAAAAGTGAAGCACAAAAGAGAACAAAGGAACCGCAAAGGGGGAGTGGACGGACCGAGCTGAGCAGGCTGACCAGAGAAATCTGGATTCATGGTAACTTTGATACAGGCTGGGAAATGTCATGGTAACAAAAGTTCACAGCCACTGCCTCGTCTTCCTCCTCTTCCTTCTTTCCTCCTCCTTCCCCCCCCACCTCTTCCTCCTCTTCCTCCCCCTCCTCTGCTTCCTCCTCCTCCTCCTTCTCTTCTTTTTCTTTTTCTTCTTCTCCTTCTCCTTCTTCTTTCCTCAACTAGGGCCAAAATAATCTGGAATTTATTTAGATACGAGAACTTTCAGGGGCGCCTGGGTGGCTCAGTCGGCTGAGCGTCCGACTTCGGCTCAGGTCAGGATCTCGCAGTTTGTGAGTTCGAGCCCCGCGTCGGGCTCTGTGCTGACAGCTGGGAGCCTGGAGCCTGCTTCGGATTCTGTGTCTCCCTCTCTCTCTGCCCCTCCCCCACTCACACTCTGTCTCTCTCTCCTTCAAAAATAAGTAAACATTTAAAAAAATTAGATACAAGAACTTTCATGGAGTAAAGTGTATTTAATAAAGGAAAGGATTATAAACAAGGCTATACAAGTCTCCCTTCCTGGATAATGTTGAGACATAATTATTATTCTCAAGCACCAACTATATGCATGGGAGTATACTGGGCACTTCAAATAAATTCCTTACTTCATTTAATTTTTTTTTGAAACTTCCTTTTTAAAAAAAACCAAAACCAAAACATTTATTTTGAGAAAGAGAGTGAGCATGCATGAGCAGGGGAGAGGCAGAGAGAGAGAGAATCCCAAGCAAGATCCCCAGTCAGTGCAGAGTCCGATGTGGGGCTTGATCCCATGAACCGTAAGATCATGACCTGAGCTGAAACCAAGAGTTGTACGCTTAACTGACTGAGCCACTCAGACACTCTAGATCTTTTTAGAAACTTCCAAGGTGAATATTATTACCCACATTTTACAGGAAAGTAAACAGAGGCTTGGTGGTGTTTCCAGGGAGACAAGTAGTGAATGGGATGGCTGGGTTTAGACAGAGTTATCTTTGACCCTAAAATAGTCTTGCTTACCATAACAGCAGGAGACCTGTGGTCTTGAATTGGTTCACACTATGGGATGACCAAATCAGCAAATGGGGGCCCAACCCTGCCTTACCTTAGGGACAAGAGGGAGGAAAAGAGACAGGAGGAAAGAGAGGGACTGAGAGTGATCTCACAGGGAGCAATTCTCCAGGTCCTTCCCCCAGCACGAAGCTAAGGGAAACCTTCACCTTTTTCCTTCAAGATGAATCCTTTCAGATTTGAACAAGTGATGTTAGCACTGCACAGTTGTGCTTTACGAGTACTGTCTGGGGCACTGTTTTCTGCATTTGCATCCTTTCTGAGAGAGAAAATAGTGAAGCTCAGAGAAAGAGGCCAGGGGCCTTGTTTTAGGCCCTGAGGAAAGCAGAGAGCAGGGGGAACAAAGCCCCCACCCAGTTTCCAAATGCAAGAGAAAACAGTATCAGCCCAAACAGCAAATGAGTATTCTTTCCTCCATAAAGATTGTGAGAAAACTGGCCTATGTTCTAGTGTCTCCTTTTAATTCCCTAGGGTAATTCTTTTTTTTTTTTTTTAATGTTTATTTAGTTTTGAGAGAGAGAGAGAGCGAGAGAGAGCAGGGGAGGGGCAGAGAGAGAAGGAGACACAGAATCTGAAGCAGGCTCCAGGCTCTGAGCCGTCAGCACAGAGCCCTACACAGGCCTCGAGACCACAAACCGCGAGATCATGACCTGAGCCCAAATCACGGGTCAGATGCTCAACTGACTGAGCCACCCAGGCGCCCCTCAATTCCCTAGGGTAATTCTAAAGGGTGTCTTTTAAGAAATTCTTGAATCCACATGGAGAACTAAAGGACACGGGTAAGTATAAAATACAGTATAACTTTATTTTTTGTGTGTAACACTTTTTTTCCCTCCTGTCTGATTTAAAGGAGAACTGTAAACAGCAATAATTAGAAACCTCTGTTGATGGGTACACAATGTATACAAATATAAGTTTTAGGGGGGTATATACACAGGTTTTATTTCCCTTAATATGGAAACAAACTACAACAAAATGACAATGAAAATAATGCACTTATAATCCTTGAATGCCTACTCTATGCCATTATGTTACATGCATTAATTTAAATGCTTTTCTTATTATTCCCAATTAGTTAAGAAAATGAGACTTAATGGGGCGCCTGGGTGGCTCAGTTGGTTAAGCGTCCGACTTCAGCTCAGGTCACAATCTCGTGGTCCGCGAGCTCGAGCCCCGCGTCGGGCTCTGGGCTGATGGCTCAGAGCCTGGAGCCTGCTTCCGATTCTGTGTCTCCCTCTCTCTCTGCCCCTCCCCCGTTCATGCTGTGTCTCTCTCTGCCTCAAAAATAAATAAACGTTAAAAAAAAATTTAAAAAAAAGAAAATGAGACTTAAAAATGTGAATTAAAGTTTCTCAAGATAACACAGCCTTATTTTTTCTTCACTTAGGATTCAAAGATCAATTTGATTTCCAAGACCGTTCATTTATTAAATAACACTACACAATACGGTAGAAAATTATTTTCAGCAAGAAAGTGGAAGTGTAGAATATACCAAGAAAAAAATACCAGAGTGCCCCTGTTAACCTAACAAATTAAAAAATCTATTGGAAATAGCATAATTTGTAATCTAATTTGATCATGTAGGGTAATCAAGAACGAAAGAAACATCTTTTCCTTCATTTGTGAGCAGCCCTATCCCTAGTGGAGAACCCCAGACCAAAGGCAAGGGAGGAATAGACTCCTACTAGGCCGAAGGAAGGAAAAGGGTATAAAATTCCAAGCCCTCACTTACCCCAGCCTTCCTTTCATTTTTAAATTGATTAAACGACAACAACAACATAAGGGGTACCTGGGTGGCTCAGTCAGTTGAGCATCTGGCCCATGATTTAGGCTCAGGTCATGATCTCACGGTTTGTGGTCTTGAGCCCTGTGTCAGGCTCTGTGCTGACACTATGGAGCCCGCTTGGGATTCTCTCTCTCCCTCCCTCTCTGACCCTCTCTCTGCCTCTCTCACTCACTCTCTCTCTCTCAAAATAAATAAATAAACATTTAAAAATAAAATAAAACAAGATTAAAATAAAATAAAATAAAGTTAAAAAACCCATAAGATGAAATTTAACATCTTGACCATTTTTAAGTGGGCAGTTCAGTAATATCAAGGATATTCACATTGTTGTAAAACAGAGCTCGACAAATTTTCTTTTTTTTCTTTTCTTTTTTTTAACGTTTTACTTTTTATTTTTTTGAGAGAGAGAGAGACAGAGCGTGAGCAGGGGAGGGGCAGAGGGAGAGGGAGACACAGAATCCGAAGCAGGCTCCAGGCTCCCAGCTGTCAGCACAGAGCCCGACGTGGGACTCGATCTCACATACGGTGACATTGTGTCCCGAGCCAAAGTTGGACACCTAACTGACTGAGCCACCCGGGCACGCCACCACAAATTTTTCATGTTGCAAATCTGGAGCTCCATGCACATCAAATAAGAACCTCTTCCCCCTCTCCCTGCCGTTCCCCCAGCCCTTGCAAACCATTATTCTGCTTTTCTATTTCTATGAATTTGAGTACTTTACATACCGCATAAGCGGAATCATACATATTTGTCTTTTTGTGTGACTGGCTTCTTTCATTTAATACAATATCCTCAAGGGTCATCCATGTTGTAGCATGTGATGGGATTTCCTACATTTTGAGGGCCGAATAACATTTCACTGTATGTGTGAGCCACAGTCTGTTTGTCCATTTGTCCATCAGTGGATACTTGTGCTGCCTGTACTTCTTGGCCATTGTGCATAGTGCTGCTAGGAACGTGTGTGTGCAAACATCTCTTCGAGATTCTGCTTTTAATTCTTTTGAATATATATCCAGAAGTGGGATTGCTGGAGCCTATGGTGCTTTATTTTTAATTTATTGAGAAACTTCCATATCATTTACCATACTAGCTGTTACATTTTATAATCCCGCCAACAGTGCTTAAAGTGTTCCAATTCCTCCACATCCTTGCCGACACTTGTTTTTTTGTTTTTGTTTTTGTTTTGTTTTGTTTTCCTGGATAGTAGCCATCCGAATAGTTGTGAGGTGATACTTCATTGTGATTTTGATTTGCGTTTCTCTGATGATTTCTAATGATGAGCATCTTTTCATATACTTTTGGTCACTTATATACACTGTCTTTGGAAAAGTGTCTATTCAAGCCCTTCACCCATTTTTTTAAAAATTAGGTTGTTTGATTTTTTATTGTTGAGTTGTCAGAATCCTTTTTTTTTTTTTAAAGTAAGCTCTTTGCCCAACATGGGGCTTGAACTCAAGACCCGGAAATCAAGAGTCACATGCTCTACCAACTGACCCAGCCAGGCGCCCCCTAGGAATCCTTTATATATTCTGGATATTAACCTCTTATCAGATATACGTTTGCAAGTACAGTCGTCCTTTGACCAACACTAGGCTTGGGCCCACCACTCTCCCCACGCAGTTGAAAACCTGCATATAACTTTTGACTCCCTCAAAACTTAACTACTAATAGGGAGAACCGCGAGGGATCACTCGTTACTGCGGCATGCAATTCACTGAAGAGACAAACTGCTCTCAGCGAGATGATTAGCATCACACTGAATTTAAAAAAAAAAAAAAATTTTTTTTAACGTTTATTTATTTTTGAGACAGAGAGAGACAGAGCATGAGCAGGGGAGGGGCAGAGAGAGAGGGAGACACAGAATCTGAAACGGGCTCCAGGCTCTGAGCTGTCAGCACAGAGCCCGACGCGGGGCTCGAACTCACGGATTGTGAGATCATGACCTGAGCTGAAGTCGGCCGCTTAACCGACTGAGCCACCCAGGCGCCCCTCACACTGCATTTTAAGCAGATTCTTGCAAGGCTCCAGCTCGGTGGCTACCGAATTATTACAAAACGCTAGTCCAGTATGTACTATGGTTCATGTTATGCGGTTATGATTTAATACTGCATCTTTATGCTTGTTTTCGTTTCTCTCGACTGCTGATGTACAGTCTGTAAATGCTTGTGTGCATACATCCTGATAAATTTTAACTTTTTGTAAGAGATTTGTGTACACTTTACGGCAGCAAATGATAAAATCCACATTATTTTATGCATTTATGACGTGTCTAGCTTCTAATTTTTTGTGATTTTTTTTTTAGTATTTCACAAGGTTTGTCTTTGAGTTTTTTCAAATTGTCCCCAATCTCCAAAAACTTTCCAATATATTTATCGAAAGGAACCTCACATGTACGTGAGCCTATGCAGTTCCTACCCGTTTAAGAGCCAACTGTGTCTTCTCCCATGCCGTAGATGGCTTTTTTGCTCTGTTAAATGTGGCCTTAGATGCACAAGTTTTTAACTTTGATGTAGTCCCACTTTTCCAGTCTTCCTCTGAAAGCCGATGTTCCAGCCCATGTACCCCCTGTGCCACATACCTTCATCCAGTGACTCCCAAACTTGAATATGCATTAGAATCTCCTGGAGGGCTTGTTACACCATAGATTGCTGAGTCCTGCCACAGAGTTTTTGGTTCGGTAGATCTGGGATGGGGCTCCACGACCGGCATGTCTAGAAAGTTCTCAGGTAATGCAGTGGCCGACGGTCTGGGCACCACACCTTGAGAACTGCTGCTGGGGTCACTCAGTCTCTCTGTGTCTTTAAAAATTATTTCCATGCCTCCTTGCTTTTGCTGTTTGTTCCCTGCCTGGAATGGCCTTTATGCACACACCTCCTCAGTGAACTTTCACTGAACCCTCAAGTTGGAAGGAATCTTTCTCCTTCGGAGTTTCTACGTCACTTTGTATTTATTTTGTCCCTTCCCACCTTTTACTTTCGGTGATATTTATACACCAGTCACATCCTCTACTGGGATAATAGACTGGTTGATGTGAGTACTTCAGTTCAATGTCTCTTTACGTGGCCCTACAGCATCTAGCACGATATTTCACCAGCACATGGCATGGATATTGGTTAAATGAGTGAAAAATTAAGGAAATGCCCATTGAATGAAAGGACAGCAGCATTAAGGAAAGAAAAACGACATGAAAGCTATAGGAGAAGAGACAACGTAAATGGAGGGCAGTGGGGGTGGAGGAATTTTTTCCAAGAGGGAATTTTGTTTTGCCAACTACATGAAAAGCAAGAATAGATCAGGTCTATCCCAGCTGTTCTGTTTGTCTGTTTTCTTGCAGCTGTGCTAGAATTTTTTTTTTTTTTAGGCTAAAATTGCTAATCACCATTGCCAGTAGGGCCTTTGTGATTAAAAGAACGAAAAGAAAGAAAAAGATTAATGACTTTAATTCCCAAACATTTAGGGAAATGAAAGTGTGGAGGGGGGCAGTGTTCTGGCATCTTGACTGGAACTCTATAGACTGTTGTGTTTTCATCTTGTGAGAGATCAAGACACCTCTCCCCAGGGAGGATTAGACAGGGGCCGTCGAACGTAAAACAGAAGTATCGAAGAAACCGTAAGGAACTCTAGAATTAGCTCTCTCTGAACAAAATTCTAAACCAATGTTTATAAAATGAACCTGACATATCATTCTTTTTTTTGGTGCGATTTTATTTTTAAGTAATTTCTACACCCCGCGTGGGGCTCAAACCCACAACCCTGAGATCGAGAGTCTCGTGCTCTATGGGCTGAGCGAGCCAGAAATCCCATGACATCTCATTCTTTTTTTTTTTTTTAACTTTTTTTTTTAATGTTTATTCTATTTTTGAGAGAGAGAGAGACAGAGCACGAGCAGGGGAGGGGCAGAGAGAGAAGGAGACACAGAACCCAAAGCAGGTTCCAGGCTCCAAGCCGTCAGCACAGAGCCCGACATGGGGCTTGCACCCACAGACTGTGAGATCATGACCTGAGCCAAAGTCGGACGCTTAACTGACTGAGCCACCCAGGCGCCCCAGCATATCATTCTTTATTACATTTATGACCCCACCTCTCTGGCAGGTTGGACCAGGCATGATTTCTAACTTTTGCTTCTTTATTAGGATAGCCTTCATTGCAAACTACCAGTGTGTAATAGGTGTTTCTCTGCCATCCTCTGTCTGGGACTGACAGAGCTTTGGCCGTGCACTTCTGAAAAGGCCCTTGAACTTAGGAATGCAGTCCAGTGCATGCACCACAAGCCAAGGGAAAAAGCAAGCCACAGAGAACCCTGGGGTTTCGGCTGGAACACACGTCCTGAGCACCCTCTGGAAGTTTCTGTGATTTTTGTCCCCAGTGGCAGCATTTTATTTTGGGTCAGGGCTACTACCCTGGGATCATTCTATGCAGCTGTTAACTGTTTTCATTTTTGCTTGCTGTTTGGACACTTCGGCAGATTCTATTGTGATCTCCAGTCATTCCTGTCCCAGGTGTGCTACTAGAACATTCTAACCACAGGACATGTGTTGCTCTTTAACAGTACATAGGAAATTAAGAGAACCTTGAGAGCTGGCCTGAAAAATTTATTAAGCTCTCCTAAATCTTCCTCTTTTAAAATCATTTCTCTTAGGGGCGCCTGGGTGGCGCAGTCGGTTAAGCGTCCGACTTCAGCCAGGTCACGATCTCGCGGTCCGTGAGTTCGAGTCCCGCGTCAGGCTCTGGGCTGATGGCTTGGAGCCTGGAGCCTGTTTCCGATTCTGTGTCTCCCTCTCTCTGCCCCTCCCCCGTTCATGCTCTGTCTCTCTCTGTCCCAAAAATAAATAAAAACGTTGAAAAAAAAATTTAAAATCATTTCTCCATGGTGTGGTTGTGCCTGGGAGGACTAGAAATCAACGTCTCAGTCATGAGCCCAAGATTCTGTGAAATTAAACATGCCCAGAAATTAAATTTCTTTTTTAACATTTATTTATTTTTGAGACAGAGAGAGACAGAGCATGAACGGGGGAGGGGCAGTGAGAGAGGGAGACACAGAGCTGGACGCGGGGCTCGAACTCACAAACTGCGAAATCATGACCTGAGACGAAGCCGGACACTCAACCGACTGAGCCGCCCAGGCGCCCCTAATACACTATTTTAAAAGAAAGCAAAATAAAAATGACACAAAATGTTGCTAGTTACAACTCTCTAAGAAATCATGCATACCTGTTAATACAATTGAAAGGCAATATGCAAGTAAGAATATAGTTGTTCGATATTGAACGAGTTAGGACTCTGTTACAGGGAAGGAAAACTGAAATTTTAAAGGAATCTTGGCCAAGACTGGGATTTATTTGCCCCAGATCCCAAGCGACTATTGAGCGATGGAGCTGTAGCAGAGCAAGAATCCAGCTGGCCCATGGACACAACTACAACTGGGAGATTTAACATCTTCCTGAGTCTTACCATCTCTAGACCTTGCCCTTGGCCCCATTCCTATTCACTACAATTGGCTTTGTCTACATGAAGAACACATGGCCTTCCCAAATCACACTTTCCAACTTTTACTATGTTGCCTCTGTGTATCTCGTCTCCTCTTCTCAGGACATAGTCTTATTGGATTAGGGCCCAACATAATGGCCTCATCTTAACTCAATCACCTCTTTAAAGGCCGCATCTCCAATAGCTGCATTCTGAGGGTTATTAGGGCTTCAACATAGGAGTTTTAGGGGGACGCAATTTGGCCCATAGCACATGATTTACTATGGTGCTTCCACCCTTGACTGATGTTTACATTATTTCCTGGATTTTGGATTGGCTTAGATGTTTGGCATTTAACTCTTTGCTTCCGCTGACTTTGAAATTGCTGTTTTCATCCACAAAGAGCATTTAATCTAAAGATATGCACCTTGTGTCAGATTGTTGGACTCTATTTTCTATGATCCTGTTGGGTCCCTTATTAATTTACTAAACAAATATTTATTGAACAGCCAGCATGTACTAAATATTAATATCTAGTGTAAATGTGAGGAAATATGATATCCTTGGGAATATCAAGGTGAATCAGCCATGGATCTGTCTGAGGCTTTTATTCTAGTAGAGACGAAAAGTCGAAAAGCATCAATAAATATAATAAAAGAAATAGAGGTTTAAGGCAAAGTGTACTTTAAGAGATGTATGGGTAAATATTATAGAAATTCAGAGGAGGAAAAAATAGCTCAAGGCTGGAAAGACTGGAGAAAGCTTCCGGGAAGGGGTAGTGTTTGAGCTGAGATCTGAGCTGTGGGTGGTACTTGAACTTATGAAGGACAAGGCTTTTCAGGAACAGAGATTGGCATCGGTGCTGCACCTGTCAGACAGACCTGGGAGGCCGGGATCTTCCAAGAGGAAGCGCTAAATGAGGGCCCAGACGTCTCCACACAGGAAGAGGGGAAAAGAGATTGGCCCCGTGATGTATCAACCTCAGGCGAATTATTCAGTCAGAAGGTAGAGTTTATTTTCCTCTCAGGTAATATTACCCTGATTCCTCAGTTCACGTTCATTCCTCCATCTACGGCAATCTGACTTCTAGAGTCAACAGAAACCTCCTAATTAGCAAACCCAGTGGTCCCTGTTCCGTTTGCTGCCCACCTGCCTTTCTATGGCATTCTACTTTCCTCCTTGAAACTTTTTCCTCCCCTTGCTCTTTGACACCCCTTCCTCCCAGCCCTCCCCTCCTCTCCTCCCGGTCTCCTCCCAAATTTGCATTTCCTAGCTTTTTAACCATCATGTAAACATTGGCCTTTCCAAGTGGCCACTTCTATTTTTTAACTATTGCTTTTTGGCCGATGTCTTTTTCTTTTTTTTTTTGAAGTGAAATTGCTCTTCTGGTATTTTCAGTCTCCACCTGGATGTTCCATGGGCTTCTTAAACTCAGGAAACCAGATTCATTTTCTTTTTTTAGATCTACACTCACTTCCTACAAGATTTCAACAGTCTTATGGCTTTCAATGCCCTTCATGTGCTGGAATCCCAAGTGGTTTCTTGAGTTTGGACTGCTTCCCTGAACTCCAGACTCATGCTTGACTTCTCAGGCTTCATATGTCCCCAACTGTACTTTGTATTCTCCCTTAAGCCCGCTGCCTTCACTGTTCCCATGTCACTGTCGCTCTTAATGACCGCTCTGTCTTTTCGATCGCTCAGATCAACAGCCTTTGGGCTGTTGCATTTTTCCCTCTTGGCATCCTGAATCTGGTCTGACCACAAGAACTGTCCACTCTACTTTCTGCATAGGGTCAGAACATGACTACACCTTCCCACCCCAGAGCTGCAAACCTAGTCCATACTATATGATCTCTTGCTTGAATGATTGCAGTAGATTCCAAACTGGTCTCTGGTTCCACCCTGTGCCCCTTTCGTCTTCTTCTCAACAAAGCCGCCATGCTGAAACTTGTGTTGGACAGAGTGAAGTCCTCCACTTGAACGATCCTAATGCTGTCACATCACTCAGAGTACAACCAAGTCTTTCCTGTGGCCTGAGTGTGACAGGATTTTGTTACCCCTGAAACCTCGATGCTGCCCCTGGCCCCACCTTGCCCATCCTGCAGCCTCTGGCCCCACACTCTATCTCGAATACATTGGACATGCTTCTTCTGACTTGGGCCTTTGTACTTCCTCTTCCTGTAGCCATCCCAAGGCTCACTTCCTTCAGGTTTTTGTGCAAGAGGGTCTTCAGTGGGACCTTCCAGAACCACACTATCTCAGATTCTAACTCAGCTCCCTACACTTGATATTTTCCTTCCATGCTTTATTTTTTCTTCTTAGTGCTTATTAATGTCTAAACATAAGATACATTTTACTTATTTGTTTACTGTCTGTCTCCTCACTGAGACCCAATAGAACAGAGAATTTTGTCTCCCTTTTTAGAGTTGTATCTCAATGCCCAGAACAAAGCCTGGGACCCAATAGACACTTTCCAAACATTTGCTGAATGCTGACAACACTTACATATAGTATTTATTTGTTCCCTTAGTTAAGTACCAAATCATGTACTATTCTTGTATCATCACATTGGGGCTTCTTTCAACATATGAATTTTGAAGGAACACAAACATTCAGTCCATAACATGGGTTGAATTGTGTCCTGCTCCTCCCACCCCCCAAAGATATGTTGAGGTTCTAACCCCCAGTGCTTCAGAATGTGACCTTATTTGGAAGAAGGGCCATTGCAAATGTAATTAATTAAGAAGAGGTTACACTGAAGTAGAGTGGGGCCCTAATCCAGCATGACTTGTGTCCTTGTGAGAAGACAGCCGTGTGAAGCTGAAGGCAGAGACTATAGTGAGGTATCTACAAGCCAAGGAGTTGCCGGAAACCACCAGCAACTGGAAGAGGCAAGGAAGTATTTATTTTTAGAGCCTTTGGAGGAAGCATGGCTCCGACAACACTCTGATTTTGGATTTCTAGCTTCTAGAACTATCAGAGGATAAATTTATGTTCTTTGAAGCCATGATGAAAACCAGAGGAAAGCCATAGAGCAAATGACAAAGAAAGGATGACCATTGCAAAGTGGTCTGTAGAGTACATTTTTTAACATTTCACAATTAAAGCAGACAAATCACTTCTTACGTGAATTTTTCCACTGAAGTATAACATATACGCAGAGAAGGACACACCAGATCACGATATAGGACCGACGGAACCCCCCTTGTAGCTTTTCCCTGTTCTTTCTCCCAACAAAGACAACCGCTGTTCTGACGGCTCTCAGTGGAACAGCTCTGGCTGGTTCTGAGCTTATAGACATAGATGAAACCACACAGTCTGTATTCACCACACTGCATACCACACCCATGCTGGAGAAATGCCACCAGATGGCATATTGGGGCTGCCACCACCCTTTGTTCTCACCACCCCACAATCCCATTGTATGCCCAGACCACTTTATTCACCTATCCTGTGGATGTCCACATGGGATATTTCCACCTGGGGGCTCTTAACAAATAATACTGCCGTGAATATTACTGTATACGTTTTCTGGTGCACACACACACACACACACACACATTTCTATTGGGTGTCGTATCCGCTTTTTATCACCACTGCAACAAATTACCACACAGCCCTCACTTAACACACGTTTGTTATCTCTCAGCTCTGTAGGTCAGAAATTCGCAAAGGCTCTCAGCAGGCCCTACCTTGCCTGTTCGGGTTTTTAGCCAAGTTCAGTTTCTTGCTTCTGTAGGACTGAGGGCCCATATTCTTGCTGATTCAGCATTCCTTGGCTTATGATCTTGTCTCTATCCTCAAAATTGGCAAAGACAGTTTTCAATCCTCCTGTCCCATGTCTCTGGCTGTCCTTTCACTGTTGTTTCTGTCTCTGACCACATTGGGAAAGGTTCTGGGTTTTTAAGGATTGATGTGATGAGGTTGAGCCCACGGATAATTCAGGATAATTCTCCCCATCTCAAGGTCTGTAACTTTAATCACATCTGAAATTTACCTTTAACCATGTAAGGTAGGAAAGTCATAGGTTCCCCAAATTAGGAGGTGGACAGCTTTGGGGAAGGGGGATGGTCTTTATTCTGCCTACCATATACCTGGTATATACCTGGGAGTGTTTACTCCCACAGAAGAGGTGCATAAATTCAACCATAGCAGACATTGTCAATAGTTTTTCAAAAGGTACCACTTTACACCCCCTCTGGCAGTCTGTGAGAATCGGCTTGCTCCACATCCTTGCTGGTTCTCAATATTGGTAGCTCTCATCGATGTTAGCCTATCTGTGGGGCAGGTAGTAACAAATAAATGGGGGTTTAAGTTGCATTTTCTTGGTGATTAATCATGAACATATTTTCATATGCTTCCTGGTCAGTTGTATAACCTCTTTTGTGAAATGCCTGTTCAAGTCTTTTGCCCATTTCAAAAACTGCATTGAAAGCAAACCATTTTTTGAACTGTGAAAACATTCATCAGGGTAGGATTTGCCATCTGCACATGCTCAGATACCTAGAAAATAAATAGATAACTCTAATGCATTTAGAATGCCAGCAAAGGAAGAAAATGAGCTAACCTTTGCAGTTCTTTTCTTATCTTTCTTCCTTTCAATAAAGCTTAACAACTAATGAAATCAATAATAGTAGCTCACATTTGTATAGTGCTTTAGGGTTTACAAAGTGCTTTCACATCCATTTTCTCATTCTCCTTTTGTTGGAAGGAGCAATAATATGTTGCTTGCTAGTCCTGCTTTCATACCGTATATTACTTTCAACAAATGCAAAAATCAAGGCAAGACGCATATATTAAAATCATCGTAGTTGGGCTAGTCAGTAGCATGATATGTGAATTTTATAATTATCCTTCTTTGCTCACAATTATCTCAAATTTGCTAATGAATATAATAAATGCTTGTAGAATGTCTAACAATCCCTCCATGCTGTTATGCTGAAAGGCACTTCTGGGAGTTGCTGTTAAATCAGGAAGAGAGCATAAATCTACAGAAGCCTGGTGATTGGAAATGGGTCTGTGGCAGAGAGGAGCCAACCTCCACTGTGGAGAGCCACAGAAAGATACAAATCAAGCAGACATGTTTTCACGAAGCAGAGCACAAACAACCTTTGTACATTACGTGCTTTTTTTCATTCCTTCCACACTAGACACTAATTACTTTAGCCTTCTTTGGTACTTTAATAAAGAATTGTGCCTCTTGCTTGATAGCACGTCTTCCCTTGACCTAAATGTGTGTGTCTGGGGCTGGGAGTCAGGGAGGACTAATATCTATGTGTAGCTGTGAAATGAGAGAAACTGTTAAGAAAAGCAATAAACACGCATTAAAATTCTCAGGCTAAAACGTACCCTGCTTTTTTTTTTTCTTTTTTTTTTTTTTTTGCTTCTTGACATTTTGAATACCACCATGCTATAAAAGTATATGACCTCTTTTCCCATCAAGTTTACAACCTTAAAAGATGAGACAGGCCAATGCAAGACAGAAATGAAAAACATAAATGTAATGAGTTTTTTTTTTTTTTTTAATACGGCCACCTCAACAGCAGGATCGTATCTCATGAGAAGTGACTTGTCCTCTTCTAGTTTAGTAAAAGCCTGCAACGATCGAGAGTTTGACCTGCAAACGTGATGCTACAGCCGCTGTGCGACGTTTATCCCTTCTTCCTCGGTCACCGCCTACCCCAACAGACCTTATTGCCTTGTGTCACTTCTTTATTTTTCATACTTGTGTCACTATCATGTGACTGCATGCACGTCATGGTACCACTCCACGTGCACTTTCCTTTTCCTGTTCACTCGCTGCGTGGAATGCATTTGGGTGTCTGCACTTCACCCACGCGCTCCCCGGTGCGGCTTCCACACTTCCTGCAGGCTGACTGCCCTCCTGATTCAAGGAAGGACATGTGGCTGTGGCCAAAGCTCATCAACACAGTCCCGCTCCTGGCCAGGGAGGGGGACGTGCCTTCATGTTGCAAAGGGGTTTGCCGGAGCTCTTCACAACGAAGCGGCTCCATTCTCTTGAGACAAGGAAGCCTGTGGGCCGGGGAGGGGAGGCACGAGCCGACTTTGCAGAGGGCAGATGAGAGATTGGAAGACACTTAGCCTTCCGCGACATCATGGGAAACTGCAATGAACCAACAGTTCTGATGCTTAACTTACAACACAGCTCCTTTATTATTTTTTAATGTTTATTTATTTTTTTTTCAGCGTTTATTTATTTTTGGGACAGAGAGAGACAGAGCATGAACGGGGGAGGGGCAGAGAGAGAGGGAGACACAGAACCGGAAACAGGCTCCAGGCTCTGAGCCATCAGCCCAGAGCCTGACGCGGGGCTCGAACTCACGGACCGCGAGATCGTGACCTGGCTGAAGTCGGACGCTCAACCGACTGCGCCACCCAGGCGCCCCAATGTTTATTTATTTTTGAGACAAAGAGAGAGTTCACAAGTGCATGCGCGTGCAAGTGGGGGAGGGGCGGAGAGCACAGGAGGGAGAGGCAGCCTCCACCTATCAGTACAGAGCCCAATGCGGGTGAGATCACGACCTGAGTTGAAATCAAGAGTCGGATGTTTGACTGAGCCATCCAGGTGCCCCACAACACATCTCCTTTAGGGCATAAAGCTATTTCAACTGGCTTTTCTGTTTTTCACAACTGAGTGTATCAGAACAGGTATGTTGCTTTTAAAGTGTATTTATTTTGAGAGAAAGAGCCGGGCAGAGGGAGAGGGAGACAGACAGGGAGAGGGAGAATCCCAAGCAGGCTCTGCAGTGTCAGCGCGGAGCCCGATGCGGGGCTAGAACTCACAAACTGAGAGATCATGACCCGAGCGAAGTTGGATGCTTAACTGACTGAGCCACCCAGGTGCTCCTGATATGTTGTTTTTAAAATACTGTGTATTCATAGAAAATTTGAGGTGTCTAAGCTCAATAGATCAGGAGACAATCACCAATGAAAATATAGTTTGTTACAACTCCCAAGGAGGTGGGGGGGGGCATGCCACACCAGGGGGTCTACATGCGGAAGAAGCTCCTGGGTTGGTTAAGAGCAGCAGGGGAGGGAGAAACTTGGGGCAGGAGCTTTTATTGTGGTTTCTGTGGGAGGAACGGGGAGGCACGGCAGGAATGTTTAGGATTGACTAGTTCGGATGATTTCCGGGCTCTAGGGCATCAGTCGTCCCTAGTTGTCTAGTATCTGGCTCTGGGGTGACTAGGGAGGCGGGTAGTGACCCAGAGTTTGAGGGCCCTACCAAGGAGAGTTGGAGTGTGGGCTCTGCATTGGTTGATTTGCACTTAAAAAGCATGCTCATGGGCTTGGTGTTTAGTATCTCTGGGAAGTGGCTCTTCACCCTGGAAGGGAAGTCTTCTCCAGGGCCACAAGGCCCCAGATGTCAAAGCATCAGAAAATAGAATATCAAAGCCATGGTTAATACATATGTTCACAAAAAGCTTAATAAAATCACCTAAGATTATGTTTTTGCTATTAATATTGCAAAAGAAACAGGGAGACAACTAAAGCTGATTTTTCATGATACCACCACAAATTTTCTAAACCAAAAAAAAAAATGTTTTTAATTTAAAAAATGTTTACTTATTTATTTTGGGAGAGAGAGAGAATGAGCACAAGTAGGGGAGGGACACAGAGAAAGAGGGAGAGAGAGAATCCCAAGCAGGCTCCCCACTCAGCTCGGAGCCCAACATGGGGCTCAATCCCATGACCCTGGGATCATGACCTGAGCCATGATCAAGAGCTGGATGCTTAACCCACTGAGCCATCCAGGCGTCCCTCTAACCAAAACTTTGCTTTCTCCTGTGTTCATTCAACAATGTGTTCTGAGCACCTAGCATGTCCTGGGTGCTGAAGACCCTGAGAAAGTCCCTCTGTCTTAGAGTTTATATTCTGGAGGCAGTGGGGTAGACTATAAATAGAAATTAAGCAATTACATAAGACGACTCCATACAGTGATCAGATCATCGGCACCATAGGATGAGGCCAGGGGAGGGTCTCGAGTTTTGATTGGGGACCAAGAAACCGGATCCATTTCTTTCTCCTCCTCTCATTGCCCCTCCTCCTTGGATACATTCTGAAGGTATCTTATTTCATGCTTCGGGCTCTAAGGGCTTCTGCATCAAAGCGCAGGTGGCTTTCACCCCTCCATTTTCATCCCACTGCCCCAGATGGTGACGGCCTTTCCACCTTATGTGTATTGTCAGAGCAAAGGCAACTCACCAACACCACAGAGGCTCGCTCTCCCTCTTTCTGCTTTCTTTTTTTGAGAGAAACGTGAGATTTTGGGTCATGATCCCACAGTTCTTGAGTTCGAGCTCCACATCGGGCTCTGCGTTGACCGTGCAGAGCTTGCTTGGGATTCTCTGTCTTGCCCTTCCTCTCTGCCCCTCCCCTGCTCACACTCACTCTCTCTCTCTCAAAGTAAAGAAATAAACTTAAAAAAAAAAAAAGAAGAAGAAGGAGAAAAGACACCAGGCATGCATGTGAACCGGCATGTGAAGAGGGAGCAGGAACATGGCCACCTGCCGGCTAAGGAGAGAGACTGTAGAGGAAGCCAATGTTGCCAGCACCTTAATCTTGGATTTCTAGCCTCCAGAACGGTGAGAAAATAAATTTCTGTTGTTCCATCGACGTTATTATGACAGCCCTAGCAAGCTGATACAGTGAAGAAGGGGCCCCTGCCAGCACATGTCTTGCTGATACGAATTTTCTCCTCCATCCAGCCTATTCTGTTCCACTCATTCCAGACTTTGTGTCTTTGCTTTGCCCCTTCTGTGCCCTGACATCCGAACCATATTCTTCCCAGCGTCCGTTTCCTTTCTACTGCCAACAGCATCTTGCTTTTCCTTTAAGCAGCCACCATTCTTACCATCTCAATCCATGCAGTTGGGAGGGAGTAATGCTATATAAGCTCTCTGCCCCTTCCCCGCCCCCCACCCCCCGAAGTCTGCAGAAGCTGAGTCAACAAGG
The DNA here is from genome assembly GCF_022079265.1 of Lynx rufus. Classification (NCBI taxonomy): domain Eukaryota; kingdom Metazoa; phylum Chordata; class Mammalia; order Carnivora; family Felidae; genus Lynx; species Lynx rufus. The sequence goes on from NW_025814878.1 coordinate 9,875,913, forward strand.
AGTCAGGTAGATCCAGGACTTCTGTGCAGCCCTAAGGAAGGAGATCTTCTCCATCTGAGCTGCTTGGCTGATAGCTTGTCAATCCACAGCTGCCAGATGTGACTACTTGCCTTCTGGAAATGCAGTGAATTCAGGAAACAGCACTGAGACCACATCCTAATGACATCATTTGGTCTCAGTCCAGCCTTCCCTGAGCTTAATCCTTACCTTCTTAATTACATGATCCAACCACTAATGCCTCCCTGCCCACTTTTTTTTTTTTTTTTTTTTTTTTTAAAGCAGGGTTAGATTGAGTTTTTATAACTTGTAGCTGAAAGAGTCACGACTAGGGGCGCCTGGGTGGCTCAGTTGGTTAAGCGTCTGACTTCAGCTCGGGTCATGATCTCACGGTTCATGGGTTCAAGGCTCGCATCAGGCTCTGTGATGAAGCTCAGAGCCTGGAGCCTGCTTGGGATTCTGTGTCCCCCTTTCTCTCTGCTCCTCCCCTGCTTGCGCTCTGTCCCTCTCTCTCTTAAAAATAAACATTAAAAAAATTAAAAAAAAAATAAGAGTCACGACTATAAGTATTGCTATTTTGGCTTTCTTTTGACAACCATTTGCTTGATAGATGCTTTCACTTTCAATCTGCAGGTGTCTTTAGGTCTAAAATGGGTCTCTTACAGGCAGCATATAGATGGGTCTTGCTTTTTATCTATTCTGTCATCCTGTGTCTTTTAACTGGAGCATTTAGTCCCATTTACCTTCCAAGTAACTATTGATAGGTATGTATTTATTGCCATTTTATTACTTGTTTTGTGAATGTTTCTCAAGATCTTCTCTGAACCTTTCTTGTCTTTCTTTCTTTCTTTCTTTCTTTCTTTCTTTCTTTCTTGTGTTGCTGATTTTCTTTAGTGATATATTTGGATTTCTACCTCTTTATTCTTTGCATATTTATTAGTGGTTTTGATATATGGTTACCAATAATTTTGTATATAACCTCTTCTGCATGTAGCAGTCCATATAAGGTTGATAGCCATTTAAGTTTGAACCCACTCTTTTTCCTTCTCCTTCTCACGTCTTAGATATATGTTATTATGTTTTATAGCCTTTTTTTTTTTTTTTTTTTTTTTTTTTTGGTGAGTTCCTTGACTGACTTTTTACTACCTTATGATCCAGCAGTCGAACTACTGGGTATTTACCCAAAGAATGCAAGAACACCAATTCAAAGGGATACGTGCACCCGTGTGTTTATAGCGGCATTATTTACAGCAGCCAAACTATGGAAGCATCCCAAATGTCCATTGATTGATGAATGGAGAGAGAAGTGATATTATATATATAATTCAGCCATAAAAAGGAATGAAATCTTGCCATTTGCAGTGACATGGATGGAGCGAGAGAGTAGAAGGCTAAGTGAAATTAATCAGTGAAAGACAAATACTCGATGATTTCATTCATATGTGGCATTTAAGGAACAAAACAAATGAGCGAAGGGAAAAAAATAAGAGACAGAGAGAGAGAGAAATCAAGAAACAGACTCTTAATTATAGGGAACAAACTGATGGTTCCCAGAGGGGAGGGGGAGAGGGAGGGGGAGGGGTGAACGGGTGATGGGGATTAAGGAGGGCACTTGTGATAAGCACAAGGTGATGTATGGAAGGGTTGAATCATTGTATTGTACACCTGAAACTAATATAACCCTGTATGTTAACTAACCAGAATTAAAATAAACACTTAAAAAAAAAAAAGGGAGAATCCCAATTTACAGACTAAATTGGATTCATTCCTTAATGCCCACCTCCTACTTCACCTCCTTCATCACTCTTTAATCATTTCCTCCAGCACACAGACTCTCTCTTCTCTGAATTTTCAAGGAATTTAAAGTCTGTGAGTTGACTAGCCTTGTTTATATTTCTCTTTTCTTTTCTTCACCCCTCAGACCCTCCCGGGCACCCTCACCCCCCCCACCATACTGTATTACAACGGGCCAACTAAAATGTCTACGTGCTTTCTCTGGCTCTCTCACTGGTTTATCTCATTGGGTTCCTCCAGGCACCTTGGGAGAGGTTAAGTGAAAGTCGCACCATAGGGTTTAGGGGGAAAGAAGGGGTAAGAGGGCTGTGCCCTTCTGATAGTTAAGATTAAATTTGCCTGCAATGACAAAACCCCAAAATAGCAATGGCTTCAATTAAACAGACATTCATTTCTCTTTCACATAAAAGAATGGCGGTCTCGAGCCCAGGCTGTGCCACAGAGTCAGAGCTCGGGGCTCCCTTCATTTTGTAGTCTGCCGTGAGTGACGTCAGCTCCTGATCCCGCCTCATGATTCCAGGAGTTTGCCAAGATGGCAACAGGCAAGAGGGCGGAAGGGATGAAGTATGGCTTTGTTCTTTTCCCTTAAGAATCCCCACCAGGAGTTGCATTTGTCATTTCTGCTTTCATCCCGTTGGACAGAGTCTAGTCACACTAAGCTACAAGAGAGGCTGGGAAACGTAGTCTATATTCCAGGCTGTGGTCCCAGCAAAGAAGGGGGGGGGAGGTGGGGGCAGGTTGTCTTACTAAGGATGGGGAAAGAGACATGGGGGTTACCGAGAGTCTCTGTCACTGTCCTCTGAGTCCTTTCTGCTCTCTGGTTGCTCAGCCCAACACCATTCTTAGGTTGTCCCCTATTGTTTCGTATTCGGGTTCTCTTTCCCCAGACAGACTGCGAAGGCCTGGTGGGCAAAGGCTGTATTCAGTTTTTCAGCTTTGTCAGCTCCTTGGATGGTGCTTTTTACATTCTGTCTTCATGATCATAAATCTATATTTGGTGAGGAGAGGAGGACTTGTAGCAGGAAACCAAAAGCAAGGTGTCGTACAGTTTAATTATTCCCCAAAGATCACCCAGCATGAAGCCAGGCCCACACTCTTGCTCAGGCTTTGAAATCAGACAGTTCAGGGGCTCCTGGGGGGCTCAGTCGGTTACGCGCCTGACTCTTGGTCTCAGCTCAGGTCATGATCTCACAGTTTCAGAGTTTGAGCCCTGAGTCAGGCTCTGCGCTGATGATGCGAAGCCTGCCTGGGATTCTCTCTCCCGCCGTCTCACTCTCCCTCTCTCTCTGCCGGTGCATTCTCTCCCTCTCCCTCAAAAATAAAAAATAAATAAACTTAAAAAAAAAAATCAGACAGTTCAGTTCTAGAATCCTGGCTTTACTTCCTTTGAGCTGATGGTCATGGGAAAGCAAGTAAAGGTCTCTGAGCCCTATTTTGCTTATTTATGAAAACAGGATTAATTGCTTTCTTTCAGCGTTGTTTCCGCAACCAGTTTGTGTAAATGCCCGGCACATTATGGGATTCACTTATTCTTTCCTTTAATCTGCAGTAAGTGATAACGGACCGGGAGCTGGTCTGTAGTTGGATGCCATCTCCAGCTTTGTATGCATCTAAATCAGCAGACCAGGATTTTTCTAGGCCATGCGAACTGTGTCTTCTCTTTCCCTGCCTTCTGCATTTAAGACTTAATCTTTTTCCTTCAAGGGCAAAACAAAGGGTGATGCAACATATAATCACGACGTTAATATAAGAAGTATCTACGTGTGCACACATGACTGAGTGAGTAGTATCTATTGGAAGATGTCTTCTGCCCTGACTTGCAAACAGCAACTGTAACTGAATTATGCAGAAAAGTTGCAGGCACAGTCCTTTCTCCTTTGTATCCCCCTCTACTGCAACAACAAATCATTGCCCCGGGCAACTTTCAGCAAATCATTTAGAAGGCTCCTGAAGCTTGAATATAGGATGCTCTTGGTCCCCAAATGTCAGAATTATAATAGGATTAACCCTCAGAAAATTTTCTGCTTCTCCTATGCATGTCTCTAAATGAGCCAACAGATTAACTTTGTGCTTAATTCATATCAGGTCCGATTTCTGAGGTTTGCACCGGCAAGAGTCTAACACACAGAGATTATAAAGGATCCCCCGCCCCTCCCCCGCTTCCCCTTGTCAAGAAAACAGACTGAGAGAGAGCCCAGTGACCAACAGGTAGCTCATCAAAGACTGCCCTTTTCATAAACAGACTACAGACTTCTTTTGTGCTGAATTCATATGAAGGTGCTGATGCTTACACCGGGAAGAATCTACATCGAAGACTTAGAAATCATCTTTACCTTTTCTTCTCCTTTTGTCAAGCATTTCTCTTCTGTATCAAACACGATCCTGTACGATTTGGGGCACGTACATATTAAATATTCATAGGCACTATTGTGCATCTTCAGTTCGATACAGATCAGGTCCACCTATTTGTTTAAAGGCTTATTGGAAAGGTTAAAGTGGTTTCTTATGCATCTATATTGGCATTTAATTTTGCAAACTCATGGATATGCCTATTTCTATGTTTTTTGCTATGCCTGGACACTGCCCAGTATATGGCAGGTACTAAATCCCTTACCCAAAGCCCTGGGGTATTTCAGAATACTTTGGACTTTAAAACGGTGACACAGAGTATAAACCTCCCCAGTGGGGCCTCAGGAAGTTCCCTGTTGCCATGCGGTGATCTATTTGCATATGATATGAATATTAACACTAATTAAGACTGAATAGGCTCATGTCATTTTAGGTCAAGCTTTGTTACCAAATGAACTTAAAAAAAATTTTTTTTAATGTTTTATTTATTCCTGAGAGAGAGAGAAAAACAGAGCATGAGCAAGGGAGGGGCAGAGCGAGAGAGGGACACAGAATCCGAAGCAGGCTCCAGGCTCTGAGCTGTCAGCACAGAGCCCGACGTGGGGCTCGAACTCACAAGCCATGAGATCATGACCTGAGCCGAAGTGGGACGCTCAACCGACTGAGCCACCCAGGGACCCCTACCAAATGAACTTTAAATATTTTTGTGTTTTGGAGCTTTCAGGTTTTAGAATTTTGAGTCAGAGTTTGTGTCCCTCATCATCTCTCTCAGAGCAGAGACTAAATTCTGGTCAAGGTGATACCAAAGTCCCTCCTGAGATCATTTTGTATTTTATCTAAAGTTCAAGGGCAGTATAAATAGAGGGAGAATGTTTGGAATAAAGATATTACACACACACACCAGTTACACACACACGAACACACGCACATATGTGCAGAGACATAATGGAAGATATAAAGCGCCTTGTTAGTTTTTAACGATAGTTTTCTGCAGTTAGAGGGATTATGGATGAGTTTAGTTGTTTTCTCTGCGTTTTCCTGTGTTTTTCAAGTTTCTGCTTTAAACATCTCATTTTCTTTTTACGATAAAAGGCTTTTTGGGGTGGCTGCCTGGCTCAGTTGGTGGAAGATTCAACTCTTGATCTTGGGGTCGTGAGTTCAAGCCCCATGAGATGACTTAAAAATAAAATCCCTACAAAATAAAATAACATACAATACGAGGGCATTGGGTAATCCAAGGTCTCATCTTTCACTCACCGTCTTTTTCGTCCCTTCCTTTCTAGAAGTTATGTGTCTTTGTCTCCCTGGTCTGATTTTGTTTGCTGGGCTTACAAAAGAGTGTTGAGTAATAATATGGTAGGAACCATTCTTGTCTTATTCCTGACTTCAATAGGAAAGAATGCATTTATAGAATTAAAAATGATATGAATATTAGTTTTTAAAGCTTTCATAATTTTGATTTGATTTGATTTGATTCCATATAGGAATTTAAATGGGGTGGACAAAGGATCTTTCCACGTGAAAGGATCCAAACACAAGTATGAAACAAACTACTTTATGGTTATAATCTTCCCCACTTCTTTTCCAGGGGATGGGCAACTGTACCTGCATGCAGGAAATCATCCAAACACTGATTAAAGTTTGATTTAACTCTACCTGGAAGAATCAGTTTTATAAAATAAGTTTAAGAAATTATAACCTGCTGGGTTACCTGGGTGGCTCAGTCAGGTGAGCATTATACTTCAGCTCAGGTCATGATCTCATGGTTTGTGAGTTCAAGCCCTGCATTGGGCTCTCTGCTGTCACCAGGGGAACCTGCTTCGGATCCTCTGTTTCCCTCTCTCTCTGGCCCTCCTCCGCTCACACTCTCTCTCTCAAAAATAAGATAAACATTAAAAAAATTATAACCTGAAGGTAACATGGAAATATTTATCAGAAAGGAATGGGAAATAAAAAGTAAGTTGACAAATATAGGTGCAATAAAATACTCCAGAATGATCATCGGGAAACTAAAAAACAAAACAAACAAACCAACAAAACCCGATTTCAGAAAAAGTTCTAGATGGAGTCAAGGAAGAGTAAACAAACAACAATAAAAACAGGAAAACTTCACAAAACTCCAAGGCAAATATCTCCTGTGTTAATGATTAAGGAACAGAATATATCAAAACCGTGTTAGGAAAGTGTAAGATACATTTACGATCGGGTCAAAGTTTGTAAGAACAGATTGCAAGGAAAGACAGAAAATGAGAAAGAAAAATGCACTTTGTTGTCCGCCCCCCACCCCCCCCAAAAGAATGAACTCTGTCTCCGTGTGCACCACGCTTGTTGTTGCCTGGCGGTGAGAAAGCTCTAGAACGGGGATGGCCTCCTGTGTCTCTGATTTGAGTCCTGGCTCCTGCCCTTCCTTCACCCCCCTCACTCACCACTGGGACTTATCCTGGGGTCCTCATAGCTTCTTGCAATCCAGAAGGGAGCCAGAAATATTAACAAAGAATCCATTTCCCCCTCCCCCCACCCCCACCCCCACCAACGCGCCCTTGGGTCACTAAATTGCTTTTGATTCCAGGATGGTTTGTGTAAACAAAGCTAAATTCTGTAGAATTAGGCAGATCATAACATTTTAAAAAGAAAGCAAAATTCTATTTTGAGGGCAACATTGCCGAAACAATGCTGAGATCAGCTCTTTTCGGATCACAAGATACTTTTATATGTTAAAGGAGAGACTGTCTTGTTTCCTGTATAGCAGTTTACAGGAAATTTTAGCTATTAAAAAGTTGTTGCGATCCTATTGTCTTACTCGTTTTCTGCAAATAATTTTTCTAGTTCTATTTCCATGCTGTCATGATAACTTCTCTTCTAGTGTTTAAAGTGTTAAGTTTTAGCATATCCGAAATATACAAATGACCATGGTATGGGGACATGCTCTCAGATGACTTGTTTGACCTGGAAACTTCAGGATTCAGGTTTTAGCTCTTTCCAGAAGCAGCGCAATTTTAGGAGAGGAAGTGCTGCTCTGACTCCAAAAGATTGAGGACTAAGACCTACAAGCAAATGCGTGAAGCATTTACGCCCAACCACCCCTACGGCCAAGTCATTGCTTCACTGTCACTGCAGGGGGAGAGGAAGAGAAATGGCCTGCCTCCCTGGCTTCTCCCCTGCTCACCAGCACCTGCGAATGAATCTCCTTCTGCAGAAGCAGGAGCTGGAAGGCTGGGGGCTGAGGGCTGGGGGCTATTCTGGACGCTGAGCCTGTCCCGGAAGCTGGAAGCGTGCCAATCCCCACTGAGGGAAGAACGAAGGACGCCAGGCCCCTCCTGAAGAATATCTATCTATGGATTGCTATGAGCATTAAGCCAAAAATAAATGGGACCACTCTTTAATGTTTATTTATTTTTGAGAGAGAGCCCGCAAGCAAGCAGGGAAGGGGCAGGGAGAGGGAGACACGGAATCCGAAGCAGGCTCCAGGCTCGGAGCTGTCAGCACAGAGCCCGACGCGGGGCTCGAACCCACCAGCCGTGAGATCATGACCCGAGCTGAAGTCGGACGCTCAACCGGCTGAGCCACCCGGGCGCCCCTAAAAGGGACCACTTTTGATAAATGACCAAAAGAATAAACAGCGGGGACTCAGATAGTCATACACCTGTGCTCATCGCGGCAGGACTCTTCCCAAGAGCCAAAGGGTGGAAAGAACCCAAATGTCCATCAGCAGATGAATGGATACCTAACTGTGGTAGATGCACACAATGGAATGTTACTCGGCCATGAAAAAGCACGAAATTCGGACACAGGCTACGTTGCAGATGAACCTCGAAAACACGCGAGATGGACGAAGCCAAACACTAACGGATAAATACTGCGTGACTCCACTTACATGGGGTACCTAGAAGAGGCAAATTCACAGTGGTAGAAAGTAGAGATTACCAGGGACTGGGAGGAGGAGGAAATGGGGGTTGGTGTGGAATGAGGACAGAGCACGGACGATAGCAATGTGAAACACTGAATGCCCCTGAATTATGCACCTGAAAATAGTTAAAATGGTACATTTTACGTTATGTATATTTTAACATGATCAGATTAAATTTTTTAGAAATCATTCTCAGAGAGAGAGAGACACAGACGGTGAGTGGGGAGAGGAGCAGAGGGAGCAAGACAGAATCCCAAGCAGGCTCCGCACTGTCAGCACAGAGCCTGACACGGGGCTTGATCCCAAGCCCCTGGGGTCGTGACCTGAGCCCAAATCAAGAACTGGATGCTCACCCAGCTGAACCACCCAGGCACCCCAATATTTTACCATAATCAAAATGAAAACAAAATAAAAGGTAATGGGGCGCCTGGGTGGCTCAGTCGGTTAAGCGTCCGACTTCGGCTCAGGTCATGATCTCACGGTTCGTGGGTTCGAGCCCCGCGTCGGGCTCTGTGCTGACAGCTCGGAGCCTGGAGCCTGCTTCGGGTTCCGTGTCTCCCTCTCTCTCTGCCCCTCCCCTGCTCGCACTCTGTCTCTGTCTCTCTCTCTCAAAAATAAAACATTAACAAAACAAAACCATCAACCAACCAATCAAACAAGCAAACAAAAAATCCGGAGCCCATATTCCTCTCTAGCAACTGCCCCAATTCTTTACTCTTGCTCACAGCAGAAGTTCCTCAAAATTGTCTGTACTGTATAACCTCAGTTCTGTCCTCAACCACTACCCTCTGGCCTCTGTCACCACCACACAGCTGATCAAGATTACCAGTGACCCCCATTTGCCCAAACCAGGGATCAGTCCTCATCTTTCTTGGTCTCACAGTAGCACTTAGTGGAGGACTGCTTCCTCTTTAACACTATCTTTTCTTATTTTATTTTCTTATTTGGTGCCATTCTCTCCCGGTTTTACTCCCGTTACACTGACTATTCCTTCTTGGTCTCCCCTGCTGACTCTTTCTGTGCCCACAGTTTGAAGCCTCTTTTCTTCTATGTTTGCCCTCAGTGATCTCACCCTGTTTCGTGGCTATAAATGCCATTGACAAAATTTTTTTTATGTTTATTCATTTTTGAGAGACAGAGACAGAGCATGAACAGGGGAGGGGCAGAGAGAAAGGGGGACACAGAATCCAAAGCAGGCTCCAGGCTCTGAGCTGTCAGCACAGAGCCCGACGCGGGGCTCGAACTCACGGACCGCGAGATCGTGACCCGAGCCGAAGTCGGACGCTCAACCGACTGAGCCACCGAGGCACCCCTATAAATGCCATTTATACACTGATGGCTTCCAAATTTATAACTCTAGTTCTGACCTATCTCTTGAACACCAACCAGATAGCCCATTGGACTTCTCCAAGACTGTTTAATGGGCATCTCAAATTTAAGAGGTCTAAAATGAAAATTTTAAAATAAAGTTTATTTATTCTTGAGAGAGAGCATGAGGTCAAGCAGGGGAAGGGTAGACAGAGAGAGGGAGAGAGATAATTCCAAGCAGGCTCTGTGCTACCTTCTCAGAGCCTGATGTGGGGCTTGAACTCATCAATGATGAGATCATGACCTGAGCAGAAACCAAGAGTTGGACTAAAGTGCCCAAACTATTTTCAAGGGCACTGAGTTCAGTCCTCTGCCTTCCTCAGAAAGCTAAGACATAGTCTTTCTTTTCCTTTGGTGTCTAAATGGAAAAATGCACACAGCTTTGTTTTGTTCAGAATAAAAGCCTAAGATATATGAAAACTCCTTGTTGAAGGAATATTTCTGGAATATGTATTGCTTGCCAGGCTCTCTGCTTTGACTGAGGCCATAAACATGTATGGAACACAGTTCTTGATTCTACGGTTTACTACTTTTTTTTTTTTAATGGAATAGATTAAAAATTTTTTTTTAAGTTTATTCTTTTTTTTTAATGTTTATTTTTTGAGAGAGAGAGACACACACACACACACAGACAGAGATGAGTGGGGGAGGGACTGAGAGAGATAGGGACACAGAATTGGAAGCAGGCTCCAGGCTCTGAGCCGTCAGCACAGAGCCTGACGCGGGGCTCGAACTCACGAACCGCAAGATCATGACCTGAGCTGAAGTCAGACGCTCAACTGACTGAGCCACCCAGGCGCCCCTAGGGTTTAATACTTGAATAGGGGAAACAGATATGTAAGTGCACGATTTTCTTACCTTATTTGAGTTACTAAACATCAATATAGTAGACTAACTTCCCAGTGAAAAGGATATTAAGAGACAAGCCATACATACACACAGTGCACGTGATCCTTAAGCACGAAACTATGCTTTACTTAATTCATAATAGAAGATATACAAAGAAGAACAAAAGTGACATTGCATTGCTTACCTATTTGATTGGCAAAGGTAAAAAATCTAGTAACTACTGTGTTGGCAAGCGGTTGGGGAAGAGACACTATCACATGCATGACTGGTGGGAATATGCATGAGTACAACATTTATGGAAAGCCATTTGATGGTACTCGTCAAAATCTACAATCAAAGGGACAGGGGTGCCTGGGTGGCTCAGTCAGTCAAACGTCCCACTTCGGCTCAAGTCATCATCTCTCAGTTCGTGAGTTCTAGCGCCGCATCAGGCTCTGTGCTGACAGCTCAGAGCCTGGAACCTGCTTCAGGCTGTGTCTCCCTCTCTCTCTGCTCCTACCCCGCTCATGCTCTGTCTCTCTCTCCCTCAAAAATAAGTAAACATTTAAAAAAATTAAAAAAAAAAAGAATCAAAGGGACAAAAAAGAGCCAATGGAAAGAGCTCCAAAGCTGGAACAATCTGAGCAACAAAGTAAATAAAATCGTGTTGGGTTATAAGCTGGGGGCTAAAATAAATATCCGTGAGTCCATTCTGATATAGTCTAATGCCCAGCATCTTAAGTGTGGATTGCATACAATGACTTGATTCCAGAGAGTACGGAGAGGGGTGGGGGATAACTTCAGCGAGAAGAAAGCTGCCACCTACCGTCACAGCTAGGTGATCATGGTCAGCACCAACAGTAATAAGTTATGCTGACAGTGTATTCACTTGACATGGGGTGCGAAACACGACACTCTAACCTCTTTTTCCCCCAGACACATCATCCCAGTGTAACCAGGAGAAAAATGGCAGACAGGGGCGCCTGGGTGGCGCAGCCGGTTAAGCGTCCGACTTCAGCCAGGTCACGATCTCGCGGTCCGTGAGTTCGAGCCCCGCGTCAGGCTCTGGGCTGATGGCTCGGAGCCTGGAGCCTGTTTCCGATTCTGTGTCTCCCTCTCTCTCTGCCCCTCCCCTGTTCATGCTCTGTCTCTCTCTGTCCCAAAAATAAATAAACGTTGAAAAAAAAAATGGCAGACAAACCCCAATAGAGGGATTTCCTACAAAATACCTGAGCAGTACTCCGTATATTTGTAAGAAGGGGCTAACGAGAAAGGGTGGAAATTGCTGACGAGTGACAAGTGATAGGATCAAGGGATAACAATGAGTCCCGGCGCTGGGCCACTCTACATTTCCAGTGACAGTGATCCGCGTGCTTCTTTTTCTCCCAAGTAGCCTGTGGTAGGAGTAGAGACAACAGGATAGATCGATCCCGGATTTGGGCCGTGAGTGGGGTAGAAGGACCGAGGGGTCTGGGAGTAGAGGGCAAGGAGCGCCAAAGGGACAGGGTAGCCGGGAAGGGAAGGCAACGAGCCCAGAAGGAGCCGGGTGCTGCGGGCAAGGGAGCGGCCACGGGGTTGGCCTGGATTTGGTGGAAGGGTGTGGGTAGGAAATTCCGGTTCGGGTCAAAGTGCGGGGCTCCTCAAGTGTGAGATTTGAGGGCCACGCCTTAAAAAACTTGGTACATTGGCACAATGATAAGTAACGTTACTTAACATTAAGGTAAATGGGAAGGGCAGCGGTAAAGAGATGGGAAAAAATAAAGGGTGTTTGAGAAATGTTAAAAACCCCGTTTGGTTACAACAGAAGGTCCACGTATGGATTATCGTGGTACGTGTATTGGAGAAGATAAGGCGGGGCCAGACTGTCCCAAGTTTCTGGTTTGGAGAAGGAGTGCCTGCACACAGTATAAAAAATGTCATCTCGTTCAAGCCCAACTTCCTATCAGAGGGCGGAAGTTAGGATGGAGTTCACTGGGGTAGACTGAAAGATTCGGGTGGATGAGCACTGCCCTGATTACTGCGGAGGTCAGCGGCGTTAAGATTTTGTTTAATGTTTTACTTATTTTTGAGGGAGAGAGAGAGACAGAGACAGAGCATGAGCAGGGGAGGAGCAGAGAGAGAGGGAGACGCAGAATCCGAAGCAGGCTCCAGGCTCCGAGCCGTCAGCACAGAGCCTGACGCGGGGCTTGAACTCACGAACCGTGAGATCATGACCCGAGCAGAAACCAAGAGTCGGACGCTCAACCGACTGAGCCACCCAGGTACCCCTCAGCGGCATTAAGAAAGAAGTGAGAGGGGGGCGCCTGGGTGGCTCAGTTGGTTAAGCGTCTGACTCTTGGTTTCTGCTCAGGTCGTGATCTCGCGGTTCGTGAGTTCAAGCTCTGCGTTAGGCTCTGTGCTGCTGATGTAGAACCTGCTTGGGATTCTCTCTCTCTCTCTCTCTCTCTCTCTCTTTCTCTCTGTGCCCCTCCCCTGCTCTCTCTCTCTCAACATAGATAAATAAAAGAAAAAGAAAAAAGTGAGAGGTGCTGCTATCCATGAAAAGGGTCGTCGGACCATTAACGACCAAACGAAATACGTGACTCCTTTTTTACCAGTGACTCCAACCAACCAACTAAGAATGACCGTTTGGGGAAATAGGGGAAAGTGGAAATGGACTGTGATTTGGATCACATTAAGGAATGACTTAAATTTTTTTAGGAGTGACAGTGATATTCCAGGTATGTAGAAAATGCCGATGTTTTCAGAGATGCTCCCTGAAGCATGAGGGACTGGAATGACACGATGTCTGGGATTTGCTTAAGAGACATCAAGATACAGCAGACAGATGAACGCTTATCAATATAAATCTTGCTCAGGTTTGAGTCTCACCCGAGACTGTCACACGCTCTCTACTTCTGAGCATAGCATATTTTTGCAAACAGCTGAACGAGGGCTCGGGTCGAGAATACAGTTAGAGTCGTCCCACCTGCAATCCCGGGTGGGCGAGGGCCCCGGGTGCTGCCACCGCCGTGGGCAGGTGGGCTGGGTGGCCGGGGAAGTGGGTGGGCTGCCCTTCATTCCAAGGCATAGCCAGGGTGGTCTGCAGTCGCAGCCTGGAGCTGAGGAGGGGAGCCGACCCCCGTAGGACTCATTTTCTGCTCTTTATTCAGTGGCTGGGAAACCTCGAGGCCCTTTCCTTTGGCGTCACACCCAGCTCTCCAGCCCTCGGAGGACGCCAGCCCACAGGGGACGGGCTGAGTGGCAGGAAATAGCAGCCCCCTCTCCACTGCGTATTTGTGGCTACTTAGCAGTCCCTGCTACTCCAGGATAGGAGGGTGATAAACAGTGATTACGGGTAAAGTTTGTGGTGTTTGTCTTTCCCGAGATCAAAACTCTATCTCCCCTCTGTGAACATAAGCCATCAAAAGTCGATCTGTCTTTAATTTTCCCTGGGTGGTCCTGGGCTGACGTCTTGCCCTTTCGTCTCACCCCAGGAACTAGGGACCCGATCTTTTGTTCCATCTGCTTCTAAGATAGCTCGCCTCCCCGCTGCCGGCCTGGCCTGGGATTCTGCGTCCTGAAACGTCGTCTAACGTTACAAGGAACAAGAGATCCTTATATTTCGTTGTGAGCATCCCGGGCGACGAGCGTGCGTCCTGGCCACATTTGTGCACAACTGGTCTGCAGTCACGAGAAAGCTGCAGAGAGCGTGGGTCGGGCTAGCCTGTGACCCCGCTCTGCCCCCACTTCTAAAGTCTCCCCCAGATCAGAGAGACTGTTCTGCCACTTGAAACGGAGTAAACCCCACCTTGATTTTGACGGCCGGTGAGCTGGCTGGGGTTCTCAGTGAGCATTTTGTGCCTGTCCCACGGAGGCTTTTCCCGGCGGTGGAATTGGGGGGCGCCGGGGGGCAGGGGTCAACACAAAAAAATTGTGATAACAGCTCCCAGGAACCAGAGTTCACAGTGATTTGAAAGCACCCTTGCATGCTTGAATTCTTGGGGGCGGCCGCTCCCCTTTCTTCAGCAAAGAGCACAGGTGACTGACCATTCCGACCCCTCTGGGGGACTGTGTTTCTCTTGGCATCTGCTAGGTGGGGCTATCCCAGAAATGCAGAAATTGCACAGGGCCGCGGGCACAAGGTCACGGGTCACAGGGCACAAGGGGGCCAGGGGAAGGAGCGCAGGAAGTTCAAGTGTCCCTCCTCCCTGCCTATCTCACCCTGCACCCATCCTCCCTCCTCCCCAGGAATGTATTTCTGCGTTTTACTTACCTTCCGGAACTTTGGAGCTCCGGGGCCACGGTGTTTGAGACCAAGCACTCATCTGAAACCTCATACCATTATCCTTCTCATCGCCCTGGAAGTCTGAAATCTGTTCCTATCAAAAATCCTGGGAGCGCCTGGCTGGCTCGGACGGCAGAGCAGCACGTAGAGCGTGGGACTCTTGATCTTGAGGTTGTGAGTTTGAGCCCCCCTGCCGGGTATAGAGATTACTTGTAAAAATAAATAAATAAAATCCTTAAAAAAAAAAAAAATCCCAAGAAGGCTGGCTTCAAAGTAGGAAACACAGCTAGTAGGGAGAATCAGTAGGATGTGGGCATCTTGAATTCATTAAGCCTACGGCTTTATAGAGTGCATTTAAAATGTATATACTAAAGTGAATATAAACTTCATGATTTATTTTGCCCAAGATGAAGAAAAGGATGAGAGGAAATTAAAGCTGTGCCCTGGCACATTCACGGTGGGGGAGCCTTAGTCAACACTGCGGACACACTGGGATCCCGGCAGTCTGCACAGTGCCCCCCACCTGGGGACAGCCCTTCCTAGAGAGCCTGCTGGTTTCTCCCTAGGCTGACAGTTGCATTTTACAAGGTTCTCACTCATTGTCCACTGAGAATCTGTTACCACGAAGCCACCTGATGGCTCGGAGCAACATGGTTTACATTTTTCAGGTCTACGGATGGATGAAATTATACATCAAAAGGTGGGACTGTGGCTCACCTGTGCCCGGGCATTTATCACTCCTGCCGGAGCCTTCCTGGAGATGGGTTCAGAGATAAACGCATTCAGACATGACCATGAAATTGGAGGCTGAGACAGGGAGCTTGAAAAGCTCCTCGGAAGCAACCCGGCGTTTCAGGGGAGGCAGAATTCCGTGAACTTACCGACAGAGCTCTGATGAGATGCTCCCAGGTCTCCCTGGTATATTCTCCCACTCTTCGAAGTCCTGAAAGTCACCTGTGGTCCCTGAAAATGTCAGGATAAAACTGAGTAAAATAACTTGTACCTGCTGCCTTTATGGATGAAAGAAATCAACACAGACAGCTACAACACTTAGGAGGGCGCCTGGCACATAAATAAATGTTATATACTATTTGTTTCAAAAATCCGGTTTCCTAAACAATGTGATCTCCTCTATCCACCTATTCAACATCAGCTATCGAGAGACTTTGGGTTTGAATCTCGGCCTTGCAACTTGGTAGTGTCGTGTCAGGCAAGTTTAACATCTTTCTTTGCCTCGGTTTCTTCCTCTGTGCAATATAAATAAGAATGGTCCCTTGTAAAACTCTTCTGAGGATTACTTGAGTGACATGCGAAACGTCGAGAGCAAAGTCAGCACACAGTAAGTGCTCCGTAAGTGTTAGCTGTTACAATTATTAGATCTGAAAAGACATCCACTAAAATTAACAGCGGTATTTCTGAGCGGTCGAGTCGCGGATGTGTCTATTTAATTTTATGTCATGAAAGTTTAAGCTTCCTCTAGGGCAGGGGCACGTCTTCCTGGTCTTCATAATCTTTGCGTGCCTAATCCCGTGCCTGGCTGGTAGTGGCTGTTCAGTAAATATTAAACTCAGCTGTTAGGATTGCTCTCGGTGAGTACCTCTCCCAAATATCCATTGTTACCGTCTCATGTTTTCACAACTATTAAGTTTCTGGAACAGAACAGGTAAAGTGAGATGAAATCAACAAAGCTTCGTAAATACCAATCAACACAAATGTATTTCTTACAAAATGGCGTGCCTTTTTTGAGACTCCTCGAGGGCTTCGATGGTAGATTCTGGATTTGCCCTCTCAAGTGAGGCCCCTCTGTAAGCCGGCGCTATGTGGTTTGCCATAAAAATAACAAACTACTAGTTAATCATCTGCATATGTAGCCCTGTAGCGGTGGTCCCCTGGGAATGGCGAGTAAATGAGATTTTATGGAAGTCAGACCTCTGGATAGGCAGTGAAATTGGCAGTCAGAAAAAACAAAACAAAACAAAACAAAACACAAACCACAAAAAGCAGGATTACAGGAAAGCATATATAATATGATTCCATGTGCGTGTAAAATTACATTTATAAATCTGTATGTACATGTATGTATATAATATCTTAAATAAAATGTAAGCGGTGGTTATCTCTGGGTAGTGGAATCTGGGGTGATTTTTTTCTCCCTTTATACTTTTTCCACACAGAGAAATACGTGCACACACACATACTCTACGTGAGAAAACAAACACACAAAAATAACCACATACTTCCAATTAAGTACTCATCGCAGGGAACTTCTCTGTTCAACAGACTTTAAAACGTATCTATAAAGACATCAACTCTGATGTCTAGAGGGGCTGCCAGATTTAGCAAATAAAAATACAAGATACCTACCCCCCCCCAATAGAAGATATCCAGTTAACTCAAAGTCTGATCAACAATGATAAGTATATATCATGAAACATTTGGGATCTTGCCTCTTATCTTCTATAGAAAAGTAGAAAAAAGTAGCAACACTCCTACCATTATTTATATTTCTTTTCATTCTTTTTTCTATAAGTAGGTTTTGTTTCACATGGTCAAAAATCATACTGTGAGGGACACCTGGGTGGCTCAGTTGGTTAGGCGTCCAACTTCAGCTCAGGTCATGATCTCACAGTCTGTGAGTTCGAGCCCCGCGTCGGGCTCAGCGCTGACAGCTCAGAGCCTGGAGCCTGCTTCAGATTCTGTGTCTCCCTCTCTCTCTCTGCCCCTCCCCTGCTCATGCTCTGTCTCTCTCTGTCTCAAAAATAAATAAAAACATTAAAATTAAAAAAAAAATCATTGTGTGTACAAGTTTCATTCATTGACCGAGTTTTTATTGTGTCTCTGCTATGGAACAGCCACTGGGCTAAGAATTGAGAATACCTCAGGGGTAACACACGGTCAACTTTGCCTCCATTAACATCAAATCTTTTTTTTATTATATATTCTTTGTATAAAACAACGTAAATGCATAATCTGACATTGAGGTGGCCAATTCCATTTTACACAGCCAATCTTCTGTTGTGGGTCAATTTATTCATTCGTTTACATACTGACTCTTTATTATTGTAAATAATACTGCCCTGAATGTCTTTGTGTATCAAGCTTTTCCCAAGTTTCAGCATTGTTTTATTTTTAAGATAGACATCTAAGAATGCTACTTTAATTTTAGGATAGATGGAATCTCATATTTATTTGTCTCAATAGGTTAACTGGCTAGAGCGACAAAAATGTTTGTCTATAACACTTGACTAACACATTTGATCATCTTTCCATATATGAGCTTCCTAATGTTATTTGCTGGATTATCCATTTTTAGGGGTGGGGTCTTAGTGATTTTTCTTATATACTTTATGATCTTACATAAAAAGCCTTTTGGGAGGTTTCATCAGTTAAGTGTTGGAGTCTTTTTTTTAAATTTAATGTTTATTTTTTTTGAGAGAGAGAGAGAGAGAGAGACAGAATGTAAGCTGGGGAAGGAGCAGAGAGAGAGGAGACACAGAATCCGAAGCAGGCTCCATGCCCTGAGCTGTCAGCACAGAGCCCGATGTGGGGCTTGAACCCACGAACCGTGAGATCATGACTCAAGCCAAAGTCAGATGCCTTACCGACTGAACCACCCAGGTGCCCCTAGAATATGTTTTTAAACGTTAGAGTTATTCCCCTAACTCTAAACTCTTCTTTCTGGAAAAAAAAAATTTTTTTTCTGTAAAACTTGCATTGGGATTTGAGTGGAAATAGCATGAAAGCTATAAATTACTTTGTTAACAATGGACGTTTCTCCACTTATCCAATTCTGCTGCTATATGTGTTAACAAAAGTCTTATATTTACCTCATTTTACATTTCTCATGAAGGCTATGCCTGGGTTTTCTCGTATCTTTCAAGACTGAATCCCACCAGATTCACCCTGATTCAGCCAGATTAGCTCCACTTTTTATATTTATTTAATTTATTGTCTCAAAGTAATCTTTCAGTTGAATAAGAGGTTGTGTGGCTTAACGTGATTTGAAAAATCACTGGAGGGGCGCCTGGGTGGCTCAGTTGGTTGAGCGTCCAACTTCGGCTCAGGTCACGATCTCGCGGCTTGTGAGTTCGAGCCCCGCGTCGGGCTCTGTGCTGACGGCTCGGAGCCTGGAGCCTGCTTCGGATTCTGTGTCTCCCTCTCTCTCTGCCCCTCCTCCGTTCATGCTCTGTCTCCCTCTCTGTCTCAAAAATCAATAAACATTCAAAAGAAAAATCACTGGATGAGTCAATCCGTGAAGATCACTTCCACTGCGGAAAGTCTGGATTCCATGATCTCTTAAGCACCTGGTGCTTTCTTGCCTTTGTTGCTAGCACTGTGCTTTCCTACCTGCAGTGGCCTCCTCTCCAGATCTGAGCTGGGACATTCCTGACAACCCCAACCCACGTCTCCCGTTCTCCTCCTTTGCACCCGGGGTGCTCTGGGACTGATGGGCTCTGCTCCTTCGAACTCAGCTATGTATTCTCTGACCACCCACGTCTTGACGTTTCAATTAGATTATAAATACCTTAAGAGCAAGAACCATAAGTTTCCACCTATTACAACAACACCATGGTGTTTTTTTTTTTTTAAGATTTAATTTTTTTCAGTAATCTCTACACCCAACGTGGGGCTCGAACTCACAACCCTGAGATCAAAGGTCGCATATGCTCTTCTGACTGAGCCAGTCGGACACCCCAAAAACACAGTGTTTTATACATAGTATGTATTCTCTAAATACTTACTAAACGAATAAATGGCAAGCACAGAATTAGAACTGTGTTTGTTTCCTTGCTTATTTTGATCCTATGAAAATTCAATGAAAGCATTTGTTAGTTTCCTGGTGTAACTAAACTTTATATCTGAATACAAATGAAATGCTGAAGATCTGATTTGTTTCCTCATTCATTAGCATTCACTAGCCGTGTGGATAGAATGGGTGCCCGTGCATAATGAGCTCCCCATCACCGCTGGCATTCAAGTAGCACTGAGTGACTGCTTGTGACGGATGTGGTGGAGTCGATTCATGCCAGGATCCCTTCCAATCCTGAGATTCACTCATTCATCAGATATTCCGTGGCTGAGGATATAAATACGTGGTCCCTGATCTCAAGAAACAGCCTAGATGGGAAATAGTCACATGTGGAAAAAACAGAGACGTACTGTGATGTGCGGAAGATGTGTGAGAGGTTTAGAGGGAACAAAGTATTTCAAAGGAGCTAGCAGTGGGGGCAGAAGTCCAGAAAGGCCTCTGGAAGGGGGAAGCGGCTGAGTCTTGGAGCTTGAACGACTGTGGCCCAAGCAGATGTAGGTGGAGGGAACAGTGAGCTTGGGGAGTGAGCAGATTGAGCCGAGGCGTGGAGGTGTGGGGCCAACGAACTCGGAGAGGTTCGCCATGGCTGGGGTGAGAGCCAGGTCCTGCGGGGCCTCGACTTCTGCGAAAGCAGTTGATTCAGAGCACAGGCCAGCGAGGCCGCAGTCCACATCCATGGTTCAGAAGAAACCAGTCCCGCCGACACCTTGACCATGAACTTTTAGCCTCCGGAACGGTGAGGAAATAAATTCCTCTTGCTTAATTCATCCACTGTGTGGTGCTTTGTTATGCAGCCCTAGAAAATTAATGCCACCTCTAAGGAAGCTCAAGGAAATCAACCAACATACAGGTTTTACTTTGGAAATAGGTAAACAAAATTAAAAAAATAAACT
Organism: Lynx rufus; assembly: GCF_022079265.1. NCBI lineage: Eukaryota > Metazoa > Chordata > Mammalia > Carnivora > Felidae > Lynx > Lynx rufus. The sequence continues at coordinate 9,896,126 of NW_025814878.1, forward strand.
AAAGCTTTAAACACCTTCAATAATCTGCTCCCTGGTTTTTTCTGAAGATCTCCTGTACTCCTGACGGGCCCATTTATGATTAGCATGAACCGTTTAAACCAGGGGCGCCTGGGTGGCTCAGTCGGTTAAGCGTCCGACTTTGGCTCAGGTCATGATCCCACGGTCCGTGAGTTTGAGCCCCACGTCGGGCTCTGTGCTGACAGCTCAGAGCCCGGAGCCTGCTTCAGATTCTGTGTCTGCCTCTCTCTGTCCCTCCCCTACTCGCGTTCTGTCTCTCTCTCAAAAAATAAATAAACATTAAAAAAATTAAAGTTTACCAAAACATCCAGATTTATCTTGTGTAAATACAATTAACTTATTTTTAAAGTGATCTAAAAGGCATGGATTTCAAGATTTGCTCACAGGACAATAAAACAGTGTTCTCGCCTTAGAGTTGTGTGAAAATCTACTTGTGATCACACTCACACAGTCTCTAAACACTAGAAACGGAGTGAGAAATTGCCCCCTCGGTGTGAGGGCTGGCAGCTATGGAGGCCAAAGTGGATTTTTTTTTTTTTTGGCCAAAAAATAGGTTTTTCTCTTGTTAAGACAACACAGCACAAACTAAGAAGGATTTGTGTTTGGGGGTAAAGCAAGACATTCTGAATAAAAGTTTCCTAAAGAAGAGACCTTCAGGGGCGCCTGGGTGGCACAGTTGGTTAAGCGTCGGACTTCAGCCAGGTCACAATCTCGCGGTCCGTGAGTTCGAGCCCCGCGTCGGGCTCCGGGTTGATGGCTCAGAGCCTGGAGCCTGTTTCCGATTCTGTGTCTCCCTCTCTCTCTGCCCCTCCCCCATTCATGCTCTGTCTCTCTCTGTTCCAAAAATAAATAAAAAAAGAAGAGGCCTTCATATTCCGGTGCTGGGGGCAATTGGGAGTCCTTGACATTCCTTGACTTGTACATGCCTGGTTCCACTCACTGCCCCCTCGTCACACAGCGTCTCCTCCCTCTGTCTTTGTGCGTCTTCTCCTCTTCTTGTGAAAACACCAGCTACATCTGATTAAGGGCTCTCTTATTTCAACATGACCTCATCTTAACTATTTACATCTACAGTGACCCTATTTGCAAAGAATGTCAAACGCTGACTTCGGACTTCAACGCATCTTTGGGAGAGACACACGGTTCAACTCGTATCAGAGACCATCTCATCCCACCGATTCTTTTTCTAGCTGTTTGTTTCTAAGGAAAGTTAGGATCTCAGAGGTTGAGCTGGAGAGTAAATGTGTATGAAACTGTACCTTATTACCCTTGGTTTCAAGGGAGTAGAAACCTATCTACCTCTAGATTCGGCTGTGAGGAATTCTTGGATTATGGTGTCAAAAGAAGAATGAATCGATCAGACTGTGAGAGGGGTGCTCCAGCTTGGCCGCAGAAGCTACTGGAACAAGAGCAGGTCAAGGTTTCTCTGATTCTCTTCTTTGGGCTGTTGGAAGGAGGTCTCTGTTGAATGGATGGTAATGTGACTATTGTCCGTTCCCAAGTTTAACCCTTAAGCTTTCTGGTGGTAGGGCCAGACCCCCTGCAGGAGAGAGCTAGCAGTTCATGGGGATGGGGTGCCAGGCCATGGGCAATACATTTTGGCAGCGGGGGGGGCGCCTGGGTGGCTCCGTCGATTAAGGGTCTGACTTCGACTCAGGTCATGATCTCGCTGTTCGTGTGTTCGAGCCCCGCATCCAGCTCTGTGCTGACGGTTCAGAGCCTGAAAGCTGCTTCAGACTCTATGTCTCTCTCTTTCTCTCTCTCTCTCTCTCTCTCTCTCTGCTCCTCCCCTGCTCACACTCTGTCTCTCTCACTCAAAAATAAACATTAAAAAAAATTTTCTTTTAAAGTTTTGGCCAGTGGGATGGACTCCCGAAAAAACAAGGCAGATACTGTGGCACCACATAGACGAAGACAGACAGCAGAGCAGGGAACCGAACTGACCATATGACAGATGCCCACTGTAAAAAGATAATTCAAGAGAGGAAAATCCAATTTTTATGTAAATTACCCAGATGGATTCCAGTGCTCGTTCATGTTCGCCCGAGAAATTACTCCCGTCTCTATTTTATGTCATTTAGTAGATCAGATTTACATCTGTGCTCCAGTGCAGGGATCTGTGACATTTACTAAATCCGAATTGAAACAATAGTTTCAGATTCATCTGAAAATTGATTAGGTCAGATATTTTGCATACATGGTTCTTGTCCTTTTGGGGTGTCCAGGATTTATTTGTAAAAACAGACTTTCAAGTCAATTAGTAAGATTCACTGGAGCTTAAACGTGGTCATGTTCATATTTTAGCAAAGGTATCTTTCCCTTCATTTCTTTTAAGGCATTTGTGCAACTATTCAAATGTTGATTCACTCCCGGATGATAGGGTGCACATTAAATGTAGTTTGCTATTTCTACATTATCACTACTAATTACTTGCCTAAATCAATCATAGAAAGGAAATGAATGCGATTTTTGCCTCTCTGCTAAACTACAGAGGACAGAGTGATTATGGAAGCTTGATTTTTTTGTGCCCAAACATTAAATTCTCAGGGTCATAAGGACCAGACTACTGAACGTCAGATCCAATCTCTGGCTGCCAAGTGACATTTTCGTCTGGATTCAAGTGGGCACCTCACACCCACTTCTGCGAAAGCAACTTAACCCCTGCCTTCTCCAGGACTCCCTCTCTGGATGGCTTTTCCATCTTTCTTGATGATCAGTTCTCAGGCCCAGACAACTCCCTTTTTTCCTTCATCCCTGCCTTCTGTGAATTATCCAAGTATTATCCACGGTGCTACCTATATCATGGTTCTCAAACTTTGCTGAGTGTGAGAATCACCTGAGGGAAGTGTCAATGAACTCAGATTTGAGGTCCCATTCCTGAAGATTCTGGATCAGTAGATCCAGAAGTGGCCCAGGGATGTGTATTTAAAGCAACCCCTATCCTTTCACCATGTGGATTGATGCCTCCCAGCCTTTAGGAGCCATTGCCCTGAATACCCCCACCACCTCCAGCCCCACCCCTACATCCAGTATCTCCATTTGGCAAATCAGCTCCAACAACATATGCATTTAAATGCCTATTTTTCCCAGGCCCTGTGCCCATATCAGTGGAAGTACAAAGATGAATAAAGCATAGTCGTCCTCTCAGGACAACTCCTTAGCGAAGGAGGTCATCCGGGAACCTGAATTCTATTCCTGAGATCAGTGCTATGTTTAGGAGAAGAGGAAGAACCCTCAGGTCCTCAAAGAGGGAGAAGAAGGAGTGTTTAACTCAACCTGAGAGAGTTCCTGGAGGAAGTGATGCTGAATTTATGATGAAGATGAGTTTGTCAGACGGTGAAGGGCTGGAGGGAGAGAACATTCCAGACAGCTTTAAGCAGGGGAAGAATATAACTAGATAGGAGCTTTAGATTCAGCTCTAGACTTATCTTTTAGCGTCACACATTGGACCCCCTGTTAGGTTGTTTGAAAGTTCTTGGGGGTTCCCCCACTCTTCAACATCAACTACTAGTAATTAATTCCTCCGTCTTGTATTCAAGGCCCTTCGTGACTCAGACCATCTCTCTTTTATCCTTACCTATCACCTCTCCTCCTTTATTTTTTCAAGTTTATTTATTTATTTTGAGAGAGTGCAGGGGAGGGGCAGAGAGGGAGGGAGGGACAAAGGATCACAAGCAGGCTTTATATTGCCAGGGCAGAGCCTGATGTGGGGCTCGAACTCGCAAACCGTGAGATCATGACCTGAGCTGAAACCCAGAGTCAGACACTTAACTGACTGAGCCACCCAGGTGCGCCTATTGGCTCTTCTTTTAAAAATCTGTGTTCTCCCTTCTCTAAGAGCGTTCCCATCCACCATCCTGCAGTTCTCTCCCTGCCCTGCTTTTATTGCCTTGCCCACTCCCATTTGTCAACATTGATTTCCTCACCTGATTCATTTCAAGAGACGGGATGCACAGATGGATGATGGCCAGAGTAGCTATAAGACTAGAACTCTGGTCCAAAACTTGTAGTAACCTGCCCAGAGAATCAGTCTTGGATCTACAATAAACAGCCAAGGAAACCGGCTGGCTGTAAGCCAGACTTGTAGGAAATCAAACCGCTATCTCTAGTAAAAATCGAGGAAGCTGAATAATACCTTCTGTCGCAAAAAGCCCCAAACGGCCAGGACTTGATTAACATCTGACGGCTTTCTTCATGTTTACCCTGCTTCCAACCTGGGACCCACCGCGAAAGGCCAATACGCGCGCTTCCCGGACCGCATGGGATGCCCCACTTTGGTCAGCTGCCCGCAGCTTCCCCATCCCAACACAACAGCCTTCGCCAGCCCCCCGGAAGCTTTGCCACCTCCCTGTCTGCCTTTGAGTCTTCGCCAAAGGCCAGCGACAGTAGTTGGTTCCCCTGTTACAGCAACCTCTGAACAAACAGGCTTTGCCCATGCTCACGTGGTTGGTCTCTATTCATTCGCACAATTTGTAAGACTGTTGAAAATAAAACAGTTGTAGCCTTGGTCCCTCTTTTTGGGATCTTCCAAGAAACGTCCACTTATTTCTTTCCTTTGTGAAAGCGATTCCCTAATCTGTATAGGAAGTGACTAATCTTGGGGGGGGGGCAACCGGGTGGCTCCGTCCGTTAAGCACGGGACTCTTGATCTCAGGGTCGTGAGGTCAAGCCCGATGTTGGGCTACATGCTGCGCGTGGAGCCTACTCGAAAAAAATAGTAAAAAAATTTTTACTAGAGGGCCTGCTCGAAAAAAAGAATCTCCACACTAACTTTAAAAAAAAATTTTTTTTTCAACGTTTATTTATTTATTTATTTTTGGGACAGAGAGAGACAGAGCATGAACGGGGGAGGGGCAGAGAGAGAGGGAGACACCGAATCGGAAACAGGCTCCAGGCTCCGAGCCATCAGCCCAGAGCCTGACGCGGGGCTCGAACTCACGGACCGGGAGATCGTGGCCTGGCTGAAGTCGGACGCTTAACCGACTGCGCCACCCAGGCGCCCCTCTCCACGCTAACTTAAAAAGAAATGGTCAGATGCCCCGTGTCACTATGGGAATCTTCTAGCCCGGCTTGCTTGGTTTTACGCACACCCTGCTATAATAAATCTTGGTTGATTAGTGGATCGTTCTATTGATATTACCTTGAAGTTACTTAGCCCAGGATGACCATTTTACTTTGCTCAAACCACTTTGCTCATTTACCCGAAAGGCTTGGACAATGCGGTGTTTCTGCAGCTAGTCCCTCTAGGTGGTCAGGCAGCCTCTTAGGCCAGCCTCCCACGGGCTTAGCCTGTCATTTCCTTCTGCCCCTTTTAACCCTTAAATATTTGACCCCCTGAAGTCCTGAATCTCAATTTTCTAAGACTTCCAGAAACCCTGATTAAGCAGAGGGAGTTTGAAAATTCTGTTAACCTGGTAGGACACTGTTGTTTACACTGAATTATTTTATCCTAAAGCAATGTTCTCGAAAGCTTCAGGGGCACTGCCACTGATACGGAAGAGCGTGCAGATCTGCGAGCCTATCAACCACATCTGGCCTGGTTTCCCGGCACTCTTCTCGTGCCGGGATCCCGTGCCCTAGGAACTCTGGACTACCCCCCGCCCCCCATCCGTGCCACCCGCCTGCTTGCCTTCGTTCTCCTGGCTTGTCCTGCTCACGATGCCCTTCTACCCACCTCACCTGGGTAGTGGCCACATCTCTCATTTTTCAAGCCCAGCGTCAGCAGGTAGGAAGAGCACTTTGCAGGGAGTCATTCTGTGCGTTATTACTTCCCGGCTACGGGATGCTGGGCACATCACTTCCCTTTTCTGAGCCTATTTTATCATCTGTGAACCAGCTTTGAAAATAATGACCAAATAGGTCTGAGGACTTAAAAAGAAGAATGTTTATTAAAACATTCTCAGCTTAATGTTCTCTTTTTTGACATGGGTGGTTACACAGGCATTTGCCTGTGATCATTCATTGACCTGCCTATTTCCATATGTGCACTTTCCTGTGTGTTGACGTCAATGAAAAAGTTAGAAACAATTAACTAGTCCAACTTAGTAGGGTCTTATAAATATTATAAACATTGGTTGTCTTTTCCCCTTTTCTTTTCTTGCTGCAGGGCGGATGACCAGAGTTAGGTTGAATGACCAAGGCAGGCATGACGAATCAAGGTTCACAAGAGCGTAGATGAGTTATGTTGAAGGACTGAGGGCAACAGATAAAATGTATTAGGGGCCAGCATGCAGAAGGTCCAGGAGGCAACAGTGCAGTAACGAGCAGGAGATGTGCACACAGGGGATCATTACGAAGAAGAAGCTGAGATTTCAGCTGACCGCGAACTTGATTTTACTCAACAGTCTAGCTTGGCCGCGAAGCTCGGTGGCTGTCTGCAAAACAAACAAGCAAACAAAACCAAACCCAAACAGAACAAAACAGAAATCTCAACACAACTTTGGGTTTCAATGCACGTGTAAGACTCAGATCTCAGCAGGTAAATGGACCCACCAGATTGCTGAATCTGACAGGCCACACCCATATTGTACGCTTTCGGTTACCTCTTCTCAGGATGGGCCTAGATCAGTGACCGGGTCCAGAGTTCAGTGGTTAGGATCTTAAGAGGGGCTTAAAGCCATGTCGTAGGAAGATCTGGAGAATTGAACCTTTAGGAAATATTTGGAGGGTCACTGGGAGGGCTTCATATATAGCGAAGGATTTTATCAAAACTTAGAATTATTCTATGTAGTTTCACAAGGGAAAACGGGACTCAGTAGGTGAAAGTCTTTTGGATCATATTAAGGAAGGAGGTAGCTCATGACTGCCGTGACTTGAAAATAGAATGGATCGCCTGCCCGTCATCGGCAGTATTTAAGCAGAGGCTCTATGGTTGTGCATTATAACCATTGTAGATTATATTTCTATTTTGGGTGAGATGATAAATTATATACCTTCTGTACGAGTTGAATTGTGTCCCCCCTCCCCAAAAGATATGTTGAAGTCCTAACTCTGGGTACTTGTGAATATGACCTTATTTAGAAATGGGGTCTATGGGGGCAATTGGATGGCTCGGCCAATTGAGTGTCCGACTCTTGGTTTCGGCTCAGGTCATGATCTCACAGTTTTGTGAGCTTCAGCCCAGTGTCCGGCTCTGCCCTGGCAGTGAGGAGCCTGCTTGGGGTTCTCTCTCTCTCTCTCTCTCTCTGCCCCTCCCCTGCTCACGCTCTCTCTGTTTCTCTCAAAATAAGTAACTAAACTAAACTAAAAAAAAAAAGACATGAGGTCTGTTGAAGACGTAACCAAATTAGGATGGTCATTAGGGTGAAACATCATGCAGGGGTTGCAATGCCTGCTGTCCTTGTAAGAAGAGACCAGAGACAAACATGGAGAATATCTGTGAAGACACAGATGATGGAGGGAGGCCGCTTGTGCACCACCAGAGGCAGAGATTGGAGGGAAGCGTCCCCAAGCCAAGGAATGCCAAGGATGGCAGGAGAGCAATGGCAGGAGACATCCAGAAGCCGGGGAGAGAGCATGGCTCTGGCAGTACCTTATTCTTAATCTTCTGGACTTCACAACGGGAAGCTTAAAAAAAAATTTTTTTTTTTTTTATGTTTATTCCTGAGAGAGACAGAGCATGAGCGGGCGAGGGGCAGAGAGCGAGAGGGAGACACAGAATCCGAAGCAGGCTCCAGGCTCCGAGCTGTCAGCACAGAGCCCGACGCGGGGCGCGAACTCACGGACCGCGAGATCGTGACCTGAGCCCAAGCCGGACACTTTACCGGCTGAGCCACCCAGGCGCCCCAATTCTGTGGTTTTAAGTCACCCAGTCTGTGGTCCCTGTGACAGCAGCCTTAGGGAGTTTAGTACACCTTGAAAATCCATTCAAAGCCTCTGAATCCTTGCTAATCAGATAGCGACAATCCAGGCAGGCTGGCCTTCCAGGCCTCACGTCTGCACATACGGATATCTGCGGTTCTCTGTAACTCCTCTCCCCAACCCCCCCAGTGACAGCCTTATCCCCTGAGCCTCTTGTCCTTGGTGCTTCCCCCAGCAGTGCCCATGGCTGCTGAAGCCCTGGGAGATCCTAGGCCACATTTCTCCTTCCCCCTCCAGCCCTGCTTTCAGGCCTGGGCGAGCCCAGGGCTCAGAATTTGGAAGCTCTGTGAGGCCAGGGTCACGGTCAGGGCTCTTTCTTGCTGACAGTAGGAATCACTAGGCTTTGGGAGCTCCAGCCCAGAATAGATGGGAAAAGACACTAAGAGTTGCAAATAACTCACCTGCAAATGAACCTTTGGAAGACGGTCATTTGTGAGTTCACGGACAGCCTATGTTTGACACTCAGGCCCCGTTTATAGATAAGGTTGTAACGTTGCAGCAGATTGAAACATTCAGCAGTCCAGAAACATGCTGAAAGAGCTCATAAAGCAACTCATTTTTCCTCCCACTGAAACTCAGGAATGTCCTTTGAGGACTTTTGCTGAGACACGTGAATGATTTGCTTTTTAAAACCCTGTAAATCAGGACCTCCATGTGATTCTCACACAAGTCCAGCTGGTCACGTGCAAAGCTTGTCTGCGTGCCTGATTCTCCTCGCGGTGGAGCGAACAGGGCTCGTGTAGGCTGAGACCCCGACCCACAAAGGGAGGGTATGTTGGAGTCCTCCCCCAGGACAGCAAGTGCAACTTGGTCCTCCCTCTTATTTCAAGAGACAGCGAGGGCTGGAGTCCTTGAATCCATTCGAGCTCCTGTGTCCTTGATCTAAGTGTATGTTCCCCTGTGCTGGTCTCCCTGCACCCCGGCCTTGGCCCAACTTATCACTTTGCATACTGGGCTTCCACGTCAGGCTGCATTTTAGTATTTTACTTATTGGTTTTTAAATATTTATTTATTTATTTATTTTGAGAGCGAGAGAGTGGGAGAGGAGCAGAGGGAGGGAAAGAGAGAATCCCAAGCAGGTTTCTAGCTGCTAGGGCAGAGCCCGATGCGGGGCTGGACCTCACGAGCCAGGAAGATCGTGACTTGAGCCAAAATCAGAGTCAGATGCTTAACTGACTGAGCCACTCAGGTGCCCCCAAGATTGCATTTGAAAAGGAAGCCCATTGCTAACCTATGTATATGTGGGTGTACCAATCTGAAAATGACTCCTCATGGTCTGGAAGAATATTGCGATGGGTTGAACGGTGGTTCCCCAAAAGGTATGCTCTTGCCTTAAGCCCTGGTACTTGTAATGTGACCTTATTTGGAAAAAGGGTCTTGGCAGATGTAATTAAGCATCTCCAGTTGAGGGGTGCCTGGGTGGCTCAGTCGGTTAAACCTCTGACTCTTGGTTGCAGCTCGGGTCCGGAGCTCAGTCACGGTTCCGGAGTTCGAGCCCCACGTGGGGCTCTGCACTGACAGAGCAAAGCCTGTTTGGGATTCTCTTTCTCTCCCTCTCTCTCTGCCTCTCCCGCATGCACACTCTCTCTCTCTCAAAATAAATAAAGAAAAACTTACAAAGCATTTGAAAAAAGGGATCTTGAGCGGAAATCATCCTGGATTATTTATCCGGGTAGGCCCTAGATCCAATAACAAGTGTCCTTATAAGAGACAAAAGAGAAGACGCAGACACAGAGAGACAAGGAGAAAGCCACGTGAAGACAGAGGCAGAGATGTGTTATGCAGCCAGAAGTCAAAGAATGCCTGATCCCCAGGAGCTGGAAAATACAAGGAATGGATTCTGTTCCAGAGCCTTCAGAGGGATCAGCCCTGCTGAGCCTGTGATTTCAGACTTCTGGCCTCCAGAACTGAGATAATAAACTTCTGCTTTAAGCCACCAAGTGTATGGTAATTTGTTACAGTGGCCACAGGAACCTAGTGGAACCATCATGAGGCATTTAGTGTAGCTGAGGGAAAGGACTGGTGAATCCTGTCCATTACCAAGCCTTGGACCTGTACATCTTCTGGGCACACGAATCTCTGCACCATGTTAAATAAATATTATAATTCAACTTCTGGGAGTCTATCCTGAAATACCTAAGAAAACATGGAAAAATTTAACTCTAAATATGTTCATCACAGTGCTATTTGGAGTAAAGAAAAGTTGGAAACAATTTGAATGTCTCACCACAGGAGATCAATTAATAAATTATGGGGCAGCCATTTAGAGAATCCTATGCAGCCATTAAAATAACATTACAGAAATGTAACTATGCATGTGGAAGTATGTTGCCAGTTTACTTGTATAAAAATACATTTGGTACGTGATCTCATTTAAAAAATACATAAGTATATACATTATGTATAAATATGTAGAAAAATCTAGAATGGAATGTCAACAGTGGCTTTTTTAAGAGAGCAGGTGTTTTAGGTTCTTTTGCTTCTCTGGGTTGTCTGTAATTAACATGTAATTTATAATAATAATGCAAAGTATTTGTAATACTACTAATAATAATTATTATAATAAAAGCAATGAAAGGCATTTATTTCATTTGGAGGAAGAAAAAATCCTGAAACTTGTCATCAGCTACACAGTGGGAGGTATTATCTTCCTGTGTGGAGGATTTAGGAAAAGGGGCATGAGAAGGGGTCAATCCAGCACCAGGAGATCCCTCACTCCTGGGATCTGATGCTGGGTCAAGAGCAAGCGAGTAAGCAGGGGATGATAAACTAGACAACTGCAGGACTTGTCAGAACCTTCTGCATGCTAACACCATGGCAGATCTCCAAGACAAGCATGGGGTTACATGTTCCCACCCACCTTATTTGATCACGGAGCCAGGAACATGTGATAGTAATCCTGCCTCTGAGAGACACAGATGGGGAAATTTTGGAATACGCTTTGACAAAAAGCAGTTCAATTAAGTGAAGAGCAAAACTACCCAGATCCGAAACGGGGGAGAACGTTTCCAGTTTATATATTGCTGAGAAACACTAGCTGCTCCCCGTGAGCCATAAATCGAACACCAGCAGCATTGTCCTAAAACAGTATTAAAAGTCTGGCAAATGAGAACAAGGAGCACGGAGCAGGTTGGCTATTCTCCCGGCTATTTGGCTTCTGCATTAAAAAAAAAAAATTTTTTTTAATGCTTTATTTTTGAGGGCAAGAGGCATGGAACACGAGCGGGGGAGGGGCAGAGAGAGAGGGAGAGAGAGAGAGAGAGACAGAATCCGAAACAGGTTCCAGGCTCTGAGCTGTCACCACAGAGCCCTGCGCGGGGCTCGAACTCACAGACGGCGAGATCAGATCATGACCTGTGGGCTCTGCATTTGAGAAGCCACGCAGAAACGTGAGAGAGGGTCCTGAGAATTGCAGCAACCACCAAAATATAAGAGGCAAAATCATATTACATGCGAAGGAGAGCCAAATGAATGCACATTATGTGTGCCCAAGAGTCAGGGTAGAGAAAAGCAAGCTGTCAGCAAACACCTTCCCGGGGCCGATGGGCGGGGAGAAAGCCCGCGCTGGCCAGAGTCTGGGAGGCGAGGGCTCAGCCCAGCACCCAGGAGGTGCTGTTCCCAGAGTGCCCTTTCCAGACTCTGCCTTCACGTCAGGGGGACTTATCTGGCCTTCTTTCTCCTGCCCAACCTGACTACAGTACTAAACTGGTCTCTTCTTTTTTCTTGCCTCTTTTCCCCCTTAATTCTTTTCTTCTGCCCTCAGAAGGCTCCCTTAGGACCGCAGAGGCCCCAGCTCTGATCGCAGCCCCGCCCAGGCGGGCAGGGGGCGGGGCCCCAGCTCTGATCGCAGCCCCGCCCAGGCGGGCAGGGGGCGGGGTGTGGCTCTCCAGCCCTTGCAGGATGCAGTTTCTCCGTCTCCCCCCACCCCTCCCCGCCCCCGACCGAAAGGAATGTGAGAGGACATCCTGCGTTGGGACAACACTCCTGGATTTTCACTTCCTGCCCCTCGAGCGAACACCCTCTGTTCCCCGCGGAGTCCTGGCTGCCGTCGCCTTTCTCCTTCCTGTTGTTCTGTCCTCTGCTAGTTCTTTGCTTTCTCTCGGTGCAAGACATTTGGAAGGAGGGGCAGCCCCATGTGCCTTTGGGAAGCTGGTGTTTAGATTTTTGTGGCTCTTAGGTTATGCTCTCTCCCACCCGCAGGGAGCGGATGGCCTTCGGCAGCCCCAGCCCCAGAGCAAGGCTGCTCCCCCCACCCCCACCCTCCCGGGCACTCGCTGGGCATAAATTCTGTGTGCAGGGAAATTACCTGACAGCCTGTTAACCCTGCAGTTTTCCCCGCTCCTCACCCAGACACCGACCAAGAGGGTCTCATTGAGGGTGAATCTGCATCTCGCACTCACACACACACACACACACACACACACGGACACGCGCGCGCACACACACAAAACCCAAGTGATCTGTGATGCAGAACCACCACTGCCCGACGGCAGGTGGTCAGGCACCTGCAGGCACAGCTGGACACCCCCTTCCCCCCACCCCCCCACCTCCACTGCCCCCCTCATACCTGCTCACACCTAGATCTGTTTATTTGATCATCTCAGTACTTCTCAGTCGCGTCCTCTGCATTCCAATGCAACGGGGTGGATAGAGTCCACATCCTTAGTCTCTGGTATGTAACCAGGATGCCCCTGTAATTGATTATCCACGTTGGGACACTTTAGTGAGTGAAGGGGACACCTTTAATAATTATGTCGAGAAATAGGCATGACCCCGCCAGCTGGATGTACGCTCTCTCTGGATGTAGGTTCTCTGTGGGCTGGCCTCTCCTTACCTCTGACTCCTTCTGAAGACGTTCCTTCTGGAACCCCAGCACCCACCCCAACTAGAGACCTCAGGCTCCCTGTAGGACTCGAAATTCCATAATGTGCTGTGCTCTCTTTCTCTTTTTTAAAGAAACGTTTGTTTATTTTGAGAGAGCGGGAGAGCGTGTGCACACGTGGGTGTGGGCAGAGGAGGGGCAGAGAGAGAGGGAGAGAGAGAATCCTAAGCAGGCTCCGCGCTGTCAGCGCAGAACCCGACTCGGGGACTCGATCTCATGAGTCACGAGATCATGACCATTCCTCTGCCATCTTCACACAGCTCACGCCCTTCCTTCTGGCGTCAACTTAGATATCACTTCCTGGTGAAAACTGCCTTGAGCACTCTCCCACCCCACATGGGGTTAGGTCATCCCACCAGGGCTCCACATACCCCACTGTGGCAGTATTTTTTTGTAATCATCCGTTGACTGGTGTATTTTTTCTCCCAGGAGCCTGAAAGAAGGGAGTCCCTGGGCAGGGACCACATTCTGTTTTCGACTACATTTAGAGCCTGACTTGTCTAGTAAGAGGCCGGCACAATCCCTCAACAAAAGTTTGTCTCAAAAACAATGTACGGAATACTGTTAACTGGTCCCCAGGATTCATTCATCAAATCCTGACTGAGCATGCACGAGCTGGTGAGCGTTGGGAGAGGGGCAGAGAGAGAGGGAGACACCGAATCCGAAGCAGGATCCAGTCTCTGAGCTGTCAGCACAGAGCCCTACGGTGGGGTTCGAACCCATGAACCCCGAGGTCATGACCCAAGCCGAAGTAGGACGCTTACCTGACTGAGCCACCCAGGTGCCCCATGACTTCAGGCCTTTCGAGTGTTAAGCCTTTTTTCACGTTGGTGAAACAAAAGGAACACAACAAAAAAGACAAGACTTGGACAAGAGCCATGTGACACAGCAGCTAATCGAGGCGCCTCTGCGGCCTGACTGCCAGTATGTCTCCTCCCTGCCTCATTCTAGACAAGTTACTTAAACTCTCTGTGCTTCAGTTTCTGCATCGGTGATATGGGGATGAATAACTGTGCCTGGTACATAGTAGGTGCTCACTAAATACGATTGCCAATAGATAGTTTGGTCCAAGGGCTGCATCCCTAACGGGAGACCCTCAGGGCAGGGTCACAAGCGCGTGGAGGAGACAGGCAGGTTCATCAGGAGCCCCTGCAGCACAGCGGGTATAGGCCAATCTCCCATCTCTGTTCAGCTGTTGTAGACAAACGTCTGGAGGGTTAGGGCCAGCTGGAAACAGCTTTAGGTTTGGACAACAGCCACTCCCAAGTTCTGTCCCAACCAGAGCAATCTTGGCAATCAGCTTGGGACAAAATAAAGAGAAATACAGCAAGAGAGCCTGGGCATCGTGGGGAGAATAATGTAGGCAACACCGAGCACCCTCTTCATTTGGGACTTTCCGGAGATTAAAGGGAGCTGGTTTAAAGTTTTCTTTTGGGGGCCCCTGAGGTTACTTGCCAATCACTGTCGATCAGTAGTTACTAGCTGAGTGGCAACGCTGCGTGCATGCTTTTTTCACGCTGAGAGCGAGAGTGATTTTGACAGTTGAAGCTCTGTTTAGTGGATAAGCAAAGTAGAGAATAGTCCGAGTTGAATCTGCCCCAGTACCCCGACACTTACCCCAAATTGTTGACTGGATTTCATTTAAATGAAATCTCTTCTTTTGGGGAGCACTTTCCAGCTGGCGAGGCCCATTCACCGTGTGCCAAGGGCAGGGCGGCTGGTCAAAGCAGGTGGGGGACCCTGAGCATCTGCAGAGCGTGCGTCTCACTGAAAAAAAGAAACTATTTCTTTATTTTGAGAGCGAGAGAGCGCGCGCGAGCACGAGTGGGGGAGGGGCAGAGAGAGAGAGAGAGGGAGGGAGGGAAAGAATGCCAAGCAGGCTCCGCGTTGTCAGCACAGAGTCTGACTTGGGGCTCCATCCCACCAACTGTGAGATCGCGACCTGAGCAGAAATCAAGAGTCGGACGTTTGACCGTCTGAGCCACCCAGGCGTCCCTACCTGTCACTTTTAAAAGCCCTTTGGTGTGGGAGCGTCGCTTACCCCAGGCTCTTCCGGACTCTCCTCCCCAGGGCTGGACCAGGCAGTCTTCAAGGGTGTGCATCAGTCGGATTCGTCTCTTTGGGTGATTTGTGTGCTGCCTCTGCTGGGTCCTTTCTGAGGCTTTGGGGGACACCTCTGAACAAGGAGGAGGCTCTCCCAGCCCTCTTGTCGCTGCCGAATGGGGGCAGGGAGACATGAAACTTTAGTACAACCACACAGGTATTGCCCTGGGCCACTGGTCCTCCCGGTACCACCCTCCTCTGAGGGATGGCTGGCGGGGCCAGCGCCTAGGAGAGGAGCTGCCTGAGGAAGAGGCTGGTGAGAGAACCATGGGGATTCTGCCCTGGAGGTCGTGAGACCCTGAGGGCTGTGTGCGTGTGTGTGTGTGTGTGTGTGTGTGTCCGGGGCTGTATGAACCTCTTCCTGCCCTTGGCTGGTGATACTCACTGTTTACCCTTCAGTCCAGAAGTTACTTGTGGAAGACTTTTGTGCACATCCAGGTCCGGGTTGTCTGCACTGCCTGGTGGCCTCTTGATCCCCTGTGCTTGGCCCATCGCAGGCCTGAGCCCTCGGTGCATCGCTGCTTCCTGACTACCTGCTGGCGTCCTGAGACCCACGCGGCAGGACAAGGAGCGCCTGCCATGTTCACCACTGTGTCCCTAGCTTAGCACAGGCTGGCAGATGACAGTCACTCATTAAATATCAGTTCCATGAGGGGCACCTGGGTGGCTTAGTCGGTTAAGGAGCCAACTTGGGCTCAGGTCATGATCTCAGGGTTCATGAGTTTGAGTCCCGCATCGGGCTCTGTGCTGATGGCTCGGAGCCTGGATCCTGCTTTGGATTCTGTGTCTCTCTCTCTCTGCCCCTCCCCTGCTGGTGCTTGCACATGCTCACTCTCTCTCTCTCTCTCAAAAATAAATAAAAACATTAAGAAAATATCAGTTCCATGAAAAGAAAAAGGAAAGGAGGAGGGGAGAGGGAGCAAGAAGGGGGAAGGGAGTAGGGGCCTCGAGGACTAAAGACAAAGGATGAAACTGGGGACTCTTTAATTTTGCCCACAAGCACCAAGCTAGTGTTGACCAACCCTGGCTATCTAAAGAAAGTGTATTGGGTTGGAAGACTGGGGCTTTTATCCCAATTTCCCCATCAATCTTCCATTTGACTTTGGGCAATTTGAAATTAAAAAAAAATTTTTTTAATGTTTATTTTTGAGAGAGAGAGAGAGACAGAGAGAGACAGAGAGTGAGTGGGGGAGGAGCAGAGAAAGAGAGAGACATAGAATTCAAAGCAGGCTCCAAGCTCTGAGCCATCAGCACAGAGCCCCATGCAGGGCTCGAACTCCCAAATTGCAAGATCATGACCTGAGCCGAAGTCGGACACTTACCCGACTGAGCCACCCAGGCACCCCTGACTTTGGGCAATTTAGTACAATTCCTGGAACTTCATATTTTTTAGCATTCAAGTGAGGACAATAGTGGGAATTCAAAGATGTGTGTTGAAGGTCAAGTAAGATGTGGGCGACATAGCTATAAAAATTCAGTGTGTGTTATAAACTGCAAAAAAATGCATATAAGTATGGAATAAAGGAGTTTAAAATTTTTTTTTCAACATTTATTTATTTTTGGGACAGAGAGAGACAGAGCATGAACGGGGGAGGGGCAGAGAGAGAGGGAGACACAGAATCGGAAACAGGCTCCAGGCTCTGAGCCATCAGCCCAGAGCCTGACGCGGGGCTCGAACTCACAGAGCGCGAGATCGTGACCTGGCTGAAGTCGGACGCCCAACCGACTGCGCCACCCAGGCGCCCCTGGAATAAAGGAGTTTAAAAGTTTTTTTTTAATGTTTATTTATTTTTGAGAGAGAGGGAGAGAGAGCTAGTGGGGGAGGGGCAGAGAGAGACACACACACACACACACAGAATCAGAAGCAGGCTCCAGGCTGTGAGCCATCAGCACAGAGCCTGATGTGGGGCTGAAATCCACAAACCGTGAGATCATGACCTGAGCCAAAGTCGGACGCTTAACTGACTGAGCCACCCAGGCGCCTCAGAGTAAAGGAGTTTTATAAAAAACTTCACAAGTCAAACTGGTGGCCGAGGGGTAGAAGTTCCACCTGCCCCGTAAAGGGTCTGGCCAGATGCCCTTTTTCTTGCCTTTAGGATTTCCTGTATGGGTTACATACAGACCTGGTGTCTGACGTAACCAAGGCATTAAGACTCCAGCTTGCTCTGTGGGAAGGGAGTGTATGGAAAGGGGAGGCACCATGTTTCCCTTGAGGAGGTGCCGTCTTTGCCTTGACTTGACCTCTCAGCCAAAGACATGGGAAAAGCCATCTGACTGGACTGCCCTGAAAGCCTCACTTTCAGCATCGTGATATAGGAACAATTCACAAAAAGAAAAATACCAACACAGATCATAGGCTATCAATGACACATACAAAATCGGAACCAGAAGACCTTGATACCAACGGTGAAATGATATTCGGTCCCCACCCTCCCGTCTTTTCCTCTAAACCTTTCCCTCTCTGCCAAATCTCATTCCCACCTCATCCCATTCCCTGTAGGTGACTAACCTCTCTTCCCACTTCACGGAAAAAAACAGAAGCCCCCAAAGCAGGGCCTTCACAGCTTGCTGTCTCCCACCACCTGCCCCACCATGTAGTGACTGACCTGTCTCCACACTCACCTCCCTACCCTCCCCCTCCCCCCCCCCACATCAAGGGAGAAGGAGTTGTCTTTCTCTGTACGATCCCAATTCTTCCACCTCCGTTTGGACTCTTATCCTGTTTCCCGCAGAAGTCCATTCCACGGAAGAGAACCTTTCCTCGGTGTTGAACCTCTTCTCTACTTGATGCTTCCATTCAGACTACCAAGCGGATCCCCCCGAGCACTCTAAGTATTGCTCTGTTTTCCTCTTTCCCTTGGGGGCTACGCTTTTGGAAAAAGTAATTGAGTCTCGTGTTTTCTGTTTCTTGGCCTTCCATGTCTTCTGTTTCCCAGGATTCTGTGTTTCCACTTGTTCTCACTCTACACACCCTACATTGGGGATCTCTCCTTCCACATGATAGTTGCCACCCGTACTGGGTTGAGTAGTTGTGCCACCAAATTGATTCCTTCCTGGAATCTCAGAGTGTGACCTTATTTGGAAATAGGGTTATTGTCGCTATTAGTTAAGGTAAGATTATATTGGAGTAAGTGGCGTTCTAATTTTTAAAGAATGTTTATTTATTTATTTCAAGAGAGAGTGTGATCAGGGGAGGGGCAGAGGAGAGGGAAAAAGAATCCCAAGCAGGCTCCACGCTGTCAGCACAGAGCCTGATGCGGGACTTGATCCCATGAACCGTGAGATCACGACCTGAGCCGAAATCAAGAGTTGGATGCTTAACTGACCGACCCACCCAGGTGCCCTGGTTGATGCTCTTATAAAAGGGGGAAAAAGACACAAACACAGACACGGGGAGAACACCATGTGAGAGTGGAGCAGCGATTGGAGTTATGTGGCCTTAAGGGTAGGACCACCATGGACACCATCAGAGGTTAGAGGACACAAGGGAGATTTCTCCCTTAGAGCCCTCAGAGACAGCATGGACTGCCACACCTTGATTTCAGACTTTTAGCCTCCAGAAATCAATGTATCAACAGTTCTAGGATTTCTCTGAAGGTTCTAGGGGAGGATCCTTCTTTGCCTCTTCCTAGCTCTGGTGGTTGCTGGCCATCCTCGGGGTTACAGGGGCATCATTAGAATCCAGTCTTTGCCTTCCTCATCACATGATGTTTTCTCTGGGTGTCTGAATCTAAATGTTCTGCTTGTAAGAACACCAGTCAGACCGATTTAGAGACCACCCTAATGCAGCATGACCTCATCTTAACTCGATTGCATCTGCAAAGACCCTATTTCCAAATAAGGTCACATACATGGGTTCCAGGTGGACATGACTTTTTTTGGAGGAAACTATTTAACTCGGCTCGGTGACTTTGGCCTGCAAATTCCTTTGTATCTTTTGAATTTTGCATGCTGCATGTATTACTAACCACTCACGAGGTACCTGATGCCTATTTGATGAGTATATTTTGACCTTATTTAACTGTAGGAGATTCAAAATCCCTCAAGCAAAGCACAGCATCGAGAACCAGCTGTTCAGCCCCAACGTTGCCTTCCCATCTCTTTGGGCCACGAGTGCAGTCATTCCTAAGGCCGTGAACTCCTAAGGGCCAGGCCAACTCTGTTTCTTCACCAGTGCATCTACAGTATCTGGTTCTCGGTCGGTGTTTGTTAAAGAATGGGTACATGGATGGCAAGGGATGAATATTTTTCAAAGATTTTAATGCCCTTTGAAAATCATTTTGAGCACCCACATATTTAGGCATAAAGAATGGCGAATGAAAAAGATAATAACTCGCAGGTACATATGATTCTAACATTCGTGAAGCTCTTTTGTATGTGATTTAATCTGATTCTCATGCACCCTTGAGAGAGAAGCCGAGCCCAAGTTTTTGGCTCAAGTTCATGGGGCTAGTGATTGGCTGGTTAGAACTCAGACGTCCTCACTCCTGTAGGGCTTTGAGTCCCTGTCTGCTTTCAACAAACAGGTTTTGATGAAACCTAGTCCTTTGTGCAGTTTATTGTGAAAGAAATTTCAATGAGGAAGAAAAGGCCATATTTCTCTTTGAAAATGAGAAAAAGTTATGAAAATGAAAAAGGTGATACTTGAAAGCAAGAAAGTAAAATTCGAGTTTGATATGAGGAAGCCAAATGAAAGGTTTTTTCCCCTCTAAGCCAAAAGCTAAAATTGGAATATGTAAATATTAAACATTTAATATTTAAAGCACTTGTTTAAGAAAATTGGCCCTGAGATGCTCAGATGATTCCTAATTATTATTTAACAGATATTAAACGGTTCTATTTTTCTATTTCTTACTCGTGACACACTACCATCATTGGCAACATTTTCTATGCATCTCTAGACACAAATAAACATTTTCATCTACAGCATCTGTGGACTGCTTTTGTGCAGCCTGTGTGCTAGGAATGGTCATTTACATCGATAAGGGTTGTAACGAAAACAAAGAATATGCGACAGAGACAGTATGTGGCTTATAAAACATACATTTACAGGAAAAGTTTGCCGAGCCCTGGTCAATATTTGTATTTGTATATGTGTATAAAATCATTGTGCCAGACATTATAGCATTTGTATGTATGTATGTATGTATGAATGTATTATGTATGTATGTATGTATTATGTATGTTTCTACATCTATCTATCTATCTATCCCCTCCCTTATCCCACAAAGGGTTCTATCAAAGCAAATAAACTCCCAAAGCCTCTGTGACTCTTCTGCAAAATTAGCCCCTTCCGTCATGCAATCATGGTATCCACGGCTTAAAGGTTGATAGAGCACAGAATTGAACGCTCTGCCGTGTTCAATGAAAGATGAGACACGATAAGAGGTACAGAGGATGAAAACCACTACGAAAGAGCAGCCTCGGCTAGAAAGATGATTTACAATTTGCATTGAACTTTATATTTTCCAAGTGTATTTTAATTCCCTTCCGTCAATTTTCCAATAACTCTTTGATGATCTGTGTTAACTATAGAAAAATCAATGGAGAAAAAATGATCTAAGTGGATGTTAAGCTGTGACGTCAGCCTGAAATTTGTTTTCTGGTGCCATGTTGATGCAGATTAAAAAAAAATTTTTTTTAAGTGTTTATTTTTGTGAGAGAGAGAGAGAGTGTGCGAGCAGGCAAGGGGCAGAGAGAGAGGGAGACACAGAATCCAAAGCAGGCTCCAGGCTCTGAGTTGTCAGCACAGAGCCCGAGGTGGGGCTGAAACGCATGAACTGTGAGATCATGACCCCAGCCGAGGTCGGACACTTAACCCACGGAGCCACTCAGGCGCCCCGATTGCATTGTGTTCTAAAAGCTGTCACTGTCATGACGTCTTCCTCCGAGATTTGAAAGTGGTTTTGAGCTCCCGGCGTCCCTCGGTGAAAGTGGACATCCAAAGACCGGAACAGAGGTCAGGACTAGGGACAGGACAAACATTTGCCAGGGATCTGGGCCTTCCACACTCCCCTTACCCAAAGACTCACACAGAGGATGGTTCATGTGAGGGGAGTGGTGGTGTGTGAAGGGGGGGCGGGGTGGGAGAAAGGGGAGGGGCAAGAGCGTGGCAGCCGGGGTTAGGGGAATAAAAACACCAGAGGCGTTTTCCTAGACATCAGTACTCAGGGTGTTCATTAGCCAAATAGACAAATCCTCCCTCACTTACATATTCAACCCTCCCCAATGACAACCGCAGGTCTTTCCTCCTCTGGCCCCCAGGGTCGGCGTGACTTATTGGACAGTGTGCGTTTTGCCCCTTTGATGTGTCTCCTCCCCACCCTCTTAATTATTGGACTGCTGGCTGACTGCAAACAAGTTTTTATTTGCCAGAAGGGAAAAAGGGGAAAAGGTCGAAGGGTGAGAACCAAATCAATTACTAGCCTCAAGTCAATTCTTTTAACTAGGTAAGTAGTCCCCCCGCCCCCCCCCCCCCAATCCTCCAGTTTCTGAAAGAATTCAAGGGATTGATAGAAAGATGTTTGCTCTGTGGGTCCTTTTGTGTTACGTTGCTGGGGCTACCTTAATCAATTATCATAACCTGGGCAGCATCAGGAACAGAAATTTGTGGTCTCACAGTTATGGAGGCTAGAAGTTCAAGATCAAGATGGGGGCGGCCTTGATTCCTTCTTAGGGCTGAGGAAGAATCCGCTCCAGGCCTCTCTCCTTGGCTCGGACGCGGCCGTCTCCTCCCTGTGCCTCTTCATATACTCATCCCTCTATGCATGTCTGTCTCCAAACAGCCCCTCTTGTAAGGACCCCAGTCATATCGGAGTAGAGCCCACCCTCATGGCCTCACTTGATGACCTCTGTAAAGGTTCTATCTCTGAAAAAGGTCACATTCTGAGGTACTGGGGGTTAGCACTTCAACCCAGGAATGTGGGGGGACACGGATCTACCCATGACATGTTCCCACACCCCACTATTCACGCCTGGTGTTTACTCTTCCAGCCTTCTGCCAATGTCCCCTTTGCCCCACTGCATGTCCCTGGCTCTGCCTCTCTCTACCTCCGTCCCCAGGGAGGGACTGATACAAAGTGCCACGTGCACTCTGACAGTCGTTCTCAGATTTCCTCTCAGTCTCCGTTTCCACCACCATCTCCCCGGTGTGGACGGCCCATTTGGCACCTGAACCTATCACTTCTTTGACTTCCTCTTCACCAAGGTGATCTTCACCTTCGTTTCTCTTCAGCTCTGTAATCTGCTCCCTGGATACTGCGTAGACCTTGGCAACCACATGAAGTTATTACTCGCCTCTGAAATCTTGAAGACCAATATCCCACTCTCCAACACCGCACTCAGCTCTCTCTCTCACACGCCCACTGAACCTGCTCTTGGGGCTGACGAGCCCCTCCCTCCACCCGTTTCCCAGCTCCGCTCTAGATCCTTCTTCCCCAGCATTCCATACATCTATGCTGACCAACACAGTCACCACTAGCCACATGTACCTATTTAAATTTAAATAAAACTTAAGAATTCAGTTCCTTGGTCATACTAACCACATTGCAAGGGCACAATAGGCTCGGGGAGGAGCCAAGATGGTGGAACAGCATGGAAGTTTTTTGTGTGTCTCGCGCCCATGAAATACAGCCAGACCAACACTAAACCATCCTGCACACCAAGTGCACGATAGGCTCCTTTGGGCTACTGGCCACTGTGTTCAACGGTGTAAATTACAAAGCATTCCCATTATAGCAGAAATTTCTACGGACAGTACCACTCTAGACCTCTCGGTCATCCCTTGAACTAATTTTCCATGCACTGACATCCTGTTGAATAAATGAATAAACCCTCAGGATTTTCACGTCTTTGTCTTTCCCTTGCATCTCAACCAACAGATGCACCACTGTGACTCAGTCCTACCAGCTACCTGTTCTTGTTCTGCACCTGCCCGATGTGCGTAGCTGGAAAATTTATTCAGCTATCGCTTCATGCTCCTCGTCTGTAAAATGGGGATAATAATCGTTCTCATAAGATTATTGGCAAGATTGAATGAGACAATGCCAAAAGGTGATCATTCTACCAAAAGGTGCAGATCGTAGCAGTTCAATACATTTTAGTTTCATTATTATTTTTTAATTCCAAACGTCAGCTGGACTCTCACATTGTCACCCGCCTCCCTATCTCTCTCAATAAGTACATTCCCACCCCTTTCTACTCCTAAAGAGAAGAGGCATTCGATTGATTTTTCTTTCCAAGTTTCTATTTGTTTGTTTGTTTATTTATTTATTTACTGGGGGGAGAGCCAGAGGGAGAGAGAGAATCCCAAGCAGGCTCCACACTCAGCTCAGAGCCCAGTGCGGGGCTACATCTCACGACCATGAGATCATGACCTGAGCCGAAATTAAGAGTTGGTCACTTAACTGACTGAGCCACCCAGGTGCCCCAGGAAGAGGCATTTTCTTCCCCGACAAAAACATTTTATTATATTCTCCTACATCAGTGGGAGAGACTTTTCTCTGCAATAAGGAATTCTTTGTAGCATAAGGCAGATCTGCTTTAAGGTGGTGATGTTTAGTCTCTAAGACTGGTGATCAAGAAAAAACAAGATATGGGGCGCCTGGGTGGCTCAGTCGGTTAAGCGTCCGACTTCGGCTCAGGTCACGATCTCGCAGTTTGTGAGTTCGAGCCCCGCGTCGGGCTCTGGGCTGATGGCTCAGAGCCTGGAGCCTGTTCCGATTCTGTGTCTCCCTCTCTCTCTGCCCCTCCCCCGATCATGCTCTGTCTCTCTCTGTCTCAAAAATAAATAAACCTTAAAAAAAAAAAAAAGAAAAAACAAGATATAATTTCTGTAAGTGTATCTTGGTAAGGTGCAGGATCAGTTTCCTACAGTTCCTACAATACACCATCACAAATGTGGTAGCTTAAAACAACAGCTATTCATTCTTAGTTCTAGAGGTATTGGTAGGAAGGTATCCTGCCAAAGGTCCTGCTTCTGGTGGATCCAGGCGTTCTTTGGCCATGGCTTCTGTGTTCACGCGGCTCCTCCTCTGTGTGCGTCTCTGTGTCTTCTCCCCTTCTGTCTCTTAAAAGGACACTCATCATTGGATTTGGGGTCTCTTGTCTTATTTGCACTGGGATTTTTATTTATGGAGACGGAGTGATGACATAGTTTGGTCAATGCCATGGAAAGAATAACTTATTACTTACATTTCCCAAGAGAAAGGGCATCTCATGCCACTCAGGCCACATGGGGAGATGGGTAGCACCAAGTTTGGCCAGAAGGCAGAAGCAGGAGGGGAAATCCTAGGGCTGAGCCTTTATTGGAGTTTCCGTGGGAAAGCCAAGGCAGGCAGAGTAAATGTTTTAGGATTGGCTAATTTGAATGATTCTGGCAGGCTGTGGGCTCTGGGATGGTCTCTGGACACCTGGCACCTGGCCCAGGATGATTTAAAAAAATTTTTTTATGTTTATTCACTTTTGAAAGACAGAGAGAGAGCACAAGCAGGGGTAGGGCAGAGAGAGAGAGGGGGCACAGAATCCAAAGCAGGCTTCAGGCTCCGAGCCGTCAGCACAGAGCCCGACGCGGGGCTCAAACTCACAAACCACAAGATCATGACCTGAGCCCAAGTCGGATGCTCAACCAACTGAGCCACCCGGGTGCCCGGGCCCAGGATGATTTAGGGCAGGGGAAAGGTGGGCTGGTGTGTGAGTTGGGGCTGGAGATTCAGGATTGGTTTGCGTATGAAAGGTATAATCCTGGGCGAGTTGTGATTCTCTTGAGTTGGCTTGCCCTGGGGGTGGGGGTCTCTCCCCTGCTCCTTAAGGCCCCCAAAGGCCAGCACTTCAAGAATACAGCAAATAAGAAAACACAGTTAATATAATTGGCCCTGTGATGAATGGATGCCAAATAGACAAATACATCTGGTTAATCCAAGATGATCTCACGCCAAAATCCTTAACTTAATTACATTGCAAAGACCCCCCCCCTTTTCCAAATAAAGTCACATTCACGGGTTCTGGATGCACAGATCTTTTTAGTGAGTATGTGTTGGGGACATTCTTCTACCCCTGACCGCTGCCCTACTAACCAAATGCCTCTCAGAGACCCATTCCCATTTTCCTGGGTCACCTCTTTGTCATTTCTTGACTGGACTACCATCAAACTTGCCTTCTGGCCCCATCGGCTCTCCTTCAGTCCATCCCCTGGGCACCTGGGCAGCATCGAAATGATCTTTTTCAGATGTAAACCTGATCCCGTCACTCCCCGGCTTAAGAAGCCTGCTTCTAAAGAGTGGGGCTGTGTCAGCTGTAGCATTCTGAGTGTTGCAGAAAATATATTGTAAAGGAAACATTTCCAAGCTTTCAGACTCCAGAGAATTTGCTCCAATTTGTAGATCAGAGCAATTTAAACGCATTCATCTGTGTGATGGCTGTGCATAACTTCCCACTCCGACGCCTGAATGAATGAATTAATATCCCGCACTCCATCTTCTATGCAGCTGCTTTATCTAATTGGATGCAGATTAAACATGTATACTTAGTGAAGTGAGTTTGGAAACTCCATAATCCCTCAGAGGAAACAAATTTCCAAATGTTCAGTATGGCCAACCGGTTCCCTTAGACCCTAGCATGAGATAATTTGCTTAAGTTTTGCCACACTTCATCGTAAATTGAGAACACAGAACTCCCCTGTACACGAGCTAGCATAGGATGAAGACACGGATAGCGCAGGTCCAAACCTAATTCACTTGAGACCATGCAAACCTGCCTTACTTCAGCAAATGCAAAAAAATCAAGTTAAAGTGAGCGATGTTTTTTTTAGATAACTGTATCTCAGCCCTCCTTATAAAATGTTAATCCTCAAGGATGCACTTGGGGTCACCTGCTGGACCCCTTATATTTCCAAAATCACTCCACAGACCAAACTCCCAATGATTCACGAGCCTTCCCTATTGGAGAGCAAATCATATTTTAAAAAATATAGTTGTAGCTCCAAAACCCAGACAGTAAGATCTCAGACGTAAATCAGAAGGTCTCAAAAGAAAACAAGAAAAAAGAAAAAAGACTCAGAGGTATCAGCAGGGTCTCACTGGACCTGTTGAAGGCAGCCCGGCCAGATACCTGGCATGTGCCACTCTGGGCGACAGGATTGAGCTCTTCATAGTGTGTCACTGTAGCTCACTTTGGTTCTGATTTATGGAGTCTGTTGAGATGGCAAGTGATAGAAATTTAGCTCAAGTGGGTGTCATGTAAAAGAGTGTTTCTGTTGGGTCCAAGTTGAAGGAATGATTTCATCAGTTGAATCCAGTGGCTTAAACAAATGTCATCAGGATGCATCCCATTCTCCTTCTTCCACTCTCTTTTCCGTTGGCTTCATTCTCCAGATGCCAATGTCTAGGAGGTACCCGGTGGCTCCAGGCTCACTTTCTACCAACTCAGCAACGTCAGGGGAAACACTTGTACTTTTCCCCTCTACAATCTCCCTCCCCCTAAAGTCCTCGGAGCCTTAATTTAGGTCCCATTTCCTATCCCAGTGACTGGCACACACACCTGGGTCACTAGCTTGTATCTGGAGCCAGTGATGAGATTCACTAGACGGGTATCACCCAAGATTTTCCCAAAGGAAAAGAAGAAATAGGGGATTGGATGCTGGACTGGCAAATGAAAATCTTTCTTCCACACGCCAGGATGTGAGTTGGCGGTCTGTAGAGGAAGGTAATGGGAGCACGTTCCCTCTCTGTATCTTCATGCCCTGGAGCTTCCAGGGAAAGAATGCATTCATTCGTATGTACCAAGATATATATATATGTTGATCTCTTTATTAGAAGACAGCTTCTGAACTTTGTCGCTCTTCACATGCTGATGCATAGGAGGTTCTGGAGAGACCACATAATGACGTCCAGGCTATTTGTGATGAGTCTGAACTCAAGCTTCAGGGACTGACTTGCTTCTCACGCACATTAGCGTGAGCTTGATGGTCAGTGTGCCATGAAGGTCAGTTGCTCCTGAAGACCAGTGAACTCCTCCTCCTGCCTCAGTGCTGTGGACCTGGGCTTGATTGGAATCCCCCTCCCGAGAGTCTGGTCCATGACGGGTTGGCAAAGTATATTGCCACTTCTAGATTTGTTCTCTCAGCCCTAGAAAAGAGAAGTCACTGAACACGGACTTATTGAGTACTATTTGTGTTTTGAAAGCTCGGAAATGTGTTCTCTGGGTTACATATTTGGCCTAAAACACCCCGTGAACTACCACACACATACCTCTTCCCTCACCCCACAAGCTACCCATGGTAGAGTCCCACTGTTTACAAAGATCTGTTCCCTGTTTACAAAGATCTGTTATTCAGAACTGAGTCATTTACACGGTCCTGTCTTCATCTTCATAGGCTCATTGGAGAAAGCTTTTTTAATATAATTTTTTAGTCTAATAATAATTTATTTTTAATAATTACATCCAAGTTAACACGTGTAACAATGACTTCAGGAGTAGATTCTTTAATGCCCCTTATCCATTTAGCCCATCTCCCCTCCCGTGACCTCTCCAGAAACCTTCTGTTTTTCTCCATATTTAAGAGTCTGTTATGTTTTCTTCTCCTCCCTGTTTTTATATTATTTTTGCTTCCCTTCCCTTATGTTCATCTGCTTTGTATCTTAAAGTTCTCATATGAGGACTCATATGTAGGACTTGTAAGTCATATGATATTTGTCTTTCTCTGACTAATTTCACTTAGCATAATACCCTCTAGTTCCATCTACGTACTTGCAAATGGCAAGATTTTATTCTTTTTTGATTGGCGAGTAATACTCCATTGTATATATATATACCACATGTTCTTTGTCCATTCATCTACTGATGGACATTTGGGCTCTTTCCATACCTTGGGTATTGTTAATAGTGCTGCTATAAACATTGGGGTGCATGTGCCCCTTCAAAACAGCACACCTGTATCTCTTGGATAAATGCCTAGTAGTGCAATTGCTGGGTCGTAGGCTAATTCTATTTTTACTTTTTTGAGGAACCTCCATACTGTTTTCAGAGTGGCTGCATCAGCTTGCATTCCCACCAGCAGTGCAAAAGAGATCCTTTTTCTCCACATCCTCGCCAACATGTGTTGTTGCCTGAGTTGTTAATGTTCGCCATTCTGACAGGTGTGAGGTGGTATCTCGCTGTGGATTTGATTTGTATTTCCCTGATGATGAGTGATGTTGAGCATTTTTTCACGTGTCGGTTGGCCATCTGGATGTCTTCTTTGGAGAAGTGTCTATTCATGTCTTTTACCCATTTCTCCACTGGATTATTTGTTATTTGGGTGTTGAGTTTGATAAGTTCTCTATAGATTTTGGATACTAACCCTTTATCATTTGCAAATATCTTCTCCCATTTCGTCGGTTGCCTTTTGGTTTTGCTGATTGTTTCCTTCTCGTGCAGAAGATTTTTATTTTGATGAGGTCCCAATAGTTCATTTTTGCTTTGGTTTCCCTTGCCTCCAGAGACGTGTTGAGTAAGAAGTTGCTGCGGCCAAGGTTGGAGAAATCTAAGATAGGATATTTGAATTGAAAGTTACCTCCAGGAGATCCATCGTCTTTCCCATTAGTTGATTGACACCTTTCCTACAATTTCTTCTTCTTCTTCTTCTTCTTCTTCTTCTCCTTCTTCTTCTTCCTCTTCTGTTTATTTGTTTTTGAGAGAGAGAGAGAGAGAGAGAGAGAGAATGAGTGGGGGAAGGGAAGAGAGAGAGGGAGACACAGAATCCAAAGCAGGCTCCAGGCTCCAAGCTGTCAGCACAGAGCCCAACACGGGGCTTGAACTCACGAACTGCAAGATCATGACCTGAGCTGAAGTTGGACGCTTAACCAACTGAGTCACCCAGGCGCCCCACTTTTCCTATAATTTCTTAAAGATGGTCAACCAGCTCTGTTTCAGCACTTCTTGAGAGGAAAGTCACTATTCAGAGATTCTCTGGCCCTCTTCATTGTGAACACCTTGTATCATGACAAAGTTCTCTCCCATATTGATCTCAAGTTGATCCTTTCCTAACACCTGGCTCTTCTAACCTCAAATCCCGTTGTTAGGAACCTTTTGTTTCTCTTTTTAGTAATAGACCAGAGTTGGCACTTCAAATGGTTTCTTGGGTGTCTCTTTACTAGTTAAAGGCTCATCATCTTTATTTCAGATCGGTAACAAGGCACGTTTCTGGAATGTGTATATGGTTTCCATATAAACAGTCCCCAAACTCATGGATCAACCTGACAAAGTCTAGACTCAGGAGTTTGTTTCAAAAAGAAAAACAGGTCAGCTATGATAGAAAGAATCGCAAGCCTATAAATTGTGCTGAGGTGTGTTTACATAACGACATAAGAGTTTAAATAACGCACTCTAAGAGTAAACTTAACTACAAGTTATAGCTGTAAAAGCAGCTTCAGCAGGGTCAGCCGAAAGGACAGGTTCCACTTGCCTCGAGCGAGCACACAATACAGATTTCCAAGCAGATGGCCAGCGCGTCAGGATCCTGCATCCAGGGGGTGAGTTTCATCATCCGTTCTCATCTGGAGAAACTGAAGTTCAAAGAGATGAGGCACTGCCTGAAGTCACACAGAGCCCTCATTTCGGGGGCCAAAAATCCCCGTGACCACTCTGACCTAATCCAGGTGACAATTTACAGCTGATTCATATGACCTTGTTGACTCGGGCCAGTACCCTAAAGCTATTTCCCATCTCAGGAGACAGTAAGCTCAAGCCTATACGGCTGTGAACTTTCATCGGATTTCTTAGAGATGCCTGCAACAGGCCCCCGTCCCCTCCCTACCCCACCAATCCCTAGAACTCCCAAATCACCGTTCAAGCATCAGTCAGGTTTCTTAGAGAACCAGGGATATAATTTGTTCAGTGATTTTGGCTTATGCCAAGAGTTAAGCAAAGTCAGAAAAGAAGGACAGATGGACCAAAGTAATATATTCAAGTAACATGTTAAAAACAAGACCAAGAGGCTATAAGAGGAACTTTGTGGGATTTGTAAACAAATATCAATGCTTTACAAAATTTGATAGCCACGTGTTAAGTAAATGTAATTGTTTGAATTTTATTTATTTATTTTGAGAGAGAGAAAGAGAAACAGCACAAGAAGGGGGAGGGACAGAGAGAGAGAGAGAGAGACTCCCAATCAGATCCCTCACTGTCAACGTGGAGCTCGACGTGGGGCTCAAACTCATGAACCATGAGATCTTCACCTGAGCTGAAACCGAGAGTTGGACGCTTAACCGACCGAGCCGCCAGGCGCCCCAAGTAAAAGTAACTTTCAGGCAGATTACTCCATGCTGTATGTGCGTGATCGCAGAAACAAAACCAGGTATTAAATATATATCTTTAGGATCTATAATCTATTAATATTAGATGCTGGAACTATTGAGGGTTCTCGCTGAATTTATGATTAGACAGGAGCAAAAACGGACAGATGGTATAGGCTGGTAGCTCAGAGATGTGGATAAATATCGTTGTCACTTGACAGATTTCACCTGGAACACCTTAATTACCTCCCAGTGGTCCCCCTTCCTGTCTCTCCTTTCTGTAATCCATCCCCTCCAGGGCCGTGAGGGCCATCCTTGTTGAGAATACTTTATGGGGCGGCTGGGTGGCTCAGTTGGTTAAGCATTGGACTTCGGCTCAGTTCGTGATCTCATGGCTTGTGAGTTGGAGCCCCACGTCGGGCTCGCTGCTTTCAGTGCAGAACCTGCTTCAGGTCCTCTGTCTCCCTCTCTCTCTGCCCTTCCCCCCTCCCCAAAATAAATAAATAAGATATATATATGAAAAAATATATATATTTATGTATTTCATATATATATATGAAAATACTTTTATGCCTCCTCATTGCCCCTCAAATAAAGACCACATTTTTCTTTTCTTTTTTTTTTTAATGTTTTATTTATTTTTGAGACAGAAACAGAGCATGAGCAGGGGAGGGGCAGAGAGAGAAGGAGACACAGAATCTGAAGCAGGCTCCAGGCTCTGAGCTGTCAGCACAGAGCTCGACATGGGGCTAGAACTCACAAACCAAGAGATCGTGACCCAAGCCGAAGTCGGATGCTCAATCAACTGAGCCACCCAGGTGCCCCTAAAGACCACATTTTGAATATGTCATTTAACACTCTGAAATCTGGCCCTAATGCATCCTCCTTCCCACTAGGTGACCAGGTACCAAATATTCCTGCTTTATTTGTTAGGATTCACCTTAGACTCTCGTGTTCGTGAAGTCTTTGTACCATGGAGCACGTACCTACAGAAATCAGCTTTAAAGCGGAATTCTGGAAGGGCAAGGAAGTGGAGGTCTGGTGGAAATAAAGCCGGTGACCTCCAGGCTAGGTCATATCACAAGGACACGGCATCTGTCCAGCTCTCTCTCTTGGGAATGCTTGCCCTTGAATCCCAGCTACCATATTGTGAGGAAGCCCAGGTCTCATGGAGAGGCCACGGTGGGGGTCCCAACCAATAGTCCCAGTTAGGCCCTCATCAATTGTCACACATGTGAGACACATGTGATGACAGCCAGCATCAATTGTCACACATGTGAGTGAATAAGCCCTCAGATGATTCCAGCTCCTACCCTGCAAGCCTTCCAGTTGAGGCCCAGTCCTTATGGAGCAGAGATAAAAGTGTGCACCCTCTGTGACCTACATTTCTGACCCACAGAAATCAGGAGAGATAATAAATGATAATTGTTGCTTTAAGTCACTAGGATTGGGGGTAATTTGTTATGCGGCCATAGCTAACTGATATAGTGCTGCTTACCTGATTTTACCCACACCAGGGAACAGATTTTGGTTGTTGGTTAGTTACTAGCCAGTGCAGAGGTCTGTATACAAAGATATCCCCAAAGGCTTTTAAATAATAACCTTTATAGGAAAAAAGAGGATATTTGAATACCAACTAAGAAATGAGGGCTGTGTGCGTGTGTGTGTGTGAATGTGTGTACTATCTTAAGCATTAAAAAATCTAATAGGATAGAAATGCTTGTCACGGGAGGGGCGCCTCAGTGACTCAGTCCGACTCTTCTTTTTTCTTTTTTATTAAGTTTATGTATTTATCTGGAGAGAGAGAGAGTGGAGAAGGTACAGAGAGAGAGGGAGAGAAAATCCCAAGCAGTCTCTACACTGTCAGTGCAGTCTGATGTGGGGCTTGAACTCACAAACCATGAGATCAAGACGTGAGCTGACATCAGACGCTTAACCAACCGAGCCACCCAGGCGACCCAAGCATCTGACTCTTGATTTCGGCTCAGGTCATGATCCCAGGGTCGTGGGATCCAGTCCCGTGTTGGGCTCCGCCCTGAGCGTGGAGCCTGCTTAAGATTCTCTCTCCCTCCTTCTGCCCCTCTCCCCCGTTTGCACTCTCTCTCGCTCTCTTGAATTAAAAGGAAAGAAAAGAAAAGAAAAAGAATGCCAGTCACTGGGGTCCTGGTCGCAGCCAACAGTTCCTCTGCACTGAGCCCTGGTGAGCATAGCCATCGAGGTATTGACGAGAAAGGCACAATCAGGGGTGGATTCCTCATTGGCACTTGAGCTACCCCTCTGTTGTGTGGGATTCTTTCTCCCGGCTATTCGGTGCAGCATCGCTTGCTTCTTAAGGATCTTGGTATTGTTTTCAGATCCGTTTCCATGTCTGCAAGGATGATTGCTCAACCTGGCCTCAAGTTGCCAAGCTTTGTTGATTTGAATGACGATCTGCTCCATCGGAGGCCTGACTTCTTCTTCACGTGGACACTGTGTCATTGCCCGGATGCTCCAACATTTTTTTTTAGATTTTATTTTGGTCATCTAGTTCCCCGGTTGATTTTCAATGACTTGAGTCAACCAATTGAACGGTGCATGGTTTTCCATATCCCGCGGTCAGCTGATGGCTCGGTGTATTCTCGCTGCCTCTTCTTGGTTTTCTTCCTGCTTCTCTGGGGGGGGGGGGGTGGCCACTGGGCAATGCACGCGCCTGCCCACCGCACTTCTTGCTAAGAGCCCTAATTATCGCTGTGGGTCAGGGTGACAGAAAAGATCATGGTTAAAACAGAACGTGTGAGGGGTCAGAGCACGGCTGGGAGTTAGCGAATGTCTGCTTTTGGAGCCTGGAGGCTCAGATCAACTGTTGAATGTATTAGGGGTGGGACTAGCGGCCGACATAATCTAAAAATAACGCCTGTTTCCTCATACCTACGATAATCACGCCGAAATAAGGTTATGTCCAACTTGGGGGGATCCCGATTAGCTCTGGGCAAAATAATGAGACCTACTGTGAAGGCCTGACTTTGCAAGAGCCACCAGGCTGACCGGCTTGTCTGCCCGTGCCCTGCAGCCTGACGTGCCCGATACATCATCACCGGGTGACAAAGCACCAGAGAAAGGGCTCCTGGCTGGACGTAGGTCTTGTTTTCCAGGCTAATAGGTTTTCCAGGGAGAAAGCTCCCTGGACTGAGCCTGGGCTCCGGGGTCTCACGGAACCGCGACCAAATCCTGCTCCTCCCCCTCATCGTTTGTTTCTGGACGAGTCACCGAACCTCCTAAGCCTCAGTTTGCTCCCTCTCAGATGAGGATAATCATACCTGCCTCGGAGGATTTAGTGAGGACGGAATGAGGTCATGCTGATAAAATGTGCCTGCTGCACACACGCCCTCAGTAAATGGTCTCTGTCATTAATCCTCGACTGTCAGAGCTGGAAGAGACCATACCAGACAATTCTTTTCAACCTTCTCATTTTACAAGTGAGGCCACTGAAGACCAGAAAGAGGAGACGACGTGCTCAAGGTCACAGAACGAGTTACAGTAGAATTTGGTAATCCCAACCGGAGCTTCCCGAAACCCCAGCGATAAGATGGGGAAGAGTGAGGAGACAAAATTTGTATCAGGTGGGTGAAAAGTGTTGCAGGAGTCTCATAACAAACGTACTTTAAGAAACTGCTTTAAATGTGGCAAAACACACTCGGCATGAAATTTACCGTTTTTACAAAAAAAAAAAAATTTTTTTTTAACGTCTATTCATTTTTGAGAGAGAGAAACAGAGCATGAGCTGGGGAGGGGCAGAGAGAGAGAGGGAGACACAGAATTGGAAGCAGGCTCCAGGCTCTGAGCTGTTAGCCCAGAGCCTGACCTGAGACTCGAACCCACGAACTGTGAGACCATGACCTGAGCCAAAGCCGGACGCTTAACCGACTGAGCCACCCAGGCTGCCCCCGATTAGTGTGCTTTTGAATCGGAAAAAAAGATTTTGAATGGGGAACACAAATTTCTAGGGTGTCCTCACCTACAGTTAGGACGTAAAGTCTCAAGCTCTCCTCCTTACCTTCGACTAGGAGTGGAGCATTGCATTATTTTTGGTAGACTTTAATCAGGAACACTGTTCATTTTGGGCCAGGGGCGCTGCTTTCTGCTCTCCATCCCTGGGTGTGAGCTTGCTCTGCCCTGGGCCGGCTGGACAGGATCCCCTCCCTCTCCCCCAGGTCTCTAGGACTCATTTATACAGTGTGAACTTGCACTTCCAGCCACTGGCCTCCCCTCTGTCCAGGACTCTCCAGTCCCCGGCGGCCCCTCACTGCTGTCACAGCAGCAACAAGGGAAGCAAGGAACGCAGTCCTCTTCCAGGAGAGGGCTGAATCCTGTATCACATGCACAAAGAACAGCCTGGAACCGGGTCTGGTGATGAGGCAGATACTGTGCCCCGACCCGAGCGCATGCTCTCTCCCTGCGCTGTTTTCACACCAGGCCAAGCACCTGATGTCAAGTCGGATGTGAATCCAGACGCACTCAGCGGCCACATCAAACGCCTCCCTGGGAGTCTGGGGTCTGGAGTGGCCTGGTTGTTGAGAGCCTGGAGAGTTAAGGGAATCAGAAAATTAAAGGGTTTAAACTGGTCACGCACCACAGGACGTGACCCCAAATGCTGGTGACAAGAGTGACCAGAACGACACCGAGACACATCAGGGCCACTGCCCGCCGCCACCGTGCTTCCCAGCTGCTGGGGACCAGAGGCTCCTCCGGACCAGGCCGAGGGACCTCTGAGAATGCCGCAGCCCCCACCCCTGCCCCCCACCCCCGACACACACACAGGGGCGCATCCTGCTTCCCTAGGGAGCCACCAGCAGGCTCGGTCCTGCCATGGGGAATGTTCAGGAAAGCTTCATGCCCCTTCTCTACTCCCAGGTCTGAGCTTCCTCAGCCTGTGGACCATTCTCTACCTTTCTTTTCTCTAGGGTGGTTAGTGCTTCTTCGTCATTTCCCCTTTACATTTCGATTGTTCACTAGGGGCACCTGGGTGGCTCAGTCAGCCAAGCATCCGACGCGGGCTCGGGTCATGATCTCACAGTTCGTGAGTTCGAGCCCCGCGTCGGGTTCTGTGCTGACAGCTCAGAGCCCGGAGCCTGCTTCCGATTCTGTGTCTCCCTCTCTCTCTGCCCCTCCCCTGCTCATGCTCTGTCTCTCTCAAAAATAAATATTAAAAAAAAATTCAATTGCTCATTAAACACTACTGAATTCTGTCATGATAATATTAATAAGAACAATAGCTTTTAAAAAAATGTTTATGTATTTTTGAGAGAGAGAGACAGAGACAGAGACAGAGACAGAGAGAGAACGAGCTCCGGAATTATTTAACTCCGTAAAATAAAATAATTGT
Source organism: Lynx rufus (assembly GCF_022079265.1). Lineage (NCBI taxonomy): Eukaryota > Metazoa > Chordata > Mammalia > Carnivora > Felidae > Lynx > Lynx rufus. Next base: position 9,931,620 of record NW_025814878.1, read on the forward strand.
TATCATCACATGATGTGGAAACTGAGGCATTTCGAGGGTCAGCGTCTTGCCCAGTCCACAGGCAGGGACCAGAGAGCCAGATACGAGGCCGGGCAGCCATGCCTGGGCCGTACTCTGGACACAGAGAAGGGCGTTTCCAGGCACTCTGCAGTCTGCTGGGCAGGTCGGCTAAGTTCTAAAGACATTCAGAATTGGAGCCGTGTGTTGAAATAACGTCTTTACGAGGACTTTAGTATTTATTTATTTAAATAAGTTTTCTTTTTTTTTTTTCATTATTTTTTTAAAAAGTTTATTTATTTTGAAAGAGAAAGAGCACGAGTGGGGCAGGGACAGAGAGAGAGAGAGAGAGAGGGAGAGAGAGAGAATCCCAAGCAGGCTCCATGCTGTCAGTGAGGAGCCCCAGGCAGGGCTCGAACCCAGGAACTGTGGGATCGTGACCTGAGCCAAAACCTTAACGGACTGAGCCACCCAGGACACCCACGATGACTTTAAATAAGAGCCAGTAAGAAGTCTAATTGCTCTAGTAGCTAAAAATTGTCATACTAATGAAAAGTATTTTTTACTTTTCACTGATAAAAAACCGATTTCCGTTTTCAATTTGTGCTAAAATGCACATAACAATTGCTATTGTAACCATCTTATTTTTATTTATTTTATTTTTAAATTTTGATTTCTAATGTTTGAAGCTATCTTAACCATTTAAAGGATAGAATTCAGTGGCATTAATGACAACCGTAACCTTGTGTAACCATCACCACTATCTAATTCCATGGGTTTTCATACCCAAACAGAAGCTCTGTACCCATTCAGCCACAACCCCCAGCCCGTTCACCTCCAATTCACTTTTCGTCTCTAGGAATCTGCCTAATCTAGATATTTTCATAAAGGTGGGATCGTAACAATGATCCTGTTACGTAATATCCTGCCCTATTACGTCTGGCTTGTTTCCCTCCGTGAGATGCTTTCACAGGCCATCCACGTTGTCGCACGCGTCCCAACTGCATCCATTGTGTGGATAGACCACATCTTGTTGATCTAGCATCTGTTGGACACTTGGGTTGCTTCCCCCTTTTGGCTCTTGCGAGCGACACTGCCATGAACACGGGTGAACACGTTTCTGTTTGAGTCTCTGTTTTCAATTCTTGGGGCATATGCCTGAGAGTAGAATCAGTGGGTCATAGGGTAATTCTATACTTAACTTCTTGGGGAATTCCTTTTTGCTATGGAAATAAATAGGTTTGAAAAAGGGGGTGAAAGTGCAATGTCACGGAGTCAGTCTCGTTGCTATGACTAACAACCAAACTGGGGCACCTGGGTGGCTCTGTCGGTTAAGCGTCCAACTTTGGCTCAGGTCATGATCTCATGGTTTTGTTAGTTCGAGTCCCTCGTCAGGCTCTGTGCTGACAGTGTGGAGCCTGGTTGGAATTCTCTCTCTCTCTCTGCCCCTTCCCCCTCAAAACAAACAAACAAACGACACCAAACAATCCCATGTGTGGTTTGGAATGGTGAGGATATTCTTGATGATGTGTTTTTTTGGTTTTTAAATTTTAAAAATTATTTTTATTATTGTTTTTAAAGTAGGTTTCACTCCCAATGTGGGACTTGAACTCACGATCATGAGATAGAGAATTGCAAGCTTTCCCGAATGAGCCACCCAGGGGCCCCTTGATGATGAATTTTTAATTTGATGATGCAAAGATAAGAAATAGTTGGATTGTTATGAGAACTGTGTTAAAAATTCAGCCTTATTAGAGTGAATCTGTGGGGTTAAAAAAATTTTTTTTAAAACATTTATTTATTATTGAGAGAGAGAGAGAGAGAGAGAGACAGAACATGAGCAGGGGAGGGGCAGAGAGAGGAAGACACAGAATCTGAAGCAGGCTCCAGGCTCCGAGCTGTCAGCACAGAGCCCGATGTGGGGCTCGAACCCACAGACTGCAAAGTCATGACCTGAGCTGAAGTTGGACACTTAACCGACTGAGCCGCCCAGGCGCCCCTGTGTGGTTTTATTCTAAGAATCAGAATCTCTCCATTCTTGAGGTGATATTTGAAACAGGGTGGGGAACACTGGCCCTGTCTGCCATCAGCAGTTCTGTACAAAGACCCTGGGCCCCAGGCAAGGGGGCTTTCAGCTTTTTTTATTTTTATTTTGAGAGAGAGAGAGAATCCCAAGCAGGCTCCGCACCGTCAGTATGGGGCCTCGCACTGGGTCTCCATCTCATGAACCTGTGAGATCATGACCTGAGCTGAAATCAGGAGTCAGATGCTCAACTGACTGAGCCACCGAGGCACCCCAAGGGGGCCTTAAGATGGGGAGACCAGGGACCCGGGAGGGGAGGGCACAGGTCTAGGCAGGTGGAGTCTGAAGGAAAGGGCACCTCTAGGGCAGTCACTGGGATGGAGGGTGGTGGGGAACAGGGGCACTGGACTCTTGGGTTACCACGAGGCTGCAAGGGAATCAGAGACAGTTCAGAGCGGCAAGTGACCTGGAGTTTGAGAAAGCAGAGATGTCACGAAAGCCCTAGGTCCCACTGCTGAAGGCACCTCACAGCAGTCTTGGCAAAACCAGGAGGGCTGACGGCTCCTCGAATTTCTGTTTCCTCTGAATTATCTGTCAAAACTTTGTTCTTGTTCGGTTTCCAGCTCTTTTTCTGCCTGTCATGACTCAGTGTGTGGGTGGGTGGGTGGGGGGGACAGGTCTCTGGGGGGCCAGGGAGGACGCAGCTGTAACTTTGGAATGGCCCTCCTGGGTGTTTTGATGACTATCTGCCCTGAATTTCCCGCAGCAGGTCATGTTAAAACTGAAACGCCCTCAGCAAAATGGTAAAAAAGCGACACGATTAAAATCACTCCTAGAGCACACTGGTGAGTGTATTTTCTCTCCAGTCCTTTTCTACGGGTACCTTGAGAGGAAGAGGAAGAGATTGTTCTCGAGTGGCTACCTCAGGGGAAGGCTCTGTGTCATCAGTTCGCCTCAGAGCCCAGGTCTGGCCCCCACAAGGTCCTCTACTGTGGGCATCACGTCTAAAAGGTGAGGCCTCTGTGGAGACAGATGGGATTCTCTTCTCAAGGGTTAGCTCCATGTTGGGAGTTTTCTGCCCACCGAGTCCCTGGCCTGTGTCTGCACTCATGGCACCTGTGGTGGGGATCCCAGCGCAGGTGGGCAATTTCCAGGGCTTTCTGGTCTTGGTTCCTCCCTCTAACTCCTTTTTCCCGCCATTCAGACTCTAGCACATTACTGGATTCTGCCTGTCAGACTTGCAAATCTCAACCAGGATACGGTATTTAAGCAGATGAAGGATATTTTTAAGGCAAATATCTTCTTTCTTTAACTTCATAAATTATTTACTTTGCATGACTGTTGACCCCTGGTACATGTGAGGTGAGCGTATCCATCCTTCACTGCCATTTTCCACCAGGGCAAGCCACTTTCCCAGTGGCCCCTGACTCAGAAGTTCTCTCTTTCTCCTGTGTCCCAGCTGCCATCTTGGGCAATTGTAACATCACGTTGATAACGAATTGGTTACTTCATTCATTCCGTGATGAAATTATCGGGCAGCTACTTCTCTTGGCTACTAAACAGCGTTAAGATAAAATACAAAATGGAAACCAGACCCGGAAATTCCCTGACAAAACCAGTGAAGCCATGGAAGCGAAAGCTAATTTTGCTTATCCTGCAACGCAGGTGACATTAGGTTGGGTCGCTTCTTGTAAACACCTCGAAAAATCATAAATCAAACTTAAACTGTTTTCCAAAACTGGCACGAAAGAACCCTTTTCACCAGTACTCATCATTAGGGAAAACTCCAGTGCTATAACCACTGCAAAAACTCAACAGCTTCTGAATTTTCACTGTATAGACTGTCCTACGAACACACACCACTGAGATCCATCCCACTGTTGGCTTCAAAGTTCCCAGTTCCCGAACTGTTTTTATACGCACAATAAGCTCTCGCTAATTACTATTTTTTTTTGCTCTGATGGTTTTCATTTTGCTATTTCTGGATTAGTGACAGCAGGAATAGAAATAATGTTACTATGAGTAATAAGGATAAGAAATCATCCATTCGTCATGTGTTACATTCTGGCTGTGTCTGTCTAAAGCCGGGGGAACAGAGGATAAGTACTGTGCATAGGATAAGTACTCAACACTGGAAAATGTTTCTTAAGTTGAATCAAATACTCCATAAAATATGCCATTCACCTTTCAGATACGGTTATTCAGAGATCATTCCATCAGACCACAGAATTTTAAGTAAGATTACCCTAGGGGGCGCCTGAATGGCTCAGTCGGTTAATTAGCCAAACTCTTGGTTTTGGCTCAGGTCATGATGTCAGGGTTCATGGGTTCGAGCCCCACATCAGGCTCTGCGTTGACAGTGCTAAGCCTGCTTGGGATTCTCTCTCTCTCACCCTCTGTGTCAAAATAAATAAATAAACTTGGGGCTCCTGGGTGGCTCAGTTGAGCGTCCGACTTCGGCTCAGGTCATGATCTCACGGTTCGTGAGTTCAAGCCCCCCATCGGGCTCTGTGCTGACAGCTCAGAGCCTGGAACCTGCTTCGGATTCTGTGTCTCCCTCTCTCTGCCCCTCCCCCCACTTGCACTCTGTCTCTCTCTCTCTCAAAAAGAAACAAACATTAAAAATAAATAAATAAACTTAAAAAACAAAGATCACCCTAAAATGATCTGGGTGGAAATATTACCCATTATCACACCGATTTCTGTTTGGATCCCATAACCCAGGTCCAGGATCAGTGTCAGGTCAGGGCCTGCGTTTTCCAAGTGGAGTCTGTGCAGAACTGGTAGGTTTGCACAAACTATGACTCACTGCACAACCATCCTCCGTGTGGGGGCCTTGGTCACATGGCGGGAAGAGGGTTTGCCCCTCACAGGACGTTTGCCCGCTTCGGTCGCACTGACGTTAAAGTCCCGGCGTGGGGAGGTTGTCGGCCTTGTAAGATAGGGTGCAAGCTCAGGGTTAAAGTTACTTCCTTTTTACACACGTTGGAGACAATCTCTCTGGTCGTTACATAAATAGACCCCTGCCTGGACGCACGCAGTCCCCGCTTTTGTTATTTGGGTTGCCGTGTGGCTTCTTGTAGACGGTTCCTTGTCCTTCCCGGTAGGGACTAGTTCACTCTCGGTCCTCACCCAGCCTCTGACCGCTTGGTCTGGGAGCTGCCCGCCACCCTCAGGTGTCTGCACGGATGAGGGACATCTGCCCAAGTTTCTGCTCTCACGTCACAGTCTGCTACGAACTGAACTTTCCGTGCTTAATTTTTCCTTGCAACTATCAATATCACCAGCCAATTTTGGGTATACATGTCGGGCTGTGTGCCAGCTTCATTAGGTTCGGGTGGAGTCTCTTTCTGTTGATTACCTTCGTGTGTTTATTTGTATTTTACTTATTCTAATTTTTTTTTAACATTGATTTATTTTTGAGAGAGACACGCACACAGAGTGCGAGCAGGGGAGGGGCAGAGAGGGGGGAGACACGGAATCTGAAGGGGGCTCCAGGCTCTGAGCTGTCAGAGCCCGACACGGGGCTCGAACTCACGGACTGTGAGATCATGACCTGAGCCGAAGTCGGACGCTCTACTGACTGAACCACCCAGGCCCTCCTCACTTTTTTTTAAAAAATGTTTATTTTTGACAGAGAGGGATAATGCAAACAGGGGAGGGGCAGACAGAGAGGGGGACAGAGGATCTGAAGCGGGCTCTGTGCCAACAGCAGTGAGCCCGATGTGGGGCTTGAGCTCGCGAACCGTGAGCTCATGACCTGAGCCGAAGGTGGACGTTCAACTCACTGAGCCCCCCCGGCGCCCCACCACATTCTTTCGCTCTTAACATCTGTGTGTTCTCACCAGCTGCTTTGAACCCTTTCCAATTTTGAAAAATGGGGGAATTCCAAACCACTTAACAGCATATTCTCGCTCCCGACTTGCCACTGGCTACAGGAGAAAGTTCCTTAAGAACGTTTGCCTGCCAAGCTCACTCTGCAGCGGAGTGGGGCTGTCCTGGGGTGCATGGCAGCAGGCGGCATGGTGTTTCCATGTGCGGCGTCTCGTGGATCCAGGAGGACCTCGAGCATCTCTGACGCTGCACACTTTCTTCTTCTCATCTTGGCCACGGCTCCGTTTATGGCTTTTGCGTCGCTGAGTTCAGATCGGTCAGAAACCGGAACCCACCGCACATCGGTCTTTCTCTGCCAGTGTAACTCCTCTCCACTCCCTCCTTCTCCTGCCAAATCCCATCCCTCCCCGGCTTCAGTCACCTCCCATCCCTGTGGCTGTTCCCCGTGAGGTCCCAACTCGCTCATCCCTTTAGAACTACGGCCTCCCACCTTCCTTGGCTTCCCTCCGCCCTAACTACTCAGCCCTGCAGCGGATTTCTTTCTGTTCATCTGCGGTTTGTGGTAGAGGTTTCTCTTTCTGTCACTTCTGTTTATGCATGTTTACAGTCGGTTCAACGATCTGTTCTAATGGTGAGGAGGGTGGCGTGAACAATTTCAAAATAATTTACGTTTGCCTTTGGAGTGCATTTCTGCACTCACCTGTGAGTCTGGGGGTGTCTGACATTCTGGGAATTCACGTGTCAAACTTGGTGATGAAACTGAGGTCTAAACTGCCTTGGGAGGAACGGGGGAGTTATGCAGCGTGTTTTTCCTCTGGCCCCTGAAATCGTCTTTGGCTCTCAAGTCCGTGGTGAAGCTGAAAAGCATCACTTCTCGTATAGTTGGCTTGCTGTGGACCCAGGAGAGCCTTTCCAGTCCCTCCAGGATGTCTGTCTCAGCTGTTTGTCTGGTATGCACTCTCTCAAGGGCGGGGGGAGGTAATCAAGAGGCTGACTTGGAGGAAAATTGTCAGGGCTCGTGTAATTATCTGGGAGAAGAAACATTCCTTAATTGTATGACTTTGCCAAATGAACATTAAGTATATCTGCTCATCAGTGCACACACAAATTTAAGTGGTCTGATTGTTTTGAAAAGTTGTCCTTGCTCTCCTTGTTGTCAAATACGTAAGCAACACGATATATGATTGAAAATATTAACTGGCTTTAAAAAAAATTTTTTTTTTAACATTTATTTATTTTTGAGACAGAGAGAGAGCATGAACGGGGGAGGGTCAGAGAAAGAGGGAGACACAGAATCTGAAACAGGCTCCAGGCTCTGAGCGGTCAGCACAGAGCCCGACGTGGGGCTTGAACCCACGAACTGCGAAATCATGACCTGAGCCAAAGTCGGCCGCTTAACCGACTGAGCCACCCAAGCACCCCTAACTGGCTTTAAACGGGCAGGGTCCTTTCACGTAGAGGTGCCCACACAGGGCTGAGTGAACATTGGACGTTCAGAGTGGTGTGGTGGGCAAAGGTCTGAGGCCCTAACCACACCATGAGAAATATTTAAAGTTCGCTGATTTGTTACGTAAACACTGTAACCTCAAACTCGGTCTCGGCAATGACATCCCTGTCCTCGGTGTCTGCCCTCCCCAAACGGAGGGGACATGGGCTGTTTTCAGAACAAACCTGCCAGCAGTCTCCTAATCTCGGGGTGAAATATGGTCTGACAAAGTTTCTGGAAGTTTTAATCTGCAAAGGATTTCAGGAGACTAAACTACAAACCTAGGGTGCTAAAGAGAAGGGGAGCCGACCACTAAGTGTGATTTCATGAAAATGAACTCAAAGCACGCGTAGACACCAGGGGCACACGGGTAAAAAGCCGTCATTGCCCCAGGGCCAGCCCAAGCGTTTACAGGTGTTCCTGCCAGGCTGGCCTCTCCCTCCAGGATCCTTGCAATGGCTTCTGGGATCATTCCACCAGCTCCCCTCCCCCAGCTTGACCATCCTCTCCAACCTCCTGAGCTTAGCGTGAGCCTTGCCTGGGGAGCTTAGTGTGAGCCTTGCCTGGGGTCAACCCATCCTGGACTATTAGACAAGATTCTGGGATGGTAGCACTGAACTTGACCGACCCCAGACAACTTCTTTGTTGTCCACTGAGCCATCCTCAGAGTCTGTGGTTGCCGAAATAGCATAAAGATTACATTTGGGAGCCTTGGGGGAGTAGAGAGGCCAGAGTGAGGCAGGGGAGAAATGCGTAAAAAAATATTTAATTCCTTGGCTCTGAAGAAGTATCAGGAATGGAGGGGGTCGGAATGGTGATGTCTCACACACAGCAGGGGCCACAGAGGGCCGGGGGATTGATGGCTATAAATGTTCACTCGTTCTTTCAACAAGTATTTGTTTCGCACCGTCTAGTTGTTAAACATTGGCCTAGGCACCACTGTGATACAAAAGTGGATTTGGGGTTAAATTTTAAACTTTATTACGTGGGAGAATAACTTAGGGAACTTGTCAAAGATATGGATTCCCAGGATTCCAGAGAGCCCAATTTCTTAGGTGTACATGGAGATGGGAAGATGCATTTTTAACAAGCATCTCAGGTTAATTCTAACGCAGATAGTCCTGGGATCGGTTCAAAAACAAAACAAAACAAAACAAAACAAAACAAAACAAATGTAAAACTAACCTAAATGCATGAGAGTCTGCTAATTGCCCAGAGAGATTTCTATGTTCAACCAGCTCTTACGTAGTTAGCTTACCTTGAACACACCGGGTGTGGCCAGGCACAGTTCTACTCTGTGAAAAATTAAAGACGAAACAGCACACCCATCGCCTCAGACTCTGGAAAGCAATGCTAGGTTGGGAGACCACACTTGGGACATGGGACAGGGTTTAGGCAGCACAAAGGAAGGAGCATTAGATTACCTAGGATGACTTCCCACCATGGTAAGGCTGAGATCACAGGAAGAATTTCATTCTTTTTAATTTCATGCTGATGGCTCAACCACATGGTCCCACTTTGTCAAGTTTTTTCCTCATTCTTTTTGGTTCACGACCTTCACCTTCTGTCCTAGAATCAACCATCTTCCTGCGGTCTGAAGGCAGGCCCAGGAGTAGTCATTAAGAATGGTTCTTTGGAGGGGATCCGGGGTGGCTCAGTCGGTTGGGCCTCTGACTTGATTTTGGTTCAGGTCATGATCTCACGGTCATAGGATCGAGCCCCGCATCGGGCTCTGTACTGGTTGTGGAGCCTGCTTGGGATTCTCTCTCTTCCTCTCCCTCTGTCCCTCCCTTGCTTGCTCTCTTTCTCTCTTTGGATACTCTCTTGAATCTGTGGTTATTTTAATGCATGTTTAGAACATGATGCATCGGTAGGTAACATCACACAAATAGCTGCCAATTAGGGGGATGCTGGCTATTTAGCTCTGTCCCATCTCCAGTGACCAGTGGCATCTGCCCAGGGTTGTGGACACTGGCTTGCGCTCGGGAAATTTATGGGCTTTAGCAGAAAGGTTGCCTGTCTCTTGATGGATAAGGGCTTGAAGTCAAATCAAATCTAAGTGACCAATAGCTAAATCTGAAAACTAAGGCCACCCTTTAAGAGTGGTTCTAAGTGTGATGTAGGGTCTGAGGGCAACCCACCAGAGACATGATGTAGGCCACGAAGTCTACCCCGTGATTTCTGAAACTTTTCACATTTTTGTATCTCAGTCTTGTCTCAAGACATAGACTAAAACCTTTGCTTATGAAATCCTCGACTGGCAGTCTGACACCAATTCTTCTATGCCACCCGGGTGGGTTTCTTGATTCAGTTCAATTCAGTTTTGACGCTCACTACATGGAGTTACTGGGGACCTACAGGTTAAAGGGCAGGGTCCCCAGCAAGGTGGGCTGACACATGCTCGGTGAGTGGATGGGTGAATTCACTCCAAAAATAGTTACTGACCAAGTGCACTATTCTGTGGAGAATGCCCCAACATGTTCCCTTCTGTCATGGAACTCGGATGTTGAGTTCCTTTCCTTCCTTCCTTCCCTCCCTCCCTCCTTCCCTCCTTCCTTTCCTTCCTTCCTTCCTTCCTTCCTTCCTTCCTTCCCTCCTTCCTTTCCTTCCTTCCTTCCTTCCTTCCTTCCTTCCCTCCTTCCTTTCCTTCCTTCCTTCCTTTCCTTCCTTCCTTCCTTCCTTCCTTCCTTCCTTCCTTCCCTCCTTCCTTTCCTTCCCTTCCTTCCTTCCTTCCCTCTTCCTTCTTCTTTTCTCTTTCTTTCCTTTCTTTTTTCTTCCTTCCTCCCTTCCTTTCATGTTTATTTATTTTGAGAGAGTGCAAGGGGCGGGGAGGGGCAGAGAGAAAGGGGGGGGACAGAGAGTCTGAAGTATGCTCTGCACTGACAGCAGAGAGCCTGATGCAGGGCTCAAACTCATGACCCGTGAGATCATGCTCTGAAGTCGGACGCTTAACTGCCTGAGCCACCCAGGCACCACTATTTTTTTTTTTTTTTAAGTACATCTTATTTATTTTGAAGGAGGGGAGCAGAGAGATAGAGAAGGAGAGAATTCCAAGCAGCCTCCATGCTGTCAGTGGGAAGCCTGACGTAGGGCTCGGTCTCACAAACTGGGGGATCATGACCTGAGCCGAAATCAAGAGTTGGAATGCTTAGCCGACTGAGCCAACCAGGCGCCCCAATTTCCTTTTCTTACATTGACTCAGCATTCTATGGTTTTCAGAGGTTTCTACATTGTCTGAGTTAGGCTTCTTGTATATTGCCTGCACCACTCCCCGAATAAGAGACTTAAGATTCAGACCAGGGGCCCTGGCTGGAGCAGGGACTCTTAGGAATGACCTGACATGTCAACACCTAAGAGCAGTGCAATGCTGCCTCAGAACCCGGATTTAGGCTGTTAGAATTTCATCATGACCTTTTTCACGCCACGGATCCCTTTAACAGTGTGAAGTCTATACCGCTTCTCAGAATAATGTTGTTAAATGCCTTGGGTTTAAGGCAAGCCAATGATAGTGAAATACAATTATTAAAATATTGAGGGGCGCCTGGGTGGCTCAGTCGGTTAAGCGGCTGACTTCGGCTCAGGTCATGATCTCGTGGTCCGTGAGTTCGAGCCCTGCGTCGGGCTCTGTGCTGATGGCTCAGAGCCTGGAGCCTGTTTCGGATTCTGTGTCTCCCTCTCTCTGACCCTCCCCTGTTTATGCTCTGTCTCTCCCTGTCTCAAAAATAAAAACGTTACAAAAAAATTAAAATATTGAAAGGTAATCAAATTGGATGATAGCAATATATGTGGCTCTTTCTTTACACATGAAATAACAAGGTAGTGGCTGATCTAATAGCTATCATTCAGAGGTCGTGATGAGCAAAATGCTACTCTGAATATCTGCAGACACTGGAATGTAGTATTAAAATGTCCGTGATTTCTTTCTTTTTTTTTTTTTAATATTTTTAAAGTCTTATTTATTTATTTTGAGAGACAGTGTGAGCGGGGGAGGGGCAGAGAGAGAGAGGGAGAGAGAGAGAGAATCTCAAGCAGGCTCCGGGCTGTCAGCGCAGAGCCCGATGCGGGGCTCGAACTCACGAAACCATGAGATTATGACCTGAGCCGAAACTGAGAGTCGGATGCTTAACCGACTAAGCCACCCAGGTGCCCCTAGAATATCCGTGATTTCTATTGGTGGCAGACACAGGCACTATTTTACAACTGTTAGTTTGTTGCCAACGTTCATAATTGAAGGAAATTCTACACTAAGTTTAGAGGTTAGTAAAAGCAAAAATGTCATTTTTCCCCCCATCCAAGTTCATGGACTCTTGAATTCCATTCTCCTTTGTTTGAAATGTCACTATAGAAGAGCGTTTTGGGGGGAAAGGTCTGTTTACTAACCAACTCTTCTACCACGGGAGTCAACATCTGCAATGGATATGTATTATAGGTTTGTAAAAAATGCTATAAAAATTATACTTATTAGTTAACTTGTATCCTCGTGTATGTATACATTTATATAAAAGCAATGGACAAATATGTGTATGTGGATTTTTCTGGAATAAATAAGGTAAGCTTCAGACACCCTCTTATTTATGGGTATGTGTAAATTGTCTTATTCTTTAAAATATTTCTTAACGTTTATTTGTTTTGAAAGAGAGAGAGAGAGAGAGGGAGGGGCGGAGAGGGAGACAGAGGATCTGAAGCGGGCTCTGGGCTGATAGCAGAGAGCCCGATGTGGGGCTTGAACCCATGAACAGTGAGGTTGTGAACTGAGCTGAAGTTGGATGCCTAACTGGCTGAGCCATCCAGATGCCCTAATTATCTTATTTTTAAAATGTCTAGTTTTTGAGAGAGAGAGAGAGAGAGAGAGAGGGAGAGAGACAGCATATGCATGTAAGCGAGCGGGAAAGGGGCAGAGAGAGAGGGAGAGAGAGAATCCCACGCAGGCCCCATGGCGGTCAGCACAGAGCTCAACGTGGGGTTTGGACTCATGAACCGTGAGATCATGAGTTGAGCCCGAAGCCAAGAGTAGGACGCTTAACTAGCTGAGCTACCCAGGGCGCCCCAGGTATGGGTAAATTATTCAAACAAAACAAAGCAAAACAAAACCCTGGCTAATGTCAGATCTGAGGATTCTTTTAAAATATCTACTGTGAAGAATACTCAAGTATTGTTTTAACGGGGTCAGCACATCCCAGTTAAACAAAATAACCCCAGAAAGAGAAGAATAAAAAGGACCGAAATGAACGGACTGGCTTACCGCTGCTTTCTGGGGGCCACGTTCATCTCTCCCTTGTCAGTTGATCCCGATGGTGCATCTCCCCAGGAGCTTTCAGAAGCTTCTTCTCACCTGGGTCTTAACCTCTGCAGGTGATGCTACCACAGGACTGCGAGCAGAGAGGGAGCCCGGCCACAAGTCTGTGTGCCATGGCGGGTCACGGGGGGCCCCCACTGATCTGTCAGTGGTTTCTGACATTTCACTTCCAGAGGCAGAGAGAAATCAGCATCCGCACTTGAGACGATTTCGCACTTGAACCGGCCAGGCCACGTCAAAGGCGGTATGCTCTTTTTCCTTGGGCCTTGGCCTCCCAAGAGATGGTAGATAAGCAGGTCTTCCCTGAAGGAACACCTTCTCCCATCTGGGAACAGCCTCAAGTCATTACGAGTTGATAAGCCCATTAATTAACCAGCTGAAGCCCTTTCAAGTCGGTGGAGACGGCTTATCACTCGGCAGGGGGTGAGTGAGAGAAAACAAATCCACCAGAACTCGAGTGATGGTATCTAGAGGAGGTAAATGTGGCCACACAATAGTAAAAGTCTGGGGTGTTCTAGCAACACGTGGATTACAGGCCCATCAACGTTGAGCACTGAAAAGCTCTCCCATGTCTGGGATGCTTTTCTTTTTTTCTTTTTGGTGAACTGGCGAACTGCCTGGTGAAAGCAGGTAAAGAAAGAAGTCTAAAGCCCCTGGAATATAGGTTTCTAAAAACGTATTTTTTCTTTTGTTAATTTTTTAGTGTTCATTTATTTTTGAGAGGGAGAGAGACAGAGTGCAAACAGGGGAGGGGCAGAGAGAGAGAGAGAGGGAGACACAGAATCCGAAGCAGGCTCCAGGCTCCGAGCTGTCAGCACAGAGCCCGACGCGGGGCTTGGACCCACGAGTTGTGAGATCATGACCCGAGCTGAAGTTGGATGCTGAAGTGACTGAGCCACCCAGGCGCCCCAAAATACTTTCAAAAACAGAAAATGAAACTAAATAGCAGAGAAAATTATAAAGTCAAATAACAGAAGGCAACTGCTTAAAAATGAACTCCTGAGCCAGACCGCTCATTGAGTGCATCGCAGAGAGAACAGGTTTCCTGTGAACCCTTAAGACCTTCAAAGGGCAGTAAATGGAAAATACTGGTTCATTGTATATTTGGAGAGGTGTACTCGCAAATAAAGGACGGGGGTGGGGGGAGAGGGACACACACCCTTCAGAAACACCAAGCAAAACCATTCTTGAGACAGTCTTTGGGTGGGGAGGCTTTTTGGTTGTTTCAGCCATGTTTTGGAACAAATTAAATTGTGAATAAAGACACATTATACGCAGGGCAACTAACGAGCAGGGTCACTGAAGGGTGCAGTACTAGAATGTGCAGGAAAGATCCGATGGCAAGGACTCTGCAGGATGCGCCGGGGGGGACATTTAAGATATTTATGGTGACTCTTTTACTTATGCTGCTTAGAGGACAATCACTTCTTGTTTGTTCCTGAATCCTTGGTTTTGTCTTAACTTTTATATAACTTTATGTTATTGTAGGAAAAAATGGAAACAGAAAAGGGTCAGTAACTCCCGGGAAGGGGGTACAGCCCATGCACCATTCTTTACTATGAATTATGGGTTGGACAAATGGAAAAACATCTGCCCAACACCTGACCTCAAGAGCCAACTTTTCTTTGCCCTATGGGCCTTCGAAAGCTTAATGGCTGCTGAGATTCATTTGTGGGTGGACGGAACGAGCACGAACCCATTATTTTTTGGGTAAGTGATGTAAACTTCACTGGCACTGAAAAACAGTTCTGTGTATAAAATGCACTGCGGTCTAAAGGCTATTTATTTATTACAACCCTCCAACGGTCCGAAGATTTCACAATGGATCAGATATTTCTGTGTGCGCGTGCAATTTCTTTCTCATTATGTTTCTAAAAGCCCTCGTTGTATTCACAGTTTTCCAGAAAATCTGTCAGGTCACAACCCCAATGTGAACAGTTACCTCTAGAGATCAGAGAGTTTTATCTACCGTTGGAAACTTGCTGTTTGGTTTTCTAGATACCTGTTTATTTTCAGTTCAAAGACAAAATAGAAAACTCCAGAGTGGAAAATGGTACCTTTTAGTTCACACTCTTTTAATCCCTCAGTCCCCATAAAATAAACATTCTACAGTGTAAGCAGTGGGAAATAATGTAAACTCTGCAGAAACGGAAAATAAATTACTTTCTTTCGAACTTGGTGGAGGTCCTTTTACCGGACACCATACTCTGTTGCAAACAGAATTCTTGAACGGAGAATATGTCTTTGGTCTATTTCCCCATTTCTCCCGCATTGTGTAACCGGCATATTTCAAATTCACTTTCTTCTCCAACGGCAGCAAGAAGGCAAAAGACGGGTTTGTGTTTTGGGAGCCTGGAAAACAAAGCCATGTTTCAGTGATTTAAGAAGAGCTTTCTCCCCCCTGTGATGTCAAACTGGTAATATAGTTCTAAAAATCCAGAGTCCAAAAGAAAATTCACCCGCAGATAAATGATTCCCTTCACAAGACAGGGCTGGGAATCACTGTTTGGAATCGTCTTACTTAAGAGCGGTGGAGAATCCAATTCCACACCGCTCTGTGACCCAGTCAGCACGGTCACTGTAGGCAGCGTCCTGAACCTCCTGGAAAGATCAGGCGGAAATTCTAAAATTCTGAATTTGGGCTTTACGGTCCCCGGGATCCTGCCGAGTGAGACCGCTCGGGATTTTAGATCAGGAATCCTGTTGCCTTGGATCTCAGTTTGTCTTTTATAGTAGGCACAGAAAGGAAGGTCTGAAAAATGCATTTAGGGCAAGAATGGAAGGGAGGAGATCTTATTGATGTTAAAGCTTTGTTGTTTCCTCTGAAAGGATATTAAGACTCCTGGACACTGTTGGAGCCTGAAATCTTTTAGAAGGAGCAGTCATCAAACTACATTTTAGAAAAGACAAACGAACCAAACCCCGAAGGTTCAGAAAGTCTCTGTTCATCATTGCGGAAGAAGTGTAAATGCAAGTATTTGGCCTTTAATCTAAATTTATACGTGGAAGAATGTGTCTGCTGGGCCAGAACATAGTGAGTTGGCCTCCCACAGATGAGTGGGGGCTCTAGAGCCAGAAAGGATGCTTGCTTAGCCTCAGAACAGAAGACAGTGACGAAGGCAGGGGACCAGGAATGCAGACTACTCTCCTCGCATCGGATTCAAGTCAGGGAAGTAAACAGAAAACAGGAGCACCCCGAGCACAATAATCCTCAACCAAAAGAAAATATTTTCGAAGTTGGGAAGGGAGGTTTGCCTGGGGCAGGACCTCACCCCTCCATTCAGGGAGGTGGCCAGCCTCACTTTGGGGGCTCTCGTGATCCTGGACCTGAGGCTCAGTGACACACATGGAGGAAAGGAGGGTAAGGGGAATGACGGTGGGCTTGGTGCACTGGAAACAGCCCAAGGAGGGCAAGTCTGAAGACCTTCCAAACCCAAAGTGGGTGGTTGAAGACCAGCTGATTAGACACCTTAGATTTGTACGTAGTGGTTTTGTGTTTATAGGGGCGTGGCGTATGTGGTTCCACATTAAAAAACAAAACAAAACAAAACAAACAAACAAACAAACAAAAAACACCTCTGCGTGTTGGCAGAAGTATAGAAAGTCTGAATACAGATTTTATAAATTGGAAATGCAACCACTCTAGTGAGGATTTAAAAAGAGGAGTCAGCTGTTTATTATTATCCAGTTATTCAGGAAAAAAAAATTTCAGAATTTTATGAGGACAGAATATATAGGAAATAGTCTATCTTGGTATGGAATGGATAAGAAATCAAAGAGAGCCCAAAACGTTTCTTCAAATTCTTTTTTAACAGGTTTATTTATTTTTGAGAGACAGAGAGACACAGAATCCGATGCAGGATCCGGGCTCTGAGCTGTCAGCACACAGCTGGACGCGAGGCTCGAACCCATGAACCGTGAGATCACGACCTGAGCCGAAGTTGGACATTTAACTGACTGAGCCACCCAGGTGCACTGCCCCGCCCCCCCAAAAAAAGTTTCCTTAAAAGGGAGTTAAGAACTTCCTCCAAATTTTTAAAATGTTTATTTATTTTCGAGAGAGACCAAGAGACAGAGCACAAGCTGGGGAGGGGCAGAGAGAGAGGGAGACGCAGAATCTGAGGCAGGCTCCAGGTTCCCAGCTGTCAGCACAGAGCTCGACGCAGGGCTCGAGCTCATGAACCGTGAGATCACGACCTGAGCTGAAGTCAGATGCTAGCTGGCTGAGCCACCTTGGCGCCCCCGTCACCACCTTTCGATGTCAGTGAGATGATAAAGATGACATCTTTAGATTCAAGTCCCCTCCATCTTTTATTTAAGTGGCCTGAGCTTCCCATTGTGCCCTCCAAGGATGGCTCAGGGCGAGGTACTCGCTGACCTTCATCTTGGAGCATAACGGTAATCAACAGTGTTTGAGTTGCTTCTTGAAAAGACAGTTTTAAGACCAAAATCACAGAGCCCAGATGCTCCCCGAGGGAACCCTGAAGCCTCTGGTTTGCATAACAGACCCTGACCACAGAACGGCAGCAACCATACTCAAGACTATCGTATGACCATTAACTATCACTGAACATTTCTGCTCTACAGGCAGTTGGGGGAAGAAATGAGCACCTTTCTTTGCACGTGCAGTTCAAGAAAAAGCTTTCTGGGCAAATAACTAACATTTATAGCAGGACTAGAGTCGACCTGGTTTCAGCTCAGGGTCATGATCTCACAGTTCGTGCGTTCGAGCCCCGCATCAGGCTCTATGCTTATAGCACAGAGGCTGCTTCGGATCCTCTGTCTCCCTCTCTCTGCCCCTCCCCCCTCCCTCTTCCTCAAAAATAGATAAATGTTAAAAACAAACAAACAAACAAACAAAAACACCTGAAATCCAATCATCTTCAAACAAAAGACTGAGCAGTAATATGGCAGGATCGGTGTTCCTGGGACAAACAACTGACTTTAATTCTTTCTGTTTGGTGCCACCCGGAAGAATGAATCATGCCCTTCTTCTGACAACAGTGAAAGCATCACAGGGGAGCCTTGGAAAGGAGCAAGAGCTCAGATTCTGGTGACTTCTTGGCTCTCTGTTCATATGAGATCTTACATGAGTTCCTCGACGGGGAGGTAAGCAGCAGAGGAGAGGAAGCGGAAGGACAGAAACAGTTGTTAACAGAGCGCAATCTTCCGTGTGCTACACGTCTACAACGCGTGCTGCAAAAACTCACGAGCGTGTTACTCTGAGGCTGACAGCACGGGGCTCTCTGGAGTCTGACCGCTCCAGGAGCAAAGCGACCGCCAGACGTTCCCGCTTTTGGCGGGCAAATCTGTCTACGCCGACTGTCATCCAAATGTCAACATTTTGATTCCTTGCACCTTTAATCGCCACAGACCTGACTGCGAGGAGGTGGCCCCTGACCGCGTATTGTGAGGACATGCGAAACAGAGGGTCCGTTTGCGGGATCATCACCCCGGGAGTTCCCGGGAAGGAATGTTTGCTTTGTACAGCGCTTTCTCCCGCGACACTGGATCCATTTTCAAAGGTGCAAAGCAGGGTCAAGTGATGGGTTCTGAACCACCGCCCACCGAGCTGGGAACGGGATCGGGCAGTTCACAAAGCAGAAAGGAGCCTTGGATAAGTGAGGGGGAAAACAACATTCTATGAGAGAGTTCCGCGAGAGATAGCCCTATTATACTCCGGCGAAAAAGAATCTGGACAAAGTCATAGCTTTTAATACCCAAAGAATTATCTTTTGTTATACAGAAATGATCCCCAAATTATAGGTCTGTTCAAATAACTGGTTACGATCTTCGAGGGCGGGCCAAGGTTCATTTACCCTGTGACTGACACGCAAAGGGCATCCTTCGGTTTGGGCATAAAGGATGGGGTGAGACAGGGGAAGCAGGTCCCGGGGGAGTCTCGGCATGGGTGCTTACTGGCGGGGCACCTCGACCGTGCTGCTGACTCTCCTGGGCCAGCGTTTCCACAGCTCTGAAACAGAACCGCCCATCTCGCTGCACTGATCCCAGCATGACATGTGACAGGCGGTGGCAAGGGGTGGGAAGGTGACTCCCGTGCCAGCTTTGGAAGAAGAGGCAGGGCCAAGCAATGGAAAGATGGCTCTGCAGTCCTGGGGCTCGGGACCACGCCTCAGCTACCTCCTCGGGAAGGATCTGCCCCTGTGGGACAGCACCTGCCTCCAAGGGGTGCTGTGACCACCCAGGTGAGGTGCTCGGCACGGTGCCTGGCTCACTGAGGTAACTTCCACAGGCCGGCGTCCTGACCGCTAACCCTCGCTCAACACTGAAAAAAAACCTGGGGGTGCCCGGGTGGCTCAGTCGGTTAGGCGCCCTACTCTTGGTTTGGGCTCAGGTCATGAGTTTGTGAGCTCGAGCTCCGCGTCGGGCTCCATGCTGGCAGTGTGGAGCCTGCTTGGGATTCTCTCTCTCCCTCTCTCTCACTGCCCTTCCCCTGTGCTCTCTCTCTGTGTCAAAATAAGTAAGTAAACTTAAAAAAAAAAGGCTGGAGGAACACTTGTTAGGGAACACAGACCTAAGGATTTAAGTGTACGTGACGTGTCCCTTGGCATTAGCAGAGTCTTAACCTATAATTAAGGTGTAACTGGGTTTTAATTACCTACTTGAGGAACAAATGAAAACGGACCACGAGGCTGGAAAAATACAACCCGAGAGAGATAAAAGGGTGAAAACACACTTGTTCTGGAGAAGAATGATAAATGGCAGAAATGCAGCAGAATGGGTTCTTGACGTGAAAGGGGAGATTAGTCAGGATGGGTTAATTTTCAGTGGAAGAGGAAGGATACTGTCATTTTCCCAAGAACTAGCTGGGAAACCCAAGACATTCTCTCACACACACACACACACACACACACACACACACACACACACACACACACTTTATACCCAAAGACCAAAATGACACCATTATCAAGGCTTCTTTGTGAAATTAGTCTCCTTGGTTTATTTTGTGGGGGTTTCTTCTTCCGAATGGACACAGATTTGAAATGTGGTTGTGGTTCAAACTAAACACAGCCCCCATTCCTCAGTGAAAAACCATACGCCTCACACACCCCAAACCCAACAATTCCGCACGTTGTATTAATGTCATTTCATATTGGCGTGGTCCCTTACCTTTCTCATCATAGTCTCAGTCTTTAGTGCATTAGTAACAAAGACTTACAAAAAAGGAAAACAATCTCCCCATGTTGACTACTGGTAGTGAAACCAACAAAAGTGAGAATTCAGGTCAAGTAAGCCTGTCTAATAGGCCCACAGTCTGGGTGGCTCAGTGGGTGAAGCTTCTGACTCTTCGTCCCAGCTCAGGTCGTGATCTCATGGTTCGTGGGTCTGAGCCCCACGTTGGGTTCTGCACTGACAGCACAGAGCCTGCTTGGGATTCTCTCTCTCTCTGCCCCTACCCTGCTTACTCTCTCTCTCTGTCTTAAAATAAATGAATAAAAATTAAGAAAAAGAAAAAAAGGAAGGGATGCTGGGCTAAGGAACAGGAGCGAGTGTGGCGACGGAACTGGGAGTGTTGGGAAAAGGAATGTGTTCTGAGAATATGGTGAGGTTTGATATACGGGATGAGAAAAGCAGCTTCACAAGCCTTTACGACTGGGACTGAGAGTTTTCCCAGGGGCAGGATTAGGTGGGTGGTCATTTCTCTTCCGGAAGGGAAGCCAGGAAGGAAGCCAGCAGGTGTGACTGCAGTCCTGAGGGGCAGACATGAGTAAGACCAAGGGACCCCCACTGTTGGCCCTCTATGGGGGCTCCAAGTCAAGACCAGCCCTCTTAAACTGTGTGGAGCATGAACTAGCGAGGGTCTCCTTTCTGCTGCCCTGTCCTTCCTATGACGCACAGGGCCCTCTGCGTTAGACTGGTCTCATCTTCATGTACCTTTCCAGTGGTACAAGAGCCCAATCCATCTGTTGTGTCACGGTCGAGTGTTATGCGTTGAACTGTCCCCAAAAAGATATGCTGAAGTCCTGACCCCCAGGACCGAAGACAGTGACCTTACTTGGAAATAAGGTCTTTGCAGAGGTAGTCACTTTAAGATAGGGTCTGGAGGGTGGGCCCTGATTCAATGTGACTGGTGTCCCTATAAAGGACACCCCCATACAAAGACAGAGACACACAGAGAATGCTACAGCCATGGAGGCAGAGACTGAAACGATGTGGGTCCAGCTGGGAAACGTTCAGGATGACTGGCACCACCACAAGCCAGGAAGAGGCCAGGAAGGATTCTACCAGAGTCGCAGAGGGGACACGACTTGGCTGACACCTTGACTTTGGATTTCTAGCCTCTGAAACTGAGAGAACAAACATTTGTTGTTTTGAGCCGTCCAGCTGTGATACTGTTATGGCAGCCGCAGGGAATGAAGGCACCCAGATCCGTCTATCACGTAATTCTGACTCCGCACAAGAGGTATGTGGTAGGAAGGGAGAGTTATAAAATGCCTAAAGACACAGTAGTCCCCCTCATCTGCGGTTTCGCTTTCCATGGGTCTAGCTGTCCACAGTCAATGTGGTCTGGGAGCAGATGATCCTCCCGGCACGGTGTCAGAAGGTCAACAGCAGCCTAAAGCTATGTCACGATGTCTACGTCACCCCCTTCATCTCATCGTGTAGCCATGTTATCATCTCCCATCAGCACATGAAGAGGGGGGGAGTGCAGTACAATAAGGTATTTAGAGAGCGGGAGAGAGAAAGACCACATTCATAGAACTCTGATGACAGCATCTTGTTATAATTGTCCTACTTTACTGGTACTTATTATTGTTAATCTCTTACTGTGCCTAATTTGTAAATTACACTTCATCACGCGCGTGTACGTATAGGAAAAAACATAGCACACGCAAGTATTTAGTGCTATCTGTGGTTTTAGGCATACGCTGAGGGGCGGGGAGGGTTTGTGTGTCTTAGAATGAATCCACATGGACAGGGAGGGACACTATATTCGTTTTTTTTTTTTTTTTTAATTTTGTTCATTTTTGAGAGACAAAGAGAGACACAGCATGAGCAGGGAAGGGGCAGAGAGAAGGAGACACAGAATCTGAAGCAGGCTGCAGGCTCCAAACTGTCAGCACAGAGCCCGACGCGGGGCTCGAACTCACAGACTGCGAGATCATGACCTGAGCCGAAGTTGGCCACTTAACCGACTGAGCCACCCAGGCGCCCCGACACTATATTAGTTTTAATTCCGGAGACAGAATAATGAGTTCACAGCGTTCCTTTTTTTTAATGGCAAGAGATGCCTTCAACCAATCTATATTCAGAAGCGACATGATTTGACTTTCACTGGATGGGACCCCTTTCTCACTGCATAGCCACATCGAGGAGTGACCCAAGTCACGGGCTCTTATTCAGTAGGAATTCATAGTAACCAAGTCAGGAAATTACTTATCAGCCCATGTTTTGTAGTAAATATTAGAAAAACAAGACAAGATAAAACTAAAACATATTTGGGGCAAGAAAGAAAGAAAGACACGGGAGGAAGCCCAGGAGCCTACCTGCACTGGGTCCTGTGGAAGTCTGGTTCATTTAGAACAAGCCTTTAACTTGCTCTGTTTCTGTATCAAGATCTATATCGTAGAAGCAGGGCCGGGTCGGCAGTCCTGGCATGGTGCTCATCTAGAGGAGAAAACGGAATATTGTATGTTAGCAAATGCCGCAAAATGATCACTCTGAACAGTGTACATCTAATGACATAAATTAACTACATAATTCAATTCAGCCTCCTGTATTAGGTCACCTGTATCTCTTTAAATTCGCCATCTGCTATTTCATTCTTGGTTTAGGAAATGAAATAGAAAAGGCAGATGTCAACTTCCTGAACGTGGTACCACTTACCTCCCCCCACGGCCCCACGGCACATCGTAGCTCCAAGATTCTCAGATCACATCTTTAATTAAGTCCCCCACCACCCTTAGAGGGAGGTACTAATTTCAGCCTCAATTTATTGATGGGACAGGGGACATTCAGGCACAAGCCATGTGCTCAAGGACATGGACAAGGACGAGCAAGTTAGTGGTGGGGACAGGATTGGAACCAGGCCTGTGCTCCTCGCTGGTTTGTGTCCAGATCAGTCTATCAGAGTGCGTCTGAGTCCACTTGCACCGGAAACCCTTGGTATCCCGGAGGAAAGTGCTGTGATTGCTGGCGACTCACGCACTAAAACACGGTCAAGGACCTAGATGGTGAGGCTCCGGGATGATCTGCTCCTTAATGATTGCCGTCTTTCCTGCCGGGCTTTATTACTGTACTTTTCATAAAAAGGATGCTCAGAAACCAATGTTGCATGCGATCGTTTGGAGCAAAGACACCGGGACCCCGCTTGGCTTCACTCTTCTGAGGACTAAGGGCTGTGTCTTGCAAAGCTCCTGCCTGCTCTGGCCGGAGAACATTCCAGTGAGATGATGTGTGACACGGCCAGGACTGCGTCCAGGGTTCGCCCACTTCTTCCCACCTGCGACAGAGCTCAGAGCTCAGAGCTCGTCCCTTCTGCAACGACTCAGGATGTCCCCCTCCGCCACCCCCTGCCCCCCACCCCCGACCCCTGCCCACGATGCTGGCCGACTCCTGTGGCTCATACTGGGGTCCGTGGCCCAGCAGTGTGGGCATCACCGGGAACTTGTTTGACATCTCAAATCTCAACCCAGCTCGGGCCTGCTGAATCGGAATCTGCAACGTCACCAACTCCCAGGTGATTCGTGTGCACGTTACCCTTTGCGAAGGGGGCCGGCTTAGACAATGTGGCCGAGGAGGCCTCCTTCTTCAGCACTGGGGAGGGAGCTCCGAGGTAGAAGAGGTGAGGAGGAAGGGGACGGGAAAGTCTGATTCACCCCTGGCCATGCTACTTCACCCTCCTCTGGAGCAGCGGGCGGGGAGGACATCCGTGCCCCCACGGGCCTCACTAACCACCTGCTCCCTGAGAGTGTGGTGAGAGGGCCACGGGACCTGCTCTCTGTGTGGCCGGACGCATCAACACGGCGATGTCTGGTGGCTAGCTCCTGTCTTGCCAATTGTGCAGGATTGTACTTTGGGCATATCATGGGCTAAGAAGGCTTCTGAGGGGGCACCCGGGTGGCTTAGTCTGTTGAGTGTCTGATTCTGGCTCAGGTTATGATGTCACAGTTTGTGGGTGAGTTCGAGCCCCGCGTTGGGCTCGCTGCTGTCAGCCTGTCAGGGCAGAACCCACTTCGGATCCTCTGTCCCTCTCTCTCTACCCCTCCCCTGGTTGCGCTCTACTGAAAAAAAAAAAAAAAAAAAGGCTTCTGAGCCTTCCTGGAATATTGCTACCGTTTGTAACATGGTTTTGAGAAAACGTGCTCTGGGTTTCAAACAATTTAACTACAAATAAAGTTCCGGCACCCAGCTTGGAGGTGGGGACTTCCTGAATTTTAAACCTTTACTTCTGTGGATGCCTACTTATCCTTGCAAACGTTCTGCTCCTAGCAGAGCAGTAACATTTTTCTCTGGTTTATCACAGTGGCTGTGCATATCTGAGGAAGCCCGGAAAGAAATCCATGCTTCCTGTTGTAGCACCAGGACACCAAGCACAAAGGCCACTGGTGGCAACTGTTCCTGTTTTTTTCCAGCTGCCTGTGGCCAGCTCACGCCGGTGCTCTACAGAGGTCTTCCTGCCTACCCACAGTATGCCACGGGCATTTTCAGATGCCTTTAGAATGTGTGTGGCGGCATGGATTTGGAAAAAGGGACCAGCGTATTTTATAGGTTAAGAAATGAATGATCAGGGGCGCCTGGGTGGCTCAGAGGTCGAGCATCTGACTTCGGCTCAAGTCACGATCTCCCGGTTCGTGGGTTCGAGCCCCGCGTCGGGCTCAGTGCTGACAGCTCGGAGCCTGGAGCCTGCTTCGGATTCTGTGCCTCCCTCTCTCTCTGCCCCTCCTCCGCTGGCGGTCTGTCTCTCTCTCTCAAAAATAAATAAACCTTAAAAGAAAAGGAATCATCATACTCAGCCACAGCGATGCTGCCCCGTCCCTTAAATTAACTCTGTAGATGGAAGGCACATTTGGCAGTAAGAACGTTACCCAGACTTTGTTGCGTCTGGGGCTGCAACACTATTCACCGCAGGGCAGAGTTCAGTCTGAGGCAGGCCAAAATCCACACGAGGTGAGAAACCCAGGAAGACGCCTGTGTAGCTGGGCCCTCGTGGCCAAAGCCAAAGTGTCAGCTTCGTGTGCAGACGGTGACACAATAATACAACGGCTGCCTCTTCATGCTCTTTTTACAGACATGAAAATTCAACTTGTCGTCATTTACTTTTTTTTTTTTTTTTTAGAAAAGTGAGCTTTTTTTCTTTTAAACATTTATTTATTCTGGGGACAGCGTAAGCAGGGAAGGGGCAGAGAGAGGGGGACAGAGGATCCGAAGTGGGCTCCCTTGACAGGCTGACAGCAGTGAGCCTGATGTGGGGCCCAAACTCACGGACCATGAGATCATGACCTGAGCCAAATCAGCTGCTCAACCGACTGAGCCCCCTCATGATGAACTTTTTGAAATTATTATTATTATTTAAAAAAAAAATTTTTTTTAACGTTTATTTATTTTTGAGACAGAGAGAGACAGAGCATGAACGGAGGAGGGGCAGAGAGAGAGACACAGAATCTGAAACAGGCCCCGGGCTCTGAGCTGTCAGCATAGAGCCCGACGCGGGGCTCGAACTCACAGACTGTGAGATCATGACCCGAGCTGAAGTCGGACGCTCAACCGACTGAGCCACCCAGGCGCCCCTGAAATTATTTTTTTAATGCTTATTTATTTTGAGACAGAAAGCACGTGTGTGAGTGGGGGAGGGGCAGAGAGAGAGACAGAGAGAGAGAGAGAGAGAGAGAGAGGGAGAGAGAGAATCCCAAGCAGGTCAGCTCAGAGCCTGACCATGTGGGGCTCGATCTCATGAACCGTGAGATCATGACCTGAGCAGAAATCGAGCCGGACGCTTAACCAACTGAGCCACCCAGGCGCCCCCATCATTAAGTTTTTTTCAGCAGATGCCACACCGCCAAGGCTGACAAAGGCCGAGTGTGATTTCTGTGGTTCCTGGAGCTGGTCTCCTGGCTGAGGTGGATTCTGATTCTTTCAGAACAAAACCGGGAACTAAAAGTTGCCAAAATATTAAATGCTGGGAAGTGTGAATCTGTTTCCTTCATTTTCAGCCTATTTCTCTCAAATGGGGGGGGAACGAAGTTCAATCAGAAGCCTCCCATGCTCCTTTCCAATTATGCAATCGTCACTTCCAAGAATCAGGGCTACTTATTTGGGACCAGAGGACAAGAAAGCACATAGGGTCTGAAGAGCCAAGGGACTCCCTGCCCTGTGGACAAAGAGCCATCCCTAAAGTTCTCCTGCTGAGCAGACACAATATGGAATTATGTTAACAAGACCTAAAACATTCACATAAAATTCTCTCCCAATAAAAAACTTTGTTATCAAAGGATTGTGGCCCCCAGACAAGGGTCACTGCTGCACTATGGGAAAGAAAGAATTTGGACAGCCCTTGGGAGTTGACCTCTGGCCCCACGCCTGGGGTCGGAGGTGATCTGTGTTGACTTTATTTGTGTGTCCTCTAAGAAGGCCCCTTGCTTAAAATAACGAGGGAGCCACTAAATTGTACTTACTTGTCACGCTGCATTAATGGATTCTTTTGCAAAGGCTGAAAAACATGGGCTTTTGCCCTTCATGACCCTAATTTTAACTGCAACGAATCTTCAAAATCTATACTGATTTCGGGTGAAGCTTATTTTGGGGAAATGATGAGTTCTATGAATAGTCTTTATAAACATACATTAAACCTAGTTAAAGAGAAAATCTTCAACTACTTAAAAGTAGTCCTCGTAAGTAAAAGAATATTCTCGGCATGAGCAGAAAAATTATTAAGAATTCTATTTTGTAAAGTGATAGAATCGTAATTTCTACTTCACCAAAATGTCGTTGTAGTTAATTTTGTTGTGTTGGGGAAATTTTTCTGGCTTCTTAAATCTTCTCCTTTTTCATACTAAATAAATTACCCAGTTTTATTTTGGTTCGGAAACAAAAATAGGCATTTTTACTTGCATCTGTTTGTTCTTGTAGTTTGTGACCGAAGGTAGAATCCTTTCTGCACATTTCTTCTCTCCCAGAGATCACCGAACACAGTTGATTTTCTTTCTTATGAAATAATAACTCAAAAATGTAAATTCTTTATTAAGCCAAAGTATTTTCTGAGTGGTAACTTTACTGTCCTTTGCCTCTCAGTCTTTGGCTAAGATCAAGTGGAAATACAGTCCCTGGCAATATAACGCCTCAATAAATACTTTTAATTTTTTGTCTTTTTAAAGTAGGCTCCACACCCAACGTGGCGCCCATCGCGGGGCTTGAACTCACGACCCTGAGCTGAAATCAAGAGGTGGATGCTTAACCCACTGAGCTATGTAGGCGCCCCAACAAATACTTTTTAGAATAGAGGAGTAAAAATGGAGGATAATTAAGAGAATTCGGAAACAACCAAAAGGAAGCCTTCTTGAGGATCGGGCTTTTTCTGTTTCTTCCCTTCTTTGGATGTGAAAAAAGCTACTGGAGGATAATGTGTGAGGAAAGGTGGCCACATATAATGCCCAGTGACTGAAAGAGAGGGAGATGAAAAATCATTACGATGAAAACAGGTAAGGCTGCTACACCGGGGTTTCCA
Organism: Lynx rufus; assembly: GCF_022079265.1. Taxonomy (NCBI): domain Eukaryota; kingdom Metazoa; phylum Chordata; class Mammalia; order Carnivora; family Felidae; genus Lynx; species Lynx rufus. The sequence continues at coordinate 9,958,945 of NW_025814878.1, forward strand.
TTGGCCTCACTTAGAGGAGACAGATGTCCCGGGATTTTTTTCTGGGCAGTTAGGTAATATCCACCTGCAGAGCTTGTGACCCCATTCCAAAATATCTGTTTATTAGCTAGGGACACTCTGAGAGTGTGGGGGTATGTCCTGTTAGAGTGCACTTATCTCTCCTGGTGGCCTCTGGGGTCCTGTTCCCACGTGAAGGGACACGGTGATGTGTCATTCACCTCAGGAACCTTTGCGGAGCACTCCCTGTTGGGGACGCCACGGTGACCAGGACCTGGTCCCCACTTTAAGAGGGACAGACCAATAGAGCAGACCACTGGGATATTTGGACCAAGTCACTCCACTCTGTAGTTAAAACACAAAATCTTTTTCCTTCTATGATTTTTATGTAAAAAGAACGTATGTCATAAATGCTTAACTTACGACTTATTAAGACATAAGCCACGTTCAATTACTATAAACACTACCACGCTGCACTCGCACACTGTGCCCAGTGTTACACGGCTCAGATTACTCTGATTTAGGTCAGGGGCCTTGAATGAAAGAATGGGCAAGCACTGTTATTTTTCTTACCCTTTGTAAGGGAAGACTCGAATTTTCTTCCAGTGCGAGGAAGCTAGTCCCTAACTGTCTTCCCAGATTTTTAAAAATCTACTTAAAAAAATGTTTTTAACACAAAAAAGTGAAAACCGCTAGGCGTAACAGGCAAAGTCCTCTCCTCATCCGCTTCCCAGAGGGGAGCCCTGTAAATAATGTCCTGTGCCAACTCCGGGGTGAGTTTCTCTTCCTATTTAAGCGACGTAGCTGTATAATGTATATCATTTTGTACAGAAATTGGGTAATTCTACATGTATAATCCTGAAATCTGATTTTCAGGGAGACTAATGCTTCAAGCTGGGGTAGTTTTTACACAAGGGAATGCTCTCTGGAGTGCGTGAGGCAAGAAGAGTGTGCGAACTCTTCTGGGGCTGCTCTTTGGAAAAGGAGAGATTGGGGGAGTTTATTTAGAAAAAAACAAAGATAAACGTGAAGCAGGAGGGTCTGACCAGACATACGCGAAGGAAAGAAGAAATTCTGCAACTTGTTTGCAGTGCTTTGAGCGTACGCTAAAGGTTTCAAATGTTGCAAAGGACTAACAGTTTTGAATGGAAAGATGTTGAGAAGTCTCCCGGCACCCCATTATTTTTTTCCTTTATTTGTTCTGATTGTAAGGACGGTATCACTTAGTTTCCTCCCTCCCTCCCTTCCTTCCTCTCCGTCTTTCTCTCTCCTTCTTCTTCTTTTTTTTTTTTTAGGTTTATTTATTTAGGCAGAGAGAAAGGGAGAGAGAATCCCAAACAGGCTCTACACTCAGCGGAGAGCCTGATATGGGGCTCGATCTCATGGCCCAGGAGATCATGACCTGAGCTGAAACCGAGAGTTGGAAGCTTAACCGACTGAGCCACCAGTCACCCCAACGCCCTAGTCACCCCTTCGGCTGTGGTCACCAGGAGCGCCCTCCCTGCCCTCGCGCTGGCTGGCCCAGTAAGACAATAATATCCTTCCAGTTCCCGTGCCCGGAAGCTCGGGGGTGGCACACTGAAGGCCGGGCTGGGTCCTACAGCCCAATGGTTTCTCTCTGTTGTCCTCTGGGTGTTGGCTTCATCCTCAGGCTTCCTGCTCTGTGTGGGCAGCTCTGGACCAAAGGCGCATACCCCATGACACCCAGCGCAGTACTATGCTAAGCACTTTCCAGGCACTGCATGTAGCTCATTTACTTCCTACAGCCCTGCGGGGACGGGCTACCGCCATTATCCCCATCTTGCACACTGGGAAAATGAGACATGGAAATGCATCACGATGTGCCACAGATCACACAGCTCAGACCTGGCGGAGCTGGAATTCAAATGCAGTGAGTCGCGGCCCTGACCGCGGAGCCCCACGCTTCCCTTACTCGATCATGGCGTTGAGTTCACGGCCCTTCAGTGGCAACATGTGCACTTGGGCCGCGGCGGGGGAGGAGAATCTCACCAGGACCGGAGCCGCAGAAAGCAATGTTGTGAACCCTTTTCGTGGTAGAAACCGCTGCGTCCCATGCCAGCTACCGATGTCTCAGCCACGGCATTCGGGTAACTAAATTTACATGAATTTGTCAAGTAAACTCAGTTACTTTACAACTTCAGCCTGGATTCCTTTTAAACCGTGTAACGTTTGGGGCGCCTGGGTGGCGCAGTCGGTTAAGCGTCCGACTTCAGCCAGGTCACGATCTCGCGGCCCGTGAGTTCGAGCCCCGCGTCGGGCTCTGGGCTGATGGCTCAGAGCCTGGAGCCTGTTTCCGATTCTGTGTCTCCCTCTCTCTCTGCCCCTCCCCTGTTCATGCTCTGTCTCTCTCTGTCCCCCCAAAAATAAATAAACGTTTGAAAAAAAAATTTAAATGAAAAAAACCGTGTAACGTTTATTTAAGGACATGTGACACAGCTTACGCTGGGGGTAGGAGCTTTCCAAATTACATCTTAAACATCTAGTCATAGCACTTAGCAGTGAGTAAATCATACCTGATGACTGCCGAAAAAATTTCCAAAATGATACACAAACAATAACACCCAGAGTTTTTTCTTTAAAATAATAGGCTTGCAGCTTTTTAACGATCAGCTGTGAGACGTGGATTATTGAGTCCCCTCTGAAAGTGTAAATACCATTATCCACTGAAATAACCGAAGAGCCACATCAATTTTTACCTAAAAAATTCAGGGAAAACATCCCATAACTATGTTTGGAACTTGCTCTGATAATTCATTTCAGCGGGTTGCCAAAATCTGAGGTACACAATTTGAAATCAGTGCTACTGTTTTTTTTCCTTTTCGGAAAAAAAAAAAATTATTTTTGGGTGAGCGCAAGCATTGTGGGGGGGAGGGGCAGAGAGAGAGGGACAGAGAATCCAAAGCGGGCTCCACGCCGACAGGCTGACAGCATGGAGCCCGACGTGGGGCTCGACCTCAGGAACCATGAGATCATGACCTGAGCCGCAGTCGGATGCTCGACCGATGGAGCCACCCAGGCGCCCCTCGATGCCACCGTGGATCAATGAGTTGGCTTCTCTGTCACGTACAGGCTTGGTTTTTATTCCTTGCCAAAAATGCTACACAGAGGCCACACCTCCAGAGAGAGGTATTAAATTGTTTGCATCCTGTTCACATTTCCATGAGACAGCTCTGGGCATTCCTGCCTTTCCTCATTCCACCACAAAGGCCACATCTGAGCCTGACGAGACAGGTGAGGTGGAAGAGGCTTTTTTTTTTTTAAATTAAAGTTCTATTTTATTTATTTTGAGAGAGAGAGAGAGAGAGAGACAGACAGACAGATGGAGGGAGAGAGAATTCCAAGCAGGCTCCTTCCTGTCAACTCTGAACCCTACCCGGGGCTCGATCTCACAAATGGTGAAATCATGACCTGAGCCGAAATCAAGAATTGGACACTTAACCGACTGAGCCACCCAGGCGCCCCTAAGAGGCTCTCTTCTTCCCACTTACAGGTGCAGCAATGGGCTCCAGGCTGTGGTGTGCCCTTCCCTGGGGCCCATTAGGAAGGGGGTCCCCAGTGCAGAGGCTCTCGGGGGTAATCAAAGTCTTGCGAGTAGCAGTAACCCAATCAAGGCCGAGGTGTGGTGGGAAGGGCTCCACCACGAACGACGGGTGTGCGGGGCGGGCGTTCCTGGGTAAGTTACTTCCCCAAGCCCTTGGTTCTTATTCTGGAAATGCAGTCTGAGTAGCAAACTATCTGCGGGATAGGGCCTATTTCAAAACTCAAATGAAATAAAGAAAGGACCCTAGTCCAGTGGTGAATACACAATAGAGGCTATTGTCACTTTATTACAGAAAATACAACCCTCATTATCTCCTGAAGTGAGTGTAACTTATGTATGCGAGACGCAGAAAAAGGAAGTTTGAAAACAATTCCTATTTCTGACGAATTACGGATTTCTTTGATATGACAAAAATGTTCAGTAGTTTCGTGAGATGTTCCCCTAACTTTTCTGGCCTTACACACAATCTTAAAAGCCATACTTTTTACTTATGGTAATCAAATCTGAAGCTATCCCCAACTAGGCCTAAGATACTCAAGCAAACAGGGGCCCCCCCTCTGCTTGAGGACAAATCTTATTTTAAAGGAGAAGCCTCCAGGAGTGTGACCATGGCCTGAAAGCCGCTGTGCCCCTACCCTGAGCCGAGTCGGTTGGAAATGAAGGCCCCTGTCTCTGTGCAGGGCAGAGAAGAGGCTGGGAGGGTGGAGGCACATTCAGTCATCTGCCAGTTGAGAGACAACATCAGCTCTGGCACAACAAACCAATTTAATAATGCTTCACCGTTTGGGAACCTGATATTAAGTAATCAAATTCTGGTTTCTGAGAAGCTCATCTGCACATCGAGGGGGGGTGTTCTGGGCATGGGTTTTATCCCAAGGTCCTAATGGCAATTGAATCATTATTCTGTAAGGCACTGAAAGCAGAGAGAAGATGCAGGGGAGAACAGGAAGGAGGAAGGCAGGCGTGGGGGAGGGCCCGAGCTGCCCCAGCATTTAGAATTTCCTTTTTGTCTTCACCCTGCCCAGCCCCGCTGACCCCCTGCGTGAAGGATAAAAAGCTGCTGCAGCAGGAAAACACAAGGCAGAGGGAGAGTGTATCCATTTCTTTGACGTCCCCTTTATGCTTCTCTTGGGACAGAGGCAGAGGGGTGGTCTGGGGAGCCTGCTGGGAGGAGGGGAGGGCTGGGAGCTGCCGCCTCTAACGCTCCCGACCCACCGACACTTGGTTGGCCAAGTCTTGGGGAGGAAACTGATTCAGGGAAGAATTCAGCACTACCCTGCCACCTAATTTGACTTGTAAATCCTAGAGGTCTACTTTGCTCTGCAACATTTTTTGTCGTTTTAAGGCGGAACACTCAGGACCGCAGACTGGGTCTACGTAAGGCAGGTGATGGACGGAACTGAGCCCCATCCCTCGCTCCTGTGGTAAAGCCCTAGGCTCCAACGAGACGAGCTGGAGACAGGGCTTCGATTAAGTGAGGTCCTAAGAGTGGGGCCCTGACCCAACAGGACTGGTGTCCTGGTAAGAAGAGGAAGAGACACCAGAGACCATGCACACATAGGGAAGGCCCTGTGAGGGCAAGGCTGCCTGAAAGCCAGAGGAGGGGCCTCGGGAGAAACCAACCCTTCGGACGCCTTGGTCGTGGACTTCTGGCCTCCAGAACCGCGAGGAAATACCTCCTGTTGTTCAAACCCCTCAGTCTGCGGTACTTCGTTGTGGTCCCCATGCGGCTGGTTCCTTGTCTCTACACGCTTTCCTCGACAGCAACAGGACGCGTTTTTCTTCTGTAATTTTCCCCAATTCCTGGACTGAAAGAGTCCTAACTGCGCTACTTGCAAAGGTTTCCCTAAACTGAACATTTCTGCCTCATCGTGGGGCCGGACAATAATTACAGGACTGTGTGCGGGGGCAGCCGGGGCCCCTGGGCTTTGCCAACCCAGCCGCCCCTCCTGGATTTCTCTCCACCTTCTTCACCCGTCTCCCCCCACCCCCCCAGTGCCTCTAACACTTGGGGGGCACAGCGGCTTCCCAGACCTGCTTCCTCTGATGCGGTGGAAATACAAAACTGTGGGCCACTGACCCTACATCATTCACAAATCGTGCCCCTCCCCCTTCCGTTTCTCAACAACACACAGGCTATGTTAAAAATAAGGAGAAACACGGAGAGAGCGAGCTGACAGATTCTCTTAAGTTTAATTTTGATCAAAGAATATCACGTACGTGGCTCGAAAGGTCACACTGTTCCTCAAGGCATACTGTAAGAAATGACAGGCCCCCCTCTGCCGCTGCCCACCCGCTGCATTCCTACGCGAAGCCTCTACCTACACGAAGCCGCTACCTACTCGAAGCCTCTACCGGCTCCCCACTGCTCTGGATTTGCCAACTTCAGTTACTATCCATTGGCTTCCTTAATACCGAAGATGAGGCTTTAATCTTTCACATCCCACCACTCATGCTCCCCTCCCCTCCTCTTTCCATCCCTCAAACGTACAACTATCGTTACCTTTGGGTAGATCAGGATTTATTGGACTATAAACGTTACTCGGAGTGAGGCCGTCATCCGGATTCTGAACACACTTGCGTCCGGCCACAGCTCCCGCTTCTCCCGGCGCCAGTAACTGCCCTGAGTCTTCATGAGCTCAGCTGGCTGCGTGCTTATCATTCAACCAATTCCCAGGGACAGGCCTCCAGGTCAGCCTTCCTGGGGCCAAGTGTGAGGGGAGCCTCCCTCGCTTGAGGGTGCCCTTCAGCCTGCAGGCCAGCGTCTGGTGGGATCTCTCTTTGCCGTGACCCTGGGGATTCCCTTCTGGTACTTCCTACCGTCTCAGTTTCCATTCGCCGTACCCACATTGTGGTAGGTACACCCTGTGGCGGCTTCCAATAACTGCTTCTCCTTGAGCGTTGAGACCTGTGACTTGCCCTTAACCAAGAGAATACGGCAAAGGTAAGGGGGTGGGGCTCAGTCGTTCCCCCCTGCCAGCCTTCAATAAGTACCATGTTAGGAACGGGCTAAGAAGGCCACAAAAACCACATGTAGCCTTCAGCGGATGGCCAACAAAAAGCTGGGCTCTCAGTCCCACAAATGCACGGAACTCAGATGAAGATGAACCCTAGGGTCATATGAGAACCACGGTCCCAGCTAAAGCTGGGACTGTGGCCTGAAGGACACTTAACTAAGCTGTGCCTGGACTCCTGATCCGCGCCAACTGTGACATACGGATGTGTACTGTTTTAAGCTGCTCAATCTGTGGGGATGTGTTACAGCTAGGAAAATAGAAAATCAATACAGGGATCTTCCTCTTTTAAACACGTTTTCTCTTGTTTTTCCATTTGCTGCAACTTTATGTTAAAAACTGCATTATTTAGTAGCTTGGCATACGATGAACCTACACACGTTCAAGGGTCAAGGTTAGGGTGTGCGATTGCAAAACAAGCTTCTATAAACATTTATATACAGATCTTTATATGGGCTTTTATGTTTCACTTCTCTTGAGTAAATAATTAGGAAAGGATTTTTTTTTTTTTTTGCCATATGGTAGATACGTTTAATTCAATTACCAACTTATTTTCTAAATGGTTTAAAAAAAATTTTTTTTTTTACATTTATTTATTTTTGAGAGACAGAGTACAAGCAGGGGAGGGGAAGAGAGAGAAGGAGACAGGGTCCAAAGCAGGCTCCAGGCTCTGAGCTGTCAGCACAGAGCCCGACGCGGGGCTCGAACTCACAAACCGTGAGATCATGACCTGAGCCAAAGTCAGATGCTCAACTGACTGAGCCACCCAGGTGCCCTACCAACTTATTTTCTAAAGGGGTCATGTGCTATCGTGCATTCTTTCCAGTAGCATGAGACTTCCAGTTGTCCCATATCCTCGCCAACATCTGGTACGGTCAGTTTTTTTTAATCCTAGATATTCTAATAGCTATGTAGTGGTATCTCCCTGCGGCTTTAATGTGTGTTTCCCTAATTTTCATGTGCTTATTACCCATATATTTTCCTGGGCGAAGTGTACGTTCAAATCTTTTATTCACTGTTTGATTTCTCATTATAGGGTTTTGAGAGTTCTTTCTATATTCTGGATACAAGTCCTTATCAGATAGATGATTTGCAAATGTTCTCTCCCTCTCTGTGGCCTATTAAGTTTAGAAATGTTTTTTTTCCTAGATGCCTTTCAGTGTTGATTTCTAATTTAATTTCATTGTAGTTAGAGAACCTATTTAGTATGATTTGAATCCGTTACAATTTATTGAGATTTAACTTGTGGCCCGGAATATGGTCTATCTTGGCAAATGTCGTGTAAATGCTTGAAAAGAATGTGTATTCTGTTGTTAGACAGAGTGTCCTATTAATGTCGGTTGGGTCAAGTTGGACTGTAGTATTGTCCAAGTCTTCTACATCCTTATTAATTTTCTGTTTATTTGTTCTGAGGGGTTTTAAAATCTCTGCATTTGTGGCTTTGTCTGTTTTCCCTTACAGCTTTGCTCCATGTATGTTGAAGCTTTGTTACTAGATACATAAACACATAGGATTATTATGTCCTATTAATGAAATGGCCCCTTTACAGTTATGAAACAACTCTTATCATCCTTGGTGATATTCTTTGTGCAAGTTCTGTTTTGGTACCCCTGTAGCTTTCTTTTGATTGGTATTGGTATTTTTCCAGCCTTTTTCTTTTAAACTAGATATGTCTTTATATTGAAAGTGGGTTTCTTGTTATGTATTTGAGACTCACATTTCTAGTCAGTCTGACACTATCATTTAGACCATTTATATTTAATGTGATTATTGATATAGTCGGATTTAAATCTACTATCTTGCTATTCTTTTTCTCTTTGTCTATCTGTTCTTTGTTTCTTGCGTCCTCTTTTTCTGCCTTCTTTGGACTGGGTTTTTTTTGTTTTTTTTTTGAGAGAGAGTAACAAGATTATTTTGAGAGAGAGTGTATATGCGCATGTGTGAGTGAATGAGGGGCAGAGAGAGAGAGCGAGAGAGAGGCTCGGACAGGTTCTGTAATGACAGCAAGGGCTGTGCCGTCATCACAGAGCCTGATGTGGGGCTCAGTGTCATCACCGTGAGCTCACGACCTGAGCCAAAATCAAGAGTCGGATGCTTAGCCGACTGAGCCACCCACACACCTCCCCTTTCGTCCTAACGTTTACATGCCCGTGCCTGGACTGAGTATTTTTAATGATTTCATTTTCTTTCTTGGTTGGTTGAGGAGCTACAACTCTTTGCTGTATCATTTTAGCGGCTTCCTCAGTGTTCATGTGCACACATTTAGTTTTTCAGAATCTACCATCGAGGGATGTTACGCCACGTCACGTACAGACCTTGCGATATTGTTCTCGTATGTTCCGCTTCTATATATTTAAAAAACTCCACGTTTCTATTATTTTTGCTTTACACAGTCATTTATCTTTCAAAGAGACTTAAATGCTAAGAACAGAAGTCTTTACGTTTACCCATGTGGTTACTATTTCTGGCGGCGTTCTGCGCTTTGAGTAAATCCAGGTTTCTGTCGGGTGTAATTTTCATTCTGCCAGAAGGATTTCTTTTAATATCTCTTACCCTTCAGGTTGGCTGATGCTCAATTCCTTCAGCTTTTACTTGTCTAATAAAGGCCCTTATTTCACTGTAGTATTTGAAAGGCATTTGAACTGGGTAAAGAAACCTAGGTTGAGAATTTGCTTTCAGTACTTTAAAGACGTCGCCCCTCTGTCTTCTGGGCTGCGTGGTTTCTGATGAGAAACCGGCTGTCGATTTATCTCTGTTCCTCGGTACATAATGTGTCTTGTATCCTCTGCTTATTTTTTATGATTTCTCTTTATCATTGGCTGTAAGCAATTTTTTTTTTACATTGAAAATATGCTTTATTGAGGGATAACTGATATATCACGTTATATTAGTTTCAGGCATACAACAGAACGGTTTGAATTTGTATATATTGAGAAATGATCACCACACTAAGTCTAGTTAAACATCTCTCACCACACAGAGTTACAAAGTATTTTTTTTCTTTGTGATGAGAACTTTTAAGATCTACTCTCTGAGCAATTTTTAAATATGCAATACAGTCACCATGTTGTACGTTACATCCGGTGACTTATTACCATATGGAAATTTGCACCTTTTGACCCCTTCATCCATTTAAGGAATTTGATTAAGATGCACCTTGAGAGGCGCCTGGGTGGCTCAGTGGGTTAAGCACCTGACTTCAGTTCAGGCCATGATCTCACAGTTTGTGAGTTTGAGCCCTGAGTCAGGCCCTATCCTGACAGTGCAGAGCCCGCTTTGGATCCTCTCTCTCTCTCTCAAAAATAAAATAAGTAAACACTAAAAAAAAAGAAAAAGATGTGCCTTGATGTAATTTTCTTCATGCTTCTTGTACTTGGGATTTGCTTAACATCTCAAATCTGTGGGTTTATAGCTTCTGTCAAATTAGGAAGATTTTCCCCATTATTTCTTTAAAAAATGTTTTTTTAATATTTATTTTTGAGAAAGAGAGAGAAAAAGAGAACGAGACAGTGAACAGGGGAAGGGCAGAGAGAGAGAGAGGGAGAAACAGAATCTGAAGCAGGCTCCAGGCTCTGAGTTGTCAGCACAGAGCCTGATGCACGGCTCGAACCCATGAACCATGAGATCATGACCTGAGCTGAAGTTGGATGCTTAACGGACTGAGCCACACAGGTGCCTCTGCCCATTACTTCTTAATGATGCTCTGTTCATTTTTTAAGCCTTTTTTGTTTCATTTTAGATAGTCTGTATTGTTATATCTTCAAGTTAACTAACCTTTTCTTCTGTAATATCCAATGAGTTATTATTTTTTCATCTCAAACATATTTACAGTTTTCATCCCTAGAAGTTTGATTTGTCATTTTTATGTCTTCTGTCTCCACTTAACATGTAAGTCTTTCCATTGCTCTCTTGAACATATAGACTACCATAATAACTGTTTTAATGTCCCTGTCTACTAATTCTATTATCTGTGTCATTTAAAGGTTAATTTTGATTGACTTTTCTCATTATAGGTTATATTTTCCTGCTTGCCTGTGTGCCTGGTAATTTTGGACTGGATGTCAGATATTTCATCTTCCTGGGGACTGGATATTTTTGTATTTTGGTACTTAGTTCTGGGATACATTTAGTTACTTAGAAACAATTTGATCTTCTAGGATTTTGTTTTATAGTGTTGTTGGGTAGGACTGGAACTGTGTCTAGTCTCGGATGAATTTTTCCCTTCCTGAGGCAAAATCTTTCTTACTATTCTAACCAGTGTCCCCTGATTATGAGGCTGGTGCCTCTTCCTGGCCCTCTGTGGGAGCCACGCACTGGTCCCTCCAATTCTTTTGGGTGATCCTTTCTCTGCCTTCAGGTAGCTTCTCTACACACATGCACCGATAGCTTGAAAACCCAAGGAGGCCCCTCTGTGGCCCTTCGGAGCTCTGTCTTTCGCTCTGTACGGCCCCTTCTTCTCTAGTATCTGCTCTGTAAGCTCTAGATGCCTTGCTTTCCCGGGACCCCATGTCTTCAACTCAGGCGGACAGCTGAACTCTTCTGGGTTTGCTGTGGTTTCACAGCACCATGGAACCTTTCCTCCGGCAGCAGTGGAGGCCACTTGTAGGCCTCACCTTGTTAGTTTCCCATTTCTCAGGGATCAATATCTTTTGGTGCCTGATATCTGAAGTCTTGCGTGTTATCTTCTCAAATACTTTGTCTAGTTTTTTACTTGTTTCAAATGGGAGGGTAAATCTGGTCCCTCTTATTCTATCTTCACTAGAATGCAATTTACTTTTAAGAATGTTCTATGTCGCTGGATGAGCTATTATGTTATAAATGTGAATATGAATTTTATAGGCTGATGGAGGTTTTCAAGGTTACCATTATGCTACTCACTCTACCTACAAGGTAAGGTTATTGGAAACATGGTGTTTTTACGTATAGTGACAGAAAATATGTAGCCCAAGAATAAAATTAAAGGTCCAACGGTACAATACAGGGGCTAAAAACTAAATTCACTTTCTTAAACCCAGAGTCAAAATTCCACCCACTGATTAACATGTGAAATACATATAGAAACGTGTGTGTGTGTGTGTGCGTGTGTATGTGTGTGTGTAAAACGTTGGCAATCTTTAGAGGGGAGCATGAGAAATCTTATACTTATAATGTAGATTAATACATGTACTTTTTAAAAAGAAAATTATAAAAACAGGAATAAAGCAACACACATTTATGTTTCAGCTTATAAATTGAAAACCAATATGAAAAAAAAAGAGGATTCTCTAGTTACTGCCTAGTTATCTCCTTTTCTCATTCAGAACAAGTCGGTTTCCTTTGAACTTTTCTTTTTTTTGCTAAGTCAGCTCCTTGCACGTTGCTCTGCTACCGACAAAGCAGCAAGAGCCATTTGAAGTTCAGGGTGCCTGTCAGCCGCCCTCTCGGTGACCTTGGTGAATGAGAGCTTCTCACGATGGGACATTCTCAAATAAATATGTGGCTCAGGCATCCGACAAGCCTCTGAGTAATTCTCTAGCCTGTTGAAGTACAGTGATACCATCAGCCCATTAGCTATTTTCCCACAGAAACCAAGCCAATGGAATCTGAATTTTTCATGTACTTATATATAAATAACAAATTGTCAATGTAGATGCACTTTCCACCAGCAGTTTGATTGGCACCACCTGTCTCCCGGCTTAGTTTGCTGTCCCATTTCCACGATAATCCTACTTCTCCTTCCTCCTCCTTCTATCCCCGCCCCAACCATTACGCCTATTGTAATGTAATTTTCTGTAGGCGAAGAGTAAATCTGGTGCTTACGTGAAAATTTAATTTCAAGCACTTACGTCTAGTGGCGGATGAGGCAAGACTGCAAACATTTGTTTCATTTGTGGTTATGTTTAAGAGTTGAGGCAAGTGAGTGAAGCAGGGTTCTGATTTCTCTAAATTCACTGGGACTGGTGGGTGGGTGGGGGTGGGGGGAGTTGCTGGCTTCCAGAACAGCTGTTTCCCTTCCCTGTAGTCAGTGGGGATTTCCATGGGGGAAAGGGCAAGGACTGGCTCTCTGCCTCAGGTCCTTTGCATTTCATTCTCACCAGGACTTGGGGGACATTGGGAAAGTGAAAACAGTTCCCAATGGGAAAGAGGTTAGGAGGTCTGGAGACAGTTTTATATATTTATTACCTAAACATAAAATTGCATGGACCTCTCTTCTTATAAATCACAGGTTGAAAAACAATGGCCCACATGCCAAATCTTTATTTATTTTTGTAAATAAAGTTTTATTGGAATACAGCACCACTCATTTGTTTATATATGGCCTATGGCTGCTTCTGCACTATAGCAGGGTTGAATACTTAGGACAGAGGCTGTGCAGTCTAAAGTCCTTACCATCTGGCCCTTGACAATATTTGTTGACCTCCATTTTAAAAGAGGACTTGAGAAGAATGTGGGTATTCTACCACCTTCCCCAACGACACCAAAAACATTTTGTAACTAGCGAAGTGCACGTATCAACTGAATGAGAGAGGCTGGTGATAGTAGTGGAATCCTGATAACTGGAATAACAATAAACCCATTTTTCAAAAGGGCATTGACCTGGTATATTCTCCATGTTTTGGGGGACTGCTAGGGGAGAATCATTCTCAGGTTAAGAGAGATTTAAATATAAATGGTAGTATGCTAATTTATAGTGTTCTTTCTTTAAAAAAAATTTTTTTTAATGTTTATTTTTGACAGAGAGAGAGAGAGAGAGAGAGAGAGAGAGAGAGACAGCATGAACGGAGGAGGGTCAGAGAGAGGGAGACACAGAATCTGAAACAGGCTCCAGGCTCTGAGCTGTCAGCACAGAGCCCGACGCGGGGCTCGAACTCACAGACCGCGAGATCATGACCTGAGCCAAAGTGGGAACCTCAACCGACTGAGCCACCCAGGCACCCCTAGAGTATTCTTTTTTCTTAGAAACGACTTCATAGATTGTATTTCATACAGTTAAAGTTTGAAGAATACGAATTCATAGATTCTAATTCATAAAACCTAATTTGTGGCTTCTAGATAAAAGTCTTACTTGGAATCTGATTATAATTGGGAAAGCACCTCAGTTCTTGGAGATGTGACATCTTCTTGTACCCAAGGGTATGACTTTCTGGTCCACTTGGGCCAGAGGTGGTGAGTCTATCTGTCCATACGTCATTCAAGGGCTGAAAGAATGACGCTCTTGCTAAGAATCAACAGAACCAGGTCCTGTCAGTGCAAGTGGGGCACTTAATGTTTGAGAGGTGGTGTTCTTCTAGGTACCGAAATAGAAGACAAAGCTTCTGTGGCACGTTCAGGTATCAGTGGGACTTGCTGAGGGATCTATGATCTCAGAAGTCTGAAATGGCAGTTGGAATGATTGAGTATTTGCAACTGTCCTTTCAGATCTGGCCCTCTGTCATGTAGGGTAGTCTGGCAAGTGGCCCCAAAGGCCTTGACTGGCTCTGAGACGAGGAGGGTCACCAGAGGGACCTTAGGAGGGAAGTGATCCCTGGGCAGGCAGTTAAATAGAACCAAGGACACATGGGGCTTACTCAGGAAACAGTGGGACCTGCTGGAAGAAGGGCAGTTGGTACAGGGCAGTGGTTCAGCTAACAATGGAAAGGGCACTTTCCTAAAGGAGAAATCAAAGTTACAAATCCAGGGTAAGGGACTGCAACAGGAAAACAATATACTGGTGGATTTGATCAAGGGTGAGGAGTAGTAAAGGGCAAAAGCCCAGAGTAAGGCAGAATCTACTGTATGGGTTTTGTATTTAACGTTTGTCACGAATGGCCAACATCTAAAAGTCCTCTGGCCTATCATGCCAGCAAGAGAGCAACTCGGCCGTTCTTCACCCTACCATATACTCCTCCTGGCTGTACAACCGGGAGGGCCAGGGGAGCCCCGTGGGGGGTACAAAAGAAAAGGACCTAAGTAAGACCAGTGTGATCTCCATGTACCTGGGTTTGGACCTTATGACTGCAGTCATTTTGGAAGGAAGCCACAGTGAAAATATCAAAGGGCAGAGGTGGCTGAACTTAAAATATGAAGTTAGTACTCAATGTACCCCATACCCCCCCCACCCCCCACCCCAAGCCCCCTGCCACCAGCCCCGCCTTTCCCGGCATCCCCGTCTGAATTCCTCGTCTTTCACCAAGACCATCCCAAATTATGATTGATGCAAGGACTGCAATAAAACGATACCATAGTTTTAGTCCTTTCCAAAAATTTAATGAAATCAGGCACACTGGCACAGGTCCACAGGAAAGGAATCAAAGCTGGATACCATGATCACTGCTTCAAAGAAACCGAGCCGAGTTCAAAAGAAATAAGGCTGTGGACAAGTATTGATGTCATTCTTGAGGATACTGATGGTCCAAACCATGAATGTATCACTGTTGACAATGCTAAGTGTGGGGAAAGTGGTTACTTTCTGGCCTACGGAAGACCGTCCTTGAAGTTGTAGCGTTCCTGTTCTGTCCAGTTTCACTGTCTTAACGTTGTAAGTAAATGATTTTTAAGTTAAAAAATTTATGCAATTCCCAAGAAGCTTAAGAAATTTCGAGTTCACTTTTGAAAGAAATAACTTGGGCTGTATACTCAGAGTATTGACAGAGTCTCCTGGGATTAGCGAATGGAAACATTAAAAGCCCGAAAAAGTCCTGAAAAAGAACAAAGGTCAGAGAGTGGGCTGGGAAGCATATGGACGTTGTAACTGAATCCTCAGTTCAAGAAACTGATCTGCAGCAGCTACTTGCAGCCATGAGGAAATGCCTGAGGATTTGAAAGCCCCGGTAGCGTTACTAACCACATCCAAGAATAAAAGTGAAAAACGATACTGGAAAATCCTGAGGTGTCTCCACCTTCATCCAAGATAAGATCTTGGCTCAAGTTCCCCTTAATGGGTCACTAGGCACAAGGCATCGGTGCCCCGCAAAGTCACAATGTGGCTTTTTAACTTCAGCGGGTTCAGGCGGTCGGTCATGCCTCTGTTGCCACAGACAGGGGGACAGCATAAACTTTCTTTTGTCATCTTGTGATCTGATCAAAAACACAGCACTGCGAGGAGATCTGCATTCTAGCTGTTATCCTGGTTTGTTTCCCCAGAAGCCTCCTCCGCTGCCAGTGGAGTGAATCAGGACTGTGTTATCTGGTTAGCATCAATCACCTCTTTTATGCAGCCGTGCCTGAGAGTAAACTTGTTTCTCAGTGCTACGTGGATGTCCCTTAGAACCTCACCAAAAATTGCAAACGTGCAATCAGAAATAACCATCCACTGTTTCCAGGCACTGGAACCCACGTGCAATCCATGGGACACAGTCAGAGTTCACGTGGCTGGGGTCTGCGCAACAGCGGAAAGAAAGGAATTAATGGGGACGCCAAGCCGCCAGACTGCCACGAGGTTCCAATTCCTGGAGGAGAAGTGAGACCACATGGCGGGCCTGGGTCACTGGGTTTGAGAGATTTCCCTCCCCAAGTACCCGCAGATATGTGCTGCCATATACAGTCACCTACGTAACTCAAGTTTAACATGCGATCTTATTTCCAGTGTTAGCAGGGAATAAGTGTCACATATTCCTTAGGAACCTAAAAAAAATTGTGATTTTATATTTTTTAATGTTTATTTATTTTTAAGACAGAGAGAGACAGAGCATGAGCAGAGGACGGGGGGGGGGAGAGAGAGGGGGAGACCCAGAATCCGAAGCAGGCTCCAGGCTCTGCGCTGTCAGCACAGAGCCCGACGCGGGGCTCGAACTCACAAACCGCGAGATCATGACCCGAGCTGACCTCAGACACTCAACCGACTGAGCCACCCAGGTGTCCCCCAAAAATTGTGATTTTAAAAAAAGGATTCGTGTGTGATATGTGTAAGTGCTCAAACTAATAGAAGTTGACTTTATAATCATGAAATTGCTACGCTTTTAACACTTACTCAAACGTACTAAGGAGACCTACATACGCTGCTGTAACATGTGTATACATATGCATATGTAATGCGGAGCAGGAAGAGAAGGAGAGGAACAGAGGTAGGAATTTTGTGGGAATAAGATGAGAAACCTTAAGTTTGAGAGGACACACCTTACGGGGCTGGGGGTCCTCAATCATCCCAACAAAGATGCACTCTGGCAGCTGACTTTTTGGAAGGATCGACCCACTTTTTCTGGGTCGACCCACTTTTTCTGTGGTTCTTTTTAAGGCAAATCATTATTAAAAAAAAAAAATGCTATCCAACCTATATGAGTATGGGGACTTCTTTTTGAAGTAGAAAATGAGTTCCTATGGGCAGAATCCATTGAGTGTCAGGCTTTTAAAAGACTTCGTATTTCATATCCGTCAACCTCTGCCTATAACTAAACAGATAAGGGGCGCCTGGATGGCTCAGCTGGTTAAGCATCTGACTTTGGCTCAGGTCACGACCTCATGGTTCATGGGTTCGAGCCCCGCACTGGGCTCTGTGCTGACAGCTCGGAGCCCGGAGCCTGCTTCGGATTCTGTGTCTTCCTCTCTCTCTGCCCCTCCCTTGCTCATGCTCTGTCTCTTTCTGTTTCTCAAAAATGAATAAATGTTTAAAAAAATTAACAGATAATAACAGATAATAAACAGATCAGAGTTTTCGACTATGGGAGGTGCTTGATTTATTTGCTCCACGGACTAGACACAGCCTTTGGGATTTTTGCCTGACAAGCACTCTTATCCTGGTTTTCCTGTAACCGCAGAGGCCACCTCACGTGGTGTAGGTGGGTCTGCCTCTGTCTTGCCCGCAGTGACGGGGTCAGGGCTGGGACAGGAGGCAAACGGGGCCTGTCAGGGGATTCCTGAACCCTGAGATACAGATGGTAGGACAGAGAAGATTCCTCTTCCTCCGAGACAGTGAGTTTTAAGTGTGAAGTAGGTCACTCCGTGATAGGCAGGGCATCCGTCCGAGGGAGGCCAGGCTGAGAAATGGAGAGCAAAAGCCAGACCCTGACCTCAGCTGTGCCTAGAGCCAGACAACTCTAGAAGTTTTTGTTATTTGGGTCAGTTTCTTCCCCCCTTTTGCCTAAGTTTGAGTTGAGCTGCTCTCATTTGCAACTAAAACGGAGCTCTGAGAGGGAGTGCCAGCCCTCACTGGCTAGGGGTGACTCTGTCATATGCCCCTGCGCTTGCCCTGGAGACGGAAGGTGCTGGAAGGAGGTGGGAAGGCAATCAGAAGCTGCCAGGGGCCCGGGTCCCCTGCAGGCTCATTCGCTTGCCTGAAAATCTCTTTCTTTGGCTAACCTGTCCTTGGTGTTCGCCGGGAGTGGCATTTCAGACACTCCTATTAAGTCATATCAAAGGTACAAAACTGTAAACAAATGTGCAGGAGGTCATTTAAGAATGTTAACACACTCTTCAGGATTAGCAAACATTTGCTATCTTCAAAAGTTATAAGCTATGATTTGGTTTAATATTTTACTTTTTTGTTGTTGTTGTTGGAGAGTGGTGAGTATTAAACCGATTTTCATTCAATTGAAAAAAAATATCAACCCCCTTTTTCCAAGTTAAAAACAATTTAACACTTCAAGGGAATTTATCAGGAATTTAAGAAATGGCATAAAGAGAAACATTTTAGATTTATGAAAACAAAGCAAATTTTTTGGAGGTGAAGTCCGTAAGCGAAAAGTGTTTTTTAACAAAGACAACTCCTCAAATTGACGAGTTTTGCCAAAAATTAACCTTCTTTTCATTCTTTCATTTTCCAAGACTTTAAAACAGTATATTTTTAAGACAAACAATTTGATTATGTATTTTGAGAAACTCTTGATCTGTGAGTTCATCCAGGAGTGGTCTGGTCCCAGTGGAAAGATTCATGACAAAGATACACTGATTATTGTTTAAACTCCTCAAAATGTCACAACTCCTTGCAGCAACTGTAATATTATGCTGTGCTTTATTCAAATTATTGCCCTCTTGGACAACAACAACAACAACAACACTGAAACACATTCAGATCTTTGGTTTTTAAAGGTATCTTTTCAAATACTTCATTAATTTTCAATTTGAGGCCAGATAACATAATATGACGGCTGCTGTGACTTCCCCCTTCCCATTCTTGACTTGGGGTGTTTAATCCTACTTGCTTCAATGTCTAACTACATTTGCATAAGCCTGCAACAGTATTAAATGGAAGGCTTCATGAATTTGTCAATATTATTTTTGGCTTGCTTCATGGAAAGCAAACATGCGATGCTAAAAGCACAAAAGTTTGAACAGGGAAATAAGCAAATCGCTCTTACATCTGCATAAGACATATTTGTTGGTAAAATATAAAAGAAAAGAGAGATGGGCGTTTAACTGGATTACTCATCTTACAAAATATTCAGCCTTCTTCCTAGGCTATGCTGCACAGTGTCAGTTAATCACGTTGGAGAGCTGAAGGAACAAAGACTGTTTTGATGACAAATGAGACAGCAAATGAAGCTCAGATAGGAATAAAGATTCGAGAGGGAAGTATTTTGATTGTTTTTTCGTATCTATGTTGAGATGCTACAGGTGACTGCAGCCTGGTTTCGAATCGACATTCTACCATTAAGTCTGATTTTGTATGTACTTTATGGTATCCCTGGAGACAACCTAGAGTCATGCGAAATTGCCAGTTAATAACCACACAAAAAGTAGCAGACACAGGTAAATGCATCCAATCTAGCCCTAAGAAGGCCAGGGTGGACATCAGAGAAGGTGAAGGTTTTAGGCAGCAAGGTTACTTCCGAGAACCAAAGCCAAGTGACGTGCGTTGAACTCAATGGATATCTCGCAGAACAACAGTCTCTATACGGCTTTCTCGTTCTGCTCTATCCAAGTTTTAGGCCACCCAAGAATGAAATCCAAAACTGAATAAATATGCAGCAACCTCATTTTACAGTCTTCAAGTTCCACCTTATCCTTTATCGGGGCTTCAGGCAAATCGTTAACTCGTTTTCAGTTTGACTTATCTTCATTTCCCATATCCAGGGGGTCGCCCTGCTCACTCTTGCCCCCAACATACTCCTAACCTGTGTATCACGCTTATCTATCTCGCTGCTGGCCCAGGATATTAAGTATGGCTAACAGAGTGCCTGGAAACATAAATGTTTATTGAACAGACACGAGAGTAAAGAGGAGAAATAGGTCTTAGTAATTTATTGATAACCCAGGTTGACTGGACATGAGTCACTGGCTTAGAGGCTGCTCAGAAACTCCTTCCAGGTGGAGGCCTGGAAGTGACCAACTTGACTTTTCAGGTTCCAAGAATCAGGCTTGCATGAAGCAAACTTACAAAGGGTCTGCTTTAGAATCTAAATGCCATTTTGTTTATTTATGGACAATGTATGACTCTGCATTTTGAGAGACGGTGTGGTATGACGGGAAGAGCATCACGGAAAGACAGACGTGAAACAGAAGACCGTGCACCCACGGCACGTTGAGGGGCCTCCGTTTTCTCGTTTATGTATTGGGGCAACTGGACCTGTAGCGTGATGATTTGCAGAAACACAACGCTGGGCTTTCTCACTCTCTGACCTTGGTTTTAATAACTATTTTGAAGTGTTAATGACTCCAGAATCTTGAATTTAGGGCACAGATTTCTTTATTGTACCCTAGATCCGATGCCCCGTTGTCCAGTGAACGTCTTCACTTGAACTAACAACAAATGCTTCACTCAACGTGTTCGAAGCTCAATTCGTTATCGTGCAGAAAACGGTTAACACGGCAGGCCCGGGAACGCCATCTTTAGGCCTGCTTACAAGGCTGGTGCCTGGAACTTGGATCTGGGGAGGGTCCCTGCCATCCTCTGACTCCTCACGGTGGCTCGCAACACGGTTTACCCCGAGCACCTGCTTTCTTTTTTTGGAGTCTGGAATTCGGTACATGCCAGGCAGAGGGTACCTATGCGGCTGGCCCCCAGAAAAAAACCCCAGGCGCCGAGTGTCTAATGAGCTTCCCTGGCAGACCACATGTCACACGTGCTGTCACAGCTCGATGCTGGAGGGATTAAACACGTCCAGTGTGACTCCACTGGAAGAGGACTCTTGGAAGCTCGCGCTGGAGTCCTCGGGACTTGACTACATGTGCCTTTTCCCTCTGCGAACTGTGTTTGTGTCCCTTGTCATAAACCACAGCCCTGAGCGTGACTGTTCGCAGAGTCTGTGACTCTGGTGTCTCATGGAGCCTGAGGGTGGTCTTGGGCTCTCCCAACACAGTTATCTTCCTTGTAAAGCTCTTTGCTCCTCTTTGCACTGCTTATCTAAGTAAAAGACAAACAGACCTAAGGGAGGAAGGGGTCAGAAGCGTGAGCCCTTCTTGAATCTCTCTTCCCGTCTCCTGTTCATACAGCCCAGGTCACTCGACCCACCGGCTGCCTCCTCTCATCTCCCTAGACCTCAGCCTAGACGCGTGTATTTGCCTTTGTAACAACTATCACCTCCCTACTAGGCTTTCACGCCTCTAATCTCTCTTCTCTCTATTCCACCCTCCGGACTGCTGCCTGAGTGATCTTTCTAAAATGTGAACACAATCATGATATTTATTGCTCTGCTTCAAATCCCCAGGCCCCGCAGAATAAAGCGCTGACTCCGAACCTTCCCCCGGGGCCTCGCATGACTTGGGTGTTGCCTTCCTGCCCAGTGTCATTGCTCACACTCCTCTGAATCTTGTTGCTTGCACACGTGATCACGGTTAACATAGAACGTTAGCAATGCTTTCTCATGCCTTGACGCTTTATGCTTGCTGCCTTCCTGTCCCCTGTCGCCTGGCTAATTTGTTCTCATCCATCACAATCGGGCTGAGGCAACTCCACGCTCAGCCTGACCTCCCAGGTCAGCCAGCCAGCCCTCGGTGCTACCTGCGCTCAGAGGGCAAGAGCTCTCAGCTTTTCAAGGGTCTCTATATTTAACTGTCGCCACGCCTTTGAACTCCTCGAGGGCGAGGTCCAGGCCTTTGTTGTTCTGTTTGTTCTTTCTCATGCCCTAGTACACAGCGCTTTTCAATAAATACCGCTTTTCAATAAATATCGAGTGAGTGAATCAGAAATGAGGCATTTGTGTGTTTGCACGGTGATGCATCCGTTTCGCTCGAACTGCCTAATGAATCATCACTGTTTGCCTGAGCATCTCAAGGTTGTCTAAAGGAAGAAGATTAGTCAATGAGAGAATCAGTTCAGGTGAGAGAAATCTCTCACCTGGATTCTCTTGGTGACAACAATAAAATCTTATTCTTCAGTGCCCCCTACTCTAAATTCCAGGCGGTCCCATACGTTCTGCTGCCCATATCCCGCCCGGGGCAATGAATTTAATTCTCCACTATGTAAATATTAACTGAGTTCTTTTGATCAGATTTTTCTGAACTGCTTCCCACAAACTCAGTACTGTTTATCTTAGAGATGTCCGCTGACTGACCTTGGCCTGCTTTGCCCTTCACTTAAATCCTAGTATCTTTCTCCAAGTCTCTACTGTTCCCTCCCTACATTACATGAAGGATTTGAGTCTGGAACCAAGCAAAGCCAAAATCCACTGGAAGCAATGATTTCCTCATAAATAAAACGGATGATTCCCTGGTGCATTATGTAATACACCGAGGAAGAGCCTTCTCTTCCCATCTCGTGGCTGATCTATATGTGCCCACAGGACAGAGAGCACAGCTGGTCTCCGGTGTGAGGGTCCTAAATGTAGTGGCAAGGACACTCGAGGAGCCGCCCTAGGACACGCCAATCTCCATGTAGTTTGATCAGCAGGAAATCCTCACCACCTCTAATCATTTCCAGGAAAGAAAACTATTTAACAAAATGGTAAGAGGAAAGCTTCAGTCTTAGGACAGTACCTGCTAGGTTTTACAACATTTCTCATAAATGCTGGAGTTGTCTTTTCTCATACAAAAGACCATTCTTAAATTTTCCATTCCGACTTTATAAAACACCAATCCAGATCCAGTTGAGAAATACAGAGGCTTAAAACTAACAGGACCAGGGGGCATCACCCCACCTAAGAGGTACAGGGGTTTGCTCTGTGGCAGAGGCAAAGCTTCTAGTACAAATGTCCCAATTCAGTGTACTCACTACTGCACCATTCTGCCTTGCACTGATTAGCTGTCTTTTGCTTTAAAAATAAAAGTTCCGGGGCGCCTGGGTGGCGCAGTCGGTTAAGCGTCCGACTTCAGCCAGGTCACGATCTCGCGGCCCGTGAGTTCGAGCCCCGCGTCGGGCTCTGGGCTGATGGCTCGGAGCCTGGAGCCTGCTTCCGATTCTGTGTCTCCCTCTCTCTCTGCCCCTCCCCCGTTCATGCTCTGTCTCTCTCTGTCCCAAAAAAAAAAAAAAAAAAAAAAAAACCACGTTGAAAAAAGAAAAAAAAAAAAATAAAAGTTCCTTGGGACTCCTGGGGGGCTTAGTTGGTTAAGCCTCTGACTCTGGACTTCGGCTCAGGTCGTGATCTCACGGTTCGTGAGTTTGAGCCCATGTTGGGCTCTACGCGGACACCGTGGAATCTGCTTGGGATTCTCTCTCCGCCCCTCTCCCACTCATGCTCTCTCTCTCTCTCTCTCAAAAGAAATAAACATTAAAAAATAAAAAATAAATGAAAACAAAAAAGTTCCTTTAGAAGTATTGTGTGGGAATGCCAACTGGTGCAGCCACTCTGGAAAGCAGTATGGACGTTCCTCAAAAAATTAAAAACAGAGCTACCCTACAACCCAGCAATTGCACTACTAGGTATTTATCCAAGGGATACAGGAGTGCTAATTCGAAGGGCCACATGCACCCCGATGTCTATATAGCAGCACTATCGATAATAGTCAAAGTACGGAAAGAGCTCAAATGTCCATCGACTGATGAATAAAGAAGATGTGACATATATGTACAATGGAACATTACTCAGCAATCAAAGAGAACAAAACCTTGCCATTTGCAACAACGTGGATGGAACTAGAGGGTATTATGCTAAGTGAAATAAGTCAGTCAGAGAAAGACAAATATCCAGCGACTTCACTCATCTGTGGAATTTACGATATAAAACAGATGAACGTAAGGGAAGGGGAGCAAAAATAATATAAAAGTAGAGAGGGGGACAAACCATAAGAGACTCATAAATACAGAGAACAAACTGAGGGTTGCCCGAGGGGTGTTGGGTCGGGAATGGGCTAAAGGGGTGACGGGTATTAAGGAGGACACTTGTTGGGATGAGCGCTGGGTGTCACGTGTAAGACATGAACCACTAAATTCTATTCCTGAAATCATTATTACACTATACATTAACTAACTTGGATTTTAAGGAAACAAACAAAAAAAAGAAGGATTGTAAAATGTATAATATTGGTAAACTGCTGCCCAATAAGCTGAAAAACAGTAAAAAAACACACCCTTGGGGCGCCTGGGTGGCGCAGTCGGTTAAGCGTCCGACTTCAGCCAGGTCACGATCTCGCGGTCCGTGAGTTCGAGCCCCGCGTCAGGCTCTGGGCTGATGGCTCCGAGCCTGGAGCCTGTTTCCGATTCTGTGTCTCCCTCTCTCTCTGCCCCTCCCCCGTTCATGCTCTGTCTCTCTCTGTCAAAAATAAATAAACGTTGAAAAAAAAATTAAAAAAAAAAAAAAAACACACCCTTGGTGCACACCTGTAGGTGGCCCTCCACACAACTGGCCTGGCCACACCCACAAGGCCATGCAGGGGGCGTCAGGAATCCGGGGAAAGGAGGGGACCAGCGCTTTCTGCGGGCACAGGGTCGGGGGTGTGCGCGAGTCACGCCCTTTCCTTCTTGGGGGACAAATGACACCCCAGCCCTCCCCCCACCAACCATAATTTTCACGACACAGCTCTATCATGGGGGCTGAATGGGCTTCTGTAGGCTAATTGCCATCTATCATATTGAAAAATTTGCAAAGGTGAAACAGATTAATGACTTTTGATGGCTGTCAGCCTGTAGGTCAACCTTAAAAGTGAGCAAGCGAAACACAATTCCGCAAAGCATCCCGAAGGCGCTTCGCGTAAGCTCACAAGTGCAGCCCTTGCCACCATACCAGAGCCCAAAACAGATGGGACAGACGCCTACACTCAGTGCTCCCATACTTCCTGTTCCTCCACGAACCCCAACATGGCTCTGACCCTCCCAGAGCGTCAAGCTGCAGCAGATACACATCTTTCTAAACTCTCTTTGTGAAGCTACTTACATTTCATCAACGTGGTAAATCAGCTTAAGCTCTTACTAGGTGCCGAAATGATAACAAGAAATTGAAACCCTCAGTCTATAAGCCACGGGTTGTTGCTGAGTGGCAAAGGGGAGTGAGGATTTTGTGTTCTGCTTTCCTCAAAGAGATAAGACTATTTCCTGGAGTGTTTTAATTGAGAAAGATAAGGTAGGAATACATGTGTCTATGTATGTGTCTATTTTAAGTCTAGATCTCTTTGGTCTTAGAACACGCTGGCGGGGGATCATTATTTACGTTTGCCTCCTAATCTGTATGTCTGTTCCGGAAGACCGAGGTTTTCAGCAAAGGACTTGAAGAAGTTTAGCTTTTAGTAAAACTTAAAGATTAGATCGACAGAAGTCAGGATCGTGGAAGATAGAAACTGAATAAAAGTCAAGACCTAGTTAGGCAGTGGGTGTGTGGTCCGGGCATCGTACGATTATTGGAGCTGAGCTGTTTATTGGTTTTAGAGCTTCTTGTGAACCGAAGCAAAAAGGGGAAAACACGCAGGCCTAGGATGTGCCTTGAAAATGTATTTTCATTCTCTGAGGGCAGCCGCACAGAAAACGAAGTGAGGAACTTCAAAATGTTATCGTTACTTAGAAATTCGTTCAATAACGGGAACCCACTGTGTGCTAAGTCTGGCGTTTGGGACTCGGACGAACAGGATGTGGTTCCTGCCCTCCCAGGACTCATCACAGAACCACACTTGCTACTTTCTAGGGGAAGACAAGCTTGCAGGTCCCCTAGCTCGGAGCTGTGAGCACTGCACCAAAAATCACCGTGTGAAAGTGTAAAAGGAGCGCACAGAAGTTACTGAGCCCAGAGGACCCTCTCCTGTGAGCTCCCTGGAAGGCGCCCCAGGTAAGACGACGGTGTCCCGCAGTGGCAAGTTGCTCTGTGCAGCACCAGTGTCCCTCGAAAGAGTGCACCGTTCCAGGGGCACAGACAGACTGCAGCGTCTTCCAAAAATCCTCCAGAAACACCATTTCCCAAGCACACCTCTGATAAAAAGTCAGGCAGCTGATAGCTCAAGCTTCTCATCTCTGGCAAAGGCAGGGGGTGAATCTCTTCTACCATGCCGTGTTCCTACGCCTGGCAGATCGATCATGTGGCTGGTAGGGTTCCATCAAGGAGCCAAACCCAGTCTCTCACCTAAAGAGATGACCAATCCATCCCCAAGAGACGGAGGCCAGGCCTCACCTTTGAGAACAGTTCTGGACCTGACACAAACACATTAACTAATGGGTGACAGAAACACTAAGAGAAGAAGTGGCTAATGTTATTCCGGCTGATATTCAAAGAGACTCAAAGGGACGGTTTTGACTAGAAAAGCCACAGGAAAATCTCAACATATCGCAATTAAAAGTTTACCTTTTTTTTAAAGATTTTTTTTTTTAATGATTATTTATTTCTGAGAGAGAGAGAGAGACACAGAGCGTGAGTGGGGGAGGAGCAGAGAGAGAGGGAGACACAGTATCTGAAGCAGGCTCCAGGCTCTGAGCTGTCAGCACAGAGCCCGACGCGGGGCTCACCAACCACCAGATAATGACCTGAGCTGAAACCAAGAGTCAGATGCTTAACTGACGGAGCGACGCAGGTGCCCCCTGACTCACACAATTTTAAAGACTGTATGGAATTAACGAATATCAAGCAGTATGGTTTGGGACACCATCTGCTCCCATAATGGGATTGGTTTTGGAGCAAATCACTTGAAGCCACTCCTTCTAATTAGATGGTGACCAGAACCAAGGTCATTTGCAGTAACTCCTGGGATGCGAAAATAAGACCGTACGATCAGTACAGAGGTGGTATAACATTTCTGAGGAGGCAACGCCGGGGTTGAATGGCGGCTCTGACAGTTACTAGCTCTTTGATTAGGGCAAGTTACTTAACCTCTCTGTGCCTTGGTTTCCCTGTGTGTAAAACAAAGCCAGCGATGTTGCCCACCTGGAAAGGGCGCAGTGAGTGTTAAGTGAATCAATACATACAAATTTCTCAGAATGCGGCCTGGCATCAGTAAGTGCTCAGTGAATGTTTGCTCTGACTGCATTTTTTTATTATCCTTATAATTTATGTAAGCATCCCTTTCTTTCTGGCTGCATTTCTATGCATTTTTACATCGTTGACATTATGCGCTATGAACCTCATGTATTTTCCCACTAAACAAATCAATTGTTTCTCCAAGTCGTTAAACATTATAAACATACAAACACTGTCTATGTTTAGGGACAATCATTCTGGTCCTGAAACTGTCCAGACGTTAGTACCTTTAACCTTCCGTTCAATGAATCTTTTTAAAATTGCGCATTCCGGGGGTGCCTGGGTGGCTCAGTCGGTTAAGCGTCTGACTTTGGCTCAGGTCATGATCTCACAGTTCATGGGTTCGAGCCTCGCGTGGGGCTCTCTGCTGACAGCTCGGAGCCTGGAGCCTGCTTCGGATTCTGTGTCTCCCTCTCTCAAAAATAAATAAAGATTAAAAAAAATAAAAAAAAAATAAAATTACACATTCCGCTTAGGAGAAAAGGGTGGATTGTCTGGGGGCTAGGAGAGGTCTGCTCACGTGCGCCATAGACAAGGTACAGGAAAAAAAAAAAAAGAGAGACAGAGTTACACTGAGGGCCTGTGAAAATTCACTGAACTATTGTAGGCAGAGTTTTTGAGTTTAAAGTTGTGATGCGTGGAAAGTGGCGTCTGCATGTTGATAGCGTGGGGATGAGGACGGGGTGTCACAGAAAGGTGCAAAGTAGGCTGGTGCACTTGAGAAGAACTGGACACTCTGTCACTGTCCCCAGCTTGACTCTTCTGTGATCACGAAGAAGTGCCAGGGCAGGATTTATGGGCGTATGTTCTTTTAGTGCTGGTGGCGGGGGGGGGGGGGGGGGGGGGGGAGGGAGGGGCTCCCCATCATGGTTTCCAGATACTATATTAACTATTTGCTGTCCAAATAAGAGAAGAATCTGTCTGAAGTTGTAATCAGTAAATGCCACGTCTTCTTCCCGAACCTTCTGTTCTTTTCCCAGTGAGGTGGCGACACCGGTCTTTTTCTTTTTCCCCCCTGTCTGAAGTACTTCCTACTCCAAAGAAAGATATAAGGTTCTGATTTATGCCTCGAATGAAAATCAAGGGGGCTTCAGAGAAGCGGAATAGATGTCCTGTTGGAATCCCGTCGTCACGTGGTTTGGGGTCTCTCCTGTCTCTTCCTGCCAAAATGACTCCATTTCCAAAATGGAGCACATTCCATTCTTTATGACAAACTTATCAAGATTAAAATGACTTTCGGCTGTCAAAACAGCTTGAAGAAAGTCAGTTACGGTTATTATAAAGAATATAGAACTTACAGCCCTCTCTTCAATGATCTTTACCCATGTGAAAAGTATAAGTAAATAGGTTTTAATCAGCATGAAGGACTACAAAGAAGGAATCTGCCAAACTCGTTAGGGGAGAAAGGCCAACGCCATAATGGATCTGGGAGCTGGTCCCACCATCGCGCAAGGTGGCCCTGCACACCCCCAGGGGCCACCATTCCCACAGACCGCTAGGTCTGGGGATGGTCTGCTCACATCGGGCCAGTGGCCAAGGGCTTCTGATGGCTCACTCCCACGGCATTCAACTCCCAGCTAAGGCCCTTTGTGGTCGGGGGGCTCCTGCCCCTGCTCTGTCTGGAAGGCTTCACCCTGGCCCTCGACCTCCATAAACACCACTCTTTTTCAGGACATCTCAAGGGCACTGCCGGGTTCTCTCTATTGCTGCCCCTTCTGACAGGAGATGTGAGTCCTTACTGTCCCCTTTGCACCTTGGTGCCCCCAGCACTTGGCTGACACACGACTTTGTCTGCTTTCCCCTAGCATCCAGCATCTGGGACAGGGATTGGGGGTTTCTGGTCTTTGCAACCTCAGTGCACAGTGCAAATTAGACACACGACAATGTTTTAAATCAGAATGAAATTAACGACTGTATATTGTTCCAACGTCAAAAATTCTCCAAGTGTTAGCCCTGGCCTCTCTCCTGAACTCTGGAAGCCAATTTCTTTTTCTCTTTCTTTTCTTTCTTTCTTTCTTTCTTTCTTTCTTTCTTTCTTTCTTTCTTTCTTTCTTTCTTTTTCTTCCTTCCTTCCTTTTTCTTCCTCTTTCTTTCTTTATTCCTTCCTTCCTTCTTTCTTTTCCTTCCTTCCTTCCTTCCTTCCTTCCTTCTTCCTTTCTTTCTTCCTTTCTTCTTTCTTTCTTCCTTCCTTCCTTTCTTCTTTCTTTCTTTTTCTTTTCTTCCTTCCTTTCTTTTTCTTTCTTTCTTCCTTCCTTCCTTTCTTCTTTCTTTCTTTCTTTCTTTCTTTCTTTTTCTTTCTTCCTTCCTTCCTTCATTTCTTTCTTTCTTTCTTTCTTTCTTTTCCTTCCTTCCTTCCTTCCTTCCTCTTCCTTTCTTTCTTTCTTCCTTCCTTTCTTCTTTCTTTCTTCCTTCCTTTCTTTCTTTCTCTCTCTCCCTCTCTCTTTCTTTCTTTCTCTTATGTTTATTTATTGAGAGAGAGAGAGAGAGAGCTCCAGTGAGGGGCAGAGAGAGAGGGATAGAGAGAATCCCAAGCAAGCTCCACCCTGTCAGGGCACAGCCCGATGCGGGGCTTGAACTCGTGAAACATGAGATCACGGCCTGAGCCGAAATCAAGAGTTGAATGCTTAACTGAGTGAGTCACCCAGGCGCCCCCTCTGGGAACTAATTTCTAACTGTCTCACAGACGACTTGACAGGAAGTTCAACGGGCACCTTAGACAACATGTAATTCCATGTTCACTGCAAAACCAGCTTGCTGTCTCTTTTCTTTCCAGGTCCGTCCTTCTAGGTCCCAGGAGGCACCTTACACCCCTTCCTCACATTCCATCCCTTGTCGGCTCCTCCGACTTCCACCGGTCTCCCAGCACACACACTTTCCTCTCCCCTCCTGTGGTTACTCCCCTGTCATGGGCCCATGACACACACTTGGGCCTTGGCACAGGCCCTTCAAGGTCTCCTGGCCTCAGTCTCTCTCTCTCCTTCAGGAGATCGCTGCCAGCGTGGTTCTCTACCCACAAAATGTCAAATGCCTTTGGGCACCCCAGCATGTCATTTGAAGTCTTGATCTCTAACCCATCGTCCTCCTAAGTGGCCTTCGCTTTCTTTGGAGTTCCATGGCACTTTATCATTTACACCTTTCTTTTGGCAAGTAAATGCACACACTGTTGGCTGTAATTTTTAAAATGCTGATGCCTTATTTATCCAAACGGTCTCCTCCCCCTAGGGGTGGCATCACGTTTTATGCTTTGTTATGTGTGTCAGGGCTTAGCACACCTGGCATCATGAAAACACACGTGCTGACCTACGCAAAGAAAAATATCACGATGTGTAAAATCTAAGTTATTCCTGAGTGAAGATCTCGTAAGCTTTAATATTCAGAATACTAGAACTTTCTTTTGCCATTTCCCACCAACCGTGCTCAGAGGGCTGATATGGAGAGTAATGAGTCATCTATATAAAACATTGGGAAGAGTGTCTGACCTACGGTTAAAGCCATCATGATGACAATGAGGAGGAGGAGGACGGAGAGGGGAAGAAGGAGCACCCTCAAGGAGGACCGGATACGTCCACGCAAAATGCGGATAAACTGTTTCCACGCAAACGGCCATACCGCCAAGCAATACCATCTGGAGGGATCCTTGAGCTGCACGTCCGTATGTAAGCACATTAATAAAAATATATTTGGGCTAGTTTATACTACTGCTGGTCAGTAACTGGTTCAAGAAGAGAGGCTAGGGCAGCGATTGGGAAAGGTGGAGTAATGAGCAGATAGGGCTGGTGGGCACTAGAGCCTGGGGTATGAGCTCCTTACAAGACTGCTTCTCCCAACTGGAACTTAAGTCTGGGAGTCTACCGATGGTGAGTTCACATGGGCAGAGCCTTCCTTAAAAATTCCCTTGCTCTCTGTGGCGTTGGCAGGCGACCAACACACTTGGGCAGCTCCGAACGTACGTTCTCTGCTGGACTTCCAGTTGTGGAAAGGTCAAGGGAACTGGAGACATGGTTCGTAGAGGGGGGCCTGGAGGAACAGGAGATATTGGGCAAGGCGACGTGGGACGAGCACAGACACCCGAAGGAATGAACTGCAATGCATCTCAGCTGGGTGGCACCGAGTGAGAGACAGAGGAACCGAAGGTGAGCAGGTGGCACGGGGGCACCATCTCCCCAGAGCCAGTCGTGGGGGCGGGTCTGGAGGTTTGGAAAGTCGGTTTTCAGAGCAGAAACACAGACGGGTTTGGGAATTGGATGATGGATTTTGAAAGGTGCAAGAAAGCACGGTAGGTAACTTACACGGGTCCTACACTCTCTAGAGCTTTCTTGGGGTTGGAATGAGTCTCAAACAGAAGACGGACGTCCGTGATCGCTGCAGCAACTTACGTTTCCAGCCCCAGGTCTCCTCCTTACCAGAACGTGGTGCCTTTATTACGCATACCTAATGCAGGCATACCAGCAAATTCTTACAGCGGGTTGGCAATGAGTCTGTGAATTTTCTTTATGGGTCTTCTAGGGACTTTATAGTTACATTTGTTCCCTGATTAAATTAGATTTGTGATTCTCACTGGTATAAAATGTTTTGAGTTTTCAGTGATATGAAGGAAAGGCTAAAAGATGACCATTCTTTCTTTCAAAAGCGATAAACAGAAAATATTTAATGGAGACACATAATAGGTAAATTATGTTTTTTAACACTTAATCTGATATCCATGGGTGGATAAATTAAGGTCAGGCCTGCAACTTGCCATGACTTCAGATATTATCAATTATATTTTCCTTGAAAACTATAACTATAGGTTTAATTTTTTTTCACGTTTTATTTATTTTTGAGAGAGAGAGAGAGAGAGACAGAGCACGAGCAGAGGAGGGGCAGAGAGAGAGGGAGACGGAATCCGAAGCAGGCTCCGGGCTCTGAGCCACCAGCACAGAGCCCGACGCGGGGCTCGAACTCACAGACTGTGAGATCATGACCCGAGCGGAAGTCGGACGCTTAGCCGACTGAGCCATCCACGTGCCCCATAACTATAGGTTTAAAGTGTGCCAAACGTCCAATAAATGTAGTCCTCTTTCCATTTATCCATTCCCTCCACACCCTAAAAAATGACTCTGAGGAGCACTGGGCCCTTTAGTTTGGAAAGCTGGAATCTGGTTTGTATGGATTTAATTTCCCATGCAGAAATGACTGAGCTGCTTCTGATTATAAGCCTCTTACTAAACGCTGTGATAGTCAAGTATCACAAATGCAACAAAGAGGCACAAGAAAAGCTCCGTGAGGACCCGACAATCGTACGGGTGTCTTCCGGAAGTTCTGAACCGGCGTGGGCCTCGACCGTCAGTTTCTGCCCTGGATCCAAACTCAAAACAGGGAGAAGGCAAGCAGGCTGGAGACGGAAGTGGAGGAGGAAGGGGCCAGTATTTCACCAGCCCCTAGAGAAAACACGAGATAAATATGCCGACTGTAGGGCTGGACGCTAAGTGCTACAAGCACCTCTTCTAGGTTTGTAGAAAGTAAGAAAGAACCAACATGTGGGGATTAATAACAGGTTGAAAATTTAACTCGATGAAGGGGCGCCTGGGTGGCGCAGTCGGTTAAGCGTCTGACTTCAGCCAGGTCACGATCTCGCGGTCCGGGAGTTCGAGCCCCGCGTCGTCAGGCTCTGGGCTGATGGCTCAGAGCCTGGAGTCTGTTTCCGATTCTGTGTCTCCCTCTCTCTCTGCCCCTCCCCTGTTCATGCTCTGTCTCTCTCTGTCCCAAAACTAAAATAAAAAACGTTGAAAAGAAAAAAAAAAAAATTAAAAAAAAAAAATTTAACTCGATGACAGAGATCTCTGATACCGTTATCACTTGGCTTATTATCCGGCCAAAGCTGATTCCAGTTAAAGTGACTTTATATTTACGCTAAAAATAAATTAGCGTCACACTAGGGGAGAAAAGACCCTCTAAGCAAATGGACGAGACCTAGATAACCTCATGCGCTAGAGAAGCCAACGTCATTTTCATGAGTCACAAAGCTTGTCAATGTGATAAACGGTTTCTGGAAACCGAGAACGCTGCCAGCCACCTTCCTTTCCCCTAAAACATGTCACACTGGAAGACAAGGACGACAGACACATGTTTGGCTGGCCTCTGGACCCTGGGGAGGAAGGTGTGGTCACAAAGCAACCAGCCAGCCCGCGGGGATATGCTGCAGGGACGTCACTGTAAGAGGAAGCCAGTGGCTGCCTGTGCTGGAGAAAGGCATGTTCGGGAGAAAGCAGGAAATTCTGATGTAGAGATAAGGCAGGGTAGTGAGAAGGGCACCCGAGCCGGGTGGGGAGAGGAAACGAATCAGATCCCCAGGGAAGGAGAGAAGGGGCATGACACAGAGAAGGAGGCCAGATGGGGAGGGAGACCCGTGAGCAGGGCAGGAGTCTGGTTTATTTCAGGTGTTGGGGTAACCAGGGCTGAGGAGGAGGGGAAGATAGGAAGGCTGC
Organism: Lynx rufus; assembly: GCF_022079265.1. Classification (NCBI taxonomy): domain Eukaryota; kingdom Metazoa; phylum Chordata; class Mammalia; order Carnivora; family Felidae; genus Lynx; species Lynx rufus. The sequence goes on from NW_025814878.1 coordinate 9,992,186, forward strand.
GTGCTGAGACTTAAAAGAAACAAGCTTGGAATTCTTTATTTGTGGGGCTAGGGTAGGAAGGTGGAAAAGCAGAGAGGGAGGGGAGGGAGTGAAACGAGGGGGTGATTTTGTAGCTTCTGAGGGTCCGAGCGATGCGCTGGGGCTGAGGGACGCGTGATGTCACGCGACAGTGAGCCCCTTGCTACATGACTGCTTATCCACTGCATTTGAAGTGCAGTCTGGGGAGTGAATGTTTAATTTTTTCACCACGTAACTGGCCGTAAATCTCTGGAAAATGTGAGGAGCGATGCATTTGATTTGAACCTACAAAGGCTGAATTAATTCACCTTCACGCTTAACCGAGTGAAGCCAGTTTATAACCATGCATCCCTAAGTGGGGCCGGCGCACAGAGGAGAGGTATCCCCACCGCGCTTGAGAATAACTTCATCGCTGACCTGAATCGGATCCAGTGGAAACTAAACATTCAGTACATACTTTTACAGTAGAGGGAGTAGAACGGAAAACAAAGTGAGCTTAGCCGAAACGTGAGAAAGAACAAAACGAACAAAACGGGGCCGAGGCTTAGCTGGGTGGGGCCACAGTCTACTTTCCCACCCCCTGCACCCCCCAGGCCAGTAAGTCTCCACCCAGCAGGAGTTGTGGATGACATCACTCACTTCCCAAATACACGGCGGCGGTTTCCTGCTTTCCACAGCCCAGCCAAGCGATGTGGTCAGCGGCGCACCTGGGCACAGATGTGGCCGGGTCGGGTCAGGTCAGAGTGGAAATGAAAGCCACACCAGTGCACGTTCATGTGCTCGCTCGGTAAACTGCGTGCTTTAGCGCTGATCTTTTGGTCCCTCTTTCTTGGACAGACTTGCACACTGTGATGGGTCCAGGCCAGGCCAGTCGCGACAGGAGCAAAAAACGCACGAACACGTAGGCAGTGCCCATGATCAATACTCTGCTCTGGAAAGAGCCCAGGGACCAAAGTGAAGGGAGGAGGAAGGGACAGGGGAGCTTTGACTTGCTGCCTTTCCTAGCCCCCCCATCTCATCAGTTTGTGGGGTGAAAGCACTTCGCTTTTTTTCTGTACAGTTCCAAGCATCCACTCTGCCTCCCGAAACGCCCTCCCTGGCAGTGACCAGCATATCAACGCCCTATGATGTCTTAATCCCTTCTGCGTGAACCGTGAGTCTGCTTATCTCCAAAATTCTAGCCCACGTTCTTGCCCCGAAGAGTCATCTTGTCGTAATTTTATGTCCCATGTTGGTCGATAGAGAAGACTTCCCTGTCAGGGGGACCTCAGCACAGGAGGACTTCTACGTTCTTTGGGAGTCTCAGTCCGATATCAAAGGAGAAGAGTGGGATACACTGAACGGACTTGGGGTGGAATTCACAGAGCCGGACATTTCTCCACGCCGACTGTTTGACAACTCGATCTCGCATTTCCTTAGCAGAATCTGGGGCTGGCAAACGTTGGACAGAACCAGACGCACCACACTCAGGAGTGCATTTCTTACGACGACACCCTAGCCCTTCTGTCCCGCCTTCAGGGTCTCACCTTTACTGGTGTTAAAACACTGCAAGGCAGCTGGGATGGGCAGACGACGCGACCCGGCAGGTGCCACCTGCTAAGCACAGAGTACTACTGACTCCCCGGCAACTGAATGGCCCTAGTTAAACATTTTTTCCCAAGGACTTTTAGTTTATCACTTGCCTATTCATTGCATTTTCATGGTATAGAAGGGACACATGCTCAATGCAGATACTGAAATAAACAGAAAAGTACAGAAAAAAAAGCTGCTTCTACTACTGCAGCCCAATGTTAACATTTTGGTGTCTTCCTAGTTTTTTTTCCAAGTGGAGTATAATTTACTTCTCAGTAATATCATGGCATATACTTTGCTTACGGGCTAATAATTTTATGTCATGCAATTTATGCCAAATGATTAAAGAGCCCCTGTCAACTGTAGAAACCTAAAGGCAATATCAAAACAATGTGACCAGAAGAGAAAGACCACCTGCTGAATTTCGTTTGGCACAAGATTGTTTTGGAGAAATTTAATAAGCTATTAGGTTGATTGAACACAATAAACCGTAAGCTTTGAAAGAATTTCGGAAATACAACGTAACAGAGTAATCCATGGAATCCAGGGTAGGAAAATCTTGAAAACAATTTTCTCTTTTCTTCCCACATCAAGAACCTGTATTTGCTAAACAATGTCTTAGAAGGAGATGCACTAAGTAGTGATAATCTGGTCAGGAATCTCGTACCGTTTGTAGCTTTCAAGAATACGTCTGAAATAACATATAACTATGTCATTAAGGAGAAGCAAGAATATATATGGTGTTTAGTGGGAACAGAGACTGAGATTTTGTGAAGGAAAAAGTAGCTACAGCAAGATGAGAAACACCGAGAGTGCAGGGAAGAGTGGTAGCTGAGCCGAATGTCCCTAAACTAGTAATCCTTGCCTCGGGTGCTTCTATACAAACAGACGGGGAAGTGAAAGCCACTAGCGAAGCGGCTACAGCAGTTACTGATATTTCTAATTACTATTGTATTGTGTCATAACTAAATAGAACATGATGAAATGAAGTAATTAAGTGGTAAAAAAAAAAACCTCTGGCCTATAAGTAAAGACAGGGGGTTAAACAGTCAATATCCACAAAGCTAAATCTGGAGGGGGAACACTGAATTCCCCAGACATGTCACCGCGTGATCGCTCAAGGTCATCAGGGCTGGAGACGTTTATTGTTTGAGGACAGACTTGTCTATACTCACATTCGCCACTTTGGAACCTACTACATAGCTGGGGGCTGTTTCTCCTTTGTCATAAAGCCTACAGCTTCCTGTACTTGTATGATTTCTTTTACTACGGTATAGCAGAAGGCCCATTAGGGAAGGACTTGATCTTATTCGCCTCCATGTGGTTTTATGAATGAATGAATGAATGAATGAATGAACACTGCAAAAAAACTGAGAAGCTTTCTGATGTTGAGGTCTCAGTTTGGCCTTTCTTTCTGGAGTGGATAGATGGATATGTATTTCAAAAGTACTCAGGGGGCACCTGGGTGGCTCAAGTCGGTTAAGCATCTCACTTTGGCTCAGGTCATGATCCCATGGTTTGTGAGTTCAAGCCCCACGCTGGGCTCTGTGCTGACAGCCCGGAGCCTGGAGCCTGCTTCAGATTCTGTATCTCTGTCTCTCTCTGTCTCTCCCCCACTCGGGCTCTGTCCCTCTCTCAAAGATCAACATTGAAAATAATTAAAAAAAAAAAAAAGAAGAACTCAAATAAGCACATGTTTCGTGATTCAGAGTAAGAGTGACTCAGGATGCTAGGATTTTCCCACCTGCAGGAACCAGCCCCTCCGGTGTCCCCATTCCCTTTCCCTCAGTCATCTCAGCAGGAAATTACTACACTGTGTCTCCCACACGGGTGATGAATGTTCGAAGCATTTCAAAAGACCGTAGCAGGGCCCAGAATGGGGTCAAGTAAAAGTAAATACCAGCCCTTATTAGGCGATCCTGGCCTCCAACGGTGCGCTTGCCCTGATGCACGCGCAACTTCCCGCTGTCATAGAAAGCGGACGCTAAGGCCACCAACTACACGTGACCGTTTCCTGACCTCCAGGAACTTCTTTAGTCAGGCGCTGCTTCCTTCCTGCGTCCTCACACTTGACTGTTTCACTGACGGTTCCTGGCCTGGCCCTGCGGTTGGGGGCACCACAGGGCAGCCCGGGGCTCGCTTCAGGACACTGCGGGCCTGCGGCCGCCCCCCAGACGCCATTCCTCACATTCATTTTCCTACTAGTCATTCGTCAGTGTTCCCGCATGAGTGGCGGCTCCAGAATTCTGATTTCTCAGAACTGGTCTCACATGTGGGTCTGGTGGTATTAGCTGGGATGGGAGAAGATCCACAGTGTGTATTTGTTTACTGTCCACAAGATTTTATTTTTTCAACGTTTTTTTATTTATTCTTGGGACAGAGAGAGACAGAGCATGAACGGGGGAGGGGCAGAGAGAGAGGGAGACACAGAATCGGAAACAGGCTCCAGGCTCCGAGCCATCAGCCCAGAGCCCGATGCGGGGCTCGAACTCGCGGACCGCGAGATCGTGACCTGGCTGAAGTCGGACGCTTAACCGACTGCGCCACCCAGGCGCCCCTTCACAAGATTTTAAATTATGACTTCTGATGACTGTTAAATGCTCAGACCTATTAAGGTTATTAAGTAATTTAAAAAAAATTTTTTTTAATGTTTATTTATTTTTGACAGAGAGAGACAGAGCGGGAGTAGGAGAGGGACAGAGAGTCAGGGAGATACAGAATCTGAAACAGGCTCCAGGCTCTGAGCTGTCAGCCCAAAGCCCTACGCGGGGCTCGAACTCGGGAACAGTGAGATCATGACCTGAGCTGAAGTCGGACGCTCTTAACGGACTGAGCCACCCAGGTGCCCTTGATTGATTCCTAATTTTTATACCAAACCATTTTCTTTGTCATTCACTTCTGTCTATTCCTACCAGCTGTAAGCTGTCTGAAATGGAAAGCTGCTTTATTTTGGGATTCCCAGAGCACTGAGCACCATGCCTTCTGTATACTGGTTGAATGAATGAATGAATGAATGAATCTGCTGGGCCAGTTACTGCGGGGTTTTGAATCTGTACAGGGCAAAACAGGGCCGATTCTGAGGGAGGATGGCTTTCTCCTCGGTGAGGCCCACGGGCACACCCCTCCTCTCTCGGGCTGTGCTCTTGTTCCTGAGCAAAGGCCTTCACTGACCCAAGTTCAGCAGACTTTGAGCACTTGAGGAGCTGCTGTCACGAGGCCACTCTAAGGGGCATAAAGCAAACTCTTCTCACTCTCCATTTTTGTTCCTTACGTATATCTCCATTGAGGCATAAGTAAGTTATACTCGATAAAATTCATCCTTTTCAGGTGGTATATATAGGTCTATGAGTTCTGACAAACCAATATAGTCATGGAACCACCACCACAAAGTAGTCAAAATATAGAGTATTTCCATCGCCCCGGAAGGCTCCCCTGTTGTAGTCACTCCCCTTCTCCGCCCCACCTCCCCTCGGGAGATGTCATCCAGTAGCCATAGGATGTGAACCCTTCTCCCTATACCAATGCCATTGCTACCCCTCCCCCAGCCCGCCACCGCCCTGACTTCTAGGGATGCTCTGGTCTCCCCCCAGACTCCTGGGGCGGCTCTGTAAATGTGGACGTTTAAAAAAAAATTTTATGTTTACTTATTTATTCTTGAGAGAGAGAGGAGCAGACAGAGGGGGAGAGAGAGAATCCCAAGCGGGGTTCCACCCCGCGACCGCGAGATCACGACCTCAACCGAAATCAAGAGTCAGATCCTCAACCGACTGAGCCACCCAGGTGTCCCTATACGTGCTTGGAGTGTCATCCTTTACCTTCTTCTCAGGTCTCTCGTGCTTATCCGTGCTTCTCCCCTTGTTCAAGCTCTGCCTTCATCTACATTCTTACAACTCTCAAGGCCTTGCTTCCTGCTCCTCCGAGTGTTATGTCTGCATTTCTAACAGATCCACAGGCCACTTTACGTGTCCCGTTAACGCCTGCACTTCTCCACATCTACGCCACACTCATCTAGGCCCGGCCAATCTGCCTTCCCCGTGTGCCTTCTGTGACCACGGCACCGCCATCCACAGTCAGGCGGCAAGTGCCCCTCCCCCGGCCCCACAGGTAGGTGGCCGCCCTTAAAATCCGTCTTGCATTCTCCTCTTCTCTCCATATTAGTTTGAACGATTGCAGTGCCATTTACCCCTGGCTCTCAGCCCTCTAACCATGCTCCTTCTGCTGCCGGGGCTATTTTTCTAAAATAAAAATCAGATCACATTTTTCCTCTTACAAAAATAAAACGAACAAACAAACTCAGAAACCGCCCTGTAGTGACTCCCCAGGGCGCCGAGGAGAAAAGCCCAAGTTCCCACCGACGGCAGTCGAGCTCCGTAACAGCTTGGCCCGGTCTTGCTCTCCCTGAGCCATTTCTCAGACTCCCCGGCCCGTCCAACCCCAGCCACGCTGGACCACGCTGGGTCTGTCATGTATTTCTGTGCCCGTGAGTTGAAATTCACTGTTTCCCCAGTTCAGAGCTCTTACGAAGAATTCTCGACTCTCTTCTTCCACATACCGTGTTCCCTCGTCCACCTCGGGCCAAAGCGGCTGTCGCCACCCCTGTGCTGAGGGCATTCAGCATGCCAACGCCACCCTTTCTAGATGCCTCTGTGCTATGCAAACCTGTGCTCCTCAGAGTATCGCCATGCCTCACACGCAATGAGAATGCAAGAAATGCTTATTGAAAACATCTTGCCCAATATTAGATGAAACATGTGAATGTCAAGGGAAAAATTCTGCGCTTTTTAATCCACTTTTGGCCCATTCATTGCTTGTTTACATAATAACAACAGAGCCATGTGTTGGATTGAAACACTGGATTTTTGCCAGCCTTTAGAGGTGCTGGGCGGGTCCTGTCTGGCATGAGCAGTCTCCTCCATTATCTGACTAGAATAAAATCTTATCATTTGAGTACGATAATGTGAAAAAGGTCCAGAGGCACCATACTAAGCCATTCTACCATTTAAATATCAGACTGAATTCCACCAAGTTATTCTCTTCCATGTTCTATGAAGGGAATCAGTTTTATGACTCAAGGGATCCTGAACACACGATTTAAAAAACAAAAGAAAGAAAAACCCAAACCACGACGGAAGAGGGTGTTTTATATGGTGGAAGAGAATGTCTAGAAAAACAGCAAATACTATTAATTCCCAACACCCGATTTGCAAAGCGTTGGCAGAACAGAAGGATTTAAGGCATCAGGACAACACAGCCTGGGGAAGGTTTCCGGAGAATGTTACTCACCGTTCCGACCAGAGGGTAGATGAACCCAGCGCCTATGCTGGCCCGGACATCACTGATGGGCAAAATGAAATCTCTGGGTACGCCTTTCTTGTCAGGTTGGTGAGACAGAGAAAGGTGAGTCTTTGCCATGCAGATGGGCAGATTTCCAAACCCCTGGAAGAAAGGAAAGGAAAGGTGTTCATTGAGCACAGATGTTAGTTTCTTGTATGTGTCCGACTTGCACTCCACGCGATCCCCGAGGCTCAGGTCCAGGCACATGGCAGGTGCTGGTCACTACTCGTTCACTGGGCAAGAAGATGGGAAGAAAATTCATTTCCACGTGATCATCGCGTGGCTGAAAGTACCTGCTGTTTATTTCGGAGAACTCTCCGTAAGGAAGGCAGCATTATGTGTGTGTTTGAGGGAAAGTGTGGCTATTTTCAGGCAAAGGAGAAGCAAAGGCCCCGTCAGAAACTATTTCCAAGGATATTAATATCCGGGACTCAGAAAGGTAAAAATGGAGAAAGGCTCCGTAATGAGGCTTTCAGTCGTGTTCACTCATTCTCAGAGGCTGTCGGGAAGCAAAGGGTCCCTTTGTGTTGGTTTATGAATCATGGTTATTTGATCTGCGATTACATTATATGAACTAAGATGAGGTCACTATTTAAGACTCTTATTTTTGAGGACCAAAGGCGATGCCTGACCCAGAGTTCCAAAGGTGAAAGGGCAGGAAGTCACATGTGGGGTCTCACAAAAAGGACAGTGTCCTTGCAGCCTGGTTCTGATTAAAGGGTACATAGTGTCTCTTCAGAGACTTTGCTAATTAATGGCCACCACATACTGGACACATAACTTTTAAGGAATATTTCTTCAGTCAGTTGGTAGGGATAAAAGGAATATAATCTTCAGAGGTAACACATGCAGAATTTCTTATGATTCAACTTAAAACTATTTGGAAGATTTTTCAATATTTTCAATTGGAGGGTGGGGCTGGTCTGTTTTCAAATGCTAGAATAGTCTCATACACTGATCAGAAGTCTGCTGGGGGACAATCACAATTGCTCTATAGAAATGGGGGCCAGAATTTTGGGTTTCAGAGATCATTCAACGAATGAAATAATTTGAACTGAGGTAGGCTTGCCCGTGTAATATTCTGCCTCTCCAGATATTTAAAAAAACAAAAAACCAACAGGGTATATACTAGTAGCATGTTACTTCATATAAACAAGAAGTTTTAATGCCGAAAACAAACACTAGAATAAATAATGATCCTTAAGCATTATTTTAAACTCACGTAAAAAAAAAAGATGAATGACAATGACCTTACTTTACTCATTTCATTGCACACGAGTGAAATTTCACTGCAGAACAATGCCAGTATGTACAGCAATTTGTGGGAACCATTTATTTTTTAAAAGCACAAGCTGAGGGCATACGTGGAAAATTCTAAGAAAACATGAGTTGCTAATTATCTTACCAAACCTGGGAGAGTACTCTGGCCGGCATTGGTAGTTTTTAATCAAAAAGTCAAAATATGGGGCGCCTGGGTGGCTCGGTCGGTTAAGCGTCCGACTTCGGCTCAGGTCATGATCTCACGGTCCGTGAGTTCGAGCCCCGCGTCGGGCTCTGTGCTGACAGCTCAGAGCCTGGAGCCTGTTTCCGATTCTGTGTCTCCCTCTCTCTCTGCCCCTCCCCTGTTCATGCTCTGTCTCTCTCTGTCTCAAAAATAAATAAACGTTAAAAAAAAAAAATTAAAAAAAAAGTCAAAATATGATTTACAAATAGGATTTAGGGGTCGGGAATTTTAAAAAAGAGATCAATGATACTCATAAATGAAGTCATTTCGCCAGCCAGCTCTGGAAGTGCTTTGACTTCTATCACATCACAGCAAAGTGGAGGGAGCATTCGAGGCATACGGTCGTTTTGGTCGAGGTGGCTGACCGTGCCGTAGCAGAGTCCATGAATGATGGTCATCGTAGGACTGGACTCTGGCTGCTGACTCCCAGCCACCTTCACAGCTGTTTGCTGACTTCTCTTTGTCACTCTCTAGAAGATGACAGAGCCTTCGACTCTGGTGGGCAATCTCGGTCCCAAGCCAATGAACCACTTGCAGAAAAAATGAACACCAAGAACCCCCATCTTTATAAGTTGCACTACATACGCGTTGCCTCACCTGGCACCGTGCTAACATTCCTAAGGGAGTAAGAGCCCTGCAAGGAAGAGGAAGCACCAGAAATCATCCAAATCCGACTCCACAGCCGCACATCCAAGTTTCAATGCTCCTGGCTGAGCGGGAGGGATGAACCATCCCGTCACAGACACGACATCACACATAGGATGCATATCGGACAATTTGCAACCACAAAAGTCAATGATGTATCTTTCAGAGGATATACACCTTTGCTATAATGTTCTATTTGTAATCAACAAACTACCCAGGGATATCAGTTCAATCTCTGGGGACTGAGTAGATTGGGCTGAGTTCAGCTGGGGAGACAAATATCAGTCCTTAAGTCAAAGTGAGCATTTTATAAGCCATAGGTGGACTTTTTTTTTTTCCCCTTAAAAGTGTAACTCTTACCTGTTGTGTGTAACGATCTATTTTGGATTGTGCCTCAGGAGACAGTTCGATATCTTTGGCTCCATATACAGCCTGCGCGATGGTTCTTATCTTTTCTACAATTGGAAGCTGGAGAAACACAAACGATGACAAAATTGTTAACGTTAATCTGGAGAAAGAATTGAGGGAAAGCTCGGGGAGTTTCTGTGCAATTGCTTAAAATTCCCTACCAGATTCCCTCCTCAGCATCCGTGGCATTTGAAACAAACACTCTTTTCTCCTTCTATCACCCTTAAAGTATGAAGAAGTATCAAGAAGCTTTAGAGGTTCAGCCAACTCAAAGGCTGCTTATCTAATCATTTTTACCCACTGCATTGTTTTAAAAGATGTACTTCATACTACGGTTTTAGTGGTCTTATGTGTCAGAACAGGAGTCTCCTAACTAAATACGCAAGGCTGGTACTCAAGTGCATCTCAGCTCGGGGTTATATAACAGAGAACACAGCAATACTAGAAAACAAGTACTTTTTTTGTGAGTAGGAGTGGGCTGATATTTTGATATAAATGTCGATGTGCTGACTTTATTGGGAAATCGGGGTTGAATCTACTGTCACTTCAGCAAATTATGAGAAATCATGGAGACTGGGAAAGAATCCAAGAAGGCTGGATTCAGGCACAGAAGTGTGTGTGGTGGAGAATAACAATCCTCCATAATGCTGGAGGGGAAACGTGGATGCAGACTGCTGGCAAAATCCTGAATGTGATCTTCAGAAAAAACCGTGGTTCACCGGAAAGGAGTATGTCGCAGATAAAGCGATTCTTACTTAAGCAAATCATTTGACAAAGTCATTCATAATTTTACTATGGGTGGAAGGTACAGAGGCATAATGCAGTTAGTGGATTTACCGTTTGGTGCACAGCTGCTGGACCGAGTGCCCATTGGTGGAATGAATGTCACCAAGGGGCAGAAGTATGTCTGTACATTCGTACGAATTACTACTGATCCACACAGGAAGGAGAGTTATCCCATAGGAGAAAATGAAAGCTGGGTCTACCCCCCACCCCCATCTGACAGAACCCCAAACTGCTTTTGAATGTGTTTTTCATTACTAGATTTTTTATTACTGTAGAGTTGTTCTGTAGCCTGGAACTTAAATATTGGACGTTGCAACAAATAATAAATGAAGGTGTGAGTCATTATAACGTTTCACTGAAGGACGTAAAAGATGGTTTGAGCCAATGGAGAGAAGCACTCTGTTCACAGACGAGAATACTGTACAGATGTCAGTTCTCTCAAACTTCACCTATTAGTTCAGTGCAATTCCAATAAAAATCCCAAGAGCACTTTGGGATGCTTGGCCAACCAATTCTCAAATTCCTAAGAGTAATGGCACAGATAGGTAAGATAACTTCAAAGGTAAGTAAAACCACAAGAACAAAGATAGGGACTTGCCTTTCCAGATCAATCAGACTACAAAACTATGGGAATGAATTCCATATGGTATTGGCATAAGACTACATGAATTAATCAGTGGAAGATAAGAAAGAACCCAGAAGGATACCGCAGCAGGTGTGGGACAGTATATAGTAGAAGTGACACAAAACAGAGAAAGGGCTGACCATTCAACTGACGTTCAGCTAGAGAGAAATAAAATTAGATTCCTACCTCGCAAGTGGCACTTACATAAATCCAATATAGAACAAAGGCATAACTTTTGAAATTAAAACTCTAAATATTGGAAGAAAACATTGGGAGCTCTCTTTATGATCTTGAGGTAGGGAAGGATTTCTTAAATATGGTAAGAACAGAATATGCCTTCAAAGAAATGATCTATAGATCTGACATCAAAATTAAAAACTTCTTGTATACAAAAAGACATTATAAATAAGGATAAAGGATAAGGAACAGTCTGGGAGAAGACAGATATAAGCAAATATTTAGCAGTCAAAAGATTAGTTACTGGAATGAATTAAAAAAACCTCCCACAAATCAAGAAAAAGACAAATAATTAATACTGGGCCAAAGGAGTGACTAATAACCATATAAAGAATGCCCAGTCTCATTAGTAATCAAGGAAACAAACGAAAAGGATAAAAATCTAACTCACACTCATTAGCTTGGCAAGAATGAAAAGTATGAGAATATCAAGTATAGGTGAGGATGTGGGGGGAATGATCCTTCTAAGTACCCCTGCCTTGGTTGAGATGCTAATGGTCTACATCGTGAAGCTTCCTAATTGGTCTCTTCGCTTCCAACATGCCCTCTACTCTACCATGGTCTAAAAGGTCCTTTTGAAAAGGTACCCAACTACGACAAACTCAAAAATCTTCCGCTTTTCACGACCTACTGAAGAAAAAATCTGGTTGTGATATTTAAACACCTGCACAATATGTGCTCTGAAGCATAAGGTTAAGCCCCCATATCTTAAAATTTCCCCATGTCTTCTCGTTTCTGGGCCCTGCACATAAAGCTTCTTCGTCTGTAATCCCGCAAGATCAATCTCCGAGCTCTCTAAGGTCTCTCTCAAAGGCCAGCTTCTCTACAAAGCTTTTCCTGATCCTTCTGAAGCACAGGTAGGCATTCTTTTCTCTTCTGTTCAGATGGCCCTGTAATGCGCTTACACGGATGCTTTATAGGACTGGGGCTTCACCCGGGAATGGCAGTAAGGGGGCTGCCGGCAGGGCTCAGGCTATTTTTGGGTACACCGATGGACGTCAAATGGTAATGGTCCTAGGATCAAACTAGGACCGTGAAGTCTACCAGATGGCCAGGGGCCTGTTGTAAACCATGTCACAGCAGAAATCAGAGAATAATCTGCACCTCCAGAAGGGAGTACTCCAAAAAGAAAGGATCATTATTTTCCAGGAAGGCAGAACGTGCAGCAAAGACAGAAAGGAGAAAGAAGTTAATTCTCAGCCCGATGTTTAAGGAGAAGCTGTAATCCTCGGAACTGCCTCACTCAATGGTGACCTGCCTGCTCTAGGAGAGATCAGTGTAAGCCGGGTATGGTGCCAGGAATGTTCTAGGAAGAATTACAGAGATAACCTGCAGGGCAGCTTCTACTGTAAAAGATTCCACATTCCTATTAGGTGAAAAGAAGGAACAGCCTATTGAACTTCTCTGAGGTCAGGGACCACCTCTTGTTCACCTACAGGCAGGGTATTAACACAGCCCCTGGAGTACAGAGTAGGCCCTCAATATATAGTTGAGCAAAGGAACAAATCTTTCTTTTTTTTTTTTTTAAACAGTTTTATTTATTATTGAGAGACAGAGCATGAGCCCCTAGGGGAGGGGCAGAGAGAGGGGGGAGACGCAGAATCCGAAGCAGGCTCCAGGCTCTGAGCTGTCAGCACAGAGCCCGACACGGGGCTCGAACCCACACACCGCGAGATCATGACCTGAGCCGAAGTCAGACGCTTAACTGACTGAGCCACCCAGGTACCCCGGGAACAGATATTTCTGAATCTCCTGTTGACCAAGCAAGGATTCCATGTGGTACAATGTCAATGTCAGATTTTAAGAAAGTGAAGGTGCTGATGTGCTGGAGACAATAACGAGAAAGGACTTTTTACTGAACCTTAGATCTTCCTCATCAGCAGGATATATGGACGGGCACTGAAGTGCTTGCTTTTGACACTGCACTTAAGCTAATACGGTCTCCTCTGCTGGTCAATAATTGCTTTGCAAAGAGCAAACCTTTTTAAGAAACAGAAGTTAATCGGATGCTGGAAAATATTTCCAGCATCCACAGAGAGCAAGCAAATGCCCATGCTTTGTCAGGGGAATTCAGGTCTCAGGATACTGTGCTCCCCAAATAGTATAATAGTGGGTGGTCCTGGGCAACAGGCAGTGCCCCCAGGAGAGCTACAAAATGACAACAAAAAAGGATATTGCCATTTATAACATAATTTAACGACTGCAACGCGCTATTTACTGAACTCTGGGTTACGATTTGAAATTAAAATTAAAAGGTCAGCACTATGACTTTTCTGTTACGACAATACTTAAAGAGCTTACAGGTGAAGCAGGTAATAGTAAAAGGATGATTAGTGAAGGAATTAGCGAGTGGGTATTTAACTAATGTATTATGGTTTTTTTCCCCCTTTATTTTTGGAGACAGAGCAAGAATCTGAAGGAGGCTCTGCGCTCACCACAGACCTGGATGCGACGTGGGGCTTGATCCCACGACCCTGGGATCATGATCTGAACCGAAATCAAGAGTCGGATGCTCCGAGGGGTCCCTGTACTGTATGTTTTTAAACCTGACAGTATTTCATTTCAAGAAATATATGTATTTAATTTTTAATTGTAGTAAAATATACAGTAATAGAAAATTGACCATCTTAACCATTTTGAAGTATATAGTTCCATATGAAGTACCTTCATGCGGTTGTAAAACCAATCTCCAGAACTCTTTTCATTTGGCAAAACAAAAGCCGTGTACCCGTTCAACACTAACTCCCCCTTCTTCCCTCCCCTCGGCTCGTGGCAACTGCTTTTCCTCTACGGATTTGGCTACCCCAGCTACCTCACACAAGTGGAACCAGAGAACATTCGGCCTCTTGCACCTGGGGTATTTCAATTAGCATGACACTCAAGGTTCGTCCATGTCGCAGCATGTGTCTGAATTTCCTTCCCTTTGAAGGCTGTGTTATGCTTCACTGTAAGTGCATTTTTTTCTTCTCTAGGCACCCACTGATGGACACTCGGCTCTTTCCTACCTTTCCACTGCTGTGAATAACGCTGTTAGGACCGCACGTGTACAAATACCTCCCTGGAGATTCAGCTTTCAATTCTTCGGGACATTCAGAAATACGCATTTTCAGCTGACGACTAAACCACCTTCCTTTCCAATGCTCATTTGATAGTATTTTGAGAATTTCAAGCAGGTGCCAGGCTGACTAGGTAAGCCGTGTAGTTGTTTTTCGTCTAATTCCTGTAGGAAAATTGCAACCACCCAAACGTGACATGCTGGGAAAGTGTAGGAAAGCAGGCAAGGGCCAGCAGTAGGAGTCCAGCTGGGCGCCTTGTCTCCCCTCTTTACCCTCAGATGCCAGACCCCCAGGCTTCCCAACATGCCTTGCCTGCCTCTTGCCCTTCCGCACTTTCGCCGCCCTGGCCCCAGTCTTGCTATGCCCGGGGAAGATGAGCGTGCTCCCCTGACCGCTCTGACACGTGCAGTGCTGTCCAACGTGAGCCTAAGAGAATGTCATATCCACACCCTGGCGCGTGACCCGCAGCCCCATGCTAAATAAATCAAGCGCGTCATCTGACCTAGCCACAAATCCCAAGACTAAAATCCTCTCTGGACTGCGACTACAATTTTTCTTTGTCACTCACGTGGACAAGCGAATAAAGAAAAAGATTATCTTAGTTAATGTATCCTTTGGGTTTTATATGAAAACTAAAAACTACCCTGATAAGGTAGTTCCCATCGCCTACAACCTATGTTATGTCAGTAGGCAAGGGACATCCTGCTGTTGCTTGGCTCAATTTGGGGGAGAAGTACAATCTTTTAAGAAAAAACAACAAAAAAGAGAGAGCCAAGCTGTCACATGATCTTGATCTGAACTTGAAATTCACCTACACTGCTTGGTTTTAAATGAGTTTTCAATAAAACAAATAAAATGGTAAATTATGAAAGCTTACGAATTAACCACCCCTGGCTTTCCCTGACTCTGTAAATATTTACTAATTTATCTGTTCACCACATCATTCTCCTCCTATCCCTAATGTCTACGAGAGTGGCTTGCACGCAGTAGGGATTCCACAAACATCTGCTGAATAAAGAAATAGCCACCGAGGGCGAGTACTTTCAAGATGTCACGGTATACAGAGAACTTTGGGGACCTCCTGAATAAAGCGCGTCTGATGGGGTGGGGACAATGACACAACGCACAAATATGACACACTAGTGCCCTGGAGGACAAAATTCTTAATTGTGGTTAATTTAAATTTAAATAGCCACCTGTCATCGGTCACTAGGGGCCTGGGCAGCACAGCTCTGGAGAACAACTCTGACCAATTGTTGTATCATTGTACAGCCTTCCGCCCACAGTAGGTGCACCGTAAAAGTAGCTGAGGAACAGCACAAAGGTAAGTTGGAGGATGTGGTGACTTCTTCCTGCATTATATTCATTTTGTATATATGGTGACCCAGGCTCAAAGAAGCTGAGTTAGTCAGACAGCACATCTTTTTTTGCTAAGGTCTGGGAAACCTGCTAGAATTATTTATTTATTTATTTATTTATTTATTTATTTATTTATTTATAAAAAATGTTTATTTATTTATTTTTGAGAGAGAGAGAGAGAGACACAGATCTGAAGCAGGCTCTAGGCTCCGAGCTGTCAGCACAGGGCCCGACACGGGGCTCGACACAGGGCTCGAACCCACGAACCATGAGATCATGACCTGAGCTGAAGTCAGATGCGGGGCGCCTGGGTGGCGCAGTCGGTTAAGCGTCCGACTTCAGCCAGGTCACGATCTCGCGGTCCGGGAGTTCGAGCCCCGCGTCGGGCTCTGGGCTGATGGCTCAGAGCCTGGAGCCTGGTTTCCGATTCTGTGTCTCCCTCTCTCTCTGCCCCTCCCCCGTTCATGCTCTGTCTCTCTCTGTCCCAAAAATAAATAAACGTTGAAGTCAGACGCTCAACCGACTGAGCCACACAGGCGTCCTGGTAGGCTTCTTTTTTAAAGTGGTATGTTGTATTTGGTCCCTTTAATGATAAGATCTGTGATAATATTAAAGAATATTCCTTAAGTGCTTGCGTTTTAGGCTGAGAAACGGGTACTGTCCCTACACAATGGTTGCCCGTCACCTACAGGACAGTCGGAATGTCCAGACAGTGGATGAAGAAGTGGTAGAAGGTGGCTGGCTAACAGGGTGGGACGCTGACGGTTCATTTTACAACCCTCAGTCTTTCTTGATGGGCTCGCAATTTTAGATCAAATAACGCATTTCTGGAAACTTCTATCATAGTGACATTCCACTTTTCACGTTAGAAGAAAGCACTTAAATGAAATTACAGGAATCCTTGCGACATGCACACGAGAAACAGTTATAGACCACTCTTTCTTTCTCATCAGATGCTATTTCTGGCGCCAAGGAAACAGAGCTGGGACATGCTTTGCCAGAACCACACAGGACTCAGTCGGATGCGACGAGGAGGCTGGGCGGGTTCTAACAAGAGGCTCTGATCTGACGAGACCTGCCAAAGACAGCTGGGGGAGACGGCCGAGGAGGTGAGCGATATACTGCAGGCCAACGGACTTGACAGAAAACACAGAAGCCAGCTCTGAAACACAATCTAAGTTTGACAGAGATTTGAGATGTGCCCGCAGAAGGGTGTGGTTCGGTCAAGGGGAGGCAACGTGGGAATTTGCAGCTGAATGGTGGAAAGGAGGCCGGGGGGGGGGGGGGGGGGGGAAGAGGCTGATGATGGGCTTGAAGAAGTCTGGTTGAAAGACCGAGCTCGATCATAACAGAAAGCAGAACATGAGAGCATAGGATTTCTGAATGAGATACTGCGCTGTGTGGAAAATGTAAGGGGCTGCTTTCTACAGAACACTCCAAACGGTCCATTGCTCAGCAGGGGGGAGAGAGCTGAAAGGGTCGGTGGGAGCAGGAAGGGACCAAGGGCGAGTCTGTAAAAGGGAAGAAGGAGCCAGGGCACGTCACAGGGGGAGACGATGCTACAAGGACAAGGGCAGTAACAACAAACCACATCCCTTCTCCTCGCCGTGTGTGTGTGTGTGTGTGTGTGTGTGTGTGTGTGTGTGTGTGTGTGTTTGCAATTGCTATGAAATATAAAAGATACACAGAGATGTGCATAAAGGTAATTTTACGTTTTAAAATTCTATTAATTAATTATAACTACACATAGAATGTGACATGCACTTAAGGCCCCAGAACTGTACATTTAAAAATGGTGAAAAGGGGAAATTTCATATGACGTATATTTTTTTCTACCAATTTAAAAACTCCTATATACACATGTACGTGTGTTTACACTTATCTTTATGTATTTCAAACTTGAGGCTCACAAACCACCCTAACAACTGACACACGTTCAAATTTGAATCATTAAGGAATAGAAAACGATTCCTCAAGAACCAAATTAACCCCGCCCCCCTTCCCCAACCCGGCCGCCCCGCCTTAAACGGACCAGCAGGAGAGCAAACCCTCCTGGACAAACAAAAAGTGCAGTAGTTCAGAAATCGGGGATGCTGGCTGCCTGGGCTGAGTCTTCCCGGTCTGTTTTGATCTCCCTCCATCCAGCCCCCGCTGCGATCAAGAGACTGGCTTCGCACAAAGCACAGGAAAGACCCTTTAATAAAAACAAACACTATCCTCTCTTGCCGTCAAGCCCGCACCTCGAAATGTTTGCAAGGTCAGAGGAAGGATACGAAGAGGGTTTTCAACCTTAACTCCTGAGTTAACACACAACACCGAGAGTCTGATTTGCAAGCTGAGTTTTGGTGCCTCACAGCATTTGCAAAAGCGTCTGCCTTTTTTTTTTTTTCCTATCACTAAGGGCTCTCAGTTCTAATGCAGAAAGAATGCTAAACATCTTCCTTTAATTTGGTGATGCCTTTCATGCCGGGTGCAACTGGACACTTGGCCTCTAATTCTTGGTTTCAACCCACTTGAACGGGAAAACCAATCCTGGAGCCTGACAACGTTACCTGAGTTACAAGACAGTTCCTGAAGGTCAACTCAGGAAGCCCTCCCCACCCCCTGAAGTGAACACGAGAGAGGGACGGCTAACGTCGATTGCCAGCCTCCTAGCTTCCCACACACATTTTACTCTGAGACGTTTCATTTTGTCCTCACAGCCAAGTGGTGAAGTTGGTGTCAATATCAGACGCTATTTTATAGATAAAGAAACTGAGGCTCGGAGAGAGGAGTCAACTTGCTCAAATGTTATCGATCGTAGGAGGCCCAGGCAAGATTTAAACTCAATTCTGCATGACCCCAAAGCTTTCTCCTTTGGACTATAATGCTTCTCCTTCTGTCAAGCGTCCATCCGTTATGGCACAAGTCTGTCACCTTCTCTGAGCGTCTGCTTCTGCATGTAAAATGCAGAGTTGGGGGACGCCTGGGTGGCTCATTTGGCTAAGCTTCCGACTCTTGGTTTTGGCTCAGGTCATGAATTCATGGTTCATGAGTTCAAGCCCCGCATTGGGCTTTGTGCTGACAGCCCTCTGTCAGCTTGCCGTCTCTCCCCCACTTGCTCTCTTTCTCAAAAACAAAACAAAACAAAACAAAACAAAACAAAACCCAAACATTTAAAATGCAGAGTTGGTCCCATACACCCCCCGGCACTGGCTGAGATGTACTAGAATGATGTACGGAATAGGGATCTGATAGCTAACAAAGTGTAAATACAGACTCATTTTTCTTTCTGCTATACTATTTTCCTGTGTGCTTGCAGGTATGGAGATATCGTTATGGGTCAACTGTAAAGACAGAACTGTCAAAAGTCATAATACAAGAGGGAAAGTTACAGAAAGATGACTTCTGGGGGACATAACGTGGACCGTGATTATTCCAAAGGGTTGTGAGATGTGATTACCCCAAGGGGTTTTGAGATGATTCCTACTCCCCACACAAAAGCGATCATGTCCTGTGCTCCTACTCTATGTCAAATGCCTCCGAACGATCTCAGGTGACTTTCTTTTTTAACGCTAGACTGGGGCGGAGGTGAAGCAGGAAACAAGACGCCATCGACCCCGTGAGGAATGCATTCTTGGTGGACGGCAAAAGGCACACAGAAGCCTGGTTTGCGCTGAGAGGCAAAGGCAGTAGGAGGGTGATTTATCCAAAAGGATTTCATCACTTCTGTTTTCCTGGAGGGCAATCCCACACCTATTAAGCTGCCAAGCACTAACGGGTTAGTCGTTGGGGGGGTGGAAAAGAAAGGGAATGAAGAGTTTCAAGAGAACCATTACTTAGTCTGTGTAGGTTCACCAGCACGATATATGAGAATTGAGGACGAGGTGAGAAAAGTTTGAGCTGCGTTAACGACTGAACCACGGAATTCCGACTTCTAGACAAGACTGTAAATGGTCTTCGATTATCTAGAATCATCTTGCCAGTGAGGGGAACGCAGCTAGCTATTAGGGAGGCAGGAGTAAGCCAGAAGCAGCAATCACTCTTGACGTTATACAGCAATCCGCAGAGATGCTGGCTATCTAATAAATAATTATGCAATCCAAATCTGATTTCTGGGTTCTAAGAAAAGGGAGAAGAGTATGTTGGCAAAGGAGGCAAGAATCCTATCAAACGCAGGACTTTAGTCCATGTTATTATAAATTTTCCCCCTATTTACAGGGAGGCAGACATTTTAACAGCATTATCTCCCTGAAGAATGGGATTCAGGAAAAAAAAAAAAAAAGAAAATATCGGAAAGGAAAGGGGTTCGTCTTCGGGTTAGTGCGTGTATGCGAGACTGGAACGCAGAAACATTTCTTCTCTTTGCCCACCTTCTTTTCACTTGGGCTGGTTTCCTTGAACACAGTCCTACTTGGTGAAATCGTTCTTTCAAAAACTGCCTTGGGCGCTCAGAGCGGGGACGTTCCACATCAGATGGCAATGGTCTGAGGCTCCTAGGGCAGGCCAGGGAGAGTGGGGTCCCTGACAGTGGTTTGCGTAAGAGGGCCCAGGGCCGTGCGAGGTGTGACAGACAACCCGGCGGGCTCACCCGGGCAGCGGGGCACAGGAAGGAGCACAGGGCACATGGGCCGGCCCCCACTGAGTTGGCTTGAACTCCCTCAGCGGGCCCACTAGGCCCGCTAGGCCCACTCCTCAGCGGGACCCTAGCTTCGCTTCGCATCTTCAGGGTGAGAGAACTCACGTCTTGCAGTTCCACCGGTTTTCTTCATGGGGAACGGGGGTGTCCTCCCTCTACTGATCTCCGCCACCTCTGTAACCCAGAACAGGCTTGGCTCTCACTCACAGCATGGCCTTCGAACTGACAAACCTTCCGTGGGCGAACCTTCCCAATTCATTCCTGAAATCCTTCCGTTCGGGTACACTTACGGGGTGGCCACAACGTCCACGGAGCCTGTGTCTGTCACTGCCATTCTTCTTCTGCAGGCGGGCCACTCCTTTAAGGAGTAGTTCCCCACCCTCACCTCTACTTTTTTTTTTTTTACATTTATTTATTTTTGATAGAGAGAGACAGAGCACAAGCTGGGGAGGGGCAGAGAGAGAAGGAGACACAGAATCCGAAGCAGGCTCCAGGCTCCGAGCTGTCAGCACAGAGCCCGATGCGGGGCTCAAACCCACAAACCGTGAGATCATGACCTGAGCCGAAGTCGGATGCCTAACCGACTGAGCCACCCAGGTGCCCCTCACCCCTACTTTTGAACACAGTACTGCGTTCTGAAGGACAGAGCAGGATGGTTACCTCCATCATTCTTGATACTCTCCCAGCTCTGCCTCTTTCGGGACAGGGGACACTGGGTACTTATTTAATTTCCTTGTACTTTAGTTTCCGTATGTATAAAATGGGGGGCTATCACCAATTCCTATCCAACAGGGACGTCGAGACTAAAGCAGTTACATGCACAAGGGGCCCAGATGCCTGGCACAGAAAAAGCCTTCCTTCTTACTAGCAGGAGACTTGGCAGTAAGGTGAACGTCGTGCCCTTGTAGGACATAACTCTGGCCATAGAGACAGTGCTGCTATGCCCTCTCTTCACTTATGCTGTGAGTTTGTGCATCTGAACCGGACAGAGATGTTACTGCTTGTGATGCCTGAGGGATCGACAGAGCGAGCGAGGGACTGAAGGAATGGGAGAACTCTGGCAACCCTGGGCTACCAACCAGGACAGATCAATAGCCGGAGCCGAAGCCACAACGTCCAGGATAGGGATGTGCAGATGGGTGCCGAGATGAACTGAGAAGAGTGAGATCCCAGGAAGTTCAGATTTTCTGGCTGAAGGCTAATTATCCAGCTGCTTAAAAATATATGAGACAGGGGCGCCTGGGTGGCGCAGTCGGTTGAGCGTCCGACTTCAGCCAGGTCACGATCTCGCGGTCCGGGAGTTCGAGCCCCGCGTCGGGCTCTGGGCTGATGGCTCGGAGCCTGGAGCCTGCTTCCGATTCTGTGTCTCCCTCTCTCTCTGCGCCTCCCCCGTTCATGCTCTGTCTCTCTCTGTCCCAAAAATAAATAAAAACGTTGAAGAAAAAAAAAAAATTAAAAAAAAAAATATATGAGACAATCCGGCAACTCCACCACTGGGTGTATACCCCAAAGCATTGAAAGCAGAGTCTTAAAGAGATTATTTTTATACACATATTCATAGCAGCATGGTTTATAAGAGCTAAGAAGTGCAACTGGAGAGAATGGCCACCGACAGACGAATGAATGGACTAAATGCGACATGTACAACATGCGATGGAAGGAAGGAAATCCTGACATGTGACGGGTGTGGGAACATGGACGAATCCTGATGTTATTCTGAGCAAACGATACCAACCAAATGTCTGCATCCTCCCCACCCCCCACCATTCATATGAAGTCTAATCCCCAAAGTGATAAGCGTTAGGACACGGGGACACTGGGGTTGACTATGTTGATGGAATTAGGAAGTGGGGTTTTGGGGGCAATGAGGTCACGAGACTGGAGCCCTCATAAAACAGACTCCAGAGAGATCCCACTTCTCTTCCACTACGTGAGGATACGGGGAGAAGACGGCCGTGTATGACACAGGAAGCTGGCCCTCACCGGACACCGGCCCGAGCCTTGATCTTGGACGTCCCAGCAATAAACTTGTGTTGTTCATCAGCCACCCAGTCTGTGGCAGTCCTTCCAGAAGCCTGAAAGGACGGAGACGGTGAATAAGCCCGTCACGAAAAAGACAAGACCTGGATGGTTTCATATGAAAGATATGCAGACCGGTCAGACCCAGAGATAGAAAGTAGGAGGGTGGTTAGCAGGGGTAGAGGGGGTGCGGCAATGGGGAGCTGGGGTTTAATGGGTGCAGAGTTTACGTGCTGCAAGGTGAAAAGAGCCCTGGAGACGGATGGTGTTTGCACAGCAATGTGCGTGTACTCAACACCACTGAACGGTACACACCAACAGGCTAAGAGATAGTAAATGTTATGTGCATTATCCAACAACTAAAAATATTTTCATCTGCCAGCGCACACGTGGCTCCAGGAAACCACAATGAGGGACGAGAGCGATCGCAGAAATGGATGAGGAAAATACACGATTTCACAAGCCTTCAGAAGTTGCTCAGGAGAGGGGCGCCTGGGCGGCTCAGCCGGTTAAGCATCCGACTTCGGCTCAGGTCATGATCTCGCGGTTCGTGAGTTCGAATTCTGCGGTGGGCTCTGTGCTGACAGCTCGGAGCCTGAAGCCTGCTTCGGATTCTGTGTCTCCCTCTCTCTCTGCCCCTCTTCCAGTCTCTCTCTCTCTCTCTCTCAAAAATAAAGATTAAAAAAAAAAAGAAATTGCTCAGGAGAGCCAGCCCTGAACGTGTTCGGTGTCGAACCCTGTTGCCCAAAGCACCAGCCTGACCCACAGTGGAGGTGCCAGAGGTGGCACCTTCGCCGAGCTTACCTGGAGGTCGTAGAGGAATCGGAACCGGCTTCCTTGACCTGCAGCTTCCCTCACAGCCCGAGCCAGGTCTACCGACCCTTTCCCGCCGACCGACCAGTGATAGCAGGGGACCGCATCAAAGGCGCCGGCCCGCTTCGCCAGCTCACACACCAAGTCAATCTCCGCGCGGGTGTCGGTCCTGGTGATGAAAACGTTTGTGGTTTTGCATCTGTATTCATTTAGGGATGTTTTTAAAGAAAGACTAACCGTTTATACAGAACTTTGCTCTCTAACACTGAATATATTTTAAACATCAAAAGCGGTTACGTTGTGTTTAAATAAATCAGACTTAAAGAAACGCGCTGGGGGAAAAAAAAAGAAACCTCTCTAACAGGACTCAAATATTTCAAGTTGTTAAGGGTTTTATTGAGAAAATTCCATAACGTAACCCTTTGATCATCCACGGTCTTTCGGACAGAAATGCTGGGTGGAATTTAAAAAAAAAAAAAAAGAAAGAAGAAGCCAAGGAAATGTTAACTCACTATATAGATTTCATTTCCTATAAACATTTGAGAAACTTCTGTTAAAATGAAACCAACCCAAACCAAGCCCACCAAACAGAAGGAGCAGAGTATTTCTAGATAGTTCTTGACAAAGCAGAGAAAGACCACAAACACCCCTCAAGACACAAACAGAGTTCACAGGGTGGCCCGCAAGACGAGCACGTTTAAAGCAGGGGGGACTTCACTTACTTGAAGACATTCAGAGCCACGACAACGGGGACCCCAAAGAGCTGAGCAATCTGAATCTGCTTCTGAAGGTTACAGCAGCCGTCTGCCACCAGCTGGATGTTCTGGAAGAAGACCAGACCCCCATGTACGCCTCCCACCAAAGCTGCCAAACCAAACTGGCGAGAGTCCACTCTGGCAGGTTTCGCTCCCATCTTGCTCCCTTGACTGTCCTAGAAGCTATTAAATAAGACCATAAAACAGTTTCTCCCCCAAGAAAAGGTGGCTACAGAAAGAGGAGGCTCATTTCCACAATAATTTCTGAAATCATTCTGGGCCCAATGGCGTATCTGGGTCTGGAGCCGGGCGGCTATTTCTTCTGCTGACTGGTGGCCAGGGCAAAAGCAATGCATTCATACTCTGCAGGTTGGTAGACAAGAGGGCACAAGGCCCCGGGAGGGTGAGGAGTGCTGTCTGGCCGTTGCCGGCTCGAATCCCTGGTGCCACCTGTAGGAGCTAAGAGGTACTGCTGCCAGTGAATCAAAGTCTAATTTACCCAAGAGTCAAGTAACTCAAGCAAGTGATAAAACCAAATGCATACGCTCCACAAGTCAGTTTTTTCCGCACCGAAAGAATACATGGGTATAAGCTTCAGATTTGTCTCTGTGCCGGAGACTGAGCTCTGGCTATGATGGCTGCCCAGAGGGTAGGGAACAGTGCATACGTGAAGCCTGCATCCATCACATCTTAAGAATGAAGAGTTAACTCAACGGATTTTATCCCTTGCCCCCACCCATTTTCTCCCGGATTATTAGAAAAGCAGTTTTCCAAGAGGCCACTGGTGGAGGAGGGCTCATTCACTGATTGAGATTCAGCTGCTGGCCCATGGGTTTGAATGGTTCTTCACATAAGCCTTCAAAACACCTGCTCTTACCTCCTCTGTATATTCTTTCTTAAGCGGGACACCAGCAGTTACCTGAGACAAGAAAAGGCAAAAATTAAGAAAAAATCCACTGAAATGCTTAGTGTTGATACTTGTTGCATTTAAGAGTAGCCGCATACGTTGAATTTCTAGTAGCTTTATGGAAAATGCATCTGAATAAGCCATACTGGATTGCAGCACTGGTTCCTGTAGGCGCTTAAGGACCTCCCTTCTCCCACCATCCCTCTGGCCTGCACACAGCACCCACCTCAATCCTGGGCACACGGTTACCACCGGGTAGACAAGAAAGCCTACTTCTTTGCCGTCTCCTGTACCCACTTCCGTTGAATCCAAATATATCCAAAAGGGTATGGTTAAAGCAGCAGGGAATTCTTAGGTTAGAGCAAATGCCTTTTACTCTACGGTGCCCAGCAGGCCGGGCACATTTGAAAAACCCAAATATATTGAAAAACCTTGAGCGTATTTAAAAAGGGTAAGTGGCTTGGAAACGAACAACTTGCCATTGTATTTACAAATCCGGGGGCTTGTTTTTCTTATCTTCTTTTAAATAAGAGGCCGTTAATTGGCATTGCACTAAACACTGAAGTGAGGAAAGTTTATTTATTGTCACTGGGAATCTGACCACTTTATACTGTCCCTTTTTTTGTTAAAAAAAAAACCAAAAGCTTACTTTGGTAGAGATTCAAAAGAGAAACAAATCATGGTCCCTGTTTTGGAAAGGTGCATTTAAAAGCACACTGATGCTTGGGCTTCAACCACACTAATCAAACCAGGGTATCTGGGAGTGGGACCCAGAATCAGTAATATTTAAAAATTCCTCAGCTGGGGGTGCTTGGGTGGCTCAGTTGGTTAAGCGGCCGACTCCTGATTTTGGCTCAGGTCATGGTCTTATGAGTCAGATTGAGGCCCACCCCCCACTTGGGATTTTCTCTTCCTTGCTCTCTGCCCCTCCCCCACTCATTCTCTCTCTCAATAAAAAAACATATTAAAAGTAAATAAATAAAAATAAAAAGTCCTTAGCTGATTCTTTTTTAAAGTTTATTTATTTTCAGAGAGAGAGAGAGAGTGAGAGAGACAGAGAGAGATGGCAAGGAGGGAAGGGGCTGAGAGAGGCAGAGAGAGAGAGAAAATCCCAAGCAGGCTCTGCACCGTCAGCACAGAGCCCGATTCGGGGCTCAAACTCACAAACTGCGAGATCATGACCTGAGCTCAAATCAAGAGTCAGATGCTTAACCGACTGAGCCACACAGGTGCCTCTCAGCTGATTCTAATTTGAGCCAATAGTGAGAACTTTCTTACTGGTGCCCATTATCCTAGCATAAAATGGAACTTATAATTTGAGTGAAACCTGACTTATACAAAGTGTACCATCTTTCCCAATAAATTCTAAATAATGTTGAAGTGATTGCCATCACTTTTCTCTCTCTCTCTTTTTTTTCTTTTGGCCTAGTTTCTCACGACAACATATAGGGTGGCCAGGGCAGGTTAAAGACGAGGAAACTGAAGTTAAGAGAAGCCAAGGTGTCTTGC
Source organism: Lynx rufus (assembly GCF_022079265.1). Taxonomy (NCBI): domain Eukaryota; kingdom Metazoa; phylum Chordata; class Mammalia; order Carnivora; family Felidae; genus Lynx; species Lynx rufus. The sequence continues at coordinate 10,018,351 of NW_025814878.1, forward strand.
CCAAGATTACATAGTAAGCAAGAGGTAGAACGGGGACTTGAATACAACAGGGTTCTGAAAACCCACTTTATTATTTTTTTTTTTTTAAATTTTTTTTTCAACGTTTTTTATTTATTTTTGGGACAGAGAGAGACAGAGCATGAACGGGGGAGGGGCAGAGAGAGAGGGAGACACAGAATTGGAAACAGGCTCCAGGCTCCGAGCCATCAGCCCAGAGCCTGACGCGGGGCTCGAACTCACGGACCGCGAGATCGTGACCTGGCTGAAGTCGGACGCTTTACCGACTGCGCCACCCAGGCGCCCCTGAAAACCCACTTTAGTACCTTTCCACATTGTTTCTGCCTGGAGCCTGCTTCTAGAACGTATTTTGGTTCACTGAGGGCGGATGACTTACTCCCCTCTCATGGAAGACGCCTTGAGAATATTAAAAGTCCTTTGAAAACAAGTTACCTCTGTGACAGATTGTTTTCTGTTGGTGTGTGGGGACCTAATAAGGATTTTCAGATGGGTTTTCCAGCAGTAGCACAGAATAAAACACGGAGGGAATCTTTCAATGGGAACAACTAAAATCCTAGATTAAAAAAAAGAATGTGAAGTATTGTTGAGCCTCCAGACATAAAAAGTTCTGTGGAATCAATTATTAAGCACAGGAAGAATGGGATGTACACACGTGTCAAAAAGTAGAGAGGATAGGAGCGCCTGGGTGGCTAAGTCAGTTAAGCGTCCAACTTTGGCTCAGGTCATGATCTCACAGACCGTGGGTTTCAGCCCTGCGTCGGGCTCTGTGCTGTCAGCTCAGAGCCTGGAGTTTGCCTCAGATTCTGTGTTTCCCTCTCTCTCTCTCCCCCCCACTCATACACACACACACACACACACACACACACACACACACACACACTCTTTCTCTCTCTCAAAAATAAACATTGAAGAAAAATTAAAAAAAAAAGTACGGGGCGCCTGGGTGGCGCAGTTGGTTAAGCGTCCGACTTCAGCCAGGTCACGATCTCACGGTCCGTGAGTTCGAGCCCCGCGTCGGGCTCTGGGCTGATGGCTCGGAGCCTGGAGCCTGTTTCCGATTCTGTGTCTCCCTCTCTCTCTGCCCCTCCCCTGTTCATGCTCTGTCTCTCTGTCCCAAAAATAAACGTTGAAAAAAAAAAATAAAAAAAAAAGTACAGAGGATTAACAAAACAAAAGACTAACAAAATTGATGGCACTCTGGTAGGACATTTAAAAAAAAAAGGAATGAAAATATATTATAACTACACAGCTGGAGACAGAATTAATAATATACCATGACCAACTTTATACCAACACACTTGAAAACAGAGGGGAATTCACACACGTATAATGTTTACTAGAACTCCCTTAAGAGAAGTCTAAGATGTTGTAGTCATTTAAAAAATTAAATCTGTAGTTAAAAATCTACCCCTCACCGATAAGCCACAAGCCTGTACATTGTTACCGGTGAATTCTTGCCATCTTTGTATAAACAGATTATTCTAATGTTATAGGATCCCTTATAGAGTACATAAAACAGAAGGAATCCTACTCAATTTAGTTTACATGGCTGACATCTCACTCAAAAATATGGATGCAAAGATCCTACTTAAAATATTGGGAAACCGATACACAAAATTCAGTTGTTCATGAGAAAGATAATATATTCTGAAGTTAGATTTATTCTAGGAAAGTAGGTTCACTTCATGTTTGAAAGTGAAGCAATATAATTTGTAATATTAATAGATCAAAGAGGAAAGCCATATCACCTCAAAGGGCGAAGAGAATTATTGAACATTTCTTTAGAATAAAAACTTGGCGAACTAGGAACAGAAGTCAATTTCCTTAGTTTGATAAGAATAATATACTACCAATCTATAGAAAAATCACAGTTAATGATGACGTATTAAACGTGTTCTATTTCAGATGAGGAATAAGAAAAGGATGCCACTCCTATTTAATACTGCGTTGCAACCACAAAGACCGGCTTAGTGTGATAAGAAAAAAAGGATAAAGATTAGAAAGGAAGAAACAGAACTGTCATTATTTTCAGTTATGCGTGCCCACACAGAACTCTAAAGCATCTACAGGTAAACAAGGCCAACTAGTAAGACAATTTTAAAGTCACAGAGACGGCTGGACAGCATGGTGACCACGGTTAAGAATACTGTATTGCATGCTTGAAAGTGGCTGGAGCTTAAAAGCCCTCTGTGCAAGAAACTTTTTGTACCTGTGCATGGCGACAGCTGTTAACTAGACTTGTGATCCTTTTGTGACGCATGCACACGTCCAATCGTTCTGTTTTACGCCTATAATGAATATACGGTTACATGTCCATTGTACCTTACTTTAAAAAAAAGAGGATTTAGAAAGGGCACTGGATGTAAAAGCAATATAAAAGAATCTGGGAGGGGTGTGTTAAACGAAAATATAAAGTACACACTAACAAATGCACAAAAAGAAAGAGAAGCCCTTTGTGGAAGAAACTGTAAGTTGTTATTAAAAGACACTTAAAAAGACCTAAACCAATAGAAGTAGCTTGGATGGGAACTTGTCAGATATCGCTAATCTCCTGATATAATTGATGCTATTCTAATGAAAATCCTAAAAAGATTCTTGATGCAACTTTATGAGCTAATTCTAAAATACATCTGGAAGTGAAAAGGACCGATCCCAGGCCAGGTATGCACGAAGAGATAGAACAACCTGGAGGAGTTTGCCACAATGGCTATCTGTGCAGCACAGGCACAATTATATGTAAATAGACCAGCAGAACGGAGGAGACATCCCAGAAAAAGACCTACACCTGTATGGAGAACCAATTTATCACAAAGTAGGCTTGAGTGATAAGAAAGGAGGGACTGTTTAAATAAACAGTACTAGGCCAACTGGTTATTCATATATAAAAAAAAAAGGGAAATTAGATCTGCTGATTGCACCGTATATGAAAATCAGTAGCAACGGGCGTGTTGGTTCATTTCAGGCGTCAGCTTGAGGCACAGGGTGTTCAGATACTTGGTCGAACATTATCCCGAGTGTTCCTGTGGGGTGTTTTGGACTCTGAGTAAAGCAGATTCCCCCGAACCCCCAACAAGGCGCCGTGCCATGTGGGTAGGCTGTATCCCATCAGCTAAAGGCCCTAATAGAGCAAAAAGATTCTGTGGCAGAAAAATTCTCCAGCAGACCGCCTTCAGAATACGTCTGGACCTGCGACACCGGCCCTCCTGAGTCTGCAGCCTGTTGAACCACCATGTAGATTTCGAACTTGCCAGCCTCCATAGATGTGTGAGCCAGTTCCTTATAATCAATCTCTCTTTATGTAAATACACATTGTATTACTTCTTAATACAATATGTTTAAAGAATTCATTGCAAAGGGATATCTAGGTCCGTAAGCATAAAAACATTATACTAAAAATACTATACAGTGAGTTGCATCGGAATGGTCAGCACTTTGGAAGACAGGATATGAATTTTAAATAATTGGGGCTAAAATGGGCAAGTTCGAGGGTCACAGGATTTTCCACTGCACAAATTATGGAAAAAAAACAAGCTGAATAAACATAAGAGGCCGCCATGGTTATTTGTATAATGATATCCAAAGGAAGTAGAAATTATAATGGCTCAAAAACATTAGCACAGAGTTGTTTCAAATAAGAAGGAAAGGCACTGACATGGATAATAGAGAGTATAGGATTAAGGAAATGAAAGCTCATGTATTATTCAGTTGTTGAAAACATTTCCTGGATGCAGATTATGCCAGGCATTAGGGATACGCAAATTAGTAAGACATAGTCCCTAATCTCAAGGGATTCACAGTTGAGCAGGGAGATGCATATACAGACGTTCACAAAACAACATGATGCAGAAGGCTCTTCTGGAGCCTCAGGAGGGGGATATGAAGCTTCGCCCGGCTTCCCGAGCCTTTTCTTTAATCATCATCCACCCGGATCTGTGCCTACCAGGCTTGAGCCCTGTTACCCTCACTGGCATGGAGCCGTGATGGGAGCAGAAGAGGTACAAAAAGATTAAGGTTAGAGGACAATGCCACCACCGTAAAACAAGCACATACATTAAGATGAACTAAAAGAGGATGATACATCGCGTACACAATTTTTACAGGACAGATACGAGAGTGTGGAAAAACCCTAGACTAAAACTCAAGAGACCTTGAGTCTGATCAGTCCCCTAACTAGAAGGATGATACCAAGCAAATCACTGAATCCTTCTGGTACCTCAGTAACTTCATCTTTACAAACACTGAACCAGACTTAGACAGTCCTGAAGCCCTTTCCAGTCTTAAAGCCCTTCGATTTTACGATGTCCAGGGTGCAAAACAGGGAGGGAGAATTTCAAATGTATATTATAGGAGGTAGAAGTTGTTTTTTGAAAACGGAAATTGGTATACAGATTCAGAATCTAAAGTGAAGGAGTCACTGTAGTGATAAATGGTGTTTTGAGCCAAATGAGAATTCCTTAGGATCTACTGCTTAACGACGCGTGTCGTGCCCATCTCGCATTTGAATTAATGACGGAGCTTTGGGCTAAAATGGACTACGTAAGTGTTTGGTGTTACCAGTGGATTTGGGATTCCTGTTTACCCTTCATTAATGTTCAGCTCTGCCTGGTGGACAGAGAAGGCAGTTTGGATCTAAGACTCAGGCTTCAGATCTGGCTCTCTGCAGATAGATAACGTCAGCCTCTCCTAGGACAAAGACTTGCTAAAATGGTTACACGATGCACATCACAGATGCGTTTCACGATGGCAAACCTGTCATTCGTTCTTGCCACATAATAATGATTACGTGACCTCTGTATACACGGGATTACCGATTAAGAAATCAGATTTGGTACTTTGTCTGATATAACCGCAGTATAAATGATGAAGACACCCTGACTTATTTTACTTCAAAGATAATTACTCAGGATAACATTTCCTATTCTCCCTTTGAAAAAAAAAAAAAAAAACTTAAACATGAAAAAAAGAAAAACATTATGTCTTTACTACAGAAAAGAAAAAATTTTCTTTTGTGTGTGAATTCTGCATATAAGATAGGTTAATGTCAAAAGTCTGTGAAAATGTGGAAACAGGGTGTGTTTTCCAAACAGAAATAATCCAGTGCCGTAACAGAGCGGTAAAGTGAAATCAGAATAAACAGAAACAGAAGGAAAACAGTTCCAGATGAAATCTGATGAGACCCTGCATCAGTGAACCAAAAAACTATCTGCACGAACACTGAAAAACCACCCGCAAAAGCAATTATTCCTCATCCTTATGTTCCCTGCTCAGAACAAGAGCCTGTATCGTCTCATTACACCCTGGGGTTATAAAATGTTGACCTGAGTTTCAGATATAAATCTCAGGACCAAAAAGCGGTTACATTATACTCCTTCCCAAACTACGGCTCAGCAACGTCTTTGGGAGCATGATCCTTTACTTGAACTTACGAAACGATCAGGGCCCCATAACGGTGATTTGCCGTTTAAGGAAACGGCGGTTATGAAGCAGGTTTGAAGGTTTCAGACGCGAGAGTCAGCCTCATCTTCGTTCTGGAATGCGTTTCACTACGAAGGAAGTTGGGGACTTACGCTCGGGCCGCCTCCGTGCATCTTCAGAGCCCGCACGGTGGCCACCAACACCACCACGTTGGGCACCAAGCCGGACGCTCGACACTTGATGTTGAAAAATTTCTCCATTCCAATATCAGCACCAAAGCCGGCTTCAGTTACTGTGGAGAATCAAGGTGGAGACTTGCTATCATTGTCTCACAACAAGAGCAGGTTTTAGTTTTCAGCAATTGTTGGCTGTGACTCAGGCTCAAAGGACAGTTTAAACCCCAACACGTCCAGCGGCATTGTTTCTTGTTCATACGCAGCGGTAGGCTGATTTTCCCATTGTCACAGAAGACGTTCCCCCCTTCCCTACCTTCTCTAAAGAGACGGCTCTCTACTCAGCTTTATACCGCGGTGCCTTAAGGATTCACCGCCAGGGCCAAAAGTCTTTTTCCACTATGCACACTCACGGCAACGTGTTTCTGACCACAGATGGGATTGCCAGCTTTTTAATCGGGTTCCAAATTGTATCAAGGGACATTGCTAGCATGATTAGCATTAGAAGATCCTTTCTTGCTTTTTAAAACAAAATTTTTTTTAATGTTTATTTTTGAGAGAGGGGCAGAGTATGAGTGTGGGAGGGGCAGAGAGAGAGAGAGAGAGAGAGAGAGAGAGAGAGGGAAACAGCAGAGTCCAAAGAAGGCTCTAGGCTCTGACCCGTCAGCACAGAGCCCGACGCAGGGCTGAAACCCACAAACCATGAGATCATGACCTGAGTCCAAATCGGACGCTTAACCAGCTGAGTTACCCAGGCGTCCCCCTTTCTTACTTTTTATAACACGCATAGAATCCCTTATTTAGTACCACCATTGTTTCATGTTTGTTGTGTCATTTTTGTTGCTTGATGAAATTCAAGTTAGCAGAGCGGGTTAAGAAGATGAATCATCAGGCTTGATAAAATAGCATCTTTAGTCCATAACCCCAGGGGACACCCCTCAGCCCCCAAATTGCTAGAAAAGTTACCGCGGAGGTAGCTGGGAGAGTGCCTGACACTGCTTTCCCAGGTGATACTCCTGACTGCCGAGCGGTCAACGGCACACAGCATCGTTTCCACACGCAAAGGACAGCTGTACGACGGGCAAGGGCACCCGCACCACCAGGGGCTTATCAGACACACAGAATCCCACACCTAGTGAATCACGATAAGCATTTTACCAAGATCCCCAGGTGAGATGAATGCCCATGAAGATTTGAGAAGCACACACTAGGAAAAGAATAATATCAATGTACGAATTATACACGACATATTGACAGTACAAGCAAGGCCGTCATTTATGGCAGAGATAGGAACCGGCAGGAAAACAAACTTACCAAGATACAATCACACCATTTGAAATGTGCATCACTGAAGATCTCTGTCTCGAGCATTCACTAAACGCACACGTTTTAACAAGAATCAAGGAAAAAAAATCGTGACGTGTCACATAGAATTTCAAATGCTAAAGACATCAACCCATCGTTCTAATTCTTTGTGGCTTCCTTTAAGTGCTTCATATTCCTGTATAGATTTTATAGAATAAGGAGACTTTTGTAGTTTGCTCCTTTAAAATGTTCAGACGTTTCTCGCAGTACTACAAACGTTCAGGATTTATGATCCTACGTGGCAGCTTTTAATTTTGTTAGGTTGATGTATGAAGATTTACAAAACTGTTCCCCCTGTTATTAGACATGTGGGTTGCTTCCAATATAAATAATGATGGAAAATATCTGTGCATATGAGATTTAACCTCTTTCACATTATATTCTTGGAAGAAATTCCCAAGGGTTGAGAGCACGGTGCCAGGGGATATAAAAAATTTTTATGACTGTTGATATGCTTTTGACAAATTGAAAAATATTTCTTTAAAAATATTCAATTTGGAGTGAACGTAGCTAGAAAGTCAGTTTTTCCCTTATTGTGTTTTCTTTGAATAAGCGATGTAGCAGAACAAGTTAAAGAAGTGAAAGGCATTCCTCTTTACACACTGTTCGGGGCAATTCTAGTGATCTGATTAGTGGGGGTCTAAACAGAGGAGGTCGCGGACAGTAACAGTCCCAATCTCAGTGGTATCCCGGGTGAAACCCGTGGTGATGGTAGCATGGGAGTGGCACAGAGGACTCCACAAGAGGGATGTTCAGTTCATTTTGTCAGAGGTCATGACAGAGTGGGCTCCCAGGAGGGGAAAGATGACCATACTACTGTTGGACCAGACAGACCGTATCCAGAATCCCTCCCAACTGTGCATATGAGCTGTCAATTACACAGTGACCGTCAAAAAATGAACGCTGGTCAGTGAGTTAACCGATTGGAGTCTCAATGTCTTCATTTGACCTGTTGGGGGGATCAAGTGAGATGGCAATGCAAAGTACTCAGTGACTGCTTTTCGGGGCACGGTGGGGGCTCACAAAAATGGTCTCTTCATTATCACCAAGAGCCCAATTCTCCCACTTGCTAGAAGTCATATTCAATTCTTAAGCATCTGTCGGATTCCTGCTATGTCCAGGCATTATGCTCCGGGTAGTGGCCCAGGAATAGGGTCCCCCAACCCTGGTCCAGCCCTCCAGGGACCTGGGTGGAGAGACTCCCCACTATTGAACAGGAGAGAAGGGGGACCCGATGCATGGGGAAGGATGGAAGTTGTGTGGCGGGTTTGGGAAATGGTGTCCATGGAATCAGGCTTTCGGGGACAAGACGATTTCTCCAGGCAGAGAAATAAGGAGCTGGGGGTGGGGGAAGGAGAGGGAGAGGGGAGTGAAGGGGTTCACAGGTAAAGGAGAAAGCAAGAGCAGAAATCATCCTGTCAAGACAAAGGGGAATGATCCACGACGACCATAGAAGTCCGTTACCTCACCCAACGCGACCTGTTCTCCGGTGTGATCGGTTAAGAGGAGGAGGGATGCAAGTGACAGAGTTTCGTGCGCGTGTTTTTGTTACAATGCTGTGATATCTGAAAAACTGCTTAATGTTGCCCTACAGTTGGAGATAGATCATTGCGTGCAGTGCTTGATCCAGCGGTCTCTCAGTCTTTCCAACTGGACGCCCATTTCCACTCGTAGCTCCCCTATGAGACTGAGCTCCACGAGGACAGGGGCCAAGTCTGTCTGAGAGACCGACACTGCTGGACATACACTGGGCACCGGATGACTTGTGTACGTCTCTAAGACAAATTAAAGGGAGTGGGTTCAGATGCTGTGTCTCCCCCCTCTCTGCCCCTCCCCTGCTTGCGCTCTCTCTCGTAAGTAAATAAACATAAAAAAAAAAAAAAGGCAAGCAGCAGGATTGCAAAGTTTTAAGACCCTTGGTCACAAATATAACAGCACGGTTCATTTATAATAATTTAATCCCCCTAAGAAGCCGCGAGCTTAAGTTCCCTTCAAAAACCATCGCCTCCTCAAACTTCACAATGTAGACGCCACGCTCGTCCCACCTTCGTCAGATCTCCGGTGCCTAAAGGAAAACATCCGAGTTCCTTGTCACAGAGCCCAGGCCACCCCGAGCCTCAAGCTCACACCTCCGTCCACCTTTATTCTGCCTGCAATTGTGTGCTCATATCCTAATATCGAGTTTCCCGCACAGCCCATGTTTGTCATCTCCGCCCCTCCTCCAGAGGGGAACATCTGGAAGGCTCCTCTCTCCCCGCTCTCTTCTTCCCTTCACTGCCCAAGCCTCAGCTCGGATGCTCCAGAAGCTTGCCGCGATCCTCCCAGGGAGAGGGGGCTGCCCCTTCCAGCCCTCTGGTGTGCTCCTTCACGGGGCCCACGTCCATCCCTGCATGCAGTGTCTTAACGGGACTCGTGCGTCATCTCCCACTTGGAGGGCACGGACCGTGTCTTACTCATCTTTGGATGCCCACTACCTGTCACGGTACCTGCTGCACACGAATGAATGAACAAAGGTGAGAAGAAACTACGAGTAGGATTCAGAGCCAGTGGCGATCAAGTAAAGGCCATCGTTCAGTGGAGACAGGTAGACACGAAAAACAAAATTAGACAATTAAAAATGTTCTTATGCCTCCCTGTCATGCTTCCCTTTTTGCTGTATAGTAGCAGAAATTTTAATGCAAGGTGTAAATGTCCTGACAAAGACATGACCGTCGCAAATGTCGACACAGGTTAGCTAAGCTTAATTTCGTATTTTATGAGGCAAATTGAGAAAAAAAAAAGGTAACAAAAAAACCTGCAATTAGGGAAGGAAACAGGATGCAGTAATAAAAGTCCAGGGGCCGTGGCTTCCAAATGCAAGGGAAATATGAAGGCAAATAATGTGCAGAAAACAGAAGAACGTGCCAGATTCTCATGCTTGGGAGCCTGTTCTGAAATACTGCACGGAATCATTTCTGTTATTTGTTTTCAAATATCAGGCTGCTAAGGAAAACAGTATGGAAAAAGTGTGCTATGCACAATTACCGATCGCCAAAATAAGGACGACTTAGTAATGTTTCATCAACAGGTATCAGCTTGGAAGTGCACAGTGTGGAGTGCTGTGTATCTGTGTCTTGTATCTCAGCGGGTCTTGCCACGAGCAGGGGACAAGCCACTCTCACTGGCAGGTTCTATTTCCTAGACACTTCCTGAGAATTATCTACAGAGCACCTGTAAGTTAAGTTTTCCTAGTGATCTCAAATAAGCGATTTGGTCGCTTATCACATTTGCTGCTTTTGATAAATTGCAAAAGAGATACACGGAAGAATGACTTATGGTTGATTTTAATATAGACCTGTTCTTGAGTCATGAAGCAAACACACTATGATTTAGCATTCCTGAAAAGCACGTAATGTAATCTTCTGAAAGCTGCATATTTAAAAAGGCTCCCAAGAAAATGTTTGCACATGCCACAACAATTATTTATCTTGGCAATCTCTTTTTTTGGGGCGGGGGGGGCGGGGGATGGTCACAGATGTTCAACTTATGACATGAAGGAAAACAGGAAACTGACTGATACTCTTACTGTGTAAGCACAGAAGCTATTAGATAGTGATTTTATAGCATGGCTTGACTCAACTTTATAACCCATAATCTGCCCAGAAAGGAAGTGTTGGTGGGTCTGGGCTTGGAAGGGACTAGCTATTTGGACAAAAACGGTTAGTACTTTCACAGGGAACAGAGCTCAGGGTTCAATGGGAGAGTAAAAACCAATACCGGACAACCAGGCGGCTGGCTTCCCATGCTGCCCTGCGAGGGCACCCAACTCACATTGTACAAACCAAACAGAAACGACGACAACAAAACCCTTCTGGCGGGCACGTATCGTATCTATGAAATTCGTGAATGAGGCAGAGAGAGGATTTTCGTATGTCAATATATTCCATCGTGGGTCCGATCTGCAGTGCACAATGCATAGAAGAAAACCTTAATCACAATTAGGACTGAGATAAGCAAGCACCAATCAGCTAACTTACTTAAAAAAAAAAAAAGGTATTTATGTCATCACCTCCTCCTAGGTGGGACCTAAAACATGGATTCATAAAAATCTAGCGCTAGGAGGGAACTAACCTCCTCTGGGCCGTATGTGCCCGGCAAGTTACGTTCCTGAGGGAAGAGCCCACTGTGGTGTCCCAGGTCCCTCTGATCCACAGCTCAGAGCTCTCCTTTCTGCACTACGCGCTCTCTGCTACTTGGCATTCTATTCAAAAACACTTTGGATTAAACACATCCATCTCAGAATTAAGGAAAAACCTCCCTTTTTCCCATTCAACAATTACTGAACCTCTATTCCTTTGTGTGGCTCTTAAGCAGTCATGTATGTACACGTCTTCATTTAGTGAGGAAACATTTTTAACATGACAAAGATCGGGAATATTAACTAATTACCTAATTAAAAAGGTGTTATCGTTCCAACCTTTTCCTTTTTTACTTTTTCTTCCTTGAATTCCTTTTGGTATTTTAAAAACTTTTATTTATTTATTTATGCAATAAGCTTGAATTCCATTTTTTTCCCATTTTCTTAAGCGTTTATTCGTTTTTGAGATAGAGACATGGCATGAGTCAGTGAGGGGCAGAGAGAGAGAGAGGGAGACACAGAATCCGAAGCAGGCTCCAGGCTCTGAGCTGTCAGCACAGAGCCCGACGTGGGGCTCGAACTCACAGACTGCGAGATCATGACCTGAGCTGAAGTCAGACGCTTAACCGACTGAGCCACCCAGGCACCCCTTTAATTAGATTGTTTTGCATTTACTTCTGAATGATCTCATGCTTTGGTACATTTTCTGAACCCATTTCTATGGAATCACAAACTTGACTGGTAGATCAGTGGTTCTCTAATGGGGGTGGACTCTACCCCCCCCCCCCCCCCACCCATGGGACTTTTGGGAAAGTCTGCAGCATCTTGTAGGCAGAGGCCAGGGATGCCTCCAAACATCCTACAAAGCACAGGATAGTCCCTCACCTTCTCACCCTCCAAAAAAACCCAAAGGTGGAATTATCCGCCAAAATAACAACAGAGTTTGACAGTGCTACGGTTCAAGCATGACAATGGCGCCTTACACTTTCTAGATACTCTTCCTGAGCACGTTACAAATGCATTAGATGCCAGAATAAAAGATTATACAAAATTATTACACCGATAATACCCTTACCTGCCATAAATTCCTGAAATACGATAACCACAGTACAAACTCTATGTGTTTGCTACAACGTGGCAGTTTCTGGAGATGAAAAGTACAGCACCTCATTGGGTGACTGCTGTACGAACCTCATAAGAAGGGAGGGATGGACAGAAAAAAATCAGTTTGTAGCAATGGTCAGTCTTACTGCTGAAGACCAACATCTATGATGGGGAAAGCTATTCTAATTAAAGACCGGGCACCAGGAGAGCCCAGGGCTAGTTCCTAAGTATCGCCTACGTGCCGGGCGATGTTCTAGACGTCCTCTGTCTCGTTTCGCTCTTCAACACCTAGGAGGGACCTTTACCTGCCACATCCGGCCTGTGAGGCTATGGATCAACAGTTCTTCCCAAGCTCACACAGCTCTACAGGATGGAGCTTGGGTTGAAAGCGAGGCCCACGTGACTGCAGTCTAGGCCGGTGTCCCCGCCCCTGCCACCTTGTCAATGAGCCAACTCACGATGCAGCATGGAAAGTGGCACTGCCACCAAGAATCTTGACACCTCGTACTTCAATATTTTGGTACGTGAAACGCCGTTCTCTTCATAAATTCTTTTCCTGAGCTCTGACAGGGGTGTCCCGACTTGTTTTCTAAGTGCGGTAAGAATTCCTGCTGTGACAACCGAAAGCGTGTAATGGGGAGTCTTCACCATTATGATATGCGTTTCTTTCTTTTTTCAATGGAATTCATCGGTTTGTTTTCTCTCTTGGGGCAAATGGTCTAGGAGTTACGAATCACAATCCTCTCTTAGTTTTTGGTCCGTGTGCCAACAGTGCAAAGTCCTGGGAAGCAGCAGGGTGGGAGCAAGGAAAGAGCTCTGAGGGAGACGAAGCTCCCTGGACCCGTTTCACTGCCTTTGGTACCCAATGCAGCACAGGCTACAGGCAGAGAACACGTGTTCGGGCATCGGGCCTCCCGAGAACCAAATGCTCACTTTCCACTGAGTGAGTCAAGTCTAGACTTGACTTCCCAGCCTCCTCTAGCCAGGCATCTCATTTTTGCTTTTACCTTGGGGAAACTCGTCCTTGGACTCTGAGACAGAGTGAAACTGAGGCACCAAGATCATTTCTCCCTAAGTACCTGGCTACTGGATGCGCCTGACGTCACAAGAATTGCTAATGGAATTTCCATCTGCGTTGTAACTAAGGGGTCCTTTATTCCGTGTGTGCTCAGAAGATTAGAACTTTCAGACTTCAGAGCCAATTCACAACGGCAGTAATTTCTCTATGATAAAGGCAGCCACACAGGTATCACATAAATATACAACATACTCAGTTCCCCATTACTTCTGGGCACGAACTTGACTTTATGGACTGTGACGTCTCACAGAACTAGTACTCACGATCCACTTGGCTCAAAATGGGTTGAGATAAGAAATAAGTCTGCACGGTGCGGGTTTCGCTAACTTAATCCTCGAAAGAATTTCTTCTCAACAGAGGGAAGAATGAAACTGTAGCTACCATGCACTTAGCACTTTATTTTCTCACGACAAATCAGAAATAAAAATAAAACCTTGGTACAGGAGGAACTAGACTTCACTCTGAAGCACTGTGAACTACAATTCCCCAACAGGGACAAAGGAATAGAAACTAGACTCTCCAAGCTGCCTCTTTCTGCCCTTGGTAAACACATCCATCCAGCTACAGCTATCTGCAGATAAACTCGGGGAAGACTCCATTCAAAGTCACAGAAGCACAAGAATTCTGAACTTGAGCTCGACGTAGGCTAGCCTTTGAGCATTTTGATTCTTTTTCCCCAGTGACTAGAAGGAGACTAAGGAAACCAGGATGGATCATTAATGATAAGAGAAGTTCAGCATTATTACTACTGCTGGAAAAAAAAATTAAACTTGATGTCAAATATATTAATTTTGAGGATCTAGCTCATCTTAGGTCTCTGAAATTTTACCAAAACAACCAAATCTTTTCTGTTCCTTTGGATTTGTCTATTTAATCTATGCTCCTCCTTGGTTTTATTAAATGTCTTAAGGTCAAATTTCCCTAAGAGTATGTAGAACCAACCGGGCACACATTAGGGAATTTTCGTAGTAGTATAGAAAGCATGAGAAAGTTACTGAGGATGTATCTGGGGAAAGGGAAGAAAAATAATAAGCAAAATATAAAAAGGACACAGATCCACTTGAACCATATGTTTTCAGTAACGACAGAAAACTCTGAAAGTACCAGTAATGCTGTTTAGATGCACTTTAGTGTCAGGGACCCAGAATTTCCTTCCTCTGGAGTTAATTAGTAATAGACACTGGCTCACATTGTTTGAAAATATCATTAATCATCCTGTTTTGTAAAATAATTCTGACCCAAGTGAAACTTCATTTTGGAAAAAAAATGTTAAAGACGCAAATTAAATTATACATGTTATTTTTACCTCCCTTATAAAACTCCCAAACTGAATTAAATTCACGAATCTATTATCCAAATAGCTCCCGTCTTCTTGCAGCGATCATGAGCATTTCTACAATGTCACTGCCATGACCAGGGTTTTAACCCTTCCGTCTTTAGCAAAACAGTGGTGTCCCAGAGTTCTGGCTAGAGGCCTGGAATTTTGGATGACTGCATGGAGGCAGAACTGTTCTCTTGCAGCTCCCGAGAACTGGACGCAAGGAAAATAACTCGAAGGAGAAACAAGCTTGCAAAGGCTTTAACTTACCCTAAAATAATCAAAAGATGAAATAGAACATTTTTTTTGCTGAGCATTTTATGAAAACAAACCCAAAGAGTCAAAAAGTAAAGATGTCAAAAGGTAAATATATTTTATCTGAAAGGTTCCTGGCTTGGGGGGGGGGGAACCATTAAAAAAAACCTACAATAGCTTTTTCTGCAAGGAAAAGAAACCCAGCCAGTGAAACTCAGATTACGGAGTTTGAACAAATTGAATATGCCAACATTCCTAGTATGACGCTTCTAACAGAAGAAACTAAGACAGACAGAAGGAAAGCATTTTAAACTTGGAAGCTGGAAGATACTACAATGCACGTAACAAGCAGGAAGAGCAAGGATTATGCAAAGTGAAGGCAGAGACCCATCAGTGTCTCAGAAAAGCGGCGTCCTGGGTTGCAACCGGAATTTGAAAAAGAAAAAGAAAAAGAAGCAATAGAAGGACTATTAGGATACATCCCACGCAATGAGAGTAAGGAGTGTTGTTCCAGAAGACGTGATTCTTCTGGTTTTGTGTACCTGCACACCTGTGTACACGTGCATTTGTGATAAAAAAAAAAGGTACTTCAGGCCTCGGGTTTGACTCAAAACTGCCAAGAGTCACTGGCCCAGACTCTATGCAGATTTCTCATCTAGGAAGGGAAGAGGTAGAAATGCAGGTTTTACTGGTTTCTCACAAGAGCCACGATTTGGGCCTGGCTCTCTTCTGCTCAGGGCTGTACAAACAGGACAGCGAGCTCACAAGGAACGATGACCCCAATCTCACTTTTATCAGTCATTACATTTGTGTTTAGGGGCAGAGGTGCAACGCTCCTCTCACTGATCCTGCGGCTGTATTTCTCGGTGTGGACGCAGGAATGGTCTGCACTAGCCTGTCTTCTACGTTTTCTTCACTATGCGTGACCCGGACAGGAGAGTAAGGTCCCCTGCCTGTCCGATGGGATTGGATCCTGAAAGGACTGGATTTTTTTTTTTAAGTTTATTTATTTTGGGAGAGAGAGAGAGAGAGAGAGAGCGAGCGAGCAGGGGAGGGGCAGAGAGAGAGAATCCCAAGCAGGCTCCACACTGTTAGCACAGAGCCCGATGCGGGGCTCGAACTCACAAACCGTGAGATCATGACCCGATCTGAAATCAGGAGTCAGACACTCAGCTGATTTAGCCACCCAGGTGTCCCCAAAGGATTGGATTTTAAAATAAGAGGGGCACCTGGGTGGCTCAGGCAGTTAAGCATCCAACTCTTGATTTCAGCTCAGATCGTGATCTCGTGGTTTGTGGGTTTGAGCCCCACATCGGGCTCTGCTCTGATGGTGCTGAGCCTGCTTGGGATTCTCTTTTCCTCTCTCTGCCCCTCCCCAGTTTGTGTTCTCTCTCTTTCTCAAAATAAACAGATAAACTTAAAAAAAAATTGAGAACACACTGAAAAGACCAATAATTCATATTTACATTTGTAAAAAACTCAAAGTAAAGAAAATAACCTTGAAAAGGAGGGATGAGCATATTTTTTCTTTGGCTTATTTTCTTTTTTCTTTTTTTTTTAAAAAAAATTTTTTTTTCAACGTTTATTTATTTTTGGGACAGAGAGAGACAGAGCATGAACGGGGGAGGGGCAGAGAGAGAGGGAGACACAGAATCGGAAACAGGCTCCAGGCTCTGAGCCATCAGCCCAGAGCCCGACTCGGGGCTCGAACTCACGGACCGCGAGATCGTGACCTGGCTGAAGTCGGACGCTCAACCGACTGCGCCACCCAGGCGCCCGCTTTGGCTTATTTTCAACATGACCTTTTTCTGCTTAAAAAACGAATATAGGGGCACCTGAGTGGCTCAGTCAGTTAAGCATCTGACTTTTGATTTGCGCTTAGGTCATGGTCTCACGGTCGTGAGTTCGAGCCCTGCATCGGGCTCTGCACTTAGAGCAAGGTGCCTGCTTGGGATCCTCTCGGTCTCCCGCTCTCTGCCCCTCCCCCACTCACACTCTCAAAAAAAACATGTTAAAAATTTTTTTAAATGACTACATTATCATTAGTTTGGAAATGGAAATTTGGTGTGGAAATTTCTGGAAAACTTGATGCGAAAAACAAATCAGCAGCAACAAATCAGGCAATTTTAACCATATTCACTGTAATCTCTGTTCCTGGCTATCGCTCTGCTATCGAGAGGAAAGACACCCTTGAGAAGTCCAGGGAAAAAGTAACAAATAATCAGGAGTAAGTCTAATGTTCCCACCACCTGCCTCTACCCCATCCCTAAGCCCAGCAGGAGCTGAAGTGACAGCTTGGTATGTGTGTCATTTCGTATAAATGAGCCACAAACCCTCAACTGGTCACCTCTCTCTCCTCTGCCTCTCTTGTATGTTCGCAGCCCGGCCTTTTATCTAAAAGTGCGTCCCATTTAGGAAAAACTGCTGATTAAGATATGATTGCTCGCGGGCACCTGGGTGGCTCAGGGCGTAATCTCGTGGTTTGTGAGTTCGAGCCCCTACATCGGGCTCGCTGTTGTCAGCCTGTCAGCACAGACCCTGCTTTGGATCCTCTGTCCCCCCCCCCCCCCCGACCCTCCTCCGCTCACACTCTCTCTCAAAAAGAAAAAAAAAACATTAAAAAAAACCCAATAAGATTATTTGCTTTATACAGGGGAATGCTAAGTGTATATACACATTCATTATCATGTTTATTATGCTGGCGAAACAGAAACATTAAAACGAGGCTTCGTTACTTGCACAGATTATGTTGCTTGCACATTTGTGAGATGGGCCTGAAGGGCAGACGGGGGCTGCTCCCGCAAGGACAGGGATATCCATTTATACGCCTCTATCTCTACCATAATGGGTGTCACCCTCTCTAGACACTTTGGTGTCCTGATCGTCTCGGTGAACCTCATCCGGAGCATTTCCCGAAGACGTTTCACATCTTCCAAACAATATTTCACTTCATAGTATTCCATTAAAAGAGCGAGTCACGATTTATAAAGCCACTCTTCCTTTTGGTCCTGTTTTAAGTTCTTCTTCAAAAAGGATCTGTGATGAACTTAAGAATGAAGGTGACCAGTCAGTTTGGCCGACTGAGAAGATGATCCCGGGCAGGTTTTTGGAGGGAAGTCAAAAGCCTGCTCTCCTCAACCTTGCCTGGCTACCCGGCAGGTGCTGTCACAAAGGAAATGGAGATGGTGACGTGCATGACTCGGCATTAACTCAACCGTGTGCCTGACAAGCCTCTTGAGCTATGTCACGCTGCCAGGGGGTCATCAACTTGCCTTTGTATTCGAAGGAGACCATGTAGAGTCAGAAAATGTCTTAGTTTCGCTTGTAGCTAAGTATGGCTACGGGACCAAGGTGATTAACTACCGGAAGTGGTGGGTGTAACTTCCAGGAAGGCTCCTCAAAAGGGGGTGGGCCTTTCTTCCCTCTTTCTGCTGGCTGGGATACAGATGTGATGGCTGGGGCTTGGGCAACCACAGTGGACTATTAGGCAGCACAGAGTCCCTGACGATGGAGGAGCTGTCATTCCAGCCCAGGTTGCCTACCCCGGATTTCTTTTATGTGACAGAGAAATAAACTTGTATTTCCTTTGGGTCCCTTCCTTTCACTGTTGCTGTTATCTGTGGGTGAACCTAATCTTAACTGATGTGTTTGTGAAAACAGAGCCTATTCAGAAATATTAAAGCATTTTTCATTTCAGTTTGCGCTTGATTTCATTCAACAGTACGCAGTGTTTTCTTTCTGTGTACAACAGTAACTCTGGGACTGAACTCAAGGTTCCATATCTAACTTAGAAAAGATGTGAGACTTGCTTAACATTTTGCTGATGAAAGAGCTGAAATTTTAGAGGTTGAGATGTGCCCATAAATGCCCCAAAGCTATGTGATGCAAAGCAATTGGAAGAGGTCTGATCACAAGTTCCAGGCACAGAATTAAGGCCGAAAAGCAGGAAACAGCAGTACGTCAGTGTGCAACAGCACAGGATACACGTGTAGGACTCCAAGGGTTTTCCGCTCATCGGACTTCAAGAACGGTTCTCGCTCTCAATTCTACCTCCTTTGTGTGTGTTACGTGCTAAACAAGGAAATGTTTTTTGGAGGCAAAAAAAAAAAACCTGTTTTTATAGTTGTTTTGAAAATTTTTAGGAGTTACATCATTAAATTATTGCCTGACCCTTAAAAAGTAATAACAGTCCACAGTCAACCAAAGCATTCGTGCAATTTTATAAAACAAACCAACAAACCAAAAACAACAAAAAGGACTAAACAAGATGGGGGGAGGGGGGAATCAAGAGAAGGTGCTCGGATTGCTGGTGTTTGACATTCAGAATGTTCTTGTGCCTCGACGCTTGAAAACATGGAACAATTTTTTTTTTTAATTTTTTTTTCAACGTTTATTTATTTTTGGGACAGAGAGAGACAGAGCATGAACGGGGGAGGGGCGGAGAGAGAGGGAGACACAGAATCGGAAACAGGCTCCAGGCTCCGAGCCGTCAGCCCAGAGCCCGACGCGGGGCTCGAACTCACGGACCGCGAGATCGTGACCTGGCTGAAGTCGGACGCTCAACTGACTGCGCCACCCAGGCGCCCCATGGAACAATTTTTTAAGAACCTCATTCACTGGAGCCTAACTGAACAGAGAAAGGCTCAGTGGGTGCACCTGGCCCGACACCGTCAGCTCTCGTCCCTCCGTCCATCACTTCTGCTGGACAGCAAGGCAAAGCCCTGACCCTCTAAACATGACTATTAACAGCTAGATTTAGCTCTAAGCAAAGCTAAATACTTGACCACATTCTAACGATGACTGCCAATCTGAGGCTCTGGTCGCAGCCTGTCTCCTAAATTACAGACCCGCATTTCCTCCGTGTCCCCGGCCCCCCAGCTCCCCCCTCCCCGGCACGCAACACGTAAGTAACAGACATTAACATTTTACCACAATTGCCTATTTTCCTCTTACAAAAGCGGTAAACAGCACAGAGAGAGCTGAGGTCGCCCATGCCCGGTCCCCAGTTGGGCTCCCTGCTCCCCGCCGCCAGAAAGGGCAATTCTTACCAACTTGGTGCTTCTCCAGGTCGTGTGTTCGTACTTGTACGTACGTACAAAGGCATAAACAACACATAGTGCCGGTTTTGTGTTTTAAGAATGTGTTACAGGGGCGCCTGGGTGGCGCAGTCGGTTAAGTGTCCGACTTCAGCTCAGGTCACGATCTCACGGTCCGTGAGTTCGAGCCCCGCATCAGGCTCTGGGCTGATGGCTCAGAGCCTGGAGCCTGCTTCCGATTCTGTGTCTCCTTCTCTCTCTGCCCCTCCCTCCTTCATGCTCTGTCTCTCTCTGTCTCAAAAATAAAATAAAAACGTTAAAAAAAAATTTAAAAAAAAAAAAAAAAAAAAAAGAATGTGTTACATTGAATTTACAATCCCACAACCTGCTTTTTCATTCAACGTTGTATTTCTGAGACCTTGTGTTGTGCAAATAGCCAGAGGTAAGTCTTCTGGGTTTTGCAGCACCCACATCTTTACCCGCTGACAGAGTCCCTTCCTAGGCAGGGAGTCCCCCTGGACAGGACTGTGGCCCTTCCCCCTCCCTCACTATGCCACTTCAGGAAGGCGGAATGGCTTACGAGAGGGGCAGGGGGGAGGGGGTAAGAGAAACACTACCTTCGTGGGGAGTCCCAGCAGCAATAACTGCGCATCATTCCGGAAGCCTTCATAGATTAGAAACTGTACTAACGCTTCTCCATCACTTAAGAGGATGTTGAAAATATACCTGCAATCTGTCTTGTCTGCCATGTCTCTGGGCTACCGGACCACTGGTGGTTCCTTAAGCACATACCAGCCTGTCTGCTCTCTCTGTCCTGCTTTATTTTACATCCTAACCATTCTTCACGGCTTGTCTCAAATGCCATCTTCTCAGGCTTCTTCCTGGAACTACTATTTAGAAATTGTCAATTTACCTCCGCTATTAATTGAAAACATAATACTTCAGATTGGCTCTTAATCCCCTCCAAAATGACTTCATCTAACCATGAGATTCACCCCTCTGCGTCTCACACTCCAGCTACACCGTCCCCAGAATCCACCAACACTTCCCCACCTATGTCCATTTGCTGTTCTGTACGTTCTGCCTAGGACTCCTTTCTCCCTAACTCTGCATGTCAAATTCCCTCAGATGTTTCAAGTCAACTTTTCCTGTCTTAAAAATTACACAAGTCACATACCCTAATTATAAAAGTTTCAAGAATACCAGAAAAATAAAGTATAAAGTAAAAATCACAAAGACCCCATTTCCCATAGAGAAATAAAAGCAATCATTTGACATACATTTTTAAAAAGGAATCCTGCACCCCACCTGGGGCTTGAACTCATGAACCCAAGATCAAGAGTCATATGCTCTGCTGACTGAGCCAGCCATGTACCCCTGATTTATACCTTCTGCACCTTTTCATTTCAGTTCATATACAGTACAAACATTTATTTCAAAATTTTCAAAAATGAGAATTAAAAATTTGCTTTGTAACTCCATTTTTTTTGCTGTATATATCGTGAACATCTTTTCATGTTTCATATAAATCGATTCTTCCTAATAGCCTTGATGTTATATCAATAATACTAAACTAGTTTTGCTTTTTTTCTTGAAGTTTTAATTTTCACATTAAACTTTTCGTCTATGTTCATTCCGAACATATTGTGTTAAGGGACTATGAGGTTTGTGCTTTAAACTTAACAGTTGGGGTGCCTGGGTGGCTCAGGCGGTTGAGCGCCTGACACTTTTTTTTTTTTTTTTTCAACGTTTATTTATTTTTGGGACAGAGAGAGACAGAGCATGAACGGGGGAGGGGCAGAGAGAGAGGGAGACACAGAATCAGAAACAGGCTCCGGGCTCCGAGCCATCAGCCCAGAGCCTGACGCGGGGCTCGAACTCACGGACCGCGAGATCGTGACCTGGCTGAAGTCGGACGCTTAACCGACTGTGCCACCCAGGCACCCCTAGCGCCTGACTCTTGATTTTGGCTCAAATCATGATCCAGGGTCGTGGGATTGAGCCCTGCATCCATGCTGAGCGTGGCGCCTGCTTAAAGTTCTCTCTCTCTTTCTCCCTCTGCCCCCTCTCCTGCGTGTGCGCTCTCTCCCTCTCGGACAAATAAATAAATAGAATTAATAGCCAAATGTCCAAACATCATTTAACCAATGATCCACCCACTAGTCAATTTGAAGGTCATGTTTGTCAAATTATTAATTTCTACATATAATGGAATAAGTCTATGTAGGGACACGTCAAGAGGGTTTTTCGGTATCGACTCTTTGCCAATCCCTCTTTATTACTGTGGCAGAATTACCTTGTTTTGATAGCAAGAGTTAGGTTAAGTCATCCATCACTATTCTTTTAAATTTTTTGTCTATCCGCATGCACTTATTTTTACAGAGTCTAGACCATGTTATTAATTTAGCCATGAAGTTCACTGTCCTGTATAGCTTCACCTGGTAATGATATACTACAGCACAGTATAATATTGGATTGCTTAGGGTGGCATGGCATGGTACACCACCCTAATTTTATATGTTGGTTCGACACAGGAGAATTTTTATTGTTTAACACGGCTTACTGCCATCCAAGAACACGGGGAGACCTCCCATCGACACAGGCCTTGCGCTGTGTCTTTCAATAAAACTTCGTAATTCTTTTTTCTCCATGCTCATTTCTTGTTACATTTATTCCCAAGTACTTTATTGTTTGGGGACACACAGAAGTAGGATATTCCCATTACAGTGTCTAACTTTTTATTGCTGATCTGAAGGGAAATTATGGACTTGTACATATTTATATTGTATCAAACTATTCAACCAAAACTCTAAAAGAAATATTTTAAATTTCCTAGTGATATAATCATACTGCCTATAAATCAAATATTAGTCTCCTCTTTTTCAATTTTTTAATTTTGTTACTGTTCTTGTTTCATTACACTGGCTAGGACTTCCAGAATAAAGACAAATCACAGTAGTGATCAGCATTCTTGTCTTGTTTCTTTAGGACTTTAATGTTTAATATGACGCTGATTGTTAGTTTCTGTTTTATAATTCTATTTAAATTCCTCTTTTGCATGAAGTCTTATTCCACTGAGATGCCTTTTTCATCCTCAAAGTTACTTCTTTACTCTGCCTTATTTTGAACATGATACTCAAGCACTTTGTAAGCAACCATAACTCTCTTATTTTTTTTTATTTTTATTTAAAAAAAATTTTTTTTTTCAACGTTTATTTATTTTTGGGACAGAGAGAGACAGAGCATGAACGGGGGAGGGGCAGAGAGAGAAGGAGACACAGAATCGGAAACAGGCTCCAGGCTCTGAGCCATCAGCCCAGAGCCTGACGCGGGGCTCGAACTCACGGACCGCGAGATCGTGACCTGGCTGAAGTGGGACGCTTAACCGACTGCGCCACCCAGGCGCCCCTCAACCATAACTCTCTTAAACCTTGGGTAGTTTTTCAATTGGCATTTCTTATATCAAAGTATTAATGCATCAAACAATATTTATGGTTGAAGCTGGTAAGAGAGGAGGGTTTTAGAAAGCAGTAATAATCAATGTTTCTTTCCCTGCTCCCCAAAAGATGTGAAAATTAGGTCCACAAAAGACTCGAACGTTCCTTACCCAATTACCAGTTTCTTACTATTCCTACTAGAAAATCTATTGTTTTCTTTGAATAAGAACAGTATAATCTTGTAATTATACCAAACACTGCTCCAAGTTTAAGACAACCTCATGGAAGTACAATTTTCTAAACTATAATTTATATATTAGGTAAGGGTAATTTTACTCTCAGCCAAAATAGGATAAAATAATAGTCCTACAATGGAAATTTACAAGTTATTGCACACTGGATCTTAATAAACTCCTTAAAATAGTCTATGCATTTTGTGAACTTCAGACCTCCAACTTTAATCTCTGGATCACATTTTAAAATCATTTTATGTTAATTTACATGCCACTAATCTCTGCAAAACATGTTTTGACAAGAGCCGATTTTAACTCCACATTTCATGATGGTAAGCCGGATTACATGACAAGCACGTTATTTAGAATATACATAAATCTTAACTAGGGATGGGCTAGATAGCTCATTGAAAATAAATTTGCATTTTGTAAATGTAAACAGTCAAGGTCAGGTTAGACATTCCGAAAGTTCAAAACTTCTTTCAAAACTTTCCCCAGGGGTGCCTGGGTGGCTCAGTTGGTTAAGCGTCCAACTCTTTTTTTTTTTTTTATTTTTTTTTAAATTTTTTTTTTTTTTCAACGTTTATTTATTTTTGGGACAGAGAGAGACAGAGCATGAACAGGGGAGGGGCAGAGAGAGAGGGAGACACAGAATCGGAAACAGCTTCCAGGCTCCGAGCCATCAGCCCAGAGCCCGACGCGGGGCTCGAACTCACGGACCGCGAGATCATGACCTGGCTGAAGTCGGACGCTTAACCGACTGCGCCACCCAGGCGCCCCAAGCGTCCAACTCTTGATTTCGGCTCAGGTCATGATCTCACGGGTTCATGAGTTTGAGCCCCGCATCGGGCTCTGCGCTGTCAGAGCCTTGGTATTCTGTCTCCCTCTCTCTGTCCCTCCCCCGCTTGCTCTCTCTACCTCTATCAAAATAAATAAAAAAAAAAACTTAAAAAAATATTTCTTCTAATCAATACATATTGAAATTCATATTGTGTAATATAAAATACTTTTATATCAAAATTAACATAGTATTGTTTTTTGAAATTATACGTATAAGTTTGTAGTACATATAAGTCAGTCAAATTTGTTATAAAAAGAGGGAAGGGCGTGTTAAGTTTAAGAATGCATTAGGACACAACACCTGCTCAGTCACAGAGCTGATAAGGACAGAGCTGGAGTTTGAACCAGGGCTGTCCCTAGAATCCATGTCTGTAATTCTTATACTCTGAGATGAAAAAGTCATGGACTGTTCCCTTCCCTGCCTCTAGGGAGTTCTCTGAATTGGGAAATTTACGTGCTATTTATGGAGAAACTGAGGATACAGCCTGCTGCGAACAGAAGGGACACTCCAGCAAAGACACACACAGGAGAGGGCCACCGGGAGGAGAGTCAGGAGAGGCTGATGTTCAGAAAGAGCTTTAAGGAAGAGAGGAGTGCTGTGCGATGTGGCTAACAGCCGAGCAGGATGAAGGGTAAGAACTGACCATCAGAGCATGAGTGAGAACAGACCCCCAAATAAAACAGTGAAAGAAGGAGAGTTCTGCACAAAGACAGCCACGGTGAGTGGCAGTGCAGCGATGGCAGGGAGGGGTGGGGACGTGCACAGCAGAAAAAGAAACAGTTTGGAGAATGGATCTTTCCAGAAGCGTGGTGGACCTCTGGACTCTGCAAGGTCTCAAGAGCTAAAAACTAAGAGTAACTCGTCTTCGTAGGATTACAACCCGTCTTAACAAAATGTTTTTAATGTTTATTTTTGAGGGGGGAGGCATGTGCGAGGCAGAGGAGGGGCAGAGAGAGGGAGACAGAAGATTCGAAGCGGGCTCTGCACTGATAGCACAGAGCCCGACGCGGGGCTCGAACCCACGAACCGCGAGATCATGACCTGAGCCGAAGTCGGATGCTTAACCGACTGAGCCACCCAGGCGCCCTGGATTACAACCATCCTTTAAAAGGAGATGCCCACGTAGAAGCAGGGAAATATTAAAGCAAAAAGTGAATTATCTTTGCACGGACATACTGGACATAATTCGAATTTTCTTCCTCACTCATGAAAAGTTTCTGATTCTTCTATAAGGATTAGAGTATTACTTTAACAAACAAAAGTTACATATATGTGGGAGGTCCTCAACACATTTAAATTTTCCCTAGGTGAAACTCTTGCACAAGTGCACCGGGAAATGAGTGCAAGGGTATTGGACCTATGCAGACTCTTCAAGTTGGCTAAAAGCAGCATCTACTAAATGGTTTAGCTACTCTATTTTTTCAAATCGCAAAATGATTTGCATCCTGCCTCTCTCCCCTTGGCAGTGATGGTCTTTCCCAAATAAGAAGCCGAAAGCCTCATGTTTTGATTAGCATCCCTTTTGGCACCAAGAGTAGATATGAGATGATAAATATGCCAGTTGAATTTCAGACCATATGTTTTTAATTTTAATGTTTAATGCCACTGCAAAGTCGCTCCGCATTGTTTCTCAACAATGTGAGTTTAAGTATCTTCGGCTCTTTTGCGATCCAGAGTCGCACAAGGCTGAGGCAAGACAGGGAGATGTGCTGGGATGCTATCGTGCACTGTGGATCTGCTGGGCGCCCGGCTTTCTTCCTGGTAACCACAAAAAACTTCAAACAAGGCCTTCTAGAAGGAATTCCCTAAGAAGGAGGGTATCTGAAGCAATCCAGTCCCCTTAGATCTCTCAGATGCCCTCCGGATGGTCCTGACGCCTCTGTATGAGAGGGGACAAGCAATAGTGTTTCCCATTGGCAGAACTCAAATCCCTCTGTGGGTTTCATATGAGGTTGTTTTTTTTTTTTTTTAAATGTTTATTTATTTTTGAGAGAGAAAGAGAAAGAGAGAGAGCACGCAAGCGGGGGAGAGGCAGAGACAGCATCCAAAGCAGGTTCCAGGCTCGGAGCCGTCCGCAGCCAAAGTTGGCTGCTTAACCGACTGAGCCACCCCAGCGGCTATTTTTCACTTGAAAACGAATTAGTATTTGTGAAGAATTATCTTAAAAGTAAAGATCCGTAGCACCCCAAGGTGGTAATAATAGCCATCATCCACTGTTGAGTGTGCATCTGAGTCTGTACTTTTTCCAGCATTACCGCACCTCATCCACAGAGCAAGCCTCGCGGTAGGTATTGTAGAAACTGTGATTTAGGGAGGTTAGGTGAACTACCCAAAGACATGTCCAGCACATGGCGGAGGACATTCAAACGTAGGCAGCTGATGAGTGTTTTGGTTTGCTTTGGATATTCGTTGAAAAGATAATATGCGCCCCTAAGTTTACTGTAGCCTTGTTTTCAATAGCCAAGATAACGGAAGCAACTCTAGCGTCCATCGATGGATGAATGGGTACGGAGACGTGGGGTGCACACACACACACACACACACACACACACACACACAGGAATACTACTCAGCCATAAAAAGGAATAAATCTTGCCATTTGCCATGCCAAGGATGGAGCTAGAGAGTATAATGCTAAGTGAAATAAGTCAGAGAAAGACAAATACCGTATGATTCCACTCATACGTGGAATTTAAGAAACAAAACCAACAACAACAACAACAAAACCCAGACTATTAAATACAGAGAGCTGGTGGTGGCCACAGGGGAGGTGGGGGGGGATGGGTGAAACAGGGGAAGGGGATTAAGAGCACACTTCTCACGAGGAGCACTGAACGACGTATCGAACCATTGAAGCATTATATCGTACCCCCGAAACTAATATAACGCTGCATGTCAATTACACTTGAAAATAAAAACAAATATACAAACAAACCCAGGCAGCTGGAGCCTACAATTGAGTACGTTTGGCTGCTCTGAGGAAAATCATCTCCATTATCTTGATTTTTCAGTGTATATAGCAGAAAACGACCTATAAATGGTTAGCGCCCAAAATAGGAACCCAAAAATGTTAGGGCAACTGAATAGTACTCAAACTGAATTCCACCAACGCTCTGAAAGATCAGGTTGTAAAATTTGGTGAGTGTTAATCAACAAATCCTAAGTTTAAAAAAAAATTATGAAAGAGTTGACACACACAGAAGAATATACGTAAGTTGGCAGCAATAATGAAAAAGTCTGAACATCCAGGACAGTGGGCACTTCGTGGGAAGGCAGAGAAATGGGGCCATGACTTTTCATACTTTACTATCCCAAATGCACCACGGAGAAAAACAAATAGAAACCAGGCTTCTCATGAAAAACTCCTCAATTACTTTAGTGTAAGAAAGGGATGAATGTTTTGCAATTATTTCATACTCATTTGTTTTGGATTTTTCTTCTGCAACGCAATTCTAGAAAATTGGTGATCACCACGTACTCCTTTTTCTGCTGAGCGAGAGCATTAAAGATCTAAAATTTCTGTTATCTTCACGAGCAAAGGTTCTTTCTTCCTTATCTCAAAAATTTGGGGATTTGATTTACATTTAAAGAACATATCAGCAATACAAATAGTAATCAAATAGAGAATCTGAAAGCATTGCAAGTGAAGATAGTTTTGTTCAAAGTATCTCGTGAGACAGAAAAGTAAATAGACCGGAAAATTAAACCCTTTCTTTTCAAAGGTCCGCGAGACCTTTTTTTTTTTTTTTTTAAATTTTTTTAATGTTTATTTACTTTTGGGACAGAGAGAGACAGAGCATGAACGGGGGAGGGGCAGAGAGAGAGGGAGACACAGAATCGGAAGCAGGCTCCAGGCTCTGAGCCATCAGCCCAGAGCCCGACGCGGGGCTCGAACTCAGGGACCGCGAGATCGTGACCTGAGCTGAAGTCGGACGCTTAACCGACTGCGCCACCCAGGCGCCCCAAGACCTTTTATGATAAATGTTCAGAACTGGACAACACAGGGTCAGCACAGGTCCCGTCTCCAAAAACCAGGTCCCGCTGCCAAGGGAAGTTCAGCATCAGCAGGTCAACGGTCAGGGACAGACAACATGTGGATCCCCTTCTTGCAGAAAGTGCTGGTCTCCAAGGCGGATGAGCAGTGCCCGAGAAACCATCTGTTAGGCTGCTCTTCTCTGAGGAGGCAGAGGGGGAGGGAACCCTCACGGTGCCAGAATAAGTGCATTAAAAAGCAGCGCCAGGGGCGCCTGGGGGGCTCAGTCGGTTAAGCGTCCGACTTCGGCTCAGGTCATGATCTCGCGATTCACGCGTTCGAGCCCCGCGTCAGGCTCTGGGCTGACAGCTCAGAGCCTGGGGCTTGCTTCGGATTCTGTGACTCCTCTCTCTGCCTCTCCCCTGCTCACACTCTGGGTCTCTCTCTCTCTCAAAAATAAATGTTAAAAAAAAAAAAAAAAGCAGCTCTAGATACAAGTCCCAGCACCTGCACTGGCCTCGGTCACCTCAGGGCATGGGATGAAGGGAGCTGAACTTCTAACTGATTTAAATCTATTGAGCTGACAGCCACCTCTGAAAGAATCACCAAGGAAGAAAAACTTTCACAAATGGTGAACTCAAGAAACGGGACAGCATGAACATAAACTGCGAGACAATTAGAGACCTAAATGTCAGTGGCAACATTTCATAAGCCAATAGAGATTTATAGAGTATCTTTATGATTCCAAAAGCAGGCATCGTGAAGAGAAAGGACGGAAAAAGAAAAGGTACAATGAACACATTTAAAAGATAAGCCACACGTGGGAGAAGATATTTGTAACGCATAATGGCCAAGTGTTCATGTTCAGAAAATATGACCCCTAACATCTTACTCCTAGGAACAGACCCTCCACGACTTTTACGCTTATTTTCAGAGACCTAAATGATAATGTTCCCGGTAGCATTATTTGTAACAGGGTACCAAAAGGAATCTCAGTGCCCCTGAAGGAAGAACGCACAAATTTATGTGCTATATTCATGCCACGGAAGACTGCCCTGTGGGGCGGATGAGGCTTACGTGATCACAGTTACTTGGATAAATGCGGAAATGTAAGGTTGAACAAAAATAGCACGCCTCCTGCTTTTGAGTGGCCTACGACTTTTTCATTCTCTTTACTTTTTTAAAAAACATTTTTTGAATGTTTGGGGAAATAAAAAGGAGGAAAAATACTTCACCGCATGTGAAAATTACATGAAATTCACATGTCAGAGCCCATGAATAAATCAATCTATTGGAAACCAGCTTCCTTTATTCGTGTAGGCTGCTTTTGCAGTTGAATATTTGCTGAGAGGCTATGACTCACAACGCCTAAATTATCGGTCTTGCCCTTCACAGCAAAAGTTTGCTGAACGCTATTGCAGCACAATGCACATAGTAAGATTTATTAATGTATAAAATGCTACAATCACATGCTGTATATCCGTGGTTCTCAAATTTATGTGCTGAGGTATCCTGAGGCACCGCACTGAACTCAGAGGACCCGTGGGTTATTTTCAATTTTGGAAGGAAACTCGGTAACACTCGACATCTGTTGAACCCTACAAGTTCTACCACTCTGAGGTACTTCGTGGTCTCAATTTTAACGCTCCATGGTCCTTTCAATGACATCATATATTTGTGGAGCCAAATTTTTGGCAGTTGCTGCAGTAAGAGCAGGAATGGTGTGAAAACCAATGCGGAACAGGAAATGAGCTCTGAAGTGTGGCCCAGTCTCAAGGAATGAGAAGTTCAGTGCTCAACAAGGACCCACATCTTATTAATAAGCTACAGTGGCTATTTTATTTTATTTGTTAAAAATGTGTATTTATTGGGGCGCCTGGGTGGCTCAGTCGGTTAAGCGTCCGACTTCGGCTCAGGTCACGATCTCACGATTTGTGAGTTCGAGCTCCGCGTTGGGCTCTGTGCTGACAGCTCGGAGCCTGGAGCCTGCTTCGGATTCTCTGTCTCCCTCTCTCTCTGCCCCTCCCCCACTCATGCTCTGTCTCTGTCTCAGAAATAAATAAACATTAAAAAAAATTAAAAAAAAGCAAAAAAACACTAAAGAACTCACAGCAATATGTTGTGGTTCTGACACAGCTGAGTGAGTGATGGGAACACAGGCATTTATTATACTAATGAGCATATACTCCTGGATACTGTATACTCAGAATATTTCATTTTTTCCCCCCACTTATTTTTTTGAGGGCAGAGGAATGGCTGGTGAAAGAAGGGAGGGCGTCTTTACCCAAAAGCATGGGAAGAGGAAGGTGGGCTGGAATAAAGAGCGGCAATGAGAGCGAGGGCGAAAGAAATTAGGTCTCAAGGTACATCAGAGAAATCCGAACTTCCGCGACCACGAAAATCGCCTTCTCTTACTGGGCTTCCTGAACACAGCGGTTAAAGAACAGCATTGGTGATTAGGAGTTTCCCGAAGGTTAGCACGTGACCAATACCTCTGCACTTCCTGTCCTTGATTTAATTACGGATACAATCACTAGAGGAAAAAAAAAAAAAGGTGGGAGGTATCCTAACAAAAGTAGAGCCTAGGCTGAGATCTGTGTTTCTAAATAATGTAAACAGAGTGAGGTCTGGGACAATTCCAGCTTAGAAAGCTGGAAGGCTACTTGACATCAGATTTTTTTAAAGGGTGGGTGAAATTCTCAGAATGTTTAGTTTGGTCTGGTTCTCTTCTCTCCAAAATGAAAGGATATTTAAAATTTGATGGCAATGAAAACGGAAACAGACAATACGCTGGTGACTGGGGGGCAACTGCCAGCGGAGGTTCCCAAAGCCCAGGGAGTAAGATCTAAACGGTTTGCAAAAGGGGCACTGGACAAGGAAGAGGACCGTTAAGAAGATGCAACTCAGTAAAGAGAGATGAGAAAACCACTACAGACAGAGTCAAGTGATGATGTGCATAGGCTTTGGTGCAAGGGGGGCCCTGAGGTTGTATCCTCCATCACTGGGTGAATGTCAGAGGACACAGTTTGTAATCTCTCTAGGCTTCAGTTGTGTCATCTGTAAAACAACGATACCAGCACCCACCCCACCGAATGGTCTCAGGCCTCAGAGGGAATGCATATGGCGACCGGGCTGGGATACAGGTCTGGAGCTCGGGAATCCGCTCAGAAAATGGCAGTGTTTGTAACAAACATATTAATGAGGCCTTGTTTCCCAATCTTCCTCGGTTTGGCTTGGAATGACCATGGTTATTTATTCTGAACTCTAAATCCTCATCGTGAAATGTTCAGGGCAAAGCTCAGTGGATGATTCAATTGGGCATTGGTCTAATGTGCCCTTTTGCTGTACTATCTTCTCGTGCTTATGTACCCAGGCGGCGTGTGGAGAACCCGCTGTGGGTTTGTGTTCAGGTGACAAGAAGACACACGGTCAATTTAGGCAACATCTTGACCAGCACTTTGGAAGAGGGCACTGAACGTCAAATGTGGGCGGAACTTCAAAAGCCACCAAATCTTCGTATAGATCATTATTAAGCGAGTATGGTGAAATGGCACGTGGCATCCATTGGGCCACGAGAAGAAGGCCCTGAGTCTTTATCTTTTTTGGGTCGTGGACACCTTTGAAAATGTAATGAGAATCAGGGAGCCCTTCTGTTGAAAAAAAAAAAAAAAATACAGGGGTGCCTGGATGGCTCAGTCGGTTAAGTGGCCAACTCTTGCCTTCGGCTCGGGTCATGACCTCAAGGTTCACGAGATCGAGCCCCGCGTTGGGCTCTGCGCTGACCGTGTGGAGCCTGCTTGGGATTCTCTCTCTCTACCCCTCCCCCACTCTCTCTCTCTCTCTCAAAATAAATAAACTTAAAAAAAACACACCATATATTTATGTATATAATTCTGTATTTAATTATGGGAGGGGTGGCTGGTAACCAACAGTTAAGAACTCCTAGCTATAAAGACGTACAAGCATATGCTGAATTCCAGAGTGAAGGAAAGGTATTCACTCGAAATGGGAATCAAAACCAAATTAAGAAAACGGAAAGCAAATTTAAAAAACCAAGGATCCAGTGTAAGTTTGAAATCCTTACAAATAGTTTAAAAACGAGATAATTTATTAAAGCCTAGAAACTCAATGTTGTTTTCTTTTTCTTTCTTCTTCTTTTTAAAAATACAACCCATGATTAGGGTTTGATGCCGAAGAAATGTTTGCTTTCAGAGCAATGAATAGAGGTTGAGTGGACTCCCATGAGGACTACTGGCTAAAGGAGAAATAGAGACAGCGATCTCGGGGGCCACAGCATGCCCCCCAAATTCTCATGGACTATTCTGGTCAAGTCTGAGAAATTTGCGCAATTACATTTGACGGGTGAAAAGCGTGGGTTTGAACTGGGTAGGTTCACTTATATACAGATTTTCTTTTCGATACCTACGGTATTATAAAAATATTTTCTTTCCCTTATGATTTTCCTAGTATATATTTTTTTAACATTTGTTTTTGAGAGGCAGAGTGAGACAGAGCATGAGTGGGGGAGGGGGAAAAAAAGGGGTTGGGGGGAACACAGAATCCGAAGCAGGCTCCAGGCTCTGAGCTGTCAGCACAAAGCCTGATGCGGGGCTTGAACCCACGGACCGCAAGATCGTGACCTGAGCCGAAGTTGGCCGCCCAACCAACTGAGCCACCCAGGCGCCCCTCCCTTATGATTTTCTTAATACTATTTTATCTAGCTGGCTCCACTGTAAGGTTACGGTGTATGATACATACAATACACAAAATATGTGTTCGCTGACTGTGTTTAGGCTCTGGTCAACTGTAGGCTATTAGTAGTTAAGTTTTGGGGAGTCCAAAGTTACATGCAGATTTTCAACGACGCAGGATGGAGGTCGGTGCCCTAACCCCCAACTTGTTCGAGAGCCAACTGTAATTAAATAAACTTCACTCGATTTTAAGTCTAAATGGAATATTGATTCCATTATCTTGGAATAATTATTGCAGAGTAGACAAAATAATTCCCTTCCTGTGTGTGTTGGGACACAGAAATATCTTAGACTAAACGTACTTCATGAAACCTGCAGTGTGGGGAAAATTGTAAGAGATGCCCGTCATCTCTGAAGGTTCTTCATTCATCAGTATGATACCTAATCTCATACGTGCATTGTACTTCCATCGAGATTCTCTTTATCGGCTTATCTCTCACACCACATTGTAAATTACCGAAGGCCAAGAAACATGTCCTACGTATCTGATTCCAAGCTTCTACTATATATTACTTGACATATAGCAGGAGCTCAATGAACGTGTACTCAAGTAAATTATTCCAAAGGACTTAAATAAATCTTCAGTTACTTCTACATAGAACTGAAATTGCTAGATCATTTGCCCACTTTCAGTCTGACCCAGAAATTCTGTCAGATTGCTTTCTCTGTGAATTACCCTTTCAAACCCTTTGCCCATTTCTCTACTGGATTACTTGCTTTAAAAAAATCAATCTATAATCCTTGGTGGTTTATATATACTCCAATTGTTAGTCATTTGTCTATTACCTCTGCAAATGTTTTTTCATACGCGCTCTCTTGTTTTTTAAATCCCCTATCTTTTATCAGACACAATTTACTTTTATTAAAAAAATTTTTTTAATGTTTATTTACATTTGAGACAGAGAGAGAGAGAGAGAGAGAGAGAGAGAGAGAGAGTATGTGCACATGCACGAGCGAGCAGGGCAGGGGTACAGAGAGAGGGAAACGCAGAATCCAAAGCAGGCTCCAGGCTCTGAGCTGTCAGCACAGAACCTGACGTGGGGCTCGAACTCACAGACCGTGACGTCATGACCTGAGCTGAAGTTGGACACTTAGCTGACTGAGCCACCCAGGTGCCCCCACAATTTATTTTTAAATATAATCCAAATTATCAATCTTCTTCTTCTAGGTTTGGGCTTCTTACACAGTAAGAGAGACAGACTTCTATAAACAATGACTCTTCTAAGGGCATACATTTTCCCACAGGCTTCAGATAAACCTAGGTCTCCTGCATTTATCTTCCTTGAGACCATGTTAAAATGGGGCTCGTTTGGTTTCCCTTTTGTCTGAAGCCCCCAAACAGTGTCAGTTGTTCTCGCACTAAAGGCTGATACTAAACCTAGCAACATTTGCAAAGACATTGTTTGGAAACAGATTCTGCATCCTTTAGCCCAACAGCTCCCTTGAAGTTTCAAAGTTAGAAGCCACGAAAGGATTTCTTCAAAGAAAATGACCAGTGTGCAGAGTCCCACTGCCCACCCCCCGGTGGAAAGGGTGCAGAGCTAGAGAGTGAGGCTTTAGAAGCAGGACTGGAAAGGCTCACTGAGGCAGAGACCCACAGTGGTCGACTGGGGATGAGTAAGCCTGCAGGCTGAAAGGAAACAGCCCCTGGCAAAAGAACAGAGACTCAAGTGAGACGTGTGTAACTGTACTCCCACCAACGGGAAGAACACGGGTTGAAGGTCTATGATGCCTGGAGGTCAGGTATTGAATTAGCAGCGGGACTGTCTAAAAAGGATATTGCCCGGAGGGTTTCTGCCAAGAGTGCGGGTCCTCTGCTGGAAGAGACCGGATGGGTACCACTGAATGTCAAAGCTTCAACCCTGGAGGGGCCAGAGGCAGACTAAGGGACTAAGGACAAGATGATGGGGGACAGAGAAGAAGCCACCTTTCCCTTCCCGTTATCGGTCAAAGGCAGGTCCAACGTAAGAGAGAGGAGAAGCTTAAATATGAATGAAAGTTGGAGTTTTCTTATTTTTGTACGAGACGGCACACACGCTTTTTAAAATTAAAATGACACTATTCTTTATTTTTTTTTTTTTTTATTTTTTTTTTTTGGGACAGAGAGAGACAGAGCATGAACGGGGGAGGGGCAGAGAGAGAGGGAGACACAGAATTGGAAACAGGCTCCAGGCTCTGAGCCATCAGCCCAGAGCCTGATGCGGGGCTCGAACTCCCGGACCGCGAGATCGTGACCTGGCTGAAGTCGGACGCTTAACCGACTGCGCCACCCAGGCGCCCCTAAAATGACACTATTCTTATGGCAGACAGTGATTAGAGGAATTAAAAAATTTTTTATTTAGAATTTCAGTTTCGCAAGATGAAGAGTCCTTGAGATGGATGGTGATGATGGTTCTGTAATAACACGGAAGCATTTGACTACTGATTGGTACACTTAGTCATGGCTGAGACGATCAATTCTATGTTAGATGGGTTCTCCCACAGTTAAAAATAAACTCACTAACCAAAGGAAAAGAAGAAACAAAAGAAAAAAAGGGAAAGTTAACCTTTCTTAGTCACGTATCGGCGACAGAGAGGATGATAATAATAAGTGGTTTAGAATTGCTGAGTCTCACCCCATGTCAGGCGCTGTGCGAGGGCTTAGCGTGCAGTCTCACTTAAAAATGATTTCAGAGTTGTGAAGCGAGTCTTATATAAAGCCCTATTCTACAGATAAGGAAACTGAGGCTAAGAAGGGTTAAGTTACCTGAAGTGACCCAACTTGGAAGGAGCCAGATACCGACTCTTGAGCCGGTCCCCTAAACCATCTGGCAGGGGACAGATTTCCGGCACTGACTTCTCCCCCGCTTACAGCCCCTTAAGACTAGAAGAGATCACAGAAATCATCAGCGAAATCACTGACACTTCCCTGGTCCTCCATGGTTTACACAGCAATTCCTCATTTGATAGTACTCATTAAATTACTGCAAGGTATTCTATTACCAAAAGAGGAAGGCGAACCCTGGAGAAGTTAGGTAACTACCAGTTAGGGTCATGATCCCACAGCTTCGATCTCAGGGTCACGGCTGCCCATCGACACGCGATTCGTCGTCCGGTCCAGTTTCTCACTTTTCACGTGAGAATGTCTCCCAGGGACACACCCAGAGAGGCTAATGGTGTGTCCAAGGTCACACGGGAAGCTAGTATGTTTTGCACGCCCCCTCAGCATACACCTTTAAAGGTGCTTTGCCACGGAAACGCATATTCTAGAAATATATGAGGACAAAGTACAGATCGGTACAGAGAGCTCTGTCGGCACAAAACAGAGGGCTTTCTTCTAGAAGCTCTTTTATTTGTGGAGTGGATGCGTCAGGACCACCACTTCACAGAAGCACCCTGCTTTTCAGTGCCTGCCCTGTGCAGACTCCTTGTCCGTTAGCTCTGCAATTATGCTGTGATCGATCGAGCAAATCCATTTCGACGGCATGTCTAGCCAGTCTTATAGTGGATTTGGTACCCCAGCAGCCAAGTACAGACCCAGAGGAATGAACCACATAAATTCTCATTTGATCCCGACTGCATGCCTACAGGGAGTTCTTAAAAACAGTCTCAACAACCCTGAATGAACTTTATAATGGCTGGGCAGAAGACTGCAGGGCTCAGAACCTTTTCTAGTGAAAGAACTCACTTCTCTGAGGTCGATAGGAGGCTCGTGATTAGCGCGAAAGCCGCGACCGTGAGACTTGACGATCACCGGCACCAACGTGGCGAGTGGAAATCACCCGTTGGCGCGTGAAGATGTGCCGGTGCGGTCTGTCTGATGCCAGATTCTGGCGCTTAGACCAAGACTCCTTGTTACCTGTTTGTCTTTTGTTGCCGTAACCTCGCGGGGGGCATCGGGGCAGCAGTGCCAGAGCCCATTCTACAGTAGTCGCCCCCCGTTTCCGTCTGGAATGGCCAATGGAAACCAAAGAGAAGCAGACACCGCCAAGGGGAGCTTGGCAGCAGCAGAGAGTGTGAAGTCCTACCGGTGAAATCTTCCAAGTCCGTGGGCGGCAGTCTCCCCTCCGTCAGACACAAACTAATCCTCCGATTTGAGGAAGAGCAAACGGATTTCTACTGCTAATGACGGCGGACGTTTGGTACTTCTGTTACTCACACACAGGATGACAACTCTGTACCTACGCTCCACGAAGGCCGGGCCGGGTCTGTTTCACTCGTCATGTGTTTCCAGGCTCCGAGTGGCACGCCTTGCACATGCTAGGTTCGCGATAAATATTTGCTGAATGGATCAATCATCTCACTTAGTTCTCATAATAACTCTACGAGGTTTGAAACCATGTTGTAATCACCGCTTTACAGATGAGAAAACTGAGGTTCAGAGGGTCGCTAAAAATGTGTCCCAGATCGCTCTGCCAGCGAGTGTCAGGCCGCGTATTCAAACCCATACGAACTTGACGTGAGAAGCTACGGTTCCATCGCCACATCTAGTATAGACCAGACCACAGGGCTTTTCCAATATTGAGACCCTCTGTGAAAGGTGGGTCTGAGAGAATATGTTTCAGGTCAGAGTGGGTATCGCTGTTTTTCCACCACCGATTTTTAGATCTCTTCCATGTTCTACAACAACTAAATTTAAAAAGAAATGACTTACCCACAAATCCTTCTTCACCAACCAGTTTCAACGCAATTTTGTCAGCCAGCACTGAAGAGTTGCCATGGGCGATGTTAGCAAAGGGGCCAGCGTGCACAAACACAGGTGTTCCCTACGGAAGTTGAAGGACAAATTAAAACCCCCAAAGACAAAGGGAGGAATGAACCAAGGCAGTGAGTCACCGAAGCCATTCTGCTTTTATCAATACTGCACAGTCAATGTACAAATTCTCGGGGCGCCTGGGTGGCTCAGTCGGTTAAGCGTCCGACTTCGGCTCAGGTCATGAGCTCGCGGTTCATGAGTTCGAGCCCCGCGTCGGGCTCTGTGCTGACCGCTCAGAGCCTGGAGCCTGTTTCGGATTCTGTGTCTCCCTCTCTCTGACCCTCCCCCGTTCATGTTCTGTCTCTCTCTGTCTCAAAAATAAATAAACGTTAAAAAAAAAAACAAAAAAATAAACCAAATTCTCTCAAAGAAAATGAAAACACCCGACTCTCCCAAAGGGCCAAATTCCTGGTGTATTCTCCAAGAGTGTCATCCGACATTTAATGCTGAACTAGGAGAAAAGCTGTAAGAATTGATTATTTCCTACTATAACTTTGAGAAAGCACTCAGCTGACTCACTGACTGTGAAGTAAACTATTTACCTCCCTTCACGGTATTTGGCATTACAGTTTTTAAAGGAACAGAATTAGACCCTGATGGTCTAGGAGGCTTAATTAGGTGTATTTTTTCCTTCCAAAAGAAGTTAATCACTTCTAGAAAAATCGAAAGAAAGCAAAAAAAATCAATACAATTAATGAGTTGTGTGGAATGGCAGGACAACCATGTAACGTTGAAGTTCATTAGAGTCTATTTTTATTTTTACACAATAAATTTGCTCTTCTGATTTGTAAAAATTCTACCTAAGTCTTTCTCATTGTTTAACTGGCTTCCATGTT
The DNA here is from genome assembly GCF_022079265.1 of Lynx rufus. Lineage (NCBI taxonomy): Eukaryota > Metazoa > Chordata > Mammalia > Carnivora > Felidae > Lynx > Lynx rufus. The sequence goes on from NW_025814878.1 coordinate 10,057,036, forward strand.
AAAAACCTGGTAACTATTCAGATAATAAAAGCAAAGAAAATTGTCCCTCTTGGTCAAATGCTAGAGCAATTCTTACTAAACAGGCAAAAGAAAACCCCACAATATAAGGGAATTATCAAAACCTTTAGATTTAAGTTGGTAAAGAAAATCTGTCAATATATTCACTTTAAATGCCATTTCTACACTTTTCCTTCATCAGGGAGAGCAGACTGTAGCCCTATCTAAAGGAATTTATCCACATGCAATCAAATGCTCAGGTTTTATTTCGAGCCCAGCCAGGGCCACTGGGGTCTGTATACACGAAGCCATGGCCCCACCTGTGAAAATACAGGCTGCCCCTTTACTGACAGGAGGGAAGACAGGGAGTGATGTGGTGTGTGTGTGTGTGAGGGGGGGGGTGGTGGGAGGCTGGGAGCCATGGAAAATTCCCATGAACCATGATGGGCTGCTGGCGGAACATACTTCAAAGATGAGAAAGCCGAACAAAAGCAGGAAGAAAGGCAGTGAAAGAAAAGTCATCTCTGAGAATGAAAAAGAGAAGAGTTTATCAAAGCCACTCTGTGCGTTCTCTATTTACTTTTCTTCCCAAAGTCCTCAGGAGGGACAATGACACGGTCCTCGTGAGGTCATACAAATGTCTGTAAAAATAAAGCTGGGAATCTGAAATCCAAACATAGGTGCCGACAGACATATTTATGTGTGTGTTTAGTGTCCAGATCTCTCTGTGTACCTATCTGTAATTTCTCACTTCTGTACAGATGAACCTTTTATTTATTTTTTATTTTTTTTCAATATTTATTCATTTTTGAGAGGGCGAGACAGAACGCGAGTGGGGGAGGGGCAGAGAGAGGGGGAGACACAGAATCCGAAGCAGGCTCCAGGCTCTGAGCTATTAGTACAGAGCCTGATGCACGGCTCGAACCCATGACCTTCAAGATCATGACCTGAGCCGAAGTCTGATGTTTAACCTACTGAGCCACCCAGGTGCCCCACAGATAAACCTTTTAAATGCCCTGAAGAAAACACTAAGTCTCCATCACCATCTCCCCTTGCCGTCCTGGAATATGGCTGCCTGTGTTAAGGTAGCAGAGCCGGGGAAAGCGTAGTGGGGACGTCACAGGCTCCATCCCTGGGTAGGCAGATGCCTTCACTTGTCTACACACAGCAGCACTCAGTGTGTCCACTGGTCTGAGAAGCATCAAACACTGGTCTGGTGGTGGTAGCGGTGACAGGGTGTGACTGGATGAGCATAAACACTTCACTATTCCTGAGATAACCACTGTAAGGACTCGATCGGCAGTGTTTTAATTTAAAACTAAAGGCCACACAGCAGGTTAATTACTAAAGCAGCATTAGAGCCTTGGTTTTGAAATTCCTATAGCATGGAGTCTGAATGGAAAAATTTATAGATCATTGTTAGACATTCAAATCCAGAGACGCTCACACACTCACCTAATATTTGTGGCTATGATACGGTACACTGAGGTAAATACTTAGTCTAAGGAGCTCTGGACTGGTCCAAAGATATAGAAATACCTACCATGAGTTCAATACTTTATTTCATATGAAGAACACATAGGAAAGTAATGCGGGAACCATCTTGGTTTCTCATGATGACAAGGCTATGGATATCCTCCTTAATGGATTTTTCAAAATTTTCCAAAGATTAATACCTCAATTAATCATTTGCTTACCAGAGCCCTAAGAGAGCTTTGTATAAAAGAGCCTCCCCAGGGCTGTGAGTTCAAGCCCCCATGTTGAGTATAGAGATTACTTAAAAACAAAACAAACAAAACCCCCCCCCCAAATCTGAGTATTTTCCAAACAAGGTGCCGCATATGGCAGTGTGCCTTGAAAAAAGAAAGGAAAAAGAGCTTTCTGCTATGCTGGAAATATTCTATATCCGCACCATCCAACATAATAGCCACTGTCCACATGTGGTTACAAGGCACCTAAAATGTAGCTAGCAAAAAATTTTTTTAATTTTTTTTTAATGTTTAGTATTTATTTTTGAGAAAGAGAGACAGAGCACAAACAGGGGAGGGGCAGAGAGAAAGGGAGATACAGAATCCAAAGCAGGCTCCAGGCTCCGAGCCATCAGCACAGAGCCCGACGCGGGGCTCGAACCCACGAACTGCGAGATCACGACCTGAGCCGGAGCCGAATGCTTAACCAACTGAGTCACCCAGGTGCCCCCCCAATTTTTAAAAAATAACTATATAAATAGAAAGGTAGCTCATACGACTGCGGAACCAAATTTGAAATTGTATTCAATTTAAAGTAATTGAGATAAAAATAACCACGTGTGGCCAAAGGCTACCATATTGGACAGCACATGGATACATATATGGCTCACCCAGGGTTAAAATGTTAAGACATTTCCATTTCTCTGTCTTCTTAAAATATTCCGCAGGGTGGGGTGCCTGGGTGGCTCAGTCGGTTAAGCGTCCGACTTCAGCCCGGGTCACGATCTCATGGTCCGGGAGTTCGAGCCCCGCGTCAGGCTCTGGGCTGATGGCTCAGAGCCTGGAGCCTGCTTCCGATTCTGTGTCTCCCTCTCTCTCTGCCCCTCCCCCATTCATGCTCTGTCTCTCTCTGTCTCAAAAATAAATAAAATAAACGTTAAAAAAAAAAATTCCGCAGGGAAGTTCTTACTCTGGCCATACATGAGAATCACCTGGGATACCCAGGTGCTACCTCCCTGACATTCTGGTTCACTTGGTCTGGGTGGAACCTAGCATTAGTATCTCTAAATCTTTCCAGGAGATTCTAACGTGCAGCCAGGACAGAGAACTACGGGTCTCCTGGCAACCAGTAGTAAGGTAACCCTTGATAACCTGCTAGGGGACCAACAGTCAAGGGTATTGAAACATGATCAAAGCACCATCTATATACTGAACAGTGGTTTTTACGTTACAGGCTGACTTACATTCCAAGTGCCACTCGTTAGCCAGGTTCATTGGGAATGGTTAGGACCCACGTAGCAGAGTTCATAAATGCAGGTATTTTAACTGAATGCTGTTTTGTTATTTTTTTAAACGATGCCCATTGTCTGTTAACGTAATGACAAATGGCCTGGTCTTAAGTGAAAAATGGACACAAAATGTGAGTACAAGAATCATTTGGGAGCAGCCCAGCCCACTGACTCCTTCCCTAATGGAAACTAGACTTTTAGAATGGGTTATTATCTTATAAAGTGCAGGTAACTTTTAATTTGAGAAAGATAACCATTTAAAACAATAGTCTGATGATCCCAAATAATGATGATAACAGTATGCTCATTTTTGAGGGGGAAGTGTTACGAGGAAGCAGGGTCACGTCTCTAAGCTTTTTTCTTATTCACTCAGTTGTTTATTAAACAAATCTGTATTTTTAGGAGCGAGGTAGTAAAAGTTAGTAAGTAGTCGTTTAATTATTCATCAAATGTTTGCCGAGCGCCTAGTACATGCAAGGCACTTTCTAGGAGCCACAATCCGGTGGTGAACCACGTGGAAGAGGTCCTGCTCTCATCCTGGTGGATGAACAAAGTAGGGACTCTTACGCTGATACTCCCTGACATGCAGAGAATGACAGGACAGTGACAGGACACAGGGACTGGGGCTGGGTTGGACACAGTGTCCCGGGAAGGCCTCTCCAGGATGCTGATATGTAAAGGGCATATGATTTCACTCCTATGGTGGAATTTAAGAAACATGACAGAGAACGTAGGGGAAGGGGAAAAAAAGAGATAAAAACAGAGAGAGAGGGAGGCAAACCAGAAGAGACTCTTAAATACAGAGAACAAACTGAGGGGTGCTGGATGCGAGGTGGGAGGGAGCATGCGCTACATGGGTGACGGGCATTAAGAAGGGCACTCTTTGGGATGAGCGCTGGGTGTAAGAGATGAATCACTGTATTCTACTCCTGAATCCAAGACTACACTGTATGCTAAGTTGAATTAAAATAAAATCTTGGAAAGAAAAAAAAAAAGAATAAAGGACATGAATCCTAAAGTACAGGAGGGAACTAGACACGGGAAATCGGATGTCTGCAAGGGGTGTCCCGGGCAGGGAGAGGGAGGATGGGGGAAGAGGCAGGCAAGGGCCAGACCCTGCGAGGTTTCCAGCCAGAGGGAGGACCAGGGTAAACCACCCAAGGCTCTAGGCAGGAGAGCAACAGAGCCTGATTCAGTTTCCGAGCTCTCGGGTGGCGGAGCAGAGAAAGCATTCTGGAAGGCAGAGCGGAGGCAGTGAGGCTAGCTGGGCAGGAGGGTACACTGGAGGCCGGGCACACACACGGAAGAAGCCTCTGCAGGGATGGAGACAGGCTCCAGGACGATTCCTAGGACTTTGGCTGGAACCATGGCCAGGCTGAAACTCAAAGACCCTATTTTATAACTAAGTTTGATACACAATGGCTCTTGGCAGGCACACCTACGACTCTGAAATTCTGAGGTCAGGAGATTCTCAACGAGAGTCTGGGGGGTCATCATGTGGCTGATGGTGGGGGAAGGGAGGGCTCACACTCGCCAACATTCAGAAGCTGAGCTGAGGACAGGCCAGCAAAGGGAATGGAGGGGAGACCAGCAGGAGGTCCTGGGACACAAGGCACCACAGAAGTCAGAAGAACCAAGTGTTCCAGAAGGAAGAAACATTACCTGCGTCAGACCTCGCGAAGAGGCCACATAGACGGGGACAGAGAAACGAACACTTGGTCGCATGGAGCTCACGCTGCGGGAGGCAGAGGCCCCACGGAAAGGAGCTCGCGCTCTCCCCTCCCCGCGCCCTCAACTGCGCACCTTCCAGCTCGGTCTGGTTCCACCATTTCTGTCCTGGTGTCCTGCGTCTGGATTCCTGCTCTCGGCGGGCGCCCCTCCGACTGCACAGCACGTTCCTGCCCAAAGGCTTTGCACTAACTGTCACCCTCCGCCTGCAAAGCTGCTCCTCACACACAGCTCGGTCTCTTGCCTTGCTCCCATCTCTGGTCACCAGACACCAGCCAGACACACACACACACACACACACACACACACACACACACATCGCTCTCTGCTCCCTTAACCCCTCTGACTTTTCTTCTTCAGTCTTTGCCGGCGGCTGACATGCTACATATCGACACACTTCTCTGCCATCTGTCTCCCCCACTAAAGCACAAGCTCCGAGAGGGCAGGGACTTTGTTGTCCTGAGCCACTGCTCCAAGGCCTGCCTGTGTCGCATGTTAGATGAATACCGAACCTTCATAATGACCCCATTAAGTTAGTCTTCGGTACCATCATCCCTTCACATGGGAGAGAACAGAGGCGTGGCCAAGGTCACGGTTAGCGAACGGCAGAGGGTGCGCTCAAACCGAGCGTTCTATCAGCTGAATGAACGAATAAATGGGTGGATATTGTTTGTCTTGCCCCTTCCTTCTCTGCTGGTTGCCTCCGCCTCCCTTGAGTGACCAGAAAACCAGACTGAAATACGGGTATTTTGATGAGAAAATTTAAATTCGATGAAGACAAGGGCAGGGCGAATCTTAGAAAAGCTTGCCTGGGGAGCATTTCTTGGCATACGCTGCGTGTTTTGCTTGGGGGGGAAACCCCCCCAAACCCCAAACCTAATGAATTATGAAAAGCTAAGTCCAAAAAAGGCAAAAGAGAAAACATCACGTAAACGTGGCTACATAACTTACTGAGGTGTTAGATATGGCGTTTTAAAGTCTCCACTCCAGTCAATTAGTACTGCATTACCTAAGGAAAGAATCTGTAAATACACTTTTAAGTTCGTTTTTTTTTTTTTTTTTTTTGGAGGACCAAGGGCTTTTTCGGATGCTCCCTGCGGGCTCGCGTTGGCTGGAAACGCTCACGCTGTGTGGGGGTGCACAAGCGATCCGATGAATGCAAACGCTGTCAACAATTTCTATAAAAAGAAAATCACTTACTTCTAGGGTCTGCATCAGATTTGGTTTTATTGCATCTTTCATCAAAACTGTCAATGCGCCTGTGACCCCCTAAAGGAGAGAGGAAAAAAAAAAAACCTGCTTTAAGTGACTGACAAAAGATCATCCGTGCAAAGGTGAATCTCATGGCCATTTCTCACCAGCCCGCCTCGGAGGTGGGCCTTCCCTCAGGCTGCTCTCAGCTCGGAGCTACGGGTACCACGGCTCCGGCGGCCGTATCCTTCTCTCCCCCACCTGAATGCATGCCAACCATTCTGAGATGTGAAGTGATGGAGAAGTAGCAGTCCCTGCTTTTTAAAAACACACACACACACACACACACACACACACACACACACACACACACACACAAACACCTTCCTTGATGGTATTTAAGAGGCTTGCCATACAGCAGATCTTTCAGTCTGCCTAAAAGTGTCTTCCGGCAATTACACACATTATTTTTTCATTATCAGAGATTATACTCTTGCCTGAAGAAATCAGATGAAGTATGACAATAAGGCTATTTACTGAGTGGGAATGGAGAAGGATAAAGGGGAATGTCCTAAAGCACCCATTTTTCTCAAACCAACCAACGAACACTTGGTTTCCCAGTGTTTCATCCCGCAGAGCCAGAGGCACTCAGAAAACTACATTTGGAAGGCTTCTCCTTTTCCATCTCTCATGCTGCCTGTCTGCCCGGAACAGAGTCGATGCCGCCTGTGTATAAAATGTGGCTACTGCCCCCTCCCAGTCCTACAAAGCTCTGGGTGAGGCCCCTACTGTATCCCCTTCCCCATTCCTGGAAAAGACGGGAGAAGGGAGAAACAGGGAAGAAATGTGAGAACAACCGGAAAACGTGTGCCAAAGAAGGCCACAGAGGGAGCTTTAGAGAAACAAAACAAAACAAAACAAAAACAAAACCCTTCCACCTCTTCTACAGACACTGGGCAAATGCCTTCACAACACTCGTCCGTGATTGTAAGGCTACGATAGGAGTAAATGCACGGCAATGTCGCCCCTGAAAGATAAAAATGCCACGAAACATATCTCAATGCATCAGGTGGCAGAATCTAGCCGATCTTCCTCTTTTCAAAACACATGAGTCAATTACATTCTCCCTCCGCGTCGGTGATGCCTCTTATCTTGTTGCGCCCAACACACTGACTGTCATCGAGCCCAAGCAAAGAGAGCAGCTCTGGTCCGTTTGCTGAGTCCAGGGGGACAGAGTGTGGACACATTCCTCCAGAGGATGGCAGAAGCGATCGTCTTATGAGAAACTTCCAGAAGCCATTTATTCCAATTCTCATGGCAATACATAAATCCTTTTGACCAAGAGCAAAGTATATAAAAAGTTATAAAACAGGGGTGCCTGGGTGGCTCACTCGGTTAGGCGTCCAACTTGGGCTCAGGTCATGATCTCTCGGTTCGTGAGTTCGAGCCCTGCGTCGGGCTCTGTGCTGACAGCTCAGCCTGGAGCCTGCTTCGGATCCTGTGTCTCCCTCTCTCTCTCTCTCTGTGCCCCTCCCCCTGCTTGTGCTCTGTCTCTGTCTCTCAAAAATGAATAAACGTTAAAAAAATGTGTTTAAAAAAAAGCTATAAAATAGTGAAATGAAAAGACAGATGCTCTAAAAATCCTTCCTTAATTTTTTATGAAAGACTAACTATTGGTAGTTCCAGGTTGATGAAACACAATTGGAAGAAATAGGTGCTTTTTATGAACAAGGAAGGCAAAAGATGACCCCAAAGAGTCAACTTTGGGTTTATTTCCAGATCTGAGACTTGTATCACACACACACAAAATAAATCTAGGGAAACAATATTTCCAGATTAAGTTCCAAACTATTCTTGATACGTATTTATTAATACCCAATATTAAGAACATACAAAGAAATATATTGATACAGAAACCATAATATGTTTAGCTTACACAGTTTACAAGATATTAATAATTTAAAAAAAAAGCTTATTTATTTATTTATTTATTTTGAGGGAAAGAGCGCAAGTGGGAGGGGAAGAGAGACAGAGAGAGAGAGAGAGAGAGAGAGAGAGAGAGAATCCCAAGCAGGCTTCACGCTGACAGCACAAAGCCTGATAAGGGGCTCGATCTCACACGAGATCATGACTTGAGCCAAAATCAACAGTCGGATGCTTGGCCGACTGAGCCACCCAGGCTCAGTTTCAAAAATACAACACCTTTACAGCAACCTGGATTTGGGTTTTCTCATTAAGCTTTATTCTAAGCATCCCAGGGACTGCTGATAAAAACACATTTAATTTAATTGACATATTTAATGTTTGATTGACAAGACCTATGTGATGAGTCAGTCAGGTTCTCAGAAGCAGCCAAAAAGTAACTTTTGGCAAAGGATTCCAATTACATCCTAAGCCCCTGGAATTAATAAAATACTAATTTGCCTTTTTCCTCCCACAACTGGTTTCCAATTGCCAGGGAGCACCCAGCTGCCATCATGGTATGTGACCCGGATGTGGGAAAGTCAGCTGAAGTTTGGAGAGTGGAACGGCTTTCCAAACGCCTGTGTCATACCCTACGCACTTCGAAACAGGTCCAGGCACATGAAACAGCTATGCCACCAATGGGGTTTAAGTTCACAGAAAAGGTGGTGATTCCGAAGAGGAAGAGAGATGAGCACGCCAAATTAGAGGAAGCCCAGCAAGCGACAGTGATGGGCCAGGACACCACGAAAGCTCAGAGAGCATCACTGCACTCAAAAGGGAGCGAGATGGGGAAGACTGATTAAGGCAAGATCCGGTGTTATGACGTGACGCCCAAATGTAAGGCACAGGGTTAAGAAGCCAGGGCCAATTTTCACCTTTCTTTTTTGGTTTTTTAAATGTTTATTTATTTTGAGAGAGAGAAAGAACGAGCGGGGGAGGGTCAGAGAAAGAATCCCAAGCACGCTTCACGCTCAGCACGTGGAGCCCGAGGCGGGGCTCGATCTCATGACCGTGTGATCGTGACCTGAGATGCCATCAAGAGCTGGATGCTTAACTGACTGAGCCACCCAGGCGTCCCTGGCTTCCCTTTCGTGAAGGGGGAGCCGCTTACTTCTTAGTCTTTTGAAAGGCGATTTGTCCTCGATTTAAAGCTGGCACAGATCACCCTTTGTAAAAAAGCCGAGAGCTAACAGGAGGCCACCCCACCCCAGCCAGGGAGCAGAGATCACGACAGGCAACAATCAGGAAAGGCTTAGGAGATAAATTTCGTGTGCTTTGGCTGCAGAGAGGTACAAACACATTGCCGCATGACAAACAGGCTGGTGAGGTACAAATGTGCCTGCAGAAATCATCTGAATTTCCTTGACACACGCTGGTAAGAAGAAAACCCTCATTCTCTTGAATCTACCACAGGGACACGGTGAGCTCTCCTGAGTTCCTGAGATGGACATACTCACCAAATCTTCTGCTGTCACGGGTTGCCCATTTTTGTCACTGGCCACCACCATTCTTCCCAGCCGCTCCTTCATGTCTGTGAGGCTGTCGGTCAAGGCCAGCACTGCCATGATCTCGCTGGCCACTGCGATGTCAAATTGTGCCTGAAAAGCAGAAATACTGCTCACTGACCATGTCATCTGGATGGCCATTTGTACAAGGAGCCATATTTCAGTAAGTAGGCTCCCGCAGGCTGGGGGTCTATCCTCCATGGGCCCATCTTCCTGGGGGTCTATCCTCCATGGGCCCATCTTCCTGGGGGTCTATCCTCAATGGGCCCATCTCCCTGGGGGGGGGGGTCTATCCTCAAGGGGCCCATCTTCTTGGGGGTCTATCCTCAATGGGCCCATCTTCCTGGGGGTCTATCCTCAATGGGCCCATCTTCCTGGGGGTCTATCCTCAATGGGCCAATATTTCTGGGGGTCTATCTTCAATGGGCCCATCTTCCATTCACAAGTAATTGGAGTGTCTAGAAACATGTACAGTCTTGTGCTTGGTGCTCCCTAGGGTGGGCTCCCTACTGTGGCCACAACTGTTCTTTGATTTGTTCTGCTGAGTAGGACTCAGCCTGGCTAGGCCCCTGCTGTTCCCGCCCATGGCACCAAGTGGTCTGCTTTTGTAGCATTTCTCAGATTTGTAATCAATGATTAACGTGACTGCCTGTCTGATGGCTGTCTCTCCACTTCGGGAAGTAGTGCCATGAAGGCGAGAACCCTGGGGAGGCTTTACTCCTGGGTCTGCAGCATGGAGGACTGGGTGTGAAACCCAGTGGGCAGTCAATACATATTTGCTAAATAAATACCTGCCGACCGCCTCCACTGTCATTCATTGGTGTGTCAAGGGGGTGGCATTTGTCCAGCAAAGAGCTGAGGGGCAGACAGCGCAAGATGGTTCTGAGGCCAGTTTTCCAGAGTTAGAGCTTCACACAGCAATGTGGACACCAAGTCAAAAGGTGACACAATCAATTTTCAGCTGCCCACAAGGGCTTGGCCACATCAGACCTTGAAGCACCCAGCAACGAACGCTGGACAGCAGCTAGTTTCTGTGAAATGTTCCTGGGCTTTCCTAGTCCCTCTTCTGGATCTCACTCCAGGCTGGACTTAGGCCAACAGGAACTAAAAGAGAAATAAGGAACGTGCCTTCCTCCTCTTTATAGTCCAACCTACTGGACAAAAATCACTTCATTAGACTCTGCCTGAATTCTCTTCTTCCTGAGGGGCCATGTGAGCCAGACAAATTCAAGCTTACACAAGGAGAAAATGGCTGTGCCCTGGCGGGGTCACCCTATGAGACATTTTATTGTCCATTTCCTTCACTGACAAGAAAGGAAATGAAGGGAAATAAGGAGCTTTCTGGATACTTCCAGGGTGAGATTTCATTAGTCACTGAGGTACTGAAAAAATAGTACCTGGAAGTCAAACACAAATATGTTCAATTATCACATTTTCAATATAACCCAATCCAAACTATATATAATCCAATATAACCCAACCCAATCAGTGACTTTTCACTGTATCATACTCAGGATTCTCTATACCACCATTCCATTATAAACAGTGCATATAAAACACGCCTGAAAATTCTGAGGCTTTCTTTATAAAACATAAGACTAGAGATACTCTTATAATATTAACTATGTAATAATAAGTAGAATTTATAACATATAAGCTCTTCGTTTGTAATCATTATAATTTCAAGGTTTTGTGCCTTGAATAACATTAAAAATGAACTAAAAGAGAAACAAAGAACATGCCTTGCTCCTCAAAATTCAGCCACTGGAATTGGGTCAATTTAAATATTCTCTTTTTGAGACGAGTCGGTGGCTCAGTCAGTGAAGCAACCAACTTTGGCTCAGGTCACGATCTCATGGTTCGTGGGTTCCAGCCCCGTGTCGGGCTCTGTGCTGACAGCTCAGAGCCTGGAGCCCACTTCGGATTCTGTGTCTTCCTCTTTCTCTCCCCCTCCCAGCTCGCTGTCTCCCTTTCTCTCAAAAATAAAGAAACATTAAAAAAAATTTTAAATAAATATAAAAAATACTTTTTTAAAAGAAAGTTTATGGTCATGCTCTGTCTCTGTCTCAAAAATAAATAAATAGATAAATAAATGTTAAAAAAAAAAAGCAAAGCTTATTTATTTTGAGAGAGAGAGTGGAAGCACAAGTAGGGGAGGGCGAGAGAGAGAGAGAGAGAAGAGAGAGAATCCCAAGCAGTCTCTGTGCTGGGCACAGCCTGATGCGGGTCTCAAACTCACCAACTGTGAGATCATGACCTGGGCCAAAGTGCGACGCTTAACTGCCTGAGCCACCTAGACACCCCAACTTAAATACTATTCTTATTCATTGTATCGGCTGAATGTAGTACCTATGCTCATTTCCATTTTGCAAAGAAAGTATTTCAAAATTAAATGAAGAGATTTTTATTGTTTTTCACAAATTCAAACAAAGAACAATATGCAATATTGGAAGTATGTGAATCAACACGGCTTTTCCGGAAGGTAACGTGGACAGAAATGTGTATCATCGAGGGATATCTGCTTCTTCTTTGACTCTCCAATTACAGATCTGGGAGTCTGTCCTAAGGACGTCATCAGACAAGGCACACAAACATGTGTGTATGTTCCTACAGCTTATGACAGCCCGACATCGTAAACACCCTACGTGGCCATTAACAGGGAACTGGCTGAACTGATTACACTACGTCCACAAGGTGCGATATCACACAGCCATCCCAAAATGATAATATAGATCTACCTTTATTAACGTAAAAATGTATCAATAGAAACTTATGGCTTAAAAAAACCCAGTTAAAGCTCTTAAATGTAATCCCTTTTGATTTAAAAATATGTATGCATAAAGCAATGAGATATAACCTTGAGCAAGTCACTGGACATTATATACCTGCTTTTCCCATTTGCAAACCAGATAGATGCGTAAACGTGTGTAACGAGCTCAAGATACAAGGCGTTCAAACCACAGCCGTGGTTAACCTCCCATCTCTCCAGTACTGGTTACAGTACAGAAGTACACAGAGGAAACGTGAGAGGACTTCCTTACTGCGCCCCTCATTCCCAACCCTCTTTACAGAAGTAATTCATGTCAGAGGTCGGTGTAATCTTGCTGGCTTCCGTTCTTTGTGTGTATATACATACATGAACATGAATGAATGAATGTCTTCCTATCTTTCAGAAGCTTCCTGAAATTATATGGCACTGGTTCTGGTTTTCCGGCATGTTGGAAATCGGTTCATGTGTGTGAGTTCCAGGATGCAGAAGAGTCTGGGGGGTGGAGGGGGGGAAGGTGCACGGGCTTAGCCGGTCTTGATTCAATCCGCATATTAGCTATTTAATTCAAAATATTTCAAAAGGTCCAAAAGACTATTAAGTATGACAACTGGATACTGTAGCAAAAGTGATTATTTTTTCCCTAATAAAAATCTGACAATGTAAAGGCCATAAATCTAACACCATCTTGAAATATAAAGTTTATTATACGTAAAAAAACAAAACCCCACACAAAAAACGAAAAAGGCTTGCTGGGCCTGAGAAACTGCAGAACGATTTCATGTTCCCCAAGCATCCCTCTCCACACTGGAGATCTAATAAAATGAAGATAAACATCGTAATTCACCTTCAACACCTTCTGCACTTGGGCAGTAAGACACTGTCCTTAAAAACACTTCAGGCTATGAAACCAAATAACGAGATGTTTGTCCTTTGGTTTCCGAACCCTGAGTCATGTGTTTGGGATTTTCTTTTCGTCACTTGTTATGCGGATGTAGCATTAACTTGGCAAATTTGCCGCAAAATATGTAAAAGTTTATTTTCAAGGGACACCCTGAGTGGCTCTTCCCGGGATGACAAACAACTACAATGACACAGGAAAAGGCTGGTAAGAAAATACCGGGGGCCTTCCCATCTCCTGATTCTCTCCGGGTCCTGCTGAGGAAGCAACGCCTTGAAAGGATGAGAACCCCCCAGGCCACAGCAGGCGGTGGACCGAGAAGAGAAAAGCAGAGAACCAGCTTCTGGGTCAGTGTAAACCAACCTAGGAAGAACAGAGCCGGTCCCACGGAGAAACGCTACGTACCTGCCGGGAATACCCCTTCTCTGTGGGCGCCTGCCCAATCGTCATTTTTCGTAGAAATCGGTCATTTGTGTCCAATACTGAAAAAGAAAAAAAAGCATATTCAATCAACAAGGAGGGACTGGCTGCCCCGTGTGTGTGTCTGGAGCCATTGTGAGTGCCAAGGGAGCAGCGGGGAGCAAGAGACAGCTTGTCCTCCCGGTGGGTAGACACAGGGAAGGATGGGGTAAACCAGAAAATACCGGCCGGTGATAAGCGCCTTCAGAAGAAAACAGAGATGACGTGATAGAGTGTGTCAGGGGGTTGGTTGGTGAGGGTGGGGTGCCAGTTTTCGACCAGCCAGTAAAGGAAAAGCATTTCTGAAGTGGTCACATTTTACACCGAAACCGGCATCACCAGAAGCGGCCAATGAAGTCTCTGAAAGGGTTAAGCGCTGACCCACCCTGTGACCCAGCAACTGCACTCCTAGGGATACAAGCAACCGAACCCGAAGCAGGGACCCGAACACATATTTGTGCACCCACACGCACTGCAGCACGTTAAGAAACGTGAAGATTAAATACCGACACACAAGACAGAGACCAGAAAGGAATCCTGAGGATTCCTGGCCTCTAAATAATATCGAACTAAAGGTGGAATGAGAAACCCATTTATTCACTCCAGGAATATTTACTCGGCCAATTTTGTGCCAGGTGCCGTCCCGGGATGCAAAGATGAACAAGACATCAATCTCTGATCGGGGGATGGGGGGCTTTTACGGGCACAGGGGAGAAGAGGAGGGTACGAGCGAGTGCGGGTCCGAAGGGTCCCTTTAGCACTACCGTAGTAGGTCTTGAAGAACATCCAGGGGGTGTCTAACTTACTTATAATATAATTCTAGCACCACCGACAGTTGGCTCCCGTTCTGGGCGGTACAAGGCGCAGGGCCACTATTTTGCCTTCGGCAGAACAACTGTCATGATTCCCTGCGAGGCTGTTGGGACAGCGTCGGGAACCAACAAGCTGATGTTGCTTCGCTGGGGATAACTGAGGCGTGCAGGACCTTGGTCTAATGGCCAGGAGATGGACGAACCAACGAGACAGGGAGAAGGGAAGATTGTAGGCCCCAGGTGAGGTTGGCGCGGGGGACGATGATCAGAGAGGCAAGGGCTCCCGCTCCTCTAGGAACCACAAAGTGGCTCGATGCTTACTGCTTCTTCTGTTGATGTTAGTTGTTTCTGGAATAGCCTGTTGGCTCTGGCCCCGTCCTGTTGCCAGGCAATGAGGCCTATAAGCCTCTGATGTGAGGCACAGGATCAAAGACCTACCACTTACACTTCGTACACCGAGCGCAAAGGGAAGGGCTGGCCATGAAATCCGCGACGTTCATATAGTCTGCAAAGAGTGTTCAGCCCCATGTGGTCCCTGAGTGTCCCTCTCTAGTTCTCAAATCATATGAGGACCTAAGCTCATCACCAGGGTTGTGCTATTTCTAGGTCAAATCCTATAGTGCCTTATAAAAAAAACAAAACAAAACAAAACAAAACACTATATAGAATGTCCTCAAGTCATTTGATAAAGAGTTCCATTTTTTTTATATTAATTCATGAGAATAAGAGTCAAACTACTCAGCAAATGTCGTTCTAAACTCCTTCAACCCAAGTGGCTTACCTATATCAATAATATTTTCTTCACTTTAGTGCCAGGAACAATAATATAATTCTAGTATTTATCTCGAATAATTTTTTAAAGTCGTCACTTCCATTATTAAAAAAAAAGTTAGCAGGCTTCCCAATAAAATGTTTATAATATTCATATCCATTATTAAAACTGCTGTTGGTCTGTTAAATAATAAATTATGGCTCATCTACAAAGGAATATCCTAGGTCCATTTAAAATTACCATTACAACAAAGAGCTAACTGAATGGAACATGCTACTTATGATATAAATGAAGCTGGTGGGAGGGGGCACCTGGATGGCTCAGGTGGTTAAGTGTCTGACTCTCGGTTTTGGCCCAGGTCATGATCTCACGATTCAGGAGATCGAGCCCCAAGTGGGGCTCCATACTGACAGCATGGACACTACTTGGGATTCTCTTTCGCCCTCTCTCTCCGCCCCTCTACCCCACCCCCACCGCACGCATGCATGCACATTCTCTCTCTCAAAACAAATAAGTAAACTCAAATAAATAAGACAGTAGGATCTAAAACCTACACACCTAAGTTAGAGTTATACACAAAATCCAGATGCACAAAAAAACTGAATAGTATTGTTATTAGTACGGTAAGATGTTTCTTTCTTTCTAGACATCTCCGAAATCTTGATAATGTTATTGGTTTTATTAACAAAACATTTTTTGAATTTCCGAAACGATGTTACTCTCCTTTAGTTTGGGAGACAAAGACACAGACAGCTACATCATACAACTATTCCCTATGGATTACTTTTGGGTGGTGCTGTAGGGTTTGCAAACCACTCTCATTTTGCAGTGGAGCCACGCAAGGCAGACGCCAGTATTATTACTCCATTTTACAGAGAAGAAAACCGAGGAAATCATTTGCTAATGGTTGCACGGCTCATAAATGGTGAAGCCAAGACTCAGTTTCTGGTCTTTTTCTCTCTACCTCACGGTTTGTGAGAAAACACTAAACTGTTAATGAACTGGGCGAATGGATTCCCAGAAGAGAAGCTTTGGGAAGGGGCGGACCTGGGCTGTGTCTGGAAGGGTCTAGGCAAGGAGATGGGGTGGGGATGGCCGGCCAAGGACAGGCAGAAGGAAGAGGCTGTCTCGAAAGCAGACAGGGAGCAAAAGCGTATGGGGCCACACTGTGATAGTGCTTCAGGCCAAGCGGTGTGATGGCGATTGTACCCCACACAGGATTTTATCACACACCACGGGGGCTTCTGAGTCAGGAAGGGACAGAACATCTCTACACTATGAGCCTACTGAACTGGGAGAAAGAAGTTGACGCAAGAACGTTTATTAAAAGGCGCTTGCAATCAATCAGGCATCTGATAAAAATGTTCTGGAAGTGGGAAGAAATGAGGAAAGTGAGTGGGCAGGTCTGAGAAGAACACACAGAAGGACCGGGAATACGGACCAACTCACCCTTCTGAGACACCTTGGGGATCATCACCCGGTACTACCACGGAGGAGAAAAACGAGGAAATTTTCCTTGGACATGTGTTAGGGGGAGTGGATGGGGTAGAGCCAGTCATGAAGGAGCATGACGTTTCCTCCTGAACAGAAGGCGAGGGTGAGGATGGGGAAATAACAGGGCTTGGGACAGAGGGATCCCAGAACATGAGCTGGGAGGACAAGGGGAGGAAATGAAACCATGTGCTCGTGGAAGTGGGTTACGAGTTTCAGCTGGAGCAGACCTCATCCCCGACCCCACAACCGGCACGAACCTCTCTGCCACGTGATGGTGGAGGGCTCGATGTTGAGACGGGCGAATTTACTTATTTCCTCCTCCGTCAGCGTACTTGGATCAGTCTTATTTATTCCCAGTTTCTAATGATGAAAACGAAAAACAACGTGATCAATTTTGGAAGGAATAGAAGGCAAAATGTAGGGGCACCTGGGTGGCTCAGTCAATTAAGTGTCCAACTCTAGATTTCAGCTCAGGTCGTGATCTCAAGGGAGCTGTCAGCACAGAGCCTGATGTGGGGCTTGAACTCACTGCGAGATCATGACCTGAGCCAAAGTCTGATGCTTAACCGACGGAGTCACCCAGGCACCCCAAGGGGGTGAATTTTTAAAATCGATTATTACCAACCAATGCCTGTAACTTATACCATTAAGTTAGCTTTCAGTCTCTGAAAAGAGCAAGGGGGAATCCATGGGATTCCCAGGACAGCAGCAAATAGCACCAGGAAATAAATGATAAGACGGATAAGAGTTGAGATTACTTCCACTCGCACGACCGTGGCATCTTGCTGCAACAAAAACTTATAGAGATACATTTACAGAAGCCAGAACTTATTTCCTAGAAATCCAAGAATATAAGAGAAGGACTCTTGGAAATTTGATCTGTCAGTTGACTACGGTGCTCCACACCTACAAAGCAGTCCTCCCGGTTTACGGCCGAAGGAACAGAGACCTTCAAAGGGGAACTAATCTGTCCGCTTGCCCTTTGGTGTCGCCGTGTCTCAGCCTTCTTCTTCTATTCTCTCTCTGTTATATTGTTCTGTCTCTAGAGTTTAACGCCCCAAAGAGTGTCTGAAAACCCAAATCAAGTTCAAAATTACTGGCGTGGACAATTTTTCTGATTTGTTTCTAGGACATTTTCTTGTTGAAGAGCCACCAGCTGGAAACTTACTTTCAGCCGAGCAAGTTGAATGCTTGAAAACTCTCGAACACCATTCACTAAAGGAACGAGTCGATTATACAGCGCCTAAAAACACAAAACAAAAATAAAGCCCCACAAAAGTTTAAGGGCCAGCTAGGAACTTGGATAATTCACAGGATATGACAAAGCTCATTACATTTATAACCAA
Organism: Lynx rufus; assembly: GCF_022079265.1. NCBI lineage: Eukaryota > Metazoa > Chordata > Mammalia > Carnivora > Felidae > Lynx > Lynx rufus. Next base: position 10,074,950 of record NW_025814878.1, read on the forward strand.
ATTGTTTAGATTAGAGACCCTATTAAAATTCTTGGCCGATATAAACAATGTAGCCTTAACTTCTATCATTTCAATAAATCTGACTAGATCTGAAATCATGCACATTGCAAAAATAAATATGTATTTCTTGATCTCTACAGCCTTACAACCAGCAAATTAATATTTATCTGTACTTGGCTTCAAAAACGCACAAGGGAGTTACTTTAATTGGGAGGAAGTCAGGATCCTTGTAAACATGCCAGAAAGTCCCACGTTTATCCACGGTCCATGCCCATGGGGAAGTAGCACCTAGTGCTCTATCACTGTCAGGTGTGTGTTTACCTCAGCTGCATGCACTTGAACTCCAACCAGGGGGTCTAATCTCATTCACAGTACATCTAGAATGGCTGCATGTAACACTACAGTCAAAAAGCTATCTTTCCAATCCCCTTAGTACAGACTGGAGATTGGACCTTTGGACAGAAGGAAGAGAACTGATCTACCGATTACCTTCAAAACTGAAGTCCCATCTCAAAGAATATTTGCCTTAAAATTACAACTAACATGGGGCGCCTGGGTGGCTCAGTCGGTTAAGCGTCCGACTTCGGCTCAGGTCATGATCTCGTGGTCCGTGAGTTCAAGCCGCGCGTCAGGCTCTGTGCTGACTGCTCAGAGCTTGGAGCCTGTTTCAGATTCTGTCTCCCTCTTTCTCTGACCCTCCCCCGTTCATGCTCTGTCTCTCTCTGTCTCAAAAATAAATAAACGTTAAAAAAAAAAATTAAAAAAAAATTACAACTAATATAATTCACCCAACGGCTTGGCAGTGGTCATAAACTCATTTGAGAGAAAAAAAAAAAAAAAAAAAATTTTTTAAAATAAACTCATTTGAGAATCTGACCCAAGTAGGGATCCTCTCCCCAAGAAATAAGGATATATAGAACTCACAAAATTGTTAATACAATTTCAGTTTATCGGCCCCACAAAGTTTTCCCGTGAACTCCTCAAGAATCCAGAAATCCTAGGACAAGATGCCCAAAAAGGCCAACGAGAAAATTTCCTCACCTTGTCTGTTTGAGTGTTTTCGTGCAAAATCCTTGTGTCAATAGCGGCGGCCAGCAGGTTATTGGCAGCAGTGATGGCGTGGATGTCCCCGGTCAAGTGAAGGTTGAACTATAAAAGAAATGAAAACATCTTTCTACTTGTCTCAAACAACCGTGGCAGTATTCAAGGACTTTCCGAACAAATAAAATATTGCACGAATTACACAGTCTTAAAATGAGCTAAGTCTGTAAAACAACTTAAATAAAAAAGCTGTGAGATCATAACCCAAGCTGAAGTCGGATGCTTTTCGGACTGAGCCACCCAGGCGCCCTCTAAGGCACTTCGTATTTTTACCTCCCCTCCAGGAAAGTGTTACCAACATCTGCCTCCCAGTAATGTATAAAAGCGTGTTTCAATCTCTCACTGGTAAGATTTAGTATTGTTACTATTTAAAAAAAAAAAAATCCAGCTGTCAATTTGACAAGTAAAATGGTAGTAGTTTTAATGTAGACTAATTTGATTATTAGTGAAAATAAACAATCAACGATTCGTTAACAGCTCTTTTCTGATGTTTGCATTGAATCCTTTCCCCATGTTACCGTTGGCTCATGTTTGTCCTTCCTGATGCCTGTTCGGTATCCACTGGGGTGTCCCCAGGCCCCAGACAGGCCTCTCTTCTTTCTCTGTCCACCACCCCCTTCACCACAGTTGCAGCCTCGAGGCCATTATTGCCCCCGTGATCCGCCTCAATCAATGACTCAAGAGTTGCTCAGCTCACTCTCCCCGATGTCCCCCCCTTTTCTCACGCCCCACATCTAATTCTGCAAACTCAGCAGACATGTCTTACATGGTTGCCATGCTTTTCCCATCCTCACTGCCACCTCCCTGGCCCACGCCACTGCCTTTCCCCCGGGCTTCCTTACTGCACTCTTAGCATCCACCCTGTACTCCTAGCAGTGTATTCTCTGCACAGAGTCCAGAGCGATTTTCATCAAACTCAATTTACATCATGTTATTACTGTGTCAACATCCCCTCAATGGCGGACCGCGATATTCAAACAAGATCTAGGCCATGAAATTCAAAGCCCGAAGGAGCTGGCCCCGTGCCCATTTCCGTATTTCACTTCCTCTATCCCCACTGGCCCCCCGACAACACACTGGTGGCCTCCGGTTCCCCGAAGACCCCTCCCCGCCCCCGTACTGTCCCCCAAGCAGGTCCCACTCTCCCCCCATTCTGCACAACCCTGGCTCCCTCTCGCCCTTCAAGACTCAGTATTTTCACTTTCCATTCTTCAACCCATCTGGAATTTATTCAAACATTTTCCCATGATTATTTCTTAAGTTTCTGTCGGTATGAGTTGTCTATTCATGCACTCAGTCAACAAACACGGTCTGAGGGTCGGGCATTGTGCTCAGAGCTGGGGATAGAGAGATGAAGGAGATACGGAAGGTCTTCGAATTCAAGGAACAAACTGCCTGATTGTTTTTGGCCTATTGAACGATCATAAGGCAGCTGAAACCATCATATGCCTTAAGTTTGCCCCAAGTCTGAGCCATGCAGCTGATGCCATATGACAGCAGGACACCGATGCCCTTTGAGTATTTGCACAGGAATTTCTGAGCCATTCCCCTGGGCATGTTCCTTGTACCCTGTCCCCAACCTGGCCTCTTGGTTCTGGTTCTTCCTTGTGAATGTTACTCATCCCCCTTCAGATGTGAGGCTTGGGGCTGTTTTTTCCAGCAATGCCTTACACTATTCTCTCTCAGCCCACCCCCAGTACTTGAAGAGTGTCCATATTTTCCCTTTAGCTTTCCTGACCCTCAGGCCTCCATAGGCAAACACCCTTCCGAATTCATTCATCGAAATCAACGACCATTTCCTAGCGAGCCCCTAGTGAGTGCTGCGCACTGTGCCGGGCGCTGGGGTCCGTGCCCTCTAAATCAGCACAGCCAACCGAACCGGATGAGGGAAACAGCATGAAGGGATGTGAGGGGGGAGATGGAACCTAGAGATGGACAGGCTGGGCAGGGAGGGCAGAACAAGAAAGGAAGAACGCTCGAGGCTTGGGATCAAGAGTCTGCAGGGAGTCTGGTGGGGTGGGTGAGAGGGAGGCCAGCCCGTGGGGACGTGAGACAGCAAGGCTGGAAGGGACGGCAGGACCAGCACACGGGGACCTGCCATGCCACACCACACAGGCGTGATGGAGTAAGAACTGAAATACACTGAACAGGAAAGCAATTGGCTCAGACTTGGGTTTTAGAAGATTTCTCAGGACCAGAACTAAGAGGCCAATGCAGAGTGTAGAAGTGATGAGACCCAGTCACGGTCAGATTCAGGGGACGAGGGGGTGGTTATGCGGGGGTAGGGGTTCTTGGAGAAATAAGAATGGTCACCTTTGACCTTCTGGGCCCATTTTTCTTTGGAACTATTTGATTTTCGAGTCTCCCTCTGCCCAAGTGAGGAGTCCAAGTCCTCCTGAATTGGGCACGATAACTGATGATCGATGGGGATAGGTCTCCACCCTCTTATGCAGAATGGAGCCACGTGGGTTTGGGATTCAGAATTTTTGGAAATGGAGAAAGAGTGCGATATACCTATAATGTTTTACTAAAACATCCAAAGCAGGGTCTAAGTCCGTATCCATTAATCAAAACCAGTATTTCTTGCAGCAAAACATGTGAATATTTACATCAAGTGGCATAGACATAAATAGCCCATAACACTCAACGTCAGGTTTTGCCACTGTAAGTGATGCAAACGTTTTTGGTTTTCAGAATCTTTAGGCCTTTGGACTGAGGATAAAGGACTGTGGGCCTGTGTTGATGGGGCACAGAAAAAAGGCTGCAGGAAGGAGAAACAGTGACACGTGACATGTGTTTCGCTGAGATCTTACCTCCTCCATGGGGATGACCTGGGCATATCCGCCGCCCGCGGCCCCTCCTGAACAACAGAACAGACGCCGTTTGAAATCATTCAGCAAGTATAGCTACACAGGATGAACAGAGCCCCGGGGACACAGCTCCCCAAACCCGGCAGGAAGGCACGCACCCCCAAGATGAAACAGCAGGTAGTAAAGAAAACATCAACTGTCCATCAAAGCAGAACAAAAGGGGAAAAAGTTCCCACTTCACCCAACAATACAATGTAAGGACTGGAGTTTCCTGGTTAAAAAAAAAAAAAAAAAAGGTAAAAACAATACAGCAAATCTCATTACAGCCAACATGAGATTATTTTATTCATCTGTTACTAGATCTATGTGGCTCTGTGTCATTTCACCTGCACATGCTTTGAATATCAAAAAAAACCGCTCAAAAAAATCCACCTGGTGAACTCAGACCAATGCATTGTAAGATGCGGCCAAGAGATTTTAGAGAACAGTATATAAAATTTGTCAGGCTAACTATCCCTCAAGGGAGTAACGTCACTACATTAAAAAGACTTCTCTTTCTTAAAACAATAGTGATACCTTCCGTGTCCAGATCATCTTATGGTGTGCCCTGTTCTTTATCTGCTATGTCATTTGGTCCTCACGACAATTCCGTAAACCTGGTACTCTAGAACTTTTAGCACTTTCACAGATGTGGCCCAGAGAGGTTACGACTGGCTGAAGGTCACACAGCAGCAAGAGACACAGCCACGAAGAAAACCGCAGCCTTCTTGCTACAAGTTTAGTGCTCGTTCCACCACAGAATGTATGACGTTCTCTGAGTTATCAGTACTTAATGAGTTCGGAGTTATTAACATCTGTGACAGTGAGATAAACAGAATACCGCTAAAATCCACAAAGTGCCAAGAACGAATAGTAATTGCGGCAATAAATGCTATTGTAACGCGAGCTGAAGGATGACCTCATGATAAATCAGTGTGAGTGTGAAGGTTCCAGATGTCAGCCCAGCACAGCCAGACAGAAATTGCACCACAGCTCTGTCCACAGCTGGTCAGTTTCCAGAGCTCTGCAGGCCCCCCAGCAACTCTCACGAGATGAGGCAACGAGGGTCCAACTGAAAGGGTGTCTAACTGGCTGGAAAGACCTTTCTTTATGGCAGGGGTGGACGATACAACAGCAATACGAATAAGAAGGTATCGATCAGGTGCAAGGCTCCCGCCCAAGGCTGGAGTCCTGAGCAAGGGCCCAGCAGCTACTCCACGGAGCCAGGGCGATGGGCTTCTTGCGGGGCTCTGCCGAAACCCCCGCCGCAGCCCCCTCTGCAGGAGGACCGCCTCGGGAGGACCACCGCATACTGAGCGTGCAGGTGGGGTGTGCGTTGGGATGAAACGTCGGGATGAGACGTGCTGGTCCCTCTGACAAGTTTTAACGCTAATGTTCTTTCAAAACTTTGCTCTGCCCCCAATTTTGCTCTGCAAAATATACCGGTTGTTAAATCAAGTACCTTTCACGCCAAAAGTTGGTCCTTGAGAAGGCTGTCTGAGACACGCAAAGGAGTTGATGTTGAGGTGTGCAGTCAAAGCCTGTACAAGCCCAACTGTAACTGTACTTTTCCCTTCCCCGAGAGGGGTGGGTGTGATCCTGGTTTGGAAAAAGAGAGAGAGAGAGAGAGAGAAAAATTTAATAATATTTCCTAGACCTATGCAAAATCAACCTAAGGTACTAGAACCAAATCAGAGCAGACAGGTAGAGAACATGCCATTCCCAAATTCACTTAAAAATTCAATTTCCAGGGACTTTTACGGTCTACCCACATCACACAGGCCATGTTTAAGCTAAAGCCAAGAAACAGACACACCTTTACCAAGAGACCAAAAAAGAAAAGTTATTCGGCAGTGATAACATTAGCAGCTTCAAGAAATGGCATAGAATTATCCATCAAATGGTTTAAATAATTAAGCTGATGTTGTTTCTTCTTAATGGGTGATGTGGCATTCATTCGTCTAGGGCCATTTACTGGGGGCACAGTGCGGGCACAAGGCCTACTCGATGGTCCATGGCCAGACTCTGAGCATTGGAAGGCATCCCATCGTACCCTCTCATCCATCTTCTTCCAGATCTCAGGGCCCAGGGCTTGTCCCCACCATGTTGCAACACAGTGAGGGAGCCTCATTACCTCTGGGGTAGCCCATTCATTTCCGGATAGCTTTTTACGGTTAGAGAGTTTTTTGTCCTGAAGAGATGTCTGCGTTCCTATAGCTCCTATCTCTTGGAGTCAGACACACTGAGCTTAATCCCTTCTCAATCAACAGCCCCTCAAGCATTGGGAAAGAATGAGTCCAACACTCCCCAGCACACAAAGGAGACCCCAAGTGCTCTGGAGGACCTCGTTGACCACCACACTCTACAAAAGCAAACATCACACATTAGTTACGACCATCATGGCGTTAACTAAGAAGACAGGCGTGCGTTACACTCCCAAATAAGGACCCATAAAACTGTTCCTTAGCACACTCTGACCATTGTTACAAGACTTAAAAACTGTCATGTTGGCTTGCGACATGGTCTCCGATGAGTTAGATGGTGCAGTCAGGGTCGTCCAGGACTCTCAACCTCAACAAAACCGACAATAAGAGTTTTCTGACCTATAAAACCTAGTGATGTGACCACAAAGAAATAGAAAAAAAGCCTTAGATATATCATCGTCCCCAACTGCCTCAGACCGCCACAGTGATACAATCAATCATCCTTTCAGCAAATATTTATTAAGTACTACTATGTGCCAGACCACTAGATCCTGGGGACACAATGATTGACCAAGTTGGACTCCATCACTGCTCTCCCAGGGCTTACAACCGATGGAAGATATGGACAGACTGACCGGCAATTACAATTAAAGTGATAAACACATATGAGAGAAACAGGGCAATCAGACCGTGTTATGAGAGCACAAGGCAGGAGGATCTGATTACGTTTGGAGCATCGGGGAAGTCTTCATATAAGAAGTGACACCTAAGCTAAGACCCGGCGAATGAATAAACGTTAGCCAGATAAAGATGGAGGGTGGGCTTGGGGTCGTTAACATATGAGGTTCTGTGAAGGGCGCCTGGCTGACGCAGTCGGTTGAGTGTCTGACTTCGGCTCAAGTCATGACCTCACAGTTCGTGAGTTCGAGCCCCGCGTCGGGCTCTGTGCTGACAGCTCACAGCCTGGAGCCTGCTTCAGATTCTGTGTCTCCCTCCCTCTGCCCCATCCCCGCATGCGTGCTCGTGCTCTCTCTCTCTCAAAAATAAATAAACGTTAAAAAAATATTTAAATATGTGAGGTTCTGTGCGTTTACATTTATTAGGTTAATTTTTGTCCTGGATAAGGAAACTGAGGCACGAAGAGGTTCAGTAACTTGCCCAAGGCCAAACAGCAATCAGTAAAGCCGGAAATCAAAAACCGTCACCTGACTTCGCCAAGTCATTTCTACAGACAGAAACTGTAACTGTTGTTCACCACTAATTAGCAACTGAAAGCATGGGAGTGGGAAAGATCACAGTGAGAGGGAACACAGTATAAAGAGGGATAGGATGGAATCTTCTAGAACGTGTTCTCTGAAGGGATGGTCAGAAGAAAGCAAAAGGAAACAAAAGGAGCAGTAGGGAGAAATCTTGAGGATGAGGCAGGGCTGCGACAGGGGCGTCTCCGAAGGGAACCGGGAAGTGCCCACGGAATCACAGGCCACGGGGACGCCCGACTCTGGGTGAGGGCTGAGAAGCCATCACCGCACGAAGCAACAGGGTCGCTGGCAGGGTGCACGGCCCCACACATGCTTGGTGACGTACGCCTCCCTCCACTCCTCAAGCCGCACGACACCTGGTCAACATGAAGGCCCAGGTACGTGAAAGTGTTTCCACTTTGAGTCAACTTCCTGTTGATGAGTACAAGAAAAAGAGTGGTTGGAAAGCCACAGGCATCACGGTCTTCGGACGGCCTGTAAAAAAAAGTATCAAACACAAGGTGGATTAAGTACGGTCCTCGTCGTCCACTGTTTGCGAAGGAATAGGTGGTCTACTTCGGTGCGTCACGTGAAGCATCACATTTTCGTCCCCAGGGATGTGCTAATATAGCTGTCGGAGACAGCCCGACGCAGACACGCCCAGAGATGACCTCCTCCAAACTTCGGCCGACCATCCAAGTCTTAATTAGAAACACAGGACGGCTTAGCATTCTGCCAACTGATACAATTCAGGAAAATCAAAAAGCAGGAAGTATTTATTGGGAGCAATAAAAGGAGAGCCACAATAAACATGTTATTCCACCTCATTCCTACGTTGGATCTCAAACTTGGGTTTAACGGCTGTCCCAGTGTCCTTAGCTCTGACTCCAAACTATCCAGTTGACTCAGAAGACAGTGAAGGCCAACTTAACCTAATTGCTGTTCTCCGGAAGAGCTTAGAGTATATGGAGAGGGAACAATGCCTTTCGCTCATGCTCTTCCTCAACATCTCCCTGTAGCTCTATCCGCCCCCCTCTGTTTCCCACAGCATTTATTATGTATGTATCGCATCACTTTTCTGAGGGTCTTATTACAAGCTTCCTGACACGGCTGTCCTGCCTACCAGCGCACAAGCTTGCTGAGGCGAAGGACTATACCCATTCTCATTGCGTTTCTGTCACCTGTCCAGGCACAGTCGAGCAAAAAACGCTTGACAAAGCAAGAACATCTTTTCTTTAAAAAAAAAAAAAAAATTTTTTTTTTAATGTTTATTATTTTTGTGAGAGAGACAGAGACAGAGAGCAAGCAGGGGAGGGGCAGAGAGAGAGGGAGACACAGAATCCGAAGCAGGCTCCAGGCTCCGAGCCGTCAGCCCAGAGCCTGACGCGGGGCTCGAACTCACAGACCGCGAGATCGTGACCTGAGCCGAAGGCAGCCGCTCAACCGACTGAGCCACCCAAGCGCCCCAGCATGCACATCTTTTCTAAGACAAATATGTTTACTGTCAACTACAGTTAACGATTTATCAAAGCACTCCGTGACTTCGGATGTGTGGACACATCCTATGAGAAGTTTACCATTTGCTCCAAGGTCAAAGAGATTGCTTATGCAGAGAGGAGTGGCAAAACAGTGTGCAGTTCTCAAACTCTGGCATCTTGAACGGAATCACGTCATGAGCCATGGGTCTAACCTTGAACTCCAAAACTACATGCTCAAGCAGCATATGAATATATATCACTCATCCCGGGCATCTTCGTGACTGGGAAGTCGTTACAGGCTTTTTATTCCTGGCAACAAACTCTGTAGTCCACTGGGTTGTGTTTCCTATCACACCTGACTGACGGGAGTGAGCAGTTCAAAAAGGCCCAGTCGGTAGCGATCTCTTGTAAATACCTTTGTTTTATTCTGCAAGCTGTGCAAATAGCAGAAAAACTCACAGAGGTTTAAATAGTGACCCAAGGTAAAAAACCAAAATCTTAGAAAAGCCAGGAAAGGTTATTTAACACTGACCAAAATAATGGCTTGGAACATTAAAAAGAAAAAAAAACAAACAAACAGAAACAACAGATCAGATACTCGGCACTGCACAGGAAAGAAATAAAGTGATGTGAATGACTTTAATTGTTCTTTAATGTGAAACTCGGTCTGTTCACAGACCAATTTGGGCTTCTTTTTTAACTGCTCTTTCTGCCTGAGCAATTTAGAGAAGTTCTCAAAACTTCTGCGCAGAAATCGGGACAGGGCCAATGGAGACGTATCTTGCACACACATTCAATGCCCTACGGCTGCACTCCAAGGCAAGTTCTCAAACAAATTCCTTTTCATTAGTGTAACTGGGAAAATATGTAAAACTCAAGAGCCCCTAAGATTCTTTTGGCATATTTCCCCGAACGATTCCCAATACTTTTCATTTTGTCAGGCAAAGCAAATAAAGTGATGTGTAGGTGTAAATACCATGCGATGTGTAGCTGATGAAATACAGATGATTCCGACGGAGTAAGAAATCCTCAAGTTAGAAGAACAGCTTTTAAAATGAAGTAATCTGTTCCACATTTGGGTTATTAACAGAAGATTTTCTTTTAATCCTGTTGTTTTATATTTTAATTCTACCGTTGACACGCTTAAATCACATTTATACATAAATTCGAAAGTACAACAACAAATGCATTATTGAGGTTTCTTGAAAAACGACTTGGGTACCTGCATTCTTCTAAAGCACGGGAAAAGACTCATGTTACAGTATTCGGAAATAAAAGTAGGACACAAAATGGTATTTATAGCATGATCTCAATGTGTAAAAAGGATGGATGCAGAGAGAAAATCCTGGAAGGAAATACAAAAAATTTTAACACCTCTCAGTAATGAGAGACTTCGTTTTCTCCTTTTTGTTTTTCATGATGTTAACTTTTTATATTGTAAGCCAGTATTATTTTCAGAATAGAGAAATCCTTCAGAAACAGTAAATAACTCATTTATTGGAGAGGTCCTCTTTTAAGATTTTATTTTTAAGTAATTTCTATCCCCATGGGGGCTTAAATTCACAACCCCAAGGCCAAGAGTTACAGGCTCTACTGACAGAGCCAGCCAGGTACCTGGGAGGGGTCCTTTATATTTCTAAAGATATAGCAATAAACAGCATGTTTGATAATCGTCACTTTCCATTAACTGACGTGACCAAAAGCAAAACTATGGAGGCGACCGTATTTCAAATGAACTTTTCATTTTACATTGTAAGTTAAATGATTGTCTGCTATTTTACAACCAATCTCAAAGATCCAGCTATTAAAAGGTGCGAAAACAGAAGCAGTTTACACACTTAAAAAATATGCCATCTGTTGTGTGGGTGGGGGAACACAGTGTGGTATATAGATTTTCCAAAAACCTTCAGGCTTTCCTTACAGATGCAGGTATGTCTCAAAATCCTACCCTCACAGCATTTCCGCCCCCTCAGTGGAGTTGAAAGGAACACAATTTAGTTTTTGTTGATTCACAGATCGTTGTTTTGTAAGGAACATAGAGCCACTGTTTCAGGAAAAGAGCTGTTTATCTCTTGGGGTTAAATCTGTACTTGAGAATTCAGGTTTAATTTCACTTCTATCTACAATATGACAACCTGGCTCAATCTGGCTCTTCAGCTCAGAGGCACATACAAATGCTGGCAAAGAGACAGCGTCGGGGCAAGAACCAATGTTCTACGTGCCTGGACCAATGCACAGCTTTAACCCTAGGGAGCGGCGCTAACCGCACTCTCCAGCATGTGGCTGGAGGCGGGCCTAGACCCTGTGACTTCAAGAAGGCAATCTGATAACAATACCATGAGGGCTTTTGTTTTAGAAGTTCAATTCTGTGCTCCCAGCAAAGGGCGGAGCCACGTGTAGACTGGTGTTTTTATTTCTAGAATTGACAAGCCCCCAAAAGAGTAAATCACAGCCACTCCATATGACAAATTACTACTTGATTCTTCCTTGAAACTGAGAGCCCATCCTCCTCACTTTTCCTTAAATCCTCCCACCTTAAGCAAGGAGAGAAAAGTATCAAACCCACCTACCAAGATCACTTTAGAGACTAGAAAGAGGGAAGCAAATTTATGGATAAAATACGAAATTTGCTTTTGAAGCTCTTAATGCCCAAGAGTTTATTTATTTCTGTAAATCAACTTGCATCTAGCACATTCCAGAAGAGCAACACTGACCCCATGTGTGCTCCAAACCCTGGGACCCAAGAACTCCCAAACAGCCCCCTCAAGTCAGCTGAAAGGTCCCCCTTTTACGGATCTGGCCCAGAGCGCGTAGGTGAGGCCAACCTTTCCCCTCAGCACGGAGCACCCGTGCAGCCCCGTTACAGAGACATCAGAGGTGGGGTCCTAGGTTGGGAAGGACCCTGGTAGGATTGGGAGTCCGATGGTAGTGAGCCTAGAAGCCTGTGGGAGGTTTAAGCCACAGGCAAATGAGATGCTGCAGCCACTGAGTGACTCTGACAGCCCTAGATGGAGACAAGCGATTACAAAGGAGCTGGAGAGGGAGGAGGGAGAAGGGGGGAGGGAAAGAAATATGAAGAAATGATTTGACCACTAAAGAGGTGACATTACGGATGACTGTAGTTTAATCTTTACTTGTAGGTTTATAATTTTTTAATTTGAGAGAGAGAGAACGCACACGTGCGCACACGAGTGGGCAGGGAAGGCGTAGAGAGAGAGAGAGGGAGAGAGAGAATCGCAAGCAGTATCTGCACTGTTCGTGCAGAGCCTGACACGGGGCCTGAACCCACAAACCGTGAGATCACGACCTGAGCCAAAGTCAAGAGTCGGGCACTTAACCGACTGAGCTGCCCAGGTGCCCCTCTTAATTTGCAGTTTTAAAATACTCAGTTTAAAGCCCGTAGGGAGTTTTCCTAAGGAGAGCACCGGACAAATGCACAAATATGCACGCCCAAGGCTGTTCCTTTTAGCACTGTTCACAATGGCCAAAAATGGGACGCAATGTAAGTGCCCATCAACAGAGAGCCGGTTAAATAAATTGTGGAACGTCTCTACGGCATTTTCAAATCATTTTCTGGCCTCGATTTACTTGAAGAATAAGAAACATGCTGAAGTGTCAGCCACCGAGCCACCCCGGGCTGCACAGTGTTGGGAAGATGCATGAAATGGAATCCACCCTCATCCGAGGCATTTTTACTGCCCCTCCCCCCCAGTGGAATGTTCTGCACTCATGCAAAATGGTAATAGCTCTGTACCGTCTTGCATGGAGTGAGCTAGGCACGCAACACGTCGCTGACGAATCAGGCTGCTTACAGGACAGCACGTGTCAGCTGATGTCGTTTATGAGAGACTGTGGGTCAAGATGGTCTCACATGTTAACAGCCCTTTCCTCTGGCTGATGGGATTTGGGATGCGATAGTTTCTTGTTTATGCTTTTTGGTATTTTGGAAAAGTTTAACGAGCATGCGTGACTTGTAATAACCAGAAAAAGGAATAAGCTGCTTACGTTAATAATAAAATATGTGAAAATGAAGTTCACCAAGAGTGAAGTCCAGTGGTCGGAAATGTCTCTGCCTGTTAATAAACAGGTTTTTGTGCCTTAAGGCTTGGCCTATATGTCATTAATAAGTCACTGCAATGAAATTTCAAGACAACAAAGGAATTTATGTGGTGTCTTGATGTTCCCTCAGGTCACATTGAAAAAATATTTGAAATCCCTTGTTTTCTATCATTTTTCAGCTAGCGAGTGCATTTCTTTTTTCAAAAAGAGGAAAAATAAACACCCCTTCACATAAAACTATGCATTTGTCTTTTATAAAATGACCAACACAAATGAAAACGGCCCTATATTAATTTTGCAATGCAGGAAAGGAGAACTAATGAACTTTTACGATACAAATACATAAATAGTAAGGATATTAACAAGAAAATAATAGCTTGCACAATTATCTGTACATTTTCCATTAAAATGTTATTTCTGAGTAGAACATAAAGACCCCGACGCAGTTCAAGATACTTTACCTTTAAATCTTACTTTGACTTTTATCATGAAAAACTACATGAAAAACCCAAGGATGATCAAAACACAATATGAGGAACAAAAAACAAAAGGCTGTATTAGAAACGCATTACACTTTCTATTTTGTGGAGCAGACTGAATTGTTTTGCACTGAAAATGAAAACTTACCTCGTGTCAAATGAAGGAATGCCAAGTGAAATGGACACAAACGTCAAGTTTGAGAAGAGGACGGATTTGAGGGGGTGTGATGACAGATACAAATAGGGAAGCGAGTTTTAGAAACATGCCGTCTTGGTAAAATAGAGTTTAAAAGTAGCCTTACCCAGCTACTAAAACGTATTTTCCATCTGCTTGATCCTTTAACCTTTGCAGCAGGGACAAACGTACTTTGGCTTTGCTTCTGCCATAGACTTCAATTTCATCTGCAAGCAATCCTATCTCCTTGGCAAGGACATCCACGGCTTTTGGAGTCTGTGCTCTTGAAATCTCAAGATCACTAGTGGGGGGGAAAACACAGAAAAGGCGAGAGTCTCCTCAGGTTAGGTGGTCACCACTGGAGGGAAAACAGCCAAACGCCACGCCAAGGATTCAATCAAAGCGACTGCCTTGTGGTCCTCTCTCCCCAGTGGCATTAAACACAACTGCTAATAGCTAACGTGCGTGAGAAAATGTACATTTCCTTGGAGAAGCAACTTTTCAAAACTCACGAAGATCCTAGAATTCTGCCCAGGTACAAAGATAACCCCTGTACTTTGGGAATAAAGAAGTGTGAATTACAGTAAGTCCAAAGGCTTCCTTTACGCACGAATCCTTTGTACAGTGAAGTGCTTTCTGTGGACCATCATTGCGTCCATCACCCGTGAAGAGACGGGTTATTGCATAATGCTCTTGCTGGGCTCGCCCCACGTGTCTCTTGGCTATTCAAAAACGTGGAAATGCTATTTTGTTTTATCTGGGTCCATACTCTCTCTCTCTTTTTCCTACTGCAAGTCCAAAATTGTATTTCAAAGTATTTTATTAATTGCATAACCGTCAGTAAAAGGACCTGGTGCTTGAAACTCAACTTCAGACACAGGACATTTTAGGACCTCCGAGTGTCACTGGGCAAATAATTTACCCTATTCTACCAGCAGGGTGAGAGCACGGCTGTTCACCTTACCGGAATGCTAGAAGATGAGCACGTGCTGGACTTCTCAGAGAGTCTTTTGGGGCTCCCGAGCTCAGCGATTTGTTCTAATGGGGGTTCGGGCCATCTGTCTGCCAGACTGACCATCTGTTTGAGAGTCAGACGTGGCTGGCAAAAGACAGGCTTGGGAGACCATGCCTGAGACTCAGTGGGTCATAAGGGTTGACACGTAGAAGACAGCAGCGCCCTCACTCACCCTGGAGCTCTTCTTCTGGAGGCAAAGCCGTGTCCTCCAGGCAGCCCCCCGCTCTGACTTTTCTTTCCCTTGCTCCCGCTAACGATGGACTCTAAGCCCTCACGTTACTCTATATTCCCCTCCACGACCCCACGGAAGACTGACGTCGGGGCAACAGGTAAACAGTAAACCCACGTCCAATCTAGACCTCTCTGAAGTGCACTACAGCAGCTCGGAGAGGGACAGGGGGCCTCCGCCCACGCACAGGCTGAGCTCTGTGCTTCCAGACAAATGCCCCTGCCCCTGCATTTCCCTTTCCAGCCTCCCCCCGCCCCCACTTCTTTTTGCCTTCCTGTCTACCCCTTTTTTTTCTTTTTCTCTCCTCCCCAAATCTCTGAAACTGAAGAGCCCGCTCTTGGAAAACCTCCAGTTTTCTCCTCGCTAGCTGAAGAACGACAGTGACATCGTTCTGATTTGAGGGTAATACATAAATTACTCAGCCTGCCTTTCTTTCCCCTTTAGAAGGGACCTTTAGAAGCCAGATTTGGTTCAGCGATTAAAACACTTCTTCCCCTGAGTGGAATTTATTTCGATTTATGCCAAGACTCTGGTACACATTTTGGCAGTCTACCTGAATTGTGTTTAGCTCTCTGCAACTAGAACGTATTCACTTACTTTTAAAAATCAGCGTCCTTTAACAACACAAGTAACTTCAAAAAATAAAATATTTCATGAAATAGATTGCACCACTACAGGGGTGGCATTACAGAGAGTAACGTTCCCTGGAATTTATGGACCGACGAACATAGAAAGCGACTGGGATGTTCAGTCTATTTCGGGGGTGAAAACACAGCCCGATGGGTATAAAAGAATCATCAGCGTTCAGCTGTGGTCCAAGGACACAGATCAAATCTACAAACCAAGTGGTCATCAAATGAAAACGGAGCCGACTCCCGAAGGTTCTATCTCCTGACGTGTTGTTTTCCAGTGGCCCCGTGCACACCCTGGATGAAGAGGGTGGGGCCTGTTCGCCGCGGCGGGAGCAGCGGGGGACCCGCGATGAGGCTGGAGAACGCACCTCCCTGGCTCTGCTATCTAATGAATTATTCCTGCGGTACAGTATGTATTTCTAAATTTATGCAGGGAATATATAGCTTACGCTTCATTAAATGCTACGCGGAAGGAAACATCCATCTGGAGTATCACACAAATACCCTATCAGCTGGTAGATATCGCTGTGTGCTGAGGAAAGCGGAACTCACTTCCCACATAGAATAGTGTTTTGTTTGGTCGGTCATTTACCCTCAGAGCAGATACCTACGTGGCCCTGAAGACCAAGCTGACAGATGAGCTGGGCATTCCTGACACTGAAAAGCATATTCCAAATACTGTGTTACCGTATCTGGTCAAATCTAAGGCACCAGTTATGTTACAGACCACTAAGAAGAAAAAAGAATGCCATTTAAGACAGGACACATTATCCACACAGTAAGGGGCATCCTGACTTCGGACAGGAAGAAATGTACATCCTAGAGTTGACAGAATACGGGAAACATGTTCGTTATTATTATTTAATTTTTAGGACTTAAGCAACCGAAAAAACAGGGCAGCACTGTAATTAGAGAAAATTATCCACTGTCAAAGCCATAACAACACCTCGAGCCCCCAGCCCGGTGGAGAACTTTGGCTATCTGAGGCACTTTGGTGACCAGAGATCGGTACAACGAAATCCCACGAATACCTCGGGACGGGGGAGAGAGGCTGGAGTTTCAGGCAGTGAAGTCTCCACCTTGCGTGCTGCTGTTCCCGTAGCCATCTCCTTCCACTGCTGACCATGTTCTTCATGGGACAGAAAGGAAAGCATGTTATAAAAGTAAAGGCTGCCAGGCTACGACTCTAAACTATGAAACTACTGTTCAGGGGTGTCATGTCATAAGAAGGACCACAAAGTTGCACAATAACCCACGTGAATATCAGGAACAAGTTTATTCACACGTAGTTAGGGTTGCAGGTTTTTTCAAAAAAGGAAAAGGTGAGCTACATGTACTTTTAAAATAGGTTAAGGGGTGCCTGGGCTGCTCAGTCGGTTAAGCATCCGACTTCGGCTCAGGTCATGATGTCATAGCTTGTGAGTTCGAGCCCCGCATCGGGCTCTGTGCTGACAGGTGGGAGCCTGGAGCCTGCTTCCGATTCTGTACCTCCCTCTCTCTCTGCCCCTCCCCCACTCATGCTTTCTCTTTCTCAAAAATAAATGAAACATTAAAAAATTAAAAAAAAAAGAAAATAGGTTAAGTATTCACTAAAGATATCAAGTACTTGAATACATTAGAGAGTGGGTTCTCCACCTCAGAAAAGAAAAATGAGGGAAATAGGAGAATGCATGGCGGATCAGCTTGGATGCCCAGCTTCCAAAATCTGCAACACCATGTCAAGTATAATCCTTTCAGAGTTGACATAATCGAACAAGAACGCTGAATTGTTAAATGGTGATACACACAGAGAGACAGAGAAATAAAATCTAGCTTAGGTCGAAAACCAACACATAATCCTTATAAGACAGTATTGTATCCCATTTGAAAGTAAAGTTTTATTTTTGGAGGGCGCCTGGGTGGCTCAGTCGGTTAAGCATCCAACTTCAGCTCAGGTCATGGTCTCAGGGTTTGTGGGTTCGAGCCCCGCACTGAGAGTGCAAAGCCTGCCTGGGATTCTCTCTCTCTCTCTGCCCCTCCCCTACTCTCTCAAAATAAACTTTAAAAAATATTTTTCTTTTTTCTTTTTTAAAGGAAGGTTAGTTTATATTTTAGTGAGCTCTATTTTTAGTTTTTTAAATTTATTTTTAGTGAGTTCAAGCCCCAAGTTGGGCTTGAACTCAGGACCTGAAGATCACGAGTCACATGCTCTACCAACTGAGCTAGCTAGGAGGCTTCTAGAAAGAGGAAAGAAAAAGGGAAAAGTGGTGCTTGACTCTGATGGCGAAGTCATACCACCTCCTGCGGCTTCCTCCCTGCCTTCCCCTGTGGCTCACCCATCCTGGTGGATGTTAGCTGCCACCTCATGAGCTGCTCTCCTGAGAAGTCTGCCTGGTGAGGGACTGAGGCATCTTGCCAAGAGCCAGTGAGAAATTAGATACCACACGCCAACAGCCACGTGAGTGAGCCATCTTGGAAGCAGAGCCTCCGGCCCCGGTCAAGCCTTCGGATGACCTCCTGATTTCCACGGCACAGGAGACCCTGAGCGAGAACCACGAGGCCCGCTCCCAAATCTGACCCCCAAACACTGGGAGTTAATAAACGTTTCTTGTTTCAAGCTGCTAAATTTGGGGGATAATGTATTCCACAGCAATAGATCACTAACAGCAGACCCTGAGTTGAGTCTCCGTCCCACACGTGTCACGTAACCAGGGGCAAGTTGTTCCAAGCTTCCATTTCCTCATCCATCAAACGGGAATGACACTCTCTCACAGGATTATGGTAAGAATTAAATGTCATTATGTGTGCAAGGTGTTTAACGCTGTGTCTGCTCAACAGAAAACACTTGCAAGACGTTAACAACTGCTAATCAAAACTCCAAACCCACAGCCGTGCCAAACAAACCTGAATCCGCAGAGCCGCAGCAAGGAGACTCACATCATCCTCTGCAATGAGACCATTAAAATGAACCCCAAGAGAACCACATCCAAGCCTCCCTATAAAAAATTTTGAGGAGAAAAAAAAAGACATTCAGGATATTGTCGTTTACAACCAATTGCTTCTAGTAAAAAGCCAGCACGTTGAGCGCTATTCTCATATTCAACCAAGGAACTTATTAGGATGTCTCGGCATAGCTCCAGGTAGGTCACCAGTCCCTGGCGCAGCCTAGGGGCCCTTGACTGGGCCACACAGAGTTAGACTGGACGAAAATCTTGCTTCTACCTCCAGCCAGCAACTGTGACGCTGGGCCTGGTAATTAATGTGGGTAGCGGCAACCCCACAGAACTCAGAATCGAATGTGAAAGGGCATGTCAAAGTGCCGGGCAGATAAGAAAAGCAATTTCCTTCAGGTATACAACGTATAAAAAGGGGGACTAAAATAAATAGCATAATCGCAACCAAAGTGCTGTGTGAAAGATCAGGCTTCCTTTGAGAACTTTAGGAATCCCTGTCACGAAAGCGAAATATTTTCCACAGAAACTGAGAAAATGTATTTTCGGATATTAATTTTAGGGGTCACCTGGTTTCCAGAAGAGAGGGGTATTTGTACCAATTCTGCTTTCCCTTCCTTAGCTGGCGCTTATAAAGGTTATGAGAAGTTAAGCACATATGTAAAATACTTCAGTCTATATCCTCCCTTAGAGAAAAGAAACATTTCTAATAGCAACTTGGTTGAATTAAGAACCGATTTTCCTCTATTTTGGACCGCTCTACTTTTCAATTATCCATTTTGCTGACAGTACTTTGCAAGAGCACAAAACACTTAAGACTAAGCGTTTTGTGATGATCTACAGTCAAATGTATTAAGGGTGTTGGAAAATCCTATCCCTCCGGTATTGTTTAGAGTTTAGTAACACTTCACAGTTTTATAAATTGTATTTAGGCAAAAGCCAAGAGTCTAGAGAATGAGATTTGTTGTTCTGTTTGAACCACTAGAGATCTGATCTAAAGATCCTGTCCAACCATTATGGAAAAGAAAGATATTTCCCGCATTTTTATCTCTATCTTTAAATGACAAGGAAAAAAGAAAAAAAAAAACAAAAAACAACCTACACTCCAGGAGCTGAGTTTATTTATTAAATAAACTGAGCATCAATTTATTAATGCAAATTCCCAGAACAGAATCACAAATACCCACACAAGTGAGGAATATTTCACCTACGGTGTTACACAGTGAATAATTCTGCCCATAATCTTAGGCGCTGCCTTGCATAAAATAGAAGGTGGCTAAAATCAAAAAAGATTTTAAAGCACAACACAAGACGTGCCTACACATATATTTTAAACATTGGGAGGATTTACAGGAACCGATAGTTTTCTGTCTGAACAGTTACCTGAAATTCAATAATGCTTTTAGTATACTGTTTTCTTTTCCTTCTACTAAATTCCACCCTGTAATATTATGTTTCATGTTTCCTTGGTGGGAAAATGTAAAATGGTGACCTCAAGGTGACCGGATCAGAAGTTAGTGTCACTTTCTTCTGTGCACTCTTCTGTATTTCACAAACGGTCTATCACGAACACTGTATTGCTTCTATAGTTCGAATCAATGTAATCTTAAAACTTAGTTAAACGTTCTAAATCCAGAGAATTCGAAGCAATGAATATGGTAACTCAGTGAATCAGGAACACATTATCAACACATTTTGTGGCTAAGGAGAACTGAGAAAAGAAATCATTACCTCATCCCTCTGCCTGTGTAGACGCAGGGCTCCACCCAGAGGCTGTCTACACTCCGCCTGCCAAGGCTGTCTGCACTCAGCCCGCGAATCCAGCGGGGGTCCCAAGGGTCCCGTCCCAAACCAAATGGGTCTTTTCACTTCCCACTAAATACTCCCCATAGCTCATGGTTCTTCCAAGGACAGGTCAATGAATCACGTTAAAAGATGGCCTTTCATTTATAATTTTTTCTTGCTAACCAAACTTTCTACAACATGAAAATTTAAGGCTAATGTGTCATAATGCTTTCCCTGGAAATCAGAACAGAACTTTCCGTGACAGGAGCTGCCCTGAGACCACCCTGGGAATTCTGCCAGAATAAATGAGATGGGAGGGACAAGGCAAATTCTTCCTTGGTCTCCGTGCCCTCTCTGCTATATGGAAACTTTTCCGTTTTTCTGCAGTCTGGCCCACGGCACCCTTCTTATCACAAAAGCACTATATGAACCCATAGACTGAAATCTCAAATATTTTCTCATCCTCTGGGAAAACGAGTAACTCAAAAAAACTTCATGTGAAGTTTTGGAAATAAGAAAAGCTAAAGAAAATTACATATTAGTGCAGATAACACTTTCAAAATCTCTGGTGACAGTTTTAAGTTCAATATATTAATCATATTGGATAACAGTAAAATGCGATAAATGAGCTCTTAATATAATTTTTGGATCAATGTTCTCAAGAGATGAACTCACAGTTTACAACATCTGAATTCCAGGGGCGCCTGGGTGGCGCCTGAGTGTCCAAATCTCGATTTCAGCTCAGGTCATGATCTCACAGTGAGATTGTACCCCATATCAAGCTCTGTGCTGAGCTTGGAGACTGCTTAAGATCCTCTCTTTTCCCTCTGTCCCTTCCTGCTCTCGTGTGCATACGCGCTCTCTCTCTCTCTCAAAAAAAAAAAAAAAAAAAAAAAAGCCCAAAACAAAAAGCATCTGAATTCACTACCAAATAACGTTTTACTATTTTAACAGAATATATGAATCTTCAAAAAAAATGGACTATTATTAAGATATGCATATCAAGGGGTGCCTGGGTGGCTCAGTCGGTTAAGCATCCGACTTCCGCTCAGGTCATGATCTCGCGGTCCGTGAGTTAGAGCCCCGCGTCAGGCTCTTTGCTGACAGCTCAGAGCCTGGAGCCTGTTTCAGATTCTGTGTCTCCCTTTCTCTCTGACCCTCCCCCGTTCATGCTGTCTCTCCCTGTCTCAAAAATAAACGTTAAAAAAAAATTAAAAAAAAAATGATATGCGTTTCAACTGATAGAAACAACCCTTTTGATATCACTGAAACCAAAGCAGGAAGGAATTAACAGAGAGTTGTATATTCTAATCAGCTTGAGACTTTTTCAGAAGTAAGAACGTTAAATGTGTCATACTGAGAAGCAGTTAAAATTTGAAATGAAAACCTAGCAAAAACATATAGGTCCAAATCTTCCAGAATTTCCCAGGAAAAAATTTAAGGGAAACCGGTAATAGATTATCATGGATTTTAGAATAATTGGAGTTCAAAATTCATAAGCAAGTATCTTTACTTGCAATGAGATAATGATTAAATTACAAGTATGTCTCATTTCTCTAAAGCTACTGCCTTGCATTCTCAGAATCTCACTGGGAAGAATCCTTCCTTGGGCTTGATTTTCAAATACAGACTTACATTTTGCAAATAAGAAGTCTGAAAGCTACTTTGTGTGCTACAGGTATGAGGACAATGAAGTGGAGGGACGTGGGAGGGGGGCCACTTATTGGTAGCTCCCAAGAAAGAGGTGCTGTGAGGTGAGAGCTCATTTATTCCTCTCAACAGCCTTGCTCCCATCTTACTCACAAGGAAACTGAAGATCAGAGAGCTTCACTTATTTGCCCAAAGCCACACAGCTTGTAAATATGAGGCAATTAAGAGAAAATCAAAACAAAAATTTTAAAAAAATGCTTCTTCTCTTTGAGTGAGATCAATCTGACCCAGATCCCATGCTTTTCTCCTTACGTTAATTACACTGTGTCCCTTCGGGGCCATAAGAGAGGTGGCTCGAGGTCCTCCAGGACCAGGTCCCCCAGGTCATTAGCATGAACTTGAGATGCAGCCCGGGGTTCCACCACCACTCCACACCAAATACAGTTACGTTCATTTAAAATGATGCTGGCAAGGGCGCCTGGGTGACTCAGGTCATCGTCTCACAAGTTTGTCAGTCGGAGCCCCGCCTCGGGTGAACACGAGCCCTGCTTTGGGTAAGCCCTGCTTCTCTCCCTCCCTCTCTTGGCCCCTGGCTCAACTTGCACCCTCTCTCCCTCAAAATAAACAGATGGATGGATGGACGGATGGACGGATAGATAGATAGAATGATGCTGTCAAGTACTCTGACCTACATTGCTGTTTGGATTCTGTTCTCCGGGCACGAGACAGAAGACCAGCTTCTCTTTTGTCCCATTTGGCACATCAGGGAATAATCTTAATATCAGGGTACGAAACGGTCTTGCTTAGGATGAATTCTGCTCTTTAGGAAGCAGAGCATTACAGCATCACAGCTTCTTTGATTTGAAATTTAATAATAACAAACGATTCTTACAGCTAGAAAACTGGATATAAACATGTACCTCTTGTAAATCTAAAAACTAGACTCACGCCACAGAAGAGTGAACAGATCGAACAAGTTGGGTGTAACTGTTTTCCAAGCACTGGGTCTGGGATGTCAGCCATCACGAAAATTTCTCCTGGGATTAGGTACTCAATACAATGCCTCTACAGAATTACCTCATTATAAATCACCACATCCCATCTATTTTTATGGAGGGGTGGGGGGGGGGGAGAACCCTGTACCATTAAGACGAGGATGAAAATTTCATCATAAAACCCTGCCTTCACCCAATCGCCAGTTTATTAAGAGTTCTTTTGCTCTTAAAGGTGAATAAAAGCACCTCTCCTTTTAACACTGCTTTCAAAAGTCTCTTTAAGGTGACAGGGTTATGCAAAAAAGAGAGAAGAGCCTTTCTTCAATCTATGCATAGATTAAATTTTCAGACTGATCAAAGCTGCTAAAATTAAAATGGACTATCAGGAAACAGAATGCTATTATAAATAGTACTGACTGTAAAATGTTCATCTATTTAATCAGGAGAACATTTTTTCTCTTTGCCTTTGCCCTGCCAGCCCTGTTTTTGAATGGGAGGGTAGTTCAAGGAGATGTCTCTGTGTCTGCAACCAACTGAAAACTGCAATCAGAGTACAATTCTGGGACCAGGTTTATTCATTCGTTCAATGCTCATTTACTGAGCATATACTTGACTCAAAAATCAGGAAGAAAACTACTTGTACTGGACCGGATACATTTAAAATAAACTGCAGTCAGTCTGCATACAGTACCATTCAGTCAAAATATAATGCCCTGGTCTTTTTCCCCCCCCAAAGAGGATGGTTATGTTGAAATCTAATGTTTTTATGAATGCCTTTAAAAAAGTAAAGGTCCCCAAAAGAAACATATTAAAAAATACGGCACAATTTCACTAAAAAAAAAACCATATATATATACACGTATATGCATATATGTATATATATATATGCATATATATAGTCACCTTCACATAATCATAGAGCTCAAAGGGATTCCAAGAACATTGAAGTAGACTCTACCTCCAGCCAAGATTATACCAAAATTGTCCTAAACATGTAAACTCTAACTAAAAAAACCCCAAAAAACAGCAAGGAATTGTAACAGCCAAGCATTCATTTGAAAGAACATCAAGTCAGGGGCACCTGGGAGGCTCAGTTGGTTGAGCGTCCACCTCCGGCTCAGGTCATGATCTCCCAGTTTGGGGGTTCAAGCCCCGCATTGGGCTCTGTGCTGACAGTAAGAACCTGCTTGGGATTCTCGCTCTTTTCCTCCCTCTCTGCCCTTTCCCCACTCATGCTTTCTCTCTCTCTCAAAACAAATAAACTTTAAATAAATAAATAAATAAATAAATAAATAACAGAACAGCAAGTCCAAACTGACTTTCCTAATCTAAATTCTGAGCAGAGGAGCAAATCTGCTGTGCCCATCATTTATAGGTCAGGCATTGTTTTTTTTTCAGACGGGGAAAGAAATTTGTGGCCTGAAACTACATGTATTTCAAAGGAGTTGCTTAGTGCAAGCCTTCTGTTTGCGAAAAAGATCGATTAATCCTACAACCACATTATATTATGCCTCTAATTGCTTCATTCATCGCGTGCTCTTCATCTAAGAGCCAAGCACATGGGCATTCTGGGAAATCCCTGAGCTTCGTCCCTTGCACACTCCAACCCACCCCATCCCCCTTCAGCCCCAAAGAGCTTTTAATCTGACAGGTTAATTCTGGGGGAGGGGGGGAGACACTTCCTAGAGGGGTGGGTCCATTATTTTTCTTTTTGAAGAAACAGTTATATGAATTTCAGTAACACTTTGAGGATCACGTTGTTTTCCTTCTATTACGTTGCAATCAAATTAAGGTTAGTGCATTTTTTGCGGAAAAGTGTAAAATGGTGTATCTCA
Source organism: Lynx rufus (assembly GCF_022079265.1). NCBI lineage: Eukaryota > Metazoa > Chordata > Mammalia > Carnivora > Felidae > Lynx > Lynx rufus. The sequence continues at coordinate 10,099,604 of NW_025814878.1, forward strand.
AGGTGGCTGAACCACAAGTTGTGTGTGTGTGTGTGTGTGTGTGTTTGTGTGTATATATATATATATATATATATATATATATATATATATATATATTACATATATCATTTGATACTATTCTCTGGGTCGTTCTCTTGTGGGGTGGTCTAGGTTTCAAGGTCTAGAACTCCCGTGTGGTCGGGGCAGAAAGAGGGTAGAGGCCTCCACCCACTTTGGCTCCAATTCTGACCATCTTTGGGGGAAAAACGCTGTGCTCCAGGCCTGCTTACCATAGACCTCGCCAACGCTGAAATCTGCACACATATGTTACTCAGGGACTTGAAAAAGTGGACGAGGTACGGTGCAAAACTTTCTTAGCCTCAGAGGGTCTTTCCGTGAATGAGAAAAAGGTATCCCTCTGGGCTTGCTCATACCAGCCGTTCGGCTGGATGACCTGGTGTGGACACAGCTTGAGATTCTCTGAAGGTGGGTCTGGGGTAGTCCAAGGCATTCCTGGATCCTATGGTGAAATACACCCTAAGACCACCTCTGTTTCTTTTTTATTTTAATGTTTTATTTATTTTTGAAAACGAGAGAGAGAGAGGGAGAGAGAGAGAAATGGAGACACGATCCAAAGCAGGCTCCGGGCCCCAAGCTGTCAGCACAGAGCCTGATGTGGGGTTCGAACCCACGGACCGCAAGATCATGACCTGAGCCGAAGCCAGACGCTGAGCCATCCGGGTGCCCCGGACCACCAGTTTCTGATGGTGACTTTCACACTGCTCTGAGGTGCCTCTGGGGCTCCCAGGAAGTGCCTGAGGGGTCACCGCAAGGGGAAATCAGGGAGACACAAGCACTGGTCTCCATTCTCATCCCTCCCAGCAACTGTTTTCAGCTGCTCTTACCTGTTGACCTTCATGTAAGATTTCTTTGGGAGAACGGATTCCACTTCGTTGTCAAAGACTAAAAACCACTATTTCTAGTTTATTTCACATGCATACACACGATCTACTTCAGGTCACTACTGCCTGGACTGCTCAGATGTAGAGGCCAGCAGGGGCATGTCTCTCCAGGGGCACGGGGGAGGGGGGCAGCTACTGCCCTTGGCCTCTCGGCTTCTCTTTGCCCGACAACACAGTTTCAGTATCACGTAACCCAAAAGGCAGGCACATCAACAGTCGAAGTTTCCTCTCCTGTGTACGGATGTTGACGGTGACCAACCCTTCAGGGAACGTCCTCTCCTCTGAATAAGGTTACACGTTTCTCTCACACTCTTCCCTGTCTTCATCCGCGGCCCAACACCAAAGTTAAGACATTGACCCACCTGATAGGAAGTCATGGGAACAGTTGAGAACTGTAGTTCCTGGTTGTATCCAAGAAAGGGGAATGTCTTCTGGCTTGGGAGAGCCTACGACCGCGATATCAGCCTCGTGAAGCTGGAGAGAAACAGAAAAAACACCGCACGGGTTTTAACCTGTGGCAGAGACACAGGACTGGCGATGTGTGTCAATGGACTTCAACGCGATAGGGAACTGACACACATGCGGAGGTCAGCGCCATGCCAGTTAACAGGGACAGAATCGCTTCACTAAGGTACGAACGCAGCACAGATCGGCACAGGGTGTGACCATCATATCCTACAAAGCAAAGGGGGTAGAAGTTCTTCCGGGCAGTCAGTTCGGCGTGAACGCTGTGCGCAATGTCATCGTCCACGTTTTCAGCACTGACTGCAATACCAAGAAAAATGATGGGGCCGAGAAAACCATTCAATGGAAGCAGAGAGTGAAAGGTGCGTGGGGGGGTGGGGGGGGCACGTAGGGAAGCCTCTTGGAAGATCTGGCCAGTTCGGGGGGCCTGCTGGCCTGTACAACTGCACACTCAAAATTAGACCCATATGGAACTTTTACTGGATCTACGGGAGGGTTGTCAAGAGCTCAAGAAAGAATCTCATTTTCCTTGAGGCTCTGCTTAGTCTCCTGTCAAACTGCTCTTTGCTTTCTTTCTTTCCTTTTTTTTTGAGAGAAAGGAAAGGAATTCGACTATTACTACAAAACACATTCATCATATCCGTCCCATCCGATTTTGATAACACGGTGCTGGAGTGACTTGTCTGGTAGGAAGGGGACACCTAGAAACAAGGGCAGCGACTGGCTCTGACCTCAACCCAAGAATGACCCCGTCCCCAACTAAACCGACGATCGCAAACTGGATTCCTAAGGAGGGTGCAAGGCCAGGGACAAATCTGAGACCCTGGTGGGGGAAAAGAACTATGGCTACACGTGTCAGCGATGTGGGTTGGTGTTATACCCATTTAAGAGACAAGGAAATGGAGGTTCTGAGGGTGTGAGCACCTCTCTGGTATGTCCTGTTTCCCCCAGAGGAGCCAGTCTTGGACACTCAATGGGGGAGAAAGAGGACGCTGCAGCCCTCTGCTCTCCCACACCGCTTTCCTTCCTTCATTGCTCTTTCCACAGGCTTCTGTGCCCTGCAAAGGACTGCAGACTCTTTAGAATCAGCCAGAGGAGGTCGAGATGAAACACAGAAACTGCCCCGTTGCCACTCTCACCACCCAAAGTCCCCGGAAATGAACGTGCTTCCATGCGCCCTCATCCATTCTCAGCATGGACAGGCTGATTGCTGAAGGGCTCGGGGACCCACCCAGCCAGCAGCTCAGCCTAAAAGTCTGCAACACAGTTTGGGCAAGAGGCTGCCTCGGCTAACGTCGCTTAGAAATCTCGGGACAAGAGATGGCAGCGAGGGGAGGAAAATCCAGGACAGTCCTCCTTGGTTTGTGAAGGAGAAAGCCAGGATCTAGAACAGCGCCAAGCTCCCTTGACAGAGGAGGGACACGGTAACAACTTAAAAGGTATGTCTTTTCAAAGAGCCGATAAAGCCAACCTTTTTTTTTTTTTTTTTAATTTTTTTTTTTCAACGTTTATTTTTGGGACAGAGAGAGACAGAGCATGAACGGGCGAGGGGCAGAGAGAGAGGGAGACACAGAATCAGAAACAGGCTCCAGGCTCCGAGCCATCAGCCCAGAGCCCGACGCGGGGCTCGAACTCACGGACCGCGAGATCGTGACCTGGCTGAAGTCGGACGCTTAACCGACTGCGCCACCCAGGCGCCCCGATAAAGCCAACCTTTAAAAGTGACATCCCGGGAACATCGGAGCAATCTGATCGTGCCAATCGGGGAAAGGGGGTTAACAGTCACACAGGGCTCACTGCTCTTCAGTACGAACTTCATTGAGGTCCAGGAAGAAGCCTGCACTGAAATCGTGTCCAAGTAAAATGACCAAATTAATCACATTAAAAAGAAGAGAAGTCCCTACTAAAACAGCCATCATTTTCTTATGCTGTGGGGACACAACACTGTGAAACGGAACGAACTCTAGTGTGTTAATGTCACATGTTCTCCGTAGATAGATCTGAATGAAAAGCAGCTAGATTCTTGGCTGATGTTATATTCAGGGGCAAAAGTGTTCTTATGGAAAGGGGATTTTACTTGAATAAAAAAAATGCATTTCTTCATGTTCTTCTATCACTGCAGATACTCAACCACAGTAAAGCCCCCAGAGAAACTCAAATGCTTCATGCCTGTTGGAAATGACCAGCAGATAAGAAACGCCATTTTGCTACATTTCCATGCACAATAGCAGCAAAAACAGAACATGTTAAAACTTCTATAAAAAGGAAGTTAATATATACGGGCTGAAACGTTCGTTTTGGAAAAAGCCAAGGATCACGAGTCCCCTAAGAACACTTAGTTTCCTCCACGTGGTATCTTTGATACAACCTGTTCTTTTCATTACCTATAAATCTCACGAATCTCATGCCGACCCCTCCACTCCGTATTTAAATACAACGCCAAAGTGCGCTGTGCTAATAAGTAACTGGACGACAGTTACTCCCACAGAGAAAAGACAAAAATCTCCGCCATTAGTAATGATCACATTGGAGATGTTAATTCTTTCTGGAAAAGAAAACTGCTAGATGCTTAAATCAATACATAACCCACTGAGGACCAGCAAAGATTTTAATGAGCTAAAGAATTCAAGGAGAATTATCGTCTCGCTGGCTGTTTCCACTTTCCTCCTCCCAAATGGGAAAGACCCTGGCCAAAGCCTGGCTTGCAACTCTGCCTCTTAACAAAATATTGCTTTCTCTGCTGAGGTTTGACGTAGAAGCTGCTTACAGAGTACTGCCCACTCCCCAGGCGGAAGACCAAATGTTCAAACAATAGTAAGACACAGATATGCTGACGTTTAACGTGGAGTATGTGGGAGTAACGTAGAGTCGAGATACCACGAAAATTCTTTTTCTCTACGTCACTGATTTTTAAGAGCGGGGGGCAAGCATCAGAAAATGGAGAGAGGAGGACAGAGGACAGATATGATCTGCAAGGTTATAAGGGACATCATGATTTTGTATTTAGCAAAAAAAAAAAAAACAAACGTATTTTAAAATTCAAACTATAGAAATTACAGCCCCACCCTGTTGGCTAGAAGACAGAATTTATCTTCCACTATTGATATGTTCTGAGAGGGCACATGTGGGAATCTGAGGTATGAGGTATGTATATATATGGAAAGCTGGGATGTTTAAAAAAAAAAAAGTGGATAGGTTTTGATGAATCGTGATTACCTGAGACCCATAAAACCTGTTTCTATATTCTTCAAGTGATCAACACAGTTCAGAAAACAAAGTTCAAAAAAATAAAAATTAAAAAAAAAATCAATAGGTCCTTTCTCCAGCAAAGATGTGCTTCTGAAGTTACAATTGCTTAAGAGAATAAAGAAGGTCCAAGATTCCTTAGCGAAAATACTCACTCACTAGCCATCTCTCAAGTGCTGCTTGGGGCAGACACTGACTGAGGTCACTGAGGATCCGAAAATAAAAATCCTGCCTACAAGATTTTACAACTAGGATCTACAAGATGGAGGGGAACAGGGCAAACCACTGGGATACGAAAAAGGAACAATTAAGCATTTCATTTCTACTTATGTTGTCCACACAGGCATGGGCATCCCTGATCCGTCTTTGCACACGAGCTGGGCAGGTATCACACACAATACAGAGAGGGGTCTTGAGGGAAGGGTGGCTTGAACTTGTTCTTCCACTTTCGATGAACTGGGACACATTGTGGTTTGTGTGACCCTGGTTAAGTGGCTTTAGAGAGCAAATGTCCCACAGCACATTCTTTCCAGTGCTTTGTAATGAGAAGTGTCTGTGAAATTTCATGTGGCACAGAGACTCCTTGACTATCTCATGGCAAAGTCCTAAAAAGACTTAGTGTTTTGTTTTGTTTTGTTTTGAGAGAAAGAGAGAGAGAGGTGCAAAGGAGAGGAAGAGAGAGAGAGAATCCCAGGCAGCCAAGCAGGCTCAACACACTGTGGGAGCCCGACGTGGGGGCTTGATCCCACGACCCTGGGATCATGACCTGAGGTGAAATCAAAAGTCAGATGCTCAACTGACTGAGCCACCCAGGCACCTGAGGTCTCTTAAAAATTTTTCTTTAATGTTTGTTTATTTTTGAGAGAGAGAGAGAGAGAGAGAAACACATACAGGAAGAGAGGGACAGAGAGAGAGGGAAACACAGAATCCGAAGCAGGCTCCAGGCTCTGAGCTGTCAGCACAGAGCCCGACGTGGGGCTTGAACCCACGAACCAGGAGATCATGCCCTGAGCTGAAGTTGGATTTCCAACCAACTGAACCACCCAAGCGCCCCCCGAGGTTTTTTTTTTTTTTTTTTAAATGAGATGTCACTTTCTTCCTATAAATGTCAAATTGCCAACGTTGCTGACCTTCTCTTGCTACTGACAAGGAGTTGTCAGACTGGGCTACTTTGGTTGTGCTCACACCATCGGATGTGTTTTAGGGAGATTATGCTGGATGCTGGGTTGAGAATGGGCTGGAGGGTGTGGGAGGGAGACATGCGAGAGGAGACATTTGGTAGGAAGCTGGACGCACGGACTCGGAACTCAGGATGGTCAGGGAGGAGGGGAGGTAGGCCGGGATTCATCAGCATCAGATACGGGTAAACCCAGAAACGTGGGGATCTGGGAGAAACAGGGAGGGTGGGAAGGAAAGGGGCCTTGAGTACATTCCTGGGAGTGTTCATCTTGAATGGTGAGAGAAACGATGGTGACTGGTGTGGCCCAGAAGGTAGGAAGAATGGGGGAGTCATGTAGGCGCAGGAGAAAGGGTATGGTCAACAGGTCTGAATGATGCCCAGTGGCCAAACTAAAAGCAAAAAAAATCCATTTTTGGCAAATAGGAATCCATCAGTGACATTCCTATAGAAATGGGCAGGAGCCTGGTAAACTCCTGCCTTTTGGGTCAAGTGTATTCCCTGCATACGGAGACTTCGTTAAGGCCGAGTGTTTCATGAGCACAGTCCCCGTTTATTCATAAGCTACTTTGACTTGGAACGTCTAACTCTTTATTTCAATGAACTGAGCATCTACCGTAGGATTCCGGCTTTGTACCTATGGGTCAATGTCCACATTTTCCCGAAATATTAAGCACACTGTCAGAAACGTTACAGTAACTGTAAGGACTCTAAAATAAGAATGTCAAACCATTTTCATTCAGATATTGTAATACTTTGGTAAGATAAGAGAATTTCCAGCAAGAGGTTATTCTCCCCGCTTCCTTTCACAGACACCCAAGTGATCTCGTCCTGGAAGAATTCTCCTTTTGGAAACTGGGTATGTGTCTGTTTTCCACTCTCCTCTGATCAGAACAGATCATTGGCTTTTAAAATCAAGACCTCTCGTATGCTTATTTCATAAATCTGAATGACTGCAAGCTAAACGCACGGCCCGGGATTATGATTATAACACGTATCTACCAACCTTTCCCCCCACAGCATGATGAATGGTCTTCCTTTTTCTATAGGCTTCTAGGTTCCCCTCTTACTTCACCACTCCACGTACTTCATGCTCAATGTATGAGAAGAGAACCTAGGAGATTCAGTTGTGTCCAGAATGACAGAGAAGACAGTAACTCCCTCTTCAAGCGCACGGGACGCGCACACGGGTTATAACACACGGTAAGAGGAAAGCACAACCTCGTAGCTAGCGATGGGTGAGCTTTGAATGACTTACCGAAAATAGTTCCCTTCCTCGTATTCTGGCAATAAAGTTAAAAAGGATGGCTAAAAAGGAGACACAGAGAGAGAGCTGCGTGTTTGTAGGTGGGGTGAGAGAAAACTTAACATGACAAAGGCTCAGAACCGTGCGGCACGAAGATGAGCGAATGCCCAAGTTACGGTTCCCAGAGTGACACTAAACCGGCCAGGCTTCCCAGAGGCAGGACGGCCCTGACGTACGCTTACGTCGTCAACCCCATACCTAAATAGCTACGGCCTGTCCGGGCTGATGCCAGTGGCTATAGCCGTGGGAGATTTGCCTTTTCATCTCCTGACGCGTTTGTACTTTCCACTTCGGAACCCCGCATGACACATCAGCAAGGTTTGCTTTCCACCTCCTCCAAGTAACTCTTCAGGCCTCGGTCACCACCTCTGAAAAGTGAAGGAGTCGCCCTCGACGGGAGGGGACCGAGGTGCAGCGGGAACACGGCTCGGCGGAGCTATGAGGCCTCGACTCGAGGGCACACCCCGCTCCCCCTCGGTGCACAGGCTCCCACGCTGCGTTTTCAGGTATAACGTGAACGAGATCACGCGGGAAAAGGCTTTGAGAACTAGATCTTTACCCAAACGTAAGGCGCTTTATTTATTAGAGGGGGGTTAGGTTTAAAAGCTACCGACGGAAGTATCCTAATTCCTTAAATTACATTTTGGTTCCTCACGTAGCATTTATGCTGCGGGAGAAGGGGGACGAGGCGGAGCTTGGGTCTGGCAACGTGCAGAAGGGCCAACAGGGATGACACTGGGTGGACTGGAGGTGCGGTCACTGGCCTGTTGTCCACGGGACACAGCGTGGAGCCCTTCTCCTGTGCCGTATCCAGTGCATGCTATGTATGACTAAGGCTCCCTGTACGTGACTCCTGGGACTGCGTGCCCCTCAGTTCCTCCGGATTCTCTCACAAATCCTTTCCTCAATCCTGCCGAATATAATCGGCCTGATTTGGGGACTCTCAAAAAAAGGTCCCCCTCACCTCTTGTTTGGGTGGCAACGATCAGGGAGTAGCAAGGGTGAGAATGGGAGCTGACATCGAAAGGCATTTTCAGTCCACGAACATGGAGAAATCTGCCAAACAGCGCTCAGGGGCCTACATGACTCGGGTCGCTTAGTCACACGTTCCTAATAGCCTTGGTATTTGCTTGGCACAAGATGTGTGGTGCCCTGAGATTGGGGACAGAAGCCCGTATCGGGTGGGGGAGAAGAGGGACGCATGTGGATTGCAGTCCTGCGTGCCCACCCATGTGACCAGGGCGCCCACAGCGTCTCTGGAGGGCAGGTGACAAGCCCAGTGCCTCAGGGCCAGAATGGCACCCGGTCTCCCTCTGCTTCCTCTCCTAAATGATGTCTGTGGAGGGGTGCCTGGGTGGCTCAGTCGGTTAAGTCTCCGACTCTGGCTCAGGTGACGGTCTCGCGGTTCGTGAGTTCAAGCCCCACGTGGGGCTCTGTGCTGACAGCTCAGAGCCTGAAGCCTGCTTCCGATTCTGTGTCTCCCTCTCTCTGCTCCTTCCCCACTCACGCTCTGTCTCTCTCTCTCTCAAAAATGAATAAACATGAAAAAAAAATTTTTTAAAGGATGTCTATGGGATTCTAAACTGTTGGAGTAAAACAATAGTGAACTCATGGCCAGTCTAACGTCTTGGGCCTTGGTCTCCCTGAAGTTCCCCATCTGAGCTGTCAGATACTTTTAGGTGTCAAAGATTAAACGTTAAAGGGACTTTTAAAGACTGGGTTTTGTGATTATCTGGAATAAGAGACCACTCGGGACAGTGGCTCAAAATTCAGGCTGGGGGCGCCTGGGTGGCTCGGTCGATTAAGCGTCTGACTTCGGCCCAGGCCGCGATCTCACAGCTTGTGGGTTCGAGCCCACGCCGACAGTGCGGAGCCTGCTTGGGATCCTCTCCCTCTCCCTCTCCCTCCGCCCTGCCACGCACACTTTCTCTCTCTCCAAATAAATAAACTCAAAAAAAAAAAAATTAAGCTGTAGTGCCACCTCCCCCATTACAAAAGGTCTCAGCTTCCTCAGCCGTGATGTGGGGGGCATGGGGGTCCCACAGGCAGGGCAACTGCAGAATCATGGTGACAGCAAAGCCCTGCCCCTCGCTCACGGCACTCACGAACTCAACCGGTGTGAGCTGTCATTACCGCCGTTTACCCCAGGTCCAGCTCAAGTGTAGCCTCTCCTGTGAATGTTACGAGCAGCTATTATCCTCACCAGACACCCTGAAGGCCAGGAGACAGTGGGGTGACATGCATAAAGCACGGGAAATAAAAAATCTGGGAACTGAGAGTTCTGCACCCGGCGACAAGGTAGTGCAACAACGAGGGAGAACTGGCAGGTGCATGTTAACAAAAGCTGGAGTACTTGATCGCTAGACATGCCCTGCAAGACATGCAAGACTGAGTCCTCCAGGTAGAAACGACGGGACCCTTGACATTAACTCCAAGCCCTAGGAAGAAACAAGGATCTCTGGAAAAACCAGTATTGCTGTATTTTTGGTTCGTTACGATTCTGTTTTATTTCCTGCAGGGCTTAAAAGCCGAATGCGTTAAAAATTAAGATACATTTTAAAAACCCAACCACGTAACTCGCTAATCTCATCCAGTTTAAAAGCTAGGGTTTTCTTCCAATCTTTGGAAACAAGGGTTTTTGGTTTTGTTTTGTTTTTTTTTTAAGATTTCATATGTACCATACAGAGTTATTCAGAATTTTCCAATCCACTTTTAAAAGCCTTCTATGAACCATGCCACGCAGTGAATGTAAACTGGAAATGACTTTGTGATCATTTAGCTTTGCTCAAAGAAATGACACACTTTGATCCTTCAAATGGGAAAACCTCGTATTTTTCCCTTCTTGTGTCAGTACTCGTTTTGAGGGTCTCCGTGCGCAGGAGGAGGAGAAACGAGATCCTCTGAGAAAAACAAAATAAAAACGGTTCTCTTATTTCTGGGTTCTTTCTTATACACACAGCTGGGATCGACCCGATTTGTCACAGCTGGAGGCCATTTCACCCCCGTCCTCCAGCTGTGTCTGACCACAAATTCAGGAGGCTCTCCCACTAGCAGTGTGAGTTAAGGGGGTGTGCACACACAGCCCCAGAGGGCCTGTCAACGTCGCTTCCCTGGAGAGGGGTACCACTCCAACTCATAAATACTAAATGCCGAACATCGTCTCACTTCAAATTGCTTCTGGCATCAGGGTGAACTCATCAGGGTGAGGGAGAGATAAGCCCGTTCTCGCTGGGTGGGGGGCTCCGCCCAGTCCCCACATCAGGGAGTCATTCCACTCCAGGGGCTTGGGAAGCTGAGTGTGGCGTCTAAGTCTGGGCGGAGGAAGGAGGGCGATTCCTTAGCCCTACCCAACGACATCACGCCCAGTGCTTTGGCTTACTGACGTCTGATGCTCCAAAGTGCGGCTCATTTGGACAAATGCCCAGACATTCTTCCCCTCTCCCACATGCAAATGCCTAACGTTGCAAAGCCCAGAAGGGACGCTTGAAACAAAGTGGGAAACTCATTCTTATTTTTCAGCGATGCGCTCTGGTGGGCACCAGCAATAAAGCTACAAAACACAGCAGTCGACTCCATTTTCCACAAAACTCTAACAAGCCAAATCTCAATGCTTCACGCTCAGGCTCCACGGAGATCTTACGCGTCGGCAGAATCCATTTCTATTTCAGTAACTCTGCGTAACCATGCCTCGACATTGTAGGAAGGAATAGTATTCCTGTAAGAAGTAATTAATAAACGAGGAACCCCCAGCAAAGATAACTTGAAGCAGAGTGGCTCCCGAGTAACGCAGAAGTCACGGGAAGGAAGAGGTCGACGGCCATGGAGCAAAGGCTGTTACATAACTCAAAGTTGAGACTATTCCCAGTGAAGACTGGGGGTGAGCCCGGATAGGTCAAGACACTGTCTCTTAGTCTGGCTGTGGTTTCATCCCCTCCACCTTCATCTTTTTCTTTTCCTAATGTTTACTTTTTGAGAGAGAGAGAGAGACAGAGAGTGAGCAGGGGAAGGCAAAGAGAGAGGGAGACACAGAATCCAGCTCTGAGCCATCAGCACAGAGCCCGACGCGGGGCTCGAACTCACGAGCCTTCGAGCTGTGAGATCACGACCTGAGGCGAAGTCGCCGCCCAACCGACTGAGCCCCCCAGGCGCCCTTCATCCCCTCCACCTTCAAATGTTGCCGGGAGGCTCCACAGAGCGACTCCCTCCTGCCAGCCATACGCTGGAAGCACATCTACTGGGCTTCCAATGAGGGACCTAGATGCCACTATCTTATTAGCTTATCTCCTTATGATTTAACTGACCCAGCGGCCTTTCCACATTATGAAACTTGCCAGTGTGTTTCCTGACTCATCTTTAACAGTAGCCAAACCATTAATGTGGATGTTCATAGGTGCCAAGTTCTGTCCTAAGCCAACGTATATGACCGAATTTCCCCAGCGGGTAGGGGAAATTATAATTCTCATTCTACACATGAAGACACAAGGCTCAGAAAAGTTAAGCAACAACTAAGGCGTGAACCCACAGCTGTTTGTCACCAAAGCCTATGTCCTACTGCTTACCCAGAACACAAATGTTGTGTCTGATTCTAAACCCTCAAAGGTAGTCCCTGCTGGTCACGGTAGGATTGGTTGTAGGTAATCCCCACCTTGAAAGGCTACGGAGTGTAGGAGGGGGGGAGACAGGATTCTTACGTTTCACGGTTACCTCCTGATCCCCAAACCTCCCAGGATGGAAAGCCCCAACCAGACAGCCAACGGGGGTGGGGGGGAGTGTCTCGTTCCGTGTCAGGTACAAACAAGCCTAGAAGAAATGCTTTGCAAAGATGACTTCCTTCCACCGAATGGCCCTAATCCTTTGCTTCCCCTTTTCTTTCCGCAACACTTGTCATCGCTGATAAGGAGAATCTGAAAGCACTGTAATCTTACATTGGACCAGTTATTCGCTCCTAATAAAATCAGAAAACAGAGATCCCAATCTGTTGTTATACCTTCAACGTTTTTCACAGTGAAGGTTTTCTAAGGCGCAGCAAGGGTGGACACACCCTGTCCCGGGCAGGTGCCCCCAGGATGCCAACCCGTGCCAGGATGCCCTCGGGACCTCATGAGCTGCTACCACTGTGGTCCACAGACGTCGGCTGACCCTCAGCAACAAGGCCCAGCAATGGCCTGTGTTTTAGAAATAAAATATAGGAAGAGGGAAAAGTCAAATGTCGGGCAGAAGTGTGGAGGCATATCAGTGGGGAGGTAGCTGGTATTGAAGTGCTGGCTGCTGGCATGAAAAATGGAAAGGTAAAGGCTCTACCTCCTGGTGGGACAGGAAGTAAGTACGCCAGGTAGAGGGGGGCCAAATTCCAGAGACCAAATGCATTTCGCAGACAAAGAGTATGAGGAGCCCTGAAAATTCCTTTCCATATTTTTGGCTACAAAGATGAAGCAATCGGGCGCCCGGGTGGCTCAGTCAGTTAAGCGCCCGACTTCGGCTCAGGTCATGATCTCGCAGTGAGTTCGAGCCCCGCGTCGGGCTCCGGGTAGAGCCTGGAGCCTGCATTGGATTCTGTGTCTCCCTCTCTCTCTCTGCCCGTCTCTCGCTTGCAGTCTGCCTCTCTCTCTCTCTCTCTCAAAAATAAACCTTAAAAAACAAAAACAAAAACAGATGAAGCAATAAAGAGAAAGTCTACAGTCTCTATGATCCACGGTGGTGCGGTTACAAATACCGAGGCCTCAGGAAACAGAATGTGTGTGCAACGTGAACTTCTAAGAGAACCTTCTTGGGTATCTGAAAACAGGAAAGTTACCCAATTTCTAGAATCTCTAGAGAGTAAAGCCACTTAATCGTTCTCAAAGTTAAAATGAGATTTGTCCCAAAGAAGAGTCAAGGTGATTTATTTCCATAATAAAAAAAAGTACTTTGAAAGATGTCTCTGTTTTACAAAAACACAGATACAACTAGCAAAGTCTCTGTGACAGCTGTGAAAACATTCAGTTGCCAGTGAAGGTATTTTTCTCTTTTTCACCACAGCTGTTCAGTTCAGAGCAGGGTTTGTTTTCCTCTTTCACTAAGCTTCCAGATCAAAAATTCTAGGCTCTGCGTTGCACAACCTTGCCCTTGAATTTTCTTGAGTAGGCTGCCACCGTGTGGTGACCACTAAAAAGGCACGTGGGTTTGAGCTCAATGGCAAGACGTTTCCCAGCTGTCTTAAAATATATTAGATCCACCTGCCACTCAAATATACCCTTCTAGGTGGAGACACCTGCCTTCCCTGGGCAGCACCACAACCTGCTCCTTTCTGTTCTCCTGCGGCAACATGAGGAACATGTGTTTTTGATGTTGTTCCGCGGTACTTTATTGTACCTAATACACTTAAAAAAAAAAAAAGATTTTTGAGAGAGAGAGAGAGAGGGGGAGTGGGGTACGGGTGGAGAGAGAGGGAGAGAGAGAATCCCAAGCAGGCTCTGAGCTGTCGGCACAAGAGCCTAACGTGGGGCTCGATCTAACGAACTGTGAGATCGTGACGAACTGTGAGATCATGACTTGAACTGAAACCAAGAGTTGGACGCTTGACTGGCTTAGCCATCCAGGCGCCCCTGTACTTAATACGCTTTTTTTTTTTTTTACTATTTTTTTTTGTAATTTTTTTTTTTTTAATGTTTTATTATTTTTGAGACAGAGAGACACAGCATGAACAGGGGAGGGTTAGAGAGAGGGAGACACAGAATCCGAAACAGGCTCCAGGCTCTGAGCTGTCAGCACAGAGCCCGACGCGGGGCTCGAACTCACGGACCACGAGATCATGACCTGAGCTGAAGTCGGCCGCTTAACCGACTGAGCCACCCAGGCGCCCCAATACGCTTTTAATGTAACTTCATTTTGCTTGAAATTTGTTAGATTTAGGGTCATTTTGAAATTATGAACTTTATTAACCGTTTCAGCCATGAAAATGTAAAAGAATGGTACAAGGCGGGCGCCTGGGTGTCTCAGTCGGTTTAGCATCCCACTCTTGATTCCAAGCGCAGGTCACGATCTCATAGTTTGGGAGATGGAGCCCCACATAGGGCTCTGCGCTGACAGCATGGAGCCTGCTTGGGATTCTCTCTCCCTGTCTTTGTTCCTCCCGTGCTTGAGCACAGGTGCGCCCTCTCAAAATAGATATTTTTTAAAGAAATTCATTTTTTTAACTATGGGTGTGCTGGGTAGAAATGCAATTGGTTTTTTGCATGTTGATCTCATACCCAGAAACCCAAGCGGACTCTTTTTCATTCTCATGTTTTCTTATAGATTCTTTTGGGCTTTTTATGTAGGTAATCCTACCATCTAGGATCTAGGACAGTCTGGTGTCTTCCTTTCCAATCATTATAAATTCTTCCTTTCTTCATATCAAGGCACTGTCTAGTAATTCTCATATGGTGCTGAGTAGGAGTGCTGAGAACAGGCACCCTTATATCTTTCCTATTTCTAAAGGAACGTTTCTAATATCACCATTAAATCTATTTGCTCTAACTTTTCAGGTATTTTATGGGGTTAAAGAATTCCTTTAGCTTCCTAGACTAAAAGGTTTTTTTAGGAAAAAAATCATAATGGAGACTAGATTTTACCAAATGACTTTTCTGTATCTACTATGGCGACAGTATAGTTTTTAATCTGATAATATGGTAAATTATGTTCATAGATTTTAATGGATTTTTCTGATATTAAACTACGCTTGCAATCCTATGAGAACCCTAACCTGGTGTTGGATTCAGTTGTTAACATTTTGATGATGATTCTTTTAACTATGTTCACAGATCAAATTGGCCCATAATTGTCCTTGAGCATCCTGTCCTTGTTTATTTATGTCCTTGTCATAAAAGGGGTTAGGAAGTGTTCTTTTTTTACTCTATGCAAAAAAGATTATGATCTGTTCTTTGATGGCAGTAGAACTCATTTGTAACACTACCGATCACCTGTTTTGTTTGCATGTTTGGTGGGTAGACTGATTCAATGTCTTTAATATATGTAAGTCTAACTGATTTAACTTAAATTCATTTTGTAAGCTACATTTTCAAAAAAAATTTTTTTAATGTTTATTTATTTTTGAGAGAGAGAGAGAGAGACAGAGCGTGAGCGGCGGAGGGGCAGAGAGAGAGGGAGACACAGAATCCGAAGCAAGGCTCCAGGCCCTGAGCTGTCAGCACAGAGCCTGACGCGGGGCCCGAACTCATGAATCACGAGATCATGACCCAAGCTGAAGTCGGACGCTTAACCGACTGAGCCACCCAGGTGCCCCCGTAAGCTACATTTTTTAGAAGTTCTCATTTCATGCACATTTTCAAATTTACCAGTATAAACTTGTTCATAGCTTCCTTTTTAGAAAATCATTTTTCTTCTGCGGTTATGTCCCTTTGTTTTCTAACATTGCTGGTGTTCTCTTTTTGTTTCCATTATTTTGGCTTGTGGTGTTTCCATTTTACTAGACTCTTCCGAGGACTGACTTCTGGCTCAGCTGGTAACCTCTCACATACATTGCTTTTCTATTTCATTACCTTCTGCTCTTCACTGTTTTCATCCTTGGAGATTTTCTGTTCTTTCTCTAGCTTCTTATGCTAAGTGCTATGCCATACATTTCTAGTTCTTTCCCTTTCCTGGTAGAAGCATTTAAAATTCTGTTTCCCACACGAAAGATGCTCACCTTGCTTTGAAGCTGAGGTGTTTTCCACTGGGAGCTCATTGTCATGGACCCTCTTCTCTGGAACAGGCATTGCAGGGCGGCTTCCAAAGACCCATGGGCTCCTATTACCAAGACCTTTTTTCCATCCAAGTTGACACCTGCCCACCAAATGGAAATCCAGTATTATGATCAAAACTTCAGAGTCCTCCTCCCACGCAGCTTTAGTGGAAGGAAAAAGAACCCTTTAAAACTTGGCCATCTCCGTCAAGCTGCAGCCTACAATGCCTATCAGTCATAATTTACTCTTTGTGAATTTTATGGTAGAGTGACAGAGAATCGTCATCCTGATAAGTCACAGGATGGAAAAACAGGGTCTACGTGGGTTACCTCAGCTTAATGGCTACTTGTCTTAAAGGTATATATCAAAAGTTAACCTTCTAATAGAACTTTGGTGTATACTTTGGAGGGTTTTTTTTTTTTAAATTGAAGTATAGTTGACACACAGTGTTATATTAGTTTTAGGTATACAACATAGTGACGTGACTATATGTCATTCTACGCTCACCATTAAGTGTAGCAGCCATCTGTCACAATACACCGGTATTTCAATACCACTGACTATATTCCTATGCTGTTCCTTTTATTCCTGTGACTTATTCATTCCATAACTAGAAGCCTGTTCCTCCCACTCCCTTTCACCCATTTTGCCCCCTCCTACCCATGGCAGCTACCAGTTTGTTCTGGGTCTATGGGTCTGCTGCTGCTTTTTTTGTTTTTTCTAGATACCACAAATCAGTGAAATCATATGATATTTGTCTTTCTCTGACTTACTTCATTTAGCATAATACCCTCTAGGTCCATCCATGTTATCACAAACGGCAAAATCTCATTCTTGTTTACGGCTGAGTAATATTCCGTTGCATATGTATACCGTATCTTCTCTACCCACTCATCTACCAGTGAACACTTAGATTGCCTCCATATCTTGGCTACTGTCAATAATGTTGCAATAAATATAGGGGTGCGTGTATCTTTGTGCATTAGCGTTTTCACTTTCTTTGGGTAAATACCCATATAGAATTACTAGATCATGTGGTATTTCTCTTAATTTTTTGAGGAACCGCCATATTGTTTTCCACGGTGGCGATACCAATTTGTATTCCCACCAATAGCGCATGAGGGTTCCTTTTTCTCCACATCCTCACCAATACTTGTTGTTTCTTTTGTTTTTGAGTCTAGCCATTTTGATTGGTGGGAGGTGATATCTCATTGTGGTTTTTATTAGCATTTCCCTGATGATCCATGATATTGAGCACTTTTTCATGTGTCTGTTGGCCATCTGTATGTCTTCTTTGGAAAAATGTCTACTCCGACATTTTTAATGTTTTAATCAATTATTATTATTATTATTGGGTACTGAGTTGTATAAGTTCTTTATACATTTGGGATATTAAATATTTTGGAATTTTTGTTTGATTGTTGCATGTTTGGATGTGGAGAAGGGACATCTTCCTCTTTTTCACCCAAGCTGGAATCAAGAAAAATTTAGTTAAATTTTTATATAGTCAGCTAGAGAGTCCTTAAGTATATGAAACACACAGTAATAATTTACTCATTAAATCTGATAACCAAGAAAAAGAAATTATTCGCCTCTACATTACTGACATAGAAAAGCAAGGTCAAGGGGAGAATGATGGAAATTGAATACTGATTACTGAAAAGAGATATTGCTCACTGATGAATCCCAATCACGGTTTCCATACCCTGAACTATACCTGACAGCTTCCTCGTTTAAATATTAAACAAAAGTCTTATTTAAGTCTATACACTGACAGATTTGAGAAGCTGACACTTGGAACAGTTTTCATTGTGGTTACTCTGTTCCATGAGACAAGCTGAACACCTGTTCACAAGTAGGCCGCCCATCTTGACCTGTTTCTCTTTAAAACTGTAATACAGGGGCGCCTGGGTGGTGCAGTCGGTTAAGCGTCTGACTTCAGCCAGGTCACGATCTCGCGGTCCGTGAGTTCGAGCCCCGCGTCGGGCTCTGGGCTGATGGCTCGGAGCCTGGAGCCTGTTTCCGATTCTGTGTCTCCCTCTCTCTCTGCCCCTCCCCCGTTCATGCTCTGTCTCTCTCTGTCCCAAAAATAAATAAATGTTGAAAAAATAAAAAAAAAAAAAATAAAACTGTAATACAGTTAATCTTGTTAGAAAAATTTGTCACGCTCATTTATAGCTCCCAAAAGATGAGAAAAAGGGCTGACATTGAACATCACTTCCATGTTTCAATTAAAATCTTCCGGAAACAAATGCTTATTAAAAAATCAAGTCAGTACCAATACGTAGGAAATAGTGGCATTTCTGAAGGAGCAACCATACCTGACTTTTCAAGAAGTTCAACTACAGCTCTGGCCACAGGTGAGACGTAACACTCGTGGGCGTCCCCGCGGACCAGCCTCCCCAGGTTTACATCTGTTACTCTGAATTTGAAAATAAGGGAAGTTGGAAGTCAAAACTTGGTCAAAACTTACTGATCTGTAACTCACATGTATTAATCCCAAATAACATCCGAGTCAACGTTTCATAGACAGGCTATATTAAATCATTAAGTCGAAATAAAGAGTGGGCAGGAATAAAGACCACTGGCTTCTTAGCACAGTCCCTCAGGAAACTCTGAAGTGGTCCCTGTGGGTTGGGGACGACCTTGGGAATTCTGGTTCTGCCTGGATCGCAGGACCACAGCGTAAGGCCATGCAGGGCCTCGCTGTGCACAACTCCAGGGAGCTCTGTCCAATACGCTACGTGGAATCTGCTCTAAAGTGTGCATACCAGGGTCATATAGTTGAGCCCACTTTCCCCCTGAAGAAATGTATACCTCAATCAGTATTAAAATCCAGGACCAATCCCAGAACCCTGGGGTAACGTAGCAAGACTTGGATTCACAATCCCCATTTAGCATCAGTATTTATCTCCTTGAGAAGTCGAGGGAAAAATGAGTGACCAGGTACCTTCAATGGCTTTTGTGCTCTTCCTCATTCAAATCCAGGACTAGCTAGTCCGTAACTATCTAGCCGAAACCAACGGTCTCACTAAAGGCTAGTAACGAAAGAGACATTTAGAAAAGTTCCCATAATTCTCTTCTTTTTAAGGAAAGATTTGAAATGACACTTCGATATCTTTAGGTCCTGGATGTATTCGAATTGATTAGGGCTTCTTCTCCCTTCTAGTTAGTCTAATACGGGGTCAGAGATTTTCAGGACAGCTTTGCAACCTGTGTTTGGGTCTATCCTCAGACTGAGTGCCCACAGAGGCCGGAGTAACGGAAAAGGCCTCGGTGTGTCGGCGAGGCGGGAGCCTCTCAATCCAGCTCCCTTAAGTCAGCTGGATTGGGAATCTAACTTTTCATTTGCTTACAACTTCATAACACTGAATATATTATGTTCTTTTTGGCCAGGGTACAAAACACTTCCTATTTCCACATAGGTAAATGAGCTTTTCATTCCCCAAGACTCAGTCCTGATGACCCACATGAATGGGTGGTATTCCTTGTCTCCTGAAGCTGATGTCACGCCAGGACATGAGTCAAAGACAAATATTAGTGCACCACCTACTTGTAGTTTTCCTCTCTAATTTCAAGTAAAACCTTGTGTTCTGAATAAAAGTGCTTGTGTTGCTTTTCTCAAATGACCTGGGGCTGAGAATATGGTCCTGCTGGTGACTCAGGACGCTGGGTTGTTTCTTTGGTCTGGCAGAATTATCAAGGAAAAGCTCATTAGAAGACAAGGCTGGCCAAGGACTCTGTAAGTCAGGCAGGAAATTACCAAATGAATATGATGGTGTTAAGGACGTTATTTCCAGAATGGCACCCAAGCACTACAAAAGGACATGTGCATTTTCTAAAATCTGTAACTTTTTTTTTTTAATGTTTATTTATTTTTGAGAGAGAGAGAGAGAGAGAGAGAGAGTGAGCAGGTGAGGGAAAGAGAGAGAGGGAGACAAGAATCAGAAGCAGGCTCCAGGCTCTAAGCTGTCAGCACAGAGCCCGATGGGAGGCTCAAACCCACGAACCGCGAGATCATGACCTGAGCTGAAGTCAGACACTTAACTGACTGAGCCACCCAGGTGTCCCGAAAACGTGTAACTTTCTTATACGGAATTTAGAAAGCCCTCAAATCCCTGAAATAGTTAAAGGATTTCTTGCACCTCTTAATTACTGACATAGTTGAAACCGTGGAACTAAAAGAAAAAGAAAAATCTCAGTAGAAAAACTCGCTTAGCAGTAAGAGTTGATTGCTTTCTTTTCTATTTTCTCACCCATCCACATCCTTTTCTGGTTTCAAGGCATTGAGGACTTTGTTGCTAAATGAGTTCTCGGAGATCTGAAGGGCAAGGCCATGTACTCGGGTGTCTTCATTAATCTTCAAGATTTCATCTATAATCTACAGAGGAAGAAAAACACCCTAAAATCAATTTTACGAAAATAAGAGCCAACAAAAGAACTGATTCATAAAAATGCATCTGTTGTAGTTCCTTTTTCAGTCCTTGTTGAAGACTTGATGTAAAGCAGAATGAATCACATCTAGTTTCTCTTTCTTCCATGTTTATAAAAGCTCAAAGGAAGCATGCCTGCATTTTAGTGACTTCTCAGTCTCCCTTATTGTGCTACTTCCTGGCAGAACAGAACAAAATAAAACCAAACCAAAGCTCGACAGTTCACAACATTTAGATAGGCAAAAGATAATTCCCTGTCCACAACTATACTTAAGCCAAACACACTGCCAACCTTCAGGGAGACCAGGAAGCAAGAGTTTCAGGCATTCCAAACTGGCCCGGACAAGCCTGTACTTCAAACACAATGTGTTCAACAAAAGCTTCCCTACTGTCACACCCAAGAAGCCATCACTGAGGCCCTCAGGTTCTCTGGACCTGAATGGCACACAGAAAGCATTTCCAAAGCCTTATGGTCAATGCATAGGCTAAGCAGAGAAATCTCCCTTTTATAGGAAACTCACTATTTACGAAAAAGACCAAAGTACAGTTTGGGAAGGTGATGTAAAAGCTAACGAGTGGCTAGGTAGGTCTTTTAATAAGCAACGCTCTGTCCTCTCTGTTTATTTTATGCCAGGAGAGAACATTCTGATGCATTGCATTTCACAATATTATTTGTTCGTAAGAAAAAGAGATACCAGCCCATTGATAGGGGTCTCACTGGGAGGAGTACTGGTTTACCACTTCCGTTTCACTGTCTAGCAAAAAGTCACCGTGGTATGTCCACCTGGTAAGAGAGGACAAAGCTATTTGATCTACAACAACGAGAAGGAAAATTTTGTTTCAGTTATTCACTTATCTTTCATTCATTCAACAGATGTTGACTGTTTTGAGCACCTACAACTATACCAGTTCTAAGACCGGAAACACAGTTGGGAACAAAACACCTGTCCTCACGGAGCTTATAGTCTAACGGGGAAGACAGGGGCAAAACCAAAAACTAGTATCATCTCTGGAAGTGGTAAATGACGTGAAGAAAAGTAAAGCAGATAAGGTAAGGGGCCAACGGAGAGATGGCGGGCTGGGGGTGTGGCCAGAGGGAGTGACGTCAATGGGCAGCCCAGAATGAAGTGGGCAGTCTATTGTTACCTGTAACTAGAAGGTGGCAGAAGCAACAACGAGATCTTAACTCACAAATTAAGACCCTTACTCTTTTCCAACATAACGCCACCACCACGCAAATTCACATTCACATTTTTGACAAGGAAAAATCTTTGTCAAAAAATAAGTCAAGGAATTACACACACACACACACACACACACACACGAAATCAAGGGCTATCAACACCAGTGGCAAGGAACCTGAAAAAATACAGACAATGGGTGTCTCTCAAAGGGACACAAATTTCTCTGCATTTGTTAACACTGGTATGACACGTGTCAGTATTTCTAATATATTATAATGGTAAGTGTGGCAGAAACCATCTGCCCCAGATATGGTTTCCTTTCTCCCTTAGTAATAAACTCTTGACGTTTAGCTGTTCTAATAAATGGTCTAAGGCCATCTGGTGTAAAGACTACCTTTCCCAGCCTTCCTTGCTTCGTGGCCAAGCAATCAGGTTCATGTCAATGGCATAGAAGCAGAACTGTGACTTTTAGGAACCGTCCCTGAAGGGAAGAGACTGAGGGCCTGCCTGTCTTTGGTCCTTATCCTTCCTCTTCCTTGCTGGTGACAATAAGTTGTTGAATTGAGCCTTGTGATCAGAGAAAACAGGGAAGGTTAAGAAATACCCCCAACCTCTGTGTACTGCAAAGAACCAAATACAGAGCCTACAAATTCCCATTCATGTCTCATAAATGATTAGGTGAACTACTTGCCCCCCACAGCTCAATCTGAACAAAATGCTTGTTAATCAAACTTGGGGAAATTTCCCTCCTTCCCCCAGGCTGCTAACCATTGGCCCACCCTCAGCTGGATTAGCGGACAACCCCTTTTGAGAAAAGGCTGGCTACAGGGTAAAACATTCTCTGACTCGTTATCCCTATTGCAATAATCCTTTTGAATTATGGGTCTCCTTACTAAGTCTGGGTTCATTGGACCCTGGCTAGAACGTGGATGTGATATGGAGAGCTGAATCCGCTATCTTGGATCCCCAAACAATACAGCAGCAAGAGAGAAGGAGCCTAAGTTTCTGGTGCCCTCGTGATGTCACCACAGCATCCTGCTTCTCAACCTGACTTACGTATGAGAAAAATAAACTTCTGTGTTACTTCATATTCTGTTATTTGAAGTTTTCCAGCGCTGGCGGTCAAACCCAAGCTTCCCTGCCATAGCTGGGCTGAAGAAAAGCTAGCCACAGAAGGACCAAACGCGAGCATGGTCTAGTTTCCTCACCACTACTTATGGGGGTGGCTGCTTCTCCCAGGCTTGAGATGACCCTTGCAGAGGCTGTTACTCCCAGAACATTCGCCTGGAAAGGACGCTGAAGAGGATTTCATCCTATTCCTTTAGTTTATCGATAAGCCAGCTGTGACCCAGAGAAGCCAAAGGAACGGCCAAGGGCAAACAACCAGTCAGGACAGGGAAAAACCTGAACTAGTCCTCCAGCCGCCGACACCCAGACCATTTCCACTGGCCGCTACTGCGGCAGCCAAAGAAACACAACCAAAGTCACCGAGTCATAGACCAAGTCTTCCACAGAAACATCTACTGAAGGACAACAGGCGAACGAGCATTTACGCTAGAGGGAAAAGCGATCTTCCCTCTCCAGGTTCAGCCGCGAGAATAGGCTGATCTGTTCAAGCACTGCTGAGAGACGTCAACAGGAGTAGGAGATCCGAAGAGGAAAGCGACCGGAGCGTTCGGGGGCCCGTGGTACTTACCTCATCTTCGCTGCTATCTGGAGGAAGGCAGATGTGAGTGATGTTCAGACCAGCCTGCAAAGGGAACACAAGGTTATTCTGCCACGGTAAGAGAATGTGCTATCAAAAAACTATGACGAATTTGTGGAATTCAACAATCCTCACCTCCTCCGCCAGATTCTGGTTGATCTCCTGCATCAAGTTATCATCACCTGCCTTAGGAAAGGGAGCAAGAATGACAATGTAATGACAACACAAATGTCTTGAAAAAGCACAAGACGTAACGCAGAGACGAATTTTGTGACTATATTGCCCAATTAATTAGAAAGAGAAGGAAATACAGAATCCTATAGCTCACAAAAGAAGACTAAAGCTGGTATTTATTCACATATGTATTTCACAACTTTCAAATTCTGTTACTTTTAAAAAATAATAGCCCTCTTAGGGCGCCTGGGTGGCTCAGTCGGTTAAACATCCGACTTCAGCTCGGGTCATGATCTCGCGGTTTGTGAGTTCGAGCCCCGCATCGGGCTCTGTGCTGATGGCTCAGGGCCTGGAGCCTGCTTCGGATTCTGTGTCTCCCTCTCTCTCTGCCTCTCCCCCGTTCGTGCTCTGTCTCTCTCTCAAAAATAAACATTAAAAAGATAAAAAAGAATAGCCCTGCTAAGGCACACGGAGCCACACAGCCAGCACCTCTTTCTAAATGAGGACATCAAAGACGGGGATTGAGAGGACTGCCCGTAGCCGGAGAGTGATCAGCAAGCACAATCCCAGGAGGCCCAGGCCTCAGTCACTCTTCTCTCTACCCTTCTCGCCTGCCTCTCTTTGTAGGGCATGTGGAGGCAGACCACACAGAATGCGAGTGACTCGAGCACAGCTCCAGAGTGTTGAAAATCACAGCGCTCGTGGCCCTAGACGCTGACGTTCTGACACATTAAGCGCGTGCCAGAAACGACGGCGGAGGCCCAACTGCTGTGTTGTGTTAGCTTACGGGCTTGGCTCGCCTCATCGCTTCCCTGCACCTGTCACCCCGCGGGGGTGCCAAGAAGGATGGCAAACAGTGCCAACCGTAGTCGGGCACGAAGGGGCCGCAGCCAGGAGATGTACATGAATGCAAAGTCCTTCTGGCACGCGCTGACGTCTGGCCCTTCAAACGTACGGCAGGCTTCGCCGGATTTAGTAAGATTACTACACGCCATGCCCCGTCACGCATCTGTCTGCCACAGAAACAAAGGGGAATGTTTCCCCTTCATTTTCAAATCGTATCTGATAAGCGCTTATGAGCACACACGGACGACAATACATCTATGGAATACAACTCATGTGTGTGCCTAGCTCCTAACCTCTGAAAGCTCCCCACACCCAGAGGAGAAAGACTCACAAAAGACGCACTCAAGCAGAGCGGTAAGCAGCCAGTAACCAGGTAGAAACAAAACGACCAAAGGAAGAGGGAAATGACAGCGTTTCCAGCCGTGCCCTCTCTTCCCGCCCAAACGGGACTCAGGTGACCGGAAAATGGCCCTGGTCTTCTCTACACAATTATCTTCTACATCGAAAGGCATCCTAAACCAGTAGGACTGAACCACACTCCCAGCTTACCTGTATAATAGCCAGCACCGGCTTAAAGGCAGGGTTTTTTTCTTGCAATAAACTCAGAACCTCTTTCGAATTCTGAATGACTTCTCTACATTGAGAAAGAGAGACAGCACGCAGTCACGTCTTTGTTAATGGCTAGAAAGGACGGATACAACACACTTTCCTCGAAAGTTCGTTACTGTAAGTGAAAACAGACAACATAAGGGTGCGCTCCACCCGCGGGAAGCGTGGCCAGGCGGGGCAGGGTAACAATGTTGAAGCGCGCACGAAACAAACCGGGACCATCTGAGTTTAAAGACGCGCAGACGCGTGCCACGTAAAATGTTAGCAATTATTTTCTAGGGGTGACTTTTTCTCTGGTGTTTTCCAAGTTTACTGTAATACAAATTTCGCGTTTTTTTTTTTTAAATAATCCCCTTCCTCCACCCACATCCATCCCCAGGGGTTCCCCCCACCCCTGGGGACCTCAAACATCGGTGGGGGAAGGTAGCAGAGACTGGGGAAGAGGCTTGCGGTCAGAAAAGTGGTGCGTCAGGATAAATCCCGGGTCCCAGAATTTCAAGAAATGTGAAGGGAGTGGGTGGGGAAGAGAACAGAGGGGAAGGAGGAAGGGAGGGGTAAGAAAAGGGAAGTGGGGGGGGAGGAGGGAGGGGAGCACCAACAGTAGGGACCCATCAGAATTTGATATTCTCCCAAGGCCTCTTAGGGAGAGAGTGTCTCCAGTCCTCTGGGCTCCCGCCATCCAAGTCTGCATTTGGACTTCCTAAAAGTCCCGGTAGGTGACTCCTGGGCCCAGGGAAAGGGGTGCGCGCGGGGCAGACCTAGATAATGTGGTGCAAGTCACATAGTCCCTCTGCGGTCTCCGGGATGAGCGATTTCGCCACCACTGCTGTGAAATGGTCCTCACTTGCGTGTGAAGTTGGCTTTTTCCCTCTCACAGTAACAGACAAAAGGCTCAGCCAAAGCAGTACCCAAGCCCCTTGTTAAGACCATCTTGGGGCACCTGGGTGGCTCAGTCGGGTTTGAACGTCCGACTCTTGATTTCAGCTCAGGTGAGGATCTCACGGTTCGTGGGTTTGAGCCCCGCGTCCGGGCTCCGTGCTGGTGGTGCAGAGCCTGCCTGGGTTTCTCTCTCTCTCTCTGCTTCTCCCCTGCCTGTGCTCTCTCTCAAAATAAATATTAGCAAAAAAAAAAGACCATCTTTAAGTTTTGTTTTCTGTCTCTGACGGGGTCTTACATGCACCTAACAGCTTCCAAAAAATGCAGGGGGACGTTCCGGCCAGACTCCGGCTGCACCGAATGGCCGAGGCACTGCAAAAAGGCATCCGTCCGCTTCCTCCAGTTTTCAGAAGAAACGAATGTGTCTACTGGCGGGAACTGCTCTCAGGACTGCTAATTGGGGCCACGTTGGGTCCTTACTCCTGCCTGGTTCCTAAAGGCACTGAAAAGGGGGTCCCCAGTGGTTTTGGCAGTGTGCGCGAGGATCATCTGGGAAGCTTGGTAAAAAGAAAGGTTTCTGTGTCTCATCCCGGAAAGCCGGATTCAAAAAGGGCTGGGGTGAGGCCCAGGAATGTGCATCTTCAACAAGGGCCCTGGGGGAGGGGGGGGGGGCTCTGAGGTACTGTTAAAGGGGAAACAGCCACACGTCGGGATGCAGGCCTCCCGTGACCCATCGCGACGTTTACTGTGTCTCTGACAAACTCCAGGAACCTCCTGTGTGGAGACCTTTGTTCGCCTAATCGTACGGTCTCTTTCTGTGACTCAAAGCTACCCTCGAGCACTAAAAAAACACACATTCCGACGGCAACAGTTTTCCCAGTTCATAGCCTTGACCATCCCTCGGTAAGTGAAGGCATCAAACACCTGGAGAAGCACACACCTGTCACCACCTAAGCTCATACGGCTAATTCTCCCCGTCTTGTTGTAGGTAACGTTTCATTCTTTTTTTTTTTTAATTTTTTTTTAACGTTTATTTATTTTTGAGACCGAGAGAGACACAGCATGAACGGGGGAGGGGCAGAGAGAGAGGGAGACACAGAATCGGAAGCAGGCTCCAGGCTCCGAGCCATCAGCCCGGAGCCCGACGCGGGGCTCGAACTCGCGGACCGCGAGATCGTGACCTGAGCTGAAGTCGGAGGCTTAACCGACTGCGCCACCCAGGCGCCCCAACGTTTCATTCTTTGAGGTTACTCCTTATTTGTACAGTGACAAAGTGAGCACGAAAGGAGTCACTAGGCTCAAAAAACCTAAAAAGCAGCATACATGTTTCTGATCAGAGATTCTCTCACTCCTGTGAGGAAAGCTGCCTTGTCAACTTCCAGCTGGAAGGAATGCGTGACTGTCCAGCCCAGCTGGCTGCCCTGCGTAACTGCAATTCAGAACTTTATGGCTGAAGAAGGTGGTAATCATCTGTAATAATGTAAATAAGTAGATTAAAGTATCCACTTCTCAAAGGACTTCAATTTCCTCCATTTTGACCTTCAACTTTCTAATTGACTAAATTCTTCATTCCAGCTTATCTCTTAACTCAGACAAAAGCATCCCTTGAAGGGATTCAAAACTACCCCCTCAAGCAATAAGGACTGCCCTGAACCAGCAAGACCCCACCCAGCCCGACCCCCAGGCAATGACCTGATCTTTACGGCCCACCTGCCTGTATCGACCCACATCTCCCTTATATAAAACTAGAAGCATTTTCAGTATCTTCAGACTTTGGAGACCGTCTTTGGGACACCAGTCTGCTGTCTTCTGGGTGCTGGCCTCGCTGAGATAAATTCCTATCTTGTTCCACCACCACTTGTCTCTCAGCCTTTGGATTTTGTCAGCGGCGAGGGGCCGAACCTATTGTTTGGGCCCCTCGGAGCCACGTGCCCTTGCCCCCGGGTGCTCCGGTTCCACCACCAGTGACTCCAATGACACGCTGGTCTCCCTTTGGCCGTGAAATAATGTGTGCACCAGGATGCAGAATAATGACCTCTTTTCTCAGCCTCCCCTGCAGCCAGCTGTGTCCACACCCGAGTCTCCCAGGCAGCAGGTGCTAACATGACTAGAAATGATCAATTTCAGTACATCCCTAAATGCAGAGCCAATTGATTGATTTCAAAGGCGAAAGAGGTGACCAGCGCACAAAGAGTTAAACATTTCCAAAACAGCCGTCAGTATTCTGAGAAGTAGCCCAGGTTGAAAGCACCACTGAGCAGTTTAATCGATCCACGCACTGGTAATTTAGCGGATACATTCACTATAATAGTGGTATTGCTACAACTGATGATGGCTCGGATTACTGGGTACTTCCTATGAATATTTTCTCCCATTTTCCCTTTTTACAGAACTCTTGAGTGAGAGCTGCTTGTGGCCAGCCAGCCACACTAGAGGGCACACTTCCCAGTTTCGCCTGCAGCTCGATGGGGTCCTGTCCCTAACAACTGGCCAACAGGCTGGGAGCACTGGCCAGAGGGAGGCGAGGAATGTGCAGCTAAGAGGTACACCAGCAGCTTGGCCCCCTTTCCCTCTTGCTGGCTGGGAGATGGGAGCAGCCGCCTTCCACCCAGAGCTGGAGCAGTGAGCAGACGCCCTCGGGTCATCATCCTACCTTCCCTGGTCGGCCTCCCTCTGCACACTGAGGTCCACAACATTTGGGGGTATCTTCAGTAAAGCAGACTAACTAGCCTGTTGCCTCTGGGTGCACAGGCCTGATCTGGGAGCTTTCATGGTATTTGCTGTGTAAGATAGAGAATGAAAGACATCCCATTGTTTGAGAAACCACTAGCAGAAAAAAAAGCTGCCAGTTAAACTACGGTACAATCTTTTCTTAACACAGTGTTTACTTTGTAAATATTAAAAGGGCTTTTAAGACTTCTTTAGACATAGATATGTTTTATTTACCATAACCGACTCATATGAGCATAAAAAGGAAAACTGGCAAACAAAACAGAAATATACCTAAAACTTCTTCGCGTTCAGGATCTGACTCGTCTGAGTGACTTTTTTTGACTCAAGAGTCCTTGACGGCAATTTCATTTTGCTTTTTTTTCCCCTCCCCCCCACACAGTATCACCCTCTGTGCCGTCAAGGGTGTAAGTGATGCAGCATTTTGTGAAAAACCGTAGCATTTTTGCCCCTGAAATTTTCACTTAATTTCTGACACCCATTCTGCAAGTTTTAATGCTACGGCTTTCTTGATTCTACCAGATGTCAATGGTCAGTTGTCAGACAACAACCAGAAATCATTTTATTTCCTCAAATGGCCCTTCCATGACTTGTGGATGGAAATATTGGGGATTATGCTTTCGAGGGAGCTTACTCGTTAACTTTTCTGGTATATGTCCCTGAAGTAAATAAATAAAAAAAAATAACATACACACACAGATTCCCAGAAGTCTATTCTAGGTGACTTCTAGCTAGGCCCACCTCCCTCCTTTCCTCCCAGCCCTCAGGGAATCTCTTGGAGGAAAGTTTTGTTAGCAGATGCACCTAGGTCAACTAAGTTGCAACAATACGCATGGCCCAAATCCCCACAGGTACAGGCAAAGACAACTATGCGATGACTGTCATCTATCTGGCCAATAGCAACTGTCAGACACAATCCACTGAAAGACCAGTTTTGGGGATATTAAAAATATGTCTCTTTGGGGCGCCTGGGTGGCTCAGTCGGTTGAGCGTCCGACTTCGGCTCAGGTCATGATCTCGCGGTCCGTGAGTTCGAGCCCCACGTCGGGCTCTGTGCTGACCGCTCAGAGCCTGGAGCCTGTTTCGGATTCTGTGTCTCCCTCTCTCTGGCCCTCCCCCGTTCATGCTCTGTCTCTCTCTGTCTCAAAAACAAATAAACGTTAAAAAAAAAAAATCCTGACAGCCAATATCTGTGGAGGTCTTGATAGGACAATTCCTGGACTGTGCATTTTGGATGTGTTCTCTCGTGCAATCCCTTCCATAACCCTTTGAGGTAGACTCCCATTCTCCCTACTGTAGTTCCTTCCCTACCAGGATCCTGAACCAGCCCCCCTACTGACCACTCTGCTCATCTCCAGGTCAGGCAACAAAAAGAACAGTCATGAATGGAATCCATGAATGAACCCAAATCTTAAGTGATTCATTCACCCACCATATCACAAGTGTCCAACGTATAAATGGCACTCAGCAGTGACAAGAGACAAGGCTCCCGACCCCAGAGCTTTCATTCCAGGTAGGGAAGACAGACAATAAATGAACAAAATTTCAGGAGGCAAGTAAGAGCTACCCAGAAAATAAGAGGGTGATGGGGTGGTGACTCCTGCCTCCCAGACTGTCTTCAGACCCGAACGCACAAAGGTGAGCTCAGGGTTACACTGGTCACAATCTAATGACCCGAGGAAGCCTAAGTAACTCCTATATTCAGAAAGAAGACAAGATAAACAAAAAGCTCCTTAGCGTCATCGGCCACATCATAAAGGGCTTTGGGAACAAAGTGGGTAAAGGCTATTAGTTTTAGAAGGGGGGAGAGAAGGAAAAAGGAAGAGGATGCGAATGGAGGGCCGTGCAACAGCTTGCTCAGTGACACGGCATTCTGGAACCAGCATTCTGGAACCAGAATCCTCCTTCGGGGCGGGGAGGCACGCCACCTCCAAGTTTGTCCCGAGTGCTTCACTCTACAGGTTTAGGGCTCCAGTGAACACACTTCTCCAAGAGGGGCCCGTCAAGGCTCTTCCTCGGCTCTCTCCCACTCAGGGGACAAAGAGGGCTGACGACTGGGGCGGAAAAGCGGTGCGAGTTGGGGGGATGGACTTAAGCGGCGTCTCCGGTGGGGAGCAGCGAAAGGCTCCGCCCAGCGCTCCCGCGGTTCCCTTCTGGGTTGGCCGAGAACTTTCTACACACAGCGGCGCTGGGGACTCCTTGCCCACGCGTGCAGCAATGCGGGGCACGAGTTGGCCCGACTGCTCCGCCGCATTCCGCATGTTGTCGGGTGGGCCCCGCTCCACGTTCACACGTCCAGGAAATTATTACGTAACTCAAGAGAGCACGCTTTCCCGCCCGCAGGAGGCTGCGGCGTTGCGGGACAGGGCAAGCCTCACCCCCGCAGGAAGGGGTCAGCTTTCCGCACACGTGGGCGCCGCGCACAGCCGGGCCGCTGCCCGGCCTAGGCCGCCTCTCGCCCGGGACCCTACCTACTCCCGGCCCCGCCCTCGCCCCGCCCCTCCTCCCCTCCCGGCCCCGCCCTCGCCCCGCCCCTCCTCCCCTCCCCTCCCGGCCCCGCCCCTCCCCTTCCCGGCTCCCGCCCTCCGTCGCGCCGCTCCTTCCTGCCCCGCCGCGCGGGGCGCCGCGACACCAGAGCCCGCCCCGGTGGCGCACGTGGAGCGGGGCACGCAGGCTAGCGGCGCCCGCCCCGCCAGGGATGCTCGCGCCGCCCGATGCCCTTCCCGGGCCCCCCACCTCCCGCCCGGCCGCCCGCCCGCGCTCTCCCCGCCGGCCGCCGGCGCCTCTAACGAGTCAGCACCAAGCACTCTCGGGCCCGCGCCCAGCGAAACCCCCGCGGAGGCCCCCAGGACCACGCCGAACCCGGAGCGCTCCGGCCGCTCCAACTCCTGCGTCCCCCACTACCCCCCACCCCCACCCCAGCTGCCGCCACCCGGCCCCGGGGCGGCGGCGAGCGCCGGACGCTCACCTGACGATCGAGTCCCGCGCCGAAGGCGCCCGGCTGCCCTGGCCGCGACTGTTCCCGGCCTGGGCGTCCTGCAGCCGCCGCTGTCCGAGCAGGCCCTCCCCGCCGCCACCTCCGCCGCCACGGCCGCTGCTGCTGGCGCGACCGGGCGCTTGGAGGCGGAGCGGCGGGCCCGGGGGCCGCGGCGGGCGGCGGAGCCCGCGCAGGAAGAGCGGCAGGCGCGCCCTCATGGCGCGGGGGCGCAGCGAGACCCGCGAGGCGGCGAGAGCGACGGGCGGCAGGTCTCCCTCCACGCGGAGATGCGGCTGCGGCGCGCAGACGGGCGGCGGCGTGTAGCTCCTCCCGAGGGTGGCGGGGCGGGCGCCAGGCAGGGAACCGGCCGGCGGGTAACGGGCCAGTGGAAGGAAAGACCTGCACCTTCCTCCTCAACCGGAGCGGGAGCCCCTAGGGGGCACTGCACCTAGAGGCCGTGACGTTGGGAGGGCGGGAGCCTGCGGGACGCGGGGCTGATCCTTCCAGTGGCCCGGTCCTCTAGGGCAGGCTCTCTGGCACTCAGTCCTGCTAGAAATCTGGCTAGAGGAAGGTGTGGCATCAGGGAGGGCTGTGGCCCATTCCAGAGATAGTACCTGCTCCCTGTGCCTAGGATGCTGATAACTCCCTGCCCTCAGGTGGGAGTTTGCTTCCTGGAAGGCCACTTGGCTGAGCGTCTAGTTTAGATACCAGGGCATGGTTTACTAGGCTGGCGGTGTCCTAACAGTGAAGGATGTGTGGGGCTTGGGGTTCCAAAGCTGACCTGTAGCCTTGGGCAAGTTAACCCCTGTGAACCTGAGCTGCGTCCACAGTTTAAACAAGATATTGATGCTTTGTTTATAATTTTATCAGGATTATAATTCCCAAGTAAAGTGGGAATAAAACCAGTGCAAATTACAAACAGTAGCTACCACTGTACAAAGCGCCGGAGTGACATCTCACTTAATTCTAATAAATGTACAGATCTTTCTGGAGCCATGATGGGGTTACCTCCTGATAAACTGGTCCTAAATGGAAACTCGGTGAATTGAAAATTGATTACACCTAACCTACTGAACGTCATACGGTAGCCTAGCCTCCCTTAACCATGCTCAGAACACTGACTGTAGCGTGTAGTTCGGCAAAATCATCTAACACAAAGCCTATTTTATAATAAAGTGTTGAATAGCGCATGTAATTTATTGACTACTGTACTGAAAGCAGAAAAAAGAAGGGCTACGGATTGATTGTCAGTGTACGGGTTGTTTACACTTGTGACCATGTGTCTGACGGGAGCCTCCTGTGACTGCCCCTACCCAGAATCAGGAGACTATCCTGCTGTTGTAAATCAATAGCCCAGGAGAAGATCAAAATCCCAAATTTGAAGTCTGGTTTCCACTGGATGCTTATTGCTTTTGTACCATCCTCAAATAAAAAAAATCGTAAGTCGAACGGTGGTTAAGTCAGGGACCATGTGTAATGCGTTGAGTATTGGCCTGATTGACAACTTGGGGGAAGCGGGTCCAGAGGGGTCGTTTGGTTCATTGACAGCGCTGGAGGTTTGCCTGACCCCAATGATCATGTTCTTAATCTTATAATATTGTCTGCGTTTTTTATTGTAGGATGAGTGCCTCATTTGGCACATTACGACTTTGTAGGGTACAGGAATACCTAACATTGCCACAGCCCTGTGATTTAGGTATTCCCACCATTTTACAAGGAGGAAACAAGATCACAGAAGTTGCACCTTGCACAAGCATATAAATATTGCAAGGGAAACTTGGGTGGTCCATTCACTTACTACCAGTGGTGATCTTGGGCAGGTCATAAAACTCTTGGAGCTTCGTCTCATTATAAATTGGTGACCCCCCCCCACAAAAAAAATAAAAAAATAAAAAAAAATTGGTGACCCATTCATTTAGCATTCATTGGACAGTACTGAACATGGATCACTGGTCACTAAGATGAAAATCACCTTGTCCATAATGAGTGTATGGGAAATCTGCATCTTCCTCTTAATGTTGCTGTGAATCTAAAACTGCTCTAAAAATAGTCTTAAAAAAAAACCCAAAAACCAAAAACAGCCTCTGCCCTAAAGAAGTTCTAACAGTAACTCTGCCACAGTGGTGACAATTAGCTTTTCCACCTAATGAGTGCTCATAATAGTGATACTTAAAACCACAGTGGCGGGATGCCCGCGTGGCTTGGTCGGTTAAGCGTCCGACTTCGGCTCAGGTCATGATCTCAAGACTAGTAAGTTCCAGCCCCACATCGGGCTCTGTGCTGACAGCTCAGAGTCCGGAGCCTGCTTCAGGTTCTGTGTCTCCCTCTCTCTCTACCCCTCCCCCAGTCGTGCTCTGTCTCTCTCTCAAAAATAAACAAACATTAAAAAAAAAAATCACAGTGGAGACCACATATGGTATGATCCCGATTATAGGAAATGTCCAGAATAGGCAAATCTGTAGAGACAGAAAATATATTAGTGGTTGCTTACAGCTAGGGGTAGGGGAAATGGGGAGTTGACAGCTAATGGGTGTAGGCGATGAAAACGTTCTAAAATTAATTGTGATGGTTGCACAAATCTGTGAATATGCTGAAAATCATTGAATTGTACCCTTGAAATGGGTGAATGGTATGGTTATGTGAGTTCCATGTCAATAAAGCTGTTACCAAAATAAAATAAATAAATAAATAAATAAATAAATAAATAAATAAATAAATAAAAGGCTTTTGAGATAAGGTGGTGGGGTCCTGGGGTCTAACTGTTCCGGAGGAGAATCCAAAAAAACACCAAGGGATCTGATGCTTGAGCTGAGTGGCCTTTAAGAAATATGTATACTATTTATAATCTACAGAAAAGCATAAGATAAAAAATAAAATCACTCTAACGCTATCACCAAAACATCACTATTATTTTTGATCTCTTTATTTGAAATTATTTTATAAAGTTACATACGGTGAATATATATGTGTGTGTGTGTGTGTGTGTCTTCTTCACTTACTATATATCTGATTTAATGAAATTGGGAAGGAGAGAATTTGAAATCATGGCTTTTCATGGTTTTATATTATAACATAGCCTATTTTATGGGTAAACCATAATTTATTTTCTCTCTCCCTGTTGTTGGCTGTATTGTTTCTAATTTTAGATGTGACAATACTGTTGTGAATATCCTTTCATTCATTTGTCAATAGCTCTGTACTGAGACCCTTCTGTGTGCTGGGGGAGGAATGGGAAGAAGATTGATCAGGGGGCCACTGACCCCTCAGTCATCCTTTGCTGAAGCAGTTCTCATAAGACTCATAACTAGTAACCATGTTAACTGAAAAACAGGGCAGAGAGCTGGAGGATAAACGGCACAACGTCCTCACATAAAGAAGCAACCCTCCCGATCATACTGAATTTCAAGGAGGTTATGGCATTTTTATGAATTCCAGGGCTCTGCATGGCACAGTGGGTTCCAGAGACTTCCCAATGTTTAATTAGACACCCTACGGATGGAAAATTTGAAGAGAAAAGATTAAGTTAAAGACTTCATACCTAAGCCAGCCTAATGAGAAGTCACAAAACTAACTTGTTACTGGCATTGAAATGACTCAGACATTGAAATGACCCTGACATTGAAATGACTCAGACTATAGAGACTATGTAGACTGTACTACAAAGCCATTTTGGAGAACGCACTTAGGAGACGGTTCTCAGCCATCACCAGAAGCCTATGGCGATCCACACCTCTAAGGTGATCCCCTACATCGTTAGATGACACGTTCAAGTATAATAATGTTCTGTACCTAGAGACACGTTGCTTCTTTTTCGACTGAACTAATGTCATACACTCTAATCTTAAACAAGCTTAGGTGAAAATGAGGTCCTATTTTTAATATTAAAGTAATAATATATTTTTTGGATCAGAGAACTAGGAGTTATAATAAATGCTATTAAAGTAGTTAAGGGGGCGCCTGGGTGGCTCAGTTGGTTGAGCGTCCGACTTCGGCTCAGGTCATGATCTCACGGTCCGTGAGTTCGAGCCCCGCGTCGGGCTCTGTGCGGACAGCTCAGAGCCTGGAGCCTGCTTCGGATTCTGTGTCTCCCTCTCTCTGCCCCTCCCCCACTCATTCTCTGTCTCTCTCTCTCTCTCTCTCTCTCTCTCTGTCAAAAATAAATAAACTTTAAAAATAAATAAATAAAGTAGTTAAATCTCCCATTCTACTTTGGCTATGAAATAGTGGCACGAGAGTGGAACGTTATGTATGTGGCATATAAGACCATTTAATAGCACGTGATTGCTTGACGATAGTTGATGCTTAACTAAGGTCTATTAGGATTGTGCCCTTAATATGCAGTTTTTGAAATTACTTTAAAAGGTCTAAGACAACAGATGACTGTGCTGGTTGAGAGCCAGTTAAAATATTTGACCTGACCTCTTCAGATCCTGATGTAGATGATATGGACACCTGTCTTCTGTTCACTTTCACTCCCTCATGGGCCTCACTCTGAAGTCAACGCAGCCTGAGCCCAAGGTGCTCGCATTCCACAGGAAAGGGATTTGAGTTCTTGCACGCTTGTGACGCACGTTTGCAAGACAGAAGAATAGGAAAGGGAGAAAGATTTGTGAAAATAAATTTAGGATCTGTCCTATTCCCAGGTTTGTTTCATAGCGATCATTATCTCATTTTGATAGATACGTCTGAATCCATTTACGCAAAATTCAAATATATATTAGTCTGCTTTGCAAAAGCCAACCAAATATATATTAGCCTGCTTTGCAAAAGCCCTTCTTCTAAGAAGAAAGGGCTCCATTATGCTGAAGGCTTTAAAAATCCACTCACTGATGTTTTTCCCCTAGTGCATGGAGATCATTCCGGTGCACGTTGAGATAACATTTGGACGTAAGCCAAAGACAGTTCATTTTCGGTATGGGAAATGTGTCTCTGAAATTAAAATATTTTTAGATATTTATACATATGTACAGTGAGAGAGCATTTGCTTTATAGCTGGCTCTATGCTAGGCAGGTAGTTAAGGGGTCAACTGTGAACAAAACAGACACAGCTCGGGTCTCATTGAGATTACTGTGCACGACTATACGCTAGAACACACGCATGCGGGAAAGGAAAGCCGTATGATAGTTCGGAGTCTTCTATGAGTACCACAGAGAGGCACCTTCCTAGACATGGAGAGTCACAGAAAGCTTCCCGCAGGAGATGGCACTTGAAGGCAATACTTAAAGATGGCTTAGGAGTCAAGCTAAGAGAAGAACGGTGTGCTGGCAATGAGTATTCTGAGTTGAAGGAACTGCGTGAACCACAGTCTAGAGTGAGAGAGAGTGCTGACTTCACCTCCTGAATAGGAGGTGTTGGGGCTGCAGGAGAATGAACAGCCCCCCCCCCATCCTGCTTTTAAGAGAGCCTTTGGAGAAACAGCGTCCTCAAGGAAGAGCTAAGTTCAGTTTTAAAAAAAAGCAATGAATTAGCTTTCTTAATTTGAAAGAGGATGGACCTTAAGCATGGAATGGAAGCAGACAAGGAAAAGATATGGGAAGAGGTGGTTTGGGAAAGAGCGAGACAGGGATGTGGGCAAGGAAAGGTGGTGCGAGGGGCACATGTCCTGGGACATGGCCCGGATACCAGGGGAATGGAGCACGGTGGTTACAGCGGTCCAGATGCCAAAGACACTGACCCATAAATACCAGAAAGGTTAACAGTGTAGGGAGGGCACTTGGACTTTTCAAGGGTCACAACGGATTGCACTTCCATGGGAATTCTAACTTTGGATGGACGAGAAGACTTTGGTCTCTCAGGAGGGACTACCTGAATCTTGAATGATTTGCTTGGGCCTCGAGAGAAGCTCCGGATTGGACGCAGTTTATCCAAAGCTCTGGAGATGCGAGGAGGGGTGCACAACGACACCGACCTGCAAAATCCACATCATTACCAACGAGCTCGGCACGTGAGGCCAGGCTTGGGGATCTTTGATACATACGTCTTTACTGCAGCTGATGCTTTTCTTCGACTACGTTCCTAGATGTATAATTACTGGGTCAAAGATGACCCTTTGATATTATTGATCCCTATTCCATATTACCAAATTCATTTCTGAAAAATGTATACCAACTTACATGCTCATGTAGTTGGGAGTAACCCTTTTCCTCTATCCTTAACAGTATTGGATAATTAAAAAAAAAATCTTTTTTTCTTGTATGTCACAGAATTGTATCATTGTTTTGAGGCAACTTTCTACGTATCTATTTTATTCTGCATTTCTTCCTGCATTGTGTTAACCTTATTCCAGGCTGTCACGGCAAGGACATTTGTATAGCAAACAGCCTTTGGAAGACACAGTATCTCCCTCTGGGGCAGAAAGCAGATATGTTTGTTGTCCAGAGAGCAAGGAGAATAGCTCCCTCCAGGCGCAAAGATGGGGCAGGTTTGCTAGTAGCCCTTTAAGACTGCAGGTTCCTAAATTCAGGATTCCCCAGCCTTGAAATAAACCCACGGCGTGTGCAGTATGCACTTGAGCTACTCTGCATCGCCCCCATGCATTTGGAGGAGCAAGGGGAGCCAATGCACACGTGAAGCTCATACCTGCTGTGCCAGGAGTAATAATGTCCATTTGTCTCTGATAGAGGAGTTTCGTGGCTTCTGCCAGCATCCATGAAACCGATGCAGGCTAACTTCTAGCCGGCAAGCTGAGTAATATTCCAGCTTCTGCACAGTTCTGGATAGTAATTTTTTTTTTTTTTTGACAGTAATTTTTGAGCTGAGTGTTGACCATGCAGGCTTTCTCCTGGGTGGTAGGGGAAGGGCAATGTAGGCAAAGGGAGCGGCTCCTATGAAGGCAGAGGCAGATTTTGGAGGGCTTGGTAGATAGACTATTTGGTTCTGTTTGTGTTTAGAAATGTAAGGCTGGCTAAGATCAGGAGGACAGAGGTGAACAAGCCTGGAAGTGACGATGACAGTGGCAAGAAGTGACTGAAGACAGTGGCAAGACAGCCAGCTGGGAAGCTGTTGTAGAAAGCCAAGAACAAAGGGCACAAAAGTACCCGAGGAGTTTCAGAGGAAAAAAGGGTACCAGATTGGAAGTGACAACTCGGGGGTGGGGGGGGGGATATCTTGGGGGAGGGGTGGAATCTGTTTGCTCTCAGGAGGGAAGTCTAAGCTAGAAATGGTGTTTTAGGAAAGAGTATAAACCGTAGTTGTCGCCTTCGGGGAGCTAATAAAATTAGACGAGAATGGGATGGAGAACATTTGCTCTCACAAACCTGAGGCTTATCGAGGCCAGGCAGATGACATGTGCTAGTGACGTGGACCAGGTGCAAAAGTTCCCCCCAAAGAGGCAAAAGGTAGAGCAGACTTTCTATGACATGCTTTGCGGTAAGAGCCTATACCTTCTATCGAAAACACCTGCATGCGAGTGCCCCATGGTTACTTGAAATTTGCTGATGAAGTCTACAATGGAGAACAGAGGAATGTTAAAGTCAGTCACCCCCTTTTAGGGTGATTTTTGCCCTTAGGTTCCCTCAGAGCCCAGAGTCCGGGCCCAAACAAGCCAGATGATGACCGGGGATGATGGTGATGATTTTAAGAAGCTGGGAAGTGGGATTTTTGTGTTGAAACTTTCTGAAGACGTACAAGCCCGGTTCAGCATCTGGGCCAAGGTCTTGTTGTGATGGTAACATGAGGACCACGCGGAGAGCCACACATACGTTGCCTTTCAAACAATAGGGCCTTTGGAGCTTGTATTTGCCCCACAGAGCAGATGATTTGCTCACTATCCAAGCTCTGTTCTTTTACGTTCAGCTGAATAAACAAGGTTTTAGAACTAACGAAGTAGACCAGCTTGCTTCCCCCACGCCCTGGTGTGAGGCATCAGCTGTCTAAGCCATTGTCAGGAAAATCAAGCTTTGTTGTTTTTCATAGATAAAGTGGATTTGGCTCGCAGGCGTTCACCGCCTTTGTGACAGGTTTGTCCTCACCTGACTTCAACCCCCCAACTACACGCGAAGTTGCTCTGTGCTCTCCAAACATACTCGAAGCCAGTTCCTGGGAAAGGCGTTTTGTCTAAATGGAATTTCGGAGAGGGGTCTGATCATCTGACTCTCACATGGCCATGGAGCTTCTCAGCTCAGTCTCACTCGAGAGTAAATTTCCTTGGAATTCTATCAGCCAAGTGATGGAAAAAGGGCCTTGAGGCTTTTCTCTGACCTCCCCCGCCCCCGACAGAAACTACAAGTCAAGATGTTGGATTTCTGAGGGTGCCTGCTGTGAATTTTAAAAAGCAACTGAAATCATTGTTGTTCTTCCTCCTTTGTGTCTCTGATTTGCATGTTTTTCTCGTGTTTTGGGCTCAAACAAGTTTTTTTTTTTTTTTAATTTTTAACGTTTATTTATTATTGAGAGACAGAGCATGAACAGGGGAGGGGCAGAGAGAGAGGGAGACACAGAATCCGAAGCAGGCTCCAGGCTCTGAGCTGTCGGCACAGAACCCGACGTGGGGCTCGATCTCGCAAACTGCGAGATCATGACCTGAGCCGAAGTCGGACGCCCAACCGCCTGAGCCACCCAGATGCCCCTATAATGCATTTGAGATTAACGCAAGTTGTTGCCTGTATCAATACCCAATTGCTTCTTATTGCTTAATATTATTCCAGTATGTGAATATACCATATTTTGTTTACTTATTCCTTGTTTTTTAAAATTTTTAAAAAATATTTATTTATTTCTGAGAGACAGAGAGAGACAGAGCATGAGCAGGGGAGGGGCAGAGAGAGAGGGAGACACAGAATCTGAAGCAGGCTCCAGGCTCCCAGCTGGCAGCACAGAGCCCGATGCGGGACTTGAACTCACGAACCATGAGATCATGACCTGTGTCGAAGTCAGACGCGCAAGTTTTTGACCCCATCTATTCAATCATTAAATATTTATGGAACACCTGTGAATTGTCAGGCACTGTACAGAGCTGGTGAAAACATCCATCCCAAGGGGTCCAATGAGTCACATGCTAAATTTTAGCATATTCTTCCAGGGGCGCCTCAGTGGCGCCATCGGGTTAAGCATCTGACCCTTGATTTTGATGCAGGTCATGTCATGGTTAATGAGTTTGAGTCCCTCGTCGGGCTCTGCCCTGACAATGTAGAGCCTGCCTGGGATCCTCTCTCTCCCTTGCTGTCTACTCCTCCCACATGTGCACTGTCTCTCTTAAAAATAAGGAAATAAACATTTTTTTTAAAAGAATATTCTTTCAAAAAGAAACTTCCAAGAAGAAACATCTCCTATAAAAGAGTTGTTTTCAAATATGCTATACACATTCCGAATGTTCATTTATGATTATATGGATTGATTGTGCAATAATATTTTGCACTCAGTAACCTTTTCAACACAGCGTAATTCCATATTGTCTTGGTATTACACGCTCTAAATCACTTGTAAGGAAAGAAAAATATGAGAAGCTAAATGTGAGCGAATGCTTATGTTTTCATACTTTTTTTTAAACAAACAAACAAAAACACTGAAAAAGCATGTTTAAGAAAGCTCCATATCTTATCCATAGGACAAGGTTTAAGTTAAAGACATGTAAACTTGCAAAAGGGTTGAAGCTGTTTCTTTTATTCCAATCCCTTAGCACTGTCTAGATAGAGGAAGTTATATAATGTAGAGGATGGGAGAGTTCTTAAAGTATTAACATTTGCTCCTCAAAACAGAGATTAAAAAAATGTTTTTTGGATTTTTTTTTGAACAAAAGAAAATAAATGTTAATATTCATGTTTAACAGCTGTGTTTCTAGTTCATTGCAAGCCTGATATTTAAGATTTTTCTTCCTTTCCCCTAAGGATTTAATTTATGTATGTAATTTACACAGGGAATGGTCTTTCTACCATCATTTGCTTCTCGAAATTGAACTTTCATGACTGTTAGAAAACCCCATCTACTTCCAGACTCGATGCAGAGGAATAAGCTATAAACCTCATAAATCCTCTAAAAAGAGGGAAAAAAAAACAACCACATAAATCCTCAGTGTGAAGTTTAGAAATCCCCCACTTTAAAGAAAATTTCAAAAGTTATTCTTCTCTGTATAAAGAAAGTTAGGCAACATATATTTTCATTATGCCAGAGTAGGGTTTATGCTTATATTGGGAACTAAATTGCTTTCAAAATGGTCTATGTTTACCAATTTATATTAACATGCTTCTGTTCTCTGTAAAATTTTGTCTATCAAAAAAAGGCAAGTTATACCCCCCAAAAACCCTTAATTTGTGCCCCCAAAGTTTTACATTAATTTTTGATTCAATAATGAAATAGTTAAAAAAATATCTTGTTACTACAAAGTGAAAAAAAAAAAAAGATAATCTTTTGATTTCATCTAACTCACCCACCTGTCAAGAAAACACATACCATCCCAGACACTAAATTCAATATTTTAAAAGTAATCCAGGGGCGTCCGGGTGGCTTAGTCGGTTATGCGTCCGACTTCGGCTCAGGTCATGATCTCGCTGTTCCGGAGTTCGAGTCCTGTGTTGGCTCTGTGTTGACAGCTCAGAGCCTGGAGCCTGTTTTAGATTCTGTCTCCCTCGCAGTCTCTGTCCCTACCCCTCTTGCACTCTGTCTCTCTCTCTCAACAATAAATAAACATGAAAAAAATAATAAAAGTAACCCAAAGATACAGAAAATGTCCTGTCACTGAAACATGGCATATCGTCATTAACCGTGACCCATTTTCTGCATGGCTCATAAAGGCAAGACAAAAAAAGTATTACAACTAAACGTTGTTTGGAAAAATCTTGACCTTTCTCGAATAAACACACTATTTCACACTATAATTTACCTTGTACTTTACAAACTTTATTAAATAATGAGCATTACTAACTTTATCTTATATACAATATTTAAACTATGTTTTCCTAGATGCATTTTTTTTTTTTTTTGCACAAAGACTAGGTAAAAAGTGAACTTAAAAAAAAAACAAACAAACCTGAACGTTCAGTACAGAGACCCAGCAAGAACTTGACATAATTTTAAGTACATATAACTTTCCTCCCAATTATGTACAATCCTACCCCACCTCCAAAAGAAACGATTTTAAACGGAAGCATTTAATTGGTAACTTTGAGGGAAAATATGAACATGATTATATATACACACAGCTCTCAAAATCTGCATCCTGGCTGACAGAAGACATCTAAAAGGTAAAGGTTTATCCTAGAACCTAAAGACAATGACACAGACATTTTATACAGCACGACATCCACCTTGGTGCAGCCAGGTGACATCGAAGCCATGCAACGAGAACACTGGTGTGAAGGGTTCATAATTTCTGAGAGTAAGACACCGCAGTAATATGGACAATATAGACTTGGGGGTCATACACACTAAACAGCAAAAATAGGAAACTACATTCCAGGACAAGAAGAATAACTTTGTGTTGCAAGCGCACTAACAAGCCCCTCTGGCAAGTCTGAGAACATGCTTCCTTGCAGGGCTTGTCTTTTCTGACACTGTTTAGTCCTGAAAACTCCTATCAAGTATAAAGAAAGGCAGTGAAAGAAGGAATGTCTCTAGAACCATGCTATCCAGCAGGGACTTTGTTTGACAAGCTCTAAGAAGAAAGAATATAGAGAAGGAAGAAACTTGGGTTCTTTTCTGTTATTTCAAAGGAAAAATGAAGGTCTTTAGGTACC
Source organism: Lynx rufus (assembly GCF_022079265.1). Taxonomy (NCBI): domain Eukaryota; kingdom Metazoa; phylum Chordata; class Mammalia; order Carnivora; family Felidae; genus Lynx; species Lynx rufus. Next base: position 10,142,645 of record NW_025814878.1, read on the forward strand.
TGCTTGTAAAATAAGGATGGTCACGTCTGATGTTTCGTGGTTAAGAAAACGAGACACAGGACTCAAGAAGAGGAAAAGAATTATGGTGAGATGTCACCGATGGAAATCAGTATCGTTGCTTACCTTCGGATGAAAGGCCCAGACCCCCTTTCCTACACATATAGTTTTCAAAATAAAAAACCGAGCAGGTGGGGAAGGGATCACAGAACGTAAAACCGCTTAAAGGGAGCCTTAAAAGGCCACAGTTTAAGAACACACTCTTCTTGCATTGACCGGAATCTTCAATAAAATACAACATTGTTATAAAGGACCCATAGATCTGCCTTCGCATCTCTCTTGTGCTTCTTCGGTTTTGTTTTTTACTCTCAAGGTCTGGTTTTTGCAGTTTCCTTCCATGAAGTGGTATGTTGGTCCGCGATATCACAGTGAGCGGCTACTCGAAGACCATAATGACAATGAAAAGAGGTTTTTAGTCACAGCTTAGCAGCCAAAGATTCTTTGCTCTCAAACAACGAAAAGAGGCCCTCGCGTTATGCTTAGTTCAAAAAACACATTTCATCGCGGTCAACGAAATCCTCAAGGCTGGGATGAGGTCATTTGGTTGAATACGAAACTCAGGAAAGTACAAAGGAAAAACTGCTGTGCAAAGGGTGACGCTAACGTGTGTTGTTGTATTTTAGCTCCTGGCTTGCTTTGTGTTGAGTAGAGATACGCACAAAGAAATAGCATGCAGGGTTCTATTTCCGCCCCCTCTTTAACTGTAATATGAGGAGATAAGCATCTTTTCTATTTTCTTGCTTGTAGTTTTCTTTAAGCACTTGAGGAAAGCATTCCTTTTACTCCAGCCATCAAAAATAAACATAAGAGCGAGCACATTCTCCAGACCTCGTCCAGGAATAGAGGTAAGGATTTTTGCTTATACACAATTGGTCTTGCTACCTTCTGGTGCACAATAGGTACCCAATTTCCACACTAGCGTGACCCTGATAGAGAAATCACTGATACAGAGTGAAACGGGCACTGGAGATTCATCCTCCAATGAGAGATCTCTAGCTTAAGTTTTGCTAGGGTCTCGTCGCAAATGAAACCCAAATGCCCGATGTGATTCACGTAATCCTTTAAACAGCTTTCGTTTCCCTTCTTTCGCAAACATGCAGAAAAGCCTCCTTGCTGCCTTTGGGTCCTAGAATAAAACTATTTGTGGCTTCTGGATAATAGGAGAGGATTATGGCATTTCTTAAAGTCTGGACACTATTGTCAGGATATGGGAGAAAGTATCATGGCCATCAGGTTAAAAAAAAAAAAAAGCCTAAAAATTTTCAAGTAAGATTGACTTACAGGAGACACGACACAGCATCAGGGAAGACACTGTTAGGTGCTGACACTGCCTATACAGTACGATTCCGGCTGGCTTGTCAGCCGTTTCCAAAAGTTGTGCTGGAAAAGAAAGTATGGTTTACACTTCTGGTTATTACAAAATCGTTTTTAATCTGGTACATATAAAACACCTCTCAGTATCTGTAATCTGTGAGCATCACACGACATTGGTTTGCGCAGCTTCTACTAAGAAACTTAGGCAAAGCTGCTGGAACTGAGACATTGAAATTTTTCCCTCAGCGACTGGACGATATTTTGCTGATTGGGAGATGGCCCCCTCCAAAGATAGTCATTCAGTTTGTCCGAATCGTCGTAGGACGTCAGGTATGGTGAAATCCCAAGTGGCTCGCCCATTGGCTTTTTGGGAGAGCACGGACTGTTCACAGGGTAAGACGTGTTGTTGCTACGGGTCTTCTCAGTAAAGTCAGCATCCGTCATCTGTGGGTCAGCTTTCTTCCTACGACCGTGAGATAGCTCTAACTCTGACTCATCTTCTTCTGACTTTATTTCCACATAGTCGTCTTCGTCTCCTTCAGTCTCCTTGAAATTGGAAAAATAGTTCTGTGTAGCTATTTGAGCACTTAAGGGCAAATTTCTATTGACGACCAGAACCTTCTGTGAGTCTTGGAGCGTGAGATCGGAGCGTTTTTCGGTGCCCTGTTGACACGAGTCAGCCATACCTGCCAGCAAATCCTGGTGGCTCTCACACCTTGAACTTTTGTGCAAAGACAGCAGCTGTTTCTTTCCCACTTCTCCAGGGTAGTTGATGGAGTCCACGGACTTGTTTATCAAGATTGAGGAAGATGACTGGGACCTATTGTAAGGCTGAGATTTAGCACTGATTCCTTTCCGACCCAAAGAGTTGTAAAGGTGGCCCTGGTAAGAGTTCTCTTTGTTGGGCTGACTGACTATCACACTGTGTCTCTGGAAGGAGCCCAGCAGAGGGTCGGAGGTTTGAAGAGAAGGCACAGAGCAAGCTGTGGACAACTGTCTTGGAATGTTTTTTGTGTTGATCTCTAAAGTGGGATGTTTCGACTTCAAGTCTTGCTCTGGCTGGGGACAGAAGTGCACTAACTCTCCATTACTATAGGTTGAATGCAAAAGCCAATCCTCGCTGCCATGTTGGGACCGGGGAGCCGATGCAGACGTGGGGTTGGAGGGTTCTCGAGGGCTGGCCCAGCCGTCCTTCTGGGTCTTAAAGGGGGTCTCTCTGAATACAATCTGGTCGTACAATTGGGAATACTCGGCAATCCTGGCACCTGGAAGGCAAATGTGAAACAATAAACATACATAGGGTTATGTCCACATGCAAAGATTAAAAAAAAAAAAAAAATATATATATATATATATATATATATATATATAACATGCTAACAAACATATTTAAAAATTTTAAATAGGCAGGACTTTTAAGTGTGAGGATGAGTCATCACTGAGTACTAAGCAATGCGAGCTAATAATCCATAGTTTCATAAAAAATAAAAATGTCACCAAAAATGTCACCTAAAGGTTCATTTAATTTGATATCATCCTGGATGAGTTTACTTCAGGTCTGCAACTGTTCTATCTATCATGGAAATTTCTGGTGTTCTTTACAAGCATGAAATAGTGTCAGTGCTAAAAAACGGGCATCATAAAAACAAGAAGGTCAGCACTTAAACCCTGGTCAATGAAAAATAACACAAGTGTCGTTAAAAGGAATATGACACAATCCACTAGTGGCTACCCCTGGCTTCTCACTAGTCTTGATTGGTCCCAGACAATGACTCCTAGAAGAGGCCGCTCCTGGTGGCTGTTCCTGTATTTCCTGTTTCCAGGTGGCTGTCCACTGCCACTGTCTGGGAAACCAGTGTCTTCAGGAGGTCCTCCCTTCCAGTATTTCAAAACCATGTGTATTGACCGACCCACATCTCCCTTCCCATCCCCAAGAAGCTGGGCATTGAAGTCTGTGCTTCCGAGATATTGAGAATGAACCATCTGTGCATAGGATCGATAGTGTAACATTCTCTAGTATTTGGCCAGAACAGGATTTGACTGTTATTTCCACAAAAGCTATTGCCACGTTAAATTAAGCTGTGAGGCCATTCTCCTCTCTGTTCCACTTCTGAGTACAGATATTTCTAAAGATGTTAACAGAATCAAGACACGGATACAATATTCTCTTGGACCAGGAATGTTTTAAGAGACTGAGCCAAGAGAATGTCAATTTCAAGAGCTACCCACCCCTCCATCATCCCAATCCAGGTATCCACACGAGCACCCTAGGATCAAAAAATTCCATGCATCCTATAAATTACCCAGAACACATCTACATAGTATTTATGAAAGGGATCTATCCCATATGAGATGGCCAGCAAGTGACATTACATTTTCTTCTTCTGTAAGCTTTTGATATTTTTAGTAGCCTATTGTTAGCAAATTATCCCTTGAATTTAAATAAAATGTTTAGTTGAGTTTCTGCCATTTCTTTTGTCTCAATCTTCTATGAGAACAGAAGACAAGTTGCAATTACTCTGTGTGCCTTTAATTGCGAGCTTCTCAAATCGCTTCCCTAGTCCTCCAAATCAGGGTAAATCGTCTGTTTAACTTTGTACAGACCCTACACTCAGATCCTTTAGGTTTTCAAGTCCAGATTCCTTGGAAGAACAGAGAATATCAGTTTAGAATATTTAGTAACAGAAACATGAGCTATTATTCCTTAAATGGAATACTGACGATTCTCAATGCCAATTAAATTTGGCAACCCCTTAAGAGATTGTAAGTATTGATTGGGGCGCCCAGGGGGCTCAGCTGGTTGGGCCTCTGACTTCAGCTCAGGTCACGATCTCACGGTTTGTGAGTTCAAGCCCCGCGTCGGGCTCTGTGCTGACAGCTCAGAGCCCGGAGCCTGCTTCAGATTCTGTGTCTCCCTCTCTCTCTGCCCCTCCCCAACTCATGCTCGGTCTCCCTCTCTCTCTGTCTCTCAAAAATAAACATTAAAGCAAAAAAGCACTTTAAGAAAATCTACATGAACCAAGGTGCTCACATTAGCCATTCTGAAATCTATAATGTTTCATTAACTATGAAACCCAAACAAAGGCAACTGAACTTTTAGACGTAAGTCACTGGTTAGTGAAAGTCAAACGGTTCTGCCCAAACCACTGTCATTTATATTACGGCCCTGCACCTGATCCCGCAGCTAAGTCAGGAAGGCTCTGAACTTTTACAAGATTCCAATAAGGTGACAATTTCGGGGAAAGCAATGAGAGCTAATTAAAACATTTGGTTAAACTATTTCAGTACCAAAGTTTAACCATAAAGTTGTGTATGAACACGGTAGCCCAGATGATCTGAAACCATGTGTTACCCAAAAAATCCACAGTATTTCTCATGCCTCTTTCTTCCTAATCACACTCTCTTCCTCTTCCTTTGCTTTATCAAATCCAATTTACCTCTCAAGACCCTCTATAAGCCCTACCCCTTTCATGAATCATTTTCTGATCCATTTGTTTTCACTGAAGCATTGTATTAGTGTGGACCATAATATTTAGCTATTGGTTGCACACACATGCATAGACATGCACACACGCATACGCTCAATCTTGTGTTGCTAATTGTTTTATGTGGTCTAGTTTATCATTCCAGCTAGTCTATGAGCTTTTAGTCTTGGAGAACAATCCTCACAGAGCACCAAGCATAATTTCGGATAGAAATCAGTCTCGGAAACTACTTAATTATTCTGATAATTTTTGGACTGCCACCTTTTATTTTAAGCATTGTGTTAAAAAATGGAGGTGCTTAGGGTGCCTGGTTGGCTCAGTCGGTCAAACGTCCGACTTCAGCTCAGGTCATGATCTCGTGGTTTGTGGGTTCGAGCCCTGTGTTGGGCTCTGTGCTGACAGCTCAGAGCCTGGAGCCTGCTTCTGGTTCTCTGTCTCCCTCTCTCTCCGCCCCTCCTCCACTCACATTCTGTCTCTCTCTCAAAAATAAACATTAACATTTTTTAAAAAAAAAAATGAATGTGCTTTTTCTAAGACCATTCCCCAGAGAGTAGAAAGGCAGCCTAGAAAATCAGGGGCATAGCAGAAAAAGAGGAAGCAGGAAAGTAGTCTTTGATTAAAATGCTTCCTATAGACAACTCATAATGCACACAGTTTACCTTTGGATAATAAAAAGTCGACCATTTATAGATTTGCAATAAAAAGTATCTTAAAAGTAGACAATATACTGTGCCTATCTAAGTTGTGGAGGTTTTGTTCTGTTTTGTCTCAGCTTGGCATTCTAAGAGAGTCTATAACTTGTTTGATGGCAATGTGAATAAGAGACTGCTTCCAAAGGAACAGGTGTCATTCAATAGATTTCTTTAGCCAGATGTATATAGGAAATAGCCAGTGCAAGACGACACTTCTAATCTAAAAACCTTAGTATCGGTCAGCTAGTTCAGAGGTCCCCATCATCCTTAGTTCTGGCATTAACAGACTTTATAGAACATGTCTATTATCATTATGTGACGACCCAGGGCTGTCCCTGGTTTACTTCTCTTTTGTTCATTTCAATGGTGGTGTTCTTAGGATTCCAGATGAAAGCTTGAAGTGATCCTTACCGAGAAAAGTATGAAATATATTGCTTTCAAGACAGACGATTAATGTCAATGTTTCTGATACTGCTTGAGGTGTGGACCAAAGCATAAAATGTTATTTTGCCTTCTCTATGCAAAAAAAAGGAAAATTCCTCAAACCTATATGGAGTCTTCTCCCACGTAAAACATCACACAAAAAGGGAACCCAAAGGTTTCGTGGCCTCAAAGACTATCAGGAGGGAGGTCTGACTGACCGAGAAGGCCGGCATGCTATCACAGGCTCTAAACAACGGGGGAAACTAGACCTGGTTGGGTGATTTAAAGGCAGAAATCTGACCCGGGGCCTGTAGACCCCCCGCCAGAGAGTTCAATAAAGGTGCTCGAGAGTTTCAGCAGGTGAATAGGGCGTTCCTCCTTCCGTACAACACCGAGAGCAAGCTCCTGGCAAAGTGGCAAGGCCCATACGAAGAAGTCTGGAGAATCGGTCCGTTCGATTATGACGTCCTGTGCCCAGATAAACAAGAGAGAGAAAAGGAGTCATCATGTCAACTGATTGAAAGCCTAGTGGGCACAGGAAGTGGTCTCGATCCACCCGGATGGAAGATTCCTCAGGTCTGAGAGATGGCAGGCCCTAGGGACGTGCTCCTGCCAGACAGCAGGGGAGACCCCGCTCTCAGAAGATGACTTTGGAGCGATCTCCTCCTCTTGGTTGGGGAGAACGTCGGTAGTAGCCCACCATGTCAAGAAAGGACCCAGATGCAAAGCTGAGAAAAGATCCTATGGGATCCCAAGAAGACATCAGTAGGTAAAAGCAAAAAGAGAACAAACCAAAAATAAAAAGAAGCAAAAGAAAACCCCAAAAGGAAAATCTGTCCATACTTAAAAGGTGGGTAAAAAAGAAGATTATTCAAAGTAGTTGTAAGCCCGAATGAAACAGCACTGAAGGACATGCTTCTATCAATTTTTGAGTTTTGCATGTTAATAGATGGTCCGTGTTCAAAACAACCTGGCTCAGGCGATTACCACTTTTTAAAGGACAGTCTGCTGGTATAATCTACCATCATCAGAAACCTTGGAACTAGATTTCTCTTAGCCCAGGTTTGGTCAGTGATTGCACTGCTGTTTACAATGCCATCTCTGTCCCCAAAGAGTCCTTCTGCGGCTGGAACCCACTTTTTTTCCACGTGTAACAACAAACCAGCTTAGCAACGCTAGCATTGGAAAAGGGATCCAAATCAATTCAAGCATATTCTTGCAAGGAGGAAAAACATGCCCATCTGGTCTCTCACACTCATACAAAATTCACTTTTCACCTTTATTTTATTTAAAAAGAAGAAGAAGGACTCAAGAGAGTCTGCGAAGTCCTTCAGGTAGCAATTCCAGGGCTTAACTGCCCTATTTGTTAGGAAACTTCACTGTGTGATTAGTTCTAGAAAAAGAGGCAAGCTGTAGACAATTCTTAAATACTCCCAAACTTGAAAAAAAATCCCTATACGTCCTTGTCATGTAACTTGTGGCTTCATTTTGGATTTGGAGATCCCCTTCTCATTCTCTGGTTTCCACGAAGAGAAGGAAATCAACCTCCAAGAAAGGGGGTGAGTGGCACCAATCTGGCCAGATGAGCCGTGTCACTATCCTGCTAACTACCTGAATGTGCCTCGATACTGAGCCATCTGGGTTTTACTTTTAATTGGAGAAAGGTCTCCTCTCATTTGATACTGAGGTGGTCCTTTGTCAGAAAAATCTAGGGCAGGGATTCTTAAAATAGGATCAAAAGACCACACTGTTTTAAACTGCAGACTCCTGGGCCTAACCCCAGAAATCTCTCTGGGTCTAGAGGTGAAAAGCTCCTGAGGTGAGAAGCAGCATGCCCTCAGGTTTCTCCTCCAATGACAGTCATGTGTCTCATTCACACATGTGTCCTTCCACCAGGATCAGTGTCGAGTTTTGTGTATGTACTTCTTTATAACACAGAGAGAAGTCAAGCCTTTAGCCCCAGTCCTGCCAATATTGTACCTGAGATCCCAGATTTCTGCCCCAGAAAGGAGGCTTGACTGAAGTTATTAAACTTTTTGGAAGCTATGTGAGAATACCAAGTGAGATAGTATTAAATGCATGACAGCAGCTATTTAAAACACACACACACACACACACACACACACACACACACACACACACACAAACTGGTAACAGAAATACGTGGAAAACAACTAAGGTATAAAATGTGAATAGCTCTTAAAGAGAGCAGAGAGGACTCCTTTTCCCCTGTTAGGATGAGTGGGCATTTTCTGTTGGGATTCTGGAACAACCCTATTCGGTATGCTTCCAAATCTTCAAAGCGTACTTGAGCCACTGCTCATTCCCAGCACACTGATTCACAGGGAAAGGCTTTACGTGATGCCACAAGTTCAACTGATTGCTATTTTTTACACTTCAGAGTGGAGAACGGGGCTTAAAACATCAAGCCTGTAGTGACAGTGTTACACACACCTACAACAAAAGCCTCCGAGACCAAATCTTACTCCAAGAGACTCTGAGCCAAAAGTGGGAAAAGATGAGCAACGGCCTCGCCAGTGTTTGTTAGTAAGGCAGCGGTCTCGATTTGAGAGAATGAACGTCTGAGTGGCAACGTTCTCAAGGTTTAAGGACATTTGGAACCTGGAAGCTGCCCTCACATCCTACTTTCAAGAAGGAAGGAAAGCAGTGTGAAGGAACGTACCGATGGCAGGGCCCCCTTGCTTCTTCTCTTCTAAGATGGCCGCCAGGTCTTTGTGCGTGGACTTCTGTTGCTGGCCGGCCAGTGGCTGCTCTAGCTCTGGGCTTCTCACTTTTAAGAGTTGATTTGCCTTCTTGATCTTCTGACTGTACTGCCTGGCCATCATAAAAACCCTGCTTCTTGTCTTATCTGTGGCATCCATCCCAGGGTCAGGGGTTTCCAAGTCTGTTTGGGACAGACCGCTGTTGGCCAAGTCGTAGGGATTTTCCATGGGAGGTGTTTCACTGGCCAGAGACAGCCGGTTGAGACTCATAAAGGAGTCTTCTTTAGAAATCAGGTCTTCCTCAAATGGGCAGTTGGCCCGGCTAGGTCTGCCGCTGTCTTTCAGCGGCGTGAGGAAAGCGTGGCCCTCCGGGAGTGACAGCGTGGACACAGAACGTGCCGCCTCTCTGCCCAGCTCGGGGGTGCTCTCGGAGTACAGCCTGCCCGGCATGTCCTCTGTGCTGACGGGAAATGCTGCCAGGAGCCGGTCTCTAGCTTTGACTTCATTTTTCTTGATGTAATTTTCCAGGTCATTCCAGATTTCGTCCACTTCTTCAGACAGTTTATCAGATATCGATTTATCGGCTAGGGACAGGTTACAGCTGAAAGAGTTATAGAGCAAACTCAAATAATCATTATCAGAGGGGCCCTGGTGGTAAGGGGCTTCGTCCTCACTGAACTGGAGGCTGTCCTGGGAAACGAAGGGCCTCAGACTGTCGCAGCATGCAAAGTCGGCGTCCAGACCTAAGAAGGTGCTCCTCTTGGGACGCTTCAGGCTGCTGCATTTGAAGTCCAGTGAGGGTGGATCTGGGAGCCCTATGGTGTCATAGATGTTTTCCTCAACCATCTGGAGTTCGTGTGTGCTTTGGTTCGACGCCTGGCGACCAGTTGGCGCTCCGTCCCTCATCGTGTGCAGAGAGGTCTTCTCGTGGTCAGCCTGCCTCTTTGAGAAGGCCAGCTCCGGGGTGCTCTTGGGGCGGACAGAGTCCCTGGCTGTTTTGGGGGGCGTGGGTTCGGCTTCTTCCCGTTTGGCAACCATCAGTTTCAGGTCCTCGAAACTTATGTTGTCATAGACATGGTCTACGTCATCGATAGTCAACTCTACGGAAGACCCAAAGGGAGTCATTCCTTCCTGCCCTTCTGTTTTAGGGCCACTCTGCAGTTCCCTTCGGGGGCTATACTGAGAGCCACCACCGTCCCGAATTCTTATTTCGGGGGGACACGTGTTGCTCTCGCCAGCGCTACTGGCCCGCCTGACGACCCGGTGGCCAGAGCCGGTGGCTTCTGTGGATTCAATCTGTCCCATGTGCCAACTGCACGGGCGACTGGAAGTGCCGTCTTCACACAGTCTGGCAGAGTTCAGATCCGAGGAGGAGAAAGAGGGCACGAACATCTGATAGTCATCTTCACCGTCCTCATTCTCCTGAGGGGACCGACGGCTAGGAAACAAGGCTTGTCTGATCTGGTGGTCCGTCCAGATGTTTCTGATGGCTCCTCCCCCACGAAGCACGCTGATAATGGCAGAAGTGCTCGGCTGACTGTTCCTCTGTGCGGGAGATGGTCCCGTTGAGGTCCGCGGGGGAGACCCTTCCTCTCTGGAGACCTGGGGCAGATAGAGACATGTTGACTGAACCGGAGTGCCATAGACACAGAGTGCCCTGGTTTTACACACTGCCTCTCCCACCGGACTATAATATTCTTAAAGCAAATGATCGGTAAATGTTGATTTTCACTGAGGGGAAAAGCACGTCAGAGTTTTGCAAAAAGGGGCAGAAAGGACAGGAACTGATATTCACTTAGAAACAGGCCAGGCCATTTGCAGACATTCTCCACAGGTAATGCTCATACTCTGCGGGTTAGATGTGATTGTACCAATCGCACACTAAGGAAATCCAGGCTCTCTCTAGTTGGTAGAAAGGCTGGGATGCAAACCTAGGTCTGACTCCAAATCCCTTACCCCAATGCAGGGAATCGGCAAAACACAGAAAACTCTGAGATGCTTCAAATAATTCCGACGCGCACTTGGCAAATAACATTATACGCGTGAACGTACATGGGTATCGAGGGCCATGGTTTCTGGTTTCTCTCTGAGGCTTGACTCCTAGGAACCCTATTGTGGTTTCTGGTGTACCAGAAGCCTCTCTCAGTAACCTGATGGCCCAGCTCGAGGCTTTCTCTGAAATCTGCAGACCTGCCTTGCACCTGACCAGCATTGCCTTGATTTATAAATTCTAGGCAGAGACGCTGTTGCAGGAATGTAACTTAATCCACTTTTGAGCTGGTGGGCTTTTTACTTTCTCTCAAAATATATTTGATTAAGTAATATTTAGATACCTGTTAGGAAGTAAAATATTTGAGCGACGTTAACAAGGTCTCATAAAAAAACACAATGGGGTCTTTTATCACTTGGAACCTTTCTTGATGGACCTCAATTGTGCAGACAGAGAGTGGATCGGCCTCTGATGCCATCTGTAGTAGAAGGATCAGCTTCAAAGAGTTGCAAGGGTTAAGACCAGTTCAAACTGATTAGTACCAGGGACGTATTTTCTGATTGAAGCACTATAATAACCAATCAGAACGGTCCAATGAGCAAGAATTTTTCATCACTTGTCCATGAAACTGGGATACATATTTTCTTGGAATAACCTCTCGGCAATGTGTCTGCCTGCCTGCCTGTCTGTGTATCAGGGAGGGAAGGGAAGTGTAGGGAAGGCAAGAAAAAAATTTCATCCTGAATGTTACTTTTCTGTTAAAAATTAAAAGCTAAAAAAACCCCACCCCATTCGTCATTTAATCTTGTGCTCACTTTTTTTCATGTGATCAAACCATGGACCATTTGAGGACTAGGAACCAATGAATATGCACACGTATGGACACAGACACACAAATATATATATATGTATATATATATGATTAATATATATATGATTATATAGGATATATATATGGATATATAAATCCATATATATATATGATTATATAAAATATATATCCATATATATATATATATATATATATATGATTATATTTATGGCTCTATTTTCTTTCCTCATCCTTTAATATCTCTCCCTTTTTACCTTACTCAGACTGTACTGGTATCATGTTTATAAAATATGGGCAGCCAGACGCTACATTTTACAAAATAAAAAAAGTTAGTATTAACTAGTAAAATCATGACAAAGCACTTTGAAAGTGTAACAAAAGCATTTTGTGAACAGCCAAGTAATACTTTCTTAAAATCTTCCATTCCAGAACGATTCCCAGACAATTTAGAAAATGAAGAAACCTGCATTTTTAATACCAAAAGATGCTTTTAATAAAACTAATTAGTTGAAACTTTGGACTTTGGAAACTGATATTTTATATCAAGTAAATCACCAGGAGAACTGAAGAAACTCTTAGATTTAGAAATAATCAATATGAGGATTTAGCACAACATACAAGCATGTGGTTTATACATCTCACTAGAGGCATATATATCTTCACTAGAGCCGTGAAGAACATTTTTTCCCCATGGTTTTTCTACATTCTCAGCATTATGGCTATTTATAATGATACGAGAATAGCTACCACTTGTGGAGCATGTGTTTTGTTCTAGATTCTGTACTAAGCACTTTTTTTTTAAAAATTTTTTTTTTTCAACGTTTATTTATTTTTGAGACAGAGAGAGACAGAGCATGAACGGGGGAGGGGCAGAGAGAGAGGGAGACACAGAATCGGAAGCAGGCTCCAGGCTCCGAGCCATCAGCCCAGAGCCCGACGCGGGGCTCGAACTCACGGACTGCGAGATCGTGACCTGGCTGAAGTCGGACGCTTAACCGACTGCGCCACCCAGGCGCCCCAGCACTTTTTTTTTTTAAAGATTTTATTTTTAAGTAAATAATTCACCCAATGTGGGGCTCAAACTCATAACTCCAAGATCAAGAGTCACACACTACTGACTCAGCCAGCCACGTGCCCTTGTATTAATAAGCACTTTTAAAAACATATTTTTGTGGGGCACCTGGGTGGCTCAGTCGGTTAAGCATTGACTTCAGCTCAGGTCACAATCTCACAGTCCGTGAGTTTGAGCCCCACGTCGGGCTCTGTGCTGACAGCTTGGAGCCTGGAGCCTATTTCGGATTCTGTGTCTCCCTCTCTCTCTGACCTTCCCCCCATTCATGCTGTTTCTCTCTGTCTCAAAAATAAATAAACGTTAAAAAAATTTTTTAAAAACCACGTATTTTTGCGTTTAATCTTTATGACAATTCTGTAAATTAGAAAACTAAGTCTTGGTAAGGTTAACAACTTGCCTGTAGCCATACAGCTTAGGAGTGACAGAAATGGATTTGAATCCATGTCTGAATCCATAGCATGTACATGATCTTAACTGCCCCCCCTCTCATTTTTCCTCTTGCTCTCTCTCCCTCCTTCCCGTTCTCTCTCTCCCCCCCACCCCCGCCACACACGTTCATACATATACACATACAAAAGGCCTTGGAATATGTATTCCGGGAGACATGTTAAGCTATTATGAAGAATGTTTCTGGAGCGCCTGGGTGGCTCAGTCGGTTAAGTGCCCGACTTCAGCTCAGGTCATGATCTCGCAGTCTGTGAATTCGAGCCCCGCGTCCGGGCTGTGCTGACAGCTCAGAGCCTGGAGCCAGCTTCGGATTCTGTGGCTCCCTCTCTCTCTGCCCCTCCCCTGCTTGTGCTCTGTCACTGTCTCTCTCTAAAATAAACATTAAAAAAACCCAAACAAACAAGAGTATTTCCCGTTATAAACTCCTCAGTCATCAGTAAGTCTATCCTCCTTACATTCGGTATTGTTCATTAGCGTTAGGAGACAGAACTTTACCACTAAGAAAAAAGTACATTGCTTTACTTCTTCTCCCATACAGAGACCTGGCTTGGATCACTATTGTTGAAAATTTCCAATAAGCTCTTGAGATTCCATCTTTAGGACCAACAGAGTGATCCCCCCGACTGGTACTGAGCAGGGCTCAGTGGTCCGAGGTCTGAGTTTGGCTGCCTTAAAGGCGAGGGTACCCTCTGTGCTGTTTATGAAAACAAACAAACAAACAAACAAACAAAAATCAAAAGCTCGTGCTGGATTTCAGGACAATAACCCACTAATATGTTTCAAAAGCTTCCAAACAAAAATATGTACCTCCTGAAAAAAATCCGCATGCTCTAATCTTAAGAAAGTTACTTCGGGGGAAGACTGTTGATTTTTAGACATTTTACTGTATTTAATGGAGGGATAACAAACACTTATTAACAGAGTTGCTTGGGCCCTGTGCTAAGGAGTGGTGCAGTGGAATTGTGGGAAGAGCTCTTTGTAACCACATCCTCACAGATATAAGACATTACACAAGAAACCACAACCAGTTTTCGAAGACTTACTAACTTAGACAATTGGTCAGCAGCCATATTAGTCATGATCCAGGTCAGGATACAAGATCTGTGCTTCATAGGTAATAAATTTGGATATGCATCTTTCAAAAGAGCACACCATTTTTATTCCCCTTCCCCCAACCTTTTACCGGAAGAAAAATGAAACTTCACAAAGTGAAGCCTCATTATATTGACATATGACCCTACGTCTCCTACCAACAGCGGGACCATATTCTTAGGCGATCCCTGTGACCGAAGGCTAATGCTTTAAAAAGGGGGCGACGTTTGGGACGCAGGAGCCTGGGTCTTGTGTGCACAGACGTGCAGGGCAATGTGGGGTGGACCCCACTAGCATTCAGGGTGCAGCTTTACAGCTTAGGTAACCTTACAGCTTTGGAGGTGAGAGGTGGGACAGAGGGATGAAGAAATCATTGCCTTCGTTCTGATAAATGAAGCAGGGGGAGGGAGGAGGTTATAAGGACGAGTCCTTACTTACATCTTACCTCAAGATGTGAAATAACTGTTTACACTTGGAATATAGACCGGGGATGAGATATATAAGGGTACTTTAAAGGGTGCCTCAGTAAACATTTCAAAATAAGAAATGTAATAATGCTTACCTTTTGGATGTCTTGTGCTGTTTCTGAAAAATAAAAAAGGTTTAAACATTTTTTTTTGAGGTTTAAAAATGTAACTCATACATATGTAAACACTCCTCTTTCACAGGACTTTAAAACTTGCTAATAACGGAACCCTGAGAGGCTTTTGGGCCCTCTAGACCTAATTTTCAGAAAATGCCACTCGGTTTATCCTGGTCATATATCCTGGATTACATGTAAAACAACTCTCCATACATCTTCGTGTGAAGTATCTTTCTGAATCCCTAAGAGCAACACACCGATTCACGTTAATACATTCCACAGCCTTCCTCCCAAATACGTATTACCTGAAATACACGACCTAAGCCATGAAAATCACTTAAACATAAGACTATGCTGCTGCTAATTTTTAAACATTTACTGGTTTTGACTGCAAGGAACAGACAGCATTTATCACTGGGGTCACCTTGGCGCTGGGCTAAGGAGTGGTGCAGGTGGGTGTCTGGGGGGGGCGTGTACAGCCACATCCTTACAGACGCCCTTTCAGATCACCTGATGACGTGTGTATCATCTTCAAAAACTGTTTAATTACGGAAGCATATACAGGAAACAGGGATCGAACCCTCTCCACAAATCCCACCCTGTGGAAATGACCATACTTGCAGACTGATTGATGGTCCTCTTTCCTGGTCCCATACCCACTGACACCAGCCCACCACAATACATGGTTTTGTTTTTAAAAGAAAGGTGCAAACACAGCATTGCATTTCCTGCTGAATGTATATAGACACTCTGGTCAGTAGATAGGGAGGTACTCTATTGACAACTGCAGAATATTCCACGTACAATTTACTTAACTCTTTCCCACTGGATGGGCATTCGAGGTGCTGTCCTATTACAAAGGCTGCAAAGCACGCACACACACACACACACACACACACACACACACACTGATCTAGCCATACTTGTGTGAGTACGTCTATACAGGAAGTGTCCTCATGAAATTTATAAAAGTGAAAAAAAGCGGAATTGCTGAGTCCAGGGCAAACACACATTTTAAATTTAAATGGCTTTTGCCAAATTCTGCTCCAAAAAAGTTAGAGAAATTGATACACTATTCATTTCAGAGTGCCTGTTTTTCTATATCTTTTGGTGGAGTTTACCGATTTCCCCCCAGCCCCCATTTATCTCCTTTAAATGTATCATTTTTCTGGGGCGCCTGGGTGGCTCAGTCGGTTGGGTGCCCGACTTCAGCTCAGGTCATGATCTCACGGTTTGTGGGTTCGGGCTCTGTGCTGACAGCTCAGAGCCTGGAGCCTGCTTCAGATTCTGTGTCCCCTTCTCTCCCTGCCCCTCCCCCACTTTGCTGTCTCTCAAAAATAAATAAATGTAAAAAAGATTTTTAATGTACGATTTTTCCCATTACTAGCATGGATGACTATTTACATATTTTATTGGCAGTTTGTGCTTTTTCTGTGAAATGCCCAATTATGGTCTCTGCCTTTTATTTTTATTATTAAATTTTTTGTAATGTTTGTTTATTTTGAGAGAGAGAGAGAAACAGAGTGTGAGCCAGGGAGGGGCAGAGAGAGAGAGGGAGACACAGAATCTAAAGCAGGTTCCAGGCTCTGAGCTGTCAGCACAGAGCCCGACCGATATGGAGCGTGAACTCACGAACCACGAGATCATGATGTGAGTTGAAGTCAAACGGTTAACTGACTGAGCCCCCCAGGCGCCCCTCTCTACCTTTTAAAAGAGTCCTTTATCTCTTCTTTTTGATATGTGGGATTTCTTTACATAATAGGTATATTAATCTTTTTATGCCGGGTTATCTATATTGCAAACGTTTTATGTCATTTGGTTTTATATTTAAAAACAGGACACTATTACTTATAGAAGTCAATCAAATGTATCAATTCATAACTCATCTGGTGTTTATTTTTTTAAATATGGTTTAACTTAGTGGACATCAACAGGAATGAAAAAAGGAAAGATATTTTAGGACTTACCACTGGTCTTCAAGACTTTATGTGATCTTGAGGAAGGTTCTAGGAGAAAAAAATAAGATCAGCATCATTTGCAAAACCAAATCAAGATTTTTTTCTTTATAAGTGCATTATTAGTTTATAGGCAAATTAACTGAGCTCTATTTTTTTTTAATCAGATACACCTGAAACCCATTGCTTAGAGACACTCGACAGCAAGACATTCACTCCGACAAAACCGGAGGATAAAATTTAAGCTGTGCAGGGGGCCCTGGGAGGCTCAGTTGGTGAAGCATCCAACTTCGGCCCTGGTCATGATCTCACGGCTCCGGAGTTCAAACCCTACATGGGGCTCTGATGTGACAGCTCAGAGCCCAGAGCCTGCTTTGGATTCTGGGTCTCCCTCCCTCTCTGCCCCTCCCCTGCTCACGCTCTGTCTCATTCTCTCTCAAAAAAATAAAGATTAAAAAAAAAAGTTTTTTTTTAATTTAAGCTGTGCAATCAGGGGTTGCACAACAGAAAACCACCCTCCCAGCAACCAGTAGAGCAAATTCTTTAGCTTTAACTACCACCTATAAGCGGACAGTGTTCAATTTTATATCCTTAGAGCGGACCCTCGTCCCAGGCCTCAGACCTCAAATGCTAACTGCTGATCTGACATTTCCCCAATGTGCCCATAGACCAAGCAAAACCAACATGCCTCAAACTCACCTGTCTCCCCCCATAACTGTTCTTTTATCCAATTTCTTATCTTGGTTGTCACTGACATTACCCACCTAAGTTAGGTGCCAG
Organism: Lynx rufus; assembly: GCF_022079265.1. Lineage (NCBI taxonomy): Eukaryota > Metazoa > Chordata > Mammalia > Carnivora > Felidae > Lynx > Lynx rufus. The sequence goes on from NW_025814878.1 coordinate 10,160,090, forward strand.
GACATCATTCAACATTTCTCCCGTATTCATCCATCACAGTCCTGTGGGATCCCAATAATGCCACCCCACTCCCCCCACTCCCCCTACCCCCCAGTGTCTTAATCCAGGCTCTTCTCCTCTCTCCTCCAGACTAGACAGAATGCCTACTTCAGTTTCTACATCAAACCAGAATTCCTTTTTTTATTAATTAAAAACATTTTTTAAATGTTTATTTATTTTGAGAGGGAGAGAGAGAGAGAGAGAAAGCGCGAGCAAGGAAGGGGCAGAGAGAGACGAAGAGAGAGAATCCCAAGCAGGCTCCGTGCTGTTAGTGCAGAGCCCAGCGCAGGGCTTGATCCTGTGAACTGTGAGATCCTGACCTGAGCCGGAATCAAAAGTCAGTGCTTAACTGACTGAACCACCCAGCCGCCCCCAGAATTCTATATTTAAAAGGTATATATCCCATTGTTTAAAATCCTTCCATAGCTTGCAGGATCAAGTTCACACCTTCTGTGATTAGGCCCCCTCTGCAGCTCCAGCCACTTCTCCTTCCGGTTTATCTTGCATGCCTGTACCTCTACCCACGGCTTCATCCGGCCAGGCTGAAGAACCGGCAATAGAGGTCCGATCTAAGGTACGCTGGCTCCAGCCCCAGGGCCTTTGCACATGCTATTCCCCGCCTCATCTGTCTCCTCAGCCCCCAGACTCTATCCCAGGTCCCCTGCTCTGGGAAGCTTTCTCGCCTTCCTAGAGAGTTAATCTCTCTCTTTCCTTGGCCTCTCCCTCTACTCAACCTCCAGCACAGCTCCATTATACGGACCGGTACTTCTTCACCCTTGTTGACTCCCACTGGACTACAACCTCCTCGCAAGCAGGAATCACGTGTATTATTTATTCTTGCATTCCCAGTCCTTAGCCCAGCACGGGGGGTTAGGTGGGTACTCAATAAATGCTGATTCAAATGAAAAAAAAAATATCTGAGGCCCAAGAGAATGCTACCTGGAGTCTGGTTCAGCAAACATGTGTTAAAGGGTTAGGTCTGAATGATCGTTTGTATGTGTCGTTGAAAGGATACAATTTTTCCCCAGTGTAGTAAATAAGGCTTTAAGTACCTACAAGCTAGTGGTAAGAAGCAATGCAAAGAGGAATTAGTGGACTGATAGTTTTACATTCCCTGGGAAATAGAGAGATACACAGAAAAGTTTTAGAACGAAAGCCTGACAGTCCCATCTTAGGGCAGCTTCCAAGGTATTCAAACTGGCCGTGAGCTCCGACACCAGAAGGGAAGTGTGTTTTTTGCCAGACTGAAAGGATCTTTCATTACTAGTCCCCCCAGATTATTAGCTTTTGATCACGACATCCTATTTACCAGATTTTCTTCTCGGCCGATATGGAGCAGAACCATCTCTAGAACCACAAAATGCTTTAGTCTCTCCCTCGGGACTGTAACAGAAACCGGGATAGTCTGAAAAGAGAACCACATGCACCAATAAGAAGGAGGTGTTCAGCGACTTCTCAGAAAATTGGAACGGCTTGTTCTGGATATCTGTGGGTTTATTCTTTTTCATCAGACATGGGATAGTCTCTCCTTCCATTAACTGGTGTCGACTATGTATCACGGGGACTTCCGGGAGTCTGTCCACAGGGACGTGTGCCTTTCTGGCACACGTGTGCGCTCTCTCTCCCTCCCCCACCCCTCACACACACACACACACACACACACACGCACGTGCACACGTACATGCTCTCTCTGCAGTCTCCTTTTTTGCTCATTAGCAGAGAGAGCCATAGCCATTGGCTCTATACCCTTTGCAGAAAGTTACTTAAAATGTGCAAGGTGTGGTTAACCTCCTACTGCCACTCAGGGTCCCGGGCAACGCGCTGCCCCCACAGAGGGCAGACGGTTCTGTTAAACATCACCACAGCCGAACTTGCTCACGAGGCCCCAGACAGACAGTGGCGATGAGCCACAGAAGAGACTCTGTCAAGGCAAAGCCATCTGGAGAATTCCACTGAAGCACAGTTTCACGAGGTGTCTGTGCCTGGCGTGGAGGGTGTCGGGCTACTCCTGCCCTCCGGAAGCTGGCCTCTGCTGCAGTGACGCTTAACATCTTTCTAGACACTGCGAACATTTGATGAATGCTTTGGGTTCATCACTGCTGAACAACGTCCTGTGAACATTTGATGAATGCTTTGGGGTCTCTTACCAGAAAAGGGATTTTCATTTAATTTCAGAGTTTATGTCTTTCTGCCTATCTAAGGAGCACACAGGCTTCAGATTAAGAATATGGGGTCTATCGCTTCTCGGGCCTTTTGGCCGAGATCAAGTGACGGATATGGGGTCTAGGGGCGCCTGGGTGGTTCAGTCAGTTAAGCGTCCCACTCTGAATTTTGGCTCAGGTCACGATCTCGTGGCTCGTGAGATCGAGACCCAGGTTGGGCTCTGCACTGACCGTGTAGAACCTGCTTGGGATTCTCTCTCTCCCTTCCCCTCTCTCCCTCCCACACACACTCTCTCTCAAAAATAAATCAGCATTAAAAACAAGGAAAATCGGGTCTAATCCTAAAGCACTCCAGCATATTCAGGGATTATCTACACCCTGAAGTCTAAGGGTACACAATTTTAGGACACGGCTATAGTAGAGTTAAGGCTCTTCAGAGGGTATCTACAGTTCGAGAGGGTTCTAAGAATTGTAAAGACCACACACATTTGTCCAATGTCAGTAGCAAAGGTACATAAATGAGGTCACTTGGCCCAACGGACTGGCCTACTCTCTTCCTACCCAGACAAGTCCAAAGTCAAGGTGGGGCAAATGAGGTGACTTTCCTGGGCTGGGCTGCTCTAGCCTAGTCCAGGGCCTGGAAGAAAGCCATGTAGCACCGATTAGTGGCTTGAAATAATTCTGTGTGTGCACTCACAGAATCTTAATGGTGCCCATGAACCAGCCCCCAGAGGCTGAGAATGAGGAAATAGTTCTATTGAATGAAGTTTGTCATAGAGATAGGGGCTTCTTCAGACCTCTTTCTCCACCTTTCCTCCTAATTCTTTCTGTTTTAGACAGATAAACTTATTTTTTTGTTTGTTTTTTAAGTTACTTATTTTGAGAGGGAGAGAGAGAACCCAAGCCGGGGAGGGGCAGAAAGCGAGGCAGAGAGACAGAATCTCAAGCAGGTTCCTCACGGACAGTGTAGAGCCTGATGTGGGGCTTGAAGTCACCAACCATGAGATCATGACCTGAGCCAAAATCAAGAGTCAGATGCTTAACCGACTGAGCCACCCACGCACCTCCCCTTTCATCCTAACGTTTACACGCCCCTCCATGACTCTGCCTTCTCTTTAGAGCGTTTTTGTTAAAAAAATAATAACCTTTTTCCCCCCCAATGTTTGTTTGAGAGAGAGTACAAGCGGGGGAGGGGGGGGGGACAGAGAATCCCAAGCAGGCTCTGTGGTGATAGCAGTGAGCCCGATGTGGGGCTCGAACTCCCAAACCGTGAGACTTACGACCTGAGCTGAAGTCACACGTTCAACTGACTGAGCCACTCAGGCGCCCCACCAAAAACTCTTCAAGAGCTTTCCAATGAATAAAATGGGTGGGGGTGGGGGCGTTAGAGAAGACAGGGCAGCAGGCCCCAGCCTAGCCTTCTAGTTGGGGTCACGTCCCATCATCTCTCAGGAGCTGCCGGATATGAAATGGGGGACCTCAGCCAGGTGGGGAGGAAGCTTATCTTTCTCCCTCACTAACGCCTCTTGCTTTCTCAGCAGAGTTAACCGCCAGCAGCATGGAAGGGACGTGAATCAGTATTTGTACCTGGGGAAAGATGCCTCAAAAGTAAGTTATTTCAGATGTGTTAAGTACAAGTTTTTGTTTGACCCGGTTGTCAGTCTCTGAAACCACTGATTCTCTTCTTAGTCTATTTAATCTGGGAGAGAACAAGAATCGATAAACGGTGTTGAGCCAGGTTTTATGTTCTAGGAAAGACCTCACTTGTATTCATTTTCTGCCTGTTTTTATAAGCCTGGAAATACAATCCCATATGTGGAGCAGTGGTAATTCTCAAATATGAGCTGCATCGGGGAAACCATTCACCATCTTGTTGGCATGATCCTTGCAGGTAATCAACAGGTTATCCTTCAGTGGGGTGCGGCCAGAAATGTATGTAAAACCTTGAGTTTTGGTGGAGGCGGAGGGGAGGGTAAGAGTTGACCTTGGAAGCGTATCTGACATTTGCAGCTGACACAGAGATCTGGACATGGGGCCGGCCATCAGGCGACTCATAGATAAAGCAGCGAAATCAATATACAAACGAGTCAATGCGTAAGGAAAAGATGATCCCCTCTGCCAGTTCCGCTTGTGAAAACAGTGAAGAAAGAACTGTGCTTTTCTTACAATTGACATTTTTATACACTTTAAGATAGAAAAGATGATAGATACAAGTAGACAAGAAGGTTTCAAATTGTATTAAGAAAACAAAACTTACGAATGGCATCCATTTCAAGTATTGCTTGCTTGGCCTGTAAGAAAGAAAGTGCATCTATAACTACAATTACTCTTTGTTTTTTCTTTAAACTACCTATCGCTATCGTGAGACAGGTCTTATCCCACCAGAATAAGGGATTTTTGAAAAAGCTTTAAAAAACTCCTTATTTCTTTTAGGCATTAACACACAGTTCAAGGGCTTCGAACAGATGAGTGCCTCCTGTGTATCGTATGTGCTACACGATCAGCAGAGCTAAGCTTACAGCCTCCATCTGGAAGGAAGGAAGGAAGGAAGGAAGGAAGGAAGGAAGGAAGGAAGGAAGACAGAGAGAGGAGAGAGAGAGGATAGAAGGAAGGAAGGAGAGAAGGGAAGACAGAGGAATGAAGGAAGGAAGGAAGGAGAGAAGAAGAGGGGGAGAAGAAGAGGGGGGGAGAGAGAGAAAAGGAGAGGTGGGAAGGAGGAAGGGGGGGGAGCCTTTCACTAAGGTTTCTAAAACCCGGCATCTGGCGGTCAGCCCATTATAAAATGTAGATCCTGGCTATTCAACCCTGATCTACTGAACCAAAGGCTCAAGGGATAGGGGTCTAGGATCCATACCTCCAGCCTTCTCCAAATCACTGGGGCCTTATAACTGTTCTGAATTGTTGCAAAAAAGATTGCTGGGAGTTTCCAGTTTTCCTCTATCCAAATGCTCTGTGATTATCCTTAGCTACCTCTCTTGGCTCTCTCTAGCACGCTGTAACTCGTCTCTCCCGTGCCCTAGAGTCTCCCAGGCAGGGGGAAGGGCCCTGAGGACACGGTTTGTGACACGGCTCTCGTGCTTTCCTAGCTGGAGGTGTTTCCTTAGCCACAAATGGCAAGACCGGACCTACCTTTCAGAGTTGCTACTAGGCTCAACTGATAGGCACTAAACGCAGCGAAGTCACCGCCCACCCGCCAAGGGATTGGGCCAGATAAACCTTGACCGGGGCTTCCTTCACACATCTTTCTCCCCACCTCAACGCTCACAGCTTTACTGCTTTGAGGCTTCTGGCTATTGTCCCTGTTGCCAATGTGGTTAATGTTTAGGGAGATATAAAGAGATGGTTAATGGGGCACCTGGGTGGCTCAGTCGGTTAAGCGTCCGACTTCGGCTCAGGTCACGATCTCACAGTCCGTGAGTTCGAGCCCCGCGTCGGGCTCTGGGCTGATGGCCCAGAGCCTGGAGCCTGCTTCCGATTCTGTGTCTCCCTCTCTCTCTGCCCCTCCCCCGTTCATGCTGTGTCTCTCTCTGTCTCAAAAATAAACAAACGTTAAAAATTTAAAAAAAAAAAAAAAAAGATGGTTAATGACCCTGACATGAGTCATTTTGCCTGAGGATTCAAAGAGGGAACAAAAATTAGTTTAGGTAGAACTCCTCTCACGTCATTTTCATTTTTCAGGGGTCGTGTAACGTAACTGACGGACATCAGACTAAAAATCACCTTAAAAATAATTTTTCTTATATTTTGCCACAATCCGTGATAGCACAGTGAAAACATTTGGGCGAACTGGTAATGTTTAGGGCTCAGTCGGTTAAGCGTCTGACTCTTGATTTTGGCTCAGGTCGTGATCTCACGGTTTCTGAGTTCAAGCCCCACACTGGGCTCTGTGCTGACAGTGCGGAGGCCTGCCTGGGATTCCGTCTCTCTCTGCCCCTCCCCTGCTCACACTTATGTGTTCTCTCTCTCTCTCTCTCTTTCAAAATAAATACAACAAACTTAAAAAAATAAAAATAAATGGTAATATCTAGTTTAAAAAAAAGAGGGAGGTGAAGGGATGCCCGAGTGGCTTAGTTGTTTAAGCGTCTGACTCTTTTTTTCAGTTCAGGTCGTGATCTTACAGTTCGTGGGATCGAGCCCCACATCAGGCTCTGTGCCGATGGTGTGGAGCCTGCTTGAGATTCTCTCCCTCCCTCTCTGGCCCTCCCTGCTCATGCTCCCTCTCTCTCCCCCAAAAATAAAGTTAAAAAAATAAACAAATAAAGGAGGAGGAAGGTTTAAAAAAAAAAGGCTTGTTGAAGCCACCCTAAGTCTGAGATAACAAATGCATACATTTTGTAACACTGATATTTTTATCATATATTCGGAGTTTGCAATGACTAGTTGGAATTACTTTCAAACGCCAATGTGAGCTCAGTTTCTGTGAAGCACCCTTAAAGGACCAGGTGATTATATAAACTGCAAAAGCCTCTACCTTTCTATCTTTATTCTCAACCAGGACGAGAGTGAGTTTATACACTACGTATATGAATAAACACAACGGCTATTTCCAAGAAGCTTCCTGGTATCTATAAACTTGACTTGATGAACTCGGTATTTATTTTTCCTGTCTTGACATTTCATTTCAGGAAAGTACAATTCCCACATCTTCCTCTAGGAGTCAGCCAGGGACCATCGCCGAATTAAAGGAACTCAAGGAAGCTGGGAGGAGCCACAAACACGAATTTCCATCAGCTTGTGGTAACACTGTTAGACGGCTGTGATGCATTTTTTGATGTTCACAAAAATTCCTCATTATGCATTTCTTTTACCTAATAGGAATACACAGATTTTGAAAGCTTTAGAGAAAAAAAAATAATAAGAAAAAGCCTTGAAGAAAGAAGTGGAGAGTTTAGCTTAATAATAATCCTGCTTCAATAAAGTAGAAAATTATCATCACATTATAGGGGATGAAGTCTATTAAATAAGTGAATTTTCGTTGCCATTGGGGGCAATATGGTTAAGGCTTGCCCTCCGCAGCAAGGCCTGCGTCTGACTCAGGCTCACTCATGCACTCGCCACGTAAACTTGGGCAGTTCACTTAACGTCCCTGACCTTCTGCTTTTATTTCTCCATAATGGGGTGAGTAAGATCTTTCTTGTAAGGTGGTTTGCTGAGGCCGAACTAAAGACACAAAGCAGTTAGCACACTGTACGTGTGTTCTAGAAGTTGTGGCGGAACAAGTAATGCTTCGATTCTAAAAGGGCCAGGGTCAGGGTCAGGAATTTGGGTACAGAGATGCACCTGCCTTGTGACTGTATTCATCATTTTAACGCACAAAGGGAAACCCCCTGGAACCCACACATCTTGTGTAGGAGAAAGAGGACAGGTATGTCAGCTAGTCTTGCTTTGTAACGGCCTTTCAGAATCCTCCGGCAGTTCTGATTTTCCCAGTTCACCGGTGAACCAGAGGTGGGGCATGTCAAAGACACTGGGTCATTGCTCAGAAGGGCATTCCGAGGCACAGGGCCAGCAACCCACTAACCAACCACGAAGAAAACGCCATCACCTCTCTGCATGAGCTGTACCTTCCAGCTCTCGACACTCCGATGAAATGAGACTCATGCTTAACTCAAAGCACACACCTTTGCACACTCACTTCCTGGGCACAAGATCATTGCTGACAGCCCCTGAGAATGAGCTTCGAGTGCTTTTCAAAATACCCAGAGTGAAATGGACTCTCTTTTCTCCGCAATGTTCATGGTTCTTATTTCCCCCTAGTTCGACTCCCATGGCCGTCATCCCACTTTCTGTTCCACGTCACTCCCGCCCTGCCCAGCAAGGACCATGTCACCATCCGTTGTCACCGCTGACAATGTATTCTCCACCCTTACCTTAACGCCACTTTTTCTCTGACAACCTTTTCCTCCACTCCAGAACAGCGACACACAATCAGAAGCGGCCCCAGGACCTTAGCAGCACGGAGAACTGCTTTGCTTCTAAGGCAGGGGCTCTACAAGTCTCTACTTCAGCTACAGACCTCCGTATTTCCACCTGCCCACCTTTGGCTGCTGTTGTTCCGGTTCCTGGACTCTACAGCCAGCAGTCCTTCAAGCCATGCCCAGTCTCCTGGGTGCCCTCCCTCTCCGCCCAGCCCGGAAATCACGCTCAGTCACCGCACCCATGTGCTGATTAGCACCCACCTTCCCCTGTCCTGTTAACCTTCCCCTGTACTGGCTCTGCTGACCTTCACCTTGGGGAACCCACCTGCGCTATGGTTCCTCAACACTTGTTTCCAAGTTGCTGAGCAGATTTTTAAATTACCTCACCGCACTGATCCACGGTGACCCCCTTCGTTGGGTCTTGGATGCACCCATCCCTGTAGTTATCCCTGCACACGGGACCACCTTCTTAGGAAGTGTTCTGAGCCTTTCCACTTTCCCTCAGGGGCCCAAACCCCCCTGGGCGCCCCCAGCCCCCCAGCCAACAGATGACATCATCGCCAACCCCAGGAAAATCCAACTCTCCTATCTTCACTCAAGTCTGTCTCAAAGGTTCTCTCATTTGTCTTCTTTCTCCCCAAGACCAACCTCGCACCCAGCGCTCCTGATCCCACCCTCCCCGCTCCCCAAAATGGCTCCCAAAGAGCATTCCTCCGCCCATCTTTCTGCTCTCCTTCCCTTTCTCCTTCCCTCCGCCGACAGTCACGTCCACGGCATTCTTCACCTGCACCAAGTGTCTCACTCCTCAAACCGCCGCCTGGTAAGTGTTCTGAACTGTGTTCAAGAAGTCTGTACCCAGTCTGCCTCTTCTCATTTCCGCTTTTTTCCGCCACGCACTGCAGTCTCTCCTTTATCTCTCGGTTGCCAACCCGTGTATCCACTCTTCCGTTGGAGTCTGCCTCGCCCCCTGCAGCCTTGCAGACGGTTGCCCCCTCACGCTCTCTGAGATCCTTTTCTTCCTCTGTCAGCACAGCTTTCTCCTTGGGTTTTCTTAGGGCCTCCCACCTAACCCCTCTTGGTGGTGCTCTAAGTCCCCATGGATGTTGGGATTCCCAGGGCTTCTTTCCTTCACGTGCTTTCATGGGCCATCCTCTCAAAGCTCGGGGCCTCAACCGCTGTCTGTGTCAAGAGAGCCTCCAGGCCCGCAGCTTCCAAGACCTGAATTTCCACCTGGGGCCGACCCGCCTCCTCGCACGCACTTGTGAGAGCTTCTCCTCACTCCCATCCAACTGGTTCCTCTCCTTATCTCAGAACTCCACACCGTCCTCTGGGCTCAACCCCTGACTCATGCTTGACTCCCATCTCTCTCTTTCCTCATGCGCTCAGTGGGTGACAGACCATTGCTCAACCTCTCTGAGAGCTTTTGCACCTGCTCCCCCCCCCCCGCCCCCCGTTGCCGTGGCTCCCCCGAAGGGCCCCTCGTCTCTTTGCTAGACTACTGTGGCGGCTTGCTCATTCTTCTTCCGCCTCCAGTGTCACTTCGTCAACTCATCTGTCACACGGTTTCTAAAGTCATCCTTTCAGAACACAGGGGCCACCCTGCCATCCCTTCCTCCGAAGCGTCCGGTCGTTTCCCACCGCCGATGCACTTGGACTTCTTAGGCCTTCGAGACCTTCAGAGCCCAGCGGACTGCCTTCCGCTTGTCTGGCCTCACCTCCTACTCCATCTCCTGAGGATTCAGCCCTTCTGCCAAGGCACGGTCTGTGAGCTGTGAACATGATGCCCCCATTCACAAGGAAGGCATTTCCTTCCTTTCCTTATTCAACTGTAATTGAACACATTGTCCTTCCACAACACTTGGTTTATACCTCTGTTAATTCTTCCTGTTTAGCAAACAGTTCGTTGTGTGTATAGCTACCTCCCTCATCTACAAACTCCCTCACGGCTGAGTCTGTATTTTCTTTCCCTCAGCATCCCCACAGAACCTCAGCTAGCTCTATTCACAATAGCTGCTTAGTATAGCTTTGAATACTTCTCATAACTGTACTCTACTATTTCTCTAGAAATTTTCTTGTAGTCTTTTCCTTATTTTTTCCTTCCTCAAGCCCCAAAACAAAACAACCACAATAAGAAAAAAAAAAAACTTCCACAATCTCCCTATATGTGAATCTTTTTAAAAAATGTTTATTTATCTTATTTTTGAGAGCGAGAGAGAGTCAGAGCATGAGCGAGGGAGGGGCAGAGAGAGAGGGAGATACAGAATCCAAACCAGGCTCCAGACTCTGAGCTGCCATCACAGAGCCCCACGTGGGGCTTGAACCCACAAACCATGAGACCGTGACCTCAGCCAAAGTCAGATGCTTAACCGACTGAGCCACCCCGGTGGCCCTGTGAATCTTTTTAACATACATAGTTGATCCCATAAATATCCTATCTCCCAATTTTCTTTATTTTAGAGTTGAACATTTATTGCCATCAGGCTGCCTTCTAGGACTTGGATGACCTTACATTTTATTGTTTGTGGACCTCGGCACCTTACCTTAGCTGGGATTTTTGCCGCATGGTTCTCCAGGATCAGTCTCTTCAGGTGCAGAACCCACAGGCGCTTGTCTTGCTGGGATTTGGCCTAGCGGAAGGAAATGCGGACGGTCAGACGACTCACGTCTCCACCACGAACGAGATTCAGACACTCCCATAACCCTCTGACGAGACGGGAAACACACCGTGGGGCCAGAAGGCTCTGGAAAGGCCGGCTGGCCCACGGCGCCCATCGTTTACAAGAGCGAGCCCTGCAGGGAGGGGAGGCCTCTGCTGTTACCTGAACCGTGTGCTGCAGCTTGGGGTTCTTATAGTGGAAGACGCTGAAGCTGAGAGGCTCCTTTGGTATCACTTCCACGAGCATGAGGTTGCCACACTGAGCGGGAGAGCAGAGAGAGGGTGAGGTGCACTTGGAGGAGAATGGGACGAGCGGCCGAAGCCCTTGCCCATGGCCAACATTCAGACCTACCAGGATATGAGCTTTGTACGTAAACGTGTCGTCTCTCTTCTTTGTGATCAGAAGCAGCTTGTCAAAGAGGAAGAGCGTCCGCTCATTCTTGGCCCGCTGGATGCGAAAGGTCCCTTCGAGCACCAGTTCCCCATAGCTGGTCAGGTCTGGCCCTTTCCAGTTAGTGAGCAGACTCTGTATCTCCTGAAAAAGCGACCATTCTGTGTGATTAAACAAGAGATGGGAAGCCACGGAAGAGAGGGAAAGGTCTCCCATTCGCTGAATCTCAAGAGTGGTGTCTGAATATTCTATGACAGGGCCTAATGGGTCTATTTGGTATCCAATGGTGTCTAATGATCCGTGACCTAAATCCACACTTAAAAAAAGATTTTTTTTCAATGTTTATTTTTGAGAGACAGAAATAGAACATGAGTGAGGGAGGGGCAGAGAGAGAGGGAGACACAGAATCGGAAGCAGGCTCCAGGCGCTGAGCTGTCAGCACAGAGCCCGATGCAGGGGTTGAACCCACGAATCAGGAGATGGCGACCTGAGCGAAAGTCGGAAGCTTAACTGACTGAGCCACTCAGGTGCCCTGACCTATATCCACATTTATGGGGGTTGTCACATAAGGGCTAACAGAAATGAATCGAGTTGTTAGTTGCTGAGTTGCCAATTACTTATCTCCGCTCCTTGATAATCCCTCTCCTGTGGCTGATGACAGTAGTTACGTCTCTCAAAAGCTAGGTAAAGAGGCAACTGGCATGTGACCTTCTCAGAGAGCCATCCTTTCCTTGACTTTCTCACCCATATTCTCTGCAGAAAACCTTCAGAGCTATTGCTGTGGAAACCTTTTTCCAGAAACTGAAATCCATACTACATATAAGTAACTCAAAACTAAAGCCTGTGACAAATCACGTAAGAGACATCTTAGAGATTTCCTGATGTTAATCCCATTTATTTGGGGAAAGGAAATTAATTTCATTACCATTATGTTTTTAATGGTGCTCACTAAATATAAATTGAGAGCATGATCCTGAGGTATCTTTGGGATTTTATTGTGCACCCATATCAATGTTCTTTAAGAAAGCTGATTTTTTATTGTTTTGAAAAAATGAACATATTCACAAAGAGCATTTAATTAAGCCGCCCCCAATACAGGACAACCCAAATGTCCATGGGTTGAAAGTGGAAATGGATGGTAATGGAGATAAAAGTCTGAGCCTGAGCCTGATTTAGCAATGTCTGCAGAATGCCAAACAGATTTACAAGGCCTAAAAAAACAGTCATTTAGCCATTTCCGAATATGCAATAGACATTAAGTCCACAAAGCATCTGGATGATGAACTATTAAACCTTTTCTTACTGTTACAAAAAAAAAGACATGACCTGAAAGATTAGAATGTTGCCTTCCCTTGATTTTTGATAGTCTATTGTATCACATCATACTCTGGCTGCCTACAGATGCATCTTACGGTTTTGCTTAAATTTATGGGCTGAATAATGTATCTTTTTTCCTGAGTTTCCACAGATACTCTACACAGCATGGCGTCACTTTGGGCTTTTATGTCTCACTCCAGGGACACGAAGGAGCCTGCCACCAGCCTCTAGACCAACATAACATTTTTTTTAAGTTTATTTATTTTTTTGAGAGAGAGAGAGAGCAGGGGAGAGGCAGAGACAGAGGGAGAGAGAGAGAATCCCAAGCAGACTCCACACTCTCAGTGCAAAGCCCGATGGGAGCTTGAACTCACAAACCGTGAGATCATGACCTGAGCTGAAATCAAGAGTTGGATGCTTAACTGACTGAGCCACCCAGGTGCCCCTAACCTTTTTTTTTTCTTTCATGTTTATTTATTTTGAGAGAGAGCAAGAGGGACGGAGAGAGAGAAACAGCGAGAGAGAGAGAGAGAAAGAACGAATGGGGGAGGGGCAGAGAGAGGCAGAGAGAAAGAATCCCAAGCAGGCTCTGCACTCTCAGCGCAGAGCCCAATGAGAGCTCGAACTCACAAACTGCGAGATCATGACCTGAACTGAAATCAACAGTTGGGCACTTAACCAACTGAGCCACCCAGGCACCCCAACCTTTTATTTTTAAAAAGTGCATTTTTTTATGTGCCTGGGACACGATCCCTGGCTTAGCATTTATCAAAAGTTCCCACAGATTTAGGGTCCAAAATGTTGGTGCTGGAAGGGGTCTACGCAAACCCCTGGTCTGTCTTATTTTAGAAAGGAGGAAACTAACACACAGTAGACAGCCTCCTCCCGAGTAGAACACTGCAAAGGACCTGCTTCCAGACTTAGCTCTCCTTTGTCTGGGTCCCGGCCCCATCACCACCCATGGACCACCTCACAATTCTGCATTAACTAGTGAGAGCGGAAAAGAGGCTGAAAAACCCTTTCAACAGCTCGGAAGAAAGTTGCTTCCAGCAAGAATTACTTCTTTGCCATTAACATAAGGTAAGGAAGGGCTTGGGAGACTCCAATTTTTTATTTAAAAAAAAAAATTTTTTTTTAATGTTTTTATTTATTTTTCAGACAGAGAGAGACAGAGCATGAACAGGAGAAGGGCAGAGAGAGAGGGAGACACAGAATCCAAAGCAGGCTCCAGGCCCTGAGCTGTCAGCACAGAGCCCGACGCGGGGCTTGAACTCACGAACCGTGAGATCATGACCTGAGCCGAAGTCGGACGCTCAACCGACTGAGCCCCCCAGGCGCCTCAAGGGAGACTCCAATTTTTAACTTGGGTTACTGAAGGGGCTCCGAAGCAAACTATTAGTTTAAAAGTTATAAAGTAACTTCTCGTAAACACCGCGTTAAACAGCGATCAGTATTAGCCATGTCCCGATCTTTCTTCAGATGTGATGAAGGCCACGGGTGACATCCAATGCCTGAGCAGCCTTAATACCTGATGTGGAAAGTGATAAGAAGTCAGTGTGCCAGTGGGGCTGCCGTTTCGAGGGTTTACCTGTAGCCGGACCGCGTGTTCGTGTTTCCTCTTCATGTCATTGATGTGCCAGGCCACTCGCTGCATCGTGTCGATAGCATCAAGCACTACATCATAGCCTTCTGTGTCCTTGTCAAGGTGATTTTCTATTTCCTTGGGGGGGAAAAAGGAGCCGGTCATTTTCATTATTTTTCTCCTATCGCCAATGAAACATAGTACCTCTATGACGCGTTCCTCATATATTATTTTTGCCTATTTATTTACACACGAGCAGCATGCCTTAAGAGTTTGAGATAACTTACCAGAAATACCTACAACAAAGCGGTGAGATAGGGACGAAGACGGGGCTAGGAAAACCAGCAATAGAGTAGAATTTCGTGACGAGGAGGATAAAACAAAGCATGATAGAGTCCATTAAGTCTCAGAGATGTTACAGTAGATACAAGAGTTGATATTATAGTTGGAGACTGCCGGGTTTCCTGGTAGCCAATGTAATATAAGAAAAAAGAAAACAGGGGTGCCTGGGTAGCTCGGTCCGTTCAGCGTCTCACTCTTGATTTTGGCTCTGGTCATGATCTCATGGTTCATGAGGTCTGGCCCCATGCTGGGCTCTGTGCTGGCGGTAAGGAGCCTGCTTGGGATTCTCTCTCCCTCTCTCTCTCTGCCCCTCCCCTGCTTGTGTGTGAGCACACACACACACACACTCTCTCTCTCTCTCTCTCTCAAAATAAATAAACATTAAAAAATATTTAAAAAAGAAAAAAAGAAAACATACTTTTTTTTTTTCTCCCAGCGGAAATAAAATGTCTCAAGCAGGATTTCATATGTAACAGAGTCAAACACAGAGCGGCCATTATCTTTAAAAGTACGTCTACAGCAAGGGACTTTTCATGTAGTCAAGGCTTTAAAGCCCAAATGAAGTTCATAAGCACTTAGCACTGAGTTTTGCAATCCCAGGGGCACAAAAGGGCCATGAGCTCTGCTCCAATTCTTTCCAGCACATAAGACATATGTCCCTAGCCTTCTCAAGAGTCTAAGGACAGGGACTATTGTATCATTTATTTAATCTTTTATCTACTCAATAGTAACTACAGAAGAGCTGGGTAGTCAATACATGCTTATTAAGTTGAAGCTCTATTGTTTTACAATGACAACAGTAACCTATATACATACATAAAACAGTAGGGAGATATTATAATTAATTAGATCATTTCTAGGGCATCTATGATATGCATGAACATTAAGTCCAAGGTTGGAGATTGAATCTTATGGTATAACTTATGAAAATTAGTTCCATTATTTTATAGTCCTACCTCATAAATCTCTGTTTACTTTTACTAAATACTCAAGTTTTCCACCTAGCTAAAAAACTGGGAAGGAATTCACATTTTCTTTCTACACTTCAACTCAGCTGTTGGAAAGGTCCTATGAAACCATACCACTAAAATAACAACTCCCAGGTAAGCTTCAGATCAACAGCAAATTAACAAAAAATAATAATTTCTGGGGCACCTGGGTGGCTCAGGTGGTTAAGCGTCTGACTCTTGATTTTGGCTCAGGTCATGAGCTCACAGTTCGTGGGAGTAAACCCCAAGTCTGGTTCTGCTCTGTGGGTGGAGCCTGCTTGGGATTCTCTGTCTCTCTCTCTCTCTCTCTCTCTCTCTCTCTCTCTCAAAATAAGTAAATAAACTTGAAAATGATAATTTCTTCTTCTGGCCTGAGAGGCAATCCTGTTCAAAGACAAACAGACTCAGGAGTACAGAGTGTATTCTTGTGCGGATCTTCATGGATGGCTACACAACTTTGAAGTGACGTAAATGACACAGAAGGAATGCTCTAAATCAACCATCAAAGCAAAAATACTTCAGAGGCAACCGGAAGTTAGTTTTCGATTAATCTAACCACTGTTCTTCTGTACCAACTGCTACAGACTGAATGCCTGTGTCCCCACAAAAGCCACATGTTGAAGCCCTAACCCCCATTGTGCCCGTATTAGGAAGTGGGGCCTTTGGGTGGTGATTAGGTTACGAGAGTGGAGCCCTCATGGATGGGATTAGTGTTCTTATAGTAAAAGGCGAAAGATTTATACGATCTGAAGAGAAACCAGAGTATGGGATTAGTGTTCTTATAAAAGGGATCCCAGGGAGCTCTCTTGCCTCTCTCCACCACGTAAAGAAACAAGGAGCTCGCAGTCTGAACCCAGGACGGGGATATCACCAGAACCTGACCATGTTGGCACCTTGATCCTGGCCTTCTAGCTTCCAGAACCATGAGAAATAAGTTGTTAAGCCCCCCAGGCTATGGTACTTTGTTACAGCAGCCTGAACTAAGATACCAGCTCCTTATTTAGAGGGCAAGGGCCATTTTTCCTATTAATTACCTCTTTGTAAGGACCTTGTTACGTCCGACATGCTTAAGTAACTGCCATCTTAGACGCTGCTTGGCTAGAGGCTATATTTAGAGATTACTGAGATGCACTAGTCTTAAATGCTATATTAGCGCAATCCAGCGGAGATCTATCCTGGGAGAGGTATTATTTATTTGAGAGTTATTTGGACACTGATTTAGCAAATTAATCCTCCTAATCTAAGAGGTCACCAGTATTAGTGTGACAATTAAAGTAATATCCCTGATGTGGCTTCATAGGACACAAGATTCTCCAAACGTGAGCCACCCAGGCAGACAGACAAAGCTGAGAAGTTTCTAGCAAAGTTGGACCATAAGCTTCCTTAAAATTGTAGATGTGTGTGAACTGAGCAAAACTGGAATGATTATCCAAGTGGGAAACCTGGAATCATTTAACAAGAAACATATAAATTGCAGGCATGTTGATACAGGGAAGAGCTCTGGATTAAAATATTTTTAAGAAAAGGTTTTTAATGGAGTACAAAAACAATAAAACAAAAACAATAGCTCATTTTTATGGACTGCCTGTGAGGCACAGTGAACATGGATAACTTACAGGATTTGAACCCAGGCAGGACTGACCCAGTGTCTGACTCCTAACCACTGTGCCATGCCTTCCTCATATGATAAAGGCGATTGAATCCTACTTACTCAGTGGAGATTATTTGCAACAAAACTTTCCCCCAATTTTATCAGCTTCCTTAGAGGGTCAGACATGAGCAAGTGGGAGCTATATCTATGCTTGTTTCTTCTTTTTAAAAAATTTTTTGTTTAACATTTATTCATTTTTGAGAGTGAGAGAGACAGAGCATGAGCGGGGGAAGGGCAGAGAGAGAGGGAGACACAGAATCGGAAGCAGGCTCCAGGCTCTGAGCTATCAGCCCAGAGCCTGACGTGGGGCTCAAACTCATAGACTGTGAGATCATGACCTGAGCCGAAGTCGGACGCTCAACCACTGAGCCACCCAGGCACCCCTCTACCCTTGTTTCTAAAGCCTCCTTGAATTGTGTACAAATAATGGGAAATGAAATAAATACCCTGAAGTGATGCTAAGCCCAGCTCAAGATCACTCATCACACCCCTCATCTGTCTTCTTTTTCAGCCCTTCTCTTTGCTCAGGCAAGAGCCAATCTATGACAGCTCTCCTCCCCCACTGCCTACTGAAGCCAGGCTCGTGGAAATCAAATAAAACACACAAAAAAATCTGTTTTTCGTTAAGATGATAGCTCTCTGCCTGAAACTGTTCACTGCCCGGAGTGAGGTACTCCCAAGCCCTATCAGAATCAGAGCTAAAATGAATCTTTTTGCTTGGCTGGTGTCAATGGGGCTGCGGGCCCAGAATATAAATATCTCTAATTCCTCCAAGCAGATTAGTCAGTTGTAAAGTATGAATGTGGAAAATGTTTCCATATGTCCACAGCCTTTTCTGATATTCCCCCCCGCCCGCCCAACTTAATATATATACGCCAAATCCCCATCCCTTGGAAGGTATTCAAGTGTGGGCAGAAACTTACATGCAAAAGGAGATGATACTTGAGAATCCGCTGAACTGGTTTCAAGAGATAGGAGCCCAGAGGCAGTGAGTGTTTCAAAGTTTCCTGACGTTCCCTGAAGAATTTGGCCAGCATCTTGTTCCGCATGCACTCTGTTAGCACAGCCACTGATCTGCAACGAGAATATATATTTTCACCCGAGTTGTAATGGTAAGATGAGTTATTCAAGTTTTAATGTATTGTTAAGATTATTTATTTACTTTGAGAGAGAGGGAGAGAGAGGATCCCAAGCAGGCTCTGCACGGTCAGCACAGAGCCCGATGCGGGGCCCAAACTCGTGAACTGTGAGATCATGACCTGAGTAGAAACCAAGAGTCAGACGCTTAACTGACTGAACTACCCAGGTACCCCAGGTACTCAAGTTTTAATGGCCAACGTAAGTGTAAATGCCCTAAAACAGGTAGGGTAGCAACAGAGCTACAGCTAGACCAAAGTGCCTCTGGACAAATTAGAAAAAGGTATCTCTTTGGGTGGATGGATTAGAAAAAGGCACTATAGGGGGCTCCTGGCTCAGTTGGTTAAGGGTCCGACTTTGGCTCAGGTCATGATCTCACAGTTCACAAGCTCGAGCCCTGAGTTGGGCTCTGACAGCTCAGAGCCTGGAGCCTGCTTCGGATTCTGTGTCTCCCGATCTCTCTCTCTGCCCGTCTCCTGCTCGTACTCTCTCTCTCTCTCAAAAATAAAAAACATTAAACAAAATTTGTTTTTTTAAAGAAAATGTACCAAGAAAAAGGAGCTCTTTCTTCAGCAGATCCAGCCCCGAGCCGGACATTTGTCACCCCTTTTGCTGGTTGCCTTTGTATCATGTACAAACCGCATGACACTCCCTGCAGATCGTTGGAGGCTGTGGCCCACGGGTTAACCTCCCTTTGAACAGATCCCTCTAATGACAGTTTCTGAAACAGCTAGAGAACCTCCTCTCTTAGCGAGTGTGCCTCCCTCAGTGTACTAGGAAAGCAGGTCAGAGTTCCGTCTGCGTCCCAGCCCCCCAAAAGGCAATTAAGTAGACCCCCCCCAACATCCCAAAGGACTAGTTGAAACAGTGTTCCTACCTTATACATAAAAGCTAGTGGGCTTCTGGAGTCACACACACAAGTAAATTAAAATCTTATGTTCTCATAACTTAGAAGAAAGCAGGTGGAAGTAATTTCAGCCCCTTTCTCCCCAAGTCAGTCATGTTTTCAGGATTCATTTAGAAAATTAGAGCCAAACAACCAAACAAGACTCCTTGGAAGGAAGTGAAATGGAGGTCCGAATCAACCTATTAGAATCACTTTTGTGCCCATCTGCTTTGAGAAGTATCTGTTCAAACGGGTTTATTTCCCACATAAGTGGAGATTTCAAAACTATTCTTTATCACGTAGCCAAGGGTCTTTTCTAAGGTTCTTCAGAGGCAGAACCAGTTGCCCAGTTGCCCTTTGGCCATATGAAGGCCTGAGCTCTTACCCACAGACAGGACACCTGCAACCAATTCTGAGTGCACCAAACTCCAGATTCAGGGCACAGGCAGACATCTGAGGACAATGACCCGACAGGGCCTGCACCCCTCGCCAGGGAAAGGAGGGAGGGCTTGTGTCTCTTCAAGATGAAACTATTGGGGCGTGACTGGTATGAAGAAGGTGGACATCTGTCAAGGGGTGCCGGCGACATTTAATATCCCCAGCTTGGATCCGAAGGGAGAAGAAATGTTGTCAGATGGGCTGAAACCCTCAGCGCTCTTGGCTTGTTAAGACAGGGGAACGGAAACCTGGGGCCTCAGACAGCAAACTGATTGGAGACGAGGGGACAAGAGGAAATCTTTTTCTAGGGATATGAAAACCACACGATTGGGCAAGCGCCGGACGCGCCTGCCTCACTGAGCCTGCCTGTTGAGCATCTCTCTGCTAACGTGTCTCTTTCCTTCGTCAAAGTCAAAGATATAAAATAAGAAAAAAAAGATATATACAAAACCCAGAAAGAAAAAAAAAACACTTCCTCCAGGAAACCGTTCTAAACTCTCCTCAAGGGGACTTACTATTCCTCTTCTTCCTGTACCTTTAGCTTCTAGTACATACCACGAGTCTGGACTCCATTAATTTGTATTCACTCATTTGGTCTTCTCTAACACGCTATTGTGTGATTGCATTTAGTGGAGTTTGAAGCTGAAAGAAACAACATTTGCTAGAAGGCAAGGGATATTAGCTCCTATCTCCAGCCAATACACACGGAACTTGGGACCATGCTCCATGAATGACAGGCTCTTAAAATCTGTGTCCTTGCTCAAATGATTTTGCCTGTCCTCTGACCCTAAAGCAGCCTCATATAGAAAAAGCGGCCTTTATTCTGTACTTTCCTTTCTTACTACTAAGTCAGAAAAATCTTAATATAAACTACCCAAACTACAAATTCAGATGTTATTTCTTTGAATGACATGTTTATGATGAAATTTACACACCCGCCCCCAACAAGCCCCTCTAGCATCTCTCATCCTGATAATTGCGTCCAGAAATGTGCTGATGCTTCACAGTTCGAATGTTGTCCCCACCCCCCTTCCCTTGGTTAGGAGTTTAGTGGAGAAGTTGGGGGCCGATTCTGTGATTTCTCTGGATTGGGGTGTGGTACCATGCCGGTTTTTAGCTTGCGGTCCTCGGGATTTAGTTGGGGCATTCTACAATTTTCTGCTACCTTCAGCACAGAGGTGGAAACAAATACCATAGGAGAGAGGCTTGCTTACGTGAAACTGTGTAAACTGCGTGTGTCTGCTCATAAGGATATGGTGACAAATGTACGAGCTGACATGTGGGTTTTGGTGTTTTTTGTTTGGATTTTAGGGAAACCTGGCCAATGCACAGTTGGGCACTAACCAAATAAACCACTGCAGCACAATACCTTGACCCATGTCTACAGAGGGAGACTAAACTCCTTCAATGGAAAGTATTTGTACATAAATCGCAGTCCCAGGCTTCATGCCTTTTAATCCACACTGGCTTTCTTTTTTTTTTTTCCCTTAAATTTTTCAATTTTTATTTATTTTTGAGAGACAGAGTGTGAGTGGTGGAGGGGCAGAGAGAGGGGGAGACAGAGAGAATCCTAAGCAGGCTCCACACTGTCAGCACAGAGCCCCACGCGGGGCTCCAACTCACGAACCGCGAGGTCATGACCTGAGCCAAAGTCGGACGCTTAACCGACTGAGCCACCCAGGCGCCCCTGTCCAGACTGGCTTTCCGGGGCCACTTCTGAACAGGGTTTCCATTTGTTCTTCCTTGCTGCAGCAGTACTAGGGGCTCAGCCTGCTGGCTTCTCTTCTAGGTGGATCCGGCCAACCACGTCATCCTTAGGGACATGTCTCCACCAAGAGAGGCGACAGGGCACGTAGCTCTTATCTTCCTGGCTCGTCCCCCACGATAACTCCCATCAAGTTCTGCTGATCACGTGGGGAAGTGGCAAAAAGGCACAGGGGTGGGGAGAATCACAAACCTTCAGAAACTTCACAAGGATGTAGTAGCTTTGGGTCTGAGGTTGGGGAAACCTCGATTCGGATTCTAGCGGGGCCACCCGTCAGTTACGTGGCCCTGCGAAGGCAATAAACCTATTGGAGCCTCAGTTTCTCCATCCTTACATTGGGTTGGGGCAGGGGTGATTATGCGCTAGCAATTGTTGAGAACCTATTATGCGCCTGGCACTGTGATGGATGCTTTGCTTTTCTCGAATCCCTTGGCATCTCTGGATTATCATGAAGGTTAAATCCAACAACACGTTGCATTTATAGCACTTAACACAATGATTAGGACTCAATAAATGCTCAGTACAAGTCTTTTGCTGAAAAAAGAAATTCCAACAGTGTGACCCAGGGTCTTCGGTCGGCCTCCCTCACTGAAATGGTCACTCTAGTGTCCATGTGGCGCTCCCTGCACTACCCTCCTGTGTGGCTTCCAGTGTAAACGAAACGAAAGCCAAGATCCAGTGAGATGAGGAGGCCTTTTTACATAGTTCTTAGAAATTATATAGCAAAGATATAACATATTCTATCCCCAGCTAGATTATATAAACTCATTCTCGGCACATCCCAAATTTTTCAAAACACGGCACACGTACAGGAGGGTCAACGGACAAGAATCACAGCCAAACACAACAGGTTTACTTAGGTTTCCACGGAAGGACACCTCGAAACCTTTTTGGTCTCCTTCACGGTCTTTCACACTTTCCCTCCCACTGGCTCTGCTGGGAGTCCCAGAGCTGAATGGATGGATATCCGGGTAGCCCGTAACCCATTGTCAGCACGCTGTGGAGACTCCCCAGGGCACCCAGTGCACGGCCAGGTTCAGGACGCCTAACACCAGCATACGTCGGACCCCTTGACCTGAAATGGTATGCAAGTGCAGGAATGTACTGTGGTATATTCCCAGCGTGTACCTTGGATAGTTAGTGCAGTACTGCGTGTAAATGTGGAACTCTTCACTCTGCAAGGAAACAAAAGAGACTTTTAGAGGCAAAAAAAAAAAAAAAGAAAAAAAAAAGAAAGAAAGAAAAGCACAGGCATCACCATTCATTTAAAAACGATAAAAAGAAACATCATTCATACTTGTAAATCTGGCTCTGTCGTCACGCGGGCCTGTCTGAGCCCCTGTGGCAATCATCGATGTCTTTTTTTTTTTTTTTCATCTATGCCTTTTTTATCTACCTTGTTTCATACCTAGAATCAACTCGAACTCATCTGGGTTCAAGAGACACTTACTGAGCACCTGCTGTGTTAGGTGAATCTGAAGGCGAAAAGGAAGAGGAGGAAAATGAGGTTTCTGCCTCAGGCACTCCTAGTTCCTCCCAGTAGATGTGCAATGTGAAAGAGAAATAGAATATATCATCTAATTATGGTGGTAAGAACACGGGGAAATACGTGCAGGGCACAAGAAAACTGTGCTCTCAAGCCCTTGTGTATACAGTTGTCCCTGCCCACTGTCCCACCTCGCAGCCACCATGCATCCTTTGACATTGAACTTAGGCTTTTTTCCTCCAAGGAGCCTTTCCAGAGAGCTAGCCAAGCTAACTGCTCCTATGCTGGGGTTCTGTGACACCCAAATCTCTCATAGCATTTACCAAGTGGTAGTGTCATTTCCTCTGAATCTGTGTCTCCCACTCCAGACTGTGAGTTCCTACAAAGTAGGGGCCACGTTGTATTCATATCACGCCTGTGCAGCTACTAAATCCCCCCTCTTTTCTACTAAACCGGAAATTATCTGAGAGCAGGGTTCAAGCCTACTTTTCTGTTCGCACCAGCATGGTAGCAATGCCTCAAATGCCGTAAATGTCTGACTCACCAATGTGGGGTCCTTGCCTTTTCCTGACACCACATTCCCGGCGCCCTAGTTTCTTTCTTGGGCTTTCAAATGTCTAGTCATATTACCAAATATTGAGAAATATTAAATCAATCCTTCTCGCTCGTACAGTATTTTATTTAAAAGGTAAAACCATGACTTCCATGCAAATATAGAATAAACAGTATCAAAGATTTTATTTAACCTACTGCTCGGCGAGGAGAGCAGTAAGCTATTGTAACTGGATTTAAGGATAAACACAAGCTTCGCGCGTAGGTCAACGGGGAATGCGGATAGGAATTTACAAACGGATACCAAACTGCTTTCTTCTATAGGGTAAAGAAATCCAATGTCCCTCTATGGGACAGTTTTCATTTGCATGCCTGTGGTCAACAATCACTGACATTGCTATCAGTTATCAAAAATTTAGAGTTAGAAGATAGTTTGAAGACAATGAGAGATGCAGAAAGTCTACTGAGTCGTATAAATTAGAAGGGTGAATTGGAAAATTCTTTCCTAGTGGAGGCACCCAGCAATCTTTGCGGTCGGTTTCAAAGTCTTTCACAATTTTCCCCTACATTGCCAAGGGAAAGAGGGATGCAGATGGGCAGGTGAGAGAGCAAAAACCTGGGTTTTTAAACTTTAGACTGTAAAACTTTCAGTCTGAGTAAGTAATTCAAGGCCAATGAATTATCAGTTCTTGTAAACTCTGAAACGGAATTATATTATTTAAAAGAGACATTGCATTATTTGGGTGGTATTTCATATTCTGCCCTTTTTACTTTGAAACTACTTTAGGGTAGATTAAGAAAATTTTTTTAATGTATTCATTTTTGAGACACAGAGAGACAGAGCATGAGCAGGGGAGGGGCAGAGAGAGAGGGAGACACAGAATCCGAAGCAGGCTCCAGGCTCCGAGCCGTCAGCACAGAGACCGACACGGGGCTCGAACTCACGGACCGTGAGATCATGACCTGAGCTGAAGCCGGACGCTTAACCGACTGAGCCACCCAGGTGCCCCAATTTGAGATTTTTTTTAACGTTTATTATTTATTTTTGAGAGAGAGACAGAGCATGAGCGGGGGAGGGGCAGAGGGAGAGGGAGACCCAGAATCCAAAGCAGGCTCCAGGCTCTGAGCCATCAGCACAGAGCCCGACGCGGGGCTCGAACCCACCAGCCGTGAGATCGTGACCCGAGCTGAAGTCGGACGCTCAACCGACTGAGCCACACAGGCACCCCAAGGCCAGATTTATATGTGACTGGAAGACAGTGACTTTTTCTTTTCTTTGTTTTGGGGGGGGGTCATTTTAATACATTAATTTTTTTTCCTATTTAAAAGAAATGTCTACTTAGAATCCTTTCTGCTCGCTTGATGAGGATTAGATGTAAAATTTTTTATTAGAGAAAGTCTCAAACATATTTATAAATAAGTGGAGAGGATCGTGTAAGGAATCTCCAAGCAGCCATCACCTGACCTGGATATTAACTCATGGTTTATAGCCACCTACTTCCCTATCACTCTGAAGCAAATTCTAGACATAGGATCATTCCACTTATAAATATTTCAGTATACATCTCTAATGTAAAGACTTTTAAAAAGAAGCATCACCACAGTGCCATCATCACATGTAAGTAATTCCAAACTATCATGAATGTTCAGCCGTCACTATTCAAATCTCCTATCTTCTTAATTTTCTTTTTAAAAATAGTTGGCCTATCTGATTTGGAACCCAAGTAACTACACAAGGCAACTGGTTGATACCTCTTAAGATCTTTTAATCTATAAGCTCCCCTTTTATCTCCCCCCGCCCCCGCCCTTGCAATTTAGTTGAAGAAACCAGACTGTGTGTCCTAGAGAGTTTCTCATGGCCTGTCTTGCTGGTTATGTCCCTACGGTTTTCTTTCATGTGTCTCCCTGCCCCCTGCACTCATGTGGTTTAGGGGAAGCCTGAACAGGTTTATGTTCCATGGTTTGGCATGAATACGTCCTAATTGTATTTTACTTCCATAAGGAGGCACAGGGTGTCCGGCTGTCTTTCTCTTTGTGATGTTAACCACCGATGGTGATTATTGTCTGATTTATTAATTCGTTAGGAGCTGCCAAATGGTGGTATTTCTGGTTCTATGATTCCTTCATTTGTTAGCCAGAGTCCTTCCAAAAAAGGAACTTCCTTATGTTAACCATTACCCCGCAGTTTGTAGTTTGTATGGAAAAGGCAGGATGGATGCTTGATAATTTTCCCTATTTTTCAGGATGAGGCATTGGCTCTCTAGCATCCTGCAAAGGCCACCACTTTGAGTTTTTTGATCACTGTGAATTCATGAATAGAAACATATCTAATGAGTTTCAGCTGTTTTTATTTACTTATTTATTTTTTTAATTTTTTTTAACGTTTTATTTATTTTTGAGACAGGGAGAGACAGAGCATGAACAGGGGAGGGTCAGAGAGAGGGAGACACAGAATCTGAAACAGGCTCCAGGCTCTGAGCTGTCAGCACAGAGCCCGATGCGGGGCTCGAACTCACGGACCGTGAGATCACGACCCGAGCCGAAGTCGGATGCCTAACCGACTGAGCCACCCAGGAGCCCCAAGTTTCAGCTGTTTTTAATTAATTGTCCTTACTGATGCTGAAATGTCCCATCTTTGGCCAGCAGGAGCCTCTCCTTTAGCATTCGTGACCTGACCTACAGCCTCCAACAGCTACCTTGTTTTCTGGAATGATAAGACATTCTGGATCATCCTGTACATTTCCTGCCCCAGACTCATCCTTCATGGAGCCCGGATTCCTTTTGGTAGGAATTAGTATTTGGAGACCACAGTCTGGGCATCAGAGATAGTCTTGCTACTGTATTCATCGTTATTTCCAGGCCTTTTCGGTGGACAGAGCTAGCAATATGGTGTTTTTTAAAGATAAAATACACCGGGGCACTTGGGTGGCGCAGTCGGTTAAGCGTCCGACTTCAGCCAGGTCACGATCTCGCGGTCCGTGAGTTCGAGCCCCGCGTCAGGCTCTGGGCTGATGGCTCGGAGCCTGGAGCCTGTTTCCGATTCTGTGTCTCCTTCTCTCGCTGCCCCTCCCCCGTTCATGCTCTGTCTCTCTCTGTCCCAAAAATAAATAAACGTTGAAAAAAAAAAAAAGATAAAATACATCCTTGGTTCAACCTGGCAATTCGGATTCAGGATTGGAGCATTTTTAAAATTTTTTTTTTCAACGTTTTTATTTATTTTTGGGACAGAGAGAGACAGAGCATGAACGGGCGAGGGGCTGAGAGAGAGGGAGACACAGAATCGGAAACAGGCTCCAGGCTCCGAGCCATCAGCCCAGAGCCTGACGCGGGGCTCGAACTCACGGACCGCGAGATCGTGACCTGGCTGAAGTCGGACGCTTAACCGACTGCGCCACCCAGGCGCCCCAGGATTGGAGCATTTTTAATTAGCATCATTCTTCGTCTGTATTTTCTGCCTTTTACCAATTCTAGGTCAATGATACTGACATAAACACCTTGTTGTATCCCATAATACACTCAATTTCAGAAGAACAATACCAACACCAGCACATTTGATATCATTATCGAAAACAGTTAAAAATGTATTTGCTGTATTTTCTCCACAGTCGATTTTAAAATCAACTGGAATTTCCTTCGTGTGATCACGCCACAAATTGGCTCTATCCATAGGCTCATCATTTCATTTTGTTTTCATTTTTGGAGACTGCTTTTTTAACTTTCATTTTGTCTTATAACTATGTAAAATATTTACATGGGTTCAAGGTCAACTCTGTAAGAAAACGCGTATTCAAAGAAGTCTAGCTTCGGTTCCTTTCCATACTAGTCTCTCTCTCCATCCCTATCGGCGACCAATTTTTAATTTCACAGTTGATTCTTTTTTTAAAAAAAAAGTTAACACCAGCGTAGTTAACATACGGTGTTATATTTAGTTTATCCTTTTTTTTTAATTCCCATTTAAATATAGGCATGTCCTTCCACATTTCTAGATAAATAGAAGCAAATTATTTGTCAGTGATTCTCAAACCTGAGTATATGTCACAACTACCTGGAGAGCTTGTTAAACAGAGATTACTGGGTTGCATTCCCAGAGTTTCTGATTCCGTAAGTTGGCTGTGGGTCTGAGAAACTGCATCCTAACAAGTTCCCAAGTGATGCTGGCGATGCTGGTGCTGCTGGTCTAGGGAGCACACTTTGAGAACCACAGTGTTGCACACTTTTATCTACTTCTCTCCCCACCCGTCCCAGTAGTACACAGAGATACTCTTGAGTTGTTTCTACTGCTTCATAGTATTCCATTATGTGGATATGCCACGATTCATTCAAAGAGCTTCCTGTTTATTGACATTTCGGCTGTTTCTCTATATTGTATATTTCTATGTATTTCTATATATTATTTATAGAATTAATATATAATATATATTAATAAAATATTTCTATATATGATATAGATCTATACATTGTGACGATTACTACTATAAGACTAGCACCACACTTACTGCATTTTTGTTGCTGTATCTTGGGAATAGATTTCTGGAAGGAGGACTGCTGGATTACAGGATGACTTCAAATGTAATTTTGCTAGATATACCCCAATTCTCCTCCACGGGGCCTGTGCTACTCAGTTTCGCCACAATCATAGTTAGCCTCACTGACTTCGTATGCTGCCACATTTTCAAACATACTACTTTGTTAAACACCTAAATTAGTTGCCAGCTTCCAAAAGTTGGAAGAGAAAAATGTCTTGAGTTCTGGCTTCTCCTGAAACAGATGCACGGGCCCTGGCGCCCAGTTTCATAGGACACTCACGCCCTCACCACACAGGTACGGAGGCTGCTCTAGCCCCCACCTGGGCCCACGCATGCGCTGCATTCACCTGGTTAAGGCCCTGAAGGCACTGGAGCGTCCAGCCTCCACAGACGAGATGAGCAAAGTGATCTGCCTGAGGTCACCCAGTAAATTAATGGCAGAAATAGGGCCTTTCTCTGGGTGCGCTCACACGCTCTCAGTTTCTTGCTCCTTTTCTGCCTGCCTGCTGCTGTAGTCAACCTGGGACTGAACAATTATCAGGTTGACTCTCCTAAATTTAGGAACCTTTAGGATCATTTGCAATGACAAACTTAAAAACAACGGCTGCCATGAAAATATATCTGAATTACATCATATACTCGCCCTGCATACACCTTCCCCCTGATAAAGCCTCAGGACTGTTGCACGACTGAATCGCTGTGCATTTTGTGACACCATGGCTCTATTCCAATCTTAAATTAGGCAGTTTTGATTTAAAGCAACTACATGGTCTTAACATAGAATCAAATGTATACTTGACCTTCGATTTATGAGCTCTGTGGACAATTCCAACAATGGTTTTATACAAAAATCAATAGCCCTGAGTTAGTTGATCCTTAAATGCCTTTTACTCAATGTATGCTACCCCAATTCCTTTTTAGAACTATTTAGGGAAAAAGACAATGATAAAGAAAGCATACAAAAATAGGTATTTCCTTCTGATTAAACTCTGTCAAACTGTAATTAGAGATGTAAAAATGGGACATTTAATTATGAAAGGACCAAAATAAAAGAGACAGTCAGGGATGGCCAATTGAGCATATGGGGTACTCAACTGTTTACTGAATGAATAACCAGATTAAAGAAATCTGTACGATTTTAGGGTTTCTTTGGTCATGGGGTCCATCTCTTTCATGTGTGAGCACGCTCTCTCTCTCTCTCTCTCTCTCTCTCTCTCTCTCTCTCTCTCACACACACACACACACACACACACACACACACAGACTTTGATTCCCGAGGAGTTTTCACTGGACATTATGAGAAAGGCTTAATATGTAAGTAGCATACGGGTGAGGTAACATGAACTTGAATTCATTCCAATGGTAGGAATATCCAATGTCAGTACTTTCCTGAGGATAATTTCAGTAAGCGGATAGGGGGTGTGCGTGCCTGGGCACTGAAGGGAGAAGGGCACCAAGGGAGGCGGGAGGAGGGGCTCAGGGGACGCGGGGTCTCTGAAGATAAACTTTGTCTCCCTCTTAACCGCTGTCTGGGGTCAGCCCAGCTGACGGTTGAGATAAGGGACAGAAATGAGGGTGAGGTGAAGGCAGGAAACCAAGGAAAACTGCTCCAGGTGTTTCCGGAGTCCTAACAACAGACAGATGCTCAGCTGGGAGACCGCTTGGCCTGCCCACCGGGGAGCTTTTACTTTTGTTCCCCCAAGGAATGGCCCCTGCAGTCCCTTGTCCTTCTTTTCTAAGCAGCAGGTAAGAAGTACCATATTCCCCTTTTGTCAGGAAGGATTTCTGTAATCTCCACATACCACAAAAGCAAGGTCAAAGATGAGTCTCTGCGTAAGCCCCAGTGATTCAGATAAAAGCAGAAGTCAATTGCCAGCTTTACCTCTTTCATTAATGGCCTCTCAATTAAAGCAATTTTCCATTCCTCCCCAGAGTGGAGCAGCTGGTTGTGTTTCAGAAATCGTAACATCTTCTAAATTTCAGGGTGCTGAGTGAAAAGCAGGCTGTGCCAGAACCGAACGCTCACTGCTTACATGTGAAAGTGCGGAGTGCCCAAGTTAGTCTTCTAATTAAACTTGGCAATATTACAATGAAAAATAAGATCTGGGAGTTGGCAACGTGGCGCATAAACAAACTTTTATGTGAATAATTAAGCCGGAGCTAAGCATATGCTGGACCGTCTTTAATCAACTTGTGATTACAGTTACCGGTAAAAGCCCCAGCGTTTCCGATGGTTTCCATGTTGTTTATGCGCTGTGGCTATTGTCACATATCTACTCTGATATATACTCAGCACGTCTTTTTACCCCCTTTCTCCCTCTTCCACTTGCCTGCTCTTTTTTAAATTCCTACCCTTCTGGAGAATCAATTATGACACAGGCAACGTGTGAGAAGAATTGTGTAAGCATGCGTGCACATTGTACATGTTAACACGCTGACATCCACACAGCCGCCCACCATCGGGAGTATTTTATACGCAAGCCCATCAACTGCCTTTAAGGAATCATGCTTCAAGGAAACCCAGGGTGTTGCGATTGGATTCAGTACCACTGGATGGATCTGTGGCCGTAAGAAATGACCCTGTGAAACACGTCCTGAGCCAGGGTCAGACATCTCAAAGTTCACAGTGCACTCTGGAGTGTTAAATGAGGTGCTAATTCTTGGTTGATCCCAAAGTACCATCATGAACCTTGCCTAAACCTTTGCACACTTGAAACCACAACTGCAGAAATCACATGAAGGTTTGCTGAAAATCATTTCCACTAGACCTTTTCCAAATGAAAGCTACTGAATGTTTAAGACAAACTTAAGATAGGATTCTATATATATGGTAGGTAGGTAGCAAGTGAGAAAAGAGTGTGAAGGATTGTCTTGTATGTTTCAGAATCCTGGTACAGAGCTGACCATTTAAGCTTTAACGGTCAGAGCCTTTTCTTATATTTTTCTCAGCCATCAATGCAGCTTAAGAAAAATGTAGGAAAATGAGAGCGCATATTTAAGATGGAAGAGATTAATTCTGCCATCTCTTTATTCCCCAGTGATAATTATATAGCCTCGGCTGGCACCACGTACATTACATATAGAATACCTAGATTCCAACAGATTTTTGTAACTGGTCTTGTGGTATTTCATATGTATTATTTTTCAAATGTTATCCTATTCTGCGTTTTTCCTCCCCACCAAGATTAATTTTTTTTTTTCCCTAGGGAAGATGAGTAAACATCATTCAGTTACTATGTAAGTTCAAGGACAACTACTAAGTTAGTACTTCCTAACTTACTAGGGACAGTAACAGAATTTTTTTTCCTTGCCAGTGGAAAAAAAACAACAAAAAACAGAGCGAAGAGAGATTAGTGGCTAACTTCATCCAGTATGGAACAAACCAGTCATTTTAACTTTAAAATGAAAACAATTTGCAATCTGTGCCTGTCTTGGTTGGCCAAGAGAAATGAACCTTGCTTACCTTGGACACAAAACATTCTGCTATGGCCACAGGATCGTTTTCACAGTTTTCCAAATCTTGTAGAAGTTCACTAAAAAAAAAAAAAAAAAAAAAAAAAAAAAAGCCAGAAAGTATTATAGTTTGATTATCGAGGACATTTTATATAACTTAGAAGTCTATACATTTATAGGGCATTTACAAGGAATCTTTTTTTTTTTTTTTAAGAAAGCTTTTACTAGTGGTCAAAGCCAAAGTGCACTCTCAAGGTGGGAGAGCAGGAAGCCCAGAGCTGGCAACTGCTATGAGGAAGCACATTTAACTGGATAACTGATGACCCATTGTCATTTTATCCAAAGCTTCCATTAGGGACTTGCCCAAGGTCATGGTGCAGCAGGGATTTAAACACAGGTCTAACCCATAACTCTCCCACCTAGAGATAAGCCCAGCCTGACACTGAAGTCTTCTACACGGTTGGCATTGTCTGTACACATGTTTACACACACTTACTCATTCATCACATAGCTGTCTAGGTGCCGAATGCTAGGCAAGGCACTAAGAACAAGCA
Source organism: Lynx rufus (assembly GCF_022079265.1). NCBI lineage: Eukaryota > Metazoa > Chordata > Mammalia > Carnivora > Felidae > Lynx > Lynx rufus. The sequence continues at coordinate 10,191,934 of NW_025814878.1, forward strand.
CGTCAGTGAGCCAAATGACATACGGTCTGTAAGTGCTTGGAGCTCGGAATCTATTGGGAGAGTCAGACATTCTATCAAAGGTCACACACAGTAACAAATTTAAAATTATAAACAGAGAGGGGCACCTGGCTGGCTCAGTTGGTACAGCATGTGACTCTCGATCTCGGGGTCATGAATTCAAGCCCCACATGGGGAGTCGAACTAATTTAAAATAAAATAAGATAAGATAAGATAAGATAAAATAAATTAAAATAAGATAAGATAACATAAAATAAAATAAGATAAAATAAGATAAAATAAGATAAAATAAAATAAAATAAAATAAAATAAAATAAAATAAAATAAAATAAAATAATAAATGGAGATAGTGCTCTAAAAGAAAGCTACACTGGGAGGAAATATTTTTCCTCAGATGAAAAATCTTATTTTTTAATGGGAATATAATTATTTTAAGTAACTGCATAATATTTCATTGTGTGGCTATACCATAAGTAATGGAACTAATCTCCTACTGTTGGATAAAGGTCTATAAATGGAATTCCTGGGTCAAAGGCTATCGCGGGGTTATATGTTAACACATTTCCAAATTACACGTTGTATAAGTTGTATTAATATATATTTTACATGTTTATTTTATCTTATTTTATTTTTTTAATTTTTTTTTCAATGTTTATTTATTTTTGGGACAGAGAGAGACAGAGCGTGAACGGGAGAGGGGCAGAGAGAGAGGGAGACACAGAATCGGAAACAGGCTCCAGGCTCCGAGCCATCAGCCCAGAGCCCGACGCGGGGCTCGAACTCACGGACCGCGAGATCGTGACCTGGCTGAAGTCGGACGCTTAACCGACTGCGCCACCCAGGCGCCCCTACATGTTTATTTTAATTAGAGATATATATTTAATAAAAATGTAAATAGTTCTACAGGAATTACAATAAAAACAAGCAGTTTCTTGTTTTCCATTTCCCATGCTGGACCGCCATGCTCCAGAAGCATTCTCCACTTCTTCTGTTTCTGCTGTATGTATCCACAGCTCTAAACATGCCGGTAACGCATTTTCAGTATTCTTTGAGCTATTATTTCCTTCTTAATTTGCCCAAACTTCCCTTCCTCCTTTCATCTTGCCAACAATCTCTCTCATGAAATTTGATTAAAGTCAGAGCTTACATTTTGATGACCGTGTCAATATTATTCTTAGCTGAGCCCTGGAGTATACCATAACTATATTTCCTTTCGTGTAACACCAGGTTTCCCCTGGAGTTCAAGTCGTCCTTTATTTTCCCCCTTAGTTTTCAAATATACACCAGTTGTCCCCAAACTTTGCCGGAAGCGTAATTCTTTGCCTCGCTGCGTTCAAACATCAGATCATCTACTGGTCGGTCGTCTTCTTTCTTGGTGACCTCCCTGTTGGAGCCCTTGGTCCTTCCACTCTGCTGTCACCTAGACGGGCTGCTCTCCCAGGCCCGCGGGGTTGTCTCTTCAACCCCATCCTGATGATGCAGATCACCTGGTTCCTGTGTTACATGCCCCGCTTCTTAGATACCATTTCAGACGTATCCTTCTTTTTGAGATTACGACATCCAGTAGCTGTCTGAGTAAGGGCAGTAGGCAGTAAATTTTCTGAAACTCTTCCTGTTTTAGAATGTTCTCCTTTCACACTTTGCTGATCATGTCAGTGGATACAGAATTCTTGGTTGGAAATGATCTTCTCTGAGTATTTGGGAAACTATCTGTTGCTCTCTGAATTCCAATGCTGCTGAGAAGTCCAATAACATTCTGATCCATGATCCAGGTTTCATGTGACCTGATTTTCTATTCTGGAAGCTCTTAAGAGTTTTCGCCTTGTTAACATACTTCTGAAATTCGGTGATGGCCCACTTTGGGGTGAGTCTTTTCATGCACGAAGCCAACTTGACTATTTGGGAAATGTTCTTGAGCAATTGCTTCTCAAAGTGACCCCCAGGTCCTGAGGTCCTGAGACCTCTTCAGGGGGTCGATAAGGTCACTATTTCTATAACAATTCTTGGACAATTTTGGATTTTTTTTTTACATTCATTCTTTCATGAGGCTACAGTGGACTTTTTCAGATGGAAATTAGAAGCAGACTAAGCATGCAGCTGTTTTCTAGTAAGTCAGACAATAAACTTGTGAAAATGGAAAACAATTCCAACACACACACACGTTAGTGAAAAAGAACAGTAAAATTATTTTTCTCAAAATGGGTGGTTATTATTGAATAAATTGAAATTTTAACAATTTTTCAGTTTTCATTTCTATCATGGTAAAGAAAACATCATAAGCCATAAACAAAAAAAGCTTTTTGGGTCCTTAGTAATTGTGAAGCATGTACAGATCCTGGGACCAAAAAGCTAAGGAACTTTTGTTCCTAAATTAGGTCTTTGGTATTTCCTCTCCTCCATTTTCACTTCTCTCTTTGAAGCTTCTACTATTCACATTAAATTTTTTTTATGTTTATTTATTTTTGAGAGAGAGAGAGCCTGCACGCTCAAACGGTAGAAGGGCAGAGAGAGAGGGAGACAAAGAATCCGAAGCAGCTCCAGGCTCTGAGCTGTCAGCACAGAGCCCCATGTGGGGCTTGAACTCACGAACCACGAGATCATGACCTGAGCAGAAGTCGGACGCTTAACTGACTGAGCCACCCAGGTGCCTCCTATTATTCACATTTTCGATCTCTTGGTGTGATACTCTAATCTTTCTTATTCTTCCTCTATCTTCCATCATCTTGTTTATTGTTCATTTTCTGGGAGACTTCAATTTCATTTTCTGTCCCCTCTATTGAACGTTTTCATTTCTTCTATTTGATTCTTAATTTCAAGGTATTTTTTTAAATAGGCTGTTTAGGTGGTTCTTATGTTTCTGTTCTTGTGAGTGCAAAATTTCTCCTCTCCAAGGATGATGATATTTCTATTATTATTATTAATTATTTTGGGCCTTTCTTTCCTGCTCTTTGCTTTCTGCTGAGCTCTCTTTACACAGTTTGATCATTTTGGCTTCTGTCATTCATGTTCGAGGCTCTTCCCAAATATCTGGGGATATTAAATTGTCCTTTCATGGTTGAAAATGAGACACGGCAACTGTAAACTATATAAGTGGAGCTTTCCATGGGATCCTGGTCCCTTAAGGCAGCTGTCCTCAAACTTTGTGGTATCCAGACCCATGCACAGAGTCTAAAAAATTCTTTATGTGGGTCATATCCCTGGATATTTATTAGAAATTAAAACTAAATATTTTAGAAAACTGATCAATTCATATAACAAACCCAATACATGTTAATATGATAACGTTCTGTGAAAAACAGGTTTTAAATTTTTTTTTTTTCAACGTTTATTTATTTTTGGGACAGAGAGAGACAGAGCATGAACGGGGGAGGGGCAGAGAGAGAGGGAGACACAGAATCGGAAACAGGCTCCAGGCTCCGAGCCATCAGCCCGGAGCCTGACGCGGGGCTCGAACTCACGGACCGCGAGATCGTGACCTGGCTGAAGTCGGACGCTTAACCGACTGCGCCACCCAGGCGCCCCGAAAAACAGGTTTTATAAAACAAAGTTTGGTGAGAAGACTAGTGTTGTTTTACATTTTTGTAAATCTCCAATGTCGACCCCAACGGAACACGGATGGATTACTTCTGCATCCAATCTGCTACAATCTGTTATTCTGATTGAAGTACGCAGAAAACAATCTAGCCTCACCTGGATACGTCACTAGAAAACAGAGGAGACTTTGAATAGCCTATTAAGTGTGGTTATGCTTCTTTGATATTACACTGAAAACACATGGCAGTTTCTTAGGTATCTGTTGGAGTCTGAAACCACACCAAGGCACTATACCCTGTTACTTTAAAATCCATTGGTCTATTTTGGGCGCCTGGGTGGCTCAGTCGGTTGAGTGTCTGACTTCGGCTCAGGTCATGATCTCGCGGTTCGTGAGTTTGAGCCCCGTGTCGGGCTCTGTGCTGACCTCTCAGAGCCTGGAGCTCACTTCAGATTCTGTGTGTCTCTCTTTCTCTCTGCCCCTCCCCTGCTCATGTTCTGTATCTCTCTGTCTCAAAAATAAATAAAAACATTAAAAAATAAAATAAAATAAAATCCATTGGTGTATCTTGCACATTGAAAGGACCTTTTACCAATGCAAGATTTCATGATGGTCCCAATATCAAACATCCATTCCTAATATTTCCATAAAAACATCCCCTTTGTAAGATTATTAATACTTTGGAAAATACAGTTCCGATATTTGTATCAATATCTCTTACAGGTAGATGGGTATGAATTAAAGATAGTTGACATCTAATCACTGGGACCTAAACACTGGATGAAGAGAATAGGTTGAAGAAAAATGATAGCCAAAGAAGCAACATTTCTGGGCCAGTGATTTCCATTACCGGAGGATGGCATGCTCAGGACATAGGTTTTGCGTCCAGGGATTTCATTATAAATCCTCTGTCTGCTCAGAGAATAATTTTGAGCAGAATCCATCGTGGCTTAAGAGAAATACTCCTTGACAATATTTAACTCCCTATGTTCTTTTTAAAATTTTTTTTTGAAGTTTCAGGGTTTATTTGTTATAGCAACTACCGTACCTTAAGTAACACGTGGAGAATATTAAAATAAATCAGCAAGCATAATATTAAAAGGAAATAGGAAAACCGAATAATAATCCATTTTCATAAATGTACACACACACAAATAGCTCTCTGGGAAACTAGATGAAAGATAGTATGAATCAAGACATGAAATGTCATTTGATGTAGTCCTACTCATCTATGTTCAGTTTTGCTACCCGTGCTTTTGGTGTCACATCCAAGAAATCACTGCCAAGACCAACGTCAAGAAGTTTTCCCCGTACATTTTCTTCAAAAAGTTTTTTTACAGTTCTAGGTATTTTATTTTACTCCTCAGTCTCTTTTGAGTTGATTTTGGTGTGTAGTGCCAGACAGGGGTCCAACTTAATTCTTTTTCATGTGGACATCCAGTTTTTTCAACACCACTTGTTGAAGAGTCTCTCACTGCCCCATTGCATGTTGATGGCACCCTATTTGAAGATCAGCTGATTGTATATTACATGAATTTATTTCCGGGTTGTCTATTCTGTTCCATTGGACGATGTATCTATCTTTATACCACTGCCGTACTGTTTTAATTTCTGTGGCTTTGTAATACATTTTCATTTCTGTGGCTTGTAATACATTTTGAAATCAGGAAGTAGGATGCCTCTAGGTTTGTTCTTTTTGCTCAAGATTTCTTTGGTTTTGCAGAGCCTGATACAGTTCCATAATAATTTTAGGATTTTTTTTCTATGTAACTGCAATTGGGATTTTAATAAGGATTGCAGTGAAGCACTGGGTGTCATATGCGAGAGATGAGTCACGTGGTTCTACTCCTGAAGCCAAGGCTATGCTGTAGGTTAATTAACTTGCATTTAAATTAAAAAAATAATTTAAAAAGAGGAAAAAAATAAGGATTGCAGTGAATCTGTAGATTGGGAAGTATGGAATTTTTAAAAAATTCATTAATTTCTTTATTGTTTAGCTTATATCCAAGGTCGTTAGCATATAGTGCAACAACCTCAGGAGTAGATTCCTTAATGCCCTTTACTCATTTAGCCCATCCCCCCCACACCCCCTCCAGCAGCCCCCTTTGTTCTCTATATTTAAGAGTCTCTTCTGTTTTGTCCCCCTCCCTGTTTTTATATTATTGTTGCTTCCCTTCCCTTAGGCTCATCTGTTTTGTATCTTAAATTCCTCATAGGAGTGAAGTCATACGGTATTTGTCTTTCTCTGACTAATTTCGCTTAGCATAACACCCTCTAGATTCCATCCACGTAGTTGCAGATGGCAAAATTTCATTCTTTTTGATTGCCGAGTAATACTCCATTGTAGATATATATACCACATCTTCTTTATCCATTCATCCATTGATGGACGTTCCATACTTTGGCTCTTGTTGACAGCGCTGCCATAAACACCGAGGTGCATATGCCCTTTTGAAACAGCACACCTGTATCCCTTAGGTAAATACCTAGTAGTGCAATTGCTGGGTCGGAGGGTGGTTCTATTTTTAATTTTTTGGAGGAACCTCCATCCTGTTTTCCAGAGTGGCTGCACCACTTTGCATTCCCACCAGCAGTGCAAAAGAGATCCCCTTTCTCCGCATCCTCGCCAACATCTGTTGTTGCCTGAGTTGTTAATGTTCGCCATTCTGCCAGGTGTCAGGTGGTATCTCATTGTGGTTTGGATTTGTATTTCCTTGATGATGAGTGATGTGGAGCATTTTCTCGTGTGTCTGTTAGCCATCTAGATGTCCTCTTTGGAGAAGTGTCTATTCATGTCTTTTGCCCATTTCTTCACTGGATTATTCATTTTTGGGGTGTCGCGTTTGATATGTTCTTTATAGATTTTGGATACTAACCCTTTATCTGATAGGCCATTTGCATTCCGTTGGTTGCCTTTTAGTTTTGCTGATTGTTTCCTTCGCTGTGCAGAAGTCTTTTATTTCGATGAGGTCCCAATAGTAAAAACCCCCACAAGTCAGGTGTCAAGGGCATTCCAAGAGGCTCCTGGCAGCCGGGGCGAGCAGCACCAAGCCCCAAGGGCAGGACGGAGCCTCAGCTGAGAACCGTGTGGACCCAGCGCAGACTCCCCCGCCACCCCAGGCCCAGTGGGGCCCGGCCGGCAGCTTTATGCCACCATTGGCAAGTTAGAAACCACTTTTGTTTTCATGTTTGTTTTACTTTTTTCCCCGTGCCTCCGGAGACGTGTTGAGTAAGAAGTTGCTGTGGGCAAGATCAAAGAGGTTTTTGCCCGCCTTCTCCTAGAGGATTTTGATGGCTTCCTGTCTCACATTGAGGTCTTTCATCCATTTTGAGTTTCCTTTTGTGTCTGGTGTAAGAAAGTGGTCCAGGTTCATTCTTCTGCGTGTCGCTGTCCAGTTTTCCTAGCACCACTTGCTGAAGAGACTGTCTTTAATCCATTGGATATTCTTTCCTACTTTGTCAAATATTAATTGGTCTACATTTGTGGGTCCAATTCTGGGTTCTCTTGTCTATTCCACTGGTCTACGTATCTGTTTTTGTGCCAGGACCATACTGTCTCGATGACTGTAATACGGTCTTGAAGTCTGGGATTGTGATGCCTCCAGCTTTGGTTTTCTTTTTTCGAGATTGCCTTGGCTCTTCGGGGTCTTTTCTGGTTCCATACAAATTTTAGGATTGTTTGTTCTAGCTCTGTGAAGAATGCTGGTGTGATTTTGAGAGGGATTGCCTAACTCCCTGTGTTCTAAATGTTATGCTAATCAAGCTCCCCTGAGGTTTACCTTCATCTCGTAGTGGTCTGGCTGGAGGAAGTGTCTCAGGGGACCCACCCAAGCTCCAGGTACAACTCACCTGTAAGTGAGTGGCTGGCATTTGTTGCTCAAACCACAGGGTGGGAGGGAGCTGGGATGGAGCTGAGACGCCTTCTAGTCCCAACCCCTAATTTCAAGGTTAGGAAATCATGGCTCATACAAGGGAAGTAGCTTACCTTAGTTCACACAGCTAAAAATTAATGGCCACAACTGGGGTGAGTAACAGGGCTGCTGAATCCCAGGCCTGCACTCTATTTTAAACACATGTATTGAATGATTTATTTCCTGACCAACTCTAGAAAGCTGAGGTTTCTTCAATGGGAGACCTTGTCTACCTGGGAGCCCTAGCTGGAGTCACCAGGCTAGCTTTCCTTTGCAATCATTTTCTATAATAGGACAGACACAAAAAATGGGAACAGTGAGGAAAAAGTAACGGGATTGCTTTCGTGCTCTTGTCATAAGGGCCATCATCCTAATGCATGTGGCCCACCATCTTGTTTGCTCTCCATTCGACAATAATTATTGAAAGACTCCATGGCAGGCATCGTTACAGGTATGGAGGTACGGGACAAAGAACGTGGGCAAAAGTCCTGTCCTATGGTGCTTATGCCCTGACCAGAGGTGCTAAATGTTAATAACTGAATAAATAAAGAGCACGATAGCAAACGAAAGACAAATGTGGGCAAGGATGTGAAGAACGCAAACCTTGTACACTGTTGGTGGGAACAGAAAATGGTGCGGCCCCCATGGAAAGCAGTTCTTCAAAAAATTAAACATAGAACTGACATGTGAGCCAGGTATTGGATTTCTGGGTATTTATCCAAAAGAAACGAAATCAGGAACATGAAGAGATATTAACACACCCATGGTCACTGCAGTACTATTCACAATAGCCAAGATGTGGAAACAACTTAATCCATCAGTGGATAAAGAAAGCATGGTATGTACATACAATGAAATATTATTCATCCTTTACAAAGGGAGGAAATTCTGTAATATGTGATAACATGGATAAGCCTTGAAGACATGCTAAGTGAGACAAGCCAGTCACAAAGGACACAGACAGTATGACTCCACTTACTTGAGGAATCTAAAGTAGTCAACTTCAGAGACTCAAATAGTAGAATGGCAGATCCCAGGGGTTTGCAGGGGGAAGGGGGAGCAAATGGAGGCGTTGCTAATCAATGGGCAAAAAGTCCCCGTTAAACAAGATGAATAAATTCTAGACATCTGCTGTACAACATAGTGCCTAAGTTAACAATAACGTACTGCACACTTTAAAATTTGGTCAAGAAGATAACACGTTAAGCATTCTTATATAATAAAAAATAAAATTTGAAAACACCCTTTTTCTAAAAACAGAAAAACTTGGGGGTATCTGGGTGGCTCAGTTAGGTAAGTGTCCAACTCGTGATTTCAATTCAGGTCATGATCTGATGGTTTGTCAGATTGAGCCCTGTGTTGGGCTCTGTGCTGACAGTGTGGGGCCTGCTTGGGATTCTCTCTTTCCCTCTCTCTCTCTGCCCCTGCCTTGCTCTCTCTCTCTCTCCCTCTCAAAAAAAAAAAAACAAACAAACAAAAAAAAAACACAAAAAACAAAAACCAGAAAAATCTAAGTGAAATTACAGTAGAAACTCACATATCATAATGTATTATCACTTAATAAGAAACGTTTATGTGAAAAATAGTACAGTATTGGTTTTACTGAAAACAAAACAACATAATATGACATTATACTATGTGATACGAAGCAGAAAGGGCAATGTGGGGAGAGCAATTGAGGCTGGGTGGTGGGGGAAGAGCGTTGGAGCAGTCATGGAAAACTCTTGTTGGAGGTGATATTTGAGTGGGGGGAAGGCTGGAAGAGAAAGCCACTTAAGAAATCAATTGTGAGGGGCGCCTGGGTGGCGCAGTCGGTTAAGCGTCCGACTTCAGCCAGGTCACGATCTCACGGTCCGGGAGTTCGAGCCCCGCGTCGGGCTCTGGGCTGATGGCTCGGAGCCTGGAGCCTGTTTCAGATTCTGTGTCTCCCTCTCTCTCTGCCCTTCCCCCGTTCATGCTCTGTCTCTCTCTGTCCCAAAAATAAATAAACGTTGAAAAAAAAAAAAAAAAGAAATCAATTGTGAGTCCAGAATGAGCTTGATGTGCTCTTGTGTGAGGTTACAGAAAGGAAGCCACTGTGGCTGGACTTTGGTGAACAACTTTGGTGAACAGGAGTGCCGGAGATACAGGAAGTAGACTATAAAACAATACGCCCTGTACTACGGGAGCACAGACGTGGCCATGGCATGTGGTGCATCAGCCACTGAAGATACTCCATAAAGACCAGGACCAGGCCTGTCCTTCTAGAGTTACAGCCTAAGGGCGGGGACCGGGTTTCTCATTGCATCTGTGAATCTAATGAACAGCCCTACATACACACTGACAGGAAGGAGTGACTCACAGATTGTGTTTTAGGCTCACAGCTAAAATTAGAGTCATCCCACCTTCAGGTTTTGGGTATTTCCCATTTTCCCTGAGTAACTGTTTCAGATATTTTTTCTTTTTTGAGTAGGGCTCGGAAAAAGAAGATTCACATTTCTTACTTGAGCTCAAGTCCCTTTTTGGGGGGGGTACAATTAGAGGAAACACTGTTCACTTTTACAGAACACATTACATGTAAAATTTGCTCTGACCAGTGACGTGAACGTGAAGGAAGGAACTGTATTTTGACCTTGAAGATTCTACTGCCTTACACCAAATGAGATTCAGGAATGAGGCCTCTCCCCTTCTGGTCTGCAAAGGACTCTTAGCACCACTTCCTTTTCCCACCCACCTAAGTCAGCTGGCATTTTAACTTGTTGCAAGCACCCAGGCACATGTACACATGGGAACAGAAAATGGAACGAGGTTAACGGCACCAGATGTTCCATTCATTTCACTCAGCACTGGCCTTGGAAAGTCCGCTTGAAAAAAAGCCTGCAGGTAAAAATATTTCTACCACTGTGCAGAAGTTAAAGAGATTCTGGTGGTGAAAGAATGGACTAAAAGAAAACTTCTCCCAACTTTCACTGCCTTACTGTTCTCTGTATCCCCTGGTTCACTTTCCAAATTACATTTCAAGGGCGAAAAAAAAGGATGGCTCAGATCATTTTTTTTTTTTTTAGACTTTAGACTTAGCTGAGTATTTTACAAGCAGTGACTTGTATCCAGAATAAAGAGACAGAGTTTAAGGGAAAAGCAAGATTTGACTCTCATCTTCTGAGGAAGGAACGGAGCTTAGATGATTTTAACTTGCTAGTAAGTTTGAAATAGAAATTCAATAGAAAAGAATGATCTGTCTTTCCTCAAAGTTCAAATTATAGTTCAGGTAACTCTTCCCTATTCCAAGAGAAGGATGAGTGTATAAAACAGTCGATATGTTCTTCTTTAATAGGAAGTAAAAAAAAAAAATTTTTTTTGGATTTTAGGGGCATGTTAAGAGGGTGAAAGAAGTTTCTTCTCACTGACCTAGTTTCCTGACCATTCGGGGATTTCTTCCAGACACCAAACTAGAGACTTACATTTCTAGGCTACCACAGGGATTACGAGAGGAAAGAGAGATTTCGCTGTAAAAAGGAAAACAAAAATGAAGTATCAACTTCATCCCCAAATGTTTTATGTTGGCAGATTTTGTGAAATAACAATTTAAATCTAGTCATATACCAAAATTGAACAAAGACAGTATGAGGGGGGCGCCTGGGTGGCTCAGTCTGTTGAGTGTCTGACTCTTGATTTTGGCTCATGTCGTTTTCTCATGGTTGTGAGATTGAGCCCATGTTACACTCTACGCTGGTCACGGAGCCTGCTTGGGATTCTCTCTCTCTCTCTCTCTCTCTCTCTCTCTCTCTCACTCTCTGCATCCCGCCCCCCCCAAATGTCATGTGTGTGCTCTCTCTCTCTCAAAATAAAGAAATAAACATTTAAAAAAAGACAGTATGAGAAAGAAGTTATAGATATCGGTCATTTATAAACATGTATAAAAAATTTCTTAAAAAAATACAAACAAATCAAACGTATCAGTGCATAAATATATAAAACATCATGACCAGGTAGGGTTTATCCCAGTAATAAGTGTATGATTCAAATAGAATGTGTATTAATACAATTTACCACATTATGAATAGAGGGAGAAAATCATATCCTACTTTTCTTAAAGGCAGATTAAGTATTCAATGAAATTTAGTATGCACTCACAATATCCTAGCAAAATAGGAAAAAGTGTTTATCTAAATCCGAGAACAAAGAGAGTTAAAGCATCCCTGCTAATGTCAGAAAGACGATAAGGATGCCAACATCATATCAACATTGTCTGAGAGGACTTATCCCAAACAATACACAAGAAAAAACATTATGGGTAGAAGAATACAGGAAGACAAAAGATTTCCTCATTTTCAGATAGTGTCTGTACAGAAAATCCAAAAGGATTTATAAGCCACTATTAGAGCTACAGAAAAGCTTAGAAAGCTAGTTGGATACTATCTCAATATAACAATCAATAACATTCCCAGACGACAATGAGTCAATTTAAAAATAGAAAACATATTCTAGTCAAAACAACACTGAAAGGAATTAGGCTTTTAAAAGTTGTGTGCATGAAGGTGATGGGGAAATTACAAAACATTTAAACAAAGGCTTGATTGAAGAGAAATATGTTTATGGATGGGATGACCCAATACTGTAAAGATATCAATCTGTCAAAATTGATCTACATTAAATGTAGTTTCAATAAAAATCCCAACAGAGTTCATCATGGAACTTGACAAAATAATAAAAAAAAATCACTTGACAATGCACAGTCAAGAAAAGCTAAGCCATTGTTGAAGGGTAACGTGGGCTTAATAATGAAGACAGTGTGGTATGGGGGAGAGACGGACAAATAGAGTAATGAAACAGAATACACAGCTCAGAAACAGACCCACACACACATGTAAAAGTCACGTGGGAGGAACATGGAGGTAGAAATAAGCACAGAGAGGACATACTTTTCAATCAGTGGTGATTGGGCCGTTGGCTACACAGAGGAAAATAAGAATTTGGACTTCCTACCATATACCATACCTCCAACAACTATAGTAAGATTAAAGACAAAGCAAAAATTTAAGACGTTTAGAAAATAATAGCGCATAGTTATGAACTGAGGGTACAAAATACTTTTTTAAACACAACACGAAATCCACGTATTATAACATGTACATTTATTTAAAATGGTCAAACTTATGACTTCTTTTCAAACAAACTGTAATTAAAGTTAAAAGACAAGTCTTATAGTAGGAGGTGGTGTGCAACTCACATAACCCACAAAGATCACCAGGCAAAATGCATCAAGCACTCCTACACGACAAGAAGAAAAGGAAACGTCCTGACAGAGAAATGGGCAGTGGATAGGAGGCAGAAATTCACACACGAAAAATAGAAGTGGCCAACAAACAAGAAAAGATGCTCGATCTTTTTTTTTTTTATGTTTGTTTATTTTGAGGGGGAGAGAGAGAGAGAGAGAGAGAGTGTGTGTGTGTGTGTGTGTGCGTGTGCGCGCGTGTGTGCATAAGTGGGGGAGGGGCAGAGAGAGAGGAAGAGAGAGAATCCCAAGCAGGCTCTGTGCCGTCAGCGGGGCTCTATGTCACGAGTCGTGAGATCATGACCTGAGCCGAAACCAGGAGTTGGACACTTAACCAACGGAGCCACCCAGGTGCTCCAAAAGATGCTCAGTCTTATTTATAATGGACAAAATGCAAAGTAATGTATCCCCCAATGGGATAGTACATCACAGTTAAAATAAACAAAGTAGAGGTAGAAAGCTCAAAAACAATGTTGAGTGAAAAAAATTTTGTGAAAGGTTGACACAGTTTATGCCATGTTTGAAATAAGCGAAAGCATGTTACATATTTAAAAAAAAATTTTTTTTAATGTTTATTTTTTGAGAGACAGAGACAGATAGGGTGTGAATAGGGAAGCAGGAGAGACAGCGGAGACACAAAATCTGAAGCAGGCTCTAGGCTCTGAGCTGTCAGCGTAGACCCCGATGCGGGGCTTGAACTCACAGACCATGAGATCATGACCTGAGTCAAAGTCAGACGCGTAATCGACTGAGCCACCCGGGGGCCCCGCATGTTACTTTAAATTAAATACTTACGTATATAGTCATGGCCACAAAATCCTACTTGGCAATGAAACACCAAGTCTTGGATAGTGACAGTGCTAGTGTTATACTGAGCCAGATTACGCTGGCTTGCCTGAGCCAATTCTGCACGCCTCTTCCCACTTCCGTGTTCAGTGATGTCACGTTGGCGGCTTAAAATCTGCGGTGAGGGAACGTTTACACCACAGAAATTGGCAAACAGTGTAAATCCCAGATTCCCCCTCTCTTCTCCTGTTGCCGGAGAACTCGCTTACGAGCAACATCTCTGTGTCATTCTCTACAGAGTGAAATGCAGTTGGGAAGGGTATATAAGGGACTTGAACATTATTTACAATGTCTTGCTGTTTTAAAAAATTTCTAAAGCAAATATGACACAAGAAAAAGCTTTAGGCCACCCGGGTGGCTCAGTCGGTTGAGCGTCCAACTCTTTTTTTTTTTTTTAATTGTTTTAAGTTTATTTATTTATTTTGCAGAAGAGAGAGAGAGCAGGGGAGGGGCAGAGAGGGAGAAGCAGAGTGAGCGAGGGAGAGACAGAGAGAGAGAGAGTCCCAACGGGCTCCTTGCTGTCAGCACAGAGCCTGATGTGGCGCTCGAGCTCATGAACCGGGAGATCATGACCTGAGCCCAAACCAAGAGTGGGACACTTAACCTACTGAGCCACCCGGGTACCCCAAACATCTAACTCTTGATTTGGGTCAGGTCATGATCCCATGGTTGTGGAATCAAATCCTGGATCAGGTTCTGTGCTGAGCACGGAGACGGCTTAAGATTTTCTCTCTCTCTCTCTATTCGTCTCCCCCACTAGCATGATCTCTCTCTCTTTAAAAAAATAAATAAATAAAATTTACAAAACTTTGATAGAGTGAGGGTGGGATTCATGGGTGCTTATTATGCTACTCTATGCTTTTCTGTCTTTTGGAAATATATATTGAAAACAATATCTAGTCAGCAGAGTTTTTCAGGCCAACATAAAACCATTTTCTTTTTCCCCTCTTTAATTTTAGAGATTTAAATCTTGCTTAGTTGGTCACAATAATATTATATTATGTTGAAAAATCTGGACCTGAACTAACAATAGAACCTTCAAAATTATTTTAAGCCCCAACCATAGATTTGCCAGATAGTCGTAGCTTTGAAATCAACTGATGTAGGATATCTAATAAAAGATTCATCAGAGGCATTAATATAAAAAGTCACATCAATACTATTTATTTGGCCAAATGTAACAGCAAAGACGTTTGAGCTCTAAATGTAGACTTCAGATTTAAGGGGAAGGAAATAAAAATGAATAGGGACCCAACAGTATAGACAACGCATCTGAAAAAGTTAAACAAGAAGATATTCTTGAAAATAGTAGTGAAATAAAATAATAAGAAAGCCAACAGAAATTTGACAAAACCAGAAAGTTGGCAAATAGGCTAAACTGGATGCCTAGTTCCACGTCCTTGAGCAAAGGACTTTTTCTACACTGCATGACTGATTCGTCTATAAGATGTGCGTACAATATGCATCCTAACCACGGAGAGCTGTTACAAGGATTAAATGAGATAATGCACGTGCAGGGCATGTCTAAGTGTGACCTAGGAAAGGGAGAGGCACGAATACGCTGTGCTCATTGTGCGCACGCTGCGTCCCTACACTGACGCGTCACGTGTCATCATCATCGGGGTACTCATTCACTCTGCGTCAAGTTTATTGCAGACATGTCTGGCTTCCTTGCTCGGAAAACGCCAAAGAGAAAAGAACAGACAACCGATTCGGGAATATAAAAAGGCCTTCTCAGTCTTCCAACTCGTGCAGAATGGGCTCCACTGTCAAGGGCCGTTCTTGTGGCCTGGGCGGGGGCGGGGCTACGCTTCTTTCTTACCTTTCTTTAAATTAGGAGACGTTGGAAGCTTTAAACTCTGGGGAGTAAAAACCCTTTCTGGACTACACTGCAATGTCCCGGACCATGGCTGGAAACGCAGGGCTCCGCTCTGGCAAGAGGGAATATGGCTAAGTGCCTGGGGTTTGGGGTCAGAGGAGCCCAGATGAGGCACAGAAAGTGATAGTGCTCATAAAACTCTTTGGCCTCTGGCATGAAGAAGGCACTAGAAAAACACTCATAACCATCAGCTCACAGCCAAACCACCAGAAGGCGCAGGCCAGGCGCCTCCCAGCGTCTATGCTTCCACCCGCGCCCCAGGTTACGGAGCTACTGCTAGGTTCTGGAAGGAGAGGCCACTCAGGGGCTCACAGGATTGACCATCACTTTACCATCATTTACCATTTACCAGCTAACATTTACCATTGTGGCGAGTGACGGTTAAATGGGAGCCTGCCTGAACACCGATGCGTTGCTAATGAACATGCACACTCTAAATTCCCTAATTCAAGTTCCTGATGACCTTTCTCTCTTTTCTTAAATATTTTTTTAATGCTTGTTTATTTTTGAGAGAGAGAGGCAGAGAGAGAGACACAGAGAGTGACAGAGACACACAGAATCCAAAGCTGGCTCCAGGCTCTGAGCTGTCAGCACAGAGCCCGACGTGGGGCTTTAAGTCCGACGCTTAACTGACTGAGCCACCCAGGCGTCCCTCTCTATTTTCTTATCACCGTATTTATTTTATGTCGAAGGTTTTCCCCAGCCACGGCTGCACGCTTCAAACATCGGAGAATCTGTCCAAAATTTCTGATGCCCTGGCCCCACCCCAAACCAACTCATTAGAATTTCTGGGGTGGGATCGATCATATCTTTTTTTTTTTAAACCTTCCCAGTTGATTCCAGTGTGTAGTTCAAGTTGAGAACCCCTATCATGGAACATGCAGACTGGTTTTCAAAGTCTCCTGGGTCCAATTGGGAAGAGGCTTCAACACTTGCAGTTTTTACATCCGGGGCTTTCAAAATTAAAGGAGCTGTTGATGCAATTCAAGACGCATGTCTCCCAGAGAGGCCGTGCTCGGGCTGGGTGTCAGGGATTCGGAGGGAGCAAAGGAGATGTGGGTCCCGCCTCCAAGGTGTCACATATACCAATTTCATTAAGCAAAGTGGGGTAAGATTCATAGTTTGCGTTACGGTGGAGTCACACGATGGCAGGGCGCTGTCGAATTTCGTAATGGGATTTTAACAAATTCGACATCATCCCCGGTTGATGTTTTTGGTGCTTCCTCTGTGCTGGCATTGAGCTGGGCACTTTTGGTATATGAATGCACTGAAGCTTCACAATAACCTTACGAGACACCTATACTTACTGTTTCCATTCATTCGTTCCACAAACGTTTGTATGTCGCCTGTACGCCAGGCACTGTCGAGGTACAAGGGCAGTAAGGAAACAGATCCCTGTCCTCGGGGGAGTGGGCGTGGCGAGGAAAGAAACAACAGATGTCAACCCAAAGTCAGTTACAGGGTATGTCGGAATTCGATAAATGCCAGGAGAAAAAGAGCAGTTGAGGGGAGTGTGTGTGTGTGTGTGTGTGTGTGTGTGTGTGTGTGTCCGGCAAGCTTCATGGAGAAAGGAAGACACGGGTACAGCCTTGGAGGGAGGGAGTTATTCTACTCCATCGAAAGACTCACCCAAAGATACCTACATGGCTCAGCTGAGATGCAAACCCAGACATGTTGGAAACCAGAGTCTATAATCTTAACCTGCCTACTTCCTGGCAGAAGTTTCACAACATACAACACTAACCAATTTGCCTGTCCCAGCCCCTTCAGCAAATTTTCTAAGCTCAGCATCTTTTATGTAGTCGGTCCTCAATACGTGTTTGAACTAATCATTTAAATGTAAATTATTAAGTAATTTGAATTCATATATGTTGTGACCTAAAGTAGTTGTGTGTTGACGGTGTCCTCCCCACGCCCTAGGCAGAAGACAACTTCTAGAAAATCCAGGGGAGGTGGGGTGCTGTAGACTAAGCACGCGCACGCTTCTGGATGCCCCGTTTCTGTTGTGTTGTAGAAGAAAGATGTCACTCCTCCGTCAGGGCAAACAGGTCTCTTCTCCGAGTCAGGAGGGTGGAGTGGGATGGAATATTAAATAAATGGGAGACTCATCTAGAACAAGGATGCTTCTAGCTAGAAGGCTTCATCACATGATGGCACACAAAACTGTATGACGTCGAATCAAGGATTACAGGTAAAGTTTTCTTAGGCTGCATTCACGTGAAAGTCATCATATTCTCGTGTGAGAACAATCATTTGAGTATGAACTTACCTATTGAAGTGGTAGATATCCTGTATGTTTCCAAAGAGGGCTGATCTTTCTTCTGTCCCCAGCGGAAGTTTTGTTTGGTCCCTGATGCAGTCAAGGTAATCCTGGGAAATCAATGACAAGGATGTCTTAAACATTCCTGTCCTTCTCCAAGCCACCTTTAGTTATGCAGGACAAATCTTTCATATCAGTTTCAAGTAATTATTATGCTAATGTGCTCATTAATTGTACTGTTTCTCGTTTATTAATGATGACAGTACTTACCTATTTATAGAACAGGGAGTTTGGACAAGAAGAAGGAGTATGCCACACAATAGTCTATATACCCCCCAAACGTATTAGAGCCTCCCTAGACGGATAATATAATGATCTTCGTTTCTCAGAATGTCAGAGTTTTGGCATAACAACACCGTCTTCTGTTTCCTTGACTGATGTATATGATAAAAAGATACTCAAATTCATATAGTAGAAAGCCAGAAATGCAGATCTTAACACTTCTCATCACAAGATAAAAAATTTGTAACTCTGTGTGGTGATGGCTGTTAACTGAACTCAATGTGGTGATCATTTCACAGAATATATGTGTATCAAATCATTATGTTTTACACCTTAAACCAATGCAGTGTTCTGTGTGAATTATATCTCCATAAACTGGGGGGAAAAGAGTTGTTTAAACATAACCTTTAAATCGGGAAGCTATCGGTTGTTAAAGGGCAGAACCAAATCCTTCCTCAAATACCAATTTCCAAAAAACCCAAAATTCTCTTTTTATTGTAATAAGCACATAACTCACTTATGCTATCTAGTAGCCTATGTTAATGAGCCATGGAAAGCTTTGAAATGATTTTACATCTTTTGACAACAGTACCAGCTCCCAAGCAGAGCTAATGTGGGCTCAGATCCACAGTGGGTTAAGTGTGTGTGGCTTAGAAGCTTGGAGCTGCTGAGAGAAGGCTGTTTTCTGCCCCGGGTGTGAGAGTTCATAACTGAGTGTTCCCCCTTCCCCAGCAATGCTTGAAAAAAGAACTCTGTAGGAGGCAAGAAAACAATAAAGAAAAAAGTGAAAACAGCTGAAATAACGTAAAATAGAAAATAAATACAATCCCCTGCCCTGGGCTGCACGATGTACCGTGGCCCTCGACCAAACGTCACACGGTGTTCTGCAGCATGTGGAGAAAGGGACCCTGCGAGAATCCCAGGCCACGGCCACATTCCAACGTCCAGTCGCAAACACAATAGCATTTAGGTGCGATCAGCCAAAGGAGAAACGAAATTTAAGAACCATCAGATAATTCTTCCTTCTCCCTTTTCATCAGGCCCATTCATTCTCTCATGCTCTTCGCGTTCCTCAAAGGAAAACCAGGCAGGGCCTCACCATAAACTTTCTCAGGAGCCCATTTCCCAGAATGCATCCTAACTTACCATTCTGGTTCTTCAATACTAAAATCGCTGGCATGCACGAACCATTGTTTACTCATTTATTTTTTTTAATTTCAATCCAAGTTAGCCAACATATAGTGTAATAATGATTATAGGAATAGACTTTAGTGTCCCATCACTTACACACAGCACCCAGTGCTGATCCCAATAAGTGTCCTCTTTAATGCCCATCGCCCATTTAGCCCATCCCCCAACGACACCCCTCCAGCAACCCTGTTTGCTCTCTGTATTTAAAAGTCTCTTATGGTTTGTCTCCCTCTGTTTTTATATTATTTTTGCTTCCCTTCCCCTATGTTCATCTGTTCTGTATCTTAAATTCCACATCTAAGTGAAATCACATGACATCTGTCTTTCTCTGATTGACTTACTTCGCTTAGCATGATATAGACTATCTCCATTGTTGCAAATGGCAAGATTTCATTCTTTTTGATCGCCAAAAAATATTCCATTATATCTATATCTATGTGTGCGTGTACACACACACACACACACACACACACACACACACCCCACATCCTCTTTATCCATTCATTAGTTAATGAACGTTTGGGCTCTTTTCCATACTTTGGCTATTGTCAATAGTGCTGTTATAAACATCAGGGTGCATGTGCCCTCTCGAAACAGCACTCCTGTGTCCTTTGAATAAATATCTAGTAATGCAATTGCTGGGTCGGAGGGTGGTTCTATTTTTAATTTTTGAGGAATCTCCACACTGTTTTCCAGAGTGGCTACACCAGTTTGCATTCCCACCAGTAATGCAAAAGGCTGAACCAATGTTTCTAAACATTTTTTCTCTTTTAAGCTTTGTGGTAACATCTTTTCTTCTGAAGACAGTGGCCATCTCAAGAAGAAATTTAAATTCACAGGGTTTTAGTGTCTCTGGCACCCAAAACCCACAACAGCAAGACATAGCCTCCTTCCTTTCATGAATGGAACAATTATAAGGAGCTTAAGTGTCTGCATAGGATATAGAGTTAATGCCCAAATAAGAAATGCTAAAGATAGCTAGAAGTGAAATAAGTACCTTTTGAACAACATGTAAACCTAACCTACACTTGTGCAAAAAAATAAATGTATTCAATGATGCTTACATAAAATTACAAGTGGTACAAAAAGATGGGCTAATATTTACTTGCACTGAATACTTATATTTGATAGTTGTTTAAAACGTTGATCAACATTTTATTTACTTATCTTTTTTTTTTAATAGGCTTCACACCCAGCGTGGAGCCCAATGTGGGGCTTGAACTCATGACCCTGAGATCAAGGCCTGAGCTGAGATCAAGAGTTGGAGGTTTAACCAACTGAGTCACCCAGGCACTCCTGATAACATTCTATTCTATTCTGTTCTATTCCGTTCTATTCTATTCTATTCACCTTTATTTATTTTTGAGAGAGACAGAGACAGAGTATGAGCAGGGGAGGGGCAGAGACAGAGGGAGACACAGAATCCAAAGCAGGCTCCAGGCTCTGAGCTGGCAGCACAGAGCCCCCTGTGGGGCTTGAACTCACGGACCGCGAGATCATGACCTGAGCCAAAGTCAGACGCTCAACCGACTGAGCCACCCAGGTGCCCCATCATTTTAAAAGGACATATCAAGTGCGGAATTAAGAAGGTAAAACATAAGGTTATAGATGGGCATGAAATTAAACAGAAAGATAAGGATAGGCATGATCCACACAAATAGCGGGATAAAGGCTAGGGCAGAAATGACATATGCGTGTGCCAAATTGACCTCGCTGGCTGCCATGGGCTTTAAAGGAGAAAACAATCCTTTTTCTCACTTCAGGTGAAGAGCTTGCTCATTTGCAGAAACCTGATACTAAATTCTTCACGTGAGGGAGAGATGGAGTTAAGGGGCTTGAAGAATTTCAGCTGGGGTTAGAAACAAAGAACCATGGCTGGCTTCCAACAGAGGATGGCCCCTCTCCAAATGAAGGAGTTTCTAAACCCCCCAGTTCGTGGTAGGGAAACTAGAATGTCAAAGCTGCTCGTTTGTTGAAATTGTTGAGAAAACAGATCGTTAGGAGTCCCAATTTTTGTAGGTCACTCTAGAAAACGGATCAAAGTCATAGGGCCACAACTCGTTCCCCCCACTGATCATAATTAAGCCTTTTAAATAGGATACTTTAACCCTAAACCAGTTACTGGAAACGACCGTAGCATGCACTGCATTAGCAGCTGTAATCATCTCAAGCCAAAATGAGAGGTTCGAAGCTCGGTGATAATAACAGTTGGTTCAGTGCTCAAATGACAGAGCAAAGACACCAATGAAATTTATTAGAGCCTGTCACACTGCTTATTAATTTTATTGGCTTGATGTCAGCACTTACGGCTACCCTACAGTTAACAACGAAGGATCAATTTAAAACTTTTGCATTGAAAACGATTATTCTCCAAAAAGATCAAAGAATTCACTCCACTTGGGAGAGGGGCAAGGTGGGGAGATACACACAAAAAAAGAGCTTGCCACTAGTTGGAAAAATGTTCTATTACGCCATTTTAAATTTAGCCTCAGGTATTTATTTTCTAATCAGTTTATGGCCTCAGGATCTCCTTGAGATTTGTACACGGGTGTCCTCCTTGCGGTAACTTTTTCATCCCCTGTAACGTCCGGTACTGAAACACCCAAGTAAAGACTAACTCAGTGCTATTTTACATTTATTTATTTTTGTGAGACAGAGAAAGACGGAGCACAACTGGCGGAGGGGCAGAGAGAGAAGGAGACGGAGAATCCGAAGCAGGCTCCAGGCTCTGAGCTGTCAGCACACAGCCCGACGCGGGGCTCGAACCCACAAACCGTGAGATCGTGACCTGAGCCGAAGTCGGACGCTTCACGGACTGAGCCACCCAGGCGCCCCTCTATTTTCAGTGCCATAAATGGCAAAGGAGACTGTTTGCAAAGTGGTACCCGAACTACAAGATAGGTGCAGAAGTTGAGAGTAAGCAGGTGGAAACTTCCAATATTTTGAGGGAATGAGATCTGTTGAATCTAACGATAAATTCGGGCTTATATTTTGCATGTCTGATTTCTTCTATTTTGTTTTTCTAGCGATTTACTTCTTACTGTATTTTACAAAAGAATCAGCGTGTGACTGACTGGAAGAAAACACGCACGCACGCACACACATACACATCCCTGTCCCTCGGCACAGGCAGAGGAGCCCTGGTCTAGGCAGTCCCCCAGCAGAGACGGTGCAGAAATGGACAGAGTTCAAATTCCAATTTAAACTCAAGTGCAGTGTCCTTGGCAGTTCGCCTTATTTCTCTACGACGCTTATAGAATTCAATTAATGTCCCTGCCCCATTTCCCTTCTTCCTCTAAAATAACATTTAAAAATGTTTTAAAATGATAACCTGTTTACCATAATAAAGATAAACCACAAGAGGGAAAGGACTTAGAACTATAAAGTCTCACCACACTCTACATCCTTTCTACTCCCTTCCGCCTCCTGTCTTGGGGAGAGTCCATTGTAGAAACACAACAAAAAGGTTCCATTCCGAAGTCCTCTTGCTGACATTTCAAAGTTCGACCTAGTGGGTTTATAGTTGGCTCTTTTTGGTTGGTTTTTCTGTTTTTAGAACTTTCAAATTCCAAGTCCTTTCATGTAACTCGTATGTGAGACTTTTGGGTCTTTATTTTGAAGGAAGCATTTTTTTTTTTCTTTTCTCCAACGCCTCCACCTTTTCTAGAAAGTAGTCATCCGTTTATCCCCAAATCTGCCCTCCAAATGCCATGTATTACATTGGGATGCCATTGACGCCACAGTAAGTTACAAAAACTTACACTTGCATATCAATTTACAGTTTAAAAGCATTCACACTCATTCCTACAACCCCGCCACCCCCCCCCCCCCCGCACCTTTTATTGAGGACCTAAGACTGTGTGCCGAGTTCTGTTTTACAAGCTAAGAATTAAAAAAATGAATAAAACATGATGCCTACCCCCAAGGAGTTCCCCGTGTGGTTGAAAGACCAGTGTAAACAAACAAGTACAATACAGTGTTGAGGCTGCATGGCTGATAAATATTCAGTATGGTGGACAGAGGGGGCAGAGAAAAAGTGCTCAATTCCAGGGCGGAGAGAGGCTCTCTACCAGAGGAAGTGTGCGTGGAACTGAATCTTTAAGGAGAACCAGCATTCTGGATGTAGAGAAAGGGAGACAGCATCCAGGAAGGTAGAAAAGTGCAAACAGAGGCCTCAGGCTACTGAAAGGAGCTGACCTGGGCCAAGACGGCAGGGCCTGTGCACAGGCACACAGACCCTGGGGGTGAGCTGCGGTGTGAGGACAGGCGGATCATGGAGAATCTTCCGTGCTCTGTAGGTGGTGGCCACCACGGAAGGATGTAGGGACACCGCAGACCATCCCAGCCTCAGTGAAGAAAACAGAACAGAAGGTGTGAAACGGGGGTGGGGAGGCCGGTCAGACCAGCAGAGCAGCGCAGGTGAACCCAGACCAGGCCCTCAGCGGCAGGGTCTACAGAGAGGAACGCCATCTAACCGGCGTGAAGGACAGAAAGGAGCCGGTCAAGGGTGAGAGTCACAGTGTGTGAGGGACACTGTTGGCTCTCAGGATGTAGGGGGCCCACGGAGGTCACCCCAAGATGGGTCACTTTGGCAGAAGGTCTATTTTGAGTTAAAAAGCAATCAAAACCCAGCAAATTCAGGAAAAGCTCTTTAACCTCCCCCCTCAAATGCCTAAAGAGAATTGAGAGAGAGGACCTGCTCCAGAAAGAGGGCTATCACCATAGATAACCACATTATGATATGAGCCACCTAAGGCAGACAGGGAGGGACCTAAGCAAGGCCACTCCGAGCAAAGTCCTCTGGTCCTATTGTTTCCGAGGGGCCCAGCAAACATTTGTTTACCAAACATTTACTTTTTTTCCATCTTCCTGTAAGTTGCATTCCTTCCTCTGAAGGCCCCGACCTTTGCCCCCTTCGCCTTAGTTCCGGATGACTCTATCTATCTATCTATCTATCTATCTATCTATCTCATGTTGCCCGTCTTTGGAATTCCCATGTCTGTCCGTACGTACGCTGTTAAATCGGATTTTGTCCTGTTAAATCTATCTCAGGTCAACCTGATTCTTAGCCTGGCTGGAAGGACCTCGAAGGGGCCGGGATTTCTTGCTCCCCAACGAGGAGGAGGAGGGAGTCCGAGCTTCTCTCTCCGCTCACTTTCCACGCTGAAGAGAAGGAGCTCTGTTCTCCTCCCCCGCAGCAGGACATTTCTCTTATCCTCTGTGGCGGGCAGTGAATGAAAAGGCAGGAAGGCCAACGCCTCGTCCACCGCATGGACGGAGCTGGGATGCTCCCTCTGGCAACAGCACCCACCGGCCCTCACCCTTCCTTCTGCCTCTCTTGGCCTGGAAGCTGGTGAGGTAAAAGTAAGCCAGGGCCGCTCCTGCTGGCCGAGCCTGCAGAAGCCTCAGCAAGATCACTGACAAACACCTCTGGGGATCTGCGATGAAGAGGAGACAAATCTTTTGGCCTCACTCCTCTAGCCAGGAGACCTCCACGCGGCTCTGGCTTGCTCATCTTGTCTTCTTAGCGTCAAAGCTCTGAGGAGACCTACGGGGGTTTTACTTTCCAGCCATTGTCCTCTGCACAAATAGAGCCCCCAGGGAACATCACCGTGGTCATGACCGGTTCAGCATCGCCGGCCTGGCCCAAGTCCCGGATGCACTTTCTCGCCCCGTTCCCGGGAGCCCTGAAGAGAAGAGGGTGGTGGGCTGGGGGCAAAGACAGGGCGTCAATCGGTTTGGGATGTGTGAAGACACATGTCGCTGTAGGATCTCCAAGGAGGGGTTTGGCAGGCTCAGGATCTGGGGAGAAAAACAGCGGTTGGCTCAGAAAGCTCCGTGGGGAGCTAGAAGCTGTGCAAAGGCTGTGCAGCTTGGGGCTCGGGCTGAGGCAGCGCTGACAGAACAGAGAGGCCAAGGTCGTCTCCGGTGCTCCAGCGTCCACGGCCACGGCCAGCGCCCACCCACAAAAAAGCAGCTTCCGAGTAGCTCGGTGTTGGCCGCCTGCAGCCTCGGTGAGGGGGGAGCAGGCCATGGCACCTCCAAGAAGTCTCCTGTGGCAGTGACAACAGCGAAGAGCCCTTGCAAAGGAAGTGATAACAGTAAGCGAAGAGCTGCGAGGCCACGGGCAGCACAGGACGCTGGGGCTCCCGCCCATGAGACCGCACCCCTGAGCGGGAGCAGCGGTGGGGGGCGCTTTGGAGGGGGTCTATCTTGGAGCAGAGAGCCTGGCAAGCCCTCCTCTTCCGGACAGTCTTGGGGGAAACTGAGAGAGGATGACAGATTCCCGGGTGCAGTGACTAGAGAGAGCTGCGGCCTGCTCTGGAAGTGGCTAACGGGACTGTGAATTTTGACCCGGGAAGACATGTGGGACTGGGGAGGATTGACCGGTTGATCCGTCCACCCGTGCACCCACCCACGCACGCACCCACGCACCCCATGCGCGCACTCATCGCAGATGCTTCCGTGAACGGGTTGGTGGTAGGTGTAGGGAAGGGGAAGCCGAGCATGAGAACCAGGTCAAGGGCCAAGATAAGCGGTGGGGGGGGGGGGGGGGGGGAAGATAAGCCCCTCGCCTGGGAGGTCCGGGCTGGGAACACTGTCTTTCTGAATAGAGCAGGGAGTGGCCACATGGGTCAGCTTCATTTCTTGGCTAGAAAAAATTCCAGTGAGCCAGAGAATACAGAGTAAAAAGTTCCCTCTCCCTCTGCAGGGCCCCTCCCTCTCCCCAGATGTCATTCTCCAGAGGTACCTCTGGTTGGTGACCTGGTATGCATGCTTCTGGGCTATGTTCCAGGGCAGTGACATTTGTCAAAAATGAGATCTATGCTCGGTTCACAACTTCTCTCCCCCCACTCAATGTATATAAATACACAGGCTTCCTATATGTCAGGATAGTTCTTTGTCATTCTTTATAGTGACTGCGTTGTATTCCCTTCAATAGTTTCATTATAATGTACACAGCTAAGAGTTTTGGGGGCCACATCCTATGTGCGGGTTTCTGTATTAAGGGGGGACATCAAGAAACAAGTAAGATGTGACCCTGTACTCTAGGTGCCCACAAGAAGAGTACAGGAGAAAGGCATGCGAAAGAAAGAAGTCAGAGTATGACAATGTGTTATAAAAATTATTTACAAAATGCGGTGGGAGGATAGGACACATTTTCAAACAAAAGAAACCCTTTCTCTTTCTTCCAAATAAGCCACTAATCAGGGTTTATAGTAAAATCTCCCTCTGTAGCCTGCAGATAAAGTTTCAGGAGTTAATCTTCCAGTTAATCTCTTTTCTCTGATTTCTCTGCCCACATCCACGGGGGGAAGCGGGGAGGAGGGTACAGCTAACGAAACGGGAGGCGGGGGTCTCCGGCCACTTCATCAAGCTGGAAACAAAGCTCTTATTGTGGGAGCAGTGTTTTCCTTGAGTCTGTATAACGTTGCCTCCACACCGCGGAAAAGTGCGCAGAAAATGCCATATATCATCATGGCGACAAACTCTGCCAACCTTGTTGGGGGTTGGGAAGGAGGGGGGGCGGAGGGGGGAAGACAGGGAGGATGGATAGAGGGGAGCAGAAGGGGGAGAAGAGAAGAGGGAAGAAAAAGGGGAGTAGAAAGCACAAGAGGGAAAAGAAGACGAGGAGAGAAAGAGGGAAGAATAAGAGAGGAAGACATACACCCCGTGTGCATGCACCGCAAGGGGGTTGGGTGGGGGGGGAGCAAAGGGGGAAGAGTTAAAAGCAGCATCTGTTGCTGGTAGGAGATCAGTTCTCATCCAGTCTTCCTAACTGATGGTATAGAAGCTGATCTTAACTGGTGGTATGTAAAAGTCAGAATTAATGGCTCTGAGACATTTGAGTAAAAGGATCATAAACAAACAAACAAACAAACAAATAAATAAATAAATAAAACTGGGAGCTTTCAGCCTCATTTACCTAGTATAATACTTTCAATACATAAAGCATCAGTAAAAAATGTCAGGAATGGCCTTCTTGCTAAGCTGTGACAAATGATACAGCCTGTTCAGTCCCCTCCAGTGTTTCCCCTCTTCCTCCTAAGAGAAGGGGAGCAGGGAGGTGGGACAGCCAGCCCTAGACAGGGGGAGGAGTGGCAGGTCTTCCCAGAAAGAGAAACTTGGTCTGGGCAGACAGGAATTCTATTAAAAACAGAAATGCTGAGTAGAAAGAGAAATAGATCTCTGCTTGAAGACAACTGGGTATATTTGGTTTTCTCCAAACAAAAACTGGGTATATTTGGTTTTCTCCAAAGGCTTTAAGCAGAAAACACAAACGAACTGGCAGCCTATAGTAACTGAATCAGAAGAAACAGGATTAGCATTAATATATTAAAGTTCTTCAAGCAACTGGACGCCCATCTTTTCCTATGCTTCTGGCAAACCATTATGGAAATCAGTTGTCTTTTTTTTTTTTTTTTACTTCATATTGACATCCAGAGGAAGATTTGATGTATATAAACGCAAATAAATTTTAAAAATTCATGATAATTAAAAAGAATTTGGTGCAAATATAGTACTACAATTAATCTCTTAGCTTACCAAGTTAGAACGGAAAAGTTCTTACGAGAGTCCCTTCTGTAACAAAAACATGGCAGGAAACTTAATTTTCTATTGCTGTGTTAAATATTTATTTTAAAAACTGTGTTCAGTGTTTTCAAATTACATTGACAGCATTCTCATATGTAAAAGCTCTTCTTCAAATAGGGGACAGGGACACATGCTGATTTCGAAGTCCCGCTCGCACTGAGATATCTTTCCATGCTTATTTGAAACCCACATTGCTTTTTTTTCTGTACTCTTTAATCCCATCGTCATTTCTAACAACCAAAAAAGAATAAAGCATTTCTGGGATAATCTAAGTGCTCACCGAATATGCATGAATGTAAAGTATGTTTAAAATCTTCACAATGGGCAACCAGAGAATTTGCCAGAACCATCTGGAGTAAAGCACAGCACCAGCATCCCAGTGGATGCTGATGAGATAGGAAAGACAGGTTTATTAAAACACTTCCTCCGGAAGGAGTTCCCCCACCCCCCCCACCCCCGGGTCACCTTACTTTTCTCCAACTCTCTTTTTACGTCTTCCTTCTCATTGGGTTAACTTTATACAGCATCATTATTATTATTATTATTTGCCATTTTATTTTCATCACTGAGACAAACTCTGCCAACTTTGCTGAGGCTGGGGGGAGAGGGGGGAACAGAGACAGGGTGAAAGAGGGGGATAATGAGGAGAGGGGGACAGAAGGGGGAAAAGAGAAGAGGGAAGAAAAAGGGGACTGATGTTTTCGCTGAGTCTATATAACGTCGCCCCCACAGCGTGCAGAACCATGCTGAAAACGCAATATAGTTCTCCGGGTCCAAGCCAGGGAAGGAAGCAGACAGATACAATTAGATGTGGCTATAATCCTTAAGGAGGAAAACAGCAAAGGGATGTGATGTCCTGACAGAGCTTTAAGTACCTGAAAATGAGAACTGATTCATCTCAATTATAATCACGGTACTGCTGGTATAATTTGAAACACGGTAATTAAGCAAAATTAAATAAAGCCCAAAGGATTTTGTATATGGGCAAGAGAATAAAATAAAAGATCAGTAAAATAAATGTACGTTATTAGATCATCTGAAGTTTAACACCTCCTCACTGCTATTTACTACGATCAGTGGTCTTACGTTTATGTTCATCGCTACGCGCGGAGCTCACTGCTTTACGTGCATTGTCTTATTTAACCTTCACGGCAACCCCAGGAGGGGGGCCCGATTATTAGTCCCATTTTACTAGAAGTTTAGAAAATTTCAATTGTTTCCCAAGGTCCCACAGACAGTGAGCGACTCAGTCACATTCAAACTAGGATCAGCTGACTTACAGCCTGGGCAGTTGGAAACCCAGCACTACTGTTTCCAAGGCTTTCGTCCTTAATGCGGTCTCTTTAAACAGTGGGCGATGTTTGCTGTTGACTTCTTCTGGGGACTTGATGTGGTTTTGATTAGGTTTGAGGTAGGAGCCTACCAAAGACAACAACTCTCATTGACTTGGCGCCTACCGCGTTCCGGGATCGTCAGCACACTGTATCTGAATCAGTCTCAGTCCATTTACACGTCAAGCCTCCCTCCTTCATGTGCTCGTCAACACACATCCCGCACATGCTTTTCCAGCAGCCGAGCACGCTGGCTTTCAACCGTCTGGCATCTGACTTCCAACGCTGGCTCGCGCCTTCCTGTCTCATTCGGTTCACGAGTTCTCTTTCTTCCCTCTCAACTTGCGCCTGGCTTTCTACTCCTGCAAAACGTCCCCCCTTCCCTTTTCAGGCACAGGTCATTTCATTCCTCTTTATGCCCTGACTCTTCCGTAGCTCCCCCACAGGAACACTCTCCTCTACAAAACGGTCATGTGAGCCCTCACGAATGAATTCTTCCAGGCCTCCCAGTACCATGCTACTCTTAAGTACATTAAACAAACTTTACATGATGGGGAGCCTAGAAAGCAGAGCACTGAAAAACTATAGGACTGGTTGGGGCGCCTGGGTGGCTCTGCCGATCAAGCATCTGACTTCAGCTCAGGTCGTGGTCTCACAGCTCGCGGGTTTGAGCCTCACACATCAGGCTCTCTGCTGTCAGCACAGAGCCTGCTTTGGACCCTCTGTCTCCCCACCTCCCTTGCTCCTCCCTCTCTCTCTCAAAAATAAACATTAAAAAAAAAACCAAAACAGATACACAGTTTTGCCACATACACAGCACAGGTCACCGTATGCATAACCTAATCATATGTTAGACAATAATTAACTATATGACTTCTTTAATCAGTTGGAACACTTTCTAGTCTCTTTTACTGAGACAGGAACTATACTAGAGGTGATTCTCATAGCAACTGATCTGTATACAGTAGGTACTCAAGTAGCATTCACTTGATAGAGAAGAAACAAGGCCTAGGAGACAGAAAACCTAGTGTTGTTTGTGCTAATTTGCTTGGAGCTCCAACCCTGAAACAGTTTCCACTAGGCCTCAAGGCTGGAGCTACCTGGGCAATATCAAGTACGGAGAGGAAAAAGCTGGAAGACCTTAACTCAATGTCCCATCTACTGAGTCACACAGTTTAATAATGACCTCAGGGTCAAGCTGTTCTATTTGAAAACCGCAGTGCAGTGAGGCTGTGTATGTTAAAATAAAGAATCTACACATGGACTGATCTCTGTATGGGCAGTTTTTCAATGCGGATGAAGGTGATTATACTTTGGTGGCATTAGGTAATCCGCTGCTAAATATGGAGATGCCTATAGGCTAAACCCTTCCGTCCATTGTACCCAAAACAATGAGTGGCCCTAAGGACATATATTACTGCTTCTCTGGCTATACTCTTGTTGACCTCATCACGGTAAAATCTGAACCAGAAGTTACTTATTGACACAGAAACAGCTATGGGCTTGGAGATGTGCAGGGGGGCAGAGGGTAAAAAGGGGGTGCAGGTGGGCCACCGTGATGGGACATTCCGCAGAAACCTGACTTTCTCAGGCCTCCTGAATGGGGTACATCCGGAGATTTCCTTCTGTCATACTGGAGGCCTGGTCTCAATTCGTGCCCACAGAGTGACATGTGTGATGTAGGGAAAACTGTTCTCCTCTCCTACATCTAAGGCACACTGTCCATGGCCATGGCCATCTTGCTACTTAGAACTGAGAAGGAGGGAGGGAGACAGATCTTGTAGGATGAGATTTCCATAAGTGAACTTCCAAGAGATTGTATGGAATGAATTTCTACAGCAGCACTTTCACAGTCTGAACAGAGGTACGCTATGTGTTTTTTCTTGTAACAGATGCAGTTTCCATCTGCTGCAAACCTGCTTTCCCAAGAAGCAGATTTATAGGAGGACAGAGCAAGACGTGGGCGAAAGGGCAGAAGTTCCCTCGAAGGCCTCAGCTCAGGGGCTGCCTCTGGGTGTGGCCTCAGCTCCGGGGCTGCCTCTGGGTGCAGTGCGGTGGAAAGTGCAGGAACCACAAGCACGGGCAGCCTGGAGCTGGGAGCTGTACCTTGGATGGTTATTGGCCTTGTTGAGACCCCACCGCCTCAGCTTTGAGTAGGGGTAATGCGACAACGCAGGCCTTGGGGGTTAAACGATGAGGCCCATTCAGGGCGCCCAGCACGTGCGGCTGATGTATGGCCTTCCGTGTGCCCGCTTCCTCCTCAAGGAACTACCTTCACAGCTAAATTATAATAAAAACTGCCGCCGTCTTTCTCTGCCACAGGTATTCACAGTGCCACAGGAAGGCTGACGTCCTTGAGCAGCTTGCTATTAACCATCCTTTTTGGGACAGGGTCTGAAGATTGTTACGGGAGACGTATGCATACAAAGACCCCGGCCCTCTCGCTAAGCCCGCCTGGACAAGAAATCCTGCCTCTCCCACCTGTCTTGAAACTGATCCCTCCTCTCTCCCATCCCTGCCTTGGTCTTGGTTACCTTCCACGTGCCTACTGCATGGACATCCTAACCAATCCCTCCATGGGGCCCTCACCTCTCCAACTTTTGAGAATGAAGCCAATGCGGTCTTTCTAGAACTCAAATTTGATGTCTGCTTCCTGCATAAAATGACTTCCCGTAGCCTTCTGCATAGAGGGAGGTCCTTCAAGGCCTGCACCCCCGCCTACCTTTCTAGACTCTTTTATCCACTCTCCTGTGTTCCCCTCCTTCCCTTACCCCCAACACACAGGCATTCACTCCCGGTACTTTCAGGAATGCCCTCTGTCTGCTGGCTTCACTGTCTTTGCACACTCTATTTTCACTAGCAAGATGGCCCCTCCTACTGTCAATCCCAGGCTAAGATTCTTCCCAAGAATCCTGTTCTATCCTTTCTACCTCTTGGGGGTCAGATGCTCTCCTGAACATCCGCATTTATAATTCCACGATAAAAGAGGAGTGAGTCCTCAACAGACAGTCCGGTCAGAATGCCTTTGTAGTTCCTGCTTTCCCTCAAAACTGCTGTCAACAATTCGCAGGTGTGACCCCCTAGCTTTCCCAGCCCTGAAGGTTTGCGGAATGAGGGCGGTGAATTCTCTAGACCAAGTCTCTCTGTTAACCGGGCAAAGCCAAGCCGGGAAGGCAAGGGTTAAGGAGCCAGGCTGCACTCAAACTCCCTAAGGCTGAAGTTGTATTGAATTGTAACCCAACCCGGCATTCCTCTTCTGCCCCCTCCCCTCCCTTTGTCCCCGGCCGGCGATTTTTACCACGCAACCTCTTGAAGAGGCAATTCGTTTTCAACTCTCTCCCCACCCACCCAACTCCCCGCTAAGCACAAGAAAAGAAACGCTCCCCTCATCAAAAGTAGATTAACTCACACCCCTTTCTCTATCTGCATTTGCATGGGGAACACCCTTTACCAGGCTACAAACAGACCCCTGGGTTGCGTGATTTATCCACCGCTTTATGGAAAGCCAGACAAAGGCCGTGTCTTTTCAGCAATTCTGTATTTGCAGGCTGCCGCTCCGGGCCAGGGCTGGGGCGCCCCTCCCGACTCATCTCCCACTTAAAGCTTCTGAAAGGTTAACAGCATAACTTGAAGCCCCATTCTAAAAGTGAAGGAACACTTGTACCATTTCTTGTGGATCCAAGGAGGAAAAGAAAAGGTTAGGAGAAAATATTTTCAAGTGCAGTCTAAAGGAATGGCTTGTTCTGTCTCTTACACACACACACACACACACACACACACACACACACACACACTGCACAATGCCCTTTAGGCAGCTTGCAGAGAAAATTGAGGAGTAATTTCGCCTCAATGTGATTTTGATTTTGCTATTTGCCATTCGAGAAACCACAGATGTAGGCTGCAGCCTCTTTCTTTCAGGGGCCTACTTTAGGGAAGAAGGGTATCGAGCACAAGAATCAGTATGGATTCTTTTCTATTCGTTTAACAAAACAAGACTCTTAATATTTGGAACAAGCATTCCATTTTGCTTTGGGTTGCACGGATGCTCGAAATTTCTCATCATATCTCTATTATTTG
The DNA here is from genome assembly GCF_022079265.1 of Lynx rufus. NCBI lineage: Eukaryota > Metazoa > Chordata > Mammalia > Carnivora > Felidae > Lynx > Lynx rufus. The sequence continues at coordinate 10,225,110 of NW_025814878.1, forward strand.
CTTAATGCGTCCCCTCGCAGAGTAAGGATGACAGCATTTTTCACGAAGTGTTATCTCACCGTTGTGAATGGATCCGTTGTTGTCCAAGAATCTTAAGTATTAAAAGTTAATGGCAATTAATGAAATTCTGACATGTGCTCCAGCATGGATGAAACCTGGAAACACGCTAAGGGAAACAAATCAGACGCAGAAAGACGGACGTGGTTTAAATTCATAGCCAGAAAGTAGACTGGAGGTCACCAGGGGCCGGGGGCAGGGGCAAATGGGGAGTTATTGCTGAACGGATCCAGAATTTCTGTCTGGAGTGATCAGAAAGTTCTAGAAATGAGTAGCGGTAATGATGGCACATTATGAATGTGCTTAATGCCGTTGAATTGCACACTTAAAAATGGCTCACGTGGTAAATTTCATGTTATGGATATTTTGCAGCAGCGGAAAACACTGAAAAAGTCAATTATTCTAATCAGAAAATCACTTTGTTTACGAAGGCCAGGCATCAGATGATATAGTTTAGATGCTCTAACAAACATAAGGAAAATTTTTTCTTGCTATTCAGGCACATTACTAAAGACCCTGGTTATGCCCTGATTCACAAGTGAAATTCACCAGGGTCACGGAGGTGAGTTCTAGGTGGCCTTACATTAGTCCGTCTACTAAGGAGTTCTTTCCTCTGGCGCCTTAGTGCTGTCACATCCACCCCACCCCTCCCTTTGCTGTGGGTGAGGAGACCAAATAATTAAGCTTATTTTAAACATGTAGGGTAAATAGGCTCTTAGTGAGAGTTTGGAGCCTCTCCTGGGGTAAAGACACAGGAGTTACTGTTTGGCGTTTGAAATAATCTATTTTGGCTGCTCAAAGGACTTACTTATTTCCTGGTTACATTCTTGAGAGCTGAGGCTGGAAGAGATGAGATCTCCAGTCATCTTTAGATTTCAGCTTTTTGAATTAGATTCATTTATAGAGGATGAAGCTGAGGTCAGGCTGGTGGGTCACCCATGGGTGCACAGCTACAGACCCAGGGCCCAGGCCGACCTTCTGGCCGTGTTACATCGATCTCGGTTTGACCTAGCTCAAGCCAAGATTCTGAGAATAATTTCCTTCCACCGTTGCAGCCCTTTATATTGGAAATGAATCCCAGCTACCTGTAGGTATGTCAGGTAAACTACAAATCGCACCAAGATATAACATTTTTCTTTTTTTTTGACCTATCCTTTTTAGGTTGCACTAAAGTTAGATTTTTGGAAATAACCTCTTAACATAGATTACCAAACACAACAATCGATGACACTTCAAAACTTACCCGAAATGATTGGCTTTACCAAATAATACCAATTATATTAGAAATCACATAATAATAACTCTCACTTGAATGCTTACTATGTGTCTATCATTGTGCTAAGCATTTTGCATGGAAAGCCTTATTTTCACAACAACCCTATTATTCCCATTTCACAGGTGAAAAACCAGATGTAGAAAAGTTCAGTAACTTGTCCGAGATCACACAGGAAAGTGGAAGAGTCAGGATTTGGATTCAGTTCTCAGATTTTAGCTTCTCATCATTGTGTTGTCTTTCACAGGGGATTGGGTGGGGGGAGTGGTAATTTGTGCTGTCTTTAAATGTTGAGCTTTCCCTTCGTAACAATGGACAAAAAATGCCTTTAGGACTGTGGACCTCAACATCCATTGCTGTTTAGAATCTGGAGAGCTTTAGGAAAACCGAGGCCATCTCCAGGAAAATGGATTTCAATAGCCCAGGGTGTCGCTTGGGACAAGAAAAGTAACCCCTCCGCAGGTGATACAAAGTGCAACCTCTACTTTAGAAAATTCCCTATTTTTAAGCTGCTCCTCCTAACTAGATTTCCTACGTGATAGCTTTTAATTGCTCAAATAATAGCCCCTTTGAACCTGTTTATGAGGCTTACTATCCTTGGTCTAAATCTAGGTGATGACCACTTAATTGCGCATTCCTCATAAGGTATCTTTATTATGTTTTACTTTTTCTTATTTTTAAAGTAGGAGTTTTCGTCTGGTGAATCTTCTTACTAAAAGTAGTTTTTGAACATTCCAGATAAGTCGGAATATTAAGGAAATTTACACATTTAATCAGTAACCTGCTTTACCTGATTTTTTTATTTTTTATGTTTTTTTCCAAACTAGGACAGAAACTTCAAAGCGTGCTCCTGCTTCAGAATGGGAGTCGGGGAAAAAAGCGTTCCAGAGAACCAACCAGACTATTATCACATGTGGACTAGCCCAGACACACACTCTGGTCTTGGAGGAGACCCTCCAAAGCCTACCTGTATCTGTGCTGGGGGAAGAGGGCAATTTCACAGGTTACTTTAGGCTTGTCCCAAGAAGTTGCCAAGGAGGTGACTCTAACTGTGGCCACGTCCCCTCTGTGTCACCCCTCTGGTCAAGCCTAAACTATGGCCACGTCCCCTCTGTGTCACCCCTCTGGTCAAGCCTAAACTATGTGGTGGCTAGACACAGAAGGTGCAAACTTCTCACACATGTCCAGGTCAATTTTGCCCCGGCCAGTGGCCGAGATAGAGGAAACTGGGCAATAAAAGTGAGAGGTTTCCAGAAACGAATCGACAAGTGTGTGTGAATGTGAGAACTCTCCTTAGCTGGCATATAGGGGGCACCCGATACATCTGGGTTTTTCTCCAGTTGTTGCTAAATGGAATGGCTGGGAGACAGGACCCGGATGCAGTCCTGGCTCTTCCAAAACTTAGCATCAGGGCCTGGGTTTGAAGAGCTATCAGCTGTTGAGGGTTTGCGTGGTCCCAGCACTGCGCCAGGCGTCTTACAGGCATGCCTCATGTGATCTGCACAATGTCCCAGGAAGTACGCGATATGCTTTCATTTTAACATGAAGAGACTGCAGGTTATGGAAGTTCAGTAAGGGCTTGAGATCAAAGGTAGTGACAGCGAGGGATTTGCATCCAGCTGGAGAAATCACTTGCTTCTCTGAATCTCCATTTCCTCAACTATAAAAATGATGGGGTAGACCTAGATAATTCATTCAGCAGGTTTTTACAGATGGCCCAGTAAGTGTCAGATACGGGGAGGGTTAGGAATAGAAAACTTACCAACTCACCTCAACTCTTGCAGAATCTGTAGTCAGACCTCACAGAGTTATCTTCTCTGTAATTTTCTCTGTAATTTGGTGTGATTTTACTTAATCAAAAATCCCACACATTTGAAAACAGTCTAAGGGTCATCAGCAGATGGGTGATAAATGAAATGTCTATATAGACAATTATGTAACAAAAACGGAAGAAAATTCTGGCACATACTATATATAATAAAGATAAACCTTGAAGATATGATGCTAAATGAGATAAACAGTCACAGAGGGACCAATACTGTATGGTCCACTTATATGGGTACCTAGAGTGTCAAATTCATGGAGACAGAAAAGAGAATGGCAGTTGCCTGAGGCTGAGAGATGGGGGAATGGGGAGTTACTGTTGAAGGGGTACACAGTTTCAGTTGACAGGAAGGTTCTAGAGATGGATGGTGGTGATAGTTGCACAACAATGTAAATGTGCTCAATGCCATTGAACTCTACACTTAAAATGGTGAAAATGCTACATTTTAGGTATATTTTACCACGATTCCAAAAAGAGATTAAAAAAATTCTGTGAGAGGGGCACCTGAGTGGCTGAGTCGGGTAAGCGTCCGACTCTTGATTTCAGCTCAGGTCATGATCTTGTGGTTCGGGAGATTGAGCCCCGCATCAGGCTCTGCCGTGCAGACGGTGCAGAGCCTGCTTGAGATTCTCTCTCCCTCTCCCTCTGCCCCTCCTCTGCTTGGGCTCACTCTCGCTCTCTCTCGCCCCGCCCTTCTCCTGCTCAGAATAAATAAATTAACTTAAAAAAAATTCCACGAGTGCTACTGTGCAGAACAATGCTTATACCCCATAAGTGGCAGAGTAGTCTTGGTGGACAAAGGAGAAAGCCAAAACATGAATGACCGGAAAACGGTTAACTAAGTTATGCAGGCTGACAAGCTGTACATCGGCCCAAGCTACCTCTTCCTTTTCTAGGTATTTAAAAAAGGGTTCCACTAGGCGTTAGGCTTATCTCATGATCCAGGTAAATTCTTCTATGTGATTAGTTTCACAAGGTGCAAGCATCTTGGGACGACATTTCTAGCTGTGGTCGACTTCTCTCAAGTGAAGCTTGGTTTGTGGAGAACATCATTTCCCGAATTCTATAATTTTCTACCCACTCACTATAACTGAATATTCAAGATGGCACACATCCAAAAGGCAGCCTGATTCCAACCCAACTGAACAGGAACTGTTTTAGCAAATCTTCAATAGAATTTTGCCCACAGGCGGTCTTTGAAATATATGAGCACTTCTTCAGCAGACCAGTAATAATAGCTACTCAATCACTTGAGTTAACTCAAGTTTTTGAAATGCCTTTTCATTAACAATCAAAATGTTGCCTCAAATGAAAAGCCTAATAGGATGGGAAGGGACTTTTCGGTTGCAGGTATTTCTAAGTGCTTGGTCATGCAGAAGAAATGAAAGCACTCGGTTATGTCTGTGAAAAGGATAGTTTCTATTTTCTTCCCCTCCCCGCCAATTACATTGTAAGGCTGTACTTTCCTTTATTATGTTGTCTAGCTGTATCTGCGAGTGTAGGTGGAAAATATCATCTAATGTTAACATCAGAAATACGCTAATATTTACCCCTCAAATCTCCTTGGTGTACTAAGAGTTTCATCAACACCAACTGCTATAGTCTATGCAAGAACATTTGACCAAATTGTGCAAATCCTTTCAGTAAAAGAAAAAGTTCCTCCAACTATTTGTGGTTATAAGTAATCACGTTTGTTGGGTTGAGATTAGGGTTAAAAAAAAAATCTATTTTAGTTTCCAGAAACATGAATGAACTCTCAAACTGCTAAGAGAAACCGAAATCCTTTCAAACCATTTTTTCTTGAAAGGTGGAAACAAAAAGAGCCTTAAGGATATTTGTCTTGGTTTTTATTAGTCTCATTTAAGATAAATGGAAGACCGTGTTTTTTGACAACAGGAATACTGTTCTTGCTCTGAGCTAAGGGGTGGGGAGGCTTACTTGTAACAGGTCATAATAATTCAAAGAATAAGTACAGTCAGTTCTGCTATAACATTTATTTTAAACATGAATTTGTTCCCACATGATTAATATACAAGGGAACAATTTGAACTTAATTCAAATACCCTAACTTTGCCTTGGCTTATGCAGGATCTCATCCGTAAGAAACACTAGGTGGATGCAGAAAATTGTCCCCAGTTCCAGAGAGCAGCACAGGAAGACAAAAACACGTGCGCTCGCCTCGAATGCCTACCAGAGAACTCAGCCCACCCGCACGCATAGTATGTGCCACACTCATCCGTGTCGGGTGACTTCAAAAGAATCCCTTGGGGCACCTGGGCGCCTCAGTCGGTTAAGCGTCCGACTTCGGCTCAGGTCATGGTCTCGAGTGTTGTGACTTTGAGCCCCGCGTCGGGCTCTGGGCTGACAGCTCAGAGCCTGGAGTCTGCTGCGGATTCTGTGTCTCCTTCTCTCTCTGCCCCTCCCTCACTTGTGCTCTTTCTCTCTCTCTCTCTCAAAAATAAATAAATGTAAAAAAAAAAATAAATAAATATTAAAAATATTTTTCAAAATAACCCCTAAACTGCAATCCTGTAGATGGTTTCCTATTTTTTCTCTTTCCTCTTAGCCTATCTTGTATTTTCCCTCTCTGTTCTTGGTTCTTTTTCCTCTTTTATTGTTCTTTTTTCTGACTCTTTCTCTCCTGCTCCCTTTCTCTCTTCCTCTCGTATAGAGGGTGGCAGGTGTAGCAACCAGGGGGCTTCCATGAGCAACTTCAAGGTCAGGTTTACTAAGCAGGCATGTATTTCTTAACCATTGAACAAGTCTAAGTCTGTGTCTTCATTTTTCTCAGATTCCAATCTTTTTTTTAATGTATCACTGATGACGTTTTTGAGTGTTGTGCTCAAAACTCATTTTTCCTATAAGCCCTATTTCCCCCGCCCCCGTGATTTTGCACAGTGAGCGATTTTTAGGAATACGCATGTCATGTGTCGCGTTATGGCAGTAAAAGGAGTGGACTCTGGAGTGAAACTGGGTTTCAGTTTCAGCTCTACCGCTATCTGTCTATGTGGCCTCGGATAACTAACTTTACCCTTCGTCCATTTAATATTCTTGCGCTAAAACAGGGGTATTATACTAATACCCACGTGATGGGGCTGTGAGCGAGGATGGGGCTTAAGCCAGTGCCTGATATGTGGTAAGTACTCAAATATTACTCGCTGTTAGTGTTTATTTTTTAGCGTTTTTGTTGTTGTTATCCAGGCACATATTTAGAAAATTGACAAGTGTTAGGGTGCCTGGGTATCTCAGTCATTGAGTATCTGACTTCGGCTCAGGTCATGATCTCATGGTCCTTGAGTTCAAGTCCCATATTGGGTGAACATGAACGAGCCCTACTTTGGGTAAAACACGAGCCCCACTTCTCTCTCTCTCTCTCTCTCTCTCTCTGCCCCTTGCTCACTTGTGCTCTCTCTCTCTTTCTCTCTCTCTCTCAAAAAAAAAAAAAATTTACAAGTGTTAGATACATAGTATGTTTACAGCCGTTGGGAACCAGTGAGGTCACAAAGCTTAAGGTGTCACATTGGTGATGTCACGGTCTACCATGCTCCCAGGTGAATCTGATCAATATAGATATTTTTTTTTTTTTTTTAATTTTTTTTTTTCAACGTTTATTTTATTTTTGGGACAGAGAGAGACAGAGCATGAACGGGGGAGGGGCAGAGAGAGAGGGAGACACAGAATCGGAAACAGGCTCCAGGCTCCGAGCCATCAGCCCAGAGCCCGACGCGGGGCTCGAACTCACGGACCGCGAGATCGTGACCTGGCTGAAGTCGGACGCTTAACCGACTGCGCCACCCAGGCGCCCCAATATAGATATTTTAAATAATGTTCCTAAGTTTTGACTCAAGATCTAACCATAAAGAGGAGAACTGGTAGCAGGAAGTACACACGAGCTCTGGGGAACGGCCAACAGCTGCTTTTGTGTAGCAACTCCGCAAACTTTGACTCACTTTGCTTTTATAAAATGCCGTCCACCTTGAACAGTTTCACTGTTAATACCTTCTGACTGATCCCTAATGAACAGCACCTTCAAAATGGGCAAACTCATTAGGACTCGGAAAAAGTGACAACCCAGGTCTCGGTCTTCCCTCCCACGTTAAATTACAATGAGTTGAACAGATGAATGCTCAGAATCACCATATTGAAACTGAGGAGGACACAAATAAATGGAAAGGGATTCCACGCCCATGGATTGGAAGAATTAGTATCGCTAAAATGTCCATATTACCTAAAGCCATCTAGAGATTCGCGGCAATCCCTATCAAATGTCAGTGGCATTTTTCAGAGAACAAATGATTCTAAAATGGGTATGGGACCACAAAGGAGCCCAAATAGCCAAGTCAATCTTGAGAAAGAAAAATAAAAAGCCAGAGGTGTCACAAGGCCTGATTTCAAACCATATTACAAAATGACTGTAATCAAAACAGTATAGTATGGTAATCAAAACAGTCCGTAGACCCATGGAACAGAATACAGAACCCAGAAATAAAACCTACATATCTATGGTTAATTAACTTACACAAAAGGAAGCAAGAATATATAATAGGGGAAAAGACAGCCTCTGCAACTGACACTGTGGGAAAGAGTAGATAACCACATGCAAAAGAATGAAACAAGACCACCTTCTTATACCATATACAACAATTAGCTCAAAATGGATTAAAGACCTGAATGTAAGACTTAGAAGAAAACATAAATGATAAGCTCCTTGACATCAGTCTCGGTAATTTTTTTTTAAATCTGTCCCTTGAGATAAGGGCAACAAAAGCAAAAAAATGCAATAAAATAAAAACGCAAAACAAACACAAAAACAAAACCAAATGGAACCACATCAGACTAAAAAGCTTCTGGAAAGCAAAAGCAACCATTAACATAATGAAAAGGCAATGTACCGCGTGGGACAAATATTTGCAAAGGATATATCTAATAAGGGGTTAATATCGAAATATATAAGGAACTCATACAACTCAATAACACAGAGCCAAACAATCTGATAAAGAAATGGGCAGAGGATCTGAACAGACACATTTCAAAGAAGACATCCAGATGGCCAACAGGCACATGAAAAGATGCTCAACGTCACTAATCATCAGGGAAATGCAGATCAAAACCTCAATGAGGTATCACCCCATACTGGTCAGAATGGCTATTATCAAAAAGACAAGAAATAACAAGCATTGGCAAGGGTGTGGATAAAAGGGAACTCTCACACACAATGAGAACGCAAATTGGTGCAGCCGCGGTGGAAACCAGTATGGAGCTTCCCCCCCAAGTTACAAATAGAACTACCATATGATCCAGCAATTCCGCTCCTAGGTGTCTATCCAAAGAAAATGAAGACACTATTTGGTAAGATACCTACACCACGTTTATTGCAGCATTATTCACAATAGCCAAGATATGGAAACAACTGAACGAACACTGATAAATGAACGGGTGAAGAAGTGGTATACATACGCAATGAAACACTACTCAGCCACGAAAGAAGAGTGAGGTCTTGCCATTGGCGGACCTTGAGGGTATTAGACTACGTGAAATACGTCGGTCGGAGAAAGACAAATACCATGTGATGTCACTTTTACAAGTGGAATCTAAAAAAACAAACCAAACCAAACCAAATCGGACCAAGACTCACAGATACAGAGAACAGAGTGGTGGTTGCCAGAGGGGATGGGGTTCGGGGTGGGGTGCGAAATGGGTGAAGGGGATTAAGAGGTACAAACTTCCAGTTATGAAATGAATGATGAGGATGTAATAGACACCGCAGGGAATCCAGTCAATAATATTGTATTAACTTTGTATGATGCCAGATGGTAAATGCCCTTACTGTGGTGGTCAGGTCTCAATGTACACAAATGCCAAATCACTATGTTGTCCACACGAAACTAACAGAATATTGTGGGTCAATTATGCTTCGATAAAAAAGCAACGAAGTGGAAATAAAATCACCGTGTTCCCACCTTCTAAGTTGCTGTCATTGTCGAGGGGGCAAGAGAGGAGAAGGAGATAGGGTAGGGAGGGAGGGGGCATGAGAACAACGATAGCAACACAACGACAATCATAAAGAGATACGGAAATGAGTAGTCCAAGTGAGATCTGCTCATTACGTATAGCGATCAGATATGCTATTTGAGGAATAGCTTCTACACAAGCAGAAAACTATTTAATAGGGTTGCTTCTAAATTATCAGAGATCTTAAATGGTTTTAAGAAAGATCTCATTCAGTCATTATGATAAAAGCTCTTGGAGGGGAAAACAAATAGAGACATTCAAATAAAAGTACTCAATGCCACGTAAAAGAAAAAGTACATTAAATTGTGCCAAATCCCATAGTGTAAGTTCTTTATGAAATCCACCCACATAACAAGCCTTCATTAAAAACAATTCCAGCCAAGTCCTACACCCCAGCCTTGAACACATATTTCCCCCAGTATTGAAAAAAACTTTACGTGACCTCATAAAAAGTGTCGGCATAATAAATGTTATTTAGGCTGGAGGAAAAGTATTCAGTGAGGACATCTGCAAATAAAAAGGTACTAAAAGCCATGACAATTCACCTCTTCTCAATAGCCTTCTCCCTTGGTTCGAAACCTTTCTCCTCTTCTCCAGTGTCCTAAGCAGTCACGGCTGGCCCAGGGAATGTCTACACAGAATCCTGTTCTCGCGGCTAAGGGAAGAGAGTGGAAGAGCCACAAACCGCCCCTTCCCACACCAGTCTTGTTTCTCCAACAGGATCCATAGGAAGCCAGACTTCATCAGAAACCACAGCTAAATTGACAGTGTTGTCCTGGACAGGGCGGCCCTGGACAAAAGCTAACTCCGATTCCATTCTGAGTCTAAGTCTCTAAGCTAAGTCTCTAGACAGAGTAAATGGTGGACAGGCACTATAGACTCCCCAGGCCTGGTCAACAGGTTTCCTTCCTCTCTCCTTCCTCTCTCCTTCCTTCCTTCCTTCCTTCCTTCCTTCCTTCCTTCCTTCCTTCCCTTCCTTCCTTCCTCCTTTCCTTCCTTCCTTCCTTCCTTCCTTCCTTCCTTCCCTTCCTTCCTTTCCTTCCTTCCTCCCTTCCTTCCTCCTTTCCTTCCTTCCTTCCTCGCTTCCTTCCTTCCTCGCTTCCTTCCTTCCTCACTTCCTTTCCTTCCTTTCCTTCCTTTCCTTCCTTCCCTTCCTTCCTTCCTTCCTTCCTTCCTCCTTTCCTTCCTTCCTCCTTTCCTTCCTTCCTCCTTTCCTTCCTTCCTTCCTCCTTTCCTTCCTTCCTTCCTCCTTTCCTTCCTTCCTTTCCTTCCTTCCTCCTTTCCTTCCTTCCTCCTTTCCTTCCTTCCTTCCTCCTTTCCTTCCTTCCTTTCCTTCCTTCCTTCCTTCCTTCCTCCCTTCCTCCTTTCCTTCCTTCCTCCTTTCCTTCCTTCCTCCTTTCCTTCCTTCCTCCTTTCCTTCCTTCCTCCTTTCCTTCCTTCCTTGCTTCCTTCTCGCTCTCGCTCTCCCTCTCCCTCTGCACAGATTTGAGAGAAGGCTTGCTTCCTAAGTGCAAGAAGGTTATCCCTTCCAAATAAAGTGGTGTCTCCACTACTAAGAGCAACCTCTTTTCTAAGCTATGGTAATGCGCAGAGCATCTTTCAGTGTGTTTCACACCACCAAGCATGTGAAAACCTCCTTCTCTCCTCTACCTACCCTGACGCTGTCTACACTATCACTCACTAAAGGAAGAGTCTCTGTAGACTGAAACACACAAGAGCTGGGAGGTCGGGGATCAACGTTCTAATCCTTGTTCAGCCACAGCTTTTGAACAATGCTGAATGCTTTCCACAAAGCTATGCTTAAGGCTTCGGCTCTTTAAGTCTTAAACATTAAGGGTGTGATACTCACTTACTGGCTTTTTAACACAGTGGACAAGGGTGCTTGAAAAAAAAATGTAGCTCTCTAGGATAGGATAGAAAAAAATAAACTGATGTCACACTCAATATTTTACTCATTTTTTTCCACTAAATACGTATGTCCTCGATGGCCCCCAAGATGATATTATGTAGCATCTCTTATAGTTCAAAGGTGACATTCTGTAGTAGGGAATTCACTTCTAACTGGACAGCATTATGAACTATTTAAAAACTTTCCTAAAAGGTTAAAACAGGCCATAAACTGTATCTGGGGACAAATCTTATGAGGCTTTCAAAGGCTCTGCTATAGATCATTTAGGAAGATTAAAGAAACCCCCTCTACCTATGAGAGTTCCTTCTCAGTCATTGTAAGGCTCCATTAAACATGAAAAGAGGCCCTTACTGTCTACTTTCCAACTACAGATTTCTCTCCACAAATTGTATCAGTGGCTACTTTACTTTCAACTTTTAAAACTTGCTTTCTTGGGGCGCCTGGGTGGCGCAGTCGGTTAAGCGTCCGACTTCAGCCAGGTCACGATCTCGCGGTCCGTGAGTTCGAGCCCCGCGTCGGGCTCTGGGCTGATGGCTCAGAGCCTGGAGCCTGTTTCCGATTCTGTGTCTCCCTCTCTCTCTGCCCCTCCCCCGTTCATGCTCTGTCTCTCTCTGTCCCAAAAATAAATAAATGTTGAAAAAAAAAAATTAAAAAAAAAAAAAAACGCTTTCTTATTACCTTGTTTTACCTGTGAATGCTATTAGAAGCCATATATAGAAATGGAAAGTACAGCTCCATTGTTCTTTTGAGTCTGGATCTCATGTCCCTTTCTTTCCCTCTTTTTCTCTCTCAAATGTCAAGTGTACAAACTTAGATGACTAGGATGTCAGGCAAAGTAGCTGCGGTGGGGAGGGAGGGGCAGGGGGCTTGGAACGAAGGATCTGGGCAGGAATGCTAGAAAGAGAGGGCAACAGGAGTAAGTACAATGACATTTTTAAAAATTTCAGGAAGCAACTAGGGATTCAGAAATGGATTTCTAACTGGCACGGGAAAGGAAAAAGACCTATATATTTGGGATCAATACAATCGCTCTACATATGGGAAAGAAAGGCATATAACCTTTGCAATGTATAGCCAACATCTGGGAATTCTTTTACCTAAATAAGTTTGGAAGGATATCTTCTCCGAAATAAGCCACTCTGAGGATATTGGGGACCAGGCTAAACAGGTCAAAGTACATTGTGTTAATGTCTCTCTCTCTCTAAGATTTTTTAATTTTATTTTAAATATTTATTCTTGAGAGAGAGAGAAAAACAGAGTGTGAGTGGGGGAGGGGCAGAGAGAGAGAGAGAGGGAGACACAGAATTTGAAACTGGCTCCAGGCTCGGACCCTGTCAGCACAGAGCCCGATGTAGGGCTCGAACTCACAAACCGTGAGATCATGACCTAGGCCGAGGTCAGGCACTTAACTGACTGAAGCACCCAGGCGCCCCAAGATTGTATTTTTAAGCAACCTCTACACCCAACGTGGGGCGCGAACTCACAACCCCAAGATCAAGAGTTACATGCCCCACTGACTGAGCCAGCCAGGCGTCCCTGTGTGAATGTCTCTGAAATCTATGTGTATATCAACGATCTTTCACAAAAATGTTTCCATTTGTAAAAATCCTAAAACAAATCTAAACCTGAGCTGTGGGGATGATGTACGAATGTGGTATACAGATAAAATGTGCTATTTTACAGGGAAAAATGAGTAAGCCATTGAGGATGGCTGTCGAAACACATTAGTTAGACGGGAATCAGTAACGCAGAGTGTAGAAAGTCAGAAAGGTGCTTCTGCCTGGTTGAAAAGTGACTGACCCATATCTCTATAAATGTTTGGACTTTTCCTCCCCCCGGAAAGAATTCTTGTTTAGAAGGAGCCAAGTCACAAGCTCTGCCCCTTAGGTGTGGTGAGAACTTGTATTGGCAGGTGGTTAACGAGCGGCCCTTTTCCCATTTTAAAATTCTGCACGTGAAAAATTGAGGATTATTAGAGAAGCCGGCTACAGAATTATAACAAGAAGATAGAAATGGATCGAGGAAAACAGACTGACTCTGTACCTTAAAAGAATACCGATTTTCACAGTCTTTGTTGGGCAGAGATGCTGTAAGTGGGAAAAAAATTGGTTATTCTTCATTGAGGAAAGAACTAAATACAATGAGTTTAACCATGCAGTTAAACCGCTCTGTGAAAATTGTGATCTTGAGAAACAGAGGGAGTCACCTAGCAAAAGTATGTGAAGAGCAGGCCCTCATCTAAAGGGGGTCTGGCCTTTTCTAGGTGGAAAGGGCACAGAAGTGAAAGCGTTCTGGTGAATTCCAGAACAAAGCATCATTTACTTCTTCCTGTTTGGGTGCCTCCCACTTTGTCCGGGACTTTTCTTCCCCAAGTGCCCTTCCTCCCAGCATCCTTCTTCACCCTTCCCCTTCCCTAATTATGTGTTACCTCAGATTTTAGGTGGATTCACCGGAAACAATCCAACTGCATTCAGAACAATAATACTGGAATCACCGCTTAAAGGGTTTTTTTTCTCCCCCTCATTAAATTTCTGCTGCAGCAAACGGACCAATCTGTTCATTTTTGGGAAAGGCTTTAGGTAAGACACAGTATGGTTAAATGACGACCACTCTCACCCAGCAAATTTGGAGGAGGCCGGTGAGGATGACAGTCTCCTTTTTATTGACTGCTTACAAACTCTTCATGTATTTTCTCATTCTTCTACTAATGCTGGGTGGCGGGTAGATATTAGTCTTATTTTAGAGTTAATGAAACACAGGCACAAGCTCAGAGCCTCAAACAGGGGTTGGCAAACGACGGCCCCTGGATCAAGCCTGACCCTAAAGTTTTTCTGGAAAATCCAAACCCATTCGTTGACATAGTGCCTGTGGCAGCTTTCGAGCTACAATGGCAGAGCTGAGCAGTTGTGAGACCTTAGGGCCCAGAAAGCCTAATATTTACTATCTGGATCTTTATGGAAAAACTCCACCAAAGCCCAGTATAAAACATGGTTAATTCACTGATTTAAAAAAAAAAAAAAAGGCAAGAACATCTGGGCAGCTTGGAATAGAACTTTTACTGAAACTTTCTTAGAAAAAAATATTCTAGGGGCGCCTGGGTGGCTCAGGCAGTTACGCATCCAACTTCGGTTCAGGTCATGATCTTGCGGTTCAGGAGTTTGAGCCCCATGTGGGGCTCTGTGCTGACAGGTCAGAGCCTGGAGCCTGCTTTGGATCTGTGTCTCCCTCTCTCTGCCCCTCCCCTGCTCGTGTTCTGTCTCTCTCTCTCTCTCAAAAATAAACAAACATTAAAAATTAAAAAAAAATATTCTGTCTTCATCGGTCCTTTCGTGTTCAGATCTTACCTATCTCCTCTCACTAAAGTTTATCAACCAGTCTCAGAAAAAATAACAGTGTTCCTGGAACACCAGTGCGGTAACTACTGGTTTCTTTCCTGGTGTGTGAATTTTGATCAGGTGAAAAGATTTCCAAGAAAGAAAAGAAAAAGGACAGACCAAAGAAAGCTTCAACAGCCATGACTTTCCCGAGAGGTTGCAAAATTTTTGGCAATTTCACAGGTATTTCTTCTCAAGTACAAATGACATCATTGCTGAAATTAAAAAGGAAATTGGCCTGGTGTATTCTACATTTGGTATCACATATTGTTTTGGTTGAGCATCAATTGATTTTTCTATTTTTACCGGGAAGTTATGTCATAACTATTTTTAGTAGACAGGGTCTGGTTCTGTCATTTATGGAACTCAACACACAATTATGCCTCAGAATTTTCTTCTAAAGCTCTAAGAATGCATATATTCGGGGCAGAATGTGCTCCTCAGCAAATATTCTCCTATAGTCCGAAACATTTTAGATTAAAAAGTCTAAAACAGGAAGTGGGTATTAGCAAAGGAAAGAACTTGGTATATTACCAGGAAGGAAAGTGGCTATAGCTTTATGACATAAATTTGCCTTGGAAATATTAATATTTTTAATCATCAACTGACAGTGAGTTAACATCTGTGCTGCTCTGGTAATTTTTACTTTATCCTTAAACACCTATCTATAAATCGGGGCACCTGGATGGCTCAGGTGGCTACGCGTCTGACTTCGGCTCAGGTCATGATCTCATAGTTCATGAGTTTGAGCCCCACATTGGGTTCTGCACTGACGGTGCAGAGCCTGCTTCGGATTCTCCGTCTCCTTCTCTTTGGCCCTCCTCTGCTCGCACACACACACACACACACACACACTCTCTCTCTCAAAAATAAACATTTAAAAAAAATTAACAAGAAAAGAAAAAAAAACGATCTATAAGTCAAAGTCAATTAATAACTCAATCTCCAGAGTACATGGTTTGGCCCATAAAGCTGAGCTCAATTCACACGGAGCCAAAGAATTCAAGCAAACTTGTTTGTAATAAAAGTGACCAGAAAGTAAATGCCTGAGACAAGATAAAGCCCACGGTTTTTCCCTTCCCTCTACCCCCTTCCCCCAACACCAGCCAATAGAGAATAGCATCGAACGGAGACTCCCAAGCTCGCCCGAATCTCTTGGGGATCTTCCACAATCTCTCTGCCTGGGCCATACCCCAGGCTCGTGAAATCACAGTCTCTGGAGGCGGGATACGGGGATCAGTCCGGTCTGGGAAGCTCCCAGACACCAGTAGATAATTGTGATTAAGGTGCAGATAGCCTGAAGGACTCAGTCAGACTACCCCAGACATCTGCAGGTCGGGGCACTTAAAGTGCTCTGGCACCTGGGAAGCACTTGGAGCTCTTTGGTGTAGGAGTTACTACCATAATGTATTGGGGGGGGGGTGCACCGGTCCCAGCAGTGTTGCTTCTAACACATCATTAGCGCGTTAATGCAAATTATCAAGAGGATTTTAACACAATGCGTATGGCCTTCGGGTTCCTCTTAAGTTACGATCGGTTGGAACATTCACCCTACTTCTGCATCTTGGGAGACAACGCATCTCTGATACCTGGCTTTGCTCTTTATTTTGCAAGCAGATTTCTCCTGCGTGACCAACTTTGAAAGACCAAAACCGAAGGAAAAACTGCGCCTTACCTCCACGATGCTTTTCAAGTCTTGCACGTAAGTCCTTTCGGTCTCCAGAATTTCCTGGACAACCCTATCCACATAGAGGAGCTTGGGGCTGGTGGCCGACTCCGCACCCGGCTGGGTCGCCCCGTTGGCCTCCATTCTGCGCTGGGCCCGGGGCTGCCCTTCGTCGCCCTCGTCGGCGTTCTGTTGCCCGGCGGCGCCGTCCCTCTGCAACTCGCCGCTGGAAAACGGCCTGGCCGGAATCAGCTCCAGTTTTATGGCCCCGGCTTCCTTATCTTGGTGAAACAAGCCCAAGTGGCTGTTCGAAACTAAGGTCATTCTGCTGCCGAAGGAGCCATGGCTGTCCCTGGAAGAGGCGGAGGACGACGTGGAGCCGAAGCTGACGGGGCGGTCACTGTCGGAGAGCTCCATGGCCTTCAGTTCCTGGGAGCGGGGATGCCTGGCTATGGTCTTGGGATCTGGAATTTCTGCTACAGCTGATGGCACTTCAAGACCTAACTGGTGCACATCTACAGTCATTGGGGGCGGGAAGGAAAGAACAAAAGAAAGAAAAAGGACAAGGTGAGCACGTATTTTAAAATTGTATCAAACAAGGTTTAAAGACGGTTAAAGCCTCGCCCAAATGTATACACGGTCAGAAGTAGAAAGGTGGTGAATTCGTTATAGAAGGAAATGCAAAGGCGCCCTTGGGCGGTTGAGTTGCAAAGTTTGAGTTTCTAAAGCATCAGCTGGGAGCAGGTGAGAAATGCAGAGTCTGGGGCACGACCTCTGCATTTTAACAAGATGCCAATGCCACTGGCGTACGCAGGAAAGCTCGAGAAGCACTGCATCCACCGCCGCAAAGTGGGATCACCTGGAACAACTCGTACAAGCGGATTCGCCCAGATTTACTAAATTAAAGGCTCCGCGGTCAGGGCATAGGGACTCTATAGCTTTAACAAGCATCACAAGGGATTCTTACTTCAAACACACCCTCCATGATCCTTATGGAATTTTATGCAACACTGTTCTACGTTTTCAGTATTGCACTCTAATTCCACAACAGTTTAAGCCACCTTCCTGCAGTCATCACTATGTAACAGATGCTGACAATTTTACATTTTACTTGGAGACAGCATGAAAGAAAAAATGTTGTGTGGATAAGCCTTTTCTAATACTGGGCAAGGAAAGCCAAAATATTAAGACCCATACCTTCTCTCAAACTTCCTCTCTCAACACGACATTTCCCTCAATCTCTACTTGAAAGTTGACATCGTAATTGGGGTGTATATGAAGTTATGCTATGACAGAGTATATATTTTTTTTAATTTTTTTTTTTAACGTTTATTTATTTTGGGGACAGAGAGAGACAGAGCATGAACGGGGGAGGGGCAGAGAGAGAGGGAGACACAGAATCGGAAGCAGGCTCCAGGCTCTGAGCCATCAGCCCAGAGCCTGACGCGGGGCTCGAACTCACGGACCGCGAGATCGTGACCTGAGCTGAAGTGGGACGCTTAACCGACTGAGCCACCCAGGCGCCCCCAGAGTATATTTGATTAACTACAACACCCCCCCCCCCAAAGTTAGATAACAGGGCAGTGTAAATATACAATTAAGTAATATAGAAACTCGGTTATGAGAAAAATTATGCATTTTTAAAGGAATGGGGCTGTTAATGTTTAGAAGACGTCATTAAGAAGAGACTATCTAATGGCAAAGTCAAAGGTCATTTAATATATGTAGCATTTAAATCTTGAGGCCCTACACAAAATTGAAACTCACAGAAGATATTTTGGGGAAACACACAAAGTTCCAATCTTCTTTGTTTGCAAGAAGGCAGGACGAACACTGTTTCCCCCTAATGAGATCCCAAGTTTACAGAACAATATACCTTGCAATAAAGAGCATGCTGAATGAAGACATTTGCTTCATTTTGGCAGGTGACCTTACCAGCAGAATCCATGTGCATGGGTTTTGTTAGAAAACATATGAGTGCAACCTATGTTTAGAAGGTTGTAACAAGACACACATACATTAATAAGAAGGATCTAGATTAATAATCATTTTTTAAAAGGAACGTGAATTTGGTTTGACTCTATAACAAAGACTGTCAAACAGCTGGTAGCAATATTTCTAGAATATAAAGAATCCCATCAACTCTGTACCCTTCAATATCCCGAGTTTTTCTAGATAGTTTATATTTACAGCAAATATCAGTGCCAACGTGTAATGCGAATATTATAAATATAAAATAAAAGAACTAAATTGGGTCAACAAGAAGAAATGGTAAGAAATGTGTAGGAAATGAGTAATTTATCAGCATAACCACTACCACATGGTATAAACTTGCCACAAATTTTTAAAGCTTTTGCAATATTCTTTCTGCTTGTTCTAGGACAACTTTATGGCCTATAAAACATGGATTGGTTATGGTAGTTAAAATGCACTTGCCCTAAAAAGCCTGATCCAACTTGAGTGTGGCAAAAATCCAAGAATCAGCCAGGCATTTAGGTGTGCTTACAGCAAAGGGCACTAGCCCACATTTGGGACTGGTGCTAATAACGTCCTGGGCAGTTGGAAGTAGAAGCAGACTCATCAAGGTTTTCTTCCCCTTATGATGGCAGCCATCGTAATCATATGATTAACCATAATCATAACCATGAGGTTGATCTCACTTTAAAAATGGGCACTAACTTGGGAAGTAGTGTATATGATTATTCTTTAAGGTCCCAAGGGTCCAATGAGGCAACAATGATTTCGTACCAGAAATAAGCTGGATATACTGTATATGTAAGCCAGGGCATCTGGAAAAGTCCAGATCAACCTAGTCTCCATAACTGGACACACCTTCCCTCCGGTATAGAAAACTACATTGAACAGTTCTGGAACTCTTGGCAACTATCCATTATCAGTATTGGTGAAAATGAACACAATAGAGACTCACTTCTTACTCTGATGCGCCAATACCGGGACTGAGGGATTAAAGGGGAACAAAAGTGGCCAGATGCTTCAGAGGAGTCCATGCTGGGCTGCTAGGGACGACAGTGCCTTTAACTCTTTCAAAGATAGGGAAACTCGGGTCAACAGGTCCCTTCGTGGATACATCTTTTTTTTTTATGTTTATTATTTATTTTTGAGAGAGAGACAGAGACAGAGACAGAGCGTGAGTTGGGGAGGGGCATAGAGAGAGGGAGACACAGAACCTGAAGCAGGCTCTAGGCTCTGAGCTGTCAGCACAGAGCCCGATGTGGGGCTCGAACCCACGAACCACAAGATCATGACCTGAGATGAAGTCGGATGCTTGATCATGACCTGAGCCAAAGTCGGACGCTTAACCAACTGAGCCACCCAGGTGCCCCATGGGTACATAGCAGCATGAATTGGTCCTGTTCCAGTTAAGGCTTCTTATATTCTAATACCAGGCTATGTGTTCTAGGCCACCAGGCCAGCCTATCCTTCAGACTGCCGACCAGGCTCTTTTCAAAGAGAATATTTGAGATATTCGGTATCTGTAGTATTCAACCAAGTTTACTACCTCAAATTAAACACCTTCCAAAATTACCAATGACAGAAGTGAAACACTTAATGCTAGGTCATATAATGGTGTATAAATATGAGACTACATTTGCTAATGGATAACATTTTTTATGTTGATTCACTGCTTAGAAGATAATTATAGTTTTCACACCTAAGGAAATGGACCTCATAAAAACTGCCTCGTCTTGTTCTCACCTCCCTCAAAATAATTTAACATTTCCACCCTGTCTGGCCTATTCTTCCTGATACAGCAAACTGACTACTGATATTTATCTCCAGAGCTGACTGTTCAACACAATAGCCAGGAGCCGCACGCGGCTATTGACCGCTTGAAATGCAGCCGCTCCAAATGGAGATGTGTTAGAAGTGTAAAATATATACCAGATGTTGAAGGTTTAGTATGAAACAAAAAAGGACTAAATACCGCATTAATAATTTTACATGACTTACATGGCGCGATAATATTTGGGGAAAATGGGTTAGCTAAAATACCTTTTTAAAATGATTCTCACTGCTCTCATTTTGCCTTTTAGCCTTGCTACTAGAAAATTACGAATTACATAGGGGGTTTGCATTATAGTTTAGTTGGACAATGATGATCTGGAAGTCTTCTAGATCATGAGATTCCTCTGGAAGATTTAAATGTACCGCTTTATCAATCTTTATTCAATAATAGTGAAGGGAGAGGTGCATAACACTCCAAGGTTGTCTTTCTCCCCCTCCATTCATCAATACACCATATTGTTACGAGTTAAGAAAAACAGTTGTAAGACAGTCGCTGTGCACTAGATATTGGGGTAGCTGATGTCCCATAAACACAGAAACACCCAGCTCAAAGCTGTAAAGCACGAAAGCTGCTTCCTCCGCCTTGAGTGAGAGATGCTGACAGGTTGTCTTAGCATTTGGCTAACGTGCTGCTTTGTTTTCTTTCCCATAACCTCTCTTCCTTCTTACCAAAACCCAAACACTGGGCTATTATATAGCACCTGCTGAGAACCTGCCCAACATTGCTGATGGCCCATGTCAGCGGGTCTTTTGACCATGAATATCCTAAAATAAGCCGGTTCTACCTGCCTGGAGGGTCTTGGTTCATCTGACCCTTGATACACCCGGAGGTAGTGCTGGTGGACACACATGTTGAGGCCCTTGGAGTGCTAATGATTCTTTTGTTTTAAAGATAGAACAAGTATTTAAAAAAATTTTTTTTTTTTTTAATCTTTGAGAGACAGACAGAGCGTGAGTGGGAAAGGGGCAGAGAGAGGAGGAGTCACAGAATCAGAAGCGGGCTCCAGACTCTGAGCTGTCAGTGCAGAGCCCGACGTGGGGCTCGAACTTATGACCTGTGAGACCATGACCCGGGCTGAAATCAATGGTCTCTTAACTCACTGAGCCCCCCAGGCACCCCAGAGTCCTAAAGATGCTTCTAGCCCCAAGTACTGTCAGCCTCAAAACCATCAACATAAAATATTTCTTCTTGTGCCATCCTCAAGAAAAAAAAAAAAGCTATCGCAGCCCCGCGTAGATATGCTCTCACACACTTTACATCATGAGAAGTCTCTGTCTAATTGTTTCTAGGTGAAAGAGCTTTAATTCCTTGGCTCTTCTTTGTTTGCTCTTCAAACTTCCATTATTTTAATTGCTCTCCTTTGGAATGTCACTGCTAGAATCCAAAGCAGCACTTCTTGGCTCTAACTTGCTCAGGCTGATTTAGGGTTGAGGCAGGACTTTCCATGGCAAGTAGAGCCCAGGCTTCCTGTGACCATGTTTACATGGTGCAGGGGCGACTGATGGGTCCACAGGGGACCACTCCCGGTCACAACCCCCCACGGGGAGCTTTACAAGGCAAGACAGAGCCCTATGCACGATGGGGGCTGAAGCGTGATCAGGATTTCCGAGTTCTGCTCATTGCTATTCTAGACTTCAAACATCTAGGCTGAGTTCCTTGGCAGGACAGTCATGGAAATCAAGAGAATGTGTTACGCTCAAGACCAATGAATAACTAAAATGACGTGGTTCCGTATTATACTGCCTGCGAATTTCTCAAAAAGGGGAAACCAACAGAGACACTAAAGTATAAGCAAGAAGTTATTCTTTCAGCCAGCAAAGTCATTGAATACAGGGCCAGTCTTAGGTAAAGCCTCAAAGTTGTATATAAACAAAACAAATGAAAAAAAACTTTTCAGAGTCGAAGTTATAAGAAATACACATTTACGTATCTCAAAGACAACACGAAGTATTTGAGGAGAATGGTTCTCCCCTATACACCTCTGAGATAGTGGACAGCTCAGTGGATAAAAGCCACCAGATAGCAACACGAATTTCTACCTCTGGGTTTTTCTAAAATACCAATGTGATTCTTGCATTAAGGGCAGAACTGCAATTCCACATGTTCCTTAATGCTCAGAGTATTCATTCCAAGTAACTTGATTGTCATAATTATCTGCAGCTCTTTGGTAATAAAGAAGTAAAAAAAAAAAATCATACTACCATGTTAATTTCTTAGTGTTAACCTATGTACTATGGTTATGCATATGGCTATGCAGATGGTTATGAGGGGAAGCTGGATGAAAGGTGTCAAAGAGCTCTGGACGATCTTTGAAACTCTTCTGTAAGTTAAAAAAATTTCCCAAAATACAGAGTTTAAAATATCGTGTTACCACTGAAGCGGCAGTTAAGTATTTGCACAAGAAGATCAAGAGTGGGAAAAGATGTTTTGCAAAAATGCTCTTGTTCCAACAAGAGGCGAGGGGTTGAAAGAGAAAACAAAAACAAAGATTCTTTCAAGCTGTAAAGTCTGATACTAAATATTTAGGTAATTTACTAAGGGTTTCCATGCCAGCAATGGAAACTAAGAGGACAGTTAATGCAGTTAATAGATAAAGTACCCCAGCTCAGTGGTGACTCCAGAATTTCTACATTCAAGGGCAAGAGCTTGCCAGTTTTGCTTGAGGTGGTTTTGGTTGTGCTTTTTATACAAATGCAGCTGTTTTTACCTTTAAGGTCTGCTTTTATTATGGTGATTTAGTGTGGAAGATGAAGGAGATTACGGGGTTGGGCTAAATCAGTTTGAGAGGGGGCTGTTAGTTATCCACCAAAGTCCACGCCCTTCTTTAGTGAATAGAGTTCCTGTTGCCTACACTTCCCAACCTTCCCACCATACATAACAGCGTGAAGGTCAAGTTCTCTTCACCAGTGGAAGTGAGAAGTGCCTGTCTGGGGGTCCATTTCTCAAACATTTACCATCATTCCTCCGCATTCTTTAACAAAAAATTTGGGGGCGCCTGGGTGGCTTGGTCGGTTGAGTGTCCGACTTCGGCTTAGGTCATGATCTCACGGTCGGTGAGTTCGAGCTCCGTGTCGGGTTCTGTGCTGACAGCTCAGAGCCTGGAGCCTGTTTCAGATTCTGTGTCTCCCTCTCTCTCTGCCCCTCCCCTGTTCATGCTCTGTCTCTCTCTGTCTCAAAAATAAATAAACGTTAAAATAAATAAATAAATAAATAAATAAATAAATAAATATTTGTTTTTAATGTTTATTTATTTTTGAGAGTGAGAGAGAGACAGAGTGTGAGAGGGGGAGGGGTAGAGAGAGAGGAAGACACAGAATCTGAAGCAGGCTCCAGGCTCAGAGCTGTCAGCACAGAGTCCGACCGGGGGCTCGAACTCACAGACCGTGAGATCATGACCTGAGCTGAAGACAGAGGGCCAACCGACTGAGCCACCCAGGCGCCCCTCCTCCACATTCTTTCCCTTCCTCCTGGAACCCAGATGTGGCAGGGACCTTGCCTGAACCCCGAACATGACACCGGGGCCCTAGAATATGGTAGAACATGAGGGCAGAAGGCGCTTTGCATTAAAACTGGGTCTGGACATGCCCTGATCCACCATACAGAAAAGTCTGGTTATCCTGAAGCTGCCATGCTGGAGAAACCACGTGGTAAGACCACATTGGCATGTAGAGAGATGCTTATGGAAGCCTAGCTGTTCCAGTGCCTTCTGTTTGCGTGTTTCCAGCCACAGCACCAGCTGCGTGAGTGAGAAGCCTTCGAGTTGACCCCAGCCAGCCCTGTTATGTCTGACTGCAGCCTCACAAGTCCCTGATTGAGAACCACAGAGCAGAGCCTCTCCTGAATTCCTGACTCACAAAACCTTGAGAGATTACAAATGATTGCTGTTGTTCCAAACCACTAGGCTTTGGAATGATTTGTTATGCAGCAAGAGATAACCGGAACAGTCTCTATTATAACAGACTAGCTTTACCGTAATATGCCACTGGTCTAACTCTGCATCAAAATTACCCTTAAAAAGCAAAAATCAAAACAAACTAAAGCCTCCACATTCATTCACATGTGTCATTACTCTTAAAATTTTATATGTGAAAAAAATTAACAGAATGCTCAAAGCTGAACTGTGGAGCAGAGACTCCGGTTTCTGATATCTAGTCCATTATTCCTTGTACTTGGATATAGATCCATAAAACAGTAAGGCAGAAAAGGACCTTAGAGATCAGGAAATGCACTTAAACATAAGCTCCCTACATAAAGCACATGGTTCCAATGTGCCAAAGGGCCTACATAGTGTGTGTGTGTGTGTGTGTGTGTGTGTGTGTGTGTGTGTGTGAAGGACTGATTATATACCCAACTGTGTGTATAGAAAGAACTCAGAGGACCAGCCAGAAATTAGGTGATGACATAACACTTCCTCTCTTGGTTGGAGGGTTTGCATTTCTGCCCGGGCTCTGTACCACCAAGGTTGGTATTATAATCTTTGGGTTTCAGGTTTCCTCACGTATAAGTTAGGTGGCTGGACTGCATGATTTCCTCAGGTCTCATCCAACCTTTGGGATATGAGTCCAACCCTGAAATAAACAGCAAGTCCATTCCTAGCTGGAATCACAGCATAAGCAGTCACTGCAAAGTAGCAATTTTCTTCTAGATCCTACCAATGTCAGGTCTTAGCTGATGAAATAAATGTCATCGACTCTGCCAAGGCTAAAAGTCTCTACTTTTAATTCAGATTAAATAATAATCTATGCTTCACTTCCTATATTCACTTTGAATAGCACCTTCCTGTTAGGATGGAAATATCAGTTTCAGGGCAGTAACTAACAATGATAGCTGTACATTAAGGCTCTGTCGGGTATTGAACACACTCAGTTCCTAAAACATCTCTGCACAGTTGAAAGGGAGGCATTAGGGTAAATAACATTTGCTGGGGGGGATAAAAGGAGGAGGAAGAAGAGGGGAAATTCAAGGGACTAACAATAGAACTCTGAGTAAATAAATCCATCCCCAAAGTACACTAAACATTTTCTTAGAGAAAAAGAGGAAGAGAATTCAAAGTGTCAACAAGAGAGATCTGAGTAAATATATCCATCTAGGAGGTACAATACAAAACTATTAAATGTCATGTCCTTTCAAATTCTTATGGGCGTAGAAAATCATCATAATATACAGTTTAGAACAATGTGTGGCTTATAAGACATGTGTACCATATGATTCCAGTTTTGAATTTAAAATGCCACTTATTTATTATCCACATTAGAAAAAGATTAAGATTGTGTATAATAAAATATTAACACTGGTTTTACCAAGTAGGAAAATGGAGGATTTCTTCCTTTGATATTTATCTGTAAATATCACTTTCCTCCATATGTGTATTACTTTTACGATCTGAAAAAAGTTATGTGAGGACATTAAAACTACAACCTCAGTTTGTATGAAATACTTATTTTATAACGAAGTAACTGATTTTTATGTTTCTTAATGAAAAAGGATGCTGAATATATTCTTGCAAATATATTACTATCACTAAACCAAAATCAAAATCAAATAAAATCAGAATCCAATGTGCAACAGTGTGGAACACACTGCATGCCTCCTTCTCCCCAATTATTCCTCCTAATAAAAGTATTTCTTGCCAATAAAAACTCAAAATGGAAACTGCATTTACTTAGTCAACTTTGGGTCCCTCTAGACTCAGACTAAATTTCACCATTACAGTTGCTAAGCGTAAAATTTGCAAACCTTTATCCCCCCACCCCCGCTCAGCCTGCAATAAACCTCAGAAAGAAAGCACATTAAAAGACTGGGCATTCAATACACAACGACCTGGGATTCTAGTTTTCTCCCCAGAATCACAAACTTCAGCTCTCTGGACATTTGCACCTAACTTTAAGGAAAGATCCACACCAAACCAAAACAAGGCAACAACCATTTAAGACACTGCAGTTCAGATGGAGAAGGAAAAAAAAAAAAATCACCTTCCAGACTAATTCCATGGTTGGATAACTTTTTTCCATGCATCGCATTTATAACAGAACAGATGTAATATATCCCAGCAAGCCGCTGTCCCTGCACAGTGTTGTGAAGGACTCCCTCCCGCCCCCAACTCCCCGCGACAGTTTCTCACCGCAGTGGCCGGTCTCTGACTGCTCCAAGAGGACATCGGCTCTTTGGACACTTCCACGGTTAGCACCTACCTGTGCTCTTACCCAGGCTAAGCCGCATCGTCTGCCTTCAGCTGATGCAGTGACCTCACTGGGAGCTCAGTCAGGTAAAACAAGAAGCCTTTACTAGTCCGTGCAGCTCCTTCCGCAGAAATATTGCATGAGTCAGCTTTTATCTCTCAAAACCCAACACACAAAGGCTTTACAAAAACCTGATTTGCAACTTTCTCACTGCCTTTTTCCCCCTAGTGTGCAGACCACAGACTTCAGCATCACTAAGAGCCTTAAATGAAACATGACATCATTCAATTGAGAAACAGGACAATAGACACCACTGTGGGTAACTTGAAAATGCACACTTCGCTGAGCAACACCCTGCGACAGCCATTCTTTTGTGAACATCAAATACAACCCACACTCGCCTAAAGCTGCTCGGGCTTCACCTTCCTGGCTCCGGCTACCATTCTCATTAAATTCCACAAAAGAATCGAGATCTTTGGAGCTCTGATATTTTCAAGTTCACTTCCTGAATTATAAGTGTGTTTCACAGGAAATGGACACATCTTTAACATAAGTTTTCAAGTGAAGTTTGCAGGTGGCAGTGAATCACCCAGTTGGAAGACGTCTGGACGTTTCCTTTCCTTTAACAAGATATTTAATACAGTTTTAAGTAGGCAGAGTTAAACGTGAATCTATTTAAGCTTCATTTAAAAAAACAAACAGCACTGGGGCGCCTGGGTGGCTCAGCTGGTTAAGCGTCCAACTTTGGCTCAGGTCATGATCTCACAGTTTGTGGGTTCGAGCCCCTCGTCGGCTCTGTGCTGACAGCTCAGAGCCTGGAGCCTGTTTCGGATTCTGTGTCTCCCTCTCTCTGCCCCTCCCCCCACTCATGCTCTGTCTCTCTTTCTCAAAAAGTAAATAAACATTAAAAAAATTTTTAAAAAGCACTTAAAAATCCATCTGAAGAAAACCACTGGAAATGTAAACTCAAAGGCATTTCTTAGAGAATTCTTATAAATTCATAAATATGAAGTAGCAAAGACAGGATGATCGGACTCCAACCCTTTAGTACAAGAGAACTTCAAATTATTTTGGATTTCAGTTTCCATAAGGCCATCTGTCCTTCTTAAAATGCTATGTGTATTTTTACAGAAAGACCCAAAAGGTTCATATTTGAAAAAGATATCGAGTTCTTTAGATGAAGGGTCTTCAGAAATACAAACTGTTATTGAAAACTGATATGACTGCACCACAGAGCTAAAATTCAAATTATGGATTATGTCTACGTACAGACACGGAAATCTACACTATTTCGAAAGATCAAATCCTTTAAATAGAAGTTCCGTTTAAAGCATTCATTTAGGGTCATGGAAAATAATATGAGCTGAGCATCTTTAATACAGATATTTCTATCAGACCTATTACGTGATTTTAAGCTAACAACATAATAGGATAATTTGTTTTAATGGCGATTTCCTTTCAAATAAGGCAGGACCTATGTAAGGCCACCTAAGTAAGCCGTTTTGATGGAAATTGATCCGTCAGTTCAGAGGACAACTTTTAGAATGATTTCTCTTCCACAAAATTCACCAGTTTGATGGAAATCACTAAATCACAAATGCTGAAAAGGCAGTTTGTGAGGAAGGGTCCTCCCCGGGGCTGTGGGGACTCCCTTCATCCTCCACACTGAGCTCCACAGTGGTATCTCTTGCCCCCCAAATAACGCCCCCTAGACCCTTGCCCAAAACCTCCGTTCCTGCTTAGCTAAGAGTCAGTTCAAATCTTACAAGCTCCACCAAATCTTCCATAGCAACTCCGGCCCCCTGCACCTTCTAGTTGTGAAATGGCTCTTTATGATAGAGTATCACGTGGTCTCATATTTCATTATTTTCTAATGGTCTCGTTTCTACCCTGGACCATCAGCTTGCGGAGCTGGGAACCTTCCTATACTGTAGATTTGATCTTCATGTGGAAGATGCAAAACTCTAAATTCTTAGATGGGGGTAGTACATATACAGAGGCTCCTGGCTTTCTCCTGACCCATGTGTTTTGGGTCCTTACCTTCAGATCACAAGTCTTTTATTTTCTACTACAGTATTATTGTACTTGGATTTTTTGTTTGTTTGTTTCTTTGCCAAGAGACATTTTTTAAAAGCCATTTCTGAGAGATGCTGTGTACAGTGTGGACGCTGGGAAGTCTGTAAACTTCTGCATCAACCAAGCGACCCAACCTGTAGGGCAGCTTTGAAGTGACAGCACGGGGCGTATTTGGTCCCATGGGTTAGTCATTTGTTAGTTCACCTGTGATTCCTGTTTTAGTAAGTAAAGATCTTTCCTAATTCTTGCAAGTAACTGGA
This sequence comes from Lynx rufus, assembly GCF_022079265.1. NCBI lineage: Eukaryota > Metazoa > Chordata > Mammalia > Carnivora > Felidae > Lynx > Lynx rufus. The sequence goes on from NW_025814878.1 coordinate 10,253,549, forward strand.
ACCATTCTCTATCACACCTGCAAACATGGCTGGTTCATAGGATTTTGAACCTAAGCTTTGAAAATCTAACTTAAAAAAAAAAATCTAGCTTTTTCAGGGCAGGGAACACACACACACACACACACACACACACACACACACACACACACACTTTTTGCCTTTATATTTATCCCAGTACCAAGTGTTTGCTAAGTGAATTAACAAATGAACAAAGCATAAGGCTCCGGGACCTAAGAGCAGAGAGGAAAAGGGAAGGGAAAGGAACATTCCTGGAGAACCATTCGAGCCTCTTTCACAGCTGAGGGCAGAGGAGCCTCCGTGTGTGTGCCTGGGTGTTTTCTCAAGGCCTCTCTGTGTCCCACCTTACTCTGCCATGGCTTTGCTTTCCGGTTCTTCTCATCTCATGTCCCACACGTGGAGTACACGGGCTGGCACCAGCTCTTGTAGGTGCCCTGCTGGACCTCTGTGCACGGAGCAAAATAAATCCCAAGACACGTAAAAGGCACAAACACTGGTATCCTTGCTGCTTCTTCCTGTAGAATTTATTTGCCAATATCAAGAGCAGGGAAAAGGGCTGTTTTTGCTCAGCAAAGTCTCTTTGTAAGGGACAGAGAGATGGGTCGCAGATATATTGCACATTCATGCCTTGTTAGGTGAAAGAGATATACTCTTACTGGAAAGTAGCTCTTGTTAATTCGCTTGTTAATTCGCTTAGGCAATTAGGAAGGACAGGGGCTATTCACAGTAGCCCCACCGGGGCTGGGGGCCCAGGGGTGGAAGAACAGCCCCCACAGGACAGGTCTACAGCACTAACCAGCCAGCGAGCCAAGTGCAGTCCAGCCTTGTGGCCTCACTGGAGGAGGACCAGAAAGCCCCACTATTTAAAAACGTCCTTTCCCAGACATCTGCCACAGGGCGTGCACTTCCGCTATGAGAAACCAGGTCTTTTGGTTTAAGCTAAAAGTTGTCAGTGAACACTCGAATCTATCCCGGGAGGGTTTATGGAGTCAATGCTACCCTAGTATGAATTAGCCTGTGCACATCCGCGTCCTCCCCAGGAACCGTACAGGTCTTTTAGGAAGGAGGCCACAAGGGGACTGTCCAGGAGGGTTCGGAAGGCTGAGAGGGGGAGGCTCAGAGAGCGTGCGGTTCTAGGGACTTAACAGGGTCTGACCTAATTGCGATCCTCTGCTGACTTTGCAGCCAGGCAACAGCTCCAAGAAGCTGGGCAACAAAGGGTGAAGGAATGTCCTGGAGAAAGGAAGCAGTGCAAAGGCACACACACTGTTTTTTGAACGCAAGGGAAGATTTTTGCTTCCTAAAACCAATACCGGATAAAGCAGATTTAGAATACAATCCTACATTTTCAGATACAGAGGTGCTAGGAGTTACAAGGGGTACTTCAAACCACAGCTAATATTTTATACACAGCATGTAACAATATAAATGCTGGGAGTGGGGAGGGGGGGCTGTTTATCTGGTGATTTAAGATCTTGCCATTTCCCAAACTGGTGAAACCAACCGTTTTCTAAAGCACAGGACACGGACGAAACATTCTTAAGGGTTTTTTTTTTTTTAGCCCATTAGAGCTTTTTCTTTGATAGAAAAAGGCAGATTACATTTTTCTGAGTGCATACCACAGAATAAATATGATAAACACTCGAGCCAGTCGCCTGCCAAGAACTGCCACTTCCCCACTGATGTCCCTTAGAAGGATACACTGACCTTCCTCCTGAAAATGAGATGTAATGTACTAACACCCTTCTGCATTGCAGGTGTTTATTAAAAATCTATATACACTCCTCCAGACCGTCTACTCTAAACCCAGAAAATGTCACTAGCCATAAATTCTGCCTTGCGATTGTTATACAAACCAAAGTATATACTTTGTGAAACAAACACAAAAGCTAATCTGGTTTTTTCTTTCTCAAAAATGATTTTCAAAGTGAAATAATTTTAATCGTGAGTTTATCTTCACAAATTTAAAAAGTGGTTGCTCTTAACAAAAGGTACAGATGTAAGGCAGACAAAAGCACTTGCGTATAGGGGAAATTAAATGCAGGTATTATTTTTTTTTATTGTTAGTCCTGGAGTATTGAACATAATAATAGAAACCAAACTATAAATAATAAATGGTTTCCAGTACTCAAATCTTCCAACTGAAAACAATTCTTCACCCCCTACTGCACTAAAATGTCAGTATCGAGTCACGGTCATATGAATTTTAGAAAAGAAACACACAACGCGTACTACTCACACTTTCTCACAGTCACCCTTACCTTGCAATCAAGTCATATTTTCAGGTCTCGGTCATATGTCAGTCTGCCATGAAAGCCAACTGAGATTGCCTAAAATCCTGCTGTTTCTGGAGTGTTCCTCCATCGGCTCATTTCTCTGAGTCTAGGACAATCATTAGCTCTGTTTTTCACTTTGTTCTTTTATTAGGCTATTTTGGTCTTTATTGTCCAGAGACGATGAAATCAAGTCTTAGTTATTTCTGAACTGAACAATTTTTAGATATTGAGCAAGCAATATGTTACAAATAGTCTCTTGCTTTCAATAGTAGATCAGTCCCATCTTTGAGGACACCATGGGAGGACTCTCTGTGCTAAGCACAATGAACTAATTATCCCTCTAAGAATGCAGTATGTTTCCAGACACATTTTTCTCCAGGAGATAACACACATCTAATCCATTCATAACGAAAGGCATTCAACACACTCTATACTTTTGAAAACACTCTTTTAAAAAAAAAATGTACTTGAACTTGTAGGAAGGGCTTGGATACTCTATTGATACCCTGCAGCGCTGTTTTCCAAAATAATAATTTAAAAAAAGAATCTATTATTGTTTCAGAGTAACAACCGTGGGGGTTCATAACCTTTATGTGAACTGGCAAAACCATTTCAGATGCTGGCAGGGAAGAGAGACAAACCCCCTGGCCAGCCATTATCCCCCACAGCCGTAAGGCCATGGAGTGACAGGGAGGGACACAGCCAGGTAGACATCACCAGCGGCACCCCTAGCCTGTAGACTCTGTAAAGCGGTGGTGGGTTCAGAGAGACGACTACTGAAAGTAGCAGAGGTGAGGACTGAGGCTTGCGAGGGAGACACAGACAAGCTGCTCGGAGCAGCTATGAGTCTCCTCTGAACTGGTTCTGAATCTTCCCCATGGTAAGTGCCATCCTTTAGGGTGGCCGCCATCCATCTCCTCCCCCAATCCCAAGGCCACCTTCAATGTCACAGGGGCTGAGGGCTTACCCTGTCAGAGCAAATGGATTCATTACCGGGGAGGCGATCTAATTTCTAGAACTGAAGTGGGGTGGGATGAGCTATTCGTTTGGCCTCCGGCACCAAGTCACGAGCCCAATCCCATTCAGGCAGAACTTTATAAAAGGCCAAGGATAGATCCCATTCCAGAAAAGCAGAACTTAGTCTTCTCTCAAAGAATTGCGACGATTTATTACCTTCCAAGATTTTTTTCTTTTTTTTGTTTAACTAAAGAAGGCAATGAGGGCTGCTGAGTGAGATGATATTATTACAAGGATCTTAAACACCCACCTGTTACTGTGGGTACTGATCTTTGCCTGTTAGAGCTTTGGCACACACACAGCAACCACCTGCTGACCCTTCTTTTCCCTTCACACCTTTTCTCGACTTCAACAGTAACAACCACCCCCCTTCACTGGGCTGGGGTCCTAGCCGACACCAGGTTCTGTGCTGGTTCGGTGAAGGGACGCTGGCTCTGCCTTCTGGACGTTCCTGCCTAGCGGGACTGGACGAGCATTAGATAGTTAATGACAGGTGGGAGGAGTGTTAGGCATCAGCTGTCACTAGAAACTATACATAAGCACCTGCTCCGTTTTCCTAACCTGCCTCTGCTCGTATTTTCAGGCTGCCCTTCAAGCGATATTAACATTGGATGGTACCTTCATGTTGACGGTAAAATCGAGCTCCGTGAGGCGGCCTGCACTTAGGTTCTCCTTTCAGGCTTGGAGAGTGAGCTCCGTTGGACTCATCCTTCGTCTTACGTTTAATTACTTGGTAACCAGGCGGAGAGCCAAATTTGCTGGAAGTTTTTGTGAGTCTAGGCGCTTGCCTGCTTCCTAGTTCCCACAGAGATACATGAAGTAACTTGTTTATGTTGAGAGAACAAAGGAAGGGAAACAGAGCTCTCTGTTCGGCTACAGGTTTAATCCTAATTAGGCCAAGAAACAAGTGTAACCCAATTCACTTTGGTTTATTCTGAATAGAAATCTTTGAATCCTATACAAGCATAGGAAAGAAAAACAGAAAAAAAAAAAAAAAAAGGAGAAAAAGCCAGAATATTCGTACTGGCGGTTGAGAGGCGGGATTGTGGGGGGAGACCCCTCATTACCCACTGATTTAGTCTCTACATTTTCTTTAATGAATATGTATTGCTTGTGGAATCAAAGTAGAAGAACAAAGTTAATTTATGTGCTAGTTATCTCCCATGTGCTGACGCCTCCACACCCCCTCCCCCCGATCTTTTTCTGCCCTGCTCTGCCCAGGTCTGCGCCCTCTGCCCCCTGCCAGCTGGCTTTAAGCTGGGTTTGGCTCACCAGAAGCCCCAATATTATGAGGTAGGAGGAGAGGGAAAGGGGGGCATTTCTTCCCACGCCCTGGCTGATGAGGGGTCTGCTGGCAGCCAGCCTCCATGGTTCTGGCCCTCCCTGGGCTCCTGTGTCCCTTGGGGGTCCCTGTGGGTTGTCTCCAAGAACAGTGTCGGGCTGCCTGCTGTTGCTTCAGTCTCTGGGTCCTTTACACCCTTGCTGCCTCCTTTGGTCACACCACCGTTAATAAAGTAACCCCTTCATTAGAATCTCCACTTGAGGGGCGCTCAGTTGATTCAGCATCCGGCTCCGGCTCAGGTCATGATCTCACGGTCCGTGGGTTCGGGCCCCGCGTCGGGCTCTGTGCTGACAGCTCGGAGCCTGGAGCCTGCTTTGGATTCCTGGGTCTCCCCCTCTCTCTCTTCCTCCCCCACTCCTGCTCTCTCTCTGTCTCTCAAAAATAAACGTTAAAAAAAACCAACCTCCATTTGAACCAGCTGAGCTACTTCAGTTTCTTGCCAGGTCCCTGGCTGGTACAATTTTTTTTTTAATTATTTTTTAAATTTACTTATTTGGAGAGAGAAAGCGTGAGTAGGGGAGGGGCAGAGAGAGAGAGAGAATCCTAAGCAGGCTCTGCACTGTCAGCACAGAGCCCAACACGGGGCTCGAACCCACAAACCGTTTGATGATGACCTGAGCCGAAGCCGGAAGGCCAACCAACTGAGCCACCCAGACACCCCTAACCATTTTATACTTAACTCCAGAACCTCTGGTCTGAAAAGCTGATAGCAGTTGGACTTCCCATGCTTAGTCAGAATGCTGACCATCGGGTTTTTACTGGGTGGAATACTGTCAAATCTAAGCCCTTTTTTGATTTATGGCCTGCTTGATTCATCTCAATGAAATACACATTTGCTTAGAACCTACTCTATGCCAGAAATATATTTTTGAATTTGCTGTCTGCTGATATAATTCATTGCCTCAGCCATATTTATTAAGGAGCTACTATGTGCCAGGCACTGTCTTAAGCGCAAAAAGATACACCAAGGAACACTTAACAATTCCTGCCTTTATGGAGTTTATTTTTGAGCAGGGGATATATGGATTTTAATCCTCGGATAACAGTACATCAATATTGGAAAGATACTTTGAGTTTTTCTAATCTAATCCCTTATCTGGCGTCTAAACAATCACTTAAGAGTAGCTCCCCAGAGAGGCCCGGTCTCTGCTTGGGTCCTGTTAGTTACTGGCGATTTGATCCCTGCTCAAAGAGTCCATTACACTTTGGGCGGTCCTAATCTTTAGAGTATTTTCTCACCTTTAGCTGAAGTTCTTGAACTTCTGCAAGGACCACTTCAGGAAACCTAAGACAGATCACACCTCACCCCCCATTTTGAAGTTCCTTGATTATTTGAGATGCTATCAGGTCTCCCACTCGTATTTGCCTCTTCATTCAGATGTTTATTGAGTAAGTACCCTAAGTGACTCCTGGAGGCAGGGTTCAGTGGGGTGGGAATGGCTTGTTGTCCCTTGCGCTGTGGAGAGCGTGCTTAAAAATGGCGCCACCCTGTGACCACCTTCTCCACGAGTCTCGAGATCTTGCCTTCCTATGGCTTCCACCGAAGTATTTTCAGAATTTTAATCTTTACGCCAACTTACTACTGTAAAAAGTGTTGAAAGAGACACCATCCCTCTGGGGAGTAAATGTTCTCCCTGCTCCTCCTAGGCCATATTTTTAGAGGCAGCAACAACGCCCCGTCTCCAAAAGACACAGAATGTGGCCCCGGGAGACAGACCCTGGACAATCACACGAAGGAGTGATGAATTCTATTATGAGATGTGTGCAAGGAAAGCACGGGGTGCAATGGAAACACATAAAGGGGGACCATACCTGGTTTGGGGCGGTCAGGGAAAGCGGCCTTGTGGGAGGGATGTGTGAACTAACGTCTGAAGGCTGAGAAGAAGCTAACTTGGGGAAGCCAGGCAGAGGGAAGAGAGAGACCATCCAGGTGGTTGCACGTCCCGTAAATGCAAACTGCTGGTATACTTTCCATTTCACCCACAGTGGCCACTGGAGCGGACATTTTTGCCCCCGGACAACCTCGTTTACAAATATACTGTGGCATTAAGTAACTAGGGTTGCATACTTCTTATTAAAGTATGTTCTAGTTTCTTTCCCTACTCTGGGGTGATCCCATCCTCCCATCTGAACGTACCAGCCCCTCTCTTCTCGACTCTTCTTCTGCCCTTCCAGACACTGGGCAGAGCTGCCAGGGCAGTGTCCGTGACTCCGTCCTTGCCCAACCACTTGGACAGGGCCCCTTGTAAGGTATGGTTACGGTGTATCACGCTGTCAATGTCCCTGCTCAGCATTTTTATCCAAGTATAATCAGGTTAAAATGAACGTCAGAGGAGCCCTAAAACAAGAAGGGTCACCAAAGGACAGGGTGGGGGAGGGGGCCACCCCACTCTGTTTGTCTTTACTACTTCCAGGGGACTTAGGGATTGACTGCGTGCATTTGACCCTGCAGCACTTCCCAGGACCAGCTGGTCACCTTTCCTAGGAGATACAAAGTGAGGGACAACTTCCTAGTGCCGGTGTGGCTCCAAACATGACACCTGCTGGGGAGTCTGTGAAAATTAGGACATAACAAGATGGCAGACCCCAATGAACTAAGCTGCCCTGAGAGTACCGGGGAGCTAATTTCACAAGGACTGTCGGTTACCACCCTAGCGGTGTGAGAATAAAAGTCACTCCCCAAACAGAACTTATTCTATGCGATCCCAACCATCATTTACTCCTCCTGACATGATGGGTGGAAAGGACACAAGGCCCTGAGTTGAGATGTGTGGAATCTCAGCTCTACTGACAATTGTGTCCTCTTGGGCAAGTTACCAACCTCTCTCTAGGTCCCCAATGAAAACGCAGGGGTCTACGAGATTTAAGAACGCTTCTAAAATCTATAAACCTAAGAGTCCGTGGCTTTGGATGGAGTGTTGACACGATGACCCACTTCTTAACGCCACACACAGTGTCTCTTGAGGCTCTCATATAATTTGAGGATCTTAAATGTGGCCCCACTATTATAGTCAGATAACCATGAATCAATGCAAACACCAGGAACATGTGGCATTTGTATAGGGAAATTGCTTAAAATCACCTACGATCCCTTATGTGACAGAATTTGTGTGGGTCCCTTCGCTCAACAGATCAACAGAAAGATTCCCCACAAGAATATTTAACAACATCATCTGACAGTAGCCCATGCTTTCTACTTACTCACCGACATCATCTCTACTTTCTGCAAAATTGCAATTCTGGAGACCGGGTTAGAACATAGATTATGAAATAGCACATTTTACCACAGAAGTGTATAATTTGGGGTTGCATCCCTACTGAGTACTTGCCCAAAGACGCTCCTGGAATAGTGGAATAGTGGTAACGTAAAAGTCAACGTAACCATACGACTGCAAAAATTATGCTCTTATAACACACAGATAATGACAAGCATGGCTAGTTCTAAATTATCCTAGGAGCTCATATACTTTCCACACATGCAATCATGGTGATTAGAACAAATTCACTGTAATGAGTGTCCTGGTCAAGCCTCCATGGAAATTGGGTGGAGAGAGGGGGACAGAGGAGGAGAGAGAAAGAGAGAGTGGAAGGGAGGGAGAGGGCAGCTGTAACATCTCAAGCAACTTAGCTGTGGGGCTCTTCTACGGAAGGGAAGAAAACATAAGAGGAAGGGAACCCTTTCCCCGTAGAGAGAGAGAGGTGAGCACCAGCAGCTTGGGACGGGGGTTGGATGGCCAACCGCGGAGTCTAGATATCTCAGGGCAGGGGCTCCCGGGAAGGGAGGCATTCTGGACAAAGGGCAGTGACAGCGCAGGCAGGGGGAACAGGGAGCCAGGGAGGGACATAGAGGGAAAGGAGTCGACGGAAAGGAGATGAGGTCTTCTACCTGTCCTGGTGGGAAGGGACACTGAACCGGCAAGGTTTAGTCTTTTAATTAACGTGACTTGACCCACACCCCCAGGGCTGGTGAGGCCTGGCGTGAGTCTCCCCTGGAAGCTATGATCTGAGGCTGAGCAGGTAGAGTGTGAGGTGAAGACTTTCTTTCAATTCCTTTCAACTGATGAACAACATTTTTAACATCAGGCTATTTCCCATAAAAATCCAGATTGTTTTTTGTTTTTTGTTTTTTTTTTTTAACTTGGGAAAGGAGAGTAGCAAATAAAGGAACAATTAGCGTCAGTTACCACTGGTGGTACCTTCCTGCTTAGCAGTGATGGGCGTGCTGAGCTTGCTCCCTTTACGCTGGCTGCGCGCTTTCCCAGTCTGTCCTGGTCCCCACCACCCTTTTCAGTACTGCGCACGGCCCCTCACCCCTTTCCATGACCTGCCCGGCCCTGGAGCCTGGGAGCACTTGACTCTGAGTCACATACACGACCCCATTTGAAGACCACACTGCATACTAGGTTAGTAGTCCTAGAATGAGCAGATTACCGGAAATAATCTGGCAAGGACACTTTACTTCCCGACGGTTCGTAAGTCATATACAAATGAAACGTAAAGTGGGGCGCCTGGGAGGCTCAGCCGGTTGAGCGTCCGACTTTGGCTCAGGTCGTGATCTCACAGTTCGTGAGTTCGAGCCCCGCGTCGGGCTCGGTGCTGACAGCCCGGAGCCTGGAGCCTGTTTCCGATTCTGTGTCTCCCTGTCTCTCTGCCCCTCCCCTGCTCGCACTCTCACTCTCTCTTTCTCTCTCTCTCTCAAAAATAAACATTAAAATATGAAACATAAAGAATTTAAAATATCACTTGTCATTTCTCTCTAAAAGCCTGAGGGGGAAGAGGTGTCATAAGACGAGAAACCACCACGGAAAGATTTAGTAAGGGGAGTGTGGGCAAAGGTTTACAGTGGAGGGCGAGGAACATGTCCCTTGCAGGTCAGGAAATTGGAATTGTCTTTACCACTTAACCTCATCAGCTCTCATTTTTGTTTTTCCACCCCTCTTATTAACCAAAACCTTTCCCCTTCCAGGTCTATGCAAACCTAGCCGTAAGGTTTAGACTTTGTGCAGGGTCCTCTGTGAAAGAACTACGACAGGAGAAACAATTTAATCGGTAATTCTGCCAAACCAAACGCGCGAAAAACTGGTATCGTTAAGTTTTTTGACATTTAAAAGCCCTGGGACGGGAAGACAAAAACCGTGGCCCCGGAAGGATGCCACACTCCGTGCTCTGGCAACACGTGGGGGTCCCTGCCATCTACAGACCCTTGTACAGCTATGGAAGAGGGGAATCTGTTGGTGATACTCTTCTGAACAAGCCAAGGTGGGCTCTAAATGTCAACATTAACATATCATACCCTCGCTTCATAAAACATTACTTCTGTTGTAACTCAAAATATCCTGATGGCGGCTCAGGTCATGATCTCACGGGTCGTGGGTTTGAGCCCTGCGTCAGGCTCCGTACCGACAGCGCGGAGCCTGCTTGAGATTCTCTCTCTCTTCCTTTCTCTCTGCTCCTCCTCTGCTCTCTCTCTCGCTCAAAATAAATAAGGTTTAAAACCAAAAAAAAAAAAAAATGTGGAGATCCCAGTACCATCAAAATAAACAAAGGCTGTAAGACTGGGCAAGAAAATGGGAGGAATAAACAGTCCCCCTAACTTGGAAGGGCATTTGTGCATTTTGATATTGAGCATTTAAGGAGACACCCAGAGGCATGAGTTAATCATCTGCATTTTTCCTAGAAAGGGGGAAAAAAAAAACCCATCCTGCACCCTTTACCAGTATTTCTTTCTTTCTGAACCCTGGAGATAAAAATTTTAACACACAGAGGCCTCAGTGAGGATTTGCGGGCATACCCAAGTCTTTCTGAAGAAGAAATGTCTCTGATATGTGATATCTTCCCTCAGGAGTACCAGGAGGAGGGAATGGGTGAGGGGATAGGAAAACAAAACCAGCTACTTTCCCCTAATCCTGATGTGGCAGAAAAGCCAAAAGCTAAAAGCTTCCCTGAGGGAAAAAGATTCTAGACTGAAGTGGATCAAGTAAGTCTAACAAACTTCAGACTACTTAACTCGCTTACATTGCACAATTGTGAAACGTGTTTACGAGGCCACGCGCTTTCAGCACACCTCCTAGCTGCCCCCCCCCCCGCAGCCCCGGGGGGTTCAGGCTCAGGTGGGCCTAGACATTGACGGTGAGGGCCACAGCAGGTCTGGGGAAACCCCACTCCAGGCCAAGTGAGGACAGGTTGGCACCCTTGTCTTTTTTCTGGGGTGCTTCTCTGGAAAGCCTGAGAGAAGAAAGTGTTAGAGACCTGAGGATTCTTTCTCTCTTCTGTGTCAATAAATCCCATTCCATGGTTTTATTTTTTAAAAAAGTTCCTCTAGGGGTGCCTGAGTGGCTCAGTCAGTTAAGCGTCCTTTGCCCCAGGTCACGATCTCCTGGCTCGCGAGTTCGAGCCCAGGCTTGGGCTCTGGGCTGACAGCTCGGAGCCTGGAGCCTGCTTTGGATTCTGTGTCTCCCTCTCTCTCTGCCTCTTCCCCACTTGTGCTCTCTCTCTCGAAAATAAACATTAAATTTTTTTTTAAAAGTTCCTCTTGAAGATGAGCTAAACCGTGTATAATTCATGAAACTGAGTGTTTTAACAGCACACCTTCCAGATATACTTTGCATTTCATTCTTTTGTAGAAATTCAGGGATTTTAATGTATTTAGGTATTTTAATACACCAGTTGCCATATGGTCTTGTCAACCAAATACTTGACAAATGAATTCTGTGATTGTTAGTCCACACTCTAAACCAGCATTTTTTTCAGGGCACAGCACCTCGTAAGGTTATAGACTGAAATGTGTCCTCCCCGCCCCCAAATTCACGGTGAAGCCCAAAGTGCCCTGGGAGATAGGGCTTAAGGAGGTAATTAAGGTTAAATGAGGTCATAAGGTGGGGCCCTAATCTGATAGAACTGGAGTCTTTTTAAGAAGAAGAAAAGACAACAGAGGTCTTTTTCTCTCTCTGCTCCCACACAAAGCGAAGGCTGTGTGAGGACAGAGAGAGAAGGCTGCTGTCCACAAGTGGAGAAGAGAGGCCTCACCAGAGACCACCTTGCTGACACCCTGACCTTGGACTTCCAGCCACCAGGAATGGGAGAAAAGAAATGTCTGTCATTTAAGGCACCCAGTCTGGGGTATCCTGTACGTGAGCCTGAGTAGATGAATACAATCACCATCAGCTTGTGTTTTCAATAAGCAACCCGATTGCTGGGCCCTGACACTAAATCGGAATCTTTAGGGACAAAGCCTGGAATGGGCATTGGTCACTAACTCCCCAGTGATTTTTGTCACTGTAAAGGTTGAGGGTCATTATTTTGGGGGGGGAGGGGCTCAAGTCTGTTACCAGCTCCCAAACCTCTCCCTCGACCTCCCCTATTCCACCACCCCAAAGAAGAAGAGCTTATGGGGTCAGTGAAAAACTAGAGACCTCAAACGCTTAACATTAGGCTCCCCAAAAGGGGGACAGAAGCTTATAAATAGAAGTAGTCAGAAAGGTTGGAGTCAGAGGCAAAGGACTTTGTAGGAAAATTCGCTTCAGTTTCATACTTGGGCTGGTTCTAGAAGGACGAGAGGGGCCCTTTAGACCCACATGAGATCAGTCCAATTCCACTGCAAGGAAACCACACAAAGATTTTGTGTGAAGCAAAGGTAAAGTTAAGAGAACCTTTGTGCTGTGGACACATCCGCCCGCAGGGGCCAGAGAGGTTGGTTGGACACTAGGGGTTCATGCTTGGGAACCTGGTGTCTCCTCCCTCTCCTCCAAGAACCAACTAAGATGGGGTTTTAGCATCCTAAGAGCTAAAAAATGGAGTTGGATTACCAACCATTGAGGATACTTTCAACCCTGAAATTCAAGGGCCTATAGAAAATAAATATTGGCTACTGTTAAAATCTTTTTAAAATCAGTCATGAAAATCGCCAAAGTGAGGATTCTACTAAGTCAGTCAAACTAATAACACTTGAACTTAATTGAGTTACATTGTCAGAAATAATAATATATAAATAAGCAAACTGAACGGCACCAAATACTTTCAACTATGCACAAATGCCACACAAAACTCTGCAAGTCTCCTAAAATCATGATATGAAACAACCATCAGACACGATTTTTAAAATTTTTTTTTTTTCAACATTTTATTTATTTTTTTTGGGACAGAGACAGAGCATGAACGGGGGAGGGGCAGAGAGAGAGGGAGACACAGAATCCGAAGCAGGCTCCAGGCTCTGAGCCATCAGCCCAGAGCCTGATGTGGGGCTCGAACTCACGGACCGCGAGATCGTGACCTGGCTGAAGTCGGACGCTTAACCGACTGCGCCACCCAGGCGCCCCCAGACACGATTTTAAAAACGGCATATTGTCTGGAAGGTGGGCCCCAAACACTAGGATATTTTTTTTCTTAAAGTGATTCTTTTTTTTTTTTTTTTAAGTTTATTTATTTGGACAGAGAGAAGGAGAGAGCATCTGTGTAAGTAGGGAAGGGGCAGAGAGAGAGGGAGGCAGAGAATCCCAAGCAAGCTCCACACCGTCAGCACAGAGCCTAATGAGGGGCTCGAACGCACGAAGCGTGAGCTCATGACCTGAGCTGGATGACGCTCGACCGACTGAGCCACCCGGCTGCCCCTATTTTCTCGATTAAAAAAAAGAAATACTACAAGAAGTACCCTTCAAGTGGAATAGGGCTTTTCTAATGGACAGAATAAAATATTTCAGGTATTGAGTCAAAATCTAAAAGCCCTTACAGATAATTCTGTGTCTCCTAACTTGCTTTGATCTTCAAATTCCGGGAAGGAGGTCTGTAAGGAGAGGCAGTATGATTTTCTTCGTCGTGAGTCTGAAAGCCTGGGCGTGGCTGTCCCTCCCTGGCAGCTGGGACCTTTCCAAGTACACCAGTCATTTTCTCATATGAAGGCCACACAGATAGGGAGAATGGTGAAGGGCAAAACACCCATCTAGGTGAAGTCCTTTGGTTTTTGCAGGCACAAAGGAGAGAAGTGTTGTTGATGGTCAGAAGTTGCCAGTGTCCTTCAGAAGGTGCTCCACGCACTGGAGCTTTTGAGAACCACCGTGTTACCCAGTCGCGCTGGTGAAGAGCCAAAAGATGTGTGTGTCTTGTGGCTGAAAGTTTAGTTTGTATTTTATTTTATTTATTCAGCTGGTTAGTTTGTATTTTAAAGATATAATGGCTAACCTAGTGCTGCTGAGGGGTGAATCATGGAGTGAAATATACCTAATTTCAAATCTCGGATCTATAACCTACTGTACGATCATGGACTTGAATTTCAATGAAACTCGGTCCCTTTAAAATCAGGGACCATCTTATTTCACAGGGTTCCCATTTGATTTAAGTGATAGGAGACTTAAATCCACCACGGTGCATGGCACCAGGAGGCGTCCAATCACGTTAGTTTTCTTCCTATTACGGATAGCCTATCGTCAAATGATTAAAAAGAACCCCAGATGGGGCGCCTGGGTGGCGCAGTCAGTTAGGTGTCCGACTTCAGCCAGGTCACGATCTCGCGGTCCGGGAGTTCGAGCCCCGTGTCGGGCTCTGGGCTGATGGCTCAGAGCCTGGAGCCTGTTTCCGATTCTGTGTCTCCCTCTCTCTCTCTGCCCCTCCCCCGTTCATGCTCTGTCTCTCTCTGTCCCAAAAATAAATACACGTTGAAAAAAAAATTAAAAAAAAATTAAAAAAAAAATTAAAAAAAAAATAAAAAGAACCCCAGACGCAAATAAGCCTAAACTCATTATATTCATTTTCTTCTAGTTATAACACGGATGCAATCACAGGTGTTACGTGCATCCGTAACCACAACCGACGCCTTCCTAAAGAAAGTTTCACGAACGGGAACCTTCAGTAGGCTGCCTGCGTGTACCATGCTACCAAGTGGAGGCACCAGAATTTGAACCCAGGCGGTCGGATTTCAGAGCCTGCCCTCTTTCTCACTATGCAACTCTGCGGGATGTGTCCATTCACACCACAGATTTATAGAATTAGACAGCTTGGGACGTGGGCCTTGGAAGTTTAGAGAGGGGCCTCGGAAAACAGTTACTATAAATCTCTCATTTTGTAGAGGAAGAAACTAAAGCCTGGGAAGAAGATCACCCAAGGTAAGGTAGGCCGGTGGCTCTCACCATCAGAATCACCCAGGAGGCCTGCTCACCACAGACTGCTTGGACCCGCCCTCAGAGTGTGATTCTGTGGGTCTGGGGTGGGGCCTGAGAATGTCTCACAAGTTCCCAGATGGTGTTGATGCTTCTGGTCTTGGGAATACATTTTAAGAACCAATGACCTCGTGTCAGTCACTCTCTGAGCCAGAATGAGGTTTTGGCTCTTCTCACTTTGTATCTTCCCAGTAAATGGTGGCTACCAGCTGCTCCATAACAGTGAGAGTCTGAGGGAGACTGGGAGGCCTGCTAGAGCAGTCCTGGATACAGTCATGGGATGCTCTCCTCCTTCTAGTTTAGCTGAGACATCTGGAAGCTTCTTTCTGGCAAGCAGGCACATTGCATCACGATTCACTATAATGCTGGTACTTCACTATGACCCTACCTACCTCTGTATCCAACCAATCTGAAACGATACGATCCTGCTTATTGCCAATAGTGAGCATTATTCTCACTCTGAGCTATTTACCAAAAACTTATAATCTAACGTTTGGCTCTTTTAATGCTAACCCTAGCGGGAGTTTTAGCAAAAGAAGCAGGGGTCATGAATAATTGCCAGTATTGATTCTCAGAAGAAAAGGACGATGGGACCATTTCAAAGTTTTCTTTTGTTTACATTATAATTCAAAAGGAACTTTTCTGTTTATTTGCTCCAAAGAGGATCTTTCATTACGGTCCTCAATAGAGTGAACTATTTTGAAAGTCGGGACATTGTTTAATTATTGTTTAAACTTGCCACATTTAAAGTTGCTTAGTGTTTCGTGTTGTCACAGGGCGTTCAGAGGCTTATGCAATTTAATGAGTGTAAGGTTGACCGAGCCTGGCACACATGGAGTGTGCCCAGGGTGCCAGCCAGCTTTAAACATCATTGCTCCTATTATTTAACAGAGCCCAAGGGTTATTTACTAGCCCATTTGCTCAGGCAGGTAGGTAGGGTGAAATGGCATGACCCGAGTGACCAGACAGATCTCAGAACCAGAACTCTCTCTTCCCCATTAGCAAGGGGATTTAAAGAGCATGACATTCAAGAGGCATTTAGGGAGCATCAACATCTATGAGGTAATTATAAGGTCACCCACAAAACCTCCCAGGACTTAATACTCGGTAGTCACTTACTGAACCAAAGCATCTTTTCAGAATACCTGCTAGGCACTAGACTTTCAGGTAAGGGCTCGAAAGAACATTACCCGGAAAAAATTATTTTTTGAAATAAGCATAAGTCCGTAAGAAGCGGCAAGAAAACAAAAAACTATACAAGGAGGTCTCCTGTAGCCCTCACCCAGTTTCCCCCAATGGTAACGTTTTGCATGACGATAGGACAGAAACAAAACGAGGACGCTGCCATCAGTCCAGATCACGAAGGTCATTCGAACTTCATTAGTTTTAAGGTGTGCTTTGGTTGTAAAGGACATGAGAACAAAGGGAAGAAACAAAAGGGAGATGTAAAGACAATGAACGTGACCGCCAGTGTCGAACCATCTGGTGGTACTTAAATAAGACTCTCCTTGAAAAAAAGACCTTTAAAAGATTTTTTTTTCCAGAGACTATGCTTAAAAATTGTAATCAAATTAAAAGTAATCTTTAGAAGCCCCCATTATTGTATTCATTATAAGTGAGTCTTATAGCAAGTCATTAAAGTCACTAAAGGTTCCCCAAGTATTCTTCCTTGACCATTCTTGTATGTATGTGTATACACACACACACGCACACGCACACACACACACACACACACACATACATATTTGAAAATATTAAAATTGAATATTTTAATTAGCTGGAATAGGTAAGGTTTTATTGTGTATCTTATTTTCATCATATACAGTCAGGTTAGGAAGTCAAACTAGGGCGCCCAAGGGGCTCAGTTGGTTAAGCATCCGACTTTGGCTCAGGTCACGCTCTCATGGTTCGGGGGTTCGAGCCCCGCATCGGGCTCTGTGCTGACAGCTCAGAGCCTGGAGCCTGCTTTGGATTCTGGGTCTCCCTCCCTCTCTCTCTGCCCCTCCCCTGCTTGTGCTCTATCTCTCTCAAAAATAAAGAAGCATTAGAAAAAAAAAAAAAAAAGAAGTCAAACCACAGATAGGCCAACAACTTCCTTCATTAACAACTATCTTTCAAAACTGACCTAACACAAGGTAGTTCACAACTGACCTCCCCGTTTGATGCGTCTGCCAATATTTGGTCTTTAGCTGCAATATTTTTTTAAAAAGCAGCAGCAGCAGCCCACCAGAAGAACAAAATGTCTTCAGAAGCTCCTAAGAAGCAGATTCTCAGAGTCCATCCCAGAAGTACTTTCCTAAGCAGGTAATGATGGGGTGACATGTTTGATTATTCGCCCTAAGAACGCCGCTCTGGTATTAGAAACCAAAAGCGGCATTTTCCTTTTGCATGGTGGGGATCCGTCGGCGTGGATCTCCCAGCAGCAAGGCCAGCCAGAGTAAACAGATGTTTCACTAGGCAGAGGACCCAAACTCCCCTCCACTGTACAACCCCCGCTGGGGTCATCTGAATTCCAAATGACCAAGCAGAACTTTTGCGGACAGCTCCCCCCGCCCCCCTTCCAGGGCCAGCCCTAGGCAGGGCTCTGAAATAGGAGAAGCTTGCCCTGGACCACACTGGTGCAGCCCCCCCCCCCCCAGTCCCCCGGGCATCCCTACTCATCCCAGTGGAGTGTCCTGAAAACCCCACCTCCTCCCCCCAAACACCCCTGCCCACCTGGGACTCTCTCCTTCAAGGGCTGGTGCCCTAAGCTTGGCCACCCCACAAAGATTCTGAGGACACTGGGACAGCGTTCAAATGAACTGCCCAAGGCACAGAGCTTGAGAACTGCAGGCCTGACTCCAAGTTCAGTGCTCTCTCCATTGCCTACAGTGTGTTGAATTGCTCTGTAGGTCCAAGTGGTTGGAAATGTACCGTTTTATGCGTTTTTCTTAAGTTCAAGAATTTACAAGTTGTTTGTGATGGTCCTTACTTTTTCAGAATCAAACCATCAAATACATTCTATTTCAGCTTGTAATTTTATCCTTTGAAAGACAACAAAGTCTTCTCTTTAATAACATGTGAAGAGAAAGCCATCTCTGTTAAAGCTTTCAAGTGGATTTCGAAAACCTTCATCACATACCATCAGCGGACTCCGTGTCACGCACACTAAGAATACCTTTAAAATAGTTCCCTTGAGACCTCTCTCTCCTGCACAGAGTTTTGTATCTCTGGACTTAAAAAAGTGCTGGCAAAAATATGCTCATGAATCAGGGATTCATAATTCAAACTCTGGTCGGCTTAAGACTCCTTCTGTGCGTTTTGCATAGAGATGTTGTTCAGGGACGCAGCCACAAAGTGAGCTCCGCGGGGCTGAAGAAAAACAGACCACGGGGAACGTGCCCTGATGTGTCCCCAAAGAAGGGAGAAGCGTGTGTGCATTGGTGTATACGGGTAACTAGTTATTCAAAGCGCTTCCGCGCAAGATGAACGCATCTAAATGTCATCCTCTGACTTCAAATTGGAATCTGCAGATTATTCCAGAGCTGCCAGCCCAGTAGCCCTGCAGGCCTGAAGTGGCTCGCGGCTTCGGGGAGAGGAGGAGAGACCTCGCTCACGAAGCCCTCTGCTGCTCCCGCCCACGGCGCTACCGAGGGTCTCTTGGTTTTAGGGTGAATTTCACTGCCACGCTTCCTCGACTTTCAACTGAAATCATCAAAGAAATAATTTAAAGGACATGTGGCCTTTTCAAAATAGTTACAGAGGGAAGTGGTTCTAAAACATTTTCTGTACGCTCAATTCGTCCTCATCACAGCCTCGATACACAGCCAGGGCTTTTGACACCGTTTTAGGTTGATAACCAGTTTTCCGGACTCCCTGCGTAACTTATATAGGGTGCCCCAAGTTCACCCAATTGGTTGTGAAAGTCGCCAAGAAAACCATCCATTCGCACCGTTAAGGTGAAAATTCTAAATCTGAATTATTATTTTGATGGGTCTTCTCCCTTCTTTCTTCCTAAGTACTGTGACTACACTTGGTTACTATACAGACATTTCCTCACAAAACCCCCCTCCATTCAAGAAGGGCACATTTTGTTTCCAGAAATCTTCAGCAACCGGATAGAATTCATCAGAGAAACCGGAGGGTCAGATCTCTGCAAAACAACAGCAGTGAACATTTGAGCGCTTGTGTTTGTCAGGCACTGTTGTGAGCCCTGGAAATGCACTGTTTCTTTCAGTCCTTGTAAGAATTTGCTTATCCCCATTTCAAAGATGGGCAGTTTGAGGTTCATGCGAGCTATGTAACGCATCCCGGGTGCTACTGCTGAGCACAAAGCCAGGGTTCCATCAGACCTGCTTAATCCAGTGTCAGTATTCTCAACCATTGCCCTGTACTTCAAAGTTTCAAGGAAAGGGGAATCAGAAGTTTTCTTTGTGAGGAAGAAATACTTTCTGCAGTCAAGGATCCTAGCCTGTAGAACAGAAACTACAGAGTGATTGAATATTTCTAGTAAATGCCTCACATTTTCTACATCCTTAGCGCAGATAAAGGCCAACTAAAGGCGACGACTCAGCAGCTAAAAACCAAAGGACAAAGACAAACAAACAAACAAAAAGACAAAGGACAATGTGCTGTATTTACAGTCTTTGAGAAGTTTCTCAAAACGGCCAAATATGAAACATTACATATGCAAAAACGTCAAGCTCAATTCAAGGTCGAGAAGCATAAAGCATTGAGCAACTTCTCTGCGACCAGAATGGAAACCGGGGTCAATTCTCAAGTAGAACAAATATTGTTCTTTGGAACGGAAACTTGTTGCTGAATCTCACCACGGAGCAAAAGGCTTATAAACTTTTGAAAAAATAAGGTTCACATGGAAACAAAAACACAACAGGAACTCCAATATGGAGCCTACCAGATGCCGTGTGTCCTCCCAGTTCTTTTAAAGCCATTGTTGGCCATTAAACTGTCAATGTAGGAATCGTGAAATACCAATAACTCTAGTATTCCAGAGGAAATGTTTATGCTGAAGTTTTTAAACTTGGGTTTTATAAAGACTTCCTAGCACGGAAGATAGATGGAAGCGATAACGTGGAAGTTTAGGCAGCTCCGGTTACTCGGAATTGACCAGAACGCATCTAAAAGACAGGATTCAGTCACGGGGACCACATGGTACCAGCTAATAATGAGAGCTGACACTTCCCGATTTCTCACTATGTGCCAGGTGCCATTCTGCAGATTTGTTAAAACTCACGTCATCCTCACATGTCTAAGAGGTAAGCATTGCTAGCGCCTCTATTTTGCACTTGAGAAAAGTGACGCACTGAGAGATTCCGTAATGTCCAAAGTCATACACCTGGGACGCGGCAAAAGTGGCCTCTGAACCAGCCGGTCTGATGCGGGGATGGAGACGTCTCCCACGGCTCTGATAACTCCCTGTGCAAAGCTCTGCACAAGAGGACGGGGACTGTCCACGCGGAACCGAACGCACGGGGGAGAGAAAACAGCAGTTTCCGCCATGTTCCTTCGGCAAAGTCTCTTATGACTGGACTGGAGGTGCCTCTCTCTGAGGGCCCACCGTCCTGTTGGAGAGTCAAAGCTCCCAGGCAAACAGTCAGAAGCCAGTAGAAAGATGAAGACAAGCGAAGTAATAACTACGTACAAAGAGGTGCCGGTTTGGTGGGGAACAGCGTCTAACTCCCCATTTTCTATCACGTGTTCTTTGCATCTTTTTCCACTTTACCCTGCCTGTCAATCGAGTCATGACCTCCCTGAACTCCTGACCTGGGCCTCTCATGCTCCACATCCCCCTCACAGCTGGCGCAAAGTATAGGCTTCGTAGATGCATGATTTACGTGTGGACGTCTTCCCACAGAGGCTGAGCCCTGAGCTGACTCCTCAGACAAGTGACGGGTGAAGAGTCACGGAAAGAGGGGGTGAGAAGGCAACGGAGTCTAAGAGAACAAAGCCATGGCGGCTGTGAAGAGAGAGAGTACACGGGGAGTAGCTGGCATGAACCAAGGACGTGCGTTGGACTGTGACCAGACAGGGCAGTTACTGATGCAGGACCTCACAGTCTATCCCAGGGAATTCAGAGATTATTCCAGAGGCAATTAGGATCATCGACTGATGATGCTGGGGAGAGAGCAACGTGCCAAGGGCTTTGTTTGCTGACATGAGAGCTTCCAAGTCCCAGAGTTAGAATGATGAGAGAGAGAGAGAGAGGGAGGGAGGGAGGGAGAAGCCAAAAGTCAAGAAGCAATTTCCAGGAAGGGAGAAGACAGTGATTAAGTCACACAATGTACTTATTTAATTTTAACATGCTGAAAGGCAGGCCGCCAGTACACAATACGGGCATCTTTGCACTATTCTGACAAAGCTGGGAGAAACAGAAAAGACTTGTGGAGGGACAGCGGCCACATGAATTCACCCCCGTTCCTTGGCCCGGTGAGTTCTGGGGAAGCTTCCACAGGTTTCCACCGCTTCATTTTCTGCTGCGGGTTGCTGAGAGGATGAAGTGAGACCAAGCACGAAAACAATTCAGCCACGCGTCCTGGTACATAAATTTTCTAACTTGTGTGTTCTTAGCTTCTGTATTCGCCTACTTGGCATCCGTTAATTACAGGGCCAAAGTGGTTTACATCTCCCCTGCGATCCAGAGCCCGTACTCGGAAGCACCTCTGTATCTAACTCTTAGGTACCAAAGCAATACTTTCCTGCTCTACACTCATCCCAGGGTCAGGGGCCAGACAGCGAGGGACGATCCCCATGTCCCAAGGCCTGCTGGGATTATTCGAACTAGCCAATCCTAGGCTGTTTAGCCTGCCCTGCCTTGCATGGGCAACCCCAATAAAGGCTGGGCCTAGGCTTTCCTCTGGTTCCTTTCTGCCTCCCGACTGACATTGGTGCTTCCCAGGTGGTCCTGCACGGCAGGCCACGGCCCTCCTTTCGGGAAATCTAAGTAATAAAAAATCTCCTTTGAGTGGCATTAGTCTGTGTTGTTACTCGGTCATTTCTGTAATTAAAATCCCACAGGTACAATCGTTGAGACAACAGAGCTCCATCAAGAACAGCCATGATAACTTTTCCACAGGCCATAACATAGAATCAGTTAAGTTTATATCCCTTCTCTCCATCCCATCTCTCCCGTTACTTTCGTGATCTTTTTTTTTTTAATTTTTTTTTCAACGTTTATTTATTTTTGGGACAGAGAGAGACAGAGCATGAACGGGGGAGGGGCAGAGAGAGAGGGAGACACAGAATCGGAAACAGGCTCCAGGCTCTGAGCCATCAGCCCAGAGCCTGACGCGGGGCTCGAACTCCCGGACCGCGAGATCGTGACCTGGCTGAAGTCGGACGCTCAACCGACTGCGCCACCCAGGCGCCCCGTTACTTTCGTGATCTTGACCTGAATCATTCCAATAACCTCCTGAGGACTCTTGCTAAATCCAATCTCTTGCTCCCTCAAACCATCTCTCCTCATGGCTCTCCTCTAAAACTCAGGATGTAGGTTACCCTCTGCCAGGAAAGCTTGATGTAGTTCCCTCTGGTCTGAAAATTCAGCCCAACTCCTTATCTGGGCAGTTAGGCCTTCCAGGGTCTGGTCCAGAACTGCAGCCATACTGGGCAACTCAATGTTGCTCACTAAGGCCACAGCTTTTCACACATCTGTGTCTTTGCTCAGTCTAGTGCCTGCCCTTGGGATGCTTCTTACTTTCTGTAAATATGGAGATCACAGGGTACTTGGGGCCTTTGCATCTGCTTATATAACATAATTGTTCCTCAGAGTATGTAACTGATTTCAAATCCTCACTTTGACTTCGCAGAACCTTCATGAGATCAAAGAGACTGGAAGTGTAACCAGAGCAAATATTTCCTTTCTTAAGCCTTCAATCTCAGACTTGAAAGTATCCTCAATGGTTTGGAAGGCCCAATTTAAGTTCTACTTACTTGGGAAACTCTATGCTCTCTTAAAATTATGTGTCTCTATGTCTCTTAAAATTAATCGTTTGTTTCTCGGATAACCATTAGCACTTAATTCTGTCTATTCATATTATACTTAATTCTGTCTATTCATATTATATTTGTTGCATTTCTTTACATTTGTTTTCCCTAGGTCATAAACACTCTTTTGAAGTTGAGGGTAAGCTTTAGATAGATCTTAAAAGTTGTCACCACAAGGGAAAAAAACTCTGTAACTGTATACGGTGATGGATGTTAACTAAACTTCGAGTGATCATTTTGCAATATATACAAATATTGAATACAGTTTCAGTACACTTGAAACTGATATAATGTTACAGGTCAATTATGCCTCAATAAAGAAAGGACAAGTCTTAGTAATTCTTTTATCTTTCTAGCATGCCCGTTAGTCTTACACATAGCGGTTGCTCAGGGAATATTTACTGAATTATAAGCCCTATGATTCTTCTAGTTAAAATAAAGGGCTCTTATCAAGTGGTAATTGCATAGTTAATTATGGGCAAATATGGGAAAAGGTTTATATGGCTCATTTGAACTAAGAAAAATTAGTATAGGTCAGAGTATAAGAGCTTGTTACATTCTATCAGGAAACAATGACAGATGGAAGCATCATTCTAAAGTGTTACTGTCATATTTAGTCATTACTGTTAATTACACAGGGGGTTAATACGAATTTTGGCTTACAAAGATAAAAAAACTTTTTAGTTATACGCAAACCATACGCCAAGCTGTGATGCGCCGTTTTTTTCTTTTTTTTGTTTGTTTGTTTGAAGTTTTTATTTAAATTCTAGTTAGTTAACAAGTAGTGTAATATTGGTTTCAGGAGTAAACATAAGTGATTGCTCCCTTACATACAACACCCAGTGCTCAACACAACAAATGTCCTCCTTAGTGCCCATCACCCATTTAGCCCATTCCCCACCCTCCGTCAATTCATCAACTCCCTCCATCAACCCTCAGTTGATTGAGTCTCTGTAGTTAAGAGCCTCTTATGGTTTGCCTCCCTCTCTTCCCCCGCCCTTGCCCTATGTTCATCTGGTTTGTTGCTTAAATTCCATATAGGAGTGAAATCGTATGGTATTTGTCTTTCTCTGACTGACTTGTTTAGAGCGATGCGCAATTTCTCAGTTTTCATTTTGTCCATGCCCACAGTTGCTAGGCCAAATATGGGGTAAGGTTGAACATTCCAGTTGGAATTTATAGAAGCCTGACCAGGCACTTTCAAACTCTACCCAGTCCTAAAGAAAGAAATGGGCCACATCCTGGCTGGACGGGAACCCAGAGGCACCCACGCAGTCTCTCTTCCTTCAAGTCTATGCTAGAGCTGAACGAGGAAATCAGGTTTGGGTAGAACTCAGTTATAACCTCTTAAACAGCCACCTGAAACTTCTCCGAGGTCCTCAATAAGTATTTGGTGGGTTATCGGACTTTATCGTCTGACTTTCTACCCAGCATAATTGTGGAAAAAGAACGTTGGCTGAGATTTACAGCGACCTCTTCTTACCAGGTGGGTGGCTGGGCTTGGGAAGGAATGAGAATCACTCCAACTGATGCAAGGAGAAGCTGTTCCAGCCGACATAACGAAGGGAATGGTGATTTAGAAAGAATCTTAAAAATTACTCAGAGATGATTACAGGCTGTCACTGAGAAATGAGGAAGGAAGGGCTTTCTTTTCGACTACAGGGTGTATGGCTCTACAGTCAGAAATTATTATTTTATATTTAGGCCAATGGCAGCCCTGTCTGCCTTTGAAATGTAAAAAGCAATAATAACTTAAGTACCTGGTATGCCTTACAAAGCATCAAGACAGATTACACAGGCCATAGATGAAAACCAGGCTCCCTGCTTTATAACACCTTGCATTTCACGGTTCTGAAGTCACCGGGCTCATCGTCTAGGTGAGGAGGGAGGACCACAGGGAAAGGGAATAAATACTCCTGCTGCGTCACAGTCAAGTCCTTCAGGTGGTCAAGGGGCTTCCACAAAGAGCAACATTTCCGAAATAACGGCATGAACTAAAACGAACACGATCTCTCTCAACAAAGCACACGACTTAGTTGCGATCTGAAATCTGCAACTGTTCATCCTTGATTAGATTTTGAGAGAGGGGGTGGGGAAATCACCTACAGCAAAGGCAGCCTGTGATAGCTGTCCTCAACCTTCTTCCCCTGTCCTGTACGACGTCTGCAACAGTCCAAGCGCAGTCACAGCTGGTTTTAGCGTGCCGAGTGGGGGGCTGCCCCCATATAAAGGTACGCATCCTGACTTTATTTGGACAGAGCTGGCACCAGTATAGTTATGTCTGTATTTAAAGATCAAAACCGTGAAATCACCCAAATGGGCCTCGGCCTTCAGCTTCCTTACCCCCGGGAGGTGTAAAAGGGTTTCTCGAGGCGTAGTGGCTTCTGCCTCAGTCTGCTCTCAGTTCCTGAGCTCAGCGCTGAGAAAGAACAACCAGGTAGGCAAGGCCGAGGGCAGTTGTGGGTTGAAAAGGCTGTCTCAGGTCACACCGCTCAACGTTGGGACACTCCGATCACTCCCATTAAAAGACATCACTAAACATTCACGAAAGACGCAAACTAGGTGTTGCCAGATTTCTTGAGTCAACTTTTACCATTTCACAGTGAAATATTTACATTATATAACAGATCCACGCTCCATATTTTGTGGTTCTATGGAGTGTGAAATAATTACAACTATTACTTTTTTTAAAGTTTATTTATTTTTTTATTTTTTTTTATTTTTTATTTAAAAAAAATTTTTTTTTCAACGTTTATTTTATTTTTGGGACAGAGGGAGACAGAGCATGAACGGGGGAGGGGCAGAGAGAGAGGGAGACACAGAATCGGAAACAGGCTCCAGGCTCCGAGCCATCAGCCCAGAGCCCGACGCGGGGCTCGAACTCACGGACCGTGAGATCGTGACCTGGCTGAAGTCGGACGCTTAACCGACTGCGCCACCCAGGCGCCCCTTATTTATTTTTTTAATGTTTATTTTGAGAGAGAGAGAGAGAGAGACAGAGACAGAGACAGAGAGAGAGAGAGACAGAGAGCAAGTAGGGGAGGAGAGGAGAGAGAGACACACACAGAATCTGAAGCAGGCTCCAGGCTCTGGGCTGTCAGCACAGAGCCTGATGCGGGGCTCAAACTCATGAACTGCGAGATCATGATCTGAGCCAAAGTCGGCCGTTCAACCAAGCGCTCAACTGAGTCACCCAGGTGCCCTAGCTTATGTATTTATTTTGATAGAGAGTGTGTGACCAGAGAAGTGGCAGAGGGAGAGGGAGATGGAGAGGGAGAAAGTGGGGAAGAAAAGATCCCAAGCAGGCTCCACACTGTCAGGACAGGGCCACATGCGGGGCTCGAACTCACGAACTGGTAGGTCATTACCTGAGCCGAAACCAAGAGTCAGGGGGGCTTAACTGACTGAGCCACCCTGGTGCCCTGATTATAACTATCAGTTTTTATGTCAAAAGAAAAATCATTGCTCCAGAGGATAAAGAAATAAAGCATAAAAACCATATTCTTAAAAAAAAATTTTAGGGGCGCCTGGGTGGCGCAGTTGGTTAAGCGTCCAACTTCAGCCAGGTCACGGTCTCGCGGTCCGTGAGTTCGAGCCCCGCGTCGGGCTCTGGGCTGATGGCTCGGAGCCTGGAGCCTGTTTCCAATTCTGTGTCTCCCTCTCTCTCTGCCCCTCCCCCGTTCATGCTCTGTCTCTCTCTGTCCCCAAAATAAATAAAAACGTGGAAAAAAAAATTAAAAAAAAAAATTTTAAACCAGATTCTTTTTTATTTAAAATCTTTTTCCTGGTACCTAAAAGCAAAACCTTAAAAACCATTCATCAGTCCATCTGAAGAGAAATTTACTGACTGATTACTCTGTGTCAGGACCTGGACTGAGCATTAGGATAAAAAGATTTTTGAAAAGATCAATTTATGGCCCTACCTTTAAAGAACTGAAAATAAGTAAGTTCCTGAGGCTCTTCATGCTTTAAATAACTTAAATGTAAAAATATCATCAGACTGAGAATACTGGAAGATTCCTTCATGACTAGGTTAGAAGTTCAGGTATACTGGGGCGCCTGGGTGGTTCATTCGGTTGGGCATCCAACTTCAGCTCAGGTCATGATCTCACAGTTCGTGGGTTCGAGCCCCGCATCGGACTCTGTGCTGACATCTCAGAGCCTGGAGCCTGCTTCGGATTCTGTGTCTCCTTCTCTCTCTGCCCCTCCCCTGCTCATGCTCTGTCTCTCAAAAATAAATAAATGTTAAAAAAAATTTTTTTTAAAGTTCTAGTATATTTAAGGGATAGAGAATAAAATAGGAGGGATTTAAAACATACTATTGCATCAGCCATAAAAGGGTTCTGATACACGCTATGGATGAATTTTGAAAACGTTATTCTAAGTGAAATAAGCCAGACGTGAAAGGACTAATATTACATGATTCTACTTATATGAAATAAGGAGGTAAATTTATATACAGAAAGTAGATGAGACGTTACTAAGCATGGAGGCAAGGGAGAAATCGTTCTTGTTTAATGGTTGTAGAATTTTTGTTTGGGGTGATGAAAATATTTGGGTGGTAGACAGTGGAGTGGCATAAATTTGTGAAAGTAATTCATGCTACTTAATTGTATCCTTAAAAACAGTTCAAGTGGCAAATTTTATGTCATATGTATTTTACTATAATTTTACTATAATTTAAAAACATGAATAATGTAATATACCAGAAACAACTGAATTGTCCCCTTTCAATTAAAAAAAATATTTTTAACATTTATTTTTTTTGAGCGAGACAGAGCACAAGCGGGGGCGGGGGCAGAGAGAGGGAGGGACACAGAATCCAAAGCAGGCTCCAGGCTCTGAGCTGTCAGCACACAGCCTGATGTGGGGCTTGAACCCACAAACTGCGAGATCATGACCTGAGCCTAAGTGAGACGCTTAACTGACTGAGCCACCCAGGCACCCCTGAATCGTACCCTTTAAATGAGTGGCTTGTACGGCATGTAAATTATATCTCAAGAAACCTGTAAAAAAACCCCACCGTCCCTCACAGGCTGCATATGACTCTGTCCTCTTGTAAAGCTCTGATTATTGGTAAATAAACTTACCAGGAGCAGAAACAGCTGATCAATGTTTGCAATACTGTGACTCACACTTCTTACTACATAGCTAGGTTTCACAAAAGATCACTAATCCTACTGGAAGTTTAGAACACAGAGGAGCCTTCTATCTTTTGCAGGTCTGATAAAATAACTAATTTACTATCTTGCAATGGATACTTATCAGACTGTTTTCAAAACCACCTCTTGGCTTGATTCTTGAGTGCGATCAGCCTGAAAAGTCCAGCTGGAAACCACCGTCAGAACAAAACAAACGACAGCATTTAGTTTCTGTACCTCTCAGTCGTAGGTCAGCTACAGATCAGAGCATGCCAGTTATCTAGAGAAGCGCCCGGCACATATTGACTTTTGACACGTATTTGTTGAAACGAAAGAACAGTTGCATCGACTGCTTAGAAAGCTCCCAGGGCTGTGGGTCAGATAAAAGCATCTTGAGGGGCTGCAGGCCAGCTCAGAAAGCCCCTGGGAGTTTATTACCCCTGGGCTCATACTTGCTTTGTGTGTTGGCTCTGTGCTCTCACAGGTCAATCATCAGCAAGGCCCAAGAGCTCCTTTCTCAATAAGTTTCATTAAGAAGTTCAAGGTCCTGGGGCGCCTGGGTGGCGCAGTCGGTTAAGCGTCCGACTTCAGCCAGGTCACGATCTCGCGGTCCGTGAGTTCGAGCCCCGCGTCGGGCTCTGGGCTGATGGCTCAGAGCCTGGAGCCTATTTCCGATTCTGTGTCTCCCTCTCTCTCTGCTCCTCCCCCGTTCATGCTCTGTCTCTCTCTGTCCCAAAAATAAATAAACGTTGAAAAAAAAATTAAAAAAAAAAAAAAAAAGAAGTTCAAGGTCCAGACAGAACCAAATGAGGTCAGGTATTTCAGGAGTATTGCGTTCTAATGAAAATTTGTTTCAGAAAAGGCCACAATAACCCTTTGAACTCAGTGAACAGGAGAGCTACGTTTCGGTCACTAGTCCCATCGTGGCCTCCAAACAAGAGTAACAGAAAACAAACACAGTTAATAAGGAAACCCAGAAGCTAACCTTGTTTTACCATTTCCCACAGCAGAGGCAACACAGTGGCATGATTTAGACTAGAATTTGCCAAGAGCCCGTACACATCTTGTCTTACGGGTCAAATACAAGTATCACAGAACACGGATTATATCTCAACATGAAAGCTTTGGCAGGAGAGTACGGTAGAAATAATGCCCTTTTCCTGGGTGCCTACTGAAGGCACCTGCGTCTTTGATAGGAAAATAGAAAAACAAAACTTCCACAGGTGAGCTGGCCATAATTTACAACAACCGGAGAAGAAAAACAGACGTTAGGTTTGTCCTAATAGCACCACCTCCAAATAGCAGGTGGGGGAAGCTCGTAAGACCCTCATCACCTTCCCGAACCCTTAAGAAAAAAAAAAAAGATCACACGGTCACGGCCGAGTTGTCACGAACGTACCCTGAGTCAGAATTCCATCTCGGCTCCGTGGAAGAAGGCGTTTGGATTCAGCCCTTCGAGGGGAGCTTCGACTCCTCCACCCTCGGATGAGAGTCCCCACCATGGTCGCGGACAGCATGCTCCCCAGGCAGCCGCGGCCCCGCTGCGAGACGGGGAGGGGTGGACAGCCCCGTCAGGCTGGGGCAGGACCAGGTAACTACACCCAAGGCGGACAGGTCTGGGCAGCTCCACTGCCTTCGTCCTGCACCCACATTCTCCTCAGCTGGTGTTCTTAGCCCTCCCTCGGGAGGCCCAGGGAAAGTCTGGGAGATGGGACAAGAAAAGCAGACAATGCAGAAATTAAAAGGAGGGATACGAACAGAGCCAAGCAACGGGAGGGGCCCGTCGGGACGACACAAGGGCCAAGCTCCTCCACACGAGGGAACTTTCTTTTTATTCTTCCCTTTCCCTTAAAGAAGTCTCGTTTTTTAACATTTAAAAGTGGCCGTGGAGGGGTGGGGGGGAATTGGGGGGAGGCATGTACCTTTCCAGTCTCTTTCTCTCTTCCCATCCCATTTCTCTCCTGAACTGCAGCTTTGGGACAATTACTCTTCCAGAGAGAACCATTCTCCTAGACAAATGGAATTCCTTCACAATATATGAGGAACATTTCTACTGTTCCGAATGTTCACTTCGCAGAATTATGTCAGCTTTTGTGGCTGAGGGAAGTTGGTTGGTTAAGGGAATTTAATAAAAATTCACAATCATGTAAACTCTCAAAGGCTTTTCATTTCATTTTGTTTTATTTTTTTTTTTTTTAAGTAGTGTTAGCGGACTGAGACAGCCAGGTGCCCCTCAAAGGCTCTTTAAAAATGAACTGATTCCAGGGGTGCCTGGGTGGCTCAGTCGGTTAAGTGTCTTGACTTTGGCTCAGGTCATGAGCTCACGGTTCGTGGGTTCGAGCCCCGTGTTGGGCTCTGTGCTGACAGCCCGGGGCCTGGAGCCCGCTTCAGATTCTGTGTCTCCCTCTCTCTCTCTGCCCCTCCCCCGTTCATGCTCTGTCTCTCTCTGTCTCAAAAATAAATAAATGTTAAAAAAAATTTAAAAAAATGTTTTTAAATGAATTGATTCCAATAGCCTAGTTCTTTTATCTCTCCTGGTGAGCTGGCTGGAGTTGCCTCATACGGAGAAGGTGGGACCTGAGCTCCATTTAGTACACTGCTCACTTATGCCCCCTACTGGTCAAGATGCCCGGTGCACAATGGTTGGAGACCACCGACTGCATGAGGGCTGTGGGAGGGGCAAGTGGTAGAAAGTTCGAGAATCCCTTGAGGATCTCTAGCTGCTGTATTCATTCACCCTGGGTGGTATTAAGATTGAATTAATTGTATTAGCCTGAGAGGTTTTGATATAATTTACTGTTCTTAATGACGTCTATGGATTATGCCAATGAAAGGATCTACATCCACACACTCCTTTTCTCCCTTCCCAGTGACACCTTATTTTACAAGATCGAGACTGTTTCTGCAGGAGGCAAACTCCTCAGATCCCTCCCTATTCTTCACGCACACACAAATGTCTACAGTGTATTACAAAGCAGCAGGGTTTTGAGGGTTCACACTTTGCACATTCATTTTGCTGAAGTGTCCCTCATTTGCTCATTATTGTGAACACTTCCAAAATTTAGAAAAACTTTAGTATCACTGCAGAGGGAGGGAAGGTAGAAATGGAGGATGGGGACTTGAAGGGGTACAAGACTGGGAAGCTGTGGGCTCTAGTCCCTCCTCGTCCCAACGTCAGGGTGGGGTCAGCCGCGAAGCTGGGGCACAGTGGATATGATCATGGGGGGCGGCATTTGATGAGAGGTACGGGTCCTGTCTCTTCCAGTGGTGCACCCCAAAGTGGGGACCGCCCTCTGCCACGTAGCATGCCTTCTGCTGTGCCGGGCTCTGCCAGGGGTCAGCAGATTGCTGCCCGGTGAGCCATGTACCTGTCCTTTAGGGAAAGGGCCGAAGAGGCCTTCAACAGTCTCTTAGTTCCCATGACCGCCAGAGTCACAGGACGGGCTGAAAATGCCTTTGCCGGGCCCCCTCCCTGTGGGCATGGAGTGGCATTCAGGAAAGGACAGCAGGGGATCCAGGTGCTCAAGCCTGGGGCCTGGTTGTGGCCTGGAGGTGGGGGATGAAGCAGGACTCTTTGGGATGGTCCAGGGTCACTCGTTAGGGGACAGGACCAGGAGGCGGGAACACAGTAAGCGTGTTTACCTTGAGTCATTTTGTTTAGGAACTCCGTGTCCAGCTGCAGGAGACTGGGTGGGCTGGGGGTGAGGCCCCCGAGGGATTCCAGGAAAGGCTCTATCAAGACAAGCTGCAGCCACCTTCGCCCCATCCTCGGGGTGGGGTGGCGGAGATAACACAGCGATGCTGCAAAAGCCAAGGATCTGCCGTGCAGACTATAGAGAACCAGCATTCTTCAAGTGGGGCTCTTGTTCAAGGTCTCCCATCGTCACCGCTGCCACAGATCTGAGATCCCCGCAAACCACAGACATCACTCCTCGGTGGGCGAATCAGAAGTCCAAGGTGACAGCCACAGGACACGCGGCCAGAGCCTGACGCCCAGCAATATGCCCAGATTCAGACCCTGAGAGCCCTGTGCAGCTGCTGTTATCAGCCACCAGAAGCGACATCAATGTGGAAAAGTAGGTGAAGGGAGCCACCTGCTAGTTGCAGTAAAATTCCCTGAACCCCATGCCTGAGTGCTCCCCAGAGGTCTGCCTCCTTCGTGTCCTCACGGTTCCCAAGGCTCAAGCGCCCGGCACTCGGCACACTGGGCTTATTCTGCCGGCGATCCCCACACCGCAGGGCGCCCCGGGAGCTCTGGATAAAATGCAGATGCCCGGGCCGGCCCCACTAGGTCTGGGACGGTGCCAGGGGGCTGGGTGTCTTCGAGCTCCTCACACTGTCTTACGTTACCAACCCGGAATCCAGCTGAGGGCGGTACGAACAACCCCCCTGACCGGACTGTGGGCTTCTTGAAGCCGGAGGCCACGGCCTTCATCATCTTCGCGCCCAGCGCCGTGTTGCAGCCAACACGCAGTTGGACGAAGAGAATCAGCACTGTGGCCAGAGGCCCAGCGGACTCCGCCGCTGCCCGGCTGCCCGACGCCCCGATTCTCCCAGCCGCCTCTCGCTTGCCGCAATCGCCCACACTGCCTGGCTGCGGGTGCCATCCGGGGACCTCGCCTGGTCTTCTCTGCACCACAGGCCCCTGGGAATCCCCACGTGTCACTCGCCTGTGGTGTTTTACGCCAGGCAGCGACGGTCTGTCAAGGCTGCCGTTTTCCGGGCCCCCCACCCCCACCCCACGCAGAACGGCTCCGCTCCACCTCTGCTTCGGATACTCCCGGAAAGGGGTCTGCGTGCAAGTTCAAGGCTCAGGCTTCACGGCAGCGCCGAACACTCTGCTGTCCTTGGTCTGCCCGTCGAAGCAGGTGGGCGCTCAGTGTCCAAGGTTTTCCCCAACAGGAAGCTGAGTAATGACCGTGACTGCTGTGGGAAACGTGGGCAGGAAGAGGAAGAAGAGTAATGTCCTGTGTAGGTCGGCCCCACCCTTCCTAATTCATACACATATACTTCCTTAAACAGACCTGCCACACGCCCAGGGTGTTCTTCCACCAAGATGCAAAGGGAAACAGCTTTAATTGTGAGCACATGAGGTCATTTTCCTCCCAATCAGCCTTCTGATGACATACCCTCCCCCTCTTCATGAAAAAGGATGCGTCGAGGAAGGAAACACACTTTGTCTTCAGCTAGGAGATCTAGACAATCAGAATCACACCGAAGGATCCTTAAAGGCCAATACGGCTCATGAGAGACTTTACTGCATAGACGTTTGCTTCTGATTTCCTATGGTGACCGTGAGTTACCAACTATTCTCTAAATGCCATTAACATAAATACTGTGCCCACACACCCCCTATGGAGGAGGAGGGCTGAACTGGGCCATCTGCTTCTCTGTAAGCTCTTCGGGCCTATGATAGTTCAGGGCACACAAAGGGCACTTAGCAAATACGGAGTCTGTCTATAAATCCGTGTCAGGCTGTGATATGGCTGTCCGCTGCTGAAACGTGCGTTAAGCCATCAGAATGAACTAGGACTCCCATCTCTGTAGCAAATATCTGATCTCCCGTTATTGTGTCAGGAAGGAGATGTTGGGGCACAGGGCGGGGCTGTGTGGGGGGAGTTTCTTCATAGCTCCTGATTGTTTTCTGCCATCTGGGTGGGGTTCCAGGAGCTTCTGGTCTCTCTTTGACCTCGCACACAGACTTCTCTTTGGGGTAGAAATCGGGAATTTGGTCAGCAAGTGTAGAAGGAAAACTGGGCGGGCGTCATCTAGCCCCGCTCTGGTTCTTTTCGGCAGAGAATTGCCCACAGGTAGCCCACGTCTTGCTTTACTTCTTGTCGCCACAAGGGCGCCATGTGCACAAGCCACTCTTGTAGGGGGGGAGGCTGTCCTATTCGTTCTGCCGCGTGGGAGAGCTTCTGCTTGTGTGTTTAGTATTAGATACCCACCCCACAGACACAAGGCACAATCTCGTGTCAGTTTTATCGATAATAAAGGTGAGAGATTGGTTTCTCTGCCTTATTCCTTTGTTTTAAATTTTCAGATTGCTTCAGAACCTGGGTGGGAGGAGAACGTCTTTATTGCCCTGTCCCCCGATGTCCTAAGTGTGGGACACTGGTGTTTATTTGGCGATTTATAGCAAGTTGTTTTATGGGTTAGCTTTCAGGGTCCTGCAGCTGGCTTCTTCTGTGACTTTGGAGAGCAGCTTTAAGCCTTATACCACATGCAACTTTTACTCTGACAGCTGATTTCAGCTTAAGATGACTTTGCCCACAGGGGAGCGGCTCTTTCTAGAGTATCGGGGCTGTTCATCGACACATGAATGGATAAAGAAGATGTGGCCAATTTTTACGATGGAATATTACTCAGCCACAAAAAAGAATGACCTCTTGCCATTCGTGCCAACAGGGATGGACTTGTTAGGCTAAGTGAAATACATCAGACAGAGAAACACAAATGCCGTAAGATTTCACGTATACGTGAAATCTAAAAAAAAAAAAAACCCAAAGGAATAGACAAAAGAAGCAGAAACAGGCTCACAAATACAGAGAACAAGCTGGCGGTTGCTGGAGGGGAGGAGAGTGAGGGGATGGGCAAAATGGGTGGAGGGGAGTGGGAGACACGGGCTTCCGGTTACAGAATGAGTCATGAGGACGAAAGGTACAGCACGGGGACTACAGTCAACGGTACTGTCACAGTTTTGTATGCTGGCAGATGGTAGCTATGCTTGTGATGAGCACAGCATAACGTGCAGCCTTCTGGAATCACTCTGCTGTAGGCCTGGATCTCCTATAAGGTGATGGTCAACCATACTTTGATGAAATAAAAAGACAGATAGACAGACAGTCAGACTGCAGGCACCAGGCCCTCCCAAGCAGGGTTCAGGCCTCACTCCCCGAAGCAAATGACTGGGTGGCCCCAGCAAGTCCAAGCTGAGCCTAATGGTGGGGGGGGGAGGGCGTTAGGAAGGAGGCTACCACTGCTTGCCCTTGACCTACACACGTGCGGGGTCTCTGAAGCAGGTGTACGGAGGCAAAGAATCAGCAATCGGATAAGGAGAGTCCTTGCGTTTACAGGCGACTGAGACACCAAGGGCGAACAATGCTGCAAGGCAACGAGTGCCGTATGTCTTGCAGAGGGGGGCACAGCTTCGAGTGCTTCTCGCCAGGTCCGTCCAGGCAGCACCAGATTAACTGCTCCAAATCCCACTCTGCATCCAAGGCCAAGAGGAAATCCAGGAGGGGCAAAATTTGGATTGAGGTGGCTCTTTGTGAGTCTCCCCACACTGCGGGGCCTTAAGATGGTTCTAGATCAATTGGTTCTCTCACTCAGATACCACTGAGACTCTGGAGCTGGCAATGGCCTTTGGATCAAAGTGCTGCATGTTGGGAACTAACTAGCTGCTCTGGGGGAAGAGAAATAAAAACTATTTTCTAAATTCGGAGGGCCTGCAGCCGTCTGTGTTGGCTTAGTTCGCAACATGAAGAACATGGTGGAAATTCTAAAGCGGAAAAAAAAAAATGAAAACGAGAAGAACAAGACGATGCTCTACTGTTGGTTCTTTTCTCTGAGTAATAACCACAACCTGGGCTGAACTGTTCTGAGCTGGACGCGCTACAAAATCCAGCTAACATTACCTTAACTCCCAGATGCCGTGTTTATGGTCCTCAGTGTTGCCGTGGTCGCATACGGGGAAAATATCAACGTGTGTCGTGTCCGCGGATATAAATCAATCCCTGAGAAACCTGCCTGAAAATTCATACAGAATTTGAATTCTCACACACACACAAGCAGGTCTTGTAGTCTAGAGACATTTATTAGCTGCCAAGGCATCTGTTTTCTCTCCGCCCTAGCGGTAGGAAAATGTGGTCACACTTGCCCATCTCAGATGACTTTCCTGGACTCTCCAGGTGTCCCGCTGCTCCAGGAGCAGCTCTCTTCTCTTCAAGGGTAAAAGTCACATGGGGTTATCTGCCCTCACCTCTTCAGCTCTTCCCCAACCCACTCGAATCTAGTTTTCCCCTCGTCTTTTCCAACCATCAGAACGGCTCTGTTTCTTCATCCAAGCCGGTATTTATCAGTTTCTTTCTCATGTAACTTCCGGCAGTGCACGACGCTTTCGCGCTCCTCTTGAAGCACTTTCGTCCCTTGGGGACCACGGTCTCTTATTCTCCTGGTTTTCCTCCTGCCTATATTGACATTCCTTTTCAGTCTCCTGTGCAGGATTACCCCGTGACTCATCTGTATCTTTGGCCCAAACTTCTGAGCACCAGACCAGTATATCCAAGTGACTCTTTGAGATCTGAGAATTCACAGGAAACTGAAATGTAATAAATTACCCAAAACGAAATGCAATCTTCCTCCCCAGTCTGGTCGCCTTCCAGTGACTGCCATCCGATTTGTGTGGACACACCAGCCAGAAATTTGAGCCATCCTTTCCACCTTTTCACTCCAGATATTCAAATCATGACCACTGCTAGCTTCTTTGGTGGTGTTGTTTGTTTTGTTTGTTCTTCACTTTTTAGCTCACTCTCAAGTGTCACTGACTTTTCTCCATCTCTGCCCTGGTCATCTTTCAATTGTACTAGCATAATATTCTCTTACACCTTCTCCTGAGAGCACAGGACCATCACGCTACAAGCTTTTCACACTGCAAATGGGATGTCACCCCACCCTTACCTCATCCACCGAAAACTCCCCTATGCCTTTCATTTCATCGAGGACCACGATCAAAAATTTCACATGATCCCGAACACCTTGTACCTCCTAGTCCCTGCCTCCTTGCTAACTTATACGGGAGTCTCTCCTGGATGGCTCCAGACTCATCACTCTTCTCTGAGCTCCTCTAGGAGATCCGGGTCCCTACACATTGCTTTCCAGCCACGAACAACCTCCTGCCACAGCTGCGACTGCCCTCAGTTCAGCTACCACTCTTCCAGGCAGTGCCTATATGTTTGTCCTTTCTAGCATTGGTAATTTGCAATGAACTCTTGGTTCATAGTCATCTCCCCTACTAGTCTACTCTGTAATATTGATGTGGTTGTGTGTGTGTGTGGGGGGGCGGGGTGTCATGTGTGTTTTGCTCACATCAAAACCCCAGAATAGTGCCTGATACATAGTACCTACTCAATGAGCACTTAGTGAATGAATGAATGAATAGCCATCATGCACTGGGGCGTTGGTATAATTAGTGTGCATGATATTTCTATCACAGCCGCTGTAATTAAAAAAAATGCTATTGTTATAATGAGAAACCAAGTTCTGTTAAAGAAAGCAGCCCATAATTATAAAATCATTCCCGTGGGAAAACATGATCTACTTTATGATACCTACTTTATTTTATGAATTCTCCAAAGAGCACTGTGGTGCAAAGTGGGCTGCCTATATTTGTCTCCTCTTTAGATTTAAGATTCGCATCTTCCGTGCTCCTCGAAACCCTATCTGCATTGCTATCCACAGCCATAAAGCTCAAGAAATTTAACAAATGACTAAACATCTCTTGGCAGCTTAGTATTCATTGTAAGATTAAAACCTAGGTTAAAATACATTTCAAAAAACCTATGAAACGTGCATTCTATTAAAAACATCGCAACTAAGAAATAACATTAAGGCAGCAGAGCCTTTCCGTGGCTGACTCTTGATATATTGCAAAAACGATTTTCACATTTACAGTTGACCCTTGAACAGCGTGGGGGTTTGGGGCACCCTATCCTCCCACACTAGAAAATCCACATGTAACTTTCAACTCCCCAAAACTTCTATAATAGCTTACTGTTGATGGGAAGTGTTACTGATCACATAAATAGACAATTAACACATATGTTTTATATGTGTGTGTGTGTGTGTGTGTGTGTGTGTGTGTGTGTGTATTTTAACGTTTATCTGTTATTGAGAGACAGAGAGAGACACAGCATGAGCAGGGGAGGAGAGGGAGACACAGAATCTGAAGCAGGCTTCAGCCTCTGAGCTGTTAGCACAGAGCCCAACGTGGGGCTTGAACTCACAAACCACCAGATGGTGACCTGAGCTTAAGTCAGACGCTTAACCGACTGAACCACCCAGGCGCCCCACACGTATGTTATATATTATATGCATTCTCTACTGCGCTCTTAGAATAAAGCTAGAGAAAAAATGCATGAAGAAAGGCACATTGAAGAGAAAATACACTTACAGGACTGTGCTGTATGTATCAGAAATAATCAGTGTAATTGATCAGTGGACCCGTGAATTTCAGGCTCCTGGGCTCTTCTGGGGTCAACTCTACTCTTTCTTCTGCATCAAAGTAAGAAAGGCCACCCTGCATTAGTGTGGCACCTTTACTGACAACTGCAATTTACTAAGAATTTGCTTAACATGTTGATTTTGTAGAAAAATCACTCATAAATATTTTTCCCCTTTTCTTTTTTCAGAGATTTATCTATGTTCTCAGCAATAAAAAGTGACAGGTTTAGACTGAACTCCAGTTGACAACTGGGGTCCAAAGATTTCAGGCTTTAAAAACTGCAATATCAATTTAGCCCCATTGATAAAACCCAGGCTTTCCAACCCTGTTTAAAAGGTACCTAGAAATGTTTTGCCGTTAATTCACATCCTCATTCATTCACTCCTGATGGTTAGGACAGAGTCCCAGGAAAACTTCAGCATTTGGCAGTTGAGAATAACCATCTGCTCCAACAAAACCTTTGTTATTTGTGATTCCACCCTGAAATCTGAACCCCATAAAATTTTAGACCTTTGTATTAGATTGGTGCAGAACCTTAAACTGGAGACCATGCCGACATTTCTCTGTCTTTTAAAAACAGCATGTGGATTAATTATAAGGTGCTGATTGACCTGAATTAGTCTTTATCCCTGCCTGCACAAAATTAATTCCTACCACTTACATCAATTAGATTGGGTCAAGATGGGTAACTTGGGCTGAACCTAATAGAAAAATTTCTGTTTACTAAGGCATCTGAAGTTAACATGGATTATTTCCGTTAAGAAATAATTCTTTTTGGGGGTGCCTGGGTGGCTCAATCAGTTAAGTGTCCGACTTCGGCTCAGGTCATGATCTCCACGATCCTGAGTTCAAGACCCACGAGACCCACGAGACCCATGTCGGGCTCTGTGCTGACAGCTCAGAGCCTGGAACCTGCTTTGGATTCTGTGTCTCCCTCTCTCTCTCTGCCCTTCACCCACTCATGTTCTGTCTCTCTCTCTCAAAAATAAAAATAAATATTAAAAAAAAAGAAGTAATTCTTTTTATATATACGGGGAGTTATTAATGGCACTAGGGATTAAATTTCTCTATGTTCACTTTATAGAGTTATTAAAGCCTATATGGACACTGCTGAATTTAGCTGCTCATTTGGAACAATTTTAAGACATTTGACTAGAAAAAGTGAGGAAACATTAACCTTAATGGCCGCATGTTTTGTCTTGAAGTATCAGATATTACTCATGCCAACATTTAAGGGGTCATAAATACTATTTACATTAAAGGCAAGGGAACACACTGAAAAGACCTTGTAAGGCTCCCCTCTTTTGCTGAAAACATTTGATATCAGACACTTTAATTAACAAACAGTCGGCTAACTGGAGTTTTAGCTAACAGAACCTGAGCAATTCTGGATCAGAGTACCTTTACCCTGGTTGACTCCTGGTAGTAAGAAAGCTCTTTGGCTTCTCGACGGTCTAACCCTCCCCCTCAATGCCACTGGAAGCGTACCCCTCCTCTCCTTCCTCTTCCACCGCGGTCACTGAGGGCTCCCCAAGCCTACAGTCCCAGAAACCTGTTCTTGCCTCTGCAGACAGCAAGGCAGTGAGCCCAGGAATACAGTCCTGGGGCACAATTTCAAATGGCTGGAGCGAGTACTATCAACAAATAGTAAAAGAGAGCATTACACCATATTAGGGATGAAGCAGGCTAATATATTTTTCCCCAAGTTAAAATGAAAAACAGATGATTCAGACATCAGAATTTAGAATTTCTTTCCAAATTAAGAATATTTAGCATGACGGGCATATGTCAGGTGTTGTGGTGAACACAGGTGGGGCCCCGCCCCCCCCACCCCCAACCTGGTCTTGAGTCTCTGTTGTGTGGCATGAAATTGTCCTCTGACGGGATGATATAGCAGCTGGGCCCGGAAGAACAAACAGGAATAATTAGGGGTCAGCCGGCCTGGATCTGCAGGATGCGGTCAGGGGGCAGGTACGCAGAATGCCACGTGCAAAGACCCATGGTGCCTATTTGGGGGAAACGCAAGCAGTGCAGTAAGGTAGAAAGCGTGGGGTGCGTGTGTGTGTGTGTTGCGTAAGGAGTGGTAAGGAGGAAGAGTGAGCCACAAGAGAAGGACAATAGACACAAGCAGGAACGAGGCCACGAAGGGCCTCACGCATCTAAACCGAGGGTCTGACTTTATCCTACAGCAATGGGAAGGGTTTGAAAGGTTTTAAATTGAGGAATACCATGATCGGATCTGTATGTTGGAGAAAAGACTCTCAATGACGTGGGAGAACAGATGAGGACGTAAGAATGCATGTAAGGGGGTAGAGACCAGCTGGGAAAGAGGTGATGGTGGCCTGTATCGAGACAGCCGGAGTGGGGAAGCATATGGTTTGGGGCTGCTTAGATTGGGGTGTGTGTGAAGGAGGGGGAGGAGTCTGGGAGAGGGCTAAGGACTGTGGTGTAGACACTTTGGGGCTGGCACCGCCATTTTTCACAGGGGTATGCATAAACAAGAGCGGAGGAGAGTTTGGGTGGTGGGGTGCCGGGTCAGGTAAACAGTGACCTCCATTTTCAGACATTTAGGCTACTGCTTGTATTTTCTTCTCCATGGTCATCAATCCTTTGAAAGCATTTTTGAACCTGGGCTTTTTTAGAGTCTTTGAGTTGCAGGAGTTCCTCCTCCAGATCAGAATCTCCCTCATCCCCATTTCGCTCTCCCTCATCCCATCTCTCACGCCTTCTAACGCTACAGCTGTTCAAGAAACGCTTGCCTCCTGATACCCTTACGACACATTCCCAGAAAGAGCGCCGTGGGCTTAAAGAGTTAAGGCTTTAATAATTCTTACTACACGCTGCCAGGTTTCCTCCAAAAAGACTGAATCGATGTACATTGTCAACAATAGT
Source organism: Lynx rufus (assembly GCF_022079265.1). Taxonomy (NCBI): domain Eukaryota; kingdom Metazoa; phylum Chordata; class Mammalia; order Carnivora; family Felidae; genus Lynx; species Lynx rufus. Next base: position 10,294,588 of record NW_025814878.1, read on the forward strand.
GCACGAGGATCTCCGTTTTCCCTAGAGCCCTTCCAGCATTGGCCTTTGACATTTGTTCACTTGGTTGGTGTGAGATGTTTTCATTAAAAAAAAAATTGACTAAAGTTGGACGTATCTTCAGATTTGGTTTCCTATTGGGCTTCTTGTTAGGCGAAAAGTCTGTTTCTATCCTTGGACCACTTACCCAGTGAGAATCTGATATTGTACTCGTGTTATATATGAATATATATATACATATATATATACATATATATATATATATGTATATATATATTTGAAATCTGAAAATAAAACTCTAAGACAAGGTTATAGGAGTAGGACCTCCCTTCTTCTCCCAAACCCCAACCCCGACGTGGAAAGCAAGAGAGGAGAAAGAAGAAAGACAGCAAGAGGGTATGAGCCCGTGTGAGAAAATGCTCCTGAGACAGCTCAAGTGGTCAAAGGCACGCACCTTGGTCTCCAGCAGATCTGGGTTTGTGTCCTGTTTCTGCCATTTAGCAGCAGCGTGACCTTAGGCAAGTTCCCACACCATGTAATGGGAAAGCGCATTGAAGGGGACAGGAATGGGCGCAGGAGGACCAGTCAGGAGCTGCTCTCACAGGATGGTAGAGGGGAAATGACAAAGCGCAAAGCACTTGCCCTACTCTGCCTGCTGGCACACGGGAAGCACCCAAAATGTCACTCGTGACCGCTACACGTTGCTCAGCGAGGCCACTTCGTCGATTGTTACGAAGGTTTTGGGTTTACCGCTCCATTTTCAAATAGGAAACGGTTCCAACGGGTGGGCGCACCTGTTCTAGGAAATGTGCGAGGTATATAACCTGGCATTTATGTGACTTGAAAGAAAAGTGAAACGCGGGTGTCATAAATGGAGGTCTACAAAAATTTATAACCCTAGCTTGACCTTGGCCGGCTCTCGGCTCCCCCTCTGGATATCATTTCTCAGAGGAGCTTCTAAAACTCCCTGGTGGCAAATTCACTCTGGGCAAGGCAGGGGGAAGAGAGCTTGACCTCTGAGGTCACTTGTTCTGTTGCGATTGTTAGAGTAAAATAGCAATTATCCAAATTCCTCAAGAGATGAGAAGTTCTGCCTAACTGAACTTTCTGGTCGCTTTGGGGTTAACAATGAAACCCTCTTTCAACCCCTGTTCAATTTCTTTGTCTCTAAACTGGGTCATACAAGTCTCTGCCTCTAGAAGTAAGTATGGTGGCCAAGCTATAATTTAGCCTTCCTCTGATGATTCAGTCTCTTGCTCTGCCTCGGGGTCAGCTCTGAAGAAGGAGCCTCACCACAGACTCCGAGAAGAGAAGATGGGTGAAATGGGTTGAATGAAGACCTAGGATACCGCACTTCAGGAGGTCTACCTTAGTTCCGGAAATAACCCCTCCTGTCCAAGACCTCTGCGTGTGCAGTGGAGAGGGAGGGTTAGATTTTCTTCTAGAAACTGAGCTTAGAAAGAACAGTCCATTAGGGGCTTTGGCTTCCCTACACGTTACTGGACTACAGGTGTACGTCATGCCCCAACTGGGAGTTGAAAGCCCCAAGAAGTGTTCTGCAATAGATTTAAGCACCTAATAGCGAGCATTGGCTGCAGAGAGGTGGAAAAGTTATCAGCCTTTGTCTACCAGACTCTTCATCTAAACGCTGACTACCATGAAGGGTCTGAGTTCCGACAGCTCCGCAGAGGTCACGGACTACACAGAATGTGTAAAAACAACACGGCACTACACAGATGTGCGTATGCTTCCAGATAAAAGGGTCGTTTCCTAGAACGGAGCTTACCTTAAACGTGTTTTTGGAACTTGTATCCATGATGAGCTGCCCTCTTACAGAGGAGGCTAAAGGTTAATTTTCTGTGGCATTAAGCACTGCAGGCAAATGCCAAAATTCTATTCCCAGACCTAAATTATATAATCAGAAATAGAGCATTCGAACTGCACATCAAATAGTCTCGCTTTCTGGCAGACTATGAAAAAAATCAGTTTCAGTGTTTGAAGTAGGCATTTGTTTATATAATGCAATCAACCATGACTGCCAAACACAATAATTAAATGCTTTAACAAGGGGGAAATCTTGCCAGAATATGTAATTTGAGGGGGAAAATAAGCAGAGGGTTGATATGTAGCAGAAAATGCTGAATTATTTATTTCCTGCTACTCAGAAGCAGACACTCCGACTACGTGCAGAGATAGTCAAAGAGAAAGGAGAGAGTCAGAGGGTCAGCTATTTTATTTAAATCTCATCTTACTTTTTATCTTCCCACCCCAGCTTGAAAAATGAGGACTTCTCACCTTCCTTTCCTTGTAAAATCACCTGTGTGGAAGTGAAATTAACAGCTATGAAGAAAAACCCAAACAATCGTATCTTTCTCTTTTTGTTAGTTGAATTATCAGCTGAAGTTTTATTCAGTTTGGACTGTGCCTGTATCTCTCTCCTGGGCAGGGATGACGCCTGATAAGGGAGTGCTTTTATGTCACCGCGTGAAACGACACAAAACAAAATAAAACTGGGATGTTATACCTACTCATTTTAAAAATTCCTTCTAAATCTACAGCCTTTGGTATGATTTTCCCTTATGACATTCAGAGAAAAGTTGTAGCACGTGAACAAATAGCCGAAGGCATTAAGCATCAATGCTTAAAATACTATTACTTAAAATAATAATGAAAAACATTCCCCAATTATGTCTTGTGGCTTATGAACAATTTAACGTATGCCTTTCATATGTAAAGATATTGTAATAAATATAAATATATAATAAATGTATTAATGATTATATATTATGTGTAAGATGATAATTTAATATGTATATTTATATATTAGTTTCCATTAATTACATTACACGGGTCAAGGGAATGATGACTTAAAATTTTTTGTCTTCTCTTACTTCACCTAAATGCTACCACTAGTGAAATACAGCATCGGTTTAATATAGGCTTATAGTTAAAATGAACAGCTAATTAGATCTTTTAAAAGGGTTTGACTTCTAAGACAACCGAACATCCTTAATTTTGATGTTCACATCTCTAAGATCAAACAGTATAAATGCCCTCTGGCTTCCCGCAAGAACTTAAAGGAACAGCAGGGAAAGGAGAGGAGGCAGAGGCAATTTCTACAATTTGCATAGTACCGCAAAGCGCCGAGTAACAATTTATTCATGGGGACATCCATGGCACGAGGCTCTCATTTTCTCCATGGTATAGACAGAACCCAGGCTGAGGGAGCCCTTTGCAACACTCATATGGTGAGTTGGGTAAGGGAAATACCAGTATGAAGACTTCTGGTATTACTCTCCCTTTCTGTGACCTGAAAAGTGGTTCCTCGGTAACATCTACGCATCTTTTGTGTGACTTAGAGCATAACTTCTTTAGCATCAGGGGCCCCCTGGTCTGAGGGATCATTAGCTCTTGACTCCAGCCTAGTGCAAAAGGTTCCTAACTGCTTACCATTTTTTTCCACTCTTACCCAAGAGCTAAATAAAATCAGTCTTCAAAAACTTAAACTGGATTGCATCACTCCCCTGCTTAAAACCTGTCAATATAGTCTCCTTGCACTTAGAATAAAAGCCAAACTCCTTAATGTGGCCTGCAAGCCCCCCACCCTCCCTCCCATCTCACCTCATTGTCCCCTGTCTATTGCTCCCCAGCCTCTCTGGCTTTCATTTTTCATTCTTTCATTCACAGCCCAACTTCAGACGGGCCTTCCCCAATTCCCTCGGCCAACAAAATCTGTACACTTAGGAGTACCCTGTTTTCTCCATTCGTAGCACTCACCACGATTTGTAATCATACACTGCAATGGTCTTCAAAATCATTTTTCAGGGGCGCCAGGGTGGCTCAGTTGGTTGAGCAACTGACTCTCGGTTTCAGCTCAGGGCATGATCCCAGGGTCATGGGATCGAGCCCCACGTTGGGCTCGATGCTGAGTGTGGAGTCTGTTTAAGATTCTCTCTCTCTCCTTCTGCCTCTCTCCCCCATGCATTCTTTTGCTCTCTCTTTTTCTCTCTAAAATAGATTAAATGAGGGGCGCCTGGGTGGCTCAGTCGGTTGAGCGTCCGACTTTGGCTCAGGTCATGATCTCGCGGTCCGTGAGTTCGAGCCCCGCGTTGGGCTCTGTGCTGACAGCTCAGAGCCTGGAGCCTGCTTTGGATTCTGTGTCTCCTTCTCTCTCTGACCCTCCCCCATTCATGCTCTGTCTCTCTCTGTCTCAAAAATAAACATTAAAAAAAATAAAAATAAATAAAAATAAAAAAAATAGATTAAATGAAAAAAAAATCATCTTCAGCTCCATTAGACTCTATAAGCAACCTGGGAGTCCACTTTATCTATAGCACCTACTACAGCACTTGGCATGTGAAGCTTTTCCATAAGTGTTGGCTGCACGAAAGCTTAAGCAAGTGAAGCGTGAGGGGACTCCTGACCCACCTAGTTCCTCAACAGTGTTGGGCTTTGATGACTTCTTACCTGTAATGGCTCTCCCTTACCCATAACGGCTCTTTAAAGGAGCACTCCTTAGGACGGACAAAAAGGGAGCAACACGAGAGCTCTAACATTACGTCATTTCCCTCAATGAAATGGACCATATGGAGTCAACTACTAATAGGTCTTTTAGCCATGAGTACATATGTGACCCAGGGTGTCCCCATTATTCCTGGGATAATCAAGGGGCCCCAAAGTTTGCCGAATGAACCCAAGGATGCAAAAACATTTTGAAATAACCCTTAGTTAGCTCTAGGGCTGACGTGTAGGCACAACTCGAGGGGCCTCCGTTCCCAGGGGGGTTTGTGGTCAACCCCTGGTGGACGGTGTAGAGGAGGTCCATGTGGCCATAGGTGGTGGCTGTGCTCAGTTCCTCGGTGTTTTCATTTTGGATTATTCTTCCAGCCCTATGCTTTGCTCCTAGGTTTATTCTTTGTTTTGAACCCAACATTTAACTTCTACGTGTCTTTAAAAATACAATTAAATGGATCATATTCCTTATAAAGTCAATGAAATTAAAGTCAGTGAGAGGCTATGAAAAGAGAATCTGCTTAAGTCAATTTTTTATTAGAAAAACACCCCCAACACTACTGACGTTTGAAAACTGATCCCTCATTGTTTAGTTACTTTGAAAACAGAAGCACATATGAAAATATTGTATAAAATGTTTTCCTTAAGTATTTTTCTTGAAATTTCCATCAAAATCCACGGGGTTTATGAAGAAAAATAAACATCGATTTCATTGAGGGAGCAGGGATAAAAATTAATAAAGCCACTGCTTTCCTTAAATACAAAAATCCCTTAGTAATCCCGGGAATGGTTTCAAAAGGAAATCAGAAATACATTTTAAGGTCAAAATCTGGGTAAGCACAATGTCAGCATGAAGAACACCTTTGGTAAGAACTTGATTGAGCTTAAGAATCATTCTTTACAAGATTCTGTACAGGATTGTTCTCTATGGGATCAATTGTTTCACAGGATTCTGCCAAAAGGACCTAAATAAACAGTTCAAGCAACTCTGACAGCAAGTAAGGCGTTGAAAGTGATTTAGTAAACATTGACCCCAAAGAGCATCTCACCGGCTTACCTGTTCGCTAAGGAGTTAATTCTCCTCTTACCCAGAAGCCTTATGGGTGCAAGCAGAAGTAACTGCAAGGGAGGCATCAAACTAGGTCAGAGAATGTCCTCTGTAAAAGTTCAAATGCCATCTCAGAAGCCTCTTCAATCTCCGTCCACTCAGAGAAAAGTCACCTTTTCTTTCTCTTTGCTCCTACTCCTTCTGTGCAATAAAGACACATCCCAGCTTGCTACAGTCACGAGCCTTGAAGGCTTTGGCTCCCGCCTTTTGAGGGCTAGATCTAAGCCACGGGTCTCCTTTTGTCTCTCCTGAATCCACAGAGGAGCCGTGCAAATGTTTGAGTTAAAAAAACGAACGTGGGTATTTACAGTGATCTTATTTTAGCTGTCCTACAGAACTAGGTGGGGGAGACACAAGCCTTGAGAAGAAAGCTTAAGTGAAAATGTTGAAAAATAAATTAGGATTAGCAATTGCTTTGAGTCGTCACTGCCATAAAATAAAAAGATTACTGCCAGATGTATGCAATATATTGGTCCCAATAATTTAGCTCTCGTTTTATCTACATGTAAGGTCAAATAAGACATTCCGTTTTGTATTACTGTGTACAAAGTAGAAGGACTGGAAAAACCATGGGTTTTGGACCATCCGAAGACTCTATTTCCAGAAACATATCAAAATGTAACTAACTGAAAGAAACAAAAGTTTTTAAGCCTTTACTGTACCCTTCCCCCGCCAGATAATCAACTTATTTTCATGGGTCCATATAAAGCATTCTGATTTTAAAGTCTTTCATGTGAATGTTTCAGGGCAGGGCTGATTAGGAACACTGAACCCCAGCGGACTAGAACACTGAGCTCTCCCTTGGTCATGACTCCATGGAAACCAGTGAGTCCTGATAGATCAAAGAAGAATCTAACACTTAAGAATTGCCTCCAACAACCCAGTAATAGAAACTATGCTCAATAAGGGTACAATTTCTCAAATGGACCATTACATTTTATTACAGAACTCAAAATATCACCCCAAATCCAGAAATTTACAAAGGGAAATGTTGGCTCCCAAAGAAAAACCGTGATTCTTTCTTTGGAACTAAACTACAGAGAGGGTGAAACATATTTGAGGGAGCCATAAAGAACCCAATCATCTTGCACTTTGTTTAGAAGGTATTTTGATTGTTTAATGCTTCCGTGATAATTTTTTTGTTATGTTTTTAGGGAAGTTATGGTAGGGCAGCTAGGGCTTTCTGTCGTTTCTTGGCAGGTACAGATGGCAATCTATGTGTTTGGCACGAGGACACAGCAATACGTGGGCGCGAGAAGCCTTCTAGTTCACAGACAAGCTCTCACACCCAACAGAAACCAGCTTACAGAAACCAGACAAGTGGACTTTTAGACTCACTCTTCACTGTCATATTCCTGGAAAGGCCTATTTGCCTATAGGCATTCCAGCCACTTTCGTATATAAGTCAATTTTCAAATACTTCTGCTCTTTACGTCTCTTTAGACACACATCTCACAAGTAGACAAGAGGTCTTGAAACCTTTTATGCCCACTGATTGACCGAGAAATCTTTTCAAGGGCCAAGTGGCACACAACACCACCAAGATACTATTTTTCCTTGTTATTGTTGGATTTAGTATCGCCGTTAGTTCTAAGGGAGGGCCAATTCTGCTTTTCACTGCGCTTCATTGATTTTTGGACTTCTGAGTTCAGTTTCTCTAAAAGTTGCTAAGCAGAAGCGAGGATGGACACAAAAATGTTGTATGTGATAATTATAATGCAGGAAAATACTTCTGCTTGATTTATTGAAGCATATTGTTTAGACACATCTGTTGCAAATAGGACAAACTAGATTGCTATGAACAAGGAAAATTAATTATATAATTAGAGGTTGTCCGATAACTCGACAGAATTACTGGATTCTGTGCTTCAAACTACTCTCTTCCCAGATACTTTATGATGTTAGATTGTGTGTAACAAACAGAAGCCCATTCTACGCAAACCTCAGAATGCTGTCTCTTACAAGTTTGCTGAAAACACAGACTGAATTGAACAGATAATATAAGCAAGCAGCCTTCTTAGAGTTGATCCGCAGCCAGAGACTAAGTACCCTTAAGGTCATGTGTGGAAATTCTTTTAAAGAAGTCTAGGGGGAGGGGCGCCTGGGTGGCTCAGTCGGTTGAGCGTCCGACTTCGGCTCAGGTCATGATCTCGCGGTTTGTGAGTTCGGGCCCCGCGTCGGGCTCAGAGCCTGGAGCCTGCTTCGGATTCTGTCTCCCCCTCTCTCTGCCCCTCCCCCACTCACACTCTGTTTCTCTCTCCTTCAAAACTAAATAAATATTAAAAAAATTTTTTTTTTTTTTAAAAAGAAGTCTAGGGGAGTCTGGTGGCTCAGTCAGTTAAGCATCTGACTCTTGATCTGGGCACAGATCATGATCTCACAGTTCATGAGATCGAGCCCCATGTCAGGCTCTGTGCTGACGGTATGGAGCCTGCTTGGGATTCTCTCTCTCCCCTCTCTCTCTGCCTCTCCCCCACTTGCACTCACACACTCTCTCTCTCAAAAATAAATAAATGAACATTAACAAATAAAGAAGTCATGTCTACAGCAATACAGTATTTTAAAAGGCTAGTGATCAAGTATTTAGGGATCTGAGAAACTTGAAATCTTAATAATTAGGTAAGCGAAGGTAATATAAGCCCAGCCTTAATATACGTTTAAATAGGCCCAATTTTCACATTGGAAGATTTGAATGGCTTGCACCACCAGCTCCAGACTAATTTAGCAAATCAGTTTTTAAAAATCCACCTTTCTTATTGTTCATTAGTGTAAAATATGTGTGTATATATGTACATGTGCGTATATGTATAACTATATACACGACACGCACCGACCCATTGCGAAGAAAATAAAGAATCTTATAAATGCATTTGGTCTGATGGCAACCATGCCGAGCTGGAAGACAGGATTTCTTGATTCCAGTTCCGTCTCTGGCGCAAGCGTTCTGGGCACATTTGGGGGCATCACCACGTCTCTCTGGGCCCCGATTTTCCCATAAGTAACAGGACATATTTACAACTAAAATTAATACCCCGTGTGGCTGAAGCGAGCACAGAGATGGGCAGAGACACACAAGGCTCACTGGTTATCTGGAAAGTACAATTCTGCTCCACGCAGAGAAGAAAGATGTTTCATGAATGGGGCAAGATGACAGACAGACTCAGGTTAGCAGAGGGGTACGGGCTGGGAAAGAAACCAGAGATACAGCTGGACAGAATCAGACCACAGATGCCCTTGAAGGGGGAGCCGGTAGTATATTGTGGGGACCCCGCTTGTTGAGAGGAAGGCCAAGTCTACACTGTTCCTCAACCCTCTTCTCTGGGCAACATTCCAATCTGAATATACGGGCTGGCTTCAGACGACCACAACTCCATCCAGCTGCTGAAAGGGGAACATCTGGCCCTTGTAACACCTTTTGTCCACATTGTATTTGTATAACTTGCTTCTTTTACCCAGAGAACTGCCAAGGTGAAGGAAGACGCAGAAGAGATCATACATCTCTGTTCAGTGTTTTGTTGTTGCTGTTGCCGTTGCTTTCCACAAGGAGTTTTTGCTCAAACAAGGGGCATTTCCAATGTGGAAAGAAGGGAAGGCAACACCAGATCATCCGTCAGGACACCATTTCCACTTAAGAGGTGGAAGCGAGGCCCCATTAGAGCAGACAGGCGCACTGAGGCCGAGTTTGTTTGCTTGTTTGTGTAATGTCTTAAAACTAAAGCTCATTTATTTATTTTTGAGAGAGAGCGAGCCAGCTGGGGAGGGGCAGAGGGAGAGAGAGAATGCCAAGCAGGCTCCACATGGACAGTGCAGAGCCCCATGAGGGGCTCGAACTCACGAAACTATGAGATCGTGACCTGAGCTGAAGTCAAGAGTCGGACCCCTAACTGACTGAGCCACCCAGGCATCCTGAGGCTGAGTTTATAGATTACAAATTTCTTTGGTCTTAACTGGACTATTACCTGAGCTCCAGAGTGGCCCCCCCCCCATGCTACCTTCACCAACGTTCCTAGATTGACAAACCTTAAGGAATGAAGAAACAAAGGCCAGAAGCAGCTGGGGGGGGGGGGGCGCGGTTTACCATCTGTTTTATAGCTGAGAGAAACAGAGGCCTTTCCCTAGAGGTCTGTGCTGGTCCCTGTAAGGAATTGAGTAACACGATCCAGCAGGAAGAAAGCCCTGTGCCGAGCCTTGACATTAATTATTCAATTAAATCATTAAAGCCTTGACACAAACAGGAAAAAAAGTTTCATTTTCCCCACCAAAACTTTCTTTTCCAATGACATAACGTTGTTGGAGAAGGAGGACAACACAGGATAGTGGCACCAACGACTGCAGTAACTTGCAACCTACAAACAGATTGAGTTCTAAAGCACTCTGAGCCCAGACTTAACGTCTGGGGACTGGAACACATCTTCCTACAGACATGGCATTGGGATAAGGGATAAGGCGGTAATGAAATTGACTACGTTGGTCTATTTAACCCGGGCTCTAAGTAGCACATGGAACCTGCCTGTCTGATCACAACCTACTTCTACCCAGCTGTCCAAGCCAGAAGCCTAGAAGCCACTCCCAGCAGCTCAGTTATTGGTCTACTGTCCTCAGGCGCCACGGGCCCTAAGGTCTACGTCCGAGTCCTAAAGATAGAGGAACGCAGAGCAGACGGTGTTTTCTAACAGAATAATTTTCACTTAAAATTCCATGAGACATTAGCGACGTCTCCAGCTCTGCAGAGAGTATAGTCTGACTCTGGCACATGCTCCAAAAACCAAGCACCAATTGGCCCAGGGTGGGTTCTGCGCATGAGTGATTCTGGATAGCATGGTAGGCTGGATGGCTGCCACCTTCCGGTCATGGAGACTCAGCAACTTAAGACCACAAGATGAAGACAACACCCCAGTTGTTCATAATCTGAGACGTGGTCCCCTTTCTCCAAGGTGCCAAGAAATAACTTGAGGAACTTTCTAGAACAATGGGCAGTCTGCAAAGGGATAAGAGCCAGGAGTTGACAGATTATATTCAGAACTAAGTTTTATTTAGAAAATAAAAATGCGACAAGTACAACAACCTCACTTCCGTGGGCACTGTAGATTGTTCACCCAACACCTATTCTCTACCTCTCCCTTCCCAACAAGCCCTTGTTTTGTTGAGGTGTCCACCTCTTCATCTCTTCTACTCACAGTCATGTGGTAAGGGTGCAGCTGATCCCATCCCCAACTGGATCCTGGTTAATCTAAGCCAATCAGTTCATGGCATTCTTGGTGCGGTTATTCCTCTCTGTGATGTAAGAGACCATTGGATTGGAAGAAGGGACTTGTATTCCATGGCTAGGGAGAGATCCCTCTCTTTCTCCTGGTGCAGATGGACAAAGGAATCTGTTAAACCATTTGTGTCTGGCAGCCATTTTGTGATCGTTTAGGAGAATCCACCAGAGAAAGAAGCCAAGAAAGATGGGGGCAAACTGAATTATCAGTGATGTTCCTAAGAGTCAATGAACCCTAAAGGACATATTCCTTCCACAGATTAGTAATTAATTTCCTTTTGTTTCAACAAATTTGAACTAGAGTCTTTCTTACAGTTGAAAACATTCTATCTGATAAAGTAAAAACCCAGGGCAGGGAAAAACCCAATGAAACTAGTAAAGCAGGGAAAGCAGAAGCCTTGGGGATGGGGTTGTGGGAGATGAAAAATGTAATAACTGTGCACGTGCTTTGAATGTTAGGAAAGAAAGCGCCTTACGTATCTCTGGCGTTTTCTTCCTGAACATACACTCATCTGCTAAAATAAAAATTCCTGAGAATATAAGTCTTCAATTTGCTATAAATCTAAAATACAAAATGCTTGCCCTTTTCTCTAAATGGTTCACTTGGGAAACACATTTTCCTGACTCAGGATACCATATTATTTAATGCATTTACTCAACAACTGCTCAGTATACAAGAGTGAGCAAAAGTAAATAATTGGCCTTTCAGGCTAAACCTGGTGGTGGGAGAGAGAATTAATCCTCTCTCTGCAATATAAATGCAAACACTTGATGTTTAAATTGGGACTCCCAAAGCCCGGATGATTTGTTTAATCGTAAGTCTGAATGAACTGCCGAGAAGTAGTTGGAAATAATTAGAAGAGAAAGTTTTCTTGGCTGTCTTTCAAGATGGTCAGAAGAACGATCATGGAGGAAGAAAAAGAAATTACAGTGTTCAATATCTCACAGGAGGTCAGCTGGTCATGTCAACGAACCTTCTCACCATCTGTTCTCTGTACTCTTAAGTGACCCCATGAGCATCATAATCATTTCATAAGTGTTTAAAGTTTCTCAGATAGGAAAGCTCATGTTCATTAAAAAAGCACATGGAAAACTTTGAAATTTTATTTTGTGTCTAAGAAATACATAGCCGGGACTGGTCTCTGGGTGCACAAGGTGGCAGGACAGTTCACTGAGTTCCAAAGGAAAGAAGCCTTATATCCCCCAAGAGAATCCAGGGTTTTCCTATTCTGTTCCCAGGCTCACTCAACTGTACATGTACAGGCAGAACCAATTTAAAAAGGGAGCATGTTCCAAAAGACTCCCGGTACATGGTTGTTTATTTCTACAGGAAAATGTGTTCCAGGTCCTAATGGTATATATGGTTCCCAGCCATATAAAAAGCCACATAAAAGCTTTTTAACACACAGTAATCCTCAAGGTGGGCTCCAGCTGTAGGTTATCAGTGTCTTTCTGGAACAACATGTCTCAGATGCCAGGGGGGTGGGTAACCCTAACTGGGAAGATGAGGAGTTGAAGGGAGGGAAAGGCAAAGACGTCCTTATCCTCTCCTTTTCTCCTTCAACCTCGTATTACCCACGACTAGCAAATGCTCACTGTGGGACACGCGGTCACAATGGGTATATTTCTCATTTCTCCTTTCGCGATATGTACATATCGTGCACATGTTGTTTGAGCCCCCATGAGGCTCGGTCACCATCCCCCCCATCTCTTCATTCCCCCCTCGGCATATGAGGTGCTATTTTATTGCTTATCCCAACGCATTCCACCTAAGCCCTTGCTACAAAAGAAATGAGAACGCCTAGGTCTTAGAGTTTCCAAATTTTAACTGGGATAAGATGTAAAAGCATAAAACTTTAAAGTGTGATACACTGTGTTCCTATTATTGCCCTGATGTGTCCCGGAAGCTCCACGGTTTCATTCTTACACACGATTACTTATGTCGTTATGACTATAGTTTAATAGCTCGTGTGCGAATCTCTAAAGTCTGATATCAAGATGCATGACCTAATACAAGACGTGGGTGCCACATTCTCTAGTTGTGAGAAGTTCTCCAGGAGGTGAGGTTCGCCTACAAATACCAGACTTTCAATTGTTTGTGGGAACAGTGGGGAAAGAATGTAGGTAACAGGACCCCACCCTCCAAATGGCCCTAATGTAGGCACAAGATTGCATTTCGGGACCAGTATGGGTTCAGTAGGCTCTGTCTGCTTGAGGACTCCTCATGCGTGGTTTTATGTCTAATGAGGAAAAAATACACCCCAAAGTATTTTTCAAATGAACTGTTGGAAAATCACCCTGGCTTGAATCGAAGATGGCTTGCACATGACCTATGCTGTGTATATACCTAATTTTACTGCCCGAACCCTCATCAGTTCCCAGTCCTTTCCGACAGACCGCCAGTCACGAATGTTCAAGTGCTCTTGAGAAATTTTGGAGGGGTTTTTCGAGAGGGCATTTTGCGAAGAGAGAGATCTTGCTAGATCCCAGTGGTGGTGTGGGCAAGCCGGCCTTGGCCTCTACATCCTCTGAGGCTTTTTCCAGCTAGCATCGCCTCACAGGCAGACGTCGAGGCCGAGGGCACAGAGAAGGAGATTCGCTCACCAAGCCGGGCATGTGATGGGATGACACGTCTCGACAGCTGGGGGAAGTGGCTTAACCCCTCACCCGCTTCCTCAGCCCCAAGAAAGCACAAGGCCATCTTCCCGGAATGGGGATTCCTTCTTCAAAGGATCTCACGCAGTTCAATTTTACAACTTTTTAGATCCAGCGGACCAAGGAGACTTCCTTTGCCCCAAGTAAATATTTCCACAAATAACTTCTTCTACGTAGGCCACAGATTGCTCAGATTGGTCATATATATTTTTTTTGCTTAGAAACAGTCTTTGTGCAAGACTTCAGGATGAAACACACACCTTGCCTGCAAGTTGCTTCAAATGATGTTTCTTTCAACAATCCTTACATTGTCTAGAGAGCGGCTCCGATCCTTCAGTTAAAATGAGAGATAAAGTGTGGAGTTTTAAGACTCTGTTGTAAATAAAGAGTGGTTAAGTAAAGCTAAAAGGCCCATAACGAACCAAGCCACCAAGCCGTGCCTTCAGCTTAAAAGGGCCGCTACATTTTCATCTCTAAGACTTTTCCTCAGGCATAAAGAACAGTGTCGTCCTCTCCAGCAGACTCTCCTGAGGGAAAACCTGGGGGAGGGGAGAAAAAGTGATTGGACTGAAGAGGCAAAGAAGAAAAGTGGAGGGCTGCACGAGAAAAAAAAAAAAAAATTAAGCCTGGAAAATAACAGTTACGAGGAAAATCAGAATACTTCCTAATCTGGAGTCATCCCAAGAAAAACAAATGACCGCATATACATCCATGTTTTAAGGGTTTGATAGACAGTTTTAGGGGCACCTGGGTGGCTCAGTGTCGGGTGTCCGACTTCGGCTCAGGTCTGCTCTCACCATTTGTGGGTTCGAGCCCCGCATCGGGCTCTGTGCTGACAGCTCGGAGCCTGAAACCTGCCGCAGATTCTGTGTGTGTCTCTCTTTCTGTCCCTCCCTTGCTCGTTCTCTGTCTCTCTCTGTCTCTCAAAAACAAACATTAAAAAAATTTTTAAAAAGAAATATTGGATAATGAAATGTCTTGGAATTTTAAAATTTACTCTGCAATAGTCTTCACACTCAGAACTAGGGACAAAGAAATTTGGGCTAATCATGTACGATAGAGGCACCTACCTGGGTGTAAATATCTCTATATTTCAAACCCATTCAGCGTATTGATTTCTTATGAATGAATGTGAAATTTCTTTATCACGTATCAAAAAAGTTTGTGAATAGTTATGTATCAGGCACCAGCCTAGATATGATGCGTAAGACCTAGTTCAGCCTTTGAATTACCTCAGTCCATTAGAGCAGGAATTCACAGCTCTCGAGAAGGCATCCCAAGACGCATTTTTAAGATCGCAAGGCAGCATCGCATAATTAAAATTGCTAAATGCATTGTTCGCAGTCTAACTGATACCGCAGCTTTGAGGAGCAGGCAGATAAAATCAGTTCAGAGTAATTTAAACAGGAGGAGGAATTTGAACTGAGTTTAAAAGGAGAGATAAGGTCCCGATAATAGTGTTACTGCTACTACCCTCCAGCTCCGTTTGAGAGCCTGCCAGGGGCCAGGCTCTCACTACAGTTGGCACTGAACACGCACTCTCTAGACTCACAGTTAAACTGAAGTGAGTTTACGGCCGTGATTTCACAGATGAAACTGGCAAAACACTTGCCCGAGGTCCCAGGGAAGAGAGAAGGAGAGATACGCACCCAGGTCCCGCTGACCCCAGAGCCCCCTGTGTTTCTTGCAGACCAACTCCAAGGAATGGAGAGGGTTCTGAGTGGTACAAAACACAATTTTCTGGAAGAGTTGACTTAAAGATGACATGTTTAGAAAGGTCAGATTTTACAGAGCAAGCAACACGTCATTGTGAACGTTAGACCAGACACCCGACATAATTAACCCAAGACGTTGGGCAGACCAGGCTGGTGGGCAGAAGCAGCAGGAGGTTTGCAAGTTCAGAAAAACGAGAGAAAGAGAATCTGGTCCTTCCGCCCCAAGGTGGCAACACGGGCTCGCAGTATAGCCAGGCTGTGGGTGGCATTTCACATGTCACAGAAGCAAAGAAGATATTAGACTTGGGGTTGTACCCAGGTGTTTATACTTGTCCTATTTCAAAAATTGCTAATTTGGGGGTGCCTTGGTGGCTCAGTCGGTTAAGCGTCCGACTTTGGCTCAGGTCATGATCTCACGGTCCGTGAGTTCGAGCCCCGCGTCGGGCTCTGTGCTGACAGCTCAGAGCCTGGAGCCTGCTTCGGATTCTGTGTCTCCTTCTCTCTCTGCCCCTCCCCTGCTCATGCTCTGTCTCTGTCTGTCCATAATAAATAAACGTTAAAAAAAATTTTTTTTTATTTACTAATTTTGTGACTTTTGGCAATGACTTAAATTTCTGAGAGTTTCAGTGTCCTAACATGGGAAGTTCAATTCATGATAATAACTGCACAAAGCTAAAAGAATTAAGTAAGAAAAAGTATAGACAGCTGACCCTTGAACAACGTGAGGGTCAGTGCCCTTAACCCGCCCCCGAGGCAGCTGAAAATTGGTATGTAACTTTTGACTCCCCTCAAAACAGCTACCAGTAGCCTACTGTTGACCAGAAGACTTACTGATAACATAAGCAGTCGATTAACATATATTGTGTACATGTATTATATACTGTAGTCTTACAATAAAATCTTCTTCAGGCTCTTTAATGCGGTCGAATCGTGGGGGCATGGGTTCCAGGGTACATGAGTCGCCAAAAAAGCCCCCCCGCAAAAAGCGCACCCTCTTCTTACAATAAAGTAAGCTAGAGGAAAGAAAATCTTATTAAGGAAATCATAAGGCAAATACATTTACAGGGCTGTACTGTATTTAGTGAAAAAAATCCACGTGGACGTGGGCCCGTGCTGTTCAAACCTGTGTGGTTCAAGGGCTAAATGTAGTGCCCAGTGTGTGATAAATACTCAAGTGATCAGCGTTTCCCTTTATGAAGGGCCGTGGAAATGGAAAAGAAGGATGAAACAGATGGTGAGGAAAATTTAGTGAGATCTGGTGACAAATTAGGTATTGGGGGACGGGGAGGGGGCAGGGAGGAGGGAAAGAAATGTCAAACGTGCATTTAAAATGAGAAGCACGCGGGGCGCCTGGGTGGCTCAGTCGGTTGAGCGTCCGACTTCGGCTCAGGTCACGATCTCGAGGTCCGCGAGTTCGAGCCCTGCGTCAGGTTCTGGGCTGATGGCTCGGAGCCTGGAGCCTGCTTCCGATTCTGTGTCTCCCTCTCTCTCTGCCCCTCCCCCGTTCATGCTGTGTCTCTCTCTGTCTCAAAAATAAATAAACGTTAAAAAAAAAAAATAAAAAAAAATGAGAAGCACGCACAAAAATATCTTCATCTCCTCAAATAGGATTTAGAAGTTAGTTGGAGGAATAAGCGACCTTGGAGGTGACTGGGAGCTCCCCAACTGGAAACACCCAGGAAAGAGAGTCAGTGCTGAGGCAGAGGGCTTAGAAATAAAAGGGAAAACAGAGAAACACGATTTGTCGGTCATCTGGCTAAGAGCCTGGTGGCTCCAATATTCCATCTACGAGGACCTGTGAAATTGGTCCACTGTTTTCCTCTGAATGACCACGCTTTAGAAATCAAAGGAATATATGTGAAGTTACAACATTTTAAGAAGCCAGACTCCACTTTTTTTCTTTTTTTAAGACAAAGAATATTAAAAGAAAATACTCTACTTAATGCAGGACTTAAGATCAATTGCAACCCTGTGTCTTTCAGTTTTAAAACACAACGATTGCTTTAATGCCCAACTTAACTTTAAAAAGTCTTTATCACGAATGTAATCTTCCTCCAGAACAGGCTTCCCTTATGGCCCAGAACAGCCATGACGGTGTCGGGCAATAAAACACACACTTCTAACAGCAGGCGGACCTTGGAAAATGCAATTGAAATCGAGATGCCCGGGGTCTGGAACGGGAAGAAAGGGGCCGAGGCAGAGGTGATGGTGAGAGCAGCATTACGCAGCCCGCATGAACGCAGGCCTTGATGACTGCCGGCCGTGGTGGATAATTCTGACTTCTTAAGCCTGGTGAGTCTGGTCCAGGGCTTCTACAAGTGTCTCAAATATTAAAACTAGTTGTCTGTTCCAGACACTGGATTCATTATCTACAGCTGTTGAAAGCAGATCTGGCACCACTGGGCGCATCTGGTTCTTCTGACATTTTAGGTGACAGCTTTTCCGTGCCCATTAGATGTTCCCCGGGTAAGCCCCTGGTGGGCCCATCCTAGGTAGATTTTCAGCTGCAGATGTTAAGAGCATGAAACCTCCAATAATCCTGCGTGACCCCGTCCTTCATGGGGATATGATACTCCGTCTGGTTTCTAAAATACAACAATTACCTGCACCTCGCTGTATGATAAGTGAACAACTTGTGAACCTTAATGTATCTAAAGCATAGCTTTGAAACACAGAAAGGGGGGCGCCTGGGTGGTGCAGTCGGTTAAGCGTCCGACTTCAGCCAGGTCACGATCTCGCGGTCCGTGAGTTCGAGCCCCGCGTCGGGCTCTGGGCTGATGGCTCAGAGCCTGGAGCCTGTTTCCGATTCTGTGTCTCCCTCTCTCTCTGCCCCTCCCCCGTTCATGCTCTGTCTCTCTCTGTCCCAAAAATAAATAAACGTTGAAAAAAAAAAAATGAAACACAGAAAGGAAAAGCTGACAGAATTAAAAGGAAACACTGACAATTCACTAACACAGTGAGAGCTCTAAAACAGCCCTCTCAGAACATGACAGGGAAAAAAAGTGGGAAAAAAGTAAGGATACTGATGATGCGAATAACAATTAAACAGTTTTGACTTAACCGGTAACTTCATACTCAACCAACAAAAAAGAAGCATCATTTTCAAAGACAGAGAACATACCAAAGTGAACAACTTAAAAAAAAATTTTTTTTATTGTTTATTTATTTTTGAGAGAGGCAGAGACAGAATGCGAGTGGGTTAGGGGCAGAGAGAGAGGGAGACACAGAATCGGAAGCAGGCTCCAGGCTCTGAGCTGTCAGCACAGAGCCCGACGCGGGGCTTGAACTCATGAGCTGTGCGATCACGACCTGAGCCGAAGTCGGACGCTCAACTGACTGAGCCACCCAGGCGGCCCCAGAAGTGAACAATTTATACGGGAAGTACATCTCTTCGGATCACATTTCTAAGCTCTTCGGTAAAATACCTTTCTGATGCCAATCTTTATCACATACTGCTTCACAGAAAGGTTATTTGTTAGTTGTGTCTTAGAACTTCTCCAAGGGCAGAAGCCTTTTCTTCTCGCCTTGGTACCCTTCACAATGCGGGGTGCTTTGTACTTCATATTTCATACAAAGTATGCCCTCACTTATGAAACGATCCTGAAACAGATCACCTTTAACAATGTATCAATTACGACTCGGGCTAAGGAATTTTACGCCACTTCCAGGAAATGTGTTCACACAAGGAGCCCATCGGAATCTATCACGTTATTAGACTGGACGTAGGGTAATAGTGAAAGATCTAAGGCACCCTTCTTCCACATTAGAATTTCAGATGACCGAACATCATCTTTGCCAATCCTTGAGCCAGTGGCTTAGCTAAATGCTTTCAAGGTGCTCCACAAGTTTCAGACACGGAACCTTCGGGTCGCTCTGAGGGGAACGCCGAAGGTGAGGGATCTCTAATGAGCAGACGCGAGGCCTGGCCCCGTTACCGGGTATGGAGATGGGGCGCCCCGAGCTGGCGTGCAGGGCTTTGTGATCCAGAAGCGTCCGGTCTCCAAGCTCCTCCTACGGGGACGGGTCACCATTCTGGCTTCAGTTGTTTCTCTATTTCTTTCTACAAGCAATTTCTATGTTGGTGTTCCCACACTTGGCCTTGCGTCTGTATTCACCAAACTACCTTCCACAGAACAACACGGTTAACGGGTTAAAAAAAAAAAACAAACCCTATAAGGCCGGGCCAGGTGGAGGAGGTGGGGAGACGGTCCATGCTCAAGTTTGAGAAAGCCTGCCCGCAGCACCTCCTTGAAGACATGGAACTTAGAACAGCGTGGTAAAGGCTCTGTAGAAAGAGGAACTCATCAACCTTGCTCAAACCCCAGCTATTTCACCGTGAAGCCCCCCACCCCCTCCTTGTTTTTGACGGAAACCTATTGCCATAATTCCACAAAATTGAGGTCATACTGTCCTGAGAATCCCCTAACGCTCCATGCCAGGAACAGCAACCAGTTCCTCATTCCAAAGGTCATCCTTTCATGAGAAAACAAGGACTTTTTTTTTTTTAAACTAATATCGTTTTTTTTTTCTCGAGAATAGCTGGGGACCCTGTCATACCTTTCCCTAATGACACAGATCTGCAGCGAGAAAGTCTTCCCCCTCCACTCTCTCCTCACCCCTTAATCTCTACCCCAGCTTAAGCTATGCAAACTTCCGGCGATACTTTCAAAAAAATATTTTGAAATTTTTGATCGTGGCAAAATACACATAACGTAAAATTTGCCATCTTAGCCATTTTTAAGTGTATAGTCCCAACGTGTGGGGCACATTTCACGTTGTCGGTGCAGCCGATCTCAACAACTCCTTAATAGGAGATACTTTTTTTTTTTTTAATGTTTATCTTATTTTTGAGAGAGACAGAGTGTGAGCAGGGGAAGGGCAGAGGGAGAGGGAGACACAGAATCTGAAGCAGGCTCCAGGCTCCGAGCTGTCAGCACAGAGCCCGATGCGGGGCTCAAACCCATGAACCGCGAGATCGTGACCTGAGCCAAAATCAGACACTCAGCAGACTGAGTCACCCAGGCGCCCCAATAGGAGATACTTTTTTTTTTAACGTTTTTTTTTAATTTATTTTTGAGACAGAGACAGAGCATGAATGGGGGAGGGGCAGAGAGAGAAGGAGACACAGAATCGGAAGCAGGCTCCAGGCTCCGAGCCATCAGCCCAGAGCCTGACGCAGGGCTCGAACTCACGGACCGTGAGATCGTGACCCGAGCTGAAGTCGGACGCTTAACCGACTGAGCCACCCAGGCGCCCCAGGAGATATTTTTAATGGAGGAGAGATGCCCAATGCTTGGGCAGAGTCAAATCTGTACATCTTTCTGAGTGCTGTAATTTTGTGCTATGTTTTTGTAACCACTACATTTAGCTATAACACCTTTAATCTTTGATGACACACTAAAAAAATCATTTTTATGACACCGCACGTCAAGAGATACCCAGGGGATTTTGCAGTGGACGAAGCAGAAGGAAAGCATCTCGACTTTTTAAAGATCCCATCCTGGGGCGCCTGGGTGGCGCAGTCGGTTAAGCGTCCGACTTCAGCCAGGTCACGATCTCACGGTCCGTGAGTTCGAGCCCCGCGTCGGGCTCTGGGCTGATGGCTCAGAGCCTGGAGCCTGTTTCCGATTCTGTGTCTCCCTCTCTCTCTGCCCCTCCCCCGTTCATGCTCTGTTTCTCTCTGTCCCAAAAATAAATAAATGTTGAAAAAAAAAAAAAATTAAAGATCCCATCCTGCGTGAAGCCCTGTCCTCCAGCACTGGGCCAAGAGTTCCACCGGATGGTTATATGATTAGCAGTGTGTAGTTCAATACAAGTTATTTACTTGCAGTGCGAATCATTTACGCTGCAGTCACTGGTGAGCCTTCTATTAGCTGCCATCCAACAAATCTATCAGCCTGAGTAACACTCTTACAGGGCCTTGGGAACACAGTGGCGAGGACACCCGCGGGACACGGAAGGACTAAACAGCTGATCCCTCCCCGAGCATGCCTGCACTGTACTGTTTGTAAGTCCTGGGGGTAATAAGCCTCAATATTCAATCCCGCAAAGCCCTCAGCTCCAGGACTGTACCCTTTGGACGTACCACAGAAGCAGCTGGTGACCTGGGTTCAATGCGTGTGCATCATGCACCTGCTCACGTAGGGCAGTAAGAGTCATCGTGTGGGGACGGGAGACATGAGGGATGTCTACCCTCCAGAGAAGAGCGCGACCCCCCTGCAGGCCCCTCAGGAGCCATCACGGCAGCGCTTAGTGATGGCAAATCTGGCACAGGAGACATACCACGTCTAGTCTTCAGGATCTTCGCTAGAAACCGCCCCACTATCCTGCACCCCCACTTGACCTCAGAAGGGGCTCGGAAACTGCTAGCACGAGCAGTAAAGGTCAGGACACTCAAGCACCCCGGCGCCTGGTGCAGGCGTTAGAATATTTAGTTGGCATCTTTCTGCTCTTTGGACAGCTCCATACTGTGCACTCCTAACGGCAGCTCTGTCCCAACATACCTTCATCAGAGGGCGGGTGGGACCCTGGACAAGAACACAATGAGGATAAAATGCAGGGGCAAGTTTGTTCAGGAAAAAAAAAAAAATTACGGGGGCGCCTGGAAGGCTCAATCGGTTAAGCATCCGACTCTTGATTTCGATTCAGATCGTGATCTTGCAGTGCATGGGTTCAAGCCCCACATCAAGCTCTGTGCTGACGGCGTGGAAACTGCTTGCGATTCTCTCTCTCTGCACCTCCCTGCTTGTTCTCTCTCTCTCTCAAAATAAATACATAAACATTCAAATCTTTAAAAAAAAAAAAAGAAAGAAAATGTACACGTGGGTGTGTGTAATGCATATATTTGGGGGGGCTGCTTTAAAGCTGTAGTCTTGAAGCTGAATCTCTCTCTTCCTCTTACACACATGCGCACACTCATGGCACGTGGACAGAAAAATAATGCATTCCAGTTCTCCTCGAGTCAACAAACCATGTGAAATAGGGCCACGCTCCTCTGATTTTTCAGTAAACCAGGACCACCTAACCAAGTGCTATTAATTAAAGTCAGGTGATTCTGTTTACACCTCTAGATTTACATTTCCAATAGCTGGGGCGAGGGGCACCTTTCTCTAGAATTCTCTTGCTTTCCTGACTTCATCTGATTAAGTGGTACCCCCCCTCTACACTGGCTTGCTCATGTAGAGAGGACAGCTCTTATGTAGTTGGCGGGTAACAGTCTGGTAGATGACAATTTTATATTAACGTGCAATGTCCATTTTTGTGTGTGCATGCCCGGATGCTTGCCGGTCTAAGGAGGAGAGGGCTAGCAGTCCGCTTACATGCCCAAAGCAATTTCAGAATACGGTTTTTCTAAAGGAGGACGTTAGCCCATTCATTCTTTGGGCAAATATTTGAGCTTCTTTTTTACGTCTGGCTTTTTCTCAAAAAAATAGCAACGAACAAAAGAGACAAAGATCCTAGCTCTCAGGTAGTTTATCTTTGAGCGAGTTGCCTATTTTGAAAAAAAAAAGTTCTCCAGACATGCAATGCGCTTACTTTAAGATCAACAAGTGACTTTCAGGAGGTATTCTAGACACAATGTATATAGTCAGTACCGTTGAAGACTAGCAGAATTATTTTCTCTAAAACCAGATCCGGGCTTCAGACACAAACAAAACCAGATCCGTCACGGCCATTGAGAATGGTGTGCACCTGGTAACAGACATGAGCGGCTACGGAAGGAGGAAAATTCTAGACTCCCGTGGCAGCAAGGAGGCCGGCTGAGCCCCCGGGCTCGGGAACACACACCCCTTGGGCAAAACGCTTGTCCGACACAGACCACAGCTTCCGGAGTCAAGTCTTGCTTTCTCTTTCCTTATTTTTCTGTATCATATTATAAAGCTAACAGGGTATCGGTGGGTCTCTGGAGGGAAAAATATGGATTTTATTCCAGAGAAACAGCACCGATAGTCACAGCTCCTGAGCCTAACAACACGTTACTTTTCTCTGCAGCGAGAACCGTGTCCCTCGCTGATGAGCAGACGAGTCCGCGGACTCATTCACAGAGAAGACGATCATTTCTAAAACAGAAATAATTACTTCTCTCCCAAAAAGGAAAGAAAAATGCATTCGAGTGACGGGGTCTCACATATGCAGAGGGCGCCTGACCGTGACTCAGACTTCTGTGGGCACTCTGGCCCCTTCCTCCATAAGAAATGCCAAAAGTTACACTTTACAACTGCGTTGTCACAAAGAAAAACGTCATCCAGCCCAAGCTTCATTACCCTATATTCACCATTGCATTCACTTATCTCCTGCTTTGAAAAAGAAATTAAAATGAAAACATTTTCACGGGCCTTTAAAAGGATCAGGGATCTGGGCACCGTGCCTAAGAACTAAGTCAGCTCTGGACTACCGACTCTTGATTTTTAAACTCTTCAGCGTCCTACCGTAAGTTAGGCAAAGGAACTTCTGGGACTTTGTGGCCAGCAATGAAGATCGGCGGCAAGAAAACCATTGTTTTTACCAGTTAACAAAACACTGATGGATTCTGAACTCTGACACAGCAAAGTCATCTTGACTCCATTAAAATACCATTTGTCTTTGTAATCACTTTGAGTACTTCAAGAAGAATAATGCAGTGTATCAAATATTTATGATTCCAATAAAGCATTCTTATTTTGCTAGTTAAAGGCAACAAAACTCTAACCCAGGGCTGCATTTACGCTTTTAATTCTGTCTTTTATTTTACTGTTTGGTTAAAAAAAAAAAGAAAGAAAGAGGCCTGATGTAACACTGAAAGTCTAAACTGACGAGTTAAAAATGATAATGCAATGCTTAGCGCACTGAGTTTCTTCACCTATTCCTAGCGTTCTGGTAAGCCCTTGATATGTCATCGAGCAACATCAGCATTCCGGGTCCTGACATATAGCTTATCATGTGGGTAGAGAATGATCAAGTACTTACGAAACAAGCAGGGTAAAATAACTGTCTAGAACTGAAAAAAGAAAAAAAAAAAAGGGCATACTCCTTCCTTCCTTCCCTTTTAGCATTCTTTGTGGTTTTTCAAATACTACCACCACAAAGGTAGATTGAGATTTAAAACCTTCCAGAACAACCCAAAGTCAAAAGGACAAAGAGAGCTTTTCTAGCCCATAAAAGGCGTTTAAAATAACCTAAAAGGCCAACTCATTAACAGCTGAAGGCCAATGGGAAGAAGTGACTTCAAACTGAGTCACACAATAGTTACTCTCCCGGACTCCATTCTTCTTCTTCGCGCGCGCGCGCGCGCGCGCGCGCGCGCGCGCGCGCGCGTGTGTGTGTGTGTGTGTGTGTGTGTGTGTGTGTGTGTGTGTGTATGTAAATTATGCGTTTCCTTTCATATTTTATCCTGTGGTGACCATACTTGTTATTCTGGCTTACAAAATAGTTAAAGGCAAGAACAATTTTGCCTACAGCGTACTTATACAAAAGTACCTAACAAACCTAAATTATGAATATATTAATTTTGTAGCATGTTTCATACTCGAGTAGCAAAAAAAAGAAGATTGCTCACTTTTACAGGTGAAGCTTTTCCAGTGTCTGCACTCAGACTCCCAATAATCGTCTTCACCTGTAGAGGAGACACAAAAATGAACTTCTTTCTTATTGCTTTTCCAGAATTATCTTGGCAGAACATGGATGAAACAGCAGGGCTAATTCTAAGTGGCAGAAGGAACACGAGCGGCAAAAAGCCACCATTTTCTGAGGAAAATGCCACATCTATGCTACTGGTCTATGCTAGACCTATCCCAATAAGCATAACGATTTAATTAAAAAAAAAAAACTTACAAGATATGGTATTAGGAAAGTTACTGATGTTCCATCCTTGATTTTCCCTTTCCCTTAAAGTACTCATAAAATTAAAGATGTGAACTTTAACTAGCACTAAAAACTAAGTTCAATGACCTGCCTGAAGCCGGGAAGAATGTCCCCTTCCTGGAGGAGAGATGAAACCCTGAGGGGCAGGAGGAGAATGGATGGTTCTCCTCAGTCTCGGCCACAGTGTCCCTATCTCTGAAGTACAAGTCGTCCACAGGACGAACAACTTTCGAAGGCTGTGGCCACTCTATCCCTGAGTTCCTCTCCATGGCTATATCCCATAATTCCTCTCACTTTCCACCTCTGCAAAGTAGTTAGGATGGGGGTGGAAATTCACAGAGGTGATATTTACATCTGGTGAAATTTGGGGTGGCTTTTTTTCTGGTCACTATTTTTGAAAAGAAGGAACCACAGACATTTCTGTGTCTGTCGAGTTGTGTGTGTGTGTGTGTGTGTGTGTGTGTGTGATTTAAATCTAGTTATTTTTGAGAGTGAAAGAGTCAGAGACAGAATGCGAGTGGGTTAGGGGCAGAGAGAGAGAGGGAGACACAGAATCCGAAGCAGGCTCCAGGCCCTGAGATGTCAGCACAGGGCCCGACGCGGGGCTCAAACTCACACACCGCGAGATCCTGACCTGAGCCGAAGTCAGACGCCCAACTGACGGAACCACCCAGGCGCCCCCATGTCTATAGAGTTTTAAAGGACAAACCAGATGTGCTTAGGAATTTATCAGCTGGATATCTTCACGATAAAAACTTCAAAATATTCCAGTTGACTGAGAGGGACGCATCAAAATAAAAAGCTAAGAGCGAAAAAGTAGTCACAGTAGCACTGGTGGGAAGTGTTACGAGAAGGCAAACAGGGACTGAAGTATGCTAATTATCCTAAAAACAGTCCAAATAGAGCGAACACTGTAAACATTTTTGAAAAGGCATCCAAAAAAACTTTAATGATTAGCTCCATCTAAGTCAGAAGTCCTAGATCCTGTTATAAACAAAACAAAACAAAACAAAACAAAACAACAACTGGGAAGTGAATAGGATAGATAGTGAAAGCGAGCCCATTTTACTTTGTCTATGAGGCATAAAAAATGTGGTTTTCCTTATGGCACCAGTGACTGGTTGTGGGGCTTTATTGTTTGTTTGTTTTTGTTTTTAAATTGGACAGAACAAAGAAAGGAAATATGTATTTAAACTTAGTTAAGTTTGAAAATAGTAATAAATAAATAGAAGATGAAAAAGGCAGAAATAAACATAAAGCAGGAATTTGTGATTTAGATATTTAAAAAGCAGACACTGGTTCATTACAGAATGAAATAACTCATAGATTTCAGGCAATAATCTCATCTTAAAATCCAACATGAAATTAGAATTACTAAAGGAGGGGCGCCTGGGTGGCTCAGTCGGTTGAGCGTCCGACTTCAGCTCAGGTCACGATCTCGCGGTCCGTGAGTTCGAGCCCCGCGTCAGGCTCTGGGGCTGATGGCTCAGAGCCTGGAGCCTGCTTCCGATTCTGTGTCTCCCTCTCTCTCTGCCCCTCCCCCGTTCATGCTCTGTCTCTCTCTGTCTCAAAAATAAATAAATGTTAAAAAAAAAATAAAAAAAAAAAAGAATTACTAAAGGAATATATCACTGACATGGAAGTGATTAAGAACTGAGTGTTACATAAAAATATCATTGTGAATAATTTAACATCTCAATACAAACAGTTTTCTCAGATGGCACTTAATTATTAAAACTGAACCAGAAATAGAAAAGCTACAAAACTGATAAGGGTTTACTGCAAGGAGTAAATAATTTCCAAACTACATAGAAAGCTTTGAGGATACAGAACAGATGAGGATCCCTAGTTTTTTGGGTGAAGCTAGTACAAGCCTGATGACCAAACTTGAGAAGACACGAAGAGAGAAGAAGCTTGTTTAACTTAGAAAAATAACACAGAGGAGTACTAAATCAAGGGCTCAGAACACTCAATTTCTAGTATGATGATAGCGACACAATAATAGAAATTGGGCTTATTTTAGAAATGTTATTGAAATAGATTTCTTGTGCTCTATCAATAGGTCATAAGAGATCAATGCATATTCATACGTTCAAAGATGCTAAGAGAGCAGGGTCAAACTCAGCACCTATATCTGCCAGCCTCTCAGTAATCTAGAAAGAGAAAGGTCACAGACCACAGTTTTTAAAAAGACCTGAAAACAACAGACAACATTTTTGTTAAAAAGTCAATAACAAAATATGCTCACCGTGCAAAATGAAAGGAATTGAACAGGCCAAATGACCACCATCACCAGGTGACAAGGTTCAACACCCAGAAAACTCAAGAGAAATTTCTAAAAAAAACGTCTATCGGAAACAGTAAAGGTGCCACAAAATTATTTGAAGCACAATACATAAAAAGCAATGTTTTTTGTCCATTTGCAGCAATGACCAGTCACAAATGAAAACAGATCTGAAGATAGATCATATTTAGAAAAATGATGCTTATAGCAAAGAATGTACATAGAACACACTTAAGGAAATATTTAGGACAATGGTTTCCTCATGAGAAATGATGAAAAGTACAAATGTACTTTTTTTTAGAAAAGGAAAAAAAAGCATTACTTAGCCAGGAAATTCAACATGAGGTAAACCAATGTATTTTTAGTTTTTAGTCTATGGACGGTGAACTACCATTAAAGGAATATGAGAACAGCAAGAGGCTTTTACAATCAGAGATGCTTATTTATAGGTGAATACTTGAGGACCTCAGGGTATAAATTCAAGATAATATTTTTAGAAAAAAAAAACCATTAAGAATATTTGATTATCCGGCCATAAGTGCAAAATCCACTCAGGGCATTAGAAACAAATAGAATTTGATATTTAAAAAAAACCTGAAACACATCATTACACTTTTAAATGTTGGGGAAATGTATATAAATAGCCATTGATGTTGGATTTGTGGAAAGAAAATGCTGACTGCACTTCACTGAATCATGCTGAAACCGGTCACGTTTTATCGCTTTTGGTCAAAGAACAATGCTAAACTTATAGTCTGGAATACGTTCAAGTTCACGTTTAAAATAAGGCAAAATACAAGTGATGTGAGTTTGAGAATAAAAATAAATAAGATGTCACGATTGGTCTTATAAAAAGGAGACAGAAGTCCAAAATATGTCACCATGTCCTTTTGACTAACTATAGTGTCTAAAGCAAGTTTACCTTTAATTTTAAACACAGTGTGCAGACTAAACGCTAAATGCCCTGATCACAACATAATCAATTCTAGTTAGACAGAATGAACATTAACAAAAATTGCTCTTTATATGTGGGACACAATAAAAGGCCTGTTAGCGTTGCAGAACCGTAATACCCAGTGACTAGCAAAAGTGGCTTTTAATGGTCTGAGTAAGCGTGGCTTCAACAAGGAACAATTTAAAGTCCTGTCTGATAAAACACTTGTACTTATGATGATGACTCTACAAAGACCCAAAGCATAAACATTTTCCCTACAATGTCAACTATTTGAAATACAGGAGCCCCTGAGATCTGATCATAAGCACAAAATTTCTTATCTTTATTTCTTGGGTGCAACACATGAACTTCACAGAAGAAACAAAGGGTGAAAATACACATAAGGGGCTACCAGAAACCACAGGGCTGCAGACCAGTGTAGACCATAATGTAGTTAATAGTAATAATGCCAACAAAGGGCAAATCTTCCAAAGTTCCTCCCATTAGTATCGAGAAAGTCTTCCCTTTTTCCCCCCACCACTCCCTCTCCCTGGAGAGTATTTAGATCAGTAACACAGATGGTCAAATGGACAAAAACAAAGTGAGTATTTTTGAGGGATGCGCTGTTAGATCATGTAAATCCAAAGGAGATCCCTGTATCTGGAGTAGAGTTCTGCTTCTGCCCCAGACCCTCCACCCTGGAGTGCCACTCCACATCTGTCCAGTCTGATTTGAGAACGGGAGGTAACTTGTGACTCGAGGTCCGTGCAACATAAAAACCCCTTTCTTGCTTCTACCTGCTCTTTTTTGAGTGCACAGACCATAAGCAAGTAACAACAGCTAGGGTAGTCCAGCCTTCTTCAACTGGTTGCTGAAAGTGG
Source organism: Lynx rufus (assembly GCF_022079265.1). Classification (NCBI taxonomy): domain Eukaryota; kingdom Metazoa; phylum Chordata; class Mammalia; order Carnivora; family Felidae; genus Lynx; species Lynx rufus. The sequence continues at coordinate 10,323,774 of NW_025814878.1, forward strand.
GAGGAGTAACAGCAGCTGCTGTTTTTAGAAGCCCAACACCTATCTACCCTCCTTGCAGCAACCACATGGGCATTTTTATCTCCTTTGCCCTCCTCCCAGCTCCTGTGCCCTGAATGACATTAACTAGGGGAAGCTGTTCATCACGTTTCAGCCCCAATGACTGTGGTTGGTTCATGAACAGGCACATGGCCCAAGCAGAACCCCTAGGGCCAATGAAACCTCATCTGGCATATTTTATTAAACTTACTAGCAAAACAGACTCTTTACTGTTCCTACCAGCCACAGGTGAGAGAGGGTTTAGGGGCCAGAGGTACTTCAGCCATCTGTGCCTTTTCCCATTCAATGGTATGTTTGTGAGATTCCTCTACGTTCTTTTGCTAACTACGCGGTGTAATTGTTTGCGCGGACGGACAGCGTTTCATTGGATACTTTGCGGTATATTCATACGCTTTCCTGTTGGAGTTTTAGACTGTTTCCACTTCCCCTCTATTACAAGCAATGTTGTACCGTGGTCCTTATGTCATGTTTCGCCTTGGATTCAGCTGAATTGGAACTGCTGGGATTTCATCATGCACATGAACATTTTTTTTTTTTTTCCGGAGTAACTGTACCCATTTACACTCTACCCACAGTATGTGAGAATTCACTTTGCTCCATATTATGGCCGACACCGGATACTGTATTTTAATTATAGCTATTCTGGGTAGGAAATGGTACTTTTTGTGGTTTAAATTTGTATTTTCCTAATTACTAATGAGGCTAAGCATATTTTCATATGTATGTTGGCCATTCTCGTTCCCTTCCCTATGAAAAGCTTATTCATGCATTTTGCCCATTTTACTATAGAATTATAGAATTTGTATAGAATTATATTCTTACGAATTTGTTGGAGCTTTTCATATATTCCCCATATATAATCCTTATGTCTATTTTGTATTATGATTTATTGTCAGTCTCTCTCTTGACAGGCAGAAGTTCTTAAATATGATGCTCTAATATAGATCTCATTATGGTCTAATGATTTTTGTGTCTTGTTTCCCTACCCCAAGGGCATGAAGATATTCTATATTATGTTTAAAAAAATCTTAAAATTTGGATTTCACATTTAAGCCCTTGATCCATTTGAAATGACTATGCACGCTGTAAGGCAGGGATCTATTTTTCATTTTTTTCCCATAAGGAAAACCTATTATGCCAGTATCATTTATTAATTTATTCTTTCCACTAATTTGCAGTTCGGCTCTGTCACATATCAGGTTTCTATATAAACAAGGGCTTATTTCAGAACTACTGCTTTGCTGGTCTAGTTGCTTACTTGTATTGCCAAAATCATAATGTCTAAAATATTGTGGCTTTATAACAATATAAATAACATCTCTGAATCCTTCTACCTGTTTTTTTCTTCAGCATTCTTTTGGCTACTTCTGGATCTTTCTTCTATAGAAATTTTAGAATCAACCCAAGTTCCACAAAAACATGCTGGATTTTGATTGGGATTGTACTGGCCCTGTATTTGGAAGAATTGACATCTTTTACCCACCCCTATTTGTCTAGATCTTTTAGATGTATCTTTCGATAAAGTTATAAAGTTCTTCCATTTTTTACATAAAGGTCTCACGGATCTCTCGTTAGATACATTTCTAGGAACTTATTTTTCTTACTATACTTTTAAAAATTATATTTGAAAATATACAGAAAAGTACACTTATTGTATTTGTTCTTTCGTGGAGCCAAGCTTTGGTTCTGAGATGCTATACGCACACATAATTGCTCCGACATAAGAAAACCCACTAATGGAATTCACAATAGAAACTTGTTGACCAAGGTGGGAAGGGAGTGGGGCGAGTTAAAATAATCAAACAGTTCAGAATAAGAATGTTAAACATTTACATGCATTTTTCATTCATGCAATTAATTGTTTAAATACCTCCGACTTTTATTTATTCATTCAACAAGTATTTAGGCTCTATTATGTACAGATAACACATTTTTATTCTCAAAGAGACGTCCAAAGACAGATACCGTATAGCTTTCCTTGCAAACTCAAGTCCATTGTTATTTCTAATTCGATATCTCTACTTGGTCATTTCTTTTTTTCAAAAGAAATCCAGTGGGTCTCAGCCGCTTTAAAAAAACCCAAACCCTAGAATTTTGGAAGTGGACACTACAGACAGGGGTACAAATCTTTCAATAGTTCATTGGTTTCCTAACCAGTCAACATACTACTCTTACCTACAACTGGATGAAAGTATGTAATCAACACCTGATCTGCCCCAGGAGCGGGGTTATAAAGTGGGTGAAGGACGGGGTCTCCAGGAGAATGTTCTCTTTTTACAGAATGGATGTATTCTTGGAAAAACTACACACGTCAAGCAATCGGAATAAGTTGAATGGCTTTCAGTGGCATTTCAACAGATATAAGGGAAAATTTGTCAAAACGAAGGCTCTACTCACTCACCCCTGATGTTATGTATCAGCTTTGCATATCCTATCAGGCACTTCAGGCTGCATATAAATAAAATGCAGAAGTGAGTTGAGCTTTTAAAAGACAAGTTCAGTTTTTGGTCTGTATTAATTCCTGGGGTTCCCAGGATCACACAGAAACACTAGATGGAAATGATTCAAGTTCTTATACATTATTGAGACATGTGAGGACAATACTGGAAACTTGTCAAATCTGAGCTGTATTTCATGGTCAGTTGGCCGTGAATTTTTTAAAAAAGCAACCAAAAGCAGACAGACAACAAAAACTGCATACCAACATCTGGACGGCCCAGATCTTAGATTTTGCCATTTCCTGTTTTGTTTTGTTTTGTTTTGTTTTGTTTTGTTTTTTTAAGAGACTAGCAGTTGGCATAATTACTTGACAAAGGATTGTTAATTCTAATCATCAGAAATCAGGGGTTCTAGCAGGTGTCCCCTTCCTTGTATTGTCCTCTAGGTCTCTCTCTTTCTTTCATTCTTACGGCAAAGTGGGCTTCTTAATAAGGGAAGCTGGCCAAATAGAACTGGGGATTTCAACATCATTTTCTTTCATTTTTCAAGGCTGGAGGTGACCCTGGGCAAAAATGTGAAGTAGTGAATGATTCTTGAGTGAGTGACCTTCATTCAAGTGCTGTTAAAGGCACTGGGATTACAAAGAAAAATACTGAGGCTTTGCTGAAGACAGCAGGCATCGAAGGGGTAAATACTAGTGAACAGATTGGATGGTAGCTATATTACAAGTGCCAGAGTGCAGCTAAAGCCACATTCCTAACTCCCTTTCTTATCACCCAAGCAACCCACGCTACTCGTAAAATGCCTAGAAGGCATCCAATAGCAAAGCATCCACCATGTACCCTGCACAGGTGCTGACGATCCAACAGTAAGTAGGACAGATACAGTCCTTACTGCTCACAGACCTTCCAGCTAGTGGGATGGGGCGGGGGTCACAGATTTAGTGAACAGCAAGGCCCAGAGGCACCTGCGGTTACACGGTGTGCTCCTGAAAACATAAAAAGAATACAATGTTAATACTCAAACGTGGGGCTTGGTAACATATCAGTGGAGGAATATTATAGGTGAGGCAGAACTTTCCAAAGATCTTCAAGTACAGACACAAGTGAGAAGCAGGAAGGTGACTATGAAAGTTAGTAAGATTTGGCGGCAGACCCTGTACTTAATAAAATGGAGGAAGTCACAGAAATGGACAAACATTTCGAAGCCGAAAAATTTTATAAGCAATACCTCCTAGAGATTCTACCAACCTAGATCAATAACTGTACAGAGCGATTCAGATGTGTTAGCAAGCAGTGAAAATGAGCAATGGTAAGTAACATAGGGACATTCCCTAAAATGAACAGAATTCAGACGGCTGTGGTTTTTAAAGTTGGAATGGTTTAGAAGTAAAATCAATTTTAGTGTAAGGAAACAGAAGACATCATGTTTCTTATGCTAGTTATTTAATATTTGGGGAGGTAGCTTTAGAAATCCGAATCAGTGGCTGCCTGTCTATTTAATGGTGGAATACTGATTTCTTTTTTTTTTTAAACCAGGCTTCTGTAAAAACACTACTTTTATTCAGGCAATATGGAAAAAACTGTTACATCATTTTTGAACGTTATATTTAGAAAGGTAATTTCCTTTCACTGAAGGCCCCCCCCCTTTTTCTTTAACCTTTCCACATCAGTCAAGAAAAACAGGCTTTGACTTCAGTTTTTGAAAAATGAACTACCAAATATATCACAGAGTTTTTATTTAACATCCATCTTGAGGATATTTCGATGAGCTTTCAGGTTTGGGGGTTAAAAAGAAAAGGAAACATGAATATGGAGGGCAGGCTTCCAATAAAACATTTTACAGTCCCTACCAAACAGTGATTTATTCATCTGTATGTTCCTTGCCATTACAGCAGCTAGGACTTCCTGGAAATCTTTGGTTTTGCAAATGCGGTCTGTTTTTACTTCTAAAAAGAGGGGAAATGCTAAAACTGAATTAGTAGCCCATGAGGAAAACAGAAGGGTGATAATTGACATATGCATAGAAACCTTGTCATTTTAAACCTGTACTTGAGAAAACTACTTTTCTTTTTATTAATTATGCCATTAGCATATGCAGCGTGTGCTTACACAGTTATTTTGCCGATTTAAAAAAAGATTCAAACTTAAAGTGAATGCCATTTCAAAAATATTTCAGAGAGTCTGAACTTCACACCATGAGCAGATAAACATTTCTTCAGATTCTGCTTATATGCATTTTTAGCACGGCTACTTGGGTATATAAAAGTTACAAGAGCTTATAATATCATGGGCACTTGGCCATGTGCTATTAAACCCATAACAAAGGGCAGGGCTCTAACAGATATGCTAGAGACAACACATGGCCACAATTCTCACTATGAAGCTGAAATACTGGTGCCAACGAAGAAACTGAAACATAGTATCTACTGCCATAGGTTAGTTAGAATTGCACTTACCCATCCGAATGTTCAGCAACTACAGATATTTGTGCAGCATCTACTTCCCCCAGTAGACCACATAAGACCCCGTTTCCTTTGAGCACAACAGCATGCCCAATGCCTACCACGTGGTACTGGCCTGCAAGTACTTATTAACTGAGTAACTGAATCAAATATGCTCACTGAGTAGGTATTATAAGCAGAGTTTTAAGTGGGAGAGTGCAGATGATCTATAGATGTTGACAGGACAGCTCTTTTAGAGGAGAAGGGGTTGAAAATACAGGAATGGGGAAATCATCAAAAGTTCCCTGAAAAGACAGGAGGAACTGGGACCTAGGGCTCAGAAGCCAGTGTTGGGATAAGGTTGGGATACTTTGGCCGTTATCACAAAGGGCAGGCATGTGACAGTTATTAGGTTTGAGGGCAGCCAGTGGCCAGCATATTCTTAGGTGATTTCTATTTTTTTCTTGGAACTCAATGATGAGATCATCTTCTGGATGTGGTGAGCGAGAATGTCTATTTGGGAAGAGTGGGGAACACTGGATAAGTCATTTGGAAGAGTCGGGCAAGAGCTGATGAAGCCTGTCAGGATCAAACCGTGTCATCAACCACCAGGTGACGGAACCTCAGGTGGGGCACCGGCCCGGGCATGCGCGCAGCAGAGAGCAGGTAGGAAGGGTAGGTAGCATCACAGAAAAAGCCTTGACTTTGGCATCAGGAGACCTGCCTCTGTGCCCAAGCTCTGCTGTGCCCAACGACCTGCTGGGCTTGGAGGAATCACTCATTTCTTTAGCTCTTCGGTTTCTGCCATTTGTAACACGACAGGGTTGCATAAAGATCTCCAAGGCCCCTTCTAGCTCCAAAAGGGCTCTTTATAGAATAACCAGTAAACGGTCTGATGGCTGCACAATTAACACGATAACATTTTAGAATTGTATAGAAACCATTTTTACCGTCCTGGCGCATGGCTTCATTACTTTCTGACGTGGATTACACCACAACCTCCCCTCTGGTCTGCCTCTAATCCTACTTCCATCCTGTCATCTATACAACCAACAGGATCTTGTGACTTCTTGGCTCCAGTCCTTCCAAAGGTCCCCCCATTGCTATCTGGGTGAATCCAGACCCCTCAGTCCAGCCCAGGAAGTGCTTTGTCATCAGTTCTGCCTCACTCATCGCTTCCCTGAAACACAAATTGCAAAATAGTTTTCCGAGAGAGAGAGAGAGAGAGAGAGAGACAGACAGACAGAGAGAGAGAGAGGATTTTCTCTATTCAAGCAAAAATAAGGGTTCTTCATCCCCTAAACATACCTATTCACTACTTTAGGGATATATGTATTGTCATTTGCTCTTTTAAGATACATAGTCCCATTTAAAAACATCATACTCACAGATTTGGGCCAAGCACTTCTCAGTAGCAACAGCGAGAATTTGTGGCTTAGTTAAAATATACTAAAGTGAATTCCTTTCACTTTTCAAGGTGAGTACAATGTAAGTTAAAGCCTCCCTACAAGAAATGGGCTTTCCAGAGGAAGTGAAGAAAGTATATAAATAGCATTACCCGATTCATTAAAAGAATGGTATTCAATGATGTTTACACAAGTGGTTCTCACTCTTTAAACTTAAATCTAAATATATTTTAAAAGCTGGATGTAAAGTAGTAATTTACTGAAGCCAAACCACAGAGAAATTTCAGGAATGCATCCAGATTATATTATTCTATTCTCAGCTATATAAAGAGAATAGTTAATAGTTTCTGTTTTGGTCATCTATTGACTAATTGTCACCTAGAAGAATTTTGCAACATAAAATAATTTGAAAAATTGTTTCAACTCAATTAAGTGTCTAGGTAAGAGGTAGAAATGTAAGCCCCTAACCACTGAGTCGCTATTTTTACCCAAGAGGTACCCGGTCACAGTCACTAGAACTCCTCAGCCTCCCCCCACCCCGTGCCTGGGAATTTTCTTGTCCTCCTGACACCCTTATTTGCCTTCATTTCAGGAATGCTACTGTAGCACGGGTGACCCTCAGCAAGACTGAGGGAGGGGCAATAATAAGAAAGGTTCAAGCAAGGGTCAAGAGAAAGGGGGGAACTGCTTGTGGCTGATGGGGCCCCAGAACCTTTTACGTAAATGGAGTGGAGGACGGGGCAATCAGAATGAGTTCTAGGAAAGAGACGGGAAGTGGAAGGAAAGACATTCAGAAGCAATGGGAGAGCACGGGAGAGTAGGAAAGCCTAAATTGTTCCCCAAAACCAAAATAGGTAACTCAGCCGAAGCTAGGGTTTGGGTCGAAAACAGTAATACATTCCATCTAAAAATTCACAAATTAAGGAAGTGTTTAACCCTGGAAAAGAAAAATTCTAAGCAATCCCAGAAGATCACCTGTCGAGTTTATCACTGTCAAGAACAAAACTTTCTTAAGGGCTGGAATAATACTCATCGTTATTCACATTCCTTTCATGGAAAAAAGAACAATAATGGGAAAGTTCTCAGATTATTAAATAAGAAAGTGTCAAAACAGAAAACTCAATGGACTAAATAAGAGAACTTCCATGGGTAAAGACTCATTCAGCAGCCTGCAAAATTTGAATGTCCGGAACATGTAGCAAAAACAAAGAGAAGGAAAATAGGAGAGACATGGAGAACTGATTCCAAGAAGTCCAAAATCCACGTATTGGAGTTCTCTGTGAAGACTGCCTAAGTATCAGTGGGGAGAAAATATCCTAAGCCTGAGCAGACGTCAAATCATAAAGGTCAAAAAAAAAAAGATTCATGATAGAAAGATCGTTGGCGAAGCATCAGAACTACGGATAAAGATTCCCCAAAGCTTCGAAGAGGTAAATAAACAGACGCATACGCGATCAGCTAAGTTATAAAAAACAGCCCAGCAGCAGACTTATTGGCTACACTAGGTTGTAAGTATCAAAGCGGCAATGCCCTCGAAGCGGAAGAACTATCATTTTGAATCTAGACTGAAATTATCAATCCAATGTGGAGGCGAAATCAGACATTTTCGAACAGGCAGTAACAGAGCTGACCATCCACGCGCACTATATATAAAAAGCTATCCCAAGGGAACAGTCTACCAAATGAAAATGGACATCTAAGGAAGAGAATGACATGGCTTGAAAAAAATAGTTAGGAGCTGAACACGACCTCAAAGTAGAGGAGTGTCTATAAACGAAGCTGTTGGAAAAATCTCCTTCGAGCAGCAACATTCAGTGATCCAGAATGGAACTGCATTCTCTGCAGATCTACGTATAGTACTTGGCTCCAAGGTGAATAATATTTGCATATTGGCTTTCAATTGCTAGGAACAAACCATAGACAAAAGAAACATTCATAGTTATGCTATAACAGCGAGCAGAGCAAAAGTATTAAACTGTGATGCTGTAAAAATTAGAGTCTAACGCACCGGGAGGTTATAGGTAAGGGCCGACCCTCCTAAGTCTGAGGGGATCCGGGCATGGGACTTTCAGTGCTAACGATGGCAAAACCCTGGATAAGCCAGGACTAGTCTGTCACCATAGTCACGGTGGAGAGGTGAGTGAAAGATGCTAATATCCCCCCATTCTGCAGAGCAAAGGGCCAACAGAGGCTTTAGAAAAGAACAACTGTACTCGAAAATGAGGTTTTTATGTTTGATTTTGACCCCTTCCGAATGATGTAGGTTTTTATTTATTTTTTATTTTTTTAAAGGTTTTTTAAAAAAAATTTTTTTTAATGTTCATTTATTTTTGAGACAGAGAGAGACAGAGCATGAATGGGGGAGGATCAGAGAGAGAGGGAGACACAGAATCTGAAGCAGGCTCCAGGCTCTGAGCTATCAGCACAGAGCCCGATGCCAGGCTCGAACTCACGGACCGTGAGATCATGACCTGAGCCGAAGTCGGACGCTTAACCGACTGAGCCACCCAGGTGCCCCTGATGTAGGTTTTTAAAACAATACATCCACTTAGAGTAGAATAAGTCGAGTTTTATTCATGAGGCATCTAACTTCTAACAAAGAGAATGTTTCAAAATGAGCAAAGTCTAAGGCTCCAAACACGGGGAGCCACGTAAAAATGAGGTGACAAGGGATTTTTATCCAAACTCTGACTTGAAAGCAACAGTATCAACAAAACCGACGATGGGGAAGATCTGTTCCCTTGTCCAGAAGCAGTGTCTGCGGTCTCGTAAAGAATGGATGGTCACAGGAAAGGACAGGAGGAGGAAGTCCTCAGTGAGCCAGAAAAAGGGACCGAGGGAGCCGAGTTAATCATGCAACAAGCCACCAGAAGCCACCCTGCCATTGCAGCTGCTGCGGGTGGCCCGAGTGGCCGGGTCCCTCCACCTAAGAGCTGCTCAAAAGACACACTGCTCTCTCTCTAAGTGTGACTATTTATGGATGTCATACGTTATACGACTGAAAAAAAAAAAAAAAGCCTGAATGATACACCACGATCCGTTTTATGCCAAAATCGTTATTCATATAAAAAATTCAAAATAGGACATCTTTTCATGAGCATTAACACTTTGAAGTTTGTCTAATGACTCTGAAGAGGGATTCATATCTATAGATTTTTTTTTTTTTTTTGTCTTTAAAGAGAACCTAAATCCTAGGTAGGTTGAAGCAATTATTTGCACAGGAAGCTATTAACTTATCTACAAAGGATAACACAACCCCGAAAGACGGTGATTGTTTCATTCCCTTCAACTTAAGAATGCCCTCTGTTAACACCTAAAAGATATATTATTTTAAACTTAAAATGGAAAAAGCCCATCATCCTGCCTTCTGTAAGTCACTAACTACCAAGCAATAATCAAAATCCATTATGAGTGCCCGTGCATGGAACTGTATGTCACAACTTAGTGCCAAATCAGTGGACACCTATCAAGTTTCCTGGTTTTTTTTTTTTTTCAACGTTTTTATTTATTTTTGGGACAGAGAGAGACAGAGCATGAACGGGGGAGGGGCAGAGAGAGAGGGAGACACAGAATCGGAAACAGGCTCCAGGCTCCGAGCCATCAGCCCAGAGCCTGATGCGGGGCTCGAACTCCCGGACCGCGAGATCGTGACCTGGCTGAAGTCGGACGCTTAACCGACTGCGCCACCCAGGCGCCCCAAGTTTCCTGGTTTTAAGATTCACTTAACATTAAAAAAAAAAAGAAAAAGAAAAACATACCTGAAATCAGGATAGAGCTTACAATCGACATAAATACTTAATATGGCCAGGTTTATGTAGGCTCCTTGAGGCTGTTAAATCAATTCCATATCTTAAGAATCCAGAGTGCAGAAACTGAGAAAATCCAGAAATACCACATCCATAACTCGTCGGTAACATGTTTGAACCCACGAAAAGAACATAAAAAATATAGAGCTCCAGATAAGTTGAGATGTTGGTCGTAAGTGAAGACAACAGATATTAGAAACATTCAAAAGGATGTAATCAGAGCTAAACGGACACTCTTCCCAATTCTTGTGAACTACAAATTATGTATAGTTAATCCACAAGTTCCAAAAGAAAAAAACAACAGAATCATGATTCCTGTACAATACCCACCAATGACTTTCATATTTCTTATTTTAATTACAAGACTCCTAAAATGCTCATTCAATTATTTCAGGGCATTCCAAACATTTCAATGTCATGTATTGAAAGTGAAGTCTGCAGTGTCATTAAGTTTCCATGACTCCCCAAACAACAACAAAATTTTTTTTTTAAGTAGTAAGAGCGCAATTTACTCACACTCCAGGAAACAAATTGAAATGTACTGGAGTCAACTTAATGAAATAATGGAAAACATTTGCGTGAAATTCAAAGTATTCTGTCATAAGCCCTTCATGGGTAAGGACCGTATCTGTCCGCATTTTCATTTCTTTCCATTTCCAGCGACAGTTCGATTGAATATTCAAGTTAAACAGGATTGAGAATTAATTGTTTTTCCAGGGGAAGAGTCACTCGACTACTTTAAAACCCGGGTTGTTTAAAGTATCTTCAAGTGAAAAAAAAAATTCCCCTAATTCTTCTTGGAAGGATAACATCCCATAAATTCCTACGCACCCTTGCCCCGAAGTCAGTGACAAATCACAGCCTTGTAACTCTTTGGAAAAGATGTTGGTGTTTGTAATAATCCAAAAGCACGGAAATGATGATGTACCTCCAAGCATTCACTGCGTTCTTCACAACATAAAGATTTATTGTTCAATTGTTTCATCACTTTCATGGGTTTTCTCCCTGAATTAGGCTTAGAATCTGGAGATGAAAGTTAAATTTTTCCATATGTCTGAATTTAAATCATTCGATCTAGTAATGGAAAAACTGATTTACCCTTTCAGTTAAAATATTTTAAATGTTTATTTCTATTCACTTTATTATTATTTTTTAAATGCTTTCTCCCAAAGCTAAGTTTCAGGACTCAGTTTTCAAATTAGCCTTGAACGTGGGCCAATTATAGAAGTGAATGGGGCAATAGATAACGTACTGAGGGCATACTATGTGCCTTTTGAGCTGCCAATATTTTTTCTCTCCAACTACTGTTTAAAATTTCTCCAAAGCCGTCAAGCTTTCCTAGACTTCCCTGGGCTACACATTTTCCCTACAGTACGAAACATTTTCATACTTATTATGCTCCGACGCTCATGTGGCCGCTTGATTGCACGCTTTCTTTTAAGAGGCATACAGGTTACTCGACCCATTCTCCTTAATCACGTGAAGAACCAGTCTGACGGTCAGGCAGTCTCTCCCGTGCTTTCTGTCGACTCATGGCACTTTGCACATAAGCGGCACCCCACACACTGACCAGCACGTAGTAGGTCATCATGTTTTCGAACGGGTGAGTGCGCGTCTTAGCCATCAATCAGTCTGCAGTCAGCACGCTCCTTGATTCTCAGAGGGAGAGACAACTGATCTGATTTTTCATATTGTGCTGGACACTGAGATTTCTCCCGGCTACATTTATTTACCCGAGTCAAATGTGACACCGTAACCGATTCCCAGGGACATCATGAATGGTTTTCTCTCACTACCACGCTGAACTTCTATTTTGTTGTTACTGGAAGTTTAGACTACCCCTCATTGTATCTTACAGAGCCTAAAATTAACAACATAGCAATATCACCCTTTTAAAAATGAGGACACTTGTATTTATGGTATTTATTATGGGCACGTAAGAAAAAGCGACAGTCCTGCTTTCCCAACCCTTATTGCCTCCATCCCCTCAAAGCCCTGAACACCGCCTCGTTCTCCTAGCAGGTCAGGTCCTGCCTGGGTTCACCCCCAACTACTCTCCAACAGACATCCTTCACGTCCTCCCATTCTTTACTCTTGCAACCGCCCAAGAAAAGACACACACTGGGGTAGTTTTCGTCTCCCTAGTGTAAGTACTATATCTCCGATACTGTGATCAATCCATGGTCGCCAACCCCACTTGGGCAAACTTTTGATGTTCTTCAACCATCTTTTGACCTTGTTTTTAACTTGAGTGTTAATTGAACACTTACTGTGTGCCAGACTGTGTGCTGGGGTAAGCTGTTCCTGCCTTTATCCTTGGTCAGTTCCTTCTACGGCTCCTGTCTGCAGCCCTTCAGACCTTCTAGCTCATACCCCTGCTGTCAGACGACATCGGCTATCCCTCACTCTCCTACGTTGAGGAAGACGAGGCCAGCAGGAATCTCAGCTTTCGGAGCTTTGCACTCACAACCCACCTCTGCCTTCACTCTTCTCTGCTGTCTTCCTACAGGCTTAGAGGGGAGGGTGGTCAGAAGGGAGCAGGGACCCCTCATCATTAGCACTGTCCATCTTGTCCATATGTCATTCCCTCCCATACGTCCAACTTTCTCTCTCCGTCGGCCGTTTTCTCTCAGCCGATGCGTATATGGCATCTCAACCCTGCTTAAAATAAAAAGCATCCCCCGGGGTGCCTGGGTGGCTCAGTCGGTTAAGCACCCGACTTCAGCTCAAGTCATAATCTCGCGGTCTATGAGTTTGAGCCCCACGTCAGGCTCTGTGCTGACAGCTCAGAGCCTGGAGCCTGCTTTGGATTCTGTGTCTCGGCCTTCTCTCTCTGCCCTTCCCCCATTCATGCTCTCTCTCTCTCTCTCTCTCAAAAATAAATAAACATTAAAAAAAATTAAAATTAGAAAAAAAAAGAAGGATCCCCTTGGGACCCTGTACCTCCCTTGCCTACTCTCATCTTCCTTCCTTGACCACACTTTTTGGGGATCGCTGTTTACGACCCTCTGCTTCCTCTTCTCCCGCTGACGCCACTCTTGCTTCTGTGCTCTCGTGCTGCCACGGAGATGACGGAGGCACAGGTCTTCAGAGGCTCCCGAATCTTTACCTCCAGCTTTAAGCAAAGCCTTCAGACTTGTGTCTCCAGCTGCCCGCGAAACAGCTCCGTGACTGTCTGGGCTGATTACCCAGCGGGGCAAAGCCCCTCGCCCTAGCTGGGCACGGGCTGCGCTACCCCGACCCCGCCAACCTCACAGTGCCCCGCACACACTGGCAGGACTGTGCTGTCTGTAGCCACCCCACCCCCACCCCTGCCACCGCCCCAGATGCCCCTTTACCTGCCTCTCTGGACCCTGTCCCCCTGCGCCCGTGCCCGGGACGTCACCCTCCCTCTTCTTCGCCTGGCCTACTCTCTTGAGCCCCTCCAGATTCAGCTCTAGCACCGATGATCTCCTTCGCCCCTCCCCCCAAACAGTGCCTTTGACCTCAGGGACAGAAACATCGATCGTCTCATCTGTGGGACCCTGGGCCCAGAATCATGATTCAAACATGGGAAGCTGAATTAGGAGTCTTCAAAGGAGAGCAAATCCACTCGTTGGCTGCTCCCAGATGGGAAGTGTGTTATTTGGCCTTAGTAAAAAACAAATAAACTTTGGGGAGGGGGAGGGAGAAAAAAAAAAGCATTGCATAAGGTATTTGCACAGAATGGTTTAAACGCCTAAATAATTAAGTCATTAGCGAAAGTATCAACAAAGCTGGAAAGGGGAAATTCAAATAAAATCATACGAGAAGTGCCTACTAACCTTAGTCTTTGATAACCTCAAAGTCAAAGCCAGCTAGTTCCCCCAGAAACTCTTTGGTACATAGAACCAGTGACTAGGATACGTATCATTTCATTACAGAGCGTTTTTGAAGGTATTCTTGCAAACATCACTTTGAGGCGAGGTTCTTCTTTATTCTCTCCTCTGCCTTGTCTTTTAACTAACAATGTCCCTACCACCAACATTGCCTATGTCAGAATAAGAAGCTTGAAAAACGATTCTCTGTATCTTTACTTCTTGCTTCCTGAATTTGGACTCACAAAGCAAACCGAAGGCATTATGACTGATGAGGCACTTACTACCTTACTATAGGCAGTGCCTGGGTGGCTCAGTCAGTTAAGCGTCTGACTTGAGCTCAGGTCATGATCTCACAGTTCGTGGGTTCGAGCCCTGCGTCGGGCTCTGTGCTGACAGCTTGGAGCCTGGAGCCTGCTTTGGATTCTGTGTTCCCTCTCTGCCCCTTCCCTGCTCAAGCTCTGTCTCTGTCTCTCTCTCAAAAATAAACATTAAAAAATTTTTTAAAAAGAATACTTTACTAACAAAGCTTATTTTCTAAGAAATGCTCAACATGGTCACAAGACAGTGGCCGCAAAGGGCACACTGCAGACTGGGATGGATAGGATAGTAGGATCCCATTTTTGAAACAAAGACATGTTTGCAGGAAAACATCTAGAAGGATGCAACACAAAAATGTTACACGTGGTTGCCTCTGTCTGGTGGCATTTACATGTATGAGGTCTTTTCCCCTCCCTATCCCCAGTCATCACGTGTCACTTATATACTCTTTTTTATTTAAGTATTTAAATTTTTTAATGTTTATTTTATTTTTGAGAGAGAGAGAAAGAGCATGAGTGGGGGAGGGGCAGAGAGCGAGGGACACACAGAATCTGAAGCAGGTTTCAGGCTCTAACCTGTCAGCACAGAGCCTGACATGGGGCTCGAACCCATGAACCAGAAGATCAGGACCTGAGGTCAAGTCAGACGCTTAACCGACTGAACCACCCAGGTGTCCCTAAAGTCTTTTAAATAATAAGTAAACTGAGGCTCATTTCACAGACTTCAGAAGCTCGGATACCTTCTGACAGGTATCAGACCATTCACTGGAGGGGCGTCATCCTGAGCCTTAAGATGAGCCCGAGACCGGTGTCAGATCCATAAGAAAATAGTGACAAGGTTTCTGAGGGCTGAGAAGGCTTAATGTGCTAATGTAGGAAAGGGACTGAAACTCAGGTATTTGCATATCTGTGCCTGATCAAGTTTTCTAAATGCATTTTACACGTTCAATGAATATTTCTTCATCTACACTTAATGCCCAATTCATCGAGAGTCAGTCTACATAGAACGTCCTCTGGGAATCTTTTCCCTCCGTCTGGGTTGGGCTGTGCCCCTCCTCTGTGCTCTCGAATTCTGCACAGTTCTACCAGCCCAGGATTCCCTCCCCGGTGCTGCAACACCTTACTCCTGCCTGTGTTCCCAACTAGACTCGGAGTGACACCGGGGCGGCAGTTTTCCTCTTTTGCTCATCACCCGACGAGAGCAGTGCCTGAGCAGTGGTCATAGATGAGCAGACAAGAGCAGACACCCGACAAGAGCAGTGGTCACAGATGTTCCACAAGCATCAACTGAATGAGCGACTCCACCCGTATAGAGTACCCTGCTCAACCCCAGGTACGGCCGGTGGCTATCCTTCCACAATGGGAATGGGATACTCTGTTTTCCAAGAAGGAAAGGGGACAGAATACCCAACAAACTCATCCTAACAAACGATCGGGTGGCCAGCAATGCTCATGGCAAGGCAGTGAAAGGGGTATGTCATAACGCTCATGCAGATCCTCAAGACAGAAAGGAGAACTTCTAGAAGGAGAATGTTGAGAGCAAGGGTCAGAGGCAGGAAAAAGCACAGCGCGTTTGAGGGGAAGACACATCACAAGTAAGCGCATGACACATCCCTCCAGACTAACTCACGCTCCCCGCTTGGCTTAATGCCTCCACTGCCTTGACTGTCATTCTCTCTGTCTTTCCCTCCCTCACGTGGACACTCTGCGGAGCAGGGAATATGGCATTCCTCTTCAGATCAACAATGATTTCCTCTCCCATTTAACTCAGCGTTCACTTTCCTTGCCAACAATAGACCATGTATGCCCCCCTCCATACTCTTGCGTTATTTACTAGGTGGGGATGTCCATTACTGGTGGTACGTCCTTATGCTCCTATCTATGCTAGGAAACAGTGCTCTAGCTTTAATCTGGGGTGTTGTCAAAGTGCCATTCACATGGTGGTATTTAAACATGTGGGACTGATTCACATCTAAACAGGAATCTCACCTAACGTGCGAGAGCCAAAAGTTGATTGCAGAACTGTGCTGCGGCTGGGGCTCAGAACCCTGGTCAGGGCATTTTCACAGTCAGGGATGCATCTTCAGGTGCTGCTGGATCAAGGGGTGCTTGGTACTCGAGCAGGCTGCCCCTGCCAGCCGCCATTCCTGCTTTCCTATGATACGCCCTGCGATGCCTGTCAGAGGCCTTAGTGAATTTACCCACACGGTCTCTGGGACTGTTTGGCGGGCATTTCACATCTGGGTGTTCTCTAAACGATTGTCAGAGGGGAGCTGCCTTCCTTCCCTTCCCCCTAATCTCCGCCAGCTCAACAGTCAGGAGCTCTCACTGACCCGTTTAGTTGAACTGCATTTATTTATTGGAACAACTTTACTTACACTGTGCTCGTAACCCTGAAAAGCTTTGTTGCCATCAACGAAAAGCAAGGAAATAGAGGGAACGTATTCAAAAGACAGACCTTGTTCTCTGAGCCACGTCCCCCCAGGCAGCTGACACTCACGAGTGGACACGAAGCTCTGGGCAAATCAGGGCCCGAAGAACCCTCGTCGCTTTCAAATGTCCATTCTACACACACATAGAGGACGGTTTTGTTTTGTGATCATTAAGGGAGTTTTTGTGAAAAAGTAATTACAAGGATGAATGGTAAGAGTTTTAAAAAATACTAACAATTACAATATCACGGCCTGTTAAACTATTTGTGCAGAAGATGACCCTTCACAGGGGTTGGAGGCTTAGTACTCCCCGCAGATGGTGACCACGGAAATGTAAAACGCAGCTTAATATTAAGCCCCTTTTTCTTTTCTCAAAGGGAAAGTGAACCTTCCTCACCTTCTTCATAAGAGAATATGATAACGTGGCCGAGATTAGTACTTCACAGTTAAAAAAAAATTTTTTTTTATCTTTTATTTATTTTTGAGAGCAAGAAAGAATACAAGCAGGGGAGGAGCAGAGAGAGGGAGACACAGAATCCGAAACAGGCTCCAGGCTCCGAGCTGTCAGCACAGAGCCCGATGTGGGGCTCGAACTCACAGACCAGGAGATCATGACCTGAGCTGAAGTCAGACGCCCAACCAACTGAGTCACCCAGGCGCCCCGGGACTTTACATCTTAAAAGAACCAATAAGGCTCCTAAACATGAGTGTGCCCACACTATTGTTCTTCTTTGTATCTTAATAGTTCATATAAAAATAAAAGGATTGGACTAATCCCTAAATTACCATGTAGTTCCAAGGTTCTGGGGTTTATATACTGTGGTGCTTCTATGCACATTAATCTTTATACAAGTATATACATTTACATATATAAACATTACTATCACACACGCACATACAAATTGATCACTTCTCTGAAAGTCAAAGCCCATGGTGTAGACGCAAACAGCCAAGAGGTCTAAACTTCAGGACTGTTGACAGTCCCTGTGTTCAAGTTGGTCTCTAGTAAATTACAAGCTCCTCATACTCATCAATGGACTCTCCCGTGACAAGAGTATTACTAGTCACCAAAATAATGGAGAGTCTGACACAAGCCCACTAGCTTCACCGCGTGACTTATGGTCAAGAAAGAATCAGTCCTGCAATGAAGAACGCGAGTTTAAAAAAGTTCTGGGGCGCCTGGGTGGCTCAGTGGGTTGAGTGTCCGACTCTTGATTTCGGCTCAGGTCACGATCTCACAGTTTGTGAGTTCGAGCCCCAGGTTGGGCTCTGTGCTGACAGCATGAAGCTTGCTTGGGATTCATCTCCCTCCTTCTCTCTCTGTCCCTCCCCCCCCCCAAAATAAATAAATAAACAACAACAAAAAAAGTTCCCACAGCTCTCCAGTCAGAGAAAACACACGTTTCCCGTCCGGGTCTCCACAGAGGGGCTTCTGCTCAAATCCCCTCCATTCCTTACCTGGGTTTCCGTGTTTCTCTGCTCTGGTCCCAGCCAGTGCTCTCAGCGTCAGCCCCCGCACTGAAGATGCACCCCCAGCGAGGAACCCCTTACCCCTCAGCACAGAGCACCACCGGCCACACCTCGGAGTGGCCCTCAGAGCCCTGCCACTGCAAGCGTCACCCGGACACAAGCGTCGTCAGTGGCACCGTGACCGAGGCAGCTCTCCGCTCTGCCCCAGACCCTCGGAATCGGAACCTGCGTTTCTACCAGCCCCCCCTCCAGGTGTCTCTGACCGGGAGCAAACGTGGAGAAGTGCTGCTCTAGACTTTACCACACGAGATGGGGCATCATTTGTGGCCTCCGGATCCAAGGTAGGTTCTCGAACTACAACTTCTTCACAGACCGCCCCGCCCCGCCCCCACCCTCCACCACGTATGCATCCAGACATCTACCTGCTCTAGTTTTTAGGAGTCAAGCAAGACTAGTCTCCCTGAACACTGCCCGTGGCAGACCCCTCCTCCCTTCCACTTTTTATGATGCTGCTTAGGCAGCACTCAACGCTTTCTCTCCTCCCCAGCAAGTGCCGAACGTGTGGTGCCAACCCGCAACCCCGGGCCACCTCCCTTGTGCTCCCAGGCAGTGCTGATCCCCTAGAAGATGGCCTGTTGCTTTCTCTGTCCCCTGCTGGAACCCTGGCGGCCACAGTGAGCTCTGCAAGCCATAGTCAAGACCAGGGATTATGGCGTCCGACATGGGCTGAGGCCAAAGGACGGGTGATGATTAATAAGCCAGGCACTGCTAAGACAGGTATCAGAAGGAACTTAGAGCTAGGAAAAAAACAAAAACAAAAACAAAAAACAGGTCAGGGAGTCACAAAGTTTGTTGAGAGTTTAAAAACTGATAGCTTTTGGAAGTTGGAACAGGCAACCAGCTCAGCACACATCTGGAGCTCAATAAAAATGGACGGAATGAAATGAGTCAAGGAGACCCGTAGTCATAGTCGAAGCTTTGGAAGCAGCTTCTGAGTTAGGTGCACAGGCGCACGCGTGAGCGCGTGCACACACACACACACACACACACACACACGCACAGCACCCACCCTGAGATGCTAGACACGTGATAACGGGAGCCCGGGAAGGATAGCCGTGACCAGCGACAATCCGGGAGAGCTGCAGACAGAGTCTGGCTCGCTGAGCTGGCAGAAGCAAGCCGTGTGGGGTGTCCTAACACGCTGCTGTAGGACGTCAGGCCACAACCCTGCTATGTCTCGCCTTCCACACCCGTCTTCCGTGAGTGAGCTCGCCTCCTGCTTCAGACAAGATCAGCTGGACTTTGCCTCAACAAACGGACCCTCCAGTTTTACGTATCGTTACAGGTGTTCTTGGAGGAAGGGCTTTCCCTCTTCAACACAGTGAGTCACGAAGCACGCCCTGCCACAGAAACACATACTGCTTCCCGTCTCCACTTTGACTCCCCCAGTCCTTCATCTAGCCCCCCTCATGAGTCTCTTTCTCTTCAATTCACAAATCGGGCTCAGGGCCACTCTCTTTTAATGCCTGCTCGTTCCATTTCTGGGACTGACAACAGTGAACCAGCAGAGATAGATAGAGACTGATTGATTGATTGATTGATTGATTTCATGCACTCACGAGCAGGGGAGGGGCAGAGAGAGAAGGAGAGAGAGAATCCCAAGCAGGCCCCACACTGTCAGTGCAGAGCCCGACATGGGGCTCAAACTCACGAACCACGAGATCATGACCTGAGCTGAAATCAAGAGTTGGACACTCACCGGACTGAGCCACATGAATTTTCAGTCTACACACTTCTGAGACATCAGCTCCCTCATGCACATTCAGTTGCCTCCCACGGCGGAGACGCTTCTGGAACCGAGGCCAGCCTCCTCTTACTACCGTTTCAGTTCTTACTTAGTGCCAATCATATTCTACCCCTCAGTCACCTTCAACAACACTAAACCCCACGAAAGTTTCCTCTCAAGTTGTGTAACACCGAACTTGCCTAAAGCACTCCCAGGGCTCTGCTATCACCTGCGTGCCCTTTGCTGGCTTTGGTTTCTTCTTTCCATCCTCAGAGCTCAGAATGGGTTGAGCCAGGGGGTTTCCATCTTTGCTCCCAGGCAAATCATAAAGCTCTTCCCCTTGAGGAAAGGGAATCCTTACTTATCACTCCTGCTCCAAACAGGTCGCTTTTATGTTTTTTTACATGCATATAAACTTTTCCATGCAAAATTTTGTTTATGGTTTTAAGAGACTTGAAAGCCACCACTGACGGGTGTAAGGAAACAAGGGTTCAGAGTCTCTTGTCCCAACTTTGGAAATCTATCAGCACTGTAACTCCTCTGACATCAGTTCTCCTCCTCAGTAGCCAAGAAGCAAGACCACCCTTCTTGTCTCCCTCACCTGGAGATCATAAAAGAAAACATGCATTAGTCCTGACACTCACGTCTCTAATGGACGACGGCCACCGGACTATCTTCTCTGCAAGCGGCGTGTGTCCCAGCCACCCTGTCGGGAACAAGGAACGGAGGAAGAGGGAGGAGAATCCAGGAGGTGAGACGAAGCCATCCCGGACAGCACATCCTGGGCCGCGGGGGGCCTGGGCAGCCGCCTCTGGTCTGTCTGTCCACTGACCGTCTGACCGTCCACCACAGCACCCGAGACTCTGACAGGAGCCTGCTGGCATCCAAGGGGCCAAAGCAGATTGTAAAAGTTTACAGAGAATTCCATCTCGGAAGACGCCTTTACATACGCATTTGGCTAATTATAGAAATAATAGGCACACACTGTAAGAAGTCGAGGGAGTGAAGAAAAACGAGGACACGGCATCACTTAGAACTCAGAGACGACCACGGCTAACATCGTGGTGCTTTCCTTCCAGTCTGGCCTGTTTGCTTGTTTATAAGGAGAAGGGGGAATTAAATAATGTAGTGAACTCTGACCTTTTTCCTCCCCCTTCCCCCCCCCCACTGAGTATTATAACAGGCATTTTTTAGGAGAGGAGTTGAAACTGTTGACCTTTTGCTACTGGCCGCAGAAACTCCTCTGAAAAATACCAGAAATGCCCCCTCGCCTGTTTTAGGAATCAGAGAGCCGCGAAGTGGACAGACTGTTGCCATTCTCAGTGGGCCCGGGAGCACGGGGACCGGTGCACAGCCTGGAGGCAGCGGCAGAGGAGGCTGGCAGCCTGCCCCTGGGGGCACCTGGGGCTGAGACGCCCTGCTCCCTGCTTCCTGGGGCCTTCCCCTGATAGCAGCCCCCCTCCACAAGCCTCAATCCTCTTTTCACCAGCCCGTTCAACCTTTCGTCCCCGTCTTCAGAAGCCTCCACCGGTGCTCGGAAGCATCCGTGACCCTCCTGCCAGCCAAGTGGGGAGCAGTTGCTGGTAGAGGGAAGGGAAGCCCCAAACCCGTTGTGGCGGGGGGAGGAGTGTCGCGAAATGCAAACGCAGACCTTACTGTTTTCCTAGGGCTCTTAACAGCACACGGCAGTTCCCTTACCTTGGGCATCTTGCTAGGTGACCTAAAGAGGCTGTCATTATGGCGGGAGTAGCCAAGAGGCCCCTGTCAGACGAGACCGGGTGTAGAATGTGGCTGTCCTGCTGGGCCCCTTACTCCCTGTGATAGGGGGTGGGGTATCCCCAACAGGGCAACATCACCCATTGCCATCACTCCCCGTCGTCCTATCTGTCTGTCACCTGAAAGCAGACCTGGCAAGAAGGCTGCTAGCTGGACGGCAGGTGGAACTGGCTTCTTGGTTTTAACTGGGAAAGAGAGAGAGAAATTGTGGTGATCAGCTGCGGGGTGATAACAGGCTGGAGGGTGACACAGCCTTGGGAAGCCACGGCCGCGGAAGATCCAGGAACCTGTACTCCATGAGCTGCTGAATCCCCCGGGCTTAGGAGACGTTGTTTTTCCTACTCTTCAGTAACAGTGAGTAAAGTCTTTGAGGGTTTCAGCCTTCTCTTCCAAGTACGAATCATCGGGCTTTCATCCCTTCCCCTCCACTGGAAGTGTTCATCAACTTGAAACTGTTCAACTGTGTGACCGCCTCACCACAAAACGCAGCAATCAGCTCTCAGAAGCCTGCTTTACTTCGCAGCCGTTATGATCTACATTCTCCACTGGGCTTCCGGGAGACCACAGGCTCCTGGCTTTCCTCCCCTGCTGGCTGCTTCTTCCCCGTCTCCTGGGCTGGGTCTTCCTCCTTATCCATCCTCAGTGCTGAGATGCCTCACAACGAGCCTTCTGGCCTCCTCCTCCCCGTCTACTCTCTCTACGAGACCGTATCTAGCTCCGTCGTTATAAATACGGTACGTTGGCTGGTAGTTTCCAGGCGAGGTCTCCTCTCTGGACCTCTCTCTGGAACACAAGATTCACACTTCCAAGTGCTTTCTCGGCGTCCCTGCCTAGAGCTGAAATGCCTGTTCGAGGCCCAACGTGGCCACAGACTCCTAACTTCTCACCCTTGCCAACCTGCCTTTGTGTTTCCCACCTCGGCCAACGATGCCAGACGCGTTCAAATGTCCAGGCTTGATCCTTGATCCTTGGCTTTATCCTTGACTCTCTTCTTCCAATGCCCCACAACCAAGCTGTCCTCAAATCCCATTGGGTCCGCTCTCCGTAGGTATTCAACCATGGCTCACCAGTTCTACGGCTCCTATTCTGTTCCCAGCACCCATCGTCTCTCATCTGGACTGCCGTGAGCCTCTTTAACTAGTCTCCTTGCTATACTCATGCCTCCCCGGTGCTGATTCTATGTAGAGAAGCCAGAGCAAATCCACTCATATTCAAGATCATTATGCTCGTGGGTTCTAATCCCTCCCATGGCTTCCTATCACACCCAGAGAGAAGTCGTGGTCCTACCCGGGACCTGCTCCCTGGGTACCATTCTTCCCGTGGTCTTCCAGCTGAACGAGGTAGAGGCCGCTCCAAGAGGGCATTGTGGACAGTCTTGCTCAAGTATAAAGAACGGTCTCACACGTGCATATGCACACACACACACGCACCCACACATGCTTTCTCTTGGATCAACTTCTCCATTTCCACTCCTTCCCCATCTACTCCGAGGCCTCCTTGTCTGCACGTGGCTGACCGCACTGCATGCCCACTCGTCACTGGAAGAACTTCTCTGACGTTACGTGCCTGACAACTGCCTGGAGATATCGCAACAACCCAGATCCATATTCTATAGGATAATACAACGACTGTGCAGTCATCTTACCCTCTCTGCTGGATTATAAGGCCGTTAATAGTAGAGGCAGAATATTAACCAGCCCTATCACACTAAATGAATTCAACCCCAAGGCCCGCCAGTTGAGTCAAGTTAATACATAATCTAGATAGAGTGCGTAACACAGCAGGGCAAGGACAAGTGTGGATGCGTGTGTGCGTGCACGCAAATGTGTATTTTCCTACCTATGTACCATCCCCAAACAAACGTCCGTTTGCTGAGGGCTCTTTGAAAATTGATCTCAAAGGAATCTAAAGAGAAACCAGGATTAAAGAGCTACGTGTGGAAAGTTGCTATTTCGTGCTATTCTTTCAGGCGAAGGGTTTTCTACGAGGTCAACATCCTGTTTGAAGCTTCTACCAAGAAAAACATACACATATTAAACAGCGGTGGCAATTTACAGTAAAACAGAAAATCCCACTCAGAGAAGAAAACAACCAGAAACATATTACATTTCAAGCCTCTCAAAGTGGGAGTTCAAATGCCTACATCATTGCTTCACTGTTCAGTTTCACTGCAGAAACAGCATTTCCTCAATCATTCCAATATTACCAAACCTTTCAAACATTTGCTTTGGGTTCAATCTGTTGCCCACATGTCAGACGTAAGAATAGTTAACATTTGCAACCCTGATTCTGTACAAGGACGGGTTCTTTTTAAAAATCCCATTATCATGTGGTTACAAGGATATCATTAAAAATCAATACTAATGGAGGCTTATGTCTGTTCTTAGAACAGAATAAAGCCTGCGTGCCATAAAACTCCTTGCATATGACACAGCAACATGTTTGGAAGGCAACAAAGTAGCAATTGTTCATTATTATCTCTTTAATCTGGGATTTAAGTTTCTAATGATCGCAGATGGCAAGAAACTCCTCCAAAAGTGCTCAAGGCAAGCGTGTGATGGAAATCTTTTCTAATTGTAGCAAGCATATGTTGACACAAATATTTATATTCAATTTTGCCAGGCAGGACACATGTATATCCAATTTTGTTAACCCTGTAATCTCAATAAACAAGATCTATGTGTCAACATTAGATTTCTCAGGTATGTAGTAATTATTTTAACTTCATATTTGAGACTAGACTAGTAAAGACTTTTTTTTTAAGATGAAGGTCAAAAAAACGGTGCAGTTTCCCAGAAGGAAACCAGATGTTTAAGTTTCCTTCTCAAAAATGATGTTAGTGTTGAGTTGGGGGGGCGTGGGGGGAAGACCACTATCATTTGTAAGGTTACGTTTTCGTTTCTCTTTACTCTGAGGTTTGCACGACAAGAATCTGTGGAAACGTTCGCTTGTCCTGATGGAAGAAACCACGATAACCTCATTTTCGAACAAAGGAAAAATTTCAATGCAGAACAGGGGCTGTTGCCACGTTAGCAAAAGCAAAATTCAGGAGTAGAGATGATAATGCCTTGGATTCTCTTGCAAGTGCAAGTAATTTAAGAACAGATTTTGTAGCTTAGAATAGAGCTTGGGAAGCAAAAGGATGAAAAAGTTTCTCTCCCATCTCTGTCTGCCACAAAAACACCTTCGAAGACATAAATATTTTTCATTTTTCAAATAAACATTTGGTCCAGAATTTGGCATGGTATAAACAAACAAGCCTGCTTATGAACTTGCTGATTGGACTTGTATATCATCTCTAGAACAAGGCTCTGAGCATACCCTTCCCTTGATTTATTACAAGGGGATTTGCCCCACCACAGGGCCTAGACAGTGGCTTTTCTGTCTTCCCTTCCTCTCAAAGTGTCCCATTCACCATAAAACACGGTTTTTTTTGCTACTTTTCTTTCATAAGATTTTTCTGAGTTTGCTAACAGTTGAGCACAAAGATATTTAACTTTAAATAGTTTTCTATAGCCTTGACCTAAATTGAGGGTAAAAATAACACACACACACACACACACACACACACACAGAGTTTCAGGATGAAAATGGAACTACTCCTAACGCTTGGTACGATATTATCCCTCTAGCATTCTAGCCCAAATGATGGGCTTGAATTCTTTGATACTGGGCCTGAGCCTTTTGAAATAGAATGGATAAGCACCTATTTAAAGAGATTTACTTATCTTAGTCACGTCCCATAATACTTGGCTCGTGCCATAGCCGAACCTTGACAACATAAAGAACACTTGCCAACAGAGTACATCTGAGTCTTGCAAGGCCAGAAAAACCTGAGTTTGCCAACATGGGTACCGTGCTTGTAGAAGCTTTTCTCTTCACTCAAAAGTCCAGGAGTGAATAGCACTGACTTCCCAGGTCCCCATCACCTCCCTTCATACCTAGAAGCACACAGGAAAGCAATGACTCCTGATCACAAGGCACTGGACGGATCTTTCTTTTTTTAAAATATTTTTTAACGTTTATTTATTTTTGAGACACAGAGAGAGAAAGAGCATGGGCAAGGGAGGAGCAGAGAGAGAGGGAACCACAGAATCCGAAGCAGGCTCCAGGCTCTGAGCTGTCAGTACAGAGCCCGGCGCGGGGCTCAAACTCACGAACTGTGAGATCATGACCTGAGCCGGAATCGGATGCTTAACAGACTGAACACCGAGGCGCCCCTGGACTTTTATTTCAGAAAATCTGGATTTCAAGAGTTGTTTCTTGGTGTAAGGTACTTTGAAGCAAGGTTCCTACTTCCGGGCTTCACTTTCGTCATTAGAGTGGAGTTCGAACACTGCCTGCCGCTGTTGAAGTTAGGCTGCTTGTGGGGACAGCTGGAAAAAACAAACAAACAAACAAACAAACCCGAAACCGTAGAGAGTGTCTGGTGCATTGAAAGCTTTCAGTACATATCCTTCTCATTCTTTAATCCGAACAGAAATTCCAACATTTCTGTTTGAAGGAAGGATGAAGAATTGATCACTGTATATGCAAGAATCATGATGATGATGTTAGAGTCTCCTCAGTTTCCTTGTGCAAGCCAACTACAGCCTTCCTGGTTGAATTTCTTAAAAGAGACTCCCCTACAGCAGTCGCAGGGTGAGGTGCCACATAGACAGGATGGCCCCCTTTGCCCACGAGAGGTTATAATCTGAATGGGGATGAAATGTACATGATAAAGGCGTTTTTATTCATCACAGCAGGCAACGCTTGAGTACTCACTTTGTGGGTGGGTCCTGTGCCCAACACATTGGAAATGAGCTCACTTGTTCTCCACAATAATTCGGTGAGATACACACTGTTTGCTCCTTGTAGACACAATAGGGAGGGGCAAACTGAGGTTCAGGTATTGAGGGTACCGGGAAGGAAGGTTCTCCTGCGGTGGGGTCCCTTGGGGTGTGGCTGGGGCACAGGACCCAAGAACAAGGAGCAGGCATGAGTAAAGCAGGAAGGCATCAGCACACCCAAGGCCCAGGCATTTCCAGCCCACCTGGAGCACAGGCCAGTCATGGCAGAAAGGTCTGGAAGGGCTGGCAGAAGAGGCAAAGGTCCCACAGGCTGAGAGATGGAGTGAAAAATACATAATGCATTCTGCAGACACAGACAATCCCTGCAGCATTTCACACGGGTATCATACTCTCTTAGGTGCTGCTGGTCGGTTAAGCATCTGACTTTGGCTCAGGTCACGATCTCACACTCCGTGAGTTCGAGCCCCATGTCGGGCTCTGTGCTGACGGCTCGGAGCCTGGAGCCTGTTTCCGATTCTGTGTCTCCCTCTCTCTCTGCCCCTCCCCTGTTCATGCTCTGTCTCTCCCTGTCTCAAAAATAAACGTTAACAATTTTTTAAAAAAAATTTTGTATTAGGTCAGTGGTTCTCAAACTTTTCTCAGGATCCCTTTTACATCCTCAGAAACTACGGAGGACCCCCAAAGAGCTCTTGACTATGTGGTTTATGAATTCTAACATTTATCATATGAGAAGCTAAAACCGAACAAACTGAAGATTTTCAAAATATGTACTAATTTATTTTATTTTATTTTATTTACTTTTAAAATATTTTTATTTATTTTTGAGAGCAAGAGACAGACACACAGACAGACAGCACGAGCAGAGGAAGGGGCAGAGAGAGGGAGGGAGACACAGAATCTGAAGCAGATTCCAGGCTCTGAACTGTCAGCACAAAGCCCAACACGGGGGTCAAACCCACAGACCACAAGATCATGACCTGAGCCGAAGTCGGACGCTTAACCGACTGAGCCACCCAGGCGGCCCTGTATTAATTTATTTTAAAATAACATTCACAAACCCATTACATGTTAATATAAATAACACTTTAATGGAACATAAAAATTCTTTATAAAAAATTTTTTTTTAACGTTTATTTATTTTTGAGAGAGAGAGACAGAGCGTGAGCGGGGGAGGAGCAGAGACAGAGAGGGAGACACAGAATCTGAAACAGGCTCCAGGCCCTGAGCTGTCCGCACAGAGCCCGACATGGGGCTTGAACTCACGAACTGTGAGATCGTGACCTGAGCTGAAGTTGGACGCTTAACCGACTGAGCCACCCAGGTGCTCCTGGAACATAAAAATTCTTAAACCAAAAACACTTAGCGAGAAGGCTGGCATTGTTTTACAGTTTTCTAAATTTCTTGATTATCTGACTTTGTGGAAAAAAGACAGCTGGGGGCGCCTGGGTGGCGCAGTCGGTTAAGCGTCCGACTTCAGCCAGGTCACGATCTCGCGGTCCGTGAGTTCGAGCCCCGCGTCGGGCTCTGGGCTGATGGCTCGGAGCCTGGAGCCTGTTTCCGATTCTGTGTCCCCCTCTCTCTCTGCCCCTCCCCCGTTCATGCTCTGTCTCTCTCTGTCCCAAAAATAAATAAAAACGTTGAAAAAAAAATTTAAGAAAAAAGACAGCTGGCTTCTCCTATCTACCTTAGCATTCGATATATTGTGATATCATATGGCGTATGGTCCCTGGCGAGCTTCATAGCACCCTTGTGAGAGAAGACAGTAAAAAAGGCAAATAATGTTTTAGTATTATTATAAAAATAGGTTGGCCTTGTGGACCCTCTGAAAGGGTCTTAGGGGACCCACATGTGAACCACAGACCGAACTCTGAAGACTGCTGACCTCTGATCCTGATGATTCCAAGGGATGCGGAGTTGAGAAACTTTGTAACAACAAATACTGGAATGCCCTGCTAACGCTTTTTACTAAGCAATATTTAAAACGGTGCCTACGACCTCACACAGTTCTACCAAAAGACAGCACCGTCATTGACCCCAAACAGCACAAACTCTCAGAAAAATATACAATGCCCCCCCCAACACTCCCCGCCACCATCAAGGTCATTTAACTTGCAAAATGGTGGGGGGGGGGATTCCCCATCTGTCTTCCTCTTTCTGGCTACACCTGTGTGGTTTAAGGCACGATCATGTCCAAGGTGACTTCAGCGTCCCCCGGTGAATTATACTAGAGTGAGTTGCGGTGTAAAGAGAAGTGAAACTTTAAGAATGTGTCCCTGACATGCAGGACCCTTAACAAATGACAGAAGTGGCCTCTGCTCAGTCATTTCCTACAGAACAACGACAACAAAAGATTTTAGTTAAGACTCCGTATCTACTGGACACAAAAGGAAGTGCTACCTCCTCTGTGACAGATGCGCTGAAACAATGCCATCGACTGGGTCTTCTCCTTAGAAAAGGGAGGGGGCTACTCTAAACACCCCCCCCCCGCCCCGTTTGTTTCTCTTTCCCCTAAAAGAGACTTACATGCTTTTAGGCATCTGGGAGGCAGGATAAATTGTACAGATTTATTTACTTCCTCTGCCTACCACTTGTAACATCAACAAATGAGATGTGTTTGGGTAACCCTAAGAAACAGAGCCCACCCTTCCCAATCCATATCCCTTCCCTATCCCATCACGCTGCCTTACTTTTCTTCACTGCGCTGGTTATTCCTGAAAACGTTCGACGTTGACTTGTTTGTGTCCGTCTTCTGCAGAGAATGCAAACTCCGAGAGGGCAGACCCCCAGTGTGGCTCACCCCTGCACCCACACAACCAACGAATGGCGCCTGGCACAGAACTGGTGCACGGATATTTCCTGAACGAACACACACGCACATACTCATCATTACGGCAGAAGTCTAGACGACCTCAAAAAAGACAGCCACGTCAGTCAAAAAGATCTGGCAATTTACAAGACAAGCAGAATAGAACACACAATTGGCTCTGTTCACCCTCACTTGGATTAAGCGGGTGTGGAGGGGCGCCTGGGTGGCTCAGTGGGTTGAGCGTCCGACTTCGGCTCGGGTCACGATCTCGCGGTCCGTGAGTTCGAGCCCCGCGTCGGGCTCTGGGCTGATGGCTCAGAGCCTGGAGCCTGCTTCCGATTCTGTGTCTCGCTCTCTCTCTGCCCCTCCCCCGTTCATTCTCTGTCTCTCTCTGTGTCTCAAAAATGAATAAACGTTAAAAAAAATTAAAAAAAAAAACGGGTGTGGAGTGCCCACTGTCACAGAGGGAGTGACATTGTTTGCATAGAGCCCTTCCCCACTTGCACAAATACTGAAGGGGTCTGGAGGGACAAAGGACAGGCCAGGCGGCTGTAGCAAACTCCTGTGGGATGAGGACCTGCCAGGTCTCGCCCGAGGGTGGCTGGGAATGGACAGAGCTGAGGGGAAACTGAGTCCAGGTGCCTTCCTGCCACGAGGACACAGTCAAGGCTGCCCAGCACCTGGGGCTTCCTGCCGATGGCCAGACAAGGATTTGGGGGGCACAGGTTTGGAATTACTGCTAATGACCAAACCTGAACCAGTGTATTTCTTTCCGTTCACATCCACCAACATCTCCTTTCAGATTAAAAATTCAAGAAACGTCGGGGCGCCTGGGTGGCTCAGTCAGTTGAGCGTCTGACTTGGGCTCAGGTTATGATCTCGCAGTTCATGAGTCTGAGCCCCGCATCGGGCTCAGAGCCTGGAGCCTGCTTCGGATTCTGGGTCTCCCTCTCTCTGTATCTGCCCCACTCACAGTCTGTCTGTCTCTCTCTCTCAAAAATAAATAAACATCAAAAAAAATTTTTTTTAATTCAATAAATGTTATACACAAGGCCCAAGAAACATACGATGAAAGTAAACACAGAGACAAAAGATAAGAATAAACAAACACCATGAAAATATAAAGACGGTAACGATCGTGTGCTTGTGACCAAATAAAACATGGCATTTATTTACAAGATGTGGCATCATAAATGTCAGCGTTAATGCTCCAAAACACCCTCCTTGACTCAAAACACATCTTTTGGGAAAAAGAAATCAATTTCATGCCCAAAACCGTAAGCAGTCCGAGCAGCGAACGGGTTGTCCTCTACAAGTTCTGTCACCCCAGCGAGAACTCAGACTTGGTTTTCACTCTTGGCTCCTGCGAGGAACAGAGCTGGGGCTATGCTGAGCCCCGAGTCTGTGGAAAAGCCGTGGGGAGCAAAAAGCGGGAGGGAGAAGAAAAAAAGACATTTCTTCTTTCAAGTCTGAGGAAAGAAAGCATCTAGAAGATACATTTTATTTTCCTTACCCCTCCCTCCGTTCCATTAAAGCCTCCCTTGGGTCCTCAAAGGTTCCCTGCTCTCCAACTGCCTACCTTCCCACTTAAACATCTGCCTCCTTCGTACGGAGGGTCTCAGTGGCATTAGGAATAGAGCAGCTAATACTGGATTAATTTCATTGCAAATGTGTCAGAAATATGCCTATGTTTACAATCTTCTATTGCCTTTCAAGGAAGTGTGAATCCTGAGTCTCCTCTGAGCTGGGTGATGGTATGAGCTAATGCAAGGTTGGAAAAAGCGAAAGACCCGTCTACAAGGGCGGGAGAGGGGAGCATGTGCAAGAATGTGAGAGCGTTTTGGGGGGGCAGGGGCATGTGGAGGTGGGAGCAGCTAAAGCAAGCAGGAGTGTGAAGGAACCTCGAGCACAGAGCAGAGGTGACCTTTGAACCCCCACTCCCAGGCTTTAATCACCTGGATCTCCCGGTAGGTAGCAGTTTGAGGAAAGTCACCATTGGAGTCGAATTGTCTAGAATCTGTCCCCAAAGCATGTCTAAACCGGTTTTTGCTTTTCCTGGTTTCTTCCCTTTGGTTTCTGAACAGGCAGATCTTTCACAAAGTTAACACACCCTCCTCTTGCTCTGTGGCTACTGCCTCTCCCCCAAGTAGGAAGCCTGGCGTTTCCACTGGGGACGTCCCTAGCAGTAGCCAGGCAGGGGCCACACCACCCTTTGGATTTTAATTGTCCTCAGTAATTTAGAGACTGCCTTTATTTAGTTTGCCCCACACTTGGAGGGAGATCACTGCTGCTTTTCAAAATGTTTTGTCGGGTCAGAGACTACCCAGATGACCGCTGTCTGCTATGCTTTCTCTCTGCTTCCCTGGACTGAAAGGGGGTACCCTCCTCCCGAAGACTCTTCCTTAGCAACTCACAAGAGCCAGGTATGAAATTTCAGGAATGTTGCGCGCCAGTGGTTAAAGTCCTCATTAAAACATAAACAATATGAACTTTAAATTAAATTATATTAAACACAAAGATATAAATGCCCCAAACTCATCACTCTTAATTATTTTACCAGTACCAATGCTTTTGAGGTCATTGACATCTACTTTATCTGTATGGTAGAAATATTATTTTAATGGTGGACTAGTGTATATTTCTTCCCAAGTCTGCATTCAATTAATGTCATATTGGTACCAAAAGTAGCCACAGTGGGGACATTTACACCCTGGAAGTTGGCAAACACTACAAGTCTGGGCGTGATTTGTTCTGTTTATGTCTAAGAAAGTGATGAAAAAGCTAATAATGCAGATTAAAACATAAAAGGGTGTTATGTTTATAGCTGTAACATTGTATCAACAGCACAAAAAAATGAGGAAATATTCCTCCAGCTCTCAATTCAGTACAGAAGTCATGTCATTGATGAGTGAGTGAAACTCTGACATACATCTTCATTGTTTCACTTTCCTCTTATGAATGTGAAAGAAAATAACTACTCACATCGAAACTATATTCACTTAATAACGGGTTGATTACGAATACAAGAAGTTTGGCAAACATTAAAAAAGCATTCTGTGCAAATCATTTTGTATTTTTATCACTATTTGCAAATTGTGTGCTTTGTGTGTTGTGTGTACACACACACACACACACACACACACACGCGCCTCCCTACCCCCACCCCAGTAGGCTGTTAGACATTTACCAGCACGGGCGCCATACTTGCTTTCCATCCTCCTGTGCTTGGATCTATTCCCTCGCCCCCTTAAGACCTGTTCCCACACCCCAGGCTGCCCACAAAACAATGCTTGCTGATATGCCCATCAATAAGCTGGAATCGTTTGTCTGTCAAATGGCCTCAGAGAATGGAAGGAAATCCTTTGCATTTATAAACCCTGGTGAGCTCTCTGCCTCCGCCTCATAAGCCCGCTCACACCAGTAGGCAGCTTTCTTCCCCACTTACCATCAGTATCACCGTTCTGAACTCTCCTGGGCAGCTTGGAAAGGGAGAAACACCTCTATTAGACCAAAACCTTATTGAGTCCTACAGGAAACTTTGGCAAGCAGATTTAGAGTTTTGCACTGCAGAAGGCTTCATGACATTAACAAATAGCCTTTTTTAAAAGTCCCAGAGCTTTGCGTAGTTTAAAAACTTTTAAAGCCCAAGTTTATTTTGCCACACTGGTAACGAACTGGTTAATTCCTTCTCATCAATTTACTTGTACATTTCACTAGGGCATCAAGTTTGATTTTGGAATGCCAATAGAAGACAATCCCATTGACTCAACTGGAAAAGAAAAGTGCTGTCTTAGCAAAAACTTTTTAAAAAGGAAGTCTCTTAATTCTTCCCTGGGCCACCGTGAAAACAAGTGTGATTAAAGTGATTGTTGTTCCTCAAACTCAGTGAAGCATAAATGGATTCTATAATCTTCACCAGAAGCCTGCCACCAAATGAGCGGTGCTTTTTTTTTTTTTTTTAACTTAACAAACCTCCAACTCAGGATACCCTGTTACAAAGGATTTCCTGTAATTCTCTGGGAATATGCAATAGAAGAAAAGTCCCAGAATCTACATTTCTGAAAATGCACAACTTAACTGCCCTTCTTCAAATTCCTCATTTTGGCAAAAAACATCTTTGCTATTCTAGTTCTCGATGTGCTTTCTAATCCTCTCAATCGTGTTGAAATCATCCCACACTCAATGGAGGTCTTAATTCTATAGCTTCCGCATTTCCCAATGGCTTTTTTCCTATCACAGTAGAATGAGAATATTGAAACCGCAATCATTTCTTTGATTAATCAGTTCACTCCACATGTGGAGTCCTTCAAGCAAGTGTCTGATCAGCACACCTCGTTCAGAGAAAAGCAAGTCTGCACAAGACATTAAACCGATGGAAGCAAGCAGATCATATCGGTTTTCAGGTGTTTCCTGATGTCACCATGAATGACTGACATCCTAT
This sequence comes from Lynx rufus, assembly GCF_022079265.1. NCBI lineage: Eukaryota > Metazoa > Chordata > Mammalia > Carnivora > Felidae > Lynx > Lynx rufus. The sequence goes on from NW_025814878.1 coordinate 10,357,582, forward strand.
GGTGACTAGCATCTCTAGAAGCTTCCTCTCCAGATGAAACTGCTTCTGACTCTGTTAGTAAACAGCTCTTGCCAAAATGAAGCGTTAGTTGGAAATGCCCAGTTGTTAATCAAACACTAGAATCTAATGTTTATTTGTACTTAAGTGGGGCATCCCGCCAGATGTTAAATATTTTAGGTACGGTTTTTGCTTTCAGAGAAGACGCCTCAGTTGTCAATCAAGTGGTTTGGAAGCTACCATAAGCCACAGTTTGGCAAGGCACTCAAGCAGGACAGTTCAGTGACTCTGGCTATACGTGCTCCTTCCTTCTGGAATGCCACACCTTGCAATGTCACCTTCCTTTTCTCTTAGCATGTGAGTTGTCCCCCAACTAGCCACTCTTCTCTTCTATAATAAAGCGATCCTCAATTGTAACCAGACATATGGCTGTCCATACTTAAGATGATATCTTTCAGTGCAATAAGAGAGAAGGAGCTTGGGTCCCTATGAGCAGAGAGCTACCTATTGGCCTTGGACCTACTCAGACCTGTGAGTTCTGGCAGTTGAATCCAACCCCAACCCATATACCAAGCATACTATGTGCATGAGATCTGGAGTTGGTCCGTTGGGCACTGATCCCAGCGCTGCCATCGATTAAATGGGTGTCTTTGGACAAGAGATCTATCTAACCAGTATTAAACTTCAGTTTCCTCACCTACAAAACGGGGATGGTTGTGCACAAAGTGCTTGCGGGCATGAAATTAGTAAATGTACGCAAAGCCTCTAGAACACTGCCTGGGCTGGGAAGCGCTCAGTCAACGTCAGTGGTCATTGCCATTGCCACCTCCACCACCATATCTATCTGTCTTGAGTCTGCCATTTCTCGGTATAACCAGAAGGCAAAGCTTCATACCCATTACTTTGGTTCTTGTACTGCCTCACCCTTCTCCCATGCCTGCTCCCCAGATGCCCTGCCCCTTCCAGGCTCCATACGGCTTATTTAGAATTTCCACTGTATTCCTCACAGCAGACTCCGCCCACTGTCATCCTTCTTCATTCTGACTGTTCTCACAAAAAAATTCTAGCCTATGTGACTTTACATCTGTATATTTTTCCCATTGTGAGAATTTAAGTACATGCAGGAGTATTACAAAATTTCCACTGGGATTTGGAAAGGGGGAGCACTGCAACGGAGGAGGAAGGAAATCAAGCTGATGCCAGCTCTCAGAGGGTCAAATTGGCCAAGCAAGAGCAAACAGAGAATTCTGGATTGTACTTCGGGGTTGGTGTGAGGGGCGGGGGCATAGATATGGAATGCAGGAGAGGGCGCACCGGTGTGTGTTCTGGTAAAGCGATCGGAGTTGGATCTAACGCTTTTGAACCTCTATGTGCCGTAGAGAGAGAGATTGAGCTTGGGGGTTGTAGCTTATACAAAGCCTGACTCACCTCAGATACCAAGTTACCCCACCTCAGAGCAAGGTGCAGTCTTGGAAACAGAGGGCAACTTCTTCAAATCATGAAATCGAGAAGGCATGCACATGTATTAGATGAATGATGGAGAGGAAACTCATCTTGTATCTAAACTCATTGAGAACCGATTTGCCAACATGTTATTGACAAGACCAGTACGTCTCCAGATTCATTTGGGAGCCCAGTGTGCTTGAAAATATTCTTACTTAGATGGGAATCTAGAGTGTAACCTGGTCGGTCATTCATTCAAGACAGCACAAACTCTGATTTTCATGCAACTATTTTCCCCTAGTGTTCCCTCAGTGGATTTCTTTAAAGGATTTCTTTAAATCTCACTATTCGTAGTAAAAGCTCTTCGAAGTAATCTCAAAGGGGCAGTGTACTGCCCGGAAGTAAAACGACAATACTGTTTTCCCATTCCCTAGTAGACCAGAGTAAAAGTAAGAAACCCTGAAGGGCTGACCTTCACAGAAGGCAAAAGAGAGTCTGGGGGGAGGGGAGGAAGTCCTAGGGAAGCTGGCCCTCGCCAGCTTCCCTTCGGTGGTCCCCTGCCCCCGATCAACCCTTGCTGGCCTTTCTCTCTCTCCTGGGAGCTCCTGCCTTGGAGACTGCCAACAACAGTGGCTTGGTGACAAGGGGGAGATCTCAACTGTCCATTAAGCGGCTGCTAAAGGCCAAGCACTGTGTCAACAATTTATCTGCTATTATTATGTGCTCATGACAATCCGATGCCGTAGTTACAACTGTCCTCCTCATTTTCTGGAAGAAGGAGTAGCTAGGAAGTAGCACAGCTCACGTTCAAGGGCGGTCCGTTCAACTCTGAAAGTATGGACCAGGCTATCTTTATTCCCTGCTCAAGGCGACGAGAAATGGAATTTCACATCCTCTGAGGCAAGAACACCAGGTTCAAAAATGGCCTCTTTCAAGTTAGAACTCATCGAAGACACCAGTCTCAGTTCTCTGGTACATGTAAACATAAGACAGAATTATGCCTCCACTACACGATGAGTCGGGGTGGGGGGGGCTTTCTTCCATTAGCCCAAGATCGCAATCACCATTTCTAACATTTTTATGGAGTTGTCTTTCAAAAATAAAATTTTAGGATACAATTTCTCTACTCATTCAGTTACATGTTGCAGGGCCTATGATGTACTTGGGATGTGACAGTCAACAAATCAGGCAAAAAAAAAAACAAAAAACAAAAAAGCTCCGCTCCAACAGGGAAATTTAGACGGAATAAGAACAGATATTAATTAAGGTAGGCATATTAATGAATTGGCGGTTAGAATGGAAGAGTGTGCTTATCAGCTGGAAATACACATTAAATACTTATGAGTAAAATAACATGAGAGCTGAGATTTGCTTTTACTACCCCAAAGCAGAGGAGGGAGGTTCAAGGGGAAACAAGACTGGTGAAAATGTTTATAGTCGTTCAATCTGGCAGATGAATACATGGGGGTGCATTATACTATTTTCTCTACTCGCGTTTATTTGGAGATTTCTTTAATTAGAAGAGGGACTCCTCCCTGAGGAGCTTAAAAGGATACATTACTTACATAGTAATTTACAGCGCATCAGTCAGACAGATGTACGTGCTATGCAGAAAAATGAAGCCACAAAGGGAGGAGGGAGACGCCGAGAAGAAGGTGCCTCCTAGGCTAGGGAGGCCAGATAGCTTGTCCGAAGTCATGCCAGCTTTACGTGGGGGAATCTGGAATGGAATCAGGTAGCCTAGTTCCAGAGCCTAAGCATGTAACCGTCATACCACACTGCCTATTTTGATCGGTAGGTAGCATTTGGATAATGAAGGATAAACGAGGAGACCTACATATCAAGCAGTGACTTGATGATGTTCTGAGCGTCTGCTACCTGCGAGAGGTTGTTTGGGGCTGGGCGCACCGTGGAGGAGGGAGGCAGGGTGTGGGGAAGCAACCTGAGTGGAGTGGAGGGCAGATATGGGAGAACAGTCAAGAGTAAGGTTTTCTGGGTAAGATGGCGCTAGAGGGCAGACCTGGCAGGCAAGCGGCCCAGGGGGACCTCCTGAGCAAATGTCTTCAGAAGCCCGATGAGCACAGGAACGGAAGAGGGTGGCATCACAGAACAGGTTCTCCACCCCGTCTCTTCCTAAATACCCACCCATCCACTCACCCACATCCACCCACAGCACCTTAGGCGGCTGATCTCACTCTAGAATGTGGTCTAACAGTAACGGACAGCCCAGAACTTACCTTACTAGAGGCAAGAGAGAGCAATGGTGAAATTGATTTGTTCAAAAAATGTGTCAGCTTCTCTCTGTGCTGGGCACTGTTTTTAAACGTTGGAAATACGGTGAAAGCAACACAAAGCCTCTCTTCTCATGAAGAACAGACAAGAAACAAACATCTCCTTTGTTATGTGTTGATAAATGCTATGAATAAAAATGAAGTAGGGTAAGAAGGATATGGCTTGCAAGGTGCGGGGGGTTCCTATTTTATAAAGCACGATGAGGAAGAATTCTTTGATAAGGAGACACCTGAGCAGGGAATTGCAAGAAGGGAGACAGTAAGGCTTTGATACCCAGGGGAGAATTTTCCAGGCAGAGGTCATGAAAACACTCTGAGGCTGGAGCTTGTTTGGTCTATCCGGGAACTGCAAAGAGGCCAGTGAACTGAGACAGAGGGAGCATGTGGGGAAGAGCAGGCGATGGGGTCAGAGAGAAAGAGTGGGGCGGGTGCCAACTGGGGAGGTTCTTGGAGGCTGTTCCACAGATTCGCTTTTGACTCCAAGTGAGACGGGGAAACACTGAGGGAGTCTGAATTAGCCCGCCCCAGCCTATGGCCAGGATCACTCTGGCTGTTGTGTAGAAAAGAGATATTAGACAGCATGGATCTAAGCAAGGAGACGAGTTCCAAACTTATTGGCGCTAATCCAGCGAGAGAGGGCAAATGAATTGGACCCAGTGGGAGCAGCAGAATTCTGGATGTTTGGAAGGTGGAGCCCACGCAGTATGTCTCTTGAAGCTGAGATAGGAGCAGGGGAATGTGACCAGAGAAATACTAAAGGCCCTCTACCTAGGACTTTTATCTGTGCCTTAAGTTCTACCATCAACGCTTCCTTTGGGTTAAGCCATTAGAAGAGGCCCCGTTGACAATGTATTCACCGGTCAGATTTGTGTTCTAGAGATATCAGTGCTGGCTCAACAATTCTTCTAATGGTCTAGGCAAGAGCTGAGTGTCTAAAAGGATGGGAAAGGGGCAAGGATAAGTGCATATGGGCTGAGAACTATTTAGGAAGTTATCGCGAACTGACTGGACAAGGCAGGAGAGAGAAGGAAAATGGCTTGCTGTGACCAGTGGGTTATGGTGCTATTAACTGAGAATTGGAAAAGGAGGGAAAAAAACAATCCCAGGAAGTTAGAGGTGGGTCTGGAAAGAGAGATTAGGAGCCCAATTCTGGGTGGGTGACTTTGAATCAATTGTGCAAAGGCCAACAGATAAATCCCAGAAGGCATGTGAATAAGTGAGAGGCTCAGACAGGCGGACCGCACAGTCTTTCTCTTGATTTATTTTAAAACACAATAGGGCCTCACTACTTGAGCCAGAAAATTTAAATCAGAATATTCTGAAAGAAATTTCATTTGGTTATTTCCTCATAGGCCTAGTAACTAAAACTAGGCTACCAGAATCCATTCCCTTTTAACACAAAGGGAGCCTTCGAAGACCTGTCTTAATAAGTTCAACTTGCAAATAAGAGGACAATCATTGCACCACTGAAAACAACACTAAACAATGTGGCTCAGCCATAGTCATTTTTTTTTCCCCAGGGAGAGTGCTAAATTCTGAATATGAGAGTAACAAATACAGGCTTCTGAAACTTGTTTTTACGTGTCTAAGCTCGACGTCGGTAAACTAAAATTAAGGTTTTCGTCCAAAACCCACGCATCAGCGCTGAACATCAGACTTCTCGATTCCACTTTACAGTGGAAATCGAGAACTGGACCAAACTCCAATCGTTAATTAAAGGTCAATGGCACCTAGTGACTATGATCTCTGCTGGGAATTCGAGGATGAAGAGGACACAGTCGCCATGCCCCAGGAGATTCACGACCTAGCAACAGGCCTGAGGTGCGCTCCCCATGCATTAGAAAGTGTGTTTATAGAGTTGGCATAGGGCTCATCTCCTGTCTGGAAATGCACAGCGGTCACTCAACTGCTGGAACATGAGAGAGACTTCTTGCCACTCCAGTTTCGCTGAGAGTTGTTTCTATTCCAGAATAAGCACGGGTGAGCTTCCAAGTGCTCTATAAGCCAGTGAAAGGCAGGCAAGGAACATACATATTCATAGAGCACCGCGCTTTCTACAGACCCATGCAACTTTCAAACCAACAGCTCCCGGACGCCTCTTGCAGAAAATCAGTAGAACACAAATGCCTTTCCAAAGAAGCCTTCGTGAAGTGTTCAGTCAGAGCCCCTCCGGGTTTCTCCGGCGGGTCTCCCTCCCCTTCCTTTTCCACGTCTTTCACTTCCTTCTCAGTTTTTCTCCTTTCCATCCTTCTCCCCCTCTCCTTCCTTCTCCGCCTTCTTCTTTAAGTATTTAGCTACCTACTCGAAGCCTCCTTTTTTAAAACGAATTTGCGAAAACAAAGATTTTTGCCCAGATTTCTTAACGCTCACTTCAACCAGTAGAAGGCAGATTATTTTGTTCAAATATTTGCTCTCAGGGAGCTCACCGTTGTGCGAGGGAAGGCAGACCAACGAAATGGTTTTCAAAAATACCCCACCGGGGGCGCCTGGGTGGCGCAGTCGGTTAAGCGTCCGACTTCAGCCAGGTCACGATCTCGCGGTCCGTGAGTTCGAGCCCCGCGTCGGGCTCTGGGCTGATGGCTCGGAGCCTGGAGCCTGTTTCCGATTCTGTGTCCCCCTCTCTCTCTGCCCCTCCCCCGTTCATGCTCTGTCTCTCTCTGTCCCAAAAATAAATAAACGTTGGAAAAAAAAAATACCCCACCGTACGTACTAGAAGTGAGGTCAACAGGACACTGAGGAGCTGGAAGGATGGGGTATTTGGCTACGAAGGAGTTTAGGGGGAGGTGAGCTGAGCCGTCGTGGCTTCACAGGGAGCAGCAGCCACTCCTAGGGGAGCCAAAAAAGAAAGGGCGATGGAACTGAAAGATGGAGACTGGGAAGCACGTAGGGCGACACAGTAACAGTAGCCATGCTCCTTCCCGATCCGCATACGTTCCTTCGCCTTGGGCTGTACCATCTTGGCTGGCGTTCCGGTTCTGAATCAACCCACTGCCCGCCACCTCCTCGGCTAGCATCCCCTGTACCACTGCAACAGCGTCCCAACTGTTGTACCTGTTTCCAGAACTTTCCACCGAAGGGCTTTCTCTGCACAGCAGCCAGAGTGATGACAGGGCATCAATCAGATTATGTTACTCCCTTGCTTGGAACCCTCCGGTGGCTTTGCATTGCCCCTTTAAGTCATGGGAAAGGCCTTTGATATTATAAAGGTCTACACAATCCAGGTCCTGCCTACCTCTCCGGCCTCATCATCTCCCACCCACTGCGGCTCTCCTATTTCACACACACAGCCTGCCTTTCTTTTCCTAGAACTCACCAAGCTTATTTCTCTCTTAGGTCCTCCTCCCTTATTTTTTTTTTTTCCCCTCTGCCTAGAATAGAATGTTCTCCCCTCAGATCTTTTCAGGGTCACTTATTATTTAAACCTTGGCCCCATGTCACCAACCCCACCCCCACCCCATTTCCCTATTTTCTTTTCTTTAGGGAACTCCTTACAGGGAGTTTCCCCTTCACTCCAGATTTGGTCTGCTTTGTTCCACGTATCCCCAGAATTCAGGAAATTATGTTTGTTGAATAAACTAATTCTAATCGGAATGCTCAAGTATAATGAATATCGTGTCTCCACGACGGTAACACAGACCCAGAAAAACGTGTTCTTCTTCCCTCTCTCTTCACCATGGGCTTTTGTTTGAGTTGTTTTCGCGTGGGCTCGTCGTTCCTGTGTCTAGCAGCAAGGAATAAAACAGAAGCGTGACACCCAGTGAACGTACCAAGAGAGCCACTATTTAGCCACTTATTTGCTAGGCACTATCCACACATGGTACATGGAAATCTCATGACCTCTTCGTTATATGGTTTTAGCCCCATCACAGAAGGCATTTTCAGATAACTTCCAACTGACACACAGAGACTGCCCAGTTCCAGGCTATTCCCACATCTCAAGTCTGAGGATTCAGACCTTAGAAAAACAAGTTTATCTTCGCCATGCATACGATTCCCCCCACAACGAATGCCACAGAAACAGTGTTTGAACTAGGAGCACAACAAGCAAGCAAAGAGAGCAAGAAAGTATGACATTTGCTTGCCATATCTGTTATGCATACTGGAGTGCCCAGTAAGAACCTTCTCTTTCAAGGGTAGGGTAGATAGCGTCCGAACATTGGCAAAGCGTGTTTATTGTACCTATTAGTGACCCCAATTAGGATAGCCGTTGCTAGCTGTTATGTCTTTGCTGGCAAAGACGTGAGCTCTCTTCGTCCCTTATAGAAGGAGGTTAAAGCAAACACCGCTTAACTCCCTATTTGGAAATTTCTTGAACTATAATATTAGAGTAGATGGGATCGCAGCTTGATACGGCAGAGCACAGAGCGAAACAAATCTCTTTTCGTTCCTCAGGGCTCTTCTGGATTTTGAAGCGTGTTGCTATTGCGGGGCTCATGACAACTTAATTTTTAGAACTTCCTAGTGTTTGCTTTCATAGCGGGGTCGCTTCTAAAGAGAAAGGCCTAACAAGAAAGATAAGAGTGTTTCGAATAAGGACACTTTCTGGAAGTCATCTGGATTCTAGGTTGCTAGCGGTAACGTCTTGTGGTGACAGGGTACGGGGTTCCATGCGCCACAGACACATTATTTTCACATTACTCCCCTTAGCATGTTAGCTTCAAGATCAGATATCGTTAAATATTGTGATTAAATGGCATTCCTTAGAGCTTAACCCAAACGACTGTTCAAGGCGAGAAGGGGAAAACAAGCATTTATCTGGTATACACAGTGAAGAGTGGTGGAAAAAAGCCAAGACCACCAAGATTTTGCTCCATAGCTATATTCCAAAAGCCTCCAAATAGCTCCCCAAGCGCTTTTCTGGATAGAGGCAATCCCAGGCAGCCCATCCACGCGCCCAGTTCCCATCACTTCATCACCCTTACAGCCTCACCCTCATCGTTCCTCAGCAACTCCCCACAAGTTCTGATCTATGATGGGAAAGGCATGAGGTAAGGGAAGCTTTTCCTTCATTTTTTAAACATTTATTTTGAGAGAGGGAGAGCGCAAGCGGGGAGAGGGGCAGAGAGAGAGGGGAAGAGAGAGATTCCCAAGCAGGCTCTGCGCTGTCAGGGCAGAGCCCGATACGGGGCTCGAACTCACGACCCACGAGACGGTGACCTGTGCCGAAATCAAGCGTCAGACGCTCGACCGACTAAGCCACCCAGGTGTCCCCGGGGAAGGTTTTTCTTTTAAAACATCAACTTTTAGAGGCTACATCTCCTCCGGTATGCTCTGCTGTCCCCCACTAGGTAATCCTATCTTCCCGAGTCTGACTCTTGGGGTTCATAATTCAGGTGTTCAGTTGAGTCACATTGTAAGAAGTGTGAGACACCTGAATATTTAAACCATAAGCTGTTTCAGACCAGCTCCCGGCTCCTCCTTGGAGGCAGCGATAACATTTCAGCACAACACAGATGCTTAAACTAATAACAGGTTTACACAGTTTAAAGGGAACAAACACAGGATCGTATATTTATGCTCCAGATTACAGTCTTCCCTCTCTCCCAGCACATCAGAGAAGCACAGATGCTAGTCTTTGAGGACCGTGTGTCATCACACAGCCCCGGGAAGCTGAACTCTGATGGCCTTGGTTCAGTGCCCCCACCCCTTCCTCGTGGCCTCATGTTCCCCCCCTCCCCCCGCCACCAGCTTCTAGTCCCAGGTTGGAACAGCCGTAAATCATCCTCAGGCTGGACTGTGGTTAAGGTGCATCCCTGGAATGCCTACAAATGACCTTCCCTTTGCATCTACTTGTTTGCAAAGACTCATATTTCAGCTGGAGTTGGTATTGATTCTGAAGACCTCCCAAAACATGAGGGCTTCAGTCACAGGAGAAGGTGGAGGGAGGAAGAAGGGGGCCCCGGAAGGGAAACAGGTCTGCACTTGGCTTCCTGCACAAACCTCCTCCTTGGCCAAGCACTGAGGACCCCCCCTCCCCCCTTATCAGGCACGGTGTGGAAGGGGACTTTGCTGGGCCTTCAGTCGACTACTGGGAGAGGGCGGGGTCCAAAGGAACAGACCCCAGGAAGGTCTAAGGAAAGGTGTGCTCACCGCGTGCACTAAGGATTTGCACACCATGTTGAAATTAAAACCCGAGCCTCACGGAGGACACTTTACGACCGCTAGAAATAGCCGAGTATTGTCAAAACTCTCATGGAGTCATCCATCCAGAAACTGAGGAGTTAAAGGAATCTTGGACAGGTGGCGAGAGCTGGAGAAGGAGAGACAATGAGGCTCCAAACTGGGTACAGAAAAAAAAAAAAAAAACAACTTGATGAAGTTTCAGAATTTAGAGGGTGGTCAGAAAGCAAAGACTTAAGCAGTATGTTACCCTCTGAACAGGGAGGAGGGTGGGGAACTGTGGGAAGAGAACATTCCTTGGAGTGTGAAAAGCCGGAGGTTTTCCAGAGGAGGAAAGGGGTTGACTCTATATGGAGCCCCTTCCACTTCGTTATTAAGGACGTACACAGTCAGAACAATGATCGGCCCCTTGGGAGACAGAGGAGAGGAGCAGTTATGTTAAATTAACTCTAGAAAACAGAAGAACGTAAACTCCAGCTAATGCCTTCATTACCCCCTAGAAAGGCATTTACGTGCATTAAAGTTTCACACATCCCCGCAGACAGCTGCCAAAAGGAATTATCCAGATGCAGAAACCGCTCGACTTCATTCCTACCCAAGGTACGTGTAGGTCAATTCCACTTAGACAGGATTCTCTAATATGCTTTGTTCATTTAAATGACCAAAGTGGATGTTTTAAACTGTTTAAAAAACACATTAGATCACAAATGTCCTACGCTGTCTCACAATATTTTAATTTCCTGTATTCTTAATTTATCTTTGGCAGATCTGAGTCAGTCTTTCAGAGCTAGGAAACAGAAGAGAGAAACTCAGTTGGAATGTAAACCATTGGCGCCCAATCTTGTATGCAACCATGGAGGAGCACGAATGTATTCGATGCACATTTATATAGCAACAAATACCAATAAATTTCATTTGATGTTACGATGTACATTTTTCATAACTTACGGATGTATATTACAGGGGATGGTCTCAATTTCGTTGACAGAATTTCTCCTTTCTTAGTGGAACGTTAAAAAATGGAGTATTTCATAAGTATTTCGGATTTGATGGGACAGGAACTCGTCAATATCATTAAAGTCACAGTTCAAATGTTGCCTTCTCTGAGAGGCTTCCTGGAGTGCCCATCTAAGGTGGCCCACCCTTCACCCTGAGTCTTCTCCCTCAGTCATCACATCTCTACAGAGACCACATCTCTGTGTTCACCCCTATGCCTAGAAGAGCAGCAGGTATCATTCTAGACATGCTAGCCTCTCAATAAACAGCTCTGGAATGGAGGAAAGTTACCGTTTATTGATCCATTCCTACATGTCAGACTCTGAACGGAATGCTTTACAGAGGCAAACCTCATTTATTCCTAGCATTTATGAAGTCGTTCTTATCATGTACTTTAAAGATGGGACGTCAGAGCGCAGCTTAAGTGCAGAAGCCAGGACTAGTCCTCGGCGCATCCTGACTTCAAAAACCAGACCCACAGACCCTAGGCTGTTCCGTGCATCACATACAAAGCCTGGAGACAGTTCTGTACCTGATTCTGTGATCTGTCCAAAGATCTGTGGGAAGATCCCTGAAGCTACAGAGAAAAATAAAACTCCCCCTCATCCTTGAAAAGTACTGTTTGTCTACTCGGGATCACCACATTCCTCTGTCCTTCCAAGTGCTTCGTGTTAAGGTCCTGTGTTAACATGGAAATTAGCGCAGGTGTCCAAGTCTCTGCCTGGTAAGGTGAGGCGAGGCCCTGTGGAAGTAATGGATATTTAAGCTTTGTATGGAAGGATTCCACCATCAATGAGAGACAGCACAGCCCGCTCAGGGCTCTGCGAGGTGACTGACAGGGACGTCGAGTACACGTGGGAGGGGCTAGAAGAAAAGTAGGTACGAGGGCCTTGGGTGCCATGCTCGGGGGTCCGAACTTCCTTTCATATCATTAATCATCTTCATCAATAACCCATTTCAACGTGGGCTTTATTCCATCCCAGCCAATCATCTTTCCCATTCAGCATCTAACTCAAGGAAGAATACTGGACCTTGGTACTGTCATTCCTACGGGAACTGAAGGCTACGTCAAACAGAGACTTGTAAGGCTAGTGTAAAAAGAAAATAGAGCACAGTTAGAAAAAGGCACAACAAAGCACACTTGATTATAAGTCCGTTTATATTGAGTCAGCTTCGATAGAGCCTATTAAATTCGTTATTCTGGGTCTCTGCAACAACACTGAAGGACAGCACAAACACAGTCTATTTCATCTAGGACCGAGGTGGCCAACTACTGGGACAGGTCAAAGCCAGCACGCAGCCTGTCCTACCCATATGCCACAAAAGGAAAGACCGGCTTTTAGATTTTCAAAGGACGGTAACCAAACAACATCCCCCAACCCTCTCCATCAAAGAATATATGGCATAGGCATACAGACACCAGAAAATACTTTCCACCTGGCTCTTTACAGGAAAATGTGTACCACCTCCTGATCTAGAACAACTTCTTTATAAAAAAAAATTTTTTTAATGTTTATTTTTGAGAGAGAGAGAAAGAGACAGAGTGCAAGCAGGGGAGGGGCAGAAAGAGAGAGAGAGAGAGACGCAGAAATCGGAAGCAGGCTCCAGGCTCTGAGCCGTCAGCACAGAGCCAGATGTGGGGCTCGAACCCACGAACCGTGAGATCGTGACCTGAGCTGAAGTCGGACGCTTAACCGACTGAGCTACTCGGGTACCCCTGGAACAACTTCTTATCACTCGCCTCCATCTGTATTCCGACACAAGTCACGTTAGTTAGTGCCTAATGTGACTACCCACATAGAGAACTAGATCCATTTACCACCTCAAGACTTAAAGCCAATTTAATGGGACGATAATTTATTGAGGTAGTCATTCCTCGTATGCGAATTCTAAATTTTTAGCGATTATTGGACTCACACCAATTTCAACTGTGATACGTTAAAAAGATGTCCTCCTTACACTTAAGTGCCTCCTAGCTTTTGGCCAACTGCTGTTAATGGTTTTACCTTCCTAATACTGGTGGTAAGGAGCTTCTGTGGGCTTGATAGCATCCTGGTTATTAAAGCTTACGAAAACAACTTTCTTAATTGAAGACCTGTGAAAACCCCGACTCCCCTCCCATCGGGTTAGAACATCAAGCCGGTGTAGCTGGAATCTTTTTTCAAAATTTAGCCTGGCATCCTTCATGTTCCTTTTTTCTCCAGGATCGTATGGGACGGCGGGGGGAAGGAAGAAGAAGGTTCTGGATTTTGGGATCCATGATTACATCATACTTTAGCTTCCATCACCGAGTAATTCAATATTTACCAAAAGATGCTTAGGTTTGGAAATTTTTACTTGGCTTATACCTCCTCAGAGAAACATGTTTTTGTTAGTAACCTTGTGTATACAGATTGAAAAGATAGCAAAGCATGACTCAAACACGAAGACTGTTCTAGATACACAGTCAACTCCTGATCACTGGGATGGGAATCACCCAGGTGTATCTGAAGCTGTTCTGTAGCGTCTGGATAACCTGTGGCCCAGTTATCCTATAACAAACCTGGGCTCCCTTACTAGGAGGATTAGCCTATGTTTCTATTATCTTTGCTACAACATCTGTCGCTTTTCACCAGCATGAGCAATAAAAAGCTGGACGTGTAGTTATCTCTTAATTACTTGAAAGCTGGCTCTACAGGCATAGGTTCTCCTGGGCACAGAGCCCACGGCTCTGGCTGCCCAAATGGTCTGGGGCATTTTATTAAGCAAGCATTTACTTTTCATTTTATTAAGCAAGACTGATGTAGGCTGTGACGAAGCATTAGTGATACCTAACACATACAAGTACTAAGTTGCTTACAGTCTTTCTCTAGAAAATGTTTCCATTTCCATCCCTGCTAAATACATGACCATTTTGCTTCAGACATCATGTTTTTCCTAAGACAAAAGAGACGTGATTTTTTTTTTTTTCTGAAAGAATGAACCATTACACTTGATTAAAAAAAAATATGCCTTGGGGCGCCTGGGTGGCTCAGTCGGTTGAGCGTCTGACTTCAGCTCGGGTCATGATCTCACAGTCCGTGAGTTCGAGCCCCGCGTCGGGCTCTGTGCTGACAGCTCAGAGCCTGGAGCCTGCTCCGGATTCTGTGTCTCCCTCTCTCTCTGCCCCTCCCCTGCTCATGCTCTGTCTCTCTCTCTGTGTCTCAAAAATAAATAAAAACATTTAAAAAATTAAGAAAAAATATGTCTCTATACCACCATCACTTCTAGGTAGTGAAATTTGGGAGAAAGACACGTGAACCTGGGCTAAATCACACTTGTGCCAATCCAGAGTAATGTAACCTCCAGCAAAATCACTCACTCCTGGGACTTGGTTTATCAACAACAATCATCTTTAGTTTTTTTAATGTTTATTTTATTTTTGAGAGATAGAGCGTGAGAGAGAGGGAGACACAGAATCTGAAGGAGGCTCTAAGTCCCGAGCTGTCAGCACAGAGCTGGACACGGGTCTCAACCCACAAACTGTGAGATCATGACCTGAGCCGAAGTCGGCCAGCCAACCACACCACCCAGACACCCCCTAAATAATCATCTTTAAAGCACACAATGTGCCAAGCACTCACAATGAATTATCTCATTAATAATCATCAATGCTCAGTGTGACTCCACAGGAAAGGGCCATTATTTCCTAAATTTACGCAGGAAGAAAGGAGCAAAGGTGAGATAATCCAGAGAGAGTGACCAACCATAATTGTTACGTTCTCCTGATTCCAAAATAATCTAGGTCTAAACAATTTCCTTAGAGGGGTCAAGGTCTCAGTGCTAATGAGCTGCAGAGAGGCGAACTTCATTCACAGGTCAGTTAATTCCAGAGAACTTGTTCTTCACCACTAGCACCTCCCCAAACCCTTAAGATGTAGGGTCTGAACTAGATCGTCCAGGATCCATCCTAGCTTTAATATTCCAGGCGTCTAACCATCCCTGCAGAAGGATTAAAAGATGACAATTATTTGAAAGACCAACCACCCGCCATGAAAGTGGGAGGGGGGAGCAGCCCACAAGAAGCAGATTGCAGCCATGAAGCATCCGAGCATAGACCCAGGAACTGCTTTTTGTTTACTAAGAGCTCAAAAGATGCAGTCGTCCTCAAGCATTCCCCACACGTACGTGTCCGACTACGAACCATTACATCTTAACGAAATCCCTTGAAAATCATATCCTCGCAGGAGAACAAAAGAGTGCTGGTTTATTCTTGGTTTTGAAAAACTAAGTTGCTGCTTTCTATTGTTTCTTGCAAAGTGTCTGTTTAACTTCTCCGAAGTACAGATCGGGTCTCCCGTGGAAATGGTTAAGCTTGTACTTGGTGGCTTCATCCCTAGCAAAGTCACCGAAGGAATTGGTGCCCAAGGGGAAGCTGGAGATGAGCAGGGAAAACCGATCAAGGCAAGCATGTGTAGGGCAGGCACGGGGCTGCTAGATAACGGTTTCTCACTTTGTGCCTCCACAGGGAGCTTCGGAGAACGGATGCGGGAGAGAAAGGCAAGGTCAAGCAGTGATGGCTGTGGACGACCCACTAAGGATAAGGTCAGCAAGATGGGGCAAACTCTGGGCACAACATTTCTTCAGGTGGTTTGGTGGCGTAGACAGGGGCCTCAGATCGGATAGAAAGGAAAGTGAAGAATTAGGAATCCAGACAGTAAAGGATCAGATGTCAAGCCATCACTTTTGTATCTAAGTCTTGAATATTGTAACGCAAATAAATATCACTGGGCGCGGTGATGAATGTGAAGCTTTAGGAACTATCTGGTTCATGTACATCGCTTTATAATGAGGGAAGCTAAGGTCACACGGCGGTGCTCAGATCTCAAGTCAGAACAGTTTTCTTATTCCCCACGCGATGGGCTCGGAAATGTCTTAACAGCGTCTAATCAGAGTCCGAAGCCTATAAATTCTTTAGTAAAAGTAAGCCAACTACAGAAACTGACAAGCCAGAAGAAGGCGACTTTAATGCTTGATAACTATTTTCATAGCACTGCACGACCTATCTAGGCCTGGAATTCTGTGAGAAGACCAATTTGACCTCGAGTCAACGTTCTGGACTCCTCCCGGTTTAAATCCGAAACACAAGGTGGTTCTGTATCCGATCCGTTGGACCCCCCACCCCCCCTCCCCACCGCCCCCCACACCAACTCTCCCTCTCAGATCGACATTGTCTTCCGCGATGCAGGCTGGAAACAGCCTTCCACGGGACTCCCACTCAGCGATTTCCAAAACATGTGCACTAGCCATGGCCCCCCGAGGGTGCTACAAAGGGAGCGTTAAGGACCAGCACTGAACGAAACAGGGCTCCGCCGGCGCCCTTAAAAAAAGTCACCCACCGCACGGTTTCCGATGAACGGAAAGAAACTTCAACAGCTGAACTTCTCCCCCTTAGAACCTCCTTCGGCTGGTTTGGGAACCAGATTCTCAACAGAGGACACAAAGAGGGGCTGGGCTTCGGGCATCACCCGCAGCCCCCGCGAGGCCAGGAAAGTCGGCGGAGTCCCAGCGGACCAGGTGTTACCATTTACCCCCGTGACGGAGGAGGCGCCTCAACTTCCCCCCCACCCCTCCCGCCGCCCCAAGGGAGCATATTTGGGCGCCGGGACACCAAGCCTAGTTCCTGCCGAGGCAGGGATCCCCTAAGCCAAGCTCAGCACCCTGGCCTCCGACTCCCACCGCGGTTCGCGGGTCCTGGGGACGCGGGGGCGGGGGGGGCGGCCGCCGGGATGGCTGTTGGGGAGTCGGCTTCGGCCGTCTGGCCGTCGTGTCCCGTTTTCGGACGGTCCCGTTTGAGCTGTGGGGCTGGGTTTGGTCACACGCCCGGGTGCACGCAGAAACCCGTTCTCGGAGCGGGCGGAAGGGTGCGAGCGCGGGGCCGGCGGTCGAGACTCGGGGACCGGGAGCCCAGAGCCCGGGCGGCGGCGGCGGGTCGCCCCCTCCAGGCGGCGGCGGGCAGCGGCGGGCCCCGGGTCCCCGGCGGCGGGGGCGCGCGCCGGGACACCGTCCGCCCCCCTACCCCGGAGGGAGCGCGCCGGGGCAGAGGGGCCCCGGGCGTCGCGCTCCGGCCGCCTCCACCTGCGGCTTGGGGTGCCCGCGGGCCGAGGGTCCCCGCGTCCCCTTCCCGCCCCCCCCCGGGGGCTCCCCACGAGCCGCCCCATCCCTGCAAGGGGACCCCGGGTGGCGGGGCGAGGCCGGCGCTTACCGGGAGGGGGGCGGCTCCCGCGCCGGGGGGCCGCGCTCGCAGGTCGGCGGGGACGGCGCGGCTGCGCGGCTGCGGCTCCGGCTCCGGCCGAGCTCCCTGCGCCGCCGCTCGGGCTCGCACTTCCTCTTCCTCGGCTCGGCCCCGCCGCTCGGCCGCGCTCCCCGGCTCGGCCGCGCCCGGGCCCGCCCCTCCCAGTGCCGGGATGCGGGCTCCGCCGCCAGCCGCGGACCTTCCGTCCCTCCTCCCCGCGGCCTGGGGCGAGCAAGGTGGGGAGGCGGGGTGGGGGGCGGGGGGGCGGAGAGCCAACGAGCGCGACGAAGCCCTTGGACTTGTCACTGGAGCCTTGCCAGAGAGCGCAGTCAAATTACAACCCCCGGGGGGGGGGATTTTTTTTTTTTTTTTAATCCCAGCTACCGTTTTCGCAGACGCATCATTTTTCTTCATTTTCCGGGATCCTTGGGTCCAGCTTTCTCCTGGACGTGATAATTTCCCACACGATTTCTTTAAGACAACACCCGAAATAATTTTCTTTAAGTCAACATCCTACTATTACACAGAAGCTTTGGGGTACTACCATGTAACAAGAGAGGGGATCTCAGAGTTTCAGGCATCATTACCCTAATCACCTAAGTTAATGTACCAAATAACCTTTGCTTAGAGAAAGTAAAAGTGAAAAAGGCAAAGAAGACTAACCTTTGTAATAGCCAGATAAATGTTTAAAGGTACCGGCTGTGTAGTAAAATTCTGACTTCAGCCAAAGGTGCCTACGGTGACCCTTAAAGGCATCCCGAGTGATTTCTTCACACTTACCCATCCTGGCAAAGGCAGACATATGGTTTGGCTATTGACTCTAGTAGGTTACTTGATTTATAGGAATACGTTCTTACTTGTTTACAGACCTTCAGCTTTACCAGTGACTAGCTGTGTGGCCTTGAGCAAATTAGCTAACCTCTCCGTGCCTCAGTTCGCTCATCTGTCAAATGGGGATCATAGCGGTAGTGTTTACCTCATAGAGCTGCTGTGTGTGATTTATTTTTTTATTTAAAAAGAAAAATTTTTTTTAACGTGTATTTATTTTTGAGACAGAGAGAGACAGAGCATGAACGGGGGAGGGTCAGAGAGAGGGAGACACAGAATCTGAAATAGACTCCAGGCTCTGAGGTGTCAGCACAGAGCCCAACGCGGGGCTCACAAACTCACGGACTGCGAGATCATGACCTGAGCCCAAGTCAGACGCTTAACCGACCAAGCCACCCAGGCGCCCCTGCTGTGTGTGATTTAAATAAGATATGCACCAGGCAGGCTTGGAGTCTAAGCCGGGGAATAAAGCCTGGATAAGTGTTAGCTGTTATTGTTGTTGACTTTCCCCCTTTTGTCTACTTTTTGCATGTACATGATTACGGAGATCACAACAAAGATTTGAAAGGAAGGCTATGGTGTCACAGCTCTCTCCCTGCAACGTGCAGTTTGTGTTCAGTTTTGCAGTTTATTTTGTCTCCACGACTGACTTCTGTTACCTAAAGCTCTGAGACTGTTTTATGCTTGGACTACATTACCGTGGAAGATTTGCAGCAGGACTAAAACTGCAAACTATCTGTCGTCTTCAACGCATTGTTTGCGTTGGTCTCGACATAACCTCGCGGGGTCGGCAGGGCAGGTGCTAGGTCCTGTTCGCAGACGGGAAATGGAGGCCCGGCTTCGTCAGGACCCTTTCCGGTAGGTGGAGCTCACACAAAACCACGTGTATCACCCCATCGCTCTATGTCGTTAGGGTGGGAGTGAGGAGGAACACATCACACGTGTGCAGCACGTGTGAACTAGCATCACATCCATGGTCTTTATCATTCCTGTAAAGTAGGTGCTGGTCTCACCTGACACTCGGGGCCTCAGGCTCAAAGAAGCTAACTGGTGTGTGTGTGTGTGTGTGTGTGTGTGTGTGTGCGCGCGCGTGTGCGCGCGCGCCAGATGCGGTGTTGGGGACAACTTGGAGAAGAAGGGAGGAGAACTAGGGTTTCCTGATTCCTAGCTAAATGCTCTCTCTGCTACTCTAGTCCCTGACGGCACATAGTCACACATTTCTTGGCACAGGTGACTTACAGAAGGAGTGTGATCTGATCGCCAGCTGCAGACTCTTGTCACTTACGAGCTGCTCACCCTTAAGCCCATAACAGTTCTGAACTTTGGTTCTTTATCTGTGGAATGGTTACTGTTCGCTTCACCTCGGCTCATTAATGAGGTAAGAGGTGGGAGGTAGGAAGTAGAAACGGGAACATGAAATCCCTTTCGTTGATACTGAGTGCCAAGTACAGCACTGGGCACCTGATCTGCACTGTTATTCCCGAGTCCCAAATAAAGGCACTCCGCCCTTCAGATCATTGGAGAGTGATCTCCAAATTACCTGGGCTGTGACCCTGTGTATCTAGTTTATCTGTGTGTGCCCAGCGCTTTGCTCAGCTCCTGACACAACGGATGTAAAAAGTTCCGTGGGTGAGCAGATGACCGGCTGGATGAAAGAAAGAGTAACAGCCACAGTGGTGAACATGCTATTATGTAGCAGTCCATGTTAGTCATACCGTACAGTCCCCTTCAAGGAAAAGAATCCAATGGAATGACTTTTTTTTTTAATGTTTATTTATTTTTGAGATAGACACAGAATGCGAGGAGGGGAGGGACAGAGAGGGAGACACAGCATCCCAAGCAAGTTCCAGGCTCTGAGCTGTCAGCACAGAGCCCCATGCGGGGCTCCAACCCACAAACGGTGAGATCATGACCTGAGCCAAAGTCAGATGCCTAGCCGACTGAGCCACCCAGGTGCCCCCCCTCTCTTTTTTAAATGTCTATTTATGTATTTTGAGAGACAGAGAGTAAGCCTGAGCAGAGAAGGGGTGGAGAGAGAGGGAGAGGATCCCAAGCAGGCTCCACACTGTCAGCACAGAGCCAGGCATGGGGCTCGATCCCACACACCATGAGGTCATGACCTCAGCTGAAACCAAGAGTCCGACGCTCAACCAACTGAGCCACCCAGGTGCCCCTCGAATGACTTTCTAAAGGCATCTCTCGTATCTGGAAAATTCTTTGGGTGAGGTCTTCCTAGTACTAATTCCAATATAAGTCAAGGTCAAAAAAGGGAAACAGAAACCACTTAAAGTATTTATGAAAGAGAGATTTTATGCAAGGACTTGACTCTGCAGTGATGGAAGGAACCAAGAATCCAAAAGGAGAGATGATGAGACAGTCCAGAAACTATCAACAGCAGAAAGCCATCAGGCTGGAGGGGCAGGAAGAGGGGGTGTTACAGACGGAACCTGTCTTTGAGAGCCAGAGAGATAGCCATTGCCTTAGATACTTGCGGAGGTGGGGAGGGGCAAAGACCTGGTTTCCCCCTTCCTTCGCCCCACAATCCAACGTGGGTTGAACCCAGCTGACAGGGAACCTGGAACGCTCCTCCTGTAGGGTGCCCCATGGCCAGTCCTGTGATAGCGGGCAGGAAAAGGGCCAGAAGGATCCGAGGACAGCCAGCATCGGCCTGGCATATCCCTCAAAGCATACCTTTCCCTTCTCAAATAAGATTGGGTTTACCAAATATACTTCTGCCGAAGAAATGTTTTTGCTTTTTGAGATCCTTGATCGTCCCCCACAGCATCTCATACATTCTTCATACAGACCTGCTAAGATAGATCCTATAATCGCTAAATTACACACAAGGTCACAGAGATTCAGGAAGTTTCAGTGATTCGGTCAAAGCCACACAGCCATATGTGACGGAACAAGTTTCAGCTCTCCTGTGTGTCCCACTAACTCCTGTTTCTACTGAAAAGCTGTGCAATCCGTACACGATCTTGAATGGGATCGCATTTCAGGGTCACCCAGTCCATCCCCATATGGGAGTGAATGTTTGCAAGGCTTACAGAGTTAAAAGGCTGGATCACGCCTTGCTTTCATTTTATGACGTATGGTGATAACTTTTATGATGCCGATGATGGCTATACTGAATTTATGATCACACATGATCAGAAACATCATGGCTATTGGATCATAGGAGCACCTCAGGAAAAGACATGGGTATCATTGATTGATTGATTGATTGATGAAACACTATTTCAGTTTCCAATTGGATTTTGGGAGGCTTTCAGAAAATGATCTAGAATATTCGGGCCATTTTAGAGAGATGAGAGTAAGAGAAGGGACTTAGGGCATGGTCTCATGTTGGGAAGACAGAAAACCAAGAGTGGAAGTAGGTGCATGGTAGGGTGATGTGTGCCTTCAAATTCTCTCCAGCCAGGAGTGGAAATCAGAGTCTGCATTGGTTGCTACCGGTGATCCTTTCTCTCAAGTCGCACATTAGCCAGGAGATTTAAAAATTAAGAAACTGTGCTAGCCTCAAAGAGTGAAAGATACAAATAAGAAATGTCCTTGCTGAGCTGGGTCCTCCTACATCTTTCGTAAAGACACGTAATCAACGTAGGTGGTGCGAGTGTGAATTCATCACCTATCAAAGGATGATATAGTGAAGGATTGTCCCGCCAATTATTGAACTAGAACACATCTTCTTAAAAAGTGTAACTTCCTGCTGGGAAAGAAGGTTCTGGGAGAAGAGCTGGGCCCCAGATATCAGCCAGGGTGGGGAGAGAGCAAAGGGACACCAACGAATGCAACAAGGACAACAGAAATGTGCCTGGATAACAGAAACCTGTGAAAATAACCGTAAATAGCTCATAGTCAGCATCATAATTTTATCTATTCCTCTAATTGCCTTCGTTTCCTCAATTTTGACTGATACAGCAGAGTAAAGTGTATATGTACATGCTTTATAAATATTGATATTGATCGTCTTGGTTAAACTTAATCCCATATTATTTCATGCAGATGGCCTGAACATCTTTGTAGTAGAGACCACTCTTAATTGTATTATACGAAATGAAGCAATACCGAACAGTTCATGCTTCTGCTTTAAAATTAGCCTTATTTTCAAGTCTATAACAGTACATGAGTGGAAGCTTGTAAACTTTAAGGTATTTTTTGAGTTGTGTTCTCTAGGTCGGATGTGGTAGAGGGAGGAGCTGCTTACAGCTTTATCTCTCAAAAATATCATATTTAGAAATTCTCCGCAAGAGTAGTACCACACCCCTCAGAGTCATTTAGAAATGTGTGTGTTGGGGGGTGGGTGTTTTTGGTTATCGTGGGAGGTACGGTGTACCCGCGGTAGGGTGCCAGGGTTGATAAACTTCCTGCAACGATAGGATAGTCCTGCACCACGAAAGGTTTCCCATCATAAATACCAAGAGCAGCTCCTTAAGTGCCCGCTGGTGGGGGGGGGGAGTGCCTTTAGACTGGGCACCAGGGGCGCCTGGGGGGGCACAGTCGGTTAAGCCATCCCACTCTTGACTTCGGCTCAGGTCACGATCTCACGGTTTGTGAGTTTGAGCCCCACATCGGATTGTGCACTGACAGTGCGGAGCCTGCTTGGGATTCTCTCTCTTCCTCTCTCTGCCTGCTTGTGTGATCTCTCTCTCTCTCTCCCTCAAAAATAAATACATGAACTTAAATAAATTTAGAATGGGCATCACAACTTGGAATACCTTCTGGGGCCAGGCCAGTAAAAATTTGGTTCAGCAGCGCAGAGCTGTGAGGGTGTGGTGCACGCTTAAGGCGTCTAAATTCAACTTTTCTTAACCACTGCTTTGCACCAAACATACCTTCCCTAAAGCCAGGATCTTCTTGTGGACCTTCCCTTTCACGTCCATTGCTTTGGATAACTTTTCAGGTAAGAATCAAAGGAAGGATCCTTCCTCCCTCCTCCGTCTCCTCCTCTGTCTTTCGTAAAGACACGGAATCGACTGCATGGGGAAGGATGGAGAGAAAATGCTTTTCTCCTCTAAGAATCCAATGCCGTGGATGCTCTAACTGAAATGACAAAATGAGTATGTGTGTGTGCGGGAGGGGAGGGGAGTCAGACTATTTTTAAGCCTGAAAAATTGAGTTAATGAAGCGTTTGAACGATAAACTGATGGCAGAGGCTTGCAAGCATGTTGGTTCCTCTTCCTTCTGTGTCTCCTCTTTCCTGATGTCGATAACACACAGCAAATCCTTACAAGTTAGTACACAGAACAGTGAGTTCTACTGGATGCTGAATATCTACCGTGTCCTAACTCTACATCAGGTGTTCTGCATGACTTATTTAATCTTCACAGCTAAGTGTATGGTCTTCATTTTATAAGTGAGGACACCAGGGCTGAGAGAGCTCAGGTGATGTGGTCAACGGTTCCACAACAGTAAGGAGCGGCACCAGAATTTGGAACCAGGTCTGTGATCCCAAACCTGTCCTAAGTGCCCCGTGCCACTGAAGTTTGTCGGTACACGATGAGTTTCTACATACATCGGCCATGTTCATTCTGGTCACCTTCTGTGAGTTTGCGGCCAGGAGTCATGACTTCTATGACTTCTAGACAGTAGTTCATGGACTAATGCACACACGGGCCCCAATTAGATACTGTGAACATCTACAGCCCCAAATCTTTTCCCCTCAGTTCTGAAATCCAACAGCTCTGCAAATGGGAAGTTTTTCCTAAACCATTTGTACCGACGTCTGTCCTGACCTGAGCTCATTTTGTAAGAAAAACCTCACCTTCAGCGGCTGGAGACTTTGGGTAGTTTTTGCTTTTAATTCCATTGAGTGTGAATTTTTCAGTTAACTGCAGAAATGTTAGGGTGCTTGATTTTGGGGGTGCCGTCCCAGACGCCTGCAAGGCTACTACATAATATATGATATATGCACTGTGTTGCCTTTCTAAAATTCCCCACCAAAAAACCCCTAAAATCTTGAATTAGAGATTATGGATCTGAAGCTTCAAAAAGCCCACATGATATTGAATGGGTACCTATTAAAACTATATTTTCTGAACGGTAAGAAGCAATGGCATGCTGGCTTTGGCTTATTATTAGTTTGCAAGAGCTGGTTGTCACAATTTCCAGAATTTGGTAAGCCAGTGGACGTCAAGTCGGTAGCCTGAAATCAGCCAAGGTAGGAATATTTACATCACGGAAACTGGAAAATGCTGCAAATCAGACCTCCCTCCTCCGCCTTGCCCCGAAGCTCCTGTCTTGCCCTGAAGCTCATTGTTAAACATTTACCAGCACACTGTTGAAGTAGGGGTGAGATAAGAAAGGGGGAAAATGCCACCCTGAGCTCTTCCCAGTCTGCCCTCCCTGCAAGTCAGAAGGTGACAAGGGAGGGTCTAGGATGAAGAGAAAATTATTGGTTCCACTGGAGCAAAACACTTTCCCTGGACCATCTTTACCCTTTTGTCTTGAGGATAATTTTGATGGTGCTGGAACAAGATTGTTAGCGCCCTGATTGAAGCTTATCAGGAAATAAGGGCTTGGAGACTTGGGTAACGCGGCCAAGGTTTTCTAACAAGTGAGAAACAGAGCAGGAATTTGGAGATGCAAGGGAATAAGGAGTTACGTATTTGAGGTATATTTTATTGGTGCATCAATAAAAGTATAGATCCTGTGGAATTGCCTTAGAATGTCCATCTGAGTTCTTCCCAGGGAATTCAGGATTGTGAAAAATTATTGCCGCCATGATGGGGCAATCTCAGGTTTACAAGTGTTTCGATGTGAATTTTCTCCAAGATGTGAATTTTCTCCCCCTCGTCTACCTCTCCCTTGTAAAGGAAGACATGAAAAGTGGTAAGATTAAGATTTGACCTTGCAAAGATGATTCTCCAAAGACCACTTGAAATACAGGGGCTCTGCAGTGTTGTGCCCAAGAGGAGCAAAGACTTCACGATGTTGCCAGTCACAAGGATTCCTGGGTCCCCTCCCTTCTACAGTCAACCAGGCAAGATGTTTCGATCTTATGTGCCACGCAGAGTATATGGATTGAAGGAAGAGCACGTGGGAGACTCCGTACATGAACCAACACAAATTTGGGGGGGGGGAAGATTTTTTAGCCCAAAGAAGACTTTCTACGCTGCTACGTTCACATGGAGTCTCGTGATTATCCAGTTCTCCTTTGTTTACATCTTTAGGCTAACTCTACTACCTGCGAGGAAAGAAGTCTTACATTCAAGATCTGAATGCACACGCCGTAGAAAAGAATAAAAGGGGAACTGAAGAATTCTGAAGAACAAAGCGATCAGCAGAAAGGGGGAAAGCCCCATAATTATTCTTACTCATTTACGCCGGGAAAGGTCTTTGAGACTGTAAATTTGCAGTGCTCTTTCAGGCACTGTCATCTTAGAAATAATGATCTAGGGCCATCACTGAGGACTCTATAACAACTCGTCCGAAGCCGTTGGCAAATTTAGAGACTTGGGACAGTCGATAAAATGTCATTGCTTTTTTTCCTTCCCATTTTAAATGGTGGCAGGCAATGTTTCCTGAAGAATGAAACATACTTATTGCAAGCAAAAACTCTAGAAGCAAAGGTTCCGATGAAACCAGGCTTTCAAGGCTGTTCTCACGGCAACTGCAAAATGTTGTTTCAAATGTCTGGTAGCAGAGATACAATGATCTAGGACTGGGTTTTCATATTACATATATAATAAGTGAAACCACGAACTTCGAACTAGCACTCAACGTAGCCCAATCCTGTAAGACAAATGCAAGATTAAAAAAAAAAAAAAATTAAGTCCCGTGAAATTCTAGAAAAAAAAAAAAAGGAAGAATTTATTTTGATCGGGAAACATTGATATTTGAAAATATGAAGACCTGAAATTTAAACAGAGTTTAACGATGAAGGAAGTTATCAGTAGGCTGATAGTGTGCCTGCTGTTTTGGAAGAACAGGAGGATGATACGGGGAACAAGAGGGAATCAAACAGCCAATGAAGGAAGATGAGATTTCTCTTTCATCTCCAGGAGCTCCTTGGAAAGAGGTGGCTTGGACAGAGTATCCTTCTAACCCCAAGATAGTTTTCTTCAAGTCAGCATGATCAAGCTTTGCAATTTGCTAAGATATTTTGGGGGACTGAGTTTTTGCCATACACACAATTTATAATAAAAATATCTCAATCTCATGTTTCCCCCCTCCTAATTTCTTTGTTATGAAACTTGGGAACAATTTCATCCGTCACCTTTAGCAGTCAGACTCTGTTAATA
Organism: Lynx rufus; assembly: GCF_022079265.1. NCBI lineage: Eukaryota > Metazoa > Chordata > Mammalia > Carnivora > Felidae > Lynx > Lynx rufus. Next base: position 10,383,756 of record NW_025814878.1, read on the forward strand.
CAGATGATCCTGGATAAACTTAAGAATTATTAAGAATAAATCAAAGATCCTTACCATATCTTAGTTTCTTCATGCTTGCTCAGTGAACGACACATCCCAGATATGGAGAATCACATTTGCATCAATTAAAAACTGCTGCGATCTAGCTGTTTCACTTGTGTGTATCAATCTCCTCAGAACGAAAACAAAATCCACCTCCCATCACGATCACATTTGCATATGTATTTGTGCCTCTTTGTACGGGTCCGTTCTTCCAGGCTTCCTTTCTTTTTTTCTCTTATTTTCTGAGTCCACTTCTGCCAAAAAGCTCCGCTTCATTCGCATTATGAAAATCCTTACTCCCATTAGCATTTTTCTTCCAGCTGAGTTCAGCAAAACCTGATTACATAATATTCACATATTGCATATAAATTCTGAGATGATCCACTTTCGTTGGAATTTTGTGACAGAACAAATTAAACCAGAAGCCAAAGAAACATCATGCTTTTTCTTTAAAAAATCATTCTTTTAAAAATTGATTTCCTAATTTTTATAATTTCCTTCGACTTACCATGGCCGGACAACTGACATATAGGAATGGGAGAAAACCACCTGTCAATTACCTAGACAAGATCTGATAGCAGGTGGAGAACCCATGAGTTACACGGACTCAGCTGCCTGTGTAGATTCCAGCCTTTTGTAAAGCCATTAACCTCAGGCACTCTCCATATATCGGTTTCAAAGTCACTTTTTTTTTTTTTTGGAAAAAAAAAGTTACTTCATTGTTTATGAAGAACCCAATTTCATGATCACTTTCCAGCAACCCAATACTTTCCTGAGAGCTGATTCCCACATTCCTAGCAAGATGGTTTGAGCTCCTATTTCTCTTAGGAATTGTATCCTTTCAAGAACTGAAGGGGTCTTTTAAAAGTGTCCAGCAAGTAAAAACCAACCAACCAAACAAAAAACCTATCCGTCAAAAGAAGACAGCCTTGCTGTGGGCTAATTAACAAGCATCTGTAATCTTACCATTCCAAACATTATACATAACGTTGAAGTCACTGCGTACCGCCTAGGAGCGCCAACATCTGTTTCTTCTTTCGGTCCTTGTCCTCTGGATTTAGTTCAAGTCCTCATCATGCCCCAACTGAGGTTTGTCCACTTCCGGGCTCCACACGCTCTATATAACCTGCTGCCAGCCTGACCTCCATAGGATACTGTTTGCATAGCTGAACAACACATAAAGGGCCCCCAAATGGTTAAAAGCAGAATCAGGCTGTGTGCTCAGGAAGGACTTGGAGAGTGTGACCCAGGGATTAAGTAAACACTCAAAGTCCTCTGAGTAGTGGGGAGTCTTGCGCAGTGGCCCGCAGCCTGTGCGTTTTCTTCTCTGTCCATCCTAACTGCTGGTCACCGTTCTTCCCAAGGCGCGTCACACCTCCCCCCCTGCCCCACTCCTGCCGCTCCTGTCCAGAAGGGAAGCTGGTCCCTGGGCAGTCACTTGGGGCTGGGACAGTGGTTTTGCAGAGCTCCCATTGGAGGAGAACACCTCTAATTAAATGTCAGTGCTGTCGCGACCCGCACAGGGGTTAAGTGGGAAAAGATGCTAGAATTGGGGATTATGGTTGGAGAAGTCGTTCTACTCGCACCCTTAGCTTTGAGTAACGGTAGACTTGATTGGGAATTAATCTCCGAGTTATTTTGGTTGATTTCTTTTTAAAAAAATTGATTTATGTATTGTGAGAGAGACAGAGAGAAAGCAAGTGAGGGAGAATCCCAAGCAGGCTGCATGAAGTCAGTGCGCAGAGCACGATGCGGGGCTCGAACTCAGAATACGCCAAATCATGACCTGAGCCGAAATCAAGAGTGAGACGCTCAACCGACTGAGCCACCCGAGCGCCCCATTTCACAAATTTCCTAGTAAGGCAGGCTCAAACACTGGGACTCCCGCATACTCTTTGTGGTACGTTGTCTACATTCTTGGTTACATCATTGCTTTTTAAAACTGTATATGCGTTATCCCACAATGTGGAGATGTTAATTTCCGACGAATTTCTTGTTTGATGACGTCATGATATGACGTATTCCAAGCATCCCTCAGGATTGTTAAAGAAAGATGCTTAAACCGTGGGGATCCCACTCTCAGTCTGATACTCAGAGTGTACAGGCCAAGTAGGGGACAAATGCCCTCAGGCCGGAGAGGGCGGGGTAAACCTCAGTTACACGCACATCAGCCAGCCCTTGAACAAACTTCAGTGGTTCCCTACTTTAGAATCCAGTTCAAATTTCTTAGCCCAATATTCAAGGCCTATTAATCTAGCTCCTAGCTGACCATTTTGCCTTTTCTTCTTCTCCTTCTACCGCAAGTTTTCAGTCCACAAAACCCACCCGTGTCTGTAGTCCCCTATCAGAGCATCTCATTATCATGGGACTTTGTGTTTGCGGCTGGAATGTGCTTTTCTATGTGTTCTTTGAGATGTACTCTTCCTTCAAAAAGCAGTTCTACTTCCTCGTCTTGTGTTAGGTTTTCCTAAAATCTCGGGGAAAAGTTCCCCACTCAGAATGCCCAAACCACGCCTGGCGGAGCTTGTCTTCCCCGCGAATGGCAACAAGGGCCCAAATCCCCTATGCGATGTGCACTCAGAGTGCAATTATTGACTTATAGAATAAGGCAGGTGAGCCTTTAATGTCAACGTGGTCGGCTTGCATGTACACGAGTGTTTGTTTTTAAATTGATACAATTGGAGGTAGTTAGTCATGTAATAAACTGAGTCACTGATGGGTTCTTGAGGGCCAGAGTCTCTCTCCTCAAGTTTTTTGAAATAGCCAACGGGGCACTTGAGTGGCTCAGTCGGTTAAGCATCTGACTTCTGCTCAGGTCATGATCTCGTGGTTTGTGAGTTCAAGCCCCATGTCGGGCTCTGTGCTGACAGCTCGGAGCCTGGAGCCTGCTTTGGAATCTGTCTCCCCCTCTCTCTGTCCCTCCCTTGCTCATGCCCTGTCTTTCTCTGTCTCTCAATAATAAATAAATGTTAAATTAAAAAAAAATAGTCAACTAAGTAGTTGGCAGAAGCATAGGGGATTAAATAAGTTTGGATTGGATTAAAAGTAACTAGTGCCTTACTTGAGTCCCTCTTCAAGAAGAAGGCATTCTCTATATTGCCGTATAATTTTCTGGAATCTGACGCTGTTCGCTTTCATTTTAATGAGTGAGACAATGCTGTCAATCTGTAGCTGCTACATCTGACGTGCAAAATCACACGATTTTTCAGAACTGGAAAGAACTTAGAGACTGTCGACTTTTCAAACATGCAAGTCCTGTCAAGAAAATAAGATAAAAATGCCAATTTATTCATGAATGACTAATACAGAGAGCCATTTTTTATTTTTATTTTATTATTATTTATTATTATTATTATTTTGAGAGACAGAGAGGGCACAAGTAAGCAAGGGGCAGAGAGAGAGAGCGATAGAATCCCCAGAGGGGCAGAGAGAGAGAGAGAGAGAGAGAGAGAGAGAGAGAAGTGGGGCTCACCCAGAGCAGGGCTCAGCTCACTGGACGTGGAACTCGAACTCACGAACCGTGAGATTGTGACCTGAGCCAAAGTCAGATGCTTAACAATGGAGCCACCCCGGTGCGCTGGAGCTGTTTTTTTATAACTCAATTCTGCTGTGAGAAAGGACAGACCCAATCATGGAACTAATGGTCTACACAGCAGCTTCCAGCGTGTGGCTGGGTTGCAGCCAGTCACCTGGTAGCAATGGGGGTGGCTCTTTCTCAGCAGAGAAAATCAGAGCTATAAATATAGGGAGGTGGGGGGGGTGCCTGGGTGGCGCAGTCGGTTAAGCGTCCGACTTCAGCCAGGTCACGATCTCGCGGTCCATGAGTTTGAGCCCCGCGTCAGGCTCTGGGCTGATGGCTCAGAGCCTGGAGCCTGTTTCCGATTCTGTGTCTCCCTCTCTCTCTGCCCCTCCCCCGTTCATGCTCTGTCTCTCTCTGTCCCAAAAATAAATAAACGTTGAAAAAAAATATATATAGGGAGGTGGCAAAAGACCAGCCCCCCCAGCCCATGCAATGGAGGAAGTAATTGGGAGGTACAGGGTGCTTTCCTGTCAGGATCGCAAAGTGTTTTTTAGTTTTGGTTTGGTTTAGTTGTAGGCGCTGGGGATGTAAAATTTTTACTGGAAAGGCCCTACGCTCACTTCTGGTACATGGCAGAGAAATGGTGCGGGCAGAAAGATGCCGTCTCGTATTGCCAAAGTGCCCTCACTATCTGACAACTTGGAGGGGCAGTCTTGGACGTGATCGCCTGTCTACATAGAGTGGCTACATTGTTTCATTCATGAATAAATGCATGAACACACTCACTAATTCATCCGACATTCTCTGAGTCCCATGTCTGTGCCAGGACCGTGCTAGGCACAGGTGAGCAGAAGGGATGCTGTCCTAGTCCCCATGGAATTGTCTTATAATGGGTAGGAAAGACGTCGATGACCTAATCCCAAGCCAGTATATATTGCCAAGCTTTGAAACTAAAGAATGCCTGCAGGGAAATTAACATGCTCTAGAAAGTCAGGGGAGCTGTCGCCAAAGCTGCCATTTGAACTGGGATGAGAACAATGAGTTGGAGTCAACATGGTTAAGGGAAAGAGATGAAGACAGAGAGAGTGTTCCATGCAGGGAGAGCATTGGCAGCCAATTCAAAGGGCCTGGGGCAGGATGGTTAACCACTAAGGAAAGGCTCGAAGGCCTAGAGTGAGGAGGGGACCCGAGTCAGAGGCTGTAGCTTGGACAGAGGCTGTGGGTGCCGGATCTGAGTTATTGGCTGCAGGAGGCAGAGAAACTGGGGTCAGATGGCTGAGGGACAAGGAATTCTGGGTCAGTGGGCTCTGAGACCAGGAACTATGAGGCCAGGAGATTTGCAACCCAGAGCATGTAACCCCATTTTCCTGAGTTTTGGTTCCTTCCTTCCTTCCTTCCTTCCTTCCTTCCTTCCTTTCTTGATGTTTATTTATTTTTGAGAGAGAGAAAGAGAGAGAGGGAGACAAAGCGTGAGTGGGGGAGGGGCAGAGAGAGAGGGAGACACAGAATCTGAAACAGGTTCCAGGCTCTGAGCTGTCAGCACAGAGTCCGATGCGGGGTTCGAACCCATGAACTGTGAGATCGTGACCCGAGCTGAAGTCGGACTCCTAACCGACTGAGCCACCCAGGAGCCCCTGCGTTCTGGTTTCTTAACCTCTACAAAAAGATTGCATTTGGAGGAAAGACTGGTTTTCCTCTTACTTACTAATCAGGTGACTATTACAAAAATTCATTTCCTACCGTGCCCTTCAGTTTGTTCATCCAGAAAATGCGTACGTCCCTGAAGATGAAGGCAGGGATGGGGTGGACACAAATACTAAACTGAGAGCTAATTGTTCTAATCCGTTATGGAAATGAGGTAGTTCTTTATTTCATGTTAATCTTAAAGCCAGTTTTGTTAGAAGGTTAGAAGTTGTCTTATCTACTTGGTTGGAGCCAAATGCAGCTGAATTTGAATTCATTGCTGTGTTAGTTTTCTTTTGTTTTTCTTTAATTTTTTTTTAAATGTTTATTTATTTTTGAGAGAGAGAGAGACAGAGCATGAGCAGGGGAGGGACAGAGAAAGGGAGACACAGAATCTGAAGCAGGCTCCAGGCTCTGAGCGGTCAGCACAGAGCCCTGGTGCTGGGCTCAAACTCATGAGTCACGAGACCGTGACCTGAGCCAAAATTAAGAGTCAGATGCTCTAACGACTGAGCAACCCAGGCACCCCTGCTTTTTTTTTAATGTCATTTTATTTTTTAATGTTTATTTATTTTTGAGAGAGAAAGAGCACAAGCCAGGGAGAAGCAGAGAGAGGGGGACAGAGGATCCCAAGTGGGCCCTGAGCTGACAGCAGCCAGCCCTATATGGGGCTCGAACTCATGAACTGTGAGATCATAACCTGAGTCGAAGTCGGATGTTCAACCGCCTGAGCCACCCAGGCGCCCTGTTGTATGTGTTAGCTTTCTATTGCTGCATAACAGGTTTTCACAAAATTACCGCATTAAAACGACAACCATTTATTGTCCCGTAATTTCCCTAGGTCAGACATCCAACATGGCTCCCCTGCGTCTTCTGCTGAGGACCTCACATGGAAAGCGTTCTCATTTGAGGTTCTGCGGAAGGACCTGCTTCTAAGCTCGACTAGGATGTTGGCAGAAGTCAGTTTCTTGTGGTTGTAGGGCTGAGGTCCTGGTTTCCTTGCTGGCCATCAGCCAAGGGGCATTGTCAGCATCTAGAGGCATCTCTCTAGATGCTCACGTGGCCCTTCCCCATCCCCCGTCTTTAAGCCAGCAGATGTTCCTCTGGTCTCATGCTTTGAATCTCTCTGATTTCTCTTTTCAGTGGAGGCAGAGAAGGCTCTCTGCTCTTAAGGTTTTATGTGATTCAGTCAAGTCCATGGATAATCTCCTTATTTTAAGGTCAACTGAGCCCCAGGATACAACCATGGGAGTGATATGTCAATATACTTACACGTTTCAGGGATTAGGGTATGGGATCTTAGGAGCCATTCTCAGAATTCTGTCCACTGCAATTTCTCAAGATGACCCTGAGGAGATTGTTACTTAACCTGTGTTGCTCTTACTTTCCTCATCTGGACCATGGAGTGGAATCCACGTTGAAGCATTATTATGTTGGTAAGTGAAATAAGATAGACATTGTGTCTGAAACGTAGCAGATAAATAACGAATGTGAATACGTTTTTCCTGGTATTTCACATTCAGTTTTGTACATTAAAAGCCTGGCTAACTCCTAACGCCAGATGAGAGTTTCTATACGAAAGAGGAAAGGATCCTCTCCCTTACAACTTTGGAATGTTCTTTCAGAGTTGTATGCTACTGTATTACATAACCAGGATTTGGTTTCTCTTAAGTAGCTGAAAACTGATGTATGCTGCATATAGGCATAAATTAAGAACTTGGACAAGAGAAGAACTTGCCAGAATTCAACCTTGGGGTGTTTATGTCTGATCTCAGAAAAAAAAATTATGTCTTGGCAATAAAAGTAACTTCTTGGTGGTGGTGGCAGTTAAGGGGAAAACAGGACTGCATATATAATTGCCAGAGTTTACTTTATCCTGCAAATTTTATGGGTAAATTCCCTCAAAGCCCATTTGCTTTCAAGGCTGCAGAAGCTGATGAAAGAAAGCACGGTTCTACCCTACTGTTTCAGTTGTGGAGACATCATAATCCGTGCCCTGCAATGCTTCGTGCATTCAGTCCATGCAACAGCACATTTTTATAAAGCCCCCTTCTTTATTAATATGAATTTCAACAAAAGACCAAGGGCCCTTAAATCCGTCAACTGGCCATAAATCCAAGCAGCTGTATTATGAGTGAATGGGCTACTGTGTTTGCATCCAGGAGACGGAGCACACCCTCCCTGAAATAGTCATTCTTCCCCAAATCAGTAATATGCGGGTTGGGGGAAGTCAGAGCGCAGCTTTTCACAAGTCTTCAAAGACAATATGGAAGGTGATAGGGGATCCACAGACCTAAGTCCTGGAGAAGCCTGGCTCCTGTTGTAATTTCAAGTGGCCTTTCAACTGCTTGCTCTCCCTCATTTCTCCAGCAGCGAGAAGGAATTAGTTATCTCTGCATATTAATATTTGCCTCCTAGGAGTAGCTTCAGGGTTAGCGGTATAGCGTGAGCAAAAATGCTTTGAGTGGGGCATATTATCTGGTGATTATGCATTTTCCGTGCTCTACTCCAAGACTGAAGCCATAATGACTAGTGACACAGTCTCGGAGGACGGAGGAAAGAAAGCCGATGTATGCTAGTTCGGCCACATGCAGCCAGAGACCTTCTGGTGCACACATGTTCTTTGCTCAATGCCGTCAAGTCTGGATAAAATGAAACCTCAGGAGACAGGACGCACTGAATTTTCGGGTCACCGGGACTCCCTTTCCTTTGTAATACGTTATGTAGAAAACTGTCAGACATGTTGAAGCCTAAAATGGTTACCTTAAAATAATTGCTTTTGCTCACTGATACAGATATTGTGTGAGCTCGGAGTTGCCTTTCTGAATATTTATTCTGAACTGTGTAACGCCAGGGATGACCGTGCCGAGGGGTGACTGAACTGACACTCAGGCCTCATCACAGAAGTCACTTTAAAATATCTCCACATCTCTGATAGGCTGTTTTCCTTAGTTTACTGCTTTCTCCATCAATGGGATGCACGCAATTGATTGATTCAACTGAGGTCCATTTGGTGTCTGGATGGCTAACATGAGTTCTAACATCCTGTTGTCTTGTATTTTTTAATAATTAAAAAAGGACCGGGGCGCCTGGGTGGCTCAAGCGTCCGACTGTTGATTTCAGCTCAGGTCATGGCCTTCCGGTGTGTGAGATCGAACCCCGCATCGGGCTCTGTGCTGAGAGCCGGGAGCCTGCTTGGGATTCTCCCTCTCCCTGTCTCTGCCCCTCCCCTACTCATTCTCTCTCTAGATTTTCTCTCTCTCTCTCTTTCAAAGTAAATGAACATTAAAAAAATTTTAGAAAGGACAAAAATACATTCTCTGTGCTACAGAATATATAAAAGAATGTGGGAGGTGGAAAAGACATTTAACAATGGCTGGTGTTTACTGCGAGATCTCTATGGTGCCGGGCATCACTGCTAAGCACGTTGCTTGTATTATTTCATTAGAATAACAAAGCAGCCCATGAAAAAGGTAACACATCGTCGTCACTTTCACTTCTCTGATAAAGAAATGGAGCCCTAGGGGGGTTGGGAGTTTTCCCAGGGCCCCCCAGCTGGAAGGCGCTGGGCTCAGATTTGAGTACAGTTCTGTCTGACCGATGTGCTCTGATGCCTGTGACTTATGTGCTCTGCACTCATACGCACTCTGATGTCACACGCCGTAGCCTCCTGGTAGAAGGGAAGCTGTGCTCCGCAGGCAGACTGGACTGACCGAAAGGGCTTTTCTTCAGAAGAGGAAACCACACCAGCCGAACGAGGGGTGTAATCCCAGTGACTCTTGGGTTGGGCTTGGTTGAGAGCCAGCTCCTGACGGGATGTGGCCCTGCCAGCCTTTGGGGAGTAGAGACACCACGATCCCCGTCGCCCCCGGCGGTAGACGCCAAGGAGGGGCCGTGAGGCGGCACTTAGGGTAAGCTGCTGGGAACAGGGTGCCCTTTCGTCCCCTCAGCCCGGCCTGAGGCAAGGTGGGCGGGAGGCTAGGGTGGAGGGCCAGAGCGGTGTTCTGCCCGGGAAGGAGCTGGAGAAGCCCCGGGCAAGGGCAGTGTTCACGGGGCACTGTGTCACCGCGCCTTCTAAGATGCTCCCGAGGCACACGTTGAATGTGCTTGCCATTCTGAGGCACGACGAAGGGGACCACAGACCCCTTCCTTTCACTCATCAGGCTTACGGTCCCCTGGAAAGAACTATTTTAATATAAATCCTGAACATTTTAACATGAAGATTTAAAAATCTGGCACAACTTAGACAGTTGAGTGTAATCAACACGCGGTAATGTACGAGGCTGGGGGAACAGGCAATGTTATTGCAGAACAGCACAATGCTCCCTCTTTTAACATATGTTTTCCTAATGCTGCCGTATCAGATGGGACCTCAGATTCCAAAATCTGCATCTCTGTGTCACCACTCACGTGCAAGAGGGCAGCTGGAGGAGGCAAAGGGCCGCTTGACATCAAAAGCGGGTGCTGCCGTTGGGACACTATCATCAGGCACGGTTTATATACTGATGGGGAACCATGTTCGGGGATTAGCAGAGACGCACTGCTCCATTGCATGAGAGAGGCGAGAGGGAAGAACGCTCTCAAGGATTATAAGGTCATGTCAGAGGGGCGCCTGGGTGGCTCAGTCGGTTAAGCATCTGACTTCGGCTCAGGTCGCGATCTCACAGTTTGTGAGTTCGAGCCCCGCGTCGGGCTCTGCGCTGACAGCTCAGAGCCTGGAGCCTGTTTCGGATTCTGTGTCTCCCTCTCTCTCTGCCCCTCCCTTGTTCGCGCTGTCTCTCCCTCTCTCTCTCGCTCTCAAAAATAAATAAACATGAAAAAGAAATAAGGTCACATCAGAAATAGAATTTTTGAGGAAGTTTGAAACTCAACAGCAGTTTCCCTTCATATAGCAAATCTCAGCAGCTAAGACTTCCAGATTTCGGTGGAAATCCTTTAAAAGAGATGGTGGAAGAAAAACATCGGGTGCACCTGTCCTACCCATATCCCTGAGCTATGAGAATATCCATTTAGTGACCTCAAGTGAGTGGCCTCATGTGGTGGTAAAGACGTGCCTGAAATCCATCAGAGGATCTTACCCTCTTCATAAAACCTGACCCCAAAGCAATTTATCAATTGCCTTTACAGCGAAAGCAGAAGAAGTCTTTGTAATTCTTTGATAATACCCAGTGTGGACCCTGAGTGCCACAGAGAGATAAGGAGGAAGACAGATATCGTCAGGGGAGGATGTGGTACCCTCAGCTTGACCTGTAAGGAAATCATCACAGGTGAAATGAGCCATGTCACTTCCGGAGAGCCAACCAAGGATCCGTAGTTAATTCATCCAGAGTGAGAGCTGATCGCTGACAACGGGTGGTGTGAAAATTCGTTCTAACTTTCCTAGTTTTATGCTGCGTGAGTTAACACTTTTGATAGTGACAGGAAGGGCACAAGAACGCAAAAGTGTCAAAATGCTGTGCTTCATCATCCAGGTGAAGAAATCTTCATCGTTAAATTTATTAGTCATTCAGCTAACTGTATCCAATCTATGAGTTATCTGACTTTTCCTGTTAATTTTCTGGACGGAAGGCCTCTATCTGCAAGGATTTGAACCCTGTGTCTCCCGGTATAAGAAGAGATTTGGGGGCACCTGGGTGGCATAGTCAGTCGAGCGGCCAACTCTTGATTTCTGCTCAGGTCATGATCCCAGGGTGGTGGGGTTGAGCCCCACTCTTGGCTCCAAACTGAGTGTGGAGCCTATCAGGGATTCTCTCTCTCTCTCTCTCTCTCTCTCCCTCTCCCCTGCTCATGCTCTCTCTCTCTCTCTAAATAAAGAAATTAAAAAAATCAAAATAAAAAAATAGATTTTGAATTAAAAGAAAGCAAGAGAACTTACACCATATCACTATTGAACCAGAGCCGTGGAGATGAACTCCTGTACCCCTGGGCTGAGATAGGTTTTCCTTATCGAAGTGGGGGGTGCAAGTGTCAGGGGGCCCGCAGCTGCCAGTGTCCCTGCAGCAGGTGGGGGTTCCTCCACCCCCCTGTGAGCAGAATGAGTGACGGTCCCATGCGAGTTTCTTCCTCTGCTAATGCTTGTTAGGTGCGCTAATGGTCGCGTGGGGTGGGGCATACGGCAGAGATTTCCCAAAGGGGGTAAGAAATCCAAGCAGGAAAACACCAGATCAACTTTATTTTTCCACATCTTCCTGAGCCTGAAAGGAAAATCCAAGTGTCAAGTGGACAAATGCTTTATTTATAGAATATAAGTTTCCACTGCGGGCGTGTGCTGTGTTCTGTTGACTTTGTGCCTTCAACCCTTTTAAAGTTAATTTTGAAACTACGCAAGCAATACATTGAGGTATATGAACACTAAACATGAGTATGAGTTTTCTAAATATGCAAATACACAGGAAAAAGTTCTGGAGATCTATCTATCTATCAATATATATATGGCAGCATGTAATGGTCGACTCAGCAGCAGAATGGGGGAGGATGGATGGAGGAACAAGGTTGGGGCAGAGGCTGATCAAAGGGGCCTTTAGCCTTGTCAGCCTCATAACATTTTACTTGGAGAATATGTTTTACTCATGTGCCTTATTCATAGACACTTCTGTAGGCTTGCCGATTGTTCTTAAACTTCAGCTTTCTCCACTTGCGAGTCCATTGAATAATTCAAATTTGGGGAGTGGAAGATACGCTTTTTGACCAAAGGTTTGTGTCATTAATTGTTACTAATAAAAGAAAGCAGTCTATTGGAGTTTGATAGAATCGTTACATCCCCCATAGAGTCTCTCCACAAGTAACAATCCGTTCCCTTCCCCACCTACGGGGAATGACGTCCCCGAGCCTGATTTCTGGTTCTAAATAGAAAGACATTGTTGCAGGCTCCATGAAGTCTGGTTGCCAGCACAGATAGGAGGCCAGGAAAGTCCCTCCATCCACTTAGTGCGGAGGAACCGATTCTCGGAACCCGGTGGAGAAATGGAAGCGGGACCGTGTGGAAGGCAGCCAGTCCCTTTCACCTTGGCCTTCCTGCTGCGCCATCCAGCCCGGCGCTGCTGGGGGTGCTCACGTCCTCGTCAGCCGGGTCCGGGCGCCGCCCTCACTCTGGCTTCTACTGCTCTATTATATGTCCCCTGTGCTCCGGCCAAAGGAAACCACCTCCCGTTTCCTGAATATTCCCACGCTTTCCTGGAGCATGTCTTGTTCACGCCTCTTCTTCCTGCTGAAGTCCTACCTGTCCTTCAAGACCCATCTCCAATACCAGAGTTTTCATCCAGTGTTTCTGAATCTGCCCAACCGGGTGGCGTTTCCCTCTCTTCCTACCCATGTCATCGTTTGAAGCTTCCCTATATATGCTTAGAAATGCCGAGAGAAGGGGCACCTGGGTGGCTCAGTTGCACGTCAACCCTTGGTTTCGGCTCATGTCATGACCCCAGGGTGTCGGGATCAGACTTTCTGCTGAGCATGGAGTCTGCTTGAGATTCTCTCTCTCTCTCTCTCTCTCTCTCTCTCTGCCCCTCTCCCCTGCTCTTGCTTGCTTTCTCTCCCTAAAAATAATAAAAATAAAAATGAAAGAAATGCAGAGAGACTATGTGCCCCACGAAGGCAGGGTGGTGTTTGAGTTACACATTCCACTTCTCCTTCCTTCCCATGTGCCAGTGCTTATTCTAGGAGTTAGAGAAATAAACATGCTCGAGGAATTGTCTCCATTCTCTTGGAGCTCGTGGTTTAGACATTCAGATAATTACCAACGTGGACGGGTGAGGACAGCAACCCCACGCTCCCAAACTCACGGTTCTGCCTCTTGAGCCATTCGTGGGACACGTGAGCCTGACCGCTTTGCAAATTCCACGTCCCAACACTGAGAGGAAGACTCATTCTGCACGGACACAAGAGGCCCGGACAAGACGCTGGAGGGGAGCGCACCTTTCCAGTGGAGGAGGGAAGAGGGCAGGGTAAAATAACAGAGGGGAGCAAGCCAGTCACACAAGCGGCCATCAGTAACTTACCTGTGTGATCACTGGGGGGGGATGAAACACAGCAAGTTCTCCGCTCCCTGTTGTTTGTGTTGGTGCACGTGTTTCTGTATGTGTGTGCACGTACCTGTGTGTGCATGTGCCTGTGTGTGCATGTACCTGTGTGTGTGTGTGTGTGTGTGTGCGCATGTGGTAGGCAGGCATCTGGCTAAGAGAGTGCACCCTGAAGTCCAAGTGCCTGGGTTCAAATCCCGGTTCTGTCTCCCAATGGCTGGGGGCTCTGCGGCAGCTAATTTAACAACTCTGGGCCTCGATTTCCTTATTGTGAAATGTGGACACTAAGTAGACCTTCCTCACTGAGTTGCTGCAAAGGCTTAAGGGTGAAGTGCTTAAAATGGCACTTGGCACGGAGTGAGTATTCAATAAACGGTAGCTGTTTTATTGGACTAGGACACAATAAATATGAGATCGTATCTCCTACTTCTTTCTGATGTAGTATGAGCAGGCCAAATTCAGCCCCTGTCATTCTGCCCGACAATCTGCTTTGCCTATCTTTGGGCTGACTCCAAATCCTGTCCCCCTGCCCCCTGAGCTGCCCAGGACCTCTGCTGTCTACTTGGCCGGCCAGGTAAAGTGCTCCCCCTGGGCGTCCAGCCAGGGATGCCCTCACAGGGCAGAGCCCTGATTCTGGAGTCAGTGTATCGGCATCTATCTGCCCTGTCAGAATTTTAGAAACTCTTTGGGGACAAAAGCAGTGCCTAGTAAATCTCTTTTCTTTGTTGTTGTTGTTTTCACAAGCATTTTTAAACAGCTCCCTCTTCTATGTCAAAGGCACAAACAGTTGTTTTTCATTTGTGTCACTCTCTAGGAAGCTATTCTTAGTAAAGTGCTAGGGTTCAGTCATGCTAATGATATAACAAAGTTTCTCATTTTAGCCTGGAACTTTTGCCTTATATGAAGTGAAGGTGGCGTTTTAGGAATCAGGTGCTGGCTAGAGAGAGGGCACGCGTGCCAGGTTTTGGGGTGGGAGGTATAGAGCTGGGCTGGAATGATTCCTGCTAGCACTGAGTCACCCCACAGAGGCGGCCTGCGACTCTGCTGTCGTAAAAGTCACCCTTGGTCTCAGGTCTGCTTGGCAAGCCCCAGTTCCCGCACCCACCGAAGGTGATTTGAAATAAAATGAGTGTGACCGCATTTCAGTTTTAAGTAACTCCTGTTTTTATATCCTAAGGGGAGGCTGAAGGCGGCTAACATCAGCATCCCAAGAATGGCAGTTTACCGGGAAATGTTTTGTAAGTATTTCGTTCGAGGCGTGGGTCGGGGATACATTATCTTACCCATTTAGCAGATGGGAACACTGGGGTACGGGGCTCTCGTGGGAGCCTTGAAGTTTTGGAGATGCTGCATGTAGTGCCTATTGGCCGTGGGAGGTGCTGGGATAAAGGTGGACGGGAGAGGGGTGCACGTGAGCCTGAGGTGACTACAGAGGGGCACTGGCATTGGCCCGCAGGGGACAAGGCCAGCACAGCTGTGGCGATGACGCGCCCCTCCCCGACAGGCTGAGCAGGGCGGCCCCCGCTGTGCTCTCCTGGTCTGATCGGCCTTCAGGCCCAGGCTGCAGCCGGCTCTCCGAGGACTTGACCTACAGCACAGCCGCCCCGGATCAGCCCCCTCGCGGGGGAAGCCGGACCCCGCGCTGCCGCTGCTGCCGCTGCCCCGCGGAGAGGCTGCTCCTGCCTCCTCCTCTGAGGTTTTCAGCTCAGAGGCCACCACGCAGGGCTGCCGCAGAGGGTCTGGACTGCCCTGTGGCCGCTGCTCCCCTGCCCTGCTCCCGCCGGCTGACGCTGCTGACCGCGCGCAGCCGGAGAGGCCCCCACCCCACCCCCGCCCCGTGACGCCGGGAAACGGACCTGTGACCCCTGCCTGCCGAGGGTCGCTGAACTTTCTGGCGGCGCACAGGTCAGTCAGAACAATGTTGGCCGGCCAGCGGGGGAAAAGTGCTGACAGTCGTGGACATTTGCCCAGCGGGCTCCTCCCACGAAAGACCGATCGCTATCAGCCCTTACCTGAGCTTCCCCACCTTCCACCTGCCACCGGGGCCCTGGAATGAACAGACTGCGGGCGACGTCATCTGAAATTAACCGATCACACTCCCCAGGGCATTTTCTCAAGGAGAGGGTTTAACCCAAAGAACCGGGTGTACTCTTTGCTTCTCTTGGTTTTTCCCTCCACATGTCTCTCTTCCCTCTGTTATTTATGGTCTGATGCCTACCCTACCTATCCTATTCTTCCTCTGGATTTACTTTCCTATGCATGTATTTAACCGCATGTGCAATCGTGCTCTTATATATATAAAGACTACTCTACTTATACAATTATGATGTGTTTAGACGGGTGCCAGGTGCTGTTACAGATACAAGGAGGTCTCTGCCCCCGGGACAGTGCAGTCTGATCGGCCCCTGGGATACATGCATAAGTAACCACAGCGCAGCTAGGACACGATGAAGGTCATAAAAGTGACACAAAGACACTGCTATTGCAGCATAGAGGAGAGTAAGCCCACCTGCAGGCAAGTGACCAAGGACGCTCGGGAAGTGTGACGTCGGGTCCTGGGACTGAGACATGGCATTGATTCCTGTGCAGCCCCCGGCGCAAAGTCGATGCTCCACAAATTCTAGGCAGAAAGAGTAGCCTGAGTGAGAAAGCAGAGACAATAAGTGATGAGCAGCCTCACTCTCATTTGTTGGTTGATCTGACAAATGCTTACTGACCATTTACTCTGTACCAGGCACGGTTCGAGGTGTTGGGGATGAGAGAGTAAACTAAGCATACTAAGTCCCCACTCTCACTGAGCTCCCCTGCCGTGGCAGGAGAAAGACACTCAGCAAATGCGACCGTAACACCAGGTGGTGTTAGGCACCGAAAAGGAAACTATGGCCGGGTAATGGGTGGGCAGTGACAAGGGAAGTGTTCTTTTAAAGAAGGTGCGGGCGCGGAATCCCTCTGACAAGCGAAAACCCGACGGAAGTGAGAGAGGCGCCATGCAGATTTCAGTGGCCGAAGCACCCCGTCCAGGGAGCAGCAGGTACCAAGGGCCTGCAGACGAAACATACCGGGCGCGTCGGAGGAGCACAGGTGACCCAATGGGGCAAGCGCTGGAGGAGGTGAATTACAGGATGTGACGCTAGAGAGAGTCTTGGGACCAGATCACGTGATGTGTGCACACCACGTATTTCAGTATTTTATTCTGAGTGCAGTGACATCTCACGTTTCTAAAAGATGACCCTAGCTACTGAGAGGGGGTAAAAACATAAAATGGGCTGAAGCTAGGAGATGAGCTAAGAGTTGCATGGGGTCTCTTTTCCTGGAGTCTGGTGTCCAGATAAGGAATTGCGTAAGGAATTAATTTCTTCAGGAAATAAAGCTGGAAAAGTAATCTGGAACCAGGCCATGGTGGTTCCACCTCGAGAGCCAGGCTAATGACATTAGACTCTATTTTGTAGACAGTGAGGAGATCGGAAGATCTAAGTGGGTCCATTGGAAGGTTTAAGGGGATAAGTGACGTGATTGTTGTTTAGCTTACGATTGTTGTAAGCGAACGCGGGGCTCAGATCCTGGGACTTGAGGGACACGGGTCCTGCCCCACCAGCTACTAGCCCTGAAATCTTGGACCGCCACTGAACTGTCCGAAACTTCAGTTTCTTTATCTGCAACTCTTCTCTCTGTACTGCGAAAGGTTATTATGAGGCTGACATGACAGGAATATATACGAAAGCCTTCAGTAAACAGGGACACAGAGCACCATAGCAAGGAGGAGGAGGAGGAAGGGGAGGACGGTGGATAGAAAAGGGCAGCTGGGACGAAGACTGGTTGGGGAGTTTTGCTGCTGTCCGGGTGAGTGTAGAGTGGGCCTGAACTCAGGTGGTAGCAGCAGGGAAGCGAAGGAAGAGGCAAGTATCAGGGACATGGCCAAAGAAGGATCTACAGCTCTTACGGATGGGCAGCAAAGGATCTGTGAGGGTTACAGTTGGGGTTCAAACACAGGCTGCTGTGGCGGCATCCTGCAGGGAGACTTGCGAGTCCCCATGCAGAGGTTACAGCTTGCAGTAGCCACTCGAACTTACTGCACTGATGCCAGAGGGATGAAGATCAAAGGCCGTAGGGTCGGGTAGAAGGAGAGACATAGAAATAATTGTCAAAGAGGAAAGCAACCAAAAGCAAATGGCAGCTGGGGAACGGGAGCGAGGAAAGACTGTACGAAGAGCCCAGTTGAAGTGGGAAACATGACAGCTTGGGTATGCAGACTGGGGAATAGGAAAGAGTCACATGTCAGGGCTTTTAGCTTCAAAGACAGGAGGCAGGATGATTGGGTACCGGAAATGGAACCGCCGAGAAGGGCAGGTAGTTTTAGGAGGGGAGATGGCAAGTTTGGGCATTTTTGGCTTCCCAGGTCATCAGGAAAAATAGTGAGAGCTATCTTGTGGGCAGTAGGACCCATGAGACAGGTACCCAACAGCAGCTGAGTGGGTTGGCCGGACTGTAGTAGGCATGTAAGGGCTCAATATTGAAGGTGAGGACTT
Organism: Lynx rufus; assembly: GCF_022079265.1. Classification (NCBI taxonomy): domain Eukaryota; kingdom Metazoa; phylum Chordata; class Mammalia; order Carnivora; family Felidae; genus Lynx; species Lynx rufus. Next base: position 10,401,542 of record NW_025814878.1, read on the forward strand.
TGATGGAGCTAGAGAGTTGAATGAAAAGTCTTGGGAAGAAGCTGGCGAGGGGAATTAGTGTCTACACGGTAGAGTGGAACGTACTCGCAGGTAAGGGGTGGGAGGAAGAGGGAAATGCAAAAGTGACATCTAAGAACTTAGAAGTCAAAGGAATTATTTTTTTTAATGTTTATTTTTGAGGTGGAGAGATAGAAAGAGAAAAGAGGCAGAGAGGGAGAGAGAGAATCCCAAGCAGACTCCACGCTCAGTGCAGGGCCCGATGCGGGTCTCAATCCCACGAACCTTGAGATCATGATCTGAGCTGATATCAAGAGTTGGATGCTCAACCGATTGAGCCACCCACCCGCCCCAAAGGAACTATTTTTAAAAGGATCTCGTGGTCGAAAGTGTCCAAGCTCAAAGGGCTGACAAGAAGGAGACATTGACTGGTGCACGGCATTTGAATTTGGGAGAGAGGTTAGGGGAGACAGCAGGGGGTGGGGGTGGGGCAGGTGGGGGGAGATAGAGAGAAAGGAGGAGGAAGGACAAGTGGAGGAGGAACATGAGAGAGAGGGGGTCATGGCGGACTTTGAAAGGCATGATCTCATCTGGAGGTGGAGGTGGAAATTTCAAGTGTTGAAGAGGGGACCGAGTGGACGGATATAGGCTTGAAGATTTTAGTGGGAAAATGACAGTGGCTGGGTAGTAGGTAGGTACACAGGGGTTAAGTTTCAGCAAGGGAGAGGTTTTGGGATCCCTGAAGACATCCACAGAGGAAGGAAAGAACGACTACAGGCCTCCAGCAAGTGGCTAATGCTGTTGACCACCCACCTGAACCATTCAGGCTCTCAGCAAGGCTCATTCCCTACGGGCCTTGTGTTTCTGGCCTCCTCCTGATGTTTAATAATAAATTATGCTAAAATATCCCAGGTAACTAAGTGTTCCTTTTCAGGTGAACGGACATAAAGAAATATTGATTTCTGACCAGAAAACAAAAACCTTAGCCTCATGAAACAATTTTTCTTTCATCCCTGTGGCCACATGGGTTACTGACAATTCCCCAAACTCCGTAACGGGCTTCTTATCTGGGCCGTTCGTCTCAAAAGGCTCCCACCAGCCACCTCATTCTTCACAGCTTTCATGAATCCTGCCTCTTGACATCTCCTGGTTCTATGGCCCCGTAGATTCCCCCTTTCCAGAAACGGGGCATCTTGTTCTCATTACCGGCTGGCTTACAAAGGAGCTGACTTCCGAGCAGAATACACCCACACTCGCTCACTCTACAGTTATTTGGGATCAACCCCTTGTCTGCTGCTCCACACCAAGGGACACAAGAACATTTTAGAGTCTCCCGTAGTCTGCAACCTTGGAGTTGTAGCCACGATACAATAAAAACCATACAGTTTCCTCCTTTAGTTATGTGAGGTCGTTTGGAGTTGCGCTTCTCGGTGTGGTGACACTCAAAATCAGTCATTGTTGGAGATTCTGGTGCGTAATCTGAGGACGAACGTACTAGGAAGTTTAAACACGTGTTGTTGTTGTTTATAGTTATAGTCAGTTATAGTCCGTGAAGGGTTCCTGAAACAAAGTCGTCATCCCCGTCTACAGGTTTGAAAGAAAGCGGCACATCCCTTTCATTGGCCCTGCGGAAAGGACGGGCCACACAACGAGATGGAATTGCTTGGCTCGCCTACCAAAGCACAGCGACTCTTTCCCTGAAACTACTGTGACCGCATCAGGACGGGTGATTCATCCAGGTCCTGGGGTCGCCAGTTAACCCCACGGTACGGGTGCTCCAACATACCGAGTCAGACCATGATTTTGAGTCCCATCCTGTGAGCGATCACCCCTCCCCCCCACCCCCGTTCCCTTCCTTCTCCCTCCCCCCCACCCCCAGCATCCTGAAGCCCCCAGAAGGACTCTACGAGGTGTCAAGGAACTTCCTGTCCACGCCTGAAAAAGACTCATGCCCATCAACAGGGCCGCAGCTGTCTCCACCCCAGCTGGATGCGAGGAGAAGGAACCTTCCAGCCTTTCACCTGCTGGCATATAAGACTTTGCCTCCCTCCCCAGCCCCCGTGCCTGTCAATACGTCTGATGATAACATGCAGGCCGCAGGTGAATTGCGTTCCTGTCTACTGGATGACAGCTTCTGTCACATCCCGGGTGGCAGGGTCTCTATCATCCTCCCTGCTCCTCGGGGCTAGAGGGTGAGGGACAGGATGTCCCCGCCTGAGTGGGACTCCAACCTCACAGGCAAACTCTTTTGTTGCCGGCTGAACCCTATTTGAGGTGCCACATGGCTCTCCATTAGAAAAAAAGAGAAGCGTCGATTCTGAGATAATTTATTTGGACAAGTTTCTCTCATCTCTAGATACAGACTAGGGAATACTTTGAATTTATAGACACAAAACAGAGAAAGGAAACAATTATCCAAGGGGGGAGGGAGACATTTTTTTGTCTGAAACATTCAGATAATTGAAGCCAAAATATGTATGTGGGGAGGAAAGGGTGCACTTGAATTACAAGGATAATTGCCCCAATTCTCTGCTTTACTTTGCATGTGTAGGCACAAAACTATACAGTGTTTAAAGTATCTGCTATCCTCAGAAATGAAACCCCAGCCTTTGTGAACTCACTTTATGTTAAGAAGCAATGTCCAGAAACACTGGAGCTAGGCCAACACCATTGTTCGCACTGCCTGTTAGTGTCACTGGAGTCAGAGAGAAATTTGTTTTAAGGATAATGTACCACGTTTTTACCACAGGGCTTTCACAGCGAAGCGTGGGAAGGTGGAGGTTTCGTGCTGTTCAGGACAAGCCCTTTCGCTCTGTCTTGAGGGACAGAGCTGTGCCTGAAAAACTTTCGAAGGCTGCAGGATTTTAGTCTGTAGAATACTAGCATTTATCTTTGACTATGTGACGTGATAAACACATTCAAACTGATAAGGATTTATATCTACGGTGGAATCTTAAGAGTGTCTCAGATAGCAAAGGTTGTTGGAACCTCTAGCTTGCTAAAAAAAAAAAAAAAAAAAGATTCTGGATAAAATCTCATGGTGGGGGCAGGGGAGATGAGGTTACAGTTTAGTTTGGAAAGGGGAAACAAACTTCCTGAGGAAGGTAAACCGATTCTTTAAACGTTTCTTTTTTCCAACCATGATTTTCTTAAGAAAAGTTAAGGAATAAAAGAACGAGTCTTTTTGCAAATGAGAATCAACCCAACAGAACAGGTTGGTAAGATAAGATATTAATAAAATAAAGATAGTTTGGGGGTGCCTGGGTGGCTCAGTGGGTTAAGTGGCCGACTTCGGCTCAGGTCATGATCTCATGGTTCATGAGTTGGAGCCCTGCGTCAGGCTCTGTGCTGATAGCTCAGAGCCTGGAGCCCGCTTCGGATTCTGTGTCTCCCTCTCTCTCTGCCCCTCCCCTGCTTGTGCTCTGTCTCACTCTCTCAAAAATAAATAAATGTTAAAAAAATTAAAAAAAAAATAGTTTTGTGTTGGAACTGGAACTATAAAGTATAGGGAAAGATGAAAATAATCTTTTAGGGAGACACTTACTTGTTACGAGGATGGGCTTTCCCCCTACAATCCTCTTTCTTTCCTAAGACTTATCACCAGCATTTAAAAAGTAGCCCTCATTTCTCACCATTGAGTATGGAGAACAGAAATGTGGACACATAATTGAGAGACATCACAGAAAAGGGATGCGGCTGGGGGTTGAACCCCAACAAAGAGCTGGGGGAAGGGAAGAGTGTTGCTTCAAGATGGCAGGTAGCTTCCAGAGCCAGAAAAAAACCCCAACATACTCTTGGGCCATGCTGAATGAAGGTGGGTTGCAGAGCCGAGATTTTGACTTGGAAAGGCAGACCCAGACACGGGGGTTGACAAGCCACGCAAGTGCCTGTTCCGGGTGTAGGGGTTACGTGCATGGTTTTGGTGCCCACTTGCCTGGGTTTTAAATCCTTGTGCCCTCACTCATTAACGCTGAGTGGGGCAATTTTCTTGGCTTCTCTGGATCTCATTTTCCCTGCTATCAAACGAAGAAAGTAGAGCCTCCCCAGAAGTTGTTATGAGAATTGAATAGGCCAACATACGCCAGGTGCTAAGAACAATGTGTCACACATCATGGGTAATCAGTGTCAGCTATTTTGAGTTTAGACATGGCTGGGTCCAGGCTTGGTGGCGTCACGAGAAAGCTGCCGGGCGAGTGTCTGGTCCATGAAGGTGCCATGTGTCTGGATTCCATCATGGTCTGAAATGTAAGGTGGGTTTAGCTAACAAGGCCGTTTAGTTTGACTGGCATCCAACACTCAGAGGCATCGGAGGGTTTTGAATATGGGCCTGCAGAGGTCTAAGCGTTCATACTAAGAAGACAAGTATGGAAGGGAGAGACGGGAGACAGAGACCCCGCCGGGAAGCTGGTGGGGCGGGTTGTCTCTGGTAGGGCCTACCCCGCAGGAGGCTGACTGGGATGGACCATGAGATGGGAGAACATCATCGGAAGGAGGAATAACACGTTCCCTAAACCAGTAACGTCGAGCTCTCCTGGGAGTGTGCCAATTAGCACAACCAGAAGTGTGTCGTTTCTAAATTTAGCTGAACCCCCAATATGGCTCAGTTTTCCTTTCATTTATCTCTTCGCGTTTCCGGTGGTGAATGTGTCAACTTTGATTGCTTTTTTCTTAAGACCCTAAGCCTGATTCACAGCTTCTCAGCATAAGATTTTGCTCTGTTATCAGATGCAACCCCCCTCCGCTTCATTCCCCGAACTTCCCACGCTTCCTGTATCCTTTTGTAGGTCCCCGTCTTTAACTTTGTTTGAGACTCCGAGGGGGAAAAGTCGTTCTTGTAAAAGATGAGCGCGTCCACATATACACCCCCTTTGCTCTCTCAGAAGTCCCTCCTTCAGAAACTTTTTAAAGCAGTGCTTCCTCATCGTAACCATTTATTTCCTGTAGCATTCATGTTTTCCCTTCACTGGCTTTAAAACAATCAAAATAAGGGCACACTCAAATCCCTTTAATCCAAAAATATCTCTCGGCAATCTTAACTACACCCCAAGCTTCTTCATTCTTTGCATTCTTCCTTTTAGCAGTGAACTTGTTGACAAAGAGGTCTATACTCCTTCTACCTCCTTGGCTTCCATTTATTCATAAATCCCTTTAAAATATTTTTTCGTATGAGTGAATATAGAATACACGCAGAAAAAGGCACAAGCGATGAGTCATCGTGAAGTGAACACGCTCCAGTAACAACCTGGATCATGAAATAGAAGTTGTCAGCTTCCTAGAAGCTCCTTTCATGCCCCATTCTGGCTGTTGTCCCTTTCCTTTTTTTCCCAAAGAGAACGGCTATTCTGATTTCCAATGTCCTGGGTGAATCTTACACATTTAGTATTTTATATAAATGGCATCATACAACATGCAGACCTTTGTATCTGCCTTATCTCCCTTAATATAAAGTTTGGGAGACTCGCTCATGTTTCCTGCTTATCAGAGCAGTTCATTCCTTTTCACTGTTATATAGTAGTCCATCATATGAAAATAGCACTAATCATTCTGCTAGTTAAGGTAAAACAGGTTGTTTCCAGTTTTTAGCTATTGCTGCTATGAGCGTTCTTTTGGTGCATGCACGTACACGTTTCTGTTAGGTATTTATTTAGAAAAGAAATTTCTGTGCGTCAAAGGTTACACATATGATGAGTGCCAAAGAGTTTCCCGGAACGATTTTATCAGTTTACACACTCATCGGCAGTGGATGAGAGTTCGGTTGCTTCCATACTTGGTAACACTTGGTATTGTCGGTGTTTTTAATTTTAGCCATTCGGGTACATGTGCAGCAATATCTCAATGTGTATTTTTTTCCTCTTTTTAATGCCACCTTATTGAGGTACAATTTACCTTTAATAAAATGCCCGTATTTTAGTTCCATATGTTTCAGATGTATACATCTGTGTAGCCACTATCCAATCAAGGTGCAGAATATTTCCATCATCCCAAAGTTCTGCTGTTTCCCTTGCAGTGAATGCTCCCCATTTTTGGTACGAGCCAACCACTGATCAGCTTCTTGTCGCTACCTTAATTTCGCCTGTCCAAGGATTTCATAAAATAAGACCAGATGGTATATTTTAAGTCTGTGGCTCACTTCTTTTGTTCTCTATAATGCATTTGAGATTTAAAAAATTTTTTAAAGTATTTATTTATTTTTGAGAGAGACAGACAGAGCATGAGGCAGAGAGGGGCAGAGAGAGAGAGAGAGGGAGATGCAGAATCCGAAGCAGGCTCCAGGCTCCGAGCTGTCAGCACAGAGCCCGATGCGGGGCCCGAACCCATGAACCGTGAGATCATGACCTGAGCTGAAGTCGGTCGCTTAACCGACTGAGCCACCCAGGTGCCCCTACTTATTCCTGGTTGCCAGACATTGGAGTTGCTCCTACTTTTTGGCAATTACGAGTAAGGCTTCTATCAATATTCATTCCACGTGTTGTTGTAGACATGTGTTCATTTTTCTTGAGTAACTGCCCAATTGTAGAATTTAGAGAACAATGTTAAGTGCATGTTTAACTTTGTAAGAAACCACCGAACTGTTTTCAAAAGTGATTGTATCATTGGCATTCCCTGTAGCGATGTATGAAGGTTCAAGTTCCTCCCCACACTTGTCAACACTTGTATGGCCAGTCGTTTTAAGGTTAGCCATTCCGGCAGATATTCACTAGTATCTCATTATGGTTTTAATTTGTATTTCCTCCAGTGATATTTATCTTTTCATTTGCTTATTTTCTATTTGTCCATCTTCTTTGGTGGAGTGTTCGTCAAATCTTCTCTCCCTTAATAAAAAAGTAGGTTATCTTCTTATTGTTGAGTTGTAAGAGTTGTTTACATGTTCTGAATACAAGCCCTTCATCAGATACACGTTTTGCAATACGTTCTCCTCAGCCTATGGCTTGGATTTTTATTTATTTATATAATTTTTAAGTAGGCTCCATGCCCAATGTGGGACTGCCCAATGTGGAGCCCAATGTGGGACTTGAACTCACAACCCTGACATCAAGACCTGAGCTGAGATCAAGAGTCAGATGCTTATGAGAAAGAGTGAAATCATGCCATTGGCAGCAACATGGATGGAACTGGAAGGTATTAGGCTGAGTGAAATAAGTCAGTCAGAGAAGGACAGATATCATATGTTTTCCTCATATGTGGATATTGAGAAACTTAACAGAAGACCATGGGGGAAAGGAAGGGGAAAAAACAGTTACGGGGACAGGGGTTGGGGGAGTGGGAAAATGGGTGATGGGCATTGAGGAGGGCCCTTGTTGGGATCAGCACTGGGTGTGGTATGTAAATCAATTTGACAATAAATTTTATTTAAAAAAAAAACAACACAAAAAGAGTCAGATACTTAACCAACTAAGCCACCCAGGCATCCCTTGGATTTTTTCTTCTTAATCATGCATTTAGAAGGGCAAAAGTTTTAAATTCTAGTTTCTGTCTAACCTATCACTCTTTTTTCTTCTATGGTTTATATATTTGTGTCCTATCTGAGAAATCTTTGCTTAACATTATGTTTTCCTGCTTTCTCCTAGAATTAAAAAAAAAAAAAGTTCCAGCTCTTACATTTTGGTCTATAATCCATTGCAAATTAGTTTTTGTGCATGATGTGAAATAGAAGTCAGGATTTATTTTTTTCTCCCTGTATGAATAGCAAGGTTTTTCAGTACCTTTTGTTAAAAAGACTAGCCTTACCTGGGGCACCTGGGTGGCTCTGTTGGTTAAGCATCTGACTTTGGCTCAGGTCACGATCTCATGGTTAGTGAGTTCAAGCCCCACGTCGGGCTCTGTGCAGACAGCTCAGAGCCTGGAGCCTGCTTCAGAGTCTGTGTCTCCCTCTCTCTCTGCCCCTCCCCTACTCACTCTGTCTCTCTCTCAAAAAATAAATAAACATTAAAAAAATTAAAAGACTAACCTTTACTTATAGAATTCCTCCAGTACCATTGTCAAAGCCAACTGATAATATATATATATATGTGTATAATATTTTGAGGCTCTCTTGTATGCCATTGACCTATTGGTCTCTCCTTAGACCAGAGTTGGTGTATGGTTTTGATTACAAGTCTTGAAAATCCATTGTTGTAAATTCTCTACCTTCGTTCTGATTTTTCAAAATTGCTTTTTGAAACAATATTCAATAGGCCAATATTCAAGGACCAATTCTAGGTCCTTAGCATTTTTGTATAAATTTTAGATTAGGCTTGTCAAGTTCTACAAAAACTCTACTAGGATTTTGATAGGAGTAATATTAAATATGTCAATCGATTTGGGAAGAATAGATACCTTAACAATATTGAGACTTTCAAGCCATGAATATATGTCTCCGCTTACTAGTTCTTGAAAAATTTCTCTCTGCAATGTGCTGTGGTTTACCGTGTTCAGGTCTTGCTCATATTTTTGTTAAATTTATATGCCAAGTATTTTATTTTTTTGACGCCAAAATAAATGGCATTGTTTTCAAAATTTTGTTTGCTGCTAGAATATAGGACAAAAATTATGTTTTGTGTGCTGACTAAATATCTTGTGACTTTTCTAAATCCTCTTATTAGTTCTGGTATTTTTAATAAAATTTCACAGAGTTTTCTATGTACCTATTGACATTATCTGTGAATAGAGAGGGTTTAAAATTTTTCTTCTCAAACTTATTGCTTTTTATTTATTTTTTCTTTCTGTGTTGCATTGGCTAGGGCATCCAGTACACTGTTGAATAGAAATTGGGAGAGGAGACGTTTTAGCCTTGTTCTCAATTGTAAGAAGAAAGTATTCAGGCGTCTGTCATTAAGTTTGATGGGGTAATTGTAAGCTTTTCTCCATCTCAGAATGATGAAGTGTAAGCTTTTCCCCCATATCAGAATGATGAAGTTTCTATTTTTAGTTTGTTTACTTTTTATCATGAATAGGTGTTGAATTTTCTCAACTAATTTTGCTACATCTATTAATGTGATCATATGGTTTTTCTCCTTTATTCTGTTACTATGATACCTTGCATGGGTAAATTGTTAAATGGCAAACCAATCTGGCATTCCTGGAATAAATCCCCATTTGTCATGATAATAGTATTCTTTTCATATATTTCTGGAAATTGATGTGCTAATATCGGATTAAGGATGTTTGCATTTATGATCATAGGGGCTGTATGTCTGTCGTTTTCTTTCTTTGTTATAGTTTTGTCTAGTTTTTATAACATGGTGATATTGCCCTCATAAAATGAGTGTAGAAGTATTTAATACTTTTCTATTTTCTGGGAAAGATTTGTAAGAGAGATATACTACTTTCTTCCATACACACTTGTTGGGATCTAGATATGGAGTTTTCTTTGTAGAAGGTTAATGGGCTAGTCAGGCTTTTTATTTCTTCATGAGTCAGTATTGATACTTAGTGTACTTCAAGGAATTTGTCCGTTTTATCTAGGTTGTAGAATTTGTCGGACTAGACCTGTTTATAATGTTATCTTATTTCCTTTTAATGCCTGTATTGTCTGTAGGAGTTTCTTTTCTGTATACTTCATGTTGATAATTTGTGTCTTCTCTCTCTTTTTTTTAAAAAAAAATTTTTTTTTAACATTTATTTATTTTTGAGACAGAGAGAGACAGAGCATGAACGGGGGAGGGGCAGAGAGAGAGGGAGACACAGAATCGGAAGCAGGCTCCAGGCTCTGAGCCGTCAGCCCAGAGCCTGATGTGGGGCTTGAACTCACGGACTGCGAGATCGTGACCTGAGCTGAAGTCGGACGCTCAACTGACTGAGCCACCCAGGCGCCCCTTCTCTCTCTTTTTTTGATCGATCCAGCTTGAGTGTATCAATTTTGTTGGCCTTTTTAAAGAACCATCTTTTTGTGTAATTGATTTCTCTGTTGTTTCTCTATTTTCTATTTCACTGCTTTAGCTGCATATCACATTTTAATTTTCAAATATTTAGAGATCCTCCAAATATCTATTTGTTATTGATTTCCACTTTTCTTCATTATGGCCAGAGAACATAGTTTGTATACTTTAATTATTTTGGATTTATTGACTTTTTAACAGCTCAGCAAAGGATCTATATTAAAGAATGTTCAATGTGCACTTGCAAAACATAAATATTCCGTAGCTGTCAATTAGGCCAAATTGATTGATAGTAATGGGCATTTGTTCTTTCAACAATTGAAGGAGAATGTTAAAATATCAACCTGTATTTCTGGATTAGTATATTCCTGTTTTTGTCTCTGCCATTTTTTGCTTCACGTATCTTGAAGCTCTGTTATAGCTGCATGTATAATTAACGTTGTTATCTCTTCTCGATGAATCGATCTTTCATACTTATGAAATGCCCCATATTTAAGACTGCCACTTTGCTATTTGTTTTCCATTTATCAGAAAGCATTATTTGTTGTTTTCTTAGTTTCCTCCCTTCTTTTGGATTGTGTATTCTGTAATATTGTGGTTTTTTTTCTCGTCTATTGGCACATCACCTGTACCTCTTCATTTTATTTTTTTAGTCATTGCCCTGAAAGTTTCATTAGGCTTCTTTAAATACAACCCGCCCTGAATTAATATTATACTACTTCATGTATAAAAGCCTCAAAACAGTATAACTCATTTACCCTCATTTTTTAATGTCCTGTTGTTTTACATTTTACTTCTTTATAAAATCAACAGGATGCTGTTACTATTTTTGTGTTAAATAGTTCAGTTATCTCTTAAAGAAATTAAGAGAAGACAAAAAAATAGTTCTAACAAAGTTGCCATTTCTTGCGCTCTTTATTTCTTCATGTGAATCCAAGTTGCATTCTGATGGCTTTTCCCTTTAGCCGAAAGAAATTCCTTCAGTATTTTCATGGTGGAGTTATGTTAGAAACAAAATCTTTCGGCCTTTTAAACTCTAAAAATATCATATTGCTTTCTTTTTTTATTGTGGTAAAATACACGTAACATAAAATTTACCATCTTACCCATTTTTAAATGTACAATTCAGTGTTGGGAACTATATTCACATTGTTAGGCAATCCATCTCCAAATATCTTTTCATCTTGCAAAACCGAAACCCCGCATTCATTAATCTCCCCATCCCCCTCCTCCTAGCCCCTGGAAACCACCATTCTGCTTTCTGTCTCTATGAATTTGATTACTTTAGGCACCCCAAATAAATGGAATCATGTAGCATCTGTCTTTTTGTGACTTTCTTATTCCACTTTGCATAATGCCTGCCAGGTTAATCCAAATTGCAGCATGTGTCCACATTTCTGTCCTTTTAAGGTTAAATAATATTCCATTGTCTGTATACACCACATTTTGCTTATCCATTTATCAGTTGATAGATTCTTGTATTGCTTCCGCCTTCTGGCTATTGTAAACGATGCTGCTGTGTGCATAGGTGTACAAATATGTTTTTCAGACCCTGCCTTCAATACTTTTGAGTCTATAGCCAGAAGTGGAATGGCCAGATCATGTGGTAATTCCATTTTTTATTTTTTGAGGAGCTGTCATACTCTTTTTCATAGCAGTTGCTTGAATTTCATTCCCACCATTAGTGCACAATGGTTCCAAATTTTCCACATCCTTGCTAACACTCATGGTTTGGTTATTTTCTCTTTTTTGGTTGTTTGGTTGGCAGCCATCCTAATGAGTGTGAAGTGATATCTCATTGTGTGGTTTTGATTTGTATTTCCCCAATGATGAGCGATGTTGAACATCTTTTCATGGGTTTGTTTGCCACATGTATATCTTCTTTGGAAAAATGTCTATTCAATTTCTTGCTCATTTTTAATTTGGGTTGCTTTTTGTTGTTGGTAAGTTGTAGAAGTTCTTTATATATTCTGGATATTAAGCCCTTATCAGATATATGCTTTGCAAATATTTTATCTCATTTGGTAAGCTGTTTTTTTAACTCTGTTGCTTGTGTCCTTTGATGCACAGAAGTTTTAAATTTTGATGTAGTTCAATTTACGCATTTTCACTTTTGCTGCTTGTACTTTGGCATCATATCCCAGAAATTATTGCTAATCCAATGTCATAAAGCTTTCTCGTATTTTCTTGTAAGAGTTCATAGCTTTTAGTTCTTACATTTAGGTCTTTGATCCATTATGAGTTAGTTTTTGTATATGGTGTGAGGTAAGGATCCAACCTCATCATGTGGCTATCCAGTTTTCCTAGCATCATTTGTTGAAAAGACTGCCCTGTCCACACTGAATGGTCTTGGCACCCTTGTTGAAAACAATTTGACCTGTATGTGAATATTTATTTCTGGGCTCTTTTATTCTATTCGTCTGTAGGTCTTTATACCAGTATCACACTATTTAGATAGTGGTGGCTCTATTGCTTATTTTTGATAGATATTTTCTTTGGGTATATCATTTTAAACCAACATGGGTTTTTGTTTGTCTGTTTGCCTTCTTTTTTTGGCACTGTAAAAATGTATTATCGTTTTCTGGTGAGAAATTGTTACTTGTGAGAAGTTAGCTACCATTTTTGTTGCAGTTTTCTTTTATGTAATGTTTATTTGTTCAGTAAAGGATGTTGACAGTTTTGCTGAGATATGTAGCCAGCAGTGAAGTATTTGCTTAGAGTTGTAGATTGCAAAATTGATTAAAGTCTCTGTATTTTAGCTTTTTACTGATTCAAGAAAAATTACTTTCCCCAATTTGGCGGATGTGGTGAAAGTTTACTGAGTGTATACTAAGTAGCCACTTAGGATAGATCCTGTTTTTAAAATACATTGAAATACCCGAGTTGATTTCCAATGAACCATATATCTATAGGTAGGTATTTATATGCATATGTCCCCGGCATAAGAACAATACCTACTCCAGAATTATTTGTAGAGCTCTGTTGTCTGGTAGCATTTCAAGAACGGAGCTGAGAACTATTCCCTGGTCTTCGTGGCAGATGGAACATTTAATTGACAAGACACTATTACTTGAGAGAGACATCACCAAGTCCTCATGTTCTGCCTTCACACTGCCTTCTGAGAATGATTGGAAGTCCAGACACCCATTCCCTTTAGTGACCCTCCTTCTCCCCACGACTCATCCACAGGGTATGGTCAGGGCCTAGAGTATTCTTCACAAATATCAGGTTTCACATCTTGTGTACAGCACCAAATCACACTGGGGCATCTCAACAGCAAGTCTACTGAGGTGAAGAGCTGCCTCTCCTGCATTCCTTCTTGCCCCAACCCCCCCTCTCTTGAAGAGTGTTCATACATCCTGCGTGTTCACAGAAACAAGCATCAGGTAACAGGCATATGTGAAGTCCAGACGTCGAATGGCTCATAACACACCTCAAAATGGAAATCCTGATTGACCCCTACACTCTCTTCAAACTGCTATTCTTTAGGCTTCCCATTTCATGAATGACACTCCACAAACTCTGTGATGCGTGAAACCTGCAGCTCATTCTTAATTCCTTCTTTCCCTCACCTCCCCCGACCTCTGCCCATCTAACACCTCAGTGACTCCTACTGTATGTTTTCCTTCAGGAGCCAAAGCACCTCGTATCAGTTTATTGGTCATCCCACTGGTCAAGTGACTGTCTCCTGCCCAGACCCAGAAATTACTGCCCCAATGGTCTCCATCATATACCCTGGCCTCCCTCTGACTTCTTCCCAGCAGTCAGTTGTCCTTCCTAGATATAAACTGAACACTGTTGCCCTTCTGTTTAAAATTGTACAATGCAGGAGGGGAGAGAGAGGGTGGTGCCTGGGGGGCTCAGTCAGTTAAGCATCCAACTCTTGGTTTTGGCTCAGGTCATGATCTCATGGTTCACAGGATCAGCCCTGCCTCAGCCTCTGCGCTGACAGCATTGAACCTGTTTGGGATTCTCTCTCTGCCCTTCCCTCCCCACCCTTCTCAAAAAATAAAATAAAAACATAAAAAATTTTTTTAATTGTACAATGGTTTCCCATATATTTTTAAACTTTTTTTAATGTTTATTTATTTTTGAGGGAGAGAGACAGAGTGTGAGCGGGGGAGGGACAGAGAGACAGGGAGACACAGAATCCGAAGCAGTCTCCACGCTCCGAGCTGTCAGCACAGAGCCCCATGCGGGGCTCAAACCCATGAGTGGTGAGATCGCGACCTAAGCCGAAGTCGGACACTTAACTGACTGAGCCACCCGGGTGCTGAGGCTTCCTGTATGTTCTGAATGGAATGTAAACCCATTCCCATGGCTTACACAGTCCTACATGACCCGATCTCTGTCTACCTCTCCAATGTCATGTCCTTCTACCTCACCTTCCACCACACACACTACACTTCAGCCACACCTTCATTTCCTCGAACCAGCAAAACCTTCCCCGTAATGTCCCCCGCCCCCTGACACGTGTTGTCTCCTTTGCTCAGAACATGCCCCCACCCCCCGCCCGCCATGTGTCACGGGCATGTTTTCACTCTTCAGGTCTTCCTTTCCCTGAATAATGAACACTCTGTCTAAATTGAACTTCTTAGATTATTAACCATCATAGATCCTGCTTGTTTCCTTCAGAGCAATTAAATATGTGTTTGATTACTTGCTCATATTTATACTTCAGTGCACCTGCAAACTTCTAGATGGCAGAAACTGCTGTTTTGTTCACCATCATAAGCCTGGAGACTATAGGTTTGGCACTTAGTCAACATTGGACAATTGAATTCATGAACTATTCGTGGCCCAATAAAACAGCTTTTCCCCTAAAAAGAACGCTCGGCCCTGATGTAAAGTCAAGCCCTTACACTCAAAGCAGAGCCTGCTTGCAACTCCTCAGGTAGAATTGTTGTTCCACCTTAAAAAAAATGTTAAGGACTATTCTCTGCAAGACACATTGCTGCTACACTAGGGAAAATAAGACAGATAAATTTCTTGTCTTGTGGGTATGAATGGCCCTTTGGCTGAATTGCACATTTGTCCTGATCAGAAGCAATCGTCAATATCAGTTAGTGTCCAGAAGGAAGTACTGTGCCCACCTTGACCCGCCCTTGGTGGGGTGTGGGGACATTCCCACTGCAAGGTTTCACCTGCCCAAAGACACTTGTGACTCATCAGCACTGGAGATTCTGCCCAACTGGCTGGAGGTGAGCACGATCAGAAGTGCTGTTGTATGTGACCCCAAAAAATGCGTATATGAAAAATGCAATGGTAGGTACACGTTGGATGAAGAAGGTGCTGGTGCTAGTGTGTGTGTGTGTGTGTGTGTGTGCGCGCGCGCTCGCGTGCGTGCCATTAGCACCCTTGAGAAATTTACTTTGGTTCAGAGAATGTTAGAGCTTAAAGGAATTCAGGGAGTGACAAAACCGACGAAATCTGTGGGCAGATTAGAAGTCAAAGGCCAGTCTTTTAGGGAGCCGGCCATATTCGGTGAAAGCAAGGACCTGGGGAAATGAGCAACGGGGAACACCAGGGCAGGGCAGAGGCCACGTTAGGAGAGTTGAGCCCAGCGGTGCGTGGCATCACTGGGAGACCTGATCAGAACCCGAGCAGGGCAAGGCAGGGCGCAAACTAGGATCTTAGCCTTTCCTTTCCCTGGCAATCCTCCCTCCCACCCACTCTTCCAGACAGGTTCAACGAAGAAGGGATAGAGTCACCCTGAAAGAATTTTCCAAGGCTGTGAGCGGATCGAGAGTAGTGCACTTAATTAAAGAGAGAGCACCCAGATGGGCTTTCTAGTCACTGGAATGTGAAGAACTTTGTTATAGAGTGTGACAAAAATTCACATAAACAGACTCCCTGGGAAATGAGGTCATTTTTTTCAGAGTGCAATAATACAAAGACGGCTTGGTGGGAGCTCCAGGTACTTCCTCCCTCTCCCCACTCCCCTGTCATGCCTGTTCTTTGCTTTGTCCTCACCCCTCACCCTTTCAAAATCTCTTGTGCAAGCAACTGGAAGGGGAGATGCTGAGATAGAAGGAGAGGTGGTGAGGACCCAAGATGGGAGAAGGGGGGTTATGCGGGGGCCAGCAAGAGGATGAGGGCTGAGAGATGTAGGGGGGAGGGAAGAAGCATGACAGGTATTCCAATAAGGTTAGGCCCACGACGTCCTCCTAAGCAGCAAAGTATCAAAACAAGGCTGTAGCCACCACTCTTCTCAAGGGACATTTTCCTCTGAAAAACTACAAAGAATGCCACCTAGAAGAAAGCTCTCTGGCTAGGCGTGGGAGTCCACCATGGTGGTGCTGGTCCGGCACGATTGGCCACGTGACCCTGTGCAAATCTGTAGCCTCCAATCCTTGTAGAAAAGGAGAAGGTTGGATGGGAGAGCTTGCGTGGTCCTCTCAGCTCTGATATCCGACATTTCATAGTACGAGATGGAGGAGAAGCCGGCTGGGAGGGAAGGCCCCAACAAGCATCGTCCTTAGGACCCAGGCTTTTATACTGTAGTAACCCTTGTGCTGTGAAGCAGTCCAGGAAGCCAGAGCCAAAAACTCTTGTCTGGCCAAGACTTGAAAGTGACTAAAAAGCACATCCTCATGTGTCACCAACTCACCAGAGCAAGAAAACCCTGTGAGGCCAAAGGTCTAAGAGGATTGTTGGATTGAGATGTGAGGATGGGACTGGTCTGGGTGGTTTTAGATCCCCTGCCGAGACTTTCATAAGCTTCTGGTAGACTCTTTGGTGGGGTTTTTGAGCCAGGAGTTTCAGAGGCAAGATGCATGGATGTTTCTCAGTCCATGGTTGACCCAGTTCTCCACCCCCAACCTCCCCTCTCCCAGGGCTCCAGGCCTTGGGCTGCTGCAAGGTGGGAAGGGCCCAGCAGAGCTGTGGCCCCCTCAGACACTGAAGAAGAGCCCTTCACCCTCTTCTGATGACAGCTGCAGGCACCGGTGCAGGCTGGAGGTGGTGCCATGAGGTAAAATGGGCTCGTCCTGCTGACTGTTCAGGGCATGAGATGCCATCTCCATCTATGGCATAGAGTTGGCAATCCCTTCAGCCCCCAGGGCCACAGAACGAAGAGCTAGACAGTATATTGGATCATCTCTCTTCGCTCTTCTAGATGCATTTTCTACTATGAATCACCACATTCTGGGTCTCAGGAGCTGCCCCTCATGGACTCACCAATGAGCCCTCTTGTTCATAGGCACCTGCTGGGCATGGTTAAAGGGAGACGTTGGCGAGAAAGGGGAGAGAGTGAGACCTGGGTCCAGCCTCCATACTTTCCATTTGCCCCTCCAGATCCATTTCCCCCATCTCTAAGGAGATTTCTAATGAGAACATTACTTTAAAATACTACATAGAGACCAGTCACGCATATTGCAAATGACATAATATGTGTACAACAATCAACTCATGGAATTCGGGAAGGCTGATTAGAATTGACATTGACAGGCAGGTTTGAAGAATTCTGTCAAATCTATGGTTTGCTGCCCACCCCGCGTTCTCATCATAAATACCCCTTGGGTTTTTCTGAGGGCCTCCCTCTCACTGTTCCTGGCCATTTTAGTTTATTCCCTCATTGAATACCAGTCAGCCCAACTTTCGATGCACCACCACAATGGGTGACTTCCCATGGTCAAGGGGGCTTCAAGTTTTGGTTTATATTGAAGGTAAACTCAAAGGCATGCATGCAGAGTTTGAGCTTGAGGCCGTACAATTAAGAGTCTTTTCATTCATGCTACCATTCCTGTACTGGACCTCCCACTGGCCATGCTTACCAGGCATCTGCATTTTCTGCCTGGCAAATATATGTAAGGATTGACTATGAGGCATCCCTCTCTGGTCATGAGACTTCTCACCCTTCTAAAATACTACCTCAAAATCCACCCAAAGTTTAGGACTTCAAACTTGTCCACAGGGATTTCCTTCAGAACTAGTTTCTAGGCACATTAGAAATTAGTTTCTTGTTTTACAGTCAAACATACACTCCTTTTATCTTTCCCTCCACCTTCAGGGATTCCATGCCCTGTGAGGACTCTCTCCCTCCCTCCCTCCCTCCCTCCTTCTCTCCTTCCCCGTTTTTCCCCCTTCCCTTTCTCTCTTCCTCCTTGGACACAGGCCAGAGGGCATGGAGAAATGAGTTGTGCAGTTGTTGGTGTGGAAAGGGGGTCCATGTGGAGGACTGGACTGCGGGGTCAGCCTGGTCTTGGAAACGTAGGGATCACTTGACAAAGAGCAGCCCTTCTGAAAGCCGATGGTTACATCTATTTTCACATCTTCCCAAAGGAGCATGAGACTGGCTGTCTGAGACCAAGAACCCAGATCCGTAGAGAATTAGGAGGGAGATGGGGGACGACGGGCTTCCTCTCTGTTAAGACTACGTGCAAACAGCAACTTCCGGCCAAAAGGAAAGGAGAGAATCCTGGACAAAACACAAGCCATCAAGCCAACATAAGGGGGGTTCATCCTTGTGCAGGGGACTTTGAACAAACATCCAAGAGGCCTGATCCCAAATTTGCCTGCCCCTCTTCTGGTTGAGCGGTCTGTTCATTTTTGGCCGGGCCTCCATCCAGGCTGAGTGAACTAAGTAAACAAGAAGCGGCAGAGTTTTTACGGCTAAGCAAATACACAGGAAAAGAATGACCATTAAAAGCTTAATTATTGGCTGTAAATTAGAGACACTAAAAGCTGTCGTGGAGGTGTTCGGAGACACAGGAGAAAGGGCTGATACCTAAACTCCAGCTGTTCAGTAGCTCTTGACCATGGTCACAAAGCTGTCCCTGAGCCTCAGAAATGTCCAACACGAAATCAGATGGCTCGCAGGTGTAGTGGCATTTTTTTTTCCCCTCTCTTTTTCGGGAGATGTTCTCTTAAGGGGGATAACTTATCTTCTGGCGGCCCATGTCAAGAGGATCAATGTCAGGAAAAAACAATGTTTGTTTCCTTTGTATTTTGAGACTTCCTATTTTTGGCATCCTTCCTTGAGAATGGCTTTATCTCAGTGCAGAGACCAGGAAGTCAATTGTGTTGGCTAGAGCATCCTCTGGGCCAAGCCATGTCTTGGGCTGCAGACGGCCCATCTGAATTCCTACAACTCTGTCAGCGTGGGCAAGCTCCACTCTTTGTGTCGCTGCGAGCAAACGAGATTTTTTCAGTGTTGTTACTAACAATAGAGCAAACGACATTGTCAATGTCCAGGGAGTTGTTGTGGCAGTGGGTGGATGGTCTGATGGCTATAACTAACATTACTGTTTCATTTTATTCTCCAAAGTCAGTTGTTAACGAAGATCTTAAAGAAATGCCGTTCTTATCAAAATGATTTAGAAAAATGACTTCATCGGTGTGTGGTTGCTCTGTAAAAAAATGGGTATTTACCCTCAGATTTAGCACTGCCTGATTTAAATGGTTTTTTGTGTTTTTGTTTTTGAGAGAAAGAGAGGGCAAGTGGGGGAAGGGCAGAAAGAGCGGGACAGAGAATCCAAAGCAGGCTCTGTGCTGACAGCAGCGAGCCCGATGTGGGGCTCGAACTCACGAACCACGAGATCATGACCTGAGCTAAAGTCAGATGGTCAACTGACTCAGCCACCCAGGCACCCCTACCAGTGCCTTAATTTAAAAATTTTGCTCTGTAGGGCGTGCTCAGTCGGTTAGGTGTCCGACTTCTGCTCAGGTCATGATCTCATTGTTTGTGAGTTCGAGCCCTGAGTCGGGCTGACCGCTCAGAGCCTGGAGCCTGCTTGGAATCCTGTGTCTCCCTTTCTCTCGCCCCTCCCTCGTTCATGTTCTGTCTCTCTCTGACTCTCAAAAATAAATAAAACATTAAAAAATTAAAAAAAAAATTTGTTCTCTAGAATGTTCTTTTTCTTATATTAAAAAAAATTGAGTTCTAGACATAGAAAACAAAGAATAATATCATACCACACATATTTCCATCACCCAGAGTCATCAACTTAATATTTACTGGGTTTGCTTCTGGCTTTTTTTTTCCCCTCCTCCTTGATTTTCATTTTTTTAAATAACTGAAGCATCACCGAGGCGGTGAAAGTTTGCTTTAACCACTGTTTTGGTCTCACCACACAACTATGCAATGATACCATAAGTTTGGTGTGTGGGATCCAAGACCATTTTCATATCTGACATAAAATATATCCCCAGAAGATACAGGATACACTTTTATGTGCATTTTGCTTTTTTTCTTTAAAAAAAATGTTCTATTATACTAAGAACACTTCACATGAGATCTCTCCTCTTAGCAAATTTTTAAAAAGTTTTAATTTTAAGTCTAGTGAGTTAAACATAGTGTTGTATTAGCTTCAAGGGTGCAATGTAGTGATTCAACAATTTCATACACCACCCAGTTCCCAGCATGACAAGTGCACTCCTTAATCCCTATCACCTGCTTAAGATATTTTTACCAGTCTGATGGGGGAAAATGGTATATTGTTCTTGGTTATACTTCTCTGATTACTACTGGAAATGATGTTTGCTAGCATTTGTATAGCAGTTTGGGCCAGCCACCTTTCAAGCAGTTAATTTGTATTAACTCATTTTATTCTTCCAATCCTAGGAGGAAGGGAGCTCTTTTGCTAGTTTAGGAAAACTGGACACAGAGGTCAAGTTACCTGCCAAGGTCACTGACCACCACATTTCCTCTACTATAAATTTCCCGTTAATAACCTTTACCCAATTTTTTTTTCTATTGTGTTGCTGATCTTTTTTCTTACTGGTATCTAGGATTTTTAAAAAATGGAGTCCAATCAGGCAAAGGGTTAGTATCTGAAATCTGTAAAGAACTTCTCAAACTCAATGCCCAAAAAATGTTTGCAAATGACATATTAGATAAAGGGTTAGTATCCAAAATCTATAAAGAACTTCTCAAACTCAACACCCAAAAAACAAATAATCCAGTGAAGAAATGGGCAAAAGACATGAATAGACACTTTTCAAAAGAAGGTGTCCAGATGGCTAACAGACACATGAAGAAACGCTCCACATCACTCATCATCAGGGAAATACAAATCAAAGCCACAATGAGACACCACCTCACACCAGTCAGAGTGGCTAAAATGAACAACTCGGGAAACAAGAGATGTTGGCGAGGATGCGGAGAAAGGGGACCTCTTCTGTGCTGCTGGTGGGAATGCAGACTGGGGCCACTGTGGAAAACAGTATGGAGGTTCCCTAAAAAATTAAAAATAGAACTACCCTATGACCCAGCAATGGCACTACTAGGTATTTATCCATGGGATACAGGTGTGCTGTTTCGAAGGGACACATGCACCCCAATGTTTATAGCAGCACTATCGACAATAGCCAAAGTATGGAAAGAGCCCAAATGTCCATTGATGGATGAATGGATAAAGAGGATGTGGTATATATATACAATGGAGTATTACTCACCAATTAAAAACAATGAAATCTTGCCATTTGCAACTACGTGGATGGAACTGGGGGGTATTATGCTAAGCGAAGTAAGTCAGTCAGAGAAAGACAAATATCATATGACTTCACTCATAGGAAGACTTTATGATACAAAACAGATGAACATAAGGGAAGGGAAGCAAAAATCATAGAAAAAGAGTGAGGGGGACAAAACAGAAGAGACTCTTAAATACAGAGAACAAACTGAGGGTGGCTGGAGGGGTTGTGGGTGGGGGGTGGGCTAAACGGGCAAGGGACACTGAGAAAGACACTTATTGGGATGAGCACTGGGTGTTCTATGTAGGGGATGAATCACTGGCTAACAAACTTGGATCTAAATTAAAAAATAAAAGTAAATAATAATAAAAATGTAGTCCAGATGCTTTTTTTTTTTTTTTGGTCTATTATACACGTTGCAAATAACTTCTCCCGGTCTGCCACTTACTCGTGGAGCTTGTTTATAGTGGTGTCTTCACATTTTCCAAAGCATTTTTCACTTGTGCTACGTCAACCTTTCATTCATTCATTCATTCATTCAGTATTTATTGCTCACAGTGCGTGGCACCAATGAAGGTGCCACGGGGAAGTCTGACTCATTCCAGTGGGAGATAACAGGAAGTATGCCAGCAACCGAGGAAATGTGGGTCTGCTGGTGATAAGTTCTATGGCAGAAAAGAAAATAGGAGAAGGGAAGAGAGGCTACTGAACATGAGTGGGCTGGGGCTGTGGGGAAGGAAGGGGGAAGTCATTGCTCTTGTATATCAGGTGTTTGGGGAAAGCCTCACCAGTGGAGTGGCACTGGGTGACCTGAGGAAGCACGGGAGCGAATCTAGCGATTTCTTGGTGGTGAGTGCTTCCGGCAGAGAGAGGAGCCAGTGCCAAGGCCCTGAGGTGGAAAGCAGCCAGTGTGGCTGTGAAACCGCAACAAGGCTAGTGTGGCTGGAAAGGGGGGTGCAAGGGGAAAAGCAGTGGGAGATGAGGTCCCAGAGTAGAGGAAGCAGGTGTGTAGGGCCCTGGAGGCCACTGTACTTACTTCAAGTGAGCTCATGTAAACCTTCTCAGGCTCTGGGAAGTTCTGTAAATTGCCAGGATCACATAGTGGCAGAGCCCAGTGTGAAGTCCCTTCTGATTCCAGTGTTCTTATATCACGTGACAGCTGCCTGAAGTCCTACCTTCTTTCTTTGTTACAGAAAGAAACTAGGAGGAGAACGCCTACGTAAATGCAAAAAAAACCCAAATTCTGCTGGGTCACCACCTGCCTTGATTTGCTGGGTACCAAGGGTTTCCTGGGGATGCCTGTCTTTTAGTGCTAAAACTGGGACAGTCCTGGCCAAAGTGGGGTGGGGGGGTAGGTGGTCACCCAACAAGTTGACTGAAAAGTGGGGAGCATGTACCAGTTTGTTGCTTTAAGCCTTGGACTCTCCAGAGTGCTATGCCACCGCTTGTAGAGAATGCCCAAGATCTGGAACCTTCCCAAGCCAACCTCAGGTCAAGAACTCAGGGTCGCTGCTGGAACTCTCACTTAAATGTCATTGGATACACAGGGGTTACCTGAAGGTGGTGGGATTACACAAAGTTGTTTTATACTTTAAAATTTGCACTATAAATATATATTACATTGTTGACCATGAAAACTGTAATGCGGTAAAGTATTAGTTCATCTTTATTATATTTTAAAAGATTTTTTTTGGCAAGCTATCTTTTTTTTCTTTTAAAGTTTATTTATTTTGAGAGAGAGAAACAGTGCATGAGCGGGGCGGGGGAGGGGCAGAGAGAGAGGGAGAGAGAGAGAGAGAACCCCAAGCAGGCTCCGAGCTGTCAGTGCAGAGCCCGACGTGGGGTTCAGTCTCATGAACCCGTGAGATAATGACCTGAGCTGAGATCAGGAGTCGGTCACTTAACCAACTGAGCCAGTCCGGTGCTCCCATCTTTATTCTCGTTATCCTGAATGCACACTTCCCAGCACATAGTAAGTGCTCAATAAAATTTTTCTGAATAGCAAATATAGCTGTATAGAAGAAGACGCTTTGTGAAACACCAGTTATGCGTGCAGCCTCTGAAGGACTAATGCTATTCATGGTTCTCGAATGTTGTTGCACCAGAATTACCTGGGGGGCATGTTAAAACTTGAACTGTTGGACCCACCCCCAGAGTTTCTGACTCAGTTGTCTGGGGCAGGACTCCACAATCTGCATTTCTAATGCGTTTCCAGTCGAGGCTGTTGCTGCTGCCCATGCTGATGGGGTGGGAGGGAGAAAACCACAGTTGAGAACATCCCATCTATATTAATTAATTGGTTAACTAAATATTGGCTAATCGTTTTTCGGTGCTAGTGTGGTCAATGAACCATCGAGTATAACCTTGTTGAAAGGTCTCCACTGATTCATACAAGAATTCATTCCTTCTTCATTCTTCCAGTGAGCAATCATCTCTTTCCCTCTCTCTGACAGGAGACACCCAGAGGTGTAGGCAACACACGTATTGCCCTTTAGGTGCTGAGAGACTTCAAGATGCGTTAAGTTATATTGTTTGGTTCTTAACTGCCCTAGTAAGGAATTAAATTAAGGAAGAAAATTAAAAAACAAACTTTAAATAGAATATGTTGTTTCTTGTCAATTCATGAAAATTGACTGGCTTTGATAAATGTTCCGTAGGCTTAAATGTACGTGTGTGTGTGTGCGTGTGGCGGGGTGGGGGTGGGGGTGCCCTTTATGAATTTAGCTGTTTAGAGTATAGGGCAGATGGGGCCAACTCCATGGACTCAGGCCAGCCAATCACATGGAATCACAGGTGGAAAATAACCAGAATAAATGTAAAGTCCTGTGTTTGAGCTTTAAAACACACACACACACACACACACACACCAGAACTCAAGGGCAGCTGATGTGAAAAGACCTGGGAGTTTTCACTGGCTTCTATCCAAAATTCATGTATAGCAAATCAACTTATTTAACTTCCTAGGGATTTATTTTACAACTAGTTTATGTTGGAAGGTTAACAGGGAGGGAGGAGCACTGCCTAAGATTAGACTTCTATGGACTCTTTGTGTACCCACGCACGTACACTTCTACGCACAGCGAGCAATTTGTACATTTTGCTTTGACAAAGTTTCTTGGTGAAGTTATCACACACAAGTGCTCTCTGGTAGTGCTTCTCAAAGTGTGGTCTGTGGATCACCAGAGTTAGCATCGCCTGAAAACTTGCTAAGTGTACGGATTCCTAGGTCCCGCCCTTGCCTTCCTAAACCAAGATCCCCGGGGATGGATTCCACACCCTGCCTCACTTTAACAATCCCAGGTGATTCCTTTGCACGCTGAAGCTTGAGAACCCTGCTCTAGGTCCGAAAGGCGGTCTTCTTAGGAAAATGTTGGGTTTACCCACAGGTATGGGGTCAGCCCACCTGTGGCTAGTCTGTCATCTGACTGGGTTTCTTAATTTCCATGTCAACTCCATTCTTTCCCTTTTCCCTCCCACTCACTGTTAACCATCAACAGAGAAAAGCTGTCTTCCTGATTTTCTTTTTGCCTTAGTTACTGGGGAGCTCAGTCACAAAATTGGAGCCTTTCAAGGGCACCGTCCCCGAGTTTATGGCGAACATTTTGTGTTACAGCATTACTCTTGGTTCCATTCTCTTTTCCCATGCTGGTTTCCCTTTCCATCCTTTCACTGAAAAATTCTGTCCTGTCTGCATTTCTGTAAACCTCCTCACACACTTCTCTTTGGCACAGGATAAGGTAGAAAGGAACAATACAGAACCCCACAAATTAGTATTTATATGTTGTTAGGCAGTTATGTATTGAGTAAAACAAGGTCTGCGACTCGTCAAATGAACAAAGAATCACATTAAAATCAAGGAAGAAAAACTGCGTGAGACTGTGATTTGCACCCATCAAATGACTTATTCATTTTTATCTTCTTCTGGGAACTGGAGCTGAAAGAGAAATTGTACTAAGAGTCCAAGTAACGAGCTTACTCTTAGCAAGCTTGATGCTTGTTAGATGCATCATCCGTTCCTATGGTGAAGCCCTATCCCCCAAGGTAACTCTATTTGGAGAGGAGCCCTTAATGAAAGAAATTAAGGTTAAATGAAGTCCTAAGGGTGGGGTTCTGATCCAGTAGGATTAGTGTCCTTATAAGAGGAGACACCAGAGACCCATCCATGAAAACCCACGAGAAGCATATATCTGAAGCCAGGAAGACAGCTCTCATCAGCAACCCACCGTCCTGGACCTGACCTTGGACTTTCTAGTCTCCAGAACTGTGAGAAAGAAATTTCTGTTGTTGGAGTTACACAGTATGGGGTTTTGTTACGGCAGCCCAAGCAGACTGATATGTGTGTGTGTGTGTGTGTGTGCGCGTGTGTGTGTGTGCGGTTTAAATGGACCAAAGAGTAGGGGCGTCTGGGTGGCTCAGTTGGTTAAGAGTCTGACTCTTGATTTCGGTTCAGGTCACGATCTCACGATTCCTTAGTTCGAGTCTGGCATCTGGCTCTCTGCTGTCAGCACAAGAGCCTCCTTTGGATCTTCTGTCCCCTCCTCTCTCTCTACCTCCCTTGCTCATCCTCTCCCTCTCTCTCTCTCTCTCTCTCTCCCTCTCAAAAAATAAAATGAATCCACATTTTTTTTAAAAGTGGACAAGAGAATATGAAAGGAAAATAATATTAGTTTCTTATTATTGAATGTCTAGCCAAAGAATTAGGCACATATTGAAAGAAAATGAAACTAAGAGGAAGAATAGGCTACTTGTAACAACTCTCAGGAGTTCTGGGTTGAAGTTTATGGAAATTTCCTCTTCCTCTTGTATCCACAAAATAAAAACCAAAATAATGAGCCTATGCCTTTTCTTTAGCAACCTGCAGTCCTCATTCAGCCACCTGTTTTAGTGGAACAGGTGCTTCCTTTGGTCTTCTAGAGTTGAATCTGGCATCTGTCTATCCTTAGATGTCCATTAATCAGAATACATATAAACAGGTGATTGCCTAGAATTATTTTCTTTTTAAAAAAAATTTATAGGGGCACCTCATGCTCTGTGTCTCAAAAATGAATAAATGTTAAAAAGAATTTTTTTAATTTTTTACAAATGTTTATTTTTTATTTAAAAAAATTGTTTTAACATTTATTTATTTTTGAGACAGAGAAATACAGAGCATAATGGGGGAGGGTCAGAGAGAGGGAGACACAGAATCTGAAACAGGCTCCAGGCTCTGAGCTGTCAGCACAGAGCCCGACGCGGGGCTCGAACTCACGGACCGCGAGATCATGACCTGAGCTGAAGTCGGACGCTTAACCGACTGAGCCACCCAGGTGCCCCCAAATGTTTATTTTTGAGAGACAGAGAGACAGACAGACAGACAGAGGTGAGCAGGGGTGGGGCAGAGAGAGAGGGAGACACAGAATCCCAAGCAGGCTCTGGGCTCCAAGCTGTCAGCACGGACCCCGACGCGGGGCTCGAACTCACAAACCGCGAGATCATGACCTGAGCCCAAGTCGGACACTTAACTGACTGAGCCACCCAGACACCCCAGAGTTATTTGCTACCTTTGATTTTGACAGGGGAGCCCAAACTAGAAAGTGGGTCCTGTACTGCATCACTTCCCAAGGCAAAGAAGGCCATCCTGGGACTGCTGGCTTCTCAAGTCACTGCCAACCAATCAGGCCAGCTGGAACCACCCACCAGGCTTAGAGCTTTGATCTGCAATCAAGTTGTACCAAACAGGTTGGAAAACCGCCTGATCGCTCCCTGATACTCCAAAAACACTGAAAAATGTTCTAACCAGGAGACCACGTTGGGACAAACTGACAGGAACCTCTTTTCGGGGCTAATAACCCCCTATATAGACGTCCTAGAATTCCTGTTCCTGACTCGTGATTAGTTGAACGTCCTCCCGTGGGTGTGCATTTGCTTTTAACTCCTCTGCTCACTCCCCAGATCACCGTACTCCAGGGAAGTGTGACTCCCTTGTGAGTTCATGGAGAAGCTAAGGTGGTCAGGGACCTCTGGCCATTGAAGTATCCCTCGGGCACTGTGAAGTGTCTGTAACAGTCCTAGAGTCCACAGAGAAGGAGCGAGATGAGTCCTGGGAAGGAAAGAACTGAGAGAGAAGGTTTGCCGATGATGCAATCAAGGGAACCGCAATCAGGAGGGAAGTAACTTTTCACTTTTCTTGGTGTCGTTCTCTACACCAGTTTCTTATGATAGCCGTTTGGTACCTAATGCCCACCCCAACTACCCGATCGTCCCAGGAGAGCGGTAGCGACGAGGTGAGCCCCATCTGTAGCATCCTAGACAAAGGCAGAGATTCTCCTAGTTCTTTATCACTCGCTTTTCTGCCTGAGCACACCTTCCCCCATCTGTGATCATACCTCTCCTCAACTTTCACATAAGCCCTGGCTTTATTTCATACACTCCTCATAGTGCCTGCACAGACACTACTCTTCTCCCTTCTCATAGGGGAGGAAATAGTGACTTGCCCAGGACCACGGAGTGAGGCACGTGCACTCCTGACTCAGCCATACCCCCGCCTCGTCACAGTGGGAGCACTGCTCCTTCGACAGGCACTCGTCACCACCTGAATGTTTCCCCCACTGTTCATCCTCCCCTGAGAGGTCAGAAAAAAAGAGGGTGTTTCACTTCTGGTCTAAAACTAACAAAATGCTTTCCCTTGATTCAATCCTTTTCTATTCTATGAAGTGTTCCTTTTTTGTACCTTTGACCTTTCGTTCTGGACTCACTCCTTTTCATGAAAAAATATATGGTCCTTTTCACCCCCTTGTGCAAAATAATATTTTCCATTTCAGTGATTTATTTAGCAGAATGCTGATGCCATGAAACTCAGACTCTGGAAGGGGCGATGAGATATGGATTAGTGTTGCATGGACATTAGATGCACAGAGTTCAAGGAGGGAGAGGGCACTTATCACCAGAGAGGTGGTAGGTTTTCGTAGAGGACCTGGGCTAGAAGACTAGCCTTCTGGGTGTCTGGGAGAATTTCTGGGAGAACTTCTGCAGGCAGAAATTGGAAAGGGGGCACCAAGCAGGGTGAACAACATAAGAAAAGGCATAGAGGCAGGACAGCCTACAGAATACCTGGCAAAGGGTGTGTGACCAGTTTGGGTGGGCACAGGGAACACTGGGGAGAGGTAGAAGGTGAGGTTTTATCCTATGATAAAACCTCATCGGAAAGTGGCATTGTGACAATGTGAATTGGGGAGATTATTCTGGTGGCAAAGTTTAGGATAGATCAGAATTCGGTACACTGAAGGTGGAAAGGACGAGTTGAGAGGCTACTGCAATAGTCCAGGTAAGAACTACTAAATTCCTGTTCTGTCCTCGAATAGTAACAACAGCATTGGGAAAAAACCCGGATGTTTGAGAGACATTTTAGAGGTGAAAGTCACTGTTGTTCGGGGCAAAGGGAAGGGGAACTCAAAGATATCTTAGCCTGAGCTCATGTAATGTGAAGATGGTGATGTTGAACAGAAACAGAAAGTCATAAAGATGAGCAGGCTTATAGGAGTAGGGCCCGAGTTCGGTTTTGACCATGTTGAGGTACAGCTGTCAGTGGGACATTCCTGATGAGACTGAATCCAGCAGGCATGTTGAAATCTGGCAACTCGGGAAAGCAGTCAGAGTTGGAAATACACAGTCGAGAACATTTTGCACGTAACCAAAAGTTCTTAGAAAGTGCAGAGCATTTAGTAAGGGTGTAAGTGTGAGGGAAGTGAGATTGAATAGAAACCATGTTGTATTAATCCCCTCAGCCCAACCCCATTCTTGCTTGCCATGGGGGCTCAAGAAATATCAACGAGATAAATGAATTATGAGATGCTCACTGTATGTTTGCTAAGTTAATAAATGAAAGAAGTAAATAAAAAAACCAAATGACGGATGATGAACTTACGAAGCGCTGTGTGAATGAATGAGAAGATAGTAAGACTCAGGGCATACTATTGGGAATATAATGTGGCATGTATTTTTGTGAGATTTCACCAGAGCTTGAAGACATTTTGATAGGAAAGGAGCTGGCGGGCTATGCCGCAGGCGTGCTTACTCGCATAGAGTAGCCAATGTGCCCTCTCTGCCCCTGGGGATTTCTGGGACATTGCAGAAGTTTTCTGGCTTCTGAGCCTCTGTTTCCTGGCTACGTCCAGTTCTGGGCCATCTTTTGTTTCATTCAGTGTCAAATCAGAAGATCGTCTTGGATCCTGGGAAATGGAAACTATTTGTGCTGTCATGAAGGAAGCTTTTTGCATCCGGCAGGGTCTCCGGGCTGGAACCAGCGTAAAGGGAAAATTAGGAAATAATCAAGAAGGCTGTGCTCCTGGTGTATTTCACTGTTAGCGTTCCAGTGACGGGGAGGACGTCTAAAGCTCTTCCTGGTCTACTGCCTTAAACATGACACGCAAAAAGAACCTCCACATAGTTCAAGTCCATCAGCACGAGTATTCCAGCAAGAAAATATGTGTAAGTATCCGTGAATAGTGCAAGAGGCATGGGCGATAAACATGGTCTGTCAGGGCGTTTTTCCATTTGCTCACTGCTCTTCGGGCACAGGCCCGCGGGGGCAGAACAAAGACGATTTTGTGCTTCCCCGAGCACCCCTGCTGCACTTTCGAGGGTTTTTCTCTTCCCCCAGAAGTCTGCTTGAGGGATTTTTTAGCCCTTTCCTTCAAAGAACTAAATTAGGCCACTGTTCCGTTGGCATTTGGTATAACGGAGGGCAGTATCTATCTCACATTTGTGATCTTTGCATATTCGGTGGAGGAGGCAGAAGTCTGTGCGATACACTTAAGGATGAAGAGAACTCCTGCTCCAAAATGTGTCCCCAACCTAGGTGCTCAAGTACCTGAAATACTGCTATGACCCTTAGAAAGAAGAGGCCTTCTGTCCACTGCTCCAGCAGTGGTCCAGCTCATCTCTGTCACCTCCAGTGAGCAGTGACCCGGTCCCGCTTGGGGACCTCCAGGGACAAGACAGCGCCTCCGGAGGGAGCCTGCTGCGGTGACAAACGGGGGTCATTATTTTAGAAAGTTCCAGCTCACGATGAATTAAAATCCACCCCCCTGGTTTACATTTCGTATTTCTTCTACATAACCGTCCTTTAAGCCGTTCAGGAGGACTGGTGTGTTTCCATTGGCCGAACAAAATATCATCAGCTGTTTCCAACCGGTCATGATCACTGGCCCAGACTAAAGCGGATGCTACCCTCCTCGCTCTCCTTCTCCCTCCTTGCTCCTAGTCCCCCCCACCCCCACACGCAATATTCCTGCATCTGTAGGATGTGTGCCAATCGCTGTGCTGGACGGCCTCCCCCTCCAGCACCATGTACACTTGTCTCTTAAAGGCAAGTGGGGCACGCACCATAGACTGAATGAGGTCATGGACGACCTTGGAGGTACCTGGATCTGAATTCAAGCTCCAGTTCTGTCCTTCCGTTTAACTGTAAGGATCCAGTCAAATTTCTTGACCAGGATGAAAATCAGCACGGGGACAACGGTCTCTGTTTTGTAGGGTTGGAGATAAGATGTGCAAACTGCCGGGCACCTTACCTGCGCTGAGCAGGCGCGCGGTCACTGAGAACAACGGGGCCCATTTATGCTGTGCTATGAGGTCAAATAAAAGCATGGAACAGTGTTGATCGTCCAAATCTATCGGCTACAAACCCAGCCATCTGTGAGCTTGTTCAACGTGCCATCTGTGTTTTCCCTTAAGTTGCTGATAAAAATGTTGACCAGGATGTGGCCTTAAAAAAAAGCCCTGTGACCCTCTGTAGGGACATTGTCCTCTTGTGCCTTCTTTCCTTAACAAGCATTCCTTGGTCAGGGACACAGAGCAAGTTATAAATAGAACTGTGCTCTTTTCTGATCTATGCTTCTCCATCTTTTCCACGTGAATATTGTGAGAGATTTTGTCAACCACCCTCCTGAAGTCCAGAGAGTCTACGTCTAGAGCATTCCTCTGATATAGTAATAAAAAGATCCCATCTCCCATGCATTCTCTTTAGAAAGGCAAACCCTCTTGGGAGAGCTAACATGTTGTGTTCATTCACACTAACTTGGTGGTGCCTTAACAGACTCATTCCTAGGCTGGAAGCGAAGAAGTCGCTGGATGCTGGAAGAAGTAAAGGGAGGGTTGCTGATAGAAGTGCAAAAATGTTTAGTCACAGCAGAATGGAGAATGAAAATACATTTTATCGACTTAGCCGACGAGCTCAGAATGGACCCACGCACAGATCCACGCTTACAAAGAGATAAAGACATGAAACCGACTACATTACCTCTGAGGATTCCAACGCGTGCTCACACATTTTCTCTTCTCTCCCCTTCTGTTCTACGAGTCACCAGATTCAACAAGTGTCAAATGCACTTTACATTAGGCCCCATCAGCGACAGAAAGGCTGGTAGGTCCCTGTTGCTACAGATGTTCAAGTTCAGCCCAACCCTAATATCCCCATTAATGGTGATAATAGCAGCCAGCATTCATGGAGGGCTTCCTTACACGTGTTATCTGGTAATCCTCACAAGGGTCCTATCATAGAGGGATTGTCGTCATCCCTATCTCACAGCTGGGGAAACAAAGCCTCAGAGAGTATCGACAGTTTGCTTAAAGCCACACAGCTATCCAAGGAACAGAGCCAGGTCTCTGTCCCAAGTCTGCTTCACTTGAAAGAGCTCTTAATATTTAGACAAATAATTCCTACCGGTCTGGTTTGAGAGATTTCTTATTTGAACAACAGTGGCTGTGCTAGCAAGGGGTTAGCCCGGAGAGATGGCGCCACTGAGCTCTTTCAGCTTCCCTCTACCTGCTCTCTCTAGCCTCCTGGATATCCCATGCTCCTATGTGTTCTCCTAGGTGGCCTCGCTGCAGCTCCGATGACCACAGTAATCCGGAGTGGACTCCCCCAGTTTAACTTGTGGCTCACACCCAAGGAGACATCTGCCCTGGAATTCATACTGCTGGGAAGCCGCCCTCAAAATTGTTTTGGAAATGGGCGGTGGTGTCTTGGAACAGCTTGACTGGGGGCTGAATCTCATTACTGACATAATTGTGACCTTTCAGCAGAATATGGAACATGCCATTGATATAATATGCAAAAATGATGTCAGTGCTATGATATGGGAGGGAAAGGGATGGCCCGGGTGGGATATTTATTTTAATGATATCACCATCATTTGTTATGTGGTTCGAATTAAATAGAAGTCTTTGAGTCTAAACGCCACCAGTGATCTCTCAAAACATCCCCTTGTTTTGTCTGGTGTCATTTAGCACCCAATCTGCTGCATTTCCTGGCTGAACAGAGTCCTTGATATGATTTCTTTGTTCTGATGACTTCAACTCAGAAATAAGAGGCCTTTATCCTCAATCAGTTTGGACAGATAATGATCCAAGATGCAGGCATTCTACAATGAGAGTAGGAAGGAATGTGTCTTCAATTAAGGAGACAGGTAAGGTGAAAGGAGCCCAAATTATAGATGACTTAAGTGGTCACACACACACACACACACACACACACATACACACACTGAAGTTGAGATAAAAGTGTTCAGTGACAAACAGATTGCAAAAAATATGAATACGTTTATATGACCCATTGGCAAGTGTCCAATGAGTGGCTGCTGGGTCGGATCTGAAGGCCCTTCCCTTCTATCAGGTGACAGAGCTCAGTGAAGCAGGTGCTCCTTTGTGGGCTCCCAGCTGTTGCTCTCCCCCAGCTGTAGAACCAGCAGGTTTGCTAATAACAGCCCTAACAATAAAGTGAAAACAATAGCCCACATCCCACCTTCCATTTGCAATGGATGTTAATGCTCTTACTCATGCGACCCCACTTGACTTTTTCAACATCCCTGTGTAAGAGGCAATTGTTGACATGATGAAGGGCATTAATGTTTCCATTTTACACGTGAAGAAACAAACCCAGAGTGACGGCATTTTCCTTCAGACACGCGTGTAGTTAGTGGCAAACACTGGAACCTTGAGTGTTCGGCTAATGCTAATGTTGCCCTCCCTCCTCGGCTGGTCGGCAGAGCACAGAGAAGCACGCTGTCACCTGAGTCAGGACAGGGCACGGGGGTGCTCTGCACAAATGGCCCATCACGGAAAATCTCATGCACCAACCCCACTCTTAAGCCAGTGATGTGTTGCGATAGGAATTGGCAATTACTTTGGGCAGAGCTCTGTATAAACCTCTCAAGGGTGGGCGGGGGCAGAGGTACATAGTGTATTGGTTAGCTAGGGCTGCCGTAACAGAGTACCACACGCTGGATGGATGAAGCCACAGAAACGGATTCTGTCATGGTTCTGGAGGCTAGAAATCCAAGATCAAGGTATCGGCAAGGTCAGTTTCTTCCGAGGCCTCTCTCCTTGGCTTGTAGATGGTGGTCTTTCTCTGTGTCTTCTCATGGTCTTTCTTCTGTGTGCATCTGTCCTAATGTCCTCTTCTTATAAGGACACAGGCTATTAGATTAGGATCCACCCTAAAGACTGCATTTTAACTTCCTTCTTTAAAGACCTTATCTCCAAATATGGCTACTTTTTGAGGTACTGGGAGTCAGCACATTAACATACGAATTGGGGGGTAAAACAAGTCAGCCCTTACGGGCTGCCTGGGTGGCTCAGTCAGTTGAGCAGCTGACTTTGGCTTAGGTCATGATCTCGCAGGTTGTGGGTTCGAGCCCCGCGTGGGGCTCTGTGCTGTCAGCTCAGAGCCCGGAGCCTGCTTCACGTTCTGTGTCTCCTTCTCTGCCTCTCTCCCACTTGCACTCTGTCTTTCTCTCTCTCAAAGATAAATACACATTAAAAAAAAAACCAGAAGAAAAAAACAAGTCAGCCCTTAACAGATAGCAAGCAGTACACAAAGTGTAAGGAGAAACAGAGGTGCATGGGGGCCGTGCTTCATTTATTCATTTCGCAAGTTTGCCTGTTCTGTGCCACGCTCTTTGCTCCAGGGACTGTTGGCCCGTCACGGCCCGAGAGGGCTCCTCTGAGGGCTATGGGACTTTTACATGTGCCAGCAGACCTCCACCAGTACCGGTTCCACAGAGGGGAGAGAAGACAGACGTAGCACCAGGTCTCTTCGCGGTGCATAAACATCACTTGGAGAACGTGTTAAAGCCCAGATATTCGGGCCTCACCCCAGAGATTCTGATTCCGGGTGGGCCCAAGAATCTGCGTTTCCAACCACCTCCCAGATGAGGCTGATGCTGTTGGTCCACGGACCACGCTTCAAGTAGCATTGCCAAATACCGCACTGGGAATTTGTCCTTCCCTCTCGGTTCGGACTCCACTTATATCATTTCACAGGCTCAGGGTTGCCAACAGTATCCTAAAAGCTGTTTTCCTCAGGTTGAGCCAAGGGTGCAAACCAAGATAAAATGTTCATTTTACAGACACGACAGCTACAGTTGTACGCAAAGCATGTGCAATCCGTGACCAGTTCTCCAGAAATGCTTTTAATCCTTTTAATGTTTTTCTACAGGACAAAACAATGAGGAGCTGAAGAGTGCTGGTCTCCATGAAGTCAAAGAACATGTGTTACTGCTTGTTACATCCATACTTATCCTTTTGCCACGTATCCAATAGGAAGACCGTCAACATTGCTGCTGAAGAGAACATCCCGGTGTTGGCAGGACGCCATTCCTGAGTGCTCAGTTTTGAGTATTTGGATTTAAAAAAAATTTTTTTTTAACGTTTACTTATTTTTGAGACAGAGAGAGACAGAGCATGAACGGGGGAGGGTCAGAGAGAGAGGGAACAGGCTCCAGGCTCTGAGCAGTCAGCAAAGAGCCCGACGCGGGGCTCGAACTCACAGACCGCGAGATGGTGACCCGAGCCGAAGTCGGACGCTTAACCGACTGAGCCACCCAGGCGCCCCGAGTACTTGGATTTTAAAGAAGGATCTGTGTTCTGAAACCTCATCTGAAAGCAGGTCATTTTGTATTTAGAACAGCTTTTCCAAAGAAATGGTGATAGTTCACAAAAGCCCACTTAACCTGCAATATGGTTATGCAATATTAACCTGCAATATGGCTGAAGTGTTTACATCATTCCTAAACACTGTTTTAGGAGTAAAACAGATTCGAAGTTCCAGTCAAGAATACTCACAGCAAACATTTCCCTCAGGGCCTTGGGTGGGGGAAGGGGAAGAGAGAACCAGTAAGTGGAGCTGAGATGACAGAGGGTTAACTTTTAGTGGAATCAATTGGACATGCCAGTGAGGTGTCCCTGTTTCTGGCCTGGCTGTGATAGCTTTGCTCTTGGATATTGTTATTCAACAATAAAAACTTTTAACTTCAAGCACTCCTTAACTCCAGGAGGTAAAAGAAATGGTCTTAACTATATTCCTTTTCTGGAAAGGCTCTTTGTTATACGGAAAAGAATGCTAACCTAGAAGTCAGAATACCCGGGTTCTGATCCCTGTTCACTCTCATTGCATGATTAAGGAATTCAACTCACCTCTTGCTATCTCAATTGATGATCTTCCAAGTTTCTTCCAGCTCTACTAGTCTGTAAGTCTACCATTGCTCTTTGGAATTAACCAAAGAAAGAATATTAGAGAAAGTGATATTAGAAAAATAGTATTAGGTGGGGGCGCCTGTGCAGCTTAGTTGGTTAAACATGTGACACTTGATCTCAGGGTTGTGAGATCAAGCCCCGTGTCAAGCCCCATGCTGGGTATGAAACCCACTTAAAAAAATTTTTTTTAAATATTAAGGAAATGGAAAAATAAACCCATTGTCATCATTTCTATTCAACATTACACTAGAGGTTCAAGTCAGTGTATTAAGGGAAGATAAAGAAACAAAATGTACAAGTTCTGAAGAAGAAGAAGAAGAAGAAGAAGAAGAAGAAGAAGAAATAAAACTGACATGATTATATGCAGATTTATGTATAAATCCAAGAAAACATTCAACATTTAAAGTTTATTTATTTATTTTGAGAGAGAGAAAGAGTGAGTAGGGGAGGAGCAGAGAGAGAGGGAGAGAGAGAGAATCCTAAGCAGTCTCCACACTGTCAGTGCAGAGCCCAATGGAGGCTCGAGCTCATAACTGAGATCATGATGTGAGCCGAAACCAAGAGTTGGATGCTTAACTGGCTAAGCCACCTAGGCATCCCTCAACAAATATGTTATTAGAATAAATAGAGTTAAGACTGACCTGGACCTTGTGACAAACTACAAAAATCAATATCATTTCTATATGCCAGCAGTAAACAGAAAATATAATTTAAAAGATTCTATTTAAAGTGTGTCAAAACTATAAAATGCTTAGCACTAAATCCAACAAAGATGTGCAAGAGTTCTTTGTAAATAAAGAAGCATTATCAAGATAATTTTTTCAAAACCTAAATAAATGGGGGGATATACCATGTTCATGGATTGTCGATATTGTTAAGACAATAGTCTTCCTCAAATTGATGTATGTATACAATGCAATCCCAAGCCCAATTTTAAAAATACCAACAAAATTTTTTAATTAAATAAATTTCCTGTATCAAATAGAGACTATAATCCACAGTCCTAGAAGCCTGAAAGTTCAGAAAGGAGAAATACTAAAATCTGTACAAGGATCCCTCTCAAGGTCCCCTGCACGACTTGTCTGCAGACACGGTGGCAGTCTCATAAAATATCACCTTCTGAAGGACTATCCCACAACTCTTTCCAGATCTCCCCCTGGAGCCTCCACATTGTGAAGTGAAAAAGAGGGTGAAGGGTATAATGCATTATTAGGTCCCTAAGAAAGCAAGGGGTCATGGGATACATCTGAAGCACAGGGGAAGAATTAACCTTAGATAGCCTAAAAGAGCTTCTGAATATGTTCCAGGTCAGAAACAATCAGAAATCAGGCTGCCTTCCCAAGCAAAGGACGAGATCCTTTGAGGGGAATCCAAATATACTAAGAGGCTGCTCAAAGAATAGAAGCTACTCAATGCTGGCACTAATGGCTCATTTTTTGATTTTTTTTTTTTTCCGGCAAGGAGGAATGTGTTCTTCTCCAGAATTACTCTTGGAGAAAAAGCTAGAGGGAAATTCTAACTCCCAAATTATCTTTTGAAATGGGTAAATGGATAAACAGGATATAGTAGACCTATTAAGAGATGAGGTGAAGTTAAACCATTAGGAAGGGGTGGAATGAAATTGTTGACTTATTGACAAAATTATGCAACTTCAATTTTATAGGAACACTGTGCTTTGTAGAGAACTGCTGAACCATCACTGTTATTTATATCCCTAGGCAGGCACTCAGGGGCACCCTGTGAGCCAAAAGCTATGACTCAAGCTTCCAGTCTCGACAAGCTGGTCAGACATAAATATTCTCCTGATCTCCACAATCCCCTGCACATTAACGCTCATTCTCAATAAACTCTAGTTGATTGACTGTTTGACCAAAGGCCTGGAGCCCTTCCCAAGCACAGGCTAGATTTTAAAAATTAAAATAAGGGGTGCCCGGGTGGCTTAGTCGGTTAAGCATCCAACTCTTGACTTCAGCTCAAGTCATGATCTCATGGTTGGTGAGTTCAAGCCCAACATTGCAGCTTGGGATTCTGTCTCCCTCTCTCTCTTCCCCTCCCTCCTCTTGCTCTCTATCTCTCTCTCAAAAATAAATAAAACTAAACTTAAAAAAAATAAAAATTGAAGTGATATTTCAGAACCTTAGAAATTTTCACACATTTGTTAGAAAGAAAAGAGAAGATGCACAATAAATTTTCAAAATGTGCAAATGGGACTAATCATGTTTATATAGTCACATGTTAGTCTGAGGATAGTAAACCAGAAAATCACTGGAGACTCAGAGAGTGGCCAGAAGAATAGTGTTGAGTTTGCATGGGGATGTGCGCAAGTTAATCCATACAGGGAAATGACCCTGTCTCATCTGCTGGAACTAGAAGAAACAAAAAGCCAAATAGTAAACATTACTAGGAAGAAAGCGGGAAAACCATGATTGTTCTAGTCTACTTAATTTTCTACACACTTGAAATTCTACAACAAATAAATTTATTTCCAGAAAAGATCAGAATGAACATATAAATATATTTTCACAACTTGTTTTGACTTATTTCTGGTAAACCTGGAACAGAGAGGTCTCAAGCAAAGACAGTTTGGAAGGGGCACTTCTTGAGGGAGGGCAGCCAAGACGGAGAACCAGAGCCTCGGTTGAAAGGAGACGAGGCACGGGGTAGGAAAACTGTACAGAGCATCAAATTAGAAGGATAAAGGCAGGAGGGAAAGACAGAATGGCTGTGTAAGAAAGCACAACCAGGAATGGAAGATGGGAGGAGCTTGGGATCATTTGGATCGAAGACAGGTCAGGAGTAAGGTCATAAACTTCAGTTCTTCTTTATGATACGGATGTGGCGGCTGGCCGAAAGGGTGTATGGAGAATTTCAGGGCCATATTAGATTATTAAGGAAAATGGGTACGCAGTTTATAATCCTAACATTTGAGAGATGATAACCGTGTCTTCCTACAAGGTGTAACTTACAGCCTTTGTCAGACACCAAGCTCTGATTGGATGAGACGAGTCTCTGTGGCCATATGGACATTATTATGGCAAATGGAAATGTGAACTATTAAGACCTAAGACACACCTTTATTTGAATATGGACAGAAAACATGTTTGAAATAATTGTAAATTCTTTGGCTCTGCACCCATCTGGCTTCCC
This sequence comes from Lynx rufus, assembly GCF_022079265.1. Taxonomy (NCBI): domain Eukaryota; kingdom Metazoa; phylum Chordata; class Mammalia; order Carnivora; family Felidae; genus Lynx; species Lynx rufus. Next base: position 10,440,472 of record NW_025814878.1, read on the forward strand.
CATACTCATGCTTCCTTCATAGGACAGGAAAGAGAAACAACTAAAGCTCCTTTTTCTTTCGGAATGATCACGTGCTTTGGCCATCTCACATGAAGAGAGAAATATTTTCTCTTTTCTGCTCTGGTGAACAGTTGTACAGCTCTCCCCTGCTGTCTGGTTGCCAGTAAATTGCATGTAAGGTGAACCGATGAAAGGCAGCCAGACTGGCTCCTAGAAACCCCACAAAACATTCGTTAGATGCCCTCAGCTTGGGGAATTGCGAGGTCACAATTGCTGCTAGGACTTTTCTTTCTTGGTTTATGTCTGTGACCCGAGATAACGGTAAAATGATGTGACATCTCAGTTAAAGTCACATTTTTAAATTATTTGGCAATGCTCTGTGTCCTTGTGGCTAATTTCTTCTGCATATTTCTCTTTTAAGCACTTGCCCCTTGTCACATGCTATAAGGAAACAGTCCTGCTCTTTTTGAGATTTTTTTTTCCCATTTTATTCCTGCCTCCCAACTGTATTTGGGAGTCAGAAAACCCTAACTTGTCTCTTCTGTTCTGGAATGGCAGCGATTTCAAGGTTTTATTTTATATATGTATATCATAATATTACATATAATATACATATGATATACATAATAAAACATATATATTATATAGTGCCTATTAAATATGTAGTTCTTAATAGAGTAGAAAGAATATTTGTTGATCTCTATTTATTGATTCATTTTTAAAAGTTTATTTATTTAAAGAGAGAGAGAGTGTGTGAGAGGGTGAGGGGCAGAGAGAGAGAAGAGAGAGAGAGAGAGAGAGAGAGAGAGGGAATCCCAAGCAGGCTTCACGGTGTCAGCACAGAGCCCAATGGAGGGCTCGATCTCACGACTGTGAGATCACAACCTTAGCTGATATCAACAGTCGGGTACTCAACTGACTGAGCCACCTAGGCGCCCCAATTATCTCCAATTTTTATAGAAAGAAAATAATCTTAATTGTTTTTCAAGAGTGAAGATGACTTCTCTCGGGATGGATATCAACTCCCCAAATCTTTGAAATTAGTGCAAATGAGGGGTTTGGGGAGAGAAAATGACTGTATCTCCTCAGTAGATGAGACTTCCAGTATAGAATTGGGAATCAGAATCAATTTCTGAATACACTGAGAAGGTTCCTCAATGTAGGAGAGAGAAGGTTCCTTTCTGGAAAAAGAAAAACAAACAAAAAAACCCAAACCACAAAAAACAAACAAGCAAACAAAAACCACTCCAGGAGCAGCATCTCTGCCTAGACGTGAGAGCTATTCTAAACCCAGATCTTCTATGACCCCAGGGAAGCAGGAATGTAACTGGCTGGTGTGATTCAGTTCACAGCGGGCACCGCTGTGGTGTGAAGAGGCAGCAAATGCATCTGGATACGGATGCCAGCTATAGTCACAGGTACTCATTATACTCAGGTAATATCCCTTTTTAAAAATTAAATCTGTGTGTTCGTATTCCGGGACCCCCTCTGGTGTTTGTGGCTACACATAATTCACGCGGGGTCACATGTAACCCACCTTTGTTCGTGCTGTCTACCAAAGCAAGATCTCTGGAGAAGCATTCTTACAGGGAACATTAGCAACATCAAGGAGAAGACATGGGCCTCACGCCATCTGACTGGGGGTCGGGAACAGAGGTGGAGTGCCCCTTGGGGGACTCTGCAGAAAGGTGGAATCCTAGGGATGGGTTAGTCGAGGAGATGGGTGTTCTCGGGATGTTAGAAATCAACATAACAAGGTGGGAGCCTTGAGGTGAGGCCACGAAAATAACGTTTGTTAAAAACAGAGCACTATGAGGCCAGGGGCCAAGTTTGAGGATGGTAAGTATTCTGGGAGACACAAACTAGGATGCTTGCCCTCTAGTTTGGAGACAAAACTAGTGAAAGAAAAATAAGCCCCGTTGGGGAGCACAGAAAACGACATTTTATCAAATGCTAGATTACGTGTCTGATGATTCTGTTTCCTTAATTAAGACTTGCCAGGTTATCCCTCCAAAGTCTTATCCAACCTGGTCCACACCAACTGCGTGGCAACTCTTGGTGGTGTCTGGGCAAAAGCCTTGCGGGCCAGAGGGATTCCTTCCAGACACAGGACTGTAGACATTTTCCACCAATGAGATATGATTTTTTAAAGTGGAAAACAGAAAAAAAAAAATTTTTTTGTAAACCAACTTGGGTCAAAATTTGCTAAAGTTTCTAATTATTGTATTTAAGTCAGAAGACCCACGTATGGGAAGATTTTCAGGGCTACCCGTGGAAGATGTCATGGGCGAGCCTTGTAATTTTCAGCTGTGATCAATTACTGCCCAGGTCAACCTCTCTAAATGTGTTTTGTGTGTTATAGAATGCTTGGGGGATTGCTCCTAGCTCTTGACCTTGTGGGTCCTCCATCGCCATTTTGCTCCCAAAGCGCCCTCAGAAGCTTTCCATCCAGCCTGTGCTTAATCCACCCGCGCTATGGGTGAGGAAGGACCCGTGTGTGTGACCTTGTTAGGGGAAAGCACTCATCTACCCTTGGCCGGTTGCTTCCTCCACCTCTTTTGATCTACTTGGAAGAGAAAGGAGAACTTCGGTTTCAGAATAAAACCTTCGATTTTGCTGTTGTTACTGTCAGTTAAACGTTTTAGAAGCTCTTGATTAATTCATTGTAAGCCTCCTCCGCTACCCACAAGCATTGCTGAGTATACCAGCTCTCAGAGGGTCCTGGTACATAGAGAATTAGATTGACATGACTTATATTCAAATTATTAAAAATTTTATTTTAAAAACACCTTTATTGGGGCGCCCGGGTGGCTCAATCAGTTAAACGTCTGACTTTGGCTCAGGTCATGATTTTGCGGTTCATGGGTTGGAGCCCCACATCGGGCTCTGTGCTGACAGCTCGGAGCCTGGAGCCTGCTTCGGATTCTGCGTCTCCTCCTCTCTCTGCCCCTCCCCTGCTCATGCTCTGTCTCTCAGTAATAAATAAACATTAAACAAAATTTTTTTAATGTACTTTTATTGTAACAATTTTGACAAATGCATGCACCCAGGTCACCTACACTCCTGGGGAGTTAGAGATCACATCTATCATCCCAAAATGTTCCATTTGCCCCTTTGCAATCGTTCCCCAGCCCCCAGACAGCCAGTGCTCTCTGTCGCTGTAGATTAGTTTTGCCCTTTCTAGAACTTCACATGAATGCAATCATGCAGTGTTTACTCTTGTGTCTGGCTCCCTTTGTTCAACGTGCTGTTTTTGAGATTCGTCCATGTTGTATCAGCAGTTCCTTCCTTTTTGTGGCTTTTTGTGTGTATACGGGGGAAAGATGCTTCCGTGCACAACTGCATACTGGCTGTTAAGATTTTAATGAAGATCTGAGTTTTGTCTTTCAGGGCATTCTTGCACATTCTAGTAAAACAGTAAAATTCTACGATGTCTCTTTTGCCTGAAATGAATGGACAGTTCCATATGGCTTAAGGTACACTGAAATACCAATTAAACCACTGGCTTAAAATAAAACATATGTGTTGAATTGTAATGCACTGATTTTAGAACGCATTTTTACTGTCAGTTACGGTTATAAATGACTTGACGGTCACGTGAAATCTTTTGATCTCAGAATTACCCAAAGCTACAATTTGTGGGTGCGACCTTACAATCTTTCTCTTGATGTCCTTAGGTTTTGTGTTTAGAGGATTGGGCCCCACGATTTTTGTCAGCAACTTTAAAAGGTTTTTTTTCCCCTAATCCCTTATAAGGCTTTAGAATGTAATTTTCATGATTTGAAAAATGTTGAGAGAGGAAGTAGAAAAACTTCAACAAATATTTTTTTAAGTTTACTTATTTATTTTGAGAGAGAGAGAGAGAGAGAGAGAACAAGTGGGGGAGGGGCAGAAAGAGAAAGGGAGACAGAATCCCAAGCACCCTCTGTACCACCAGTGCAGAGCCCGATGTGGGACTCGAACTCACGAGCTCATGACCTAAGCTGAAGTCGAACGCTTAGCCAGCTGAGCCACCCAGGCGCCCCAACAAATATTTATTAATCATTTAGTGGAAATACAAACAGTTGAGCTGTTATTCTGTCTCTCCGTAAGTCTGTAATCTACTAGGGGCAAAAGCCATCGAGAAAGAGCCGTCACACGGAGGCCTGTAAGCACTGAGTTCGCAGGGGGACCGGCAGGGACCACTAGGGAAATTCATCCAGGAGAAGGACCGGCTCGAACTCAGGGAATAAAGACGATTTCATAGGGAAGGGCTGACGCTGGAACAGAAATCTAATAGCAAAGCAGAACTTTCAATAAAGGAGAGGGAGGCTGCCTTCTATGAGGTGATGACCGTGTGTCAGGACTCTGTTCCTGCCCAGCACAGGTGGCCTGGGCTCTCACAAGGACTCTCAGACTATGTCTTATTTATTAGCCCTGCTTCAGGGATGAGGAAACTGAGGACCTCAAGTCCCCACACACATCCCCATCTCTCCCATTTCCTTTTTGGCCAAGTTTCTTGAAAGAATATTCCATATTCTATACTTGACTCTCTCTGTTTCATCAGCTCCTTTATTACTCTTATTCTTTGCCCTCCACTGATCTACACAAAGCATAGACGTAGCTCCTACCACAGTTCCCTGAAAGGCAGCTGGCAATCGACTCAACTGTTCAATAAAAGTTTCATGAAAGCTCGGCTCTAACATATATGGGGATTATAATGCAGGAAAGACCCATTTTATCCGAGTGATCTTCAGCAAGTTACTTAATCTCTCTGTGCCTCAGCTTTGTCATCTGAAAAGTGGGCATGATAAGAGTCTTTTCCCCTTAGAGTTGTGAGCCTTGCACGGCCGGGCTTATGTAAAGTGCTCAGAGCAGCACTTCGGCCGTGTTAGTCTTTATTATTTCCGTTGCCGATGGTAGTTGAGTAGAACCGGTAAGAAAGGAGAACAAGTCAAAATCAGGTATTGCCACCAAAGCCCACGAGCCTCCTACTGGCTGTCTTTCTCTACAAAGCACTCTCCAACTACAGTGGCTTGTCCCTCCCTGCCCTGAGTCTCCGCCCCTCCTTGATTCCATTCGGAGGGGGAGGGATACCTACCACCCACCTGATCTCTGCAGAACTTTAGCTCCGCCCACATGTTAGGGCTCCGCTGTGTGGAACACCTCCATGGGGGGTTCGCTGGTTCAGGTCTTCCCCAAGGACAGAGCGGACTCTTGCCTAACACTCTCGTGACTAAGGGAGGGAGGATTCTTCACCTCCATCCCCAAACACAGGGTCACTTGCAACCCCCACTCCCAGATGACAGTGGGTCCATCCTGCCCAGACCCACCCACAAGAGTAGGCATCATTGCTCTGAATTTGCAAGTGAGGAGGTGCGGAGAAGTTAAGAATAGCCAAAACCCCAGAGCCGGGAAGGGTGATGGAGAATTCCTGTTGTGTCTCCGACCAGAAATCTTTCCATTCTCGGATACCCAGCCCGGCTTCATATCTCATAAATTAGGGTGGAGTTATTTTGAACCAACAGAAACAACTAACTGTGGCTCTCAAGATGTAAAGTTAATGACAAAGGTTGAATAAGAGTGGCATTCCTTAAAGGACTTTTCTTGCAGACTTGGCCAACTTCTCAACTAATATTTACACTTACTTTTCTTGTGTCTCCTTCAGGTGAGAGAATGCATGTTCCCTCTCCTCTGTGCACAAAGTGTTCCTTAATTGCTGACAGTCCGGAGAGAAGCCTTTCATCGTCAGGCACAGGTTTGCTTAGATGTCACCCAGCCAGCTCACACAGAGAGAGGAACAGGCATATGTACAGGTATACAGGGCCATTCTTTTTTTTTGTTTTTTTAACATTTATTTATTTTCAAGAGACAGAGAGAGACAGAGTGCGAGTAGGGGAGGGGCAGAGAGAGCGGGAGATACAGAACCAGAAGCAGGCTCCAGGAGGCTCTGAGCTGTCAGCGTAGAGCCCGACGCAGGGCTTGAACCCACCAACAGTGAGATCATGACCTGAGCTGAAGTCGGACGCTTAACCAACTGAGCCACCCAGGTGCCCCCTACATGGCCATTCTTAAGTCAATGTTACCCAAACCTTCATGATCAGCCAAGACTTTTGCTCTGAATTGTGAAATCCTATATCTAAGTGACCATTTGGCATCTCCCTTGGGATATCACAGTGTCTCAAAGTTAAGGTGTCCAAATGCAACTTCTGATTTTATTCCCCCACCCCCAGAAACACAATCTTCCCCATTGTTTCTGATTTCAGCAGATGGCACCACCATGGCCCAAGGAGACAGCGAAGGGTTTAAAAAATATATTTTTTTAATGTTTATTTTTAAGAGAGAGAGAGTGTGAGCAGGGGAAGGGCAGAGAGGGGGTGACAAAGAATCTGAAGCAGGCTCCAGGCTCTGAGCTGTCAGTGCAGAGCCCGACATGGGGCTCAAACTCATGAACTGTGAGATGGTGACTTGAGCTGAAGTCAGACGCTTAACCGACTGAGCCATCCAGGCACCGCATAATTTTTTTTTAATGTTTGTTTAGTTTTGAGAGAGAGAGAGAGAGAGAGAGAGAGAGAGGGAGAGAGAGAGAGGGAAAGCATGAGCAGGGAAGGGGCAGAGAGAGGAGATACAGAATCCAGGGCAGCCTCCAGGCTCTGAGCTGTCAGCACAGAGCCTGACGCAGGGCTTGAACCCACTGGCCGTGCGATCATGACCTGAGCCGAAGTCAGATGCTTAATCAACTGAGCCACCCAGGCGCCCTGACAGTGAGGGGTTTTTGTTAGAGAATGGCATGGCTAGCTTTATCTATTTTTAAGAACATCATCCTGGCAACAAAGTGAGGTCAGGATTTTATAGTTGAGTGGAGAGAATTGAGTTGGTGGCCATTAGGGAGTTACTTTCTTTATGTTAACAAAATATGATATGTAAGAGTAAGATAATGAAATGTGTTTCTAGAAACTGCTATTAGGTTTATCCATATGAAATGATCATTTATAGTCAACAAATGTTGAGCAGCAGCAATTTTGCACGATTCGGTTAATATGTTAAAGCACAGCAGACAGGCATCTAGATCAAAAATACTAGATATCTAGGGCACCTGACTGGCTTAGTCGATAGAACATGCAACTCTTGATCTCAGGGTCGTGAGTTTGAGCCCCACATTGGGTAGGGAGCCTACTTAAAATAAAAAGATAATAAGATATCTAATTCCAGTAAAAGTGTTGGAAAACAAACATAAGCATTTACTGCTGCTGTAAGTACAGATGGTGGAAAACTTTCTGGAAAGCAATTGTATCCTAAGTCTTAAAACAGTAAAATGTCACAGTTATTTTACTTGAGAGAATAAATACCAATGAAAACACCAGTGTGACAGAATTCATCCCAGAATTGTTTATAACAGGAAAAAATGCAAGTTGTCCAAATGTTAATTTACAAGAGACTTGAAATAAGCAAGTGGCATCTGTTTGTGAAATAGCATACAACTATTAAAGTGATGATATAGGGCGCCTGGGTGGCGCAGTCGGTTAAGCGTCCAACTTCAGCCAGGTCACGATCTCACGGTCCGTGAGTTCGAGCCCCGCGTCAGGCTCTGGGCTGATGGCTCGGAGCCTGGAGCCTGTTTCCGATTCTGTGTCTCCCTCTCTGTCTGCCCCTCCCCCGTTCATGCTCTGTCTCTCTCTGTCCCAAAAATAAATAAACGTTGAAAAAAAAATAAAAAAAAATAAAAAAAAAGTGATGATATAAAATATAAATTAAATGTCACGCGAAGATCTCCACAATATATTTTTGAGCAGAAGGACAAGATATAAAACAGATGTCTAATATGATAGTATTTTCGTGAAAAAATAGAATTCTATATCTAATTATTACAATCTGCAAAGAAAATAACCTAAAAAAAGATATTCCTATTAACAGAGACTACCTCCGAGTGGTGGACTTTAAGAAGATCTTTTTTAAAATATCACTTCTAGTATTTTATAAAAAGTTGGGGCAACCTCATATTATTATTTTTATTTGTTTTAATGTTTTATTTATTTTTGAGAGAGAGGGAGACACAGAATCCAAAGCAGGCTCCGGGCTCTGAGCTGTCAGCACAGAGCCCGACACGGGCTCGGACCTACGAACCGTGAGATCGTGACCCGAGCCGAAGTTGGACACTCAACCGACTGAGCCACCCAGGGACCCCAACGTTATATTATTTTTACAATAAACCAAAAGCTACATTCAAAAGAAAAAAGCTTCATAAATATTTACATACGTATAGGAATGAAGAATTCTTAGGGAAAATCCCTGTGTTCAGACGAACCTCCCTGATCTTTGTCATTAGCAGTGACTGATACCTCCCTACCTTTTCCATGATGCCAACATTAAAAGCAGAGAATAAGTCCTTCCACAGATGACATTCCGTGCCTGTGAATGATGGGGGTACCACAGGTTTTCGCGGGTACATGAAGCCTGCAGACCTCGTAAGACATTAGCAGGTGTCTCGATTTCTCACAGACACGAATCGCTCTGCCGGTTGAAAGCTACACTGTTGAGTCTGACGCCATTAACATAAATTCAAGTTCTGAAGAAAAAGTGGCTCGTTCATCAACTCTTTCTCTTTCTCCGATTTCCGATTCTTGATTTCTACTTTAAAAGAGGGTGACGCCGTGAGCCTGGTTTGAGGGCTAAGTAAATCTAGGGGCGTGAGATAACCTATTAATATTCTTCCGCATGTGAGAGCCTATACGTAATTAAAGTTTCTACTAGCCACATTAAAAAAATAGGCGGAATTCCTTTTAATAACATATTTCATTCCGTACCCAAAATGTTAGTACCTCAACAGGCAATCGATGTACAATATTATTGAACTGTCTTACATTTTCATTAATTCTTGTTTTATTCGAACACGACCTTAAAAAAATGGGTCAATACTTGTTACCGTTTATATTCCCTCCCCTTCTTAGCTAACGTTGGCACGCTGACACGGTGTTCCACACCTAGCTTTGGAGGGCATGCCATCAAGATATGTAGATATTAAGAACATTTGAGCATTTTCAAAATTTTACAATCACCGGCTGCTGGACAGAAAAAGAACTTTTGAGCTATGTTCCTCTGATGGCAATAACCATCAGAAGACACTTACCTCCCTCCCAGGAGGTCGCACCACCTCCAAGGGAGCCACGGGTTGCTTTTAGCCTGTACGAGAGGATACCTCCCCCTCTGAGTTATCTTCACTCTAAGCTTCTCAAGGATGAGGAACTGTTATGATCCCAGAAAAGGATCTCAAGGAGAAAGATATTTGCCTTTATTTAGTCATTGTACTGGGTAGTCGAGAGGCGGTAGTCTGTAAAAGCAGTGGAAGCTGGAAGACAGCCCACAAAGTTAATTTCAAAAGTTATTTATTGACTCTTTGATGGGTGGGGCCTTGTCTTTCTGTGGTACCTCCCCAGAAAGTCCTGAGCTTACGTCTAAAAACAAAGCTTCAGGCTATCCCAGCTCTTCCCAGCTCGCTGTGTGAAAAGCTAACATGGCCTTGAGCGCGGGCTAGACTTGGCTGGGAAACCTCCTTCTCCTGTCTGGGGTGTGATTCTAGCCAGCTCAGGAGCCCAGGTGATCCCCCATGGTTGGGGACCAAGAAGACGTAGTTTGTGAATCCAGGTTAAGCAGTCACTGGCTGTACCCACGAAAACTCCAGAAAGTGCCGCCATCCTTGAGAAAAATCTGCCTTCAGACTGACCGAGGTGCTGATCGATCCTTTCCGCAAAGGAGCTCCGGGAAGTGGGAAACTTTTGCCAGAGGACAGACTGCAGAAGGATCCAAGAGTCACCTTTGCTCAGGTTTCTGCTGGAATGGACTTACTCGGTAAGTATTCCCCAAACAAAAGGCACGATACTCACCTTTTGGCTTTATCAGGTGTTAACATTTGGCTGCAAATAGGATAAACCACTTGCACCACCCAGGTTCCTGGCTTCCTCAATCGGAGGGGTTCTTGGGGCGGCGGGTGCTGTGGATGGCTCTTTCCCCTTTTCCCCGGGCTGCCAAAGGACAGACAGGTGATGCAAGGGCGATAGAAGGTGCAGCACATTAGCTCCGTGGTGCATGCCGGAGGTGAGCAGTTTCAACAAAGCCAAGGGAGAAAATCTACCTGACGGTGGTACGCCCTCATTAGAGGGATCAGACCTCTAAGGGGAAGTTCGTGGCTGTGGGGGCTTTGGCAGCCCCTCTCAACGAGAAACTTCTGTAAGGATTCTGACCCCATCCTTCACAACTTCTCAAGCAGCTGAGTTCATCAGACTGGCTGAGGCTGAGGACGCTCTTTGCAGGAACATTCTCTGGAAGAAGACTCAGGCAGCATGGTGTGAGAACCTGTTCCGGTCTGATGTGTGGCCCCTGTTCTGATGCTTGATGACACTTCTCAACTCCTGAAGAATAAGGGGTGCACCTTCCCCCCCCTTTTTGTAAATCACAAATCAACAGGACGTAATAGTTCCAATGCCACTTCTCTTTCTTTCCAAAACTCCAGCTTCTGTCCCTTCCAGAGTTCAGTCCTAAAAGAGCACTCAGAAGAAGTATTCAGAAAATATGGATTTAGCACAGAACAAAAGTAGCCCAACTCCACCCCTGGGGAGTCATTAAAAGCAGTAAGCCGACAGCTAATCTACAACACTGAACAGTAACAAGTACCTGTTCTGTAAGTAATCCAGGGAGCCTGAGTTGATGTGTGTGATTTGGGGCAATCCCGAGTGCTTTCATTCGGGGAGAAGTTCATGCTTGTGTCAAGATGAAACCTCACGCCCTCGGAAAATGTAAAGAATGCTGGCGTGTCTTCGTTAGTCTTCTGTAGTTTTCACACCAAGTAAAGACTGTAGAATTTACATGTATTGTTATTATTCTAACTGAAAGCAAACCGGCGCCCTATTTGATAGATATTATGCCTGGAGTCGTTTTAAAATACTGGGTCGTGTCTGGAAATGGATACAAGTTCCTACATGATCACACTTTAAAAAATCACTTAACTGTTTGCTTGGGTTTTCACTAGTGGGGGGAAAGAGAAAACATGATTTAAAAATGTAATCATTACAGACGATGTGCTTGACGCTGGGGAGGTATGGAAACCATACTCCCAGCCAGTTACACTTTAAACAAAATGTAAATACACATACTTTAAGACTCAGAATCCAGACAAGCATTTACATAGCAATGCACCAGGAATTTAACATATGTTAAAATAGAGAAAACCCCAGGCCCCAAATGGTGTCACTTAGACCAAGTTCCCAAATCCCAGGGGCTTAAAACCCCTTCTGACCGCAGTTTCCATCTTGCCCAAGAAACATGGCCTCAACCCGTCAGTCAGGAAAAATTTTCTTTCCATCAGTGGCAACTGGGGGCACTGGGTCCTCTCCATCTCCCAAAGAAAGATCAGGGAATCTGTGTGAGAAGACGCCTTGCTTTCCTTCCTAGCAAACTGCCTGGTCTGGAATAATCGTTCCTCACCATCTGTCTCTGAAAACCTTCCATTTTCTACCATTTCTCAGGACTTCCCTCCACTTGCTAGGTGGGGTGCTGCCTGATTCAGGAATGGCTTGGTAAAGCCAATTAGGTCTTCAAATGTACCTGGTTGAATTTCATTATTTAGCACATATGATGAGTGATATGTATTTTCTTTCCTGAAGTGGGGTCCCATTTCCTCCCTTCCTTCCTTCTTTTCCTTCCTTTCTTCCTTCCTTCCTTCCTCCTTTCTTCCTTTCTTTTCTCCTCCTGCCCTCCCCTCCCCTTTTCTTTCTCTTGTCTCTTTTTGTCACACAAAAAGACATCATCTCACAAAAATGATCTCTTCTTTTCAAACTAGGCTCTTTTGGGGGGGCAGGGGGAGGGGGGAGTGGTTACCTTACTTGCTTCTTTCTATCCCCAGGGAACTGTAGGTCTGTTCCCACTCCCTCTTTGTGGGTGTAGTTCGAGCAAACAGATTCCTTTCCCCCTCAAACTAAGTGCCTTCTAATTTTTACGAATTATAGGAACTTAAGTAAAACTTTAGTAGATTCGCTCATATAAATAAATATAATAAAATTCATATGCCAGATAAATCCATTTGTGTTCTGGAGGGGCTCAGACTTACACAGCAGGTAAGGAGCCTCGAGGCCACACCACCGCATCTGGCCGGCCTGCCTCTTGCAGACAGACCCACAAGCTATGTGTCCCCCAGTGCCCTTGCAAGCCGGCTGTCTGCTGGGAGGTGCATTCCACACAGTCCTAGCCTAGGGTATTGCTCCCTCGGGAAACAAGACAAAACATCTAACCAAATTAAAGGAAAATCCAAACAATAAGCGAAGGCATTTCCTACAATGCTGGTCTCTTTTAACACTGATCAAAAACTTCTAACATTATCAATCCGTTTCCTCTATTAACAACATTGCTTACTATTTATTTTGTTTCTTTTTTTAAAGCCTACTATTGTGTGTGTGTGTGTGTGTGTGTCTGTCTGTCTGTGACAGAGAGAGAGAGACTTGGAGTTTTTCTGCTATAAACACTGCTCGTAACTCACATTTTTCTCAATATGACATTGCTTTTCTAACTTTATAGGATCTTGCACTGTGCCTAAGTTTTAATTTTTTTCTGCAATCAGTCCTGAAAGCATAAAAATAAAAAATAAGTTGATGTCCTAGAAGGTTGCAAAAATGGCCACAGGTTTTCACTCCTTGTGTCCATTCCCTTTGCAATGCACCTTTGCAGCTTCGCCCACCGCCCCCGTCAAGAAATTGACCTGTTTCCGCACTCATGACCCGCGCTGGCCAATGGAATGCGGTAGAAGTGACCGTGTACGCCATTTGCTCTCTCTTAAAACCCCACCTCCACCATGTGAAACGTCCAGGCTGGCCCAGTGCTAGGTGGGAGGCCGTGGTCTCGTTGCCCCCACCCCTGCCAATATCCAGCCAACCGGTAAACACGCGGGTAAGGTCATGCCGCTCGGTAAGGCCCAGCCCACCTGCCAGTTGACCTCAGTCTCATGAGCGAGCCCCGCTGAGATCAGCCACACCTGGCCCAGAGGGACAGAACGGCCCAGATGACCTGCAGACACGTGACTAACAGTAAATGATTGCAGCTTTGCGGCACTAACTTTGGTCTGGGGCCTCAAATACCTGATTCACTTACATTTTCTTTGAGCGTGTTTTGTTCTTAACTCTAACCCATATAAAGCCTACTTTTTTTTGCATAGGGTGAGGTAGTTAAGGGGCTTTTATTTGTTTTAGCTATATGTGTGGCCAGCTTTCTCAACACTATTGAACTTTCTTTCATCACTGATTTGAAATGCCATGGTTTTCATTAACTAAATCCCCACATGCACAAGGGCTTGCTTCTGGACTGGCTAATAGGTTCTGATGTTTTATTTTCTGTGTCTGAGCCAATAACACAATGTTTAATTCCTTAATCTGAGAGTATGACTTGGTATCTGGAATGTTCCTGTGAAATAATGCAGGGGCCCAATTATTAGAAGTAAAGGGAGGGGATGTTATCTTAAATACTTTCGTATTTCCTCTAGAATCCATGTAGCTCCTGTGGACATGGTGGTGACTGCAAAAACATTTGATCTTCTGCATTGCAAATCTGTGGCGTTTAACATACTAGGAATAAATTTGGGAGCCTGTGGTTTACAGAGATGATATTTATGGTCCTGATCTCTTTTTGTCTTCACCAGTCTATCAGGTACAAGGTCAGCAAGTTGAGAAAGGCTATATCACCATGATGGTGGAGGAAGAAGCAGGGAAAAGAAGGAAAAGCAGCAGCAGCAGAAAAGGAGGAGAAAAAAACTAACATCTACTGAGTGTTTAACTCTGTTAGTGTCTATACCAAACACTGTACCTGCCTTGCCTTCTTTACAGCTTTGTGAGGTTAGTGCTATTTATATATCCAGTTTTCAGAGGAGAAGGTGAGAGTCCCAGAAGTTATGTAAAGAGTTCAAAGCCACACAGTAAATGAGTCAAAATTCTGAATGAATGTGAATGCAAGGAAAAAAAAACAAACCTGGAAGAAAATCCACTTCACGGTTAGCAGTTGACTGGGATGCCGTGGGATTCTGCAGTCACACGGTGGGCGGTTTTCTCTCTCACAGCCTGGCTGGACCAGTAACCAAGGGAGGAGGCGGGGGCAAGACGTGTTCTGCGATCGGCCTCACGGAGCTGTATTACCCAGCCTGCCCCGCGCCGGTCTCGCCTGCCCCGTTCTCCCAGGACATTGCACTCTTGCCTAGGATCCGGCTTCTGCATGACTCTCTAGTCCTTACCTTTATAAGGGGTGGAACCAGATCAATGAAAGAATTTTATACAGAAAAGAATTAATGAGAAATAGGTGACAAGGACGTTTAGAAGGGACAGGAAAAATTCAGTTTTGCCCTTTACTTCCTATTTCCGCTTCTCAGGCCCCCTGTCGCCCAGGTGTGCACACGTGGTGGGTGTTGGCCCTATTTGGCTGTGTTCGTTATATTGCAACGGTAAAAAAAAAAAAAAAAAAAAAAGGTAAAGGTTGGATTATGAATATCGGGACAGAGGTGATAACCTGTTTTTTTGGCCCAATAGAAAAACAGAATAGGACTTCGGAAAAGAGAAGAAAATAGGGGGAAATCAATAACTTATAAAAAGAAGAATAGAAAGGACAAAAAAAAAAGTGAAATAAATTAAAGTCACAAAGATGGAAAGGATAACACGGAGTTGCCGGTAGGTCCATTAAATAGGAATGGACTGAATTCTAGTAAAAGACTCAGACAGGCATTTTTCATTTCATTTCATTTATTTTTAAAAATATTTTTGAGAGAGGGATGCCTGGGTGGCTCAGTCGGTTAAGGGTCCGGCTTCGGCTCAGGTTGTGATCTCGCGGTCCGTGAGTTCGAGCCCCGCGTCAGGCTCTGGGCTGATGGCTCAGAGCCTGGAGCCTGCTTCCGATTCTGTGTCTCCCTCTCTCTCTGACCCTCCCCCGTTCATGCTCTATCTCTCTCTGTCTCAAAAATAAATAAACGTTAAAAAAAAATTTTTTTTTGAGAGAGAGAGTGCATGCACACAAGCAGGGGAGGGGAAGAGAGGGAAACAGAGGCTCTCAAGCAGGCTCTGTGCTGACAGCAGACTGCCTGATGCCTATGAGGGGCTCGAACTCACTCATGAACCGAGAGATCATGACCTGAACGGAAGTCAGCCAAAGTTTAACCAATGAGCCACCCAGGTGCCCCTAGGCATTTTTCATTTTAAAAGACTACACATAAAGTTAAATGAAAAAGAGAAAATCAAGGAATGCATATGTAGCAAATATACGACATTCTTATTTGCTTTTTACTTGTACCTGACAAGGTGAAATTAAAGGATCAAGGTCAAAGACAAAGGTTAGGGTATTGGGCTGCAACCTAAGGCAGCAAAGGTGAGCATCTGGACGGATGGGTGCTCTTCTCTTTCTTTCGTCTCCTCCTTTTTTTCCCTTTCTTTTTATTTTTTTAATGACAACAGCTAGTTTTTTGTTGAACATTCACATCTCATAAAAATAATTAAGTACTGAGATGATCCAGGAAGCCAGCTTGAAGTGAGTCGCTTAAAGGTAAAAACAATATTGTTCTGCAGGGTTAAGATTGTGATTAGATTCTTAATTGGATTCTGACTACATCCAGTTAAATTTATGCACAGTAAAATTAAAAATTAAAATTGAGATGTTAGCTACTCTAGGAACAGAAATAGAGTGTAGAGAATACTACCTCTTCCAAACAAGTAGAAGGTAACAAATAAAAAAACTAAAATAAAAGCTCAAGCCAAAAAAAAAAAAAAAAAAACAAGAAAGGAGAAAAAAATGGACGTACAAATGTAAGATTGTAGGAAAAACACAAATTCATTCATTCAACAGTTATAGTATCGAGGGCCTACTAGAAACCACATATTGTGGGATACAGCAGTAAACAAAACATAGGAAATATCTGCCTTCATGAGGCTTCTGTCCTAGTCAGGGGAAACGTAATGGTTCAGATAAATGAACAAATCATGCGGCATGTCTTACGATGATAAACACAAGACAAATAAATGCAATGGATATGTTAAGGGTGGAAGAAAGCTTGTCAAAAATGGCCTCACTGAGAAGGTGGTTTTCAAAAAAAAATATGAGGGAGGTAAAGAATTGAACCATGTGGTTATGAGGGGAAGAGCATTTCAGACAAGGGAAGTGCAAATATCCTGGGGCTAGCCTGAGCTTGAGGAGGCTACACAGAACAGAGGGGAGGGTAGGAGGAGGTGAGATCAGAGGTGAGGCAGGATCAGATCATTGTAGGACCTTTCACTTTAAGTGAAATGGGTAGTCTTCAGAGGATTTTTTGAGAAGAGGGAGATGATCTATCTTTTTTTTTTTTCTTTTTAGGAGGCTCATTCTAGATGCTGCGACGCGAACAGACCACAGGAAGAAACAGCAGACGGTGATTGGGTGGCTCCTGTGTAATCCAGGTGAGGGACCGTGCAAGTCAGAGAGGTGAGGGGGTGGGAAGGGCAGGGGAGTCTGGAGAGATCGCAAAGAGGTTATCCACAGGATTTGCCGACAGATTACAAGTGCGGTGCGCAAGAGATGAGTCGGGGTGGTGTTTCTTAGGCACTTGGAACCGTGCAAGTAAATTAAGTTTATAATTGCAATTAACCCTAAATCTGAGATATATATACCATTATCATCCCCAAGTGAGCTGGAGGAGCCAGAGTTCCTGGCAGGTCGTTGGCCAGTGCATCACCCTGCGGTGCGCTCTCTCTCTTCCTTCCTTTCAGACAAACCTCCCAGGTTGCCTGTTCCCAAGGCTTTGACCAAACCCAGATGCCCTGGCCCAGAGTGAGTGTGTGTGTTTGGCAAAACTGCCCTGCACTACATAGAAAAGTGAATGTTGCTTAAGAAAAGCCAAATGCAGGGCGCCTGGGTGACTCGGTTGAGCGTCCGACTTCGGCTCAGATCACGATCTCGCGGTCTGTGGGTTCGAGCCCTGCTTCGGGCTCTGTGCCGACAGCTCGGAGCCTGGGGCCTGCTTCAGACTCTGTGTCTCCCTCTCGCTCTGCTCCTCCTCTTCTCTCTTTCTCTCTCTTTGTCAAAAATAAATAAACATTAAAAAAAATCTTAAAGAAAAGCCAAATGTGATCTCTTGGCTTTTAAGCTTGTCTCGCAGAAAATCATCATGTCATCTTGGAAGAGGTGAAACTGGTGAAGGCAGCAAATGATTTTACTTGGTACCACCTTACAAACGAACAGCCCCATCTTTCACGAATCAATGAACATTTATGATGGAGGAAGAATCAGTGGATGGCACATATCTCATGTTTAGGATTGACTGCGATTGTAAATTTACCTGTCACGATTCCAAGGGCACAATAAGTGCATTGCAAATATTAGCTGTCATCATGACCAAATAAGTAAAATCTTTAACAGGTTTTTTTTTTTTTTTTTTTTTTTGAGAAGTAATGAACTTGGTAAATGTTAGCATTCGTTTGCAAATTGTCTTCTCCTCCATCAAAGAGACGGGGACTGAGACCTGGAAATACATAAAAGTTTAAAGGCTAGGACCCGCCACCGACTGAGAATCCACATAAATGATGCAAAACTCCTCTAAAATTATCATGTGAGTCGGTGAAAGATAAGAAAATAAAGAAAGTTCTGCGACGTTTTTCCAAATCATTATTTTTTAAATGAGGAACACGTGCTCGATACTCAGAATTAAAGTCTAATTTAGCAAAGAAATTAGAACAGCATCCTATCATCGGAAATGCTTCTAGAGTTCCTTCCCTACGATGTAGCCTCCTGAGTGGCTTTGCACCTGCCAGTCTGTGAATGTCCCCACCTGCTTAAGCGCTTGGCACCTTCCCTTCCTGGTACCTACGCAAGAGTCTCCTTACCACAGCCAAAGTCTTCCCCATACAAGTTTCTTTCTTATCCCCAGTTCACCGCTTATCCATGAAACAGTGTCCCTTCTCAAGCCTCAGCATCGATAAGATTCACGTGAACAGTCTGTTCAAATACAGATTCCCGGGCTTCAGCCCCGGACTCCAGATTTAGTAAACAGGTGAACATGGGACTCTGTTTTCTAACAGATGACATTCTCATACACATTGTCCACTGACCGTCCTTGGAGAAACATTGTTTTGAGAATAGTGTGCATCTTGGTGCTCAAAGTGCGAGCCACGGGCCAGCAGCACCTGTAGTGTTTGGGGCTGGTTAGAAATGCAGAATCTGGGGCCCCATCTGAGACCTTCTGAATCAGGACCTGCCTTGTGACAACATCCATAGGCGCTTCACATTCATGTTAACTTTTGAGGAGCACTGATTAGATCAGACAAAAGAAATATGTTGACCGTATGTTTTAGTAAGGGCTTTTTTGTACTTTGAGGCTTTAATTGTAAAGTGTTTTTTTTTTTTGAGAAATCATAGACACCGTTTTCCAATCCTCTGATTTGGTTCCCTTCTCCAGAACATGAAGATTTCTTACGGAGATTACTTAATCTTTGCCTTTACAAAATCAGTTTTGAAGAATTTCTGGCTCATCAAGGGAAGCAGGTGCTATTTTAAATCTAGTATAATTTTCTCAACCGTGCAGAGACAGTTCGTGCGGTTACTAAGTATGTACGTTTGATTTGTTTGCTTCAGCCATGACATTGGGGTCATCCTCCAGACAAATATCTCATCTCGCCTGATGAAATCAGGAAGGTGCTTCTGGTGTCCAAGGGATGAATGTCTCATCTCCTGGGAGGGGACTGAAGTCCTCTGCCAGGGGAAACCAGAACATCTGTTACAGGCATGATCCAGCCTGCTGGCTGAGCGGAGTCTACGGAGGCACTTAGAATAAAGCCTTGGGTCTTCATCAGAAGACATTGCCGTGGTCATCAAGCCATTTGCAATGGAATCCAGGATGCGCTCGTAGGGACTAAATACGCTTATGAAAAAATGGTTATTAGTATAATAGTGGGTCCAAAAAGCTCACTGTCTCAGGCACTGACTTTCCTTTTGCTCATTTGAAAAAAAAAAAGATGGGGCACCTGGGTGGCTCAGTCGGTTAAGCGTCCGACTTCGGCTCAGGTCACGATCTCGCGGTCTGTGAGTTCGAGCCCCGCGTCGGGCTCTGTGCTGACAGCTCGGAGCCTGGAGCCTGTTTCGGATTCTGTGTCTCCCTCTCTCTGACCCTCCCCCGTTCATGCTCTGTCTCTCCCTGTCTCAAAAATAAATAAAACGTTAAAAAAATTTTTGAAAAAAAAAGTTTTTTTTTTGTTTTTTTTTTTTTTACTCACTGGAAACAGACTTAATATTTCAGGAAGAACATTTTCACGAACAGAAATTAATTTTGCAGATTCAACAGAGCAGTTCAGATAATGAAAAAGACTGGAAAGACAATGCAAAAGAAGTTTGACTTTTGTTCCCAAAGCACTGTGGGTGCTCCAGCTGGTACTTCTCTTAGAAATAAAAGTTGATACTTGGCATTTTGCTTCTCTATCCCGTTTTAAATTCTCTCTCCCACCTAGTGGGCTGTCGGGAAGACCCGCAAGGTCATAATCATGAGCAAAGATGGAGGCTGCACAGCAGGTGGTGATGTGGGAGTCTTGACCCCCTATTCATGTAGCTTCCTTGAGAAGTCCCCTTCTCTGATCTCAGCTTACCACCATGCTATGACATATTGCTGCTATAAACTTAGGATTTGGTGGACCCAACAATGCCCAGCTATGGTCAAGCACTTGTCTTTTTTTTTTTTTTAATTATTTTAATGTTTATTTATTTTTGAGAGACAGAGACAGAGAGAGAGAGAGACCACAAGCAGGGGAGGGGCAGAGAGGGAGGGATACAAAGAATCCAAAGCAGGCTCCAGGCTCCAAGCTGTCAGCCCAGAGCCTGACGCGGGGCTCGAGCCCACGAACCATGAGATCATGACCTGAGCCAAAGTTGGGCACTTAACCGACTGAGCCACCCAGGCAGCCCTCCATTCACTCTTTCATACTCGTACGAGTCTTAAATAATTGTAAGCATCGTAAAATGTGTAATTTATAAGTCAAAATTTCTAAATAATTTTTAAAGATAACTAACTCTGGAAAAAGAGAATATGGAACCAATGTGGACGATCTTGCCCCAGGAGTCCCCAGACCACTAGGCAGGACTTGGGGGAGCCACCTAATAGCTGTTGAGGGAGGAAACATTTTATTTCTTTGATGTTTATTTATTTTTGAGAGAGAGACAGGGCAGAGAGAGAGGAAGACACAGAACCCGAAGCAGGCTCCAGGCTCTGAGCTGTCAGCACAGAGCCCAAAGTGAGACTGAAACCCATAAACCGTGAGATCATGACCTGAGCTGAAGTCAGACACTTAATTAATTGAGCCGGGTGCCCGAGGGAGGAAACATTTTAAATTAGTAACAGTCATCCTTATAGCCGACTCATACTCAAAAGCGGTGCCTTATTTCTCAGACTGAAGAAAGCAAATTCCAGGATACTTTTTTCAGTGCTCAGCAGTCCTTCCCATGAACGGCTCACATATCCGGACCCACCACACTCTGTTAGTCCAACAAACAGACGTTCTGAGGCCAGGACATGAGTCACGTGCATGGGGACAGTCTCCCGCCTCAACACTATTAGCTTGTTGGGGCCCAGAATTCGTCCTCAAATGAATGCTGTGGGGGCAGGGGGAGGGTCCTTTGTGCCCAGGCAGCCCCAGTCTTCGCCAGGCACTTACCCCCTCTCTCCTTCCCTCTGGGTTTGCCAAAGTTTACGTTCCTTTGTGTCTCCCCTGCCTATTGTTCAGATCCCTTATCGGATAGGGTCTTGTGCTAAGCCTTAACCTATTTCACCAGAACCCTTGTATAAGCCATCAGAGTCACGTGGAGGCCTTATCGGAACACAGATTGCTGGGCTACCCCACCCCCAACAATTCTGACTCAATAAGGCTACAATGAGGCCCCGGAATTCGCATGTCTCAAAATTCCCAGCGGAGGCCTCTACGGTGGGCCCGCAGACCAGCCACACTGGAGAGCCACGATGAGATTGGCTGTTTGTTCATCCAACAAACACTTCTTGAGGCTCTGCGCTGTGTCACCCACTGTACTAGGTGCTCAGGATAAAACAATCAGAAGAGAAATGGAGTTTATATTCTAGCTGGATAGGTGGATGTAAATAGTTGCAGGCATAATTATTTAGTTACAGTTGTGATGGGGAAAATTACTAGATATTGTGTCACCAAATAACAAGGGACTTAAGGATATCAGGGAATGCATCCATTTCAACTAAGTTCCAAAGGACACATTTATATTTTTCACTCATTCATTCATTCGCCATCTTCACTCAAGAAAATAAAATTTCTGGGGCGCCTGGGTGGCTCAGTAGGTTGAGTGTTGGACTTCAGCTCCGGTCATGATCTCACAGGTCTTGGGTTCGAGCCCCGCCTTGGGCTCTGTGCTGACAGCCCGGTCGGAGCCTGGATCGTGCTTCAGATTCTGTGTCTCCCTCTCTGTGCCCGCCTCCCTCCCCCCGCTGCTTGTGCTCTGTCTCTCTCTCTCTCAAGAATAAATAAAACATTTAAAACAAAAAAGAAAATTTCTTCATTGAAAAGAACTTTCATGAAATACTCTTAAGCTTTAAACAGTATTGATAATGGGAAATGATTTTCCCCCGGAACCCAGTTTTGGTTTCAGCTGACATGCTATTAGAAAAAAGGAGTAAAAGGAAGTTGGGGGGAAGGGGTGAGCCGAGAAGGCTTTGGGGCCTTGGGTGCCGTGCGGCTGAACAGTGCTGTGGATCTGGTGTCAGCGCTAGAGGGTGAACGTGTAACAGTCAGCCCTCCAGGTGGGCTAGTCCCGGCTTCCCTTCCGCAGGGGAGGGGGCTGGATCCCAGGGGGCCCCAAGACTCACCCAGCACAGCCAGTGTCGGAGCTGCGACCCTAGGCCTGCTCTGCAGGACTCTTTGCCCCAGCTGCCTCTGCATGGCAGGGCATGCCATTGGAAGCAGGGCAGGTACAGATGGGCACCAGGTGGGAAACCCCACCAGAGCTGAGATGGGCTGGGCTACAAGTATATGAAGGACCCGAAAGTCCTTGAAGGCAGGGCCAGTGAGAGGGTGGGGCCAAGCTAAGGGTGGGGCCATTGAGAGGTGGGGCCAGGGAAGGGGTGGGGCCATTGAGAGGTGGGGCCAGGGAAGGGGTGGGGCCATCGGGAGGTGGGGCCAGGGAAGGGGTGGGGCCATCGAGAGGTGGGGCCAGGGAAGGGGTGGGGCCATCGGGAGGTGGGGCCAGGGAAGGGGTGGGGCCATCGAGAGGTGGGGCCAGGGAAGGGGTGGGGCCATTGAGAGGGTGGGGCCAGGAAAGGGGTGGAGCCAGTGAGAGGGTGGGCCAGTGAGAGGGTGGGGCCAGGAAGCACTTTGTCTTAAAATGTATGGTGAACCAGGGAATAGTTTTATTTATTTCCTTATTTATTTACTTTAATATTTATTTATTTTTGAGAGAGAGAGAGGGAGACACAGAATCCGATGCAGGCTCCAGGCTCAGAGCTGTCAGCACAAGGCCCCACTCGGGGCTTGAACCCACGAGCTAACCGTGAGATCATGACCGGAGCCAAAGTTGGAGACTTAACAGCCTGAGCCACTCAGGTGCCCCTGGAATAATTTTAAACAGGGGTGTAACAAGTGATCAGCTGTGAGATTTGAGGCAAGTCACTTAATGTTTTTAAAACTCTGTTATCTGGAAGACACAACACCTTTCTCACCTACTTGGAGAACCTGGAAAATCTCAGGTGGGATTATTAGCCGTAGAATATAATAAATGCACACGAAAGACATTATTCCAGCGGGCTGCCCTGTATCAGCAGAATTGGGTCCCATTACTAACCAATGAGTCATCTTTCTGGTGCCATTTCTTTGCCTACATAAAATACGGTTTTGACCAAATGAACTGTATGATGCTTTCTAATCCCAGTGTATTCTAATCCTAGGTAAATTGAAAAAAATGATTTTCAATTGTTTTTATTATTATTTTTTTTAACTTTTGCTCTTCAATGGAAGAATCAGGCCAGACAGCTGCACAGGAAAAACAGATGTTTAAAAATACATTTTGTGGATAAAGTGTATTTATTTCCCTTTTCCTGGTTCCTTTTGACCTGTATTATTATTATTATTTTTTTGGCTTGTTTGACCCTTGGTATGAAAACATCACGGATGCACACTCATTTCTTAGATTCTGTAAACCCCTCAAGTGCCCCAGGGTCTGGAGCACCCGGTGAGAAGGAGGTCAGTGGCTACACCCTGCTGTCCCCCGATTTTCACACCCCTGAAAAGACAGGCCAGAGGTTTCCCTTCTTGAGGCATTGGCGACGTGATCTCCACTAAGCATGTAAAGTTCTTTTTCAAAAATAACATATGCCGGGCCGCCTGGGTGGTTCAGTCAGTTAAGCATCTGACTTCAGCTCAGGTCATGATCTCACAGGTCGTGGGTTCCAGCCCCGTGTCGGGCTCTGTGCTGACAGCTGGGAGCCTGGAGCCTGCTTCGGATTCTGTGCCTCCTTCTCTCTCTGCCCCTCCCCTGCTCGTGCTCTGTCTCTCTCTCAAAGATAAATAAATATTTAAAAAAAAATCAAAAACAAATAACATATGCTACTGAGCAAATGTGATTGGGGGTCTTCAAAGGTTCAGAAAAAGCCGAGGTAAGAGTTCAGACTTTCATAATCTTGTAAGCGCACTTGGCAAACTGGGTTAATAACTAACTGGGTTAAGTGACTCAGAGAAAATTCCCACATCCTACTTGTGGTCACCGTAGTGGTGCTGCTCTGAGGCCTGTGTTTGGTCTTAAAATAGTGCCTTGAGATCTTTGACTAGCCTTATCTCAGAGTTTGAATCACCTTTGGTCTCTTCCTAAGGTCTTTGTGAAATAAGGAGCACTAAGTCACTCATTTTGTGGACAGTGAAAATCACTAGAAGTTTCAGGTAAAGCTGAGCTGTGATGCTGTCTCTATAGGGCCTTACCTGACCCCAGACAGTTTTGAAGCTGGGATGACCCTTCACAGTTGTCCCCAGTTGTGGCCAGGGGATCAGGCCTTTATTCTCCCCCATCTATCAGCCTTTGCACACTGGCCTCTCCGGGAAGAGGGTGTGGCCTTGAGCAGGTGGCTCTCTACAGAGATAAGCCCTCCAGGCAGCAGATGGTGGAAGGCGTCTTTCAGCAGCACTCCAGCGACCGAGACTGTCTTTGGTCCCGTGTCAGGGCATCCCAGTGTCCACCATAGGGAACTGGAGGAGAAGGGCATAATCCTTAGCTAAGAGAGATGTGACGTGCCATTGGTGCCTTCTGCCAGTCGTGCAAGTGCGAGCTCATCCCTGGCGGGGTGCTTTTGGGTCTCCTTCACTGCAGTTCTTTGCAAGGCTTTTCAGTCTAGCTGCCTGTGGTTCCCACACACACTCCCCGGTGCTCCTTTGGAAGGACACTCTTTTCAAGATGACCCATTACTAGGTCCTGTCTCCAGAGTCCACATTCTGTTCCTTGGAAAAATGTCTTTGCTTACTCTTGGTGACCAACCAGCCTGGCTTTGTCCTGTTTTTAGCACGGGAGTCTCACATCTCGGGAGGTCTTTCAGTCCTGGACGGATCGGGACGGCTGGTCACCCCAGAACCTACAGATCCAAAGCAGCTACAGCATCACACATTTAGACTTTTCCAGTGCGAATCAAACACCCATTTCCATGCCCGCCAAACTCTGGAGACTCATGCAAAATCTTCCAAGTGGGCCCTGCGAAGCCTTGGCACTAGGCTTGAGGCAGAGGGGAAGTGTATGCTCCCGTCTCCCTTGAAGTGGGAAGCAGAACACAACAGCTAATGCTCCAAAGAAGGCCTGTCTTGGGCCAGCATTTCCATGTCCCTTAACATCTTCTTATCTAGCCTAGAAGTGGGTCATGAGCTACATCTTACAAGGTCTGTTAGCTCCTCTGCTTAGGATGGAGTAAGGTAAACTCTCTGGGTAGGAGTCCCTGAGGGACCATGTGCCGGTAGGAGACCATTCCCTGGGGGCCTGCTGGTAGTTTTCAGGAGGTAAGTTGGACAGAAATCCACTTCTCAGCATTAGCGTTCATTTCAATATTTCTTCTTTCGGGCTCGATGGCCTTGGGCCAGAAACTTTAAGAGTTAGGTGCATAAGGATCATCCAAGGATTCTGTTAAAAATGTAGATTATCTGACCTTAAACACGAAAAGAGGCTCAACTTCATTTATGATACGAGAAATGCGTACTGAAACTCACAGAATACCATTCTAACTGTCCAACTGGCAAACACGTGACACTTTCTTTCAGCAACACTAAGGGAAGAATCGGGGCTCTCATACGTTATTGGCCTAGTCCCTGTGAAGAAATGTTTGGCAATATCTAACGAAACTACAGGTGCATTTACCCTTTGATCTGGAAACCCCACTTCTGATCATCTGTCCCACAGAAACAACTGTGCACATAACTGACTTACATAGTCATTTATTGTGACATTGTAATAGCAAGAGATTAGAAAAAACCCAAGTACAAAACAATAAGAGACCTGTTATTAAACCATAGTAGATTCATACAATGGAATATCATACAACAGTATAAAAATATATAATGGGAGTATCTGTACACTCCTAACATGAAGAGACCTTTAGCATCTAATGTTATGTGAAAAAAATTAAATAACAGGTTGCAGATATATATATTTAACTTTTGCAAGAAAGGGGGAAATAAGAATATATGTGCATGTTTGCATTAAGGAAAAAAGGATAATATAAGGGACAAGGGGGAAAGAACGTGATGGGGGAGAGGGACTTAGGAGAGTAGTCTAAATGCTTTGCTATGTTGGGGCACCTGGGTGGCTCAGTCGGTTAAGCGGCCGACTTCGGCTCAGGTCATGATCTTGCGGTCTGTGAGTTCTAGCCCCGCATCGGGCTCTGTGCTGACTGCTCAGAGCCTGGACCCTGCTTCAGATTCTGTGTCTCCCTCTCTGACCCTCCCCTGTTCATGCTCTGTCTCTCCCTGTCTCAAAAATAAATAAACGTTAAAAAAAATTTAAAAAAAATGCTTTGCTATGTTTATGTCCTATACACTTGATTTTTGAACCATGCAAACTGTGTGCTATTCAATAAAGCAGTTTAGAACGATGTGGATTTCCAAACCTATCCCCTTACCCAATTCTAATTTACTGATTCTAGGGTGGGACACAGAATTCTGTATTTTTGTAGAGATTTGGAGGCAGATGAGCCAAGAAACACACAAGGAGAAAGATGCTCTACATGAACCTTCTCCTACGTTATTTTACTAGCATTTGGTTTTAACCATTCAGTTGAACTAAATTAATAAATATTTGATGGCACATCGTGTTCCAGGAAAGGCCACTGGGGAGGGACCAGTAGAATTGACCGGAGGACCCTAATGGCATCAGTGGATATGTGGCGCAGTACGGAGTGAGGTCGGAAACCCATCTAGAAACCGGTCACATGGCCAAGAAGGCTGTCCAAGTGGTAGACAGCCCATGGGGGAAGCTGTGTGCTCCCACCTGTCCTTAAAGAGTCTAAGACATTTCCGCAGGAGTATCTGCGTTCTCAATGTTACGGAAGCAGCAGACTAGAGGCGAATTATTTAAAAAATGAAGCATTGGCAGCTGGGGCAATGTTCTGGGTTGAAGTGTGTCCCCCAAAAAGATGGGTTGAAGTCTTAACCCCTGGTATACGTGAATGTGAACTTAGTTGGAAAGAGGGTCTTTGCAGGTGTAATCATGTTAAAATGAGGTCACAGGGTGGGCCCTAGATTCCACATGACTGGTGCCTACGGAGAGGGAAATTTGGATACTGAGGTACAGGGACACACAGACACGTAGTGAAAAAGGCCATGCGACGACAGGCACAGGTTGGTATGACGCAGCTGTAGACTGAGGAGCACCGGGTGTGCTGGCAACCAGCTGAAGCGAGGACGAGGCAGGGAAGGATTTGTCCCTAGAGCTTTCAGAGGGAGTGCGGCCCCTGCCAACACGTTAATTTTGGATTTCAAGCCTCAGGAAGGACGAGAGAGTAAATGTCTATTGTTGTGAGCCCCCCATTTTGTGGTAGCTGGTCACGGCTGCCCTAGGAGACTGATACACTAATGCAGGTGGTGAGGAAGAAAAGTAAAGGCAAAAAGAATTCCAGGCCTCACGAGCTAGAGAACAGGGATCCCTCTAATCCCTGGCTGGAGGGATTAGAAAGGATGGGGGGCTGGGTTTTAACTCACCAAGTTTTAGGCACAAGCAGGCCTAGAAGAACTGATAGATTCTGTGAGGAATTGCCCACGATGTCAGAAGGGGGATCAGCGTGTATTCTGTGCATCACCGTCTATCAACCAAGGGTTCGTCGATGCCTTCTAGCTCCACAGCCCCGCGTCTCTGAGGGTGCTAAGGAGGTAGAGGAATGAAATCCCTCCCCTCAGGAAGTTCATGTCATACAATTGAGAGATGGGGCCTACATACGGGAAGAATAAGTCATCTTGAAAGGAGTAAATACCTCACAAATGGGTATAAGTTTACACTTTAGAGGGAGTGTTGTGCTAGCAAATATTTAACAACTGGCTTTCCAAAAAAGGAAACTTTGATATGTATTGTTTGACACTTTGTTTTATTATTTTATTTTATTTTATTATTTATTAATTTTATTTTATTACTTTATTTTGGGGGGGGGGTGGCAAAGAGAGAGGGAGACAGAATCCCAAGCAGATTCCGTGCTGTCAGTGCAGAGCCCAATACGATGTGGGGCTTGAACTCATGAACTGTGACATCATGACCTGAGCTGAAACCAAGAGTCAGACGCTTAACCGACGGAGCCACCCAGGCGCCCAGTCGGCCCTTGGAGTCCGTGTGAGCCGCTGTGAGCTAGCTCCAGCACCCCACCAAGCTGAGAACCCTGAAGCCAGGGGAAGGAGGATTGCAGGAGGAAACAGAAGCTTAGCAAGATCTTAAGGACAGGCAGATTCAGGAGGAAGGGAAGAGCCTTCCACAAGAAGCAACTTGAGTGAGATTCAAGAGAGGAAATGGAGAGAAAGGCTCTGAGCCAGATGGGTCTGAGGTCAGGTCTGAGCGCAGGCGCTTATTGGCTGTGTGAGGCAGACCTCAGCTTACTCATCTGCAAAATAGTACCCATTACACAGGATTATATGACACAGGCATGTTACTCGGTATATAATAGACACTCAAAAATGTTGTTGCCCTAAGCAGTGAGCTGAATAGTTTTGTTGAAGTGTCATAGGGATGTAGTGATAAAGCTCTAAACACACACACACACACACACACACACACACAATTTATATATACATATACATGTATATATACACACATATGAATATGTGTACGTATATATTATACATACACATATGATTACAAACATATGAATATACATATACATAGTTCTCCATTTACTAAGACAAGGCTGTGTGGTCAGGCATGGGGAGGTATTTCGTTCTCCTTGAATGTAGGTTAGGAGACCTCCAGAGCATTACCTCATTCCTGTTTAGTTCTTCAAGGACAGCCGAGGGATGAGAACTTAGGAGAGAAACATCCTGCCCAGGCCTTTGAGGCGACAAACAACCCCGGCAGGACCGGAAAAAGTGCTCACGTGAAGACGGGTTCTTTCCAGACTTGTTGACAAAAGGGATTTTAGGTCAGCGTTTATCCTTCAGGAAACAACAGGGAAACAGGACCCATTCTGCATTCTGTCAACGAGGTGAGCAACCATTTCAGAACTGGAGCAAATTCCTGGCACCGAACAAAAGCAAGTGTCATTTGAGGTTGTGATGGAGTTGAGCAGGGGCATCGGAACGTGTCTTTTGATTTGGGTTGAGTCACTGGGTAGACAGAAAGAGCTCCTCTGTAGTTCAGTTGTTTCTAGTTTAGCAACTCGATTCAAAATTAAATTCTCCAGCTACAAGCTTAAGTGCACGTCATGGCTCATCCAGGAACTGGGCTAGATGAGTAAATTGCCCTGTACAACCCATCACCACTGCGAGAAAAACGATGGTAGTAATCTTATGTTTGTTGTCCCACATACTTGTACTCACCTTGTGAGTTCAAAGAATTAAAAGAGACTTTTGGATCTGCACGGCCACTTACGTCAAAACGTGTGAAGATTGGTTGTCCCTGGGAGGAAATCAGAATTGCTGAAAGCCAAGGATGATCTGTGACAAAGAACAAATGAGAAAAAAAGTCCAGAACCAAGCCATAAAGGTCATTCCCGTCAAAGATGAGCTGAAATGGCACCTAGGACAAAGAGGGTTGACAAGGGAAGGCCTGGGAATACAACAGGATTATGAAGGACACTTAGAATATGAGGGAGAAGAGCAGACCAAGCAAATGGAACAATCTGAACGCAGCTAGAAAACAAAAATGGCAAACTCAAAAGGCTATGGGTGGTGTAGTGACGGGCCAGGTAGGAGGCAGGCCAGGCTGCTGCCATTATGTCCAAGCTTAGTGCCTTCAGCTGCTGTCTGAGCTTGATGCAAAGGCTACGTGAAATAGATGTTGGGGCCACATAGGGACCTCATGCCACCAGCTTTCCACCTGAGATGTGGAGGGAGGTAGGGCCAAGCCTAGTTCATGAGGTAGGAAATGGGAAGACAGATAGCATTTGTGGGACGGGGCTGAAGGCAGGGCTGGGTCCTACAGCTGGGGATGGGAGGATGAGGAAGACACTGGCAAACGTGATGATTAAAAATATTCCTGCTTCCTTTGTGTTACGTTGAAACTATATATTTAAAAAGAATTATGGAAAGAGCCCAAATGTCCATCGACTGATGAATGGATAAAGAAGATGTGATACACACACACACACACACACACACACACACACAGTGGAATACTCCTCAGCGATGAACAAGAATGAAATCTTGCCATTTGCAACCATGTGGATGGAACTAGAGGGTATTATGCTATGCTAAGCAAGTCAGTCAGGGAAAGACAAATATCATATGATTTCACTCATATGTGGAATTTAAGAAACACAACGGATGGGGGCAGAGTGTCTGACTTCAGCTCAGGTCATGATCCTGCCATTCGTGGCAGGCTCACTGCTGTCGGTCTGTCGGTGGAGAGCCCACTTTGGATCCTCTGTCTCCCTCTCTCTGCCCCTCCCCTGCTTCTGCTCTCACAAAAATAAATAAATATTAAAAAAAAAAAAAGAAACACAACAGACGAACGTAGGGGAAGGAAAGGAAAAATAAGACAGAAACACGGAGAGAGGCGAACTGTAAAAGACTCTTAAATACAGAGAACAAACTGAGGGTTGTTGGAGGGGAAGTGGGTGGGGGATGGGTTAAAAGGGTGACGGGCATTAAGGGGAACACTTTTTGGGATGAGCACTGGGTGTCATACACAAGAGATGAATCACTGGGTTCTATTCCTAAAACCAAGACTACACTGTATGTCAACTAACTTGAATTTATATTAAAAAAATAAAAAAATGAAAAAGAATTATGTTTTCCAATGCAAATGTGTTCAGAGCAGCAAGGTAGGATAAGTGAACATTTGTATACTTTAGCTGGACATTGGTGTTCATCTATGTATTGTTTTGAACAACAGAGGGCCTGATTTTGTTGTCAATTATGGAAGAAAATGCATACACGTGGGTCCGTCTCTTGAATTTCCCTGATTTAGTCATCTTAAGTGTTTTATACAAAAGGAAGGCCTCAAAACAGACAAAGTGAACCAAAGAAGTAACATCCAAGGCGCCTATTTTAATGGCTTGATTTTTATATAAGGTCATTTGAAAGGAACAAAACAGTTGAATTCTTTCTTTGGGAGTAACAGTTCAAAGGGGGAAGAAGAAGAACTTATATTTATTATTATACCTATCAAGTACTATTCTTTTGACTACATATTTTAAAGAGATCATTTCATCTAACAGGCATTGTAATTTAAAAAAATCTATAGATCAGGGAAGGAAGATCTCCTGTGTTTTAGAAATTTGCTCAGGATTAACACAGTCTGTGGCAGGGCATGTGTGTAATTGGGATGGCTGGAGTGGAACACCCTGTGAACCATGTAAGAGGCACATGGTTTTGCTTTTGGAGTTTTTGGTCTTGGTCTAGGACTCAATGGTTAACAGCAGTGAAGCCATTGGCTTTTGTTGTTGTTAAGCTTCCCCTTTGGAGTTTAAAATTTCATGATGATTTTCTTTTGCACCAGCCGGGGTTCTACCAGAGAAATAGAACCAGTGGAGGATGGATGGAGGGATGGATGGATGCATGGGTGCATGGATGGATGGATGGATGGACGGACAGATAGGTTATAAGGAATTGGCTTATCAGGGCAGGAATTGGTAATGCAGTCCACCGATGGAATTTCTTCTTCCTCAGGGAAACCTCAGTTTGGCTCTGAAAGCCTTCAACTGGTTGGATGAAACCCACAATATGGCAAAAAGATAATCTCTGCTTAGAGTCAACCGATTGCAGGTGTTAAATACACCTACAAAAATACAGCTGACCCTCGAACAACATGGACTGGAACTGCACAGGTCGACTTATATGTGGATTTGTTTCAACAAGGGTATCAAAAAACCTTTGTTGAGATTTACCACCATTTGAAAAAGCTCGAACATGACCTGCATAGGCTAGAAATACCAAAAAGCTTCAGAAAAAGTCAGGTGTGTCATAAACGCATGAGATTAATGTAGATACCAGTCTATTTTACCATTTACCACCATAAAGTATCCAAAAGTCTATCATAAAAGTTGAAACTTACAAAAACGTATGCACACAAATACGTACAGACCGTACCGGGTGCCATTTACGGTCAAGAGAAATGCGTACAAACATAAAGATGTAGTATTAAATCGCAACTGCATGAAATCAGCTATAGGACATGTGGGACCACCACACCACTTCTTTCACACCACTCACGATAGCTTCACTGCTATTGCAGTGAGCTCAGGTGTACCAAATATCCACTTAAAACACACTGTGACACTGGGGTGCCTGGGTGGCTCAGTCGGTTAAGATGTCTGACTCTTGATCTCAGGATCAGGTCATGATCTCATGGTTTGTGAGATGAGAGCTGAGAGCACGGAGCCCACTTGGGGTTCTCTCTCTCCCTCTTTCTCTCTGCCCCTTCCCAGGGGCAAGTGCCCCTGCTCGCACGTGTGCTCTCTCTCTCTCTCAAAATAAATCGATAAACTTTTTAAAAAGTGTTAAGATAACAGGAGAAGCAGCTTCTGTCACCCGAAAGGCAGCAGACGAGTTTCCAGATGACATGAAGAAAATCATTGAGGAGAAAGACTATTTGCCTGAGCAGGTTTTTAGTGAAGGTGAAAGTGCCTTATTCTGGAGAAAAAAAAAATGCCACAAATAACATTTGTAAGTAAGGAAGAGAAGCGATCGGTAGGATTTGAGGCAGGAGGGGATAGGCTCACTACTGTTTTGTGCAAATGAAGTCAGGTTAATGATGAAGACTGCCCGTATCTCTAAAGCTAACCCCCGAGGCTTGAAGGGAAAAGATAAACACTAGCTACCCATCTTTGGTTGTATAACAAGAAGACCTGGACAGCGAGAACCCTTTTTCTGGATTGGTTCCACCGATTCTTTGTCCTTGAAGCCAGGAAGTACCTTGTCAGTAAGGGGTTGCCTTTTAAAGTTCTTTTGATATTGAACAGTGCCCCTGGCCACCCAGAACGCTGTGAGTTCAACACCGAGAGTGTCAAAGTGGTCTACTTGCCCCAAAACACTATGTCTCTGATTCAGCCTCTAGAGCAGGGGCTCATAAGGATCTCTAAGGCTCATTACACATGACACTCTATGGAAAGGATTGTCAACACTGTGGAAGCGATCCCCAGTGGAGAGAACATCATGAAAGTCTGGAAGGATTACACCAGTGAAGATGCCATCACTGTTACAGAAAAAGCCATGAAAACCACCAAACCTCAAACGATCCGTCCCTGCTGGAGAAAACTGTGTCCAGATGTTGTGCATGACGTCACAGGATTTATGAAAGAGATTGTGGCAAAAAGACGGTGGGGGCGGGGGTGAGTGGGAATGAAGGATTTTAAGACGTGGATCTTACAGGAATTTAAGAGCTACTCGGCACAACACCAGAGGAACTAACGAGAGGGCTTGATGGATGCGAGCGCTTCCGAGCTGGTGTCAGATGATGAAGAAGAAGAAGATACAGAAAGAAAAAACAGTGCCAGAAAACAAAGCGACGTTACATATTCTGGCAAAAGAGCTCTGCTTATTCAATGGCCTTTGACTTCTTTTATGACATGGATCTGTCTATCACATGGGCACCAAAACTAAAGCAAATGGCAGAAGAAGGGTTGGCATGGGATGGAAACAATTTTAGAGAAACAACACAGCAAGAAAGTCCAGCAGAAATGATGACGTAGTTCCGCAAAGTTGCCCCGAGTGTGCCAACGTCTCCCGCTTTCTTTCCCTTCTACCTTCCCCACATCTTCTGCCTTTGCCGCCCCTGGGGCGGCAAATTTAACCCCTCTTCCTCTTCCTCCTCCTTCCCAGCCTACTCAATCCAAAGACAACAAGGATGAAAACCTTTATGAAGATCCACTTCCCCTCACCGAAGTCAATAATCAACATGCCACACAGTGAGTAAACGTATCTGCTGCGTGTGCACGTGTCTTTGTGTGACAATCTAGTAACTGCGAGGCAAGAACCGTATGAGACTTAAGAACATTTTTCTTTAATTGAAGTGTGATTGACACACTACGTTAACATTGGTTTCGGGTATTCAGTGTAGTGATTTGACAACCCTGTAGTTATGCCGTGTTCACCACAAGCGTAGCCACCATCTGTCACCGTGCAACGCATAATACCATTGGGTATATTCCCGATGCTGTACCTTTCATTCCCATGACTTATTCATTCCATAACCGGAAGCCTGTATCTCCCACTCCCCTTCACCAGTTTTGCCTATCCCTCAGCCCCCTCACCTCTGGCAACCACCAGTGTGTTCTCTGTATTTATAGGTCTGTGTCTGCTTTTTGTTTGTTTGTTCGTTCATTTGTTTTGTTTTGTTTTGTTTTGTTTTAGATTTTTTTTAGATTCCACAAGTAAGTGAAATCATCTAGTGTTTTTCTTTTTCAGCGTGAGTTGTTTCACTGAGCATAACACCCTCTAGGCCCATCCATGTTGTAGCAAATGGCGAGATCTCATTCTTTTTTATACAACTCAATGCCAAAAACCAAATAATCTGATTAAAAACAGGCAGAGGATCAGAATAGACATTTTCCAAAAAAGACTTACAGATGGCCAACAGACACTAATTATCGGGGAAATGCGTACCGAAACCGCATTGGGCTGTCACCTCACACCAATCAGAATGGCTGGCAGAAAGAAAGAAAGAAAGAAAGAAAGAAAGAAAGAAAGAAAAGAAAGAAAGGAAGAAAGAAAAGAAAGAAAGAAAGAAAAAGAAAGAAATAACAAGTGTTGCCAAGGATGTGGAGAAAAGGGAACACTTGTGTGCTGTTGCACACAAGGGAATGTAAACTGATGCAACCATTGTGGAAAACAGTATGACGATTCCTCAAAAAATTAAAAAGGGAAATAACAATTGATCTAGCAATTCCACTACTGGGTATTGACACGAGGAAAATGAAAACACTAACTCAAAAAGATACGTACACCCTGAGTGTTTATTGCAGCACTCTGTACTGTAGCCAAGATATGGAGGCAACCCCAGTGTCCATCGATAGATGAATAGGTAAAGACGCTCTGGTACGTGTACACAATGGAATATTACTCAGTCACAAAAATGTACGAGATGTTTTTGCACCACCATCATTGCCTAAGTATTCATCTTGTAGAACATGGTGTGTGAGGCTTGTATGGAAGCAGAGAGCCTATCCTTACAGAAGCGTAAAGTGAGTGATATTTAATATAAAATTAACAGTGTTTTAGCTTTCTTACTGTTTTATAACTTTGCTTTCAAAGAATTACCTGACGGCACAGCATGCCTCTTGTTTATAATCGGAGAAACCGCGTATCAGCCTATCATCACAAGAACGTGGTTTGTAAGAAAATGTAATGATGTTTCTAGCACAGTATTATGGCTATGACCGTCATACTGTATGCCGTTAAATTTTTATAATAAGTCACTCCTTAGTGTATAGGCTGGGCTACCTTGAAGCAATGGCATCGACTGCACTAGACTATACCGTAAAGCAACCATATTTCTGCTTCTTCATTATCAATGCATGAATCATTATACCTGTCAATAAATATGAATTTCTTTTTCATGTAATCTTTTCCTTTTTGATGCCTAGTGTTAGTAATACATATAACATCTCCAGTGATTGTGTCACAGAAGACTATCCATACAGGTACATCATGTACACAGGCGATTATAGACTTATTGCCACGTTGATAAATATGGTTCCCTCCTGTGAATGTATTTTCTCTCCCTTATGATTTTCTGAAGAACATTTTCTTTTCTCTACCTTACTTTCTTGTAAGAATACAGTGTATAATACATATAACAAACAAAACATATGCTAATTGACTTTATCAGTGAGGCTTCTGGTCAGCAGTAGACCATTAGTAGTTAAATTCCGGAGGAGTCCAACGGTATGCATGGATTTTCCACTGCATGAGAGTCTGTGCCCGCAACCCTTGCGTTGTTCAACTGTATTTTGACAGAAAGCACCGGATTAAGTAATTGGTTGAATATCTGTAAACTATAGCCTAGGCAAGCTGACACAAAACTAATCATCGTATCCCCAAACTCACATAATTCTGTTTTATAATGCAAAGATAATCCTGACCGGGCAAAGGAAGCAGTGATGTTTTATGACACGCAGGGTCCTCTTCATGGTCGGGAAAGATGTTTGGTTTCTTGCCACTCCGCGTGAGGGATGTTCCCAATGTGTGGCTTAGATGTGCCTTGGCGACCTGTGGCCCGGCCCAGTCCTAGGCTCCCTATCTTGGATTTTTAGAGAGAGGATCTGTAGGTCTGCTAGCAGTTATTCTCACTACTTTTCCAGGAGGTTGATTTGGTTCATCAAGGAATCTAGAGCTCTTAGAATTTTCTATCATTGACCCAAATAGGAGCCTCAACAGTCACAGCCTGGTTGTAGTGATTGGCTCTGAAAACCGATGTGACGCCCCCACAGGACTTTCCTTCATAAATACAAATGAACCCAATTTGGAGAGTCCTGATCTGCTGGGACCCCATGCCCCAATGACCTTCAGGAGCTCAGTGGGGGCTAAAGTGGGTCAGTGACTTCATACGCTGATTGCGCAGCTTTGGGAAAATGGTCACATCAACAGAATATCTTGTCTAGTGTCTGCTTGACTATAAACTCTCAAAAATATTTCCTAATGATGGTTACTTCTAAGAAACATCTATGACCAGTACTCAGTCAGCAAATACTTCTTCCTGATAGATAGGTATCATTTTAAAATGTGCGTAGAGGCGCCTGGGTGGCTTATTCGGTTGAGTGTCTGACTCTTGATTATGGCTCAAATCATGATCCCAGCGTCATGGGATCAAGCCCCGCGTTGGGCTCCACCCTGAGTAGGGAGCCTGCTTCAGATTCTCCTTCTCTCCCTCTCCCTCTGCTCCTCTCCCCCACTCATGCTCTCTCTCTAAAATTAAAAATATAATGGTAAATTAAATAAATAAACTGTGCACGTGCCTGGAAGTGTATTCACGAGGCAAAAACTAGTTTCTTGTTCTTGCTTTGTGTTTCTGCTTTCTTTTTTCTTTCTTGCCTTGCTCCCTTTCTTTTTATCTCTACATTGTTGTTCTTTCTGTTAGAGGCTTCTAGTGGGCAGAGGGGGACCGTGTATTCATACACTAGTATTTGTTTATAGTACCTCAGTAACAATTTACATAATTTTATTGAAATTTGTACTACAATGGAATTGTATGTGGAAATGTGTAAATTTCTATGTGGAAATGCCCTTTTAATGCTATTTTATTGACAATATTAATTTTCCTGGATGATGATCTGACAATTATCATATGACACTTCTCTTCAAGAGCCATCTGGAGTTGCCTATTGTCTGTGCATTAAGTCTGCACCACCTGCATGGATTTCAAGGCTGGCAATCATCTAACTTCACCTCTCCTGAGAGCTCCGTTTCCCATGAGCCTCCAGCATGATTTTTCTCTCCTGCTACCTGCTCACTCATGGCTTTCTTCCTGTCTTGCTTCTGTGGTTTCCCACCTAGACTGCCTTCTCCTTGGCATTTCATTTTATTCAAACCCGAGCATCAAAGCTGCTCTCAATCCTCACCTTTTCTCTGCAGCATTTTTCCTCCCATGCTAATTCTTTCTATTTTCACCTCTTCCTTTCTGACCCCCATAGTATTTATCGCCTTGTTGTACCAATCTGGTGCTTGATTCTATCTTTTCTTGTCCTCTAGTCCAGTGCTTCTCAAACTTTGATGGGCAGAAGAATCATCTGGTTTCTCAAAAAATTAAAACTTAAATGACCATATGATCTAGCATTTCCACTTCTGGGTATTTCCCCACAAGAATTGAAGGCAGGATCTTGAAGAGATCATTTGTACATCTAGGTTTAGAGCAGCACGATTCACAATCGCCAAGAGGTGAGAACTGTCCAAGTTTACATAGATGGATGAATGGCTAAGCAAATGTGATGCACACACACACACACACACACACACACACACACAGAGGAATATTACTCAGCCTTAAAAAGGAAGGGAATTCCTAAACACGCTACAACAGGGCACTCTGCTAAGTGAAATAAGTTAGTCACAAAAAAAGACAAATACTATGTAATTTCACTTCGATGGGGTGTCTAGCGTAGTCAAATTCATAGGCAGAAAATAGAAGGGTGGTTTATAGGGGCTAGGAGAAGGAGAGGGGGGATTTGTTTAATGGATACAGTGTTTTAGATTTGCCAGCAAAAGCTGTTCTGGACGTTGGTTGTATAATACTGGGAATGTAAACACGACTGAACTGCACACTTAAAAATGGCTCAGATGGTAAATTTTACTCCATGTGTATTTTCTCGTTATTTTGTAAAATAAAAGAATACTCTGGGAAGAGAATATAAAGGTTCTGAAGG
The DNA here is from genome assembly GCF_022079265.1 of Lynx rufus. Lineage (NCBI taxonomy): Eukaryota > Metazoa > Chordata > Mammalia > Carnivora > Felidae > Lynx > Lynx rufus. Next base: position 10,478,453 of record NW_025814878.1, read on the forward strand.
TTCTAGGCCCACCCCCGAGATTCCTATATTTGGTGTTTTTGTCTGGGTGGGAGGAGGAGAGGAGTCTCCATTTTAATTATCACTGTCAGGTGCACGGAAGCTGGTGGTCTTTAGGACAAGGTCAGAGATGCCTCTGGCTTTGGCACGTATGTTAAGCGTGGTCTCCACGACGGCTGATGCTTCACAATAAAAGGAAGGAAATCAGTATTTCATGAATACCTAGATGTGAAGCACTTAACTTTCACCGAAGCGGTTGAAATTATGTACATTTTGTATATAAGACAAGCGAGGATGAAAGCTGTAGTCTGCCCATGATCACGAAGACGAGAAGCCGAAGAGCTGGGAGTTAAACCCAGGTGTGATGGAGACACTGTCAGGTGTCTACACGTCACTTCCCGTTCTTGGGCACACAGGGATGCTGGGCTTCCAGCCTCAGTGGCACTTGCACTGTGGCTCCCGCCATGTGACTGAACTCTGGCCGGTACAAAAGAAGCTTCCAGACCTGGCTCTTAAAAATATCCTGCTTAGTCCCCCGGACCTCCCTTCTTCCATGGCCAGTGTGAAGGATGTGAGTTCCGGACGGCAGTCCTGTGACATGGAGAGTGGTCCGCAGACCTGCCCCAGACCGTAAGGTGAGTCAGAAATGGGTATTTACTGTGTTAAGCCAATGGGATCTTGCAGTTTATTTGTTAACACAGCTTATATTATCCAAGCTAAATCCATCTTTGTCCTTTTCATGGCAGTAGGTCACTTCCTAAAGTCTAGAAAATAAATATCTCTTGTATTTCCCACAGCCCCAAGGATGATGTTAAACTTATAGAAGTTTCTCCCCGCCCTTAAAAAAAAAAACCCCAAATAACCTTTTGGCACTGATGTGGTTTATGAAAGTGACAGAAATTCCAGGTTGTAAGAGGATGAGCTGGAAAACCCACCCCTCTGGCAGTTGAAGTGGCCCATTTCAGTAGTTTGTAACTTCAATTTCCTACTCCCACCTATGTCCCCAGTTCTGTTTCTCCAATTGCTCGTGTCATTTTTCGAAACTCTCAGAAAGCCAGTGTTTTAGTTTTAGCCAACCCAATGCGAAACAAAACACTTAAAAAAACATTCATGATTATTTACAAATAAATTATTGTGGCCAAATGAGTCGGATGCTCAGAGCTGAGCTCATGTAGAGCAAATTAGATACATTCCGGAATAACCAAAGTCATCTTCAAGGCCGTCTGTGGAGCGAGCCTGCCAGGCTGTAGAGCTTCTGATGAACACATGGCCTCACACACGAAAACAGGAAATGGAAGTGGGAGACTTATGTTTGGGCAAGTGGAAGAAATGAGGACAAACAAAGGCAGCTTCCCAAAAGCTGGAGTCCTCCAATGTATTATTTTGCAAAACGTTTTCTGGCATTGTGTTTTCTCTTTGGTATGGGTCCATGTGGCAAAGACATCAGTGAGCCCCAATAGCTATTTTCCCCCTTTTCTTCAGTAACAGGATCACCAATACTTAGCCGGGCACATGGCCCTACTAAATATAGTTCCCAGCTGTTTGCAGCCACAGAACTAAGTTCTGGCAAATGGGATATGAGAGGAAGCGATATCCACAAGATCTAGGGGACAGGGGCCACTTCTGTCCCTATTACCCATTCAGCATTGGGATATAGGTCTGATGGCCAATGATCCGTCTTGGATCATAAGAATGAGGACCAGATCTTTGAGTTGGTGGAACAGAAAATTGGAGGCACTTAGGGCCCAGATGATCCTAGAGTCACCATAAAAGCCCTGAACTGTCTACACTCAGACTTTTCACAAGAGAAAAATGGACTCTCTCCCCTCCTATCATGTTTGAGCCGCTATGATTTGGAACCTTAAAGTTAGTGGTAAGTTGGGTCTAACTAATATAGTGAGCAAATTTCTGGCTTGGTTAAATGTCTTGTTTATTGTCTAAAACGCACATACTTGATCCATAATGCAGAAACAGGTAAATGATGGATGTGTGTCAATCTGTAGTTTACATTAAAAAAAAAATAGTCAAGTGCTAGAAACTAGTTTGGAAATCTTGCCACTGAATATTTACACCTGAACACTGTAAACACACATCAAACTCATAGTTTTCATGGCAGTAAATAGTTTATGCCCCAATCAAAATTTAAAAAGGGTTAAGGTTTGTATTAAACCGAAAACCAGGTTGTAATTTTTAAGCTATAAACAAAAGCATCTTTGCTCGCAGCACTATTTTGTTTCCTTAATTATTATGAAGTTAATGCTTGACGACAAAAAGTTAATGAATCAGAGGGGGAGTTTCCAAATGCAATACAAGCTCACATGTACACACACACACACACACACACACAGGCATACACAAAATTAAAATTGTGCATTCTTGTTTAGATAGCTCCAATTCAGCTGGAGAAAAAAGAAAAAGGTGTTGGCCTATGACAGTTTTACTTTGCAAATTCAGAATGCTAAATGCTATTAGCACATAAAGTCTTCTTTGAGCTCTGCTTTTTGTCATGTGAGAACAAATACATGTTTTATGAAAGAATAAATGTGTGCATCTCAGCCTGGATTTTTTTTTCCTCCTTTCTTAACGACAGAATCAGATTCATCTAAATAACGAATTTAGTTCAATAATCGTTCCTTAAATTCCTATGTGTGATGGGCTATAGGCAAGCCCCTGGTGACACGAATACAAGTGAGTCGTGGCTGAGACCGTGTCCAGAGTGCTCACAGAGGGGCCAAGGATGCAAAGAGCCGTGTATGATACACAGGGTCTCTGCAGTCCAAAACTCATGTTACGAGCAAAATGCTCTGGGAACAGAAGGAAGCAGTTGATCCTATCTGGGGTGAGAGGAGACCCCCAAGGAAGTCTTGCGGAATGTGGAGGAGATATTCCCAAGAAAGAACAGCAAGCGTGAAGCAGTGGAGGGCTGTGAGTGCACATCTCTCCTGGGAAAATGGGACGCAGCCAGGAGGACTCGGCCATCACTGGTGGCCAGGAGAAGGTGCGTCTTGATCCGGAAGGTAGGAGCTGGGCGGCCAGCTCCACACCCAGCACCCACTCCACCTAGAGACGGAGCATTTAGCAGCTATTACATGTTAGAAAACATGGTTTTCTGCTTGAGACTTGGGAGGGGATAGAATACATTGATGACAACCCTGTAAGGGCTCTTCATCGTAACCAGGCAAAAGTCTAATCCCACCGTGAAGCCCTCAGGCTCACTTGAATCTGGTGCCAATCTCACTCAGTTTCATCTTCCGCTACTCTCCCTCTCTTCCTTTCCCAGTGCAGCTGCATTGCCAGATGTGGTGTCCTTGCTAGAGCAGGTCAACACAGCCTCGGCTTCATGGCATGCAGCCATCGATGTGGTGAATGGTTTCTTTTCCATTCTTTTCCCGGATCAGACACGTTGTTATTCATGGTGGATGGACAAGAGTCTATGTTTATGGTGTTGCCCCAGACCTATGCTAACTCTCCTGCCATCAGTCATAATATCTCCACAGGGACCTGAACCACTGGACATTCCACAGATGACCGCTACACCATTGGTCTGTTACACCAACGACATTATTTTAACCAAATGAGCAAGACATGCCTGGCAGATTGGAGGCCTTGGTGTGCTTCTTGAAAGTGGGAGGCAGACTCTAGGAAGATTCGGGGATCTGTCATGTCAGTGAAGTGTTTACGAGTGTGCCAGAAAACCCCATGGAATTAAAGGACAAATCATTGCATCTATTACGTCTCAATACTACAAAGGTAGCCCAGCTCTTGGCAGGCCACGTCTGGCTCCGGGACCGGCACGTGTCACACTTGAGGATGCTCTCTGACCCATTTACTAAGTGCCATGAAAGGCTGCAAGGTTTGAATCAGGCCCAGAGCAGGAAAGGGCTCTGAATAAGTCCAGACAGAAGTACGAGCATCCCTGACACGTAGGCTGGTTGTTCCAGAAGACACCATCGTAGTAGAAGTACCTGTGGCGAGAAGAGTCACTTTGTGGAGCTGGAGGCAAGCCCCAGTAGAAGAGTCTCAATGTAGACCATAGAGTTTTGGGGAAAGCTCATGCCTTCTATAGGAGGGGATTCTACAGCAATGGAAAACATCTCTCGGTGTGCCACTTCCTCTGGTAAAGATAGAGCATTTGACCGTGGGACATCAAATGTCTATGTGTTCAGAGCCGCCCCTCGTGAGCAAGGTCCTGGGAGGCTCACAAGCCAAAAGGCTGGACAGATCCAGTAGCAACCCACTGTAAAGGAGAGGAGGACATTCAGGACTGGCAGTGAGCAGGGCCAAAGGGTATAAACAAGCTGTAGGCCAAAGTCATCGAAAACAGGAAGGTCTGAGAAACTGTCACAGCCAAGAGGAAACCAAGGGGACGTGACGACTAAATGTCACGGGATGCATGGGATGCTGGAACGGAACAAAGACACCAGGTAGACACTAAGGACATCTGAATAAACTAAAGACTTTAGTTAATAATAATGTGGCAGTATTCGCTCATTAATTGCAACAAACATACTAATAAAAGATGTTAATGATGGGAAATGGGGACACCTGAGTGGCTCAGTTGGTTAAGCATCAGACTCTTGATTTCGGCTCAGGTCTTGATCTCATGGTTCATAGGATCAAACCCCGCATCAGGTTCCACACTTTTTTTTTTAAAGGGGGATATTGAGTATGGGATATGGGAGTTTTCTATCTTCTCAATTTTTCTGTAAGCCTAAACCTGTTCTAAAAATTAAGTCTATTAATAAAAAAAAGGTGTAACAACCAACTAACTAATCTTTGATTCTTATTTCACACCGTATATAAAAATCAATTCAAAATGGCACTAAATGTAAAATCTAAAAATATAAAGTTTCTATATATAAAAAAATATAAAACAGAGGAGGACATGTTTGTGACCAGGGGGTAGACAAAGATTTCTTAGGACTCAAAAAGCACAGATCATATAAGAAAAAAAATGATCAATTGGGCTTCATCAAAATGAAAACTCTACTTTCAAAAAATATTGTTAAGAAAATGAAAAGATGAGTGACAGACTGGGAGAAACACTCTCAATACATATTACTAACAAAGCATTTGCATCTAGAATGTATCAAGAACTTTTATAATTCAAAAATAAAACAAACACTATAGTTCAGTGTGGGAAAATGGTCTTTTCAAAAAAATGTTTTAGGGGGCGCCTGGGTGGCTCAGTCAGTTACCAACTCTTGATTTCAGCTCAGATCATGACCCCGCAGTTGGTGAGTTCGAGCCCTGTGTTGGGCTCTGTGCTGACGGCCCGGAGCCGGCTTGGGATTCTCTGCCTCTCTCTCTTTCTCTCAAAAATATATAAATAAACATTTAAAAAATAATAAATGGTTTTAGGTTAGTTAGAGATCTTAAGGGAAAAAAAAGAGAAACTTTGACCCCTAGTTCACACTGTATGCGTATCTATGTATATCGTCAATTAAATAAAATCTAATAAAATTAAATTAATCAAAAATTTAATTTTTTCCTTTAAAAAATTAATGAAAACACAAATCATGAGCTGAGAGAAAATATTCTCTCTCTCTCTCTGTCTCTGTATATGTATACATATACATATATATGTATGTATACACATATATGTATATATATGTATATATATCATCCAAAATATTTTCCATAGAAAGAATATATAAAGAATACACTGATCTGATGTTTCCCCAAAGTTAATAAACATATGAAAAGATGTTCAGCATTATTAGTCATCAGGGAAAGGCACATTAAAAGCACAATGGGATCCTATTACACATCATTAGAATTGTCTGGTGAGAATGTTAAAAGGACAATCAGTTTGGAAAACAGTAATTCTGGAGGTTGAGAAGTCCCACAATTTGCTGTCAACAAGCTGGAGACCGGGGAAAGCTCGTGGTATAATTCAGTCCAAGCCCAAGGGTCTGAGAACCAGGGGAGCGGACGGCAGTTTGAGGGCTGGAGAAGATGAGATGAGATGTCTCCCCTCACAGGATGAGGCCGAAGAAAGAGATGGGTTCTCCCTTCCTCCACCTTTGGTTCTGTTGTAGGCCCTCAACAGATTGGATTTTTGTTCCCTTGTAGGCCCTCAACAGATTGGGTGATGCCCCCCTACACTGGGGAGGGCCATCGGCTTTACTGAATCCATTGATTCAAACGTTCATTTCATCCAGAAACACCCCCACAGACAATAAGGTTTGATCTGGGCACTCTGTGGCCAGTTGGGTTGACACAATCAAAAATGAAAAGTACGTAAAGTCAAGAGCCACAGCTATTAACCTTCACAGGTTTACCAAGAGAAATAAAAATATGCATCCACATGAAGACTTGTGCACAAATGTCCATAGCAGCTTTGTTCATAACATAACAGAGACTAGAAACAACACACATGTCCATCAGCAGGTGAATAAACTGGGCTTATGTATGCAATAGACCATCACTCATCAATAAGATGATACAGGCAGTAACATAGATGAATCTTAAAACCATTGTACTGAGCTAGTGAGAGAAGCAGGGCACAAAGGATATATACATATGGTTCCAATGACAGGAACTTCTAGAAAAGACCAGTCTAATCTACGGTGATGCAATGGTTGAAACAGTTCCTACTTCTACCAACATATAAGTGTCCCTTCCTTGGTACCCTCTGTATCTCCAGTCACTGCTGCACCTTTATTTTTTTGCCATTCCAGTGGATGAAAAGCATAATTTCCAAGTTGTGAGATGACCTTTTTTGTATACTATGCAGTAGGAATCGCGACCGAAGACCACACTGCAGACTTACGTCCTAAAAGTCATTGCAAACGCAGCTTTCGCTAGTGAGTCATTAGGGTGATCCTTTTATGCCTTTTCCTGTTTTCCATTTCTACATAATTAGCCACACATTCTACTTTTCTCTAAGAATTTCAACGATTTCAGTTTCCTTCCAATCTCGTAGTCAGTGTTCATCTTTTAGTTCTTTGTTTATTTTTGTCACTATGCTCATGCTTACCAAATCCTAGATCCGTAGAAGGATGGCAGAACTTGAGGGCTGAACTGTGTACGTAGCACTGAGGGTTGCTGTAACCCAAGCACCTGCATCAGAACGCCCTCCCCATTTTTTGACGCGGACGATGGCTGTTTCCAGCATCTTATAAACGTGTGCTATAAATGCAGCTTCACAACGGGCCCTGCAGCCTCGTCCCAACCCCGTTGCTGTCCCTAAGCCGCTCCTTCCATGGGAATGACAGAGCCATGGCTGATGGTAGAAATCACATAGTCCAACCGTCACACCCTAGACGACCGCCATTTCTAGTCCTCTGCCTTTTCATTAGCAGCATCGTACCGTGTGTGAGGCCTTCACAGGGGGTGCCCAGACTTGCAGTTCCCCACATGGCAAATCTTTGGGAACTACTAAAAATATGTGATATCGTGAGCTTAGCCAAAGAGCTTTGTCAGAAGAAAAAAAAAAAATACGCTTGTGATTTTTAAGATCTAAGAAACAAGGAGATAATGCCCTGGAAGATTCCTGAGTGACAGCTGTCACTAGGGCAGAAATATTTGTTTGTGTCGTACAATGATTGTACGTCTGCTTAGAACAACCCCGGGTTCTGACTTTATCTTGGCGTAATTTTTAATAGTGTCTTCTTTCCTTCTGAAAAATGTCCTGGCTTGAAAGATAAATTATATTATCACTGTAATTACGATGGGATTTCTAGCTAATAAGCAGTCTTGTCTCATCTGTTAATTTTTTATTACTAGAAATAAGGGGTCGGGGAGAATGGCTTGTATTCAACTTCTAAGTCACGGTAGGTTAGAAAAAGATAGCACAATTCTTTTACTATTTTAGAAAAAACAAAACACAAAAAAAACCCTCCGCCAACTCAGTTGCTCAGTTTGCTCAAGGATTACCTGAAATGCTGCTTTAGAAAACCTCTATGATTCCGAGTGTCTGTCTATCTATTCTTCATAAACCAATTACAGTTCCACTTTGGAAGAAAATATTTTGATAGAATGTGGTATGAAGGCCCATCAAATTTAACTCGCGTGCAAATCGAAGGGTCCCGAATCCTGCTTTCCATGCTGTACGTACATATTTGTGAACTCTCTTCTTGTTAAAATGTTTGGCTGCGTATAGACGAAAGGAAAGCCCGCTTGCAGTGAACATCATGCCAAGAGACCAGGTCTGCAGGGAGATGTCCCTCCCAGGCACGCTGTTTCAGGGCACGGAGGTCCTTAAGACGAGGAACTCTGACATTCTCTTCTCTGAATCCCCCATTTATTAACCACGGTGCTTTCAACCAGGATTTTCCCCTGAGTGACATTATTCCAGTGAGGGACACTCTCATTCAGCACATGTTCATGAGGGCAAGGCAGTGAATTAGTTTCTGAGGGCGACCGTCATTCACACCACAGGGTGGGTGGCTTCAGCAACAGAAATTTATTTCCTCATTGTTTCGCAGCAAAGGTGTTGGCAACAGGCTTCCTTCTGAGGCCTCTCTTCTTCGCTTGTAGGTGCTCAGCTTCTCTCTTTGTCTTCGCGTGGTCTTTCCTCTGTATGTGTCTGTGTCTTAATCTTCTGCTCTGATAACGACACCAGTCATCTGGGATTAGGGTCCTCCCTACGGACCTCATTTTAACATAATTGCTACTCTAACAGCCCTATCTCCAAATAGAGTCACGTTCCTAGCTACTGGGATCTAAAGCTTCCACGTATGAATGGGGGGGGGGGCACAATTCAGCCCACAACAGGCAGCAACTAGGAGTTTTTAATTCACCAACCTTGCAAAGCACTGCGTAACCCTGTCTCATACACTTCTCACTTGGCACCTGTGTGTGGGGGGGGGCAGGGTTGTGTCAGAAAAGAGAACAACGAGTATATTGATTCGCCCGTGGTACAGATGACAAGCCAGGAAGCATGATCAATCCAGTGTGTCCCCATGAGGACCATGGCACGCCCTGGTGCTCCGTCCAGAGAGAAGAAATGCTCACTAACGCAACACCTGCTTATCCTCCGAGATGAGGTGCGAACACCATCTCTTCCTGAAAGACACCCTTGATGGCTCCCCTCCTCAACCTCGCCTGTGCCCACGAGAGAGGTGGGAGAGAGGCTCTCCTAGCATCTGTCGTCTAGCGCTCAGCTCCTTCGATCGTCCGCATCACATCCTCTTGTTCTACTGTACATTTGCTTGGTTGTCTTCCCGACGGGACCAAGTCTTTTCTTTCTGTAGCCCTACAATCTGGCCCGGGGCCGACACACAGTAGACAAGAAATACGTGATTGAATCAACGAACAGGTAACGTGCTTTTCCAATACTCTCTCTCAGTGCAGGCTGGCAGACATCCAGAGGATACACGCGTGGAGACAAAATGTGTTCGCTAGCGGAGTCCTTCATCCAACCACGCGATCGTATGCGAAGCTGTCCGAAGAGCTAGAGAACACCAAGATCCCGTCTGGACCGCTGCTGGAACGTGTTACACACGAGCCCCCCTGCGGAGCAAATGTGCCCACGGGTCAGGTTGCTCGTTTCTCTGTGACGGTTGAGTGAGGCGCAGGAATGGGCGATCTCAAAACCGTAGCTCAAATTCTGCCGTCCAGCTGCTGGGGCTCGAGTCCCAGCTCTGTTATTTATCGGCCGTGTGGTCCTAGGCAAGTCACTTAACCTCTCTGTATCTCAGCTGCCCTCATTTGTAAAACACAGGTCCCCGTAATATCTACTTCACAGGGCTGTTCGGAGGAAAAAAAGAGTTAACGTATATCAAGTGGCTCAGGTAGGACCTGCAGTGTAGTAAGTGGTCTATGTGTTTGCCCCTATTGCTGGATTAATACTGCCGCTGTTATTATTGAGAAAGGGGACATCGTTTAGTCTCACACCGTCCTTATAATTCCAATCAACCCCCTGAGTGCATAGCCCTGCGAGGAGCTTCCCATGGCCCTCCGACCCTGTCCTCGCTGCATCCCTCCCCGGCTTCCCCCGCCTGGGTGCCCACCCTCCAGACCTGACTCTCGACCGGTGGCTGTCCTGGATTGAGGTGACCGGTAGCTGTCCGGGCCACAGACTCCCTGGGCACAGAGCCCGCAGCATTCCTGTGTGTCCTGTGGGGTCGGAGGCAAAAATAGTGGTCAAAGCGGCTCCCTCCAAAAACACAGGGAGGGAGAGAGATAGGAAGTTAAGGAAGAAAGACTCTGTGCTTTCAACATTCAGGCACAAGCGGGGGAAAGAATGGGATGGAAAGAAAGGAAAGGAAGGGAGGGGAGGAGAAGAGAGGGGAGGGGAAGGGAGAAAGAGGAAAAGGGGGGAAATGGGAGGAGGAAGGGGAGGGAGAATAGGAGGGGAGGAGAGGGAGGTGGGAGGAGGAGGGGAGGGGGAAGAGGAAGGGGGAGGAGAGAGGGAATGGGAGGAATAAGGGGAGGAGTGGTAGGAGGAGAGGGGAGGCAGGAGAGCCCATAGGAGCCAGGGAGGAGGCTCCAGGCCGGGTTTGGGAGCTTTTCCAATACCTCCCCACATAAAAACAACTCATGGACACCAGCTTCCCCAGCGCCAGCTGTTTCCACTTCCGTAACATATGTTCAGTCACGTAAACTGTTTACTAACTTCACATCCAGCATTTTTTAAAGAGAGGAAAACCCGACGCTCGTCTACACCAACCGCAAGAGTAGAGATAAGGGGGGAAAATAACTCAGCCACACACAAAACGAGAAAGCAGATTGAGACAAGGGAGCCTAAGCTGAACCGGGACATCGCCTCTCCCTCCACTTTTATGGTTTCCTGAATGAGGCCGAGCCTCGCCTCTTCTGGGGCTGCTGCATCAGGTTAACTTGGCACAGGGTACCGACCTCCGCAGCGAGCTGTGCAACCGACAGCAGAGAAGAACAGAGTTCGTCTCCACAACCCGTGGCCAGAGCGTGGAAAGTGCCGTATTTGAAAGCCTGGCTCAGAGCGAGGGAGCACTACAGTTTGTGTTGTGTCCTGTCGAGAGCACGGGGTTCCAGGCCAGACTGGTTCCAAGTCTGAGTCCCAGCACCGCCCCGTGGGATCTAAGTAACTCATCTGAACTCACCTGAAGTGAGTTATTCAAGCCCCCTGCTTTTTTTGCTTTTATCCTCTGTCGAGTGGGGATAACGTCAGTGTCTATCTCACCGGTTGTTGTGGGATCAAATGAGTACAGATGAGGCATTTAGAGTAATGCCTGTCACTCGCTGATATTGTGTAAGTGGTTGCTGATTTTATTATATATGCTGGCGAACTTTTACCTGATTGTAGAAACTAGAATTTGTTACCCCTCTCTGATATTCACGACGTAGGATTTATCATAGGATTCTGATCGACTATGCGGTCAGGCCTGATATTTCTGACCTGTCTTGTGCCAACTTCCATGAAAATACTATTGCTTTATCCTCCTACCTCCCAAATCATACAAGCTCGCCCATTTCCTGAATATTAAATGTAACAAAAGGTCACATGCCAAGAGCAGATGGAGTTTCTACAAACAGTATTATCAGTACAGATGAACTGAGAGGTCGCTTCTTGATGCTTCTATCCCAGGGCTGTAATCAAGGGAAGAGAAATGGATTAGAGGAAGCAAAGGAAAAAATATTTGCTGTATGTCTGCACTAATTATGAAATCAGAAACGTTAATATTATAAATAGAACGGTGCAACCAGACAATTAGGCTAGATTAATATTTGGATGTGGGGAAATTGGACTATAGAAATAGATACCATTGGAGTAAGACTGACCAATAGAGTCATCTCGTTTTTCTCTGTGTTATCTCCTGTGGAATCACAGGGAGGTACGGTTAATAAACTGTCCTCAAAGTGCCCTTGATGGAGCAGATATCCTCAACCATTTTTATTGCTGAAATGCAGTGTCTTCGGCAAATATTTAGTGCTTTGGCTATTTAAGGATTGAAGGAATGTGGCTAGAAATGTATTTTCTGCTCATTCCGGGAAGATAAATACTCTCCTAGGGTTTTAGACCAACTGACATCTCACAACACCTAACTTTTGTTTGATTTTCAGCTTTTAGTTTTTCCCACATGCTTTTGAAGAGTGTATATTCTGCTGGGGGCTTTAGGTATGACCGTCATACACAGCGTTTCTGACCGTTTTTGTGGATTCAATGTTCCTTTGAGAACACATCTGTGTTGCGATCGTAATTGAGAATGGTTCAGATCTGACTGCCAAGGGCACTGTCCTCAGGAGAGGCAATTTCTCCCTTAAAGACAGTGCTCGTTAAGGGGCGCCTGAGTGGCTCAGTTGGTTAAGCGTTGGACTTCGGCTCAGGTCGTGATCTTGCCGTTCCCGAGTTTGAGTCCCGTGTCAGGCTCTGTGCCGACAGCTCAGAGCCTGGAGCCTGTTTCAGATTCTGTATCTCCCTCTCTGCCCCTCCACCGCCCGTGCTCTCTCTCTCTCTCTCTCTCTCAAAAATAGATAAACATTTAAAAAATTGGGGAAGAAAAAGACACTGCTCATTAAGAATTTACCTATCAAGGCGGGTACCTTTGGAAGGCAAATCAGGGTGTCGGGTGTCCTTGGGTCCCATTATCTCCTGATCACAAAGGGAAAAGAACTTCCACCCACTAGTTACTGATTCATATCAGAACAGGGGTTCACCCATTCGTTCACTTAGAAAGCCCTTGCCCTTGGGAGCCTGGATCCTACTCAGGGAATCTGAAAAAAAAAAATAAATAATAATAATCAAGGCAATAAATATATAAAATATGTTGTAAGAGGTGGGGAGTGCTAAATCAGCCAATCAACCAATCAATCGTAATAATACATAAATGAAGTAGGAACAGAATGGAGAGTAAGGGAAGGCCAGATGTGCCAGATCTAGTCAGTCGTCTGCCTGAAGTCCCCCCAGGGTTCTGCATTTTGCCCTGGTGCAAAATGCTGTATTCCTACAAGGTCCTACTTGACCTGGCCCTCCCCTGCAACCTCCCTCACTTCGTCTCCTGCTTCTCTTTCCTTCTCTCCTGTCACCAGCGACGCTGGCCAACATGCTGCTGCTAGAGTCTGCCAGAGGAGGGGGTCACTCTACTGCCAGGCGCGTTGCTGCGTCAGGGGGCTAAGCTCTCGCAGATTCCTCAGCTCGGGGCCGTCTTCCCCAGACGTCTGCTTCACGAACTCCTTCAGTCACATCTGCTCACATCTTCTCGATGAGTTCTGTCCTGACCACCCAATCTGATGATGAAGGCTGCTCTCCTCCCCTAGACCCACAACCCCAATTTCCTTTACTGTACTCCTTTTCCCATAACTGATCATAGTCCAGCACCTTTGACAATAAACTTATAAGTATTAGCGTGTGTTTGCTTCCACAGGCCTACACCTGCCATCCTTCTTCAGAGCCTGCCCTTGGGCAATGGGACTATCCACCACTGTAAATACCTGGGAGCTTGCAACCCCCTGGGCCGTCCTTGGCCAGTGGCTGAGAAGTGCAAGGAAGTGAGAACCTAACTCCTGGGCTTTCAGGCGGGACAAATCCAAGCCCTCAGTGACACTCCAGAGTTCTGAAGGTCAAACTATGCTCTACGGGATTTTGTCTGAAATTGCACCCTTCTTTGGTGTCCCCTCGCCCTGTTCTGCCTTCCCCCCTTTTCTTACTGGTTCCTCCTTGGAGTGTTTTAACAAGTTGCTTAACCCAAACCCTCATCTCAGGGTCTGCTTCTGAGGAACCCAGGCAAGAAGAAGCTGGCCTTGGTGGGGAGCAGGGTGGTGTCCCATGAATGGGAAGGAAGGTGGGAGGTCTGGATAGGTTAGTAAATTTGGGAGTGGGAATATAAAGGTGCCTTCTATTATCTCAAATAAAAAACATGGTCTCAGCTGGGTGGGGAGGACTGCGGGTTGCAGGGGAGAAAGGATAAGGTGTGGCATCCAGCTGGCCCTTTACACAACATGGGGGCTGGAGCGCTGATTGCCTCTGTCCCTATGCAGTTTAAAATCCACGTACAACTTTTGACTTCCCAAAAACTTAACTATTAATTGGTCAACTAATTGGTCAACAGTAGTTGACCAGAAGCCTTCCTGATAGCGTTAAACAGTCGATGAACACCTATTTTGTATGTTATATGTGTTATGTGCTATATTCTTTTAATAAAATAACCTAGAGAAAAGAAAATCATAAGGAAGAGAAAATATATTTATAGGACTGTCCTGCATTTATAAAAAAACCCGAAAATCCACGTATAAGCGGACCCATCCAGCACAAACCCATGTTGTTCAAGGGTCCATTATGGTTATCTGGGAGAGTCAGAGATTGAATGTTCTAAGGAACTATGGTAAGAGCGCTAGGCAGTGATGACTAATGTTCTCGAGTCAAGGGAGCTACTTGGGTGTGGGCCTAGAGAAGGTGGGGGTAGGATTTAATCAAAGGTGAGGTTATTTCCAGGAAAGGAAGCTTTAGGGAGAGAGGGGGGTAAAGGGTGTTGGGGTATAAGAAGGGAATGGTTACGAGGAGGTGATATGGAACCTTTGCAGGGTACATAACGAAGTGAGAACATTGGAGGGGTGGCCTAGAAAAGAGGGCAAAGACAATGGATCTTAGATCCTGATACAGCTAAAGCATTGTCGGCTGAGTCACAATAGGCTGTGATGATAGGAAGTGGAGGGCAGAGGGCGGGGAGCCTGGATGTGCCAGGGAGTGGATGGCCGACATGGGGTATAGAGTGAGATCATGGGCTGTTAGAGCTCTATTATCTCAAGCTTAATAATGGAATAGATATTCTATATATTTGCTTTTTTTTTTTTTTTTTGAGACCCTAGCAAGGAAAGGAGGAGGGGATACAGCAACGCTCAACAGACTGCCCCCAGCCTGTTCTCCCCTCATTGAATCTGTGCACCCAGTGCCCTGGAAAGCAGCCACCCTCCCTTCCTCCCTCCCTGAGCCTGACGCCTGGACATGACGTTCAGTTTCCCCAAGAATTGTCTCAGTTTGGATGCTAATTCCTCAGGTCCATGACCTCTGCTTTCTATCGTTTTCTCCAGGTTGGTTTTAGTGGAAGGAGTCAGGAGCCTGGGTCTCCTTCTCAACCTAAATAGCCTCGTAGCAATTACTCTCCAGACCCCTTTGAATGCCAGGCCTATGTCTGCAGTCTCCCTTCATTTCCAGAATACTTCAACCGTTTAGAAGGAAACTCCTCTTCCCTCTTACAATCGAGTGGGCACTGACAGATGGTACTCAGTTTTGGCCTCCAATGTTCTGGCTAGTTCTGTCTGACTGTGTGACACCAGGAAGGATTTAGAATCTCTTTCCTCTGCATCCCCAAGGCAAGTTTCACTTGCCCCAACATGCACACACACACACACACACACACACACACACACAAACACACATACACACACATGCACACAGAGTCTTGTGGGTATCTAGCACAATCCCGGCAATCAGTCTCCAATGTGCAAGCACTGAGCAGGACAGCTAAATGGGAGAGCATGGGTTTGGAAGTCAAGAGGAATGGATGCTCATTCTGACTGTCTCTCCTGGTTTTCTAGGAGAAAAATTCATCTATACCATGAACCTTCAACTTCTGTGAGGCAGAAACATACAAAATTCCCCCCCGCCCGAAGTCTTGAGTCTGCCATATAGAAGGATAAGGCTGTAGGGTCCCCAAGACTGGGTGCTTGGCTTTCCCACCAAGCCAGGAGGAAGGGCCACCATGTGCCAGCAATAGCCAACCTCAAGAGGTCCCTGGTAGTGCTTTGGGCATCTCCATAGATATTCCTCCTGCCCTCCTACCAAGCACGTGTTGGGGATTAGGACTGCAAAGATCTTCTTCTTCTTTAGAACGTATGCCTATCTAATATGGCTTTAAATGAAAATTTATGTCTAAATGGCTAACGTTCTCGAGAACCTAGTGTGTACGGCAAATTCCTCGGCACAAGCAACAGTTTGGGCAATGAAGTTATTTAACATGGATCACAAGAATGTTGGAAGAGTTTCTGAGGTGAACTTTGCCCCGGGCCTCCAAACAGAACAGCTTGACACCATCGGGAATGACATTTTTCTCCCAGCGGCATCCCTGTATCTCACAGAGGATGACGGAAAAGATGGGGAAAGCCCAATTTTCACTCGAATAAAAAGGTGCCCCACTTCTGTCTTGTCTAAACATACAATAGACACAGTTCTTTGTGTACCACCCACTGCGTGGCCTCAGCCGTTTGCCTGTATTGACTATAAATATTGTACAGACGGAATGTGTTGTCCCATATTTACCCAGGTATAGGCATAGCCAACGCCCCATGATCTGCGGTGCAGGTTAACCATCTCTCCATGCCTGAAGCCTGCCCCAAGCCTCCCCCAGTCCCCACAGTGCCATGTGTTGGATATCTACTATATCCACTTGGACACACCTCCCCAAAGGGCCAGCCACCCCTACAGAGAGGGTGAGATAAAGGCCTGGGAGGTGGAGGGCAGGAAGAAGTGAGGGCTGGTTACTCACCACCCTGGACCAGTTTCATGATTTCTTCTTCCTCATTACAGGTAATTAACATGCGAACACATGTTCTTAACATGTTACCTCCAATCTTGTTGAAATTACCTGGACTCTGTGTTGTGTTCACATTAATTTCTTCCCAAAACCTGATGTAGAACCATAAACGGAGAAGTACATAGTATGTGTTCTACTCGATGGCGACGTTCCGGTAAAACCACGCAGCCTTGTCTGACTGTCGTCGAAAGGTTCGCTTCAAGTTGCATCAACGGAAGGCGGGTTTGGCTCATTTGTACACAATTCCCTTGTTTCCCTTTGAGCAATTGTTAAGTGTGCAACTGCCCTTCAAATACAAAGAGGGTTGGGGTTTGGCCTGGACTGTCAGTGTGGATTTGGCAGCATGAATTGCTCCAAAGAATCCTGATTTCTTATGCATGAACTAATGACCCCAGCCCTGGAGCCTGGAGAGCAGGACGGGAAGGAAGGTGAACTCCCGCTGATTCAGGCTCCCCCCCACCAACGGGCAGCTTTTCCACTGTATCAGCATTTCACCTCACTTCCCTCTCCTCCCTCTTCCGCCCCACCACAGTCCTGTCCCTGGAAGCGGTATTCAGTTGCCAGGAATCATGAACATTGGGAAACAATCCAAAAAGCTGGGTGGCTCCTAATTTTCCATAGCCCACATGATAACATGTGACCCCGGTTTTAGCATCAGGTCATAGGTGTGGACACAGTGTGGCCCAAAGGAAGGAACCAGGCCAGTGTGTGACCGGACAGCCAGCCTTTCCTAATGGCTTGTCTGGGTGAAGACAGAGGAATGTCCTACATGGGTTTCAGAATCTTCTCTAGTTCCATTACTTGGAGAGATGCTTCTTGATGTTGAAGCTGCCGGTCTGAGGATCACACATCCAGTTGGAAGACAACGTGCCCCCCCCCCCATGGCAATGTCATTTCCAGGAGATGGTAATGAAGCAAGGAGGAAAGTCCCAGAGGTCAACACGCCTGCTCACAGAGGATTACAGGAAACGTCCTTAAAACCAGTACTGGGGCCTGAGCTGGAGAGACATCTTTGATTTCGTAGCATCGCCAATGTTCCACTGTGCAAGAAATATTTCGCTCGCCCCAGTGGGAAGAATGGGCTCCGGAGGCCCACCGGTGGATGCTGCTTCCATCCAGTCCAAGCAGCTGTGCCAGAACCTGCTGTTACACTTCATTAGCTCTCTGACGACAGGGGGAGCTCAGCTTTTATGTCAAGCAAGGAGGGACTCAGTTGTGTGAGCAAGCATCCCTCATTCGCACTTGACAAAGGCTTCCTTCATCCGCAAGGTGGTGAAACGTTCCTAACTTCTCTCCAGCAGCACATCTTCCCCACCCCAACTGCCTCTGCACCCCTCATCCTCCCAGCCCAGCTCTGTGGCTGCAGAAGGTCTTTGCAGCTCCCCTCTGCTAGTGGCCTTGGTCATCCAAAGATGCCCCCCTAGGTGGCCCACAAAGAGCCCTGTGTGCGAGAGTGCACAGCCGTCACTGATGAAGCCAGCGGGTGGTGAGCAGTTCTTTTCACGGATCACATCCTGTGCCAATCCTTCGATTTGAGTGTGAGGCACCTGCTTGCATGGCCCGCCCTCATCTGAGAGTCTGCCTCTTAGACACCTGGGCAGGTGGAAGCCTTTCACTGCCCTCACTCTCCCCTGCCCTTAAAGCACCAGCTCGCCCCTGAGTTCTTCTCTGTGTCAAGCTGGTACGTCTCTTCTGATGGCTAAAATACTCACCGGAGCTAACCAATCAAATCACCCATGGAAATGTTTTCTGCACTCTACTTTTAGAAAGGAGAAGCTAAAGGGGCGCCTGGGTGGCTCAGTCGGTTGAGCGTCCGACTTCGCTCAGGTCACGATCTCACGGTCCGTGAGTTCGAGCCCCGCAGCAGGCTCTGTGCTGACAGCTCAGAGCCTGGAGCCTGCTTCGGATTCTGTGTCTCCCTCTCTCTCTGGCCCTCCCCCTGTTCATGCTCTGTCTCTCTCTGTCTCAAAAATAAATAAATGTTAAAAAAAAAATTAAAAAAAAAGAAAGGAGAAGCTAGGTGACCGAAAGGGAACAGATGGGTTGCAACCACAAAGCATCTTCCAGAATGTGTTGGGTCTGATTTCTTACACTCCTTGCATTAACACGTACTCAGTAATCTTTCATCCATTTTTTTTTTTAACTAACCAATTTAGCTATCAAACAGTGACAATGCCACAAAATTAAGCATTGTGTGTTTGGTTATGCATTGAACCCTCTAACTAATGAACAACTTTAATATGATTTCTCCTGACGAAGGAGTGGAAGAGTGCCTTTTTTTTTGTCATACCACGAAGACAAGTAAACATGTTTGGTCTGAATACAAAGTTATGTTAGCTTCAGATGACAACAAGGTATTATTGCCATATATCAGACCATAAAAAAAGAAGCAAAACTCAGCATTAGTCCCCGATGTTTTATGTAACAGGGTTGCAGTGTGGTTTCTAAAAATCATGATGTCATGTGCAAAATGGCGGTTGCTGGGCAGGAATTCGGTAACTGGACCAAGTTAGGTGAGCGAAACTGGTCCACATTTCAGGTAGCACAGGAAGCAGCTACCGTGGCCCAGAGTTCCCAGAAGAAATTAGTGAGTTAAATGTGTATGTTTATGAGCACTTTTCGGTGCTTTTAGTCTCTCAGAGCACCTGGTATGGGCCTCAGCTGGAGACTACACACAGCATAAACAGGTCATTGTTTGTAAGTACTCAAAAGGATGTTTCTAGAATATGCTTCTGTAAGTGAATAAAGCTGGTTATTGTTGAGCCTTTCTTCACCAAAAAATAATAGCACTGATTTTTGTAGGCAGATTTGGATAAAAGCCTAGTAAAATCTGTTGCAGAGTTAGGATCTACTTTGAAAAAAATGTGTCTGTTTTTAGAGGCACGCTGATGGGGTGTTTTCTTCCTTGAAGTGATATTTGTGAAGCTGCTTCAAGTCTCTTTTGGAATGAAATGGAGAATTTAAAAAATTTTATATAATAATTACATTTCATAAAATATAGTTCAATAATGCCCATGTTCTCTAGTATCCAGAGTACTTGATCTATTACAAACTTAACAATAGTAACCATTTCTTACACTAAAGTCTAATCTGTTATGAATTCATCCAAGGAAATAGTAATTTTTATAGTAATGGAATAAAAGTGCTTCCAACGGCACTTATGTAGCTGTGCTCGACCAAAATTAAATTCTGGGAGTAGCCGCGAGTAGATAAGTAGCTGAAGGGAGGCTCATTGGGCAACCTGTGACTAGATTAGCCACAGAAAACTTGGGCCTCGATGGCTGCAAATTCTCATCCTGGCCCAACCGAATGGCAGCATGAAGTTAGGAAGGGCTTGTAAGTGTCTGCACCAAAGCCCAGCAGGTTAAAAGTAGACTTTATTTATTTTTCAAATACTTACATAGTTTACCAGGTGCCAACACAGTGCTTTGTTGTTAGCGCATTCAGTTTTCATAACACGCTATTTATTTTAGAGATGGGGAAACCGGGCACGCTAAGATTCCGGAGATCACGCACGGCCAGTGCTGGGGCCAGGATTCAAACACAGGCAGCTGGGTTCCACTCTTCACCACCCCCCCACCACCGTGCTAAGCACAGCCTTCCAGATTCACCACTTGTGGGCTTGTGAACCTGACAAACTGGCTTGCTCTCTAGGTACCTGACCCACTCTATCTGGCCGAAGATACCTCACCTGCCCATCTGATTCACTTCCAGAAAGTTCACGTCAGTGGATGAAGTATTGTTTCTAGAAGGACACTACTGCAATGGACGTGTATGAACTGGGAGGGAAAATTCCAAGGCCATTCGTATTTAGTGACATTCAGCAGGGAATTGTTTTCTTCTCAGCTATGAGTCATCGGACAGAGGTCAGGGCTTTAAGAAATGAAACACGAGATAACTTTGAAGGTAAAGGGAGCACACGAATGAGCTCACAGCAGGTTCTACCAGCAGGAGGAGGGGGCGGACGGGAATTTGGAAAAGAACTTTGTCCCAATGACACCTATGAAAAATTTACGGAAGCTTTAGTTTAAATAGTGAGGAAAGCTGAAACACCCAAATATCCATCCATGGGAGATGGATTATTTTACATTGATAGGATGAGCTAATCCTCAGCATTGAAAGATGAGGTTTTATACCTTAGGCAGGGTAGAAGCCATTTACTAACTATGTATATAAATTAGCATTGTAGACGCATGCAAAAATCTCAGGAGAACATAGACTAAAAGGACTGTTATCTTTGAGGGGTAGGATTTCTGGAAATCAGACTTCTTGTGCTTTATATTTCAGAATTATTTGCATTTTTGTAATGAATGTGCATTCCTTTTATAATCATAAAGAAATGATTTGGTTTTTTTTTCCCTAGAGAAGGTAAGTATGTGTGCTAAGCAGGGGGAAGTAGGGAGATTTGCAACATCATCAAAGGGCTCTGTTTAGAACATTTAGAAGTTGCTTCGCTGTCCCTGTTGGACTTCCTTAACCCCACAAACACTGCTGGGATTATTCTGCACTTTGATGTTATCCCTTCCGCCTCTAGAGGAACATAAGAAACAGGTGCACAAAATTCACCACTATATCTGCTGAAGAAGATGTGGGGGTGTTGTCCCATTACATCCTGGTTCCTCCCGTATGAGAATTCGCAGGAAACATCTATCTTGGCCCTTGTTATCATGGAAAGCTACCTTCCTGAACAGCTGGGCGTCTTCTCTTAAGGATGCTGTGATTCTTGTGAGTAATCTTTTATATCTCTTTGCTTTGGCTGCTGGGAAGCTCAGAGACAAAAATTCTGTCCTTCTGTCCTGTCTAGCAGCTGTATAGAATCTGCTGATACAGAGTTGGGTATGCTCTTCTGATAGCTGACTTTGCTCTGGTTCATTCCTCTCTTTGGTTCTTTTGCATATTATGTACCTTTGCGAGTTGCTTCAGATAAATACATTGCAAAAGGAAGTCATTGTTGAATGCTCATTTAGTACGAAGTGTGCCACTTTTCCACACCTTTGGAAAGACATTGGCTTCCCATGAGAGGAGCCTCGAACTTCATGCAGGTGTCATAAAGACCACCTCTGCGTGGATCTGTTCTACAGACTGGAATTATAAGTGGAATTTCAGTTCATAAAAGGATTCTACTTCTTCACAAATAGGCTGAAAAACCTCTGAAGTGGAAGAACAGTCAGATTTTAATACATGAACTTGAATTCTTTTTCGTAGCAAATCTCAAGTATTCAGTGTTCCATAATATCCTCTCATTATTTACAAGACCTTCCCTGTTCATCTTTGCTCTTATTGAGATCCCATCCAGAACATTAGTTTCTGATAAAAACCTTCCCTACTCTCGGAAGATCTCTTACTTCATGACTTAACTATCATTCAAAGCACTTAGCACATATTTTAAGTATACCTTTACTTGTGAGATTATGGGTTAATACTTGTACCCATGCTAAACTGGCAAGCGCCATATTGTAGGGAAAATGCCAGCTATTGTTCATTATGACATCTCTAGGAACCAGAACAAAATTTGACCTCTGTAAGTGCTTAGGGAATATTTCTGGAATGACTGATTAATGAAATAAACACTGCTTGCTTTATACCTATTAGATATTAATTTGTTTTTTACTAGACGCTAAGTGATACGGAATTTTTTGTTAGGTTCTAGATCCAGTGTCATTTTGGTATGTAACGGGTTATTAGTAGAATTGAAAAGGAGATCAAAGATATTACTAAACTTTAGAAAATTTTAGAAAATTTTAGAAAACTTTAGAAAATTTGGGATAGCTAAAGCAAATCTTTGAAGGCCAACACTGCCTCGTGCTTTCATCTTTGTGAGCAACATTAATTGACTACCCAGCACTTCTCTTCTTAGCCCTCTTCATTTTAGATTACGGGTCACTGTATCACCTAGATTGTGTATATCACCTCGTTTTTGTTATGGGCATTATAATGGGTGAAGCAGCAAAATAATAGAAAAGGATGATTCATTTGTTATAAGGAATTAATGGTGGCCCTGCTGCGTCTTGTTCTGCTTATCCCAAGTCTTCAAGACTTTGACGGATGGACATGTTATCTGTACAATAGATTTTGAGTTGCTCTGTGTGATTTATTAGAAGACCGGCTTTCCATTTATCTGAGAAAGTGCCATAAGTGGAAACAAAGTACCAAAACCACATGAGAGCCTGGGAGCTGCCAGCCACTGAAACACAAAACTAGTCCTAATACAAAATCATGTCCCATAAATTGATAAATTGAACTTCATCAAAATTAAAAGGCTCTGATCTTTAAAAAGATACTGTTAGGGGCGCCTGGGTGGCGCAGTCGGTTAAGCGTCCGACTTCAGCCAGGTCACGATCTCGCGGTCCCTGAGTTCGAGCCCCGCGTCGGGCTCTGGGCTGATGGCTCAGAGCCTGGAGCCTGCTTACGATTCTGTGTCTCCCTCTCTCTCTGCCCCTCCCCCGTTCATGCTCTGTCTCTCTCTGTCCCAAAAATAAATAAAAACGTTGAAAAAATAAATAAATAAAAAGATACTGTTAAAAATGAAAAGAGAAGGCACAGATGGGGAGACTACTGTTGTGAAATCACAGATCTGATAAAAAAAATTTTTTTAAAAACCGCTTGTATCCAGAATATATAAAGAACTGTCAAAACTAAATATGAATCAAACAGCTCAATTAAAAAATGAGCAAAAGCATTGAGTAGACACTTCTTCAAAGAAAATATACTTGCAAATAAGTATATGAAAAGATGCCTGACATCACTAATCCTTGGGAAAATGCAAATTTAAACCACAATGACATATGGGGCTTCTGGGTGGCTCAGTTGGTTAAGCATCAGGCTTTAGCTCAGGTCAAGATCTCACGGTTCATGAGTTGAAGCCCCGCATTGGGCTCTGTGCTGACAGCTCAGAGCCTGGAGCCTGCTTCAGATTCTGTGTCTCCCTCTTTCTCTCTGCCCCTCCCTGGCACTCTGTCTCTCTCTCTCTCTCTCAAAAATAAATAAACATTAAAAAATTTTTAAACCACAATGAGATACAACTATATTAGAATGGCAAAAAAAAAAAAAAAAAAAAAGCCAAACCAAATCAAACCAAAACAGAACTGACCCTATTAAGTGTTGATGAGTATGTGAAGCCACTGGAACTCTCATACATTATTGGTGCAAAATGGCACAGACATTTAACAATTTCTGGTAAAGTTAAACATGCACTTTCCATACAACTCAACAATCCCACTCCCACATCTTGATTCAAGTGAAAATGAAACCTTATGTTCACACAAAAATCTGTACGTGATGGTCTATGATGGCCTGATTGGTAAATGCCAGAGACTGGAAACAAGCCAAATGTCCGTGAACTGGTGGATGTATAATCAATCTGTAGTACATCTATACATAAAAATACCACTCAGCAATAAAAAGGAACCAAGAACTGGTACATGCAGTAACACAGATGAATGTCTTCTGTCCTCTGTGCCCCAGGAGGATATCAAGTCAGAAGCTCAAGTTCACCTGGACTGGCAAATGCTCTCAGAGCAAAAGTGTCTTTGGTGCTTCTCCCTACCACTACAGGTTTCAGATTTCACTTATATTTTTGGCCTGATCATTCCTTACTATCTTCTCATTGCTTGGACGCTTTCCAGAAAATGCCCCCAAATCCTTTTATTGGGAATTTTTGGTTTTCAGCAGAGGTGCTGATCCCAATAACATAGGCTACCATAGTACCAGAAACAGAAGTTGAGGAATTGAATTTAATAACAGTCAGAGAAAACACTTGGTATGGGTGGATTTCAGGAAACTGGACAGAGTCAGGAGACTCTTTCCCCTTTAGGGAAAAGGGATGCTTTGCCTGTGCTCACCACAGAGGAGAGTAGGTCCTCATAGTCCTGGCAAGAGAAAATTGCCACGCGGAAGGGGCATCCTTTAGGGAACAGCATCAGAATGATCTACCACGTGTAATGAGCCTGATCCTATAATTTCCGTTAATTCACCACCACTTCTCCCAGTTTCTGTAGTCAGCACTATGTGAAAATGGGACCATGATGCCCTGTCTGCTGGTGGCCTCAGTCTGCTTGCTCCAGCTCTGCCACCGCACTGTTCTCGTCCTGCCCCTTCAGACCCAGTTTCCCTTTCTCCCATCTGGAGCTTCTTTTGCCCTGTCACACCTGGTACTTGCCACTTTCCTCCGCGTGGCTTTGGCTCCCCTCCCCAGGTCTGTGCTCCCGCTTCCTGGGTCTGCCTCCCTGGGTGTGACTTCTTCCGAGATGGCTGCTGGCACCTTCATCCGAGCCATGGGCAGGACCCAGATGCTCCATGCGGGTCCCCTAGCCCCTTGCACAAGAATGTTCGATCAAAATTCATATACGAAAGTTAAATAATTTCAATCCCCAGAACCTGTTTTCACTGCCAAGCGATTCATTTCCAGGGTCGGTGGCGTTTTATAGGCTCCTGGAAAGTGTGAGTTTCAATTTCTTACACTTTAGTGCCTTATGTGATTCATTTAAAAAATTTGAATACAAATGGGTCATATGCCACTCCGACTTTAATGCCTTTTACATGCAGTCTCTACATCTCATCAAAACCTTGCAGTCATCAATCACTAAGAGCTGCAGAAATCAGCTCTGGGGACATCGTACAAGGATAAACAGCTAGAATCATATTTGGTTGGAGCCGAAATAACTGTTTCCCAATAGCTAACGGGCTTATGCAATAAAAATGTATAATATCATAAAGTGCTAAGCCTGGAAGTAGATGGCCACAGGTTAGTTCAGCCTTTCAAGCAGCGTCCCACTCTCCCCAGCTAGGAAGGACATCCTGGGGGCGTCACAGAGCTCTGGGCCCCCAGGCTTCCCGCCCCCTAAGGCAGCAAGAAGGGAATGCCTTCCTGCATAACACAGTAGAAACATAGCAGCACGAAGCGAATGGTTTAAACAATGGCAACATGGCATCTGGAGGCCGGAGGCCAGCAGTCAGGATTCAAGCTGTCAGCGAGTTGGTTCCTTCTGACGTTTGTGAGGGAGAATCTGCTCGGCCTCTCTCCTTGACTCATCCATAGCTGTCTCCTGCCCCTGTCTCTTCATGCTGTCTTCCCTCCGTGCATACCTGTCTCAGTCCTGATTTCCCCATTTCATGAGGACACTAATCGCCCTGGACTAGAGCTCACCCTAATGACCTCATTTTAACTTGATTACCGCTGTGAAGGCCTTCTCTCCAATAAGGTCAGATCTGAGGTACTGGGGCGTAAGACTCTAGCATGTCTGTGTGTGTGTGTGTGTGTTAGGGGGAAACGTTTCAACACAGCCCGCCCCTAAATCAAATACTAGAAAGGGGGAATTGCCCTGCTTGGCTCCAACCAATCAGATTCGTGCCCTGGGGTCAACAGCAGGGCCCACGTTCCCTGACTACGGGGCCACCAGATCGAACTATTTTTTTATAGATGGGGGGAAAAGGAGTGGCCGTTGGGTGGGAAGCTGACAGGGTCTGCCATGTGCACCCATGTGGTTTACTCACGAGAAAATGGAGGCCCAGGGAAGCGAGGTGACACATTCAAAGCCACGTAACCTGTTAGGACAGCCCAGTGCGTGCTCTTTCTCTGACACCATGCTGAGACATGCTGGATTCATGTAGGAACGACCAGTGCTTTCCTTTCCTGGAAATAGGTTCTCTCTTCCTTTTCCTCCTCCCCGAAGACATCTATACGCAGGGTAGATTAGGGGAGGAAGAGGCCCCAGATATGCCTTAGTAACCTCTTCAACCTGCCCCAGCCCCCCAAAGCCATCTCACTTCCCCATTTGCTTTTTTCATCCCAGTGACCCCTGAGACATTGCTATGATCGAATTCCAAGTTTTGAGACAAAACTCATAAACAAGACCACATAACCTTAGAGTTTCTACCTGGTGCATAAAGATAGAAATGGCCATTGCCTTGATGTCTCCTGACCAGAATGAGGTAATACCCAAGCGAGTAAGAGGGAAAAGTATTGACCAGACTGCAGTGTCCTGTGGCTGAGACATCCTGCAGTGGGGAATCTCTAAAATAGAATGATGCAATCAAGCGTCGCAAGCTGCTCTCAAAAACGAAGTCTTCAAAATTCGGCTGGACCTTCCGATCAGCCCATGCTATCCTTGAGCCAGCTACTGATGTCCCTCCCCAGCTGTCCTGCCTTTCAATGCTCTTTTCCTAAAAGCGGGAAGCACACATGTGCGCAGCTCCCCAGGCTCGATGTGGATTCTCAGGGAAGCCGAACAAAACAGGAGCAGAGGAATCGTATGCGATGTACTTATCTTTATGATTAAGTACAAATGCTTAAATAAGGCAGGTAGTTCACACTATATTGAGTTATCTCCTGTATGTGTGGCACTCCTTGAACTAAATGATGATTTGGTCCCAGAGTATCCTCAAAAACCCTAGTCTGTAGTGCTTCTGGAGTATAAAACTGTGTGTGTATGTGTATATGTGTGTGTGTATGTGTGTGCATTCATACTAATTACACGAGTATAAGAGTATGTATACGCACATGTGCACACGCTTATTATGTACTGAAGTATAGAAAGAGAGATTAGAGATGCTGGCTATGTGAAGCGGCCCCGTAAAAACTTCTGCCCATGCTTTGTCCCTGGCTGTTCCTCATCATATCCGATCCTGCTCTGATTCTCATCGATCTCTAGTCAGCTGAGTGAAGACAGCAGTTGACTTTCTCCCGCGCATGCTGTCAACAGAGCCTGACTCACGGCCACCAGCTCTTTGTTGTATCTCACGAAGGAACCTGTAGCTCTAAAGAGCATGCAATGAGAGGTTTATTTAGAGGTAAACAACTTAGTGCCTTAACGACTTCAGGCCACTTCTTCGTTATTAATTTCTCTGCCCCATTCCTGACCTATCACCACCAAAATTTTTAATATTAAGATCTGTTTGGGGTTCTTTAAAAGGATCGTCTCCTAAAGGAAGACGACACCCAAGATGCAAATAATTGAAGAATGTAAAAGCAAAAAGAGAGTATCTCTCTCACATTGGTATTGTCCATTTTATTTCTTAGGCTTATTTAGAAGTGACATGAATTGATCTCTCAATGTATGACCTCTCATCTTTGGTGCAATTTTATTTAATTTTATTTCAAAAAAATTTTTTGGTGTTTATTTTTGGGAGGGAGAGAGACAGAGTATGAGTTGGGGGGGGGAGCAGAGAGAGAGAGGGAGACCCAGAATCCAAAGCAGGCTCTAGGCTCTGAGCCGTCGGCACAGAGCCCAACGTGGGGCTTGAACTCACAAATGGCAAGATCATGACCTGAGCAGAAGTCTGCCTGAGGGGCAGGTGAAAACATGATTGGAATAGTTCGAGAAGAGAATGAGAGAGGAAGAAGTGGAAACATCAAGTATGGATTATTCTTTCAAGAAATGTTTCTGGAAAGCCAGCAGAAGTTACTGCCTGGAGATATCTCTTCCTAGGGAACAGTCCTTCAATTGTTTCCTCTGATCTAAGCAGCTGTTTTCTTGAACCAGGTTCCTCTTTTCTTGTCTGTCCTGCAGCACAGAATAAGACACTCTGAAACTCTTCTCTTTTTGGTGGATATCTTCCAGACTGGGTCCAAATTAAATAGTAAACAGGGCTTTTGAGTTTACCCAAAAGGGGCTTTATACGGCTCTCTCTTCATAAAGTTTTTGTCCATCACCCTTCCTGGCCGCGTCATGTTCACTGTCACAGGGCCCAAGGTAAAATGGGGCTGGGTTCTTTTAAACTGTTGTTGTAAACAGATGAGATTTCATCTTAAGCGAATTTAAATACTGTCTTTTCTCAATTCGGTTTGAAGTAGAAATTTGAGTGCAATGCAATGTCTAAACATAAAGTGAGTCTACAGATTTTATCCTCTTTGAGAGGGAAAATTCTCATTGTGCATTAGACTTCAGAGGAAGAATGAAGAGTCTTAAAGCCCCTGCGAATGTTCCCAGGCAAGTCAGGAGTTTGGGAAGTGTTGTCTATCCCGTGGATAAGGCTGCGATCCCTAGTAAGATGAGCAGGGGTAGAGGGACAGGAACGACCACCGTAGGGGGTCCATGTCCCCCAAATTCACCTGCCTCACACTTTTTAAAAATGAAAACAGGCAAGTAAAGAAAAATGAGACACTTCTCATTTTTGAGCCTTTGACCCTATTCGAATAAACCTAAGCATTATTCAGGAATAGACTGGAAAAAAAAAAAAAGGAGTATCCATTACGAAGGGGGGCCAAGAATGCACAATCAGAGAAGGCTAGAGCTAGGGAGGTGAGCTTCCTCAGCTATCATTCAGCTGACCCCCCTCATTCCACAGTGACAAACGGAGGCTAGATCAGGAAGCTCTGAGCCCAGCCCAGCCCTCCCCAGAGGGCAGCACCTCGGGGAGGAGAACGAGACACCTGCCCGGAAGAGCCTCATATAAAACTGCCATGACTTTCATCTTTCCCTTCGTAAACATTGTCTTTAAAATGTTTATTTTTTTTAATGTTTATTTTTGAGAGAGAGAGAGAGAGACAGGTGGAGGAACAAAGAGAGAGAGGGGGACAGAGGATCCGAAGAGGGCTCTGTGCTGACAGCAGAGAGCCCTAAGCGGGGCTCGAGCTCCCAACCGTGAGATCGTGACCTGAGCCAAAATCCAGAGTCAGATGCTTAACCAACTGATTCACCCAGGCGCCCCTGTTTTGTAAATATATTTTAAATTGTGAACTAGATCGCGTATTGCAAGGAACACTCATGGCCTCTACGCACAGTTCCCTCCTGCTTCTCTTTCTGCATCTTTACTGTGAAAAAGAAAAAATCTGGGGTGCAGAGAAGGAGCCTTTTGCCCTCGAGTGCTCAGAAGGGAGTGTGGCTAATAGGAGGTGAGGGAGCCCCCTGTCCTTTGCGTGTTAATACCGACCCCAGGACCCGAGGGCCTAAGTGCACGAACCACCGCCCTCAGCAGCCCCCCCCCGCCCCCGCCCTGCGCCCCTGGCAGCTGGTTCAGCAGCGGGGCCAGCAGGGCAAGGCTGGAGCAGCTGCAGTTCTTGCCATTGTTATAACTGCGGCGTCTTCCTGCGAGACGGTCCGGGAGGTCATGGCCTGAAGGAATTCCCACTAATCTGTACAGCCTAATGCAAAAATTTAAAGGTACCGTGCACATATAAATTGGTTATTCGCTCACCGGAAAAAATTCTAGAACCCCGGATCCTGATGCCCAATTCACATGGCAGAAGCCCTTTTATCCACACATTATTGATTGGGAGCTCTGAACATTGTTGATTAAGGGCTCAACTGGTCATCCAATTAAAAAAATAATCCAAATGAGTGGATTGTACAATCCTAACGGCATTACAGAAGGTGCCCCTTTGATTGATTCTTAACAAGCCCTGTGATTCCCATTGGTAAATGGGGTGATTGTCCCAGGGGGCTGGGTGCCCTCGGCAGCTGCCTCCACACTCCTGGGCCCCGCACAGAGCTTCCAAAAGGACCTTCCGACCAAGACATATCCAGGCCCCGTCTCTCCAACCCACGTGTGTCCTCTGTTGCCAAACTCGCCCTAGAATCCACCTGCCGCCTCCGCCCTGATCAGCAAAACCTGCCTTTCTCCACAGGCCCGATTCCCCTCTGGTTCCAGCTTCACGGGCCTGGGAATGGACGAACGATGATGCCTCACACTCCAGCCTTTGGGAAGCTCCCTGGCGTGCCCGGACGCCCTCACTCAGCATGGCCGCCTGGCTCGACGTTGGCCCATCGGCGGCTCCTGCTCCTCCCTGCGGTGCCCCCAGCACCAGGGATGCCAGGGATGGGGCCCTGCTTTTGCCCTTTGCTATTCCCAGCAGAAGAACAGGTCTTTTAGGTATAAACCAGAACAGCTGTGTCTGGAGGTGAGCACCCCTCAGAACCACCCTGCCAGCTTATTTACAGCAGTCCCTGGGGACAGATGTGCACCACGGCCCAAGGCCTTCCGGAACTTTCTCCGTGGGTCAGGGTGTGTGAAAATGAGCTGGGGAGGGAGGCAGAGGCCCTGGTGGGAAGCCCTCACTCACCCTGTGGTCAATCTGGATTATTCTAGATTCTTTGTTCCTCTTGCCACGTGACCACATAGCGGACTAGCTGGCTGGCATCGGGTAGGGCCATGTGAATTATTCCGGCCAGTGAAATGTTAACAGATAGCCTGACCGGAGGCTTACCTTAACTCTGGGGTTTGATGGGGCGCCTGGGTGGCTCAGTCGGTTGAGCGTCCGACTTCAGCTCAGGTCACGATCTCGCGGTCCGTGAGTTCGAGCCCCGCGTCGGGCTCTGGGCTGATGGCTCGGAGCCTGGAGCCTGCTTCCGATTCTGTGTCTCCCTCTCTCTCTGCCCCTCCCCCATTCATGCTGTGTCTCTCTCTGTCTCAAAAATAAATAAATGTTAAAAAAAATTAAAACAAAACAAAACAAAACAAAACTCTGGGGTTTGATGCATCCTCTTGCTGGTCTTAAGTCCGCCCTTTCTCTTGGTCCCATGCTCGCCTCCTGCCTCAGTTACCTGCTTTGGGTGCAGGGAGGTGTGGGAATACAGAGGATGACTCGCCTGCTTGCCAACTGGTACCTGAGCTCAATCCCTGGGTAGCCGTCCTGGGTGCTCCCTGGGTAGCCATCTGGGTGCTCCTTGGGTAGCCATCCTGGGTGCCCCCTGGGTAGTTGTCCTGGGTGCTCCTTGGGTAGCCGTCCTGGGTGCCCCCTGGGTAGTTGTCCTGGGTGCTCCCTGGGTAGCCGTCCTGGGTGCCCCCTGGGTAGTTGTCCTGGGTGCCCCCTGGGTAGCCGTCCTGGGTGCCCCCTGGGTAGCCGTCCTGGGTGCCCCCTGGGTAGCCGTCCTGGGTGCCCCCTGGGTAGTTGTCCTGGGTGTTCCCTGGGTAGCCGTCCTGGGTGCTCCCTGGGTAGCCGTCCTGGGTGCTCCCTGGGTAGCCATCTGGGTGCCCCCTGGGTAGTCGTCCTGGGTGCCCCCTGGGTAGCCATCTGGGTGCCCCCTGGTTGGCCATCTGGGTGCTCCCTGGGTAGCCGTCCTGGATGCTTCCTGGGTAGCTGTCCTGGGAGCCCCCTCCTCCGTCTCTACTGCCTCCAAGGGCAGGGCTCCCTGGAGTTTTCCCGTCTCTTGGGGGATTTCTCCTCTGCGGGCTCCTCCCCCACGTCCAGGGCCGCTCCCACCTTCTTTAACCTGATCCCACATTTGTGTTAGCTTTCAAGACCTGAAAGATTTGTGTCATCTACTGACCCTCCGCTTTATAGCAAAAATCACACTAATTTGTGATTAGTGACTTGTCCTCATACTGACTTGTCAAATAACTTCCAATAAAGCACATGAATAGACAAAACTTTTGAGTGAAATAGACAGTAGCAAAAAAAAAAAAAAGAGAATTTATGAAAGGAAAAAGCAGCTGAGGAGATGGGATTCCTAAATATCTGAGTGTATCTTCCAGACCCCGTGTATCAGTGGGGTTTTCTGTTTGTTTTTTATGAAAAAGTACTACAGTTCCAAAGCGTGTTAAGTCCTGCTCACAGGGGGATATTTGCAGCCACATGTGGTACTCGAGTGGGTCTTGATGACTTTCCCCAGCAGGAGAATATCACTGACAAAAGCCTGAGGCAGATTCGTTCCTCTGCAAGCTGAAAGAAAAATTATTTCAGGACATTTTAATCTTGCTCTCGAAGACAAACTCTTAGTGGGTAAATCAACTCTCTTTGAATAAATTGGACACATCTCGAAAGCTGCCTTAAACTTCCATGCGTGTGTGACCTGTACAGTTGCCCAGGGCCTGCACTCTGAAGAGCCTTCTCCTGGTTTAAGGCTCTGCTCTCAGAATTCTTAATAATTTTGAACAGGGGGCCCTGTATTTTTCATTTTGTCCTGGACCCCACAAATTATGTGGATGGTCTTTGCTTCCAGATCATGCTAGAAGAGAGAGGTGCTAAATATTGCTTCGGTATCTTTTGTTCTCTGTCCAATTGCTGGTTAATTCACACGCACCCTTGGCATCTACTTCAGTCCCTGAAACCCTCTAGGACAGTAGACTGAGTTTTTTTGGTTTTTTTTTCCCCCCACGCCTTTTAATTGTGGTGGGAAGGGTCGCGGGGGTTGCTGTGATGTCACTGGTTTTCATGGTCAGTGGACATACCATACTCCCTAATCAATTGGAAACACACACCCTTAGGGTTTTGTACACGGCCCAAAGCCTGCTGTTCTGTGGCCTCCCTCCTCCCAGATGTAAAACGGTGAGAACTTGGGAGAAATGGCCAGTTCGGCCAACTCAAGTTTGCGTTTGCGGTAATAGTTTGGAAAGGAAATTGACAAAGTGAGGAAATACGAACAGGGGAGGCAGCGCTGTGGCTCGCAGAGCCCGTCGGCCCGAGACGGGGGTGTGGACGCGGGCCCAGGGTCAGCCTCCACCAGTACGATCGAGGTTCCTCTGCTGAGAAGAGGGAGACGGCCACCTCCTTGTGGAAGACGGCCCATTAAGGATGTGAGACTGTGTTTATGAATATTTAATTGGTGCCTTTTAATGGGTTGCGGGTTTTATTTTTATCATCTTTCTTATTTAAAAATAAGTCTGACTTCATCCCCTCTCCCGCCCCCCCCCCTCCAAAATAAAAACGTAAATGAAGGCAAAATAGCGCTGAGAGAGCATGTCATACGGCTTCCAAATCATCGCGCTTGTTTGTCTGCCCGGACACAATGCTCCTTGCGTATACTTGAGGTTAAAGATTCTCTGAAGTGTTCCATCCTTCCTCGCTCTCCTCCCGCACTCCCTGACCTTCACCTCTCTTACTGGAAGAACGGGCTCAATGATTAATTACCACATACGAGCTGGATTAGTCATGGATCTCTAGTCTCTCCCCCCCGCCCCGCCCCTAAAATATCGGGTGTAACTATCCAAAGAGCTCATCACATGCTCGGGGGCTGGTGCCCTTCCTCGCTGAACGGAAAGGACTGGCGAGAGTAACCTGTTTGCCAAATCAGCAACCCGGGAGCGCGACCACGTGCCAAAAGTCCCTCAAAGAGCGACCCGGAACGAGCTGAGAGGAGGCGCCTCTAGGATCAATTGCGAAGGGTGGTAAATACCGAATGAAGAAAAGACAACATTTAGCCATTTAAAAACCGTCCCGCAGTGACCTGGCCCTGATTTGGGCTCAGTTGACCGAGAGCAGCTGGCGTTTACAGGGCGCTCTCCTGGGTATTAAGTGCCTTGAGGTACATGATCGTACCTTCAGGTCCCTGATCTGAGAAAGTGCGAAAGAGCAACTTCGCATTGGAGCCACTCATTAGGGACTTGGGAGAGAAATAATGA
This sequence comes from Lynx rufus, assembly GCF_022079265.1. Lineage (NCBI taxonomy): Eukaryota > Metazoa > Chordata > Mammalia > Carnivora > Felidae > Lynx > Lynx rufus. The sequence goes on from NW_025814878.1 coordinate 10,512,184, forward strand.
AGCCGAGACCTCTATTTATACACGCTAAGCGTCTGTGAGAGCAGCCACCGCCGGCTGCTAACGCCTGGGCAGTTGTTCTTGCAAAATTGCCTGATGAGCAGGGTTTCCTCCATCATCCTTTGCTCCTTTTGTGTGTTTTTTGTACTTTTCTTCTACCTTTGGGCCTCCGGCCGCTCAGACTGATCAGTGGCTGACTGGCTACCTGTCCCCAACTTGACCTGAGCGTTAGGCTCTCACTGCTACCTTTCCCTGTTTCCCAGAGCTCGCCATTATACACAGGGCAACCTCCACGCGAGGACCATGGCCAGCTTGATGCTGTCGCCTCGGCCCCATCTCCCTGCCTTTCCCCACCTCACCCTCCTTGCTCTGATAACACTGCTTACAGCAGGTGGCTCAGAGAAGTTTCCACCTGGATGGATGGTTGCCCCCCTTGTGCTACCTGTCAAGGACCAGATAGTAAATATCTGAGGCTTTGCAGGCCACACAATTTCTGTGGCAGCTGTTCAGGTTGTGAAAGCAACCACAGACAATACATAAACAAATGAAAGTGAAATTTGATTTATAGACTAGCCTTGGCCTAGCATTCCTGCCCCTGGCTTGTATAAAAACCTCCAACTGCCTGGATTTGGCCCACGGGATGTAGTTTGCCAGTTCCCGACGTAGGCTAATACTAGCTGTTCACCGCCACGCCAGATGTGGCCTTCGTCAGGAAACTTCTCTGAACGCTGGGCATGTCGGGGGGAAAAGGCCCTTCGCCTGGGCTCCCGCGGAACCCAGTTCATCCTTCTTTTTCAGCTCCTTCCGTAGGATATCGAAATGATCTGCTTCTGGGTCTGACTTCGTGCTAACAACTGAGTCCCCCGGGGCCGGGCTGGTGTCTCCCTGTTCCCGGGGCTCCAGGCCCTGGCTGGTGCAGCCAGGTGAATCAGAGCCCAGGCTTGGAGTGGCACTGAGCGGAGCTGGGTGTTGTCTGAGCCTTCTCCCCTGATTCGTCTGGGCCCCGAGGCAAACAGACCCCCGGAAGGGAGCGAGGGTGTGAGAATACACTGTGGGCCAGGTGGCCCCCTGACCCGGAGAGAAGGAAGCGGTCATTGTGGAAAGCGTGAGAAGTACTTGGAACACGTGAGCGATCTGGGAAGGAGAGCAGACCCTCCGCGGGTGGGGCATGTGAAAGGGAGGGTGCTTCTCTGCTCTGAGGTTCTTCCAAGGGCCAGGGATGTCCGTCCACCTCAGAATCTCCAGCCTCACGTCAGGCCTACAGCTCAGAATTCCCGGGGAGTCTGGGGAGCTGCATTTTCAACCGGCGCCTGGGAGATCCTTCCACACGTTGCCGCGAGATGACCTTGTTGCGCTGCTTGGACACAGACTCTTGGTTGTCCCTGAAGACTGAGTCAGGCTCCGTCAAAGTTGGGGCATGTCTTAGTCAGTTGGGGCTGCTATAATAAAATACCACAAACTGGGTGGCTTTATAAAGAACAGAACTTTATTTCCCATAGTCTGGAGGCTGGGGGACCAAGATCAGGGATCCATTGTAGTCAAGTTCTAGTGAGATCCCTCTCTCAGGTGGTAGGCTTCTCATGGTATCGTCACGTGGCAGAGGGCAGAGAGGGGGAGGCCAGCTCTCTCGTGACTCTTAACAGGTCCCCGTCCCCGGGACCTCATCTAAACCAAATTGCTTCCCAAAGGCCCACATCCTAATACTATCAACATTGGGGAGGTAAGACTTCAAGATATGAATGTGGGGATGGGGGAGACACATTCAGTCCATAACAGAAACATTAGGAGAAACAATAGTCTCGAACCCATATAGCTCTGGCAAGGAACATGGCCACCACGTGGGCATAAACAGCTGGCAGACAGGCATCAACACAAGTGAGCTGAGCAACAGAGGGCAGGGGTGGAGTGTGCGTTGATGCGGAGGGCAGGACACGAGAAGGTGTGGCCAGGAGAGAGGAGGGCAGAGGGGGAGGGGGGGCGGTCAGCTGCCTATGGCTGATATTGCAGAATACCACAGACTCGGGGGCTTCAACAATAGACACTTATTTTTGCACAGTTTTGGAGCCTGGAAGTCCAAGATCAAGGTGCGGTGCGGTGTGGTCTGGTTCCTTTTAAGGCCTCTCTTCTTGGCTTGCAGATGGCCACCTTCTTGTGTCCTTACATGGTCTTTCCTCTGTGCGCATGTGTCCCTGATGCCTCTTTGTGTATCCAGTGTTTCTCTCCTAAGGACATCAGTCAGATTAGATTAGGTCCCACTCTCACGGCTTCGTGGTGACGTAATCACCTCTTTAAAGGCCCTGGTCTCCAAATACCACCTCGTTCTGAGATGCTGGGAGTCAGCGCTTCAGCACATGAAGTTTGGAGAGACACAGTTCAGCCCATAACAGGGGGTGAGTAGACCAGCAGATAGAGGACAAACCCAACTTTGTCATTTCAGCAGCCTGGAAAGGTACACAGCCCAGGTTAAATGCATAGACCGTAATCAGGTAAATCATAAATGTAATCAGCTTCTTGGGCTTGGGGTCCCAGCTTTACCACTTCCTAGCTGGGTGACCTTGAGGAGGTTACTTCACCTTTCTTTGCTCTCATCGGTTAAATAGCATGACAAATAGCCTGACAATAGCATGACAGTTCCTACCGTGGGTTTGTTGTGAGAATAAAGTGAGCGAATACACGCGAATGAGTCAGGATAGGATCTGACATATGGTGAGTACCACACTGTCATTACCATTATTATTATGACCATTCAGAATCCACAGGCTGGGGGTGGCTCAGTCAGTTAAGTGGCCGACTCTTGGTTTCAGCTCAGGTCATGATCTCATGGTTCGTGAGTTCGAACCCCACGTGGGGCTCCGTGCTCGCAGCGCAGATTCGGAGCCTCTGTCTCCCTCTTTCTGCCCCTCCCGTGCGTTCTGTCTCTCTCTCAAAAAATAAATAAATGTTAAAAATTAAAAAAAAAAAAAAAAGAATCCGTAGGACAGTAAGACTTAAGGGCACAATTTACCAACTTGGAACTTAGTCAACAAGTTACTGAACTGCCCTGAACTGACTTTGAACTGAAAGGTGTGTCCCTCACTGCCCAGCATGTTCCATGCTCCAAAACCGACCTTGTCCCCCTCTTGGGGTCTCTTTCCCAAAGCTGGATTTTGCGCATGCCTGACTGGGTTAGCATTAGTGGAATGGCTCGAATGAAGGTATGAATGTCCTGAGAGACACCGGCCCAACTGGGACGAGAATGAGAGATAAACATTTATTGCATTAAAGCCACTGAAACGTTCAGGGTTTTCTTACTGCGTCCAGCATTTCTTGTCACGACTGATGCCAAATATAAATCGCAGGTCAATCTTTGCCATCCCTGAATGTAATTTGGTTATTCCAAAGCTGAATCCACATCTACTTTCTTTAATATTTGTGTTTTCTCCTAGGACATACCAATTTTTACATAACAAGAGCACCGAGGCCCTAGAACGTGGCTCCCAGGCACAAACGTATAATGCCACAACTTATTACGTGACATCTAGATCAAAAGAACAGAAAGGTGGGGTTAAAAAAAAAAAAGGAAATAAGGATTATAAAAAACGCCATACTATATAAAAATTGGTCCAGCGTATTCAAAAATTAAAAGGACTCTACTTCTTAATAAATGTCAAAGTGCCACAAGGTTCTTTTTCTATCCCAAGGACAAAGCCAGTAAAAAATAAATAAATAAATAAATAAATAAATAAATAAATAAATAAAACTTTGACGTACACTTCTAGAAATAAAGGTCATCTCTGGAGAGCTCAGTAACATACTTATAAATAGATCCTAAAACCTTGTCAACACAATTGAGGGATGTTTCTTAGTCCTTTTCTAGATCACACCCTTGTTTTGTAGTTTAGACTCTATTATTTTTTACTTTCCCCCTCGTGGAAAATGAGCACCAAAAGAAAATTGAGGGAAGGCATGCTAACGTGTCTATTCTTACCCCCTACACTTTCCACCTTCTTGGGTCGGGTCTGCTGCCCTTTCCCTAACACCACCCACTCCAGATTCCGTGAGGTCCCACACGCCGGCATTTTTTGAGACAGCACCAGGGACCCAGCCAAGAGGTAGAACTCCCAGCCTCCAGCTTCAAGCCTTTGGGTTGTTCTGGCTTTGCAATTCCCCCAAGGTGCCTCGTGCTGGCCATGTTTGTGACACTGTGACCTCAGGCTAAATAATTCTCATTTCTCTCTTCTTGCCCCTGAGCCTCTTGCATTAGCTTCCATTGTTGGCTCTGGACTTGCTCCCAATGATGCCCTACTTAGGTTTCCTCTGGGGGCCTGAGTGTGTCTGGCTTTGGACGGGGTGCTGGCTGGGGTCAGGGGTAGAGTGGGAGGTGGCTCGTCTCAAGTGATCACAGGACACAGTCCCACCAACATGCCTGATCTCGCTGGTTCGGCTTCTGACTGTGAATCAAACGTTTCCTCTAATTTGGCTTCGTTTTCCCAAAGACAACAACAAATAAAGCTGGGTAAAGAAAGCAATTGTTTACTTTGTGTCTTGGGCCATTTTTTTTCTCGTTCCAAAAGCCGGAGCTCCCCACCACAGTGCAAAATCAGATGAGCGACATCTTGAAGAGGGCTGGGAGATTGATGTCCCGGACAAGAATTTCCAGGACATTCAAGGCAGCGGTTTCCCTCCCCATCATTATGTGTGCACAAGATCAGCGGTCCGTGCAGTGGGGTAACCGTATGAAAAATAAAGGAATGTGTGGCAAAAGACTAGTCAAAATGCTTGAACTGAAAACAAAGGGAAATGATCAGTTATACAGCCCAGCTTTAGTCACCGAACAGTTGATTTGAATGACTGGCTCTAGCACGTCTGCATTTACACGATCTGGAACACATAGGAAAATTCTAGGAGGAAAAAAAAGGAAGTAAACTACAGCTCCTCAAATACGTGATGACGCGGTCTAGTGAGATTCATTCTGATCTCTGGGGCGTCCTCATCGCGTCTGGCTACACGGCGCCATCTAGTGGCCGTGCAGCAACGGCCTCCAGAGGGAACTTCATCCGGTTCAGAAATGTGCTTTGAATTTCTCACCGGCTACAAGAGAAAGGGGTTCAAGGAGTATTTCCATGGCATCCGCATCTAGCTATTGCCAAACTACCGAAGGCAATGGAGTGAAAGCTCATGCACTTGACCCAAATGCCTGATTTCACGCCACTGATTCCATCACGTAAGCAGAGCATCCGCTCAGTGCCAAAATGTGTATCAATGGCTGTGTATTAAAAACACCGACCGGCTCTGTAGATGCAGTCACTGCCCTCCAGAAGCGTGGAGGAGAGGAGTTCCAGACTTCTCTTTCCTTCTGTTTATGAGGGGCTGAGAGGTCACAATAGGATCAATAGCAATAAAGATACAGATGAAGAATGCCCAAACCCCGTGGACAGCCTTCAAAAACCGAAGGCTGATGTTCTTTAGGAAGCAGCAACCTTGACCTCCCAGAGTTTCTGCTCTGAAATTTGATAATCTTTGCTAATTTCAGCTCTAAATGGGATGCCTCGCCACACCAGCCTTTGGCTCTCTTACTTTACCTGGAGTCCCTCCTCCCTGTCCTGTTCTGAAAGCCATCAGTACTCGCCTTGGGTTGTCCCCAGCCCTCAAATTTCCCCACGTGTGCCTTTCTCTGCTCAGCCATCTACGCTTTGAGCGTGGCGCTGGGGTCAGTGCTGACCACAGGGAGAAAGTCAGAAGAAACTTGGGGAGGAAAAATTAGAAAACAGTGTTCGTAGTTTATTTTCTAAGTTGCTTTGAAATGACTGGGCGTTTCACGGAGATCTACAAAAACGTAGAAAGGTACAGAAACTAGCTGAGCCAGGCAGGGAGCCAAGCTGGGGCAAAAGCCTCTGGAGCCTTTGGAAAAGTTGGGAGAATCCAAGTGTGTCAGAATCGTAAAAACATACTCTCCGTTGGAAACCAGAACATTCCAAACAGTTGCTCTTATTCCCTATTGGTATTGTTTTATTGAGATACGATTCGCGTGGCATAAAATTCACCATTTTAAAGTGTACAGTTCAATGCTTTTTAGGTCATTCGCAACGTTGTGCAATCATTGCCTGAAACTAATTTTAGAATATCTTCATCACCCCCTTTCCCCTGGCGGTCACTTCTTACGCCCTCTGCCCACTCCAGCCTCTGGCACCCAATAATCCGCTTTGTTTCCCTATGGATTTGCCTGTCCTAGCTACTTCGTATAAATGGTGTCATGCAGTATGTGGCCTTTGGTGCCGGTCTTCCCTCTCTGAGCATGTTTTCCAAGTTCATCTATCTCGTAGCATTTACGCTACTTTATTCCTTTTCATGGCTATGATATTCCAGGGTGCAGACATATTGCACTTTACCCATATGCTCAGTAGTTGATGGGAACTTGGGTCGTTTCTACTTTTTGACCATAATGAATGGTCCCGCAATGAGCGTTAATGTGCAAGTTTTCATACGAATGTATGTCTTCAATGTCTCTGGGTCTACATCTAGGAGCGGAAGTGATGGGGCACATGGTACTTGTATACTTGACTCTTTGAAGAACTACCAAGCTGTTTTGCACAGTGGCCGTACGTTTACATTCCCGCCAGCAATGGGTGACGGGTCTAATGTCTCTATGTTCTCTCCAACACCTGTTATTTTCTTTTTTAAAAATATTCTTGTTGTTGTTATTATTATATGATTATAGCCATCAGAGTGGGTGTGAAGTAGTCCCTGGCTTTTAAGAGCAGGTATTGAGGCAAATATAGACTGGAAAACCACGGATGATGTTTGGGCATAGAGAAGATCTCAACGGGTTAAGGTCAAGTGTGTGCTTTGACCTTACCTAACCCAGAGGAGAATGATCGCACGGCTTGCTACACACACATTCTGCTTCCAGGGAGCTTATAGAAGCAGAGAGTCTCGGGGTCACAACTGCCACCAGGAGATTTCTCCGCCGGATGCGAGAAAGCTCACCACAATGTACCTGAGAGTTTATTTCATTCAATCCATCCGATGACGGGGAACTGTTTTCCTCACAAGGCTTACCATTTTATTTATAATTTCTGCAATGGTCTTCCTTACGTTTAAAATCGGTTGTCTTACAGCTTCTTGTAAAGTGCGAAACCTCGTGAAAATTCTTTTTTTTTTTTTTTTAATTTCTTAAACTATGTCAAGCTAACTGCCATGTCCCCGCCCTCGGTATATATCCCCACTAAGCTATCTGTAGACCTTTACCTTTTCTATAGATTCATGGATCCCATTCCTTTACCACCTCCTTCAGTAAAGTGTGTCAATATCCTTCTAAACATGTATCCCTCAAATGTGAGCAAAATGTGCTCGGGGCAGTGGGGAATAGAATGAGAGCATTTTTGGGCTGTAACACTAGGCTTCCTCTAATAATGTAGTCTAAGACTATATCGATTTTTTCAACTATGTCATATACTGGCTCAAACTGTGCCTGCACTGATCAGCTAAAGTTCCTGTTGTCAATGACCTGCTGTTACCCCAGTGTTCTTGGGCAGTTGGTTTGTTTTAATGTTTATTTATTTATTTATTTTTGAGATAGAAAGAGAGCACAAGCAGGGGAGAGGCAAAGAGAGAGAGAGAGAGAGAGAGAGAGAGAGAGAATCCCAAGGACGCTCCACACTGTCAGTGCAGAGCCCGATGTGGGGCTTGAACCCATGGACCATAAGATCATGACCTCAGCCAAAATCAAGAGTCAGATGCTTAACCGACTGAGCCACCCAGGTGCCCCTTGGGTGGTTGGTTTTGACAGTTTGTGGGACTTTGTATCTATCCCTATTAAATCTCATCTTTTACATTTTAGTCTATAATTCCAGCTTATTAGAATCTTTTGGACTCATGAATCTGTTTCCACTATACAACCACTCTCAGCTTTATGTCATTTGTATATCAGAAAGGCGTTTTTCTTGGTCTTTGACCAGTTCATTGTTATGACCCCTACAAAAAGTGCTCCCTCCCACGTAGTATTTATTCTCTCGTGCAGCACCATGATGCAGTTAAAATACCCGTTCACTTGTCTGCCTCTCTGATGGGACTCTCATTGTTTTTATAAGTATTAGTCACTCAATATGTGTCTGTTGAATCGAAATGAACTGAATCTCTCTTTCAAATGCCAGCTTAGAGCTTACCTGATAGGACCACTTGCCAAAATGCGAGACCCCTCCTGCCTCTTGCTAAAATCCCACCGTTTAGCTACGTTCAGCCATAGTCAAGGAAAAAATAAAAAGCTGTGCATTGACACATCGCCCATGCTCACAACCAAAAGGAAATAAACAAATGGTTGACAATGAGTATTTCTAAATTTTTTTCAACGTTTTCTATTTATTTTTGGGACAGAGAGAGACAGAGCATGAACGGGGGAGGGGCAGAGAGAGAGGGAGACACAGAATCGGAAACAGGTTCCAGGCTCCGAGCCATCAGCCCAGAGCCCGACGCGGGGCTCGAACTCACGGACCGCAAAGATCGTGACCTGGCTGAAGTCGGACGCTTAACCGACTGCGCCACCCAGGCGCCCCATGACAATGAGTATTTCTAAGTTATAATATCTTGAGGGATTTTTTTCAGACTCTTCATATATGTTCCAAATTTTCCAAAGAAAAAATAAAAATTTCTTTTGCCATATCCTCCTTTGTCTTCCGATGTTATAGCACCGATCTAGAAGTCAAGTGCTCTAACACAGTGTTACCCTGAAACACTGTTAAAATTGCAAGTACTCTAGATAATTAACCGTCCCCCAACTGCGATCAAGTGCATCGAGGCCGACAGCGTCGAGTGCCTGTTGTCTAGTAGACCATCGTGTCTTTCTTGACTTTGCTTCTTCCTGTTTTTGTCACCTCCTCTCACCTTCCAAGTCGCTATTTAATTTACTGTATGTTGGGAAATCGAATAACTCTGCTTTTTTGACATGTTTGTAAAATAAATAGACTTTGAGTAAAGATCCGAAGACCTATGCCGTGGATTCTTCTGGATCTTTAGAATGGGTTTTGTGACAGCTGTTTAAGGCCGTTAGGGGGAAAATTGATCGCTTATAGGTTAGAACTTATGAACCAGAGGGTCGAGGTCTTTGTAAATCCAAGCATTTGTCAAATAAGTCATTTCCATATTTGATATAAACTCTACATACTTCTCATTTTTACCTTTTGACAGTGTGTGAAGAAATTATCTGCTTGCTGCTGAAAAGTAGTTCCTTACAAATCAAAACCAGTTGGGAAGACATTAACACTTTTTTCTATTTCCAGACTTTATTGGAGGATTAAAGTCAGTCTTCTGACTTTTTAATCCAGCGATTTATTTGGAGCAAATTCACTTAGCAATTTGGTGTCCGGTGATCAAGTCAATTTGGACCAAGACATAATACATTGATTTTTGAGAAGTACTCTTTTAATATATTAACTGATTAGGGAATTAACATGTTATTAAATATATAACTATGCAGTTGTTGAGTGTTTAAGATGTATGTTGGATGGTTGTTTATATTTTCCCCCAAGGAGCCAATGGTTGGATCTGTTGTGTTTTGAAGCTGCAAGTTATTAGAAAAAGCTGTCTTTTGATTTTCAGACTTGATGGGATTATTTTGACTCATTCACTTGCTTCCTTCACAGCAGAGGGCAATGATACATTGATTCCATTTCACAGGAACATACTTTGGGTCATTTTTTGGAGTAAGAATAGTTTGCATTGAATCTCCAATATTTCTGTCCCTACTGTGACTATCACATCCAATATATAAGTGGTGCTTTATAGTTTCAAAATATAAAGGATTGCATTTGAGTCTTACCATGAAAAGGAGTAGGCGTGGTTCTCGTTATTCACCCAAAGAGGAAGAACCCAGGGGTTGTTTCCTGCCTCTTGGTATAGGAGGCTTTTGACCCTTCAGAGTAGCTGACAACATGTGTCCTCGAGATGGCAGATTTTCTGTAATCAAAGGATCCTGGCTGACCCATGTTGGCTCTACAGTTTATATATATATTTATATATGTATATATGTATATATATGTATATATGTGTATATATGTATATAGACGTATATATGTATATATACATGTATGTGTACATACATGTATATCTACATGTGTATATATGTATATATGTGTATATATACATACATATATTTGCTTCTTAATTGTCCGTTGTGATAAAGAATCCTTGCCACGAGGCTTCCTGTTATAAATTAATAATTACAAATAAGGAATAGTGAACCCCACACATGGTTTGCTATCTAGAAGAACGTCAGTGAGCTGTCAGAATCTCTCCTTTCTAACCTTGGCTTTGAAAAGGATCGATCTTCTGGTAATTGGCTGGCACATATTCCACTTTGCTTTTTATGATCAATCATAGAAATATGGCTCATAAAAAGGAAAATGGCATTTTAAATCATATCTATTTGTATGTAAGGCTTGGGGTTGTTTTAATACTTCACTATAATTCATCATTTTGAAGTGGGCCATTTAGCTCAATGGCTTTGATCTATAGCTTTTTCTAGGACTGGTATGTCACGTGGCAGATTGAAATTGACTAAGACTCCAGTTTTTCGTGATGAAGGGCAAACCCTGAAGTATTCTTTAGAAGAGGCTTTCCGCATTCAGACTATTTTCAGGGGTTCTTCTGTTGAGACAACAACACAATGTCATCACCTTCAATTCTATGTATTTGCACCTAAGAATGCTAGAAAAAAATATCTCATTAGAAGCTGTCTTTCTTATTAACTTTTCTATTTTTTTCTGGGTGTATTTGTTTGCAAAATAAGTTTCCATAGTGTTAGCAGTTGTTTTAAAGCTTCATTGAAAGTAGACGTCGTCGTGAAACAGTAAGTAGGAGGGCTTCACGAATTTAGCAAAGATTCCTATTGTTATCGAGTGTAGACTTGGCCGTGAAAACCAGGCTTTGGATGTGAAGTCTTAAAGGGTTAACGCTATCGTCTATTAGCTTCGATTTTCATGTCCCGTGTTAGTCTCAATGAGTGGACATCTGCCTCTTTTAAGCTTTATTTTCTCTCCAGCTTCTCCCCCTACCATTTTCCCCTTACAGGTCACTGACAGAGTTCACCCCGGCTCTGGTTTAGTTTCTGCCTCTCAGCTAGGAAATTCTGAGTTTTACATTCAACATGGAAAAAATTCATGCTTGGATGGAAACTGGCCTCGGTTAAATCACTTCATTTCCTTAGACCTCAATTAAGGGACTTGCCGAAGTGTTAATTTAATTACATTTAAACACCTAATTGAAAACCAGAAGTCCACTAACTTGTAGGGACACAAACAGTTTGTGATAAAAGTTTCACAAGCCTCCATTCCAATGAACTGGATCGTCGATACTTGGGAGGTCTCATGTATTTGATATAGTTCTTTTTTTTCCCCAGTGGTTAATATCTTGAGGATAAGCCTCTGGGATCTCTAGCCCACTTATGTTTCAGGAATTAATACTGTAACTTTACTTTTTTCTTAATATGAGATTTACTGTCAAATTGGTTTCCATACAACACCCAGTGCTCATCCCAACAGGTGCCCTCCTCAATGCCCATCACCCACTTTCCCCTCTCCGCCCCCCCCCCATCAACCCTCAGTTTATTCTCATAATACTGTAACTTTTAAATACGAAGAAGCAAGATCGTACAGAAACAGGCTTTGGATGAACAGGCCCCACCTGCCCACCTGGAGAGGGGGCACATGGTAACAGTGCTCTCGCCCCTGCAGGGGTGCTTTGGGCCTCTCAGCCCTCTGGCCTGGCGCTCGGGGGGTGGGGATACGTTGCATGCTGATGCCCGGGGCCCTAATTCCACAGGTGCAGCACATTAACCCTGATTTGCGCCGGGCTGGCAGCCGAGCCTGGCAGGCTTTGAAATGCCATCGTGAGACAAAAGAGGGGTTTATTTTGTCTCTCCTCCTTCCTGCTGCCGGTTTAATTGGGTCCTCGCCACTTGACATCTGGCAGGCTGCCGAGACAGCGCTCGCCTCCCACTGGGGGAAATAGCGTGTGTTTGATTAAGGGCTGAAAATGGGTGATATCTGATCTCCGAATCCAAACATTTCCACAGGAAAAGGATTGCCGTGGCAGGCTTTCTGTTTTCTGGAGTGCGCCAGGAGACAGTGGAGGACCACAGGACCACTGAGGAATCTTCTGGGGGATAAGAGCTCCTGTGTTGCTTGCCAGTCACTGTCCTAAGGCCCTTAAGTGGGGTAGCTCCATAATCCTTACAATAAGCCTGTAAGGACTCCCGTGGCGCCACAGATGGAGCACTCCATGACCAGGTCAACTCTTCCGCAGGGCCACCCGGTCAGGGAGTGGCCTCCAGGGCCCATGCTCCTGCCCCCGGGCCGCTGCCTCTCGAGTGAGACCAGAATGTTCCCCTGCAGTGTATATGCGTGCTTTGAGTCAGCTCTTCAGTGCCATCAGGGCTGTGGGGGCAATATAGTTGTTAGTCTTCCATTTTATTTTATTTTATTTTATTTTATTTTATTTATTTAATTTAATTTATTTTATTTATTTTATTTAATTTATTTTATTTTATTTATTTTATTTTATTTATTTTATTTTATTTATTTTATTCTATTTATTTTATTTATTTTATTTAATTTATTTGATTTAATTTATTTAATTTATTTAATTTATTTAATTTTATTTATTTTATTCTATTTATTTTATTTTATTTTATTTATTTTATTTAATTTAATTTATTTTATTTTATTTTATTTATTTTATTTTATTTTATTTATTTTATTCTATTTATTTTATTAATTTAATTTAATTTATTTAATTTATTTTATTTTATTTATTTTATTCTATTTATTTTATTTTATTTATTTTATTTAATTTATTTTATTTAATTTATTTTATTTTATTTAATTTTATTTATTTTATTCTATTTATTTTATTTTATTTATTTTATTTTATTTTATTTATTTAATTTAATTTATTTTATTTTATTTATTTTATTTTATTTTATTTATTTAATTTAATTTATTTTATTTTATTTATTTTATTTTATTTATTTTATTTTATTTTATTTATTTAATTTAATTTATTTAATTTAATTAATTTAATTTAATTTATTTAACTTAATTTATTTTATTTTATTTATTTAATTTATTTTATTTTATTTTATTTTATTTTATTTTATTCTATTTATTTTATTTTATTTATTTTATTTCATTTTATTTTATTTTATTTTATTTATTTTATTTTATTTCATTTTATTTTATTTTATTTCATTTTATTTTATTTATTTTATTTTTAATTTAATTTAATTTAATTTAATTTAATTTAATTTAATTTTTTGAGTTTATTTATTTTGAGAGAGAGGGAGAGAGAGAGAGGATCCCAAGCAGGATCTGCGCTATCAGTTCGATACGGGACTCAAAACTCAACAAATCGCAAGATCATGACCTGAGCCGAAGTTGGACGCTCAGCCGACTGAGCCTGGCAGGTGCCCCTACTTTTACATTTTAAATGCGCTACTTTCTTTTTTTAGATGTATCTAGAGAGCTCCAGCAAAGTTTTCCCTCTTCTTAGGTTTCTTTTTGGTCACAAAAATAGGGAGGGAGGGAAGGAAGAAGGGAAGCAGAAGGGAGGGAGGGAGAAAGAAAGGCACAGCCAGTTGGAAGCACTGGCGAGAATCTGGAGAGTGGGAGGAGTGTAGTCAGGGCACTTCCTTGTGGCCGTGTTGCCTCGTGGCACCAGCTGCTACCTGGCCTGATGTCCTGTTCCCAGCTTCCTCCAGGTGGTCCCCTGCTGAGTCCCCCACCTCCCACCCCTCAAGCACCCAAGGTGGGGGGCGGGTAGGGGAAGGTAATGCTCATCAACCATTGCCTTACCATCGCCTTTGGTTTTCCAGTATTCCCATTACCTGTGCAACCAATTTCTTATTGTATCCCCTTTATAGAAATACCTAGAATGGTATCTATTTGCCTGGCTGGGCTTGTCCAATACACCCTGTAATGCCTTTCTTAGAAAAATATCTTGTCTCATGCGGTAACCTGGGTGCCATCCATCCCTTCCAAGGGCAGAGGGTGGCCTTAGAAAGAGGTTTTCAATTCCTTTTTTTAGTCTAAAAATTTATAGAAAATGTTGTTTAGTCAGCCCAATGCTCCTGGCTTGTGGCCAGAAATTAAACTATGAACTCAGAGTGCCAAAGAGTGAAGAGATTGTGCTTAGTTTAATCCCATCTCACCATCCCACCCGCCAAACTCATGCCCTTCGCTCTGCCCACAATTGTGTGGGTTTTGTTATAGCTCGTTTGTCTAGCCACCAAATCTGAGAGACTTGGGCTCTTCGTTTTTTCCTAGATTTCTCACCAAAGATGGAGAAAAGACTTTGGTGCAGCCATCCAAACATCTGGTGATAGCATCAAATTGCAGGGATTCTCTGTAGTACTCTGTAAGTACTATCAGCCAGTACACCTATCATGGGCCAGGCTGGGGGCTAGATGCGGAGAGGACTCCAGAAGCTGAGAGTCTAGTAGAGGGCTTGACCCAGGGAAGAGGATGGTGAGTGCCACCGGAAGGGATGCTTCAGACGCTCAAAGGAAAGCTACGGGCCCAGCCTTGGTCTTCCCTAGTGAAGTCTGACTGGAGAATCTGAGGAGACTTCCTCATCAAAGTGACAGGAAGTTGAGAGGATAAAGCCAGAGAAGTATGGAAAGGTATTCTGTGTCTGGACAGGAAGGGCAACCATGAGGGGTTGACTAAACCCAACCGTGAGGGGTTGGGACCCATGAGCGGGACCACCTGAGTGAGAGTCAGACACCCTGGTGCTGGATTCTTGGGCTTGCTCTCTTTCACTCATGCTCTGTACACATGCTTAGTCTAGCACGCTCTGTCTCTCTGTCTCTGTCTCTCTCTCCCCCTCCAAGTATCGAGTCTGGCGCAGCTGGTCTTCGGGAACTAGGAGACACCCACTGCTTCAGTGACTCACACCCCCAGCTCCTCTCTGCAACCCCCCCCACGCCCCCTCTATTCTTCTCCCTCTCCCCTTTCTCCAGTTGCCCTTTCTCAACCCCACTTTGGGGGTTTTCTTTTCCATCCCTTTGGTGGCCCCGCTGTTTGCTTGCTTACTACGTGATTGATACATTCCAGGCTGGATCCGAAACAGTGTGGGATGAAAACCAAATGCAAATCAGCTAGAAAGAAAGGCCAGAATAAACACAAACTTAATGACCTCAAACTCACAGCTTCCAAGGCTGTGCATCCATCTGGCCTGCCCGCTGCGCTCCCACGAACTGTCCTCACCAAGGACGTGCAGGGACCTCGTTGCATTCCCTCTTTACCATTTTAAGATTGGTGTGATCTCAGGGCTTGACCAGGGAGCCTCTGCTGGGTCAGCATTCCCTCTGCCATAGGAATGGCCTGCTCCCCGCTGCTCCCTCTCCTCTTCAGGGGTTCCCCCTACCACTGCAGCCTCCCCACTTCCTAGCGGCTCTGTTCCTGCACACTTGGGCCCAGAGCCTCACTTTTGGAAGACTCTTCAGAAACCATAACTTCCACCTGCACTGGGAGCCTGTGTCTGGCCCACATCAGCCCAGGCACCACGGGAAGTCCCATGGGTTAATGAGGGTGAGCTCATTCCAGACTTTCTCCCTGTCTTCCTCGGGGCAGGACCTTTGGACCACTGGTCAGGGGATTGTATTAACAATAACTGCTTCCTCTTAGTCAGGCTTTACTGAGTCAGCAGCCTGGGCTCAAATCCCAGTTTTCTCACTAAGATAGTTTTGTAACCCTGGGAAGATCACTGCACATCTCTCGGCCCCCATTTCTTTAGCCATTCAACAAATAGCCATGTAGCAGCCTCTCTTCTAGGCGCTGAGGATATAGGGGTGGAAATGATTTATAAGATGGCTTAGAATGTACAGTCTGGTCACGGAGATAGTCAATAAATGAGCTTAAAACACCAGGGGACAGGTGGAAACCCTTAGGAGAACAATTTATAGCATCTAGTTGAAATATGAATGCCCTTTGACTCGGCAATTCTATGCCTAGGTGTATACCTTAGGGAAATTCTTAAACATTTGCACAAGGAGAAAGAATGAACTTGAAAGAATTTAAATGCCGACTCACCAGAGAATGAATAACCTGTGATATATACACAGTCACGTATCGCAGTGAAAACGGACAGTGTGGATATCTCACAAACAACCTTGGCTTAAAGAAGCATGTTGCAGGGGCGCCTGGGTGGCTCAGTCGGTTGAGCGTCCGACTTTGGCTCGGGTCATGATCTCGCAGTCCGTGAGCTCCTCGTGGTCCGTGAGTTCGAGTCCCACGTCTGGCTCCGTACTGACAGCTCCGAGCCTGGAGCCTGCTTCGAATTCTGTGTCTCCCTCTCTCTCTGCCCCTCCCCTACTCATGCTCTGTCTATTTCTCTCTCTCTGTAAAAAATAAATAAACATTAGGGGAAAAATTAAAAAAAAAAAAGAAGCATGTTGTAGAAAACTATGCCAATTATGATGCCATCTATGCAAAGTTAAAATATGCAAAATTATATTATATATCTCTAAGTGGCAAAAGTATAGTTTTAAATATGGGGAATGAATGACACCAAATCCGAGTTAGTGCTTTCCTTACTAACAAGGTGGCCTGCCAGTCTTGTGGGTGCTGGCTGAAGACACGAGACATCTGGGTCAGACCCCAGATTTTATTATTCATGGCAGTAGGCAGTGCGAGCTCCGTTGGTTCTCCCTGCCCCCTTCCCATGGGCACTGTTCAGAGGTAGAGTCTGTAAGTCTTGCTGATGGCTTTGGATGTAGGGGATAAGAGGATGATGGGAATTTAAGATGCTTTCTAGATTTGGGACTCCACCCAAAGGAGATAAATTGAAGGCCCACGCAAGGGGTAACAAGGATACGTAAATACTACTTGGAGTGTGTAAATGTCGAGATGCCTAAGAGACACCTACATAGAGAGGCATAGAAACCAGTGGGTGTAAGCATTTAGAGGAAAAGTCACGGCTGGAGATAGAGGCTAGGAGGCACTTGCAGATGGCAAGTACAGCCGTGAGATGGAAGGGTCCATGAGAGAACGCCGTTCATGTTTACCAGACTCACGGGGTCAGCAGAATCACCTGGCGAACTTGTTAAGCTCACAGATTCCCAGGTCCTGTTCAGACCTTACATTCTAAAATTTTATGATGCATATTTTCTATCGTACATAAATGATAAACATTTATGATACGTATTGCATAAATTCTGTCTCACCCAATACCGACTGAGTGCCTGTTATGTTTCAAGCACGGCACTGGGTTGTGATGGGTAAAATTAAAACACATTCCGCAGCCATGAAGAGAGGCCTGGAGAACCACTGAGATTTCACTGAACGGATGAAATTCAATCCACACTGGTCATGACGAGGGAAAGGTAACCCCTGTTTATTTAAACCACTATGGTTGGCGGTTTTTGTTTGTCACTTTCTGTCCAGAACACTCTAAGTTAATACACAGTTTAAATAAAATAAAACTAATCACTTTGGGGAAGAGAGGCTTCGATTGGCATTTGAATAGTTCGAATGTAAACCATCAGTCTCATTTGTGAAGATCGTTTGTTAAAATCTCTTCGACATTTTAAATTCCTTGGATAGACCGATCATACTTGCTTTTCTGTTTTAGCACTTCAAATAATTGACCTGGCATGTTGACAACCAATTAGGCCAAATGTTCTCATACCTTTAAGCATCTTTTCTCAATGTGGTACACTGATAAATACAGTGAATCTGTTCTTTTTTTAATGTATAGATCATTTTTAAAATATTTTTATTAAAGTATAATTGACATACCGTGTTATATTAGTTTCAGGTGTACAATATAATGATTCAACAATTCTATGCATTTCTCGGTGCTCCTCATGATAAGTATACTCTTAATCCCCTTCACCTATTTCACCCATCCCCCCACCCACCTCCCTTCTGTCAACCACCAGTTTATTCTCTATAGTCAAGAGTCTGGTTTTTTTGTGTGTCTCTTTTTTTCTTTGCTTATTTGTTTTGTTTCTTAGATTCTACATATGAGTGAAATGTGGAATGCGCTTTCGCTAAATGATTTGTTTCACTTAGCATTATACCCTCAGGGTCCATCCCTGTTGTTGCAAATGGCAAGATTTCGTTCTTTTTTTGGCTGAATAATATTCCACTATATCTATATCTATATGCCACATCTTCTTTATCTATTCATCTATTGATAGACACTTAGCTTTCTTCCATATTTTGGCTGTTACAAATAATGTTGCAATAAACAAAGGGCATATTTTTGAATTAGTGTTTTTGTTTTCTTTGGATAAATACCCAGGAGTGGAATTATTGCATCATACGGTAATTCCATTTTTAGTTTTTTGAGGGAACCCCCTACTATGTTATAGTGAATCTGTCCTAATACTGCTAGTGAGTAAAGTCAAACTTTCTTACACCTTTCAACTTAAAAGCATAAGCCTAAAATCAATTTCACATTTTAAACTGGCATCATAAATTGTGTAAAACATGTCCGTCACTTAAATAAGAAACATACACAAGATCGTTCCTAAACTTAACGTGAACGTATCAATATTATGGGTTGGATTTATTTCATCATCTCCATATATAATTATAAACATTCCCAGACATCAAAAATCACTTACTCAACAAAACAACAGATTTTCTACCTCAAGGGAGTCAAAGTTCTGCGGGTTAAAAACTCATGACAGCAATATGGTGGACATCTCAGAGAAGCTGAGGTTGCTAAGGAGCTAGAGTCAGAAGGAAAATGAGCACCATGACCCTTTTTGTGGTCACCATGACGACGGTGGACCCCCTTTGGAGGGGTTGAATTTAGAACCTTCATGCCAGTTACCTCTTAGTCATTCTCTATTTTTAATCATTAGAGAAGAAAGAAGTCTGCCCCTTCACCCCCATCCAAGTTAGCGAACTTCCTTTGTTACTTCATTGGCTCCTACGTTTACTTGGCCCTCTGTAGACACTGCTGGCGTTATCTTCGTGTTGCTCTGAGGGCATTTTAATGCTGTGGAGTTTAATCCTGAACGCTGGCTCTGTGCCGTGACTTTAAAGTCAGGATAATAACACAAACCATCCCCTTTCCTTGTGGCTTTTTAGGAATTCCCAAACTGAGATGATAACATCTCACATTTCATCAGAACTACTGCATTTAACTGGACAGGATCTCTGCTTCGAGGTCTGTTCTCCCTGGAGTCCGCTGCTGACCATCCTGTAAGTTAGCCTAGGCCACCCCCAGGGGACGCTGCTCCGACCTCAACCTCAGATGCACTGACCCATTATCTCCACTTAGCATTCCTGCCTCCCATCCTCTTTACTTACCTCTCTGTAAAAGGCAGAGAAGTACTTCCTTTTTGAGTGTCCAGCCTCTTTCGTGTGTGAAACTGCGGGCACCACAGCAGCAAAGCTAGAGCAACGTCTGTTTTAGACCTTTTATTGCTTGTAGATACGTGTGGGTTGCAACATCACGACTCTTCCCATTGCACCAAATTACACTGGAGCCCTCTGCTGCTAAGTTACATTTCTCAAGACTCTCGGGCAAAATATTCGTTGAATATTTTTTTTCCAGGTTATAAACATTTCTGAAAGGTCTTTACAAAAACTTGTTTTTCAATATCGTATCAGCTTGGCTACGCTTTTGAAAACTGTAATATTTGCAGAAATCCATTGGTAAATCATCCTCCTAAGGTGAACAGTCACCCCTGATTTGTACATTTGACTTGAAGTGGAGTGTTCTTCGGTGGGTTCTGAACCCATGCCATTTTCCCCCCAATTGCATGGACCAGAGAAGACCCTTTTCCTTTCACAGGGTTGAGCAAATAAGAAGTGAAAATGAGGACTTGGCCTCAGCACTTCTGAGACAGAAGCTTCCACTCTGTGGGCAGAGGCAGGAATATTTAGGAAGAAGAGAATTGTAATTCCTTTCTTACCTATCTGTATTGATTTTCTTGGCCCAAACGGATACTGCATTTGAAAACTGCATATGACGAATAGCAACCAATTTAATGTTAATCGTTCAGGAGAGAACCTCCGTGCCTTTCACCAACTTCTTCAACTTTCCATTCCCACCCTTCTTTTGTTATGTTCAATTTTATTCCCCGGGTTCAAAGTTCCTTGTTCTTGGCGAAGAGGCTTCTACTGCCTATCCACCTCTGGGTCTCCTCCCCTTCCTGGACACAGGATGACATTTCCCCACCGGCTGGTCAGGCCATGGGACTCGTCCCGGCCAATGGGCTGTGAGAGTGAGGAAGTCACTCCTGGACCCCGGTGTATGACTGCTGGGGCAAGCACGTCCCTGAGTAAGAAGGCAAAGTGATGTGGGTGGTGCAACCACAGCATAGCTGAGTGACCTGATGGAGAATGATGGTCTTGGAGGGTTGCCGGGACCCGCAGGGGACTTTGCCCGCCCAAGAAATACAATTTTATCCCATTTAGTCACTGAAGTGTTGGAGTTGTTCATTGCCACAGCCCCCTGGTTCTCAAAGTGTGGCCCCTGAGCAGCACAGGACATGTGCTGGGAACCTGTGAGCAATGCAGCCTTGGGCACCACCCAGTCCTACCAAATCAGACCCCCTGCAAGTGGGACTCAGGGTCTGCATCTGAACAATCCCTCCAGGTGGCCGTGATGCGGGCTGGCATTTGAGGACCACGGGTCTGGCCCATCCTGGCTAACGTGGCTCTCAATTACGAACTCCCCCCTGGCAAAGTGGGAGTCCTTTAAGCGAGTCCTAGCGAAAGGGCACAAATCATTTTCTGAGCTTCTTCATTAATTATTCTTTCTCACGGTGATGAAATAATCCAATGATTGCCCCCCCCAGTCTTAGGGCCTCAAAACCACAAGAGGATCTATAAGCCTTCCAGATCACTCTTTCTACTTTGAACGCCGTCGTTACAGGACTGTGTTTAACGAACACATAAAAGAAAGTAGAAAAAAGCTTGAGGCTACAGAGAGAAGAAAGAAAATTATCTTTATTTTTCCAGGCACAGCCACTGGCTGGGGGCTGGGCTGATCTGCTGAGATTATGGTGCAGCAGCAGAAATTAGTGTGAGGTGTGGCTGGGGCAGGAGGAATGTCAGATACAACCGGTTTCCCTGGAAGCCTCCCCAGCCCGGAAGCCGGCAGGATGAAATGTGTTTTTCCATTTTTCCCCCAAGTTCCTCTCCCTTCCTTCGCTATCCAATAGACTCCCTGCAAGCAAGTGAAACCTCTGGCCTTATTTCTTCTATGATTCCTGTCTTCCCACCCGAAATGCATCTCCTTGGGGACACTCCAAGATAAGCCAATGAAACAAACGTGAGCTCTGGTGCCTTCAGCAAATCTCTAAACCTAACAATGAACTTGGCAATTTTAGACAAATCCTTTCTATCGGTGAAAAAAAATGCCTATTTACATGGAGCATTTCCATTCAGATCTAATTCTAAGTGTTTTTGTTCCGTCATCTTTTTGCTTTGGAAAACTCCAACCACACAGAGAAGTTAAAATAAAAGTATAAGGAGGGAGTGACATCAGCAAGGTGGCCAAATAAGATGTCCCTCATTGTACCAATTTGGCATCCATCCACGGACACCTTTTTTTTTTTTTTTTTTTTAATTTTTTTTTTTTTCAACGTTTATTTATTTTTGGGACAGAGAGAGACAGAGCATGAACGGGGGAGGGGCAGAGAGAGAGGGAGACACAGAATCGGAAACAGGCTCCAGGCTCCGAGCCATCAGCCCAGAGCCTGACGCGGGGCTCGAACTCACGGACCGCGAGATTGTGACCTGGCTGAAGTCGGACGCTTAACCGACTGCGCCACCCAGGCGCCCCTAACGGACACCTTTTGATTGGACTCACTTAAAAGACTCCCACTTTGTCAGGAGGAAGAGAGAGTCTCTGTGGGAGAAGACTCCCACTTTGTCAGGCTCTGTAATCGAGAGCCGCGTTGGCCAGGATGGGGCAGACGAGTGGTCCTCAAATGCCAGCCTGCATCACAATGCCGCCGTGGGAGATGTGGGGACACGCTTTGAGTGGCAAGGATAGAAAAGTGACCCTCCTGGGGCGCCTGGGTGGCTCTGTCGGTTAATCGTCCGACCTCAGCTCAGGTCACGATCTCGCGGTCCGTGAGTTCGAGCCCCACGTCGGGCTCTGTGCTGACCGCTCGGAGCCTGGAGCGTGCTTCGGATCCTGTGTCTCCCTCTCTCTCTGCCCCTCCCTGTTCATGCTCTGCCTCTCTCTCTCAAAAATAAATAATAAAACATTAAAAAAAGAAAAGTGACCCTCCTGTTTTTTCCCTTGAGGACATTGGCTTGGGAAGAGTCTATGCCTATTTCTGGTAGAAGGATCCACAGTCTTGGTTTTTCTGATTGTTTCATCATATCCACCAACTTGTTTCTCCAGCCTCTATCTACAGGCACACCTCGTTTTATCGCACGTCACTTACCTGTGCTCCGCAGATATTTCATTTTTCACAAATTGAAGGTTTGTGGCAACCCTCCCTCAAGAAAGTCCATCAGCGCCATTTTCTCCAACAGCATTTGTTCCTTTCATGTCTCTGTGTTACATTTTGGTCATTCTCATAAGATTTCAAACATTTTCATTATTATATTTGTTGTATTGTTACATATGTCATTGTCGCTGAAAGCTCAAATTATGGTTAGCATTTTTTTGCAAGAAAGTATTTTTATTTTTTTTTATGGAGCACCTGGGTGGCTCAGTCAAGTGAAGCATCCGACTTCGGCTCAGGTCTGATCTCACCGTTCGTGAGTTCGAGCCCCGTGTAGGGCTCTGTGTTGACGGCTCGGAGCCTGGAGCCTGCTTCGGATTCTGTGTCTCCCTCTCTCTCTGCCCCTCCCCCACTCACATTCTGTGTCTCTCTCAAAAATAAATAAGAAATTATTTTTATTTTTTTAATATTTATTTATGTTGAGAGAGAGAAAGAGAGAGAGAAGCAGAGAGAGGAAGAGAGAGAATCCCAAGCAGGCCCTGCACCATGAGTGCAAGGAACTCGATGCAGGGTTCAAACTCATGAACCTCGAGATCATGACCTGAGCCAAAGTCAGATGTTTAACTGACTGAGCCACCCAGGTGTGCCCCTAAAGTATTTTAGATTAAGGAATGTACATTGTTTTTTTTAGACATAATATTATTGCACACTTAATAGACTTCACTATCGCATAAACAACTTTCATGTGCCCTGGGAAATAAAAAAAATTCATTTGACTTGCTTATTGCAATATTTGCTTTATTGCAGTGGCCTAGACCCAAACCCGCAATATCTCCGAGGTATCCCATATTGTCAACTGGGCGTTAGCTCTACAGGTTTCATTAGTTTCCCTTTGGACATTTTCGTCCAAAATGCGAGGCTGAACCCTTCATGTCGTATCCCTAAGGGAGGCACTTCGTGTCCGTTTTCCTTCTACTGGCGGTGTGTCCTAAGAGTTTGTCACTGGGTCAAGGTGACGGCCCCACCTTCCCGCTGGAAGTTTGAAGTAAAAAAAAAATGTTAAGGTGAAAAACGCATGCAAACAGACAACCTCATTGCGTATCAAGTTGGCAACATTAACCACACAGAGGGAAAAGAGAATTCCCAGCGGTGGTCCCTGCTAGGAGCTCTGGGAGGGGACAGGGGGTGAGGCGGTGAGGTGGGGGGGGGGGGGGTTGGGGGCTGATGCAGCTGCCATAGTCAGGCTTCTCCCCTGAACAGGGGGGTGTCTCTCACCCACGCTTCTTACCTTCGCTTACCCGGATCCCAGAGCAGGGCTGCCTTACGATGACGGTGGTATCTACCACCACCGGCACAATAAAGACACCTCCTGTGTAGGAATGCTGGGTACCAGGGACTGTGCTGAACTCTGCAAGGTAAGTATGACTGCCGCCATTTTGTACAGCAGATAAGAGCCTCCATTAACATGGGACCCAGGTGAGCGAAGAAATAAGACTGTTCTCTTGGGATCTCTGGTAGGATGGGGATTATCAACCCAGGCCGTGTGACCCCTAAGCTCACGTGCTTAACTGCTATGCCCACCGCCACCCTTGTTTCCTAGACGTGATCTTGAAGGTCATACTGCTATCCAAGGCTGCACCAGCTCCTCTCCTCTCCCTGACCGGCTGGGGAAAGCCTCCCCTCACCTGCTATTATCAGGCCTTTCTTTTTTTTTTTTTTTTTTTTTTTTCCACGTTTATTTTATTTTTGGGACAGAGAGAGACAGAGCATGAACGGGGGAGGGGCAGAGAGAGAGGGAGACACAGAATCGGAAACAGGCTCCAGGCTCTGAGCCATCAGCCCAGAGCCCGACGCGGGGCTCGAACTCACGGACCGCGAGATCGTGACCTGGCTGAAGTCGGACGCTTAACCAACTGCGCCACCCAGGCGCCCCTAACGACGAGATTCTTAAGGGGTGTCGTTTATATTTTTGCTGAACACTCGCAGCACCTAGTATTAATAATTGTAAGAATACCTTCTCCTATCACCTGCTACCACTGCTCCTGCTGCTGTCAGGAGCCAACGATCAAAGCTAAGCACCAAGTGTTCCCTCCCAGGTGCTAGGAACTAAGTGATTCATCACACACAATCGCCCCATATCCCGAGGCCAATGCCACCTTTGCTGTCATTTTGCAAATGAAGCAAACGAGGCCTGAAAAGAGCCAGTTTTTCATGGCCACCCAGCTGGTGGGAAGAGAAACCAGGTCATCTATGCTATGCTGTCTAGACTAAGAACCACTGTTACAGTTGACTCGCGAATGGCACAGGGGTTAGGGACACTGACCACGCACCGCCCCCCGCCATCGCACAGCCCAAAGTCCACATCTAGCTTTGGGCTCCCCCAAACCTTTGCTACAGATAACCTGTTGACAGGAAGCCTTACCGATAGCATAGTCAATTAACACATATCTGGTGTGGTATATGTTTTATATACTGTATTCTTACAGTAAAGCAAGCTAGAGAAAAGAAAATGTTATTCAGATAATTATGAGGAGGGGACACCTGGGTGGCTCAGTCAGTTAAGTTCCAACTCCTGGGATCGGCTCAGATCATGATCTCATGGTTCATGTGTTCGAGCCCCTCATGGGGCTCTGTGCTGACAGCTCAGAGCCTGGAACCTGCTTCGGATTCTGTGTCTCCCTCTCTCTCTCTCTGCCCCTCCCCGACTCACGCTCTGTCTCTCTCTCTCTCTCTCTCAAAAATAAAATAAACATTAAAAAAATTTCTTAATCATTTAAAAACTAAAAAAATCATAAGGAGGAGAAAATACATTTATAGTACTGGTGTATTTATCTAAAAAATCCGTGTTGTTCAAAGGTTGGCTGTAATTCCATCCTCCTCCCCGAACCCAAAGGGAATGGCTATAGTGCTTCCAGACTATGTGCCTTTGCACATTTGCTCAGCGTCTATGAAAACCAGGGCCGTGTTTCTGGGCACAGTGATCTGGAAGGTTTCTAGGCCTTCGGAGTCTGTTGCCTGAGGGCTCCTGACTGGTGTGGCTGGGCTTTCTCTTTCCTCTCAAGTGGCTCTGTACTTGAACTTGCACCCAGACTCCCACCACTGACCTGATTCCCTCTCACCCCACACTCCGGAGGCAAGATTCCCTTATACACCTCAGCCCTCCTCAGCGGAACTAAAACCAGCACATAGGTCTCTGGGCCTGAACAGTTTCAACACATGAGAAACGGAAGTTTATAAATATAACTTCAACTTCTTTGCATTGTTCTTTTTGTTGTTTTTTAAATATTATTGTTTTTATTATTATTTTTTTAATGTTTATTTTTTGAGAGAGAGACAGAGCGTGCTCCCAAGGAGGGGCTTGGGGCCAGAGGGCGAGGGAGACAAGGAATCCCAAGCAGGCTCCAGGCTCCGAGCTGTCAGCACAGAGCCCGACGCGGGGCTCGAACTCACAAACCGTGAGATCATGACCTGAGCTGAAGTCGGCTGCTTAACCGACGGAGCCACCCAGGCGCCCCCCAATTTCTTTGCATTGAAACGCCAAAGTCTGTTTATTAATCTGATACGTGGAATTCAGAGTATCTTTTCCCTTTTTAAAAAAATCTGAAATACGGTGGTTAGGGTCCCATAGGCTCGCAGCCCGTGTAAGACTAATAAGGCCATAGTTAGTTAAAACAATGCTCATTGACAATAAAGAGTACAGGACAAACACCTGTCACAACACTAATTAAAAAGCTGGAAACAGATGTAAGAAAATTTTCATTTAGTAAAATCTGTAGCCTTGGGGAAAAGCATGTTTAGAGAACAATGAAAACACAGATGGAAGACTTTGGAGATTCCAAAGGAGACTTCTAGATCCTTCGAAGGACTTGGGAGGTCGAGGGTCACAGGTTCTTGTAACATCTAGTTATATTTTAAGGGGGGGGGAAAACATCCTCCTTTGATACAGGTTTGTCTCCAGCTCTGACTCTCGTGAAAAATACCAAGGGCTTTTCCTAAATTGTGTATTCACACGTGGAATGAAAAGAGGCCGAAGAGATTTTTCTTGAGGAAACTGAGGAAAAAGAAGAGGAGAAGGGTGGTGGAGGGGAGAAAGAGCTGTGTAGGGCTGCTTGACAAAAACGGATCTGAGCTACATGTGCCTGTGTGTGCAGAGTCCCGGGAAGGGAAGACGGAACGATCGGTGAAAGATGGGGTCTGGCGTTCCCAGCCTAACACCTCGCACCCCACCAGTCCCAAACTGCTTGAGTGCCATCTGCACAAAAGGGATGTGTCTTCTGTGGTCTGGAGCAGAAAAGAAGAGAGACACGGTTCAGTGCGGGGTATGGAAAACAGTGCTCTTCGAGAAAAATTATAGTATCAGCCAACTGCGGTGGTACAAATACTCCCACCACGGGAGATTCCAAGCAGCAAATGGTTTAACAGCTGGCTCACCAAATTCCTGAATATCGAACAATCCGCTTCCGCAGGCTGGGGCGAGCCAGCTCCAATGCACCGCCGGATGACACGACTGTCCCCTTACGTGGTCGCATGGTTGCCAGTTCGGGTTCACCTGCTCGGCGTGCACTTGTCTGTTCCGGGCCTGGGACGCTTTCATTAGTTTGCTAGTTGCTTGCTAAAAACTGGCAGGATGACCATGAAGTCCAGTAAAAGAGTGGATCTCAAAAGCCCATCCGTGGCCGAAGAGCCGCCAGAAATCAGAGGGCAGAGGCTATCTGATTCGTCTAAATGCAAATTCAAGAACGATCACGGAGCTGAGTTCTTGGGGCCACATTAAACTCTCTGATGAATCTTTGCTATATACGAGCTTTTAGGGTGTAAGAGAGAAAAAGAATCACCAGGGATTTTTCTGGAACAATTTTAAAATCTTGAAATTGTTCTTAGTAAAATTTGCATGCATCCCCAAAGCAGATGGGAAATGGAAGACAAGCACCTGTCGTCCTCTTACTAGAATATGTTCACCTCGTCACGCTAGGAGCCTCTCAGACTCCTGCGGAAAGGTTTCTTGAGCGGAGGGAGGTGCTGGGGAGACCTAACACCCGTGGGAAGAGCAGCCCGCAGGCCCAAGAGGGACAAGAGAGGACCAGGCCGTCGTCTGCCCGCGTCCCAGATGGGCTCCCGCCTACACGGTCACCCTGATCTGATCCACAGGCTTCCGTGTTAGGTTGGGCACCGTGGCCTCTTTGCTGGCGTATCCCACGGGAAGGAGCACCAGCAGCTTTTCGTTTGTGGGGCGGCCCAGGAGCACCCTCAGACGGGGACCACAGTTGAGAGGTGTGGTGGTGACAGTCACCAGTCCCGCATTCTACGACAGAAGGGGAGAGAATACAGTGTCAACTCAATGGAAGTCACGACTTTGCTTGTGGCCTGGGGACATTCCGGTCCCCGTTAGGCCTGCTTGTCCCATCATTTCCCTGCAGCTGGGCAGCAAAGAGCCCGCCAGCTTGGGCAGGTGGACCTTAAACCTCACCTGTTCTCCTCAACCTCCCTAGTCGCCACATGCTTTGAACCAAACAGTAAGAAGCTTCTTGAAGAAGAAAAATACTCGTCCTATTCGTCATTGATGGTTAAGACACAGGAATGGTTATTTCATGGAAGGAAATTTGGGGGTCCAAATATACCCAAGGAAGGGGTATACCCTCAAACAACAGGGAGTTCCTATGCTTATATAACCAGCAATGCAGGCGGAGGACCACCCCAGCCGAAAATACCTACGTCCAGTGACAGAGGCTCAGTAGCCTGGCATTACTCCCTCAACCTGTCTACAAGGCCCTCCGGATAATAAACACCTAATAAAAATCACATGCAGCTTCAAGATGCTTCCCAAGCTACCTCCCTCCCCTCTGATTTCCCAGTCAGAGGGTCACCGCTAAGCCTGAGCCAGACAGAAGTTCTAGAACCGCCTTTGAGAGTCCTACAGGACAGGCTCTTTGGTCCGGTCGCTACGCGATCTGTGCAGACGGGGAGCATCGTCAGGAAGATTCCTCTTTCCTCCCTCGCAAATAGGACCTACGCTCAGAATCATGCCTGAGGCGACGCTAGAGGGCAGCAAACTCAACACTAACGTGACAAGGCTGCTGATTCAGAGCTCAAAAATCTCTGTGCACCGTTTGCTTCGTCCGGCAGATGCATGAATGAACGTTGCGTCCGCGTGGTCCGATGTTGCACATCACTTCCTTTATCTGCATGCTCACAGCATTAGGGAGGAAGTGAGATGCCGCTTTCTCTAGGTAAACTTCTCAAGTAATCTAAAAGCCTATTCCTCTTCTGTGTTAGCCACGACTGTAGTTTGCAAGGTATTTTCGCCATATAAAGTTTGCTTCGAGTTAGTGAAGAAGCGTGTAGTTTTTTGGACTCGATTGTCGCTTGGAAGTATGATCACTCGCACTTACCATCCATGTTTGCCTCATTTCTTTTACGTGCTCACTGTCTCTCTCTACCCCAGGACCCCAGAATGCACACACAGTTCATGAGGCAAGACCTCCGTGGTGCCCTCCCCCCTCCCGTCGGACCTGCCACACAGAAGGAGTTGAGTGAATGAACTGAATCCTGTAAAAGGTGTACCTCAATCTGCTCTGTCTCATGCTTAGCATGGCTCCAGCGACCCCACATACCGCAGAGATGGAATTGTTTAAAGCACATAGATGTCTTTCCAGTGCAAGGCCACGTAAGCTCGACTTTCCAGGGAAGGAGCTCTAGGAGAGCCTTCTCTTTATAGCTTTTTAATCACGCCACCGGCTCGGACGACAGCGAGCCCAGCGAGGCAGCATGCCTGCCGAAACCCTTGGAGCTTCGTGTCGTTACAGACCAAAGCAAACGCAGTGGGCATTTTTTTCTGAGCCTCAAGTGATGTTTCCAGAAGAGGATTCCAGCGCGTTGCGGCAGCGTACCTACCAGTCCAGGTTTCCAGGGGCATTTTTCACACCAAGCTACGTGTCTTAGGCGTTCAACTTTAAAAATTTTTTTTTTCAACGTTTATTTATTTTTGGGACAGAGAGAGACAGAGCATGAATGGGGGAGGGGCAGAGAGAGAGGGAGACACAGAATCGGAAACAGGCTCCAGGCTCTGAGCCATCAGCCCAGAGCCTGACGCGGGGCTCGAACTCACGGACCGCGAGATCGTGACCTGGCTGAAGTCGGACGCTTAACCAACTGCGCCACCCAGGCGCCCCTAGGCGTTCAACTTTAGACGAACAGCTTCCAAGTGTCTCTCAAGTAGAAACTCCGCCGAAATTTGTGAATAAGGCCACTGTTTGGCTTTCCAGGATCGCTCCTCTCTTTGGGGTGGGATGGAGGTGGGGGGGGGGTAACATACCTGAAGAGCAGCAAGGAGGAGGCCACAAGCAATGGAAACACTGATCTCATTGTAATAGTGGACCTTTCTTTTGCCACTTGCCGCGACGCCGTGTACTTGTTTGAAAATCAGAATCAAAACAGGTGCTGTGTCCAAGTACTCCTTAACCCAATTGGTTCTGAAGGGAAAGAAAGGTAATCCAGAGACTCTTTGCTCTTAATGAGTTTCGGTCTTTCTTTTTTTTCCCTTTACAACCTTATCTTATTTACATCTAAAATAAAAGCACTTTCCCGTCCTTTATGTTTAAATGGAAAAAAAAGGACTTTCGGTCGTTTATTTGTGTCTTCGCTATAGTGTTCTGTCCAAGGTCACTCAATTCAATAAGCATGTGTTAACGAGGGCCTAGTGTAGCAAGGCACATGAAATGCAGAAAGGCACAAACAAGGAGCCTATAACGCAGAAGGCAGTGTGTAAAATTTAGCAAGCTAAAACCCGGTAGGTGATATTAAAGAAATATAAGTCAATTGCATTAGGAACCCTCCAAATGAAGTGTTGGTAATTTTGAATAAGAATATTAGAAGAGCGTTTCCAAAGTTTCCCTCGAGGTGGGGTGCTGGAGACTGGATGGAGAGGGGCACTGGGGAGGACATCTTAGTGAGTCAACGAGTAAAGGCAGAGTCAGGACGGAGGACGCTTGGCAGGTCGGGGAGTTTCCAGAAGCCCGATAGGCTGGAGGATGGGGTGCGAGGTGGAGCACGGGTGGGCTGGCAGGTTACGCACGGATTTTGCAGAGTCCTGGACTTCGTGTGGGAGGTGATGGAGAGGGACTATAAGCTTCTGAGCAGAAGCATCACACGATCAGATCTGTTTTAGGAAGAGGTAGATGGTTGTGGGCAAGGGGCAAGCTCAAGGGGGACCAGAAGGTAGACAATAGCAATGGGCCAAGGGAATTCGGGAAGGCGTAGAAGCTGGAGCTGACAGGTCTGGTACAGAAGCAAAGGAGAAGAAGAAGGTGATGGTGAAGTTTAACCAAAATGACAGGTGCAAAGATGGTGATGCTGCCAGCCCAGTGATGGAGAAAAGGAAGTGAACTTTGTGAGAGTGGGAGATAATTCACGTGAGGTATAAATACGAAGTTGAGAGTTTTGCTTGTCAGCTAAGGAGCATATCTTTCTCCATCGCGTTACCCTAATCCATACATTTGGCGAAAGCTTTATTCTAGCTCAGATACTCAAAGTGCTACTCATGCAATGATACACGTTAGAATTTTTCTTGGGACACATTATGTCATTAATAAACAAGAGGTGATTCCACCTTAAGCCTAGCTGTGCGTCACTATTTTCCAACATACTAAACTCACTTGTGCGGTTTTCTATGGTTCCTCTTATGCTATTAACTTCTACAGGTCACATTTCCCAAGCTGCCTTCTCACGCTTCAGCCAGTTTCGTCCACATTGGGCTGTTACCAATTCTTTTCTCCTCGCGGAAGAGGAAGAATGCTTGTTGTTCAGAAAGAAGATAAACTCCGGGAGCCCACGGGTTTTGTCATGCTGGGCAACCTGCTCGACCTCCCGTGGCTCAGTTCCCACATATGTAAAACGTGCTGTCCCCTCATACAGCTATCGTGAGGGTGATATCAGTCAAATATATTAAGGGCTTAGAAAAGCACCCAGTACACATTGCTATGTGTGTGTTAGCATTATTATGGTCACCGATATTATCTTGCAGTGAATAATTCAAAAGAAATTAATGTAAGACAGAGATGAAGCAGTGTGCCTTTGTTCAAACGCAGATTAATACTTTTTAATGATTTTTGTACTTATTTTTTTTTTGGTCTAAATGCACACTGGTATCTAATATTTCTGGCTTGCTCAGGTTCACAAGAATTTATTATGACATCACATGACCGTGGATAAAAACACGGCAGTGAGACTTATTAATGAAGGGACAACTAGCACCTTGTGCCTAGGATGTCAGGATATATGCTCATCTGCAACTCACTTTAACATTTTTTCAACTGCCTACTCTGCAACCGCACTATTCTCGATGGTGTAAGACATTTTTAAACCTGGACCCCTAGCGTTTTATGTATATATGCGCGTGTACGTTTTGCCCGCAAAGAAAGTCCATAAGGCTTCTAAAATATCGCCTATGCAATGAGAAGAAAAGTAAGCCAATAAGCAAAATGCTATGTGATGAAGTGGCCATTTTAGATGCACAGAAGGTACCTATTAGGGGCTTTGAGCACAGAGACAAGAGAGCGACTAATTCTGCCTTCATTGGGGAAAACGTCAGGGGCCAGCAGCGTTTTGTAAGCACTGTGCACGCATAGAGCAGGACATCTCTCTAAGGGTAGGAACTCAACTTTTATCCATCCCCTTTTTCCCATGAATATGCAGTGAAATTTTTATATTTATTATTAATAGTCTGTGCTAGTTCCAGAGCATGGTAATAAGTTACACTTCCATAAGGGCGTCTGTTTAATAGGGTTTAAACATCTTAGGAAAGAAAATGACCTCTGGGGCCAAATAAATGAAACAGGAACAGAGCCAAGAAACCCTCTTCCCATCACCCAGTCCTGAATACTCCTCCCTTGCCCCCAGGGCTGCAATCTGGTCGCCTTTTCTTGTTTTTCTCTTATCACAAGCTTGTGTCACACTGGGGTGTCGGATAACACCCCAAAACACCCCAGGACTGGCCACCGAAGGCCCGCGGCTGGGACCAGCGGTGTGAGCACCCTTGCACTCCAAATGCCAAAGACTAGAGCAAGCTTCCCTTCTCAGAAAGAAAAACCAACATCTCTGCCCACTGTCCCTTCTCACACTCAGCCTCAGAGCGCGCTGGAGGGGAAAGGAAGTGGCCTTTGTGGGGAGGGCCGTGCTTATAAAGAGGACTCCGTAAATGACAAAGCAGAGTCTAAACAATGGAAGGTGACGGGCCCATGATGACAAAAGTGACAGAGAAGTTATGGAATGCATCTGAGACATTATGAGGGATGACTGCCCCTCAATGGGCAAACAGGACTCCACATGTGGCTGGCAGGGGCAGCTACGAGAGAAAATGGACACCTGCAGGGCCTCCCCCAGGGCTCGAGGGCTCAGGCTTAAACCTAGTTACAGTGAGTTCCCCCACACTTCTTTCCTAGAGATAAGGAAGCCCACACAGTTGCTGATGCCCAAGAGATGCCTAACTGCACGGATTGTTTGCTCTTGCTAACCATGTGCTAAGATTACTTGGAAGATGTTATCACTTTAGCAAATGTAATTTACTTCAGTCAACGTCCCGAGACATCTTTATGCCACGATCTTACACTCTAGATGGGAGAAAAGCGAAGTGAGTCCTCAAAGGTGTGTTTACGACTACTTGGGTGGAAGCCTGTTTGTTTACCAATGGTGCCACTTCCGACTTGTCATCACCATTCTATGTGCTTACAAGCAGGCTTGCACATTCAATTTTCATAACGAAGTAAATCCTAGGTAGTCCCGTTTTCCAGATGAAGAAACTAAGGCACAGAAGAGGTTAATCATCCCATCAACTCTTGTACCTCAGTTTCTTCAGGTCTGTAACCCATTGGCGTCCCATCCTTTTCAAGTAGTTTATTTCTTCCTCCTCCTCGATGATCTCCCGAATCTTATGTTTCACGTCCGGGTCCTTCACAACCACAAAGGTCCAGGGCTCCGTGTGGGCCCCACTTGGGGCAGTTCCTATCATCCATAACATTAAAAGCAGAAATGGAAACACGAAAATGTGAGAATGGTCATTAAGAATGGGTATAGTAACTCACACTCGCTGAAAACGAAGTTCAATCACCTGGTGAGCAAAGTGCTTGGTCACAGATTGTGGTATGTGGCTGTCCTCTCTGTTTCATTCTGCATCACTTTAGGGGCTACAAACCAACTAACTGAGGTCGAGGCCAGTGGTTCCAGGGCTATGGGGATTTATCACCACTTCTCTAAGTATGTGGGGGGGAAAACATTCCTATGTAAGGGAACTAAGGGAACCCAGAAGGGAAATTCTAACAGCCCAAATGCTCCAAAATGTTGTTTGTTTCGATATTATTTTTCTAAGTTGATTTATTTGGAGAGAAAGCATGACAGGGAGAGGGGCAGAGAGAGAGGGGGAGAGAGAGAATCGATGTGGGGCTCCAACTCACAAACCGTGAGATCATGACTTACACCGATACCAGGAGTCGAGCACTTAACCAACTGAGCCACCCAAGTGCCCCTTGATATTCTTAGAAAAGGATAGAGTCATGAAGCTCGTTGAAAATGGTAACATTGAAATGGTCAAATGGCTTTTAAAACACCCCTGAGAGGGACGCCTGGGTGGATCAGTCAGTTGGGTGCCTGACACTTGACTTTGGCTGGGGTCATGATCTCGAGGTTCAAGGGTTCGAGCACGGTGGTGAGCTCTGGGCTGGTGCAGGCTGCTTGGGGTTCTCTCCCTTTCTCTCTGCCCCTCCCCGGCTGGCTCACTCTCTCTCTTTCTCTCTCTCTCAAAATAAACAAACTTTAAATAAAAGGAAAAGACCACTCATGAGAAGTAACTCAACTATACATTGTTTGGTACCTGTATCAGGACACTGACGGCAGCACTGTGGGGTTTGTGGTCCCACTGGAGACACATGAGAACTCTTGGCCCTGGGTGCTCAGTACACGAGAGCCTGTCTCCCAGCTCTCATGGGCTACGGGAAGCCTCAGCCCACACTTGGATCAGCCCCAGGATCCTGGTACAGAGCTCAGTAGTGTATCTCAGTGCCCAAGGAGCTAGAATCCCCTTTCAGACTCCAACCAGGCCCAGCTTCTGATCTAGGTGTCACCCTGCTGTCTTAGAGATGGCCCGCCGTTCCCAGCCAGAGACCACAAGGACCCACGAATAGGTTATTTCAGAAGCAACTATTCCATTCTTCCTGGTGAGCAATTTAATGGCAGAAGCTCTACACCAGGGGGGTCAGGACTGCCTGCTTGATGGGGCTCTTGTTGTCACCCACACTCCCTACAGTCAAGACAGCATGATTGGATTGTGAAATGCAAGTCAAGAGCTAAACGTAGAGAGCCCATTCACAATGGCCATGCAATAATCTTTGCAAATGAACTTAGATGTGATTTATATAGGAGTAATACTCCAATCAGAGGAGACTCTCAAATAGGGGATTTCTCTGACATCTCCTTCCCCCCTTTTTTCTATAATTCTTTTATTTTCCTCTGTGAAAATATCAATTCATGTTGAAAATGGGTTTGTCTTGGGGCGCCTGGGTGGCTCAGTCCGTTAAGCGTCCGACTTCAGCTCAGGTCATGATCTCACGGTCGTGAGTTCGAGCCCCGCGTCGGGCTCTGTGCTGACTGCTCAGAGCCTGGAGCCTGTTTCAGATTCTGTGTCTCCCTCTTTCTCTGACCCTCCCCCGTTCATGCTCTGTCTCTCTCTGTCTCAAAAATAAATAAACGTTAAAAAAAAAAAAAGAAAATGGGTTTGTCTTGCTGTGGTTTACTTTGCAAATTCATGTAGGTACATTTTGCCAGTTTATTAGAAAACAGTACTAGAGCGTGTAATCTAAAAAATTTGGTTCCAAAAAGAGAAATGCACAAATGTGAGTGAGCCTCTGTGTGTGTGTGCATGTGCGTGTATGTGTGTGTGTGTGCATGTATTTTAAGAGGGGGGTAAACTAAGGGGATGTTTCTCTTCCAATGCATAATAGTATGTTCAGAAATTTTTATTCTTAATAAAAGATCCTAATATTCAATAATTTCAGAAGTTTTAAACTGTTGTCACATCTGGTCCCAGGTAGTTTGTAATAGTCAAAAGTTTGTAGAAAGCAGAAATCATGTTTCTGGCAGTCAGGCAACACCAGGGTAAGATTTTATAAATAAACGATCACTCTAGGCTTTATTCAGTGTGTTTGAACTTCAGCAGTGCTCCAGTATTGTGACTTGCAGCGGACATTCTCAAAAGCACAACGTACGGTTACAGACCTGCTGTTTTGATGACATTATCAATGACTTCCATGGGGACTTGCTCATTACTTATGAATCTCACAGACCGTCTTTTACTGAGAAGTGCATAAAATTCCTGGGATCTCTTCACCATCTCCTTCTCAGGATACCGGGTGTGGGAGAATGGAATATGTTCGACGTCTTCCTCTGACTCTTGCCAGTCATTGGCATCTACAAATAAGAACAAAAAAGGCAACAAACGAAATTGCACTTCTTGGTCATGAAGGAGAGCAGAATATGTCACCCCGTGGTACGCCTCTTTGGCATAAGGATTATTTTGAGCTGATAATTTTTAAGAAACAAAAGACACAAGAAAAGTGTTGAAAACCAGAGTAGAAGTTACCTTTTTGTAAGGGACATGTACTTTTGTGAAGGAAATCCCCACCCATAAGCCTTCCCTGTACCAAGAAGGAAAGGATGACCCTGGCAAGAAAGTCTTATCAATGGAGACGGTGGACTTAAATCTGTACAACCACCTTACCCCAGCTTAAAACACTGTGCTTTTCTTTTTTTTTTTTTTTAATTTTTTTTTTCAATGTTTATTTATTTTTGGGACAGAGAGAGACAGAGCATGAACAGGGGAGGGGCAGAGAGAGAGGGAGACACAGAATCGGAAACAGGCTCCAGGCTCCGAGCCATCAGCCCAGAGCCCGACGCGGGGCTCGAACTCACGGACCGCGAGATCGTGACCTGGCTGAAGTCGGACGCTTAACCGACTGCGCCACCCAGGCGCCCCAAACACTGTGCTTTTCTTGATAACCTCCCCTAACTGGATCCCCTTCCCCTAACGTCTTTCTTTTGTCTTTAGTTGAAAATTGTATTTAAGTAGTGACTTGGGCCATTTCAGGGACTTACTCAAGTTTCCTGGGCCTGTCCCATGTATACGGTAGGTATACATGTGATTAAGCTCCTATTTCTTTTTCTCCTCTTAATCTATCTTTTATTATGGGGGGGAATGGGGGAGGGGTCTCGGCCAAGAACCTAAAAGATAGAGGGAATATTATTTCTCCTCTCCTACAATCATAAGATGGCCAATGGGGAGAAAGAAATAAAGTTCTCAAAAATGTCTGCAAGATTATCAGCTCAAAAGAGTCAATAAAAAATGAAAATAATTGGTCTACAGAATTCTGAACTCTGGTTTTGACTACTGACTATCCAAATTCCACTGGTTATAAATCAAGAAAAAGAAAGTTTTACCTACACAAAGATGAGGAATGAAAATTTCTATCAATGGTGAACTAGTTTGTTTGAAACAATCTCGCATGAGCTGAAAACCAGTAAAATCATGAAATAAAGTACTTTTAAAGTCTTTTAAAAAAAAATCAGTATATTGCTGACAGTGTAGTAAGAAATTCCCAAGCCAAAACTGAAGGGAAATACGAATCTGCAGGTGGGTAAGCACAGAAGCCACATTTCTTCTGACAGTACTTGCCAATCTCTACATATTTGAATTTTTATTTTCATATTTTCAGGAATTGAGGATGACAGGAATCAAAGCCCAGGCCTATACACCATGGGAAGGCTAATGAGCTGGGACCCCAAGATAACATCCTCAAAGAAAGAATGAATCCTAAATAAATCAGCCCCCAAGGTGTAATACCGTTTGGTGGGTCCTGCCTGTAACTTGAACTTGGAATTAGGTGGTCCTGCCTGAAAATACCTCCATTGCCTAGCAAAAGCAAATGTCAATACACAAGTAATTTTAAGTACAATTACCAGCAATTCACCAAATACAATCAGACATAAAAAGAAACAAAACATTTTGAGCAAGAAACAGCAGAATTGATATTTAAAAACAGAATCAGATTTCCAATGTCTCCAAATATTGGAATTATCAGACTCAAAAGATAAAACAACTACGATTACTATATTTAGAACTCATAAATCTGTCGGGTACAGGAAATGATAAAAAGTGACAAAGAAAATATGAGAAACTAAACTTCTAAAACTGAAAAATAAAGTAACAGAATTCAGAACTTAATGGATGGATTTAAAGCAGGATGGATTTAGGATTTATACATACCTAAAGAAAAAAATTAGCGAACTGGAAGATAACTCAGAAGGAAATATCTAGAGCAAGGAGAAACCAATAGATAGAAAACATAAGAGTGAGAAAAAACAAAGCAGAGTGATGTATATATTGGAGGGAGACAAAAGTGAAGTGGTCGAGACACCACTGAGAAGCCAGGGCAGAATGCTGGCCCGGACTAGGTGGGCCACAAAAGAACGACAGATTCTTGGAGATCTTGGAGATACAAATGGTAAGACCTGCTGAGGTGTGTGGTCAGGAGTGGTGGGAGAGAGGGACTAGAGATGAGTCCCAGGGGGTGGGCTTTAGCACCTGAGGAGAGAGTGGGACCATCTACTGAGACAGAGGATGAGCAATGAGGAAGTAGGGGTATGAATCATCAGTCTATCACATTAGAGATGCCTGTGAGTTGTTCAAGCAAAGATGTCAAGCGTGAGGGGCGCCTGGGTGGCTCAGTCGGTTAAGGATCCGACTTTGGCTCAGGTCATGATCTCGCGGTTTGTGGGTTCGAGCCCCGCATCGGGCTCTGTGCTGACAGCTCAGAGCCTGGAGCCTGCTTTAGATTCTGTGTCTCCCTCTCTCTCTGCCCCTGCCCTGCTCAAACTCTGTCTCTGTCTCTCAAGAAGTGAATAAACATTAAAAATATATATATTAAAAAAAAAAAGATGTCAAGTGTGAAAGTAAAAGTCTGAGTCCAGAAGGTGGGATGTCACTTTGGGAACCCTCACATAAAGATGAGAATGACAACAGGAACAGAAGAAAAGAGCAAGAGGGATCCAGTGCCTGGCCCTGAGGGTCTGGGACGTTCCAGGTGGAGTTCAGGTAGAGAATTACCTTTCTCCTTCACTCGCACGCACATACTGTACTTCACTCCTGGGTCTCGGAAGACTGACCCGGGAGGGAAAGTCAAGAAGAAATGACTTCAAAGACGCTGAAAACCCCAATGACAATACCAGCAAGTACTGTGGTTTCCTCACCACTGTTAGTGAGAAACTTCTTTATCTGTATAAAGTTTACTAGCCAGGGCAGTTCACACATTTAATGAGAAGGACCATTAACAGTTGCTCAGTTAAATGAAGTGGGTATGACGGGGGAGGGGCAGCAAACACCTCCAGGTTTCTAGCAATCGATTCTGAACCCAACCCAGATGTCATCAATGCCAACCCTGAACTTCGCAAATGTGTAAACAGACTTTTAACGCCCGTGAATCCTTTCACGTCATTTGTTATGAAGTCTGATGACTTCTGTCCTTAGCAAGTGGTAAATGAGTAAATGCATGAAATGCCTCACTAACCGTGTGAGAGACAAGTTACCAACTCTTAATATCCATTCAGCATTTGTATAAACTAAAGGCAGCCCAGGTTCATGACTTGGCAGTTTCCACAGCTTGTAAAGTCCAAGGTAAACATTCCCACTGTAGCAGAATGAAGCAGCAGCTGCCTGGATGTTATCAGCGAGCAGGGTAGATGAATGGCCAGTCAGTGGATTGTCCTGAAAAGCTTGCTGTTCCTGGAGCCTCTCCCGGGGCAGATGGTCTACATTTTGCCAGTGGAGGGGCGGGGGGGAGGAAGGGGGAGGGCTTGGAGAGAAAGCACCCAGGGAACTGCAGGGCAGTGAACCAATACCAAAGGTACCACTTTTCCCCTTCCCCCTGACCTCCTCACTCCAAGAGGAGAGAACAGCCTCTGTAAACTCTAGTCATCCTGCCTCCACGCTACACCAGCCAAGCCTCTCTAGAGGATTCATTCGAGCATAAAGCCCACATATTTCAAAACAAATGGATGCTATTATAGTCTACATTTTGATCGCAACCTATACTGCCACACTTGGGGTTTGGTATTGACACCCAGGACAATTCACCTTTCATCATTGCTTTAATGCCAAGGATCTCTAAACTGCACCATTAGGTCCAACAGCCAAGAAGCTCTAGGCCATGTGTATTCTCTCATGGTTAACACAGAGGTATTTTTGTGTTTGTTCGTTTGGGGCTGCATCTCCACATAAATTGCTTTTGTGTTTTTGGAGTTCTACTTCAAAATCTTTGCAAATGAGCCAACTAGTTTCTAGCTATGAAGCTAGAAGGCCAATTTGTGTCACATCATCCTTGTGCCCTTCTTGGCATTTTGGGGAACATTGAGAAGCAATATTAATATGGCTGAGGGTGAGGCTGAAGCGAGGTCAGGGCTCCACACCTGCCCTGAGAACACCTCCTTCCCAGCTGCCTTAGCCATCACTCTGTTGCCACGTAGGGCTGTCAATTGTCCAGCTCCCTGCAGTATATTTCACCAGCAGCTCCCGAGGTGTGTGGGGCCTGAGGAATCGGGGGGGTGGTTAGTGGAAAGTTCTTGAATGGAGCCATGCTTTTGTAGGGACTCAGGGCAGGGCAGGCTGCCCCCAAAATGTGCCACAAGGGCATACTGATTATTTTGAACTGAAGCTACTTAGGAAATAGCCAGTACAGGAAGGACACTCTGACCTCCTCTGTCTCCCTGAAAGCAGAGAGTAAATCTCTCATACGAAAGGTACTCTCCCTGTACTAGAAAGTAGAGAGAGATCCTCATCGCCAGAGACATGAACTTTACAGCCAAGAAAGCTTTAGAAACAAATCTTGTTACTTTTTACTAATCTACTACCTCAGCCCAAATTCTGTTTAGAATTTCTTACTAATTGAAGCTCCCAAACATTTCTTTGTCCTGTTGATTCCTCACAAGTTTATTGCCTCTGTCTAAAATGTGTAAACTCTGCCTGCCTTGATCATTTCTTTGGGTCTCAATTTTATTATTGAAACTGTAAGCACATGTAATTGTTTGTTCCCTCCTGTTAATCCGTCTCATGGCAATTTAATTCTTAGATCAGATGTAAGAATCTTGACGGGTAGAGAGAAATTTTTCCTCCCCTGTCATATCCTGAATGAATTTGACAGAACTTGTTTCTGAGCCCCATCATCTCTTGTGGTATCCCCAGTGCCCCCTGTGTTGGTCCACCCTCCCCCCTAGGGCTCCCCCGGACTTGATCTCAAAGACAATGACTCCATTCAAGTCCTTTCCCTTTGCTAATCTCTCATCTCAATCTACCTGCCCTTTGCCCTAAAACCTTAAGGTCTTACAGGAATCTTGGTAAACTAACCTTTTAAAATTAGCCATGTAAAAGTATTAATGGGTGTATGTGTCAAAGGATAATGAAATGCAAAGACAAAGCCAGACTTGTTCCTTCCTATATCAAAGGAGAATCTCTGTGAACACAGTAGAGTGTTGACCTTTTATAGTATTTTTGGGTATTTTTGGCAGTGGTGTGCTGGCAAACCAGCCCCAGGAGAGGGGTGAGGAGGCCTGATTTGCAGCACTTGCCAATTTCCATTGAGCACATACTCCCATCATGGCGTGACGTTAAGCTGATGAGTGAAAAATGGCTCACCATGTTCCTGAATATTTAACAGTTGGTTCTTGCTCCTCCCATCGTCTAGCTCTAGCCCACCACTTGGCTGAGAAGCTTGGAGTTCAGGAATTAGTGGATTCCCTGGAGTGTAAAAAGATTGATATCATCTGTAGGAACAGTGTTACTTGTTTGAAACTGTTGTTGCTTGGTTGGTGCCCAGAGGGGCTGGTACTGAAGTGAATCCATCCCTGATTGGCTTTCAGAGGTAAGAGGCTGCCACTGATTGGTGGGTTTGCTAAGCTTTTACTGAGGTGAGTTGTCCTCTATTCGTTGAACAGGTTTGAAACCTCTTCCAACGGCTGCTCATTATCATGGGTACATAAAAAAACTGTCCTTCCCCAAGTCTGTGGGAACATTTTAATTCTCAGGTGTTACCCACACAGGCCATAATTTTAACACAGGCTTTTTTTTTTTTTAACGGCCAGCCACAAACCCTGAAATTGCTTATTACCATTCTCTACATACAAATATATCCCATACATATACATATGCATACAGAGATGTATCAATTTGTGTGTGAGATTTGTAAAATTATATACATATGCATACATGCGTATCTATGTACATATATCTATCCTCATCACTGAGCTCACTTTTCTAGCACATGGTTTTTTCTTGCCTCTCTCCTCCACTACCTTTCCTGCTTTCCACTGGTATGACTGAGTTTTCCCCATTTTATCTTTTCTCACTTGGAAGTTACACAGTGTGTTAGGTAGAACCATATAAAATTGCTAACACAAGCCTTTCCTTTAAAAAATTTTTTTTTAATGTTTATTTTTGAGAGAGAGAGAGAGAGCAAGCAGGGAGGGGCAGAGAGAGAGGGAAGACACAAAATCTGATGCAGGCTCCAGGCTCTGATCTGTCAGCACAGAGTCTAATGCGGGCTCGAACTCATAAGCTGTGAGATCATGACCCAAGCCAAAGTCCGACGCTTAACCAACTGAGCCACACAGGCACCCCTAACACTAGCCTTTCTTAGTAGTGACTAGACAATCCGGGACCAAATTTCGATGAGGACAGTAGTTTTTGGATGGTCAGTAAAGCTAAGTGAAGACATATCCCCACCAGTATTAAAACAAACACATCCTGATGAGATGTGTTCCCTATATCTTCTCTTCCTATCTCCATTTCCATGAGCTTCCAAGAACCTGGGCCTGACTAGAGCATGTTTGTACAGGATTTATGGCTCACTTTAGGGAGACAATCCAAGCCTTCCTCTTTGTCATTTCTCCTCCTTAGACCTCTGCTACAGTTAAACAAGAAAATATTAACAAGACACATGTTTGACTGCTCCCTAAAGCAAGCCTGTGCCGAATGTCTGTTTATTCTGAATTATGCCGAATTTATTCTCCAAGCAGCTCACACGCATGCTGATTCGGTGGAGTAAGAATTCTTTGTGAGCCAAAGCTGGGGGAGGTGGGGTTGGTACCCATATTTTCCTTAAGTCGCACTAGAATGGCCTATAATCCTTATTTTATTGATTTGTCTCTTACAATTAATTTCCACATGGTTTGAATCTGGTATCCATTTGCCGTCATCAAAAGCATCTCCATGTTTCTTCAGTAATGGAGTCCTTTTGGTTCTCCAGCCGACACCCCTACCCGGTCCCCTCTGAACCTTCAGTGCCAGCACTGAATCCTCTCTTAGACCGTATCCACCCATCCAGGGGTTAGACGCAGGGACTTGGGTGGCAGAGAAACCTGGGTTTAAAAGTTGCTTCTCACCCATCACCTCTGAGACCTCAGTAGGTGTCACTTAAGTGAACAAGAAAAATTCCGACAAGAGACCGAACCCTACATTCTGGGCAGAGGTGCCCGTGGCTGCTGAGGAGGCCACTGAAGGTGCAATTTATTCTTCCATGTGAGGAACAAAGAAAGAGGCAGAGGATTTTGCAAAAATGAACAAGCAGAACGAGACAGGGCCATACAGCTTTGCTCTGTGTTCCCAACGTTCAGTCGAGCGCCAGGTCCCTGGTTCCCCACCAGCCTTATCAATCCCTCTTGTACCCCCAAAGTCTGCAGATTGAGTGGCCTTTCCTTAAGGCACACTACCTCCGATCTCGCAGGGAATTTTTAGGCCCGCTGGTCATCTCCTGCCCTCTCTCTTCTAGGTTATTCTCCTATGAGAAATGCAGTCTAACAGCTGGCTATGTGCCTGGGTCCTGGCTCTATCACTACCTACTTGGGCAGGTGACTTAGCGGATTTGAGCCCCAGTTTCCTTATCTTTAATATGGGGATAATAATAGTGCCCACGTTGCTGTATTGACTTGAAGATTGAGTGGTTTACTATACATAAAACGCGATGCTAAGTGGACACAGCCAGTGTTCTGTTAAGAGCCTGTTGTTGTCCATATCCTGGAGTTCCTTCCCCAGGTGGTCTTTTCTGCGGTCCCTTTTTCCCACCACAGACCCTCTTAGTTGCGGGTGCCCCCCGTTCTATGCTCAGTCTTATCACCAGCAAATATCCCGTTAGAGAACTCATCAGTTTTATAAGTTCCAAGTACCACCCTGTGCTGGGACTATCCAATCCGTGTCCGCAACCTAGATCCCTCGCCTGGACCCCCTCTCCCTTTCTGCTTAGACGTGTCATCTTCTCAAATCCAACACGTCTTTGTCTATGTTCAACATCTTCTCTTGCATAGCTCTTCTCCCCTCCCCCATGTACGATAGGGTCTTTCCACCTCTGCCAGCCTCCAGCGCTTACCCTCTCCTTCTCCCCAGATTCAATTTGTTACCAACCCCCGTTGTTCTTCCTTTAACTCCGCCCTGACTCACTCCTTCCTCTGCGTTCCCACCGCCACCACCATCCAGGCCATCCTTACCAGGGCAAACCACCACACGGCTTCATAACGGATGTCCCTTTGTTCAAGAAAAGTGCTTCTCAACTGGGCAGGATTGGCATTCGGGGGGGATGTCCTTCAGCGAGAGAGTGAGAGGGAGCCCTGCCAAGAGGCCGCCTGGGCTTGAATTTTCTGCAGTACATTCAGCATTGCTGG
This sequence comes from Lynx rufus, assembly GCF_022079265.1. Classification (NCBI taxonomy): domain Eukaryota; kingdom Metazoa; phylum Chordata; class Mammalia; order Carnivora; family Felidae; genus Lynx; species Lynx rufus. Next base: position 10,556,318 of record NW_025814878.1, read on the forward strand.
CTCCCCGCACTGAGCGCCAGCTGTATACCCCACCCCCAATCCTGAGATCAGGGCAACTCAGAACACGTGCACACATACGTGCCCATACACGAACACACCCACGCACATGTCCAGGTGGCCTCTTCCGAGGCGGGGGCATCACCGGTCCAGCTGAGAATCACTGAGCCTCTTCCAAATCGAGTCCATCCCACGAACCCACCTCCGAGGCACATCCAACACTGATCACTCAAGGCTCCTCAAGAACGTCTCCCTGCCTGCTTCCTTACCACCTCTTCATCCCCTGATCAGCCAGGACTGGGCCCATGGTCACCACCCCATTTCACCTCCCCCCTTCCCCCCACCGCCTTTACCAGTGAGGTCTTCCCATCTCCTCCACATTTTTCTCAGAGGGTCCGTCCCTGCTCTTACGCTCGTTCTGCTCCTGTCATCTGAGGTGCCTCCTAACCATTGCTCTTCCTGTCCTATTAATTGGCCGGGCCCGATTCGTCCTTTCCCTGTTGCACCCCCATGCTCCCCGCACCTCTTTGAAGGCCCTGATGATCCCTTCAGCCCCTCATTACTCCCTGATTGTTGCCTACTTCTTGCCTTGTCCACTAAGTTGAACACCCAGCTTTGAGGACACAGGGCGACTGGCACAAGGAAGAGTAGCGAGCCCCTAGATCGATGCCACATTTTACATTTCCAAGTCCTTGATTAAAACCTGGCCACTCTGGGGACACTTGGGTGGCTCAGTCAGTTCAGCGTCTGACTCCTGATTTCGGCTCAGGTCGTGATCTCGTGGTTCGTGAGACTGAGCCCCGTATCGGGCTCTGTGCTGATAGCGCGGAACCTGCTTGGGATTCTCTCTCTCCCTCTTTCTGCACTCCCCTCCTCTCAAAATAAATAGATAAACATTTAAAAAAAAAAACAAAAACCACGACCCCTTTCCCCATGGCCACCACCAGCCTGCGATGTGCCCCTTGGCCAAGATTTTAACAGCCGGAGCAGGAATGGAGCTAGGGAAAATGTCAGCCTCTCTCAACAGCTGTTTACTGACTCTTGATCCAGAAATCAAGGGTGGGTTGGTGCCAGCAGGTGTCCCCTGGGAGAAATGATCTGTCTCTGATGACATAGTAGAGGCTGATGATGAAACTGACCCGCACGTGTTTCCTCCTCCCCAGAAGCCCTGCTCATCAGAAAAACGCAAATGGGACAAGCTCAGTGGCCTGGCCAGTGTCCTTACCTTCTTCCCCTTGGTGGAGATCAGTATTGTCTTTTAGGTCCTCATCCACCCAGGGATGAACCTCGGCCCTGGCTCTGGGCTCCCCCTTCCGTCTCTTGCTGCTTCCATCACCATTCTTAAAGATCCACACGATCAAAATGCAGACAACTGCTACCAGGACTGGAGTCAGGAAAAACATGGTCGTAAGACTGACTCTCACTCTGAACAGCGCACACACTTCCCACACTGCCCTTAAACAAACAGAGACAGGAACGAGGAATGAAGGAAGAGGGAGCTGTGGGAGGGACAGGGTGAACTCTGTGACTCTCAGAGGACTTTGCAAAGGAGCAAAGATCACGGCGTGTGCACTGGGGGTGTGTTGTGGGTTTGGTAATGCCCAGGTGCGTTCGCTTTTTAAAATCGTGTGCCCAAGAAATATAGGCGTAGACAGTAAGTTCCAGAATGTGAGTAAATAGTTGAATGCGCTAGGGGTTGCTAACAGCGGTAGAAGGTGTTTAATCTTCCTCCTGTTTAACTTTTCTCCGAGAGCAATGTGTCCTCAACTTGCCAGAAGCTAGGAATCCCCTGGGGAACTTGTTTTTAAAAGGGGAGACTTCCAGGCACCAACTCACATCTAGTGAAAGAAAATTTCCAGGAAAAAGGCCTGATAGTCTGCATTTTTTTTTTCCAACGTTTATTTATTTTTGGGACAGAGAGAGACAGAGCATGAACGGGGGAGGGGCAGAGAGAGAGGGAGACACAGAATCGGAAACAGGCTCCAGGCTCCGAGCCATCAGCCCAGAGCCCGACGCGGGGCTCGAACTCCTGGACTGCGAGATCGTGACCTGGCCGAAGTCGGACGCCCAACCGACTGCGCCACCCAGGCGCCCCGATAGTCTGCATTTTAAAAACATCATATTTGTGAAACCCTGCCCCGAGGTTTTGATATATATTTTTTAACAAAGCCTAAGGCAACAGATAGAGCAGAAAAATGATCATATTTTGCATTGGAGAAAAACTTTGATCCAGGAAAAGTGACCTAAAAAAACCCTAAAATGACAGTTTGGTTAATTAGGTAACTTACGTAGGGTTTGTTTGTTTGTTTTGGTTTTTAAACAAATGTCTTAACATTTGTTTAGCAAATGTTGGATTGGGTCGCTATAACAAAAATATCATAGGTGAGGAGGCTTAAGTAGAATTTTTTTTTTCCCCACCTTCTTGGAGGCTGGGAACTCCAAGACTTTTCTCACCTTCTTGGAGGCTGGGAACTCCAAGACTTTTCTCACCTTCTTGGAGGCTGGGAACTCCAAGATCAAGGTGGGGGCCAGTTTGATTCTTGGTGAGGGTACTCTTCCTGATTTGAAGGTGGATGCTTTCTTACTGTGTCCTCACATGGCAGAAAAGTTGAGACTCTCTGTCTCATGTCTTTTTTTGTAAGGGCACTAGTCTTACTCAGGAGGGCTCCACCCTTATGACCTCACAGCTTCACAGAAACCCAAGTCACCCCCGAAGGCCCTACCTCCTCATATCATCACATCCCCCAGTCTATAGCGGCAAGATATGCAATTATGTATAATATGAACCATTGGAATAAAAACAGCAGAAAATACTACATATTTATATGTGCTTGTATATTCATAACATTTTATGAAGACTTATACTATAAATTTAAAACAGTGGTTATATTGGGAGTTCTCTGTACTAGTTTCTCTTTTTTTTTATATATATATTTTTTTCAACTTTTTTTTTTTTTAATTTATTTTTGGGACAGAGAGAGACAGAGCATGAGTGGGGGAGGGGCAGAGAGAGAGGGAGACACAGAATCGGAAACAGGCTCCAGGCTCCGAGCCATCAGCCCAGAGCCCGAAGCGGGGCTCGAACTCACGGACCGCGAGATCGTGACCTGGCTGAAGTCGGATGCTTAACCGACTGCACCACCCAGGCGCCCCTGTACTAGTTTTTCAATTTCTTTGGAGTCTATATTTATTTTAAAAAAAAAAAGGTTAAGAAACAACAGTGGCTACTTCTTGTGGATGGGGTGTGGCATTGGATGGATGGGGGACAAGGGTGGGAGAGAGAATTGTTACTGTATACTATTCCATAATTTTTGAATTTTTAACTGTTGTGATCATATTACCTATTCAAAAAATTTAAATAAATGCTATCTTAATAGTCTTTCTATGTTTTAGTTTTCTTATATATTTTAATATTTCTTTTTGCAATAGACAACTATTCTTTTAATGTATACGATACTGGTTCTAACTCCAGAGAACTGTGCAAGATTGTGGACATTTACGATGGAAAAACCGGGCTCCATAGGAGACACTGTAGCTGGGGTGGTCCCGCCCGCCATGCCCACAGCTCTTTTAAGGGAAGTCCCCTCCTGAGCTCCTCTGAAAGGACATCAGAGGTGGCCATGCGTAGTCCAGTTTGATCCAACTCCACCCCTGACCCAAGGCAGCTGGTCCACGTGATGCATGGCAACCCATGCTGTGGCCCAACTCATCTTTTCATCCCACCAAAAGCACAGAGTAAATAAACGACTCAGTAACAAGAGCGGAGCAGGCCCAACATGCAGAGAGAGGCAAAACCTGGAAGTAAGATGTACCTTGAAGGTCATGTGGAAAGACAGAGGGAGGGGCCGTTGGTGGCGAATGCGTCAGTCCCCGGCAGGTCCCAGGTCTGGCTTTGTTTCAGCCCACATGGCTTCTTATCCTCAAAGAAGAGGAGTGATCTGCTGTTTCGGTAACCACAGAGCCCAACTCGTATCAGTGCCAGGCCAAGATGAAGGAAATGGGGAGGGGGGAGAATTTATTATAGCACGCTGGTAGGTACAGGGCATGGGTAGTCCCCACCCACCCCCATCTCAGGAGGGAGTACAGGTCACAAATAGTATACACTGAGTGGCTGGTTGGCTCATTAAGGTGTTACTTAAGCTTCCTTGGTTTCAGATCATGTGCCCAGGAAAACAAGTCTTTGGGAGAATTCTGAAACAATCCATAACCCTAAAGGATTAAAAAAAAAAAAAAATGGAAGGAAAACCATGCTGGATAGATGCTTTTTATCATGTTTGGCAACTTGCAGTGGGAAAAGAAGACCCTTACCTTGAATTGCTTGGCTCAAGGCAGAGAAGAAAAGTAGGGTGATCGTTTGTTCCCTTAGCCATCCGCTCACTCATTCGTTGAACATATTTTTAGGATCAACGTGAAAGGTATTGCGTTATGTGCTGGCGATAAAATGGTGGGCAGAACAGACAGTACATGCCGTGGTGGAGCCATGGGCTAAGGGGGAGACAGACAGGTTCAAACGTCACCAACTAATGTCACATTTCAACTTCCATAACAACTATTAGGGAAAAGAATAGAGCACGGTTTGGCTAATTCAGTGAGACTGGAGATTTCCTAGAGGAAGGAACATTTGAGCTGAGGTTGGAACCCTGAGTGGGAATCGATTAAGTAGCAAGAGGAGGAAAGAACCTTCCAGGCAGAGGGGCAGGTGTAGGCAAGGCCTGTGCTTTGGGAGGAGCTGGTACCTCCGGGGATTGAAATGGTGGCAGGAACAGGGGATGCAGGGAGCCAGCTGGTGTTAAGAGGATGCTAGGTAGAAGATGCTAGATGACGCTGGGTTCTGTGGGTCACTTAGATTATTTTCTTTACCCTAAATGGAATGGGGAAGGGGGTGACAGGTGAGTAACAGCTGACACTTACTGAGTGCTTATCAGGTCCTCTTAGCTCTTTATACATATTAACTCACATATGCTTCACCACGACCTGTGCAATAGGTCCCGTTACACAAAGAAAATGAAGGACAAGGAGATCAAGTAATATACCTAACTAAGGTCAGTGTTATATAAATGGGCTAGAAATAACCCTTGTGTGTTAGCCTAAAATCTCTCCATGTCATTTACTTTTCCATAGCAAGCTAGGACCATTACCTCAACACGTACTGGAGCCCAACGGGTTTGACTGGGGAAGGGAAGGTGGGGATTTATGAACTGAATGTTTGCATCCCCCTCAAATTCACATGCTGAAACCCCGATTCCAATGTGATAGTATTTGGAGATGGGGCCTTTAGGAAGCAATGAGGTCACGAGATAGAGCCCTTATTATGACATTAGTGCTCTTAGAAAGAGAGACCACAGAGCTAGCTAGCTCTCTCTCCACCATGTGAGAACACAGCATGGTTGCCTGTGAACCAGGGAGCCGGTCCTCACCAGCCACCAAATCTACTAGCTCCTTGATCTTGGGCTTCTCGGCCCCCAGAACTGTGAGAAATACATGTTTATTGTTTAAGTCACTCAGTCTTTTTGGTATAGCAGCTTGAGCTAAGATGGCTTCCCATGGACTATGCTTAGCTTAGGGGGAACACAGACAAGAGGTTTAAAAATATGTCCAGCACAGAATAAAGGAATTTAGCAGTTGTTTTCAGGTAAACGGTGAGAAGGAGGAACGGTGCAGAAGAGCTGAGACAGTGAAAGGTGACGTCCGGAAGGCAGGCACACAGCTCCCAAACTTCAAGACCCAAGCCATCTTTTATCCCAAAGCACCTTGCGGTTCTGGTCTCAGTGAAGGGTGGCCTCCCTAAGGCTCTTGTTCTTAGATTTCTTCATGACTATCCCCTTTCACTTCATGTGAATCCCTACTATACTTACCTGAACCAGGCTGAATGGGTCCTCACAGCTCTCTACAACCAACACAATCCCACGACCAGGCTGCCCACTCATAATAAAGTCAGGACAGTAAAATTCTCCACAGTTACCACCAGGCTTTATAGTAAAGGCTTCTGATAATATCATGATTTCAAATCAGTTTTACTTGAGAAACAAAGCCTGTGGTGTTGGGAGTCAGAGATGCTATACTGCTGATTTGGGGGAGGCCCAATACACCTCTCTACTTTGAGTAGTGCTAAAGCGTCCTGGGATAATCGTTGTCCCAATGCTTTGCCTTATCAGGTTAGGAGCTGGAAATGGGTCCTGAGGGTAGATGCCGTGCAGGATGTTATGAGACACTTTCCACGGTTTCTGATGATGATTTAAAAAAAAAAATTTTTTTAATGTTTATTTATTTTTGAGAGAGAGGCAGAGAGAGAGGGAGAAACAATCCAAAGCAGGCTCCAGGCTCTGAGCTGTCAGCACAGAGCCCGACGCGGGGCTCGATCCCACAAACCGTGAGATCATGACCCGAGTGCAAGTCGGATGCTTAACTGACTGAGCCACCCAGGTGCCCCTATGGTGATGATTTTTTATTACTCACTTCAGATTCATTGTCTGCTTTCATTACTTCATTTCCACGGAGTGGCAGAAAACTTCATTTTGCTATCAAGACAATTCACCCTCTACCATTTTAAAATGGAGACAATTAGAAATGTCCTTACCCTCCCTTTCCCTGGGTACCCTCAGTGTGCCCTGATATAGGAGAAGAGGTGTCTGGGCCCTGAGGTGGGCCCCTTTCTCACTGGATTTCACCAAAAGGTACAGTCTCAGACAATAGGCATGGTACTAGCGGCCTCCACACGAAACACCCTGTCTCCCTACTTCTGTCCTCTCTCTTCCAAGCCCAGAACACAATTCTCAACCAATCACCTGCCCCTTTGTGTAGTTCCAGAATCTCCTGGGACGTTCCCCTGTGGTTTGGGGGACTAGGGGGCGGAAATACCTCTCTCCAGCCTCTCATTGACTGTTTGCCTTCTATATGTGTACATTATTTGAATTTCTTTCAACCAGCACTTGATAAAGTATAACAACATAAAATTTACTATTTTAGCCTCTTTTAAGTTTATTTATTTATGCTGACAGAGAGATCGTGAGTGAAGGAGGGTCAGAGAGAGAGAGGGAGAGAGAGAATCCCGAGCAAGCTCCATGCCATTAATGCAGAGCCCGATGCGGGGCTTGAACTCATGAAACCTTGATACCATGACCTGAGCCAAAATCAAGAGTCAGATCCTCAACCTACTGAACCACCCAGGTGCCCCTATTTTAGCTTTTTTTAAGTTTACGGTTCAGTAACATCCAGTACACTATTAATGTCATACACCCATCACTACTATTTCCAAAACGATTTCGTCATCCCAAACAGAAGGAATTAAGCAATAACCTCCCAATTTCCCCTTCCCAGCCCCTGGTAACCTCTACTCTGCTTGCCGTCCCTGTGATCGTGACTACTCCAGATACCTGAGACAAGTGGAATCGACAACATTTGTCCCTTTGTGCCCGTGTCTTTCACTTAGCATAAAGTTGAAGGTCCATCCATGGGTTAACATGTGTCAGAATTTCATTCCTTTTTATGGCTTAGATGTGCTATTTTTATAACTAAAAAATAGATACTAAATCGATACTACATACATACTCTGTGATACCCTAAAAAGACTATTACAATACCATCAGATGAGTGCTATAATTAGATGTGCGCTCAGGGGCCCTCATTCGGCCTGAGAGAGGACAGGATCCACAGAAAACATGGCTTCCACTGAGCTTTGACAGACTCTTCTGGGACAGTGCTACTCAAGGAGCTTGTGCCCAGAGTGATGTAATCAACACGTTGTTCTCTTCCTTGAGAAAGTCTTATTACAAAAAAAGTTGGGGGGGGGGGGCGGGGGGGAGATCAGTTGGCCCAAACAGTGTGTGTGGTAACTTGGTTGGTTTATCTGAATTTACATCCCAGCATATGCCTTGTATCTCATGTTGTGACTCATAACCAAGAATGAACGGGCTGGCCAGTCCACAGGCCATACTGTGAAGAACTCTATTCTAGAAAACACATTTTTCATTTTCAGCGCTGATGTTAAATCTGATTAACTCCGTCCCCATTTCGTTCCTAAATCCCACAAGCGTATTTGCAGAAGTCAAATGAGGTGAAAGAGAACTTTCCAGGAAAGCGACTTCTCGGGGCATTGGGCGAGGTAACACCGTTCTAATGATTCACTCAGCAAACTGTTAACCAAGCATTTCTATCACATGCTCATTTAGCAAGTGTTATAGAAAGTGTTCGAGCCAAAGGTTTAAAATAGGATATGCCTGTGTCTACACCAGAATCTTATCTCAGTTCAAGTGTGAAGTTGGAAGACAAAAAGAAAAATTCGAAAATGTTTTATTCATTACTTTTTTTTTTTTTTCTTAAAGTAGGCTTCAAGCTCTCTACACTGTATGGCGGAGCGATGCGTTGTAAACATCAAATGTTTATTGAAAGTTTTTCCTGTATGGTGTCTCAGTAAGGCACAGGATCCTGCACGTACTAAACGCCCAGTAAATACAAATTCAAAGTTTTAAGAATGGAAGTGATGCTTTTAAACCCTCATTAGGGAAGATGAATATGGCGACAAAACCAGGTGCTGATAAAGACCGTGGCCAGAAAGGCCAACTAAAGAGTGAGCGCAGCCTCTCAGAAGAGAGCTCACGGAGTCTAATGGGGGAGTGGGGGGTTGGGGTGGGGGGGTATGGGAGGGGTTGAGGGGCTGGGAAGAGCAAATGGCCACACAAGATCTGGAGGAGGTGGAGGTGAGAAGGTCCGGACGTGGGGGTTGGAGAATGGGAATCAAAAATTACAACCCCCCTTTCTTCCAGCAAATCACATACTCCAAGCCATGTTTTGTCTCACTCCCTACTTTCCCTGGGGGAGAGAGTGGGGGGTTTCCACAGGTTTCCTGTGGTATTTAACCCAGTGAGCACTGAAGTGGAGTCAGTGATGATTTCCCTGGAGGAAGAGACTCTTCACTAGAAAGAGCTCTCAGGAAAAGAGCTTGAAAGAAAATACGGCTCTCACAAAGCTGGGGATTGTTCCGGAATGTGACTCTTCGAGTGTGACTGTCTCTGCCTTTATCAAAACAGGACCTCTGAGGTTGGGGATTTTCCAAGTGTTTCTTTTCCTCGCCCGAGCAACATCCTACCACACAATGCTACCAGGTCACGGATTAGGGTCCACAAAAGAAAAATGACGGGAATTCTCCAACCATTGCATTATGTTCTCTTTTCAGAACAATGTCTTTATCTGAAAGAACTTAGTCACAAACAAAATTACATCCATTCTCGACAAGATGACAAAAACTCTGGAATGATATTAGTCGCAAATGTTGTTTTAACGGGAAAATGGCATGTTCCAGAGCAATATTACGTAGCATTTACCAATACTGTATTTGCTTTCCCAATAGAGATTTATTATCACTTTTCTGCAAAGTAAAAAAAAAAAAAAAAAGTCAGAACGAGTAATTGTTTCTCAATCTTCTCTGAGAATAAATTATGAGGCATTATTTTGACAAAACAAGGTGGCTCTTGATAAAGGCATTGGTTGCTTGGCTTTTAAGGTGATGCCTCGTATACTGGTTTCCAGGGCTGTTGTAACAAAATATCCCAAGCTGAGTGGCTTAAAACCACAGAAATTTGCTGTTTTACAGTTGGGGAGGCTAAAAGTCTGAAATCAAGATGTCCACAGGATGGTGCTGCTTCTGAAGGTTCTAGAAGAGAACCTTTTCCAGAGCTTTCTCTGTTCTTGGTGGCTGCCAGTAATCCTTGACCCTCCTTGGTTTGTAAATACCTCACTCTCGTTTCTGCCAACAGATACACATAGAGTACTCCCTGTGTGTCTTTATATCACCATTCCTCTACAGGTCTTGTCTCTGTGTTTCTTCTCTTCTTAAAGGGACACCACTCATTTTGGATGAAGGCCCACCCTAATGACCTCCTCTTAACTTGATTATATCTACAAAGACCCTATTTCCAAATAAGGTCAATTCACAGGTTCCAGGTCAACATGAACATATCTCTTTTGGGGACTCATTTCGGCCCATAATACCTGGGCAAATGGAAGTAAAGATACTTCAGCTTGTTTCCTTTGAGAATAAGTTCATCGAGATAAGGGAACTGCTGGGTCACATGGTTGGCAAACGTTCGGCTTTGCAACATAATGCCCAACAGGCTTCCTGTAATCCTATTAGCAGACTGTAACGCCAAAGAAAAATATTATTCCAGCATTTGTTAAAGATGGTAAGGAAGACTTTATCAAAGGACCACCTCAGTGGGGGCTTTGCATTAAAGGAGTGACCGGCCTCCATTCTGAATACAACAAAGACAAGTAGGGATTGATACCTAAGACGCAGGGCGGGTCAGTGGATAGAAAATTATTAACAGGATACCTCAAGGCTAGGGGGATTCTTGCTAGACCCAATAGGATTCTTCTGAAGGCAGGCCAGATTAGAAGATATTGAGGGTGGGGGGTGAGGAATAATGGTTATACAGAAATTTAAAACATCTATATATCAAAATAGCATATACAAAATTAAGAGGCAACCAAATCGGAACACAACTCTAATGACACGACCAAGAGAAGATGTACTTCACGTGCTGAAAGCGTGAACAGATAGATATAAGAAAACCATCTAGATCCAAATAGTTCAAATAGGCAAAAACAACAACAGAAAAGTAGCACAAGAGAAACACATTTATCTATAAATAAAAAGAATGTTCAAACTCAATAGCAAAGTCATATAAATTAACAAAAAAACACCAGGTCTAATTTACCGAATCAGGATACCAACCCAGCCAGACCTTAGCTCCCTCGTCTGAACCACATGATACCCAAGCTTGGCCAGACTAGGGTAAAAAGTCTTTCTCGTTTCAGACACATCTGAAGTACGTTAATTATATGGCTTGCATAACAAGAAAATTTCCAACATTCATGAATATCTTTAGAAGAGGAATTTTAAACCAGAAATTTCTCTTGTAGAAATCAACCGTAAAGAATCTGAAACACGGAAGTAACTGTTTACACAACATGTGCATTTGACTATTATTTATAATGAAAGGTTAAAAACAATAAACAGCAGAGATATACAAGTGATTAAGCAAGTTGTGATAGACTTAAAAAAATTAAACTTATGTGTTATGATTATTCAATAATATGGGGAAATGAATGGAAAAATCTACATGAGTAAAATAACATTAAATTGAAAAGAGCATTAAGTGAAAATATTATTTTATAATTTTAAATATAAGCTGTAGCATGTAGTATAACATTTTAAATTATACTATATTTTAATATTAGCAATATGCATAGAAAAATATAGGGCATGCATCAGAATATGAACACCAACAATCTCTGAGTGGTACTGGTTTTTAATGTTCTTGAGCTATATATTTTTTTTTAATTTTTTTTAACGTTTATTTATTTTTGAGACAGAGAGAGACCGAGCATGAACAGGGGAGGGGCAGAGAGAGAGGGAGACACAGAATCCGAAGCAGGCTCTAGGCTCTGAGCTGTCAGCACAAAGCCCGACGCCGGGCTCGAACTCACGGACCGTGAGATCATGACCTGAGCCGAAGTCGGACGCTTAACCGACCAAGCCACCCAGGCGCCCCTTGAGCTATATTTTTCAACATTTTCTGTATTTTCAACCATCAATATGTAACATTCCTACAAATTCTAAAGGCTATATTCTCTCTAAAATAAAAGCTTGAATACACAGGAATTTCTTTCGTGACGTTCTGGAGTCGAGAATTATTTAGAAAAGCAGTGTCATGTGATGCTGAGTGCCTACACTCTGGGCCAGACTGCCAGAGTCTCAGTCCTGGACTTGCCACCTACTGGCAGTGTGACCTTGAGCAAGTCACTTAACCTCTTTGTGCCTCAGGTTCCTCCTCTGTAAAATGGGGGCATCAGTAGTCCCCACCACCTGGGATTGCGTGAAGATCAATCGAGTTAATATATGTGAAGTGCATAGAGTATGCCCTACGGAAGACTGCTAGTGTTATTTACAGGAAAAGAAGAAAGAGTTCTCAGTTAGCTTGCGTGGTCCTTGAAAGCAAGGCCCTGGGTGGCTCAGTGAGTTGAGTGTCTGATTCTGGGTTTCAGCTCAGCTCACGATCCCAGGGTGGAGAGATCGAGCCCTGCATTGGGCTCCGTGCTAAGCATGGAGCCTGCTTGGGATTCTCTCTCTCTGTCTCGCTCTCTTTCTCAAAATAAACAAATAAACATGAAAGAAAGAAAGACCCATTTCTCTTCTTTTACATCTTTAATACCCTCTACACACCCCCCAGGCAAAAAAAAAAAAAAAAACCTCGACAACAGTGCTGAGCCCATCGTGATATTCTCATAAAGGGTTGGTAACTGCTTCCGTTCCTCTTACTTTTATACTTGAGTGTTGCAAACATCAGAAGTGACCTTCCCGGCATGGGCGGTCAGTCTGCGAACATATCTCTACCATCATCTCCACCATCATCATCACCATCATCATCACCATCATCCTACCATAACATAGTAATTATTCAATATATTCAATGAAATATTAACGAAAGCGAATCCCCAGTCAGCCACTCTGCTTTTTAACAAAATGTTCTGCATTCCTTTTGCCCTTATATCAACACCACCACCTGCTGCCTACACAAAGACTGTGTTGACCAGGGGCACCTGGGTGACTCAGTCGGTTAAGCATCCGACTTTGGCTCAGGTCATGATCTCACGGTTTGTGAGTTCGGGCCCCGCAGCGGGCTCTGTGCTGATGGCCTGGCCTGGAGCCTGGAGCCTGCTTTGGATTCTGTGTCTCCCTCTCTCTCTGCCCCTACCCCACTCACGCTCTGTCTCTCTCTCAAAAATAAACCTTAAAAAGAAAGAAGAAAGAAAGAAAGAAAGAAAGAAAGAAAGAAAGAAAGAGAAAGAAAGGAAGGACTGGGTTGTCCAGGGTCTCTCCTTACTGTTGTGAATGGAGAAGAGCTATTTGACCATGGGTTCTGGGCAAGGAATCCTAGAATGGGACCCAAAGAAGGTTGCAGGAGCGTCTGTTATGGATTTCAAAAGTTGGTGAGCAGTGTGTGAATAAGATCACATTCAAGGGGACATGTTGACATCTAGGAGAGAACCAAGTTATCAGAGAAAAATGACCTTGAGGATGATAATGGGAATCTGAGTGGGGAGCTGAAGTGGGGGAGGAGAGGTCAATAGAGACAGCTATTGAGCACCAGTACTGGGTACTGCCATCCGTGCTGGGGCTGTGGTCACGAACAACCGATGGCATGATATGATGGGTTTTTCTTTGAGAGTCCTAGGGGTGCTGCCAGCACTCAGTCCAGCTGTCAGCCCTGGTGACTCTTGCACGATGTCACACAGACCACATCCAACTGTTGGCTGTGTAGAGATCCAATGACCTGGGCCTCCGGTCCAAATCTGGATAATTCTAAATAGTCATCCCATCTTGATTCCCTGTAGGGCACCTGTTGAGATGGTATCATCGCCCAATACCTCCCTCTGCCCAATCATGTCTCTCCCTTTCCCCTTCACAACCTTGATCCCAAGAAGTCCCCAATAAAGGCCTGCAGGGACATCTCCACCTCAGAGTCTATGGACATTCCCCCCCCCTCCCCTCCCACAGAGCTTACATCCTAGTGGGAGATCCGGAAAGCAAACAAGCAAGCAAACCAATCAATAGTTTCCGAAGAAAATAAGTACTCAGAGGAACATAAAATAGGGAAAATTGATAAGCTGGGATAGGATAGGGGTAGGGGAACCAGGGAAGGTCTGACTTTGGGTTGAGACAAAGAACATTGGTGAAGTCAAAGGTCAGGATTAGCAGGTGTTTCCAAAGCAGAAAGAAGGCACTGACCCTGGAGTGGAGCCACCCAAGGTGAGCTGGGGAACGCAGAGCTGGAAAGGGCCTTTCCACGTGGAAGCTTACAGGCCTGACAAGGAGTGTGGATTTCATCCTGGCTGAATGAAAAGACCCGGGAGGGTTTTAAGTGCTCCAGAGACCTGATCTAATTTAGGTTTTTAAAAGATTATTCTTGCTGCCTGGTGGAAAATAGATTGCAGAGAAGTAAGAATAGAAGCAAGGAGGCTATTCAAGAGATTTCTGCTTTAATCCAGGTCACTGCTTCTCGAAATACAAGTTGCAGCCCATTAATGGGCAAGGCAATCAATTCAATGGTTGTGAACAACATTTTTAAAGGACATGGCCTAGGCTAGATTTGAATAGAATAAGATAGAATAGAAAATTGAGTGAGTAGCATTCAGTAAGAGCAAATACCATTTGATGATACTTAATGGGGTTAAAAATAGGTTTGTTCCAGTGTATTGATTAATTGATTGATACCTACAGGCTGTGTCAGTTAATCAAGACCAGAAAAGATGACTTCAGAAGGAAGAGGAGTTGACAAAGGACCAAAGGAGTGTGATGTCCTGGCGTAGTCAGTGGGATCAGAGACACCTGTAAGAAGAAGCAGGGAAAACAGCACATGGCCTCGAGGTATGAAGACCAGAGTGAAGGCCAGAAGATGAGGTTGCTCGAGAAGGTGGAGAGCAGCTGGAGTGAGCGGCTGCCTCCAGTAGGTTGTGCTTTGAGGTAGAATCAATCCCGGCAGAAGCAAAACGCTGTATTTTATTTGGAATTAAAAAGAAAAAAAAAAAGTCTGCTGGAGGAAGGCCGACCCAACCACAAGATGGCAGAACTGCACTTAGGGAGGGTCCCAGTTTCAGTCCAGACCCACTGAGCGGGTTCACTCAAAATGCAGGGGCAGCTCCTCTCGCGGTGGCCAGTTTTCCAAGGTTGTCCAGGAAACTGAAATGGAAGAACAGGGGTGTCGGAGGCTGCAAGCAATGTTGGCAGCAACATTCAAGGAAAACTGGAGAACTCCATCAGTGGGCACTCCAGATGCCTAAGGGCACGTTTCACAAATACATTCCACAGGTCATTCTCTTCCATGAAAAGTACTCTGGACACATACACTGGGGGAAACTTGGGTCCTGTATCCTCTCTTGTTTTAGGTTAAATTGTATCCCCCAGAAAGCTATGCTGAAGTCCTAATCCCAGTACCTCAGCACCTGACCTGATTTTTAAGTAGGGTCATTACAGATGTAATTCGGCAAATTAAGACGAAATCATCTGGGGTAGAATGGGCCTCAAATCCAATATGGCTGGTGTCCTCGGAAGAGGAGGAGAGACACAGAGACACAGAAACGCAGGAAGACAACCATGTGATGACAGAGGCAGAGACTTGAACGATGTGTCTTCGGGCCAAGGAAGGCCACGGATTGCTGGGAAGCACCAGGAGCTAGAAGAGGCAAGGAAGGACTCTTCTCTACGAGCTTCTGAAGGAAAATGGCCCTGCCAACACCTAGACTCCGACTGTAGCCTCCAGTGAGACAACACAATTCTGTTGTTATTAGTGATGGCACTTTGCTAAGGCAGCCCTAGGAAACTAAGACACGAGGCATCATCTTAGATGCAAAGCAACCAATGCCTTTTGGAAGGAATATACATCCCAAGAGTCACAATTTACATAGCGCGTACTGAGGGCCTATGAAGTCCATGGCTTGAGACACACTGACCTATCATGTTACTTATAAGAGACCATTCTCTTTTTGTAGTGGTTTAAAGCAATAATAAACATGTGCTATCTCACACACTTTCTTTGGAGCTGGAATTTAGGAGTGGCTTAGCTGTGTGCTTGTGTCCTGGGAAGGGTCTCTCATGAAGATGCTTTTAAGGTGTTTGCCTGGAGCTGCAGTCTGCTGAGGTCTCCGCTGGTGCAGGAGGATCTTTTTAAATTACCTATATATAGGATCATTAAATTAAATTTAATGTAATTTAAATTAAGTAATTTAATTAATTAAATTGTAAATAACGTTGCCATAAACACAGGGATGCATATATCCCTTTGAATTAGTGTTTTCTTATTCTTTGGGTGAATTCCTTGTAGTGTGATTGCTACATCATGGGTGGCTCTATGTTTAAATTTTTGAAGAAACTCCTTTCTGTTTTCCACGGTGGCTGCACCAGTCTGCAATCCCACCAACGGTGCGCCAGGATTCCTTTTTCTCCACATTCTTGTCAACACCTACAGTTTCTTGTGTTCTTTATTTTAGCCTTTCTGACAGGTGTGAGGTGATATCTCATTGTGGTTTTAATTTGCATTTCCCTCACGATCAGTGATGTTGAGCATCTTTTCAGGGGGCTGTTGGCCATCTGTATGTCTTCTCTGGAGAAATGTCTGTTCATGTCTTCTGCCCATTTTTAAATCGGATTGTTTGTTTTTTGGGTGTTGAGTTTTATAAGTTCTTTGTATATTTTGGATACTGACCCTTTATCAGATATGTCTTTTGAGAACATCTTCTCCCAATCCATAGGTTGCCTTTTAGGTTTGTTGATTGTTTCCTTCGCTGTGCAGAAGCTTTTTATTTTACTGTAGTTACTATAGTTCATTTTTACTTTTGTTTCCCTTGCCTCAGGAGACATATCTGAGGAAAGAAAGAAGTTGCTATCGCCAATGTACAAGAGGTTACTGCTTGTGTTCTCTCCTAGGATTTTTATGGTTTCAGGTCTCATCATTAGGTCTTTAATCCATTTTGAGTTTATTTTTGTGTCTGGTGTAAGAAAGTGGTCCAGTTTCATTCTTCTGCGTGTTGCTGTCCAGTTTTTCCAGCACCATTTGTTGAAGAGACTCTCCTTTTTTTTTCCCATTGGATATTCTTTTCTGTTTTGTCAAAGATTGATTGACCATATAGTTGTGGGTTCATCTCTGGGTTTTCTGTTCTGTTCCATTGATTTGCGTCTATTTTTGTGCCAATACCATATTGTCTTTTTTTTTTTTTAACATAGGGTTTTTTAAATTTATTTATTTTTATTATTTTTTTAATTTTTTTTTAACGTTTATTTATTTTTGAGACAGAGACAGAGCATGAATGGGGGGAGCGTCAGAGAGAGAGGGAGACACAGAATCGGAAGCAGGCTCCAGGCTCCGAGCTGTCAGCACAGAGCCCGACGCAGGGCTCGAACTTGTGAACCACGAGATCATGACCTGAGCTGAAGTCGGACGCTTAACCGACTGAGCCACCCAGGCGCTCCCCCATATTGTCTTAATCACTACAAATTTGCAATATAACTTGAAGTCTGGAATTCTGATGCCTCCAGCTTTGCTTTTCTTTTTCAAGATTGCTTTGGCTATTCAGGGTCTTTTGTGGCCCCATACAAATTTAGGATTGTTTGTTGTAGCTCTGTGAAAAATGCTGTTGGTGTTTTGACAGGGATTGCATTGAATGTGTAGACTGATTGGAGTAATACAGACATTTTAACAATGTTTGTTCTTCCAATCTGTGAGCATGGAATGTTTTGCCACTTCTTTGTGTCATCTTCAATTTCTTTCATCAATGTTTTGTAGTTTCAGAGTACAGGTCTTTCACCTTTTTTGGTTAGGTTTCTTCCTAGTTATCTTTTTGGTTTTGGTGCAACTGTAAATGAGATTGTTATTCTTAATTTCTCTTTCTGCTGCTTCATTATTGGTATATAGAAATGCAACATATTTCTGGACATTATATTTTGTATCCTGTGACGTTACTAAGTTTGTTTAACAGTTCTAGCAGTTTTTTTGGTGGAGTTTTTCAGGTTTCCTATATATAGGATCATGTCATCTGCAAATAGTGAAAGTTTTATTTCTTCCTTACCCATTTGTGGGTTTTTTTTGTTTTTTTTTATTTTATTTTTTAACATTTATTTATTTTTGAGACAGAGAGAGAGAGAGAGCATGAACAGGGGAGGGTCAGAGAAAGAGGGAGACACAGAATCTGAAACAGGCTCCAGGCTCTGAGCTGTCAGCACAGAGCCCGACACGGGGCCTGAACCCACAGACCGCGAGATCATGACCCGAGCCGAAGTCGGACGCTCAACCGACTGAGCCACCCAGGCGCCCCATCTTCCTTACCCATTTGAATGCTTTTTGTTTCCTTTTGTTGTCTGATTGCTGTGGCTAGGACTTCCAGAACTGTGTTGAATACAAGCGGTGAGAGTGGACATCCTTGTCTTGTTCCTGACCTTACAGGAAAAGCTCTCAGTTTTTCCCCATTAAGGAGGATATTACAATGGGTTTTTCATATATGGCCTTTATTATGTTGAGATATGAACCCTCTAAACCTACTTGTTGAAGGTTTTTACCATGAATGGATGATGTACTTTGTCAAATGCTTTTTCTGCATCTATGAAATGATCATATGGGTCTTATTTTTTCTCTCTTATCGATGTGATTTTTATGTTGACTGATTTGTGAATATTGAACCCCCCTTGCAACCCAGGAATAAATCCCATTCGATTGTGGTGAATGATTTTTTTTAATGTATTGTTGGATTTGATGTGCTAGTATTTTCTTGAGGATTTTTGCATTTATGTTCATCAAAGATATTGGCCTGTAGTTCTCTTTTTCAGTGGGGTCTTTATCTGCTTTTGGTATCAGGGTAGTGCTGGCCTCATAGAAGGAATTTGGGAGTGTTCTTCCCTTTACTATTTTTTGGAATAGTTTGAGAAAAATAGGTGTTAACTCTTCTTTAAATGTTTGATAGAATTCACCTGTGAAGCCATCTGGTCCTGGACCTTTGTTTGTTAGAGTTTTGTTTTGTTTTGTTTTGATTTGGTTTTTATCACTGATTCAATTTCTTTGCTGGTTATAAGTCTGTTCAACTTTTCTATTTCTTCCTGTTTCAGTTTTGGTAGTTTATATGTTTCTAGGAATTTATCCATTTTCTTCTAGGTTGTCCAATTTGTTGGCATGTAGGTATTGATAATGTTCTCTTATAATTGTATTTCTGTGGTGTTGGTTGTTATTTCTTCTCTCTCATTTGTGATTTTATTTGAGCCCTTCCTCTTTTTCTTGATAAGTCTGGCTAGAGTTTTATCAATTTTGTTAATTTTTTCAAAGAACCTGTTCCTGGTTTCATTGATCTGTTCTATCGCTTTTTAATTTCTATATAATTTATCTCTAATCTTTATTATTTCCTTTCTTCTGTTGGCTTTAAGCTTTGTTTGTTGTTCTTTTTCCAGCTCCTTTAGGTATAAGGTATAAGGTTAGGTTGTTTATATGATATTTTTCTTGCTTCTTGAGGTAAGCCTGTCTAGCTATATACTTCCCTCTGGTGACCACTTTTGCTGCATGTCAAAGGTTTTGAACTGTTGTGTTTTCATTTTCATTTGTTTCCATGTACTTTTACATTTCCTAGATGACTCATTCATTGTTTAGTAGCATGTTTTTTATCCTCCATGTATTTGTGGTCTTTCCAGACTTTTTCTTATGGTTGACTTCTCGTTTCAAAGCAATGTGGTCTGAAAAGATGCATGATATGACTTCAATCTTTCAGAATTTGTTGAGGCTTGTTTTGTGGTCTCATATGCGATCTATTCTGGAGATGTTCCACATGCGCGTGAAAAGAATGTGTGTTCTGCTGTTTTAGGATGGAATGTTCTGAATATATCTGTTAAATCCATCTGGTCTAGTGTGTCATTCAAAACCATTGTTTCCTTGTTAATTTTCTGTTTAGATGATCTGTCCACTGATGCAAATGGGGTGTTAAAGTCCCCTATTATTTTATTATTATTGATTAGTTTCTTTATGTTTGTTATTAACTGTTTTATGTGTGTGGGTGCTTCTATGTTGGGTACATAAATATTTATACTTGTTACATCTTTTTGTTGGGTTGTCCCCTTTATTATTCATGCCCTTAAAAAAAACTATTCTTTTTTTTATTTTTTTATTTATTTTTTTTTTTTAATTTTTTTTTTTTCAACGTTTATTTATTTTTGGGACAGAGAGAGACAGAGCATGAACGGGGGAGGGGCAGAGAGAGAGGGAGACACAGCATCGGAAACAGGCTCCAGGCTCTGAGCCATCAGCCCAGAGCCGGACGCGGGGCTCGAACTCACGGACCGCGAGATCATGACCTGGCTGAAGTCGGACGCTTAACCGACTGCGCCACCCAGGCGCCCCAAAAAAAAAACTATTCTTAAAAAATGTTCTAATCTCAATCTCCATCTTCTTTTCACTCTGCATAATTTGGTATACAACTTCTATGATTCCACATCCAAGTGCCCAAACAGAAGGAAAAAAGTTCGACACTCAGATCGTATTTCAGAGAGAACCCTGGAAAACTCAGAGGTGTGGATTCACAGCCTCAGATCAAGCTTCCACACCATTTCAAGGTTCACCAAGCAGTAATGATTTCTTCCCTTCTCTCTTGTCACCTACCAGGGAGGCTGCCCACCCACCCCATTTGCCTGTCGGCAGCAGAGAAGTCACAAGAGAAGCCCCCTCGAAGGATGGTGTTTGTGTCTTCACTTCACACCGTTAATCTGGGTGGGGGGAAGGGCAGAAAAGAGGTCTTTTTTTTCTAGAGAGTATACACACATGGATGACAATAGAGTGAGAACCAGGAGTCATCCTCACACGCATCGGATCCCAGTAGAATGAAATTAAATCAGAGGGTAAAGCGTTTCAACAACCCGATAGAATCGAGCTGTCTTTTACCTAAGATGCTTCCTGCTGGGTCGTCCATCTGTTTAATAGAGCGTTTACATCAATTACCACTGCAGTGCGGTAAAAACAAGATGCTAAAAGCAGAGCGGCCCCGGGAGACAGGCAGGACCAGGGCTCCCCGGAGCTGCTGGTGGTGGCTGCCTCACCCAAACAGATCCTTTTCCACGGGGATTCGAGATGGAGCTTATAATGTGAACTTAGTTCTTTGTTTGTTTCTCCCTTCTGGAGGTGGGGGGGGGGGGGCGGGTTGGTTACCATGGAAATCAGGAGTATTCAAGAAGTTGATTTACTAAGCCCCCAGAAAGGTTTCGTTTTTTAGGGTCAGAAACAACACTGGCAGGAAGGGGACTGAAGGAAATGTAGAGGTGACTTCAGAGGGGGTGACATGAAGTCCAAAGTAACCACAGCATCCAGAATCCAGAATTCAGACTGTAGCACCCACGTGATGCTCATACCCTGAAACGGCTGTTGTCTTAAGGAAGAATTGTAGGTAAATTTCACTGTTGCTCCGCAAGACATACGCGAGATTCCTGCCCTGGTGTAACCAGGCAGCTCAGAGCTTAACTTCGGATTTAGGCAGCACAAATTACCTAAGGAGGTTTGGGGTACTGAGGGATTTTGCTGATTCCCCGGTGATTTTTCAGCAAATCTGTACTTACAGAGGGAAAAAATGAAATCTCACTGGAAAATATTACCCTGTATTCCTAATTTCCATGCCCGACAATTACTTACCGGGGATCAGTGGGCGAGAAAAGTGGATGAACCACCTCCCACCACCACAGAGTCACGGAACCTTGGAGATCCCGGGTCACCCCAGCCCCTCACTTTCAAGTTGATGAGCGGCTTACAAGGGTTGTACCCACCCGTAGCCTGTAGACGTAAAACCTTAACTAGGTCTCCTGAAAGTTCTCCTGGAGAACTCAGCCCCGGAGTCAGATGACCCGAGATTAAATTCTTGCTCAGCCACTTATGCTGTTCGATTCTAGGAAGGTCACTCAACCTCTCCAATCCTTATTTTCTTCTCCATAAAATGAGGGCAATAAAACCTGTTCTTTCGGGACGCCTGTGGCTCAGCCGGTTGAGCGCTGGACTTCGGCTGGGGTCATGATCTCACGGTCCCGGGTTCGAGCCCCGCATCGGGCTCTGTGCTGACAGCTCAGAGCCCGGAGCCTGCTTTGGATTCTGTGTCTGCCTCTCTCTCTGCCCCTCCCCCACTCACTCTCTGTCTCTCAAAAAATGAATAAACGTTAAAAAAATTAAAACAAACAAGCAAACAAAAAAACCTGTTCTTTCTTCCCGCCTCATAGATGATGGTGAAGTTCAAGCGAGGTACGTAAAGAAAGTGCTCCTAATTGGCAGACGTATTTACAAAGGGAAGATATTATCAGGACTTCCTGTCTGTGGAATAAGGCGATGGCAGGCCCCAGGGCTCTTGAGTTCCGGTCAAGAAGATGCTAACAAAAATACCCCAACACTTTGGTCCTTTTTTTTTTTTTTTTTTTTTTAAATACCTTAATGTGCAAGAGTTTGATTTGAGTTAGGAATGTCAGGCTGTCGGGACAGCAGACACATCAGAGTTGGTTCCAACAGATTTGTTGTCAAACTTCCTAAAAAGACACATGGAGCGGCCTCCATTTTCCCACTTCCTCCAGGCTCTGCAAGCTCTTCTCGTCAGCACCCCCTTCACTAGCACCCGCCAAAGGGCCACAGAGAAAGTGGGCAGGACGCCTCTCCTGCATTATCATTCTCTGGCTTTATCCTTTCAGCCAGACTTGTATCTTCACTTCGAATGTAAGAGACAAGACAGTGACTCTAGGACAGGGGCAATCTTCCTTTGATTTCCATTCGTTCTCTGTAAAATAGTGCCAAGAGTAGTATCCATTTTTAGAACACGTGGTAAAATGATCAGGAAGCCTTATTATCCGCGTCATTTTGTGCCGCCAATGCCTGAGTCTCAGATGAAATATACTTTCAGAGGTGTTCCCAGTGCCGCAGATGTTGTTGGTATTTTCTAGCAAACTGGTGTTGGCTTTCTATTTTCACTGGAAAGTTTGAAGATTACACAATTCGGTAACGATTATAAACATACACTATGCACAAAGAGGTTTCAATTAAGAAATTATAGACAAAGAAAATCCCGAACCACTTTCTAAGGATTTGAGGCAAACTGTGGCATCAGATGAGAAAATACCATCATAATCGGAGTAGGAATTATATGCAAGCCAGTAAAAGTCTCCAACACCCTTATCATTACCAGGTATATAAACGCATTCACTTATCTGAAACGATTCAAGAAACCTCTGTCATTGAACTTTTTAAATAAAACATTTAAATAATATTCTCTTAAGTTTTGTACCACACATCCTACTGAAAGAACTTAAGACAGCTTACGCATCAATGTAAGTCAAGACACAAGACATTGCATGTAGAGAGACAAAACACCAGACTGTACGTGAGGTAATACGCACTTGTGGTCCCCAGAATAAGGCAACTTGGTGCCCCTTGGTAAAAATACCAGGTTGCCAGTTTTCTTATCTGTTAAAGCAAATTAAAAAGCCCACAACTAATCAACAAATCCATTTTTATCTAGAGGTAGGGTTTTGCACATCCATCACGTTTAGAAAATAAGAGATTCTTTTTGAAAATTCAGAAGAACAAAGAGTCAAGCAGAGAATGTCTCAAAGACAATCACGGCCAACCAGTTTTGCCTAGTGTCCCCAAGGCATCGTACGATGGTACAACACGTGAATGAAGTTCCTGCTCCCCACTGTCCCCCCCCCATACCTCCTCTCCTCTCGATTTTAGTAGCATTTGAGGCAGCCGAATCCCAGTTAATCTGAAGATTTCACACACCCCACTCTGTCTTCCCTGGGACTGGGTCTAGAGTCCAGGGCGTCCCACAGTGCATGTGGGGAGGGGTCCAGACAGACGCTGAGATCGCTCCTGGGCGCTGGAGGTCAGGGCTGGACAGTCCCTCCACTTGCCCACATGAGACCACATGGCCTGCCGGCCTTGCTGACAGGCCTCCCAACGCCACACCTGCCCGATTCCCAGGGACTCCCTACCTCCCAGCCCTGGGGTCTGCAGGAAAATCGTGACCCTCTAGCAGAGTCCTCAATGCCCGTCCTCCTGTCCCTTTCCTCACTTAAGAAATTCTTTTCGGAGCGCCTGGGTGGCTCAGTCGGTTAAGCGTCCGACTTCGGCTCAGGTCACGATCTCGCGGTCCGTGAGTTCGAGCCCCGCGTCGGGCTCTGGGCTGATGGCTCGGAGCCTGGAGCCTGCTTCTGATTCTGTGTTTCCCTCTCTCTCTGCCCCTCCCCCGTTCATGCTGTGTCTCTCTCTGTCTCAAAAATAAATAAAAAAAAAACGTTACAAAAAAATTAAAAAAAAAAAGAAATTCTTTTCTAGCTTGAGGGAAGGGCACCTTCTTCATCTTTTGATATTTCTCTAAACATTTTGCCTGATTTCAAGTTCTTTGCATCCTCCTAACATTTTTAAGGAAACCAAAGCCGGGAAAAGCCTTGCCAGCTATTTTCTGTTTTCTTCCTTTTCCCCTTCCTCTCTTGAGTGATGAGCAAAAGATCTCCTTGACAACAGACAGGCAGCAGGGGAGCCTAGTAAATTATCTGTCCCCTCCCCAACATGGCCCTCAGAACCCTGCATCCTCCAGCTTTTACCTACCCCCACTGGGCTGCACAGCCGGCCCCCTCCCTGCACTGCAGCCACAGTGGTCTTTCCGTGGCCCTTTGTCCCATACTCAGGGCCTCATACTACAGGGCCTTTGCACATGCTGTGCACGCTATCTGAAAGACTCTTACCCTCTTCTCTAGTAATGAACCCTTCTCAGCTCAGCTGCCACTTCCTCGGGAGCCTTTCTGTGCCTGTTTGTCCTTTTCAAAAATATTCCATATCACAGGATTCCCCTCCTAGTAGCCATTATCCCACTGGATACTTATTTTTTTTTTTTACTTTTTTTAAATGTTTATTTATTTTTGAGAGAGAGAGAGAGAGAGCAAGCAGGGGAGGAGCAGAGAGGGAGACAGAATCTGAAGCAGGCTCCAGGTTCCGAGCTGTCAGCACAGAGCCTGACGCAGGGCTCAAACCCACAAACCGCGAGATCATGACCTGAGCAGAAATCGGATGCTCAACTGACTGAGCCACCCAGGTGCCCTAATATTTATGTACCCACCTCTCTTCATAGGCTGTAAATTCCATAAACTCAGGCTGTCTGGCTTTGAGGTTATTCTTGCTTTGCATAGAATCTGACACTTAAATAAATGCTGAACTAAATGAATGAATGAATGAATGACGAACAAAGGAATTCAGTAATAAGTTCAGCAAAAAAATGCTGAGTGACTGAATGAATGTGCTACGCTGCCTCGTTTCTCCTTGGTTCTCCGAGCCCCTGTGATTCAGCTCTTAATGTATCATCTGTCAATGAGATTTTCCACTAAATGGTAAAATAACCTTCTGTATCCTGGTCCTTTAAACCTCCCATCTTGGCTACTCTTAGAAGATTGCACCCAGGAGCTTCTTGCTTAATTTTGGATTCGCCATTGAACTCATTTGTGGGTGCTATACTTAGCCAACTCCTTTCAAATAATTTCCTTCTTTTCTTTTTTTTTTTAATGTTTATTTTTGAGAGGGAGAGAGAGCCCATGCACGTGAATGGGGGAGGAGCACAGAAAGAGGAAGGCAGAGGATCCCTCTGCTGCCAGTGCAGAGCCTGACGTGGGGCTCGAACTCGTGAATCTTAAGATCATGACCTGAGCTGAAGTCAGAAGCTTAACCGACCGAGCCACCCAGACGCCCCCTCCTTCTTTTCTTTTTATTAAGCTTTTGTAAGCGTGAATTGTGCATTCCCACCTGAAAGCTTGAATACTCTTTGACCTTGCTTTAGCCTGCAGTCTTAAGGGTCATGGGAATAAGAAATTTGAATTGCATTCAATTTTCAGCTAAAGGAAACCAACTTTTGAGTTGAGTCTTGCAGACCATGCAGTTGAGCCCGATGAATGGCCTACTTTGTTCAGTGACTGGCAGGCCTGTGAGTCATGGTAGTGTAATTAACTAGATCACTCACCCAGTTGATGTGCACCTTGTCAAAGTAGTAGCCATAATCACCTACCAGAAAGTTCTTCAGTCGTCCGGTCAGATCCATAAACATCAACACTCGTCAAAGACCAAAATGATGTCAATGAACTAGGATTTAGGAGACCTTTGGCTAACTTCTGCAAGTGGGGTCAGGCTGGATATTAGAGGTGGTGGCCCCAAAATTTATCGAGGAGAGAATTCGGGGCAGCAATCTGGTTGGAAGATGAGGTTTGAAGCTGTTGTTTGTGTAGGAAATGTCAAATGTCTACATCATATAATGGGGCGGTGGCTCGATGCAAATTACCGGAGAGGAAAGGGAAGACTGAAGGGTCCCCATTCCTCACCTCTTGGCTCCAACTGGGGTCTGACCTCCTGAAAACAGACTGCTGGGTTTTTTTCTTCTGCCCTCCCCCCTCGCTAGCCCCCTCCTGGAATGGTGGTCGCTTTTCATAATGCTAGTTTGAACCTTCGGAGTCCACAATCTGCTTAATTCACCTTACAGTGCCCAGCACGGAAACAAAACGTGCTTTAATAAATATATCTTGAGCGTGAGAAATACAGTAAGACACAGTGGTTAAAAATAGGGTATCCATATACTTGTCTGTCATGCATATTGGACAAATACATTTTACTTTTGGGGCCATTTCAGATTTATCACTTTCAGAAATACTTACTTTTTGCTGTTTGTAGTTTAGTAGGTTCTGCCCATCTGCACTCTACCTGTCTGTCTCTCTTGCTCTCTCTCTCTCTCTGATTATTCTGGTGCTCCCCAAATTATTGAAAACTAGTTTTTAAAAGATCCTCCTCTCCTCTTTAGAAATCAACCCACGAAAACCTCCCAAGCCCAAAAGGTAGAACTTTTCACAAATTCAAAAAGGGCTTCAGGCGCGATACCAGTGATAAGTTCCCAGGGTTCCAAAGTGGTCAAGATTTTTCATTCGACAGTGAAGAACTCGTCCTCTGAGACATTTACTACCATTTCATGCGACGTGTAGATTTCCAGAGGCACAGGAAACCGACCTGCAGTTCAGGTAAATAGCCACTAGGTGGGGTGAGCACTACAATCAATCCCAAATGGAGGCTGTGATAAAAGTTTCCCCGTAATGTTGAGATGAACTTTTTATTTTTCCACTGTGGAACTTCCTGCTAAGACAGTTGACCCTACATGATCGTATTGGATGCTATTAAGACAATGCCACTTCATATCCCAAGGTTTTCCACAAAATAAAACATAAGCCTTGAAAGCGTGATTACTTGGGTACCTATACTCCCCGCTAAACAGGAAACTCCCAGGGCAGGACCATCTCTTGTCCTTCTGTTCCCAGTGGTATTGAGGGCACTTCAAGGACTTTGCCTGCCCTGGAAGGGGCTCGCTAGATGCTTGCCGAGTCGAGGCCTTCATCATCGGGAGGAATCGTGTCGTAGCCATCAAATCCTGACCTGATCGTGTCTGACCTGCCTACCTTTCCTCCTGGGTCCTTCTCTTGGGCCCCTGCCTTTCTGGGATGACTGGAGCGAGGCAGTGCAGACGTGCAGAAGGAAAGCGTTTCTTGTATTTAGTCTGAGACTCTTGCTCTCCTCCCGCGGTCCCACTGCTACTTAAGCGGACAAAGCAGAAACCGCTAAAACTCCAGCTCAGTTCAAGGATAATCTGATCTTTGACACAGAGCCTTGCTACTCAGAGCGTGGTCCAAGCCCAGTGACACCGGCCTCAGCTGGGAGCTTGTTCGAGTCTCAGACCCCCACCCAAGGCCTCCTGAATCAGAATCTGCATTTTATAAGATCCTAGACAACTTTCCTGCACATCACCTTGTGAGAGGCCCTGAGACGGGCCTTTTGGGCACAGTGTTCAGCCTCTCCTAGATACAAATGCTAGTCTCCTAGCCTTCCCTCCCCTGCCTCTCTCTTCGCCTTGGGTGCATCTGGCCAGGGAGTCCTCAGGGATGAGGTCTGTCACAGGCGTGCCCCTGGAGTACTAGGCCTCACCCCGCATCACAATACAGTAAACCTGGCAAGTTTCCCACTTGGTCCAGTTCATGGCCACCCCCCAACCCTAACACCGGCCTCCTTGCCTTCAGGTGTAGAACCTTCCTCTGGCAGGACCTACAAGTGACTCACAACTACTTTTGGGTCCTGCCTGGGCCGCTTAAGAAACTCAAGGAAGCTTGGGAAAGCCCTTCCTCAGAGCCCCATCCACCTGAATACACCTGGCTACTTTGGCCTCCCTCCCTCTGGTATAGAAGCAAGTCACCGACCCCGCAAGCCAGCCCTTCCCCGGGGAGAGGGCGGCATCACCCGACTTCCACACACTCCTGCGTTCGTCCGAAATGTCTTCCCCACGGTCAAAGCTCAGAGAGGGGAAATCGGGACACAGACACGGAAAGCTTCCTGTTCGCCACCTTGCCGTACGTTTCTAACCCTCCCGGATTAGACGGATGTCTCAGGAAGCTGAGGGCCACGCTCAGGTGTTCCGGAAGTTTAAGAGGCACGCACATCCATCGTTTTATTTGGGCTCGCACAATGACGCTTGCTACCTCACTGCTGAACGGCCACCTCATTTCTGCCGGCTCTATTTCCGGATATTAGGTACATGAACCAAAAGCACAAGACACCTTGCATCGTAGGGAGGTGAGGGAGACTGAGATCATGAATGGACGTCCAAAAACGTGGTATACGGTAACTGCCAAACGAGGGCAACCACCTCTCGCTGTTTGGTGTTTATAGTTTAGAAAGCGGTTTTACATTTAGCGTCACATTCGATTGGTACGACAGTCCTTTGAGTTGGGCGGAGCACGTACGATTGATTCTTGTTCCTGGTGGTAGTTAAGTTCTATGAAGTCGCTGCAAACACCGAATCGGCAAATCCCAAACCTAAACTAGGTTCCTGAGAGCCCCCGGTCACATCATTTTCATCAGCTGATCGTTACACAAACCGGCTTCACGCACGCTTGTGCTTAAAGACACCTCCTTTAACACGTACTGTTGATTTACTAGCTGAGCTCTTGGCCAACAACACTCTAACTCACGCTTGGATGCAACTCATCTAAAGACAGGCATTTTTCCCGTAAGGCACATCACTTTGGAGTAGTACACAGCCTCAGTACTAGGCTTGAGGCTGTTATTTATTTATTTATTTATTTATTTTTAATTTTCTTAAGTTTATTTATTTATTTTTGGGGAGGGGGGCCAGAGAGCACAAGAAGGGGAGGGGCCGAGAGAAGAGAGACAGAATCCTAAGCAGGCTCCACGCCAGGAGTAAGAACCCGACGTGGGGCTCGAACTCATGAACTGGGAGATCACGACCTGAGTGGAGATCGAGAATCGGACGCTTCACCAACTGTGCCACCCAGGTGCCCCAGCTTGGGGCTGTTTTAAACAGCAACATCAAAATGCACAATTTTTTTTTTCAATGTTTATTTATTTTTGGGACAGAGAGAGACAGAGCATGAACGGGGGAGGGGCAGAG
The DNA here is from genome assembly GCF_022079265.1 of Lynx rufus. Lineage (NCBI taxonomy): Eukaryota > Metazoa > Chordata > Mammalia > Carnivora > Felidae > Lynx > Lynx rufus. The sequence continues at coordinate 10,585,343 of NW_025814878.1, forward strand.
AGAGAGGGAGACACAGAATCGGAAACATGCTCCAGGCTCCGAGCCATCAGCCCAGAGCCCGACGCGGGGCTCGAACTCACGGACCGCGAGATCGTGACCTGGCTGAAGTCGGACGCTCAACCGACTGCGCCACCCAGGCGCCCCCAATTTTTTTTTTTTTAATGTAGCACTAAATAAACCCGGCAAAAAGGACACTTGTTCGCGGTATGGGAGCAGGAACAAAAAAGCGGGGTGTTGCCTCGTCGGACGTCATTTAGGAACGTGTGCATCAGACGACTCAAAAATGTCCCTGCTCTGCATAAACCCTCCCATGATCGTGAAAGTGCCATGAGCAATGATTTGGGGGGTTCAGATACGTCTTAGAAGGTGGCGGACTCACAACACAAGAGTCCCTGAGTAAGGAGGCTCGACTGAAATGTAATCCCCATTTCACGGGAACAAACACTAAACCGTCACTGAGGTCATGTTACAAGTGAGCCGCACGTCTAGGGTGTGAACCAAGGCTCTTGTTCCAGCTGCAGCTTTTCTCCAGTGACCACTGGACCTCTCTTCCCTTCAGCTGCCAGCGGCCACTCGCCAGTTCAGCTGCCATAAGTTCAAATCCTGATGCGAGCTTCCAAGGGAGGACCCTCAGGGGACACCTGACTTCCTTACGTGGGAGGCTGAAATGAGCCGGAGGAAACCTCAGCGACCATTTTTTTGGTTTCCTGTTGGACTACCACACGGAAATATAGGCTGAGCTTATTATACTTCGTCTGTGCAAAGAAAGGCGATAATCTCATTTGTGCTGATTCTTTGAATCCGCTTCACCCCAAGTCCTCCTGGGACAAGAGGCAGATATTCTAAGATATTCTATTCTCACTGTGGTGAGGGACAGCAGGAATACCAACGTGGATAAGAATTGAAAAACAGAAAGAGAAATACCCGATGGGGAGAAGCCGCACCCAATTCTCAGGCTCGTGAATCCGTACCCCAGCATTTTCTTTCTGCCGTGATCCGCCAGTCACATTTCAAACTGGGGACGGGTGTTCATGTATCCAACAGCTTACATACCTTCACACACTGGCCACTCTCAGCGTCTGTCTGAACTCCAGGTTCTCTGGGCGGAGCCAACTGTGCTGACAGCTCAGAGCCTGGAGCCTGCTTCGGATTCTGTGTCTCCCTCTCTCTCTGCCCCTCCCCTGCTTGTGCTCTGTCTCCGTCTCTCTCTCTTTCTCTCTCTCTCTCTCTCTCTCTGAAAAAAATCAATAAAAATTACAAATTTTTTAAAAATAATAAAACATAAATCAGATCACGACACTGTCTCAACTTTTGGATGGTTCCCCATCTCACTCAGAGCAAAAGCCCAAATCCTATAGGCCCCACATTATTTCAGCTGCCTTCACCCCCTAAACTCCACCTCTCTTCTTGTCCCCATACTCATTCTGCTTGGTGCTTCCGTGAATATGTCAGGCCTCCCACCTCAGGGCCTTTGCACTTACAGTTCTCCATTTGTAAGTTTACCTCTCCCTACCAGATTGCTACAGACTCACTTGCTAACCTCACTCAGGTCCCTGCTCGACTGGCACCTGTTCAGTGAGGCCCTGCCTGAGCACTCTATGTAAAACTGCAACCTCAAACATTTTGGGCCTCTCTGCCCCTTTCTCCGCTTTATTTTATTTTTTCATGGCTTTTGTCATCATCTGACATTATCGTCAGTGTCTCCCATCAAGTCATCAGCTCTGTGAGGGCAAGAAATGAGTTTCCTTTTTATCATTATTATTCAGGGAAAAGTTCCTGGTTGGTTAGAACCTGAATGTGCCGATGGAGAAAGGGCACTGCATTTTTGGGTCGGAAGGAGTTTGAAAACGGCTGCCGGCTCTGCTCTCCCACCGAGTAGCCGGCGTCACGGGGGCCGGAGAAAGAAAACAGGGGGCTGGCTGCAGGTTTCTGCTCCCTTGGACACATAAAATGTGTAAGAAATGACTGAGCGATGAAGCTGTCCTTAAAACAGGGGCTGGACGTGGCAAGGTGTTTCCATTCTCTGCAGCAAAGAAAGGGCTTCATGGGAAAGTCTGCGTTTGGCCATCATCACAGAACAGTCATCATGGGTGGGGTCGGTGAGGCTGGGGGGCTCCGGGGTGTCTTCGCCTCTCCCCCCTGCCGCCCTGGGCTCCCCTCTCGTTCTGTTCTGCCCTCTCAGCAGCCCCTGAGCTTGTCTCCAGTTCACCTCTGGCTCCCTTTGTTCGGAGTTCCCTGGTCCTACGGTGTAGATGGCACCACCACAGGGACAGGACTCACACACCGCTGGGAACATCGCCAGGCTGCCTTGCACCCCATTTGCGTCGAGAAGGTCCCCATGGCTGCTTGAAAGGGGCCCCATGTGAAGGGACCCACGACGCAGGGGAGCCGGGCTCACTCCTGCGCTGTCAGTCCCTGTGGCAGCGTCTCTGAAGTCATTCGGCAAAGTCCTGCACCCCACACACGGCTGCCACCTGTCAGCAGCCCCTGGTCAGAGACTCAGTGGTGGGGGGGGGGACGCAGGAGGGGGCAGCCGAGGTTTGGAGATGATTCAAGGGGACGCACACCCGAGACCGCGGGACCCCACGGCAGAGCATGAGCAGAACCCAGAGCCCCAAGCTCCACTGTGACAGAAGCTTGGGGGGGCTGCCCCCTGGGGGCCCACCAGCTCCACGGCTCTGTGATTGCTTCTGCCCTTCGGTCCCGAGGTGATCGTAGAAAACATCACGTATGCTAACTCCAGTGACTCTGTGTCTCTGCTTCATGCTTGGCCCACATCTGAGATCCGCGATCATTGTCACTGACATCTTTTAAGCCGGACTCTGGGCCAAGCGCCGCGGTGGCTGTGGTCAAATGGCCCCATTGTACGGGGGAGGAAACTGAAGCTTAGGGAAGTCAGGAGACGATGCCAAGGCACTGGGACAGGTGCAGTCCCAGAACCCTATTCTGCCACCTCCACATTCCCAGTTCTCCCCCAGCACCGTCTACTTCACGTCCTTCTGAACAGCTGGAAGGAAAATAAACATACACCTGAGTTCTGAGCAGCCCCTGGGAGGATTTGCAACGCATAAGGGTCTGAAATGAAAAGAAAGAAGAAAGAAAGCAAGAAAGCAGGAAAGAAAGCAAGAAAGCAAGAAAGAAAGAAAGAAAGATTTCCAGACCCAGATTATCTCCCACAGAATCACAGCCTTGGTGAGGACAGAGCCGTGGCTGTGACAGGAAGGAAATGAAACCCTTTTCCCAGCAGTCTCCTTTCAGGGGAAAAGGGGGAACAGTACAATAGGTCCTATTGTACTAATTTTTTAAGTGCAATTAAGAAAAACACTTTTAAGTGCAGAGATGAACCAGCAGCGTGAAATGATCTTGAAAACCCAGACATTGTTGCAGGGAGAAGTCAGGTGGAACTCAGCCAAGCGGAGAGGTGGTGACCTCCAGACCCCTGCCGGGGCGTCTCCCTCTGCCCCGGGGAGTTCCTGCCCCTGCGGCCCTTATCTTCTTGCACTTTTATCAAGGGGGTGCCAGCGCACCTGAAACCCCCAGATTTGGCAAAGAAATCACCCGTGACCTCCTGGTCACATCTGCTGCTGGAGGGTCAGGAAAGGAGGGGAAGCTGGCCCCTCGGGCATAATTTATGGAGGTTCTACTCCTCAGCAGGAGGTCTCAACTGCCAGCTTTGATTTTTGTTCAAAGGACAACGTGGAGGGAGCCGTGCCTCCCTCAGAGGTCACAGCACTTCCCCTCCCTCCTACTCAAGCTGGCTTTCCCGGGACCCAAATCTGTGCGCCTGGTTGCAAATTACACATAACTAGCACCGGCCTTCATGTTGTGCTGCAATCGCCTGTCCATTTATCTGTGCTCCCTCGCTGGCCCTGGAAGTTTCTAGAGGCCCCAAACTTAGGTACCTTTTATTTTTGTGTCTCTCACGCCAGGCGTGACCCACAGCAGTCCCAATTAACAGGCATCTGACGAGGTCACGGATTAGCACCGAAGTCCAGATCGCCTAAGCGAACACGGGGCAAGTTCACAGGACCTGCACGCCTCCGACAGAGACGAGGCTGGAGAGAGCGTGAGCCACCCTCGTGAGACAGAAAGTGGCAAACGTGTGCAGAAGCGGAAAGCGGCTTTCTTCTATCTCCTGGTCTTGTCCAGAGCAGTTTCCACACAGCAGTGGTGTCCTCCACGGAAGACGTGACCGGCAAACCCCACACGTGAGCCTGTGCTTCCGAAGGCCCGTGTCATTTCAGCCGAGTCCCTCAGTCTGGCGTGACTAGAGACCGCTCCCTCTGTCCCAATGGCGGAGGCCCCATTGCCTTCCGTGGTGGCTCTGTGAAATCCGCACCATGTTGCTGGCCTGTGGGCACCGTGTCTTCGGTGAGTTTGCCTAATTCAGGAGCACTCGATACCCACGCGTTTGGGACTAAACCTAAAAACTGCCATCAGTCATGAAGTCCTCCTGTTTGGCAGTGGCTGAGGACGCTGAGACAAATACTCCCAGGCAGTATTAACTGTAATACGAGCCCACACTTTTGCATTCAATACAACATCATCCTATTTGGAATATTTACTCTTAGTAGATATAGGGAGAGATGGGTTTGATACTTTTCTTTTCTTTTTTAAAATTTGTTTAGGGGTGCCTGGGTGGCGCAGTCGGTTAAGCATCCGACTTCAGCCAGGTCACGATCTCGCGGTCCGTGAGTTCGAGCCCCGCGTCAGGCTCTGGGCTGATGGCTCAGAGCCTGGAGCCTGTTTCCGATTCTGTGTCTCCCTCTCTCTCTGCCCCTCCCCCATTCATGCTCTGTCTCTCTCTGTCCCAAAAATAAATAAACATTGAAAAAAAAATTAAAAAAAAAATTTTGTTTAATGTTTATTCATTTTTTGAAAGACAGAGAGGCAGAGCACAAGCAGGGGTGGGGCGGAGGAGGGAGGGGGGACACAGAATCCGAAACAGGCTCCAGGCTCTGAGCGGTCAGCCCAGAGCCCGACGCGGGGCTTGAACTCACGAACCGCGAGATCATGACCTGAGCTGAAGTCGGATGCTTAACCGACTGAGCCACCCAGGCACCCCGGGTTTGATACTTTTCTTAAGGACACAAATTACAATGCAGAAAAAGAAGCAGAACCACCTGAACCATGTACCAAAAAGGCAACTTGATAAAGAACAGAAAATACGACTTCCCTTTTCAGTGCCTCAAAAAGTATTGGATATAGACTTTTACAAAAAAAATTACAAAAGTCTATACCTTTGTATTCTTGAAGTATTATTTATATTGAGTATAAGGCCATTATTCTTTGCAGAAGATGAGATTTTTCTCTACATACGTAACTACACAGTTCCTTCCCACCAAATAATTCGGACCCGGAGTTGTCCTGGCAGATTCTGGACGTTAGGACATAAATCTGTCCCTCAACATCATTCTACACGATTACTGCGTACCAGGCCTGGGAGTCCATTCTGAAGGGGTAACTGTTGACAAAATGCCTGCCTTCGTTGGCATTTATGTCCCCAAGGAATAAAGAAACCAGGGAGCAAATGCATGGGGCAGGGCCCAAACCAGGGTTCTATGATGGAGAGTAAGTGGTCAGAGAAGGCGATGTGGACAGTGGCACCTAAGGAAGGATAAGCCAGCTGAGGGAAGAGCCCGGAGCAAAGCCGATCAAATGGAAGCAGACGCAGCTGTCAAAGCTCTGGGGGGCTCGTGGAGGCGACAGGAACAGAGCGCGGCGGTCTGGGAGGAAGCCGAGAAGTTGCTCGGGCGGAAGTTTGAGTGTATTCTAGAAGGATGAGAAGCCCCTGAACGGTTTCAGCAAGGAAACCACGTGACTGACATACAGGTTTTAGAGATCATCATCCCCATTGTGGTGGTAGTTACACGCATCTACACGTAGGACTGCAGACGCACGTAATGGTGTGAGATGTTATTATTGGCGGAAACCGGGTGATGGGTGTACAGATCTCCTTGCACATTATTATTATTATTTTTTTTTTGCCGTTTCCTGTGAATCTGTAATTATTTCAAAAGGAAAAAGTTTAAAAGCATCATTCTGGGTCCAGGGTGGCGAATGCATGGAAGGGAGGTTTTGCCACAAATACGACAAGAGCCACTGGTGGGGCTTGGAAAGGCAGAGGCAGAAAGAAGACGAAGGATTGAAAATGTATTTTAAAAGTAGAATAGGACCTCTCAACAGATGAGATGTTACGGAGCGAAGGATGGGGCAGCGGGGGAGGGGAGATGATAACTCAGATGGCTGTGGCTTCAGCAACTTGGTGGATGGTGGTAATCCTCTGTCAATTTTTTCTGGGGAAAGAAAAAAAATCCTGGGGAGAAAAGTTCAAAGTGGCTATCCCTTAAAAATAACAAACCTAAATAAGCCTCCTAGACATAACGTGTTACTTAGTAATACTGGAGATAAAATTTTTAAAAGAGAGTAGGTTTTAGACAGTCCAGGAGTGAAGCGAAGTTAGAAACTCTGGACTCTAATCAAGGTTTTGCCCTGTATTGTGTGACCCTGGGCACATTTCATTCATTTCATTCCCTCGGAGCGTCCTTGCCCAACTTGCAAAAGAAATGGACGAAACAGAAGATCTCTGAAATTCTGCCTTTAAAACTCCGTGCAGGGGCGCCTGGGTGGCGCAGTCGGTTAAGCGTCCGACTTCAGCCAGGTCACGATCTCGCGGTCCGTGAGTTCGAGCCCCGCGTCGGGCTCTGGGCTGATGGCTCGGAGCCTGGAGCCTGTTTCCGATTCTGTGTCTCCCTCTCTCTCTCTGCCCCTCCCCCGTTCATGCTCTGTCTCTCTCTGTCCCAAAAATAAATAAAAACGTTGAAGAAGAAAAAAAAAAACCAAAAAAAACTCCGTGCAACGATATTGAAGCTGGATGACTCTTCACGTCTTTCCTGACTTCAGGCATGCTAAGTAGCACAATGGTGCCTGTTTTCTCTGCACACCAATTCTCAGAATGTAAGTCGCTTTTAATATCGTATCTGTGCCAACCTTGCGTTACAGGAAGAGCCCCCGTGTGGCTCCTGGTTCAAGAAAATCAGCACCTTTGCAAAGGATCCCAACCCACGTATGCTCGGTAATAGAATAACACCATAGACCCCGGGATGCTTTTGTATTTCGTTTAATTTAAGCTCTACACGGTCTGCACCGGATTAGCGGAGAGACACGGGGAGGCACTGCTGACGGGGCTGAAACCGTATCTGGGGTTCATGGAAACGGTAGGTGTACATTTAGTGCGTGCCTGGCTCACTGCCAGGACAGGCTGCTGCCTTCTGCCTCCTCTGCTGCTATAATTAGACCGTGTTCCTCCCTTCCTGTCCTGAACTATGGGCAAGGGTCATCTCCCCGGAGGCTATATTTTGAGTCTGATTTGATCGATACACTGCATTTATCACACTCTAGGTGTGGCCTATCCACCAGGCTTGCTTCTAGTTCCCCCTATCCAGCCTCAAATCAGACTAAAGCACTACCTACCCAGCCTTGGGCTGTGTCCAGAGCGGACCCACCATGACAGCTCAAGAGTAGTGGACACGGACTTGAGTCCGTGCCCACAGTCACTGCTACAGTCACTGCTATGTAGTGCCTGCTACTTAGAGCTCATCGCATCATCTCCTGGCACACAGGACCGTGGCGAAGACATTTAGCTAGGAGGACTGGCGAGCTTTGTCATTTTGCAACAAGGAATTCTGGGCATTCCCAGAGGATCCCCGAAAGGACCAAGTCATCAAGCACCAGGCGTCAGGACTGGCGTGCACGGAAGCAGGGGTAGACGACGGACTGGCCACTTTGGTCCGGATAGCCCAACATGCGTTAAGTGACGTTCCTAGGGGGCCGTGTCTCTGGCTGCATGAGTCTAAGGAACTTAGGGAAAGGACTGTCATGACGCTAAAGCCTCCCCAGAGGGGCAGCTCTCCGGTCCTCCCGGCCCTGCCAGGCAGTTACAGAGTGCTCACCAGTGAATTATCCCCAAATGTCCTCCAATGGAATCCAAGTCTGGTCAACACTCTTGTCAAAGGAGACGGCTTGCGCTGAAAAAGATTAAGGGTCATCACAGTCATGCCGTTTTCTTTAAACAAACTTCGGTGACACTCAAATACTTTACTTACCTAAGCTCGGGGGTCACATACTTCTCAGCTGTTTTATTCTAAAACCAACCTAGACATAGCAATAGTTTGATTTCCCAAAACTGACTGTAGACACCCTGAGTCTGGCTGCCGCGAGCCAGGCAGGGCACAGAGCCTCCAGGGGCCCCATGTGTGTGCCCAGCCAGACTTCTCTCCTGGGGCAGGGGCCTCTATCAGCTGTTGTGTGTGCTTTGAGTAAAGCCCGGGAGGTCTGGGGACAGCTGGCCAACAACAACAGCGGGGTTCGGCAACAAGGGACGGATTTGGCATATCACCCATGAGGACGGAGCAGTGGAGGTACCTCTGAATGTCCAACGATGATGGATCATTATCTTGAAAATGGTGAACACTCCCTCTTCCTGCTAAATTTCCTTTTGTAATGGGGTGTCTGAAAGACTAGCATCCCCTGCAGCCGGTGCCCTGATTTTTAAAGCAAGAAAGGAGAAAAAGCAAGTCAGGAGCAACTTCCTGTGATTATCTTATGAAATAATCTGAGATTCTATTTATAACCATTGCTCAACATGCCATCTAAAATAATAAACACGCACACTCTCTCCCTAGCCCCACCAACGCATTACTTTTCTTCTAGGCATTAAGACCATCCCACATATCGTACAACGTATTCGTATTATTATTTATATAATACTCATTATTTACATAATATACTAATGTTGATTATTAAATATAAGGCATTAAGATCATCCCACGTATCTTATAAATAATATATTATATAAGTATATAAATGTACTATTATTTATATAATACTAATTTTTATATAATACATTAATATTAATTATTAAATATAAGGCATTAAATCATCCCACATATCTTATAAATAATATATAAATATATAAACATATTATTTCTATAATACTAATTATTTATATATTAATATTAATTATTAAATATAAGGCATTAAATCATCCCACATATCTTATAAATAATATATAATACATACACATATTATGATTTATATAATACTAACTATTTATATAATAGATTAATAGTAATTATTAAATATAAGGCATTAAATCATCCCACATATCAATAAATAATATATAAACATATTATTTCTATAATACTAATTATTGATATAATATATTAATATTGATTATTAAAATATTGTAGAAATAATATTAATTGGGGATATTGCCTGGGCGTTCTGACTATGTTGCTCAATAATCCTCATTGAATGACTGAATGAATAAATGAATTAACAGACAGACATCAAGTCAACCATGAATGAACTCAGAGTCCACCACTGGCTGGACATCAAGGCTCTTCTCTTTGGTCCCTTTTATGGACCAAATGCTTTCCCCAAATTCATATGTTGAAACCCGAACCCTAAGAGTGGCTATATTTGGATATGGACCTGTAAGGAGGTGGTTGATGTTAAATGAGGTCAAAAGGGTGGGGCCCCAATCCAATAGGATCACTGTCCTTAAGAGACACCGGACAGGGCCCCCGCCCCCACCCCTGCTCCCATGAGGGGGGAGCTGCCTGCAAGCCGAAAAGAGGACCCTCACCAAAACTCAACCATGCACCTGCTCGCAGGCTTCCAGCTTCCAGAACTGAGAAACAAAGGTCTGTTGGGGCAGTCTCCCAATCTGTGGTATTTTGTTATGGCTCCGGAGCTGACTAGGACAGTCCCTTCCCCGTGTGCCTCCTCCCAGGCCCCTCCAGTCTTTCTCTTTTTAGCCCCCGGGTTCCTGGCTCTTGTCCCTTGGGGTCAGCCTGGAGATGCCTGGCTCTAAGCGAAACATCTGTCAAGTCTCAGCACGACTTTAATGTGTTATTCTTCCTACAAGGTCCCTGTATTTTCTTTTCCTAAAACCATAGCATTCATAGCAAACGGGAGAACTATCAGTGAAAAGAGAGAAGACCCCAGGCTGCCACGCAAGGAGTCAAACTCCTGTCCTGCTCCCGCCTGCCCCGTGGCCGTTACCTCTCGGCCTCCCTGCCGTGCTCCCTGGTCACGCGCGGCCCCTCCCCGTGTGCGTCTGCAAGGCTTTCAGCAAAGACCCATCACCAACGAGCGACTTCTACCTGGTTCTCCAATGCAAGTTCCAGAAGCAGGGAGACTCTGGTTGAGCTTTTTGCTCCTCTCGGATAAGGCTGTAACCCCAACCCCCTCACAAGCTGACGGCTAGCCCGGGCTGCACGCCCTGGTGGCCGGCATTCTCCCCAAATCCAGTTGTCTCAGGGGGGTGGGACCGATCAAGTGGGGCTGGGGCTGGGCCTGGAGTTCGGGGGGGCGGGCTCAACTGGGGTGGGGGCTGAAAGGGGGGGTTCTTGCGATGCCAGGTGCACAGCTAAGGACACATGGTGGGTGAGCTGCTTCCAGGAAGGAGGTTGCAGACAGCTGGCATGCTGAGCCCCAGGCCAGGCTGGTGCGGAGGAAGCCTCCCGTGTGTCACTCGGAAGGACACTCTGACACGAGGGAGTGGCAGACCCTGAAGACAAACCATCTGTTTCATAGCTTCAGCTTGGGCTTGAACTACATGGGAATGTACCCAACCTGTACCATTTTCCCTTCACCACGCTTTCTAGATTCACTCTATGGATGTGAAATATTCATACGCATTAAATAAGCAGAATTATTTGTCCTGGTTCTGGAGGTACCTATTTTTTTTTTAATGTTTTTGTTTAATTTATTTTTTTTATTTTTTGAGACAGAGAGACAGAGTGTGAGCAGGAGAGGGAGAGAGAGAGAGGGAGACATAGAATCCAAAGCAGTTTCCAGACTCTGAGCTGTTGTCACAGAGCCCGACACAGGGCTGGAACTCAGGACCGGAGATCTTGACCTCCGGTTAAGTCGGAGGCTTAACCTACTGAGCCACCCAGGCGCCCCTGGAGGTACCTATTTTTAAAACTAGCCTAAGTCTGAAGGTCAGTGTACAAAAGAGACGTGGCCCAGGAATTCCAATAGCCACATTCCCACCCTCCCCCAGCTAATGCTACAAGCCAAACCACGATGAGTGCCATTAAGAGGAAACCTAAATGCTCTCCAGGGACGCAAACACTTTCCTAGCTTCTATTGCTCCGCCAATGTCTGAGACGATAGGGCTGATATGGCTTGAAACGACTTCAACTTCTAAAAATGGCTCTTTCAAAAAAATGTCATGGAATCATCTAGGCTGGGCCTCATACATGTCACTTCAAAAAAAGAAAACCGCAGGGAGAAATAGAAGATGGCGGCGTAGGAGGACGCTGGGCTCACCGCGCGTCCTGCTGATCACTTAGATTCCACCTACACCTGCCTAAATAACCCAGAAAACCGCCAGAGGATTAGCAGAACGGAGTCACCGGACCCAAGCGCAGACGAGAGGCCCACGGAAGAGGGTAGGAAGGGCGGCGAGGCGGTGCGCGCTCCACGGACTGGCGGGAGGGAGCCGGGGCGGAGGGGCGGCTCGCCGGCCAAGCAGAGCCCCCGAGTCCGGCTTGCAAAAGCGGAGGGGCCTGACGGACTGTGTTCCGACAGCAAGCGCGACTTAGCGTCTGGGAGGTCATAAGTTAACAGCTCTGCTCGGAAAGCGGGAAGGCTGGAGGACAAAGGGAGGGAGAGCTGCGGAGCCCCTGGACGACAGAGCTCAGCAGTTTGGTGGGGAACAAAGGCGCTCGCCAGCGCCATCTCCCTCACCCATCCCCCAGCCAAAATCCCAAAGGGAACCCGTTCCTGCCAGGGAAATTGCTCGCTCCGCGCAAACACCCAACTCTGTGCTTCTTTGGAGCCAAACCTCCGGCAGCGGATCTGACTCCCTCCCGCTGCCACAGGGCCCCTCCTGAAGTGGATCACCTAAGGAGAAGCGAGCTAAGCCTGCCCCCCCTGCCGCCGTGCACCTTGCCTACCCACCCCAGCTAATACGCCAGATCCCCAGCATCACAAGCCTGGCAGTGTGCAAGTAGCCCAGATGGGCCACGCCACCCCACAGTGAATCCCGCCCCTAGGAGAGGGGAAGAGAAGGCACACACCAGTCTGACTGTGGCCCCAGCGGTGGGCTGGGGGCAGACATCAGGACTGACTGCGGCCCCGCCCACCAACTCCAGTTATACACCACAGCACAGGGGAAGTGCCCTGCAGGTCCTCACCACTCCAGGGACTATCCAAAATGACCAAGCGGAAGAATTCCCCTCAGAAGAATCTCCAGGAAATAACAACAGCTAATGAGCTGATCAAAAAGGATTTAAATAATATAACAGAAAGTGAATTTAGAATAATAGTCATAAAATTAATCGCTGGGCTTGAAAACAGTATACAGGACAGCAGAGAATCTCTTGCTACAGAGATCAAGGGACTAAGGAACAGTTACGAGGAGCTGAAAAGCGCTTTAAATGAAATGCAAAACAAAATGGAAACCACCACGGCTCGGATGGAAGAGGCAGAGGAGAGAATAGGTGAACTAGAAGATAAAGTTATGGAAAAAGAGGAAGCTGAGAAAAAGAGAGATAAAAAAATCCAGGAGTATGAGGGGAAAATTAGAGAACTAAGTGATACACTAAAAAGAAATAATATACGCATAATTGGTATCCCAGAGCAGGAAGAGAGAGGGAAAGGTGCTGAAGGGGTACTTGAAGAAATAATAGCTGAGAACTTCCCTGAACTGGGGAAGGAAAAAGGCATTGAAATCCAAGAGGCACAGAGAACTCCCTTCAGACATAACTTGAATCGATCTTCTGCACGACATATCATAGTGAAACTGGCAAAATACAAGGATAAAGAGAAAATTCTGAAAGCAGCAAGGGGTAAACGTGCCCTCACATATAAAGGGAGACCTATAAGACTCGTGACTGATCTCTCTTTTGAAACTTGGCAGGCCAGAAAGAATTGGCACGAGATTTTCAGTGTGCTAGACAGCAAAAATATGCAGCCGAGAATCCTTTATCCAGCAAGTCTGTCATTTAGAATAGAAGGACAGATAAAGGTCTTCCCAAACAAACAAAAACTGAAGGAATTTGTCACCACTAAACCAGCCCTACAAGAGATCCTAAGGGGGACCCTGTGAGACAAAGTACCAGAGACATCACTACAAGCATAAAACATACAGACATCACAATGGCTCTAAACCCGTATCTTTCTATAATAACACTGAATGTAAATGGATTAAATGCACCAACCAAAAGACATAGGGTATCAGAATGGATAAAAAAACAAGACCCATCTATTTGCTGTCTACAAGAGACTCATTTTAGACCTGAGGACACCTTTAGATTGAGAGTGAGGGGATGGAGAACTATTTATCATGCTACTGGAAGCCAAAAGAAAGCTGGAGTAGCCATACTTATATCAGACAAACTAGACTTTAAATTAAAGGCTGTAACAAGAGATGAAGAAGGACATTACATAATAGTTACAGGGTCTATCCATCAGGAAGAGCTAACAATTATAAATGTCTATGCGCCGAATACCGGAGCCCCCAAATATATAAAACAATTACTCATAAACATAAGCAACCTTATTGATAAGAATGTGGTAATTTCAGGGGACTTTAACACCCCACTTACAGAAATGGATAGATCATCTAGACACACGGTCAATAAAGAAACAAGGGCCCTGAATGAGACATTGGATCAGATGGACTTGACAGATATATTTAGAACTCTGCATCCCAAAGCAACAGAATATACTTTCTTCTCGAGTGCACATGGAACATTCTCCAAGATAGATCATATACTGGGTCACAAAACAGCCCTTCATAAGTTTACAAGGATTGAAATTATACCATGCATACTTTCAGACCACAATGCTATGAAGCTTGAAATCAACCACAGGAAAAAGTCTGGAAAACCTCCAAAAGCATGGAGGTTAAAGAACACCCTACTAACGAATGAGTGGGCCAACCAGGCAATTAGAGAAGAAATTAAAAAATATATGGAAACAAACGAAAATGAAAATACAACAATCCAAACGCTTTGGGACGCAGCGAAGGCAGTCCTGAGAGGAAAATACATTGCAATCCAGGCCTATCTCAAGAAACAAGAAAAATCCCAAATACAAAATCTAACAGCACACCTAAAGGAAATAGAAGCAGAACAGCAAAGGCAGCCTAAACCCAGCAAAAGAAGAGAAATAATAAAGATCAGAGCAGAAATAAACAATATAGAATCTAAAAAAACTGTAGAGCAGATCAACGAAACCAAGAGTTGGTTTTTTGACAAAATAAACAAAATTGACAAACCTCTAGCCAGGCTTCTCAAAAAGAAAAGGGAGATGACCCAAATAGATAAAATCATGAATGAAAATGGAATTATTACAACCAATCCCTCAGAGATACAAACAATTATCAGGGAATACTATGAAAAATTATATGCCAACAAATTGGACAACCTGGAAGAAATGGACAAATTCCTGAACACCCACACTCTTCCAAAACTCAATCAGGAGGAAAGAGAAAGCTTGAACAGACCCATAACCAGCGAAGAAATTGAATCGGTTATCAAAAATCTCCCAACAAATAAGAGTCCAGGACCAGATGGCTTCCCAGGGGAGTTCTACCAGACGTTTAAAGCAGAGATAATACCTATCCTTCTCAAGCTATTCCAAAACATAGAAAGGGAAGGAAAACTTCCAGACTCATTCTATGAAGCCAGTATTACTTTGATTCCTAAACCAGACAGAGACCCAGTAAAAAAAGAGAACTACAGGCCAATATCCCTGATGAATATGGATGCAAAAATTCTCAAGATACTAGCAAATCGAATTCAACAGCATATAAAAAGAATTATTCACCATGATCAAGTGGGATTCATTCCTGGGATGCAGGGCTGGTTCAACATTCGCAAATCAATCAACGTGATACATCACATTAACAAAAAAAAAGAGAAGAACCACATGATCCTGTCAATCGATGCAGAAAAGGCCTTTGACAAAATCCAGCACCCTTTCTTAATAAAAACCCTTGAGAAAGTCGGGATAGAAGGAACATACTTAAAGATCATAAAAGCCATTTATGAAAAGCCCACAGCTAACATCATCCTCAACGGGGAAAAACTGAGAGCTTTTTCCCTGAGATCAGGAACACGACAGGGATGCCCACTCTCACCGCTGTTGTTTAACATAGTGCTGGAAGTTCTAGCATCAGCAATCAGACAACAAAAGGAAATCAAAGGCATCAAAATTGGCAAAGATGAAGTCAAGCTTTCGCTTTTTGCAGATGACATGATATTATACATGGAAAATCCGATAGACTCCACCAAAAGTCTGCTAGAACTGATACATGAATTCAGCAAAGTTGCAGGATACAAAATCAATGTACAGAAATCAGTTGCATTCTTATACACTAACAATGAAGCAACAGAAAGACAAATAAAGAAACTGATCCCATTCACAATTGCACCAAGAAGCATAAAATACCTAGGAATAAATCTAACCAAAGATGTAAAGGATCTGTATGCTGAAAACTATAGAAAGCTTATGAAGGTAATTGAAGAAGATTTAAAGAAATGGAAAGATATTCCCTGCTCATGGATTGGAAAAACAAATATTGTCAAAATGTCAATACTACCCAAAGCTATCTACACATTCAATGCAATCCCAATCAAAATTGCACCAGCATTCTTCTCGAAACTAGAACAAGCAATCCTAAAATTCATATGGAATCACAAAAGGCCCCGAATAGCCAAAGGAATTTTGAAGAAGAAGACCAAAGCAGGAGGCATCACAATCCCAGACTTCAGCCTCTACTACAAAGCTGTCATCATCAAGACAGCATGGTATTGGCACAAAAACAGACACACAGACCAATGGAATAGAATAGAAACCCCAGAACTAGACCCACAAACGTATGGCCAACTCATCTTTGACAAAGCAGGAAAGAACATCCAATGGAAAAAAGACAGCCTCTTTAACAAATGGTGCTGGGAGAACTGGACAGCAACATGCAGAAGGTTGAAACTAGACCACTTTCTCACACCATTTACAAAAATAAACTCAAAATGGATAAAGGACCTAAATGTGAGACAGGAAACCATCAAAACCTTAGAGGAGAAAGCAGGAAAAGACCTCTCTGACCTTAGCCGTAGCAATCTCTTACTCGACACATCCCTAAGGCAAGGGAAGTAAAAGCAAAAGTGAATTACTGGGACCTTATGAAGATAAAAAGCTTCTGCACAGCAAAGGAAACAACCAACAAAACTAAAAGGCAACCAACGGAATGGGAAAAGATATTTGCAAATGACATATCGGACAAAGGGCTAGTATCCAAAATCTATAAAGAGCTCACCAAACTCCACACCCGAAAAACAAATAACCCAGTGAAGAAATGGGCAGAAAACATGAATAGACACTTCTCTAAAGAAGACATCCAGATGGCCAACAGGCACATGAAAAGATGTTCAGCGTCGCTCCTTATCAGGGAAATACAAATCAAAACCACACTCAGGTATCACCTCACGCCAGTCAGAGTGGCCAAAATGAACAAATCAGGAGATTATAGATGCTGGAGAGGATGTGGAGAAACGGGAACCCTCTTGCACTGTTGGTGGGAATGCAAATTGGTGCAGCCTCTCTGGAAAGCAGTGTGGAGGTTCCTCAGAAAATTAAAAATAGACCTACCCTATGACCCAGCAATAGCACTGCTAGGAATTTACCCAAGGGATACAGGAGTACTGATGCATAGGGGCACTTGTACCCCAATGTTCATAGCAGCACTGTCAACAATAGCCAAATTGTGGAAAGAGCCTAAATGTCCATCAACTGATGAATGGATAAAGAAATTGTGGTTTATATACACAATGGAGTACTACGTGGCAATGAGAAAGAATGAAATATGGCCCTTTGTAGCAACGTGGATGGAACTGGAGAGTGTGATGCTAAGTGAAATAAGCCACACAGAGAAAGACAGATACCATATGGTTTCACTCTTATGTGGATCCTGAGAAACTTAACAGAAACCCATGGGGGAGGGGAAGGAAAAAAAAAGAGGTTAGAGAGGGAGAGAGCCAAAGCATAAGAGACTGTTAAAAACTGAGAACAAACTGAGGGTTGATGGGGGGTGGGAGGGAGGGGAGGGTGGGTGATGGGTATTGAGGAGGGCACCTTTTGGGATGAGCACTGGGTGTTGTATGGAAACCAATTTGTCAATAAATTTCATATATATATAAAAAAAAAAGAAAAGAAAACCGCATCACTGTCCTTTCCTCTTTCTCTTCCTCCTCCTCCTCCCTCTCGTTCTGCGGGTGCTCTGAAATGTGAAGTGAAGTTCCCAGCTGGAACAGGGAGCGAACAGCATCACCCCCCACATTATTGGATCGTGAGCCAGGAACAGCCAGGGATTCAAAGCTCTGTGTGATCGTTCTCTTCCTGAGCCCGTAATTCCCCCATTTGTCTGCTGAGATCAGGTCTGTCATCAGCATTAATGTCCTTTTGAAAGATTTTGAGATGTTATATTTAACAAAAGCAACTTGCCCGTCATCAATAAAGGTCAAGAGAGTTGGCTTTTCTCCAGCCATTTCTTTAAAAAAAAATTAAATGGGCAAATCTCTTTGAAACTGCCCAGAAGTGAGCTCTTACAGTCCTTCCTGTTGAACAGAATTGCTCAGGAGATTAAAGAAGCCAATTGAAAGTGGGGAGAATCTGCTCTCCCATCAACACGCATTCATTCACCATGTGCCTGCCCTTAGCTAGATGTGGAGAGGGCACCAGACATGGCCACTGATCTCAAGGGGCATCCGTAATCCCATGGATAGTAACGGCCAGCTCTTACTAAGCACCTATTCTGTGCTAACAACTTATATACATTGTCCCTGATCCTTATAGCAATCTTCTAAGGCAAGTGACAAACAGTGTAATTGGGGAACAGGCCGAGCACATAAAGAAATAAAAATATAGAGAAATATATGTAAAGTTTCAAACACATGGTAAAGAAAAGCAAGTTACTAGAGTTTAGAGAAAGGAAGTCAACGGGGTGCTCTTTTGAGGCTTCCAGAAACTATGACAGCAGGAGAAAAAGAGGAAGGCCTTCCAGTAAAGGAAGAAGTATCCTGGGCCAAGTGTGAGAGGCAGGTTTGTGAACACGCATGGGGAAAAGGGGGATCTGGGGGAGGCGGTGAGGGCAGCCATTTTTCCCCTGGGTTGACCAGATCGCCCACATTTCTCTGTTCATAACTCTGGGCTAGCGAGTTGCCCGGATGTACTGCAGCTGGCTCAGAGCTCCCAGAGCCACCTTTTCCAGGCTGAGCTGGTCTCCCTTCCCAAGAAGTCTTCTCTATCGGTTCCATCTTATGACATCTCTCCTTGCCCGACCGCCTACAGCACTTAGGGTCTGGAGACCCCAAGTTATCACGTGGTGGTGTTTATAGCCATGAATTCCTCTCCAGTCCTTCAGGCGGTACACGTTTAGTATCTCTGACAAGATGCCAGTCCCCTGGAGGTCAGAGGTGGCATTTTACACTTTTCATCTTCTGGTCCCTAAGTCTGGATTTGCTCAGGGCTCAAACCGTCAGTCCTCCGATCTTCTGCGTCTATAGCATTCCCTCAGTGTATCTTTCAGATGCATTTTTATCTACCATTTATTTGCAGTTAATCCCTAAACCTTTATTTCTAGTTGCTCCCTGTCGCCCGGGTTCTGCTCCCAGATCTCCAATTGTCCCGAGGATGATCCGACAGCCATGCCTTGTCATCATCTCAATATAATATACCCCAACTAGAAGAATCCATGTTCATGGCAGACCAGCTCCTATAGCCAACTTCTTCACCTTTGTCCGATGTATCTTGATGTACTCAACCATAAATCCTTTTTACAAAAATACAATTGATGAATAAAAGGTTTACTTGATTGAATTCCAACACACTGTGTGGCTCTAGGTGGTCAATTTCAACCACGTGTAGAATAGGTCCAAGAGTTCAACTGCCTGTAACATCTCTTTTGTGTGGCCATCACTCATCCAACAGCCTCCACTACCTCTCACGTATCTGGGGGCCCAGAAGGGAATCCCAAACTGTCAATACATTTTTAGTGTTATTAAGTTACTAAATAGTATTTAGTATTAATAATAGTTATTGGCCAAAATGATGCCTCTCCCCCCAAAAAACTTAAGATCTAAAGTTTATAACTTTGCCCGTAGGAGAAGCTTCTCAACGTCTCACTCAGAGTCTATTTATTCTTACTTTACATTCAGTTTTAACAGATGTGGTTATCTGGTTTACAACTCATCATAGAAGCTTTAGAAGTATCAGGGAGAGAGGTCCCCAAAGAACTGAGCAGCGGAAGGAAGTCTCTCAAGGGAGGAGAGGTTTTTAAAACCATGAGAGAGGCTCAAAAGAATAGCAACCTAAAACCATCTCAGATAAAGGCAGGAGGCCTTACCTCATTCTGAGAGCAGTGTTATTTTGCAGTAGATCATGAGTTATTGTGTCTAATAATAGCAAATATTTACCTAGTACTTTACATTTTGCAAAATGTTTTCCAAACTGTTTTGTCGGCTTCCTTAACTGTCTTTTCCTTTTTCTTCTTCCCTCCTTCCTGCCCCTCCTTCTCTCCCTCTCTTCTCCCTTCCTTCCTTCCTCCCTTCCTTCCTCCCTTCCTTCCTTCCTTCCTTCCTTCCTTCCTTCCTTCCTTCCTCCATTCCTTTTTCCTTCCTTCCTTCTTCCCTTCCTTCTTTCCTTCCTTCCTTCTCCGCACTTTACACTAAAACCACTACATACATCCAACCAGCCTAGGATGAGCAGAATTCAGTTCCTGAAAATCCATTATGCATTCACCCAGAGAAGACCGTTCTGCAAAAATCCTTTAAAACTAATTACAAACTAAGGCTTCCAACCTCATAAACTCTATTTACTTTACTCCAAACCCTCTCTCGATATTTAAAAATGAACACATGTTTTATGGAGCTATAATCAGTGTGTTCATGCTATTTTGAGTTCTAGGCTTCTTTTTTTTAACTCACTTTTTTTTTTTTCCAAAGACAGTATCCATATTAATCAACATTTTCACACAGCATCTTATTAGCTATCCCATATTCCATTATGTTCCCATACCATAGTTTGCTAAATCGACAAAATACCCTTTAAAATACATTTTCCTCATGCTGCGTGGGGAGGGATGCCCTCTGCACTGACCTAATGCAGGCCCCGCCAGGGAGGAAACCCTGACATTTCATTTCTCTTTCACAGCCACTGCCACAAACCTTTGTGAAGTGGCTGCCTCCAGCAAAATGCCAGATTGCACCTCAAGCATGGGGTGGGGGGGGGAGTTAATTTCCACTCCTGTCTTTCACCTGTCTCTTTCTGTTAGAAGCTCAGTCGAGGCAATTTTACTCCTGGGAGAAGAAAGTCAGGCTGTCTCTTGGTGCTTGATTTTTATACCCACCCATGTCTTTTGTGCTAAATGTTATATCAAAACCAGACTTGGGGGTCATTTAGCTCCCATGATGCTGGAACACGCTGGTGTTCCTGAGCGGTGAATGGATGGAGTCCTCCCATGCTTTCAACATGGCCAGCGGAGACACGCTCCAAAGCCCCAGGCCCACACTTCCTCCATCTCAATGCCCCTGACCTCCATCTATTCCACTTGGACACGGAATCCAAAGTCCCCGGGAACAGCCAAGAGGCACCTTCTGAAGGTGAACACTGCAGAAGCATCTGAAAAAAAACTGACCGCAAGAAACCTCTACTGAACACATGCGTGCCGGGAACCTGGGAATGCAGACATAGATCATCTGGGGTCGAGGTGTTCACTTTCTAAGGGGGGAGACGAGAACCCCTGTATAGAAAGCGAGCGGTGGTGAATGCTGCAGGGGAGGTGTCCACTACGTGTGAAGGGAAGTGCGGCACCCACCCCTGCCCTTCTTCTGTCATCCTGGTATCTGAGAAGTCACTGCCTCACTGTCCCCAGCCAGGCAGGTGGGTGGAGCTGACCCCACCGCCAGCTCCCAGGAAGCAGGGAAGCCTGAGTAGCCTCTGCTGATTACTATTTCTCATCATCTCGGCCTCATCGATCGGTTCGAGCATAGACACTTGAGCCAAACAGTCAATCCGGTAGGGTCGGTCTGGCCTGGGGAAGGGAGAAATCTTCTTCCCACTGGAACCACCTGCGAATGGGACCAACATCATGGAAACAGAGCAGAGGGAAGGAGAGAGGTGAGGACCAATTCACATCACGCGAACCCCGAATGGAGCCAGACCTCAGGCCAAACCCACAATCGGACCTTTCAGTCACACGAGTCAATAAATTATCTTTATTATCTAAGCCTGCTTGATATGGATTTTCTCCGACTTGCAGCACGATAATGGACCTTGATTGTTGTTTGGTTGGGAAAACTGGCAGGAAAACGGCCTTCATATGAGGTGACAGGTGCCATCCCCACAGAAGGAAACACCAAAGCCAAAGAAATGATTCACTCCGACTCCGAGGGAGGGGTTCTTCCACATCAGGGGCAAGGAGGAAGCGTCTCCTGGTACAATACTCCCTTGTCAGAAGCTTGCATAGGCAACTAGAACATTCAGTCCTTAGAACCACTTAGGTGCCATTTCATACTCGGAGAAGAAAGCCTCAAGCCAGAGGGGGTGATCCCTGCCTGGGTGTCGGAGTTCTGTGTCAAAGTTGGAACCAGAAGAAAGACCTTGATTTTTGCAATGATTTCCTTAATTTTAATCCAATAAAGGTTTTTAAAAAATCTATTTGTGAATTCAGAAAGTGGTTTGTCATTTTAAAATTCCTATTATTCCCTTCATTTGTGAAGCCCTAGATCAAGCTCTTCTCCTTATCTGAGCTCGTCTTTTTTATTAATTCACAGGTGGGGGGAGGGTGCTGTAGACATTATGTATAGTGGAAAAGCGCCGTCTTGGGAGCCAACCTCCACATTTCACAAACCCACGACGCAGCAGGCTGTGCTATTAGATGCTTATACCTGAAAAAGCAGGGGAGGAAGTGTCAGATGGTCTCAAAGCTCCATATCCCAGGTTACTAAGGTGGAGGTGTCTGTAGTCACGAGCCCATACACAAAAGGATCTCTGTCCCAGAATTTATCTTGGAAGAGGCAGCACACATCAAAGCAGGAAGGGTGAAGGAAGGGGTGGGGTGGAGGGGGATCCTCCCAAATTCTTGGATGGGAAGTGGGAGGGGCAGCAGCTGGGGGGGGGGAGGGGGGAGGGAGGGAGTTAATAGAACAAACGATCGATTGCCAGTGCTCGGTTAACATTGTGCTCCCCCTTGAATATAGTCTTACAAGGAGAAGGAGGAAGAGGAAAGAAATCCTAGGAATAACATTTTCCACGTGACAGGGGATAGGGTGAAAATGACAAGGAAAAACAATGGAGGGACTCAAGTTTTTAAAAAAAGATTGAAAAAAAAAAGTCCAAGTTAGGATTTAGGAAAATAAGTGGAAGGTAGCTGAATATGCCACCCCAAGTATGTCACTTTGGCATATTGACTATTTTAATTTTTTTTAACGTTTATTTATTTTTGAGACAGAAGGAGACAGAGCATGAACGGGGGAGGGGCAGAGAGAGAGGGAGACACAGAATCTGAAACGGGCTCCAGGCTCCGAGCTGTCAGCACAGAGCCCGACGCGGGGCTCGAACTCACGGACCGCGAGATCGTGACCTGAGCCGAAGCCGGACGCTTCACCGACTGAGCCACCCAGGCACCCCAAGCATATTGATTCTTTTAAACTGTAGGCACTTCAAAAACAGCAAATGCAGGAAGAGGCTTTCTCTGAACTCCCTTTATGTGTCTAAAGACAGATTGGTCAATTCTGAACTGGTAGATACCCTTGGACGATGCCCTCAGAGTGAGTCCCCAGGGATCTATACTTTCCTGAAAAGAAACCAAAACTGTGACTTTATTCACAGATTTCATATAGAAATCGCCAAGCCTTTAGAGGGAGAGTTATATTTTCCACTGGTCCGTGCCACTTTGCATTTAAAAAAAGGATGCTAAGGGTCCTGCTAGGCATATATGCAAACTTGGAGAATGGAGCTGGCTTGTCTTTTCCACCAGCCCCCTGCCCAGTTGGGGCCAATGCCACCACCTAAAGACCTATGTTTCTGATTCCGTTTCTTCGGGCGCTGGCTCCTGTGATGAGAAAAATGAAAACTGTGCCCAAGTGCCTTTTGGTGGAAACTGACTACATCACTTTAACATCTCTTCAGTTAGCCCCAGAATTGGGAGTGGCGCACCTCAAACCTTCAGCAGGTTCTGAATAAGGAATTAAACCCCTTCTGTGCTAAACTGTATAAGCGAGCAGATGGAAGGGAGTTACAGTTACGAGTTTTAAAGCCATTTTAAAAATCAATAATTTGTTCCCTTCTCAGAATACAAAATGAGCACACCCCAGTGATGACAGGGAAAAGCTTCGATTTTCTGGTTACAAATAAAATGCACCTTCATCCTTGGAGTTCAGAAGGCAAATAAAGTTGTCAAAAATAGTAGCCTAGATACAATCCTCTGTGTGCATTAATGATGATCCCAGCAGATTCTGATTCTGTTCGTCTGGCGAGGATCTAGGAATGTGCATCTTGCTTTTTTTAATGTTTATTATTTATTTGGAAAGAGAGAAAGAGCGTGAGCAGGGGGGAGGGGCAGAGAGGAGAGGGAGAGAGAGAATCCCAAGCAGGCTCCCCACTCATCACAGAGCCTGATGCAAGGCTCGATGTCACAACAGTGAGATCATGACCTGAGCCGAAATCAAGGATGCTTAACCTACTGAGCCACCCAGGCACCTTAGGAATGTGCATCTTTAACAAGACTCCAGGTGATTCTACGTCAGCAGTACAGGGACCCAGCACTGAGTAATCCCTGGGAGGAAATGTTAGCAAATCAGATAGATGGACTTACCTTGTTGAGAAAAAAGAAAAAAATGCCAGAAGCAGGCTGACCCCTTGTCCTTCTGGAGTTGACAGTTTACTAGTTGCTAATGGTTGTTAAGGAAAGACGAGTCTAATTCCATGAGACAATGCATTTTGTTCCCTTAGCTGTTTTAGAGCCATTGTCCCCCATCTTTTTACTATGAAGTATTACTTTTGTCATTTTTTCCAAGTTGTTAATGCAAGTAATAGTCAAACAGAACTTCTGATCAACGTGACACAACCAGTATTTTAAAGTAACCCGAGAGAATTCACACCCAGAGCAAAGAATCTTGATTTTAGTTCTCGGGTTGTAAACTCATGCTAACTGGCAGGTAATACATAATCAAGCCCCCAGGGGTGTGAACCCATAAGGCAAAAGTCAGGATAAATTGCGGCTGACACTGTATTAGTGTCAAGGAGACAGTAGGAGATAGTGGGGTCTGTGGCTACGTAGAACAGGGGACACCCCATCTAAAGAAGGCTGCCGTGGCCAGGCCTTTGCCCATGGTTGCCACGCAGGCATGTGGCCAGACTGCCCAACTTTCCAATAGTAAAAAAGAAAAGACAGACATTCTTTTTTTTATTATTATTTTTTTTTTTTTGAGAGAGAGCATAAGCAGGGGAGGAACAGAGAGAGAGGGAGACAGAATCCGAAGCAGGCTCCAGGCTCCGAGCTGTCAGCACAGAGCCCCACGCGGGGCTGGAACCCACGAATGTGAGATCATGACCTGAGCTGAAGCCGGACGCTCACCCAACTGAGCCACCCAGGCGCCCCAAAACAGACGTTCTTTAGCGAAATCTCCTGGGTTGGAAATGTCGATGATTTTTGTAAAACGCCGACTGTGCTGTCCTGAGAAGGCATACGTGCCGGCTGGATCTGACTCTGAGCTACCGTTCGACGTGGCCCTGGAGGTCGGTCTCTGTTGCCGTTCCAGCGGTGAATGCACAAGTACCATTTGACCTTAGAACCATCGAAAAGACCTGGCCCACGGACCCCTGTTCTAGGGCAGGGATCGGAAAACTCCCTTTAAGAGGCCAGATAGTAAATGTTTCAGGCTTTGCAGGCCATTTTGTCTCCATTACAACCGTTCTGGTCCTCCTTGCGGCCTCAAAGCAGCCACAGATAATTCGTCAACGAATGTGTGCAGCTGGATTCCAATACAGCTTTATTTATAAAAACAGGCTGCCAGCCTGTGGACTGTAGTTTGCTGACCCTTTCCATAGGGTGTCCTGTTCGGGGGCTCTTTGACATTTATTTACTCAGTCTGGTTTGTCTAATTTTGGAAAGAGAAATCTATTTTTAACTCTTTAAGCCAAAATCCATTGTGATAGGAACCTTTCAGAAATAGCCCGGCCCCTCATGTGCCATGTTGTTGAAATAGATCACACGGGGGGTGCAGTGAAGGGCAAAGCTGGCCCCCCGCGGGGCTCCAGCTGACCTGCCGCCTTCAGTCCCAGCTTGGAGACCTGCTTCCTAACAGCCCCCAGCTCTGCTCGTTCTCTGGGCCAAATAGGCTTCACACCCTCTATTGTTTTCCACCACCGGCGCCAAGGCCTTGCTGCTGGAGACTGTGCTTAGCATCTTGCCTCCTTGGGATGTGATTGCCCAACACCAATAAAGCAACATGCTAAATTTAGCACAGCCCTGCCTGTCGAATCAGACAGAACTGTCACCCAGTAATTGCCGTCTGCAACACTTCCTAACTGCTTGATTCCTGCTGACTTTCCCTGGGGTCTCGCTTGCTTGCAATAAACCTGTTGCGGCTGGCTTTGATCTCTGTCCCCAGAGCTGCCGGAGCCCCTGGCGTATGCCAGCGGGTCTCCCGCTGCCCGGGAGCGGCCCCCAGCGTATCAGCTGAGATGGATTGTTGGCCCAAGGTGGCAACAGATGCACATAGTTCTCCTCCTGTAGAGATGGGGGTGGGGTGGGGGTGGAAGGTTAAATCGGGACCACCCATTTAACTATGATCTCAATAACTGGCTTGTACGGGCTGTTAGCTGGAGGATGAGAGGGGAATCGTGGCCAGGATCGAAGGGCAAATACGAATATCTGAAGCCATTAGCACCCTGCAGATACACCCAAAGGGCCCATGGAGCCTGGAGCTGCGTGTACTGTCTTCTTGGCCTCCTTGTGGAAATATCCGGAGCCCTGACACAGGAGCAACACAGAAAGCCCACGGCTGCTTGTGAATGATTCATTTTGTAAGTGCTTGGTTCTGTATGGCCTCTGTTCCCCCAGCTCAGCCTTCAAACAAGCAAGTCACTGATTCGTAGGATTTACTGTCAGGGCTGATTTGACACGAACACGTCTCCCTGAGATTCTGAAAAGCTGACGCTAATAGGTTGGCGATGGCCGTCAACTCGGCCTCACCAGCGAACAGCCTGGAGTCCACGCCTCGCCCATGTGAAGGCTTCTGAGACCTGGCGAAGTGAAAATATGGGTTCTACTGGCAGCTAAGGGTTCACTCTGTCCGGGTGAGCTGAGATTGCCCACAGGGAACAGAAGAATGTGCGCAGGCTCTCTGACACTAGACGTCAAGGGAAGCCTAGTTTCCAAGAATCCAGGCCGGCTGCACCAAGCCGCTGGGTGCCCTGAGCCAAAGGCTCTCTGCACAAATCATTTATTCCTCCAGAAGGGGGGGTTCAGTGTTAGCAGGCTTCTGCTGTACCCCGTGTCACGATGGGAGTAAGGCTTGGGGTGTCACAGGGCATAGGCAGGGGAAATCCACTAGTGGCCCAAACAATCCAATGCCCACTCCTTGTCCTCAGGTCCGCGGATGGAAGGAAGCTTCTGGCTGGGTAACAGCTCTGAACGGGTGAGCCCTGCATGTTCGTGGGGTATGTTGGGACAAGGCAGCTCGTTGTCATATAGAACCTTGCCTGAATCTCTCCGGTGTATACCACAAAGAGCACCAGCCTACGGGTTGTCTAGTAGGATGTCTAGTCGCAGACTTGCCTCTCATAACTCAGAGGGGATATCAGTTTACCTCCTAGCACCTTGGTTTCTTATCGGCTGGTGTTGTTGGAAGAGAATTATCCTCAATCTCCATACAGGAAAGACTCTACCATTTCATACTGGTTCTTGCCTGGAATGTTACCCCGGAGCACACAGCTACATGCCCGGTCCATGAAAACGATGCCGGAGTTCTTAGAAAAAGAAAAGCGACCACTTAATCTGTATCTTTTGCCCATAAGTAGTTTTCCCTCAACCCTCTTTCTGGCAGGCCTCACGTACCGTTCTTCCTCGCTCTGTCCCATAATCAGCTGTGAGTGGTCGAGAAGTAGGTCACTCTCAAGCTTTCGGTTGCTAAAGGCCTTTCATCTCACTTGACATCCTCTCTGTCAAATTGCCAAACCTCTTGCCCGGGCGGGTGTTCATCCTCATAAACGAGAGCTCTCTGGACCCAGGAAGGCAGCAGTTCTGCTCTTCAGAACTGTCTCAACCGAATTCATCTCGTCTTTGCTCTGGGGACTGTATCGTCCCCTGCGCACTCCCCGGGCCAACTCACCAGCCGACTCTCCTCTTTGCTCAGATCTACTATGCTGAGCCCTAGGCTGGCCCTTGACGACAGCTACAAAAGGACGCGTCAGCTTGGAAGGCTTTCCCTCAGTATCCAAGCCCCGTGCGTGCTGCCTCTCACTAACAGGAGGCAGCCACCCGGAAGTCAGATCTTGCCAGCCGCGGCCGACATCTTGACTGCAACATCTTGACCCTGAGCCAGAACCACCCAGCTGATCGCTCTTAGATTCCTGACCCACAGAAATTTTGTGAGATATGTGTTGTGTTGAGCCACAGAGTTTTTGGATGATTTGTTAGATGGCGACAGACTAACGGATACACGAGTCAAAGTTTTAAGAGACTTGGAGTCCAACGTCTAGAGTGTGGCTCTTGCGTGGCGCCTCACGATATTCCTGAGGAGACCGACTCCCTCAACAGAGTGTGAAGGATTTCTTTGAGGGAGAAGGCCAGACACTCAGAGCGCACTGTGGGAGACGGCAAGGTACGGTGGGAAGGGTAGAGTGAACACTCTGTCCGTACTTTCATTCCGTGAAGCTCGATTCTCTAGCAGTTGTCCGACAACCTACCAGAGCCCCTGACAAATGCAGTTTCGCTCCAAAAGTGCTAGAGCTGTGCTGTCATCTGTTAGAAATTTCTGGCCCAGCCATTTGCGGTTGATATGAAAATTTGGTCTCAGGCAGCCGTGATCTAGCCCTTCCCCATCCCTCCAAGGATTGCAGTAATTTCTCCTCAGACTCCCTGTCTGCTGCCCAGTGCGCAGGACATTTGGATTTAACTGACAAACAAAATTGGGATTTAACAAAGAAAAGCACAGTCATATCGGAATGTGGCTTCTCACAGCGTGTCAGGGGAACTCTCAGATATTACTCTCTTCAGAATCTCTGTGAGAAAAAATAATTGTTTTCTTTCACACAACAATAAAGTGTGAATTGTGTTGAATTATGACAGAAGGGGTCGAGGAAGACCAGCAGAAGTGATATTTGGTGTGAGTGAAGACTGTTCCTCCAGGCATGCTGCTTGACATTCTGGGTATGACAGCTGAAGGTCCTGTTCCATCACTGTTATCCCGTCCCCAGTGGCCATTGGGCCCAGGGCTCTGCTCCAAGAAGCACGGGGAGTGATGTGTGGCCTCTTTCTTGTCACTGGGATCAAGAGAAGCTGGAGGAAGAGACATTCCCCTGCAGCCCGTGTTTTCCATTGCTTCTGAAGAGCAATGGAGAGAGTGAGGGGTTGGGGGAGAGGCTTAATAAACTGGCAACATAAAGTGAACTCTAATGTCAACCCCTTTTAAATCCCTGGCAGGGGGGCGCCTGGGTGGCGCAGTCGGTTGAGCGTCCGACTTCAGCCAGGTCACGATCTCGCGGTCCGTGAGTTCGAGCCCCGCGTCGGGCTCTGGGCTGATGGCTCAGAGCCTGGAGCCTGTTTCCGATTCTGTGTCTCCCTCTCTCTCTGCCCCTCCCCCGTTCATGCTCTGTCTCTCTCTGTCCCAGAAATAAATAAACGTTGAAAAAAAAATTTTTTTTAATAAAAAATAAAAAATAAATCCCTGGCAGGGCCCAGGAGGACAGTGGGGCTGTCAATACAAATGACGTAGCTGAGTGGCTGGAGGAAGTCTGGGTGGTTTGTATCACACAGATATGTCCTCGCTGGCCTCCAAGATATTTTTTCGCATAGCCCCAGACTTATTCGCAAAGGTGTTGTCTATAAATAGATCTGTCCTGGGGCACCTGGGTGGCTCAGTCAGTTGAGTACTGTACTGTTGGTTTTGGCTCAGGTCATGATCTCACGGTTCGTGGGTTTGAGCCCTGTATCAGGCTCTGCACTGTCGGTACAGAGCCTGCTTGGGATTCTCTCCCTCTCCCTCTCTCTCTCAAAATAAATAAATAATTGAAAGAAACAAATAGACCTGCCCTCACACCAAAAGTGTGAGTCAACAAAAGGTGAGAAATGGGAAAGTCATACAAACCTAAAAAGCAGAAGCAAACATTTCAGAAAGCAATCTGTTGACAAACACAGTTTCCGATACACACGTTTGCACGTTCCTGTCTATGTTTGCTGGCCGTGGGAAGCCCGGAGGCTGAGAGAGTCTGGTTTCAGGAGACACCTGGCCGTGCACGTACGTACCTTCCACCCTCAGCAGCGTGACGATGATCCCCGTGGTCTGTGCCCCGCCCAGCGTGGCCTCACACCCAGGCTCCCCAACGGCCACTCCACCTGCTGGTTTACTTTGCCAGAGGCCACACGCTCAAGTCCCAGCTCCCACAGACCACCCCTGCCTGTCCTTGCCTGTTGCCTGAGGGCCACCTCCCTGGCCCTGCACTGCATGCGTGTGCCTGGCTCCTGCACTCATAGAGCAGTCGCTGTGCTCTGTGACATTGGTGGCACACACATCTCCGTCCTCATCACATCTGGAAACTAGTCCTGAAGTTCGATGAGGCAGGTTTTCTAGTCTAGGCTGGCTTGGCTGTGCTGGATTGTCTCTAATGGCCTCTCCTTTTCTGGGGCCTCAGCTGGGATGGTTGGGATCGTTGGGACCACCCATCCTCCAGACGGACCCAGCCTTGTTCACATGGTGGGAGAAGTTGCCAGCAGCAAGACAAGGCAGGACTGAATGTCCACATACTTTTTCACCTTCTTCTTGTGTCGTATTTGCTATTGTCCCATTGGCCAAACAAGGCACATGACTATACCTGCACCCATTTGGGTAGGAACCAATGCAGAGAGGCATCAACAAGCCAGCACCACTCAGCGACAGACAAGCTACCCCAGCAGACATTGTGTTTCTCATTGTCACATCGCGGAGGGTCCTCAAGTATGTCCTTAATGAATAAATCTACTTACACTACAACATGAATAGATATGACTCGTTGTTTATTACAGTAAAATAATAATGCTTCATTTATGATTAATAAAATATTCGGGATCAGATCAGATAGGTTATACAAGCACTTAGGAGAAGTTAAGTAAGCTTGACGGGAAAACCAGAACTTGCATGGGGTGGGGGAGGATGTTTACAGTGGGAGAGGCAAGGAAGATTGCACTCATGAGGCACCGTGCAGTCTCCACTGAAAGGCAGAGCATTTTATTCTTTACGTTCCGAATGTGCAGTCAGTCTCCATTTATTCTCTAGATCTACTACCTACTTTTCACTTCTGAGCTAGGAAGACTGAATCTAGAAAACCTACAGACCCTGGTGTGGTTCCCCAGTGGGAGGTCCTGGCAGGGTTCAGAGGGAAGAGAAGAAAGCAACGGGGCATTTATCCCCCCTCCTCCATAGAAGCCACAGCTTTGACCAAAGTGGAATCCTAGACCACAGACCCTGCTCAATAGCCCCTCCCATGGTTGAGGCTCTCACCGGGTTCCAATGACACCACTTCCTCTTTGTGTCCCTCAAGCCCCAGAGGAGATATAAATAGAAGAGCTATGTCATTATGAGGCCTAGTCAAAATGAACATGCAGAGCCCATTGTTTAAAAATTAATCCATCAATGGATGAATGGATTCAAAACATGTAGTATATATGTACAATGGAATATTATTAGTCTTAAAAAGGAATGATATTCTGAGACATGGTTCAACCTGGATGAGCCTTGAAGACATTATGCTGAGTGAAATAAACCAAACACACAAGGACAAACAATTGCATGATTCCACCCACGTGAGGAACCTAGAGTAGTCAAATTCAGAGACAGGAAGTAGAACGGTGGTTACCAAGGGCGGAAGGAAGGTCAAGTGAGAAGTTAGGGTTTAAGGGGCAAGTGAGAAGTTAGGGTTTAAGAGTTTCAGTTTGGAAAGCTGGAGACGGTTGGTGATGATGGTTACATAAAAAAGTGAATGTACTAAAAAGCAAATAGTGGACTTTTGAATACACACCATTTTTTACTTTAAATAGAAATTATTAAAAATTTCAAGAATGTGGGCAGCCTGGGTGGCTCAGTTGGTTGAGAGCCTGACTCTTGGTTTCGGCTCAGGTCACGATCTCACGGTTTGTGAGTTTGAACCTCGTCTTGCTTGGGATTGATTCCCTCTCTCTCCCTCTCTCTCTTTGCCCCCCCCCCTTTCCAAATAGATAAATAAACTTAAAAAATTTTTTTCAAGAGTGTGAGAGCAGAGTATTAAACCTAATGTGGGGAACTCCTGACCACAGGCCCCTGAGAGATTGCACTGACCACACCTCTATGAAGCCAGCCCCGGGGTAAAAGCTTGCCGTGCTGCTACCCCTTCCTCCTTCCCTGTGGGTTCCCATAACCCTGCAGGGACCCAGGCAGATAATCCCTTCTTTAAACTTGGCCCGGTTAGCCTGTTGAGGGTGCCATCTTTCCCTGATGGGACTTAGATGGATGTAGATATTCTAACCTGTGACCCAGAAGAAAAATTCTTCAAGAAAAAATAGGCACAGAGCAAAAAGTGAGGGGAAACACCGGAACCCTTCCAAGCTGGTAATATTATCAGTCACAAGAACAGTAACATCTCTTCACAATGTAATTTTACACATATTTGATTTTCATGAGCAGTCCTGTAAAGTAGACATTATATCCTCATTCACGCATGAGGCAACAAATTTTTAAAAAGATGAGTGATTTTCACAAGGTCACCCAGCTAGAAAGGAGCAACAAAATTAAACCTAACCCTTCCGATTTTGAACTTGAAGATCTTTCTGCTTTAGCCGGATCAGAAGAGATCAGGGTTGGAAAAATCATATAGGAAGGGTCCCTTGCTGTTTCAGGGGGTGTTCATCAGGATGGCTACATCTTTAGGGGCACCCTAGTCCAGTTTCCAAAACTTTCTTGGTTTGTGAAAACTTTAGTGTCTTAGTAACTTTTTCACAGCATCTCTTGGCTAAAAGAAATACCTAAAAGTTTCATTTATTGTTAGGTACAAAAACCTTAACAAATACCTAAGTCTTAATATTTTAGTAGTCTTTGGGAAAATAATACACACATGGAAAGAAAAAATAATATATTTGTTTTATTCTTAAATAACCCCGCAAGCTTATCCCTGGATATGTATGCCTATTGGACACTGCACAACTTCTGAAATCTTGGAATCAGGGCAGAGACCACAACTGTCATTCCCTGTTTCACACTAGTTTTCACACAAGACTTGCCTTGCAAAAATATGCTGTCTTCAATAGAAATAAAACATAATCTAACGCTGAATGCGTGAACCTCGTTGACCTAGTCATTTTCTTGGTGTCTGACAGATATCACTGGTTTCCCTCAAAATTTTAAAACTTGTGGTGCCCAGAGTTTTGAGGCACTCCTGGGTGTTTCGGTCACAGTTTAGGAAACGCGGCCCTAGATCTAAATTTTGCACTTTTGGAAACAGGATTCCATGTACTCTAACAGCTAAGGCTTTAATATTATTAAAATGTCCATACTAACCAAAATGATCTAAAGATTCAATACATACCTTTCAAAATCCCAGCGGCATTTTCCGAAAAATAGAAAAAAATAACCCTGAAATTCATAAGGAACCTCAAAAGACTCCAAATAGCCAAGGCAATTGAAAAAGAAGAACAGAGCAGGAGGCATCAAACTTCCTGATTTCAAACTATATTACAAAGCTATAGTAATTAAAACAAGTATGGCATTGGCATAAAAACAAACACAAAAATCAATTCAACAGAGTCCAGAAAAGACCATGCGTACATGGTCAATTAATTTTTAACAAAGGAACCAAGAATAAATAGTAGGGAAAAGATAGTCTCCTCAATAAATAGTGTTGCGAAAACTAGATATCCACATGCAAAAGAATGAAAATGGACTCACACCACATAAAGAGTCCACTCAAAGTGGACTAAAAGTTGAATTTAAAGTTTGAAACAATAAAATTACTAGAAGAAAACTAGAACAAAACGAGGGGTAAGCTAGCTGACATTGGTCTTGGCAATGGTTTCTTGAATCTGACACCAAAAACAAAGACCAAAAAAGAAGCAAAAATAAGCAAGTGGGACTCTATCAAATTAAAAAGTCTGCACAGCAATGAAAACCATCAACAAAATTAAATGTCAATCTATGAAATGAGAAAAAGTATTTGCAAACCACATATCTGATAAGGGGTTAATATCCAAAACATGCAACAAACTCATACAACTTAATAGCAAAAAACCAAATAGCCCAATTGGAAAATTGGCAAAGGATCTTAACAGACATTTTTCCAAGGAATATAAACAAAAGGCCAACAGGCACACGAAAAGATACACAAAAATCACTAGCCATCGAGGAAATGCAAATCAAAAATCACAATCAGATATCACCTTATACCTGTTAGCGTGTTTATTGTCAAAAGATAAGTAACAAATGGTGGGGATGTGGAGAAAAGGGGATGCTTTTATACTGTCGGTGGGAATGCAAACTGGTACAGCCACTGCAAGAAACTGTATGGAAGTCCCTCAAGAAATTAAAAATAGATCTACCATATGATTGAGCAATCCCACTTTGGGGTAAATATCCGAAGGAAATGAAATCATTGTCTCAAAGAGGTATCGGTATCACCATGTGCATCACAGGGTTTTTCCCAAGCCAAGGTATCAAAACAATTTAATTGACAGATGAGTGGATAAAGAAAATGTGATCTATATATATCTATATACACAC
Organism: Lynx rufus; assembly: GCF_022079265.1. Lineage (NCBI taxonomy): Eukaryota > Metazoa > Chordata > Mammalia > Carnivora > Felidae > Lynx > Lynx rufus. Next base: position 10,619,368 of record NW_025814878.1, read on the forward strand.
ACACACACACACACGCAATGTGATGTTATTCAGTCTTTAAAAAGAAGGAAATCCTGCAAGTTGCTACAACACGAATCAACCTAGAACACATTATGCTAAGTAAAATTAGCCAAAGACAAATACTGCACGGCATCGCTTACATGTGGACTCAGGTTTTAAAAAAAGATGAAAAAAGTGGAACTCCTAGAAAAGTGGTTGCAAGGGACCAGAGGATGGGGGAAGTAAGAAAAACTTGGTAAAAGGTACAAACTTGCGTTAATAAGATGAGTAAATCGGAGGGTCAAAGGTTTAACATGGTGACTATAATTAATCATGCTGCATTGTATAATTGAAATCTCCTAAGAAAGTAGAACGTAAGCGTTCTTATCAAAAAAATTAAATTAAAAAAAACCAGGTAAATGAATATGTCGGGTGATGGATGTGTTAATGAATTCAATGGGGGGGATCGTTTCACAATGCAGACATGTATCAAATCATCATGTTGTACGCTTTAAATACAGTCCAATTTTATTTGTCAATTATTCTTCGGTAAACCTGGAAAAAATAAAATAGAATACATTACAGGAATAATAATATTACGATTTTAGTCTTTATTTGAGATTCAGCCGTCTTCCCAGAGTCTCACCTCTAAATGGGTGTCGTCTCACTTCCCTGCTTGATCGTGCACCTGCTACACCCCCGACACATTTAGAAAAGATACGACCATTCTCATAGCTGATTACGAGAACTAAACAGTGGCCTTCCTCATAGTTACTTTCTTTTTCTCTGGGAAAGCACCAGAATGTTCTGTGGTAATTTTAAAGGATCAATTTTTAGTTTTTTTATAAAGAGATGAGTTAATTCTTTGTAAGCTTTAGCTTTCATAAATTTAGACTTGGTGCTGTCAGTCTTTTGGAGAAAATACCAGAGAAGTGCGCTTTACATAAGTCACCGTTACATAAGTCTTTTCGTAGCTCAAGACATAGAATGACCAGAAAAAAATCTTAGAAAAGCCATTTCCAAACATGCAAAATTGACAACCACCACCACCATCTTAAAAGAAAAACAGGAACAACAACAAACCAGAGAAATCCTCTGTTCTCATCAGAATGATAAAAGATGCAGATCTGGTTCAACCGGCCCGGGCTAACCTCTGACCCTGCCTGGGCATGTTGGCATGTGTGGGTCCTAGAATGAGTCTGGTCCACTCTGAACGGAGGTAAATGGCATCTTTGCTTCTACTCTAGGCTCATTTAGGGCAGACCTCATAAGACTCAGAAACCAGAGGTACAGGTAGAGGATAAATGGTTTGGACCTTGCGAGAGAAAAAAATTCTAATTTAAAACAAGAAAAAAAGAGACATTTTTAAAAGTTGCTGGGTCACACTACTAGGCATACAAACTAGAAGGTTTAATGCAAATGCCTCCCACCAACGGTGTAGGGTTTCTCCCATCCAAGCCTACGTACGGACTTGCTCACTCAGTTCCAAGGCAGATGCTTCCTCCAGGTCCTCCTGCCCTTTACTGGCTTCCATCTAGGCTGCAAATGCCCAGCAGTCAGCAGCATTGCTTCTCCCCCAGGAAAGTTCTGCCGTTCTCCCCAGTCCCAAATATGAAAGCTTCAAGGAAATGAAGAACATCTCTTCCCCACAAAATAATCTTAGGAAAACACAATGAACTCTCTTTTCCATAACCCTTGAGGCAACTGGGGGCATTGGATCTCATTTGACCTTTCAGTGGTCCAGTATTCCACCTGGTAGGAATGGGTGCATAGAATGGGTGAGTGCATATCCAGACCCCTTGATCTACACAAATGCACATGCTGTGATCTCAACTCTTCCATCTCATAGAAATCATTTTATAACGTAATCCAAATAATATATCCCAAGCCAATTATTATATTCCAAAGCTTTCTTCTGCTGGGATGCCTTTAGTATCCCAGCAAATTGGCACAGTATAATTGGAAAGGCAGATACCAAGCAGTGCTACAGAAATATAGGTGCTTCTTTTTTTTAATTTTTATTTTATTTTATTTTAGAGACAGAGTATGTGAGCACAAGTAGGAGAGAAAGCAGAGAGAGAAGGTACAGAGAGACAGAGAGAGAGAGAGAGAGAATCTCAAGCAGTGTCCATGTTCAGTTGGGAGCCCAGTGTAGGGCTGGAGCCCAATGCAGGGCCCGATCCCATGACCCTGGGATCATGACCTGAGCTGAAATCAAGAGTCGGATGCTCACGCAACTGAGCCACCCAGGTGCTCCTATAAGTTCTTTTTTTCTACTCAACAAAATGAATATCTTTTGAGGAACTACTATGTGAAAAATAATGCGGGTGCCTATAAAGGTAGAGATCTTTTTTTAGGTGATAGTCTGGTCCTCAAGAGCTTCTTTTTTTTTAACGTTTATTTATTTCTTTTGAGAGAGACACACACAGAGAGAGTCAGAGAGAGAAGGAGAGAGAGAATCCCAAGCAGGCTCCGTGCTATCAGTCCAGAGTCCAACTCAGGGCTGGATCTCACAGTTTGTGAGCCCGGAGCCAAAGTCAGGAGTTGGACACTTAACTGACTGAGCCACCCAGATGCCCCTTCAAGAGCTTTTCTAACACAGTGAATTTTCTTTCACTTTTGCACCAAATCTCAAAACAGCAGCACACCAGGGGCAGGTGGGAATTCACCTCCTCTAGAGGCTGAGAGTACAAGGATACAGGGGCAAAGTGACTGTGAATAGTCAGGGGTGAAATCTAGGACTGGATGCCAATGCCTGATTCTCTAAAACATCAGGATGGCCTGCGTTCAGTAAGAATAAGCATATAAATTAGTAGATCATTTATCTGCTGTTTCTCCAGGCTTTCAGGACCATGCTACCTCCCTTCTCCTATCTGTGAGCTTTTGTCATCACATTTTGCCCACGGTAGGAATTGGCAAACCTGTAAGTGTAACTGAAAGCTTCAGTGACGTGGGATTTAGCTCCTCAGGGCTCAGTTACCCCATGAGGAATGATCCCACCAGCATTCCTATGAAGTCTCAAACAAATCACATTGGATTCCCAACAATTTCTGATGAAATCAGATGAAATAAAGTGAACAATGAAAGTCCAGGGAAGAAAGAAAAAAAGGAGACATCTTATCACGCTCTCGACAGGGGTGACTGGAAAGACAAGAAGACTCTGCTGTTGCCAGGCAACCCCCTCCCTCTCTGAGCTTCGGGTTGGGGCCCTGACTGTGGGAATAACTTCCTTTGTCCTCATGTGTGCCTCCCTGGCTCTCAAAATGTCCTCTGGCAGCTGAGATCACTCCATGTGTGAGACCAGAATCTCTATCCTTACTTGTGCTACCCTAGAAATGTCTATTTCTGAGCTTCTTTCTTTCCCAGGAACTCAAAGCCATTCTCTGCATGTCATGGATATTATACGATCTATATACAGACAGCATATATGAACACATTACACATGCAAATGGAGCCAATTCCTTGGAAGTTCTCTGTTCCTTCCTCGCCAGCTGCCAGATTTGGCAGGCCAGCTGACACCCAGCCAGGCCATTTTATTCATCACTGCACAAAACCAGGGTTTGGCCCCTCTCTTCCTAAGAGTCACAGAATACAAAAGCTGGGAAAAGCGGGAGGTAGGGAGGTCCCTCAGTTCTCCCTTGACAACTCTAGCCCTTTCCTGGGGGTTAAATTAAGCATTTGGCCCCAGCTATTGTAAACCTGTCTTCCTTGTGATGGAGTACTTGTGGCTTTATTCTTTGGGGAGCCCTGAAACAGTGTCTAAAGAACAGCTGGATATATATGAGATGGGGGGCAGCCTCAGACTCCGGGAGGAATGTCCATCAGGCCCAAGGTTTCTATATGGCAGGAATATGTGTGGTGGGATATAAACTCTTGCATTTGATAGAAAACTTATGATGCAATCTAAGTGTCTGCTTGAGCTATTAGTTCCCAAGTCTTCTGTGTGCAAGGGTCACCCTTTCCTTTAACATCCAAGAAAAGTAGCTCAAGCCCATCCTACAATCATTATGAATCCCAGTGCTTCATGTCTCCTGGTAGTCTCAGAGGGGTTGCATTCCTCTTGGTGTTCTCTCTCTCTCTCTCTCTCTCTCTCTCTCTGTGTGTGTCTCTCTTTCTTCTCTACTTTTTCCACTGAATCCCCCATTTTCAGGCAACATCACTTCACCCTATGCTCTCCTTCTTCTTCATTCCCCAAAGCACCATCAACATAAGACTAGTGTGTGTACAACAAAATTTAGTGAAGTTTGGGACAATGGAGGGAGAATTAGAGCACACTTCACATGACATAAAATTGAGCATTAGACACTACAGTCCTGGATTTCCTGAACCACCTCTGCCAGAGAGAGTTTCTCATGGGTATTCCTTCCATTTAGGGCTCCTCCTTGCTGACATTCAGGGATCATGTGGACTTCTCCTTTAAGTTCCTACCAATTACTTCCTCTCTCTCAGGCTTTGAGAACCTAACCCAGAAATCTTGCTACTTGTAATGCAGAAAAAGTTTGTGTTTTTTCCTAAGCCTCTTACACACAGTCACGTATCATATTGCCTTCTGGATTAAAAATATTCTAACCTATTTTTTACCCAATCTAAAAATTAAGTATGTTCATTCCTACTTATATTCATCACTAGAAAAGCCTCCTCAAGAAAACCATCATGGAATCACTTGCAAGATGAGAAGCCTTCAGACAGCTTTGCTGTCCAAAAGATAAATGGCGCCCCTCCCCCAGAAAGGAGATATGGAACAATCTGTGTTGCTGTATTTGTTTTTACTAACTTTTAAAATTCCAACTGTGTTGTCTGAATACTAATAGAATCGCTAAAACTCCCAAGAAAGCAAATCACTGCATTTCTCTCACGGAGTACAGGCCTGAGGAAAATGAGGAAATCGGCAAAATGAGAGAGTGTGGACCAGATGATCTCCAAGATTTCTTCTAGCAAATACTCTTCTGCACCTTCTCTTCCCTACCGATTTGGATGCTGAAGTAGAAGACGGAGGTGCATGGGTAGGAAGTGAATTCAGCAGGTTTGAATGTACTGTATGTTGGAATTAATCTCAAAGAATCAACCAGAGAGTTTGCTAACTGAAAAAAATAAGTGGCCACGTCTCACTTGTGGAGATCCTAATTTAGGAAATCAGACATGAGGTCCAGTGTATTTAAAAAAAACACTTTTTTGTATTTTAAAATAAACTCCACAGGTAATTCTGATGAGCAACAAAGTTTAGGAACTAGTGGATTTGTATGATAATTGACAGTAATAATGTAGGTGAAAACCAAAATGCAGGTTAAAACAATCAATTTAAATACCAAAGAGGAAAATAATATTAGTCTGTTTCAATGGATTTAGTAAATGTATAGAGTACAAGACAGCACAAGCTGGCTTTTTCCAAAGGCTGTATCCAAAAACAAGAGTCTTTCCAAAGGGTGTATTCATTAAATATTCATCAAAATGCAAGTTTCAGCAAACCCAAAGGCAGAGCTACAGTATACCCAAATACATAACTTTGACTAGCAACCAGGGGTTAGCAAGTTCTCTTTAAGATTTTTGAATAACATATCGCTTCTCAGCCTTTTGGCTAAGATCAAGTGTAATACTTTTGACTAACCTAACATAGCTCTTTATCTGATGTCCCTAAATTAAGACATTTTAGAATAAAGGACATCTTTGCAAGCAATGTATTACTTCTGGATTAAAAATAATTCAACTAATACTTTCCCCATTCAAAAAAAGGAATACATATTTTATTACTATTTATATCATTAGTAGAAAAACCTCTCAATAAAACTATAGAATTTGAAGCATGCATAAAGTATGATGTCACTTGTCTTTGCCTTTCATTAGACATAGCAATATTCATAATTTCTTTACATCTCAATTTTCCTGAAAATAATAGAAATTTCTTCATTGCTCACCAAACTCCACACCCGAAAAACAAATAACCCAGTGAAGAAATGGGCAGAAAACATGAATAGACACTTCTCTAAAGAAGACATCTGGATGGTCTCTCTCTGTCCCAAAAATAAATAAAAAACATTGAAAAAAAAATTAAAAAAAAAAAAAAAAGAAGACATCTGGATGGCCAACAGGCACATGAAAAGATGTTCGTCGCTCCTTATCAGGGAAATACAAATCAAAACCACACTCAGGTATCACCTCACGCCAGTCAGAGTGGCCAAAATGAACAAATCAGGAGACTACAGATGCTGGAGAGGATGTGGAGAAACGGGAACCCTATTGCACTGTTGGTGGGAATGCAAATTGGTGCAGCCGCTCTGGAAAGCAGTGTGGAGGTTCCTCAGAAAATTAAAAATAGAGCTACCCTATGACCCAGCAATAGCACTGCTAGGAATTTACCCAAGGGATACAGGAGTACTGATGCATAGGGGCACTTGTACCCCAATGTTCATAGCAGCACTGTCAACAATAGCCAAATTGTGGAAAGAGCCTAAATGTCCATCAACTGATGAATGGATAAAGAAATTGTGGTTTATATACACAATGGAATACTACGTGGCAATGAGAAAAAATGAAATATGGCCTTTTGTAGCAACGTGGATGGAACTGGAGAGTGTGATGCTGAGTGAAATAAGCCATACAGAGAAAGACAGATACCATATGGTTTCACTCTTATGTGGATCCTGAGAAATTTAACAGGAACCCATGGGGGAGGGGAAGGAAAAAAAAAAAGAGGTTAGAGTGGGAGAGAGCCAAAGCATAAGAGACTGTTAAAAACTGAGAACAAACTGAGGGTTGATGGGGGGTGGGAGGGAGGGGAGGGTGGGTGATGGGTATTGAGGAGGGCACCTTTTGGGATGAGCACTGGGTGTTGTATGGAAACCAATTTGACAATAAATTTCATATATTGGAAAAAAAATTTCTTCATTAATGCAGAAAGGGATCATTAGAAAACAAGAAACTAAAAACTGCTTTTGAAAAAACAAGTAAAACTTTTTGTTTCAACATATATTTTTCTAGGGGTGCCTGGGTGGCTCAGTCGGTTGAGCGTCCGACTTTGGCTCAGGTCATGATCTCACGGTTCGTGAGTTTGAGCCCGGCGTTGGGCTCTGTGTTGATGGCTCAGAGCCTGGAGCCTGCTTCAGATTCTGTGTCTCCCCCTCTCTCTGCTCCTCCCCCACTTGCACTCTGTCTTTCTCTGTCTCAAAAATAAAATAAACATCAAAAAAAATTTTTTTTAAAAACATATTTTTCTAGCTTTTGTATTAGTGGTCATTGCTATATAGTAAATCACACCAAAATGCAGTGACTTAAAACAATATGCATTTACAATCTCACAGTTTCTGTGAATCACAATTCTGGAAGTGACTTGACTGGGTGGCTCTGACTCAGGGTCTCACACAAGGTTGCGGCCAGGGCTGCAAGATGGCAGCCAGGGCTGCAGTCATCTGAAGGCTTGACTGGGGCTGGAGGATCCACTTTCAAGTTTGTCACTCATATGCCTGGTTGTTAGTCCTGGTTGTTGGCAGAAGGTCTTAACTTCTTGCATTGATCTCTCCATGGGGCTGCCTGCGTGTCTTCACAAGGCAGCTGGCTTCTTCCAAAATGGGTGATCCAAAAGAAAACAAGACAGAAGCAGCAAGGGCTTTTGTGACCCAACATTGGAAGTCACACTATGTAATTTCCATAGTGTCCTATTGGTGGCACAGGCCAGCCTTCTTCAATGTGGAAGGGGACTTAAAAGAGTGTGAATATCAGGAGGCAAGAATCACAGGGGACAGGGAGGGGCATCATGAAGACTGGTTACCACACTGCTTGAAACTAACATCAGACCTCAATAAAAAGCTGTATTTTATTGGGTCTAAAATAGCATTGACTATGGAGTGCCTGGGTGACTCAGTCAGTTGAGTGACTCTTGATTTCAGCTCAGGTCATGATACCAGGGTCATGGGACTGAGCCCCATGTCGGGCTCCACAGTTAGCATGGAGCCTGCTTAAGATTCTCTCTCTCTCTCTCTCTCTCTCTCTCTCTCTCTCTCCCTCTGCTCCTCTCTCCCACTTCATGCTATCTCTAAAAATAAATAAAATAAAATAAAATAAAATAAAATAAAATAAAATAAAATACCATTGACTGTATAAGACACATTTTTGTTTTATGTAACAATAAGAAAGAAAAAATTGGCCAGTATTGGGATACTCTCCAAATAAAGCTGGTCTACCAAAGGCTATGCCTTCAGTGTAGGGGGAAATGAAAATAAATCTACAATACAAAAAGGAACAGCAGAAGACTCACAAGTCTCAACTTGCACTGGGTGATGGTGGGGATAAAATAGTCCCTTGAGAATTTGAACCCAAGCAGGTAGGTCCTCCCCCAACTGAGACAATTGTAAATAGAACTATCTGCACATCCACTCTTAAGGAACTTGATTTCAATCCAGGATGAATGCAACTGGCAGAGGCTTTCTAATTTTAAAGGATGTTAAAATGTAGGAAAATGCGCATATTAAAATTAAGAAAGCACAGTAAGTCATATCAGTAAAGACTCAGGTAAAATGTACAGAAATAGTTTAGAGTCAGCATTCTTTAGGGCCAGCTGACAAAAATGGAGACTTATTTTTGAAAACAGAACAGAACCTTGGTCCATCTGCTGTGTTCTGTTGGCCAATACTGTGTCCTTTCTCACATCAGTTTCTTAGGCTCAGCTAATTACAGAAGCAGAAAATGAAGCAAAAAGTTAAGATGGGAATCCGTGGAAATTGGATGAACTTTGAATTAGACCCACTGAGGTCCAGGCTTTCAGAGCTTTGTGACTTTGAGTGAGTGGCTTTACCTCTCTGGGTCTCTAGTCTTACGACCTTTGGGTAAGGTCCAGGCAATGATCTACCTTGCAGAATTGTTAAGAATTAAAAAGAAGTATGAAGCATCTAGCATGGTGCCTATCATATTTGCTCAACAATGATAGCGAGTTTTATGATTATGACTGACCAATTCCTACGACTACACTCCTTTTTTGAGACTTCTTTTCTTTTTTTTTTTTTTAATTTTTTTTTTCAACGTTTATTTATTTTTGGGACAGAGAGAGACAGAGCATGAACGGGGGAGGGGCAGAGAGAGAGGGAGACACAGAATCGGAAACAGGCTCCAGGCTCCGAGCCATCAGCCCAGAGCCCGACGCAGGGCTCAAACTCACGGACCGCGAGATCGTGACCCGAGCTGAAGTCGGACGCTTAACCGACTGCGCCACCCAGGCGCCCCGAGACTTCTTTTCAAAGGCTGAACAAATAGGAGCCCTAGTGGCCAGGGAGGACTACCTTCCTCCTGCTGCTCATTCAGTAACAGCTGTAAATATTGATGGGGTTCTCAGTCTTAATTGCACATGGGTCCTGGACTTAAGTATTATTTCAGCCGCACCACCTACGCAGCCCTGCCTCCTTCCCACGGAACTGTAAAGAGAATGGAGCTGGTCATCAGGGCTGCTTTACTCCAGCCAAAAGGAGTCCCACTGAGTCTCCATCCTGGAGAAGTCACCTTCATTGATTTGGAGTGAATGGTTCTTCATTCTGCAAACATTTACAAAGTATCTTCTACATTCCAGACTCTAAACCAGGTTGCAAGGACATAGAGATTAATACACGTGGCCAGTGACCTTGAGAGGCTAATAATCCTGTGGAGGAAAGAGGAGGGAGAATGAATCATGACAAGTGAGAAGTCCCATGAGAGATGTAGGTGGAGGTTGTGGGAACAACTAGGACACGTTGACTCCACCTGGCGAGATCAGGGAAGGCTTCAAAGAGGAGGTGATGCCTGGTAAACCTTAAAAGATGAACAGTATTTTGCCACATCGATGCTATTGAGGTCTTAGGGATTTAACACTTGACATTCATTTATTTTTCTCCCTTCTCGGGTATGGAATCAATCGAGAAATAACACATAACAGATAGATCAGTGGAGGTCAAAATCTCAGCTTTATTGCTGAGAAAGCCAACTGGAGAACACGGCTCTAGACCTATGGTCAAAAAAGGCCCCAAATGAGTAGCATTTACAGTGGAGAAACCTGAAACACACACCACAGCCAGGTGATCAAGGTCAACATCAGCATAAATCATGTGATAGCAACTACCCGTGATATGATCGGATGAGAATCACACGTCACCTTGGGGGTCTTCCTCCCCCAAACCCATAACCCCGGTCTAATTGTGAGAAAAGCCTCAGACAAATTCCAGTTGAGGGACTTTCGACAAAATACTTAACCTGTCCTCCTCAAAACTGTCAAGGTCATCAAAACAAGGGAAATCTGAGAAACTGCCACAGCCAAGAGGAGCCTGAGAAGACATGACGAGAAACCTCAGCGTGGTATCCTGGGTGGGACTGGGGAACAGAAAAGGGACATGAGGTAAAAGCTAAGGAAATCTAAGGGGACTTTCGTTAAGAAAAACGTATCGATTTTGGTTCGTTATTTGTAAAAATCTACCATGCTAACGTAAGATGTTAATAATAGGGGAAAGGATATAGACTACAGGGGCATTTCTGTACTGTGTTGTCAAATTTTCTAAAAGTTAATACTGTTCTAAAAAATAATCGGAAAATCGAGGCGGGTGGGTTTCCAGTACCCCCCAGCCCTCCATCCAAGTGTGGACAGCGGGTGTATATTTGGGAACTGCCGAGCAGACCCCCTGACCCAGCACGGCTGCCCAGGACAACCAGGAGCAGAAACTGAATCCCAGAGACCTGGAGGCATTTCATTGGTTGGCCCCACCCAACTGTGGCCCACTGTCTGTGACCCCCCATTCGGGTCATGAAGGTGGCCTCCATGCAGGACCCAGGCATGTTCCCGAAGAGGCCCTGTGGCAAAGCAGTCAGCGCATGGGTGTGGAACGAAGCCATCTGAGCTCAAAGCCCGGGTTTGCCACTTTCTACCTGTGCAACCTTGACAGGTTGCTTACCTTCTCTGAACCTCGGTTTTGTGACCTGTAAGAGGGAAACGGTAATAATATATACCTCAGTGGGCTAGAAGATTAAATTAGATGCTATAAGCAAGGTAGCTGGAACAGTCCCTGGTATACAGTAAGTGCTCAATAGGTGTAAGCTGCTATTGTTACTCTCATGGAAACATAAAGCCAGATGACTGCAAGGTCAGGGTCAGGTGCCCTCCCTCACGTTACAGTCATCTTGGTTGAGGACACCGGGCACCCAGGAAGCAGCCCCTACAATGGCAGGAAGTGAAAGGGGAGGGGGTCAGCATGCAGGGGCTGCAGCCCCGGTGCACATGGGAAATCGGGTAAGATCAGACTGGAGCACAGCTGGGCTTAGCCACACGCCGGTGAATGCTAGGACTCTGGACTTTTCCAGGGATCGACAGGAACTTTTAAAGCTATGGGAGGCAGATTTTTTCTGTAAAGGGCCAAGGAGTATATACTTCAGGCTTTGTGGGCCAAGGGGCAAAATCAAGGATATTATGTATCCTTGTTATATAACTGCAAATAAAAAATATATGTACATACATATATATAAAGCTATGCATATTATATAGACATATAGTAAGTTGCATAACAAGAGATAGCACTTTCCATTAACAAAAATGGATTCCAAGAAAAATCGCTGGAACAGCTCTTTTTGAACACGAAATAGGTATTGGAAAACAACCATTAGGTGAGCCTAGTGCAGTTAAATAGCCAAATTCCACCCCATCTCAATCTCCAACCCCCTGTAAGCATGAATTTAAAAATGAAAACAAGCAAGGTAAACTGTGGAGTTCTTTGGTCTACAAGGTCAGCGAAATCACCCTCATCCCCAAATGAGTTGGAACCCATTGCCTCAGACTCACTCTCCTACTCTCCCGCGCCCTGTAATTTGAAGCCTTTGGAATAGCCGGTAATAAAAAATAAAATGAAGTGTCCTGGTATGGCAGCAGGGGAGGAACCCCAAATGCTGCTGAGTGACAACTGCATCACTACAATTTATAATGCACCAAACGGTGGGCATTTATTTTTGAGAGAGAGAGAGAGAGAGAGAGAGAGAGAGGAACTGCTGGGCTGTTACAGCAGAAAGCAGCCGTAGACCATACGTGGGCAAATGGGCATGGCCGTGATCCAATAAAACTTTATTTGTGGATACTGAAATTTGAATTTCATACACTTTTCACATGTTGTGAAATGTCATTCTTCTCTTCATCCCTGCCACCTCCCCCCCAGCCCCCCGGCAGTCATTTGAAAATGGAAACACTATGCTCAGCTTTCAGGACCCTACGAAAACAGACATCAGGCTAGATTCTGCTCACGGACCAGCTTACCCTCTTCTGGGTTGTTTTTTTAAAATTATTTTTATTTATCTTATTTTATTGAAATACAGTTGACACGCAATGCCTTTTATCCCCGTGATGCCCACGCCTGTTTTAAAGGATGGTCCTAAATAAACGCTGAATCTTATCAACTCATCAGCAAGCGAACACATCTAAAACCTCTTCCCTCCATGTTCTAGGGCTGATGAGCTCTCTGTCTCCAGAGCTCGGGAAACCCCTGCAGGCTTTCCTCTGACTCACCCTCTTTCTGGTAACATCTGCGGCATTTTACCCTCCCTTTCATAGCAGGTGCTGTCTCAGATGGCAGCAGAATGAAACTCAGAAAAATTCTCATCACTCTAAACTGAGGGCATCCCCGGCTCCCAGTACCATTAAGAAAGAACTACTTTTAGCCTCATGACTATTGCCGGAACTTAATGAGCTCAATTCAGTTGCTAGAACTCACTTCTACAGCATCCCCCCAGCTATGCAAGGTGTTAACACTAGATGGATGCTCTGAGCTCCCAGCCTCCAGGAAAGGGACGTACAATGTGCTTGAAAGTGACATGAAGACAAAAGGATATGAAACACTAAAGAAACAATATGTCCACAGTTAAATAGTCTTTGATTTGTTATCGAGTTTGTCTGTACATTGAAAGGAGTTTTGAGGGGTGCTTGGGTGGCTCAGTCGGTTAAGCATCCAACTTCAGCTCAGGTCATGATCTCACGGGTCATGAGTTCGAGCCCCGCATTGGGCTTTCTGCTAACAGTGCAAAGCCTGCTTGGGGTCCTCTGTCTCCCTCTCTCTCTGCCCCTGCCCCACTGGCACTGCTCATGCATGCGCGCTCTCTCTCTCTCTCTCTCTCTCTCTCTCAAAAATAAATAAACATTAAAAAGAAAGGAGTTTTAAAATGAGTAACAATAATCATAGGTGCCACCATTCACAAGTTGGTGTAGAATGAGGCATGGGTGCTGAATGAAATGGGGAGAGAACAGAAAAGAAGAAGAGAGGCTACAGCACAGTCTCTTAGTGTCTCCTTAGTCAGTGCTGAGCCTCAGAACCGTCCTGGGGTGAGGACTCAGCTCCTTTGACGGAAAAGAAGACAAGTCCGCAAAGGCCAGTGGGTCTGCCAAGTTTCTATAGCTGGCAGGTGGACCTCATTGTCGCAGGCTGGCAAGGACAAATCAGACAGACTTCTATGAATGAACTGGCTGAAATCACAGGGTTTACCTCGGTTTGCACTGACAGTCTCGAGTTCCTCCTCGAAGTGGGCATTCGGTCGGGTGCCCCATATCGTCTCGTGTACATTTTTGTCCAGTGTGACCGACAGCATCCTCTATGCTCTCAACGGCGTCCGGCTGAGCATAGATTAAATGGTCACCCTACTATCTGGCTTGTTAATGGAAGTAAAGAACTTAAGGTTCTGGACATGCCTGAGAGTATCTGCCAGGCGTCAGGGACAAAGAAGAGGGAAGGTGTCCCCAGGCCCACTGGGATGGCCCGAAGCATGTGTTCATCACACATTTGTTTACTTCACCCAGCTCTCGCCCAAAGTATTGGTCAAGTTCAAAGAGTCTTGTTTTACACTCTGCAGCCATTTTCTTCATGCAGGCAAAGCTCATAGCTTGTGTCCAGACAAACCAGTTCCAGAGCAAAAGCAGACCAAGTGCAGACAACACCTTTCAGCACACCGGAACCTGCCCCTTGGAACAGCCCAGACCCTTCAAGCAGTCCTGGAGAGCAGAGACACCAAAGCCTGAAAACCCTTCCGCCCTTGAAGTTCTGGCTTGACGTTGGGTGCTCTTGGGGAAACAAAGATTAGAAATGTTTGGTGTTGAACATACTTGGTGTTGAACAACGAGTACCTAAGTCCGGAAAGGAGAGAGTTAAAGGTAAACATTAAATAGTCCCCAGAAATACTCAGGTGATTACAAAGCATCCTGACATTCAGTCGATAAAGGGAGGAGAGATGGTGGATGACGCTGTTTTGAGCAGGTTTCCCGAAGTGTGAACCGAGGACTTCCTAGGGTGAGTGGAAAGACAGATTCCCGGTCTCCATCCTGGAATCCGAGAGCGAGGTCAGAGGCTACACCCATAAAGACCCCAGGCTATTCCAATACGCAACACATGCTTGAAAGAAACTGATTTAGAAACATATTTCAGTACATATACTCTGACCATTCTCTTTGTACACTTTACACTACCTTGTGCTTGCTTAATGGGCCTTTTTCCTGAGATTCCCTAAAGACAGATTTCAATTAATGATGGAAAGAATCAATCGATCAATCAAAAAGGGGCAAAGGGGAGGAAGGGAGGAAGGACTCAATCATGTGAACATCAGTCTCTTGAAGAACTTAAAGCTGCTCTATGATGAACAGGCCCCTGCCCCTCAGATAACACAGCTGACTGGGCTCACGGGATTCAGAAGGTTCCCGTTGTAGGGTCCTGGTGGGTTACAGGCCTGATCTCTCAGGGGCCTGGCCTTCTGCTTGTCCTGTTTGCTACAATATGCCGTCGGACATCTTTTTCTACTCATGCCATGATACAGAAAAGATTGGGAAGCACGGAAGTTATTTCGCCACAGACGTGTATGTTAGCCTTCATGATTTTGCGCCAATTCTAATGTGTGGGGGGTGGGCACAGGGACTCCCCACTGACAAGCAACTCTCCCACAACAGCTGTGTGTTATAGAATTCAACTCAGTTCTGATGCTATCTACCCAGAGATAGCATCAGATCCCACAGGTTAAGGACTCGGTCCACAACACTGCCCCCCGTACCCCACCCCCCCCCACACACACACGCACTTCAAATGCCAATTGCAAGCCCGGGTGGCCACCTGTGCTTCTAAGTGACTGGCCATGGATTGGAACTTCCAACGACCCCCTCCTTAGATCCTACTCATTCGCTAGAGTGGCTCACAAAACTCAGAGAAACATTTCACTTGGTAGATTAACAGTGTACCATAAAAGGATGCGACTCAGGAACGGCCAGATGGAAGAGGGGCGTAGGGCAAGGGAAGGGAAAAAGGGCACAGCTTTCAGGCCCTCTCTGGGCACCATTCTCCCTGCATCCTCCTGTGTCCACCAATCCAGAAGATTTCCAAACCCTGTCCTTCAGGTTTGTAGAGAGGCTTCATTTCGTAGATGCAACTGATTAAATCCTTGGCCATTAATGATCGACTCAACCGTGAGCCCCTCTCCCGTCCCTGAGGTTAGGGGGTGGGACTGAAAATTCTAACCCTGGAATCACAGGGTTGGCCTCTCTGGCCAGCAGCCCCCATCCTTCTGGTTCTCTGGTGGGGGAGGGGAGTGCTTTCCAAAGCCACCTCATCAGTAGAACAAGAGATGCCTGTATTGCCCTCATCACTTAGGAAATTGCAAGGGTTTTAGGAGCTCTGTGCCCCAAACAGGGATGAAAACCAAACGTATAATTTTTATTATAAATCACAATATCACACCTCCTTCACCGGTCGCTTTTGGGTGGAAAGTGCCCTCAGCGTGCTTGCCACCGAGCGGGGCAGGGAAACAACGTCGTCCTGGCCGCACGTGTTTTTTGTCAAAGTCCAGCCATCAACACAAGCCTGGTTTATCACCAGAACAGATGGGAGGCTGCACGCCTGCTCTGCACGCGCACTTCAGAAAAGGCTGAAGCCCACAGCGCTAATCTGACCTGAATACCTCGGCTCTCGGGCCTCTCTCCTCTCCCCCTGCTTTCCTGCCGAGGTAACTTCTCCGGGGCCATGTTTCCTGGAGGCTTCCGCCGGGTCAGCAATAAAAAGGAAAGGGCGGGGGCGGAATCCCAGTGGAGAGAACGAGAAGAATGGACAGTGCCAGGGCCGAGTGGCTGGTTTTGCCCCTGGCCCGTGCTTTTCTGCAGGTGCGTCTCCTCGGAAGATCCGAGAAGCCAGTTCACGGCAAAACCTTTTCTGTCTCTGCAAACCGTGCAGCCCCGGGAGAGAAAATGGATGGGCTTGTTTGTTTTGTTTTGTTTGCCCCCTCAAGAGAATCACTTTGAGACCAATTTGCCCTTTTGAGAGGCCAAAGGGTGACTCTAGAAGAAGTGCGAGGCTATATTTAACCTCAAACCCAAGGCCAAACCCTAGCTGCCTCGGGGTTGGCTGTTCAGCCTAGGAATCAGCTGGGATTGGCCTTCCCGCTCACCCGCCACGGGGTCAAGCTAGGCCAGGCCTGGTGGGAGCCCGCTGAAGGATCTTTATTGATAGCGATGCTACAGACGCTCCTTTTTCCAGAGTGAGGGCCACGGCAGGCTAGCACATATGCCCCGGCCTGTTGTGTTTCCCCTGGGGACTGAGAAAGAAAGCCATATGCTAACTTTCTGTGGGCTTACATCGCAGAGGCAGAACATATGTCAGGGGAGTTGTGGAGACGCTTCCCGTTAGCACAGCCTTTGTCCACACACTTTTTGGAGCACAAAAGCCCTCATTAATTCAGCGCACCTCCTCACACCCGCCAGACACCAGCCAGCCCCTTGGTGATTCTAGCAGTTTCTTTGTTGACTGGAGAAGACTGTGGGCCTTTCTTCATACCTTCCAGACAGCGAGGGCCAAATGTTACCTATCACCATGGGCAACAGCCTAAAAATATGGGCTAAACCTATACCAGTTTATATATATATATATATATATATATATATATATATATATATATGTTATTTGTAAAAAAAAAAAAGAATTTTCTCCAAGTGATGAAAGTTGCCAACGGTCAAGCGGTGATGTCTGCCCGCTAACGTCTCTACAAGAGGAGGCATCCGCATCCACATGATAAAACCCTCGCTCAGATAAATGCAGGTCTGTATTGTTGGATTGGTCTAAGAATGCCATGACTGTGAGAAAAAAAGACGAGAAGGAGAAGTGCCCAAAATGTTACTGTGTGGTACAACGATAAGTTGTTTTTCTCCCTCTTCCTCTTGGACATATTTTCCAATATTCTAAGAAAAAGCATTTGGTACCTTTATCATCAGAAAAAGGGAGCTGTGTTGTCCCGGCCCTGGGATAGCTGCAGACTCTACAGTGCGAATCCGTTAACTGAGTGGCAGGTTCCTTTTTAGGGGTGGGGGAGGGCGGGCACGGAGGCGTCGCTTCACAGATCCTGCGGCTGGAGTTCAACATCAAGAAGTCTCCCACCACGTGGGTGGAGCTGCCCTCCCTCGGGAACCCTAAACCTACCTGGCCCCGGAGCTAGTCTGGACGCAGAGGCTGGCAAGGTGTCCCCCAGCCCCGCTTCTAAATCCTGTTAAAGGCAGGCTTCCGGAAACCTTCTTCAAAGTTTGAGAACCTCAACTTTAACGAGAGCTACCATCAACCATCCCATCTTGGCGAAGCAGTCTACGAACAAGATTTGAAGAGAAAGAAAGGGAGACGGATGGGCTGCCTTTGGCCCATCTGACTCTGTGTCTCCGGCCCACAAACGTGGCCATCGTCAGAAATTATCGTGGGGCTTACCCCAGACCGGTTTAGCAAGTCATTTCTCCCAACCGTGGTTGCCTTGAGCACACACACTGGAGACAGCGGGCAGAGTGAGTGTTTGGACCTTCCTGGGTCGATGTGTTAAACCACGTATGTTTCAAATAGGAAGCTAATGAGAATTTGCCCTCTTGCCAACTCCCGGCATTGGGCTTTAACAGCACAGACTGGACGGAGGAATATTCCAGATACTTGGTGCAGCAGAAATGGTCACTCGCTCTTTATTCCAACATTTTTCTGAGGACTTTCATATATTACAGTCATCCTGAACAGATTATAAGCAGATTTTCCCAGACCCCCTGCAACTAGTGTTTCCTAAGGGATTGGGATTTGCCATTCAAATGCACTCATGCAGCCTTGAATAAGGGACTGAGTTAAGTGGGGAGGGAAGCAGGGCTCACAGGCACGGTTTAGTTTTGCGGCCGACAGGCTTGATGGTAGGTTTTGATCCCAGGACCAAGGCTGGGGCAGTGTGTCCCTGGAACCAGCATTTGCAATGGCTACTTCCTGATCCTTGGAGTATGACTAAGGGATAGGCCCTGGAGCCTTGCATTTGTTACGGTGGTTTACCAATTGCCCGGATTCCTGAAGTTCACTTAGTGTCGCTGTCCTGTGCACACATTCTCCTGAGACCCATTCCTGGGGGCCCAGCCTAGAATCCCACTCCTTTAGCTCCAACAATTCTGGAAGCAGCTAATGCCCTGCATTAAATCCCTTTCTACATAAAATAACTATAGTGGACTCTGAGTGCAACTGAACCCCAACTTTCAGTAGAGATATGCTGAAGGCCCACAATATGCCAGGCTCTGTGCTACCCGTGAGAGTATAGACATGAATTCATCTGTATTGAGCACCTCCTATGTGCCACAGATCACTCTGAGAGCCCTTTCCTTTAAGACCTTATTGGTGATAATTACATTTGGACACCCGTGAAAATAATGACAGATGGTACATTATGATGCAACCAGTTAGGGCTATAACAAGAGATCTAAATAAAGTTATGGAGGAGCAGAAAAGACAGAGCAAGAGTTGGATAAGCCTTCAGAAGTGGGGTTCTACACCCCCTCAAGGGAACACTTCTATCAACTGCTCCTAGGCCTGCTTCGTTCTCTGCTTGTCCACCTGCTGGGGCTTACCACCCTTCACTCCAGCCCGGTTGGTCTTCTCCTGATTTCTCACCTCTCTGTCTTTGCTCATGTGACTCCCCAACACTGTGAGTGTTCCTCTTTGCCCACCAGAATTTCATTCCTCGTTCTCTGAATTCCTACAGCACGTGGGGGCCACACTCAGAGTTTTGTGCTCGGTCCCTGCCATGCGGGGCCTAGGTAGTTAGTAACTGTCACCAATCTGCTTATTCAGCCTCACCGGCCCTTGGAAACAAGGGACAATTCACTAAGTGTGTGACGGTCGCTGGATAGGCAGCTAGATGAATTTCATTTGTGAGTGGCCTCCACTGAGTCACCTGCTCGTTCTCAGGGCCCTCAACCTTGCTGTCCTGAAATGACACCCACAGAAATAGGAGTTCAGGAAAGATGCAGGGGCCAGTTTAAGGGTGCAGAGAGGACAGGAGAGGCAGGGAAAGGGGAGGGTCATACACAAGAAGTCAAATGCAAAAGCGAAAGGAAAAAAATACTTCACGACTGGCTGGCTCTAATCGGGAGAGCATGCAACTCTTGATCTCAGGGTGGTGAGCTTGAGTCCCACGTTGCGTGTAGAGCTTACTCTAAAAAATAAATAAATAAACTGAAAAAGAAACCTTGCCTTAGGCTACAATACTTTTCTGTCTTCATTTGGCAGTATTTCCATTCTAGATGGTACCAGATTGACTTTCTAAGTACCCATTCTATGAGTCACGTTCGATTCTTTTGATGCTCACATAAGGGTAACAACAGAGTCCAAGTTCCCAAGAATGCTCCCACATGAAAAACCCCAGCCTGTCATTTGCAACCCCCATCGGCTACGGCTGCACAAGCCACTGGAAGTTTCCAGGCATTTGCTAGAGTTCTATCATCCCGGTACCAAAAACAAAACACTGTCCGTGCTTTTCTGTCTGCCATAACGCAGGAAAACCAACGCGCCTCTCTTCTTGTGAGCTCAGAAAAATAAAATGTTTCTCCTGAGGACAAACTGGGATTTGGAAGGCTTTGCAGTATTTTTTTAATTTACGCACCTTCACATATCCCCGTACAGAGCAGTACACTTGAACAATGAAAAGGTCTCGTGGGCAGCAGACCCGCATAGAGTATGAGCATGGGTAAATACCAACCAGCACATGGAGATACCTGGGTCTTAAATGGGTCCAAGATTTTTGAACTTGGGACTCAGAGGCCCTTGCTTTCAACACACAGACTCTTGCTCATGCTGTTGTGATTCTTCCCCGGGGAATCTTCCTAGACATCATTTATTCTAGACGCTCCCAAGACAGAAATAACTCCCTCGATGTTGGGTACGCCAGGAAGGCATCCCCTAACTCTTTGAGGCCACTGGAGACTTATTTATCACATGTTGCCGACGATTGCTCCTGAGAGTTGTATTTACGCACCAAAGGTGAGGTGGGACCCGTCCCCGCACGCACACTGGGCCCTGCCCACCAGCCCCCTTCAGATCACCAGCACTGGGTGTTCTCAGAGTCAGTCCAGGCAGCTATTTCCCTCATTTGTCAAATGATAAAAAGAAACAAAACAAACCAACCACCACCACCAAAACCTAGGCCCAGATGGCGTTAATACCCCAGCCAAGGCCACACTGCTGGATAAATTCCAGACCCAGACCCTCAAGATCGTCAGGAGTTCCCCATTTGGATGAAGTCTCAACAGCTTAACAGTGCACAGGAAGCTCGTTGTGACCTGACTATCCAGCTCCAGCCCTTCTGACTCTTGCTGACTCCTCCAACCCTGCTGAAGTCGCTGATGTCTGAGACTCACGGTGCCCGTTCTCAGTCAGGCGCTCGCTAGAACATCCTTCTCCAGCGTCCAGCCCTACCGCCTCCTATGCCTTCTCCTGGCTCATTCCCACTCATCTTTTGGGTCTCAGCACCTCATTCACTCCATCAGTTAACCCACAGGCGTTCTGCTAGTTCTTACCCCACACACACCACGGCAGGTGCCGAGGATACGGCAGTGAACAAGCGAACCTGGTCCCCACCCACCCGGAGTTTGTGGCCCAGTGAAGAGACACAAACAAGCAGTAATAAGACTCTGAGATGCGGTGTGACAGGCTGTGTATTCAGGGTTCTCCAGAGAAACAGAACCAATAGGCAATAGAAGGTGTGTGTGTGTGTGTGTGTGTGTGTGTGTGTGTGTAAAGAGATCTATTATAAGTAATCGGCTCATGGAGCCAATTGATTACGGAAGTGGGCAAGTCTGAAAATCTGCAGGGTGTGTTGTCAAGCTAGAGACCCATGAGAGCCAATAGCGTTGTTGTTGTCCAAGTCTGAAAGCCGGAGAACAGGAGAGCCAATGGTATGGTTGCAGGCCAACGGCCAGCAGGCTAGAGATCCACAAAGAGCCAGAATTTAAGTTCACATCCAAAGGCAGAAAAAAACCCAAGTCCCAGTCCAAAGGCAGTCAGGCAGAAGGAATTTTCCTTTACCTGGGGGAGGATTGGCCTTTTTTTTTTTTTTTTTTCTGTTCGGGCCTTCAATTGATTGGGTGGGGCCCACCCACACAAGGGAGGGCAATCTGTTTTACTTAATGTACCAATTTAAATGCTAACCCCGTCTAAAAACACCTTTGCAGAAATACCCAGAGTGATGCTTGACCTAATATCCGAGCACCCCTTGGTCCAGTCGTGTTGATACAAAAAAGTAACCATCACGGTCCTTATCATATCATAATGCCTGTTGGCTTGCCTGCCTCTCCCGCTAGCCCGTAAACCGCTCAATGTTCCTACAGTGCTGTTAAGACCTTGCTCTGAAGTCACACCAACTGGGTTAATGTCCCAGCTTTCCTACTCTTAGCTGGATTCCTAGTCAAGTTCTCTAACAACCCTGAGGCTCAGTTTTATTTGTGAAAAGGGATAGCGATAGTTCCTACCAGTCTCACAAGAAAGTCATAAGGATTGAACGAAGTGATACATGGGAGGGGCACCTGGGGGGCTCAGTCGGCTGGGCGTCCAACTCGGTTTTGGCTCAGGTCATGATCTCACGGTTCGTGGATTCGAGCCCCACGTCGGGCTCTGGGCTGGCAGCACGGAGCCTGCGTAAGATTCTCTCTCTCTCTCTCTGCCCCTTTCCTGTTCGTGCTCTCTCTTTCAAAATAAATAGATAAATAAACATTTAAAAAAGTAATACATGGGAAGTGCTCACTGCTGTGCTGGCCCATAGTAGGTCCTCAGAAAATAGGGGCCATTTCTATCATTTCGTGGCCGAACTCCAGCAGCCAGCAGAACTTCCTGCATGTGACAGGCTCTCGACTGGACTTGCTCGGCACCCCCCTGCTTCCCGTTTCTTGACTGGCCAGCAAGTCTGTCTGTGCCCAAGAGCATCTAAGGCCCTAACGTTGCATAGTTCCCTCCAGACAGGTGCAGCAAGAGGGGAAAGTGTCTGATCTCGTCTGAAGGAAGATGATGACAAGATAGACAGATATTTGTGTGAGACTGTGGAGTGCCCGGAGCAGCTAGACCAGGAACTATTCCCACCAGGTGACGAACGTGTTGTCTGGAGTGATTGGCCCCGTCCAGCTAAGATCTTCAGTTAACAGCAAGACTGACTTCAATCAGGCAGTTGATGTTCAGCCAATCACTTTTTTTTTTTTTTTTTGAGACAGAGAGAGACAGAGCATGAGTGGGGCTGGGGCAGAAAGAGAGGGAGACACAGAATCCGAAGCGGGCTCCAGGCTCCGAGCCGTCAGCACAGAGCCCGACGCGCGGCTCGAACCCACGGACTGTGAGATCGTGACCGGAGCTGAAGTCAGACGCTCAACCGACTGAGTCACCCAGGCGCCCCTGGCCAATCACTTTTGAAAGGAGGAGACCTCAGGATGGTCCACCAGTCAAACATTTGATTTCCACTTCAAGGAGAAATAGTAGTCAGCGGAATGACTCAACACTGGGCAATTTCACCTTTTTCCATCAGTGAGAATGTTTCCGTCTTCCTCAAGGGCTTTAGAACCAGTTCCTTGTTAGGGTTAGGGTTAGGGTTAAGGTTAGGGAACTCAGTGGTGTGATAGTGTCTCCTACCATGATCTTCCACCTGTGGCCACGGAATGAGTCCAGGATGGGATCGCCGGGCTCTGCCTCCCATTACTCTGTATCACAGTCCCTGCACCTGTAAAAAAAAAATGGGGACAATCACCTTCCCTATACTTCAGGGTGATATCTTGTGATATGACATCTGTACCAATTAGGCGCTACTCGTGGAAAGGGTACGAAGAGTACACCGTGTTACACGTATACACGGCGGTAGCATTCCCTGGGAGGAATTCAGCCCGAAGGCCTTGAACAACCAAAACTAATTCTTACGTGGGAATAAATGTAAAGTGGGAGATAGAACTTGTCACAGCATGTAAACCAACAACCATGTAGTAAGGCTTTAAGAAATTATCTGGCATTATCTCTAATATTTCAGCGAGCTCTCTTCCTTCCGAAGCAAATAGCATCGTGCATCCTGTGTGCTCGGCCCTCGTCATAGCTTTTTGTTCCTATTTTTCATTCCAACCCATCCTTCAGCACTAACACCACCAACTACATGAGCTAAAGATAAACAGATAAGCTATAAAAAAGATGCTGAATTAAAAAAAAAAAAGATGCTAAACGATAACCACAGTAAATGTTAAAATAACTGTACTGTGGCCCCCAACATCAGTCTGGCTGGGGGCCGTGGGCATATACCACAGTGAAGTTTGGAATTGGCAATTTATTTTTCCGCTACAGGGCACTGCCTCAAGAGCAGAGCGTAAACACAGCTTACAGTTCGACAAGCCCAGTACGAAAGATGGGCGCTGTGGGTTGAACTGTGTCTCCCTTAAAAGATTTTGAAGTCCTAGCCCCGACCCCATACCTGTGTATATGACCGTATTTGGAAATAGCATATTTGCAGATGATCAAGGTATGGTAAAGTCATTAGGGTGGGTCCTAATCCAATATGACTGGTATTCTTATAAGAAGGGGAAATTTGGACACAGAGACAGACAGACATAGAATGAAGACAATGACAATGTAGACACACGGGGAGAAGACGGCCATCTGCAAGCTACGGGACACCTTGGGCTCCCAGAAGCTAGGAAATCTTCTCCTTCCCACGCCTCAGGAGAAACCAACATTGCCAACACCTTGATCTTGGCCTTCTGGCCCAATGAACTAAGTAAGAGAGAATACGTTTCTGTTTAAGGCATCCAGTTTGCAGCAGCCCTAGCGAACTAACGTATTAAACTTACTTTTGATTCTTTTGGGGGGATTCTCCTCCATAAGGTAGTATTTCATCAATTATTTAAATGTCATTGTGGAGCCCCCGGGGTGGCTCAGTCGGTTACGCGTCCGACTTCGGCTCAGGTCATGATCTCACCGCTTGTGGGTTCGAGTCCCGCGTCGGGCTCTGTGCTGGCAGCTCGGAGCCTGGAGCCCGCTTCAGAGTCTGTGTTTCCCTCTCCCTCTGCCCTTCCCCTGCTCACACTCTGTCTCCCTCCCTCTCTCAAAAATAAATAAACATTAAAACAAAGGTTTTAAACCAAACAAAAAATGCTGACGTTTCCCAGAGGAGAGAGGTTCTGCCTCAAAGCTACAGCATTAACTCTTGCTTGGGTTCCCAGCCTGGCATTCTGTCCTACAGGTTTTGAACTTTCCAGCCTCTACAACACATAAATAAATTCCTTAAAATGATAAATTATACACACACACACACACATACACGTCGAAATACACATACACATAGACATACACATAGACACCTATGCATATACAGATACACGCACACGTGTACTTATGTGTCCTTGGTTCTGTTTCCCCAAAGGGCCCTGACTGAAACGTTATTTGAAAATCACAGGATTAAGCGTTGAAGATCTGGATCTGAGCCCCAGACCCATCCTGTCCCGGCTCTGGGAAGTTCAGAAATTTCTGGGAAGGCCTAACACCTCTTCAGAAATTCTCCTCGAGCTTCAAATCCCTCATCTACAAAGCAACAATACAAAACATTTTTTTTCCGAATAATCCTGCTTGCCTCACCTACTCGATAGAGTTGATGCGGATACCAAATGAAAACACGTTTTAAACACTAGAATGCCACGCTGATACCCGTTATTAAATTCCAAGGGCATATTTCTTACCGATGTCAGGCATCTATTTCTTTTCTTTCAGACCTTGCAACATCGGCCTCAAAATGGGACACTAAAGGAAGGCGCTCAGCTTCAGCTGGAAAGAATAAAGACAGGGTGGCCTGAGGTCACTGAGGGTCAGTTCGAGGGGGTAATCAATACGCCGCCACCGGGGCTGTCCTGGCGGGTGGCTTGGGGAGGACAGAGGAAGACAGACAGCACCTGTACGCCCGCTGTTGGCATGGAGACAGAGGAAGAAACTCTTTCCCATCAGTCGGCCCATCTCTTCGGAGACACACGAGCAGGAAACCGAACAGGCGTTGTGGCTGCTGTTGGTCCCCGGTGTCCCAGGCTGCTGTCCCCGGCGACACAGAGCCTGTGTGGGGTGTCCCCAAGCACCGCCGAGCAGGCCACCGTGTGATGTCAGAGGCGGGGAGGGAACCGCCTGACCTACCCCGGAGCAAGACATGGGCCTTTGGACAGGTGTGTGGCATCTTCACAGGAGGCCTGGTGTCACCTCGGAGGAGCGCCGCCGAGCTGGTGCCTCCCTGGGGGTTAGCGGACTGAGAAGTGGCCAGAGAGGGGAGGGGAGTGCGGGATGCGGGCCCAGCTACGCACAGTGTGTGCTCGTGAGCCAGCGTCCGGGGCGGGCGTGCGGGATGGGAGAGTGTGGACACGCCAGCTGGGAAACTGGCAAACAGCGCCTCTCCTGGCCGTGCCTGGGACTCGCTCCAGCGTCCTCCCTGTCCACGCAGACGGCAAACTGCTGGTTTCGTGGGGCTCCTCCGGTTGCCCCCGGTGACTTTCCCTTTGCTCCCACGCCCCCCCGGGGGGGGGGTTGCAGAGAGCTCGGCCGCCACCGTCTCCGCCTTCCCGAACCCTCCACGCCTACCACTTCTCTTCCCGTGTCCTTCCCAAAGCCAGATGACACCGCACCTGTAGGGTCACAGGGCCGTTTAGAATTTCCCTGGTCTCCCGGGATGCCAGGTTTTATCCGGGCCAACAGGCTTTGTGAGAACAAAATCCTTTCTTCGCAGATTCAACAGAGCCAACCCATTCCTCTGACATTGTAACTCTAACTTTAAAACGTGTCCAGGGAGACTGCTGTGAGCTTGTTCGAAGCCCCGCTGCCTACGGCCAGGGATTTCCTCGTTTTCTCGGAGCTCCTTACCAGACATTGTCATCATAAAGGTGGACCTCGTACTCAGCCCCTCGAGACCTGTCACACTTCTATATTTTCAAGACTGTTGTGTGTTAATATTTTCTTTGTCTTCCAGGATTACCTCCATTCCCCATATGTTCTCCACCCCCCAGAGTGTCATAAAAATCAAAAGCCTTAATCAGCTTGCACCATTACTATGCCAAGTAGTTCGCCCGCGTTTATGGCTACGTTTCCAAGGAGCACCGCCTCTCCCATTTGTCCCCATAACAGCATCTGCGCTGGAGCTCTGCCCCCTAGAGGCACGAGACAGTTCCCAGGCTGCCCCCCTGCCCAGGCCACACTCGGGTTTCTGGAAGTGGGGTAAGCCTCACTCTATTAGAACTCTATAGAATTCTTCAGATATACGCGATACACATCTGAGCGCAGGCAAGAAGTTCCGTATGTAAAGAAACGATAAAGGTTTGTGCAAGCAGCATGTCAAAAGGAAGGAAGGAAAGAAGGGAGGGAGGGAGGAAATCAGTCATCCTGGACTGTCGGGCAGAAAGGGGAGGTGACAGCTTTTGTGCTTCTCCAGAAGCACATTTGATGATATCTAGTAAGTGTAGAGGCACGGAGAGCCTTCTTCCCAGCAGTCCTCAGGCCAGGGCCGGGCACGATGCCGACACGATGGCCAAATCCAGTGGGCACAGCTCTCGAGTTAGAAATGGTTTTTACGTTTTTACAAGGTTGGAAAGAAGGTGGCGGGAGGGAGAGATGAAGGGCAGAGCCTGTCAAAAGCTCTGTGGCCCGCAGGGGTGCCTGGCCGGCTCAGTCGGTTAAGCGTCTGACTCTTGGTTTCAGCTCAGGTCATGATCTCACAGTTTGTGAGTCTGAGCCCATGTCGGGCTCTGTGCTGATAGCACGGAGCCTGCTGGAGAGTCTCTCCCTCTGCCCCTCCCCTGCTCTCTCTCTCTCTGTCTCAAAATAAATAAATAAACTTAAAGAAAAAAAAAAAACCTCTGTGGCCCACAGAGCTTAAAATATGTATGGTCTGGCCCTTTCCAGAAAACGTTTGAAAAGTTTGCCCTGGAGTTTTCCAAACTGGTCTGATCATCTCACCCGTGGACATTATCACACATACAGATCCACGCTTGCGACCAGCCCATCGGCCATCATCGCATTGTTCGTAATCACTAGAAGTCAGAGCTGACCTAAATCCACGAGCAAATGGACGCCTCCCTTAGAATAAATGTGGTGGCCACGAGCATTAAGACAGGAAATTCTCACATGTAAAAAGCACGTTGCAGATAGAGAAATGGAGTGTGATCCTATTGACATGAAGTTCTTCACGTAGTCGCATTTGTGGAACTTCCATAAGTAGTGGAATTATGAAGAACCCCATGGGAAGGACAAATATCAAATTCACGTTAAAAGCTGCCTATACAGATGGAGAGGCAGGGGTCAGCCAGGGCTTCGATATAATCTGGAATGACAAGTAGATACATAGATAGATGATAGAGTGCGATAGAGCAATCAGTATTTTGATATCACTCCCTAGATTTTTCTGTACACCAGAAATAATTTACTTTAACGGTTTTTTTTTAAAAATTACTCTTGGGGCGCCTGGGTGGCGCAGTCGGTTAAGTGTCCGACTTCAGCCGGGTCACGATCTCGCGGTCCGTGAGTTCGAGCCCCGCGTCGGGCTCTGGGCTGATGGCTCGGAGCCTGGGGCCCGTTTCCGATTCTGTGTCTCCCTCTCTCTCTGCCCCTCCCCCGTTCATGCTCTGTCTCTCTCTGTCCCAAAAATAAATAAACGTTGAAAAAAAAATTAAAAAAAAAAATACTGTGGACAGGTGGAGACCAGTTCAGGGAAGAGCCAGGAGAGATAGCCAGCAGAGGGGGAGGGGGGCAGGGGGAGGGGGTTACGAGAGAGCAGCCTCTGCCCTTAGCTGGCTCACAGCCACAGGTCGCTGGGAGAAGGAGGAATGCAAGCTGAGGCAGCAGGAAAGAAATCCTACAGATGACGCTTCCAGAAACTGAAGCTGCCAGAGACAGGAGAGACCTACAAATGAAACCTTGAGGCCAGAGGGAGGTCTCTGCTAATTGGAGTATATAATGCAAGAGGTGAACACAGCACAGAGCCCTAGAGGGGCTGACTGCAGGTGTAATTAAAGATGCTAGTCCATAACCTTGTCCTTGATTTAAGAACACTGGCCCCGAGAAATGCTGGGGGAACACAGGTGTGCCTTGTTAGATGAATCTCTCCTTCTTTGAACTCGGGTATACGGAGGGCCATTTCCCACCTGTAATTTGGCCCACCGGGATGGCTTTTGGATTGAGGATTCTTGCTCAGCTTGCCGCCTTCATACACTGGCCAAATGTGACCCCAAGAGGGAGAAATGATACAAATACATTTGAATAACAAAAGTAGAAAGTCTGGGGGCGTCCGGGTGGCTCAGCTGGTTTAAGCGTCCAACTTCGACTCGAGTCATGATGTCATGGATCGTGGGTTCGAGCCCTGTGTCAGGCTCTGTGCTGACAGCTCAGAGCCTGGAGCCTGCTTTGGATTCTGTGTCTCCATCTCTCTCCGCACCTCCCCTGCTCTCTCTCTCTCTCTCAAAAGTAGATAATAAACACTAAAAACATTTTTCAAAAAGTAGAAAGTCTAATATGCAGACAACAAGGATCAAAACTCTAGTATCTTCCACTCCTCTGAGCATCTAACTACAGAATTCGAGAGCCTGAGATTTCTGGGGTACAGATGCTTGTCCCTCACGGGTAGGTGCTCCAGGGTTACTCCTAGAGATGGCCTTGAAGACTTACCACGCACTCTCAACTCCATTGAGCTCCCCCCGGCTGCACCCTACTGTGGTTTGGCAGAATCAGACGGACCACGGGAACCGACCGAGAAGCAAAAGGGAAGAGAAAACACAAAGGTCTTAAGGGCAGTGATCATTATTTTTTTTTAATCAGAAATGAGCAAGAAAAGTATTCTAAGCAGCTACGTGCAGTATCTTCCTAATCACAGAATAGTAACAAGGCACTTTGTGTCTACACACAGGGCTTAACACACATGCAAAATCTAATGCTGTTATTTCCCCACTTTATAAAGGAAGCAAGGGACGGGCCTTAAGGCAGTGCTGAAAACCACAGAGAGTGAGCAGCGTTCAGGCCTGATTCCCAGCCCAGTGCTGTTGGGGGAGGGGGTGAGAGGCACCGCCTCTGCGCAGCGTCTCGAGCTTCCAATCTGATGAACATACTATGTTGCTGCTGCAGGTGTTTATCCGGGCTGGACTTTTTGGCATCAATTGCTCGTTTGCTCCTTTCTATGCCTGGGCAGAATCACTTGCCCAGGGACACCGGCCTGGGTTGTGACAGATCCGATCGTTCTCACTCTGTCGACCTCCCAGAGCCCACCTGATACCCACAGGAGAATCACAATAAAGACCAGACCCTTCCGCACCCGCTCCCTTGCGGCTTTCTGTCTCACGGCCACTAGGGTGTTTTTCTGAGCCAGGCCCTCCCCTGCCGTATTTGCCTCGTGTGAAGTGTCTCGTGAAGGAAATGTTCAGATGAACAAACGAGAATCACAGACTGCTTAATCTAGCGCCCAGGGCCTCCCTCAATATCGCTAGCTTTTATTGTCAATGCTGAGAGATGCCCATACTTTGGAGAGGCCTGTATCACAAGACAGGAGCCAAAGGACATGACGGCCCCCACTTCCTAGCTCAGGGGACCGTCCAGCTTGGAAACTTGGTTCGATTTATGACTACAAACTACACACAGTTGGGCAGAATTGGCTTTGTACTCAGACGGCCAACCTCGAAATGCAATCTTTCCCATCCACTGGCTGTGTGGCCTCAGGCTATTTAACCTCTCCAAGCCTCAGTTTCCTTATCTAGGTAACGCGGCCCACAACAGCTTCGTGAGGCAAGTACAGCTTGTATCCAAATGCATCCGCATGGAGGGGACTCAGTGAAAG
This sequence comes from Lynx rufus, assembly GCF_022079265.1. NCBI lineage: Eukaryota > Metazoa > Chordata > Mammalia > Carnivora > Felidae > Lynx > Lynx rufus. The sequence goes on from NW_025814878.1 coordinate 10,649,434, forward strand.
GTAGCTGATGTCGCCATCACTTGCTCGGGCGGGGTTGGCAACAATGACCGTGCCCCTGGGTAAGAGCATGTAGCCGTGGGCGCTGGACGGGCAGAACACGCAGACGCCGGAGGCACGCTGCCCGGAGTTATCCAGGATGAACAATGGAAGAGCCATCTTGGGCCCGCTCCAGCCACCACTGCTCTGGGACCATTCTGGGGGAAAACACAAACCCCTCCCCCTCCCCCCAATTCTTCACCACGTCTTTAGGGATAAGTTTTACCCCCTGCACTCTCGGGGTCTGCCCTAAACTTTCCTGCTGGAGATGGATGCTATTTTCGTCCTGTTTTGTCACATTCCCCACAGACGCCCTTTGGGGATCAGGAAACTGGGTTCCAACTGACCGTCGGCCTCTTCTCTCAGAAGAAAAATGCCTCTGGCTAAACCTTCTCGGCCAGGGCCTGTTGGAAACTTCCAGACCCTCTGTGCAGTCCCCCGGGCCCAAGCACACAGTCTAGGCAGTGCAGACCATGCTTGGCCAGCCCTGAACATAGGTACGAGGTTCCCAGGGGCACTGGGTGAGGCACCTTGCACAACGATGTCTTACTCAATACTCGAACGCTACAGAAATGTAATCAACCATAAGTGGTCTCCCCAACACCTGACCCTATATGCTTACCCCAAGATAACGATTGATGACAAAGTATTCTTCCACTTTTTAAAATGTATATAATCTTATGTATATGGGATTCGCATAAAAAATGGGATTACACTGGGGCGCCTGGGTGGCTCAGTCAGTTGAGCATCCGACTGCAGCTCAGGTCATGATCTCACAGCTCATGAGTTCGAGCCCCGCATGGGGCTCTGTACTGACAGTTCAGAGCCTGGAGCCTGCTTGGGATTCTGTGTCTCCCTCACTCTCTGCCCCTCCCCTATTCATGCTCTCTCTCTCTCTCTCTCTCTCTCTCTCAAAAATAAATAAGCATTAAAAAATTAATAAAAAATAAGATTATATTAAATCCTTTGCTATAATTTCCTCTGCTCTCTTGGTAACCAACACCCTCTTGGTGTATCATTCTTCTTAAAACAATATGTTTATTGACAGGCATGGGTTGGTTTCCATTTTTCTCTATTACAAAAACACTGTCACAAAGAAACTATGGGTATATTTGTACAAGTATTAGTTACATTTTAAAAAATATAACTATTGAAGCAAAAAATATTAACGTTTTGTATTTTAATCAATATTTCTATTCTCTTTTTGAGAGAGAGAGAGAGAAAGCATGAGAGAGGGAGGGGGAGGGGTGGAGGGAGAGGGACAGGGAGAATCCTAAGCAGGCTCCAAGCTCAGCACGGGGTCCAGTTGCAAGGTTCGATCTCACCACCCTGGGATCATGAACGGCGCCAAAATCGAGGGTCGGACACTCAACTGACTGAGCCACCCAGGGGCCCCTTAATAAATATTTCTAAGTTGCCCTCCTAAAGTATGGTGTCAGTTTATATTGCCTATCCTGGTCAGTCTTTTGGCAAAGAGTTTGACGTTCTCTCAGCTTGGCTCCTAATTGTAAGTGGGACATCATACTGCTCACATCACAGGGCTGGTGCAGACAACTGACATTCAATGGCCATCGGTGGTCCCCATTCCCCACCTTTAACTAGCCCTCCCAGCCTCACGTACCCAGGCCCTCCCCCTCAATAAGGAATTGGACGAAAGCAAAGATGATTACAGTTTAAGGCTCCTACCAGGGGTACGTGTGGGCAACGTTGAGGGAGAATGGATGTCCAATCACGGGGTCCCCAGCACTGATGTGGTGGGGGGACTGCAGTATTCCAGAGGAAGGAGGGCGGGGCACCAGACCTCCTTTGGCAGCTGAATCCTCACTGGCTGGTGCCTGCTAACACCACCAACTCTACCAACGCTAAGCCTGTTCCCTAGAGGATTCTTTCTTTCGAAACACGGGACCCATAGCTTAGCCTCCGGGCCACCATTCAGGAGGAGGACAGAGGGAGCCTTAGCATTATTTTAAAAGCCTGATACGTGGTGTGGTGGGCAAGCTTCGCCCACCTTCTTGAGGAGACGGTTCACTCTGACACCGACAGGTAATTTAAAAGCTTTTATGGAGCCTTGAGTGGAACCCAATGAAACCTGCAATCTCGGCCAATTCAATAGAAGCGTCTGAAAAGTTGGTCACAAAACATCCTTCCCTAATCACAGCAGACATTGACATAGACTTTGCTGATTGTCAATGAATAACCTCCAAGGACTTTTGCAAAAACTGACAACACAAAAATTATGACTCCCTTGTAATGAAGTTAGTACCTGAGGGAGATATTGGGTTGATTACTGGTTATGATTTGAAAGCCCCTTTATTTCCGCTTGTTTTTCCCTGGACAGTCATCACTGAATGAACATGAAGTTTGATACTTACTGTTGGTCACAGGGGGAGTTCCAGCTCTTTCAGGGCCTCTGCCTTCAGGCTCTGGGGCTCATTAGAGACACGGCTTTTTCTGGTTCATAATATGGGTGGATGAGGCATTCTGAATCGCAGGCGGTAGAAGGGTGAGCAACCACTTAGAAGGGGCAATTTCTGCTGCTAACGTTACATATGCAACTGATCTGTGTAGTGGCATTAAAAGTACCTTGGGGCACCTGGGTGGCTCAGTCAGCTAAGTGTCTGACTTCAGCCCAGGTCATGATCTCACAGTTCATGAGTTCGAGCCCCGCATCGGGCCCTGTGCTGATGGCTCAGAGCCAGGACCCTGCTTCGGATTCTGTGTCTCCCTCTCTCTGCGCCTCTCCCCAGCTTGGGCGCGCTCTCTCTTTCTCAATAATAAATAAACTTTAAAAACAAGTTTAAAAAGAAGTACCTTTAGTATTTCTGCCATATTAAGATCATAAATGATGGAGCAGTGCTTTGGATTAAATGAGACTCATGATAATACATGAGCAAAAACAGTTAAGAGCTTACTTCCTCTTAGAAGGTATCAAATATTTTATAGAATTTAAATTCCCGGCCCAAATATAACACAAGAGCTTTCTTCCTTTGCACACCTATGAAACAACAAAACGATGCACAATAGAAGTGGTTTGTCAAGGGACAAGTCACTGTTCTTACCTTCTTTTCCTCCCCCCTCCCCCCCCCCCGGGACTGTTTACCATTATTCACAGGCTTGTCTCAATTTGCTTGATCACCTAAACAAGATTGCAGACGTGAGTGGGAGTAGGGGTTAAGGTGTGGAAAGATTTTCCTGCAGGTGCCCTTTCACAACACAGGGTGTGCTGCTTAGGCAATGGCATCGTCAGTTGAAATAGACTGAACCTGAAAGAGGGGGAAAAAAATTCCGACAACGTGGATGAATCTTTTTTTATACGCATGAATTTTTTTGCTTATGAATTTTGAGAGAGAGAGAGAAAGAGAGAGCACGAGGGGGGCAGAGGCTGAGACAGAGGGAGAGAGAGGGAGAGAGAATTCCAAGCAGGCTCCATGCTGACATAGCGCAGAGCCCGACATGGGGCTCGAACTCACAAACCGTGAGATCGTGACCTGAGCCGAAATCAAGAGTAGGGTGCTTAACCTACTGAGCCACCCGTGTGCCCCACAGCATGGGTGAATCTTGAAGCTATTATGCCCAGTGAAATAAGCCAGACGGAGAAGGACAAATATGAGATTCCACTTACAGGTTGGACCTGGAGTGGTCAGTCTCAGAGCGACAGAAACTACTTTGGTGGTGACCTTGGGTTGAGGGGAGGGTGCATGGGGAGTTACCATTTAATGGGCAGAGAGTTTCAGTTGGAGAAGTTGAAAAAGTTATGGAGACGGATGGTGACTGATGGTTGCATAATAATGTGAATGTACTTAATGCTACAGAACTGCATGCCTGAAAATGGCTAAAATGTTACCTTTTGTGTTACGTATATTTTACCATAGAAAATAAAATTGCCAAAAAAGAAAAAAAAAGAGAGAGAAGAGAAGAGAAATAGACTGTGAAGCTGGGCACGTTGGAGGTGAATCTACTCGAAAGCCTTGTGATCAAGGGAACCCATGCACGGAACCAATCCCGGAAAGCAGAGGAGGAAAGACACCTGGAATCTACCTCCTGAACAAGCCGGTGCATGCGCACGAGGGGGTACGGGACCAGCCCCCTTCCAGGCGTCTCTGCCAGGCGGGCTGGGAGATTCTATCATCCGTGAAGGAATTCAGCAAAGTGGAACATCTGAGCATGAGGGGGAGGAAAGGGATTGGGAAATCCAGGCAGGGGAATCCAGGAAGGAGATTGGATTGGATCCCCATCCAGGAGATCGGGAAACGAGGCCAAGGAGGGGAGGCTGGGCTTGCTACTGGCTATTCTGGGACACCGGCTTCCTGCGTGGCTGTGGCCTCCAGACTTCCAGGTTCTTCACCAGTTCTAGGTATGGACATTTTGAGAACCTAGTGATAGCACAGACCTTCTTGTCTCCAAACCGTTCATGCCTCTCTGCCACTTTCCGTGTCCTTCCAGTTTCTGGCACTCTCTCTGGCACATGACCTCTCTTTGTTGCTCTGTGTGTGGCTCTCTCTCTCCTGCTCTCTCTCTCTCTCCTGCAAAGTTTCGGAGGCCTGGAGGACCTCCTAAGCCTACATGAGCTGTAGCAATAGGAACTCTTAGCTTAAAGACATTGGCAGGGAGTTCTCTGCACACATGTTTGGAACAGAAAATAAGATTCAAGAGTGAAAAAAAAAAAACTATGCTTTTTCCCCCCCAAGTTTGGGAGGTTTTATTTAACTTCTCACCCGTCACCAATTTCAGAAAGAGGTAATTCTCTAGGGCTTTGGGGTATGCTTTTGAAATGATGCATACCTACACTATAGAGTGTACATTTTGGGTCCCCCTGTTTGGATTGCCACTAAAAAGAGTGAGGTTCCGTGTTAAGTGCCATAGAAATATTTTTTAAAGATTAATGATCTGGGGCGCCTGGGTGGCTCAGTCGGTTAAGCGTCCGACTTCGGCTCAGGTCGTGATCTCACAGTTCGTGGGTTCGAGCCCCGCGTCGGGCTCTGTGCTGACAGCTCGGAGCCTGGAACCTGCTTCGGATTCTGTGTCTCCCTCTCTCTGCCCCTCCCTCACTCGCACTCTGTCTCTCTCTCTCTCTCAAAAAATAAAGAAAACATTAAAAAAAAATTTTTTTTAAAGATGAATGTTCCTATCTCTCTCTGTATCCACAAGCGATCAGAAAGGGGGCTTTGTCAGTAATGTCCCCTTTTACGAATCTAATCGACAGCAAGGGAACATTTTCCTGCTACTAACAATAGAAACACCCAATAGTAAATCACTTCCTCTCAAGCAACTCGTGACCCAGAAGGGTGTGTTGGATCGCACTTTCTATGAACCACCCTGCGAACTGACAAGAGCCAATCTGGTAGCACCAGATACTCCATGAGCTCATTTTCTATTTTTAGTTTCATAGACGACTGGGTGGACTGTGATACGCAAATAAATTATGGTCACAAAACTGCTTTGGGAGTTTAACTTGGGAACTTCAAAACAGCCAGCGATAATGTGCTGCTCAGATTATTTAGGCTCATATTTAAGACAGAGATTTGAGGCAAGAACTGTCATTTGCTGGCCTTCTCCATTTCACTCCACAGTGCCCTTTTGCGGGGAAGCAGGTGTGCCCCTCTCTTCCGTCGGCCCGTTTTCCCTGCCCTCCACCAGACAGCGTTCCCTTTTTGTTGCTAACAAGGAGGAAGAGAGAGAGTGGCTCTTGTGAAAGTAAACTCTACCCACAGAACAGCCATTTGCAGGCATGAAATCTCTTTAAAAGAAACTTCTGACCCTACCTAGTTGAAAATGATTCCTCAAATTAGGGTCTAAACCTAGGAAGGTATCTACTAGTTATAAAAATGATACAAGTCATACTGAAAGAGACCGAGAAGGATGGCCATCGTCTACACTCGCGTAGGGTCTCAGGTTTGACCCTCCTGTGGCTGGCAGGTTGGCCTGCCACAGTTTCACGAATGCACCAGACATAACACTGCGGGGTCAGAGAGAAGAGATGGTTTGTTACTCACAGCAAGAGCAGTAGCCAGAGGAGAACACTTTTTGGTGTCAATTTCTCCAGAGCCAATTCCCCCAGGGGTTTGTAAAGAAGACTAGATGACATTGTACATGCAGTGGGTGGCATCGTAGGAGAAAACTCCGCACTGAAACATCCTTTATAACAGGCAGAAGCCTACCTGCTCTTTGCTCTACAGGGAGGAACTTTATCTCTATCTTCCAATCCTGACGTTAATTAAGACCTGCAGGAACGTAAGAGACCTGCGTAGAACTGTCTTCCAACAACGATAACACTGAATTAAAAATATGCATATAAATGAGATCAAGTCTATACAGCCGTGGTGTGAAAAGTGCACTTTAATTTACCCTCGTATCCTTGTTAGGACTACCTACCCCTAGAATCTATCAGAACAAGGTCGGCCCAAAGAAGGCCATCCAGCAGTCACTTAACACTCTAATTAAAGAGCCGCTAGCCGAAGGAAAACTGTACCAGAGGTAAATCTGGTCGTATTTATCCAATGGATCCAATGAGAGCACCAAAACACCAGATTTCCAGAACCTACTCTGTAGTTGGTTTGATACCAGTATTCTGTTGAAATGCCTGTCCGCCATGTTGTGTGGGAACGCCCGCAGAGCCAAGAAAAGTGGTGAGCGATCCAGTCTTATGCAAACAATTCATCCCCAGTCAAGAGACACCACGGTGGCGGCGTGAGAACACTGAGAAAGTGAAACATTTCCGACAGTTGTGTCTGAATAGGGGTAGAAGGAACTTCGTGAAGTCTGGACAGGTCTCACTCAGAGAGAACTGTGAGAAGCAACCCATTTTTTCACAGGCAAATTACAAACACACAGTGATACCCCAAATCCCAAAGGAAATGGCCCTCGTTCTTGGTAGTAACTCTGCAAGATCATTGGGGATAGTAAATTCAAGAAGAGGAAAACAGTGGAGGGAAACTACTAGTATTCCTAGCTGTGTCCAGTTTGAAAATGGCTTTTGCAAAGTTCTAATCGCCAAATACATTGAATTCTTTTTTTCTATTTTTTAGATCGACCACAGACCAGGGGTTCCCGCCTCCCTGACACCTTGTTCCTGGGGCAGCGTCTACTTAGTACTACATCTACAGGCCCCCTTAGGCCATTTATGCCACTAGAGGGCCCTGAGTCTAGTGACCAAAGACAGGGGAAATGGAGGAGACAATGAGGGTGGGGGTGGGGAGACAGCACCTTCAAAGCGGCGTCACTCACGGAAATTTCCCTGAGAAGAGGAGGGAATCCCCAGGCCTTTGACTCAGAAGCAAAAACGATGTGAGAATAGAGATGTGTCCCTCAGCTGTGGGGCCTGCCTTTCCCCAAGCTGTCGGTCACATTGGAGGCTGGCTCAGGGCCCAGGCATCTCGCTGAACGACACTGGAGGGACAGCAGGAAGACTGGCAAACACCATCTCAGCGGGCTGGGTGGGAGCCGAACTAAGCACTGAGCCATGGGGCGAATTTCTGGCCCCCACCGGCAGTCTCGCCTGTGGCATGAAAGGGGAAGGGGCCATCTCCGAGGCTCTCCTACCTGCTTCCCCGAGCGGTGGCCCAAGTGCCTGGGCCAGCCTGGCTGCTCTCGGCGGTCGCCCCTTTGGTCAGTGTCCTTGCGGACATGGTAGTCATGGCTCAAAATCAGCTCATGTTTCCAACCACTGTGCCCCTTCCTAGAAAGAGCCGATGTCATCACGTGCCCGTCGATTGTTGGTAGTGATTCTGCACAGCACATCGTCTTTTATGGGGACTTTAGATAGTAAATGGAACTCAGGTATCTGTGTGTTACAGGAATGGAAAAGCACTGTCCTCGAACTGTTCTTTCTCCCGATTTGGCCTCCTCTGGGAACTGATGGGAAGTACTCCGTGCTGAGCTGCCAAGGCCAAGTCCAGGAGATTTTTGTCAGGGGAGAAGGCCGGCGGGGAGCCTGGAAATGGAGGCGCAGCACGGAGTCTGGCTGCACTGACCGACCCTCAGGAGCCGGAAGCCCTTGTCCTCAGGAGGGAGGGAGAACCCGAACGTGGCCGAGGACCTGCTCCCACCACAGTTTCCCACTCCCCGCCCCTCAGCTCAGGGGCTCAGCTCGCTTTACATGCAGCTCCCGGCTTTCGCTCCCGCGGGGCACCTGAGAGCAACCCCCCGCAAGGGGCAGGAAAGCCTAATGGTTGAGGGGCGTAGAGTCAGACAGCAGCCCTCCGGTAAACATGTGACCTCCGGTAAACTGTTCAACACGCCTTTTATTTTCTCTTCTGTAAAATGAGGATAATGCAACCTATCTCATAAGATGAATATCAGGGCCGGGCACCCAGGGGGCTCAGTCAGTTAAGCATATGACTTCGGCTCCAGTCATGATCTCACGGCTCATGGGTTCGAGCCCCGTGCTGGGCTCTGTGCTGACAGCTCGGAACCTGGAGCCTGCTTCCGATTCTGTGTCTCTCTCTCTGCCCCTCCCCTACTTGTGCACTCTCTCTCTCTCTCAAAATAAATAAATATTAAAAGTTTTTTAATAAAAAAAGCTAAATATCAGGACTGAGATAAGGCATGTAAGTGCTTAGCACAGTGATAAATAAACAGATTTCTCAATGCTCGGGTGAGTACTGAACAAGAAGCTGGATACTTTGGAGTCATTCCCCTTAGTGCTGGGCTGTAATTCCTCTCCAGCAGAAGACAGAATGAGAAATAGTTTCTGCTGTGACAGCATAAACATGGCTGGCTGAGCTCAGTAAGGTCAAGCTCGTCTACACAAGAATGATCCAATGGGCCAGCTGGTGCTCAAGCTAGGAGTTTGGGGGGGGAAAAAAAAAACGCGTAAGGTCTGCTCCTTCAAATTCTGATGAAATTGGTCAGAACTTTTGAAAGCTTCCCAGGTGATCCAAATGCACATTCAGGCCTAAGAACCACTCTCCCAGCCAGGAGAGAAACAGTTGAGTTTTCTTGAAGAATCTTGTATCATATGTATTCAGTGAGCAAACACGTATTGATCTCTTTGATGGGCCAAGTTCAGGAGCGGGTGCTTGATTTCTAAGACTCAGTCCCAATCTCAAGGATCCTAGAGTCTAACAGAAGAGACAAAGAGGTGACTAGACAGTCATAATACCGTGGGTACACTCTGTGATGGGGTAAATACTAGAAGCTCTGGACATACTTAGGAGGAGATCTAAGCCAGCCAGCCCATCACTCAGGCTGGCCTAAAGGAAACCCTGCAAATTCGGTATTTTTCCGTTTATAGGGTCCACGGCATTCTAACAATAATTGGAATATCTGATTGATTTCTAATTTCCTTGAGACTTTCTATCAGATGGAGAAAAGGGAATTTTAGTTAAATGCAAAGCACACAGCCTGAGAGAGGGTTGGCATGGAGTCCAGGCAGGACCAAATACACAGAGTCCATCGGTTTCCTTCCCGGCCCAGGAGTGTTTTCCAGCAACTCTGCTTCCATCAGGGGAGAGCCAGGATCAGATGCCCGAAAACACCTCGCAAACGAAAAGCCCGATGGAAGTGCTTGGTAACCCCGGTCCGCAGAACACCTCACAGAGTCAAGCGATCACTTTAACAGGTTTTGCAATGAGATGTGCACGCAGAGTTGTAAGCAGCTCCATTTATTTGAGTAAATAGCTTGTAAATAAATCGTTGGTAAACATTACAAAATTAAATACATTTTCGAAAGCTTGCCAGTATACATAAAATTCACAAACATAGTTCTTTTAAAAAATAAAATATGTTCAGAGCACCCTTGATAGAAAATGTTTAACCCTTGTCCTCGGACAGGGCCACCTAGAGACATCTTACGGTAAGTGGGGTTTCTGTGGGGAGGCGGTGGAGGCCTCCTGGGGGGAAGGAAGAGTTTCTACTCTGACCTTTTACCCAGCCCACATCCATCTGAATGTTGACCCTTCTCCAGGGAGCTGATATATAACAGAGAGGGGCAGGGCTGGTGCCCCACGCCTAGCTCCAAGCAAGGAGACCGGGGTGCACGATTAGGGCCCGGAGCCGGAATCCTCACCACATGCCAACAAGACAACCAAAAACACAATCTCCACCCCCCTTCCACACGAGCAAATGCCCCTGGATCAACTCTCTTGAGAGAAGGTGAAGTTTTCTCACCTCTACGGTGTTCAACACTCGGTTCGCCTGCTCTGGTCTAATGCTGTCCAGGGACGGAAGGGACCAGATCTACTTCTAGGGAGGACGATACCTAATTTGCTAACTTTCCTTACGACCTGCTTTCGTGGGGAGAGAATAATACACAGTATTTGGTTGAAAGCAGAGAATTAATTGCTACACGGTGCTTCTTTTTCCCACTGCAAAACACCACTCAGCATGGGCATTTCTCTAGACATCTGAATAGTTCTTGAAATTAAGGGTTCATAAAACTTTAAAAGACCACAAACGAGGCAATAAGGACGTGACCTGGCGAAGCATCCCAAATAATGAAATAATATAAAGTCCATGAATTAAGCCCTTGACCAACTCGACTTTTTGTGGCGTAGCTCATGAAAATAACGGATACACTGACTTCGTTCACTTTGGTGCATAAAGTGAATGTTGAAGGTCAGCAGCAGGTCACGCGAAGAGTGTCTCGTGACCTCTTGAACACACAGGTACTGTGACCTCCAGTGAAAGGAAAACCACAAGTTTATTCCATCGGTGTGAAATAAAACTCACATCTACATTTTAACTTAGTCGTGTGGAGATATATACAAGAAATTCGACATCTGAGACAGTTGTACAACTTAGGAAAAAGTATTACCAAACTAGCTGTAAGAAAACCATCATCCCTGTATAGTTAGGTCCTAAACCTCTGATTTCTCAAAGAAAACGGTGCTTGGCCCAGCCCATTCTTCCATGTCTGCCTGGTTTGATACCCCTGGTTGGGCTGAAACCAGAGTCGTGATATCCTTGCTATTAAAATATTACACTAGCAAAACCTTTTAAAACAAAAAAGGAACACTCTTGAATAAATGTCTAATAGACACCCCCTCCCCCAAAAAAAAGGTTCTCATCAGGGCAACTAGTCTTTAATAAATGTCTTCATGAAGCCCAAATCCCAGGACCCCTTCTTCGTCTCTGGGACGGTCCACCCTGTGCTAGAATTATACAGTCTTCTTCTGCGGAGGACTCAGTTTTCTCATGCCTCTTATCCGACAGAGCAGCTCCTGGATAAATTCCTAAAAGAGAGCAGAAGAAGTTAATCTGGCAGGCTTGCTCTACCAAAATGTGGGGTTCAAATCTGCTTGAAGTCAGTGAGGTCAACTGCAGTTAACTTGTAGGTGATGAGTCTGGTTGGATGGGTTAACCCTCGCTGGTTCGCTACAGGACATTTTTTTTTTTTCAACGTTTATTTATTTTTGGGACAGAGAGAGACAGAGCATGAACGGGGGAGGGGCAGAGAGAGAGGGAGACACAGAATCGGAAACAGGCTCCAGGCTCTGAGCCATCAGCCCAGAGCCCGACGCGGGGCTCGAACTCACGGACCGCGAGATCGTGACCTGAGCCGAAGTTGGACGCTTAACCGACTGCGCCACCCAGGCGCCCCTGCTACAGGACATTTTTAAACCAATGAAGCATAATTAAACCTCACATCGTGATGCCTTCTCGCCGCTGCTCTCTTTGGGGGAGAAAAACACAGGCTGCTCTCAGTCACCGACATTATTGATTTGGCCTCCAAAGGCACATGTGGTTTAGATCAGCTTTCTCAACCTTGAATAAACCTTTACTATGAGCATACGAATCACCCAGAGAGCTTGTGGGTTCTGACTCAGTAGGCCCAGGTTGGGGGTCTGAAAGTCTGTATCTCTCACCGGCTGCCAGCTGATGCCAGTGTCCGTCTCTGGACCACCCCCGGAACAGCAAGGCTTGAACAGCGGTTCTCGAATGTAAGTCCTCATCAGAATCACCAGGGGACTTATTAAACCACAGAGTGCTGGGCCCAAGAATTTCTGACTCAGTAGTTCTGGGTGGGGGGGGGTGAGGATGTGCATCTCTGACAGGCTCCCAGGTAACCTGCTGCTGGTTCCACACTGAGAACCACTGATCTACATCTCAGAAAGAAGAGTCTTTTGACTTTTTTGGGGCGCCTGGGTGGCGCAGTCGGTTAAGCGTCCGACTTCAGCCAGGTCACGATCTCGCGGTCCGTGAGTTCGAGCCCCGCGTCAGGCTCTGGGCTGATGGCTCAGAGCCTGGAGCCTGTTTCCGATTCTGTGTCTCCCTCTCTCTCTGCCCCTCCCCCGTTCATGCTCTGTCTCTCTCTGTCCCCAAAAAAAATAAATAAACGTTGAAAAAAAAAAAAAAAATTTAAAGAAGAGTCTTTTGACTTTTTTGACTACAGATCAGTTTTCTTTGAAAGCCACACACATTTTATATTTACAATCCAGTACATACAGACACATACCTGAAATAAAAATCTAAAGAACAAATACTTAATGCACATAATACACTCTATATTTTCTATTCTTTTTTTTAAACATTTTTTTAATGTTTACTTGTTATTTTGAGAGAGAGAGAGAGAGAGAGAGAGAGAAAGTGTGAGCAGGGCAGGGGCAGAGACAGAGGGAGACACAGAACCCCAAGCAGGCCCCAGGCTGCAAACTGTCGGCACAGGGCTCGACACGGGGCTCGAACTCACATACTGTGAGATCACGCAGGGCTCGAACTCACATACCGTGAGATCACACGGGGCTCGAACTCACATACCGTGAGATCGTGACCTGAGCCAAAGTCGGACGCTTAACTGACCGAGCCACCCAGGCGCCCCTTTTCTATTCTATTCTAATTTCATTTAAAAGGTAATGCAGAGGGAGACCAACTAAAATGATTTCACATCCTATTCATAGACGGACACCCAAAGATCGAAGAACAATGTAGAACAGTTCCCACTTGAGGCCTTCAGGAATCTTTCATTGTTGACTTAAAATTTTTGGCTACTCCAAAAATCCCATTTATTAGGTAATAATTACCTTGTCTTTCCATTTTATATTTGTCACAGAAGAAGCGGACAGCCAAACTTTCTGACCAGCAAGTAGCAGTCAGTGAATGACAGAACCGAGTACGTTGGGAATTTACCAAGAGAAAAACCACTGAGAAATCTTCCTCTCCACTTGGCCTTGTGAGGAACCACTCTTAAATTCTCCTACCAACCACAACGCTTAGTCACGGCCTCCCAGGCCAAATGATCTCCGCAACCACTCTCCAGCTCTAAAACACAATAAGCTTAAACATTTAGGATTTTGTTAGCCACCAAATTTCTTTTTTTTTTTTTTTGGTAATGTTTTTGCTATTATAAAGTTATATGATTTTCCTAAACAACTTAGAAAATATAAGCCGGCAACAATTACTCCTCAGAATGAACCACTAATATATTTTCTCCTATGAAAACTGTGTTTTACCTAATTGAGATCACACCGTATAAATATGTCCTTTTATTCAATTTAGCATTATGTCATTATGTCAGCTTTCTCCCACAACATTAGTCTTCCTAACAATTAACTTCAGTGGTTATATGATCCTTTATTATATGGATATTCTACACTCCGCTTAATTTCTCCATCACTGGATGTTTGGTTGGTCCCTGACTTTCCAGAATTATAAACAAAGCCACAACTAACATCTCGGTGCATGAATCTGCAATTAAGATCATTCTCTTTGCAGAGCTACCCAGAAAGGGGTCAAAGGATAAAAACATTTTCATCCCTGCCACTTCTGACCTTGGGCAGAATGGAACACATAAGAAGTAAAATGAGGCCCTATTTTAACTTTGCGAGCACTATTGTATCTAATCTAAAGAGTTTTCTAAAATAATGCCGAGTTTTGGGGGCGCCTGGGTGGCTCAGTCGGTTAAGCGTCCGACTTCAACTCAGGTCATGATCTCACAGTCCATGAGTTCAAGCCCTGCGTCAGGCTCTGTGCTGACAGCTCAGAGCCTGGAGCCTGCTTCGGATTCTGTGTCTCCCTCTCTCTCTGCCCCTCCCCTGCTCATGCTCTGTCTCTCTCTGTCTCAAAAATAAATAAAAACATTTTAAAAAATTAAAAAAAATAATGCCAAGTTTTCACACTTATTTTCAATTTTCATTTTGTTAATTAAGTGCACATCTATTTCGCCCCCTGCTATGTGGTTTAGACAGTGTAATGTGAAACACACAGTTTCAGTTTCATTGTTTTTGGAAAGTGTTACTCAAATGACTGCTGTATGAACTTTAACATTTCAGTGTAGATTTCCTTTTTCTTTTTCTTTTATTGCCAAGGTCAGAATTACAAATCCTATCATTTATCCTACACTATTTCTATAACATATTTTTCATAAAGTTCATTATAAAAATAAAGATTAAATATCATAAGGAATAATATACCCTAAGCTACCGACCTTTCTTCTTCAAGACAAAAGCAATTTGGTAATTTAAATCAAATTCAAATTTTCTCAAAAAATCTATCATGATGTGCAGTAATCTTACTGATTAAAAATTTCAACAAATAACTTGTATTTATAATATATTAACATCAACAAATCTCTGAAATTTTATACTAGTGTAATTTACGCCTGTAACTTAATAGACTGTATTATACATATTTTTAAAATGTTCGTTAAATTTGCATAATGAGGTGCTCAGCTAAGTTAAAAAAAACAGCAAGACCAATATTTATTCTCCATACAGAAACCTGAACTGAAGGATTTTACTGATTACAGATAATTCTCAAAGAAGATTCAAGAATCTGTAATCAAAAATACTTCGATGTCTCTTGTTCATATTACTGAAAAATTCTCTGCGTAAGTAACAATATATCTCATTTACTTCCGAAACAGATCACTCAGACTTGGGTTGGGGACACTAATTTAGTCAGAGAAAGGCTGCCCATTGAGGAAATGATATCTGATGTGAGATCTAAATTAATAGAGAGGCCAGCTCAGGGGAAGTCTGGGGGCCTGGGTCATCACACATGTGCAAAGGCCCTGCAGAGAAACAAGCAAGGGAGTGGGTGTTCCTGGTATGGAAAGGCCAAGATGAGTGGGGTGCTAGGGTCAGCTTGCCAGGGCCTTACTGGCCGTGTAAGGTGTTGAGAGAATATTCCTGATGCAATGGAAAGCCACTGGAGACTTTCAAGTAGGGAAGCAACATCATCTGACTTCGGTTTTTAAAAGATCCCTTTGACTGCCACGTGGAGAGTGGATTTTATAAAGATAAGAATGCAAGACGGGGCGCCTGGGTGGCTCAGTCAGTTGGGCATCCGACTGCGGCTCAGGTCATGATCTCACGGTTCGTGAGTTCAAGCCCTGCATCGGGCTCTGTGCTGACAGCTCGGAGCCTGGAGCCTGCTTCGGATTCTGAGTCTCCCTCTCTCTCTGCCCCTCCCCATTCATGCTCTGTCTCTGTCTCCTTCAGATATAAACAAACATTTAAAACATTAAAAAAAAAAAAAAAAAAGAATGAAAGAGAGGCCGGTTTGGACCTGTTACAGAGATCCAGGCTAGGGATGCCAGGGCCTTAAAGTTTATGGAAATCGAAACGGAAATTAAGTGGATCCATTCCAGAAGCAGAGCCAAAAGACCTTGCTAGACTGAATGTGGGGCCCCAGTAAAACCGGAAGGAGACAGGGAAAAGGGGGATGAAGGTCTCCGACCCTCATCAACTGGAAGATAGGTGGTGCCATCATGCACCAGGGATAACTGGAGGGGGGAAAAAAGCAGGTTTACAGGCCTGCGGTGCCCCTTACATACGTGAGGGGGATCTTAGGAAGACAGATAAACATGACTTGGTGTCTCAGCTCCCGGCTGACGACATAAGCAACAAGCATCACTAGCATTTAAATCGGTGGCTTGCAACTAAAAAAGCAACCCCCCCTACAAAACCACATGTGATCCACACACATATTTAGAGGAACCTCGTCCCCAGAGACACAGGACCAAAATAAAAGTGTCTTGAAAAAAATAGAACTCTTACTATATGTGATGCCCCTTGATACTTTATTTTGAAAAAAAATAAAGGTCAAGACCAGCTCATGGGTTACCTCCCACAGTTTATAAACACAATGATCTAGACTAAAGTTGATTGCTGCAGTAGCCCCCAACCACATATACAAGTGGTATAAATATAAATAATATAAATATAGATATTTATAGTATATTTATATGCAACCTATATTTCTATATTCTATAATAGAAATGATATAGTGTAGCTATTTAAATGTAAATGAATGGAAATAAACACAACTTAAAATTCTGTTCCTTATTCACACTATGGTCCCATTTCAAATAGTCAGTAGCCAGATGTGGCCAGCGGCCACCATACTGGTCATTGGGCCTATAGAATATTTGTCATCTCAGAAAATTCTGTTGGACATCACAGGTGACAACACTTTGAATCACAAAGCTTGATGAGATAAACGTAGAGGAAAGCGTAAACAATAAAAGGCGGCTGAAGACCAAGGCCAGAGGCCCCCTAACAAGTGAGTTCTCGGGGAAGTTTTGGGGCCAGCAAAGGAGACTGAGAAGGAGAAACCAATGAGAGGGCGGGAAAACCCAAGAATATGCTGCTCAGCAGTCAAGAAAAGAACACTTTTCTAGAAAGAAGAGACATTCAATCAAGCCAAGTGCCAATGAGAGGTTAAGAAAGTCAAGACAGATTCAAAGCCAGGGTTGGCAAGAAAGGGACCATTGTGTTCTGGCTGGGAGAAGTTTCAGGAGAATGGCTGGGGACGGAAACTCCTGCCACTAAAAGGTTCACAATGACTTTCTTTGGATAAACAGCTTTATTAAGGTATAACTGGCAGGCCATAAACTGCAGACGACCAGCACAAGTCCACCATCTGTGCAGTCAACATAATGGACACATTCAATTCCTCCACAAGTTTCCTTATGCTCCTTTGCAATCCCTCTCTCCTCCCCCTGTTCCTCTCATTCCCGGGGAATACGCTGTCACTATTAGATTAATTTGCATTTTCTAGAGTTTTATACAAAAGGAACCATGACACTATGTACTTTTTAGTCTTCTACTTTTTTGGTTTCTTTCATTCAACATAATTATTTTGAGATTCAGCCACACTGTTGGATTTATTAATAACTCATTTCCTTCTTTATTTTTTTAAGCACTGGGTAGCATTTTGTTGTATAGGAATACCACGGTTTATTTATCCATTCAGCGGTTGATGGGAATTTGGGTTGTTTTTAGTATGGGGCTATTATAAACAAAGTTGCTTAAAACATTCATATAAAAGTCTTTGTATGGAATATACTTCCATTTCTTTTGGGTAAATACCTAAGACTGGAATGGCTGAATTGCTGATCTATTTGTTTGTTTTATTATGTCTCTGTCTGGTTTTAGTAGCAGAGTATTGCTTACCTCATAGAATGAGGTGGGGAAGTATTCCTTCCTTTTCAAGTTTCGAAAAGAGTTAGTACAGATTTGGCATAATTTCTTCCGTAAATGTCTGATCAAAATTCCCCTGTGAAGTCAGTTGGGAGTTTTTTGTTTTGTTTGTTTATGCCAATACCGCACTGTCTTCTAAGGATAGGTTTATAAGTTCTAAAATCAGGTAATGTTAGTCTGCCACCTTTGATGATCTTTTAAAATAAAATTGTTTTGACTATTCTAGGTCTTTTAAATTTCCTTAAGAATTTTAGAATCAACTTGTAAATTTCTACCAAAAAAAACCAAAACCAAAACCAAAACAAAACTCATGCTGGGGTTTTGGTTGAGACTGCATTCAATCTATAAATCAATTTGTGAACATCAACAGTGAATGTTCTCAGCAACGTTTTATAGTTCTCTGTGTACAGATACTGCACATCTTTTGTCAGATATATTTCTAAGTGTTTAATATTGTTGGTATTTTTATAAGGGGTATAGTTTTGTTTCAATTTCCAATTGTTACCAGCCGTAGATTTTCATATATTTACCTCATATCCCGCAAGCTTGTTGAACTCACTTGTTAGTTACAGCAGCTTTTTGTAGACTTTTACCTTTTGCAGATGTTCTTTATAGAGTTTATGAATTTCCCTTATATTCCTAGTTTGCTGAGAGTTTTTTTTTTTTTTAACCAGGAATAGAGATTGGATTTTGCCAAATGCTTTTTCTGCATCAGTTGACATAACTATAGAAAGGGCTTTTTCCTCCTAGTTTCTTAACATGGTGACTTACCCTGATTGATTTTTGATGTGTGTGTGTGTGTGTGTCTAGATATAGATATAGATATATAGATATAGATATAGATATAGATATAGATATAGATATAGATATAGATATAGACATATAATGTTGAATTCAATTTGACAAAATTTTCTTTAGAAATTTTGCAGCTATGCTCATGTGGAATACTTGCCTACATTTCTTATTATGTCTTTGGTTTTAGTGGCAGATTACTGCTTGCCCTGTATAATGAGTTGAGAAGTATTCTTCCTTTTCAAGTTTTGGAAAGAGTTTTTACAGAGTTGGTATAATTTCTTCCATAAATGTCTGATGAAAATTCCCCTGTGAAGCCACCTGGGTCTGGAGTTTTTTGTTTTTTTTTTTGCTTTGCTTTGTATGTATTGGTGGGTTATGTCTTTACAGACATTTGTCTATTTCATGTAAGTTGCTGAATTTATTGGCATGAGGTGCATAACATCTGTAGACTCTAGAGTGATGTCACCTCTCTCATTCTTGATATTGGTAATTTGTCTCCTATCTTTATTTCCACTTAGACTAGAAGATTATCAATTGTATTGCTCTTTTCCGAGGATAAGCTTTTGCTTCACTGATTTTCTTTATTGATTTTCTGGCTTATATTTCACTGATTTCTGCTTTCGTCTTCATTATTTCCTTTCTTCACCTTATTTTGAGTTGAATTTGCTCTTCGCTTCCTAGTTCCTAAGGTAAACTCTAAAGTCATTTATTGGAAAGCTTCCCTAATACAGACATTTCGTATCCTATGCTCACCACTAAGCACTGCTTTGGCTGCATCTCACAGGTTTTTGATATAATTGGTTTTCACTTCCTTCATTTCAAAATAGTTTCTAATTTCATATGTGATTCCTCCTTTGGCCCAGGAGTTATTTAGAAATGTATCATTTAGTTTCCAAATATCTGGGGATTTTTCAGACAACTTTCTGCTACCAATTTCTAATTTCATTATATTATTTAAAGAATGTACTTCGTATAACTTGAATCTCTTAAAATTTGAGACCTGCTTTATGGCCCAGGATGCGTCTGTGGTGGTGAATGTTCTGTGTGCATTTATAAAGAAGAAGGCTAACTTCGAGCAGGCCTCTTACCACACGACTTGTACACATGCAGATAAAAAGGATGCCGATCGGATGCCGGCAGAACATGCCGATAAAAAGGATGAACAAAGTGGTTCCCCAGATGCAATATTTCCACAAGAAAACGATTCTCTAACCACAAAGGACGTGCTCTTTTGTGACACTCAAAAAAGGGCATTCCTGACTCCTTTTTGACCTTTTCATCCCCCGCTAAAAGGATGGACAGAAAGTCCCTGGTGGATGTGGGTTCTGCACTAGGTCTGCTATGGGCTGGGCTCAATCTAAAGAAAAGGAAGGGAATGAACAGTTATTGGAGGCCTTCTCTGTGTAGCCTATTGCCATTTTACTATGTTGAATCTAACGTAGTAAGTTTTACCATTTCCATTTTATAGATGGGGAAATTGGATGTTCTAGTTCATTCTCAGGACTTGTCCAAGCTCACAAAGAAAATATTTGAACCCAGGTCTCTTGAAGCCAACTGAGCTCAATACAGAGGCACCAAGTCCCCACCACGTGCCAGACTCTACCCTCCGTGCTGGGGCGCAGAGAAACGGAGAGGCTCTGCCTGACAGGGGCCCCCAGGCCAGCGAGGCAAGCAGACATGGAAATAGGTTCTGTCAACGTGAGACATCGCTAAGTGTGCACGCAGGGTCTCCTGGAGGGCAGATGGTCAGTGCACGCTGCCCTTGCCCAGTCCAGGCCTGGGACCGCTCTTGCCTCTCCCAGTGGACGACAGGCTGAAAGAAGGTCATAATTCCAAGACACTTTGAAAGATGAGAAGCCCTGTGTCAATACAAGGAATCTAGAATCCAGAATCAGTGCTCTGGAGCCATGGCCCGGCTTCCTCTCCGTCCTTCTCCTCTCCCTCCCCCTCACTCCTTAAAGGAACACCGTTCATTAGCCAAACACCTCTCTACCAGTTTTTAAGACCTGGTCATTCTGGTTTTCTCACGTGGGAAACAGGATTTCAGCTAACCGCCAGAAGTTTTAAAAGGCAAACAGACATTGCCCTGACCCATCATTCGAGACAAGTGGCATCTGTTTTTTAGGCTACCTCAGCAGCTTTGGTCCAAACGCTCTTCAAAATGCTCCCTGACATCCTGAGTCTTCGACCTGAGAGCGTCCCCCAGCGGCAGGGCTCCTGTGGGCTGCTGAGGGCCAGGCCCTGAACTGCAGCTGGACGAACTGCGTCACATACTGGCCTTTAACAAGAGGCTGGGGCCCTGTGTCCCCAGGGCCGCGAATGCCGTGGTGACGCAAGGAGCAAGGAAAGAGAAGAGAAACAAAGATCTTGGATTACAGACACAGGAGGGTCCTTTGAAACAAATACTAAAAAGATCTCAGATGGGTCCCTTCCTACAGAGAGAGAGTTGCCCTCTGCACACACAGCAGGAAGCAGGGTGGCCACGTGGTTAAGAGGGGGACTCTGTAACGGGGGGGGGGGGGGGGGGGCGGGGGCTGGGTTCAAATCCTTGTGCACCACTGCAGGGTTAACTATTTTCTCTGTGGCTCAGTTTTCCTCACGGCAAACTGAGAGCGACGATAATAAAATGCCCCCTCAAGGTTGGTGGAAGTATTTAAGGATTTGATGAATGAACAGAGGTGAAACGGGAAGGCGCTTGGACCGCAGGCAGCAAGGCCGCAAGTGCTGTGACAAAATCCACGCTGGCCTCCCTCATCCCGCCTGGTCCGGGGTCCCGGTTCCCACAGCACCTGCCTCGGGGACTCCTGCCCTTGACTGTGCACACGCGCACACTCAGGCACACACTCAGAGAGGCACATGAACACTCGGGCACACACACACTCAGAGAGGCACGTACTCACACGCGCGCGCACACACACACACACACACACACACACACACACACAGCAGCAGCAAACACGCCGCCTCCCATCCTCCTTGAGCTCCTCCCTCTCCTAACTCCTCTGGATCTTTGAACAGGGCCTCTGTCCCGCTGCAGGCGCAATCCTTACCCTCCCTCCACCTAACTCTCCTCCCTTAAAACAATGGAAAGTTTTGTCTCTTAATAAACACCTTTCTAAGTGACCCTGGGCCCCTCCCCCCACCTCAGTCCTGGGCACCATTTTTGTATCTGAGAATGCTCTGCATTCACCTCCTTAGTCACGAACTCACCTGGGGACGACTCTTTCCCACAGTGTGCACCTCTTACTTCGTTTAGCATAGCGCCAGGCTCTCCCGGGCACTGAAGGCCTGGCTGGGGTTCAGACACAACTCATCCTTACTGGGCACCTTTTATGTGACAAGCACTCTGGGCAGTTTCATGTACCGTCTCACTTAATCATTATAAGCGTCTGATGACATAGGCTCAGAGAGGTGGAGAGGCTTTCCCCAGGTCACACAGCTACTGAGTGGTCAGACCAGGATTCAAACCCTACATTTAAATAAAGCCATAAGAAACCTGGACTCAGCTCCTGGGAACAGGTGGTACAATTCCCTCACTCTGTACCACGGTGCCCAGGGTGGGGCGGCGGTGGGGGTTGGGGGGGGGATCTTTTTTTATTAAGCAACCAGCATAGGTAATTTTAGTCTAATTCCAAACTAAACTAAAATGACTTGAAGTGTGTGTGTGATAGACACAGCAATCTTTTAATTTTTACATATGGGGGAAGGGCTGACCAGGTATGTAAAGGACTGTGTTTCCCAGGTAAGCTCTGGTTCCTCCAGACCATGAACCTTCCCTCCCTTCTGATCATAGCCTCTTCCCAGCACATAAATAGCTCAAAAGCCCTAAATAGCTGCCTTCTCTCATAGCTAACTTATAAATTAGAAGGGAACAAAAAGAGGAGGAGGAGGGAGCTAAAGGGGGAGAAAGAGAGAAGGAGAAAAGGGAGAAGAGAGGGAAGCTAGAGTGTTGACCTTTCTGCCCACTGAAATCCAGACTCTGTCCGGCCAGCGCTCCTCACGGCCATATGCCCTGACCAAGGTCTCTTCGTTTGATAATGCTAAGGACAACTTCTTTCCTTCCTTCCTTCTTTACTCTCTTCCTTACTTCCTTATTTTCTTTCTTTCTTTTTCTCTTTCTTTCTCTTTCCTCTCTCACTCTTTCTTTCCTTTTCTTTTTCTTTCTCTCTCCTTCCTTCCTTCCTTCCTTCCTTCCTTCCTTCCTTCCTTCCTTCCCTCCTTTCTGCTTGCTTTTGGTTATCAACTTTATTGAGAAATAACTTATGAACAATAAATGTGAAAGAGTTCTTGGACCCACTTCCAATGTGTGTGTGTGTGTGTGTGTGTGTGTGTGTGTGTGTGCACATGCATGTGAAGACTTCCCCACATCAACAAGCAATTCTGACACCAGCAGGGTGTCCAAGAACTCAACTCAACTGTGACACTATCTACCTGGTGATAAAAGTTTCAGTCCCACAGATGCCACTTCAGATGCCAATCCCAAGTCCAGGTTGTTACCTGTGCTTCTGACAAACTGGCTATAAATCAGGGGTTCCCATGACCCCTTCCTTGGATTTGATTAATGTGCTAGAACTGTTCACAGAACTCAGGAAAACCCATTTACTCACTAGATTACCAATATATTATAGGATACGCATCAACAGCCAGATAAAGAAACCCATAGGGTAAGGTCATGAGCAACGGCACTTCTGTCCTCGTGGAGCCTGGAGCCCAGCACAGTAGCACAGGGAAGCATCTCCAAACCCTGTCCTTGCAAAGTTTTTACGCAGGCTTCATCACTAGGCATGAATGATAAATGCACTGGCCATTGGTTCAACCTCCAGCCTCTCTTCCATCCCGGAAACCAGGGAGTAGAACTGAAAGTTCCAGCCTCACGGGCATGGTTGGTTCCTCCGGCAACCAGCCCCCATCCTTAGGTGCTTTACAAAAATCTCCTCATCCACATAAACCCAGTTATGGTAGAAAGGGGCTTGTTATAAATAACAAGACACCCATTTCACCTTTGTGGCTCTGACGCTTTTCAGGAACTGAGGACAAGAGCCCAACCAAGTATTATAGCAGAAGATGTCCCCATTGCTTTATGGCTCGGGAAATTCTGAGGGTTTGGGGAGCTGAGTCAGGAACTGTAAATAAGCAATATATTTTGGTCACCTGAATGACCAAATATATATCTGTCTTACAAGTCACAATACTATAAAATTATACCTATTTAAAGGTCAGATCAGGGCGCCTAGGTGGCTCAGTCATTTAAGCATCTGACTCTTGACTTGGGCTCAGGTCATGATTTCACAGCTCATGGGTTCGAGCCCTGTGTTGGGCTCTGTGCTGACAGCATGGAGCCTGCTTGAGATTCTCTCTCCAACTCTCTTTGCCCCTCCCCCACTCACTCTAGCGCTCTCCCTCTCAAAATAAACATTAAATAAATAGATATAGATAGATAGATAACAGATCACTGCCATTACTCTAAAATTTCTCATCTCCCTCTATAGCTCATCCCCCCTATTTCTCATCTCCCTCTATAGCTCATCCCAAGCCCTATTTTCTATCTACAGTTTGCATTTTATGTAACTGGAATATTAATTATGTACCCTTTTTGCCTGGCTTGTTTCACTCAACATAATGTTTCTGATTCACTCATAGTGTTGTGTGTATCAGTCGTTCAGTCTTTTATATTGTTGACTAGTACTCCATTGTATGGATGTAACACAATGTGTTCGTCCATTCACCTGCTGATGGGTATTCTGGTTTGTTTCAAGTCTTTGACCATGGTGAGTAAAGCTACTACGAATATACACGTACAAGTATTTGTGGGGTCATATTTTTTTGTTTCCTTTGGGTAAATGTTAGCAGTACCATGGCAGAGGTGTATAATGCACATTTAACTTTTTAGGAACACCCAAACAGTTTTTGAAAGTGGTTGTACCATTTCACACTCCTGCCGGCAGGAGTACGAGAGTTCTATTTGTTTCACAGCCTCGCTAACACCTCGTGTTCTCAGTCTTTTCAGTTTTTAGCCATTCTAGTGAGTGTGGAGTGATAAGATCCTCCTTTTTCTCTTCTCTTTTCTTTTCCTTTCCTTTTCTCTTCTTTTCTCTTTTCTCTTCTTTTCCTTTTCTTTCCTTTCCTTTCCCTTTTCTCTTCTCTTCTTTTCTCTTCTCTTCTCTTTTCCTTTCCTTTCCTTTGCTCTTTTCTCTTTTCTCTTCTTTCCTTTCCCTTTTCTCTTCTTTTCTCTTTTCTTTTCCTTTCCTTTCCTTTCCTTTGCTCTTCTTTTCTCTTCTTTCCTTTCCTTTTCTTCAGGGGCTTGCCCACTCTCCTCCACATTGTCTTAGCAAGTCTTTGACTTTCTCCCCTCACTCCCCTTTGCTGGCCACCTACTTCTACCCCGTGACCTGCAGATGGGACGCTGGTATTCTCCAAAGCTTGGGTCCCAGCCTCCTCAAGGCATGATCTCTTGGCCAGCCATTTCCCTCATATTCTCAGATCTCCTCTCTGCCTTTATCCCTGAGATCCAGGCCTGCATTTCCTGTGGCCCCCAGATGTCACCACAGGGACGTCACATGGGCACATCCATCTCAAAATGACCAGAAGTAAACATACTGTTACCTATCCCTTCCTCAAACCTGTCCCTCACCCTGAGGAATTCACAGTTTCCATTATTGTGTCCTGAACAAACCACCATATAGATCTTACATTTGCCTCCAAATTAATCTATAAGCTTAATGAAATTCTGAGAAAAATATCAATATTCAAGAATAGTTAAGACAGTTTGAATAAGAAAATTATGGGGTCGCCAGGCCCTTGCTACGAACTGATTGTAACACAAATGTCACAGTGTGCAGTGATAGACAAAGAGCCAGAAGTCAGTCCCATGTATTAGAAAAACTTGATATACAAGCTGATTACATATCCATCGGGGTAAGGACAGACTGACTGCTCACTAAATGGTACTGGCACAACATGGCAAATGTAAAATTAGATCCCTATTTCACACCGTACACAAAAACAAATTCAAGATGGTTTGAATACCTGGGGGTAAAAAGTAAAAGAGAAAAGTTTTAGAACAAAATATAGGAAGACTATCTTTCAGACACTAGAGTAGCACAAGATTTCTTAGGCACAAATCTTTAAAAAGCACAAGCCACGAAGGATGTCATTGATAAATCTGATTTCAACTAAAAGGTAAAGCTTCTGTACACAAAAGACAACACAAGCAGAATAAGGGCCACAGTTTGTGAAATATATTTGCAACCTACATAAAGGTCAGAGGATGGCCATCCACAATATATAAATAACTCTTCAAAATCAACAAGAAAAACACAAGTCAAAGGAAGGTGGACAAAGGATTTGAAACAGAAATTCCCAAAGATGGAAACACGAGCACATGCCAAGAAAAATGTGTTCAACCTCACTAGCTACCAGTCAGGACAAGGTGTGTTAAAACAAAGAGATATCATCAGACTGGCAAAAATTGTACAGTTTGGCAACGCCGGGCGTGGGGGTGATGAGGTTAAAAGAGAATTCTCAAATCCTGCTGGTGGGCATGCAAGCTGGCGCACATATTTCCACGCAATTCCATTTCTTGGCATATTCTTTGGACACACTGTGTACATGAGTCAACAGATCCAGAGCTATTTTATGCGTCATTATTCATAACAATAAAAAACTGGACACAGCCTACGTGAGTATCACCAGAAGAATGCATACGTTACAGTAATACACAGGGACACTCCACAGCAGCAAAAATGAATGAACCAGAGCCTTCTGTGTCAACACGGGCAAATCTCAGAAATCTACCGTTGGGCAAATAAGCAAGCTGCAGAAAATCTGCAAAACATGACTTATGCAGTTACAAAGCATGCAAGACCATCTACGTGCAGATTTGTGACTCCTACTTAGTCGCAGGAGCCCTATCCCTCTGTTTTCCTGGCACGGTGTTCAATACACGGGAGGTGTCTGGCGAAGGTTTACAAAGTAAAGGAATACATGCCCGAAATAACTTAATCACACAACCGTGGCCGTCAAGTGAAGGAGCAGAGAGAGGAGACACTGGAATCTTTGTGCACTAATTACGTGTGTGTGTGTGTGTGTGTGTGTGAGGTGGGGACTGTAGAAAGTATCGACTGGCCCCAGCTGCTATGGAGGAAGATTCTAAAGGTTCTCCTTTAGGCGCTGGAAATCTACACAACCTGGGGGAGCTGGGGAAGGTGAGAAGCATTTGGAGAAGGGTGGAGCCTAGCACGCTTGTGTGCACACACGAAAGATCAAAGAAGCAATAGAAAGAAAAGCAACACATCCAGTGCCCCGGTAAACCCGACTTTATATAACACGCAGCCACCTGATTCATGAGAGACTTGTAAGAAAGCAAACAGCCAAAGCATGTTTCTGTGGGTCTGGCCTGGCAGCAGCTGTGAAAGCAGAAGGTCCCTCCTCCCCCTGGAGTGTCTGCCGTGCGGCGCTGTCATGGGGCACGGCATCCCAGTGCCACGCTCTGCTCGGAGCTCTCGCGTCCCCCCCCCGTCCCTCCTGGGCCCTGTGGCTTTTAGCTTCCACCCCCTCCTGCCAGCTCCGGTCTGTGCCAGAGGCGGCAGGTGGACACCCATTCTGTAATTATCACCATGGCCAGGCGTCTGGGACCTTTCCCTCGTCACCCAGTGATTCATCTGTGACGCTCATTGATGATCCTGTGCCGCTCGGTCCAAGACGGGCCCATCAGAAAGTCGGAAAAGGAGAAACCACAGCATCGCTGCAAATCACCGCTTCGTGCATAACTGAACTACACTTCTGTCATCCTTTCAGGCGTTTCGAGTCATTTACAAAGACAAATGGATACCATGCGGTAGCCCTCTAATTAGAAGGGCTTCCCCACAAAAGGATTTTTGGAAGATACGCCTAACACTGCTGCTCAGTGAGTGCTGTCACCAATCCCCGTAATTGTGTGGATCATTCAAGCTCCCAGAGAGGACGCCCAGCCGAACTCCGGGTGCTCAACCTGCTTTCCCAAAAAACATCACCCGCCCCCGACACGAGTCCAGGGCGGAGTGAAGAGAGAAACAGCAGGTGAAGATCTTGAAAGTTGGGATCTGCGTGGGTCAGTGACTCCCCCCGGGTACCGCCCACTCTCTGTCACCCCAGTCGATGCACCGGTCCCTCCCTTGAACACGCACGTTCACAGTGGGGGGGGGGGGCATCCGCTCCAGATCCTGAGTCTCCTTCCCAAAAGTCCGACATCCAGCAGAGGACATGGGGATCAGGCAAAGTGTGATCAGGGAGAGGGAAGGAAGAATTTCCAAATCCACCGAGCTTGCCATAGGTGAGGGCAACGGAAGGGTAGTACTTGCCTCTTTTAAAAGCGACGGCAACACCTGAGAATCGTCCCAAATGGCAAAATGTCCTCACCCAGACAACCAGCTAAGCATTTAAAAATCACCCTGTGAATTTTTATCGGCTTGCATATCCAGGTCCCACAGGAGGCCAGACAGGCAGGCAGTGAGTCAGCACTGACAAACAGCTTTGGGTGGGGAGAACGTTGCTTATCTTTTTTTAATTTTTTTTTTAATGTTTACTTATTTTGGAGAAAGAGACAGAATGCGAGTGGGTTAGGGGCAGAGAGGGAGGGAGACGCAGAATCCGAAGCAGCTCCAGGCCCTGAGATGTCAGCACAGAGCGCGACGCGGGGCTCGAACTCACAAGCCACGAGATCATGACCTGAGCCGAAGCCGAACGCTCAACCGACTGAGCCCCCGAGACGCCCCGAGAACATTGCTTATCTTTAGAGAGGTTCATTTGCTCACAGTGCACACCAGAACTGATCCTGTTTTTCATGATATGAAAAGAGGTTTGTGAATCTGTTACGGGTAAGGGTTAGGGCCTGCTGTTGTTATAATCACTCCTGCCAACATAAATTCCTGAAGGTCTTAACTGCATCCTGGTTGTTTGTCTTTTTTTCCCTTCCTTTAACTTAAAACCACCTGACACTATCTTGTCCATTTATTTTCTTGACTATCTGCCTTTAGAGATTAATTTGATGTGCTGGTGAAAGCAGCCCCGTTAATCTATTTTAGAGACTCGGACCACTGCTCTTGGACTAATTATTTTGTACCCAAATCCTCACCTTTATTTGTATACGGCAGAACAGTTCGTTGGCCCTCACCGTATTCAACCATACTGGCCTTTAATTCTTCCTTCATTTACTAACAGGCCTCTTAGAACCTGTACACTTGCTACTCAGAAATGTCAACTAAAGTCCACATAAATAATCCCACCACAGTAAATAATCAGTGGAGGAAATCCAGCACAATTATAATCTCTTACTTTATAATCACTAGGAAAGCTAACTTGATCGAGGGTCCCATTAGCAATGAGGGAGAATATTATTTGCTACAAACACCTGAATCTTGTTAAGATGAAATCTTACTGAATTTACAAACTGTGAGGTTTGTTTTTTAATTGTGACTCCCTTTGCTAAAGATACAGAAGTCCAAAAGCCAAGTGTCAAATTGCCTTTAATTCGTGTTCTTTCTTCCGTCCAGATAAGTCTAAACACAGGAAGAGAATGTGGCACTATTTATAACTGGGGTTGATCAGCTTTTCAAACATGATCATTCATTCTGAATGTAATGAAAAAAGAAAAGGTCATAAAATCACAATCAGACATTCGAAAATGCCAACCATTTAATTTTTTTTAACATTTATTCATTTTTGAGAGAGAGAGAGACAGAGCGTGAGTGGGGGAGGGGCAGAGAGAGAGGGAGACACAGAATCTGAAGCAGGCTCCAGGCTCTGAGCTCTCAGCACAGAGCCCGGCGCAGGGCTCGAACCCACGAACTGCGAGACCGTGACCTGAGCCGAAGTCGGACACCCAACCGATTGAACCACCCAGGCGCCCTGAGAATGCCAACCACTTAAAGGTCTGCTGTCCTTTAAAGCCTGTATGTCCTCCATCATGTGTTTTTAAAAAACAACAACCATTAATTACTGGGGGAAAAGCATCCAAAGCAAGACCCATGGGGCTCTTCCTATAATAGCAGCTCCTTCTTTCCTTGTGTCACAATTATTGCTGTCATCATCATTTTCACCATTTTCACGGTTATTCTGCTTCTAAGAGTGTGCAGTAAAGAATTTCACTTGCCCAGAAAGAGGGCTAGTCTCTGCCCTCAGCTCCTGGAGGGTTCTAAGCTCTTAGAATGTCCGCTTGATAAAAGTGTCTTTGTTTACCTGGGGGCCTTGGGCCATGCTGGAGAGTCTAACAAGGTGACTTAGGGTGGGGGCTTTGGGTCATCTGATGTCAGCTCATTATACCAAGGGACTGGAGACTGAAGTCGGCCACGTGGGCAGTCTACTGTGTCTCTGTGGCCAAGTCCCAATAAAACCTCTGGGCGTCAAGGCTCAGGTGAGTTTCCCTGGTTGCCAATACTCTGAACACATTGTCACACATCAGAGCTGAGAGAATCAATACTCTCCAGGACTCCGCCAAAAAAGGACAGCTGGAGACTCTGTGTTTGGAACTTTGCTGGACTATGCCCCACATACCCTTCCCTTGGCTGATTTTCATCTGTAACCACCGACTGTACAAAAATGAAATTATGGGCATAGAAACTCTCAGGGAGTGCCATGGGTCCTTCCGGAAAATTATGAAACATTAGTATGGTCTTAGTGACCCCTAAACTTACCATTGGTGTCAGAAGTGAGGATGGGCTTATAGACTGCTCCCTAACTTTGCAGAGTGCTGAATAAAGACCAAAAAAGAAATGCAGAAGTTTGCTCTATGACTGCATGCCTTTGGAAAGTTTACCTAACCCTTCTGGGTTGATTTTCCTCCATGAAGACAATCTCTTTTTTTTTTTTTTTAATGTTTATTTTTGAGTTGGGGGGGAGGGTTCAAGAGAGAGGGAGACACAGAATCTGAAGCAGGCTCCAGGCTCTGAGCTGTCAGCACAGAACCCAATGTGGGGCTCAAACTCACAAACCATGAGATCATGACCTGAGTTGAAGTCGGACGCTTAACTGGCTGGGCCACCCAGGTGCCCCTCCACGAAGACCATCTTAATCAGATTTAAAAATATTCCAGAGAGGAGCTTGGGCTGGCCTAGTGAGAATTCACAGAAAGGCAGTGAGAAATAGAGCACAGGGTATAGACTCAAATATGGGTCCAAATGCTAGGTCCAGCACAACCTGGCTTCTTGTCCCTGGGCAGAGGGGTCCTGGTGCATAAAAAGCCCTCGTGAAAGTGTGCGATCAACTGGCATACTGGGATCAAAATCCTTTTGGCTACTTGGAAAAGTTATTCTTCTTTCTGATTAGTAAACCCCAATCCTCTATTACTCACCTGCCTAATTACACTAAAACATAGTAAGGCTCTCCTAGCCAATGGCTACAACCACTAGAATGTCATTTGCATTGATTTCAGGCTTACTTCGAAAGCTCCCAGTTCTCTCACTGTTCAGAAACATTGTTCTCAAGGTGACAGCTTCCAAAGGGCGTATTTCAACTCATTCATCCAGCATTCAAGCTCTCTTCCTCATCCCAGCTCCAAATTGCAGTCTTTTTGGAGGAAACCCCATGAGAGCCCGGAAGAAAAGGTTCCTCTGCAGGTGGGCACTATGACCCATTTAAACAGAGTGAAATGGCCACTTCCTTGGATTTATCACGTATGGATCCCCTGAAATCACATTCCATTTGGCAATTTGGTAACTCACTTAGAGAACCATGGGATAAGCAGACACCGTGGCAATTCTGTCCTTTTATTCTGATTTTAATACCCTTTAAGCACTTAATTCTCACCATAGTTAACTGTGAACTTAAGAGAGGCTGTTTTTTTTGTTTTTTTTTTAAATGTTTGTTTATTTATTTTGAGAGAGAGAGAGAGAGAGAGAGAGAGAGCATGAGTGAGGGAGGGGCAGAGAGACAGAGAGGGAGAAAAAGAATCCCAAGCAGGCTCCACGATATCAACACAGAGCCCAACACGGGGCTCCATCTCATGACCTTGAGATCATGACCTGAGCTGAAATCAAGAGTCAGACGCTTCACCGACTGAGCCACTCAGCTGCCCGAGAGACTGTTTTTTAAATGGGCACACAGGTTCACCGCTTTATTGAAGTCCCTAGATTAGTTACAGGCACATAGATGTTCAACAAACATTTGCTGAGCAAACGAAAATGCCAAGGTGTGTGTCCTCTAGTCGCACACAGCCTGTGTTGTAAATACCCAGTTTATATTTTGTCTCCACTGCAATCAGCTCAGAAGAGGAGCTCCGAGGGCTTCCGTGCACCTCCACGTAGACGTAACTGAGCCATATTCTGCAGGACAGGTTGAAATGCTAAATGGAGACAGAGCTGATGTGAGCAGGATAAGTTAACAATGGCGCCCACAGAAGTTGGTCAGAAAAGCAAGATGGAGTCACCATGATACCTCAGAGAAAGGAGATCCCACCTTCTTCCCATTGACACGGGGAGAACAACCAAGCAGGCCCGACTTTTGAGAAACGCCGGTCAATTTCTATTTGCCAACCATGATTACACATCCATTTCCTGCACTATCCTGGTTCCATGACATTTCCATGACCCAGACGATTACCGGAACCCAATGAGAGGCCTCTCACCACCTACTCACAGACTTAGTCATCCTGCATGAAACCCTGACGCATATCGACCTACGGACTCTGATTGCTGAAATCATATGTAACATCGTAACCTCTCTTTCAAATAATGAAATAAATGCACAGAAAAAAAAATATGATGTTTATCAGAGAGCAATGGCACAGCCACTGTCAACTATAAAAAGAGATGTTTAGGGGCGCCTGGGTGGCGCAGTCGGTTAAGTGTCCGACTTCAGCCAGGTCACGATCTCGCGGTCCGGGAGTTCGAGCCCCGCGTCGGGCTCTGGGCTGCTGGCTCAGAGCCTGGAGCCTGTTTCCGATTCTGTGTCTCCCTCTCTCTCTGCCCCTCCCCCGTTCATGCTCTGTCTCTCTCTGTCGCAAAAATAAATAAACGTTGAAAAAAAAAAATTAAAAAAAAAAAAAAAAAAAGAGATGTTTACAAGTACACTGACTGGACTGACAAGTCCCCTAACAGATGGTAAGACAGAGCCCTCGAGCCCGTATTAAATACATTTTCTGTCCACCATATCAGTACAAGGGAAGTGCTCCTATGTGACCCTAAGATTTGAAAACCATGCAGTGTAAGAGTGAGAAATAAGAAAAGAAGCTCTTTTCTAGCCCGGCTAACTGGCCCCAACACCTTACCTCAGAGTTCTATGATGCCCACCCGGCTGTCACTACTGATCACTCAAACCCATGTAAGAACCAAGATTAAATTACTCCTTCTCTTCTTGCATTCTATAGAAACCTTATTTTTCTACATTTGAATCGGCTCTATTTTAATGGCAGCCACATCAGAAATGGCACTTACTCAAGGGGAAAAAATTAAAACACCATTCTTACCAATCAATCACAAACACCACAAACGGTGTGGTGACGACAATTATGTTGCTATGTTTTGAAGGGTCCGAGTCAGGGGCGCCTGGGTGGCGCAGTCGGTTAAGCGTCCGACTTCAGCCAGGTCACGATCTCACGGTCCGTGAGTTCGAGCCCCGCGTCAGGCTCTGGGCTGATGGCTCAGAGCCTGGAGCCTGTTTCCGATTCTGTGTCTCCCTCTCTCTCTGCCCCTCCCCCGTTCATGCTCTGTCTCTCTCTGTCCCAAAAAATAAATAAACGTTGAAAAAAAAAAAAAAAAAAGAAGGGTCCGAGTCAGAAAAGATGTGCGCATCAAGGGTCCACAGCTGGGAATGTGAACCGAAACTGGGAAAATACAAGTTCTTTTCTGATTAGCCAGGCTCCCACATAAAATGAAACCGTGGGCCCAAAGCATGTGACATGAAATTAGCACATTCTGTAAGGTGTACTCTTCAAATTGAATAATTCAAGAATATCATCCTTGATGAACTGGGGCATTTTGCATGTTTAATATGTAATGGAGAAGTATTACCTTATAAAGAACCAGACTCACCTAGCATGCTTACCCTGACTTCTCCAATTATTAACTACATTACCTCGAGCAAGTGACAAAGCCCTTCTATGTCTCAAATTCCTTACCCGGTAACAATTCCTCAACCTCACAGCTTTGTTGGGAAGAAGAAATAAGTTAATACATGTAATCTATTTAGATCAGTCCCTCGCATATGCTTAATTATTCACCTATTATTATTGTTACCGCTAAAAATATTATCAGTGCAAAACCATCAGAGAGGAGGAAACGGAGGCTCAGACAAGTTGAGAGAATTGCTTAAAGTCACACACACATAGTGCTGGTGTTGACATAACACTCTGGTCTTGAAGTCCAGTCTTCCCACCACCCACCCCACCTCTGCAAAGAGGCTATAAATAAATATCCCCGAATCAGCAACGACATCTTCCTTACATTTCTAACTTCAAAGTGACATAGAATTGTATGTAAAATCCTTTGATCAAAAAATAGCACCTCCAGAGAGGACCATTTTAAAAAGAACATCATTAATTGGTAGGCACTTAGTTGAGATAGGACAAAGTCCTTTAATGTCCTAAATGTGTTGTCACGTAGTTTAGGAAGCCAGACAGGGGGGAAAGAAAGAGCACAAGATCAGGTGTCAGAAACTCGGGGTTGAATCCTCCCTTTACTCACTGCTGTGAACTCACAGACAAGATAACCCAACTTCCTTCTTCAAGTGCTTGTGAGGGTTAGATAAGATAACGCTTGTTACTGCAATGCGAACTCCAGAGCTTTGGAAAAATAATAAGCTGTGGTTTTATCGTCACAAGGCAGGTGCCAACCTTTTCTGAAATGACCCTTTAATGGATGAGTGAACTTATCTGCAGTTCCTTAGCATTTCACACCATTTCCATCTCCAGAAACCATGAGCTAGAGAACACACAGATGTTCGCTTGTCAACTCCACTGCCTTTCCTACTTTCTTCCTTTAGAACTCCAAAGAACATCCAAATATTACCTGCTTTCATCTCTTAAACCTCCTTATAAAAACCAGATGAGGAATACTTTTGTTCTGGGGGAAGCAAGACTCATCGTCTTCACTTAACTGCCTGGCTGTTCGCAAGTGTGAACATTTTGCTTCCCAGATATTCCAACAACTGGAGGCGAATAGGGCCCATGAAAGTGCAACCTTTCTTACCTAACTACCAGAACCTGAACTGTCCCCCTGGGACAAGAAGTAAAGAAGGTTAATGATTCAGTGAGTAACTGACATGTCTACACCTACTAGTCTAGATCCACTCTTGGCAGCTACCCTACCCCTCCCAAATAACACGTTAATTCAGTGACACAATCCGTCACCTTTCTGATGACTAAATCCTAATGACCTAATGACTAAAGCCTACTATTCTTGTCTAACCTTTCACAACAATTTAATGTAAGTTTCCAAATAGCTTCTTATTTTAACCCTTATGTTAATTCCCAAAGTAATTATAAATCAAGAAGCTCTTTTCCCAAAAGAGTTCACGGTGAGGTTGCTTGCCTCCATCCTGTCCTTGCTTCCAGAAGGCCTCTAATCAAAGTATCAACTCTTCAAGGAATTTAGAAAGTCAAAATCTTAAAAAAAAAAAAAAAAAAAAAATCTCTCCAGTAGAAAGCTGTCCAAATAGTGACATTTTGAGTAGCCCCCTTGTTCCGTACACGCACATATCGCCGAAAAAAATCTGGTTTGCAACCTGGTCACTCCACAGTGAGACCCGCCAATGGACAAGCTGTGCTCACACTACAACAGATTCAATCAGCTTACTGGCTCCTAACACTCAAACGTGGACACACTGCCAAAAGTTAGCAAAGACAAATAAAAACAGAAAGAAAAAAGGTGAGATTCAGAGAAGACAGAGACGATGCAGAGAACCGAAAAATCTTAAAAGCAAAAACAAAGAAATCAAACATTTGATTAATATTCCCAAAGAGAAAAGAAATGCATCCACAAAACAAGAAATATGCAAACAGAAAATGCACCCACAAAACAAGAAATACGGAAACAAAATAGTGAACAGAGATCAAGAACGTGCTCTTGAATATTAAAAATAACACAGCTGAAATTTTAAAATATCAGTAAAAAGACTGGAAGATAAAGTCAGAGATATCTTCCAGAAAGTAGAACAAAAAATCAAGGAGATGGGACAACAAAAGGAAAAAGATAAGAAATTAGAGGCTCCATCCAGGAGATGTAATATCTATATAACAGGAGAGACAGTATTATAGGATACTAAGGAAGAAATTAATAAAAATCATAATAAATAAATAATAAATAATAATTTTTTAAGAGCTGAAAGACATAGGTCTTCAGACTAAAAGAGCTTGCAAAGTACCCAGCCATGAATTAAAAATGGACCTACACTGGGGCACCTGGGTGGCTCAGTCAGTTAAGTACCCAACTTGAGCTCAGGTCACGATCTCACAGTTTCTGAGCTCAAGCCCCACGTTGGGCTCTGTGCTGATGGCTCAGAGCCTAGAGCCTGCTTAGGATTCTGTGTTTCACTCTTTCTCTGCCCCTTCCCCTCTCGTGTTCTATCTCTCTTTCTCTCTCAAAAATAAATAAGCATTAAAAAAAAAAAAAAAGAGGACCCACACTAAAGCATATCACTGTAAAATTTCAAGGTAAGGAGATAATCCTAAAAGTTAATTGAGGGGGGAAATACAGGTCACATACAAAGGTCTGAGAATGGAAGTGACATCAGACTTTTTAATACTAGAAATGACAAAATTTCTAGTATTAAGGTGATGCCTTAAATTTGAGGGTTTTTGTTTGTTTTCTTAAGTTTATTTATTTTGAGAGAGAGAGAGAGAGAGAGACAGAGCGAGTAGGGGAGGGGCAGACAGAGAAGGAAAGAAAGAATCCCTAGCAGGTTCTACACTGTCAGCACAGAGCCCTACATGGGACTCAATCCCATGAACCATGCAATCATGACCTGAGCCAAGATCAGGAGTTGGACACTTAACCGAAAAGCCACCCAGGTGCCCCTTAAAATTGAGTTTTAATAATGACTTTTATCCCAGAATTCTATGCCATCCAAACTATTCATCAAGATGCATTTTCATACATGTAAAGATTCAAAAAATTTACCTTCTATTCATCCTTTCCCAAAAAGCTACTAGATGAGGTACTCCCACAAAAATGAGTAACACTGAGATTTAAGAAACAAAGCATCTAACAAACAGAACAGCAGTGAACAGAAATCTCAGTACAGTTAGCTACTCAGTAGATCCAGAGAGTAACTCCTCCAGATTGTTTCACAGGAGTGTCAAGAGGAAAGTCTGGGGTGGGGGCATAGTAATGATGGGTTTGAGCATACAGAAAATATACTACATGTTTGACAAAGATCTTGGAGAATTCAACAAAAAGTAGCAATAGGTACTAGACAAGATAAAAGACAAGATAGTTATCAATTCCAGGAAAAACAAAGGGTTATACCACAAAGGAGCCATGGTCATATTTCACTGTTTGGCTTAGCCCTGAAAAATATTTCTTTAAATCATAATAGTATAAACCTTGACCACTGATTCAACAAAATACTGGTCAATAACTTTATTAAGGGGATGGGAGAAAATAAATTTTGCAGATAGTGAAAGAACTACCATATTTCCCCTTAAGCCACTAAATGAAAAAAAAAATAGTAAATGAATATTTGGGGATATAAGAATAAATAATAGGAAAACAGCCTATACAAATATATATATATATATTTGTATATACATATATATATGTATATACACATACATCCTGTAATACATATATATACAAATATATAAATCCTGTAATACATATATATACGAATATATAAATATAAAATATATACCTTTAGGAAGAGGAACTCAGGGATGGGAAAGGCAATGTTATTTTTTCTTTATAAGCCTAATTGTATCTTTGGCTTTCAAAACTATAAATATATATTACATTAATTAAAAAATATATTTAATAACTTTAATTTTTAAAATTAAAATTAAAAATCTCTGAGTGTGAGATGCAATCAACGTAAAGGAAACAGAAATTGTAAGATCGAAGCTCAAATAAGCACTTGGCCTCAAGCCAAATGATCATAAAACACCCTAGTCATTTAAATCTTACACACTTTTGTGAAAAAAACATCTAATGAATCTCCTAATTTTTCTGATTGATCACAGGAACAAATGAAAAGGACTTCAATTACCAATCTTTTTCATAACTGATCAAATCCTCAATTTCTCTACTGTTTGTACCTTTGCTCTTTGGAGTATATATGAAATGCTTTGGTCTAATCAAACTAATATCCATTGTTCTTTACGCTAATATTTATACACTTGATGATAAATATACAAACAAGGCATAAAATTTCTTCTTCCAATAAAAGTAATTCTTTTGAATGACAGAATTTGCTTTTAGTGTCTCAAAACTGCATATCTATACACTAAAAGAATGTATTCTCCAGTTATAAATCTGAGGCTTTTGCTAAAATGATTCCAAACCCTCTCACGAGTACCTTTGAATTTGGTTTTTATATAAAAACAAGCAACACACCCAGTTCCATTTGTTTTGAGCCTTCCTGAACCAGACATGCTTCGACACACACTTAAGGAAGTTTAATACTGCACTTCACTTGCGGATAGTAACTTCTGCTTAGTATACACATAACCAAACCCATGAAGTGCTGTTTAGCTTTAAAAATACACAGACTGATTTCATAACAACGATTTCAAACACAGCATTTAGGAAAAGTGACTCGTTTACCTCTGTTGGTTTGTAGCAGTCTACAAGAGCTTCCTAGAAGAAAACACACAGAAGGTAAGTTTGATTACCTTAAAATTCAGTATCATTTAAAAAGTGAAATTAGGGGAGCCTGGGTGGCTCAGTCGGTTAAGCGTCCGACTTCAGCTCAGGTCACGATCTCACGGTCCGTGAGTTCGAGCTCCACGTCGGGCTCTGTGCTGACAGCTCAGAGCCCGGAGCCTGCTTGGGATTCTGTGTCTCCCTCTCTCTCTGACCCTCCCCTGTTCATGCTCTGTCTCTCTCTGTCTCAAAACAAACAAATAAACAAAAACATTAAAAAAAAGTGAAATTAAAAGTCCTTTTATCTGTATGGTATTCTCCTAAACATGGGCAACCCAGATTTCATAGCGACAATCTAGAATCGCACCTCATTTCAGCAGCTGTTGCTCATCTTGAAGATATCAAAAGTTGTACCTTCCTGCGCAGGACTGCCTGGAACCCGTCAGAACACAAACGCATACCTCTCCTCTGGGCTACCAACTTGGTTAATAATAAACTGTGTATACTGAAGTTGAGACAGCCTGTGGGAAGTGGTAATAATCACCCTGGACATGGAAAGCCGGGCACCCGGCTGCGATTCAACCACAACTCACCTTGTCACACCTCTGCAGGTCTCAGTGTCCTTGCCTGGAAACCAAAGCGGGTGGCCTGATGGTAGCTAAAGCCCCTTTCAAGTCCTCTATTTTATTGTTTTTAGTTTATTTATTTTGAGAGAGAGAGAGAATGAGCTTGAGTGGGGGAGCAGAGGGGGAAGAGAATCCCAGGCAGGCTCTGTGCAGTTAGAGCAGAGCCCGATCGATGTAGGTCTCAAACTCACGAACCATGAGATCATGACCTGAGCTGAATTCAAGAGTTGGATACTCAACCGACTGAGCCACCCAGGCACCCCAAGTTCTCAATTTAAAAAAAAAAAAACCTTTTTTATGTCACTATATTTTCTATAGAACTGGTGCCTGTTCTGTATTCTTTTAATTTTCATAACTAGATGCTATCATTTCCCAGCTAAATTTACCAACAACAAATAATCATTAAACTGAGACTTTTCACCACTCAAGGGACTGGTAATTATTAACACATTGAACACATTAATACATTAAAATATGCCCTTTAATTGCCTTTAGAGATCATCTGCCATTGGTGATAACCAACAGCCATTAACAGTAATTATCAGTGAACATTAAGAGTAATGACAAGCCAAAAGTTAATTGGCTTTCGAAACTCCCAAATGCAGATTTTAAAATGATAGATTTGACCTCCTGGGGAAGGGAAATAATGTTGTATTGCTCTGGACTAAGGAAACATGGGACATCTATCCATGGTTGTACTAGAATGCTAACAGGTGAATATCCTCTAATAAAAGAGAATGATGTTGTAAACGATCTTTTCTAGAACTCTCATTTCATGGGTGATATAATCCAGAACCGTGAGACCAGAGTCCTGGGCTTGGATCCTCCAGGTCTGGCTCGGCACCTCCCCCTTCCCACACAATTGTGGGGCGTCGCCCCCTTCCCCGGCAAATGGACCTCTGGAGATAGAACCGGCTTTTGTTCCAAGAAGGTGTTGGCTACGGAAGCTCACACCCATTAGGTGGTTTGAGAACTGACTGTAGTCAAGAG
The DNA here is from genome assembly GCF_022079265.1 of Lynx rufus. NCBI lineage: Eukaryota > Metazoa > Chordata > Mammalia > Carnivora > Felidae > Lynx > Lynx rufus. The sequence goes on from NW_025814878.1 coordinate 10,689,007, forward strand.
CTGCTTTACCATCAGAGATGCAGTTCGTGACAGTGAACACCTAGCACTCCATCGCTTCCCTCTCTGCAAACTGTCAGTGCTCAAGTCCTGGTGCCAGCCCTGCAGTAGGGTGGGATCAGCACACGCCCTGGAGATCCGAGCGCATTCAAGCATCCATGGCCGGCAAGTTCTAGATTTTGAAAGCTGCTTACCCGTAACTTTAAAGCTCTCTCTTCTTCACTGTCTGCATCAAGAAGGTCATCGATGTCAATTTCTACTTCTGGCATTTCTTCTTCCTGGGGGGGGGGGGGGACAAATGGGAAGGCATTCTATTTAGTGAGAAACTACATTGTGCCAAACCAATTTAGTTAACTTAAACAAATGAGCAGATCATCAGTTAAGGGAGGGGGAATCAACATTTGGGGGGAAAGAGAGACTGGAAGAGGAGCGAAAGGAGAAGAGGTAGAGTAGGAGGAAGAGAAAGAAGGGAGAAACGGGAAACCAGAAGAAAAAGGAAGAAGAAAAGGGAAGAGGTAAGACAAAACAAGGAGGGGAAAAGGAAGGGAGGGGGGAGAGGGAGCAAAGACGATTTAAGAGTTCCAAAGCAGTCGAATGTAACATTTCAAAGATAACAATTGCCTACTTTCTGGCAGAAAACTGCGATTGTGACAATCACTGGGGCTCAGCAGATGACAGAGCAGTGAGAGTTGCAGTTTCCTATCCAACATCTACTCTTTGCTTGGTGGCTACCGGGTCTTTTTTTTTTTAATGCTTATTTATTTTTGAGCGACAGAGACAGAGCACAAGTGGGGGAGGGGCAGAGAGAGAGGGAGACACAGAACCCGTAGCAGACTCCAGGCTCTGAGCCGTCAGCACAGAGCCCGACGCAGGGCTCGAACTCACGGACCGCGAGATCATGACCTGAGCCAAAGTCGGACGCTCAACCGACTGAGCCACCCAGGTGTCCCTGCCTGATCCTTATTCAGGGTCCACATCTCCCTTCACAGCTCTGGGTCTGGGGAACCTGATTCTGAAGATTTCTGACACATGGTACTTGGGTCAGGACCACCCCAGCTCCAATTATCGGCTCAGGAGGGGATGGGAGATCCAACTGAGACTGATGGGAGCACTGGGAAAAGAGCCTCTTTCCACAAGAAGCAACCCTGTTCACTCCTTCTAAACTGCGAGTGGAAAGAGGAAACTTAGCCAGAAATTATTGGCAGCCATCACTGAACCAAGAAGGGAGTGAGCCTGACTCACGGTGGGCAGAGTAAGGGGAAATAAGAAAAACCAGGGTTCTGGACAAGTCACTGAGTCACTGAGTCAAACCACCTCTGAAGCCCCCCCCCCCACCTTGGAGTAAATGCCTATTCCTGTTTCAGCCAATGTGAGTCAAGTTCAATATCCCTGCAACCAAAGACATCCAATCCAGAAGAGAGGGCAGAAAGTCCAGCTGGAATGTGGTGAAAGATGTCACCAATTTGGATTCCGTACTTCTACAGCAAAGTAGATCTTTGCTATCTCGCCCTTCTGTTATCTCACCTTCCCCATTCTGAGAACATTGACATAAAATTGTATTTAGGAAAGTGCTGCGATTTTGTATTTCACCTTCCCATTATGAGTCACCTCCTCTCCGGTGCCTCTCCGCCATAGTGATGGCCAAGGAGGGTCTGCAGAAGCGAGAAGCAGAGTTGTGTGGGGGACACCTGGGCTTAGCCACTCTGTGGGTTGCATCACCTGGTCTTCAGGGGCAAGGCTGACTTCCTATTTCCTCTCTAGTAAAACGCATTTACTAATAGTGCTTTCAAAAAGAATCCTTTTTTTTTCTTTCTATTCCAACACAAAAGAGGATCCAAGCTTTTGGAGGAAACTGAGGAATATTATATAGTGCTGTGAAATAATAAGAAATGTATATATTGGTCTCTACCCCTGGCTCCTGGCCCAGAGCTCCTAAAGCACATGTGAATGGGGGTGCCAGGAGAATCTTTTGTTCTAACAGTTAGTCTTTGACCCCCCATTCCTGACACAGAATTTTCTGGCTGGTAGGTTCATCTTTAGTTCTAACGAGGTAACTCTTGTGGGCTCTTGGATGGAGGCTGGTCACAAGGAAGACCAAACCATGAGTAGAAGATTGGAACTTTCCACCATTCCCATTACCCATCCTTCTAGAAGGGGAGAGGAGCTGGAAATGGATGTGGGTACGGATGTGGCCTCCATCCAGGCTGAGGATGCCGGGAGGATCCCGAAGCTGTACTTGTAGTCAGGACTCTGGGAAAGACCACACGGGATGTGCATGCCGCCTCCCTCCCTCCGCGAGTACCAGCCTCCCTGGCCACCACCACTTCCCCTCCACCATGCTGGCACTCTGTCACTCTATGCTGCCTGTGCCCCACTTCCTATTTTTGCGTATATGTGAAATCCGGGCTGAAAGGAGTCATTTGGGAGGCCACAAATAGATGATGGAACAGATCTCAAGGGTCTACCAGACTTTCCACAGTGAAAGGACGGATGGGGACTGAAACGCCAACAACGGAACTCACTATATTATAAAACACTCAGCAGCCCACAAACACAGACCACAGCTGGGGAGCCACAGTGTGGTCAGAGCCCGTGGGGCTCCCCCCCGCCCCGGCCAATGAACACCAAAGTGATGGCCACGGTCCCCTGGAGAAGATCTCAGCACACACTGGGTTGTGTTCCGGAAAATGTGGCTAAAGATTAATTCAATTACATCCTCAGCACTGGGTGGCTTTCAACACCACCATATAAGGGCAAAGTACCCACAGCCAGCTTCGGCTGACTCCCCTCAAGAAAAGCCAAGCAAAAACAGATAAACCCACAAGTTTCTATCTAACGATCTACCCAGAATTGCCCTAAGTTTCTCCACTCCTCCCCCAAAACGGTCCTTTGGGTTTGGCATTTATATTTGGTGTGGACACACAGCATGTATCTGGTGTGGACGCAGAGTATGTATTTTAAGTCATGGTTCGATGTAGTCAAGCACAGGAAACAGATATAGAACCTGCTCAAGGAGTCACAGCCAAGGGAAACCCAGCGTCTGCTATGCTATTTTTTGTAAGTTTTTTTTTTAATGTTTATTTATTTTTGAGAGAGAGAGAGAGAGAGAGAGAGAGACAGAGAGCGAGTGGAGGAGGGCAGAGAGAGAGGGAGACACTGAATTCTAAGCAGGCTCTGAGCTATCAGACGGAGCCTGACGCGGGGCTCGAACTCACGAGCCACGTGATCATGACCTGAGCCAAAGTCAGCCACTTCACCGACTGAGCCGCCAGGGTGCCCCTCAGTGTCTGCTGTTCTTAGTGGAAATGATGCTGTCCTCAGAAGAGTACAGCAGTGGGTTTCCCAGCAAACATTATTCAGCTCTGATGCCCTGCCGGGTTTGGTCGAACGGGCTTTTACTTGTGCAGCAACACAGAGTCCCGCCCCTACAGGACGCATCTGCAATAAGGCATCCTCTCATTAGGATTGCACACCGCTCTCCCCCAGGCACTGCATTTGACCCATTTTCTCCAACCCTGGAGATCTGGCCTGTCCAGTATGGTGGCCGCATGTGGTTATTTTAATTTAAATTCACTAAAATGAAATACAGTTAAAACTTCAGTTCCTCGGTCGCATTAGCCACAACCCAGTGCCCGACGGCCACATGTGGCAAGCGGTGAGTGGCTCCCGAGATGCAGAACTCTGCGGTCCATTGGACAGGACTGTCCTAGAACTTACCCACCAACCCCCCACCCCCCCCCCCCCCCCGGCCCAGACATCCGGAAGCAAATCCTCCTTCCCTCTCAGAGGAACTTGACAGGAGTAAAGAAAACGCCCTCAAGGATAGAAATATGCGGTATTTCAAATTTTCAATGAGGAGTGCAGGAATATTCTTGAATACTGATTGAAGTTCTCTTTAGCTCTATTTGATGTATTGAGCAGCATCACGGAATAGATAACTTTAGGGACAGATTACCTCATTCACAAGGAAGTAACCACAGCCGCAGCTGACTCTCCTACCAGAGTTTAGTTGTGTTTGCAGATCTCCCCGCATTAAAAATCAGTCCCCAAACAGTGGTTATGGTGACAAAGAGTGAACCAATCTCTTCAAGGTCCCTGGGCTGAGTCATCAGCTAACATATCCCTCATTTAGTCAGAGGCCTTCCTGTTACCCACGGACCACGCCCCTGGATCACTTCTGTGCATCTTTCTGGTCACAACGTCAGCTGAGAATCCACGACATGCGAGGCATCGCGCCTCGGGCGCTGTCACACGCACCCAGGAGGGACTGTCAGCCTAAGCTCAAAGCAAAACAACAGGCAATGGCACCAAAAGAGAAAGGCAACCCCCGTGTGCTTTAGTAATTAAGGGGAGGGAACATTCCCACCCTGGGCTGCCTGGGAGGGTTTCGCCAAATAGCAGGATTTGGACAGGTTTGGAGGGGGACGAACAACAGCCACAACTGGAGAAAACATGCAAAGAACATTCCATTCCCGCCTAGCGTGACCTGCCTTTTAGGAACACGTGCCTAGCGCTGCCACATTTTCTAACTTTTCAGGAAAAGCTGAAAATCCAGATTTTTAATATAAAGATATCACGGCATTTTCAAGGTTGGTTAACAATTCCTTAAGACACTGAAACGGACAAACAAAATCCCTCACCCCGGAGGCTGCAGTTTTTCCTCAGCCTGCAGAGACGAGCCCCGGAGGGCTCCCGGGCAAGGGTGGGAAATGCCAGAAGGGGAGCCAGCCCGGCTGTAGGGCCCTGGGGAGGGTGGAAGGGAGGAGACGAGGAGGCCGGTGAGAAGCACGAGCTCATCCCAGTGTGAGTAACAGGGCTTGAGTGCCAGTGTGGCGAGAATGGAAAGATCATAAACCGTGACTAACAGGGAGGGAAAACAGATGGAATTTGGAAATGAACCGGGTGGATGAGGGAGAAGGAAAAGGTAAGAGGCCATCCAGGTTTTGAGCCAGCCAGGTTCTGGAGAAAGATGCAATCGGAAGGAGCACATCCGGGGCCTCGAACGCACTGCACCAACAAGCAGCTCGGAGGTAAGCCGTCCGCAGGACCCTGTCCCCCACCAGCTTGTGAGCAGACGCGGGACCCCCACGCCGCCACCACAAAGGGACGCACTGCTGTGCTGAGCGGAGGAGGCACAGCCCGGTGCGGGCAGAATCTGCAGCGGGTGGCAGCAGCAGTGGCCGCGCGCTCCCGACGGGCCCAGGCACGAGGACGCGCTCATGCAACCCACGCAGGTTCCCGACGCGCCGCCGGCCTGAGGTGAACACGCACGCTCTCCTGCATACACGCACACACTCCTACATGTGCGCACACTCTCACGCACACACCTCTCATGTGCGCACACACTCAGGTATGCTCACTCCTTCACATGTGCACACATTCTCATGCACACACACACTCTCACACGCTCACAGGCTCTCTCACACACACCCACACACATACACTCATGCGCTCACTCTTACATATGCATACACTGTCATATGCACACATGCACACACTTGCACACGCTCTCACATGTGCATTCTCACATGCATACATTCCCACACATATACACTCACACACACTTATGCACAACTCTCACCCGCACACATTCCCACATGCATACACACACATGCACACACTTTCATGTGCACACCCATGTGCACACTCACACACACACACCCATATATGCACTCATGTGCACGTGCACACTCACGCATACACTCATGCACACACACACTCATGCACACACATGCTCACATACACACCCATATGCACACACGCACACCCACGCACATACACTTATGCACTCACTCTTACATATGCATATGCACACACTTACATATGCACTGTCAAATGCACACTTGCACACACTCTCACATGTGCATACGTTGTCACGTGCATATAGTCACACATATACGCTCACACACATTTATGCACAACTGTCACATTCCCACAGGTATACACACGCATGCACATACACTTCCACGTGCACACACTAGCACACACTCTCACATGTGCAGGTACACACCCATACATGCATACACACTCTCACATGTGCACAGTCACAGGTGCATACACACTGACAAGCACACCCAGTCACAGGCACTCACACACTCACATGCATACACTGTCACAGGCACACACTCTCACGTGCACACACACGCACACACTCTCCCATGTGCACACACATACTCTGGTATGTGCACACACACTCACACACTCTCGCGTGTGTGCACACACACACTCGCATACCACATGCACACACTTCTAACGGGCCAGGAAATTGACACCCCGAACCCTGTCAAGAGCCGTGTCACGAACATTTGTATTCTTAAAAAATACAAATGCTCACTTCCCTCCACAGCAGTGAAGGGGGCAGGGAAGCTCAGGCTAAAACAGCTTGAACGTGGATTCTGGTTGTCAAGCTCTGTGACACACGGCCAGACGGCTCCCTGAGAGTGCCAGAGGCTCACGGTCCTCAGCGGTCTCCACCTCCAGTAGGGATGTGCAGTCCCATGGGATTAGAGCCTGGGACACGCGGGGCGGCAGGGGTGAGGCTGGGAATGGCCGGCACTTCTGAGCACACACCCCTGCTGCAAGCGCACAGGGAGACTGGCTTAGGAAAAAGCTGAAACGAACAGAGGCCCGCTGAATCTGAGGGATTCTGTGAGTTCCCCATGAAGATAGTTACATTTCATGTTGTCATTTTAATGACAGTCCCCAAAACTTCTGTAAAAGCAAGCGTATTTCTTCTAAGAATTGTCCGGATGACCATGCTTTAACCAACCCAACTCTGTGTTTACACACTGGCATCGAGCAGAATTGCATTCATTGTCGTGGGCTAGTGAGAAAAAGGCCAAAGATTTAATGACTGTTCGATTTATACCTCCGTGACTTCTGAACGCCAGGTGAAGCCAGAAGGCATCTGCCACAGGGGTAGGGGCAGGGCTGTGCCTCCTTCCCAACAGCAAAAGGAATGACATTAGCTTTCACGCTAAATTCACGTTCTATGCCTTATGGATGATTTGCAATTTTGATTTGATAGTATAATTGGAAGAACCGTAAGTATAAAGAGCTATACTTGGTTTTAAGTCGTACATTTTTAAATATTATAATATTAAAATGTTTGAATCGGCCCTGGAAAATGCAAGAAGTTTTTTTCTACTTAAAAAGAAGCCTAGCCCACCCTACAGCGCATCGTTGTGGAATTTCAAGACATCGGGGATGGAGAGGAGATCCTGGAAGCTTTCAGAAGGAGACACAGGTCACACACAGGCAGTCAGAGAGTCAGCATCATCAGGCAAGGGGGCAGTAACTTTAAAATCCTCAGGGGAAACAATTTCCAAACTGGATGCCAGCTAAGGGGGCTCCTGGGTGGCTCAGTCCGTTAAGCGTCTGACTCTTGATCTCAGCTCAGGTGTTGCTCTCAGGGTCGTGAGTTCAAGCCCCACGTTGGGCTCTGTACTGGGCTCAGAGCCTTCTTTAAAAAAAACGGGGGAAAAAAAACCAACCTGCCAACTAAGAGTCAGAGAAACACCACGGACATTTCAAGACTCATCAGGTCTTATGTCTTCACGATTTGCCTCCCATTTGGGGAAGCAGTGCTCCAGCAAAACAAAGAAACTAGGAAAGTCATCTGCAGTTGTCGATTGTGCAGACCAGAGCGCACACACGAGAATCAAGACCGAGGAGGGTACCCGGGAGGCCAAGAGGTGAAGAACAAAGCAAATGGAGACTCAAAGGCTGGGAAGCTGAGCAGAAGGAATGGAGAAGAGCCTAATGTTTAAAACAGGCATGGGCCCTGGCATACCCCTGCCTTGGCGGCTGGACATCCAGAGGGGCTGGAATAGTATGGAACCAAAATGGCGGAAGTAAGCGTAGGTCAACCGGGCTCCAACACCCTTGGTGAAGGGTGTGATCCCATATCACTAGTATTTCCCTAATACCCACTTATTTTGAAATTTAAATAAGCTTCAACGGTGGAAGCTTGCTCAGAGCCAAAAGGCACTATCTCCCCAAAATCTTCCTTTAAAAAAAATGCAATAGCCTAAACCAAACTTTGTCCTGTAGCTAAGGGAAGAGATATTTTAGATAATACCCACAGAGGATGCTATTTTTGGCCACCCAGAAGAGCAAGTCCGTACCTCCCTTTATCCCACACATCTCACAGCTAAAGTTCATTTCTGAAGCGCTCAGAGCGCAGACGCCAGCTGCGGGAGAGAAGGGGGAAAACCACGGGACATCCACTGTTACCACCCACATCCACCTAGCACCCCACCCAGAGCGCCACCCCTTTCCTCTGGGTCAAGAAAACACGATGTAATATGAGTGAGCAGTAAGGACATGATTTAACACACACCGCGAAATATGTTTCGGGTTTTTGATAGTTCCCTTGCTTTATTTGGTACTTTTGACTATCGTCGTTGAGCAAATTTCTTGTGACACAGCCTCATGTCACAGCAGCCCAGGGGAGAGCTACTGCCCTAACAATCAACGATATACTACATTGAATAGCAAGGCATAGAGAGAAAGAGTCACTTTACTGGTCTCGTGAGATTATTCTAGAACTCCGTGCAGCATCTATTCGCCGAATACCTGCTCCCTGCCAAGCACTTTCTGGATGTCAGAGAGAAAGAACTGACAAAAATACCTGTTCCTGTGGACATCAAACCCTGATTTTGGAAGACAGACCATAAACACAGATGTACAATATACAGCATAGCAAACGGTGATAAATACTTAGGAGGCAAAAAGAAAATAAGCAGAGGGGAGGGACAGGGAATAGGAAGGCTAGCATGTTATGTGGGGTGAGAGAAAAACCCGAATGAAGACTTGAAGAAAGTGAGGAGAGCCATGTCGATGTCTGGAGGAAGTCATCAGGGGAAGAAGCAAGGGCCCAGGCGCATCTGAGAACCTGCTAGGAGCCTGGACTCCTGTAAGGGGCCCCTGTCAAGACTCTGACTTGTCCCCTGAGCGAGAGAAGAGCCACAGAGAGTTTGAGCCGAGTGATGGCATGATCTGATCTACCTTTTAAAAAGGATCAGGGGCGCCTGGGTGGCTCAGTCGGTTGAGCGTCCGACTTCGGCTCAGGTCATGATCTTGTGGTCAGCGGGTTCGAGCCCTGCATCGGGCTCTGTGCTGAAGGCTCGGAGCCTGGAGCCTGCTTCGGATCCTGCGTCTCCCTCTCTCTGCCCCTCCCCTACTCATGCTCGCTTTCTCTCTCTCTCTCTCTCTCTCAAAAATAAACATTAAAAAAATTAAAAAAAAAAAAAAAAAAAAGGATCACCCTGGGCTGTGGGAGGTGAGGGCGTGAAGAGTCCACGTAGGCGGCGACAGAGATCACCTGGTCCGAGACAACGCTGCCTTAGACCAGGCAGCTGTAGCACCATAGACATTCTCTTCTTATTTGGGTCACCGCGAACCTAGATCTCAAAGAGCAAACGGACACGTTCATGCAGCTACAGCGGCTGCTGAGGCTGGCTGAGCTGGGGCCTCCCGCAAGGTGCAGGCGTCCAGTGCGACACCTATTATACAGGAAGAGCAGGTGGGTAGGGTGTTGGGCGGGGGCCGCTGGGGCGCAGACTCGGCTGCTGAGGACCAGCATCCGGGTGAGGGGCTGCCTGGGCTGAGAAGTGGGGGGAGGCCACTGAGATGCTAGGGGCAGGAGCTGTGTGGGAATGCATCAAGACAGCACAGAGCCAAGCCAGGGAGGTGCTGTCCCAAATCTGAACCCCGCCTCCCAGCCCACCCCCCCCATGTAAATTGTTCCTCGTCCGCCACCCCCAAATCTCTGCCCTTCCTAAAACCTGACATGTGGCAATTCGTTTTCAAATGAACATCTCCGGAGAGACAGTCATGGGTCTCCAGACATGTTTATTTATTTATTTAAAAAAAAAGCGGGGGGGGGGGCCTCAACGTCAGGGAAGAAAAATGTTACATATCCCACCCTTGGTCTCAATGGCTCATGAAGCCACGTCTTTCTGTGATGAAAGGACCCCGGGGAGTTTAGGAGAACAGAGCAGAGAATGGGAATCCAGTGATGCAAATCTCCATCTTCCCTGCTTCTCAGCCCAAATGAGACCCGTTGGTGCATGGAGGTTGGCAAGAGACAGACTCCGGTTCGGTAGAATTCCTTCCACTTAAAACCTCTGTGAGCTGTCACGCTCCGAACCCTTATTTCCTATGCCTGTAAAATGGGTCCAAATAGAAAAAGCCAGCACGCTGGTGCCTGGGCTGCGCATGTCACACAAATCTCAGGGATCAGTAACATGACCTCAGACATGGCTAAGGTTTTTGAGCACGGTTGATCAGGTGATCCCTCTTTTAAAAAAATTGAATGTAAATGTCTCTTCCAGGGAATCGTTCACTCCTTATGCCTAAAAATTGCATGCGAAGACCTAACGCATCACCAGCTTGTTCAAAACCACAAGGATTAAAGGGGGAGAGAAAAAAAATAAAAGAAACGTAAGCAAAAATCTCCAGAGGCAGAGCTTTCTGGAAACAATAACACTTTGCTCTGCATTTCTGCGTATGAACACTAAACGTGCACAGCTGGTCATGAACAATGCCAAAGTGACAAGAAAATCAGAAGTGGTTATCCTAACAAGGTATTTGAAAATAAGTGAGAGCTGGGGCAGATCGTAAGATGGCAAGGACCAGCTTCTCGGCTTCGTCATAACTGACGCCTTAAAGGTTCTAGCTTCAGTGGACAGACGGCCGCCGTCCTCCTGCTCCCTGTGCTGACTCACAGCAGTGTGATCCCTCTAGACCTCCAGCTCCCCCACAGCAGCACCCACATCACAGGGAACACCACTTGTAAGCTCCCCAGGCAGTACTGGGGGAGCTGGTGGACACACACGTTCAGAGGTACGTTAAAACAAAAGGTAGGAGGGACCAGGCAGGTCAAGGACGTGTGCGAGGCGGCCCAGCGATGAGCTCAAATTGCTACTGGGCTGCAGGCAGCCAATAAGGACACTGAGAGAGAATAAAAGGGTGTTCCAAGAGAGGGCTGGTGTCCCCCAAAGAGAGCAAGAGGCAATGGCCGTGCAGCCTCTAAGAGGTCACCCTCGGCTATCTCCTGCTTCCCATCTATTCAGTAATATGGCGTAGATGGTCTTTGATAGAAGATGATCCACAGTCACCTTTTTAGGAAAACTGCTCAGGGGCCAAGCAGAACTCTTTAGGCTGGAAACACTCAGACCCGGGGTGCCACAAAGGCAAGTGCCTATGACAGCTCAGCTCTCACAAGGCAGCTCTCTCATACCACATGACTCATGACCGAATCGTGCCAATGGGAATCTGGGCGACCATGGTGTAGGGCTTCCAGAGCGCGGAATACCGCATCTGGACGTGTTCCCATCTCCTATCTTGGGCAGGCTCCTAAATCTGCTATGGCCACATGTGGTCAGGGCCGACAGGTGCACCGAAGAGTAAGACTGAGAAGACGAGGAGCGGCCGTTTGGAAGAGATGCCAGGCACCGAAAAGACGTTGGAATTGCCATACGGAGGCCTCCAGGTGCAGACAGACCGAGACTGTTGTTGAAATGAGCTCTCAAGACTCAAAACGCCATGGGGGAACCTTGTACACATTTTGCTAAGTGAAAGAATCCCAATCTGAAGAGGCCTATATACGGCATGGTTGCAACCACAGGACATTTTGGAAAAGGCAAAACCATGGAGTCAGTGGAAAGATCAGTGGTTTCCAGGGGCGGGGGGAGGGGAGGGATGGAAAGGCGGAGCTCAGGGCATTTATGGGCCGTGAAACCGTATGACATTGTAATGGCAGACACGTGCCCCGGAACGTACAACACGAAGAGTGAACCCTAGTGGAAACTATGGAGCTCACCTATCAAAAACGTGTCAGTGCTGACTCATCAGTCATAATAAACACACCGGACTAAGACTAGATTTAACAACAGGGGAGGCGGGGGGGGGGGGGGGGGGGAGGGGAAGCCGAGGGGGTGTATGGGGGTACTTGCCATTCAGGTACCTTCTGGGGAACAGGTGAGAGCTCAGGGCCACCCACCGAGACACTCTGCCTGAGGAGGAGAAGGTGCCAGAAGTTCCTTTCATTGCTTCCGTCACACAGTAGAGAGGGGATGGGAGAGGGGAACTCTTGGTCCAAGGGCCACGCTGGGGTCAGAGGGCAGGGCCCAGGGCACATGGGCCCGAGTGACTTGGGTCAGATTCCAGTCTTCGTTAACAACAGTTGCCACAAGCATTTACGTGTAAGGGGTGCTGCTCTGCATAGGTGGTGTGACCATTCTAGAACGCCTGGCCCCGGACCCTTCTTCTCCCTCTGCCCCCCTCATCCAATCCATCACCAAGTCTATCAGTTCTCTGGCTTAAATGCCTCCTGAATCTGCACTTTTCCCTCCTCCACCACCCTCCAGTCTTCACTAGGTCATCTTTTGCCTAAATTATTACAGGTTTCTTCCAAGCATTGCCACACACTCATTCTTCTCCCTCAGTCCAGTCTCTCCTCTGTAGCAGCTTTAAGAACACAAAGGTGTCACTGCCCTGCTGAGGACCTTTCCGTGGCTTCCCATCCCTCTTAAAACCAACGTTCCCTGACCACCCCCAGCCCCGATCCATCAACATGCTCCCCACTTGGGCCTCCACGGGGCCTTTGCACGTGCACATACGCAGGGTGGTCTTCCCATGATCTGAAGTCAGCAATCACTTCCTGAGGGAAAACTTCGTGCCCCCACCCATGCCAAGGTCAACCTCCCAACCCCTGAAACTGCACTCCTCATACCATGCACTTCTTGGGTGCGTGTACCACACGGGCACCGTCTTACATTTGTCGGTCTCCCTCCCTAAACCGGAAGTCCATTGCGTCGTGCCTTTCACAGTGCCCAGCACTGTGATTAAGCCCTTAATCATCGTTTTTTGGAATTAAAAAAGGAGCAATTCACAGAGGTAGGTATTATCATCACCGCCACTTCACAGAAGTGTTTGATTGAGCACCCGGACTGGGGGGCTGAGGGCTTAGTTTCGAACTCAGACCACCTGACCCCAATACCTACGGCTTGATGCCAACGTGTGTTCCATGCCTTCCTTCCAGGAGGCAGCGGTGCTGAGCGAGACGTCTGTCCCTGCTGATTGCAGTGACTCTGAGAGCAACCAGAGCACTCGGACCCTTTGAGTAGTGCTGGACCTCAGCCAGAGAGCCTTCCGCCACGGCTCCACGGCCGTGGTTCAGGCACCACAACATATCAGAAGCGGCCAACGGGCGCCCGGGTGGCTCAGTCGGTTGAGCGTCGGCCTCTTGGTTTCGGCGCAGGTCACGATTCAAGATCCTCTCTCACTTACCCTCAGCCCCCCTCCCCACTTGCATGCGCTTGCTCGCTCGCTCTCTCTCTCAAATAAGAAATGAAAAATCAAAGAGTAGCCAAGGCCACCCACCAATCTCGAAGCCAGGAGGTGAGTCCAACTTTCCATCGAACACACCCTCTGTGGAATACCCATGAATGGACTCAGGGTTTTAGGGCAAGTTTGGGAAATGACTAACCATTTCCAGAGAACATGCTAAACCCCTAGCTGGAGGCCTGAGCTGCAGAGATGGTTGGTTCAGATACCGCGAGTCTCTGGGCGTCTCACAGACGAGCCCGTGTCCACACCTGAGGATGTGATTCAAAGGGACAGGCAGCCAGGGTCTGGGCAGGAGACCACTGTCTGTACTCGTCTACACACTACCTGCCAGTCGGCAGGGGAAAAGGAGCGCTCCCCGGACCGGGAACGGGAATGGGGCAGATCTACCCTCGGGTGCCAAGGATAAACCTGGGTCTTGGATAGGGAAGGATTCAAAATCACAGGGGAGGGAAAAAAGGCCAATTTTTTGATACAGCTGATACAGTGCCAGCCTCCTGGGGCTCAAGCAGGGTTTACTTAAGAGCCGATACCTTGGAGACTTAACTGATCTTTAAATGTATGTCTAGTAATTTTTTGGTTGCTGTTCTCCCACGGAAGTGCTCCGTTTTTCAAATGTCAACCGGTTTCAACCATGCCACTGAATATTTAGAGTGTACTCAAGGAGAATGGTAAGTGTACCCACGGGACTCGACGGGGAGGTACAAAAGAAATCAAAGATGTGGAAAATTCCGGGTGTGTGATCAAAGCAGCAGGAATGAGCCAGAGTTCCTTCTTCGACTGTTGACTCCCCACTTGGAGAGCCTGTTTCCAGAGCTCTCCGCAGCAGGCAGCACGAAGTGCTGTTTCTCAAGTCGTGACTCACAGAATGCCTGCCCAGCGGCCCCCTGTGAAAGTGCAGATCCCTGGGCACTGCCTCCCCCCCCAACCATTGGACCCCGACACGTGAGGAGGGGCTCAGAGTCTCCATAGGTAACAGGCACCACAGAGGATTCACAAACCAATTAGAGTTTGCAAACCACGGCTCCCGTTTCGAATGTCTTTGCAGAAAGGGGAGACCTTCCATGACAGACGGTGACAGCATAGAGGAAGAACCACTCCTCACGCATGGTCACCGATTCCCACACCCCTCGTAGAACCTTCATTCTACGGTCACGGGCTAGGTGCTGAGGACTCCACCGTCAACCAGACCCGAGACCCCCACCCGCAGTGGGGGAACACGACAAAGGTAAATGGTGGCCACCCAAAGGAACACTGTGGGACACGGCTCGCCGTGGAAGCAAAGCTCAGCCACACGAGCGAGAGCCAGTTGCTCCACCCTGACTCAATCGAGGGCCACGCGAGGACCAGTCCCGGCCCAAGGCCATCGTCTCTGGGCCCCTGCTCATCTCTGCTCCTCCTAGACCCTCTGTGAACAGACAGCACTGCTGGGCTCACCTGAGGGTTCCTCAGCTCCTGCTGGGGCCTCCATTTTCAAGACGAATGAAAAAAAAAAAAAATTTCCACAGCGTTTGTAATCGTACAGGTCTTAAAACACAGGATGAGGCAAGACCAGCGGCACTGCCAAGGAAATACAAAGTTCTGGCAGGGGAACTGAGCCGTTCACCGCCTCTCACCAAGGAGCAGCCCTTCTCTCCCTGCGGAGGGAGGTTTTCTGCCATGGTGTCGCCAGAGCAGGGCACACAGAACCCTAAAGCCAGTCCTCCTCCTCACAGACAGTGGCACAGGGGACAGTTGTCATAACCAGATTGTCTCCACGATGGAGAGCTGTGCTTTGGCCGCTTGGATACCCACGGCCACACATCCCTTAACAGTCTGGTAGCAGTGGGCAGCCTGCCAACCAAGAAAACAACCCTTGAACTTTGGGGCTGCCCGCAACCATCTCCCCAGTCTCACAGATCCCAGGCAAGCAGTAAACATTCAACGCAACTCAAACACGCAGTGCCTTCCACACGCAAGCCAAAGGCCCTCTGGAGCCACCGATCCGCGGGCACGTCTTCTGGGAGTGAGGCCCACGGCATCACTTCCTAGACAAACACCAGGAACCAGAAGGTCAGTCTTCACTTGAACTGGATCCGAGGCAGGTCCCGCTTGAACTCAACAGGGCACATCCGAGCCTCTTACACTGGGCTCTTCTGACCTCTTCCTCCCCAAGAACATGCTCCCCCGTCCCCCACCTCTCTGAGGCCCGGGGAAAGCAAGTGCAGGAGGTAATCCTTGCCAACGTGGCTACGGTCCTTCCTGGACTGAGATTTGAGTCCCCCGCCCCTACCACTAAGTTTATGTGTCTGGGAAGTAAAAGGGTAAAGCGAGTCACAGAAGCTCAGGCCTCCATCCGTGGTGGGTGGGCAGTTCTGTTTATGGGGAGGGGGTGGGGAGGGAAAGAGACGGCAACCAGACCTTCCTCAAACCGAGAAAACTCTCACCTCATCCAGAATGCTGTGGACCCTCATCATGAAGAGTTTCACCTTCGACTCCAGGCAAGTAGCCCACAATCCGATTCCAGGCATTCTGAAAACCCCAGTTCTGTTATTCTGACTCCGTCACAAAATCGCTTCAACTAGGAAGACAGCAAGGACCCACCTACATCTGTCCCTTTTGCTGCTGGAATCGACACCCGTCTTAGATCACGAGTCACGGCAGATGCACAGAAAGAAAGGGATGCCAGGCCCCATCTGTAATTTCCACAAATGAATGGATTGAACTACGGATACATTTTTCAAAGGAAAAAAAAAAATGGTCGTAAATAACAAGGGTGCAAATCCCTGATGTCTTTTTATTCCCGGAAAGAGGTGTTGCACGGTCAAATCTTTCCCAAAATCTTTATTTAGTTTCTTCTGGGCAGGGAATAATCTGGGTCCAGGATGACTTACTCAAAACAGCCTTGCAAGTTAAAAAAACAAAAACCAAAATAAGTCCTTGGAACAGAAATTAGATTCAAGAATCTGATGCCCTGCTACTCTGTTAACTACGGACATAAATGAGAGAGGACGCAGAATGCCTCACACCTAGTGGGCACTCCATAATTGTCTGCTGAGTGACCGACTAAATGATTTATTTTGAGTCCCCACGGCTCTTTGCGCTAGCTAGAGCTAATTCAGTTGTTATAAAGGCAAGCAGGGTTGAAGATTTATGATTGCCCAATTACCCCGATTCACCATAAATCCTTGCCAGCCTCTAGGCTGTTCCAAGCTGCTCAGCACGCGTAATGACGGCATATTGCGACGATTCCCTCTCGAAGGCCTTGGCGGTACTCTTATTTAGAAAGCGGAGGTCTACCAGAACTATAGTTCTCGGTCTCTATAGCCCAGAATAGGAGAATCCCATTTCTCCACTCACGGAGCCAGGTTCTGCAGCCCAGACAGGGACCAAGCTGAAGCACCTCACGTCTCCTGTACTCAGTAATCAGCGCGTGTCAGGAGATGAGGAGATGAGGTGAAGGTCATTCGGGCTGACCACTGCCCATGACCAGATGCTGCATTAGTACCTGGATGTCCTGTCCTCTGGCCTCGCACCACCCTGCAGTCACTGGCACATTAAATGTCATCATGATCACTAGCACATTAAAGCCCATCAAGACGTGTATCTGTTGGCCTTGGCTAGCGCACAAAGAGCTCCTTGAGGGCGGGGACGGTGTTTTGTTTATTTTTGTAACCTCCATACACAGCAGGCTATCCAGACCACAGACATGCACAGTGAATTTTTATTAAGTGAATAAACCGAAGCTCTCACCAAGACAAAATGCGTAGGCCTACCGCCACCATTAGGCACCTTTTTCTAGAATACTGAGGTTAAGAACAAGAGGGACTCCTACAATTGCATGAATACTTAATTTCCTCTTGAAATTGACCCAGAATTGGAGACAAGATGGTTGTGCAGGGCTATCTGTAAGAAGGGCTATAAACAGCAACTGCCCGAGGTGTGGAAGCAAAGGAAACGCACACGGAAAGTAGACGTAAATTCCTCTTATAACTCTTGCCGTCATCGATCGAGAGACAGTGAGACAGAGTCTCTTGGATCAATTATTATATTTATGAACTGGCTCAATCTCACCTTTAAATTGCTTGTCAATAATCGTATTCAACGTGCGTGAGTACTTAAACAAGCACACTTCCCCCTTTACGCAGTGAGATGCCGGGGAACAGCAAATTTCTACCACCGAGCATTTGTTTATTTATTTATTTTTTTACTAAAGTGTGGTTGACATACATTATATTGTTTCTGGTGTACAACACAGTGACTCCACGTTTATATACGTTACAAAGTGATCACCATGGTAAGTGCAGCTATCATTTGTCACCATACAAAGTTGTTACTTATTACTAACTATATTCCTATACATTGTATCCCTACACCTTATGTATTTATTTTATAACGGGAAGTCTGTACCTTCTATTCCCCTTCTTTTTGCCCATCTCCCCCTCACCTCACCCTCCACCGAGCTCTGGCAACCACTGGATTGATCTCTGTATCTATGAGTCTGTTTTGTTTTTCATTATTGTTCATTTGTTTTGTTTTTGGTATCGGTCTTTCTCTGGCTTAATTCACTTAGCACGATACCCTCTGGGTCGATGGCAAATGGCAAGATTTCATTCTGGTTCGTGGCTGGGTAATATTCCGTTATAGATATAGATACAGGTATTGATATAGATATATAGATACAGATTTATAAATACACACACACACATCCATACGTACCACATCATCTTTATCCATTCGTCTGTCAATGGGCACTTAGGTTGCTTCCATATATTGGCTACTGTAAATAATGCTACAATAAACACAGGAGTCTGAGGGCTAATCCCTGAGCCCTCCAATGGGTAGAAATAAGATGTGTGAGAACCAGCAAAGGGAATGGGAAGAGTTTGGTGCCTGGGAAGCCAGGAGAACATGACTTAAGGAGGAGGGAACGATCAGCTGCGTTGAACCCTAGAAGTAGGACAACGAATGAGACTGGGCCACTGGATTGAGCAACACGGGAGTCACGGGTACCTAACAAAGCATCTTTGGAGCAGTGCTGGGGCGGAAACCCAGAGTCCGTTCAAGACACAAAGGGAGACTGGGGCTGGATTTGGCGTTCAGGAATGCGGCCGTCCCACCCACCACCTGCAGTTTCAAATACCTGTGTTCCACCGCAGTCTGGAAGCAGATGAGCCTCTGAGCCAGCAGCAGCAGGTCAACAGCAACCTAACACCATTTCACAACGCTTACGTCGTTCCCTTTGTTTCATCTCGTCACACGGGCGTGTTATCATCTCACCCCATCGCCAGAAGAAGGGAGAGCGCAGTACAATAAGATACCGTGAGAGAAAGCGACCACCTTCACAGACTTTTTATTCCAGCGTGTTGTTACAACTGTCCTATTTCATTGTGAGTTGTTGTGGTTGACCCGTTACTATGTCTAATTTGTAAATTAAACTGTATCACAGGCATGTGTGTATAGGAAAAAAAGTAGTACCTACAGGGTTTGGAACGACACACAACTCCAGGCATCCACTAGACGTGTCGGGATGTATCCCCTGCAGAAGGGGGGTAGGCACCGTAGAGGAAACGTTTTCAAGGAGTTTTGAAGAAAGGGAAAGGGCTGTAACTAGAGGGGGAAGAGGGGTCAAGAAAGGATTTCAGATTGTTTTTAAGGATGAAGAAATAAGCACATTTATACTCTGATGGGGATGTATAATGCAGGAAAGTGAGGAGGAATCACCAGAATGATATCCCTGAGTAGGCAAGGGGGTAGAGTCCACTGCATCAGGGACGGTCCCTTTCTTGGGCCGCAGCCAGCTTGTCTGTCGCACTAGATGAGCGATGTGTGTGGGCACAGGTGCTGCTGGGGCAGGGGGGTGGGGGTGCGGGGCACTGGGAGCCCATGGAAGTTCCCTCCAATTGTCTCCATTTTCTCGGTGGGAAACCAGAAAGGAAGGTCATCAGCTGAGGTGAGGCCAGTGGAGAAGGTGTGGAGGAATGTATTTGCCACCTAGGAGAATGTCAGAGCAGACAGACGGGACAGTCGTCGTGCACGTGCTGGGCCTGCCTGTCATTGGTCGTCATGAGTTTACAGCGCATCCAGGCAGAGTGGTAAGAACGGACGAGCGAATGAATAAATCTCTCAGAAGAGATCAACAGACCAGAAGCCACACAAAAGAAAGTTCGGCTAGCCCTCTCTTTTCCTCCACAACAAACGACAGCAATGCTGGAGACAACGTGTAACTGGACACTGAAAGCAGGTTCCTTTCCGCTGGGCCCCAGGCACCACCTTGCCCATGGTTATCGCCCCACTAAATAGTTGCTCTCAAGGGAATATTCAAATCCAACATCGTTCTTACCTTTGAGCAGTAAGAGTATGTCAAGAACACAGACATTAAGCCAAGCAGCCCAGAGTTTTGGTCCCAGCTCTGCCAATCACTAGCTGTGTGAGCTCAACCTCTCTGTACCTCGATTTCCTCATCCGTAAAATGGGAATAAATAATAATAGAACTTTCCTCACTGGGCTGTCCTAAGGATTCAATAGCATGTCCTTTGCCTAACACAGTGTCTGCCTTATGGTCAGCGCTTCACCAGCAACAGCTACTGTAAGTCTGAGGAGGTCAACAACAGACCCAGGCCAGCGAAAAGATTAGTCATGATCCAAATTCCTTATCATACCTGAGTGATGTCTTTGTTTTCAGAGCTTAAAATGTAAGCGTTATTGTGCAGTTGTTAACGGTTACTGGCCTCTGTCCAGAAGATTGCTTCTGTAACCACCTGATCTACACCCTCTAAGAATCAGTAAATCAGTTCCAGAGCAGGGACTATTATGTCCATTGATTAATAATAAAAAGACAGAGTCTTGAACCATGAATCTCCTATGAAAGAGTGACTTCAAGCCAATGTGTTTATTTTCTTTAAGACACCTGTCTAAAACACAAATTATCACAAAGTACAGTCCTAGGTCTGGGCAAGAAGTACAAATTCGAGTAAGACATTCCTCTTTTCTTCAAGATAATAGTAGTTAATATTTATTAGTACCACGGTACCAGGCACGATGCCAATAACTTTTATAACCAAGAATTTAATAGGGACGCCTGGGTGGTTCAGTTGATTAACCAACTCTTGACTTCAGCTCAGGTCATGATCTAACAGTTTGTGAGATCAGGCCCTGCATCGGGTGCAAAGCCTGTTTGGGATTCCCTCTCTCTCTCTCTCTCTCTCTCTCTCTGCCCCTCCCCTGCTTGTGCACTCTTTCTCTCTCTCAAAAATAAATAAATACACTTAAAAAGAGTTTAATTACTTCTCATCTCAACCCTTGTAGCAGGTGCCATTACTACAACTGAGGAAATGAAGACTTCAAGAGGTTATAGGCCTTGTCCTGGGTCAGGCAGCTTGACCTGACAGTGGTTTGAACCCAAACCGTCTTTCTTCCCTCTTGAACCTGCAAGTGAAATGGGCAACCAAGGTCTGGCTAAGAGCCTGGAAGGCCTTGCTGAACAGTGACCCTCTTGG
This sequence comes from Lynx rufus, assembly GCF_022079265.1. Lineage (NCBI taxonomy): Eukaryota > Metazoa > Chordata > Mammalia > Carnivora > Felidae > Lynx > Lynx rufus. Next base: position 10,709,835 of record NW_025814878.1, read on the forward strand.
CCTTCTGCTTCCTGCAACTTTTTCCTGCAGGTGCTCCGTGTGGAGGAGAGTCAGGGATTACAACGCAGAACGGATCTATCTGTGTGATTCAATTCAGTGAACTAGGATGAGGTGAGGTGGCAGCCGTTAGATTCAGTATAGCATCAGCCACAATTAAGATTTCAAGCTGTGGTTGTTGATGTTAAGGTGTCCGTGGCTTTCAAACTCTATCCAGAGGCGTGCTGGAAAATAAAACCTTCCATATTGGTCTGAAGAAAGGTTTTATAGGTTCCAAATGAGAGTAGCCTAGAATGTGGCGTCAGAAAACGTCCGCACGGAAAGGGAAGCTAAAACAATCAATATCGACACGATGAGCTCAGCCATCACCAGAAATCCCTCCAACATAAAAGATGTTTTGATAATATATTGCAGATGAGACTTGGGCAAGGATCCTCCACAAGGAGACTAGAACTGTTGCCAAATTCAATCAGGGACACCCAGGTGTCTTCCTTATCCAATCAAGAGACCAGAGTCCCCCTCAAATTCAATAACAGTGACCATGAAAAATGGCATGAGGATGTCAATTAAGTCATCAAAGAACACTGCAAATCTTCTCTATTGCATTATGACCACTATCTGAGTGGGCACTGTGTCAACGGAAAGAAATCCAGGGGGGTGGGGAGTGAACACAAAACATTTTAAATGCGCCACTCTTCACCAGGCCCTTTTGAGGAAAAGGGACTGCACGGACCCTCGAGGACTGATTTCGGTTACATCCAGAAAAACTAACTCCAAGGAATAGGAATTTAGCAAGGAAATAAAGGGTAACTGAAACGTCGCGGAAGAAGGTAGCTCCTTTTGTTCTGTTCACCGCCCATCAGGCTTCTGATCTCCGTTCTTGGTTCCCAGGTGCACCGCCTACCAGGACAGCAGGCCCTGAGCAAATGTGCCTTCCTGTGAGATGTCGCACCCATCCACGGGCAATCCCGTCAATCCTACCTCCAAAGGGCACTATATCTGCCCACCCCACCCCCATCCCCACCCCCAACACCTTGGCCCAGGCCATGTGGCTCCCTCCCGCCATGTCACTCTCTCTTGACCTTTAACACTGCCGGCGTGGCCCACACAGCAGCCACATGGGTCTTCTCAAAATCCCAATCTGCCTTCAATCGTTTAGGAACAAAACTCATAGTTTCAGAAATGGTATAAACATTTGTCTGACCATCTGATTAAGCTCTCACCAAAAGAGCTTCAAAAAAGCTTCAAAAAAACCAGATCATCTCACCATAAAACTGACAAAACCAGAAGTAGATTCATCTGTTCGAAATCAGAAACGCTTAGCGCTTTAAATCCACACACACAAAGTTAAATGTTGACAGGACAACAAATTGTAGCAATCACCTCAGGAAATAAATAAATCCTGACAATAAATAGATCTCTCTCTCTGCTGTGACTGGATCTACGATAGAGTATAATATTCTACTTCAGGTTTTCCACATTGCTGAATTTTCTGTGTAGGTAAAAAAATACTGGAAATGATCAGATTTAAACGTAGTTATTCGGTATGAAATAGGACTTGCGGTTTAAAACAGAAACACTACAGAGAGTAATTAGTTGTGGCAATGTAAATCATACCAAAAAGTAAGGCATGTAGAAAAGAACGAACAAATTGAGCATAAGTTAAATTTAAAAATCCAAGGCATTTTGTTTTGAGGCATCTTTGAGCTCGCCGAGCAGACACTAGAAGCAAAACTCCCCTCCTGGGATGGAAAAATTTATGGGCAAGAAGTTACGGTCACAATTAAATGGTGGCGGACAAGGCCAAGGGGGATTTGGTCCCTTTATGAGTCTTTTGATGGATGAACGCGTGGGGACGGCAACCAGTAGGCAACAGAACAATGTGGGAAGGGTGATAAAGAGAGGAAAGAGCATCGCCATGACAGAAGCGTTGGCTAGAGCAGAGACAATGGCTGGGTTCACCAGAGAGAGGGCTCCCTTCCACAGCACCTGTTTATGATCATATAAAAATCAGGTTGTGCGCATTTTCCTATTGAACTTCTTTGTGAAATAAACTTTTATAACAGTAAAAAAAAATAAAATAAAATTCAAACCTGACCACCGCAATTCCTCTGCTTCAATGGCTTCCAACTAATCTCAAAATTCTGACTCCCCGACTTGGCCCACTAAGTGCTCACAGTAGGACCCCTCCGTGGCTCCAGCCCCTGCGGCCACAGGGCCTGTAACCATCTCCTGGACCACATCCTCCTCTTTACCTCAGGCTAGCTGATTTCTCAGCCTTCCAGAATCTTCTGGGGGAGCCCCCCACCCAAACCTGCTATCTCCTCCCCTCATTCTCAGGCACAACACTCCCCTTTACTTCTCCTTCTCTCAAGCTGACATCCTTTTGTTTATGAGTGACTCTGCCATATAACCAGGGAACCCCAGCTCCTAGCTCAGTGCTGAGCCCAGAGGGGCTAGTCCCCAGAGGCTTATTTAGGCTTCCCACAAAGATTATCAAAACAGGAGCTTATCCGCACAATGACTATGAGCCACATATGAGCCAAGATTAAAGGCCCCATAAACCCTGAACACACGAAGGGTCTCAATAGAACAACTGATTAACTGAGGGGCTTTTCGTGTAAATCACTCCCCCTTGGAAACCCAGCTCTAGATTATCTGGGACATTTTCTCTTCAGACAGATGGTTATTTCCTTCAAAGTGGATGAGGAAATTGTTCCTGAGAGCTTTGGAAGACCGTCATGAAGGAAAACTCCAGTTGTTAAGCTCCCTGGGATTAATGCCTTTTGTCCCTAACTAAATAAAATAATTATATTAACCGAGGATGGAGGGCGGCATGGAACAACCCTTTCAGAGAGTGACAGTAACAATCAGGCAGCACTCCCTTTATCTGCAAAATCTCACAAGTGTTCTCGTGGTTCCTTCCAGGTCCCAGGTAGGTCTGTGCTGTGCTGCTCCCTCAAAAGCAAGACGTGGAGTGAGACTTGCTGCGCCAGTGGGCTAGGAGGCGGATGTGAGGTGTGCCCTTTCCGGCGGAAGCTTTAGGAGCCCACGGGTGCCTCCCAGGGCCCTCGCCCTGCCCTGCTGGTTATAGAAGCATGTTTCTAGGCAGAGCCTCACGGGTCTGGGTCCCTGAGTGACAGTAAAGAGCAGAACCCCCCATCAGTCAACACTGGATACATAGCATTAGTGGGAAATAAGACATTATTTTTAGCCACTGAAATTTTTGATCGCTCCTGACCGCGACGTAATCCAGCCATTCTGGACTGACACCGTGAGCTGACCTGTCACTGGCAGCTGCAATTGTAAATGGCCGTTAGGCTCCTATCACAGACAGGAGGCTACAGGCCCTCAGACGGTGGAGGCTGGAGCCCCACACCCATGAGGAGGTGAGGCCAGACTCTCAGCATCTTCCAACCAACAGTTACTCATGGATATGCATTATTTGTCAGACACTGAGCTAAGTGCTAGGGATACGGCGGACCGTTGCTAGAAAATTCCTATGGACGCCGTGAGGAGGGGCCCCCTGGCAAGCTGAACAAAGTCAGGAAAGCAGCGAGGTAGCCGGCAAGGCGGAGAGGAAAGGAGAGATGGCCTGGGCCTCAGGAGGAGCAACTCTGCATGTGGACAGGACAGTACGGGTGACTCAGCGATCAGACCGACTCCTACAGGCACTCTCCCAAGTGCTTCCCGTGCGGTCACACCCTGTGTCCTCACAGCGCCCTAAAAGACAGGCCACACCATTGCTGTCATTTCATAAGCAAGGAAAGTGGCAGGAAATTGGAAGGAAGGAAGGAAGGAAGGGAAAGAAAGAAAGAAAGAGAAAAGGAAAGAAAAGAAGGAAGGAAGGAAGGAAAAAAAGAGAGAGAGAGAGAAAGGGGAAAGAAGTTAACTAGCACCCCAGCTAAACTGAAAGGCAGGAAAATTAAGAACACATACACTAGAGGGGTGCCTGGGTGACTCAGTCAGTTAAGCATCCGACTTTGGCTCAGGTCATGATTTCATGGTTCCTGGGTTCGAGCCCTTCGTCGGGCTCTGTGCTGACAGCTCAGAACCTACAGTCTGCTTCGGATTCTGTGTCTCCCTCTCTCTCTGCCCCTCCCCACTCATGCTCTTTCTCTCTCTCTCTCTCCAAAATAAACACGAAAACAACTTTTTAAAAAAAGAACACATACGTTAGAAATTAGGAATGGTAGAGTGTTGCCTTGGCAGAGTGGAGACCAGCCCTCTGGTTGGAGGTATATGTAACACACCGACTTACTGTGACCTAGGGAAGGCTGCCAAAGATGACTTCAACAAAGGCTATGGATTTGGCTCGGTCAAAGTACGTCTGAGAACTAAGTCTTGTAGGGGAGTGGAATTTTCTACTTCTGGTCATGCTTACACTGACACAGAGAAAGCGTCAGGCAACCTAGAGACCAAGTACAAGGTCTGTAGCTACGGACTTGCCTTCACCCAGAAATGGAACATAGACGATACTCTTGGAACAGAAATCGCTTCACAGAATAAGTTGGCTGAAGGGTCGAAACGTACTCTCGATACCGTATTTGCACCGAACCCAGGAAAGAAGAGTGGGAAATTGAAGGCCTCCTACAAGTGGGATTGTTTCAGTCTCGGCAGTAATGTTGATGCAGATTTTTCTGGACCGACCATCTTTGGCTTTGGAGGTTGGCTTGCTGGCTCTCAGACGAGTTTTGACACAGCCAGATCCAAACTGCCACAGAATGGTGTCGCCCTGGGTTACACAGCTGCCGACTTCTAGCTGCACATGCATGTGAGTGATGGCCCTGAATTTGGAGGGTCTGTCTACCAGGAGGTTAATGGGAAGATTGGAACATCAATAAACGTTGCTTGGATGGCTGGCAGTAACAATACCCGGACTGTAGAACTTCTCTATCTGCTACAGGAAATAAGACGAGCCCGACCGGACTGGGTTATACTCAGACCCTTGGACCAGGAGTCAAACTGACCCTACCAGCTTTCACGGACAGAAAGAACGTCAATGCAGGAGGCCACGAGGTTGGGCTGGGATTTGAATGAGAAGCCTAATGTGGTTTTGAGGAAAGCATCTGATTTGTCCTTGGAGGTGAAGAGAACCCACTATGTTCTGGCCTTAAAATTCTTCCGTGAAATTTCAAAAGTGTGAACTTCTCATTCTTCCAAAGAATTGCAATCCTCCCCACACTGAAGTGTAAAGATCGCAAGTGCGTTGTAAGGAAGGAACTTGAAGGCGTGCCCGAAGGTTGTCCTACTTGTGCCGCATTGCAGGTGATTTCCACTGTGTTATTTTATTTTATTTATTTTATTTTAATTTCTATTTGAATTTTTTTTAATGTTTATTTATTTTTGAGAGACAGAGAGAGACAGAGCACAAGCTGGGGAGGGGCAGAGAGCGAGGGAGACACAGAATCCGAAGCAGGCTCCAGGCTCCGAGCTGTCAGCCCAGAGCGTGACCTGGGGCTCGAACTCACGAACTGCGAGATCATGACCTGAGCCAAAGCCGGACGTTTAATGAACTGAGCCACCCAGGTGCCTCTCCTCAGTGTTATTTTAAATGTGCTCATCAGGGAAACTGTGGTGACTGTTACAAAGGAAATGACCTGAGCCTCCAGCTTGTACATCACAGCCTACCTGCCCCACACCACTTTTTCATGACCTTTGGATATACTGGTCTCTGTGCTGTGGGAGAATCTTTGGTTTTCCGTCAGAGTAAAATAAAATAAACCCATCACATTTGGAACATAATCCATCATCTGACTTCCTAGGGATGGTTTTCTTTCTCTTTTTTAGCATTTTTTTTTTTTTTGTATTTTAGAAAGAGAGAGTGCAAGAAGGGGAGAGGGGCAGAAGGAGAAAGAGAGAGAGGGAGAAAGAGAAGAGAATCTTAAGCAGGCTCCATGCTCAACATGAAGCCCGACACGGGGCTCGATCCCACGACCCTAGGATCATGACCTGAGCTGAAATCAAGAGTCGGACACTCAACTGACTGAGCCACCCAGGCGTCCCTGGGAATCTGGAATTAAAAAGGGGGAAGGAAGGCCTGCAGCAAAATGTGACGGCCGACACCCAGCCATGGGTGGTACCATTAGCTGACGGAAGTTGCCGGGTGCCCAGCCAAGGGATCAAAGGTATGAAAGGGGGATCAGCCGTTCCCACCTCTGGTACATGAGCCAAGACCGTAACTCCTTGACCACGGGTCTCTCTGCTGGCCCATGTGTGCCCAGCTTTGTGGTTTGCTCAAAGACATAAGTTCATTCCTCCGTTAACTCCTTCACAAAGCCTCTGGGGGCACCTGCCACGTGCACCTGTGTGCTCTGAGATACAATAATGAATAAACTGGTGTTGTGACTGCCCCAAAGGAGCCTTTCTTTCCAGTGGAGAAAACAGACCCAACCTGGGGGTGAGAGCCCCCGGGCAAAACCGGGGTCCCTCATACACATCTTTGGCAGAAAGAAGCCCAACGCTTGTCCCCCAAACGCAAGCTATGGCGAATCACACCCTGTGGTCATAAAGGGAACGGGGTGGGGGAGGAGACAAAGGGGCAGGCATCCGTGGTCACCAGAGGGTGACCGGACCTGCCTGTGAGGTAGAGAAGGAGCCAGAGAGTGAGACGGCTCCTCCCTACTCCACAGAAGAGCCACCTCAACCCAAGATCGTAACAGGCCAAATGCTGGGCATCACGTGCTGTCTGGGATACCTGTTTCCCAAGTTCGGCACATACAGCTGCACCACTGCACCTGCGCGTTAGTTACTGAGAGCTCAGCCGTGAACTTCTGAGTCCACCTATACCAAAGAAGAAAATTGTATTTAACCTGCCCGAGTTAGCTCATCAAATTTTGACAACCAGTCTTCCTCAAAAGCCTGAAGAATCTCTTTGACCTGATCAGAAGGGACCACTTAAAGTTGGCAAGCAAAACCACCCAAAACTTGAGAAATGGGTGAAGAGTCAAAAAGTGAGTATTACACCGTAGCACATCTCTTTAGCTTTTTGAGATGCTTAAAGTCAATGGGCTTATACATGTTCGCGTCAACATGAGATTTTACATAAATCACTGAAACTTTTCTGCTTTACTTACTCATCTAAAGAAATTCCCCAGGTTGATGACTCCAGTAGAAACAAACACAGAGGTTTGTAATGACTCTACCGTGACATTTGGAAGCACTTTTCTGAACATTGAACTTGCCTGAAGTCCTGAGACAAAATACAAAATTTTATTTTCCATTCTATTTCTTTTCTGCCAAGGTACAGCGATAAAGTTGAATTTATATACCCATTTTCACCAACTCATTTTCCTTTTTATAATTTTAGGGCTAACTGTACTATAGAAAATCCAACCGAAATTTATAACTAACATCGGCCACGGTTGCTTGCTAAGAGTCCAAGAAAACTCATAAAAAAAAAAAAAAAATCACTCCCTTTCAAATGCGAAATGTCTAAGTTACCACGGCAATCATGAAAGCTATAATCCACAAACCAGCAGAATATTTATGCTTTAAGTGGGTATTTATAGATTTCTATAATATCGTGCTTACTTGGTGACAGGTTCCACACTGTACACTTGAAGGTATATGTATAATCGTCTCATTTGCTCATCGCAAGGACCCTATAACATAGGTACACAGCTGCATTATTCCTGCTTCACAGTTGGGCAAATAGAGAGGTTGAATAGCTTGTTCCAAGGTACACAGTGTGGAATTAATAGAGGCAGATTCAAACCCAGCAGGTCTGGACAGAGAGTATGCACCCTTGACTACCATACTAAAATTGTCCCCTTGCTGACCATAACCTAAAGATCTATACACAGAAACCAATTTGGTGAAAGTGGCTGGATTCAGTCAAATAACAAAGTTAGGTTTTCTTTTTCTTTTCTTTTTTTTTTCTAACGTATATTTATTTTTGAGAGAGAGGGTGTGAGTCAGAGAGGGGCAGAGAGAGAGAGAGGAGGACCAGGGCTCCAAAGAAGGTTCTGGACTGACAGCACTGAGCTCGATGCAGGGCTCGAACCCACAAACCATGAGATCATGACCTGAGCCAAAGTCTGATACTTAACTGACTGAGCCACCCAGGTGCCCCTTCTTTTCTTTAATATCACTTATTCCCAGGCTGTTTGGCTATAAAACCCATTTCAGACTTAGCATTTCCAAAAAACTAATTCACATTCTACCCCCACGTCCTATTTCCCACTTTATCTAGTAACTGCTATGGAAGAAGAAGGAAGAGGAGGAGGGGGGGAGGAGGAGGAGGGGGAGGACGGAGAGGAGAAGAAAGGGTAAACATATTGCAAACCATTTACTGCACAAAGTAATTTTACTTCAAGTCTCAAATTAGAGAAGCAATGAAAAAGAAAACCTGTCATAGCTCCAAATCAAAAATAAATCAAGTCACATTAATGAAAGACGGTAACAAAAATACACTCAAAGCATGTTCTGTTTGTCGGGAAGATGGTTCACACAGACTCCAAGCAGCCCCCAGTGGCTCAGCACTCCAGCGTGCTACAATTAAGGCGAAGGACAAAGCATCTTATTATATCTAGAAACCAGACAGCTAGGCTCATATGTGACATTTTTCCTAATTAAGGTATAGGCAAGAAAACCATTATGTGCAAGAAACCACTTTGATACTTGGGAAGGGGATACCTGGGAAAACAGGAAGTGGAGAAAAAGGAAAGAGCAAAGGTGACAGAAAAGAACAATGCTAATTCACAGCTAAATATTCAAGATTTTTTTTTTAATTTTTAAAAATGTTTATCCACTTTTGAAGGAGAGAGAGAGAAAGAGTGCAAGTGGGGAAGGGGCAGAGCGAGAGAGGGAGACACAGAATCCCAAGCAGGCTCCAGGCTCTGAGCTGTCAGCACAGAGCCCGACACAGGGCTCGAACTCACAAACCATGAGATCATGACCCGAGCTGAAGTCGGAGGCTTAAGTGACTGAGCCACCCAGGTGCCCCTAAATATTCAAGATTTTTTTCAAGTTCTGCCATACTATTAAAATGTGTCCTCTCAGGACAACCTGAATCCTGAAGCAGAAAGGAAGAAAAAGGTCCACCTGTGCCCCCCCCCCCCCGAAAAAGCACCCAACAACCATTGCCAAGGTAGAGATGGGTTCCACGGCAGGCTAGGCAGCACTCGTGAAGAAGCTTTCCTAAAATGCCAGCCTCGCCGGAAGCAGCCAGCCACTTCCTGGCAAACGGATGAAAATAGAGGGAATAAAAATTGCAATTCTGAAGACAGAGCTACTTGAGTTCCCTTAAAAAACTATACAAATAGATACAGAGAGAACATAGATCACCTCGGTTAATTCTCACAACATCTCATTACCACCAGTTCTACGGATAAGAAGCCAAAGAACAGAGAGGCTCAGTAACTTCCCCAGGATCGCACAGTCAGTAGGTGACTCCAACCCTCGTCTTCCTGACACACCATGCGTGGTGTTATTCTTGGGTTTCATCCCACCCACTAAAAAATAACAACAAGGTTGCTTCATTTCACAAATGTAAGAGTCATCATGAATATTTGTATCAGTCTGAAAAGCCACAAGACTTAACAGGAGACAAATACTTGAGGACTCAGACTCTAACAAAGGGTAAATCTGCAGTTAGTTTCCATTTAAAAAGATAGGTCCCAGGGGCGCCTGGGTGGCTCAGTCGGTTGACCGGTTGACCCTCCGACTTCGGCTCAGGTCATGATCTCTCGGTCTGTGAGTTCGAGCCCCGTGTCGGGCTCTGTGCTGACAGCTCAGAGCCTGGAGTCTGCTTCAGATTCTGTGTCTCCCTCTCTCTCTGCCCCTCCCCTGCTCACACTCTGTCTGTCTCTCTCAAAATTAAATAAACATTAAAAAATTTAAAAAAAAAATAGGTCCCTGTGACCACGCCCCCAAGTCTGGGGACTCTCTGCCCCTGGGCAGCCCATGCCCCTCACAGTGGGGATGAAGGCCTGTGTGCGGGCCGTCCCTCCTCCCTGGGTCTCTCTCCAGGCCTCCCCACGCTGGCCCTACTCTCGGGACAGGCAGACACCACAGGAGGAAGTGGATTGGGAGGGTATTTTAGGAAGTAGAACAGAGCTTTCAAAAGGACTACGCTCATAATAACAGACAGGCTCTAGAAAGCTAACAAGCACAGCTGGCTGACTTTCCCCAGAGAACTTCCTCTGCCTGCAGCGCACACGTCTGGAGCCAGTCATCCAAGAAGCACACGGATCTCATTTTTTCTCCTTCTCTGTGAATGAAGAAATTAGTCACCTGTGAGATTTGAAAATCCACATATCAGAGAGTGTACCTAGATGCCTCCCTATCTCCTCTGGCTGGGTCAAGGGCATTGAGACAAACAAACCGCGGCTAGCGAGGTCTTCCTCTCGGACGATCACTTCCAGTCAGTGACACGACCACCGACAGCACAAAGATCCTCTTTAGAATTTCTGACACGGCATTTTGTACCACCACGATAATTTTGAAAGCCAGGTATCATTTTCTCTCTGACGATCCCGCAAATCAGAAGAGGAAACAAAGCAACCAAGGTGATGCGTCCATTTCTATGCTTAGGTTAGACATATCTCTTTGGTTGAGCTATCTCCGGTAGGTCTATAAATCAATCATACTGACTTTACTTAAACTGAAGAAGTGAACTAAAAGGGCTGGTCATGCATATGAGCAGAGTCACAAATCTCTGCCGGCTATAACTCCCCTTCCTTCCAGGTGTAGCCCAGAGTCTCCAGAGATTCCTGAGCGGGTCCCGCCCCTCTCTGTCATCCCACATAGGGCTTCCATGGACGCTGTGGCCCCAACACACTCCCCTGCCCACACTTGGCGTTTCCTCCAGCCTCCTACATGCGCTGACTTACCAGGCAGACCATCTGGACCCTTCATCCAGGCCCCCCAACGTGGCTTCCGGGTGGGCCCAAGACAGGTCACTATAAGCCTTTCCAGTGAGAGGCCAGCCCCCGATCACAGGCGGCAGACAGACAAGGAGGGCACAAAGCCTGTGCCCAAAGGCCGCATAGTACCCGCTGGTGTGGTGAGGGGCCATCTTGGGTGCCAGGAGACACACACACAAAGCCCTCTAGGAGATTATGGTCACAGCGCTCAGCCATGGGGGAGAGCCTGTTTCCAAGCAAGGTAAAACTTGACTGTACAGAAAACAGGGAAAACACAGACAGCAAAGAGAAGCCCGTCTTCCTGGCTGGAGATGCAGCCTTGGTGGTAACGTCTGTCCCCATCTACTCACTGGGAGAGTCACTGGACAGGCGGGCCGCTGGGGTTCTGATGCAGGTCCCATTGGCCCAATAAAGTAGCTCTCCCCACCCACTCTCTACCCCCCTCTCCCAGGAAGAGAGGGACGGGAGCACACAGAAAGGAGAAGAGAAGGCATGGTTAGGCATGAAATCGCTACATCTCCAGAAACGCTCCATTGCCCCTGGGACGCTCCACATATGACCCAGTGTTTACACTCCTTGCTGTCAATAGACAGAGTCCAGTCCTCAGTCACACTGGCAGGAATTCGCACTCCTTATCTACCAAGATAGTTCCCTTCCCAATATAAAACTGGCCTCAAGGCGCCATTAAGCGAGACCCATATACAGGCCCAAACAACCATTTCGATCCCCATCTCTTCTCCCCAGATCGCGTCACAGAAACAACAAAAGCGAGTACATCTCAGTTCTTCTGGAACTTGCCAGATGCATCTCTTGAAGCAGAAGCTCATTCCCCTTCTGACCGACACACGGTGTGGGTGAGCGGGGGGGGGGGATGGCCTGCATCCTTTCTGCTGAGGGTTAAGACCGGCTTATCGGTGTCCGGAGGGCAAAGTGATGTCAGCAACTTCTACAGCAAAACCACCCCGCAAACAATGTGTCGGGAGCTAGGCCCGACTTTGCAGGCTGGGAGGCCCTTCTATGAAACAAAAGGTGTGTGTCTGCACGTGAACTAGTTGAAGATGATCGTTAAAAAAACTCCACTGGCTCCGAGAGGCCAATCCACGAATCCACCAAAACACCACAAAAAAAGAAACAGCTTGCGAATGAGACCAAGAACTCGTCCTTTGAACAAACTAAGAAAGTTGTTACAATTACTGAGCCCAATGACTTTTTTCGGTATTTGAAATAAGACTGCGTAGAAAGAAACGGGATGCTGTTCTCCCGTCATCCCTTTGGACGGACAATCAAGGGGAAAGGTCAGTTTAAACTGAGTGATAAGCCTTGACGCAGGAAACAAGACTTGAGGTAGTTGCAAGTGAACCAGACACAGAGTGTGCCAAGGGTACCCCGCCTCGAGCTTCGTTTTTAGGAGCAGTTCCTGGCTTGGTAACGCACGGAGGCCAGGGGCACCCCCATAGAGATGACAATTGATCCAGGCTGTCCTGTCCAGCCTGACCAACAGGACTGGCTGCAAGCATTCATTGCATGGGCTCCACCCCCAACCCCCATAGCCCCTCACCTAGTGGAGCCCGACAGGGTCCCTCCCGTTCACTGCTATCACGAGAACCCCTTCTCCAGAAAACTAGGTAATCAATCAAAGGATACACCTACAAGAAAAGTTAAAATAAATAAATAAAAGAAAGCACAGGCCATGTCAGGCCAGCGTTCTAAATACCCACAGCAGGGTTTTTAATTCTGCTTCAGTAGAATAACTTATGACTTAGGTGTGGCAGGTCTGAGGATCCTGTTATCAGGGAATCTTGGCATGTTCAGGACCCAACGTGGCCATCGAGGCCAGCAAACCCAAACATCAGTGAAAAAAATACCACAGGTATGCTTGCGGTTGAACTGCATTTCCCCAAACAGGCCAGGGGTATGATGTCCAGGTTTTATTTTAACCGATTCTGAGAAAAACAGCAGCCTCAAACCTAGCAGAGGGAAAAAAGCCATGTGTTATGGTTACCCAAGAACACACGGTTAGATGCTATAAAATGATTAAGCGCTAGAACGGGGAAAGCACACAAGGTAAGAGTTCTGGGAATTACCTACCCCCTGTCCTGGGGGGAGCAAATCACCACCCAGAAAATGTCAGCGCGACTTTCTTGCATTTAGAAATGCTCTATACTTGGAAGCTTGCCTTCCTTTGTGCTTTTCATGGGTAAAGTAATATTTTACAAAGGAAATTAGCGAGCAGTCATAAAGAGCAAGGAGTGAAAGATTTATAAAGGTTCACGATGGTAATGAACTCACGGTTTCAAAAAAGACACTCAGCGTATCAAAGTTCTATAGCCTTAAGTAAATGACCACTCTGACTTCACGAAAAGAGGAAGGGACTCCCCTGAAGCAGATGCCCGATACCCAGCCCACAGGGGACAAACCTACCCGCTCCACCAGCTCGTCTGTGCCGCTCAGTGAGGTATTGGATCTTTCTAAAAGTATTTTTAGTGTTTATTTATTTTTGAGAGGGAGACAAAGTATGAGCCGAGAGGGGCAGAGAGAGAGACACACACACACACACAGAGAATCTTAAGCGGACTCCAGGCTCTGAGTTGTCAGCACAGAGCCTGACACGGGGCTCGAACTCACAAACCGTGAGCCGAAGTCAGACACTTAGTCAACTGAACCACCCAGGAGCCCCTAATGGATCTTTCTATGCCTGGTTTCCACCCTTTTGAAACAACACTGGTGAAAATACCCAGCTCAGAGATTTGTTAAGGGGATGAAGAGTTCATGTGGGAAAGGACTTTGAATAAAGCCCAGAACCTAGTAACTGCTATGTGAGTTACCATTATCATTGCTGATTTGGACTGTATCACTTGGTCAAGAGTAATCAAGTTCCATAGCAGCTCCAGAGGCAAAGTTTAAGCCATGAATAATATGTTTCAAATAAAATGAGACTCTCTTCACTATTAAGTATCAAATGATATTCCAGGAAATCACACTTATTTAAAACACATTTATTCAACAAAGACTATCTGCTGGACTTGGAAAGTCCATATCCTCTAGGCGCTTACAGTCAAATTGGGAAGATTAGCTGCACGCCCATAAGAAAGCACATCGCAGGCAGCATATGGTAAGTGCCAGCTGAGAGATACTGAATTTATTCTAATTGATTTATAAATACTAAGAAGCACTGGGTAAGCAGATTGGTTAAAGCTTAAAATGAAAAAAAAAATCATGGAAATGAGGTTTCAGTTGGGCTTTGGAGGATGAGTAGGCTCCTCACCAAGAAAAAGGAAGGGTTTGGGGAAGGAATAGTGGGAATGGCATGAGCAAAACTCATAGGGCCATCTTGAATTTGAGATAAGAGACTAGAGTGCTTAAAAACCTAAGGTCTACAGACTGTCTCAGTCCAAATCCTTATTCACCAAGATACTGGCTGTGTGACCATGGCCAGTTACTTACCCTCTTTGTGCCTCAGTTTCCTAAGCGTCCACCCTCGTAGGTACTGTCCAAAAGACTGAATAAGATAAAGCATGAAAGGAAGACACAGATTCTACACATGGAAGGACTCAAGACCGGCCATTGTGTGGTAGTAGGCAATGTTAAGGAGGCTGCCAAGAGACCTGCCTGTCCGAAGGACTCTAGAAGGCTGGAGCTGAACCTGGAAAGTGGTGCAAAGTCATGTTGGAAGGCTAGAAAGGAAGGCGTGGAGAGTGCAGCTGTCATTCAGGGAGAGTTTTGAGCCACCTGATAAGAGTCAGTCTTCTGGTAGCTCACCTGGCAGTTCTGGGCATCTTACAAGGTCAGAGAATCTGGGGACAGGAATCCAATAATATGACAGGGTCCACATGTGGGTAGTAAGGAGCTGGGGCTAAGTTCACGCACTTTCACAAGAATGGAGAAGGGCAGGTATAAGGGACTGGATTAGATGGCTCAGCATCGGTGGGACGTGAGAGAAGTCAAAGACAAACTCCACTAGATGCGATGTGATATCCTGGATTAGGTCCCGCCAGAGAAAAAGACATTAGTGGGAAAAGACAAAACAAAACAAAACAAAAAAAAGACCAGGGGAATCCGAATAAAGACTGTAGTTTAGCTAATTGTAGTGTACCAACGTTGATGTCTGGGTTTTGATAAATGTACATCATAAGACATTAACATTAGAAGTAGACAGGTGATGGGGAAATGGGAAAACCCATCAGTACTATCTTTGCAACCCTTCTGTAAATCTAAAATTATTTCCAAGACGAAATAAAATTATTTCACTCTTTTGGAGCGATTCATGACACCATCAATAAAAAGAGGAAAGCCACAGCAAGTGCCACATTGGCCTTGAGAGGATCTGACTGAATGATGTAGACAACAATATGGCTGCCGTGAGACCAAGGGGCCACCCAAGCATGGGATGTGATAACATGGCCTTGTGCCCACATCCAGCCACGTGAGGAATCTAGATGAATCTGGACCCTTAGGGATGTGGAATGGCCCGACTGTCCTCTCAGCTTCCCAAGCTCACATTCCTTGCCAGGAGCCCATCCCCCCACCCATTACACACAGCACCCACACAGCCACTGCTTCCTGTTACGCAACTGTGCCCACCAGGAAAGGTGTCAGCATTTCCAAAGACCTTTACCCTCAGACTCAGGAGCTTCTATTTTGAGGCCCATGACACACCAAGTCTTCTTAAGGAAAGACGAAATATCCATAACACCAACTTCCAATAGTGCAAGGGACGAACGATCACCAGCTGGTGAGCAGCAGAGCCGGGCTTGAGATTCAGGCCTGCCTCGCTCTGTCCTTCCCACCACACCACGGGGCCTCCTACGGGAGCCCTGATATGGTCTGCCGCATTAACACACACACACCAAGATACAGCTTTACAAAAGAGCTCAAAAACCATGTCATAAAGGCACCAATGCCCCAGGGTTAGAAAGATCTTCCAAAAACCTGTCTCATCTCCCTGGCCCAACAGAATCACATATTTCCGATCTATCATAACTTGAACTATTAGTTCTGAATGTCAGAGATACCATATAATGAGTATATAGGTGTATGTACATACATCCATATAGGTTTTACATATACACATACCTATGAATAAATATACAATAAGCACATACGGGTTAAATAAAACCTGTACGATAAATATCCTTTATAGATGGGTGATGAATCGGTAAAATAAATTCTTCATCAAAAAATAGGAGATACTGGGACGCCTGGGTGGCTCAGTCGGTTGAGCGTCCGACTTCGGCTCAGGTCACGATCTCGCAGCTCGTGAGTTCGAGCCCCGTGTCAGGCTCTGTGCTGACGGCTCAGAGCCTGGAGCCTGCTTCAGATTCTGTGTCTCCCTTTCTCTCTGCCCCTTCCCCGCTAATGCTCTCTCTCTCTCTCTCTGTCTCTCAAAAATGAATAAACGTTAAAAAAGAGTTTTTTTTTTTAAATAGGAGACACTGAACACCTACCACATAATAAGGGCTAAAAACCATTTGCTGATTTTACTTAACGACGTGGCATTCTTTAAATTAATCCCTACAAACACAGCATGTCTGTGCCACATTATGAAATCAGGAATCAGGTTATTTTCATGAGAACGAAGTTGGAGAAGCAGCAGGAGGAAGAGATTAAATTCCAGTCCTGGTTTGGAGCCTGACCAGCCCGTGTCCCTTCACTTTCAAACGTGTCCGTCAGTCGTGGGTTCTGCACCCACGAGACAATCCGAGCAGCGAAAGCCTGGGACTATACTTTTACTGGGCTATAGACGGAATGAAAATGGCAGGGAGAGAGGTCAGAATGGATGATCGCTGGGCTCTCTTTGAACTGTGAGCGTCTGGGATTGTCTTCGAGAGCTTTTTGGATTGCAGTTATGCTCAGATACGGTGGCACAGTATCCCCCGCCCGTGAGGGGCTGGGTATGTGCTGGAAAGGGCTCACAGCTCATGAGAGGCAGCTGTTAAATATCCAGGAATTTCATGACCCAGCTAGTAAGTGGGGTCATTAAAAATTTAATTGTATAAGCATACAAGTAGCGTGTCAAGTAAAACGACGTTAATAAATACTGCAAACTTACTACTTTTAATGACTTTATCACATTTCACTCTTATCCACCCTCTTGAGGGTCCTTACATCTATTGTCTCTGGATGGAAGAAACCCTCGTCCCTGCTCCACACTCAGTGACTTCCCCACGGTAGCCTGAAATCAACCATGGACGGAGATTCCACAGCAAGGAAAACTTCAAATGCTATCAATCAGGGTTTGTTTGTTTGTTTGTTTGTTTGTTTGTTTGTTTTCCTGAGAACCAGTTGTTGAACATTTACCAGCAACCCACCAGATATCTGTGCCCTTCAAAGACAAAGATAAGCGGGAAACTGCACTGTGTTGGGGGTGGGGAGGGGAAGCAGGGGAGATAGGGAGGTGGGGGAGAAAGGGATAAAGAAGGGTAGGGAGAGGAAGGGGAGAGAGAAAAAGCAGGAAAGAAAGCAAGAAGAGGGAGACAGGAAGTGGGAGAGAGAGGAAGAGAGAAGGAAGACAGAGAGGGAAAGAGAAAAATATTTACTATCCCGGGGGAAACAATGGTTCTACGTAAGCAAATTATTTCAGATAACCAACATCTGGACTCTTTTTCTGAAAATCTCTCTAAATGTATTACTCATGTGCCTGCCTTCTGAAGCAGAGGCTACCAACAGAATTAATATTTTCTTAATGACTCAGGTCAGTCCTGTGAGCAGACGTTCTATTGTGCTACATGACCTTCCAGGCCACTGAGACGCATAGAGCTCTTTTTGTCTTCCATGAGTTGGCTCCAATCTTCTGAGCTTTTTATAGATTCTCTGTCAACCCCCTTACTGTCAGGCTGTCAGCTGTCACTTGTAGACTTTCTCCCAGTACTTCTATCGAGCAGCCTCGTTAGTATGTTGCTTCTAAATCGCAGTGAACTGAGAAGTCAGGAGACCAAGCTTTTTAGAATTGTGGCAAAAGTTAACAGTAAACGGACTCTCGCAAGCCTAAGGCTCTCTCCGATAAATAAAAAACATAAACCCTAGGGTGGCTCCTCTGGTTCTCGAAGTTACCCATCTGCTCACAGGCTCGTCACTATGTTCCAAATGGCTAAGGTTGCAGAATTAGCGACCTCTGGATAGCTGAGATTTCCACTAAGTATATAAAACATTGAGTGAGACAAACTAAAAGCTAAACAGAGACAACATTAATAAATATGAAGGCGAGTAAAAGTTCCGTCATGTAAGTGATACTCTACAGCACAGACACCCTGTTCTGTGGCCGGTCTGTTTCCTTTGTCTGAGGCGGAGGGCAGAGCCGGCCATGGCCCAGCTCCATGGCTGCCTCTCCCAGTGTCCCATCTTCCAGCTAATGCCCAGGGCTGGCCCCACCTTAGACCATCTGCCCACCCCACCGTTCCTCATTCACATCCCTGGAGGGAGGCAAGGAGCAGAGAGATCCAGTGCCATGAACCAGGACACGACGATAACTGAGCAAGATGGTGGCTGGGGAGAAGCCATCGATAGGTCCCCCAAAGGACAGGTACCAAGGCAACAGCAGCCTCCTGCACACCACCCACTTGTAGTACGACCTGATAGAAGGACACTGACTGGCCCCTTCTGGGCACAGTGCCAACCTCTTGAAAATGCATGTCTCTATTTCCCTGAATGTGGTCTTTGGGCTGCCACTAAATTCTGAAACTAAGAAAAGTATTTAACTGCTCATTGAATTCACTAGATGAAATAGCGTGCTTAAAAAAAATCAACCTCTTTCCTTTTGTAGGGTTTTATTTGTTTTAAAATATTCTGATAGCAACATAAAAGTTCTAATCCTTAGGCCTATTGCCTGTTTACCCATACTGTCACACACACACACACACAAATTTTAAATAACTATAATAAAACAGCAAAACCATCCCCAAAATAGAAGAAAATTCCAAAAACTCCCCTTCTTGTACGGAGTATTTAACTTGTAAAGAAAGAAGCATTTAACTTGTAAAGAAAGAAACAACAAACATTCTAAAATTAAAAATAGAAACTCCGAAAAGAATCTCATTATTGAACAGTCCTACTTTATGCCTGGCACATAGTAGGCCCATAACAAAGTGGGTATCCTCTTTGTGAAGTGGATGGATGGTTGAATAGATACACCACTACTGACCAGATAGTCTGAGGTCAGGACTTTGAAGTTCAGGACTTTGATCAGCAGGATGGGTCCAAAACCATATTTGGGCATGGTGAAGAAATAGAATTAACTAGTCAAGTAAAGTCTGTTCTAAAATGAAATCTGAGTATCTTTTCTTTGAGCCTGAGCCCAGGGAGTTCAAATACTCCTGCCTTAAGGCAAGTTGAGACCTTCTCCTTCAATAGCTGATATTTACTAACCACTTACCATTTTAGCACATGCGCCATTGTGCCAGGTAATGGAAATGGAGTATCGTGAGCAAGAAGGGAAGGCCCAACCCAACATTAAAACACACTCACCAGAATCTATAGTAGAGCCACACAGAGGAGGTCCCCTGATTTGTGACTACAGTGCACTGGGGAGAAGATCATCTCCAATGAATGGTACAGGGTCAACTGGAGGGAAAGAAATGAATCCGATCCCTACCTTATACCATACACAAAAATCAATTTCAGCTAGATTACCAATCTAAATATGAAAGGTAAAACAATGACGCCTCCAAAAGATAACAGAGGAGAGCATCTTCGTGACCTTGAAGCAAACAAAGATTTCTTAAACAGGATGTGAAATGCCCTAACCATGGAGCAAAAAACTGGTCAGTTGACAATATTAAGAACTTCTCATCAAAAGACACTTAACATTAAAAGAGTAAAAAAGGCAACTCACAAAATAGGAGGAAATACTCAACACATATTTCTGACAAAGGACTGATAGCTAGGGTGTATAAAGATTAGTAGCCAGGATACATAAAAATCAGTACGTCAGACAACCCAACTCAAAAGATTTGAACAGGCACTTCACAAAGAGGATACCCAAAGTATCAAGAGGCATATAAAAGGGGCTGAACTTTCGAAGTCTTCAGGTAAACGTAAATGAAAACCACAATGTGGTAGTGTACCACACAGTTCAAATGAAAAAGGGAAAATACTAAGTGTTGGCAAGGATGGGACTTTCATATACTGCAGTGGGAATGTGAGTCCATATAACTGCTTTCGGCTGCCACATAAAATCTTCTGGAATTACCCAGGAAAGCTGAACATACACACATCCCATAAGCCAGCAGTTTCACCACTACGTACATTAACCCAGCAGAAACGCAAACATATGTTCACCAAAAGACATGTGCAGTAATGTTCCCAGCAGCTCAATTCAGCACAGTCCCAAACTGGAAACCTCTCAGATGCCCATCAAAAGCAGAACAGATTGGGGCGCCTGGGTGGCGCAGTCGGTTAAGCGTCCGACTTCAGCCAGGTCACGATCTCACGGTCCGTGAGTTCGAGCCCCGCGTCGGGCTCTGGGCTGATGGCTCAGAGCCTGGAGCCTGTTTCCGATTCTGTGTCTCCCTCTCTCTCTGCCCCTCCCCCGTTCATGCTCTGTCTCTCTCTGTCCCAAAAATAAATAAACGTTGAAAAAAAATTTAAAAAAAAAGCAGAACAGATTAAAAAGAAGTGTGATAGATTCACACATGGAATATTCCATGGCAACCAAAATGAATAAGCCTCAATGGCACGCAACAACCTGGGTGTATCTCACGTCCTTAATGCTGAACAAGAGAAGTTCTTTAAGAAGGCAAGTGAACCAGATTACCTTGGAGTGGGGTAGAGGGCTAATGATGGAAAGGGGGCACAATAGGGACTCCTGTGGTGTTAGCAATGTTCCTCCACTTCTTGATCTGGATAGCGGTTACATGGTGGGTTCAACGTGAGAATATTCATCAGCCTATCCACTCCGGATTTGTGTGCCTTGTATGTTACGCTAAAAGAGAGGTTCTTCAAAAAATACTTCCATGCAGGGGCGCCTGGGTGGCTTAGTCAGTTAAGCATCTGACTTTGACTCAGGTCATGATCTCACGGTTCTTGAGATCAAGCCCCGGGCTCTGTGCTGACAGCACAGAGCCTGCTTGGATCCTCTGTCTCCCCCTCCCCACTCGTGTGTGCTCACTCTCTCTATATATATATATTTTTTTTTTAAAAATACTTTCATTCAGGTGGCACAGTCGGTTAAGTGTCTGACTCTTGGTTTTGGCTCAGGTCATGACCTCCTGGTTCATGAGATCAAATTCCACGTAGGGCTCTACATTGACAGCATGAAGCCTGCTTAAGATTCTCACTCTCCCTCTCCCTCTCCCTCTCTCTCTGCCCCTCCCCCCACTCATACACACACACACACACACACACACACACACACACACGTACTCTCTCTAAAGAAAAAAAAAAAAAAACAACTTTCATTCCTGACGTCATCTCTCATTTCTTTCTGTCCCCAGTCCCTCAACCACGTCCAGGTCCATCCTGCCTCAGGGTCTTAGCAGTAACTGAGCCCCCCAGGGAGAAAGCTCATGCTCCCTGATCTCTGCACAGCTGGTGTCATCTCTCATCACGTAGGTCCAAGTTCACATGTGACAAACTTCCCCAGAGATGCCCTTCTCATGACCTGAACCCACTTTGGTTTACCTACCGTGTTCGTTTATAGAACACAGGGACTTTGCTTCTTGGGTTCACCGCAGTATCCCTAGCACCCATACCCTTAGCATCTCAAAATTCATCTGGCATATTTACCCAACTGATTTGAAACTTATACCCACATAAGAGCCTGCCTGCCAATGTTTACATCAGGTTTATTTATAACTGCCAAAAACCTGAAGCGACCAAGATGTCTCCAGTAACAGAATGGACAAATAAACTGTGGTACGTTTATACAACGGAACATTACTCAGTTATAAAAACAGATGAGCTGTCAGGCCACAAAAAGACACACATGAATACTAAATGCATATTGCTAAGTGAAAGAAGCCAGTATATGGCCCCAATTAGATAACATTCCAGAAAAGGCAAAATGATGGCAATGCTGAAAAGATCAGTGGTTGTAACGGGCCTGGGGAGAAGTGGAAATAGATGAATGGATGGAGCACAGGAGATTTTTTAGAGTGATGAAACCATTTGATGTGATATTGGAAGACAGTCTACATGACACTATGCGTTTGTCAAAGCCCACAGAACTTTATGGCACAAAGAATAAGTCTTATGGGTGGTTCAGTTGGTTAAGGGTCCAACTTCAGCTCAGGTCATGATCTCACAGTTTGTGGGTTTGAGCCCCCGTTAGGGTTCTGTGCTGACAGCTCAGAGCCTGGAGCCTGCTTCAGATTCTGTGTGTGTGTGTGTGTGTGTGTGTGTGTGTGTGTCTGTCCCTCACCCACTCACGCCCTGTCTCTCTCTCTCAAAAATGAATGTTAAAAAAATAATAAATCTTATGATGTACAGTTAAAAAAAATCACTTAGGAGCCCAGGGGATGCTAGGCGGGAATGCAGAAATTGACAAGGCGGTCTAACTGTAGTACAAATGCATGAAACAACCTCACTGAAGGAAGGAGGTGCTGACCTGAGCAACTGAAAACGAGCGCAGTCTGTAAGAGCGAATGCAAAAGAAACCGCACACGGGCACCACGTTCTAGTTCATAACGTTGTTTCCCACGGCAGTCTAGCCACCCAAAAAGATAAGGACACCCTGATTTCCAAAAGCATTCTGTATGCTTATCCTGCAATGTAAAGAATGGAGTATGACAAAAATTGTTAGCTTACTTTCTCCTTAATTAATTGCAATTAAAAATAAAAAACCGCTTGGCAGCCTCAAAAAGTGAAGGCTGCTCTTAATATCGTAAAGCCCTGTGACAGAAGAGTGCACGTCACTGAGGAGCGGGGAGCCCTTGTCTTTCCGGTGACAACGGTCGGGATATCCACACCCACGTTTTTGGTTTTTTTTTTCAAAATAACTTTCGATTTCTCATATAAAAGGAATACGTGTTCACTGTACAAAACATAAATGAATAAAAATTACCCATAATGACACGAAAACAGCACTATTAGCATTTATCGCAGATTTTTGCAGCCCTTTTTCTAAGCACAGATGAAAGAAACCTATGACACGATTTTTATCCAGAGTGAATGTTATATGATGACAGATATATTATTACTTCACTCCAATGTGATAATTCTCTTGAACTAAAAAGGTAATTCTCTTAAAGCAGCCCAACAAGATTTTTCTTTCTGAGACATTGGACTGGGTTATTCTATATTCATAAAACCTGGTGTGTGACCAAATTTTGCAACAAAGGCCTAAACCCCATCAAAAAAAAAATAAAAATAAAAACAAAAAATTCCAAAAGCCTCTGTTCTCTTTTTGGCCAAAGAGCGTACCTTTGTTTTTGTTTTCTGTTTTTGTTTTTTTAATGTTTATTTACCTTTGAGAGAGCGTGTGTGAGCAGATGAGGGGCAGAGAGAGGGAGACGCAGAATCCGAAGCAGGCTCCAGGCCCTGCGCTGTCAGCACAGAGCCCTGCGTGGGGCTTGAACCAATGAACCGCGAGATCGTGACCTGAGCCGAAGTCGGATGCTTTACTGACTGCGCCGCCCAGGCGCCCCGATTTGAATATTTTTATTAAGAAGGCAGAATCGATCATGGCAAAAAGAGCATAAATGTTGCTAATGGCGCTTTCATAAATATCCTGGGCTTTTCTTGGGATGATTTTTTTACATTAACAATCCTCAAAACGCCCCTGGAAGGGCTGTTATCCTTTAAAAGGGGAAATTAAAGGAAGCCGAGGATGCCGACTCACAACCACATTGTGAGCAAAGTGCGCTGCGGGGAGGCCGCCTCGTCCTTCTGAGCAGACCAAGCCCATTCCTGCCCCAGGGAGACGGGAGCATCTATCCTATAAGGCAGCGCCCTGCACTCGGGCATTAAGCGTGTAAAAAGAACCCTATGAGTGCAACCAGTAAGGATCTCTTAAATGAGACCACCTATTTTCCACCACCAGCAAGAAGCCATATGTAGGAACTTCTCCTCTTGTTTTGATTTTGTACAGTGGGGCCAGAGGGGAGAAGATGGTCTGAATTCCTTGAGAAGAAGGGCTAGGTCCACACCACGCCCACCAGGCCCGCTTAGCGCTCACAGCCTTGCCCCCTGGAGGCGGAGTGGTCCAGTGTCTTCGTCATGATGGCTGCATGGAGAATTTGCACCTCACTAAGTGTTTTGTATGTTCTCAGCATCTCATTCTCTGCCCTCCTTCACTGTCTTAAGTGGCTTCGTGCAGGGCAATTTACAGTAAGGTGTCAATTGATAAATACAGCAGTTTCTCATCTTCTTTAGAGTAATGAGTTAACTCGAACTTGGAATATTTCACTTATAAAATACAGCCCACTATCCCTCCCTGAAGTTTACCATGAGAATATCCCAGAGGTTTGAGACATGACTGGCAGCCAAATGCTTTTAAAGTCTCAGGCTAGTTTAGATGATGGTCTGTTTACCAAAATACACACGTTTTTATTTAAACATCCATCCATAGAAACTGCTTCTGGCATAAGAGTACTGAATGCTGAACCATCTGGGGTTTGATGAAGAAATGGAATATTCTAGCTTAACAAAAGGCACTTGTCTACCAGAGATAGTACATGTTATTTTTTTTTAGTTGTAATATTTGTAGGCCATTTTCATGATAGCAAGCATAATCATGTTTCAGCACCAAATCAATGACTCATTTTCTCTTGACTTGTTAGAGCGCCACACCCCATCACAAACACAAGAAAAACCAGTTGACTAATTAGAATTGTTATGTGGCGTATTAGCTCATAAAAACTGAGCAGAAAAGTCATCTTTTCACCAATCTGAAATCTCAACACCTTACCTGTTTGGCCTGAAACAGATATGAATCTATTAACATTTGCAGAAATGAACAAACAATCTGTGTCAGTTGTACTTGTGACATATAAAATATAAAAGTTGTTAACAGATGATTGACCAAGCAGCTCAGGAAAAAAAAATATATATATACATATATCCTTTATCAGAAGCAAAAGAAGTTGTTAAGGGCTTTGCACATTTTATTTAAAAAAAAAATTTTAACATTTATTCATTTTTGAGAGGGAGGGAGAGAGAGAGAGAGAGAGAGAGCGCGCACGCACACATTAGAGGGGGAGGGGCAGAGACAGAGGGAGACACAGAATTCGAAGCAGGCTCCAGGCTCTGAGCTGTCAGCACAGAGCCCCACCCGGGGCTCGAACCCATGAACCATGAGATCGTGACCTGAGCCGAAGTCAGATGCCCAACCGACTGAGCCACCCAGACACCCCTGCACATTTTATTTAGAAGCATTATTTCTTTACTTCCATCATGGGAAGGGTAATATATGATGCTTTCAAACACGTAGGATAAAATATCCACTCTGTAACCAATGTTTTATTTAAAGTGTGTTTCTAATTTTTAGCCTCAAAATTCCATCTACGTGGACAGCTGGAGAGCGTGAGGGCTCCAATACTAACCATTCATGCAGAGCTGATAACCCAAGAAATAAATAGCACATTTCCTACAATATACACTCGGGAACTGATGAAGAAACTAAACTATTATCTAAAGAAATAGCTGAATCCCATTAATGGTTCATGTAATAAATTATAAACAAACACAAGAGTGGCATCCTATAAACTGTTCAACTAAAATAAAGCCTACTTGAAAATGTATCAAATAAATTAAGCAGAAGAGCCTTGCCCAGCGTGTGTGGCAAACACACAAGGATAGGTGCAGATGACCGGGGTGGGGAGGGTGACATTGATGGTCACTGTTTCCGGGTCCAAGTCCTGCTGGTAATTTAAACTCAGGCCTGGAACTAAGTCCTTCTGAGCCTCAGTTCTGTTGTTTTAAAAATGAGGTAGCTCCTTACATCACAGTGCCTTTGTGTGGATTGAATGGGATTACTGATGATTCTTTATGGATTCCACCATCATACAAAATAAACAAATATTAAGAGCAATAAATTCTGAACTGAAGATACAAAACAGATGAACATAAGGGAAGGGAAGCAAAAGTAATATAAAAAAACAGGGAAGGGGACAAAATATAAGAGACTCTTAAATACAGAGAACAAACTGAAGGTTGCTGGAGGCGTTTTGGGTAGGGGGATGGGCTAAATGGGCAAGGGGCATTAGAGGACACTTGTCGGGAGGAGCACTGGGTGTTATATGTAGGGGATGAATCACTGTATTCTGCTCCTGAAATCATTATTACACTATATGCTAACTAGCTTGGATATAAATTGAAATAAATAAATAAGTAAGTAATAAATAAATAAATAGCAATAAATTCTGCTTTCCACTTCCCACCAGGACTGTCCATGAAAAATATTAATTTCTTTTCTTCTATTCTGTCCTGCTCATTCTGACACTAACTATAAAGTGACATCCCAGGAATAATTCCCCAGTGAAAATTAATTTGTTTATACGGATTTATTCAGCCTTTTATTTAGGCTACTTTGTATCCTTCACTTTTTAAAAATTTTATTTCCTGGGGCGCCTGGGTGGCTCAGGCAGTTAAACATCTCACTCCTGGTTTCGGCTCAGGTCACGATCCCAGGGTCATGGGTTCGAGCCCTGGGTCAGGAGCCTGTTTGAGGCTCTTTCCCTCTGACCTTCTCCCTGGTTCATGCGCTCTCTCGCTCGCTCGCTCTCTCTCAAACAAAAAAATAAATAAAACAAAAATTTTATTTCCTAAGGCTACTACTATTTTCCCTCTCAGGTGCTCGCTTTATATCTCAACACAAGTTAAGATAAATACCACTATCAGTTAATTATGAGCTGCCAAGATAAAGGACAAATAATAAGAACAGGAAAGCACTACCCTCCCCCCAACAGTCAGTATTACAAGTTATACACCGAAAATTTTTAAGCCAAATATTCCAGTTCTTCCTAAAGGTTAACCCAATTAAATTAAAAAAAAAAAAAAAAAAAAAAAAAAAAGACCAAACAGGGGCGCCTGGGTGGCTCAGTCGGCTGAGCGTCCGACTTCGGCTCAGGTCATGATCTCACGGTGAGTTCAAGACCCGCATCGGGCTCTGTGCTGACAGCTCAGAGCCTGGAGCCTGCTTCCGATTCTGTGTCTCCCTCTCTCTCTGCCCCTCCCCCGTTCATGCTCTGTCTCTCTCTGTCCCAAAAATAAATAAACGTTGAAAAAAAAAATAAAAAAAAAATAAATAAATATCACCCTCTCTTTAATAAATCTCATTTTCTGCAGTGTAGGGCCACCTTTCGTATAGAAGCTCTAAAGGGCAGAGCGTAAAAACCTAGACCGCCCTCATTTTTGCAGGTAAGGACAGAAAACCCGAAAACAGAAGTCTATCATGAGTAGGACTTGCCAAGGTCATCGAGCTAATTAAGCAGCAGTTCAAAGTAGATCAAGTTCCACAGGCCGGGGTCCTTCCCGGGACATCCCAGAAACCAGCGACCTGTTTTGATTTTATCCATTTCATAGATGCCAACAAGGTCCCACAGCCCACAAATAATAGATCCTGCCCCGGTTTATCAATTCCTGAAGTTCAGCTGATAAGAGGTTACTTTCTCTTACTTAAGACCTTACTTCCTATTAAAATGAAAATTAAAGTGGTTCTCGTCATTTACGGTATAATGTGAATGACTTTATTGCACCCTTTCCTGAAAACAGACTCTGAGTAAAGGAAGACGCACGGAGCCAGGATGCGGTAAATAAATGTACTGAACACCTAACATAGCTGTGAACAGGACACAGTCTGTGCCCTCAAAGGGCTTTCAGTCATACAGATGCCTCCCTCCTTCTCTTGTTACAGAAAGGGTTTCTTTCTTTTTCTTTTTCTCTTATATAATTTAAAAGGATGAAGGCTTCTTATTCCTCTTTCCTCCTCTTTGCAAATATCTGTTGGAATGAATGAATGAATACTCCTGCCCTCTAAGGTTCCTTCCACGCTTTGTCCTGAGGATTCTTTAAGAAAAGCAAAAGCCCTCCTTTGATCATTTCTTCCTCGACCGTAAAGTAACGTTGTGGAGACTAATCCACAACTCTGGTTTCTTCTTCTTCTTTTTTTTTTTTTTTTTCTCTCAGCTTTTACACAGTGGAGCAGATTTCCAAAGTGCCAGTGCTGACTAAGAAAAACCTGGTGAGAGTTTATTGGCCAGAACCTTGAAGCAGAGGCAGGAATCCTGGCTCTCGTGCCTTGTTCTATTAAAACCTGTGTGAGCCTGTCGCTCTGAATCTTATCTGCTGGTGGAAAAGCACTCACCCCTTCCTCGCCCAGCAAGCATTTCCACTCTCAGAGAAATGAGCAACTATGGTGCAAATAAACTAGGATTCTTGTACATACCGAAAAATTAAAATTACAGACAGAAGTGGCAGCAACCTGTGATTACTCCCTTTGAAGACTTTCATCGCCCTGTACCTGTGCTTTACGCCATCACAACTTCCGTTCAGTCCACGGGTTCAAAGGACGGCACGGATGTAATTCACAACCAAGGGAAAGAAACAAAACTTTGAGTCAACAATGAAAGAGGAGACTTCGAACACAGGCGGAGCCACATGGCATTAGTGCAGTCAAGTGGGGGCGTGTATTTCTGAAATGCACCGTTCCGGAACATGGTCTCGAGGGCCGGTTTCTATCACACTCACCTGCCAGCCAGGTACTGGACACCTCAGTGCAACCAGGGGCCTGAGAGACACCGGGGCTGCAGGGACCACGAGATCCTGCCCTCGCGAAGCTGTGCGACTGGATGACAGACGGTGCGCCAAGAGCGGGGCAAGCCTGCAGCCAGCCTGCTGGTGAGGGGATGTATCAGAGATGCTCCGTAGAGGAAATACCACAAGGGCAAGCCCCGGAGCCCTTGCTGCAGCCTATGGGCTCTTGCTTTGTCATGAGGGCCCTGGAATAATAGGATCCAGTGTGGATTTCAGAAGACACTTTGAGTCACCGCAGAGAGGGGTGGATGGAGGGGAGGCTCCCCCAGCCCAGGAACCAGAGACAGGTGTCCGTTCCGGACTCCGCCCCTTGCGAGTGACGTGGCCTCTAACCAGGGGTTGCTCAAGCTCTCGGTCCCTCAGTTTCTTTACCTACCTTGCAGAGTCACGGCGAGGATGGGCCTATGCAGTAAGAACTCAATAAACGGAGCTGCTGGGTGCAATGGCTGCATCGTGGCGAAGGGACTCTGCAGTCAGGACGAGCTGAGACAGGGACATGTCACAAGTCGTCTGGTCTCAGTCTCCTCCGCCACAAAATGAAGAAATGCAGATGATACCACAAACCTCCCCCCCAAAGTTATTGTGAGGTTTGACCGTGGGAGACAAAACGTACAGATCACCTGGCCCTCCGCCGGGAGCTGCATCAGTGGCCGAAGCAAGCGGTCATAACAGCAGCAGCAAAGCAGGGGGCTGCTGGTGGCAGTAATTTGAGAGACCTGAGACAGAAGTGTCAATTGGTGAGAAATTTTAAGGAGCTGCACAAATGGGGGGGGCGGGGGGGGCAGCGAGAAGTCCAGGCACCAGGTTGCAGAGCCGTAAGGACCGAGGGTCAACATGCAAACCGGTGCAGCCACTCTGGAAAACAGTGTGGAGGCTCCTCAAAAAATTAAAAATAGATCTCTACCCTCTGATCCAGCAATAGCACTGCTAGGAATTTACCCAAGGGATACAGGAGTGCTGATGCATAGGGGCCCTTGTACCCCAATGTTTATAGCAGCACTCTCAACAATAGCCAAATTATGGAAAGAGCCCAAATGTCCATCAACTGACGAATGGATACAGAAGATGTGGTTTATACATACGATGGAATACTACGTGGCAATGAGAAAGAATGAAATCTGGCCATTTGTAGCAACGTGGATGGAACTGGAGGGTATTATGCTAAGTGAAATGTCAGAGAAAGACAGATACCATGTTTTCACTCATAGGCGGATCTTGAGAAACTTAACAGAAGACCATGGCGGGGGGGGGGGGGGAGTTACAGAGAGGGAGGGAACCAAACCATAAGAGACTCTTAAATACTGAGAACAAACTGAGGGTTGATGGGGGGTGGAGGGGAGGGGAAAGTGGGTGGGGGGCATTGAGGAGGGCACCTGTTGGGATGAGCACTGGGTGTCGGATGGGAACCAATTTGACAATAAATTATATTTAATATATATAAAAAAAAAGACTTTGTGACTGCGGGGTGTGACCTGCAGGGCAGAGGCAACAGAGAGGATGCCTGCAGAACCTCTGGCCGGGACATTTGTGGACAGCGGCGCCTGCCATTCCCTGAGGGAACAGGGGAAGAGGAGCAGGTTTGCAGAGGAAGGTAAACTCGGTTGCAAACCGGTTCACCATGAGGCTCCCGTGGAGCCTCTAAGTGGCGTTGTCCATTTCAAAACTCTCCGAATATATCTGGTCCTCGGAAAACAACTCTGGGCTAAAAATACAGATTGAAGAGTTGTCAGCATATGGACAGCAACTTGAAGCCACCAGGAATATTCGTATCATGCAGAAAGAGCACGCGGCAGGGAGGGGACCCAGAAGGCAGAGCAGGAGCCCAAAGACAAATCCTGAGCAACACCAGACTTCAGAGAGATGGGCAGAGAAAGAAAGCCCGGAAGGGGACTGGAAGAGTAGCTAGGGAACAGCGTGAGGTCCTGGAGAGGCTGTCTCAGAAGCCCAAGGCTTCCACGGGGAAGGCCAAGTCAGTAAAGACCCACACAACACCCCAACCCCACCCCGGAATGAGAAACAGCAAGGTCCTCAGGACAGCGGTGGTGGATAAACAGCGTCTGTCATGGGTAAAGAAAGATCCAGAAAAATGGATGGTAAGAGAAAAACAAGCAGCAACCAGAGGGGATACAGGACTGAGGAAGGGAAGCGTTACTCATGGCAGGCGATTGCTGTTGCTGTTTCTAGCAGGGGAGAAAGACTTGGGCTCATGCACCTGCTGGGGTCCAGGGGCCCGCAGGGAGCAAGGGAGGGTAGAAGCCCCACAGCAGAGTGGCTGCACTGGCTGGCCTAGGAGGAGGCTGCAGGCCGGGCTGAAGGGGAGGGAAGAGAGCAGAAACGGTGCCATGAAAACACCGGTGACGGTTTGAAATAGCCAAGTCCTGCATGAGGAGACAAGGGACTAAACTACAAAATGCGATCGTGCACACAGCGCACGCACCGCGTGGGAAAAAAAAAAAACAATGCAGGCTTTGCTCTTCCGTCATCTAGAAAGAGAGACTCCTTTGAGGAGAGCCGTCAATTAGGCCAGGTTTGCCGTGTGCAGCCAGGTAGTTCCAGAGCTGGGAGAAAAGCAGAAGACCCTAGAAGCGAAGGCGAGTCAGAGGCGAGCAGAGGCAGAGCTAGCGTGTCAGGGGGCGCAGCAGAAGCAGAGGAAAAGCGGGTGGGCGGGAGATGCAAGGAAGAGCAGGTTCACAAAAGAATTCTCACAATCGAAGCTGAAAAATCAATTCGCTGTCACCACGATCTGTAAATTCCTATTTGGAGCAAGTAAGTCAATGAAGGGGGGGGGCGGGGTGTGCTTTTCAACAATGCTGAAATAAAACAGTAATAATGCAAGAGTAGGATATAGATTATTGCTGCAAACCATAAATCTATTTTTTTCTAGCTGTGATTCTAATAAAGAAATGCCACCAACGAATTCAACTACAACGCCAATGACTTGTAAAAGGTTGTCTGAAGATTGACTCTTTTCATTCAATCAAACAAACGCTTCACGGTTGAAGAACTGTCCTCTACCATATTAGGACGTCTACAAAGAAAATGAAGACAGAACCTGCCTTTCAACTGACGTCTAATTTCTCCATACACATGAAAACCCACAGGAACTTCCAGAGTAAGGAAGATACTAGAAGAAAGGGGAATGATACAGAGAGTATTTGCCCACGTTCAAGTTCCAACACATGCCAACATCCCGACCCCAAGTACCTATGCATCCTTCTCCAAATTCTACCGCCAGATAGATGTGAATGCCTTGTTTTCTCTTCCTTCCTGTCCTCCGCCCACATCGTAGAGAATAAGCAATAGACAGTGGCTACGGTTCAAAGTACACGAGTGACTGAACAGCGACAGCGTCCCAGCTCCTACGTTCCAGGTCTTTCCCATCCAGTCTTCCTAACAACCCTGCAAAGAGGGCCGGGTGACTCCCTTAAACATGAGGGAAAGGTGAGGCTCAGAGATGTCAAGGAAATTGCCTACTCAGTACTACTACTGAAAGCTGGGGCTGGGGCCACAATGTGACTTCCAGCTCTTCTAGCGTCAGAGCATTTACTCTCTTAACCGCTGCCTCCACACCGAATTTCCCCAGCCACTGTTCCGAAGGGAAACGGTTGAAGTACTTTCTTCCAGAAGGTGCCTGGCCCCGTCCCGCCTTGAGAAGCAGTGCGGCACCGTGGTGACATTGCACTGATTTCCTGGACACAGCCCTGCCCCACCACGTTACAGCTATGGGCTCTGGGGCGACTTTTCGACATCTCCATGGCTCAGTTTCTATACCCATAAAGTGAGAATATCAGAAATTGTTACTCGGATTACACGAATCATCCCTGATGCATAAAGAGCACTCAATAAACGCCAGCTAATTCTGGCTTTTCAAACTGCATGCCACTGTCCCGAAATGTGTTATGAAATCAATTGGGAGGGTCACAATTTCGTGGAAAACGAAATAGAACGGAATATGGTATTTAAACATGAATAGTCATATTTTACATTACCTTTGTAATTTTTTTCTCTAGCGCACGCAGTAATGTTAAACGATGCTTTGTAAGTCCATGTGTCTTTCACACATCCATGTGGCCGTGTGACAGGCAGCAATCTAAAGGGTATTTCTTTCCAGGGTCGCCATCAAAAAATTTGGAAAAACACTTGATTTGCAGAATGAGCATGACAGGGAGTCAGGGAAGATGAGAAGGTATAATATGCCAGAAAACACTTTCTAAAATGCAGCTAAGGGAAAGCCCTCCCGGATGGACATTCAGGATAACCCAGGAAAATGCCCTCAGCGCACAAGTCTGTTTATGGCTAGGCTGCTACAGGCATTTCAGTAATCTGAGGTTAACAACAGGCTTTTATTTCCAGAGCAAATCAAATTGCAAACCTGGAAGTACAGATGTTATCTTGATGCTGGGCAAGATGAGAAAAATTGATATGACTTATCCAGTAAGCCATCTTGCAATACTTGTCAAAGTAGACGCTATACCAGATTTCAAACGCTCTTAAAAACTGTCTGGGTTTGGAAGAGATAGGAAAATCTCTCAGAACAGAAATTCTTTTTTTTTTTTTAATTTTTTTTTAACGTTTATTCATTTTTGAGAGACAGAGCATGAGCGGGGAAGGGGCCGAGAGAGAGGGAGACACAGAATCCGAAGCAGACTCCAGGCTCCTAGGTGTCAGCACGGAGCCCGACGCGGGGCTCGAACTCACGAACTGCGAGATCATGACCTGAGCCGAAGTCGGGCGCTCAACCGACTGAGCCACCCAGGCTCCCCAAAACAGAAATTCTTAAATGTGGATGTAGATTCATCCTAACAGGTCCATTGTGACCAAATCCCCAGCTGAGATTTAACTATCCATACGAGATGATGAAATGGGAGATAACTATCGACATGACTAAGCTTAGCATTTATAAACCCATGTATCTTTATATCCAAAAGGCTGTTTGATATGGTGTTTGCTGATACTGCCCATGGCCTGGATAAGAAGGGCCACAGCCCTGGGCCTTAGTCCTTCTACACCCAACTTCCTGTGGCGTCCCTGGGACCAACGGGACCCACACACCCATGCGGTGACCTCCGTCTCGTTTTAGGCTCCGCTGCAGCCCCGCGAAGCCACTTTCAGGGCGCAAACAGGCTCCTCCCAGATCTGTCCTCCCAAGGGGGTCTCTGCCACTGGTCTGAGCTAAAGGTATGATTAAGGGGTGGCAGAGGGTGTAGACCGAGATGGGGTGTGCAAGTGGACACAATGCTCTTCACCAGGTGGGACCATACCACAGGTGGGAAGAAAAAGGAAGGAGGCCCTGGGCGGGTGGATTCTCCAACTACATTCCAGCTTGGAGTCTTGGGAAGTCTGAGGATTCAAAATTCAAACCCAGCCTTCCAAGCCACTGTGGAGATATCAAGGTAGGTGGATAGAACACATTTTACAAGATGCTTATTATGAATTCATTATTTTTATTTTTTTTAATTTTTTTAACGTTTATTTATTTTTGAGACAGAGAGAGACAGAGCATGAACGGGGGGAGGGGCAGAGAGAGAGGCAGATACAGAATCGGAAGCAGGCTCCAGGCTCTGAGCCATCAGCCCAGAGCCCGACGCGGGGCTCGAACTCACGGACCGCGAGATCGTGACCTGAGCTGAAGTCGGACGCTTAACCGACTGAGCCACCCAGGCGCCCCTCATTATTTTTAAATATCTACACATACACTACGAGGGCCTCTATCGGTTCTCTTACACCGGACCCCGCAGAGTTACCGGCACACTGCAGGAGCCACACCGCCGTGGTTCGTGTTCCCACCCCCACCCCCTGCCATTCACCAGTTCTGTGAGCTGTGAAGCCTCTTCCTCTGTGTCTCAGTTTCCTTATCTGTAAAACAGGGACAAGAGCACCCTCTTCATAGGGTTGTTGTAAAGAGTAAATGAATCAGTCCATACAAAGTGCAGAGAACAGCACCTAGCACGTAATAAGGACTCCAGAGATGCTGCCCTTATATTATTCTCCATACAAAATTGATTGGCCACTGCAAACTTCTAGAGAAGGCCACAGCCAGGAAGTTATTCTGTGTCTTCCTTCTCTCCCACTCCTAATTTAGAAAGCGCACGTTATCTCCAAAGATCACTATTTTCTACTCCGCAAGGGACGAGTCACCTCGCTGCCCACCTGCCTGATAGAAGTTCTCCTGAAATTAAATATACGCTCATCCTGTCCCCCAACCTGGCAGAAAGCTCAGGCCTCTGGCCAGTTTGAAGCCTGGCAAATTTGCTTCCTGTGTCAATTGCATGCAATCCAAATTTAAAACCTTACCAATTTTAAGTGTAAAAGGGACGTTCCCATCCCCTTATGTTCATGAGATTCAGAGCTATTGGCCAGGGTAAGGTCCTCCTAGATTAAAAAGCCAGAGGCTGACATACCTGAGGCTATCAGCGAGGAAAGGCTATCAGAGTAGAGAACCTTAGCTAAAAATAGAGTCCTACCAGTGGAGAAATAGATGGGAGAAAACAATTCGTTATATGGCTACTGATTAGTCCACACACTTTTCATTATTATATAAAAGGTGTATCATTGGCTTAGTAATTACAAACTGCCAACAACCTCTCAATGACCAATATTCCTTCAACCTAAAATGACAGAGCAAACAACTTGAAGAGAAATACTTGTCACATTATGACACACAGGCAGCAAATAGCGCTCTCTCTCTCTCTCTCTCTCTCTCTCAAAACTCCAGTTGTTTGCTGCACATCAGAAGGTCTAAAATAGGAGAAGAGATGTACAAGGGAAAGATTCAAGGTCACGTTTACCTTTAAAATACGTACCTAACTTACATGTTCAACTTACATGGAACATTCGATCCACCATTTTCCCCCATTTATTCTGAAGAATTTTCAAAATATTTGATTCGCCAACCTGCCCAAGGAGCTGGAACTCTCTAGTTTCTCCAACTGCACCTAATTAGTCTTCCATAAAAGCAGCACTGCTAAAGCACTGTTAATTTCAACAGTAGTTTCTCTATTAACTCAACTCTTCTCCAAATCCAAAATGGAGTATAAAGATGAGTGTGAAATAAATGAAAATTAATTGGATTCTACAAAGGCAAGACTGAGCACATCCATCCACCCAACAGTAATCCCATCGAAATCAAACATAGTGTTTCTTGGAAGAGTTTTGCCAACTTCCTATTAAAAAAAAAAAAAAAATCCCAGGAACACTTCCTATTTTGGCCAGTTTTTATTTACGCAATTAGCATGGCTTTTCATAAGAGCCAGGCTGGAAACAATATATTTTTACAAGCCCATTAGTCATATAGTCAAGCTTCATTATATCACAATCCTTCATCAGTAGTCCGTAATAAGAATGCTGTTGCCTTGTGCAATGACAACGTTTAAGGAAAGGATGCGTTCACAATAGGCCATAAAATGTGTGAAAAACAGAATACCCCAAACCAGTAGACAAGCCAATGAGTTCATCTGGCTTTCATTTTTGCTGAACAGGGTTAAGCGCAGTATGGACACAAACCTGGTTTTGACTTAGAAGCGATATCCTTAATTACTAACCCCCTTCATTCTCCCACCCTTCCCAAACTCCACGCCCTTAAGAGAAGTACAACACTTCGACCACAATTGCTGTTATTAAAGAATCTTCCCGGGAATCATTTTGGCTTCAGTCGTTTTTCTAGTATTCGTTTGCTACAGCTTATTCTCACCATTTCTCCTAACATCAAGCATATACACGTCCGGCAGACTTGTGTCTAAGCCTTAGCCCCTGAACTGTGGGAAGTCCCAGCGTCGTGGCGGAGGGGAACCCGGTGGGTTCCGGCATCTCGCACACCGCCCGCAAAGCTGCCTGCCTTTCACCCAGGCACCCTTCCAGGTTGCCAAAGGCTCTCCATTCTGCGCCCACCAACGGGAGTAACTGAGCTTGGCCAGGAAGGAAGCAAGCTGCTTCAACAAAGCCCAGCGTGTGCAGCTTCGGTAAATGCAAGGATGAATTATGGGGACACGCGTCGGGGCTGGCTGCAAAAGAGAAAGCGTTCATCTCATGATTTTGATATGGAATTTCAGGAACCGAGGGGGTCTCTGAGACCCCCAGAACCTCTCCTCTCCGTAAAGCAGCTTTCAGGTCCCTTCCCTGCTCCCTCTCCGCAAAAAAAAAATGCGGGATTGCCAGGATCTCAGCAGTGAGTACTGTTCTTGTTGGGTTAGGAGCATCTGGGGTGAGCCCTTCTGAGCCCCCGCTTCGTGTGGCTGTAGCTAGAGCCTGGAAAGGCTCTGAGAAAAGCAATGCGCTTAGCCAGACCTAACCCTCCCCACTGCCATGAAGAGGGCCCGCAGCTCTCCGGGCACCCGGCACCAGACAGGGGCTCCCAATCGTCGCGCCCCGGCGCCAGAGGGCACCCTGGAGAGAGAACGCCCTGCGCCTCGCTCCCAGCATCGGGTCCCCAGGAGTCGGGGCGGTGCGCAACCGAGAGCCGGAGCTGGAGAATCCCCGTGTGGGCACAGTGGGGCGAGCGAGGCCCCCAGCCCTCCCGGCCCCGCGCCCAAGTACCTCGCAGCCGTACAGCTGACCCAGCTGCTCCACGATCCACTCCTCCAACACCAGCCGCTTCCGAAGCTCCTTGCGATCGTATTTCACTGTCACTTTTCCCTGCTGGTGGCGACGTTGCTGCTGCTGCTGCTGCTGCTGCTGCTGAACCTGCCCCGCAGCGGCCGCCGTGGCCACGGGCGCCGAGTCCTCCCGGGAGGAGCCCGAGCCACCGCTCGAGCCGGGGCTGCCGCCGGCGCCGCCCCGGGGACTCTGGAAGAAAACCCGCGCGCCGCCGCCGCCGCCGGCCCCACCGGCCGCCTCGCTGCTGCCCGTCGCCACCGACATTTCCCCGCGCGCGCCGGAGCCCGAGTGCGGCCCGGAGGAGGGGCGGGCGGAGCGCGCCCGGCGCCGCTACCACCTCCGGCCGGGCAGCGGCATGCGAGGCGCTCGCCGGCACCTGCTCCGCGCGCCGCGCACGCCCGGCAGCCCGGCTCGCGGGGAGGTCGGGAGGAGCCGCGGCCTCCGGGAGGAGGACGAGCGGGGGAGGGCGGGGAAGAGGGAGGGGCGGGGACCGCAGCCTTAAAGACGCCGCGGAGGACCCTCTCGCTCCAACCCCGGGAGGCGGATCCGGCGCCCGGCGGGCCGAGGGGCTGGGGCGTGGGAGTTGCGCGCGGAGGCGGGAATGTGTGCGCGGCGGCACGCGCGGGCGCCCGTGTGCAGACGCCCGAAGGACCGGCTCGGGGCCGGTGCCAGAGACGGTCCTGCCGCGCGGGTGCCGTGTTCTCTCCTCCGGGGGACGGGGAATTGCTCTTTCCGCCTCCAGCAGTCTCAGGGCGCAAGAACCCCGCCGTCTCCAGCGGCCTCGGCCGGGCGCTGCTGGGGGCAAGGGACCGCCGGGAGAGGGACGCGGGGAGGGACCGCGCCGCAGGTTCCTGGTGAAGGGTTTCTTGGCCCTCCCGCCTCTTCGGATGGCGGGGAAGCGTCTCTCTCCCTCCTGTCCCCACCCTCCAGCTCCAAACACATTCCTATTCATGCCACTTCCTCTCTGGGATTGTGAGAAAAATTGACGAGGCGATGTTTGTGCAATCAGACAATCAGAGCGCCTGAGAAATTCTCTTCAGACCAGTTTTTCTCTCCTTACAAAGCGTCTGTTCGTTCATAGGCAGAGCATTGCGATGTCTTTATATCTAAAGGGCAGAAGGCTTGATCATCGCTTAGCTAAGGGGCTGGGGACATACAGCAAACATTTCTCTAAAGGACTCGGTGCTGTTTACTGGTCTTAACATTTCTAGTGTTGCATTCCCTGACTAGCCAGCTTTCCTCTCTCTCACTACCATTTCCAAGCTACCTCTTTTTACCGGGGAAAGCAATTGAACTAATTTTACTACTCTAAAAACATCGTGCAGCCAAGTAGAGTTACAAATGAATGAGCTTATTATAAGGTTTCGGGCAAAGAGATGGGGAGGGAAGTTATAAACAGAAAGCTGCGTGTGTATGTGTGTAAAATTATAGGGAGACGCTGATATATGTCTGTTGTACACAACATTCCATTTCTGTTGAGGCAACTGAAAGAAATCGCAAAGATGCTCAAACACAGTAAGTAGCCTTTATGAACTTTTTTAAAAAGCTGGTGAAGTTTACCCGTAGCTATTATAAAAAAAAAAAAAAAAGTTTCTCAGAGGTAAAATAGGTCATCAGGTTAATTTCTTCTGAATATTTTCTATGATGGAGAAGACTCTGTGTGGGATTCTAGACCCACAGCTATAAAGGCACAGGAAGTAAAAGAAGTAACCAGCAACTTTCTCCTGGACTTCTGGCTCTGCAGTCAACCCACATTCGGGTCTGCCCTACCCAGATTTATCATCTGCTTTGTTCCTTCCGTTTAAGGTTTTCGCCAAGAGCCTGAGGTGGGATTTTCCCAAAGAGTTCCATTCCTGAAACTCATCATCAGGAGAGGGCAGGTCCTGAGGAGTGAAAGGAAAGGATCTAGTGAGAGATTATGTGAAATGGGATGGGGCTGGAGTCCTTTCACAGTTAGAGGGGGCAAGGCTGAAACACGTCTGCCCCATGGAAGAGGCCAGCTGTCCTCAAGGTGAGTTCCCCACCCAACTTTTCACAGACAGAGGAGCTAGAACTACTATGATTGGCTCCTAGAGATTGATGACTACTCTCCATGTCACCCCCACCCCCGCCTGCTTGGGGCGTGGAGGTTGTTCTACACCCTGAACACGTAGCCAAGAGGGTGGGCACCTAGTTGGCCAAAAGGTAGATGATGGAAGGCAGTGGCGAGGTGGTTAAGGACAGTCTCCCCGCACAGAGTAAGCTTGTCTTGTTCCAGACATCTGGCGCTTGTCCAGGTTAGCTAGCAATAGCTTTAACCGACCGAACCAACCAGGAAAATTTCAATCAAAACAAAAACAGCTAAAATTATAGTAATCATAGAAGGAGAAACTATACAAAATCTCTCCCTCGCTCTGGCACTAGGACCTGGCTCTACCAGTATTTTGAAAATTGTGCCTGTGATCCAGAAGTATGGCGAAGACTGGGAAATTCCGAGTCATTCCAACTCCTTTGAGTCTTTGGACAATGAATTCAGTCATTCAAGAGCAACTTCAAAGAAGTTATTAAAATGCGCTAAGTTCTTTCTGAGAAGTTCTTGTGCCATTTTTTTTCCACTGTGTAAGATACTTTTTCCTTTGTGCTTAAAACTCAGTATTCACTTACAACTTCAAAAATGACAGGTACTAAGAGACATTTAAGAAGAAATTCAGGGTTTTAGGCATCTTAACTTCTAGAAAAATAGCCACGGAGGAGTCAGTCTTTTTCCATGCATACATTGACCTTCGGATGCCCAAATGAGTCACCTTGACTTGCAATTAGTTGAACTAACACGACAGTTCCTCTTCCTATAAATCCACTTACTCCACCCAGGACATGATTTACACTTGAAGTGAGCTCACCACCACCACGCGCGCGCGCGCGCACACGCACACGCACACACACACACACTTCATTCCATGTTTCAAAATATTTGGGAATAAGGGGATTTTTCTCAGTCCTGAGACCCTTCGCATAGATGACTGTTTAAATCCAGCAAAACTAACAATACTTCTCATCCTCAACACTATACATTTTTGTTCAAGGCAAACACTTTCACTTCTAACCCATTTAGACAAGTTTTTCCAAATGCTGGTTAATCAAAAACAATGGGTGGTTTTTCGTGAATTGAATGGTCTGAGAATTTTCT
This sequence comes from Lynx rufus, assembly GCF_022079265.1. Classification (NCBI taxonomy): domain Eukaryota; kingdom Metazoa; phylum Chordata; class Mammalia; order Carnivora; family Felidae; genus Lynx; species Lynx rufus. Next base: position 10,750,143 of record NW_025814878.1, read on the forward strand.
AGAACACAAGAGAATTTTCTAGAACACAATTTTCTAGAACACCAGCTTCTACCTTAAGGCAATTACTCACTGCTATGAAAGCAGCCTAAGGAAGATTCGTCAATATCCTTTCTTCATGGCTTTGCATTTTCTTAAGTTGGACCTTTTTTACTTGCTTTCTGATTTGGGGAAAGTTTCTTTCAGGAATTATAGATTGTTCCTTCATCTCTGAAAATGATCTTTATGCCCAAATCTGTTACATAAGGTGACTTAATCAGGGGTCCCAGCTTTCTTCCCTCCCCCAGGGAAACAAGGATCAAATACAAATATTTATACTCAGATGCAAATTTCCTTACTCCTTAAAGACTAGATATCACAATAATTATACAACACCTGGTAATCTACTTCGAGGTTGTGATAATTACAGCCCCAAGGCCCACAAATCTGAGCATAGAATTCTTATCTTGACTAAGAAATGTCAGTGATAAGGTGCCTACATCCTAATTCTCTCAAACATTTGGTAAAGCAAAATGACAAGTCAAAAGTAATTTCAAGTCTGGTTTTCATCATAAAAGTAGAGGAAATTTAATCTGTCCTTTTGGATTCTATCAGTTACCCACGGTATCTTCTGTTTTCCAAATGCAGTCCATTATTTCATTATTCTTTGTGCAGCGACAGCAGTAATGTTGTTAATGGTCTATCAATGTTTCATACTTTTTTTTTTCCCTCCTCCTAACTAGGGGTTTTTAATTGTATCGTGCACATACAATTATTTTGGAATCATAATTCCAAAATAACCTTAACCATTACTTGTATAAATAACCAGAGCAACAATAGATTTCATCATAATTCTAAAATTTGGTCTCAGCAATTACCAGAAATTCTTACCCGACTGTTCAGAGGATGAAAACTGTTGAGAGTAGGGGGTGGGAATCCATAGTTTCACCTCGTCTCTAACAGAGGTGAAATGTCCCTACACCTCCCCGTAAGCCTAGCTTGTGAATATTTTGTCTTTCTGTAACACTAGGGTCAAATTTGTTTCTGGTGCAAACCCGTTATCCCCTGTCTAGCCAACTCCCCATTTCATTGGCCAAACATTTCAAAAGAGCTGCCCATTCCCCAGTGTGTCTGCCTTCCATGCTCACCATTCAGTCCCCCACGGTCCGACTGCTACCACTGGACTAAAGGCACCAACCAACGTTACCAACGTCACCACATTGCTCAATTCAGTGCGTGCTTTCCAGCCCTTACCTAGCTTGACCTCCTGCCTTGTTGGACAATCTTGAGCCTCTCCTTGCTCTTCAAACTCTCTCCTCTCTTGGCTCCCATGCCAACACACTCCAGGTTTCCCTCCCACCTCTTTGTCCCATTGCAGTGGCTCTTGGGAGCTCCTTTTCCAATATCCCCGCCTTAAAGGTAAACGGCTTCCCAGATTCTACCCTCTTCTCTTTCTTTGCTCATCCACACATCCTTTCCAGGTGATTCTGTCTCCTGCTCATGCTTCCACTTTGACAACCTACCATCTACCTGCCACAACCCCCCAAATCATGAGCTAGAGCAGATTTCTGGTCCAAGCTTCAGATCTACAGGTGTACCGCATTTAGCACCGATATACTATGCAAATATGTTTAAAGTACACAAATGTACACCTATATCAGTTCATGAGAGAAGAAAATACAATAGCCCCCCCCCTTATCCACAGGGGATATATTCTAAGACCCCCACGGATACCTGAAAACTGTATATAGTACCAAACCTTATACATACCGTGGGGGTTTTTGATACGCACATTCTTATGATAAAGTTTAATTTATAAATTAGACATAATAAGAGATTAACAACAATAATGAATAATGAAATAGAACAATTATAACAATATGCTAGAATAAAAGTTATATGAATGTGGCATGTGTGTCTCTCTCTGTCTCTCTCTCTCTCTCAAAATATCTTATCGTACGGCACTCACCCTCCTTGCGATGATGTGAGATGATAAAATGCCCACGTGATGAGGTGAAGTGAGGGGAGGGACTGAGGCATTGTGACCTAGCGCTAGGCTGCTCTTGACCTTCTGACGATGTGTCAGAAAGAAGATCATCCATTTCTGGATGACAGTTGACCGCAGGTAACTGAAACCACAGATAAGGGGGGCTAGAGTAGTACAGCGAATATTTAGGGGGGGGGCAGGGAACCGCACAGTAAAGGGTGCTCGAGTTCAGCGTTTTCAAACGTTTTTTTAAACACAAACCACAATAAGAAATATATTTATGTCATGACCCAAGTATATATCCACACATATAACATACCCATAGTACACATAATATACCTGCTACACATACTATTCTATCCTGCTCTGTTTCATTATTTTGAAGGAATGCTGTTTCCAATCTACTCAATTGATTTCCCAACCCACTGAAGGGTTGCAATCCAGAATTTGAAAAGTGCTGCTGTCAGCCAGAGCTGTGCCTGTGAGAAGAAATGCTGGCTCTCTTTAGTCTTAATGGCACACTCCAGGCTGGTTATTTATTTCTCTGGCACTCTCTTTCTGTCATTATTAGGTTATCAAGTGTTCTGGTAAACAACTTTGACCCAGAATGGCTGACATAAGGCATGCGGGTGAGCCTTCAGAAAGCGCCACAAAAGAACTAACGAGGAAAAATATTCTGGACATAACGATAGACCTTTTCCTGGACCTCCATGCTCCTCCTCAGGAGACAGTGGAAGGACTAGAAGGTAAAGACCAGCAGGACACCAGACATTGGTAGAGCCTCCAGTTTGAGGGCAAGTATGTTGTGGTGATTACCAGCATAAGCCCGGTGTCCCAACTGCCTGGACTGAATCTGGACTCTGCCGCTTAGGCACTGTGGGATCTTGACAAGTCACTTAACCTCTCTGTGCCATCCTTTCTCCTTCTAGAAAATGATCAGTAGTACTTATCTGACAGGCTGTTCTGAGGGAAAATGGGTTACTGGAAATAAAGCACTTTAAACGTTGCCTGCTGTTATGCGTGAATATAATATGCCATAAACAGAGCAGAGAGGACTGACTTACCATTGTTCCAACAATATCCCAAAGAAATTATGGCCACAGGCACATCCTGACTTCAGAGATGTGAAGCGAGCGGTGGGATATCACCTCCATAGGCATCCCGCTGCAACTCACCATATAGCACAATCCAGTGATCGTCCCCATTGGCAAATCCCAATAAATGGAGGTAAACGCACACACCCAACCACTTACTCAGTTGGAACCTCCACCTGGATGTCTTGCAATCACTCCAAATCCGCAAATTCACCCAAAATATCACCGGCCCAAGCCAAACATGCTTCACTTCCAATCTACCTTTTGCTGGGACTGTTGAACACCATTCACGTCCCTGTTAAGCCTAGAAACTTTCTTTTATCCACCGTGTCCAGCGAATCCATAAGCAAACCCTAATGACTGCACGCCTGTCTGGGTCTCAGATCTGCTCCCTCTTCTCTACCCGCACACCCTCATCTGGGTTTCTCCTGTGGCCCCCTCGCTTGTCTCCACACCCTGCCTTCCGCCCATTCTTTCTATAGATCCCACAGAGACATTTCTAGAAGCAAATGTGATCATATCACGGGCTTAAAATTCCCTCCATATTCCCCGGGTCAAGGGAAGGGTCGGGCTACTGCCCGAATGACTTCACACTGCACATGGGGCTTTTCTTACTTCCTTTTCCGGCGTCTGTGCAAACCCTCCCCACCCCCCTAGACACACACCTCAGTCTTCCCAATACCTTGCAGAGCCTGAGGTCCCCAAATACGGAGCACTCCCTTTCTACTCTTTCCTGTGCCTACAGCCTCGTCTGTTAGCTGCCCATGGAGCCAGCCTAACTCTTCACACCCCCATCTGGGGTTGGCCACATCCCTGACTAAGCTCTTCCCCGTTTCTGGCAAGGTGTCATTCTCCTGTTTACCCCTTGGCCACCGACTATCTCTCCATCACATCGCCCATCAAGCCTTTCTGTGATCAAGTCTTTGCTCAAGTTTCACCTCCTCAGATAGGCTTTCTCTCTGTACCTCTATCCCCTTGCTCTCTTTATTTCTCTCCCTCACTCTTATGACTACTTGGAAACTATATATAATGGTATATTATATTTTATATATTACATATACGTTACATATGTATTACATATATATGGCAGAAGGAGTCTGCTGGGTCATCTGCCCACCTCCCCCACTAGATTATAAACCCCTGAACACAAGTATGTGACCAAGTGGAATTTGTATTCTCAGGACCAAGAGCAACGCTTACAGCAGGCAGGTGCCCCAAGACAGTACGTGAGTGAAGCTCTCTCCGCTTCTGGCTTTACACATTTTTTTCTCGATCCTCCAAACGCAGATCTCTCTCATTGCTCCTCAATAGAGGCTCAATCTGGCGCTGGCTGTTCTTTTAACTCAGAGGAAGTCACACTTCTCCCCTCGACAGAGACACGCCTGGGTTTTTACGGGTTTTTACTATGTTTCCGTAGTAAACAAAGGAAACGGGTGCCACTCGGCTCTCCCAAGGTCCTACGTGTGAGCTGGATCTCTGTTTGCCTTTTCCTCCAGCATTTGGTTTCGGCTTTCAAGCGCCTTGCTGGTTTGAGGCTAAAATGAGCCGGTGGCCGAGGAATCAAATGTAAGATCCAATTGTCATTCCGACTGTACTCTTATCAGACTCTGCCATCAGCTGGTCACAATCTCCCCCGGTTGTTGTTTTCGCAGCAAAAGTAGAAATGGGTGTGAAGGCCACCGCCTCAGGCCACCTGTGGGGAAGCACCAATTTTGTTTTCCCCCAGGTCATTGGGGACAGAGGCGAGGTCCTGACCGACACAGCTAATCTGCACCTTGCACCGCCTTCAACACACCACGTGAGTGTGAAAACACAAGGATCGGTCTAAACCCTGCTGACACCAGTCTATGCCACTCATTGGCCCTATGACAATGTCAAATGTCTCAAAAACTTTCCAAACACCTATTCTTGAGTTCTGTACTTGCCACAGCGTGGACCAGAAACAAACAGTCCCCCGGCTGGCACCGGTTCAGGAGCCACACTCTGAAAAGCGCTGTGCCATTTTGTCATTATGAACGGCTTATAAACTTTAATAGCTATAATAATAGCAATCATAATTAGCCATTGTTCTCTAAGCTTGAGAGAATGAGACACTGGTTTTATTTCCTCTTCTGGAAACCTTTTGATAAAAATAGAGCTGAGTCCAAAGCTATAACTAATTAAAACAGTATGGTACCGACATCAAAACAGACACATAGATCAATGGAACAGAATAGAGAGCCCAGAAATAAACCCACATATATATGGCCGATTAATTTATGACAAAACAGCCAAGAATACACGATAAGGAAAGCACACTCTGTTCAATAAATGGTATTGGGAAAACTGGACAGCCACATGCAAAAGAATGAAACTAGACCACTCTCTCACATACATGAAAATTAACTCAAAATGGATTAAAGACTTGAACGTAAGACCTGGCACCATAAAACTCGTAGAAGAAAACATAGGCAGTAAACTTCTTGATATTGGTCTTGGTGATGTTTTTCTTATTTTTTTTATCAGACAGCAAAAGCAAAAATAAATAAGTGGGACCACCTCAAACTCAAACTAAAGCACTTCTGCACAGCAAAGGAAATCATCAACAAAATAAAAAGGCAACCTACTGAACAGGAAAAAATATTTGCGACTCATGTAACCGATAAGGGACTAATATCCAAAATGTATAAAGAGCTCATACAGCTCAAAAGCAAGTAAACAATCCAATTGTTTTAAATGGGCAGAAGATGTGAAATGACATTTTTTTCAAAGAAGACGTACAGATAGTCAACAGGTATATAAAAAGATGCTCAGAGGTGCCTGGGGGGCTCAGTCGGTTGAGCATCCGACTTCAGCTCAGGTCATGATCTCACAGTTTGTGAGTTCCAGCCCCATGTCAGGCTCTGTGCTGACAGCTCAGAGCCTGGAGCCTGTTTTGGATTCTGTATCTCCCTCTCTCTCTGCCCCTCCCCCACTCACACTCTGTCTGTCTCTTAAAAATAAATAAACAGGGGCGCCTGGGTGGTGCAGTCAGTTAAGCATCCGACTTCGGCCAGGTCACGATCTCGCGGTCTGGGAGTTCGAGCCCCGCGTCAGGCTCTGGGCTGATGGCTCGGAGCCTGGAGCCTGTTTCCAATTCTGTGTCCCTCCCCCATTCATGCTCTGTCTCTCTCTGTCCCAAAAATAAATAAACGTTGAAAAAATAAATAAATAAATAAATAAATAAACAAACATTAAAATTTTTTTTAAAAAGATGCTCAACATCGTTAATCCAGGGAAATATAAACCGCAAGATATCACCTCCCACCTGTCAAAATTAGTGTATCAGAAAGACAAGATAGAAAATAAAAATTAAGAAAAATGAGGGGTGCCTGGGTGGCTTATTCGGTTAAGTGTCCAACGCTCAGTCTTGGCTCAGGCAGGTCTTGGTCTTGGGGTCGTGAGTTCGAGCCCCATGTTGGGCTCTGTGCTGGGTGTGAAGCCTATTTTAAAAAAAAGACAAGAAATAATAAGTGTTATTGGCAAGGATGTGGAGAAAAAGGAACCCTCAAGCACTGTTGATGGGAATGTAAATTGGTGTAGCCACTATGGAAAATGGTATGGAGCTTCCTCAAAAAATAAAAATAAAACTACCATATGATCCATAAATTTCACTTCTGAGTATTTAACGAAAACAGAAAAACTAACTCAAAAATATCTGCACCCTCATGTTACTGCAGCATTATTTACAATAGCCAAGATACTAAAACAACCTAAGTGTCTGATGATGGATAAATGGTAAAGAAAATGTGATGTGAGATAGGTGATAGATAGATAGATAGACAGATATACTAGAATATTATTTAGCCATAAATAAGAATGAAATCTTGCTGTTTCCAACAACATGGGTGGCACTTCAGGGCATTATGCTAAATAAAGTAAGTCATACAGACAAACTGTATATACATACATACAAACTGTATATCTCCCTCATATATGGAATCTAAAAAACAAAACAATTTCATAGACACAGAGAACAGATCTGTGATTGCCAGAGAGAGGTAGGCATGGGGTGGGGGTGGGGGTGAAAGAAATGGATGAAAGAGGTCAAAAAGTAAAAAGGATGAATGAATGAATGAAGTGCATTAGTGAGTATTACCAGAAAACAGTTTACTATTGGCCAGTAATCTGTGACCGTGTCCTATGTTGTTAGGGAATTTAGGCAACACCTAACTTCCTTAATGGGTAATGGAACTTTTAGAAGAAATCTGGGAGATAAAAATGCACTGGAAGAATCTGTTTAACAGTTGATATAAAATAGAGCATTAAAATAATAGAGTGATCCCAGTGACTCAGAAAGATGTTCATCTCCTGATGAGGCCATGTGGCCTTCACACTGTTTGCACATCATTGCTGTAGCGGATGGTGCGGGAGTTCTTGCTTTAGCAATTAACATCCCTGTTCCCGTGTGTGTCTCATGACTGTGGGGGTTGTTGTGTTGTGTTGTATTATGTGTCGCATCAGGCTGCAGTGAGCTCCACCCCAGAGGGCAGGGGGCTGGTCATTTATGAAGGGCTTGACATTCCCAGTGTCAATTGTGTCAAGATCTGGAAGGTCCTTGGGGTGCCTGGGAGGCTCAGTCGTTTGAGCATCTGACTCTTGATTTCAGCTCGGGTCATGATCCCAATGTTGTGGGATCGAGCCCCGTGTCAAGCCCCTCATTGAGCCCCGCATAGGGCTTGGCTCTCGGCATGCAGCCTGCTTGAGATTCTCTCTCTCTCTCTCTCTCTCTCTCTCTCTCTTTCTCTCCTTTCTGCCCATCTGCCTCTCTCCCCAGCTTGAACACGCATGCTCTCTTTCTCTCTCAAAAAAAAAAAAAAAAAAAAGGAAAGAAAGAAAGAAGATCTGGAAGGTCTTTCTTCTAGAAACTGAATTCTTTACGTGCTGCAGAGGAAGATGGGAGAAAAGGTTTTTCCTTGACCTCGTGATCACAATGGAGATGTCTAGACCTAATTCTGCTTTTGGGAGCCTCCACGGGGGAAGAATGAACCCACAACACGGTCAGCAGGTCCTGAGCTAGTCTTATCTGGAGTACATGACCCAGGTTGATAGTTTGGATCTAATAATACCAAAAGCTACCCCTCACTAACATCTATTATGGGTCAGGCTTTTTATTATAAAGCCTATCTCATTATATTTCCCACAACCATGCATGATAATCTACCTGCAAGGTTAATGACTATGCTTATTTGAAAGATAAGGAAACAAAAGTACAAGAAGCTAAGTAACCCCTACCTCCAGCCTAAGGCTTTATGGGTAGTGGCGCTGAGATCTTACGTTGTACCTGTTGGCCTGGTTGTTAATAAAATCTGGCTTGAATATTCCAGTCTCCCCTCAGTTCTATGCAGGGGTGTTAGGGCAGGGCTGTGTTTAGGGCAGGGCTTGGTGTAGCCTGGAGGCTCAGAAGAACATGAACCCACCCTTCACAAGATTGCTGGTCTACTTCTAAATCTAGAGCAGCCAAGTTTTGTTTTTATTGATGAAAGCAGCTTTCCTTTTCCCTAGTCTGCTCTGAGAACCGATAGCTTCTGAAATAGATCAGCAATTATACATGGCATCTGCTAGATGTTCAGTTTCATGTTCCCTGCCACATGGGAGGCAAATCTGATGCTGGGCCCACTCCACGCCAATTAAGCCAAGCCTCCAGAGGCCAGGACTGGGTGCTGGTGCTGTTTAACATTCCCAGGGGATTCCTCCGTGCTGCTAGGGTTGAGGACCACCGCCACAGACCATCTGGGGACAATCCTATGTGTGACAACTTTCCCAGCCTTCTTCCATGCTTTCCCGTTCCTAACTACTCTCTTCTGTAGCTTTCTTCCACAAAAAGCTCCAACTTAATCATCATCAACCCTCCAAAACTGCTTAACTAAATATGTCAATTTGTAAAGAAATGCACTATTCAGGCACAGTGTGAATTTCATTGTACAAGCGGAACTCGTAAAAACAATTTGGCAACTGTTTTGAAATATAAAGAGTGGATATTTATTGATGGACAAAACACCTTGATTATAGAATAAAGGGATCAGATACAGTTATGTCATTATATAAATAAGTAAATCTATCATACCACCAAAAGTGTAATTACCTAACTAGAAAAAAAAAAAAAGACTTACAGAGTATGGTCTGCCAGAACCTTGTGTAGAGAATTATGTTGATCCTAGGAACCAAAATATGTTGAGAAAGTAGAGAGTGGCATTTCTTTCTAGCGTTTATATTTAAGATAACAGAGAAATCAATTGCACGGTGTTGCATATATAACATTTGAAAAACAGACCAAATTGTAATGTTAGATGTCATGGTACAACAATAATGCTACAGCCTAAGAAATGAACCGAGCAGTAAGTGTGCATAATGCCCTCAGTGTAGACAGGAAAGCAATACGCTGCAGAATAAGTAATAAATGGCATTAACCTCCTCTTCCCCAACCACCCAACCCACAGAGAGAGAAAATTATTAAAAATTCCACAAATGCCCTTTGGCCGTCTGAACCCTTCTAAAGGTTTTATATAGAAGAGCCCAGAACTCCTGTAGAGCATAATGAATGAAGATAAGCCTTAAGGTACTTCCAAACTGTCACTGTATGTTTCGCAGAACTGCGATTATAATCACAGCCACGGTTTCAGAAAATAAAAATGCTAGTAAATTCGTGATTCTAGTGAACCAAGACATGTGGAGTCTTTCTGGGAAAGAGGGTCAGAATCTAATTTACCTGTTGTGCTGTATCCGTTATTTTGTACTGTATCCCCTATTCCATCCTGTAAAGGCAGTCGGGCTGGGCAAGGAACCGGGCAGACCCCACACATGGGGAGGTCAGCTGGGCCATCAGCGGTTGCGAATCCTGGAAGGTAGTCGTGGGTGGGTTCCAGGCTGTGAGCCAAGCTGTGAGTGGGTGATATGCATCCTTCCTCCTGATTTCTGGGTCCCCTACCTCCCCCAGGTACATATTCCCCATGCTCTGCCCCTCGCTCTCAACCCTTCACTGTCAGAGCTACTCACACGGCTTTCCCCCCGCCACATGCCTTCTACTCATCACCTACCCCCCACCCCACACCACTTCCCATCCCCAACCCCCATCCTCGCAGCCCCATCCCCGTCCTCCACCAGCCCTCTCTCTCATCCTTCAGCACCCAGGTGGCAACCACAGGCTGGATAAACCAGCTGCGTGATAATGACGCAAGGCAACAAGCCTGTACTTCCTAAAATTCATGTTCTCCCTAGAACCTCAGAATGTGACTTTGCTGGACATCGGATCATCACAGATGTCATTAGTGAGGATGAGGCCACACTGACGTAGGGTGGGCCTTTAACCCAACATGCCTGGTGTCCTTACAAGAGGAAAAGAAACACAGGGACACAGACACCCGCAGAGGGAGACTGAAGAGATGCACAGAACGCCATGGATGATAGAGGCAAAGATTGGACTAACGCTGTCTCCAAGCCAAGGAACACCAAGGATTGCCTGGAACCACTAGGATTGAAGCTAGGAGAGGCAAGGAAGGATCCTTGCCCAGGGCCCTCAGAGAGATCATAGCCCTGCCAATGTCTCTGTTTTTTATCTTTGAGCCTCCAGAACTGGAAGAGAGTAAATTTCTGTTGTTTTCAGCCAGCCAGTCTGCAGTGCTTTGTTAGCCCAGCCCTGGGAACTAATACAGAGCCTTTAAAAGTAAGTGTGGCTAACTATAGCCTCCTGCAGACTTGAGGTGGAAAATAAGCGTCATGTCAAATGGCAGCTGATGTAGCTTCATGGGGGCACTTAGCACTAGGGCTTGGAGTTGGGCTGTGAGGCCGTGTCCAGACTCTGCAAGGAGGAATGACATTGGGCACTGGCCTTGTCCATCATGGACCCCCAAAGAGAGAATGATAGCTCATGCCAGCCCGGCTGGAGGTACTTCCCAGGGCTCACAGCCCACATTTTCTGGTCAGTGACTCCCATAGTCATCCACTATCCTACCATGTGGAAAAGTTTTCTGTTTTTCACTTTATAGGGGAAATAAAAAACAAATAAACACGAAATAACACACTTAGAATTAGAAGTAAACTTTTTCAAATAAATCTAATCTTTAAAAAAAGGTGGAATTATTAATTCTGATACAAATGCACTGAAAGTCAGCTGATTTCTTAATTAATGGAAATCAGACCCAATACCCAGTTAGTAGACTAAACAATGTTGCAGAAAAGGCCCTGTAAGGAAGGACCAGCTTATGTGAGTTTAAATATTTAAGATACAAAGTCAACACTTCCATAAAATTTGTGCGGCGGGGAAAAACGGCCTCTAATCAATAGGGTTTAGATGATAAAATCTCAGGAGAAAAACAAAGAATAATTTGGCTTTCTGTATTAACTTGATATCCCTACTACCTAGCGTTGTATTTGGCAAGTAGTAGATTTAATGAATAAACACATGACTACATACGTTAATTTTTTTACAAAAACATATATTTAAATATCAAATGCTGTTTGGACATAAAATACCATCTTTAAAAAATTTTTTTTTAATGTTTATTTATTTTTCAAGGAAAGAGAGACAGAGCGTGAGCTGGGGAGGGGCAGAGAGAGAGGGAGACACAGAATCCGAAGCAGGCTCCAGGCTCTGAGCTGTCAGCACAGAGCCCGATGTGGGGCTCAAACTCACAAACCACGAGATCATGACCTGAGCTGAAATCAGTCACTTAACCGACTGAGCCACCCAGGTGCCCCAAAAATGCCATCTTGATAAGCTGTAACTCTCTACACTCTTCCACTCAAGCTTATTAAGAGAGGAACGTGGAAACCCACGTCAACATTCTGAAAGTCAACGTTCAAGGAGAATATTAATACTATCACTGTAATAATAGCAACACTGATATAACACTACTAAATGCCAGCTACTGGCACGATTGCTACTTTTACATCTGCTATTCAATCCTCACAACTCATCATTTTGCAGTAGAGGCAATGGAAACACAGAGAGGTCATGTAACTTGCCCAAATCACACAGCTAGTAAGGGACTCCACCAGCCAGCATAGCCCCTATGCTATGCCACCTCTCATCAGTCCTTCCAGCAAATGTCTGTGAAGCAGTCATTGCATGCAAGTCTGGCCATTCCGCTGAGACAAAGGGTCTCTACAGGGAAAACTCTTCCTGGTCACACGACACACTCACATTCCTGGAAACCCGAGATTCTGACACCCCACAGCGTCCTTCATAAAGCTGATGTTCAAACTCAGCAAGCCTTCACTTAGTTCTCTCTCCCCTAGTCAGGAAGGTACAGAGAATCCTTTCAAACGTAACATGCCATGAACAGGGTGCGAATCATGGTGTAATCGAAAAGGACCTAGGGATGTGGCGTGTCTTCCTACAGGGGAAAGGGAGTGCTTGCAAATAAATGAATTTAGTTTATTTAAAAAGCTAAACTGTACGCTTAAATAGCTATCTGTCCAGATGTCACATTTCCCCCGGACACGGTTCGAATGGCCAGATTTAAATTAAATTTTAAGCAGACATGCAAGGGCATGGCCATGATGATTCTATTTGCAGGATCGACTGATGACTTCCTTTTGCCAAGCCTCCTGGAAGCTCTAGTATATTTTTTGAGTGCAAATGAGAAATTCAAACGGGATTGAGAGAGTTCTGTTAATGGGAATGCTTTATCTGATGTGGCCAAGATAATATGCAGATCATATTTATTTATAGACTCTTTGAACCACCTCCCAGGCTATAGCTAGTTAACGGAGACTTTATTGGCATTAAATGATATCTTAAAGCTATTCACAAAAACTTCATATACATAAATATATTTTTTTAAGTTTATTTATGTTTGAGAGAGAGAGAGAGAGAGAGAGGGCCAGCAGGGAAGGGGCAGAGAGAGAGAGGGAGACACAGTATCCGAAGTAGGCTCCAGGCTCTGAGCTGTCAACACGGAGCCTGACGCGGGGCTCGAACCCATGGACCGTGAGATCATGATCTGAGCCGAAGTCAGATATTTAACTGACTGAGCCTCCCAGGTGCCCCCAAGGAAAACTTTAATCAATATATTTATTTTCCTAAGAAATAAATACCCTGCATGGATGTCTCCATCTGGCCCATGAGCCCCACACTCTGCTTATGCACCTGCTTATGTATCAGTAATGCAGTGTGTGTTCATTAGCAGCTAACTGCTATGGCAAAGACCCAAAATATGGAATGTTTCCATCACTACAGAAGTCTATTCTGTGCTCCCATATTAATTCTGGATAGATGAACAAGCCCTTCTCCATAGCAGCCCCGCTTCGTGCAGTCAGTTAAAAGAGACTCAGGCTACGAAAACTCTGTCATCTCTAATGGTGACTTTCAAGGTAGTCCCAGGTGTTGAATTCAAGCCTTCAGAAAAGGAAAGCCCAGAAGACAGCATGGGGTAGATTTCGATAAGCCAGGCCAGGAAATGGCACACAGCGCGTTCTATTGGGTAGGATTCAGAAAGATGTACCACTCCTAATTGCAAGGTGTGAGATTTCGATTTATAAGAAATATATATTCGGTCATTCAGATGTCCACATTCCGGTCTCATAGCTCCCAAAACCCTTGCAACGTCCTAAGTCCTAAGCGTCCTAAGCCTTGAGAGTGATCAACGTGCCTTTTGTTATGTTAATACGATGGCTTTGGGATCTCACGTGGGGATGGGAACTAGGTGCTAGTGGAGCCAGCCCTGTGATTAGAAGGTTGGAACTTTTGGTCTCACTCCCTTGACCTCTGGAGAAAGGAGAGGGGCTGGAGGACGAATCAATTGTCAATGCTCGGTGATTTAATCAATCGTGCCTAGGTAATGAAGCCTCCATAGAAATTCTAAAGGGCAAGGTTTGGAGAACTTCCAGGTCCGTAAACACTTGGAAATGTGGGGAGAACAGTGCCCCAGCTTTCCCTACACCTTGCCCTATGCCTCTCTTCCGTCTGTCGGTTCCTCAGGTATATATCCTTTTATAATAACCTGGTGATCTAATAAGTAAAATGTTTCCCTGAGTTCCATGGCCAGTCTTGCAAATAAATCAGACTTGAGGAGGTGTGGGATCCACTCATTTATAGCCAGTCAGTCAGAAGCATGGGTGCCTGGGCGCCTGGCTGGCTCTGTCGGTTGAGCGTCCGACTTCAGCTCAGGTCATGATTTCTCGGTTCATGGGTTCGAGCCCCACATCAGGCTTTATGCTGATAGCTCAGAGCCTGGAGCCTGCTTTGGATTCTGTGTCTCCCTCTCTCTCTGTCCCTCCCCTGCTCACCCTCTGTCTCCATCTCTCTCTCTCTCTCTCAAATAAACATTTTTTTTAAGACTTAAAAAAAAAAAAAAGAAATATGGGTGACAACCTGGGCTTGGGACTGGCATCTGGAGTTGGGGTGGGGTGAGGGGGTATGAGCAGTTTTTTAGGACAGTTTTATAGGACAGAACCCGTAACCTGGGAGATCTGATACTACATGGGGTAGACAGTGTCAGAATTGAGTTGAATTCTCAGACACCCTGCTGGTGAGACAGAATTGTTTGGTGTACTGTGGGAAAATCTCTCTCTCTCTCTCTCTCTCTCTCTCTCACACACACACACACACACACACACACACTGGAATTGGGTCCAGGGACCCAAAGACAAGGACACCTGGGAAATAGAGTTCAACCATGAAGTCTCCAGGGAGAAAAGGGGAACATAGGTTTTGATGAGCCCCTAATAGTCTTTGCCCCATAGAGTTGTGAGTTATGGGTAAACCCTGAACTCTGTTTCCCACTTTCAATAAAGATATTCCACTGCAAACAATGAAGGCTACAGGAAGAGTTCTGGTTACTCTTTTAAAGTTCTGCTTTCGGGGCTTTTCTGGACAAATAAAAACTAACAAAAATCTTAACTACTGCAGTAATCCCTATCAGGCCCTGGAGTCAGAGAAACCTGGATTTGAACCTGGGCTTGGTCACTTAGTAGCTGATCTGGGTGAGATATTACATTTTCTTTGCCACCGTAAAATGGGTACAAGAAGGGGCGCCTGGGTGGCTCAGTCGGTTAAGCGCCCGACTTCAGCTCAGGTCACGATCTCGCGGTCCGTGAGTTCGAGCCCCGAGTCGGGCTCTGGGCTGACGGCTCGGAGCCTGGAACCTGTTTCCGATTCTGTGTCTCCCTCTCTCTCTGCCCCTCCCCCATTCATGCTTTGTCTCTCTCTGTCTCAAAAATAAATAAACGTTAAAAAAATTATAAAAAATGGGTACAAGAATATTACCTATCTCAGAGACGTCTTCCGAGGATGGGAGGCAGTCCCGCAGCTAGACTCTGTATTACAGAGTGATCAGCACAGAGTGGGCCCTTGTAACAGGCATCAAATCACGTTTCACTGAGACCCCAAGTGACTACAGATACCGCATGCCTAAGTAAGGTGTGAGACCACCACAGAGCGTGGGGGACTGCAAAAAGGAAGTGGGGGGGAAAGGTCGTGCAACTCTCAAACCAACCGCTCTCTCGCATCACGGGTGCTCACAGGGAGGAGCTAAGGGAGAGAGTGATTGCTGAGAGCCCCCTCCTCAACCACGTCCAACGGGGCAAGTTGAAGGGGCTTGGCCCCTGACTGCAAAGCCACGAGGCGGTAGGCCTCAACAGTACCGCTCAGGAACACGGCGGGTTAGCCCCTGACTCAGGCCTGGGGAGCCTACCTGAGTTGGCTGGCCGGCCGCTGGACCAGCCAAGCAAGGAGAGGCAGCAGCTCGAGGACGGGCCACTCTGCCAGCATTTGTCAAGAAAGCAAGAGCGTTTCCGCGAGAACCGAAAGTAGAGTGCCAGTGAGGACCAGGTGTGGCGGAGAGAGAGCGGAGGCAAAAGGTGGTCATGGATCCGGATCAAAGGGGCCTCGCGAAGGGTTTGGGAATCTCGGCATAAAGCCGCTGGAGAATTACTTCCGGGTGACCAGGGGCCGTGGGGCCATGACCAACGAGAGGCAACAGAGATGTTTCGCCCACATGAAGAGCTGTAAGTGGTACGAATTTGGGGCTGGACTAGGGGAGGGGAACTCCCACCAACTCACAAAAGGACACAAGAGACAAAGTTAGCTTTCCACGCCTGTCAAGCCCAGAAGGTGATGCACATCGCTTCGTTTCACTCAGACATTCCTTCCGCAAACGTTCATGAGGCGTCTGTGATTGCCGAGCATTCTTTTCCAAGCTTGGGGTATATCCGGGAACAAAACAAAGCTCGTGCCTTACAGGTTAGCAGGAGGAGATGGAAAGCAAACAATGAACATAGCAAATAAGTAAAATGTAAAGTAGGTGAGAAAGTGAGGAGTTCCAAGGGGAAAAGGTAATTATTAACAACAACCTGTGGCGCAGCCATTTTTTAAACTTTTTTTTTTTTAACATTTATTCATGTTTTGAGCGACACAGAGAGACAGAGTGTGAGCGGGGGAGGGACAGAGAGAGAGGGAGACGCAGAATCCGAAGCAGGCTCCAGGCTCTGAGCCGTCAGCACAGAGCCCGACGTGGGGCTGGAACTCACCAGCATTGAGATCACGACCTGGGCCGAAGTCCGACGCTCAACCGACTGAGCCACCCAGGCGCCCCACGGAGCAGCCATTTTTAATCATGAAAAGTCAGCTTTCCTGCTTCTCTGACCTCCTCCTGCCCTGAATTGCAAACCCTGGAGTTCTCAACACCTACGTAGCTGACTGGGGTGGAGCCCTAGAAGCCCCAGGTAGAGAGGGAGAGATGTAGGCCCACACCCGCCGTGAGCCTCACCAACACCACCACCAGGCCGCGGCAGGTTCCTAGCCTACTCAAGACCAGAGCTGCAGGAAGGAAAAACACCTTTAGAGAAGGGTCAAGCTTTGATAGCATATCAACCTGAACCTGTTAATTACTGAGTTGTCTGGTCAGCTGAAAGTGACCAGAAAAACTCGAAAAATGACCGGAAAAGCTTCTAGCTCTTTCCCCTAGAGCAGGAGATAAGACCAAGCCCACAGAGAAGTTTAAGGGACAATAAGAGAGAAAAATGATGCCGCCCAGGATTACATTCCAGGATTCCAACACACTCACTATCGTAGTAACACCCTCATTAATGACAGCCATTTTTTAATGTAATACTCACAGGCTACTTTAGAATCACTCCTTAGTACTATAGTACTAGGTAGTACTGTATACATTAAAAATACTGAAGTTTAGGGGCGCCTGGGTGGCGCAGTCGGTTAAGCGTCCGACTTCAGCCAGGTCACGATCTCGCGGTCCGTGAGTTCGAGCCCCGCGTCGGGCTCTGGGCTGATGGCTCAGAGCCTGGAGCCTGTTTCCGATTCTGTGTCTCCCTCTCTCTCTGCCCCTCCCCCATTCATGCTCTGTCTCTCGCTGTCCTAAAAATAAATAAATGTTTAAAAAAAAAAATTTAAAAAAAAAAAATACTGAAGTTTAGGGGCGCCTGGGTGGCTCAGTCGATTGAGTGTCCGACTTCAGCTCAGGTCATGATCTCACCGTTCGTAAGTTCGAGCCCCTCATCAGGCTCTGTGCTGACAGCTCAGAGCCTAGAGTCTGCTTCTAATTCTGTGTCTCCCTCGCTCTCTGCCCCTCCCCTGCTCATGCTCTGTCTCTCTTTCTTTCTGTCTCTCTCTCTCTCTCTCTCAAAAATACATAAATGTTTAAAAAAATTTTTTAAATACTGAAGTTTAGGGGCACCTGGCTAGCTCAGTCGGTTAAACTTCTAACACTTGATTTCAGCTCAGGTCACGATCTCACAGTTCGTGGGTTCAAGCCCTGCATCGGGCTCTGCACCAACAGTGTGGATCCTGCTTGGGATTCTCTCTCCCTCCCTCTCTCTCTCTCTCTCTGCCCATCCCGTGCTTGCACACTTTCTCTCTCTCGCTCACTCTATCAAAATACAAATAAATAAACTTTTTTAAAAAAATACTGAAGCTTACTTACGCCACAAAAAATCGGAAGAGCTTAACATGAGATCTAAAGATCTCAAAGTACAGAGAGCCTCTTTTTAGACTCTAAATGCAGACATCTGGGAAGAACTAAATTTCCCTAAAAGAAACAAATATATATTTGAGGAATACCTATGTACTGGTATCCAGAGCTTCTGTGTCAAAATACCACACACCGAGTGCCTTCAAGCAACAGAGATCTGTTCTCTCCCAGTTCCGAGGGCTAGAAATCCAAAATCAAGGTTCCTCGGAGCCACACTCCTTCTGACATCTAGCAAGGCAAGCGTCCTTCCCTACCTCTCACGAGCTCCTGGTGGTGGCCTTCAGGCCTTGACATTCCTTGGCCTGTGGCCTCAGCAAGGTGGTCTCTGTCTCATCATCATGACAAGGCCCTGTCCCTCTGTGTGTGTGTGTCCTGCCCTGCCCTTAGAAGGACACCAGTCATACTGGTGGTGTCCATCCCTGTGCAGGATGACTTCATCTAAACTAATTACAGCCCCGAGAACCTATTTCTAAATCAGGTCACATTCTGAGGTCCTGGGCGTGAGGACTTCAATACACCTTTTGGGGGACACAATTCAACCCGTCACCACCTACAAGGTCACTTCTTAATTACTATATGAACTAGAAAATTTAGCCAGAGACTCAAATATAATACACTTGCAAGAATACTCCATTTGGGGCGTTTATGTTCTCGAGACATTCAGTGAGCGAATGCTGTGGTAGCCGGATATTTGCGCTGTATTCCTGTGGAAGGAAGGCAGCAACCCCGAGGAGATGACTCTCTAGAGGCATCCAGGACATTTACCTGGGCGCCAAGGCTATGAGGAATGACAGCTTCCTACCGTCGTTCGCTCCACACGTGGTCCTCGCTGGCTGCGGTCCGCACCCCAACAGTCCGCCCAGAAGGCGCGATCTGGACCCTCCTTGAGACACCAGTAGCTTTCTGGTCACTTAGCAATGTGTTCAGTTGTTCCCACATTCCCCTATGAGCCCTACCTTCAATCGACCGGATTCTCTGATGCCACTGATTAGCACGGTATCACACGAAGTCACTCTCTGCTCAGAATAACCGAGTCACATGGCATCCACCTACACTACATCTCTTTAAAGCATCCAGTCTCCAAAACAGCCTCTTGATCTAGGGCACCTGGGTGGTTCAGTCATTTGCGCTTTCCGACTTCGGCTCAGATCGAAACTCACAGTTTGTGAGTTCAAGCCCCGCATTGGGCTCTGCGCCTGGAGCCACCTTCAGATTCTGTCTCTCTCTCTCTCTCTCTCTGCCACTCCCCCACTTGTGTGCTAGTGCTCTCTCTCTCTCTCTCAAAAATAAACATTTAAAAATTTAAAATATATATATATCCTCTTGATGAAGTTGGGGGCCCCACTTTGGTTAGGCTCTACCAGAATTGGCTATATAATCTGGGGAGGGTGCATGGAGCAAAAATGAAACTTTGGGGCCCTTGTTCAAAGATGAGCGATAATTTCAAGACCACATTAGCAGAGCATCAAACCCAGCATGAGGCCCTTCCGGGCATGGCGTTGTGACTGCTGAGGTCACACACCCCTGAGACCCACCCTGAGCTCCACCCGCCCCCCCTACCTCCCCAGAACTGATCTCTCTTGACCTCCAAGAAACTTCCCGAGCAATACAGCTTCTGAGTTGGGTGGAAGTGTTGACATCAGCTGCATCGTGAAACCATGTTTATTCAGGTACAACTCATCACTTATTTCTGTCTCTGTCTTTTGATTCCAGGCATGCAGGTTCTGAGCAGAGAACCCTGACTCTGACTTCCTCCAGATGGGCACCAGGCACCAGTCCCCCGGGGACCTGGTGGATCCTCACCTCTACCAGCAAGGCCTTCCCCAGCCTCCAGCCCTCAGGGCCCCAGGGAAGGGCACGCACGCCCCCCCATTTGCACATTCAATACAGAGGATGTTCTTCACATCCACCAAGATCTATTCAGGCCCCATGTGACCACATCTCCACCAGAAACACAGATTTTATACTTTTTTTTTTATTTTTTTTAATGTTTATTTACTTTTGAGAGAGAAACAGAGACAGAGCGTGAGTGGAGGAGGGGCAGAGAGAGAGAGGGAGACGCAGACTCCAGGATCTGAGCTGTCAGCCTGACAGCTGTCGAGCCTGACGCGAGACTCGAACTCACAAGTGGTGAGGAGATCATGACCTGAGCTGAAGCCGGACACCTACCCGACTGAGCCACCCAGGCGCCCCCAGATTTTGTTTTTTAATGTGAAGTCTCCTAATTCTGAAATGTTGACAACTAAACAAAAGTTTGGGAGAAGTGCAAATAGAACGAAAGACGCCTTCCGGCCTGAAAGCCGCAGCTGGCCGACTTTGTCTTGCCTGAGATTAGCTGTGCAGGACCCGTCCCGCCCTGGAGATGCTTCCCAGGTCCCGCCACCCCGAAGGTCCCATCGTGAGGCTGCACCGGCTTCCCCCACTGCCACGCCCGGGCTGCAGGAGGTGTGGATGTTACAGGTGCGTAGCGAGCATCTTGGGACGTCCGGCTGCGCCCTCAGGCTGTGGGGTGCTGGCGGGAGAGCCAGGAGGAGAAGGTGAGGGCGTGAGGCCCGCTCGGTCCTAGCAGACAGGGGCGAAGGCGGTCCCCGCTGGAACCTGCTGGCCTGGGTAGTGGGGGGCAGTGGTGAGAAGGGGTGGTGCATGGAACAAGAGCATGGGAGAGAAGAGAGAAGAGGCGAAAACCTGGAAAGGGTGCCCTAGGGCGGGAGGTCTCAAAGGAGAGAGACCAACAGGACAAACCCACCCACTCCGGGCTTTCGCCCAAGGCTGTCCTTCGGTGTCCCGGCCACAGCAGAGAAGGGGTCGTAAGAACAGCCTCTGGGCCGCAGGTAGATGGATTGCCCGCCTGGAGAACAGCGTTCCCTTGCAGACGCTCCCTAGAGAGCAGCAGGGACAGGACTCCTGACCGAGTTGGCGTGCTAGCCGGAGGGCCCCCGGGTGTCGCCCAGGGTAAGCAGCACAGAACACTCTTCTTTGCTGGCAGCCTCCAGGAGGAGCAAACACTTGTAGAATTTGTTCATACTCTCACAGTGGGTTTCTGTTTGATGAATTCCGCGTTCCCAGGAAGTGCCGGTGGCAGTTTCAATAACACGATAGCTCTTGTTGAGGTGCGGTTGGGGTGGGATGGGGGG
The DNA here is from genome assembly GCF_022079265.1 of Lynx rufus. Taxonomy (NCBI): domain Eukaryota; kingdom Metazoa; phylum Chordata; class Mammalia; order Carnivora; family Felidae; genus Lynx; species Lynx rufus. Next base: position 10,771,279 of record NW_025814878.1, read on the forward strand.
TGACCACTTTGCCAGGCACCTGAGTGACACCAGGAATAGGAAAAGGCAGTTGGCACCATTCTGTCCCGGGCTGTGCCTCAAGGAGCCAGCCTGAGCGTGCCAGCCCTGGGGAGCGGGGAACGGAGGGCGGGGGGGGCCAGGGGGACAAAGAGCTGACCCTGCCCCATAGGCTGCTGGCTTTCTAACCCAGACCGTGGGGCCTAGGACATTATGACAGAGAGGTTAGAGCGATGTCCAGGTGGGCCGGGACTTGACCATGATCCTCGGAGAAGATCTGAGCTTCCAAGGAGGGTGGAAAGGACCAGAACCTTCTGTGGCCCCTTGGACCCCGGGGCTCAGATAAGTTACCAGGACTGCTTTGGACCACCTAAGGCCACTGTCAATGGACACTTAGCCAAGTTTGACCTGATCATTCTAAGTGAGCATCAGTAGATTAAAACCCTAAGCGATTTTGAGGTAAGCAGTAACCGGCGTTTGTACGTGTCCTTATAGTAAATTATTGATATCTTTCCCAAAAATCTACCTGTGCCAGGCAGAGTCAAGTGCAAATTTGGCAACTATGGGATTTTGCAGATTCACTCAAGGTAGACGAGGGATATTTTCTTGCCTAAATTACCCGGTATGGTTTGAACACTGAATACATTAACCATACAGATTTTAACTTTCATTTCTCTCTAAATGGTATAGATCCATAGCAAATGTTTAAATTAGGGATGGCTTGTGTTTATAAACATTTTGTAGGAAACACGCATACACGTAAAGTATCTGTTTCAGTTTTTATCTTCCTAAAGTAATAGAATTAATCCTTACAGCATTTCACGAAATGTTTTCCACACTCCCTGCCTCTAAAGCAATGCAGAATTTCCACTAATTAACTAAGTGCTTCGAGTGCACCATTCAGAATTGTAAAGAGCCATTTTATAATGGTGCCCATGTGCAGGTAAGAGTGTAGAGAAGGAAGAAAGTAGAGAAAGGGAAAACAGGAGAGGGGGAAGATTCAGTGTCTCAGGCAGGTGACTTCCCCAGTCAGCCAGAGCTACCTTCTGAAACAGATAGGAGTGGGCCAGGCCACCTCTCTCGAGGCCGGAGAGAAGAAGTCCATGACCTGATTCTAGCTGTGTTTGTCTCCAGGTGGACTTTTCAAGGAGATATTCTGCCATCTCGGCATGCAAGGCCAATCTTGGGCAGGTTAGCTTTGATGGGTTCGCCTGCACATTCAGGTAATGGTGTCGAAGAGGTCCCCCACATTGGGTCAGTGGGTGGCCCTGAGTCCTGATGGCAGTAATGATGCACCTGAGAGAAGCGTGAGGGTGGTTAAGTGGAGGGAACAAAGAAGTCTCGGATGAAGCAGGTAGGGGGGAGTATCCAGTTCCAGGGGTCCAGCCACAACTGAAGCAAGAAACTGAAGCAAGAAACTAATCTGTCTATGCTGAGCATTTGTGCAAACCATGGTGATTTTTTTCCTTACACCATCAATTTTTGCCTCTACTATACAAAGGGTCAGACTCTACATATTGCTAAAAATAGAACGGAAAACTGAAACTTTGTGGACTCACAAAGAACTGGTAAAAATCAAACTGCATATGCCATGTGCATCATTTATTGCTGCACAGAAAATTACCTAAAAACTTAGCAGCTTAAAACAAATAGAGCATTTATCATCTCCCACAGACTGTGGAGGTCAGGATTTGGGGAGCAACTTGGCTGGGCTGATCTAGCTCCAGTCTTTCCCGAATTAAAGACAAGATGTCAGTTGAGGCTGCAGTCATCTGAAAGCTTGGCCAGGAATGGAGCGTCTACATCCAAGAGGGTTCACTCACGTCACTGCCGGGTCGGTGCTGGCTGTTGGCAGGAGGCCTCAATTCGTGGCCACATGGGCCTCTCCAAAGGATTTGTCCAGGGCCTCCCTACCGGGAGGCTGGCTTCCCCCAGAGCAAGCGATCGAATACAGCAAGGTGGAAACCAGAATGTCTTTTATAATCTAGCCCGGGAAGTTACACCTCATCACTTTTGCAATATTCTATTGCTTAACATGGGATTGCTGGCCGGGGGTACCTCGCTGGCTCAGTCCATGGAGCATGCGATTCTTGATTTCGGGGTGGTGAGTTCAAGCCCCACATTGGATGTACAGTTTACTTTAAAAGCAAGCATATAGACATGGGATTGTTCCCTTATTTAGTGTGGGAGGGGACAGCACAAAAGCATAGATACCGGGAGGCAAGGACCCTTGGAGGCCATCTTGGAGGATGGCTGCCATACCATGGAAAGAATTCAATGAACACAAATACCTTCTTGAGGAAAAATGATCACTTGGAATCCTCAGAAAATTCTGTTCAGGTTTCAATTCCAACCTGCATTCAAACCAGGAACACTTGTAGCAAGAGTGACCAAACTCCACTTTCCTTTCAGCTTCCTGCCCACCCGTGAGAGAAGAGGCCTGAGGCTTCGTTAATGGTCAAAGGTGAAATTTGCAGGGGAAAAAGGCAGGAACACCATCCTTCTCTTTCCTTTCAATGTGCTGGAACGTCTATCACCACATGCTTGAAAAGTACCACCAGGATAAAAGGCTGCTCTTAATCAATAAATCAAAGCTAAGAAATAATTGAAATCTATTGAAACTCAGCTGTAATATAAAAACCAAAGGAGCAATTTGCTAACATAACACAGATGAGAAGCGATAGCATCAAATCAGAGAAATGAAAGCAGATGGGGGAATGAAGAAAAAAATGTTCTGATATTAACAAAGTCACTTTCACTCAGTATGATTGGGAATTCTAAGCCATGGTGGCCAAAGTGAGAAGGGGTAACATTATTATATTCTGTTAAGTAGCAGTGCATTCGAGGAAATTTTCAATTAATTACAACTCACATCTACAACTCCACAATTCTGTGCAATGCACTGGTGCTCATTATCTACAGGCGGGATCTAAAGACAAAGAAAACATGGTCCCAGTGCTCAGGGAGTTTATACTGCATGGAGAAAGATACACACACACACACAAATAAGTGAAACATGAGTACCCAAAGGGAAGCATAGGCAAGGAATTATGGGAGTGTTGAATGAAGATGACCCAAGAAAGGCTTCCCAAAAGAGGTAGCAAACGAGTGGGACGTTGCAGGACACACGGGATGTAGATATGAAGGACTAAGAGGGGGGAGAGGGAATGGGAAATAGAGTGATTCTGATAGAAGAGCCTGAACAATGAAACAGAGGTTGGAAAAGGCAGGATTGGTTTAGAGAAACAATCTAGCTTGTCACTAGAGTAAAAGGTTGGAAGTAGTCAGGGTAGAGGGTTGTCCTTGATGGGAGAAGAGAGTGAGCAGGTACACTGGGATTAGACCTTGAAGGGACTTTAATGCCATGAATTTATTCAAAAGCAATGGAAACCAGATTGACGATATTCAAATCCCAGCTCTGCCACTTACAAGTTGTGTGAACTTGAACGAGTTACTTAAACTCTCTGTACCTCAATCTCTTCACCTGCAAAAGGGGATAATAACAGTACCTACCTCATAGGTTATGAGGTTCGGTGACTTCATATATGTAAAGCCCTACAGCAGAGCCTGGAACAATGGTCATCATCCTCACTATCATTTGTTCAGGGAACGACAGCAGCTCTGTGAATGGAAAGTAGGGACAGATTTGTGCAATGTTGCAACAGTAGAATGGAAAAGACTGATGATCTATCGGATGCGAAATTATGAAGTGAGGGGAGTCCAAGTACGTGGTTAAATTTACATTCCCAGGTGAACTAAGAGGATGGAGCTTGTACCGGTCATGCATGATAAACACGGTTGAGCTGAAGAAACAAATTAAAGCCTCCGAATCCTAGGCTTAATACAGTCATGAGTTCTTTCTCACCTGGGAGACATCCCCTACCCTGGTTGATGGGAGGTTTTGTTCCAATCAGTCTTCCAGGAACCTGATGGGACCCCCACCATCCTAGAGGTCTGCCTCTGAAATAGCAGCCTCCTTGGTCACTGTGACAGGGGATAAGATTGGTGTCGCCCACAGACCAGAACTACCGCATGGCGCCATCTAACTACGGGTCCACAGGGCTTTCAGGGGAAATTATATGGATATTCAGTGAGCAGTCAATGCCTTTGCCACAGAACAAACGAACATGGGTTTGAACAAGGAAGTAATAAACTTGACTTTGGATGTTCTATTAGTCTACTAGGGCTGCTGTAAGAAAATACCAAAGACTGGATGGTTTAAACAATGGAAATTTATTTTCTCACTGTTGTAGAGGCTCGAAGCCAAAGGTCAAGGTGCTGGTAGCTCTGTTTTCCCCGAGACCTCTCTCCTCAGCTTACAAATGGCCTCCTTCTTTCCGTGTCCTCGCTTGGTCTTTCCTCCGTGCCCATCCCTGGTGTCTCTGTGTGTGTCCAAGTTTTCTCTTCCTACAAGAACACCAGTCAGGTTGGATTAAAACTCACCCACCAGCTTCATTTTCACCTAATCAGCTTTTTAAAGGCTCTATCTCCAAACACAGTCATAGTCTGAGGAATAAGGTGTTCGAGCTTCAATATATGAATGGTCAGGGTGGGAGGCACAATTCAGCCCATAACACAGGCGCCGAGTTTGACCTAACTGAAGCAACCATCTAACGTTTGTTTTAAGAATAAACATTTTTGTTAGGTGTTGAGAAGTTTTGCCCTGAGCCAAATGAGTCCATTCAACCCAAGGAGCAGTGATCATAAATGTTATTTCTGTTCAGTTTTTGACAGAGGCAACAAGTTACGTACCCTAACCATGAAACAAAAGGGAAAATTCCTGTTAGGTAAGGAAAGAAAAATCTGACCTCTGGAATATGCAAATGTTAATGAAGAATGGAACTCATTCACAGCTGGGAAATAAGTAATGGATTTAACCTGGCATTCATTAAAGACATTGAGGCCACACTGATGATTCTAATTAAAAGAAAATTAATCTCCATGTCATACAGTAAACACTGATGGAAGGCAACGCGTCCATGCTTATTTCCTTACGGCTTTCATTAACCCATGATTGGAATCTCTATCAGGGATTTGCAGTGTCTCAGTCTACAAGCTGCCAACATTTGAAAGCACAGTTTAAAATTCAATCATGCAAAGTAAGCAAAAAAACAGACAGCTGACGGAATGTCTCTCCCTTCCTTCCCGTGTTTCAGAATCACAGAAAAATAGCCAGTAACTAGAATGACCAGAAAAGGTGCCTTGTGAACCTTCGGTTGAAACTCCAGGCGGGTAAGATGTTCCCTCACCATCCTACTTTATGAAAACCAGGCAAATGCACTGGATATGTCGTGAGCTACAATTCTAAAACACAGTCTGAGGCCAAGGTGGTTCTTTTGCAGATTTTGTTCCATGACTGGCTCTTAAAGACGCTGCAAAATCTCCTGCAACAGCCTCTATCTCTGCCCCTACATTTCAGCCCTGCGTTCTCTGACCTTGTACTTGGTCCACGTATATAGGTTGCCCCCTGCATTTTAGGGGAATATACCTTCCACATTTTATGTCTCTCAATGCCTCCACTCAAGACTGAACATAGCTGGCCCACAGGAAATCCATATTACTGCAACATTAGGCGATAGTTTACATGTTATACTGTGCTTTCCAATAGTCACTCAGTTAAATTACCCCCGACCCCAGAAGTTTAACCAAAATCATCTTTTTTTCCCCTAACCAGCAAGTGAGGCAGGAAATCAAAGCTGGGCTAAGAGCCAGGAAGGGCCTGCTGGACACTGGCTCCTTGGGTGTGCCTTCCTGTGGTATTTGTGGAGAAATGTTCTGTGTTGTAGGTCCAACATCACCCCCAGATCTCCAGGCACCACTAAATCCACACAGTCACGCTGTAGCACGTCGTCAACACTTGCTTATGGGGGACGAAGAGCAGTATTGAATGTCCAAGAACTCACCTCCCAGAAGGTTACAGGTGAAGAAGTCATGGCGGAAAGGAGAGGGAATCACATCACTACTGCTGGTAGACTTGGAGAACAAGCAAGAGTCAATTTTGGTAATTGTTATAAGCCCTCAGATCCCACCCAGACACCTGCTTTTCTGTTGGTTGAGAATCAGCAGACCATGTGACTTCTCCTGTCCCCCTTGGTCTCTGGGCAGTCAGTGATGTTCCCCCAGAGGATTGGCAGAAGAGACTGAAAGGAGAGAGTCAGGAGGCCATTTGTGGCTGTAACCCAGGCCAGAGGAGACGAACAAAAGAAGTCACTTCAGAGAAGAGAAAAAAGACGGCAGACCAGGGAAGAGAAAAGAGAGGGCAGAGCTGCAGATAGGAAGGGGTGGACTTGGAACTTCACAGCTGATTGTGGGAAGGGAGTGAGGGACAGAGGAAAGAAAAGCATCAGAGATGACTCCCTCCCAGCCCTGGCCCTATGCATTCCAGTCATATAGACTAACCAGGCAGGAGGGCAAGATTTCAGTGTTGATTTCTGTCGCGGGTTATATTGCAAGTTACGTTGCAAGTTCCTATGGGAAGATTCTTAAAGGTAATAAAGTAAATGGACCCTCGGTTCAGAAGGGAAGCTGACATGGTAATTTCGCGATGGGAATCGTACAGACATCCAGGCTGTGGACAGGATCTCAGCGAGAATGTGTGCCGTGCGAGGAACCACCATGCAATGGTGTTCAGAAGTGAGGTGTGTTGATAGATCTTCAGCTGGAACTTTGTGTTGTTTTTTTTCAGCTCTGGGCAAATATATTAAGGAGACTTTACTGTACTGAGATTACTACTAAGAAGAAACAAAATTCAAGGCTGAAGTCGATGTCTAAATATTTTCATTCTCCATCTTTCTGACCAAAACACTGTCCCAAGGAATAACCTGTGTGGTGTTACTGCTTCACTATTTGTATGGGACATCTCTTATTTACGACTTTGGCCCCCCTCAACTTCACTTATCTGTTGTTTCAGCCTTCACTGGGCACTCACCAACAGCTCCTGTCCTTCCCACTTACATCTCAAGGCTCTTCACTGCCCGCACCAGCGCCTTTCTGTGGACACAGAGTGGGATGCCTCGGGAACCCATTTGGTGCCCACAAATCTCCATCCTGGAAGATGTGAGAGTTAACATCTTACAGGCAAACCTATGGCCTACAGGGAACAGAACTTGGCAGGCAATCCTTCCACTTTCTTCCCCTGCTGACCAGTCTTCAGATTCATTGCATATGGCTCTTCAGGGGGTCTGGCATGATCCTGCCACCCGGAATCAGTGATTGCAGATAATCGCTGCAGGCAACTCAGTTACACAACATTCCTTCTTTCCTGGAGCTCACACTCCCCAGCAAAATCTTCAATATGCCTGTCTTCTGCAGAACCCAGGCTAAGACACAATGGAAACAAACAAGTAAAGAAAGAAAACCGTCAACCTGCTTTTAAATATTCAACTACGTGAGGAAAAGAAAGAAGAAAACATACTTTTGGGAATCCATAGTACTAACTCATACTAAGCAGATCAAATCATTTCCAGCAGAGTAACAAACAGAGATACGCAAACATGATTTATTTCATGTTCTAAAATTCGTGATTCAGAATGTACATTGCCCAATGACCCCCTTTATAAAACACTAAGATATCTTTAATCATTTTCAGGGATTTGCTCATCTAATATTCCATTCACTGTTCAATGATACAGTAAATATACCCTCCTTTTCCTTCCCTTGCTGTCATGTTTACAATAATTATCTATGCTCTATTTTTCTTTCTCTGTTAATTTCCTCTTTCCTCTGACTGGTCATACTGAGAGCCAACAGCTTGCGCCAAGTCCCTGGAAATAAGATCCAGGTAATCGTTTACTTTGAGGGCCCTGGCCAAAAGCCCACCAGTCAAGCTCCAGCCCCTGGCCCTTTGGGAAAGAAACAGATGAGTTAGAAACCCAGGAACCAGGAGGAGCAATCATCAACCAGCCCTGGGCTAGGCCCTGACCTGTCCAAGAAAGTAGAAAAAGGACTTCTGAGCAGAGGGAGGCACATCAGGACCCCTTGGTGACAGAAAGTTCACATTCATTCATTCTACAGATGTTATCACATACTCACTATGTCCTAGGATATGTCCTTTCAGCTTGGTAAGGGCAACAATCGTTGACGGGCAACCTCATGTGTTTGTGGGTTTTATCATCTAGTGAGGCCACAAGATGTTGCTTTCCATGGCCAGGAGTTCCAAGAAGATATAAGACCCATAAGATGATTATTCCCAGGGTTGTTGTAGACTCCGGCTTCTTGCACTCTGCCCTTCAGACTCGCCCTCCACCTGTTGGCCACATCAGTCAACCCGGCCTGAGGCTACTCAGCTCACTCACACAGAGACGGGAGTCAGCCCAGAGTGATGTCCTGATGCACGTCCTGATGCGTTGTGGGGATCCCTTGGTGAGACCGCACCTGGTCTCCTCTCTCGAAGGTATTGTCTGGGGATGAGAGCCTCTGTAATCCACTGCGGAGATCTAGGGTCCCACCCTGGGAAACTACCAATTTCCATGTGTTCTTTTCCACCAGCCTGCCACTGTCCTGTCCCCTGGAATCAGTGACTTTCAGACTTTTCTTATCTTGACCCACAGAAAGAAAAATATTTTACATAGTGTTAAGGAAACTTTTTATCGGTCTAATTATGAACACATTTCAGAGTCATGTTTACAACCTTGCTGTTCAAAAAACAAAAGGTCTGTAGTAAACCATTCAAAGATTTATTTGTGGTGGAGCCGTTTTATGGAAAAACAAAGTAGCTATTGTTACACTAACAAGTAAAAAAAAAAAAAAAAGAAAGAAAAAAAGAAATACAGGAAAACCTTGATTTGCAAGCATAATTTGTTCCAGAAACATGCTTGTAATCCAAAGCACTTGTATATCAAAGTGAATTTCAAGAACCATTGGCTCAGTTGTTGTCATGTGACATTTGACATCATGTACTCCTTGTATTGCAAGACATGGCTCGTTTATCAAGTTAAAATTTATTAGAAATGTTTGTTAATCTAGCAGAACACTTGCAGAACAAGTTACTCACAGTCCAGGGTTTTACTATATTTGGATAAAGGTCACTAGATTCTTAACTGATACTGACAGTCAGTTGGGTGAGTAGGTAACCCATTTCCTTGAGCAAGACTTAATCCCATTAACTTCAGAAACTCTTCAATGCTTTAGCAGGAATGTTAGTTTCTTCCCAGAAAGAAGATTCCATCACTCAGGGCTCGGGACAATTTTCTCTTTACAGTTATAACCCAGAAAACACTTGGCATGTATCATTGGAACAGAAGTCTGCAGATAACAATTCTTGCCCTTACCGAGCTGAAAAAATTTGAGTGTTCCTCTTATGTTCTATTTCCTCACAAAAATTTTTTCCTACTTTACAACACACTGGTGGTTCCCAATCTGCAGTATGAAAAATGTTGCTGGGGACTATTCTGCTTGTGTGCCAAAGGGAAAAAAAATGCCAGAGCCTGGCTTTATGATGTTGTGATTTACTTACAAGAATGATAGCGTTTGAAATTGTCGTTGTTCTCATATCACATAAAGGGTTAGTATTCAAAATCTATAAACAACTTATCAAACTCAACACCCAAAAAACAAATAATCCAGTGAAGAAATGGGCAAAAGACATGAATAGACACTTCCAAAGAAGACATCCAGATGGCTAAGAGACACATGAAAAGATGCTCAACATCACTCATCATCAGGGAAATACAAATCAAAAGCACCACGAGATACTACCTCACACCAGTCAGAATGGCTAAAATTAATAATCCAGGCAACAACAGATGTTGGCGAGGGTGTGGAGAAAGAGGATCTCTTTTGCACTGCTGGTGGGAACGCAAACTGGTACAGCCACTCTGGAAAAGAGTATGGAGGTTCCTCAAAGAATTAAAAATAGAACTACCCTACAACCCAGCAATTGCACTACTAGGCATTTATCCAAGGGATACAGGTGTGCTGTTTCAAAGGGGCACATGCACCCCCATGTTTATAGCAGCACTATCGACAATAGCCAAAGTATGGAAAGAGCCCAAATGTCCATTGACAGATGAATGGATAAAGAACATATGGTGTATATATATACAATAGAGTATTTCTTGGCAATCAAAAAGAATGAAATCTTGCCATTTGCAACAACGTGGATAAAACTAGAGGGTATTATGCTAAGCCAAATTAGTCAGAGAAAGCCAAATATCATATGACTTCACTCATATGTGGAATTTAAGATACAAAACAGATGAACATAAGGGAAGGGAAGCAAAAAAATATATAAAAACAGGGAGGGGGACAAAACAGAAGAGACTCTTAAAATTAAAGAACAAACTGAGGGTTGCTGGAGGGGTTGTGGGTGGGGGGGATGGACTAAATGGGGAAGGGGCGTTGAGGGAGACACTTGTTGGGATGAGCACTGGGTGTTATACACAGGGGATGAATCACTGGAATCTACTCCTGAAATCATTATTGCACTAGCTTGGATGCTAACTTGGATGTAAATTAAAAAATAAAAAAAATTTTAAATTTTTAAAAATTCTTTTAAATTAAAAAAAAAAATTGTTGTTGTCCTGTGGAAGCCTTCACTTGAATATTTTATGTTTCCTATTACTTGTCAAGGTCAAAATGTCTCTCAGGAAACATCTGAAAATATATAATAGAAACCAATATTAAAGGATAAGAGGAGCACCTGCGTGGCTCAGTCGGTTGAGCATCCACTCTTGGTTTTGGCTCAGGTCACAATCTCACAGTTTGTGAGATCGAGCCCCACATCAGGCTCTGTGCTAACAGCACAGAGCCTGCTTAAGATTCTCTCTCTCTTCCCCCTCTCTCTCTGCCCCTCCCCTGCTTGCACTCTCTTTCTCTCTCAAAATAAATAAACTTTAAATAAATAAATATAAAGATTAAAAGGTTCAGAGCAGACTTACTTACAATAGCTGAAAACCAGAAATAGCCCAAATGTCCATCACCAGTAGAATGGCTGCTATAGGCTGCCGAATCGTGGTAAACAAAGGAATACTCCTTACTCCATTAAAATACTCCATTAAAAACAAAACAAAACAAAACAAAAAACAAACTCCTGGCACACACAGCCAGAATAACTCTCATAATCATTATGAAAACAAATTAAGCCAGACACAAATGAGAACCCCCTGTACAATTCTATTCATGTGAAGTTACAATATAGGCAAAACCAAATCAGTGGTGACGGAAATGGCAACCTCTGCAGGGAAGGGGTGTTGGCTTGGAAGGGGCATGACGAACCCTTCCAAGCGCTGGACACAACGATCCTAATCTGGGTAGTGGTTACATGGAGATAAACACGTGTAAAATGTTGTACTTCTGTATATTAAATGCCCCCAAAATTAAAAAACACAAAGAATATGCTCTAACGAAATTCGCCTTAAAGGCAACTTTTGAGGAGCGAGAAGATGATCAATTTCTAAGTTTCGTTAACAGCGCGTCTCACACTGCGTGATGGCACGTGCCTTTGCACCACGCCTTGCCTGTGGTGCCATCACATAAATATGCGTGGGCTTTTATTGCCCTGTCCCATCCTCACCAAAACTCTGGGCAGTGCAAAGAGTTGGGCATTATCCTTCTGCCTTTATAAACAAATTAAGGCTTACGAAGATGGAGAGACTCATTCAAAATGGCACAATTCACTCATGACCAGCCAGAACTAGTCCTTAGTCACCTGAATCCAAATGATTGGTGGGTAGCAGTTATCTGGTAGCTATGGCGAATATGAATAAAAAAAAAAAAAAAAACCCTCATTTTAAGTGGAGTGGGCAAGCCCTGAAGGCGGAACTTTCCAGCACTGCCACTTGCCCAGACCCCAGCAGAAGAAGCCTACCTTGCATTTTCCAGCTGGAAGAAAGAAGAGTTTCTCCTGACCCAACAACAACCCAGCCAATGAGAAGTCGCCACAACCCCCAAGCTCCTGCTCTCCTCCAATGGACTTTCCTTCCAAACGGCCCCTCCCGACTATCTCCTTTCCTCTAGAAAAGCAAGCCCCTGTCCTTTGTTCTCCAGACTTGCCTGTGGGTTACCATAGGTTGCTTGTCCCGATTTGCAATTCCTCTGTTAATCCTGAATAAATGCATTTTGCTGGCAAACCAAGTGGCTGTTTTATTTTTAAGGTTGTCACTGTACATAAAGCTACCACAACTTACACATCTATTACATGCAAGGAACATGTTTCCATCGTCATTGTTGGTTTACGCCTCTCAACAAACTTATGGGCATATTTATCACTGCTTTACAGTGGACGTAACAGATGGACAGAGACTGGGTAACCTGCCCAAGGTCACACAGCAGGTAAATGGGAGGCCTGGGATGATTCAAATCCAGGTCTGCCTGACTTCAAAGTCTGAGTTTAAATAGCAATGCTCCTGCCTCTGTTGGGACACTCCTGCTTCCTCTACCAGGTTTTAACAGGAAGCAATTTTCCTTAAAGGCATGCAACTGTGTCCCATCTCAAACCTGTGGAGCCCCAGTTCTCCAGCCCGTGTATATAACTATCACCTAGTAGATCTCTGGTGTTTGGATCCCAAGAAAAGAAATCCCTCTTGATGCAGCATGAAAATGTCGACAGGGTTGGAAGGAACAGAGAATTTAAGAAGGCAACACTCTTGGGGGCGCCTGGATGATTCAGTCGGTTACGCATCCAACTCTTGATTTCAGCTCAGGTCATGATCTCACAGTTCATGGGCTCAAGCCCCTTGTCAGGCTCTGCACTGACAGCATAAAGCGTGCATGGGATTCTTTCTCTCCCTTTCTCTCTACCCTTCCCCTGCTTGCTCTCTCTCTCTCTCTCTCAAACATAAATTAACATTTAAAAAAAAAAAAACGAAAGCAACGCTCTTGTCAACATTTAAGTAAACCTGTTTATTTGTACAAAATTAGAGAAAAATTATTCCATGTTCCCATACAGGTAGTAGCAACTAAATTGTTAAATGCAAACTTCACCTCCATAAAAGACTATTTATGTGTTAAAAATGGAGCCTACACTTTAGGTGGTTTGAGGTGAGACTTTTCCATGTGCTGCTCAAATATCATTCACCTGGCTCCTATAGTTCACCCAAATCATGGCAGAAGCCTCCCCTCAGCTGTCTGTGATTTGTCGGTGAGAAACAGAGAAGCTCTTGACCTTCAGGAGCTGGCCTGACACGCACAGCTAGACCCCGATGTTCTTCGGTTGAACATAAGCAATTCCACAGAACATCAATACCAGACAAAGCCATTGTGCGACCAGGATAGATCAAGTCGAAACCTAAAACACCTCATAGTCATCTGAACAGAGACAAAAATAAGAACATTGCTTAAACAAAAATGACCCCCATCTTCCTGTCCCTGGTAATATGAATGACTGCCATTTCCTTACCAGTCACAGCTCCAGCCTCCTCTGTTCTTTTTGCCTTCTCCATAAGAATTACTAAGATACCCAACCACAGGGGCACCTGGATGGCCCAGTCGGTTGAGCATCTGACTTCAGCCTAGGTCATGATCTCGTGGTTCTTGAGTTAGAGCCCCACATCGGGCCGTTGTCAGCACAGAGCCTGCTTCAGAAACTCTGTCCCCCTCTCTCCCTGCCCCTCCCTCTCTCTCTCTCTCTCAAAAATAAAAATTTAAATTAAAAAAAAAAAAACAGAATTTTCCCCATTTAGTGACAACATCCAATGCAGAGCAAAGCTACTCTTCATCAAACCCTCCCAAAAAGCACTGAATGCAAGACCAAATGCTATCCTTCCTTTCTCCCGCTCTCTTACTGAGACACCTCAAGATTTCCATGGCATGTGTCCTCCCCACCAATGAGTAACAAACCCAACCTGTTCAACCACAGGTGAGCTCCTGGGGGTCTTTGGCTAAAGAGTGGCGTCATCGACTACCTGCCTTCCCATTCCAACATCACTGCAAAGAATAATAAATTTAGAAAACGAGATGAAACATTTTTCAGTATACATTGATTAATCCTTCTTTAGAGACAGAGACTTCTATGTAACTACAGTATAAACCAATGTCAAAGGGTGTCAATGAGCCAGCAAGTGCTCTTATCTATTAACAAGAACCTTAAGGAGCCACCTATTTAAGCAGGTCCCACTTCTGCCTTTTATGTTATGTAAGGCTCAACATAAGATGAAGGGAAAAGAGGGATGATAAAGAGTGTTCATATCTGGAGGTCAGACCTCAAGGAGGGGCATGCCCAAAGACTAACCCAAGAAATAGAAGGAGGTAAATTGTAGGTCCCCCACTATCCCAGGCATGAATGCAGCAGTGAGCCAGGTGGACAAGGTTTCTGCTCACTGGAGGCTGACATTCTCATGAAGGGACAGATAATCAAGAGGCAAACAATAAACAGGATAATTTCAGAAAATGAAAGGAAAATGAGATTAGGGGATAATAAGAGAGAGGCTCCCTTACGTGGGGTGGGCTCATAAAGGATCAGTTCTAAATAACTAGAGAGTTCTTAAAAGATGATGAACTGTATCTTTTCCTTATGATGCATAGATGCTGGACTTCTGCACCAGACTTCTGGAAATTTCTATGAGGAATTCTAGATAACATAACAACACTTTTAAAAGTGTTTTTAGGGGGGCGCCTGGGTGGCGCAGTCGGTTGAGCGTCCGACTTCAGCCAGGTCACGATCTTGCGGTCCGTGAGTTCGAGCCCCGTGTCAGGCTCTGGGCTGATGGCTCGGAGCCTGGAGCCTGTTCCGATTCTGTGTCTCCCTCTCTCTCTGCCCCTCCCCCGTTCATGCTGTGTCTCTCTCTGTCCCAAAAATAAAAATAAAACGTTGAAAAAAAAAAGTGTTTTTAGGGGCGCCTGGGTGGCTCCGTCGGTTGAGCGTCCGACTTCAGCTCAGGTCACGATCTCGCGGTCCGTGAGTTCGAGCCCCGCGTCGGGCTCTGGGCTGATGGCTCAGAGCCTGGAGCCTGCTTCCGATTCTATGTCTCCCTCTCTCTCTTCCCCCCGTTCATGCTCTGTCTCTGTCTCAAAAATAAATAAACGTTTTAAAAAAAAGTGTTTTTAAAGTGATAAAGTCATCTTATCTTACCACATGAGGAGTTGGAGCTGGTTGCCAAGTGGGAGCTCAGCGGGTGACCAACGAGGGACCCAGTCTGACTGAGCACAGTTTTAAATGCATGTTATTCATCCCTCATCCCTCCTCAGAATGACTATGGATGATGGCACTGAAGCACACTAATATTCAACTTCCAGATAATACTTCATCGTACTATGAGATTGCTCACCCTGTGGGAAAAAACCAACACTTAGGAACACAACTGATTTGGTCATGATCATCTGGGTCATATTTTTCCACAAATTTGCTCAGAATCACTTCATCTAGTTCCTCAGAATTCCAGGGTGGAAGGTCGGTGTGACTGGGGAGACAAGGCGGCCATAGCAAGAACAGTGACTACTTGTGTGTGTTTAAAGTCTGTGCCCTACCAGGCAATTCCCTGGTGCTTAACGTGTAAACTCTTCACAAAAAGAGGGTTGTTCGGCTTCCAGCTACTAAGAGTGAAGTCTGAACTGGGCCAAGCAGGGTCCAGAGGAAACCACCACTGAGAAGCAGTGATGGGGTCAGAAGAATCCATCATTCAGCATCATACCGAGTTGCCTCACAATGTCTCTGACCTTGGTAACTTCTTTCCCAGGCAGAGTTCTTTTCTCAGCAGTGGCCACTGCAGCCTGAAGCGGCCTACAATCCATTACATTGATAACATCATCATTCGCAGTAAGCAGGGGAAGGTAGACCTCTGCAGTCCCCCTAACTCCAGAGCATTATCCACAGGCTGCACACCACTTCTTCCAGCCATCTGTGGACAAGCTGAAAGCTTCCAGTGTCTCCCCGTTGACCAAAATGGAATTCAAAAACCTCCAGATCTTGGATTGGAACTTCAGTCCAAATAACTTTCTCCCAGTGCATATCAGGCCTCCTTTGGCCCAGGCTTTCTTCTCTTATTGAGCCCTGCGCTATCTCATTCTGTGCCTTGGTCCTTGATGTTCTCCCCGCCAAAGACGTCCCGCCAGGCTGACGTGGCCAAATCCCACTTGCAATTCTTCAAGACCTAGTTCTCAGGCCTCCTTCTCCCCAAGCCTTCCCCATACTGCCCCAGCTGAGACGGATCCCCTTCTCTAAGTCCCATGGCACTGGCTCTGAACCTCCGTCTCCTACTTCTCACCACCTGCCTCTGTTAGGTAATTTAACTCCCCTACTGGACCCAGCTTTTCCAAGTCTAATTCCTATATGCTTCATCCAGAGGAGACAGTGCAGTTAGTTCCTAGGCATGGTGGAGTATTTAATAAATACTGACTAAATGGGAGACTGTAAAGTCATTGCATATGATAAGACACACGACACTGAAATGACGTGTCTGTGTTCTCTCTTTACTGTTTCTTCCTTTCTTTGTTTGTTTTGCTTCTTTATTTGTGGTTGCCTTCCTTCTAAACTAAAGAAGCCTCTGTTCCCAGAGCTTCACCTTTAAAGTCCACCTGTTCCAAGAAATCTGTTTCCTTTTCTCCTTGCCTTAGTTCCATATAAAATAGCAATCTTTGACTGGAACGGATAAAAATACGAGGAATGCAAGGGCCACAATTCAGGAAGGAGATGTGATTGTACTAGGGTATGTCAAGATGCCATGAACTTCACTAAGAGTTTACAAGTATGTTGAAGACCATGGTAGGATTCACATCAACTCTAATCTGGTCTTCCCACCATTGAATATCAGAGACCCCATGTTACTCCCCATGCTGTTATCTTTTGTTAGTTCAGGTGACATAGAGTCAGGCTCCTCTTCTCACCTGCCCTCAGGGCTGTTCTCTCCCCAGTTCCCTAAGATTCAACCATCACCACACCACCTCCCCCTCATCGTTTTTGTTCTTGTTGCCCAGGAAGCACTAGCTAAGCAAACACAGAACATACATAGAGATTCCAGATGTTCTTATGGCCATGGTTCCTGATCTCTGGGACATGGCCCTCCACTTCTGAGCTTGCGCTTGGAGCTCCCCACTCCCCACTCCCTTCCGCGAGCCCTTTCTTCCATCACAGCCCCTGTTCCTGAGACAATCAAGTGGAACAGTCGTGACCCCCTCTATCAAGTGGGCAATCCTTGGTCCATTTCTACTTAAGGAAAAATCATTATTAATGAATTCAGGGTTTCCAGGTAGGGGGATTCAATTTGTTATTAGAAATAATCACCCGGTACCTCATCAAGATAAAAAGCTTCTGCACTGCAAAGGAAACAATCAACAAAACTAAAAGGCAACCGACAGAATGGGAGAAGATATTTGCAAATGACATGTCGGATAAAGGGTTAGTCTCCAAAATCTATAAAGAACTTACCAAACTCAACACCCAAAAAACTAAATAATCCAGTGAAGAAATGGGCAAAAGACATGAACAGACACTTTTCCCAAGAAGACATCCAGATGGCCAACAGATACATGAAAAGATGCTCAACGTCACTCATCATCAAGGAAATACAAATCAAAACCACACTGAGATACCACCTCACACCAGTCAGAGTGGCTAAAATTAATAACTCAGGAAACAACAGATGCTGGTGAGGATGTGGAGAAATGGGAACCCTCTTGCACTGGATATTCAAATAAATAAGAGAAAACTCAAATAAAAAAGAGGTGGGAATGCAAACTGGTGCAGCCGCTCTGGAAAACAGTGTGGAGGTTCCTCAAAAAATTAAAAATAAAGCTACCTTACGACCCAGCAATAGCACTACTAGGAATTTACCCAAAGGATACCGGAGTGCTGATTCATAGGGGCACATGTACCCCAATGTTTATAGCAGCACTTTCAACAATAGCCAAATTATGGAAAGAGACCAAATGTCCATCAACCGATGAATGGATAAAGAAGATGTGGTTTACATATACGATGGAATACTACTTGGTAATAAGAAAGAATGAAATCCTGCCATTTGCAACAACATGGATGGAAGTGGAGGGTATTATGCTAAGTGAAATAAGTCAGTCAGAGAAAGACAGATATCACAGGTTTTCACTCATATGTGGAGCTTGAGAAACTTAACAGAAGACCATGGGGGAAGGAAGGGAAAAAATATTTTCCAACAGAGAGAAAGGCAAACCATAAGAGACTCTTTTTTTTTAAACCATAAGAGACTCTTTAATACAGAGAAGAAACTGAGGGTTGATTAGGGGTGGGGGAGCAGGGGAGAAAAGAAAATGGGTGATGGGCATTGAGGAGGGCACTTGTTGGGATGAGCATTGGGTGAATCACAGGAATCTACCCCCAAAACCAAGAGGACATTGTATACATTGCATGTTAGCCAATTTGACAATTAATTATACAAAAGAAAGAAAGAAAGAAAGAAAGAAAGAAAGAAAGAAAGAAGAAAGAGAGGAAGGAAGGAAGGAAGGAAGGAAGGAAGGAAGGAAGAGAAAAGAAAAGAAAAGAAAAGAAAAGAAAAGAAAAGAAAAGAAAAGAAAAGAAAGGAAGAAAGAATCACCCAGCTGTTACAGGGATGCCTGGGTGGCCCAGTCAGTTAAGCATCCAACTCTTGATCTTGGCTCAGGTTATGATCTCACAGTTCATGAGCTTGAACCCCACATCGGGCTCTACACTGATTGTTTGGAGCCTACTTAGGATTCTGTCTCTCCTTCTCTCTATCCCTCTCCCACTGGTGCGCACGTGCACGCTCTGTCTTTAAATAAATAAACTTTTAAAACGTTTTTTAAAAAAGAAGAGAAAAAAAGAAAGAATCACCCAGCTGATACACACTGGCTACAGGGAAGTGATTCCTGGGATCTTCTACTCCAGGAAGCTTTTTAAACTGGTAGAATTTCACATCTCTGGAACAATTAAGATATGTCTGTCCAAAGCCAGGGAAATAAAGGAACCAGTTGTTCAAAGCCTCCCCGCTTCTCAGCAACCACCATTTATGTTGACAGTTTTCTCTTATTTATTTGAATATCCATTCCATCTAGCCCAAGGAAGTGTCTTCTTCACCACTGATTTGTCATAACATGCGTCAAAGCCGTTGGGAGTATCCCAACAGAAACACCTTTAAGAAACCACGGGTCACACAGCCACGGATTCACTGTGGCAGAGGGGCCAGTGGGTGGGCCGGCAGTTACTGAGGAAGCCGTTTTTACCTGGAAGGCTTCCAGGGAATCAGGCAGAACAGTGCAAAAGTGGGAGACCATCCCGAGAAGGGGAGGGGCTGCCTAATCACTCGAACGTGGGCTACACGTTGAACTTCCCACCAGGCTGAAAGAACACAGGAGCTCTGTACCCAGCGAGCCCATCGTCTCCCTTGGGAGCAAACATTTGGACGTTGCTTTAGAGCAATTAGCTGTAGGAACAATACATTTTAAAAAGAGAGGCAGCTTCTGTAGCCTAAAAGTTAAAAGCTCACATAGTCTCTTCTTGAATTCTGGCTCCAGCACTCAACCCCTTGTCTCAGTTATTCAACCTCAGAAAGTTTCATTATGCTGATTTACAAGTAAGAATAAAACAGCACCCACCTGACAGCATTGCCGAGGGGTTTGAAGAAGAGGAATCTGTGTGGAATACTTAGCCCAGTTGCCTGCACATAGTCGGGGCTAAAACAAATGGCTGTTATATCGTCACAATTGTTGCAATTATTATTTTCTCATGTCTATGATGCTCCCTGGAAGTTCCAGCTTTTGGTGGGGGGCGGGGGGGGGGGGGGGGTAGAGAGAAAAAGAGGATTTGTCCTAGGACTGAACTGGGAAAGTAGCAATGGATTAAGAAAAATCAAAGTGGCCACGCATGCTCATACAGAGGCCACTGATGTCTCAGTCCTTATGCCCCACGGCTGGACTTTTGGGGGACTAATTATGTTACAGTGTGACCAGAGGAAAACCTGGACAATAGTCCCAAACCTTTAAAGAGTTTTCTGAGCCTTTTCTTCTCCTTAATTGTCAAGTTTTAAAACAATACCATGACTATAATCGAGAACCACATTAAAAGACTTGAACTGGGGCGCCTGGGTGGCTCAGTCGGTTAAGCGGCTGACTTCGGCTCAGGTCATGATCTCGCAGTCTGTGAGTTCAAGCCCCGCGTTGGGCTCTGTGCTGACAGCTCAGAGCCTGGAGCCTATTTCAGATTCTGTGTCTCCCTTTCTCTGACCCTCCCCTGTTCATGCTCTGTCTCTCCCTCTCTCAAAAATAAATAAAACGTTAAAAAAAATTAAATAAATAAATAAATAAATAAATAAATAAAAGACTTGAATTAAACTAGACCTCAGAGTCTCAGTGAATAACCTAACTTTACATTTACCCCTCTGAGATGCACGCAAGCCTTGGTTGGAGCAGCTGTCTCCTTTCCAGGGTAAGCAATAAACCCAGCTTTGTCTTATAAGAAAAACAAAATAAACTTAAAACAAAACAAAAAAAAAAACAACAACACAACAGTTGGGTGTGCACTGACTCTAGGACATATCCCTCCCTGTTTCTCAGACTGAAGAGAGTCAGGGTGTCACGGACTCCTGAAATGCCCCTCTTGGGGGCCTTGTAAAAAATATTTCCACATTCCGCATCATTTTTGACAGTTTAACTATGAAGTGTGTGGGCAGATTGAAATAGAGACCCAAAACTGGTTGGTTTCCAAAGAAAATTACCATAAATTGGAAACCTGAATATAGCTATTCATCCTTGGGCCTTGGGATATGAATGAATCATTAATTAGGGCCAGGAAAAAAAAAATGGTGCTGTCTCAGACAGGATGGCAAAAAGGAAAGACTTTCCCTAACCAGTGTGAGTTCCTTACAGGCAGGGACCTTGGCTGGTGCCCGGCCCAGACCCAGACACATGCCCGATGATCCACAAATGGGGAATGAATGGAAACCAGATTGTTGTCAAAAGATTGGGGTTTGAGTCCCTGCTCTACCATTGCTAGACAGCACAGTCATAGAAAAATCCTTCCAAATTCCAGACTTCCGCCTCCGTAAAGCAGAAGTTAAAAACAACACACATCTCTTAAAATCACTATGAGAATTATATAAGCTAATTCAGATGAAAATGTTTTACAAGCCACAAGAACAGTTTGCAGAAGAGAGGGAGAAGGGAAATTAACATTCCCTGGATGTCTGTTACTTGCTAAGCACATTGACAAAGACTTTTCATATAGGTTACTTTGTATAATAGAAAACAATGTGAATTACTAGTAAGTATTCATTAGTGGCTATGTGTCGATGGACTTGTTTTCTAGGTGGATTCAGTTCTTTCCCCCAAATCTATCATCCCTTTGCGGATGAAGTGGGCTGCTTCTAGACTGGGGCTGCTTAAAACCTGCCTGTGGCTCCCACTACATGAGACAAGCAGCATTCTACAGTGGGGATGCCAGGAGCTGTGTCCCTCCCGCCCCCACCCCCCGTCCTCCGCCACCAGGTCGATCAGGTACCCGAATGTGGGGAGGCCGAGTACAACAGGAGTAACTCAGTTTAGGGGAGCTGTATCATGGTTTCTCATAAAATGCCGAGGGCTCTTGATTTCTGACAGCTTCTTTGAAATCTAAATTTGTCTTGGGAGGTAAAACACACTGGTCAAATGAGCTGTGAACAAACAGTTCAATAGTGAGCTTGAAAAAGACAACCCAACTTACCTTTTAGGTTCAAACGAAACGTTTGGAAAGATCTGTTTGGATTCCTCATGTTACCTGCTTTTCACCCACCCTCACATTCTCCTCCCAGAAGGTGGTGAAAGGATTACCAGCAAGTGAGATACCTAAACTTACTCAAGAGAGTACAAACACCCACCTACCAGCAACGCGGTAAGAACTAAACTAGGCACTGGGGCGCCTGGGTGGCTCAATCGGTTAAGCGGCCGACTTCACCTCAGGTCATGATCTCACGGTCTGTGAGTTCGAGCCCCGCGTCGGGCTCTGTGCTGACAGCTCAGAGCCTGGAGCCTGTTTCAGATTCTGTGTCTCCCTCTCTCTGACCCTACCCCGTTCGTGCCCTGTCTCTCTCTGTCCCAAAAATAAATAAACGTTAAAAAAAAATTAAAAAAAAAAACTAGACTAGGCAGTATATTCAAATAAAAATAATAACTCCCATTTATGAAGCACTTGCCATGTGCCAAGCACTGTGTCAGGTGTTTCGTGTGCCGGTGACACCTCTAGAAACTACACATTATTATCCTCATTCTACAAATAAGGAAACAGAGGTCCAAAGCAGGTAAATCGTTCGTCCAAGGTCACAAAGGTATATTAAGGAACAGACCTAGAACCGAAATCAAATCTGACTCTCAAATCTGTTCCCAACCAAAACACCACTTCTGTGGCCCACCCATTGCCTCTTGCATTTACAACCACTCAGTAAATGTTACGTCTGCTCTCCCCCCGTGGACGTGCCAGTAAGGGAAAGCTTAACCAATTCCCTTCGTGAAAACGTGCCAATCGATTGAAACGTGTGTGTGTGTGTGTGTGTGTGTGTGTGAATACGTATACGTGCGATCACTATTGATCTCTCTGATCACTGATGTACTTGGAATGGTTTTCTCACGAAAGCATACACCAGACAGGGTTTGGCAGTCACCCAGATTCCAATCACTTTTTTGGGGTGTGGAAGAATAAATAATGGTTTACAGCATCTCAGAGATCCATTTGAATTCTATCTCCTCCCGGCTCTACCAGGAGGGGTTTCGGCTGCACAGGACAGAAACCATCTCTGGTGGAAAGAGCCTATTGAAAGGGGGTCTCTCAGGACCGATGAGAGGGCAGGAGATCCAGGCTTGTCTATACCGCGGGGACCAAACCAGGCAAGGCCCAGCCAGGAAGCCCCACATAACATTCTGCTTAGGAAGTCACACTCGCCCCACTGGGCACTCACTCCACGCTGCTGCTGTGACTAATCCCTGACTCTTCCTGTGCCTGAGGGCCTCTCTTTCCAAGTCAGAATCTCAGGAGGGAGCGTCAGTCAGCTGGCTCAGGCCACAGCTGCCAGGGAACTGGAGGGGACAGCATGTCTACCCTCGAAGTCTCCACTCCTACTCTGGAGCTGGATAGGTCACCGATGTCCCCTAAATGTTAACTCCCTTCCCGCCTTTCCCCTCCTGGCCCCATCCCCGAGGGTGAATGAAGCCCACTGAGTCCACCAGTCTTCTGCAAACAGCTCAGCCCCCGGCCAGCCTCCGAGAAGGACGAGCTGGTTGACGAGAGCCATCCCATCTTGAGACCTTGTCCCTTCTTTGTTAGGGTGGCTGTTTGCTTTCCCGTGGCCGCAGGATGTAAGGTTCGTGTAGTCTCTGAACAGTTGTAAACCACTGGTCACAAAGGATGTTATCAGCATTCTGCTAGAAGTTTAACAACAGAAAGGCAGCAAATCAGTGCAGGAAGTACTCTGAGAATTTCTTTCAGAAGGAAAAAAGAGAATGCATTCAGAAGGAATGCAGAGAAAGCATTACCTTTGACATCAAGTGATGTAAGTTCAAGCCTGACGTCTCCTGCCAACCAGGCTGTCCTTGGACTTGCCCGGTCACCGTTCTATGTCTGTTCTCTCACCTGACAAAGGGAGGAAATAATATTTCCCGACCAACCTGCGGTACAAGAGTCAAGCGAGTACCATGGAAGGAGCTGCCCAAACACAAGTTCGGCTTTGCAAGGGCAGAAATGTGGTTGTGTAAGAGAGGGGCAGACAGTTGGAAGGCACCAGAGCTTGTACCTCACCCTTCCCTGCTCAGGCCAGAGGCAGATCTGATACAGGTTTCCCTGGCCACGCTCCCCAGCATGCCTCCATTTACAGATTTCTCCCTCCCCGTGAACAGAGGGCCTGTGCAGAACCCTGCCTCCTTAAAACTAGAATCAGTCTCTCCACAGAGCTTTCAATAGCTCATCCTGAGGCATGAGTTTTAAAAAGATGTATCATTTTGGTATTTCTTTTCCTTTTGCTCTGGATACATCATCCTGGATCTCACCGTGGGATAGTTAACGTGGCTAACACAGGATGAGAGAAACTGCCCTAAATCCCAGAGGACCACTTACACATTCTCATTCATTCACACATAAATAGAGGGATCATCTATTAAGAAGAATAAATTTATGCCCACCAGCCACCCCCCCTCCCACTCCAAACTGGAACGAAGTAACCATTTCCAAAAGAAAAATGCACAGCACAAAGTTTGCTTCTTTCTGAAGCTGGAAAATAGTTTGATAAAAATGAATGGCACCTCAAATTTTAAATGAAAAAACGGCTTAGTTCTTCCTAAGGATGAACTGCGGTGGAAAAAAATAATATTTCTTCCCTTTTTAAGATACCTCAGGCTACCTTTTTTTTCTCAGAAGTCCAACTTTTACATTTAAAAACATAATAATTCGTATACCCATCAACGTTCTAAATTCCAAGTTGCTATGTTCACACTTTCATTTCCTCCCGTATGGTCTACTGGAATCAAATAACTTGCCAGCTGCATATTAGAAAGGAAATAGAAAGAAAACAAAAGATCCACAATTGTTACTAAATATCCACTGCCCCTCAAGTGACATTTTAAAAACGCAATTCTCAACAATATGAATCTTTTCAAAACACAGACTTTAAGAGGAAACCATGACCCATTCTTGACAAGACAACATAGAGAGAGATGGGGAAAAAAACACTCACTGAACAATAATTTTAAAAATCATCTTCAGAGAAGCTCTACTATAAAACTTTGCTTAATACATAGGATCAGAGACTTTCAGAGCTGAATGAAGCCTCGCTTCATATTCAGATGAGCAAACTGACTCGTAACGCTCAAATGACTTGTCCAAGTGTTACCGAAGCCCAAGTTCGGCTGTTCATCACTTGAAGGCACTCAAGAGAAAAGTGTTGATTGCGAAGGAATATGAGTTTTATTCAGAAGGCCAGCCACCTGGGGAGAAGGCAGACTCCTATCCAAAGGCCAACTCCAAGGTATCTGCCCGGCCCAGTTTCTTAAAGGTCTTTAACCGGTTAAGGGAGTGCAGTGGTCTGTGATATTTCCTGATTACATGCAGACTGGAACATGTCAGCTACAAAGTTATCTCTGTGCTAGGAGGTTATACAAGAACTTCTAGTTCCTTGGTGTCCTGGGAAGAAGGGGGTAGACTGTGTAAGAAGGTCTGGTTCCTTGGGCCCCAGGGGTTGTCCAAGAATACTGTTCTTTCTGCAAAGGAGGGCAAGGTCTACAGACGCACAAAGGGAGGTCAGTAAAGTCATTTGCGTGACCTTAAAAAAGAAAAACATTTTGCTAAAAGATTGCGGGGCTAATCAAAAAGCTAAGGGGGCTTCAAACAGACTTGCTGGCCTCTCTGGCCTGGGGACGTTCTGGTCCGTCATTCCCCAAGGCCAATGGTCTGCAAATCTCGAAAAAAATAAATTAGTTCTTTTATGCATCAAGGGTCTTAAGTCAGCAAGCGAGGAGTGTGTTACCTTGAAGAAAATTAACCCTTAAGACCAGCCTGAGTGTTGTTACACCGGGTCCTCTACCAATAGTGACCAAGGGAGAAAGGGGATGCACTCGTATCTTCTGTCACGGGGATCCTTCCACTGCCCCACCTGTATACAGCAAGAATTAGTTCATTATCACCCACACTGCTACATAGAAGGTGAAATACCTCAAAGGCACTAAACCAGGACAAATGAAGCTCACCTAATAAAGAGAGAAAGGTCAGAAAACATTTGGCTGGAAGAGAGTCATTTCTGGTGGTGAAGGATTTTAGTCTAATTTGTACTAGAGAAGGAAGAATGTATAGATTTACCGTTTTCTCTCAACTCTGTCAGACCGCTAGCTTTTCATTGTCCGACATACCCATCTGTTTAATGTTCTGGCCAACCCTAATTTGTGTTTGTAGGTATTTCAACAATCAAGATTTTAAAATTTGCTTTGGACCTAAAATCATTAATATTATTATAACCTCACTTTTCAAACAGGTTGCATTCAAAAGTTCATTTGCCCACCATTTATTTTTTTTAACGTTAATTTATTTTTGAGAGAGGGGGGAGACACACACACACGGAGTGTGAGCGGGGGAGGGGCAGAGAGGGAGACACAGAATCCAAAGTAGGCTCCAGGCTCTGAGCTGTCAGCACAAAGTCCAATGTGGGCCTTGAACCCACGAGCTGTGAGATCATGACCCGAGCCAAAGTTGGACGCTTAACCGACTGAGCCATGCAGGCTCCCCTGCCTGCCATTTTTTTTAAGATTTTTATTTTTAAGTAATATCTACACCCAACGTGGGGCTAAAACTCACAGCCCCGACATCAAGAGTTACATGGTCTACCAAATGAGCTAGCCAGGAGCCTCTGCCTGCCATTTTTAGAATCCAGAACTTGCCTTCTATCAGAAACCATTCTACGAGTGGGAACTGGATTCCCAGCGTGTTCTTCCCAAGGGTCTAAATCCATGTTGCACTAGAGTAGCTCAACTATAGCACAATGACTACACGGGGCCCTGGAATGGGAGGCCACCTTCCCTTTGCCCCCTCCTCTTTCATTCCTACAAAGAGCATTACTGTTCCCTTCCTTTCTCTATCCCAGCCCTCAGCTAAAAACATTTGTTGAACTGAATGAAGGAACAAAACAGGAACCAGATATGAAATTCCCCCTGTCGGATCAAAGCTCGAGCAAATTCTACGGTGGTCATGTGCCAATTTTTTTTTTTTTTTTCAAACTTCCCCTTCTGCTCAGACCGGTGGGCTGTGGACCTTGTGCGTTAGCAATTGAGGAAGATTTTGTATTACAAAGAAGGTTCCTGAAAATTCCGTCACTTTTCTCCTCAGTCCAAGATATTTAGTTAAATAGCTTCTACGTGCCACAGTGTATGCAGGTATATACAGACCTATATAGGCTTCGGAGTCAGACCAAACATGAGCTTAAATCCCTGCCCCACCACTGGCTAACGTGCCACGTATGGAGAATATCGAACACTTGGAAACACTTAGGTCTGGTGTTTGGTGTTTCCTACGGTTTGGTGCCAGTCTCCCTTTTGAAATTCACCTTCCGTCACTTTGCTGCAAGGAGCCACGACAAGCTCCTCCCCAAACAGGCCAGCTTCCGGTATCACTTCTTCTCTTTGGCAGGCATCCCTGACACATCGTGTTTACTTGCCCTCCGATTCCTACTTCAAGCCTACCTCCCCCGTGCAGCATTTCTGATTCTTGTGTGATTTCTCCAGGCTATCGTGTTCTGATTGCATTCTGGTTGTGTATGCTACCCGTGTTATTTTATTTTATTTTATTTTATTTTATTTTATTTTATTTTATTTTACTAAATATCGGATCCCTGAAGACAGAGCCTATGGGTCGCACATCTTGTTCTTTCTGCCATGGCTCACACACGGTCTTTGATGCCATGGGTATTCACCAAATAGTTGTTGAATTGAACTGAATCATGAAGTAAAGACTCCTAATTTACACTGAGACTGGTAAACGCCCTGTCACCAATGTGTTCACCCCAATTAGAAAGGAGAGGAAGGTTTTAAGTAGTAACCAAAGGAATAGCAATCTTTCGAAGATTTCTTTCAAGTCTTAATTCTTCACGGTCTCAGCTCTCTTTCGTAGGAGACTGGAGCAAGAATGAAGAAAAGGCAAACTCTGCTATCCCCCTCCCTGCCCCGATTGGGGCCCCCTGCTCACCAAGCCCTATTCTCATTACAGATTGGTTTCCTGAGTGTGTTGAAAGCAACAATCACAAATACTTTCTGCACCTAGGAGTACCTTGAAAATCCTTCATCTGCCTATTCATCCTGCCATCAAAAGTACCTGTAACCACCAGGGATTTTCCCTGCACTAACTAGGAAGGACATAAATCTAATCATGTGCGATTTGTCAAATCCCACCTCAGATGCCATCACCCCTGTAAGCCTTTGCATGACTCCTCATTCATTGGACAACCGTTCGTTAAGCACCTGTAATATGCTTAGTGCTGGACGTACAGTGCTGAGCAGGACGAACGTGGTTCATACTCTGTGGATTTCATGTCTAGTACAAGGTGATGTAGAGGCTTATAACAGTGAGATTCAACCTGGTGGGAAATCCCAACAGGTTTCTTCGAGGAAGCAGTGTTTTCTACTTGGCCTGTCTCTGGATTGCCCTTGCCTGTTACAGCAGTAATCACAGAGTTTGGGGATTAGGGACCCAACCTACCTGTGCATCAAAGTTAAGATCACATGTCAATGACATAATAACTTGAGGCACGTGGCATTGCCCAAAAACTGAAATGAGTGACCCAGCCCTGGGCCCAGCCCTGGTTCACAAGTAGACGATGGCCACCTGGGGAGGACAAATATCAGCACATCATATCCCTAACAAATCAAAGAGATGTCGTGGGTGAGTTTGGAGGGGCGGGGGGGGATACTTAGAAATGGCTCTGTGTGACCTTTCCACCAAGGCCAAGGTGAACTTGCATCGCAGTCACTTAGCCAATGGGTCATCAGCCTCTTGTCCTGACACAGGCGTGGCCATAAAACAATGCCTTCAATTTGAACGGTCTGACTTTGAGATTAGAAGGAACCCACACCTCAAGAGTGTTAAAGACACGCTCTGCCCCCAGCATGTCCCTTTCCCACTCATTGCCAGCAGCTAAGGTTTGTGGATGGACAGCTATGTTGTTCTCTCCTTGGCAGGACTGCGTGGGTGATAAGTCAAGTTACTGCCCTCAACGACCTTGCAAAGTAAGGCCCATGCGCAAAGCCGTTTCTTGGCCTGTCTATCCGTCCCAGTTACTTTATCCCGTACAAGGAAAGAACTCTTGGGGGCCATCAAAATCCTGTCTGATACCAGCACAACCTCCAGAGAAATTGCTGTCTTTCTAAAGGACGCACAGAATCAATTAGTACTAAATTAATTATGGAGGGCTGAAAACAACTGCCAACAGATGAACTGTTTAAACTGGCTTGTTTGTACTCAGATTGTGTGTTCTTCAAGAGACCCTGCTCCATCAAGGAGCTTTCCAGCATCAGGCTTAGCAAAGACCTTGAAAAGGTTGAATGGCCTGGAGCCAGCAGGAAGTGAACAAATTCCCCTTTCTAAATCTTGTCTCAGTGGATTTGAACTCCTACCAGCTGGGACCGGGCCACGACCGTCAATAGCTGAAAAGAGAGAGGTTTGGTAAGAAGTTCTAGAGAATCGTAAACCACAGTGAATTTCTCATTTGGGGACCTACTATTTTAAAATATGTATTTATTTGTCCATGCATTCGTTCATTCATTTATTCATGGATTTTCCAGCATTCCCTCTGGCAGATTGCACTAGGTGACAGGGACACAGAGTCATTTATGCAGAGCTCTCCGTCCATCTCGGGAGACAGAGGCACAAACACTGGGGAGAAAAAAATGAGGAAACCACGGGCACCACCTTGCAGGAGCACCAAGGAGGAGTTCGGAAACTGGAGGGTTCCTCGGAGAGGTGACACAGAGCTGTGCTGTACACGGGGGACAGGAGTTCACCAGCCAAGAACGGAGGCAGGCATTGAAGATACAAGGACACGTGAGTAAAGCACTTAACCGTTAACTTCAGTTTCTCTAGGTATAAAGTGAGAGGCGTACCCCCAGCCTACTGAGGGGATTAGAGTGCTTTGGTGAGCACAATGCCTGACAATCACAGATCCTCCAGAAGATCCTAGTTCCCAACAGCGGGGGATGGATTGATGGGGATTCCTTCTTGCTTTACCCATTCCTGCTGGTGGCCTGGGTGTGTGTTTCTAGCATTCGTGGCTCAGAATTAGCCCGTAGCCAAGCAATAAAACAAAGCTTAGCTGTGGAAGCAAACTGATGAATCACAAGCCATAGACCATGCAGACAAAGCGGCAGTTAAGTACACGGCTTGAAATTAGAATTGTTCACGGTAAGCCCGCATCCACCCCTCAACAAAATGCCTTCAGGCGCTGGATTCTAGTGTTCGGGCTCCATATTTCTCTCTCTCTTTTTAATCGTGGTACAATACACATAAAATTTGCCATCCTCATCTTGTTTCATGTTTATGTATTTAGTTAGAGAGAGAGAGAGAGAGAGCAGGGGAGGGGCAGAGAGAAAGGGAGAGAGAGAATCCCAAGACTCCGCGCTGTCAGTGCAAAGCTTGACGTGGGGCTCGATCTCACAACCCTGGGTCATGACCTGAGCTGAAATCAAGAGTCGGACACTTAACTGACTGAGCCGCCCAGGCGCCCCCACCAGCTTCATTTTTAAGTATACGGTTCAGTGGTATTGAATACCTTCATGTTGTATAACCATCACCACCAGCCATTCCCGTAACTCTTTAGCTTCTCAAACTGAAATTCCATACCTATTAAATAATAACTCTCCATCTTCCCCTCCTTCCAGGTCCTGGCAGCCACTGTTGTGTTTGCTGTCTTTATGATTTTGACTACTCTGAACTTTCTCATGTAAGTGAAATTATACAATAGTGTGTGTGTGTGTGTGTGTGTGTGTGTGTACATGTGACTGGCTTATTTCACTTAGCATAATGTCCTCAAGATTCATGCATTCTCTTCTTTTTCTAGGCTGAATAATACTCCAGTGTGTGTGTGTGCCCATATTTTGTTTGTCCTTTCATCCTTCGATGGACATAGACTGCTTCCGTGTTTCAGTTATTGTGAATAATGCTGCTATGAACATGGTGTACAAATATCTCTTCGAGACCCTGCTTTTGGTCCTTGTGGGTATATATTCAGAAGCTGTCAGCCAGATCATATGATAACTGTTTTTAATTTTTTGAGGAAGTGTCATACTGGTTTCCATAGCAGATATACCATTTTACATTCCTACCAACAGTGCACAAGGACTCCCATGTCTCCGCGTTCTCGCTAACACTTATTTTCTGTTCATTTGTGGGTTTTTTTGTTTTCTTAAATATTTTGTTTTTAAGTAATCTCTGCACGCAACATGGGGCTTGAGCTCCCAACCCCACAATCAAGAGTTGCACGGTCTTCCAACGGAGACAGCCAGGAGCCCCTTTTCTGTTCTTCTGATAGTAGCCATTCTACTGGGTGTGAGGTGATATCTCATCATAGTTTTGATTTGCAATGATTAGTTGAACATCTTTTCATGTGCTTACTGGACTTTTGTGTATCTTCTCTGGAGAAATGTCTGTGCAAGTCCTTTGCCTGTGTTTAAATTGGGTTGTTTGTCTTTTGGTTGTTGAGTTTCAGGAGTTTTCTATATATTCTGGATTGTAATTGTCAGATACATAACTTGCAAATATCCCTCCTCATTCTGTGGGTTGCCTTTTTACTCTTTTGATGCACAAATTTTTAAAATTTTTATCGAGTCCAATCTGTTTTTTCTTTTGTTACCTATGCCTTTGGCGTCATATCCAAAAAAATCATTGCAAATCCAGTGTCGGGAAATATTTGTCCTATGGGTTTTTTTCTCAGAGTTGTATTGTTTTAGGTCTTACATTTAGGTCCTTGATCCACTCTGAGTTAATTTTTGCGTATGGTGTGACAGAAAGGGCCAGCTTCATTCTTTTGCAGGTGGATACCCAGTTTTCTCGGCACCATTTGTTGAAAAGCAGACTCTGTCTCTTTTTACAGCACTCCAAACTTCACATCTGTTGCCTGGTTTGATCTTTCTAACAATCACGTCAGGCAAATACGATGAGTACTTTGGTTTCTTTATCGGTAAGTGTATGTCTTTATTGCTGAGGGACTGAGAAATCACATCCCTGTTCAAGTCATACAGTTGGTTAGTGGCACAGCAGGGACTAAAATTATAGACAGCACGATGTTCTTCATTCCCACTAGATCGTGCTTTTCTGAACTTTTTAATTGGTTATGGCTGAGGTTAGGAGAGGGAGGGGATAGCCAAGGTTAAATCAAGAAGGAAGGTATGTAAAGCCCAAATCACATTCATAAATTAGAAGATTTTTCTTTTTTTTTTTTAATTTTTTTTTCAACGTTTTTATTTATTTTGGGGACAGAGAGAGACAGAGCATGAACGGGGGAGGGGCAGAGAGAAAGGGAGACACAGAATCGGAAACAGGCTCCAGTCTCCGAGCCATCCGCCCAGAGCCCCACGCGGGGCTCGAACTCCCGGACCGCGAGATCTCGAGATCCCGCAAGATCGCGAGATCGTGACCTGGCTGAAGTCGGCGCTTAACCGACTGCGCCACCCAGGCGCCCCTAGAAGATTTTTCTTTGTGCTTTTGTTTCCTTGGAGGCCAGATAAGATTGTTAAACAAGATTTCTGAATGTTTCCCCTGAAGTACTGCTAATGCCAGAAGAACATGACGAAGCACTTGCTTTACGTCGAGGAACCAAGAAACCCAGCCCAAAGCAGCCCTCTGCAAGACAGAAGTTTCTTTGAAATTCCTTGTTTTCACCGATAGGAAATCATGGGCAGGTCTGCATTTTGCTCCAGAATATACTCGGATTAGTTTTAATATAAACATAAATTAGTGAGTTTATCCCACACAAATCTCTGAAATAGATTCTCTAGAGCGATACATGGCCTTTTCCTGTGGGGTTGTTTGTACTCCCTGTCACTTAGCAGTGTACTAACAGGTGCACACGCCCCAGTGTGAGATGCAGACAATTATAAACCTCTTAAATCTCCATCCCCATATCTTATCATCCTCTACTTGGGCTTCACATAAAAAGGTATGAAGTGAGGGCACCCGGGTGGCTCAGTGAGCTAAACCTCCGACTCTTGATTTCGACTCAGGTCATGATCTCACGGTTCATGATCTTGGGTCATGGTCACGGTCGTGATCTCAAGTCATGAACTCATGGTCCAGGAGTTGGAGCCCCGTCCCAAGTCAGGCTCTGCACTGATACGGCAGAGCCTGCTTCGGATCCTCTGTCTCTCTCTCTCTCTCTCTCTCTCTCTCTCTCTCTGCCCCTCCCCTGCTCCTGCTCGTGTGCTCTCTCTCCCTCTCTCAAAATAAACACACACCAAAAATGTTTTTAAAGGTGTGAAGTCACACTCATCTTTGATAATGAATACCGAGTGAACAATTAAAAGTAACGACTTTTACATTTATATAAGCTCCAAAATGAGCAGACCCCCGACGTGTGCCCGTACCAGCCTGGCCTAGGACCCAAGTGTCTCCTGAGAGAGGATCAGCCAAGGGTCAGGTAAAGAGTTGCCTGCCTGAAAGTAAGATGTGCTCCGCGCTCCATGAAGGAGTACGCCATCAATCTGCGGAGTAACATCAACAGTGAGGACTTCAGATTAAATGTGAACCACTACTCCGTCACTTACTAAGCACTAAGCAAGTCTATCATCGGCTTCTTAAGAAAAGCACCCATGCTTCTTCTCATACCTCTGAGTAACCAAAAGGATGTCTTAAGCTCTTCCTTTCATGGAAGTCCCTAGAGCATGTATAGGCATCTGCTCAGTTTGGGGAATCTTCCTATGTCAGAGCCCAGTTATAGCTGCTGAGACTTTCCAGCCATCCAATTTTCTAAACGTGCAGTTCTGAGATTACCATGGAGGGCGATAGTTAATAGAAACCTTTTTTAAATCGGTGAGATGCTTCGTTTGCCTGGATTTTCATTAGTTCTAAACTGTAGGGCAGTTTAGTGTATTATAAAAGGTCATTTGCATACAGACATTTATTTGTTCCCTTGAAATTATGTTAAAAGGGAAAAAAAAGACTATAGGACAGTATACAAACCCTTTTCACATAAACAGATATTGAAAGGTAATCTAAGAGCCCTGTATAGCATTTAATATTCATGAGGTTCTGATCTCTATGAAGCTGCTTATATTTCCAATTTTGAAAACGGATCATCTCTGTAAGAGTTAAAAATGCTTCGATTAAATAATATAATCTTAATTAATTATGTTTCAATTATGACCCATCCATCTTTACCCATCTCTGATGTTGATTATGGTCTAGTGTGCATTTCTTTGAAAGTAAATTTTCCTTTGAGACCGAAGTCACTGTGTGTATAGAGCCACAACGTTAGTTCCTCGGGTCATCTCCCCCAGGTATTAAGCCCGTAGTATTGGCAGACACTGTAAATGAGGGCATTTTCTCACCAAAATACTAGAATCCTGCAAGCGCTTCTCACTGCAGAAAACAAAGTTGTTTTGGTTTTATTAACGTGACTCGTTAAGCTTTATAAGAACAATCCAGATGAGGGTAACAAAACCATCCACAAGCATTTTCCCAAGGCATGCACATCCAGGTAGCTGGATTAAAATTAAATAGCATTTTTTCACTTGGTTGTCATAGAAGACCAATGTCCTAACCACTTGTACCTACAGGCCTCTGCTCACGCTTTTTTTTTACCCTCTAAAAACACTGGCTACATCCAACCTTACTTTCTTCCACCTCACTCTATAACAGAAGTGCCCTCTGGTGTTATTCTTCATGTTAGCAACCAAAATCATTGGCTTTTAGGGCCTGTGTCAAAGTGCTTAATGGTGGTAGTTTTATCCTGTTTCTCTTAAGTAGCACTTAGAGATAAGTTAGGAGTATAAGACGTAAATAAATAAAGTAAAGTAAAGTAAAGTAAAGTAAAGTAAAGTGAAATAAAATAAAATAAAATAAAATAAAATAAAATAAAATAAATAAAATAAATACTGCCTAGAAGCCAGACTCTCTGACTTACTTAATAAAATGCTGGAAATATCTTCTTCCAGTGCCTCAGACTCTCCAGTAATGGAACTTGGAGGTAAGACAACTTCCTCATCTGAGAGACAAAGAAATCAGGACACAAAGAAATTAAATGATTTGCCAAGGTGATATAATGAATTGGATTTATCATCTAGATCCTCTGCTACCATATAATAAAAAGAGCTAAATTTCCCGCATGCTTCTCATGAGCCAGGCACTACGATAAGTCTGTTACACACGTTCTCTTATTTGAGCCCCACAGCAATGTTCTGAGTAGGCGCTATCATTAAATCTATTTTACAGGTAGAGAAAAATAAGATTGGGGAGAGGGCTTGAGGAAATTCGTGTGCTCGGGGTGACACAAATACAGATTGGGAATTAGGCAGCCCGATTCCAGAACCTACTGTTTGAAGCCACTGCTTATCTCACTGTCTTTATAGAAATTGGGCGCATAGGTGTTGATATACGGCTACCTAGGTCCAGATATGTGGATATGCATGTACTTGTGTATATAGGGTAGACCAAAAAGCAAGACAGAATATTATTTCACATATTTCAAAATGTAAATAAATAACATCATATTTTAGAATGAAAAAAGAAACAGAGGAAGGAGGAAATTCATGGATAGAAATGGATTTAGTGCACACAAACCCTTTTTTTGAGTAGGGAAGTCTAAACTATGTCTAAGAATGTTTGCACCTGGGCACAAACATAAGGACTTTAGGGGAAGGAAAGGGGTTGGGTCGGGATGCTGTGCTGGGGCGGCTGGCAAAACTCTGTTTCTTAACCTTGATGGTGGACACATGGGTGTGTTTTC
This sequence comes from Lynx rufus, assembly GCF_022079265.1. NCBI lineage: Eukaryota > Metazoa > Chordata > Mammalia > Carnivora > Felidae > Lynx > Lynx rufus. The sequence goes on from NW_025814878.1 coordinate 10,806,567, forward strand.
CTTACAACAAGTCACTGAACTCAGTAAGAAATACCAAAAAATAAATAAAACACAGCGTAACTGCACGTACTTGGGGTAGATGGCAGCGGGGGGAGGGGGCGTGGGGGGCGGGAAGAAGTGCCTAACACCCATCCCATCTTCTTTCTAGTGCACCTTCCTGTGCTAGGGAGACGTAAACACTAAAAACTGTATTTCCCAGGCTCCTTCCCAGCCAGAGTCCTGGTTGTGATTTAGATTTTGTCAATCAAATGTAGCAGAATTGGAGCAGAGGCCAGGCTTCTGTTGCTCCTGCCGGCAAGCCTGGTTGTGAAGACATGTGGTTTTTTTTGTAGCAGCATCGGCAGAGGTCCTGGGCTCTGGTCACTGGCTTTGAGGTGTTGAGAGCAGGGCACAAGACACAGGGTGTCCATTTGTGCGGCTCACCGCAGGCACAGTGTGGGTCTGGAGACAGCAGCAGCTGCCATGGCTTCTGATTGCGGTGACCGCCTGATGACAGTAGTTTCTCATCCTTATCTTGGTGGCTTCCTAATTGTGGCAATAGTGCCATGGTAATGGAACCCGCAGCTTTTGATCATAGACGGAATAGCTCCCTTGGTGGCTTGTGCAGGCTTTGGACAGACTCATGGAGCCAAGCAAACAAATATTGAAGTCCAGGGCTTGCTCAGGGTGGGGGGGTGCTGATAAATCCCGTGCAGTTTGGATGGGAGTCCTGAGGGTAGGGTGACCCGAGGGTAAGGTGAACTACAGTAAACCAGTCCTCAGACGACGGTTCACCTTCAAAGCTTCTACAGAGTCAAAAATATCTCAATTCCTAAAATGCAATGAACGTGATCTGGATACATAGCTACAGAGTGCCTGATATAAGCAAATAAAAGTCATTTCTGGGGAAAGGAGATACCGGCCTAGACTTCTCATTGTTTCAGCAACAGTTTTCAAAATATAATGCCCAGCACACTGACAAAGATAACAAAGCACATGAAGAAATAAGACAGTGAGAATGAGAACCAGCAAGAACATACAACAGCCACAGAAAACACACAGACTATCTAGATCACTGCTCTAATGGAACTATGATGTGGGCCATATGTGGAACTTTAAATGTTCTAGCAACCACATTGAAAAAGTAAAAAGAAACAAGTGGAATTAATTCTTAAAATAGTTTGATTTAAATCGGTATATTTTAACTCGAATTTTTATTTAACCTAAATGTTTATCTCAACATGTAATCAATGTAACAATTAATAATGAGATCTATGACATTTTTATACTAAATCTCCAAAAACCCAGTGTGCATTTTACCCTTACAGGACACCTCAATTCAGGCTAGCCATATTTCAAGGGCTCGATAGCCAAAGGTGGCTACTAACTACTGTATTGAATCCTGAAGCTTTGGATTTTAGAATTATCAGGTAGGGATGTTAAAAGAACTATGCTGACTATGTTTAAGGAGATTTTGAAAAGTGAGATTGAAAAACTTCAATACAGAACTGAAAATTATATAAAAGGTGACCCAGGATATTTGAAATATGGAACAACCTCTAACTGTAAAATTGAATAGCTGAAATTAAGAATTCCGCGGATGCCGTTAATAGCGGATTATACATGCCTCAAGAGTGAAATCGGTCGACTGGAAGGTGGATCAGAAGAAATTATCTAGAATAAGGCACAGAAAGATTGAAGAGTGGAAAAAATATACGAGTAGGAGCCACAGCAGACACGGCGAAGTGGTTTACCCCACGTTTAACTGGAATCCTAAAGGGACAGATAGAAGAAAATCAGGAATAAGTCACATGTGAAGAGATAATAGGTGAGAATTTCTCAAAACTGATTAGAAGTCTGTTGTCAATTTGATTGTCTTCCCATTGAAGGGAATCGTGTCAATAGTTGCTTTTACACTCTTTCTCCTTTCTCTCTTGGAAGATCTGGAAGATTTCCTGCAATTTTGCTGCAATGTGCCTAGGAGTGAGTTTATTTTTGTATGTCCTACTTGGGGATTAGTTGTGTTTCCAAACAGGGAGGATTCGTGTCGTGAGATGAATTAATGCCCTCGTATAATTTAATATCAATTAAGTCATGAGGTTTCTTTGGCAGGGCTTATCTGTAGGAAATCCCTGCAGTCTATTTGAGGTTGTGTTCTGGATGGATAATCACATATGAATCTCTACTAGTCAGAAAGAATGCACAAGGGGTCATTGTACGAATCACAACAGTGCATCGTCTGCTACCTCTATCCTCTTGATGATTCACGTAATTCTGTCTCAGGCTTCTTCTCTTTTTCCCCTTCTCCCCCTCCCTCTTTTCCGAGGCAGGTTCCTGATGACTCATGCTGTGACCCCATTCCTTCTCTCAGTGCCTCCCGCCAATGGCTGCCAAACCGACAGACGATTAACCCTGGCTTTGTGAAAAAAATGAGCTTCCCTTGCAGTAAACTTTGATTTGGTCATGGAGTACCAGTGACTGGTTGAATGTTTTCTAGGAGGGGAAGCAGAGAGACTATGAAAAGTGCAAAGATGACTCCTTTTTGACTAAGAATGGAGACCGAGAAGGGTCTTTATAAAAAAAAAAGAGGGAGGTAAAGGAGAGTTCAAATAACATCAGATTAAGAGTGTTCTGCAAGCAGAAACCGAACAGAAAGCATAAACACTCCTTTGAGAATTAGGTTTACTGTTAACAAGAGATGAGAAATATTTTGACAGTAATTAAAATGGGTGACATTTCCCGACAGGAGCAATTTTTTAAAGTGTCCAATATGGTAGGAGAGAAAAATAGAAGAAAACATAACACACCCACAAAATCAGAAAAAAAAAATTGGAAAATGAAATTCTTATCTGATTAGTTACAGGTATAATTAAATATTTAGCACATGCCTGCTGATAAAGCAAAACATGCTCATGAAAAAATGTGTATCACTAGTTTTTCATTGTATGTCCACACACCTTTGTGATAAAGGTATTACAGATAAATGTGAATTTCCTTTCTTTTTTTTTTTTAATTTTTCTTTAATGTTCATTTATTTTTGAGACAGAGAGAAACAGAGCATAAGCACGGGAGGGGCAGAGAGAGAGGGAGACATAAGAATCCGAAGCAGGCTCCAGGCTCCGAGCTGTTAGCACAGAGCCCGATGCAGGACTCGAACTCACGGACCCTGAGATCATGACCTGAGCCGGAATCATTGGGCGCTTAACCGACTGAGCCACCCAGGCGCCCTGTGAATTCCCTTTCTTGATAATTTTCATCCATTACCGTTGCTTGTCATTATTGCTGCTCTTCTGTGCTTGTTAGTTTGTTGGGAGGCAACAGGCACCTTCCCCAGAATGCTTTGCAAAAACAAATTTGAAATCATCTGATTTCTAACAGAAAGATTTCCCGGTTTTCCTGCTCTGCTGTTGCTACTCCACGTGGTATCTGCCAACTGGAGCCGAACAGTCAATTATGCAGTTTCTAGGCAGAAAAATGCTCGCGTTGCAAGGAGATGTCTAAGCATCCCATGGTAACTTTGGTGATATGTATTTTCTTTACTCATTTGCACTCTTAAGGGTACATACAATTCTTCTGACCTTACAGATTTTCCTATGGTGCCACTCTGCATGTTAAATCCAAAATTAATGATTTCTTCCTCAAAGGCTAAGTGTTACTACAATTCACACAGTTTAAGTATATTTTTTAAATGTATTTTAGGGGCGCCTGGGTGGCTCAGTCGGTTGAGCGACCGACTTCGGCTCAGGTCATGATCTCACGATTTGTGAGTTCGAGCCCCGAGTCGGGCTCTGGAGGCTGCTTCCGATTCTGTGTCTCCCTCTCTCTCTCTGTCCCTCCCCTACTCATGCTCTCTCTCTGTCTCAGAAATAAATAAACATTAAAAAAAATTTTTTTAAATAAACCTATTTTAAACTATTTAACATTATTCATTAAGCTTTATATTAGAATTCTTAACCCTTAAAAACCTTAATTTCTGGTTAAAATTAAGAAGTAAACAGTTGTGGGGGCGCCTGGATGGCTCAGTCAATTAAGCGTCCCACTTCAGCTCAGGTCATGATCTCACAGTTTGTGAGTTCGAGCCCCGCGTCGGGCTCTGTGCTGACAGCTCAGAGCCTGGAGCCTGCTTTGGATTCTGTGTCTCCTGCTCTCTCTCTCTGCCCCTCCCCTGCTCATGCTCTGTCTCTCTCTGTCCCAAAAATAAATAAACGTTGAAAAAAAAAAATTTATAAAAAAAAAAATTTATAAAAAAAAAAATTTTGTTCTAAAGAAGTAAACAGTTGTGGACTGTCTCTTATCCTAGCATTCCTAGTGGATTGGCAGATTTATAAATACTTTTTACAATTTTTAGAAACGCATGCTTTCTCATAGTAAAATTTTTGGGGTGGCACAGGACATGCTTAGACACAAATGTCTTTAGTTCCTCTGTAAAAGGAAGCCAAAAGTAGACAAATCTATGTTCAGTAAATTTTAAAATAAATAAATGTTAAAATAAAATCAAATAATTCATTAAGCTTGTTAGAGTCCTAAAAATATCTAGCAATATCTGATTAATACAGCTGAGTTCGTTTTTTTTTTAACATTTTTATTCATTTTTGAGAGACAGAATGCGAGTGGGGGAGGGGCAGAGAGAGAGGGAGACACAGAATCCGAAGCAGGCTCCAGGCTCTGAGCTGTCAGTACAGAGTCCAACGCGGGGCTCGAACCCACAAACCGTGAGGTCGTGACCTGAGCCAAAGTCAGCCGCTTAACCCACTGAGCCACCCAAGGGCCCCTGAGTTCAGTTTTTAAAAGTGCTGTCATTTTACAATATGGCTATTTATCTTTCTTTTTTTTTTTTTTTTTTAAAGACACATTTATTCAGCGTCATGATCAGACTATTACATTTAGCAATCAACAGCATGGGTGCAAAAAAAAAAAAAATCTACATTAAAACCCTTTGTTGGAATGCTTTACACTTTCCACAGAACAGAAACTAAAATAACCTGTTATACAGTTAGTCACAAATACAGTCCTCGAGTTTTTTGCCCATACACATGAGTATTGTCTAAAACATGTCTTCTTTGTAGCAGCTAGGCCCTGCCACCACTGTGCTTGGCTAAGCTACAGGCTATTTATCTTTCAAAGCCTAGAATTAATATAAGTGCTTCCAATGACGAAAGGGGGTTGGATACTTTATTAGCTATCATAATATATCTAGCATTATGTGAGCTGATTTTATGAAATTTATACAATATAAAATTGATCCTAAGTGAAAGTGACATAATCTAGCTCCCGCACTCACTTTGTCTATTAGCTAAAGTGTGTTCACTGAAAAAAATCGTTTGCTCTTTTTTCCCTTCTGCAAACCCGAAGGTAGTGCTGCTTGGAAATATGATCCTCTGTAGAATTTACAGGTTGCTAAAAGGATTCATAGCTGGTGTAATATCATTCATCTATTTTGGCTTCCATAGCCTGAGAACGTGCCTTATAATTTGGCCAAATGTCTACACGCTTCTCATACACTTCCAAAGAGAAGTGTGTTCGAAAAGGAGGAGAGGATTGCCTCTAAATTATATCTCAACAAATTTGATTCTTATAAGAGGTGGAGGGGAGGAAAACTAGTAGCACCTGAACGAAAGGGAACGCAATGAGCTTGTCATACCCATCAGCACATCTATCTATCTGTTGGTTGAAAAAGTGTTTAAAATCTTCCTCCAACTCCACGAAGCTGCCGCTGGCAACCTAGTGTGGTACAAACTCGACCAGATGGAGGTAACAAATGAGCAGTCTTCTGGCTCCCTCCGGCAAGGGAGCCCTGGGAAACTATAAAGGTAAGAAGGAGCGAGATCAGCAGCAATCTTCTCAACAGCCATCGTGGCTGCAGGAGGACCAAGGGGTATGATCTCTCAAGTGTGGGAGACAAAGGGCTTTGGGCCTAGGATTTTATATCCCGTCAAGTTCTCACTCAGGTAGGAGAGTCTATGTATTAGTTTTTTACTGCAGCCATAACGCATCACCGCAAACGAGCTGCTTAAATCAACACGTGTTTCTTATCACACAGCTAAGTACGTGCGATGTCTCAACTGGCTCAGTTTCTCCGCTCTGGACTTCACAAAGCCACGATCAAGGCATCGGCCAGCTGGGCTCTTAGCCACAGACACTAGGAGGAATCTGCTTATTCAGATTGCTGACAAAATCCAATTTCTTGGGGCGCCTGGGTGGCGCAGTCGGTTAAGCGGCCGACTTCAGCCATGTCACGATCTCGCGGTCCGTGAGTTCGAGCCCCGCGTCAGGCTCTGGGCTGATGGCTCGGAGCCTGGAGCCTGTTTCCGATTCTGTGTCTCCCTCTCTCTCTGCCCCTCCCCCGTTCATGCTCTGTCGCTCTCTGTCCCAAAAATAAAATAAACGTTGAAAAAAAAAGAAAAAAATCCAATTTCTTGAGTCTCTGGACTGAGAGTCCCTCTTCTTTTCTGGCTGCCAGCTGGAGGCCCTCCTTCACCCCTGTAGGGCCTCCGCCTTGCATATGGCTCCCTTCACCTAGGAGCCGGCAACAGGGCACCAAATCTCTCCACTACTTCTCTGCCACATCTCTCTTGCCTTCAGTCTGAGAAAGTCCTTCATTTTGAAGGGCTCATGTGATTAACTGGGCCCACTCAGGTGACCTAGAATAATCTCCCTATCTTAAGGTCAAGGGAGTAGTCACTTTAATTACATCCGCCAGGCCCCTGCATAACAGTACCTAAGTTAACATTTAATTGAGAACCAAGGAACATAAAAGTTGGGGGAAATCTTCAGAATTCTGACTATCACGGTGTATTAAAAATAGTTTTGAACAGGCAAGCCCGGGTGGCTCAGTCGGTTAAGCAGCCGACTTCGGCTCAGGTCATCTTGCAGTCTGTGAGTTGGAGCCCCATGTCTGGCTCTGATTCAGATTCTGTGTCTCCCCCTCTCTCTGCCCCTCCCCTACTTGTGCTCTAGCTCTCTCTCTCTCAAAAATAATAAACATTTAAAAATTAAAAAAAAAAAAAGGCTTGAACATACAAAGCCTAAGAAATATTTTTCCCGGAAAGATCCAACTTGAAAATATCTTTTGGATAAAGTATTCCAATAGGAAGAGAAACACATCCAGGAGATGTAACAAGAGAAATAAGGAGAATGAGTAACCAATTTTACTGAAATTTTAATTTGTTAAAGATGGTTAAAATTTTGTTAAAAAACAATTTTTAATTGTTAATTTGTTAAAGATTACTGTTGCCTTAAAAAAGGGCGGGAAGGGTGAGGGAAATTTATATCACAGAGAAGAAAAAGTATAGCAACAACTCAGAAATGAAAATCTGGGTAATATCAGGGAAATGGGATGGGAGGAAAAACACACAAGAGATGTGAAAACATGCTAAATATTTTGTTTTTTGGGATGAACAAAAGCAATGATAAATAAATAAATGTAAATAAACATTAGTATGGATCAAAAGTTAAAGGTGATGATTCTAAGAAAAATAGAATGTATACTGTTCAAACTAGCAGAAGAAAACTCAGGACAGTAAAAAGAATGCAGATATGGAGAGGGAATTTTTTAAAGCATAATAAATGAAAAATATGACGGCTGAGATAACTCCTCCTGTATTAGTAACCACAATAAAAGGTAAACTATTAAACTCTCCAATTAGAAATTCTCAGGTAAGATTTAGAAAAGAATCCAATGCATATACATTGTCTTCGCGCCTGGGTGGCTCAGTCGGTTAAGCGTCCAACTTGGGCTCAGGTCACTATCTCACAGTTTGTGAGTTCGAGCCCCGCGTTGGGCTCTGTGCTGACAGCTCAGAGCCTGGAGCCTGTTTCACATTCCGTGTCTCCCTCTCTCTCTGCCCCTTCCCTGCTCATGCTGTGTCTCTCTCTGTCTCAAAAATAAACATTAAAAAAAAAGCCACCCTTAAAATGAAAAAGATTAAAAATAGTAAAATGAAAAAGATTCAAAATAAAAGGTCTGATCTGGTTGCAGGCTAGGTCCATTGCAGAGGCAACATTAAAAGCTGAGAGGCTTACAACTGAATGTAAACTAAAAATAAGGAAGATGGTAAATGTTACGTGGTTTGATCACTTTTAACATTTTTTGAATTTTTTTTTAATGCCATTTGTATTCCTCACGCCGTAGGTCCAATGTGGATCAGCACGAAGATTCTGCTCATTAAACAGAACAGCACTGAGAATCTGCAAACTTCAGAGAATCCTTGCCCAATTTTTCCGGACGCGTGCGCGCGCCGAGGTCCAGCCCAGCCAGGGGAGGGAGGGAGCGTGGGGCGGGGCAAAGCCAAGGTTCCGCGCTTCAGGGCAGTAACTCGGCTCTCCCTGCGCTCCAGCCCCGTGCACACGCGGCTCCGCCGCGCTTGGCTCGTCCCGGGGCTCCGGGTCGAGATGGAGCTCATTGCGGCCACCAACTTCGGACTTGGCCTTCTGGTCCTGTTTGTGCTGTCCGACTGCTCCTGCGGGGCGCGAGGCGGAGGTGAGTTCCTGGGCGCGGCGCGCGAGAAGACAGGTGAGTCCGGCCAGAGCTTTGGGACACTGGTCGCGGGGTAGCGCCGCCGCGCCGCCCTCTCACGTCCCCGCCGCGGCCTCCTGTTCGGCTCGGCGGAGTCCGCGGGACGGGTCGCATCCTCCGCGACGGGAAGAGGCGACTTGGGCAACTAAGTGCTGCCTGACGCTGGGGGCGAGGAGCGCAGGGTAGGGAGCGGGGCCGCGGCGGGAGGTCTGCGGGCGCTGCCACCGGGCGCCGGCCGCTTGGGGAGCCTGAGCCCGAGCCCCTGCGGCCCAACTCGGGTTGGACGGACCGCGATCCCACAGGGCCTGGACCCCAGGAAATCCCCGACTCTGGCCGGTCACACAACTCTTACCTCATGGGTTTCCGTCCCCACTGCTGTCATCCCTTGGACGACCCAGCACACGGGGGCAGTAGTTCAAGACACACGCAGCGCCACCGCCCTAATTCGCCAGCCACATCTCAGTTCAGAGTCGGAAACCTCCCGGCAACCAGGCCCTGGACCACCTGCAGCCTCTTACTCCGTGTGACTTTCCCTGCTGCAAGTGGCATTGCCTCGCTTGGACACTGTAAGGGTCTCTTCCCCACCTCCAATGGGGATGTCACAGAGTGCACAGAGCACGTTTTCCTAACACAATACCTCTGCGTCACACCTTCTATAGGGTTATGTGACCTAAGAGGCGGGTTCAGCCACATTCCTTCATCCAGGGATTGTTATGGCCTCTTCCCTGCTACAAGAGCACTGTCGGTTACTTACAGCAGAGACCCGGGAAATATTTAATAGATGCAGAAAATCTTTGCACCGGGCTGGCATTTAAATGAAAATAGAAGAGGGCTCCTTCATAGCCTTGCATTCAGAGAGGTTTTGATGTTGGTACTCCTCTCTCTCACTGCATCCAGGATAAGTACTTTTTAAACATTCTATTTGGAGAGAAGAGAAGGCCGTGTAAGGGTACTGTACTTGAATTTCCTTGCAACCTAGCCCCCTACCCACAAGTAACTCAACTGCAAAGATTTTTCACTCCTGGGACAGAGGTGGGGGATGTGAAAGGACCACATGGTGATGTGGGTACCTGAGCCAAATGGTGTCGCTGTGAACAGGGGCTGGGAGAGGTGTCTTTTCACCCCCTGCCCTGCACCAGCTCAATAACAGGGGCCCCTGAGGACGCTTTCGATCCCTGTGGATGGTGTCAACTCACGCAGTAGGTTTACGCAGTGAAAACGTCCCGGTGGTCTCTGCTCTCCAGAGTACGCTCACCCCTGTAAATGACCACATGACTCTTTGGGGAAGGCCAGCAGGAAGCACTGCTCTTGCTGTTGACCTGAAGGGTCCCTCCTGATTGGAACCTGGCTTCTGCTTCTAGTAAAGAGTTGCAGTTCTGAGAGGCGGCTCCGTTCTGGAACCTGGGCAGAGGATCCAGCGTCTCTGTGGGGTCACCGCTTTCAGCTTCCTCCTCATCCATCTTGGGGATTGGTCTTTGTTTTTATTGTTTAACTCCAGCAGTCTTCGGGTTGGCTGTCCAACTACTTTGCCTTTACAGTCATGTGTTCTGTGAGCCAGAGGGATGGACAGCTTTCTGTGGGTCAGGCCCCTGGCTGCTTTCCAGCGTCTAGGATCATTCTAGGATCGTTTCAATCGTTGCCGCCTCCCTGCTTCGGACAGTTGAGCGCCTATACCTCAAATCTATTATATCAGGACTTCCCACCGCCAATACCACTGGGAGCCTGATTCTGCAACACCGTCCCATTACCGCCACGCTTCTGCCTTCAAAGATAGCCATCACTAAGCTTCTTTTGTTTTAATTTCTTGAGAGAGAGAGAGAGAGAGAGTGTGGGCGCAAATGGGGGAGGGGCAGAGAGAGAAGAGAGACACAGAAGGAGAGAGAAGGAATCCCATGCAGGCTCTGCACTGTCAGTGCAAAGCCCGATGCAGGGCTCGAGCCACAAACTGGGAGATCATGACCTGAGCCAAAGTTGCACACTTAACTGACTGAGCCACCCAGGCGCCCTGCCATGACTAAGCTCCTTCAGGATTTTGGTGCCTTCTCACCATGCACTGTTTTTTGGTTTCTGTTTTTTGACTGTTATTAAAATCCAAGCTAACATAGGGCGTAATAATGGTTTCAGGAGTAGAATGTAGGGATTCATCAATTACATGTAACACCCATGCTTGTCCCAACAGGTGCCCTCCTTAATGCCCACCACCCATTCAGCCCATCCCCCCACCCATTACCCCTCCAGCAACCCTCAGTTTCTTCTCTGTATTTCAGTCTCTTATGGTTTGCCTCCCTCTCTGTTTGTATCTTATTTTTCGTTCCCTTCCCCTATGTTCATCTGCTGTGTTTCTTAACCTTCCACATATGCGTGAAATCATATGATATTTCTTTCTGTGACTTATTTTGCTTAGCATGATATGCTCTAGTTCCATCCACATGGCTGCAAATGGCAAGATTTCATTCCTTTTGATCACCAAGTAATATTCCATTTATTTGTAAAGTATATACATTTATATATATTTATACATTTATATATAAATGTATAGTGTATTTATACTAGATCTTCTTTATCCGTTTGTCACTCGATGGACATCTGGCCCATTCCATAATTTGGCTATTGTGGATAGTGCTGCTAAAACACTGGGGTGCATGTGCCCCTTAAAATCAGCATTTTGGTATCCTTTGGAGCGGTACCTAGTAGTGCAACTAAGGGGTCATAGGCTAGTTATACTTTTAATTTTTTGAGGAACTTCCATATTGTTTTCCCTACTGGCTGCACCAGTTTGCAGTCCCAGCAGCAGTGAAAAAGGCTTTACCTTCCTCCACATCCTTGCCAATAGCTGATGTTTCCCCAGTTGATGATTTTCGCCATTCTCACTGGTGTGAGGTGGTGTCTCATTGTGGTTTTGACTTGTACTTCCCTGATGATGTGTGACGTTGAGCATCTTTTCATGTGCCTGTTGGCCATCTGGATGACTTCTTTGGAAAAGTGTCTGTTCGTGTCTTTTACCTCTTTCTTCACTGGATTATTTGTTTCTTGGGTGTTGAGTTTGGTAAGTTCTTGATAGATTTCGGATAGTAACCCTTTATCGGATATCTCATTTGCAAATTTCTTCTCTCGTTCCGTCCATGGACTTTTAGTTTTGTCGAATGTGCGGAAGGAAACAGACCTCGTCTTGATTAGGTCCCAACAGTTCATGTTTGCTTTTGTGTTCCTTGCCTCCAGAGACATGTCAGGTAAGAAGTTTTTGCAGCCGAGGTCAAAGAGATTGGAGCCTGTTTTCTCCTCTAGGATTTGGATGGTTTCCTGTCCCACATTTAGGTGGTTTTTTTTAATCCATTTTGAGTTTATTTTGTGTATGATGTAAGAAAGTGGCCCGGGTTCGTTCTTCTGCACGGGCTGTCCAGTTTTCCTAACACCATTTGCTGAAGAGACTTAATTGCCACTGGATAGTCTTCCCTGCTTTGTCAAAGATTAGTTGGCCGTATGTTTGTGGGTCTGTTTCTGGGTTTTCTGTCCCGTTCCTTTGATCTGTGTGTCTGTTTTTGTGCCCGTACCATACTGTCTTGATGATTACAGCTTTGTAAGCCAGCTTAGAGTCTGGAATTGTGATGCCTCCAGCTTTGGTGTTCCCTTTCAACAGTGCTTTGGATATTCGGGTCATTTCTGGTTCCCTGCAAATTTTGGAATTGTTTGTTCTAGCTCTGTGAAGAATGCTGGTGTCCGTTTGATAGGGATTGCATTGAATATGCAGGTGGCTTTGGGTGGTGTTGACATTATAACAATATTTCCTCTTTCAATCCACGAGCATGGGATGTTTTTCTACTTCTTTGTCCTCTTGAATTTCTTTCCGAGATTTCTGTACTTCGCAGCATATAGATCTTTCACCTCTTTGGTGAATTCATTCCTAGGTATTTTATGGTTTTCAGTACCATGGGGTTGATTCCTCGATTGCTCTTTCTGCTGCTTCATTATTGGTGTAGACAAACGCCACAGATTTCTGTACATTGACTTACATCCTGCAACTTTGCTGAATTCATGTATCAGTCGTAGCAGGTTTTTGGTGGAGTCTTTTGGGTTTTCCACAGAGAGTATCATGTCATCTAGGAAGCATGAAAGTTTGACTTCTTCCTTGCTGATTTGAATGCCTTTGATTTCTTTTTGTTGTCTGATTGTTGAGGCTAGGACTTCCAACGCTATGTTGAACAACGGTGGTGACAGCGGGCATCCCTGTCATGTTCCTGACCTTAGGGGGAAAGCTCTCAGTTTTTCCCCCTTGAGGATGATATCAGCGGTGGGTGTTTCCTACCTGGCCTTTGTGATCTTGGGGTATGTTCCTTCTATCCGTCCTTTCTTGTGGGTTTTCATCAAGAAGGATACTGTATCTTGTCAAATGCTTTTTCTGTATCTGTTGAGAGGATCGTGTTCTTGTTCTTTCTTTAATTAATGTGAGGTACCATGTTGATTGATTTGTGGCTATTGAAGCAGCCTTGCATCCCAGGAATAAATTCCACTTGATCGTGGCGAGTACTTCTTTTAATGGATTGTTGGCATGGGTTGGCTAGTAACTTGTTGAGAATTTTTGCATCCATGTTCATCGGGGAAATGGCTCTGTAGTTCTCCTTCTCAGTGGGACCATGCATTTTTTATGAGTTTCATTGAGAGTCCTCCAGACCGCTCCGTGAGCATAGTTGATGGGCATATTTTTGGTTTTGTTTCGGCATTTCTTACTACATTTGTTCTGTCATATGCACTTCTCCGGGCCTTTTTAATCCCTTACCACTATCTGTCATGGAATTCCTGATATTCTAGTCTGTGCCGTGTGGACCATCCTTCTTTCCAAGCCTCCAAGGCCCATCCTAATGGTAGATGATCACCATGACCAGGCCTGTGCTAAATGCTGGGACCCAGGATTGCAAATCTCTCTTCTCTGACTTTGGATTCTGTCCTCACCCTTCCCTGCCCTGACTCAGCTCCTCAGGAGTAGGCCCCTTCACGGTCTCTCATATTATTAAAAAATTTTTTTAATGTTTGTTTTTATTTAATAATTTAATTTTATAATAATTTTATTTAAGAATTATTTTATTTAATAATTTAATGTTTAATGTTTGTTTATTTTTGAGAGAGAGAGAGAGAGAGAGAGAGAGAGAGAGAGACAGAGCATGAGTGGAGGAGGGGCAGAGAGAGGGAGACACAGAATCCGAAGCAGGCTCCAGGCTCTGGGCTGTCAGCACTGAGCCCGACGCGGGGCTCGAACTCACGAGCCGTGAGATCATGACCCGAGCTGAAGTCGGACGCTCCGCTGACTGAGCCACCCCGGCGCCCCTCATCTTCTGAGAGACACTGGGATAGATCCTGACCGTCAGCCGGCATGTAGACCTCTTCTTCCCATGGCCAGCGTAGCACGTGCCTGAATTGATTAAAGACTGAGTGACGCTGGATATCAGCCTGGTAGACACAGGGGACATGTCCCTGGCTGTATGGTTTCTGGTCAGGCAGAGGAATCCCGATCCTTGGTCCTTTTCCAAGAAGGGAAGTGCGCCAGCCTTCAATGGTTAGGGGCGAGGGGCTGTGCAGGGGCCGCCTTTGCTCTGCTAGGCCAGCCCTGCAGAGATACAATGACTGTCACATGGATGGGAGAGGCACGCCTCTGGGTCTGTTCTTCCAACCCCAACCCTAACTTACGTTTTCATTTGCAGATGCTCTTTCTCCTGCCTTTGAATTCCCCATCACACCAAAGCCCAATCCCGGAGAACCATGGTGTGAGATTCGAGGCACGGTCAATGGAAACACGTTTCTGTATTACGCCTGTGGGAACAAGAAGGTCGAAGTCTTTGGTCCTCTGGGGAGGAATGTGAATGACATAGTGTTTTGGGAGAGACAGACCGAAACTCTGAAAGACCTGGCAGAAGAGCTCAAGAAGAAACTACTTGACTGGAAAGCAGCGGATTTTACACCCAGTGGTAAGTCGGAAAGGCCCAGGGCCGAAGTAGAACAGTTTGTAGGGCCAGGGACCTATTGTGTTCACGTACAACTTAGACATGGGTCCCACACACGTGGCCCAGCAGCCAGGGCAGTGAAGAGGGACAGAACAGGACCAAGAAGGGTGAAGGGGAGCCGAGGAGTGGACAGCGGGTGGGACAAGGGATCGGTCAAGACCAGAGGCTGACCTCATGCCCATGGTGGGGGTGGGGGACAGACTCTCTCTCCCTGCAGGGCAGGATGGTGTGTGTGCGTGGGGACAACGGACGCACCAGCGGATCCTGGGAGTTTCACATCAATGAACACATATCCTACTTCTTTAACTCAGAGAGTGGAAATTGGACACTTCGTCCTAGAGGCCGACAGATAAAGGCCTCATGGGAGAGTGACAGAGATTTGACCAATTCCCTCATGAAGATCTCAGTTGGAGATTGTAACAAGTGGCTTGAGCGAATATTGATGCACTGGGATGAACTGTGGGAGACAACAGGTAACTCAGAAGACTGGATGAAGTTGTTCTCTTGAAATCGGGCTTACCTTCTCCACTGTAGTGTGTGTGCGTGTGTGTGTGAGAGAGAGAGAGAGAGAGAGAGACAGAAAGAAACAGAGCCAGAGAAGGTGATCCATCCATGGTGAATTTCTTTTGGGGAGAGTAATGGCCACATTATGTTCTAGCGTCCTTCCTTTCCCTTCTCAACTCCTGAAATCTCTTCCTTGCTGCATGTCCTTTAGTTTTCTGGGATTTCTTGGATTCCCTCCTGGCCCCAAACATGAGGGTGTCAGTCTGATTCCAGAGATTCCTTCTCGCTCTTCCCTTTCCTGAGAATCATTGATCTTCTCATCTCATCTTGTCTCTGGCGGGGGATCATTCCTGGCCACGTGCACTGTTAGCTCCAGAGAGGGGGTCAACTGTCACCACCCTCGTGCTCCGTGACCACCTCTTCTGCCACAGCAGGAGTGACCAGTTATGTTGGAACCCGTGCTTCCCCCTTTAGCTGTGCGAGGTCCTTCGGGACAGGTCCCGTGTCTTTCCTCGGTTCCCGCCCCAGAACCTGTCACAGCAGCTGCCACGATGTAGAGTGACAGAAAGCATCTGCAGCGTGGGATCATCTGCGGCAGGAGGAGCGGAGGGGGTATCTCTTCCGATTTAAGTCTGAAACAGGATTTGGGGTCTGAAACCCTCTTGTGTTTCCATTTCAGCCCCGCCAGGCACGCAGCAAGTCACGGCCCAGTCCGGGGCCACGGCCCTCAGACCCGTCACCTGGATCCTCCCTGTGATTCTCAGCCGCTTAATCATAACTCTCATCCAGGTAGAGTCTTTTAGAGTGACAGGTACTGAGAGCAGATGGAGCGGGAAGGGAGGGGCAACTGGCCTGGTGTGAGGACAGGGACAGGTGACTCCCCCGCCCGACCCTGCCCACTCACTGAACCTTGTCATCACAGAAGTGAGACGAGGTGATGAGTTCCCCTGTCAGTTGTTAGCAGTAACGTGGACAAGCTCAGCCCTGAGTTGTCATAAGGCCTCACTGTTAAGGCCGCTGGGAAAGGGGAGGGGCCCCCCACTGCATAAGGCCTGTTGACGCTAAGGAGATGTAGCAAGGTCAGGCCCGACTCAGACCTGATTCTAGATTGAAGAGAGTCAATTTGGCCCAGTGCGGGTGGTGTGCGGGGAGAGGGACACACCGCTTGGGCAGTACTCACATTGGAGCACGAGAGGCGTGGTGGCTCCACGTGATGTCTCAGGAAAGGGGACTCCATCCAGGGGCCTACGAGGAGAGGCACCAGTGTCTGTTCCGGGGGAGGGAGTGGGAAGGCCGGGCAGAGGCAACTGGAAAGCCTGGAGTTGCGTGCTGTGTTCCCCCAGACAGTGGCTTGGGTCTTAGCATGTGAGGCAGAAAGTGAACAGTGGAGACTGTGCGTGGCAAGATGTAGAAGCGTGGGGAATCCGGCTCAGGCTGCTGCAGGCACTGGCAGCTCGCTTCCTGTAGACCTCAGATCCAGAGCCGCTGAGCACCCCTGCTTGGAGCAGAGCTGACCCGGGAGACGGGGGGACAGAGCGGGCCTGGGAGATGGGGGGGCAGAGCTGACCCGGGAGATGGGGGGGCAGAGCTGACCCGGGAGATGGGGGGGGGAGAGCTGACCCGGGAGATGGGGGGGGAGAGCTGGCCCGGGAGATGGGGGGGCAGAGCTGACCCGGGAGATGGGGGGGCAGAGCTGACCCAGGAGATGGGGGAGCAGAGCTGACCCGGGAGACGGGGGGGCAGAGCTGACCTGGGAGACGGGGGGACAGAGTGGGCCCGGGAGACGGGGGGGCAGAGCTGACCCGGGAGACGGGGGGACAGAGCTGGCCCGGGAGATGGGAGGGCAGAGCTGACCCGGGAGATGGGGGGGCAGAGCTGACCCGGGAGATGGGGGAGCAGAGCTGACCCGGGAGATGGGGGGGCAGAGCTGACCTGGGAGACGGGGGGACAGAGCTGGCCCGGGAGATGGGAGGGCAGAGCTGACCCGGGAGACGGGGGGGCAGAGTGGGCCCGGGAGATGGGGGGGCAGAGCTGACCCAGGAGATGGGGGAGCAGAGCTGATCTCGCAGACGGGGGAGCAGAGCTGACCCAGGAGATGGGGGGGCAGAGCTGACCCGCGAGATGGGGGGGGAGAGCTGACCCGGGAGACGGGGGGACAGAGCTGACCCGGGAGATGGGGGGGCAGAGCTGACCCAGGAGATGGGGAGCAGAGCTGACCCGGGAGATGGAGGGGCAGAGCTGACCCGGGAGATGGAGGGGCAGAGCTGACCCGGGAGATGGGGGAGCAGAGCTGACCCGGGAGATGGGGGGCAGAGCTGACCCAGGAGATGGGGGAGCAGAGCTGACCCGGGAGATGGAGGGGCAGAGCTGACCCGCAAGATGGGAGGGCAGAGCTGACCCGGGAGATGGGGGGGCAGAGCTGACCCGGGAGATGGGGGAGCAGTCCGTCCCTGCCTCTATGGCCTTCACACCCATCGCCTCAGGTTATCACCATGATCACTCTGGCCATCCCCACATGGAAACCCGAACACGTCCTTGCCTGGTGTCTAGGCGGGCAGCCGGTATTGTGGGCACAATGGGGGGGGGACATAGGGGACCAGTGGTCCCTGACTGCTGGGGAGGTCTTAGCCTGGTAGCAGGATGGGGAGACCCCCAGACTCTCATTCTGCTCGATCCACAGACACCTTTTCCCATTCAAGGAGAAACTAGACTAAGACCTCCTACTCTACACAGTCCCCATGTAGAAAAATGAATTCCAAGTGACCATCGTTCCTCACGGTCCTAAGGCTGTGGGAAAGTGGATGAAGCCTGTACTAGTGTGCTGAACCTGTCTCTACTCAAGAGCATAGGGAATAGAGCAAACTCTGTGATTTAACAGATATTTAGGAAATTAGTTCTGGGCAGATTCACTAGGAGCATATTCAGGAAAGGCAACGCTGTGTCGTTTGGAGGACGAGACACTCAAGGGAGGGTATTATGCTAAGTGAAATTAGAGAAAGACAAAAATCATAGGACTTCACTCATATGAGGACTTCAAGAGACAAAACAGATGAACATAAGGGAAGGGAAATAAAAATAATATAAAAACAGGGAGGGGGACAAAACAGAAGAGACTCATAAATATGGAGAACAAACTGAGGGTTATGGGAGGGGTTGTGGGAGGGGGGATGGGCTAAATGGGTAAGGGGGCACTAAGGAATCTACTCCTGAAATCATTGTTGCACTATATGCTAACTAATTTGGATGTAAATTTAAAAACAAAATTCAAGAAAAAGATGCATGCTATGACTTCAGTCTTCTTGAATTTGTTGAGTCTTGATTTGTGGGCTAATAAGTTATCTATTCTGGAGAATGTTCCATGTGTACTTGAAAAGAATGTGCATTCTGCTGTTTTAGGATGGAGTGTTCTGAATATACTATTAAATACATCTGGTGCAGCGTCATTCAAAGCCATCATTTCTTCATTCATTTTCTGTTTAGATGACCTGTCACTTGATGTGAGTAGGGTGTTAAAGTCCCCTACTATTATTCTGTTATTATCTAATAGTTCTTTAATATTTGTTATTAACTGTTTTATGTATTTGTGTGCACCCATTGGGGTGCATAAATGTTTACAATTGTTATATCTCCTTGTTGGATTGTCCCCTTTATGATATTATATGTAATTATATATAATCAATATATATTTATATTAGTATTATATAAATATGTTTATTAATATCATTATCATATTCCTTCTTTTTTTCTTATTATTTTTCTTTTTTTTAATGTTTATTTATTTTTGAGAGCGAGAAGACAGAGTGTAAGTGGACAAGGGGCAAAGAGAGAGAGAGACAAAGAATCCGAAGCAGGCTCTAGGCTCTGAGCTGTCAGCACAGAGCCTGATGCGAGGCTTGAACCCAAGAACGGTGATCATGACCTGAGCTGAAGTCGGACGCTTAACCGACTGAGCCACCCAGGCGCCCTGCAAGTGCACAAGTCTTAATTCAATCTGGATGAACGGCAGTTAGCTATCTTATCATCTATGTTTTCTAGCAGATTTTTTGCCCTTGCAGCCAGACTTGCAGGCAAGCAGTGGGGAAAAGTTTGGGGCACCTGAGGGAAGAATTTATATTGCCATGTTTCCTTACCAGTGAGGTGCCAAACCCATCTATACTATGATCTGATTTCACCTTCTACCTGACATTTCCACATGTTAGCTTTAGCCTACTTTAGCACCTTCACTTTCATACTGTCTCAATCATGCAGCCATTAAACCAACATTTAAATAACTTAAAATCGGGGCACCTGGGTGGCTCAGTCGGTTAAGCATCTGACTTCGGCGTATGTCATGATCTCAGTTTGTGCATTCCAGCACCACGTCGGGCTCAGCTGCTGACAGTGTGGAGTCAGCTTGGGGATTCTCTTTTGCGCTCTCTGTGCCCCTCCCCCACTCACGCTTTTTCTCTCTCTCAAAATAAATGCATAAACTTAATAAATGAATACATAAATCTAGATATTGATTCATAAATAACTAACTTAAAATTCACAATTCACACCAATGTGGTGATGAAGGGGAAAGTCTTCACCTCTTGAATCTGATAGAGTTCTGAATCTTGGTTAGGGCTCTATTTCCACCTACCCCAAGAGACTCCAGTGACAGAGATGTTAAGGGGGGCTGCCCATCCTTCACAGCAAGAGAGACCCCAGCCCTGGCCTTCAGGGCAGGCAGGGCTAACACCTGAATTAGGAGACCAGGGGGGGCACCCTCAGCAGGAGCAAGCACTGGATTATTGCATCATCTCCCACTAATGTCTTATTTCATTCCTACTTGAGTTTAGGAAACCACCCAGCCAATGACTCATAGTGGTTTTTTGTTTTTGATTCATAGTTCTATGCAGACATTCCTCCCTAGTTGTGAGTGTATGACCAAGAGCCACTGGCTCTCCTGGGCTTTTGTATGCTGGCCCACACTGCAGCTTTTGGAGTCGGCAGCCTCCCTAGTCACATGAGCCAAGCCCTTCTTATCTGTCTGTCTACACCTCATACTGGTTCTATTTGTCAGGGGAGCTCTGACTGAAATAGGAGGGTAAGGAAGACTGAATGGAAGGTAGTATTTGTGCCCCCCTTTCCTGAGTTCCAGGCTGTTGGCCCACGTAATCCAGAACACCTGACCGAGGAATGTGCCAGAACACAAAGCCTAGAGGCATGATGGTGAGGACCTCAGGGTATTTATTTGTTGGAGGGTAAGAAATGGGATGGGAGGCTGTGAGGGAAATCCCTTGGCAGCCATGAGTTTGGAGCAGGAAAGTATTTGGGCACACGCACGTACACACATACACACACGCACATACATACACGTGCATGCATGCACACATGCACCCCCCCCTTCCCCCCCCCCCCCCACACACATACACGGCTTGGAGGGCGATCTCACTGCAAAAGAGCTGATTCAGTTGCCTGCCCTCTCCTGCACCAAAGTGAGGGTCAGGCTCCATAGAGATCAGTGTGCACAGCTCCGATCCGGAACTTAGCGGCTTTCCTGTCCATGAGGCCCTGGGCTGGCCATGCTGAGGACGTGGAGGAGACAGAAGCTGCCGAAGGCCGGAGCACAGAGTCCGAAGGGGACAAAGAGGGAGGACCCGCCTTGAAAAAATGACCAGGCTGTGTTCCGAGTCACTTACCTTGTCACATCAAATTCTGAAACACGAGTGTTTCTTAAATTCCCATTTTTTGTAACGATAAAAATTTTTGAAACAGGCCTGAACTATAAAGAAGTTGCAAGTCCTGTACAGACGCTTCTCTTCCTGAACCGTATGACAGTAAGCGGTCACACCAATGTCCTCCCAGTTTTCGTGATGTACTTTGGGATGTATTTCCCACCCACCGGGACATTCTCCCGCATCACCACGGATCATCCCATACTGAGTCAGGGCCCCTGACCACCGCCTCGTCCTCAGACTCTGCTTCAAGTTCCAACAGTGTCCATCATGGTCACAGACAGGGATGGACTTAGGCATTTTCCATTTCCTGGGTGTGCTGAAAATGGGGGTTACAGAGTTTTATGTGCCTTTTTGGTTGATTGCTTTAATTTTTACACGTAGGTAGAGAGATTTAGATTCACGAGGCCACTGTTAGGGGATGTCAGCCAGATGTCCTCAAATATACATTTGAAAGCTGTGTTCCCCTGGTGTTCGGGTCCGTCTTTGTATCACTTTGGAAAGTACTTCCGATTATTTAGTCTTAAGCAGAGAAAACAAATCTCTTAACATGGTGTATATGTTGTACTTCACTCGGATATCATATTGCTAATGGTTGCTACGGCACGTAACACCGCAGCGAAAACACATACATCTCCACGCTTTTTGGTCTCCGTGTTTTCCAGCCTGGAAGGAACACTGGGATCGCCGTGCAGTGGGCTGAACATCAACTACTGTCTGGACGTGGTGAAATAGAGGGCAAATGAGTGATTCCATTTATACTCCTACCAATACCTAAGAGAACTCGTGTTAGTCTATTTCCTGTCCACCACTTGCTATAGATATATTTAGGATGTCAAAAAGTAAACCAATAATAAAATAAAATTTTGTCCGTTTGATGCCTATGTGGGGCCTCCCATTGTTATTTGTGTTATCGTGATTATTGAGGATGTGTTCAATGATTTCATAGGCTTATTTATCATCTGGAACTTGCTCTAAGCCCTTGCACAACTCTTAGAATGACTTATGTATCCGTAGGAGCTCTTTATATATTCTGGATACCAATCCTTTGCTCATGGAAGAATAACTTAATTTTTAGAAGCAGATCTGTTTCTGCCAGGAAGATTCACTGTGCACTGAAGGAGGTGACTCAGCGGGGAGAGACGACAGGAGAGTCACTCCTGTAGATGGGGGATCAGGGGAAATCAGAAAGATTCTCGATTACTTCATATTCAAATGTTTGTTTGCAGTTGGCATGTTGGATTTGCATTGTTTGCACTGAGACCCACAGATGGCTCCTTGAAATGTGATTTTGGAGTGAGCCTTAAAGTCTCTGCTTCCACAAGAAATCTAGCAGAATCACCAGTTATATTTACCCCACAAAGTGAGGAAGAGCAAGGAGTTCTTTATGGGATAAAACACAAATTCCGAGTTAACTACCATTTTTATTACAGTGATATTTTATTTAAATATATTTACATAGAAATTACTGAAGAGAACTATCACATATATATTGTTCTCTTTAGACGTCAATGAGGTCATTTATCAGAAAAAAATCCCTGAGTTTCCATAACTTCAAATGATATTTTTTGGCACAAGTGTCTGCAAGAACAAGGCCAAAGTGCATAGAAGAATCTGATATTCCACAACCAAAGGACGAGATGGAAAACGTTCTCTTTGTTGAGATTCCTTAGTCAAGCATTTAAACATTTCAGAGCAAGAATTCCATCACTTTGGGGCGCCTGGGTGGTTCAGTCAGTTAAGTGTCCGACTCTGGCTCAGGTCATGATCTTAGGGTTCGTGAGTTCCAGCCCCACGTCGGGCTCTCTGCTGTCAGCGTGGAGGCTGCCTCAGATCCTCTCTCTCCCTCTGTCTCTCTGCCCCTCCCCCGTGCATGCTCTCACTCACAAGTAAAGAAACATTTGAAAATAAATAAAATAATTCTATCACTTAGTATCAAAAGAAAATGAAATAACATACTAAGAAAAGTGCTAAATAAAAGTGCATTCCCCAAATGCATGAATGGACATGGATGTTACATGTGCTGCACCATGTGGTCTGATTTCTCTGGATTCTTTTTGGTTTTTTCATTTTTTTTTAAAAACATTTATTTATTTTTGAGACAGAGAGAGACAGAGCATGAGCGGGGGAGGGTCAGAGAGAGAGGGAGACACAGAATCCGAAACAGGCTCCAGGCTCCGAGCTGTCAGCACAGAGCCTGACGCGGGGCTCGAACTCACGGACCGCGAGATCGTGACCTGAGCCGAAGTCGGCCGCTTAACTGACTGAGCCACCCAGGCGCCCCTGTTTTTCTCATTTTTTTAAAATTTACATTCAAGTTCGTTATCATGTTAATGCCCCTTAGCCATTTAGCCTGTCCCTCCTCCTACAGCTCCCACAGTAACCCTCTGTTTGTTCTCCACATTTAAGAGTCTCTTAATGTTTTGTTCCCATCGCTGTTTTTATATTATTTTTGCTTCCCTTCCATTGTGTTCATCTGTTTTGTATCTTCAAGTCCTCATATGAGTAAAGTCATAGATTTGTCTTTCTCTAATTTCGCTTAGCATAAAACCCTCTAGTGCCATCCATGTGCTGGCAAATGGCAAGATTTCATTCTTTTTGACTGCTGACTAATACTGCGTTGTGTGTGTGTTTGTGTGTGTGTGTGTGTGTGTGTGTATAGATATATATATAGATATATATATCTATTTTTAGTTTTTGGAGGAACCTCCATACTGTTTTCCAGAGTGGCTGCCCCACTTTGCATTCCCACCAGCAGTGCAAAAGAGATCCTCTTTCTCTGCATCCTCACCAACATCTGTCGTTGCCTGAGTTGTTAATGTTCGCCATTCTGACAGGTGTGAGGTGGTATCTTATGGTGGATTTGATTTGTATTTCCCTGATGATGAGTGATGTGGAGCATTTTTTCATGTGTCGGTTGGCCATCTGGATGTCTTCTTTGGAGAAGTGCCTATTCATGCCTTTTGCCCATTTCCTCACTGGATTATTTGTGTTTTGGGTGTTGAGTTTGATAAATTCTTTATAGATTTTGGATACTAACCCTTTATGTGATATGTCATTTGCAAATATCTTCTCCCATTCCATTGGCTGCCATTTAGTTTTGCTGATTGTTTCCTTCGCTGTGCAGAAGCTTTTTATTTGATGAGGCCCCAAAAGTTCAGTTTTACTTTTGTATCCCATGCCTCTGGAGACGTGTTGAGTAAGAAGTTGCTGCGGCCAAGATCAAAGAGGTTTTGGCCTGCTTTCTCCTCAAGGATTTTGATGGCTTCCTGTCTTACATTGAGGTCTTTCATCCACTTTGAGTTTATTTTTGTGTCTGGTGTGAGAAAGTGGTCCAGGTTCGTTTTTCTGCACATTGCAGCCCAGTGTTACTAGCACCACTGGGAAGAGACTGTCTTTATTCCATTGGATATTCTCTCCTGCTCATTAGTTGGCCATACGTTTGTGGGTCCATTTCTGGGTTTTCTATTCTCTTTCATTGATCTGAGTGTCTGTTTTTGTGCCAGTACCATACTGTCTTGATAATTATGGCTTTGTAATAGCTGGAAGTTGGTGACGTCGCTGGATTCTTAAAGTCTGGTCTAAAAACGAACAGCAAGTGATCCAAAGGGAGCCTAGCAAAACAGAGTCGCTAAGCGGGACGACGCTCTCGGGGGCTTCCTGGTATAATCAGCAGCCTTGAGAAAAGAACAGGTGTTGGTCTCGTGGCTGAGAAATTCCTGGGCCAGTTGTCCTGGGGCTGCCCTTCCCCACCTACCCCCGCACCCAGAGTCCAGCCCTCATTGAGGGACATGTACTTCCCTCCAGCCATCTCCCCAGCCCTGGGTCCAACTGCCTTTACAAACCGCCTCCCTCTGAAAACAAGTCACTGAGTCATTCTCCGGAGCTGTTACCAAGGGTTTGGGCTCAGGAAGTAACAAATCATTCTGCCCACTTGACTCGGGTTCTAATTCTGCCTCTGATGGGCAGTCCTACAGGACCTGGTGAGGGATCTGACAGCAGACAGGGGCCTGCGCTTGATACCTCTAACCTTGCGGAATTTTGAAGCCAAGATCCTTTCCTCTCCCTTCCCTCCCAGCCTCCCAGCTAGCAGCACTCAGAGCCCTTAGCATGATGCTCCTTCCCCCATCCCATCCATTCCTGGTCCGGCTCAGCTGTGAGCACCCCCAGCAACTCAGCCCCCCATCTCCAGGGTTAGCTCTGCCCCTCCATCTCCCGGGTCAGCTCTGCTCCCCATCTCCTGGGTCAGCTCTGCCCCCCGATCTCCCGGGTCAGCTCTGCTCCCCCATCTCCCGGGTCAGCTCTGCCCCTCCATCTCCCGGGTCAGCTCTGCTCCCCATCTCCTGGGTCAGCTCTGTCCCCCCGTCTCCCGGGTCAGCTCTCCCCCCCCATCTCCCGGGTCAGCTCTGCCCCCCCATCTCCCGGGTCAGCTCTGCTCCCCCGTCTGCGAGATCAGCTCTGCTCCCCCATCTCCTGGGTCAGCTCTGCCCCCCCATCTCCCGGGCCCGCTCTGCCCCCCCGTCTCCCGGGTCAGCTCTGCCCTCCCATCTCCTGGGCCAGCTCTGTCCCCCCGTCTCCCAGGTCAGCTCTGCCCCCCCATCTCCCGGGTCAGCTCTGCTCCCCCATCTCCCGGGTCAGCTCTGCCCTCCCATCTCCCGGGCCAGCTCTGTCCCCCCGTCTCCCGGGTCAGCTCTGCCCCCCCATCGCCCGGGTCAGCTCTGCCCCCCCATCTCCCGGGCCCGCTCTGTCCCCCCCGTCTCCCGGGTCAGCTCTGCTCCAAGCAGGGGTGCTCAGCGGCTCTGGATCTGAGGTCTACAGGAAGCGAGCTGCCAGTGCCTGCAGCAGCCTGAGCCGGATTCCCCACGCTTCTACATCTTGCCACGCACAGTCTCCACTGTTCACTTTCTGCCTCACATGCTAAGACCCAAGCCACTGTCTGGGGGAACACAGCACGCAACTCCAGGCTTTCCAGTTGCCTCTGCCCGGCCTTCCCACTCCCTCCCCCGGAACAGACACTGGTGCCTCTCCTCGTAGGCCCCTGGATGGAGTCCCCTTCCCTGAGACATCACGTGGAGCCACCACGCCTCTCGTGCTCCAACGTGAGTACTGCCCAAGCGGTGTGTCCCTCTCCCCGCACACCACCCGCACTGGGCCAAATTGACTCTCTTCAATCTAGAATCAGGTCTGAGTCGGGCCTGACCTTGCTACATCTCCTTAGCGTCAACAGGCCTTATGCAGTGGGGGGCCCCTCCCCTTTCCCAGCGGCCTTAACAGTGAGGCCTTATGACAACTCAGGGCTGAGCTTGTCCACGTTACTGCTAACAGCTGACAGGGGAACTCATCACCTCGTCTCACTTCTGTGATGACAAGGTTCAGTGAGTGGGCAGGGTCGGGCGGGGGAGTCACCTGTCCCTGTCCTCACACCAGGCCAGTTGCCCCTCCCTTCCCGCTCCATCTGCTCTCAGTACCTGTCACTCTAAAAGACTCTACCTGGATGCGAGTTATGATTAAGCGGCTGAGAATCACAGGGAGGATCCAGGTGATGGGTCTGAGGGCCGTGGCCCCGGACTGGGCCGTGACTTGCTGCGTGCCTGGCGGGGCTGAAATGGAAACACAAGAGGGTTTCAGACCCCAAATCCTGTTTCAGACTTAAATCGGAAGAGATACCCCCTCCGCTCCTCCTGCCGCAGATGATCCCACGCTGCAGATGCTTTCTGTCACTCTACATCGTGGCAGCTGCTGTGACAGGTTCTGGGGCGGGAACCGAGGAAAGACACGGGACCTGTCCCGAAGGACCTCGCACAGCTAAAGGGGGAAGCACGGGTTCCAACATAACTGGTCACTCCTGCTGTGGCAGAAGAGGTGGTCACGGAGCACGAGGGTGGTGACAGTTGACCCCCTCTCTGGAGCTAACAGTGCACGTGGCCAGGAATGATCCCCGGCCAGAGACAAGATGAGATGAGAAGATCAATGATTCTCAGGAAAGGGAAGAGCGAGAAGGAATCTCTGGAATCAGACTGACACCCTCATGTTTGGGGCCAGGAGGGAATCCAAGAAATCCCAGAAAACTAAAGGACATGCAGCAAGGAAGAGATTTCAGGAGTTGAGAAGGGAAAGGAAGGACGCTAGAACATAATGTGGCCATTACTCTCCCCAAAAGAAATTCACCATGGATGGATCACCTTCTCTGGCTCTGTTTCTGTCTCTCTCTCTCTCTCTCTCTCTCTCTCACACACACACACACACACACACTACAGTGGAGAAGGTAGGCCCGATTTCAAGAGAACAACTTCATCCAGTCTTCTGAGTTACCTGTTGTCTCCCACAGTTCATCCCAGTGCATCAATATTCGCTCAAGCCACTTGTTACAATCTCCAACTGAGATCTTCATGAGGGAATTGGTCAAATCTCTGTCACTTTCCCATGAGGCCTTTATCTGTCGGCCTCTAGGACGAAGTGTCCAATTTCCACTCTCTGAGTTAAAGAAGTAGGATATGTGTTCATTGATGTGAAACTCCCAGG
This sequence comes from Lynx rufus, assembly GCF_022079265.1. Taxonomy (NCBI): domain Eukaryota; kingdom Metazoa; phylum Chordata; class Mammalia; order Carnivora; family Felidae; genus Lynx; species Lynx rufus. The sequence continues at coordinate 10,833,779 of NW_025814878.1, forward strand.
ATCCGCTGGTGCGTCCGTTGTCCCCACGCACACACACCATCCTGCCCTGCAGGGAGAGAGAGTCTGTCCCCCACCCCCACCATGGGCATGAGGTCAGCCTCTGGTCTTGACCGATCCCTTGTCCCACCCGCTGTCCACTCCTCGGCTCCCCTTCACCCTTCTTGGTCCTGTTCTGTCCCTCTTCACTGCCCTGGCTGCTGGGCCACGCGTGTGGGACCCATGTCTAAGTTGTACGTGAACACAATAGGTCCCTGGCCCTACAAACTGTTCTACTTCTGCCCTGGGCCTTTCCGACTTACCACTGGGTGTAAAATCCGCTGCTTTCCAGTCAAGTAGTTTCTTCTTGAGCTCTTCTGCCAGGTCTTTCAGAGTTTCGGTCTGTCTCTCCCAAAACACTATGTCATTCACATTCCTCCCCAGAGGACCAAAGACTTCGACCTTCTTGTTCCCACAGGCGTAATACAGAAACGTGTTTCCATTGACCTTGCCTCGAATCTCACACCATGGTTCTCCGGGATTGGGCTTTGGTGTGATGGGGAATTCAAAGGCAGGAGAAAGAGCATCTGCAAATGAAAACGTAAGTTAGGGTTGGGGTTGGAAGAACAGACCCAGAGGCGTGCCTCTCCCATCCATGTGACAGTCATTGTATCTCTGCAGGGCTGGCCTAGCAGAGCAAAGGCGGCCCCTGCACAGCCCCTCGCCCCTAACCATTGAAGGCTGGCGCACTTCCCTTCTTGGAAAAGGACCAAGGATCGGGATTCCTCTGCCTGACCAGAAACCATACAGCCAGGGACATGTCCCCTGTGTCTACCAGGCTGATATCCAGCGTCACTCAGTCTTTAATCAATTCAGGCACGTGCTACGCTGGCCATGGGAAGAAGAGGTCTACATGCCGGCTGACGGTCAGGATCTATCCCAGTGTCTCTCAGAAGATGAGGGGCGCCGGGGTGGCTCAGTCAGCGGAGCGTCCGACTTCAGCTCGGGTCATGATCTCACGGCTCGTGAGTTCGAGCCCCACGTCGGGCTCAGTGCTGACAGCCCAGAGCCTGGAGCCTGCTTCGGATTCTGTGTCTCCCTCTCTCTGCCCCTCCTCCACTCATGCTCTGTCTCTCTCTCTCTCTCTCTCTCTCTCTCAAAAATAAACAAACATTGGGGCGCCTGGGTGGCGCAGTCGGTTAAGCGTCCGACTTCAGCCAGGTCACGATCTCGCGGTCCGTGAGTTCGAGCCCCGCGTCGGGCTCTGGGCTGATGGCTCAGAGCCTGGAGCCTGTTTCCGTTTCTGTGTCTCCCTCTCTCTCTGCCCCTCCCCCGTTCATGCTCTGTCTCTCTCTGTCCCAAAAATAAATAAACTTTGAAAAAAAAAATTTTTTTTAAATAAACAAACATTAAACATTAAATTATTAAATAAAATTATTCTTAAAATTATTATAAAATTAAATTATTAAATAAAAACAAACATTAAAAAAATTTTTTTAATAAGATGAGAGACCGTGAGGGGGCCTACTCCTGAGGAGCTGAGTCAGGGCGGGGAAGGGTGAGGACAGAATCCAAAGTCAGAGAAGAGAGATTTGCAATCCTGGGTCCCAGCATTTAGCACAGGCCTGGTCATGGTGATCATCTACCATTAGGATGGGCCTTGGAGGCTTGGAAAGAAGGATGGTCCACACGGCACAGACTAGAATATCAGGAATTCCATGACAGATAGTGGTAAGGGATTAAAAAGGCCCGGAGAAGTGCATATGACAGAACAAATGTAGTAAGAAATGCCGAAACAAAACCAAAAATATGCCCATCAACTATGCTCACGGAGCGGTCTGGAGGACTCTCAATGAAACTCATAAAAAATGCATGGTCCCACTGAGAAGGAGAACTACAGAGCCATTTCCCCGATGAACATGGATGCAAAAATTCTCAACAAGTTACTAGCCAACCCATGCCAACAATCCATTAAAAGAAGTACTCGCCACGATCAAGTGGAATTTATTCCTGGGATGCAAGGCTGCTTCAATAGCCACAAATCAATCAACATGATGCCTCACATTAATAAAAGAAAGAACAAGAACACGATCCTCTCAACAGATACAGAAAAAGCATTTGACAAGATACAGTATCCTTCTTGATGAAAACCCACAAGAAAGGACGGATAGAAGGAACATACCCCAAGATCGCAAAGGCCAGGTAGGAAACACCCACCACTGATATCATCCTCAAGGGGGAAAAACTGAGAGCTTTCCCCCTAAGGTCAGGAACATGACAGGGATGCCCGCTGTCACCACCGTTGTTCAACATAGCGTTGGAAGTCCTAGCCTCAACAATCAGAAAACAAAAAGAAATCAAAGGCATTCAAATCAGCAAGGAAGAAGTCAAACTTTCATGCTTCCTAGATGACATGATACTCTCTGTGGAAAACCCAAAAGACTCCACCAAAAACCTGCTACGACTGATACATGAATTCAGCAAAGTTGCAGGATATAAGTCAATGTACAGAAATCTGTGGCGTTTGTCTACACCAATAATGAAGCAGCAGAAAGAGCAATCGAGGAATCAACCCCATGGTACTGAAAACCATAAAATACCTAGGAATGAATTCACCAAAGAGGTGAAAGATCTATATGCTGCGAAGTACAGAAATCTCGGAAAGAAATTCAAGAGGACAAAGAAGTAGAAAAACATCCCATGCTCGTGGATTGAAAGAGGAAATATTGTTATAATGTCAACACCACCCAAAGCCACCTGCATATTCAATGCAATCCCTATCAAACGGACACCAGCATTCTTCACAGAGCTAGAACAAACAATTCCAAAATTTGCAGGGAACCAGAAATGACCCGAATATCCAAAGCACTGTTGAAAGGGAACACCAAAGCTGGAGGCATCACAATTCCAGACTCTAAGCTGGATTACAAAGCTGTAATCATCAAGACAGTATGGTACGGGCACAAAAACAGACACACAGATCAAAGGAACGGGACAGAAAACCCAGAAACAGACCCACAAACATACGGCCAACTAATCTTTGACAAAGCAGGGAAGACTATCCAGTGGCAATTAAGTCTCTTCAGCAAATGGTGTTAGGAAAACTGGACAGCCCGTGCAGAAGAACGAACCTGGGCCACGTTCTTACATCATACACAAAATAAACTCAAAATGGATTAAAAAAACCACCTAAATGTGGGACAGGAAACCATCCCAATCCTAGAGGAGAAAACAGGCTCCAATCTCTTTGACCTCGGCTGCAAAAACTTCTTACCTGACATGTCTCTGGAGGCAAGGAACACAAAAGCAAACATGAACTGTTGGGACCTAATCAAGACGAGGTCTGTTTCCTTCCGCACATTCGACAAAACTAAAAGTCCATGGACGGAACGAGAGAAGAAATTTGCAAATGAGATATCCGATAAAGGGTTACTATCCAAAATCTATCAAGAACTTACCAAACTCAACACCCAAGAAACAAATAATCCAGTGAAGAAAGAGGTAAAAGACACGAACAGACACTTTTCCAAAGAAGTCATCCAGATGGCCAACAGGCACATGAAAAGATGCTCAACATCACACATCATCAGGGAAGTACAAGTCAAAACCACAATGAGATACCACCTCACACCAGTGAGAATGGCGAAAATCATCAACTGGGGAAACATCAGCTATTGGCAAGGATGCGGAGGAAGGTAAAGCCTTTTTCACTGCTGCTGGGACTGCAAACTGGTGCAGCCAGTAGGGAAAACAATATGGAAGTTCCTCAAAAAATTAAAAGTATAACTAGCCTATGACCCCTTAGTTGCACTACTAGGTACCGCTCCAAAGGATACCAAAATGCTGATTTTAAGGGGCACATGCACCCCAGTGTTTTAGCAGCACTATCCACAATAGCCAAATTATGGAATGGGCCAGATGTCCATCGAGTGACAAACGGATAAAGAAGATCTAGTATAAATACACTATACATTTATATATAAATGTATAAATATATATAAATGTATATACTTTATAAATAAATGGAATATTACTTGGTGATCAAAAGGAATGAAATCTTGCCATTTGCAGCCATGTGGATGGAACTAGAGCATATCATGCTAAGCAAAATAAGTCAGAGAAAGATAAATATATGATTTCACGCATATGTGGAAAGTTAAGAAACACAGTAGATGAACATAGGGGAAGGGAACGAAAAATAAGATACAAACAGAGAGGGAGGCAAACCATAAGAGACTGAAATACAGAGAAGAAACTGAGGGTTGCTGGAGGGGTAATGGGTGGGGGGATGGGCTGAATGGGTGGTGGGCATTAAGGAGGGCACCTGTTGGGACAAGCATGGGTGTTACATGTAATTGATGAATCCCTACATTCTACTCCTGAAACCATTATTACGCCCTATGTTAGCTTGGATTTTAATAACATTCAAAAAACAGAAACCAAAAAACCAAAAGTGCATGGTGAGAAGGCACCAAAATCCTGAAGGAGCTTAGTCATGGCAGGGCGCCTGGGTGGCTCAGTCAGTTAAGTGTGCAACTTTGGCTCAGGTCATGATCTCCCAGTTTGTGGCTCGAGCCCTGCATCGGGCTTTGCACTGACAGTGCAGAGCCTGCATGGGATTCCTTCTCTCTCCTTCTGTGTCTCTCTTCTCTCTCTGCCCCTCCCCCATTTGCGCCCACTCTCTCTCTCTCTCTCTCTCTCTCTCTCTCTCAAGAAATTAAAACAAAAGAAGCTTAGTGATGGCTATCTTTGAAGGCAGAAGCGTGGCGGTAATGGGACGGTGTTGCAGAATCAGGCTCCCAGTGGTATTGGCGGTGGGAAGTCCTGATATAATAGATTTGAGGTATAGGCGCTCAACTGTCCGAAGCAGGGAGGCGGCAACGATTGAAACGATCCTAGAATGATCCTAGACGCTGGAAAGCAGCCAGGGGCCTGACCCACAGAAAGCTGTCCATCCCTCTGGCTCACAGAACACATGACTGTAAAGGCAAAGTAGTTGGACAGCCAACCCGAAGACTGCTGGAGTTAAACAATAAAACAAAGACCAATCCCCAAGATGGATGAGGAGGAAGCTGAAAGCGGTGACCCCACACAGACTCTGGATCCTCTGCCCAGGTTCCAGAACGGAGCCGCCTCTCAGAACTGCAACTCTTTACTAGAAGCAGAAGCCAGGTTCCAATCAGGAGGGACCCTTCAGGTCAACAGCAAGAGCAATGCTTCCTGCTGGCCTTCCCCAAAGAGTCATGTGGTCATTTACAGGGGTGAGCGTACTCTGGAGAGCAGAGACCACCCGGACGTTTTCACTGTGTAAACCTACTGCGTGAGTTGACACCATCCACAGGGATCGAAAGCGTCCTCAGGGGCCCCTGTTATTGAGCTGGTGCAGGGTAGGGGGTGAAAAGACACCTCTCCCAGCCCCTGTTCACAGCGACACCATTTGGCTCAGGTACCCACATCACCATGTGGTCCTTTCACATCCCCCACCTCTGTCCCAGGAGTGAAAAATCTTTGCAGTTGAATTACTTGTGGGTAGGGGGCTAGGTTGCAAGGAAATTCAAGTACAGTACTCTTACACGGCCTTCTCTTCTCTCCAAATAGAATGTTTAAAAAGTACTTATCCTGGATGCAGTGAGAGAGAGGAGTACCAACATCAAAACCTCTCTGAATGCAAGGCTATGAAGGAGCCCTCTTCTATGCCACTTGCAGCAGGGAAAGTCACACGGAGTAAGAGGCTGCAGGTGAGGTCCAGGGGTCTGGTAGCCAGGAGGTCTCTGGCCATAGGATATCAGACCTGCCCACTCTGAGCTGGGAGGTGCTGGGACGTGGCTGGTGGAAGAGCTTCTGGAGCCGGACGCGGGGGGGGGGGGGGGAGGGGGCGGGGGGGTCAAGGGGGGGGGAGGGGGGCAGTGAACTGAGAAGTCCAAGTGCTCCGGTAACGGGAATGGAGACTCGTGCGGGCAGAGTTGTGTGGGCCGCGTCGCGGGGCAGGTTTATCTGGCAGTTCCTTCGCTGAGGGATCGCCCTCCGTCCTGCCCAAAGCCCGGGGCTCAGGGGCTGAGACTCCGGCTTAGGCTCCGCGAGGAGGCCGTCTTTCCCTCCCCCTGCTCCGGCTCTGCTGCCCCGCCCCCACCGGGTCCACCCGGCCGCAGCAGCGCTTTCGGAGGAAACTGCCCATTTACAGTTACCTCTCCGGGTCCCGGGAACCCACGACCCGCAGACGCCGCGGACGCGGAACAAGCCGGCCGGGGAATAATTGAGGAGGAGGACGGAACGCCACCCGGCGAGAAGGCTCCAGAACCCCTCGGGGCACACCGCAACTCCTTCCAAGTCTTAATGCTCCTCCCGACCGCCGCACTGCCCCCCGCCCAGGTTCTACCTCTGAACTCACAGCCGCGAGGCGCTGAATCTGTTAGCAGAAACCGGAGCAGGAGACAAAGACGGAGGATGGTGTCCCCAAGCCGAGCCATGGTCGGCAGCGGGAGGGCGGCGTGAAGAGCGCGGCAGGGCGGATGGGAGTCCTCTAGCAACTCCGAGCTGGAGAAAACCGGCGTCTAAGAGGTCCGACTTCCTACGTGCTCTGAGGGTGGGACGAGCGCAGCTTGCCCTAATATGGGTGTGGGAGGAGTAGAGGCTCCTGTGGGCGGAGCCAGTCACCTGCTTAGCAGCCTTCCTCAGCCTCTTCTGCCCTGGCGTCTCTGGACCAGAAGACGGAGAAAAGGGGGGGGGGGGGGGCGCCCGGGTGGCTCAGTCGGTTGAGCGTCCGACTTTGGTTCAGGTCATGATCTCACGGTTCGTGAGTTCGAGCCCGAAGCGGGGCTCCGTGCAGACAGCTCAGAGGCTGGAGCCTGCTTCGGATTCTGTCTCCCTCTCTCTCTGCCCCTCCCCTCTCTCTGCCCCTCCCCTCTCTCTGCCCCTTCCCTCTCTCTGCCCCTCCCCTCTCTCTGCCCCTGCTCATGCTCTCTCTGTCTCAAAAATAAATAAAACATTAAAAAAAATTTTTTTTAAAAGAAGAAGATGGAGAAAAAAAAAAGATGGAGAAAAGGGAACTTGGTCGAAAAGTACTGCCAGCCAGGGCGCCTGGGTAGCTCAGGTCCTGATCTCTGTCATGATTTCTGGCTCAGGTCATGATCTCACGATTCCTGAGTTCTCGCACCCGCCCCCCCCCCCCCCAGCCCCAACCCGAGCTCTGCGCTGTCAGTTTCCTGCTTCAGTGTGGAAGTGTCTGTTTGGAGCTGGCTTGGGGTTCTCTGTCTCGCACACTCTCTGCCCCTCCCCTGCTCTCGGGCTCGTGTTCTCTCTCTCTCTCTCTCTTTCTCTCTCTCTCTCTCTCTCTAGGATAATTAATTAACCGTTAAAAACAGAAAAAGAAGTACTTCCAGGAGATGGGAGCGAGAGGACAAGGATGGGAGTGCAGGGTGGGAAGCTAAGTCTTAAGACCTCTTGATGCTAGACGGTTGGGTTTTTGTTGGTTTTTTTGTTTGTTTTTGCTTTTGTTAACTGCATGTGCTGTATTAGCATCTGTGTTTTGCTTGTTTTTAAGTTTATTTATTTTGAGAGAGAGAGAGAGAGCGAGCAGGAGAGGGGCAGAGAGAGAGGGAGAGAGAATCCCAAGCAGGCTGCACACTGTCAGGGAGGAGGACCCCGACGCGGGACTGTATCTCACAAACTGTGAGATCCTGACCTGAGGAGAAACCGAGAGTCGGATGCTTAACCGGCAGAGCCACCCAAACACCCCGATGCTAAAGAGTTTTAGAAAAGCCAGCCTGACTCAGCACAGATTCCTTGGGGGAGGAGAGGGGTAGGCGCACCTGTCAGGGGCATTACTCCCATTTGGTGGGAGCAGCATGGTGGCTCCATGTGAGGCACCACCACCGGTAAGAGAACTCCATCCAGGAGCTAAGAGGAGAGGGTCCAGGGTTTAAGCCCAGGGAGAGGAGTGGGATCACAGCATACACAGCCTTCGGGAGGACCTCGCCCCAGCCCCACAAGGGTTTGCCACCTAGCTGGCACTGTAACTCAGTTTTTAAAAGGCCATTCTACCATCCTGCCAAGCCGGCTGCTTCGGAATGGAGAACATGGTAAGACCAGTGGATTCCAGGAGCGTGGGCCCATTGCCACATTTTGTCTCCTGTGAAGTGAGTTCCTTGATCAGAAGCAACAGCGCATGGAACACAGTGAGAGTGGATGAGGAAGTATACAAGGCCATGGACGGCAGTTTTGGCAAAAGCACTCCATGCAAAGAAGGCAAATCGATATCCACGGTGTAAGTACCTATTTCAAAAACGAGAATGCTGCACCTTTCCATGATGGAAGTGTTCCAGTGGGATCCACATGCCAGCTGGCTCATCACCCTGAGGAAGGGAGCCATGTCACGGCTCAGTGTTAGTCTCTGCTGCTGGCAGATTGGGCACTCAGCAGTGGGCACAGCCAGGTCAGCCTTGGGGAATGCCCAGCACGTAACATCCATTCCTTCCACCACAGCTGCTTTGTTCATGAGCCCGCTGGGCAATGCGGGGTGCCTGGGGAGACAGGCTGACTGATATTCACAGAATGGGTCATCCCAGCCATTTGATTAAAATCCTCCTGTCCTTTGGGATGAGCACTGGGTGTTGTGTGTAAGCAACGAACCACGGGAGTCTACCCCAAAAACCAAGAGCACACTTTTTTTTTCAATATATGAAATTTATTGTCAAATTGGTTTCCATACAACACCCAGTGCTCATCCCAAAAGGTGCCCTCCTCAATACCCATCACCCACCCTCCCCTCCCTCCCACCCCCCATCAACCCTCAGTTTGTTCTCAGTTTTTAAGAGTCTCTTATGCTTTGGCCCAAGAGCACACTTTACACACACTGTATGTTAGCCAATTTGACAGTAAATGATATTAAAAATAATAAAATAAAAATAAAATCCTCCTGTTCTGAGGTCACCCTTTGGTGAGCATTCACATGACACCCAAATACCCTTGTGTTTTCAGAGAATTCTCTCCACATACTTCTCCCCCAAATCTCTTTGTCACCAAGTTTCCAATTGGATTTTCCAATCCCTGGCCATCCAGCCAAACCATTGGCCACAGCCCAAAAATTGGTATATAATTGCATATCTGTCCATTTCTCCTTCCAGGCAAAGTGTACAGCCTGGCATAGTGCCTCAAGTTCTGCCCACTAAGAAAATTTCCTTTACCCATTGTCCTTCAGGAATATTCCAGAGAAGGGCTGTGATGCCGAAGCTGTGACTTTCAGGGGGCACCCGCATATCTTACATAACCGTCTGAAAACCAGGCCCACGTCTTCTCTTCCTCCGTCCACTGACAGTAGGGAACTTTCCATGAGACGTTCGGTGCAGGCTGGGAGAGAGAAGGCAGTGTGGCAGGAGTGGGGACCGTGGGCTTTCAGGCAACTTCTTCGCATAACTTCTTTGTGTCTTCAGGGCCTGATCAGGCCAGATCATGCACGTCCCACTTCCATTCGATGATGGAAAGCTGCTGCGTGTGCCCAACTTTATGGCTTGTTGGGTCAGAAAACACCAAACTGATAATGGGCAGTTCAGGTCACATGGTGATTCAAGCCCCCCATTAAGGCCCAGCACGGGCCAAGATTTGTTTTTCAAAAGGAGGGCAGTTATCTGTAGGTGAGGGCAGGGTCCTGCTCCAAATCCTAAAGGTCTACACTGTGACCTACCTATAGAGGCTGCCAAAGGCTCCAAATATCATCCTTAATTGGAATAAGATGTGCCTTGTATCAGGGCCAATATCCTGGCCGTGACACTCCACCATAGTGTTTGTAATCTGGTACCTTTGGGAGAAACTAGAAAAAGAATACCTGGGACTCCTCTATATTATTTCCAACAACTGTATGAATTTATACACATAATTTATAGTTATGTCAAATTTTTTTTAATTTTTTTGATGTTTATTTATTATTGAGAGACAGACACAGAGTGTGAGCAGGGGAGGGGTAGAGAGAGGGGGAGACACAGAACCTGAAGCAGGCTCCAGGCTCTGAGCTGTCAGCACAGAGCCCGACGCGGGCCTCGAACCCACAAACTGTGAGATCATGACCTGAGCCGAAGTCGGTTGCCTAACCAACTGAGCCACCCAGGTGCCCCTATTATATCAAAATTTAAAAAAAATTCATTTAAAAACTGTTAATTTAAAGGAAACCTGCTCCAATGTGAAAAATGGGGGAAAAAAAAGTCATCCTTATCTGCCATTGATACTGCAGGCACCATGAAATCTCTCGGAATGTACGCCTGATGGGCAAGCAGCTTGTACACAACGTTGGGTCTGTCCCAGAGTATCTTCTTATTCTGCACCCCACTAAAAACTAATAATAACTACCTCTTTTGTGCTGTGTTGGGGTGTAAGGAGAGAAAATATATGTTAGGAAATGCAAAAATGGATGGATGGATGGATGGATGGATGGATAGATGGATAGATGGATTATTGTTGGGATGATTTTTGGATTCTTCTCCGTGCAGCATCTATGATTCCAGACATCTCCCACCTATCCTCCTGATACCTTTCTTCTCTATGAGATCTTCTTCCTCAATAACTCAAGATCCAGGCATCCTGATCTTATTCAGGATTCTCAGATCATGGATGCCCCTAAGCTCTTTAGTATGTGATCATCTCTTTCTCCAGAAATCACTTTCCCCGTTTTCCCACCTAGTTAAATGTTATTTCTCCCCAGGATGCACCTCGCATGAAGTCTTCACTACCCTCTTGGAGAGAATCAAACATGCCTTCCTTTGTGTCTTAAAGTCTTTGACCAGAGTAGTTTCACAAGTTGTACTGTCTGTCTCCTTCAGCAGATATATCAGTTCCTTTAGGCTTTTGAGAACAAAGGACATCCTCCTAATACAAAGGAAATGTATGGCACAAAAACAGACACATAGACCAATGGAATAAAATAGAAACCCCAGAACTAGACCCACAAAAGTATGGCCAACTAATCTTTGACAAAGCAAGAAAGAATATCCAATGGATAAAAGACAGTCTCTTTAACAAATGGTGCTGGGAGAACTGGACACAACATGCAGAAGGATGAATCTAGACCACTTTCTTACACCATTCACAAAAACAAACTCAAAATGAAGGACCTGAATGTGAGACAGGAAACCATCAAAACCCTAGAGGAGAAAATGGGAAACAACCTCTCTGACCTCAGCCACAGCAATTTCTTACTTGACACATCCCCAAAGGCAAGGGAATTAAAAGCAAAAATGAACTATTGGGACCTCATGAAGACAAAAAGCTTCTGCACAGCAAAAGAAACAATCAACAAAACTAAAAGGCAACCAACGGAATGGGAAAAGATATTTGCAAATGACATATCGGACAAAGGGCTAATATCCAAAATCTATAAAGAGCTCACCAAACTCCACACCCGAAAAAGAAATAATCCAGTGAAGAAATGGACAGAAAACATGAATAGACACTTCTCTAAAGAAGACATCCAGATGGCCAACAGGCACATGAAAAGATGCTCAACGTCGCTCCTCATTAGGGAAATACAAATCAAAACCACACTCAGATATCACCTCACGCCAGTCAGAGTAGCTAAAATGAACGAATCAGGAGACTATAGATGCTGGAGAGGATGTGGAGAAACGGGAACCCTCTTGCACTGTTGGTGGGAATGCAAACTGGTGCAGCCGCTCTGGAAACCAGTGTGGAGGTTCCTCAAAAAATCAAAAATAGAGCTACCCTATGACCCAGCAATAGCACTGCTAGGAATTTACCCAAGGGATACAGGAGTGCTGATGCATAGGGGCACTTGTACCCCAATGTTCATAGCAGCACTCTCAACAATAGCCAAATTATGGAAAGAGCCTAAATGTCCATCAACTGACGAATGGATGAAGAAATTGTGGTTTATATACACAATGGAATACTACGTGGCAATGAGAAAGAATGAAATATGGCCCTTTGTAGCAACATGGATGGAATTGGAGAGTGTTATGTTAAGTGAAATAAGTCATACAGAAAAAGACAGATACCATATGTTTTCACTCTTATGTGGATCCTGAGAAACTTAACAGAAGTCTATGGGGGAGGGGAAGAAAAAAAGAAAAGAGGTTAGAGAGGGAGAGAGCCAAAGCATAAGAGACTCTTAAAAAACTGAGAACAAACTGAGGGTTGATGGGGAGTGGGAGGGAGGAGAGGGTGAGTGATGGGTATTGAGGAGGGCACCTGTTGGGATGAGCACTGGGTTTTGTATGGAAACTAATTTGACAATAAATTTCATATTAAAAATTTTTTTAAAAATTTAAAAAATTAAAAATTAAAAATACAAAGGAAATATATTTGTTTGGGGTGTTTTGTTTTGGAACAAAATGCAGGGCCAGATACATTGGTTGTTGTGAGGAGAAGCTCAGGAATTCTGAGGAGATTGAATTGTGGTATTCTCTAACTCTGAAGATGGGAGAAGTTCTCGGGTGTGCAGAGACTGGAAAGAGCCCAAACCCAAGCAGAGTTTCCTTAGGCTCTTCACCAAACACTGTTTCTTGACTGAAGACCTGAGGATGATGGGAAGAACAGACCTCAAGTCATGTCAATAATAATTGAAACAACTGGAAGCCATTGCTTCACCTCCTCTTTCTCTCCTGACCACGGGGAGTTGTCTCTCATCCCACTGGGGGGTCCTGGTAATTGCCAGCTCTTAGAGTGACTAAGGCACTCTCTATTGATCCCCTATGTGATCCTACTAGTTCAGGGTACATGGAAAAAAAATTTCCTTATATTTTCCTCAATCCCAATCCCACTCCAAATGACTCCTGTTTTAAGCATTCCTTCTGGATTCTGAGTCCTGCTCCTGCTGTGTCCTGCCCCCCTCTGACCACAGGGCCAGACCCACAAAGACAAGGATGATCCCAGTAAAGGAATGGTGGAGGCTGGCCCACAAAATGCCTCCTGGCATCCATCCTCCCATGTAAGCTCCTCTCACGCTCAACAGGGATGACATTGCAACTTTCAGGATATAATGGAAATACTAAAACATGACTTCCAAGTGCAGATCACAGAAGACATTGAAGTGTCCACCATTCTCGTTTGGTTCTCTCACTCTAGGGAAAGCCAGCTCTCATGTCTTAAGGACACTCAAGTAGTTCTATGGAGAATTCCTTGTGATGAGAAGCTGAGACCTCCTGCCAACAGTCACAGGAGTGATCCAGCTTGGAAGCAGATGCTACCGCCCCAGTCAAACCCTCTGATCATTGCAACTCCAGTTAGCATTTGGACTGCAGCCTCATGGGGGACTCTGAGCCAGAACCTGATAGCTATCGTGTTCCTGAATTCTTGACCCACAGAAACTATGTAAGATAATACATCATTATTGGAATTCTAAGCCACTAAATTTGAGGGAAGTCTGTTAAGTCACAACAGGCGATTATAACAGATTTGTGTACCTGGAAGTGTGACAAAACATGCAGGTGGCTTTGGAAGTGGGCAACAGGTGGAAGCTGGGAGGACACTGGACACTGAGATAAGAGTCAGGGAAAGCCTGCAGAACTTTGAGGACACCGTCAGAGGAGCCTCATGGCATCTGAGGAAGCTGCCAGTAAACGCTCCAAGGAAAAGTAGAGGACCAAGACTCTTCTCTCCCACTCAGACCCAAGGTTGCCCAAGACATGAGGATTCTGAGGAAAGAGCAGGAACTCTTACATAGCTTGTTAGTTATAGATCAAGAGGACACTCAGTAAGGAAGGATGGTGGGGTGGAGGGGATGGGGGTGGGGGACTCAGGAGAAGGGAGAGGTGGTTAGGGCCATGGACTGTAGACCTGAAAGACATACAGTGAATGCGTTTGTCGAATCCCTCACAGCATGCTACCCTCAGCACCCACTACCTCCCAAATAATTCAATACACTAGTTCCTCACACATTCACTGAACATCTCGGATGTGTCACTCTTCTCCTAGAAAGTCAAGGCAAACAAGCATGTGCCCTTTCTGAAGAGAGCTAATCAACCCGGTGTGAGAGCCATATAGATGTATACCTGCCTAGAACACAGAATGGTATTCTGGTATTCGGGCAGCAGCCCGAACTTTTAGAACATAGGAGAGAGGAAACGAATTCCATCAGAAATGGCTGGGAAGACTTGATGGAAGATGACATTATCTGGGCCCTGAAGCAATTTGACCCCTTGTTCAGATAGAAAAAGATCATCTAGACAAAGGGACGGGCAGGAGTCAGTACAAAGGTGCACACCAGTGTGAGAGCCAGTGAGCAGGCTGTACTCGAAGGCCTGGCTACGGAGCAAATGCGCTGACGTACCGTCCTCCATTGGCTTACCTTCCCCTTCCTCTGCGGAGGACGGAAGCCTGGCCTCGTTCTACACAATGTCCCTTCCATAATCATAGAAGCCAGCAAGAGGGGATCGTGTCTACACAGAAACACTGTGAAGATCAAATTGGAAAAGCTCAGGAAACTTGAAGGCAATATTCCAGCATTAATTACTATTATGATGACTGTGTTGTAGTTAACTGTTGATATTAACGATTGATGATAACCTGCTCATTGTAAGTTTCCCTGATTCCTTTTGGTCCCGGTGTTGGTCCTCAGAAGTTGGTCCTCAGAACAAGTCTGCCTCCAGCTCTCTAAAAACCAAAGGAGTTCTTACCCTGCCTCAAAAGCACTAAGGAAGCTACAGGTGTATGGCATTTTATCCGTCGCGGGCAGAAGAACCCAGCACCCCAAAATGGCGCACTCCAAATATACTTCTCAGGGCTAAGAAGCAGCCTTCTCCCTTGACCCTCCAAGCCATTTGAAGATCTAACCTCTATAACTCTACAATTCCTCCTGTGCAGGAAACTAAGATTGGACTCATTGTTTCCCTAACTTTGTTCTCAAAGATATTTGACTTCTAGCCCCCTGCTACTCTCTGCTCTGGGCCTGAAATAAACAGGTGCCTAGATCTTAGCTCTCGAAGAAAGAAAAAAAAAGTAAGGCACTGGTATCCACCCATTATCTGGCTTCCACTCTTTCTTGGTTCTAACAACTCAGGTTTATGGCTAGACTCTGGACCTTGCATGATTCACACCTTGTTTCCCCAAGATTCCCTGTACATAGGTATAGTCATGTAACCAGGCTCTCATCAAAGACCTAAAACAAAGTATTGTGAGAAATCCTCCCAAAAGACATCTGATGTAAGTCCTTTCCCCCTTCCTTTCTCTCCTTCTGGCTGCCTAGAATATAGACAAGATGTCTCAAGCTCAGGTAGCCATCTGGGAATGTGGCATGAAAAGCAAGGTGAGGGGCGCCTGGGTGGATAGTCAGTGAAGCATCCAACTCGTGACTTTGCCTCAGCTCGTGCTCCCGTGGTTCATGGGATCAAGCCCTGCATTGGGCTCTGTGTGCTGACCAGGCAAAGCCTGCTTGGGATTCTCTGTCTTCCTCTCTCTCTGCCCCTCCCCTGCTCATACTCTATCTCTCTCTCCTAATTAATTACTAATTAAAAAGAAAAACAAACTGAGGCTAATGGGACAAGACAAAAGGAGTCTTAGATCCTCGACTCCATGATGAATAATCAGAGCCCAGGGCAACCTCCACACTCCTATGTGAAAGTGAAATAAACTCCGTTCTTAACCATCCCTCACTATTGTCTCATGCCCAAATCCAACCCTACACAACATGTAATTCCCTCCTGTGATTTTTGCACACTTGGTTGCTATGTTCTGGCTGAGTTCCAGAGCCACAATTCCTACAGTTGTCCAAAACTGAGATGGGAACCTGGTCAATATACCTTACCCTGAAAACATTTTGGAGATGACAGTTCTGAACAGGACTAACGCTAATAAAAATGGGAGAGCAATGAAAGTCTATTTTGATTCCTGATCCCCTTTATCAGACCAGAGCTCTCCCTCCTATAGCACTTATGTTGGGGGAAGGGGTGTGGCTCCAATAGTGGCCATTTAGTGAGAAACTTAGTGGCCATTTATTCTCTTAGCGAGAATAGAAACCAGTATGTCTTCACTTCTATTAGGGGTAATTGAATTTTAAACCTTAATGTTTAAACGCTAACACTAAAGACTTTATACATTCCGTTAAAGGAAATTCGGCAACATTCATTGGATAAATATTAATACCTACATGTTAGAAAATGATCTAGGAAGTGAAGATTTTTCATGAGGATGACAGAGACAGACCCTGCTCTTCAGAAGTTCAAGATGTCATGGGGAAACTGAGTGCAGATTCAAAGGCAGACGAGAATTTTAGTTACTGAGATGCATGCTGAAACATTCAGGGCAAATTTTGTAATATCTGCCACTCTGAAATGCATCAGAAATAGGGTACATTGATGAAAGAAGGGAAGGATGGGCAGGCAGATAATATGTGATAAAGCATGTTTAGTGAACTGTTAACTGTAGAATCTTGGGGGTCAGTATATTGGGGTTCACTATAAAATTCTATCAATTTTTCTGTATGTTTAAAAATTATCTTGGGGCGCCTGGGTGGCTCAGTCGGTTGAGCATCCGACTTCAGCTCAGGTCACGATCTCAGAGTTTGTGAGTTTGAGCCCCCCGTTGGGCTTTGTGCTGACAGCTCAGAGCCTGGAGCCTGTTTTAGATTCTGTGTCCCCCTCTCTCTGACCCTCCCCCGTTCATGCTCTGTCTCTGTCTCTCAAAAATGAATAAACATTAATAAAAAATTATCTTATAAACATTGGGGGGGAAGCACACACAGTATACTACTAAAATTACTCTGGCATCAACATAATACAATTCCCTTAGAGCTCTGAAGGAACAAGGTAATTTCTGCTAAATAAAAGCACAGTCATGCGCAACAAACATGATAGCTTTCAGAAGGACGACGTGGTTTTGAAATGTAGAAACTTATCATGGATGTTAACAGGAGAGATAACCCATGTACATCTATACATACCCATCATCAAAGCAAAAATTGCACTAGACAGCGTTGAACAGGCAAGGAAGACTTCATTGAAGGCTACTGTAATAGAGGGGGGAGGCCAGAACTCAGCCTGAACTCCACTCCACTGAAACAAAGGACGGGGCATTTTAAGAGGTAGGAGAGGTGGTGGAAAGTATTGGAGGTTGATCAACAGGATGTGTTATTTCCTGAGCTTGCCAATGTTTTTGTCTGTAATTAGACCATCTATGTTTGTTAATTAGCTCCCATCAAAGTCAGTTTCTGTAATGGACAGAGTCTATGACAAAGTCATAGGTTGAAGCCCTAACCCCCAGGGTAAGGGTATTTGGAGACAGGGCCTTTAAGGAGGTACTTAAGAATGAATGAGGTCTTAAGAGTGGGGCCCCAATCCAATAGGTCTGGCGTCTTATATGAAAGGTAAGGGAAATCAGAAGTGGGTGCCCACAGAGAAAGGGCCCTGTGAGGACACAGCAAGAAGGCAGCCATGAGGGAGACCAAGAGAGAGGTCTCAGGAGGACCAAACTTGCCAGCACCTTGATCATGGACTTCCAACCTCCAAAACTATGAGAAATACTTCTGTAGTTGAAGCCTCCCCATCTCCTTTGATGTTTACATTTCAAAGAGATTGCTCCCAGGGCCCTGAGAATGACCATCCGTGGGCTGTAAATAGAAAGAACTTACAATTACAAGTTTCTTTAAAGAAGTATTCTAAGAAAAGGGATGTTAGGAGCTAATGTTAAGATTAGTCTAGCTGGGAACTAGAACATTAAGGCCATTTTGGTCATGGTCATGACTGAACTGAGAACTTAAAATATACACAAGAGTGGAGCTCCTGGCTGGCTCAGCCGGAAGAACATGCAACTCTTGATCCTAGGGTGGTGAGTTTGAGCCCTGTGTGGGTGCAGAGATTACTCAAATAAGTAAATCTTTAAACAAAAAATACACAACATGGCGACCGCACATAAGGAGGTAAAAATTTTCTTCAGCCAAGATAAAAGGAAATCAAGTGAGTTAGTCCCAAGCCAGTCTCCAGAATGTCAACAAAGACTAGCAAATGACGATGATGATGATGATGTTAATGGATGAGTTTATTTGTATGGCATTTGCATGATGAAAAAATGTGGGTTGACATTTAGTCTCTATGTGAATATCTTGTTCCCCAACAAGCTTTCTGCCCATGGTTTTAGCATCTACTGATGATCCAGGACTGGCACCCTTTTCATTAATTCTAGAAAAGGGACATTTACCGAACATGCGTGTATTCAATAAATATCTACTAGGAACGGTGGCAGGGCTGGGAACTGGGCAGGCAGGGAGACAGCGGCTGCCCTTACTGACCATCTCATCTCCTCACACAGTGTGACCCCAGGATCTCTGTGTCAACTATGGCTCCTCCTGAACCATGGATCACAGGAACTGCCTCAGTGAGCACTTCCTCAAAGCTCCCATCGAGGATGCATAGCCAGAACCTGTTTTTAATGCGTAGGTGGGCAGTTTATTCATTACATAGAATGGCTTCATTGCATACTAGGGTTTCTTCCAATTAATTAGATTGACAAAACCAGGTAGAAAGAGAATCAGTCTCTTTAAGAAATTATTTTCGGGGCGCCTGGGTGGCGCAGTCGGTTAAGCGTCCAACTTCAGCCAGGTCACGATCTCGCGGTCCGTGAGTTCGAGCCCCGCGTCAGGCTCTGGGCTGATGGCTCGGAGCCTGGAGCCTGTTTCCGATTCTGTGTCTCCCTCTCTCTCTGCCCCTCCCCCGTTCATGCTCTGTCTCTCTCTGTCCCAAAAATAAATAAACATTGAAAAAAAATTTTTTTAAAAAAAAAAAGAAATTATTTTCAAAGTGTTAAGTGCAGACCATAGGAAATTCTATGCAACTGTTAAAAAAGACGAAGTAGACATGTGTGGGACAGGGAAGGATGTCCATGATTCACTAAGTGAACCAAAGTGCCGAACAGCAGGACAGCTCTCTTGGCAAATACTTACACTGAAAACACAGTTTGCTAGGATCTGCGTCAAACTGGGGAAAGACACTTGGAGAGTGAGAGTCGAAGAGAACAGTGGGTGAGCAGGGATGAACTTTCTTTGTGTTCCAGTTGACTACTCGGTGAGCATGTACTTTCTTAGCAATTAAGAACTCTGGAGAGAAAGGCTAAGGGCCCTTGCATCCTGCAGGCCAACAGAGAAAATACAATCCTGGAGGACCAAACTGCCCAGAAACATTTCAACACCCTACATGTGACCACTCTGGGGCGGGGAGGGGTGCCTCTCCCATCTGGAGCCTTAAGTTCCCTGTCCCTGGTGACACCAGGTAAGTCCAAACAAGCCGTGCTAATCTAAAACATGACTAGGTTAGTCCCAAGCCCAGAGTCCCCTCTTTGCCTCCTGCTTCTCCTGCCGCTGGGGGGTCCCACCTCCCCCGCCCCAAGAGAGAAGCAGGACCTGGTAAACCAGGAGGGAGCGATAACCTCAGACCTGGCTTCGCACACTGAGTCCCTCTGACCCCTAGATGATGACGTTCTTGCTATTGCTTCGGCTTGCAGGCATTGCTGTGGGTGCTTCTTCGAAGGCACGATTTCTTTTCTCGCATTGGACATATCATGCTTCGGCTGTGCTGTGTCCTGTCCTGTCCTGTCCTGGAGGGAAAGTTTCAGTCTTGGAGCAGGAAGACAGACAAGTACTCTTCATCCTTTTGTAAATCCTGTGACCCAGATGCTTCGGGCTTTGCCTCTTTCCTTGTTCAGGTCTGTCTGTCTGTCTGTCTATCTTCCACATGTGTTCTAGTGGGGCTTATGGATTAACAGGGAGGTGACCAGGGAAGCTGTTCCTCCCCGGCTCCTGGAAAGCCCCGCCCACTCTCTACCTTGGACTCTTATCACCCCAACGAGGGAATCCTTCCTCACCCTGCTCCCCCACACTCTCTGGACATTCTGGAAAACAGAGGCTTGATTCAGGGCCCCTGCTTGTCATCTTCCCGCCCTTCACCCGTTCCGTCGCGAAGTCCTGCCTTCTTCGCAGGAGGCCTCTGACCTGGCCGTGCCCAGTACTCGTGTACCACGTTCCCAGGATGTTTTGCCTGTTCACTTTCTGTTAAGCCTCCTGTCAGCCAGATGGACCATAAGCCCCTGGCGGGCAGGAGCCGCCTTATACTGTTGCTACTTGCCCTGCACCTAGCCCCATGCTCTGCACACAGTAGCTGCTCCCCAAAAACGTTTGTCAAAGGAATTCATCTGGTAACAGTGCACACACTCGATGGTCTATAGAATCTGCCGCTATTCCTGAACCCCAGACAGTTGGAGGGGAGAGCGGGTCAAGGATTCAGGAGCTAAGGATGCGAGAACAAAGAAGGGAGCTTCCTCCCTCTCACAGTCCAGACCTTCAGAGCCTTCCTTGTGCTGTCATGGAGACCCGGGAATTAAAAGGACCATTTCTCCCCATCCAGCCCCCAGCTGATTCCGTCTCACGTGCTCACTCTCTTTGCTACGACTCCACTCATGACGCAGTGCAGACCTGGACAACCTTGTTTAACTTTTATGCTCCCCTTTTTATCTTTCTCCTTGGACTTAATGTCTTGAAGGAACAAGATTGTCCTATAGAATTTTCATAGTTTGGACTTGGCTGAATGCATCCCCATGCCTGTTTCTACTGTTCTGCTGACAATGTTTTCTATCAACCAGCTGTTCAATTCAGAGGCCTGATCAGTTTGAGGTTCACTTTTGAATTTGCAAAACTACTTCTTAGTTGGTGTTGAAAATAAGTATCCTATTACGTTACATTAGAGATTGGGCTGGACCTTCAGGTGGGATGTAGGACACACGGGAGCCTGGAGGCCTGGGAACAAAAAATGAGGAGACCGGGGTGGCGGGGTGGCTCAGTCGGTTAAGCATCCGACTTCGGCTCAGGTCATGATCTCGCGGTTCGTGGGTTCGAGCGCCGCGTCGGGCTCTGTGCTGACAGCTCGGAGCCTGGAGCCTGCTTCAGATTCGTGTCTCCCCCTCTCTCTCTGCCTGTCCCCCACTCACGCTCTGTCTCTCTCATTCTCTCAAAAATTAAGTGAACGTTAAATTTTTTTTTTTTTTTTAAAGATTATGAGGAGTTTTCAGCTGCTTGGGGACAGACAGCATCCACTTCAAAGACTTTGCGATGCTCGAGAAACATGAAGTTCAGGACCATCCTCTGTGCGGAATGAGAAATTTACTCAAGAACGTGTTTACAAAATAAGCTCTAACCTCGGCTTATTGATAGTTTTACCTCCCTACGCCTTTCAGATCAGAACTGGTGCTTTCTGCCTCTTTCCGGATTACTGTGCCAACTGAAACAAAGAATCAGAATTGCCCTAAAGATGTGAAATATTTTCAAGATTTGGCAAATGAATAACATTTGGGTGCAATTTCTATTTTAGGGAGCTCTGACTGAACAAAACGAGTTATTTTACATCATTGCCCAAACTACTTCTCTAGAATGAAAAAAACAACAAAAAAAAACCTCACCGAGCTGAATTGACCGAAGAATTTGAAGGGCCCAAATCACGAAGTCACACAGCTTCTCGCTTTTGATGTATTAGAGGAAATGTGGAATGTTAGTTGTTACCAGAACACGAGATATAATGAAACAGAATTTCAGCCGTCAAATCCTTCTGACTTGGGTCCTCTGAGAAGCAGAAGCCAAGACGGGATTAATGTGCAGGCATTTCGATGGGGGAAGCCCCTGTGAGAAAAGAGGCAGCACCCTGGGGAGGCTGAGGTTCAGACCCCACGTGAAGGAGAGAGGGGCGGGAGTTTGGGTGGCGGTCTCCTGACTGCTATCCAGTCTAGGGAAAGTACCACAAGGCCTCAGGGAAGTCTTTAAGTCAAAGTAAAAAGGTAAAAAAGTCCTTACATAAAAGTAAAAGAGAGGAGTCCCATGTCCCCCAGGAAGGACCTGCCTTAGTATCCCTTCAGGCTCAGTCACTGCCTGGGAACAGGCTTGACACATCCATAGCAATGGACCTCAGAGCACGGCCTGGGGCCTGTGACCAAGTGAGCACCTGTAGGCGAGGACCCGAGGGTCATATTCTCGTGCCACCACAGCATAAGCCAGATACACCCTCAGCTTGGAAAAGGATGATTTTTTTTAAATATTAGTATTATAGGAGAGAAAAAAATAGTTTTCTCCCTACCCTTCTAAGTTCTTGGCCCAGACCCCAGTAAGAAGACAGATTAACAAGAGAAAAAGAAATATAAGTTTATTAATATGTATACCTTGTGTACACATGGGAGAGGCCCGGGGAGAAAGAGTAACTCCCAAGGCAGTTTAGAATTGCCTTAAATACCATCTTAATAGGGAAAGGGGGGTGGCGTCTGGGTGGCTCAATCAGCTCCGACTTCGGCTCAGGTCATGATCCCACAATTCGTGAGTTCGAGCCCCGCGTCAGGCTCTGTGCTGACAGCCTGGAGCCTGGAGCCTGCTTTGGATTCTGTGTCTCCCTCTCTCCCTCTCTGCCCCTCCCCCGTTCATGCTCTCTCTGTCTCTCAAAAAGAAACCTTAAAAAATTTTTTTTTATTTAAAAAAAAAACAGAGAAAGGGGGGGCGTGGATGTAGGTCTTGCAAGGGAGAGAGGGTACATGATATTTAGGAAAGATGAATGGGCCCTGAGAAGAACAGAAGGGAAGTGTGAGAGTCTGTGACCAAGTTTGGATGTGGTGTTGACTTTGAGTTTCCTCTGCAGTGAGAAGAGTCCATCCTTCCTATGATCCCACTACACAGGTGGAGAAATCAAAGGGCAAAGACTTGTCAAGTGCACATCAAATCAGCAGCCAGATCTGGCTACGCTAAGCTCTTACGGGGGAACGCCTGTGAGAAAACTCACCCCTTTGGATGCCACTGGATGCTTCCACCAAGATACCCTTCAGGCCCCTGCAGTGACGTGTCTCCCACTTGCGTTATTGGCCTGGACAAGAACAAAGAGACCCCTGTGAGTAGGCTGCGTGTTCCTACTGAACTGTAGTTTTTCCACAGTAGAAGTTTCTGATGGGGGCTGACCTGGCCTGGGAGCTTCTCTAACTCCAGATGCCCACTGAATACGTTCACATGGGTCTGTGAAGAAAGCCAACACATTTGGTTTCTTGGAGCGTCAAAATTCGTAAGCGTCTCCTATTCAGCTCTTTTCTTTTTTTATTTTTTTTTTTATTTTTTTTTTTAATTTTTTTTTTCAACGTTTATTTATTTTTGGGACAGAGAGAGACAGAGCATGAACGGGCGAGGGGCAGAGAGAGAGGGAGACACAGAATCGGAAACAGGCTCCAGGCTCTGAGCCATCAGCCCAGAGCCCGACGCGGGGCTCGAACTCACGGACCGCGAGATCGTGACCTGGCTGAAGTCGGACGCTTAACCGACTGCGCCACCCAGGCGCCCCTATTCAGCTCTTTTCTAAGAATCCCTTGGTACCTGGCCAATACCTTAATCACAGCCTTGTGGGACCGTGGGCAGAAAATCCAACCACATCACACCAGACTTTTGACCTACAGATCCGTGAGCTAATGACTGTCACTGAGGCAGATGAGTTGGCGGTAATCTGTCGCACGGCAACAGAAGACTAATACACATCCCTTTAGGCGGTGAGGAGAGGTGCAAAGAGAATTATTTCATGATTAGAATAATTTCCCCTTAGGGGGCAAGTGGGTGGCTCATTTGGTTAAGCGTCCAACTTCAGCTCGGGTCATGATCTGGCGGTTCGTGAGTTCGAGCCCCACGTCAGGCTCTGTGCTGACAGCTCAGAGCTTCCAATGCTGTGTCTCCCTCTCTCTCTCTGCCCCTCCCTGCTCATGCCCTGTCTTGGTCTGTCTGAAAAATAAATAAACATTAAAGAAATTTTTTTAATAAAATAAAATAAAATAATTTCCCCTTGGACCAGGCTCAGCTCCATGCTTTTCAAACCATGTTTCTCTTTCACGACCCACATGTCCAAGCTGGTGCCACAGGACATGCAAATATTGCAGTGCATGCTGTGGCTCTGTCCCTCTGTGTGTGACATCCCAAGTTCACCACAGCGGACTGGTCCCACTTGGAAAGACCAGCAATTACCTAATTATATATGAACCTGTAGGAAATCAAACTGCCCCAGATTTGTCAGTGTTTTTATAAAAAGCCCTAGCCTCCTGAGACACAGAAATGTACACAATACACACGTAGGAAATGCTCCTTGTCGTTTCCCCTGGAAGCATTTTACTCATCAAATACTATGAGAATTAGAAATGAAGCCGTTTGTCTAGTAAATTGCTCTGTTCTCAGAGGCCAACGAATTACGGCCTGAACTTTGACCTTAGGCTAAGCCCCAAAGTATCAGGAAGACTGGAAGCCTCCTCTCCAGGCATTTCGGTTTCATAGGGTATAGAGCCCGGTTCTCGGAGGTCTCTAAATTGGAAAAGCACGACTGAAGGGTTAGAGGAAGAACCTGGGCCTGGAGAGATTGTACTTACATTCTGATTGTAGGGACTGAGAACAGTAAGGACTCAGGGCCAGGACTCTTATGATTCCAAAGAGACCAGGACGGAAGGTGCAGCCTGGTCGGGGCGGGGCAGGACGGCCACAGATCCCCGCCCCAGGGACGCTAGCCGCTGCCACTCCAGGAGGGGAGTGAGAAGGGGGAGGGAGCTGGGCCGGGCGTCTTCCGGGGTCTTCCCCAGGGTTGTGCCAGAAGTCATCAACCTTGAGTCCTCAACGGGGTGGGGGGAAGGGGACTGCAGGCTGATGATGAAAGGGTTGATAATCAAAGACCTATTTCTTTGACCTTGCTCCTCACGCCCTTGGAGGAGTTTGCAGCAGGCAGGTGCACACCAGCTACTCCTAACTGATGAGAAGAACAAAGGCCAAAGAAATGTAGATCACATTAAGTGTCCTTGCAGCCTGCAGCCCATTGACAAATATTCGAGACAGGCGGAGACATTCCTCGGGGACTGTTAATGCTTTGCTAGAGGCAGAAAGCTCAGTATAAGCCAGACCTCCAAGGTCCTATTAGTCTTCTTTAAATTATGAAACCCCTTTGGAAACTTCCTTTATCTCTGCCCCTCCCCCGCCCCAACTAAAAAGTATATAATCAGTCACCCTTCACGATCCCAGAGCAGCTCTTTCTGCCCATGGATCCTGTCCAATGCCTTAATAAAAACGCCTTTTGCACCGAAAAAAAAGTCTCAAGAATTCTTTCCTGACGGTTTGTTCCGGGACTGCACATTACATCAGTAATACTTGGATTTTCTTTTTTTAATTTTGTTTATTATTTATTTTTTTAATTTATTTTATTTTTAAATTTTATTTATTTATTTATTTTTAAATTTATTCATGTATTTTATTTTTTAATTTTATTTATGCATTTATTTTGAGAGAGAGAAAGCAGGGAGGAGGGGCGCAGAGAGAGAGAGGGAGAGAGGGGAGAGAATCTCAATCAGGCTCCCCGACAGAGGGCTCTATCCCACACCCCTGCGATCTTGCCCTGAGCCCGAATCAAAAGTCAGGCAGTCAACTCAACTCACTGAGCCACCCCGGCGTCCCGTTACTTAGATTTTCTTTAGGTCTTGGATGCAACAGGATTGTTGGACTGTATTATAAGCCATCTTTTGTAGATTGACCAGGTGCTGTCTTCAGCTAGTTTGGTTAACATGGAGGAGCACTTGAGGAGGGCAAATCTTAATCACTTAAGAGGAAAGGGTTTGAACAGTTAAGAGTGGGAGAGTGGAGGTGAGGAAATATGGGAAGATGGTGGGGGAGATGGGAAGGGCAAGGGCAAAGAAGGGAGGATGAGGGGAGAGGAAGTTGGTAGATGGTTAGGAGACAAAGTTGGTGAAAGTAAGAAGTTAATGGAAGGTGGAGAGAGGAAGATGGTGGCAGTTCAGGAGTTGTTTGTGGGAGGCAGAAGGAAGTGGGTGGGAGGTGAAGAGAAGTTGGTGGGGGGCGGGGAGAGGAAGTGGGCAGGAGGGAGAGAGGAGTTGTGGGGTGCAGGCAGAGGAAGTGGTGGGAGGTGAAGAGAGGAAGTTGGGGGGGGGGAGAGGAAGTGGGTGAGAAGTGAAACCTGGTGGGGCCAGGGAGAGGAAGTGAGTGAGAAGAAGAGAGGAGCTGGTGGAGGGCAGGAAGAGGAAATGGGTGGGGAATAGAAAGAGGAAGTGGGTAGGAGGTGGAGAGGAGCTGGTGGGGGGGACAGAGAGAGAAAGTGGGGGGATGAAGAGAGGAAGTGGGTGGGATATAGAGAGGAACTGGTGGAGGGCAGGGGGAGAAAGTGGGTGGGGGATGGAGAGATAAAGTTGGTGCTTGAGAAGTTGCCGGAAGTGGAGAGAGGAAGTGGCTGCATTTGGAACAGGAACTTGGTGGGAGTTGGGAAAAGGAGAGCACATAACCTTCGACAATTCTGCTCACACCGGAATAGCTGTTTTTGGTTTTAGTTTTTGGGTTTTGAAGGTGTTTGTTTTCATTGCTCTGGACAGGAGGCAGAGAGCTTATTCGTAGTGAATTTTGTTTTCGGGTTTTGGTTTTTTAAATTTTTTTAATGTTTTATTTACTTTTGAGAGAGAGCGGGAGAGAGAAAGAGCAAGCAAGCAAACAGGTGAGGGGCAGAGAGAGAGGGAGACACAGAATCTGAAGCAGGTTCCAGGCTCTGAGCTGTCAGCGCAGAGCCTGACGTGGGGCTCGAACTCACCAACTGAGATCATGACCTGAGCCTACGTCAGACACTTAACTGACTGAGCCACCGACGCACCCTGAATTTTGTTTTCTTTAAGTCACATCTTTGTTTTTATGAGTAACATGTGACTGCTTACAAAATACTCTTTTGGTATCATCGTACTTTGCAATTTCAACAGAGCCTTCAGTTTTCTCAAAGTGAAGACGGCACAGTGCCCTTGGGTGAATGTGTGTAGACACATCCGAGTAGGTTGCAGATTTTGTTCCCAAAACTGCTTCAGGAGGACGCCACTGGCATCTCTCAGGGCAGGTCTTCTTTTTTTTTTTGGATACTACTGCTGATGGAAGCCTGGAAGACCCTGGGCCATGTGATTCCCCAGAGACTGCCTGGGGCAGGGGGTGGGGGTGGGCGCTCACCCACGTTTCAGGTAAGCAGCTCTCCCTCACCTGCCAAGTCCCACCTTCTCCTCCAAGAAGCCTTTCCTGGTTGCCCAGGAACCATCCTGAATTAGCCATGTGTCCTGTGGTGTCTTTTCGGTTCAAAGTCCTGTCCGGCTAGATTTCAAGTCCCAGGAGGGCAGACACTGCCTTGCACTTTTATTACCTGAGACCTTGGCAGAAGTCACTAAAAATACTTGCCAGACGTATCCTCCGGGTGACAGTCTGTGTGTCCGAGGGGTCTATGGCATCCAGGCACTTTGCTAAAGCTCAGGCGGCAAGAGGTGGGGACTAAGGACGCAGAAGGTTGAGGAGCTGGAGTGGAGACGCCTCCCTCTGCAGAAGGACCTTCTGAGTGAGCGTCGGGGCCTCGGCTCCCTTTCTCTCTCACAGATACTCACTCTCTCTGCCTTGACCTCACCGTCAAATCTCAGTCTGGACCTGGACACCCTTAATAGGAAGTGCTCAGTGGACAAAAAGTCTGTCATTCAGTATGACGGTGACAGCAGCGAGGTCAGACCTTCGGGTCTCTCTGGATCATGAGAGAGCAGCAATGTTGGACCAACGCTTGGCGGCAAAAACTGACATTGAGGACAGTCTGGCTGTCAAACGAAGAGTCTTCCAGCGCAGGTGGCTTTGCTAAGAAGCTAATGAAGCTTCGGCTTCAGAACCTTCCTTTGCTCTGGTTCCTCCCATAGCCCCCGAAGGAGCTTTACAACGTGTTGACTTGGTCATGTTGAAAAATTTGCAAAAGTAATATATTTGCTGACAATTGATTAGAGGCCTGACAGTTTTACTCTGACACCCTTTCCCTTAGACTTCCCTCCGTGTCAGGTGGAATTGGTGGCATTTTTTTGGTTTCAGTTAAGAGGAAAATGAGGGATCTACATATATATATATATATATATATATATAGTTAGTGAGGTATTTTATGTAGTAATGGTTACCTTTCTATACAACGGAAGTCATTGCTATTGATTTGTGGCCAGAATTGTGTGTCCTCACATTCATATGTTAAAGCGGTAACTCCCCAGTGTCTTATAATGTGATTATATTTAGAGATGAGGCCTTTAGAAACATAATTACATTAAAATGAGGTCATTAGGGTGTAGTCCTGATCCCAACCTGCCTGTGCAGTCCCTACAAGGAGAGGAAGTACACCAGATATGTTGCACGGAACGCCCTGTGAAGACGTGGGAGAAGATGTCCATCTATGAGCCAAGAGAGAGACCTCAGAGGAAACTAACCCTGCCGGGACCTTGATCTTACACTTCCAACCTCCAGAACTATGAATTAGTAAAAACTATGGGAAAAAAAATTTGTTGTTGAAGCTCCCTGTCTGTGGTATCTTGGTTTGGTAGCCTGCGATATGACATAATAAGAAATATATACACGGTCTTAGCACTAGGTTGTGGCATAGAGTTTCTTTTTTTTAAGGTGTTTTTTTTTTTAAGACTATTGTCTTTATTATTTCTTTTTATCTATTTTTTTTAATCAAAGTCTACCTCCAACTTGGGGCTTGAACTTGACCCTGAGATCAAGAGTCACATGCTCTACCAACTGAGCCAGCCAGGCCACCCCCTCCCCTCCAGCACAGTTTCTAAAATGCTTGTAAACTTCCTGAGTGGTAGGTGTGAGAGGAGTACCTTTTGTTACTCAGAAGAGGAACCTAGCAGCAAATAAGAGTTTGTGCTAATGAGCTGACCTTGGAGACTGGAGGATGGAGGTCAGAGGAACTATGGGTAGAATTTTCATCCACACACACACACACACACACACACACACCCCTTCCCTCCTGGAAGGGAAGAAGGGCTGGGGATTGAGCTAATTACCAATGGCCAATGATTTATTACATACCTATATAATAAAGCCTCCATAAAAGCCCTCAGGGTGCCTGGCTAGCTCAGTGGGTGCAGTGACCAGTAAATGAACACATGGAAAAACAAGGGTGAGGGAGTGAGCAGTAGAGGGGCTTCTAAGCCTGTCCTTCCTCAGCCCTGGGGTTACCATAGGCCATCTCCTTACGTAGTCACTCTTTTATATTAAAGTCCTCCCCTCTAAATCATGATGTAGGGGGCACCTGGAAGGCTCGGTTGATTAAGCATCCGACTTCAGTTCAGGTCGTGATCTCACGGTTCATGGGTTCGAGCCCCACATAAGGCTCTGTGCTGACAGCTCAGAGCCTGGAGCCTGCTTCAGATTCTGTGTCTCCCTCTTTCCCTGCCTCTCCCTCACTTGTGCTCTGTCTCTGTCTCTCTCTCTCTCTCTCTGTCTCTCAAAAATCATGGTGTGTTCCCTAAGGGATACAGGAGTGCTGATGTATAGGGACATTGTATCTCAATGTTTATGGCAGCACTTTCAACAATAGCCAAATTACAGAAACAGCCTAAATGTCCATCAACTGACAAATGGATAAAGAAGGTGTGGTTTATATATACAATGGAATACTACTTTTTTTTTTTAATTTTTTTTTTTCAACGTTTTTTATTTATTTTGGGACAGAGAGAGACAGAGCATGAACGGGGGAGGGGCAGAGAGAGAGGGAGACACAGAATCGGAAACAGGCTCCAGGCTCCGAGCCATCAGCCCAGAGCCTGACGCGGGGCTCGAACTCACGGACCGTGAGATCGTGACCTGGCTGAAGTCGGACGCTCAACCGACTGCGCCACCCAGGCGCCCCGGAATACTACTTTTTTTTAAGAAAAAGAAGGAAGATCTTCCCCTGCCCCAGCAACAACGCACTGAGTACCACCAGCCAAGGAGAAATCTCCGCAACCTCAAACGCTTGCTCTTCTCCAATGAAACTGTTCAAAATAACCCTCCCCTGATTCCTACTCAGCCCTAATAAAAGCCGACCTTCCCCTTCTGCCTGCAGACTTGCCTATGGGTTGCCATAGGTGGCTTGTTCCAAATCGCAATTCCCCTGCTATTCCTTTTTTGTTGTTGTTAAGTTTATTTATTTACTTTGAGAGAGAACAGAGATAGCAGGAGTTGGGGAGGGGCAGAGAGAGGGAGACGAAACCGTGAGATCAGGATCTGAGCTGAAACCAAGAGTCAGAGGCTTAGTCCACTGAGCCACCCAAGCTCCCCTCCTCTGCCCTTCCTAAATAAACTTGTTTCGCTAATAAAATAGCTGGCTATTTTACTTTTTTTAATTTTAATTTATTTATTTTTAAATTTACACCCAAGTTAGCATCTAGTGCAACAATGATTTCAGGAGAAGATTCCTTAGTGCCCCTGACCCATTTAGCCCATCCCCCCTCCCACTACCCCTCCACCCACCCTCAGTTTGTTCTCCATATTTATGAGTCTCTTCTGTTTTGTCCCCCTCCCTGTTTTTATACTATTTTTGTTTCCCTTCCCTTATGTTCGTCTGTTGTGTCTCTTAAAGACCTCATGTGAGTGAAGTCATATGATTTTTGTCTTTCTCTGACTAATTTCACTTAGCATAATACCCTCCAGTTCCATCCACGTAGTTGCAAATGGCAAGATTTCCTTCTTTTTGATTGCCGAGTAATACTCCATTGTATATATACACCACATCCTCTTTATCCCTTCATCCATCGATGGACATTTGGGCTCTTGCCATACTTTGGCTATTGTCGATGGTGCTGCTATAAACACGGGGGCGCATGTGTCCCTTCGAAACAGCACACTTGTATCCCATGGATAAATGCCTAGTAGTGCAATTGCTGGGTCGTAGGGTAGCTCTGTTTTTAGTTTTTTGAGGAACCTCCATACTGTTTTCCAGAGTGGCTGCACCAGCTTGCATTCCCACCAACAATGCAAAAGAGATCCTCTTTCTCCGCATCCTTGCCAGCATCTATTATTGCCTGAGTTGTTAACCTTGGGTATTGTTAATAGTGTTGCTATAAACATGGGGGTGCCTGTGTCCCTTCGAAACAGCACACCTGTATCCCTTAAATAAATGCCCAGTAGTGCAATTGCTGAGTCATAGGGTGGTTCTATTTTTAAGTTTTGGAGGAACCGCCATACTGCTTTCCAGAGTGGCTGCACCAGTTTGCATTCCCATGGCTCTTTCACTTTTAAGGTGGATATGGGTGTGTGTGAGGGGCAACTACAACTTGTGTGAGAGAACTCTGGGGAGTTTTGTTGTTGTTGCCGTGTGTGTGTGTGTGTGTGTGTGTGTGTGTGTGTGTCTAGTATTTCCCAGAAGTGTGTTGAGAAACGATTGTATTTTTGACTCTGCACAGGTCAGCGTGGGATGGAAGGGGAAGGCGTGTGTGTATGCAGAGTGAGGGGGTAGAATGCGCTTGGGTGGGACCATGTGTGTATGAGGACCTGTGTGTCAGGGAAGTGTCTGTGACACCAATGTTTCTGGAGATGACAGTGGAAGTGTGTTGGAATCTTTTGTGTGGAAGAATTTTGTAGAAGATGGGCAGAAGATGTGTTGAAGGAGTGGGGATCGGGTGTGAGGGAGCGAAGGTAGGTGGGGAGGGGGAAGCCAGTGTGTCTTTGTAGAGGGTGGGGGCAAGCGGGCTCGTGTCTGTGGGAGAAAGTATGTGTGGTGGGGGAATGGGTGTGCAGGGCGGTCAAGGGGGGTGTGAGGAGACCTTCTGTGTGGAAAGCACGAGGAGGGGTGATTTGTATGTGTGTGGAAGGAGGATGAGTAAAAATGAAGAATAAGTGGGGGGATGTATTTATCTGAAGGGTGTTGGGGAGCAGCCGATATGGAGAGGGACGGTCGGGGTGGAGGGTGGGTTATCGTGCACAGTGTGGGATGTAGGGGTGCGTGTGTGTCTGACTATGGAGGTGAAAGCGTGGGAAGTGAAAGTGGGTATGGGAAGGGTAGGCTCCTTGTGGGTGACAGTTCGGGTAGGAATGCTACTAAGGAGGCATGGGTGGTCGTCTGCCCCCTGGGACTTGTCCTGGCCTCCGGGATCAACAACCTAGACCGGCTTCACCGTGAAATTCTTATGGGACCAAAACAGAAGAGGGACAATGAAAAACTGGGTGGCTGGTGATATTCCTTTTATCCTTTTGGGTGTTTGGTTGTTTTTTTTTTTTTTTTTTTTTTGACTTGACACTCAAGAATCCCCACCCCGATGCTGACTGATGGGACAGTTGCTAGGTGGCGCCCCAGAGCTTGCTCCCACCCAGCAGGTCCCGCCTTTGCCCAGGGTCTGAACTGGTTTTTCCACTCTCGGGGTTTCTGCTCCTCAGAGAGCCCCTGCCTGTTGCCTGAGCAATTATATTCCCTTCAATCCATTCCATCCTACGAAGGGCAGAAGGACATAATCCCCCTGCAGCACAAGAAGGTAGAGGGGGCAAAACACCAACAGAAGGGGGATGTGCCTGTGTTGGGTGGGAGGAGAGGAAATGAGGAGAGAGGGTGGGGGAGGCGAGTAGATTCCTAGCGGGCTAAGGGGAGGAGGAGGGGAGGTGGAGCGGGAAAAGGGGGTCTGGAAATGAAGCAGGGCATTCAGAAGCGTGCCTGCCTGAACCCTGTACGGAGAGCCCAGCACTCAGGAAGCTCGCCCCTCTCCAGGCCCATGTCCCCATCGCTGTTGTCCCACTTTGTTGGGGAGTCTTCCTGTCCTCCCTCCACAACTCCTTTCTATCCCCCTCGCCCTGCTCCTCAACCTCTCTGCCTTTCCACTTTGCCCCTCATCCCCGGATTTGTTGAGATCTCCTACCCGCTGTTTGTCTTAAAGGGGGAGGGGGCAGCGGGGGCGTGATGGCAGTGGCTGGACTGGATGGGGAGGGGACTGCCTGAGCAGGGAGCCCCACCCTTAGACACTCACGGCCAAGTGCGTCCCGGGGCGCCCTCCCGGAGCAGCAGCATCCACTCGGGTGAAAAGAGAATTCCAGACCCTGGGCCAGCGCTGGTGAACAGCTCTACTGGGCACACTTGTCAGGAGGCTTATAAAGTTAACATCGCACACCGCACCCATCCTCCACCCACTTCAGGGCTGTTCTCCCAGGCCTCCTGAAATGCTATTCTTGGCCAGAAACCATGCAACTCCAGGGTACTTATAATATTTGTGTATTTTTTTGTTTGGTGCTTGTTTGCGGCTACGTTATTAACTGCTGAAGCTTCGACAGGATCAGCTATTGTTGTGCCTTCCCTGCACTTGGCCCTGTTCTTCCAGAACAGTTGACGTCTTCCTCAAATATTTGTTAGATCTACTGTGCTGGCAACAGTATGTACACCCGGAAAGTACTCGGTAGCCTCCGGGTGGGCTCTTTTGTGTCTCTTACAGGACATCGGAGGCTTAAAAGGAGGCATCAATTAGCACCGAGGGAGAAAACCCCTCCCTTCCTCGCACCCACCAGTCCTGCCTTTCAGAAGAATGGTGCCCAGAGCCGCCGGGGTGGCTCAGTCAGTTAAGCCTCTGACTCTTCATTTTGGCTCAGGTCATGATCTCACAGTTCATGTGTTGGGAAAATAAATCAAGTTTTCCACCATAAGATGGTCGATGGGACTAAAACAAGCTCTGGTCTCTAGCTTGGAGTCCCCTCTTCCGGGTTCTTCTCGCCCTGTTTGCCGTCTGTGTGAAAACCACCCCCCACCCAACGAATATGGAGGCTGACAATGATAAATTACCCTTCCCGCTTGCATTCGGCGCTCAGATCTTTGGAGACACGGTCTCCTCGGAGCCCGCCGGTGTTAAACAAATCTCCGATCCACCAAGATCTCCAAGTGCCGCTTGGATTTTCTGCCAGCGTTCAAGCCTGGTTCCGGAACAATGAGTTCAAGCCCCGAATCAGGATCTGCCCTGACTGGGATTCTGTCTCCCTCCCTCTCCCTGACCTTCCTCTGTTTGCTCTCTCTCTCTATTTCTCAAAAATAAATAAATAAATATTTTACGGGAGGAGGAGGAGGAGAGGAAGGGGAAGGGGAAGGAGAAGGATGGTACCTGGCATCCCAGAGACTAGAATTCTGATAATTCCCTTCTTCCCTGTCTCAGTCTGATGGAACACAGACTGGCTGGCTTATACACAACAGAATTTTTTCCCCCACAGTCCTGGAGTCTAGGAAGTCCAAGATTAAGGCTTGGGCAGGTGTCTGGGGAGGGCCTGCCACCTGGCTCATTGACAGCTGTCTTCTCACTGTGCCCTCACACTGTAGAAGGGTCGGGGGAACTCGAGGTTTTTTTTATAAGGGCACCGGTCCCATTCGTGGCCTGTCTTCTCAAAGGCCCCACCTTCCAATACTATCACACTGGAGGTTGGGATTTCAGCATGTCAATTTGGGGGGGGACACAAACATTGAGTCTGTGGCACTCCCCTCCCAGCTGTCATCTGTGCTTTTCTCGCACAGACTCGTAAGGTCTTTCCTGCGACTTCACTGTCACCTCTCAGCCCAGGCCTGGTGTGAGGTGAGGGGCTCCAGCAGAGGGCAGTGAGTGACGGTGACACTTTCCCCTCATTGTGACAGTGACAGCAACAGGTTAGAACCCTTGGCTCTCCTAGAGGAGAAGTAAATGCCACCAATGTGTGGTCAGAACAGAGCCAAACTCTAGGGAAGACGTGAAGCAAGGGCTCAGGACAATCCTGATCCCGACGGACATTCAGCTGGAGAAAGGGTGGGCCCAGGGGAAAGAGTGGTGGGACCCAGGCCCCGAAGACCATGGGGGTGAAGAGGAGAATGGGTCCTGGGGGAGGGAGGCAGGTGGCTTTGGCCGCTCTCAGTAAAAACCAGAAAGGTCCAACTCCAGGGACCCAGGAAACCCAATTGGCAATAAGAACAGGACTTGAGCAGCAGCTTGGGACGTGCACAGAGAGAAGCACATAGGTGTTCAGGGCACAGGAAGCATAAGGCCATGTTGGGCAGTAAGGAGTCCCCTGAGTGATCTCTGTAGATGTTGGAGAGAAGGTCCTCCCGCCTTCCAAGTCAAGATGCTTTGTAAACTTGATGCAGATGTGATGAGGTTTTGGGGGGATGGGAGTGGAGCGTAGAGCCCATGGCCAAGAAAGAATTCTCAGAGACCATCTTGGGTGCACAAAGGTGATTTTACTAAAGCATGGGGGACAGGACCCGAGGGCAGGAAGAGCTGCACTGGGGTTGTGAAGTGACTCTCTCTCTCCTTCTCTCCTCCCTTCATGGGATTCTCTCTCTCTCTGCCCCTCGCTCACTTGTGCTCACTTGCTCCCTCAATCTCTCTCCTTCTCAGAAAAAGAAAAAAAAAAAAAAGTAAGGGCCTCCTATAGCAGAGTAACCTTGACCTGGGCAGGCTCACCTCTAAGTCCTGATGAAGCCTTACTGTCTTGGGGCAGTGGGAAAGGGCTGGCACCTCTAACGAGGTTCAGGCTTATTTCTATTTTAAAGCTGGACTCTGAGGTGAAATGTGAACATGCTTGGCAAGTTATGGTTTAAGTCAGACTAGGTTGCTGCCTTAAGGCTCACCTAGTGAGTACTAGGGTGGCAGCAGGAACCCAGGGAATGGACATACCTAGATATGGGCAGGGGCAGCATCATGGTGGGTCCAGATGATCGCTTTTCACAGGGTAGGGGAGGCCATGCACAGAGCTGCAGGCACAGGGGTCTGGTGGAAGGCGCCTGAGGACGCACCTGCCTCAGCCAAGCAGGCTGGGGTTTAGGCTGCAGTCCCCACAGCAAAGGGGATTGGTGAGCAGGGAGGAAGGCAGAAGACCAGTTTTAGAAACCACGTCTCAACAGTGAGGATTTAAAGGGGGCTGGGCGTCCATGGACACTTGGGGTTGAACTCAGCCAGCTTCTTTCTGGCTGCCCGAACCTGCTGTTCAAGGGCTACATGTCTGGACAGGGACGGGACAGGGTTCAACTGGTGAATGTCAGTGTCCAAGCTGAGCTGAGGGGAGGTGGGAGGTAGGTGAGGCCCAGGGAGGGGTGTGTGAGAGATAAGGAGTAAAAAATGGTGAAGCCGGCCACAATGGTGGCAGCCAACCATGTCTCATAGTCTTCCTGGCAGAGGAAGGGTCAATGGAGGGTGCACACTCATCGTGGAACCCTACATAGGGCTTGATCCCATAACCCTGAGTTCACGACCTGAGCTGAAATCAAAAGTCTGATGCTCATTTGATGGAGCCACCCAAGAACCCCTCATAATCCATATTTTAAATCAATTTCTTAGATAAAGACGGAAGACACGATTGTCCTCTAAGGTGCTACAAAGCCAAAAGGGATACAAAGTATGTTAGATGAGCCACCTGGGTGGCTCAGGAGGTTAAGCATCTGACTCTTGATTTTGGCTCAGGTCGTGATCAAGAGTTCGAGCCCCTCATTGGGTTCCATGCTGGCAGTACAGAACCTTCTTGGGATTCCATTTCTTCCCCTCACCCATGTGCATGCTCTCGCTCTCGCTCTCTCAAAATGAATAAACTTTTTTTAAAAAAGGTATATTGGATGACAGAATCAAACTCTAAAACTTCATGATACGATGGACCAATGGATTAAAAGAAAATAGTGCTGGCCAACAGTTATAGAGTCTATACCATGCCTTTGCCATTGTTCCAG
Organism: Lynx rufus; assembly: GCF_022079265.1. Lineage (NCBI taxonomy): Eukaryota > Metazoa > Chordata > Mammalia > Carnivora > Felidae > Lynx > Lynx rufus. The sequence continues at coordinate 10,870,189 of NW_025814878.1, forward strand.
GTGCTTCAAATGCTTTGCTGCCCTTAACCCTCACAAGCATGGGAAGTAAGGTAATTAATTATTTCTATATGATGGATGCACGTTCTGGGGTGAGGGCTCAGAAGACCCTTCTGCACACCTCCAGATCTCTTACCCTGTAGCTCTCTCCTCTCTGGTACTCCGCCCCGTGGATTCTAGCCACCTGGCCCCTTTAAATTCTCAATGCCACTTTCTCTGCTCGGAGAGATTTCCAGGCTCCCTTTAGGCTCCCCTCCCAGCCCTGCAGTCTGGAATCCCTCTCCGGGCAGGAAGCCAACACAGTCAGAAGGATCACTTCCTTAGTGTCCCTTGTCCTGGGTCCTGCACTGCCTGTTATCCGCTGTCCAAAGCACATTGTTTCTTTTTTTTTATTTATTTTTTTGTATTTTTCATCTAAGTTGAGGGATAAATCATATTCCTTTATTACAGCTGTAGCAGAATCAGAGCTTTTTTTTTTAAATGAAAAATGCTTTATGACTCATTATAAAATCTTTTTAATTATAAAAATTTCAACCGATACGAAGTCTTATAAAGTAAAAAAGTGAGTATTCCCCTCCGCTATTCTCATCTCACACCACAGAAACCACCAGTGTTAACAGTAAACACATGAAGTCATTTCCACTTTTCTCCAAAGGACCCTCTTGTGAAGTTATAGTGTTAGGGAACCAGGCTGCATCACTGACAGAAGAACCAAGCAGCACTCGGGGATCTTGGAGGATCAGAGGTTTATTTACATCGTTGGACTCCAGGGAGACGGTCTCTCCAAAGATCTGAGTCCTGAGCATAAACATAGGGGACAATTTACAGTCTGTTTCTTCCACATTAGTGGCAATTTGGCACACGTGGTAAGCGGGGCAGGAAGAAGAACCCGGAAGAAGAGTCTTCGGGCGAGGACTGGAGATGCCCCCTCTGTCGGCCATCATATAACATCATTTTTCCCTATCAAGGTCGGGGTTTGGTTTTTTTCCCCATCAGTAGAGGGGGAATCTTTGGCAGTGCTGGGAGGATTGGAAATGAATGTTCCTGAGAAACGCTGTCCCTGCCACCTCTCCCTCATTATCTCTCCCATGGAACATGTGGGCTGGATGTCATTCTATATTGACTTCCCTTTCACTGTCCCAAAGGCAGGAGTAAGAGTCACATGTCCATCTTAAAATCTCTGTGACAGCCACATAAAATCATGTACATGAAAGTGTTTGGCAAACTTTGAAATCATTACAATTGGTAGTTACTATTATATTATCATATGTGTTTATGTTTCATATTAATAATAATAATTGTTATTATAGAAGATTTGATGATACCTTTAGGGTCCATTTTTATCACAAGTGAAAGGTTCTCTTTACCATAAACCTACTCACACTCTCTGAGGTCTAAGGCAAAAGGAATCCTTATGTTGTCAAATGTATCTTTAAGTGGCTTCTGTTGCGTGGGGTCAAGATCCCATATGTGGGAGAACCTGCAGCCCAAAGTGAGCCACTCCCTTTAGGGCTCAGAAGCCAGTTTTTCAACTTCAAAGTCACGCACAAACACACCCTTAAAAACTTTATGATTTATAAAAACTTTAGGGGCGCCTGGGTGGCGCAGTCGGTTAAGTGTCCGACTTCAGCCAGGTCACGATCTCGCGGTCCGTGAGTTCGAGCCCCGCGTCGGGCTCTGGGCTGATGGCTCGGAGCCTGGAGCCTGTTTCCGATTCTGTGTCTCCCTCTCTCTCTGCCCCTCCCCCGTTCATGCTCTGTCTCTCTCTGTCCCCAAAATAAATAAACGTTGAAAAAAAATTAAAAAAACAAACAAACAAAAAAAAACTTTATAATTGCTCTTGTTCATGGAATGGCAAAAAATTAGGCTGATACTTCTTTTCTTTTCCATTATTATCTTCTAATTGTATCTCCAACTCTGCTCTGGATCTGAAAGCAATGGGTTCCTTAGGGTCAGCTCTGGAAATGAAAAACAAAACAAGATAGCAGAGACTGCTATTTTTTGTGTCCAGTTATTTATTCCTGACGTCCTAAAAAATACATACATTTAACAAAGTTCAAGCATCAAAAAAAATTCTGGGTAGGGGCCTCTGGGTCACTCAGTCCGTTGAGTGTCTGATTCTTGATTTCAGGTCAGGTCATGATCCCAGGATCATGCTCGGCATGGAGCCTGCTTATGATTCTCTCTCTCTCAGGGCGCCTGGGTGGCTCAGTCAGTTAAGCATCCAACTTCAGCTCAGGTCATGATCTCGTGGTTCATGAGTTCGAGCCCCACGTTGGGCTCTGTGGTGACAGTTCGTAGCCTGAATCCTGCTTCAGATTCTGTGTCTCCTTCTCTCTCTGCCCCTCCCCTGCTTGTGCTCTGTTTCTCTCTCTCTCTCAAAAATAAATAAACATTTAAAAAAAAATTTTTTTTAAGTGAGAGACGGAGACAGAAGAGAGAGAGCACAGCGGCATGCCCTTGGGGGGTTGAATGTCTTTTATTGACAGTTGTTAACCAGGGGTGGAATATTTATTACTTAGTTTGGGGATACAGAGTTTCCTGCTCTTTCTTCATTTCTGGTCAAGTGTTTGTTTTCATGGCACCTGCCATCTTGGGCCTGGCTGGTTTGATCCTGCTTCTGTAGAGTGCTGCCAGGCAGGCCTCTGACATTCCTGACAGCCGGCCATGACTTTCTTATTAGGGGCCTCCACGTGTCTGGTTAAAAACCTACTGCCTACTCCAACATGTCTGATCTAGTTAAAGGAAGGCCAGTGGTACAGACCCACTTAACCAAGCATCGGGGAAGGCCCAGAGTCCGATTCACAAGACAATACCAAATGGGTCTGACTTGCCTTTTAAATAACCGGCAGAATGCCAGGCACACAGTGGGAATTTACATATGAGGTGGACAGATGGTGTTATGGACTGAATGTGTCCCTCCAAAACTCATATGTTGAAATCCTCAACATGAAGATATTAGATGATGAGTCATTTGGGAGTAATTAGGAAATGAGGGTGAGGTCTCTGTAGGCTATTAAAAAAACAAGAAGGGCTTGTTATCGCCTGCTTCTCTCTGCATGGTGAAGACACAAGGACAAAACTGCTGTCCACAAGCTGGGAAAAGGATCCTCACTAGACACAGGACCTGTCGGTGTTTCGATCTTGGGCTCTCCAGCGTCCAGAACGGTGAGCTATAAAGGTTAGTTTTCTAAGCCGCCTGGCACATGCTGGTCTGTTAGAGCAGCCCAAGCTGGCTAAGCTGTTGGATGGAGAGGTAGACCGGTTGTCAAAGTGAGGGGAATGGGCTTCAAAGCATTTAGTTGTGAGGGGAACTTTCGAGTGATGTGGGAAGTTTCAAAGTGACACCAAAGCTTTGTTCTTAGACTGCTTTTCACAACTCAAAACTCAGAGCCCCAAGACTTTTTCTGATGAGAAACTGCTTGGCTTGGCTCGGCTCCACAAGTCTTGGCTCTCACAGGATTGCTGGACTTGACTGTAAAGCCGTCTTTGATGATAGACCAGGTGCTAGGTGTCTCCAGCTCGTTCGATGAACCCGTGTGTACTTGGTGAGAGTGAAAGTCAATCAGTGATGAGGGAAGAGCTGGAGTAGATAAGGATGGGGTGGGAGAAGGGAGACGAGAGAGGGGAGAAAATGTGGGAAGAAGGAGGAGGAGATGGAAGACAGAAAGAGGCAGTTGGTGGGCGGAGAGGGGAAAGGAGCTCACGCACCTGCCAACAATCCCACTCACACCAGAGGGGTTTTGAGGAAAGTGGAGAGGGATTTTCCAAGTGAACTTTGTTTTGGACCATCCTCTCTCTCTCTCTTGTTTTTTAATGGTTAGCTCTATTTTGAATACGTACAGAACTCTCCCGAGGTACACCTTACTTCTGCCGGATTTCAGCAGGGCCACCGGGTGTGACGACTTTGGAAAGTGGCCCACAGCTACTTCTTGCTGATTACCCTCCAAGGCGTGCACATCAGCAATGTCGCTGGCATACCACGCTGCACATTTACTTTTGTCAATGCTGCCGCCGGTACAAACCTGGAAGACGCTAGACCGTGAGTGTCCTGGGATCTGGGAACCTGGCTGGGGGGATGAGAGGAGGGAGGAAGGAGAGGGTCTTCCCCAGGTTTTAGGCAAGTGGGTGCCCGTCCCTGTGTGCTTAAGGACGGGGACCCCGGCCCGAGGCTCCTGCCTGTACTGTGCTCCCAATTCCCAGCTCTCCCTCTCCTGCTGAGTCCCACCTCCTCTTCCAGGAAGCCTCTGCCGGTTACTCGGGAACCATCCTGAATTAGCCATGTGTCCTGTGGTGTCTTTTTGGTTCAAAGTCCTGTCTGTTCGGCTAGATTTCAAGCCCCAGAAGGGCAGACACTGCCTTGCACTTTTATTACCTGAGACCTTGGCAGAAGTCACTAAAAATACTTGCCAGACGTATCCTCCGGGTGACAGTCTGTGTGTCCGAGGGGTCTATGGCATCCAGGCACTTTGCTAAAGCTCAGGCGGCAAGAGATGGGGACTAAGGACACAGAAGGTTGAGGAGCTGGAGTGGAGACCCCTCCCTCTGCAGAAGGACCTTCTGAGTGAGCGTCGGGGCCTCGGTTCCCTTTCTCTCTCACAGATACTCACTCTCTCTGCCTTGACCTCACCGTCAAATCTCAGTCTGGACCCGGACACCCTTGGTATGAAGTGCAGGCCTCAGTGGACAAAAAGCCTGTCTTTCAGTATGACAGTGACAGCAGCAAGATGAAACCTTTGGGTCTCCTGGGGGCGAAAGTAAATGTCACCAAAGCATGGACAGAATCGACCCAGACGCTGGGAGAGGTGGGGCGAGAGCTCAGGATGATCGTGTCTGACATCAAACTGGAGAACAGCGTGACCAGGGGTGGGTAGGAGAAGGGGGTGGGGAGGTGGAGATAGTCAGCAAGAGAGGGAGGAGCCCGCACAGGCAGGGAAGGGGCTCTGGGACAAGAACTGAACGTTGGTCCCGCCCAAGAGACACGGTGGACCTACTGGGAGGTGACGGCGCTAAAAGAGTCCAAGCCAATGACTTTGGGCGTGAATTGAAGGTCCCCCCACCCTGCACATCCAGCTGTCTTGTCAGTGTGAAGCAGAACGAGGCGTCGCTGCGTCCTGGCACTTCAACATCAACAGGCAGCCAGCCCTCCTCTTTGACGCGATGAGCATGACCTGGACAGTCACGAGTCCTGGAGCCAGAGAGGAGTGGGAGAACAAGGGACTGGCAGACTATTTCAGGAGGATCTCAATGGGAGACTGCGTCACTGGCTTAGGGAATTCTTAGAACACTGGGAGAAAGTGCTGGAGCCCCCAGGTAACCGAGCAGGGGGAGGAGGATGCAATACATCTCTTTAAAGGTCTAATGCCTTCCCTGTGTGGATAGAGCATGTGTGTGCAATTAAAGATGGGAAGGATCCATCGACTGACTGGCCTCTTGGTGGACTGGAGAGTCAGTGACTGCCACAGGACCTCCACCATCCCCCGTTCCCTGCCACCTCCCTCTGCACAGGGGCCCCCTTCCCGCTAACCAATGATCCGGTCACCCCGGACTGCTAGGTGGGCCCCAGATCTACGTGCATCCCTGGGCTTGAGCCTTCTCTTCTCCCTCTGTCTTACCTGTTCTTGACCCAGAGCAAAGGTCACTTCTAATGAAGCCTTCACCAACCCTCCCCCCCCCCACAGAACTAAGCACCCCCGATGCCATCACCTCAAATAGATCTGTCCACAGAGAACATGTCAAACGGTCTGATAACCAGATGGACATCAGCTGCCTCCCTCAGTAGAAATATGCGCTCCGTGAGGACAGGGCACAACCCCCTGTTCATCTTTAGACCCCACCACCTGATAGACTGGCTGCCACATGATGAATCAACACATTTGGGGGTGACAAGGTGCTCAGGAAGGTATTTTATTTTTTACTGAAATGCAATTCGTATACACTGTATATTATTGTACAGATGTACCATATAATGATTCAACAATTCTATACATTACTCCGTGCTCGTCAGAATAAGCGGACCCTTAATCCCCTTTGTCTATTTCACCCATCCCCGCCCCACCTGGCAAGCACCAGGAAGGTGTTTTTTCAGGTTTGACAGGGCTTTCGCTTTTTGTTTGTTTTCGTACCACCAAAAAAGGTCCCAGATGCTGACCAGTCTTTACCCATGTCACCAATTGCATGCATCATCCTAGGAGTGATTGTCATCAGCTCAGTTATCATTGTCATCTGCTGCAGCATCTCAAGAAAATTGGGTAAGTCTATCGCAGGCTGGCCTCTGGCTGTGGGGGAGGATGCAGTCCGGTAAGGACTTGGGACAGGTGACCCACGGGTCTCGCCCCAGCCCCTGTCCACTGATCCGTCTCTACACAGAAATGATGCACTTTCTCAGTGTGGAACACACGCCCCCCACACTAGGGCAGGGGTCACCCTGACGTTGGGATGGTGGAGGCTGGGATAAGCAGCAGAGTAGTGCAGTGAGGGGAGGGGCACCACGTATCTACTCCTGAGGTGGGGCAGGGGCTAAGATCCACGTCTGGGGTGGGCGTTGCCTTATTGCAATCTAGCCCATGGTTCCCCCAGACCTTTGATGGAAAATAAAAAACTTTGCTGTCTGAGGATAGCACCATGTACTCAACAATTTTTGTAATGTTCTGATAGCTGTTCCATTATCAGATGTTTCTCCTCTGGATCATGAGAGAGCAGCGATGTTAGACCAACCCTTGGTGGCAAAAAAACCACAAAAAATACATTAATGGCAATCTGGCTGCCAATCTAATACATGATCTTCTAACCCTTCCTTTGCATTCTTTCCATCAGACTTCCTTCTGTGTCAGGTGGAATGGAGTGGGTGCCTGCATTTTCATTTTCATTTTTATTTTTTATTTAGTTGAGAGGAAAATGAGCTAGGAATATATGTATTTGGGTTTAACTCGAGTTTGGTTAACTTTGTATTCACACTCACTTCTGTGTATAGATAAGTTCCTGCTGTGCAGAAGCCACAGGTCCACTCTGCTGACTGACTAGATGTCATAACACAAAGGTAGAGGACCATACGGCAAAGTGACATATAAATTAACTTATCTGTTTACATATTAATATCTCCTATGGTGCCTGGCTTAGTTTCAAGGATAAATGATAGTGTGATGTATTTAGAAATAAAAAAAAATTATATACAAATTGATAAGGAAGGGTGCCTGGTGGCTCAGTCAGTTGAACATCTGACTTCGGCTCAGGTCATGATCTCACGATTCATGGGTTCAAGCCCCATGTCAGCCTTTGCACAGACAGAGCAGAGTCTGATTCAGGTTCGCTGCCTCCCTCTCTCTGCCCCTCCCCCACGCATTCTCTCTCTCTCTCTCTCTCTCTCTCTCTGAAAAATAACTAAACCTTAAAAAGAAAAGAAATCGGTAAGGAATAAACTGCTACACAAAACATGGGTGATTCCTATGAATAGGAAGTTAAGAAGAAACTGTCAGACACAGAAGAATATATATTCTAGAACTCTACATAAATTTCAAAACAGACAAAACTGATATTTGGTAATAGAAGTCAGAATAGTGGATACTGATTAGGAAATGGTCTATAACTTGACCTGACAGGTGATTATGCAGGTGCATTTCACTTTTAAACGTACATCAAGCCAGGGGCGCCTGGGTGGCTCAGTCAGTTGTGTCTGACTTTGGCTCAGGTCATGATCTCGCGGTTCGTGAGTTTGAGCCCCGTGTCAGGCTTTGTGCTGACAGCTCTGAGCCTGGAACCTGCTTCAGATTCTGTGTCTCCCCTTCTCTCTACCCCTCCCCTGCTCATGCTCTGTCTCTCTCTTTCTCTCAAAAATAAATAAACATTAAAAAAATTTTTAAAAAGGGGGGGGGGCGCCTGGGTGGCTCAGTCAGTTGAGCATCTGACTTCGGCTCAGGTCATGATCTCACAGCTTGTGAGTTCGAGCCCCGCGTCGGGCTCTGTGCTGACAGCTCGGAACCTGGAGCCGGCTTCGGATTCTGTGTCTCCCTCGCTCTCTGCCCCTAACCCACTTGCAGTCTGTCTCTGTCTCTCTCAAAAATAAGTAAACATTAAAAAAATTTTTTTAATTAAAAAAAAGTACATCAAGCTGACCCTAAAGATTTATATACTTTATTGTATAGGAATATTACATTTCAACAAATAAAGTTTTTTTTTAAATTTTAAGTAGATGTTCCAGTTTTCATTAATGTCTTGACAAACTGGTAGTTATCTAGTCAGTAATACCTTCAATTGCAAATGAAATTATAAATACATTGGACTTTTTTTGTTGAGAATCATATATATATATGGTAAGAGACATAGAGACAGAGAAAACTATTATTACATGCCAGACAGCACCAGACTCCACTAACTAGTCCTGTCCCACCATCTCCCTGGCCTTCAGAACTCATTTCTTTCTCCTATTGCCGTTATCATCTGTATAACTTCCTCTCCAGGCTGACCCAGAGAGACTTCACACATTGAGGTACAACAGTTTAGAAAAGTTGGCATCTTGGGGTTAAAGTCACAGTTCCTGGGGTTCTCTGTGAACTCCAAAGTCAAGATTCTGATGATCAAAATAACCCACTCCATATAGGATTCAGTGGGGAGCTATGTTACTAATGTGGGAAATGATTCAACTCTTTTAGTTGTTCAACAGAACAGCAAGGTTCAGCCTGCTCTGTTTTAAGTCAGGGCCCTGAAGTGAAAAGTAAGCTTACCGAATAATAGTGTCCCAACGTGCTTGGCATATATCAGTAGTCAGACAGGGGCCACTGTCCAGAAAGGGCCCCTGTTGTGAGTAGGAGGACAGCAGCAGGAGCCCAGGGTTTGTGTATAACAAGACTTGGAACAGGGGTGGCAGCACGGTGGGTCCAGATGATCTCTTTTCACAGGGTAGGGGCCTGCACAGAGCTGCAGGCACAGGGGTCTGGCTTTAACCCCTGGTGGAAGGTGCCTGAGAAGGGCACACCTGCCTCAACCAAGCAGACTGGGGTTTAGGCTTCAGTCCCTGCAACAAAGGGGATTGGTGAGCAGGGAGGAAGGCAGAAGACCAATTTTATTTTATTTTATTTTATTTTATTTTATTTATTTATTTTTTTATATGTGTTAAATATTTATTTTTTTTTATTTTTTTATTTTTTATATATATGAAATTTATTGACAAATTGGTTTCCATACAACACCCAGTGCTCATCCCAAAAGGTGCCCTCCTCAATACCCATCACCCACCCTCCCCTCCCTCCCACCCCCCATCAACCCTCAGTTTGTTCTCAGTTTTTAACAGTCTCTTATGCTTTGGCTCTCTCCCACTCTAACCTCTTTTTTTTTTTTTTTCCTTCCCCTCCCCCATGGGTTCCTGTTAAGTTTCTCAGGATCCACACAGAAGACCAATTTTAGAAACTAGGTCTCGGGGCGCCTGGGTGGCTCAGTCGGTTAAGCGGCTGACTTCGGCTTGGGTCATGATCTCACGGTTCGTGGGTTCAAGCCCCACGTCGGGCTCTGTGCTGACAGCTCAGAGCCCGGAGGCTGCTTCTGATTCTGTGTCTCCCTCTCTCTCTGCCCCTCCCCCACTCACACTCTGTCTCTCTCTGTCTCTCAAAAATAAATAAATATAAATTTAAAAAAATTAAAAAAAGAAAAGGAGCTAGGTCTCAACAGTGAGGACTTAAAGGAGGCTGGGCCTCCATGGACACTTGGGATTGAACTCAGCCAGCTTCTTTCTGGCCGCCTGAGCCTGCTGCTCAAGGGCTACATGTCTGCACAGGGACGGGGCAGGGTTCAACCGGTGAATGTCAGTGTCCAAGCTGAGCTGAGGGGAGGTGGGAGGTAGGGGAGGCCCAGGGAGGGGTGTGTGAGTGATAAGGAGTAAAAAATGTATCTACCCACGCTTCCTCCAACTTTGCGAAGAGCCTCCCCCGCTGTGTCTCAGAGGGCTTCCCATCAGAGCGAGCATCAGCACTTGAGAAAACAGAGAGCTCTGTGTGCCCGTGACACATTCCTACTTTGTTGTCTTTGGCATTTCTTGACATTGCTTTTGCTGATGTGACAGAGGAGAGAGGTGATTAGTCAAAACCAAACGAGGAAAAGAGCTGACGGGAAGTGTCTTAAATTAGGAAACACTAGGCAGGGGGTAGACCCAAGATAATCTGACCCAGAATCTAACATAAACACTTCTTTTCCTCTGAAGCCCAGAGAAGCCCAAAGAAGCCCAAAGAAGCCCTTTACCAGGAAGCAAGGCTCAGCTCTCCAGCGCTCCTTAGCGTCTGACCACGGCTGCCTCGCTGTTCTTTCGTTCTCACTCTGGCAGCAACCAGAGAACATGAAGAAATTCAGGGGAGCCTGGGTGGCTCTGTTGGTTGGGCATTCGACTCTTGATTTCGGCTCAGATCATGATCTCAAGGTTTGCGAGATCAAGGTCCATGTGCAGCTTCATGCTGACAGTAGGAAGTCCTGACGTTTCTTCATGCTCATCAATCATTTCAAGAATTTGTGGATTTCAGGATAAAATCTCTTCCTAATGCCCCTTCCCAGGTAAAGCCTCTTTTTGCTCATGGTCCATCCTAAACATGGGCACAGCTGCCTATTCCCGTTGAAGGATGTATTCAAGAATGTTCATGATAGCTTGATTTATAAGAGCCCCCGGAATGTGAAACAACAAATGCCCATCAGGAGATGAATGGATGAGTGAGTTATAGTACTGTGCAACTGGATATCTACTGTATTTAAAAAGAAAAAAATTGGGGCGCCTGGGTGGCTCAGTCGGTTGAGCGGCCGACTTCGGCTCAAGTCATGATCTCACGGTCCGTGAGTTCGAGCCCTGCGTCGGGCTCTGTGCTGACCGCTCAGAGCCTGAAGCCTGTTTCAGATTCTGTGTCTCCCTCTCTCTCTCTGCCCCTCCCCCGTTCATGCTCTGTCTCTCTCTGTCTCAAAAATAAATAAACGTTAAAAAAAAATTTTTTTTTAAAGAAAAAAAAATTACTGTGACATGTAACTCCTGGATGAATCTGACAGGACTATGTATGAAGTTCAAGAGCGAACAAAACTAGTTCATGGTAGCACAAGTTAGAATAGTGGTTGCCTCACCTAAATACCCACGGATACATGAATGGATAGGAAAAATGTGGTATAGACAAGCCGGAGGTGGGAGGTGGGCCAGAGCAGCAGCTGGGGCCGCAGTTGCAGGCCCCGGAGTGGGTCGCCCCCGTGTGGATGGGCGTGCGACGCTCACAGGCTGAACACACGCCCACGGCCCCTGCGTCCTCACCCCGCACCGGGACAACCCGCACCTGCACGATGTGGTGGACGGGCCCGCTGCCTTCCCGGACATTCTGGCCCCGCCCTATGACCCAGACGATGGCCCGGACTGCCACTATCGCCGGTTGTGGAGCCCTTCTGGGACAAGGAGGCCCCAGCTGGGCCTGTGACCCGCCCCGAGAAGCGTGTGTCCTAGAGACCCCACAAGCCAATGACTTCTGGTGCGACGGGGAGCCCTGTCCAGGTCCCGAAGTCTCCCCTTGAAGCCGCCGGCGCCCGGTTGCCGCGGGCCACAGATGTGCCCTGTTCACATCCGGACCTGGCTGCCTGAACACACTGGAAGGGCTCTCTCCCTAGCCCCGGGCCTGGGCGATATATCTACTGGAACCGGCTGTAGGGCGAGCCATGGGAAGGGTGGGCGGGCGACTGCAGTGCAGAGGCAGGCGGGTTAAGGGGTGGGGAAGGCAGGTAGGCTAGTTTGTTGCCGAATTGTTTTTAGTTCAAGTCATCAGTGAAAGCTAGGTTTAAAAAGATGAACTGCTGTTTAAAGTGAGCAGCGTTGCATCCACACGACTCCTGAAACAGAATGCTATGGGCACCAGTGACAGTCACAATAAAATTCACTGCCATGAGAGGCAAGGCCGACCGATAGGGACCAACACTCTTGACCAGAGTGCGGTCCCGAACAGCCAGGGTACAGAGTTTTTATAGCTGACCACATCATCTTATCATTACCTGGGAGCAGAACAAAGGAATAGCTCCCAGATGGGGGTGGAAACAGTTCAGACATGCCCTTGCCCCAATCCAATCAAACACTAAGCCAGTTGATTTTCCTTGAACTTCGGTTCCCTTGATGGATAGGATAAGGCTGTTATCTCTCTTAACCCACAGTGTTAAAACAAAGCTGTTATTTCTTAAGGCTACCGGTTAGCCCTACACTACAGTTTAACCCTTACAGAGGGGCAGAGAGAGAGGGAGACACAGAATCCCAAGCAGGTTCCAGGCTCGAAGTTGTCAGCACAGAGCCCGATGCGGGGCTCCAACCCCTGAACCGCGAGCCCACGAGCTGTGGGATGGTGACCTGAGCCGGTCAGACACTTAACCAAGCAGACTCACCTTTAATGCAAAACTATATTATCCTCAAATGACTTTTTTTTTTTTTTTTTGGTCTTAGTGTGTTTGAAGAGACAGTAGGTTAAATCTGTGCTTTCTAACCAGAAGATTCAAGGAGCTGAATTGGTATGTTTCCAAACAACTGAATGTAAAACATTTCTAGCCAGCTGTTGAATTCCATGCCCCTATTTACTTCCAGTATTTTCCTGCAAAAACAGAGAAAAATGTTGACTGTTTCAAATTCTGGGGAACTCTAATGTTCCAGAAGGCTGTGAGATCATGATCTGAGCCAAAGTCGGCCGCCTAACCTACTGAGCCACCCAGACACCCCTCACAAGACTTTTAATAAGAACAAAACTAAAGAAATGAACACATTAAAATCTGCCCAGCTGTTGTCTAAGCCCTCTTGATTCACTTGCCCAAATGGCAACTGAGTTCTAAGGTCTGTAACAAAGGGATACTTGCTATTGGTGGAAAGTGTTGACCCTGTGGAAAGACAGATTATATCTTTGCCTCTTTATGTGCACTGGGCTACTGTGGCCCAGAGTGAAGCAATATTTGTTTCCAACTTTTTTTTAAGAATAAGAAAACAAGGGGCACCAGGGTGGCTCAGTCGGTTAAGCATCCAACTTCGGCTCAGGTCATGATCTCACGGCTTGTGGGTTTGAGCCCTGCTTCAGGCTCTGTGCTGACAGCTCAGAGCCTGGAGCCTGCTTCGGATTCTGTGTCTCCCTCTCTCTCTGCCCCTCTCCCACTCTCTCTCTCTCTCTCTCTCTCTCTCTCAAAAATAAATAAACATTTAAAAAAATTTAAAAAGAAGAAAACAAATTCTTGATTTTTTTTTTTTTACAAAAAAGATGCTTATTCAATGTGAAATGCCACTTTGTTGTAAAACCTGAAACAGACATAATGCCGGGTGTTTCCTCCACCGTTGCTAACCTTGTTTTGTGGTAGCTTCACATTATGGTGTAGTTTAACATGCCTTGGGGGCAGTTTGAACAGCTCACAATGCCACATGAATTCAGTTTAAAACTAAATCCTAGATATGCAAATGATGATTTTCTTAGAACAATGTTCACAAAATGGATTTTTTAGTAGCACAGTAATGAATGTGGTTATCAGTCACATACCTACCTGTTCTGAATTATAAAAAGTTGATGAACTTATAAAATTATGGATAGTGATGTATATGCTACAATACAACCTAGAATGCATTAAACCTCACAAAAACCCATTCTGGCAATAGAGCAGAAATAAAGGAGAAATGGATTTTCCAAACTTTATGATGAAAAGTTTTAAAGTCCTCAGGTACAAACAAGCCAAATGAAAAAAAAAAAAAAAGCCTAAAGTGCTTTTCTTTTCTTTTTTTTTTTTTTTATTTTTTTAACCTTTATTTATTTTTGAGACAGAGAGAGACAGAGCATGAACAGGGGAGGGTCAGAGAGAGGGAGACACAGAATCTGAAACAGGCTCCAGGCTCTGAGCTGTCAGCACAGAGCCCGACGCAGGGCTCGAACTCACGGACTGAGAGATCACGACCTGAGCCGAAGTCTGACGCTTAACCGACTGAACCACCCAGGCGCCCCAAGCCTAAAGTGCTTTTCAAAAGAAAAACTGAAATTGTTGCAGGCCAAAATAGCAATATGGTATCTCTCTAATTAATTCAGTAGAGACAGTGGAAACTTTAGTTCGCTAATAAATTCTGAGTATATTAATGGTGAGAACAGAACTTGTTTTAGCCACTAAGGAGGGAATATTCTTGCTACAGGGACAAAATGTCGTGCGGCAAAACCTGGCACCTCTGTGCGTAAAGTGTTCGTCATGACTGACTTCATGTGCTGTTGTCACGTTTCTACGTATTCCTGCAATATAGACTGTAGTTGAGTAACGACTGTGGGGCAAATACAATCCCCTCCGTCCCTGGGATTGAGCACAGAACCCTTTTCTTGGAACTTCCTTACAGCAACTTCGCAAATGACCACCCATGACATACCAAACTTAAAGGCACTAAGGCCTCCAAAGATGATTACAAGTAACAGCCTGAGAATTCCTGGTCAATAGGACAAAATGGTGGAGCTGACAGACAAATGAGTATGTGGAAAAGGAAGGGTGAGGGAGTGACCAATAGAGGGGCTTCCCTGAAAGTTTCTCTCTGGGAGCCAGTCAGAGACAGGCAATTCCCACACACTGTCCTTTTGTAAGGGTTAAATTGTACTATAGGGCTAACGCTTAGCTTGAAAGATAACAACTTTGTTCTGACACTGAAGGTCAAAAGATAACAACCTTGCTTTTACTCTTGTAAAACATACTTCATACTCTTGTGAATCAGGCTTTACCAATGAAGGAAACAAAAGCTCAAAAAAGAGCATCAGAGACAAGGTCAAGGAGATCCACTGGTTGCAACTTAGCGGCAGGAAGTCTAAAATAATCACCTCATTCGATAACTGTTTCTGACTCATCTGGGAACTGTTTCTCTGTTCTGTTCCCAGATAACGATAAAACGATGTGATCGGCTTTAAAAACTCTGTACCCCGGCTGTTCGGAGCCACACTCTTATCAAGAGTGTTGGTCCCGATCGGTTGGCCTTGCCTCTCATTGTAATAAACTTTGTTGCAACTGTCACTGGTGCCCGTAGCATTCTGTTTCAGGAGTCGTGTGGATGCAACACTTTCCCCGTCACAGCCCCCAGAGCCCTTCCCCATCCCACCATTCCTTGCCACCAACCTTGCTGAAGTACTCACCCACTTCAGCACCAATGTGGGAAGTTAAGATAATGTTACTTGTTTGTATAGTATAGATGAGCAATCTGGGTGTTCAAAAGAGTAGGTGGCTTGTCCCAAGGTCACACAGCCGGTAAGAGTTGGCACTAGAATTGCTGTCGGTGCCCTTAAGGCTGTACTTTATTTAGCAGGCTGAGTTGCATGACATTGTGGCAGTTTTTAAATATTTGAAGGACTGTCACTTGGGAGAAGGTAGAGATTGCTCTGAGAGACCCCAGAAAACGAACTAGGACAAGTACTTGGAAGCTAGAAACAGCTGATAACTGAATATAAGGGAAAACATTCTAATGAATATAGTAAGAGTTGGCCAAAGTGGGAAGAGCTTTGATGTGTGAAGTAGGATATTCCCCAACCACTACAACATGGGGATAATAATGGTATATGCTACATAAGGTTATTGGAAGTCAATGAGTCTGTGTTTGTGCAGAACTCTGAGCAGTTCCTGGCAATCCTAACACAACGTCTTTATAAATGTTTCTTAATTTTTTTTATTTAAAATTTTTTTAATGTTTATTTTTGAGACAGAGAGAGACAGAGCGTGAGTGGGGGAGGGGTAGAGAGAGGGGGAGCCACAGAATCCAAAGCAGGCTCCAGGCTCCAAGCTGTCAGCACAGACCCCGATGTGGGGCTCGAACCCACGAACTGCAAGATCATGACCTGAGTCGAAGTCAGGCACTTAACCGACTGAGCCACCCAGATGCCCCTAAATGTTTCTTAAATTTAAAATAAAAATCCACGGGCTCCTGGGTGGCTCAGGTGGTTAAGTGTCTGACTCTTGATCTCAGGGTCATGAGTTCAAGCCCTGTGTTGGCCAGGGTGTGTAGCCTACTTAAAAAAAAAAAAAAAATCAATAGAAATGTCTGGGCCAATGCTGGGCATTGCCTTAAACAATGTAGAAGACGACTTTTCAGGATTTTCACCAGCTCCCTACCACTCTCTGTCTCTCACTCCATCCTCAGTGTAGGAAGGAAAGCAGTGCCCGAAGCTACATTTGTACCTCATAATCTCAGCACCTCAGTAACTGCCCCTGGGGAGGGAGACATAGGACCAAATTGGACTCAACAGAATCTCTCTCCTGGAACTGACCAGGTATCATGGGTGCAGACCACTTGGCCCTGGACGGGAGAGGCAGCCAATGGGAGACCAATTGCTTGGTCACAGACTCTGGGTCTAGCGTTCTTTCTTGCCTAGCAAAAAAGCAGGATGCAGGATTAAAATGCGAGAGATGGCTAATGTCCAGGAAAAGACAAGAGCCCTGATTAAGGGTCCTTGCTCGGTTTTTATTAGGATCAGAAGGCTTACAAATATGGTAAACAATGAAACTGTGAACATTAACTCATGGATGTGAGGGAATGGGGGTCTTGAAGATATGCGGGGTTACAGGTTTGGGTTAATACAAAACAAAATCCTGGTGGCCAGCCGGGAGGAAGGTTGTTTACAGCAGACTTGAGGCACCACCGCTGCTTACCTAAACCGGCCTAGGGGACAAGAAAGAGCAAGCTACCTCAGGGTCAACAGGGCACCTTTCTTTTGTTAACTAGCTCTGCTCTGGGCAGACTTCGCCCTACGGCCATTTATAGCCCTGTTTACCCGTTTGCCTAATTTGGTCCTTCCTTCCTGTGAAAGCAGCTTTCTGCTATAGTACTAACTTGGGGGGTGTTTCCACCCTGAATACAAAGTAATCTTGTTTACCTCATATACCTTTGTTCTACTTTGGGGCCTTTGCCCTGCCCTGTCTATACCTATTTACCTAATCTTGTTTACCCAGACTTGGGTGGGAGCATCCTTTAGCTTTCTATTTCTTTACGCCTTGTTAACCCATCTGTGCAGGCTCAGGGAATTCCGAAGCTTATTGCCCACACTTGGGAATAAGCGAAGAGCTGTCTGTCTTTGGGTCCTGGCCCTCCTTCAGGCCACTGCCTTCCTTCAGGCCCAGTGGCCTCTGGTGCCCTGCCTGTCTCACATGCGTAAGCGCGGTGGAAGCCAATTTGAAGTGGGTTTCTGTTGTTTGCAATCCACAGAAATTGAATCAGGACAAGCATGGCTCACTTGGCTGCAAAGAATAAAAGTCTAGGCAAAGAACCCGAGTGCAAGGCCAAGCAGGCACTCAGGGAAGCCTTCTGGGGCTTCAAAGCTGCCAGCAAGCTCCTGTCTTCATTCTGCCCCTCTCGCGGAGCTCCTGTGCACTGTTCCCTGTTTGCCGCCCCCCTCCCGCCCCCACTGCTCCATTTGTCCCCCTCTGCTGATCAGCTTCTCTGCTTTATCGTCCCCTTACACGGAGCCCTGGAGCCTGCCCGGCTGTCCAGCTATGTTTTTCTCACCCATTGCATCTGTGTCTCAATTCTGTATTTTATGTTCCTGGGACAGAGTATCTGATTAGCTCAGCTTGGGCTGGGTGCTCATTATTGGTTCCCTGAGTGGACGGGGTGGGGCCATCTGGAAGCTGGGGCTGCCCCTTCCAGGGGCGTGGGCACATTAGACTCCGTGAAAGTGGTGTGGACAAGGAGGAATCATAGTATAATGACCAGGTTGTAGGAAATTCAGGCTTCGGGCATTTGCACACCTTCTCATACTGGGGACCTCCTTCATTTCTGTGGGTCCTACTTTTTGTACCTGTAAAATTAAGAAGTGGAACTGGAAATAATAACTAGCATTTAGCAAGCATCTCCCAAGTGGCGGACTGTACTGTAAGCACTTCGCATGCACTAAACTTATTTAATGCCTGTAAAGCATTTATGATGGTCACTAGGCTGGCAATCGTGTTCCAACATTCAATAAATGGACCTACAATGTGCAGATCCCAATTTGCTGGACTTTACCCTTAATGATCTTTTTTTAAAAAAAATTGTTTTTAGTGTCTGTTTTTTTGAGAGAGAGAGAAACAGAGTGTGAGCAGGAGAGGGGCAGCGAGAGAGACACAGAATCCGAAGCAGTCTTCCAGGCTCTGAGCTGTCAGCACAGCGGGGCTCAAACTCATGAACCGTGAAATCATGACCTGAGCCCAGTCGGCCGCTTAACCCACTGAGCCACCCAGGCGCCTTTCCCTTAATGATCTTATAAAGCAGGAATGCATCTCCATCTTTTCAGCCCAAAGTCCCGACATATTTGTCTTTACATACAAATTCTTCTGTCCATCGGTAAGGTTTTGATGTGTGGGCTTTGCAAACAAAGATATTTTGTTTCCAATAGAAATGAAAGGAGAAAAACTGCAACTTGGAGAGAAATGACTTATTGCCTCTCTCACAAATCATAATCAGCCCGTCTCCCTCCTAATATACCATACCATGCAATGAAACCTGCTTTTCACAGTTTTATTAAAGTATAATTGAAGACAATAAGCTGGACCTACTTCAAGTAGACACTCTGATGAGCGTTGACACATGTAGGGACCAGTGGGACCATCACCACAATCAAAATGTAAACGTATCTTACACCTAGTGTAAGTGTACTTGCACTTCTTTCTAGCCCTTCTCTCCCACTGCACCCTGGTACTACAGGTTTCTCCACTCTGGCTGTCCAGAACATCACTATTCCCAGGCCAATGCAGCTTGGAAATTCTTCTGCCTGCTTCTTTCCAGTGGTTCTTTCTCTGACCTTGGATAGTTTCCTTACAAGCATGCACTTGACCGGCACTCAGGTGAAGGCTCGGGGGAACCTTCTGCACGCCTCCAGATCTCTTTCCCTGTAGCTCTCTCCCCTCTGGTACTCTGCCCTGTGGATTCTAGCCACCTGGCCCTTTAAAATTCTCAATGCCACTTTCTCTGCTCAGAGAGACTGCCAGGCTCCCTTTGGGTTCCCCTCCCAGCCCTGCAGTTTGGAATCCCTCTCCGGGCAGGAAGCCAAGGCAGTCAGAAGGATCACTTCCTTAGTGTCCCTTGTCCTGGGTCCTGCACTGCCTGTTATCCGCTGTCCAAAGCACATTCTTTTTTTTTTTTTTTAAGTTTATTTATTTATTCGGGGGGAGGTGAGGCAGAGAGAGGGAGAGAGAGAATCCCAAGAAGGCTCCATGCTGTCAGTGCAGAGCCCGACGCAGGGCTTGAGCTCTGGAGCCATGAGATCATGACCTGAGCCTAAATCAGGAGCCCATCACTTAACCAACTGAGCCACCCAGATGCCCCTGCACGTTGTTTCTTTTTAATTTTTTTCTGGATTTTCCATCTATGTTTGGAGGTTAAACCCAACCCCTTTACTCTAATATGGCTGTAGCAGAAGTCAGAGCCTGTTTTGTTTTTTTAATGAAAAATATTTTATGACAACCTCATTACAAAAATTTCAACTGATACGAAGTCTTGTAAAGTAAAAAATGAGTATTTCCCTCCACTATTCCTATCTCACACCACAGAAATAACCAGTGTTAATGGTAAACACATTAAGTCATTTCTACTTTTCTCAAAAGGACCCTCTTGTGAAGTTATAAAGGGGGAAGCTTTGGTAGTGCTGGAAGGATTAGAGATGAATGCTCCTGAGAAATGCTGTCCCTGCCACCTGTCCCTCATTGTCTCCCCCATGGAACATGTGAGCTGGGTCTCATTCTATACGGACTTCCCTTTCACTGCCCCAAAGGCAGGAGTGAGGGCCACATGTCCATCTCAAAATCTCTGTGAAAGCCATATGAATTCATGTACACGAAAGTATTGGCATACTTTGAAATCATTACAATCGTTAGTTAATATTATATCGCACTATCATACATGTTTGTTTCATAATAATTATTATTATTATAATGGAAGATTTGATGCTGCCTCCAGGGTCCATTCTTATCACAAGTAAAAGTTTCTCTTTATCATAAGCCTACTGGTGCTCTCTGAGGTCTAAGACAAAAGGAATGCTTATGTTGTCAAAGGTATCTTTAAGTGGCTTCAGTTGTGTGGGGTGACTATCTCATAGATAGAAAAACCAGCCACCCAGGCTATAGTCCAGACATAGCCTTTAGTGCTAAGAGGCCATTTTTTCAGCCTCAAAGTCACTCACATACACACCCTCATGAACTCTAAGAATTTCCCTTTTCATGGAATAGCAAGAAATACTGGGCTATGTTTTCTTTTTTCTTCTTTTGTATTTTTACCTTCTAGTTCTATCTCCTCTATTCTAGATCTGAAAGCAATAGGTCCCTAAATATAAGCTCTAAAATTTAAAATGTATATGTATATATCAGAAATTGCATTTTCCTATCCAGTTATTTTCTCTTTCCCTCCTAAAAAATACGGACATTGAACAATGTACAAATTACAATGTTCATGTATCCAGTCAAAAAAACTTCTGGATGTGCCAAAAAGCAAGAAAATGTGATCCACAATCAGGAGAAAAAAATGAATCAAGAGAAAGAGAGTCTGTCTGAGATAAATAAGTTGTAGAAGTTGCTGGCAGGCAGTTAAAGCTCTCAGATGTGGTCTCCAGTAGACTGGATTTTCGGTAAAGGGAAAGATTATCTGCGAAATTTCATTCAATAAAGATAAATAAATAAATAAATAAATAAATAAATAAATAAATAAAACACAACTCCACTAGATCTCACATGATCTAAGCTGGAAGGCCTCTCTACACGCTGAATAGAGGTAACTCATCAGGTCCTCCTAATTGGCTGTGTTCAGATTTCCATAAGTTTCCCTTATGGAAAACATAAGGGAATGTGTTCGATTTTTATATATTTCAACAGCGTTGCCAGCCTTATGCTACCCAAGTGCATCTGGGGAACTTAATGTGTAAACAATCGGGGACGCTGGAGGTGAAGGACTGAAGACTGGTGGTTCCCTGGTTCAAGTCCCTTTTCTTAAGCAGACCCTGAGGTCCTAATGATTTGAGCTTCCCCTCTGAGCTGACACTCGAGCAGGTCTCGCTCGTTAATGAAGCCGGGTGGGTCTCAGATGCAAAGCCTGCCCAGTCTTGGAGGGCTGTGGTCGGCCTAAGAACTCTCAGGGCGGCACCCCGGGAAAGCTACCCTACAGGTCTCTTTCCCGCGCCCTCCCAGTTTGGGAGGAGCCTGCGGTAGGGTGTGGTGGGAGGGGTCAACGCGAGCAAGGGGCGGGGCGGGACCTCGGCGCCGTGGGTGGGGGGCGGGGCTTGACGCGCCTCCGCCCCCGCCGCGGCCACTGTTCACAGCCCGGGTGCTGATCCGGTCCGAGGCCGCCTAGCCGCCTCAGAGTGCGCCCAGGGTCCCGGTCCCGAGGCGCGGGCCCTCCCGGAAGCCTCCAGAAAGGACAAGGAGCGGCGCCCGGCCCGGCTGGCTATGCCTCTCGTTGCTGCGGTTCCCGCCGACGACCGCGCGCCCGCGGCCTCAGGGGCGCAGCCGGGCCCCGGGGAGGCCGCGCTGTGAGGCGCCAGGGCCTAGCGGCCGCCGCGGTCGCGCCGGAGGGGCACGGGGCCCGCGCTCGCCCGCCGTCCTCGCGCTCTGCGGCCCCGCCCCGGCTCGCGGCCTCAGCCGCCGGCCGCCATGGCCTTCGCCGCCGGGGAGAGCGCGGGCTCGGGGCGCAGGCGGCCGCCGCGGCACCGGGCGCTGCGCGGGCTGCTGCTGCTCTGCCTGTGGCTGCCGAGCGGCGGCGCGGCCGGGCCGCCCTCCGCGCCGCTGTCCGAACTGCACGCGCAGCTGTCGGGAGTGGAGCAACTGCTGGAGGAGTTCCGGCGGCAGCTGCAGCAGGAGCGGCCGCAGGAGGAGCTGGAGCTGGAGCTGCGCGCGGGCGGCGGTCCCCAGGAGGGCTGCCCGGGCCCGGGCGGCGGCGGCTACAGCGCCATGCCGGACGCCATCATCCGCACCAAGGACTCCCTCGCGGCCGGCGCCAGCTTCCTGACCGCGCCGGCGGCCGTGCGGGACTGGCGGCAGTGCGTGGCGGCCTGCTGCTCGGAGCCGCGCTGCTCCGTGGCGGTGGTGGAGCTGCCCCGGCGGCCCGCGCCCCCCGCCGCCGCGCTCGGCTGCTACCTCTTCAACTGCACCGCCCGCGGCCGCAGCGTTTGCAAGTTCGCGCTGCACCGCGGCTACAGCAGCTACAGCCTCAGCCGCGCCCTGCAGGGCGCGCAGGAAGACCCGGACGCCTCGCCTCCCAAGGGTGAGCACTCCGCGGGAGGCGGCTGGGTCAGACCTCTTGGGTGCGGCCGCCCTCGCGCCAGTTGGGTGGCTGCGTCCGGGAGACCCGCTTAGGCAGTACAGCCAAGTGAGAAATGGAACAGATTCGTTCCAAGTTATTTTAGTTCGCGGGCATTCAGAGGAGTGGCTGTGATTTGTCTTATGGATGGTTTCTGAGAAACCTTAGTAGATTGGGCAGAAGAGGGCACCGTGGGCTGCTTCTGGAATTTTTCTAGGCTCGGGGAGGGAGGCTGACCTGAGAGGAGTCACAGAAATTCGATTTAAAGGAGAAAAGCTCGAAGGGGGGGGGGGGAGTTTATTTTAGGCCCAGAGGTTTTTTGTAAGTCATGGTTTGTGTCAAGAAATTACAAAAGCAAAATCTAATTAGATGCCAGCTTGCTCATAGCACACCCGTTTCTTAGCTCGGTTCTCACGACTCATGATTCCGTGTGTAGTGATTTTCATCAGACAAAAATGGGAAGGGGAAACTTGGTGTCAGGTATTTTTGAAGTGGACCCAACTGATTCCCATGAACTACAGATCCCTTTTGTAAAGAGGGAAAGGAAGGGATTTGATTTTAGTTGACAATAAGAAAGTTTAAGGCATGTCCCTTTTTAAAAAGAGCTAATAATGATGCTTTTCATTCTATAGTTTTACTTCCTGCACATGTTCTGAATGAGAGTCAAGGCATATACAGAAGGCACAAGAAAAATTGTAGCCGTTGGAGATTAAGGCCGTTGAGGGAATAAAACCTTGATTGGGCCCACGTGTGGTTCACTGTGTGTTTGATTCCACTCTGTTGCTCTTTGATTTATAATAACATAAGAATGATATCATAGCAAGATTGGGCGGGGGGGGGGGGGGTAGCCTCAGCTGCTTTGGAAATCTGGAATCTCCCAAGACCTGAAGGTCCAAAGACAAGGGTCTGGGAAACCATATCCACAATGGCCCACCTCCCTACCCACCTGCACCTCAGAGAAAGCTCAGAACCCGTGTTGGGATAGCAGACATCAAAGGTCACCCTGTGACTGCTCAGCCTTGAGGCAGACATTGGGAAGAACACCAAAGTGTTCTCCCTGAAGTGGAGGCAGGAAGCACTTTCACTTGGACCCCCACCACCATCACTGAGCCTGCCCCATGGTGTTATACATCCTTCCTCTTGACTCAAACACAGACCAAAAAATCCCAGCAGCAAAGAAACAAAATCCCTTTCCCTTGTTCTCAATGCACATCTGGAAAAAAACCAACATTGCCACAGGAAGCTTTCTTATAAGCCGGGGAATAACAGAAGGAAAACAAGGAATATGCTTGTGGAAATTTAAAAAAAAAAAAAAAAAAGTTAGGTTTACTAAGTAGAAGTTTCTGAGTTTGGGAATTCAATTATATAGATGGTCAGGGGTGAATACAGGTGACTGCAGGGTTTGGTCCTCATTCTGGAAAACACTGACATGCTCACACTTCATATCCCCAGCGACATGGAAACTAGAAACGTGTGCGTAGCTCAGGCCCCAAGGCACCCTCATTCTCTGCAGCTAGGGCAAAGGTTACCTACCCACATGCCCTGTGTTTGCCCTGCCCAGATGCTTAACCGTTTGAAGTTCTTTATGCTTCCGAAACTTCTAAGTTTTTCCTTCTTGAATTGTCTCTTTTTTTCGGACTTTTAAAAAAAGTTTATTTTGAGAGAGAGCATGCGTGAGTGTGGGAGGGGCAGAGACAAAGGGAGAGAGAGAATCCCAAGCAGGCTCCATACTGTCAGCTCAGAGCCCGATGTGGGGTTTGATCTTACCACCTGTGAGATTATGACCTGGGCCGAAATCAAGAGTCAGCTGCTTAACCGACCGAACCGCCCAGGCATCCCTTTTTCTGACTTTTGTGAGCATACAGAGTTGGAAGCCAAAGGAGCATGAAAATGGTTTAGAAAAGCTCTTACAGAGAATTTGTTCGGAGGCCATGTGAGGTGAGTCAAAACATCATGAAATGGTGAGGGGGTGGTTGGGATGGGATGGCACAAATTTATAGCAGAGTCCATCAGCTGTGTTTGTTGCTGATTGAGTTTGGTATTAGGCATTATTATAAGGTCCTTAGACACAGGAACTCATTCTCCTCACAACAGCCAAAGATCTGGGTTCTGTTATAATCTCTAGTGTACTGGAAGGCTTGGGGAGAGAAAGTAACTTGCCCAAAGTCTCGATGCTTGTGAATGTGGAGCTGCGTCATGCAAGTGTCACGCAGGAAATATGTGGCAGAGACCATTAAAATAGTCATTCGTTCTTCTGGAATAGTTTTTGTAGGAAAGTGATCCATGCGAAAGAAAAAGGAGCAAAAATATTTATTGTGGTATTATTTATAATGGTGAAAAAAATTGATAACAAAGTAGATGTCTAATATGAGAGGTTAAAAATCAAAATGGATGGGGCACGTAGATGGCTCAGTCAGTTAAGCATCTGACTTCAGCTCAGGTCATGATCTCACTGTTTCCGAGTTTGAGCCCTGCATCGGGCTCTGTGCTGACAGCTCGGAGCCTGGAGCCTGCTTTGGATTCTGCGTCTCCCTCTCTTTCTCTGCCCCTCCCCCACTCGTGCTCTCTCTCTCTCTCTCTCTCTCTTTTCCTCTCTCTCTCTGTCTCTCAAAAATAAATAAACATTAAAAATATTTTTAAAAAATCAAAATGGCAACTGTGAAGTTTATATAGTAACATGGGCAATAATAGAATATATGAGTAAATATTAATAAATAGAACCTGTTAATAAGTTAGGTTAATTCAGGATGTAAATTTACATTTCCTGTAACTGGAATACACTTTGGGTACCCCCACAGTATACTTAGAAAGATCTGGGCAGACATCAGAACTGACAGATTTATCATTTGTATCATCTTAGGCAACTTAGCCTCTAAAATCATTTCTTGAGTCTGATGCAGCTGATAATACCTACCTCAGAGACTCATGAGAGTTGAGTGACATTATGGCTTACGAGCACTTAGCACTTATGCCACCCAATAAATGGCACCTCTTATTATCATCAGCTCGTATAGAGAAAGACTATAACAGTCCACACTAAAAATGATGATAATCAGATTGGGGTTATGAATAATTCTTTCCTGAAGTGTTACAATTAAGAACACACAATGAAAAAAGAAACCACAAAAACCAATCAACCAACCTCATGGATTTTGACACATAGTATCTAAGCCCCTTCCCTTAGTCTGGCGTGACTTCTGTATCCTGACTTCAAGAGTCCTTTGTAATTCCTCAACCTCCGCTATATCACTCGTGCCCACACAGTACAGATCCAGATTCCAGAACCTCCTCCTCGTCCTTAAGGCTCTGTTTACAGCAGTGTGTTGTAAATCAGATTAGTTAACGGAACAGTAATATTATTCTTACCTGTATAAAATGCCACCTTGATAGGCTTCATCAAAATTGGTACGAGTCTTATTTCGCCTCTGTAGATCTTACCAAGTGTGTCTGGTTTTCGAAAGAAATCAATGCTTCCAGAGTACTTAGCATTGCTTTATTATATTTTGATGATGAAAAATGCAGATTTACCTTTGTCATGTTCTTTATCAGCAAGTCAAATATTTTTTAAAAATTTTTAATGTTTTTATGTATTTTTGAGAGAGAGACAGAGCACGAGTTGAGCAGTGGCAGAGGGAGAGAGGGAGACACAGAATCTGAAGCAGGCTCCAGGCTCTGAGCTGTCAGCACACAGCCTGACGCAGGGCTTGAACTCGTGAACCACGAGATCATGACCTGAGCTGAAGTCAGACGCTTAACCAACTGAGCCACCCAGGCGACCCATCAAGTCAAATATTTTTTTAAATGATAGCACACTCCTTTCCTCTTCTTATTGTCACTTGTTTATTTTTAAGGCCTGTTTCTGGGTAGATAAGCTCTGGCTTATTTTGAAATGCATTATGCAGTGTAACTTTCCTGGACTTGAACTGATGAAGAAATGTATCTCTTATTTCAGTTACAATAGCGATCAATGTAGAGGGTATGAGGATTTCATTGTGCTTATAAATGGTACCTTAAAGCTTACCTAAAGAAAAGTGAACAACTAAAACAATGATTTTTTTTTTCTTCCAGGAGGGGTAGAATTAATTAGTTTTGTAATATGTGGGGTATTTTAGAACTTACCTGATTTTTCCATCTTAAGTCTTTGTGGTTACATCTTTGAGGGCTTAAAAATATATTAAAGCATTCATTGTTTATATCCTATAGGTTTAGTTTGTTTACTTGTAAACAATACTTTAAAAATAAATTTTCATGCTAATTATAAGGTATTATTGCAAATTATAAGATGCTTTCCATATTTATAAAGTGATAAACTACTGTGTGGAAAGCAATGGAAACTTCCAGAACAAAAAGAAATATCTGTGTAACACTGTGTAAAATGGCCTATTAGTAATGAAATTGTCACCTCTCTCCTTATCTGGGAGAAGCAGAATAAAGACATAAGACACTGGGTCTTTGCTCAGAGGTGGAAGAAGGCAGAACGAATTTCTTCTTAGGCAAAGGTTGATTGTGTGGCTTATTTAAACCTAAGTTATTAGTCCTCATTCTTTTAAATGACTATAAAAATGGGACTCTTCTCAATAGACAAATGTAACCATTGGAAATAGCAAATGTGCTTATGCCCTGTAAACATGCTCATAAAAAAAAGTTATCTCTTTTTGAGATGAACAGCAGCGTTCTTATTCAGAATAGCCACAGCTCTGAGAGCTGCCCTCTCCTTACAGAAATTCTGTTTCTGGGTATTGGGAGGATCAGTAGAGTAGAAGATAGGACTGGACGAGCAGGTCTCTGAACATCTGAAAAGTCATGATAACTTGTTGAAGGGTTTTTCTTAAGCATGGAAATGACCCAGTCAGATTAGAATTTCAGAAAAGTCATTTTAGCTGCAGCGTGTCAAGAGTGACTACCTGTTATTGCCTAGTGAGAAACCAGTAGGATTGCTGCTAGCCCCAGACCTCAGGCCCTGCGACATCTGAATTGGCTCTTAGACATTTGCTTAGGAAGCAACTGGGCTTTGGAGGAAGAGAGCAGTGCCTCAGCAACATCATTCAGCAGAAGTTAAGGAGGAACAAATCCAGGCCAGCATTTGGACAGAGCTTTGGCACTGGAGTAGGGAGGAAGTAGCAGATATCAAAAAGGATATATTATAAGAACCTATAGACTTTTTACCAGCAGTGTTACTAAGTTTCTTTAAAATATATCAGGGTGAATGAGTGGCTCAGTTGGTTAAGCGTCCTACCTTTGATTTTGGCTCAGGTCATGATCTCACGGTCGTGGGATCCACCTACATTGGCTCTGCACTGGGTGTGGGGTCTGCTTAGGATTCTCTCTCCCTCTTCCCCTCTCCCCCACTCACACAGGCATGCTCGCTCTCTCTCTCTCTCTCTCTCTCTCAAAAAAAAAAAAAGAATATATATGTATATTTATATATGTACATTTGAGTAAGTTTACTAATAAGCTTAAATCAATAAAATATTCATAACTCTGCACTTAGAAATGTTTTCTGTATGCAGCTTCTCCAATCAGTCACAACTGAAGCAGCTACCAGTTATAGATTAGTAGTTAGTGAACGTAGTTAGCCTTAAATTATTTAGTACTATGCCAGATCAAAGGTAAGCATATTTGTTTTGCTATTATACAGAAACTCAGTGTGCCAGCTTCTGTTATAAAAACTAGTTGTTAGAAACCGAATGTTTTCTATTTTCCTAGATGAAAAATTGTTTTCCAGAGAATTGCTAAGTTAAGCTTTATTTTGTGTGAATCTAAGAACTTGCCTTAACTTTCCAAATTTAATATTAGCTTTAAAAAATTTTTTTTAATGTTTATTTATTTTTGAGAGAGAGAGAGAACAAGCAGGGGAGGAGCAGAGAGAGAGGGAGACAGAATCTGAAGCAGACTTCAGGTTCTAAGCTGTCAGCAGAGAGCCTGATGCAGGGCTCAAACCCACAAACCATGAGATTATGACCTGAGCCAAATTCGGACACTTAACTGACTGAGCCACCCAGGCGCCCCAATTTATTTCCTATATATAGAATACTTTATACCTATTTTAAAAACTTGAGGATGAGGAAAAAAAATCTATATCAGAGGTGGATGTTTTTCAGATATGTTTCAAAAGTCCTTTTTTTAAAAAATTCATTTAATTGAACCTTGAACTTAAATTATTTATGATTTAAATGAAACTTTGACTCTAGGGAGTAAAACTGCTACTCCAGATTGGATGGCCTACTACTTTGTCTTGTACCCACAATTTTGTCCTAACTACTGCTAATAGCTGATTCTCCACACCTTCTCTTCGGCATGTGTTAGAGCTAAATTCCATATTCTTAATAAATTGCTATTGTTTATTATATAAAGAGAATACACGAAAATCAATAAGAAAATAGCTTTCAGTTGCTATACATTCTCATACTAGTTGCTTGCTAGACTACATCTATTCTAGCAAACAAGATACTGCTTTAAATAAATTGTAAAAAAAATAGGCAGTCATCTCCTGTGAATTATTTATTTTCTTTCACAGAAAAGGATGAGCCTCCACTCAGCAAGGCTGGACAGGATGTGGTTTTGCACCTGCCTACAGATGGAGTGGTTTTGGATGGCCGTGAGAGCACAGACGACCATGCCATAGTCCAGTATGAGTGGACAATGTTGCTGGGTGACCCATCAGTGGACATGAAGGTAATTCATGATGTCATTGTAATGACACCAAATATTTCCATGAGGTGATCTCTCATAATGTTCTTCCACTCCCGTTTCCAAATTATGAGTAAGCTAGCAGAAGAGCTATAAGATGGAGAAAGCATAAAAGTGGTTGTTGAGGGGCACCTGGGTAACTCAGTCGGTTGAGCGTCTGACTTCGGCTCAGGTCACGATCTCACAGTTTGTGAGTTCGAGCCTCATGTCAGGCTTTGTGCTGACAGCTCAGAGCCTGGAGCCTGTTTTGGATTGAGTGTCTCCCTCTCTCTCTGCTCTTCCCAGGCTTATGCTCTGTCTCTCTCTCTCTCTCAAAAATAAATAAAAACGTTTTTAAAAAATTTTTTTAAAAAGTAATTGTTGAAAAAGTTGGTTTATTAATATGAACTTACCTTCTACTGAGTAAACAGTGATCCTGATAATTTGTTTTGAAACTTATTCTCATTCTCATTCTTTTTCCTCTTTTCTTCTTTTCTTTCTTTCTTTCTTTCTTTCTTTCTTTCTTTCTTTCTTTCTTTCTTTCTTCCTTTTTGAGAGTGAGAGGTGGGGCATGAGCAGAGGAGAGGGGCAGAGAGAGAGAGAGAGAGAGAGAGAGAGAGAGAATCTTAAGCAGGCCCCATGCTTAGTGTGGAGCCTGACACAGTGCTCGATCCCATGACCCTGGGATTATGACCTGAGCTGAAATCAAGAGTCAGATGCTCAACTGAATGAGCCACCCCGGCTCCCCGAAGCTTTCTCTTTTTTTGCTAATTTTTGGCAAAACATTTGAAGGGAAAAGACTCATGCTTTGTTTTAATGACTCAGGTTACTTTTTCCTTTTTTTATTTTTTATTTCTTTACATTTTCAACATTTTTTTTTTTTTTTTACATTTTTTATTTCTTCTTTCCTTAGTTCAAAGTTCAGGCAGAAAATTTGAAAAATATAAAACAATATAAAGAGGAAAATAAAAATAGAATACATGAATTCTTCACATGATCCAGAAAGCAGCTATCTCATCTAGCAACGAGGCCTGCTTGAGATAACTGAGTTTGTAAGTGAGGTGAAGAGTGACCTCAGACATTCGGTTAGATTTATTCCTAGGTATTTTATGCTTCTTGGTGCAATTGTGAATGGGATCAGAGTGACCTCAGACATTCGGGTTTGGGCACACGCAGCACTGGTTTTCCCCCAGACTTATTGGGCTGAGCAGGAATTGCTACAGATGGGAGTGAGTCACTGGCTCAGTGACGGTCTAAACACAAGAGTCTTTCTGTTGTGTTGTGTTTTGTTTTGTTTTGCCTTGTTTGAGCTGTGGATAACATTAGTCTAAGAAGAACAACATAATGACTGGATATTGTGAAATGATCACAACAGTAATTCTAGTTAACATCTCATGGTAACACATTTGTTTTTTGTGATCAGGTCACGATCTCACAGTTCGTGGGTTTGAGCCCCATATCAGGCTCTGTGCTAACAGCTCAGAGCCTGGAGCCTGCTTTGGATTCTGTGTCTCCCTCTCTATGCCCCTCCCGCACTCGTGTTCTGTCTCTGTGTCTCTCAAAAATAAGTAAACATTAAAAAAAAATTTACTCTCAGCGACTTTCCTTTTTTTAAAAGAATTTTTTTAAGTTTATTTATTTATTTTGATAGAGTCAGAGACACAGTGAGTGGCAGAGGGGTAGAGAGAGAGGGAGGGAGAGAATCCCAAGCAGGCTGTGCACTGTAGCACAGAGCCTGAGGTGAGGCTTCAACTCATGAAACTGTGAGATCATAACTCGAGTCGAAATCAAGAGTTGGATGCTTAACTGACTGAGCCACCCAGGCGCCCCTACTCTCAGCGACTTTCAAATATACAGTACCGTATTATTAACTATAGCCACCATGTTGTAATTACCTCCTATGACTTATTCATTTCATCACTTTACTCATTTTGCCCAACCTTCACACCTTGCCTCTTACAACTACCCATCTATTCTCTGTATATATAAACTCAGTTTTTTCTTTTAATTTTTCTTTAAGTTTATTCATTTATTTTGAGTGGGAGAGAGCAAGAGCACAAGTAGGGGAGGGGCAGAGAGAATGAGAAACAGAATCCCGGGCAGGTTCTGTGCTGTCAGTGCACAGCCCCATGCGGGGCTCGAACTCAGGAACTGCAAGATCATGACCTGAGCCAAGATCAAGAGTAGGATGTTTAACTGACTGCACCACCAAGGTGCCCCAAACTCATTTTTTTTATGTTTATTTTATTTCTTTATATATACATATTTTTTTTTGAGAGAGAGAGAATGCGACGGAGAGGCAGAGAGAGAGGGAGACAGAGGATCTGAAGCAGGCTTAGCTCTGACAGCAGTGAGCTGGGTGTGGGGCTCGAACTCACTAACCACAGGATCGTGCATGACCTGATCCGAATTTGGATGCTGAACCGACTAAGCTACCCAGGTGTCCTGGAGTTCAGTTTTTTGTTTAGATTCTACGTATAAGTGAGGTCATAAGGTATTTGTCTTTCTCTGACTTATTTCACTCAGAATAATAACTTCCAGGTCTATCCATGTTGTCACAAATGGCAAAATTCTTTTTTATGGCAGAATATTTGTATACCACTGTTTTTTTATCCATTCATCCGTCAGTGGACGTTTAGGTTATTTCTTTATCTTGGCTATTGTAAATAATGCTGCAGTGAACATGGGGGGCGCATATGTCTTTTCAAGTTAGTGTTCTTGCTTCCTTCAAATTAATACCCAGAAATGGAATTGCTGGGTCCATAAAAGGCATCCTGAGTTGTGAGACTAGTTGCTTTTTATTAACTCTTTCAAGACCCTTCCTAGATAGCAATATTTCCTGGCTTAGTCAAATAAACTTTGTCCAAACCACTTTAGTTAGAGGAGGCACAAAAAATCAATACTGGTTTGCTAGAGCTGCCGTAACAAAATACCACAGCCTGGGTGGCTTAACCAACAGAAATTTCGCCCAGTCCTGGAGGCTAGAAGTCCGAGATCAGAGTGTCAGCAGGGCTGGCTTCTTCGAAGGCCTCTCTCCTTGACCTGCAGGTAGCTGTCAACTGCTTCCTCTGTCTTCCAGGGTCTTCCCTCTGTGGGGAAGCGCTGATTTTATTCTGTTGGAACAAAACCAAAAACGATAATCAGCTAGCTAGTCCTTCAAGACTGATTTAAGTCCATTATTTAGTCAACAATTATATAGTCTTAGACTTGCCCGGACCCTTGGTCAGCATCTTACCCAGCTTCCCACCCATAGAGGAGCCCCCTCCATCACATCCCTTCCAGTGGTCATCCACTCTCTGCCTGATTTTTCCCGAGCTGAAAGCTTACTAGTTCACATCATGTCCTGTGACATCTTCCATCAGCTCTAGTTATTAGGGAAGTGGGATGTGCCTCCTCTTACATCTGTGCCCTGGTGCTGGATCTTCTCTTTGGAAAAGCACTGAACGCATCTTCTTTTTATTCTGTGTATCAGCCACTTACAATTTTGAAAAAAATGAACGTCGACCACTTGGAATGC
This sequence comes from Lynx rufus, assembly GCF_022079265.1. NCBI lineage: Eukaryota > Metazoa > Chordata > Mammalia > Carnivora > Felidae > Lynx > Lynx rufus. The sequence goes on from NW_025814878.1 coordinate 10,902,597, forward strand.
TCTTCTCAGAATTCAACACTCTCAGTCTTTCAGATTGTTCCTCATAAGTTGATTTTTCAGATTTCACATTTACCATTCAGCATCTTCTGGATTTTCTCAAGACTGTTCCATGCCCTTCTTCAAATCTGACACCCCTATGAATTCCATATGTAAACTGTGGTTCTTCCTGACACAGACTATCACCTCCTGTGATTCAGGCATTGTCTCTACTTGTATTGATGAAGCTTAATTTATATAAGCTGTTTTAGTGGCTGCTTCACACAATAGATTCATGTTGAGTTTTCCATTAGCAGGATTACCTAAAACCTGCTTCATCTTTCCGCATGAACTGCTGTCCTGATAGCCTCCCCATCCCGTGTTTGTGTAATTGATTTACTGAACCTGAGTACAGGACCTTATGTTTATCCTTTTACATCCGAGTCTTTTGGTTTTCATCTACAACAGAAATAATTTTGAACTTTAAGTGTCATCCAGCATATTTATTATCCTCCAATGCATTGTGTCAGCTGCAAAATTAATATCTTTATTGCTTTGATCAGAAAAGGTACATGGACAAGCCATTGATTATACCACTAGAGAGCTCCCTTGAGATGGACACTGACTGTTAATTGGCACTTCTGGGACATATCTGTTCCAGCAGCTATAAATCTTCCTCCATTATCATCTAGCTTTGTGTATTTGCTATTAAAAGCTTTATTCTGTAAGCAATGAATTGCATAGATGAGTGCTGAATAAAAATACTGCTGATGATTCAGTATTAATTTACTGAAGATATTTATGAAGAAGTAACAAAATTAGGCATTCCTTATGGGCTTTTAGGGCTGACTGCTCTGCCATCAAGAGGAAAATGTGGACCAATTCCCCAGCCAAGTGTATAATGTATTGGCAGATGGATCTAAAGTTATAAAACCATAACCCAAGTGACAAAGTTTACAAGAAAAGAGCTATTTGCTACCAAACTGACTATCTTATAATGGTGTACATTGATGAATGCTCTCAAAAGTAAATTCTTACCCTACTATGACTTCATCATAATAAAGGTGCCATTAATTGAGCCCCCCACTCAGTGCCAGGCAGTGTAGACCTATCTGTAATCCTCAGAATAACCTCACAAGAAGGCACATCCCCACCTTGTGGGTTAAAATTGTAATAAAATATGGTGAAAGACTGAAATGGCAAGAGATGACTTAGCGCCTTTCAGTGGAGTGATGGGGGCTGCGGAGCAGATCCTTCAGGGTCGCCATTGGTACATTGTAGAAAACAGAGGGTGGGGCTCTCAGGTCATGACCTCACAGTTTGTGAGATCGACCCCCGCTGACAGTGCAGACCCTCCCTGGGATATTCTCTCTCTCTCTCTCTCTCTCTCTCTCTCTCTCTCTCTCTCTCTCTCTCTCTCCCTCCCCCCCCTCCCAACCTCTCAAACATCTCTCTCTCTCTCCCCCCCCTCCCTCCCTCCCTCCCAACCTCTCAAACATTAAAGAAAGAAAAGAGGTGGGAATGCAAATTATTCTTGTCCATTGAAATGCAAATAAATTTTTCATATAGTAGAGATAAAATTGATCTCTGCCCTGTGGAAAAGTGGATTTCAAGCATGACATTTTAACACCCGAAGGTATTAATCTGTTAATACATTCATTTTGGTGACTAATAGTTACTAACAGCAAACTTGTTTCAGCTTTGCATCTCCTGGCAACTTCACTTAAGCATTCATGACTCCTTGTATCTTCCTATTCTTCAGATTCGCCTTTGAATCTGTGGGATGCTTTATTGGTTTTCTCTTTAATTAGAGAGAGCTAAATAAAATCTTTGATGCAGGTTCATATTAGATTTGTGTGAGATCTTAACACATATTCATACCCGAGAATAAGATACACAGGTATTTTCAAGCCATTGTGGAATTATACTTTGCTTACAATGCACCCAAGTGAGAGGTTTTTAAAAGTCTCTGATTTCAGAGTGATTCATTTCCTTCCAAAATTAAATATGTACATAAGAACAACAACAGTGAAGATTTGTGTGAGAGTCATAGTTTAAACATTTTGAGAATTTTCCTTTAACAGTAATTAACATACTTCAGGGGCCATCCCACGGATCCCTTTCACTCGGGCAGCCTGATTTTACACCCCACAATTTCTTTTCTTAAGTTTATTTTATCTATTAGTCTCTACACAGGTGTGGGGCCCAAACTCACGACCCCGAGATCAAGAGTCAGTGCTCTTCCGACTGAGCCAGCCAGGCACCCCTACACCCCAAAACTTCTGACAGAAAAATTGGGACTCTCAAGTCAAATTCTTTTTTCTGAGAATGGGATCCAGCTGACTGGAATGTTAATGCAATCCTCCTTCAAGCTGCAAAATGGGGCTCACTTGTAAGGTTGTTGAGAATGGGGGCAGAGCAATTATAGGCTAGCATAGTAAAACAATTAAGTTAAAACCCAATGTGGGATACACTTGTTCTTATGCCCCTTGACCATTCTCACCCCTCTAGGGCCCTCACTGGCTAGGCTTTCCACTGGGTGCCTCTTCTGGACTCCTCCTCTCTCCTTCCGTCTTCCCTGTTCTCCATCTGCACAGGCTCCTTAACTCCTTCTCTCATTAGAGAGAAGCTTTGAGTAAAGGCCTGGGGGGGGGGGGGGGTAGAAGTGTCAGCCCTCCCTTTGTCTTGAAATGCCTTAACACTAGGTTGTAGGACTATCTTTTCACGTCCAAAAGACTCATTCAGGTATTCACAAAACAACAAAAACCAACTAAGTCCTTATTGTAAGAGAGGAATTATTTCTGCCAACTTAATAATAAAAAAACTTAGTCTAAGTATTTTTAGTACTTAGCATGTGTATTCAGTGCTATACTAAGCAGTTTACTTTGACTAAACATATGGGAAAGCTTATGTTCCTGGCTTGGTTTCTTCATTTATGAAAAAAGAATAGGAAAGATGATTGGTCAGAACGAAGAGTCTACCCGCTGGACTTTAAAGTTACATGTTTTGGGGCGCCTGGGTGGCGCAGTCGGTTAAGCGTCCGACTTCAGCCAGGTCACGATCTCGCGGTCTGTGAGTTCGAGCCCCGCGTCAGGCTCTGGGCTGATGGCTCGGAGCCTGGAGCCTGTTTCCGATTCTGTGTCTCCCTCTCTCTCTGCCCCTCACCCGTTCATGCTCTGTCTCTCTCTGTCCCAAAAATAAATAAAAAACGTTGAAAAAAAAAATTTAAAGTTACATGTTTTGGGGTGCCTGGGTGGCTCAGTCGGTTGAGTGTCTGACTTCGGCTCAGGTCATGATCTCGCGGTCCATGGGTTCAAGCCCCGCGTCGGGCTTTGTGCTGACAGCTCAGAGCCTGGAGCCTGTTTCAGATTCTGTGTCTCCCTCTCTCTCTGACCCTCCACCGTTCATGCTGTCTCTCTGTCTCAAAAATAAATAAACGTTAAAAAAAATTAATAAAATAAAATAAAGTTACATGTTTTCTGCCCTTGAACAGGATATTCTATATCTGCTTAACTGAATATTAATCTATAATACAAAATGCAAATACAAAAGGACGCATTTTCTTAAATGCAAAAGGACACATTTTTTTAGGCAGCCCATTAGATGACACTGAGTTCACGATTATTCAATGTAATACATTTTTTTTCAACATAAGACATTTAAATCTGAAGTCAAAAGTAAAATATGACATTTAGGAACAGGATACAGAGTACAAGGATGTTCAAATGATTTTAGAATAACTAAATGATCTTAGAATATCACATGTAACGGAAGTTTACTAAAGAATGGATATGGTTTGGGGACTTCTGGGTGGCTCAGTCAGTTGAGCATCCAACTCTTGATTTCTGCTCAAGTCATGATCTCACAGTTTGTGGGATTGAGCCCCATGTCAGGCTCTGTGCTGACAGCACAGTGCCTGCTTGGGGTCCTCTCTCTCCCTCTCTTTGTGTCCCTCCCCTGCTTGCACACATACTCTCTCAAAATAAATGAATAAACTTAAAAAAAAAAAAAAGAATGGATATCGCTTACATCAATAACTTCATTATGAAATTAAAACCATTTGCACACTGGCTTGCCTGATGCACATAATTAATTTTTGAAAATAGATTATCATCTAAATTGGGACCTATTGAGGGGAGGGGGAAAGGAGGTGGTATTCTCAAATCTTTATTTTTATTTATTTATTTATTTATTTATTTATTTATTTATTTATTTTTGAGAGCGCAGAAGTGGGGGAGGAGTAAAGAGAGGGGAACAGAGGATCTGAAGCGGGCTCTGTGCTGACAGCAGCAGGCCTGACATGGGGCTTGAACTCACGAACCATGATATCATGACCTGAGCTGAAGCCGGATGCTCAAGGGAGGTGGTATTCCTAATTACACCAGGACCACAGAGGAAAATTGGAACATGGGTCCTTCTTGATAAAATCCAAGTTTCTTGAGACGGGATGGTCTATATGGGATCTCCCAATTAGACTCATTTTTAAACCACCCCCAACAGATAAAAATGGTATTTTATAACTCAACCTTAGAGTAAAGGTTTCCAAGAAAATGAATATAAATAGAAACAAGACTTGACTTTTTGGTCATAGGGCAAGAGAGCACAAAATAATTGTTGAATTTCAAATTGCATTCTGTCTCCTTGTATAGGAGCCGTTTTGTCACTTACTCCTCCTCAGTCAGATTTCCTGAGATATGATTTGGGTCAGTACTGAAAACGCTCACGAAAGGAATGAATCATTACGTGTTAAGGAGATGACTTAAAAGCCTATTGAAAGATTTTATAAAAATTTAGCAAGGATTTTCAAGACAGCCTGCAGTTGTCAAACCAATACCCAAGTTTCCAGAGGACCTACTGTGGTCTTAAAGATTAAACACTAACTGTGTCCATCGTCTTCTGTTTTCTACACGTCTTCCTTGATGTGTAGAAAGATATACATAAAATCTGTAATATCACAACAGAATTTATAACACTGAGGAGGGATTTCTTTAGAAGTATTTTCAGTGAGGGAAGGAACAATGAGCTGAAGAGGGGTTTTACTGCCCACAGATGCTTCCAGAAGGCCCTGTCTCCCTTCTCATTCCTTGCTCCCTCCCTCCTTCCTTTATTCCTTGATATTTTTTCCCTTTCTCTCTTAAAGCTTAGAACTGTGACAATACTTACTAGGATTCTAATAATACTTGCTAATTAATTGCTTCTGTCTCTCTCGTTAAGTAATTGACTGCTCAGCTAATCTTTCCAAAAGTGCTCTTACAGCCCCCAGATCTGTATCACCCTTCTTAGTGTGACCAGCAGAACATTGCTCAGCACTCTGGTCTCATACAGATACTGCAAAGAGCTGTTATGTGTCATCTGACAATTTCTTTGCTCCCCATCAAAGGAGATCCTAGGCACACATAACTATTATTATTTCTTGGCTATTGGAGAATTTCTAGTCTTCAGAAAAACAAAATGTAAATCACTTCAATAAAAGTTATCCCAGACATTCTAGGCCTCTGGTGGGAGTGGGCAGAGTGATGGAGAGGAAGCTGTTTCTACATTTAAAAAAGAAAAAGAGAAAAATGGTCATTGGGTATCTGAGAAAACTTCGTATCAACTTCATCTATTTCCTTCCTCCTTAAAGTGAGCCAATTTGTCATGAATGAAAGACATCAAACAAGTAAAACTTCTGACAGAGCATCTGCTTGACTATGGTTTTTGAATCCTAGCTCTACTACTTCTTGTGTGGGAGACCTTGGCGGATGATTTAAACCACTTGCAAGATGAAAAGAACAGGAGTCCTTTCGAGGCATTATTATTGTGGTCAAATAAGGTTGTGCAAGTAAGGCCCCGGAGCAGTGAGCAGCACATAGCAAACATTCAAGCATGATGATACTATTCAATGTATCATGAGATTATTTTTCCTTCCATGGTATTCACACTGCTCCTGATAGTCTTGTCTTACACCCAGCAAGACTGTGTTGCTGCCTGGGTGCTGTTCTTTTAGAGATTCTCCCAAGGAAGCCCAAACCCCAAATACTCCATGTGCTCACCAGCGCACAAAAAGCCTTCAACAGGGAGCAAATACTCACTCCTCAAATGTCTGAAGAGGCAACGCTTCAGACTCTGATCTGAGGCCAGAAAGGACTTTGATAAAAGGAACAATTTTGGGGCGCCTGGGTGGCTCAGTCGGTTGAGCGTCCGACTTCGGCTCAGGTCACGATCTCACGGCTCGTGAGTTCGAGCCCTGTGTCGGGCTCTGTGCTGACAGCTTGGAGCCTGGAGCCTGCTTCATATTCTGGGTCTCCTTCTCTCTCTCTGCCCTCTCCTGATCATGCTGTCTCTGTCTCTCAAAAATAAATAAAATAAACATTAAAAAAAAATTTTTTTTTAATTTAAAACGAGCAATTTTGACACTGAGAAAGCCAGAGGGCTAGGCGTTTCCTGGGAGTGAGAACAAAAGCAGGAGAAGAGAAGCAAAACATACCACGTTCCAAAGAACTGAAACAAGGCTGAACTGCCTCAAAATTTCACCAACATCCGTGCACCTCAGCCCTCCCATTCACCCAAATCTTCGAATAGGGACAGAAAGTAATGGCAGCCCACAGGGCATTTTCCAGACAGAGACGACTCCCTGTACAGATTTCCTAAGTAAAACCTGCGGATAAATTGGTGCCCGTGAATGAATATTCCATTGTGGTTTTGAGGATTTCTTTGTAAGTGTCTTGCTTCAAAAATGAAGAATGAAGACAGGAGAAAAAAACCAGTGAATCCTAGAACTTACTTCTCTGATTAAAGGGGAAGACACTTCAGAGCATGCAAGATGGGGATAGTTCGTACCTGTTGTGTTTCAGCGTCAGCCATGAGCCTAAATGTAGCCTGCCCTGACTTAAGTAGGAATTCTTTTTACATTATAGCTCAAGGGCTTGAATATTTAATTGCAGTTTTTTTCTTTAAGAAAATTACTTATAATATTACTTATTATATAATTACTTGTAATTATCATTATAAGGAAATGTTGAAAAATAATCCCCCTGGGGAAGAAAAAGTACGTAATTCAGGAAAAATAAATCTGGGTAAACTGAATTAAGAAAGATCTATTCCAGAAAGGGCAGAAGCTTTGAAGTTCTTTGCCTGTTCAGAAACAAACACACAACTTCCCAGACAATAATTGACAAGCACAGTAGGATTCCAGAATCACAGGAGTTGACTGTCAATCTGTGTGCTTCTGGTCAAACGGGGCTTAAACCTGATTTACTATAATCTACGTTTTTTAGACCATGACAGCTGGCCAGTCTGTATATAAACTGTGCCTGGGTTCTTTCTAAGAAATGGTTCTTGGAATAAGGACCTTGGAAGGCCTGAATCTGCTGACCGAGATGTAGGATTCTGGAATGGCTGTGCATATGGAATTTATAACTAAATGGCCTGGATTCAAACCCAGTTTTGCCAATTCCCTAGCCGGGTGAACCTGGGAAAATTATTCCATTCTTTAAGCTTCAGCTTCCTCAATTGTAAAGAGGATGATACAACCCGATAGAGTTTCAGTAAGGGATCAAAATAGGAAAACGCAAATAAAGCGCTTAGCATATTTCAGAGCATAAAATGAGCATTCTAGGAGGGGCACCTGGGTGGCTCAGTGGGTTGAGCTCTTGGTTTCAGCTCAGGTCATGACCTCACAGTTCATGGGATCAAGCCCCATGTCAGACTCTGTGCTGACAGCGTGGAGCCTGCTTGGGATTTTCTCTCTTCCTCTCTCTCTGCCCTTCCCCTGCTCGAGTGTGCGCGCTCTCTCTCTCTCTCTCTCTCTCTCAAAATAAATAAATAAACATTTTAAACAATGAGCACTCCAGGAGAGGAAAACTATTACAGTTTTATCTAAATACCTTGGGATGTAAATATTGGGCTATTTTGACCAATACATTAACTGAATTACTAACAGAATAGATTCACTCACTTGTATATAAACAAAAAGTTATGAGGGCCTTTCAAAGGCAAGAAGCAAGGGAGTAAGGCACTGTGAAAAACTTGTAGGGAATATTGCCCTCAAGTAACTTGACACTGGTTGAGATTAGATATGCACCTAAATAACAAAAATACCAAGTAGAAAGTGGCAAGACTAGGGTGCCTAGTTGGCTCAGTTGGTTGAGTGTCCAACATCAGCTTGGGTCATGATGATCTCGCAGTTCATGAGTTCAAGCCCCACATTGGGCTCGCTGCTGTGAGCTCAGAGCCCGCTTCAAATCCTCTGTCCCCTTTCTACCCCTTCCCCACTTGCCCTCTCTCACAAGTAAACATTAAAAAAAAAAAAAGTGGCAAGGCTATAAAAGAATGTAGATAAAGTGCTACTGGGGTTCAAAGGAGGGAGAGATTATAATCTCATTGAGAGAAGTCAGAGAGGACTTTGCAGATGAGGGCCCTGTGGTATATGTCTCTATAACCTGAATATTTTGATAATAGGATAGGACTTACAAAAGTCTTATTGACTTGAAAAGATGCACATTGTATGGTGCAAAAATTTTGGACATGTCTGAGAGCATTCAAATTCAATGTGTATTCTCTGATATGGTAACTTAGGGCCATAAAATCACTATCCAGTTAAAATGAGAATCAGGTTTGGCTTTACCCAGAGGATAGATAGTTGGCCATTTGCCCACTGGTCTGTACAATAACATACTTTTACTTTTCTTTCTAAAAAACAGTACAGAGGAGAGTGCCTGGGTGGCTTAGTCAGTAGAGCATGAATCTCTTGATCTAGGGGTTGTAAATTCAAGCCCCATGTTGGGTGTAGAGATTACATTAGAGAAAAAAGGAAAGAGAAGAGAAGAGAAGAGAAGAGAAGAGAAGAGAAGAGAAGAGAGAAGAGAAGAAAAGAAAAGAAGGAAAGAAGGATTCAGAGAGATCTTGTCTACACTTTACCCACATCTTGCCACACCAAGATATCGTATTGATCTTCCCTAGACTCGAAAGGAGAGAAGGGCAGTAAGAGAAGAAACAACAGGGAAGCAGTACTAATCTTTTGTCTGTAGAAACTCTGCATTATGGCCAGATGTCAAGAAAATTGGCTCATGTGCTCAGGGAATGTTGTCCTACTCTTGGTGGGAACAATGAGAACTTTTGTCTTATTCTCGTTCTCCTCTGCCATATATATTTTTTATCCTGACACTTAGGAAATGTTTGTAAAATCCTTTCCAATGTCAAATAAACATGAGATATGGAAGGATCACCTGGATGCTTGAAGTTCGGAAACCATTCTAAATATTCTAAATACCTGATTTCAAGGAAAGACACCTTTTGTTAACTAAATGAATAAAAAGGCCAAGGAGAGGATATTAACGTGAATAGATCTAAATTTAAGCTCACCCAGGACTTTGAAGGTTATTACCATGACCTTGATGTGGATCAGTGTTCCCTGCATCAGAGAGGAGGTGCCTAGGAAGGCAGAGAGAGGCATCCACAGCCCAGGTGGACAATTGCCCTCTTAGATAGTGGATGCCTGTCCTTCCAGCCCAGCATTGAAAAGAGACTTCCCGTGGTCCCTGGGTGGCTCAGTCGGGTAAGTGTCTGACTCTTGATTTCAGCTCAGGTCATGATCTCATGGATTGTGAGATTGAGCCCCACATCGGGCTCTGAGGTGAGTGTGCAGAACCTGCTTGGGATTCTCTCTCCTCTCATGTACCTGGGCAGCAAACCTCTCAGCTGCCGGCTTTCTGCAGTCTTAAGTCTGCAGGCAGACCCACTGTGACAAAGCTTCTCCCCTCATAGCACCTTACTCCCTTACTCAAGGCTGCAAGGCTCAGTCAACACATTCCAGCATGGCCATCAGCTGCCACCATGTACCCATGTGTTCTAAGTCCCGGAACTAGTGGTCTTATCTATTACACCACTGCGACCTAGGAAGGCCTGCCTGATGCTGGCCAGAGTCGGAGAGAGTGAGAGTCTGTCACCAGCGGCAACCTTACGGCCTCTTGCCCCTTGCAGTCATTGGCGCCCCTTGGTTCAGCCTCACACTCCTCCGGCCATAGGGAGAGGTTATAACTCACCCTTCCCTTGCAATCATGTGGACAGACAGAGGTGGAAGCGAAAGTTTCCAGAATAAAGGGATACCGGGTCCCAGTCCCACTGGAGTGCAGGTCTCTTGACCCCTGCAGTGACTCAGGCTAGAGACAGGGTGGGCTCAGACCAGGATGGTGACAATGGACATGATGAGAAGCGCTTAAATTCGAGATGTGTTTCGATATGGAATGTGAAAGAAAAGGGGGGGTTTGGTATGACCCTGAGTCCCAAGCCACAGTTTTTGTCTCATTTTAAATCTCACTCGTCTGAATCTCTGATGTTCTCTCCTTGTTCTCAGACATCGAGAACCCTCTTGTTTCTGAGGATCAGTTGCCTGCTCCAGACTCTCACATTCTCTTGTCATCTTCAGTTTTCTCTCTGCATGCCCTTTAGGTAGTGTTGTAGTTCTCACATAAGTGGACCCCCGTTTGATATTCTCTTGTTGTAGTTGGGCCTGAAGATCATGTAACAGTGTGGCGGTGAAAACTGCTTAACATCTCTTTGAAATACACAACGAAGGACTGGCCTGCTTCTTTGCCAGCTCTCCAGCTTACAGCTTTTGCAAGGAGAGTGATGGGACCACTTATTGACGGTTTTACACCTGGACATCTCGATTCTGTCTCTGTCTCAGTGAGTGAGAGTCACGTTATTGAGATTTCATTTTCCTGTCCGTGAAAACACGGTTATTCAGCTTGAGATGAGAACTAACCAATGGAGACAGTTACATTTAAGCATTTACTACGTTATGCTCTTTCGATACTTAAAAAACTAAACTTGTATTTTATATTTAAAACTTATATGTAAGCCCCACATTAAGCTCTTTTTACATAGTTATCTCATTTGATGCTTACAAGGTAAGTGCCATTATTATTTCCACTTTACAGATGAAGAAACTGAGGCTTAAATAGGTTAAGTGGCTTGTACAAGGTCACAGAGCTGGCACACTGTAGAGCTGGCATTCAGCTCTGTTGGATGCCAGACTCCGTGCTCTTAACCACTGCACCCACGTTTCTTGCAGTGTCATTGGTGAATCATCTGGATGTGCCTGTTGTGTGCAAATTCCCAGATCCCACTCTCAGACCCACTGACTCAGACTCCAAGGCTGGGCTGAGAAACCTGTACTTAACAGGAGCTCTGGGTGATGGATTATTGATACAACTGTATCTCCTTGCATTGCCCCCTAAAGTGATTGTAAAGCATTCTGTTCTTGTGCATATATAGTTCTGACAAAGCCTCCGAGCCAAAATTATGTGCAGGGATCCAAATTCTAGGATTTCATAAATACAAACAAGCAGCTAATAGTTCTTTTTTTTTTAATTTTATTTTTTAAGATTTACATCCAAATTAGTTAGCATATGGTGCAACAATGATTCCAGGAGTAGATTCCTTAATGCCCCTTACCCATTTAGCCCATCCCCCCTCCCACAACCCCTCCAGCAACCCTCAGTTTGTTGTCCATATTTGTGAGTCTCTTATGTTTTGTCCCCCTCCCTGTTTTTATATTATTTTTGTTTCCCTTCCCTTATGTTCCTCTGTTTTGTGTCTTAAAGTCCTCATATGAGTGAAGTCATATGATTTTTGTCTTTCTCTGACTAATTTCACTTAGCATAATACCCTCCAGTTCCATCCACGTAGTTGCAAATGACAAGGTTTCATTCTTTTTGATTGCTGAGTAATACTCCATTGTGTGTGTGTGTGTGTGTGTGTGTGTGTGTGTATACCACATCTTCTTTATCCGTTCATCCATCGATGGACATTTGGGCTCTTTCCATACTTTGGCTATTGTTGATGGTGCTGCTATAAACATGGGGGTGCATGTGTCCCTTCGAAACAGCACACCTGTATCCCATGGATAAATGCCTAGTAGTGTAATTGCTGGGTCGTAGGGTAGTTCTATTTTTAGTTTTTTGAGGAACCTCCATACTATTTTCCAGAGTGGCTACACCAGTTTGCATTCCCAGCAGCTGGTAGTTCTAATAGGGCAACTCTCTGTACTCTTAAGTCTGGTAATGCATCAGTGTAATAAACCATGTAATGGTCAGAATTCATTTGCAGTGAATATCCAGACTAATTCATTTAAGCAAAAAGGGATTTTTTCCTAGAAAATAGGACATTCAGCCATTATAGTATCTTTGAGAGAGCTGAAAAATATAGTAGTTGGATTGAGCATCCAAAAATGACTCCCAAAATGACAACGTAGTACTGACCTCAGAAGCTATCACTCTTGCCATGATTGGGAGACTGCCTGAAAAATGGCAGAGGAGAGTGGGGGGTCAAGATGGGACCCTGGGTTTAGGGAGTAAGCAGAAGTGAAGTCCATCATGGTGATCATCAAGGAATAGCCAGGGAATTCAGACACAGAAGCAGAAGCCAGGGAAGTCAAGAGTTCCAGAAGCCAGGAGTGGCTAACTTTGTAAAATACAGTAAGACTGCCAGTGGAGGGGGAGTGGGAGGAGGCAAGGCTAACAAGTCTCATTGACCTTGACAACTTGGTGATCTTTGCTAGATCAGCTAATGAGTTTTTCCAGCAGTTTCGGGGGAATGGTGAGGAAAGAAATCAGATGGGTGGGATAAAGAATAAATGGGAAATGAGCAAATGGAAGCAGCAAGTGCAGCATGAACAAGGCTTTGAAAGGTAAGTTGAAATGGGAAGGAGATAAGATTGTATGGCTGGGATGATCTTGCACTGTAGGGTTTTTTATTTGCTGTTGTTTTGTTTGTTTTTTTGGGGTAGAGAGAAACTTGAGCATAGTGATAGCAGAGGCATTTGAAAGAGAAATTACTTGATGGTCAGTGTTCCAAAGGTCATAGGGGCACCTAGGTGGCTCAGTTGGTTGAGCGTCTGACTTCGGCTCGGGTCACGATCTTACGGTCCACAGGTTCGGGCCCCGCGTCGGGCTCTGTGCTGTCAGCTTGGAGCCTGGAGACTACTTCGGATTCTATGTCTCTCTCTCTCTCTCTGCCCCTCCCCTGCTCATGCTCTGTCTCTCTCTCTGCCAAAAATAAATAAACATTAAAAAATTTTAAAAAAAAAAGAGGGAAGGGGTCAAGGCCTAGATGGGGGAGTTGGCCTGGAGTGCAGGAGGGACAGCTCATCTTATTATGGCTGGGGGAAAGGAGCTGACAGCAGATACAGATACAGGTGCGTTCCCAGCATAGGAATGAGTGGTAGAAACGTAATCATGGCCATAATTATGTCCTAATTTTCTTCTCAAAGTAGATGAGGTCACCTGCTGAGAAGGAAGGGACTAGATACTGGGCGTGGAGCTTGGAGAGTTACAGGTTTGGAACATCAACTGCTAAGGGCAAGTGAAAGACTATTGTTTGTCAGCCCAGATAAAATTGAGAATTGTGAGTTCAGAGTAGGGCAGCCTGCCCAAATGGTGCATGCTTTAGGATTTCCCTTCCTTGGCCGGGAGTGGACAGGTGGGACATGGGACTGTTCCAGGGGTGATGTTGATTTCCAGTTCAGGATGATACTGGACTCTGTGCCTCAGATCTCCTAACTACATGTGCTGTTTCCTGTTTGGGTGTCAGGTACCTCAGTCAGGAACCCTGAAGCTGTCCCACTTACGGGAAGGAACATATACCTTTCAGCTCACTGTGATGGACACTGCTGGGCAGAGAAGCTCTGACAACGTCTCAGTGACAGTGCTGCCCATGACCTTCTCCACAGGAGGTGAGAGGAAAGTCCTTCCTTTGCATTCACAACGGCCGACAGAAACCAGCTACTTACAGAAAGATGGTATTGGATTAGCATTTTCTATTCTTAAATTTTTCTTAACATTTATTTATTTTTTGATAGAGACAGAGTGTGAGTGGGGGAGGGCAGAGAGAGAGGGAGACACAGAATCCAAAACAGGCTCCAGGCTCTGAGCTGTCAGCACAGAGCCGGACGCGGGGCTCGAACTCACGAACTGTGAGATCATGACCTGAGCCGAAGTCAGACGCCTAACCGACTGAGCCACCCAGGGGCGCCCACAACTGTTTACTTCTTAATTTTAACCAGAAATTAAGGTTTTTAAGGGTTAAGAATTCTAATATAAAGCTTAATAATGTTAAATAGTTTAAAATACATTTATTTAAAAAAAAAAACCTTTTTTTAATGTTTATTTCTGAGACAGAGAGACAGAGCGTGAGTGGGGGAGGGGCAGAGAGAGAGGGAGACACAGAATCCAAAGCAGGCTCCAGACTCTGAACTGACAGCACAGAGTCTGATGCAGGGCTTGAACTGTGAGATCATGACCTGAGCCAAAGTCGGATGCCAACCAACTGAGCCACCCAGATGCCCCAGCAGTTTATATTCTGACTTCATTCCATGGGCTCTTCCATTCCATTTTCGGTTGTTGTTGAATTAAGAGTCTTTTCTAAACATATGACAATTTAAAACAAATTAAAATTTATAAAGTGCATGTGTCAATTTAAAAGGACTATTTAGGGATGCCTGGGTGGCTTCGTCGGTTAAGTGTTCGACTTTGGCTGAGGTTATGATCTCACAGTTTGTGAGTTCGATCCCTGCGTCAGGCTCTGTGCTGACAGCTCAGAGACTGGAGCCTGCTCTCTCTGCCCCTCTCAAAAATAAACATTAAAAAAAATAAAATTAAAAAAAAAACATAAAAGGACTATTTAGCTCTTTCTGCCCACAGGTCCTGTCCCCATGCTTTAATAAAAACACTATTTGGGCGCCTGGTTGGCTTAGTCGGTTAAGCATCTGACTTCGGCTCAGGTCATGATCTCACAGTCCGTGTGTTCGAGCCCCATGTCGGGCTCTGTGCTGACAGCTCAGAGCCTGGAGCCTGCTTCAGATTCTGTGTCTCCCCCTCTCTCTCTGCCCCTCCCCTGTTCATGCTCTGTCTGTCTCTGTCTCAAAAATAAATAAAAACATTAAAAAAAAATTTAAAAACACAATTGGGCAAAAAAAAAAAAAAGAGCTAAAATTTTTCATGGACACGTTAACACAAATACTAATAATATAGCTTTACATACATGTGATGGTTCTCACTTTCAGTTGCACAATGTAAACTCATTCTTCTCATTTATCTATGTTTCTTACCTTCCCAAACATCTGCATTTCTAAGATTAGCTCATCAAGTTAAAAAAAATATATATACATATATGTATATGGAACTTGAGAGCACAAAAGACATAGAGGTATTGCAGGGGGAAACCCCCCACAGTCCACTCCAGGGAGAGGTACAGAGATGCTGTGTATTTGAAGGTCTTGTCGTTCAGTCCGCGGACTCTGTCAGTGTGTGCGGGACCACAGGGTGCACAGGAGCTGTGCGAGGCACTGGGCATACAGAGGTGCTCACCCGCGCCCACGTGGTGAGCCTTCACAGTCACTACCCATGGCTCCAGAAAACCCATCCTTCGCATGTCTTTGCCATCCCTGTAACTCAGTCAGTGGGAGAATAAGGGTAAAAAGATCAGAGAATGACTGCATATGGCTGGTCTTGTCTTCCATCCAACATAGGTCGGGATGCATATTGAAAATGAAGCAAGACTTGAGGATCCTAAGGACTTGGCACCCCTGATAATTTGCCTTCCACAGGGACACAGGGCACAATCGGTGTTCGGAATGTGACTGGCTGACTCCCCGTCCGGCCGAGGTTCCAGCCTCCTATGAGGAAGGAGGCTGCTGCCTGTGGCCTGGTGTGATACCAATTTCCTGCCCGCTGTTGCCCTCTGAAGCAGTGATGGCAAGTGAGAGGAGCCGTCCGGGTCAGGAGTCTGATCCCGCCCAGATTCCAGCAGGGCCGTTGATTTATGGCAGCTGCAAAGTAGAGCCAGACAGCTACTCAACACATTTTTGAGGGGTGCCTGTCTGGCTCAGCCAGAAAAACGTGTGACTCTTGATCTCTGGGTTCGAGCCCCACGTTGGGCGTAGAGGTTACTAAAAAATAAACTTAAAAACATGTTTTTAGTACCTCGGTGTACTGGGCATGCACCAGGGCCATGGGAAACATGGCATCGGCCCCAGCCACTCCCTCCCTACGGAGGACCGCTGAACCCAGCGGACTGTCCTGGGATCGAGTGCTCGCCTGGGCAGAAACCAAGTCAGGTGCCGATTATTGGAAGAAAGAGCTCATAGGAAGAAGGCATGGATATCCCGTTATCCCTATAGAAGTTTGAAAGGGATTTTGCTGGGGCGCCTGGGTGGCGCAGTCGGTTAAGCGTCCGACTTCAGCCAGGTCACGATCTCACGGTCCGTGAGTTCGAGCCCCGCGTCGGGCTCTGGGCTGATGGCTCAGAGCCTGGAGCCTGTTTCCGATTCTGTGTCTCCCTCTCTCTCTGCCCCTCCCCCGTTCATGCTCTGTCTCTCTCTGTCCCAAAAATAAATAAACGTTGAAAAAAAAAAAATTTAAAAAAAAAAAAAAAAGAAAGGGATTTTGCTTTGTACAACCAAGGTGCCTGGGCGGGAGAGAGGGATAGAAGTGTGAGTACAAGCAGAGAGCTAACACTGCACCAGCCCAGTGTTTGCCTGGTTTCTTGACTTGGGCCAGTTTTCCAGGGCTCCAAAGATAAATTGCCAGTTGCACACTTCCGGCCTTTCTCCAAGATGACAAAATGTATCTGAAGTGGCAGAAAGTTATGTGCATCACTTTTGATTACTGAAAGGCCACTGGAGTATAGATCTTATATATGTAACTTTTTATAGAAAATTAAGGGGCACCTGGGTGGCTCAGTTGGTTGGGCATCCGACTTCGGCTCAGGTCATGATTTCTCGGTCTGTGAGTTTGAGCCCCACATCGGGTTCTGTGCTGATAGCTCAGAGCCTAGAACCTGCTTCAGATTCTGTCTCCCTCTCTCTCTCTGTCCTTCCCCCACTCACACTCTGTCTCTCTCGAAAGAAAGAAAGAAAGAAAGAAAGAAAGAAAGAAAGAAAGAAAGAAAGAAAGAAAGAAAGAAAAAAAAAATTTTAAAGAATGGCTGTGTTATTAACTGCTATCTGGAATCACTCTGGCTAGATTGGAATAACATACTATGAATTAAAGTAATAAAACATCACACAGAGACATTGAAAACCAGAAATGGGGACAGAGAGGTGGTTCTCTCCCTTCTATTATAAATATATATTGGTCTTGCAGTTAATAACCCAGCTGTAATGGTAACCAGGGGTGGCACCATCTGGGGGACATAGGCAAGCATAGTACCCCTGCTGATGTGATAATTTGGGTGATCTTTGGATATAGAGGCTGCATGTTTTCAAGCTTTGAGAAAAATAATCTATTCAAATGCCAAGCCACCAAACACTTCCGATATGATCTAGATCAGTGGTCTCCAAAGAGGAACCCCCCCCCCCCACAGATAAAGGCATTTGTAGGATGGAAAAGAAGACACCTGAACTTATATTTTTAGTAATTTTTAATCTCCTCCTTGAATTTTTAGTATATTTTATATCATGTTTAATATGTTAGTATGCTGGTACATGCATATTATTTTTAGATGGAGATGTGTGTTTATTACACTATATGCATAGTATACAACACTATATGTATTGATCAGATGTATGGTCAAAAAAGTTTAGAGACCACTGATCCAGTAATAAATGGATACATTACAGATATCAATCTATCTCCAAAAGCTACCAAGTAGTAAGTAAAACCGTGACATATTTAGGATTTCCATGTCATGAACTGAAAAATGTGAGCAGTAACTGTATCCCGCTTGGTATTCAGGGTAACACAGTTTTCCTTCACTTTTCCTCCGAGTTCCTTTCCTGGAACCGAAGCAGATTCTCCTTTCCAGGACCAAATTTTCAGTCATAACTGAGGCCCTTTGCTTCCTCTTCTTTCTCAGGAGCTTCTCCCACCATTTCTTCTCTTCTTCCTGGATCAAGGTATCTTCAAATTGCCTTGTACCCAGATAGACTCCTTTCCCAGGCCCTTGTTTAACTGCATGCAATGGAATATGTATCCAAGATTTCACTTGGACTTATATACTATGCTCAACCATTTGCCTCGGTGGATTATCATAATCTACCATTCTCCCATGTCCTGAGAGAACTGTCTAGTTCCTTGTGTCCCTGGGAAATTAGGGAGCTCCTCACGACCTACGTCTAGCCTGATACCTTTACTCTGCATCAACCAGTGTCAAAGTCACCCAGTTGTTGTGTAGCTAAGTCTAGTAAAGTTGGCTTAATCTGGAGTAGAGGAATGCCTTTCAAGAAAATACATGTAGCTCCTTTACACTGTAGATTAAAAACTCCTAACAGCTTCAGGGCCGCCTGAAGCCACTTCAGGGGCGCCTGGGTGGCTTGGTTGGTTGAGTGTGTGTCTTTGGCTCAGGTCATGATATAGCGGTTTGTGGGTTCAATCCCCCCGTTGGGCTACATGCTAACAGTGCGGAGCCTGTTTGGGATTCTCTCTCCGCCCTTCTCCCACTTGTATGCATGCTTGCTCTCTGTCTCTCAAAATAAGTAAATAAACTTAAAAAAAAAAAAAACCTGGGGTGCCTGGTAGCTCAGTAGGTTAAGCATCCGACTTTGGCTCAGGTCATGGTCTCACAGTTCATGAGTTCGAGCCCTGTGTCGGGCTCTGTGCTGACAGCTCAGAGCCTGGAGCCTGCTTCAGATTCTGTGTCTCCCTCTCTGTCTGCCCCTCCCCTGCTCACACGTGTGTGTGTGTGTGTGTGTGTGTGTGTGCAAAATAAAAATAAATAAACATTATAAATGTTTATCTCAAAAATAAATAAACATTAAAAAAAAAAACTAACAGCTCCAAAAGGGAGACAATTTCATTATTTGAAGAAAATAAATTCATACCAGCCAGTAGCTAGAGATTGTGTTTATTCTTTATGGCGGTAGGGATGTATGGTAGTCAACAAGTAGGGTTCAATAGTCGAAAGTTAATCTCAGTAAAAATGATCACTTAGAAAACAAGAATGCAAGACATAGCATGTCTAAAGACATAGCATGTATAAAATGGTGTCTCTAATAAAACACATTCAGCCAGCCAAATGCCATGCGGGGTGGGGGGCAGTGTTAGGGGGCCCACAGAGTCGACGGGATGAACAAAGGAACGCAGAGTGAGACGTGAGGGAGCAAACCCGGGGCTGGCTGGGGAAGACCAGAGCTGCTGCTCGTCTGTTCCCACCTGGTAGGCAGCGCTGGCCTGGAGAACGGCCCCGCGACCAAGAGCCCATGTGATGCCTCAGAGTTAAGTCAGGGGGTCAAGGAGGCACCCCTTTCTCGCAACCTGTTGCTCCAGCTCAGACTGTTGGTGTCTGCCCCATTATGTGCATCTCTCTCCCCCAAAATGTTCCATGTACATAGTCTTACTTAATCGTGACACAGCGAAGTGTTGACGATATGGCACTCCTGTGACTTGAGACTTGTTCGCAAACAGGATGCTCGAACGTTTGCTCACGCTACCACTTCTCTTGTGATGACGGCTGCTGCATTGACATCATGCTGGCTTGCGATGGAGTGGAGCAGTGTCCTGATGGGTCCGATGAGGCTTTTTGTCATAACTGTGAGTCAGCTGCATGGCCTTTTCGGGCAAGGCGGGGAGATGGGATGTCTTTATTCTCATAATAAAATGCAAATTCAGTATTGTTCTTTTTCTGCCCAGTTTTAGGTCCAACTTCATGTGAATAAGCTATGCCTTAAATTAAATGACCATTAACTATAAGTCTGTAATCTGAGTTGCAAATGTCAAGTGTTTTATATTGCTTACCTTCTTCAAAATTTGCTTTGTTTTCTAAAAGACTCTTCCCCATCCTAAAAATGCTGTGAGGAATATGCTTTTAAAAAAAACTAAAGTGAGATAAGATTTTGTTTTGATAAATTTTTTAGAAAAAAATTTTTTTCAATATCTATTTTTTTTTTTTTTTTTTAAATTTTTTTTTTTCAACGTTTATTTATTTTTGGGACAGAGAGAGACAGAGCATGAACGGGGGAGGGGCAGAGAGAGAGGGAGACACAGAATGGGAAACAGGCTCCAGGCTCTGAGCCATCAGCCCAGAGCCCGACGCGGGGCTCGAACTCACGGACTGAGAGATCGTGACCTGGCTGAAGTCGGACGCTTAACCGACTGCGCCACCCAGGCGCCCCATTCAATATCTATTTTTGAGAGAGAGGCACACAGAGCACAAGCTAGGAGGGGCAGAGAGAGAGGGAGACACAGAATCTGAAGCAGGATCCAGGCTCTGAGCTGTCAGCACAGAGTCCAAGATGGGGCTCGAACTCACAAACCGTGAGATCGTGACCCAAGCTGAAGTCAGACAGACGCTTAACGGACTGAGCCACCCAGGCACCCCTAGAAAAAATTGTGATGTACTAGGGTGTAGCTAAGTCAGGACTGTGAACCAGTCTTATAATGTCACCTACATACACAAAAGGGCGCTGAAAGAAAGAAGAAAACTGCTGGTTTTGAAGAAGGATGTAAAATCTCAAAACCTTAGGCTTAAGCTTTGTTGTTGTTATTGTTGTTTTAATTTTTTTGACGTTTATTTATTTTTGAGAGAGAGAGACAGGGCATGAGTGGGGGAAGGGGCAATGAGAGAGAGGGAGACACAGAATCTGAAGCAGGCTCCAGGCTCTGAGCTGTCAGAGCAGAGCCCGATGCAGGGCTCCAACGCACAAACCGTGAGATCATGGCCTGAGCCAAAATCGGACGCTGAACCACCTGAGCCACCCAGGCGCCCCTTAAGCTTTGTTTTTGTCAATTTATTTGTGACATTTAGAAAGCCAGCTATTGGAAGAAGAGAAAACAGTTTACCCATTCGAAAAGAAGAGAGTAATTTTTATGGGGCTCTAACATGGCTTAGCTGGTTATTATTCCCAAGTATCCATGGCTTTGAATCTACTGAAAATTTAGTGCTTTTAATTACAGTTCAGAAAAGAAACCCAGCAGCTAACGGTAGCTCCTGTATCCTTCAGTGAGCCTTGACCGGAAGACGGTGACCCACACAGCAACTGCCCAGCCTAGAATCACAGGACCAATCAAAGATGTGGCAGGAGGCTCCTTCTTGGAAAAGTCCCAGAAAGTGACTGTCCCAAACCAGCCACTGGTGGTATCAAACACAGAGAAGAGGAATCATTCCACTTTTTGGGGACCAGAGAGTCAGACTGATCCTGTGATGCCAGGTAAGGACCTCAACAGCTTCTCCGCAAACAGCCTCATTTCCTCCAGTGACGCTGGGCTCAAAATGAAGGTTATATTTGAAGAGTGTTACGGAAATAAAACAAAGAAGAGAGTTAAAATGAAAACTGTGGCCGAAAAGGAAAAAAAAAAAACCCCACCCCATCTGACATTTGCACTGATTATTTATACTAAGGAACACCTACTAAATACATTCATACATTCATATATACTCCAGGGCTACCTGTACATTTATTAGTAAGTACGTTCGAATTAGGAAATTTCAACACTTGTGTTAAGAAAACAAATGCCCTACGTATGAAATTTTAGGTTATTTTGAGATGAAGCAGCATAACCCTCTTCGCACTAAGCTAGTGAATGTGAGTAAAGAGAATCTACATCATATTGAAATGGTTGCTTGTGCGAGCACTTCAGTCCTATGCTCCCAATTAACGAAATCTGTAACTTTTTTGTTTTCACTAATAAGGCTAATAAGAATCTTGTCTACGTTCACACTGCTGAAACATTAACATTCTGTCATCTTAAATTTGTTTTTGCACATTTGTATTGTTTGTGACAAGAGACAGAAATATAGAATATCACATTTCTGTATGCCTTTGTAAATGTCTTTTCAGTACTCAAACTCTGCATACCTTATATACAGAAATAATCTGTCGCTACTTTAATAACTTCTTTATGAAATTCTTTTGTTCTATGCAGAAGATGCAAATAATAAAAAAGGAAAATAATTTAAAATACCACTCTTTACTGAAAACAACTTTTGGTATTTTGGTATATTTTTTTCTAGTCTTGTTTATCTAATGTTTAGTTTTTTTCATATATTCTTTTTTTTTAATGTTTATTTATTTTTGAGGGAGAGAGAATGTGAGCGTGCATGTGCGGGTAAGAGCACGAGTCACGGAGGGGCAGAGAAAGGGAGACACAGAATCTGAAGTTGGCTCTAGGTTCTGAGCTCTCAGCAGAGCCCCACGCGGGGCTCAAACCCACGAACTATGACATCATGACCTGAGCCAAAGTCAGATGCTTAACTGACTGAGCCACCCAGGCGCCCATCTACTGTTTAGATTTTAAGTGCATCTGTACAGATATGTCCACAGAAATATTCCATAAAGGGTTTTCTTTTGGACAGTTTAGACTAGGTGCTTTCAAATGCCTAAGCTGGGTCTATACCTTTGTTAGTACTGCCACCTAATGGGTAAATCAGCCCATGTAGCAAAACTCACCATTAATATTCTGTTGCATTTTTTCTGGTCACTTTCATTTATACACATACATGCACACATTTATTCACTTTTTACCTTAGCATAATTAATATACAGTGTTATAGTCTCAGGCATACAATATAATGATTTAATAATTCTATGCATTGCTCCCTGCTCATCATGATAAGTTTACTCTTAATCCCCTTCACCAACTTCATCCATCCCCCAGCCAGTTCCCCTCCCTCAACCACCAGTTTGTTCTCTGTATTTAAGTCTGTTTTTGTTTCTTTTTTTCTTTGTTCACTTGTTTTGTTTCTTAATTTCCACATATGAGTGAAATTGTATGGTATTTGTCTTTCGCTGACTTATTTCACTTAGCATTATACTCTCTGGGTTCATCCATGTTGTTGCAAATGGCAAGATTTTGTCCTTTTTATGGCTAAGTAATATTCCATTACACACACACACACACACACACACACACACACACATCTTTATCCATTCATCTATGGAGGGGTACTTGTGTTCCTTCCATATCTTGGCTATTGTAAATAATGCCGCAGTAAACAGGGACACATATCTTTTCAAATTAGTGTTTTGTTTTCTTTGGGTAAATACCCAGTAATGGAATTACTGGATCATATGGTAATCTATTTTTAATTTTTTGAGGAACTTCCATATTGTTTTCCACAGTGACTTTACCAGTTCATGTTCCCACCAACGGAATACGAAGATTCCTTTTTTAACGTGTCCTCATCAACACTTGTTATTACTTATCTTTTTTGTTTTTAGCCATTCTGACATTGTGATTTTGATTTACATTTTCCTGATGATTAGCTATGTTGAACATCTTTCCATGGGTCTGTGGTTCACTTGTATGTCTTCTATGGGAATATGTCTATTCTGCCCATTTTTAATCAGATTCTTTGTGGGCTTTTGGGGGAGGGTGTTAGGCTTATTAAGTTCTTTATATATTTTGGACTTTAACCCATTACTTGATATATCATTCACAAATACCTTCTCCCGTTCAGTAAGTTGCCTTATCATTTTGTTGATGGCTTCATTTGCCATGAAAAGCTTTTTACTTTGGTGTAGTCCTAATACTTTTATTTGTTTGTTTGTTTTTCCTCTTGCCTGAGGAAACACATCTAGTAAAATGTTTCTATAGCTAGCATTAAAGATATTACTGCCTATGTTTTCTTCTAGGAGTTTTATGGTTTCGGGTCTCACATTTAGGTCCTTAATCCATTTTGAGTTTATTTTTGTGTATGGTGTAAGAAAGTGGTCCAGTTTCATTCTTTTGCATGTGGCTGTCCAGTTTTCCCAACACCATTAATTGAAAAGACTGCCTTTTCCCCATTGTATATTCTTGCTTCCTTTGACCGTATAGTTGTAGGTTTATTTTTGGATTTTCTATCCTGTTCCATTGATCGATGTGTCTATTTTTGTGCTCGTATCATACTGTTTGGATTACTGCAGCTTTGTAGTATGTCTT
Organism: Lynx rufus; assembly: GCF_022079265.1. Lineage (NCBI taxonomy): Eukaryota > Metazoa > Chordata > Mammalia > Carnivora > Felidae > Lynx > Lynx rufus. The sequence continues at coordinate 10,926,410 of NW_025814878.1, forward strand.
GAAATCTGGGATTATGATACCTCCAGCTTTGTTCTTCTTTCTCACGTTTGCTTTGGTTATTTGGGATCTTCTTTGATTTTATATAAATTTTAGGATTATTTGTTGTAGTTTTGTGGAAAATGTTATTGGTATTTTGAGAGGATTGCATTAAATCTGTAGATTGCTTTGGGTAGTATAGACATTTTAACAATATTTGTTCTTCCAGTCCATGAGCGTGGTGTATCTTTCCATTTGTTTGTGTCAGTTTCAGTTTCTTTCTTCAGTGTTTTATAGTTATTGGAGTTTAGTGTTTTACCTCCCTGATTAAGTTTATTCCTAAGTATTTTATTCTTTTTGGTGCAATTGTAAATGGGATTTTTTTTCCTTAATTTCTCTTTCTACTACTTCATTATTAGTATTTATAAATGTAACAGATTTTTGTATATTAATTTTGTATCCTGCAACTCTACTGAATTCATTTATCAGTTCTAATAGTTTTTTGAACATTTATTCACTTTTAACAAATTAGGAACACATTATGTTTATGAAACTTTTCTTTTTCTCAGGAGTATTTACGTGTGTTATTACATGCCCATCAAAGACCAAAACTTCTTTCTCAGTGTTTATTTCTTTGAGGGGGGGAGGGGCACAGAGAGGGGGATGGCAGGATCCAAAGCAGCACTTCACTGATAGCAGCAAGCTCCATGTGGGGCTTGAACTCACAAATAGACCGTGAGCCAAAGTTGGACGCTTAACCACCCAGGAACCCCCAAAACAAAAACTTTAAAAAAAAATTTTTTTTAATGCTTATTTATTTTTGAGAGAGAGACAGAGACAGAGTGTGAGTGGGGGAGGGGCAGAGAGAGAGGGAGACACAGCATCTGAAACAGATTCCGGGTTCAGAGCTGTCAGCACAGAGCCCGACGTGCGGCTCGAACTCATGAACTGTGAGGTCATGACCTGAGCCGAAGTTGGACGCTCAACAGACTGAGCCACGGCAGGTGCCCCAAAAACAAAAACATTTTTAAGAAACAAAGCAAACAAACAAAAAAGGAAACAAACAAAAGGACTCCTAAATACAGAGAACACGCTGATAGGTGCTAGAAGGGAGGTGGTTGGGGAAATGGATGGAAAAAGAAATAAAAGCCTGGAGGCTGCTTCTGATTGTGTCTCTCTCTCTCTCTGCCCCTCTCCCGCTTGCACTCTGTCTCTCTGCCTCTCTCTGTCTCTGTCTCTCTCTCTCTCTCTTAAAAATAAATAAAAATGTTAAAAAAAAAATTTTTTTTTAAATGCATCACCAGAGCACCTGGGTGGCTCAGTCCTTTGGGCCTCCGTCTCTTGATTTTGGCCCAGGTCATGATCTCATGGTTTGTGAGTTTGAACCCCGGGTCAGACTCTGTGCTGATAGCGTGGAGCCTGCTTGAGATTCTCTCTCCCCCTCTCTCTCTGCCCCTCCTCTGCTCTCTCTCAAAATAAACAAACATTTAAAAAACTAATAAAATAAATAAATAAATAAAAATGCACTCCTATTTGTGACCTGTGCCTGGATTTTACAAGGATCATCAGCTAATATAATAAGGACAAGTTGAGTTTTCTGCCACTTCCTTCCCCTACAGGCATCTCGTAAGGATAAAAAACTTAACTCACTGAAGATATGTTAAAGAGATACTATCATTAATACTGATTATGTAGTACAGAAAGTTATGAGATGCGGTTTTTCACCTGTCACATTGGCAAGGTGGAAAACTATTATTACCTTGCCAATAATATGGAGCCAATAGTATGGAGCACAGAGAAATAAGGCTCAGGCGCTCTTGGTGGGACTGAACCCAGTACAATCTTCTAGAGGGCAGTTTCTGAAGCATTGAATCTGTATGCGCCCTGATTCAGTTATCCCACACTCGGGAATTCATCCCAAGCGTGTTACTAAGGATAAAATTAAGGACCTGTGCCAATATCCAGTCACACAGTGAATGTCCGCTCGCCCGCTCAGAGCCGCGGTGGTGCCTGTGTTTGTTCAGCACACAGTGACTCAATGGCTGAACTGTTGTGAGATGTGGCTGCATCTGTAGGGCCTGTTCCCTGTGTGGCCCAAGTCATTTATTAACAAGGCTGCCCTCTTTCTATCGGAGCTGGCCGGAGGAAAGAAATCAGATGTCCAGCACTGCAGAGTGCTCGAAAAGTGGTGTATCCACATTCACAGTGAATCCTTTTTTTTTTTTATTAAAAAAATTTTTTTAACGTTTATTTATTTTTGAGAGAGAGAGAGTGCACGCTCATGCGTGCACACACAAGTGAGGGAGGGGCGGAGAGAGGGAGACAGAGGGTCCAAAGCAGGCTCGTGAGCGAGGAGCCTGGAGTGGGGGCTCGAATTCACAAATTGTGAGATCAGGACCTGAGCTGAAATCAAGAGTAGGCCGCTTAACCAAGCCACCCAGGCACCCCTTGAATCCATTTTTTTGGAAGTTGAGAATTCATGTCCAGCCCGGCAGGTCAACCAAGTTCTTTAAGGATCCAAACTGAAGCATGGACTTGGGAGAATGCCTGGTCTCTGTATGGACACATGGGGTTCTGCCTGCACTGTCTCCGATTTCCCTGCTAAACATGCCAAAGCCTCACTGTTTCACTTCTCTCCGGAGGTAGCCAGAGTGAGCACCTGCGACCTTCGCATCGTTATGGGAGGTGTTTTTTTTTTTAATTTTTTTTTTTAACGTTTTTATTTATTTTTTTTGGGGGGGACAGAGAGAGACAGAGCATGAACGGGGGAGGGGCAGAGAGAGAGGGAGACACAGAATCGGAAACAGGCTCCAGGCTCTGAGCCATCAGCCCAGAGCCCGATGCAGGGCTCGAACCCACGGACCGCGAGATTGTGACCTGGCTGAAGTCGGACGCTTAACCAACTGCGCCACCCAGGCGCCCCTATGGGAGGTGTTTTATCCAGAGAGGCTATCCTTATAAAGGATACTCAAAAGAGTTTTTTCATGTGCCCTGTATTTTTCATGGCTATTTCATTTTTTCGTTCTGCTGGACTGTCTCTTCTTATTGAGAAGCCATTCTGAACTTATGAAATAACACGTCTGGGAAGGTAGTTTGAATTTGTTGAAGCCTGATGAATAACATTATGCTCCCACATGATGGCAGGAGTCAACTGTTTCCTCAGATGAATGGATCTTGTCCTAGTATAATCCAGAACATTTCCTGAAGAGAGCTCCTTCTTACCTACTCTGTTGACATGCGGTGTGGTCTACCAGTGAATAGTGAGAAAGAACGATTCTGTTGTCTGTGTCAGTTGGCAGGTGGTCACAGGAAGCCATAGTACATTCCGGAAGGCAGGCCCGTATTGTAATCACTTTTCTAGCTAGTATTTCCACCTTCCTTCCAGAACATGCTTGCATGTGCAGTGGTGACTGAAAATAAATTTAAAGCAACTTCTGTGCAGCTTCCAGCTCCTTCTGTGAGTGCATGGCTATGCACGGTACACGCTAACACAATAGGTCATTCTGAAGAGGGGAAAGATAATTTCCTAAGACGTTAACTTTTCTAAAAGGATCATTACCAAAATGAGTTATTTGCAGAAGCAAATTCCATCTTTGTCTCGTTTGTTCTGACTTGCCACTCTGGGGAGAGCCTACGATAGCACGTGTGGAATGAAGCATTTCTCTATGGTGTTCCATACGTTGGTGTCCAGGAAAAGTGAATCAGGCAGTCTGGAAATGACAGTGAATTCCTCCCTGAAATGTAGAAAACAGAAATTCACATTTCAAATACCAACTCGGGCAGGGCACGTCCCCTGGAAATTCTAGAGTCTGTGGCAACTGTGGCTTCTTAAGTCTCCTGTGTGTACTGTCCTCTCCCTAATGCCTGAGCTCGCCCACCTCCCACGGCACTGGCTTCCTCTCCCCAGGAGTGAGGGCATTTAAGAAAATACTCTTCAAATTTGACAACTGAAGATCCAGAATGAATATGTTTACTTTCAAATGAACCCATCTCCAAGGCAAGATCCCCTTTCTAACTACAATTAACCTATTTCTCTGCTGTATCCTTAATAGAGAGCTTTATCTCAGACTTCCTAAGGAAAGATTTCAATTTGTGGTTTTGCCTAGTTATTTTTGATTTGCCTGGATATGAGTAAATGGATACAGTATAAACTCTAAGTTCTTGGATCTGTGACTTTGAGAGCAGTTTGGTTCAGTAGAAAAGCTCCTGCTCTGGGTGCCCGGGTGTCTCAGTCGGTTGAGCATCTGACTTCAGCTCAGGTCATGATCTCGCTGTTTGTGAGTTTGAGCCCCACGTTGGGCTCTGTGCTGACAGCTCAGAGCCTGGAGCCTGCTTTGGATTCTGTGTCTCCCTCTCTCTCTCTGCCGTCCCCTCTCATGCTGTCTCTGTCTCTCTCTCAAAAATAAATAAACATTAAAGAAAATTTTTTTTTAACATTTATTTATTTTTGAGACAGAGAGAGACAAAGCATGAACGGGGGAGGGTCAGAGAGAGGGAGACACAGAATCTGAAGCAGGCTTCAGGCTCTGAGCTGTCAACACAGAGCCCAATGCGGGGCTCGAACTCACTGACCGTAAGATCACGACCTGAGCCGAAGTCGGCCGCTTAACCGACTGAGCCACCCAGGCGCCCCATAAAGAAAATATTTTTTAAAAAAGAAAGACAAGCTCCTGCTGTGGATCGGTCCTGGGTTCTAATCCCAGCACCACCTGGTACTAGTGTCCAGGTAATTAACTTCTCCGAACTGTGTTTCCTTGCTTGAAAGAGGATAATCATATCTTCTCACAGTGTTGCTATACGTAGTGCGTGAGATATCGTACGTAAATATAATTTATGTCTCTCAGTAACTGTTAGTGCTAGATGAATTTTCGCTGGAGCACTCACTAGGAAACTCAGGTAAGAGAGCTACAAGCTTACGAGATAGTTAATTCTAATAAAAAATAGAAATAGCGCAGTGGTGGTCCCAGTACTGAGTTTCTCTTCAGAATTAAGGTGAAGAATCTCTCATCTTTGGTGGAAAGATGGGGTGGGGGAGGGGATTGTGAATGTGGTTATTTCGTATTTTTACATTGGATAGAAGACAAACGAGTTAATCCTCTGAAAAGAATTGGACGTTGGTAAATTTCAGTGTTTTTCTTCCTGGCTCATTATTTTTAAAAAATAGGACATGAATTCCCAGCCATGTGATCTTCCCACTTCCAGATTTATTATTGGAAATAGTACTTACTGAGTGCCTGTCACTGTGGACTTCTTTGGTCTTTTTTTTTCCCCCTAGTTTATTTATTTATTTTGAGAGAGAAAGAAAGCACGGTAGGGGCAGAGAGAGAGAGAGAGAGAGGCAGGGAGAGAGAATCCCAAGCAGGTTCTGCACTGCCAGCCCAGAGCTCGACACAGGGCTTGAACTCACAAACTGTGAGATCAGGACCTGAGCCGAAACCAAGAGCCAACGCTCAACCGGCTGAGTTACCCAGGTGCCCCTGCTTCTTTGGTCTTAATAGCAACCTGGTGATATGCAGAAATCATTAGCAGCATTTTATGGATGAAGACACTGAGTCACAGAGAAGTGAAGAACTCAGACTGGGTCACACAGCTAGGAAGTGATAAAGCCAGAATTTAACTCAGCGGTCTAACCCCAGCCCCAAGGGGATGATGGCTTCGGCAGCAAGCCTCACAGTGTTCAAGGATCTTTTCTCTTAGCTACAGAGACAAGAAGCAGCTACAGTTCCCTTAAGACCTGCTTGTATGGTATTTTATGTTAGGGCATTAGAAGCTCAGAAGGACGAGAATCTGGGGGCACCTGGGTGGTTCAGTTGGTTGAGCAACGAGGTCTGTATTTCGGCTCAGGTCATGATCTCACGGTTCAAGAGATTGAGCCCCACGTCAGTGCAGGGCCTGACTGGGAGTCTCTCTCCCTCTCTCTGTGCCCCTCCCGTGCACACTCTCACTCTCTCTCTCTCAAAATAAATAAATAAGCTTTAAAAAAAGGGAAGACATCTGTGAGTACTGGAGTAGTCAGGATTGGCTACTTGTAGATCTGCGTTATGACTTTCATGGACCTATTAAAAAAAACCCCGAAATATTAAACTTTATGACTGTGTTGGTGTAGAGATTAATATAACACAGGCTACATTCGCTATTATATATGCATTATTATTATTATTATTGTTATTATTATATCCATTATTCTCTTGTGATTTTTTTGAATGTTTATTTAATTTTGAGAGAGAGAGAGAAAGAGTACGAGCAGGGGAGGGGTAGAGAGAGAGAGAGGGAAACACAGAATCGAAAGCAGACTCCAGGCTCCAAGCTATCAGCACAGAGCCCAACGCGGGGCTTGAACTCACGAACCATGTGACCATGACCCGAGCCAAAATTGGACACTTAACCAACTGAGCCACCCAGGCACCCCTGTTTTCTTGTGATTTTAAGAGAAATTAAACTGAAACATTTTTGCAAGCCCCAGGTTTGATGCCCATTGTGCCTGGTGGACAGGTGGTCCCCACCTGTGATAGGCATGGACATTCTGCTATGCTGTGAAGAATGGGCAGAAAGAGTTTGAATACATGGAAAACAAGGGCTCTAATTAATAGCCTGAGAAAATGGGTTTGAGAATGACAATTATTGAAGCAGGAGATCCCAGCTACCCAAAGTGAAGGGAGTTTGCCGGCAATAGAGGGCAATATGGAGAACCTTGAAAGCCCTGCTGAAGCATCTAGACAGGTGGAATCAAGAAGGAGAGGAACAGGGCTCCTGGGTGGCTCAGTCGGCTGAGTGTCCAACTTCGGCTCAGGTCATGATCTCATGGTTTGTGGGTTTGAGCCCCGTGTGGAACTTTGTGCTGACAGCACAGAGCCTGCTTCTGATTCTCTATCTCCCTCTCTTTCTGACACTCCCCCACTCATGCATGTGCTGTCTCTCTCTCTCTCTCTCTCTCTCTCTCAAAAATAAACATAAGAAAAATTTTTTTAAAAAAAGGAGAGTAAGAGAATTTGGTCTCCAAAGCCAGTCGAAGAAGGATCAATATCCATCCATAATAAAGCTTTCATCCATTCATGGCAAAATGAGAAAAATAAGGACAATGCAGGGAGTTTTTTTTATAAGACTAAATTCATTCAATTCAAAGAGCTATCCTTTTTATGTATTAAACTCTTCATGTTTTGTGGGTTACACATTTCCTTACTTTATAATGAGGTGAAGGCAATGGCCTTTTTTTTTAAATTTTTTTTTAATGTTTATTTTTGAGAGAGACAGAGACAGAATGCAAGTAGTTAGGGGCCAAGAGAGAGGGAGACACTGAATCCGAAGCAGGCTCCAGCCTCCGAGCTGTCAGCACAGAGCCCGACGCGGGGCTCGAACCCACGAGCTGTGAGATCATGACCTGAGCCGAAGTCGGACGCTCAACCGACTGAGCCACCCAGGCGCCCCTGGCAATGGCCTTCTTAAATGGCCATTTCTTTTACTGTCTTTATTTGGCAAAATAAAAAATTGACCCTAACTTGGCCCCAAGAATCATTTTGAATTTTGGATTGATCCACAAAATCCAAAGGTGTTGGAATCAGCTTGCCAGGTGGAGGACAGCCCGGGCTCTCGATGGCCCCAGGGCCCCAGCAGCCCCATGGCTTCAATGCAGTATCCCTGTCCCCATCCTGCTGGGAAAGGTCTCCAGCTCCAGGCAGCAATCCCTTTGTCCGTGAGCCATGAGCCGAGCAGTCCCAGCACCTGGTGGCCCCGCCACAGTAAGAGCCGTTCCCTGGCTGGCTCTGCCCGGTGCCTCCCCGGGGTCACTCTCTTACAGTGTCCCACTGCCTGCTCTTCTTCCGTTCCCTCCCCTCGCCGTTCTGGTTGGGAGGGGGCTTCCAGCACCACAGTCCAGTGGACAGTGATAGCAATCAGCCTGCAAGGTAACTCTGATTCTCTGGCCCACAAGAAGTTGCTCCTGCCTTACTCACATCTGTCATTCTCTTCGGGCCCGCGGTTTATGGAGGACAGCCCAAGTTACTGGCTGTCTGCAGGTGGCGTGTATGGTGCCTTTTACAGTAACGTGACAAAGCACGGCAGAAGGTAGGGAGCCTGCCGTGGCCTTGGCCGTGAGAAGCAAATGTGGGTTAACCTCCTTGCACTGATATGCTGAGCGAGTGGGGATGAGGGGCCTTTGCAGACGTGTTCCAGTAGCAATGTCTGCACGCAGAGTGCTTGAGTGAAAGGTGACAGAGACCTAAGGCTGTGGCAGTTGAGGACAGAGAAGAGGGACCGTAGTCGAGGATATTTCAGAGTGTCGTGGACATGGCCCGTGTGATTCAGCTACTGATGGCTTGCAGGGCTGAGTGAAAAGGAACTTGAAGGATGCCTTAATGAAACACACGCATTTGCAGTCCCTTCTCTTTAACAGCACAAGCACGTGACTGCAACCATCTCTTCAAGTCCTGGCTTTCTGGCCCTAGTAGGTACCTGCAATAACTTTATAATTTTCCATCATCCTGTTGAGTTTTGTGATCCTTAGTAAATCCAGGCATATCACTTAGTACAGATTCCGAAGAGTTTTATAAATACTACCTTTAAGTAGCCTTATTTCAGTTGCAGGTGTTGCGAACAGATCTGTTGATGACATAGGAGTAAAGAAGCTTTAAGCTTTTGCTTCTCAGTAGAATTCCTCATGTCAGCTCATCCGTTCTATTTACTGTCACTGAGGATTATATTATCCCCCAGGCTCACTTGAGATCACACCACAGCACGAGGGCAACTCCATTAGCTTAATCATCATCTTGTCAATGTAATAAGCACACAAATGCTGTAAATTCCCAGATGGGAAATGATTCGGTGGTATGGCCATGGCTTATCAGACCTGAGATGAAAGTCCTAAGGTTTGATCTTTCTTACTAGTCACTCTCAATAGTGTAATACAACTGGATAGAGTAAATAATTAACATATCATTACACCAGAAATGCTGGTTTCCACCAACAAGCAGTTAGACATGCCTGAGTTTAAATCCCAGCCCTGTGACCCGCTTACTACTCAAAAAGAACCCGGGCAAGCACCAAGCCTCTCTGACCCAAGCAGAAAACAAAGAGCAATGAATACCCGCCAAGTAGGGCTGAGGTGAGAAAGTCAAACGACTTGTCTGAGTGGCTTATGCAAGCTCACTCTTCATTTTTTAAAGAAAAACTTTTGTGGACTGTTTCTGCTTTTCATGGTATGGATTGCAGAGATCACCTGTGACTTTTCTAGCTGACGTCTTTCCTTCCTTCTCCAGAGTGCTGGGTGCCTTTTCCCCTTTCTCTGTCCAGCAGTTTTGTTCTCGTCCCATACTCTGCATTACTAAACTGGTCATGTTAGTTACCTAGTGTTTTAATATCAAACACACACCTACATTGACAAGAGTAATACATTTTACAAGTTCTTTAAATCCATCCTAAGAAAAATAGATGAGGCTATATTTTCATGTCTGTTTCCTAAAGTTTCTGATGTACCTTTGACATGTGTTCTCTCTGTTTTCTGTAGATAGTGGTTCCTCAGGGAAGAACAGAAAAGAAAAAAATTATATTTTTGAATCAAAGAGCGATCGAGGAGGAGGGGAACACCCAGCCCCAGAAACAGGTAAATCTGGAATTTGGAAATTCATTGCAGAGTACAAACATTTGTAGAACCACATATCCTCCAGTGGAAGGTACCAGATGAAGCTGCAAGAGTCTAGGACAAGAGCAGTGACCGATCCGTGGATCGGAAGAGCTGTTGTATTCTCCCTCTATCAGGCTGCATCTGTGGGCTCTTGAACTAGTAACCTCACATCCTTGGACCTAGGCTTCCTCTTTCCTCAGTTGATTGGACTAGAGGATCACTCTGTTTCTTTCCAGGTGTAACATGCTATGGAAAAAGTAATATTCACAGCCTAGAAGTTAAGACCTAGATATTCATGGCCCTACAATCTGAGGCCGAGGTTCAGACCCTTGCTCCGTCACTAAACTCCATGACCTTTGGCAGGCGATTTTCTCTCTCCGGATCCCAGTTCTCCTCAGTCGTAAGATGGAAATGGCAGCTATCACTGCCTCAGACTTGTTGGGGGAGAAATGGGACAATTAACATAAACCGTTTAGCACACGTGTGTGACTCATACATAAATAAATGATAATAAATAGCCACACTGGTTTGGCTAATAAATAATAAATAAGTAAATGATGGCTATTATGCTTGAGTTAGTTATAAAGACCTTATAGAACTACCCTACGACCCAGCAATTGCACTACTAGGTATTTATCCAAGGGATACAGGTGTGTGTTTAGAAGGGGCACATGCACCCCAATGTTTATAGCAGCACTATCGACAATAGCCCAAGTATGGAAGGGTCCAAATGTCCATTGATGGATGAATGGATCAAGAAGATGTGGTACATATATACAATGGAGTTATTACTCGGCAATCAAAAAGGATGAAATCTTGCCATTTGCAACTACATGGATGGAACTAGAGGGTATTATGACTTCACTCATATGAGGACTTTAAGAGACAAAACAGATGAACATAAGGGAAGGGAAGCAAAAAAATAATATAAAAACAGGGAGGGGGACAAAAACATGAGACTCTTAAATATGGAGAACAAACAGAGGATTATTGGAGTGGTTGTGGGCTAAATGGGAAAGGGGCATTAAGGAATGTACTCCTGAAATCATTGTTGCACTATATGCTAACTAACTTGGATGTAAATTAAAAAAATAAATTAAATAAAAATTAAAAAAAAAAAAAGATCCTAGAGTACCTAGTTCTCTCCAGGTGCTCTAGTGATGGATGAAGACCAAAGACAATGAGGAAAGAGTGTAGGAGGTCGAGGGGATATTTAGTGAGTGAAAGAAGAATACCACAATTCCATAATTATGGTCACTTTTAACTAGAAAGAGAACACTTTTGACTCGGTTCTTCAGAAAGGCAGGTTTTAATCCTAAATCCCGCAAACTAATTAGTAAAAGATTTAGGAGAATAAAATATGATTCTTAAATTATAGACCTGAACACGGAGAAGACTTTTTTACCCTAGAGTGTTCTTTGTAAAATCTGGACCACGTTATCGTGTAACCACTAACCGACAAGTGGCCAAAATAATCCAGACATCAAGTACTAGATGCTGTTCCGTCTGCTGGACTGCTGGCCTTGCCCCTGTCCCCACATATCTCAATGAAAAGCGCCCTGTGCCCCATCGACATATAAAGGGAAGCCAGGCCTGCCCCTGCCCCCGCCCCATGCCTAGATGTGTGCAGAAAGCCTCCATTCTAACTGGCCACTGCCCATTCCAGTTGTTATATGTTATGAACATCACTCCAGCTCATATGAACAATTCATCTCCTTCGCTGGTTCCTGAGAAAATTATATCATGATGTGTTTTATTAGGGGTTAGAAAATTTTAAATCTCAAATTACCCACGATAAAGACAATGAAGAAACCATGCCGAGTAAGCATTGAAAAGTCCAGAATAATTTTCAGTATTGTAGCAAGTTTTTTGTGATGGGAGATTTCATTTTCCTTGTCATCAAAGCATTAAACAGGAGTCAGTTCGACGTTCAGCCACCACACATCTGACTTGGCAAGTAGAAGTTTCCCCTAGATTGTATGTCTGCTCTGTTGTTACCACAACGGCATCTGCACTGTGGCCCTGGGGCTGGCATCTCCAACCACAGCCCCCTCCCCCTGCGGCCTCAGCGCTGGTGTTCATCTTCACACGAATCACACACCTTTAGAAGGGCAGCCTCTGATGCTTTCCCTGCCCTGAACAAGCACAGCGGTCCTCCTCCACCGCCCCTCCCCGAATGTGAATAGTCGCCCGTTTGCACCCATACCCTTCCTTTCCTTCAGTACTAAGCGAAGGAGTGTCCCCTCTTTCCACGGTCAGTCTCCCCCTGATCTTGAAGCAGCCCCTTATCCCCATCATCGGTTAACTCTCTGATGTTTTTCATCTGTTTCTCTACTGGCTCGTTGCCCCAACAGCTGCAGACACCTTCAGATCTCTCCCAACACACAAAAACCAAATAGCACCCTTCCATCTTCAGTCTCCGTGTAAATGAATTCCCGATTGCCAAGTCCGTTGGCCTCTCTGGGCTTCACCCCACTTGACCTCTGCTTAGCATTTGGTTCAGCCATGTGCTTCCTTGAAGTAATCTCTTTCCTGTGCTTCCAAGACTCCCCTGTCCCCTGGCTGTCCTGCCACCTCTGTGATCCGTCTCCTGTTCTCTTAGCTTCTCTTCTTTTGTCTGCCCTCTGAAATGCCGGTGCTTCCTCACCGACTCGCTCCTGGCGCTCCTTCTTCTCCCTTTCTCTCTGGCGATCTCATTCACTTCTGTGGCTGCGGTCACCACCTTGACGCTACAGACTCTCACATATTTAGGCCAAATAATCCAGAAACCTAATAGAAATTTCGACCTGGATCATCTATAGGCATCTCAATCTGAAAATGTCAGAAAATAAACATATCTCCCCACCCACCCCAAACAAGCTCCATTATTCATTTAAACACACAGGCAAAACTCTTATGAACCAGAAGCACGAACTACATCTTTCACATGTGCACTTCCTCTATAGTTCCATCATAATAATTACACTTAATTGTATTTTTTCATTTAAATGTTTGTCCACCCAGACCAGAAGTCATGAATAATAATGCTCTCATTTCCCTTTTGGAGAAGCACTGTACCACGGTGGTTCTGGAGCTGTGCTGTCTGGGGCCCTATCCTAGCTCCACCCCTGACCATACAGACTTAGACTAGCCGCTTAATTCTTTTTATTTTTATGTTTATTTTTTTATTATTTATTTTTATTTTTTAATTTATCTCCCAGTTAGTTAGCATATAGTGCAATAATGATTTCAGGAGTAGATTCCAGGGATTCATCCCCTACGTAGAACACCCAGTGCTCATCCCAACAAGGGTCTCCCTCAATGCCCCTTCCCCATTTAGCCCATCCCCCCACCCACAACCCCTCCAGCAACCCTCAGTTTGTTCTCTATATTTAAGTCCTTTATGTTTTGTCCCCCTCCCTCTTTTTATATTATTTTTGCTTCCCTTCCCCTATGTTCATCTGTTTTGTATCTTCAATTCCGTATTAAGGAAGTCCCATGATGTTTGTCTTTCTCTGACTAATTTCATTTAGCATAATACTCTCTAGTTCCACCCACAGAATGAAAGATTTTCATTCTTTTTGATTGCCGCGTAATGCTCCATTGTGTATATATACCACATCTTTTTTATTCATCTGTTGATGGACATTTGGGCCCTTGCCATACCTTGGCTATTGTCAATGGCGCTGCTACAGACATTAGAGTGCACGTGTCCCTTCGAAACAGCACACGTGTATCCTGTGGATAAATCCCTAGTAGTGCAATTGCTGGGTCGCAGGGTAGCTCTATTTTTAGCTTTTTGAGCACCCTCCGTACTGTTTTCCGGAGTGGCTGCTCCAGTTTGCATTCCCACCAGCAGAGCAAAAGGATGCCGTGCATCCTTGCCAACATCTGTTAGTCACTTAATTCTTGCTGTCTTAGTTCCTTCATTGGTAAAATGGGTATACTAATAGTACCAACTCGTGGTGGTTGTGAGGTTTAGATTTAAACCACCAAGCACCTAGTGCGGTGCTGGCACTCTGCAGCACTGGCTTATTGTCTTTGACCGCCCACACTTGGATCAGGGTCAGGCGCATGGCTCCCAATTAACACTGAGCGAATGAAGAAGTGAATGAAATGAAGCGTTACCGAATCAGCTTCTGCAATGGACATTTTTACTCCTCTAATTCCACCAGTTGGCAAGGCCCCTGCAGCTAAAAATGGTTCCACCATATCATCTCCAAGCCTGGCCGGACTCCAGAGTAGACGGGTCTAAGAATAGAGCTGCTGAGCTTGATAAGAAAGACTGATCTGGGGCACACCCTGTCCCTTCCCGACTCCTGCAAGCCTGGACAGGCTGCTTCTAGTCTGGGTGTCTGCGTCCGATCCCACAGGGTAAAGCCTGTGAAGGAGAACTGCAGAGACTTTCTCTTCAACTACCCTTAGCGAGAATCACGCCACCATATTCTGAAGGTCCCTCTCAGCAGTGCTTCTACTGGCTGAGAGTAGTTCTCTGGATTTAGAAATGAAAATAAGTTTCTTTTTTTTTTTTAAGTTTATTTATTTATTTTGAGAGAAAGAGAGGGAGAGAGAGAATCCCAAGCAGGCTGCACGTTGTCAGTGCCGAGCCTGATGAGGGGCTCGAGCTCATGAACCAGGAGATCATGACCTGAGCCAAAATCAAGAGTCGGATGCTTAACCGACTGAGCAACACAGGTGCCCCAAAGTGTATTTGTTTTTGAGACGGAAAGAGAGAGAGTGCACAGGGGAGGGGCAAAGAGAGAGGGAGAGAGAGAGAGAGAATCCCCAGCAAGCTCTGCACCACTAGTGCAGAGCCCGATGTAGACCTCGAACCCATGAACCGTGAGATCATGACCTGAGCCAAAATCAAGAGTCCGACGCTTGACTGACTGAACCACCCAGGCATCCCAGAATTTGGTTTTAAAGACGTCTGGGTTTGAGAACTAGACCTGCCATTTGCCAGCTGTGTGCTCCTAGAGCAATTACGTAATCTGGCCACCTTAGTTAATCTATAAGATGGTGATGGTTCGAGTACCTACTTAATTGACTTGTTCAGATTAAATAGCGCATGTAAAGTGTTTATCACACAGTAAATTGCAGCGTTATTGTTACTAGTCAGTGACCTGCCCTATTTGTTTCTAACCATTCCACAGGTGCAGTGCTACCCTTGGCCCTGGGTTTGGCCATCACGGCTCTGCTGCTTCTCATGGTCGCTTGCCGACTACGCCTGGTGAAACAGAAACTTAAAAAAGCTCGTCCCATTACGTCTGAGGAATCTGACTACCTCATAAATGGGATGTATCTATAAAAGTGTCACTTAAATAGCTGGGGGGCGAGGATGTTTCACTTTTAACTCATATATATACTGGGTTCTGGATATTTAGAAACCTCTTTGGTTTGAACTGGGCTAAGAAAAATACTGAAACCCCAGGAAATTCTGAAAACCCCAAACCTTTGTTTTTATTTATTGTAGGAAGATTTTCTTTGGGAAGTGTGTGAAATATTTTGAAATTTAGAGAGGAGTCCGTCTGAGTAAAGACTCACACATCGAATTCTGACTTACGTAAGCTGTCCCTGAAAATAGCAGTTTGCAGTTAGCCACGGCAGAAAATTCAGCGATTCGAGGGGTGGCCTTGGAATGGCGACGTTAACCCTTTACTTTCTGGAGGCCAACCACGGGCCCCTGGCAACCCGGGGCCTCTTGATACACGGCTTCCTCTTGTTCTGAGGCCCTCTTGTTCCTCACGCTAAGCTTCCCGTGCTCTCCTTTCTCCTCTCCCCTTCAAAACCTGTCTCTAGGAATGGATCTCAAGTGAGTTTATACCTTCAATGGCAGGAGTATCTGTACGGCAGGAGTATCTGCACTAGAGCCCCATGAACACGTCAAGGAGGCCTCGGGGAAGGTGAATGTGAGTTTATCCCAGGGCCTCTGACATCATGTCATTTAGGGGGCTGCCTCATCAGGCTTACCTTTGGGTGAGAAAACCCCGACTTTGGATGACAAATAGCCGTAACGCGGTCGTGAAGGGGGCTGGGAAATCCTGGTGGAAGAAGAGGTGGCGGGTCAAACATTTCAATACAAACTCAGCTGAGGGCGAAGTGGGAGGAGGACAATTAGTTCTTTCTTGAATCTCCTCAGCACTGCTTGACGGTCCCGAACACAGCAGCTTTCTTTCTGTAGTCGCTGGTTTTCAACACTAGTCTGTGTTGATGGAAGAGGAAGATGCATTCAAACTGGAAAGCAGAACGCTGAGTGGATTTGTAGGTGCAGCTTTTGTAAACGTGCCGCGTTTAAGGATCAGCAGGGTCTTTCATCCGATGGGATTGAGCCGCTTTTCTCCACTATTTACTCAATGCTTCAGACGCTGTAACGTGCAATCAGCTAATGCCGGGCTTACGTATTCCCACAGCATAGAGCAGTCTTGCACAAATTCGTCTTTGCAGAAAACGGGCCGTCTGGCTTTGCATCTTTTCCCTGTTAATCAGTCGGTAGGATTTTTAAAGGCAAATTATTCCCGTCATCACTTCGTGCCGGGATGATACATGTTGTAGAAATCATTCTCCTTGAGAGGAATGTGGTGCCTGTCTACACTCACACGATGTTACCATTTACATATAGTATGGCTTTTTTCTCATAAGTGGCAAATCTTCTAAAATACTTGAACACATCGTAGAACACTTTATTTTCAGACTGAACCTGGGGTAAGTCGTTCCTTTGGCAAAGGGCTTAATTTGGGTCAGAAATATAACGAACCCGTTAAGAAATGGCAAGTTAGTTCTGGAAAAACAAAGAAATCGGTTACTTTTATGTCCTGAGAGGTCCAAGCATTTTGTTGAATATTAAGAATTGAGCAAAGATTTCAATCTCCCCTCCAGGGCAGGTTAGAGAAAGGACAGCACGAGTGACCTGAGGCCCTGTGCGCTCTCTGTGTGATGCCGTGCAGTGTCCTAGTCCAGAGAAGGACATCACCTGTAGCCATACGCGACACAATAAAAACTGAGGCGTGCATCTTTCAGCACATCTTTTATACGTGAAGAAATTAAAACACGATTTAGTATTGCTATGGTGTTGAAAGACTTGAGAAAAGATGTCCATATCCACGTGTACGATATCCCTTTCCTAAATTGTATTTTATTCTTGTGACTTTAAACAACCATTTAACCTAATCATCATAAGTTGCTATCATTTACTGAGCTGTTCCTGTATTACCTGGATTTAATCCTATCAACCTTATCTTGCAAAGGGGGAAATTAGGAACTAGAGAAGGAGAATTGGGGGTCTACAAAATATTTGTATTGTCAGATGGACTGAATGGGACTTTTGAAAGTCACCTTAACTGTGAGTATCTGACTGAAGGCATTCTGCATCTAAGATGATTTCAAAATAATTTTAGAGGGAAGCTTGTCCACGATTTGCTGCTCAAACGTGTTCGTGTGTCTCACGTCTCTTCCTGAGAAAAGGCCCATCTGAGCCACCTTCCAGAAAACTCAGAGCTTCTTTCCTCCCGTCTCTACAAGCAGACAACAGCCAGTCTCCATCCATCCAGAAGCTTGAATGCCAGTCACTCGAGTATCAGGTTTGTTCTCTTCCACAGGAAAATAACAGAATGTCCTCATCTTTCTCCTCCTGACTTTTCACAATCTGTGATTCGGCTCCATGATTCGCTTTCACACTTCCCAGCCCTCCTCAGTCACTGAGGGCTGTTTCATGTTGTCCTTTATCATATTTTCCCGCAACCCAAACGCGGAGATGCGTATTTCTATTTGTTCTTCAGTTTTGCCGTTCAGGGCAGACCTTGCCGATGAACTAACTGGACTTCCCGTACATAAACATAGGACAGTGCGCTGTGCCCCAGGGCACGGGGCCGTCGGGGTCCTCACAACGTGCTGCCTGCATCACAGTCATGATGCTCCGTAACAGCAGCTTCTGGGCCTGGGATTGTCGCTGGGGGTCTCTTAAGTTACACTGTCCCCAGTTCGATGTTTGGGGATTGTACCGTTTTGTTCCTAGCAGAGTGACTCTCAATTATTTGTTCTCTTTACTGGACTCTAAGTTTTGTCTAACTGTTGGTGTTAAAACCGAATGAGGATTTCTAACGAAAAACTGCCCAAGCCAAATAGAAAAGCTTAGTTTGCTGTTCACAAATGTTCACATCTCCCTGGCTTTTTAATCAATTGTGATGCTGACTTTTTTGGGGGGCACTGGCCCCATTTTTCCCAGCTCTTTTGTCCTGCTCAATTCTCTCTAGTATTCTAAATAAAGTGCATATTTTATAGCTACTTTAAGAGCAAGCACAGATTTTTGGGGGGGTAAATGTCAAACCGCCAGGGATGAAAATACGGTTGGACACACCAAAGCTGGCTGTGTTCAGAAATGAACTGAGTGGTTAGGACTGAGCCTCCTCCATTTGCTTCATTTAGGTCTCCGTGTGTCTTCGTTCCTACTCTTTTGAATTCTCCCATCACCTCTGTTTTTAGTCTTTGTTACCTCGCTGTAAATTGGAAAGAGATCAACTTACAATATCATTCAGCTTAAAGATGTTTTTATACAGTTATTTCAAAACATAGGAAACTTCTCAAAACACATTTTTTTTTAACATTTCTTTATTTTTGAGACAGAGAGAGACAGAGCATGAACGGGGGAGGGTCAGAGAGAGGGAGACACAGAATCCGAAACAGGCCCCAGGCTCGGAGCTGTCAGCACAGAGCCCGACGCGGGGCTCGAGCTCACGAACCGCGAGATCATGACCTGAGCCGAAGTCGGACGCTTAACCGACTGAGCCACCCAGGCGCCCCTCAAAACACATTTTAAAATGAGTTTAACTTTTACCAAAAAGCTTAAGGAAAATTGTACTGAGTATATGGACTTAAAAAAAAATTCTTTCATCATTTCATATGACTGAAGACCCAAAAGTCCAAAAATATCAAAAGTCTATGTTCTCATATTTAAACAAAGCAGTTTCACAGATCAAAACAGAAATTTGGAAAAATCTCTAAATGTGTCATCTAGAAATGTGTGTATAGAAGAATGAAGAAATCAGAACCGTGAACTCTACAATCTGAGATCATGCCTTCAATGTTGTTTGCTGTTGAAGGGGAGCCAATCTGACACTCCTTTAACACCCCCACCTGTAATGTCCGACCTGCTTTATCCAATTCTGTTCCCTACAAGCTAATCACATAAAGGAGCCAAGATCCCAAAGAAGGGTAGCTCTTTTTCCGCAGAAAATCTCTATAATTGATTTACAACTGACACGGTCGTGTTCACATGGAAATTCTGCAGTCTCTTTCATCTATAATGTAATTCCCAAGCAAAATCCTGACAAGATGATCACCCCAAAAAGCCTAAATAAACAGGGTTGGCAAAAAAAAAAAATTATTCTATGTGATGTGATCTTTTGGGTGGGGGCATCACAGTGACGTATTTGGGGCGTGGGAACTCAAATATAAATGTCCTTGGCTGCCCCCGGCCCCTGGATTGCTGCTCTTGTATTTAAGATGTCCTCAGTGCTGCAATCACCTGCCCTTTGGACAAAAAAGTATTCTGATGCCTGTCCTCTTAGGACACTCTGAGTAAGAATGAGCTCTTCAGCTCCAGCAGCCCTCGAACTTTCTCTCGTCTTGGAAAGGAAGTGAAGGGAAAGAACAAGGGGAAAGAGAGAGGGGAAGAGAGGGATTCACTGCCTCAGGACAGCCTCTATGGGAACTAGAAGTCAGATCTTTTCTCTCCCACCAGACAAGGAGCACTTCAAAAAGAATCCCGGCTCAAACAACACAAAGTCAGGTATAAAGGTGAAGCCTACAGAGGGGAACTAACATCTACCATGAGAGCACTGGTAGAAGGATTAAAGATAAGGAAACTTTGGACTTGTTTCATTTTTATTATATTACGATACACAACTTCTGTGGGCTACACGGGCCAGCCAGTTTTCTTCACACAGGATTTTTTTTTTTAATGTTTGTTTTTGAGAGATAGAGACAGAGCACGAGCAGAGGAGGGACAGAGAGAGAGAGGGAGACACAGAATCCGAAGCAGACTCCAGGCTCTGCGCTGTCAGCAAGAGCCCGATGCAGGGCTCGAACTCGGGAATGGCGAGATCATGGCCTAGGCCGACATTGGACGCTCAACTGACTGAGCCACCCAGATGCCCCTACGCAGGATTTTCTTACTGGCAATCTATTTGAGCCACGCTTTAAGTACAATGGGGACAAAACATTGTCATCTTCCTGAAAAATGATAGGAGAAATTAAGAGACATGAAACTGAAATCTGATCAGAACACTTCTTTTTTAAAAATCTATTTATTTTTAAATGTTTATTTTGAGAGAGAGCAAGTAGGAGAGGGGTGGGGAGGATGGGGGAGGGGAGAGAGAGAGAGAGAGAGAGAGAGAGAGAATCCCAAGCAGACAGCACAGAGCCTGATGCAGGTCTCAATACCACAAACCATGAAATCATGATCTGGGCCACAATCAAGAGTCGGACACCTAACTGAGCCACCCAGGTGTCCCTTAACTTTATTTATTTTGAGAGGGAGTGTGCCCAGGAGCAAGCCGGGGACGGGCACAGAGAGAGAAAGGGAGAGAGGGAATCCCAAGCAGGCACTGCAGTGTCAGCACAGAGCCTGACACTGGGCTCGAACTCACGACTGTGAGATCATAGCTTGAGCTGAAATCAAGTTGGATGCTTAACTGACTGAGCCACTCAGGCACCCCAAGATCAGGGCACTTTTACTTTACTAATGTAGTTCTTTAAGAATTTAGTGCGTTGTAGGAAATGATTTATACCCTCAAAGAATGTAGCACTTACCTAAGTTATTGGCCTTCTGACTCCCATTTAGAACATTTAACAAATTACCCATGTTTGCCATTTCATTTACAACATTAGTATTCAATGACCATTGTCATATGAGCTCTTTTAGTACCACACCAAACTACTGGAAGATTCACTAACAGTTACCTGAAAAGCAGAAACACCTACCTCTCTAATGAAACAAAACTAAGGAGCTTTATTCCTCGGCTCACAATCTAATGCTATAGATGGTTTCAGATTTCAAAAAATTCATGAGCATTAAAATATTACTAAAAAAATGTTATCCTACTTTAAAATACATTGAATTTTTTTAAATGTTATTTTTTTAATGTTTATTCATTTTTGAAAGACAGAGACAGAGCACAAGCAGGGGTGGGGCAGAGAGAGAGGGAGACACAGAATCTGAAGCAGGCTCTGGGCTCTGAGCTGTCAGCACAGAGCCCGACGTGGGGCTCGAACCCACGAACCGTGAGATCATGACCTGAGCTGAAGTCAGACGCTTAACCGACTGAGCCACCCAGGCGCTCCTAAAATACATTGAATTTTTAAGATACCTTAGGATAGGTACATTAAGCCAATTTAAAAAGTGTAATCAACTTTTTTTGAGCAATGGCAGTTTTTAAAAATTAAGGCAATGGATTTTAAATATTTACATGGACAATGATAATGTACTATTTTCCTAAAATGTCATTCCCCCCCCCCCACTAATGTTACTGATTGGAAAAGAGTTGAAATCCTCATTAGAAACTGGAGTTCTTCATTTTCATTCTTAACTGAGAACTAGGTTGGCCTTTAATAAAATCCAATCTATAAAATCATCTTGTTTCAACAGGAACACAGCAGACTGGAACTTTAAAAAATATTTTCACTGTCCTCTTTATACTGTTTAAAGGAATCACTTCTATTAAGAAACAATGGAATGCTAAAGTATTTTAGCGATTATGAATACTAAAGATTAAACATTTCTTATCTCTGGCACATACATAAACTCAGCTCTCTTAAAAAGAAAGCTCTTATACCTAGTTAAAATTCATTTTTGCTTTCTGCCCCTATCAATGCTCCCTTAAATTCCACTCCTGTTGGGGCACCTGGGGGGCTCACTCGGTTGAGTGTCCGCCTCTTGATTTCAGCTTGGGTCATGATCCCAGGGTTATGGGATCGAGCCCCACACTGGGCTCCGTGTTGAGCAGGAGCCTGCTTGTGCTTCTCTCTCTCTCTCTCTCTCTCTCCCTGTTCCTCTCCCACTTGTGCACGTGTGTGCATGCTCTCTCTCAAAATACATAAACACTTAAAAATTTTTTCACTCACAAAAGTATAAAATCCAACAGTAATGCTTGGCATGGCATTTGTCTATAGCAATCAGGTGGCACTTGGTCCTAGCGTATTTATAAACTGTCCCCTCAAGCCAGATTGCAAACTCCTTGAGAGTAAGGGCTTTTTTACATATGGTAGGAATTTACATATAATAAAATGTTGGCAATCGCTATGAAGGATACAGACTAGTGGTTAAGAATCAATCTAAAATCCGGGGCGCCTGGGTGGCGCAGTCGGTTAAGCGTCCGACTTCAGCCAGGTCACGATCTCGCGGTCCGTGAGTTCGAGCCCCGCGTCAGGCTCTGGGCTGATGGCTCGGAGCCTGGAGCCTGTTTCCGATTCTGTGTCTCCCTCTCTCTCTGCCCCTCCCCCGTTCATGCTCTGTCTCTCTCTGTCCCAAAAATAAATAAACGTTGAAAAAAAAAAAAAAGAATCAATCTAAAATCCTAAAAGGATACCGGACCTTTGAAACTACCTCAAACGACACGGAGTCCTGCCCCAAAAGGGCTCGTGGACTGGATCCAGAAGCGAGGCCAACACCAGCAAACCAGCAGGGAACTAAAACTCACAAGTTTTAACTGCCAACTAACGCTAGTTTCCTGTGTGGGATCTTACCCAAGAGACACTAGTGAAAAAACATGTATGTGTGTATATTTTTTTAAAACCACTTTTACACAAGTAAAGCTTAAGACTTTAAGAAGTGGGGGAGAGGTGCCACACACGCTAAGGATCAACTTGCCAGAATCAGACTCACTTGCACGCCGGGGGGGGGGGGGTGGCGGGCGGGGGGGGTTCTTTTGCTGAGAGTACTAGCTGTGCTAGATACACAGCTTGTATTTTCTCAAGTTCTAGAACTCCTGGAAAAACAAAGATCTTTTTATAAAAGGTATAAGATGACAATATGTAAACAAGATCCCAAAGCGCTACGGCCTTCTTAGAAACTCATTTTTACAGTCATCATATTAATACATATCTATTTCTTTTGAGAGAGCGAGAGTGAGTCGGGGAGGGGCAGAGAGGGAGAGGGAGACAGAATCCCAAGCAGGCTGCGCGCTGTCAGTGCAGAGCCCGATGGAGAGCTTGAACCCACGAAGCGTGAGATCACGACCTGAGCCGAAGTCAAGAGTCGGCTGCTTAACTGACGGAGCCACCCAGGTGCCCCAGGAAATGTTTACAGATGAGATGGGTTTTGTCACATTCATCCTTGACCTTCCTTCACGCACTCAGTCAGCATTTACTGTTCATCTGCAAGAGGGCAAGCCCCGTGTTAGGCAAAGAAGAATGATGAGGTGTGGTCCTGGTCCGCTGGAAACAGTCAGTCTAGCAACGTACCGCTGGAGGTAACTGTTCACCCACGCTACTCAGACGTCGTAAAGCGGAGCATCAGAGAAACCACTTTCTCTCCGTGATCTCTCTCAGTCAGCACTTTGTATCTGGTGGACATGTGGTTCTTTCCCGGGGATTCAAACACCACCAAGGCCTCTTTTACTTTTAACTTTATTTGGCAAAGCAGCTGCATAAACTGTTCAGTGACTAGGACCCAGCTTACACAGCATGTTAAATCCATATACGTTATCAGCAGCGAATCGGAAACAGAAAAAACAATACTGAGCTACAAGTCTCCTATAATTTTAAAGAGGGAAAGTACTATGTCAGTTATGTCCAATCCGAACAGCTAAGTGTTTTAAAGGACATCACCTGCCATCTTCGTAAGTTTTAATATTTACAAATGCTTAGTTTTAAGGTGACAAAGCAGCTGATTGTATCTACAACATGCTATTCTATGACACCACATCAAAAGCTTTAAAAAGGGAGCTCATCTCTATTTTCTTAGTGGCATCTAACAGACATCCAAAAACCAAGAATCCTAACTTGTGAATGGTGGTGTTATCTGATGTACAAAAGGAATCTGATAAATTAATATTGAAACAGAATTAAGTGTCTAAAAGAAAAACCACTCCTCAGAATCAATTCACAAACTAAGTTTTCCATTTGACAGAACCTCGTCTTTTAATATTTTAAAGGAAAGTGTGGGTGTGTTGAATTAATAAATCCACAAATTTATACTTTGCATCGCTCCTCTACCAATTCGGCTTCCGTGCCTCTTTGAAGAATTAGAAACCCTACAAAACCACACATTTTCATGCTGAAAATAATAGTGTAACAAAGTCCAAAACAAGCTGTGATGCTGTTGGTTTTCAAAAAGCTTTGAGAACTGAGATGAGCAATCCACTGTAATATTATATACTGGTCAAGCTGATGGCGCTTTTACAGTTCGTCCCTGGGGGTGAAAAAGAGAAATATGTCAGTAGGAGTTACGTACTATAACTTTCTGGTAGTTCAGATACAATTATTACATAAGTACAAATACACCAATCCCCAAGCATTAAAAAGGAAGGCAAAAAAAAAAAAAAGCAAAGCAAACAGTCCCAAAGCAAAGATGGGAGTCAGCCATCCACACATCCCTCATGCTGCTCTGCAATGAAACGTGAAACCTCAAGGCCCTGAATTCTTTATTTTTTACTTCTTAAAGATAACTTTCTTCCTTTAAGAGCAAAAATTCAGAGAAACTCTAACTTCTCCATCTAGGAGCTTGCTAACACTGTTGATTAGAAAATGATGATGAGTATTTAGAGTTCAAATCATTTTTTATAGTTACATTTACAAAACTGGGCAAGAATTTGGTCTTTTGTTTAGAGTATCTGTTAGCAAGTGCTGCGTAGGTCCATCTCAACCCAAACTCTTTGGAAGAAAAAGCATCATCTGGAGGTGTGCTGTCTCTGTCAGCTGATTTCAGAAGGCAGCTTCATCAGCTCCAAAAGAAACCAGTCGCTCAGCCAGGCACAGCACCTTCCCAGCAACTGCCAGCGACAGGAAGGAAGGAATACAAATGCAGCCTAAAATAAATGGTATGGTATATAAATTACGCCTCAATAGAGCTGTTAAAGGTGGAAAAATAAAGCTATCAAAAAAGCCAAAAAAACTTCAGAGTAGAGGGCAATCTGAGTGACAAAAACATCGCTAAATACACAAGAATTTTAGGGGTAAAGAAGTATGACGTTCGCAACTAAATCTCAAGTGATCTCAAGAAAAAATAGGATATATATGCATACATAAATAGAGAAGAGGGGGTGAGAAAGTGAATGTATAAAAACGTTAACCATTGGTAACTCTGGATGTAGAGATTCAGAAACTCTTCCTACTATTCTTACAATTAATCTGTAATAAAAATTAAAAAGTCTTTAAAAAGTTGTTAAAATCAATGTGAAGGGAAGGTAAGTAAAGAGCTAAAGTTTCCCAGGTATGTGGTGAATTAAGGGACTATCAGACAATATGCTTTCTTTTAAAACTAAATTTTGTAAATTGTGTGAGAAATTATTTTAAAAATTACATCTCCCATAAACTGCCTTTGTCATAGAGTACTGGATTATCTGTTAAATGATAAATGATCATTTCTGGTCCCTTTTAATATATTCTTCTAAATAATGTAAATACTAGAATTCTCATAGAACAGCTTTTACTTAAATTCATGCAAGCATTAAAATATTTAAACTGCAAAGATTTCATACTTGCAAAACGCTCTTTTCATAAATTCACTTAACTCTTTTTAAAATGTAAACTGAAGATACTACTGTCTTTGCAAAATAATTTACTGTATTTGATTTACCTGTTGCAAGGCATTAAGGACATTGTAAACATATATCCTTATTGCCAACAACATAGCACAACATTTCCAAATGTCCTCTTCAATTAAAAATTGTTTTAAAAAAGAAAAGGATAAAAACTCTCAACAAACTAGGTATAGAGGAAACGTACCTCAACATAATAAAGGCCATATATGACAAGCCCACAGCTAACATCATACTCAACGGTGAAAAGCTGAAAGCTTTTCCTCTAAGATCAGGAACAAGACAAGGATGCCCACTCTCGCCACTTTTATTCAACATAGCACTGGAAATCCTAGCCAGAGCAATTAGGCAAGAAAAAGAAATAAAAGGCATCAAAATCGGAAAGAAAGAAGTAAAACTGTCTTTTTGCAGACAACATATTATATATAGAACACCCTAAAACCACCACCAAAAAAAAAAAAAAATCAAAACTAATAAACCAATTCAATGAAGTTTCAGGAAACAAAATCAATATACAAAAATCAGTTGTGTTCCTATATACCAATAATGAACTATCAGAAAGAGAAATTAAAACAGTCCCATTTATAATTGTATCAAAAAGAATAAAATATCTAAAATAAATTTAAACATGGTGAAAGATCTGGACACTGAAAAGTATAAGACATTAATGAAAGACATCGAAGAAGACACAATGCTCGTGGATTGGAAGAATTAATACCGTTAAATATCCATACTACCAAAGCAGTCTACTGATTCAGTGCAATCCACATCAAAATCCCAACAGCATTTTTCACAGAAATAGAACAGCCCTAAAATTTGTATAGAACCACAAAAATCCCCAAATAGCCAAAGCAATCTTTAGAAAGAAGAACAAAGCTGGAGGTATTACACTTTCTGATTTCAAACTATATTACAAAGCTAGAGTAATCAAAACAGTATGATATTACCATAAAAGAGACACATGAGTCAATGGAACAGAACAGAGAACCCAGAAATAAACCCACACATATATGGTCAACTAATTAAGGAGCCAAGAAAATACAATGGGGAAAAGATAGTGTCTTTAGTAAATGGTGCTGGGAAAACCAGACAGCCACATGCAAAAGAATGAAACTGGCCCATCTTACACCACACACAAAAAAATCAACTCCAAACGGATTAAAGACTTGAATGTAAGACCTGAAACCATAAAACTAAACTTAATGTGGTAATCATTTTGTAGTATATACATATATCAGATCGCTATGTTGTACATGTAAAAGTAATGTAATGCTATGTCAATCATATCTCAATAAAACTGGGAAAAAAAATCGTATTGTAGAACAACTAACAATGTGGGACAATACTGATACCACTTTATTTAATAAAAAAGATTATAAAATTATACTATATGAACTCATAATTACAAAAGAGCTATATACAGAACTATGGATAAGAGTAAAAAAAATGTGTATATATATATGTACATATCTACCAAAATGTTGATAATGTTTATCTCTAGGTTCTGACACTGTGGGTAATTTTTATTTCATTCTTTGTACTTCTAAAAATTTTTACATGGCACATGCATTATACTTTGGTAGTCAGAAACAGTATTACTAAAAACAAATAGAAGGAACTGTATAGCACTAAAAAGAAAAAAAAGGAAAAGGAAAAGAAATTAAGTTTATAAACCTGAATTTTAACATTTAGGGCACCAAAGAAAACCAAAAATTTGCTGTCAGTGCATGTATAACCTTGTCACATCCTATTACTCCAAAATCTATATAAGTTTCAAGCTTTTATTTTTCCACTTAATGTTCCAAATTCTACATAAATATCTTTTTTTTTTTTTTTAATTTTTTTTTTTTCAACGTTTATTTATTTTTGGGACAGAGAGAGACAGAGCATGAACGGGGGAGGGGCAGAGAGAGAGGGAGACACAGAATCGGAAACAGGCTCCAGGCTCCGAGCCATCAGCCCAGAGCCTGATGCGGGGCTCGAACCCACGGACCGCGAGATCGTGACCTGGCTGAAGTCGGACGCTTAACCGACTGCACCACCCAGGCGCCCCCATAAATATCTTTCTTTAGCTGACTTACACATGTAGATCATTTATAATAAAAAGCATTATGTCCTGGGATGCCTAGTTGGCTCAGTTGGTTACGCATCCAACTCTTGATTTCAACTCAAGTCATGATCTCCCAGTTTGTGAAATCAAGCCCTACATCAGGTTCTGTGTTGACAGTGTGGAGCCACTTAGGATTCTCTCTCTCCCTCTCTCTCTGCCCCTCCCTCGCTCACTCTCTCTCAAAATAAATAAACTTTAAAAATAAAGTATTATGTCCTAATTTCTAGAAAGGCTCTTTAAAATGGTTATATATGTGCTAAACATGTTCATTAGGTTAATAATTATATATATTATTATGTAATATAGAACTATACTTAATTTATTAGGTTAATAACTCTAACCTACTAACATTTGGTATTGTATATTCTTTATTGTATATTGTATATTCTTTACATTTATCTAACAAATGTAAAGATGTACTACCAGGAAACAATAATCAAAATCCATGAGTGTTTTCTAATTAATGGGTTTTCTGAGGTAATACAGTAGATTGTACAAAGCTTTATGAGAGACGTAAAAAGAATTCCAAAAGCAACAAAACACATCCCTGCCTTTAAGGGTACAAAATACTGTATGTATTTTGTATGTACAGCATTAATGCTGTAATGTCTGTCAAGGAATTTAAAAGGGACAATATGGGACGATACGGAACACAGGGTCAACCGGATACCCTAGGAACTACACTGTCGGCCTTAGAAATGCCCAAACGACATTCTCGCGGTCCGTGAGTTCGAGCCCCGCGTCAGGCTCTGGGCTGATGGCTCAGAGCCTGGAGCCTGCTTCCGATTCTGTGTCTCCCTCTCTCTCTGCCCCTCCCCCGTTCATGCTCTGTCTCTCTCTGTCCCAAAAATAAATAAATAAAAAAAAAAAAAAAAAAAAAAAAAAGAAATGCCCAAACGATTCATAACATGTTTTTCACTTTACGATGACATGGATAAACAAAGTGCTGATAGAATGAGAATCCTGACACATTCCTCAGCGTCACAAACCAGAGATGAACTTATTCCATTGACTCCTGTGGCTCTTAAAAATAAAAATAAAACTTACCAGATGATTAACAAAATATTGATCTCTACATATATAAAATGAATACACTTATGTTAAAGGAACCCAAATTTAAAAAGTATGAAGAGCTCATGAAACAGCTGATACAACTATTACACATCCACGTCATGAACATACTACCACAGGTTCTAGGTCTATGGCCCCTACGTCTGGCATCGTCTCATCACTCCACCAAAACTAGAAATGACCTCCCTTCCAAGCATAAGGAAACAGAAGTCTACACGCAGGCTTGGGGCTTTATGTGGCATGAGAACGCAGCATGCCCACCACCACTGCTCTTGTTTTCCCACATAGTTTCTATCGAAGGTCCCCAGCAAAGACTGCACCTCACCCTCACAGAGCACTGCAATCGGCTCTGGATTCCTCAGGAAGAGGAGGACGGAAAGCTGGTGGGAAACAAGAGAAGGTTCGGAAGAAAGCATGGGGATGAGTTGTTAATCTGGAAGAAGATCCAAAAGAACAGAGATCACCTCACCTGGCAATAAAACGGAGGAGGAGCTTTTTAGATGGTAATTCCCAAATGTGGGATGAACACTCAGAAAATGGCAAGCGACTCTTTTTAGCCACATTCTGTCCTTACTACCACTGCCTTAATTCAGGCCACCAGCATTTCACCCCTAGCTTGCTACAACCACATTCTGTTTCAGACTCTAGCTCTGTCCCTTTCCAATCTACTCTCTACGCCACAGCCAGGGTCATCTTTCTGAAATGTAATTCTGATCACCTCACAGTCTGGCTTCAACACTTCAATTGCTCTCCTAAACACACTACACTCTAACTGGTTGTTTGTCTTCTTTAGATTTGTTTGGATCTCCCACATGACTAGAAGTCCCAAGAGAATGGTCGGTTTCACGTTCACAGCTGTGTATCCATGGCCCTAGTACAGTCCCTGGCAATGCTGTCCCTGCTCTCAGTGGGTTCCAGTCAAACTGCTTCCTCCCCCTATGGCCCAGCATGGTTAGGTCCCCGGTCCCTGGGTATGTCAAGACCCTTCACTATTCCCATAACCTTGCCTGTATTTCTTTGATTCGTCCTTTCACTAAAATCACTTTAAAATCCCTAGCTGAGCATACTTTCTGTTTTCTGCCTCGATCCTGCTGGAGAGTTTAAGAATACAAATAGAAACGGTGGATTGATGGTCTCTTTTGATTTTCAGTTAACTGTTGTTTTACCCTTTCAAACATCTTATTTTCTAGTAATCTGTTTCAGCACAAATTTTTTTCAATGTGGCAGTTGTTTTTTTTTCCAATGCTGTTTTCAGCATTCACCTTCACATTCTATAAACCTATACTCTTGAAAGATTTACAATTAAGTAACTGATTGTCTTTGTAAAACTACACCTTGGGGGGCACCTGGCTGGCTCAGTTGGTAGGGCATGCGACTCCTGATCTCAGGGTCAGGAGTTCAAGCCCCACATTGGGCACAGAACTTACTTAAAAACAAAAACAAAATCAAACTACATCTTTGGATGTAGGAAAAACGTGTCTGGACAAACAACATTTACAACAGAAAGAATTAAGAAGTCTTTCTAGTACAACTAGAGAAATGCCTCCAGTGATACATACATGTAAAATTGCTCAATCTTTTAAAAAGTTGAAGACCGAAAAGAAAAACAGACATATATATATATCTAAATATTTGGTAACTGACTAAATATTTGTCCATAAATTTAAAAGTTATTCTAACTTTAATATAAATAGTTTAGTTTTATAAAGGGTAAATATAGGTGTTGTGGAAACCTAGAGTTTATATGACCTGGGAAGCGGGAAGAACCTCTTCATGAAGGAAAAAATAAGAGGACTAAAAACAAGACTGCCCAGAAAACTGGGAGGACCAGGAGAGACCCTAAGCACGTGAAGGCCCTGAAGCTTAAGTGTCACGAGCTTCATGCTAAACCCACCTCCGCTTATTATAGAAACAAAATACCTTTTTGTAATTCCTTCATCATCAAATTGACAGTAGAATGTTCAATACTAACATTTATTGTGTGTAAAAGAAAAAATTTAAATTATTAATGAAAATCTGAACTCTTACTTGGTAGCAAATGTCAGTGAGCTCAGTGATATGTTTGCCCCTTGTGTATAGCAGCAAAATCATACTGTTATGTAACAAGATAACGATCCTAGAAGCAAAGTCGAGGAAGGCTGTAATTAGTTGTTAAAAACTGTATGATTTTAACTGGCAAGACTCATAGCTTTTTAATTTCTTTTTTTAAAGCAGTGGCCGTGCTCCAGGTTAAAATTCAAAGAAAAGAGCTATATCCATATTAAGTGAAGAATGAAATGCAATTCCTAGTAAGACATCCCAGAAATGGCCAGAGTTTAAAGAAAAACTCAGTTTTGAACAAACGGAGTTAGATGACCATTTTTGCAATCAAACGTTTATTCAAAAAGTGTCTTTCCACTTTCCATAAAACAAGATTGAGGTCTATTAAACTTACAATCACCATTTTACTCACTAAAAAAATAAAAATAATTCTCTAAAAATAAGTACCCCTGTCAAATAAAAAAAGAATCCTAAAACAAGGAAACTGTAAAGCCTTTCTTATTTAGACATTTAATTTTAAATAGTCTTAGCTAGTGTCACTCTTACTTATCGATTTCACTCCTTCCCACTGGAGGACGTGGGGAGGGGAAGGGAGAAGAAGGAGAGAGGAAGAAGAGAAACCTGGGCTTCAAACAAAATATTCAGATTATGCAGAGACACAAAACACAAGTAGGCATTATAAGGAGCCATGCTGTACTGAAGATGATGCCGCATGCTGTTGGCCCTTTGGGTGGGTTTGTGAGACCTGGGCACTCCCTTTGAGCTTAGAGAATCCCCCCACCTCCCCAGGAACTCAGAGTGGCTTTAAAATGCACTGGCCAGTTCTATAGACTGGGAGAAGTTTATCCCTTATAGTGGCTCTGAAACAGTAGCTGAATGTAAAACAGGCACAGGTTGTCAGACAGAATGTCAATGAACCTGACTGAAAGAGAGAAAGCAAGCTGAGAGGAACAATGTCCTCTCTGGGATTCTGACACCTTTGAAAACTGGGACAAGAGTATCTTTTCCCTTCTTTCTCTTTACGACTATGGTACAACAGGGGGGTGGAAGGGGCAGGAAATGATGGCCCCTTCTCTTCAGACCAAAGCCTTTGTTTCCATGATCATACAGCAGTTACAAAAACGATCTGTGAATATAGAAAATTAATGGCTGATAATAAATTATCCTTAGAAAGTTCTGAACAGTGGCTAAAAGCCTCTTTGGAAAAATAAAAAAATTAAAAAACCAAGAGAAAGGAAAAAAACCCACCTTCGTGCCAACCAAGTCTCACCCCCCTTTCCCAAAGATATGAGTTAAACCAAAAGAAGGGCACACTCATGCGCAGTTTGTCTAGACTTTTAATGTAGTGAATTTCTGATGTTAGAATGGAGAAGCATAAAGGTGACAACCAAAAAAGCAGCCTTGTGGTCTAATGTCTTAGAATCCACACCCTTCACCTTGCGTGTGTGGAAGAAGAAAGAGCAGAAGATAAAATCACTTCCACCTGGCCCACTGCTTCTCTTTATCTGTTAAAGGCACGTAGATCACTCCCATCAGGGGCTTCATCTTGACACTGCCGTCCTGCAGCTTGTCGTACTGCTCCAGCATCTGGTTGCCACCTGCGGGGCCGACCGGCAGTATCAACCTCCCACCAGGCTTTAACTGGTCTATCAGCTAAAAGAAAAAGACACGCCAAGTTACCGATTTTACGTTAAGACTCACTTTACTACACTATAAACAACTTCCCGCGTCCGTGGGCAGAAAGCAGAAATGTGCTTTATTTAGTACATACATACTTCGACTGTTAAACTTATTACTCAGTTACCCATCGACCTCCTCTACTAAACTACCAGTTCTCTGATGACAGGGACTGTGATCTTATCCATCTCTGTGCCCTTTGGCATCTAACATAGGACGCAGTACATCTGCAGGGCTCACAATGTTCAAGCTGAACCGCGTAAGCAGAACCATCCTCTCTTGGGAAGATCAAAGGCAAAGTAGGAAATTTCAGTGCCTGTTTTGAATCTTTGTGGTCTGGAGTGGGGAAGGAAGCGGGCAGTGCAGAAAATCAGCAAGGAATTCCTATTCTGACACTGCAGAATTTAGGGCATCATGGAGCTGAAAACAAGGAGACCTCGGTTTTACGACTGAATTTAGGGTTACTGGCACCATGACAAAGGAA
This sequence comes from Lynx rufus, assembly GCF_022079265.1. Classification (NCBI taxonomy): domain Eukaryota; kingdom Metazoa; phylum Chordata; class Mammalia; order Carnivora; family Felidae; genus Lynx; species Lynx rufus. Next base: position 10,959,115 of record NW_025814878.1, read on the forward strand.
GGTAGGGCTGGAGTTCCTGAAGCATTAGAATGAGGACACCTTGTCAATGAAAAACCAAGAGTACTCAGTGAAAGCCCTTTTGGTCAGAAAACATTTAAACCCTATGTTACCATTTGAATGTAGCCTTCAAATGACCAGTAATCAAACACGGTAAGGAAGAAACTTTACTTTGGATAGTATCATCTCTCTCCTGGACCAGATGTCCTACCTCTGAGATCTCGTGGCTTCCTCTTTTTGATTTTTCCTACTGTCTCTCTCTTCCCTCATTTTTTGATATTATTAAAGTGATTCCTCTAGAAGTATTCTGTGAAACAGTGCACAGAATATTTTAAGAGAGAGAATGAGATCTTCAAGTCCAAAACGACCTTTATTTTACATATTTGACAATACGTGAGTATAGAATTCAAGGCTGGAAGTCATTTTCAGTTTAGATTTGTGATGGTTTGTTCTTCTGACTTGTTGATTCTTTTAAGCTCATTTATTTATTTTGAGGGAGAGAGAGCGCAGCATGTGCCTGTGCATAGAGTAGGGGCAAAGAGGGAGACAGAATCCCAAGCAGGCTCCATGCTAGTGTAGAGCCTGACACGGGGCTTGGAGCCGACCTCAAGAGTCAGACACTCAATGGACTGAGCCACACAAGTGCCCCTGACTTGATTCTAATGCTGCTGTTCTGCAGTCTGATACCTTTCTGATTACCAATCGTTAACAGATTATGTTCTATCTGGAAGCTTTTAGAATATCCCTGATATTCTAGCATTTCACGGTGATATTACGGTTCCTTTTTTCCTCTCTTTTTTTTTAAAGTTTATTTTTTTTAAACTTCTTTTTTTATGTTTATTTTTGAGAATGAGAGACAGAGACAGAGCATGAGCAGTGGAGGGGCTGAGAGACAGGGAGACACAGAATCTGAAGCAAGCTCTAGGCTCTGAGCTGTCAGCACAGAGCCCAATGTGGGGCTTGAACTCACGAAGGGTGAGATCATTACCTGGGCCAAAGTCAGACACTTAACTGAGACCCCCAGGTTCCCCTAAAGTTTATTTTGAGAGAGACAGCAAGCAGGGGAGGGGCAGAGAGAGAGGGAGAAAGAGAGAATCCCAAGCAGGCTCTGCACTGTGAGAGCAGAGCCCGATGCGGGGTTCCAACCCACGAACCACAAGATCATGACCTGAGCCAAAACGAAGAGGTGGATGCTCAACCAACTGAGCCACTCAGGCACCCCTCCCTTTAAAAAAAAAAAAAATCATCATACTGGGCACTCAACAGATCTTTTCAAACTATAGAATACTGTCCTTCAATTCTCGGAAATTTTCTTACTTAAGGCTTCACACTAATTGTTCCTCATACAGAAATTTCAAGCAGCAGCCCCTTTTTTCAAACCCATGCTTCATCTGTGATTTCCAAGGTCCTGATGCCTCCAATTTCTAAGCCCTTGCAAAGTTCTGCAGAGTAGGGGCACCTGGGTGGCTGAGTCAGTTAAGTGTCCAACTTCGGCTCAGGTCATGATTTCACTGTGTGAGTTCGAGCCCCATGTCAGGCTTTACGCTGACAGTTTGGAGCCTGGAGCCTGCTTTGGATTCTCTGTGTGTGTGTATGTCTCTCTCTCTGCCCTTCCCCTGCTTGTGTGCTCTCTCTCTCTCTCAAAAATAAATAAAACTTAAAAAAAAAAGATAAAAAGCTCTGCAGAGCAAGCTGCTTCAGCAATGATTCCCTCTGCAGTCTCTTTAGTTCAACTTCCTCCGCCCTCCTGACTCAGTTATTACTCCATCTGCTTTCTATCTGCACATGCCACCGGGCTCAGGAGTGCAGGTGCAATCTCCTAGGTGATAACGAAATATGGACTTTGTGTTTCTGTTTCTTGTTTCTCCAGTTGTTTTGGGGTGATATACAAGAAAAGGCATAAACGTCTTTTCTGTTATCTTGAAACTGGAAAGCCCCTCCCTTCAGAATGTCTCTCTTTAATCTCATATATAAAAACCCCTATAACGCTTCCCAGTGCTACTGCAAACATTTAATTCCTATTGAGCTAAAGCCATAAACGCCCTTGGAGATCATCTCTGGGTCTTAGTGGGGAAGATAAGCCCTGTGTTTAAATACAGTTCTATTTCACATTTTAATTGTTCTTATTAGGCTGCCTTATAAATAAATAAATAAATACCTATGGATCATGTGTCCACATGTGACCATTCATTGAACTATTCATTTATGACATGTACATCTTTCTACAGCATATATATATTTTTAATTTTAAATAAACTCTATGCCACACATGGGGATCAAACTCATGACCCTGAGATCAAGATTCGCATGCTCTACTCACTGAGACAGTCAGGCATCTCCTCTACAGCATATTAGTCCTTCAACTAAAGTGTGTTAGGGGGCGCCCAGGGCCACCTGGGTGGCTCAGTCGGTTAAGCGTCCGACTTCAGCTCGGGTCATGATCTTACATTTCTTGACTTCAAGCCCCGTGTCGGGCTCTGCACTGACAGCTCAGAGCCAGGAGCCTGCTCTGGATTCTGTGTCTCCCCCTCTCTCTGCCTTTCCCTGTTCATGCTTTGTTTCTCTCACAAATAAATACACATTTTAAAAAAAAGTGTTAAGGGGTGCCTGGTGGCTCAGTTGGTTGGGCATCCAACTCTTGATTTCAGCTCAGGTCATGATCCCAGGGTTGTGGGATCAAGCCCTGCATCAGACTCCACGCTGAGCATGGAGCCTGCTTAAGATTATCTCTCTCTCCCTCTGCGCTTCTGCCCCTCTTCCGCACTCACGTTCTCCCTGTCTCTAAAATTAAAAAAAAGACAGGGGCGCCTGGGTGGCTCAGTCGGTTGGGCGTCCGACTTCGGCTCAGGTCATGATCTCACGGTTTGTAAGTTCGAGCCCCGCATCGGGCTCTGTGCTGACAGCTCGGAGCTCGGAGCCTGGAGCTTGCTTCCGATTCCGTGTCTCCTTCTATCTCTGCCCCTCCCCCACTTGTGCTCTGTCTCTCTCTGTCTCTCAAAAATAAATAAATGTAAATAATAAAAAAAATTTTTTTAATTAAAAAAAGGTAAAAAATTAAAAATACAATGTGTTAAAACGACTGGTTTAGTTGGTTTTTTTTTTTTAACAAGTAATACGGCCAGAGAAATTAAGTGATTTTCCCAAAGTCATTCAGCAGCCAATAAAGCAGCAAGTCAATGACCAGAACAAGTTCCTTAACTTTCAGCTTCTCATGAACTCCTCTACACATATAGAAAGGAACTTTTCCAGACTGGGGAGTGGCTGAGACTGGGCAGAAGAGGTAGTGTCACTCTCAGCCCCTAGTCATCTAGTCCAGACCTGTGGAAAACTCAGACTCCACAGAAGCCTAAGATCTCAGTGAACTTAATCAAGGATTATTAAGGGATGACATAAGTTTATCAGTCTTACTAAAATAAAAAAACAATTTTGTACTTAAATTATGTAGTATACAATACTGGAATACCCTTCCCTCTCGTCGCAACTATGCAAACCCTACTGTTCTTTAAGATTCAGTTGCAACTCCATTCATGCATGTAGTTTCATTGATAACTCCAGGCAAAAATGTTCTCCCTCCCTTGAACTCTTACAGTACAGATTTTCTTCTGGCATCAACATATATTACATGTTAATGATAATGCTATCATATCATTAATTTTCCTGTTATATGTAGGACACTTGTTTTCCAGAATATAAGTTTTGTGAGGTAAAATGTATGACAAATACTTCCTGGTCTCACCCATGCATCCAACAATCTTGCATATTCTGGTATTTAATAAAATACCAAGTGATTATCAGATTATGAACTCCAGATGGATTTTCCTAATTCTATTGGTATACTAGTTCTTAGATGGATAAAACACTGCTTCAAACAAGGTAGCTACAAACTGTGATTTAGTAATCTTCAAGTCATTTACACAACTCTTTGCATACGAAAAAAACCCTGCATACTAAGTATAATGAAAATGCATGACATAAAAGTCTAAATATGTTTTGAACATCATCTAGAAGTCATTTCTCTATAAATCTTTTATAGCTTTAGTTGACTGAAGCACAAAGACACAGGGGAAAAAACCCAACTCACTGCCTGGGGCACAACTGGGGCTGCAGCTCCTACATGAATAGCATCATAAGGGGCTTCTTCGGCATATCCCATTCTTCCATCTCCCACTGAAAGAAAAGAAATTATGCTTTAAAAATCTGTTTGGACAGAACTACCCAGTGGGAAGAATTATAGGAGGTTTAAAACAGAGCAAGAGAGATTTTTAATAAATGATGCTGGGACAACTGGATATTCATATGGAAAAAATATATACTTGAACCTCTACCTCTTACATACACAAAAATCAATGTCAGAAAGATCAAAGACCTAAATGTGAAAAGGTAAAATGATAATGCTTCTGAGAAATAACATAGGGGCATATCTTCATGATTTTAGAGTAGTCTTTTTTTTTTTCTTTTTTTTTTTTTTTATTTATTTTTGGGACAGAGAGAGACAGAGCATGAACGGGGGAGGGGCAGAGAGAGAGGGAGACACAGAATCGGAAACAGGCTCCAGGCTCCGAGCCATCAGCCCAGAGCCTGACGCGGGGCTCGAACTCACGGACCGCGAGATCGTGACCTGGCTGAAGTCGGACGCTTAACCGACTGTGCCACCCAGGCGCCCCTGTTTTAGAGTAGTCTTAAAGAGGACACAGAAGAAGCTGGTAAGTCTGATACATTAAAATTAAGTACTTCTATTAATCAAGAAAGTACCAATACAAGTGAAAAGGCATGCCATGGGAGAAGAGGTTTACAATATGAATAAATAGATAAAGGGCTAATCTATAGAAGTCCTACAAATCAAAGAGAAATATGAACAACTCAATATCTGAAAAAGACATTTCACAAAGGAGGAAATCCGAATGGTCAAACAAATGAAACAGTGTTCAACCTCACTGGTTAAGAGGAAAATACAAAATAAAACCACAAAGAGACACTGCTCTATACTAAGTGGGTAAAAAGAAAACTGACAGTATCAAGTGTTGGTAAGACACCGAGCACTAGCAACTCTGACACATTGCTGATGGGAATGTAAACTGGTTCAATCACTTTAAAAAAGTTTTGCAGTATCTATGGTTCCCTATGAACTTGCAGTAATACTCTACATAAATAAATGCTTGTATTATGAGTGCACATATACATTTGGAACTTTATACACATATGTTCACAGCAGCTTTCTAATTCCCCAAGTTAGAAACAACCCAAAATGTCCATCTATGGTAGAATAAACAAATTTTGATAATGGTCTTACAGTGGAATATTATACAGCAATAAAAATTAACTATATGATAAGATGGATGAATCTTACAAATATAACATTGAATGAAAGAAGTCACTCATCATAGACTATATACTATATGGTTCCGTTTATCTAAAGTTCAAAATTAAATTGAACATTGTCTATGGAGGTGCAATTAGGTAGTAAATGCATAAAAGTAATGATGCTGGTTACCATTAAGGAGAAAGGAAAGTCTTCCGTGGAGGGAAAAGCAAGCAGAGGACATGTAAGCCACCAATAATGTTCCCTTTCTTGATCACTGTGATTAATTACACAGGTATTTGCTAAGCTTCACATTTATGCTTTATGCGTGTTTTGATGTTAGTTATATCTCACAACAGTACAAAGTGTTCACATGGAAATATGTCCACTGTACACTGCTGAATGGAAAAGAGCAAACTACAGGACAGAATATATGAGTCAATTAAAAAAAAAAACATGTAGGGGCACCCGGGTGGCTCAGTCGGTTGAGCGTCCGACTTTGGCTCAGGTCATGATCTCACCGTTCGTGGGTTCGAGCCCCATGTCGGGCTCTGTGCTGACAGCTCAGAGACTGGAGCCTGCTTTGCATTCTGTGTCTCCCTCTCTCTATGCTCCTCCCCTGCTCACACCCTGTCTCTCTCTCAAGAATAAAGAAAGATTAGGGGTGCCTGGGTGGCTCAGTCGGTTGAGCGTCCGACTTCGGCTCAGGTCATGATCTCGCAGTCTGTGAGTTCAAGCCTCGCGTCGGGCTCTGTGCTGACAGCTCAGAGCCTGGAGCCTGCTTCGGATTCTGTGTCCCCCTCTCTCTCTGCCCCTCCCCCACTCATGCTCTGTCTCTCTCTGTCTCAGAAATAAATAAACATTTAAAAAAAAAAAGAATAAAGAAAGATTAAAAAAAAAGTGTGTATATGTATATTTATTCACACATATAGTTATGTCTAGAAAACTTAAGAGGGAAAAGGAGGGGGTTTCTTTTTTATCTTACACATTTCTGCACTTTAAATTTTTCATAATGGGCACTTGATACTTTGCTATTACTTCTTAAAAAGCAATGAAGAAAGAACTCATTTTCTGAAACAGCTGACAGTCATATCAGCATCACAATTAACAGTAACTGTTTTCCTTACTTAGTACTTTAAAGCGAATGTTAAAAAAAAAAGGCAAAAATTAGCTTGAATACTACTTAGCTTGCATGGGATCTTCTGAAAATAAAAATTCTCTGGAGAGGAAATTTCGACAGTTTTCTGATACTCACCAACCAGCTGCACTCTCCCTGAAGACAAAAGCATCGGATCATCCTTTCTGACATTATTTATTGAGTCGTCTACTAGCTCTTTAATGTGGTCAATTCCGATGACTTTTCCGGTAGATCCAACCTAGAAATGAGGGAGTAATTCAATAGCTCACTGGCCTAAATTTGTCTTTCTGAAGTGTCACTAAAGTGTTTCCTCAGCTAAAATCATATTCTGCAATGTGAAATGAAGACAAAAGGTTCAAGCCTCCAATTGTATGGTTATTCAGAATACTATAAAATATTTACGAAATACAACTTTCTCAGCTTTAACTCCCAAATGGATAAATGTATTTCAGTAGTTAAGCTAGAATAAATTACAAAAACTTGCAATACTAAAAACAAACAAACAAACAAAAAACCTTCTTTCTTCAATTTCTGATTTTTAAAGCCCAAACCCTGAAGACTTAACTGCCAATATTAAATGATAGTTGGTACAATCATTTTTAATTTAAATTTCATCTAAAAGTGTGGCTTTAGGGGTGCCTGGCTCAGTCAGTTAAGCATCTGACTCTTGATTTCAGCTCAGGTCATGATCCCAGGGTTGTGGGACTGAGACCCACATTGGGCTCCACTGAGCATGGAGCCTGCTTAAGATTTCCCCTCCCGCCCCTCTCCCCTGCTCGCGTGCTCTCTATAAATAAATACATACATAAATACATAAATAAACAAATACATACATAAATACACGAGGGCACCTATGTGGCTCAGTTGGTTAAACATCCAGCTCTTAGTTTTGACTCAGGTCATAAATCTCACAGATCATGAGTTTGAGCCCACCATCAGGCTCTGCATTGACAGCATGGAGCCTGCCTGGGATCCTTTCTCTCTCCCTCTCTCTGTCCCTTTCCTGCTGGTTCTTTCCCTCTCAAAATAAATTTAAAAATTAATAAATACATAAATAAATAAAAAAATAAAAAGTAAAGATGTCACTCTAAATATTAAAATGTTACATAAAAAATTCTATAGGGATTTCTGTACCTGATTCTACTGCCATATGTAGAAAATATAAAATACATAAAAATATTAAAGGCCCTAAATATAAATTATAAAATAACACAATAAAGACTCTGAAGTCAGAGTAACTGGGTTCACATGTAAGTTTCATCACTTATTTACAACTATACAATCTTGGCCAAGTTACTCTATGAATCAGGCTCCTCAGCTGTAAAATGAGGAAAAGGGGACATACCTCCTAAGTGATGTGAGAATTAAAAGCACTTAGAACACTAATTAGCACATAATAAATGTGTGAAAAACATTAAATTCACTTTAAAAAAAGATTATTCAGAAATCTAACGTTTTTTAAAAAGTGAATTTTTCTCTGAAACATAAATACGTCAAGTATCGAGAACACCACTAATTAAATACTAAGCTTTGAAAAAAAAAAAAATCCTGATATTCCGTTAGTGATGACTTAGCTTCTACAAAACAAGTGAAACAACTGGAAAAAAAAAAAAAACAAACCTGATTCCTTATTATGTAACAGGTACTATTATGGATGGATATGTCAGTGAAAAAAAAAATCAAATGAAATTCCCACCTCCCTGGAGCTCACATGCTAGTGGTCTGGTCTGCCAATTACATATTTACAACAAGTTAAGTAGATTCTGGTCCAAGACGCATCATCCATAAATCCCAACTTAACTAAACCAGAATCTTCCTATCTGGCCGCAAGGGACAAGACTTCATAATCAAATTGATTTGATTATCTGAGCACAGATAAACCTTTACTCAAGATGCCTGAATAGGCCTCCAGACTTATACTCTGGAGAGTATAACACACATTTTTCTAAGAGCACTTGCTCCACCCTCTTTCTAATAACCTTGTAGGAGTGTCTGGAAATCAGACTCTCTATTCTATTTTCTGCCAGCTGAGAATCCGGAAGAACACAGTTTGGGAGCTACTGGTTGCCATCTTGTGATCACAAGGGAGGAGCCTGACTGAAGCCAACATTTGGAGGAAAGCAAAGCCAAACCCAGAACCAGAGAGAAACCCACTGTCAATAACAACATCTGATCTTCTTTTGAATCCAGCCACACGAAGAGCCAGATACACTCTAGATGTTTCCATTATATAAACCAAGTAAATTCTTTTACCTCTGCCAGTGTGGACTGAATCTTGTTACTTCCAACAACAAGAAAATCCTAAGTGATACATGTTCCAACTGCTATTTTAATAGGATTTAAAAAAAAACCCTCAAAAACTGCTAGTAAAGAAATTTACAGCCAAATATATAATATGCTTCTGCTGGAGCCAGAATGAAAAATAAAGGTCTTACCATACGTGCAAAACATGCAGTAAGGATTCCACTTCCAGATCCTACATCAAGAGCTTTAGCTCCTTCATGTAATTGATCAAATAGAAGTTCTAGTGCATATGCATGCTGCCAAAAGAAAACAAAGCAAATATTCATCTGTTTTTCAAGACTCTATAAAGTATATATACCATGGCATATAAATAAAAGTTGCCAACTTCCTGCCGATTTTTCTAGTATTGTCGTCTACCAAGATAATGAAAACATGACATACTATATACTTTTATAGTGAAGTCTCCACCCCACCCCTGTCCCCAACCTTCCCCATCCTTGTCCAGTTTCACTCCCTAAAGGCAACCAATGATGTCAGTTTCTTGTGCTTCCTGCCAAACATATCCATTCTATGTATATACAAGCAAATATGTTATCTATATTTTTCATTTATTGTATCTTGAAGAACCTTTCTTATCAATACTTAAATAGCCTGTTCATTCTTTTTTATGGCTCAGGAGTCTATTCTTATATGAATGTATTATAATAACAAAAATCCTCCCCCAAAAATCCCTAATGAGAGATATTTAAGTTGGCTCCAATCTTCTATAACAAAAGAGACAGAATAATCTTAAAAGTTATATGTGTAGGAGCTCCTGGGTAGCTCAGTCTGTTGAGCGTCCAACTCTTGATTACAGCCCAGGTCATGATCCCAGGGTTGTGGAATCAAGCCCCATGTTGGGCTCTGCACTGAACGTGGAACCTGCTTAAGATTCTGTCTCTCTCCCGGGGTGCTTGGGTGGCTCAGTCGGTTAGGCGTCCGACCTCAGCTCAGGTCATGATCTTGCAGTTTGTGGGTTTGAGCCTCACATCAGGCTCTGTGCTGACAGCTCAGAGCCTGGAGCCTGCTTCAGATTCTGTGTCTCCCTCTTTTTCTGCCCTTCCCCTGATTGCACGCTCGCTCGCTCTCTCTCTCTCTCTCAAAAATAAACATTAAAAAAATTTTTTTTAAAAGAAAGATTCTCTCTCTCCCTCTGTCCCTCTCCCCTGCTTATGCACGGTCTCGCTCTAAAATAAAATTTTAAAACGGGTATATATGTAGGGTAATATAATCATCTTTATAAAAACCTTATAAAGTATATCTGTAGGATAAATTCTTAGAATTGAGGGGGTCAAAGGATATATATTTTTATGTTTATAGTATATATAAATTATTAATCAAATAAAGTCATATTGCTTATGCTTTGGGCCAAACCAAGAAATAAAGCCTTCCCTACTCCATCCTCTTTATAAACTTACATTTCAGTGCTTTTCTAAAATATGAAGTTAGAACTAATAAATGTTAAAAAAAAAACAATAAATGTTATTTCAAAAGCTGTCCTTAAATACCTACTTACGTTCATTATTAAAAATCATCAGGTTCAGTATCAATAAACATTACTAGATCTTGGTTGGTAAAAATACATATACATGAATCCATAGTGATAATAAGAAAATACATAACCTCTATATATATATAAATAGGAGATTAAGGGGAAATTGTTCCCAATCAATTCATATTGATGAAATGATGAACTTAGGAAATTGCCATTTGGCAACCACTTCAGTAATAACTGATTCAGCAAAAATAAATGGATGCTAAAACTTGTAGATTATCATTTGAGGAATAACAGAAGATTTACATAATCTCAAAGTGTTTACCCAAAACACTTACTAATTACAAAAATGAAAACTGTCACTTTACAGTGGAATTCAAGTTTCTCAGTGGAGAAACCTGGCTGACACTACCTTAGTCAGATGATCAAAATTAACATCACCAATAATGGGACACATTGACATCATATGGCATCTGTTAAAATACATCCCTTCTAGGATATTCCAGGCAAAAATGCATAACCCATATCTGATCATGAGGAAACAGGAGACAAACCCAAATTGAGGAACAATCTAGAAAAAACTGGCCTATATTCACAAAATTTTCAAGACCATAAAAGAAGACTGAGGTACTGTTCCAGATTAAAGAAAACTAAGAAGACATGACAACTGAATGAAACTCCAGCTCTGTAATTGTATTTTCCTGTAAAGGACATAACCAGAACAACTGATAAAATTTAAGTAAGGTCTGTCAACTGGCTAAAAGTGTTGTATTAATGTTTATTTCCTGATTTTGATACTGTGATTATTGAGAATGTCCTATTTTTTGAAGGTAAAGAGCATTCTATCCCCAAATTATTCCCAAAGAGTTCATTAAAAAGAAAATACATATGGGGTGCCTGGGTGGCGCAGTCGGTTAAGCGTCCGACTTCAGCCAGGTCACGATCTCGCGGTCCGGGAGTTCGAGCCCCGCGTCAGGCTCTGGGCTGATGGCTCAGAGCCTGGAGCCTGTTTCCGATTCTGTGTCTCCCTCTCTCTCTGCCCCTCCCCCGTTCATGCTCTGTCTCTCTCTCTGTCCCAAAAATAAATAAACGTTGAAAAAAAATAAAAAAAAAAAATTAAAAAAAATAAAAAATAAAAAAAAATACATATATTTCATGTATATACATATATATGAGAAAGACAAAGAGAAAGAATAAATGATAAAGAAAATGTAGTAAAAGGTTAACATTAGGGGAAGATGGGTAAAAAGTACATGGGAATTACTTGACTATTCTTACAACTTTTCTGTAAGTCTGAAATTCTGTTAAAAGCTAAAAATTTTTTAAGCATCAGAAACAGGTAATGTTCAAAATGGAACAGACTGGAAACTCCCTATTTAGAAAACTAATTTACATGACCAAAGCCAGAATACTGGTTACACCAAGGTTAGAAGCTAAGGAACTGGCATGAGGGAACCTGCTAGGACATAGGAAACGTACTGATCTTCATCTGGGTGCTGGTTACACATACACATATGTGAACACTCATCAAGCTACACACAAGATTTGTGTACTTTAGTCGATGTGTGTAATAGCTCAACAAAAAGTTCCTGAAAAGACTATTCCAGTCACTAAAAGTGAATGATCAGACATCATGTCCCTCCTAATGTGATGCAATGGAAAGAACCATTAGGCAGTGTTCTTGAAAAGACAAAAAAAAAAAAAAAAAAAAAAAGGCTGGGGTAGGGGGGACAAGTTAAGTATTACCAGGAAACAATCTTAACCAAGTTTAGAATATGGGAAATTCTACAGGACAAATAGATGAGTTTTTGTCAGTAAATAAGTGGGATTTAAAAAAAGAAAGGAGACTTTTAAAATTAAAAGAGACTAAGAAGACTGAAAAAGACTAAAAAGATGTAACGTCTGGACCTTGTTTGGATCCTGATTTAAGCAAATCAACCATAAAAGAACTTCTTGGAAACACCTGGTAAAGTTTGAACATGGACTGGTTTTAAGACAACATAACATACTAAGTAAGGAACAACATGATATATAATATTGTAGTTAATTTTTTTTTTAATGTTTACTTTTTGAGAGAGAGAGAGGGGGGCAGACTGCAAGCGGGGGAGGGGCAGACAGACAGGGAGAGACAGAATCGGAAGCAGACTCCAGGCTTTGAACTGTCAGCACAGAGCCCAACGTGGGGCACAAGCCCACGGACTGTGAGATCATGACCTGAGCCCAAGTCGGATGCTTAACCAACTGAGCCACCCAGGCGCCCCTGTAGTTGTGTTTTCAAAGTCATCAGATTTACATTTAAGTACTAATGAGGGGTGAACAATATTATGTTTGAGATTTGTTTTTAAATAGTTCAGCAAGAGGAAGACAAAATAAAAATAAAACAAGATTAACAAATTTGGGGTAATTATTAAAGGTGATTATGGCTACATGAGGGTTCATTATAGTATTCTATTTATTTATGTGGTGTTGGAAACTTTCCATATTAAAAAGTTAAAAACGAAAAAGTTAAGGCTACTATTCCACAACTAACATAAAATGGGGAAAAGGCCTTTAACAGATACAGCCACACACAATCCAATGGTTTTCAAACAGTGTTCCAGAAAGTCATTAATATTCCACAGAACCCCTTGAGAGGTAACACACAAATGTACACTGAGGGAGGGGTGTGTTTTGGGAAAAGAGTGATAGAGAACTAACTTTACCAATCTTTCATATAGATTGCTTCGCAAAAGAGGCTCTTGTCTAAAGAGTGAAAAACATTGGTACCATGAAAAAGGTCTGGACTAAACATCGGAAGTAGCTTTCATAATATTCATATAACAATCAGTTATGAGGTTTAATAATTTCTATTAATAATACGATAACAAGTATCACACTATAGGAACTTGGAAGTAACCAAAGAAACAAAATAACTTCCCTAATACTTGTCTTTCTGGATCCAGAAATCAACGGACAAGAAGGGACTTCTTTAAGGTGTCAATTCCCAGTTTATATGCAGTACTGTGGTATCTTAATTCCAAAACAAACCCAGGAATATTTTTTCAGCAGTATGTCTATACAAGATTTGCTTTCATAAAAGGGGAGCATGCTGAGTTATTGTCAAGGCCTTCAATCACAATTATTAGCATTTTTCATGCTTTTATCACCCTAGCTAGTATTTTTCTGGATAACCCATGTTTATCACTAAATCCAAAATTAACAGTTTTTTAAAAGCTTTTTTTTTTTTAATTTTTTTTTTCAACATTTATTTATTTTTGGGACAGAGAGAGACAGAGCATGAACGGGGGAGGGGCAGAGAGAGAGGGAGACACAGAATCGGAAACAGGCTCCAGGCTCTGACCCATCAGCCCAGAGCCCGACGCGGGGCTCGAACTCCCGGACCGCGAGATCGTGACCTGGCTGAAGTCGGACGCTTAACCGACTGCACCACCCAGGCGCCCCTTAAAAGCTTTTTTAATTTAAGTGTCTGACTTCGGCTCAGGTTATGATCTCACAGTGGGTGAGTTCAAGCCTTGTGTCTGGCTCTGTGATGACAGCTTGGGGCCTGGAGCCTGCTTCAGATTCTGTGTCTCCTTCTCTCTCTGCCCCTCCCCAATTCATGCTGTCTCTTTCTCAAAAATAAATAAACACAGAGGCGCTTGGGTGGCTCAGTCGGTTAAGCATCCGACTTTTGGCTCAGGTCATGATCTCACTGTTCGGGAGTTTGAGCCCCACGTCGGGCTCTGTGCTCACAGCTAAGAGTCTGGAGCCTGTTTCAGATTCTGTGTCTTCCTCTCTCTCTGCCCTTCCCCTGTTTGTGCTCTGTCTCGCTCTCTCTCAAACATTAAAAAACAAATAAGTAAACATTAAAAATTTTAAGTTTTTTTAGAATTATGGAAAATTTCAAACCCACAAATACAATGAATACACATTTTCCCTCATATGCAGTCACCAACTGTTTATGTATTGTGCCATACTGTTTTACCATACCATCTGAAAATAGGCTGTACACATTATGATACTTCACAGCAAAATACTTCAGCACGCATATGCCAAAAAAAACTAAGACATCTCCCTTTGCAACCACATCACCATTACCACACTCGTGAAAATCATCAATTTAGTATCATCATCCAACATACACACTGTACTTAAATTTCCTCAACTGTCCCCAAAATGTCCTTTATAGCTGTTTTTACCCCAATCCATTCAAGGATTATGCATTGTATTTGTCAATATAAAATATTCTCCCTTCAGTTCTCCTCCACCTACCACTTTTCTGTTCTTCAGAATACTGACTACTGGGGCACCTGGGTGGCTCAGTCAGTTAAGGGTCCTACCCTTGATCCGGGCTCAAGTTCTGATCTCACAGTTCATGAGTTCGAGCCCCATGTTGGGCTCTGTGCTGACAGCATGGAGCCTGTTGGGGATTCTCTCTCCCTTTCTCTTTGCCCCTCCCCTGCTCTCTGTCTCTCTCTCAAAATAAATAAATAAGCTTAAAAAAAAAACAAAACTGAGCCACCCAGGCACCCCCTCTAAATTGTTTTAGATTAACTGACAATCTCTGCCCAATTTAATTGTTATATTGATGATTACAATATAGTGATTTATTTACTTATTTTTTAAATATATATTTTTTAACATTTATTTATTTTGAGAGACTGACAGTGCATGCAAGCAGGGGAGGGGCAGAGAGAGAGGGGGAGAGAGAATCCCAAACAGGCCCCACACTGTTAGTGCAGGCCTGACGTGGGGCTCAAACTCACGAACCATGAGATCATGGCCTGAGCTGAAATCAAGAGTCAGATGCTTAGCCAACTAAGCCACCCAGATGCCCCCAAAATAGTGATTTTTTTTTAATTTTATTATTCCCTCCATATGTATTAATTGGCATTCTTCTGTTTTTCATTTTGTCTTACTTTTTTGTTTTTAATCTCTATGAACTCATGGATTTTTGTTTCTGATTTACTATGTTAAAATACATTATCTTCATTATGTATCATTTTCCAATTCTCAAATTATCTCCAATTGGCCTCTGGGAGTCTCTTCAAACCTGCTCCTATGTCCTTTCAACATCACCCATCAACCTGTGAGTACTTCCTTATTTCCCAATATTCAGTCACTTCTCCAGGGAACTCTAGTCTCATTTAGTGAGAAATGATATTTAGGATTCAATATCTGCATGCTAAGTGTGCTCACTGCTACTGGGATGCCATTTTAACAGGTTGCTTTTAATCTCTTGCCCAATGCATATATTACATTTTCAATTACGCCTTTAGAAAATATTCTAGGGTTGTAGTTACTTCCAAGTCTGTGATTTTAAAGTTCATTAAATAGAGATGTCAACAGAGAGCAAAGAGTTGCTCCTCGCTTTCCGTTTCTCTTTCAATACTTCTGAGATCTATACAATAAATGATATAAGATCACAAATGTTTGTTCATATT
This sequence comes from Lynx rufus, assembly GCF_022079265.1. Taxonomy (NCBI): domain Eukaryota; kingdom Metazoa; phylum Chordata; class Mammalia; order Carnivora; family Felidae; genus Lynx; species Lynx rufus. Next base: position 10,974,750 of record NW_025814878.1, read on the forward strand.
ACAATGTTTGTTCATATGTATAATTAATATTATTTTATTCTACTCACATCCTGGTTCCACAAGCATCAAAGGACACTGTATTATTACTGCTTGCACACACATACATACATAGAGAGCTACTGCGTGACTATACACATACACATGAATACACACATTTTCCTTACTAAGAGACATAGGTAAGGAAATGTAAGTGATTAAAAATGAATCCTTTTTTTTAATACAAGCTATGACATGGATGAACCTTGAGGACATTACACTAAGTGAAATAAACCAGTCATAAAAAAACAAATATTTTATGATTCCACTTATGAGGTATCTAGACTAGTCAAATTCTTAGAGATAGATAATAGAATGGTGGTCGCCCGGGGCTGGGGAGACCAGGAAATGGGAAATTACTGTTGAATGGTATAGAGTTTTAGTTTTGCAAGATGAAAAGAGTTCTAGAGATTAGTTACACGACAGTATCAATGTATTTAACACTGCTGAACTATATGCTTAAAAAATGGTTAAGGGGCACCTGAGTGGCTCAGTTGGTTGAGCATCTCACTCCTGACTTTGATTCAGGTCATGATCTCACAGTCGTGAGGTCAAGCCCTACCTCAGCCCCTGTGCTAAGTATGGAGGCCTGCTTGGGATTCTCTCCTTCTCTCGCTCTGCCTCTCCACTGGTCATGCGTGCATGTGCTCTCTCTCTCTCAAAAAATAAACATTAAAAAAAAAATGATTAAGATGTTAAGTTTTATGTTATACGCATTATACCACAATAAATATTATTTTAAATGCAGCCTTTTCTTAAAAGACAGCTCAACTAAGAAATGGAAAAGGATATGAATAGACATTTCTGCAAAGACCTACAAATGGTCAATAAGCACATGAAAAGATGCTCAACATCATTATCATTAGGGTTAATGCAACTCAAAACCACAATGACATACCACTTCACAGCTACTAGGATGGATAAAAGAAAGAAAGCACACAATAGCAAGTGTTGACAAGAAAGTGCAGAAACTGAAACCCCCATTTGTACGTTGCTGGTAGCAATGTAAGACAGTGCAGCCATTTGGAAAACAGTTGACCATTCTTCAAAATGTTAAATCTAGAATCACCATATGATCTACCAATTCCACTCCTAAGAATTGAAAATACATGCACACACAAAAACTTGTACATTAATGTTCATAGTAGCATTAATCACAGTAGCTAGAAAGTGGGAACAACCCAAATGTCTATCAACTGACAAAAAAGCAAAGTGTGGTATATTCATACAATGGAATATTATTCAGCAATAAAAAGAAATGAAGTAGTGATTCATGCTACAATACAAACCTTGAAAATGCAAATATAAAAAGCCAGTTGTGAAATGCTATATATCGTATTATTCCATTTATGCAAAATGTCCGGGAGAGACAGAAATAAAAAGCACATTAGTAGTTACCAGGACTTTGGCAGATGAGGGATGGGAATTGACTGTGAATGGGTACAGCATTACTTTTTGAGCTGCGGAAAATGTTCTGAAATTAGATAGTGGTGATGTTTGAACAACTCTGAATAGACTAAAATCCATAACTTTAAAGGGGTGAATTTTACAGTAGGTGAATTGTAGCTTACTAAAGTTGTTATTTTTTTTGTCGAAAAATGCATCCTTCGCCATGGAGTTTCTGCCATGTTTTCTTTGGCAGTGAACTGGATACTCAGCACCAAGCTTCAGGGGAAAAGAAAAATTCATGCAGTATTTCCTTTGATATAGGAAGACACACCCCTCCAGTCAATTTCCCAGACATGCAGGATACCAATTCTCCAAAATAACTTTGAGAATTAAATGAATGCTTCTACATAAATCTTTTGCTGTAAGTAGTACTTCAAACTGCCTGCAGGAATCTTAGGACTACACTTGCTTTAAATCATTCATTTCTTTGAATAGTTAATGCATAAAAAAACCCATTCCTATTCCATGAAGGGAAAAAAACCAAACAAACAAAAAAAACAAAGAAGGGGGAGCCTGGCTGGCTGTCAGAGAAGCGACTCTTAATCCTGGGGTTGGGAGTATGAGCTTTGGGTATAGAGACAACTTAAGTAAATAAATAAACTTTAAAAAAAAGGGAAGAAGAAAACAAAAAGAAACTGATAATATACAGAGTGCAGAGTGAAAAGTAGATCTCCCTTTCACCCTCCAATCATCTAATTCTGACCTTAGAAGAACTCATTTTTAGTTTTCATGCCTATAGGAAGACATATGTATATATGTATAGGTGCAGACTTGATTTTTGCGTATTACAAAATACTGTAAACACTCTTACATACTCTTCTTTTATACTTAATGTTTGCTGAACATCTTGCCATACTGGTCCTACAGAGACTCCTCATTTAACAGCTTCACAATATTTCACTGTATAATTATTAACCACTGACTATTAATGGGCTATTCGTGATCACTGTTATTTTTTTTTTGCTATTATAAATAATGCAGAATGAACATTGTTAGTAACTTTGTACCTATAAAAATATACTGTATTATTCAAGGATAAATATCTTGAAATAAAACTGAAGAGTGTAGGCCACCTGGGTAGCTCAGTCAGTTAAGTGGTCAACTTCGGCTCAGGTCATGATCTCACCGTTCATGAGTTAGAACCCCGTGTCAGGCCCTGTACTGATGGCTCAGAGCCTGGAACCTACTTCAGATTCTGTATGTCCCTCTCTCTCGGTCCCTCCCCTGCTCACACTCTGCCTCTCTCTCTCTCTCTCTCAAAAATAAATAAACATTAAAAAAATTTTTTTTTTAAAACTGAAGAGTGTAAGGTACATTTATTTCACATTTTATAGATTTGCCAAATTGCTTTCCAACACTACCAATGTACTCTCTCAACAAAAAAGTATATTGTATATTAACTGTCAGTTTCCCCTTTCCAGTACAAAGTATTAAGCTCTTTGATCTCTGACAATCTGTTCATGAAAAATGGTACTTTACTACAACACTAATGTGTAATTTATTAAGTAATATAAATGAAAATGACATCTTTTCATTGGTTTAAGTGCTAATGTCATCTGTATTTCTTCTATGAACTATCATTCTTGTACTTTACCTATTGAATACTTCCCTCAGTTTTTCTTTTAATTTTGCTTGTAACATTTTTTTCTCTGCAGAAATCCCAATTTTTAAAAAAAATTTTTTTAATGTTTTTTTGGAGAGAGAACGTGAGTGGGAGAGGGGCAGAGAGAGAGAGAGAGAGAGAGAGAGAGAGAGAGACAGACAGAATCCGAAGCAGGTTCCAGGCTCTGAGCTGTCAGCACAGAGCCCAACACGGGGCTCGAACTCAGACTGCAAGATTGTGACCCGAGCCGAAGTTGGATGCTTAGCCGACTGAACCACCCAGGCACCCTAGAAATCCCAATTTTTTATGTTGCAAAATATATCAGGCCTCTTTGTCTTTTGTCATGCTTTATTTTTGTTTTACTTTATTATTATTATTTTTTAATTTATATCCAAGTTAGTTAGCATATAGTGCAACAATGATTTCAGGAGTAGATTCCTTAATGCCCCTTACCCATTTAGCCCATTCCCCCTCCCACAACCCCTCCAGCAACCCTCTGTTTGTTCTCCATATTTAAGAGTCTCTTATGTTTTGTCCCCCTCCCTGTTTTTCTATTATTTTTGCTTCCCTTCCCTTGAATTCATCTGTTATGTGTCTTAAAGTCCTCATACGAGTGAAGTCATATGGTATTTGTCTTTCTCTGACTAATTTCACTTAGCATAATACCCTCTGGTTCCATCCACATAGTTGCAATTATTTTTATTTTTTAATGTTTATTTATTTTTGAGACAGGGAGGGAGAGAGAGACAGAGCATGAGTAGGGAAGGGGCAGAGAAAGGGAGACAGAATCTGAAGCAGGCTCCAGGCTCTAAGCTGTCAGCACAGAGCCCAACACGGGGGTCGAACCCATGAACCATGAGATCATGCCCTCAGCCAAAGTTGGACACAATCGAGCCACCCAGGTGCCCCTTGTAATGTTTTAAAAAGTCATTTGTATTTAATGCTTATAAGTAATAATTTTCCTATATTTTCTTCTAGTATAATTACCAATTCATCATATATATGACTTTATTTTGGTACAAAGAGGTCTTTACATTTAAATAAGAGTTTCTGCAACCCCAAATACTTTCAGAGAATCAGAAAAGCTATTGTTTTTCTCTCCAAAAACCAATAGAGGACTCATTCAAATAACTGACATTTAAAACCCAAGAAAATTCCCAACAGATTGAAAGTGCTAGATAACTTAAGATAGGTCTTTCTCAAAGTTACAAATTTTCATAGCTGCTATGCTTGACCAACCCCTAATGGATTTTCCAAATAAAATATTTCAAATAATATTCAACTTGAGATTTTATGATATGTCCATTATATCATTTAAAATACTCTCTCCCTAATTCACTCATCACTAAATAACCTTTTATATCCAATTTTTACATGATTAGATACCAATGACAACCAACAAAAACTTTAATGACAGTTTCTACCAAGAAGGCTTCCTTCTATAGATCATGGATTAATAAAAGAGGCTCATTACCAACCGACATAACTCATAGATGATAAAATTTAACTTTCCTTAAACCTTTTTTACTGAAAAAAACCCATCTTAGTGGAAAACTGTGATCCATTTGTGCCCGAATGACCAAAGTTAACTTACCATATGTGGAGCACTGATTGTTGCTTGGAAACCTGCAAAAGAAGAAGAGAACTACTGACACATTCGATGCAAAAACATACCAGATACTCCATGTAACTCCTTTCCTCACATCCACAAATTCTTTGTCATAAAATATTTTTTGTTTTTACGATCTCAAGAAAATAAAACTTTTATTTTGCATTTTAGAGTAGTGTCAAGCAGCAGTTAAAATAGAAAATACAATCATGCCAAAGGCTGATGTGCTCTTCTAGTACAACACTCCCACTATTTCTGAACATTTCTTCTCCCATATAGTTAGCTGAAAAAGTAAGTTGAGTTGGTAACTTTATGGCTTGTTTTCCTCTCCAGATTTATGAAAAGAAAACAAACTTCCATATACAATAGGTATGCAAAATCTTTGCAAAATTAAGTGGCTTCATACTTCTGACAATTTATTGAACTAACTGGCACTCCAAGTAGATTAAGAGACTAACACCTACTTCAATTGCTCTATATACTAACACCTGATGGTAATTCACAATCTTTTCGTAGTGTTTAGCTTTCAAGTTTTTTCTTCTGGTGCTGCTTTCTCAAAACTTATTTACCTGCTTCTGCATCTGAAGCAATTTTCACTGAGCGGTGGTAGCAGGTGCCTTCGGGGTTCAGAAGCTCCCCAGGATCTTCTCTGCTGACTGTTATAGTGCTTTGAAAGAAGAAAGTATGGCGGCTGGCCGACAGGATCCCGAGGCACTTCTAAGCCTCAAAGGCGCCCACTGCCAAGGCTCAGCAGTTCAGCAAAAACTGCTTCAGGAGAAGGAGTTAAATAAAGACCTTTCTGAAATCAAGCACAAACCAAAAGATTCAGGGCAAGTGAAGCAGAGAAATCAATAACTACTTTATTACACTTACTTCCTTTAATATTGATTTAAAAAACTGATACTAATGTGAAAAACCACCTCAGTCAACATTGAGGCCCTAAAGAGCACTCAGCTTAAACTTAAATTTTCATTAAAAGTATGTTTTATGAAGAATGTTTAAAATATTGTTTATATATATTATATACAGTTTGAGAAGACAGAAAACATACTTCATATACATAACATCATCTTATTGAAATGGTTATGTTTGGGATTATGAAACTTCCTGAGGCATAAAATTCAAATTAGCAAGGTAATAATATCTGTGTCTCAAACTAGTTTTACTTAACAAAAATTATACAGTTAATGAGTAAAAATGTGACAATTTCAGAAATCCAGAAGCTCACCTATTGATTGTGGAGAATCCATATAAGGGTTACATTTTGCATAGTGGGAGCGGTCTGTGGCCAGCATTACTTCAAACACTTTATCTGTTTTGATGATTCCATTTTCTGAAACGAATGAGGCAAACATTTTAAGCTGGGAGTGAGATGATGAGATGATTAGCTATATTTTAGAATAATTACTCTGGTTGCACTGTAGAGACTGGATTGGAAGAGAGCAAGAATGGCAGTTGTTGCAATGACCCAGGTAAACACAACCTGGTCCTCAGTGAGGACAGTTAGGATGAAGAAAAGTAGGATTTGAGTTATATTTAATAGGTAATGTATACTTAACTAACTAGCTTTGAAGGAAGAACGGGGATAATGGCTGAAATGCTGATGTCATACACTGACTTGAGAAATCCTACAGAAGGAGCAGAGTTAAGGAGAAAAGGGTAACTTACTTATTCAGTTAATGGCTAAAGAGCATACAGGTGGAGATACGCAGCAGTCCACGGAACACGTGGATCTGGAGTTCAGGAAAGAGATCTAGGGCGGTGATAAAGATTTCTAGTTATACAGATGGTAACTAAAGCAATGGAAGTGAAATAAGTGGCCAGGAAAGAATACACAGGAAGAAAAAAGCGAACACTGAAGAGATGTGCAAAGGAAGCAGAACCTTCAGAGATTATGACAAAGAGCAGTCACAAGGGTGGATGAAAATCAAGTAGATAAACTGTTACAAAGCCCAAGCGAAAAGAAATTTTTCAAGAAGGAAAGCAGGGTGAGTAATGATTATATATGGGTCCCCCAACTACTCATTCTTTGAGATTAAATATAATACGTTAACTTTGAATAACCTTCATGGTACCATGTTGTTATTCAGTAAAGCCCTTATTAACTCACTCAATAAGTTTATTGACTAATACATACCAGACAAAATGGTATATGCTTAGGATTATACAAATAAACAAGATAGCATATTCCTGTCCTCACAGATCTAAAAACTGTAAGATTAAATGTATGAACTTGACTTTAACATTCAAGAAATAAAATTTTTTAACCAAAATATGCTTTGCTGAATTTGGCTACGTTATGAATGACTATTTTAAAATGAGACTTTAGTGGCACCTGGGTGGCACAGTCGGTTAAGCTTCCAACTTCAGCTCAGGTCAGGACCTCATGGTTCATGAGTTCAAGTCCTGCGTTTTGGGCTCTGTGCTGACAGCTCAGAGCCTGGAGCCTGCTTCAGATTTTGTGTCTCCCTCTCTCGCTGCCCCTCCCTTGCTCGTGCTCTGTCTCTCTCTGTCTCAAAAATAAACAAACATTTAAAAATTTTCTTTGAAAAATGAGACTTTAGTGGGGTGCCTGGCTGGCTCAGTTGAGAGAGGATGTGACTTGGGGCACCTGGGTGGCTCAGTCGGTTGAGCCTCTGACTCTTGATTTCGGCTCAGGTCATGATCTCACAGTTTGTGAGATCGAGCCCCACATCACGCTCCACGCTGATAGTGCAACCCCTGCTTGGGATTCTCTCTCTTCCTCTTTCTGCCCCTCCCCTGAAAGCGTGTGTGTGTGTGTGCACACTCTCACTCTTTCTCTCTCTCAAAATAAATGAATAAACTTTAAAAAAAAGGAAAAACATGTGACTCTTGATCTCAGGGTTGTGAGTTCAAGCCCCACGCTGGGTGTGGAGATTACTTATATAAATAAACTTAAAAAAAATAAGACTTCAGTAAAAGCATCATGAGAAGTTTCAAATATTTATGCAAACTTATTTAATTTATTCATTAACTGTGGAGTGTCCAGGTTCTAGAGGGTAATGGCAGTTACCAGAACCTGAATCTCTTCACATAGTCACTCAAAAAATCCTCAACCTAAGATCATGAAGGGGCATATATAAAACCACACATGACCCATGCCTTCATATTACTAGAAGGCAGAGAATATTCAGACTTCGAATTACCTATAAAATAAACACTAAATTCCAACAAAGTTCCTCCCATTGCTGTAAGCCTGTGGGTACAGAAAACCAGGGTAGGGATGGGATGAGGTTAAAAGACTCCAAGAGAAAAAGGAGAAGCAGGGGATACAGATGAAGCACACACAAAATCATTCCCCTCAAAAGGAGTAACAGCACTAAGTACTAAAATACGGAACATAGGCTGGGACTTGGATCTTCACAGCACTGGCTATAAGAAAGGAACTTAAAAGACGGTGAGATGACAAAGATGCCAAGACCATTCAATGATGAAAGATCAGTCATTTTCAACAAACAGTGCTGGGACAACTGGATAACCACATGTAAAAGAATGAAACTCAAACTTTACTTCATATCATATATAAAAATTAACTCAAAATGGATCAAAGACCTAAATATATGAGCTAATACCATAAAACTCATAGAAGATAATATTGAGGTAAATCTTCATGACCTTGGATTTGGCAATGGATTCACAGATAGAATACCAAAAGCACAAGCAACAAGAGAAAACAATAGAAATTGGATTTCATCAAAATTAAAAGTTTCTGTGCCTTAAGGATGCTATCAAGAAAGTGAAAGGGGCGCCTGGGTGGCGCAGTCGGTTAAGCGTCCGACTTCAGCCAGGTCACGATCTCGCGGTCCGTGAGTTCGAGCCCCGTGTCAGGCTCTGGGCTGATGGCTCAGAGCCTGGAGCCTGGTTCCGATTCTGTGTCTCCCTCTCTCTCTGCCCCTCCCCCGTTCATGCTCTGTCTCTCTCTGTCCCAAAATAAATAAAAAAAAAAAAAAAAAAAAGAAAGTGAAAAATAACTCATAGAATGGGAGAAAATATTTGCAAATCATGTATCTGGGAAGGGACTTATATTTAGAATATATAAAGAACTCTTACAATTCAATGTAAAGAGACAAAATGTGCAAAGAATCTGAATAGACATTTCTCCAAAGGTATACAAGTGGCCAATAGGTACATGAAAAGATGCTGCTCAGGGACATGCAAATTAAAACCACAATGAGACACCACTTCATAGCCCCTACAATGGCTACAATCAAAAAGGCAGATGATAAATACTGGCAAGGACTTATGCACGGCAGGTGGAAATGTAAAACGGTGCTGCCACCTCAGAAAATGGCAGTTCCCCAAATGGTTAAAGGTAAGAGTTACCACAGGACCCAGCAATTCTATTCCTATATGTATACCCAAGAGAAATGAAAATATATGTTCACATGGAAACTTGTACACAAATGTGCATAGGAGCATTATTCATAATAGCCCAATGTGGTAATAACCCATATGTCCACCAATGAATGAGTACACAAAATGTGGTATATCCATACAATAAAGTATTATTAAACCATAAAAGTACTGACTCCTGCTACCACATAATACGAACCTTGAAAACACTGTGCTAAGTGAAAGAAACCAGTAGCAAAACACCAGATACTGTATGGTTCTATTTAAGGGGCGCCTGGGTGGCTCAGTCGGTTAAGCGTCCGACTTCAGCTCAGGTCACGATCTCACGGTCCATGAGTTCGAGCCCCGCGTCGGGCTCTGGGCTGATGGCCCAGAGCCTGGAGCCTGGTTCCGATTCTGTGTCTCCCTCTCTCTCTGCTCCTCCCCCGTTCATGCTCTGTCTCTCTCTGTCTCAAAAATAAATAAACGTTAAAAAAAATTAAATGGGACTAGAGGTGGCAACCATGAGAAGTTCTACTTCTGGGGGAGAATCAAATAAAAAGGGAAAGGATGGTGCCTCTTAGTGCAGCAAAAAGGGAAAAGATAATTAAGGATATTACAGAAACAAAAGAGCAACAAGATGTGCTGACTCCTCCCCTTTTCCCAACACTACTCCCAACACATCATCGTCCATTAAAGAAACTGCAAGTCAGAGGCACCTGGGTGGCTCAGTTGGTGAAGTGTCCGACTTCGGCTCAGGTCATGATCTTATAGTTCGTGGGTTCGAGCCCCATGTCCAGCTCTGTGCTGACAGCCCAGATCCTGGAGCCTGCTTCAAATTCTGTGTCTCCCTCACTCTCTGCCCTTCCCCTGCTCTCACTCACTCTGTCTGTCTCTCAAAAGTAAACATTAAAAAAATTTAAAAAAAAAGAAACTGCAAGTCACAATACTGAAAAGAGGCGCTGTTGAATTGTGTCCACAAAATGTTTAAAAATAGGAAAACGAAAAAACTCAACTCCATCCAAAGATACTGTAAAAAGAAAACAAAATACAAATAAAAACATTCCGGCTGATTAAACAGAAACAATAATTTTAAAACTACATTCAAAGAAAACCTAGCAGAAAGTAAGTAAAAATATTACCAGGCCAATTTCATGACATTTACTAATAAAACTATCAGACTTTATTTGAAGAATTTTTTAAATGTCTATTTATTTATTTATTTACTTACTTACTTAACTTACTTACTTACTTACTTTGGTGTAGCTTTTTCTTTCTTTTTTTTTTTTTTTACAATTATTTATTTTTGAGAGACAGAGCACAAGTTGGGGAGGGGCTGAGAGAGGAAGGAGACACAGAATCCGAAGCAGGCTCCAGGCTCTAAGCCATCAGCAGAGCCCGATGCAGGGCTCGAACCCACAAACCGCGAGATCATGACCTGAGCCGAAGTTGGACGCTCAACCAACTGAGCCACCCAGGCGCCCCTCTTTCTTTTTTATACATACGTAATTTGTTGTCAAATTGGCTTCCATACAACACCCAGTGCTCATCCCAACAGGTGCCTCCCTCAATGCCCACCACCCACTTTCCCTTCTCCCCCACTCCTCATCAACCTTCAGTTTGTTCTCTGTATTTAAGAGTCTCTTATGGTTTGCCTCCCTCCCTCTCTGTCTGTAACTTCTCCCCCACTTCCCCTTTCCCCCCGTGGTCTTCTGTTACATTTCTCAAGATTCACATATGAGTGAAAATATATGGTATCTGTCTTTCTCTGACTCATTTCACTTAGCATAATACCCCCCAGTTCCATCCACGTTGTTGCAAATGGCCAGATTTCATTCTTTCTCATTGCCAAGTAGTATCCCATTGTATATATAAACCACATCTTCTTTACCCATTCATCAGCTGATGGACATTTAGGCTCTTTCCATAATTTGGTTATTGTTGAAAGCACTGCTATAAACATTGGGGTACATGTGCCTCTATGCATCAGCACTCCTATATCCCTTGGGTAAATTCCTAGCAATGCTATTGCTGGGTCATAGGGTAATTCTATTTTTAATTTTTTGAGGAACCTCCACACTGTTTCCCAGGGCGGCTGCACCAGTTTGCATTCCCACCAACGGTGCAAGAGGGTCCTGCTTCTCCACATCCTCACCAGCATCTATAGTCTCCTGATTTGCTCATTTTAGCCACTCTGACTGGTGTGAGGTGGTATCTCAGTGTGGCTTTGATTTGTATTTCCCTGATGATGAGTGACGGTGAGCATCGTTTCATGTGTCTGTTGGTAATCTGGATGTCTTCTTTGGAAAAGTATCTATTCATGTCTTCTGCCCATTTCTTCACTGGATTATTTGTTTTTCAGGTGTGGAGTTTGGTGAGTTATTTATAGATTTTGGGTACTAGCCCTTTATCCGATATGTCATTTGGAAATATCTCTTCCCATTCCATTGGTTGCCTTTTAGTTTTGTTGATTGTTTCCTTTGCAGTGCAGAAGCTTTTTATCTTGATGAGGTCCCAATAATTCATTTTTACTTTTAATTCCCTTGCCTTTGGAGATATGTCAAGTAAGAAATTCCTGTGGCTGAGGTCAAAGAGGTTGTTGCAAACTATCAGAGTTTAAAGGCAAGGAAAAAAAACCCTCAGAGCCTCAAGGCAAAAAAATCAAGTTATGTAATAAGGATAAAAAAAAAAAAATTGGGCAACCGTCAGATTTCCTAAGAGCAAAATTCAGAGCAAAAAAGGAATAAAGCAACATTTTCAAGAAATTCAAGAAAAGAAAGTACAAATCAACAATTTAAAAAAGCAAATTACTGGGTACCTGGCTGGCTCAGTCCATACAGCATGCGACTCTGGGTCATGAGTTTGAGAGTTCAAGCCCCACATAGTGGGTAGAGTTTATGTAAAAAAAAATTTTTTAAACCCACAAAACAACAAGAACAGCAAACTACTGATACATTCAACAACATAAAGTTCAAAAGCATTAATGTCAGTGAAAGAAGCCATATATACTGTATGACTGTACAGTATACAGTATACTGTATAGATTGTACACTATATGACAATTTATATCAAATTCTAGAAAAGTCAAAATCATGGTGGCACAAGGCTGATCTGTGAGTGCTAGAGGTTAGGGGTAAAGGAGATTGATTGCTAGGCAACATGAGAAACTCTGTGGGTAAAAGAAATGTTCTAGATTGTAGATCAGCAAATTTACATAAAGGTCAAAATAGTAAATATTTGAGGCTCTGCAGGCCGAATAGTCTCTGCTGCAACAACTCAGCTCTGTCAATGTAGTGTGGGAACAACACAAACAATACCAAATACAGGGAATGGCTGTGTTAAGTAATATAAGTCTTTATTTCTAAAAACAGACACCAGACCAGATTGGGCTTCTGAGCTGTGGTTTGCTAATCCCTATTCTACATCATTAGGGTGTTGGTTACACAATTATATTTGTCAAACTTTTCAAACTGTATTTTTTTTTTTAGGATTTTATTTAAGTATGCTCCATGCCCAACATGGGGCTCAAACTCACAACCTCGAGATCAAGTGTTGCATGCTCCACCCACAGGGCAAGCCAGGTGCCCGTCAGATTGTAATCTTAAAATTAGTTGATTTATACCTCAATAAAGATGTTTTTTTAAGTGTAAACCAAAGATTTTATACCCAAATTGTCCTTCAAATATCAAGTTTAAAGAAAAGATGTTTTGAATGTGCCAGAATTCTGGGAATGTCAGACAAGCCCTTCTGAGATATCTTCCAGAGGATATGCTTCGTCTAACCAAGAGATAACCAGGGATACCTCATCAAAGGACACATAACCAACTGTAAAGCAAAGACTAAAACAGGGGTAGAGACATGGGTGGAATAATACATAAATGTCATATGGTTCTGACAAAGTAAAAAAAAAAATGCATCTGTAAACAATGAGAGGAGAAAAAAGGGGTAAAGTAGAATTAGATCATTGACTGTTATGTAGGTAATAGGGGGAATCAAAGGATACCATTTAATACTGACTGACCAGATAGCAAATAGAAAAGGTAGTTTAAAGACACTGCAAAAGGTATAAACACAAACCTTCCAAATAACAAAAGAATATACTTAAAAATTAGCAAACAAAGCACATGAAATAGAAAAACATTGTAAAGGGGTGCCCAGGTGGCTCAGTCAGTTAAGCATCTGACTTTGACTCAGGTCATGATCTCACAGTTTGTGAGTTTGAGCCCCACGTCGGGCTCTGTTCTGACAGCTCAGAGCCTGGAGCCTGGTTCGGATTCTGTGTTTCATTCTCTCTCTGCCCCTACCCCACTTGTGCTCTGTCTCTCTCTGTCTCTCAAAAATAAATAAATGTAAAAAAATTAAAAAAAAAAAAAAAAGAAAAACATTGCAAATAGTCCTAGACTGGCAAAGACAAACTTATTTGGTCTTTTCATTTTAAAATATAATAAATTTTGGATATGGGTGCCTGGGTGGCTCAGTTGATTAAGTCCGACTTTGGCTTGGGTCATGATCTCATGGCTTGAGGGTTCAATCCCTAGTCGGGCTCTGTGCTGACAGCTCAGAGCCTGGAGCCTGCTTCAGATTCTGTGTCTCCCTCTCTCTCTGCTCCTCCCCCTCCCTTGCACCCTGTCTCTCTCACTCTCTCAAATATAAATAAAACATTAAAAACATTTTTAAATAAAATAAAGTATTATAAATTTTGAGTAAATTAACCCCCATGGGAAATATTATTTCTACACAAATAACTTTAAGCAAGCTACCTGTGAAATTTATTAAAATAAAATAGTGAAATAAATAAAACAGTGAAAGCATTTTCAAAACAATTTTAAATCACAATAAGACTTATTATTTACTAAACATAACCCTGTGCCAGACAAAATCCTACCCATATTATATACACTACCCCTGTTAAGGTATGAACTTGTGAACTACAAATAGTCTTATGCCATCTCTAACAATCTTATAAAGTAAGCACTATTGGGGTGCCTGGGTGGCTCAGTAAGTTGAGTGTCTGACTTTGGCTCAGGTCATGGTCTTACAGCTAGTGAGTTCAAGCCCTGCATCAGACTCTGTACTGACAGCTCGGAGCCTGGAGCCTGCTTTGGATTCTGTGTCTCCCTCTCTCTCTGCCCCTCCCCTGCTTGTGCTCTGTCTCTCTCTCTCTCTCTCTCTCAAAAATAAATAAATATTTTTTTAAAAAGTAAGCACTATTATTACTCCATTTTACAGATGATAAAATTGAGTTTAGAGACTAAGTTGTCTAAGACCTCAGAGCAAATCAGATGTAGGGCCATTCAAATTGAGATGTTACATTCCTACTAACCACTTGACTTCCACTAACATATTCAAATAGCTTAATGACTTCTAATTCATTTCCCAAAATGATTCTTTTTTTTTAATGTTATTTATTTATTTTGAGAGAGCGAGAGAGGCAGAGAAAGAGGGACAGGGAGAGGGAGAGAGAGAACCCAAAGCAGGCTCCATGCTCAGCGCAGAGCCTGATGTGGGGCTCGATCCCATGACCATGAGATCATGACATGAGCTGAAATCAAGAGTCAGACACTTAACTGACTGAGCCACCCAGGCGCCCCCCAAAATAACTGAGTGGTTCTTTTGTCTTGAACTCAATTCAAATTCTAGAGAGACGATTCACAGACTCTCAAGGTTACATGGGGTCTTAGGATCCCTAAAGTCTAACTTCTTCATAAATTGGCATCATGATTACTATTTGAAGATTTCCACATTCAAATCACTCTATTATATTTCCCTGTATTAATATGAAATCTCCCTCTTTATAACTTACTTACAGGAACCCTTAGTACTGCTCTCTTAAGCCACAAAAGAAATACTGAATTTTCTATCCAGCCAACATTTTTCATTCATCTGAAGACATATGACCACTTATCATATCTTTAAGATACAAGCCTTATCTTTCTCAGATTTAGCAGCTTCATTCAATGTCTCCAATATTCATCAGTTTTTAAAACCATCATCATATTCACTTATTCATTCTTTGGATGGATACTTAAAAGTGTGATATCTAAAATCAAACATATTGTTCCAGGCACATTCTAAAAACCAAAGTGAACAGACTACTTCCCTTAAGCTAGGTAATACACTTCTATCAAACTCACATGAGTTTCTTTGGCTACTTTCTTACTCTATGTAGGCATATGGAATTTACTAAAAACTCTAAATGGTCTTTGTTGTTGTTGTTAAAATGTTTATGTATTTATTTTTGAAACAGAGAGAGAGAAAGATGGAGACAGAGGCAGAGATAGAATACCAAGCAGGCTCCACTCTGTCAGTGCAGAACCCAATGCAGGGCTTGATCTCAAGAACTGTGAGACCATGGCCTAAGCCGAAATGGAGAGTCAGATGCTTAACCAGCTAAGCCACCCAGGTGCCCCTCTAAATGGTTTCTTATTTTTTTTTAATTTTTTTAAGTTTATTTATTTGAGAGAGACAGAGTCAGTATGAGAAGGGGAAGGACAGAGAGAGAGGGAGAGTGAATCCCAAGCAGGCTCCACACCATCAGCACAGAGCCTGACGTGGGGCCCCAAGCCCATGAACCTGGAGATCATGACCTGGGCTGAAACTGAGAGTTGGACGCTTAACCAACTGAGCCACCCAGGTACCCCTCTAAATGGTTTTTAAAAGCATGTCACTATTTATTAAAAAGATGAACACATCAAGTCTCAGTATCAATCCTTATTATGCCATTATTGGGTAGTTTCCAAAATTTTCACAATATTCTTTTTATTTTTGCCCCAAATTCCATATTTTGAAAGATGCCTAAACCAAGCTACATTTACTAAGTTATTAAGTCATTTTACCATTTTTGGTAATCTGACATGTATAACTGCCAGCACCCTGAACTGTTTTTAGCAAACAGTAAAATAATTTAATGTTTCACTTTTCGTGGATAGCCCAATTATGAGTAAATGTGTAATTACCATCAGGCTTGCTGAAATAGTGAACAGCTCTATAACCACCCATACCCAATCTTCCTGCACCCTAGGGACCAAGAACCTTAATTAAATAATTATAATAATGGCTAGTGTTGGTCCAAATACGCAATTGATCCAAATAAGAAGGTTCAAAACGGAGAATGTAGTAGAATCCAAGCCATAAACCAAGTAATAAAAAAACTTAAAGAGATTAGAGCCATGTTGAGAAGGTATCTGTTTCTCTTTTTTTTTTTCTTAAAAACATCTTTTTTTTTAATGTTTATTTATTTATTTTTGAGAGAGAGAGAGAGAGCAAGCAGGAGAGGGTCAGGCAGAGAGGGAGACAGAATTCCAAGCAGGCCCACGTGGTCAGCACAGAGCCCAACATGGGGCTTGAGCTCAGGAACTGTGAGATCATGACCTGAGCTGAAATCAAGGGTCAGATGCTTAACTGACTGAGATACCCATGCGCCCCTCTGTTTCTCTTCTTAACTTCAGGGGTGGAGAAGGGTGCAGAGGGAAATAAGTTCCGGGAAAAAAAAAAAAAAAGATATGAAAGAAAACTAAAATGTGACAGGATTTAAAGCAATTGATGTAATACAAAACAAGGAAAAATATCTGACTATTCCTCTACAATAGTAGGAGGGATCTGTGATACTGAAACAGAAGGCAGCGAATAAACGCACAGCAGACTACATAACTCAGCCATGAGTTATCATCACTGGTGACTACTGATTTTCAACACTTAAAAATCAACAAAATACAGGAGTACCTGAGTGGCTCAGTCGGTTGAGTGTCTGACTTTGGCTCAGGTCATGATCTTGCAGTTTGTGAGCTCAAGCCCCACGTTGGGCTCACTGCTGTCAGTGCAGAGCCTGTTTCGGATCCTCTGTCTCCCTCTCTCTCTGCCTCTCCCCCACTCACTCTCTCTCTCAAAAATAAATAAATTGAAAACATTAAAAAAACAACAATGTACAGAAAATTTATTTACTGCTCAGAACAAAATGCAAACTATCAATTTTGACAATGTAAAAGACCCACTAATAAGTTGTAAAATGAGAGGAAGAGCTCCCTGGTATTCTTTCTTACAAAGTTACCAGAGGTAGTGTTAGTTTATGAATTATTGAACAAGAAATTGAGGTTAAAGTATATTACTTAAAGTTACAAAGGTAACCACAAAAAAGGAAGCAAAAATTATGATGGGGGAGGAATAGGTGTAAATACTCATCCAACTTGGCAGGAGGTCAACAGATAATGTCCAAAATTGATAAATAAGAAATGACAGTTTAACCACATGATTTAAAGACATGAAGGTAACTAACAGAAGAACCAAAAAAACATAGTTAAAAGTGGTTCCCAGGGTGCCTGAATGGCTCACTCAGTTAAGCATCCCACTCTTGAACTCAGCTCAGGGCTTGATCTCTGGGTCATGAGTTCAAGCCCTGCGTTGGGCTTTACACTGTTCGTGGAGCCCACTAAAAACAAAACAACACAAGTGGTTCCGTCTAAGCAATGAGTCTAGGGGTGGGGAGGAATAGGGCCAAGCAATCGTTTTTTTTCACTAAAAGCCCTTCTGTATAATTTTATCTTTTAACCATGTACATATTACTTGACTAAAAATTAATCTTAATTCTCCCAACCCTTTATCACAGATGGTTTGTATTTATATACATACATATATATATATATATATATATATATACACACAATACACACACATACATAAATATACTCTCCAATTAGCAAGATCTAAGATGTAGTGAGAGAGTCCTTTTCCTTCACAGTGGTAGAATTTTAACGGAATGCATTACCTAGCTTCTCTATAGTTACCTATAATCTTACAATTAAGCTCTTGTCAATGGAACATACCAGAAATTATGTATGCAACTTCCAGATCATCCCCTTAAAAAGGAATGGGGGTTTTTCTCTTTCCTCAATCTTCACCCCACTGGCTGGAATATGGAAATGATGGAGGTAAATAAACTATCTTCAATCTTTCAGATGAGGGAAAGACTTTAGGAAGCACAAGAGAGATCCTTGTGCTCTACACTATGGAACCACCATATTAGCTCTGAATTACTTAGTTGTTACAGGATAGAGAAACTTTGATTATGTTAAGCCATTGTTATTTTGGTCTTTGTTATAGCAGCTGAACAGGTACCCTCAGGCACACAGTATATGAAGAGGAAAATGAAATCAGCCTGAAGAACAGAACTGGAGTTGGAGCATGGGAATAGTTAGTTGTATAAGGCCCTAAAGAGGCCGCAAAGCTAAGCAAAAGGTGTTTAATACATCAAGCAACAGGAGCCTGGGAAGGCAAGCAACTTAACAGAAATCGGTATATTAGGAAAATCAGTATAATGTGTAGAACAGAGCTGAGGGAAGGGAAAGGGAAAGTGTGACAACCTATCAGACACTTGGAGGTCTATCACTCCAAGCGTGAACTAAGGACCTAGATTGGGAAAGTATCAATGAAACTACAGTGGAAGCAAACCAAGAAAGGCATCTGGAAGAACTGTTCAGTTAATGTGGTAACGGTCTAAAAGAATCAATGACTACTTCAAGATTCGTGACCTGGGAGAATAGAAGAATGGAAGCAATCCTGGTAGAAATGAAAAAGAAGAGAGTCTGTGTTGATATGAAGCACTGAACACACCAGGAAGAATGCCCCGATGCAGAGCTCGAACTCACAAAGTGTGAGATCATGACCTGAGCCAAAGTCACACACTTAACCGACTGAGCCACCCGGGTGCACCTGTTTCCTACTGAGAATTAGACATGATATGAGATAAGCAGAGCTTGAGACACTCTGGGTATAGAAAGTCTGAAAGATATTAGTTTCTGTTTTTATTTTATTTTGTATTTTATTCTATTTTATTGTTTTATTTTATTTTATTTTTAGAGAGAGAGAATGCAAGAGAAGAAGCGGGGCAGAGGAAGAGGGAGAATCTTAAGCAGGCTCCATGCTCAACATGGAGCCCGACATTGGGCTGAATCTCATGTCCCTGGGATCATGACCTGAGCTGAAATCAAGAGTCAGATGCGCAACCGACTGAGCCACCCAGGTGCCCCTGAAAGAGATTAGTTTTAAATTCACACTATAATTAAAGAAGAATTTCATGTGACGTCAAGTTACAATAAAGCATATCATCTAAGTACCAGAGATTATTTCAAAATACATCTTTCTTGGTGTGCCTGGGTAGCTCAGTCAGTTAAGTGTCCAAGTTTGGCTCAGACAATGACCTCACGGTTAATGGGTTCAAGCCTGGAGTCAGGCTCTTTGTTGGCAGCTCAGAGCCTGAAGACTACTTTGGATTCTGTGTCTCCTCTCTCTGCCTCTCCCCTGCTTGCACTCTCTCTCTCTCAAAAGTAAATGAACGTTAAAAAAATTTTTTTTCTAAATACATCTTTCTCGCTAGAGTTGTCGAATCACTATGTTGTACAGTTGAAACTAATGTAGCACTCTGTCAGATAATTAATAAAGAAAAAATCATCTTGGGGTGCCTGGGTGGCTCAGTTGGTTGAGTGTTTGACTTCAGCTTAGGTTATGATCTCGTGGTTTTGAGTTCAAGCCCCATATCAGGTTCATTGTTATCAGTGCAGAGCCCACTTTGGAAACTCTGTCCCCCTCTCTCTTTGCCCTTCCTCCACTCGCTCACCCTCTCCCTCTCTCTCAAAAACAAATAAACATTAAAAAATTTTTAAAAACCCACATCTTAAAAAAAATTAATAAATACCCACATCTTTCCTTGAACTATCACTCCTAGTAGATATATAAAGCTAACTATTTGTCTTGACACTATTTCTTTTTCTTTTCTTAAAGTTTATTTGGAGAGTGAGAGAGAGAGGGTGCGAAACAGAGATAGAGGGAGAGAGAGAATCCCAAGCAGACTGCGCTGTCAGCACAGAGCCCAATGCGGGGCTCAATCTCACAACCATGAGATCAAGACCTGAGCCAAAATCAAGAGTTGGGTGCTCAACAGACTGAGCCATCCAGGCGACCCAGTTTTGACACTATTTCTTAAAGCAGCATGTTCCCTGGACTCCTCACATTTGACAAACTAAAATGTTATACACAACTCTAAAATACAGGTAACCAAATGTTAACTTCTGTGGCTCTCTCCTAACACACACATACACAAACCCCACAGTTGATTTTATGAAATCGATGACATGTTTAAAATTACAGAATCTTGGGGCACCTGGATGGCTCAGTTGGTTAAGCGTCTGACTCTTGATCTCAGCTCAGGTCATGATTTCATGGTTTGTGAGATCAAAACCCTCTTAGGGCTCTGCACTGACAACATGGAGTCTGTTTGGGATTCTCTCTCCCTCTCTCTCTGCCCCTCCCCTGTGTATTCTCTCTTTCTTGCTCTCTCTCTCCCTCTCCCCCCAAAATAAATAAACATTAAAAAATAAAATTACAGGGGCGCCTGGGTGGCTCAGTCAGTTGAGCGTCCAACTTCAGCTAAGGTCATGATCTCGTCATCCATGGGTTTGGGCCCTGCGTCGGGCTCTGTGCTGACAGCTCAGAGCCTGGAGCCTGTTTCGGATTCTGTGTCTCCCTCTCTCTCTGCCCCTTCCCCCGCTCACGCTCTGTCTCTGAAAAATGAATAAACCTTAAAAAAAAAATTAGAAATAAATAAATAAATACAATTACAGAATGCTGGATTTGGAAGGGTCCGTGGAAGTCTAGCACACAGTCAAAGCTGATGACATGTCTCTTCTACAACATCCCTTACAGAAAACGGTCATTCTTTGCTTCAACATATCCAGTGACAAAAAACATTATTTTTCAAAGCCAACTCTTCAATTGTTGGGATAGCATTGTGAATACTTCCTTATAATGAGCCAAAATCTGCCTCCCAGTTGTCCTGGTTTGACCCTCTACTACATGACATTTCCTCAAATATTTAAACACGATTGCTCTCTTAAGCTTTCTCATTGCTAAATCAAACAACCTCAATCCCATCGAATCACCATATAAAATGCCGACACTCTCATCATCTTGATCACCGTTGTCTGAATATCTTGTTTTTTAACTGCTACTCTTAAAGCATGAGGGTCAAAGCTAAACGTAATACTAATAAAAATATGTGGAACAGCACAATGGACCCAAGACCACATTAAATAGAATGTAATAGACAATACATCCAGATCTAGTGCTGCCCAACAGAACTTACAATGATGGAAATGTTCTGTCTGCACTAACAGGCAGCTTGTAACCTCATGTGGATATTTATTTAAGAGAGAGAGAGAGAGTGAGAGAGAGTGAGAGCATGCACACAAGTTGGGGAGGTGGCAGAGGGAGAGACAGAATCTCAAGCAGGCTCCACACTCAGTGTAGAGCCCGACACAGGGCTTGATCCCACGACCCTGGGATCATGACTTGAGCCAAATCAAGAGGCAGATGCTCAACCAACTAAGCCACCCAGGCACCTCTTCTTTCTTCTTTCTTTTCTTTCTTTCTTTCTTTCTTTCTTTCTTTCTTTCTTTCTTTCTTTCTTTCCTTCCTTCCTTCCTTCCTTCCTTCCTTCCTTCCTTCCTTCTAAAGTCTCATGTGGCTACTGAGTTCTTGAAATATGGTTAGTGTGACTAAGAAACTGAATTTTTAATTTCATTTAATTTTAAATGATTTAAATTTAAGTAGACACCATATTAAAGGCCCCCTCATCGTATAAATTAAATCTGATTCAATGTACTGTAAGTTTACTTCTTAGTATGTACCCATAAAACTGACCTGAAACAAGTCAAATAAGGAGGTATGTTCTGGATTCTAAACGAGGCCCCAATTTCTGAAAATAATCCCTGAGGATTTTATTAGCTGGTTATATTTGGCCCATGAACACACATGATAAAATTATTGGAATATTCTCTTTCCCACTAGTTATGCTACTAGTCCTAAGAACTGACACTCTAAATACAAAAAATAATTCCAATTTGTTTGCAGAAATAAATAAGGATACAAAAACCACAAATCATCATAATTTTTATTCAAATGCCTACTCAAAGTCTCCACTGAAATGTGTTATAAGCATCTCAAACACAACATCCCCCAAACTAAACTCCTGCTCTCCCCCACCTCCTTGCATGCCTCCTCCCCACCACTTCAAAGTCCCTGCTGCTCACTCGCTTATTATTTCCAACTCAGAAAATGGCAGATCATTCCAGCTGCTCAGGCCCAAAACCTTGCTATCATATCCTTGATTCAGTCTTTCTCCCACACCCCTAATCCAAATCTACCACATGCAATTTTCTCTGCCTGGAATGCCTGTCCCGCAGCTCTATCTACCTAGCTAGAATTTCTTCCCCTCCACCAACTCTTTGTTCAAATGACACCTTGGTGAGGCCTTCTCCCCTACGACTGCAAATCTAGCACCCCACACTCCTCAGCCTCCTTCCCTACTCTGTCATTTATAATGTGACATACCAGCTATTTCACTTGTCTGCTCCCATTACAAGTAATCTACAAGAGACAATATTTGTTGAGTGCTACATCCCTAGAGTTTGGCATACAGAAGAGAGTTAAATATCGGTTGGCTGAATGACAAATTCTATGTGGTATAGTATATGAGAAATGACACAAAGATGCAAAGTAAAAATAACTGATATATTAGGGCAGTGGATTGAAATTTTTTAACAAATAAAAATAGGTCAAAACAAAACAAAACACATTGTTTTAAGTGGCCATGACTTGAAATGTTCCCAATAAAAGTAGAAAATAAATTCTAATATAAACATTACTTAAATTGTCACATTTTCTGGATTAAGCAGGCTCACAGTTATTTTAATTTGTTTCAAGAGCACATTATTAGCCCATAATTATAAAATAGCTATATTCTTTATTTCCATAAACCAGCACTAACACGGCCGCCACTAGCCACATGTGGGCTATTTAAGTTAAATAACACAAAAATTTAGTTCCTCAGCTGTGTTAACCACATTTCAAATGCTGAATGCCACATGTGGCTGATGACTACCATATTAAATTGCACAGATACAGACATTACAGACAGCTCTTTGGGCAGGATTGCTATAGACTTCTTTTCTAAAACTTTATTCTAAAGTGTAAAACTGATTCAGCTGAAACATTGGCAGTGTTTAACCTCATAATTTCCAATTCTTTGTCAGTGATTTTTTTTAATTATAAGTTTTTTTTAATGTTTATTTAATTTTGAGATAGAGAGTGAGTGCAAGGTAGCAGAGGAGAGACAAAGAGAGAGGGAGACAGAGAACCTGAAGCAGGCTCCCCCCAACATGATTGCAAAGCCTGATGTGGGGCTTGAACTCCCGAACCATGAGAGATCATGACCTGAGCCAAAGTCAGACACTCAACCAACTGAGCCACCCAGGCGCCCCTCTGTGTCAGTGATTCTTAAAGTGTGGTCTCAGACCAGTAGCAGCATTACTTAGGAACTCGTTAAAAATACCAATTATTGGGGGTGCTTGGCTAGCTCAGTTGGTGGAGCATGTGACTCTTGATCTCAGAGTTGTGAGTCTGAACCCCACACTGGATATGGAGCCAGCCTAAAAAGAATAAAAAAAAAAAAAAAAGAAAAAGAAAAATTCTTGGACCACAGCAATCTGTGTTTCAACAAGCTCTCCAAGTGATCTAGGAGATTCTGAAGCATGCTCAAGTTTTAACCATTCTAAGTTACTCAGGAGTGGTTGTCTGGGTGCCTGCCTGGCTCAGTCGGTGGAGCATGCGATTCTTGATCTTGGGGGTTGTGAGTTCAAAGCCCCACGTTAGGTGTAGAGATTACTCAAAAAAAAATCTTGTTTGTTTTAATGTTTATTTTGAGAGAGAATGTGTGCATGAGTGGGGAGGGGCAGAGAGAGAGAGAGAGAGAGAGAGAGAGAGAGAAGGGGAATCCCAAGCAGGCTCCTCACTGTCGGCACAGAGTCCAACATGGGGCTCAATCCCACAAACTCTGAGATCATGACCTGAGCCAAAATCAAGAGTTGGATGCTTAAGCAACTGAGCTACCCAGGCACCCCAAAAATAAAATCTTAAAAAAAATAGTGATTTTCATCATAACATAAGCTATGAAATATAAAATATACCATTACATTCTACAATATTCTATAAATGATGTATCAACTATGAAATCATACACAATCATAGTTATAGTACGACATCTTATAAAAGGAAAACTAAGTAAATATTTTTAATAAACTATAATAATACTGAAATTTTTTTAAATGTTTTATATATTTTTGAGAGAGAGAATACAAGCAGGGGGAGGGACAGAGAAAGAGAGACAGAAGATCTGAAGCAGGCTCTGCACTGAGAGCAGCAAGCCCCATGCCCATCTTGAATTCACAAACTGTG
Source organism: Lynx rufus (assembly GCF_022079265.1). Classification (NCBI taxonomy): domain Eukaryota; kingdom Metazoa; phylum Chordata; class Mammalia; order Carnivora; family Felidae; genus Lynx; species Lynx rufus. The sequence goes on from NW_025814878.1 coordinate 10,999,082, forward strand.
ACATCATGACCTGAGCCGAAGTCAGACGCTCAACCGATTGAAGTCATCCAGGCACCCCGATAAACTGTAATAATATTAAAACTAAAACAATCATGGGGCACCTGGGTGGCTCAGTCGTTTGAACATCCGACTCTTGATTTCTGCTCAGGTCATGATCTCACAGTTCACGAGATTGAGCCCTGAGTCAGGCTCTGAGCTCACAGGGCAGAGCCTACTTAGAATTTCTCTCTCCCTCTCTCTTTCTACACTCTCACTCTCTCTCTCTCAAAATAAACAAACATTAAAAAAAAAACCTAAAGCAATCGTGAACTTCATTGCTTTAAAAAGATACATAACTGTAATTTGCTTCCTCTTCCAATTTGAAGATCCTTTTTCACTTCAACATCAATATAATAATACTTTTCTTTAAGTTTTTAATTTTAATTCCAGTATAGTTAACAAATAGCGTTATATTACTTTCAAGTATATAATATAGTGATTCAACAACATAACCACACTTTAATCTTTTTCTAAAGATTCAAGTAGAAGCCTTTAAGTTATTAGAATAAACAGTGTAATAACCCAGAAAAGAAAGTTTTCAAATTTTGTGCTAATTGAAATTCTCACATAAGAAAATATTACTTTTATAATAAACTAACAAATAAAAATGAAACCAGGTATCTCGGTGGCTCAGTAGATTAAGTGTCCTATTCTCGATTTCAGCTCATGTCTTACATGTCTTACAGTTGTGAGACTGAACCCCAAGCCAGGCTCTGTCCTGACAACATGGAGCCTACTTGGCATTCTCTCTCCTTCTCTCTGCCCCTCCCCCGTGCACTCTCTCTCTCAAAGTAAATAAATGAACATTTAAATAAAAATGAAACCTATTAGCTAGAACTCTGCAAGTAGTTGAAACTGACATTGCACAAGTGTTACGGGAGGAAAAACAATTTGAGTACTCAAACTTCCTCTTATGAATCATAGATAGAAGACTAAATATCTGCAATATCAACATCCATGTATGTTAAATATTTTTTAAATGTTTCTTTATTTCTGAGAGAGAGAGAGAGAGAGAGAGCACGAGTCAGGGTAGGGCAGGGAGAGGGAGAGGGAGAGGGAGAGGGAGAGGGAGAGGGAGAGGGAGAGGGAGAGAGGGAGAGTGAGAATCCCTGGGGATTCTTCTGCGCTGTCAGCACAGAGCCTGAGGCAGGGCTCAGTCCCATGAACTGTGAAATGATGACCTGGGCAGAAACCAAGAGTCCAGTACTTAACTGACTGAGCCATCCAGGTGCTCCTTAAATATTTATTATTAAATTTTCTGATAGAAAAATATCCTTAGAAATTTCAGCTAGGAATAAGAGAATACAATAAAATGATTATAAAACCACTGGGGAAAGAGGTAGGCTTGACTTCCCACACATATGGCCCAAAAAGGAGAGACTTTAAGAGCCTGATTACCAATTTCTGCCACAGCTGAGTGTCTATTGTGCCAACCTACCAGTGGAACATTATTTAATCATAATTTGTGCATAGAATGTTTTGGGTGTGTGCACTGCAACGGCAGGCACTACCCCATTTCAAGAAATTTTATCTAAAAACTTGCAACGTATTGAGCTTATGTGTAATCCATAGGAACCTAAATCACACTTCAAAATACTGCCTCAGCATATAATGTCCACTCCAATAAAATATCCTTCCATAAAGTGAACGCTGGCGATGCTTGACAGAATTGGGAAATCTAAACATTCTTCGTTGCTAAATACAAAGGATATAATTTCAAAATGTTAAAATACTGTAAAAAACAAAAAGTCAAATGACTAATAGTAACCATGTGCCAGACAAGAATATTTATTTTTGTCACTCATCTTGGTATTCCAAGCACAGATCCAAGCATATAAGGTATATTTAATTGCATTTACGAAAAAAGGAAAGGGTATTGAGTTGAGAGAATTCGAAGATATTAAAAAAAAAAAAAAAAAAGTCCCAGCCCTCAAGGAAGTTACAAATCGAATTAGGAAACATGACAAACATTAAAAAAGCTAAATAACATAAGACAAAAATACCACGTGGCAGGATACGATTATTTGCAAAGTTGGTGGCAAATGGTGCTATAAATTCTGATCGCAGTGAGTATTATGGACTGCGGTCCTTCTGGTCTTCCAACCAGACAGCGACACTGTATTTCGATTTAAAAAAAGAAAGTGACACAGCACTCACATCCCACCCTAAAATCATCATAAGAGGAAGGCATACAATAACTAAAGAGAATGACATGAAAAAATTTCCACACAAAGCTTTTACAAAGCCTTGGTAGCCTTGAAAAACAAAGTCAGAACATTCCACACATACAATCCTTCGCTGGACCAGGACCTCTAATAGCTCCTGAAATACAAGTCTGTCAGGAACAGCATCCTCTGATTATTTCTTCCTCCGCCCCCCCCCCCCCCACGAAGATATCCACTGGACAGCCGCCCCAGAAATTTCTCCCAGCATCCGCAATGACAATACTCTCATCTTTCCCTCCCTCCCCTTGCCTGTATCAGAGGGTGGCATCTCCCTCCAGAGGAAAAAACGGAGGGCGGGGGAGTCAGTGTGGGAGAGAATGCTCGCAGCGAGGTCGATTATTGAGGAGGAGGAAGGCGAGAAGATGCGGGGGTCGAGGGTGGGGTCCCCTCAGATGCAGCCCTGCCTCCAGGCCCCGCCAACATCTCCCCACCCCAAGGGCACGCCCCTCGCCCTCCAGACCCGGACGAACAGGCGGCTGACTCGAGTGACAGCCCCACCACCTGTGCCGCGACCCCTCCCCCAGGCCCGCGGGGAGACGCCTGCTCCTGCCCCACCAAGAGCAGCCCGTGGCTTTCTTTTCCCTTCGCGTCCACGTCGCCGATGAGTGACAGGTCCTGAGGGAGGCGATCGCCAGCGCATGCCGTTCGAGGCTGCTGGTGCAACCCTGCGCCGAACCCTCCAGCCGGTACCGGGCTGGAGATGGGGGGGGGGGGCGGGGGGAGGACAAACAGAGCGTTCCGGACGGCCCGGGGGGACCCAGTCCAGGCCTAGCCTGGCCCAGTTGCCCCACATCGGGCGGGGGTGGCACTTACTGCGGAGATTGTGGATTAGCTCCGAGTGGCTGGCGCCGCCGGATTTCCAGGCCATCGCTAAGCACACCCGGAGCAGGTACAGAACCACCTTCAACGCGGCGACGGTGCCCAGCAGTTTCCCCAAGAGTGAGACCACCTCCCACACGGTCACCGCCCCGCTCGCGTCCCCGCTGTAGCCTCCGCTCTGACTGCTGTCGCCGCCGGTGCCGCCACTGCGCGCTCCCGGCATCCCCCGCGGCACGCATGCGCTCTGTGACGCCGCGCGGCCTCGGGTGCGGCGGGGTGGGGCCGGAGGCAAGGGTGGCCTCGTGCCCCGCCGCCTGTGCCGGTGGCTGCTGCGGCTGCTGCGGACGGGCTGGGAGCCCAGGCTGAGTCAGCACCGCCGCCGCCGCCGCCGCCGCCGCCGCTGCAGCTGCAGCTGCTGCTGCGTGCCCCCTTCCTGAGGCCTCGGCCAGCGCACAGGCAATTTGCTGAGTTCGCCTTGCGGTTAGGCGGGGTGGGCCCCGAAGCGGTTGGTCGCGTGCCTGGCTACGGTCCTGGTCACTCAGCGCCGCGGCACGACGGCGAGACTGATTCGTGCCGCCGCGTCTGCTCGATCTGGTTACGATCTGGTTACGATCTAGTTACGCCGCTGCCGGTAGCTCCGTAGTCGCAGCTGAGTCAGCTGTTGCGAGCGGCGGGTCTGCTCCTATAGCTGTCCAGATTGTTAGACGGTGGGCTTCCTTGGTCCTGTCTCACCCAACCCAGTTGTGTAATATTTAGGTCGGTTAGAACCCGAACTCCGTATCGTGGAGCCTGAATAATCTTAGTAGAACCAGAGGGCGAAGGCCCTCTCTCAACCGAGTACTCGAGCCTCTGGCTTTGTGACAAGTACATCAGTGTTCGTTTAGCAGAGACTTTGGGACCCTGGTTTGTTCTCAATTCTAAACCACAAAATCTGAGTGGGAGGAACACCAAGACTGGGGTGGGTGGAGCGTAGGGAGTGCTTTGCTCCTGAAAACAATGCAATCGGTTAAAAATACCACAGTATCTTATGGAGAATGTGTTATTCTCCCAACACAAGTGCATTTTCAGCTGATTAATCCCCACAGATTCCAACGTTAGACTGGACACCAGCTTTATCGCTATCAGCCCTGTAAGACAATGAGTGAGAAGCTGACAGGGAACATTGCCTATCACATCCAACTTGCTGACTCCTAATCAGAACTGAGACTGACAGAATCCAGTCATCATTTAGTCCGATAAACGTTTAAGAAAGGAAACGAAGTGATGTCAAGACCTCTACGCTACTGCATGAGCAGCAATTTTCAAATTCCAATTCTCACCAGATTTTGTTAAATGTAACACTCAGCCTACTCCTCCTCCTAAATATACTTGTACATTACCTGTTTTCTGGGACTCTGTGACCATAAATGAAACCACACTCAGAAAGGTGTTCTTTTTGAGTCGGACGCAGTGCCTACTGTGCTAAGGAGGTATCTTAGTGTTCTTTAATATTAGAAATAAAATTGTCAGTTTGGGACTTTAATAATTTTCTATGTCATCTCTCTGAAGTTTCCTAATGTTTTTCTACTTAAAAGAACAAAACCAGGGGCGCCTGGGTGGCTCCGTCGGTTAAGCGTCCCACTTCGTCTCAGGTCATGATCTCGCGGTCCATGGGTTCGAGCCCCGCGTCGGGCTCTGTGCTGACAGCTCAGAGCCTGGAGCCTGTTTCAGATTCTGTGTCTCCCTCTTTCTCTGACCCTCCCCTGTTCATGCTCACTCTCTCTCTCTCTCTCTGTCTCAAAAATAAATAAATGTTAAAAAAGAACAAAACCAGTCTACTCTCAACAAGAGCTTGATAACTCTCTCTAAAGCTGACCTAGACAGATTGCATCTACACGCGCTGCTTCCATAAGCTGTGGCTGTGAAATAGGATGACCAATATCAAAAACAAGATATCGTGGCCCCTTTTTAAGAAACAACTACCACAGTTATGGATGTAATATAAAGGAGATTTTTAAAAAATCAGTGATACCTCTTGTATGCAATATGATTTACATTCTAATTGGGGAGATCTACATTTAAAGAAAACAAGCAGCAGAGGGGAACCTATAAGTACTATTACCGGTCTAGATATCGAGTGCTATGTTTATTTAGACCCGTCGTGGGCTGGAGTAATCAGGATAAGATAGGGGAAGGAACTGGTTCTTGAAGGATGGCCAGGATTCCAAGAAGTAGAGAGAATAAAAGGATATTATAAGTAATCAGAAAGAAGCACGAAGGAACCTAAGAGACTGATTCCTAGGCTGTCGAGGGACAGATAAAACTTATTAATTACATAAGTGAATTGAGAAAGGTTACACAGCTAGGCAATGGGCATCAAAACTAGAATTGGAGTTTTTAGAATTCCAACTCTAGGCTCTGATAGTGGGTATTAACAACTTTGAAGCAGAGTATTTGAGGGACTACCAGTAAGTTTGTAGAGTAATGTACGTACTTCCAAGAGAATTGGGGGATTTTCAAGCTTTTCTATGGGTCCTGGAATGCAAACCATAATGCTTAGGTGTGGCTACTAGGTGGTTTCTCCTGCGTTGATTTTGTTTTGTTTTTGCTCTCAAATTTGCTTTTTAAAAAAATGTTTTAAAAATGTTTATTTTTGAGAGAGAGACACACACACAGCATGAGAGGGGAAGAGGCGGAGAAAGAGGGAGACACAGAATCTGAAGCAAGCTCCAGCCTCTGAGCTGTCAGCACAGAGCCTGATGCAGGATAGAACTCACAAACCCTGAGATCACGAGCTGAGCTGCAGTTGGACGCTTAACAGAGCCACCCAAGCGCCCCTTAAATTTGCTTTATATTGCACAGTTATTGCACAAGCGCACTGTTTTAGTGTTCCTATACTGACTGGACTCTGTTCAGAGCCATACTGATTAGATTCTGTTCAGAGCCATATTGGTGAGGAAGGGCGCCCCAATTTCCTTCCACTTTGGGTTTGGTGGTTACCACACTCCCATGGAAGAGAATTGGCTCTCCGCAGCCACCGTCCGTTTGGTAACGTCCGATCCAATCAGGACTCCGCGGGAAGGGGCGGGACTGAGAGGCGCGCGCGGTGCTTCTTGCTGTATCTGCTGTGGTTGCTTTTGGCATGGAGGAAATTTATGCTAAGTTTGTGTCTCAGAAAATCAGCAAAACCCGGTGGCGACCGGTACCTCCGGGGAGCCTGCAGACCGCCGAGACCTTCGCTACGGGCTCTTGGGACAATGAGGTACCTCCATTCCCGGGCAGGAAGTTCCTCCCTCCTCCGTCTCTCCTGGAACCGCGCCGTCCGCGTTCAGCGCGCGAACTCTCGCCTTCTAGCTTCTCTCCTCCCTCCCCCGAGTTCGTGTCTGAGGCTCGGTTGTCCGGTACCTCAGCCATCGATGGTGTGCTTGAGCCTCGAATCTCTTGTGTTTTAAAGTATCACCTTACCATTTGTCTGAGATGCTTTTAAAGCAAGGTTGCTTGAAAGCAATACAAATTTTAATTTTCGAGAGTTTGACGTTTATTTCATCTCAAGGGAAAACTTTATGCTTTACAGGAAAATTATGTTTCTCTGTGGTCTATTGGAGATTTTGGGAACGTTGACTCTGATGGAGGATTTGAAGGAGAACATCAGTTATTGTGTGATATCAAACACCACGGTGATGTCATGGATTTACAAGTAAGTCTTTGTAATATCGAAAAGCTAACTTTTAAAAAACTGAGAGTAATTAGATATCTAAAGGACCTTAAAGTTTGTCTAGTTTCATTCCGGCTTTACAGGAAACTGAGTTCTCTATAGGTTATGATTTGCCAACGTTGTATAGCCACTTAATAGCAGAATCAGAACTGGGGAAGGGGGTGCAGATTTCATCTCAGTTTTCGTTTTAATCTTGATTTGTTTAATTAGTTGTCCATCTATTTTGGGAACTTTACATAAGTAAAGTAATTTTCATCACATGTTTGTGAATCAAGTGTTCTTTGTCACTAAGTGACAAATACTGTGCAAGGCACTTTGTATGGTTTTGCTTTTTGAATTCTTATCACAACCCCCTAAGTGGAGATTACTTCTTCCATTTTAAAGGTGTACCAAGGCTTAGAGAACTTAACTTGGCCAGTGTCTCAAAGCCAGTAAAGTAGAGGGAATGGAATTAGTAAGTTTTCAAATCCTGATTTGTAGGACTTCAAACTCCCTGCATTTTCTTCTATAGAAAGCTACCTGACTCTGAGAATGATTATTTTCTAAACCTGTCTGGTAGCAGTCCAAAATTAAATCAGTTATAGGCAAAGGAGTTTAGGGGGAAAATTTGTTATTTATTCTTCATGAAAATCCTCTTGTTTGAATAGTGATTTTTACTTTCAGACCCATCATCACATTTTATTTGTTTAGCATTTATAGGCTCGTTGCATTTTAAAATTGTTATGCTAGTAATTGGGTTAACCAAATGGGCTTCCTCCTTATCAATATTTCTGAATCTATAACAAGCAGGAATTTTCTATTTAGTTTTTTGACCAGGAAAGAATTGTAGCTGCTTCATCAACAGGATGCGTAACAGTTTTCCTTCACCATCCTAATAACCAGGTAAAGAATTTTTGCTTGAAAACTGAATTTGTATTTTAATTATTTTTAGAAGGGCCTAAACAGGACTGTATTTAATAATGACACAAATAAGTTTCATACTCCCAAAATATGGAGTGGGGAGGTATCATATTACCTGTGTTTTAGTAGGCTAAGTCTAGAACCAGGTTTGTGTCAGCCTTTACTGAAATTGGTTATCTTTAAATTCTGTTAGTCCTGACCTATCAGTATATTATTCTGGCAAGTAATTTTCCTATATTTTTCTCTTTTAAGTTGCTATTCTGATCTGTCAAAGAAAGAAAGAGCACCTTCTAGCTCAGGTATCATGAGAACAGGAACAGCTACTTTGCTTCTGTGAATAGAACCTTGGTTTTAATTGGAGAGGATAGACTATAGGAAGACTTGACATTTTTTTCAATGCCTTGTATATTAAAAGTCTGAATACTGACCTTCAGAGCATAATGGTAGGGCAGTCCTTTAAAATAGTCCCATGTGGGGGCACCTGGGTGGCTCAGTTGGTTAAGCATCCGACTCTTGGTTTCATCTCAGATCATGATCTCATGGTTTGTGGATTTGAGGCCTGCATTGAGCTCTTCATTGACAGCGTGGAGCCTGCTTGGGATCCTCTCTCTCTCTCTCTCTCTCTCTCTCTCTCTCTCTCCCCTCCCCTCCCCTCCCCTCCCCTCCCCTCCCTCCCCCTCCCCCTCTGCCCTCCCTCACTTGCTCTTCTGTCTCTCTCTAAAAATAAATAAACTTTTAAATAAATACATAAATAAGATAAAATAGCCCCATATCTAGTAATGGTTTTAAGTTGCTGGAAGAGAGTGTTTAGATTTTCAGGTTAATAGAGGTCATTTTCCAAATAGGCACGCTTAGTAAATATAAGACCCAGATCTTTTTAAGTAGTTTTCTTAGTGAGGTCACTTAGAAAATGTTATAGAGGTTTATTTCTCAGATGTTGGCTAATTCCCTTAAGAATTTAGAGTTGCTTTTGAGCACATAACTCTCTGGGGTGTCTGTCTGACTCAGTAGAGCATGTGACTCTTGACCTTGGGAGTGTAGGTTCAAGCCCCACATTAGGTATAGAGATTACTTTAAAAAAATAAAATCTTTTAAAAAAATGACATAACTAAAACCATATATTTAATTTGAGATATTTGAGATACAGTAAAACTTTGGTTTGTGAGCGTAATTCGTTTTGGAAACATAGTTGTAGTCCAAAGCACTTGTGTATCAAAGCAGATTTCCCCATAAGAAATAATGGAAACTGAGATGATTCATTCCACAACCCAAAAATACATAAAAATGATTACAATACTGTAATATAATACAAAATAATAAAGTTAATACAAAATATAAAGAAAAATAAATGAACCTGCACTTACCTTTGAAAACCTTTGTGGCTGGTGTGAGGGAGACAAGAGAGAGGAGCGTTATTGTGTAGGATAACTTTCACTTTCACTAACAGAATCACTGCTATCTGTTGGCTCAATGAAATCTTTTTCTTTTTGTGCAACTTTAACAAGAAACCTATTCAATGATGTAGAATGAAGCAAAGCATTCCTAAGCTTACTCTTGTATGAAAAAGCAAAGGACTGTCCATAGATGCTTTGAAGTGACAAAAAATACCCTAGTGCCAGTTTGTGGGCACCTTCCAGCATTCTGAAAAATCACTGATTTTCTGCCAAACACCATGGCCTGAAACCAAGCATTTGAGCACAGAAGACAATCACCCACAATCCTGCCCCTCAGGCACGCGTGCAAGAGAGAAGAACCGTTGGCTTAGTTGTGATCATGGGACGTTTGGCGTCCTGTATTACTCGTATTGCAAGACAACACTCGTTTATCAAGTTAAAATTTATTAGAAATGTTTGTCATGTGGAACACTCACAGAACACAGAACAAGTTACTACTTACCCAAGGTTCTACTGTATTATTGAGTAGCATTCTTTTTTTTTTTTTTTTTTTTAATTTTTTTTCAACGTTTATTTATTTTTGGGACAGAGAGAGACAGAGCATGAACGGGGGAGGGGCAGAGAGAGAGGGAGACACAGAACCAGAAACAGGCTCCAGGCTCTGAGCCATCAGCCCAGAGCCCGACGCGGGGCTCGAACTCACGGACCGCGAGATCGTGACCTGGCTGAAGTCGGACGCTTAACCGACTGCGCCACCCAGGCGCCCCAGTAGCATTCTTTTTTAATCTAACCCAGTGTACACAGAGCTTTGATGAAAGTAGTTTCTAAGCTTTAGTACTCAGAAATACAAAGGAAAAAGGAGAAAATTACTTTTTCTAGAAGGGCGTGAGACAGAATTTTAAAATAGTCTTTATTCAGGGGAAAGTGCTAGTTTTTAGGGCTTTGCTTTGATTAATCATATTCCCACTTCTGACACCTAGACTCTGTCAGTCAGCCAGCAGTGGACCACAGCTCACTACCACACAGGTCCGGGCAGTCCTTCCCGTAGCAGTGCACCATGCACGGGTATTGTGTGCGACAACCCAGAAATTGTCACAGTTGGAGAAGATGGTCGAATAAATCTCTTCAGAGCTGATCACAAGGAGGCTGTAAGAACCATAGGTAAGAAAAATCCTATTTTGGGGTGCCTGGGTGGCTCAGTCAGTTAAGTGTCTGACTTCAGCTCAGGTCATGATCTCACAGTTTGTGAGTTGCCCTGTGTCGGGCTCTGTGCTGACAAGTCAGAGCCTGGAGCCTGCTTTGGATTCTGCGTTTCCCCCTCTCTTTACCCCTCCCGTGCTCATGCTCTGTCTCTCCCTGTCTCTCAATAATAAATAAACTTTTAAGTTTTTAATAAGTTATTATTAAAATGTATTTTAATATATTAATTGTTAATTATAGTATATTAAGCAACTACCATGTGCTAAGTAAACAATGCTGTGTTTGAAGGATGTAAAAATGTACAAAGATTTTTTTTTTTTTTTTACATTTTTGTTAATAACTTATTTGTTTTAATTTATATCCAAGTTAGCATATAGTGCAACAATGATTTCAGGAGTAGATTCCTTAATGCCCCACACCTGTTTAGCCTATCCACCCTCCCACACCCCTCCAGCAACCCTCTGTTTGTTCTATTATATTTAAGAGTCTCTTATGTTTTGTCCCCCTCCCTGTTTTTATATTATTTTTGCTTCCCTTCCCTATGTTCATCTGTTTTGTGTCTTAAAGTCCTCATATGAGTGAAGTCATATTATATTTGTCTTTCTCTAACTAAATTCACTTAGCATTATACTCTCTATTTGCATCCACGTTGTTACAGATGGCAAGATTTCATTCTTTTTGATTGGCGAGTAATACTTCATTGTATATACGGGCACCTGGGTGGCTCAGTCGGTTAAGCGTCCGACTTCAGCTCAGGTCACGATCTCGCAGTCCGTGGGGCTGAGCCCCGCTTCGGGCTCTGGGCTGATGGCTCAGAGCCTGGAGCCTGCTTCCAATTCTGTGTCTCCCTCTCTCTCTGCCCCTCCCCCGTTCATGCTCTGTCTCTCTCTGTCTCAAAAATAAATGAACATTTAAAAAAAAAAATTTTTTTTTTTTTTTTTAAATACTCCATTGTATATATATACCACATCTTCTTTATCCATTCATCCATAGATGGACATTTGGGCTCTTTCCATACTTTCGCTATTGTTGATAGTGCTGCTATAAACGTTGGGGTACATGTGCCCCTTTGAAACAGCACACCTGTATCCCTTGGATAAAAAAGTAAGATCTCTTTACAAGATGATAGGTCGATAAGGCACATATGAATGAGTGACTACAAAGGAAAAATAAACTTTTGGTTTTTTGTTTTGTTTGGTTTGGTTTGGCTGGAGGGGATTACCAAGTAAAGACTTGAGGAGCAAGTGGCAATTAATTTAAACTAGGTTCTAAGCCACAAATATTACTGAAAGATGGCACACCAGACAAAGGGAATAATGTGGGAACAGGATAAGTCCATTGAGAGAATGACAAAAAGTGTAGTTTAGCCCAACTTTAGATACAACTATAGGAGAGGTGACACATGAAAAAATGCTCCACATCACTCATCATCAGGGAAATACAAATCAAAACCACAGCGAGATACCACCTCACACCTGAATTCACAAGAAACGTGAATTGGGACCGGGTTGTGAAGTCTAATGTGCAGCTGCAGAGGTTACATTTTGTTAGGTGGACACCTAGAGAGCCATTGAAACTTTTTGAGCAAGGGGATGTTATCCTCCCTGTCATGCTTTAGAAGGATTATTCTAGTACAGTAATTCTCAACTATGCTTCACGTAGACTTGCCTGATGAGAGTTTCAACAACCCACCACCCGAGACCTGAATCAGAACTTCCGTGGACTGAACCCATGAATCAGTTGTGTTGCTTATTATTCTTTTGAGTTCTGAGGTATACTCATTTAACTGTTAAGGACGATTGCCTGGAGTTTGGAGGAGTATCACAAAAGTGTATGCTACATTATGTGATATAAACTTAAACACTCTGGGAAAAGGAAAAGGACCGGTATACCAGTCTGGAAGGACTTCATGGAGAAGAGAGTTGATGAAACAAAAGATGAATTTATTTATTTTTTTTTTTTAAGATTCTATCTCTACACCCAGCATGGGGCTTAAACTTATAACCTTGAGATCAAGAGTTGCACGCTCTACCAAGTGAGCCAGCCAGGTGCCCCTAAAGATGAACAGATTTGAGATGAGTCAGCCAGATGACACAAGTTCAGAATGAGCTCTATAGGAAGCCCTGAGGTTTGGAGTTGCTGGCTTAGCCACTAGTGGAAGGTATAAAATTGGATAGAGAGGAACTTGAAATTTTTCTCAGCAATGGAGGGTAATAATAATCTAAAGTGGAATAGAGAAATATGTCAAAATTCAGCCCTTTATGCAGAAAACAGATGTTTTATGAGTGATACCATTTTTCTATCAAAGGAGAGTCTATTTTAATGTATATATTACTGTTTCTTTTTACTATAGAAATTAAACTGATTCATTTAAAAGTTCACTTGTAATAGTTCAATTAATAGAAGGAATGTGATTTAAGATTTTCCTGGAAAAAAAGGACTTCTTAACAGGCACTACTGTTTTCTTAATTTGTAGACAACGCAGATAGCAGTACGCTCCATGCTGTAACCTTCCTTCGAACTCCTGAGATTCTTACAGTAAATTCAATTGGGCAGTTAAAAATATGGGATTTCAGAAAACAAGGAAATGAGCCTTCTCAGATACTATCACTGTAAGTTTTCATTTGTAATTTCAGTAGTGTAATACATAGTTAACGTTTGATTGTTTATAGCAACTGACTTTAAGTTTTTTTAGTGTTTATTTTTGAGAGAGAGAGAGACAGAGAGAGAGAGCGAGCATGATCCGGCGAGGGGCAGAGAGAGGAAGACACAAAATCCCAAGCAGGCTCCAGGCTCTGAGCTTTCAGCACAGAACCTGACATGGGGTCCAAAATCACACACTGTGAGATCATGTCCTGAGCTGAAGTCAGATGCTTAACCGACTGAGCACCCAGGTGCCCCATAGCAACTGATTTTAAACAATATTGTATTTAATTGCATTTGAAGAGAGAATGATCACTAATTAAATTTGATAAAGCAAGTATAATTTGATGGGCTTGGGATTCCTGTGCTGCATTTAGTAAATGTTTTTGTATTGATTCAGAGCCTTTATCTCTTTGAAGTTTGTATCATTTAATGGGGAATTTATTTTTGCTCAATAATTGATGCTACTGATAGTAACTATAAAAAAAAATACAATCCAAGATATTTTTTTCTGAGCAAAAATCCCTTATGTGTGCTATTTTCTCTAAGAATATAGAATGTGTTGGGGCACCTGGGTAGCTCAGTCGGTTCCGGTCATGATCTTGCAGTTCATGAGTTTGAGCCCCGCATGGGGCTCTCTGCTGACCGCTCAGAGCCTGGAGCCTCTTTCAGATTCTGCCTGTCCCTCTCTCTCTGCCCCTCTCCCACTCATGCTCTGTCTCTCTCTCAAAAATAAATAAACATTAAAAAAAAAAAGAATAGTCAAACCATAAGAGACTCTTAGATACAGAGTACAAACTGAGGATTGATGGGGGGCAGGGGGAGAGAGGAAAATGGGTGATGGGCATTGAGGAGGGCACTTGTTGGGATGAGCACTGGTTGTTGTATATAAGCGATGAACCATAGGAATCCACCCCCCAAACCAAGAGCACCCTGTACACACTGTATGTTAGTCAATTTGACAATAGATTATATTTAAAAAATAAATAAAAATGTCTGAAAAAATAAAATGCACTTTTCATTTTAAAAAATTAGAAAAGAGGAATATAGAATGTGTCAAACTGAAAAAGTAATTGTATAAACAAAATATTAAATAAGGTAGAAGTAAACACTGTGCTGTTTAGTTGACACATAATGTTTCTAAAATGCCAAGAAATGGAAATATGTTTGCACATCTTACCATCAGATGATCTTGCTCCTTATGTCTCCAAATTGTAGAGAGAATAAATTACTTTGGCCTTTAATTCCCTCCCAGAGTTCTAGTATTTGGAAACATATTTAATGCACTCAATTTTTGGACACAATTTAAGTTCAACCAGTGGCTCAGGCCACAGAGGCCATCATTTAGTTACTAGAGGGAAACATGTTTTCATGGATTGTGCAAAGATAAATTCTACTTGACAGCATGTTTGATGTCATTGTATCTCCCACAAAAGGACTGGTGACCGAGTGCCCCTCCACTGTGTTGATAGACATCCCAACCAGCAGCATGTGGTAGCCACCGGTGGCCAGGATGGAATGCTGAGTATTTGGGATGTTAGACAAGGTACTATGCCTGTGTCTCTGCTGAAAGCTCACGAAGCTGAAAGTAAGTGCTATGGAGATGCACAAGTTTTTGTTGGTACTAATGTAGGCAGCTTTCTGTAACGATACATATGGATCATTTTACGTTGTAGCTTTTGGCTGCATTGTATAAATGTAATAATTAATCACTTTTCATTTGACGTTTAGGTACTTCAACATATGTTTTCAATATTATATCCAAAACCACAGTGATTATTCTTACATGTTCATCTTTATGCCCTTATTTTCTTTGGATAATTCTTTAGAAGTAGAATCAATGACCCAAAATGTTTGCATAATTTTAAAGTTGCAATACATGTTATCAAACTGTTATACATAAAGGTAATACCAGTTTATATTGCCATACTCATACAGTTTATATTACCTGTGAGAGGATGCCCTTTTCCCATGCAAATGTAGGCCATCATTATTAATATTTGCTAATCTGTGTGTTCTTCAATTTTTTGTTGTACCTGTTTTGTTTTTTAAAAAGAGCGGTAGATAGAGGATCTTGTCTTTTTTTTGTTGTTCATCTTTTGATTTTGGTGGGGAGTTGACTGCATAGAAATTTTTTGTTTTATCACCATCTTTGATACCATGACTGGGTTATAGTTTTAAATTCTGACTTGAGAGGTTTATATTAAGCCCTACTTGAGTAAAAGTACAAAAGAACAAACACACCAATATTGCAACTTCTCAGTTTAAGTATCACATTATTACCTTGGAAAGATAAATGACTTTTAAGTTTATATTCAAGAAGCAAATAAAAGGATAGAATTATTTTGCCTCTTCTAATTATAACCATGCCCAGGAAAGAAAAAAGAAATAAAAAGAAATAGGTTATGTCCTCACAGAATCTGATGTTGACTAAGCCAGTGGTAGTAAAATTACAGACTTTCAGATCTCTTCTTCGAGCCCCTTTTTAACTGCCAGACTGCATTGCTGAGCAATATACAGAAATGTAGTAGATTGTGATGTATTCTTTTGATTCACCCTGACTCTTGGCTAGAAATGAAATATGATGTTAGTATAGAGGTTTGTTTTCTATTTTGAAAATAAATATTTAAGAATCTAGGTTTGTACATTCTGCTTCTGGCTCTACAGGCTGTTTCGTTTCACTATGTCTTAATGAAACAGTATCAATGTATTTTACATAGGAATTTGCCCAGAACATGCTCTCCTGAAGAAGGTGAGCTTTTTATGTTCTGTGGCATGATGCTTAATTGTGGTAATGGTCAGAATGAGAATTGCTAGGTTGCAAGTATGTGCCTTATAATAACTTTATATGCTATGCCCTGGGCACCTTCTATGCTGTCTCTTTAAGCTTCTAATCCAGAATCCCTGAACTCTTGTTCACACTACCCATTTTATCTGCACACTGCAGATAATTTCCTAAGGCGTCCTGGCCAGTCATTGGCTCCCATTTGTCTTTTGACACGGGAAGTTCTCTTAAAGTTTTAGAACTTGAGGGGTCCTAAATCCCAAATTGGCTTCTTAATAGCCCTCCATCTGAAACTGAGTCCAGATTCTGGGAATATTGCTAGGTTTTAGTTTGCTAGGAGCTAGTTGCTATTTCTGTGATATATACCAGAATTATCCGGAATCCTGACATGAAGCAAAGTTGAAATTCATTTGCATATTGCTTTTATGGTCTTCTCTCAGTCTTCCCAGTAATAGAACCTTCATATGTTAATGACACAAGCATTAAAAATAAGAGAACTTACAATTAAAATACTTTTAGAATTCTCCCATTGTCATACTTTTCCATAAAAAGATGTAATAGGTTGGGGCACCTGGGTGACTCTGTTAAGTGTCCAACTCATGATTTCAGTTCAGGTCATGATCTGGAGGTCTGTGGGATCAAAGACCCACATTGGGCTCTGCGCTGACAGTGAGAAGCCTGCTTGGGATTCTCTCTCTTCCTTGCTCTCTGCTGCTCCCTGAGATGTGTGTGCTCACTCTCTCTCTCTCTCAAGATAAATAAACGTTAAAAAAATGTAATAGGTCAAATGGTTAGCCTTTATTTTCATTCATTTGCTGGCCCAATACACAAGTAGATTTACTTGGCTTCTTTATCCTATCTACATGTTATAGCCATTTGGAGAATTATATTGTGTCTTTTCTTTAATTCTCAAGCCTTTGATTTTTATCACACACTTGGGGGTTGAAGGTATGTGGTGGAGTTAATGGAAGATGATGCATAGAGACCGGGTTTTAAAGTTTGTTCAACCAATCTGCACAGGAATTAGCTTCTTGGTTCTTATCTTTTAGTGTGGGAAGTTCACTTTCACCCATCCAACCCAGATCATCTATTTACTTGTTCTGAGGATGGATCCCTCTGGCATTGGGATGCCTCCACAGATGTACCTGAAAAATCATCACTGTTTAACCAAGGTAAAGGGTTTAATGAAGATTCTTGTGTGTAATTTTGTTATAGTTTCAAATACCATATTAGAAGTTCTCAGATTTTTGACGTTAAAGGATGACAGAATGTTTCCATTCTTCTGCTTCAGGGTAAATTCTAGTATCAGGGCTTGAAATCTGTCAGCTGCTTACTGCTGTACTGCTGATGACCACAAATGCCAGAAACTGGCTAACTTCGCACAGCCAGAGGTTTTCATGCTACATTTCTGAGACTGTCCATTAAATAATCAACAGAAAGACAGTCAAAATCTGCCTTGCCTAACGACTTCAAATCTGATATCCATATTGTCCCATGGAAATGCAAGCAGTTAATATCACTGAATGTGCATTTGGTCAAAAATGGTGATGTGTAATAATGGATTTATCACTCTGTTATTCTGAGAATAAAGTTTAAATCCTAGCCTTTTAACAATATCCGTAGAATTTCAGATGTTTACTAATACAAAATTGGTCTTGAAAGTTGTTTTCCCCTTCTCTTTTCTTTTCTCACAGGAGGAAGAAGTAGCACTTTTTTGTCTCACAGCATTAGTAACCAGGCTAATGTTCACCAGTCTCTTATAAGCTCCTGGCTCAGCACTGATCCTGCAAAAGACCGTATTGAAATCACAAGCTTGCTTCCCAGCAGGACTTTGTCTGTAAACAGTTTGGATGTTTTAGGTCCTTGTCTTGTTTGTGGAACTGATGCAGAAGCAATTTATGTTACTAGACAACTTTTTTCATGAAAATACTGTAGTTACATGATTTCAGGTAAAGCATATAGTTAGCCTTTTGAATTACCACTTCTATGCATATTTTTATGATTGGAAAATGTGAAATTGGCAGAGGAAGCTTCAGTCACCTATTGTTGATGTTGATGACCAGCGTTGGTTTTTGTCAGTTGAATGTTCCCCTCATAGTCGTAGAGTCTGATAGATGACTGGTGAGAAGAGAATTGGAACATGTAGAAGAATATTAGAGGGATCCTTTTGCTGATGTAGACACTGCCTTCAAACAGGCCGTTCTGGACAGCTCGTGGACCCAGCTCTTCATCTTTGATGTTGTGAGACTTAATATTCTCAAACCACCAACAGGTTCCTGTCCTTTTTATTGACAGTGTGAGGGATATGCCCCTCCCTGGTGGCACTAGCCAATGTTGATGTTTATCCTTTATATTGTAGATATTTTCTTCAGCCCTTCCACATTTTCTTTCCTTAATAAGTTTAATAAACTTCTTCATAAAGAATTGAATAGAACAAAAATGACAATTTTTTTGTAGTGTTCACATTTTTTTAAAGGAAAGTGTTATGACAGGTTAGAGTAGGTTTGAACAGAACTATATCAACTGCTTGGACCCAGCTTCATTTTTCTTGAAAAAAGTACATTTTTCCTAAGGATTTTTACTTTTGTTTAGTTTTACAACGTTGTTCAAAATTGCCAAACCGGACATTGTGCAATAAAACAGAATTTGACATTGATAAGTGATCCAACTTCCAAACTGAAATTTGAAGATCACGTGTATAAGACTAGTATGATGATGTGATAAGAGTAAAGATGTCTTTACTCTTTTGATGTCTTTGTCCTTATCTACAGTGCTAACGATGACCTAACTTGTAGTGTTTTCTTTTGTTTGTTTTGAGTATAGTTGACAAAATGTTCCATTAGTTTCAGGTTAATATGTAGTGCCTAAAGACGATTTAGTAACTTTGTCTTTTCAAAGTTTGTTAAATTAAATGTGTTATTGAACATCAAGACCTTAATGACAAATCACTGCTATTAAGCTCTTGGAGCATGTATTCATTTCCTTTATTTATAATTCCAGTGGTAGTAATTATGGTAAAGTTTTGTTTTTCTGTCCTAATAAATATTTTCAATTTTTTAATGCCACCTTACCTCAGGGCTTTTGGTTTGGGGTTTTTTGTCAACATTTTTAAATGGAATACATAAATGTAATCCGCTTTTTTATATATATTTGTCTCAAAAATATTTGATATAATTAGTAACTTGAATTGCAAAGAATCAGAAGAAAATGTTGCCATAGGAATTTTTAATGTTTATAGTTTTATTTCTGAGACTAATTTTTAAGATTTTCTGTCATTACAGAAGTAATTCATTACAGGAAAAAAAGGCAAGAGAAAATTGTAAGTGCTTATAATGTTAAACAGAGACAATTCATAGTCTTTTCATTCCCTTTTCCATCCATCAATGTGTGTGTAATTTGTTAAAAATGAAATATATCATGTTATATTTATCGAAATACATTCCCCAGCAGTAATCACATGGTTTCCATAATAACAACAGAGCTATTAATTTTCTGTTGACTATTTCCCTTTATGTAAATATCTTGCTGCAGCGCAGATCTCAGTGTCCCTTTCTTTACCCTCCGGGCATTCTCCCATCCAGCAGGCTACCACCCGTGCTCTGAGTGGGCCCTGAGTTGATATCCCTCTTGGAGGACTAGCTCCTGGGCCCACATTTTTCATGCACAGTGAGTGGTAAGCTTGCTGTGCCTTTGCTTTCCTCTGCATTATAGGCTGCTAAAAAGTTGAAAGGATTCATGTATGTTGCTAGTACCATTCTCTTGTTTCCAGCAGCAATATATGCAATTTCCCTAGATTGTTATAGTAAATAATTGATGGAGGGAGCCAGATGTGTAGGCTTAGAACACTAGCTTGGGCTGGAAACAAGTTTCAAGGTTGAATCTTTGCTTTGTTTTAAGAGTATTTGTAACCATGAGTAAAAGAAAGTATATTTGAACAGTGATACATTTCCTATCAACTGAGGGGTTCTCAGATTTAATAAGAAACATAAGCTTTATGTAGTATAAATAAAAACCCTAATTTATAAATTTGTTCATTGTCACTGCCTGTATTCACGAAACTATCAAATAGTTTCTTTTGAAGGCTGCAGGATCTCAGAGGTGGAAGGTACCTTGGAGAGCATCTCTAACCTAAATTTAACTGTCACTTTCAGAGCATTCGTAACAAATTATCATCCAGCCTGCCCTTGACAATATACTGTGATAAAGTTTCCTATTTCCCAATGCAGTCTCTCCTCACTTGGACAGCTCTTATTGATGTAGCCTTATGGCAGGGTTTTAGTGTATGGATGGAATAGAAAACAATCCTGTAAAAAAAACAAGGTAAGAGTCATGTTATTGTGGGTTAATGAAACAATCATGTGATCCTACTGTGAGATAGCCAATCACCAATCAATTTACTGAATTTGCATCATGTTGGGGTGCTTTAGTATAAGGTTTCACTAAATAAATTCATTTTCATATACTTAACTGAAACTTGGCTTTCGTTTGTCTTCCTGGGAGCCACAAAAAAATGTAATCTTTCATCAGATATGCAGGTATTCAGAACTACGTACCCTAGCTTGTTGGGGTAAACTTTTTTAATCTCTTCAATGGTTTCTAATGGGCAAAGCATTTCTTCCCAGTATTTCTTGTCCTTGGCTAAATCCTAACCCTTCCAAACTCCTTTTTGATGTCATATTCTCAAGAAAGCCTTCCCTGGCCTCAGACAAAAATCATACTCTGCTTTAAGAGCCTGTGCTGTGTTTGCAGCTGTATTAGCAGCCAGTGTCTATTGGACCACGTGCTCGAGAACAGGGCATGTTGTATTAACAGCGTTTAATACAATGTCTGATCCATGGCAAACACGGAATCGGTGCAGAGTGAGCTGAACTAACCTCACGATCGTGTTTTCCTTTGGAAAAAATACTTCCATTTGCCAAAGACCATCATTAAAGTGTCACTTGCAAAATGAATACTTTCCCGGGTGGTGTCTCCCTTGCTCAGAGTCCGACAGAAATCTTAACCATCCTGGTTCTTGGTACAGTATTCCTTTGTAATGCTGTCTTGGCTTATTTTCACTATTCTGACGTTTGTTCAGTTAGACTGCTGACTAGTTGAACTTAAACCGTTAGCCTTTTTTTAAAATTTTTTTTTTTTCAACGTTTATTTTTTTGGGACAGAGAGAGACGGAGCATGAACGGGGGAAGGGCAGAGAGAGAGGGAGACACAGAATCGGAAACAGGCTCCAGGCTCTGAGCCATCAGCCCAGAGCCTGACGTGGGGCTCAAACTCGCGGACCGCGAGATCGTGACCTGGCTGAAGTCGGACGCTTAACCGACTGCGCCACCCAGGCGCCCCCCCGTTAGCCTTTTTTACATGTCTATTATACTATGCTTCCCCTATTCTTGAATTAATGTCGATGACTTTGATCCTTACTAGAGGTCAATCCCTGTTCTACAAAGACAAATCTTATTTCCATAGAGGAAAGAACTAACAATCTCTTTTGAATGTTTTCAGCAGAAGCTGATGATTTCCAGAGTTGCTTGTAATGTTCTACAGTCTCCCCCATTGGTTAGGAGATAGGATAAATGTACTGAAGTGCATAGGCCTACTCCTTGAGTCCTCCCAATTATCAGTGACACGTGAATCATTGCTATTTGGCTACAGTTACTGAAATCTTTATAAGCCAACCTAATTTACTGACATTCAGCCCCATTTATTTATCTTGTTTCACAAAGTTGCTGTGGAGAAACATAGCTATCCCATCAAAAATGCTGCAAAGTTGAAAAATTCCTTTTCCTTTGTAACACTGCTATTTCATAGTATTGTGGAAACATCCTTTTAGTAATCCGTTCTAGAATCTTGTCCATGAAGAATACCAAGTTCATTAGCGTATAGTTCATATCAAGGCTTCATTTAAGCTTATGGTAACAATATGATACCTAGCCCAGACTAGTTATAGCAATGCTCTAGTTTTACAGATAAGAAACCTGGGGATGTCTGAAGCAAGTATCCAAACTATTGACAAGCAAGTATTCAAACTATTTCATCAGTATCTTCTGAACCACCATGTTAAGTGGCAGTGTACAAAACTACCAGCTACACTATCTTAGCATCAAAACAATTCCAACATTTTGCTGTATTAGGTGTACAAGGAGTGAAAAAACCACAGGGTGGGGGTGAGCAGGGAGAAGTAGAATGACTAAACTACAGCTGATTAGGTAAAAATTTTTAATTAAAAGTAAACTTATGTTCGGGGCTCCTGGGTGGCTCAATCAGTTAAGCATCCGACTTGAGCTCAGGTCATGATCTCATGGTTTGTGGGTTCAAGCCCTGCATAAGGCTCTCTGCTGTCCGTGCAGAGCCCACTTCAGATCCTCTCATCCTCTCTCTCTGCCCCTCCCCTGCTTGCACTCTCAAAAATAAACATTTAAAAAATTATTTAAATAAAGTAAAAAAGATAAACTAATGTTCAGTTCTAAACTGTCATAACTAGACTTTGGGGGTCAGTAGCTGACAACAGACTAGCCTAACACAGACATCAGAAATGCATCAGCTGTTCAAGCCCCATGTGGGACTCTGTGCTGACAGCTCAGAGCCTGGAGCCTGCTTCAGATTCTGTCTCCCTCTTTCTCCCCCTCCCCCACTTGTGCTCTGTCTCTCTCCCTCTCTCAAAAATGAATACACGTGGAAAAAAGTAGAAATGCATTAGCTGTCAAAAAATTTTTGTGCAGGCCACGGACATAAGAAGCTAAACTGTAATTAATACTAAACTGGTGGGGCGCTTGGGTGGCTCAGTTGGTTAAGCGTCCCACTTCAGCTCAGGTCGTGAACTCACAGTTCATGGGTTTGAGCCCCAGGTCGGGCTCTGTGCTGACAGCTCAGAGCCTGGAGCCTGCTTCGGATTCTGTGCCTCCCTCTCTCTCTACCCCTCCCCTACTCATGCTCTGTCCCTCTCAAAAATAAATAAACACAAAAATTTTTTTAACTGTAAAATAATAGCTGCAATTCGTAAAAACACAGATTTTACACCTTCATAGTACAGAATGAATGAACTTAAATTTTAAAATTTCTTAGCAAGAGATGTCCTACAAGCAATGATACTCCAGCAGCAATAAGCACACAGAGAACCCAGATTTGGTTTCTAATACCATTCTCCAGGTGTAGGAGCAAGGACTCCTTGGAGGGACAGGAATCTATAAGGTAGCTTAAAACATCTTGTACTGTCAGAAAGTAAGGAAATTCTGGGGCACCTGTTGGCTCAGTCAGTTGAGCATCAAATTCTTGATTTCCACCCAGTCATGATCCCACAGCTGTGGGATCTGGCCTTGAGTCAAGCTCCGTGCTGAGCATGGAGCCCGCTTAGGATTCTCTCTCTTCTCTCTACCCCTCCCCAGCTCATGCTCTCTCTGTCTCTCTCAAAATAAATAAACTTTTTTCTTTTTAAGTAAGGAAGTTCTTTTAAGAAACACTTGTAAAAGCCTGTAATGATGGCAGAAGGAGGGTATGTCAAAGGGACATAGAAGCCAATTCAACCGGAAGAGCTCCCAATAGCCAAAGCTGGAACAATTTGATCAACAAAATAAATAAAATACTCAAACCATAAAATAAGTATTCATGACTCCATATTGACATGAATGTTTTAAAAAAATGAGTGAAGAGACCAATCTTCTCAGACTTCAAACTAATTTATGTGGATTCTCTGCTGGGAAAGAAGTAGAATGCAATTCTCCATCTCTTGAGTGTGGGCAGCTCATAGCCTAGAGCCTTCCCCTAAGACTGAGTTTCGGGAGGGCTTATGCCCTCAGGGCCACATTGCTCTTTAGACTTCTTCCTTGTTTGCTGCCCCTGATCCTGCAATCACCCGAGCATGAAAATTGGCCCCTACCTCTGTTGATGAAAACAAAATGAAACCCCAAATCCTCATTTCCATGAAGCATTGAGAAGTCCAGTAGGCTGTAGCTGGACCAAGGGTTTTTCATCACAATACAAAGCCCTTCAAATGAATGGTAGGTATTGCCATTTAGAGACTTGCCACAACCTTAGTATTTCCCTGCTTTTTCACCTCCACCCCCACCTTTCAGCCGTTTTTTTCATCTTGTGGATTGCTTCTTCTTTCCTAATCATCTCTCCTTTCCCTCCTCTTCTCTCCCCACTACTTCACTGGAATTAAATCTCCTAGTCCAGATAGAGCACTTCACTGAGCCCCTTGAATTATCTAGGAAACTTCCCCAAAACAGTAGTTTATGGAGATACTCGCCTTTAGGCTTACAACTGAAGAGCTTTTGGGCACCTGGGTGGACCAGTCAGTTAAACCTCCGACTTCAGCTCAGGTCACGATCCACAGTTTGTGGGGTCAGGCCCTGTGTTGCACTCTGTGCTGATAGCTCAGAGCTTGGAACCTGCTTTGGATTCTGTCTGTCCCTCTCTCGGCCTCTCCCTCGCTTGTGCACATGCTGTCTCTCTCTCAAAAATAAATAAGCTTTTTTTTTTTTTTTTTTTTAAATTGAAGAGCTTAAGTGAAGAAGTTCCCTGGATGAGTGACAAAGGTGACAAGACTTGGGAGGCAGTATGCTTTTTCAGATATATAATCCTGAAAAGGACAAGAAGTCCTGTGAACATATCAGATTCATTTAAATTTTTTTTAACGTTTACTTTTTGAGAGACAGAGCATGAGCAGGGGAGGAGCAGGCAGAGAGGGAGACAGAATCCAAAGCAGGCTCCAGGCTCCGAGCTGTCAGCATAGAGCCCAAGTGGGGCTCAAACTCACAACTATGAGATCATGACCTGAGACAAAGTCAGACACTTAACTGACTGAGCCCCGCCCCCCAGGTACCCCAACATTCATGGAAGTTTGAGGTTGAAAGGATCCCCAAAGCTTACTTAGTCTTGCAGGTGAAGAAAGTAAGACCTGGGGCTATTATGTGACCCACTTTGGGTCATGCCCTGTATCTTTTACAAACTCTGTGCTTGTAGATTTTTTTTTTTTTAAGATTATTTATTTTGAAAGAAAGAGCATGTGCATGCAAGCAGGGGAGGGGCAGAGAGAGAGAGAGAGAATCCCAAACTCAGGCATGTGGGGCTCAAACCACAGACCATGAGATCATAGCCTGAGCTGAAATCAAGAGTTGGATGCTTAATCCAGGTGCCCCAAGTGCTTGTAGATTTTCAACAAAGTGCTCTTGGAATGGAATCTTTTCCTTTTTTTTTTTTTTTTTTTTTTAGTTTATTTATTTTGAGAGAAAGAGAGAGAGCACGAGTGTGAGCAGAGGAGGGGCAGAGTGAGAATCCCAAGTCAGCTCGGAGCTGTCAGCACAGTCTGATGCCGGGCTGGATCCACCAACCCCTGAGTCTGACACTTAACCAACTGAGTCACCAAGTTGCCCTGGAATCTTTCCTTTTTTTTTTTTTTTTTAATTAATGTTTCTATTTATTTTTGAAGCTCTCGAGAGAGAGAGAGACAGAGTATGAGTGTGGGAGGAACAGAGAGAGAGAGGGAGACACAGAATCCGAAGCAGGCTCCAGGCTCTAAGCTGTCAGCACAGAGCCTGATGTGGGGCTCGAACCCACGAACTGTGATTTCATGACCTGAGCGGAAGTCAGACGCCTAACCGACTGAGCCACCAGGCGCCCCTGGAATCCTTTCTTTTAACATTAGTTTTCACATTTGAACTTTAGGATACAGTGGCCAGTAACTAATTTAACATCAGAAAAATAAGTCTTTAATCCTAAGACAATTTTAATAGTCTCTAGTAGAAAAATGAAAGATGTTGAGGGATGCCTGGCGGGATCAGTCAGTGGAGTCTGCAACTCTTCCAGGGTTGTGAGTTTCAGGCCCATATTGGGTGTAGAGATTACTTCAAAAATAAAATCTTAGATGTTTGCAAATATTAACCATATATTTTCTAGAGGCAGATTTGACAAAAGCACTCTTTACAAAGGGTAGATCGTACCTTGAGACATCACAGACCCAATGATCTCATCCCAAATTTCCAATTCAACAAGAAATAAAAACCTCTTCTCGCAGTCACGTTATCCCAATCCTAACAATAATGACTTTTCTCATCCCCTGATTCGGTTGACAGGTTAAAAATCTCCAAACTCTATTACTCTGCGTGGGTTCAACAATATATTAATCTGATTCAGCAAATACTTAAACACGGATTGACTCGGGGAAAGAGTGCTAAGCAAAAATCAATCTATTTCAAAGCCTCTAGAAATCCCAATCTCTAGTGCCCACCCACAGCGAGGTTTCAGGGCAACTCATTGCTGCTTCCTTCTGAGAATTAAACTTCTGGAGATGCGCGTCTTGATTCTGGATCCGTGCACAGCAAGAGCTCAACTGGAAAAGAGAGACTGAAATAAATGAGCGGACTTCGGAGAGGACAAGCCTGATCCCACGAGCCAGGGAGAGTCACCGGGCCAGCGCCAGGCGGGGGCGACGCGGGGAGACGCTCGCCAGCACGCTGAAGAGAGGACGACCGGCGGAGGGCGGGAGGCCGCAGGCGGCGCGCTGGCTGCTGGCGGCGGGGCGGACTGAAGCCCCCAGTCCTCGGCCCCCGCGCAAGCGACGCCGGGAAATGCCCACATCCGGGAAACCTGCGGCGGAGTGCGGCGGCGGCGACACCACCGAGTGGAAGGCAAAATGGCGGCGGCGGCGGTGGACTGGTGCTGAGGGGAGAGCCAGGTCCCCGCGACCCCCGCGACGGGCCGCGCTGGCCCGAGGCAGCCCCCCGGCGTCTGTCCCCGCCCTGCACCACCAGGGATATTTGGGGTCCCTGGGACGGGCTCCGGCCGCCTGGGCGCCAGCCCTCGGGCCCGTGGCCGCTGTCCAGGAGCCTCGCTTTCCCCTGCAGGTAGGTCTGGGGCTGGCGTAGCGGGTGGGGCGCACTCCTTCCTCCCGAGCCCGAGTTGGCGGGGCGGTGGCCGCCGGGGCCCACGCCCAGTCCTGCTGGCGGGGGTCCAGGGGCCGCTGCGGACGAGCGGGCCGGCCCGGCCCGGTGCGGGCCTGACTTGGCTGGTTGCATGGACCCGAGCTGAGCCCTGCCCTGGGGAAGCGAGGGTTGGCCGCGCCCGGGGCTGGCGGAAGAGCCGCAGGCACTGCGGCCTTGGAAGTGCAGGTTAGGTTGGGGAGAGCCTGATTTGCTGGAGGCCTTAGGCGGACTGTCTCCCACTTCCCCCCCTATCCCCAGCACGGACTGGTCAGTGTTTAGGAAGGAAGGAAAGTGAAAGGTGGTTCTGAAACAAAATTGCAGTGGAAGAGCTGCGGTTCTTTGCATCCCAGAGGGACTCGATCCTGGATATACCTTGAAGAAAGCCCGGGAATTTCTGTCTCCAGTCCACTGTAATGTTAGTTTGCTGTTCGTAGTTGGAAGGGGTAGGAGGGATGGAGAGATCTTTATGGAGTAGGAATGTGTGCATAAATAAAATGAAGGAAAGAAAATACAAGGAACGCTATTTGTTGTAACTTCAAAAAGAACTTGGAGCGCGAAGAATGGCTCTCAGGTGATTTGAATTAACCCCTTTCTCTGACTTTGCCGGTTGAAAGTTTTCCAGGGGGTCAGAGTTTAATGTTTGTCGACCCATATGGTAATATGACTAAAAATATATATTATTTTGTAGATGTTATTCCTAAAGCTGGTGAGACATAAGTAAACAAATATAGTCTCACACACAACTATGGTGTCATTCACCCGGAATCATGAAGCTTGTCAGGCCTTTATGGATTATTTATTTAAGAGTAAAATTCTTTATCAGATTTCCTTCAGGAGGAAGAAAAGGCAGGGCATTATAATTGGAATGAATGTTCTCTGCTAAGATAGTTACATTTGTGATTTAAGTAAGGTTATTTCTTTCCTTTAATAAGCTGATAGGTAAAATGAGCTAGTTGATTCCCTTAAGGCAGTGGAGGAATTTGACTGATTTCACACTAAAAGAAGTAGCATTGTGTTCCTCTGATCAGCTGCTACTGCAAGAAACTAGATCAAGGCCCTAGCTGGGGAAGGCGCATTCTTTCTATGCCTGACTATTCATTGACTACCCCCTGCCACTTTCCAAAAGCAAATAAAACATGCTTTTACTTTTTTTTTTTTTTTGTATGATCTGTGTTTTCTTCTGTAGGTTGCGTTTTTGTTTTTAATGCTAGTCCTTGTTATTCTATATAAATATAGCCTTGGAACAGATCCAACTATGGTTATTTAGTTTTCATTCTAGATGTTGTATTTAGATTAGTGGCTTTTTGTAGACCATAAAGTTATGTAGTCATTGAACAACACTTTTATCAAGTAGAAATGGCAGTCATTTTTCAGCATAAGATAAAATATAGTGATAGTTTTCACTTTTGATCAGCTAATTTATAGAATGCAAAGTGAAGAAAATGTCTTCAGTATAAGAGAATCTTAAGTATTGCTGTCTAAACAACTGAGACTATATGCTGCTAAGAAAGAAAGAGTACATATTACTGTTGCTATTGTCAGAACTGACTCTGTCAAAGCATTGAGACAGGCCATCTTTTTTATAAACCTAATTCA
The DNA here is from genome assembly GCF_022079265.1 of Lynx rufus. Lineage (NCBI taxonomy): Eukaryota > Metazoa > Chordata > Mammalia > Carnivora > Felidae > Lynx > Lynx rufus. The sequence continues at coordinate 11,027,290 of NW_025814878.1, forward strand.
ACCCAAGGTAACACTTTGAAATCTTATTATGTAATGGTACCTGGTTTTTCCCTAAGTTGGACAAAATATCAACAATATTTGTTTGGGTTTGCTGACATTTAGATGAAGATCTAAAGTTTCAAAGAAATGGAGGTTTTGTCTGTTCACTCTAGCTGATTTAAATGTTCCTTAAAAGAATGAGTGAGTCATGATCCCTGCCCTTAGGAAACTCAAGATGCAGGTTCTGATGAAAAGAGCTCTGAGACAGTTCAGGATGTGTGGATTCCATTTCTAGCGTGACCTCCAGCTGGCTGCATGAACTTAGGCCAGTTTATCTCTCTGGATGCATTTCCTTACCTGGAGTATATATGTTGAGATATATATTTTTATATATATTGTATTCTATTCTGTGTGATATTCTCTGTGAATCTGTGATCTAATAGGAAAAATAAGACAAGTACAGGACTAGGACAAAAACATGTTTTATTTGACCATGCAAAGTTCAGAGAAGGATAAGAAATGGGCAGTTTAATGAAATCTTTGTGAAGAAGTCATTTGGTACCTTAAAGGTTGGGTATAATTTCAACAAGAAGAAATATGGCAGGGGCTCTCCCAAGAAGAATAAACAGTGTAAGTAAGGACATGAAAGTAGGAAAGCACAGGGGACAAATTACCTGCTCTCAGGTAATTTGGCTTGTTTAGAGTATGATATGCTGGGGAGAGTCTAGGTAAGACAGTGGAAAGAGAGAAGATAACCGACATTTATTGAGTTGGGAATTTATTCTAAACATTTAACATGCACAGTTGACCTTTGAACAATACAGATTTGAAGTATGTGGGTCCACTTACACACAGATTTTTTTTCAACAAATTATATTGGAAAACTTTTTGGAGATTTGCAACAATTTGAAAAAACTCACAGATGAACTTTATAACCTAGAAATACTGAAAAAAACTAAGAAAAAGCTAGGTAAGAATACAGAGTATAATACTTATACAAAATAAGTGTTAATTGTGTTTACATTATTAGGCATCTGGTCAACAGTAGGCTATTAGTAGTTAAGTCTGGGGGGAGTCAAAAGTTATATTCAGATTTTAGACTGCATAGGGGGTTGCTGCACCTAACCCCCTGTGTTGTTCAAGGGTCAACTGTATTAAACTGTATTTTGAGCATTACATAGTGCTCAAAATAATTCTATTAGGACCATTATTGCCCACATTTGAAGATGCAGAAACTGAGACATGGCTTGCCAAGATCACACAGTTCGTGGTAGAACTGGGATTTGTACCCTGCGGTTTGACTCCAATTGTCTTTTTTTTCCTTTCCTTTTTTTTTTTTTTTTTTTTTTTTTTAGAAAGAGAGTAGTAGAGTGGGAGTGGGGAGGGGCTGAGGGGGGCAGCGAGGGAGGGAGGGAGGGAGGGAGGGAGGGAGGTAGAGAGAGAGAGAGAGAGAGAGAGAGAGAGAGAGAGAGAGAATCCCAAGCAGGCTCCACACTCAGCACCAAGCTTGATGTAGAGCTTGATCCCAGGACTGTGGGATCACGACATGAGCTGAACTCGAGTCTGACACTCAACCCACTAAGCCTCCCAGGCACCCCTCCATTGCTTTTTAATCACTAAGTTAAAGGAATCATTGAAGTTCTGGGGTAAGGAATTGACATGATCAGAACTATTTATTAGAGAGATTAATCTGGCACCAGTGTAACATGAGTTAGTGGTAAGCTATTTTGCCTTGAAGAGTTCTTTTAAAAGTTCTCTTTACCAGGGCACCTGGGTAGCTCAGTCAGTTAAGTGTCCAACTCTTGATTTCAGCTCAGGTCATGATCTCACAGTGTGTGAGTTTGAGCTCCTCATTGGGCTTTGCACTATCAGAACTTGGGATTCTCGCTCTCTCCCTCTCTCTCTGCCCCTCCCTCACTCACACTTTTTCTCTCTCTCAAAATAAATAAACTTAAAAAAATTCTCTTTACCAGGGGCGCTTGGGTGGCTCAGTCGGTTAAGCGTCCGACTTCGACTCAGGTCCTGATCTCACGGTTTGTGAGTTTGAGCCCTACATCAGGCTCTGTGCTGACGGCTCAGAGCCTGGAGCCTGCTTCGGTTTCTGTGTCTCCTTCTCTCTCTGCCCCTCCCCCAACTTGTGCTCTGTCTCTCTCTGTCTCTCAAAAATAAATAAATGTAAAAAAAATTTTTTTTTTAAATTCTCTTTACCGATTATTAATCTGAATTTTCACATTTGCTATTAGCAAAGATTACTAAGATTTGTTAATGCCAGTGTTGACCATACCTTGTTTGGAAGAATTGTAAATTAATATACCTTTGTGGAAGACAATTTGACACTGTCAGGATTTTATTTTATTTTTTGGCATATCTTTTCCTTTATTTTTTTTCCTTTTTAAAAAATTTTATTTCAGGGGCGCCTGGGTGGCTCATTCGGTTAAGCGTCCAACTCTGGATTTTGGCTCAGGTCATGATTTCATGGTTAGTGGGTTCAAGCCCCTGCATCCAGCTCTGTGCTGACAGTGCAGAGGCTGCTTGGGATTCTCTCTCTTCCTCTCTGCCCTTCCTCTACTCATGTGCGCGTGCATACGTGCTCTCTCTCCCTCTCTCAAATAAACTTAAAAAAATTTTAATTTTCAACTCCAGTATCATTAACATACGGTGTTATGTTATAGATATACAATATAGTGATTCAACAATGCCATACATCACCCAGTGCTCATCACAGCAAGTGCACTCCTTAATCCCCGTTGCTTGTTTTACCCACCTCCCCTCTGGTAACTATCAGTTTGTTTTCTCTGGTTAAGAGTCTGTTTCTTGGTTTGTCTCACCCTTTTTTTGTTCCTTTTGCTTGTTTGTTTTAGTTTCTTAAATTCCACATATAAGTGAAATATGGTATTTGTCTTTCTCTGGTGGACTTATTTCACTTAGCATTATACTGTCTAGCTACATTCATGTCCTTTTAAATTCAAGATTTCATTCTTTTTTATGGCTGTATAATATTCCTGTGTGTGTGTATGTGTATGTGTGTATACACACACATACACATACACACACACATATGAACCACATCTTTATCGATGCATCTATTGATGGACAGTTGATGGACACTTGGGGCTGCTTCCAATTTGGCTATTGTAAATAATACTACTATAAACATAGGAGTGCATGTATCCCTTTGAATTAGTGTTTTTATATTTCTGAGGTAAATACCCAGTGGTGCATTTACTTGATCTAAGGGTAGTTCTATTTTTAACTTTTTGAGGAACTGTTCTCTAGAGTAGCTGCACCAGTTTGCATTCCCACCAACAGTGCAGGAGGGTTCCTTTTTCTCCACATCCTTGCCAACACTTGTTGTTAATTATATTTTTGGTTTTAGTATGTATGTATGTATGTATGTATTTATTTATGAGAGTGTGTGTGGAGGAAGGACAGAGGGAGGAGAAAATCTTAAGCAGGCTCCATGCCCAGTGCAGAGCCCAACTTGGGGCTTGATCTCACAAATGTGAGATCGTGACCTGAGCTGAAAGCAAGAGTCGGACACTTAGCCAACTGAGGCACCCAGGCACCCCCAAATGTCAGGACTTTAAATACCTGCATCCCTTGAAGATATGTGGGTTTAGTTCCCAAACCACTGCAATAAAACAAATATTACAGTAAAATGAGCCACATGAACTTTTTGGTTTTCCAGTACATATAAATCATGTTTATGTTATATTGTAGCCTACTGATAATGCAGTAGCATTATGTCTGCAAAGACAATGTACATACCTTAATTTAAAAATACATTATTGCAATGGGGGGTGGGAGGGAGGGGAGGGTGGGTGATGAGTATTGAGGAGGGCACCTGTTGGGATGAGCACTGGGTGTTGTATGGAAACCAATTTGACAATAAATTTCATATATTAAAAAAAAATACATTATTGCTAAAAAGTGCTGACCATCATCTGAGCTTTTAGCAAGTCCTCATCTTTCTGCTGGTGGAAGGTCTTACCTTGATGTTGATGGCTGCTGACCAGGGTGGCAGTTGCTGAAGGCTGGGGTGGCTGCGGCAATTTCTTACAATAAGAAAATAGTGAAGTTTGCTGTACCAATTGACTCCTCCTTTCATAAACAATTTCTCTGTAGCATGTGAAGCTGTTTGATAGCACTTTATCCATTGTAGAACTTCTTTCAGTAGTGGAGCCAATCCTCAAAGCTTGCCACTGCTTTCTCAACTAAGAAACTCAGTTTCTAAATCCTTTCTTGTTATTTCAATAATCTTCCTAGCATTTTTACCAGCAGTAGATTCCATCTCAAGAAACTATTTTCCTTGCTTATCCATAAGAAGCCACCCCTTATCCATTAAAGTTTTATCATGAGATTGTAGCCATTCAGTCACATCTTCAGGCTTCACTTTTTTTTTTTTTTAAGTTTATTTGGGGGCAGGGGGCGGAGAGAGAACACGGGGGAGGGGCAGAGAGAGAATCCCAAGCAGGCTCTAGCACTGCCCACGCAGAGCCCAACCCAACATGGGGCTCAAACCCATGAACCGTGAGCTCATGACCTGAGTTGAAACCAGGAGTCAGATGCTCAACCGACTGAGCCACCCTTGTGCCCCTTCAGGCTCCTCTTCTAATTCTAGTTCTCTTGATATTTCCACCACATCTATAGTTAACTTCCTCCACCGAAGTCTTGAACCTCTCACAATCATCCCTAAGTGTTGGAATCAACTTCTTCCATACTCCTGTTAAGGTTGTTATTTTGAGCTCTTTACATGCATTATGAATGTTCTTAATGACATCTAGAACGGTAAATCATTTCCAGAAGGTTTTCAATGTATTTTGTCTGGATCTGTCAGAGGAATCACTGTTTGTGGCAGCTATAGCCTTACTTGAAAGTTGAAATGACTCCTTGACCACGGGCTGCAGAATGGATGTTGTGTTAGCAGGCACAAAAATAAGATAAATCTCATTGTACGTCTCCATCGGAGCTCTTGGGTGACCAGATACATTGTCAGTGTACAGTAATATTTTGAAAGGAATCTTTTTTTCTGAGCAGTAGGTCTCAGCAATGGGCTTAAAACATTCAGTAAACCATATTGTGAACAGATGTTCTGTCATCAGGGCTTTGTTTTTCCATTTATAGAGCAGGGGCAGAGTAGATTTAGCATAATTAAGGGCCCTAGGACTTTTGGAATAGTAAATGAACATTGGCCTCACCTTAAAGTCACCAGCTGCATTGGCCTCTAACAAGACAGTCAGCCTGTTTTTTGAACTTTGAAGCCAGGCATTGACTTCTCTCTAGCTATGAAAGGCCTAGATGGCATCTTCTTCCAATAGAAAGTTGTTTCATCTCCAGTGCAAATCTGTTGTTCGGTGTAGCCACTTTGATTATCTTAGCTAGATTCTCTGGATCACTTGATGCGCTTTCTACATCAGTACTTGCTGCCTTACCTTGCACTTTGATGTTATGGAGATGGCTTCTTTCCTTAAACGTCATGAACCTACCTCTGCTAGCTTCAAACTTGTCTTCTGCACCTTCCTTACCTCTCAGCCTTCACAGAATTGAAGACACTTCGGGCCTCGCTCTGGATTAGGCTTTGGCTTAAAATATTGTGACTGGTTTGGTCTGCTGTACAGACCACCAAAACTTTTCTACATATTCAGCAATAAGGGTATTTCGCTTTCTTATCATTCATGCAGTCACTGCAGTAGCACTTTTATTTATTTTTTAAATTTATTTTAAAGATTTTTATTTTTAAGTAATCTCTATACCCGATGTGGGGCTTGAGCTTACAACCCTGAGATCAAGAGTCACATGCTTCTACCAACTGAGCCAGCCAGCTGCCCTTGGAGTAGCACTTTTCATTTCCTTTAAAAACTTTTTTTTTGCGTTCACAACTTAGCTAACTGTTTGGTGCAAGAGGCCTGGCTTTTGGCCTGTCAGCTTTTGACATGACTACCTCACTAAGCTTAATCATTTTTAGCTTTTTTTTTTTTTTTAAGTTTATTTATTTATTTGGGGAGAGAGCACAAGCAGGGGAGGGGCGGAGAGAGATAGAGAGGGAGAGCGAAAATTCCAAGAAGGCTCCAGGCTGTCAGCACAGAGCACAGTGTGGGGCTCAGGCTCACAAACCGTGAGATCATGACCTGAGCTGACGTTGGATGCTTAACCAACTGATCCATCCAGGCACCCTAGTCATTTTTAGCTTATGATTTAAAGCTAAATCCTTTCACTTGAACACTTAGAAGCCATTATAGGGTTATTAACTCACCTGATATCAATATTTTTGTGTCTCAGGCAACAGGGATGCCTGAGGAGATGGGGGAATGGCTGGTCGGTGGAGCTGTCAGAACCCCTGCAACATTTGTCAAGTTTGCTGTCTTCTATGGGTGTGGTTCATGGTGCACTGAATCAGTTACAGTAATAACATCAGAGATCACTGATCACAGATCACCATAACAAGTATAATAATAACGAAAGGTTTTAAAATATTGTAAGAATTACCAAAGTATAGCACAGAGACATGAAGTGAGCAAATGCTGTTGGAAAAATGGTGACAATAGACTTGTTCAAGGCAAGGTTGCCAGAAACCTTCAATTTGTTAAAAAAAAAAAAAAAAAATGAAGCATCTGTGAAGCACAGTAAAGTGAAGCCAAATAAAACTAGATATGCCTGTATGCATTCTCTTTGATGCAGTAACTCCAGTTCTGGGAATTTATCTCAAGGGAAATGCTTAACTGGGGCATTAACTGGGGCTTAACTGGGGAAATGCTTAACTAGGTGGCTCAGTCAGTTAAGCATCCACCTTCAGCTCAGGTCATGATCTCAAGGTTGGTGGGTTCCAGCCCTGCATGAGGCTCTGTGCTGACAGCAAAGAGCCTGGAACCTGCTTCAGATTCTGTGTCTCCCTCTCTGTCTTCACCCCTCCCTGCTTGTGCTCACTCTCTCTCAAAAATAAACGTTTTTTTAAAAAATGGAAATGCTTACTAGTGTTTGCACAACAGTTTTTATTGTCACATTTTTATGAACTAATTTAATATTTACAAGGAATATGTTATATACATGTAAGCTATGATCATAAAAGAGGAACATTCATGAACTCCCCACCAATCCTCAGAAGTAGAATTTTACCAATAATACTCAAGTTATCATTGTTTGAAATGTTATAATAGAAAAAATTGGAAAGAACCTAAATGCCCATGAGTAGGGGATAGATAAATTATAGTACATCTACATGAAGTAATTCAATATATAATTATGAAAAAGGATGAGGTTGAATTGTCATATTTTTTGTTTCAAGAAATTCTAAACAGTAAGTCAAAAGTCATCTGTTTAGTAACAGTATTTCAGGGAAAGGAAAATAAACATAGGGGTTTTTGTTTGTTTGTTTGTTTTTTGGGGGAGGGAGGGACAGGGAAAGAGGGAGAACCCCAAGCGGGCTCTTCACTGCCAACACAGAGCTCAAACAGAGCCCACTCAGAGCCCACATGGGGCCCGAACTCATGAAACCATGAGATCATGACCTGAACCAAAATCAAGAGTTGGTCACTCAGCTGACTGAGCCACCCAGGTGCCCTACGTAGTTTTTGTTTTTGTAATTAATTTTTTCAATAGTATTTCTTAAAAAAATTTTTTTTTTCATAAGTAATCTCTGTGCCCATTGTGGTGCTCAAACTTACAACCCCAAGATAAAAGTCACATGTTCCACCGACTGAGGCAGCTAGGTGCCCTTAAACATAGTTTTTATTAACCTTCAGCAGCATACATTTATCCTGTCAATTGTATACCCTTTTTTTTTTTTTTTTTTTTTTGGTCATGATGAAGTTTGAATCTCAGCCTTCTTCACATTCAGAATCTAGGATTCTTCTGAATTTCTTGGGGCTTGGGGATAGTTAACACATAACATGGTGACATGCTGCTTTTATTGTTTTTATGATTTTGTGGCATGTTGACAAATTCTGAGGTTTTGTCTTTTCTTTTTGCTTAAACTATTTTTTTTTCTTAGTTGAGTGAGTTACTGCTGGAAATAAAACATCTTCTGATAACTCAAAAGGCTTTGAAAGTTCATGTTTGAGTGTTTGTACTTGAATCTCTTTGACAATTTTGTGATCTCATCTAAATTTGACAATTGTTTATATCTTTAATTGCATTGCCTGTTGGGTAACAATTCCTGAATACATAATGCTACGTCATAGTGGAATCTTTTTGAAGACATTTTGACCATTAATTAAGGGTACAGATTCAACCATATGTGGTGCTGCCAATGAAAATAACACAGTGGAAGTGACGAGGAAATTTCACCTTTTATTTATGATCAGGTTAGCTATGTGGACTGTCTGCTGTTCTAGAACTTCTCTGCTTTGGAGCTGACAGAATTTCTTTAAATATATATATATTTAATGTTTATTTATTTTTGAGAGAGACAGAGCTCCAGTAGGGGAGGGGCAGAGAGAGAGGGAGACAAAGAACTCGAAGCAAGCTCCAGGCTCTGCACTGTCAGCACAGCCTGATGTGGGGCTCAGACTCACAAACTGTGACATCATGACCTGAGCCGGAGTTGGATGGTTAACCGATGGAGCCACCCAGGTGAGCCCCAGAATTTCTTTAAATATTGACTTTAAGGAGTGCCTGGCTGGCTCAGTCAGTAGAGTGTGCAACTCTTGATCTTAGGGTTGTAAGTTTGAGCCCCATGTTGAGTGTAGAGATTACTTTAAAATCTTATAAAGAAATATAGAAAGACTGTAAGATATATTCAACTTCAGAAATATCAGAATATGGAAAAGCATGTCTTTTAGAATCAAGAAAATATTGTACTTACTGTAAGATGTTCGTTGTATTACGTAATTCTTTTGCTAGTATATTGTGTCCTAAGCACCAGTAGCTAGATTCATAGACCCTGTGGTCGGTATGTCCAGTAATGTCCTCTTTGGGTCCAAATATGGTTTCTTTTGCTCCAGAGACCTGTTCAGTTACCTTTGCTTTCACTCTTTGCCCTTCTCTCCGTCCCTCTCTCACTGATTTACTCACCACAGTACACAGTAGTATGACACGGAGCCGTAATAAACGCTACTGTTAGAAAAGGAGAAGAATAGGAAATAGCAATTGCTGATCTATAATAATTTTGAAATCTCTGTAGGCGGGTCTTGTGAAAGCAACCTGCCTTGGAAGTAGGGGAGATTCCTTGATTGGGCCTTAATTCAATTATATGGAAAGAACTCCCTCATTCATTGTTCTCTATGACTCTTGGCCATTGTACTCCAAGAACCTCCTTGGAATTCTTTTTTCATTATTATCCTTGGCCTCATGAAGTGTGAGCTTTGGGGGAATGAATAGTCCCTCTTTGGAAAGTGCAAATCTTTCTCATCTAGTTTCCGGTTTGTGGGAATTGGGAACCCAAGGGGTTTAAATTGTGAATAGTGAAAGACTATTTTTAGTCTGAGCCTGAGTGGTTTATATAAAAACAAAAACAAACTTTAACAAAAACAGTTTCCTCAAAGTTATAAGCCTCTGATGTGTTTAGTTCCAGTCAATTCCATGTGTCCGTAACCAAAGTTCACATGTGTTAGTAACCTCATTCAAAGATTTGAGAGCTCCCATTTCTCTTCTCAGTTGGTTAAAGGGGAGGCCATCCCGTTCATGTGATTTTATTTTTTATTTTTTATTTTTATTTTTTTATTTTATTTTATTTTTTTACCACTGAAGTACTTTAGTCAGCTGAGAGATTCCAGTGGGCCTCTGTACTCAGCCTTTTAGTCCCATCTCTTCTTGTTTGGGGCCTAGAAGCAAGCTGCTTTCCAGCCCTGCAAGACTTTAGTTTCTAAACTCTTTCTATTCCTTCCTATTTCTGCTTGCAAATCAGCTGCTTCTTTTCTCATTTATAATACTTTGCCAAATAGCCAGTAGCAGCCAAAGTGCACTTCTAAGATTCTCTTTTTCAGACTCTGTATGGAACTGTAAATTTAGTAGACTCTGTCACCTTACACGTTATAACAGCAACAACTTTATCAAATATTTTGCCGCTGTAAAACATGGTTCTTCATTTTTCCAGCCTCCAGTATCACTTTCTTTGAAGCCCTCAGCCTGACTACTAAGTCAGTACTCTATTAGGTATTTGTTATAATAGCACCTCACTTATAGGTACCAATTTCTCTATTAGGAGAATGAGAGACTAAATATACAGATAGACAATGGCCAGATCATATATGAAAATAGAACTGTGACCCAGAGCCTCAGTAGCAGTAGGCCCAAACAGCCAGGTCTCGGTCAGTAACTGCCACCTTCTGACGCAGAACTTACCAGAGAAAGACATATATCCACCAACCGATTACATAGGATGTCCTGCTTCAGGTTAGCTGGCCTCCAGCTTCCTTGTGGCAACAGCCGACAACCAGAGCATACCTGAAGTCTTCCTTTTTATTCAGTTTAAAGCTTTTCTACTCCCCTGCCTGCCTTTGAGTCTCTGCCAAAGAGACTGTGGCTGACTCCCTTGCTATGGCAAGCTCTTAATAGACTCTGGTTGCTTTAGGTGGTCTTTATTTCCACAATAATCTTAGGTGGTTTTGTGGTAAAATCGCAAAATATCAATGAGGTAACACAACAGATTCCTATTTTGCTCACACAGACCCCAGTGGAGTTCAGTAGGAAGCTTAAGTGGTGGCTTAGGGACCCACATTCACTGCATATTGTGAAGCTGCCATCTCAAAAAGTGACCAGTATCGTCACTGAAGTGGAAAGAGAGAGATGGAGAAGAACTGGCTTTTAACTGCCTCAGCCCGGAATTGACACATTAGTTACATCCACTCACAGGGCTTTGACCAGAACTAATTTGGGAAGTAGAGGGCAGTATGTGAAAATAGACTCTGGCACAAAGATTTGTCAACAGCAGTTGGATAAAGATCTGCCACATTTCCTCCTTTCCATCATTAGGGAAAATCAGATGGTATGGATTACCTGACTTCCGACTTAATGAATGTTTAAATGTAATGTTTGTGTTATTTTTTCCCTGAAAAGAAAATGTTGAAATGATGATGTTAAAAAAAAAAACAAAGAAGAAAAGAAATGATGTTGTTGCATGGTATTAATGGCTTCTTTTTTTTTTTTTTCTTTTTCTTTTTTTTTTTTAAAGAGAGAGCGCTCTAGGGGCGGACAGGGCAGGGGGAGAGGGAGAGAAAGAGAGAATCTTAAGCAGCCTCCACACTCAGCATGGAGCCTGACGCAGGGCTTATCCCATGACCTGGGATCATGACCTGAGCCAAAATCAAGAGTCAGACACTCAACCAGCAGAGCCACCCAAGTGCCCCAAATGGTTCCTTTAAAGAAATCCTTTGTGTTCTTGGTGTGGTTTGTATATGAGTAAGAGTAATTTGCAGCAGAACCATTGCAAGATCCAGAGCATTTCTGTTTCAGAAAATTTCAAGCATACACAAAAGTAAGGAGGATAGTATAACTCTCATGTGCCCCTCAGCCAGCTACAACAGTTACCCGGTGCTTTGTCTCATCCGTGTTTCCATGCAGTTCACCACAAAACCGAATTATATTGAAATAAATTGCAGACATCATATTTTATTCGTAAGTATTACAACATGTAGATGAAAGAGATAAAGCATAAACCAATTTTTTATTTATTTTAACTTAAAAACACATTATTACACATATACCAGAACTCAGTTATTTCTGTGACCATTGTATACTCAGATGTTAGCAGTGTTACAAATTACATTATTCAAGTACAGAGATACAGAATATAGGATTAGAATGATTCTGGTCCAGCATTTTCTTTCTTTCTTTCTTTTTTTCTTAACGTTTATTCATTTTTGAGAGACAGAGTGTGAGCAGGGGAGGGGCAGAGAGAGAGGGAGACACAGAATCCAAAGCAGGCTCCAGGCTCTGAGCTGTCAGCACGGAGTCCGATGTGGGGCTCGAGCTCACAGACTGGGTGATCATGACCTGAGCTAAAGTTGGATGCTGAACCAACTTAGCCACCCAAGTGCCCCTGGCCCAGCATATTCTAAAATGTATTCCATAGGAATGAATCTCATGAAATGCTCTGAGGGAAAAAACGTGCTTTGGTCAGATAAGTTTGGACAACACCTTCTCTTATAAATTAACATATTATGTAAAAGAATGATGTCATGTTTTGTGATCCCATTTGACTAATAGTAGTATTATGTTATATGCAGTATTTTAATTTTTTTAAACATTTATTCACTATTGAGAGACAGAGAGAGCATGAGCATGGGAGGGGCAGAGAGAGGGGGAGACACAGAATCTGAAGCAGGCTCCAGGCTCCAAGCTGTCAGCACAGAGCCCGATGTGGGGCTCAAACCTACAGACCGTGAGATCATGACCTGAGCCGAAGTTGGACACCCAACCGACTGAGCCACCCAGGTGCCCCAAGTATATGCAGTATTTAAGAACACTTTTTTTAAAGATTTTAAAGTAATCTTTAGCCCCAACATGAGGTTCAAACCCACAACCCTGAGATCAAGAGTGGACGTTCCACTGACTGAGCCAGCCAGTCACCCTTAAAAAAATGTTTTTAATTGAAGTAGAGTTGATGCTCTGCTACATTAGTTTCAGGTATACAGTTTGGACAACTAGATGTTATGCTTTGCTTACCACTGTGTAGCTACCATCTGTCACCATACAATAACACTGACTATATTCTCTATACTGTACCTTTCATCTTCGTGGCTGACATATTCTATAACTGAAAGCCTATACCTCCCAGCCTATGTCTCCTTCATCCATTTTGCCCATTCTCCACCCCCACCCCTCTGACAACTGTTAGTTTGTTCTCTGTATTTATGAGGGTTTTGGGGGGTTTTGTTCACTTGTTTTTTTCAGATTCTACATACTGTCTTTCTCTGACTTATTTCACTTAGCATAATACTCTTCAGGTCCATCCATGTTGTCACAGATGGCAAGTTTTCATTTTTTTTTTTTTTAATGGCTGAGTAATATTACATTGTGTATATAGACTACATCGTCCTTATCCATTCATCTGTCATTGAACATCTAGGTTGTTTCCATATCTTGGCTACTATAAATAATGCAATAAACATAGGGGTACATATATCTTTTTGAGTTAGTGTTTTCATTTTCTTTGGGTAAATACTCAGTAATGAAATTACTGGATTATATGGTATTTGCATTCCATATTGTTTTCCACTGTGGCTGCACCAATTTACATTCTCACCAGCATGCACAAGGACTCCTCTTTTCCAACATACTCATCGATATTTGTTATTTCTTGTCTTTTGATTCTAGCCATTCTGACAGGTATGACTTGATATCTTACTGTGGTTTTGATTTGCATTTCCCTAATTATGAAGGATGTTGAACATCTTTTCATGTATCTTTTGGCCCCATGTAGTATTAATAGTGGTTGTATTAGTTTCCTGAGGCTTATAGCAAATTACTACAACGTTGATGGCTTAAAAACACACACACACACACACACACACACACACACACACACACACATTTATTCTCTCACAGTTCTAGAGGCTAGAAATCCAAAATCAGTATCACTGGCCCAAAATCAAGGTGTTGACAAGGCTGTTCTCCTTCCAGAGGCTCTAGGAGAAAAGCCGTTCCTTGCCACTTTGACTGCCAACATTCCTTGGCTTCTGGCCATACCAATCCACCTCTGTCCCCATGGTCACATTACCTCTTTCCCTTCTGTTTGTATCAGATCTCCCCTTCCCTTTCAGAACACTTATAATTGTGCATACTGCTTACCTGAATAATCTATAATAATCTTTCCATCTCAGAATCCTTAATGACATCTGCAAAGTCCCTTTTTCCAAATAAGATAACATTTAAAGATTCTAGGGATTAGGAACTAGATATCTTTTAGGGTGCCATTATTCAGCCTACTATAGTGATTCTTATATTGAGAGAGGTGAATTATGAGGGACTTCTACTTTACACAATTCTATAATATTTAAATTTTTCAGTAAGGATGCATCTTTGTATAATTAGAAAAAAACTGATTATAGATTTTTAAGAGTAAAAGGAAAGGATAAGTCACTGGCGTTTATTAGCTCAACAGGTATTTTTGCAGTGCCGCTATCGTTTACCAAGTTTTGTGTTAGCAATGGAAGCAAATACTGTATATTGACAGGAGCAAATTATGGTTGTTTTTGTTTTTTGGGTTTTTTGTTTTTTGTTTTTGTTTTTTTTTTCTTTATCAAGGAGAATGATTTTGGAAAGAGTTGAAACCCAAAATAAGTGAGGTATTAAAGGAATGCTTAGATGCTATGAATGAAATGTAACCCAATTATTGAGCGAAGTGACACATGACATTGCGCAACTGCTATTGTTTTTTTTTTTGAAGTTTTAAAAAATCTTTACTTATTTTTGAAAAGAGAGAGAGCACGTGAGTGGGAGAGGAACAGAGAGGGAGACACAGAATCTGAAGCAGGCTCTAGGCTCTGGAGCTGTCAGCACAGAGCCCAACGTGGGGCTTGAACTCACAATCCGTGAGATCACGACCTGAGCCGAAGTCAGACGCTTAACTGACTGAGCCACCCAGGCGCCCCTGCACAACTGCCATTGTTAATCCTTGATTGCGGAGAAATGATGGGTTCCGGAACTAGGAGTGGAAAATACGTTCGCTTTCAGAAAGGGTGAAAAGGGGAATTCCGCAGATTTTAGACTGGTGAGCTAAATGTGAAACCTAGAAAAATTTCATTAGTAAGCTATTAATATTTTGGGAATGCTTAGGAAAAAAAAGTACACATTAGGGACCAGCTTTCTTCATAAGAGCACAAGATGTGTCAGTCTTTCATTTATGAAGTAATTATCAGTAGATTGGGTTACGTTGTAGAGAATATGTGTAATTTTCAGCAACAAAATGACAGGTTTTGTTTTTACAAAATGGAGAAATGTGGGCTGCTTGTCAAGTAGAATTGGATCGATCATAACTAATTAAGAACTGTATCACAAAAGTACTGATTGTTGAGGTGAAGTCATCAGGAAACTGTGCTTTGATGGTCTACTTCAGGACTTCATCTTTTTTCAGGCCTGCTGCAAACATTCGTGCATGGGCATATATAATGAATATACGTAAGTGTAATTTTTAAAAATAAAGTGTTTAACAGCTCTAAGATATAATTTATATACCATAAAATTTACTCATTTAAAGTATACAATTCAGTGGTTGTATATTTACAGAGCAATACAACTATCATCGTCTTATTTTTTTATTTGATTTGATTTTTATTTTTTAACGCTTATTTATTTTTGAGAGAGAGAACGAGAGCGAGCGAGCACGAGTGGGGAAAAGGCAGAGAGAGCGGAAGACACAGAATCAGAATCCAAAGCAGACTGCAGCTCTGAGTTGTCAGCACAGAGCCCGACATGGGGCTTGAACCCACGGACTGTGAGATCATGACCTGAGTCGAAGTCCGACACTTAACCGACTGAGCCACCGAGGTGCCCCTAAAGTTGATTTTTTTTAATGTGTATTTATTTATTTTTGGGAGAGGGAGTGCGGGGAGAGAGGGAGACAGAGAATCTGAAGCAGACTCCACACTGTCAGTGCAGAGCCCAATGCAGGGCTCCAACTCATAAACCATGAGATCATGACCGGAGCTAAAGTCAGAAGCTTAATCGATCAAGCCGCCCAGGCACCCCCATAATCTAATTTTAAAATGGCTTTGTTTTATGTATAGTTTTGAAACTTGCCCTTTTTGCTTAAGAATATATTATGGGTGTCTGTTCTTGTCAGTACATTTAGACAGAATTGCATCATTCTTTTTACCAGATACCCCGTCACATATCGATGTGCTATGACTTGCTCCAGCAGTTGCTGATGAGCATCGGGATTGATAGCATGTTTTGCCGTTATAGATGGTGTTGCAAGGAACACGCTTCATCTTCGAACACTTGTGTTCCTTTAGTTGTATTGCATTTTTCCTAATCCTTATTCAAGCCTTAACTTAAACCATGTTACTCCAACCATTTTATGCCTCAGGAGACAGTTTTTGAGAGAAGTAAATGCATGAGTTCACGTTGCCAAAGTTAACAGAACAGGTGCTTGAATAATTTTTTTTGTTTTTCCATTACTCTTCTCACCTCTGGGATTTTGACAAGCTAGAGTATATCCAGAAGAACATGGCTAGAATTAGAGAACATTTAAAGGAATTGGGGATGTTTAGAAGACACCTGTTTATTGCTCATTTGTCAATGTGTACATTCATTGTATGTCACTCGCTGTGTGTCAGGCAGGCTCTGATTATCAGTGGTGAACAGACTGGTTATGAGGCAAATAAGGTCTTCTATTCTCAGGAGATAAACAATTAACTAAACAAGTAAAACAATTTTAGATAGTAATAAGTACTATTAAGAAAATAGGATAATTAGGTTACCAGAAAAAGGGTGGGTGAAAAGGTGACATAGGGTTGAGCCCTAAATGACTAGAAGGATGTGTCTGTATCTGTCTGTAGAGCTTTTTGTGTAACGTGAATGGTGATTACATTTATAAGAATGGAAATGGGGTACCCAGCTGGCTTGGTGTAGCATGTGACTCTTGATCTTGGGATTGTAAATTCGAGCCCCATTTTGGGTGTAGAGATTACTTAAAAATATATAAGAATAGAAATAGGCTCCTAATATGTGATAATCAGCAATGTTTCACATCCCAGTGGTACCACTTACAAACTGTTTTAGCCAAACTCTCTGAACCTCAGTTTCCTCATATACAAAGTAAAGATGGTAAACCTGCTTCAGAGGGTGTTAGGATGATGGTTAAGTAAGGATGTAGGCAGAGGTGTTTAGCACCACCAGCCCATTACAGGCTCTAGTATGCGCTGAGTGGGATTTCATGATGTTCCACAAAAGAAAATATCTCTAACACTTGATGCACGTCACAAGTGGAATGGCTTTCTTGCATTAGTGATTTCCCTCTCAGTGAGGACATTTAAGTAGACTTTAGATGACTGTTCTTCCAGTGTGTTTTAGAAGACATTCAGCCTTAAGTGAGGAATAAGACAAATTGTCCATGGAGGTCCTTTCCCCTATCCTATCGCTAATAATCTTACTGTCTCTAGAGTCCCAGTCCACAGTTTGGGAAATACACCTAAGTATCTGTTTTTGAAGTGTAAAGGTATCTTTTGGACTACTGGCTTAAAACCTTTTTTAAAGCAACAATAGTACCCTTTCTTCTAAAGAAATCTTATACTTGAAGTCTAATTTGTAAAATCTAGAATCATAGCTGCAAGGTGAAGTTGATGAGAGGTTGTCCATTGTATTATTCTCTTAGTAATCCCTTATATCTGTATATACTTTTTTTTAATGTTGATTTTTGAGAGAGAGAGAGAGAGAGAGACTGAGGCAGAGCATGAGCGGGAGAGGGGCAGTGAGAGAGGGAGACACAGAATCCAAAAAGCAGGCTCCAGGCTCTGAGCTATCAGCATAGAGCCCAATGTGCGGCTCGAACTCGTGAATCATGAGATCATGAGCTGAAGGTGGCCACTTAATTGACTGAGCCACCGAGATGCCCCATTTGTATATACTTTATATGCTTACTAAGCACACTTTTTTTTTTTTAAGTTTTTAATTTATTTAAGTACTCTCTACACCAAACATGGGGCTCAAATTCAGTGACCCTGAGATCAACAGTCACATGCTCTTCCAACTGAGCCAGCCAGGCACCCCAGCTAAGCACTCTTAAAATTACATTTTATCACCACAACCAGTACTTGAGGTGATTTTATAGATTAAGAAATAGGCACAAAGGTTAACTAACTTGTTGCATCCGTCCTTAATGGAGCCAGAATTATAACACAGGTCTCTAACTACTAAATCAGTGTTTTCCCCCCAAATACATGGTACTGCTTTATTAATCATTTTATACCTTTTATTTATTTTTCTTTTATAGGGTTAATTATTTCGATTGTAAAGAATTTCATCATTCCTGGCGACTTCTGCTAAGGATCTTTTTCAGTTTTGCTCAAGAGAAAGCTCTGAATCTATCAAGTAGCTCTTAAAGAAGTCCTTTGTGTGGGTTATAAATATAGATGTTTTCATGAAGAGGAGTGAAAAGCCAGAAGGATATAGACAAATGAGGCCTAAGACCTTTCCTGCCAGTAACTACTCTGGCAGTAGCCGGCAAATGTTGCAAGAAATTCGGGAATCCCTTAGGAATTTATCCAAACCATCAGATGCTGCTAAAGCTGAGCATAACATAAGTAAAATGTCAACTGAAGATCCTCGACAAGTTAGAAATCCACCCAAATTTGGGACCCATCATAAAGCCTTACTGGAAATTCGAAACTCTCTACAACCGTTTGCAAATGAAACAAGTCGGAGTACTTCAGAAGTTAATCCACAAATGCTTCAAGATTTGCAAGCTGCTGGATTTGATGAGGTAGGAATTTTTAAAAAGAAAAGAAAGAATTTTTCTTATCTTACACTACTACCTAACACTTTTTAGGTGATCTTCTGGCAAAATAATTCCTTTGAGACAATTTAACCATGTATACGAATTTGTATACTCTGTCAGCAAAGAATGTTGTTTACAATTCCATTAATTAGCAAAACAAAATCAAATAACTATTTCTTTAGTTTTCTCTGTGGTTTCTGGGACTTAAAAGGTCAAGTCATGAAGTCAGAATGTAAGTGCTGTTGAAGAAAGCCACAGGGGAAGACAGAGTAGGTAGGGACTTCTCTGCCTGCAGTAGGAGCTTTGGGGAGCTGTGTAGAAATGACAGCTCGAAACATTTGAAGTTAAAGTTTGTACTACAGAGGAAGAAGTATAATAGGGTTTCATTAAGCAGCGATGTTCACATCACATTCAGGCCCACATTCACAAAACTAAAAATTTACATGTTGCTCAATCTGCTGGAATTTAGAAGTTTTATTTTGTTTTGTTCTATTTCATTTTTTATTTTTTAATTTACATCCAAGTTAGTTAGCATATAGTGCAATAATGATTTCCGGAGTAGATTCCAGGGTTTAATCCCCTATGTATAATACCCAGTGCTCATCCCAACAAGTGTCTCCCTCAGTGCCCCTTACCCATTCAGTCATGCCTCTACCCTCAACCCCTCCAGCAACCCTCAGTTTGATATTTATATTTAAGAGTCTTTTATGTTTTGTCCCCCTCCCTGTTTTTATATTATTTTTGATTTCCCTTCCCTTATGTTCATCTGTTTTGTATCTTAAATTCCACATATGAATGAAGTCATACGATATTTGTCTTTCTCTGACTAATTTCACTTAGCATAATACCCTCTAGTTCTATCCACGTTGTTGCAAATGGCAAGATTCCGTTCTTTTTGATTGCCGAGTAATGCTCTATTGTATATCTACGTGCCACATCTTCTCTATCCACTCATCTGTTGATGGACATTTGGGCTCTTTCCATACTTTGGCTATTATCGATGGTGCTGCTATAAACATTGGGGTGCATGTGCGCTTTCAAAACAGCACACTTGTATCCCTTGGATAAATAGTAGTGCAATTGCTGGGTCATAGGGTAGTTCTATTTTTAGCTTTTTTTTTTTTTTTTATATGAAGTTTATTGACAAATTGGTTTCCATACAACACCCAGTGCTCATCCCAAAAGGTGCCCTCCTCAATACCCATCACCCACCCGCCCCTCCCTCCCACCCCCCATCAACCCTCAGTTTGTTCTCAGTTTTTAACAGTCTCTTATGCTTTGGCTCTCTCCCACTCTAACGTCCTTTTTTTTTTTTTTTTTCCTTCCCCTCCCCCATGGGTTCCTGTTAAGTTTCTCAGGATCCACATAAGAGTGAAACCATATGGTATCTGTCTTTCTCTGTATGGCTTATTTCACTTAGCATCACACTCTCCAGTTCCATCCACGTTGCTACAAAAGGCCATATTTCATTTTTTCTCATTGCCACGTAGTATTCCATTGTGTATATAAACCACAATTTCTTTATCCATTCATCAGTTGATGGACATTTAGGCTCTTTCCATAATTTGGCTATTGTTGAGAGTGCTGCTATGAACATTGGGGTACAAGTGCCCCTATGCATCAGTACTCCTGTATCCCTTGGGTAGATTCCTAGCAGTGCTATTGCTGGGTCATAGGGTAGGTCTATTTTTAATTTTCTGAGGAACCTCCACACTGCTTTCCAGAGCGGCTGCACCAATTTGCATTCCCACCAACAGTGCAAGAGGGTTCCCGTTTCTCCACATCCTCGCCAGCATCTATAGTCTCCTGATTTGTTCATTTTGGCCACTCTGACTGGCGTGAGGTGATACCTGAGTGTGGTTTTGATTTGTATTTCCCTGATAAGGAGCGACGCTGAACATCTTTTCATGTGCCTGTTGGCCATCTGGATGTCTTCTTTAGAGAAGTGTCTATTCATGTTTTCTGCCCATTTCTTCACTGGGTTATTTGTTTTTCGGGTGTGGAGTTTGGTGAGCTCTTTATAGATTTTAGATACTAGCCCTTTGTCCGATATGTCATTTGCAAATATCTTTTCCCATTCCGTTGGTTGCCTTTTAGTTTTGTTGGTTGTTTCCTTTGCTGTGCAGAAGCTTTTTATCTTCATAAGGTCCCAGTAATTCACTTTTGCTTTTAATTCCCTTGCCTTTGGGGATGTGTCGAGTAAGAGATTGCTACGGCTGAGGTCAGAGAGGTCTTTTCCTGCTTTCTCCTCTAAGGTTCTGATGGTTTCCTGTCTCACATTTAGGTCCTTTATCCATTTTGAGTTTATTTTTGTAAATGGTGTGAGAAAGTGGTCTAGTTTCAACCTTCTGCATGTTGCTGTCCAGTTCTCCCAGCACCATTTGTTAAAGAGGCTGTCTTTTTTCCATTGGATGTTCTTTCCTGCTTTGTCAAAGATGAGTTGGCCATATGTTTGTGGGTCTAGTTCTGGGGTTTCTATTCTATTCCATTGGTCTGTGTGTCTGTTTTTGTGCCATATTTTTAGCTTTTTGAGGAATATTCATACTGTTTTCCAGAGTGGCTGCACCAGTTTGCATTCCCACCAGCAGTGCAAAAGAGATCCTCTTCCTCTGCATCCTTGCCAGCATCTGGTGTTTCTTGTGTTGTTAATTTATTTTTATTATTTCTAAAAAAGTTTTTAATGTTTATTTATTTTTGAGAGAGACAGAGTGTGAGTGGGGGAGGGGCAGAGAGAGAGAGAGAGAGAGAGAGAGAGACAGACAGACAGACAGACAGAATCCAAAGCAGGCTCCAGGCTCTGAGCTGTCAGCACAGAGCCCGACAGGAAACTCCAACCTGTGGACTGTGAGATCATGACCTGAGTCGAAGTTGGATGCTTAACCAACTGAGCCACCCAGGTGCCCCTCTTGTGTTTTTTTGTTTTTTTTTAATTTTTTTTAATGTTTATTTATTTTTGAGACAGAGACAGAGCATGATCGGGGGGAGGGTCAGAGAGAGAGGGAGACACAGAATGGGAAGCAGGCTCCAGGCTCTGAGCTGTCAGCACAGAGACCAACATGGGGCTTGAACTCACAAACTGTGGGATCATGACCTGAGCCAAAGTCGGAAGCTCAACCAACTGAGCCACCCAGGCGCCCCAGAATTGTGTGTTGTCAATTTTAGCCATTCTGACTGGTGTGAGGTTGTATCTCATTGTGGTTTTGATTTGTATTTCCCTGATGATGAGTGATGTTGAGCATTTTTTTTATGTATCTGTTAGCCATCTGGATGGCTTCTTTGGAAAAGTGTCTATTCATGTCTCTTGCCCATTTCTTCACGAGATTATTTGTTTTTTTGGGTGTTGAGTTTCATAAGTTCTTTATAGATTTTGGATACTAACGCTTTATCTGATACGTCATTTGCAAATACCTTTCCCATTGCATCCGTTGCCTTTTACTTTTGTTGATTGTTTCCTTTGCTGTGCAGAAACTTTTTATCTTGATGAGGTCCCAAGAGTTCATTTTTGCTTTTGTTTCCCTTGCCTCTGGAGACGTGTTAAGAAGTTGCTACAGCTGATGTCAGAAAGGTTTTTGTCTGCTTTCTACTCTAGGATTTTGATGGCTTCCTGTCTTACATTTAGGTCTTTCATCCATTTTGAGTTTATTTTTGTGTATGGTGTAAGAAAGTGGTCCAGGTTCGTTTTCTGCATGTCGCTGTCCAATTTTCCCAACACCACTTGCTGAAGAGACTGTCTTTATTCCATTGAATATTCTTTGTTGCTTTGTCAAAGATTAGTTGGCCATACGTTTGTGGGTCCATTTCTGGGTTCTCTATTCTGTTCCATTGATCTAAGTGTCTGTTTTTGTGCCAGTACCATACTGTCTTGATGATTACAGCTTTGTAATACGTCTTAAAGTCCGGGATTGTGATGCCTGCAGCTTTGGTTTTCTTTTTCAGGATTGCTTTGGGTATTCAGGGTCTTTTGTGGTTCCATACAAATTTTTGGATTGTTTGTTCTGGCTCTGTGAAGAATGCTGGTGTTACTTTGATAGGGATAGCATCGAATATACAGATTGCTTTGGGTAATGTTGATATTTTAATAATATTTGTTTTTCCTATCCAGGAGCATGGAATATTTTTCTTTTTTTGTGTGTGTCTTCAGTTTCTTTCATAAGCTTTCTATAGTTTTCAATGTATAGATTTTTCACCCCTTTGGTTAGGTTTATCCGTAGAAATTGTATAGTTTTTGGTGCAATTGTAAAGGGATCGATTCCTTGATTTCTCTTTCTGCTTCTTCATTATTGGTGTATAGAAATGCAACCAATTTCTGTACGTTGATTTTATATTCTGTGACTTTGCTGAATTCACAGATCAGTTCTAGCAGTTTTTTGGTGGAATCTTTTGGGTTTCCCATATAGAGTATCATGTCGTCTGTGAAGAGTGAAAGTTTGACTTCCTTTTTGCCTATTTGGATGCCTTTTATTCCTTTTTGTTGTCTGATTGCTGAGGTGAGCACTTCCCAATACTATGTTGAATAACAGTTGCAAGAGTGGACATCCCTGTCGTGTTCCTGATCTTAGGGGGAAAGCTCTCATTTTTTCCCCATTGAGGATGATATTAATGGTGGGTCTTTCATATATGGCTTTTATGATCTCGAGGTATGATCCTTCCATCCCTACTTTCTTGAGGATTTTTATCAAGAAAGGATGCTGTATTTTGTCAGATGGTTTCTCTGCATCTGTTGAGAGGATCATGTGGTTCTTGTCCTTTCTTTTATTGATGTGATATATCACATTGATTGTTTTGTGGATATTGAACCAGCCCTGCATCCCAGGTATATATCCCACTTGGTTGTGGTGAATAATTTTTTTAATGTATTGTTGGATCCCATTAGCTAGTATCTTGTCAAGGATTTTGCATACATGTTCATCAGGGAAACTGGTGTGTGGTTCTCCTTTTTAGTGTGTCTTTGTCTGGTTTTGGAATCAAGGTAATGCTAGCTTCATAGACAGTTTGGAAGTTTTCCTTCCATTTCTATTTTTTGGAACAGCTTAAGAGAATAGGTGTTAAACTCTTCTTTAAATGTTTGGTAGGATTTCCCTGGAAAGCCATCTGGCTTTGAATTCTTATTTTTTGGGAAAGTTTTGATTACTAATTCTATTTCTTAATGGGTTATGGGTCTGTTCAAATTTTCTATTTCTTCCTGTTTCGGTTTTGGTAGTTTATATGTTTCTAGGAATTTGTCCATTTCTTCCAGATTGCCCATTTTATTGGCATATACTTGCTCATAATATTCTCTTACTATTGTTTGTATTTCTGCAGTGTTGGTTGTGATCTCTCCTCTTTTATTCTTGATTTTATTTATTTGGGTCCTTTCCCTTTTTGATCAAACTGGCTGGGGGAGTTATCAATTTTGTTAATTCTTTCAAAGAACCAGCTCCTGTTTCATTGATTTGTTCTATTTTTTTGATTTAGATAGCATTGATTTCTGCTCTAATCTTTATTATTTCCTGTCTTCTGCTGGTTTGGGGTTTTATTTGCTGTTCTTTTTCTAGCTCTTTAAGGTATAAGGTTAGGTTGTGTATCTGAGACCTTTCTTCTTATTTAGGAAGGGTTGGATTGCTATATACTTCCCTCTTGTGACCACCTTTGCTGTGTCTCAGAGCTTTGGGCTGTGGTATTATCATTTTCATTGGCTTCCATATACTTTTTTATTTCCTCTTTAACTTCTTGGTTAACCCATTCATTCTTCAGTAGGATGTTCTTTAGTCTCCAAGTATTTGTGTCTTTCCAAATTTTTTCTTGTAGTTGATTTCGAGTTTCATAGCGTTGTGGTCTGAAAATATGCACAGTATGAACACTTGGGGCGCCTGGGTGGCTCAGTCGGTTGAGCGTCTGGCTTCAGCTCGGGTCATGATCTCCCGGTCTGTGAGTTCGAGCCCTGCATTGGGCTGTGTGCTGACAGCTCAGAGCCTGGAGCCTGCTTCGGATTCTGTGTCCCCCCTCTCTCTCTCTGCCCCTCCCCCCACTCATGCTCTGTCTCTATCTCAGTAATAAACATTGAAAATATGCACGGTATGATATCGATCTTTTTGTACTAGTTGAGGGCTGATTTGTGTCCCAGTATGTGATCTAATCTGGAGAATGATCCATGTGCACTTGAGAAGAATGTGTATTCTACTGCTTTAGGATGAAATGTTCTGAATATATCTGTTAAGACCATCCGGTCCAGTGTGTCCTTCAAAGCCGTTGTTTCCTTCTCGATGTTCTGCTTAGATGATCTTGTCCACCGTAAGTGGGATGTTGAAGTTCCCTACTGTTACGGTATTATTGTCAATGAGTTTCTTTATGTTTGTGATTAATTGATTTATGTATTTGTGTGCTTCCAGCTGGGGACATAAATGTTTACAATTGCTAGGTCATCTTGGGGGATAGACCCCTTAATTATGATAAAATACCCTTCATCTCTTGTTACAGTCTTTATTTTTTTTTTTATTTTTTTAAATTTTGTTTTTAATGTTTATTTATTTTTGAAGGTGAGAGAGAGAGTGTGAGCGTGGGAGGAGCAGAGAGAGAGGGAGACACAGAATCTGAAGCAGGCCCCAGGCTCTGAGCTGTCAGCACAAAGCCTGACGTGGGGCTTGAACTCACAAACCGTGAGATCATGACCTGAACCGAAGTCGGACACTCAATCGACTGAGCCAGCCAGGCGCCCCACGGAATTTATTTTAAAATCTAGATTGTCTCATAGAAGTATGGCTACTCTGGCTTTCTTTTGGCAACCATTAGCATGATAGATGGTTCTCTATCCCTTTACTTTCAATCTGATGGTGTCTTTAGGTCTAAAATGGGTCTCTTGTAAATAGCATATAGATGGATCTTGTTTTCTCCTCCATTCTGTTGCCCTATGTCTTTTGATTGGAGCATTTAGTCCATTGACATTTAGGGTGAGTACTGAAAGATACGCATTTATTGCCATTGTGTTGCCTATATAGTTGGGAGTTTCTGGTGATGTTCTCTGGTCCTTTCTAGTCTTTGTTGCTTTTGGTTTTGTTTTGTTTCATCTTTTCTCCCCTTCAGGGAGTCCCCCCCTTAAAATTTCTTGCAGGGCTGGTTTGGTGGTCAGGAACTCCTTTAGTTTTTGTTTGTCTGGGAAACTCTTTATCTCTCCTTCTATTTTGTTTTTGTTTTTTTTTTTTTTTTAATTTTTTTTTAACATTTATTTCTGAGAGAGAGAGACAGACAGAGCATGAATGAAGGAGGGTCAGAGAGAGAGGGAGACACAGAATCCGAAACAGGCTCCAGGCTCTGAGTGGTCAGCACAGAGCCCGACGCGGGGCTCGAACTCATGGACCGCGAGATCATGACCTGAGCCGAAGTCGGAGGCCTAACCGACTGAGCCACCCAGGCGCCCCTCTCTCCTTCTATTTTGAATGATAGCCTTGCTGGATAAAGAATTCTTGGCTGCATATTTTTCTAATTCAGCACAATGTATCCTGCCACTCCTTTCTGTGGACAGGTCTGCTGTGATAGATCTGTCTTCCCCTGTAGGTTAAGGACTTTTTGCCTCTTTCATGATTCGTTACTTGTCTGTCTGTTTTGTGAATTTGACTACGATATGTCTTGTTGATGGTCAGTTTTTATTGAATCTAATGGGAGTTCTCTGTGCTTCCTAGATTTTGATGTCTGTCTCTTTCCCCAGGTTAGGAAAGTTTTCTGCTATGATTTGCTCACATAAACCTTCTACCCCTTTTTCTCTCTCTTCATCTTCTGGGACCCCTGTGATTGGGATGCTGTTCCTTTTTAATGAATCACTGAGTTCTCTTCTAAGTTTTACTTTAATGAAATTTCAGTTCATGTAAATTAGGCCAAGTCTTTAATATTTACCTTTAGAATTCATATGTGTATATATATATATATATATGCTATGAAAAACATACATATATGTATATATATACACACACACATACATACATATACATATACATATATATTTTGTTTCGGTTATTAACAAAATTTATTTTGCATGATTACATACTTTCTGTGAATATTTTAGGTGGCAGAAATCATTTTGGATACAAATTGCCCGTGGAAAATGTAAATGTGAATGAGCAAGTATTATGTTTTCCTTAAAGTTACAGTAACTTTTTTTACTGATTATAAAAGTACCTATTCCTGTCAAAAATTTAAAAATGTAAAGAAGAAACAAAAATTATTTTTAGCTCCACTACATAAAGATAATTACCTTTCAAATTCTTTCTATTGTTAATATTGGTAACATTTTCAGATATCTCTAATGTTCAGAACTTAAGTATGCATTATAGTAAAGAATTTTAAAAGGGAGATTCCACTTAAACCATGGAGAAAAAAGATGAATCTTTCTGGCCTATTCTGTTCATCCATTTGTTAATATTATTTACTATCATTTTTATGCTTACGGGTTCTAAAAATACTAAATTTGTACCTGAAAATAGAGAGAGAGGAGGAGAGGACCTGTGATGTTTTCCTGGTTAGTAGTTGGAGAATTAAGGAAATGGCTCACATGGAGTTTCTCCAGAGTACTCTTTCCCTAATCCCTTAGCCAGAAGGCAATCGTTGACCTTATTCTTTCCCTTTATATATTGCTAGGAAAGGAGCATTTAGAAAGTCACATGGCTATAAAGACTCTTAAGTAGTAATGAGTTATGTCAGAGAAGTCACCTTAGTAGCTATGTATTTCTTACTGTGTGTGAACTATTCAGTCAGCAGAATGAGTCATATCGAACATGGTCTATTCCTTTAAGGAACTTAAAAATTCTTTCTGTAATGTAAACTGTTTTCAGAAATCTAAAGCATTAGTTAATGCTCTATTTTTTTTTTTTAGTGTAATTGGCATATAGTGTTAATAGTTTCAAGTACGTAACATGTTGATTTGACAATTCTATACATTATGCATTGCGTACTGTGGTAAGTGTAGTCACCATCTGTCTTCATACGATGTTATTAGAATATTATTGAGTATATTCCTATGCTGTACTTTTCCTCTTCATGATTTACTTATTTTATAACTGGAAGTGTGTACCTCTTGTACCTCTTTATCTATTTTGCTCATCCCCTTACCCACCTCCTCTCCAGCAACCACCAATTCTCTGTATTTAAGAGTCTGTTGTTTTTTTTTTTTCTTTATTCATTTGTTTCTTAGATTCCACATATAAGTGAAATCATATGGTATTAAGTCTTTCTTTGACTTAACTTCATTTAGGTCAATAGCCTATTCTTTGTTGGCAATAATAACAATCATTACTTTACATTAACAAAGATATGTTAGCTTTATTACCACCACACGCTTCAAAATGGTCACCTTATTGACATTAATAATCCCTTAAGCAAAGTTGCTTTACTAAAAGCATTTAGGCATTTGTCAATCCTCATTTGTCCAAATAATGAAGTTAGAGTAGTATTTATCTCCATGGTGATATAGAGAATATGGTATGGCAATTTTTTTCTGCTGCCTCCTTGAAATCACTCATTCTGATAGCTTCTCTTTATATTGAAGAATTTGTTTAAGTTTCTAACTTGGTGCTTTAAAATTTTTGTCCAGTTTTCACCTCACTATTTTATCATTTCATAAATCCTATCTGTTCCTTTACACCAGGTTCAAAGCTGTTGCAATTTTTTGAGAGTATGTTTCTAGTGGTCTTTAAGATTAAAACCTCAGGGTCGCCTGAGTGGCTCAGTCAGTAAAGGTCCGACCGGCTCAGGTCAAGATCTCACGGTTTGTGAGTTCAAGTCTGCTGTCAGCACAGAGCCTGTTTCGGATGCCCTGTCTCCCTCTCTCTCAGCCCCTTCCCCACTCTTTCTCATATAATTAAAATTTTTTAAAAATCTCAAATATTTTGAGATTAAGTTCTTTGTAGGAATAAATGTTAAACAGGATTGATGCATTCTTGGAGCACGTAAATCTATAATTAATGGGGTGTATTTTTGCTTCTAAGCATGAAAAAAACCATAGTAATGTGGACACAATGTTTCCTATCACATGAAACTTCTATTCCAAAGTTACTGATATGAGAGTGCTGTTTTTCACACTGGTACTAACACTCCACTTTTGGAACTTTGGTCAATACTGTTAACAGATGTAAAAAATATTTTGACATATAGCAATAACTTTTCAAAAGTAAAAGCCAGCATAATAATCACCAGCTAAAATTCTAGTGTAATTAACAAGAATATGGTTCCCACAATATTGAAAAAGGATGTTGGGTGCCAGTTTTTCTTACCAAGTGAGATGACACTGCTGTGGGAGAGTAGCATGAATATAGTTCATTTGGCCTAACCAGTTTTATTTATTTATCTTTCTTTTCTTGTATTTATTTATATTTTTAAAAATATAATTTATTGTCAAATTGGGTCCCATACAACACCCAGTGCTCATCCCAACAAGTGCCCTCCTCAGTGCCCATCACCCACTTTCCCCTCTCCCCCACCCCCCATCAACCCTCAGTTTGTTCTCAGTATTTAAGAGTCTTATGGTTTGCCTCCCTCCCTCTCTTTTTTTTTCCCTCTTCTCCTCCCCCATGGTCTTCTGTTAAGTTTCTCAGGATCCACATAAGAGTGAAAACATATGGTATCTGTCTTTCTCTGCCTGACTTATTTCACTTAGCATAACACTCTCCAGTTCCATCCCCATTGCTACAAATGGCCAGATTTCATTCTTTCTCATTGCCAAGTAGTATTCCAATGTATATATAAACCACAACTTCTTTATCCATTCATCAGTTGGTGGATTTATTTTTCTTTGCAAATTTTTATTTAAACTCTAATTAGTTAACATACAGTGCAATGTTGTTGGTTTCAGGGGTAGAATTCAGGGATTCATTACTTAAATGCAACACCCAGTGCTCATCCTAACAAGTGCCCTCCTTCATCACCCATCTAGTCTATGCCCCACCCATCTCCCTCCATCAATCCTCGGGTTTGTTCTCTGTCTTTAAGAGTCTCTTATGGGGGGGGGGGAGAGTCTCTTATGGTTTGTTTCCTTCTCTCTCTCTTTTTTTCTCCCCTCCCATATGTTTATCTGTTTTGTTTCTAAAATTCTATGTATGAGTGAAATCATATGGTATTTGTCTTTCTCTGACTGACTTATTTTGCCTGGCATAATATACTCTAGTTCCATCCATGTGCTTGCAAATGGCAAGATTTCATTCTTTTTGGTGGCTGAGTAATATTCTGTTGTATACATATACCACATCTTCTTTATCCATTCATCAGTTGGTGGACATTTGGGCCCTCTCCATAGTTTGACTGTTGTTGATAATTCTGCTATAAACATTGGGGTGCATTTTGAATCTGTATTTTTGTATCCTTTGTGTAAATATCTAGTAGTGCAATTCCTGGATCATAAGGTAATTCTATTTTTAACTTAAACTTTCATACTGTTTTTCTTCCTTTTTTTTTTTTTAATTTTTTTTTTTCTTTAACGTTTTATTTATTTTTGAGACAGAGAGAGACAGAGCATGAACAGGGGAGGGGCAGAGAGAGAGGGAGACACAGAATTGGAAGCAGGCTCCAGGCTCTGAGCCATCAGCCCAGAGCCCGACGCGGGGCTCTAACTCAGGGACCGTGAGATCATGACCTGAGCCGAAGTCGGCCGCTTAACCGACTGAGCCACCCAGGCGCCCCTCTTCCTTTCTTTTTAATGTTTATTTATTTTGAGAGCGAGTGAGCAGGGGAGGGGCAGAGAGAGAGGGAGACAGAATCTGAAGCAGGCTTCAGGCTTTGAGCTGTCAGCACACAGCCCAATGTGGGGCTCAAACTTATGGACTGCAAGATCATGACCTGAGCCAAAGTCCGACGCTTAACCGACTGAGCCACCCAGGCGTCCCTAAGAATTCCCATACTGTTCTCTAGAGTAACTGCCCCAGTTGCATTGCCGCTAACAATGCAAGAGGGTTCCTCTTTCTCCACATCCATACCAACACCTGTTGTTTCTTGTGTTGTTAATATTAGCCATTGTGATAGGTGTGAGGTGGTATCTCATTGTGGTTTTGATTTGTATTTCCCTGATGATGAACTATTGAGCATTGTTTCATGTTTCTGTTAGCTATCTGGATGTCTTCTTTGGAAAAGTGGCTATTCATGTCTTTTGCCCATTTCTTCACTGGATTATTTGTGTTTTTTTTGGGCGTTGAGTTGATCTAGATTGTGGATACTAACCCTTTATCAGATACGTCATTTGTAAATATCTTCTCCCCTTCTGTGGGCTGCCTTTTAGTTTTGTTGATTGTTTCCTTTGCTGTGCAGAAACCTTTTATCTTGATGAAGTCCCTATAGTTCATATTGACTTTTATATCCCTTGCCTCTGGCAATGGCAACATGTCTAGTAAGAAGTCGCTCCAGCAGAGGTCAAAGAGGTTGCTGCCTGTGCTAAGATTTTTATGGTTTCCTGGCTCACATTTAGGTCTTTCATCCATTTTGAATCTATTTTTGTGTATGGCTTAGCTAGAAGTTAAGCACTCCCTGCTGATTTTTAATTTGGGGTGATTTGTATTAAAGTTGTACACAAAGTGAAACTTATTAATTCTTTTGTGTCTCACTACAAAATTGCAGAAGTCTGTTTGGCATAAAATGTGATCACACTGTAACTTTTGTATCAGTTAAGGATTGAGTTTGGTTGCTTTTAACAAAAATCCAAATAGTAATGATTTAAACAAAATAGTGACTCAGTTTATATAGCTAGTATTGGTTCAGTCTCTTGAAGATGTCAGAACATAGGATTCTTAAGAGTTTCTTGAATTTTCCTTGTTGGTGGCATCATGCTCTAGCACAGATGTCGTATCTATTATCTACAAAACAGGATACAGGAAGTACCATTACCTAAAATCAGGGATAGCAACACTCTTCCACAAATCCTTGTTTTTGTTTCATTGTCAGAATTGTCACGTGGCCACTGTAGCTATAAGGAAGACTTCGTCCAACAAAATCAGTAACTTTTTCCAAGAAAGGGAAAATGGATCTTGAGTAGGCAGCAAGTCTCTGCCACAACCTTTTTTTTGGTTGGTCTCACCCTAGTCGTTTCATTAGGAGGGTTGTCTGTCAGCAGTCTGTTCACCCATTAGCCTTACTAAGCCATTTCTCACTTTAAAATATTGTTTGAAATACTAGCTCCTCTATGACAAGTAAATATGTGCCTCCCTCTTGAAAAAAGCCTGTCCATATATTTTCTGCATGTTAGTGTATAATTTAGGTTTACATACAAAGGGCAAGGAGCAGGGCAGGAGGACAACCCATATCTGATCTCCAGTCCCTGTGCTTATGTGCTTTTACAGGTTTTCTTCTTTTTTTTTTTTTTTAAATTTCTTTTTTTAACATTTATTTATTTTTGAGACAGCATGAACGGGGGAGGGGGAGAGAGAGAGGGAGACAGAATCGGAAGCAGGCTCCAGGCTCTGGGCCATCAGCCCAGAGCCTGACGTGGGGCTCGAACTCACGGACCGCAAGATCGTGACCTGAGCTGAAGTCGGACGCCAACCGACTGAGCCACCTAGGCGCCCCTTCTTTTTTTTTTTAAATGTTATATTTTTAATGTTTATTCATTTTTGAAAGACAGAGACCGAGCACAGTGGGGGTGGGGCAGAGAGAGAGGGGGACACAGAATCTGAAACAGGCTCCAGGCTCTGAGCTGTCAGCACAGAGCCTGATGTGGGGCTCGAACCCACAATATCATGACCTGAGCTGAAGTCGGATGCTTTAACTGACTGAACCACCCCCCTAGGTGCCCTTCTTTTTTTTTTTTTTTTTTTTTAATGTTTAGTTATCTTTGAGAGAGAAAGAGCACGAGCAAGGGAGGGGTAGAGAATCCAAAGCAGGCTCTGCGCTGACAGCAGCTAGCCTGATGTGGGGCTCGAACTCACCAACTGTGAGTTTATGACCTGAACCAAAGTTGGATGTTCAACAACTGAGCTACCCAGGCACCCTACGTGTTTTCTTATTTAGTCCTCCCATCAACACTGTGAGTGTATTGCAGATGAAGAAATTGAGCTTTGAAATGTTTAATAATTTTCCAAAGTTGATACAGTTCTAAAGTGGGCCACGCAATCACTGGAATGTATTTTTGCTTCTAATCATAAAAAACAAAAGCATAGTAATGTGAGGCTGCTGGAACGCAAACTCACTTGTTTAGTTCCAAACTCTCTGCTTTTTCATCATACCATACAGCTTCCTAAAGTCTTCATCACATAATTATATGCAGTCTAAGTGTTTTTCCTACCATTTGTTCTAGATATATGTCCTTGTAAATAAGGTTTGCTAAAAATGGAAGCTCTAAGGATAGAAGCAAAAACTATATAGCTCTTTTACTAGTAAAGACAGTGACAGAAGTGATTACTAAAATACTTTAATGATACAAAAGAGTGGCTTCCAGTATTTTGTTTGATACATTTTTAACAATCTGACAGTCTTCTTTGTGTAAGGATGAAATTAAGAATGGGAAATAATCAGTTATGTTACTGTGATTGCCCCAGAAATTTTAATATGTTACATAAAGGTGAAAATATTAAACATGTGAAAGATTTGAATATTTATTTTCTTTTTTACTTTGAGATTGTATGGGTGTTTGTAGTAGTTTTACAAACAGGACATTCATATGGTTTGGGGCCCTGTTATTCCTAATTATGAATTTCTCTGGTGGAGTTCATAGTGCTCTTTGCCTCTTAATTAATTATCAGATTCAAACGTTGTGTCTTTTTTTTTAAACTTCATACCAGGATATGGTTATACAAGCTCTTCAGAAAACTAACAACAGAAGTATAGAGGCAGCAATTGAATTCATTAGTAAAATGAGTTACCAAGATCCTCGCCGGGAACAGATGGCTGCAGCAGCTGCCAGACCTCTCAATGCCAGCTTGAAACCAGGTGATTAATCAGACATTCTTTTTCTCATTTCTTAATAGTATTATTTTAGAATCATTTCAGTGTATCAACTCTCGGGGCACCTGGGTGGCTCATTTGGTTGATTGTCCAGCTTTGGCTCAGGTCATGATCTTGCAGTTGGTGAGCTCAACCCCACATCAGGCTTGCTGCTGTCAGTGCAGAGCCCACTTCACATCCTCTGTCCCCCTCTCTCACTGCCCCTCCCCAGATTGTTAGCATATTACAGAGGAAGAGAAACAACCATTTTGCTTTAATGAGAACAAACAGGCTTAGGTGATGTAGGGAAGATAAGGAGTTCCTTTCTGATGCCTTCAGCTTTCTCTGAAGTATAAAATCAGGTCATTTGTCTGGAGTGGTGTGTGAGGAATGGGACAGGTGATTTGAGGAGACTCAGAACAGGGGAGAGTTGTAGTGGAGACCAAAAGAATCAGTAGAATTTCCTGACAGTGCTAAAGCCATTTGATGATGCTGATTGTTGAATTTATCGTGGAATCAATCTGCACTTTGCTCCACCTTTTCTGGCAGGTGTGAGAAAAAAGTGGGTAACTGGAATCATCTGTGAGTAGAGTTCTAAACAGGTACAAATAAGATCGATAAAGGGAGTTCAGAATGTTGATAAAAGTGTAATTTATAATTTAAATTCTTAATCAGAGCATATTCCTCCTCTACCTTTAGTGGCGTTTCATTCCTTCCAGACACCTCTTGATGGCCTTGATGTTCTCAGACTTTATCCAGTACCCCACTTCCCTTCATTTGCTTCTCTCCAGTCATACTGGGTTTCTTTTTGTTCTTGGAAAATACCAACCTCCCAGTTTAGGACTTTTGCCTACTCTTAATTCATCTGCTTGGTGGAGCCTTTTCTGTTCTGAATGTCATCCCTTTCTGTCCTGTTACTCTCTATCATTTGACACCATTTATGGTTCCTTCATTGGATTTATCAATACACAGATATTACCTTGTTCATTTATTTTTTGTTTATTTATTTATTTTGAGAGAGACAGAGACAGTGTGAGTGGGGAAGGGGCAGAGGGAGACACTGCCAGCTCAGAGCCTGTTGTGGGGC
Organism: Lynx rufus; assembly: GCF_022079265.1. Taxonomy (NCBI): domain Eukaryota; kingdom Metazoa; phylum Chordata; class Mammalia; order Carnivora; family Felidae; genus Lynx; species Lynx rufus. The sequence continues at coordinate 11,061,594 of NW_025814878.1, forward strand.
TTGAACTCACAAAACTGTGAGATCATGACCTGAGCTGAAACCAAGAGTCAGAAGCTTAACTGACTCAGCCACCCAGGCACCCCTACTTTGTTTATTTATTTGTTTGTTATCATTGTCAGTCTTCTCCCCCGAGAATGGAAGTTCCATGGGGCCAGGGATATTATTTGTTCACCACTGTACTTAGATTAATTAGATGCTCAATAAAAATTTAATGAATGAATAGAAATGAGAAGAGAAAAGGGAATACAGAGGAAAGTAAGAAGTAGTGGGCCATGGATTTAAATTAGATAAAGTGGGGGTGCCTGGGTGGCTCATTCAGTTAAGTGTCCAACTTTGGCTCAGGTCATGATCTCACAGTTCATAGGTTTGAGCCCTGGATAGGGCTCTCTGATGTCAGCACAGAGCCCACTTCAGATCCTGTCTTTCAACTCTCACATGCACAAAAATAAATAAACTTAAAAAAATAATAAAAACAAAATAGCTAAAGTGTATCACAAAGAAAGCAGACGATTAATGAAGTAGGGATTAATATGGAGGTCTTAATGGGGTTGAAGAATGCTTGTAGTAGTAGTTAAATAGGAAAGGAGAGTTGTGGTCCAAGAGTATAAACCTCAAAGAAGTGATTTTAAAAAAAGCAGATATGGATGATATCAAAATTAGAAATGTTATCTTAGGAATGATAGTTGAGGTAGAGTCGAGGGGAGGAGACCAAGGAACTGAGAGGTGAGGGTGATGGATGGTCCGTCCTTGTGGATGCTGAAGTTACAGAATGATGGCAGGGCTTAGGGTAGACCAGGTGTCAAAACTGTGGGTGAATGAGGATGAACAAGTAGGAGTTCGTTAAGTGAGAGGAATGAACATGGCCGCCCAGATAGCATGAGCGTCCAAAGAGTGTGAAGGAATAATAAGAGGTAGAATCCCATCTTTAGCTCAGTTCATTTTTTAAAGAAAACCTGTTAATTGCAAAGGACCGAAAAGAAAGTAATGTCAGCAGAAGATAACCAACTTTAAGGAGGTGGTGGGAAAGCTTGGGGCAGAGGTTATGATATAGGAGCATTTGTTGGAGGGCAATAGTGGGAGGGTTTGGGAAGTGGGAGAACACAGAGAGCTTTATGGGAGGTGCAGAACAGAGATGGCAGTGTACTTGAAGGTTGCGGAGACTTCTGATTTAACTGGTAAAAGCCGGTGGAGTGAATACATGTTGTCTTTAGCCTCAGCTGACTCTCTGAGGAAGGTGTGACTGAGCTTGGAGGCCAGAGGACTTGCCTAGGTTGCCCAGAGTGATGATTTTCCTCAAGTCATAGACCCAGTATGCTGCCCAGTCTAGCTGAAATAGACCGTTACACTGTACATTTTTTTTAATGTTTATTTTGAGAAAGAGAGAGAGTGGGGGAGGGGAAAAGAGAGAGGGAGAGAGAGAATCACAAACAGGCTCCTTGCTGTCAGCATGGAACCTGATGTGGGGTTTGATCCCACGAACTGTGAGATCATGACCTGAGCCCAAATCCAGAGCCAGAGGCTTAACCCACTGAGCCACCAGGTGCCCCTAAACTGTACATTCTGAACATTTACCTTATTTTTCTCATATGTGTTATTAAATATATTTTCTCCTTGGGGCGCCTGGGTGGCACAGTCGGTTAAGCGTCCGACTTCAGCCAGGTCACGATCTCGCGGTCCGGGAGTTCGAGCCCCGCGTCGGGCTCTGGGCTGATGGCTCAGAGCCTGGAGCCCGTTTCCGATTCTGTGTCTCCCTCTCTCTCTGCCCCTCCCCCGTTCATGCTCTGTCTCTCTCTGTCCCAAAAAAAATAAATAAACGTTGAAAAAAAAAGCCAAATATATTTTCTCCCAAGATGATATTGACCTTTCAGATTTGTAGATGTTTCTTATTTTGTTTTGAATGTTGTTAAATGTTTTATGTATTTAGATCTGTCAGTCTTTACTGTATGTTCTCTATCCTTGTCCTACCTGGGAAGACCTTCCCAAGAGGTACAAAAGAGGTACCCCAATATTACTGGATGTTCACTTGTTTTTTTCTTAGTGCTTGTATGGTTTCATCTTTACACTGAAATACTTAATCTTTCTGTAATGTATTATTTCTATATATTGAATTTTATACAAATGTATTTTATATATTTTTAAATGTATTAAAGATCTTTTCCAAGTATCCAGACTATTTTAAAAACTTCATTTGGGGGCCGGGTATGAGTATCATATATTTTCTTGCCTATTTCATTTATTTGGAAATTTTAGTAAAGAGAAACTCTGTAAAATCTATATTTAGTGTTCAGCTAGTTACCCCCTGGTGTCTTAGAAATATATTAAAAGTAGTTGTATCTATTAAAATTTTAAATGGACAAAACTTTGGCTCAATAATGCCACTTCTGATAATTTATCTACCTAACATATATATGAAATGATATCTGCACAAAATTTTTCGATGCTTTTTTTTTTTTTTTTTTTTTTTGTATAGCAAAAGACTAGAAACAACCTTCATATTCTTCAGTAGGAAAACTGATTAAATACATTTGGGTATATCCATACAGTGAAACACTGTGGTGACATTTTTTAAAAGTAAGAAAACATTTTATATACAGAATCTTCAACATTTTAAGAAGAAGAGTAGGCATAATAATATAAATAGGAAGTATGCTATTTACTTGTGTATCCCTAAAATATCTTACTAATGATAATGGTTACCTTCAAGAAAGGAAGCTGGTTGGCTAAGGGACAGACGTGGGTATTCTTTTGTACTTCTAGAATTTTTAGCCATGAAAATGTATTACCTAGTCAAAATAAGTAAAATTTGAAAGGTAAAATAATACTACTGTACTAAACTTTGATTTTTATAATTCTTGAAAGAGAGTTACCATTTAGCTGGTCAGAATTCCAAACTTAATTTTTTAAAAATAAGATGTTAAAAACCTGCTTTTTTTTCTCTCTCTGTTTTATGACCATAGGGAGTGTGCAACAACCAGTTAACCGCAAACAAAGCTGGAAAGGTTCCAAAGAATCCTTAGTTCCTCAGAGACATGGCCCACCACTAGGAGAAAGCGTGGCCTATCGTTCTGAAAGTCCCAACTCGCAGACAGATGTAGGAAGACCTTTGTCAGGATCTGGTATAACAGCATTTGCTCAAGCCCACCCAAGCAACGGACAGAGGGTGAACCCCCCACCACCTCCTCAAGTAAGGAGTGTCACTCCTCCCCCACCTCCCAGAGGCCAGACTCCCCCTCCAAGAGGTACAACTCCACCTCCTCCCTCGTGGGAACCAAACTCTCAAACAAAGCGCTATTCCGGAAACATGGAATATGTAATCTCCCGAATCTCTCCAGTTCCACCTGGAGCCTGGCAGGAGGGCTATCCTCCACCGCCTCTGAACACGTCCCCAATGAATCCTCCTAATCAGGGACAGAGAGGCATTAGTTCTGTTCCTGTTGGCAGACAACCTATCATCATGCAGAGTTCCAACAAATTTAACTTTCCACCAGGAAGACCTGGAATTCAGAATGGTAGCGGTCAGACTGATTTTATGATACACCAAAATGTCCCTGCTGGCACTGTGAATCGGCAGCCGCCCCCTCCGTATCCTCTGACCCCAACTAATGGACAGAGCTCTTCTGCTTTACAAACAGGGGGATCTGCTGCCCCTTCATCATATACAAATGGAAATATTCCCCAATCTATGATGGTGCCAAACAGAAACAGTCATAACATGGAACTTTATAACATTAATGCACCTGGACTGCAAACAACGTGGCCTCAGTCATCTTCTGCTCCAGCCCAGTCATCCCCAAGCAGTGGGCATGAAATCCCCACATGGCAACCTAACATACCAGTGAGGTCAAATTCCTTTAATAACCCATTAGGAAATAGAACAAGTCATTCTGCTAATTCTCAGCCCTCAGCTACAACAGTCACTGCAATTACACCAGCTCCTATTCAACAGCCTGTGAAAAGTATACGTGTATTAAAACCAGAGCTACAGACTGCGTTAGCACCTACACACCCTTCTTGGATACCCCAGCCAATTCAAACGGTTCAACCTAGTCCTTTTTCTGAGGGTACCACTTCAAATATGACTGTTATGCCTCCTGTTGCTGAGGCTCCAAATTATCAAGGCCCACCTCCACCTTACCCAAAACATCTGCTACACCAAAACCCATCTGTTCCCCCATATGAATCAATCAGTAAATCTAGCAAAGAGGATCAGCCCAGCTTGCCCAAGGAAGATGAGAGTGAAAAAAGTTACGAAAATGTGGATGGTGGGGATAAAGAAAAGAAACAGATTACAACTTCACCCATCACTGTTAGGAAAAACAAGAAAGATGAAGAGCGAAGGGAATCTCGTATTCAAAGTTACTCTCCTCAGGCGTTTAAATTCTTTATGGAGCAACATGTAGAAAATGTACTCAAATCTCATCAGCAACGGCTACATCGGAAAAAACAGTTAGAGAATGAAATGATGCGGGTAAAACCTTTTAAAATGCAGATTTTTATACTTGATCATCTGTTTGCTTAGTGTTTATTTTTAAATATCAGTCCAGTGTTTTTTCCTTCTTTTTATAGCTAAGTACATTATCAATTATTTAAAGTCAGTAAACGTTAACGTACTTTTGATTATACCATTTTATTTTAGTATTTCAAAATTTACTCCATTTCCTGTAATAAAGTTCTAATAAATTAAGAAAAATATACTTTATGGAGTGCTATTTAGGTGTACATAATCCCTTTTTATGGAAATAGCAAAGGTTCTTTTCTTTTCTTTCTTTCTTTTTTTTTTTTTTTTTGCAAAGGTTATTTTCTAAGTTGTATACATTTTCTTACAACTGTTTAAACTAGCTAGAAATATCTGGGTACATCTCTTGATATGAAACTTTTTTTTTTTTTTTTTTTTTTACTTATAGTAGTTTTGGGACCTTATTCGTCAGGTTTATTCATTTGGTTGGTCTTATTAAAAAGTATCAAAGACTTATCTCTTCAGTTATTTCCTCATCTAATTTCATTTTTTTTATAATGTACTAGAAAAATATGCTGAAATTATTAAACCACTAAAAGGGAGATCAAGAATAAGTGCTCACTCATTTTAAATTAGTCTGTTGTGATTCTACGTACATATCTTCACTGGATATTATGGTGATACTATCATTGTTACTATTTTTGTCACATTTTACAGTTCAAACAAATTTAACTTTCACTCAGAATCCAAGAGGCTTAAATTTGTGATGAAACTTCCTCACATAATTTGAGGGCCATTCTTTTAAATTTAATTTTTTTTAATGTTTTATTTATTTTTGAGAGAGAGACAGAGTGCGAGTAGAGAAGGGGCAGAGAGAGAGGGAGACACAGAATCCCAAGCAGGCTCCAGGCTCTGAGCTGTTAGCACAGAGCCTGACGCCCGCACTCAAACCCACAAACCGTGAGATCATGACTTGAGCCAGTCAGACGCTTAACCAACTGAGCCACCCAGGCGTCACGAGAGCCATTCTTTTAAAATGATTTGTCCAAATCTGATTTCACAGTATTGTTATTCCTGCTATAAATTGAATTTTCTTAGATGAGAAACACCATGATAATCTGTATGACCCATCCATATTTTAGCTCTTAGGATTTCTTACTAAAGTCTGTCTGTATGTATTTTCTTAGTTTATTTTTCCTTTTTCCTCTTCACTTTCACTAATAGCTGATTTAAACTTTTATGGTGTTGGAAGCTTTGCTGACTTCTGTAGCCTCCATTACTGTGTAGGCAAGTAAGATTTTAAGAGAAACAGTTCTACACTAAGTCTGGCATGCCACCCTTCTTAAAAGATACTGCATGCAAATGTGCACACCCTAACAGAAGCATGAGGTTGCTATATTCTAATTAGGCTTGCATTTCTAGAATTAGACTCTACTTCTTACATTCCTATTCTATTTTAACCCTTAAATTAGTTTCTTATTAAACTAGCCAAAAATAAACTTCCTTCTAAATCCAGGTAGTCCATGTCTACTCAGAAGTTGGCTTTTGTTTTTAATCTGTTTTTTGGTGTCTTCATAAGTCACATTGACTGTTCTTTGAAATGTTCCAAAATACCGAAAGGATACCTTGTAATCAAACAAGTTGTCCTTTTTAAATATGGTAGGAGAAACCTTTTGCATTTTGTGTTAGTGGTGGCTGTGCACCCTACCTACCCTTCCTCTAGTGCCTGAGAAAAATAAAAGAAAGATGGGCTGTGAATGAGTGGTTAAGTTAGAGAAGACATTCTTTTGTTCTTAATACATCAGTTTTTTAGAATAAATGAATCTGGAGGGAAGAATTTCTTTTCATGAAAGAAAAGAGGAAGAATATTTTAATTGTAGGCATTCCACAAGAGAAGCATATATAATAAAGGTAGTCTGATCACATAATTTGGGGTGAATATGCATGGGGAGATGGATGAGGATGCATGTTAACAGATGTTTGGTTGTTGCACATTGGGAACTTTGTTGGGGTGCATTAGAAAACAGTAGGAAGCTGACCGTTGGTATCATCTTGCTCTCCACGGCAGAATCTGCATAAAAACTCACCTTTGTATATCCTGTTAACTATCCCTTAAGCTGCACTTGTGTTAATTAATTTTCTCTGAAGTATATTCTAGATTTCTAACATGCTTCGTTAAAAATTATTATGCATTTAACCTTTAAATATATGCCTGAATTTTTCCAAACTATTTTTTAATATTTGGTATAGAAGCTAATTCCTCATTTAACCTTTAGTTTATTTGCCTAGGTTGGACTATCTCAAGATGCCCAGGATCAAATGAGAAAGATGCTTTGCCAAAAGGAGTCTAATTATATCCGTCTTAAGAGGGCTAAAATGGACAAGTCTATGTTTGTGAAGATAAAGACACTAGGAATAGGAGCATTTGGTGAAGTCTGTCTAGCAAGAAAAGTAGATACTAAGGCTTTGTACGCAACAAAAACTCTTCGAAAGAAAGATGTTCTGCTTCGAAATCAAGTCGCTCATGTTAAAGCTGAGAGAGATATCCTGGCCGAAGCTGACAATGAATGGGTAGTTCGTCTATATTATTCATTCCAAGATAAGGACAATTTATACTTTGTAATGGACTATATTCCTGGGGGTGATATGATGAGCCTATTAATTAGAATGGGCATCTTTCCAGAAAATCTGGCACGATTCTACATAGCAGAACTTACCTGTGCCGTTGAAAGTGTTCATAAAATGGGTTTTATTCATAGAGATATTAAACCTGATAATATTTTGATTGATCGTGATGGTCATATTAAATTGACTGACTTCGGCCTCTGCACTGGCTTCAGATGGACACATGATTCTAAGTACTATCAGAGTGGTGAGTAAAACCATAAAATTTGTACATATTAATATGACTTGTAAATGTAATAAGATATAAGGTATTCTCACTGGATGGAAGCCATAAGTCCTGGTTTCAGTCTTGACTATTGGATAAATGTGAGTGAATCCTTTAGACACCAAGACTTATAAAATGAAAGAATGTGTTAGATTATTTCTAAATATCATTATTTAGAAATAAATAATGAGAAAAATCCCAAGCAGGTTCCATGCTCAGTGGGACCTCACAATTGAGCTGAAATCAAGAGTCAGACACTTAACCAACTGAGCCACCCAGGCGTCCCCCAAAATTTTTAAATGAAGCCCATACCCACCATTCAGCTTAAAAACTAGATTGTCAGTGCTTCTGAAGCCCTTAAAGGATTGCTTCCCCTTTTTCTTCCACAGAAGTAACCGTTATTTCAGAACTTCGTAATCACTGTTCTTTACTTTTCTCTATACTTTTCCCAATGTTTATAACCCTAAACAATGTTATTTTATTTTGCCTACTCTTGAACTTTATTCAGTGTAATCATTCTATATGTATTCTTCTATGTTCACTTCTTTTATGTATTTGAGGTTGATCTGTGTTATTGCATATGACATGTATTTTCACTACTATTTAGGATTCCGTGGTATGACTATTATACAACTTACTTAACCTTAAACACTCTATGTACATGATTTTGTTCAATCTCACATCACTGTGAGGCAGGATAAAGAAACTGAGGCTTAGTTAGATGAAGCAATTTGCCCAAGGTCAGACAGAAAAGAAGTGTAGGGGCTAGGCTTTGAACCCAGGTTTGTCTGATTACAGGGCCCATGTTATTTCTACTACACCACACTGCTCACCAAGATCTCTTCAAAGCGCTAATGGAAGTGTAAGTCGATCTAACAATTCTTGAATACTTATTGTGACCAGGTTCTTTACATATATTCTAATTTAAGGGTCACAGCAATCTTTTCAGGTAAGTATTAGCCTCCTGTGTTTCTGTGAAGCCAAGTAGATTGACAGTAAGTGGATAGAACTGAGACACTTGAACCTGTCTCCTCAGAGTCACCCTAAATATTTGGGGTTCTTCTTAAAAATATGATTCGTGGGCTCTATTCCAGTCTTCTGATTTAAAATCTTCACTGGAGGGGAGAAATTGTACTTTATTTTTTTAAAGTTTGCTTTTTATTTTTTTACTTTTTTGAGTAGGCTCCACGCCCAGTGTGGGGCTTGAATTCGTGACCCTGAGATCAAGAGTTGTATGCTCTACTGACTGAGCCAGCCAGGCACCCTGCCTAGATGATTATTACAGTCAGTTTAAATATGAGCTGTATTTTTCTAGGTGATTTCATCCAGTCATGGCTTTAAATGCCATTTCATTCCAGTGACTTCAAAATCTCTCTCTCTAGAAATTGCCCCTCCCGTTCACGTGTGTGTCTAATAGGCCTTTTAAACTTCACATTGCCAATAAACAACTCTCAATTTCTCCCCCTCCAGTCTTCCCCATGTTAGTAAATTGCACTACCACCACCCACTTAGTTATCCTTGATTCTTTTTTCCCCGCGCCGTCTACATCTAATCCATCAATAAATCCTGTTTATTCCACCTCTAAAAGTACCCTTGATCTGTTCACTTTTCTACATCTCCACTGTTACTGTCAGGGTAGCCTCTGAACTGGTCACTCCTCACGCTTGTCCTCCCTACAGTTGGTGCTCTACATGGCAGTTAGTGTTTTCTTTTTGAAACATAGATCTTGTCGTTCTCTTCAAACTCTCTGGTATCTTCCCACTGCATTTGCAGTAAAAGGCAAACCACTTCTTTTACTTATTAAATCCAGGTGCACCAGCTCCCACTCCTATTGTCCACCATTCTCTCCTAATTTACCAGCCCCACTGGTCTTCTCTCTTGTTACTGTTGTTTCTCTGTGGAATGTCTTGCCCTTGTTTTCAAATGGTTGAGTCCCTCTGGTTTTTACAAATGTCACCTCAGTTCGTCTTCCTGAGCCACCCTAGTGGCTATATATATATATCGATATATCTATCTATCTATCTATCTATATATCTATATATCTGTTTGTTGTGTTTGTCCAATACAGAGAAGCTACCCGAAAGAAGATCCCTGTCTTATTTGTCGTTGTCATTTATTGAATGAACAAACACTGATCTCATTTGTTTGAAACTTTGTTCAGAATAGTAAGGGGAAGCAGTCTGCATAACAAATTCCTGATCCTATGAACTCATGACTTTAATTATCATCATTTAGCATTGAGTAAATTACTGAAACTTACACTAATTTTTCTTAGAGTAACACTTGTCCTATTAGTATCTCGGAGCACAGGCTGTAGTTAGTAATAAACACCATCAGTGATATGGCATACATTGTGTCTTATTTTGTCTCAAGGGAAGAGTACTGTTAACTCTAAACCATGATGTCAAAAGATTAAACAGTCTTTAGGCTCACTCTTGTTCTTGTTGCTTTTATTTATTTATTTATTATTTACGTACTTACTACATAGGTGACCATCCACGGCAAGATAGTATGGATTTCAGTAATGAATGGGGTGACCCTTCTAACTGTCGATGTGGAGATAGATTGAAGCCATTGGAGCGGAGAGCTGCACGCCAACACCAGCGGTGTCTTGCACATTCGTTGGTTGGGACACCCAATTATATTGCACCTGAAGTGTTGTTACGAACAGGTAAAAACATTAGTTTTGTGATAATCTCAGTAGGCCTTTAGACGAGCTGAAATTTACATTAATTAACATGTGGCTTATTTTTCAGGTTTATAATAAAAATATTAATTATATAGCATTTTGGTGATTTAATATTTTGATTGTATTCTGAGCACTTTTTAAAAAGTTTCTGAATAACTATAACTTTGGTATCTTATTTTAGGCTATACACAGTTATGTGATTGGTGGAGTGTTGGTGTAATTCTTTTTGAAATGTTGGTGGGTCAACCTCCTTTCTTGGCACAAACACCATTAGAAACACAAATGAAGGTAAGAGATAGCATCTATACCAAAGACTTGTCAAGAGTCCCTGTATCATAGACTTTTAGCAATCCTTTATTTAGAACATCTTATTCTGGAATTTAAGAATGAATTTGTAAGGTGGGGCACGTGGGTGCTTAGTTGGTTGAGCATCTGACTCTTGATTTTGGCCCAGGTCATGATCCCAGGGTCATTAGATCGAGCCCTGCATCAGGCTCCGCACTGAGCATGGAGCTTGCTTGAGATTCTCTCTCTCCCCTTCCCTCTCTCTTTCTCAAACAACAACAACAAAACCTGATTAAAAAAAAAAAAAAAGAATGAACTTGTAAGGAGGCGCCTGGCTGGCTCAGTCAGTAGAGTGACTCTTGATCTTGGGGTCATGAGTTCGAGCCCCACCTTGGGGGTAGAGTTTACTTTAAAAAAAAAAAAAAAGAATGAATTGGTAAGGTTAGAGGAAGTCACTGAAATTCCAGGAGTGAACTCTAGTGTCTGTCAGCCAACTGTCATCACACTGTTAGATCCTCTGTCACTCATGTGCTTATATACTCATTCCATTCTCGTGGAAGTCTTTAGTACTATGTGCAGATTTATTCTAATTTACTTTTTGTCACCTTCTGGCTCCTGGCTTTGTTTCCTTCCATGCATAGTCTACCCTCAAACAACAAACAAATATCTGTATCTCCTCTTGAAATTATCTCTGGCACTTAAATGAGAAGCTGCCCACAATTTTGGTCATAAACAGTCCCATTAAAAACCCTTCAGTGGTTCCCATGTCCATGGATTAAAGTCCAAATTTATACTCCCTTCCCTGTTCATACCATTCCCTCTGTCTGGAATGTTCTTCTTTCTTTCTTTCCCATCTTCCACAACTCTCCCTACTTTCTTAAACCTGCTTAACTCCTGAACTAACTCATTCTTAATCATTCTTAAGATATCTCTTCTATGATGTTCCCCCTGAGTTGTAACTACTTCTTTAGTTGCATTTAATATATTTAAAACTTCTTGGGGTGCCTGGGTGGCTCAGTCAGTTAAGCGTCCGACTTGAGCTCAGGTCATGATCTCGTGGTTTGTGAGTTTGAGCCCCAGGTCAGGCTCTGTGCTGACAGCTCATATTCTGTGTTTCTGTCTCTCTCTGCCCCTCCCCTGCTTACTCTCTTTCTCTGTTTCTCTCTTTCTCTCAAATATAAATAAACATTAAAGGGCGCCTGGGTGGCTCAGTCGGTTGGGCGGCTGACTTCGGCTCAGGTCAAGATCTCACGGTCCGTGAGTTCGAGCCCCGCGTCGGGCTCTGTGCTGGAGCCTATTTCAGATTCTGTGTCTCCCTCTCTCTGACCCTCCCCCGTTCATGCTCTGTCTCTCTCTGTCTCAAAAATAAATGAACGTTAAATAAACATTAAAATTTTTTTTTTAATATATTTAAAACTTCCTTTAAAATTTCTTTTAAGTATAGGTGTGTTGATAATGCATTCTCTTAGGTTTGATTCAAATTAGTTTGTCTGAAAGTGTCTTTATTTCCTCTTCATTTTAATATATATGTATATGAAAGTATATGCATATATATATATAGATGTGTGTGTGTGCGCGCGCGTGTGTGCAGGCGCGTGTGAAAAACTGAATGCTTTCTCCTCAAAATCAAGAACATAGCAAAGATGTGTGTTTTTACCAGTCTTATTAGACATAGTTCTAGAAATCTTAGCCAGGGTAATACAACGACAAAAGAAATAAAAGGCATACAGATTAGAAAGAAATAAAAACTTAGCCTATTCAGAGATGACAACATAACTTTCTATATAGAAAATCCAGGGAATTTATGAAAAAACTCATAGAAATAATAAGTGAGTTTAGCAAGGTTGTAGACTTATAAGGGTAATACATAAAAATCTATTGTATTTCTATATTTAAGCAATAAATGACCAGAAACTGAAATTTAAAAGCAGTCCCATTCAGGGGTGCGTGGGTGGCTTGGTCAGTTAAGCATCTGACTTCAGCTGAAGTCATGATCTCATGGTTCATGGATTTGAGCCCTGTGTCGGGCTCTGTGCTGACAGTTCAGAGCCTGGAGCCTACTTCAGATTCTGTATCTCTCGCTCTCTCTCTGCCCCTTCCCTGCTTGTGCTTGCTCTCATTCTCCCCACCTCTCTCAAAAATAAATAAACATTAAAAAAATAAAAGCAGTACCATTCATAGAAGTTTCCTCCAATTGAAATATACAGGGGGGTGGTGCCTGGGTGGCTCAGTCAGTTAAGCGTCTGACTTCGGCTCAGGTCACGATTTCATGACTTGTAAGTTCAAGCCCCACATTGGGGCTCTGTGCTGACAGCTTGGATCCTGGAGCCTGCTTGGGATTCTGTCTCTGTCTCTCTGCCCTTCCTCTACTCATACACTGTCTGTCTCTCTCAAATATAAATAAACATTAAAAAAAAAGAAATACGCAGGTATAAATCTAATAAAACATGAAGATCTCTATGCCGAAAGCTACAAACTCTGATGAAAGAAATCAAGAAAGATCTTCATAAATGGAGACATGTACCATATCCCATGTCGATAGATTGGAGGACTCAACATAGCAAAGCTATCACTTATCTCCAAATTAATCTATAGATTTGATTCCATCCTAATTTTTGTAGGTACAGATGAGCCAATTCTAAAATGTATATGGGTAGGGCGCCTGGGTGGCTCAGTTGGTTAAGCATCTGTCTCTTGGTTTCGGCTCAGGTCATGATCTCATGGTTTGTGAGTTCGAGCACTGCATTGGCCTCTGCACTGGTGGTATGGAGCCTGCTTGGGATTTTCTGTCTCCCTCTCTCTACCACTCCCCTGCTTTCTCGCATGCACATGTGTGCACGCTCTCACTATAAACAAACAAACAAACATTTAAAAGTAAATAAGTAAAATGTATATGGGTGAACAGAGGAACTAGAATAATGAAAACAATGTTTTAAAAGAAGAACAGAGAGGAATCAACCACTTTTAAGAATTACTGTGAAGTTACAGTAATCTAGACGGGGTGATATTGGCAAAAGGACACAAACATAGATCAATGGAACAAGATACAGAATAGAGAAATAGAACCACACAAATATGTCCATTTGATCTTTGACAAAGGTGCAAATGGACAAAAAATAGTATTTCAACAAATGTAGGATAATTGGTCGGCCATATTCAGAAAGTACTGAAACTTAATGTAAACTTCATCCCTACACAAAGATTAACTCAAAATGGTTCATCGATCCAGAGATAAAATATAAATACTATACTACTATAATACTTTTATAATACTATAAAATCTTTATGGCCTAGGGTTAGGGGAAGAGTTCTTAGAAATGATACCAAAATCATGATCTATAAAAGAAAAAGTTGAGAAACTGGAATTCATCAAAACTTAACACTTTCAGTATACAAAAGACACAGTTAAGACAATGAAGACAAGATTCAGCTTGGGGGGAGACATTTGCAGACACATTTCCCACAAAGGGCTTGTATCTAGACCATAAAAAGAACTTTTGAAACTCAATAGTAAAAAATATTTCTTGATTACCTACTACATTTCTTCCGTTCTTCCCTCTCTTCCCTTCCTCCCTCCCTCTCTCCCTCTCTCCCTCATTCTGGTTTATTCAAAGTCAGAATAAATATTTATTGAACGTCTATTAACGATGTGCCAGGCAACTTGCCAAGCACTAAGCAATACAAAGACAAAACATGATCTATAGCCTTATGGAATTTTATCTGTGGTAGAAGGACATAGACAGAACAGGTTCCACGAAGTCTGTACTATGATACCAGTAAACACATGGAACGGGACAGCGCAATGGAAATTGTCATTTCTGCCATAGGTAGAAGAGCTTAACAGGGGAGCTAAAACTTACAGTGAGTCTTAAAGTATGAGTATAAGTTGCCTGGGGCGGAGGGAATGGGAGGAAAGGTTATTTCCCATCAGCGATTCATTCATTATTAAAGGTAAGGAAGGCAGAATACTGTGCAATTTATTTTTAAAGATAAAAATAGGTAAGACTTTGGTATAAAACTTGGAGGACATTTTTTTCTTATTTACCTCTTCCCTCCTAATTTCTAAAAAATCCTCTTTAAAGGTTATCAACTGGCAAACATCTCTTCACATTCCACCTCAAGCTAAACTGAGTCCTGAAGCCTCTGATCTTATTATTAAACTTTGCCGAGGACCAGAAGATCGCTTAGGCAAGAATGGAGCTGATGAAATAAAAGCTCATCCATTTTTTAAAACAATTGATTTCTCCAGTGACCTGAGACAGCAATCTGCTTCATACATTCCTAAAATCACACACCCAACAGATACATCAAATTTTGATCCTGTTGATCCTGATAAGTTATGGAGTGATGATAATGAGGAAGAAAATGTAAACGACACTCTCAACGGATGGTATAAAAATGGAAAGCACCCTGAACATGCTTTCTATGAATTTACCTTTCGGAGGTTCTTTGATGACAATGGCTACCCATATAATTATCCAAAGCCTATTGAATATGAATATATTAATTCACAAGGCTCAGAGCAACAGTCAGATGAAGATGATCAACACACAGGCTCAGAGATCAAAAATCGTGATCTAGTGTATGTTTAACACACTAGGAAATGTAATGAGGATTTGCAAAAAGACCTGAAACGCAGAGTTTTTTGAGGCTCCGAGAGTAAAATTATGCAAATGTGACAGAGCTATGTATGAGTGCTCTGTGTACAATATTTTATGTTCCTAAATTATGGAAAATCTTTTTTAAATGTTAATTTATTCCAGCCTTTTTAATCAGTAATTTAGAAAAAAAAATTGTTATAAAGAAAATAAATTATGAACTGAATATTATAGTCAGTTCTTGGTACTTAAAGTACTTAAAAATAAAAAAAAATAGTGCTTTGTTTAAAGGAGAAACCTGGTATCTATTTGTACATACACTAAATAATTTTAAAAGACAAGAATATTTGAAATTTTTTTGAAAGACAGTTTTAGTTTTATCTTGCTTTAACCAAATATGAAATGTACCCCACATTTACAGATTTTTTTTTTTTTTTTTTTTTTTTTACCCCATATCCTGGTTTTTGGTACAAAATAAGCTATAGAAATTAAGCCATTATGGTGATGAGTGTTCTTAGGCTAATCTGATAATTTACATCTTGTAATTAAGAAATACAGGGTTGAAACAGTATGCTCATCAGAAGAAAAAATACTGCATTTTCTCTTTCTTATTTTTCCCCTCTGTGGAATATTTACTCTTCTAGCATTTATTTCTCAAGAATTACTGACTTTAAAAGAAGCAAAGCACTACCATTTTTCTTTCTATACTGGTATTTTTAATGCTGCTTCTAGTTTTAAAAGGGAAAAAAGATGCCATAAGTCAAAATTTACAATACCGGATGCTAAGATCTTTCATATTTTTACTTCGATTTTTTTTTTTAAGTTTCTACCATCCTAAGCAGAAAGATTATTTTCAGTTTCATAAGAAACTTTAAGTAGAAAAATTATTTGTGGGTATTCACTAGAAAAGTACTTTTTCTGCATAGTGACAGTTTTGATTATGTCATCAGTAATGTTACATGTTTCCTCTTTCAGAACAGTGCTGTATATACAAGTTGTTATTGGCAAAGGAAATCTGGCTATTTGGCAGTATTTTACCTATGGGCAGAAAAAATTATTTAACTCTTAAGGTGTCTGTTAGTAATTAGAAAAAGTTATATAGTGGTCTTAGTAGAAAATTCAAATCCTCCTGACTTAATTTAAGGTTAAATAATACGTTTTTCAGCATGCCTATTATATATATATATACATATATATATATATAATGTTTAGGTTTTTTTTTTTTTTTTTTTTTTTTCAACGTTTATTTATTTTGGGGACAGAGAGAGACAGAGCATGAACGGGGGAGGGGCAGAGAGAGAGGGAGACACAGAATCGGAAACAGGCTCCAGGCTCTGAGCCATCAGCCCAGAGCCCGACGCGGGGCTCGAACTCACGGACCGCGAGATCGTGACCTGGCTGAAGTCGGACGCTTAACCGACTGCGCCACCCAGGCGCCCCTATAATGTTTAGGTTTTAAGGAACACTTGTGGTTTCATACCAAAATACATTTAGCTTATTTTTTAGGAAGGGGAAAAGGGCTCTATTCTGACATTAGTAAAATTTGTATTTTAGTTCCTTTCCTTTAAGCTCCTCTGATAGGGAATTGTTTTATCAAAATTGTATATGTGTAGATAAGAAGAGGCGTAATTTTAGTGATTTTCAAACCGATGGAAACAAGCTAGTGGAAATCCTATATGTAAGTGAAAGTAAAGGCAAAGCTGTTCCAGTTGAATTGGGGAGGGCAAAGAAGATTCATTAGTTCGCACTTGCACCTTTCCATAGGTGGCTGTCTCAGAGCTCAGCTTGTAAACCACTGCATACCCCACTGTGTGTAGTGGTGGGTCTTTGGGGTTCGTTGGGTTTTTTGAGAGTCTGATGAAAGTTGCGGACTCTTTTCCCAGAAAATTGCACATTAACACACACACATATAATGCTGCGTGCAGTCTTAGGGATTCTGGACATGTTGAAAACTGTCACAAACTTGGTTAAGGACCTCTGTCCTGTAAGAACACTGATACACTAAACTCAGAACTTTGCTTTAAATTTACTGGTTAGTACTCAGATTAGCATATCTTGTATAAACACTGATAATTTGTGATGGAAAAATTCTGTACATGTGATAACGTATCCCTAGGAATGCCTTTCTCTCGCTGGTACGGAACTAAGGCATTTTAAACATACACTTGAGGGCATTGAAATACATGTTTGGCTTGTTACAGGCTTGATATGGAAATATTTCTGAAGGACTTCTAATCATTAGAGAATTGTAAGAAAAGGCACTATACTGAGTTGGCAGTCTTCACTTCATGGAACATTTGATTAGTCGTATAAAATCCTGTGCAAAACAAAATAGTTCAAGAATTTTTAGCTCACTACTCAAATTTTAAGATATCCCTCTGGCTCTTTGGCTTTTCTCAGTCAGATTTATTGAAATTTCCACTTGGTTGTTTTACTTCTGGATTGTGGTACAATGCCGTAAGAACCAACTTTGTTACCTTCATGTTCTAGGAAAACTAGGGTGCTGTCTCCTCCCCATTTCTCCCCACAAAATCTGTGTTGACACTACAAATTGTGTGTTCTTTTAAAATTTCCTCTGACGATATGAGCTTTCTGTGTTTATCTAAAGCAAGCCTTTAGTGTCTGCAGTTCTAACAGTTTGGATATACTTATTAGCTCTCCTATTCCCAAACTATATCTGGTTCTTCTAGCATAGAATCTGGTGCTTCCTGACCAAAAATAGGAGAACAACATAAAAAATCTATATGCTTTCAATTGAAATAGAGTGAAAACATTGGTTATACGTGTTTTCTTTTTAAAATCATTTTCCCACTCATTTGAAAACTTGCTGTCTTTCTTATACTTACCCCCTTTTTATGTATATTAATAGTATTTATAAAATGTGTTCTATAATTATGTAACTGTAGATACTATTATGTATTGTCCAGTGACATCCTAAGGCAGGCCCTATTGCTGTATCTTTTCTACCTTATTTGTAATAGGAACCATAGAATGTATGACTAAGAAGTCACTTTGAGATTGACTTTTTAAAAAAGTTATTACCTTCTGCTGTTGCAAAGTGCAAAACTGTGAGTGGAAATGTTTTATTCTGACTTAATAATATGTTAGAAATTAGAGAATACAGTGGGAGGATTTTTAGATATTGCTGCTGCTGTTACCTAAGGTACTTTAGAAATTTTTTCTTTAATATACAAAAAATAAACAAAAATCCCTTTGGTATTTAAAGTGAAACATTTATTTAGCCTGTTTGTTTTAATCTAAAGCAAAAAGTAATTTGAGTCAACATATTGGTATGTTTGTAAAGCGCCTTAATATATCCCTTTGTGGAAGGCACTATACCACAGTTTACTTTTATATTGTATTGTGTATATAAGTATTTTGTATTAAAATTGAATCAATACAGTACTACAGTTTTATAAAATAATGCTTTGTTAGGAAAAGGAATTACAGCTTTGCAATATAACTAAATTGTTTTGCATACTTCTGAATGTAATAGATATGAATAATCAGCCTGTGTTTTTAATGACTGTATTTGTATTTTCCCAATCATTTTCTCTAGTGTAACATTTGCTGGGATAATAATAAAAAAAGAATTCAGATCTTTCAATTACGTGTGGAAAGCTGATTTTTAAGCCATCTATGTAGTTTGATTTTAATCTTTATTAGAGAAAATTTGTGGTTAAAACTTTGATGTTTTGGAATTAAAATATATATAATGATAATACCTAGTTAGGTTAAGGCAAACTGAATAAAGTAACCCAGTAAAATGTTTTCATTTTGCCCAACATAAGTACAATATATATTTCGTATTGAAGGCTTCCTTTAGATCAGCACAGATTTAAACTTTTCTAATTATTAAACTCCTCATTTAGTATCATTTGAGTCCACTTAAAAATTTTTTAAATATGTAGTTGACTAATGTCTTTTCCTTTATTTGCAGTCCTTTATCACATGATTGCCTACCAGAGAAAATACATATATTGATATTATAATTCTAATACATATATTGATATTATGTATAAATCAACTTTCTACAGATGAACACATTTTTAGTTTTATTTATCCTTTTTCAAGCATTACCATCACTCTTAGTGTCCTTTATCCTCATGTTTGCACTTCTTTATAAAATTGTATTTGGTCTACATGAGGCTGTTGTATAGTTGATGTAAGTTGCATTATTCCTATGATTCATTATACTACATTGTAGACCCTTGTTTGGTATGCTTGTGACTCTACTTTGTTATGCCAAAGCCAAACACACAAAAATTGTGTCTGTTTATGTGTGTGAAGGGTAGAGAAGAGATATCAAATTTATGTCTGAAATATATGCAGTTATTGTTCTCTTTAATATCTAATCTCTCCTTCTTCCTACTTAGAAGATCCAGAGATCTGAAACATACTGCTGGATTCAGAATCTGGGTGGAACTTTGAGTTGTTTCCCCTGGAGAGGGGTTAAATTTTTCTGTATTGGAGAAAGGGGTTCTCATGAGAACTTAGCTCTCACAGTGGTCGACTCATGACACATGCCGCTCTCGTTCCCCCACATCCATTCTGTCATGCTGTCTTTTACGAATAGAGCCCCCATCCCTGTCCAATTTTGACTGTCCTAAGCGACCACATGTTTTTCATATTCCCTTGTAATGAGGTGTGGCCACGTGATTGGCCCTTGGGATATGAGCATATGTGATACTTAAAGTTCATACACTTAAAGTTGATACTGCTTGCCCTCCACTTGCTTTTCCCCTTTTCCCACAGTATGGAACAGGGACAGACTGGTGACTGTTGATCATGAGAGCTAGGAAAACACCTTGGTGGTGGATCAACAAAATGAATAGAACCTGGTTACCTGAGACACTGTGTGATGTGGGGCTGTATGTCCATCCTGGACTGAGATGTTAGAGAAAAGGAATGACCAAGTAAGCTCCCACTGGATTGACTTCATCTCATATAATGACTTTAAACTCGGAGGAAAATCCAAAAACATCCACCTGAAGATACTGCGTGGAACCAAGAGCAGGCAGATTCTGGATCGAAGACAACCCTTGGCAGAGAGGAGTGGCACTCGAGGGGTATCTAATTTTCAAGATACATCGCTTGAGAAAGGCCCAAATCTCTAGCTGAATCATTAGCCACACATCTGTGAGGAAGAATCCAAGAACAAAAGGACTAAACTGGTATTTGAGGTGCTGCCCAACAGAAAGTGGATCAAATCTAATTTCCTGCTTAACAACCACCACCCAAACAAACACCACCTCCAGAGATACATCACAGATTTGAAACAGGGGATATATAACACAACATATCCAATATCCAGGATACACTTCAAAATTACCTGACCTACAAAGAAATACAAAAAAATATGACCTAGTCTCAAAAGAAAACAAACAGTGGAGGTCAACTCTAAGATCCTATTCTAACGTCTGGAAGTGGCAAAGACAGTACAATGGCTCTTATAACTATGCACAATAATCTAAAGAAAAGTACTCTCATAACAAATATAAAGATAGGAAATCCCAACAAGAAAATGGAAGCTATAAAATAACCAAAAGAGGGGCGCCTGTGTGGCTCAGTTGGTTAGGTGTCCGACTTTGGCTCAGGTCATGATCTCAGTTTGTGGATTCAGGCCCCACATCAGGCTCTGGGCTGACAGCTCAGAGCATGGAGCCTGCTTCGGATTCTGTGTCTTTCTCTCTCTCTGTCCCTCCCCCACTTGTGCTCGGTCTCTCTCTCAAAAATAAATATTAAAAAAAAAATAACAAAAAGAGACTGTCCTTTGATTGAAGACATAAACTAGCAGAATATGAGAAAGCTCATGAGAGGGCCAATAAATTGCATTATTTCATTGCATGTATGATAAAAAAAAGCTGTCTGGAAGGTAATTAATGAGTTGGATATTATTGATTGTCTCTGGGGATGAGACCTGGATTTCTAGGGTGGCAAGAATAGGAGGAAGACTTCTCATTATATAATCTTTTGTATTATTTTTGAGTTTTAACCGTATAAATACAAAGACATAAAGTGGAAATAAAAAAAATCTAAGTTCAAGTGAGGGACCTGGGCATAGACAAAGGAAGATTCACTTTCACCGAAATGAGAGGCAAAAAACAAAGGGCAGTGTGAAGTAGAGACATGTGTACATTGGAGGGTAAAAGTACTGGAATTGGGTTTAGCTGCATATAAAATGCAAACCATCACTGCTTACAAATACAACATCCGAGCTGGCAGTCCACACTTCGTGTGTTCAATTCCGCCACCTCCATCATAGGGCTTCTATCCTAAAGGTTACTTATGTCAGCACTTGGCTGCTTATACATACTGTCTCCCATCTTTCCCCTGTTCTAATCTGATAAAAAGAGGGGATGGTTACAGGGAATAAGGGGGAGTTTCAGGGCCCCTCCCTTTAAGGTGCCTTCCTCCAAGTTGTACATAACACTTGTACTGGCCAGAAGTTAGATCTGTGGCCACACCTAGCTGCGTAAGAGTCTGGAAATGTGGTTCTTATTCCAGATGGCCCAATTTCGTCAAGTTGGTTCTGTTACTAAGTAAGGAAAATGAGTATTTGGTGGCTGGATGGCATTCTCTGCCTCAGGGAGCAAGTTGAGGGAATTTCGACCTAATTAATAGCTTCTATCTTCTCTGAGGGTGGAGACGTAGTGATTTCCTGAGATGACAGAAATGGGTAGGTAGCTGGCTTGAGGAAAGTGGTGAAAGTTTGAAATAACTAATGTCAAGAGTAACAGAGAGAATGGAGGTGAAACATGAAGAAAAATATGCTTCAGGTGGGTTGGAAGTTACAAAGTTGTGCATCAATATTCATGGTGGTGTGATTTTCTTTTTTCCCCCTGTAGCATTCAGCAGTCTGGAGTAGCAGGACTGTGATGGAAGGGTGCATATAATAAAGTGGGTTTTTTTTTTTTAATGTTTTTAAGTTTATTTATTTATTTTGAGAGAGAGAGAGCACAAGCAGGGGAGGGGCAGAGAGAGGAAGAGACAGAATCCCAAGCAGTCTCTGCACCATTAGTGCAGAGCCCGATGCGGGGCCTGAACCCACGAACTGTGAGATCATGACCTGGGCCGCGATCAAGAGTCGGATGCTTAACCGACTGCACCACCCAGGCACCCCTATAATAAAATTAATGAACAACACTAGGGATCTGCCCCAGTTGGTTACTGCAAATATTTTAACAGAATATAGAAATTCAGTATTCTTACTCATGGGTAGAATTTTCTCTGGGGGCCTGGGTGGCTCAGTTGGTTGAGCATCTGACTTCAGCTCAGGTCACGATCTCATGGTTTGTGGGTTCAAGTCCTGCCTCGGGGTCTGAGCTGACATCTCAGAGCCTTGAGCCTGCTTTGGATTCTGTGTCTCCCTCCCCCCCCCCCCCGCCCATCCCCTGCTTTTATGCTCTCTCTGTCAAAAATAAACATTAAAAAAAAAGAGAATGTTCTCATATATATATATATATATATATACTCTGTATCCTAAGAGATGGCTCAAATTTTTGAAGTATGCGAAAAAGGACTGCCAGATGCAATCGACCAGGTGAGTACAATTAATAAAGTGGTCTGAAAAGTCCTTTTAGATTTCTCTGATGAAATGGAAATTGTTTTAAATTTAAATTTAAGAAATAAAACAGTAAGTAATAAAAATTTAAATTAAAAAATGATTTAATGTATTTATTTCTTCTAGAACTTTCTCTCTGTGTAATTCCACATGTCACCACACCTCTTGCAAGTCTCCCAATCTTCTTCCTCCCCTCCAAACCTTCCTACTCACAGCTGCCAAATTAATCTCCCTATTTGCTATATAACTTATGCCTTCATTTGAAAACTTGTATGGCTCCATTTTTCCTATTGAATATTTATTATTATCACTCATTATTATTATATGAGTGATAATAATAAATAATTTTCTGAGTCCCAGTTTGGACACAATCACTTTAGAAGGCTGGTGGTTGTAGGAGCCACCCTTGTAAAAGAAGAAATGTCTAGTGTAGTCATGACTGTGGAACACACATTCTCTTTTTCTTCTTCAGAGCACACTGCAGAGTTGCACAGTCCCATCCCTTTGAAGTCAGGCTTGGTCACATGACTTGCTCTGGCCAATGAGATGTGGGCAGAAGTAGCAGGTGTCATATCCAGACAAGTTGTGCAGATTATCTCATTTTTCCCCCCTACTGCCAAGGGTCCTAGTGCCTGCATCCACTCTGCTATGAACATAGAGAGTAAATGAGAAAAAAAAAAAAATCGTGTTAAAAGGAGCACAAGTTTATAGCCCCTTTGGTAAACTCAGAGTTCTATTATAACTCCAGGGAAACTTCAGGGGCACCTGGGTGGCTCAGTCGGTTAAGCATCTTACTTCGACTCGGGACATGATCTCACGGCTTGTGAGTTCGAGCCCCATGTTGGGCTCTCTGCTGACAGCTCGGAGCCTGGGGCCTACTTCGGATTCTGTCTCTGTCTCTCTGCCCCTCCTCTGCTCACACACTTGTCTTTCTCTCAAATATAAATAAACATTTAAAAATATTTTAAATTAAAAAAAATAACTCCAGGGAAACTTCAGAATTATTAATCTAGCCACATTTAGTGTCATCTGTTCTCAAATTGTTTTTTCCAAGCTATAACTAACTCCTCTTGTTGATTTCTCAATATAATTTTTGAGGCAGTTAATTTTTTTGACATTTTGCTGCCTGAAGGAGAGTGAGTCCTCAAAGGACGGTGCTTTCAAGCACATTTTTTTTTTTAATTTTTTCTTTCAACGTTTATTTATTTTTGGGACAGAGAGAGACAGAGCATGAACGGGGGATGGGCAGAGAGAGAGGGAGACACAGAATCAGAAACAGGCTCCAGGCTCTGAGCCATCAGCCCAGAGCCGACGCGGGGCTCGAACTCACGGACCGCGAGATCATGACCTGGCTGAAGTCAGACGCTTAACCGACTGCGCCACCCAGGCGCCCCCCCCCCCTTTTTTTTTTTTTTAACTTTCAGATTCTCCAGCCTTTTCGATCATCTAGATAGCCCAAAAAGCCAGTTTATCCTGGAATGAAACACTTTTTTTGGTGTAAGGGAAAATGTTTATACTACCATTTAAAAGAACAAATCCTGTCGTTTGAAACCTCTGATTTAGCGGCTACTACAGCTTAGCCTCGTCTTCCCTAACTAGTACAACTAGTGAAGAAATGGAACTAGTGAATGTAAGCCACTCTGGAGGTTTATTTATTTATTTTTTTACTTTAAAAATCAACTGAAGCGCCTGGGTAGCTCAGTTGATTAAGCGTCTGACCTTGGCTCAGGTCATGATCTCAAGGTTTGTTGAGTTTAAGCCCCATGTCAGGCTCTGCGCTGGCAATGTGGAGCCCGCTTCAGGTTCTCTGTCTCCCTCTCTCTCTGCCCCTCCCCTGCTTGCACGCTCTTTCTCTCTCTCTCAAAAAAAAAAATAAAATAAACATTAAAAAAAAATAACTTCATTGAGATATGATTTATGCACAATAAAATACATCCATTTTGGGGTGCTTGATTGGCTCAGTCGTTGGGGCATAAACTGATCCCAGGGGATCTTCCTGGGCATGGAGCTTACTTAAAAAATAAAATAAAACACATCCATTTTGTGTGTATTCTTTGATGAAGTTTAATAAATATATACATCTGTGTAACCAATACCCTAACATTTTCATCACCTCAAAACATTTCCTTATGCCTCCATGAAGTCTAATCCTTTTCCATCCCTCCTCCCAGCCTCAGGCAAACACTGATCAGCTTTTTATTACTATAGATTAGTCTTGCCTGTTCTAGAATTTCATATAAACAGAATCATATAATATGTATTCATTTTGTTTTGAGGGTTTTTAATTTTTTTTAATGTTTATTTATTTTGGAGACAGAGAGAGAGCAGAAGTGGGGCAGAGAGAGAGGGAGACACAGAATGGGAAGCAGGCTCCGGGCTCTGAGCTGTCAGCACAGAGCCCCGTGTGAAGCTTGAACTCACGAACCATGAGATCATGACCTGAGCCGAAGTGGGACGCTCAACGGACTGAGCCACCCAGGCGCCCCTGTTTTGAGAAGTTTTCAAAGTACAAATGGGCTTTCTAATTCACCATACATTTGCATACATAAAAGATGAAGGTTGATTCATCCTAACTAGGGTAATTAATATGTACCTCCCCTAATTTTTTTTTTTTTTCTTAAGATATACTAGTTATAGTTTCCGGTGCTTCATTACAATGGAGTTCCTAGCCACCATAGCAAAACTATTATTTTCTACTTAGGTAAGACTTTTAGCTCTAGTTTTTTTGTTTTGTTTTGTTTTGATCCATCAATGCCTACAACAATGTCAATAGCATAGTAGTTGCTCAATAAATATTTGTGGACTAAATGGACATATTTTCCTTGAATTGCCTTTATATAAATCTGTGTTAAATTACTGCAATGATTTAAGATTAGAATTTTAATTCCCATGCACTCCTACAGGAAAACGTTATCTAGGGCCTCATTCCACCTTAGGTGGAGGGAGAAGATGGCGATAAAGACTGGACGAAGCACGGCCAATAGCACTGTCGAGTACGTATCTATAAATTGTGAAACATTATAGTATTGTGTGTTGTCTGGTTGTATTAAAACGATGACCAAAAAAAAAAAATTGTTCTTCAAAGAAAATAAAATTCCACTAGCAGCAGGTCCGAATATCTTTCTTTACCGATTCCCTATTTTATTCATCTTATGCCGTGACAGGCGCCTCCAGTGGAATTCTGCGTATTTGGTTCTAAAACTGGCTTTGTCACAAACAAATCATTTGGCCCTTGACACTCACCTGTAAAATGACACTCTGACTTCCTATCCTCTGAGGAGTGTGAAGAAAACCAAATGGGAGGAAAAAGGAGGAAGAACTTCGAAAAAAATACCGAGGTAGGATACGTGCTACGGTTACAACCTTTCCAACCCTCACTTCCCTCCACCCTGACGGCCTCCACGAGGCGGCGCTCACTGCGCAGGCGCGCCCCCGCCTGCCCTGCCCAGGCCCCGGCCGGCGCCCGGCGCCCGGCGCGCGCACGCTGCCCGGCGTCCTCGCTCCCGGGGCGTCGCCCCGCGTGCGCCGGAGTTGACGAGGCCACCCCCAGCACCGGAAGTGACCCTGGCGGGTTTGCCTTCAAATTCTCGGCGAGGTGAAGCAGCGCCGGGGCTTGTGACGGTTGAACCCAGCAGTGCTGGGTCCGTGAACGGGGCAGAGGGGTTAGGACTGGGCTGGGCCCTGCTTCCTTGCCGCCTCGAGCCACGCACGGCCCTTCCCCTCCGCCTGGCGGTGGGCGGTTTCCCGAGGAGCCTCGGCAGGCACAGGTGAGTGTTCCCTCTCTTGGTGCCCTGGGATCCCCGACTCCCGTGGCCAGCTCGGCGAGGGATTAGGGGCGGACAATGGGAGCCCTCTGCGCATCCCGCTGTGAGCCTGCCCTTGCCTGCGCCGAGGTCTTTCTTAGGTCCTTGATGTTGTCGCTGACACCTGTGGCTCAGGTGACGGTTCCCCTGCCTGAGGAATCCTGTCCAGCCGAGGACTTTGGGGGGCTCTTGGCGATCGCATTTCTAGGCCTGTGTCATTAGAGACGTCTCTGGCCGGAAAAACACGTCTTTCTTTATTTCTTCGCTTTTTTGAGCGGATTTCTCCTGAATCCATCCACGCCCCCGTCCCCAAACCCTCACCCCTGAAAAACCTCGAAAGCCTTGACATTGGGATGCAGCTTCTTTTCTTACATTTTATTGGATTGGTGTGATAGCGTTGAGGATTTTCTTTCTTATTTATTCTGGAGCCAGGCGTGCTCTGGGAGGCTTTTGGCCCTTTTAGAGTTGGAACTTTAGAAAATGTATCCCTCTAAACATCGTTTCATATGGCATATTCTACGGTGACGGAGTTAGAGATAAACGTGGACCCTTAAGTGCCTTACAGTGAATAGTCTCAGCCCTTATTTAATAAAAAAATAACTTTTTCTTTTAACTGCCAAGTGCCATTTTTATATCAGTTACTAAATTCCAGCAGCACAATGTTGCATCTTTCTCTCTTCAAAGCATTCACTTATGTGTTGCTCTTTGAAATCAGACCTTTGGTTATTGCTGGAAACATTCCTTCTGTTTTAGAATGTGTGCGATAGATCTTTGCCACAATGATAGAACACCCCGGTGGCAAGAAAGATTCTTGTAAAGTTCAGAGGCCTAAATGTCTCATTGTGCAGCCCTATTGTCTTTTCCAAAGGAGATGATATCTGTAATCAGTAAATTCTCACACAGAAATAGTGGCAGAACTCTTTATTTTGTATTGCTATTAACTTGTGGCCTGTATCGTGCCTTAAAAAAAAAGGGGGGGGGGAGTGCTGATCAATTTCCGACATTCCTAGACTGTGGAAAGCTATGCACAGCCCTTCCATGGCATTGGTTATTGGAGAATCTTTTACATTTTACAGATTCAATAGTAGGCATATTATACAACAGATTCTGCATAATATTTTGATACTGGTGTCATTGTTCTGACAAATACTAAGAATTAGAGAATTTTGTAGAATTTACTGTACTAACATTGTTGAATTTCCCTTTACAACAGTGGTTTGGGTTCTTTTTAGCTACTGACTGGTTAAAAAGGTAGTGTATCAAATCAATATGGTCAGTGTTGATAACATGCTAAATAGATTTTGCTTGTGGTGTTTATTGGCACAATTTGAATATAGCTTTTAAATTACATTTTAATTGTTATATTCACTGATTTATTTTTGTTTTATTCAGGGGAAACTGAGAGAAAGTTTACCAAATATATATATGTGTATTATTTTTTCCTGAGCAGTTTTTTTTTTCTTTTGGCACTCTTTTGATAACTTTCTCATGCTTCTTGAGCATTAATCATATGATTATAAAGGTAAGAAAAATGCATGCCATGCTGTAATTGGTCATGGGTCACTCATTTATTGTATTTTTTCATAATCATTAATGACTGACTGTAAATCAGTATTATGGTTGTTTTTATATCCCAGAGATGAACATTCTGAACGTTGCTTAATAGTGTGTTGTCACTTTTAGAGTTACACACACTTGATTTATTGAAATGCCTTCAAGAAAATGTGTGATTGAGGTTCATTTGTTTTTATTTTAGGACATCAGTTTTACAGATAAATATTTTTAACATTGATGTTGATTTTTTTAGCCTGAGCTTAATAATATGTTATGCTTGTTTCTTTTTCGTAAGTAAAGAATAACACCTAGGATAGATCAAATGATGTCCCTTCTTCTAAACATCAAGGTTTTAAAAGTTTAATTCTTATTTTTTTAAGTTTATTTATTTTTGAGAGACAGAGCACAAGCGGGGGACAGGCAGAGAGAGAGCAGGAGAGAGAGAATCCCAAGCAGGCTCTGTGCTGTCAGTGCAGAGCCTGATGCAGGGCCTGAACCCACAAACCGTGAGATCATGGCCTGAGCTGAAAACAAGAGTTGGGCACTTAACTGACTGAGCCACCCAGGCGCCCAGGTTTAATTCTTATTTTTGTCTTCTGTGCGATTCCTTGCAATAGGGTAGGTGCTCTGTAAATATTTCTTGAATGACTGACCTATGCACATTACAGTAAAAACTGCACTTATTAGTGGAGCCCAGTCTAACTCCTTAAAATTGAGTTGATATGGTCTCGTTTTTTTAGGTGTGGAGTAGGGAGGTCCCCATGTTGTTGTTTTGGGAGAGAGTAGGAATCTTAGAACTCAGATGTTTGCATATGTTCCTATTCTTTGTGTGTGTGTGTGTGTGTGTGTGTGTGTGTGTGTATTATATTTTATTTTTTATTTTTTAAAATTTACATCCAAATTAACTAGCATATAACGCAACAATGATTTCAGGAGTAGATTCCTTAGTGCCCCTTACCCATTTAGCCCATCCCCCCTCCCATAACCCCTTCAGCAACCCTCAGTTTGTTCTCCATATTTGTGAGTCTCTTATGTTTTGTCCCCCTCCCTGTTTTTATATTATTTTTGTTTCCCTTCCCTTATGTTCACCTGTTTTGTCTCTTAAAGTCCTCATATGAATGAAGTCATATGATTTTTGCCTTTCTCTGACTAATTTCACTTAGCATAATAGCCTCCAGTTCCATCCACATAGTTGCAAATGGCAAGATTTCATTCTTCTTGATTGCCGAGTAATACTCCGTTGTATTTATATACCACATCTTCATTCATCCTTCGATGGACATTTGGGCTCTTTCCATACTTTGGCTATTGTCGATGGTGCTGCTATAAACATGGGGGTGCATGTGTCCCTTCGAAACAGCACACCTGTAATCCCATGGATAAATGCCTAGTAGTGCAATTGCTGGGTCATAGGGTAGCTCTGTTTTTAGTTTTTTGAGGAACCTCCACACTGTTTTCCAGAGTGGCTGCACCAGCTTGCATTCCCACCAACAATGCAAAAGAGATCCTCTTTCTCCGCATCCTCGCCAACATCTGTTGTTGCCTGAGTTATTAATGTTAACCATTCTGATAGGTGTAAGGTGGTATCTCATTGTGGTTTTGATTTGTATTTCCCTGATGATAAGTGATGTGGAGCATTTTTTCATGCGTCAGTTGGCCATCTGAATGTCTTCTTTGGTGAAGTGTCTATTCATGTCTTTTGCCCATTTCTTTTTTTTTTAATTTTTTTTAATGTTTTATTTATTTCTGAGACAGAGAGGGACAGAGCATGAGCAGGGGAGGGGCAGAGAGAGAGGGAGACACAGAATCCGAAACAGGCTGCAGGCTCTGAGCTGTCAGCACAGAGCCTGATGCGGGGCTTGAACTCACAGAGATCATTACCTGAGCTGAAGTCGGACGCTCTACCGACTGAGCCACCCAGGTGCCCCTGCCCATATCTTCACTGGATCTGTTGCCTATTCTTTTTCCGTCTCTTTGATAACTTCTTTCCCCTAATCCTGAAGGAGAAAATAATAGTCTAAGTCTCTTTGTGGAGATACCACCCCACAGCAAATATTAAGTTTGTTAGAAATTTTGCTGTAATATTTTTTTATTATTTAAAAGTTTTGACTCTGGGGGTGCCTAGGTGATTCAGTTGAGTGTCCGACTCTTGATCTTGGCTCAGGTCATGATCTCACAGTTCATGGGTTCAAGCTCCAAGTCGGGCTCTGTGCCAACAGTGTGGAGCCTGCTTGAGATTCTCTCTGTCTCCCTCTCTCTCTCAAAATAAAGAAATAAACTTTAAAAATAAAATAAAGTAAAAATTTTGACTCTGTTACTTGAATTAAAATTTCATGTTGCATCTTACTTCGTTTAGATAAATTGATTTAGTCATCAGCTAAAATAAATGCACAAGCCATGTAAGCAAAAGGTTGGTTCTTAACCAACCAAAAGGTTGATTGATGCCTAAAGTAGGCATCACCTATGGTTATTTTTCTCTTTGATAATGTCTCATCATGAATCTGACTTTCTGGAAAGTCTGATTATTTTTATTTAAGGAAATTTTTTTTTTAAGTTTATTTATTTATTCTGAGAGAGAAAGGAGCATGCAGGAGGAGCAGAGAGACAGGGAGAGAGAGAATCTCAAGCAGGCTCCACACTGTCAGCACAGAGTGAACGAACTGAGAGATCATGACCTGAGCCCAAAGTCAGAGTTGGATGCTTAACTGACTGAGCCACCCAGCTGCCCTGTAGACAATCTCATTTTTATAAGTGTTCTATTAATTGAACCAGTGGATAGTCTTTACTGTTCATGGTGGTTAAAATTTGGTCAATAGGCTTTTCTCCAAATATATTAATTTCTTCAAAAATTGCCAGATATTGGGGTGCCTGGGTGGCACAGTTGGTTAAGCATCCGACTTCAGCTCAGGTCTTGATCTCAAGGTCTGTGGATTAGAGCCCTACAGGCTGACAGCTCAGAGCCTGGAACCTGTGTCTCCCTCTCTCTCTGCCCCTTTCCTGCTCGTGCTCTGTCTCTCTCTCAACAATAAATAAACTTAAAAAAATATTTTTTAATTGCCAGATATTGTGCTAGGTAGACCTCATTTCTGTACTTCTGCAGGGTAGTTTTAGAAATGATAAGGTTATATTCTTGGACATTTGAGAATCTCATAAATTTGCAGTGTTGATATTCATTTGAGAAAGCTTTCTTAGAGACTACTGGACGAATAGGAAAATTTATTTTTGTCTCACATTTAATCAACTAAGGACATTTTTTTAATGTTTATTGATTTTTTTAAATATTTATTTTTGAGAGAGAAATAGAACACAAGTGGGGGCGGGGCAGAGAGAGAGAGGGAGACACAGAATCTGAAGCAGGCTCCAGGCTCCGAGCTGTCAGCACAGAGACTGATGTGGGGCTCAAACCCATGAACTGTGAGATCATGACCTGAGCTGAAGTCGGAAGCTTAACCTACTGAGCCACCCAGGTGCCCCTGTTTGTTTATTTTTAAGAGAGAGAGTGCAAGCGGGGGAAGGGCAGAGAGAGAGGGAGGGACAGAGGATCCAAACTGGACTGTGTGCGGATAGCATTACGAGTCTGATGCAGAGCTTGAACTCACAAACCGTGAGATCACCATCTGAGCCAAAGTCGGATGCTCAACCAATTGAGCCACACAGGCGCCCCTGATATTATTTTCAGTAAACACATTGTTTCTTTGATAATCAAGAATTTTTCAGGTCATTTTTAATATGGCCTTGGATTGACTTTTACATTTGTTTGTTAGAAAATGCCAATTCATTGGATGCTAAGGAATTTTATCTGACTGGAAGTACTCATAACACAGAACCTTCAATGAAGGCCTGGAGTGAATTCTACGAGGTTTGGGATTTTGAATCATGGCCCTCAAAACAAAAAGTAGGGGGAGGCACCTATGTATAAGTAACAACTTGATTTAGAATTTGTTTTTTAGTAGGAGGACATGAAGAAAGATGTGGAGGGGGTCAGTTAAGGAAAAGACATAGAGGCTTGGCACCCAACTCCTCTAGAGCCACTGTTGACTGCCAGCGCCTGGCCCCAGCTCTACTCTTCTAACATCGTTTCCCAGACTAGGTGTCACCGTAGGGCATTTATAGCTTCAGGGTAGGAGCCATCACACAGTTCTGGTCAGGAAGAGTTGAGGACCAAGGAATGTGAGAGTGCTGAGGGTCGGGAACTGGACAAAGATAAGAAATCTTAGTGGTTATAACAAAAACCTGGCAGTATGCGTTCCTTCAAAGATTGATTATCTGCTGTGTGCCAGACATGACTCTGGGTGCTGGGGATCGGTCAGTAAGTAACAGAGCCATGGTCTCTGGGCGTGGAGCTTTTATCAAGATGAAATATTTACAGTGGTCATGATTCCATGGAATCACTATTTAGGTCATGGAATTTTTTGTCTTTTGGACCTCAGATGCTCCGTCTTGAGTTAGTTCATAGCTGTATCTCTTCATAACAAATTACTCCAAAACTTAGTCCCTTGAAACAACAAACTTATCTCACAGTTTCTTTGGTTAGGCTGTGGGCATGGCTTAGCTGGGTGCTTGTGCTTCAGAGTCTTTCCCAGGCTGTAATGAAGGTAGCAGTCATGGCTGCAATCAGCTCAAGACTCAACTGAGGAAGGATTGGCTTCCAGGCTCCCTTACATGGTGATGGCAGGATTCAGCTCCTCACTGGCTGTTGGCCTGGGGTCCCCCTCAGTTCTTTGCCACGTGAGCCTCTGCACAGGACAGCTTAGAGCTGCCAGCAAGAGGCTGTGAGCAAGATGGAAGTCACAGTCAAATCTCAGAGGTGACATTCCATAATTTTTGCTTATTCTGTCTATTAACAAGCTCATATTCAAGGGAAGGTGATTACACAAGGGCAGGGATACCAGGGGGCATCTTAGAGGCTATATGTTCATACAAGGCTCTTCTTTTGTAGTGTGTATTATTTGTTTTTTCCTTAGCCTTCATCTTCTTTCTCCACTTATATTCTGTATCTTATCCTCCAAAGATACTCTAATATATTTAATATGTGTTTTTCGATGTGTATATATCCCTGACAAAAGAGTGTTTTATATAGTATATATATTTTGAATTTACAAAATGCTATTGTGATCTAAATCTTGTTCTGTGTCTGGGTTTTATTTCACCCAACCCTGTATTTCAATGATCTATGCATGTTGCTATTTTTAAATTTTGTCAATTGCTTCCTCTTCTACATGGTATTCCATAGTATGCATCCACCACATTTTCTTACCCATTTCTCTAGCAGGGAATAGGTTGATTGCCTCCAACTCCTTGATTTCTCAAATAATTCTGTCATTAACATCCTAAAACAAGTCTCTGGATCTGCGGGTGAGACTTCCTCTGGAATATTTAGAGAAGAGTGGGATTTCTGGGTTGTAGTATATTTGCATATGTAATTTCTCTAAGTACTGCCAGATTGCTCTCCAAAATGACTATACCAGTTTATGTCTACACATTATATGTGAGGGTTTCTTTTTTCCCAAATCCTTGCCAGTACTTAGTATTATTAGATTTACCATTTTGTTTTTAAATCTGGTGAATGTAAAAGGGGTTTCTGATTACTTTCATTTGCATTCATCTGTTAATAGTATCTGTACTTGTAGCCATTTGGATTTTCCCTTCCATGAATTGTCCTTTATTCTCTTTACTTTTTTCGTATGAAGTCCTTTTGTCCATTAGAATGAGGAATTATCAGAATGGATTTTCTTTTGTTGAGAGCAAGAGAAAGAGACAGGGAGAGAGAGCATGCATGGAGGAGGAGGAGGGGCAGAGGGAAAGGGAGAGAGAATCTTAAGCAGGCACCAGCCACTTCCAGTACAGAGTCCAACACAGGGCTTAGATCATGACCTGAGCCAAAATCAGTCAACATTAACTGACTTGAGCCACCCAATTGCCCCAAGGATGGATTTTCTGATCTTAAATTACCTTTGCTTTCCTGCGATAAATCTTTTTTTTTTTTTTTAAGGTTTATTTACTTAAGTAATCTCTACACCCAACAGGGGGCTCAAACTCACGACCCCAAGGTCAGGAGTTACATGCTCTTCCAGTTGAGCCAGCCAGGTGCCCCCTGGGATAATTCTTGATCAGAGATAGTGTGTGTTTTGAAACATTGTTAGCTCTTATTTTTGTTCATAAGCAAAATGGGCTTTATATTGTTCGTATTCAATTTTGAAATTGAGGTGAGCCCAGCCTCCTAAAAGAGTTGGTCAGTTTTTCCGTTGTTTTCTCAGTCAACTTTTATGTGATTAGAATTACCTTCTATTTAGAAGGTAGTTGTAAAACCCACCTATAAAAAATCCTCTGGGCCTGAAGCTTTTTAAAGGTAGAGGTCTCTCATTAAAACTTCATTTTTGGGGCGCCTGGGTGGCTCAGTCGGTTAAGCGTCCGACTTCGGCTCAGGTCATGATCTCACGGTTTGTGAGTTTGAGCCTCGCGTTGGGCTCTGTGCTGTCAGCTCGGAGCCTGGAGCCTGCTTTGGATTCTGTGTCTTCTTCTCTCTCTGCTCCTCCCCTACTTGTGTTCTGTCTCTGTCTGTCTCTCAAAAAATAAATAAATAAATAAATGTAAAAAAAATTTTTTTAATTTCATTTTCTAGTAAATAAGAGAAGAAACTTTTTTTTTTAATTTTTTTTCAATGTTTATTTATTTTTGGGACAGAGAGAGACAGAGCATGAACGGGGGAGGGGCAGAGAGAGAGAGGGAGACACAGAATCGGAAACAGGCTCCAGGCTCCGAGCCATCAGCCCAGAGCCCGGCGCGGGGCTCGAACTCACGGACCGCGAGATCGTGACCTGGCTGAAGTCGGACGCTTAACCGACTGCGCCACCCAGGCGCCCCGAGAAGAAACATTTTTAAAGGAGAAAAAAATTATTTTCTTTCAACTCAAGACTGTCTAGTTATTTCCTCTTTTTCATTTTGTATTTTATTTATTTGCATGTTCTTTTTTCTTTTCCTTTAATCAGACTTGCCAAGATTTGCTTCTCAGTTTTTTAATGACTCATATTTTGCTTTTTTTAAAAAGTCTTTTCCAGTGTTTTGGGATTTTCTTCCTCTCCTTTCCTCTCCCCTCCCCTCCCCTCTCCTCTCTTCCACTCTCCTCTCGTCTTTGTTTTTATTTAAATTTGGCCCTTTATCTTCTCCCTTCGTGTACTTTTTGTTCTGCTCTGTTAGTCTTTATCTAGCTTCTTGAATTGATGGCTTAGCCCAATTATGTTTACTTTCTTGGGGGGGGGGGCGGTGTTCTGAGTCTCTGCTGTCTTATTCAACCACCTTCATCATTTCCTGATGTCCCAGTTGTGTGCTGTCCCAGTCCTGCCAGTAGGGATTCTGAGCCTGGAAACTGATATTCCTAAGAACTGTCTTTCTTAGTTGTTACCATCTAACCTAAACTGAATGGAAGTGTGGCAGCAAGAGACCACTCACAGAGCTGTCATGTTGACCTCTGTTTTTATCAGTTCCCCAGTCTATCCAGGCCTAGGTTTGCCATGATGTCTCCATCCAGCTGCTCTTCTGACCTATAGCAGTAAGTGTGGGTAGGGTCAGCAAGGATGGCCCAGGAGAATAGACCTCAGAAAGGCACAGATAGAAAAATCTAACCTGGCCCTATTTCCCTCCAAGCTGCCTTGTACCTCCCCACACAGTGGGACCGAAATCACCATCTGGTATTTCAGTGTTTTTTCAGAATTTTGTATTCAGTTCTAGGATCCATCAACCTTCTACAAAGTAACTGTGGCTCTTCTAGAATTGGTTTTCAGGAAGGGGGCCAGTTGCTGTCTTGGCTTCTTAGTTTGCCCCCTACTTAGGAATTGAACCTCATACTGAGATTAAAGATGTTTGGGTTTGGGGCGCCTGGGTGGCGCAGTCGGTTAAGCGTCCGACTTCAGCCAGGTCACGATCTCGCGGTCCGGGAGTTCGAGCCCCGCGTCAGGCTCTGGGCTGATGGCTCAGAGCCTGGAGCCTGTTTCCGATTCTGTGTCTCCCTCTCTCTCTGCCCCTCCCCCGTTCATGCTCTGTCTCTCTCTGTCCCAAAAATAAATAAACGTTGAAAAAAAAAAATTAAAAAAAAAAAAAGATGTTTGGGTTTAAAGATCCTAATAAGGGGTGCCTGGATGGCTCAGTCGGTTAATGTCCTACTCTTGATTTCGGCTCAGGTTATAATCTCATGGTTTGGGAGTTTGAGCCCTGCATCCGGCTCTGCACTGACCGTTTGGAGCCTGCTTGGGATTCTCTTCTCCTCTCTCTGTCCCACCTTCTTTCTCTCTCTCTCTCTCTCTCTCTCACACACACACACACACACACACACACACACACACACACACAAAAAGTCTAGTGGCACCTGGGTGGCTCACTTAACCAACCAACTTCAGCTTAGGTCATGATCTCGCGGTTCATGAGTTTGAGCCCCGCATCGGGCTCTGGGCTGACAGCTGGAGCCTGGAACCTGCTTCGGATTCTGTGTGTCCCTCTCTCTGTGCCCTTTCCCTACTTGTGTTCTGTATCTCCTCTCTCTCTCTCTCAAAAATAAATAAACATTTAAAAAAACTTAAAATAAAAAAGTCTATAAAAAAGTAAAGATTCTAGTAAATAATACATGAGATGTATTAAGCCTAACTGGGTGGAGGTGCAGCAGCTGCGCCTTTATTTATTTATTTAACTTTTTTTTTTTTTTGAGAGTGCGTGCAGGCGCATGGGGGATGGGCAGAGAGAGAGGGAGACCGAGGATCCCACGCAGGCTCCGTACTGAGAGCAGAAAGCCCTGTGTGCGGCTCGAACTCACGAACTGTGAGATCATGACCTGAGCGGAAGTCAGATGCTTAACTGACTGAGCACCTGGGTGCCCCCGCAGTTGTGCCTTTTGCTGGTTAGAGAATGCGAACTGCCAAAGACTGGCCGAGAATGGAAGCCTGAGGCTCTTGGTGTGATTTTGACAACCCTGCGTCTCCACTGAGGTGATCCCATCTCCCTGTAATCTCTGTCCTAGGGAGCAAGTGTCCTCCCTTTTCTGCTCTGCTATAGATAGCAGTGCTGGTTTTTAACTTTTCTGTCTGGCAATATTTCCTGTTAATCTTGCTTTATACAGTCCTCTAATTCCGGCTGTGTGGGTTTGATTACCTTCTCTTGTCTATTTGGCAGGAAATCTTTCTAGTCCTGTGTGTAATGTAGTGTTTGTTAGATATTCCTGGTTGGTCTGCCATCATTCTCCTTGCTCTGCACACTAGCTAAACAGTCTGCACTAAATTAAACTCAAGAATTTTGCTTGGCATGCTTTTTCACAAAACCTCATCCCCGATTAGAGAATTTAAATAATAACACAAGAGCCATAGTGGTCTCTATCAGACTTAAGCTCTGTTGCGTCACTTGACCCATAGGTGGGGTGGGGTGGGGAAGGGAGGGGTCAAAACCACAATTTTAGGAAGCCTCTGGCTAGATTAGGCTAGCTAGAGAGGGCCCCACATTGAAGTCATCTCTGTTCATCTGTGAGACACAGCTGTTTGAGTAGCCCACTGACAAAAGGAGTCAGAAAAAAATCATCTCGTTTCCTTCACACATCTGTCTCTTTTCAGCTTTCCTGTATTTTCTAGTTCCACAGCCTTGGAACTTCATTCATTTGAACTCAGAGCAGTTCTTTCACCGTGCGTTTCAAATTTCTTTTTATTTTGAGAGTCACTACCCTAACTTACTTTGAACTACACCATGCTATGTATAGTTAGTAACAGCAATTATTGTCAACATCAATGAAGCTGACATTTACCGAGCGCCTACTTCTGATGCTTTATAGCCACATCCATATATCCATATCCTACTAATAGAGAGACTGTGATAGAGATAGTTTTAGGGAAGATGCAGGGAAGGTTGACATCCTATTATTTGCCAAGTAGTATGCTAGATACTTTAAATAGTCATTTATTCCTTATAGTGCACGTCTTGGGAAGTAGTACTATCTCAGTTGTACATATTGAAAAACTGAAGCTTAGAAACGTTAAAGGATTTGACCAAGGTGTCAGAATTAGAATTCTAACCAAGATTGTTCTAACTTCAAAACACATGTTTTCAAACCACCTTCCAAAACTGTCTGACATTGTGCACTTGCTCTGCACTTGTTCAGTAACACTTGCGTGTCGTGCACTGAGGATAGTCTCACATCTTTCAGATATAAATCCTGCTCTCCAAGTAAAGATAAGACATATATCAGTATCTGTAATTCAGAGTAGGCACATGTCTTGCTATGAAAGGTCCCAGTAAAGTGCCAGGGGGCATTAGAAGGCGGAGAGTTTATTGCAAACTGAGAAGTTCAGAGGGCAGACAGACTGGAAGAACTGCCCTCTGAGCTGGGCTTTGACACATCAGGGTTCGTTTCCCCAAGGGAACCTAGAAACTTCTTTGAAGGAGTGGAAATGGCACGAGCAAATACAGAGATGGACAGCGCAGTGTGCGTGATTGTGAGCATGTTGACAGAGCCCTGGAAAGTATACTTGAAAGAAACTCTGTGTTGCAACTTATTTTTCAGAGACCTGTGAAAATTTTTCTTTTCTTTTCTTTTTTTTAGCTTACAATTGAGCATGAGTCTTCTCATGATTAGTGAGAATGTAAAATTGGCTCGTGAATATGCATTGCTGGGGAACTATGACTCTGCCATGGTCTATTACCAGGGAGTTCTTGACCAGATGAACAAGTATCTGTATTCAGTCAAAGATACCTATCTCCAGCAGAAATGGCAACAGGTGAGAATCGTGGCTGCTGTATGTTTTAATGGTGTAAGTACTCAGAAGAGAAGACGTGGAGGTTGTCAGGGCTTTTTGCAGTTATACATGAAGAGTGATTTGTTACATGGATTTGTATACAATGTTACTTGAATTTTTTTTTTTTATATTAGTAATAGTCTACATTCACCATCATCGGTATTATGAGTTCTCAGTTATAGTTGTTGGAATCTAATAGATGAAAGAAATAATTTTGACCTTTTTTTCTAAATCACATTTTTTACCTTTTACGTGGTAAAATTAGAATGGACTTTATTAAGCCATTGTTGAAACTACAGATGGCACCCGCATCTCATGGGTACCGTACTTTCTGTAGACTGTTAGGAAGCAGACTATATTTGAATCCCATTTGAGGAATGTTAGTCACTGAGGACCAATAGAAATTTACAGGTGGAAAGTGTAGAAGTTATAAGTCCACTTGAAGGTGGCATTTCTAACAAGGTTCAACTTTATCACAGAGGAAAACAATATGACAGAATTTAATAGTCTTTTTGAGCTGGTCTTCTCGGTTGAATATTTCCCTCAGATTCTACTAAACTGCTTCTTTGATAGTATTCCATACTTGTCCTTAATTTCTTTAAAAGAGAGAAGTATCCTACCTCTTTGAACTTAAACCTTTTCCCCTAAATCTGTCTGCATGTCCCTTACATTACCAGAAGAGGGAAATAGTTTATTTCATAGAGTCTTAAGTTTGTCACTGAAAGATTTTTGTTCTGTAGGCTGGAGACTTTTATTTTAGAAGTCTGAGCCTTTTTTTTGTAAAGATACTAAATCATTTAGCTTTGTTTTTTAAAAGACTTTTTTATTTTTATGTAATCTCTACATCCAACATGGGCTCAAACTCACAGCCCTGAAATCGAGAGTCACACGCTCTACCAACTGAGCCAGCCTGGCACCCCTCGTTTAGTTTTAACACAAAACATCACCAACTTTATTTCAATATTTTGTGTATGTTGGTTTTAAATTGAGTCAGCAATGCTTAAAACAATCTTGGTTGTGTGTGAATTAGGCCATTTTCATCTGAAGCCATATTTTTCAAACTGTGGGTTGCAGTCCGTGAATGAGTTATGAAATTAGTGCATTCTCATCACCATTTTGAGAGTCAGTCACATACCATGAAAACCATTAGAGAATCAACTTAGAAAAGTATTATTCAAACTTTCCAAAAAGAAAGTTCTAGCTATCGTCAATTTGTTATGTAATTTGAATATGAATCATAAGTCAGGAACGTGGCTTAATTATTCAGAATATTTAATTCATTTTGTCTTGCAATTGAAAACAAAAACTTAATCGTTCTTAAAATTTTGACAGAATATTTGGGTGTGATTTACAGTATAGCTGATGTCAAAATGGAGGTTTGAATCTGTAATAAATGGCCCTAGTTTAATCTTGGCAGTGAATTATCAGTTACAGATATAAAGAGTCATATTCTCCGTTGAAACCAGGTTTGGCAGGAAATAAATGTGGAAGCTAAGCATGTTAAAGATATCATGAAGACACTGGAGAGCTTTAAACTAGACCACACTCCACTGAAAGCTGCCCAACACGAGCTTCCAGCATCCGAGGGGGAGGTCTGGTCCCTGCCTGTACCTGTTGAACGAAGGTAAGTAGACACCTTTTAAGAAACAAATTAGCATAGGAAACTGACAACATTGGTCACATCTAGGAGGACTAGGTGGCAGGGAGACAGGAACAGGAGAGCATTTTTTACTGAATGCCTTTTATAGCGCTTATACTATGGGTCATCTAACTATGACCTATATGACCTATATCAATAAATTGAACTTAGGTGGAAATAAGCCGAAAACATGCTTTTGTGAATGAGCTTATAATAGTGGAGACATTATCTGAGGGAAGGAGCATGGGGCTGAGAACTGAAATATCTGGGCTCTCATTCTATCTTTTCCACTTTCTGTAGTTTTGGGAAAAGCATGTAACCTTTTCTAGGCCTCTAATTTTTCTTATGTAAAGTGAGGAAGTTAGATTAAAACAGTGGTTCTCAAATAGGCTATCACAGAATACTTCTATTCATCAAAATTGCTAAAATGAGAAATGGGCTTTTTAAAAAAAATAGTTTAATAAATTTTTTAAAGTTTATTTATTTATTTTGAGAGAGAGAGAGAGAGAGAGAGAGAGAGAAAGAAAATCCCGAGCAAGCTCCACACTGTCAGTACAGAGCCTGACTCAGGGCTTGAGCTCGTGAACCGTGAGATCATGATCTGAGCCAAAATCAAGAGTCAGATGCTTCACCGACTGAGCCACCCCGAAAAATGAGTTGTTTTTTTTTAAGATTAATTTTGAGAGAGAGTGCAAGCGGGGAGGCGCAGAGAGAGAAGGGACAGAAGATCCAAAGGGGGCTCCGTGCTGACAACAGTGAGCCCAATGCAGGGCTCAAACTCACAAACCATGAGATCGTGACCTGAGCCGAAGTTGGACACTCAATCTACTGAGCCACCCAGGTGCCCCAAAATGGGCTTTTTGATTCACAGAAAATAAATAAATAAATAAATAAATAAATAAATAAATAAATAAATAAATAAATAAAATGTTCTCTATTTTAGGTTTCTCTTTGACATTTTCCCCCCAGGTTCCTATTACCTGTAGCTGGCCAATATCACTTTAGTGGTGATATTTCCGGAATGCTCTACACAGCCATTTGTGCTTAGTTTCACTGCACATTTTTTAATGGCTATCACTTGTCTGTTTCACTGACATAATAGATTTCCTAGTTTGTATTGTGGGTTTAAATATGCAAATATAGCATTCTGTGAAGAACACCAACTTGCAGATTCTTTGCCTCCTAATCAGTTTGAGAACCTTGCACTAAGACATTGCTCAGATGTTTTTCAGTTTCACGTTGTCATTGTAACTCTCAATTCTTGATTGTATTTTACAATAGGTGTTAGATATTGAGTGCTCACGTGTCCTAACCACTATTAGAGACTACACATGTTATTTCATTTATTCACAGTTAGCCTTTCAAATAAGCCATGTTCTTTTTTTTGTATTTTTTTTTTTTAATTTTTTTTTTTTTTCCAATGTTTATTTATTTTTGGGACAGAGAGAGACAGAGCATGAACGGGGGAGGGGCAGAGAGAGAGGGAGACACAGAATCGGAAACAGGCTCCAGGCTCTGAGCCATCAGCCCAGAGCCCGACGCGGGGCTCGAACTCACAGAGCGCGAGATCGTGACCTGGCTGAAGTCGGACGCTTAACCGACTGCGCCACCCAGGCGCCCCTTTTTTTTGTATTTTAGATAAGATAGCTTGAAGTACAGTGCAGTTAGATAACTTTTTCCCATTATCACAAAGCTAATAATTGGTGGAGCTAGAGTTTGAACCCAGATATATTTGATTACAAAGCTGGAATTCTCTGCCATACCACTTATTCTCAAACTCTAGTATACCTAAGATCTATTGGGAAACTCATTAAAATGTAGATGCTGGGTGTTCACTCCTGAGAGTCTGATAAAATACGGGCATACCTAGGAGATAGTTGTGAGTTCAACAAAGTCACATAAATATTTTGGTTTCCCAGTGCATATAAAAGTTATGTTTACTACTATACTGTAATCTGTTAAATGTGCAATAGCATTATGTCTTAAAAAAACAATGTACATACCTTAATTGAAAAATACTTTATTGCTGAGGTGCCTGGGTGGCTCAGTTGGTTAAGCATCTGACTCTTGGTTTTGGCTTAGGTCATGAACTCGCAGTTTGTGAGTTCAAGCCCCGCACGGGGCTCTGCAGAGCCTGCTTGGGATTCTCTCTCTCTCTCTCTCTCTCTCTCTCTCTCTCTCTCTCTTCTTGTGTCTCTCTCTCTCTGCCCATTCCACATGCTGTCCCTCTCTAAATAAATAAATACACTTAAAAAAATAGAATAAAAATATTCTGTTGCTAAAAAATGGTAACCGTTATCTGAGCTTTCAACAAGTTATAATCTCCGACCACAGATCACCATAACAAATCTAATAATAATGAGAAAGTTTAAAACATTACAAGAATCACCAAAATGTGACACAGAGACACAAAATGAGCAAATGCTGTAGGAAAAATGGCACCAACGGACTTGATAGGTTGCCACAAACTGCAGTTTGTAAAAACACGTCCAACATCTGTGAAGCACAATGAAGTGAAGCACAATACAACCAAGGAGGCCTGTGGATGACAGGTGGAGCTTCGGAGTCTGCCAGGGATTCTCATACTAGTGGTCCATGGGTCACACTGTGAGAAGCACATGCCACAATGCTCCCTTTCCACTTTATGATCAGCTAATGGGTACCGCCACTTTAATTTTCCTCTGCTCCAGGTAAAAGTACTAATATTGTGTTATTGACTCATAACTTTTTATTTAATTTTTTTTTTAATGTTTATTTATTTTTGACACAGAGAGAGACAGATCATGAACAGGGGAGGGTCAGAGAGAGGGAGACACAGAATCCAAAACAGGCTCCAGGTTCTGAGCTGTCAGCACAGAGCCCAACGCGGGGCTCGAACTCACGGACCACAAGATCATGACCTGAGCCGAAGTCGGCTGCTTAACCGACTGAGCCACCCAGGCGCCCCAACTCACTTTTTAATATTTACTAAATTTTTCCTTTGCTCATAAGCACTTATTTGTACTATTTTTTCTGTTATATTTTGGTTTTAAAGGGTTATGTATAATCTACATAGTTAACCATGTTCTTATTGGTTGTTTTCCCCTTTTTGTTATTATAAAGTCAGTATTTGTGGGTGAATCTTTTTCTACATTTATGATTACCTTTTTCTTAATTTCAGTAGAACAAATCATAGCTAAGTCAAGTTGCGTTTTTATTTTTTCTTGCCTAGAAATATGTTTTACTTCTATTTACTTTCTTTTTTCTTTCCTTTTTCTGGAGAATCATCATTTGGCCCATGTATTATTAGTCTGTTCGTGTTGCCATAACAAATTACCCCAGACTGGATGACTTAACAGAAATTTATTTCTTTATTTTTCACAGTTCTGAAGGCTAAAAAGTCCAAGATCAAAGTGCTAGCTAGTTTGGTTCCTGGTGAAGACTCTTCCTAAGCAGACAGCTGCTTTCTCTCTGTGCTTACATGGCAGAGGGAATGAGAAAACTCTGTGTCTCTTAGAAGGACACAGTCCTCACATCAAGGCTTTATTTAACTTTTTTTTTTTTAAAGTAGGCTTAACGCCCAGTGTGGGGCTTGAACTCACAACCCTGAGATCAAGAGTCAACATGCTTTACTGAATGAGCCAGCCAGGCACCCCCAACTGTAATTAATCCTGTACCCTAAATGGTTTCATTGGGAGTGAGGGATTTAACATAATGAAGTGGGGGAGGGCACATTCAGTCCATAACAGCCCTGTAACTCATCTCTCAGTCATTGGTAAGAACTTTCCAATGAATACATGTGCCCAGTGAAAATTTAGTTGATTTCAGTGTTTTGTTTTTTTTATTTTGAGAGAGAGCATGAGTTGGGGAGAGGGACAGAGAGAGAAAGAGAGAGAGAGAAAGAAGCAGGCTTCATGCGCAGTACGGAGCCCAATGTGGGGCTTGATCCCACAACCCTGGGATCACGACTTGAGCCAAAATCAAGAGTTGGACTCTCAACCAGCTAAGCAACTCAGACACACCCCCCTTTATTTATTTATTTTTAATTAAAAAAAAATTTTTTTTTAATGTTTATTTCTGAGACAGAGCATGAGTGGGGGAGGGGCAGAGAGAGAGGGAGACAGAATCCGAAGCAGGCTCCAGGCTCTGAGCCATCAGCCCAGAGCCTGATGTGGGGCTCGAACTCACAGACCGTGAGATCATGACCTGAGCCGAAGTCGGTTGCTCAACTGACTGAGCCACCCAGGTGCCCCATATTTTTAATTTTTTTTAATGTTTATTTTATTTTTGAGAGAGAGAGAACATGAGCAGGGGAGGAGCAGAGAGAGCACAGACAAATCATAGCAGGCTGAATCTGAAGCAGGCTCCAGGCTTTGAGCTGTCAGCACAGAGCCTGACGCGGGGCTCGAACTCATGAAGCGTGAGATCATGATCTGAGCCGAAGTCGGACGCTCAACCGACTGAGCCACCCAGGCGCCCTGTAAATTTCTCTTCTTTGACGTTATTTGCTGCATCTTTGTTTCTTCCTGTAGTTTATTTTATTTGCTCCCTCAACTGACTGTCCTTCAAACCTATTTTTTGTTAGCCTTCATTTGTACTTATGCTTAAGAGAGCTTGTTCTTTCTTGAACTCTGTTGGTGATTCTTGTCATCAGCTAGATTTTAGTCCATTTAAGAACAGATTCAGTTGATCCAGTTCTCTCTTCTATGGTTGTATG
Source organism: Lynx rufus (assembly GCF_022079265.1). Classification (NCBI taxonomy): domain Eukaryota; kingdom Metazoa; phylum Chordata; class Mammalia; order Carnivora; family Felidae; genus Lynx; species Lynx rufus. The sequence continues at coordinate 11,106,534 of NW_025814878.1, forward strand.
CAGAAATGTTGACACAAGGAGGTTCACTGAGCCTTTTATTTTTTTTTTATTTTTTATTTTTTTAATTTTTTTTTAACGTTTTATTTATTTTTGAGACAGAGAGAGACAGAGCATGAACGGGGGAGGGGCAGAGAGAGAGGGAGACACAGAATCGGAAGCAGGCTCCAGGCTCCGAGCCATCAGCCCAGAGCCCGACACGGGGCTCGAACCCACGGACCGCGAGATCGTGACCTGAGCCGAAGTCGGACGCTCAACTGACTGAGCCACCCAGGCGCCCCCACTGAGTCTTTTAGAGCAAAGATTAGAAATAGCTTCAAAGCTATAAATGTGATTTTGTTTTTAATATTTTTTAAAAGTCAGTTAATAGAGCCGCCTGGGTGGCTCAGTTGGTTGAGCATCCAGCTCTTGATTTTGGCTCAGGTCGTGATCCCATGGTTGTGGAATTGAGCTCCGTGTGGCGCCTGCATAAGATTTTCTCTCTCCCTCTACCCCTCTCCCTAACTCATGCACTCTTTCTTTCTAAAAAATAAAAAATAGGGGCACCTGGGTGGCTCAGTTGGTTAAGTGTCTGGCTCTTGATTTGGGCTCAGGTCACAATCTCACAGTTCGTGGGATTGAGCCCAGCATCGGTCTCTGTGCTGACAGCATGGGGCCTGCTTGGGATTCTCTGTCTCCCACTCTCTGTGCCTTTCCTTAGTCTCTCTCTCTCTCTCTCTCTCTCTCTCTCTCTGTCTCCCTCCCTCCCTCCCTCCAAATAAATACACTTTAAAAAATAAAATATAATTTAAAACCTTTTAAAGCTAGCTAGTATCCCTCAAATATCTTCTTATCTCACAATAAAACCCAAAGTCTTCATCATATCCTTCAATAGCACATGAGTCTTGTTTCCCTACCTCTAGGACCTCAGTTCTTACAAGTGTCTTTCTCTGCGAACAGGTCACACACACAGATGTTTCAGTTCTTTGCATTTGCCTTTTCTTCAGCTCAGATGTTTATGACTTGTTCTTCATTTCCTTCGGGTCTCGACTTAAATGTCACCTCAGGAAGGTCTCTGAGCAGATCTCCTACCTGAAATTCCACTGCACCCCAATCATAGCCCCTACCCTTCTTTATTTTTCTTGATAGCACTTAGCATCATCTGACGTACTGTTCATATCTTCATTGATGCCCCTTCTCCACACACATATACATACGTGTACGTAAGTCTATAAGAGTAAATGTTTTATTAAACTTATGTAAATGCTTTATCCCTAATGCATAGAGTAGTGCCTATCAATAGTAATAGTTCAGTAAATTGTATTTTGGATGAAAGAATAGCTAGCAGTAAGAAGTGGATAAAATGTGGTACACTTTATACGTAATTGCCATCTAGTCATTAAAAGCCATTTATGAGGTGATGATACAGGAAATGCCTTATGATATGAGGAGAGAAAATACGAGTGCATGTGTGTACATTGGTTCCTATTTTGTTTAAATGAAAGGCAACTATAAGAAGGTAAACTAATATGTTAAGTGGCTAACTTCGAATAATGGGGTTACAGGTGACCTTTATTCTTTATAGTTGATTATATCTCAGTTTTCTGTTTTATATTATTTTTCTAGTAAGGGAGAAATATATGTTTTAAAGAAATATCTCCACTTGGCCATCCAGGTGTCTAAATCCAAAATTGAACCCCCATCATTCCTTCCACATTGGTTTGGCTTTTTTATCCTGTCAAATCCTCATTCTCAATTTTCCGTGTCTAGGAGTATCCAAGTACATCTCTTGGACTCTTCTTGCTTACTGCCTTAAGCTAGGCCCTCGCCTCACGCCTCAATAACACTTGTAACCTGCCCATATCTCCCTGCTTTCTGTTTCGTTTATCAGCGTATCTTATACAGCACTAGACTTGTCATTCTAAAACCTTATCAGCAGCATTTAGCTAAGAGCCAAGCCTCTTGAACTGGTATTCAGATTTCCTACTTACTGAACCACCTTCTCTGTTCAGTATCATCTCTGAATGCTCACCATTGTTTTTATGGTTAGTGTCTTTAGAATCCTTTACCTAAATTATGCTCATTTAAAAAAAAATTTTTTTTAATGTTTTATTTATTTTTGAGACAGAGAGAGACAGAGCATGAGTAGGGGAGGGGTAGAGAGAGAGGGAGACACAGAATCCGAAACAGGCTCCAGGCTCTGAGCTGTCAGCACAGAGCCCGATGTGGGACTCGAACTCACAAACCGCAAGATCATGACCTGAGCCGAAGTCTGACGCTTTACTGTCTGAGCCACCCAGGCACCCCGCTTATGCTCATTTTGATATCTTTCCTTTTCTACACTGATTTTCTTATCTGCAGTTATACCCTTGTGTTTAGTTCATCTCCTGTGTTTCCAGGCCCAGTTTATTTTCGGTCTTCTTGAGGTCATTGATAGCACTAGATCTCTTTTACACTTTCTGGTATGCTTGCCTAGCTTTACGCATCTCTTACCTTTACTTGAGGTATTTGAGGATCGGCCTCTCTTACCTTTTCTATTGCTCATTTTAATGGCCCCAACCAAGTGTAGGACCCTGAGAAATATTTGAGAGGTATGAATCCTGCCTCAGAAATAAAGGTGACATAAGGCAACGTATGTGAATGTAAAACACTATACATCAGTTCTTGTAACTGTCCGTAGCAAAATGGTGAAATTTTATTAATTAAAATATAAGAACTATGATATATTCTAAATCAAATAGTGTCAACATAGGGCACACAGGTGGGTGGCTTGGTTGGTTAAGTGTACAACTCTTGATTTCGGCTCAGGTCATGATCTCACAGTTTGTGGGATGGAGCCCTCTATCGGGCTCTGCACTGTCAGCGCAGAGCCTGTTTGGGATTCTCTCTCTCTCTCTCTCTCTCTCTCTCTCTCTCTCTCTCTGCCCCTCCCCCAACTTGTACTTGTGCACACATGCACTTGCTCGTGCTCTATCTCAGGGAAAAAAATAGTGTCAACTTGCACATGTACCAGTGGATAAATGTGAATTCTGTACCTGCTGTGTTCGGTTCTTTTTATAAAACTCTTCCTTGATTGCTGTCTTGTCAGTTTCCAAAGAATCAGACTAATTTTTCATTAGTACATCAGTACTCGATGTACACTAGTTATTTCCTCTCAAAGGAGAGGTGATGATCACTTCTGTTATTTTTACCATATAACCATACTGCAGTCTGTTCTTCTCGTTAAATCTGTGCCAGATTTATACGTTAAATCTTAGATTTCAGTGACTTAAATTTATTCAGTCCTGTCTTGTATTCCGTTATTGCCTTGGTTTCGTTAGTTCATAAACTTTAACTTACACATGATAATGCGTCCATGTATATTTGGACTACCTCCAGGAGTTCATTATGATTTTCATGATCTTGCGTCTAATTAGGCCCTCGCCAGGACCTAGAAAACGCCAGTCTCCTCAGTACGGTGACCCTAAGCCACACAGTAATCGACCAAATACAACTGCCAGAGTTCACCGTTCATCTGCACACAGTCTGCACAACGACAGAGGGAAAGCTGTTCGTTGTCGGGAAAAGAAAGAGCAAAATAAAGGAAGAGAGGAAAAGGTAACTGTTACTGATTTTCATAAATTAAATATTTATTAACTTAAAAATGAAGACACTATAAATTTTGATAATTGTTAGTGGTTGAAACCACCAGACTGTATAACAAAACCTTAGTCATATTCCACCTAGGATTTTCCCCACTCACTATTAAACAGATATTTTGGGGTATTTGTTGTATCTTTATATCTTGATATAATTTAAGACTTGGAAACAAGTTGCAAGCATGGTGTAAGGAATTTCCATATATTCTTTACCCAATTTTAGCAAATATTTTGCCCCTTTTGCTTTATCATCTACTTTCTATATACTTTTTTTTTTTTCTGAAGCATTATGAGTAAGTTGTAGATATCATGCCCTTTTACCCTTAAATACTTTATAGTGTATTTCCTAAGTACTTGGACATTCTTTTCCATAAACACAATCTGTTGTCACAAGCCATATATTTTACATTGATCCATAGACCCTCATAAAATTCAGCCAGTTATCCCAGTAATGGCGTCAAGAGCTCATCTAGCCTCGTGCAGCAAGAGAGCACACACTGCATTTGGCTGTCCTGTTTCCTTAGTCTCGTTGCTGTGAAAATGTTCTCGGCTTGCTCTTTTTGTTCTTGCTGTTTTGGGCCTGGCATTTTTGAAGAGTGCAGGCCAGTTATTTTGTAGAGTGCCTCTCTGTTTGGGCTCTTCTGATGTTTCCTTGTGATTAGATTAAGGTTATACATTTTGGGCAGGAATACCATTGAAGGGAAGTTTTGTTCTTTGCAGTGTATTATGTAAAGAGGTACAGGATGTTTATTTGTCCTGTGACTTGAGATAAATTGGAGTGCTTTGTTAGGGTGGTGTCTGCCTGGGCTCTCCACTGCGAAGTTGTTCTTTCTCCCTTTATAATAATTTGGGGGGAGACACCTTGAGACTATGTCAATATCCTATTTCTCATCACCATTTCATTTACTTGTTTTAGCATCCAGTGATCCTTGCCTAAATCAGTTATTCCTATGACAGTTGAAAAATCATGGTTTTCTAATACAGCAAAACCTTGGTTTGCAAGCATAATTTGTTCTGGAAACATACTTGTAATCCAAAGCACTTACATATATCAAAGCAAATTTCCCCATAAGAAATAATGGAAACTCAGATGATTCGTTCCAAAACCCAAAAATATTCATATAAAAATGATTACAATACTCTCATATAATACAGAATAATAAAGAAAATACAATATATAAAGAAGAATAAGTAAATTAACCTGCACTTAGCTTTGAAAACTTTCGTGGCTGGTGTGAGGGAGATGAGACAGAGGAGGGTTATTGTGTAGGATGACTTTGACTATCACTAACGGAATCACTGCTGTCTATTAGCTCAATAGAATCTTTTTCTGCACGGAGGCCATTGTATATGCTTGCACAGATGTTGACTACAGTACTCTATTAATAAACTCTTGTCATATACTGTATTTAACATAACTGGAACTAAGGCAGGAGAAGAAAGGGTCTATATCTCAGGCAGCCTGACCTAGAAGGAAGCAAAACATTCCTAAGCTTACTCTCGTATGAAAAAGCAAAGACTGTCCATAGGTGCTTTGAAGTGACAAAAATATACTAGTGCCAGTTGTGGGCACCTTCCAGCGTTCTGAAAAATCACTGATTTCTGCCAAACACCACAGCCTGAGACCAGGGATCTGAGCATGGGAGACTATCACCCACAATTCCGCAGAGAGAGAGAGAGAGGGAGAGAGAGAGGAACCATTGGCTCACTTGTGATCTTGTGATGTTCAGCATCACATACTACTTGCAGTGCAAGACATAACTTGTGTATCAAGTTAAAATTTATTAGAAATGTTTGCTCATCTTGTGGCACTAGCAAAACAAGTTACTCGCAATCCAAGGGTTTACTGTAATTAGATGCTGAATGGTGGTAGTAACTAGTGACTAAAAAGAACAGACTTCTGGGCAGCTGCGTGCCTCAGTTGGTTGAGTGTCTGATTTCCGTTCTGGTCATGATCTCGGTTTTGTGAGTTCAAGCCCCATCTTGAGCTCTGCACTGGCCCTGCGGAGCCTGCTTGGGATTCTCTCTCTCTGCGTTTCCCCTGCTTGCAGTCTCTCTGTCTCAAAATAAATAAATAAACTTAAAAAAATAAATAGAAAGAACAGACTTCTTAGAAGAAGAGGATGATGGTAGTCAGAAAACTTCATGGAATAAAACCATTAAGCCATAAAAGGTGAATAGACTTTTATCCTATTTAAAATCTTTTATTACATATTCATTTTAGAAAATCAGAAAATAGAATAAGTAAAAACCCCTCAAACTCACATTCGTACTCTTCCTGAGATCTGTTAATCCCATGGAATATCCTTTTCCATATACATGACTTTTTTTTTTTTTTTTTTTTGCCAAAAGTGGAATCATAAAGTAAGCTGTTCTTTTCAGCAGCCAGTATATTCTGACAATCTTTCTATATTGAGCTGGTCTGTTCTAAATAGTAGCTGTACAGATGACTAGAGGAAAGGAAATAACAAGCACAGACACGTGCTCTTTAGTGCATTTTTTTTTTGATTTTTTAAAAAATGTTTATTTTTGAGAGGTGGGGGAGGGACAGAGAGAGAGGGAGACACAGAGTCCAAAGCAGGCTCTAGGCCCCCAGCTCTTAGCACAGAACCTGACTTGGGGCTTGAACCCATGGACTGTGAGTGAGCTCGTGACCTGAGCTGAAGTTGTACACTTAACCAACTGAGCCACCCAGGCGCCCCACAGTGTTTCTCTTCAGGTCTTTTGCCTGTTGTCAAAATGGGTTGTCCTTCTACCGTTGGGGTTTGAGAGTTCTTTATTATTATTTTATTATTATTTTTAATTTACATCCAAATTAGCATATAATGGTTTCAGGAGTAGAATCCAGTGGTTCATCCCCTACATAGAACACCCAGTGCTCATCCTAGCAGGTGCCCTCCTTAATGCCCTTTGCCCATTTAATCCATCCCCCACCCACACTCCCTCCAGCAACCCTGAGTTGTCTATTTTTAAGAGTCTCTTATGTTTTGTCCCCCCACCCCGTTTTTATATTATTTTTGCTTCCCTTCCCTTATGTTCATCTGTTTTGTGTCTTAAATTCCACATATGAGTGAAGTCCTATGATATTTGTCTTTCTCTGACTAATTTGGCTTAGGATAATATACTCTAATTTTATTCTCGGTGTTGCAAATGGCAGGTTTTCATTCTTTTTGATTGCTGACTAATACTCCATTGTATATATATACCACATCTTCTGTATCCATTCATCTGTCGCTGGACATTTGGGCTCTTTCCATACTCTGGCTGTTGTCGATAGCGCTGCTATAAACATGGGGTTGCATGTGCCCTTTCAAAACAGCACACCTGTATCCCTTGGATAAATACCTAGTAGTGCAATTGCTGGGTTGTAGAGTAGTTCTATTTTTAATTTTTTGAGGAACCTCCATACTGTTTTCTAGAGTGACTGCACCAGTTTGCATTCCCACCAGCAGTGCAAAAGAGATCCTCTTTCTCCGCATCCTCGCCAACATCTGTTGTTGCCTGAGTTGTTAATGTTCGCCATTCTGACAGGTGTGAGGTGGTATCTCGTTGTGGTTTTGATTTGTATTTCCTTGATGATGAGTGATGTTAAGCATTTTTTCATGTGTCAGTTGGCCATCTGGATGTCTTCTTTGGAAAAGTGTCATGTCTTTTGCCCATTTCTTCACTGGGTTATTTGTTTTTTGGATGTTTGTTAAGTTCTTTATAGATTTTGGATATTAACCCTTATCTAATATGTCATTTGCAAATATCTTCTCCCATATTGGTAGCCTTTTAGTTTTGCTGTGAGAGTCCCTTATATATTCTGGGTACTAGCCCTTTGTCAGATAGATACGTGTTCTGCAACTATTTTCTTTCATTGTGAAACTTGTCTGTTCGTTGTTTTAAATGGATCTTTTACAAGGCAAAATATTTTAATTTTGGTGAAGTCCAGTATTCCAATTTGTAAATTGTACTTCTGGTATTGAGTTTTTAACTCTTTGCCTAGCCCTAGATCCTAAATATTTTCTATATTTTTCCTAAAAGTTTTATAAATTTATGTTTTACATTTAAACTCATGATTGGGGCGCCTGGGTGGCGCAGTCGGTTAAGCGTCCGACTTCAGCCAGGTCACGATCTCACAGTCCGTGAGTTCGAGCCCCGCGTCAGGCTCTGGGCTGATGGCTCAGAGCCTGGAGCCTGTTTCCGATTCTGTGTCTCCCTCTCTTTCTGCCCCTCCCCCGTTCATGCTTTGTCTCTCTCTGTCCCAAAAATAAATAAACGTTGAAAAAAAAAAAATTAAAAAAAAAAAATAAACTCATGATCTGTTGTGAGTTGATTTTTGTGTAAGGCTTATGTTGAGGTTCAGTTATTATACATGTGCAATTTCTCCAGCACCATTTGTTGGAAAGGCTATATTTTACTGAATTGCTTTTATGCCTTTTTTTAAAAAATGAGTTGGGCATATTTGTGTGCCTTTAGTTCTGGGTTCTCTGTTGTGTTTCACTGATACATGTACCTGCCTCTCAACCAGTACTACCCAGTCTTGGTTACTAGAGCTGTCTAATAAGTCTTCAAATTGGGTAGACTGATTCATCCCATTTCATTCTTTCTTTTCAAAATTGTTTTAGCTATTCTCGTTCCTTTCTTTTTCCGTATAAATTTTAGAATCTTTTTTTTTTTAATTTTATTTTTTATTTTTAAAAATTTACATCCAAATTAGTTAGCATATAGTGAAACACTGATTTCAGGAGTGGATTCCTTAGTGCCCCTTACCCATTTAGCCCATCCCCCCTCCTACAATCCCTCCTGTAACCCCCAGTTCTCCATATTTATGAGTCTCTTCTGTTTTGTCCCCCTCCCTGTTTTTATATTATTTTTGTTTCCCTTCCCTTATGTTCATCTGTTTTGTCTCTTAAAGTCCTCATATGAATGAAGTCATATGATTTTTGTCTTTCTCTGACTGACTAATTTCACTTAGCATAATACCCTCCAGTTCCATCCACGTAGTTGCAAATGGCAAGATTTCATTCTCTTTGATTGCCGAGTAATACTCCATTGTATATATATATGTACCACATCTTCTTTATCCATTCATCCTTCGATGGACATGTGGGCTCTTTCCATACTTTGGCTATTGTTGATAGTGCTGCTATAAACATGGGGGTGCATGTGTCCCTTTGAAACAGCACACCTGTATCCCGTGGATAAACACCTAGTAGTGCACTTGCTGGGTCGTAGGGTAGTTCTATTAGTTTTTTGAGGAACCTCCATACTGTTTTCCAGAGTAGCTGCACCAGCTTGCATTCCCATAGAATCAGCTTTTCTACATCTACAAAGACTCTTGCTGAGGTTTTGATTCATGAGGTTTTGAATCATGTTAAATCTGTATATCAGTTTGTGGAAAGTTGACCTCTTTATTATATCAAGTCTTTCAGTCCATGAACATGTTATTTATCTACTTTTATTTAGAGTTTTTATTTCTTTCATCAGCATTGTATAGTTTTCAGAATACAAGTCTTGCAGATGTCCTGTTAGATTTTACATTTGTTTCACTTTTTTTAAGTGATTGTAAGTGGTATTGTATTTCTAATTTCAGTGTCTACCTATTCATTGCTAGTACTGTATATGGAAACAGAATTGACTTTCCAAAAAAATATATATTTTAATGGTGGTTTTAATATAATGTAACATAGGGGTGCCTGGGTGGCTCAGTTGGTTCATCATTTGTGGGTTCAAGCCCCCCATCAGGCTCTGTGCTGACAGCTCAGAGTCTGGAATCCACTTCAGATTCTGTGTCTCCCTCTCTTTCTGCCCCTCCCCTGCTTGCACTCTGTGTGTGTGTGTGTGTGTCTCAAAAATAAATCTAAACATTTAAAAAATTTTTTTAAAAATATGAAGTAACATAAAGTTTACCATTTTAGCATATATATACACATACACACACACACACTCACACACACACATATATATACATATATATATATATATATTTTTTTTTTTTTTTTTTTTTTTGAGAGAGAGAGAGAGAGAGCTGGGGAGGAGCAGAGGGAGAGAATCTTAAGCAGGCTCCACACTTAGCATGGAGCCTGACATGGGGCTCAATCTCACAACCCTGAGATCATGACCTGAGCCAAAATCAAGAGGCGGACCCTTAACTGACTAAGCCACCCAGGCTCCCCCCATTTTAACCATTTTTAAGTGTGCAGTTTAGTGAAGTTAAGTACTTTTATATTGTTGTACCATCACCACCATCCATCACGGAACATTTTCAATTTTGCAAAACTGAAACTCTACCCATTAAATAAATAAATAAATAGCTCCCTGAAAAGGAAAACCCTGTCTTCTGCCTACTCCCTGCTCACAGAACACTTCTGAATTCCAAGTGTGTAGGGTTCCCCACACCAACCAACTTGCCAACACCAGCTGCATATCCTGTAACTTAAGTTTGACACTTCTCTACCTGGAGTTAGCATCAGATCTCACAGGTGAGGGCTCAGTCCCACAAGATTGCTTCCACATCAGTACCACTTGCAAGTCAGGATGTCACCTGTGTTTCTGATCAACTGGTATAAATCAGAGGCTACCATGACTCCCTCCTTGGTTCAGTAATTTGCTAGAGCAGCTAACTGAACTCAGGAATAACAGTTTATACCGGGCTACCAGTTTATTACAAAGGATACAACTCAGGTACAGCCAGATGGAAGAGTAGCATAGGGCAAGGTATATGGGAGCTTCTGTGCCTTCTCCAGGCATGCCACGTTTCTAGCACCTTCACGTGTTCACAAACTGGAAGGTCTCCGAACCACATCCTTTTGGGTTATTATGGAGACTTCATTATGTGGTCCTGATTGATTAAATCATTGGCTATCGGTGATTAATTGAACCTTCAGCCCCCTCCCCTTGCCAGAGGTTGGTGGGGTGGGGCTGAAGTTCCAACACTTTAATCACCTGTTTGGTTCCCTTGGCAACAGCCCTATCCTGTGGTTATCTAGGGGCTTTCCAAAACGTAAGGTGTTAGCATAAGCGCATGCATGGTGCAAAGGGGCCTGTTAAGAATAACAAAGGACACCTCTTCATCTTTACTGCTCTGGAGCAATTTTAGGAGCTGGGAACAAACACTAAATATTATAGCAAAAGATCTTCCCATAGTTCTTACCACTTAAGAAACTACAAGCGTTGTAGGAACTGTGTGCCAGGAATGGGAGTTAGACTGAATATATACTTAATACAAATCATAGTATCACACTCCCTAATCCTCCCTTCCTCAGTCCCTGGCAACCATTATTTTACTTTCTGTCTCTATGAATTTGATTGCTTTAAGTACCACATATGAGTGGAATTGTACAGTATTTGCCTTTTCTGTTAGCTTATTCTACTTAGTATAAGGTCTGTCAGAATTTCACCAACTCCATTGGTGTTTATCCAATCATCCATCAATGGACACTGGGTTGCTTCCACCTTTTAGCTATTGTGAATAATGCTTCCATGTCATTGGTGTATAAAAATCTCTTTGAGACCCTGTTTTCAAGTCTTTTGGAGATATATGGATATATATATATATCCATCTAGAAGTGGAATTGAGTCATGTATAATTCTGTTTTTAATTTTTCAAGGCATCACCAAACTTCCACAGTGGTTGCACCATTTTTACATCTCCGTCAATAATGCACACAGGTTCCAATTTCTCCACATTTTTGCCAACACTTGTTATTTTCTGTGTTTTTTTGCTTTTACAAATTTTTATAATAGCCATCATGATGGTATGAACTGGTATCTCATTGAGGTTTTGATTTGCATTTCTCTAGTGATGAAATTGACTTGTGATGATATTTGTCTTGTGTCCTGCCACCTTGCTGAAGTCATTTATTAATTTTAGGAGAATTTTTGTAGCGTCCTTACCATTTTCTGAGTAGACATCATGTCATTTGCAAATAGAACATTTTTGTTTCTTTCTTTTGGATTTAGATGCTTTTATTCCTTTTCTTGCTCTGTTACTTTGGCTGAAACTTTTAGCGCTATGTTGAATAAGTGTGATGAAAGTGGACATTCTAGCTTGTTTTCAGTTTTAGGGGGAAGCCATTCAGTGTTTCTTTATTAAACAAAACATTAATGCTAGGTTTGTTGTGCATGCTCCTTACCATGTTGAAGAAGTTCCTCTTTAATCCTGTTTTTCTGAGAGTTTTTATTCTGGATGGATGTTGAGTTATGCCAGATGCTTTTTTAGCATCTATTGTATGATGCTATAGTTTTCCTTCTTTAGTGTGTTAATATATAGATTACGTATGTGTGTGTGTGTGTGTGTGTGTGTGTGTGTATTATGTATTGAACTAGCCTTGCATCTCTGGAATAAACATCAGTTGGTTATAGTATACAATTCTTTTTTCTTGCTGGATTCCTCCTTTTTTTTATTTTTTTAATGTTTTTATTTATTTTTGAGACAGAGAAAGACAGAGCATGAGCAGGGGAGGGGCAGAGAGAGAGGGAGACACAGAATCCAAAGCAGGCTCCAGGCTCTGAGTTGTCAGCACAGAGCCTGATGCGGGGCTCAAAGTCACCAACAGCGAGATCATGACTGAGCTGAAGTCAGACGCTTAACCGACTGAGCCACCTAGGCGCCCTTATTTTTTTTTTTAATTTAATTTTTTTAGTAATCTCTACGCCCAGTGTGGGGCTTAAACTCACAACCCTGAGATCAAGGGTTGCATGCTCTTCTGACCAAACCAGCCAGGTGCCCCGACCTTCTCCTCTTTTAAATGCACAATACCTTCCTTGAATTTTTTATGTTAGTATCAGATATTGAATATGTATATTGTGAGACATACTTTTTTATACCATCTAGTGTAAGACTTTTGAATATTATAAATATTGGCTAAGTGGATACATTAATACTTTTAGATCCCACCACTAAGAAATCATGTTACGGGCTAACCAATGTTAATGAGACAGGTTAGGAATTCTGGTACAAGGCCAAGTAAATATTTACCATAGTTCAGAGCTTCGTACATTTTCTTGCCTTATATAAAATTCATGAGTATCTCTAATTTTTTACAGCACCTCGTAGGACAAAGAGAATACCCATCCATTAGTGAAGAAGTTAGGTTCAGACCACTTTGCCATGTCCTAACAGCACATGTTGGACACAGCTCAGTTTCTCAGACTTTGGAGGCAGAGTAGACATTTCACTGTCATTCCTCTTTCACCTTGATTTTCCCACTATTCCTTTTATCACAGAAACTGCCAGAAACGCAGCTTCACAAAAATGTGACGTTATTGAAAGGAGTGTAGTAGTTTTAATGTAGAAACAGAACTACCTGGAACTGGTAGTTCAGCCAGTGTTCAACAGATTCTGCTGGGTTTCCCTCAAAAATGTAAAATATCCTGCAGTGCTCTTTGAGTTTGCCATTGTGCCCTGCAGTACTTTCGTACACGGCTTACGAGCTGTGACCCTAAGGACTGTGGGCACAGAGCACAGGAGGGGATCCCACCTAGGGATGGAGGCGTCTCTTGGAGTGGGGTGGGAACTGTGGAAAGGGATGTTTTAGGAGCATTGGTGGGGGCCGAGTAGGTGGTTAAGAGTGAGCTGTAATCTTAGCTACAGAAACTGTCTGCCTTTAACCTTATGTCCCCTAAAGCTTTGAGATAAATGTCACACATATCTGATATTCGCTAGTAACCACAGTTCATCTCAGTATTGATTTCTTGATTCTTGCCAGTTCGTATACATAATATTTTTGTTTCACTTGAGCACTTTTGTCATACTTTTTATGTAAAAGTAAAAGTTGAATATGAAACTCTGATAACTCTGATGTTGGTGTAGAAGGATGACTTAATAGTCTTTGATTCTCTCCTTATCACTTGTACTATTATATTAGCTCTTTAAAAAAATATCACTGGAGTCCAGTCTTTGTGTCTGACTCACAGAAACAAAATGTAATTGTTGAGGCAATCAGAAGCTCCTGTTTTTTTTTTTCTCCCAATGTAGAACAAATCACCTGCTGCAGTTACAGAACCAGAGACAAGTAAATTTGATAGTACTGGATATGATAAGGACTTAGTAGAAGCTTTGGAAAGAGATATAATTTCTCAGAATCCCAATGTTCGATGGTAAGTTATATCACAACAAGATAATGGGATAATGCTTTAGGAAAAGAAAACGGAACCAGTGTGGGCATGCGCTGAAGATTAGTCCTTGGGGATGGACCCAGAGTACATGTAGTGTGAACCCAGCACTTGGTTCAGGCTGTATCAAGTGTCTGTCTGAAACTATTTGATTTGATTTGATTATAACAAATGATAAATAAGTTTATATTAAATAAGAAAATCTTCCGTACAGAACGGGAAGAAGATCCCAGAAATTTCCATCTTCTTTTTGGGACATCCTCCAGTGGTGAAATGGCAATGACTCTTATTGCATGTGTGTTGCTTGTTTTGGTTTTTACACAAGCTCTGTGCCCAAGTAGGGCTTGAACTTAACGACCCCGAGATCAAGAGTCTCGTGTTCTACGGACTGAGCCTTCCAGGAGCCCCATGTTGCTTGTTACCTATAGGTTTATCCCATGGGTGTTTCTTTTATTTTCCCTGATTTCTAGTAATGGCTCTGAACTTGTTTAATATTACACTGAATCAAAGAAGTATCATTGTTGCACTGAGTTCTAAAAGCTCCCTTAATGATTTTTAGGGATGGCTTTGGGGATGTTTTACAAATGTTTTTTGGTATTTGAGATTTATACAGTGAGCATTTATTTTCATGGAAATGCCACGTGTAGCAGCAGTAGAGTTTTCTAGTGGTTGGAGATGACTTCGTGGCGGTCTGTCTGATACTCTTTATCTCTGGGGTCTACCTCTCAGGAGGGTTGGAGGCAAAGCGGCAATATTGCAGCCTGGCTCTGCTCTATGCCCTTTTTATTCTTTATGTTTGCTTGTTTGTTTTTAACGGGCTCGTTGTTTCTAAGTCACGGAGTTTATGGAATGAGCATCACAAGAGCAGGAATGTAAAATGAGACACCTGATCTAAGATCTAAGTGGGCCCACAGACCTGTGTTCTGCTTCACCGGGTGGACAGTCTTTCCTGCCAGGAACTCGAGAGTGAGCTTGTGCTGCACGTCCGCCGGTCGGTGTGGCGGGCCTCGTCACGGTGTGCTGCGGGAGGGTGGGCACTGTGTGGGCGCTGTGAGCCCGTGCGCCTCCAGCGGCTCTCGGGGACGACTACGTAGAGCTAAATGTGGAACATAAGAGCTTGTTGATAAAATCTCTCCTCTTTCAGGGACGATATTGCTGATTTAGTGGAAGCTAAAAAGTTGCTCAAGGAAGCTGTGGTGTTACCTATGTGGATGCCAGAATTCTTTAAGGGCATCAGGAGACCATGGAAAGTAAGTTTGTTATTGTTATGGCACTGACAGCGTGAAGGGCGTGTATTGCTGTGGAAAACTCGTATTTATCTTATTCAGGGAAGTGAGGCGAGAAAGAATAGGTAAGAAAAGCTTTCAATTAGAAGGTATGTCATTCAGAATTTTGTTTAGACCAAAGCTCTTGCAAGGTTCCCAGAATAAGAAATAGGTACAGTGTGACCTTTGGAAAGTTGATTTCGAGTGAGCGTGTATTAGCCTATGAACAAGTTGCCTAATGCAGAAACGCTGTTTTATGTAAGATGCTACACTTGTATCCTCTACTTCTTGCGTTTGTCTTTAAGAGATGGAGACATCTGTATCGAGTAGGTGCTTTTTTTAAAAAGTCATGCGCTCTCTGAAAAGACAGTGAAAAAACCTTTCTTGGATTTGGAAAATGTGCTGATGGCTAACTGCACTTATGAAGAATTCTTGAAATATGAAATGATAAGCAAGCTACAAAGTTCTAGACCTACTTTGAGTACAGCTGTGTAACAAAAAAACTAATTTGTTCAACCAAAAGACTAGGAGGAAATATGTCCAAATAATATTAGTATTTGTGTTAGAGTGTGATTATTATAGTATCAATAATATTGATTATATTTTTCTCATTTCTGAGTTCCAGATTTTTACTAATGTAGTTACCTTTTATAATGAGAAAAGTAAATTTGTGCTAAGGTATCCTTTTGTTTATGTTTTATTTGTCTTAATATTATGTATTAGTTGCAAATTCGTAGTAATGGAATTCTTATGAATTAGAACAGTGGCAGGTAAATCTCTCACTTATGTTCTTGTCTCCGCAACAGGGAGTGTTGATGGTTGGGCCACCCGGCACAGGAAAGACCCTCCTTGCTAAAGCAGTAGCTACGGAATGCAAGACAACATTCTTCAATGTGTCCTCATCCACTCTGACTTCCAAGTACAGAGGAGAGTCCGAGAAGCTTGTCCGTCTTCTGTTCGAAATGGTGAACGTTTGAGCCAACTCTAAAGATTCTTTACCTCTAAAAGGGGAGAAAGTGAGCCGTAACTATCTCCAGTGTGTAGAACAGTGAGGCAAGGTGATGTGCCCAGAGTGGGATTCCCGTGCCTTCGAAGCTAGAATCCTTTAATCACATGAGTAAATCGATTTTTTCCGTGTCTCCTTTCCTCTAGAGGAAGAGCCATCTCTGATGGCTTATGGGCATGCTCACATTATGGGATCTGCATTACTAACCTGCTATAAGAGTTTGAAATTACTCTGTTTTCTAAATCAGTAGGCTTAGGTATAATATGGTAAATGCACTGTCATAACAGTAATGCAGAATGGTGAAAATCAAGTAGTTATGGAACTTAGATCACCTCCAGTCTATTAACTAGATAGTAAATACCTTGCGTTTAATGCCCCAGTCTTTGGATTGTTACTTCTTTGCTTGTTACTTTGAGTTTCTTTTTTCCTTCTTCCACCCCCACTAATCTGAATATCAGAAGGAATATAATTCAACAAATTCTGGTAGAGTGTTTAGATTGAATTCAACAGCTTTTTAGACTTCAGACTCTAAGCTTCACTGATGATTTCAGTCTTGCCTCATTTAAGAAATTGTGTGGTTTAGGGGTGCCTGGCTGGCTCAGTTGGTTAAGTGTCCAACTTCGGCTCAGGGCATGATCTCGCAGTTCGTGAGTTTGAGCCCCGTGTTGGGCTCTGTGTTGACAGCTCAGAGCCTAGAGCCTGATTCGGATTCTGTGTCTCCCTCTCTCTCCACCCCACCCCTGCTTGTGCTCTTTCTGTCTGTCTGTCTCTCTCTCTCTCTCTCTCAAAAATAACGTTAAAAAAAAATCATGTAGTTACATGTATTAGAACAGAGTTACACTTATAGAGAATGGCTAGCATTCTTAACTCTAAAGACTCCATCATGGATGAAGTCTTAGATGGCTATGTTAATGACGCTAGATCTTACTTCCTTAGGCTCAGAATAAAAACAAGCAAACGAAAACCCTTATATAATTTCAGGTTATCCATGTCTTTTTAAAAAAAATGTTTTTAATGTTTATTTTTGAGAGAGCGAGTGAGCATGAGCAGGGGAGGGGTAGGGAGAGGGGGACACACAGAATCTGAAGCAGGCCCCAGGTTCCAAGCTGTCAGCACAAAGCCCGATGCGGGGCTTGAACTCATGGACCACGAGATCATGACCTGGGCCAAAGTCAGATACTCAACCAGCTGAGCCACCCAGGTGCCCCAGGTTATCCATTTTCTGTAAAGTCTTCTGTTTCAATTCCTATTTTGTCCTTCAGGTTCGATAACTTACAAGGCAGGATGCAAATTCTAACAGGTTCTTCTTAATAGCTTATCAATAATTTATGCCACTAGAGGAATCTAGTGGAGAACCTCTTAGATCATTTATTTGCTTCAGGGGAAAGAAAATTCTACTGTCAGGATTCCAGAATAACTAGGCTTTTTAAAAATGTTAGCTAAGTAGAGTGAATGGCGAAGTAGGGCGTCTTTAGAGCCAGGTGGCCTGGGTTCAGACCCCTCCTCTCTCGCTTTCCGAGCTGGTAACTGTGGGCAGAGTCCTTTCTTGATCCTCAGTTGCTTTATAAAAAGAGGACCATTCGACAGGAGTTACTTCTGTGAAACAAGCTAATGCATATAAATTGTCTAATACAGAGCCTGACTCACAAGGGCAAATAGAAATTAGCTGTTCTGTTTAAGAATTATTTGATATATTTTCTAATGGAGGGTTTATATTTGAGAAAACTGACCATTTTCTTCTGTGTGGAAGCCTGTTTCAAAGTATTAATTTACATTATTTTTTATAGTGAGGTTTATGAAGGTGTATCAAACAGCTTATTTTTTACTGGCTTCCCTGGTGTTTACCATCTCTAAGTAAATGCCTGCTTATCTGGAATGTGCCGCTTTGAGTTGCCTGCTTAGGTAGGGGCTTAATCACAAGCCAGTGCCTACAGTTTGGAGCTTCTGCCTTTGCGACTTTTGATTAGAGCTCAGATTTAAAACTAGCTTAGTTGTTTTGTTTGTTTGTTTTTTTTTCTGTTCACCATATGGGCTCTCTTATGGAGTAAAGTGATACTGCCTCTCATATCTTGTTTTGACTGCTCTATAGAGGACTTGCCTCTCCCTGAGGGCCCACCCCTGTCCCCCAGAAATCTCTCAAAGCAAACACGCCTCAAGGCTTGTATTTTAAATAATGTCACATAAATATAAGTGTATACAGGAGTTTTCTCATGACATGGTAACAAACACATACAAAAACTTAATGGTATAATTTTTGTTGCATTGTCAAGAACTTTCATTTTCAAGTGTCAGAAACTTACTCGAATGAGTTTAAAAGAATAATATACTGGGTCATGTAACTAGGAATTTTTGGAGGTTATGTTTTAGATTTTTAGACCTACCAAGATCTAGCAATTCAGATGTTTTTGGGAATGTCTCTCTGACCTTTGCCTCTATTTTCCTGTGGGTTGGCTTTGATTTGGGGCAGTCCTCAGTGGTGGTGAAGATAGCTATCAGAGCCTTAAGCCTTGTGTTTATTGTCTTTAAGGTAATCCCAGAGGAATTAGGCCTCGTCTCTCAGTTCTTCCAGCAGAATTCCAGGGATTAATGTTTGGCCTGTTTTGAGTCGCATGCCCGTGCTTCAATCCATCATTTTGGTTAGAGAATTGGGAGTGATCTGATTGGCCAGGCCTGAATGATGCCCCTGTAACTTCAAAAGAGTTGGCCTCTCTTGAAGTAGTGGAACAAGAACGTAAAAGGATGGTTAATGAATGAAAAGGTGGACTTCTGTTACCAGAAGGGACGCTGTGCAGGCCAAAACATTTGAATCTTTCTGTAATATTTTCCATGTCATCCAAAGCCAATTTACATGTGCCTTGTAGCCTCTGCTTTAAGTCAGACCATTCTGCAGACCCTGAATAGTTGGGAAGAATCTACTAGGTTTTTTCTTCGTATGGCAACAAGTAGGTTGAAATTTAATTTTTGTTAGTGTAGGCTCTGTTGACAGGTGGTTTCTTGATAGAATTTCAATTGAGAATATTTTTTGGGTGCTTTTTTTTTTTTCTTGTTTTCTCCTCTATTTTTTTTCCTATTATTTGAAAAGAGTACAAAAATTTTTGTACGTACTACCTAAAATCAAATCAGGACACCTTATTAAAAATTATACAGGGCGCCTGGGTGGCTCAGTCAGTGGAGCGTCTGACTCTTGATTTCGACTCAGGTCATGATCCCTGAGTTCCTGATTTGAGCCCCACATCAGGCTCTGTGCTGACAGCGTGGGGCCTGCTTGGAATTCTCTCTCCCTCTGCCTCTGCCCTTCCCCCACTCTTATTCTCTCTCCCTCTCTCTCGAAATAAATAAACTTAAAAAAAAATTAGATTGTTCCTGTGGAGGGAACTGATGACTTAGAATTCAGATTTTCAACTAAAAGAGAAAATGAGATTTAAAAATGTAAGGATTTTCCCGGTGGACAGACTAAAACTGAATCCATACTTTGGAGGCACAGTGCTTCCAAAACAGTGAATTGCCTCTTAGAGGATGCTAGATTATATATAATTCATGGTCCAAGAGAATTGTAGACCCAGTATAATTGCGTGTTCAAGTCCATAATGTTCACTTGCCATTGCAGACTTTTATTTTTCGAAAAACCTTTGAAAAGTGCTGTTGGTTCACTAAGCCGTGTTTTGAGAAATCTTTGCCATCATTTAGCTTCAAACCCTCCTGTCCATTGATTCTGTAAGTTTGGATACTTCATTTAAAAATGATTAATAATGAACTTCTTTAGTTACTGTAATAAATGTATTGTCAAATGAAAAATGGCAATTTAATGAGGATTTCTTAGAGGGAATCTATGTGATTTTATTTAAGGTAATGGTTGTCTGTAACCAGTTTTTTCTAGAACTTGAGAACACATACAAATATCTGTAAATGTTTTCCGGCCATTGTCGTCCTTATTGTTGCAGCATACAAGGTAATTCTGTATGTGTGTCACTCGTGAGTAAATATATATTGCCAGCTCAAGTACTTAGTGTCACGAAAAAAGCCATGTAAGATTTAAGTATATGGTAAGCTTATGTTAGACGCGATCTCTCAGCTGTTCCCGGTTATCCTCTCCCCCCAGAATTAGGACGAGACAGATGCGTTGTGGCTCTTCTCCTGATTGCTCTGGATTATTTTTAAATGAAATAAAAACCTGGTGTTACATGGTTTCTTTATTTAGGCTCGATTTTACTCCCCGGCTACCATATTTATCGATGAGATCGATTCCATTTGTAGTCGCAGAGGGACTTCAGAAGAGCACGAGGCAAGCAGGAGGGTGAAAGCAGAGCTGCTGGTTCAGATGGATGGTATGTGTGCGTCTGCGCACGGACTGAGCTCTGCTCCTGGCGCTAAGCCACGCGCTCCAGACGACCCGAGAGGGCTGGCAGTAGGTCCTGGAGGTTGACGGTATACTGGGTACACTGACTGTGGGGACATGCCAGAAATAACGGCGATTCACAGAGCCTCGTGGGATATGCTCGGATTTCTTATTGTTAGCAATGAAATTGAAATAAGTGCAAATAACTTTGCCTCAGGGATACGGATGCTTTGAAAAATTGTAGAAATTGGTATACAGTTAAGCTGAGCTGGTCTTTTGATTAAATCTATTTTGAGGTGTTTTTTTTTCTTTTTTGCACACTAAAACTTAAGTTTTCTTGGGCCCCAAATTCATCTATGTACCAATTAGCTTAAGAAGTCGTAGGGAGGCTTAACAATTACACTACCTTGTAATTGAGTACCAAATATGAGATGATCTTTAAGTAGTTGAGCTTTAGTTTGTATACTGACTTAGTGTCTTTTTACATTCTCCTCACCCTTTTTCGTAGGTGTTGGGGGTGCTTCTGAAAATGATGACCCTTCCAAGATGGTTATGGTTCTGGCAGCTACTAACTTTCCCTGGGATATTGATGAGGCATTAAGACGACGTCTTGAGAAAAGAATCTATATTCCATTACCATCAGGTATCCTCATTTGAATCTTGTCAGAAAGCTCATGTTAACTGTTAGGTAGTTTTGCTTAGAGATTTTAAAATCTGGAATTAATTGACTTTCCTTTAAGGAGACACTTGTAGGATGTCTTTGCTTGTATTAACTGGTTTGGCTCTATCTAGAACCTGAAAGCCTCGATGCCAGGAAATTTTAAATAGCAAGGAGTGTCTCTTAAATTTTTAAGCAAATGAGCTCTAAGAATTGGAAAACCAACTTCTTATACAAAGTAGACTTGATTATGTTTATGTTGAAGGCTTAACATTTAAAAATTTGTTTCCATCATTAGCAAAAGGCAGGGAGGAGCTGTTACGAATAAGTCTACGTGAGCTGGAATTGGCTGATGATGTTGACCTTGCAAGTATAGCAGAAAATATGGAAGGTTATTCGGGTGCGGACATTACCAACGTGTGCAGGTATGAATTATTTTCAAAGCATAGGTTTTTGTGGGTATTAACTTCTGTTAGGAAGCTTTTACGCTGAATTAATAAGATAGGTGAAGAATAAAGACCTATATTACAGTTTCTAGTCAGAGACACAAGTTTTGGTATTAAGTTCGTGGTAAGGTGCTGGTAAGAATTTGAGTGTTTTGCATGTCACTGAACAGTGTGGTGCATTTGAAAACGACAAGTTTGAGAATGTGGTATTAGAACAACTGGTGTAATATAGAAAATCAGCAATTCTCGGATTAAAAAAATGTTGCTGTGCCTTTTGCATGTACTTTTTTGTAAGAAATAGAACTGTGGAACTGATTGGGCATACTCAAGGAGAGTACGATCTCACTTTCAGGGCAAGTGTCCCGAATATGATAGGAACAGCAGTGAAAAAGAAACAAATCTCTAATCCAGTTGATTCAAGTAGGTTTTGTCCTGATCCAAGTATTGGTTCATATGTTTATCAGCAAGGTACTCATTGTAAAGTAAGCTCCCCACGCAGGTTGTTGTGAGGATTAGTGAAAACTAATGTGTGTCTGTGAAGCAGCTGTGTTTTATTTTACAGTGTACTTAAAAGGAAAAAATAAATATCTATATATACTTGTTTTTAATGTTTATTAAGGTTATTTACTTTTGAGAGAGAGAGCGTGTGAGAGGTTGGTAGGGGAGGGGCAGAGAGAGAGGAAGACGGAATCCCCAGCAGGCCTCTTGGCATAAATGGTGGCTGTTATCCAAGGTGAAACTTGGTGAAAGCAGAGGTCCTTAAATCTGAAGTTTCTTCTTTAAAAACAAAACCATAAAAACCCCAAAAACAAACAAAACTAATACAGAAAGGAAAAGAGAAACACCTTGATTTGATCATTTAGTTTTTCTTACCCAGGTAGAAAATATTTTTCAGCTAACAGGTTCTCTCTTCTCTGATGTTTATTTTATCGGCCACTTAGAAAGAAATTCAATTGCTAGCGTCATTGTTAATGCCCTTTTACTTTTCCTCGGGCTTCCTGCTCAGTATCATTCATTTAAACTAATATCCTTCTTTTCATCTTGGAAGATTTAACTGCTAAAAAACAACTCAGAACAAGCCTTGTATCTGATACAAGATTCTGTGCAATACTACATATGTCTAGTATGGATAATAACAGAGTGGTAACACATACTGAAAAAGTTTTCTTTCCCCAGGTTTATATTCAATCAAAATAACACTGTGTGTGTTTTAATTTAAAAACTAGGGATGCATCCTTGATGGCAATGAGAAGGCGTATTGAAGGTTTGACCCCAGAAGAAATCAGAAATCTTTCAAAAGAGGAAATGCACATGCCTACCACTATGGAGGATTTTGAAATGGCTTTAAAAAAAGTTTCTAAGTCAGTTTCTGCTGCAGATATTGAAAGATACGAGAAATGGATATTTGAGTTTGGATCATGCTAAATTCTCACATGTAAACTGTGAGAAACCTGCCTTAAGTGTTTGAATAATAATTAAATGTAGTATTTCATTGCACCGAGTGCTATATTTTTTTAAACTTTCATAATGGTAAGATTTTAAAAACGATTCTGAATAAAGGCAGTTTTTTAAAGCTGCAAGCAAATTTGTTTTATTTTAGTATTACCCCATTTCTCTTTCACTGAGCACGTATGTTGCAGCACAAATGTGATTCTTAGCTTGGAAAGCGTCTTTCTACGCACTTCTGTGCACAGCGTCTTCTCTTCCCCTGTGCGTCTGCCGTTCCTTCTAAGGAGTAAGACTGGCTGTAGCACCCTGGGTGCCAGCGGATAACTGGAAATTCCCTAACATTTTTACACAAGTGGCCAGTGACGCATGAACCACGCCTAGTGCGCCTTCCTGCTTGCCGTTCCAGTGGTTTCCCTCCTCTTCCTGGGAGAGTTTTAAAGCCCCTTCGTTTTACAATGCACTTAAAAGGAAAAAAATATGTATCTGTATATACTTGCTTTTAATGTATTTTTAAAATTTTTTTGTTTATTTATTTTGATAGAGACAGAGCACAAGTTGGGGAGGGGCAGAGAGAGAAGGAGACACAGAACCTGAAGCAGGCTCCAGGCTCTGCGCTGTCAGCACAGAGCCCAATGCGGGGCCCGAACTCACAAACCACGAGATCATGACTTGAGCCGAAGTCAGACGCCCAACTGACCGAGCCACCCTGGTGCCCCTTGCTTTTAATGTTTTTAAGTTTATTTACTTTTGAGAGAGACAGTGTGTGAGAGGGGGGTAGGGTAGGGGCAGAGAGAGAGGAAAACAGAATCCCCAGCAGGCTCCGCACTGTCACTGCAGGGCCCGACACAAGGCTCCATCCCACAAACCGTGAGACCATGACCTGAGCAGAAATCAAGAGTTGGACGCTTAACCACCTGAGCCACCCAGGCGCCCCGTGTACACTCTTGCTTGACTTTATTCTGCCTACCTATGAGCTGCCCTGTAGGCAAGTAAATTCTCGTAAGCTTACGCTGCTCACTGTACCCTAAAAAATGACTCATTAACCCATTCACTCATGGATACTGTGCATAATTAAAATAACAGTTAATGGGGGCACTTGGGTGGCTCAGTGGCTCTTGGTTTTGGCTCAGACCATGATGTCGCAGTTGGCAGGACTGAGCCCCGAGCTGGGCTCTGTGTTGGTGGCACGGAGCCTGCTTGGGATTGTCTCTCTCCCTCTCTCTCTCTTTCTTTCAAAATAAACGCTTTTTTTTTTTAAAGTAACAGTTAATGGTGCAACTATAAGTTAATAAATGAAACAAAAATTAATGGCATACAATCTTACCTAAGATACTCATTTAAGATTACTTTTTTAAAATGTTTATTTATTTTGAGAGAGACAGACAGACAGAAGGGGATGGGCAGAGAGAGAGAGAATCCCAAGCAGGCCCCTAGCTGCCAGTGCAGAGCCGGATGCAGGGCTTGAACTCACGAACCATGAGATCGTGACCTGAGCCAAAATCAGGAGTGGGACGCAAAACCAACTGAGCCACCCAGACACCCCAAGGATTACTCTGTAGAAGACAACTTATTGTATCATCTCAACCATAGAAAACAGAGCCTCAAAGAGACTGAGTGCTGCGGTGCCTGGGTGGATCATTCGGTTAGGGGTCCGACTTCAGCTCAGGTCATGATCTCGCAGTTTGTGAGTTCAAGCCCTGCATCGGGCTCTGTGCTGACAGCTCAGAGCCTGGAGCCTGCTTCGGATTCTGTGTCTCCCTCTCTCTCTCTGCCCCTTCCCCGCTTGTGCTCTCTCTCTCTCTCTCTCAAAAATAAATAAAAAAAAAAAAAGACTGTCACACCATGGTCCCAGGTGTCACTGGTAAGGAGGCAAGGCAGGAGAGGGCTCTGCTAACTGCAAAGCCTACACTCTCCAATTGGCCACATAGCCTCCTACATTGTTCTCCTTAACTAGAGTCTATAAGCATCATGCTTAATGGATGCACTGGAGGTAGAGCTGGTAATTTCTAGCAACTCTGAGGAAGGACATAAAGAGTTACTATAAGCTGGGTGACTTTAGGATCAAACTAAATTTAAATTGCATGCTATCACTTATTCTTCTATAACATGGAGAAAGTGTATTTCACAGGGCTGTTAGTCCTTATTAAAACCAGCTAGGCAAAAATGAAACCTCACTCCTTCACTCTGCCACCTGTCATCTTTCCCCCACACATACGTATCTATTTAGCCTAAATCTAAGGTGGTTTTATTTTTTACCCCCTCTTCCCTAAGGTGGTTTTAAAAGCCAGTCACTACTTTCTTGAACAAAGTGTTTAAAATCATGGGTTGCAATAAAAGATAATAAAACACAATAGAAAACATCGAGCACATGGAGTAAAGGTATTATATATATCCTAGACATTATAAAATAGATGTCAATATGAGAGAAGTTTTTTTAAAAAGAGACCAAACACTGTTGAAGGGTAAACGGCACTAAGGACGACAAGAGCAAGGGCTCTAATTCCAGGATACTGATGGACTCATTAATGGACTTGAGCCTTGGTCTCAGCCAGTGTGTGAAAGGAGCTCTTACAAAGAAGTAATTCTTGCCCGGGAGGTGTTTTTATACCAAAACTCTATACTGTTTTCCTCAAAAAAAAGTTTATTTTAGAGTGAGAACATGTCACTACGATTTTTAAATCCTTGTGCATTCAAGGTTTAAGTAGTCTTGGTACAGGATACAGTCAAATCATGATACACTTCAGTGATTTTATACTGAGTCACATACTTAATATAAAGGCACATTTTACTGAATAAAAAAATAAGTGTTAAATCTTGAGCTTTTAAATTAGAATTTCATAAAGTGCTTTTCATAAAGTCTCATATATTATAGTAATTAAGTGGATATAATTTCCTTTACAAAGGCACCTTGAAAAGTATTGGCACATGGCATTTCGTCTTGCTCCCTTTTTTTTTTTTGTAATTTGGAAGTTTCTTCACGTCTTCTCTTCCACTTCATTTAGGTTTTTCTTAACAATTCATCATCTGAATAGCCAGCCCTGTTATAGACTAAGGTGAACTTTAACTTGTCACTTTAAAGGTCAAGTTTTAGGCAGTTTTAGGAGTTCAGCAATTTCCCTGGTGTATAAACTGATTCTTAATGATTTAAAGAAAATTCTATTCAAGTGGCAAATTTAGAGCCAAAAGACTAATTCAGAGTCCGCGATTTGATTTAAACACATGTTTTATCTTCAGGGTTTTTTGCTCTTTTCTCAGTATCATCTGGAAATAAGTTGATAGCTGTCACAGGTATAACATTTGCTTTATCCAATTGAAGAATTCCTCTGAAATATAAAAATCAAAATTAAACATTTCCCCGTCTACAGTTTGGTAGTAAGAAAGGCCTACTTTAAGGTTATAATGAAATATATATCCTGGGGTTAAGTGCTTTTGCTTCATTTTACTTAGTTTATAATAGTAGGACAAGCTCTGAGTCCAAAGTTTGCTTTAACCAAACTGAGCGAACAGAAGGTGTAAGAGGAAGTTCCTTACTTACACTGTAAGTAGGGAAAGGACTGGGTAAGTACAGATCTCCAAGGCAGACAGAAGCCCAGATTTGCACAAGTTGGTCTAAAAGACCAGGCCCAAGCAGCTTTCTAACTGGTACTCACCACTGGGATGCAACCTTAGATAGATAGATAGATAGATAGATATTTATTTTTTACTGTTTATTTGTTTCTGAAGGAGAGACAGACAGAGTGTGAGTGGGGGAGGGGCAGAGAGAGAGGGAGACACAGAATCCGAAGCAGGCTCCAGGCTCCGAGGCGTCAGCACAGAGCCCAGCGCAGGGCTTGAACTCACAAACTGCAAGATCATGACCTGAGCCGAAGTCGGACGCTCAACTGACTGAGCCACCCAGGCGCCCTGCAACCTTAGATATTTAGACAGCATTTTCCCTTTTTTCCCCAAAGTACCTGACCAGGGAGGAGATCTCTGGATTGTATCCAAGACCTCTTTTGCAAGTTCAGTGTTATCCTAATTGAGATGGCAACTGAAGTTAGTTATTTATGGAACTCCTCAAGCTGATTCTAAAAGTTCACGAGGGAGAAACTGCAAGAATAGTTGTAACAATTTTTTTAAAAAGAACAATGGGGGGAAGAGACGGTTGCTGGTTTTATTTTTTTTTTATTTATTTATTTTTTAACATTTATTTATTCTTGAGACAGAGAGAGAGCATGAACGGGGGAGGGGCAGAGAGAGAGGGAGACACAGAATCGGAAGCAGGCTCCAGGCTCTGAGCCATCAGCCCAGAGCCTGACGCGGGGCTCGAACTCACAGACCGTGAGTTCGTGACCCGGGCTGAAGTCGGACGCTCAACCGACTGAGCCACCCAGGCGCCCCTGTTGCTGGTTTTATTAATGCAGTATAGGAATCAGAACTCTGCCGCTGGCACAGTGCTTGACAAAGCAGGAGAAATAAGGCTAATATGTGCAGGAATTTAGTTCATAATAAGGTAACATTCCGATTCAGTGGGCAAATTACAGCTGGAACAGTAGCCTCTCTGGAAAACAAAAAATCAGAATTCTGGCCTCATCTATACACAAGTGCTGGTAAAAAGAGTTTGAAGATGACACTTAAATAATTTTAAGAAGGGAAAAGGTCTACTTAAGAAAAATTTAAAACCCTTAAAAGCCACAAAGGACTTTGCTCTAACCCCAAACTTAAACTTTTTTCTTTTTCTTTTTTTTCTAAGGAGGCTTTACACCCAGGGCAGAGCCCGATCGGGCTTCAGCTCACGACCCCAAGATTAAGACCTGAGCTGAGATCAAGAATCAGACACTTAACTGACTGAGCCACCCAGGAGCCCCCAAATTTAAAATTCTTGTATGATACTAGAATTGAGAGCAAAATTGCAGTCTGGGATTAAAAAAAAAAAAAAATGGAAAAGATACTATGTGTGTATAACAAACAAAGGAGCTCCAATATACTAATGATTACAAAAGGCAACACAACTGAAAAATGGACAAAGGCTATGAACAGGCATGTCACAGGAGAAAGAGCCAGCCAGCTGTCACAGAGATGCTAGACTCGGCCAGACCTGGGCTCGCAAGGATGCTAGTAAGAAGAAAATGTGAATTAATTAAAATGAGATTATATTTTTGTCCCCAGTGGCAAAAACAAAACATTGCTGTCAAGTGTTGGCAAGATATTAAATACATACATTCTTTGACCCAGTAAATTCACTTTGAGGAATCTATTCTACATTCAATACACACGTGCAAAGAGATGTATGTACATTTAAGATGTACACTAGGGCGTTACTGGAAATAACATGAACTTGGAAGTTCCTGGAGGGTCTAGTGGAGGAATGGTTAAGTTATGGCATATCCACACTGTAAAACACTGTGCAGCCATAAGGAGAATCAAGAAGCATATCTAAGTGTGGACAGGAAAAGACCTTAAGCCCACGTTCCCAGATGCAAAGGGAATCCTGGGGCGGCACTGCAGGCTATTACAAAGTTTCACGATTTCATTTTGAGGGAGTTCACAGTTCCAACATTAGATTGTACTACACTGTCCTTTCAATGCTGTCAGATCTTTGCCCAGTTGGATTTTGGCAGTTATTATGATAAAAAACAAATACTGTACAAAAGCTAGTGTTGAACAGGAAATAGGGTGGCAGTGTCCAGTCTAAGAGTTTTGTGCAGCGTCCTATAGGCGCATACATCCCATTTGAAAATGTAAGTTAAGAATTACATACATGCACATGTGTGTATGTAAATTAAGAATTAAATAAAAATTTTTAGAGTTTTCTTCTGGCCTAGACAGGGGCACCGGGAAAAGTTACTGGCACACTAAGAGTGCTATGTAATAAGAAAGTTTAGGAACCTCTGTCTAGGAGAATAAACAATTATAATTACCTTAGCATATGTTTACATCAATACACAGAATTTGGATAAAAGATGCACAGTGATTCCCCCTAGTTACAAGAATTAAAGAACAGGGAAAAGCAGAGGTATTTTAACTGCTCTCTGTATTTCTGCATTGATGAAATCTTTTACTACTAGAAACTACCTTAGTACAACTGCCATTGATAAAAAGTCCACTTCAGGGGTGCCTGGGCGGCTCAGTCAGTTGAGTGTCTCCTTGGTTTTGGCTCAGGAAATGATCTCACATTGGTGAGTTCGAGCCCCATGTCAGGCTCTGTGATGACAGTGCAGAGTGTGCTTGGGATTCTCTCTCTCTCTCCAAATAAATAAACTTAAAAAAAAACCCAATATACTGCAAATCTGGTTTTTAATTTACATTTTGTCTTTCCCACAGAGAAGCCCATAACAAAACATTCGGTAAAAGAACAATAAAAAAAAACCCTGCAACACAGTTTTCTATGCAGGTTTGCGTAATAAAATTCAAAAAAAGTCCTGAGGTTCCTGGCAGTCAAAGGAAATAGAAAGAAACTACTAAGTTCCAGAATTTTCAGTTTTAGAAAGAAATGGGAAATGTGAATTCTTCAGGGGAAACCAAACGAAAAGGTGGGAGGGGTACTAATATTTCTTTACTCTGCAGGCACTTTGCTTGCAATACGGCCTTTTAGCAACCCTCTTAAGGGAGGCATTAGTTCAATGTTACACATAAAGAAATGGTAGCTTTGAAGACCTTAACGACAAGCAAGTGGAGAAGTGAATGTTTAAATTGGGTCTTTTTTTCTGTAAATCCTATGGGCTTTCCAACATAGTACAATATAATTTAAGCCAAAAATTGTGGTCATCTCTAGTCTACTGAGATTGACTTCCACTAAGACGACTAAAATGACTCTTTAACTTATTTTTCTTTCTTTCTTTTTTTTATTTAAGTAAACTCTCCCCCCCAACGTGGGGCTCCAACTCACCTCAAAATCAAGAGTTGCATGCTCCAACCGACTGAGCCAGCCAGGAGACCCTGACTGTTTAACTTGTAAAACTGCTAACAACAAATTCACTTTTAAATTTATAAAATAATTTCTTAAGGTTAAAAAAATCAAGCTGTACAGAAAGGGAAGAAGTGAAAGTCAGTCTCTCTGCCCCTGCTCTCATTCCCACTCACTAGAGATCACTTTGTCATCCCAGAAATGTTCTATGCACTTATATACATATAAACATAATACTTCTGTTTTACCCAAATGAAATCATACTGTTACGCAATGTTTTTCCCCACCTAATAGATTTTGGACTTTTCGCATCTCAGCTGCACAGAATCCCATTGTGCGTGTAAACCAGTAGTTAGTTTAGCCCCCGCAGGTAAACGGTTCGGAGCTTTCCTCTTCTGCTTTCTGTTGCAAGCAGTGCCGCACCAAATACCTTGCTAGTCTTCTAAAATCCACATCGTTTTAGATTGATACTTTGAGGTAGAAAGCACATAGTGAGGCCCGCATTTCATTTGTTCACCGAACACTGCATTTCCCATTAGGATACAGGTTTCCTTTCTCTCCCAGACTAAGTCCTTAGGGAGTAGCTGTCTTATTCACGTCTGAATCCCCAAGACCAGTGTCTTGTTCACAACAGATATCCAATAAGCGTCTTAATTTTGCTACAGTTGGAAGACGAGCTAAAAAAAGCCGACATTATTTTCCCTCCCACCTGTCTTATAGCCATCCATATATTTATATTTTCTACTTTAAAAAACAGTAAGTAATACAACTTGCTTTTTAATTAGTAAAAATACTAATGTTGTTTCAAAATAAGAAATACTTACTTGTATTCACAAACTGGGAAAAGCACCTTTAAGATGGTTATTACCACAGCTGCTCCTAGAATTCCAACCACCATGACGTTCAGAAACATAAAAAACACTGGAAAAACACTGCTCCAGAATCTACACAGATCTTTTCTGAACTTCTCCATCCACTGACACATCACCTAAAAAAGAAGTTTTGATTAGATAAGCCAAGTATCATCTGATCTCTATGAAACTTTAAAAATTATGTTCCAGTTTAGGGTGATGATAAAATTCTGTATTTTGATTGTGATGCTGGTTATATGGACATCTACTTTTATCAAAACTTATTTAACTGTATGTTTTTTTTTTTTTTAAATTTTTTTTTTTTTCAACGTTTATTTATTTTTGGGACAGAGAGAGACAGAGCATGAATGGGGGAGGGGCAGAGAGAGAGGGAGACACAGAATCGGAAACAGGCTCCAGGCTCCGAGCCATCAGCCCAGAGCCTGACGCGGGGCTCGAACTCACGGACCGCGAGATCGTGACCTGGCTGAAGTCGGACGCCTAACCGACTGCGCCACCCAGGCGCCCCTTTTCTTAATTTTTTTTAACATTTATTCATTTTTGAGACAGAGAGAGACAGAGCATGAATGGGGGAGGGTCAGAGAGAGGGAGACACAGAATCTGAAACAGGCTCCAGGCTCTGAGCTGTCAGCGCAGAGCCCGACGCGGGGCTCGAACTCACGGACCGTGAGATCATGACCTGAGCCAAAGTCAGCCGCTTAACCGACTGAGCCACCCAGGCGCCCCTAACTGTATGTTTTAAATGGGTGCATTTTATTTTAAAAAGTATCTTGGTAAAGTTGTTTACAGTTTTAAAAATTATGTTCTAGTAATATGGCACAGGAATGTTATTTTATTATTCTTTACAATTGTTTATACTATTGTATATAAATTCAGTGTAAGTAATTGCTAAATGGTAAGAGGTTTGGTTAGTCTATGCAAAACAGACCAGAGGCAAAGATGTGTTCCTAATACTTGGAGAACAAGAGCAGGAAGAAAGACAAACATGTCAGTAGTCTTTGGCCCACGTGGGGAGTTCACCGTGCACAAAAACACAGTGACTCTGCTTAGAGTCAGAGTCGACACCAACGTGTGCGTGGATGGTGCGGGCTGCCTCGCTCTGAGGAAGGCAGGTACACAGGGTCAGGGTGCTGGCATGCGGGCAGCAAAAAGTGACCTGACTTTCCCAGCAACCCCAAATAAGCAACCTCAACCTTCAGCGGAAACTTCAAAGAAGTCTCTGGAATCCTTTGAGACTAACAACAGACCTTGCTCACTTAAGTAGAAATTATTTTGACTAAGACACCTAGTTCACACATCTGGAGAAGTCCAGATACTCGGTCTGAACCGTGCGTACATTCCCAGGCAGTTGTATAATGTCATCGGTAATACAGGAATACTTAATAGGTACAAATACACACTTGTGTTTGTACCCAGTTTATCTAATCTTGGTTAACAACTGCATGGTTCTACAGATTAAAGGAGGTGCCCCATTGTACAGATACAGCGGGGTTAGAGAAACCAGGAACTTGTCCAAGATCACACAACTCGTCAGCAGCAGAACCAAGATTCAGACCTATGCCACCTGATTCCTGGAGGACACTCTGAACCAAGTGTGCTCGGTCACCGTTCAAGATCCTGAGGGCACCACGCGTGTGCGTGCGTACGTGCGCGTGAGGTGGCAGTCACAGAATAAATGAGAATATGGGAATGACTCTGGATGTGAAAACTCCCCCCCAAAGTGAAATCCAATGACTTCATAATCATGTAACTATATTGTTAAATGAAACTTAAAACAGGAATACCAAAAAATAAAATAACCATAAGCCCCTTATTAACAATGTTTCATACTTCCAATCCTCATGGTTTCCACCTCCTTTGCAAGGCTGTTTTCTTCCAAAAATGCTTGTAATATAAAGAGAACCCCAAATACCTACCTTATACGTAGACGGAGGCTCTGCCCTGAGAGGAGTTTCAGGTAACTTGCCCGGTAAAGCATCTTCATCTACGGTGGTTTCCACATTCCTGATAAGATACTGGCTGGTGGTCTGCAATGAACTAACACTTTCTACTGAGGAGGAAGAGCCAAGTTACCAAAACGCTAGGTGCATGCTGGTGTCTCTCCTACTAGTTCTAACATTACTATTTCAAAAATATGTAGGACACTAAGAGTATGTATTTTGCCTTGGGAGAAAAAAAAAATGACACTTGAATGTTCTGATTTAAATGCTGGACAGGAGCCATAAACTAAAACAGTTATAAGGAGCTATGCTAGTTACGATTCTATTATGCAGAAGGTCAAATCTCCAAAAAGTTCCATGTTTCAATGGGAAGAATGAATACTTCTTTCTCTAAATGAACCTAAACAGTATTCTTTTTTTAAAAAATGTTTATTTATTTTGAGAGAGTGAGAGTGAGCGCACAAGTGGAAGAGGGACAGAGAGAGAGAGAGAGGGAAAGAGAATCCCAAGCAGGCTCCATGCTGTCAATGCAGAGGTCAACATGGTGTTCGAACTCACAAACTGTGAGATCATGACCTGAGCCAAAACCAAGAGTCGGATGCTTAACCAACTGAGCCACCCAGGTGCCCCATAACCAATTTTCTTATTGTGTATTTTGTGATGACTGCCCAGAGTAGGAGTAGATAATTACCACAAAGTGTCGCTAAGCAGTCATCACTGATCACTTTTTTTTTTCATCACTTTCTATTAAGACCCAAGATAGATTCCAACGTTCTTAAAGGGACATAAAACATTTCTGAAAGAAGCCTCCTTCCAAACATATTAACTACAATTCAAAAGCTACCCACTAAAAAATTAATTTCCTTAATGCTTTAAGTAACAGTCTTTTAAAGTACCTTTTTTGGAGAGGTTAGGAAGGGTAAATAAAATGTCACTGTCTCGGGAAAGAGAATACAGCATGCTTTCCTCCAAAGGTAGCGTATAGCTTGAATGTCTGAGTATTCCCTGGTTCTTAACTAAAATATCAATTTCAGTAACATCCTTTTGTTGAGCCTATGAAAGAAAACATAAACAGTTACTCTTCATTTTAAATAATGGCACAACCCCGTAAGCATCTAAAGCTAACTTTTCCTCCTTGATCTCTTTAACTAAAAAGCTTACCCTGTTCACAATCCCTCTGTATTCCCCTCACTTTCAGGCATTTAATTAGCAGCTTTAATCTGAGCGAGCACTCAGAATTACAACCTTGCTCCCCATTGTGTTTCATTTACTTAGACTTAGCCAGAGGAAAAGGCAGCAGAGCCATGAACCAAATTCAATCTTTTCATTTACTTTTCTGTTTACTAATGTTTATAATATCTTAAAGTGACATAAATATGTACAAATATGTTCAGTTTGTTAAAAAAAATTAATACTTCAGATGCTGAACAAATGCTAAACCAAGTAAAAGAAACTTCTAAACGATTTGCTACAGGCAACATTAGGGTACTATTCTTCCTTCTCAAGTCAGATATAAGTAATAAAATAATGGAACACAGGTATAATACCTAGCACAAATCTTTACAATTTAATTCCCAATTAAGAATCGGACTGTCTTACTTGTTTTCCATCGATCTCTACTACCTCTTCTTGAATGACAATTAGTTGCAAACTGGAACCAGACGTCATAGGCCACTCATGAACTAAAATCCTTACACTGACAATTCCAAAATATTCTTTTTCCTCCAAATTTTCCAGATTTTCATTCTTCACTATATAAAAAAAAGTAGTCACAGCTTTGAACAAAAATGCCACCAAACCTGTTACTGAATTTGATTATTTTGATGACATTTACGGGGAACAGGACAGTTGGATAACCGTTTCTTTGCCTTTCTTCATCTCCGACTTCACTGATGTTATGGAATTTATGAAAACAAAGACAACTTGGCAAATCCTCACCATGTTTACAGTCATTGGAAAAGGGAAAAGTGCTTGGTGGTCTTTAGACCACTACACTAGCAACATCACTCCTATTCTTTTACAGAGTTTGTCAAGGAGGAATGAATAAGACGTAACTACTTACAAAGCAGGTCAGAAGACACAGCCAATCCCATGTTTTAGTAAGGGAAGTATATCCATTCATCCATTCACTCATTCACAAAACCCAGGGATATAAGGGGCCTAAAGCAGTAAAGACACTGAGTTTTTTTCTCAATTCTTTCTCCAGTAAGTGACCTGTTGCTACCGGAAAGGGCAGGAATTGGGAGGAGGATGGGAAAGCCCTGTAATTACTCTCCACCCGTGGACGATGGGGTAGGATTAGCTACTGGCTATACTCCCCTCTAGCTAAGAGCCCCCCAGCCCACACCAGTGGAGGGGTGGTGTGACCACTGCAGCTGGTCTACAGAACCAGCAGATATCCTATTAAGGCAGAAAACACTACAGAAAATGATAAATCCATATAAATCTATGAAACTAGTGCAAAAGGAGCACTGAGTTGTTCAACTGTCGGTCCCTCAAATGTTACTGTATGAGGACTGTTAGACAAAAAAGGAACCAAGATGGATATTCTACATGCAAACCCAGCTGTTTAAATTGATTCAGTGCCTGTACAGGGCTATTCCCTTTATCTGGAATGTTCTCTACTATTCCCTCTCTCCTCATCCGTTTTTAATAAACTCCTACTTAGGTAGTTCTAGCTACTATATCCCTACATTGCTGAGTTCGTGCCTGTTTTTTTCTTTTTACTTTTTTTAATGTTTATTTTTGAGAGAAAGAGTGCATGTACATGTGTGCACCTGCGGGGCGAGGGGCATAGAGAGAGGGAGACTGAGAATCCAAAGCAGGCTCTGCACCATCAGCACTGAGCCCGATGCGAGGCTCAGACTCACAAACCATGAGATCATGACCTGAGCCAAAGTCAGACGCTCAACCAACTGAGCCCCCCAAGTGCCCCTCATGCCTTTTTTTTCTTTTTTTTTTAAAGCACTAACTTTCTTGCAGTGTAGCTCTTAGCTTATCAGCCTGTCTCCTTGACTAGGCAACGTTCCTTGACAGAATGCATTAAGTTTATTGTTCTATGGCTTTTGTTCAGTAGTGATTCCATCCAGAGTTATAAATACATAATTTAAAATAAATATGCCATCATAAGTTATCAATACTGTTCAGACACCTGGTCAAGTGGTTCTAAATCCTAACTCTGCATCAGAATCAACTAGAAAACAGTACAGACGCCAGAGCCTCTCCCCAATCTCAACACATCAAAATCTCTGGAAGGCACAGACTAACATTTCTAACTTTTTAAATAGCTACAGACATTTCCATTGAGAACCAAGTGACCTAACCTTTTAGTTCAGCCCAAGTGTTCACAAAACTGGTCCTCCTAGACTTTGCTGTTTCTGTGAATAAACTCACCCTTCTCCAAACCAGCAAAGACAAAAGTTACCAGGTTACATTTGATTTCTTCACCCTCATTCCCTGCGTCCAGTTAGTTGCTTCTTTCAGGCCATTCCGGGTCCAGATTCTCTTATATTTGTCCTTTCCATCCCTCCCTCCCTACCCAACCAATATGTAGTTCATGAACTACTTACTGTTATAATAGTTACTGAACTACTTGCTTCTTTAATCTCTCCCCCCTTAAACCATTCACACAACGGTGCCAGATTAATCTGCTATAACAGAGTTTTGATTACGCAGCCTCCTTGCTCAAATGCCTTCAGTGGCAACCTGTGACTTTTTTGGTAGTTCTCTGAATGTCCTTCTTCAGGCTCCTTATGGGGGCACTCGCTGCTCCCCCTCTCTCTGGTCTGCCTATCCTCCCTCGTATCCTCTAAGGCTCCTAACTGTAAAACTTCCCCGCTCTTGTGGTCCGTCTCAGTGTTTTCCCTGTTTGCCCATCGGTCTTGCTCACAAAACAGTAGGCTCCCTGTCAGCGTATCTGTACATCCAAAGGCTGGCGCTCTAGGGCACAAGAGATTCAATGGATGAGAAAATGCGGTCTTATAAATACATCAGAGTGGTGATTCTTCAGTCCCCAGTCTGGTAACTCTGCTGCAGGATAAAATTAAATTAAAAACAACAAAAGCCCTTGATATTCTGACTTTCCCTACCGTGGTAGGCAGCTTCCAAAAACGGCTCTTACTGACCCTTGACCCTGATAATTCACGTCCTTGTGTAATTCCCTCTTGCTAAGTGTGGGCTGGACCTAGTGACCTGTTTCTAACAGACAGAACACAGTAAAAGTGATGGAATGGCACATCTATGGTTGGATTATAAAGGCTGGGACTTCTTTCTTGCTAGTACTCTCTTGCTGACAGTCTCCCTTGTCCTCTCACCGATAAAGCCAGCCGCCATGTTGCGAGATGCCCTACAGAGGTCCACGTGTCAAGGGAATGAGGGAGCCCTCCAGCCAACCTCTTGTGAGGAACTGAGGCCTCAGTGTGACAATTCACAAGAACTAAGTCCTGTCAACACCCGGGAGGAGCTAGCAAGCAGATCTTCCCCAGTGGAACCCTGAGAGGACTGCGTCTTTAGGACAAAGCCAGAGGTCCCAGCTAAGCCAGGCTCGGATTCCTGACTTACAGGAACCATGAGATGATACTGTCACTAGCTACTAAGTTGAGGATTAAATTGTTACACAGCGATAACCAATACACCTACCAAAGAAGAATTATTTTTAAAATTTAAGGAAAGAAGACTTTTGGTTGAGGCTGTATTTAATGTTTTGAAGATTCTTACAACTGATAAGATGGGCATTTACTGCAGCTATCAACAAAACTCAGTGCAATGACTGGATGACCAGGAAGGTGGCTACAACACAGACAGCAGCCAGGTCACACTCCATAGCAAATTCAGTAACGGATATAACATCAACAGAATGATTATATAAGCCAGCGATAGCACTTCTTTTCCTAGCTATGAGGAATTAGCTTGTTGTTCACCAACTTTCTCACTGAGAGCTACTAGAAAAGATGTAACAACAACCACAAAAAAGAACACAAGGGGCACCTGGGTGGCTCAGTCAACCGAGTGAGCGTCTGACTTTGGCTCAGATCATGACCTCATGATTCATGAGTTGGAGCCCCACATCGGGCTCACTGCTGTCAGCGTGGAGCACGCTTCGGGTCCTCTGTCCCCACCCTCCCTCCGCCTCTCCCCAACTCATGTGTGCGCACTCTCTCTCTCAAAAATAAAGAAACGTTAAAAAATAAAATAAAATAAACGCATACATCTACACTCAAAACCCAAATCTGTCCAGAGGCACCAGAGAGCTTTTAAAAAGACGGCCAGCACCCCCACAAGGCATTTGCTGATTGCCCAGCTGAACAGGTAGAGAAGCTGGAAAGCTCAGTAGAAAGCAATGACAGAGAAGTAAAGAGGCAGACGTCGGCAGTCTCACATAGAGGGGCATAAAATAAAGACTGTGGCTACAAAGGTATCCAGGACTTGTGACAAGATCTTAGAGAGAAGGGAGGCCCAGAAGTAAGCCAACATTCTGTGCAGTTTTCCCCACTGAAGCGTTTGCTGATTAGTAAGTCAGGCTTGGTTGAGAAACTGAGCACATACCTAAGACACTGAGAAGTTAAGCAGAACTTCTGACAGGCTCCTGACAGTAGGGAGTTTGGGACCCACAAAAGAAGGGCCCTCAGAAACACCCCAAGTTCTCACTTGGGACCTATGATGAGCTACATGTGAGGAGTAACAGTTAATGAGGAATAGACTAAGCCTTGCAAAGATGGGAATCCAGCCTTCAAACAGTCTAATCCTCGATTTAAAAATTAAGGTCCTCTGCCTCTTATTATCATGACTGCCAGGGGTTAAAGTAAATCCTCTTTGGAGTAAAATAATATTATCCAGAGCCTTTATAGCTTTTCCTACACAGTATCAAAAACAACAACACATATCGGAGAAGCAGCAAGAGGAAAAAAACTGGTATCTAGAGGGCTCAGTCAGTGAAGCATCCCACTCTCGATTTCAGCGCCAGTCATGGTCTCACAGTTTGTGAGATGGAGTCCTGTATTGCACGCAGCCCACTTGGGAGGATTCTCTGTCTCCCTCTCTCTCTGCCCTCCCCTGCTGGCGCACTCTCTCTCAAAATAAATAAATAAACCTTTAAAAGAAAAAGAGCGGGGGGGGGGGGCGGGGAATAAACAGATCCAGAGGGGCTCAAGAAGTTAGACTGAGCAGATGTGAACTTCAAAGTTACTGAAAGTAGGGGTGCCTGGCTGGCTCAGTCGGTAGAGCATGCAACACCTGATCCCGGGGTTGTGTTAGAGCCCCACACTGGGCGTAAGAGACTACTTAAAAAAAAATAATAAAGAAATAAAGTTACTGAAAGTAATAGGTTCAAGAAAAGCTATGGTAAAATGGAGAATTTCACCAGACCAGTCTAAGCTATTACAATAAAAATTAAAATTAAAATTAAAAAAAAGAGGTGGCCCCATATCCGGGGCCCACGTGGGAGATGCAGAAGAAGGAAGGAAGGAAGGATGGAAGGAAGGAAGAAGGTAGAAAGGAAGGAAGGAAATAAATGGAAATCCTAGAGGTAAAGTTTAGTAAACAAAATTAATTACACAGAGCTGACGAATTTGTGTGCGAGGAGGATGAAAAGAAAAAAACGAGAGAGAAAAAAAGTGTAAAATATATATGGAACCTTGTGAAAGTTTCACACATATGTGTAAATAAGAAGCAAGAAGAGAATAAAAAAGAGGATGCAGAAGTAGCACTCGTTGAAAAGATAACGGCCAAAAAATTTTCCCAAACTGACAAAAGATATCAAGTCACAGATTAAAGGTCTGCACACCTGGGCACATCACGGTAAGACTACTGAAAACCAAAGGCTCAGAAAAAAATACCAAGGACAACGACAGAAAAGACCCATATTATCCACAACAGAGCAATGAGCCGGACACGGACTCAACAGAAACTACAGAAGTAAGAAGACCATGAAATCAGTCTTTAAAACACTAACTTATGAAGAACTAACCTATATTTCCATATCCAGTAAAAAGATCCTCTTAAAATGAAGGCAAAGTAAAGATGTTTTCAAACAATAGCTCACATCATTCACTGCTAACAACTCTGTGTTAAGGGGATTTCCTAATCCCCTCCTGAGGGGAATTTTTTAGGCAAGAGGAAAGTGACCTCAGAGAGGAACACAGATAAGGAATGAAGAGCGATGGAAAAGGTAACCATTAAGGTAAAAATAAATGAGTACTGGACTCCACAAAATAATAAGAACAGTTATGCTGCATAATTATGGGTGTGCTGTATAATATTAGGGCTTAAGAACACAAAGAGTTGGAGCTCCTGGGTGGCTCAGTCAGTTGAGCATCTGACACTTGATTTTGGCTCAGGCCATGATCCCACGGTCACAGGATCAAGCCCCCGTGTCGGGCTCTTTGCTCAGCCTGGAGCCTGTTTAAGATTCTCTCTTTCTCTCCCTCTGCCCCTCTTCCCCACTTCTCTAAAATTAAAAAAAAAAAGAAAAGAAAAAAAAAGAAAAGAACACAAAGAGTTAAAATGTATGACAATAACAACACAAAATCAATCAGAAAGGGAATAAATGGAGTTTATGTGTGCTAAGGTTCTTGTATTGTTTGGGAAGTGATAAAAATACTAGTTAGTTGATTTCAAGGGTAACCATTAAAAGA
Organism: Lynx rufus; assembly: GCF_022079265.1. NCBI lineage: Eukaryota > Metazoa > Chordata > Mammalia > Carnivora > Felidae > Lynx > Lynx rufus. The sequence goes on from NW_025814878.1 coordinate 11,146,738, forward strand.
ATAGTAAAATAACATAAAAACCAATAAGAAAGAGGGAAATGATGAAACAAAAAATAAATAACCTGGAAGAGGACATAAGGAGAAGAAAAAGGAACAAAAAACAGGTAGGACACAAATAGGAAACAAGTAATTAAGATGAAAGATTTAAATCCAAATATATTCGTTATTACATTAATGTAAATAAAATCCCAATTAAAAGACAAATTGACAGACTGATTTAAAAAAAAAAACAATATATGCTGCTTATAAGAGATTCACCTTAATTACAAGGACCCAGAAAGACTGAAAGAAAATGGAAAGATACCACACAACAATCCACCTCCCTCCTACCCACCAGGCCAAAAAGCAATTGTTGTTAAAATAATAGAGGTACTGCTGATTTTAAAGCAAAAATGTCACTAGAGATAAAGAACATATTATAATGATAAAAAAGTCAATCTAAAGAAAGACATAACAGTTCTAAATCTGTATGAATTTAGTAATACTGTGCCAAAATATAGAAAAGCAATAATTAACAAAGCTGAGACAACAAAGCTACATAGTGGAGATTTAACATACCATTCTCAGTAAATGACAGAACAAGCGAACAAACAAAAAACTCAGCAATTCCACAACAGATTGAACAATATGAATAGCCAAATTTTACCTGACATATATAGATCACATCCAAGTAATTATGTACTGTACTTCCTTTTTTTTTTTTAATGTTGTAACGTTTATTTATTTTTGAGAGAGACAGAAAAGCGTGTGTGCAAGCAGGAGAGGTGCAGAGAGGGGGGACAGAGGATGTGAAGTGGGCTCCTGCAGTGAGCCTGACGGAGAGTTCAAACTCATGAACCATGAGATCACGACTGAGTCGAAGCTGGACGCTTAACCGACTGAGCCACCCCAGGTGCCCCGATGTACTTTCTTTTAAAGGACACATGGACATCACCATTTACTAACACTGACCATCTGCCGAGCCACAAAGCAAGTCTCTAATTTCAAAGGGTTAAAATTATACACAGCAGAGGGGTGCCTGGGTGGCTTAGTTGACTGAGGCTCTTGATTTTGGCTCAGATCATGATCTCAGGATTTGTGAGATCGACCCCACATTGGGCTCCATGCTGAGTGTGGAGCCTGCTTGGAGTTCTCGCTCTTCCTCTCCTTCTGCGCTGCTCGCACATACACACACACTCTCTTTCTCTCTCTAAAAATAAATAAATAAACATTAAAAAAAATTATACACAGTATGCCTCTAATGATAGAGGTGGAAACAGTAAAAACAAAAGTTCCAAAATGTTTGGAAATTAAGTACTATAACTTCTAAATGGACCACAGGACAAGGGGATATCACAACAAATAATTTGAAAACACTACGAATTGCACAAAGTACATGATAAATCAAGTGCAGAATACAATTGTTTAGAGAAAAATTTACTGCTCTAAATGCATATATTAAAACAGGTAGTAATGCTATCCATATTTCTCATATTCTTTATTTCCTTCAAACACTATGGTACAATGTGACATATTTGCTTGTCTTTGAACAACTCAAGATTTCAAAAGGTTAAAAAGAAAAATGTTATCTGGACTTAAGGGCAGAAGAAACAGAAAAGGAAAGCATCAGACCAACAACATTATTTTTCTCTTTACTTTTTATATCTGTGATAAGCACTCCTCCAAGATTTTGCCTCTTACTTGTAAATCTCCACTTATGAATTTCCTGCACATCCTTACATGGATATCAACCTACCAGAAATGCAGCTCCAATCAATGCCCACCTCACGAAAAAGAAATGTGAATATGCCAAGAATAACCAATATAAAGTAGGATTTGAATTTTAAACACATTAGTATTACTATATACTCCAATAATGACATATATTATTAATTTAAAATGGAAATACGTCAAAGAACTGTGTTTCACAAATCTAATATTACTAAAAGCAGAGCAATTATGGAAATAATTTAGTAGTACTCACCTATCCAAGTCTGACAGCTTATTCGGGTTACACCACTATTGACAGGCAAGTCATTTACATATACCTGTCCACTCTCGTAGGTTATGTTAAGAATAACCTTAAAATAAAGCAGCATATACATTAATTCCAATTGTTTATAAATGATGACAAAATCTTCATGTAAAAAATACATGATCTAACTGAACTAGATGTGTAGGCAAAAATAACATAGGCTGCCTAATACTTAGCTAAGTGACATATTAAAATCATAATCAAAAGGAGACAAACCTGTTCTGTAGATACAGCCCCATCATCTTTCAGGGTAGTTACATTAATTCTGAGGCTGTCCTGCAAAATATATATATATAAATTGGATAGGTGAAATTGCACTTCACAGAATGGGAATAACTCAGTTCTTTTTCTTTTCCCTTCAATTACATTTATTGTATGATCACTTATAACATCGACATTTTGTAAAACCCAGCATTTTTCACAGGACTTTTTGTGCCCTTATTCACAATTCCAACTTTTCATAATCTGTATTTATTCCACTTAACTATGAAATATATCACATTTAACAGCCTATAACATGCAAATGTAAAGTTTAAAAGATTAACACTCATATCCCTACCACCTAGGTTAAAAACTAGAATACTGTCCACACCTTAGAAGTCACCCCCTTTCTACCACGTTCCCTTATCCTCAGAAGGAATCCCTGGCTTGTCTTCCATATTAATCTCTCTCTCTCTCTCTCTTTTTTTTTTTTTTAGAGAGAGAATGAGAGGGAGAGTGAGCTCACGAGAGGTGGGGGAGGAGGGCAGAGGGGGACAGAGAATCTCCGCGCTGAACATGGTGCCTGACATAGGGCTCCATGACCTGAGCAGAAATCAAGAGTACTACTGAGCCACCCAGGTGCCTCTTTTGCTTTTCTTTATAGTTTTACTGTCTCTCTCTCTCTAAACAACATATTGTTTAGTTTCACCTGTTTCTGAGCTTTATGTAAGTGGAACAATTTTATATGTATTCTTCTGGAACTTCTCTTATTTACAACTGTTGATGCATGCAGCTGTGGACATTTATTTACAGTACTGCATAAAAAGCCCATCAAATGATTACCAATTTACTTATTTGTTCTACTATCAATGGACATTTGAATTGTTTCCAACTTTTTTATTTGCATAAACAAAACTGCTCTAACTCTTCTTAAATGTGTCCCCTAGTGCTCATGGACAAGTATGTACTGTGCAAAATCAGTTTTAGTACCTCTCAAGGCATGCTCAAAAGCAGTTATTCAAGTATTTGCTTCTTTACTTTCATTTTTTTAATATTTTAATTTTTTATGTTTTTACTTATTTCTGAGAGAGACAGAGTGCAAGCGGGGGAGGGGCAGAGAGAGAGGGAAACACAGAATCCAAAGCAGGCTCCAGGCCCCAAGCTGTCAGCACAGAGCCCAACATGGGGCTCGAACTCACGAACTGTGACATCATGACCTGAGTCTAAGACGCTTAACTGACTGAGCCACCCAAGTGCCCCAAGTTTATTTATTTTTTAAAGTTTATTTGTTTTGAGAGAGAGAGAGACAGAGAGAGAGAGAGAGAGAGCGCGCGCGAGCAGAGAGAGAGGGAGAGAGAATCCCAAGCAGGCTCTGCATCATCAGTGCAGAGCCTGATACGGGGCTTGAACTCACTAACTGCAAGATCACGACCTGAGCCGAAATCGAAAGTCAGATGCTCAACTGACTGAGCCACCCAGGTGCCCCAAATATTTAAGTTTATTAACGACATGCTTTCTATAGAGAAGAAAGCAGTATTTTAAGAAATATTCACCAATACTCAAAGGAATTGCAAGTTGTCATTTGTAAAACAAATCCTTCCCCTAATTTTTTTCACAGATAGATGCTGTTATTCTAGAATAAAAAATATTTTTCATGGGGTATTCTTAACTTTGAAAATTGTTCATAAACAAAATAATATACAAGTGAATCTCTTGGCACTGTGACTGCTTCCAATACTTTATATATCTCCAACAAATGAGAGAATAAAACTGAAATGACTGTATGAGGTTGAGGTGATTCGACTCAAAGAACAGGGTTCTAACATGTAAAGCCTATACCGTACATTTAGGCTCACTCTGGTATACCTGCCAACTTATATTGGGGCATATGAAACTTCAGAACGAGCCTGGCTTTCTCCTGGCCCACCCTTATCTAGAACTAAGCATGAGCTAGAACCAATACATTCATCTTTAGAACAAACCAACACTCAGTAAGTCATCAAACTGGTGGTATATTTTTTGGCGTCCTAATTCCAGCCAAGAATTCTTTTCAAAATAGAGGATCCGTTGATTATGGACTATTGTTTCTTCTAACAGCCCAGAGAAAACCCTCCAATGATGGTATTCTAAGAAACCTTTTTATAGCTTCTGCCTTTCAGCAGTGAACATACACTGTATTACTAGTAATTTACTGCACTTACATATATCACCTGCCTAGCAAAATCTGGGGTTTGTAAAAGACAACTAACAGATACTATCATGCTGTATGTTGCAGAGAACCAAAGTCAATTAAGCTTTTTGGTCTTCCTGAATGATCTCATTTCAGAAGAGATTCTAATCCCTTACTACCTCCTGGGCCCAAGTTTAGAGATAGGTCATATTTCTTGCTCTTCCTGAGAGCCTCTAACTGAACTGGAAGTTCAAGCTTGTGAATCAAGGTGGTGGATGCTTAAAAAGTGGGTGGCAGAACTGAAGTTTCTACCCACCCATTTTCAATTCTTCCTCTAATTCCTTCACTCACAACATGCCCAGCTGGTACACAATGGCATCCTAAGGACATCCTAAGGCTTAAAATAAATGAATTAATTCTGAGGGAAATACATGAAATAAATATTTACACATATAAGAAAATAAGTGCAGGGGCGCCTGGGTGGCTCAGGCAGTTGGGCGTCCAACTTTGGCTCAGCTCAGGTCATGATCTCACAGTTCATGAGTTTGAGCCCTGTGTCGGCTCTGACGCTAACAGCTTGGAGCCTGGAGCCTGCTTCGGATTCTGTCTTCCTCTCTCTCTGCCCCTTCCCCGCTCACACTTTCTCTGTCTCAAAAATAAACGTTAAAAAAAATTTTTTTTTTAAAAGTGTCCTCTGGATGCCTCTCTTTGGTGACTAAGTTATTTTAACATTAGAAGAACGTACTATAAAAATTTGTATTATTTTACAACCTGGGTAGCCTCAACTTCCAACAACTCACATGTAAACAAAACAGAACATGCTTATAATCCGGTAGATCTGAGCCACTGAAGGGCTATAGAGAGAATTTTCCTCACTTCAATCAGTTTTCTTACATTCAGATCAGGTTGGCTACAAAAATGAATAGATGAGCAGATATGTCATAAAGCAAATCGAGGGAGGCCTGGGTGGCTCAGTAGGTTAAGCACGGGACTCTTGATTTCAGCTCAGGTCATGATCTCACAGTTTGTGGGACTGAGACCCGCGACGGGCAGTGCCCTAACAGGGCAGATCCCGCTTGGGATTGTCTCCCTCTCTCTCTGCCTCTCCTCCGCACGCACATGCTCTTTCTCTTGCAAAATAAACAAACATTAAAAAAAATAATAAAGTAAGTATAGTGAAACATTAATAGCAGTCTAAGTTTGCACTATTCAATATGGTACCCACTAACCACATGTGGCTGTTTACATTTAAATTAACTAAAAGTTTTAAAACTCAGTTCCTCAATCATCCTGGTCAGCCACATTTCAAACGCTCATTAACAGTAGTCTTGTGACTACTGTAATGCAGAGAGCAGAGAAACGCCATCACTATACAGTGGTCTACGGGACTGCACTTATCTAACGTGGTGACCACTGTAAAATTCTTTCAAATGTTCTGTGCATTTGAAAATTTTCACAATGCAATGTTGAAGAAGTTAGATCAAGAGGCTTCAGCTTCCCATATAAACATTTCCAAGGAATGAGATTCTCCCTGTCGCTGCTCAGCATTCTTTCATCTGTGAAATTCTGAGTATAGATCTGGACTTTCCAAAAGTGGAAGGCGGGCATAAAAAGGAAGAACTGAAATGATGAATTCACTAAGCCCACAGTGCAGTGTACTTTCAGCTCGCAGTCAAAATGCATTTTTCTCGAACTATAGGGACTTAAATGTCTTTTGGGTTTACAAGTGATTATGATGAATCTTTAAAATTTGGAAAATAATGTATTACTGGCACTTTAGGAATCATTTCATTTGTACTTGGTCTCTTGGTGCTTGCCAATCACATTCACATTTTGACCAGCTGCAACTGTGGTCCACATACAATTTCAAATACAAGTGGTTCTTAGGGCTTGCATTGTTGTGGCTTCTTGAAAGGCCCCAGCAGAACTGAAACTGAGATATGCTCTTTATTTTTGTTCCCAGGGAGAGTAATGTCATTAAAAAAATTTTTTTAAAAAGTGACGTTTATGGTGTAAGTCACCCGTGGATGTGGAGTATTCAAGTCCCGACCAGTAAGAAAAGGCATACCTATATTCTTTCTTTTCATTTAGGGATAACTCGCATTTCAAAATCTTCAAACTTTTCCCAACCATACATGCAATCGATGAATGGCAAATACTGCTTTAATTCAGCAGGACTCCCCGGCAAAAACGGAAGAACCAGCCACCCTCTAGTACAAGGATGCCGCGGTTCTCCAACTTTTAGCTGGCCTCAGGTTCACCTGGAGGGCTTGCTGACTTAAACTGTTGGGCCTCACCCCCAGAGCATCGGATTAGTGCGTTTCCAGCAGTTTCCCAGGGGATGCTGGTGCGGCCGGTCCTGCCACGCTCAAAGATCCACTCCTCCTAACACCCACCAAAGGGACGACGTCAGGTTAAGAGTCGGGTCTTCAGCCCTTCTCCTCCCGCCCCGTCGAATCGGCGTAGGCGCACCCAGGGGCCCTGCCCGCCGGGGGAAGGCAGTCCTTCCCGCCGGGGCAGACAGGTGGCCTGGAATCGTTCCTGTTCCCTCACCGAGCCACTTCTACATTTCCCGTGCACATAAGGCAGAAACACCGCCTTGCACCAGTGCCCGCTCTACCCCAGGAAGGCGCCATTACAAAAGGCTGAGAGCACTTGTGATCGGGTACTTTCGATGGCAAAACCCCCTCAGGCTGGCAACAGTTGGGGCTGCTGTAGGAATCCCTAAGTTTCGCTGCACAAGGCTTAACCACACACTAAAGGGCCCTCTTCGCTCTCTCGCTTCCTCCCAGGCCGCCCCCATTTCCTTGGGGGCTTCTCCCCACTACTCTCTTGGGCGCCCGGACCCCCGCCCCTGGCCCGTCGGGCGGTGGTAAGAGGCATCGACGAGGACGCCGCAATCCCACGGCTCTGGCCCGCGCCTCGCCAGAGGGTCCGGGCGGAGGAGCGGCCGAGTCGCGCCCGCCCTGCCCTACCTTCGGGGCTCGGGGCGGCAGGGGCAGCTCATGGGTAACGGTCATCAGCCACCCGGCGGCCGGCAGCGCCGCGAGCAGGAGCAGCCGGAGGGCAAACGGCGCGGGCGGAGAGCCCTCCATCTTGGACAGGCCAGCTGCGGTGGACAGCCGGGAGCTGAGGGCCGAGCCAGCCCGAAGGGCGGGGACGGGGCAAGGCTATTGGGGGGCGGGACTCTGAGAGGCGGGGCGGGAGCGAGCCGGTCCGTGGAAGGAACCCGCGGCACCGGTGGGCGGGGACTCTGGAAAAAACGGGCTGCGCACGCGCACCGCCACGAAACGTCGAGGGGCGGAGTCAAGCGGGGGAAGGTCCGATTTCGTCATTAGAGTGGAGGTGTGGGTTGGAGGGAGCTACTAATCCAAACGGAGTGAAAAGATATTCGATGCTATTATTTTAAAATTAGTATATTCTAGCAAGACTAGTATATATGGGTATGCTCATAACTATAGCTGTGTGTATGTGTTTACATATATAAAATAAAAATAATGGTAATATAGGTGAAGACTGTTCTACATTATAAACAGAGTATGTCACGTTTAGAGGGGAAATTTTATTAAATCGGTAGTTCTCACCCTTGGCTGCACATGGGAATTGCCCGGAAAGTTTTAAAAATTACTGACTCTGGGGTCTTCCGGGGCACCCGAGTTTCTGATTTCATTAGTCAGGGCTGCTGCTCAGGCATTGGTAGTTAGGTTCCCCAAGTGATTTATTGTGACAGGGTTGAGGATCAACCACACATCAAATGTTCAACATTCGGCGTATCACTTTAGACCGCATGGGAACAACATTCTCAGCAGGAAACCAGTCTACCTGGGCTCTGGGGGCCTTTCTAGTCAGTTTCTTAATCTATAAAATAAAGATGATGTCTTCCCCCTTTCGTATTCTTAAAAAATATTTTATGAAACTCTCCAAAACAGAGAGTGCCAAGAAGGTCGGCATTTCAGATTAATAGGTTTGAATATTGAGAAGAACTTGGAGATATTACCATTCAAGGCAGAATAAGAAACATTTAGCCTTTTTTTTTTTTTTTAAGTAAAACGTTTGACTTGGAAAGAACCCAAGCCTCTTTCTCTCTTAGCCCTTCTTTTATCAAACCCTCTCCACATGCCTGCTTTTCTAGCTGGGGTAAATTTTAAAATCTTTGTGGTATACTACAAAATCATTCAACTAACTCCTTGCCTACTATGAGATATGCAACAACATTATTAACCTGCAAGTGCTTTCTGCAGTGAAGTCCCACCCACTCTTGGGGTCCAACTACAACCACTGGTTTTTCACTCTATTTCACACTGCCTGGATTAAAAAGGAATCTGAAGACTAGAACACATGACGTGTAGATTTGCATAACTTTAATTGGTAACATATGTATAAGATTCTAAAGTATCTTTATATGAAAAAGTAGATAGGGAAGATGAAGTAGTCTGTGTTTTCCAACAGAGCTCTCCCCCAGAGTCTTACCATCCATTATTCTTCCACTTGTTTGTCTCCACAGCTAGTTCTGAGCTCCAGGAAGGCTTTGACCAAAACACAGTAAAAAAGCCTGCTAGTTTAGGGGTTTGTTGGAGGTTTTGGCACACACCAATAAGTAATTCTCTGCCACACCACCTAAGTGTCCTACAATTTAATTTGATTCTGACACCATCTACTTAGAGATGGCATCAGATCCCACAGGATAAGGGCTCAGTCCCATGAGACAGCCCACACCTACCCTCACCCACACTTACTTCAGATGCCAGTTGCAAGCCCAGGTTATTACCTGTGCTTCTGACCAATCAGCTACAGAGCAGAGGTTCCAATGACTCCCTCCATGGACTAGATTAATTTGCTGGAGCAGAACTCAGGGAAACACATTTATCAGTTTATTAAAGGGTATAATAGAACGTACAGATGAACAGCCAGAGGGAAAGAGATGCATAGGATAAGGTATGTGGGAAGGGGCAGAGCTCCCATGCCTTCTCCAAGCATGCCATACTCCTAGCACCTCCCCCTGTTCACCAGCCTTGAAGCTCTCCAAACCCTGTACTTATAAGATTTTAATAGAGGCATCATCAATCATTAACTCCATTTTCAGCCCTTGTACCATCTGAAGAAAGTCAGGGGAAGGGCTGAAAATTCTAAGTGTCTAGTTACATCGTGGTCTTTCTGGTGACCAGACCTCAACCAGGAGCCAGCCAGAAGCCCACTAAGAGTTACTTCATTAGAACAAAAGACTCCAATCACCCAGGAAATCACAATGGCTTCAGAAGCTCTGTGTCAGTAACAGAGTCAAAGAACGATATTAGAGGTGCCTGGCTGGCTTAGTTGGAAGAGCATGTGACTCCTAATCTTGGGGTCATGAATTCAAGACCCACATTGGGCCTAGAGCTTACTTAAAAAAGAAAAAAAAAAAACCAATATTAGAACAAGAGATGTTCCTAGTATTCTTTTTTTTTTTTAAACATTTATTCATTTTTTGAGAGACAGTGTGAGTGGGGGGGAAGGACAGAGAGAGAGACGGAGACACAGAATCCAAAGTAGGCTCCAGGCTCCAAGCTGTCAGCACAGAGCCCGATGTAGAGCTCAAACTCACGAACCGTGAGATCATGACCTGAGCCAAAGTTGGATGCTTAACCAAGTGAGCCACCCAGGTGCCCCTCCTAGTAGTCTTATCACTTAGGAAATTACATGGTTTTTGGGAGCTCCATGCCAGGAACTGGGGGCAGAGACCAATATGCATTTTCTATTAATGCACAGCATGCCTTTTATATGCAAAACAATCAATCCAGAGTCCATATTCTGAATCCCCTCCTTTATCAGGCTCTTAAGGTTCAGGAGGCAATATTCCTCTGTCCTAATTATCCCAGAGCCAGGTACTGGACAATTAGATATAGCCTATATACCCCAGAGCCCACTGAAATTATTCAAACTAGCCAACAAAGCCTGTTTATCCTACCTTTTCTTACTTTTCCCATAGAGACCACAATAAGAACTCTTGCCTATGGTTTCCTCTTGGCTCCTTCCGCCTCCTGACCAACCCTGGTACTTTCTATTTGGCCCTGCATGGCATGGTGTGCTACTGCCTGTCTTGGGAACTGTGAGTAACAAACCACTTTTTTTTCTTTTGTGTTTATTTATTTATTCTGAGAGAGAGAGAGAGAGAGAGAGAGAGTGCAGTGGAAGAGCAGAGAGAGAGGGAGAGAAGAATCCCAAGCAGGCTCCTCACTGTCAGCACAGAGCTGAATGGGGGCTGGATATCACAAACTGCAAGCTCAGACCTGAGCTGAAACCAAGAGTCAGATGGAGCCACCCTGTGCCCCCAAAACTATTTTTTCAATGGCATTCATCTCCTGACCTGTTGGCTTCACCATACATGAATAATACTAAAACTTACATTTTATTTTTTTAAAGGTCCTTTTTTTTTTAAGTTTACTTCTTTATTTTGAGAGAAAGAAAGAGAGAGAGAGAGAGAGAGAGCGAGCAGGGAATGGGCAGAGAGAGAGGGAGAGAGAAAATCCCAAGCAGGCTCCATGCTGTCAGCACAGAGCCTAACCCAGAGCTCAATCTCACGAACTGTGAGATCATGACCTGAGCCAAAATTAAGAGTTGGATGCTTAACCAACTGAGCCACCCAGGTGCCCCCAAACCTACATTTTAAAACACCATACTAATATCGACTGAAAAGGTCAATGCTACAATAATCACAACAAAGAAAAGGCAGTTAAAGTTCTTGACAAAGAGGCAGATGAAGAAGCAGGCTTTTCAGCCAGCCAAAATTGTTCTGTAGCCCCTGGACTGCCACTGTCCCAGATACCTTACTGTAAATGTTATGACAAAAGTCACTAGGATGAATCTCAGTTCACCAAACTGAAATTTCTTAGGGTGGGAGGAGGAAAAGCAGGAAAAGGAACAAAAGTTGAATAAAGGAAATCATGCTGGACTTGTCAAACACGTGAATACTCTACAACAAATATGATCATAAATAGTGCGCTGTGTGTGCATGTGTGCGTGTGTGTGTGTATGTTTTAAGTAGGCTTTACACCCAGCATGGGGCCCAACATGGGGCTTAAATTCATGACCCTGAGATCAACACCTGAGCTGAGATCAAGAGTCAGATGTGCTGACAGCTCAGAGCCTGGAACCTGCTTCAGATTCCGTGTCTCCCTCTCTCTCTACCCCTCCCCTGCCTGTGCTTTGTCTATCCCTCAAAAATAAATAAACTTTAAAAAAACAAACAAACAGAGTCAGATGTTTAGCCAACCGAGGAACCCAGGTACTCCATGCGTTTTTGTTGTTCATATATTTAGTCATTTAATATCAGGATTTTACTTTTGGCTAGTATTTTAGTAAGGCTACAGACTTTTGAATGTGGTTGTTCAGATTAGGCATATGAAAAGATGTCAACAGAGAAATTAGTCACGATGGTTGGTGATATTGATACTTGGAAGGCAATACAAATTTATTAATCTTTTCTCTAAATTAAATCTACTTGAGTATTTATATTTGGTAGAACTGTGAAGGATATATCTCATTTCTTTTCACCTATGTATCTACTATATAAACCACTTAAATATTTATGCCATTAGAATTCCAAGTGTAATTAAGATGATGACAAGCATAAACTATATCATGTCATGAAATGGCATTTTTCCCACGAAGGTAGAATATTTGATATTTAATGATACGTCAGTATGTGTGTGTGTGTGTGTGTGTGTGTGTGTGTGTGTTCAGCACACCATAATTTAAAGATCTAGCAAATTACACACTGAGTAATAAATAAGGTATTCTATCTTGGGCATAAGATATACACACCTGGGCTTGGAGTCTGCAAAAGAGACTGGCAATTATCATTTCTGGTCATTAGTGAATCACTTTATATATGAAATGATTCCTCATATTTGTTATGTCAATTTCTAATTCTTTTTGTAATAGTCCAAACTTGTCATTAAAAATTACTTAATTTTTCCAAATCCTCTTTTTTTCTTCATCTATAATATTTCTTTTAAGCATATACAAAATTCTATCAAATATTACCCTGTAATCTGTACTCTTACTATATTGGGAAAAGATCAGATGAGTTCAATGCAGTGTCCAAAATAGCTGTACTATTTTACATTCCCATCAACAATTTCATTGTTATTTTAATTTGCATTTCTTTAATTAATTGCCAATATTCATTAATTCACTCAGCTAGTATTTATTCATCCATTAAGTGGCAAGCTGTCATAAGCACTAGGGATATAACAGTAAATAAGACAGGCAAAATTGGCTATAGCCTTCTAGAGCTTATATTTTATTATTATTGTTTTTAAATGTTTATTTTTCAAAAATTTTTTAACATTTATTTATTTTTGAAGGAGAGAGAGAGAGACAGAGCGTGAGCGGGGGAGGGGCAGAGAGAGAGGGAGACACAGAATCCCAAGCAGGCTCCAGACTCTGAGGTGTCAGCACAGAGCTCGACACCGGGCTTGAACTCACGGACTGTGAGATCATGACCTGAGCTGAAGTCGGAAGCTCAACAGACTGAGCCACCCAGGTGCCCCTTAAATGTTTATTTTTGAGAGAGAGAGGGAGTGCAAGCAGGGGAGGGGCAGAGGCAGGGACAAAGGATTTGAACCAGGCTCTGGGCTGAAGGCAGAGAGCCGGATGCAGGGCTCCAACTCAGGAACCGTGAGATCATGACCTGGGCCGAAATCCAGAGTTGGACGCTTAATGGACTGAACCACCTAGGTGCCCCTAGAGCTTATATTTTAATAATATAAAAATATAAACAAATTCATAAATAGCATGTTAGATAGTAAAAAGTGCCATGGAGAAAAGCTGTCTGGAAAAAAACCAAACATGTATGTATACGGGGTTAATTTTAATTATGGTGGTCAGGGAAGGGTTCATTGAGATGACCTATGACCAAGAGACCTATAGTAGGTGAAGGAGACCCATGCAAGTATCTAGACAAGAGGGTTCTTTTTTTTAAAATTTTTTTTTCAACGTTTTTATTTATTTTTGGGACAGAGAGAGACAGAGCATGAACGGGCGAGGGGCAGAGAGAGAGGGAGACACAGAATCGGAAACAGGCTCCAGGCTCTGAGCCATCAGCCCAGAGCCTGACGCGGGGCTCGAACTCCCGGACCGCGAGATCGTGACCTGGCTGAAGTCAGACGCTTAACCGACTGCGCCACCCAGGCGCCCCCTAGACAAGAGGGTTCTAATCTGAACGCGCAGCGAGCCCACAGGTCTGAGGCAGAAGAATGGCCAATAGTGTTCAAAGAATAGCAAGAGTCTTGTGTGGCTTCAGAATAAGAGAGAAGACAGGTAAGACCTGGCAGCAGAGTATTCGGTACGGCCTTGTAGACCGTTATAAAAACGTTGGCTTTTATTTAGATGTTAAGTAATTGGAAGCTAGAAGTATGTATAAAATGTTAAAAAAAAAAAAAAGGGAGTGATCTGCTTGGACAGATTTCGGGGAATAAACTTTGCATGGAAACCCTGAACGGAGACCAAATGTAGTTTTGTTAAGTCTTCAAAGTCAAAGATTATGGATAAAACCAGTAGAGGGTCGTGGCTGAGGCCTTTCAGCTTGTCGCACGAAGGACCAGCCACTCTCTGTTGCCGTAACAGGGCCTCTGCCCCAGGCACGATTAGCCAGGGAAGAACTCCCTGTGAACCACCTTTCTGGGTGACAAATTGTGCATTTAACGCCTAAAGATTTCGATTTAGGGAGACGAGAAGACACCGATTAGGAAACCCCGAGTAGTTCCCGCAAGAACACAGGCGAAGCTGGCGCCATTGTCGCCCTCGAGGCGGCGAGGAGCAGAGAAGCAACGGCTGCTGGAAGGTCCGCCTCGTTCTTGAAATGGACACAAAAGAGGCACAATACCCTTTACAGACGTCCTTTCGAGCGACAGGCTTCCGTGCCAGTCGCCCGGGGCGAACCAGGATTTTCAAAAGGACCGCGCCAGAGGCGGGACCCATCAGCACACCACCACGCGGACACAGCCAACGCGCGGACTGAGCCGCCCGCGAGGGGGGCGGAGTCGCCGGAAGAATGACGTAAAAAGGCGTCGCGCCGAGAGTGACGCGTGGCGTAGACCACGACGGGCTGCGCCTGTCACACCCGCGGCTTGTTGCGGAGGAGCAGCGGGCGCCATGGCGGTTCTGCTGGAGACCACTCTGGGCGACGTCGTCATCGATCTGTACACCGAGGAGCGGCCGCGCGGTGAGGCCCGGGCCCCGCTCGCGTTTCGCCGGGGCCGCGCTCTCCTTTCCCCACTGTCCCTTCGCTGCCCGGCCCCCTTGACCGGGTTCGAGCTTCTGGGCTCCTGGCGCCCACGACTGGGCTGTTTCACTAGCGGGCCGTGGTTGGAAAAGTTTTTGTGAGGAGCGGCCTCTCTCTCGAATGTGGTGCCGGCCAATCGGGTGGCGGGTGCTTGTGGCATTAAATGCCTGTGTGTGTGCGTGTGTGCGCGTGCAGGCTGCATATAACCAAGCCTGTAGGTTTTGTGGCTGTACTGCGCTTTACTTGTGAGAGGAACACAACCAGTGTTCCTTGGGGTGTAACCAGGGAGTCCTGATGGAAGTACGAAGGATGTGTTTGGAGCAGTGAGTGGGGGCATCCAGCGTGGGTGGAGGAAGGGCTGTCCGGAGGTGTGCACGGAGCCATAGCAAACGCTCATTGATCGCCTGCTGTGTAGACTGCCAAGCTCTGGGATAGGCGTCTTGTCCTTAAGGGTCTAACTTTCCACCGAGAGAAATAGGCGTGGGAGCCCCTTTAAGTGTTGTTAAGTCTTACAAACCCATTGTAAGTGTTGTGGTTGAAGAATGTGTAAGTTGCCATGGAAACCGGAGGGAGGAGTGATTCTTCCTGGCTGGGGGCGGGGAGAAGTGAAGCCAGCAAAGAAAGTAGAACACTTGAACTAGCTCGTTGAAAGATGAGTGGGAGTGAGGGTGTTTTTTTTTTTTTTTTTTTTTTAAGTTTGCTTAGAACTTTCTGGAAACAGCAAGTAGTTTGGCAGGGCTTGAAGGAATGATATGTGACACGGAATGGCAGACTGAGTGTCTGGTCGTATAGGTTATATTGGTTAGGTCAGATGTGAATAGTCTTGTGTGCTCTACTGACGACTGATGAGGGTCCTGGAAGTTTTAAAAGCAGGATTGAGGCATGGCCGACTTGTTTTAGGAAGATAAGGGACAACAGTGGAGGATGTTTCAGATCAGGGAGAAGCTGGAGGCCACAGAGATAAGTTACAATTAGCATCCTGTCCCCTTGGAACGCAGAGTCCATCAAAAGGATGAAACGAGGGGCGCCTGGGTGGTTCAGTCGGTTGAGCGTCCGACTTCGGCTCGGGTCATGATCTCACGGCTGGTGGGTTCGAGCCCCGCGTCGGGCTCTGTGCTGACAGCTCGGAGCCTGGAGCCTGCTTCGGATTCTGTGTCTCCCTCTCTCTCTGCCCCTCCCCTGCTCACGCTCTTTCTCTCTGTCTCTCAAAAATAAACATTCAAAAAAATTTTTTTTAAAAAGATGAAACAAGCCACAGTACCACGTGCAGTAATTGCTTTCCTGCTGTCACAGTATCCTACACTCAGTTGTACCCCCCCCCACCCCCACCCCACAACAGTACATGCTCAGTCATACATCCCGGCCTTTCTCGTACTGTTGCCTCTACCCCACAGTTCTCTCTACTGTTGTCCTGTTGGCCGACTTCCTGCTTATTATTCACACCTTGGATCAAGCATGATTTCTTCTGTGAGGCTCTCCCTTGTCCCTGAGCAGAGTTAGATCTGTTTCTTCTGCTCTAAGATCTTTTTAAAAAGCATGTAACACATTCTGTTACATCGTTTGCCTGTTATCCTGTAATTGTTTGCAGTTCTTGTCTCAAGATTGTAAACTCCACGAGAGCAGGGACCGTAGTGCCTTCCTTGTCTTTCTATCCTAAGCACCTAGTGCAACGCCTGCCACTTTTCACACACTAAAGGCTCATTATAGTGACTAATGTATATGTGTGTGTTTATTAGTTAGGATTCTCTGTGCAGATGATAGAAACTCAAATCAAATTGGCTTAAACAAAGAAAATAATTGATTGCCTCCTGCTACTGGGGTAAACTTGGCTTTAAGGATGGTGGGATCCAGGGGTTCAAATGATGTTATAGGGAATTGTATTTTTCATCTCTTGGTTTGCTTTTCTTTGAGTTGGTTTCTTCATGTGGGGCACCTGGCTGGGGCCTCTTTTCCCAGGGTTGTGAGGAATTCAAGAGGGAGTAGGGTTTGCCCACCTAGTGAACACAGGCAGAATAGACAAGTAGCAATTCTGCAACTGCAGTTTGGAACGCTAACAACTAAGCCCACCCCATTTGTATATATTTGCAAGCATGTGATTGGATACTTACTTACGTGTGTAACTGCTTATCAACTTATAGTAAACATATCCAGGCTTATTTTCCTTCCTCCCTCCCTCTCTCCCTTTCTTCTATTTCTTTCATTTTTTTACTTTTTAGTATAGAAAACTTGAAACATATACAGAAGTAGAAAGAGTCACGTAAATGAACCTTCATGCGCCAATGACCGGCTATAATGAAGAGCTGTCAACACATAACCAGTATTGTTTCATTTATACTGGATTTTTTGTAATAAGTCTATTACATGGGATTTATTTTATCTGTAATTACCTCATTTTGTATTTAAAAATTTTTTTTAATGTTTATTTTTGACAGAGAGAAACAGAGCGTGAACGGGGGAGGGGCAGAGAGAAAGAGGGACACAGAATCTGAAACAGGCTCCAAGTGGTCAGCACAGAGCTGGACGTGGGGCTCAACTCGGGGACCAGCGAGATCATGACCTGAACTGAAGTCAGACGTTTAACTGACTGAGCCACCCAGGCACCCCTCATTTTGAATTTCTAAAAAATTATTTAAAAAAAACATAACCCCAAATCATTATCATATCTTAAAAAATTAGCAATAATATTTTAATTTCATTCATATTTTATTATTGTCTCATAAATGTTTTAAAAATATTTGGTAATTTTGGGGCATCTGGGTGGCTCAGTTGGTTAAGTGTCTGACTTTGGCTCAGGTCGTGATCTCACTGCTTGTGGGTTCGAGCTCCCAGCTCATTGTCTGGAGCTGGCTTCCGATTCTGTCTCCATCTCTCTGCCCTTCCCCCTGCTCAAGTGCGTGCGCAAGTGCTCGCTCTCTCTGTCTCTTTCTGTGTCCCTCAAATATCAATAAAAAGTAAAAAAAAATTTTGATGTTTGTCTATTTTTGAGAGAGAGAGGCAGAGCGCGAGCAGGAGAGGGGCATAGAGAGAAGGAGACAGAATATGAAACAGGCTTCAGGCTGAGTTGTCAGCACAGAGCCCAACGTGGGGCTCGAACCCATGAACCATGAGATCATGACCTGAGCCGAAGTCTGACGGCCAACCGACTGAGCCATCCAGGTGCCCCAAACATTTAAAAAAATTTTTAAAAAATATTTGCTAATTTAAATGCAGATCCATACAGGGTCCATTATTGGTTGATAGATCTCTTAAATACCTTTTTAAAAAAATTTTTTTTAAAGATTTTATTTTTATTTATTTTTAATTATTTTTAATGTTTATTTTCGAGAGAGAGAGAGAGAGCAAGTGGGGGACGGGCAGAGAGAGAGGGAGACACAGAATCTGAAGCAGGCTCCAGGCTTTGAGCTGTCTGCACAGAGCCCAAAGCAGTCTCCAACTCATGAACCACGAGATCATGACCTGAGCCAAAGTTGGACGCTTAAGTGACTGAGGCACCCAGGTTCCCCTAAAGATTTTATTTTTAAGTAATCTTTACACCCAACATGGGGCTTGAACTCACAACCCTGAGATCGAGTCCCATAATCTACCGACTGAGCCAGCCAGGCACACCCCTTTCTTAAATATCTTTTAATCTATAGATTCTCCCCCTTGCCTTAAAAAAAATTTTTTTTTTTAAATTTGAGTTTAGTTGACACATAGCGTTACATTACTTTAGGTGCAGTATAGTGATTCCACTTCTCTATACATTATTCTGTGTTCACCACCCCCCTTGCCTATTTTAAACAACTTTATATTTTAAGAACAATTTAAGGTTCATAGTAAAATTGAGGGAAAGGTATTTAGAGAGATTTCCCATATACCCCCTATGCTCACATATGCACAACCTCTCCCATTTTCAGTATCCCCTACCAGAGTGGTACCTTTGTTGCACATTCGTACCATACGTACTTTGTAGCATTGTATTTAACAGTAATCCAGAAATCTGTTTTTTCCAGAAAAACTATCAAGAGCCTGGTGTTCAAGACCTTCCAATAGATTAGCCCCATCCTACCCCTTCAGTCTCTCTACCCTCTCTTACTCTAGTATTACCAGGGTGTTACAGAACATAAACTGGTCTTTCGGACCCTTCAGAAAACATTTAAATTTGCACTTCTAGACTTATTCATAGTGTCTTCTCAGCTTGAAATGCTTACTCGATCTACTTTTTGCCCGTCTAGTTCTTTTAATGCCCACCTTAAACCTCCATGAGGTCTTCTAATTTTCCTGGCCGGAAGCAATCTTTCTTTTGAACTCTTGCGGCTTTTTTAAAATCACTTTTTACTATTTTGCTATTTAAGTGGCACAAATGGTATTATCGGGTATATCCAGTATTGTAACTAGTTTGGTTTGGGTATAAGCTCTCTAGACAGCCTCATAGGTCTTTCTGTCTGGTTTCTGGCTTAATGTTCTGAGAACTTGTTAGTGTATCTCTCCACAATTAGACTGTGAACTTGTCAAGGACAGGGACTATGGTTTAATGGCATTTGTGACAGTGGTGCCAGGCACCTAAAAAGTACTCAGTAAATGTTTATTGAATAAGTGAGTGAATTTATATGAGAAAGCTGGTACATGATCAGCGTATGGATTTTTGTGAAGGGGTATTTAATCATCGTAAAAAAATTGGTCTCGGGTGCTTTGCTGGCTCACTTGGGCTTGGGGTTGTGAGTTCGAGTCCCATGTTGGGTATAGAGATTACTTAAAATAAAATCTCTAAAAAAAATTGGTCTCAGATATTTGATTTTCTCTAATTTATATAATTTGTATCCATTTACAGGTACTCTGCTGGATTCGTATAGTATACATCTAAGAGTATACTCTATATGTACCACACGTACATATATATACAGTATATACTATATTACATAATATATTACTGTATTATAATGTAGTATACTGTGTTATATAATTATACTATATTGTAGTATATTCTTTGTTCTTTTTTTTCTCTTGCAAAACTAATCCATTAATAAATGATTGCTTATCCCAAATGTCAGTTTCCTGCATTAGCTCGGATGATCAAGAAGTCCTAAAAAAAAAGAGAATACAAAGATGATTTAAAATATATTGATTTATATTGATTTATTTATTTGATTTGATTTATATTTATTTTATTTATTTTATTGATTTATATTGATATATATATATTATAAATATATATATGATTTAAAATATTCCTAGACTTACTTCCTTTTTTATGACTTTGGACATTTGAACATTGGGGGGAAGTGTTTATATGGTAATTTAGAAATTAAATTACACCAACTGTGCATATACTTGCTTAAAAATGTATTTGTGAACTACTGTGATAAGTTTAATATTTACTTTCTTTCAGCCTGCTTGAATTTCCTGAAGTTGTGCAAAATAAAATATTACAATTATTGTCTTATTCACAATGTACAGGTAAGTTGGTAGATAATAGTCATGTCTATTATTGGAACCACTTAGCAAACTCTGTGATTTAATAATGTATCCTACTTATTATAGAGGGATTTTATTATACAAACTGGTGATCCTACAGGGACTGGCCGTGGAGGAGAGTCTGTTTTTGGGTGAGTTCTTTTGTTTTTAAATGAGAAAAAATAGAATTGCCTCTTAACAGTGTTAACTAGCATATTTCAATCAGCTTTTTAAAATATCGTTCAAAGATAGGTTTTTCCCTTAAGTTCCCTAAATGTCTATAGCAAAAAAGAGTATTCTGAATCATAATGGTATTTCTACAAAGAAATGGCAGTTCTGTTTGGTACTAGAACTTCTGTATTTCATATTGAGGGTACTTATATTTTAAAGCTTTATTATGTATTTTTTCAGTCAACTGTATGGTGATCAAGCAAGCTTTTTCGAGGCTGAAAAAGTACCAAGAATTAAGCACAAGAAGAAAGGCACTGTGTCCATGGTGAACAATGGCAGTGATCAACATGGATCTCAGGTGAGGAAATGAGTGAGGAGATGAATTTTGTTTTAAAATGAAGGACTAGAAAGAGCCACAGAGTTATCTTTTCAAACTACCCAATAAGAAGAGAATTGCAAAGATAGTTGTTAGAAGAAAAATATTACACTATATTTTTTTCTATATAAAAAAATTTGGGGGGTGCCTGACTGGCTCAGTAGGTCGGGTGTGCGACTCTTAATGTCGGGGTTGTGAGTTTGAGCTTCATGTTGGGTGTAGAGATGACTTAAAAGTAAAATCTTTAAAAAAAGTTATTTTGTTCTTTTAAATGTAAGGTATGTCCATTATGAGGAGATCAGAAAACACAAAACAGTACATGGGAGAAAATAGCATCTACAATCCCACTATCCATGGATCATCACTGTTGACATTGTGGTCTGTTTCCTTTTGGTATTTTATTACTTCAAAACAGATCATGTTGAGAACCTTTCATTCATTGTCTCGTTTAATCCTTACAACAACCCATTTTGGGGTAGATGTTTTTTTTTCCTCACAGTTCACATGTGAAGAAACTGAGCTTTGGTTTGCCCAACTATTTTAAACAATCAGGGAATACTTTTTAAAAGTAGCAAGTGGGTAAGAATCCACACAGTTAATGTGAAGTACTACTTTTGTGTATTTTTTTTATCAGTCTGTCATTGATTTCAGTTAGAATTATAGATATATTTTTATATTTTGCTGTGTCTTTCTGTGCAGTTTCTTATTACTACAGGAGATAATCTAGATTACCTTGATGGTGTTCATACGGTGTTTGGTGAGGTGACAGAAGGCATGGACATAATTAAGAAAATTAATGAGACCTTTGTTGACAAGGACTTTGTACCATATCAGGATATCAGGTGTGTTTGCTGTCTCAATGTACTAGAATGTTTTAATACTGTAGTGTTTGACACGTAGTGGAGATATCAAGTGCAGGACTGGTTTTTGGATAATTCCAAAATGTGTATTAATACAAGACTATAAAACTCCATAAAGTAAACAAGATTTTTTTGTATTTTTATACTTGTACTAATTAATTATAGTTGCTTATGTTGGGAAGAATTATTAATCCTTTAATTTAGTTTTTAAAAAATGCATATTGAGAAATAATGGCAAAACTACTAAGATTTAGACATTTATGTTAATATTAGACATGTTATTTTAGAGCAATGCAGAGTAGTAAATCTAAGATAAATGATACTCTAGTAATATATCCTTGTGCATTAAAATTTAAGTGCCTATGGTTTTTTGTCATTAGAGATACTTAAGACATTTGTTATAACCTTTATAAAAAGTAAAACATGGATTCTGAAATAATGTAAATGTAACCTTTTGACTTGGATTTATTTTGTAAGGATAAATCACACAGTGATTTTAGATGATCCGTTTGATGACCCTCCAGATTTATTAATCCCTGATCGATCACCAGAACCTACAAGGGAACAGCTCGATGTAAGTAGAGCCTTCTTGTGATTGAATGTATGTGCATACTAATGCTTTGCATAGATTTTGCTTTTTAGTCCGTTAAAACTTATTTCTTCAGAATGTCTTGCTTGATCAGTTGTACTAGGACAAGTTTAGAATTATTTTTTCCTTTCCCTAATTTCTTTTCATTTCCCTGATTTTCTTTCTTCAATTTCTGTTCCACCAGTAGAGCCTTAGCTCTAGAAGTTTATGTTAATACCTTGTGAAAATGTTTTTCTTATCTCCTAACTCTGTGTAGGAGTATAGCTTTAAGGCTAAATTAAACATCATCTTGTAAGGGAGCTTTTCAACTGGGGACACTCTGGAGCTATACTAGAACCTCGATATTTTTGTGGCATAGTGCAGACTTTTTCCTCTTACGTTTTAAGGTATAAGTTTCTGTTTATCAAGCTTTGTCAAAGCTGAATTGATTTTTATAGTTGGGATTTGGTGCTTAACTTTTAAGATCATTTATCTTCTGCATTCAGCACTGAGTTGGATACTAGATAGTTTCTTTAAAAATGTTTATCTTGATTTAACAATAAATTAGAAGCTTAGTCTGGCCAATATTATCAAATTAATTTAAAATAATTTTCTGAGGCTTGTAAGTTTGTTTGAGTTTCTGTTCTAACATATTTGATGGAACTAAGGATAAAGTGTCATGTCTCCCATGTTTCTCAGATTTTTCAATTCTTTCAGTATATTTTTAAGTGGCTTCTGCCTTACAGAGTGGTCGAATAGGAGCAGATGAAGAAATTGATGATTTTAAAGGAAGATCAGCTGAAGAAGTAGAAGAAATAAAGGCAGAAAAAGAGGCCAAAACTCAAGCTATTCTGTTAGAAATGGTAAGATGATTATTTTTGGTCATATAGTTGTTCTGAAATTTATTTAATATATAACTCATTGCAAATTTATTTTTGGCTCTTTGATAATCAAAATATTAAAAACTTAGCTTTGAATTTTTTCTGGATTAAATTTTATAGGACACATGAAAGGTAAACAAATTTTGGTTCCATTATCAATATAGTGCTAAGTGCCTTTTTCAAAAATAGGCAGTGGATATACAACTTCGAATATGGGTTGAATTTCAATTATTTATATTCATCTCATTTATTTATTTTATTTTAGAGAGAGTGTGCGTGTGTGTGAGCTGGGGAGACGGGCAAAGGGAGAGGGAGAAAGAGGGAGAATCCCAAGCAGCTCCAAGCTCAGCACAGAGCCCAGTATGGGGCTTAATCCCATGACCTTGGGATCATGACCTGAGCCGAAACCAAGAGTTGGATGGCTTAACCAACTGAGCCACCCATGTACCCCTATTTATCTCATTTTTAAAGAGTGTTTATTGCACTGAATTTTATGTATATTAATAATTCTTTGTACAACTCAAGTATTGAGGTTAAGTAGTTACAGGATGAAGGAACCTGTGTAGAAATTGAGCACCCTAAAACATACTGCTTTGTATTATTAACAGTATGAAGTCCTTTGGGGAACAGTTCTTCAATAGTGATTAATTGACCTACCAGACATTTTTTCCATTTGTTAATTTTTTGTGGAATAGGCATACCTATCACACAGTAGATCATCAATAAATATTTGAATGAATAATTCAGTTTTTATTATTATCATTGTTTTACATAGTAGAGCTTGCAGATTCTTGTCCTGTTTCAAAATTCATTGTTCTCATCTCAAGCTGAAGGAACAAATATTAAAGATTACAATTCAAGAAAACTTTACTGAATTAAAAAAAAATTTGAAAATACACTTTTTAATGAGCACACTGTGTATCTGGAACTATTGACCCAGAACAACCAACAGAATAACAAGTTCTAAGAAAATTACTGCACTTAAAAGAAAAATCTTTTGAGCAACTGGGCAGGAAGAATATGTGACTTATAAGTGAAAGAACATTATATTAGCATCAGAATTTCAAAAGCAAAAGTACAGGCAATTTATGCCAGGAAGATGTTGGGTTAGCATAACAAAACCTTTTATTTTTCAGATAATTTCAAATTTATGAGAAAGTTAAAAAAGTAGTACAGAGAACTTCTCTATACCTTTTACTCAGATTCACCAATTTTTAACATTTTTGCCACATCTGCTTGATTATTCATTTTCCCTTTCTCTCTCCCGTCCTCCTCTCTCCAATTATACATGTATATACACATATTATTTTTTCTGGACCATTCAAAAGTGAGTCCTAAACATCATTCCTTTTTACCTCTTATATCAGTGTGCATTTCCTAAGAGCAACAATATTATTGTGCATATTCACAGTACAGTTATCAAAATCCGGAAATTTAAAATTGATAAAAATTTTACCCATGTTTCAATTTTGTCAGTTATTTCAGTAATATCCTTTATAACTTTCCCCATAAAGTCTAGAATCCAGCTCTTAACTGATCATCTGTTGCATTTAGTTATGTTTCTTCTAACCTTTGAAAGAATTCCTTAACCTGTCTATTTTTCATGCTGTTAACATTTTTGAGGAATACAAGCCATCTGTTTTATAGAATATTCAACAGTTGCCTTGTGATTAGATTCAGATTATGTGCACAGACAGAATACTACATAAGTGACCTTCTCAGATGTTACATTTGCAGTAACAGGTCCGCAATATCCATCTGCCCTTCATTGGAAAGTGTTCATTTTGATTACTTGATCAAGGTAATCCTCTGCCTGGTGTCTCCATTGCATACTTGGTTTTTCCCTTGCAGCTAGTAAACAATCTGTATCATTTGAGACCTTTCAAATATCTTGTCCCTTATCAAACTGTCTCTGTGGATTTCTCAGCTGTTCATGATTCTTGTCTCAACCAGCCTTTACTTTGATGAATGTAGAGTGGTGATTTTCTAATTCCCACTACTTCTACACTTGTCAGTCTGCCTTCTACTGTAAGGAATGGCCCTTCTTTTTTATCTTTTTATCTATATGTGCATTTTTACTAAGGACTCATGGATTCTTTTTTTTGCTTTGACTTTAATAAATTTGGAGTTTATATATTTTTTTAAGATTTTACTTTTTTTTAAATGTTTATTTATTTTTGAGACAGACAGAGAGACAGAGTGTGAGCAGGGGAGGGGCAGAGAGAGAGGGAGACAGAATCCGAAGCAGGCTCCAGACTCTGAGCTGTCAGCATAGAGCCTGATGCGGGGCTTGAACCCATGAACCATGAGATCATGACCTCAGCTGAAGTCAGATGCTCAACCGACTGAGCCACCCAGGTGCCCCAGAGATTTTACTTTTTTAAGTAATATTTACACCGAGCATGGTGCTTGGTGAGATCACAACCCCAAGATCAAGAGTCGCATGCTCTACCGACTGAGCCAGCCAGGTACCCCTAAGTAGATTTTATTTTTTAGGGCTGATTTAGGTTTATAGAAAGATTGAATAGAAAGTAACAGAGAATTCTCTGTGCACACTCATCCCTCTCCCCAACAGTTTCTCTTATTATTAACATCTTGCATTAGTGTGGTAGATATGTTACACTTGGTGAGTCAATATTTGATAAATTATTATTAACTAAAGTCCATAATTTACATTAGGTGTCACTCTGTGTTGTACATCTTGTGAGTTTTGAGAAATGTATAACAACATGTATCTGTCATTACAGTATCATACATAATAGTTGCACTGCCCTAAAAATCCTCTGTGCTCACATATTCATCTCTCCCTGCCCCCCTCCCCTGGCAGCCACTGGTCTTTTTTTACTGTCTGCATAGTTGCGTTTTCCAGAATGACATATAGTTGGAATCACATAGTATGTATCCTTTTAAGATTGCCTTCTTTCACTTAGCCATTTGCACTTAAGATTCCTCCGTGTATTTTTGTGGCTTGATAGCTCGTTTCTTTTGATCACGAAATAACATTCCATTGTATGGAATGCACCACAGTTTGTTTAAACATTCACCTATTAAAAAATGTCTTGGGGCAGCTGGGTGGCTCAGTCGGTTAAGTGTACAACTCTTGATTTCGGCTCAGGTCATGATCTCAAGGCTGTGAGATCAAGCGCCGGGCTCTGTGCCGGGCATGGAGCCTGCTTAGGATTCTCTCTCTCCCAGCTTGTGCATGTGTGTACTCTCTCTCAAAAAAAGTGTCTTGATTGCTCCCAAGTTTTGTCAAGTATGAACAAATCTGCTGTAAACGTTTGTGTACAGATTTTTGTGTGGACAGAAATTTTTAACTCATTTGGGCAAATACCTAAAGATGCAATTACTGGAATTTATGGTAAGATTATGTTTATCTCTAAAAAACTGCCAAACTGTCCTCCCAACTAGCTGTCCATTTTGCATTCCCACCAGTAATGATGGAGAGTTCCTATTGCTCTACATCCTTGTCAGCATTTGGTATTGTCAGTGTTTTGGATTTTAGCCATTCTAATATGTGGTTGTGTGTTGTTTTGATTCTCACTATTAACAGGTTTCATCTTCTATTTTTTTTTTTTTTTTTTTAAAGTAAGCTCTATGCCCAGTGTGGGCCTTGAACTCACAACCCTGAGATCAAGCATGTTCTATCAACTGAGCCAGCCAGGTGCTCCAGATTGTTGTCTTTTGTTAGGCTTCAGAAGCACTGTGCTCTGTTGCTTATTACTGTTTCTGATTAAAAAAAAAAAAATTTTTTTTTTAAAGTGTGTTTATCCAAGAGGAGATACTTCACATGATAATGTTATCAGAAATCATTACTGAGAGTTTTCAAATTTATGTATAAAGAAGTATTGTTTGCCCATCTAAAGGCCCATGGCAAATACAGTGTTCCCACAATGAAACCATTTCCATTATGTGTTCTCCCACAGTTACCCTCATTGGTCCTTCAGTAGAACTGGGATACCATACTCAGTGCAGTAGTTGGTTGTGAAGTCGAGTTCATTTTGGTTGAAGTAGATGATAGTGAGGGTGAGAGTAAAAAACAAGAAACACTCTCCCTGAATTATTGCTGTTCACATCAAACAACAATGCAGAAAGAATGGAGCATTACTAATGCAGAAAGCTAGTGTCAGTATGATCATGTTTTTCAAAGGTTTAAAAACAAGCAAAACTAAATTATATTGCTTGGGGATACATATTTATTTGGGAAAGCTCTGAAGATACAGGAGAATGGCCAAAAAGTAAAACCAAAAAGCAGGATATTTGTTACTCTGGTGAGACAGAGTAATGGAATCGGGACATTTTAGTTTTTGTTTTTTTTTTTAATGTTTATTTATTTTGAGAGAGAGAGAGAGAGAATGCAAGCAGGGGAAGGGCATAGCCAGGGAGAGAGAGAAGGAGAGAGAGAATCCCAGGTAGGTTTCAGGCTACCAGTTCAGAGCCCAACATAGAGCTCAATCCCATGAACTGCGAGATCATGATCTGAGCCGAAATCAAGAGTCAAACTCCCAATGGACTGAGCCACCAAAGTGCCCCAAGGGACATTTTAGTTCTTAAGCTAGTTGGCATCGTGGGTGTTTTTTATTTTCATGCTCCATTCCTTAGATATACTTTGCATAATTTTTTTTTTAATATATGAAGTACTTGAAAAAAGAAAAACAGGAGATAAAATTGGGACTTTGAAGCCAGATAGATCTGGGCTCAAATCCCAACTCTGTTGCTTATTACTGGGTGGCCTTCAGCTAATTATTTAACATTCTTGAATTTTATTTTACTCATTTTTAAAATGGAAACCACACAGTTGTTTTAAGAATTGGCAGTAGTGTGTGTGAAGTGTGAAGCATGGTATTCACACAAAGTCAGAGTCAGACAAGTATTAGCTATTAATATTACTACAAGGAACAGTATAGTTTCAGATTTTGCAATCTTATTTAGATTTCTTTTCCTGAGCCTGTAGTTTCTTTCTTTTTCTTTTTGTTTTTGTTTTTTAAGTTTATTTATTTTGAGAGAGAGAGAGAGCACACAAGTGGGGAAGGGGCAGAGAGAAAGGGAGAAAGAGAGAATTCTAAGCAGGCTCTGTATTGTCAGAACAGAGCCCAAAGCGGGGCTCAATCTCATGAGCCACACAGGTGCCCCTGAGCCTGTAATTTCAAATGTAAATTCAGTTGTTTAGGGAAATCAGCATTTTGGGCATACGTAGGGTAGTTAGAATAGAAACAACAAAGGAATTGATTTATATTTTTGTTTACTTACAATTTAGGTGGGAGACCTACCTGATGCAGATATTAAACCTCCAGAAAATGTGCTGTTTGTGTGTAAATTGAATCCAGTGACCACAGATGAAGATCTGGAGATAATATTCTCAAGATTTGGGCCAATAAGAAGGTAATCTCTAGAATTAGTGATTTTAGAAAAACTAGGTATTGGTGGTTTTCTAATGACATTTTTGCATGAATCTGTGAACTCTAGAATTTTGTACTGGTGAATTTTACAGATGACTCTTTTGCATAGCAGGGGAGAAAAAGGTGTATTTATATGTGTATGTGTATATATAGAAATATACACACACAAATACACACACACATATATAATTGAATGATTCTCCCACTTCCAACAGATATTTTCAGTCTAAGACAGGAAGTGAATGGAACAGTTTAAGTAGTTCTGTAGTATTCTCAGTAATCTTTAATATTTAAAATACTTATATAAGTTCTCCCTAGAATTACCAGCAATCTATGTCAAAATTAATTTTTTTCTTTTTTGAGTGGTCTCCACACCCACCATGGGTCTTGAACTCACAACCCTGAGGGCAGGAGTCGCACACTTTACTGACTGAGCCAGCCAGGCACCCCTATGTCAAAATAAATTTGAATCTAAATTTTCCCAAATTTTTTTCTTTTGCTAATAATGCTTTCTTCCTCTGCATTGTTAATGTAAAAGTCTATGAAGCTAGTATTTCTGTGAGAAAGGGAAATATTCTTGAGGAAGGTCAATTACACAGTTGACCTGCATGGTCAACTGCAGGTTTGAACTGCATGGGGCCACTTAGACACAGATTTCTTTTGATAAACACAGTATTGTACTGTAAATGTATATTCTCTTCCTTATTATTCTTAACATTTTCTTCTCTGTAGCTTACATTATTATAAGAATACAGTATATAATACATGTAACATACATAATATGTATTAATTGACTGTGTTATTAGTAGTTAAGTTCTGGGGGAGTCAAAAATTATATGCTTATTTTTTTACTGCAGGGGAGGGGGCTGGGACCCCTAACCACCATGTTGTTCAAGGGTCAACTGTAATTGATTAAAAAGTATTATTTTATGTTTAGAATTTCCTTTTAGGTTATGTTTTGGGGCTTTTTATTTGTTTTTTTGTTTTTGCCTATGAAATCGTTCTTTATTCTTCCTGTTGAAAGAAAAATCTTTCCATAAATGGCTACTCAACTTTATTCCTCCACGTACTTATGGTATATCATATTTACAAAAAATACTCCTATATTGCTACTTTTTATTTTTGAGTTTTAGATATTATATACTGACTTCCTGCTGAGGCATGTGAGGATTTACCTCTCTTCCTATCCTCTCCATCTTCATTCATACCTCCTACTACTTTGATTGTGTCATAGTTTTGGTTAGATCATTATTCCATATTTACATTTTAATATATGTAAATGTCATAACAGTTGATCCATATGGTATAATGTGATTACTTTTCCTTCGTCTCACAATGTTTTATTTCCCTATTCATTTCATTTCATGTTTTTAAAATGAGACTTATGGTATGTGAGTAAATGGGCAAGCCAGGTGATTTCAACTCCTCTTATTGGCCCTTTTACTTGATTGTTAAGATGGATTAGTTCTATTTAATAGCTATAGTTATGAAGTTTAATTTGAGCTTGGTTTGTATTAAAATTCAAGGGCACACCTGGGTGGCTCAGTCAGCTAAGTGTCTGAATCTTGATTTCAGCTCAGGTCATGATCTCATAGTCATGAGATCAAGCCCGCTGGGCTCCGTGCTGAGCATGGAGCCCACCTGGGATTCTCTGTCTCCCTTTGCCCTCCCTTGCACACACGCGCACTCCCTCTCCTTCTCAAGAAAATAAAAAAATAAAACCCTACAAAGTATAAACTTATTAAACACGTACATGTGTATGAATTTACATACAGTAACATTGTATACTACAGTGTACATTCTGCAGTATCATTGTATACTCTATAATTCATTTACATTTGGACTAGAAGTGAATAAAGACTTAAAGAGTTTTTTTAGCATTAGTTTGCTTTTGGCATGGTAAAGTAAATACTGTTATTCTTTCTTCAGTGCATTAGGAATTTAGGCCAAGATTGGGCATTTAGAGTAGAATTTAGATAATTTAGTTACTACACCGGTGAACTACTTTTTTTGAATTGTTATTGAAGAAACTGGGAGAAATATAGTTCCATGAGTTTAACTTTGACTTTTAATAAATGGCGTATTTTGTTCTTCACTTTTGAAGAGTAAGAGTAAATGCTTTTTTTTTAAAGTCACTTTTTCCAAACTTTCTTTCAGTTGTGAAGTTATCCGGGATTGGAAGACAGGAGAATCCCTTTGTTATGCTTTTATTGAATTTGAAAAGGTAGGTCATTATATAGATATATTAAGTTTATATTTATTTTGCTCTTATATAGTGTTAAAAAGTATGAAAAATTATAAAATTTTTCCAGTCTCTGAGATTAGAAAATTAATTTGCCCTTTAGGCACCCGAGAAAAATAATTTTATTATACCCTCTATTTAAATAAATACAACATCTGTTGGTGTTAATATATGTACCTTTAGTTTAGATTCAGGTACAGTCTGAGTGTATCTTTAAAACTTTAACGTTTTAGGTAATGTCTTCCATGTTGTAGAAATGATTTTTCAGCATTGTTTACATACATCTGTAATTGAATAATAGAGAACTAGACTGAGTATAAAGTTCTAGGTGTTAATCTGAGCTCTGTCACTATTATATTTGACAGTTTATCTGGAACTCTCATTTCTAGATATTACCCTCCTTATAAATAAAACCTGAATATTGGATTAGATGGTACCTTCTAGATCTATAATAATAATGATGAGAGCTTATGTTACTCAAATAGCTTTCTTTAAGCCAGGTGTTACACTACCTGATATGCATTTAATCCTTACAACTCTGTGAGAATAGGTACTGTCCTCCTTTTCCAAATAAGTAAGTGGAGACACATAGTGGTCATGTGACTTGATTAAAATTATGCCCCCAGTGATTGCCTACCATGTACCAGATGATGTTCTAAATGATATAGATACAAAGATGGCTAAAGCTTTGTATCCTCATGGAGTTTATGATCCGTTTAATTCTTGACATACATGGTAAATAAATATGATTGTAACTAGGTTTTATTTTTTTGTCTGCTTCTCTGAATTGCCTGTAGTAAGTTGTGAGCAGACCAAAGGATACATTTCCAGGAATATAGGAGATAATTGATCAGTGCTGGGTTGAAATGCATCATTCCTAGTGTTCAGATGTCCGAAATGGAAATACGGGGTTTCAAAGTTGCTGACGGGGAGAATCCTTACGTAAAAGGACCTTGGTATCTCAGGCCCACAGTCCATTATCCACACCATTGGGAATAGCTTTGTTTCTGATTTCAGGCTTTTCCAGAACTTAGGTAATTGGGTATGTGTGTGTGTACACACACCTGTGGACTGTGTCATACTCCTCTGGGTCAGCACTCCATAATCAATCACAATTTCTGGACAGAAATGAATGCATATTCATACCAAGTGGAATAAATTAAGTCCATAGTCTCCTGTTAGGGGACTGTTTTGTTGTCAAATGGATTTTAACACCAAATTTATAAAAACAACTTTGAACTTTCGGGATATTTTTGGGTTTTGAGTAAAAGGGGTTATGGACTTGGGGAACACAATTTGTAAGTATATGTATGTCCACTACAGTCAGACTGCCTCAGCTCACGTCCTGGCTCTCACCTTTGCCAGCTGACCTTTGGCAACTTCTATGCCTTTCTAAACTGATGTTTTCTCTTTGAGAAAATGGAGATGATAGCAGGTAGTAGTTCCTCATACACTTGTTACCAGAGTTACCTGGGGTCACAGGCACAAAACATTTAACGACATTTCGCGTGTAATAAGCTTGCAAATGTTAGTTTGGGTAAAAACAAACTTTTGTATTTTTAGTATTTGTTGAAGCTGCAGAAATCTTTTCCATAAAGATTTATGCTTGAGTTTTTATAATTACTCTCAGGAAGAAGATTGTGAGAAAGCATTCTTCAAAATGGACAATGTACTTATAGATGACAGAAGAATACATGTGGATTTTAGCCAGTCTGTTGCAAAGGTTAAATGGAAAGGAAAAGGTATGTTGGTTCATCTTCCTTTGTTTCTGTTCAGCGTGCCTGCTTGTGCGTGTGAGTGTGCTTGCGTGTATATCTCCTTTGACTTAGTGCTGCTCATTAGGAGAAATGTTCATTGATGTAACTTCTGCCATTTATGGTTTCATGTAGCTGCTATTGAGAATCTAAGATAAAGGGGAGTGTATGTATGTGTGTATGTGTATTTTAAGCTGATGATGAACATATTTACTGGCTTTGTATTATAAATTACTTTTAACCCATTTAAACCATTGCAGATATTTGCAAAATGATGGTTGTGGTGGCTTGGTTCTTTTAGATGCAAACAGTTTTTTTTTTGTTTTCGTTGTCATATGGTACAAAGTTGGAAAGGTCCATGAAAGGTGGTGTAAAAAACTCTCCCACTTCTGCACCTCATCTACCCCATTTCCCTTCCGAGAGGTAACCACTCTCACCTGTTTCTTTATTTTCCGCATACATTCTTTGAATAGACATGCATATGTATTTATTTTATGTTGAGAATTTTCTCTCAACGTGTTTTTTCCCCATATATATTTTATGTATATTTATAGGTTTCTCCTTTAAAAAAGGAAGCATATATATATATTTTATATGTATTATTTTCAACTTTGGAAAAGGATAAGACAAATGGATGCAGGCTATATATACTGCCTTCGTATCTTGCATTTTTCATTTAATAATACATCTAAGAGAGCAATTCATGTTAGTGTATAAAAGCGACATTCTCAGCGCTGCAGTTTTCTATTGAATGTATATATCATAATTTATTGGACTAGTTCTATTAATGGACAGTGAAGTTTCTAATCTTTTGTTCTTCTGTTTTACTGTCCCTGTGCATATGACATTGTCCACATATGCATATATATATGTCAACTGAATTTCTGGTAGTAGCATGTCAAACTTAAGGTTGAATGTCTGTATGCTAAAATAATGTAAGTTTTTGATTTTTGATGCAGTATTTTTAGAAGATTTTACTTTGACAGTTATTCACCACATCATGCTAAATTTTACTAGGAATTCCAGGATTACTTTCTTTTTCTATAAAACTTTTCTTTCTTTCCCATGATTTTTATGAATTCTTTTTTTTTTTTTTTTCCAAATAAGAAAGAACACTACTTGAGAGTGATGTGCTTGTTTGTTTGGTAGGTCATGGTACCTTGTGGGAGTTCAGAAAAAGAAATGATCAATGTCCAAAATAGGTGAGGAAGGCCCGCTGGAAGCTGTGTTCTCCGTGGTGGGAGATGGTGACGGGTCAGGGTTCCCTATAGTGTTGGTTTCTCCCATGAAACTGTTGTGCTGGATTGCATGACTAGATTTGCACACTGCTCTCTATTTTCAGTGACTGGCGAAAACTAAACGCACTAAGGTGGCGTGTTTTTCACAGGTAGTAATTGCAGCTTTGTAAACAAAAGAATCAAATAAGTGTATTCAAGAACTACAGAGGAGCTGTTGGCCTAATGCACTCTAGTTCTGGTCCAGAAGTAGCTCTTCTGTGGGGCTTTTTCCCCAAAGAGCTAATTTAATTTTAGCATTTGGGGTATGTGTGAAGCCAGTGTAATTACAGTTCCTCACCACAGAGAAAGAACTTGAAGCACAATCTTGTGAAGTGATTTATTGAGAGTCACATAAACTGATGATATAAATAGGATTTAATTTAGTTTTTGTTTTTTTTTCCTCTCGATTCTTTTCCTAACATATCCACCCACTGAAAAAATGACACTGCCTTCCTAAGTGGTTTCAATGTAGTTTATTTACAGAGGACTTTTTTTTTTTTTAACTTTATTTATTTATTTTGAGAGACAGAGACAGTGCAAGTGGGGGAAGGGCAGTGAGAGAGGGAGAGAGAGAGAATCTGAAGAAGGCTCTGTACTGCCAGCGCAGAGCCTGATGCGGAGTTTGAGCCCACGAAGGCGTGAGATCATGACCTGAGCTGAAACCCAAAGTCAGATGCTTAACCAGCTGAGCCACCCAGATGCCCTTCCTATGTAACATTTTTAGAAAAAAGTAAGTTCACTTTAAAGTCCTCTCTAAGGGGCGCCTGGGTGGCTCAGTCAGTTAAATGTCCCACTCTTGGTTTCGGCTCGGGTCATGATCTCCCGGTTTGTGAGTTCAACCCTGGCATCAAGCTCTGTGCTGACAGTGTAGAGCCTGCTTGGGTTTCTCTCTCTCTGCCCCTCCCCTGCTTGCTTGTCCTATCTCTCAAAGTAAATAAATAAACCTTAAAAACTTAAAATAAAATGAAATGAAATGAAATGAAATAAAAAAAATAAAATAAAATGTTATAGAGCAGGGCTCCTGGCTGGCTCATTGGTAGAACATACAACTCTTGATTTTGGGGTCAAGCCCCACATTGGGTGTACAGATTATTTAAAATAAAATCTTATTCTTTTTTAATATTTTCTTATTTTTGAGAGAGAGATAGAGAGAGTGCAAGCAGGGAGGTGCAGAGAGAGAGAGAGAGGGAGATACAGAATCTGAAGCAGGCTCCAGGCTCTGAGCTGTCGGCACAGAGCCTGATGCAGGGCTTGAACTTAAAACCCATGAGATCATGACCAGAGCCGAAGTCGGATGCTTAACTGACTGAGCCACCCAGGCACCCCTAAAATAAACTCTTTAAAAAAGAAAATAAAATGTCATATAGGAGACAGATGCTTTATTATTTTTTTTATTTTTTATTTTTTTTGTGGTTTATTTTTTGTAACTGTTTGTAACTTTTTTTCCCCTTCCCTTCCCCCATGGTCTTCTGTTAAGTTTCTCAAGATCCACATGTGAGTGAAAAGGGAGACAGATGCTTTAGCTTCACATGCCATCATAAACCTGTTTATTTGTTAACTGTAGTTAATTTTGAGATAGTTTTATGTATTATGGATTCGTATTTAATAAATTGAATATAAACTCTATACCATTCACAGTGCTAAGTACTTTGTCTTATAGCTCTGTGAAATGTAGGTATTATTTTCGGCTTACAAATGAAAGGAATATAAATGAGTTTCAAAGAAGTGGCTGACCTAGGACCTTCCACTAGAGTCAGGATTTCACCACAGAACTTTTCACTTTAATCCATTGCTCTTTCCGTTATACCGTAACTGCCTCATCCATAGTGAAACTCCTGACAAGCACAGAATCTTTTGTCAGTGATGAAATGGTACCTGTTCGTTATAGTTATCAGTGTTGTAATGTGTGCAGTTGTCTATTTCATGTTCACGTGAAATATTGTGAAATGTTGTTTACTGGCCATTTTTGTTTCAAGAGTCTCTGGAATTACCAGGTAGATTCATTTTGTTTTTGATGCTTACCTACTTCTTTTATTCCTATTTTCTCCTTTGTTTAAAGAACCTGATGATAGGTTGTATGTAGGATTCCCAATCAAAACACCTCTCTGTGTACCTGCAGTTTGCTTTACTTGTACGTTCAGTCTTGGCCCTTGTGTACGAAGCCCTCCCACTAGAAGCACTTCGTCATGGTAGTTGAGGGGATAGGAAAGGCAGGTTGGTCAGCAGGTCTAGGACTGAATCTCCATCTGGTAGGAGAGTAGGCTTGGGAGTCAAGGGGCTGCAGAGGAGGATGCTCTTTCCCTGCCCTGCCACTGAAGGCCAGTCAAGAAAGAACGATAGGTCCTATTTTTCTGAAGGGATTGTTGATTTCATTTTTGGCACTCGGGAGGAATAAAGGTGCTCTTAAGCAAGAACTTGAAAGCAGACACAGTTTGTCTTTGGTGTTCTTGCCAACCCTCCCCTCTCACACCCTTTAGTGAATTTCTTTGTGGGTCCTACTGTGCCCTATCTGCTTGGTGCTCTGTTGAGATTTTAGTCTGTCTCTTTTGACAGATCAGAGATCTTTAAAGCCTTACTTCTTCCAAGATAAGTCTCTCAGATCTCAGACTCCAGTCTCAAGCCATCAATTTCCTTTGGACCTAATTTTCTTATGGACTCAATGGTTCTCCTTAAACACTGCATTATTTCCCAGTGAAAGTATTCATTGTGTAATTTAGGATTGAAAGTTTGATGTTGTAATACTCTCATAAATTGTTAGGTGGCAGCATAGGGCTACCTAGCAAAATAGGTATCAGATTTCATTTAAAAACAGTAATGGAGAATGAATTACTAATCTTCAGTCGTTTTCTGTTCCTCAGTATATATGCTACTTATAAAATAGCTCATGTTATACCTCTTATAAAATAATTTTTGTTCTCTGATAAATTAGGTGAGTTTTCGTACTAAATTCTTTTTTTCTTTTTTTTTTTTTTTTAATAAATAGGTGGGAAGTACACCAAGAGTGATTTCAAGGAGTATGAAAAGGAACAGGATAAACCATCTAATTTAGTTTTGAAAGATAAAGTAAAGCCCAAGCAGGAGTATCCTTCACAAGAACCAATTGGTGGATTTAGACCATCCACTCTGTGTAGAGTACTATGTGATATAAGTCATAAAGTCTGTAGAAGACAAGGTTCCTGAATCCAGATGGTTTGTGAAGACATCATTTAGTTTATTGTTAATATTTTTTCACCGTCTTACATATACTTTTCTCTTTTTGGTATTTTCTCTATTTTATGGAGTTTACAGTTCAAAGAGATCTTTAGCCTAATTCTTTTCCCTCCTTACTCTTAGGTTAAGGTTAACACTTATTCTGAAATCTTCAGGTAAGATTTGTATTTTCTGTATATAATTGTAATGTTTTCAGTTCCCCATAGTCAGAAATTTTCTTCATATAGTTTAGCTAAATTCTTGGTGTTAACCTTCCTTGTAATGTTTAACTTCTTTGGAGATGGTAAATGTGTAGATTGACAAAATCCTTTTGTTATTTTATGTGATTAGGTTGCTTCTTTCTGCTTAGTACATTGTCAGTCTAGCAACAAATATTTATTTGGCTCATACTGTAAGCAAGAGTTGATTTTTATAGGATTAAAAAGAAATTCATTGACTTGACCATTTAATTTAAGTTTTTTGAGGTTTTAGGTTGAGAAAAAAATCAGAGACATACTGCTTACATTATGTCATTTCAATTTTTTCATTGATATTCTCATTATAAATCTATCACTCTACACATTGCAAAAGTTATTTCTTTTGTGATTCTTTCTGGTAAATGGTTTCTTTGTTTCCTAATTTCTGTTAGTAGTTTAGGGATTCTCTTTTCCCACACTGCCTTAGACATTTCCTTTCCAAGTATTCATCAAAGAATGATGAATATCAGGTTGACTTGTTATATACTCATGTAAAAAAATGTGTTGACTCTCTACAATACATGAAACATTGTAAGGTGTAACAGCTGGATAAAGCTGAAATACACTGACATAATCAACATGAGGAGAGGCTTTCACATGCATACACAGCAAACGGTAAGCTAAGTTCCAGTCTAAAAAGGTGAACATTAGAGGAGATATAATTGAAATATTAAAATCATAAAAGGTGTGGATGGAATACACTTGAGATTTATTTAACAAATCTTTGAAATTAAATTTAGACTTACTAGTAACTACAGCTGGAAGAAGGGAAGTGGGTAGGACAAATAAAAGGAAGTATAGGCATAGAGTATAAAGTACAGGGAGGTGTCTTTCCCTCACAGAGGTAAGTAGGTCAGGCTGCAAAGAAAGAATATGTAGTATTAAAATGTTTTAAATTTAAGATGATAGATTACTGAAAGTTAAGAAAGGAAACCAGGTATGTTTGAGAAGAAATCTGTAGCCCAGTGCTCTCCAGTAGAATTTTCTACATTTTGAGCATGTGAAATGGACTGAGGAACTGTAAAGTTTGTTGAATTTTAATTAATTTAAACAACCACATTTGACTAGTATTGAAAAATGCTTGCCTTCGGTCTTTTGAAATCGATGGAGAAGACAGACATGTCCTGATGTAAACCATTGTTAATCATTCTCAAACAGAATATTGAACAAGAAAAAGGAAATTCTTGAGTCTGACCAAATACGGTGGTCTTTATGTTGTTGGTAGTTGATAGATTTCATTTCAGCAAGGCATTTGTAGTCTCAGGTAAAATATTAGATTGGTAGAACATGTGTTTATAATATGTAAGAGATAAAAAACAAAAAGTATAACATGTAAGAGATATGTTGTCCTCATTCTATATTATATGTTACTTTGTTACTATGGCAAGGAAAGGAGATTTAGAGGACAATGTAATAATCTGGTAAGTTTTTTTTATAGTAAGTTTTAAGTTACAAAGTCATGGTGGAGATACACTTTAATGGATCTTGAGAAAAAAGAAATTGCTGTAAATTAGACTACTACTAAGAAGATTAAAAAATAGAACAAAAGGAAAGGCAAGTTTAACTTAGGGTAGATCTCGGGGAAGTAACTGTGGAAAAGAAGACGGGAGATCTCAAATTTGTGTTTAACTGGAAAGATTTGGCATCTACAAGTGTTGACTATAGTAGTGAGCAGAAGGTAGTAGCTAAGCAAGGGAAAAGAGATGTGACAAATGTCACATCTGGTGGTATAATAAATAATCTACAGATACTTATTTGGCATCTGATGTATACTAAGCAGTAAAACATAGCCCCTGCCCTTATAGAACCTTACGTTTTATTGTTGGAGAGGGGGATGAACAGACCTTAAATAATTACCGTGGATCAAATAGAAATATGTCTGTAGTGTTGCTAAGAAGTGCGTTTGTGGGATATGGGACTTGTAGAGGCAAGGAGTCAGGGAACACCCTCGGGTAACACTAAGAGAAATGACAAAAGCTGCAACTTGAATGTGAGGAGAGGAGGGCTGAGGTGGGATGCTGTTTTCTCTAACTTGATCCATCATTTCAGAAATACAGTTTATATCTGGACCCACCACAATCCAAGGATAGCCATTCACGCGCACACATAATTGAAACAGAAATGCAGTGGTATTTTTCCGAGGCTCCGTATACTCTTTTCTGTTCTACATTATTACAAAGTGCTGGCCGTGACCCACTAAGTGGATTTTGCTCCCCATTGACAGGTTACAGTCAGCAGTTTGAAAACCGCTGCTTAAAGCATTTTGGACAGAGGGAGCGGCATGTGTAAAGCAACACGGTGAGGTGAAATGCTGGGCAAGGGCTACCAAATTTGTACCTGAAAAAAGAGGGGCTCCAGAAGCTACTCCGGAAACTGTGACCTACCATAAAGGAGCAAGGAAGTTAGAGATGATGGAGTAA
This sequence comes from Lynx rufus, assembly GCF_022079265.1. Lineage (NCBI taxonomy): Eukaryota > Metazoa > Chordata > Mammalia > Carnivora > Felidae > Lynx > Lynx rufus. The sequence continues at coordinate 11,186,214 of NW_025814878.1, forward strand.
CGTGGCGGATGGTGCAGGCTGATTAGCCATCGCAGCCATCTTGTGAAAGCCAGAGGGTGCGGCGTTTTCCTGTTGCATCTTCTGTAGAAGTGAGGCGTCCCTGAGGAAAGCGCAGAGCTGCGGCAGCGTGAGGCCAGACCTGGAACTCGAGTCCTGAGGGAAGTGTGTCTGCGATTTACTCTAGTCCCACCTGCCACTAAAATTGCTCTGCATGTGGGCCTTCTTCAGAAGAGTTTTTTTTTTTTAAACCACTATTCTGACACTTGTTAGCCTTCTTCAAATTCTATTAGAATTTGAGGTTATTTTCTTTTTTTTTATTTTTTATTTTTTTATATTTATTTTTTTTTTTCAACGTTTATTTATTTTTGGGACAGAGAGAGACAGAGCATGAACGGAGGAGGAGCAGAGAGATAGGGAGACAGAATCGGAAACAGGCTCCAGGCTCCGAGCCATCAGCCCAGAGCCTGACGCGGGGCTCGAACTCCTGGACCGCGAGATCGTGACCTGGCTGAAGTCGGACGCTTAACCGACTGCGCCACCCAGGCGCCCCAGGTTATTTTCAATAGAGGTTGTAATAGTTTTACGTGTTCTCTTATTCTAAGATGTAATAGTACATTAGAAAAAAATACTTATCTCTGTATTAAAATACATTATCATAATTTTTATAACACGTTTATGTGAAATTAAAACAAGATTCATTCATGTATATAAATATTGAATCACCATGTTGTACACCCGAAACTAATACAATATTGTATGTCAACCACACTTCAACTAAAAAAAAGAAAAAAAGATTCACTCACAGTTTGCCACCTAGAAAAATGATGCTTTTTCTCGTTCAAGTCTTCATCTTTTATGCTTTGTAAAGTTAACGATTACCATATGGTATAGACAGTATTTCAGTCTCTTTTCACTTTTAATTTTTCATAAACACCTTTCCAGGTTTTTTCATTGCATTCATTTATCATTGCTAGTATCTTTCTTTGCAATAATCCATCATGTTGAAGTTCTACAATATATTGAAGACTATCTTCATTACTATGCTTTATGTTGCTGTCAGTTTGTTATTAAAAATAATCATTATATATGTCTTTGTTCATTTAACTTATTTTAATTTTTTATAAATTCTTACTGTAATTTAAATATGGTAGTTGTGGGTGCCAGCGTGGTTCAGTCGGTGAAGCATCCGGTTAAGCTCCAGTTTGTGGAGCTTAACAGTTTGTGATCTCACAATGATCTCACAGTTTGTGGGTTTGAGCCCCGCATCGGGCTCTGTGCTGAGCGCTCAGAGCCTGGAGCCTGCTTCAGATTCTGTGTCTCCCTCTCTCTCTGCCCCTCCCCTGGTCATACCCTTTCTCTCTCTCTAAAATAAATAGACATTAAATAATAATAAAATAAAATAAAATAAAATAAAATAAAATAAAATAAAATAAAATAATAAAATATGGTAGTTGTTGCTCTGCATTGCTAAATTTCCTCCTATAGGGTTGAACTAATTAGTACTTCAAAGGAAGAGTCTCCTGAATGTGCCTTTTGTCTTATGTAGCTCCTCTGCCATTGGGGTTTGTAATACCTTCTTTTTTTTCCAGTGAAACATGTGCCTCCTTTTCTAAGTTTAAGTTTTTTCATTATTGACAAATAGGTTTCCTTATTTTTTGCTTCTTATATTTTCATTTGTGGATACATGTTTTTTGCCCACCTACTTGCCGATTGTTAATTGCTTATTTAAGGTCAGGGTTCTTTCCATTTTCCCTGACTATGTAATGAAAGAAAATAGGAGTTAGTTTTGTATTAGAAATACGCTCTATGCTTGTGAGATGCTTTTTGCTTTAGAAAGTTGCCTTTAGCCTCATGGCCTCCTTTGTTTACCAGATTCTTACGTTTTGATGTGTTATCAGTGTCAGTTCTCACATCTGTCCTTAACTAGCTGCTGCAGTGCGAAATACGATCTTGTACTAGATGAGCAAGCAGAGCATCCGAAATCAAGTCACTCCCACACAAGTAAGAAACACAAGAAGAAAACTCGTCACTGCTCTGAAGAAAAAGAAGATGAGGACTATATGCCGATCAAAAATACTAATCAGGTACTTCGAGTGTCCGGCCTTAGCTGCAGGGGGGTAGCCATTTTATCCCTCTGTACATTACATCTTAGCGGCATAAGTTAGGGACTAAGCATATAGATCTGGACAGGGTGCATATGTTCTAACCCCAATGGTTTCATTGGGGTTAATGAACTTTAATTGTCAAGAACATGTATCACAAATGATAAAAGGTTGTTTTCAAAGTAGCTTAGTACATCATTTAGTTCCATATTGCAAAACAAGTGTGATTTCCATGCATGTGGACACTAATTCCCATCAGTGTGGTTATGCTGAAAAGGTGCTCATTTACCATTTTCATTTATTACCAAGTGTTACGTATAGTACCGGTAGCTGTTGAGGTTTTCAGGCCTGTGGAACATTTATGCGTTTCTATATTGTGTATCTGAAATAAAAACAGCACTCATAATTAACCACGTGAGGACTTCTCAGCCAGGCCCTGGTTGATGCAGAGATTTTAGTAGGCAAAGGTGAGAAGGGAGAAAATTCAAGATGGTAAGAAGGTCAAGCAAAAATGCAGAGGAGAGATGTGTATGGTTGGCAAAGTAAGGGATTGGCTTCGGAAAAACTAGGTGTACATTTCGGCACGGCTGTTCGTTGATGTGGCCTCCACAAGTTAGTGAGCTCTCTGAGCTACAGTTTCCTCCTCTGTGAAGTTGAGATTATATTTACCTTATAGGTATGTTGTTGAGATTAAGTGAAGGAAAACGTGGGTGCACACATTTTCTACACTGGGTATTATTACTTTTACTGTTACAGTCAAATTAGTGGGTTTTAAATCACTTGGAATAGTTTCTGTGGTAAGGCCATTAACTAGGTTGATATTTCAGTTTGTTTCTTTTCGATGTTTAGGGATTGCTTAAATTTTGTTTGTTTGTTTTTTAGTTTTAAAAATCACTTGTATGGTTCCAAAGTAAAATCTATAAAGTGGTACAAACGGAGAACCTGTCCCCTTCCCTGTCCCCTGTCCCCTTCTGCCCCCAAGGTAACCATTTAGTGTGCTTCATGGGTTGTTCTTCATTTTTTAAAAATTTAGCAGACACGTATTTTACATATATTCTTAGTTTCCTGTATTCTAGATAGCATATATTCCTACTTCTTGCTATTATCTTGTGTATCTTTTTCCATAGCCTTTCTGCTGTTTAAAGATTGCCATCATTCATGACCTGCCCTCACTTTTCAAGTTACACCTTCACTCAGTTACTCAGTCCTCCAAATAATAGGCACATGAATCCGTAATAGCTAACATCTTGTGTGCTTACAGTGTGCGGTGGGTACGATTTTCCCCATCTCACAGCAGAGAAAGTGAAAACTGGAGAGGTTAAGCGGCTTGCCTGGTTTTGTACCACTGATGAGTAAGAGAAGCACAGTGTAAATCTGGACGTGTACTCCTAACCACTCTGCTGCTGCTCTTATCTAGAATATATTCCTGGCCGTTTCCTCTCCTAAATTCTATTGCTATGCTAATATAGTTTGTCCCCTAGTATAATAATCCAGTGTGACCTGATGGTACATCTCCGTCTTCTTATTAATGTCTCTACTCTATCAGTTTAGCCTAAGACCACCCCAATCTTTTAAAATGGTGGCTGCGTCCCGTTTCTGTGAATATTTAGCAGATTTGCCACTAAAACTCCTTGGTCTCTACCCCTGCTTCCTCCTACCACCACACTCACCATGTGTTCCTTTTAGCTGCAGTTTCTCATCTTGCACTTGTACATGGAATCTGGAATCAGTGAAATCAGGCCTGAGATATACTTTGGCGTATTTGAAATCATCAGAGGTCCAAAAAATCCAAAAGCTGGCCACATTTTAATTAAGTCTGTGATTCCCTCCTCTTTTTGCAAATCGTTTTTATCCTCTCTTTGATTACTTAAAACTTTATAACAGTAAATACTTTTGTTTTTTGGCAAGGAGTAAAAGGCATCAGGTAGTTTTGGGGGGAATGTTGTTAGTATCTTTCAAATAATTTTAAGTCCATTGGTAATTATAAAATTGTTAAATTCGGGGCGCCTGGGTGGCTCTGTCGGTTGAGCATCCGACTTCGGCTCAGGTCATGATCTCACAGTCTGTGAGTTCGAGCCCAACGTCGGGCTCTGTGCTGACAGTTCAGAGCCTGGAGCCTGTGTCTCCCTCTCTCTCTGACCCTCCCCCGTTCATGCTCTGTCTCTCTCTGTCTCAAAAATAAATAAACGTTAAAAAAAAAAAAAGTTAAAAAACATAAAATTGTTAAATTCTAAATAATAATCTCCTAACTTTATTTCTCCCCTCAAAGTATATTAAAGCAAATGTTTTTGTATTTTGTACTTGGTTTTTTTTTTTCAGTGTATTTATTTATTTAGAGACAGAGAGAGAGCGTGGGAGGGGCAGAGAAAGGGGGAAAGAGAACAGACTCCACACTGTCAGTGCAGAGCACAACACAAGGCTTTATCTCACGAATGTGAGACCATGACGCGAGCTGAAATCAAGGGTCAGACACTTAAGTGACTGAGCCACCCAGGCACCCCTGATTTTGTACTTGATTTAGTATACTAATCAAATTTTCTCTTATTTTTTCTTATACTAATTTTCTCTTATTTTTTTTCCAGTTAAATAGCATCTGTATTTAAGATTTTAGTGGGCCAGATTTTTTTTGTATTATTCTGATCTTTATCCTTTTGAGTTCAGTCTCAAAAATATAATCACTAAAGGGAATTTTCAGTGCTAGATTATTTTCAGGTATAGCTCAGATTTTCCTATTTATTGGTATTTTGCTTGGTAAGCCTAGTTCCCTAAGAATGTTTTAACTTATTTCTTGAAGTTCTTTGTTTTTTGTTGAGTGACAGACTTACTATTGAATTTGAAAACTTCTCTGTTTAATTTTTTCACCTCGTGTCTCTATTCCAAAGGTGGTTACTATGTTGTTGAGGTCTGGGCTTTACTGGGGTTCCAGGAAGTGAGTTCTCGGCTGTGGGTTTTGCCTTGCTGAGAAGTATTCATTCTGGCTGTCAGTCCTCTGTGGCTTTTAAGGTGTTTATTATTCTTATAATTTGGGACTCTATTTTTACTGTCATTTTAATCATTTAGTATTATTTTAGTGTTTTAGATTTAACTAAACCTTTGAGTCCTAAAGACCTGAGCAAGCATGGCTCTTAGTTTAGATTTTTTTTGGACTGCTTTACATGAAATCATTGGATAGGTTAAGGTTTAAATTGGCCACTTAAAAAAATAAATAAATAAATAGGACTTTTTAATGGTGTTTTTTCTTTCCTTTTTAGCCACATGCTAGTTTAATCATTTTGTCTTATGTCTTAAGTGTATAAATTGATAGAATGTTTTCTTAAGATTTTTTTTTTTGAATGTTTATGTATTTTTGGAGAGAGAGAGCAGGGGAGGGGCAGAGAGACAGGGGGCAGAGGATCCAAAGCAGGCTCTGCACTGACAGCAGAGAGCCCGATGCGGGGCTCGAACTCAGGAACCGTGAGATCATGACCTGAGCCAAAGTTGGGCGCTTAACTGATTGAGCCACCCAGGCACCCATAAAATGATATAATTTTTTATAGTCTGTACTGGAAAGACTTAGAGCTCATCGAATTAATTTCTCTCACTTTAGATATAAAGTTCCTGACCCCACAGGCCTGTGAGCCTTTTGAGTTTAATCAGAGAGCTAGAACTTTAACATTATTTTGATTCAGTCAGGTATGAGGTTTTTTTTTCATTATTCTGTACCACCCCCTTTTCAATTTTATATGTCAAGTTACTGATCAATTAAATAATAATCTCCAACCTGTATAGATCTCTTGAGTCTCAATTTCTTTATTTCTAGAATGAGGGTAATATTGTGCCCCCAAAGCACTTAGCACTGTGCTAGCACATACATACTCAAAGGATCTGTTCTAATATGACTTCATCCAGCCACCTGAAGTTTCTCTTTTATGCACACAGTGCTGATTTCTTCCTTGCTCTTTGGTTTTCACTTCCACTCTGTGCATTAGCCTTCCTGCAGCCAATCCACAGCCAAACCCACTCACTCTTTGAGGTTCATCTCCAGTCCTAACTTCTCTATGAAACCTCCCCTGATAAATCTAACCTCAAGATTATTTGTTTGACACATCTCCTAAATGGCAGAGACCATTTGAACCGAGAGCTGCCTGACTTCAAAGCTTGTGTAGCTTTGAACATACTCCATCCAAGTAGGAGAGGTTTTAAGGCTTCTGTCCATTTCACATTTTCAGCTTCCTCAATTTTTTCAAAAAATTAAGTACTGTGTAGTCTTTTATCTCTTTCTCTGTTATTTTAAACACTCAAAGCATTTAATTGCCTATTTGTATAATTGCTGAGGACTTTAAAGAGTTACCCATCAGCTAAGCAGTCTCTCCATCTTAAAAGTTGATTGTCTCAGCCAATACAAGAATTAAGTGTACAGACAGAATAGTACATAGATATTTACATTTTGTATATGTTACAGGAAGCACCAAAAAATTCTTTGATCTGGGGCTGTCATGTTTTGCTAGAAAACAGTTGGTAAAGGGTTAAACCACATAGTCATTCTACCTTGGGGACTCTTTTAGAATGACAAGACCTATTGGGATTGTGTGGGAAATTATGAATCAGTTTATAATGTTGTATTCCACAAACACTGATTATAACAATCATGTTAGATCTGTTTTCACATATGACAATCTCCATGCCGTGTGTCATGTACAGTATGTGGACAGTGTATGGAATAATTATGAATCTTTGCTTACAACCCAGTCCTTAACCATGGGTATTCATCACTCTAGATTTGAAACCTTGATATTTATCTTTACTATAATGTCTGTGGTGATAGAGTTGGGACCCTTGGGAGCTCAATCCTTAGGATTTTGCCTTTCCTCTGAGAGAAATCTGTTAAGGAAGTTGGATTTTATGAACTTACCTCTTGAAAGAGCATTGGCTCTGGTCTCTCTAGATTTCAGCTACTTGCTGAGATACTCACTTTAATTAGGGGTAGAACACAAGCAGAAAGAGAATTGTTTTAAGTAACCCTCTTCTGTATGTGGAAATTACTACTATTAATTACTAAGAATGGAATTTAATGTACCTACTCTATTGTCTGTCTTAAGGGCAGTGGAATTTTCCATTGTTTCTTAGCTCATTTTAAAGATATATATAAATAAATGATTCTTAATAAAAACATACATCAGTGTAGTGTAAACAAGGAAAATTTATTTGAAGATTTGGAGAGGAGCTGTTATAAAATAAACACTTGAAAAATAATGAGACCAAAGTATGCAGTATCTATTTTCCTTTTGGACTGACTGACTTGTCTAAAACCTCTCCTGGCTATCTCTTCTTTTAGGGGTAAAAGTTGGGCTTTTAGGGGAATTTTAGGAATTCCATTGCCGATCGCTTGGGAGTGAAGAAGGGGGAGGTAGAAAGGTTACCAGCCACAACCAGAGTTCTTGGTGTCGCGATTTTCTCTAAAGACTTGTTCTGTTTTCAGCTGGATGATTTCAATTCTTGGTTTTGGATCTGATCCTTTAGTTCAGCTGAAATAGTAGATACAAAGCAATGAGATCGATAAGAAAAATGGTTAAGTCTTTTTGTGAATTATTTTTGCTTTCTGATTCACAAGATTCTTGGCATTAGTGGTAGTGTTCCAGTCTGAGCTGGTATAGCTGCTCGCTGAGTTTTATTAATTGACAGTGACTACAAGATGATTCTTCTTCTCATTCACCTGTAACTGTCTCTCCATTCCTTTGACAGGATATCTACAGGGAAATGGGGTTTGGTCACTATGAAGAAGAGGAAAGCTGTTGGGAGAAACAAAAGAGTGAAAAGAGAGACCGACCTCAAAACCGAAGTCGTAGCCGATCTCGAGAAAGGGACGGCCACTACAGTAACAGTCACAAAGCCAAATACCAAACAGACCCCTACGAAAGAGAACGGAGTAAAAAGAGAGACCGAAGCAGGAGTCCCAGGAAATCCAAAGATAAAGAAAAATCCAAGTACAGATGAAAGACAGAGAATCAGACATGGGTGGCTAATGTATTTACTGTTGTCTAACTTGGAGCACCAGGTACTCAGATATTGTGTCAAAGCGTCAGAGACTCTGCTTGTTATTTTTTTTTCACACTAGGGTTATGGCCCTTTTCGATTAATACTGATTGTATAGGGCACAGAAAGACAATAAAAAGTTGAACATTTTCTTTGTATACTTTTGTACACTAATTTTATTGTTATACATAAATAGTGGTCTTCATTTTTCAAGTCTTTCACATTTTCCACTCTTCTCTTTTTTAAATGAAGTATTTCATACCTACAAAAATTCCCAGATGTGTATATATAAGGTATAAAGAATAGTAAATATTTGTGTACCCATGAGCCAGCTCAAGAAATAGAGTATCACCTGCATTTTAGAAACCCTCTGTGTGTTCTCTCCTCAAGTGATGATTATTCTGAATTTTCTATTTGTCATTCTCCTGCTTGTTATAGTTTTACAACATATGGATGTATTCGTAAATAAAGTGTTAAGTTTTGTATGTTTTTGAATTTTATATAAATAGCATAATGTATGTTTACTTCTGTGACTTGCTTTTTTCAGCTTAGTATATCTTGAGAGTCATTCATTTTTATTGCTTTATAGTGTTGTATCAATAGACCACAATTTACCCATTCTTCTGTTAGTGGACATTTGGGGTTGGTTTGTGTGTTTTTGTTTTTGCTATTGCAAACAATGCCGCTGTGACCATTCTGTATACAGGAGAGAGATCGCTTGCTCACGCAGTATGGAAATCCTCGTCTTTGCAAGATAATGCCAAGTTATATTCTACAGTGGCCGAACCAGCTTACACCCCGACGCGCGACGACTTACCTTTGTTTCGCATTCTCTCCAACACTTCTTAGTTTCCCACTTTTCAATTTTGTCAATTTAGTGGACGCTTAGTGGTATCTTCTTGTGCCTTCCAGCAAGAAGACTGCTGTTATTCTTATGTTTGTTCTAATATATGTAACTTGTTCTCTTTCTCTGGCTGCTTTTAAGGTTTTCTCACTGCTGTTAAGAAATTTGATTATGATGTGCTTGGTGTAGTTTTTTCATCATTCTTCTGCTTGGGCTGTTTACCTGTGGGTTTATGGTTTTCACCAGGTTGGAAAATTTGGGGCTATTATTTATTCAGTTACTTTTTGCTGTTTCCCCTCCTCTCAGCCCTCTCCTAAGACTCCCGATTACTTGTATGTTAGGCTGTTTGAAGTTGTCACACGTTACACTGATGCTCCATTTGGGTTAAGTCTTCTTCTCTGTTCCGTATTGAATAGTTTCCATTGTTATGTCCTCACGTTCATTAATCTTTTCTCCTGAACTATCTAATCTCTTAATCCCACCCAGTGTAGTATTCACCTCAGACATTATTTTTAATTTTAGAAGTTCCGTTTGGGTCTTTTTTATATCCCCCATGCCTCTCCTTAACATGCTTATGCTTTCCTCCTTTTTTTTTTTTAAACACCCAGAGTACATTAATAATAGCTGTTCTAATGTACTTGGCCATTCTATCATCTGTATCATTTCTGGTCTGTTTCTATTGATTTTTTTCCCCACCCATTATTGAGTTGTAATTTACTTTGTATCCCTGGTAATTTTTGGATTTTACGTTGTTGTGCACTAGAGTTTTTGTATTCCTTTAAATATGTTGAGCTTTTTCTGGAACATAATGAAGTTACTTGGAAACAGTCTGATCCTTTCATAGCTTGCTTTTAAGCTTAATGAGCCGCTAGGGCTAATTTGGCTCACCACGGGAGTAAACCCTTCTGAATACTCTCCACTATGCTTTGTCTTTTATGAGATTTCCCTTCTCTGGCTATGGGAACAAGAACTATTTTGAGCCCTATATGAACTCCCAAATTGTGCTGCCTGTTCTTTTCTGGTGGCTCTTTCCCACCTTTGGGTAGTTTCCTCATGTACATACACTGATTAGTATTCAGCTGAAGACTCAGGCAAACCCTCTGTAGATCTGGAACTCTCCCTTTGTAGTTTCCCCTCTTTCCAATTCTCTGCCCTACAAACTTCATCTTGGCTCTCCTGCATTCTCTGCCCATGGAGACTCCCTATCACCACGCTGTAGTGTGGACACTGTGCGGTAACCTCAGACAATTACTGGACTTGCCTTGTTCTTCTCTCAAGAGTCACTGTCTTGCACTGGCTGTTGTCCAGTGTCTGAAAAACTTTGTAGTATGTTTTCTGTACAGGCTTTTAGTTGTTTAACATGGGGAAGGTAAATTCTGCTCCTGTCACTGCTTTCTGGCCAGAGTAGAAATCTCAGTGTTTAAATTTGCATTTCCTAAATGCTGACAAGGTTGAGTATCTTTTCATATGTATTATAGTCATTCTTGATTGCTTTCTGTGAAAAGTTTCACATGTCTTTTGCCCATTTTATGTGAAGTTGTCTTTTTATTACTGATTTCTTTGAGGAGTTTTTCTTATGGATTGTGGATACTAATCCATTTTTACTATTTGATGTTGTAAACATTTTTTCTCAGTTTGTGGCGTATTTTCTCACCTTTGTATTGATATGCTTGGAAGAGCACAAGTTGTAAATGTCCCCTCAACTTTGTAATATAAAAAATTTCAGGAGTGCCTGGGTGGCTCAGTCGGTTAAGCGTCCGACTTTGGCTCAGGTCGTGATCTTGTGGTTTGTGAGTTCAGGCCCTGCATCAGGATCTCTGCTGTCAGCACAGAGCCTGCTTCGGATCCTCTGTCTCTCTCTCTATATATATACCCCTCCCCCACTAGCACACTGTCTCTCAAAAATGTTTAAAAGACTTAAAAATTTTTTTCATATAAACACAAAAACAATGAACATCTATAAACCTTCCATCCAGATTTAACAATTAATAACAACTTGTTGATCCAATTTGAAAGTAAATTGAAAACATGATGAACTTTAACCTTTCAGTATTTCACCATGCATTTCTTAAAAAGCAAGTGTCCTATATAACCACGATATTATTATCACATTTAAGAAAATTAACAAGGGAACTTGACTGACCCAGTCTATGGAGCGTGAGACTCTTGATTTTGGGGTCATGAGTTGGAGTCTCATGTTGTGTACAGAGAAAAGAAAAGTAACAATAATCCCAGAATAAATAATATATAGTCTACATTTGAATTTCCCTGAATATCTCAAGAATGTCATTTTTAGGTATTGATTTGTTTTTAATCCCAGACTCAACATTCATGCATCACATCTTGTTCTCGTCATTTTATTCTCTTAATCTAGAAGAGTTTCTTATCCATCCTTCCCACCTCAAATAACATTGACTTTTTGAAGAGTTCAGGCCAGAATATTTCTTAGAGTGTTTCAGATTCTGGGGTGTCTTCTAACTCTTCTCTATTTCCCGTAAACTAGAAGTTATGTCTAAATGTTTGATTAGAATTAGGTTATATATTTTGGGCAGAAATTTTTGAGTTGAATGTCAAATTTATTAGCCTTTCTCTGTGTGTTTTGTGTTTTTTATATTTTGTTCAAGAAGTCCTTAATAAAGATATTCTCCTATATTCTAAAAGTTGTAAATAAAGCTTTGTTTTTTATATTTAAATCTTTAATCCACATTGTATGTGTGTATGTGTATGGTGTGATATAGCAAAAAAAAATCTTTTTTTTTTTAACATATGGATGTAGCCAATTGTCCAAAACATTAGTGAATAGATCATGTATATTCTCTGTTGATCTTCTATCAGGTAAGTTTCCATATATGTGTGGATTTTGTTTCATGGGCTCTCTCTTCCATTGGTTTACTGTTTATCCCTCCACCAATACCACACATCGATATTTCTATGGCAATAGAAAGTATTTAAGCAAGCCCCCCCCCCCCGACCTGTTTTATTAAAAATGCCTCTGCCCTTTGTTTTGTGCAATTTTGGAATCAATTTGCCTGGTTTCCCAAAGAATTCTTTTAGGATTTTAATTGCATTTGCATTCGAACAATGGAAACTTTTGTGGAAAAAACCAACAATCATAATATTGAATTTTCCTATTCATAAAATAGCTTATCTCTTCAGTTAGTTCTTGAACCTCTTAGAATTTTCCTTACAAAGCTTTTGCACTCCTTTTGTTAGATTTACTCCTAGTTTCCATATATTTTGTAAGATTCTATTCTTTTATAAATTTGTTTCCTGACCTAAGAGGTCACATGTACCTTTCAACTTTTAATTTTGATATAATTTTAGACTTACAGTACAAAAAGGAAAATATGGAATACTGCTCATTTTCATGTCACCCTTGTGCAGGGGACGTGCTAATCTCTTTATAGTTCTAATTCCAGTATATGTGCTTCTGAAGTGAGCACACAAGTTATGTTTTAGATTACTGCCCTTCTATCCAGTCATTTTACTAAAGCCTTATATTTAAAACTTATCTCCAGGGTTTTTTTGTTTTGTTTTGTTTTGTTTTTGGTCTTTAATGTAGACAATAATGTTACCTGCAAATACATTGTATTTTCTTTCCCCGTTCCTATTTTTAAAATTATTTTTAAAAATATGTATACCGGAAAACCTTGGATTGCAAGTAATTTGTTCAGCGAGTGTTCTGCAAGACGAGCAAACATTTTTAATTCTAACTTGATAAACGAGCGATGTCTTGCAATACCAGCAGTATGTGATGCCTAATGTCACGTGATCACAACTGAACCAATGGTTCTTGAATTCTCTTTGGTAAACAAGTGCTTGGGATTATAAGCATGTTTCCAGAATGAATTATGCTTGCAAACCAAGGTTTTACTGTATACTTTTATTTTTTTTAATTTTTTTTTAATGTTTATTATTTGAGAGAGAGAGAGAGAGTAAGCAGGGGAGGGGCAGAGAGAGAGGGAGACAAAGAATCAGAAGCGGGCTCTAGGCTCAGCTACCAGCACAGAGCCCTACGTGGGGCTCCAACCCACAGACCGCAAGATATGACCTGAGCTGAAGTCAGCCGCCCAACCGACTGAGCCCCCCAGGCACCCCTGCTGTATACTTATTTGTAGTAGTGATGTTCTTTCAGTGTTTGCTGGCTAAAATTTCTAGTACGGGGGGCCCAGGAGGCTCAGTCAATTGAGTGACAGTCTCTTGATTTTGGTTCAGGTCATGATCTCATGCTTCATGAGTTCAAGCCCAGCAGTGGGCTCATGCTAACAGTGTGGAGCCTGCTTGGGATTCTCTCTCTCTCCCCCTCTCTCTACCCTCCTGCTCTCTCTTTCTGTCTCTCTCTCAAAATAAATAAATAAAAACGTAAAAAAAATAAAATTTCTAGTATAGTGATGAAGTTGGCCTCTAATTTTCTTTTTTTGTATTGCTCTTGTCTGACTTTGACATCCAGCTTATGGAATAAGTTAGTGAGTGTTCTCTCTCTCTTTTCTTATTGTCTTCAAAGAGAAGAAAAAGATTGAAATTATCCATTCCTTGAAAATTGGGTAGAGCTTGCCTATGATGTTATCTGAACTTTGTATTTCCTTTGTGGAAAAAGTCCTTCACTACTGATTGAGATTTCAATGATTATGGAATTACTAGCCTTTCGGTTTCTTGCAAGTGCTTATTTTTGTTACTACATTTTTCTAGGAATTTGTTATTTTCTTTGAAGTTTTCAATTTATTGACTTGAAGTTGTTCGTAATATATGGTAGAGTTTTTATTATCCTTTTGATTTTATCTTACACCTTATGTTTTAGTGTGTCTTTGAAACAACATGTAGTCAGATTATTTTATTTAAAAAATTTTTTTTTTATTTTAGAGAGAGAGTGAGCACGTGCGAGTACATGAGTGGACAAGGGGCAGAGGGAAACAGAGAAAGAATCTCAAGCAGGCTTCACACTCAGCATGGTGCTTGACACGGTGGTCGATCCCACGACCCTGAGATCAGGACCTGAGCCCAAATCAAGAGCCAGATCCTCAACCAACTGAACGACCCAGGTGCCCCAATTTTGGCCTTCTGATAGATGCATAGTGATATCTGATTGTGGGTTTCATTCTGTTACCCTGATTGCTAATGATGTTGGATATCTTTTCATGTACTCGTTTTTCTATCTTCATGTTCTTTGCCTATTTCTAATTGGATTTCCCTTTTTTTTTTTTTTTTTTTACTTTTGAGTTTTGAGAGTTCTTTATATATATGTAAAGAGAGAGAACAAGAACATGAGCAGGGGAGGAAGGGCAGAGGGAGAGGGAGAGAGAGAATCTTAAGCAGGCTCCATGCTCATTGCAGAGTCTGACATGAGGCTTGATCTCACAACCCTGAGATCATGACAGCTGAAATCCAAGAGTTGGTAACCTAACCAACTGAGCCACCCAGGTTCCCCGAGAATCCTTTATATATTCTAGATATTAGTTCTTTTTGGATATATTGTTTGCAAATAATCTCCCAGTGTGTAGCTTATGTGCTTGTCTCTTCATCCTGTTACAGGGTCTTTGCAGAGCAAAAGATTTTAATTTTATTTAAGTTTAGTGCATCAATTTTTTCTTTAATGGACTATGCTTTTGGCGTCAAGAGTAAGATTCTTTTTCTAGCCCAAGATCCTGAGGTTTTCCTCCTATTTTTTTCCTAAAAGTTTCAGAGTCTTACATTTAAGTCTGTGATCCATTTTGAGTTAATTTTGAGTAAGAAGTAATATGTAGGTTGAGTTTTTGGGGTTTTTTTTCTTAGGGACATCCACTTGCTCCAGCAGCAGTTCTTGAAAGTTCTCTGGCTGCTTTTAAGAGTTTTGTTTTTTCTTTGGTGTGATAGAGTTTCACTATGATATATCTAGGTACAGATGTATTTAGTTTTCTTAGTATATCATTTGTCTCATGGTTATTATGCCTTGTCTTGTATATTATGTCTGATGGCTTCAGATATTTTTCACTATTCTGGAAACTTCTCTGCCATTTTCTATTGCCTCTCCCCTGTTCATTCTGTTCTTTTGCCACCTCAGTCAGTTTTTTTTAGACCTCCTTATTCTGTTCTTTGTGTCTTAACTTTTATATTTTCCGTATGGTACGTTCTGAATAATTTCTTCAGATGTGTATTCCAGGGCACCCATTATTTCTTCATATAGGCCAAATCTGCTATTTAACCCATCCACTGAATTTTTTTCCATCCACTGAATTTTTAATTTCAGTGATTCATTTTTACAAGCTCTGTTTGATTCTTTTTCAAGTTCACATGGTTATTTTTTATTCCCTTTATTTCTTTGATCATTTATTTCCACTCTGTTTTATTTGCATGGTTACTTTAATTTTTTTTAATGTTATTTGTTTTTGAGAGAGAGAGAGAGAGATAGAGATAGAGAGAGACAGAGAGGGAGAGACACAGGAACTGAAGCAGGCTTTGGGCTCTGAGCTGTAAGCACAGAGCCCGATGGGGGGCTCAAACCCATGAACCGTGAGACCGTGACCTGAGCCAGAGTCAGACGCTTAAGTGACTGAGTCACCCAGGCGCCCCGACATGGTTACTTTATAATGTGTTTTTGACAATTCCAATATTTTAATTTCTTAAGAATTTGAATCTTCATGTTTTTTTTCCTGCTACCTCTTGGGCATAGTGGCTTCTTTCCTTGTATGTTTCCAATTATTATTTTTTTTTAATTGGGAATACATAATTTGGGACTCCTAAGGTACCTGAATCGAGAATACTTTTCTCCAAAGAGAATTTATATTTGCCTTTCAGGCAAGTCACATCACTTGGAGCCACTTTGAATTCTGCGCTTACAGTTTCCAAGTGCATGCATAGTGTAGACCATAATATTTGTAGAACAAGATACTGGGGGAAACAGTCTATATTAAGCTTGATTCCTATCTCCCATCATTACAGAGCTGGGAATATGCCTGCAGATATTCTTTTCTAGCCTAGATTTTCTCCCGTGGGGGGGCCTTTCTAGTCCTTGGCTTTAGGTGAAGATCTTAGACTCAGGTTCCCAACTCTCTTAGGGCCCAAAGCCTGGTCCTTGTTGGCACCCCTCATCCCTGTGGCCTGAGGCCTTTATTCCCCAAGCTCTACATGAAGGCTGGTGGTTTGCTTACCATCTTGTTAATACATTTTTAGGTCTTGAGGAAATCCCTCTTCCAATCTTATCAGTGTATTTAGAGTATGACTGCTACAATTTATCTGGCATATGGATGTTTTACAGAAGGCTGATGGGGGGGGGGGATGGTATAGGTGGTCATAATTCAGAGTATCAGTTTACCAAGCTGCTAAGAGTGGATGTCTCTCCACTATTGTTCATAATTCTTAGCCATCAATAGAAAAAATTGTAACGCCCTCACAGAAGAAACTTATCACCCTGAATATAGAAAACTAAATGTTTTCCATACAGAAGATTCTACAACGTCTGAAAGAATGAATGACCAAGAGAAAAATAATGGTTGAATATGAGAGGGATCATAAGAAGAAATAACCTAGAACCTAAAACTTGAATTCAGTAGGTTCAGTTCGAATTTCTGAACCTGGCATTTCAAGGAAAAACTGTCCTTACTTGTAAAAGCCGATATTTCAGGTGTGAAAAACTATAGTTCTAACAGAGATGTGTGTACCGAAACAAAGAGTTCTGTTAGTCAGAAAGTGGTTTTCATAGTGGCAATCTCTCCTGACAGTGGCCGTCGAGTATCCTTGACTAGATGTAGGGCAGTCGTGGTCCTATGTTACTACTACTAACATCTAGGGTAAAGTGACTGTGTTTCCTGTTTCTTCTGTTTTGCTTCTCTAGGTCTTAGGTGAACTCAAAACCAGGCTCCAGTTAGATGTCCTACCCGCTTTTGCCAAAACTAGAGGAAAAAAATTGAGCAAGATGTATAGTAGTCAGGTTGTTTTTTATTAGCGGGAAGAAAAAAAGTTATTTTGAGGCTAAAATTGCTCACTCAGTATGACTTTGCTGTCGAGTTTCAGGCTGATCTGTCTTACCTATTGAATTTTCAAATTGATGAGAACCATTAAAGGTTAAGAGTAAAGACACCTTAAGTGGGTACAGCAAGAGAGAAACTTGAAATAGGCTTAAACTTTCACAAGTGCCTTTCAATAAATTGGTTGTTTTTTAGTCACTGAAAGAGAGATTTCATATCTAGGTTTTCCACTCATCATAAAAAATTTCTAATCTCAAGTTTGACATTTCTTACCCATCTAGATTGAGTCACAAAGAATGAATAATAGATAAGTAAAATCGAAATCACAGAAGTCTTACCTTTCAGTGGCTGTTGCTATGAAATTGTTTTGCTGGGAAATTTTAGAGAAGCTTGTGCTTCCTGTTGTTAAGTGATAGAATATGGAGATCCCCTTAATTTTCAAAATTGTCTTTTTTTTTTTTTTTAAAGCAAGTTATCTCAGTTATTCTTGCTAATGGAACTGTCTTCATTCTTACGTTATCTTACCCACACGGGACTGCTTACTAGGTTTAATTTTGTGTTTGCCTCCTCTCCTATGCCCTGTGCATCAAATGGGCAGATGGGCAGGGTTTTTCAGAGGCGTTTCGTGTGCAGTTAAAAGTGTGTATCACTATTAATTATTTTCCAAGGACACTAGGAAGATCGAGACACACACGGGACTATTTTATATGAGAGAGCTTGTATGAAAAGGAAAGTGAGACAAGTTGTGCTTTGTTGCGAACTGGGAACAAGACCACGGAGACCTCTGGCTCCTGAAAAAGAGAAAAGTTTTGTTCTGTTTCCTCCAAAGGCAGTTTGGTCTGTTGGAGAGAGCCTGGGATTCCGAGGCAGAAAACTTGAGAGCAGAGGCAAGCCGGGAGGGGACAGCAACGTGATGGTGTGACTGAAGCAGATGGGCCCTGAAGGGTACCGAGCGAGTGTGGAAAGGGAGGAGGAACCAGGAAAGGGAGGGCACTGAATGTAAAACTGAGAAGCTAGGCTATGATTTGCCAGGCGGTGGAAAATTAGACCTTATTTCTGAGAAAGGCAGTGGCGCTGGGGTCTTGGAGGAAAGTCACTCTAGGAGCTCTGGATAGGATCTTCCACACGGGTTGGCACCAGATTCCTACGAGTCAACATCTGTTGAACACATAGTCCCTCATCCAGAGCCACATCAGAGTGGGCTCCCAGAGGAAGCGAGGTATAAGCCAGAACCTGCATCTGATACCCGCTTGGTGTGGCACTAGAACGTGGAATGGGCATCCCAACTATAAACATTTTTTTTAAGTCACACCATCCTTGCTACGTAGCCACTCATTTGGCCTTATGGGAAGTAACTCCGGTATCCTCAGGATGGTCAGGGCCGAACGGGCTTAAGGAAAACTTTGGTATGGTGCAGGGTCGGCATGGAGACCGCCCGGCTGACGGGGGCTCACCTCGTGCTGTGTTGGTGGCATGCGCGGAGCCGTCCTGAGCTCGGGCACCCTGTCTGATTCATCTTGGCACATCTGGTGAGCAGGAGAGTGCCTCACGTCGAGTGGGAAACCAGCCTCACGAATTCTGCACTCTCAGCATATGGCAGGAATTATTTTTAACTTTATCGTAAGTGTCGTTTCATTATTCTGTTGATAATTATCTACTACTCATTCTCTGAGAACAACCCAAAGGCACACATCTGTGGCCCTTCCCCCTGGCATATGCTTGTGGGAAATAACGTGAAGGGCCTCACGGTAGAGCCTCGGGTCTGCCCTAGGTGTGCAGGCACAGGAGATGCTGTACCGGGGAGGACAGGTGGACTTCGGCCAGCCAGCCAACCCCCGGGCACAAGGATTCGACCTGTGGCTCCCCTGCCCATCTTCCCATTATGGAGATGTGTGCTTAGCTGAGTAAATGGTTGCCACAGCCAAGAGCTCTGAAGGAAGGCGGTTTGGGGACTGAGGAGCGTATCCGTTTCCTAGAGCTGCCATTACCAGCAACTGGGCGGCTTAAAACAACAGAAGTGTGTTCTCACAGTTCTGGAGGCCAGAAGCCCAAAACCGCGGTGTTGGTAGGGCCATGCTCCCTCTGAAGGCTCTAGGGAGCCTTCCTTGCCTCCTCCTAGCTTCTGCTGGTGTTCCCTGGCTCACAGCTGCGTCACTCCAGTCTCTGCCTCTCTACATCCGGCCTTCACCGTGGCTGCTCTGTGTCTCATCCAACTCGCCCTCTCCTTTCTCTTATAAAGACTTTGGATTTGGGGCCCACCCTAACCTGGTATAACAACTCACCTCGGCTACATCTGTGAAGGCCCTGTTTCAAATAAAGTCACATTCACAGATATTGGAGGTCAGGACTTGAGCTTAGCTTTTGGGGAGCACCATTCAACCCTCTGTGAGGGGTGTGGTGTTTGCAAAGTTCAAGAAAAGCGTGGCCAGAGACCAGCAACGATGCTGTTGAGACAAAACCAAGCTGAGCCTTAGGGCCTGAATTTCCGGACGCAGAGAATTGCAAGTGTTCGAATGTGACCACTTAAACAATCCGTGAGCATTAGCCCAGGAGAAGGTGCCTCAATTTACCATATGTCTCATCACTCATTCTTTGTCCTCAGCCTATGTTCCTCCACCTGGTTCTCATAAACCTCACCTTTTGGTTCATAGTCTCTCTTTCTGGCAATGGAGAGAGGAGTAGACCATCTCACATCTCCCTCAGGGCTTTTGTGAGAGAACCAAAGACGTCAGAAAGGCTGGG
Source organism: Lynx rufus (assembly GCF_022079265.1). NCBI lineage: Eukaryota > Metazoa > Chordata > Mammalia > Carnivora > Felidae > Lynx > Lynx rufus. Next base: position 11,205,854 of record NW_025814878.1, read on the forward strand.
CGCCCCACAGTCAACGCACACCCATGGTGGCTATGGGCTGCAGCGACTTCAGGGAGATTTCCCAGCATGCCAATGCATTTAGGTTATATAGAGACAATCTCGCTGTCTAATGTCTCCAGGACCAAACACAGAAGCACCTGAGCCCTGGGTTAGCAAACCAGGCACTCAACGACAGGGCAATGAATTCAGCAGCCAAGGCTGGAGAAAGAATAAAGGAAGTCTGAGAGTGCCTTGGCAGATCAGTACTCTTCTTACCGTTGGTTGATAAGAAGGTCTGAGATCCCTCAGAGCTTAGACAACCTTTGGAAGGCTAGGCCCTTGATGATGGCACTTGTATTTCAACCTTGAGCGCTCTGAGACTGTTGGTTTTCCTGAGCCGGTAGCTTCACGATGACCCAGAAATGAAAATCATTTTGCTCAAAGCAAAACAACAAAATAACAAAACAGCCTGTGTGAGAACATATTAATTAATGATTCAGTTACTTTTTTTTTTTACAATGAAAATGCTACTTAAAAAAGTTTTTAAAGTTTTTCCTGAGCTAAGTTATTTCACCCTGAGGCTAAGTGCCAAACAGATGGATCTTGTCAAGTTTCCTTGTGCCTCTGAGCATAGGCCTAGATTTTTCCTCCACCTGGAATGTCCCAGAGAATCCAGACTTCTCCTGGAAACTCCAGCCTGTCCTTTACTTATTATTATTTTAAAGATTTTTTTTTATTTTTTATTCCCCCCCCCCTTAAAGATTTTATTTTTAAGTAATCTCTACACCCAACGTGGGGCTTGAACTCACAACCCCAAGACTGAGAGGTGCATGCTCTACTGACTGAACCAGCCAGACGCCCCAGCCTGTCCTTTAAAGTCAGCTGAGCCATTGTTTCCTCTATAAAGCCTCCTCCACCTCCTCACTCAGAGTGGGGATTCCCTCTTTGATGGAAACTGTAGTCCCGTGGTTCTCAGTCTGGGGTGATTTTGCCCCCAGGGGAATACTTGACAATGTCTGGGAATGTTTTTAGTTGTCACGATGTGATGGGGCGTGCTGCTGCTGTCTAGTGAGTAGAGGCCAGAGAAGCTGCTGACCATCCACCCGACTGTGCACAGGACAGTCCCCACGACAAAGAATCTGCCAGTCCCAAAGTCAGTAGTGCCAAGATGGAGAAACCCTGCTCTACGCTGACATTGACATGTGCCTGTAACTCTTTGTTTACAGTCATCCATTCACTCGGGGGCAGAAAGTTCATTCATTCAGCTGGTGCTTTATATTCTCAGCCCAGTGCATGGTATGAAATGAAATTGGAATGTACTTAAGAGTTTTAATTGCCTCGATCCCTGTAGTTAAGATAACATCTCAAGTGGAACTCAGAGGAGTGATTCATAGAGATAATTTAATAAACTCGAATTGTCTTATGTATTTATTTAGAGAGAGCACATGCGTGCAAGTGGGGGGAGGGGCAGAGAGAGAGAGAGAGAGAGGGAGAGAGAGAATCCCAAGCAGGCTCCAAGCCCAGCGCAGAGCCTGACGTGGGGCTTGATCCTTTGACCGTGAGATCATGACCTGAGCAGAAATCAAGAGTCAGATGTTTAACCAACTGAGCCACTGAGGCACACCTTAACTAAAATTATTTTTTTTTGTTTTTGCTTTTGTTTTTTGAGAGAGAGAGAAAGAAAGAAAGAAAAAGCCAGGGAGGGGCAGAGAGCTAGGGGGACAGAGGATCCAAAGCGGGCTCCATGCTGTCAGCACAGAGCCTGATGTGGGGCTCAACCTCACGAATCTTGAGATCGTGACCTGAGCCGAAGTGGGACGCTTAACCGACTGAGCCATCCAGGTGCCCTAAATTAAAATTGTTTTAAATACACAGTTGTTTTAAATTAGATTATTGGCTAAGCCAGAATGACAATGACAACTTCTTGTCCACTTGCTTCTGTGTGTATTGTGGGTGCACTCATTCCTATTGGGGACCGGAAGGTTGTTTCCCTGGTCTCTGTAGCTCTCTGATGGTAGCTCAGTGTTTCCTGGGTGCTAGACTTTGCCATAATAACTTCTAGTAATCGCATTTTTATTGGAGTTTGTGCTCAAAATAATAACAGCCATCTGTCAGCAATTAATACCTGCCAAGCGCTGTTCTAAGCATTTTTCATGCATGGACTAATTTAATTCTCATAATGTTCCGTGAGATAGATATGATAATTATCCCCATTTTACATGGGAAGAAACTGAGGCACAGAGAGATTAAATAATGTGTTCACGTTTATTTATACAGCAGATAAGTGACAGGGCAGTCTGACTCTGAGTTTATGACACCAAACTATGATATAAGCTTAGATATCAGAACAAATGCCAGATCACGATTCAAGACCTGATTAGAAAAAGCAAAATGCTACAACTTTAGAGAAGATATAGGAAAATCTATTTACAGTTTCAGGGTAAGGAAGGATTTCTTTCTTTCTTTTTTTCTTTTCCTTTCTTTTCCCTTTTCTTTTCCTTTTTTCTCTTAGGATAGGGAAGGATTTCTTAAACAAGATTCAGAGAGTGCAAATGATGAAGGAAAAGCCCATAATTTTGACCACCCCCAAATCAAAACATTTTCAGGCCCCAACACGTCATAAACGAAGCTCAAAGACACGTGCTAGACTAGCAGCAATTACGGCATACACAAAAGATGAAAGGTTAACAGGAAGAACAGGTGAAGGTTAATGGCAATCAGTAAGAAAAAGGCCACACGAGAGGACACCGGGCAGTGGAGGGAAAAAAGCAAACTCGCGTGGCCAGTAAACATGAAGAGATCCCCAAGTTCCCTAGTAATTGGGGAAACGAAAGTCAAAACAACCATGGGAAGTGATATATACCATTTCTCACACATCAGACTGGCAAAAAGCACAATGTCTCGCCCTCCCAAGTGCTGGCGAGGAGACAGAGGAACAGAACTCCCACTGCTGCTGGTGGAGAGTGGCAGCGGCCTGGGCGGGGGCGGGAGCGGGGGGGGGGTGCGGGGGGGGGTATCTAACAGGGCTGAGCCCTCGCCTGTCGGTACCCCTGCGGCAACTACCTAGGCGCCGCGTCAGCTCACTGAGAAAACATGCAAAGCAAGATAGTTCTTGGTGCTCACAGATGCCTTAGATAGAGGGGAGGTGGCTGACCCAGGGCTCCAGGGACCACCGAAACAGTGGCACATCTAGCTACACGTTTGTGCACCCCTCCCTGGGGAGGGTCTGTGTCCACACACTTAGGAGCCACTGTCTCAACACCTCCAGGCCACTTCCTGAAAGCACAGACTTCTGTCTCATCATCACCAGGGCCAGACGGGACAGAAATAGCCTCGCGGCAGAGTCCACGCCGATTGTAAGCCGGGGAGAAGAGGGAAGAATGCTGGGCCTGCTACCCAGTTTCTCAGTGCTCTAACGGCTTTATTTAAAAAAAATTTTTTTTTAATGTTTATCTATTTTTGAGAGAGAGACAGAGAGACAGAGAACGACTAGGGGAGGAACAGAGAGAGGGGGAGACACACAGAATCCGAATCAGGCTCCAGGCTCCGAGCTGTCAGCACAGGGCCTGACGTGGGCTTGAACCCAACAAACTGTAGATCATGAGCTGAGCTGACGTGGGACGCTCAACCGACTGAGCCACCCAGGCGCCCCTCTAACGGCTTTAAAGAGATGTAGACACACGCCCGGTCACCCCTGCAAGTGGAAAGCCGATGCCTTCTCTTACAGCTCTTGTGGGTAGAGTCTAGTTTTGGGTCAGTGATATCGCAGCTAAAATTGTTACCTCTGGCAGGCCTTACTTCTCATTCAGTTGGGAATAAATAGCCTAAATTGTGGCTTAAGTCTTTTGACTCTTCCAAGTCATGGCAACTAAGCCGTTTTAATAATTTTTTAAGTTTATTTATTTATTTTGAGAGAGCGAGCGAGGGAGGGAGGGAGGGAGGGGCAGAGCGAGACGGAGACAGAGAATCCCAAGCAGGCTCTGCACTAGCAGTGTGCAGGGCTCGAACCCACGAAACCGTGAGATCATGACCTGAGCAGAAACCAACAGTCAGACGCTTAACCGACTGAGCCACCTGGGTGCCCCTAAGTCATTTTAGCTGTGGAGGAATCAGCTGGGGTTTCTCTAGATCGGATACTAGAATGGCCCCGTACGATGGTCCTTGTCTTACAGAGACATCTGAGTCACAATTTTTGTGGCTTCAATAATGTCTCTAAGTCTCCAGACACAGAACTCTGGGGCCTCTGCCAAGTATTCACCTGTCTGATAGGTGAGCACATTCAAGTGTCTTTCCTGTGGAACTGGTTGGTGCTGGCCACTGTGGTCCCTCCTGTGCGCAGAGGTGCCCTTTGCCTGGGGTCGGACACAAACCAGGATTCTTACGTTTCATTGTCCAGGCCCCTGTTGTGTGAAGCAGGGTGGCAGTGGACAATATCCTCAGAGAATTCCCTTCTTGGCTCGTTGCTACCCTCCCCCTCCACTGGCCTCTGAGCTTCTATAGGACTTGAATTGAAGACGGTGTCTGGGGGCGCCTGGGTGGCACAGTCGGTTAAGTGCCTGAGTTCAGCCAGGTCACGATCTCGCGGTCCGTGAGTTCGAGCCCCGCGCCGGGCTCTGGGCTGATGGCTCAGAGCCTGGAGCCTGTTTCCGATTCTGTGTCTCCCTCTCTCTCTCTGCCTCTCCCCCGTTCATGCTCTGTCTCTCTCTGTCCCCAAAATAAATAAACGTTGGAAAAAAAAAAAAAAAAGAAGACGGTGTCTGATGTGTTACTCAGCATAAGGATTTAGATTTCCCCTAACATTTAATGCCAGGAGAATGTTTATTTCGTTCGGAAACCCTTCGTGCTTCATTCGGTATTTGGGAGCGGAGAAGCCACGTGTAGAGAGGATACTTTGGAGCTCTGTGGCCCCGAGTTTCAGTCCTGAGCCAACCACTTACTGAGGGAACTCAGGCAGTTGAGTTACCCTGGATCGTATCTCAAAAGTGGGGATAACAATTCTGGGGCCATAGAGCTGTCGTGGGGATAGGACGCTCCGATGGAAGGCACTGAGTACACTTGGAGGCACTACAGAAATCATACTTGTTCTTAGAAAACCCATTGTGCTGGAAAACAAGGCTAGAGTTAGTGCTTGGATGAAGTCACTAGTAAAAAACGTTTTTTTAATGTTTATTTTTGAGAGAGAGACAGAGTGTAAGCAGGGGAGGGGCAGAGAGAGGGAGACGCAGAATCCGAAGCAGGCTCCAGGCTCCGAGCTGTCAGCACTGAGCCCGACACGGGGCTCGAACCCACGAACCACGAGATCATGACCTGAGCCAAAGTGGAACACGCAGCCGACTGAGCCACCCAGGCGACCCAGAAGTGACTATTTTAATCTGGGTTCCAGTACCATGTTCTGGTTTCTGTTGTTCTAATCATTTCTGACCGTGATTTTATGTCAGTGTTCCCATTCTGTGTCTTAATACTCTAGACAGCCTCACACCTTCTGTAGGAGGCCGATGGGGGATAAATCAAGAAGACCAGCCGAGTCCAGTTTCCTAAGCAACAACTCTCAGACTCTAAACCCAGCTCTACCTGCTGGCTCACCGTGTGCTTGGGCAAGTGACTTTAGAGCCCTGTCATTGTTGGGAGATGGGCTTGCCGTGGTTTGTGTTCCCTCCTCCTCCTCTACCCCCGACGGGCATCCAGCGATGCAGGAAACAGACGACAAGAGTTCAGGGTCTGCTGCCCGCACCCTCTGTCGCTGGCAGCTAGGCAGCTGCAGGATGCCGTGGTCAGGAGGCCCTGAGGTCAGGCTCCCCCTGCCAGATGGAGACAAGCAGCCGCTCACCCCATGCAGGGCTACAGTGAGGACAGCTCAGAGTCCTGTTAGAGACAGAGGCCAGTGCCCTTAGCCTGAAGGCCTCTGGGACTTGTTAGGGACTCTGTGCTAGAAGGGACAGGGCCTCTCCACGCCTGAGCCCCTGTGCACCCTTATCTAGTAGGCATTTCTATTCTTCCTCTCGCCTGACACTTTTCACTCCTGCATGCTTTCATTTTGCTTGTAAGGTTGGGAGCCCCTTGGATCAGATGCTCTTTTCAGCCGAAGGCACGAGTGGAACTTGGAACGGAAGTTTTCACCCTCCGCCTGTGAACACTTTTGTTCTCTGAGCCTCTCCTGGCTTTTTCCTGTGCAGCCAGCCCATGCCCTCAGAGAGTTTGTTTTGCATGTGGTTGTTAAACTTTGATTCGGTGACTCATGCCGGGGCGAAGCCTTCAAGTCTGCCTCCCTCATTTGATTGCTCTCTTCCTTTCCCTTTTTTTTTTTTTTTTAAAAAAAAAAAAAAAAAAAACTCAGAGCAAAACTACCTTGGCAGCTGAACGTGACCGTGGCACCCAGGAAGGGGAGCTTTGGCATGAAGGGCCTCCTAATGGCCTCGTGGCCCAGCCGGGCAGGGCTTCCTCAGGTTGGGTGACACCTGGCCGACTGTGGCGGGCGTGGAGCTGGGGGTGCTGCGTGGAGCACGGGTGTCCACTGTGGGGGCTGAAGCGACGCGCCCTGCTGGTGAGTGCCTGGCTCCGGCCATCATTCAGTAGGACAGGTGCTGTGCAGTCTTGGGTCCAGGGCTGGAGGAGAGACGCAAGAATATACGGGGCGGGGAGCAAGTTGGGGAGCAGTCCTGGGATTAGCGTTATTCTGAGCCGTCTGATTTCCCGTGCCTCACATGATTTTAAGTGCACAGATAAAAAAAAAAAAAGGTGAAATCCTTGCTCGTTTTAGCACAGTTGAATTTAATTTCAAGAGGGCTTTCGTGGGAGAAAGATTAATCGGAGGGACTCTTAGGCGTAAGGGACAACTCCTGCTGTGGTCTTCGAAGATCTTTTAGTTTTATGAAATCAGAAAGACGAGAATGCTCAGGCACGTTTTCAGCCTGTCTCCATGCTCCCGAAAACATATCTTTTAGGCTAGATATTGATTTGTGGGTGTCTAGTTTCCCGGCAGATCAGGAATATTTGACCGCAGTCCCAAACCCCATCTCTCCTAAAGGACGGCTCTGCGGGCTCCAAGAAGGCCCAGAAGGACATGGAAATAAGTCTTAATCGGAGGCAATGGAGACAATTTTGGCTCATTTGCTGTGGTTGTTAGAAACCTTGGCCACGTGTCCAGGATTATGAACTCCTCTGCAAGGCCGGGTGATGCCAGGCCAGGAATGCCAATACCTGATGAGTGAATAGGTTGGGTGTAGAAGATAAGGAGGATGGGTTTTTGTTGTTTTTTTTTTTTTAACTCAGAGTTGCCCTGGGGTATGGATCAGGGCTTGTGTGTATATACTTGTGTGTGTATCCGAAGTAACCTATAACAATACGGAAGAGCAAGGGACAAGCTCAAGGAGAAAACCCAAGACCAGGCCGCCTATGCTCACAGCAGCACTATTTACAACAGCCCAAAGGGAGCAGCATCTCAAATGTCTGTCAGCAGGTGGGTGGGCAAACAGAAGGTGGTCCATATACATAATGGACTATTATTCAGCCTTAAAAATGAAGAAAATTCTGACAAATGCTTGCAACAGGGCGGAACTTGAAAACATTATGCTACGTGAAATAAGCCAGTCAGAGAAGGACAAGTACTGCGTGATTGCACTTGTAGAAAGTACTTAGAGTAGTCAGATTCATAGGGATGGCAAGAAGGAATATGGTTACCAGGGGCGGGTGGGGGAAGAGGATGGGGAGTTAGTGTTTAATGGGGACAAGGTTTCAGTTTTATAAGACGAAAAAGTTCTGGAAATGGATGCTGGTAATGGTTGCTTAATGCCACCGAACTGCGCTCCTAAAGATAGTTAAAATGGCAAATTTTGTGGTATGTATAATTTACCACATTTTTTAAAAAATTATAATTCCCTTAAAAAAAAAATCCCCCAAAAGCCAGACCCAAAACCCAAATCTCGTGGGCTGAAGTCGTTGCCTCTCTGTGACTTCCCCAAAATCTAACTGACAACCCCAGTGATCTGAGCTGAGCCACAAAACTGCACGGACCGTGTCTATGAGAACTTTTCTCCTCATCATGCAGGTGACTTCTGGCTATCATGATGGGGTGGATTTCTCTAGAACTGGCAGAGGTGACCAGGAACAGACTTGAGGGTCAGGGGCAACGTGATGAATGCATTCTTCCTGGGGCTGGTGCTCGGGCTCACCTTGCTCTGTGGCCCCCTGAGCAGCCCTGGGCAGCACCCTCTGGGCCAGGCTGTAGGAGGAATCCCTTGGGAGTCTAGTCCCTCCCATTAATTAGCTGTGAGACCCTGGGTAAGTTGGCAAAACCTCTCTTTTCTTCAGTTTTCTTACTTGCAACATGAGTCATGAGTAACGAATCCTTTTCCATCTCCCACAGATGTTGGTATCTCCAAAGGCAATATGCAAGGCTGTCCCTTGTATCTGTAAAATACTGGGCACATGTGAGCTACTGATTCTCTACATGTCTTATCCCTCTAATGTCTCCTCCTTTTCTCCTTCTTCAGTTTCTCTTGTATTCTTTTCCTCAGGAGGTCTTCCAGTCAGAGGTTACAGACCCTAGGTCCAGAGGCCCTCAACCTGGATTGGCTGATTCCAGGAGGAACCGGTCTGATCTAATTCTCATTTTTTTTTTAATGTTTATTTATTTTTGAGAGAGAGTTGGGGAGGGGCAAAGAGAGAGGGGGACAGAGGATCCAAAGCTGGCTCCGTGCTGACAGCAGAGAGCCCAAGGTGGGGCTCAAACTCACGAGCTGTGAGATTATGACCTGAGCCAAAGCCAGATGCTTAACTGACTGGGCCACGCAGGCACCCCTAATGCTCCTTGTTAATAAAGTTCTACCTTTCCTCCCTCCCTCTTTCTCCCTTCCTTTCCTGCTGCTTTGTTAGGCCACCTCCAACTCTGGATTCTACCCGAGCACATCTCCATGGCTCCCTTGACTATTGACCATAGGGAAGTGTTGCAAGGCTGACCGTCCTACGAGCTCCTGAGGAGACCGAGGATTTTTAGAGGGTTACTAATTATCTGTGCTATTTGTGACTTCCAGTCAAGCTTGAGGAAGCAAACTCAAATGAAATCGTTCAGACTTTCAGGACTTAAAAATAGAAAGCAGTGAGAAACTGCTGGCAGCCTTGCGGCTCAAAGACCATCGCATCTCAAGGGGAGGGTTTTGGCCTGAGGGCCAGCGGAGGCTCCTGAGGACAGGCCCCCGCCTCAGGTTTCTCCCTTATTTAGAAGTTTTAAAAGGAAATGAAGTTGATTTTGAAATCTCAAGGGGGCAAAAGAAAGCCTCTGAAGTGGGTGAACTCTTCCAGTTAATGTTGTGTAAAAACAGCTCTCCTGTCCCACGCATGACCTTTCAAAAGTTTCCTCAGAAAGGGAGCTCCGGGGCACCTGGGTGGCTCAGTTCATGAGACCGAGCCCTGCGTTGGGCTCTGCGCTTGACAATGTGGAGCCTGCTTGGGAGTCTCTCTCCCCAACCCCTCTCTCTCTGCCCATCCCCCACTCTCTCAAAATAAATACATAAACTTAAAACAATTTTTTAAATCATAAAAATAAAAGAAAGGGAGCTCTTTTGGAACTCGTGGGTGCCGTGGAGAGCTGCAGAGGACAGGCCTCACGCAGCCCCTCTCCCTCCCCTGCCCCAGGTAAAAGCCCCAAGGTTTTTCATTGCGAAGATGTCTGTGATTCGGTCTGCAGATTTCAGACTGCAAAGTTACGACACTAACCCCGGACTCTCCTCATAGCTGTTACTTTGTGACCAAAGAGAAGTCCCCCGGGCGGTTGTATTTCGGGTTTTTCGATTTCTGCAAAAACAAGACGCTGCCTCCAGCTTGAGCACAACTCAGAGCAACACGTTGTTTTGGGTTTCTACTTTTTGTCGGCCTCTGCCGCTCACTAACCGTATAGCCTTTTCTCGGTGCCACTCTGAGCCTCGGCTTCTTCACCTTTGGAAAGGGGCTACTTTTATCCACCGTCTACCCAACCGGGGGTAACGGCAAGTTCAAGGGAGAGAGGCTCTCAGTGAAGGTGGTGTGGAAACAGCGAAGAGCTCTGTGAGCACCAACTGTGACGTTCATGCTGTCTGCCACAGTCATTCTTCTTTTTCCTTCTCTCTCACTTTTCCTCCCTCTCCCTTTTCTTTCTCACACCCCTCCTCTCTCTTCCCTTCTCCCCTTTCTTCCAAAATTTTTTTTGTGGATGTAATACCTTATAACTTTATTTATTTATTTATTTATTTAATATGCAATTTATTGTCAGATTGGTTTCCATACAACACCCAGGGCTCATCCCCACAGGTGCCCTCCTTAATGCCCATCACCCACTTTCCCCTCTCCCCCACCCCCCATCAACCCTCAGTTTGTTTTCAGTTTTTAAGAGTCTCTTATGGTTTGCTCCCTCCCTCTCTAACTTTTTTTTCCCTTCCCCTCCCCCATGGTCTTCTGTTAAGTTTCTCAGGACCCACATAAGAGTGAAAACATATGGTATCTGTCTTTCTCTGCCTGACTTATTTCTCTTAGCATAACACTCTCCAGTTCCATCCCCATTGCTACAAATGGCCAGATTTCATTCTTTCTCATTGCCACGTAGTATTCCATTGTGTATATAAACCACAATTTCTTTACATCACATTAAGAAGAGAAAAGAGAAGAACCGTGTGATCCTGTCAATCGATGCAGAAAAAGCATTTGACAAAATTCAGCATCCTTTCTTAATAAAAACCCTCGAAAAAGTCGGGGTAGAAGGAACATACTTCAACATCATAGAAGCCATTTATGAAAAGCCCACAGCTAACATCATCCTCAATGGGGAAAAACTGAGAGCTTTCCCCCCGAGATCTTTCTTCCAAATTAAAATAAGAGCCACACGTATGTGTAAGAAAGGAAGGGCGGAGGTGGGGGTGTAGCTGGGCTGGCGGGGGCGTGGGAGGGACCGGTGCGACAGGGGAGTCCGGCCTGGGGCAGGAGGGGCAGACCTCCAGGCAGAGGGAAGAGCCCCAGTGAAGCTCTGCAGGCCTGAGAGCCAGCCCAAGGGTCTTTCAGGGACAGTAGGTGACTCCCGGTGTGAGTCGGGCCTGCCAGGCTGGGTGAGTGTCCTCCTCCTCCCCGGAAACTGGCCCAAAGCTGGACCCCAGCCCAAGAGAACAACCTTCCCAAGGAGAAGGACTGGTCACCCGTCAAGGAGGAGACTCTGTACAGGATGGAGTGACAGAAATCTTTTGTCAGTGGACTAGTTAGATTAGTGTAGTGGTGGGTGGAGTGTGGTGAGGAGGCCCTCCCAGAACCCCCCGGGAGAGATGCCATGGCCCTTCCCCCACTGGGAAATGTCAGCGCATCCTCTGTTGCCCAGTTTTGTGGGAAACTTCCTGGCCTTTCCTGTCCCCTCAAAGGAAGATAAGTCACTCCTCACCTGAGTTTTGAGAGCACATTTTTTTTCCTAATTGAAAGTATTGTGCTTATTGCCATGATTGATGGCTTGGTATTTACTTATTTGGTCTGTTTTCCTGAAGAGGTTGTAAACAAATTGAAATTGGACCGTATATTAGTTTTTATGGAACTGGGTCCCAGCACAGTGCCTGGTGCCTAGTAGCTGACATGACCTTGAGATGTCTTCTTTAGTCTGGGGCACACCATTCAATGAGATGGGAACCCAAGAAAAAATATTTGAGCAGGGAAGATTATTTTCAGCTTTGGGCATCCACTAAAGAAAAACCTATTGAAGTCCTTAGATACAGTAACACTGTGCCAGGTGCTGGTGATTCTGAGGGCAAAGAGGTGGGAACATAGTACACAGTGTCTTGAGATACGGATAACTGACGATCCAACGTGTCATTGCAGAGCTGTGAGCAAAGTGCCTGGTAGATGAGATGACCGAGTCACTCATTCTGTTTGTGGACTTAGGTGTGACCACTTTGAGGGGCATTTCTGCCGAATCTTGAAGTTTGCCAAACCAAAAAGGGCATTCCAAGTAGAAACGAAAGCATATGCAGAAGCACGGTGATGAGAACCTTCTAGAAGGCTTGGGGAGCCAGGAGAGATTCATCATGGCTCAAGAGAAAGGGTCAGGTGGCCCAGGTGGGCCAGGGTGGGTGGTGAGTTGCACAGGGGTCAGCACAGCATGGTGATGGCTCAGCAGGCCGCTTAGGCATTTGTGTCTTTCTTGTAGGTCAACACGGAGTCTGAGGATATTTATTTATTTATTTATTTATTTAGAGGGAGAGCATAAGCAGGGGAGGGGCAGAAGGAGAGAGGGAGAGAGAGAATCTCAAGAAGGCTCAGCACAGAGCCCCCACATCAGTCTCGAACCCCCAAACTGTGGGATCATGACCTGAGCCCAAACCAAGAGTCGGAGGCCCACACGACTGAGCCACCCAGGCGCCCCATCCTGAGGATATTTCTAAGGAAGGGGGTGACATGGTCACACTTGTTCTAGAAATATCCTGCTGGCTACAAACAGGGACTGAGCCAAATGGTTTGCTGAGGGAGGCCTGTAGGACGCTGTAGCATGAGTTAGGCAGGGGATGAAGAAGGTGTGGGTGGGACAGGTGGGTGGATGGTGTGAGAAAGACACTGGGCCTCTGTCCTGGGACCCTGTATAACATGACTATTCGCTCCCTACACGGGACCATCTTCTGGGAAATGCCTACTAGAAAGCTCTGGATTTAAGAAGAAACTTTTGGTTTCAGAACTCCTTTTCGTAACTATTGAGGATGCCGAAGAGCTTTCGTTTATGTGAGTTATATCCATCCACTGATAAGCACCTTATTAGAAACTAAAATCAGGCAATTATAAATATTTGTTTATTTTAAATATTAATAAACCATTACATTAGTATAAATAATGTATTTTTATGCAAAATAACTATATTTTCCCCAAACAAAAAAATTTGTAAGAAGACTGGCACCGATTTATTTCTGCAAGTCTCTAATTAATATCTGGCTTACCAGAGGACCGCCAGGGGTTATCCCACGACACTCAGTCTCTGGAATACTTCATGACATGCTCATGAGGATGAGAGTGGAAAAAAGCACGTTACGCTTTATTATGTGTCATTATGAAAATAGTTCTTACTTTGAGGACTGCCTGAAAGGGTCTTGGGCCACCCCCGCCCCCCGAGTTTTCCTGAACCACACTTTGAGAAGTAGACTCGGTCTGCTGAAATAGACAGACTCAGCCAATGTTTGGCGAATGACAGCATTTTCTCAGTTCCCACAGAACTTATTCAAATAGCATGCATGCCATTTACCTCACAGATTTATAGCTGTGCGTGCCTGGTGCTTAGCGAGGTCTGAGCCACGAGTGCGGTTGTAGACTCTCCAGTATAGGGGCAGGTGGAGGGCACGAGAGGGAGAGCCGATGGCCTGGGCAGGACCCTGTCTTTGAACCCATGAGCAGAGACTAAGGAAAGAACTGGAAAGACTTAGAAGACTTGGACCAAGTTTTACAACCTAAGGGAGAAGAGTTTCAAGAGGAGGTGGTCCAAAATGTTTTGATTTATTATTACTTCTTTTAAAATTTATTTATTTTTGAGAGAGAGAGAGAGAGAGAGAGAGACAGAGCATGAGCATGGGAGGGGCAGAGAGAGAGGGAGACACAGAATCCGAAGCAGGCTCTAGGCTCTGAGCTGTCAGCACAGAGCCCGATGTGGGGTCCGAACCACCAACGGTGAGATCATGACCTGAGCCGAAGTCAGATGCTTAACTGACTGAGCCACCCAGGAACCCCTTAAGTGTCTTGATTTAAAATAAGAGGTAAGGGTGTGGTCCACAGTGTTGAAAGCAGCAGAGAGGTTTGTATAAGGCAAGGTGTGTGGAGCTGCTGTTGGATATGCCCATGAGGAGGTCCCTGGTGACCTCGGGGGCGATTTTGGTGTTTCAGCAGTCAGGGGGCCGAGGTGGAGTAGAGGTGACAGCCGGGCCTCTCTGTCCAGGAGACCAGCCGAGAAATCCTTCCTCCTGCCAGAGCCAGACCTAGTCCGTTCGGTGGGGTTCCTGCGCTAAGGGGAGCGGCCCTGCAGGGAACAGGAAGCCACGCTGAGATCCAGTAGGAAGACGTGGGTGCTGCGGGGGATGCCAGCAGGAGAGGAGGAATGGAAGGTAGAGAGCCTGTCATACTGAGAAGAAGACGGGGGACAAGACAGATGTGCATGAGAGAAATGGCAGGCAAACTAAACTTCCATCACCTGGCATATGGTTACACGCCAATCATTCGCTCATTCAGCAAATCGGCAGGAGATTCAGCTGGGCCAGGTGCTGTTCTAAATGCTGGGGATACAGTGGGCAGCAGGACAGATAAACTGGCATAGAAGGATTTCCCAAATGCATTTTTAATAAGAAAAGCAAGTTGCTGAACAATGATGTAGCATGATACTATTTATGTCAAAACATCCCTGCTAGGACAGTATATGTTGTATCTGTTAGAGATGCAAGTCAAGACGTAGAAAAAGCACTGGAAGGGTATAAACAAATACTTAGCAGGAGAGGCAAGCGGGATTTGGGGTTTGTATGAGAGACAGTGTATCTTTTTAAAAACTTTTTTCTTTTTAAAAAAAAGCTTATTTATTTATTTTGAGAGAGAGAGAGCATGAACAGCGAAGGAGCAGAGAGAAGGAGAGAGAGAGAGGACTAAGCAGGCTCCACGTTGTCAGCACAGAGCCTGATGCGAGGCTTGAACTCATGAACCATGAGATCACGACCTGAGCGGAAACCAAGAGTCGGACACTTAACCGACTGAGCCACCCAGGCGCCCCTCTCTTGTTATTCTTTACGCTTTGACATTGTTGCTTTTTTTTTTCCGCACGAAATATATTTGCATGATGATTTCTGTATTTTCAAATGATTTTTGAAAGCTGTTGGTGTCTGTGAGTAGAAAAGAGAGAGGGACCCGGTCTGTCCAGAGGGTTCGTGTTGATTCAGTCTTCTTTTTGTAAGCGCGGGTCGGACTGAACCCCCACCTCCCCACCACTCCCGCGGTACAGGCCAGGCGGTGATGCTCGCTGGAAAATGTGGGTTAGGACCTTCTACTTTACAAGTTCACTATCATCTGAATTCATTGCTGGGGAAAGCTGTGCCACAGCACAGAGCCGAATTTGGGCCAGAGCATTGCTTTCCTGGGAATGGAATTGACCAGGAAGCCCTTTCCCCTCTTTAAGCTGAGGAGCTATATTAATTTTCGAGGCCTGCTATAACACAATGCCACAGGGGTGGTATGTATTACATATAATATCATATATGTAATATTTTACCTATTCTTGGTGTTATTGCCTCATAGTTCCGTGCCTAGCAGCCCGAGATGAAGGTGTTGGCTGGGTTGATTTCTTCTGAGGCCTCTCTCTCTAGCTTGTAGACGGTCATCTTTTCCCTGTGCCTTCACATGGTCTTTCCTCTGTTCCTATCTGTGTCCAAATGTCCTCTTCTTATAAGGACACTAGTCATATTGGCCAGGAATCACCCTAAGGAGCTCATTTCCACCCAATCAACTCTTTAAAGACCCTTTCCACAAAGGCAGTCACGTTCTGAGGTACCGGGAGTTGGGCCTCAACGAATGAATTGGGGGGGTGGGGGCCCAACCCAGCCCATGCTCGAGCCTCGGAAACACGTCTTTGGCCTGTGTGCAAATGTTCGAGTGCTGGGTGGTTTGCTCAGCCGCCCTTGGCTCCTCTGGCCAGTGGATCCTTGCGGGGGCACCTGGGTGGGGAGAAGGCCTCAGAAAGTGCACGAGTAAAAGCAGCACGATTGCATCTGTGGCTCCCCAACCACACTGAGCAACTGAAAATCCCCAAGGGGACCAGGCAACATGATTTCCTGACAGATAAAGCGGGGAGGGAGCACGCATAATTTGCCCTCAGTAACCTGACAGCCTCCAGGCCCGGGCCGCTCAGAAAACACCTGATGGATGCTTTTTCTCTTTAGCTCATGCCAGCGTGGCTCTGCCAGAAGGAAACCGGGGGCAGGACCCTCAGCAGGGCCCCAGCTGGCACGGCATGGAGCGCTCAAGCAAGATGGAGTTCTTCCAGAAGCTGGGCTACAGCCGGGATGATGTGGTCAGGGTGCTGGGCAAGCTGGGTGAGGACGCCCTGGTCAACGACGTGCTGCAGGAGCTGATCCAGACTGGCAGCCGCCCTGGGGCCCACGAGAGCAGTGCTGTGCCCCTGCTCGTTCCCAGGGGCTCCTGCGGGACCCTGGACTCTGCCCACTGCGGGCTGGCGGCAGAGCTGGAAGAAGAGCACGGAGACCCAGCCAGTTCCTTGCGACCCATAGTGATCGACGGCAGCAACGTGGCAATGAGGTAGTTTTCTTCGTCCTGGAGCCTCGGGGTGGGAGAACTGTCCCTCTTTTCAGTGGTTTTGTCCAAAGAGTGGTTTGGGGGCTAATGGATGGACCTTTAATCCCCATTCCATCCCTTTCATAGCCGTGTGGCCTTAAGTAAGTCGCTTCACCTCTCTGAGCCTCACTTTCTCCATCTGTAGAGTTGGTATAAAACCTCCCTAGAAGGCAGTTGTGAGAACTGGAGCTGCACAAAATGCCTAGGACAGTGCCTGACGCAGAGTAAGTGTTCAACAAGTGGTAGCTATTATCATATCGACCCAGAGAGAGGCTCTTTTCTGAGAAAGGCAGTAGATGACTGGGGAGGAGCCTAGCACCGGGCCTCGGCAGATGTGGCTTCTTGTCTAGAGCCTGTCCCTAACCAGCTGCGTGACTCAGAAAGCCATAGCATCTCAAGTTTCCTCTTCTGTGACACGGGCTAATAGATAGCTTTGCTACTTCTCTAAAGGTAATGAGAATCAGAGGGGAAATGTGCTTGAACTAGAAACCCTCTTTTGGGGGGCGGGGTGGAAGGGGAGAGCTGCTGCGGGGTGGCTGGCGGTGGTGTGGCTCCCTATCCAAGTTGGAGACGTGTGCTCACGGCCCCTGAGCCGTAGACACGATTGTCAGTGTCTGTGTATTGGCATCTTTGTGTGCGTCAGTGATGGGAGTGCCGTGCCCTGGCTTGTTACGGTTCCTGCGCGGCTCCATTCAGCTGCAAGCCAATCTTAGCATCTCATCCACACTCTGCGATAGGCCAGGAGGAGGCTTTGTGCACACAAGTGCAGTTTTCTACTTCTTGCCTTAGTTACAGGCAGGCAAAGGGCAGATCCATAGGAAATTGGCCACTCGAGGCTGTAAATAGACGCACTTCCCCTTTCAAAAGCTGAGCCATGGGTGGGGACTGAGGAGAGGAGTGTTCTCCCCAGTGCTAAATGTGTCCAGAGGGTGTCCGTCCTTTGGCTGACAGGGCCAGTGGCTTTCCCTGGGGATTTGGACTCACTTTGGACTTGGCAGTGTAGGACGGAGGTTTGGAATGATGCTACCCAGGCTGGCCCAGCCCTGGGCGCTGTGCCTTTGTGCTTTGCGTGGTGTTTGTTCAAGTTTTAGCCAGCTGGGTCACCCTGGGCTGGTCCTCAGGCCTCTGTAACATCCACACACATGCTCCCATGTAGGCACCAGATAGGCCAGACTATGAAATCCCGCTTAATTCGAGATTTCAGGGGGAAGTTGAAAGGATGTTTAAGAATCTGGTAGGTTCTGGGGCACCTGGGTGGCTCGGTTGGCTAAGTGTCTGACTTCAGCTCAGGTCATGATCTCACAGTTCGTGAGTTCAAGCCCCGCATCGGGCTCTGGACTGACAGCTCAGAGCCTGGAGCCTGGAGCCTGCTTTGGATACTGTGTCTCCCTCTCTCTCCTCCCTTCCTCTACTCACACTCTCTCTCTCTCAAAAATAAACATTAAAAAATTAAAAACAAACAAAAAAAGGATCTGGTAGGTTCTGAGGGTGTGTGAGGGTTGTGAGGGGGGTCTGGCCTCTGTCTGATCAGGACGAGCCACCTCTCCTTCTGGGCATCCATAGAAAGGAGACTCTAAAGGTAAAAGGGTATTGGGGCGCCTGGGTGGCGCAGTCGGTTGAGCGTCCGACTTCAGCCAGGTCACGATCTCGCGGTCCGTGAGTTCGAGCCCCGCGTCGGGCTCTGGGCTGATGGCTCGGAGCCTGGAGCCTGTTTCCGATTCTGTGTCTCCCTCTCTCTCTGCCCCTCCCCCGTTCATGCTCTGTCTCTCTCTGTCCCAAAAATAAATAAACGTTGAAAAAAAAAAAATTTAAAAAAAAAAATAAAAAAAAAAATAAATAAATAAATAAATAAAAAAAATAAAGGTAAAAGGGTATTGCTTAAATTGAAGACTTTCCAGCCCTAAGATTGTACCAGCTCTGTGATCCCAGATCAAAAGAGCCGAATGGCTCTGGGCTGGAAGGACTGACTACTTCACCTGCTACAGGGAAGTGTGGGCATGCTCTCTTGGGGACCAGAGAGTTTTTAGGAATTGTTTCGACAGGGTGGTGTTGGAGGATTTTATTTTGCTGAAAATCTCTGTTGCTGCTTGGAATTCAAACTCAAACCACACCTTCCACTTGCGTGTGACCATGATGTGTCCCAGGTAAATCCATTTGGTCCCCCCTCCCCCACAACTGTAACCAGTTTAATCCCCTTGTGCTCAATCTGTGTGGGGGGACAAGTAGAAGCCATCACTCAGGCTTATTATGAAGAATGTGTCAGAACACCGATGCTTTCTTTCACACACTTGCTGCCTGTACGTCATCTCAGTTAACAAGAGCACGTGTGCCTGTGTGAGGTCTCAGTGTGTGTACCTGTATGTGTGCACACACACACACATACACACACACACACATATCCCGTCCCTTCCCCTGCCCCTGCATCCCGAGTCAGGGACAAAAGACCCATTGTTCAACCACCACCTGGTGGGTGGGACCTGATTTGCTCAGTGGCCAGTCTGGGAGACGGTTGGGGTGTGAGGCTCTACCTCATCCCCTGGCTCCTTCTCCCACAGTGACACCGCCTGTGTCCTCCGACCAGAGTGTCAAGAGGACCCATGACCCTCGGGCTCTGCCAGATCTCAGTTGTGCAGGATAGGTTTAAGTGTGGGGCTCGCCCTTTAGACACAATGGGTGGTTGAAACCAACATGGTGTCTAGTTATTATCAGTTGACCTCAAAACTCAGTTAACCTCAGAAACGTGGTTTCTGAAAATTTTCCTTTCTGAGGTTTTGTAGTATCGCAGACTTTGCTACGCTCTGTTTTGGAAGAAGATATTGCTTCATATGCTGTCTGATGCTGCATGAGGTAGGGAAGGACTTAGAAGGCAGATTGGAGCTCATGTCCGTGCTGCCCTGGGGAGCCACCGGGAGAGTCCAAAGATCTGAGTCGTGACCTCTAGCTGGGAGCTGCCCACTAAAACCTCCCTTCGATGATGGAAAGTTCTAGACCTATCTGCCCATTTAGCGATGGCCACTTGACACATGGGGCTACTGAGCACTTGAAGTGTGGCTATTGTGACCAAGGAACTGAATTTTACATTTTGTGTCTTTTGAATTAATTTGAAGTTAAATGTAAACGGCCACATGCGATGAGCGCCTAGGTATTGGACTGTACCCTAGCTTTCCAGCTGTGTGACCTCAGAGTCACGTGATGTTTTTGAGCCCTTGTTTATACGATGAAGAGTTTGGACTAAACAACAATGATCTTAAGTGGCTTTCCATCTGTAACATTCTAGGATTCGAGGTGATTATTTTATGCATGCATGAAAGAAATAAATGCATTTTTCTGAGAAAGGAATTTCTCTTCTTCCTCAGAGGTTCAGAGAGAGTAAGTAACTTGCCCCAGGTCACAGAGCAATGAATGCCAGGCTCTGCTTTCAGAGCTCTTTCCAAAGCCCTGTACTTCCTCTAGCACCGTGCATCTTTGGTTTTCCCACTGCCCAGTCTTCCAAAGTGTCTCAGGGTGGGAGCCCCTGACCCCATGGATTTTATTCTGGGGCCAGAGCCTGCCTGTGCTGACCAGAGCCCTTCCCAGGTGGGATGGGCCCCGACTTGCCCGCTGCACACAGGATGTGCTGGACCCCCTCACCAGGTGATCTCTGTAGGACTGGTCCCCAGGATGCCTTTTCTGCTGCTGCCAGCCTTCTGGAAACCCCCCCTCCCCGCCGCCCCCACCGAGCATCACATGTGCATGGAAAGGTGGCTCTGGTGGGCTGGCCGCCCACAGAGTGATTTCCAAGCACAAGCCCTGCACCTTCAAAGGGTGTGGGCGTGCCTGTGCGTGTGCTCCCGTGTGTGTACATGAGAGAGGAGGGTGTGAGCTCAAGAAAGAGCTAAAAGCATCTGGCAGGTTTGACAAAGAAGGTGGCTTTCACGGCACACGTGCCTGTATTTGCCTGCCCGACAAACTCTCAGGAGCCCACTGCGTGGTGCGTTCTGTAGGCAAATTTAGGAAAAGAATGGTTTGGAAGGACTTCAGCTTGGGGGAAAACCACCTGATAATTTCACATCCTCTTGCTGCCCCAGACAAGGGTTTTACTTAAACGAGTCCCCATGTTGGCATGCGAGGGCCTTTTGTCTGGGTCGTCATTTACATTTCTAAGCTCTCAGAAACTTCAACGGAATCTGGCTTATTCTGGAGTAACCAACCTTCAGTGACAGGAGCTCAGGCCTGCAATGGGACGGGGGCGTCTCATTAGCCCCCTTCTGTGGGCTGTTCGTGGAGGAGGCATTCCTGGGCTGGGGGTCAAACCTCCTCCTGAGTCCCTGAGTGGACTCTGGCCAATGCTGGCTTTGGGCTCCTACTTCGGTCTGCACCTGTTTCTCCCTGTCTGCGATGAAGTCACACCCTCTCTGTCTCCCCCCTGCCCTGAGCTGGGGAGAGATCTCTTGGTGAAAGAAAGGGATAAAACTCCGAGTATTTGCAATGTAACCCCCAAAAAGAAACAGAGTGGAAAGAGGGGTGTGCTTTGCACCTCCTGCTCTGAAGGAAGCATCTTTTCCTTTCCTCCCCGCCCCCACAAGCACCACCTTGCTCCCCCGGGCACCGTTCTGCAGGTCGCTAACTTCTGCAGACATCTCCTGGGCAATAGTCAACGATACAGTGATGGTCCACTCAATGTACTTGGTCCACTTGCTGCAAATGGCCATGCCGACTGTGGGCGCCCCAGGCGTAATTGTCCCGCAGGCCAAGTTTGCCTCGGGCACCAACCCACTTCCCCTTACCACCCTCCCTTTATCCAAAACCTACCGCTTCTGTCTCCTTTTCCCAGGGCCTGGCTCTCAGCTCTCGGTGATGAGCTGGTTCACAGTGACTGTTAAGAAGCCCTAAGGGCCCTTCCCAAACTCCAGCATTTTAACAGCAGATGACTTAACCTGTCTGGGTGTCAGGGGAGAGACCAGGGAGGGGCAGGAATAAATGGAATAAGAGATGGGGGAGGAGAAGTTTGCAACCCAACAGATCAGGCTCTGAGATCTGCCCCTGGACGAGCCAGGTGGGCACCTATCTTCGCTTTAGTTTCCTCAAGGGTGCGGTCAGAAGAAGGTCACTTCCTCGGGGGCTCGTTGCAATGATTGAAGCGCAAAATGCAAAGTGGCCTGGGACATGGGACTCTACAAATATTAAAAATGAGCTCCAAGAAGCAGGAACAAGGTATGTCTCTGAGGACCCAGCACAGAGCCTCACTGAAGATGTTCGTAAATTGACGTTGAGTAAGTGGAGGGATGCACAGATAAATAAATGCTTTGGGCTTATGCATTTACCCCTGTATGCCGAGGGGTGTGGACCCAGGGTGACCTCGAGTGCTTTCTTGCCTGACTGGGAGCTCTGCAGACAACTAGGGACAGACCCCTCCGTGGTGAGAAGGTGGTCCCTGAGTGTGGCTTCAATCCTGCCATGGCCCAGGGCTCTCTGTGGTCAGAAATATGGCAGCCATAATGGGGTTATGAGGTTTTTACCAACCTCAAAGTTTGGTAAAAAAAAAAAAAAAAAAAAAAATGTGGCAAGGATCGAACGGTAACAATCCTCACATCTCAAAAGAGACCAGAAGGCTCAGAAGAGAGGTTGGGGTAGAGCGTGTGGGAATCCGGTCCTGCAAAACAATAGACCTGAATGAAAACCCTCCATTCCAGAGACATCAGTTTAGTGATTCTAGGGGTCAGCCCCTGACTTCCCTTGCCTGGAGTCAAAGCTGGAGAGGAGAGCACTGCTTAGGGAGGGAAGGAGGGCTATGGGCCGATGTATGTTTGTTCCAGCTTCTTCTGGTCTTAATTGTATTTACTGCCCTTTGGAAACTCTTGGCTGAGGGGCTGCCATCTTGGAGTCTGGGGTCAGAGAGGCCATGGGACTGGATTTTGCTGCATGAAGCTCATAGTAGCACCATTCCTCAGTTTTTCTCTTCCTGAACTGCTGAACTGCCAATCCCTTCCCCTCTACAAGCCCCCAGCCAGGGCCACTTCAGGCTGTGGTCCTGACCATCGTCACCAGAACCTGTGAATTGGGTTCAGCCTCATCACCGAACATGCTCCCTCCACCCACACACCCAGCAAAGGTGTGTAGTCACAGAAACAGATGTGTGGTCACAGGAAAGAGAGCACTCAAGAAACCATTTTTTTTAAAGTTTGTTTGTTTGTTTGTTTGTTTGTTTACAGTATAAGTGGGGTTGGGAGCAGAGAGAGAATCCCAAGCAGGCTTTGAGCTGTCAACGTAGAGCCCAACACGGGGCTCAAACCCATGAACTGTGAGATCATGATCTGAGCCGAAATCGAGAATCAGAGGCTTAACCAGACTCCCTAAGAAGCCATTTTTAAAAGAAGGGTGGTGGTGAGATGTTTGCTTGAGAACGGAGGACAGACTTGTCACCGCTGACAGAGGCATGTTTGGGAGTGGGGGTGGGGTGGGGTATCATCAGTTGTTCATATTCCTGCTCCAGTGTGCGCAGAAAATAGACCTTATTTTCTCAGACAGATACAGTCTCTTCCCTACTTGTTCAGGTCGCGGCGAGCGGCAAACCTAAACTTACCAGTGTGTGATGTCTTGGTGTCTCCTGCCTTCTGGATGACTTGGGGTTCATGTTTCCTCTCTCTCCCCCGCTCCTCTCCCAAATGGCATCTGGGGGCTTTGAGACCTGATGTTGGCTGGGAGAGGGGGGTCTGGGACCCTCACGGGGCTCTGCTACGGAGCAGCTAGTCTGACCTGGCTTAGCTTCCAGAATGGTCAACGTAGGAGGGTCATTGGTCTTTTTGGGATCCGTGCTGGCTTACAGCCCTACCCCCCTCACAGGGGCCTCTTTGTCCCTCCTTAGGCCTCCGACAGTCTCCTGGGCCTGGGGGCATGCGAGGGATCCAGGGTGATGCTTCCAGCTCACCTATCTGCCCCCTTCCTCCGAGGCAGCCGTGCAGCTCTGTGGACACTGTGCCCTGCTGCACCCAGGATCTCCAAGAGCCTTGTGACCTGCCAACACTGTGCTGGGAGACCGACCTTTGGCCTCCTCTTCACACCCATCCTGATGTTTCTATACTTTCTCCTCCCCTTCTGGCTGGTGGGTGAAGCAGGGGTGGGGGATGCAGGGGCAAGGACCCTGTGAACGCCCTCCTCTTTCTCCCTCCCTCTCCTTTCTTTCTTCATCTTCCTCTGGGGCAGAGGGACCGGTTCCACTTCCTTTCTTTGCACCACAGACATTGATATTTTCTCCTTACTGTTTGCATAACCCTCACAGCTTGGCCTCAGGGGCCCAAGGACTATTTTCTCTAAACTGGAAGACACTACGGGTGTAGGACTCAAGGCCTGGTTCCCGATACGTTACTGGAGTCAGAGCAATTTAGAGTTCTCGTGTATGTCCACAAAGCCTGACTTTCAAGACTATTGACTGGTGTTTCCAAAGCCTGCCTTCTTCTCTTTACAAACCTGGGCCTATCCTGATCCCCTCTGAGAAAATAGCAGGAGAGGCCACACACACAAGAGAAAGCACAGCATGGAAATTTAGTGTCGTCCTTGTCTGGACGTGGGCGGTGGGCCGGCTGCTGTGGGCCAGGCTTCTCAACAGAGGCTGTCATGGTGCCCTGGGCTCTCTGTGAACTCTCAACTCTCCCCTTTGCTCCCTCCCCCTGCCCCAGTCACTCTGCTGTCTTTTTGGTCCCTAGACACAGTGAGCCTTTAGCGTTGTCTTTCCACCCGGTTCTTCCCCCTTGCCTGGGCTGTTCCCCCTCCGGTGGCTCACAGGACCTGTGTCTTCTCAGCCCTTCATGCATTCAACACATTTTTACTGTCCCCTTACCGATGATCAGGCGCCATGTGGCTGCTGGGAATTCAATGGAGAGCAAAAGGAGCTTGTGAGTTAAAGAGGGGGAGACCTGTTCATCCCATAGGTGTGTGTAATCATTTGGCTGAGATTAGGGCCAGGCAGAAGCAGCATGTGCCGTGAGGACTCGTAATAGGGGAATCGGAGGGGGACCAGAGGGCAGGGATGCTTTCCTGAGGAAGTAGAGATGAAGCTGAGATCCGCAGGAGAAGGAGTCGTGGACCGGGCTGAGAGGAGAAGAAACAGCTGGTTCAAAGGTCCTGCGGTGGGAGCGGGGAAGGTGGCTGGCCAGGACAAAGTGCTGCAGGCCGGGCGTGTGGCTGGGCCGGAAGCAGAGGCCAGGCGGTATCGCACCCGGGGTGAAGTCCGACTGATTCTGCGATCTCATGATCTCGTCTATCCGCTCGTCTCCTTCGCCGGCCAAACACCACTGACCTGCACAGACTCGTCCTCAGGGATGTTTTCAGGCTTCGTGGGTTCCTCGAGCAGCACCCGGATGCCTCCTTCCCATGGCTTCCACAGCGTGGCACTCCTGGTTTGCTTCCTATTGGCCTGAGAGATCCTTTCCGTCTCTCCTGTGAGATTGCCCCACCCCTGCCGAAACCAGCTCTGAGTTCCAGAGCTCCCCCAGACCTGTCTCCCGGGCCCCTCACTCCCTCCCGGGAATCAGGCAATTCTCTGGCTTCCAGTGCTGTGTAAGCACAGATGCCCTACGCGTTTCGTCACCCAGAACTCTCTTCTGGAACTCAGCATGTCCACCTACAGGGGCTCCTCCAGCTCAGTATGTGTCCATGACAAAACCCGCGGTCTTTCCCTCTACACCCTGTCCTCCCCCAGGACTCCCCGTCTCAAGGAGGAGCCCACCAGCCACACAAGAGCCAGAGATCTGGAAGCCTCCTCAATGCCTTCTTCTCTATCGCCCTGGATCCAACCAGTCACCACATTCTGGAGATTCTCCCTTCCAGATATCTCTTAGGTTCACCTACCCTTCTCCCTTATCCACCACCACCCACTCGGTCCCAGTCACCATCCAGTTTTGCTTTGATGACAGTGACAGCTTCTTTTTTTTTTTTTTTTAATTTTTTTTTTCAACGTTTATTTATTTTTGGGACAGAGAGAGACAGCATGAACGGGGGAGGGGCAGAGAGAGAGGGAGACACAGAATCGGAAACAGGCTCCAGGCTCCGAGCCATCAGCCCAGAGCCTGACGCGGGGCTCGAACTCCCGGACCGCGAGATCGTGACCTGGCTGAAGTCGGACGCTTAACCGACTGCGCCACCCAGGCGCCCCAGTGACAGCTTCTTAACTGGGTATCTCACCCCCACCTTGCTCCCTTCCAATTTACTGTCCTCTGCGTTGCCAGATTGAGCTTTTAGAAACATACATTGGATCGTATCACAGCACAGCACATATACCCCCCGTCTTCAAATCCTGCTATGGCTTCTCATTCCTTTTAGGAGAAGAGTTTGGGCCACCTGGGTGGCTCAGTTGGTTAAGCCTCAGACCCTTGGTTTTGGCTCAGGTCATGATCTCACAGTTTGTGGGTTCGAGCCCCACACTGGGTTCCACACTGACAGTGCAGAGCCGGCTTGGGATTCTCTCTCTCTGCCTTTCTCTCTGCCCCTCCCCTGCTTGCACTCTCTCTCTCTCTCTCTCAAAATAAATTAAATTAAATTAAAAAGAAAAAAAAAAAAAGAGTCTTCAGTAAGGCACACCAGGCCCTGCCTGGTCTTGGGCCTTCTCTCCCACTGCTCTCTACTTCCTGATGCTTCAGTGGAATTTCTGGGGCACCTTGGCCTCCTTCCTTGGGAAGCCCCATAACACATACACAGACAGCCCTCTCTTAGGATAAGAGTATTCTGCAGATGGCTACTCTCCTCCGTCTTATGTTGATCCTTATAGCTGCAGGGAAAAAGGGGATCGTGTCTACTAATCCTTGGGGTGCACTTCCCCAGGAGCCCAAGACCCTCTATACACATACTATCGCAAGCCGCATGGTGCCAGTTAAAGGATCCATTTTTTGCCGAGAATGAACTATTTTTCAAATGCAGATTTGCCTGATTCCCTTTGATTATGAGCCTGTGATTCAGGATATTCCCAGGGGAAATCACTCTTCAGAAACCTCTTCCGTGACTCTACAGATTTCTTTGTTTTCCCATCGTAGCCATGGAAATAAAGAAGCCTTCTCTTGCCGGGGAATCCAGCTGGCTGTAGACTGGTTCAGGGACAGAGGACACGCCTACATCAAAGTTTTTGTTCCATCCTGGAGGAAAGACCCACCAAGATCTGATACTCCTATTAGAGGTATGCTGGAGCAGATATATGCTCAAGAGGTACTCTACACCTTTCCTCGGTAGTTCTCGTGGCAATTACAGTCAATTAGCTATTTGTTTGATAATGTCTGTGTTTGAATTTTTTTTTTTCAACGTTTTTATTTATTTTTGGGACAGAGAGAGACAGAGCATGAACGGGGGAGGGGCAGAGAGAGAGGGAGACACAGAATCGGAAGCAGGCTCCAGGCTCCGAGCCATCAGCCCAGAGCCCGACGCGGGGCTCGAACTCACGGACCGCGAGATCGTGACCTGGCTGAAGTCAGACGCTCAACCGACTGCGCCACCCAGGCGCCCCAATAATGTCTGTGTTTGTCACCACACTATAAGCTCCATGGGAACACTAACTATGAATATTCACTGCCATAGCCCTAGCACCTAGCATAGGTGCTCAGTATATAGTTGGGACATAGTAGGTGCTCAATAAATAGTTGTTGAATAGATGAATAAACTACTTATTTTGTCTTCTAGTGTGAATGATTAAGTCCCCCAAATGATTGTTGTCATACAAATTTTAACATTCTGCAGAGATAGGATCTGCATCCCGCCCCTAACAGAATATAGGATCTGAAAGAGACATTCATTTGGCTCAATGATATTTATTTACTTTATACGTTGTCCAATCTCTTCATTAAAAAAAAAAAAAAAAAAAAGGAAGGGTACTTGGGTGGCTCGGTCGGTTATGCATCTGACTTTGGCTCAGGTCATGATCTTGAGGTTCATGGGTTTGAGCCCCACGTCAGGCTCTGTGCTGACAGCTCAGATCCTGGAGCCTGCTTCAGGTTATGTCTCTCCCTCTCTCTGCCCCTCCCAGTGCTCGGTCTTTCTCTGTCTCCTAACAATAAATAAATGTTAAACTCATTGACCATAAAACAAACTGATTTAAAAAATAATAATAATAATTAAAAAAAAGAAAACTAAGGCCCAGGGAATTCTTTATTTTTTATTTTATTTTTTTCAACGTTTATTTATTTTTGGGACAGAGAGAGACAGAGCATGAACGGAGGAGGGGCAGAGAGAGAGGGAGACACAGAATCGGAAACAGGCTCCAGGCTCTGAGCCATCAGCCCAGAGCCCGACGCGGGGCTCGAACTCACGGACCGCGAGATCGTGACCTGAGCTGAAGTCGGACGCTTAACCGACTGCGCCACCCAGGCGCCCCGGGAATTCTTTATTTTTAATTCTTATATCAGCTAGGAATATTTTAAGCTACAAATAATAGAGCAGGTGGTTTAAATAAACAGGGTGTTGTTTGTTTGTTTTTGTTTGGCTTTCTCATTACTACAAGTCAGACACTAAGCCACTGTTGGCATTGTTTCTTCAGTGATGGTGGGGCTGACCTCCTGGCGATTCTGGGAGATTTCTTTGATTTTTTAAAAAATCTTTTTAACATTTATTTATTGTCAAGAGGCAGAGACAGAGCATGAGAGGAGCAGAGACAGGGGGAGACGCAGAATCTGAAGCAGGCTCCAGGATCCAGTTGTCAACACAGAGCCTGACGTGGGGCTTGAACTCATGAACCGAGAGATCATGACCTGAGCCAAAGTCAGATGCTTACCTGACTGAGCCACTCAGGCTCTCCATCTTTGATTTTTTCTTTCAGCCTTTTAACCAAAAGTTTTTGGTGTTGTTTTTAGTTCTACCGATGGTTTCTAATTGCTGCTTCTTCTCTTTCAGATTCTCTGTCTTTATTTTTTAAATAAAATGATATTCTTGTTGGGGCACTGGCGTGGCTCAGTCAGTTGAGCCTCCGACTCTTGATTTTGGCTCAGGTCACGATCCCAGGGTTGTGGGACCGAGCCCTGCATCGGGCTCCATGCTGAGCATGGAACCTGCTTAAGATTCTCTCTCTCTGTCCCTCTGCCACTTCCACCAATCGCATGTGCATGCTCTCTCTCTCTCAAATTAAAAAAAAAAGATAATCTTGGGGTGCCTGGGTGGCTCAGTCTGTTAAGCGTCCAACTTTGGCTCAGGTCATGATTTTGCAGTGTGTAAGTTTGAGCCCCGCATCAGGCTCTGTGCTGACAGCTCGGAGCCTGGAGCCTGCTTCGGATTCTGTGTCCCCCTCTCTTTCTGCCCCTCCCCTACTCACGCTCTGTCTCTGTCTCTCTCTTTCTCAAAAATAAATAAACATTAAAAAATATATATCCTTGTCTTAGGGATGAAATATCTTTAATTATTTCTATAGTAATACAGACTTTAAAAAGTTCTCTTTAAGTTCTGTGAATCCTATTTATTTTTTCTTGGGTCAGTTCCCTTTGTTCATTTCTGTGGGGGGTGTGTGTGTGTGTGTGTGTGTGTAGGTGTGTGTGGGGTGTGTATGTGTAGGTGTGTGTAGGTGTGGGAGTTTGGGGGTGTGTTTGCGTGTGTGTGTATATGAGTGTGTGTGAGTGTGTGTGGGTGTGTGTGTGGGGGGGGGTGCTGTGAAGTCTTCTCAAAGGTCTAGTACTTGTTTGGTCGTCAGTTTTGATTTGCAAACAAAGAGCCAGATCGGTTAGATACACCTCTATGTGATTTCCTTGCATCTTCTCTCCTAGTACGTGGATCTCTCCCAGAGTGGCAGGGCTGACTGACCGTCAGTGTAGACCGGCAGATTTCACTTGGGCAGACCCTGCGTGGGGCAGGCAGGTGCACAGTGCAAAGTGCCACATGATGGCTTCACTCCAGGAGGTCAAAGGCCACATGGGAACCTCCTCCTTCCTAGTGATATCTCACTTTCCTTATAGCAGTAAGGGTAGGGAAAGGGTAGATGCACCTGCCCCAGGAGTAGCCCTTCAGGTAGTTAACCCTGACTTCCGCAGACTTCCCACTTCCTCCCCACAGGCCCGCTGAACACTCTGGGCCTTTGCAGGAAGGATGGCCTCACATCCACTTCAGCCTTCTACCCACGTTCTGGGCTATGGCTCCCTACGTGCCGGGGGATCAGTATGGTTTCCTGGGTTTGCTGCTGTTCCCTGGCCCATGTGGTCTAATGTGATTATGGATCCCCTCCCCGTTTTGTACTTCTTTACTGCCATTTCAATAGGATTATGAGAGGGAGGCAGGGATAAATACTTGTGTTCAGTTCTCCACCATGAACTGCTTACCCTAAATTATTCTTTACAGTCTGAACATGGAGAATGGCGGCTCTCAACAGTTGTGTAATATTTAACTATAGTATGGGTAGGGGCGCCTGGGTGGCTCAGTCGGCTGGGCATCTGACTTCAGCTCAGGTCACGATCTCGCGGTCCGTGAGTTCGAGCCCCGCGTTGGGCTCTGGGCTGATGGCTCAGAGCCTGGAGCCTGCTTCCGATTCTGTGTCTCCCTCTCTCTCTGCCCCTCCCCCGTTCATGCTCTGTCTCTCTCTGTCTCAAAAATAAATAAACGTTAAAAAAAATTTTTTTAAAAATATAGTATGGGTAAAGGGTAGGGAAATCACTTTGGGGTAGGGAAGGAATTTTAAAACAAGTCACAACAGTGCAAAGCTTCAGGGGAAAGATTCATAAATTTGACTGCATTAAAATAAAAGCTTCTGTTCATTAGTGGATACCACAAAAACCAAAAAATGAAAAGACAAGCCTTAAACTGGGAGAGGCGATCACACATTCCTGATGAAGGATTACTGTCCAGAATCTATAGAGAGCTTCTCCAAATTAATAAGACAAAGACAAAGGGCCAACAGAAAGATGAACTAAAGCATGAATGGGCCTTTCACAGAAGAGAAGACATAAATGGCCAATAAACGTATGAAAAGACGCTCAATCTCGTTAGTGCCCAAAGAAATGCAAAAGAAAACCACAATAAGAGGGCACTGTACACCCACCAGATTGGCAAAAATTCAGAAACCTGAAAAGCCAAGCCCTGACACGGTCTTCTTGAATGCCGTGTTGGGTAGTCAGCTGATAGAAACTGCTTTGGAGACCAATCCAGCACTGTCTTGGAAAGTGCCTTTCCCTACCACTCAGCAATATCACTCTTAGAGTTACTCCCTAGAGAAGTCCTTGTACTCCTGTCCCCGGAGACTGACGCGCAGAACTGACAGTGGGGAACACAGGGACGTGGCCGAACCTCTCCAACACGATGTTACAGGAAGAAAGTAAGCGCGCAAGAATATGCACAGTACGATTCCATGTGTGTAAAGTCTAGAGGTTCCTAATCGCGTGAAAAATAGTCCTTTTGGGACGATGCATACATACGTATTTTTAAAAATGTAGCTCAGAGCCTGGAGCCTGTTTCAGATTCTGTGTCTCCCTCTCTCTGCCCCTCCCCCGTTCATGCTCTGTCTCTGTCTCAAAAATAAACATTAAAAAAAAAAATTAAAAATGAAAGGAGGGGCGCCTGGGTGGCTCAGATGGTTAAGTGTCCGACTTCAGCTCAGGTCATAACCTCGCAGTCAGTGGGTTCAAGCCCCGCATCGGGCTCTGTGCTGACAGCTCGGAGCCTGGAGCCTGCTTCGGGTTCTGTGTCTCCCTCTCTCTCTGTCCCTCCCCCAACTTGTGCTCTGTCCCTCTCCTGCTCATGCTCTGTCTCTCTCTTTCTCTCTCAAAACTAAATAAAACATTAAATTAAAAAAAAAAAAAAACGAAAGGAAGGGAACTGTAAACATGAAGTCTAAAAATTGGGCTACGTCAAAGGGGCAGCAGACGTGCAAAGTGGGAGGGGCGCCGGGGACCTCAAAAGCACGGCCACGTTGTAGTTCTCTATGGGAGTGCTGCGTAGGTGGCTTTAAAAGTTATCCTTGGTGCCCTTATGTGCATTGTGGACTTTCAAAAAGTCATATAGGAAAGGATGTAGATTTGAGGGAAGAGACAGTGAAGAATATGCTAAAGTTCTTCCAAGTTCTGAGTAACTGTTACAGTAGAAGGGATTTTCTTTCGCCTGCCTCCAAAGGCAAAACTAGGATCAAAGAGTAGACTTCCCGGGAATGTGGGTTTTAGCTCCTGTAAGAGACCTTGTGGCGTATCAGGTGTTCACCTCCTCACCAGTCCGCATACTAAGCTGTCGCCCACGCGAGCTTATCCAGTGTACTCACAGACACTGAGACAGAAGGAGGAATTGTTAACCTCATTTTATACTAGTTGCAAAATCTGGTGTTCAGAGAGGGAGGAGCCACAGCTGAGACCAGAACCCAGGCGTAGGGTCTGAATCCCAGACTCTCCCTAGTACATCCTTGTGTCCCTCAGAGCTGTGTTACGGTGTGCTCTGTCCTAAGGGTGTCCCAAGCAGATTCCTGTACCATGGGGGAAGATAGACAGTGGCTCTGAGCTACGGGCTCAGGCAGGAGCCTTCCAGTTGGATGCAAGTCTCCTAGTAACTTCTAAGGCTTTGCCAGGATTCCAGTTAAACTATGAATGTCTTTCTCCAGAAGGCCTCTCGTGTCTGCTGTGGTAGGGGTATTATGGTGTGTGACCATCAAAAGGACAAGAGCTATGGCTTTGCTCTCCTTTCTAAAGTGACTCCCCCTCGTAGGGTATCATTCTCGGGACAGAAGCCAAGAGCCCTGTTGACCCCAAGCTGCTGGCAAATTTCTCTTGACCTCCCTGCTCATGTGCCAGGCTGGGCCATGGGGTGGGGGAGGAGGAGTTGGCTCAGAGAGGATCCCTGAGCTGCCCCACATGCTGGGCGATCTGAGAATGGTTTTAGGGGTGGGGGTCCCACCCAGTAAGCCGCTACATCCTGTCTCCCGCCCGCCCTGTGGCCCCCAGAGCAGCACGTGCTGGAGGAGCTGGAGAGGCAGGCGGTGCTCGTGTATACCCCGTCCCGCAAGGTGAACGGCAAGCGGGTGGTCTGCTACGACGACCGCTACATTGTGAAGGTGGCCTACGAGCAGGACGGTGTCATCGTCTCCAACGACAACTACCGCGACCTCCAGAGCGAGAACCCCGAGTGGAAGTGGTTCATCGAGCAGAGGCTGCTCATGTTCTCCTTTGTCAACGATCGGTACGTGGTGGCACAGGGGGTCCTGGCATGGCGGGGGGGGGCTGGGGTGACTGGCAGAAAGCCAGTCCAAATAGCCTAAGCCCAGCGGGGCTTGCCGTCATGGGCACACCGTACCAAAGCAAAGGACACCCAGTCCTGGAGACAGAGCCCACTGGAAGTCACCTGCTCTCTCCCCCGGGGTCCGTAGAGGCTCTCTCAGTCCCTCTGGGTCTCTTCTCCATCGCGATCACGATTCCTCAGCAGGGCTGTTTTGTCCCAATTGTCCATGACCTTTCTGTTCCCATGCCCACATGTGGTTGACCTGGCAAAGAATTGCCCCACAGGTGGGCCAAGCTCGAGCTTGGGGCACTATCAACTTGTTGCTTTTATTTATTTATTATTTTAAATGTTTGCTTATTTTTGAGAGAGTGCACATGGGGGAAGGGCAGAGAGAGAGGGATACAGAGAATCCCAAGCAGGCTCCGCACTGTCAGCACAGAGCCCGATGAGAGGCTCGAACTCACGAACCGTGAGATCGTGACCTGAGCTGGAATCAAGAGCCACCCAGGTGCCCCTTGTTGCTTTTATTTTTAAAGCATTTACTACAGGTAAGAGCACTGAAACAGCCATCCTGGGGAAAATCGGAACTTTGTTGCACTACCCTTCACTTGTTTTACGTTCACGTCCTTTTTTTTTAAGTTTTGAATTACATACGGGAGTCATCTTTTTTGGGGGGTTGAGAAGAACTTGGAACTGAGTCCATCGCAATACCTGTTGTTGGTTGCACTTTTCAAGAGCGTCGAGTTGGTTCTTCTGTCCCCTAGGTTGGTTCCCCTGGGTCAGGTCCACCCTGAACCAACCAGCTCTAGCTGGGGGAGGGCAATGTCATGGACACAAGGCACAAACCTGTTAGCAGGTGCTGGGCAAGGGCCCCTGGACAGAGCTAAGGTGGGGAGGGAGCAGTGCGGATGTCGTCAGGCACGCTGAGGGCAAAGGCTAGGGGTCTGGCAAGGTGGCCATGGGTCTGAGACTAGCGAGGGCGGGGCGGGGAGGCAGGGTGCAGAGGGTACAGCACGCTGGGATATCACTCTCACTTCGCTTTCTGTTCCAGGCAGTGATAGCTTGACCCTCATTCTGGGCTCTTGGACTGGCCTTTAGAAATATGGTTTAAGAGAAACTCCCAACTCTGTGATGACAGGGGCTGTATGTGCCTTGTCTGCCATGGCCCATCACAGGCACTCAAGAACTAGTTGTAGGTGGTAAGTGAGTGAGTGAGTGGTGAATCAGTAAAGCGAATGGCTGCGGTCCTGGGGAAGGGAGAGAGGTGACAGGTCGGCTGGGTCAGGCCACTTGCGCGCGGCAGGCCCGTTCCTGACCTTGAAGCCCAGGAGGCAGTGTGGTGTTCTGGAAAGAGCTAGAGCTTTGGAGGCAGCAGATGAGGTTTCCAGTGGAGGCTCCGTCATTTACGGGCTGTGTGTCATGGGGGAAATCCCTGTCACTGAACTAAATGTCCCTCACCTTGAATTAATCATACCTGGATTAATCATATTTATGTTTGAGATGGTTTTGAGGACTAGGGAGAACTGTACCCCGAAGAGTACCTAACTGTGCCGAAGAGTAGCACTTACTTTCAGGCCAGGCCAGGACGTGGTGCCTCTAGAGGGCACTGTGCCCCTACTACTGCCCTCCTAAGCCCCAGAGCAGAGGCTTGCAAGCAGCTAGCTACCTGCTCCCCGGCCCCAGGAGCCCCCATGGCCATTTCCATATACTCAAGGCCAGCAGCTCCCTCTATCCAGCTCAGGCCTGGAGAAATCTGGAAAGTCTGGCGACTGTCGGTTCCAGAAAATCCTCACTGAAGTCTGATGGATCATGGCTGCCTTTGGCCTGGCCACAGCCTGGGGCCAAGGCCAAGTCCTTTTGACGCACCGGTCTCTGCTAAGGGCTTGCCAGAAGGTCCCCCGGCTGCCAGGAGGCAGAGCCTCCCTGCCTGCCTGTGGGTGAGGACGCCAGCCCCAGTGCCCTGGGCACGTCCATAGGGCCCTCTTGGCCCAGCTCGCCGCGGCCAAGGCCTAGCAGAGAGCAGGAGGTACAGCCTTTGGGAACCTCTAATAACCGCAGTGGGCGGCTCCCCAGATTCTTGGTCAGGGCCCAATTCTGAGAAGCCGGCTGTGTAGCTGGGATCTGAGCCACGGAGGCTGCCTGGGACCAGCGATTGCCCAGTTCTGGGCTGGCCTAGGGTATGTGGTCTGCATGGTGGGACTCAGTGTGACCCTTGACTCTCAGACGGACACCAACCCCTGAGAACAGCCCCCCACTTAGGAACCACAACCCCTCTAGCGGAACCTTCGTATGACCTGGAAATGCCTCCTGGGAACGAAAGTATTCACATAAAAAAGTGGATGGCCCTAAATGAAGGGCGTTTTCCTCCTAAGGAATGTGTTCCCCTCTGAGCTGTGGGCACACTGAGGATGCATTCCCTTCCTTGTGAGGCTTAATTCCAGGGAGATGGGAAGGGGCAGACAGGGGGCAGGAGGGGGTATCAGAGAACGGGGCCGGGGTCAGGCAGCCCCGGAAGCTGAGACCAAACCCAGAGCTCCCCGGGGTTCCAAAAGGACCTGCACTGAGGCTCTGTGTGCCGGCTACACCTGCTTCTTCACCGGCTCACTGGCCGGCATTTCAAACCATATTAATATTTATCCCCCATCTGTATATGTCCAGAGCTGTGGGGCAACACAGGAGATCCGAGTAAGGGAGCCCGCAGGACTAGGGCTGTTTGCAGCCCCAGGGAGGTCTGGACAGTGAGAAAGCAGCACAGGGTCACTTTCGGACCCGGGGCCCAGGGGAACCCTAGAGGGATTACGCTTCAATTTCAGTGCATAAAAATCACCTGGAAGTTGTTAAAAGGCAGATTCCTGAACCACCTGAGAGTCTGATGAAGCAGGTCTGGTGGGAAGCCAGGAGCCTGCAGTTTTAAAGGCGTTGCCAGGGTGATTGCGGCCCTTGCTGGACACACTCTTGGGAGAGGCCGGAGGCTGCTCTCCCGAGAGCCGTGCTCTCCGCTCATGGGTTCAGTGAGAAGGGAGGGCTGTGCTGCTTTCAAATGCTACACGGCCCCGGGTCGGGGGGAGAGCCCTGGATGGTGAGCCCCGCCCGAGGCCAGCCGTGCCTGCTGCGCCCATTCTCTCGCCCGGCTGGCTGGGGCCCGCTCCCTATGCGGGTGCTGGTGGTGAGTTTCTGTGGGTTTAGCAGTTGCCCCCCTGTGCTTGTTTTACAGGTTCATGCCTCCCGATGACCCCTTGGGCCGCCGGGGACCCACCCTGAGCAACTTCCTGAGCAGGAAGCCCAAGCCCCCAGAGCCATCCTGGCAGCACTGTCCGTACGGTGGGTGGCACCCCCATGCCTCGCGATCCCGGTTCAGGTCTCGTGTGAGGGCGGCACAGGGCGCAGTCAGAAGTGCTGGCCTGCTCGTCAGCAGCCTGGGTTCTTGCCTGGGTTCTGCTCCTAACTGGCTGTGTGACATCGGAGAGATCGTTTAACCTCTCTGGATGGCACTTGCTGACAGGGTTGTTATAAGGATGAACTGACATCCTGGGTGACTGTTGCATGGGAGTGTCTGTGAGGGCCGGATGCCGGGGTCCCACACCGGGCAAAGCTGTATCGTGTGTACCCCCAAGCTCCTCCTTCTCAGTCCCTCCCCCTTGCACTCTGCCACGTCTGTCTGCATCCCTCCACCCCTCCCTCCAGCCTCCACCAGCCCTCCACCCCTGGACCTTCATGGCCTTCGTCAATGCTATCCATTAAGAATTAAGGCTTTTTATCCCAGAGCACTTCTAGCCAGCTCTTTCGCTAACTTGCTTTGGCAAGTTCATGTGTTCGTTTAATGCCGCCAGGGCTTGTTTTTCGTGTCCAAAGAAGTTCAAAGTCCTATTCAAAGTCATTTCTTGTTCGAGTTAAGGTGACCACACACACATTCACGTTGGTTCACCTTGCTCCCATGCCCTCTCAGAAGTGTCCAGGTCTGGGCGATAAACTGCTTGATCACTTCTGTTAGAACAGCCTGTTGGGGAGGGCAATGATCAGCACAGGCGATGAGGCCAACGGTGGAAACTGAGGCAGACTGGACGTGCAATCCTGTGCGGGGCGCACCCGCTCCGCACCCTCTCCACAAGGGTGGCGCCATCCACAGGGTTCCCTGGGGAAGTGGAGGCCGAAGGTCATTGGATCTAGAGGTTTGCTTTCAGTCCCTGGTCGAAAGGAGTTCCCATACGGACAATCTCCCCGCCTGGCACTGAGATTACTGGGTCCAGCGCCCTACACCAAGGGCGTGGGTACTGCACCCTCACCCATCTAATCCGGCCCCAGGACACTTTCGCCCCTCCTCCCCTCCTCGTCCAGCCCCAATCCTGAGACTCCTGAAGGGGGCCCGAGGAGTCTCCAAGGAGAAGGGCCGGGTGCCGACCACAACCCCCACACAGCCTCTCCTACCCGAGGTCTCACCCGCCCTCTCCCCCTTGCCCCTTCCCTCCCAGGCAAGAAATGCACCTACGGCGTCAAGTGCAAGTTCTACCACCCCGAGAGGCCGCACTTGGCGCAGCTGGCGGTGGCCGACGAGCTTCGCGCGCAAACGCGGGCCTGGCGGGGCGCGGGCGCCGAGGCGGAGCGGCGGAGGAGCGCGCGGGCGGCCCGGGAGGAGCAGGGCGGCCCCGGGGGCGCTCCCGCCGCGGCCTGGCCGGGGCCCCCGGAGCCCGGCGTGCGCAGCCTGCACCCCGCGCGGCGGGCGGCCGACGTGGCCGCGCTCGAAGGCGGCTTCTCGCGCCTCGCCTTCAGCGACGACCCTGGGCCCCTCGGGGCGCCCCCTCGGGACGCCGGCCTCGCGCCCCGGCCGCGCCGTCCGGACTGGGGGGCGCCGGGGGCCTCGGCGTCCCCGGGAGCCCTGCCCGGCCTGCTGAGCCCCCAGGTCGGGCCGAGGGGGGGCCACGGCCCCGGGGCCCCGCACAGTGATCTCCCCCAGCGCAGGAGGCCCGCCGAGCCGCGGGCCCTCCAACAAGGGACCGGCCGGTTCCCGGGCCGCTCGGCCTGGGCGGAACGCAGCTGGGGCGACGGCGCCTTCGGGGGACCTTCGGGGTCCCCGCCTCCCTCCGCTCCCGGCGAGGTGGACGCGCGTGCCCGGGCGCGCATCGCGCTTTGCAGCATCTTCCCGCCCCACCAGGTGGACAGCGTCATGGCCCTGTTCCCGGCGCTCTCCGACGTCACCCGGCTCATCCTTCTCATCCAGAGATTCCAGACGTCTGGGGCTCCCGTGGGGAAATCCTAAGGAAGTCGTCCAAGCCACCGGAAGTCCCAATCTTGCCTTGCCGCTTGGTCAGGGCGGGTGGTCGGCCTGCCCCTGGGGCGAGCCACCCTGCAGCCCTCTTTTCTTTCAAGAAGGTCAGGAAAGCCGGCTTCCTCACCCTCAGCAGCACCCATGGTGGCACTTGATGACCCTCACTGACACTGCAGGGCTTGCTGCTGGAGGTCCGTGTCCTGCAGAATAAGGCTGGCCACATCCACGGAGGGAGTGGCCTCCTATGTCTGGAAGACTAGAAGGTCCCATGACGGCTCCAGGGGTTTGTGCAGAACACTGCATGGCTGTTTTGTCAACCTGCATTTGGGATCCACGAGTGGGTCACAACGTCAATTTAGTGGGTCACACCAGAAGGAGTGGTGTCGGAAATCTCAGAGCACAGGCCACATGACCAAGCTAAGTATGAAACTCTTGTATGTTAGCTACACGTGTGTGCACCTGTGTGCCCTTGGTAGCCGTGCAAACTTAACGTGGGTCATGGGCAAAAGTTTGAAAAATCCTGGTAAATGGCTTTGGCTTTTATCGCATCACGTGACATCTGAAATACGTAGTCAGTTGACTGGTGGAGGTCTTGGCATCTGATAGGTTTCATATCAGCTGTTTCTTACCTCATGAGAGGAACCTAGAATTCTAGACTTGATGGGTGGGTCCGCTTGTCCCTCTGTGTGGTTGGAGGTGGGGCAGGGGCACATGGTCTTGAGGGCAGAGCACAGATCCTCAAATGGTTGAGCCTTCTAAGTCACACCTCACTCCTGAGTCAAGGCCCAGTGAGTCAGGACTTGTGCTCAGAAACCTCCAGGTGGGTCAGTGAAGAGCTGGGATGAGCCTCAGTCATGGGGGTTTATCGCCGCCTTCCACCAGTGCTGTTTCTTGCAGCCAGCTACTGCTTTAAGTTTTGGGGAGGAGGGACCCACCTGCTTGCAGTGGACAGGACATGAGACAGTGCTTGCGGGGTGTGGACCCTGCGTCCTCAGGGGCCCTGGCATCTCTAGTGGGCATCCACCCGTTCACTTTGGGTTACAAGTCCAGATGTGCAGGTCTTAGCTCATTTGTTCGTGAGGACCCTTGGTGGCTTGGCCATCAGGGAGAATGTGAGGCACCTCCCAGTGGAAAATCAGCTCCCATCCCCCAAAAGCTTCCTGCAGACTGGCGAATGCAAAGGGCAATTTTTCTCAGAGCATCGTTCAGCTGTGTGCGTTGTGGACACAGAGCAGGGTGCACCCCTGGGAGAGTCTGCTTCTAGCCCTGTAGTTCATGGTAAATGCCGCCAGTGGAGGTACAGTGACGCTGTGTCTCCCTGTGACCCCTTTGACCTTTTTTTTTTTTTTTTTTTAAGTAGGCTTCATGCCCCATGCAGAGCCCAACTTGGGGCTTGAATTCACAACCCTGAGATCAAGACCTGAGCTGAGATCGAGAGTTAGATGCTTAACCGACTGAGCCACCCAGGCGCCCCCTTTTCGTCTTTTTAAACCAGATTCTTAGAGTGGCTCCAGCCTGATCTGTTCTTCACCTCTTTTTGCCAAAGAGGACAACTGCACCCACAGTTATATCTTAGCATTTTGGGAACTTAGTCCTGAAGAGGCCCCACCCTTCCTGGATAAAGTGGATTTCCCTCGTGGTGTTTTGTTTTGTTTTTTCCTTTCTTTTGACAAGACAACTTTATGTGTTTGTCTCTTGGGTCTGTCTCCTGACGTAGAGCCGTCTCCTTGCTGACTTACAGTTGGAGATGTTTAAACTGCTTCCTTTGAGGACAAGTTTGAGTTTTAGTAAGCTGTAAAGCTATTTTATTTGGTTCACTGTGATGAAGACAAGCACAAAAACAGGTGAAGAGACAGCGCTTTTCAGTGTAATCCCCTTTGGAATTTTTTCCAAAGTCTTGGTACATCTTTTTGACACAAAACATGGATGGATGGGTGACTGAAATGTTCCTAGTTGCATAACTGTCACCGTGATCCAAAAATCACTTTTATCCACACCTGGGCTCTCTGTTACCAAATTGTATATCATTTTCTCCCATGGCGGCTTCTCCCCTTAGGCCAAGTTTTCACGTCAAATATTGTGGGTGTGAAAACTGATGTTGTGGCTGCCTTATTTAGTGTTATTCCTCCCTTGGGGGTCAGGAGGCTGGGATCCGCCTTTTCCAGGGGAGGCCCAAGGTGAGAACATGCCTTTACTGGATGTTCAGCCGGCGGTTACCAAGGACACAGGTTGCTTCTCTGTTTGCTAGACTTTTAAAGTCCTCGTTACAGAACCACAAAACAGTCTCATAAAAGCCGCTCTTCCTGTGTAAACCTGCAGCAGAATCCTCGATGGCTCAGATCTGAGGAGCCTGGTGCTATACCGTGCTTTTGCTGGGGCTGCTTTCCCAGAGGCCTCTGGGCGGCGGTTTGTGGCAGAAAGTGCAGAATACCAGGGGTTAAGGAGGTAGAGGCAGGAGAAGCCACTCACGTCAGCCTTGCTCCAGGTAAAATGAATCCCAGCCCTCCGGAGTTTACACAGAATTCACGTAGGGGACAATGAGCCACCTGCCCGCTGGCACGGGTACAGCTTCCGTTCTCTAGGAGAACAGTCCCTGTGGGGAGAAGAGCGGGGTGGGGGGGAGGGGAAGAGGCATTAAGGAATGGGTGATGGGGGAGGGGGCTCTGGGAGATGGAACAACTACTTGGAATCACAAATCCCACCGTGAGGGAATGCACAGAGCCAGGCCCAGCTACTTGTGGGGCCCTGTATGGATTTAAAATGCAGGGCCCCCCAGGGGCGCCCGGGTGGCTCCAGCTAAGTATCTGACTGGGGCTCAGGTCGTGATCTCACGGTTCGTGAGTTCGAGCCCCACGTCGGGCTCTGTGCTGACAGCTCAGAGCCTGGAGCCTGCCTCGGATTCTGTGTCTGCCTCTCTCTCTGTCCCTCCCTTGCTCGCACTCTGTGTCTCTCTCTCTCAAAAAAAAAAAATACACGTTAAGAAACAAATTTAAAAAAATGCAGGTACCTGTTCAAACGTGGTCAAGAATGTCAAGACAGCACAGCATTCAACCAAGCATGGGGTTCTTCTAAGTGGGGGTGCCCCGTGTGCCTGCCTACTGCCCACAAAGCTGCCCGGTATGGAATTACCAAGTGTGCAAGGGAATATTTTGCACGCCCAGAGTGTCAGAGCCCAAGATATGATGTGCACACTTCATAGCTGGGAAAGGCCACATGTGTCCAGGGAGGGTCCTGGTCCCCCCGGGTCTCCCCCTCAGGGACTGTCTACTGCACCCCCTGAGGACTGACTGAGCGGACCTTCCTTGGCTTTCTCTGCCCACCTCTGACAACAAGGGGCAGAAGAGGAGAAGTTAAGAGTCCTGGGAAACCAGACGCCGGACCAGCTCTGTCCGTATGAGTACGAGAAGGCAGTGGGGGTGGGCCCAGCTGGGCAGCGAGTATACTGGTTTGTATTGGGCAAGGCTCTTTGGGTGCGGGCATGGCTTACAAACCAAAGGTCAGGAGGCCAGGGGCGGAGGCGGCTTCGGGGTCGGCTGCAGTGAGGGGCTTGAACCCTGTCTGTCAGAATTCTCTCTTTGGTTTTCTTCTGCATGTGGATTATTCTCTCCTTCTGAGGTTTTCTCTGCACAGCGAGGGCCACTGTGTTGGCAGACCCAGGCACGTGTCCTTCCAGCTGAAGGACTTTCAGCCTCAGAAAAATCCTGGGAAGAATTGAGTGACCTGACTTGGGTCATGCGCCCAGCACTGAACCAGTCACTGTGAGGTGTTGCCCTAGACGCAGCTGGGTCTCACGGCCCCGTCTGGCTCAGATGAGGGCACGAACTGTGATTGTCAGCTCCCGCCAGACCCCACACGGTTGGTGGGGGGGGGGGGCGGGAGGTTTAAGGGGATGCCGGGCTCTTCCCTCAGATCTAAGAAGCGGGCACGGTGTCCAGGCAGACAGAACGAATGCCAGGCAAAACAACAGCGCTCAAATCTGGACTCTGGGCCAGGGTTTAGGCTGGCCGCACCGTCCTCCACCGCCAGCTCCGGTGGCACCGGAGAAGGGAGCCGCTGTGTGTCTTCTCTTTCTCGCTTAATCGGGAAAAACCTTCCATCCACAGTCAGCACAGCTCTCTGCGGGAGCAAGTTGGAGGGCCTGCTGCTACAGGGCCCGAGCGATCGTCGTGCGCGTCTCGCCACTCCCGGACTGCAGCCAGATGAGCACTTAGGTGGGAGACTGCCAAAATGCCCCGCAGAGGAGGAAGTGGCTCTTCAGAGTCAAAAGGTGACCTTGTTCCCTTTGACTCACTTCTGAACCGATGCCCTCTAGAACTCAGGAAGCTCTCAGGATCGGAGCGCTCAGCCCAGCCGCTGGCAGCTTCGCTGAAAAGGGGGGGCGGGGGGGGTGCCCTGGCCCAGCTTGGTAATCACTTGGCTCCGAGTTCCTGGGGGAACAATGTCACCTCTCTGTCCTTATGGAGGAATGACATACTTAACCCCAATGCCCAGGAACAGGAAAGGTGTGGTAAATAAACAGAAAGGCAAGTGGGCCACAGGGTTCAAAAGCCAGTTGAATGCCGTATATATATCGACTGGCTGGCTGGCTGGCTGACGCTGAGTGACACTGAGTGACACTGACTGGGTGGCTGACAAGGTCTGAGTAATCACTCAAATAGGGTTAGTAAACCACAATAGTTGCGACTTTGCCTGAAGTCCAACTTGCTCTTGAAAATGGCGTCTGTGTGACTAAAACAAGCCACACCAAGCCTTACCGATGCCGTTCTTGTTGGGGTAGTGGATGGAGGCTTCTTCCCCCCAAAGGAAGGATGGGAAGCACAGGATGGAAATGAGGTCTCCCTCTTTGCGCCAGTGATTTTTTTTCCAGTCCGGCCCCCTTTTCCTTTCTCTGAGACTGTCTCTAGCCCTCGTTTTCTCAAAGCCCCTTCTTCCTACAGAACCACCTTCTCAGTGGTCTTTTGGGGGCCATGTTTCACTTGATTGTATGTAACTCCTCTGCTCTGTCCTCTTTGGTCTCCTGCTCCCACCGCTGCCCTCAAAGCTCTCCGGCCCTCAGAGCCCTTCTCTCTCCCCTTCCTCCATGAAGTCTACCGGGGCCATTCCAGCCCTTGTGACCCGGTCCTCTTCTCGGATTCTTCACCGCTGTCCTTTCCGGGGCTGGACATTTCCCACTGCCCCAGGGCACCCTTGGAAAGATTTTGCTCTGAGTAGTTATTTGCTGTTCATCATTGAACTCTTTCCTTGTATTTGGGCGTGTAGACCATGCACATTTGAGAGGGTTGGGGCTCTTGTCTTTAGCCTTGTCTTTCCATCAGCTCTGAGGCCAGTCAGGACCAGTGAGGTTATGTCACTGAACCCAAACAGTCCCAGATCCCAATGGCTAGGACCACAGGGTTGTGGTATATTGTGCTCCAGGTCTGCCGTAGGTCAGCCAGGGCTGTGCATGCAGAGACCCAGGCTGAGGGAGGATCTGTCTCCAGCTTCCAAGTGGGCGGAAGAAGAGAACGTTCTCAAACGTGCACCGATTCTTAAAGCTTCCAAGTAGATGGCAACACCTGTCTGCACGGGGCAGGAGAACGCGATCCTCCTGTGCGTCTAGGGTAGGCAGAATGGCACCATGATAGTTTGCCTGTGGTGGCCAACAGTGAATTATTTATTGATTGAAAGCCTTGAAGGAAGAAATGAGTTAAATAAAACATGGTACATTCATTTAATGGAATCGTATAAGCCACAAAAATGATATTGCTGGAGGATGTTAATGACATAGAAAACGTTGAGCATAGATTATGAAGTATAAAAGCAGATTATAAAAAAAGAATGTGCCATATTTCTGTTTTATTAAAAACGCATATTATATGGGGCGCCTGGGTGACTCAGTCAGTTAAATGTGTGAGTCTTGATTTTGGCTCAGGTCATGATCTCACTGTTTGTGGGATCGAGCCCCA
The DNA here is from genome assembly GCF_022079265.1 of Lynx rufus. Classification (NCBI taxonomy): domain Eukaryota; kingdom Metazoa; phylum Chordata; class Mammalia; order Carnivora; family Felidae; genus Lynx; species Lynx rufus. The sequence goes on from NW_025814878.1 coordinate 11,249,474, forward strand.
CATGGGGCTCTGTGATGACAGTGCCTGGGATTCTCTCTCTCTCCCTCTCTCTCTGCCCCTCCCCTGCTCACATGCTCTCTCTCACTCTCTCTGAAAATAAAATAAACATTTAGTAAATGCATATTATACTTATAGAAAAGAAATTCTCGAAAAGGTCCACAGGTCCAGATGGTGAGATTATGAGGACAGGCAACCTCTCCTCCTTTTGGTCTTTATCTACTTTCTAAATCTTCTCCAGTTGGTCGCTTTCATTACAAGAAAAAAATTTCTTGCTAAACAACCCGGCCTTTTAAAAAGTGGTAAAGTATACATTCATCATAAGAGATGCGGAAAACTCAGGCCCCTTGAATTGACACGTGAAAACACCAAAGTTTAGATCTTTCCAGACCTCTTTCCATGTATGCGTGCATATTTCGTTGAAAGCGAATCCTCACCCGCCAGAGCCTGGAGCACATGGGCTGGGCTGAATGTCAATGACCTGATGGTGCCCGTGAGCATTGTGCTGGTTCCATGGCCAGAAAATCCTGTGCAGGCCCTGGCTCCTGGGAGGGATGAAGGATCCTGGGAGGCACCCCCCCACCCCCCCCCCCCGCCAAAGCTCTATGTCTGCCAGCTCCCGTGGCTGCTCTGTGGAAGGCCCACCACGCGTGGCACCCCGGGTCCCAAACACGTACATTCGGGCTCGTGAGATCGCAGGCAAGGAGGTGGCACTCGCTGTGGAGAATTTGGCCCTGGGGCCTCACGGCCTCGTTGCTTGGGAAAGGAGGAAGAGGGACGTTTCCCCATTCTCCGTTTGTGTTCTTTGAGTTGGTTCTGCTCCAGGGAATTTTTTTGGCCAAGGCAAGTTCAAAATAACTCTTCATGATCTGTTTGGTGCAAATGCAAGTTGATTTATGGCTTTGCTGACCTTTGATTCACTGGCAAAGCACTGCCTGGGGCCCTGGGGAGATTTTCCTTTGCTTGTTTACCCGGGGTGATTTAGGAGCTATAGTGCCAAGAAGGTTTTCCTATTTCTTCCACCCCAGGACTTGACCTCGCGGCCCCTGCCCTCAGGGCTCACACCCTGGGGGACTCAGCCTCAGATCGTGTACAGACGGACACAGTTAACCTTCAGATGCCCTGGACCATGTTACTCATTCATAGTCTCTGGCTTTTAACCCCTTTCAAGAGGTCCCCAGAGAGGGGTGCCTGGGTGGCTCAGTCGGTTAAGCGTCCAACTCTTGATTTTGGCTCAGGTCATGATCTCACGGTTCGTCAGTTCCAGCCCTGTGTCGGGCTCTGTGCTGACAGTGGGGAGAGCCCGACTGTCCTTCCCCCACTTACTCTATCCCTCAAAATAAATAAATAAACTTAAGAAAAGAAAATACAAGTTAAAAAAGCCAAAAAGACAAAACAGGAGCGCCTGGGGGGCTCAGTGGGTTAAGTGGCCGCCTTCGGCTCAGGTCATGATCTCATAGTTCGTGGGTTCGAGCCCCGGTTCAGGTTCTGTGCTGACAGCTCAGAGCCTGGAGCCTGCTTCGGATTCTGTGTCTCCCTCTCTCTCTGCCCTTCCTTTCCCTGCTCACACTCTCTCTCTCAAAAATAAACAAACATTTAAAACATATATACGTATGAAGTGTATTTATAGGATGTCTCTTTATTTTTTTAAAGTTTGTTTATTTTGAGGGAGAGAGGTGGGGGCAGAGAGAGAGAACCCCAAGCAGGCTCCGCAGTGCCAGCACAGAGCCCGACGGGGGGCTCGAACCCACGAACCATGAGGCCATGACCCGAGCCAAAATCAGGAGTCAGACGCCCAACTGGCTGAGCCACCCAGGCGACCCAGTAAAGCTCTTTAAAAGCAAAAGAAACCTGTAGAGAAAATGTGTTCCCAGAAGAACTGACTCTGGAGGGTTCGAGGTAGACTGGCTCTCACCATGGGCTGGTCCCAGCTTCTCCTTGTCACCTTTCTGTCTTGTACCAAGCCCGGCAGGAGGCGACCCTGCCCTGTCTGTGCCCCCTGGAATGTGCTGTTCCAATGTGCCCACCTCAGCCTGAGGGGCAGCTGGGGTGGGGGGCGGTCTGTGGAGAGACCACAGGGCTGCTGGGCCCCCCTGTGGAGGGCAGTGGCCTGTCCTGGCTGTTCCACCCTCACTCAAGGAGGGTCCTCTGCCTGCTTCAGAGGTGGGCTGGCGCTGGGCCCCATCCAGGCTCTGGTCTTCTTCCGTCCCCTTCATGGACACCCCGGAGGAGAAATCCCAGACCGTGGCAGCCCTTCCTGTTTGAGTCCCAGCCACCAAAGCCCCAGAGGAGGTCGGCGGGGGGAGACAAGGAGAGAAAAGCCTTAAGTAGGTGCTTCCGGAACAACTGGAAAACGGGAGATGGCGGTGGGGGGTGGGCATGGGAAGCGGAGAGGGGAGAAAGCGGCAACAGAAAAAAGAGAAGGCACGAGAAAGTACCACCTTCCAGTTCTGGCCCTGAGGCAGACCACCACTGATTTTATACCTACTTGTTTTTACCTAGCATTTTCCAAACAGTGTCAGTATCCGTGAAGTCCTGGGGCGATACGTTAGCTCCAGTTTCCCCAGGAGACATTGAAATCAATAGGTAGGGGCGCCTGGGTGGCTCAGTCGGTTGAGCGTCCGACTTCAGCTCAGGTCACGATCTCGCGGTCCGTGAGTTCGAGCCCCGCGTCGGGCTCTGGGCTGATGGCTCGGAGCCTGGAGCCTGCTTCCGATTCTGTGTCTCCCTCTCTCTCTGCCCCTCCCCCGTTCATGCTCTGTCTCTCTCTGTCTCAAAAATGAATAAACGTAAAAAAAAAAAATCAATAGGTAACAGAAGCCATTTCTACAGAGACAGAAAGATGAGCGGTTTCCTGGGGCCGGGGGCTTGCTGGGAGAAGAAGGGGATGAGAACTAAAGGCATGGGTTTCGTTGCGGGGTGGTGGAAATGTTCTAAATTTGATTGTGGCGTCGGTTGTACAAGTCTGTACTAAAAAGCATCGAATTGTTCACCTGAAAGGAGTGAATTGTATGGTATGTGAATCATACCTCAATAAAGCCTTTACAAAAGCGAAACGAAAAAGAAAGAAAACAAAGCGCGTCTTTGTGAAGCCTGGATCTCCCTGCACTTCTCGGCCAGGACCGCTTTGGAAATACTTGGCAACGAGAAGTCCACGGCCCTTTCCGGTTCTGACATCTCGGGGCTCTTGCTGAAGCTGTACCGTGAGCGGGGTGAGTAGGGAGCCGGCCTGTGGCAGTGGAAGGGACCCGACTGCCGCCTGGCTTTTCGAGCTAAGCAAGCAGTGGCCAGCCGTCTAGGAACCGGAGAGAGCTGTGACCCACAGCGGTGTTCCTACCACATCGAGGGCTCAAAAGCAGTGACCCAAGGCAGCTGCCAAACATCCATCAGTATTGCACCACCGAGAAAACATCTGGGATCCAAAGTTGCAGCTGCCCTCGGCCTCAGAGACAGTCAGCCACGAGACTGCTGGACACTTCTGTGGGTCCAGGGCTGGCTTGGTATCGACATCGAGGCAGGAAAAGAAACTGGAGCCTCTCAAAGCCCCTCAGATGGGGCGGGGCTCCTGGGGTGACTCTTATCCAGGTTGCCCGAGACTGGCCCGGTTTTAGCATCGAAAACCCCACACACCCAGGAAACCCTTTGTTTCGTCCGGACAAACTGGACAGCTGGTCACCCAGATTCCTCACAGACCCCTGAAAGCAAAGGGCCAGGCGGAACGACTCCTGGAAAGGCCACAAGAACGGCTTTCACTCTCCCTCTGCTCCGATAGCCACAGTGACCGAAAGGAGTCCTGGAGAAGGGAGAGAAGAGGGTCTTACTGTAAGCCTGGCAACCCACTTTCCAGAAACAGAAAACAACAAGAAGCCAGACTTGAGAATCAGGCCCTTGGCCAGGGCAGCGTGGCCACTCCTGGCCTTTGGGGAGGGGTCTCCATCACAGAGCCACCCGTGGGGCCCAGCGGGCACTTGCTTCCTTCAGCTCCCACGCTCACCCTTGAGGGGGTAAACTGTCACTGATTGTGATGTTTAATTTCATATGTCAACCTGACTGGGCACCCAGATATTTGATCAAATATTTTTCTGAGTGTGCCTGTGAGGGTATTTCTGTGAGTAAAGGGAATCGCTGTCTCGAATGCGGGTGGGCTTCATTTAATCAGGTGAGGGGCCTGAATAGTCCAAAAGGGCTGACCATCCCCTGACTTACAGAGAGTTCTTCCTGCCTGACAGCCTCTGAAGGCATCAGGCCTTCCTGGGTTTCAAGCCTGCCAGTCTTTGGACTATACTTCGGCGCTTCATTTTAGGCTTTTGGACTCAGACTGGAATTAAACCATCGGTGCTCCTGGGCTGGTCAACTCAGCTGCAGATCTTGGGGCTGCTGGTCTCCCCATTATCATGCAAGCAAATTCTGTATAATCTCTCTCTCTCCTATTGGTTCTTTTTTTTTTTAATATTTAATGCTTATTATCATTTATTATTTTAATTGTTTTAATGTTTATTTATTTTTGAAAGAGAGAGAGAGGGAGAGAGAATGCGAGCAAGGGGAGGGGGGCAGAGAGAGAGGGAGACACAGAATCTAAAGCAGGCTCCAGGCTCTGAGCTGTCAGCACAGAGCCCCACTGGGGCTCAATCTCACGAACCAAGAGATCATGATCCAGCACAAGTCAGACCATTAACCGACTGAGCCACCCAGGCGCCCCCTATTGGTTCTTTTTTTTTTGAAAAGCCCTAATACACTGATGAGTCCAGCTCTCTCCCTGCCCTACTCAGTCAACGACCTTCAAATGAAGATGTTGATTTTTGGCAATTTTGAAAGACTCAGGCTGGTGATGATGTCAACGCCAAGGCAAGGAAGCAGTCCGTTTCACTAGGGGCTAGTTCTTGTGCCGACTTCACGAATTTATGAATGGCTGTGGCAAGAAAGGCCCGCTCCTCCCTGGTCTTGCCTGTTTGGGGAGTGGGTACTCAGTATACTCACTGTCCTGTGTGGACGTGTCAGAAATAGAGACATCGTTGAGTCCGTTTTGTTCTCAGTCTCAAAGCCTCTGGAGAGCTGGTAACATAAACCCTAAGGTCTTGTGGGGCCTGACATACATGTGAGCTTTAGACACTGACCCCACACAGCTAGCATCACTCACCAACTTGCTCTGAAACAGGAAAGAATACGTGTTCCGACCCCATGCAGTCTTTTTTTTTTTTAATTTTTATTCATTTTTTGATAGAGACAGAGTGTGAGTGGGGGAGGGCAGACACCGACTCCGAAGCGAGCTCCAGGCTCTGAGCGGTCAGCACAGAGCCGGACGAGGGGCTCGAACTCAGGAACCGCGAGATCGCGACCCGAGCCGAAGTCGGTCGCCCAACTGACTGAGCCACCCAGGCGCCCCTCCCATGCAGTCTTTCTTACCCCACTGCAGAAATAGTTCTTGGCCTGAAATCTCACTTCAAATGTGGGTCTAAGGTGCTCTTTTTAGAGGACTTCAGACACTGCCGGGAAACCGGGAGCAACCTTTTTCAGGACGCAAAGCTCGGTGCCCTTAACTCCCGGAAGAGGAGGAAAAGCACAATCTCTGAACTAGGTTAGGTCTTCTGGGGACTGTTCATCGGCTTCAGCTCACTGAGAAGGGAGTTGGCCAAATATAAAATTCCCCAGTCTGAATCCTTCTCTCTCTTTCTTGTAAGAGCAGCTGGAAGACAAGCCACCCAGCTTAGTGTCCCCCCACCTCCCCACCTCGGCTCCCCAGACTTTCAGACCCAGGAGCGCACACAAGTACCGATCCTGACCATTAGGTGTCACTGTTGTACACGGCATGGACTGACCTGGGCTCCGGACGATTGACCGCGCTCCAACTTGATCCGCCTTTCGATTTCTGCACGACTGCGGGGTTCCCCAAAGTCTAGCGGTGCCCAGCCTGAGGCCAGTAACCAGTCAACAGTTGACACAAAATACAGGTAAAGCCCACCTGGGCTTTGCACTCTGGCAGTTACAGCTCTTTGTGATGGAGGATGGAAAAGCGGTCGGTATGGTGAGCAGCTGGAAGGGCAAATAAAAATATTTTTTACCGTTGCATTTTAAAATTCATAATAAACTATGTCCAATGTACAGGAAAATTACAGAGAACATTACAAGAAACCCTTGAATTGAATTGCCATGTCTGCCTCAGTGTTTTGCTTTGTTTTATATATGTATTCACAAACATTGTATAGCATCGTTCTGTGTGTTTTCAAATTTTATGTAAATATTTCCATTTCTATTACATCATTTTGCAAGTTGCTTTTACCACCTCAACCATTATTTTTCGTTTTGGGGGTTTATTACTGTCGCTGTAAGTAGCTCTGATTTATTTATTTGAACCACTGTATTGTATTCCATTGAATCTCCACAACAATCAGTTTATAAAATCATTGGCTATTTCCAATTTTGTTATTACTGCAGGTAAGGCTGAAATGACAATTTAAAAACAACTTTATTTAGGTCTAGCTTACATACCATAGAGTTTACCCACTTTATTAAAGTATACAATTCAATGGCTTTCAGCAAATTTACTAAGTTGTGCAACCATGACCACAGTCAAGTTTCAAACGTTTCTATCACTCCTTTGAGACCCTAGAGCCCATTTACAGGTACTAACCCATTTTCTGTGGAATGACTGTTCTCACACAGGTCTCTGTGCTCATGTGCGAGAGAATCTTTCTCTTTCCACCTAAGAGTGGAATTTAAAAGGCCATGGACATACACATTTCAGTTCTCAAATTCTGCCTCATTTCACGTTGTGTGGTTGAAACAATTTCCACTTTTAAAGCAGTGATGTGTATGGGGCGCCTCAGTGGCTCAGCCGGTTAACCGGCGACTTCGGCTCAGGTCATGATCTTATGGTTCGTGGATTCGGGTTATGATCTCACGGTTCGTGGGTTGGAGCCCCACGTCGGGCTCTGTGCTGACAGCTCAGAGCCTGGAGCCTGCTTCGGATTCTGTGTCTCCCTCTCTCTTTGTTCCTTCCCCGCTCGTGCTCTCTCTCTCTCTCTCAAAAATAAATAAACATTAAAAAAAGAAAATAAAATAAATTCTCTCTTCTTTAAAAAAAGAATAAAGCAGCGATGTGTAGACTTCTTCTTTGGCCACATTATTAACATACTTCTTTTGTCCTTTTCTTTAGTTTTGTTCTTCTTCTTGCCAATCTGATTTTAACCACATTGTTGCTTCAATTTGCACTTTCCTAATTTCTTTTTTTTTTAAGTTATTTATTTATTTTGAGAGGAGGGGAAGAGGCAGAGGGAGAGAGAGAATCAATTCCAAGCAGGTTCCGTGCCATCAGGGCAGAGCCCGACATGGGGCTCAATCTCACCAACCCATGAGATCATGACCTGAGCCGAAATCGAGAGTTGGACACTTAACCGACCTAGCCACCCAGGCGCCCTTTCCTAACTTCTATCTGTTGATGTTTGTTGGCTATTTGGGTTCCCTCTTCTGTGAATTGCCTATTAATGCCCTTTGCTCATCTTCTAACGTATTACCTTTTTCCTATCGATTTGTAGCAGTCTCTTACATATACTGGGTAATAATTTCTGTTTTCAGTTACACACTTTGGAAATATCATGTCCCAGTCTGTGGTTTATTTAAACTCTAGGGACTTCTGCTGAACAAAAGTTATAAATTTTTACGCAGCCAAGTAATCAACAATTTCTTAGTGGTTTGTGCTTTTCATGTCTTAGGAGAAGTATTTCCCCATCACAAGGTTACAGAAATATTCTTTTGGGGGCGCCTGGGTGGCTCAGCCGGTTAAGCGTCCGACTTCAGCTCAGGTCACGATCTCGCGGTCCGCGAGTTTGAGCCCCGCGTCAGGCTCTGGGCTGATGGCTCAGAGCCTGGAGCCTGCTTCTGATTCTGTGTCTCCCTCTCTCTCTGCCCCTCCCCCGTTCATGCTGTGTCTCTCTCTGTCTCAAAAATAAATAAACGTTAAAAAAAATTAAAAAAAATATTCTTTTGTATTTTCTTCTGAAAGTTTTAAAATTTTATATTTCACTTTAGGTCTTTAATCTACCTATAGCTTGTTGTTATGTGTGGTGAGGAATTGTTTTCTCCAAGTAGACATGCTATTCCTCTACCAAGCCCCATCCTGTGTCACCTGTTCATCTGAGCCTGTTGCTAACACCACAGCATCTCGGTTACTATAGCTTTAGAGCGAGTCTTGATATTTGGAGTGTGACCAAGCTCGATGAGGGCAGGAATTGCTGACTGTTCTGTTAACTGCTCTGTTCCCATCACTTCCAGCTAGAGTACACAGGGTGTGCTTCCCATTTGTTGAATAAAGAAATGAGTGGATATATAGTAGGGCACGTCTCTTCTCTCCTTTTTTTCTTTTTCTTTAGGAGAGTCTTGGCTGTACTTGGTCCTTACTTGTTCTGGATAATGTTAGGATCACCTGGGCAAGTTCTACAAAACACGTTACTGGACATTTTAGTAGAATTGTTTTGAGCTTAGAGACTAATTTGTGGGAAATTGACATCTTTATAATCCTGAATCTTCCCAGCTAGGAACATGGCATATCTCTAGACTTATTTAGGTTGTCTTTATTTTCTTTAGTAGTGATTTGAGATTTTTCTCTACAAAGGTATGCATGCATATGTTATTGAAATCATTCCTTGGTGCCTTGTAGTTTTTGTTGTTATTATGAACTGGTTCTTTTTTCTTTACACTTTCCTACAGTTTTTCATTGGTGTTATTTATTTTTGTATGAACAAGTCTTGAATTTCCTGAATGTTTTATCTACATCTACGAAGATGATTACATTTTCCCTTTTTATCTATTAATACACATTTCTAATTTTTTAATGTTGAGCCATCTTTGCATATGGGAAAAACCAGTTGATTTTCTCCATTAGTGCTTACCAACAGAAGTTTCTGTGATGATGGGAATGTTCTGGTCTGTCCAAGAGAGTAGTCATTACACATAGGTGGCTATTGAGCATTTGAAATGTGGCTACTGTGACTGAGGAATTGAACTTCAAATGTTTATTTATTTTGAAAGAGAGAGTGCAAGTGGGGGAAGGGTGGGAGAGAGAGGGGGAGAGAGAATCCCAGGCAGGCTGTGCACAGTCAGCACAGAATTTGACACGAACTGTGAGATCATGACCTCAGCCAATGTCAAGAGTTGGATGCTTAAACCGGCTGAGCCACTCAAGTGCCCCAGCATTCTGCTTCCTACCTGCCCTTTCTTTGCTTCTGCTGTGATTACACCCATGGAATTCTCTCCTGGACTCCCTGGAAAAAAAACTTTCTTTTTTTTTTTTCAACGTTTATTCATTTTTGAGAGAGAGAGCTCGAGACAGGGGAGGGGCAGAGAGAGAGGGAGACACAGAATCTGAGGCAGGTTCCAGGCTCTGAGCTGTCAGCACAGAGCCCAATGCGGGGCTTGAACTCATGAGCGGTGAGATCATGACCTGAGCCGAAGTCGGACGCTTAACTGACTGAGCCACCCAGGTGCCCCCCCCCCCAAAACTTTCTTAATAAAATGTTTTACATGTATAAAAGTGCAGAATGTTATCATATACCTAAGCATGCTAACATTAGCCATTGAATGTATCAAATATTTAAAAGGATGTGCGTACTATAGATATGGTTGGAGCCCTCTTTCTGACTTTCTGAATCCTGTCATCTGTCTTCTCTCTCTGGGGGGTAACCACTATTCTAAAGCTGATGCCTACCCCTCTCTTCTGTTTTTTTATAGTTCTACCATATACACAGAAGTCTGCAAATACATACTATTTTGTATTTAAAATAGTACATAAAGGGTACGAAACGCCATATCATCCTGCTTGCCACTTGCTTTTGTCACTTTGCCACGTGGCTCCATTAGCACAAGTGGCTCCGGGTTATTTCAATTGTTCTATAGATTCCATAGTATGAACTTACCCATTCACACATTGTTCCCCTACTGGCAGAATTTAGGTTATCCCCTCTATTCTTCTTGCATGACAAAGTATGCTTCAGTAAGTGTTCTTATATTCATATTCTTGGACTGGGGATGAGCGTCCACAGGGCACCTCCCTGGAGGAGTATTGCTGACAAGACACATCCTCAAACTCATTAGATTCTACTGATTTGTCCTCCGTCTGGGCTTGAGAGCTTTGTTCTCACATTCTCACCAAAAAGGTATTGACAGCTTTTCTACTGTTGCTAAGTCGATGGGTGTATGACTCTCATTTCTCTGTGGTTTTATTTATTTTTAAAATTTATTTACACACTGTAAGTCTTTAAACACTTTCTTTTAAATGTTTATTCATTTTTGAGAGATATAGAGAGACAGAGAGTGAATGGGGGAAGGGCAGAGAGAGAAGGAGACACAGAATCGGAAGTAGGATCCAGGCTCTGAGCTGTCAGCACAGAACCCGACGTGGGGCTCGAACCCATGAACCATGAGATCATGACCTGAGCCGAAGTTGGATGCTAAAGCAACTGAGCCACCCAGACGCCCCTATTTTTTTTATTTTAATTCCAGTGTAGTGTTATATTAGGTTTGGGTGTACAACATAGTGATTCAACAGTCCATTTATTAGTGTTCATCAAGTTAATTGTATTCTTAATCTCCTTCCCTGATTTCACCCATCCCTCTGTCCACCTCCTCTCTGGTAACCATTTGTTCTCTATAGTTGAGTTTTTTTTTTTTTTTTATTTCTGTCTCTTTTTCCTTTGTTCATTTGTTTTGTTTCTTAAATTCCACATATGAGTGATATGGTATGGTATTTCTTTTTCTCTTACTGGCTTATTTCATTTAGCATTACACTCTCTAGCTCCATCCATGTTATTTCAAATGGCAAGGTTTCCTTCTTTTGCATGGCTGGATAATATCCCATCACACACACACACACACACACACACACACACACCCCACATCCTCTTTATCCATTCATCTATCGAAGGACACTTGGGCTGCTTCATAGTTTGGCTATTATAAACAATGCTGCTGTAAACACAGGAGTGCATGTATCCCTTTGAATTAGTGACTTTGTATTCCTTGGGTAAATACCCAGTAGTGCAATTACTGGATCTAAGTGTAGTTTCTATTTTAAACCTTTTGAGGAATCTCCAGACTGTTTTCCAAAGTGGCTGCACCAGTTTGCATTCCCATCAACAGTGCACCAGGGTTCCTTTATCTCTGCATCCTCACCAACACTTGTTTCTTGCGTTTTTTTAACTAGTCTAATAGGTGTGTGGTGATATCTCATTGTGGTTTTATTTTGCATTTCCCTGATGGTGAGTGATGTTGAGATTGTTTCATGTGTCTGTTGGCCATCTGCTCATCTTCTTTGAAGAAATGTCTGTTCATGTCTTCTGCCCATTTTTAAAATTGAATTATTTATATTTTGGGTGTTGAGTTGCATACATTCTTTGTATATTCTAGATACTCTTTGTTGGTTGTGTCATTTGAAAATATCTTCTTCCATTCTGTTGGTTATTTAGTTTTGTGGGTTGTTTCCCTCACTGTGCAGAAGCTTTTTATTTTGATGTAGTCCCAAGAGTTTGCTGTTGCTTTTATTTGCCTTGCTTCAGGAGACACATCTAGAAAGATGTTACTATGGCCGGTGTCGGAGAAACTACTGCCCCTCCTCTCTTCTAGGATTTTTATGGTTTCAGGTCTTAATCCATTTTGAGTTTATTTACGTGTGCGATATAAGAAAGTGGTCCGGTGTCATTCTTTTGCATGTAGCTGTCCAGTTTTCCCAACACCATTTGGTGAAGAGGACTGTCTTTTTTCCATTGGATATTCTTTCCTCCTTTGTCAAAGATTAATTGACCATATAATTGTGGGTTTATTCCTGGGCTTTCTATTCTGCTCCATTGATCAATGAGTCTATTTTTGTGCCAGTACCATACTGTTTGGATTACTACAGCTTTGTAATACAGCTTGAAGTCCGGGATTGTGATGCCTCCACTTTTGTTTTTCTTTTTCAGGATTGCTTTGGCTATTCTGGGTCTTCTGTGGCTCCATACAAGTTTTAGGATTGTTTGTCCTACTTAGTGTGAAAAATGCTGTTGGCATTTTGATAGGGATTGCATTAAATCTGTAGATTGCTTTCAGTAGTCTAGACATTTTAACGACATTTGTTCTTGCAATCCATGAGCGTGGAATGTTTTCCCGTTTTTTTTTTTGTGTGTGTCATCTTCAGTTTCTTTCACCAGGGTTTTATAGTTTTTAGGATATAGGTCTTTCACCTCTTTGGCTAAATTTATTCCTAAGTATTTGATGATATTTGGCACAACTCTAAATAGCGTTGTATTCTTTTCTTTCCGATGCTTCATTATTAGTGCATAGAAATGCAACAGGTTTCTGCACACTGATCTTGTATTCTTGCAACTTTCCTGAATTCATTTATCAGTTCTAGTAGTTTTTTGGTGGAGTCTTTTGGGTTTTCTACAGATAGTATCATGTCATTTGCAGAGAGTGAAAGTTTTACTTCTTCCTTACCCATTTGCATGGCTTTTATTTCTTTTTGTTGTCTGATTGCTGTGGCTAGGACTTCCAGAACTGTGTTGAATACAAGCGGTGGGAGTGGACATCCTTGTCTGTTTACTGACTTTAGAGGAAAAGCTGTCAGTTTTTCCCCATTGACTTATGAGTTAGCTGTGGGTTTTTCATATGAGGCCTTTATTATGTTGAGGTGTGTTCCCTCTAAACCACCTTTGTTGAGGTTTGTTTATCATGAATGGATGCTGTCCTTTGTCAAATGCTTTTTCTGCATCTATTGAAATGATCATATGGTTTTTATCCTTTCTCTCGTTGATGTCACTGTGGTTTTAATTTGCACTTTCCTGTTTACAGTGAGGCTTAGCTCTTCTCCCTGGAGCCTTGGCTGTTGTGTTTTCCATGTCTGAGAAGTGCCTGTTGGTGGCCTTTGCTCATCCAAGAGCCTCTTGCCCCCCTAATTCATTCTTTACACTTGCTGCCAGAGCAAGCTTCTAGAAAAGGACCACTCTGTTTAGCACCCCCCTGGGCCTCTCAAAGCCCCAAACTCATGATGTGGCCGCAGAGCTGCACATCCAGCCAGTACCTCCCGCCGTGACCTTTGTGCAGGCCACACTCCCTTCCTCTCTCTGGACCCCAGGCTGCCTGGACTTCTGTCAGTTCTTCAGACATGCCACATCTTTCCTGCCACAGGGCCTTTGCATCAATTTTCTCTGCTCCTGCCCCACCTCCCCTCCAAACTCCTGAAATTCTCCAAGCCCAGAACAGCATGGAGTCCCAGGGTCCCTTCACCGGTCAGCGGGCTCCTGGCAGCCTCCCTCCTCCGGGGTCCTTCCATCCCACCCCGCGAATCTGAATCCTGGAAGCCCGCTTGTCTTGTTTATGACAGAACAAGTGACTGGGCACACAGGTCCTGGATCTCTCCCCAGCCTGTTCCCCTCATTCAACTGGTGCCACAGCCACCCCATCTCTTCAGGCCCTTGCTGGATAAGAGTGGTAAGAGTTGGGAAGGTAAGACAGCGTCTCAATATGTCACGAGATTTAAAAATGACATATAATGACGGGCACTGTCACCCAAGCCGTCTGAGGTCCCTTACTGCTGTCCGTCGGTAGAGATTCTCTTTCATGGCTAATCAAGACCTTTCTGAGAAGGTGATTAAGTCTCATACACACTGTGCTTCCCAACAGAAAACAAAACGAAGCAAATCAGGGTGCTTGATTCCCCCTCCCCGGCTTTACTGCTATATTAGAACATTGCGTGAGTGTAGGACACACGATGTGATGATTCCATTCTCGTCTGTATCGTGAGATGAATACCCCAGTAGGGCTAGGTAACACCACCACCGCCTCACATATTTACCCCCCCCTTCGTTTGTGGTAAACACATTTAAGATTTACTCTTTGAGCGACTGTTAAGTAGACAGTACGGTCTTGTAAACTGTCATCGCCGGGCTGGGCAGGAGATGCCCAGAACGGATTTCGTCTCAGAGCCGGAAGTCGGTGGCCCTTGACCGACCCACCCCTGGCTCCGTGTCAGAGTCTGGCTTTTTACGATTCCACCTGTAAGTGAGATCATATGGCGTGTGCCTTTCTCTGACTCATCTCACCTAGGCCGGCTCCGTGTTGAGTCCCCTTGCTCCCCACTGGCCAGGAAGAGCACCCTGTCCGACTGTCAGGGAGCACCCCCTGTGGGAGCTATCTAAATCTGCCTTTCTTTGAGAGCCGGCCGTCCTTGGAGCTAATGGTGGAGGTGGGAGGGGGATTTTGCTGCGACAGCCGGAGCCACGCACCCCTCGCACCCCTCGGATCTCTCCCTGCGGGAAGCACAGATGACAGGCCCAACTGCTCCCCTCTGGGTCCACCGCTGTGTTTGCCCGAAGGCCACTTTTCCAACAAGCTGCTCCCAGCCAAGGACAGCATGGCGGGAGCACTCATTCAGCCCCTTTCCTGAGAGACAGGTCTCCTCCATCAGAGGACTCAGCCCTCTTTCCTGCTCTCTCTCCTCCTGCATTGCCCTCCAAGGTTCTCCTGTCGTCTCCCGCGTCTTCCTTCTTTATCCTTCAGGGCTCTGCCCCCAGGATGTGTTTCACACAACTCACCAGTCTTTGTAGCTCCTTCTCAGAGGACTTGAACCAGCACAGGGGACACGTGAGGGGCTTAAGGACCGGACGGCTCACTCCCCAGAGGGCGAAGAGGGCACCGTCCTGAGGGGTGTGTGAGGCAGAGAGTCCCTGGTACGTCGTGGCAGCCCCGTTATGAAGATCCCGCGGTGGTGACCCGAGGTTGTGGGACCCATCTTTCGGAGGGGGAGACCGGGGACCGTGTCTCCAGGGGGCGCCGTGTTAGCTGGTGACCGCTGCACGTATTGAGGCCTTGCAGAAACACAGTAAGGACGGAGGGCTCTTAACAAGCACAGAGAGGGTGGGTGTGAGAGCCAGAGGGCCTCCTTGCAAAGACGCCTCTGTCTCCTGCGGGGGAAGAACGGACACAGCTGCACAGTGAATGGAGGACCCGAACGTCACAGAACTTGAGAGACGTTTCAGAACTTGGTCAAGGCAGATCCGTCATGTCGCCAGACTCATTGCCCTCACTGGAAAACCTGGCCCGCGAGCATGGGAGGGGGACGTGGCATCCCCACGGGTGCCTCCAAGAATGTGGGTTCTGCAGAACACCCCCCGCCCCGAACCCTCAGGGCTTGCAGAGGGTGGCCAGCCCGTCCCTAGTAAGAGAGCACGTCCCCTGTGCTGAAAGACGCTGCAGAGGCCTCTGTCCTACAGAGCTGACTCTTCTCCAGCCTGCAGACTGGTAACTAGGGTTCGATCCCAGCATAATTTGGTTGTATACAGACTGCACTTGGCCAGGGAGGAGAATGATTCTGTTCCAGAAGAAAAGAATTAGCTAGTATGCACAGGATGTAGGGAGTATCTCTGGCATTGGATGTTGAAGGGCTTGATTGAGGGGGCTAGGATTTAAAGTTGGAGAAGCGAGAATTTATTGATTGGGGGGCGCTTTATTGGACACAGGATTTAACACTGTAACAAGGCCTCCAGGGGAGAGGGCAAAATCCTGCTGAGGTGGCTGCTAGAAGCCTGGAAGTGTGGGGGCCAACACTGAGCGAAGTGAAAATGTCCGAGTTGCCCCAGACGGGAAAGGAAGGAATAAAGAGATGGCGGGGGGGGGGGGTGGTCATACTAGAAAGCATATCTTATTTGAGGCAGGAAGACTGGGAGGACAGAGAAAATGTTCCAGAGAGGACTCCAGGCCATTAGGAAATGCACTGATACAGGGAGGCAGCATCACTAGGAAGTTCAATGGTAGCTTTCCCCTGCAGCCCAGGGTTGATGGCAAAGGGATGGCCACCCACCCCCATGAAGTCATAGAGGTCATGGAAGCACTAACCACCAGAAGCTGGGAGGTTGCAATCACTATAATGACCAGCAAGAGGGAAGGGGTGGCCATGGGGACTTGGCTGGCAAGAATCACAGAGGTGGTTACTAGATCATGGGGACCCTAGAGCCAACTTTTTCTGTAACAGAAAAAGTCAAGAATGGAAGAGCAGAAAGCTAAGGGAAGTTGCCTAAATAGAGTCGTGATGTACTTTAAGTGGAAGGACAAGTGGCCCAAGAGACTAATACTGATCTCTGGGCAGTAGTCAATGGCCTGGCTGTCTGACCAGGTGCCTGGAAAGAAAACGACTGGACGATGGGAAAGAAGGAGGTCTGGGGTAGAGGCACGTGAAGGGTACATGGAAGTCGGCATGAAATGAGATTTTTGTACCACCCGTTATGTCCACTGGAAGAGGCATTGAACAACGAAGTAGACAAGTACTTAGCCAGTTGACATCGGTCAGATTTTGTTCTTGACCCCCTGGAACTGGCACATGAATGGAGTGGCTATGGTTGCCATGATGGAGGTTATATATATGCCCAGCATGAAAACTGTCACTTACCAAGGCCAATTGAGTTACTTAACTGCCTCTGACTTTCTAACCTGTCAGCACTTGAGGCCGAAGTTGAGCCTGGTCCTCTTCCTCAAGGACAACCACCAGCCCCATTTGGCCCATTGTGTTGGCAGGGCTGTCAAGGTAGATACACATTCTTGGTGTGTGTTTGCCTTCCCTGCCCCCAGAGCTTCAGCCAGCTTCGTCATCGGGAGCTTCCTGGATGCCTCACCCATGGGCACAGAGTCCCACACAGCATACCTAAGACAAGGGGAAGCTCGTCACAGAGTAAGAGCTGTGGGAGCGGTCCCTGATCCTCAGAGCCATTGGTCCCGTCACACACTGCACCAGTGCAGAAGCAGGTGGCTCCGGAGAAAGGACCCCCCCCCCCCCCCGCCCCGACTGCTCAGCTGCGCACTGGCTCGGGAGTAGCATTGGGAAAAGACGGAGCCATCTTTTCAGGCATTAAGCAGTTCAGGCATTAAGTCAGAAACCTGTCCAGGGTAGCGACCCCAGCTAGGGTACACAGGGCTGGGAAACGAAGGTGGGGGGAACAGAAGTGGCTCCACTCACCAGGAGTACCAGTGACCCATCCGAGATTGTGCCCTTCTCGTCCCCCAACTTTGGGGTCTCCAGGCTTGCAGGTCCTAGCAGGTCCCACGGAACTACAAGGTACTGCCGTGGCAGGGCGCTGCGACCCTGGTCTCCAGCGACCAGCAGGTGAGGCGTCGCCGTCCCGATGCGCGGGAGGAGGCGGGGCTGCGTTTTACAGATGGGACCAGGGAGGTAATGTGTATGGCGCCCCGACGATCCCTGCGGCCACCTCCTGGCACTCTTCCTGCCGCACAGACGTTTGCAGCCCACGGGCAGGGCCGCCAAGGAGAGGGGGGAGGTGAGGATCGCACCGCCGCGGCCACCGTGCAGACCTGCCGAGGTGACAGCCTTGGTGAGGGAAACTTAGAACGGACGGCGGAGGAGAAAGGGGCAGCCGTGGTTGTGGCCCCGGGACCTCCGCAGTGACAGGAGCCAACCTGGTCCTCGGGAAGGGCGGGTGGGAAGCGCGCGGAGTGAGGACACTGAGGTCTGCGACGCACAAGGCCGGGCGGTGACAGCGGCAGGCGCACCGGCCCCTCCGCGCCCAGCCTTCCGGCGCTTCCCGCCAGTCTCCGACCCCTGACCGGGCACCGGGGCTCCTTCAGGCCCCTCCGCCGGGACGCGGGACTCCTCCGACGCGCGGCGGCGGCCGCGGCCCCACCTGCAACCTGCCCGGGACTCCTCCCGCCCCCGCATCCCCCGCCCCCCGGCAGCTCCACCCTTCCCGGGCCCCGCAGCTTCGCCTCCCTCCCCCGCCCCGCCCCGCCCGCCCTTCCCCTCCCCCTCGGCCCCGCCCCCGCGGCAGCTCCGCCCCCCTCTCCCCCGCCTCCCCCGCAGCTCCGCCTGCCCTTCCCCTAGGCCCCGCCCCCTGCCCGCCCGCCGCAGCCCGGCCCGTTCCCCCTCTTTCCCCCCAAGCCCCGTTCCCCTCCCTTTAGGCTCCCCTCGACCCCGCAGCTCGCAGCTCCTCTCCCTGACCCCCACCCCCCCCCCGCACTTGGTCCCCCGCAGCTCCTCTCCCCTCCCCGGGGCCGCGGCCCCCCACCCCCACCCAGCAGCTCCGCCCGGCCTCTCCGCAGCTGGGGCCGCTCTGCTTGGGAAGCTCTACCCTTCGGCCCCTTCTGTGGGGCTGAGGGTCTATAGGGAAGTTTACAAACGTGGAAACAAAAAACAGACTTCAAGCCGAAATCCATTTTGCTTTCTGCGAATTCAGCGCATTGTTCTCGTTTTTCTCACGTGCCCTGGATCGCCGAAGGAACCGGTGGTGGCTGGGTGGGGAGGGAGCTGGGAGCTCGGCATGTGGGGGCCGCAGGCATACAGGGCACCCCAGCGGGCTACCCTGGGGGCCGCGCGCCGTGGGGGGCACCGAGCCGGTTACTTCGCCGCGGCTGCTTTGGTTCGCGTTAGCGCCTGGCGAGGGCGGTGGGGACGGGCGGTGGGGACGGGTCTCACTCCAGTTTAATGCCCCTCCCTCCACGGCTAACAGGTGGCGTGTGAACGCCTGTATGCTCACGCAGGGGAGGTGGTGGCTTCACGTGGGTTTTCCAACCGCCCCTCCTGAGATGGAGTTGAGAGGGGCCGGTGTGGGGGGTGCTGACGGCGCCCCTCGAACCCAGAGACCCCCCCCCCCCCCGACGAACCGTGGCGTCCTCTGCTTGGCATTCGTTGCAGCGTCAGGTGCTCGGGAGCCCGCCACACGGTGTTTGTGCCGTCTTTTGGAATTAATCAAAACTTTAATCCTCTGCTCTAGCAGCTTCTTTTGAACTGTGGAAATACCAACCTTGTAAGAAAACAGTTCTTCTGAAGGGAAAACTGAAAACAGCTTAAACTCCTCTCTGTCAAGTTTTTTCCGGGTGAGCAATGTTTTCAACTTAAAAACGTTCCCTTGTAATTATGCCTCTGCGTGTACTGGTGCTTTTCTTCTTGCTTGCCTTCCATTCTGTTTATTCAGCAGTTAGGAACGGTGCCACATTGGACTCAGCTGGTGAAAGACGCCCTCATGATGTGCTTAGAAAGCAAGAACGTGGAGCCCAAGGAAAGAAACCAACCACACGTGTGGTTTCCCCAACGCAGCATTAGGTAGAAGGGAATCATGCCTTTGCGATGCCCTCCACTCTCCCTTCCTTATTAAAGACAACACTGACGGAAAGACGGCGAGAAAGAAACAAAAAAAGTCAGATTTAGGAATCCATCCAGCTTTCAAAAGAGAAAATCAGATGCTGCCCGGCGTACCACAAATGCAAGATACAGAGCGTGCAGTATTTAAAAATTTTTTTTCAACGTTTTTATTTATTTTTGGGACAGAGAGAGACAGAGCATGAACGGGGGAGGGGCAGAGAGAGAGGGAGACGCAGAATCGGAAACAGGCTCCAGGCTCCGAGCCATCAATCCAGAGCCTGACGCGGGGCTCGAACTCACGGACCGCGAGATCGTGACCTGGCTGAAGTCGGACGCTTAACCGACTGCGCCACCCAGGCGCCCCAGAGCGTGCAGTATTTAGAGCAACGTGGACGAGCCTTCAGGGAGCTGGGACACGGATGCTGCTACTTGCCTGCTTCGCTTGCCACCCCGCCTCACCCACAAACCAGTTCTCAAGTGATTAAAAGCTACTGTTCTGAGCATTTAGTAACACCCCTTTGACTACGGAGGTTCTTTACTATCTCACAAAGCAGAAGCAAAGAGCATTAAAGTTTATAGTTTTCAGTGAAGGCGATGTTCGCTCCCATCCAGAAATTTATTCTTCTGAATTTGAGCATTTGCTACTTAGGAGAGAACCTGAAAACAAAATCCTGTAAGACTACTCTCAAAGCAATTGGGCAGCGTATAGGGAAGGCACATAATGAGCCCGGCGCTGTGACAGCTCAGTCATGGGAGATCCCAGGGGACAGATGAGCACGGGGATTAACACTGGGGCTTCTTCACTGTTATGTGACCAGAACTCAGAATGTTTGGCACATAGGAGTGCGTTGTCTGGGTGAATCAAAAAGAAATCAAATTTCTAAGTCAAGGTTTAACTTGAGAAAGCAGGAACCTCTGATAGTTGTTTGGGATTTGTCAGCCTAAGATGCTGCACGCAAATGTTACCAGAGATGTTAGTTTTACAGAGAAGAGAATTATAGAATTCAACATGTATTTTCATGAAAACACACCTGTAACTGGGAAAACTAAAGGTGGGTAGCTGCCTGGAGAATTCTGTCTGTGCTGAAGGCCAGAGGTGGTGCCTGCAGTGGGAGCATCGTGCATGCTGGGGACGCTTTATGGGACATCAGACGGTGGCTGCATGGGCGTTGAAGCACCACCAGAACAGAGCAGCTCTTACCTCCCTGAGAATGAACGATCCTGTGGAAGAATCAGAAGAACCAAAGTACTAGGCTGGTGCTGATGTCGGTCTACACACGGCAGGGTCCACTTGGCCTCTTCACAGTGCAGAAGCGCTCACCGATTTCACGCGAGCTCCCTCGAAGAACACGGCGCTCCCAACCACAGATGGGCCCATGCAGTTGTCTTGCTCGGCATTAATTCAGTAGTGTTACAGTTTGAGAAGAAACCCCGCCAGGTATATTGGTCACCAGGTAGCTAGTGGTGATAGAGACGAATTGGTATCTATCCTACTAAGACGAAATTGTGAATCAGATCCGAGTTAGCAACAGAATGGATCATGGACATTCCCCAACTGGATTACGTCGGGGAGTTTTTAGCTTTAGATATGACGGGGTTGTACTTTATACCCAATCATTACTAAGGGAGCATCTAGTGGTAACTTGTTTTGTGTTTCTGCTTTTCCACTTACTTGCCTTTCTCATACGTGTCTGTTTGTCAGGATGCGGGAAAGGTATTGAAATATATACCAGATGCTTTCCCTCCTAAAGCTTCTTTTAAAACAAATTTCTTATTTTAATTTATATACTCTCATATACATTGCATGATTTTTATGTAACAAAATGCACCCATTTAAAAAATTTTTTTAATGTTTATTGATTTTTGAGAGAGAGAGAGAGAGAGAGAGAGACAGACAGTGCACAAGCAGGGGAGGGGCAGACAGAGAGGGAGACACAGAATCCGAAGCAGGGTCCAAGCTCTGAGCTGTCAGCACAGAGCCCAACGCGGGGCTCGAACCCATGAACTGTGAGATCATGACCTGAGCCGAAGTCGGATGCCTAACTGACTAAGCCACCCAGGTACCCCCAAATGCACCCATTTTTAAACGGATTTTGACAAGTGGATACACCCATGCAGGCTTGCCACAGTCAAGATGTGGAACATTCCCATCACCCCACGCAAGTTCCCTTGTGACCCTTTTCAGTGAATTCTATCCCCGTTTCTGCTGTCACCACAGTTTTGTCCTGTCTATAACTTTTTTTTTTTTAAATTTTTTTTTCAACGTTTATTTATTTTTGGGACAGAGAGAGACAGAGCATGAACGGGGGAGGGGCAGAGAGAGAGGGAGACACAGAATCAGAAACAGGCTCCAGGTTCCGAGCCATCAGCCCAGAGCCCGACGCGGGGCTCGAACTCACAGACCGCGAGATCGTGACCTGGCTGAAGTCGGACGCTTAACCGACTGCGCCACCCAGGCGCCCCAAGTCCTGTCTATAACTTTATATGAACGAAACCCTACAGATGTACTCCTGTGTCTGGTTTTTTTTTCACGCCTCTCAATGCACTGAGATTCATTGATATTGTTGCACCATATTTGTCCCTTTTTGATGCTAACACCCCCGATGCAATGATAGACCACCATCTGTTTATCCCTTTACCTATTCATGGAAGTTTGGGTTGTCTCCACTTTTTGACTCCTATGAATACAGCTGCTATCAACACTGATGGCAGTGTTTTCATTTCTCGGGGGCCAACCACCCAAATTATTTTCATGGCTCCTTTTGCTCACTGAATCAAGTACACTCTTCATCTTGCTTCGCAGAATGGTTCAAATGACCTCTCCCTCCCGTGCTCCCCTTTCAGCCAAGTGAGGTTACCTGCAGATCTCCGCGGGGCCCCTGCGGTTTTTGGGCTCCACCATGGTTCACTCTATTCTCTGCATTTTGGAGCATCTTCCCCCGCCTCCACCAGATCCTCACCCACCATTTGGGTCCCATCTCAAATGCTTCCATCATAAATTGTCCCGGAGTCAACCATTAGAAGTCATCTCTCCCTTCACTGAACGCTGTACCTCTGTGGACAGCACTTGCCTTCCGCTATAATTCCGGTTGATTCTCATTATTTGTGGTGGTTGTGTCTTATATAGTCTTCACAAACACTGAATTAGCAAGTACTAACTCATTGCTCCTGGGGCAAATGCAGGCTGAGGTTCCCACAAGGCCCTGTTCACATCTTCATCAACCAATCAATAAATGTTTTATATGTGTTTCTGTTTAATACATTATTGATTCACTAACCCTGAACTCACAGGCCGCACAGCACTATGGCTTAGGCCCGAACAAAATGCATTTTCTCTGTAAGACACGTCACAGTCTGCTTGCACTAAGGAGCCCTAGACAGCAGCAATATGCTTGGAGGTCATTTAAAATTTTTTTTTCAATGTTTGTGTATTTATTTGAGAGAGAGAGAGAGAGCACAAGTGGGGGATGGGCAGAGAGCGAGGGAGACACAGAATCCCAAGCAGGCTCCAGGCTCCGAGCTGTCGGCCCAGGGCTCAGCCCACGGCTCGAACCCACAAACCGGGAGATCATGATCATGACCTGAGCTGACGTCTGATGCTTAACCGACTGAGCCACCCAGGCGCCCCTGCTTGGGGCTCATTTTAAACAGCAAAATCGCCAAGAAAAAGCACCACAAACGTGCAGCACGTGTCACTGACTAGACCGTAAACACGGACCCTTGTTTGCAGTAGGAAAGTCCAAGCAGGGAGGCAGAGCGTTGGAACCTTGTCTGACCTCAGCTGGGAATGTGAGCGTCAGGAGACGGAAATGTTTCATCGACCTGCACATGTCACGAACGGCTATAGCGAGCAGGCAAAGTCACAAGCTGCACAACGGGAGAACGGTGAGGGCTGTGTGTGCACACATTTGAGTGGGGAAGCATTTGAGGGAAGTAACAGAAAAACACAGTTACGCGAGCGAGCTCACCAGATTTACGGGCTGAACTTAAAATTTGCTGTGCGTCTGCTACGTGCCAGGCCCCCGCCGGGAGCAGGGTGCACGGTGGTGACCACAGAAAGAGACCTCGGCCTCACACATCAGAGGAAGCGTCGGAAGACTGGCCAAGGAGGAAGCAGCACAAGTTGGAAGTGAAGCGTCTCCTAAAATGTAAAGATGATTCTAGAGACTGAGAGCTGATAACTTACCGTAGCCACTTTGGAGGAAGTAGGAATAAATATCCATTCGCAGGAGACGGAGAAGCCTGAAGGCAGCATGTCGTGGTGGTTAAAAGCGGGACGGGAGTCAGAGGCCTGAGTGGGAACTCTGGGCCTGAGTCTTACCAGCTGTGTGACCCTGGGCAGGTCACTTAATCTCTCTGCCTCAGTTCCTGGTCTGTAAAATGGGGATATCAGAACAGCTAGCTCTTTGGGCTCTTCTGAGGATTACATGAGTTCATATTTCTAAAGCATCTAGAATCGTGCCTCACATAGTGAGCACGTTAGTCCTATCTAAAAAACCGTCGGCGCCTGGGTGGCTCAGTCAGTTGAGCGTCCGACTTCGGCTCAGGTCACGATCCCACGGTTTGGGAGTTCGAGCCCTGTCTTGGGCTCTCTGCTCTCAGTGCAGAGCCTGCTTTGGATGGCTTTGGATTCTCCATGTCCCTCTGTCTTCTCCTCCCCCACTAGTGCTCTCTCTCTAAATAAATAAATAAACATTAAAAAAATGAAATACTGCATAGCAGACAATTTATCTGCTGAAGGAGATCTTGTCAGGTCAGTTTGATTACATCCGTGAGAGGAAACAGGTAAATGAAACATGAGGTAGTTACTTCTACTTGGCTAGGAAAATGCGCTCTTGGCCACTCAAGGATGTGCTAAGAAGAGATGCTCTGACCCCGCAAGACTGAATCACAGTTTGGTCCTGGGGCTAAGCATCAGTATGGCCATTCTGCTCCCTCACCAGAAGACAAGCATTAAGCCCATTCTCCAAGCAAATCAGGACGCAAGAGGTCCCACATCCCACTATACTCCATAAAACACGGTAGAGGAAGCTAGAGCCTCACTAAAACAGATGATGTAAGGAAAGACTGAAGGCAGTTCGTCATTCTGTCTAGAGAGGACAAAGCCGAAATGTTACCAACCTGCACTTTCCGAGAATGACTTTTTTTCTCAGTATCACGCCTGTAGAAAACAGAGGAAATAGAATCAGTGACACTCGTTACAGCAATAAAATCCTTTTACTTGTGGATGGACGGGTCTGTCAAAATGCCATGAAAATGAAAGCCTTGTACGACTCTGGGGAGGGGGTCCTCACGATCTCTGCACTGCAGCAAATGTAGATTCCACAGCACAGATGCTCAGAGGAAAAAGTGACAGTTGGCCTAAGGTTTTCAGTGAGTCCTGCTTATTCTTTATTTCACTTGACTTAGAATGTGGGGGCCATTTGTTCTATGTAATGTGAACCCACTGCATTTAACCGTAGGTTATTAATGGTTATGAATGATGGAAGAGAGATTGTGGTTGGTAAAGAGAGGAATACAAGTGTGCAAGTTCCAAACACTTTGCTGTATGTTTTTGCTTTTTGCTATTAAATATAATTGTAACTTTGGCACACTTCACAGTCTTAACAAAAACCACCTATGATCATTCACTGCAATGAGATTGTGTGTACGACTTCTCATTCAGTGGCTTCGTAGAGCCAGGTTGCCCAGGTTGGTAGTTCTAAGATGTGTAGACTGTTCTATGGAAAGAATCTGGTTCTTCAGCATATGGGTTTGTGAAATAATTCTATTAAAAACCCCAAAGGCAGTTAATTACTGTTGGTAATAGAACGTACATTTGATGGCACTCATCACACAGGCAGTGTGTTGGTCCTCCATACACAATTCACAAATACACTCTCTGCTATCATGCACCTGGTCAGAAGCCTGCCTTTTCACCTTTCTTGGGAAAAAGGAGGAGAGGGTTATTACACCTTCTTCATTCAATTTTCTTTTTTCCCTCTTCTCTTGACCAGTGTTCTCAGAAAACAAAACAAAACAAAAAAAAAACAAAACAACAACAACAAAAAAACCACAACTCTCTCATGTCCCTTTGCTTCAGTTGTGAGTTAATTTTTTTGGATCCTTATCATGTCTGAGAACAAGAAGCCACTCAAATATCTGACTCCAAGAAAAGGCAAAATTTAAGCTTTGAAGTAAAATCAGATAGAACAGAATCAGGGGCTTCAATTTCAAATGCCAATGTCTGTATTTTCCAGAATATCCACAAAGGTCTCTACTTTTCCACACAGAAGATAACTGAAACATCCTATTATTTTGTTGCATTTACATATCCCAATAGCATTGTGCCATATCCTAGTATTTTAAATGCAAAGCATTCCTATTAAATACTGGCTGGCCTGGGAATCTGTAACTTATATTGGTCCTATGTGAAATATAGTGGCTGTACCCATCGTTTAAATGTTAGAAATGGCCCTCAATCATCATCATCACCATCAACAGTTACGGACCTCTTTCTATGCATACGGGTATTTACTGTGGAGACACAAAGGGCTACGTCTTAATACCTACCCTGTCAGTTTATGAATGGACAGGTCAAAGCAGCAATAAATGCCAAGTGGGCAAAAAATATAGCAAGTGCCACAAGAAGGTAGCTTGGGAAGGCCTCATGACCTTGACCCCTGACCTGATCCTTGAAGGTTTAAACTCAGAGAGAGAGAGGAAGTGGAATGGACAAAAGTACCTTGGTGGGCATGTGCCCTAAGCCTAAGGGAAGTGAACAGGCTGATTGTTCTAAGAGTATTCCGTTGGAAAGCAACAAACCATCCTGAAGACAAGCTACAGAATTTTACAAGTAAACCCAGTCAGCTTATTGTCAGGAAACAATAAAGATTTCTAAACAGGGGAGCATGGGCATGGTGTTACCTCTAACCCTGGCTGCACAGTGCAAGGAAGAGTAAGAAACAGGAGGCAGGAGAACCAGGAAGAGCAGTGTGAAAAAGGCACTTAGCTGTAAGAAATGACGGGTGGGCTCACAGGTGGGAATGGAAGTCTGGTTTTTTTGTTTTTTTTTTCTTGTAAAAATCTCTGGAAAGCATTTCCATGGCGGAAATATTTTAGTGTTTGCCCACTGTGCTATGAGGGTCAATAAACATTTTTGGAATATAGTTTGGGTCAGAGGAAGGATGTATTCCTGCCCTAAAGGGGAAAAAAAGGAGGTAAAGTAGGGGATTGGTAAAGAGAGAGGCTAGAATGACATGTACCTTCGGTCAATTTCAGCCTTGAGACAAATATGCAAATGTGCAAACACTGGAATAAGTCCTTTGAAGAAAGTGTTTATTTTCCTGGAGAAATCATGTCATACTCCACCATAAAATACACGTTCTTTAGATAGCTGGACACACAACAGAAATATAAACACACTTGATCTTCAGGTTAGCCTTTGATAATCTTGGCAAAACAAGTAACTTTTTGACATTAAAAGGCAAGAAGTAATTTAACCGCAGTGACCGAAATCCCAAATTCTGGTCCACCGTGATGTCCCTAGGCCACTTCAGACAAATAATAGCAAACTTACCGTTTCATTCATTGACACTGATGAGAAAAATGCATCAAAACCCATTCAAAAACATGACCCACTGCTTAAGGATAGGGAAGTTCCTAGTGAGAACGGGTTGGCTCAGATAGTTTCACCTTAAGGCTCTCAGCACCCCTGTGAGGCAGGCTTAACATAATTAATATAATTATCTTCATTTAACAAGGCAGGGAAATAAAAGCAAGGAACTATCCTAGGGTTACAGGGTAAATCTAGGGAGATGCCAGAATTGGACCTCAACTGGCCTGATTCTTAAGATGAGTGGTCTAGGGAACAAGGTGCCATAGTGCTAAAAATGCAAATGCACAGAGTATAGAGTTGTTAACTCACTATATTTTATCCGTGAAACTAATAGAACACTGTATGTTAACTATACCGAAATTAAAAAAATCAATAGCCTCCAAGTGCTTTCACAACCTTTCTAAAGAACTAGGTAAGTCAATCAACCATTGTAACAGGGCAGTTCTATTTTTTAACCTAGAATATAGGAAGAAATTTATAGTTGTAAAGACAAGGTATTACAGCAATCATTTCTGTATGATTAACTACATTCTCTTAAACAAAACAAAAAAACAAACCCAGTCTATTGCATACTGAGGGTTGGAAAATCCTCCTTTAACAAATATAAAGCTACAAAATTGTGTTTTCTTTAGAAGTCTTTTCTCTCAGTTGCTTTACTTCAGGTGGAAGCAATAAAAACTAAAATGCAGCCTCAAACCATTTCATCTTCAAGTAACATGGATATAATAATTGTAGCTTCTAAAAACTGGAGTCAAAAATATGTTTGTCACAGAGAAATAGAAGTATTTTGTAATATCATAAGGGAAGTTATGCTAACACCCAGCATGAAGGTATTAAATCTGGAACGGCCTTCAGTGCCACTACAGATTTAACATCACTTTCTAAGGCAATATAGCCAACTTCAATCACTCAGGGACTGAATATTATAGCTTACACCATTCACTTCTTAAACCCATCACTGCTCACTGGACTGTCCCGTCAACATTTAACTGGGATAGAGGTATGATGAAATGTCAGGGAAGTCTGCGGTTTAAAAATGCTTTAAAATACGTTTAAAGTTAATAACCAACATAGTTTTGACTACCTATGGATATGATTCTGTGCACAATTTCAATTCTCCAATATAAAGTCAATATTAGACTGCAGATTCATCTAGATTGGTCACTTAAAAAAGTAAATGGGGGGTGCCTGCGTGGCTCAGTCGGTTGAGCGTCTGACTTCAGCTCAGGTCATGATCTCACGGTTCGTGGGTTTGAGCCCCGCGTCAGGCTCTGTGCTGACAGCTCGGAGCCTGGAGCCTGCTTCTGATTCTGTGTCTCCTTCTCTCTCTCTGCCCCTCCCCTGCTCGCGCTGTCTCTCTGTCTCTCAAAAATAAATAAATGTAAAAAAAAAAATTTTTTTTTTAAAGTAAATGTAAATTTTAAAAGAAAAATTAATTTTCATACTTTCACAAAAACCTGCAATATGACATACATCTTTGCATAATGTATTAGTTATAAGAGCATATACTGGCCACTATTGTGTTAATATAAGCTTTTCTGAGAAATCCAGGCTCCCCGAACTAACTGCCCACCTCACCTTTAAATAAGAGAACGTCAACACCCAAGGATAACAGTGATGAGAAACAGAAGTCCATCTTTCCATCTGAGGTTCTTAGTGTCCGTAATTCTATTTTAGTGCAGTAATTCTTGAAGGTGGTTTCCAGACCACCAGCAAGTCCAGGCCTCATATTCCTTGGCAAAGGGTATTTCTGTCTCACTAGGTTTAAAACACAAATCGAGGCAAGGCAGGGCTTTCTGCGGTTACGACATAAAGAGATCAGCAAACGCTACTTTCTTTTTTTCATACTCAGAAAAACCAAGTTATATTTTTCGGAAAGTCTTAATATAGAGATTCTCTTCAAGAGAAGCACCACTGGGATCCCCAGCACCTACACATTATGGGATAAAGTAGATACTAAGTGACTCCTCCAGCCTAATGGCCCAAGATATCACGCTTCCAATGAGGTAAACGGTAAAAACCCAAAAAGAAATGAAAGGAAAAGCAGTAACGACGAAAAAGCAGTATTACATTGTTTTTGGCTCAGTTGAAACAGGGTCGCTTTCTTTCATTAGTTAAGAAGCCTGAGGAAATGGCGAAAAATCATCCAAGAAATGCAGTTGAATGCCATCTGTCACGAGAAGACTCTAGGGAATGAGTTCTCTCTGATTTCAATTAACTATCAAATGTTCGGCTGGGGTAGAAACTGTCTTCTGTCCCACAAACTTTAAAAACAAGTCACAAAATCCACATTAGAATATAAGTTTTTTAATTTTTATAAATAACTTATCTGTTACAAAGATAGTTTACCCAGCTAAATCACAAAACCATCAACTCAAGATATCCAAATTACGTTTTATTAATAAAACAAGTAAAAACTGATTTATCAATCTTCACATAGAACTGCAGATGAAGCTGAAAAACAAGGCCTAGTTTTAAAACAAAACGTATCAAATGTAAGGGCTTTGGGTCTATGGGCTAATTAACTAGGATTGTCCTGTTTCTTCCCATATACAAGATGCAAGGCCCGGAAGTCGAGGCTCTGACATTCATACAGATCACCTGTAATAATCCTGCCTATTTAAAAAATATCCATTTGCAGACATTTACAATGGGTGACAGTCAACATTATCTCCTACCTTTTTGCTACATTTCAGCACTTCCCTTAGCCCCGTTCTAAGCACTGATAGATAATTTCATAATTCTGCTCTTAAATGCATACTGTTACTTCTTTTTCTTGATTTCATTTAGTTAT
The DNA here is from genome assembly GCF_022079265.1 of Lynx rufus. NCBI lineage: Eukaryota > Metazoa > Chordata > Mammalia > Carnivora > Felidae > Lynx > Lynx rufus. The sequence goes on from NW_025814878.1 coordinate 11,278,970, forward strand.
ATACATTCCCGATCATCTGAATATTTATTTTCCTTATAAAAATAGATCATCAAAATAAAGAGATGCTTGAGGTTGCTTCAGTGTTCAAGTTTGCTTGTTTTTCTTTTTTCCAGCTTTCCTTCAGTTGTCCTAAATATGACTAGCCTCGTTTTATAAATACGCATGATACTGCCACCAAGTCAGGTTTAGAAACGGACTGCCCCAACAGTAAAGCATTTAAACTTCTCCCCACACCAGGGCTGTAGGTACGGCCGCTGTTGCTGGTTTTGCAAACTGTACTTTCCCGATCGTAATCTCCCGTGAGAGTTCTGTGGGACACCAGGCAGATGGAGCAAGCTCAACCTTGTTGCTCTGTCAGTGGGTTAAAAACACCTTTTGTTTTAGGCTTCCCTGTGGGAGATCAAACACCGTTGTGCCACCCACTGCCGAAGTCAGTACAGATAGTGTGACTTATCGACGTAAGTCTTGGAATATTTCCTGCAATTCACTGGGCAGCATCTGAATGTCTTCACAGAACATCGGCACTCATGAGGGCAAAGTACAGAGTGAGTAGAGGAAGGTTATTTTGTGCACAGCTTCATTTCATTAATGCTTTTTTTTATTTTAAGGCATTGCTTCTCTCAGGTAAGGCTTAAAAAGGGACATGATCGTGCTTAATCACTAAAAGGAAAAAAGAAAATTAGTTAACAAAAGACTATTACACTATACATATAGAAATATAAGAAAATAATAAAGAAGAAAAGAAATCACTTAAAGCAGACTCGAGAGATCTGTACAGTAGGAAAAGCTTTGGGATATTTCACTGCATGTTTGTACAGACAATGCATGCTGCTTTCCTTTTCATCTTTAGAGCCCAGATGCTGGCTTCACAGAGTGGAGACGTTTTCAGGGAAGACAAAGACAAGGCCAAGAGTACCACAGATTCATGAAGTTCTTCCCCCATCCATTGGCACCATGCGGCAGCAAACAGTTTTTAAATAGTTAAACCTTGTTCCTTTTCTTCATGTTTGTAGTGTTGCACCGAAAGCTTTAAAAAAAAAAGCCATCGTTCTATTCCTTCCTCCTGTCAAAATTCAGTAGTGACATGAGGGGGAAAAGGTACTGGGAACACCTAGGCATTAATAGATTGAGAATTATCCATAACGGGCTACTGGTAACACTGTACATGGTTAGGCAGCGGGCAACCAAGTCTTTCAGCAGATTACCTTTCATGTGATGAATTTCAACTGCCCATGACATTAGACTGAGGTATTATTAGCTCTGTGGGCTGACATTTACCATTAGCACAACACCATCCTGTCACACCTTCAATTTGACAAAATCCTATGTAGCAGTGAAACTTTTCCCCTGATGACAGACTAGTTTCTTGAACTTCAGATGTGGTTTTAGAGATATAGGGCCTTTTGGCTCAGAAATGCCTTGGCATCTCACACTGTTCACAGCGGATTAAGGCTGGATGGTTCAAAAAAGTACAGGCAGTACAATTCCACTGAGCCCCCTCATCATCTTCTGTGTCTTGAGTCTTTGGTGTTTTGATGGTGGACCTTTGATCTATAAGGAAGCAAAAGAATGATTTTAGAAGCAAAAAGCACGAAGTCATCAATTACTGGCAACTTTAGACACCTGTAACTGCACAGCAGGAAAGCAGCCTGTCAAGCAAATGAAGCCTCGACCCGAAACTGACACAAAGCTCCGTTCTCTCCAACCTCTAGGGAGCCGGTGCTCTGTGCCGGGGAGCCAACAGGGACATGACCGGGTCACCCCGCTATGTCCGTCAGGGGAAAAGAGCATCTTTTCTCCAATTTATATATAGCAGGAGAAAACCGAAATCAACTCACAGGGGACCCAACAGCAAATTCCCATGTCACCTTAAGACTGGGAAAAGGTATCCATCCTACTGCAATACTGACAAAGTTTATATCTCATTAATGCTAGAGTTTCATTCCCCACTGAAGCAGTATTTTTATTTCTGTTTTCTTCCAGGAATGGACGTTTTTGTTAAACGTCCTCTATCTGCTAAGAATGTAAGCCTTGACCAACACAAATAAAAATAAAAAGATGAGCTAATTTCTCAAATCCTCACTATGTACCAACAATAGACTTGGAGAAGCAAATTGAGTATAAACATTTTACCATCCTTTATCTCTCAGTTCATTTTAAAATCCTACTTATTATGGAACAGTAGAAAGAACACGAGGTGAAGTTCTGTTCCTGGGTCTGCTACTCATTCATGGCTTTGTTCTGTGATCTCAGATAAACCACACACCCTCCAGGTCTGATCTTTCTCATAAACTAAAGCCACTGCAGCTCTAAGAGGCCGATGTTCTAGACTGCTTGAAAGGATTAAGGTATCTTAAATATCAAGAATAATTATATTCCTCCAAGGCTGTATCTAAGATGAAATTACATTTATGAAATTACTCTTGTGGGAATCCCATTAGAAATGTTAGGATAGAGTTCCTGCAAATTATTCAGGGAGGTTTAAGGTAAAAGAAGCGCGTGTTGCTTGCTGGAATCTCCTGCTGAGGTTTACAATGTAAAGATTCAAGCTATGTTAAAATGCTGTCTATTAATTTGCAAATTCCACCTACTCTACTGAGTTGGTAACTAAATGATAGCTTTTCAGATAACCTAAAATACACACTGCGGTATCTAGTAGATAAAATATAGGAAGTCAAGTTTTCATAACAAGTTTAAAATAATTAAGTGATGTTTGGTATTCTGTCCCCCTTCGGCAGCATCTTTTTTACTGATTAGTCTGAAAGAATACTTACTTTATTGCAAAACTGTCGACTTTCAGGCATTGGTAGCAATTTTTAGGCATCATGACAATTTTTGCCATATGCACGAGCAACCGAAAGTGTTATTTATACAGTAATTTTCTTTAAATTGAGTAAGTTAAAAATATCTAATTAAGGGTTTTGTAAATGAAAATATTTGAAAAATCAAGGGTCTGAAAATACTAGTTAATGTTTCCTACCCACATTAAAAGAAATAGTTAAGATTTATTTTGACATTTTACCATTTAAAATGATTTCACATTTCATACTTGGGAAACACTTTTGTTGAATAATTGTTTTAATCTCGGGCTCCATCCTACTTATTAGAATTTTGGTCTCACTTAGGTGTTAGAAAACATTCCTACCTGGCACATTTAAAAAACTTTGTCTATCCTTTTTGTTTAACTACAAAAGTTTTTAGGAAGGGGTACTATTTGTATTAACATTTCAATCTATTATTAAACACCAGCATTATCTTCATTATTTAGATATCTAAGGTAATCAATAGGGGGCCTACAAATTAAAAAAAATTTTTTTAAGCTTTATTTATTTATCTTGAGAGAGACAGAGACAGTAAGGGGTGCGAGTGGGAAAGGGGCAGAGAGAGAGAATCCCAAGCAGGCTCTGCACTGTCTGCTCAGAGCCTGATGGGGGCTCGAACTCACAAAACTGTGAGATCATGACTTGGGCTGAAACCAAAGTTGAATGCCTAACCGACTGCGCTACCCAGGCGCCCCTAGGGACCTACAATTTTTTTTTTTTTTTTATGAAAAATCTCCAATGGTTTTCTTATATCTGCACAATCTCATTTGGTACTTAAACTTACCAATCTTTTTATTAGAGGTATTTGGAAACCAGAATTTAAAAGGAGGAAGTTGGATTGCAAAGGATGGCTTGTGATTTCCACACTAATTTTAGCCGTTAAAAAAAAAACAACACTGCAGTGTAAAGCAGAACTGTAAAATCATTTCTAACTAACTAAATAAACCTCTATAAATGAAACTAATAAATAATTCTCTATTTTAGCCCTAAGGGAAGAATGTTTGATTCTATATTTCCCCAAAATAGCATACAAATTTTTATCTTTTGCGAACAAGCTAGTAAGAATTTTTTTCTTTCTTTTTTTGGAAATAATAATATGCCATATTTCATCATTTGACATGTTATGAATGTTTTAAATTGAAGGATAGTTGGCATACAGTGTTCTAGTAGTTTCAGGTATACAACATAGTGATTCCACAATTCTATACATTACACAATGCTCATCATGACGTAGTTACCATCTGTCACCGCACAAAGTTACTACAATATTGTTGACTATATTCCCTATGCTGTACTTTTTGTCCCCGTGACTTACTTATTTTATAACTGGAAGTTTGTGCCACTTAATCTCCTTTACCTATTTTGCCCATCTCCCTCCACCCCAGAGGCCGTTTGTTCTCTGTATTTATTAGTCTGCATCTGTTTTGTTGTTGTTGTTGTTGTTGCTGTTTTGGACTCCACATATAAATGAAATCATATGGTATTTGTCTTTCTCTGATTTATTCACTTAGCATAATACTTTCTAGGTCCATCATGTTGTCATGAATAAGATTTCATTCTTCTTTATGGCTGAATAATACTCCATTGTGCACATGTGCGCGCGCACACACACACCCCACATCTTCTTTATCTATTCATCTATCAATGGACACTTAGGCTACTTCCGTATTTTGCTTATTGTAAATAATGCTGAATAAACATAGGGATGCATGTATCTTTTCAAGTTCATGTTTTCATTTTCTTAGGGTAAATACCCAGCAGTGGAATTACTGGACTATATGGTATTTCTAGTTTTTGAGGAACTTCCATACTGTTTTCCATGGTAGCTGTACCAATTTAAATTCCCACCAACAGTACACAAGGGTTCCCTTTTTTCCCACATCCCCATCAATACTTGTTATTTCTGGTCTTTTTCAAATTGAGTTTTTAATTTTTACTTCTTGTCTTTTTGATTAGCCACTCTGAATGGTGTTACTTCATTATAGTTTTGATTTGCATTTCCCTGATGATTAGTGATTTGTAGCATTTGGAAAAAGTCTACTCAGGTCCTCTGCCCGTTTTAAAATTGGATGATGTGTGGGGTTTTTTTGGTGTCCAGTTGTATGGTTCTTTCTATTTTGGATATTAAGCCCTTATCGGATATACTGCTTGCGAATATCTATCTTCTCCCATTCAGTAGGTTACCTATTTATTTTGTTGGTGATTTCCTTGCTGTGCAAAAGCTTTTTAGTTTGATGTAGTCCCAATATTGCTTTTGTTTCCCTTGCCTGAGGAGTCACATCTAGAAAAATGTTGCTAAGGCCAATGTCCAAAAGATTATTGCCTGTGTTTTCTTTAAGGGATTTTATGGTTTCAGGTCTTACATTTAGGTCTATAATCCATTTAGGGTTTATTTTTAAGTGGTCCAGTTTCCTTTTTTTTTTTTTTTTTTGCAGTTTCTTTTTTTTTTTTTTAATTTTTTTTTCAACGTTTTTTTTATTTTTGGGACAGAGAGAGACAGAGCATGAACGGGGGAGGGGCAGAGAGAGAGGGAGACACAGAATCGGAAACAGGCTCCAGGCTCTGAGCCATCAGCCCAGAGCCTGACGCGGGGCTCGAACTCACGGACCGCGAGATCATGACCTGGCTGAAGTCGGACGCTTAACCGACTGCGCCACCCAGGCGCCCCATCAGTTTCTTTCTTTAGACACATGTAGGTGTCTAATACTCTCAATACCATCTATTGAAGAGATTATTTTTTCTCCATTTATACTCTTGCCTCCTTTGTTGTAGGTTAGTTGATGATATATGGGTGGGTATTTCTGGGCTTTCTATTCTGTTTCATTGATCTATGTGTCTATTTTTGTGCTGGTACCGTATCTTAAAATCTGGGATTCTGATACTTCCAGGTTTGGCCTTATGATTCATTTGGCTCTTCGGGATCTTTCAGGTTCCACACAAATTTCAGGATTATTTGTTCTAGTTTTATGAAAAATACTATTGGTATTTTGATAGGGACTGCACCGAATCTCAATGTAGACTGCTTTGGTAGTATAGACATTTTAACAATATTAAGTCTTCCAATTCACGAACATGATACATCTTTCCATTTGTTTGTGTTGTCTTCAGTTTCTTTCAGTAGTGTCTTATAGTTTTCAGAGTATAGGTATTTTTTCCTTCTTGGTTAAATTTATTCCAAAGTATTTTACTTTTCTTTGATGCAACTATAAATGGGATGGTTTTCTTAATTTCTCTTCTGCTACGTTGTTGCTGGTATACAGAACTGCAATAGATTTCTGCATATTAATTTTGTATCCTACAGCTTTACTGAATTCATTTATTAGTTCTAACAGTTTTGTTGGTGGCATCTTCAGGGTTTTCTATACATAGCATTATGTCATCTGCAAATAGAGACAGTTTTACTCCTTCCTTATCAATTTGGATGCCTTTTCTTTTTCTTTTCTGAATATGCAGCTAGGATTTCCAGTACTATGCTGAATAAAAATGGCAAAAGTGGACATCTTTGTCTTGTTCCCGATCTTAGAGGAAAAGCTTTTAGCTTTTCACCAATGATTATAATGTTAGCTGCGGGTTTGTCAAATGTGGCCTTTATCATGTTGAGGTATATTCCTTCCAAACCCACTTTTGTTTAAAGTGTTTTTTTTTGATGTTTATTTATTTTAAGAGAGAGAGGAAAAGAGAGAATCTCAAGAAGGTTCTGTGCTCTCAGAGCAGATCCTGACACAGGGCTCAATCTCATGAACCATGAGATCATGACCTGAGTTGAAATCAAGAGTCAAACGCTTAACTGACTGAGCCACCCAGGGACCCCTTGTTCAAAGTTTTTATCATGAACAGATACTGAATTCTGTCAAATGCCTTTTCGGCATTTATTATGGTGATTATATGGTTTTTATGCTTCATTTTGTTAATGTGGTATATCATGTTGATTGATTTGTAGATTTTAAACCATCCTTGCATCCCTGTAATAAATCTCACTTGATTGTGGTGAATGATCCTTTTAGTGTAGTGTTGAAACTGAGTTTGCTAATATTTTGTTGAAGATTTTTGTATCTATGTTCATCTGGGATACTGGCCTGTAATTAATTTTTTCTTTCTTTCTTTCTTTCTTTCTTTCTTTCTTTCTTTCTTTCTTTCTTTCTTTCTTTTTCTTTCTTTCTCTCTCTCTCTCTCTTTCTCTCTTTCCTTCCTTCCTTCCTTCCTTCCTTCCTTCCTTCCTTCCTTCCTTCCTTCCTTCCTTTCTTTTTTTTGTAGTGTTTTTAAAAGGTCTGGTTTTGTATCAGGATATAATGCTGGGCTTGTAGAATAAACTTGGAAGTTTTCCTTCCTCTTTTATTTTTTGGAATAGTTTGAGAAGGATAGGTACTACCTCTTCTTTAAATGTTTGGCAGAATTCACCTGTGAAGCCATCTGGTCCTGGACTTTTGTTTGTTGAGAGTTTTTTGATTCCGGATTCAATTTCGTTACTAAGTTATTGAAATGTTCAGATTTTCTGTTTCTTCCTGATTCAGTCCTGGAATAATGTTTGTTTCTAGGAATTTATCCATTTCTTCTAGGCTGTCGAAATGTTGGCATATAATTTCTCATAGTAATCTCTTATAATCTTTTGTATATCTGTGGGTGTTGGCTGTTACTTTTCCTTTTTCATTTCTGATTTTGAGTCCTCTCTCTTTTTCCTGATGTGTCTGGTTAAAGATTTATCAATTTTGCTTATGTTTTCAAAAAACTAGATTTGGTTTCATTGATCTTTTCTATGGTTTTTCTTAGACTCTATTGTATTTCTACTCTGATCTTTATTATTTCCTTCTTTCTACTAATTTTGGTTTTGTTGTGTTTCTTCTAGTTCCTTTAGGTGTAAGGTTAGATTATCTGAGATTTTTCTTGTTTCTTGAGGTTATATTGCTATGTTGCTATAAACTTCCCTCATAGAACTGCTTTTGCTGCATCCCAGAGATTTTGAAACTGTGTTGCCATTTTTTATTTGTCTGCAAGTATTTTTTTACTTCCTCTGTGATTTCTTCATTGATGCATTGGTTGTTAAATATGTTGTTCAGCCTCCACATATTTGTTTTTTCCCCAATTTTTCCCCTGTAAATGACTTCTAGTTTTATAACACTGTGGTTGGAAAGATGCTTCACATTTCAGTTTTAAGTTTACTGAGACTTGTTTTAAGGCATAATATGTGATCTATCCTGGAGAATGTCCCATGTGTACTTGAAAATATGTACTCTGCTACTTTTGGATGAAATTTTCTGTTAAGTCCATGTCATCTAATGGGTTGTTCATAAGCCAATGTTTCCTTATTTTCTGTCTAGAAGATCTATCCATTGATGTAAGTGGGGTTGTAAAGTTCCCTACTCTTATTGTATTACTATCAATTTCTCTTTATGTCTCTTAATATTTGTTTCATATATTTAGGTGCTCTATTGGTGGGTACATAGTATTTATAATTGTAATATCCTTTTGCTGATCTTTTTATCATTACATAATGCCCTTTTTTGTCTCATTAGAGTCTTCATTTTAAAGTCTACTTTGGGGGCACCTGGGTGGCGCAGTCAGTTAAGCATCTGACTTTGACTCAGGTCATTGTCTTGTGGTCCGTGAATTAGAGCCCCGTGTTGGGCTCTGTGCTGACAGCTCAGAGCCTGGAGCCTGTTTCGGATTCTGTGTCTCCCTCTCTCTCTGCCACTCCCCAACTCACACTCTGTCTCTGTCTCTGTCTCTCTCTCAAAAATAAATAAACATTAAAAAAAATGTTTAAGGGGCGCCTGGGAGGCTTGGTCGGTTAAGCGTCTGACTTCGGCTCAGGTCATTATCTCACGGTCCGTGGGTTCGAGCCCCGCGTTGGGCTCTGTGCTGACAGCTCAGAGCCTGGAGCCTGTTCCAGATTCTGTGTCTCCCTCTCTCTCTGACCCTCCCCCATTCATGCTCTGTCTCTCTCTGTCTCAAAAATAAATAAACGTTAAAAAAAAAATTAAAAAAAAATGTTTAAAAAAAAGTCTACTTTGTGTGATATAAGTATTGTTACCCCAGTTTGTTTGTTTGCTTCTATTTGCACAGAGTATCTTTTTCCATCCCTTTCAGTGTCTTTAGGTCTGAAGTGAGTCTCTTGTAGGGAGCATATACATGGGCCTTGTTATTTTATCCATCTAGTCACCCTATTTCTTTTGATTGGAGGATTTTGACCATTTACATTTAAAGTAATTACTGATAGGTATGTACTTATTGCCATTTTGTTGTTCTCTGGTTGGTTTTGTAGTTCTTCTCTGTTTCTTCTCTTGCTTTCTTCCCATGTGTTGATTACTTTCTTTAGTGTTGTGCTTGGATTCCTGTCTCTTTACTTTTTGTGTATTTATTATTGGTTTGTGGTTTGTGGTTAACATTAAGTTCATATGTAACATCCTAAGTATTTAGCAGTCTATATTAAGTCAATGATTGCTTAAATTGAACATACTCTAAAAGCACTACATTTTTACTCTCTCCTCTATGTTTTATGTAGATATTGTATCTTTTTATTTTGTGAATCCCTTAACTAATTTTCTTTAGATATAATTGATTTTACTTTTGTCTTTTAGCCTGCATACTAAGCTCTATAAGCAATTGATCAACTATCTTTGCCATAAGTTTGCTTTAACCTGGGAAATTTTTTCATTTCATTATTTTCTTATTTCTAGTTATGGTCTTTTCTTTTTTGCTTAAAGAAGTCCCTTTAACATTTCTTATGAGGTTGGATTAGTGGTGGTGAACTCTTAAGTTTTGTCTGGGAAACTCTACCTCTCTAATTCTAAATGATAATCTTGCTAAGTAGTATTCTTGGTTGTAGGTTTTTTCCTTTCAGCCCTTTGAATATATCATGCCACTCCCTTGTGGCTGCAAAGTTTCTGCTGAAAAATCAGCCGAGTCTTATGGAGTTTTTCCCCTATATACAATTAATTCCTGTTCTCTTACTGCTTTTAAGGTTATCTATCTTTAATCTTTGACATTTTAATTATGTGCCTTGGTGTGGACCTCTTTGGGTTTATTTTATTTGGGACTCCCTGTGCTTCCTGAATCGGAATGTCTGTTTCCATCCCCAGGTTAGGAAAGTTTTCAACTATTATTTCTTCAAATAAGTTTTCTGCTCCTTTCTCTCTCTCTTCTCCTTTTGGGATGTCCATAATATGAATGTTACTATTTTTTTTAATTATTTTTTTAATGTTTATTTTTGAGAGAGAGAGAGAGAGAGAGAGAGACAAAGAGAGAACAAGAATGAGTAGGGGAGGGGCAGAGACAGAGGGAGACACAGAGTCTGAAGCAGGCTCCAGGCTATCAGCATAGTGCATAGTGCCTGATGCAGGGCTTGAACTCACAAACCGTGAAATCGTGACCTGAGCTGAAACTGGATGCTTAACTGAATGAACCACCCAGGTGCCCCTGAATGTTACTATTCTTGATGTCCCAGAAGTCTCTTAACCTATCCTCTTTTTTAAAAACATTCTTTTTTTTCTTTTGCTGTTTAGTTTGGGTGCTCTCCATTACCCTGACTCCAGATGGTCTATCCATTCTTCTGCATCCTCTAATCTGCTCATTCCCTCCAGTGTATTTTTCATTTCAGTAATTGCATTCTTTAACTCTGATTCTTTTTACATTTTGTATCTCTTTGTCGAAGTTTTCGCTGAACTCATCCATTCTTCTCTCAAGTTCAGTGAGCATCTTTATGGCTATTACTTTGAATTCTTTATCAAGTAGATTGTTTATTTCTGTTTCATTTAGTTCCTTTTCTGTAGTTCTGTCTTTGTTTGTTTGGAGCACATTCCTCTGTCTCATTTTGTTTGATTTTCTGTGTTTATTTCTATGAATTAGGCAAAAGAAAAAAAAGACCTTTTTCAGTCTTGAAGGAGTGGCCCTGTGTAGGAATGTCCCCATAAAGATGTGTGTGCCCGGCAGCTTTGGCTGGCTGGCTGGAGCCTGTAGCAGGTGTGAGCGGAGACCTAGGGTACTCCATGCAGAGGTGCCCTGGTAGGACGGTTGGAACTGCAGTGGGTGCAGGCTGGGCGTCTACCAGTGCGCACTGCATTGGGGCCCTTTGGTGGGATGGCTGGAGCTCAGGTAGGCATAGGCACATGGGGCCATTTTGGAAGGATGGCTAGAACTGGTGTGGGAAGAGGCCCGAGTCTTGCTGAGAGGGCAGGTTGGCTAGACTTTGCTCCCATCTGTGCTATCATAGTGGTGGGAGAAGGTAAACATGGTACTTGCTGGCACTTCTGACCCCAGAGAGTTGCAGCAGTTCCCTCACCATTTGGTGGATGCTCTAAGTTTGGTAAATGGGTTTTCCTCACTTATATTCCCGTTGCCCTTTAAACCACATCTTTGTTTTATTTTCTGTGTTTCCTCTGGGGCCAGGTGGGCAAATCTGTGCATAGGCTCCTCAGTGCTATCTCCCCCTACTGCAGTTTGTAGCGTAGGGGGTGGGGCTCCCATGGTTCCTGTGTCTCTATCTCTCTTTCCAATCTCTATGTGGTCCTTCTACCCTTTGTCGTGCAGAGCTGTTCAATGAGCCCCCCAGTTCTTCTTCAGGTGGAACTGCTCCATACATATGTAGGTGTAGATTTGGTGTGTTTGTGGAAGAGGTAAGTTCAGAGTCTTCCTAGGACACCATGTTGGACCCCTTCCCTTGATATGTTGTAAATTTAAGGAAAGGCTTCCCATCCTTTGCTTTCACCGTTCCACGTTTCCTTACTTCTTATCACAAAAAACTTCAAGCATATACAGTAGTGGAGAGAACGGTAAACTAAGCCCTCATGTACTTATCCTGCTTCAACAACTGTCATGACTGATTCCATTTCACCTCCTTTCCAACTACCTTCCATCTATACTCCCTCCTACCCTCAATACATAAGTACTGGATTAAGTAGAAGTAAAACAGGAATCTTTTTATAAGAACAATTCTACTTTTTGAAAGAGAGTGAAAAGATTATATTAAAGCAACTTATTCAGAGTCTGAAATATCCACTTTGTTTATTTTAAGAAGCTAGGCTATGCCACTGTTTTCTTTACTCTATTTAATTAACATCCAAATAGCATGTAGTATTTTAACCACTGCTTACTGTGACAAATGCCCTAATCTCACTTTTGCTCCTCTGGAATAATAGTTCATTGCATTCCAGCTAACTATGTTTAGGAACGTTTAAATTAAAAAAAAAAAAAATGATGGTACAGCTAGGCCCAATACAATTATATTTAAACAAAAATGATGGAGTGGAGAGAACTCCACTGAGTGCTAATGTGAAAAGTCTTCTAACAAACCAAAGAGCTAGTAACATACCTATTCATTCTTGTTATCATTTCTCTCTTTTAATTCCTAGAGTAAAAAAATCCACACACCTACTTTGACATCTTAGTTTGGTGTGCATATGGTCTGATTATCAATGATGTAAAATGATAGTAGGTAAAAAAATTTTTTTTCACACCCAGCGTGGAGCCCAATGCAGGGCTTGAACTCACAACCCTGAGACCAAGACTGAGCTGAGATCAAGAGTCAGATGCTTAACCGACTCAGCCGCCTAGGTGCCCCTTAGTTTTTAAAAATGATTCATTTGGAATTTAGAGTATTTTGATTATGCAGAATTATGCATCAACAGAATACTCACGAAAAGTAAACTTCCCTAAGGTGTCTTCCTCTTCATTTATCTAAAATTTTAAAGAGTACAAATTTTTGCACCTGATGATTTCTTTTGCCAAGACTTGCTGTTTTAGAGGGGTATATAATGAATCCTAAGGACCTGCATATTACTTTTAAAGAGCTAAGTACATAACACTTTTGCATCCTTTCCCATCCCCAGCATATAAGTGAAAATAAGCAACTATCTTCCTGATGAATTCATCCATGAATGCCAATGTCTGAAGCACTTCTAGAGTGGAAGGTTGCTAAAAACAAAATTTTCTAAAATCTTGTTTTTCAAGATGTAATGGTTTTCACACTTAATGGAGACACTAACCTTTGGGTTTTGGTGGCACAGGACCTACAAATCCAATATTGTCATAAAAGTTATGAATAGCGCTGGGATTAAAATGTGGTCCTGAAATATATAAAAAGTAAATATATCAATGTTTATAGCTCAAAAATATTTAATTTTATTTTTTCAAAAGCAAACATATTCTTTCTAAAAAAGATCACAGTATAAATAGAAGAAATGTCTTTCATTTATTTTGCACTTCTAATCTCAAATTACATGTAAGGATGTCAAAACAGCTGAGGAAGGTATAATACACTACTCACAACAGAGGTCTAAGTGGTAAATGAGGGAAGAAGCCAAATTAAACTGTAAGACAGAGACAGATGTAGAACTAGACCACTATTCCATGTGACAAGTTAAAATAACTTAAAATGTAACAATTTAAAATATAATTTCAAACAATCAAACATGGTCTTAAGCAACTAAATAAATAGCTTGGTTCCAAATAAGTATTAAAACCTTACACTAATGTAATATAATGGTTCAGATGTTAAATAAAAGGAACAGGTTCAAAAACTATAGTTGCTAGACCGGCACTAAATTCCTTTTTCTCTCTTTAAAGTTAAATATGGCATTTTCTATGAAGGTCAGACATGACTTATTAACATTTTAAAAGGAAACACAACCACCATCTTTCAGTTTGATGGATTTTTGGCACACACTCAAGAGTAATTAAGGACTTCTTTTTTGTTGGCTTCCTTCCTTTTTTCTATCTTTTCCATTTCATACATTCTATTATTTCCCTAACTTCAGAATTAGGTTTAAGTTATAAAATTTCCTTTTAGCTGTCTATGGAACTGAACTAAACTGTCAAGATTTTTTTTTACTACAATAAGCAATTATGGCTTATCACTAATAGCTCAAGCTTCATAATAAGTTGTTCTAAAAAAGTACAGGCCATACTTTTACTCTCTTTTATTAATTAAGACAGTGCCATTAGGGTGGGGATGCCTTTTAATTACGTTTTTTAAAAAAAGCATGATTCTTGAGAGGTAAAAGGAAAAACAGCAATAGGAAAGAGACATAGGCATACCTCTATTTTAATCTTAATAAATATTACAATAAATATTATAGATTCTACTAATACATAACAGTAATACTTTTGATGGCACAGCCAGACATACTAATTACTGTCTTCCCTTAACACACGACTAAAGCGGGTTTGAATAATACAAATTTTATCAAATTACTCCTAAACCAAATACATAATTTCTTTTGGAGTGGGGGTGGGGAAGAAAAACACAATAGTTCTTTAGTACTATCTGGCTCCGGAGTCAAATCTGAGACAATAAGCTTACAACTGAGAAGTCTGTTTTCAGCCACAGGAAAAGAGTTGATAAATTAATACAATGAATTTCAGTTGAGTATGCACTGAACTTTACCTCGGGCTTGAAAAAGATCAATTTCTTTGGTTAAGCAGTCAATGTCAATCTGGAGTTGTCTATTACAACTTCTCAATTGCTGCATTTCTTCGAGCTGAAAAATAATTCCGTGTGAGAAGGATCTACATTGGATTCTCTTATCATTAGGTAAGAAAGCGTGGAGTTTGGCAAGGGAAGGTAAGGGCAAAGAAACAAGTATGAGTTAACAGGAGCATTTCTAGAAAACTAGATCAACTCTTTATACTTCTGACAGATTGCCTATTCTCATGTTCCCAAGCACAGAGGTCACAAGAATTACAGAAAGACTTACTGAAGGTATTTGGGATATGGAATTTGATCTTTTCAGGCGCCTTCGAGTTAGATTATTTTCCATTTCATTGACCTCAGATTTTAGTTTATCCAGCTTTTTCTTTTGAATCTCAAGTTCTCTTTGAAGTCGTTCCATTCTGGCCTTCTGGTGTACCAACAGAGCTGCAACACATATTAGCAAACATGAGGACCCACTCACTTCCGTCAATTAACCTTTAAGCAGCTTTGGGAAAACAAATAGTGTTTCTGTGACAATCAAGAGTATGCCAAGAATCTCAAAGATACACTAAAACAAAATATTTTGAGTTTGAACACTTAAAATTTAAAAAATTGTAACTTGAAAATTATTTTAATTATTTAAGCAGACAAATGTTGCTACTCGTTTAAAAATTAAAAAAAAAAAAACCGGTTTGGCTAAACCCACTTTGTGGCTAAGGCCAGCATTTATAGCCTATTACTTCTATAAAGGCTCCGGTCTAGTTAATTAACCTACTCACTCTTATTTAATTTGCGTCTGACCCTCTGAAAGATAAGACCTACTCCAAGAAGCCTGACATGTTTGGACTATGCATAAGGTATTCTAATGTGAACACTTTATGGACATTTTAGAAGAGAATGTGGGTTAAGCCAAATCCATTTTGATGAATGCCAACAAATAAGACAGACCGATTTCAATCCACATGAATATTAACATTAAAGTGTTAAATGCTAACATTAAATTGTTCAAATCACGAAGTAAAAATGATACCATTTAAAGAAATCACTTCTATTTTGTGAAAATATTTTCCTAAGGTTTTAAAAGAAAGAAAGTATGCAATCAATCTTGTAGCATGAATGATAAGCTGCTTGGGAAACCTTATTAAGCCAAAAAATTAGTGTGTGTTCTTGTGATCAATCCTTGGGCAATGTGGGCCTTGTTTTTTAGGATACTGGGCTAGAAGTGAAGACGCCTTTATCTACTTCTATAAAAAGGCAATGTGGGATGATTCTACCACGAGAAAACGGGCAGATTTAGAAAAGTGCAATTAACAATCTTTAAAAATGAAAAATAGTTATTAAAATGAAGAAGTCAAGTAGATTAAGCAGGTTGGATTAATGCTAAACGGTCATCTTAAACTAAACTCGGATTTCTTTTATTTTACTTAATTTTTTAAACCTCATTTTCTAAGAATCAAAAAAATAAGGAAAAGGCTATGGCGTATTAAGACATATTCAGGCCAATCGAGTACAGTATTCTAGAACCAGGATTAGGGTGTGGAGTCTGGGAGGCTGTTAGGATCAAGGACTTCAAAATTAACTTTAAACAGTAGAGAATTTTTCCCAACAAAATCTGACACTGTTATAATCCACAAATGCTTCCCTCTATAATTTTCCTTTCTTATTAACTGGAAGAAACAAATACTAGGGCATTAGGTTTCAAGTTTTAAAAAGCATGGCTGATTCTGATAAACATGAAAACCCTGTTAACCTTTCTCCCATTTTAATATATACTCTGTAAATGCAGGGAGGTGTTCTTGGAGGTACACATGTTCCTGGTTGAAAACCCGCCGTGTCTATAGTACATCCCTACCTATCAAGCTTGTTCTGTCAGGCTTTTATCAATTTGACTTATTTATTTGAACTGCAGTCTTACCTCTCTATTTCCAAAATATAAGAATTCTACGGTAGGGTTTATTTTCTTAAGAGAAGATGAGGATGTGGGCTGTTATGGAGGGAGACAGAAAGAGAAGAAAAGACGGAGGCAGGACTGCAGTAAGAATGAAGGACAGAGCAAAGGAAAATGGGGAATAACATCCTTTCTAAACTCTAACCACCTGCCAACAACATGTCTCACGGGGCATTAATTAGAAATTTGCTCAAATTAGTGATTATTTTACTTAAAAGTAGCATTTCTTAAATTTAATGATGGTTTTCTCCCTCATGACTAAATCCTTTAATATCCTCTGATGACCAAATGATGGTTGATATTTATGCTGAAATTCTAAAACAAGATACATATCTGCGATATTCTTCAGTATTCTTTATGAAGCAGGGATGAGTAGAGATTTCCTGAGAAATTGAAACCCAAGTTAAAACACATCTGAGTGGTCAAAATTTATACCTTAAGGGCAGAGAGAGAACCTCAGGGTGAGAAATACTGACGCCAATGAGCCCCAGGCTGGTGATTTGCTGGGAGGGGCGGGCAGAGGCAAGTGCAAGCTGCCGTGACAAGCCACTTCCACCGCCAGGAAGCTATTACCATGCGATCCGTGGAGGAAACATCCTTTCCATAAAGAGAAGCTTTCAAAAGACAAGTCTGACCAAACAAGAAAATGATCTCCCATGAGGATCCATGGCCTAGAAGGAGCCCCCCAAACTTAGAGATTATGTAACAGTCTGAAAGAAGCTATATAAAAGACTGAGATGACTACAGTGATAACAGAGTACGTAAAAATACAGCAAAAGATACGATGAATAAAAGAGACAGACTTGCAAAAGTACCATCAACAACCTCTAGAAGTAAAAAGTAGCCACTGAAATGAAAAAGTCAAACAGATTAAACAGTAGACTGTATACAGTCAAAGACACAGCTAGTGATCTGGAAGATAAGCCTAAGATCACTACCCAGAACACAGAGATAAAGTGACCGAAGACATGAAAGAGGGGTGAAAAAATCTCACATAAGTCAAAAAAGGAGTTCCTGAAGGAGACAACGGATAGGAAGGGGCAAACTTTGAAGAGATGCTTGCTGAAACAACTTCTAAAACTAAAGAAGAGAAATAACAGATGCTCAAAGATAATAGCATAACTTGATCATCTAGTTAAATTACCGGAGCATGGATGCATAAACATTTTCAGGTAAAGTTTGGGGGAATTCACCAACCACCGGCTGCTGCTGAAAGAACTACTAATAATGTTTTTTTTGATCAGAAGGAGATTAATACAAAAGGAAAGAATAGATGAATAAATCTAAAGTTCTAACTCTAAAAAAAGGGGAAAGACCATGGCAGTGGGCAGGGTGGCATAAACTGCTTAAAACAAAGTAAAACTAAAACATTAAGAAATAACAAGAAATTGGAAATACGAAGCCCAGAGAAGCATTCTAAGGTCTTGAAAGTATTCAGGAAGAATACTCTAAAATGTTGCCAAACCAAACCTACATGTTAGGGGCACCTGGCTGGCTCAGTCGGTAAAGCATGTGACTCTTGAACTCGGGGTTGTGAGCTCGAGTGCCAGGTTGGGCGTGGAGCCTACTTAAACACACACACACACACACACACACACACACACACACACACATTAAATGTGTAGGGATCACTATTAGAGAAAGCTAAATAGAATGTAGCTTCTAAATAAAAAGACTGAACAAAAGTAGAATGAAAATTTGATTAAACTTAGATGGCAGGAAAGGAGGAAAAAAGAGAAAGAAGTAGAAAAAAAAATATGACAAGAATAATCCCAGATATATCAGTAATCACAACTGCAATTTAATTAAATGTATTTGTTTAGATACAAGAGATCAGCACACTAAATTTTTAACATTCAGCTATATACTGTTCATAAGAAACACATGATATAATTCACTCACCCATTCTTTTATTATGTTGAGAGCCTACTTGTCAAATCAAAGAACAGGCAAAAATCCCTGCCCTTGCAGAGCTTACATTACAGAGGTAGGAGAGACTGGGGGGGTGATGGTGGTGGTGGGGGAGGGTGGTGATGGTGTGGAAGAACAAGGCTCTCAACGAGTGGCCAAAAAACTATGGTCATTGGACAAGTATGGCTCACTGCCGGTTCTGTGAAAAAAGTTTTACTGGAATACAGCTATGCTCACTTGTTTACTTATTGTCTATGGCTGTTATTATGTTACAACAGCAGAGCTGAATAGCTGTGACAAACTGCATGGCTTGCAAAATCAGACATAGTTTACTATTTGGCCCTTTATCAGATCATGTGGAGACTTGCTGATCATATTAGGAAGTCTGAGTACGTGGGGACCCATCATAGCACAGAAAGGTCGGAAGTAAAAGGACTAAAGTAAAATAAATAGTTTGCACTTCGGGCACCACTCTAAGAGATGCAAAATAAGAGCAGTCAATTGCTGGAGATATTTGAAGGCAGTGGTACACTAAAGATTAACAACAAAACCCAAACCCAGCTCCGGGCCTGACTGAATTGACGAAAGTCCTCACACTAATAACCTGAAAAAAAAAAGAGCTGTTCTCATTTCCGGGTGCAAATACTACTTATCTCAGTCTCTTCTGTTTGTTTTTCTTTTTTTTCATACAATACTGGCATTCAACAAAAAATTATGAGACACACAGAAAAGCAAGAGAAAAATCCAACTTCTCACCAAGAGATAAAGCAATCAATAGAACCATACTAACAGATGATCCAGATGCTAGAACCATCTGACAGGGAATTTTAAAATAACTATGATTAATATGTTAAAAAAAATCTAGTTAAAAAGACGGATACCAAACAGGCAGGACCCAACAGATAATCTGACAAATGGAAATTACACAAAAAAAGAGTCAAATGCTGGCAATTAAATATGGTATCAGAGATAAAGAATTCCTTCAACAGACTTACCAGCATACTGGATACAGAAGAATCAGTTAACTTGGAAGACAGAAATTGCCCAAACAAGAGGAAAAAAGTGGAAAAAAGAACAAATATCAAATAGTCTAATATACATGTAATCAGTTAAAGAGAAGAGAAAAACAAGGCAGAAGAAATATTTAAAGAGACAATGGGCAAATATCTTCCAAAATTAAAGAAAGACAATCAATCATAGATCAAAGGAACCCAGAGAGCTCCAAGCAGTAGTTAAACAAAAACCAAACACATCATAGTCAAACTGCTGAAAACCAGACACCATCTTGAAGGCCACTTGGAAGTTTTGAAGGTGACATAGCAGGCAAATATGTAAAATTGAAATAAAGCGAGTGTAGTAATATTCATTTCAGAAAAAGATGACTTTAGGGCAAAATATGAGACACAAAGAGGGTTCTTTACTTAGTGATAAAAGTGTGGAGGGGGAAGGTACCAACCATCCAACTTTATTTCTGTTTCAATTTTATTTTCCAACCAATCCATCTCAGGACATACATTCTAGGACGGGGGCTAAGCACTCTTCCCAGTAATTCTCTGTATTAGTAATCCTTTCTACCAAAATAGGAAAGTATACCACAGAGCTGAGAAGGCCAATATTGGTAGCAGAGATCCTTTAACAAGGCAGAAATCTGGTTAAAAAAAATTGAGGAAAAATAGAGGAGCCACAGTCACTGAAGCAGCCACAGCTGCTGAAGGTTGTGGGCATATTTTGAAGTTAAGGAGTAAATTCTTCAGAATGTTTCTGCAATAGAAAAATGTTATTTACATCCCTGGGGATTCACAAAGAATGGAGTTTCTGCAATGGCTGAAGATGGCTCGCCTTTGGGGAAAAATGGCAAGATACATTTATGATTACACCGAACCCCAAAAGTAAAATACTGTGAATCCATGACCTCAAATTCTGTTTGAGAGATTTCTTTCCAGTGAAGACAAAATCTTAGAACAGAGTTATAATTATACTATATTATATTATATCATATTATATTATATCATATTATATTACTTAGGAATGAAAAATGTAGTTTATAGACTCTTCAGGATCTCTTAAGTATGTCTATTAATTATAAACAAGATAAAAAGTGCTCTGAAGATAGTAGGAAAGAGATATGACCCTTTACTTCTTAGCAATTATTTCTTCTAAGTGCCTGGATTTCTATGTGCCCAGTTCACTTTTCATTTGTGGCTTGGGAGTTTTAGATAGAAATCTCAGGAAGATGAATGACAAAATAGGGGTGTCAAGATGAATCACTATGAAAATTCCGCTAAAGGTAATAAACTTTTTCTCTCGTTGTGGTCTGTCTGCAGTTTTAACCTTCACCATATAAACCTTTACACAGTACATATCATTAAGAACCCTTATTAGACTCATAATGAAGAAAAGTCATTACAGTGTTTGTTTATAGACACTTTTGCTCTGATCAGGCCCCACGAAATGAAAAAAGGGTGAGTGTTAACTACAGAGCAAGAAACATGACAATTCTACTTCTGGCGTCCAAAAGAAGGGAATTAGCTTAGAAAGAGAGTCAGGCAGGCTTACAAAACTGGGCTGCAGTCGTGGGGTGAGGCTAGAAAACTTCACCTCTGTTACAAGAAATGGCTTTGAAAAGGGATTTGAGAAATCCCTGAGACTGGTTTCTGGGTTTTGTTTCTTTGTTTTGACATGTTAAGAAAGTGTTACAAACACAATCACATCAACCACACATAAGGATAATTTGGGCTCATGTGCTATCTAGTAATATGTATTTTTACGGGAGGAGGGGTGATTTGTTACACAGACTTCCATGGGTAAGCTAAAGGGAAAATTCTCTCTCCATTCTTGTCATTCATTTAGATACAGACAAATATGGACTTAAAAAGCCAGGCTATGAAGAATCGATTGTTAGCCAGGACTTCCATTTAAAGATGATTAAACATTGTATTTATATAATTTTCCACCTCCTGAAACCCCAAGACAATGACAGAGGAATAAAACCATCAATCCAACAAGAACAAACAAGGGGAAAAAGGCAATTAATGGACAAGAGATTTCAACAAATTTCTGGAAGGCTGCAAGTAGATGGAATAGCAGGCTAATGAAGGAGGGTGGGGAAAGCTACAATCTCGGACAAAGAAGCAGCTCATCTGCACTGCAGAGACCTACCGAGGCTCCAGACTGAAGCCTGCAGGTGACAACAGGAGGCCGAAGTTAAGGAAATAAGGCTTTAATTGGATATCTGTTCAGGCAACAGTCGGCCCTACCCTATCCTGTGGGACAGACAGTTGCATGTCTATTCTCAAGGCCACCCAACATGGATTTCTCAAGCTGGTCCCCATATACGAACAACGTCAGGCCGTGATGGTAGTGTTCTCTCCTAGTAGCTGGCTCCTCACTCATCACATAGCAAAGTCTCCCAAGTGACAAGTCCCTCGTTCTCACGTAGGTTTCCACTTAGTCTTCTCAGTCTTTCATTCTCAGATATAAATTGGGGTGCCTGGGTGGCTCAGTCAGTTAAGCGTCTGACTTTGGCTCAGGTCATGATCTCGCGGTCCGTGAGGTCAAACCCTGTGTCCGGCTGTGTGCTGGCAGCCAGAGCCTGGAGCCTATTTCAGATTCTGTGTCTCCCTCTCTCCCTGCCCCTCCCCGACTGGCGCTCTGTCTCTCTCTCTAAGAATAAATAAACATTAAGAAAAAAAAAATTTTTTTTTTTAAATTTTTTTTTTTTTTCAACGTTTATTTTTATTTTTGGGACAGAGAGAGACAGAGCATGAACGGGGGAGGGGCAGAGAGAGAGGGAGACACAGCATCGGAAACAGGCTCCAGGCTCCGAGCCATCAGCCCAGAGCCCGACGCGGGGCTCGAACTCACGGACCGCGAGATCGTGACCTGGCTGAAGTCGGACGCTTAACCGACTGCGCCACCCAGGCGCCCCATAAGAAAAAAAATTTTAAATATGAACCAACAGCCATGGATCACCATACATTTCGGAAACGTCTGACATGTCAAAGATCTACATAAACAAAGAGAAAGACTAAACCCAGATTAAGCAGAGAGGATTTAGGAGCTAGACGAAAACTTAAATTCTAATTAGCATCATTAAGAGATCTAAGACATTCATGCACCCATGCAACAATAGTCTGCTATGAAAAAGGAATTCGAGAAATAGCTCTTAGACATTAAGAACATCACTGCTGAAATGAAAACTTCATACCTGGGTTGGAACAAAAATTAAGGAAACCTCCTGAATTACATAATGGGAAAGATAAGGAGGTAGAATATCTGAGGACAGGGCTATGAGAAGTAGAAGGTTGGTATAGGATGTTGAATAGCTGAATAAGAGAAGCTCTAGAAAGAGACAATGGAAAAACTGGGACTCAGGAGGGGATTTCCAGAACTGAAGGGAGAAATAAGCCTTTCAACAGGAGTTCACTGAATATGAAACAAGGATGATTAAAAAAAAACACCACACCTAGACATAACTGTGTCTATATACAGAATATGTATATATACATCTACAGAATATACAGAATATACAGAATATAATGTAACACATATAAATGTATAAAATTAAAATATATCCAATCATGTATGAGTAAAGACTGTGCTGTAGTTTCTTTAGCAGTATTTGCATCGTAACAGTATTTTGTTTAGCCAAAAACAGATTAATTAAATTTTTAGTATTCTGAAATCCAAGGTAATTTTAGTAGTAAAGGAGCTTAAGTATATTTCTATACTACCTGTTCAAAGGGCATTAAATAAATTAATACCCTGAAGTGTGAAGTATGAAGGAAGTGTGAAGGAAGGAACAAAGTTAAAGGAACTATTTCTTTTTTTTTTTTTTTCAACGTTTATTTATTTTTGGGACAGAGAGAGACAGAGCATGAACAGGGGAGGGGCAGAGAGAGAGGGAGACACAGAATCGGAAACAGGCTCCAGGCTCCGAGCCATCAGCCCAGAGCCCGACGCGGGGCTCGAACTCACGGACCGCGAGATCGTGACCTGGCTGAAGTCGGACGCTTAACCGACTGCGCCACCCAGGCGCCCCTAAAGGAACTATTTCAAGAGCATTTTTGTATTTATAAAAATACTATTACTATTACTTTGTATTTATAAATCGGTATCCCATTAGAGAAGCAACTTTTTTTGTTAGATGAGTCCATTTCATTTCACACTAGGAAAAATTCAGCATTTTAGATTTTTCATTATCAAGTACATCTCTCAACTAAACCTCAAGGTCCTTGAGGGTAAACACTGATTTTGTACCACCTGGTATCTAGTACTAAATGTCGACAATTGTAGGCACTTGATAAATATCTATTACATGTAAAATAGTGACAACGATTGACTTTTAATGAACGGTGGAGTAAAATACCAATTTTAGGCCCAAGAGACAGAAATACTGATAAAACAGAAACATGAAATTTATTTTAGAGTTCTCCCTGAATGTTTAGTTTTAGTATTTTTCACTTAACACAGCTGAATACATTTTGAAATCTGGCAAGACTTTTAAGTTGCTCACAATGCAGAAAGGTGGCGTTGTTTTATATGCTAGTTCTGCCTAGGCAATAACCTAAGTGATGTATTTAACACCTCAATCACACACTGACTTTGGTTTTGAAACCTACCTATCTACTTTTAGATATACACACAAAAAAGAGAAGGAATAACAGGTAGTGGAAAAAACATTCAGTACCTTTGAAATCCTCTTTCAGGCAAAACTACATTTTAACATATAAAGGTAATTTAAGCATACAACTCCCTCTTGTGGTTGTTAAAATAAGTATTAGTGAATTCAAATACTGGGGCCCTTAAACCAGTCCTACGGGCATTTTTTTAAAGCGGCAGTTTCAGAAAGCTTAGTCTTTACCCAGGTTTTGTCAACTTCCAGGAACGATGGACACAATTTCTTACTCAGCTTTATTGGTAATTAGAAAAACACACTTCAAATTTCAGATGGTGTTAGTTTTACTAATTTTAGGTATTTTTTTTAAATTTTTTTTTAACGTTTTATTTATTTTTGAGACAGGGAGCAGCAGAGCATGAACAGGGGAGGGTCAGAGAGAGGGAGACACAGAATCTAAAACAGGCTCCAGGCTCTGAGCTGTCAGCACAGAGCCCGACGCGGGGCTCGAACTCATGGACCGAGAGATCGTGACCTGAGCCGAAGTCGGCCGCTTCACCGACTGAGCCACCCAGGCGCCCCATAATTTTAGGTATTTTTATAGTGTAAATAACATGTAATTTCTCCAAAAGGTAAAAAAAAAAAAGAGATACTGTCTACCTACCATGTTTCAGGCACTGTACAAGCATTACAGAGAGAAAGGAGCAAGTTAGAAGAGATCCCATCCCTTGTGGCACTGACATTCAAAGCACGGCCAGATTTTTTTCTTCTTATGAAATGTGGGTATATGAATTAGTAATGGAAGAAAGAACAGTAAAAATGGTTAACCATAAAATGAACCAAAAATTAATTTTGATTTGTTCTCCTCCCAAATGGGGGGTAAGAGAAAAAAGAAAATGTCTGACTTAAGCTTTTAAAATAACAGCATGGAACACAGCATACATTCTGAAAACTGCATTTCCATTGTGGGGGGGTGGGGGGGGGGTGGGAAGTAAGAGAAAATGAGGAAGAGAACAAATGCACTTGAGACCTAAGGTGAAGAGATACGGAATCACCACTGTTGTCCGGGAATGGTGATGACAGGGTTGACATTCAAGAAGGAAAAACTCTAATTCTAATTAAGGTATTCACAGTTTTTTTTTTCAACTGCCTCTCTTAAGCCCCACGTAGGTCTCGCATCTGCATAACTATTTTACAAATGGTAAAGCACTAGACAAATGTGCAGCTTTTGTATTATTAACAAATGTCAAGTCTTTATAATTCTTACAGAAAATTCCTTTATCCTACAGTTTTTAAGGGTTTACCCCATCTCCCCCCAAAAGTAGTTTCATTCTTCAGTCATCATTCTTACATTTTATTTCTTTAGACAAAAAGTTTGACTTAAACCTGTGGGGAAATTACACGATTTCTCAGGTGCCTACTATTTTTAATTGGTGCCAAAAAAAAAAAGGATGCAAAGTGCATATTAAAAGAATACCTTTGCCACTGGAAAATGTACCAGGTATTTATGGATATAAAGATCTTTGGCTTATTAGAGAGAGAGAGAGAATGAGAGAGAGAGAGGGAAATTTGCAACTGGAAATCTAATAGGTACTTACTTCTAATATCTTTTATATTTTTGTCTGTCATGACAATTTCACATGCCAAAGTCAGTTATGTGCCTAAGTCACTGTACCTAACAAAGTACAATGTCAGCTTCTAAAATAAATCAAAACTGTTCTAGACTGTAACTGTTGACAGCAGAGGTATTTGTTTTATATGCCAATGTATAATTACTGTCACTTATTTAGTGATGGAGTCACAAAAGATTGAGAGATGGCAATTACTCATTAAAATTAAGTTTCCTGATGTTTTCATCTACTTTTGCCATTTTTAAAAAATTTTTTTTAACGTTTATTCATTTTTGAGAGACAGAGAGAGACAGAGCATGAGTGGGGAAGGGGCAGAGAGAGAGGGAGACACAGAATTGGAAGCAGGCTCCAGGCTCCGAGCTGTCAGCACAGAGCCTGACGCGGGGCTCGAACTCACAGACCATGAGATCATGACCTGAGCCGAAGTCGGACGCTCAACCAACTGAGCCACCCAGGCGACCCTACTTTTGCCATTTTTAAAGACAGTTTGAAATCAGATCTTTCAACAGTGCTGAAACTGGGCCTCTAATGTGGGCCACAGATGTAACAAAACTATAAGGAATGATGCCTAACTCCTATGATTAGGCTTCTGCTAGATAAACACTTTGTTGGCCTTTATTTGTGTGTATAAGTAAGATTCTACATATAATTTTACAGCATTAAGATAGAGACACTGTCTAAAACTTCTATTATAGAGAAAAAGAAAACCAGGGCCTAGAGATACCAAAAGAGCCTCAAAGAAATACAACTAGATGAACCAATAAAGGAACTGGGGGATGTTTATAGCTTAGAAAAGTTTTGAAGGGTTGCCACAGGAAAGAGAAATGAGTCCAGTTCAATAGGGTTCCAAAGAATATCACTATAAAGAGAAGATATGTGCAAGATTTCTGGTCTTTTTTCAAAATCTTGGAATGGCGAAAGGCTTTCTAAATAAGACCTAAAACCCAGAAGCCAGAAAGAAAAAAAAAAGGTTGATAAGTTTGAACATATAAAAGTAAGAAACTTTATAAAATAAAAAAATTTATTGACCAAGTTAAAACAACGTATTAGAAAAAAACAGTAGGTATCTTATAAAAACAGACAAGTTCACAAAATACAAACAGCTTAAAAAATTAACACATGAAAAGGTGCTCAACCTCACTCATTTTCAAAGATGCAAATTTTAAAAAACCCGAGCAATAAATTTTTACCTACCAAACTGACAAAGATGTACTTTTTTTTCAATCACCTATATCGTGATGATATTCATCACGAGGGAGGGAAGGAGAAAAAGAACATTCTTACAAAGGTTGTCAAAAGTGTTCCCCATTTACAAATATGAGATTATAAACTGGTAGCTAGATAGAGTCTCAAAACTGGCAATATTTTCTGTGATAGTCATCGGTGTCCTTCACCAAATATTTCTGGCTCTCTGCCTTCCAGGTATATACAGTAGAATTATGCCTCCCCATTCTCCAGGAATTAGATGTGGTTACGGGTGGCTGTGTAACTTCCTTTAGCTAAAGAGTAACATGTGTCAGGGCAGAAGCTTAAGGAATCAGTGCTGATTTGCTGATTTTCCTTTGTTTTATCTGAACAATCATGGAAACGTGGAATGGCGCTTCCCTCAACCTGGGTCCTTAAGTGAGGATGATATAGAACAGAGCCCACCAGCTAATCTACTGTGGCAAGTGAGCTAGAAATAAACTTTGGTTGTTAAAGACACGGTTTGTTACTGACGTATAACCAAGCCTAAATGATACATCTATCAAAATTAAAAATACACATATCCTTTGACACATCAGTTCCACTCCTGGTAATCTCTTCTGCCAACATACTTGGACATGGGCATAAATATGTATGTACAGGATTTTTACTGCAGTGGTTTGTAAAAATAAGACCTTAATGTCTATCTATCAAGAAAGGACTGGTTATGGATTATGGTACAAACTACTGTGCAGCCATTTTTTAACAAAGAGATCTATCTGCACCTGCTGTCATGGAATGCTCTCAAAGTGATAAGGAAAAAAAAAGGACAAACACAAAACACGAGATACTATATTTCATTTGTATAAAAATATATCTATATACCTATATACCTTGATTTGCTACATTTCAGTTTCTAGAAGAATGCAAAATGAAATATTTGTGAATAGCTATCAGTTGCCTCTGGCGAGATGAACTTTTCACTACAAACCCTTTTGTTCTGATTGCATTTAAACAAAACAAAGCAAAACAAAACATCAAGTATATGTAGAAAAATACTCCAGTGCAATTTCTATTAGAATCCCAGCTGACTTCTTTGTAGAAATTGACAAGTTTATTCTAAAATTTATATAGAACAGCAAGAGACTGCAAATAGCCAAAATAATCTTGAAAAAGAACCAAGTAGAATTTACAGGTCTCAATTTCAAAACTTACTACAAAGTAACAATGATCAAGACAGTGTAGTACTGGCCTAAAGACAGACATATAGATCAATGAAAAAGAACTGAGAGTCCAGAAATAAAGCATGTGTTGATGGTCAACTGATTTTCTAGGAGGGTGCCAAGACCATTCAGCAAGGAAAGAAAAGCCTTTCCAACAAATGGTGCTGGGGCATCTGGATAAGCCCCAGGTGAAAGAATGAAATTGGACCCTTACCTCATACTATTGTATAGAAATTAAGTCAAAATACATCAAAGACCAAAATACAAGCACTAAAACTACAAAACTCTTAGAAGAAAACATAGGAGTAAATTCTCATGACCTTTGCTTTGGCAACTGATTCTTAGATATGACACTAAAAACAGGAGCAATGAACGGAAAAACAGATAAATTAGATTGCAGCTAAATTAAAAACTTTTGTGCTTCAAACAACAGTCAAGAAAATGAAAAGATAGGGGGCCTGGCTGGCTCAGTTGGTAGAGCATGCAACTCTTGACTGTGGGAATCATGAGTTCAAGCCCCACACTGGGCATAGAGCTTACTTGAAATAAAAACTCACAGAATGGGAAAACATAACTGCAAATCATCAGAGACTTATATTCAGAATACACGAAGAATTCATACAACTCAATAATAAAAAGACAACCCAATTTAAAAAAGGCAAAGGCTATAAATAGGCATTTCTCCAAAGAAAATACACAAATGGCCAATAAACACATGTCGTAATCCTCAACATCATTAGCCGTCAGAGAAATGCAAATCAAAACCACAAAGAAATACAACTTCATAGCTACTAGGATAGCAAGATTCAAAGTCAAATGATGGCAACTATTGATGATGTGGAAAAATCAAAATACTCACATACAGTTGGTGGGAATGCAAAATGGTACAGCCACTTTGGAAAACCGTCTGGCAGTTCCCCAATGGTTAGCCACCACAGAATTAGTATAGGAATCAGGAATTCTACTCCCAGTATATATTCAAGAGAAATAAAACCAAATGTCCACCAAAAAGGTGTACATGAATGTTTACAGCGGCATCATTCATAATAGTTAAAAGATGGAAACAACCTAAATGTCCATCAACTGATGAATGAACAAGCAAAAATGTGGTCTCCATCTATACAAAAGCACGTTGTTCAGCTGAAAAAAAGAATGCAAGCAGTAACATATGCTGCAACATGGATGACTTCTACAACAGTATGCTAGGTGAAAAGAGCCAGTCATAAAATAATAAATAATTCCATTTATTGTAAGAGTCCAGAATATATAAATTTAGAGCCAGAAAGTAGATTAGTGGTTGCTTAAGGCTGAGGGTAGGGGTGATGGGGCAGGCAGCTGATAGCTAAAGGGTGTGGAGTTTCTGAGGTGACAAAAATGTTTAGTATTGGTTGTGGCTATGGTTGTACATGTGACTCTGCCCAAAATCATTGGTTTGTACACCGTAAGTAAGTGAATTTCATGGGTGTAAACTCTATCTCAATAAAGCTACTAAAATGAATAAAAATGTTTAAAAAGTATATTAAAAGAATGAAAGAGATTTGTACAGGCTGAAATGCAATGATCTTAAGCAAAAACTGTGGAGCGTACCTCTCCAGTGTTTATGTCCTACATACGGTAGGTTATGTATGTATTATAAAATCCCACATGTGTGTATTTATGTATGCCATATGTGTATAGTGGGTTCCCGTTACAAAAAGTGTGTGTGTGTGTGTACGTGTATGATTACAGAGAGAAGGGGGATCAAGACTGTTAGTGGAGTTTACCTCTCATAGTTAAGTGGTGGGAGGGCCAGGGGGGAGACACAGGCAGGTGTTGAAAGGAGACAGATTGTAATCCTATCTTCCTTTTTTTGGGGGGGGGAGTTGAAATTTCTTTTATCATGTGCATATGTTACTGCATAATACTTTTTAAAGAGACCAGTTTAATGCAAGAAATAACTTGCCAAAAGGCAGAACAGTGCAAAGTGGGATTTGCTACCTCGGGAGGCAGCTTCTCTCTCCTCAGGGATTGAAGTACGTACAGAATGGGTTTACAATGACTAGGGATCGTGAGGACTAAGTGTTAACTGGGCAAGTGGGCTGGATGACCTCTGCACAATTGTACACAGTTGAACAATTCTAAATGACTTTTGAAGTCTCTTCCAATCCTGAGATTTCAAATTAAGAAAGGTAGTAAGTCTTGAGACTGGGAAGAACCTATGAGAAGTAGGGCAGATTAAAAACTAATTTAAATTTTATCTCCTCTTGAAAAGAATATTTAGCCCTCTCAATTTTTGTCATGATTAGCATATTTATTGAATATTGTTAAATAGAAAGTGTGATTTGGAGGGAAGCACTGGTTAAAAAAAAAGGACAAGGAATGAGAAATACAAAGTCCAAGGAGCTAAATTTCATCTCGTAATTTTCCTTATTTGTTTTTGTATTTCAGGTTCAAAGTCAAGGCTACTGCTTAACAGTATGATAGGACCATAAATATAATTGGGAAAAAAGTAGTAGGGAATCATTAAAAATGTTTATAACCTTATATATGTAAATTTAAAAAAATTGTTTACTTATTTTTGAGAGAGAGAGAGAGACACAGAGACAGAGAGTGAGTGGGGGAGGGGCAGAGAGAGGGAATCTGAAGCAGGCTCCAGGCTCTGAGCTGTGAGCACAGAGCCTGATGCGAGGCTCTTCAGAAATAAAAGAGAAGAAGACATCATTTTTGGCACCAGTGGTAATCTGGTAAGAGCCTCCGCCTGCTATAACAAAACATAAAAAGCAGGCCTTTCCTCCCATCCCCCACAATGTAAATTAGTTTGAATCAATGAAATGTTTGTTCTTCACACCTAAAGAAGTTGCCACTATTACTAAAAGCGTACATCTATGAATGCGAGAGGGTACCAGAAAGTCCCAGAATACAGTGAATGATAAAATATTTACTGGCACTTTTCAGAAGTTAGGTACAGTCAGGCAGTATGACTCAAGGGGGAAAACGTAGCTTGTGGCCACACAGTATCCTTACTACTGGCAAGCAATTTTTACTTTAACATTTGTTCTTAGCAGATAGAATAGGAGTCTTCTTTATATCCAGAGACTTCAAAAGGGCATTTTTCTCTAACCTGAATTTGTCTTTTCTATTGGGCATTCATTTGTGTCTCTGGTTCCTGTAGTACTTTGATAAGGACTCAAGTGTAATTTAATTCCTTTAGCAGTGGTGTTGGTAGACTTGGGTGATGAAATGAGCAGGACCTGGGAAAGTTTCATTAATTTATCCCTTTTTCTTCTCATTCGATAGCAGAGGGCTTATCAATCAATGTATCTTTTATAGACATAAATTCTCATTTTTGACATGTTTTATGTAGTATTTTTAGATTTTAAATGTTAGATGAAATACAAATGAAAAAGAATGCATTTAGTGTACCAAATTTATTTATGTATGTTCCGTCCTCAACTTGAGAAAAATATTTTCCTATGACTCTGGTACTTGGCTCAACTTCTCTTTCTATTCTGAAATAGTCTGTTCCAGGAGCTTCAGAGAGATCAATTTCACTGCAGGAGGAAGAGACACTTCTTTTCTCTTTATTACCCATGCCACATAAATCAGAATTCAGGTCTTTTCTTAAAGATCACTATTATTCGGGTCACCGCATTAAGTACCATAGTGAGTGCTGTATAAACTGTAGAGCGTCAAACACGTATAAGTTAACCTCACAAAAGATACATTTTCAGTTCAGGAAAGAATAATTAAAAAAAAATTTTTTTTTAACGTTTATTTATTTTTGAGACAGAGAGAGACAGAGCAGGAACGGGGGAGGGTCAAAGAGAGGGAGACAAAGAATCTGAAACAGGCTCCAGGCTCTGAGCTGTCAGCACAGAGCCCGACGCGGGGCTCGAACTCACCGAGATCATGACCTGAGCCGAAGTCGGCCGCTTAACCGACTGAGCCACCCAGGTGTCCCGAATAATCTTTTGATTTGAATAGAACCAAGCCAAAGAAACACGAGATCAAGAATTTTGTCACTGGATGATGCATAAATCTAGGTCAACAGCAGTTCCACACTAAACAGAAAGAAACAAGATGAAAGGGCTGGAGAACGGTACTCCCACCAATCCGGTGTGCACGCACCAGGTAATACAAGGATACGCAGCCACACGAATGTTATGAAATTCCACATGTATGTACATATGTGCAAAGCAAGCGAGTGCTGTTGTTTCAGCTGTCTGAAGGCTGTTAGTGTAGAGAAGTAATTTGAGCGGCGGATTCCGTGGAACCCTGCTATTTGTTATTTGGGTAGGCTCTGGGCTCTCAAACCAGGGCCTTCACTCATCAGCATTTTTTTTTTTTTTTCTTTAATGTTCAGGTGCCTTTTGAAGTCTAGTGCTCCCTATACTTCTTTCTCCAGGGGACTGCTTTATTTTTTCAAGTCGTTTTTCTAATTATATCTGTATATTGTGATTTCTTTCCCTATAGCTGCCTGTTTTTGTTTTACTTATTTTTATTGAGTGATCTTTTAGCTTCACGCTTCTTAAACTGGGGCACATGTCGCCCCCACAGTGGTGAACCAGGGGTTATGTGAAGCTACAAGACAAACTTGAAGTATCTATCCAGAGGGTTTATTTTTAAAATGTGGAAAGAGGTTACAGTGCTGTGGTTTAAGAGTGTGGGCTCCACTGTCAATTTCCTAGGTTAGAATCTTGTCATTTGTCCTTTGGCAAGGTATTTACCCTGTCTGTTTCTAAGTATGTTAATCTGAAAACAGGAATAATACTAGTGTCTGCTTTATAGTTGGTTGTGGGAAATAAATGGGCATTCAGAAAAGTGCCCAGCACATAGTAAGCTTTCAGCAGGTATTTATTAGTTATTACGTATCTTACTATTAGATTATTCATTTTCCCCTCTCTGAGCAAAAATAAGCAAGGATGGAAAGATGGGAAATGCTGGCATGGAGATTTAGACAGGGAGACCAGGGATAATTTCACTGAAAAGGTGACATCTGAGTAAAGATCCAAAGGGAATTAGCTGGATTCTGGGAGAAGAGAATTTCAGACAGAGAACAGCAAGTACAAAGATCCTAAGGCATCCCTTCCATTGTTTAAGGAAGGCCATTGGCAAGAAGACCAATAGGGCTGGAAGTGGTAAGCAGAAGGAAAAGAGATGAGCGATGGGCAGTGGATCACATAAGGCTTCACAGCTTTTACTCTGAATGAAATAGCCATCATATGCAGAAGAGTGATATAATCTGACTTACGTTTTTTAACAGCATCTTTCTGGCTGCTGAGCTGAAAGAAGACCATAAGGAAGCAAGAGTGAAAGCAGGTCGGCTACTGCAATAATCCACTTGAGATGATGGTGGCTCAGACCAGAGTGATAATAATGGGGTGGTAAGAAGAGAGAATTCTTGATACACCTTGAAGGTTAGAGTTGATAGATTTTCAGATTAGATGTGAAATACGAAAAAAAGAAGGTGTCAAGGGTGTTTCTGAAGTTTCTGGCCTAATTAAAAAAAAAAAAATTAAATTGCCATGAACTGAGATGGGAAAAGTGATTACAGGGAGAGTAAGCTGGAGGGAATATCAGAAGGTATTTCAGACACGGAAAACTTGAGACGGTCAGTAAACATTCAAATGGAGATGTTAAATAAGTAGTTAAATAAACTGGCTTGAAATTCGGGATTAAGTCTAGGTTATGAATTAGGGAATCATCAGCACATAGTATTTATAGAGTCATAAGGCTGAATGAATCACCTAAGGAATGGTACAGACAGAAAAGAGAAGGGGCCCAAGGATTAAGCTTTGAGGCATTGATCCCACTTCTTTGAGAAGTGGAAGGATGAAGAGATGAGAGATGAGGGAAGGAGGACGAGCAAAGAATAAAAAGGAAGGTGGAAATTTTATAGTATCCTAGAAGTCAAATGAATAAAATGTTTCACTGTGAAGAGGGTGCTTCACTGGTAAATGTGGCTGTACGCACATCAAGGAAGATGAGGGCTGAAAGGAGACAGATAGGTTTTGTAACAATGCTGTCACTCATGACCTTAACAAGAGCTGACTATAGTGGAAAAAATCCTGACTAGAGTAGATTCCAAAGAGAATGAGAAAAACTGGGAGATAGCAAGTTTAAGCAACACTTTATATTCACAATCCAGTTAAATGTGATCATCATGTCTATTTCAATTGAAAATTCCCCTTACCAAATCGTCTTCATACAACAATTTATTCTCCATTTAAGAAACAGCAAACTATATGAATACAGGAAATCTGCTATTTTGATGGAAGGAGAGAAGGAGAAGGGAGGACTTTGGGAGAAGAGTAAGAATTAAGTATCAGTGGAATAAACAGTGGTATATTAAAATTCATATACCACTGAAACCAAACAAAAATGGTTCCAGTTTGGGGCACCTGGGTGGCTCAGTCAGTTAAGCATCTGACTTTGGTTCAGGTCATGATCTCATGGTTCCTGAGTTCAAGTCCTGCATCGGGCTCTGTGCTGGCAGCTCAGAGCCTGGAGCCTGCTTTGGATTCTGTGTCTCCCTCTCTCTTTCTGCCCCTCCTCTGTCCCTCTCTGTCTCTCAAAAAGTAAACAATAAAAACAAACAAACAAACAAACAAACTGGGTCCAATTTAGTCACAGATATATGGAAAACAAACAGAAGTTTTAGCACAATTTTTAGTGCAATTGGAATCACCCACAGACCTTTGAAAACACACATGTACACTAGGCTTCACCATTCAGAGATTCTAACTGAGCAAGTTTGGGTTAAACCTGGGCATCTTAATTTGAAAGCTGCACAGGTGTTTATGGAATCTGAAAACACCACAGTCCAGCTTGAGTTGAAAATCACAAAAATCTAATTGCTTGAAACATAAAATAAGCCAAAACAATCAGGCTCTTCTGAGAAACTCAGCAGTGAAATCATTATTTTTAGAATTGTTTTTAAGTTTATTTATTGAGAGAGAGAGAGAGAGAGAGAGAGAGAGAGAGAGAGAGAGAGAGAGTATCCCAAACAGGCTCTGCACTGACAGTGCAGAGCCTGATTAGTGGTTTGAATTCACAAAACATGAGATCATGACCTGAGCTGAAATCAAGAGTTGCAAGCTTAACCAACTGAGCCACCCAGGTGCCCCTATTTTTAGGAATTTTTAAAAGGACAAGTGGTACTAGGGGTAGTAGGTGGCTGCGTGGGAGTGATGATATATATAGTACTTTCCTGCCTACAGTACTTGGAACAATTCACTGGGGACACAAAGATGAGTACGACATGTTGTTACTCTGAAGGACTCGCAGCCAATCTACAAATCTACATCAATAGTCAAGAAGACACTTACCCTCCACTTTCTTATCTGAATGAATTTAACAGTTTCCTACTGAAGATTATGTAACTTAAGGGACCAAATAAAATATGTATGACAGAAATTATCTCTACTTGAACTAATACAGATATCATTTAGTATTATGTCAATATCAACTAGTCTATTTCAGAAAAGGATAATCAAGAGAGACAGACTGAAAACTAATGTTTTTATTCACAATTCCAAATAAAAAGAAAGGCTGCGTTCATGGATGATTAAGGGTGACTGAAAGAGACAAATATCTAGAATAGAAATCAAATCTCTGAGTTAAATTATTCTAGGACTTGAAGAAGTTAGCTTTTGACATAAAATAAGATGAACAACGTCACATTAGAAAAATGAAAATGCCTTAAGAGTAAGCAGAGAATTTGCCTGGTCGAAGAAGGAAGATTTACTGTATGAATTCACTCATCTCTTACTAAGATGTGTGTTTGTAGAAATTTTAAAGGGCAGGTAAGCATCACCACGGAGAAGAGAATTACCTGAAAAGCAAACATTAAGAAAGTAAACAGACCAGGAGCGCCTGGGTGGCTCAATCAGTTAAGGATCCAACTCTTGATTTAGGTTCAGGCCATGATCTGGTGGTTTGTCAGTTCGAGTCCCGCGTCGGGCTCTACACTGACAGCGTGGAGCTTGCTCGGAACTCTCTCTCTCTCTCTCTCTCTCTGCCCTTCCCCCGTATGCACTCTCTCTCTCTCAAGTAAGAAAATAAGCATTAAAAAAAAAAAAAGTAAACAAACAAGAGTGGATACTTCTGAAGTTGTGATAACCCTATCAGTCAAACTTTAACTTACACAATAATAAAACTGAAATTCAAAGCTCATGAATACTCTCAAAGGTTTTAAAAACAGTATGAGTTGGGGCAACACTTAAAAGATGCAGTAATCATTATGACAGCCATGTCTACAGTGAAATCCAATATACACCAATAAGCCCACCATGGAAAGTGACCCCACCTTCCGTATTATTACCTTGAGTGTAGGCAGCATCATCAGATCCCATACTCAACTTCCGTGCTTCACTTATTCTATCCACATGTGCTAAAGTAGGGTCCGTGAGGTGCTGAATATTCTCTGTTTCTACATAATGATCAGGATGGTTTAGAAGGTTTGTAAGTTCAAAGGTAGGGGACACCACCCCTGGTGAAACTGCAGGGGGTTTATTAGGAGAAACTGTAATTTTGAAAGTATATTTTGTATTGGGTTGAGTGACCACCACTCGAGGAGAAGTTGCGGAGTTATTGCCTATTGCTCGGCTTTTGGGAGGGTGGTGGTGAATAAAGGCAGGACCCATGCTCACTTGCCCAGACATGTTCCTGGAGGCCGCAGATGCTCCGGAGTTTGTGGATATGAAGAGGGTGGGCTGATTCCTCATGATCTGTTCATCTCCTGGGGCGGCATTGGCCGAAATGTAGACCTTAGGTTGACTACGGGACATCATCTCATCAGTATTTGGGGGACTGGCAGCTATGTAAACAGTGGGCTGATTTCTATTTAAGGTCTGGCTGTTGACCGAAGAGGAACTGCTGGAGGTTCGAGGTCCAGAGGAACGCAATTTTGAAGAGCTGTTTCTTTGTGGGGGTTCAAGTTTGATTTCGATCTGGTTTTTTCGAGGTCCTGTCGAAATGTTCTGAATGTTGTATTGGCTATGGGCAGAAGACTGGGAGCTCCCAGATGAATGAATGGTCGGTGGCTGTGGAGTAGTAGGTGAACTGATGGGCATGTAGACGTGAGAGGTCTGGTGGCCTTGCTGGTTTGGCTGCTGGGCTGAGGTATGTGACATAGGATTAGATGCAGGATAAGGAGTCCAGGGGCCAGGCTGTGAAGGCTGATAGACTTGTTGAGGGTTCATAGGATTAAACTGAGATACCCAGCCAGAATGCTGTTGTGTCTGTCGAGCTGTACCACCAGGAGTCGTAATATAAGGCCTAATATAGATAGAATTTCCCTGTGGACTGTTCAGTACAGGGGGAGGTACACCATGTATGTGCAAAGATGTAGGAGTGTTACGACCAGTCTGGATGTTTGGGGCTAACGTCACCATAATGGGATTAAATCTGGGAGTCTGCTGAGAAAGGCTAGATGTTCCTTTGCTGCCTAAGTGAAATCCAAGATGCGGTGCTGAATTTGAAGCACCCGATGCACTAGACATTCCAAAAACGTTAAAGCCTTGAGGAGCTTGAGCTGGTGCTGTCTGTGGCTCCTGCTGAAATAGCTCGTTATTGGCCGGACCACCTGGAAGTTGTCCATCACTAATGCTGTGCGTCAGAGTCCTGCTTCCGTTCACTCGATGTCCTTCTCTCCCATGGTGGTAAACGTTCTGCGACTGCAAGTCCAAGTTGAGAGAAGTCATGTGATTGCGTAGGCCAGAAACTCCAGAGTCATCCGAGAAGTTCAAGTCTCCTTCACCATAAAGATACCTTGTACTCTCCTGAGAGAGAACTGCACAGCAGGCATCCAGGTTGTTATTATTCTATAAAACAAAAATAAAAACAGCTTGATGTTAACAACCAGAAGCTCATGCTCACATGCTCATCACTACTAAAATATTACGCGATTAACTAGCGACTAGTTAATACAATTCTAACAGATCTGTTGGAATCTTTAATTTGAGAAGAACTATTTTTGGTGCAAATGACGGAATTATAAAAATCCTCACTGCTAACATAATGGAAAAGCTCTCTAGCAATAGCTGACAGCAAACCAGGTCACGGTTCTGTTTTAGGAGCTGTTTTGTAAATAAAATGGATTCATGCAAATACAGTAAAAGTATAACCTAATTAAAAACACGATTTGAATGTTGAACAAAACATAACCACTCGAGTATTATATATTAATTAGATGTCCTGCATTCAAATGCTGTATCAATTGTTTTAAACTAATGACCTTTTAAAAAAATCACATATGGAGTGTTTAAATATAAAAAGTCCTGGGGCGCCTGGGTGGCACAGTCGGTTAAGCGTCCGACTTCAGCCAGGTCACGATCTCGCGGTCCGTGAGTTCGAGCCCCGCATCGGGCTCTGGGCTGATGGCTCAGAGCCTGGAGCCTGTTTCCGATTCTGTGTCTCCCTCTCTCTCTGCCCCTCCCCCATTCATGCTCTGTCTCTCTCTGTCCCAAAAATAAATAAAAAACGTTGAAAAAAAAATTAAAAAAAAAAATAAAAAGTCCTAAAATTCACAACAAAGTCATCTCAATTCCTTACATGCTTCCTCTTAACCTGTGTAAAAAAACCCCACACATATATAGGAAATGGAAGTTCCAGGAGGCCCTAGAGTAATGGAGTTCGTATCTCTGCCTTTAGACAGTACCATACAAATCTACTCCACAGAAATGAAAACAAAAACAAAAAAGCAACCAGATTATTTCCAAAGAATCCTCAAGAGACTGACCAATCATTACTCATAAATCATCCATAAAAATATTTACTGAACACCCAAAATATGCACAGTAGTCTGAGCCTGTGGAAAAACTCAATGACCTATAAAACCAAACTTTCCCTAGAAGAGTTCTGGAACTCGATTAGGGAGACAAACCATGGATTTATGAAAAGGTAACATTATTAAAACAGGAGTATGTGCCAAGTGGTTTTGAAGTTCGACAGAGTCAGTACTGTAGGCTACTGTACAAAGAACTGTTATTAAGGGACATGTAGTCTGATGGATTTCATATACAGTAGGATATGCGTTTATACACGACTTGGATAGGAACAAAGAATTCCAGGTGAAGGGAATGGCAGGAGTAAAGACAGATGTAAGTGTGATCAACAAAAGCATATTTTAAACAAGGTAATTTCAACAGACTTAGTTGGAGCTAAAGGTTTTATTGGAGATTTTAAGATTTTAAGAAAAAAAAAGAGATTGAGATTAAATTAGGCATACCTCGTTTTACTGTGCTTCTGTGCTTTGCGGATACTGTTGTTCTTTTACAAATTCAAAGTCTGTAGCAAGCCTGCATTGAGCAAACGTATCGGCACTGTTTTTCCAACAGCATTTGCTCACTTAATGTCTCTGTGTCACATTTTGGTAACTGTTGCGATATTTCACACCTTTCCATACTATTATGTTTGTTATGGCAATCCATGATCCAGTGATCTTTGACGTTACTATTATAACAGATTTGGGGTGCCACGAATTCTATGGATGTGCCACGACCCACATCCATAGAAGATGATGAACTTAACCGATAAATTTGTATGTTCCGACTACTCTCTCTCCCTATCCTTGGGCTTCCCTATTCCCTGTGACACAATACTGAAATTATGCTAATTAATAATCCTACGATGGCTTCTAAGTGTTCAAGTGAAAGGAAGAGCCACCCACATCTCTCACTTTAAATCAAAAGCTAGAATTGATTAAGCTTAGTGAGGAAGGCATGTTGAAAGCCGAGACAGGCCTCTTGTGCCAGAGAGCTAGGTTGTAAGTGCAAAGGAAAAGTTCTTGAAGGAAATTAGAAGTGCTAGCCCAGCGAACATACTAATGATAAGAAAATGAAATAGCCCTATTGCTGATATGAGAAGGTTATAGTGGTCTGGATAGAAGATGGAACCAGCTTCACCATTCCTTTGAGCCAAAGCTGAATCCAGAGCAAGGCCCTAACCTCTCTTCAATTCTGTGAAGGCTGAGAGAGGTGAGGAAGATGAAGAAAAATCTAAAGCTAGAAGGGGTTGGTTTTTGAGGTTTAAGAAAAAAGTCATCTCCATAACATCAAGTGCAAGGTGAAGCAGCAAGGGTTGATATAGAAGCTGCAGCAAGTTATACAGAAGATCTAGCTAAGACAATTAACAAAGGTGGCTACATTAAACAAATTTTCAGTGTAGATGAAGCAGCCTTCTATTAGAAGGAGATGCCATCTAGGCCTTTCATAGCTATAGAGGAGAAGCCAATGCCCAGCTTCAAAGCTTCAAAAACCAGGCTGACTCTCTTGTTAGGAGGCTAACGCCTCCTAGTGACTTGAAGTTGAAGCCAGTGCTCATATACTATTCCCCAAATCCTAGGGCCCTTAAGAATTATGCTAAATCTGTTCTGTTTTTGCTCTAAAAAGGGAACAAAGCCTTGATGACAGCACATCTGGTTACAAAATGGTTTACTGAATATTTGGAGCCCATTGTTGAGACCTACAGCTCAGGAAAAGATTCCTTTCGAAATATTACTGCTGACAATGCACTTGGTCACCCAAGAGCTCTGATGGAGATGTACAATGAGATTTATGTTGTTTTCACGCCTGCTAACATAATACCCACTCTACAGCCCATGGCTTACGGAATCATTTTGACCTTCAAGTCTCATTATTTAAGAAATATGTTTTGTAAGGCTATAGCTGCCACAGACAGTGATTCCTCTGATAGATCCGGGCAAAGTAAACTGAAAACTTTCTGGACATGATTCACCATTCTAGATGCCATTAAACACATTTGTAATTCATGGGGAGAGGTCAAAATACCAACATTAAGAGAAGTGAGAAAGAAGTGGATTCCAGCCCTCACAGACAACTTTGAGGTGGTTCAAGACTTCAGTGGACGAAGTCACTGCAGATGTTGTGGGGACAGCAGAAGAACTACAATAAGAAGCAGAGCCTGAAGAAGTGACTGAAATGGGTCATCTCATGCTAAAACTAACAGATGAGGAAAAAAAGTGGTCTTTTTGAGATGGCATTTACTGCTGGTGAAGATGCTGTGAAGGTTGCTCAAATGACAATAAATGATGTAGAATATTATATAAACTTAGTTGAGAAACCAGTGGCAGGATGTGACGGACTCCAATTTTGAAAGAAGTTCTACTGTGGGTAAAATGCTATCAAACAGCCTTGCGTGCGACAAAGAAATCGTTTGTGAAAGAGTCAGCTGATGTAGCAAACTTCATTGTTTTAAGAAACTGCCACAACCTTTAGCAACCACCTCCCCGATCGGTCAGCAGCCATCCACATCAAGGCAAGATCTTCCACCAGCGCAGAGACTGTGACTCACAGAAAGCTCAGATGATGGCTAGCAGTTTTGGCAACAAAGTGTTTTTTAATTAAGGTATGCTCATTCTCTTTTTAGACATCATGCTACTGCATTAATAGACTACAGTATAAACATACTTTTTATATGGCACTGGGAACCCCCAAAATTCGCTTGACTGGCTCGGTTATGATATTTGCTTTATTGTGGTGGTCTGGAACTACACCCTTAATATTTCCAAGGTATGCCTATAATTGAGGGTTTTGAAAAATGAGTCACACTAAAGTTAGGACCAGATATAGGCCGTGGGGAGAGCCACTGAACATGAATGAACAGAGAAGTGCAGACACAGGGTATTTTGGGAGGGTGGTCTGTTGATACTTCATATGAAAAGGAAAGGGGCAACTTCTTGATAAGACCACCACTGGAAGACATGAAATAAGGACTGTTTGACAGTAGACACAAA
Organism: Lynx rufus; assembly: GCF_022079265.1. Taxonomy (NCBI): domain Eukaryota; kingdom Metazoa; phylum Chordata; class Mammalia; order Carnivora; family Felidae; genus Lynx; species Lynx rufus. The sequence goes on from NW_025814878.1 coordinate 11,320,446, forward strand.
TTATGAAGGATTACAAATAAACAGTCAACGCAATTTGTCTTCAGAGAGGTTGGAAGATTAGGAACCTGACAGAAAGAGGTCAGTTTTAGACACAAAAAAGATAAGTAACCAAGTTAAAATGTTTACAGGTGGTTTGATAGGAGATAATACCTTATTAGAGAAAACTGAACTACAAAAGGCATCTTGAAGTCTTGTTAAGAAATGACAGTCCACAGTTTGAACAGGTAATGCAAAATATAGTGGGCAAGGCTTGACTTATTTCCGCCCTGAAAGCTCAAATCTCTTATGCTGTAAAAATTCTTTTACCCTACTCCTAACTCTGAATTGATATATATTAGTTTTTCAAATAAAATTCACAATCTTTATCAACCAATTACTCACTATAGTTAGACCTTACCTTTTGCCAAACCTAAATGGTGCTTTTTGCTTCAAGTTACCTTTATTGCTGTTCCTAGCAAATTCTCCCTACTAAACCAAAGCTCACAAAGACCCCATCTTCTCGTCTCTTCTCTGCCAACATCCCCAAATTAAAATGTGTCTACTAAATCCAATCCCACACTTCCTTTTTTAAAAGAGATACTCCTATTTACAAAGTCTTTTTCCTTAATTCTCTTGAGCTCTCAAAAATCCCTTCAATCCTTTATAAAATCTGATTATTTAATATGTTCTAATCCCAGCTATGTCATAACTCACATGCACTTAGGTTATTTACCCTCTACAGACATCACTTTCTTATCAGAAAAACACTGACAAGTAGTATACTTACAGGGATTTTATAAGGCCATAACAAGATAAAAGGAAATGTACCTTTTATCAAATGTATTAAAAATTAAAACATTGGGGCGCCTGGGTGGTGCAGTCGGTTAAGCGTCCGACTTCAGCCAGGTCACGATCTCGCGGTCCGGGAGTTCGAGCCCCGCGTCAGGCTCTGGGCTGATGGCTCAGAGCCTGGAGCCTGTTTCCGATTCTGTGTCTCCCTCTCTCTCTGCCCCTCCCCTGTTCATGCTCTGTCTCTCTCTGTCCCAAAAATAAATAAACGTTGAAAAAAAAATTTTTTTTAATAAAAAAAAAAATTAAAACATTAAAAACTAAAGAGTAAATACAATAAACTCATCTATATCATCGTCCATCTGTAACAGTATCAAAATCTTTTTTCACCCAATGTATATGCCCCAGCTACTCCCCTCACAACGCTAGATCAAGTCTCAGACATTATTTCGCTTTCATCTGTAAATACTTCAATATGTATCTTTTAAAAATAGGGACTTGGCCGCCTGGGTGGCTCACTTGTTTGAGTGTCTCTTGATTTAGACTCATGTCATGATTGCAGGGTCCTGGGATGCAGCCCTAATGCTTGGGATTCTCGCGCTCTCTTTCCCTCTGCCCCTCCCCCACATATGCAGGCACACACACTCTCAAAATAAAATAAAATAAAATAAAGTAAGATAAGATAAGATAAGATAAAATAAAATAAAATAAAATAAAATAAAATAAAATAAAAATAGGGACTTAACCATAATCACAAGGTCCCTATCACACCTTAAAATAATCAATACTTGATATCACTTAATATCGAAATAGTGTTGAAATCCCACGTCATAAATGTCTTTTTAGTTAGCCTGAAGGAGGATCTAAGAAAGGTCCACATATTTAATTTGGCTGATATGCCTCTTAAATTTCTAATAATAATTAATCCTCCCGTCTTTAAAAAATTCTCTAGCCATTTGTTTGTTGAAAAACAGTCATTTGTCCAGTAGAATTTGCCATCTAGACTGGATGGGTGCACTCTGTGGTGTCAATATCCCCTGTATTTCATCGTGAATTAGTAGTTGTAACTCTAAGTATAAGCAGGTTCATATACAAATTTTTGGCAAGACTCTTTACAGCGTCTGTTACTTACTGCATCACAAAGGGGGCATAATAATGTCCCCTTGTCCTTTTATGACTTTCAAGCTGATTGGTAGATTCTGATATTATCAGCCTGATACAGCTAATGATTTCTAGCAGTTACTGATGATCGCTATTTAGAATCTTTATTTCATTAGGGATTGCAAAATGCCGATATTTGGGATATCTCAACTGTAAGATTCCTTCTTTAAAAATGTTTAAAAAATATTTAGTTTTGAGAGAGAGAGAGAGAGAGAGAGAGAGAGAGAGAGAGAGAGAGAGAGCGCACGAGCAGGAGAGAGGCAGAGAGAGGTGGAGACAGAACGTGAAGCAGGCTCCAGGCTCTGAGCTGTCAGTACAGAGTCCGACGCGGGGCTTGAACTCAAGAGATCATGACCTGAGCCAAAGTCAGATGCTTAACTGACTGAGCCACCCAGGTGCCCCTAAGATTCCTTCTTCATGTATTAGCTGCAATGCTTCCTCAAAGAACTTGCTGTCTTCAACTATTTGGTACTCTTTGCACAGAAGAAACAGAGTAAATAATTTCTTTCTCTCTACTGGTTTTTAGAATAATGAATTGGTGTTCTAGCAACCCCTAAAAGTTACTAAGATTTATTTTCAGTATCATCACAAACTCCAGCATCTTTAATGTTTTGATGTTTATCGATTGTGGTCATTCTTATTTGATCTTTAGGCTGGTGGAAAGGACTTCAAGTTGGTCCATGTGTATACATGACATGAACCCAGTAGCCTTTCATAGCTTGTTTTGTCATATGACAAGATGTCCAAGATCATCTTGTACACTCCCTACCCTAGAGGAATCACCTATTTCTCAAAGACGCCCTAGTTACTTTTAGTGGGACTCCATTTAAGTGTAACAAGAGGTGTGGGGTAAGATTCTAAAAGGTTGAAAATCATTGCTTTTTTGTATATATGCAAATCTGCATTCTCTTCAAAGCTACAAAAAGGTCTGACTCATTATTTCCAGTTCCTCTTTCATTTTTCCTCAAGCTTCTTACACAGACCCAGAGATTACAGATAGTGTCAAAATATCCTCTGTGATCATCCTTCTCTAACTGATTCATTCACCCCTTCAACCAATTTACTGAACTTCCCTTAGGCAAACAGAAAGAAATACAATTACTGCTAAGGATCTCCTGGTCTGGTAGAGGAAATTAATGTGTTCACAAACAGAATAAAGAATGATAGGTGTAGGGATAAGGACTATGGGCAGAGGTCACCTGAGAAGACTTCACCTAAGGATATGTATGGTACTTAATATTAAGTCTTACAAATACTAAATAAACACTACTTAATGCATTACTGTTAGAATAGCAAATTTTAAACTTATAGATTCAATTGTCATTTTAAGAGAACTGAAAAACTCAGTTAAAAAAAGGAAGTCAGAGTGTTAACGATGCAGTATTTTTACACCATTCTAATATTTAATTAACAAATATAAATTTTAAAGATATGAATTATACCTGCTGATAATATTGTCATCTTAGAGAATCCACAGCGCAAGGAAATGATACAGGCAGTTCCAAACAGAGGAATCTGAGCAGTCAATAAAGTCAAGAAAAGAACAGTAGATATTTCTGTCCTTAAGAAGCAAGATGTTTGGGGTGCCTGGGTGGTTCAGTCAGTTGAGTGTCTGACTTCGGCTCAGGTCATGATCTCGTGGTTCGTGGGTTCGAGCCCCGCATCGGTCTCTGTGCTGACAGCACAGAGCCTGGAACCTGCCTCGGATTCTGTGTCTCCCTCTCTCTGTCCCTTCCCCACTTGTGCTCTGTCTCTCTCTCAAAAATAAGTATTAAAAAAAAAAAAAAAAAAAGAAGAAGCAAGATGTTTAAGAGCATGTAAACACAGTGGCAGCATGGCATGATCCTTTGACGACTAATTTCTTATATTTTCTTTACCGTGTTTTTTTCCATCGAGGAAAGTTCTGAACCAGTGTATTTATTACAGGGAGGTTCCCTCCAGAGGAAGGACAGAAGCCTACCCAATTGGGAAAGGGACAGCAGCTCCCAAAAGAAGAGGCTGTTACCAAATAAGAGATGTTTAGAAGTACATTTAGAGGTAGCTAAATTTACTTTTACAGTTTAAAAATATCTCCCCAAATTTGGGAAGATGTGCACCCTAGCTGTGCTTTCAGAGGAGCTCTCCCCATCCCTTTCTTTTAACATTTCTTGTTCTAGCACATACAAATTACATTATTTGGATGCCCGGAATGATCATCAACTCAATTTAGAAGAACGTGATCTGTCACATGGGTAATTTGCAAGCAAAACCGATTTCATTTCAGTTATCATTAGGTGTTAGGAAGCTTGCCTTCGGGCAGTTTGCTTTGTGAAACCGGATTAACAAGGTAAAAGTGTTACTACGGGGCGCCCAAAAGGAATTCAAAATCATTTATTTTCTATTTTTTGGTAAAGTTGAACACATGCTTACTGACTACATTTTTAAAAAATTGGCAGTTCTTTCATATCAAGTCTTATAACATTTTATTGAAGAAATTGTATTATTTTTCTATTTTTCAATGACTTTCTGAACTCTCTCAGCATAGGGTTATTTTATTATCTCTCAGCATAGCGTTATTTTATTACAAAAGTCTATTTGAAAAGTTAGAAAGAGGTACCTGGATTCTAGGGGGAAACACTCCCCACTATCTCTGCTCCTCCCCATATTTTCTTTAACTTCTGACTCCACTCTTAGTGGATTACTGATTCATTCACCAAATATTTATTATAGGTCTTCTACTATTATTATTGTTATTAGTAATGGCTGCCAAAATTTATTAAGCACTTCCTATGATTCAGGTATCCTGCTGGTGGTTTTACTTTCTTTATCATATTTAATTCACTGTTAAGTTTTTTATTCCCATTGTATAGTTAGGAAAATGAGGGCCAGAGAGGTTAATTAAATTACTGTTAGTAACTGTCAAAACTTGAACTCAAATCTGTTTATCACCCCAAACATATGTTATTTTTTGATTATTTATTTCAAAATTTTATTATTTATTTCTTTATTTCCCCCCAATTTTACTAAGGTATGATTGATAAATGAAAACTGTATATATTAAGGTTGTACAATGTGATTTTTTAAAAGGTGTACAATGTTATGATTTAATATAGTTATACATGGTGAAATGATTACCACAATCAAGTTAATCAACACATTCACCACTTCACATTGTCTCTGTCTCTGTGCATTTTTTTAGTGGTGGTGAGAACACTTAAGATCCACTCTTTTTGCAGATTTCAAGTATACAGTACAGTATTATTAACTCAAAACATATGCTCTTAAACACTATATTATAGAAAGAGCGAGGCATGTTCAGAGAATTCCAATCAGCTGAGGACGTCTGCAGCATAGGGTGTGAGGAGGAAGGACTGGGCAAGAGACCAGGCTGCAGAAGAAGGCAGGATTCCAGATCACAGGCCTGGTATGCCCTCTTCGCAATATATGAACTTTATTCTGAAGGGTATGAAAAAACAATCATGAGGTTTTTAAGCAGGTAAAAACATGATAAAATCTGCACTTAGAAAGACACGTTGGCAGAAGTAATAAGGAGGACTGGAGAGACCAAAACTGGATTAGGCTACAGGCAGGTAGAGCAATTAAATGTACAGATAAAAGGTGACAGGAGTATGAACAAAATGTAGTCACTTGTATCAAGCAGATATCGAGCCTTTAAAAATTTCATACAATTTCAAACTTTTAAATTAATTTATCAAGAGAAAGTTATGTCTGAGCCCAAATTACTTTTTTCTATCTCTAGTTTTAACAAGCTTGGAAAAGCAGTTTTTGATGGAGAGATTTCCAGTTTAATCAAATGAGAAGGCACAACTGTCACCAAATATTTAGAATTATGGATTTCTAAGATTGTACACGCAAGAAAAATGCAAACATTTATTAGACGGTTAGTGACAACTGGAAAACCTACAGATTAAATTAAAACATATAAAAACAAACTTTTGTCTTTAAAATTGGAACCTGAGGCACTGTTGAAGTCAAATTCCTTCATTTCACAGACAAGCAAACTAAAGTATAAAGAAGGCATATTACTTGCCAAATGCGCTTGGGGTGCTCATTTAGGATCAGAACCCAAGTTTCCTGACTCCTTATTTAATGATTTCCTGACTCTCATATGAAGATCTGGAATTTTTAAAAAGTGCAGGGGAAAAGTGAAGCGAGCTCAGAGTAAGTATGGACCATGTATCAGGGCTTTATACTGGGCTCTCATTTAGTCCTCACGTCTACTTCACAAGGTAGGTACTACCTGTATTCCAAAGAGCCTAAACACCTCGTTAAAGGCCACACGGCTATCAGACACCAAAGTTCATTTCTTTTCATTGGAGCACACGAGTGCCAACAGGAAGATAAAAGAGTTTTCTTCTAATTAAAAAAAAACAACAACCCAGGTTTGTATGAATGAATGCAGAAATCATTGCACACTGACCTGTAACATGCACCTGGATACAACAACTTCAGGTACTTCAGGGAATTTTTGTCGCAGGTCATGTAAAACCTGAAAATCAATTTGGTGGCTTCCTTGGGCCATTCGTATATTGCCTGATCAGGACTATTTGTACAGTAGGCAATTCTAGGCCTTAGTGGAAATAGTACTCATCTCTTCTGTCCAAGCATTTTCTGTGAAAGAAAGAAAAAAATTTTAATGAGAACTGATTAGAGAATGAATATTGTTGTGGATTTAAAATTTCAATACACAGGGCACGTGCTTTAGTACCTAACATTTAATATAAGTTATCAAAATATTATTTAGTCCTACAATGTTTTCCATGTAGTTATACTGTCTTTTCAATTTATAACTCCTGATGTCAAACTTTTAGATTGTTTAATCCCTATTTGTATGCCTTATAATGGCTGTGCCAAAAGGCATTTAAGAAATTATTGTCAAGGATGTCTTCCCTCATTCTTCTAAACGGGGAAAATGAGTAACATTACTGACATTTTTCTTAATAATTAGAAGAGAATCTGAGGTGAGTTATCTTATTTACTCAAAATTTTTAAAGTTTGGAACCTGATAAAGTTTGGTTCTAAAAATGACTTTGCATGCTTTGTCTAATAATGAGCTATATAACCCAATACATTTTCTTAATTTCCAGATATACTTAATCCTTAAATGTGTAATGAATTCATTCTCAGGGGATCAGTGGCATTTTATTCCCTCTGTTTTAATAAAATCAGTATTTTAAAATATACTATTACTTGAGGCTCAACCCCAAAGGTCTGGATTTAATTGGTTGGGGAGTGGCCTGGGCATATGGATTTCTAACACTTCCCCAAGTAATTCTAAGGTGTGGCCAAAGTTGAGAACTACCTACCTTCTTTTTATTCCTAATGGAAACCACGTTTAATTTTGAAAGCCCTTTTGGCAATATAAATAGTATGTAAGTATATTAAACCTAAATAACATGAAAATATTTAAATATAATGCTATTTGTGTGACCATGTCATTTTATGATAAATTTAACAATAAGCCAATCTCTTTGAAACAGGTTTCTTATCTGTAGTATTTCTCATTTAACCTTGCTAACTAACATAAGCTTAAAAAATACAAATCTATAAACTCCATCAATATAGGAATTAGGTCTCTTTTGTTCCCTTCATGTAGCTAGCACTGTGTAAGCACTGTTCAGCATAACAGTAGATATTAAAATATTTTTTATTAAATTTAGTTATGGTAGAACTTCTGAGTCTTCCACAGAATATATAGACATCATGCATAGTGAAGCCTTTTAGCTTTTTATTATCATTTAATTAAATTCCTTAATTGTTTCGTCTATGTGATTTCAGCTTAGTTATGTCACACAGGTAAAAATTACAATGGGTTATAGGAGAAAAGAGGAGTACTGAAAATTAGTAAATGGTATTTTAAAACAGCTTAAGGGGTGATAAATGAGCTACAACACTGCTCAACTTGAGCTAGCCTCCCTTGACTTCACTCCAGCCATCAGCTCATTTCTCTGCCCCTTCCCTCTTCTGGGCTAAAACTCCTGGAAAGGAAGGGTTGTTTGTACCTAAGTGTCTTCCCTTTCTCCCTCCTAATCTCTTTTAGCCTACACAATCAGGCTTTCGCAGTTTTTCTCCACTGAAACTATACTTCTCAAAGCTGCCGCAGGCCTTCAGGCTGTCAGACCTCATAAGCAGTCCCCAGTCCTCATCTAACCACAGCTGAGGACCCAGTCAACCAATCTCCTCCTTTGAACAAGTTCCTCACTTGGCTTCTGAGGTTTCTACTCTTCTGGTTTTTCTCCTACCTGCTGGCAGCTCCTTCTCAGCTTTGTCAGATCCTCTTCCTTTCCTGCACATCTAGATGTTGGTGGACAATGGAGTTCGAGCTAGGGTTTCTTTTCAGCTATACCTACACTCCTCCGCAGTGTAATTTCATCCAAATATACCGCTTTAAACAGAGGCATTTGTATCTCCAATGTCAAGGGAGCGCTCTCCCTTGAGTTCCACACTAATCTAGCCAATTACCTGCCTGACATCTCCTTCTGGACATCTAAAACTCACTTCAAACTTACTATGTCCAAAAGGAAACTCTTAATTTCCCCCCTTTCAAGCCAATCCTTTCGCAGTCTTTTTCATCTCAGTAAATGGTGCCATCATTCATCCAGTTGATCCTTCTTTCAGATCCCAGATCTAATCCATCATCAAGTCTTGTTGGCTGGATCTGTAAAATAATATTCTGAATCTGACCACTTTCTCCCACCTCTGTTACTGCTCTTGTCCAAGCCACCACTGTAATTCACACAGAATGCCACTGCAAAGGTCTCTTACTGTTTCGTCCCTTGCCTTCATTTTCTGTTCCCCCTCTGCCCCTCATTCTATCGAGGGATCTTTGTGAAAAGTAAACCAGAGCAAAATCCCCTGCTCAGTCCTACAACACGAGGCCCGTGGCTAACTACCACCCCTCAGACTTCACCTTCCACCATTCTAGTCCCCTCGGTTCTGGTTAGTTCTCGAAAAAGCCACTCTTTCCTCCCTTATGGTTTTTGCACCACTGCTCCTTCTGCCTGGAACATTTTACCCTCAGATACTTGCATGGCCCCCTTTCTTAATTCATTAACATCTCTGATGGAATGTCACTTCCTCAGAGACAGTAGCTTCCTTGACCAATCTCTCAAGAATAAAGCCACAAGTCTCCTCCTCACATCCTCACACCCCACTTTTCTTCATAGCGTGTCAATACCTGATATGTATTTATTTATTTATTTTCCGTCTGTCTGCAAAATGGTAACTCCACAGGATCAAGAACTTTGAAATTCACTGCTATACCCACCTCAGGACCTAGGTCAAACGTGCAACATTTGCTGCATGAAATGAAAGTTTTACTGTATGGTTTCTTCACATTACTTTGCTTCTAAAACACTTTTCAAATGATCTAGATGTGGAAATTTTTGCACAATTTGAGGGAGAGGCAAATAAATGAATTTTCAGTCTAATTCAGGACCACCTTTATTAGAAGAGGACGAATCACGAAAATAAGTTTCAACTTATCCCATTATTAAAACATAAAGTTCCCAAATTCTTTGAAAAAGTCTTATCACACTTGCTTTTCTAATAAAGACCATCAAGTACACAAACAACAAAATTGTTCATATGTACAACTGTATTTCAGGGATTTCATTTCCTGTAATGGCTGAATGGCTCCTACTAGCTCATTTCTCTCATAAACACTATAAACACTAGACAAAGTATAAAAACAACTACATGAAAGCAGAAGGCATAACCAGTAATAGAGATGGTGGGGAGGAGGAGGAGTCAGTACTTAGAAGGTTAACAGCATGGGGTGATTTTCCATTTTTTTTAGTGGCGTTTAGCCAGAGAGCAGGCCTCAGCTGGTTCGGGTGGCTAAAACCTAGACAGAAAACCTACAGCCGTACCAGCTTAATGAACCAAAGGGTAGACTCTGGCATACCCACAACAGCTGAAAACCTAGTAAGTAAATCACAGCAAGGAGAGAAGCACCAAATCCTATGTATAAATTCTGCACACATCTCTGATCCCCAAACTACACATATGTGAGATTCCAAGCAGCCCAGCCAAAGCTAAAATAACTGAGATTTCAGAGTTTGAAGCTGGGAGTTCAGCCAAGTTAACTGCCTCCTAAAGCAAGCAAGCGAGGAAGGAAACCAACCAAACATCAATACTCACTACTGAAGGCACACAATAGAATCCAGAGTCTCTACATGCCATTCATAAGAAACAGGAAAAACCGACCCATACTCAAGAGAAAGGGCAACCAAGGGAGACCAAGCCCAAGATGACCCAGGTGCTAGAATTAGCACATAAGGATTTTAAAGCAGCTATTTTAACTATGCTTAAAGACGTAAGGACACACATGCTTGGATTTCAGCAAAAAACCACTCCCCTGAAACCCCAAAAAACCAAAAAGCCAGAAACTATATTCTTTTAAAAAAGAGAACCAAACATAACTTCAAAAAGTGAAAAATAAATGTCTGAGATAAATTCACTGGGTGGATTCCCCATATATTGGAAATGACAGAATAGTCGGTAAACTCGAAGACAAAGCAATAGAAATTATTCACACCCAAGGGATGGAGGATAAAAAAATGACTGAGGGTGGGATGGGGTCAGGTAGGTGAGGGTAGGAAGAGAACCTAAGGGTAAATATCAAAAAGTCTAAGGTACTTGTAACTGGAGATCCAGAAGGATAAAGGAGAGAGAATGGGGTAGAAAAAACTATTTGAAGAGTAGTGGCTAAAGATTTCCCCAAGTTAGTTAAGACCTTGGTCACCTTCTCAGACATGTGTGGCTGCTATTGGTCAGGGGTCATCCCACACAGCAGGCAGAAGATGGTGGCTGCAACACCATCCAGAAGGTGATGGCTGGAGTCCATCACCTCTAGGCTCCGACTCCTCATGAAAAGTGGGAAGTCCTTGCTGGGGTTGGAGCAGACTCTAAAAATGACCAGACAAGGCAAGGCAAAACTAGCCAATTGGCCAACAACTGCCCAGCCTTGAAGAAATCTGAAAGAGTACTATGTCACATTGGCCAAAACTCGTGTCCATCTCTGCAGTGGCAATACTACTGAATTGGGCACAGCATGTGGAAAATTCTGCACAGGATGCCCTGACCCAGGTGATTCTGATATCACTAGAAGCCTGTTAGAACAGACTGGTGAAAAGTATGCAGAAGTTGTCTTTAATAAAACTGGCCAGAGCTTGTTTTAAACAACAACAACAACAACAACAACAACAACAACAACAACAACAGCAGCAGCAGCAAAAAAGATCTTTCTTAAGAATATCAAAGCCTACACAGATTAGGCTCAAAGCCTAAACAGGAAAAGCCAAGGAAGACCACGCACAGGTATAAGTGTCAAACTGCTAAAAATCAAAGACAAAGAAAATGTTGAAAGCAGCAAAAGAAATGACACAAAGGGGAACAATTCTAATAATGCTGACTTGTCATCAGAAACTGTGCACGCCAGAAAATAGTCAAATGACATAATTTAAGTGTTGCAAGAAAAAACATCAACCCACTTTCTATATCCAGCAAAAGTAAACCTTAAGAACAAAGCAAGATAACTATTTTTAATGTAGCCTTTGGCGGTGAGTAAATAAATTTTACAACTAAACACATTATTGAAACAAACCAATGTTAGATTCTGTATGAACTATAACGCAGCTTACTATGGGCATTTACGAGGCAACTGGATACACAGAATATTGAAAACCAGACAATCATTTAGTCTAATTAGCCATGACCCACACACTTAAGGAGTGCCTAGAATGTGCAGATACAAGTACTAGTCAATGCCCTTGCTCTCCAGGTCACGGAAATTCTTGGATTAGAGGCACATCAACACAAGTTTGTAATTTAGGTAGCTATTCGAACTTGGGCACTATTTTACCTTCTGTCTGCTTCCTGCTGCCACCTCAGCCTAGCCTGTTGCTATCACATTGGTTTCGTCTCTTTCACATTCAAAAAAGGATCAGAAAGGAGCACTGTGCATAAGGAAAAATTGTAGAGAGCAGAGAGCAAGAAGAAGGTAGGCTCCAAGTCATGATGTGTCTTGCAGGTCATTAAAATTTGGAAGTTTTACCTTCTGAGTAATGGGAAGTCACTGAAGATTTAAGCTCAGAGGCAGGGAAGGGGGCATGATCAAAAAATCATGTATGTATGAAGAATAGCTACAGAATGGAGAAAAGGGCAAAATATATGAGAAACTCAGTTTGAAAACTACTGTTGTAGTCTAGCTGGCAAAGGTTAATAGCTTGTAACTACAGAAACAGCAATGGAGGCCGAGTAAAAGGAAAAACTGAAAGGATATTTAGGAAGGAAAAATGAATAGAACTTGTTGATGGATTAAATATTGGCGTGAAGAAGTCAGTGCCAACACTGGTTTCTGATCTGCTCAACTGGATGGTGGTCCCATCTACAAATGATAGAACGGGCCCAAGAAAACAAAGGGGTAGATTACGGGTTTGGTTTTGAACACGCTGAGTCTGGGGCACCTTTAAAACATCAAAATAGATGTATCACAGAGGGAGTAAGGATATATGGGTCTAAGCTGTACACAAGTGCTACGTAAGTGGTATTAACTGTGCTGTATGTGTTTATTATTTTTTTTTATTTTATTTTTAAAAAAAAATTTTTTTTTTCAACGTTTATTTATTTTTGGGACAGAGAGAGACAGAGCACGAACGGGGGAGGGGCAGAGAGAGAGGGAGACACAGAATCGGAAACATGCTCCAGGCTCTGAGCCATCAGCCCAGAGCCTGACGCGGGGCTCGAACTCCCGGACCGCGAGATCGTGACCTGGCTGAAGTCGGACGCTTAACCGACTGCGCCACCCAGGCGCCCCTGTGCTGTATGTGTTTAAAGGGCTCTCTGGGCTGAGGGAGAGAGTGGGAGGCCATAGAATCATGGATACTTTCGAAGTTTAAGAATATAAAAAAAAAGAATGAAATCTTGCCATTTGCAACAACATGGATGGTCTAGAGGGATAATACTAAGTGAAATAAGTCAGTTAGAGAAAGACAAACACCAAATGATTTCACTCATATGTTTAAATTAAGAAACAAAACAAAACGGGCAAAGAAAAAAGAAAGAAACCAAAAACCAGACTCTTAATTATAGAGACCAAACTGATGGTTGCCGGAGGGAAGGTGGGCGGAGGGACGAGTGAAATACGCTTATTGTGAGGAGGCCTAAGTAATGTGCAGAACTGCTGAGCCACTATATTGTACACCTGAGACTAATGTTAACTGCATGTTAACTAAACTGGAATTAACATTTTTAAAAAAGAAGGTTAAAAAAGTATGAAGCAAAACAACCAAATCTGAGGCAGATTCTGGAGATAGTCATCTGTCTGGCTAGAGGAAAGGAGGGACAGTAGGATTAGGAAGAAGGAGTTTGGGGTGGGGGGTAGTTACAGGAGATGAGAAAGGCCTTGAGATATAAGAACACTAAAGTTTTAATATTATTATGTAAACTATCATTTATCTTTGCCCTATTCTTGCATGGTTGAATTTTACTGAAACAAATTTAATTATAGTTCATGTTGAGTATCAGAAAGAAATGGAATGAAATATATAAAACTAAAATTTACTTCTCAATTGCATTAGGATTCTCTTTTAGCTTATAGGACAAGAAGGTAAGGAGGTCTTCCCATTTTAACATATATACCATCCTAAAATTTAGTTCTGGTTAATAACCTTAAGATATGATAATTTTTTCTGTAAACAATGTAATCTTGAGTGGGAGAGGACCCCATGAAATTACTTTGCGAAAGTATATAATTTCAGAGGTTAGAGAAAAGCCTGTTGTCCAATAGACTCCTTGCTAGAGTTCCTCTTTCACCTGTGTAATTTTACCTCTTAAAATTGACCCTTGACAACAAAATTCTTTACAAAAGTACTGTTATTCTCAAAGTGGAAAGACTACCTTGTTCACTGTTGTGTCCTAAATACTTAGAAAGTGTGTGCTAAGTAGTAGATGCTCAGTAAATATTTGCTGCAATAAATCTCTACATATCAGAAAATGCCTAGATTTATTTTTTTAAATAATTTCATTTATTAAGTAGGCTCCATGCCCAATGTGGGGCTTGAATTCATGACCCCAAGATCAAGAGTTGCAGGCTCTACGGACTGAGCCAGCGGGCCAGAAAATGTTTGGATTTTGAAGACTAGTATACCCTCAGCTTCAGGTCAGTGCTGCTGAGTACTTATTTTGAAACTGCAAATTTGTTCCAATGCAATTGAAGTAATAGGGAACAATCAGCGTTAGTTACCAACTGGAACAAGCTGCATGTGAATACACAAAACGTAACACACCCCAAACATCCGCCAGCCGCCTCAGCTGGCCTATCAGCATGCGGCCCCAGCTAGCCATATCTTGTGTTACAACTTTCCTTCTGATTTCAGAAAACCCTTCTTTGACCACTTCAGGATAACAAATTGCCGCATCTATGCTCACTCCCGTAAGCCAACTGCAGATCTTTTTCAAAGTACCATATTTGTTTGTACGCTATAGGAGTACATATTTCTTAGTCATTTAACATGGGTAAAACTATACTATCATTTTTTAAGGATCCTATCTTTTTTTTTTTTAATTTTTTTTTTCAACGTTTATTTATTTTTGGGACAGAGAGAGACAGAGCATGAACGGGGGAGGGGCAGAGAGAGAGGGAGACACAGAATCGGAAACAGGCTCCAGGCTCCGAGCCATCAGCCCAGAGCCCGACGTGGGGCTCGAACTCACGGACCGCGAGATCGTGACCTGGCTGAAGTCGGACGCTTAACCGACTGCGCCACCCAGGCGCCCCAGGATCCTATCTTTTTTAAAATGTTCTCTGATAAAGTTTTTGAGTGTTGTATCTGGAACTCCACTTTTTCCATAAACCCTGTGGCTTTTCTTTCTCATGATTTGCATAGCATGGTGATTTTTAGAAACACAGATGTTAAATTTTAACAGAACTGTCTGAACTGCAAAGCCCCTCTGACCTTAACAACTGTGAACAGTAACTTCCCCAGGATGACTACTGGGAAGGCAGAATGTTTTAACTTATCTATTTGGTTGTCAAAATGATGTTAATAGTTTCTTATAACTGATTATAATTTGTGTCTTTTCTGTGGATTGGCTGACATTACCAGACTGTGCAGTGAGTTATTCTTAAAGAGTATCATAGAACGAAGCATTGATATACAGTAAGAGTAGCTGGATGATGCTACAATTTTTAAAATTAAAGTTAAAGCAAATTTTGAAACCTTTAGCTTCAATAAGATTTCAGAATTAAACCTTAAAAATAAAGAAATCTATTCCCTGCCTAATCATACACACACTATTCTAAATACCTTTTACTTTACTCATGCATTATCTAAGTATCTCATCAAATGCCAGTTAGGTAACAGTGGATGCACTTCACATTTGATTAACCTCAAAAGAATTTACAAATGTCATTAATTACACATAAAAACTTTCAAAAAATTTTTAACAGCAAATTATTGGAGTTATATTTCTTGGAGCATGATATGACAACTTTACTAAGGCAAAGCAAACTCCTTCCCCCTCCCCCCACCCCATCCACCCTCCACCAATCTATAATATCAAGTTATTTTCCTAAGAGTTAAAAAATGTAAGAATTGTAGCCATGTAATCAAAATCTAAAATTCAAATACTATCACTGTTTAAGACTAAAAATAAGAATCATAATCCCTCTTTAGCATAAATTTTAGCATGAAAGAACTGTAATACTGAAACACTTTACATAGCTAGTTATTTGCAAAAGTAACAGTAAACATACCAAATCAGTCATCTAAATGCTACATGAAGTTAGCTATCATGTTCAGCTTTTATGTTATTTAAAAGCTTGCAAGGAGCAAGGGACTGGTAGCAGAAAATGGATTTCTCAACTTTATAATGCTGCAATAATTTACTTTGTAAAAGAAAAAGTTAACACTAATGGCTGAAGTACCTAATGATCTATACTTCCTTCTCTAAACAAGAAAACTTCCCGACTTTTTCATTTACTACATTGCCTCAAGTCCATGAATGTTGGCCATTCCTTATGGATAAAAGTCTTACCAGTTTTAAGTTCTTCTAAAGGAATGTGCAAGTCAGCCACACTTGGCAATTTATGTACTGTGGTTTTGTGGTGAGTGCTACCATTTTCTAAGGATCAAGAAAAGTGCAATAAATCTAAGACAGAATGGTTATAATTCATCAAAACATATTATATAACTAACTACCTTGTGTGTATTTTCCAATTCATATCTCACTATTTTTTTCCAATACATTAGGGCTTTAAGATGGAGACAAAGTTATTTTTCAGTGCTCCCTTTTCCCTGTAATTTTTGGATAATCCATCCTGTGCATAAATATCTTGGAAAGAAAACATGATATAAATAAATGATATGACAAGAAGCTCCTATTATGGGTAAAAGGGAAAAAGAGAGGATAAAAGAAAATGAAAGCACTTGGAAGTACCAGTTTGCATCTTGTATCAACCATCAACATTTAGAACGAACCAACGAACTCAGTGGCATGTGAAAATTATAATAATCTGGTTAAAATACTAATCTAAAATGGCATCTTTATATGGAGATTAGGAGAAAGTTATGAGAAGTTTTATCAACTGATCCCTGTGCAGTTCTAATCACTCGCTTGGCCCCATGCTTTCTTTTTGTTCATCTCATATAATTTTGCCCATCTTCCTTCTAATGTCATGGCCCTCAGCTGACTTCTCCCCAAAGTGGACTTCTGGCTGCCTGGTAGATGTATGCATGTGTGTGTGTTATAGCACAGGGCACAGGTCGATTATGTTCATGAGTTAGACACAGTGTAAATGGACAGTTATTTAGTCTTTTCAATTTTAATTTTTTTCATGTTTATTTAATTTTGGGGGTAGAGAGAGAGAAGGAGAGAGAGAATGAGCAGGGGAGGGGCAGAGAGAGAGGGAGACATAATCTGAAGCAGGCTCCAGGCTCTGAGCTGTCAGCACAGAGCCTGACGTGGGGCTCGAACCCACGAACTGTGAGATCATGACCTGAGCCGAAGTCAGGGGGCTGAACCGACTGAGCCACCCAGGCTCCCCATTAGTGCTTTCGTAATAACCACTAAAATGTTTTACTATCTAACGAAAAGTTAAATTGGCAATTTGAAAATTATACACATACACTTGATTGGTAATACAACTGTGGTTAATAGAGACTGCTAAGCCTGCTAATGGAGAAAATATATACAAATCTATATGTAAAGACCAACATTTAAATAAAACATTTCATTACTAGATTATTCAGAACCTTAAAAGGAAATCACAGAGAATTCAAAAGAGCAAAGTTAAAATTGGTAAGGCAATATTAAATGAATCAAGTTTCTAAAATACAACACCATGCTGTAATGTTGTTTAGTATGTGCCAGTGTTTCAATCTAACAGTGTGAAACTGTTGTATATAGTTGGCTATTTGTCTTGTTATAGTTATGGTGAATGGATTTTTTATTAGATGGTCAAGAACAATCTTAGAACTATACAGAAACTTTTATCAGCAAATTTATTATATACAAATCTATTTCACAAATCTCTAAATTAGATACCCTTAGAGAATATTCAATTTAATATTTTTAGTTGTATAACATAACCAAATAAAGAAACAGAAATCACATCCTACAAACACCTATCCATAAATCTGCAGCAAAGGCTTTCCTAATTACGTAGGACATCTGAACTGTAAAAATATATTAAAGTGATCTTCTACTTAACATTTTTATTTATGACATAACCCATTTTCTAATTTATCATTTTTATATTTTTTCATATGTACATTTTTCATATGTAGTTTTTCATGTGTGTGTGTGTGTGTGTATATATATATATATGTATGTATATGTATATATATATATATATATATATATATATATATATAGCTCAAACTTTGTTGAGTGCCTGCTACTTACTCTACACCATAGTGGGTGTTGAAAGTATTAAAATTAATAAAAGCACAGTTGCTTATGTTCAAGAAATTTACATTTTAGGGGTGCCTGGGTAGCTCAGTCGGTTAAGCCTCTGACTTTGGCTCAGATCATGATCTCATGGCCCGTGAGTTTGAACCCTGCATCAGGCTCTGTGCTGACAGCTCAGAGCCTGGAGCCTGCTTCAGACCCTGTGTCCCCCCTTTTCTGCCCCTCCCCTGCTCGTACTCTGTCAATCTCCCTCTCTCAAAAATAAATAAACATTAAAAAATTTTTTTAATTTACATTTTAGTAGGGGAAAACAAACATTCAACAAATAAATGTAATAATGGATACAGATATAATATGCAGTAAACAGCAGAAATGAAGGAGGGACCAGCCAATTCTGGGAGAAGGGGAGGATTGAAGGAAAGGATTCATTAAACAAGGAGACACCTACGCTGGGTCTTGGAAGATAAAATGTGTTCTCTTGGTAGACAGGCGAGAGGGAAAGAGAAGCTCAGGCATAGGTAGTTGCCTAGGGAAAGACCTAACGGGGTGAAGCAGCGTGGCAAGTTCAGTGGCAAGCTCAGGAAACAGTAAGGAGCTGGCTAATGCTGACCTGCGGCGGGTGAGACTCACAAGGAGACAGCGTGACAAAAGCCGAGGCTGAAGAAGTGGGGTAAGGAGGGGCACATCACAGAAGATTTTCATTGCTCTCTGCGCCATGCATGCTGCCTCCCACAAGTCAGCGAAAACATGCCTCTCACTTTCTCCGTTCAGGTCCTTTATCTCCGAAGCTCCAGGCCCTGCCACAAGATGTACCACTATGCCCCAGCACACGGCAACGAGTACTCTGTGCCATTTACCGGTGTGTGAGCTGCAGTGAAGGTCAAGGGAAGAAGCGCCTAAAACTTAGGAACTGAAGAAAGGCAGGAAAAATGTCACAAAGAATGTCGTGCTTGAGCTTAGGAATTACAGAGGAATAATAAAGGTCTCGCAGGAAGGATATCCCTGACAACTGTTTGTGTTGAGGGAAAGGCCACGAAAGAACATGATAAATTAGAAGAATTACGGCTGAGTAGAGTAGAAAAACGAGTGAAGTTTGAAAAGGTGGGAAAGTTTCAGTGAAAAAATGTACAGATTCCAGATAATGTAGAAAATACATCTGAGAAAATTCTACGGGCCTGAACGACTTTTTGGCTCACCTTCATTTCTAGGATCCACTCTATAAACATTGCGACTATAAGCCAGGCGATGTGCTTTAAATATGCAAAGATAAGTAAAATATAGTCCCTGCTTTTGAGAAGATTATAATCGAGCAGAATTCAGATTTATATTGGGACTTCTTATCAGCACATGTCTATTATCTCACCTTATCCTCCCCACATGTGAGGCACAGAGGACAACTGTTATATTCCTTTTAACTGAGGAGCATCATGGAGAGAGACACTGAGACATCTATACACACACTTCCCACCAAGTTAGTCTGCAAGGCCAGCCGTGCACAACTGCGGTGTCAACCCCCACTGCGACTGCAGTCAGCTGTGAGGCAGGCTGAATGAAGTCTGTTGCAGATAATAAAGTACCAGAGGTCTCTTTATATAAATTAGAGCATCTCATCTAGAGACAAACACATGTGTTTCAAGAGGAGCAGAAAGTCACCTCCTTAGTGTGTATTACTAAAAACAACTGCTATTGGGAAGTGAATAAGTAAATTACTGTATAGCAACACTAATGAATACCAGGTAGCTTGTGTGTGTGTGTGTGTGTGTGTGTGTTCTGGTGGAATAAGATATCTAGATAATTAAATGGAAAGAGAAGATTTTAATGAATGAAAAAAGTAAAAGGCAGAATCTGTGTATTTAAAAAAGGGATACAAAAATGTATTTGAAAAAGATATTTTGTATGTATCTACAGGAAAGACTCTGAAAGAATATACACTTATTTTGGAGACGGAGCGAGGCCAGGTAAAAGGTTACATGGATGGAAGATGGTCCATCAGTATTTGTATTCTGATACCTGAGCAGGAGAGTAAGAGTAGAATAATTTGAAAATACCTATACTTAGCCAACTATATGTACTTTAAGATAACTTAAAGCCTATGTTATCTATGCTGAGACTGTTACTGTTAGAGTTAACAGCTACAACAATTACCAAACTTCCAGATGTTTGACAAGATGAGATCTACAGTTACATTTTGATTTAAACGTTACATACGGGCTACATGTTTACGTGCACGACTAGCTCTATGCTCAGTCCTGTTAAAACAAAAAAGCCAGGTCCCTTTGATTTTCAACCAAAGGCTAACTCAACGTGAACTAATGCTGAGTTACTCTCAAACGGAGTAAGAAATACTCATCCACCAATGAGATGGTTTAATTGTTTAAAAGAGGTAGGGGGTTGTAGAAAAAGAGGTTTAATGTTACTATCTTAAGCCTAAGAGACCCTCAATAAACACAATACTTTTATAGAAAGCTATAACACATAAAGGTGGACAAGAACACTTTTCTCTAAGTGTACAGTATAAATGCTACGGTTCAGCATTATTGGTTCACCATTATTATGGGCCAGGTCCTATGCTAAATGCCTGACATGTATCATTTCAGTTACTTCGCACATTCCTGTAGTAAGGATTAAATGAGAAACTGCAGGAAAAACTCTTCACACGTTTGGCACATATAACAATAAATGTCCTTAATGAGGTACCACTGCTGCTAAAATCTAACTTCATCAAGCCAATGACTCTAATACAGTTAGCTTTTCAAAAGACTCACGGACTTAAGTGCACCAAGGCTAAGAAATCTTCAGTGGATACCCATTCCCTGCTACTGAATTAAGTCCAAAATCTTTCACCTGACATTCAAAAGTATGACACAGCTCCATCTTCTATCACATCCTGTACTCCACTGTTCTCTAGGCACACTGGACTGCTCACAATTTCTAGAACATGTTATACACTTAAAAAAAAATTTTTTTTTTACTTCTTAAAGAAGTAAATAACATTTAAAATGTTTACTTATTTTTGAGAGAGTGCAAGTGGGGGAAAGGCAGAGAGAGGGGGACAGAGGATCTGAAGAGGGCTTTGTGCTGATGGCAGCAAGCCTGATGTGGGGCTCGAACTCACCAACTGTGAGATCATGACCTGAGCCGAAGTCGGAAGCTTACCCGACTGAGCCACTCAGGTGCCCCTATATACTTTCATTTCCATAACTTAGATTTCTAAGATTTCTAGATTCTTGCCATTCTCTCCAAAGACTTTTATCTATCCCTCAAGGCTTAGTAGAAATGTTACCTTCCCCACAAAGTTGATTCTATCTGGTACTCTCCTGTATACTGTTAGCACTCCTATTATAGTACTTTCTTTGGTATTACTTGTCTATGAGCTCACTGAAAGCAAAGTTTATTCATTTGCACATCCCTTTGGGCCTAGTACAGTGTTTTACACAAAATTTGCATTCAGTAATGTAGAAAAATTTCACCATTACTAACAGCCTCCCAGTGATAACAAACAAGACTTGAAATTCAAATGCAATTCTCTCTTCAATTTCTCCCCCAATTCACCCATCGGCAGTAAAGATCCTGTAATAACTCTGATAGTAGCTCTCTTTCCGGTCCTAACACAACACTCAGTGAGATTCAATCCTTTCAATACCAAACAAATCATGTGGGACATAATCAGGGACCCAATGCTGACTAGACTGGCTGACATATTCATATTTCTGAAGCAGAAGCTAGGATATTAGAATCATCTTTTGGAATCACAGTTGGGACATAAAATTTCTCTGATCAATTCTTCTGAACTGAACTTTAAAAACAAAAGATAAGTATGGTTATCTGCCCATTCAGTAAATAAAATCACCTTTCATGGATTAATCCAGTTTCTAAATCTATACAA
Source organism: Lynx rufus (assembly GCF_022079265.1). Lineage (NCBI taxonomy): Eukaryota > Metazoa > Chordata > Mammalia > Carnivora > Felidae > Lynx > Lynx rufus. The sequence goes on from NW_025814878.1 coordinate 11,342,176, forward strand.
ATTGGTAAAAGCAATAAATGCCCCTAAAAGCTAACTGACCTCAGCCCTCGAATCCTTCATAAGTAGTTTTCACTCCATTAAAATCTTAAGCAACAGGAAACGTGTTTTTGTTTTTGTTGTTATATTCCAGGACAATTTAATCTACTTATGACTTTCTTATTGGATTTATTTTGAATAATCAAGTATTGTTACAGCAAGTATTAGTTACACACTTACATTTAAAATTAAACTTTTTGTAGAAGTAATATATAATACATTATTTGGTTCTACTTCCAACTGCTGAAGAAAACACTGACTCTATGTGAAGGCAGGCATTGCGTGGAATGGTTGAGAGAACTAGTTTCACTTATTAAACTCCACGTACTACTCAGACTCTGTGTGAACCTCTTAAAGGAAGACAGTTTTGCTGTCGATAATGTTTACTTTTCATTGAAGACCAGACTAGTTTTTGCACATTTACAGGGTCTAACTCAATAGTATTTCCAATTTGTTTTTCCTAAGTTGTTTTTGCATTAGTTTGCTACTACTAGCAAACAAGTTAAATCAGAAATATTCAGGCAAAAGTAAGTTAAAGTCAAGAGTAGCTGCATGTTACCTAGATGTTAGGAATGTTACCATACTTGAAAGCAAGAAGACCACAGATTTTGAAAGTAAAGTTTTGGTTATTATAGATGTCACAGTAAGGCAGTTACACAGGCTAAGCTTGACTGGTGCCGTGGACTTTAGCATACCTGGAAATAGAAAAATTCAAATTGTAGCTGTTCTTGGTTGGCCCTTTGCCATTTTTGCAGCTTACAAATTTTTAATTAAGTAACTGCAGTGAGCTCATCTCTACCGGATACTTCTTTTCCAGGGCAGGTCCAGGAACTGGGTCTGGAGCCTTGAAAGCAGAAGAGAAACTAGAGTAAACTAGAGGCAGGCGGAACGAGAAACGTGACCAGGTAACACTATGAGATCTAATGGCAATGATGTAGTCCCCAGTGCGTCTCACAGAAGATATTCTGAGGTGGAAAAAGGATCTCTTAAGTTGTAAGTTCCCAGAAGACGCCATTTACATGAGTTAAGTCACTGTCTTTCTTTACCCAACTCGACTCTCGACTTCCAGTTCCAGCTACTGAAACAGTGGCCTTCGTGAGACCTGTGATCGCTTTCAGCAGCAGACTGTCCAATGTGGGACCACAGACAATAGCCGAAAGAGAAAAACAGCAAATCCACTTTCACTAGTCAAATTAAAATTGTAAAGTCCTCATTTTCAGGTCGTTTTGCTCTTCTTTCACTATCTTATTTCCAATTGTCTTCTAACTGCTCCCCTGATTTCCTACAATCAATTCTCAGAGGTTTCTTCAGAAATACATCCAAGCAATGAACTGAATTTCAAGTTCCAATTTTTAAAAATACTTGGTAATTCTTAAAGTGGGAGGCAAAAAAACAGCTCATAAGATGTGGTTCTTAACCACACTGGAAATTCTCTTTTTCCATTACCAAAATAGGTTCAATCTTTTTGGTATAAATTTGTTGGGTCCATATTAACACACACACACACACACACACACACACACAACTACAGAGGTTACAGAAATGGTAGGATATTTTAGACTGTTGCATGAGAGCCTGGCAAGGATGTCCTTTACACTTGGTGAGCTGGCACCCGAGGGAGCTTCTCTAAGAAACAAATGCCACAGCACTCAAAATGAATTGAATTCTCTGCTACTGTCAAATGATGGCAGATTGTGGGAACTGCTAACAAGACAAAATAATAATAATAATAATAATAATAATAATAATAATAATAAGGACAAGGATTCAAAGAACTAACTCCCTGCATTTCTAGTGACTAGCAACACAGCAAAGCAAAAGAGAATCAAAATAGTTTTTAAGAAAAATGTAAATTTTCCATCTTTCACGATGGCATATTGTCAGTGAAAAAATTCTGGCAGAGACAGATCTAGGTTCAAATCTTGTGTCAGCATGGCCTTGGACTAAAACTCTCTGCAGAAGTTTCTTTTCTATCAAGTTGGATACCACACCTCACTTTACTAGACTGTCAAGAGAATTAGCTAAAGTACACAAGTGGCTAACAACCTAGCACACAGTAGATAATCAATTTTTCTGCATTACTACAGAGTGAAACACATTTTTTTATTCTAAACATACAGGTCTACCTAAGTTTTCATTTTCACATATACTAAAACAACAGTGTGTAACAAGCTTTAGGTTTAAATAACTCAACTGCATCACATCCTAAGAGACAAAACTGATTTATCCACATTGATTTCACAACTACAAAGGAAATGTGTCAGAGAGCTCAATTCTCAGAGCTGATAATGAATACAAATATAACAATTTACATTTAGAACATAAAGGGAATCAGTGGTAAGCAAGGTAAACAATGTAATTCTTCTCCCTCCAAATAAAATAGAAAATACGTTTGTCAACACATCTCTTGTTAAAAAGTTACAGATCTGGAGTAGTGTACTTTAAAAAGCAAAAAGAATCAACGCATGATATAACTTGGTTTTTAAGTCAGGAAATGCTTTAAGGGCAAAGAAAAGCCTTACATTTGGGCAATAATTTTCCTCTTACTGATAGAACAGCGGGTTCCATACAAAATTACTATTTACCAAATATGGTTCAAAGATCAGATTACACCTTTCCTAGCATTACCAAGTAATACAGCAAGTATCAAAAGTAACAAAGAATTAAAAAAAAAAATCCTTAAAGTTATTCTATTCACTGCTACAACTTTATTTCAAAATATTTTTTAAAAGTTAACATGGAAAGTATCTATTCAAAACCCACTTCAATTTACTTAGAGATGATAAAATTAAATTGTCTGTGTATTCCCTAGAAGGAAAATAAACAAAAAAAAACAAAGAAAGTATTTAGGGGTGCCTGGGTGGCTCAGTAGGTTAAGTGTGGGACTTCTGCTCAGGTCATGATCTCAGTTTGTGAGTTCGAGACCTGTGTCGGGCTCTGTGCTGACAGCGCAGGGCCTGGAGCCTGCTTCAGATTCTGTGTCTCCCTCTCTCTCTGCCCCTCCCCCACTTGTGCTCTATCTCTCTCAAAAATAAACATTAAAAAAAATAATTAAAAAAAAGTATTTAAGAATGAGGATTCCTGGGGTACCTGGGTGGCTCAGTTGGTTAAGCATCTGACTCTGGATTTCGGCTTAGGCCATGACCTCAGTTTGTGACCTCGAGCCTAGCATCAGGCTTCTCACTGACAGTGTGGAGCCTGCTTGGGATTCTCACTCTCTCCCTCTCTCTGCCCCTCCCCAACTCATGTGCACACTGTCTCTCTCTCTCACTCTCTCTCAAGTAAATAAACTTTAGGAAAAAAAAAAAAGAATGAGGATTCCCATTCATTAACCCATACAGATGGACTTTCAGTTTAAAGTCCACCAAGAAAAATATGTATTTTTTAATGTTTATGTTTTTTAAGGAGAGAGACAGAGCATGAGCAGGGGAGAAGCAGAGAAAGAGGGAGACACAGAATCTGAAGCAGGCTCCAGGCTCTGAGCCGTCAGCACAGAGCCTGATGTGGGGCTCCAACTCACACACTGTGAGATCATGACCTGAGCCCAAGTCGGACGCTTAACCGACTGAGCCACCCAGGCGCCCCTGGAAAAATACTTTAAACAGTTTTCATGTTTGGTATTTTATTACTAGCTATTATAATGAAACCTCATGATTCATAGTAATGTGTAGGTTGATTCTTTTTTTTGTCTTTTCCAGATATACAAGATCATCTACAAATAATAAATCTGTCTCCTCCCTTTCAACAATTATTTTGTATTTTGGTCTAATTTTTGCATTGTATTCCAAAGACAATGTTATAGAATAGTAACACTGGCCAGATCTTCCTTGATTCATGACTTCAAAAAAGGAATTCAGTATTTCACTAAACACGAAAATAGAAATTCTAGTATTTCATGTCTAATAACAAAATGCAGTCTTGTGGTTTGAGGTATGTAAAATTTTAAATATATTCATTTATCCTGGTTTCACTAAGGATTATTAGAAATAAATGTTGATTTCCCCCTTTTTGGTATCCTTCAAGATATTCATAATCCCCTCTCACCCACTAAACGTGACTGAATTTATCATTACATTTCTAGAGTGAATTCTACTTGGTTACGCTTTATTCTGTTAATGTAATGGTAGTTTCCATTTGGTAGTTTTATTAAGCATTTTTTGCACCAACTTTTGGGAGATTGGTGTGTATTCTTTTATGTTCATATTTTATTATCATGTTATGCTGGCTCTGTACAAAGGACTGGGAAGCTTACGTTTTTTTTCTCTACGCTCTGAAATGGTTATCTGGGGCTTAGCGTTCTTCCTTCAACCTATGAACATGTTTGAGTCTTAACCATCTTAAACATACATCCATGTATAAACTCGTGGATGTATTTCCTTACCTTAATTGGTATATATAATATACTGGCATATACAATATACAATATACTGGAAATACACAAAGTATTTCCTTACCAGTTAAGCCCTGTAACAAGTATGTCTTCACAAAGCTATTAATATGCTACTGTATTCAAGGCACTGAGGAAAGAGAATGAGCTACAGTTTCTGCCCCCTACATCCTCTTAAACAAGTGAGAAACACAAACATACGTACCAAAATCTGCATTAGCAATGTAAGGAATGAACACACTATGCTAGGCCACCTGTGTCTTACCATTCCTGCCTTTTGCCAAACTCCTCTACAGAGTAGTTATACTATGGCTTCAACTTTCTTTTAATCTGCCTCCAAGTTTCCTCCCTTGATAATAGTTTTATTCAAATCATCAAATACAATACCCTTTTCAGGATCATCATCCACCATTTCGCAATAACTTAATTCCATAGTATATTTAAGTTTTCTTGAGTACTTTCTAATTCATCATATCATTTGATCCTCATGAAAAACCAGTGAGGAAGCCTAGATAGTTATTATTCTCATTTTGCAAGGTTTAGAAAATTAAGTAATTTACTAATCAAAACCTCAATCAGTGGCAGATTTAGGGCCAGAAATGTATCCGTGGCTTTCTAACTCCAGGCACAGGGTTCCTGCCTCTATGTTTTTGTTTTTTTCTAATTTGAGAGAGGGAGGGAGGGAGGGAGAGAGAGAGAGAGGGAGAGAATGGGGAAGGGCAGAGGGAGAGAAAGAATCTTAAGCAGCCTCCACATTCAGCATGGAGGCTGACGTGGGGCTTGATCCCATGACACTGGGATCATGACCAGAGCCGAAATCAAGGGTCACTCAACCCACTGAGCCACCCAGAGACCCCCTTTCCTCTATATTCTATTAACTTGACCGACTGATTACTAATTTGAACGATTACTAATCACTCTTTTCTTGAAAAATTTTTCTGCTCAATAGTGTACACATTCTTCATTTTTCTAGGATCATTATTTCTGTGCTTCTGGTTTGTCAAAACTACGTGGTGCAGAGTTTTGACACTCGTCCTTGCATGTCTTCCTCAGGCACCTTTTCTGTACTGTTTCCAGCATAATCGAAGGAGAATCTCCTTTAAGGTGTAGTTCAGTCCTTCTCTTCTACTGGATAAAATCTAAACATTCACAGCCGTAAAGTCTGATACTGAAAGGACGCTTATATATACTCTAGTCTGACGTCCTTACTTAATTAAAAACCTCAAGTTTGTATTATACAAGTCAGTGGGAGAATCTGAATAAAAGTTTAAGACAAAATTTGCCTTCTTAAACTATACGTAAAGTAAATGCATATATGTATGTACAGTAGATATAGCTAAGTAATTAAATTTTAAGAGTAATTATTGGACCTTATTTCATTTTTGCTAAGGACTTGTCTGTCCTTATTTCTATTTCTATTAAAGACTTGCCTGCTATTTCTAAGAGATGTTATTTATGTGACAATATTAATAGGAGTTCATTTATCAAAGTAGATTTAAAAAATCACAGAATAGCAATAAAGTTGAAACCTACTCAATTCTACATATTCATGAATTATCCATACTCTGGATTTTTATGTTTAAAATTTGTCTAAATGTACAGAATTTGAAGTTGGTCAGTTTTTTTTTTTATAATATTTATTTACTTAGAGAGAGAGAGAGAGAGAGCGCGCACCCGTGAGCGTGAGTGGGGGAGGAAGAGGGAGAGAATCCCGCGCAGGCTCTGCGCGGTCAGCACAGAGCCCAGTGCGGGTCTCGATCTCACGCATCGTGAGATGATGACCTGAACAGAAACCCAGAGTCGGACACTTAACCAACTGAGCCACCCAGGCGCCCCTCACTCCAGATTTTTAAGGTGAACTGGGAATCAAAATCATACCGCTAGCTATGCTAACGCTTCCCACCCAGGTGCAGTCATGACCTGGGCTACAAGGCAGAGAGGCACGAGACTGCTTGCCGTAAAGCATTTAGAACAGTGCCCGGCCTGCGGTAAGCATTCAAGGTGCGTCAGCTACCACGCTGCAGCTGCAGCTGCCATTTCTGTACCTGTTCACATCATTACAAACATGGCCACGTTAATGGTTCGGCTGCACAAAGAATCCTGTCATGGTATAAGTACCTTACTCTACTCCTTTTCAGTCTGTTTTCCAGGTTTTGTCCCAGTGAGCAGGGCCACAATTTTAACGCTCCAGGAACAACACCTTTCAACCACTCTCAAACCCGAAGTACTTTAATGTCTCAACATCAGAGACTGTGAGTTCTGAAAATTAAGAGCTTATTTTATTTTTAATTTTTTAAAATATAATTTATTGTCAAGTTAGCTTACAATGTATACAGTGTGTTAAGAGCTTATTTTAAAAGGAAATTGTACATTCCACTTGTAAACTTTCAAGCTCATTCTACCAATATGGAACACTTGAAAAACAAAAGGGAAGTAAGCTTAAATTTAAAATCCTGCCCAAACTCGCTTCCCTCCTTAGCTTCCCATTTTTATCAGAAGCAGTAATTCTCTTTTTAGCCTGAAAATTGAAGTCACCTAAACGCTTCTCTTGCCTTTCTTTACCTCTCTTTCAAATTTCATCCATTTCATAATCAATATTCCTCAAAACACAACTCCTAAGACTCTCTTCACTGGATGTTATAATCAATACAGTTTACAATTACTTCCATAGTTCTGAAATCTAAAAGTACTTAAAAGATTTTTTCCATGAAACTTTATGTCGAAACTCCTCTGCACAGGGTGCCTGATTGGCTCAGTCGGGAGAGCATGTGACTCTTGATGTCGGGGTTGTAAGTTCAAGCCCCACACTGGGTGTAGAGATTACATAAAAATAAATCTTAAGAAAAAAAAAAAACCTCATCTGGTAGTGGCAAAAATTTGCTTTGAACTGACTTACTGACTTAAGGCTATTTATAGGCTTAGTTAGCCTACTGTGACTATTTCCATGCTTCACTGCAGAAATAATTAGGGTTTAATAACTGGGTGATGCCTCACACCTTGTTGGGGGCATTACATAATATACAATATAAATGTCATGTTTCCTTTCTAAAAGTCAAAGAATTTCGAATTCTAAAACACAAAGCTGGCCTCGGGTTACAGATAAAGCACTGTGAACCTGTAGAGTATTGTTCCAGGAATCCTAATTTAGGCACTCTCTTCTTAACTTTCTGGTACTTTCCCCTACACCACTGCATGCAATTCGGCCACCATGATTACCACCAACCCCTTTAAAGTTCTTTCTTAATACCTCCTGGCAATGCCAATTCTAGCCCGCCCCTACCGCTACCCATACTATCCCAATCATCCAGCATCTAACTGACCAGACCCACAGCTTACCTCCCTGACACCAAAGTCTTCCCGCTTGACCCAGTGTAGTACAGCAGATTAAGAAATGCTCCTACCTAACCACTTTAAATATTTCATTCCTTTGCACAAAAACTTAACAAACTGGAACAGATACACGGTAAGAGGGTAAGGATAAAGAGTGTGGGATTATACAAGTTTTGGCTGCCTTGTAAACTTATGTTTATCTATAGTTGTAAAATAAAGAACTCCCTCTTTTTAAAACTTAATGAAAATTAAAAATTCTTCTAAGTTAACTTGTATTTATTCTGTAATTAAAAACAAAAGAAAAATTCATTAGGTTCCTCCTCTACTATTCACTTCAACTAAAACTCTTTGGTAGGGTTCTCAAGGCCTTCTCTTGTTTGGTTTCACTAGATCTGGTGCCATTGACCCCTTTGGCAGTCTGAAGAAAGCTACAAATATCCTCTCAGAATAGTTTGAAATGCATAAAATACAATACATAGGATTACAAAGAAAGCCAATTTCACTAAAGTGTAATTATTTTTTAAAATATGGATGGTTTTGGGGCGCCTGGGTGGCGCAGTCGGTTAAGCGTCCGACTTCAGCCAGGTCACGATCTCGCGGTCCGGGAGTTCGAGCCCCGCGTCAGGCTCTGGGCTGATGGCTCAGAGCCTGGAGCCTGTTTCCGATTCTGTGTCTCCCTCTCTCTCTGCCCCTCCCCCGTTCATGCTCTGTCTCTCTCTGTCCCAAAAATAAATAAACGTTGAAAAAAAAAATTAAAAAAAAAAAATAAAATATGGATGGTTTTAAATGCATAAGTGATTACAAAGAAAACTAATTATATTGAAAGTTACCAAGTATTTTTTTAAAACCTGTATTGGTGATGCATATAGATATATATATATAGATATAGATACATATATAGATATATATGCTTCTTTATTAACACTCAACAAAATAAAATCTAGAAGTCTAATAACCATAATTTTTTATTAACCTGCGTAAATTATATTCAGAGATATCAACAACTGTAAAGTAATATGAAAACCCCTGTGCTTTTACCATTAGTAATAAAGTCATAGGCACTGCTTTACTGCTTAGAATCACAGTACAGATCTTCCTTGAGTTATGATGGGGTTACGTGCCAACAAACCCACTGTAAATTGAAAATACTGTTTGTTAGTCAAAAATGCACTGAATACACCTAACCCACCAACCATCACAGGTTAGTCCAGACTACCATGAATGTGCTCAGAATACTTACACCTCATTAGGGCAAAATCATCTAACACAAAGACTACTATATAATAAAGTGTTGGCTATCTCATGTAATCTATTGACTACTGTACTGAAAGTGACAAACAGAATGGCCGTGCGGGTGCAGAATGGTTGTAAGTGTACCGGTCACTCACCCTCGTGATTGTGTGGCTGCCTGGGGCAGCGGCTCCCTGACACTGCCCGGCATAGAGAGTCCAGCACTGGGAATCGCTAGCCAAGGAAAAGATCTAAATTCAAACTCTGAAGTGAGATTTCTATTCAATGTGTATCTCTTTTTCAGAAAGTTGAAAAATCATTAAGTTGAACCACTGTAAATACGGGACTGTCAGAAGAAAATGCTAAATTGCAGGTACAGGTTTCTGTTAGTGAAAACATAAAGATGTGGAGTTTTTTTCTCATCTAAGTGCAGGGATCCCTCTAAATTCTATCCTCAGACCTCTTCGGTTTCACGGAACCTAGAGTAAAACTCTACTAAATCCACCTACCTTTATTTCCCACTCGTCCTCACACCCGTAGGAATCCAGCTGGGCTTGTCTGAACATGTTTAACCCAGTTTTCCTTCCCGATTACGCTACTGCCTTGGCTTAGAATGTCATTTCTCCATCTCGATGCTTATCAAACTCTGACTTACTCTCCAAAACCAATTCGTTTCATCTCCTCCTTGAATTCTTTTGCTACTGCTTCAACCCACATGGATCTCTCTATTCTTAGAACTCCCACTGTACCTGTAGGTCAGTGCTTCATGATCTAACATTTAATCAGTCTTCTAGTTTCATTTGTGTGTCTCTTCATCTAGGTCATAAGATCCCTGGGGACATGGGCTATATCCTTGTAAATAAGACACTGCTTACATATAATATAGACAAACAGAATGTAATCGGTAAGGAAACTTCTCATTAAATGAAGTATTAGAAAATCATTTGACAACTTTAAGTATATAAGAAGATACATCATGAAGGCGAAAAATTCCACGAAGCAACTAAAAGACAATATAAATTAAATAGTTCGCCTCAGTCAGAACCTAGATACTCCTACTATATTAAAAACTTAGAAACTTATTTATTAGGTAGTACTGAATCCCAAGTAATAAATCAGGAAAGCAGTGCTAATGTAGACATAAAACAATGATTTATTCCACGAATATTTGCTAATAAGCACCTACTGCATGCCGGACACTATTCCAGATCCCATGGATTCAATGGTAAAAAAACAAAATATCTCACACAGGAATTTACTGTTAGAGCTTGGACTAGAACCTAGGGTTTCTGACTCTTCATTCCGAAGCTCTGGGAACAAGAAGCCATTTCTATCTTCCAGAACAGGTTAAGTGTGGAGCAAGGGGAATGTTCCCTATTTCAGAAGGGAGTACATCATATAAAAACATTATAAAGAAACATACTTGTAGCTACTAAATACATGTATACATACACACACACACACACAAGTAAAACCTACATAGTGTATATATATTGTAAAAATCTCTATACACAAAATCTATAAAAAAAACATTTTGGGATAAATTTCAATTATCTTATGTAGCATATTTATAACCAATGAAACTAGATGAATGAAGTGTTACACTACTCATTAATGCTTTAATCACAAACACCTTACATAAAGTTTTGTTTTTTCTTCAAAGAGCTCTACCAAGTTGCCTCATTTATTTCAAGAAATATAAAAACTTATGTATCAATATCCCAGAGATGGGGTGGGGTGAGGTGGTAGGAGCGATGGTGGTAAATATTATTCTAAGTAATCTTTCTCATTGGAAGAAGAAGAGGATAATGGGAATGTGGGTAGGAAACAAAGATGGTTTCCATACAACACAATTTCTACTGTTGATTATAACCAAATAGAAATGACTTTTCCTAAAGGGAAGTTCTTAGACCAACAGCACTGGAATTCAGAGTGAATGAGGGGGAAGACTGGGGAGTGGCGGGGCAGGGAAACTGGAACAAGTAAAACTAAATAGCCTGACGATGCTATGCTAGGAACCCAAGTTCTCTGTCTAAAACTTATCTGTCTCCCACCCAGTAATTGCCTCTCCAAAACAGGCAATAGGTTTTCTAGAATTACACAGTACTGAGTTTTAGGAGAAGGTAGTGACAATGACCCAGGGAATTACAGAAAAGGTGCTAAGCAAGAAAAGAGGAGACTTAAAGACCAAGAATTTACAACAAAAGAGTCAAAGTTAGATACAATTCAGAAAAGAGTGGGGTCAAGAAAGTCAAATGAAGAGAAGCATAATGATAATTATTATAAAGTTTTAAGTTTATTATTTTGGTAATAATTTTATAGCTATGTTATAATTGAAAAAGTTTTCTATAAACCTCTAACACTTATTAAGCATTTATCACATCAACAATTTCAGAGAAAGATTCTTCCTATAAACTTTATTAATTTGTTATGGACTAATGGGACATATGTACATGTAGATACATACATACGTACATATATATATACACATACATGTACAAACACACTATGGATTTAGAGATAAAGTACCATGGTTGCAAAAATAACTGTTCTCAGGGCGCTTAAATCTGCATTGGAACAGTAAAGGCTCAGGGTATATTTGTCTTGTAAAGCTCAAAGGAACAAGAGTATATGAAAATGCTTTTAAAAGTATAATTATTACTGAAGAGAAATGTGGCCTATAATTGTACCATCTACTTGGAAATGGGGAGAAGGACTAGGTAATAAGCGTGCACATGAAAATCCTATGAGGCATGTAACTAACTGTGGGCTAAACTCTAAGCTCAGCTTCTTATCTGTAAAGCGTATGCCATTCAATACAAGTCTGGGCCAAAGTTGAGATGATTTTGCATAAATCCATTACCACTAGGACAAAAAGAACAGATAACAAAAGGCAAAGTGTGTGTCTCACTGACTTTGGGTTAGTAATGTTGCTATGCGCATTCTGTCGGAGTATAATGTTCATTGAAAGCATCAACTGAAAATGTAGTACTCGGAAGAGACATATGACCATAACCCATACTCTGGAATCTCAAAACCTCATTTGCTTTCAAAAGCAAGATTATTAGCTTTAAACTTTAGTAGTAGGTGTTCATGCATTCATTCACAAATACTTACAGAGAGCTTAAGTGCCAAGGCATTGTACTAATGCTGTAAAACCTGACATTTAGTGGGAGAAACTGAAAAGTAAACAGAATATTGTAACACAATTTGGTAAATCGTACAACAGAGGAACTAAAAGTGCTAGAGACACATAAATTTCTTTATCAGTAAGAAAATATTATATTAGAGGGGCGCCTGGGTGGCTCAGTAGGTTGAGCGACCAACTTTGGCTCAGGTCATGATCTTGCTGTTCGTGAGTTTGAGCTCCGCCATCGGGCTCTGTGCTGACACCTTGGAGCCTCGAGCCTGCTTCAGATTTTGTGTCTCCCCCTCTCTCTCTCTGCCCCTCCCCTGCTCGCACTCTGTCTCTCTCTCCCTCTAAAGTAAATAAATATTTAAAAAACATTTTTAAGTATAAAAAAAGAAAATATTATTAGAGTTAATCAGTTATAACAAAAAAGATTGTGGCATTTAAAAAATATTTTCTGAAACACTTTTATATGAAGTAAACATATCTGAATGGAACTCAGAAGATCTGTCTTTCACCAATTCTGTAAATTGAGGCTCACCCTCTCCCTTTACCGATTTAATTTTGGGCCTAAGTCAGAAATCGAAGTCTTTTCCTTGCTAGCTATTTTGCACTCCTGTTTTTAATTTTTGTTTTTGATTTGTCTCCCTGGCTGACCTGTTTTACCTACAAAAGAAATCCTGCCACAGAGAAAGCCTATCAGGCATTTAAATAGTGTCAAACCCTGTTCACAATACACACAGAAATACTTCCTTTTATAAAGGTTTAGGACAAACCTCTGAAAATAAGTAAGACACACTACTATTACAGTCATCTGCCTATCAAAAAGCATGGCTAAATACAGTATTATAGGGAATATATATCCCCCCCATCACATAATTTCTGGTGCATGTCACATAATGTCAGATACACAGCAGTCTGGTGATAAACAGAACCAATCCAAATTTAAACAAAGTTCTTCACATGGTAAGAGAATACGGCATTTTGCTAATAGATAGATAAACTTAGATAACAGTTCAGTAAAAAGGTGACAGGTATAGTTTTTAATAAATATCACTATAATTTCTCATATGTCAACTCCATTGATAATTCTCAAATTTCTAGTCTGAATCTCTTGCTAGAATTCTATTTTGTATACCCAATCACCTACTTGTTATCTCCAGTTACAAGTCTAATAGGCCTTTCAAAGTTAACATGTACAAAACAAACTCTTGATTGCCCAGCGCAAACTGGCTAGACATCACTGTCTTCTCCCACTCAGTAAACAGCAACTCCATACTTCCAATTGCTTGGGCCAAAAATCTTAGGAGTCACCCCTGACTTCTCTTTTATGCCTCAGATCCAATTCATCAGCAATTCCTGCCCACACAAGGTTTGAAACATATCCAAAATCTGACCTCTTCTCACCCTTCCTAGTCCAAGTTACTACCCTCTTTCATTCGGATTACTGCAAAAGTTTCCAATATGGTTTCCCTGCTTATATCTTGGTCCCGCTCCCATAGCTTATTCCACACAGCAGCCACAGTAAATCTTTAAAAAGGAAAGTTACCATCAGTTAACAGTTTAATGAAGAAAAACCATGACCTATTAATTGATGTAGAAAAAGCACTTGATAAAATTCAATACTTGGTCATAATAAAAATTCTGAAACTAGAAACAGAAAGGGGCTTTTTCTCAATCTGATAAACAGCATCTACACAAACTTTCAGCTAACATATACCAAATGGTGAAAGACTGAATGCATTACCCTTAAGATCAGGAGAAAGACAACCTTGTCTGATCTCACCACTCCTATTAAACATAATACTGGAAATACCAGCCAGAGCATCAAGGCAAGAAAAGCAAATAAAAGGCATACAGATTGGAAAGGAAGAAATAAAACTGTCTCTATTCACAGAGACATTAGAAAACCCAACGGAATCCGCAAAAAAAAAAAAAAAAAAAAGACACCTAGAATATTTAGCTTACTGAGGTCAAAGGATACGGGGTCAACTAACAGAAATCAATCATACTGCTAAAAACTAACAATGAACAACTAGAAACCAAAATTAAAAACACAATGTTATTTATAATTGCTCCAAAAAAATGTACCTAGGTAGAAGTCTAACAAAACATGGACAAGGTTTGAGTACTGAAAACTACATACTGCTGATGAAAGAAATCAAAGACTACCTAAATGTATGGAGAGAAATGCTGTGTTCATAGATTGAAAGACTCAAAATAAAAATGCAAATTTTCCTCAAATTAATCTATGCATTTAATGGAGTTCCTAGCAAAATCCAGGATTTTTTGCAGGATTTTTGTAAAATTTTATAAATTTTACATGGGAAGGAACTGGAACAGCTACAAAAAATTCTGAAAAAAGGAGAATTAAACTGGAGGAACTTCGATACCTGATTTTAAGACATACTGTATATAGCTGCAGTAATCAAGATAGTTACTTGTGGAGGAACAGACACAAAGATCAATGGAGCAGAATAGGGAATCCAGAAACAGACCCTCACAAGTACAACCAACTGATTTTTGACAAAGGTACAAAAGCAATTCAATGGAGGAAGGATAATTTTCAACAAAGGGCGTTGGAACAGACTGGATATCCATAGACAAAAATGAATCTAAATCTAAACTTCACATCTTAAATAAAAATTAAGTCAAAATGGATCATAGATCTATATATTCAAGATGTAAAACTTCTAGAAAACTTTTAGAAGAAAATTTGGGATCTAAAGTTAAGCAGTGAGTTCTCAGACTTGACAACAAAGGCACAATCCACAAAAGGAAAAAAAAATGGATAAATTAGATTTCATTGAAGTTCTTGCTCTGCAAAGGCCCATTAAGAAGATAAAAAGATAAGCCACAGACCAGGAGAAAATATTTACAAATCACATACTTGACAAAGCATTTGTATCCAGAATATTTGAAGAACTCACTAGGGTAAAAAAGAAGAGAACAAAAAAATCCCATTGAAATATGAGCAAAAGACTTGAACAGATACTTTACCACAGAGGATATACAGACAGCAAAGCACATGAAAATATGTTCAACATAATTAACCATTAAAGAGATGCAAATGGACGCTTTAATGAGATGTTACTCTAAACCTATTAGAATTTCTGAAATAAAAAAATACAGTACCAAATGCTGGTAAGGATGTGGAGAAATTGATGTCTCATACATTGCTGGTAGGAATGTAAAATAGGGCAGCCACTCTGGAGAAGTGGCACCTTCTTAAAAAGGTAAACATATATTTACCACACAACCCAGCAAAAGCACTCCCGAGGACTGACCCCAGAGAGATAACAATGTATTTTCACACACACACAAACTCTACAGTTTTATTTTTATAAACTAGAAACTCATAAGTCTATCAGTCCATGGTTGAACAACTTGTGGTACATCCATACAATGGTATAGTTCTTTGGTGTTAAAATAGAATCAACTATTCATACACTCGTTAACTTAGATGGATCAAGGGCATAATGCTGAGTAAAAAAAAAAAAAAAAAACACAAACAAACAAACAAAAAAACCAGTCTCAAAAGATAACATAATGGATGATTCCATTTACATAACCCTCTTGAAGCACTAAATTATAGCGATAAAGAACAGGTCAGTGGTTGCCAGGGGTTAAGGTCGGGGGAAAGGTGTGACTATATAAGGGTAACACAAAGAGGTTTTTTTGTGGTGACAGAAGAGTTCTAGTTCTGTATCCTGACTGTGATGGTTACACGAATCTTACATATGATAAATGATAGAGTCATATATATACAACTGCAAACAAATAGACATGTTCTAAGAAGGGAGAAAAAAAGCACATAGATCATGCGTAAAAACTCTTTAGGGCTTCCTATCACATCCTGAATAAAATCTAAAGTCCTTCCTACAATCTAAAGACACTATGAGGAATACATACTTGAATCTCATCTACCCTTCCCCTCGCTCTCAGCTCCAACTAGTGTGGCCTTCCTGCTCTTGGAATATGGCAAGCACTTGCCATATGCCTCTGCACTTGCTATTGCTTCTATTTGGACAGCTCTTTCCCTTTATCACTTCATCAGGTACCTACTCAAATGTCATTTAATTAGAGAAGTCTTCTCTGCCTCCCCGCAATAAAGCAATGTCTTGCTTCTCTTTTCTCTCCATAGGAACCTTGAAAACAATAAAAAGAACTCAGATATATTCCTCACTTGTTACTGCCCTGGTATGTCTTATATTGGTAAATGGCAGGCACTACACTATATACCCAGGTACTCAAACCAGGCCACGTGTGATCATTATGACATTATTTTACTTCACACTCGGTATTCGCTTCTCAAATTCATTTCCTACTCTGCTCTTTAATCCCTGACTTAATTCATTAATTCAGTTCCTTATCCAAATACATGGTTATAAGGCCTGCCCCTGCCTTCCAAGCCTAGCTCTTTTCTATTTTTTTAAATTGATTTTTGAGAGAGAGATCACTAGTGGGGAAGGTACAGAAAGAGGGGGACAGAAGAGCCGAAGCGGGCTATGCACTGAGAGTAGCAAGCCCGATGCAGGGCTCGAACTCACGAACCTAGAGATCATGACCTGAGCCAAAGTTGGACGCTCAGCCAACTGAGCCACCCAGGTACCACGTCCTCCACCTTCCCAAGCCCGGCTCTTTTCTAAATATTCTCTACACTGCAGCCAGAAATACCTTTTTAAGGATGTTAATTTAAGCACTTGCCTTCCATCATTTATAGAATGAAGGCAAATCTACCTTACAGAGCAGGCAGTATCTTCATGTCCTGTCTTCTAATTTTCCACCTCACTTCCAGTAACCCCTCACTAGTGCCTACACACAGTGAAACTACTCATAGTTACTGAATGTGTATGGACTTTCCTATTTTCACCCTTTACACATGTTGTTTTCTCTGAAATAGCCTCTCTCCTCCCAGCTTGTACTCCTTGTCTGACATACGCTTAGATTAAGCTTCACCTTTCCTATGACGATTTCCCTCTCCTATTCCTTTCTCACTCACTGAGTCAGATGCTCACTCCTAGAGACTCCTAATCTATAACTCTCTCATTGCACGTGTTACAGAATAGCATACTAGTTTGTATACATGTCTCTCGAAGGCAAGAACTGTATCTTATTCCTCTTTCCATCCCCCTCACCTAGGAAAGTACCTAGCACATGGCAGAAACTCAAAACTACTCCAAAACTACTGGATAAGTGAATTAGATTAACTAATCAAGAATGTAGAATCAGTCGGGCAAGATTCCTTGGGTTTTACACATGTGTGCAAAGGCTGTGGAGTTTCTTTCTATTCTTCCTATCACATGACAACCTAGAAAAGTTGAAGTACTAGTCCTGTAGTTTGTTTCAGGTGAAGATCACCCGTTCAGTCTTCCCATGAACCAGCACTCCCGGAAGAGCACTTCCTGTTCCACTTGCACACATACAGGAACGGCTCTGAACAGTAATCCTGTCAATTTATGCCGTTGTTCGTGAGGGGAAGATGTGAAAAGAATGAGGGATGTCTCACTCGGGCCAGCCAATCACTTCGCCTAGAAAAATCCTGAAAAAGAAAAAGAGAAGAAAAGAAAAAAGAAAAGGCAAGCTGGCAAGCCCAACCAACATGTCAACACATTTTCCTATGTAAAAAAGCGTAATTGTAGGGGCGCCTGGGTGGCGCAGTCGGTTGAGCGTCCGACTTCAGCCAGGTCACGATCTCGCGGTCCGGGAGTTCGAGCCCCGCGTCGGGCTCTGGGCTGATGGCTCAGAGCCTGGAGCCTGTTTCCGATTCTGTGTCTCCCTCTCTCTCTGCCCCTCCCCCGTTCATGCTCTGTCTCTCTCTGTCCCAAAAATAAATAAAAACGTTGGAAAAAAAAAAAAAAAGCGTAATTGTCCATGTGGAAATGAAAGGGTTTTTTTGAAACTCCAATTTCCACATGTTTATTTTTCCATTTCCTTAGAAAATCATCATAAAGTGGACATCAGTACTTAGTCAAGTACCATTCGGGTACACGCTAGCTACAAGGTAAACTGCAAGTTACTGTCAATGCAAATATACGGTACTTGTATTTCCACCAACTTTTGTTTGACGATGATTATCTTAGGTATCTCCTAAGTACTTGTTCTCTTCAATTCTAGCAACTACTTGACTTCAATGCCTACACACATCTGCTTCAGTTCCAAAGAGTTAATGTCCGTGTTTATCAGGTCACTAATTGCCTTTTAAAAACTAGCCAAGCAACTATACATACAAAGTGCTCAATGAATTAAAGTGGAACATACACAGTGTTCTGAATTCCTGTCAAAAAAACAAGTTTGTTGTTGTTGTTTTTTTTTTTTTTTGCCTATATATTGCTATCTTCTCCACAATTATTTTCTAGGGATGACTCAGTACCAATAAAAACCTATGATCAGGAAATGCTGGTATAAAAGACAGGATAGTTCAGATAGTCAAGAATATGGAAGCCAGTATCTATCTTTATCTTATTTTATACCATAGATTTGAATGTTATAAATTTTTTAATGTTTATTTACTGGAGAGTGTGTGAGAGGGAGAGAGAGAGAGAGAAATGGGGAGGGGCAGAGAGAGAGGGAGACACAGAGTCCAGAGCAGGCTCCAGGCTCTGAACTGTCAGCACATGCTCTCTCTCTCAAAAATGAATAAACATTAAATAAATAAATAAACAGACAGACAGACAAAGGGAGGTTTCTTCAATTTAAATTCTTATGCAACTGATTATTGATTTGCTACATGTAAGATGAACTCTGTTGCAAAGGGCAAAAAAGCAAAATTTGTTGACCTAATTATTACTAGCATTAAGTGATCCATCTAAACAATTTTGAAAACATAATTTTCAAAATAATAGTATTTGAGGAAAATAAAAATGGAACCTTTGTGTATATAAATAATCCTACGCACTACACATGACTTTGCTAAAAGAAAAACTATTTAGCTATAGAAAGGACACTGGAAAGACCAACACAGATCTCATAATCCTCTCTGCAACAATGTTATTTATTCGATGATAAATGGTTAGATCTCCGCTATCCTTTGTGCTTCTAGGTTTATACCACAGACCTCACAAAAAGTGCACGTTTAGACAAAGAGTATTTATTACCTCTAGAGCTACTACCAAATGTTCTAAACATACTTATTAAAGTGCAGGCAATTATTGATGGATTGATTGATTGATTGGTACATACTGCTTAACAGTAACCACAGCAATTGGACTTAACAGTTCAGTAACAGGTTATTTGTATTGCTGCAATACCAGGAAAAGTTCTGAGGTTTACTGGATGATCAATAAACAAATGGTATTGTTAATATGTTAAAATATTACTTATGCAAATAGAACTGAATACTAATTAGTAGAGCAAAATATTCTACAACAATCACATCAGTTCTTTCAATAGATTAAAATAAAAAACTTTTAGGGGCGCCTGGGTGGCACAGTCGGCTAAGCGTCCGACTTCAGCCAGGTCACGATCTCGCGGTCCGGGAGTTCGAGCCCCGCGTCAGGCTCTGGGCTGATGGCTCAGAGCCTGGAGCCTGCTTTCGATTCTGTGTCTCCCTCTCTCTCTGCCCCTCCCCCGTTCATGCTCTGTCTCTCTCTGTCACAAAAATAAATAAACGTTGAAAAAAAAATTAAAAAAAAATAAAATAAAAAACTTTTAGGAAAAAAAAAATCAAAGCATCCAGTAATAAACGTTGGGAAACTCAGCACTATATCCGTTTAGAATGTGAAATACAGACACAGAAGAGTATTATCGAAATAACTCAAAAAAACATTGACTAGGAATTTAAAACAGAAAAGGTACAAAGATCATTCTATATAAAGTAACACAAGATTTTTTTTAGGTAGCACAAGTTTCATAGTATTATATTTAACCTCATATTTAAGGTGTTTTCAAATATGACCCATGCCAATTTTCTAATGCTTTTCATTAAAAAGAACTTAATTATGAGTGTGGACTACTTTCAAATGAAAAACGTAGGCTTTTTCACAGGAATGGGTAAGGAAAATACAAAGAAGTTACACATTTATTTTGTAATGAAAAAATAACAGTGATGTTTGTTTATTTCATCCTTGGTCTAAAGAGGAACAGTAAATTAAACTGTATAGAAATTACTCCCTTTTCATACTATTTATTGAAAACAATAAAGGGAGCAAGTACCCTGAAGGAAAAACCTAACAAAGCAAAATTCCAAAAGTAAAATTATTTCTAATTATAAGCTAGATGTCTAATGTAAGTACAAGAATTTGCCTTGTTCTATTTTAAAGATTAATACTTCAAAAAATTAAACTGACTAAATAGAAATTGCTCAATATGAAGCTAACAAAGTTGGAAGAAAAGCTGTCTTGAAAAGCACAGGATATCATAGGATATATTTTACATTTTGACTATTTATCGATGCCTACTAGGTTCCATGTCTGTATATAAGTAATATAAGAAATACAGATAATGTGATTAAAACTCCCATGCAAGTTAAGTATTAGTGTACATACTTATTTTTCTAAAAAAAAGTCCTAGGCTCAAAAAGTCTGAGCAATTAATCTAAGGCCACATACTAATAGCAATACAACTTGGGAGCTGAACTAGGGCTCATGTGACCTTAAAGCCCAGGTCTCTTACTAAACCTCGCTGAACCTCACCAGGGTAAAAGCTAAGATAATTAGCTAAAGGGGGTGGAGGTTGACAAGCTGACCAGTTAAGAGAGATCAACTCAAGTCAAAAGTAATATTTTCTTCAGTTGCAGACAGAATCAAAACTAAGTAAACTCCCTTCAGCCCCTATCTCCCCAGTTGATACCAGAATTAGTTTTTGTTGATTTATCTGACTAAGCACTTGCCTAGTGTGAGAACCAGGTTCTGTAAGGTCAAGTTGCTGATTTCAAGTTTTAGTTTGTCTTGGCAAGTATTTTCTCTCATTGATAGGGAATGGAAAACCATTGCACTGAATTGCCATTGGCTCTGTAGGGATGAAGCAGGCGGTTATCTCTGGCCTGCCCAGCTGGCAAGCTGACAAGAAGCAACCTGTGACATGCTCAGTTTTGCTAACATTGAAAAGGTTAACATTAAGGTAGGCCAAAAGAAATTTTCCTAAATATAAATGTTAAGAGTAAACCTGTAAGGTAAAACTCAAAATAACTGAATATTATGTAACAATTCAGATAGAGGTACAGTTAATAAACCAGGGAGAATTTACTAATTTACTAGTTAAAATTTACTAATCAAAATTTACTAATTTAGAATTTACTAATCAAAAAGGACTCTGTCACATAGTTTTTTGGGGAGGGGGCAATAATTCGCTCATTCTCCCAGAAAGTGTCTTCTGCACCAAGTAAGCAGGCAAGTTAAACGGTCAGAATTACCTCCAGAAATGTTTAAGACTTTGGTGGTAGCACTAACCCCTGTAATATATCTAGGAATGTGACACTGCTTTGAATTGTTTTCGTAGGACTGGCTGGGGGTACTGGCTGCAGGGGTCACTCACTTTAATGGATTAATTCTTTTCAATAATTTATTAATCACTACCAGTATTCATGTATTTCCACCAAAATCCTTGTTAAATTCTACATTACTCTTGCTTCTCTCCTGTCTTTCTCTGCAGGACCTTCCCAACCTCTATTTTTCGGCTTCTGTGACTTATACTAGGACTGTTTTTGTTTTTAAGTGAAACAAGAATGTCATTTTCTTTAACAATGCAATTAAAATACTACAAATTTTTACAATGCCCTCGTCTATGTTCTACCTGTTTGTGGATAAATCAGCCTTTCTTTCTGAAGCCACTCACACTGACACACTGTAGAAGTATCCCTTTTCATTGGCAGGTTATCACAGTTCAAAACAAGCCAACAAACAAAAACCACAAGAATAGCAAAATACTCAATTGTATGTATTTCTATCTCATTTCTAAAACAGTACTGTAACATACCAAATTTGAATATAAAGCAACGAGGAGCAGTTTTTAAAAAGCCAAGAAACAGCTTGTGTAAATGACTAAATGTCTCAGAAGTTGAAAAACTCTTGAGTTTTAAGAAAGGTAAAATTACTATTCATTAGGCAGAGGACAACTTGCCACAGAACAGGAAAAAGCTGGCTGATGGTAAGATTTAAGCATATGAAAAATGGTTACTGTTAAAAGTAGGGTGGGGTGGGTTGTTTTCTCTTTTCTGTGAAAACACCAATATTCCCCACATCGTAAGAGTGTAAGAACGTGACTGAGCCATTTAACTCATAAAGCCAGTATAAATCGACAGTTTCATCAAAAGTGCCCTAAGAGAGAAGCTTAACTTGTCTTTTAACAGGTAAGAGCATGTAATTATGCATGAATTATTTTTTCTGCTCTACTTGTAAACATTGCTATTCACTTTTTCACTTTAATGTCAACAACTTCATAGGAATAGGTTAACAAATGCCAATCTAGCTGCAACTAACTGATTTCTTTCTCTCAATTTCTAGGATATTTTTCAAATTTTTGGCTAGATTAAAAAACATGGCATTCAGAAGACCTTGCCTGACATCTGAGTCTGTGTTTAAACTACAGATTCAAAGATTTAAGTCCAGTACTGTCACTTTTCAAACTCAGAAGTGGCTTACTACCAAAATGAGTTGTGATACAAAGAGAAACTAAGAACTATTCAACATCGAACACACATTTGTTGAGCTCTTCAGTAGAGGCCAGCCACTGAAGATATGGTGAAATTAAGACTGAAATGAAAATAAGCCGTGGTCCAGGGGTGCTGAAGTGGCTCGGTGGGTTAAGTGTCCGACTCTTGGTTTCGGCTCAGGTCATGATCTTCTGGTTCTGGGAGTTCAAGCCCTGCATCAGGCTCTGTGCAGGCAGCGTGGAGCCTGCTTGGGATTCTCCCCCCCGTCTCTCTGCCCCTTCCCTGCTCCTGGTGTCTCTGTCTCTCTCAAATAAATAAACTTTAAAAAAAAGAAAAGAAGCCATAGTCTGTCCTTGAGAAGCTCGGTTAGTGATCTCCCAGAATAAAAATGAAAAATACTGCAATTTGGCTATCCCACTCTTCCCTCAAAAAAACTCATCAACAATTTGCATTCTTTTATCCTTGTAAAAGTTTTCCTTAATACTTTCTGAACTCTTTGATTACACCCTTCACACAATAAGGAGTAATGAGTGAAAAAAGCAAACGTTTATTGAATACTTACAATATGCTACGCTGTACTAAATGTTTCACAAGTATTTGCATAAACTGGAATCTTACCCAATATTTGTATTTGTCAAAATGCTGTGATCCAGCTTGTCACCCTAAATGACAAGCTATGTCACAATGTTCCCTCACCAGAAAAACACTGTCAGTTTACTCCCAATATCACATTGACTAGACAACTGTACAAGTGTCCCGGATAGTACTGGTGACTATAGGTTACAGGTATATATTAATTATCCTTATGCTATCAGACAAGAATGCTTTAGCTGTTCAAATGAAATATATATTAAACAATGCCCCACAGAGTGCGAGGAGAGCTTCCTGGAAGGGTCACCAACTTCAGGTATATTTGACAGAACTTTCCCATAAGCAGTAAACAAACGTTACAATTTACTGAACCCCTTCTATGTATCAGATAATTGACACAAAATGTGTAATTTATAATCACAACCACCTTATTGATATCACAGGCATTTTAGAGAGAAGAAAACAAGTTCAGAGAGGCCACCAAATTGTAATCTGCTCCAAAGCACAAAGCTAATCATTGGCAAAACCAGGATAGCAGATTCCAGATTTTCTATTGAGCCACAAAGCAGTTTTCTGAAGTACTAACAATAGAAAATTGCTATTGGGGTGCGTGGGTTGCTCAGTCCGTTAAGCCTCTGACTTCCACTCACGTCATGATCTCACCATTCGTGGGTTTGAGCCCCGGATCAAGCTCTGTGCTGCCAGCTCAGAGCCTGGAGCCTGCTTTGGATTTTGTGTGTGTGTGTGTGTGTGTGTGTGTGTGTGTGTGTGTGTGTGCGCGCGTGCGCGCGCGCGCGCCTGCCCCTCAACCACTCGCATTCTCTCTCTCTCTCTCAAAAATAAACATTAAAAAATTTTTGAAAATTGCTATCAACTGAACTCTAAATTTTTTTTTTTAACGTTTATTTATTATTGAGAGACAGAGAGACATGGAGCCTGAGCAGGGGAGGGGCAGAGAGAGGGGAGACACAGAATACGAAGTGGCTCCAGGCTCTGAGCTCTCAGCAGAGCGCGACGCGGGGCTGGAACCCACAAACTGCGAGACCATGACCTGAGCCGAAGTCGGTCGTCCAACCAACTGAGCCACCCAGGCACCCCTGAACTATAACTCCAAATACAAACATAAATGTGTGCACAAGTTATGAAGTATATTCTTAAAGAAAAAATTTATGTAGTGGATAGTTTTTGCTTTTGAAATCAAGGATAATGTTCATTACACAGTTGTGAAAACAGCAAATAAACGATGTCCATTCTCCAACCCCCTTTTATTTTTCTCCACAGTACTTTTTTCTCCTAGACAATTCATTTTAGTCATCTGTCTTCTACTACTAAAATGTAAACTATACGAGGTCAGCTATTTTGTCTATGTCATTCACTGCTGCCATCACCTGCATCTCAAAGGTCCCTAGCACGCAGTAAGTGCTCAATAAATATTTGTGAACGAAAGCTTGGCTTTCAGTAGCCATTTAGTAAATATTAGTTTCTTTTTCTTTCCTTTACTATGAAAGAAACACTAACAAGACTAACATAAAGCTATTAAAGGTCAAAAAAACATTCATCACTCCCTTGATACCAAATTTTGAACTGGAACAGATGATTAGAAATGCAGGAAGAATTTATTAAAATTTTACATTAAAAATGTTGAGCAAATCAAAAGATATTCAGCAATTTATCAGGCATCAAGAGATAAGGAAGGGGTCAATATAAATTATATTTTGAACAAATGCACTTTTTAGTGCCTAAACTTTAATCCAATTCGTTATATTTCATTGATATTAATATCTATGACTTTAGTTTGTGGCAATTGTGACCTGGATCTTCTTCTGAAATATCAAGGTGTCAGCTGACACTTTTTACTGTGCTTTTTAACAGTAGCTCATTCCTTTTCTGAGGACTAAGAAATTAGAAATGAAGCATATTCTGTAAAATGAGTCAATAAAACTCAGAGTGAAAAGTCTAAGTGAAATGCTTAACTTTAATGCTAGAAGGCTAGTAGTTATACTTAGTACTAAACATTGTTTTGAGGGATGGAATAGTTAGAAAACAAAGAAAAAGAAAGCCATTCTTAATCTATGACTCTATCAAGATCATAGTCAAGTTTAGTGGTCAACAAAAGAGAATGCTAAATATACAATACTGGCTACCCCTAAGAGTACTTCCTCTGGTTTTTAAGCTTTCTGATTAAGCAAGTGTCCTTGATTTCCTAGCACCAGAATCATAAGAAATGAAATGTTAAACTACTGTGTTTTGGAAATATGAGCCAGAGGTAAATAATATGAACAAAACATACACTTAAATTTCATACAATTTCAATGTCTCCAAATCCTTACCATTTCTATAAAATAAGATGACATACCTATGGTCAAAGTCTCTCAAAAGATTCAGAGCAAATCTCTTCAGTACAGTTCAGCATGATCATTTTCCTATGCTTGGTAGCCACCACTACCCACATCTACGTATTTCCAGCTGCCTAAAACTCTTCATCTAATAATCCCTTATCTCCTCATTATTATTTTGCCCCAATCTTCACATTGGCCTGTTACTGCCTCATAATCCTTTTATTACAGACAGTCCCAGTCTCAGATGGACCAAATATAGAGATGACAGAAGTGAAACAATGAAAAGGGCTACCACTATTCTCCTCTGGGTGATGGGAACCTGGCCAGGTAGAGATACACTGCAATCGAAGCCTTTCTGAATTAGTTTAATTTACAAACTTTACATATTGGCAAGATTACCAGGTACTTTTTCTCCAAAACATGTATAAAAGACAAAATTTCCGTTGATGACTGTTAAAAATAAACTTTTAAGTCTTGATCAGTTTATGTCTCTTAAAAATGTTTTAGAAAATTCTGACATTCCTCAAGGAATTTTTGGCATGAAACATAGTCTCATGTAAATGGTCTATATCACACCTATTTTTCAAAATGCGGCATGTTTACAGATATATGTGTATATTTCATCCTAAACAATATTCTGAAAAAATAATTTTCCTTACAGAGAAAATGACAGAAATAGAATACTTTTACTTCTGTCAAGACACAGACTAATCACATTAAGACAATTTACCCACATTACTAATACTAATGCAGGAATACTCAAGGACATTAACTGGGGATCTGGGTAGCGCTTACTTAACGCCGCAGAGTTTAAAAACTTCATTTCATTAGATGCAGTAATTAAACAATCCTTAGTTGAAGGCAGGTACTTCTTTCCATTAAAGAGAGGACCAAATATAGATGTTATTTCAATCAAACACGATTGATTTAAGTTAAAACGTATTTTTCAGGAAATCTGTATCCGAGGAGACTCCCATCATTACCCACTTCTTAATGAGTTACAAAAGCACAGTCTCTACTATTTGACAGTTCACTGAAGAGAAGCTGAAGGGCTGCATTTCATCATTGTCCTTTGAGAATACTTCCAAACTTAGAAAAAGTTATTCCATGCACCCAAGAGAAAAATGAAATAATGGAGTCTATTCGGGGGATGACTTATTCATGTAATTAACACATTCAACTTTCAGTTGATCCTTCAAAGATTTAAATCATAAGCACCCTATATTAGAAACTGATTAGATTTAAAGGAGAAAAAACCCCAACAGAAGTTCTGAATCACTGGAATTTTTGCTCTATTTCCTGTTAACACACTGATGGTACCATCACTCAATACATTTGTTCCATACACGTTTTTAAATGCTTCAGGATCCCTTTTAAACTAACTTGGCCCTAATTTAATTTGTAGCTCATTTATCTGACAATTCCTTCCATTGTTTCTAATTTAAGTGTTCAGCCAAAACATACAATAAGATGAAAAGCATGTCTTCCTTTATTAGAAAATGCAATGGTTTCAAAAGTAAAGTTTCAAACTGCAGGGTTTATTAAAACCAATCACGATTTCACGGTTACAAAAAAAAAAAAAAGGTGTCAATACTCTGCTACTGTATAAAGAAAAGTGTGGCAACCAGTTAATAGTGTAAAAACTGAAAGCAAAAATTCTACTCCATGCCCACCAAAATTCTCAGCCAAGTCTGAAATTGCATAATAAGCAACATACTCTTTTAAGTGAGCTAAAGCACAGCCCCAATTGCTTTTATAAAATGTGAATCAACCTGACCCTAAAATTTGAACCTTTACAAGCTTACCTAAAACAGACAAAATGGATGCAAAATCATACTGCCTTACCGTTGCCTCAGATACGACCTTAGTGTTCAAGAACTTTCCAATGAATAAAAGGCTCTTAAAACAGCCTCGCATGGGGGACCTGAATTTCACGAGCTACTGAGAAACCCCTGTGAAGCTGCAAACTCCCTCCGCTCTCCTGGAAACTCCTCTTATCAGAAACATTTGAAGAATTTCTCCACAACAATTAAGCGGACTTGAAGAATGGAAACCTAACATCTCAAATATACTATATATGGAATGAA
This sequence comes from Lynx rufus, assembly GCF_022079265.1. NCBI lineage: Eukaryota > Metazoa > Chordata > Mammalia > Carnivora > Felidae > Lynx > Lynx rufus. The sequence continues at coordinate 11,369,897 of NW_025814878.1, forward strand.
ACGTGGCCAAACACATAAATACAAACTCACACGGTCCCCGAAACTTTGGTTTACAGCTCTGCCTGAGCAATCCGACAGCATCAGCAACAGAAAGATACACCTGTCACCTGTTCAGCACTATCCAGACCCTTTCAACCTCCCTGCTACAACCACAATCTTAGGGGTTGGAGATAGATCGGACAGAACACTAGAACTCTCCAGTGAAATCGAGGGGGCCGCATATTCAGAGCGGGGCTTGCTCCCCATTTCAAGAAGGCTGCAGAAAACCAACACTGCAAAGGGAACGAAGTTCTCCCCCCCACCGTCGCCACACAACTCTTTCAGTCTCTAACCCCAACACCCTGGCTAAATCATCTTGACCGGACTACGGCTCCCCAAAAAGGAGTTTTCCTTCCCCCACCCCCATCTCACACATGCCTGAGGGGCGGGCCGGGGGCACGGGTGCAGGCAGGGGCCCTCCCCACCCCCTGGCACCCTCCCCTAGCCGGGGCTCTCCCCGGCTCCCGACTGCAATGAATGCCCCCCTCCCCCTACACACAAACTCCCCGGAGCCCAGGCCCGGCCCGAGACTCCCCACCCCCACCCGCTCGGGAGGACTTGGGGGGCCTCCCACTCTTCCTCGCCACTGGGGGAGGAAGGAGGCGGAGGGAGGAAGAGTGAGGGGAAGAAGCGGACGCCCCGCAAGGGCCCTGCGAGTCAGCGGAGCCCCTTCTAGACGAAAGGGGGGTGCGGGAAGCTGAGGGGAGAGCCGGGACCGGGGATCCCGCCGAGGCCCGGCAGCGCTGTCCGTTTACCCTTCGCCGCCGCCGCTTCCCCCTCCTCCTCCTCGGCCGCCGCCGCCGCCTCTCCCACTAGGGCAGCCGTCTCCACCGTCGCCGCTGCCGCCTCCACCACCACGGCCGCCGCCAGCGCCGCCGCCGCCTCCGATTCCACCCGGCAGGGGGGACACCTCAGCCCTCCCTCCCTCCCCGCTCAGCCCCTCCGATCGGCCGCCGCCGCCAACTCCCTCCGGCCGCCGCCGCCGCCGCTCGTGGCTGAGGGGGAGGGGAGGGGAGGGGGTCGGGCTGGGTCGCCCCGCCGGCGGCTGCTGCAGATCAAAAACGCTGGCTGGGTGGCGTCGCCGCTCCCCGCTCCTCGGCTCCGGCTCGCTCGGCCTCCCTACCTCCCTCTGCCCCCACCCCCCTCGCGCTCGCCTGCCCTCCCCCCACCCCCCCAGCTCTCGCTCGCTCTCGCCGCGGCTCCGCCAGCCCAGTGCAAATCAAAATACTGTCACACAATATGGCGGCGCAGCCGCCGGCAAACACCGCGAGATCTGCGGCCGCTGCTGAGGCGGCGGCTGTGACGAGGCCTCCCCCAGCCGGCCGGCGGCGGCCGCCGCCGCAGCGGCGGCGCGGGGATGCTCTTTCTCCGCCCTGCACCCCTCCCCCGACACTCGCAGACTCCACGCCCGCCTTGTGAAGGCCGGAGGGAGAACACAGATCAGCGACGCGGACTGGCGCGGGCCGCCGCCGGGGCAGTGCAAGAGGGGGCGCCGGCGCAAAGAGCCCGGGGAGGGCCCGGGATCCTACGTTTTTAAATCCCGATCTCTCATACTTTGGAGGGCTCTGTATGTCGGTGCGTGCTTGTGTGTGTGTGTGTGTGTGTGTAAAAAGTGCAAGTTCCCCCACCCCACGGGGCCGGTAGCAGTTTGCGCTGGAAGGCGAAAGGAACCCCGGCTCCGTCGGCACGGCCCGTCCGGAAGCGGGCGGCGGGACCTGCCCCCGATCGGCGGCGCCCGCGGGCTAGGGACCCCGCGCTCCGGGCTGGGGGTGGCCCCGGCGCACCGGTAGCTCAGCGCCTCCCGCGCGCCCGGGGCCCTAGGGGGCAGCAGGTGGGCCCCACGGCGGAGGCGGTGTCCGGCCGCCCCGGGGGCCGGGACACACCCCCTTGGAGCCTGGCTGCGCGGAGGCCGTCGGCTGACCGGGGTGACCCGAGCGGGAGCCCGGAGTCCGGAGTCCCAAGAGAGTGTGGGAGAAGTCCTGGAAGCGTCGGCACTCCCACCTTTGAGACTTGAAAAAAGAGTCGGACTCGGAGTTTTCTAGAGCGCTTGGGGGAAAAAAAAAATCGAAATGCTGCAAGGGTTTTGTTTCGATTTTATTTTAATTGCACGTTCCTAGAAGTCCTAGAAGCAGAGCCAAAGACACTTTAACTTGGGGGGGGGGAGAAGGGGAGACTTGTTTCTATCTTCTTAAAGAAATATTTGTTTAATGTCCCCTATTAAAAAAAAAAGTGTTTAACACTCAGACATTTCTCACAATGTAAAATATTTATTTAAAGATTCTAGTGCTTTCATGGTGTCCAAAACACTACGGCATTTTTTCTGTCCCTGTCCAAAATGTCCATATCCCTGCCAGTTTCTTCCTTAAAACAATTCTTACTTATTCCCCAGAAAAATTCTGAAGGACCGTTATTTTTGTTTCCAGATGAGTGCTATAGCTATCATGACTATTTTTTTGGTAAAGTATCTTTTAAGCAGTACAAGTTTCTACACAGTTGAAGGGCTTTTCTCAGTTCCTTTTTCCTCAGTCATCATTTAAAATTACCTGTAATCTTGGAATAAAGAACCAACTCAAAACCTTTACCACTTCAAAAGCCAAAGTACTTGTTATTTACAATGTCAGAATTTAAGTATTTTCTCTCCTGTTGATATCATAAGAGATGTAAAAATAAAGATTCAAAAAATGGAAATGCTGTAGTTTTATTCACTGGTGGGTAACAAGAAATCACCAAACTTTGATACATTCAGTAGTCCTGTCTGAAGAATTGTTTCCATACTCAATGTTAAAATAATTGAATAAATGAATTTAGAGAAATTGGATCTAATATTAAGTAAATTTCACTTGTCTTTGAAACCACTAAAAAGCACAGAGCCAACAGCTGTTTTTGAAATGGTAGAACTGTGTATGTTATATTTTTAGGAAAACTTATTTAATGAAATAAATGTATATTTTAAGAGAAACAGAGTGCTTTATAAACTTATGAGTATGATAGGTGTGAACATACACTGAAGAGCTTTAACCTGGACCTGATTGTGAAGAAGCATCAGACAAATGCAAAAAGGAGAAAATTTTGTAAAACGACTGGCCTGTATTCTTAAAATACTATCAATGTCATAAGACAAAGCAAAGCAAAACAAAGCTGCAGATTAAATGAAACTGAAGAGACATGACAACTAAATGCAAAATGTACATTTGGAACTGGATCTTTTACTGGAGGAGAAAATTGCTAGAAAGGACATTATTGGGATAATTGATGCAATTGGAATATAGACTGCAGAGTAGATAAAACTACTGTATCCATGTTAAATTTCCCCGAGTATGATATGTCCTTATTCATAAGAAAACATATGGAAATATTAAAGGATAAGTGGACCTTATAGGATTTTTTTCCCAAATGGTTCAGAAAAAATAAATTACACACACACACATACACACACACACATGCACATGCATGCACGCACATCTCTCATGTCTCCCATACACATATACAGACAGTGATGGATAAAATTAAAAATTGGTGAATCTAGGTTATTATTAGTTTTATTAAAGAATCAATTTTATTTCTGTTGAGGTTGGAATATGATGAAAAAGGGCTTCCCTTATAAAATATGGATTTTAAATGAGCCATAAGGAAGGACTTCTAAAAAGTGAGGTTTTGAAAATGCAGGAACAGATTGATTTCTGGAAGAATAATTCACAGGATAAAAGAAAAGATATTTTCCTTTTTGGAGCCTATAACAAAATTATAACTTATTTTTCCAAGATGGTTTAACTGTTCTCATGTTAAACCACACACACACACACACACACACACACACACACACACAACTCACCATCTTAACCATTTTTAAGTGTGCAGTTCAGTAACGTTAAATATATTCACATTATTGTACAACAGAGCTCTAAAACTTTTTCATCTTGCAACATTAGGAACTCTAAACCCAACTAAAAACTAATCGTCCCCTCCCCCAGCCCTGGCAACTACAGGATGATTTTTAAATTCTAAGAAATGTTTAAATATTTTAAAGCCTTGGTGAATATGGGACTTTCTGTAATATTCCTACAATGTCTCACTAAGTTTGAAATCATTGCAAAGTGAAAAGTTTTAAAAACCAAAGAGCCTTAAACAGCAGAGTTCCTCTACTTGACTAAGAGGAATAAAGTTGTAAGGTGGACAGAGCGATAGAAATAGATTCTTTTACGGTGGGCTAGCCATTGTTTCTCAGCAACAGGTGCAATTTTGTCCATTCTTCTATTTAATCTACTTGAATTTGGAACAAAAATAGCTAGAAACACTTGTTTTGGTAAATGTGATTTCCATATTTAATGATCTAATAAATATTCAGTGTCTATTAGCCACAAGTCTCTGGAGAAAATAAGAGAGAATAAAACACACTGTGCCTTTCCAGGGCTCTGTATTGATTACAAAGATAAAATAAGATAAAATCCCTGTGCTGTATTCAAGAGCCTTTTAGTCTAGGACTGTGCTGTCTGATAGAATGGCCACTACCTGCCTGTAGCTATTTGCATTCAAATTAACTAACTGAAACAAAATGAGAAATTCAGGCCCTCGATTGCACTGACCATATTTCAAGTGCTCATTAACTTTCTTCACAGAAAATTCTATGGAACAGCACTGACGGTAGAAGAGATTATGCTATAGAAATAATACCAATTCAAGGTAGACAGTAAAAAAGACCACAGAAGTTTAGGGGAAGGAGAGATTACTTTGCAGGGGGTGGAAGAAGGGAAGGGACAGCTTCAAGAAGAAAGTTGCATATAGACAGGAGGAGGTAGAACAAGAGTATTTCAGGGAGAGAAAACATGAAACGAGCAGGAAAGAAAGAGGCATATTCGAGGGATAGCATTTAATTCTGTGTATCTGTAACATGAGATATGTAAAGCAGGGTAGAACTGTATAAAACCACAAATGCTGAGCGGCTAAGTCTGAACTACTCTCTAGGCAATAGGAAGTTACTAAAGGTCCTTGGATAAGAAAAAAGACAAGGTCAAATAGTTCATTATGAAGGAGAATCTAGCAGCAGGTGTATGAAATAGATTAGGTTTGAAGGCATAAAGACCACATAGCATTGCAATAGCCCAAATGAGAGATAATGAAGAATTGATAGTAAGGATGTTCTCACTGGCATGTAACAAATCTCAATTTTAAATGGATTACGTAATAAGGAAATTTAGATCTCATAAATTTGGGTATTATAAACTAGAGTAGATTTCAGGTTTGAAAGGTCCAAAAGCTTAATAATATCATCAAGAACCAAGTTCTTTCCATCCCTGCCCCAATGTCATGAGTGTTAGCATCATTGTCTGGCTAATGGCAAGATGGCAATGGCAGTTCCAATGATCACATCTTGAAGTCATAATGTCCAGAGGAGGAAGAAAGATCTTCTTAAGAGAAAATATTACCCAGAATGACTTGCCATCCCTCCCTCCTAGGCCTTAACTGAATCACAATGCCCACTCATGAAACAGTTCCTGGTTTATATGAGGGAACAATTGTCGAAGAGTCAAAGACAGAGAAGTGAGAGTCAAAGGTGACTCAAGCGTTTAAGGCTAAAAGACTAGGGTACATAGGAAGAGGAGAAGTTGTGGGAGGAAAGATGATGATCTTTGTGATAGTCCTCCTAATTTGAGCTGCTAAAGAGGTATCTAGATGGAAATGATCAGCACGTGAAAACATGGGACTGGAGTTCAGAAAGAAGATCACAGTTGGGGATATACACTGGATGTCATTTGTGGAGAGAAAATAAATTAAGCCATGAGATTGCCAAAGGAGAAGAAGAGTGGGGAGGATACATAACCCAACCCTGGAGGATGAGGTAAAAGCAGGGAAAGCAAGAGAAGTAGGCAAAATTAGGCTATATATCGTACAGAAATCAAGGAGAAAGGATGGAATTTCAAGAAGGCCAGCAGTATTAAGTGCTATGAATAGATTCAGGATGATGCAGGCTTGGAAACATTGGGTTGCTGAATAGAAGGTGATTGTGACCTTTAAGAGAGTTATTTGATAGTAATGTAGGAGCAGGTAGATTTCAGGAGTTAAGGGATGAGCAGAGAGGTCAAAGTATGAAATGCAGACTATTCTTTCAAAAGGTTTGATAGTCATGAAAGGGAGAGCTACATGAATGAGGATGTTTACACCAATATTTACTTAGAAGACTAAATATTGAAGCAACAGAACTTTCTGAATATACTATTATTTAAAATAATATACTATTGTTTTAAAATTAGGATTTTGGTAATCAGTTGTGTGTGATGCAGTCATTTAAAGTAATTATTAAGATTATGGAACAGTATGGAGAAATATTTATAATATTAAGTGAAGGAAGAAGATAGAAAATTTAAAAAAACACATATGGATCACAACACCAAAAAGTATACATGCATGTGCACATAAAGATGCTATGAAATAGGGGCGCCTGGGTGGCGCAGTCGGTTAAGCGTCCGACTTCAGCCAGGTCACGATCTCGCGGTCCGGGAGTTCGAGCCCCGCGTCAGGCTCTGGGCTGATGGCTCAGAGCCTGGAGCCTGTTTCCGATTCTGTGTCTCCCTCTCTCTCTGCCCCTCCCCCGTTCATGCTCTGTCTCTCTCTGTCCCAAAAATAAATAAACGTTGAAAAAAAAAATTAAAAAAAAAAAAAAAGATGCTATGAAATAATCCTAATTGTCTTGCAGTGGTTGAACAAAGGTTTTTCAGATTTCGTGTCGTGAGATAGCAATTTTATAATTAAAATGTATATGCACATATTTAAAAATATTAAATGGGAAAGACAGAGGATCGTGATGTGAGGGTTGAAAAGGTTGAAAAACATTTGTTTTTGTTTGTTTTGCTTTAGTAGGAAATAAGAAACATTTAGCTGTGTTTATCTGCTGAGGGGAAAAACTCAAAGGAGAGTAAAAAATTGAAGGTGCAAGTATGAGGTGATGACTCTTGAGCATGTAAGAGAAGCCTATGGGATTAACACTACAGACACAAAAGGAGAGTTTTAATTTTTTAGGAGAAGAGGCATTTTCGGAGACAAAAAGAAATAAGAAAGGAAGAAAATTCCCCAAAGTGTGTTTGGATGTGTGCATGTATGCAAATTGAAAGTTGATTCTAATATTTATTTAAATGTAAGGACCTAGAATAACCAAGATAAATTTTAAAGGAGAACAAAGTTAAAAGACTTACACTACCAAATGTAAAGACATCATAAGACTCAGTAATTAAGACACTGTGGTATTGGCACAAGGATGCATGAATACACCAAAGGAACATAATAGAGAATCCAAAAATAGAACTTGATTTATGACAAAGGCACTGCTGCAATTCAGTGAGGAAAGGATAATATTTTCAACAAATGGTGCTGAAGCAATTGGCTACTTGTATGGAAAGAAAAGATACTTGATTCCTACCTCACACCATATATAAAAATGAATTCAAGATGGATCATAGATCTAAAAAAAAAAAAGATGGATCATGGACCTAAATTAAATGGGAAATTAAAAAACAAAAAAGCTTCTACTAATCAAAAGACACTATCAAGAGAGTGTCTTGATAATGACACCCTTAAGAGAGAATATACTTGAATATATATATTGACAATAGACTCATATTCAGAATATGTAAAAAATTACTTTTATAAATCACTATGAAAAACTGAACAATGCAATTTTTTAAATGGAGGAAAACTCCTGAAGCAATATTCTACAAAAATGACTTCCAAATCGCCAATATGCTCATGGAAAAGTGTTTCACATAATTTCTTACTAGGAAAATGTAAATTGCAAGCACAATGATATATCACTACCTACCTATCAGAATGGCTAAAATTTAAAAGGCTAGTGTTGACAAAGAAAGGTAAACAGCCACCTGAACTCTCATGCGCTACAGATGGGAGTGTAAATTGGTTTATCCATGTTGGAAAACGCTTTGGCAGTATCTACTAAAGTTAAACATATGACTACTCTATGACTCAAGTGTATTGGTTCATTTTATGCTTCAACTTGGCTGGGCCAAGTATCATTCTGCGTGTTTCGGTGAGGGTGTTTTTGTATGAGATTTCCTTTCAGATTGATGGACTCTGAGTAAAGCAGATTGCCCTCCATAATGTGCATGTGTCTCATCTAATCATCGAGCACTTAAGTAGAATAAAAGACCAACTGTCCCTCAAATAGAAGAATTCCTTCAGCAGATGGCTTTCTGACTTGAACTGGAACATCAGTTCTTCCTGGTTCTCCAGACTAATGGCTTTTGAACAGAAACTGCAGCATTGGCTTTTCCTGGGTCTCCTGCCTGCCAGCTCATCCCGTAGATTTCGAACTTGACAGCCTCCGTCACCACTGTTATTTCTTTTGTCACTTATGAAAAATAGATAAATTCAACTTCATCAAAATTCAAAACTTAAGTATATATCCAAGAGAAATGAGAACATACGTCCACAGAAAAAAACATGTACATAAATATTTATAGCAGCATTGTACATAATAGCGAAAAAATAGAAACAACCCAAATGCCCATAAATGGATGAACAAAATGTAGTATTTCCATCAATGGAATAGTATTTGGCAATAAAAAGGAATGGAGTACTGATACATGCTACTACATAGGAGAACCTTGAATACATTATGCTACCTGAAAGAACTCACTCAATAAAAACTACATATTGTATGATTCCATTTATAGGCAAATCTATAGATGGAAAGTAGATTAATGGTTTCCAATGGCTGGAGGAAGGGGAGGAATTTGGAGTGACTTAATCGGTATAAAGTTTCTTTGGGGATGTTAAAAATGTTCTAACGTTGTATATTGTGATGGTTTCACAACTCTGAATATACCAAAACCCACTGAATTTTCTACTTTGAAAGGGTGAATTTTATGGTATACGAATTATATTTAATAAAGTTGTTATGTATGTAACGGGAATGCATTACTGATTAACAAAATAGATGAATATCATAGATACTCTGGGAAGAGAAAACAGCTGGACACATAAGTATGTACACATTGTATGATTCCATACATGGGAAGTTCAAGAACGGGCCAAACTAATTGATGGTGATACAAGTCAGAATGGCACTTACCTCTAGGGGGTTCTGGGTGAGGCATTTGATTATGAGGAGTCACAAGGAAGCCCACTGAGGTACTAGAAATGTTCCACATCTTGATCTAGGTGGTGGTTGTTTGGATTCAAACGTATGCAAAAATCTATCGAGCTGTATACTGAAATTCAGTGTGAGTTTGGCACTTTACTGGATGTATTTTGTATTTCAATAATAACATTGACAAAAATGGAGAAAGATGGGTGATAATATAAAGAGAAACTTAAGCTTGGAAAGAGACAGTAGAAAGGTCATGGGGGCCTCCGACCTTTCGGATATGCCGAAAGCAGGGCCTATTTCTCAGAGTAAGAGTGTTGGGTGAGGGATTCTAAATTCGTGGAAAGGAGATAGTTACATGAAGGAAGAGAGCCATTCTTTTTTGTCTTATTTCTTTTAGGATAGGTAAGGTGGTTTATGTGCACATGTTCCTATGTGTATGAAATATGGTATGCATGCGTTGTGTGATGCCACTGTGGGGAGAAGCACCAGATGTTGTTATTATGAATGATTTAAAAAACTTATTTCCGGAGAATAATCTCAGTGAAGTTCATGGGAAATCAACAATCTTCTTCATTTACTCAGACATCCTTTGCCTCAGGACTAGACCTGAAAACAGGAATTAGAATGGCTAACCTTCTGATCTTTATCTCTCCCTGTCACCGTATATCATAGATTCTTTAATAGAAATATGTTTCATTCAGAAAGGTTTCTGTCAGCATGATTAGCAATTGTTTACAATCTGTAACAATGTCACTTATCTTTAAAGGGGCCAGTGGTGTTCGCTACTTTTAAGGTTCCTCTTCACGTTTAAACAGCTACAAAACCATTGTAACCACTGTTTAAAATGTCTTTTTCTCAACCAACTAATAACGACAATTTCCATTTTTTTTTTTTTTTAGGATTTATTTATTTATTTGAGAGAAAGAATGAGCAGGAGAAGGGCAGAGGGAGATGGGAGGACAGAGGATCCCAAGTGGGCTCGGTGCTGACAGCAGAGAACCCAACGTGGGGTTCAAACCCATGAACCGTGAGCTCATGACCTGAGCCAAAGTCGGACACTTAAGCGACTGAGCCACCCAGGTGCTCCAACAATTTCCATTTTTGAGACTAGATCGTGATGCTAAATCTCATTAGAAATTATTGCAACTGTCTTATGTGGAATACGGTACCTTGATTGACGTTGGCGTGGTGAACAAATGGGAAGAAAATCAAGGCACACTAAATTTATCAATTCTAAGCCAATATTTATTATACAGTGCTTTACAATTTACAGGTTTTTTTTCACATACATTATCTTCTTTGTTCTTCACAGCTTCTTTTGTTATACACATTGTTGCTCCCACCACCAATTCACAAACTAAAGATCTTAGGGCAAGAGGTTAAATGACTTACCCAATCTAAACCAATTAGTAAGTGAACAATGGGGCTTTCAACAGATCCTCTGACCACATTTCCCAGGATTTTTTTCATTATACCATCATGTAAGACACATTCTCTTTGCTTAAACAATTTATAGTGGCGATAATAATAGGGTGAGTAGTTTAAGAGAAACAAAGTTACACTGGGACTTCAGAAGAGTTGGAGATCACAGGACAGGCTTCTTGGAGATGATATTTCAGATGAGCCTTGAGGAAGTGATGGGGTTGCAAAAAAAAAAAAAAAAAAAAAGGAGGACATTCCAGGTGCATTTATTTGATAGCAGAAGAGAAAGTATATCAGGAAATCATAGAGAATATTTTGGGAACCTTAAGTAGTTTGGTTTTGCTGAACTATAGGAAAAAAGTAGGATCATGTTGGAAGACAGATTTAGGAAGCAGTGGTATACCATTCAAGTTTTATGAACAATGGGATATGCTTGGATATGTATTTCATGTATCCTCTGTTCAGGTGCAGAAGGAAGAGAGGGGAGGTGGGGAGACCAGAAAGCCAATTATCTCTGGGCAAAGGGATAGAGGACTTTTTCAAACCTATGGCCATGAAAAGGAAGAGTCAGAAGCAAGAGAAATTTTAGTAGTAGATTTTAAAAAATCACTTCAGGCAAATGAGATAAAGTAGGACGTGAAGGGGGAAAGAGTTATCAAAGAAGGCTATGTGATTCTGAGCCTGAATCATGGAGGACTGTTATCTTGTTAACAGAAACAGAGAAGTAAGGTGGACATATTGCTTTTGTGAGAATGAGGAATTAGATTTTTAATGTGTTGAACAATTATTTTAGTTGTCCTGGGGATCCTCTCAAGCCTTCACTGCCATTCAGATGCGTAAGGATGAGAAGCTCAACTTGCAGAGACTATAAGTGAACAATAAATGTATGAAAGTGTTTTACTTCATTGGTAATAACATAAATGCAAGTTAAAAAAAAACAAAGGAGACATTTTTTTTCCAGCCTATCAGGTAGAGAAAGATTGAAAAGACCGACTGTTCAGAAATAAACTTAAGAAATATATAAACTTCTTCTAGTAAGAAGAAAACTGGAAACTACTGAAGGACACAAAAGTAAGTCAGGAAAAACCAGAAATAATACATTCTTTAAAAACTTTTTTTAATGTGTATTTATTTTGGGGAGGGAGAGAGAGACAGACAGACTGTGAGCCGGGGAAGGACAGAGAGAGGGAGACACAGAATCCGAAGCAGGCTCTGGGCTCTGAGCTGACAGCAGAGAGCCCGACATGGGGTTTGAACCCACAAAGCATGAGATCATGACCTGAACTGAAGTTGGACACTTAACCAACTGAGCCGCCTAGGCACCACAGAAATAATATATTCTTGAGTGGAAGACAATATTTTATTTATTTTTTAAATGTTGAGAGAGAGAGAGAGAGAGAGAGAGAGAGAGAGAGAAAGCATGAGCAGGGAAGGGGCAGAGAGAGAGGGAGACAGAATCCCAAGCAGCCTCCAAACTGTCAGCACAGAACCCATGTGGGGCTTGATCTCACCAACCATGAGGTCATGACCTGAGCTGAAATTAAGAGCCGCTTCCTTAATCAACTGAACCACCCAGACACCCTGGGAAGACAGTATTTTAAAGATGAAAGTTGTCCCCAAGTTTATAAATTTAACTCAACTACAATCAAAGTTGACAAAGTGATTTTAAAGAGCATTTGGATATTTTATTAAGTGAATCAAATAACCAGGATGCAGAATACTGTGTACATCATGCTACAATTTGTGTAAAGAAAAGGGGAAATCACACACATGCACCGGGGAAGAAAATGAGGGTAGCTGTGATGAAGGGGAGAGAGAAAGGGATCTCTTTTACCCCTCTGCTTCTTCTGATTTAGAAAACATGACCCAGCAGTAGCACTCCTAGGAATTTACCCAAGGGATACAGGAGTGCTGATGCATAGGGGCACATGTACCTTAATGTTTATAGCAGCACTTTCAACAATAGCTAAATTATGGAAAGAGCCCAAATGTCCATCAACTGATGAATGGATAAAGAATTTGTGGTTTATATATACAATAGAATACTACTTGACAATGAGAAGGAATGAAATCATGCCATTTGCAAGTAACATGGATGGAACTGAAAGGTATTATGCTGAGTGAAATAAGTCAGTCAGGGAAGGACAGATATCATATGTTTTCACTTATATATGGATCTTGAGAAACTTAACAGAAGACCTTGGGGGAAGGAAGGGGGAAAAATAGTTACGAACAGAGAGGGAGGGAGGCAAACCATAAGAGACTCTTAAATACAGAGAACAAACTGAAGGTGGATGGGGATTGGGGTGGGGGAGAGGGAAAATGGGTGATTGGCATTGAGGAGGGCACTTGTTGGCATGAGCACTGGGTGTTGTATGGAAGCCAGTCTGTCAATAGGTTATAAAAAGAAAAAAGAAAAAGAAAACGTGAAAGGCTTACCTATTAAAATTAGTGAGATCAATTGAGAAGAAGAGCTAGAATAGTTTTTAAAAGGAGTAATTAGGTAGGCACGGGGTTGGGACATACTCTACTAGGCAAAAGGCTTGTTACAAGGATTAAGTGAATGAGCATATGCAAAGTGTTTGCAACGTGTGTACATAAATGTTTGTTGTTATTTTCATAATCTTGATATGGGAAGTATATGACTCAAATGTTCATCTATCATAAGGGAATATATTGATAGATTTTTTTTTACTACTTGAAGCTTACAGACTTCTGGATAGGAAAAAAATTTTAAGAAAATACTAAGAGAAACATATACTAGGAGAACTTACTTATAACCTCTACAGTTAGTTGGGTCTGCCCTGGGTCACGCATCATACTAAGGGCCGGCTCTGTGGTACTGAAGATTATCTTAGCTCTCAGAGAGCTTATAGTCTCTATAGACTAATGTTACTCTCCCTGATATACAAAAGGTTATGAAAAATCATAAGGTTAAAAATCCACAGGCCAACAGGAAATGAACAAAGGTCGTAAACCAATTATTTTTAGAAGCATTGCTAATGGTCAATAAATATAAGAAAATAAATTCATTCTCAATAGTCAATCTCACTCAAAAACAATGCGATTTATTTATTTATTTTTGTTTATTAATGCCAAGGTTTTAAAAAAGAGAGACCCCAACGTGGGCACAGTGGAGACGGAGGCATCCTTATATCCTACAAGTGGGCATAGAATTAAGTATAAGCATCCCGCAAGGCTGTTTAGCAACATGTATTGGAGTTTTAAATATGAAAACTGTGTGATCTAGCAATTGCACTCCTAGGAAGAAATAATTGGACATATATCTGGAGGTGTATGTTCAAGGATATTTACTTCAATCTTCCGTATAATAGTAAAAAAAGAGTAGAAAATAACCCGAGTATATGTTAATAAGTAATGAGCTAAATTACGGTGCCTCGATACAATAGGATACAATACAATAATTAAAAAGTGTAGGTCTATGTACACTGACATGAAAAATGCCACAATATTATATATAGTGAAAATGGGAGATGGATTGCATGACAGATTATGAAAAATACTCTGATCACATTTAAAACCGGGGGTGTATGCCTGAATGTGGGTATGTGTAGAAAAAAGTCTGGAAAGACAGATTCTAAAATATAACATTGGACAATGACATTAGAGATAATCTTTCTTTTCTTCCTTACACTTTTTTGGTGGCATTTTTTCTGAAATTTTAACAATGAATATGTTACTTATACATATACAAACAAAATAAAACTCTTCAATAAAAACAAACTAATTAAACTATGTTTCTTAAACATTTTCCTTCAAAAGCCCTTCAGGAATAATCTTTGTTTAACTAAGGCCATGACAATTGAAATTTTTATCATTGAGACTTTGTCAGGGTTTGCACATGCATATTTTTTCCTGTCCTAAGTCAGTAGGGAAATCTTTTGTAAATAATAAAATATTTCAAGAATTTGGAACGAAATGACAATCACAGAGTACTGACCTCATTCCACGATGGTTAAAAGAATTGAAGAAAAAGGAACCTTGACAGGGCCTCAGACAAAAAATCTGAGCAGCAGTGGCCTTACGCTTGCAGCAGGTTTTTGGACAGGGCGGGGGGTACAGTGGCATGGAAGAGAGGTGGGGAGTTTGCCTCTTCCTTGGTTTTGTATCCTGCCTTAATCTTGCCCAAAGTGCGTAAATTTCCACATAAATAAGGCTTCAGGGTGCAAAAGAACGCCTCCCCTTGCCCCTGTCACTCTTGTCCCATCCTTGTTGAACCCGATCTCCCTTGCACTGGTATCTGGACACTAAGTCCTCTTGGCTCGGCAGCCATTATTGCGCTAAGGTTGCTAACAATCCTCAATTCAACCCACTCTTCTGTGAGACTCAGGGGCCTAATGCTTATCGTATTTGCAACAGAATCGCTCTGTGACTCACAATGATTTTCATCAATGAACAGAAAAGAACTGTGTCTCAGCCTCAGCTCTTGGGGGAGGAGGAGGGGCCTCCGGGGACAGGGGGTTGTTGTTAAGAGTCAGTGATTTCATCTAGGTCTCAAGCATGGTCTGAAAACTAAATAGACAAAAGAACAATTGCTGTCATGTAGAGAGCCACGTTTTCAGACACTCAGATGGAAAAGGAGTTCTTATTCTCAGAAAGTTTACAAATTACCAAATGAAGATAATGAACTTTGTATGGTGTTTCAAAGCTTCCTATCTCTGTATCTGCCGTGCCCACACTCCCACTCTGTTTCCTTGCCCTGGTGAGCCCAGCAGAAACATGATGCCGGCACACGGTTTTCAGTAAGACTATTTGGTACAGATTTTACAGACCTATAGAACACTACCCCCTCATCTTTCCCTTCCTCTTCTCATAGAGCCAGATTCCTATATAAATTTAAAGAAAGAAAGAAAGAAAGAAAGAAAGAAAGAAAGAAAGAAAGAAAGAAAGAAAGAAAGAAAGAAAAAAGGAAAACCAAGGGGACGGCTGGAGGCACTGGGTAATCTACATGTTCCTAGACCTAATGATTGGTTTACTTACTAGAAAAATTCACGACATTTTCTAAGCATTTTTTCCAAAATAAATGCTGAAATGCTTGCTATTATAAAATGGAAAACCTTAGGAATTCTGAAGAACTTTATAATAATAAGTCTATGTATCTGAATTGCAGGAAAAAATGACATGTTAAGGAAATATTGTAGACCTCCAGCTTCAGCTACTATAGCAGTTCTTTAAATAAAACCTAAAAGAATGTTACCTCAGATCTATGAATAACTGCTTTGTCTATGTTATACTCAAAGTCAGCATTTCACTGAAGAACTTTGTGTTCTATTGTTTTTTCTTCGAACTACTTTCCTTTCCACGTGATAACGTCAAGATTCTTAGTTTCTGACAGCACATCTGTTAACAACAAAGAATGGGCAGGACTTTTGAGATAAGGAAGTGATGGGGGGGGGCTGCTTTTACACGTTTAATGGTTCCGAGTCTGAACAGTCTTGTGAGATTTGGATGGAACTCTTAGAGAAAGGAAATACTTTCAAGGCGACAAGCGATTGCAGTATGTGAATTTTAAGCTTGTGGTGAACCAAGGAGCATTATAGGCCCATGTAGCATAACTTGACCTTAGATGATGTTAATAATGCACATTTCTGCCCCAACTCCACCCCACTTACACTAATCATCAATGTTTCAGAACTGTAGTTGAACAGAAAGATGTTCTGTTCATGACAAAATAAGTTTCAACACTTTTCATGGGATGTTTCCAAATCCGGAAAGACTACGGTACTAAGCTACTCTTAAACAAACGAGTCTAGTCTTTTAGGTGAAATGATGAAAAATCTTGTGAACTCCTGATCATGGTAAAGCTCTGCTGTTTTCCATACAGAGCTCATGTTATTAATTTGTAAAGTTGACTGTTTCATTAACTGATGGTAGAGCGTTGGGACCAAGTCTTTGCTGTTGTACCTGCCATTCCCTGCCACCCCCCCATCTTTACTTAACAAAATGTGACATGTTTTATAACACCTGCCCCTGATGTGCCAGGACATGCCCAACTTTTGAAACTCCAAAAAGAGAGTTGGTCCAAATGAAGTAGACATTTGAAGATCAGATGCCCAGACTTCTGTTACTGAAGGAATAGGAGAAACCAGCAGGAAACTAGACTGTTGGTAAAGACCACTGTGCCCATTGGTACAAATAGCGATGTGATCACTATCAAAAGTAAAAGCACCTTTAAAATTAATGAGATCTTCTTTAAGCCAAGAAAAGGATTCGAAGAAACCACACTAGCTGGCCAGAAACACCTAGAGTACAGTAACCTTATTATGACTCCTTGATTCAGGCATGGGACTGGGCTGGCAAGGAGACCCCTCCTTGGGACAAAATTGGTGGATGGGAAGATGAGGGTGGAAAGTGCCATGAACAATGCACCAGGACAAAGGAGAGAGTATAAAAAACCTAGTCTCAAACTTTGAAGCACTCCTAAACCATGCTCCAAACTGTCAAGGCTGTTTAATGAAACTCCAAAGTAGAAGAAGAAAAAATGTTACTTGTTCCTTCAGGGTCTAGTTGAAATTCTACCTCTACATAAACTTTTCCTGGGCCTCCAGACAGGTATCCTTTTCTATCTTTTGGACCTTCATAGCATTTACTTTGTGCCTCTCTCAGGGCACTTCCCATGGTCCACTCATCTCCTTTAAGATGCCTGCTTCCTTGACTTCATGGACTCATCTGGACCTTTGTACCTTCCATGGACTCTAGCACAGGGCTCACACATAACAGGCCTAGCAAACGTGTCTGCGAAGAAATGAATGAATGAATATATTCTTTAACCAATCTGGTAAATTGTAAAATTGGATATAAATGACTCTGTCACAGATTCAACTAAATTAGTAACATGTAAAAGTTTACTTCCGCCCCCCCTTTTTCTGTAAATTAAAAAAAAAATTATATCCAAGTTAGTTAACATTATACTGCAATGATGATTTCAGGAGTAGGATCAAATGACTCAT
Source organism: Lynx rufus (assembly GCF_022079265.1). Taxonomy (NCBI): domain Eukaryota; kingdom Metazoa; phylum Chordata; class Mammalia; order Carnivora; family Felidae; genus Lynx; species Lynx rufus. The sequence continues at coordinate 11,387,426 of NW_025814878.1, forward strand.
CCCCTACATATAACACCCAGTGCTCATCCCAACAAATGTCTTCCTAATGCCCCTTGCCCGTTTAGCCCATCCCCTTCCTTCCCTTCCCTTCCCTTCCCTTATGTTCATCTGTTTTGTATCTTCAATTCCACATATGAGTGAAGTCACATGATATTTGTGATTCTCTGACTAATTTCACTTAGCATAATACCCTCTAGTTCCATCCGTGTTGTTGCAAGTGGCAAGATTTCATTCTTTTTGATTGCTGAGAAATACTCCATTGTGTGTGTGCGTATATATATATATATATATATATATATATATATATAGCACGTACTCTTTATCCATCCATCCTTCGATGGACTTTTGGGCTCTTTCCATATTTTGGCTCTTGTTGATAGTGCTGCTATAAACATGGGGGTGCACATGTCCCTTCAAAACAGTGCACCTGTATCCTTTGGATAAATACCTAGTAGTGCAATTGCTGGGTGGTAATTTTTTGAGTAATCTCCATACTGTTTTCCAGAGTGACTGCACCAGTTTGCATTCCCACCAGCAGTGCAAAAGGGTTCCTCAAGGTTTACTTTTTCGTATCACACCATACATACTTAATGTAGAAAATCACCTCTACTTTTTCTATCCTGAGAGAGCCACTTTCCCTGCTTTTTTTCTATTTGTAAATACACAGATATATGTGTATATATATAATGTATGTACACGTGCACACACAAGCATGCATACACAAACGTATATTTTTTCCTCCAACCAAAATATAATAATGTGATATACTGCTTTGTAGCCTGTGTTATTTCAGGCTACACCAAGAGAGGATTAAATGTACATGAATTTCATTGGAAAACACCTGTGAGGGGAAAAGTGAAGGGAGCTGGGAGAGGCTGGGCAAGGCCTCAGACCATGATCTTCGTCTGATCCCAGTGAAGGAGAGAGGGACGGGAGGTGGCGTGGTGGCATCCTGCACTGTCATGTGGTCTGGGGAAAGTTCAGCAAGTGTCTGGGGGAGTCCTGAGAAAAAGCTGGCCATCAGGGGAGTCCCATGTCACCCAGGAGGAGGCCTGTCTTTGTCACCCTATCAGGTTGTCATTGGTTGGGAGCAGGCATGGGGAGAGTGGCCTTGGCGCAAATGTTAGGGTACTTCGGAGCGACCAAGGCCCTTCCTCAACTTTATCTCCGGAACTTGAAAGTCTGCCGTCAAAATAGCCACCCTTTATTATGAACATGTTTCCAAACCGTAAGATGTTCACCTGTAGTGTTTTAATAAACATTTCTATTTCACAAGTAACACATGGCCATTTTGGAAAACTAGGACTGAAAAATAAACTGAAGAAACACAAAAATTGACTAAATAATTCTAAACCTAGAATTACCCCCTGTTAACCTTTTGATATATGCCTTTCCAGATTAAAAAATGTGTATACATGTTTATATATATAAAATACATATGTTTATACGTTTGTGTGTATAATATGTACATATGTATGTACACACACATAAAATATGCACATATATGTATGCTCATGATTTTCCAGTATTTGTGAAAATGATGGTACCTGATCCTGAGCTGGTTTTGGGCAGATCTTTGAGTGATTGTATGAAACAGAATAGAGACACTGATTGAGAGGTTTTCACATACGTGACTTTGACATTATGTGTACCAGAATGATTTCCTTCTTGGATTTGAAAATAAGTTTACTTTTATACGTCTTAGTCAAAACTGTTTTACAAATGGCACTTAGAATTTTGTGTTAAATAATATACAAACATAATGGGAAAATAAACCTTAATCCTTATAAGTTTCCTTCTGTCGTCCAACATAGTGGCTCAGTGACTATGTTACATAATAGCTTCCTAAAAGTGGTTTATTTTGAAATCATAAAAATAAGGTTTTAAGGGATGTTAATATGTTCAGTATAGCATTTGCTGACAAGTATTCCTTGAATACATAATACTCTTTTTAGTGACAATGTACATGACTGAAGATGGAATATTATATGGAAACATTCAAATAAAGATACAGTTCTTAGGACACAAAACAACATTCATGTGATAAAACAAATAAAAGGAGATTTGAAAATGTGGACTGGCATTCATTGAGTTAGGATTTAAATGTTTTTTTAAATGTATATTTATTTTTGAGAGACAGAGAGAGACAGAGTATGAGCAGGTGAGGGGCAGAGAGAGAGAGAAAGACACAGAATCTGAAGGGGCTCCAGGCTCTGAGCTGTCAGCACAGAGCCTGACACGGGGCTCGAACTCACAGACTGTGAGATCATGACCTGAGCCGAAGTCTGACGCTCAACCAACTGAGCCACCCAGGCGCCCCTGAGTTAAGATTTATAAACATGGGTTTTTATTTCTCCTGACCATGTTTCCTTGAGGAATGTTTAAGGGTAACTTGCAGAAATGAACATTTCATCCTCATTAATCCCTGCTGCCCATCATTTTGAGAAATTTCAAAGGTTGAAAACATAATGTATATACAGCAGCCTTCAGCAAGCTCAGTGTATAAATAAGATTACAATGACCTTAATATTCTAAATTATAATGGTCCCAAGAATCCATAACTTGATTAGCAGGCTGCCTCCATTCCCCAGGATTATTGTAGTTCCCCTGTTACTGTCTACTAGAGGAGAGAGAGAGAGAGAGACAGAGAGAGAGAGAGAGAGAGAGAAAGAAAACTAAAATGTCCCTTGGGACTAAACTTTAACTGTTGGCTTCTTGACATGCCCTCTGGTTTTGTTCTCTCAGGTGCCAGAGATTTTCCACTGGTGTCACTGGTGATTTTCTACGGTTGCTCCTCTCTTGCAGAGATGTGGCTCTGGCCAACCCCACTGTGGACCTTTGCCAATTAGACACGTTCATGATGAATTTGGGGGTGAGGGGGTGGGTGGTCTCTTGTCCTCACTCAGTCTGTACCCTGGTTATCTCATAGCAAAACTCCCCAAGCATGGGTTCATTTTTGCCAAGGTGCATCCAATGCACTTGGGTAACTAAGTCAGGATCTTACCTTTCCACACAGCAAAATGCAAAGTCTGAACATTCCACACCAATGACTTAGGCTGCAAAGCTAAGGATCCTGAGTCTTGACTCTTCCTACCCTCTTTCAACCTTCCACCTATTTGTGCCTATGATTGTCTCCTTAATTCCCTGCTGGAGCCCCTGGTCTCACATCGGGTCTGTCTTTTAACCACAGCAGATCGTGTGTGCATGGGGTAGGGTGGGGTGAACGTGGTAGTCGGGGGAGAGATAGCTGATGTACAGAACTTCAGAATTTTATAACTGGAAGGGATTTTAAAGACCATTTCATGCAACTTCCTCATTTTACCTATGCAGAAACTAAGCGATTTGCTCAAGGTCAGAGCAAATTATTAGTAGAACCAGTTCTACAGTCAAGATTATCTGACTGTATTCAATCTTGTGCCCATGATTCAACCAGCATGGCACGCCGATCAAAGCCATGCTGTCTGACTTTTCCTAATATGTGGGGAAACAGGACATTTTAGTTTTCTTGAGTCGAATATACAATTAAGGGCTTAAAATTTAATCAGAGTATCTATTAACACATAAACATTTTAGAATGGATTCCTCTTCCTCAGCTCACTCACAAATTGTCAGGATTACAGTAAACTATCCTCAGTTTAGTCCTTTCCTGTACAAGATACTGTTCCTATAAGGTTAATACCTAGAGACTGAAGTTTTTCAACAGTAAGAAAAAAAGCCTGTCTTTATCCAGAAGCTTCATCTTTACCTAGCAAAGACATTAGCCAGTTGGCCCAGCCTTCTTTTTCATCTTGCAAAAACCTGGGTGAAATAAGTTTTGCCTAATTTGCACTGTACTAGCACGCTTATTAATTTTCTGATGTGAATTATAATAGCAGCTGACAATAGACACTAGTGTAATTACTATAGTTTCGTGGCCAGAATTAAATATTTCAAACTAATGCTATACTCATAGATGAAAATTTCTACTAAAATCAGATCGTCTTAACATAGTTTTTCCCTTCCACTGTAAGACTTTAAATTTTGTTTTGCGTGAAATACATAAAGATGTTCATGGTTTGCTGTCAAGTCAAGGAAAAAGAAATAAGTTTCCATACTCATTTAGCATGAAAAAGATTCTTTAAGCAAATCCCCAAGGGAAAGTTATGATTGATAGTAATAATGGAGCTAAGCCTATTTTTTAATTCAAAAACAACATAAGTAGAAGGAATGTACTTAGCCGGTTATGGAATTAATCCCTCTAGTCGAGATTATCTTAAAAATTCTCAAACAGGTTCTGTCTGGTGGGAGAATATAGTATCATTATATGGGATTTGCTCCTAAAATGAGAAAAATTAATGTTTTCCTGTGTGTTCGTGTGTGTCTTAGACTTTGTAAAATGTCTTCCACATTTGAATTCTTCCCTAGAATAACCTTGAAGAGTAGATACTATAATCTCCAACTGATAAATAACAAAAATGAAGTTCAAAGAGTGTCAGTGACCGTTTCAAGGTTGCACGTGTAGTAAGTAGCAGAGTCTCGATTTAAAACAAAGCCTTCTGATTTTAAGGCTACATGTCTTACCCCTAAACAAAATGCATTTCCAAGAAATAACATGCATGTTCTCAGAGATATCTAGAACAGTAGCTATTGTAAGGTACAAAATATTAGAGTAGCTATGGACATAATCCCCTAACCCCCCCTGAAATTATTTAATTTTGTCTTTCAAATAAATTGTGATTTAGTACCAACGGCTTCTTTGGGTGTTTTAAATTGGTAGCCTAATTTTTAGGAAAAAATAAAGTAAATTGATAATCTTATTGTGAAAGATAAAATACTTGTTTTCAGAATTTCCATAACCCAATATGTTGTTACATGAAGCCACATATTTTTAACTAAACAGGAAATATGTAGTATAGTAAGAAAAACTATTAAACAGCAATATCATGAATTTCATGACCATCATAAATTATTTAAAAGTGTATTCCTTCATTAAAAAATATCTTGGTTTAAATATTATGTAAGTTGTACATGCTCATTGAATAAATTAAAACAGTGTGGCAGAATATGAACTGAAAAGTTTACTTTCTTACTCATACTTCAAATCATTATTTGAGTGTCTGTATCTGGTCAGATCTTTTGCTAATCACTCATTCTTAAAATAAAAAGGAATAGACATGACAACCAAATATAATGCATGGTGCTCGATTGGATTCTATATAAGAGAAAAGGATATAAAATTATTTAAAAAGCTATAGGGGCGCCTGGGTGGCGCAGTCGGTTAAGCCTCCGACTTCAGCCAGGTCACGATCTCGCGGTCCGTGAGTTCGAGCCCCGCGTCGGGCTCTGGGCTGATGGCTCAGAGCCTGGAGCCTGTTTCCGATTCTGTGTCTCCCTCTCTCTCTGCCCCTCCCCCGTTCATGCTCTGTCTCTCTCTGTCCCAAAAATAAATAAATGTTGAAAAAAAAATTTAAAAAAAAAAAATAAAAAGCTATAAAGGATATTATTAGGATGCCTGGGAATTTAAAATTGATTCTATATTTGATAATGGCATTATATCAATATTAACTTTCTTCAGGATGATAGTTGTATTGGATGTAGAAGAAAGTCCTTGTTTTTTGAAGCATTAGAGGTGATAGAGGAGAACTGTCAAGATGTCTACACCCAACCCCCTAGCTTCAAACAACTGAAGGACTGGATACAACAATTAAAAAATCTACTTGAAACATTGATGAGATGACAAGACAGTGAGAAATGGTCAACTCAAACGTGGAAGGCAATGCAAAGAAAGCAGGAAAAAAGATAGTTTTGCTTGAGGTCATTTTGTGATCCTGGAATATTAGTACAGACTCATTTTAACAGACTTGAGCACCCAAAGGACAAATATCAAAGTCCAGAGCTTGCTCAGGGTGGGGAGACAGGCCAGTGATGGTCACCACAATAAGCTGGGACCTCAAACTCAGAGCAAACCCCAAGTGAGACAACCAACTCTGTTGAAATCTTCTGGTCGCCTTGAATTCCTTTTGCTCTTTAGGAATGTCAAACCTTGAATTTGGTGTGAGCTGGTCTTGGGTTGGTAGCATGTCACTCTTGGTAGAAGCAAGCACAATCCTCCCTGAAGAAAATGGCTTTCACTGTGTGCCTCAAATTATTCCTATAAATACTTCTACAAATACAGTGCGTGGTCAAAGACCACCAGGCACAAAGATAACAGAAGAGAAATCATGGCAGATTTGAAAGTATCAAATATAACTACCAGAAGTAGAAGAATTATATAAGGGAAAAATTTTAATTTAGTGGATGGTTTTACCACTAGATCAAAAGCAGCTAAACAATAGAATTGGTAAACTATTAATAGTTCAAAAGAAATGATCTCAAGAACAACATGGAGAAAAAAGAAGAAAGAGAACTAGGAACACAGAGGATACCAAGGGAAGATCTAAAATATATATTAAGATTTTATGTTTTTGAGTAATCTCTAAACCCAACATGGGGCTCACACCTACAACCTTGAGATCAAGAGTCGCATACTCCTCTGAGCCAGCAAGAAGCCTCGATCTAATTTATATGTATATATATATGTTTTTTAATTTTTTTTAACATTTATTCATCTTTGAGAGACAGAGAAAGACAGAGCGTCAGTGGGGGAGGACCAGAGAGAGAGGGAGACACAGAATCTGAAGCAGGCTCCAGGCTCTGAGCTGTCAGCACAGAGCCCGATGTGTGGCTCAAACTCACTGACTGCGAGATCATGAACTGAGCCGAAGTCGGATGCTCAATCGACTGAGCCACCCAGGTGCCCCTCGATTTAATTTATATTTAATTGGAGTTCCAGAAGAAGAGGAGAAAAACAACAGGAAAAGAATAATATTTAAAGAAATAATGGTCGAGAATTTCCCAGAGCTGATGAAAGATACAATCCATAGGTTATAGATTCCCTAGCCAGATAAACAAAACAAAACAAAACACAACAAAACAAAACAAAACAAAACAAACCCCCCACTTAAACTCATTATAGTGAAATAGCAGAAACCAGTGACAATAAACAAAGTCTTAAAGGCAAGCACAGAAAAAAAAAAAGACATTATCTTCAAAGGAGAGATAGTTGGGCTAACTAAAATCTTATGTGGCTTGACTGGCAGCTTTACTAAACATTTGTGAAAGAAATAAATCAGATCTTTCACAAATCCTCTAGAGAATCTTGCTTCTATTTTTAGAGCCCGCCATGACACCCACTCATGATGAAAATCCTATTCAACATTGTACTGGAAGTTTCACCAGCATGATAACGCAAGAAGGAAAAATAAAAGTATAATGACTAGAAAGGAAGAAACTAAACTGAAGTTTAGATGGTATGATTATGTACTCTTCTGTATCTATGTTATGGTTCACTCGAAAAAGGTTAAAAGTATCTGATACAGTATTTGAATAGCACTTTATGACTTTCAGTGCTGTCTTACCTTAATGATCGTATCTGGTGGTTACAATTCTGTCAGGAAACTAAGGCTTAGAGAGGTCGGGTTACAAAGCTAGTCAGTAATAGAACCTGCACTAAAACTCAAGTCTGGTGACTCTTCAAGAGCCTTTCCAGTTTGTAGGCATTTAGACTATGGCATACATTTTATTAACAATTGTCTATAAAGCAATCCATGTATTCAAGAACATAATTTATATTATGTGGGGTGTTACTGGTTATAAACTAATACCAAACTATACATGACCTTGGAATTAGATGGGAGGAAGAGGCCATAATTTAGAAAAATTTTTTAAATGTTTATTTATTTATTTATTTATCATTAAAAAAATTTTTTTTAATGTTTATTTTTGAGACAGAGAGAGACAGAGCATGAATGGGGGAGGGTCAGAGAGAGGGAGACACAGAATCGGAAACAGGCTCCAGGCTCTGAGCTGTCAGCACAGAGCCCGATGCAGGACTCGAACCCACAAACTGTGAGATCATGACGTGAGCCAAAGTCAGAAGCCTAACTGACTCAGCCACCCAGGTGCCCCAAGGCTATAATTTAGCAAATGCAGCTGCATTACTTGAGCGTCTTTGCTTGTCAAGATAGCAGGTGGTAAAAATATGTTGGAACACATGGATAATACTAAAGTCACAGGTTGAATTGTGACCCCTGCCCCCGATTTATATGTTGAAGTGCAAACTCCTAGTACTCTAGAATGTGATTGTATTTGGAGATAAGATCTTTTAAGAGGCAAAGTTAAAATGAGGTCATTAGGGTGGGCTCTAATCTGGTGTGACTGATGTCTTCATAAGAAAATTTGGATGCAGATGGGTAGAGAGGAAAGACCATGTGGAGCTATAAGGAGAAGATGACCATCTACAAGCTGAGAAGAAAGGCAAGATCCTTCTCTCATGGCCCTTAGAAGGAACCAACCCTACCAACAGACTCTAGAATGATTTGAAAATAACATTCTATTGTTTAAGCTACTCCAGTTTGTGGTACTTTATTGCTATGGCCCTAGCAAACTAATATAGCTAGTGACAAAGGAAGAAAGAAAGAAAGAAAGAAAGAAAGAAAGAAAGAAAGAAAGAAAGAAAGAAAGAAGGAGGAGAGAGGGGGAGAGAGAGGGAAGGAAGGAAGGAAGGAAGCAAAACTCTTGAGCAAAAACCAGATATAATCAGATGCTGGATTGGAACAGTGATGTCTCGGTTGTACAGTCATTCTCTTACAGTTTTAAAAACTTTCTAGTAATTAAGATTTTTTTTTCAGGGAAAGTAACTTTGTTACTGAATATTTGATACTCTCTAGCCTCTATCTGCCTTTTTACCATTGAAACAATTGTTTTTATAACACTGTATTGGATTACTTGAAGTTTTGTAGCAATTAAATTATCATATTACAGTAGAACAAACACTTTTATGAATATTTTTATTTTTTTTAATTTAAAAAAAAATTTCATTTGAGAGAGAAAGAGAGCAATGCAAGTGGGGGAAGGGGCAGAGGGAGAGAGATTCTTAAGGAGGCGCCATGCCCAGTGCAGAGCCTGACAGAGAGCTTGATCCTATGACCCTGGGATCATGACCAAAGCCAAAATCAAGAGTCAGGCACTCAACTGAGCCACCCAGGAGCCCCTATGATGACTCTATATCATCACATGGTATACATGAAGTCATATTATCTGTGAAGCAGTTTGATAGCATTTTCAAAGGTATCACAAATTTCTCCTTAACAGAATATGTTATGCTTACATTTAGAGGATGATAATTTTGAAGAGCAGACATAAATACTAATTTATTAACTATCTGAAAAGGCATTGGGGCCCTGCTGTACATGCCCTTCTTGACTCGGGCTGAATGTACCTGGAACATCTAGTCTTTCATTCATTGAATTCAACATTCCAATGCAAAATGCTATTGGAATGTGCAAAGAGTCAAACAACAAGCCAGGACAGCTGCATCTGAGACGAGTTTTATTTTGAAACCAGAAAACCCATGCAAATAAACAACAGCAACGCACATAAGAAGTGAATTAATGACAACTTACTGGAGATGACTCCAAAAGAAAAAAAATCAATTGCATTTTCCAGACTTCTTCTAGGATTAAAAGAGGTGGGTTACTAAGCATCTTGAATGAGATGGTGGAATTTATATAAGACAAATTTACACTACATTACACATAAGAAAATATTTCGAAACATTTTGTTTTATATTCAATGATTTTTCCAAATCAAACAGTTCCATTTACTTTTCACCACAAATTTCTCCTTCCCCCACCCACATCCTCTCTGTCCCCAACACTACATTAAGAGAAAGAAGGACAATTCAAAAGTTTTTTTTAATGCTCTATTGTCTAGTAAGCTCCCTAACCGGAGGTCTGCCATCAGGAAGCCTAGCCTGAGAAGTTTCTGGACTTTACATGGTTGTTTTCATTGGGAAGTACAACTCGGTTGGAAACTCCCAACTTGCCAACCTTTCAATCAGGGAAACTAATAAAGATATGTGCCTGGAAAAATTAATTTATTCATCTGCTCAAAAAAGTATAATTTAATTCTCATATATTGAGTAACAACGAAAACTTTTGTAATTAGCTTGAATTATATGATATTTTTATTAAAGAAAAACAAAGGAATTTAATTAAGGTTAAGAATGTTAAGGAAATAGGTCATATGATTAGCTCTGAAATAACTTTAACTTTTGAATAAGCTCATTGTTGCTTAATTATGGTATATTGATTTGTAGAAACGTCGGAGGTGTTCTCGTTCCAAATCAGAAATATGCTGGATTTCTTACTGTGTAACTTTTTTGCTTCTTAATTTACCTGTTGGAACACTGTCAATAACATAGTTTAGTGTTCTTTCAAAAATAAATCTAATAATTGCTTCTTCCTCTAAAAGAATCTGTTTGGTTTATTTTATACTTTTTCTTAAAGTAAGCAAAAATTCTAGAAATGCCACTGGGCATAGTCTCATTGTTTAAACTTCTACTTTATAGGCAAATCCTTAATAAGTTTGATTGCATCAGTCACTCATTCTAAAAGTTTGCCCTTTATCTCGACTTGTCCGGTTCTCACCGACTCCCGATTAAGAACGAGTTTTCTGACGCTAACGCTGATCGAGTTTAATCTGTGGTCCGGGGCACTAGGAAATGAGCTTCATTAGTCCATGCTGCCAAATCTTACTAAAACTCTCCCTCTTTATAGAGCTCTGTTCTAATCGGAAGCACCATGCTTCTGTCTAGTGAATCAATCTGTTTGCCATCTCTATTCTGAGATTCTGCAAAATACAGTTGAAGTTCTGCAACCACTTCCTCTTGGAAGGCTGCTGAGATTATCTTCTTGTATGTAATTTTAATGAACATTCATCGGTCTGTTGCCTATCACATGTTTTCTAATGATTCAGCTCTTGTGATCCGTCTTCATAGACTGGAAACCCTTGATGGCACACAGTCTTCTATTGCTCATGGGACCAGCAACATCGCTGAGATTAGCACTCATTCACCTAGAAGCCTCAAATAATATTCTTAATGACGACATCCAGTCACACTAAAATTCTGCAGCGGTCTCTGGATAATCGAAGAAAGTTTAAACTGGTCTCCACACTGTGCTCTGAGTTTTGGAAACTTGACGGTCCCCGCATGTTAATGTATGCAGCCACGTTTAGCCCACAGAACACGCTGCCCCCAATCATTCTGAATAAATGGGAGTTTACTCTGTGGGGTTCTGCATAGAGCAGGAACTTAGGGACTCTGTTTGACTTTAACAGGATGGAATGAAACCTCCCAAAGAAGAAAATCTTTTAAATTTCGTTCTCATTGTTTTAGATTTTGTGACAAACTGTCAAACAAGGCCCAGGCTGAAGCATATCTTCATTTTTGCTATGGAATATGGGGTTTATCTAGTAAGTTATTTGCATAAAGGAGATTTTTTAGCACCCACCCTGTACCATATACTCTTCTAGGTTCTTGGGATATATAAGAAAGCAAAATAGACAAATATTCCTGCCCCTATGGAATTTACATTCTAGGGGAGAGGAGTATAGCAGAAACACAATAAAAAAATTAGTAAACATATTGGATAATGCCAATTGCTATACAAGAAAATAAAGCCAGAAGGGAGGATAGAAAAGATGAGTGGGAAGGAGACAGAGGGTGGTTAGGTAAGTGCACCCTGCAAAGGGCATGTTGAACAAAGACCCGCAGGAGTGACGGTGGAGCCATGGGTGATCTTGCGCGAAGGGTGCACCTGCCAGGGACAGGAAGCGGCAAGCAGCCCAGCGGCCTGAAGTGGGTTGGGTGAGGAGGTGAGCCGTGCAAAACGAAGTCAGATTCTGCAGGACTGTGGTTCTCCACGCTGGCTACACAAACGAATCACAGAGTTGCGGCACAGATATGAATCAGGACTTGAAGGACTCAGGCTAGAGCCCCGACCCAGAGACTCTGGTTTTCACAGGCTCCCCCGGTGATCCATTGAAGACCATGGTGAGGACTTTGGCTTTGACTTTCATTTTTAGAATTTTCCCAGTTTTATTGCGATACTATTGACACGCAATGCCGCATTGGTTTAAGATGTACAACAAAATGATGGGATACATGTATATTTTGTGACGTGATCACGGAAGGTTTACCTAAAATCCATTACCTCATATAGTCCTACTTTTTTTCTTGTGACGACCACTTTGAAGATCGACTATCCTGGCAACTTTCAACTATCCATTACGGCATTGTTAACTGTAGTCACTGTGCTGTGCATTACACCCCAGATCCTATGTTACAGCTGGAAATTTGTGCCTTGGGACCAGCTTCACCCATTTCCCTTACCCCCCAACGTCTGCCTCTGGGCAATACCAATCTGTTCTGTTCCTGTGAGTTTGGTATTTAAAAGTTTCACATATAAGTAAGATCATACGGTATTTGTCTTTCTCTGACTTATTTCACTTAGCATATTGCTCTCAAGGTCCATGTTGTCACAGATGACAGGGTTTCCTTCTTTCCTGTGGCTGAATAATATTTCTATATGTCACACACCAGATTTTCCTTAGCCATTCATCCTGAGAGGGAAACTTGTTTCCATCTTTGGCTTTTCTTAATCTATCTTTTAAATGTTTATGTATTTATTTTGAGGGAGAGAGAGAGAGAGAGAGAGGAGCATGAGTGGGGGAGAGGCAGAGAGACAGGGAGAGAGGAAGAGAATCTCCACGCTGAGCATGGAGCTTGATGAGGGGCTCAGTCTCACAATTGTGAGATCATGACCTGAGCAGAAATCAAGAGTTGGGCGCTTAACCGTCTGAGCCACCTGGGCGCCCCTACGTGATCCATCTTTTAAAAAGAATTGTTTGGGTTCCTGTGTTGAGGGGCGAGGGCAGAAGCAGGGAAACAATGAAAGAAAAGCTATTGTGTGCAGTCTTACAAAAAACTGCAGTGAGTTCAAGATACTCTCTCTGAACATTATCAGGCATTGTTTTAGTTCCACTATCCAGTATTGCTTAGTACTAATACGTAAAGTATATGGCAAGTTCCTTCATGCAAAATACGATTGCATCTTTCTAGAAGTGTGCTGGAAATCATATTTGATGAGCTTTTTCGGCAATGGTTTGGGTTAGAGAGGTTTTTCTGGGCACAGAGGTTTTGTTTCTCCAGAGGAGAAGGCCCTTTTCTTTCTCTGGTTACAGGGTGACATCCTTCTCCCTCATCACTCACGTCTCAGGGGCTCTGGGGACAAGCAGGACGAGAGGAAAGGAGCTGGGGTGTGATACAGCCAGGCAGGTGGCTCGTGTTTGTTTGCGGGCTTAGTCTTGAGATGCCCAGAGCCTGGGCTCTGGTGGGGGAGCCTGTAGCAGTCAGTCTCTGTGGGTTTGTGACTGTCCGTTCTTTGCTGTTTTGCTGAGAGGTGACCAAAAAAGAAGAGGGAACCAGAAAAACACCCACTCTACTGAGCAGGCCATTGTGTGAGATGGAAATGACACAGGCACCAGTTTGTTAGAGGCTTTGTCCCTTAGGTTCCTCATCTGGAGATACGGTACTCACCTTATAAAGTGAGTTTGGGGCACCTGGGTGGCTCAGTTGGTTAAGCGTCCAACTCTTGGTTTTGGCTCAGGTCATGATCTCACGGTTCGTGAGTTCAAGCCCTGCTTCAGGCTCTGTGCTGACCGTATGGAGCCTGCTTGGGATTCTCTCTCTCTTCCTTTCTCTCTTACAATAAGTACATTAACTTAAGAAAATAAAATGAGTTTGGCACGAGTGAGATAATCCACATAAGGCGCTTTGCATGGCACCAGGCACACAGTGAGGACTTTAAAAATGTGTTGTTATCATACCATATCTTTGCTGATTTTATGTTTAAACGCTGAAACATTTGACTTAATTTAACTTAACCAGTAATTTATTTATTCTTTGGCTTACCAGTAATTTGATGATTGAATTTAAACATGGCACACACTTATGAGAGCATCAAAGCTCCAAACATTATCTAGCGAGAAACAATTCTATGGAGCTTTGTTCAATTGGGATCAGTGCTTAAGACTTCCCTATAAATACACCCGACGCATGGGTTCTCAGGTTTTTTATTTACTATTGCACTTCAGAAAGTGTTCGGGACTAACCTACCTTTTCCTGAATTTCTGTCTACAGGGCAGTTTAAGCAAGCATGATGTCTTTATTTTAACACATATGGAAAATAAAACCAGGCATGCTGCCACAAAGAAAAGGAGTTGGGTAACAGGTTGTTTGAGTGGCTCTGGGCTTGGTGGGCTGGCGTTGTATTTTGACAAGGTCTCTGGGTGATTTTGATGCATTCCCAAATTCAAGAGTCACTGATTTAGGGTTTAAAAGCAAATCAGTTTGCACACCTGCCTAACTACTTCCACCTGAGGCTGCATAGCAACCAGTTAGACATATATAAAGGCCATTTCTGGCTTACAAGTTTTGCTTATCTACACGTGTTTGGAGACGTCACTCAATGTGCTTAGTACATGGGCGTATGTGATGAAGAGGGTATATGAGTATATTAAAATACAGGTTTTGAAACTTTTCCTCCTTTCTCACCTTATGCGAAGGAAAGATTCTTTGTTGCTTCCGGACTTCCTATGGTTAATAGGAATACTAGGTGGAAATGCAGAAAAAGTGAAGGAAAAAGAGGTAGATCATTTTGTTTGAGATAGATTGGGCGTGCCTCTGGGAGATGTGGGAACCATCCCCCTGTAAAGAGATTCTAGGAACTGTACAAGACTAGGCTCCAGGCACAATTGTGAAATATTTGAGACTTGTCTTCAGGGTCTTCTGGCTGTCTCTCCCAGGGGTCTTGTGTTTTTGGTTCACCCACTATGGTTGTGTGGGTGATAATTCACAGGTTTGGCTAGAGGCACCCAGGCTGGGATTGTCGGGAGATAAAAGCATTTGATATGGTTTCAGTATGAAGCCAGCAAGGATTCCGCCAGCGGTAACAAGACTTCACAGGACAGATATGAAGTTCTTAAACACTGTTTAGGAGCATTGCCTTTCTGCTGTAGACCATAGGAGGCTATTAAATGCTCTAAGATGAGACATGACACGGGCCAAGTTGCATTTTAGGCGTATGATCTTGCAAATGCGTGTTTAGGTTGACAGGGAGAGATGTTGCAGGTAATTGTTGGTAGATCCTAGTGACCACACGCCTGTAAGATTGCCATCATTGGTGTTCTGGAATCTGGAACTATTTGCTCCATTAATTTTAATGACTTTTAGTATACTTGAAACATTTTTTTTCATTGAAAGTATGCATAGTTATAAGCCACCCCCCCCCCCCCCCCGTCATCCGTATTTAACTCTCTTCCTGTTGTGCAAAATCCACTACTTGTCTTCCAGTTAATTTTTCTTGGGCTTACTTCTATCCTGCCAAATGATGTTCCTCTGCCCCTACACTGTGATTTACTAATTCTAGTTGTCAGCAAACATCTCATCATGTGATGTAAAGACAAAACATGCCATTCTTCCTCCTCCCATATTCACATAATACGTGCATCGCGAGTATGTTTAGTTTCTCTATTGGTCCCCAAACCATTTACATAAGTAAATATAAAATGTAAAATGTAAAAAAGCCTGAACTCTATGGCACTTGCTACCTATACCCACTTAGCATCAACCAAGTGGTGCAAACAGAGCGCAGTGGGAGAGGAGCAGGGAGCTGGCAAAATTCCAGCGGGGGGTCCTCCCACAATACACCCACCCAAGCCTGCTAATTGGAGAAATGTTTAATTTATTAGGAAGTAGATCACTCTTCCTACATGGCCACTTGTCAGCCTTTTGCTTATTAAGGTAGAAAACCAAATCTTCACATAACTTTTTTTCTTTCTTCATTTGCCCCTCCACCCCCGAGATCCCCAGTCAGTTGTAACTTATTATGAACCAACAGTCAAGAATGCTTTTCTGTGATGTATTATGGCTTTAGGTGGGTGGGAAGAGATTTTTTTCTTAATGCAGGCAGTATTTTTTTTTTTTGTCTGTGCATGGCAAGAGCTGCTTCCTCCAAGAGCAGTGGCGATCAGAGCGTGACTAATGCACGTGACTCACACATAGTCTCGGGCTTTGTTGTGGAAAGAGAGTCAATTCCTGCTGAATTTGTATCTGTTTTGATGGTTGTCCTAAAATACGGTCTGAAAATGCAGTGAGTAACATTTTCAGCCACACGCTTAACAAAAACAATTCTCTGTTTTTTGCTCCATTTCCTTAATTTCGAATTTAATTCATTGTAGCCAGAGAAGAGCCTTCAGACGACTTGAGCCCTTTAAGACCTTTTTTTAAAGATTTGCTTACTGGCTCAGATTATCATCTAACTTGGTAAATGTTCCACGTGCACCTCAAAAGAATGTCTATTTTGTTGCCGTTGGGGGAGGTGTGCCATAAATGTCGGTTAGGTCAAGTTAGGGGATAGTTTTGTTTGAGCCGTCTGTGTTCTTACTGATTTTCCATCTAATTTGTCATATCAATTATTGAAGGGGGTTATTGAATGCTTCAAAAATAATTATGAATTCGTCTATTTCTCCTTGCAGTCTGTCAACTTTTACTGCATATAGTTTGAAACTTTGTCATAAGGTATAGGGTATATTTGCAATAAGGTATAAACATTTAGGATTATTATGTTCTCCCAATGAATTGACACCTTTATCATTATGAAATGACTTTTTTAAAAGTCTCTGGTAAAATTCATTGTTCTGAAATCTTCTTTCTCAGATGTTACTGTAGCCACCCCAGTCTTCTTTTGATTAGTGTCAGCATGGCATATTTTTTCCTCCTTTGCCTTTAACCTTTTTATCTCTTTATATATACATTTCCGTATATATATGTCTTCTGCATTCTATATCTCTTTATATATACATCCTTCCTTCTGGAAGGACATATGTAGCCAAGTCTTGCTTTTTCCCTATTCTGAACAATCTTTGCCTTTTAACCGAGGTGTTTAGACTCCACTTGCGTTAATACAATCAGTGATAAGGTTAGGTTTAAATTGGTCATCTTGTTATTTGTTTTCTGTTTGGCTCATCTACTCTTTTTTTTAATGTTTATTTATTTTTGAGAGAGAAAAAGAGAGGGAGATAGAGGGTCTGAAGTGGGGTCTGCACAAACAGCAGAGAGCCCAATGTGGGGCTCGAACTCACAAACTGTGAGATCATGACCTGAGCTGAAGTCAGACACTCAACCGACTGGGCCACCCAGGCACCCATGTCCTATCTGTTCTTTATTGTCTCCTTTTTTTTTTTTCCTTCTTTTCCTGCCTTCTTTTGAATTAACCAAGTATTTTTATGATTCTGTTTTATCTCTTTTGTTGAGTTACTAGTTATAACTCTTTCCTTTGTTATGTTGGTGGCTGCTTTAGGGTTTATGGTATACATCTTTAACTTACCACCGTCTACCTTCAAATAGTATTTTACCACTTCAGATATAGTGTAAGAGACTTACAATAGTATACGTTCTTTTCTATCCCTCCCTTTCCTCGTGCTATTATTTTAATACATTTTTATACAACTTTTCATATGCTTTTAAGCTACACTGGTATTATTTTTATTACAACAGTGCATTAATTTTCTTTAAAGGGATTTTAATAATAATAGGAAAAAAAATCTTTTATGTTTATTCAATCAGTTAGCATAGCCAGTGCATTTCATTCCTGTGTGTAGGCCTTGTATTTCTATTTGGTATCATTTAACTTTATATTATCAAGATGTTTTGGAAGAGTATTGTAATTAGGACTAAATGCATCACGAGTCTGTTTCTAAAACCACCATTAGACTTTTTGCAAGTAAAAACTATAGCAAATACTAAAATCATGAATATTATGCCTTCAATTCTAAACGACTCACTTAAAGGAACTAGAAAATGTTAATTAACTTGAACGCTATATGGTTAAGTACATTTAGACTCTGTTATCGGAGTAAGAATTCTGCATCATAGACAGCAGCCTTCTATTTCTTCCAAGGTAGATTTTAAACACTTATTTGACTTTTTGTGTAGGTGTTAAATTTATGTGGTTCTAACATCAAAAAATATAGAAAGGTATTCAGTGACAATCCCTGCCTCTGTTTCTTATCTGCCCACTCGCCAGCCCTATTTTCATTCTCAATTAGGTAATCACTGTTATTAATATTTGGTTTATCTTTCCAAGGACTTAAAAAAATGCATTTACAAGCATTTTTATCTTGTAAAATCTTATCTACACACACACACACACACACACACAATTATATTTGCTACACTGCATCTTGTTTTTTTTAACTTAATATATTTTGAAAATTTTCTTTATCAATGTATAATAAGCTCGCTTATTTTTGAAAAAAAATCTATGTATTCCATTGTAAAGATGCATCTTACTTCAATTTAGACAGACCTTTAATTTATAGACCTTTCAAATCATTTTCCATTAACATACAATGTTGCAATGAATAAAGTTGTACTAAGTTATTTGCATGTGTGTGGGTATATCTGTAGGATAAATGACTAGAAAAGGAATTGTTAGATCATTTGGAATTTTAATATTGCCAAATCCCCCTCCACTGAGGTCTTACCAATTTACTAATTTACCCATTAGCATTGTAGGAAGGTGCCTGCTTCTCCACAGCTTTGCCACCATAGTGTACTTTTGGATTTTTGCCTATGTGAGAATAATGCTACTTCAGTTTTAATTTATATATCTCTTATTATAAATGAGGCTGAACCATTTTTCAAATGTCTAACAGCTGAAGGTAGAATTAAAAAAAGATTGATTTATTGAATCCCCCAAAATGCTTTGGAGAAAGTAGGGAAATCAAAGAGGGAAACTTTCAAATCTTTTAAATATTCTTAAGCATAAAATTCCTATTTTTTGAAAAATGTTTATTTTTGAGATGGAGAGAGAGAGACACACAGAGTACAAGTCGGGGACGGCAGAGAGAGAGGGAGACACAGAATCTGAAGCAGGCTCTGAGCTGTGAGCTGTCAGCACAGAGCCCGATGTGGGGCTCGATACCATGAACCAGGAGATCATGACCTGAGCGGAACCGACGCTCAACAGACTGAGCCACCCAGGTGCCCCAGCATAAAATTCCTATTAAAGACAATAAATGTTCCTCAGAGTCAGAGTACTTCTTCCAACACCTGCCACTGTTAATATCTCATGATACATAACATTTTCTTTGGCTCCAATAGAATACAAACCAATTACAAATGTTATAATGTATACATTGATTAACATGATTAATACTCCTTCCAGAGATTATCACCATTAAGCTATACTTCTCTTTGTGATAAAATGTCCACATGTTGGTCCGTTGTATCCACTTTTTGAGGCTTATAATAAACCTGAGATCTTTATATATCATTATTTTTTAGTCAACTTTACTTTTTTTAGAAAAGTTTTAGATTTACGGAAAGACCATGAAGCTAGCACAGAGTCCTCATACACCACACCCCTCGTTCTCCTGTTGTTAACACCTTACAGTAGTATGGTATATTTGTTACAATATTGAACCAATACAGTTACGTTACTAACTATAATCCGTACTTTATTTAGATTTCTTTAATTTTACCTCATATCCAATTTCTGTTCCAGGATCCCATCTAGGATACCACGTTACCTTTAGTTGTCATGTTTCCTTAGGCTCCTTTTGGCTATGAAAAAGTCTTCAGACTGTCTTTGTTGTTGATGACCTTGGCGGTTTTGAGGAAGACGGGCAAGTTATTTTGTGGTGCATAGCCTTTGTTGGGATTTGCCTGATACTTTTCTCGCGATTAGGCTGGGGTTATGGGTTTTCGGGAGGAAGCCCACAGAAGCACTGTGACATTCTCATCACACCGTGTCGAGGGAACATACTATCAATACGCCTTAGGTTGATTCAGAACTTAAACAGCTGGTTCATTCGGAGTTCTTCTACATGGGAGATTTGTCTCTTCTCCTCCATTTATTTATGTATTCAATCATTTATTTATATCAGAGTGGGCTCATGGATATTTCTTTTATACTCTGTGTTATCATCCAATAGTACTTCATTGTGTTGTCACCTTGCTCCAGCTTTAGCCGTTGGGAGCTCTTTCAGTTGGTTTCTGTGTCCCTTGGACATACGTCTACCATTGTGTGTGTGTGTGTGTGTGTGTGTGTGTGTGTATGTTGAACGCTTCCTTACTTTCCGGTACTGCATGATGCTGTAGACTCATCCTGTACGTTTGCCTTCCCTAGGCCTAGAATCAGCCATTTCTCCAAGGGGCCCTGGTTCATTTATTGGGGAATGGGATTAGAAACTAAGCTCTGAGTGCTAGATGTGTTCATTGCTACTGGGGTTCTGTGGCTTTGAGTCCTCTCAGCTGGCAGAGTAAGGAAACAGGTGTGTGTATACTAAGCAGAGTATATACATATATAAGTATTGCCCTGTCTAACCATCTATATCTATACTAAACTAAATATGAGTTCATACTCGTGTCTCCAACTCGAATCCGCTACCTGCGGATCATTATAACCTCCTCAAAGGTAGGATTTTTAACAGAAGATGATCATTTTAATATGTAACTTCAGAAAACTTTAGACTTCTGTTGAAAATTGAAGAGATGAGTGGGGTATGAATATCAGTCTACAACTCAAGTTCTGGGTCCATGTGTAGCCAGTGGGATTGAGCACCTCTTGGGGATCTCCATAAGCCCTGGTTCTCACTTCTCTCAAATCCTCAACCTCCGTCCCTTTTCCAATCAAGGTCCAAATCTCCACTCTTTGTTTTCCACTTCTCAAAGGCCCTCTCCCTCCAGGATGATGCGGGCAACATCTTTAAAGGACTAAGACATTTTCCAAGGAAAGAAAGGGAATTATCTTTCAGACAACTTTTGCTTTTGGCTCTGTAACTTCTTGGACAACTCATTATCAAGGGGCACAGAAACGTCTGGCTACCTGCTTAAAATGGTGGAAGGGGAAAAACAAAGGGAGGGCAAATCAAAGCTAACATTTCAAAGCATTTTCTTCCATAAATAAATAATTGCAGGCTTGAAAAGTCAAGGTGATAAGTTGCTTTCAGTTACAGTTATGAGGCAAAAGAAACCCTTTCTACTGTGAGGTTGAAAGTCTATAATTCTGCTCTTGACAGCAAGAGGCTCAGGTCACATTCACACACTACAGCAGTGGGATCCCTTCATGAAGTCACTTACTCCACAAGACTTTTGGATGACTGAAGGCAAGACCACCCACCTATAGCAATTTGAATGTACTGCTATTTACGTCATATAGCAAATGGTTGGTTTGGGGTCCTGGGTGCAAGAATCCACCACACTTTTGAGTTTTGGACTGAGGCCCTTTTACATTTCAAACAATGGTAATGGCCAACGGAAATATGACACCTTTAAGACATAAAATTGGTTTATTAAGGGAGATCTAACTTTGCGAGGTACAAGCATAAAATTTTATTTTCTCCAGTCACTGCTTTTGATTCCCTACTGTCCATTTTTCTGGTTCTACTAGGCAGCAGGATTTTAAGAGCTCTGGGACTGATCCTTGGACTTTCTAGTCACTTCCAATTTATTGAAATTAGTCCGGTTTCAATTCCAATTACCAGTCTCATTCAAGACCTCCCCTCTCCTCCACCACAGGTCAGACTTTTGGCTTGAGAGACTCTCAGCAAGGAAGCTATGTGGTCTGCCCTTCTGCTCCCTTTCCTCATTTCATTTTGAGGGATTAAGGACAAAGGGGAGGGTGGGGACAACCACTATCTCCTCATGTTGATTGTTGCTGTCTCTTTTGCTAAGATGCATGGGCTGCGGATTGCTGTCTTTGTGACGGGTGCCCACAGGTGGGTTCTCTCATGGAATATATAATTCTTAGTTCTTAGGAGGCCCCATGAGTCTTCCCCAGCACACAGTTCCCTTCTTGGAGGGTCTGGCCCTGGCTCAACCTCTTCCAGTCTCTTCGATACCTGCCCCTGGGCAGTCCACTCTTGCTGGTGGAGCTCACTCACTGGGTGGACAGATCTTCAGAGTGTGGCTCTGCAGGGCAGATTCCTCTCAGCCCCTTTGGCAAGAGCCACTCACTCATGGGAAACTCAAGTATCCATTTCGTGCCAAGAGAAGACTCTCATGATGCTTGCCGTCACTTCTTCTCTGAGACGCACCATTCCCTCCATTTTCTTTCCCCCTGCTCGGGTAAGCAGAGACAAAACCACCCATGTCACTCCCTAAAGATGCCATTCTGGACTTGTTTTAGGTACCTCTACTCCAGACTTTTTGAATCTTAGCACTGTTGACATTTTGGGCTGGATACTTCTTTGCTGTGAGGGACTGTCCCATGTATTACCGGATGTTTAGTGGTACCCCTGGTGTCTATCCAGTAGACAGTTGTGACAATGAAAAGTGTCTCCAGAGGTGTGCCTGGGTGGCTCAGTTGGTTAAACATCCAACTTCAGCTCAGGTCATGATCTCATGGTTCACCGGTTTGAGCTCCACACTGGGCTCTGGGATTCTGTCTCTCTCCCCTCCCCCATGTGGACACTTCTCCCCCCTCCCCAACATAAATAAATAAACCTTACAAAAATGTTCCCAGATATTGCCATATGTCTCTGGGTGATAGGGTGACCAACTTTCCTCTGGGACTGAAAGTCCCATGCCCTGGTATAATACACAGAATACTGTCCCCTTAAAACAGTCCACATGCAAATCCCCCAAACCTGGGAATGTAGTACTTTCCATGGAAAAGGAGCTTTGCAGAGGTGACTAGTTAAGCATCTTGAAATGGGAAGATTATCCTGGGTGATTTGGATGAAGCATTGTAAACACAAGCGTCCTTACAAGGTGACAGGAATGCCAGAGTCAGAGATAGAGTAGCATATAGTAGTTGGAAAAGGCAAGAAACAAATCCTCCCCAAGAGCCTCCAGAAGGAACACAATCTTGTCAACTCCTTGATTTCATTCTAGGGAGGCCACTGACCTCCAGAACCGTAAGATCGTAAGTTTGCATCATCTAAGCCGCTACGTTTACGCTTATTTGTTACAGCAGCAATCAGAAACTAAAACATCCGAAAACTCCTCCGTCCCCACCCAAACCAGGATTGTTGATCATCTCGTATGGGAGGCAAAATTACCCCCTGGGTGAGAAACACAGCCCTAAGTTCTAGGAGTGATTTTTCTTGAGGCTTGCTCACTTAGCTCTGAGAAGGGACGTCTCCTTTTCCTTTCTCTTAGGATGAGGAAGGAATTATCTCTCACCACAGAATATTACATTCCCCACAGGGCAATTGCTCAACTTCCTCCTACCTCTCTATTCACTCAGTATCTGGGAGGTTGGGGGTGGGGCTGGAGATGTGTGGTGGTGTTTTTGTGGGAGCGTCTGACAGAATTGATGCCTGGTTTTTTGTCCTCGGCTTTTGCCAAGTCCTTTTGCTAATTCCAAGGCAAAAGAAAAATCACAGCAACTTTCCGTTAACCTCAAAGCTTGCTTTGGGCAAAGCTTTTTGTAGCTTGTAAAAGGCAACTTCTGCTTTCCAGTTGCCCATGAGTGTGAGTAGGAAGGTCTTATTTTAGGTACAACAGCTCCGTTTCCTACCTCTGGTGGACCTACTACTTGTCTCTCAATGTATGCGCTCCGTAATAATAAAGTTTTAAGGAAAGCACTTGATTGCCTGGCTAATAAGTATACTCTCAAGACTTCCTAGCAGTTAGCTGTGGATAAGTCACTAAGATCTAGCCAAAAGGATGTTAGTAACTTCTGGGCCATGTCCTAAAAAGGAAGTGGCTTGCCCTTGACTTCCTCTTTTCCCTAGTGTAGGAATGCAGATAAAATGATGGTGAATTGGCTTCAACCAAACAGATGAGGAAAATATACCAGAGGGTAGTGGAGCCACAGGATAGAAAAAACCTGGGTCCCTGGATGACCACAGGGAGTAGAGCTGTCTACCCATCCTAAATTAAGTAACGTTATGTATGTACAAGCTCATTGACAAAATTATTCACATTCTTGTCCATTTCTGTGTTCCGCACAGTAGGGATTCCCCAACCCTGTCATACCAATGGTGTTCTTGACAGTATTTTCAACTGTCCAAGTCTAAAGGAAAAAATAAGAATAATACTGTGGTTAAGAGAATGAAAAGAAAAGCCACAGACTAGGAGATGATATTTGCATTTATTTGCTAAAGGATTTGTTTCTAGACTATGTAAGGAACTCTCAAAAGCAATAATAGGAAAACCAAATAAGCCAAATAAAAAATGGGAAAAATAATTAAGCGGACATTTCATTAAAGAAGAGATGTAGATGGCAAATAAGCACATAAAAAAGGCGTTTAGCATCATTAATCATAGGGAAATGCAAATCAAAAGCCACAAAGAGCATCAAACACCTATCGCCATAGTTAAACAGAAATCAACGTTATCAAGCACAGGCTAGGATAGGAACATTGGTACTGTCATCTATTGCTGATGTGATGCAAACTGGCATGGCCACTTTGGAAAACAGTTTAGAGGTTTCTTGTAAAGTTAAATACACCCTTACTATAGGACCTAGCAGTTCCTCTCCTAGGTATTTACCCAAGTGAAATGAACATGGTTTTTGTTCACATAAAAACCTGGAAACAAACCAAGTGTCTCTCAACAGATAAATGGAATGTGATACGTTCATGTAATGGAATACTACTCAGCAATAAAAGGAATGAATTGCTGATACGGGCAACAACGTGGCTAAATCTCAAATAGATTTTACTAAGTGAAGGATGTCATACTCAATAGTCTACATGCGGTATGATTTCACTTATGTGATGATCTTGCAGAGGCAAAACTTCAAGGACAGAAAACAGATCGGTGGCTGTCAGGGGCTGGGCGGTGACGGGGTGAATCGTAAAGGAGCACGGAGAAAATGTTTAGGGTAAGGGAAGCATTCTCTTTAACCGTTCCATGGCGGTGGGGTTATAGAACTCTATATGTTTGTCAAAACTTGAGGAACCGTACACTAAAAAGGGTGAAATTCACTATATGTAAACTGTAATGAAAAACGGGAAAGAGAATAATGCAGTAAAATTTTAATGAAACTATTTAAAGATGTTATAGTATACACGCATTCTGATCTGTGGCACTACGCTGATGAGAGTACAGTGCAACATTTCTTATCTTTTATTTTGGCAGAATACAAAGTTGGCAACTTTATCCTGGAATCCCAGGTTTTTGGTGGACATCTTCCTGATGTATGTAATCTCAGCCTAGGATTCACTGCCTTAGAAGTCCAGACTCCATAGGTTGAATCAGGGATCATTGGTGCAATAAAATAAAACCCACTCAAATCATATCGAGAAAGGGGTTTACTAGGGAGATACGGAGGACTTCCGTGGAGCCCAAATTCAAGAGCTCTTCCTGGTCTGTGGAAGCAAGAAAGTCTGGAGCAGCTTCCCCACCCATCCCCCCACCTCATTTTCTGTCCCCTTGGTTACAGGTTCTCTCTTCTCTGTTGCTGTCTCCATAATGCTCTTCTGCCCTGGCTGCACCCCAAGTTCTTCTGCTTGTACATGGCCCGATATGGTGGCCACCCTAAGTTCTAAGTGATTCCTGACTCAGTCCCGATTCACAAGGGACGGGACCTGACCAGCTCAGCTAATCACGGTTAACTCTTCACTTCAGTGCAAGCAGCTATGGCTGGAGACGGGTTGGGTTATGAAGAACTGAGATGTTGGGGTTATGGGCATATATCAGATCACTTAAGAAGGGGCGTGGGGAGGCAGTGAGTGGTACCTTTGCTACAACGGAGTTGTGTTTGTAGTCCGCTCTTAGCAAATGCTTGGCAAATGAGTAAAGTCAACCAAGGAATGTTTCCAATCTTCTCCCTCTGTGTCAACCAAAACAGGTCCCCAATTGTGAGACTTTGGTCTACTGAGACTCTGGTATTGACAATATACTCAAAGGAGGCACCACTTTTCACAGCACAGAGATGGAGAAAAGTGGTTTTTATTTAGGTGTTATGCCTCTGACTCAGTTCTCCATCTATCTTAAATAAAAATAATGTGTATATCTTTATAGATCTAGTGAATGCTAACAAATTGAACTCTCCGAGGTCCTCGAGTATCCTTCCTTATCGCACTAGGAACCTAGGATTCAGAGAGGTTAAAGGGATGGCAAAGGCTACGCAGCAAGGGACTCTCAGTGCTTTGATAAGGACTTGGAAGTTTCCAGCTCCCAGACTCATGCTCCGTCTACTAGGTCACTCTCCGAAAAAAATTTTGACATTAAAAAAGATTGACTCATTCTGTAACCATGAGAATTGGAAACAACTACTGTCCTGTGCTTTCTTTTTTTAGGGCTTTTATTACACAAGCAATACATGTTCATTATAAAGAAATCAGAAATTATGGAAAATCAGGCAGAAGAAATTGCAGATAGATACATTTCATTTTAAAAGCAAAAGGGAAGATTTGTTATCATCACGGTGGCAGATCAGCCTGTCTACATTTAGAGCAGCATCAGCAACTTTTCTCGTTTTTAGAGATGAAGTAGTGAGCATTTTCCTCCTCTTCCCACATTTCAGCCTCCCCTTTGGCCCTTCAGAGGGGGAGAATCGTTCCTCTGCTAGAGGCTGCCAACATCCTTCCGGTCTAAGAGCTTTCCAAGGTCTTCATGGAGATAAAGCAAAACCACGGCCGAAGTGCAGAGAAAGCCTGGAGCGAGTACCATGAAAAATGTACTCTATGTTGGAAAAAATACAAGAGCCAGCTCAGTTCAGCACATGTACTCAAGATTCAATGTACCCTAGGGGCGCCTGGGTGGCGCAGTCGGTTAAGCGTCCGACTTCAGCCAGGTCACGATCTCGCGGTCCGGGAGTTCGAGCCCCGCGTCGGGCTCTGGGCTGATGGCTCAGAGCCTGGAGCCTGTTTCCGATTCTGTGTCTCCCTCTCTCTCTGCCCCTCCCCCGTTCATGCTCTGTCTCTCTCTGTCCCAAAAATAAAATAAACGTTGAAAAAAAAAATTAAAAAAAAAATAAAAAAAAAGATTCAATGTACCCTATGCCAGGGAATAATAATAACAGCCTTACCCTATGCCAGATACTTACTATAACAATCCTACGTGGAAGGATAAATCTATTTTATTTATGAGGGCTCTGAGGATTTTGAGAGGTTATGTAACTTGCCTAAGGAACCACAGCTAGTGAATTATATGGACAGAATTTGAACCCAGACAGTCAGACTCCAAAGCCTGCTACCTTAACCGGTACTATCTGGAAAGATAAAATTCTTGGATTCATTAAACAAAAATTTGGGGGTGTGGAGGCAGGAACTTAAAAACCACAAAAAGTACAAAGGAGAGATTAAGAATCATTCGTATTTCTACCACTCAGAATTAATCACGTACCGTATTTGTTTTTTCAGAAAAAAAAATTTTAAATCACATGCTTACAAGAAAATAGCGCAAATAATGCAGAGGTATACAAGTAGAAGTAAAAAAGTATTACCCAAAGTTCCCACTGAATTAGATAAACATCACTGCAGATATATTTCTGTCTACCTATGCAGATAGGGTGGCAGGCACTTTACTTAATGCCTCTAAACTCAGTCTGAAGCCCTGTTCAGTGATAAGCATCATGGGAGTAGCTTTTTCTACCTCTTTTCCCCATTGCGCTTCTTAATTCATGTTTGGCTTATTTAGGGTTGAGTCATCTTCCTTCCTTCCTTCCTTCCTTCCTTCCTTCCTTCCTTCCTCCCTTCTTTCCTTCCTCCTTTTCTTTCCTTCCTTCTTTCCTTCCTCCCTTCCTTCCTTCCTTCCTTCCTCCCTTCTTTCCTTCCTCCTTTCCTTCTTCCTTCCTTCCTTCCTTCCTTCCTTCCTCCCTTCTTTCCTTCCTCCTTTCCTTTCCTTCCTTCTTTCCTTCTTTCCTTCCTTCCTTCCTTCCTTCCTCCCTCCCTTCTTTCCTTCCTCCTTTCCTTCCTTCCTTCCTTCCTTCCTTCCTTCCTTCCTTTCTTCCTTCCATCCATTCGTCCTTCTATCCACCATCCATGCACCTATTCAGCGTTACTGTGTACTAGCCATCGTACTAGGTCCTTGGGATGAAAAGTTTTTGTAAATGGTAAAAGAAAGCCTTGTGCGAAAACCAGACACTTGAAAACAATCACAGAAACTTAACAGCAAAACGTAAGTAGTACCCTGCAAACACGGAGGTAGAATGGCAGTGACAACAACTTATACTGATTGATAAGTGACCAGGTCACATGCTACTCCAGGCTCTCTGAGTATATTAATTCGTTTGCGCCTGGGGGGACGGGGGGTCAAGGAAGGTTTCCGGAGGAAGTGACATTTGAGTCGAATCATGAAGGGTGAGGAATCATTTAATGGAAATTAAGGTGAAGAAGATGTATCCCAGGCACACAGGACGACTTGTCCCAAACCAGCGAGTGTGCTTTGTTGAGTGAGCTTTGTCAGTGGGGAAGTGACAACAACTGAGGCTAGAAAGGTCAGGTCACGAAGGGACATAGTAATGAATTTCAAGGAACTGCATGGCATAATCTGATAAGTATATTAAAAAGATCTCTCGGGCTACACACGGAGAGTAGATAATAGGAGAATAAGCATGAAAGCAGATGGACCAGGAAGAAAGACCTGTGAGTACTGGTCCAGCTGAGAATTGATAAGGCCTGAATGAAAGGTGTGCATCTGGGAGGGAAGGGGAGGGAGGAGAGATGTCCAGGGGTTAGAATGGTCAGGGAATAATTATAATAGTGATAGAACACATTTATTGAATGCTTAGCAGTGCTCAACAATCTCCACCATAGCCTTAGGGGATATAGACACTGTCATTAGTCCCGTTTTACAAATGAGGAAACTCTTTTTTTCCCTTTGCTCATTTGCGTGGTTTCTTAAATTCCACATATGAGTGAAATCATATGGTATTTATCTTTCTCTGACTGACTTATTTTGCTCAGCTTAATACCCTCTAATTCTATCCATGTTGTTGCAAATGGCAAGATTTCATTCTTTTTTTATGGCTGAGTAGCATTCCATTGTGTGTGTGTGTGTGTGTGTGTGTGTGTGTATAAACTGCATCTTCTTTATCCACTCATCAGTTGATGGACACGTGGGCTTGTTTCCACAATTTCTCTATCGTAGATAATGCTGCTATAAACATGGGGATGCACATACCCTTTGAATTAGTGATCTTGAATTCTTTGAGTAAATACCTACTAGTGCAATTGCTGGATTGTGGGGTAGTTCTATTTTTAACTTTTTGAGGAACCTCCACACTGTTTTCCAGAGTGGCTGCACCCATTTGCATTCCCACCAACAGTGCAAGAGAGTTCCCCTTTCTCTCTTATGAGAAAGGCTCTTAACTATAGAGAACCAACTGGTGGTTACCAGGGGGGAGGGGGGGTGGGGGGGTGGATGAAATGGGTGAAGGGGATTAAGAGTACACGCGTCATGAGGAGCACTGAGTAATGTAGACAACTGTTGAATCACTATCTTGTACACCTGAGTAATGTAGACAACTGTTGAATCACTATCTTGTACACCTGAAGCTAGCATCACATTTTATGTGAACTAACTGGAATTTAAATAAAAACCTTAAAAATACAAAAAACAAATGAGGGAACAGAGCTGCTCAGTAACTCGCTCAAGGTTATATAGTTAGCAAGTACTGGGGCTTAGTAGTGAACCCAGGTCTTCTGACTTCAGAGCCTATGCCTTTGACCCTGTGCTGTGCAAACTCCTAGCGTTTTTATTAACTATATTTATAGGAGGAAATCAAGACAGAGACTTAAAGAACAACTGGGTGTGGAAGTAAGAGGGTGACATCTATGATGATTCCCAGACTCCTTCACTGGGCAAATCCTGGGAGCCACTGGAATTCCTGCAGCATTCTAAATTAAGAATATGAAGGTGTCTTGGCATACATGGAGAACCACTGTTTAGCAAATCGGATTTACTTTTCTTCCTTTATATATGTGACAGACAGACTTTCTCAGTGCTCACTGTGGCAGAGCATGCCAGTTCTCTTTCATATCCATTCTCCCTTTCTTCTTTAGTAAATAGAAAGCGTGAGTTTTGAGTGGGCTCATGACAACCATAATATTATTTTTTCCAGCTATATGTGGCCACATGACTAAATGTAAGACGAGGCCAGGTGAGCAACTTCTGAGAAGTGCCCTTAAAGGAGAAAGGCCAGGACTTCTTGCCTTTCTTCTTTCTGGCTGGAATGCCGCCACGATGGCTGGAGTTGGGGCAGCCATCTTGACCCATGACATGACCCTGGGGATGGTAGAACAACAATGAAGAGGGAACCTGGGTCCTTAACACTGTGGAGGGCTACACCAGCCCTGGAATGATGATTTTTCTGTATGAGTGTCTTCTTGTTTAAGCCACTACCATTTTGATATTTCTGGTGGTTAAAGCCAACTTAACCCTAATAAATTTATTATGATGTACTTTGTAGAGCATATTTCACTGTAGCCTTTGTTTTCACCTTTTGTTTTGGGTCCTACTTATTCATTCAACACCAATTTACTGAGTTCTTATTATCGGTCAGAGAATATTCTAGACATTGGTGGTATAGCAGTGAACAAAACAAAATCCCTACGCTCTTGGAGCTTACTTTTGAGTGGAGCAGAGAGATAATGGATAAATATCTATATAGACAATACGATGCCGGTTATTAAGCTGTTGTTCCAAACTACCCTTCCGCTTTATGATGCTGAAACTGAGACTCAGAAACCATGTTTCTGCTTTGCAAGCTGGCTCCTCATTAGGTTCTACCGATAGGGGGCATCTGAGAGAATTCGGACCTCGGGGAAGAGGAAGAAGGGATACATGCCTCTATCTTGTTCGCTGTGCACTGCCAGCCTCATTGCCTTCCCCTGGAGGCACCAGCGGCAGGTGCTCCCTTCCTGGCTGTCTGAGCCCCAGCTTTGCAGGAATCCCCTCTTCCCTACTTATATTAATTTTCTAGGGCTGCCATAACAAAGTTCTGCAGACTGGGTGGCAGAAACAATAGAAATTTATTGTCTCACCATTTTGGAGGCTGAAAGTTGGAGACTGAGGTGTTGGCGAGATTGGTTTCTTCTGAAGCCTCTCTGCTTGGCCGGCAGGTGGCCCGTCTTCCCTCAGTCTTCACGTGGTCTTCCTTCTGTACCCATCTGTACCCTCTGTACCCAAATCTCCTCTTCTTATAAGGACAGCAGTCGTATTGGACTGGGTCCCGTCCTAATGGCTTCATTTTAGCTACTTTAAAAGCCTCCTACAAGTAATACAGTTATATTCTGAGGTATATTCTTAGGACTTTGGCATGAGAATTTGGCAGGAACACAACTTCAACCATAATGCTATTCCAACCTTCTAAATTTTTATAATTCCAACCTCTTTCCTTTGCTTCCTCAGTCCTAGGGGTGGGAGCTACTTTCTTCCATTGTTAAATCCGTGAGACCTTGTGTTCCTTTTTCGCATTTTTAGTCTTTCAATACCTAGTGCTCAATTCTTTACATTAATTTTTTCCATTAGAATAACTGGTGTGGGGTCTTTCTCTGATGCAGACCCTGACTAGTCCAAGGCAAGACTGTGTGGCAATTATAGAGACAGTAGGGTGGTGTCCCAGGGATTCGAGGTGTCCCAGGGATTCCCATACGGGCTTTCAGGAGGCATTAACTCCAAGCGTTACCACATTTGTGCCCTGGCTTTTAGCTTGTGAGGTTCACAAACTCTGTTTGGTCAGTGAGCCTCGAGTTGACAGGGTTCTTCGTGGTGGGTCCTTGCAAAGCAAACTCACAGGAGATCAAGGTGCGGAGTAGGAACCTGATGAGCACTTGTTGGATGACACAGGTTTGAGATATTCATGCTCTGCAGTTAGCTCTTCTCTCTCTCTCTCTCTCTCTCTCTCTCTCTCTCTTTTAAAATTATTTTAAGTTTACTTATTTTGAGAGACAGAGCAGAGGAGGGGCAGAGAGAGAAGAAGAGAGAGAATCCCAGGCAGGCTCCGTGCTGTCACTGCAGAGATCCAATGTGGGGCTCGAACTCACCAACCATGAGATCATGACTCAGCCAAAACCAAGAGTCGGACGCTCAACTGACTGAGCCACCCAGGTGCCCCTAGCCCTTCTCTTTCTTAAAGAAACCTACACAGGCATCCAAATGTGACCAAAGGATCCTTGGTGAGCATGAAATGTGAACAAGGAGAAAGAGTGGGGTGGTCTCAGCTGAGGGGTGACCAGATTATGATATTCTAATGTATTTGTCTGCTAAGGGACAGTCTGCCAGGTGGATGAGAACCAGCGAGGATGACCTCTCAAGGGACACAGACACATGGACAATCCGTGGCTCCTTGGGCAACGGCTGACTCCTTTTTTCTAGATCTGACACAGGCCAATCCATTTTTTTGTTCACATATCTTTTCTGCATGTGGATTTGACTACTTCTCTCTTTTATATTCAATTAACACCAGACGATATTCTGGTTCCGTCTCTTCTTTTGACTTTAAGGTGACTTTTACTGAACACTAATATCACCTAACACATCCCACTTTTAGCTGAGGGCATCAACTTATTTCAGGCTTTGAGTGTGGCAACCCGTTGTAAGGCCCATGAGTGGGCTTCAGATCAGTAGGACCTCTGCAGGGAAGGATGTGGCCACCAAGTGGAGTGTTGAGTAAGGCACAGAGAGCAGGGATGAGCATATCTTGCTCAGGGTTGACTTCCTAGCTGGCTGGAGAAGAGAATTTGTGTGGGTATTGTGGTAGGAGACCAATGCAGGTCAGTGTCGGACTGGGGAGAACTTTGAATCCCAGGCTAAGCAGTGTGTACCTTATATAGACATTAGGACAGCAAAGACATTTGTGAGGGGATTATACCCTGGCCTTCTAGCTCCAGCTCCAGTGCTCTGGAAGTGACCACCCTTAGGTATAAGCCCTTGTTATGTTCCCTTTATCTTTATCTTACTTTTCATAAAACTTCACTTTCAGTAAAGATGTTGGACGGAGCAGTGCTCCAGGGTAAGTGGTTGGGGAGGAGGGGAGCTGAGGAAGCTCAGGGAAGCAGGAGCAAAAACACAAACACAAACCACAGAAGAGGAAAGTGAACTATTGGTTATTATTTCCATTCCTGTGGATTTGAAATACTATCCTAACTGCGGGAAGCTGAGAAAGGCCACAGCAAAATAAAAGAGAAGCGGTCGCGTTAACAGTGATGTTCAGATGTTGGAAAACATCTAAGGTGTAGACTTACGTTATGGAAATATCCTTAACCTCAACCGAATTCCAAGAACATTCGAAAAGAGAACGCTGGCAGACTGGATTTGCTTTGCAGGGTCTTCGCCATCAGAGACCCACAAAATTGTAAACCTTGGAAACTGCTGTGTTTAAAAAAAAAAAAAAAGGGTTCTGAGCCCTTGTCATTTAAAATGCGTTTTTCCAGCATCATTTCAAGTGAGTCAACCCCCCGGGCCCTTTTAAGGCTCCTACTCACTAAATTTGTCTAACTCAGATCGAGAAATCATACGCTTGTAAAGATAAGTATATCCTAATTCCCGAGCCACTCTAGCTAGCACTGGCGCAAAATGTGTGGGTGAAAACAACAAAATATAACCAACTGGCCTTTCTAACTCTTCCGCTGCCATGGCAGTCGCAGAGATGCGGCCACATCGTGGCTTTTTGGCAATGGCTCACACTTTGTCTTTGGCCATTAAGTTCTTCTCTGAGCTAGGTGCCCCGCATCCCTGGTGCCCTTGTCTCGTTGGCCTCTGCAGTTCTCTGTTGTGGGCCCACCCTGCTGTGTCCTGGGGATGTGCCTGGCTCGCCCATGTCGTTTTTGTTACTGTCTCTGGAGGGTCACTGATGTTTCTGTCATTCCTTAACTTTCCCGCTCTGCTTCCGGGTTCCCTGAGTCTTCAGCCGCGACTGCCCGAGGATGGAGTAAGGTCTTCCTCCATCACCACTGGTACAGCTTTTTATTAGCCCCTGATGAAGAAGGCCTTGTTCCTTCCATTAGTCACATACGTGAGTCACTAATCATTAGCCATTAACACCAGAACTCTCATTTGACTTAGGCTTTGCTTTCATAAGACCCCTCTGCTGGGGACCCTCGCAGAACATTCTCTCAGGGAATGGGCCAACGTTGCTCTTCACAGAAGAGATTGTCCTCCCTTGCTAGAATCACCAAGAGTTCCTGCACCAAGCAAGGGCAATTTGAGGCCAAGGAATTCCCAGGCCTCCACGCCCTGCCGAGGAGGCTAACGTGTGGCCTTTGTCCCTCTTCCTCGTTCCGGAGACTCAGACCAGGTGCAATCTGCCCGTTCCACGGGGCCTCCGAGGAACACAACCCACAGCAGCCGTCCTTCACATTTCTGAATTCCCGTGATGGGCAGGCCGAATAGGTATCGCCTTCAGCATAAACTGAAAAACATTCACCCGATCCTCCCCTGAAGCTGGCAGGACGCAGGCTGGGCATACGCCATGGAAAGAAGAAAACGACCCTGCCAGATTCTCTAGTTTCCAAAGTCAAGAAGAGATGGGGTTGGTGCCCCAGAACTCACTGCCTACCAAACAGCCCGCAGAGATGGCTCCTCGTGAGAGGCGTGTCCACTACGGAATGTTTGGGAGAACTCGTGGGTACGAATACCACTGGCCTGTCCCATAATAGCTTGTAGAAATTCCTTTTAGGGAAATCGTATGCCCGGGGGTGTCGAAGTGAAGAAGCCTATTAAGTTACTCTGCATTTTCAGGGCAGAGGAGGGACTATTTTTCACCATTTAGGGTAAACTTGGATCATGCCATTCATTTGGAACATTCTGTCGATCTCCATATGATGATATCCTACCAATACTTTGGTTTGGCTAACATGGCATGTCTTCCCTGAACCAGTTCCTGTGGAACTTACCGCCTGCACACGGCTTTCATACTGTAAATTCCTGCAGGGTGCTGACTGGTAACTCTTGGCTTCCACACAGTATCAGCATAATGTTTTGTGCATAGTAGGTGGCCAAATTAAACTGAGGTTTTTGTGTCTGGATAGTAATAGGAATTTGTTAAATTTAGGTGAAAAAAAAATCTGTTTTGATACAGATAACTACCCATTTATTTTTAATTAAAAACATCTGGTTTTTTTCTGTGACAACTATAACATGTCTCCTTTCTCCTAATAAACAGGGCTATTTTAACAGCTCTGAAAATTAGGCATCATTATCAAAACTTCTCAACGTTTGCGCCTCGTCTACATCCTGGAGCCAAATACACAATTAAAACTTGATCAGTTGAATATTTCTTTCACAAAAGAATATTTCACTCTTAAAAAGAGTTGCGAGACCAAGTCTTAAATATGTAATTCCTTTTTTTCCCTCTTGGATTTAATTTTTACATATGGGACAAATTCACCGTGAGAGCTACTGATTGAAGGTGGATGATGGCTAGTGACAGGGATTTGCTTCTTCCTGCTGTCCTGTTGTTTTCCCTAAATGGCAGGGATTTTTATCCAGCCAAGGAACACAGTCCTCTCAAGTTCCTTCCATTAGCTCCAGAATTTATTTTGCCAGGTGACAACTTTAGCGTTTGAATTTTTTACCTAGAAAAACAGACCTTAAAATGGCTGACTTTGACGCCTGGCATGTGAAGGTGGCAATTAGTTGAGCCTAATCATCTTTGTTTATACACATATTACATTTCTCTGTTAACGGTTTAGACACCCTTAAACAGCCACACCCTTCCACCAGCCCGAGTTTCTTTAGCTCACAATTTCCTGGTAAACACTGCATTTCTTCAAGGAACAGGGATTTTACTGAACTCCAGCTGGTGTTCGATACCACGTTTCAATTGCTTGGGACAGGCGAAGCTCCACCTGCTTGGACACAAAAGACCTGACCTGAACTGCTGTCCACTCGGAAATTTGGATCCAGAGCTACTGTGAAGGTGCTAAATTTATTCCCTACGGACTGATAAAGTAGTCTTGAGTTGGGCCTGCTAAGAAGAGCTGGGCTGTATCCACGTAGTTGATTAGAATGGAAGTTATTTTACCCTGGGAGCCGCTGTGCCCGGCTGGACCAGTTTAACTTAGCTGTTCTCTGGAGGAGACACCATCCCTCATTTTCCCCTTTTCCTTTTTTCGTCAACAGTTAGACATCCATGGACTCTTGTACCCCCAGACATTAGTTAGCTATCATTAAATGTAATTGGGAGCTTCAACAATGCTGTCAATAGGCCGTGGCATTCTGTCATCACTTGACTATTGGTTATAATCCCGTTCCCTTATAGAGACTTCTCCCCTTTCATCTTTGTGGTTGCCAGACTTGTAATTTGTTTTTCTGTTTAATAGAAACCTTAGAATCATTTGGTATAAAGTATGCTATGAAAAACACATGCTTTTTAAAATAGCTCTTTTCGTCTTTAAAAATTAAAATATTGTGTTTTCATCTGTTCCCATACCATACATGCCCATTTTATAGCATCTCCTCTAAACTTTTCAACAAGATAATTAAAACATTTTTGTGCGTTCTCCTATGCCTCTTCATCTCCCTTTATACAGAAGAGATGAAAGGCATAACATTTGTGCAGCAGAGAAGACACTGAAAGATCTCAACTATGGGCAAAGATTTTGGCTTTCTTTTTTTTTTTTAATGTTTATTTATTTTTGAGGCACAGAGAGAGACAGAGCGTGAGTGGGGGATGGGCAGAGAGAGAAAGAGAGAGAGAGAGAGAGAGACAGAATCTGAAACAGGCTCCAGGCTCTGAGCTGTCAGCACAGAGCCCGATGTGGGGCTTGAACTCACGAACCACGAGATCGTGACCTGAGCAGAAGTCGGACGCTTAACTGACTGAGCCACCCAGATGCCCCAAGATTTTGGCTTTCTAGAGACAAGAATGTGGATGAGCCAAACTGTGGTGACTTAAAATGTCTAATTCTTGCCATCTTTCCACAAACAAAGAAACAAAAAGTTTCTTTTTTTGGAGAAAGTGAATGATATAGGGTCTCTTCATTGATTTTTCTAATTAGAAAGACAATTAAGTTGAGAACTGTAATTAATCATGACTCAAATGAAACACTTTTCAACCTAATCAAGAGTAAAGGTAGCTTCTAAAGTTTTAATCTTAAGAATTTCAAAGCACCTTCTTTTACAGAACTATTTGGAAATCAGCATTTCTTTAAAATTGTTTTTCTTTTGAGATGGGGGGAGGGGCGGGGGAGAGGGGGAGGGGGAGAGAGAGAGAGAGAGAGAGAGAGAGAGAGAGAATCCCAAGCCGGCCCTACGCTCAGTGCAGAGCCTGACATGGGGCTCAATCCCACAACCACGAGATCATGACCTGAGATGAAATCAAGAGTCTTACGCTCAACCGACTGAGTCACCCAGGCGCCCCAGGGAATTAGCATTTCATGTGAGAAACAAGGATTTTATCTTAAATGAGTTTACAACTCTTAGTCACGGGTCAACAACTGTCTTTCATATGTGTGTGCCTGTGTGCCTACCATTCAGATCCGAGTGGAGCATATCCCCGAAGGCCTCCTTGAGTCTCTGCTTCGTCAGTATCACCCCACTCCCTCAACTCTGCCTCAGGTAACCTCCACTCTCCATCCATCACCATGGACTGGTTTCGCCTCCTTTTGATCTTTATATGTAGGGAGACATACCCTATGTTCCCTTTTGTGTCTGGCTTCTTTCTGTCAGCGTAAAGTCTGTAGGGTGGTTTGTCCATGTTGTGTGTCGCAACAGTTCATCCTTGTTTTCCTCCAGATTCCTCACAGAATCCGCGTCATGGGCAGGAGTAGAGAAACTCAGGGCTGAAGGGAAGGGCCAGGCTGTGAGTATTGGTTTGGACAGGACTGAACTCAAGGGGTAACTTTGGGCCACTTGTTTCACCATTTTATTCCTTACCTGAAGGATGTGAAAGTTTGACTAATGGGCCTCTTAACACCGTGGAGAAGTTTTAAAGGCAGCAAATTAGAGACTTCAAGAGAGAGTACATTTTACACCTCAAGGCTCTCCCACCCTTGTATGAATAAGCATCTGTAAGACAGGCGGCCTGATTCCTCTGGAGACTTCTGAATGTCTTGCCTTTGGCTAGGGAGGGCAGTGCTAAGAGCCAATTCTGACTTGGTGCAGGTGTTAACTTCAGGCTAAGGATCTTGTTTTAAGATCTCCAAATGAGGTAATGTCCAGATGAAACACTTACTCTGAGAGAACATTTGAGAGAAAATGGGAGGCTTAAGCGCCCTAGTATCTTACATATTCCTCAGAGAGTCAAAGTGCTTCCTTAGGCTTAGCAGAGACCCCATCCTGTGTGTGTGTGTGTGTGTGTGTGTGTGTGTCAGTCTGTCTGTCTGTGTGTAGGGGGAGTCCATAGACAGGCTTTGCTTGTCTGCACTATGGCCAAATGTGGTCAGCACTTTCAGGGCCATTTATGGCTTTCTAGTTATACATTTTTCTTCCTTTGTTTTGCCTCTTTTCTGAAAACCAGGCTGTATTAGTTTCCTATTGCTGCTGTCAAGAATTACCACAAACTTAGTGGCTTGACATAACACAGATTTATTATCATAAATAATGGATTGTGGAGGTCTGAAGTCCAGAATGGGTCTCCCTGGCTACAGTCAAGGTGTTGGGAGGACTGTATCCCTCTCTGGAGGCTCGGTGAGAATCTGTAGTCTTGTGTTCTCCAGCTTCTGCAGAGGCTGCTGTTCCTCGGTTCATGGAACCCAGGTGGGTTCTCCACCTCCAGAACCAGCAACAGCCTGTGGAGTTTTTCTTATGTCACGGAGTCTTCTGCCTCCTGTTTCCACATTGAAGGACATTTGTGATGACACTGGGGCCCTCCAGATAATCCAGGATAATCGGTTTTAAAATCAGATAATTAGCAAATTCCATTCCATCCTTCTCCTTAATTCCCCTTTGCCGTGTAATCATTACATAGTTACATAGTTACACTTCTAGAGATTAGGATGTGGGCATTTTAGATGGGGAGCATTGTTCTGTTTACCGCACAGGCACATGGTAATTTCTTTATCTGATTTAAGAGAGACAGGTTACCTGCAATTATCATCTTTTGGATTCAAACTTTTTATTTAATTAGGAAAAGTCGTGTTTGTATAAAAACTGATCCCTTTTAAAACGTGCTATTAGCAAAGAATAGTTCTATGTTCAATGATGGGATAGGAGGGACACTTAGATATAGGAGCGTGAGAAAGACAAAATGATATAAAAGTGATGAGGGCTTTTATGTGAGAAGTGTGTGTGTGTGTGTGTGTGCACGCGTGCTCGCTGAGCCAATGGCGTGCTAGAGCTGGTTCACATTGGCTCATGAGAACCATCGTGTGCCTATTTTCCTAAGGTTACATTCAGGGACATCACGTTACAGGGCTTGAAATTAGCCATGGTGGGAGAATTTACACCATGGAAATTGACAAATGCTACAAGTCAGGGTTTTATTCTCCCCGGAGAGCCTAGTGTTGAACAGTAACCAGCAGACTCACTGCTTTCACTCAGTGCACACAACACTGTTTGGTAATACTGTACCTGTGGGTTCCCCAGCCCTATAGCTGGAGAAGGGGAAGATCCCAGGAGGCATCAGGACCAGCTGGTAGTTCTCCCAAATACTATCTAGATAGCCCTAGCTGCTATCATAACTGTAGGCTGCACTGGGAGCTAAACTTTCTCTCATGTGGGCTAAAGGTTGCTTCTTTGTTACTATGATCGGAACCTCTCTCTGTCTAGCATTTGTTTAGGTGTTTTGCCTGTCCTGTCCAACCCCCGTCATCACTCCATTGTTTGCACCCCACCCTTGAGGGGCTGGAGCCCCTTTCTTCGAGTTGCATTAGCTTGTCCTTGCTTGTCGGACAAGCAGGAAATCAGTGGCACTCGAAATGCACAGGAATCATCAAAGGAGCTTGTTAAACTGCAGACTGCAAGGCTCTGCCCCAAAAGAGTCTGACCCTGAAGGTCTGGGGTGAAGCCCAAGGATGTGCGTTATCGACAAACACCAGGTGATTCGGGGGTAGGAGGTTCCATACTCAGGCCACACTGACTGCTCAGTCTGGAAGCTCCTGGAAGGTTGGCGGGCCAGACACCTTTGCCTGCGTTGTGTCCATACATTGTGGGTTCTCAGTAAGGAATGAGCAGAGTCATTTTAAAGAAACATAGAGTCTAGTCCCTAGGAAGTTTTTCTCCCCCATCTGGCATACAAAGTTTATGATTATATTCAGGCAGGTGGGTGCAGAATACCACGCTCCCAGGCACCCAGAGAGGAGGACATTTTGTTAATCAGGTGGAAATATGAAATGTTCACACATCTGTCGAGATTCATCCGCATGAGCCCAAATATTCCGACTATTTGAAAGTGCCTGAATAGTTTATTCAACTTTTCACTTTCCATGGATGTTTAGCTGTTTCTTGTGCAGACAGAAACCTCACAGCCACAGACAATGTCTATTGACGAGAAAATTCAGTCTTCACCAAACTTAATCCAACTTGTTTTTTATTCACAAAGCCACTCTGACTCCAGAAATTTTCTTAGCAGGAAAGAGTTTGGTTGGTTGTGTGGTTGCTAACTTCACTCTTTTTCATTTCACACGTGAACAGGATCCGATCGGTTTTCTTTAAAAATATGGTCCAAATTAATTTATACGGAGTTGATTGAAAAATAGAGAAAATGAAGAATTGCTGCCTTAGGAGACTTGGGTCTCAAGTCCTTTGATATTTGATACAAATTTTTACCCCCCAGGACGCAACCTTTCAGTAGCATGTAGGCAAGTTCCAAGGAAAGGAAAGGGTAATGAAAAATCTAATATGAAGGCTATAATTTTCTACAGAAATCTGTTCCTTATTAAGATCAAGTACATGTCAGTCATCTTATATTTTTGGAACATCCAGCGAACGTGAGGACTGTCCTGGATATTTCCACGTGTGGAAAACTTTATCCCATGCAATCGATTTTTCTAGTTTAGTAAATATCTAGAAAAGGGGGCAAATGAGATGCTTTCTATATCTTATCGGCAGAATAAATACATCTGAGTTATTTAGTAGAAAGGAGCCCCTGACCACGTAAGACTTGGGCTTGAATCCTTGCTCTGTGTCTCTGGCTCTCATTTATAAGAAGACTACAGGGGCGCCTAGGCAGCTCAGTCGGTCGAGCGTCCGACTTCGGCTCAGGTCATGATCTCGTGGCTTGTGGGTTCGAGCCCCGCATCGGGCTCTGTGCTGACAGCTCGGAGCCTAGAGTCTGCTTCGGATTCTGTGTCTCCCTCTCTCTCTGCCCCTCTCCTGCTCACGCTCTGTCTCTCTCTCCTTCAAAAATAAACATTGAAAAAAAAAAAGAAGACTCTAAAGAAGGGGGAAAAGAATATTTGTCTCAGGTCTCACGTGGGGGGTTGTGAGAATCAGGTGCAATGACTTGTGAAAGTTTTATAAAAGAGTAGGAACGAAATAATACAGTTTATAATGGCAGAGTACAGTATTTGCATGTAGTTTATAAATATTACGTTCTAAGTGCATGTAGATCATTCCAGCCTTAATAATTCCAATTTCTCTTCCTTTATCCCAGTTCCCTCTAGGAGTACAATAGGATTCTTGTGTTATCACCTGGAGATGAAATCATAAAAACGTTTCCCTTCCTTCCTTTCTTTCTCTTTAAAAAAAGTGTCTTTCTTTCGCATAGTAAGCCGTGTGCCCCTGGAGGTGTCTCCACAGAATGTGGATTTTCTCCGTGTAGGTCTGTCAGATTACACGTACGTCAGCTGCTCTTGCTAGCTGAGATGGAAGGAATTAGTTGCTCACTCTTTAGCCCCTAGAAGGCTGAGTCTCATGACACTGTCTCTATTTCTCCTTTTTCCTGTCCCCCTTAGAAGCGTACCCAGGCTTCTGAGGAGGCCTGAGTAGTGAATAGGGTCTGTAGTCCACATAGGTCCTCCCTTTTGCAAGTTGCAAATCTGGCATGGAAAGAGAGGCAATTGTAGATGTAAATATGACTTTCAATCACTTAAAAAATTTCCCCTTACTTTGTTCTGTCTCTAGGTCATACACACAGATACTGTGTGTAAATATATGTTAAACATCAAGGTTCACTGAAAGCAGAAAGAAATGTGACAGAAACAAGATGATGACACTTCAAGATTTATTAAATTTATGAAGGATACTACTGTAATTTCCTTCCTTGGGTATTTTTCCTGTTTATTGAAGTGATGGCAATTAATCATAGAACATGTGATAAATATGGGAAAGCACAAAGAGGAAATCAATTGTCTATTATTCCACTATTCAGAGATAATCCTTATTAATAGAGTATCTTCTCAGTCTTACAGTCTTCTTTTCTTTTTTTTTTAATGTTTATTTTTTTGAGAGAGAGAGAGAGAGAGAGAGAGACAGAGCATGAGCGGGGGAGGGGCAGAGAGAGAAGGAGACACAGAATCCGAAGCAGGCTCCAGGCCTCTGAGCCGTCAGCACAGAGCCCGACGCGGGGCTCGAACCCACGGACCGTGAGATCATGACCTGAGCCGAAGTCGGACGCTTAACCGACTGAGCCACCCAGGTGCCCCTAGTCTTATTTTCTTTGTAGAAATGTGGATATATGTATACACATTCCTTTTTCACATATTTAAGATCATACTGCATGTTTTATTGCTTGATTTTTAAAAATAGTGTATATTTAACCTTTCCCTTCTCATCATGTATTCTTGCATAGCACAGTCCCTGGAACAGAGCAGGTGTTGAGTAAATATTTGCTGAATTAATAAATAAATTATTTTTGCTGGATGCGTAATATTCTATTATATGAAAATACCACATTCATCTCACCAGTTCCGTCTTTTTTTCTGTTTTAAAGTAGAAAGAGCATGGGGTAAGGTGAGAAGTTATTTGTGTAATTACAGCCATGGTGATGGAGGAAGAGACCATCGGCAGGGAAGCTGTGTGAAGCTCTCTGTGGAGCAAGGCCTGAGGGAAGAGAGTGGAGCTTTCGTGGGTGACTGTGAAATCTGTGGGCTTTATTTCAGATCACCCAGCAACTTCGCCTATCAAACCTAGGATAACGTGACAGGAGGGGTCCTCAAGTGAGTTCAGAAACAGTTGTATGGGGGCGCCCGGGTGGCTCAGTCGGTCAAGCATCCGATTTCGGCTCAGGTACGTGATCTCGCAGTTCGTGAGTTCGAGTTCCACGTCGGGCTCTGTGCTGACAGCTCAGAGCCTGGAGCCTGCTTCGGATTCTGGGTCTCCCTCTCTTTCTGCCCCTCCCCTGTTCACACTTTGTCTCTGTCTCTCTCAAAAATAAATAAACATTAATTTTTTTTTTAAAGACAAAGAAAAAGAAACAGCTGTGTGGTCTGCATCAGCTTCTAAGAATGCTTTCAGATGCAAGAAACAGAAGCTCAGTTCCAACTTGCTTAACCGAGAAGGACGCGTACTGAATCCTGTGAGAACGGATTTTCGCTGAGTGAAAATCTAGAGGTAGTTCAGACTCAGGCATGGTTTCATCAAGCTTTTTGCTTTAGTTTTCTGTGATTGTCACAGCTCTGCACTCCTCTATGGGGAGTCTTTGGATGGTCTACCTTTCTTTCTTTCTCACAAAGAAGTAAGGAAGATAACAAGAGATGGGACTTGGTCTATCTCATAAAAGAAAGTAACTTCCTCCTGAAGACTCTAGCAAATCTTTCTTACGTTATGTTCGCTGCCATGAGCCTAGACCTCTCCATTATGAAGTCCATTACCGATGACGGTTAATAGGATTAAGTCAAAGTAAGCAGCCCGAGTGAAATAACTGATAGTGTGTGTAATGCATTTCTGTGTAACAAACAACCACAAAGTCTCAACAATAAGCATTTATTTAGCTCCTGTGTCTGTGTGTGGGCTGGTGGCCACCTGATCTCGGATGGGCCCGGCTGATATAACTTGACTGGGTTGCCCCTGCTCACGTTTCTCTCCTTCTCTGCTCCTATAGCTTCTCCAGGGACTACAGGCAGGTTCTTCTCACGATGATGGCAGAAGTTCTGCTCCTACTTGAGGGTTGGGACATGGAAGCATGAAGGTCTCTTGAGGCTTAGGTCTGGAGGCGACCCACCGCCATTTCTGTCTCATTTTATTGGCCAACACAAATCACATTCATTAAAGAGGAAGAGAGATTTGCTCTGTCTGGTTAGTGGAGGAACCTCAACATCATATGGTGGACATCGTGGGCAGAACGAAGGGTAGGGTGAGGTGAGTGAGCACTCATCTTCAGTGAAAAGTTCTTTAGATATTTAGTCAAGATAAATGATGTTTTAATGAAATATTTTTCAAAATCCAAATCAATGCAAAAAAAAAATCCATCATGAACACACCAAAATTTTATTGATTGATTTATTTTTTTAACATTTATTTAAATGATGTTTTAATGAAATATTTTCAAAATCCAAATCAATGCAAAAAAATCCATCATGAACTCACCAAAATTTTATTGATTTATTTAATTTGTTTTAACATTTATTTATTTTCAAGAGACAGAGAGAGACAGAGTGCGAGAGGGGGAAGGGCAGAGAGAGAGGGAGACACAGAATCCGAAGCAGGCTCCAGGCTCTGAGCTGTCAGCGCAAAGCCCGATGTGGGGCTCGAAACCACCAACCATGAGATCATGACCTGAGCTGAAGTTGGACGCTCAACCGAGTGAGCCATCCAGGCGCCCCGAACATACCAAAATTTTAAATAAAGACAGGATCAGTATGGGGAAGGATAAAGAACCAGGGCCAATAACTCAATCTATCATAGATTTCCAACCACAGTGAGACAGGACTCTCATGTCTCATCCTTAGGAGCCTTAAAAATAACTCTCTCCTCTTGAGGCCTGTTGCTTTTTTCTCTCTAGGTCTGGAGCTCAAGTATCTGGTTATCTTGGAAGTCTTTAAGAAATTTAATAAGAATAATTTTCAGAAAATAACCTGAAGAATAAAATATTTCTTGAGACCTTTTTGATAAAAAAAAAAAAGAAAGAAAAGAAAAAGAAAACAAAAGAAGAAAAGAAAATCAAGTTCTGTTCAATGATTCTTATACATTAACCCATTTCGTATTTTTTAGTTTAAGAATTGGTATATCTATAAAAATTAAAATTACTGGGGTAGTGTAATGATTCTCTAGGGACTGAGTTTCATAATATTTGTAGGTTTTAAATACAGTGCGTGTCCTAACAAAGCACAGTGAA
The DNA here is from genome assembly GCF_022079265.1 of Lynx rufus. Classification (NCBI taxonomy): domain Eukaryota; kingdom Metazoa; phylum Chordata; class Mammalia; order Carnivora; family Felidae; genus Lynx; species Lynx rufus. The sequence goes on from NW_025814878.1 coordinate 11,432,410, forward strand.
AATCTTTTTGGATCAGCTGCAAGTTATGCCATGGACACTTAACTTTTTATAAATGAGGTTGGCTGAGGAATTCAAGAGCATATGTTAGCGCAGGGAGAACTTTCTCCTGTCTTGGGTGGTGACTGATGTGCTGATCCCAGCACCGAGGATGTTGGCGGGAAGGAAAGACTTCCCAAGTTCACAGGACTCATTGTGTGTGGAACTACCACGAGTCCGTGACCTGCCACAGAATTATGTGGGAAATAATTTTTTCAAAGAAACAGAAGACAAAAAAAAAAATGGATCTAAAATTCTATCATTGTTCCATTTAAAAAACACATCTCTTCTTTAACTTGAAATGCCAGAGCTACAAATTTGTCCCAGTGGGAACCACATGCTGGCTCATTATGGGGTGGGAATCACCTTTCCACTATCTGACACTCCCCCTCCCCCTAATCCTGGTGACCCAGAGGCTTTTGGAAAAGAGAGGCAGGGTGGGGGGGTGGCTTCAAACCAAGGAGAACTAGGAATCTTGTTGTGTAGTGGGAACTGACCCATGCTAAGTGAACTGTTAGGGTCAAAATACTTCCTGTGATGGCCCGACAGGAAGCCTGCAATATTTACCTTTATAGCCATTTATAGAAGTGATTAAGGCACTGCATCTCCCAGAAGCGTGTCAGAAGGCTAAGTTGTTAACTGAAAAAGTTAACTCAGATAGTGACTGACTCATAGTGGCACAGCTGTGCAATCAGTGGGATTTAAAATGGAGACAGAGGGGCGCCTAGGTGGCTCAGTCGGTTAAGCGGCCGACTTCGGCTCAGGTCATGACCTCGCGGTCCGTGAGTTCGAGCCCCGCATCGGCTCTGTGCTGACAGCTCAGAGCCTGGAGCCTGTTTCAGATTCTGTGCCTCCCTCTCTCTGACCCTCCCCTGTTCATGCTCTGTCTCTCCCTGTCTCAAAAATAAATAAAACGTTAAAAAAAAATTAAAAATAAATAAATAAAAATAAAATGGAGACAGAAAGGGACTAAAAGTCCTCGAAATGCTAGTGAAAGCAGGATGGTAATGAGGACAGCCAGTGTCATTTGGAAATGAGTGGAATCCTTGGAGAAAACTGGTAGGAGAGGCAGAGACGAATTTGGTGGTTTCAGGGGCCTCTATGGTGACATATTCGGCATCAGTACGGGGTGAATTTTTAACATAGGGTGGCAAACGTGATTTTACAAGTAAAACCAAGATTTGGGGCAAATACAGCAAAGGAAGGGATAAACTTAATCAAAAACAATAGACCCTTTAAAAAATAGTGTCATGCTATATTTCCCTTCTAAATTTCCCCTTTGAAACGTTTTATACACAGTCTTAAGAGTTATCCCTTTAAAAAAAAATCCAGGGGGGCCTGGGTGGCTCAGTTAAGCGTCTGACTTTGGCTCAGGTCATGATCTCGCAGTCCGTGGGTTGGAGCCCAGTGCTGGGCTCTGTGCTGACAAACTCTCTCTCTGCTCCTCCCCTACTCACGCTCTGTCTGTTTCTCCCTCTCTCAAAAATGAATAAACATAAAAAAAAAAAACCCAGATGTAAATAGGCCACTTCTTTGATTAAAAAATTTTTTGATGCTTTCTCACTGTCTACAAGCTGAAATGTAGACTTCCTGACATAAAATGTTCTTTTTATTCAGGCTCTATCTTACTTCATTCAAAATCCAAGATAAATATTTACTACTGTGTGCTGTTTCAGGATCTGTATGCACTTGTGAACAAAAGCCCCTCCCCACTCATGCTTCCCACCCTGTAACCCCCTGCCCATTCCCATGCTCAGCCCTGCCCATGCCCTTCCTGTCCATGGTCCAGGAATTACGAGACCCAGCTCACATACAGCCCTTCTCTGCAGCCTTGCCTCACAGGTTAAGCAGAGATAATTGCCCCCTTCTCCCTTTTCAAATAGCTCACTGTTTGTGCTTCAAGTACAGGACTTAGAATTGTGTTACGACTTGATTATCCACCCCTTGAATTGGTTTCCAAAACCGGTGAAAAGGAAGGGTCTGAAACAGGAGGCGGTAACTGACTGTAAGTAAACAAGGAAAGAAATGGGTGGAGACACACATCTGTACAGGAACGCACATCCTGAAAGCAAGGGACCAGGGTGGACAGTGAGGAGCTACAGAGAAAGAGAAGCCTTCAACCTGGAGTCATCCATCCGTCAGGGCAGGTCCCAGATTTGTAGGTCCTGGTGGGATGTTTTGGAAGGCCCAATGCTGAAGAGGAAATACGGGAAGTAAGTTAGGAGGCGAGGGAGGAATCTCGCTATTGTGGTTGGATCCACCTGGTTCTCCTCTTCTGTGTAATTCAGCCTGTGTGTGCGTGTGTGGCTGGGAGCAGTATGAAGAGCCAGGAGAGGGTTGCCACGTGTCCTTAAAGATGTAGAGCTATGGCAGAAAATGAGCAGAAGTGATAGTAGCTGGCGGTGGGGGCATTATGGTTCCTGGGACAAGATAGAAAAAATGGCAGAAGGTCCCGGACACAGGTCAGGGAAACAGGCCAAAGAGGAGCAGAGACGGGACAGTCCCCCCGGACACTCGCTCCTTCTAGAGCAGAGCTCCAGAAAAATTCCTGACTTAGCTTGTTGACAATTTCATTTCCCAGAGGGTACAGAAGGAACTAGGGAAACCGCTCCCTTCGATAAATTTTAATGAACAAGGCAGAATTTGAGTTCACACTGTGCTACTTATGGGCACCTTGGGAGAAAGTTTGCAATAGCTGGCGAGAGAAACTCAGACGTGTACGATTTCTACGAACTCTAAATTTGTGGAATGTTGATTTCTTAAAATTCAAGGGAAAGATGCATATGACTCCATGGCCCAGGATTTTGGAAGAGAGGGAGGCTCAAGCCGTCCTGATGAACTCACAACTGGGACTCTGTGTAATTACAACTGATCTTACTGAAAATAAAAGGGTGCCCCCTTGCCCCAGACCCCGAACAGAGTGACTACACTAGGACCTGTCTAATGAACTCTAAAATCTAAAGGAGCAAGAAAAGAGCTGGCAAGAAAAGCATACAATCAAGTTAAAAACAAGTAAGGAACATGGTAAACATAAGTAAGAACTGTGTCAGGAGTGTTAAAACCCCAAGTGAACTGAGGGTTGTGAAAGGGAATGAAGACTCTATCATCCTATTAGGTTAGAAGATCAAGGGTGCAGTTTGGATGACAAGAAAGCCCAGTGGTTAAGAGCATGGGCTCCCACCTCTGCTTCCACATCTTTAAAGCCACACTAAGAGTGCGTAGGGTTGTTTTGAGAATTGAATAAAATAGCATGTGTGAAACTCTTGGAACAGTGGCTGGCCCACAGGATACGGCATGCCTGATGCCACCTGTGTCCTTACAGACGTATTAAGCAGGCCCTGTGCCAGCCTCAGGGATATGGGGTGAAGTCCCCACCTTCATAAAGCTTACATTCAGGAGGGAGACGTAAAAGGTATCATGAGAAGGAATAACCGTGTGGGGAGGAGTCTCGGGAGAGGGGAGTGCTTACCTGAGGAAGAGTTGTTTAAGCAGAGGCTAGAAGAGGTGGGCTGGGGAGGGCAGAGAAGGAGCAGAAGGGGGGAAGCCACCAAGTTAAGGAACCGAAAAGTTGGCCATGACTGTGGGGCACGGAGAGCTGGCTCAGAGAAAGCAGAACTTTTGCACTTTCTGTTTTGTTTTAGTCCCTTGGTCAATAAGAATCACTTTGACACAGAAATTAACTCAAAATGGATGAAAGACCTAAATGGAAGAGAGGAGACCATCAAAATCCTAGAGGAGAAAACAGGCAGTGACCTCTTTAACCTTGGCTGCAGCCACTGCTTACCAGGTATGTCGATGAAGGCGAGGGAAACAAAAGCAAAAATGAACTATTGGGACCTCATCAAGATAAAAAGCTTCTGCACAGTGAAGGAAACAATCAGCAAAACTAAAAGGCAACTGACAGAATGGGAGAAGATATTTTCAACTGACATCTCAAATCAAGGGTTAGTATTCAAAATCTATAAAGAACTTCTCAAACTCAACACCCAAAAAACAAATAATCCAGTGGAGAAATGGGCAAAAGACATGAATAGACACTTCTCCAAAGAAGACATCCAGATGGCCAACCGACACGTGAAAAAATGCTCCACATCACTCATCATCAGGGAAATACAAATCAAAACCACGACGAGATAACCACCTCACACCTGTCAGAATGGCTCAAATGAACAACTCAGGAAACAACAGATGTAGGTGAGGATGTGGAGAAAAGGGAACGGTTTTGCACTGCTGGTGAGAATGCAAACCTGTGCAGCCACTCTGGAAAGCAGTATGGAGGTTCCTCAAAAAATTAAAAATAGAGCTACCCTATGACCCAGCAATGGCACTACTGGGTGTTTATCCAAGGGATACAGGTGTGCTGTTTCGAAGGGACACATGCACGCCCGTGTTTATAGCAGCGCTATCGACAATAGCCAAAGTATGGAAAGAGCCCAATGTCCATCAATGGATGAATGGATAAAGAAGATGTGGCACACACACACGCACGCATACACACCATAGAATATTACTCGGCAATCAAAAAGAATGAAATCTTGCCATTTACAACAATGCAGATAGAACTAGAATGTAGTATGCTCAGCAAAATAAGTCAGTCAGAGAAGGACAAATACCATATGATTTCACTTGTGTGTGGAATTTAAGAAACAAAACAGATGAACATATGGGAAGGGGAGGAAAAATAAGATAAAAACAGAGAGGGAGGCGAATCATAAGAGACTCTTAAACACAGAGAACAAACTGATGGTTGCTAGAGGGGAGGTGGGTGGAGGGATGGGCTGAGTGACGGGCATTAAGGAGGACACTTGGTGGGAGGAGCACTGGATGAATCACTAAATTCTACTCCTGAAACCATTATTACACTACATGTTAACTAGCTTGGATTTAAATTAAAAAAGAAAAAAAAGAGAATAACTATGAGATCGAAAAGGCCTAAATATTAAAGAGGGAAAGTCCAAAGAGCACCTAGCCCTCAAACCAAGAGCAAGACCCTGCACCTGAGCTGTTGACTCTTGACTTTCTCACCTTGGATGGTCCCATACCAAGCAGTCCATGCTTAAGGGCCTGTCCAGGTCACTGTAGTAGGTGAACTTGGGATTTCTTTGACGTCTCAATTTTTACTTTAAAAAAGCTGTGGCCAAAAAATGTAAGAACTTCCAATTAATGGTTTTGTAAAAAGCTTTTTTTTTCAATGATGCAAATTAGGTAGATTGAGGAAATCATCCAGGAAGACTTGAGTTCACATTTGCTGAAAGTTGGTTCATATAGCCTGCTCAAGAAACAGTGTCCTGTGAGAAGTATGCTATTGAACACAACTGAGCTTTTAGGCCTGAACAGGTCGTTTTTTAAAAATGTTTATTTATTTTTGAGTGAGAGAGAGAGAGAGAGAGAGAGCAAGCCGGGGAGGGGCAGAGAGAGAGACAGAAGGGCCAAAGTTGACATCAAAGAACCAATGTGGGGTTCAAACTCACGAACGATCAGATCATGACCTGAGCTGAAGGCGGATAATAATAATAATAATAATAACACCTCAATAAAGTAAGAATGGAAGTATGTTAGGAGGAGAATAACTTCTAACTTATACAGCTATGGGCTATTTTATTTAGTTAAGTAACAAATTCTGTAATTTGACATTTGATTTTTTTTTAATTTTTTTTAATGTTTTATTTATTTTTGAGACAGAGAGAGAGACAGAGCATGAGCAGGGGAGGGGCAGAGAGAGAGGGAGACACAGAATCTGAAACAGACTCCGGGCTCTGAGCCGTCAGCACAGAGCCCGACGCGGGGCTTGAACTCACGAACTGTAAGATCATGACCTGAGCCGAGGTCAGATGTTCAACCAACTGAGCCACCCGGACACCCCTGACATTTGACTTTTAAATACATTAAAGAAATACTTTGAATCAGATATCAAAAGTAAGAAGAAACAAGGAAAAATATCCTGGCGATTTCACATCCTATTCTATAATACAAAACTACATTTTCAAGTGATGCGCTGTCAGATAAAAGCCTCCTCTCATGAATCTTGGGAGAATTAAATAATGTGCCACGTCGATCCGATGGCCATGAGTCCTCTCCGTCACCAGTGCGTGCTCCTAAGGGCGCTCTCAGTACCTTTTGGGAAGTCAAGGGCCGGCTCAATACAGATCACCCTCCACTTTCCAAAGTTGAATCTTCAAGCTTCACTGGCACCTAATGCATGTTCTTCCTCTGCTTCTTCACAGAATCTAAGACCCTGATCCTCTTTAAAAAAGAAAGTCACTTCGTGCCTGTCTGGTAAATTCTTATTATTTTGGTGAAGAACGTGGACCCTATAGCTAGATACCTAAGTTCACCCCAGCTCTCTCACGTGGCAGCTGCTAGAGTTGGCAAGTTGCTTAATCTCTCTGTGCCTCATGAAATAAGGATAATACTGATATCTATACACAGGGTCTTATGGGAATGGAACCAGTTAATACATACATAATAAAAATGCCTGCTGTGTCTGCCGTATGGTATTATATTGCTTGCTATTATTATCACTCATCTTTCCAGATTCCTCTAGGACATGGCTATTAGACCCCTCCTCATTGATTTCATTGTCTCTTCCTACCCATAATTCTTGGGCTTTGAGCAACTTGAGGGTAGGGATCAAGTCTCCTCTATCTTTGAGTGGCCAGGATTGGGCATAGCACCAAGCACGAAATGGAGACTAAATTGATGTTGGAGGAATGGAAAGGATGATGGGTGGATAAAACCATTCCTGAGATACTTCCGGATTTAGGCTGTTTCCAAACACCCCGGCAAGCCTCAGTGTTTGTGCTTGCATTTTGGTCACCTATTAGCACTACATCTCATTGGTGTGTGTTGTCTAATTTATCTCTCTTTATATTAGTTATATTCCAACTTAAGTTATGTACTTCTTGGTTCATGGTGTGTATTTACTTTCTCTGGTACCTCTTTCAGTTACCCACTAGAAGTGTCTGAGCCTGACTATATTTTGCCAAATGAGATGGGAGAATCTTAGAGGGAAGAAGTATGAAGGGGCTTTCTCTTGGGGTACCCTAAAGATGGTGACCAAGAATTCCAAGGGGAATTTTCAGATTCCATAATATAATATGAGAAAAGGAACCAACCCCTGAAATGAAGAACCTTCAGTCACCTCTACCCAGGTCCACATTTCAATTTCATTTCATTTCATCGACTCCTCCCCTTTAATGGTGCCCTGAAGTGAAACCCGTCAAGAAAGGTGGACTTAAAAGGGACCTGTTGAAGGGACCATGTTAGGAAGAATTCCATTTCCAAGAATGGCTCTTTACTCTTACAGGGAATTCTTCTGTGAAACAAAAAGCTGGGGGTAAGCCAGTAAGGTGAAAATACAGACCGCCCATCTCCCGTTTAAAGACAAAATATTATATTATATAGTCAGAGAGCTCAGATGAAGTGTCTCCTGTTCTTTAGGGTTGGGGGTGGGGGAGGGCCTGGACAAACCTATTTCCATTTCCTAGTACACAGAAACTAGATATAATATCAATCTGTTATAAATAAACATGATGTCTCCTCCAACATTCGTCATTGCTTCTGACTAGTCTACTTGATCTGTGAAAATGAGATTACTTGAAAACCTGTCCTAGGTTTTAAAGCTGAACAAGATATATTGATTATAAAAATATTTGTATGTCGCTATATATCTTAATAAAATAACATGCATGTCTGGAGTGTATGTCAGCCTGGAAAGCCTGCCCAAAGCCAGATCTGTTTATTTAAATCAGGGAAGGCAAAGGGCCATGCTGGCAGCCATTCAGCTCGTCGTGCTCTCATGGCTGAACACGGATAATAATAATTTGGGGTGCACACGGGCAGATTTCTGAAAAGAAGAAATTAACCCCTATGTTTACATTACGAATCAGCAGGGAACTATCTCAGATGTTGAGACCAGTGGCACGCACGGCCGATTTTTCTTCTCTCTCTTTAGATTTCGAGCCCGTGTGGAGATCCTACTAGAATTCCAGATTCAGATTTTCATTTCTGGGAATTCCAGTTTCTAACGAAGTGATGAAAGGGCTGGGTTCCCAGGGCCGCCATTTATGAAGTACATTCCAGCCCGATGCAGTTGGTAATTTCCCAGTCAGGAGGAGACATGCACAGCCGGCCATTCTTGGATGGTTGGTCCATGGGCTGGGCATGAGGGAGGGGCTGGGGGGGCGTCGAGGGGATTTGATGGCCACCTTTGTGGGTGAGTCTAATAGTCCCATGGAGAGGAGATGGGCTATCCTTATATCACATGCTTTTCTCCATGGCAAAACAGCCCAGAACCAGAAGCTGCCTTGAGGTTCACCGGGGGATACCAAGACAGTAGACTTACACGCCCCTCAAGAAAAGTGTTGTTTGTTTCACTTTGGAAATACTCTTATGCCGTGCATTCTGGGACACTCCATGTCCTCAATCCCAGAGGAAATGTCTCCTTTTGGGCATTGTGAGTCAGTTATTAAACCGTCAATTTCCTTTCATTGGGAGAAATTTATTTCTTATTTTCCTCAAGAACAATTTTCTGTGTCTTGTAATTTATACACACTGACTTCTCTGGACTGAATGTTTATGTGTATCCCTCCCCGCTTCATACGTTGAAGCCCTAACCCCCAAGGCCATGGTATTTGGAGGTGGGGCCTTTGGAAAGTAATTAGGTTTAGATGAGATCATGAGGGTGAAGCCCCATGATGGATTAGTGCTCTAATGAGAAGTTATAAGGAGAGAAAGAGACTAGAACCCCCTGCCCACCTCCCGGCCCCCCTCCTGCCCTCCCCCCTCTCCCTGCCCCCGGCACCGGGAGGCTGTGTCTGCAAACTAAGAAGTGGCAGTCGTTAGACACTGAATCTGTCAGCACCTTAATCTTGGACTTCTCAGTCTCCAGAATTTGGGCAGATAAATGTCTTTCATAACACCTTCTGGGCTATGATATGTTGTTATAGCAGCCCGAACTGGCAATAAGACACCAACAATAAATAGAGAATAGCTTCATTTAGATTTCACAGTGCTAATAGGTTTTGATTTATATTTACAAATTACTTTTTATTGACATTAGTGTTAATGGGACCAAGGGCGATAGCTGAGTTATCTCAAACCTTCAGTGACTCTTGTGATATTCCTCTCCTGTGGAAAAAGCAATTAATCAAATTTGATACGAATGAATATTGGGTCCCTAAAACCAGTACAATTAGAGACCAAAGACTAGAATTGGCATCATCAAAATGACTGTGTAGTTTGAAAAATGACTGCATAGGTTAAGCATGATCTCTCTGAAAGCATTGTTTAAATACAGATATGTTTAATTGGCAGGAAGGAGCGATATATTGAGCAGCGACTTCCCCATTATATAGAGATTAGTTTATCATTTTCCTAACAGAAAGTGGAGCCCAATGGCACATGACAGATAAGGTTTGAGGGCGAGGGTGTTTGAGGAAAGGTCAGAAGCCTGGGGAAGGCAGTAGAGGCTGTGGTACCTGAGGAAGACAGCAGGCCCTGCCCCCCACCCCCAGGACTGTCCTTGCGAGACAGCGGAGACAGGAGGCACCGGTGAGAAGGCAGAGGGTCAGCTTTGGGTCAAGTCTGCCTCTTTCCCAATTCTTCTGCTTCTCATTTGGATATATGAGTTCAGGGAAGCCATCTTGCAGTCTGATTTGGTATCTACGTACAGATGCAATCAAAGTCTAATCCCTTGGCTTGAGCTATAATAACAATCATAATTTGGTTTGTAAATCACTCTGGATAGCATAGTGTGGGATTAACTTCTGGTAATAATTTGCCCGGCAGTCTCCTATGTTCTCTTAAAGATTGCAGTCAGTCTGACCTTCCTTTTTGACTTACCTCATTTGCATCGTATTTCATAATGCAGAGTTGCTTGTGAACAGAATTACTTTGCAAAGCGTATTTTAAAGGAGTATGTGTTCAAACTGAAATGTTTGCAGGTATTCAACCTTCTCAAACATTTGTTGGATTGGTGTCTAACAGAATAAATACAGCAAATATGTCATTATTACTTGTAATGGCATTTTTTTTTTTTAAATTTGAGAGAGAGAGAGAAAATGAGTGAGAGCAGGGGAGAGGCACGGAGGGAGAGAGAGATACAGAGAGACAGAGAGAGAATCCCAAGCAGGCTCCGCACTCAGCATGGAGTCTGACATAGGGCTCGATCCCACGACCCTGAGATCACGACCTGAGCTGAAATCAAGAGTCAGCCACTCAACCAACTGAGCCACCCAGGCACCTCTGTAATGGCAATTTAAAAACATGAAAATTGGGGCACCTGGGTGGCTCAGTCAGTTGAGCATCCGCCTTCAGCTCAGGTCATGATCTCTCGATTCATGAGTTCGAGCCCCACATTGGGCTTGCCTCTGTCAGCTCAGAGCCCACTCTCTGTCCCTCCCCTGCTTGTGTTCTCTCTCAAAAATAAATGAATATTAAACAATAATCATTTACGGGACACAGAATCAATAGCCTATTAATTAAAAGAGTTTAGGCAAGGCAGCACCATTTGAACACAAAAAGCCACCCTTGAAAACAGACCAAAAAAAAAAAAAAAAAAAGGAAAAGTGGTTTGTCTACCTATCACCAACTGTAAGTATTAAACTTGGCTAAAAATGTATGGTCTTAATCTGCTCGGGCTGCCGTGACAAAATACCATAGATGGGATGGCTTACCCAACACTTCATTCTCACAGCGCTGGAGGCTAGGAGTCCGGCATTAAGAAGCCGGTTTATTCTGAGGCCGGTCCTCTTGGCTTGCAGGTGACTGCCTTGTGGCTGTGTACTCACATGACCCATTCTTTGTGCAGGCAAGGAGGGAGCCCTGTGTTCTTCCTCTGCTCCCACCTGCCTTCTGGGATTATGGCCCCACCCTCCCGACCTCAGTTAACCTTTGTCAGCTCATAAGCCTTATCTTCAGCTACAGTCACAGTGGGAGTTAGGGTTTCAACACGTGAATATGGACGCATTCCGTCCATAACATGCATCGTGATTAAATGTGCCATCCTACATATTTACATGAGTTAACATATAATTTGTTGACTTTGCACTTTGTGTTTAAATAGAACTATTAGACTTGACATTGGTCAAACAGTAATGAACAGAATGAATGGGCATTACACTTAAAATTTGTTCGTGATACTGTGTACAGAATATACCACAATTGGGGAAGAATAAAAATATAATGGAATTGTAGAAAAATAAAGGTAATGGTTCTTGACTGGAATCTGTCTAATCGAAGCCCAGCAGTGATGTTACCACTATAGTTTACAATAACAATCATGATGATCGTGGTATCCTTTAGTTTCATAGCATTTTATGGTTTGCAAAACATTTTGACCTACCCGACCTCATTTACATGGGAATTCCAGAGGCTCTTCCTGAATGGCTATGTCTCTCCAGTGGCTAAAAGATTCTGGCCGGGTGGGGCAGTATCCCTGTGCATGCGGGGAGTGTCCCTGCTGTTTGGGAGCCTGGAGGAATCCTGCCACCACCCAGGAGGTAGCAAGCTAGAGGAGCCCTCTGGCTGAAGGGAAAGGAAGACTGAACCCTGGATTCTTCTCCTTCCCCAGAGATAAGGAGACAAGGATGAGCCCCTGCCACAACCAGGTTCTAGAGCCATCAGTAAAATGCAGATACCGGAATTAGTAACACTACTAGCACAGGGATCCTTGGCACAGCCATGGGCACAATCAGCTTGGCCGTCCCAGGCCTGCAACTCCCTGTTACTCTCCACCACTTTCAATGGAGGGATGTGGACAGCTGGGTTGCCAGCTGCGGTCACAGGGGCCCCGGGGCCCCATTTTCACTCTGGGGCTGTTGCAAGCCCTGTGGTTTAGGATTTGAATAGACGGGCCTTGGTCCCATGCAGAAAGGCCTGACAATAGGCCGAGCTTACCTCTGGAAGTCATTGTCACTAGACTGTTCCCTTCCGCCCCCCGCCGTATGCTCAACGAGTATTTGCTAAACAAGGACTCCCACTTCACAGTTCTGAGCCTGGAGTGGGTAACCAGCGTCAAGTTCAGGAGAAAATCCACCCCTTGCTAACGTTACTGAAAACAAGCAGGAAAGAGGACACAATAAAGAAGCCCGTGGAAGGGAAGCGGCTTGAATGAAATGCTGTCTGATTTTCCCTGCCTGTACCTAAGCTCACTATATTTAAGTGAAATGTCCTAACACCATGTCAAAACATTTACATATGCCTTTCTAATTGAAAGCCTAGGGTTGTGGCAAGGCCTTAGCATGTTTAGAGCACCTTTTGATCACCACAAATTCTAGGCTTGTCCGTGACATTGTTTTGACGGAGATGTTGTGGCTGGAGCCGTGGTCTGCCCATCAAACGGCTTAGCCTCTGCTTCCTGGCTAGGTTTCTGGCTCAGGTGACCTCACCACATAATCCCAGTAAGCTCTGGCCATGGCAACTCTGGGCAAGATTTAAAGCACTGGCGACCAAGAGGATAGGCCTGGCATTGGTTTGGGCTTGCCCGTCAGGCGATCATATGACATCTGTGTTCCCAATGGTCAGACACGCCAGGCTCTCTGGAGACCCAAATGCCCCATGTGTGTTATGATATCTGCAGTGATCCCTTTCTAAGAGTCACTTGAGTTTTAGACGGAGAAATGCATTCATGGCCGGTTATCAGTTGGTGAGGCACTGACATTCCACAGTCGGTTGAGTTAATCCCTTGCGGAGGTCCCAGAGATATTTCCACTGCTGCTGTCTTCTTTTTCAAACTGGTCGTCTGAATATGATAAATGTGAGTTTTACTGCTAAGATTAGCTACGCTCTCAGCCCTAGCTTTGTGAAGCTGGGTGGTTTCGAACGCGGACATCAAACAAGGCAAGGCATGGCTGTGCCCCCTGAGATGTGACGGTCTCTGTGGGGGGAGCGCAGAAGCTCGCTTTGAACAGGAAACCCCGTTGTGTTTACAAAGCCTACCTTAGGCGGCAAAAGCAAACCTGTGCTTTCAGAGGAAATGAGAACGTGCCCTCCAAGTCTCTGACGGCTTCCAGACTGTGCAGGTTTGTGTCTTGCAAGGCGTCTTCTTCCAGGGAGAATGGCCCCGATCCCCAGGGTTAGTGGGGAGCTGTGGGGTAGCACAGTGGGTGTTCTGTGCCCCTCTGTGAGGCCGGGGCCCGGAGGGATGGGTGCTTGTCCGGCCAGTGCCCTCACTCGGCACGGGGTCACGGGGCCAGGCCGTGCAGGGTCAGTCTCAACCTCAGTCATTCGGACGTAGTCAGTTCTCTGTGCCTTGCACACATGCACCAGGTTTGGAATCTTGGAGGAGCACAGGCCAGAAACCAAACACATCCTGTGACTTCCTCACGGGAGGACAAGAGAGACCAGGTGCCCTGTAGCATAAGAGAAAAGAAACACGGACTTTTAGGGACCTCTGGAAATTCCAAAGTTCCGGCGTGGAGTTTCACGTTTGTACCGGTGTGTTTTTGTCAGGCCAGCGGATGCGTGGTCGGCGTCTGGCACCCTCCCTGGGTGCTAAGGCCACCAAAGTGTTGAGGACAAGTTCCCTGACTGCAGGGGCTTGCCACTTAGTGAAGGAGGTAGATTAGCAACCACGAGTCGATGCTGGTAGAAACCTGAGCTGAATACCACATAAACAAGGAGGGAAAAGGCGAGTAGGGTCAGACATACTGCTGGGGTGGTGGTGGCGGGGGCGTTAGTTTTCGGGAAAACACCACAGAAAGAAACATTTGAGTTGAGTTTTGAAGAAGTGGCAGGCTGATGGGTTTGGTGGGGGACGTGTTCGAAGCAGAAACATAGTGTTGGCAATGGGGTCATGGCTCATCCTTGAGCCCGCCAGGGTCCGGCACACAGTAGGGCTCCTGCAGTGACTGGCTGTCACATGGGAGGCCCTTTGGTGTTCCCAGAGAAGAGAGGACAAGGTCCAGGAAAGAGTCCCTGCAGGGAGCTGAGGCAGGGCAACATAGTTATAGCTCAGATGTTCTGGTTTAATAGTGTAGGTCTTAGGAAGCTATTGAAGGCTATGCAGGCAGGAGAGGCCTACATTTCAGTGCGCATTTTATTTTATTTTTAAAGTTTGTTTGTTTGTTTGCTTGTTTCTTTAGAAACAAGCTCACAGCAGAGAGAGATCCCAGTGCAGGGCTTGGACCCACGAACTGCAAGATCGTGGCTTGAGCCAAAGTCAGATGCTTAACCAACTGAACCACCCAGGTGCTCCTCCAGTGTGCATTCTAGAACGATCTGCTTAAGGCCTCGTGTAGAACGGGTGGGAAGAGGCTACAGTGAACAGCTGAAGGAAAGGCAGGACCGACTGCTTTCCCTCTCTAGCCCCAGAGTTGGCCTGGATTTGGGCAACTTGGCCTCTGAGTAAAACAGAGTGAGAAAAGATTTCATTTTTGGGTAAATTCACTTTCAGAGAAACAAAATGAGGGTCACACATCATATCTGGTTTTGTGTCTTACTCTGTTCGCCGAGCGTTGTTTCAAGAGCATCTGCTTATGCCCTTAAACGTATTGTTATTTCTTGCCGAATTCCTAGGAATTCTTTATGCTCAGGAATAATGCTTAATAGCGCCTAACACAATCCACAGAAGGCATCTTCATGCAAATAAATTAAAATATTTTACTCAGGTCAATTTAAAAAATAGAAAAGAGTTGGAAAGATAAATTATTTGGCTCTGCAGAGGCATGCCGGACCAAGTATTATATAGCAAAATATCAGTCTTCAGTCTTGCAAAAAAAAAAAAAAAAAAAAAAAAGTCAAAGGAAAAGATTATGCTCAAAATTGCTCCTGGCTGACCGGCCTTCTGGTTATTAATTCAAATGTCCCTCCTATTGGTGCTGTTAATGGCTTCAAACAGATCTTGTCTCCTTTTATGCAAGGGGAAAATTGGACCCATTCCAAACAAAATAGCAGTAGCAGAAGGAAGCCAACATTTGCAGCTTTGTTAGATAACTCCAACTATTAATTTTCTTCAACCAAGTCGCTTTTCATTTTTCACAGATCTTTCTTACACTGCTTAAATCTACAAGTTAGACATTCCTAGTGCATACAACAATTTAAATAAAAAAAGAATTCTCCCATTTGGTTAGCTTCCTGTCTCCCTTCCTGGGCTATTTCACCAACGTCAGGTAGTGACACAACAGCAGAAACCTCAGATGTGTGTTTTTTTGGTTCTCAGCTAGCGATGGGGATACAGCATGGGAAGGGGACTTTAAAATCTTTGTGGACAGGGAGGACAGCTAGGCAGAAATGAGTTGAAAACGCTCCTCATGTGATGCTGACACGCCCTCAGGTTGAAAACTACTTAGACTTGTTGACTCTTGGAAGTTAAGGGGTTTTTGGGTTCAGCCAATAATCCCTTCTACCTCAGGTTGGAACCTCCCCTGTTTGATCCTGTGATCTATGCTTGAATATCTTATGGACGTTATGTTCCTAGACCACTTTAATATTTAGAATGTATTTCTTCATCTTGAGCCCTGTGTAGTGGTAATTTTTCACTTTTTGGATGCCTGACATCAATGTCCCCTTCCTAAAAGCATCATGGTTTTCTTCTGGGACATAACCCGGAGCAGCCTGGATTGGACAAATAGAGATGTCCTCCTGATGTGGAAGTCAAAGACATCTTTGGAAGTTTCTCTGGCCAGACTCTTCCTGTTCCTTCCCTGGGGTGGTCAAAGGGTAGGCATGTGACCCTGGAATTCTTTTTTTCAAGGGGTAGCACCAGACAAGACGGTAACGAAACTCTTGATACTAGGATCTTTTATTATTACCTCTTGTTGGTCCCAAGTCTGGTTGGCCCCAAGTTAGCCTCAGGCTTCTCAGCAACTGGTGAATGCCTCTATGCAAGTCAGGTGATATCTGTTGCAAAGCAAACCGGGAGGAAGCAATTGAGGAAAGCCTTCCTGAGGGGGTTCACATCTGAAGACTAGTTAAGATCCATAATTACCTAGCACTTCCTTGTATTGGGCCACTGTCAATATTGGCAAGTCAGGGACAAAACACCACTTCTGGCCTTTAAGAGACTCACGGTATAACGGAGGAGACAGAAGAATGATTTGACCATGATGTTTATGTGTGGCGAATCCAACATAGAGATAAAAGCAGGTTGCCGGGCACTGGGCAGCTCCAGGCCAAGGTAGGAAGGAGTGTTAGTGATTCTCTCTGGAGGGCAGAACTCCTACGGTAGGTGTCCTTGACCTACAGTAGGGGTCTCGTGATGAGAAGTGGAGCAGGAACTTTGAGAGCAATGAGACTTACTGTGGACACCTGAATCGTTGAGATTCTGTCACTGTGCTAAGTGGTCCCAGGTGTAATTTGTGACAGAAAAGCCCTGCTGCTCTCCCCTGACCAGGTAGTCACCATAGCGTTAGTTACTTTATTCATTATTATTGATTGATTATTGCACGTTATTTCTCCTCACCCACAAAGCTCTTCTTACCACCTCCACCTCTGGGTTGGTAGATTTCCATACAGGATGACCCTCTCCTAGTATGAGACGTGGAGACTGATCAGGTTGCCTCAGGATACAGCTCACTGTAAAGCTACTTACTGTGGACTGGCATGGGGTTACGACTGCTGGGATCTCAGCTGTGGCTCCCTGTCAGACGTTGGCTCCAACACAGATCACAGTGGGAGAAGCATGGCAGCGTAACTCTCAAAGGATGGTGGGTATGACAGGCATTTCGGGGCCTGTTCTGTCCTGGGATGCTTTCTCAGAAGGCAGTCCCATGTATGGCTAAAAGCAAGAGCTTTAGTTCTAATGCTCATCAACTGAACGACCCTGGACAACTCCACTTCGCTAAGCCTCGGTTTCCTCATCCCTAAAATGGAACCCTACTTCATAGAAGTAAAGGAAATAATTGACAGAAGGCAACAAGCACAGTGCTTGGTACATAATGAGAGCTACATTCATTTCTTTTCGTATTCAACACAGTGATATTTCTTCACCACTTCTGTTGTTTGAACAAGGCAAACACTCTCCCAACCATATTCCTGTCACGGGCCTGGTTTCCTATCTCCGCGACCGATGTGAGGTCACAATTCTGTCTTGTGTTAAAATAGCCTGCTCCCTTTGTATCTGGGTGCGTGTGGGCCAGCAGTCCTTGGAGGTCAGCCTTGTATACGACCCTCTTCCCTCTTGTTCTCTGCTGACACTAATGGTCACCTCCTGAACCATTCTTCCCTCTCCAGCTCGCTTCTTGTTCCCTGTCCTGTAAAGTTCACTGTTGTACTTGGGTAGTTTCCCCCCTTCCCTTTGAATTTCTATTTCTGGTCCTCCTGTTTGGGTCAGTGAGTTTCCTGCCAAACATGTTCTTACAAAGCTTGTGGATGCGCTCACTGTCCCTTTGCCAGTAACTGTTGTTCCGTGTGGCGAGCCCTGTCCAGAAAACCAAACTCTGCTCTTTGACACCGATTTAGAGCCAGCTGTTCAACTCCTCGTTTCTTTTTTTCTTTTCTGAAGTTGTGAAACTCCAACTGGAAGAAGAGATGTAAACACCTCCTATACCCCCAGATGTTTGCATGTCCTACCCAGGACTCGAGACGCGTTCTAGATTCCTTGCCAATTGTCAACTTTCCAAAAGAGACTTCTATACTCATTTAAAAGACATTTTGATGAATTTTAATCCATCATTTTAATTGTGTTGATGCAGGAACTCTAACTTAGCTTAATTACATTTTTTCTTTCAAGAGAAATTAAACTCAGTTATGTTCTATATATATACAGTGATTATATATATTGTGTTAAGTGCTTTTTTTCGGATTATAAATACTATATAGAAAATGTATTTAAAGCATATTAAACTTACTTTGAGTATAATCCCCAAATCAAGCTTAATATGTAATTTGTAAAAAAAATTGGAAGAAAACACCACAAGAAGTCGCTAAACCAACTATAACTACCTATATACATTCAACTCACAGAATGTAGTTAAGCCTCTAATTGTGTAAGTGTCTTACCACAGATGCATGCCTTTTTTTTTTTCTTAGCTTTTTGTGTGGAATAGAAAATAAAGTCTGGCATTGAAGTGGTGACTGTTTGAGTTTGCAAAGCATGTGGTAGTTAATCATCGGCCCCATTGCCCTTTTCATATACACAATCAAAGGGAATCATTGTCTACCCTTCCGTCTCTCCTTCCTGATGCTCCCCAAATACTGATGTAAAAGTTCCCAAGTACAAGAACTGAACAGTAAATGTTAAGTTTCCACGTTTAGTGTGGCAGCCCATGATTAGAATAGAAGTGTCCTGAAGGTAGAGGGATCTGACTTCCATCCCTCACAAAAGAAAGTTGGTGACGTGCTCAGTCAGTGAGCTTTGCTCTGCTGTCTAAAGAACCTGATACATTTATTTTTCAATGCCATTCTTTACCTCAGGCACTTGACCTAGGAAACATCTCTTATTGATCTAAGTTGGACCAGAGACCAATTTATTAGTCTCTTCAGTAGAGCAACTCAAGCCCCTAACACTTGAGGGAGTAGGAAACTGAGAAGCATGCCCTTGCTTTCTGGGCAGGACAGAACAACTTCTTAGGCTTGCAGAACTCTAGAGGTTTCCACAGGACAGTGCTCCTATGACAAGGGCGGAGGGGAGGTCATCACTGATGAAAGGGTTCTTCACTCTCTCTGTTCTGACTAGCGTATGGGAGGGGCTCAGTGTATCAAATACACAAGCTGATGAATCAGTGACTGACGGTGCACGTTCGTGCAGGATGAAACCAATATCCATTGGTGCTTATCACCAGCATGTTATAATAAATACTTCTTATCACCAGCATATTGCAACAAATACTCATCACTAGCGTATTGCGATAAATACGCCTCATCGATAGAATATTGCAGTAACTGCTCCAAAGCCTCTCGCTTTGTTTAATTTCATCGGTTTCATCCGGTGTGTATTTGGCCTGTAAGAACACAGAGGGAAGCTGAGATCTCATTATCCAAAGTCCATTCAGCCAAACATAGGCTTTTTGATACTCCACTGAACTTGAAGCCAAGCCTTTCCGTTATTCTAGCCTCTTACCCACTTCTGGGAGAGGTGTGCAAACATATTTCCAGAACTTGAAACTAGCCAACGTCCTGAGCAACGGCAATGAGAATTTGGGGAAATTTAAAACTTGGGTGCACACGATAACATGCCCACTAAAAGAACAAATAAACCCACCCAACTGCACTCTGCTCAGTGGTTTGAAAACTTGACCTGCAAGAGCACTGCTGGGAGTCAGGGATGACATTTGAGGCCCCCAGTGGTGCAAACAAGAAACTGAAGATGAGAAGGACTCGCAGAGGTTCAGACCGGAGTCTTGCCGAGCAAGCTTTGCAGGAGATGGTGAGTCCGATCGTCCACAGCGCCCGTGAGCCCCCAGATCCCCGCTCCTCTGGACAGCCCCCCGTTGCCAGGCCTCCTTTCCACGCACAGCTGACTCTGTACAGGCTCCAGTTTCCCTCATGGAACGAAGCCCATGCGGCCCTGATGTGGCTTCTGGCATTCCCAGCAACCAAACAGCACCACTGTGTACCTACGGCCTCCCTCCCGCCGCACGGGGTGGGGCCGCCGTTCTCAGGAGGAAAGACCATGTGCCAGGATGGTGGCTGCTCCCTGTTGCCACCCTCCCCTTTAAAAAACGTATATGCAAGTCTGTCTTCAGCTTTGCTGGGCGGCCGACAAAAAGCACACGTTTTCTTTGTTAGCAAAAGCACGCTGCCAGTTCAGGGTTTTACTTTGCACTGTTGACAATTTCATCCTTGCTCTTGTGTTTCGTTTCTGACACCACACTTTTTCTTCCCCCTCTTGGTTTTGGCATCTCGCGTGTTTTCTTCTTTTATCTGTCTCTCCCCGTTCCCCTGCCCCGTCCTCCACAAGGCATGCACTCGGGCTGGTTTGCTTTCCTTCTTTGTGGATTACATTAAGAATACTAGTTTTAGTTTCACCCTTTTAAGGGTCCGCTGTGTGCTAATCTTTGCCCTCTATTTTATCATCAGTGTCAAGTCTTTTTACTACCATCTTTCCAATTGTTCCTTTTGCTTTGTTTCAATCTCCCAAACAAGGAAAGCACAGTTCAGCTCTGTTTGGGGGTCACTCTGCCCTCTCTCCAGGGGGTTCTTTCAGCATCTGTGTTGATTCTCTGAACATATCCACACACATGCATGCACACACACGTACACACACTCTCCTCTTGCTTGACTAATTGGCCATGGCTATCCTGGGGGTTTCTGTGGTTCTTAGAGGCCAGTGTGATTGAATTGGCACTTTGGGACTCTTAAACCGAGTGCATTTAAAAGGTTGATTGAGAGGGAGCTTTGACAAAGGCTCTTTTAATTATTTTTTCCTCTGCTTTGCCAGTGCGCGCTGCTGTAGCCTGTCAGAGGCCAGTCCCAGAATCGTTAGGGGGCCGAGCCATTAGGTGTTCCTGCTTACTCTGCAAATATAACAGGCTTATCACGTAGAACTCTGTCTCCAGCTGGTTTAAAATGTAGGTGGTGCCAGTGGGTAGCAGCTGTTACAGGCTGGGGAGCCGGGAGACGATGGGGACATTTTACGATACAAGGAGGTCAGAGTGGACAACTCCGCACGGTATAATGTCGCCTTCCATTCTTTACCCTGGTGGAGGAGGGTTCTGAAGGGCAACTGCCTCCCGGGGTCCCCAGATGCCACCCTCCCCTTGCCAGCCAGAGCCCAGGCAGGCTTAGCACTGGCTTTCAACAAGTGGGACCAAAACACTCACTCACGTTGCAGATAATGAATAATTCATACATTTGTAATTCAAATAGTCGTGGCGATGCATAATTCAAGTGAAAAGTTGTTATTGTAAATGGAGGGGAAATGGATTCATTTCAGAGATTTTTTTTTAAATTTTAAATTATTATTTGCCTTAGGTTTCAAGGTTGGAGCAGCCTCTATTTTTGCAGCTGTTTTATCTGAATTGGTGCTGGGCTTCGTGGCTTTGCCACAATGTTGATCAGAGAGGGCAGTGCTTCCGGTTGAGATATTCCACCCAATAAAGGACTGATTTGCTTTCTTCATCCTGAGAAATGAGGTTAGCATAGACATTGTATTTATTCTCTCTCTCTGCTTGCTTCTTGCCCCAACTATGTTAGGGGATTTAAAAAACAGGAACAAAACACCATTATATTATGAAGAGTTTCGACCATACACAAAAAGTAAACAGAACAGTGTAGTGAACCCCCCATGGACACATCACCTAGTAGTAGGAATGATCAAGACACCCACCCCTTTCTTCCCCATAGATTACTTTAAAGCGAATTCTACATCTTAAAAAAAAAAAATCATTTCGTCTGTTTCATCCAGTATACGTCAGCACGTTAGCCCCTCTTCTGGCCTTTTAGGAAGGATGGCCCGTATGGCCCATACCATACTCAAGGTCAGAAGAGACTCCTCACTGGTGACATGTTCTGGGGGCAGTTGGGGTTTCATGGAAGTGGAGGGCAAGTAGCAACCTGGCCTCACCCCCAGTGACATCACAGAGGAAACCAATCCCTGGGAGGAATGCCCTGACGTGCCCCCCCCCCTCCCCCGGCCTCCACCCCCCAGGCAGTGGCCTGGCATCATGGGAATTTGCCTTGTGTGCTTGTTGGTGGTAACACGACTCTCTTTCTCTTTGAGCTCATATCAAGTTTTTAAAGTCTCTCACACTAGCCTATGGTTGGGGCATGAAGGAGCTAGATTTTTCACAAACAAGCTTCACTCACTTTTCATATTTTCAGCGCAAAGTAGGCTCTAAATGTTGTGGTTAGGATGATCAAAGTGTACTGGAGCAAAGAAGAGAGATGACTGTGGACGTGCCACTACTTAGTCATGCACGGAGAAGGTGAAGAATTTGTTTACCGTTTCTCATTTCTGTAATTCAGATAACACGGCACCAAAAAACTCCTCGCTCACTCTAACATTAAACATCATTTGCAAGAGATGAGCCTTGCTTTCCAGAATATATATGTTCCTGAAAAGAACTATGTAGATACTGTTCCATTTTGTTTTTTTCTGGGGGGGGGGAGGGGAGGGGGCCATCAATAATTTGTTGAATCTTGGAGTTCTCCACATAGATTTTGAAATGGAGCTATTTGATAAGCAGAAAACTCTTTTAAAGAATGAATAAATACCTCATTCATTCATTTATTCATTCCTCAAACCGTTTTGAACTCTAAATACTTTGTTAACTTGCACATTTTATACATTTGGGTTTACGTGCATCCAGCATTATGCAGTTGGCACGTTGTTTTTCTAAATGGCGGCCTCGCTGACCGCAGTAACTGACATCGATCACACTGGGATAAGAGCACATCAATATGAGCACGACACAAATGCCTTACGTTTGTTTTCACACTTCCTGCCTTACAGAAACCAACGTTAATGAAAAGACACTACTCTGTGGTGCAATTCGAGGAGTCCAAGATCTGCCTGTCTCCATTGCCGTCTGTTTTCTGACTTGTTGCAGATGAGGACCAATTAGGAATACGTTGAGATAAAACAATTTTTACCTGGGAAAGGCTGCAAGTATTATATACATTGGACCCTCGAACAATGTGAAAGTTAGGGGTGCCACCGACCCCACATCTGTGCAGTAAAACAATCTGCATATAACCTTGTATCCCCCAAAACTTAACTACTAAGTTTCTGGACTGTTGACCAGAAGTCTGACGGATAACATCAACAACCGATGAACCCATAGATTGTATGTTATATGTATTATACATACTGTATTCTTATGGTAAAGTAAGCTAGAGAAGAGAAAATGTTATTAAGTAAATCATGAGTAGAAAATATATTTATAGTACTGTCTGGAATTTATCAAAAAACATCCCCGTATAAGTTGACCTGTGCAGTTTCGACCGATGTTGCTCAACGGTCAACTGTATTTCTAAAACAGCAATTTATCCTAAGTGAGCACATCAGGTTGGGTGGGCCTCACAGAACAGAGAGCTCCCCAAGCAATGGGGGCTGGACACAGACCTAGGGACTGAAAAGGATCATGGAGGTCAACTATGGTGTCTGTGCTTGGACGAGCACACACACACCCTGGGGACCCCTGGGAGCACAGTCTTTGGGGTCACTGAGGAATGGAACCGATGGGTCTTCACGCTTCCTTTCACATCTCTTGTTGACCCACTCTCAGGCCACAGCCACGGCTTAGCTGGAGGTATTTCCCGTGTCCCTGAGTGAAGACAGGAGTGGAGACGGTTCCGGAGCCAGGTTCCCATGCTGTACCAAACAACCAGCTCAACCTTAGATGGCTAGGGGTTGGGGTCCTCTGGTCCTTCCCGTCCCATCTAAGCCCCATTTCATTAGAACCTTGCACGCTCCCGGTGGTTACTTTTCTGTGCTTTCGCACTGTGTCAGCTTGACTTCCGGTTTTGCCTCTGGAACTTCTGTGAGGAAAGGCTTCCGCGGGACTCAAATGCTGTTCACCTCAGCAGACACCCTGGGCCTCGTGCCTGCTCTAGTGTCCTCCTTGAACTTCTGATGCTTTGATCTTGGATTCTTAGCTGCTCATATTCGGCTTCTCAAATTCTGCTTTCTGCTTGTTTTTGGAATATTTGAAATGCTGTGCTCTATTTTTTGCCCCAATCCTAAACAATGGGACAGCCTCACACCAAAACATGTTATTCATTCATAGGCTCCGGCAGGGAGCCTGTCCTCCTTTTTGCTGACTGCCTGGTGCCTTTCATACTAGATGATGTTTACTTGGGAAGCTGGGTCAGGCCCTTTCGGCTTATTGTATTTATTTATTTTAAAGTGTATTTATTTATTTTGAGAGAAACAGAGACAGTGTGAGTGGGAAAGGGGCAGAGAGAGGGAGACAGAGAATGCCAAGCAGGTTCCGTGCTGTCAGCGCATAGCCTGACGCGGGGCTTGAACTCACGAAAGTGTGGGATCGTGACCGGAGCTGAGGCCCAGCCGGTGGCTTAACCGAGGCGCCACCCAGGTGCCCCAAGGCCCTTCTAGTTTCAAAGTTGTGCCTCTGTCCTTAGCTTTGGGTCAAAAAAAAATTCTTATTACTGTTCTAAATGGGTGATTGATCTGCAAGAGGGAAGGAAGCAGGGAGGAAGGCCCCCGGGGTATTTTATGTGACATCCCTGCTCCCAGCCTGCCTGCCAACTACAGGAAGACGTTTGCCTCCTTGCTTGCTCTGCCTGGGTCTTGACAAACTTTAGACGTTGGAAATCTGGCAAATTCTGGGGCGCCTGGGTGGCGCAGTCGGTTGAGCGTCCGACTTCAGCCAGGTCACGATCTCGCGCTCCGCGAGTTCGAGCCCCGCGTCAGGCTCTGGGCTGATGGCTCGGAGCCTGGAGCCTGCTTCCGATTCTGTGTTTCCCTCTCTCTCTGCCCCTCCCCCATTCATGCTCTGTCTCTCTCTGTCCCAAAAATAAATAAACGTTGAAAAAAAAAATTTTTATAAAAAAAGAAATCTGGCAAATTCTGAAAACTTTCCCTTAGACAATGAGTTCTACTTTTCATTAGTAGAGCCACGTTCTTGTCTCTTCCAGTTTTCTGATGTACAAAGGGGATTTAGTTATAGTAAAGCTTTAAAACACAGAGGGACTTTGAAGGCCTACAAGCTACTTCCCAACTTGGTGTTTCTGATTGTTCAAAAGATGCATGTCTCCATTGTGTTCGTTTACAAATAGGTTTACAAATAACTACGAATTCTCCATTTTCATTGTTTAGCATGAAGCAGGGACAGTGTCTCTTGAAGCAAGGACAGTGTCTTTTTGTTGTTGATGTTCTGTTTGGCTGTAATATACATAGCACATTGAGATTATATATTAAATTTTTTTTTAATGCTTATTTCTTTTTGAGAGAGAGACAGAGCACGAACTAGGGAGGAGCAGAGAGAGAGGGAGACACGGAATCCAAAGCAAGCTCCGGGCTCTGAGCTGTCAGCACAGAGCCTGATGTGGGGCTCGAACCCACAGACCGTGAGATCATGACCTGAGTCTTGACGCTTCACCAACTGAGCTACCCAGGAGCCGCGAGATTATAAATACGTTTTAGCTGAATGTACCAGTTTTGAAAAAAGTATTAATAGAAATTATAAGCACTTGATCAAAGCACAAATTCCAGAAAGAGACCAATTAACCCCAACATCCTGCATCAACACAGAACTGAAAAATGACCCAAGAACATCATATGCTATCAATTACACTGACACAGTCTAAAAAAAATATGTCTGCAGGAGAAAATACCTTAATTCCTTTGTCAGCTCTCCTTTTACGTTTTAAGAGTCTGCTTAACTCCCACATAAAGGTATGTGGGGCAGCATTAATTTATGTATCAACCTGTCCATGATTTAAAAAGGCAAAGCAAAGAATACTCTTACCTTGACATTTTAGGACTAGTTTCTTCCTGCTGCTCTTTTGTTCTTGAAGACATTTGTGTTCTCCCTCACCCCTTGTGGCACTGTGGACTGGCATGTTTCCCTGGAGAGGCACCAGATTCTAGCAGGATGAATGTTTCCTTCATGTAATCTGAGTGAGAACCACAGTCCTTAGTGCTGTAAGTTGCACTAAACCAAGGATTACCAGGAGCAAAAGGAAAACAGGGCCCATTATTTCAGAGTTCAGCCCACGAACCACTGATATGCTTGTTAGCATTTGACAGCCCAGATAGGAAGATTTACAGGAAAAAGCCAAATAATTTGACTTGATCCAGGAAAGAGCGTTTGGAGTTTCAGAGGGCAACATTAATGACTTTTTGCTAAAAATAGAGTATCTCTTCCAAAAGGGAGATGTTGGTTATCTTCCAAAATGATTGGATCATCATATTGTAAGATAATACTTAAATGCAATTAGCTCCTTGTACTGTCCAAAGTGTGTGCCAGAAAGACATGATTACATCTCATTCATTATCACCTTTTCCAGCTCATGGGCTGCTATAAACATCATTTTCTTCCAAGGTCAGCTATAGTTACCTCACCGAGAACTGTCTAGGTATATTTAACTTTGGGGATGGGTCCAACATGCCGCTTTAAAAGATGATCACATTGTTTTTCCTGCTTTCCATTTCTGAAAAGGCAAGGCTTTGGCCAGTGGGTACTCGACATAGCTGGCTGCAAATAAGTTACCAGAAGCCAGGCAATGCGGTGCCTAATTTCAGCATTCACTTAAGTAAAATTATTTATGACAGTCCCTACAGTTTTTTTTTTTTTTTCCTTTTCCTAAAGGGAGAGGTGTGCAATCTCAGCCAGATCGAAGGAATATTTGCATTCAGTCTCAGCTCCTGGTGCATTTGAAATATGGCCTTGAAGATATACCCTAGGTACGGTATAGAAAAAAGTTGGATTAAATGTCCAGAAAATAGCATTCATGTAAAACATCACTAAATCAAGTTTTCAAATAGTCATATAAGTTTAACATTTTTTTTATATAAGCAGCTGAAACAACATCAGAAAAACGCTCTACAGTAATAGGACAAATCACTCTGTACCACAGATTTAATCACCAAAGCCACAGAAAACGTGCATAATGGAGACTTGAGCTGAGAGAACTGTCATTTCTAACCATCCAAGTTTGCCTTTCAAATTGAAAGTATTTTCCAAAGGCTTGGAAGGGGACAGAGAATCTGGGCCACACTTTCTAAAATGGCAAGACAATAATAAACAGCAAGAGACACAGGCTCCAATTTGGAAACTAATGGTGGTTCTAGAACTGCTACATGTCAGAGCTGGGTGAGGCTTAGCGAGCAGTTGGTTTTAATTTCTCTTTGGTTGCACAGATTCTGCATACTGAGGAAACAAAGGAAAGCTGGTGCAAGATAAGATTGTCTGAAATGTTGTCCTCATTGATAGGTCAGAGAGTTCTGAGAACCGAATTCCACAGCAGAAACACAAAACAGGCTCTGTCTTCTGCACTAAAACAGAGCTGATGAATCCTCATTTTCTTATCTAAAATCCTTTTGTGAGGAAATATCCCTTTTGATATTAACAAGATAGTCTTTTGAGTTTACGGTTTATGTTGCATGGGTATCGCTACTTTGCAAAAAATATTTTTTTCTTATTAGACTTGATCTTGGTTCAGAAAATGAGATTGATGCAGTAGAAGGAGGTCGAGGTCAGAATCTAACAGATTCTTTTTTTTTTTTAATTTTTTTTTTCAACGTTTATTTTTTTTTGGGGGGGACAGAGAGAGACAGAGCATGAACGGGGGAGGGGCAGAGAGAGAGGGAGACACAGAATCGGAAACAGGCTCCAGGCTCCGAGCCATCAGCCCAGAGCCCGACGCGGGGCTCGAACTCACGGACCGCGAGATCGTGACCTGGCTGAAGTCGGACGCTTAACCGACTGCGCCACCCAGGCGCCCCAGAATCTAACAGATTCTGACAGAATGGAATTGTAATACTCTTGACCTTTTTATTAATTTTGCTTATTAATTAGAAATTCCTAACAGATGTGATATGGGTTATTTAGGGAAAATGATTCTGGGAAAATAGCTTTTCTAAGTACACAGAATCTGAGGTGCATGTGTGTGTGTGTGAGAGAGAGAGCGAGAGAGAGAGAGAGAGAGAGAGGGGCTGGCAGCAGCGAGAAAAATATGGGTCACACTTCTAATCACCTGTGAGTTCCCTATTTTCAGAGGGAGTAACTGTTACATACATTCATGTGGTCAAAAGGGGGTGAGTAAGTTTCCCCAAGTCTGATAATAGGAATGGAAATCAGGAGTTGGAACACTGGCATTTCTGAATGTCTGACCGGGGCTCAGATAATCAGTAAGTCACTTCTGTCTTGCTTGCGTTCCAGGATTGATCACCTGCCAGAACCCATTCTACTTAAACTTTGTAAAGAACTTTTTTTTACTCTCACCTCCCTAGAATAAAAGGAGACGCTTTTACAGGGAGTTCAATGCGGTGATTAGAGAGTGTGTTGTTTCATTGCGGGAGGGACAGGGACAGAAAGAGCCTGGCCTCTGAGGGTGCTCCCCAGCTTGCTTGTAGCAGTGGTTCTCAAAGTGTGATCCGTGGACCTCTGGGGTTCCCTGAACCTTTGCAGAGAGATTCATGAGGCCAACGCTATTTTTATAACACAGATGTTATTTTCTTTTCTCACTGGATTCACTTTTGCACTGGTGGTACAAATAACAGTGGTGGGTACAACCTCCGATGCCTTAGGTCAAATTGTGCAACTGGCAGTGTGTTCTTTTCTCTGACACACTTATTTGTAAAATAGGGCTAGTTAAGGATGCCTTAAGAAGCAGTAAAAAGTATGAACTGCATTGATCTTGATCCTCAGCTACAGGTCTTACTAATATTTTTACAACATGGGAAGTACACATGAAACCCTGCTGCTGTATTCGTAAGTGCAGGGGGGGCTGGAGGAAAAACACCTGTGCGGTCGTTTGAGTCGCACACTTAACTAGCTGCAGGTTTCATGGAATCCCACTCTTCCTTGAAAGAATGACTGACAGGCAAACTGGTTATTCTGACTCGGATATATGACAGGTGTTTTCTTGAAATGAACTAAGCAGGTTTCATTTCAAGGACACTAATTGCCAGTGTTTGTTGCCGATGATAAAATTCAAGCTTTCTGGTGAAAATCAGGTGCTTAAAAAATTTGTACCTTCCACCGTGGGCTTGTCAGCTTCCCCAAACTCTAGCTTTCTGATGAGATTTGTAGTGAGATTGATAAATTTAATTTTTTTGATATTATATAATGAAATGTGCCAATATTTGGAAGATCTGAATAACTCAGTGAGTTTCCAAATGACCGATGCATGATGTTGCAAAATCATGTATGGGTTCATGGTGAGAGCCCGGTGGAATTTAAAGTAACAGAATATGAAAAGTTCATCAATAATGGATTCCGATTCCATTTGCTAACTTAAAAAAATTTTTTTGTGGGGGGGCACCTGGGTGGCTCGTCCATTGAGTGTCCGACTTTGGCTCAGGTTCGTGAGTTCGAACCCTGCTTTGGGCTCTGTGCTGACAGCTCAGAGCCTGGAGCCTGCTTCGGATTCTGTGTCTCCCTCTCTCTCTGCCCCTCCCCTGCTTGCGCTCTGTTTCTCTCTGTCTCTCAAAAACAAATATTTAAAAAAATAGATTTTTTTTTTAATGTTTGTTTATCCTTGAGAGAAAGAGACAGAACACGAGTCAGGGAGGGGCAGAGAGAGACAGAGATACAGAATCCGAAGCAGGCTCCAGGCTCCGAGCTGTCAGCACAGAGCCCAATGGCGGGGCTTGAACTCACGAACCGTGAGATCATGACCTGAGCTGAAGTCGGACACTTAACTGAGCCGCCCAGGCGCCCCCTATTTGCTAATGTTTTTAAAAGAAACTGCCACTTGTTGAGCCTTGGTATGGTCTCAGGGAGGAATAGCCACAGTTATCTGAAAAGGTTATGAAAATATACCTATCTTTTCCAACTTTTTATCTGTACAAAGCTCGATTTTCTTTACATAGTTCAACCAAAACAACATATCACAATAGATTGAATGCAGAAGAAGATATGAGGACCTGGACAGTCTTAAAGAGATTTGCAAAAATTTACTTCTCTCACTAATTTTTTAAAATCATGGTTGCTCTTTGTGAAAATGTCATTTATGTAAACATGCAACGGGGTTATTATTATTTTAAATGAATTAATAGTTCAACAATTTCCCAGTTTTAAATTATAAAATATCAAAGGTCGATAGATATGACCTACATAAACAAAGGTTCTTTGGGGGTCTCAATAATTTTTTTTTTTTTTGAGAGAGTGAGTGAGCAAGCCGGGGAGGGGGAGAGGGAGAAGGAGAGAGAATCTTAAGCAGGCTCTGTGCCCAGCATGGATTCCAACGTGGGGCTCGATCTCAGGACAGTGAGATCTTGACCTGAGCTGAAATCAAGAGTTGGATGCTTCACGAACTGAGCCACCCAGGCGCCCCCGGCCTCGATAATTTTTAAGTGTAAAGGGGTCTTGGAGAGTGAAAAAATTGATAACTGCGGATCTCCAGTTACTACTCTAACATGGACTACGGTAAAGGGTTCTTGCTGTTCTCACGTGTAGTAGAAACACACTGGGGATTTCTCACAAGTAAGGTAAGAATTTGGGGATTGGGGAGATCAGGAAGAGATTCTCTGAAACAAGGGTGATTGCACATAAACACCTAAGGGACAGGGGTGAATCAGGTTACTGACCGAAAATAAAGGCAACATAAAGTAGCAGGTAACTTTAAAAAGGTTCCTGTTCTTTGATTGGACCTAAAAGCCTTCTCTAGCTCTCCATTTAAAAAAAAATAGTGATTAAAAGAGAAGATCCTAAATGAACAGAAACTATTGAAACCTCAGCAAGGCCACTTCTTAGCTGTAATCCGGGCGAATCTTAATGGTTACGTCAGTTGTTCTATCTGTAAAATGGGGTAATAATATATAGAGTCAATAGGTATAAAGTGTGGCATTGCCTAGTTATGACCTGACCCAGTGCCTGGCACATGGTAAGTGTTCAGTGGATATTTGCAGGTCAATTACACACACACACACACACACACACACACAAGAATATGAACTTAGGAAAACAAAAGTTTACAGTGGCAAATAGTGGCCCTGCCTCATCCAGAACAGAGATTTTTATTTTTATTTTTTGATGTTTATTTATGTTTGAGAGAGAGAGAGTGAGAGTGTGAGTGGGGGAGGAGCAGAAAGAAAGAGGGAGACACAGAATCTGAAGCAGGTTCCAGGCTCTGAACTGTCAGCACAGAGCCGGACACAGGGCTCAAACTCATGGACTGAGAGATCATGACCCGAGCCGAAGTCGGACGCTCAACCGACTGAGCCACCGGGGCGCCCCCAGAACAGAGATATTTAAACTGTGAAGCTTCTGGGCCCTAATGCTTTGAGTTCTGGGAGGGACTCTGTGAGCCTCTTTGCCCTCTGGCTGTCACGGATGCACCCCCTCCCCAAACCCTCCCCAGAGACTATTGTAATTAGTCACTGAGCGAATGACAACAAAAGAAGGTTTATTTAAAAAAAAAAAAAAGAAAAGAAAAGAAAAGGTGAGCGAAGCAAAAAGGAAGTCCGCGAGTTTTCTGGACACCACTCTTTTCTTTGCTCAGTCTGGTTTTTGCTGGCAGTATACTAGCGGCCTCTTTGCAGTCAGGGATTTTAATGGCCTTTTATTTTTTTTTTTAATTTTTTTTTCAACGTTTATTTATTTTTGGGACAGAGAGAGACAGAGCATGAACGGGGGAGGGGCAGAGAGAGAGGGAGACACAGAATCGGAAACAGGCTCCAGGCTCTGAGCCATCAGCCCAGAGCCCGATGCGGGGCTCGAACTCACGGACCGCGAGATCGTGACCTGGCTGAAGTCGGACGCTTAGCCGACTGCGCCACCCAGGCGCCCCTTTAATGGCCTTTTAAAAAGTACGAGGTTTCCCTTCTCTACTGTGCACTCCCCAGGCCTCTCTGCTTCAGGTCACCAAACGGATTTAGCACACGGGATCACAGAAGATCCTTTTCCCAGAACCACGGGCCGTTTCTTGCCTTCGCGCACTTTTGGTCAGCTTGCTCTGGAGAAGCAAACTCAGTCTCAAGCCCTCGTTGCTGTGGGACAGCCCCGAGGTGAAGCGTGCTGCATCCAGAGGCAGCCAGGTGGGGTGTAGACCTTCAGCAGCCGTGCCGCTCTGGACGAGCTACCTTCTGTGAGCTCCGGTCTTCTCATCTGGAAGAACCCGAGAGCAGTTCCCCACCCTGCCAGCTCGGAGCACCTGCTTCTAAGGGGACAGCCCCTTCTGGGATGGGGGGGGGGCGAGCGGAGGAGGGCCTGTTTTAGCCTCTTTGGCTGCAAGAACAGAGACTCAACTTGAAGTAGGGTAGGCACAAGACTTGGACGCTTTCTTCAGGCTTAACGTCACTCTTTTTTTGTTTTTAAACTTCTTTCAAACCTTGATTCCAGATTAATCTTTTTTTTTTCCTGAATAAGCATTTTAATAAAGCTTTTTTCCCCCTGAATGAGCATTAATCTTTTTTTTCCTGAATAAGTATAAAACATGTGTTCTGACTGGGTGTTGTATGGAAACCAATTTGACAATAAATTTCATATATTGGGAAAACAAACAAACAAACATGTGCCCTGTTCCTTCAGCATTCTGCAAGAATAAGTGTTCTGTGTAGCCAAGAACCAATTTATTTAAGTTCCAAATGTACTACAAAGAATTTTTTTCGGCAGTGTAAAAAATAGGAGCGGTCGAGGGCTAATGATAAGCGTTCTAGTCTCCTAGATGTGTTTGGCAAGCACAGTTGTTAGGATCAGGTTCATCACTGAGTGCAGAAAATCCCAAGTAAGCTAACCGGTGAGGCACATCATCCTATTGGACAAGACCAAAGGAGGTAAGATTTCAGAAACTGAGAAAAGTCTGGTGGAGTTGGACAGGGAGCTAGAAAGCTCGGTCTTTGTCAGTTCTGCACCGACAGGGATCAGGTTCCTTTGGTCTTGTAGCTTTCCCATGAGCGGCCTCCATTCTCAAGGTCACGTCGTGGTCCAGACCTAACTTTAGCCTCCAGGCTTGCATTCTGGGCTTGAGGAAGGAGGAAGGGGTACTATAAAGATTCCTTCTCGAAATTGCATAGCGCACTTCAGATGGCATCCCTTTGGCTAGGACTTAGTCACATGGCTACATCTAGCAGCAAGAGAGTCTGGACAATGCAGTTTTTATTCCAGGCAATCGCGTGTAGCCTAAAAATGGGAGAAGGTTCTATGACTGCGGAGAAGGGAAAAATGGTTAATGGGAGGAAGTAGCAGCCTCAGCCGCCAATAGTTTTTTTTTTTTTTTAATTTTTTTTTCAACGTTTATTTATTTTTGGGACAGAGAGAGACAGAGCATGAATGGGGGAGGGGCAGAGAGAGAGGGAGACACAGAATCAGAAACAGGCTCCAGGCTCTGAGCCATCAGCCCAGAGCCTGACGCGGGGCTCGAACTCACGGACCGCGAGATCGTGACCTGGCTGAAGTCGGACGCTCAACCGACTGCGCCACCCAGGCGCCCCTAAGCCGCCAATAGTTTTATGCTGATCTGGCCGTGGAGGTGGGGAGGTGCTGGGGGCTAAACCAAAGGTTGGCAAATGTTGCTGTAAGGGGCCAGATGGCAGACATTTTAGGCTTTGCCACCATATTGTCTCTGTGGCAACTACTCAATTCTGCTATTGCAGTGAAAGCATTCTTGGAGAATATGTAGTGGAATGTATGCGGCTGAATTTGGAAGCTGGGTCTTCGTTTGTCTTCTCCTGGGCCGAACAACAAAATACTAACACTAATACTAACACGTAACATTTATTCTCCACTTGCAATGTCTGTGCCAGGCACTGTGAATACCCCACAAGCAGTTTCTTAACTATTCCCTACAAGAATTCTACGAAGTAAATATCATCATCATCATCACCAGTTTTGTCTGTGAGGAAACTGAGGCTCAGAGAAGGTAAGTGACTTGCTCAAGGCCACCTGGCTTGTAAGTGGCAGATGGGGTTTGAATGAAGACCTTGACTGTGTGGCTCACTCTTACTCTGCTCCCCAAGAAATTCTGGGCAAGGGGGTAATCAGAGCCTTGTGACCAGAGATTTGCTCCAAGGCATTGGATTTAGAGGGCACAAAAGTCTTAAATAATGTTTAAAAGCTTAACATCCAGTTAGGAAAAATTGTCGGTTAAAATGGGAAGAAGTTACACAAGGTTGTCGGTAAGAAAACACATTGTGAGCCATTGTTGATTTAAGGGCTACTGTAAGTGCTCTCCTGGGTGCCCTAACCTCTTTGGATCAGGATAACTCGCTATATACAGATATTGGTGGTGGTGGAGGTCTTGGTGGGAGGGCACAACGGTGCGTTGGTTGGGACTGTTGTGTCCTACCATGTGACCATGATGAGCGTGTGACCCTGTACAGCTGTGCAGTATACAATCTACACCACTGTATGAGGTGGTCCTTGTACTGGGTGAGGCCAGAAGGAGACAGGATTTCAGAAGCTGAGAAGAGCCTGGTTGGACGGGGAGTTGGACGGGGAGACAGAAACCTCAGCTTATATCAGTGGAGGCCAGAGTCCAGATGAACTGTGTCTTCAAATAAATGGAGAGATATTTGGGTGGGATGAGAGACAAAGGAGAAAATGTTCCCAGTTCTTGCTGCTGGGGGAAATTCATGAGCCCATTTCACTCATTGAACCCACTGAATGCCGAAAGCCTTCCTTCCCTGTAGGTATTTGGCAAGTCTATTTTTCAGCATCTAGTAGCTTTAAATGACGTACAAACAGATTTCTCCAGAAGGATGCTGTCTCCAGGGAGTGCCGTTCAGCTGAGCAAAGCATGGGCTTCCTCTGCTAGAGTACCAGCTTTGCCCCCACAAGACTCAGATTTCCTTTCCAGCTCTTTTATGACTTCTGGAAAGCCAGCTGATTTCTCAAATCCAGGATAGTTTGTTAGGAAATCTTGCCATTTGCAACAACATGAATGGATCTTGAGAACATTACGCTAACTGAAATAAGTCAGACACAGAAAGACACATACTGTATGATCTCATTTATATGTGGAATCTGAAAAAACCAAACTCAGAGATACAGGAAACATATGGGAGGTCGCCAGAGGCAGGGGGTGTGGGGATTGAGCAAAGGTGATCAAACGGTACAAACTTGCAATTATCAGATAGATGAGTTCTGGGGATGTGATGTACGGCATGGTGACCACAGTTAATAATATTATATTGTATATTTCAGGGTTGCTGAGAGAGTAGGTTTTGAAAGATCTCACTGAAAGAAAAAATATCTGTAACTATGTGAGCTGAGGATGTTAATTAAACTTGTGGCGGTCAAATCACAGTGGCAATATATACACGTAGCAAATCATTATATTGTACATGTTAAACCAATTCCAATGTTTGTCGATTCTATATCGATTAAACTGGGAAAACATTTTAAACAGATAGGTCTAAAAAAGGACAATTTGTTATTGATTGGTATTAATATTGATTAATAATCTGGACAATGCATATGTTTTTCAGACTTTTATGTGGTTATTTCATCTGATGTTCGTAGAAACCCTGCAGGGAAAGGATGATCAAAATAAAACTGACACATATTGACCTTGGATGTTATAGGTGTAACTGGCTGGGTACTTTTCCAGATGCTATCTTGTTCAGTGTTCGGCCATTATGGGAAGTAAGTTATTACAGTGTGCCCACTTTACAGAGAAAGAAGCAGACATGGAGAATAAAGTAATTTTCCCAGGGCCATGCAGCTCACAAGTGGCTTCTGCTATTACCTCAACTTGAACTCCGTCTTCTGAACTCAGTTTTCACTGCTCCTTCACTCTGGCTCAGCTGTGGGTCCCTATAGAGGGCATGAGAAAGAAGTCAACGCTGGTGGATGTCAGGAACTTCTGAAGACAACGGATTCTATCCAAGCACGTGGGAGTGCCCAATAAAACCCTCTTTATTAACGTAGACCTGTGTTCATGATGGAAACATGAAATTAACCAAGAAACATCTGTTGACTTATTTATTCGTATATTCGACTGACATTTATTGAGAGACAGCCTCTGTTGAGACGCTAGGGATAAGATTAAGAAGGCTGACATTTAGCCACCACTTCTCAGCAAGACCATATGAGCACTTAAAGGTTGGCATCCATTCTAATGGATTGGTGGTCATGCCATATCTGTGGTTAATTTTTTTTTTAATTTTTTAATGTTTATTTATTTTTGACAGAGAGAGAGAGAGACAGAGCATGAGCAGGGGAGGGGCAGAGAGAGAGGGAGACACAGAATCCGAAGCAGGATCCAGGCTCTGAACTGACAGCACAGAGCCCGATGCAGGGCTCGAACCCACAGACCGTGAGATCATGACCTGAGCCGAAGTCGGACGCTCAACCGACTGAGCCACCCAGGTGCCCCTAAATATTTTGATTACCACCACTGGATACAGCAATAAATAAGTTCCTGCCCTTGTGGACCACATGTCTTCATTTGAGGAGAGAGTCAGTTGAGAAATATTAGCTAATAAACAAACCAGGCGGTGGTAAGTGCCGTAATGCAAATAAAACAAGGTGATGTCGTGAAGATAACACCTTTCTGCTTTTTTTTTTTCAACGTTCATTTTATTTTTTTTTATTTTTGGGACAGAGAGAGACAGAGCATGATCGGGGGAGGGGCAGAGAGGAGGGAGACACAGAATTGGAAACAGGCTCCAGGCTCTGAGCCATCAGCCCAGAGCCTGACGCGGGGCTCGAACTCACGGACCGCAAGATCGTGACCTGGCTGAAGTCGGACGCTTAACCGACTGCGCCACCCAGGCCGCCCCTACACCTTTCTGCTTTTTATCTTGTATTTAGTTTGCTGTATTAAGAAATTTGATTTTGGATCGAATGGATGTAAATAGAAGGTAAATGCAAACTTGAGTAAACAACAACAACAACAACAACAACAACAACATCAATCCAGGATGTTGTGTTGGAGTCTAACCTAGGCATGGTGATCGGGGAAGGCATTTCTGAAAAGGTGATATTTAAGCTGGGATCTAATGCCAGGAGGGAACCAGCCTCCGAAAGCTGGGCTTCCCATGGAGAGGGAGCACCTCCTGGTAAGGTTCTAGATAGGAATAAGGTGGGTATTTGGGGGTGGGGGGAATGAAAAGAAGCCCAGTGTGTCTGGAGCACAGTGGGTGAGGCACAGACAGGTATATACAGGAGATCGAAAGGGAGGATATGGCTGATTCATGCAGGGCTCTCACAAGGTTTGAATTTATTTGTAAGTCTTAAGGAAGCCATCGAAGGCTTTTAAACAGGAGGATGAGGGGCGCCTGGGTGGCGCAGTCGGTTAAGCATCCGACTTCAGCCAGGTCACGATCTCGCGGTCCGTGAGTTCGAGCCCCGCGTCAGGCTCTGGGCTGATGGCTCAGAGCCTGGAGCCTGTTTCCGATTCTGTGTCTCCCTCTCTCTCTGCCCCTCCCTCGTTCATGCTCTGTCTCTCTCTGTCCCAAAAATAAATAAACGTTGAAAAAAAAAAATTTAAAAAAAAAAAAAAATAAAAAAAAAAATAAAAAAAAAAAAATAAACAGGAGGATGACACGGTCTGATCTGTGTTCTTGAAAGATTAGGTCGGTGGCAATGTGGAGAATCGCTTCTAAGGGGGCAAGGCGGGATGCAGGGAGACTGGATGGGAAGTTTTTATAGTAGTCTGGAGACTGATGGCCTGGGCTGTGGACATAACCATGGCAAAGAGGGAAGTGGATTGCTTTGGGCTGTAGTTTGGTTATGGAGCTGACAGGTAGCTTGGATGTGTTGGTAAGGTAGAGGAGTCCTGGTTGCTTCCTAAGTCTCTGGCCTGCGCAATGGAGATGGAAAAGACTGGGGAAAAGCAGGTTTTGTATGAAATTCTGTTTTGGACACGGTAAGTTTGAGATGACTGTAGGGCGTGTAAGCCAACACACTTCCACGTGTGAAGCCCATGGTATGCAAAGTGAACCACATACGTAGCAGAATGAAAACCATGGTCACAAGGTTAGAAAGGATTTCTTAAGGCTATTGCTCCAGAAGCGTGATTAAGTATGAACTTCCAAGGAAACTCTAAGCTGATTAATAATGTTGCAACCTAAGATTTGTGCAGCAGAGTGGCAGAAGGTACATATGGGAGCCGATGGGAGCCAGTTCAAGGAGGAAGACCCTGTACGGAGGTGACGGGGAACTGTCGAAAGGATTCGAACGGAGAGTCATGTGACCGTGCTGAATTCTTCAAAGGTAACTCTAGAACATTGTGCAGGGCAGACTGGAGGGGACGGGGGCTGGAACAGGGTGAACAAGGAAGATTTACTGCTACTAGTCCAGGTGAAGGCTGAAACTAGCCAGCGACCCTGTTCCAGAGGAGGGAGCAGATTCAGAAGATTTTTAAAAGATAGATTCGACTGTGCTTGGGATTTTTTTGGCCATGAGAGTGGAAGAGGAGTCCTCACTGGGTCAGTTTTTCGCGTGGGTGCCTGGGCAGATGTTGGGGCCATTAAATGAGATCCAGAGCGCAGGTCCTTGAGGGCAGGGGGATCTGACCTTATCCAGTTTTTCCTGGGCCAACCCCAGAGTCCCTCTTCAGTCTGAGGAGCTGATTTGCTTTAGCACTTCCTCTAAATGCTTCCTCCTGCAAGAAATTCTTGTTGAATGAACTGGGGGAACGCAAACATTTAAGTGGTAGACATTTAGGCGACTCGGTGGGTGGCAGGAGAACCGGAAATCAGAACCAGAACCAGTGGAGTAGAAAGTGAGGGACTGGCCAAAGGCAGTGCCAGATGCCAAGGGGAGGTCAAGGGAAATGAGGACTTACCAGTGTTCTCTGGATTAGGGCATCAGTACTATCATTAGCCAGAGTGGTTTCAGCGGTGTGGTGGCGATGGGTGGAGGGACAAACAGGACAGGAAGTGGAAAATACTGAGTTAAAAACATTTGTGGGCAGTGTGGTCAGGAAAGTGAGAGATTTCCCACCCGAGTTTCTCTGTTTTCTCTGTGCATTAGGAAGAGGCAGATAATGTCCTGAACTTGAGGAAGCGGCATGGAAGGTTAAGATCAGTGGCGAATTATAAAGACAGGGAGTCTTAAAAACTCAACTCAGAAACAGAAGACTTTGGTACTCATTCCTATCTCATCCCGACCTCTAGAATTGTCCTCCAAGGACAAACCTCTCTGCCCCAGAGACTTGAGTTTGAACTCAAGTTAACTGACGTGTGGAGCTGTGAACTCCTCTCCCTCAGGTCACAGAATGCTTCTCTGTCAGAACTCACAATTAATCCTGTGACAGAGCCCTGGCTCTTGCCATTTAACTCAGCACCATCAGACTTCAGTTTCAGTTAGCATTCCAGGCCAAGCCAGTTGGTTGCTTTCAATTTGTACAGTTGATTTGCTTTAGCACTTCTATTAAACACAAAAGAGCTTGGATTTGGGACCCCTAGCCATTGCTGACACCAGTGGGGACCGGGGAAGGCTGTTAGGCATTCTAAGTGCTGCCCTTCAGAAAGAGATGTTAAACTTGTGTTTCTCCTGATAGATGTTGGTAGCTGTCCAGAGAAAAGTTAAAGTTCCCATTGCTTTTTCCAGAAAGAGTAATGGGGAGCCCTTGTGTTGCAGCCAACAATCCCTCTTCTCAATAAAACAAATAGGTTCTAATGTTGGCAGCTTTCTGGGCTGTTGCTGAGAACATAAAGGCTGCTCTGTCTTTTTCTGTGGTAAATATACAGCAAGCATTTAACTCGTTACTAGATAAATCACATCGAGATGGATCAGAGTGTCTGGTGCTGGTTTCTAAAATTTTTTTTTTAAACATTGATTAATATATTCCTCCTTTATTTTTTTTTAGGCCCCCTTTCCCCCCTAGCTTTACTGAGTGAGGTATAATGGACAAATAATAGTATAATATATTGAAAGGGTACAAAGGGGTGATTTGGTAAATTTCTCCTTTCTTGACTAACTTAGTCCCTGAAAGAGACACAGATAAACGTATTTAAAAACAGCAATTTAAATAAGGTAACTAATTAGAGAAGTGAAATGTTTAAAGAACAGGTGTGGTGAGATTCTTAGTAATCACCCAGTGGTCTGGGGTCCCTCTGCATTTCCCAGCTCTCACGGGCCAGTGCGGGTCATGGACTCACTCTGGCTGATGAGAAGATGGGCAGAAGTCATTTCTAGGCCTGGCACTTAACATCATTCCAGAAGATTCTCTAGCTTCCTTTCTGTTTATGATGACCATGAAGGCCATGTGTTCTAGTTGGCATGTATTTAAGATGGAACAGAGCCACCCATCCATATCAGACCTTCTGTGATCAAGAAACAAACTTTTATTGTGTTAAGCGATTGAAGTTTCTGGGTTTTATCGTTACTGTAAGTGAAACCTGTCTTAACCTTTCAAATGATACCACCTTATCAGGAAAAACAGGGTCTTTTACAAGTCCCCAGAGGTAGCTGACATGAAATGAGACAGGGGGTGGATCTATTTCAGAGCTTTCTGCAAAGATCTGCCTTGCCTTAAGATCATAGTTTATATACCTATAGAAATTTCCAGAGGTCTTTGCATTTAGTTATTGTGGATCATAACCTCCAGTAATAGGCTTCTGACAGGCCTGCTTTCCTTTAAGGCTACAACTTGATGGCGGTCAAAAGAATGGCAGTTTATAATTTCTTCATGGAGTTTCCCAAAGCAGCACTAGCTATGAGTAAACCGTAGTTGTGATCATAGTAACTGCTTATGTTTCTCTGTCTCTTTGTCCTGCCTGCTGGTATAGACCCTGTGAAAATCTCTTCGGGTGTTACTGGTGAGGTGTGTGTGTGTGTGGGTGGGTGGGTGGGGGGTGCTGTCTAGAGAATGCCTCCCACGTCGTAATAAACAAGTCTGGTCATCTATAGCTATCAAAATGGCATGCCCCATTTTCTTCTCCTGGGCCAACCTCCTCCGCTGGGCCCTACCATTTCTGCCAGGTATTCCTTCCTGCCCACCCTAGACATTGCTGCAGCTGAGTACATCTGAGGGACCATCTGTAGTTGGATGTTAAGGAACGAGATAACGTAAAACCACTGTGTTGGAAATATACTTATGCCTCTTCGTTTCTTAACTTTGGGTAGTATCTATTGACTGTCCACGAAGAAAGTTGAAGGATTCTGCATCCTTACAACTATTATTTCCCACATGCCTTCCTCCTAACAACTGTACTGCATTTGCTGGCGGGGGAAGGGAGATGAGAACACTGGTGTCTTTTGACCCATCCCATTGGCAGTCCTTTCCACAGTTACCCCGATGGCTGCCCCCGGGTCCACTCCTGTTCTCTACTGGGTGACTCAGAGCTTGGCAACTCTTGAAGCTTGTGTCAGTCAAGGGTCTTGTCGGGAAAACAGAACCCATGCCAGGTAGTTCTCTAGAGAGAATTTAATTAGGGGAATTAATTGCACAGATTTTGGAAGAGCTGGCAGATAAAACAGGATGATGAAGCAACTCAGATTTTAGAACAAGAGGGGTATTAGGAGAAGAGATTTTCAGAGTTTAGGGGCTCAGGCTCTCCTTTGCTGGATGCTAGAACACTGGAGTAGGGTCGCCCAGGTGGAACAAGGCCTCCTGGTAGGAACTCAAGCCGTGAAGTAGATATAGCTACTGATGCAAGACACTTCCCAGAGCAGAGTAAGGGGGGGGGATACCCTGCCTTCTTCCTTCCTCCCCAAAATATGTGGGGGTTCTAACCCTCAGCATCTCAGAGTATGACCTCATTTGGAAATAGAGTCACTGAAGATGTCATTAGTTAGGTCAAAATGAAATAATACTGGAGTAGGGTGGGCCTTTAGTGTGACCGGTATCCTTATAAGAAGAGGAAAAACACAGAGACACTTAGGGAGAACGGCAGAGGCAGAGACTGGACTTATGCATCTATGAGGCAAGAAAGATGGAGGGTGGCTGACTGTCACCAGAAGCTGAGAGAGGCGTGAGCAGATTCTCCTTCGCAGACCTCGGAGGGAAGCAACGCTGCTGACTCCAGCTTCCAGAACTGAGAGAAAATACCTTCGTGTTGTCCTAAGCCACCCAGTGCTCGGTGCTTTGTCACAGCAGCCGCCCTAGGAAACTCGCACAGGCTTCTTCTGGAAGGAGTGCGCTTAGGAGCACTCTGGTCTACTGCTTTCTCAGCAATGCTTTTGTGGCAGTATGATACCACGGACTTCCTAGTTTTCAAAAATGTGTCAAAATCTCTTATCCACTGCCCTCAGCACTATCACGGATCGATTCTACTTTGTCGAAGTGCCATCTAAATGGAGTTCCTTGAAGAAGAGGATGAGAACACAGGCACTCATTCTGCCATCCTAAAGCTGAGCTCCGCTGACTGACACGGCCAGGTTCAGTGATTAGGGCACCCTTGCCTTCTCCCACCCAGTGATGGGGTCTTCCGGTAACATATACCCTGAATACAGGACTTCTCAAATACAAAACCAGGACCTGGATAAAAGAAATCATCCTTATCAAAGATGGAAACTTTGAATTTTTATTTACTCATTGATATAATTATCAAAATAATCAGAATGTTGGGGCATACCTATAAAGATATATATCTTATCTGGAATATATATATATATATATTATATATAAGGATATATATTATATATATATATATATCTGTAAGAGAGCTGGGATGTCTTTCTTTAAGCTTTATGTTATCAACTCACCATAGTTTTGTTTTGTTTTGTTTTTTGAATTTTTTTAATATTTATTTATTTTTGAGAGAGACAGAGACGGAATGTGAGTGGGTTGGGGCAGAGAGAGAGGGAGACACAGAATCCGAAGCAGGCTCCAGGCTCCGAGCTGTCAGCACAGAGCCCGATGCGGGGCTCGAACTCATGGGCCGTGAGATCATGACCTGAGCCGAAGTCGGACACTCAACCGACTGGGCCACCCAGGTGTCCCAACTCACCATAGTTTATTGTTAATGTTTTTAAGAATAATATTATTTAACTTTTTTTTTAATTTTTAAAAAAAGTTTTTGGGGCGCCTGGGTGGCGCAGTCGGTTAAGCGTCCGACTTCAGCCAGGTCACGATCTCGCGGTCCGGGAGTTCGAGCCCCGTGTCAGGCTCTGGGCTGATGGCTCAGAGCCTGGAGCCTGTTTCCGATTCTGTGTCTCCCCCTTTCTCTGCCCCTCCCCTGTTCATGCTCTGTCTCTCTCTGTCCCAAAAATAAATAAACGTTGAAAAAAAAAAGTTTTACTTTTGAGAGAGAGAGAGAGAGAGAATGAGCAGAGGAGGGGCAGAGAGAGAGGGGGACAGATGATTCAAAGTGAGCAGAGATCTCACAAACGGTGAGATAATGACCTGAGCCAAAGTTGGATGCTTAATCGACTGAGCCACCCAGGCGCCCCTTTAATGTTTTTTGTAAATAAACAGTGTTGGATAATATCTTCTGCTTCTCCTAATAGCTAACCAAATTCTGTGTCTCTGGAACTTCTAAGAACTTTTACAAAGCAAACAACAATAATAACAACAACAAACACAAAAGCCCGCGTGGCACAATCAGCCTGAGACATGACCACGGGCACCGAGAAAAATTACTGGTTAGATGTCTACAACCCCCCAGATCTAAAGGGGCCACAAAACCATGCAAGTTATAAAACTCCCAATGTTCTTATCATGGGTACTGAATCAGCATTTGGTAATTGCTTAGGATATCCTTGTCTGATGGGAAAAAATAAAAGCGGCTTTCTGTTACATGATATTCCCTCAAAATGACTAATAACAAGGATTTAGAGAGAGAAAACCATTATTTTGAATGGCATTCTCACATGGGCTCGTGGTATTGAAGTGCATGGTTTTTAAGATCTAAAAGAAAAGAAAAAAGGAGTTATCCAGACCCTGT
Source organism: Lynx rufus (assembly GCF_022079265.1). Lineage (NCBI taxonomy): Eukaryota > Metazoa > Chordata > Mammalia > Carnivora > Felidae > Lynx > Lynx rufus. The sequence continues at coordinate 11,475,737 of NW_025814878.1, forward strand.
CTTTTAGCTGTTTTAAATTAGTTTCCTCCACCTCCATGGCAATAAAATGATTCCCAGTGGAAACACTCCTGCAAAGCTACATTTTGCTTTTTTGTGTGTGGGAGAAGGAGAAAGAGGAGACGTCTTCTAAGGATTCTCTCCACATCACGTTCTACGTTGTGATCCCAGAGAGTTCTGCCCACATTTGCTCATTTTCCCAGCTGCATGCAGAATGGATTTGATTTGCTGATAAAAAGAAAAAAAAATCCTGCTTGTTTCTAATGTTAAGCTAGCTAAATTAGTTTGATTTTACTTGAAAGTTGCGATCTTTACGGCACTTGTGTGTTCCATAGGGATGGGAATTATCGTCTGGTTTCAGTGTCTGTACCCCAAGGCCTGCAATACTGGGCGAATGAGAATCCTCAGAAAACCTGGGCAAGGAATCCCCCCCCACCCCCGACAGAAGACCGGTGTCATAACTGCTAAGGCCACTTGCTAAGGTGAGCTGAGGCTCACCTCCCAAGGGCACATTCACCACGTGTTCTCACGGGCGTCTCCAGTCCCTTGTCCCAGTTTGTGCCGAGTGCAGGCTCTGAGCTTACTGGAGAAGCAATGTCCATTCTGGCAGGGCTCCAGGCTTGCCCCGCTGTGCCATGTAAATGCTGGTGAAAGTCACCAGGGCTGTGGCTCCCAGGGTTCTGGGTCTTTGAGTTCAGTCTCTCCCTGACACTCTCATTCTCCTGAGCCTAGAGCTCCAGACTCGTTTCCCTCTGACATTTTGTCATACACTTTCCTGGCAAGGTGCTCAAGGCATCTCACTTTTTGCGGTACAGTGTTCTTTTTTTTTTTTTTTAACTTTTAAAAATGTTTATTTTTGAAAGAGAGAAAGAGAGAGAGACAGAGCGTGAGCAGGGGAGGGGCAGAGAGAGAGGGAGACACAGAATCCGAAGCAGGCTCCATCCAGGCTCTGAGCTGTCAGCACAGAGCCCAATGCAGGGCTCGAACTCAAGAACCGTGAGATCATGACCTGAACCAAAGTCGGAGGCTTAGCTGACTGAACCACCCAGGTGCCCTTTAAGTGTTCTTAATTATTCATTCAAAAATTTGGACTGCTTACCTTGTGGGTTATGCTTTGCTAAAGCATGTGAGAGTTACCAAGAAATATATGACAGGCAGAATGAATTTAATTTGTGAATTGTAGGCTTTTTTTTTTTTTTTTTTTTTTGCATCTCAGAGACATAATCTTATGCCTGCTGGACGCAAAGCAAATATTTTTGCAGTCTACGACTTATCTTTTGAATGACAAAAGACAGACAGTTTTAAAAAACCGTTTAAATGATCAAATATGCCTTCCCTTTCTGTCTGGCTTTCTTGCTCAGAGAAGCTCACTCCACTGCAAAGAATTTATATTCTGAACTTGGTTCAACATTTTAGGAGCGTACACTTTTGGGGACCCGTGGTGTGAGACGGACCAACCTTAAAGAGAGTAAGAGCTACAAAGGAATATTTGCCGAAAAGCAGGACGCTGTGATGGAGAAGAATATGAAGCGTAGAGTGGTGAAGGCTTCAGAGTCAGATGGTCTGCGAGTGAGTTCTGGGAATAACTGCGGGGATTTTAGGTAAGTTACTTAACCTCCTGTAGAAGGACCTACTTCGTATGTTTATTCCAAGTACTGATAACGAACAACAAAGGCATGTAAAGCAATTAGCACAAAGCGTTAGCCACTGTTATTACTGTTATTAGTGCAGAAAAGGTAGGAAAACATTTTGGAAAGGTAGGTTGGAGTTAAAGAGACCAGTCTTTAACTTGCGGTGGATGGAAAGTTTGCTCCTGGAGGAGTAATATGGCATGGGCCATATTTAATAAAATTTGATCCCTGTTTAAGGACCTGTGGTTCCCTAAATGCTATATTTGTATGTATGTATGTATGTATGTACGTATGTATTTTGAGAGAGAGAAAGCATGAGTGGAGGGGGGCAGAGAGAAAAGTAAGAGCAAGAATCCCAAGCAGGCCCCACACCGCCAGCACAGAGCCCGACGCGGGGCTCGAACTCACAAACAATGAGATCGTGACCTGAACCAAAGTCGGACGCTTAACCGACTGAGCCCCCCAGGCGCCCCTATATTTATGTAGTTTTATCTCAAAATTTTATCTCGGAAAAAGGTATCACATCTTAAACCCAATCACACTTTAAAAGTTATTGTGATTTGGTCAAATTGTGATTATTCTATCAATTCAGAACTGATTTTAGGCAAAGATTTTTGTCTCATAATCAGATACATTCAATCTTAAAACCTAATAAGTCAAAACTCTATCGTCATTTGGAGGTTCATCTCGCTGGCTCTCACCATATCCCTACAGGCACATAGGATGTCACCTTCAGTGAGATGTGTCCACCTTTCACATTTGTCATGGACTGAATATTTATCCCCCGCCCTCCCCCCCCCCCCACCTCCCAAACTCAGATGTCGAAGCTCTAATTTCCATGGTGACTGTATTTAGAGATAGGGCCTTTATGGAAGTAATTAAGGTTAAATGAGGTCATATGGTTGGGGCCCTGATACAATAGGATTGGCACCCTAATAAAAGACATCAGAGAGCTTGCCTTCTCCCTCGGTGGTCCGAGAGAGAAGAGGCCATGTGAGCACACAGCAAGATGGCAGCTGCCTAGAGGCCAAGAGAAGAGGACTCAGTGGGATCCCAAATTTGCTGGCAACTTCATCTTGGACTCCCAACCTCCAGAACTGTGAGAAAATACATGTCTATTGTTTAAGCCTCCCAGCCTGTGGTACTTTGTGATGGAAACCCAAGCCAACTAGTGCAATCCCAGCATCCATCCTATACATATGGATGCCAGGGGTTATTCTAATCCAAGTTAAAGTTATTTTTTACGGATGGAATATCTTTCTCTTATTTATTTATTTTGAGAGAGAGGGGGAGAGAGAGAGAGAGAGTGCAAGCAAGGGAGGGGCAGAGAAAGGGAGAGAGAGAATCTCAAGCAGGCTCTGTGCTGTCAGCACTGAGCCCAACATGGGGCTCGATCCCACGAACTATGAGATCATGACCTGAGATGAAATCAAGAGTTAGATGCTCACCCGACTGAGCCACTCAGGCGCCCCAGGATGGAATTTCTGTTCTTCCATTCCTCCCAAACCGAGGTTGCCTTTGCCTCCAAGAAAAATATATCTGGAGCCCAGATTCCAGAGAAGAATAAAGAAACACCCTTTCTTATTTAGTAGGATGTTGGGTCCCTCCTGCATGAAGTGTGGGAGAACGCGGACCAAGAAGTCACATGGTCAATGAATTAAATACTTGGGAGAATTATAAAACACAGGGAAAAAATACATCTCAACTTTAACCCGGCGTCACGAAATCCCAGTTATGGTTTCTTCCATAGAGAGAGCACGGCTTGACTCACGACTGTTTTTCCTACCTGCTGGTCTCCTTGTTTCGGGATACTCCTGAGAGACTGAATATACAAATGGACAATGGCCAGACCATATATAAAAATAGGACTCTGATCCGCAACCTGCCAGGAAAACCAGGCCCTTTATCTCCAGTAAACAACCCAGGAAGCCCGCCTGCTCTAAATCAGATGCACGGATTGCTATCTCTGGCAACAATCTGGGAAGCTAAATAATAACTTCTGTAACAATTGGCCCTCAATTGCCAGAACTTGATTAATAACGGCTAGCTTCTCCGATTTTTACCCTTACTTCCAACTTAGGACGGGCCAGAGAGAGCCAAATACGCACCCCTAACCAATCACACGGTGCCCTGCTTCTAGTTAGCTGGCCACACTTTCCTGAGCCAACAGCGTCCAGTGAGAGCACACTTGAAGCCTTTCCTTTCTTTCCACGGAAAGCTTTCCCGCTCCTCTGCCTGCCTTTGAGCCTTTGTCAAAATGCAAATGGCTTTGGCTGACCCCCCTGGCTCTAGCAACTTGAATAAATAGAGTTGCTTGTTCTCATCCGTTTGATCCGCGTTTATTTTCCCACTGTGTCTGTCTCTATTCCCTAGACAACTGGAGAGTCTTTTCCTCCCTAGTTGTGCTCTGAAACATTTTCTGTCCTGTTTACGATGGAGATACGGTTCCCCCAAACCTGTGCTTGTAAATTGTTAAGGTGCCCATGATGCGGTATATATATATTAAAAAAAAATCATGCTAGATTACTGTGAAGATAGAAACTAATCCTCAGCGGGAGGAAGGGGCACACGGAACCGCAAGAAGAGAAAACTATCCCGTCTCTTGGTAAACGTGGACTCGGAATATAGCACACAGGGCCCGTGCCCCCAGAGTAATTGTTCTCGGCCAGTGATGTGCAGGCAGGGCCTCCGACCACCTGTTCCTGTCCGCCCCCACCGCTGCCCCCGTCACTTTTACAAAGGTATTTATAGTGACTTAAGCCCATGTTTCTGAGTTCCTGGATCTGACCCCTGGCAGCCCGAAGTTTCCCTGTCTTCGCTGTGCCGTTTTCTCTACGCTCCCCTGGTTGTGTGGCCTCCTGGGTGTCCCCTTGGGGACTGGGCATTCAGTCTAAGGGCTGGATGGGCTCCGGCCAGTGAAAGAGGCATGAGGACCACCTCAAAGGAGGCTTTCAAGCTGCTGATCTTGGCAGGTCTGCTGTTTTGAAAGACAACAGAACAGTGGGAAGGAGGAAAATTTCATTCCTTTAGAGCTTCCCTGCTTAGCTGGGGCAACAATAGTGACAATGCATTGTGTGTGTGGGGGGGGTGGGGATTGTTTGAATCGGCTCCTTATCTGCATTGCTTGGAATAAGGTTTGATTAAAAAAAAAAAAAAAGAGCCTCAACCAAAAATCCTCTCCACTAAATTCAGACTGTCTCAATACTCATTTTAGTCCGGTTTGTTTCTCAGTAATACGAAGGAATAAATAACTCCCTAAATTCGGGATTGCTAATGAATAGAAATCTGTTTAAATGAATTTGGAACCTGTGGGGGGGGGGGTTCTGATTTAACCCTATAATCTCCTTCACTGACAAAGGATGCTCTTTAAAACTGTCTAGCTATCAGTTAGAAACAGCTGACGGGAGAAGGGTCTGGAAAGTGGTCCAATGGTGCAATAAATGGGAAAAATCAAATAAGTAACCTTTCAAAGTATTACCCCAGCACCACACCCTGAGTGTAAACGGGAGGGGGGTGGTTGATATCCCCTAAGTGACTATGTGTCAGTACCCACAGAATAAAGGAAAAATGTATAAAAGAGATCTTAATTTTGAATTTGAATCTACTCCGGGGTTTCCCAGTCCTATTCCAGGCCTGGGTATCCATGTGGCCACCCTTGTGTAGCCAGTCACCCTTTCTGACTTTTGCTTCTACCCCTCCCCCCTTTCCCGTGGCCCCTCAGACCTCGGAATCTCCTTTACTCCTGACAAGTGCTTTTCCCTTGACTAAACTTCAGACAGGCTCCTCTGAGCCCTCTTTGCAAGCAGGCCTTGTCCTTGGCTCCATTCTTGGCCCGTTGAGTGCAGTTTTAGCAAAGAATCCTGCAAAGTTCATGAGAATTGTCCCCACCCCTGATAGCCAACCGAGCTCTTCCTTTGCCCACCCTTGATACTTGACTAAGTTCCCCATTGTAATTTTTCATCCACCCGCTGACCCTACCTGTTGGCTCTAAATTCCCACCTGTTCCCGTTATTCAGAGTTAAGTCTAGTCTCCCTCCCCCACTGCAGTAGTCTTGAAGAAAGGCTTCCTTGCGGTTTCTACCAGGCGACAGAACAATTTCTCTTGAGCACTCCCAACCCCAGGGTCCTGCCTCTCCTATACATGGAGTTCTCTTTGTCCTTCAGCTCTCTGTCCTCTTCTTCGGATTAATCTGGTTCCCACTGTTGGGTGCATGCGGGCATCACTGAATCCTGCAGGGTAGAATAGAGGAGAGGAAAAGAGGCTTTCTCAGTGGACTGTTCTTAGGACCTGGTGAAAAGGATAAGCAGAGTTTTCTCAGTGCTCGTGTTGGCAGCTCTATGGCATTGCCCTTCCGTCCTTCTGTTAAAAGAGTTCCTGTCTCCTGTAGTCACCCCAGTCTGAGACCCCAGGAGAAAAAGAAGGACAAAAAAAAAAAGGAAAAAAGTCTCCAATAGTTTCCATTTGTGTCGTTGTAAGGATGCATCCTGGAATGCTGAAAAACCCATTCTGTCACAGAAAGATCTCTCTCTCTATGGAATTAGAAATAATTAAAGTGATGTGAAGCTGTTACAAAGCAAACAACCCAAACAACCTGCTGAATGATTGATGCTGTGGAGGAAACATGGGTGCGAGGGCAGGTAGACCTAAATTTAAAACGTAGCTTCCTCATTTACCTTGCTGCGGCCCGAAGCAAGCAGGTGAACTTCTCTAGTTGCCTTCCCTGTAAAAAGCTCTATCTCACAATATCGGTGACAGAAACAAATCAGCAACTGGGACAGTGCCTGACAGTTATTATTTAAAGGTTCGTTCCCGGGGCGCCTGGGTGGCTCCGTCAGTTAAGCGTCCTGGACTTCGGCTCAGGTCATGATCTCGCGGTCCGTGAGTTCGAGCCCCACGTTGGGCTCTGTGCTGACAGCTCAGAGCCTGGAGCCTCCTTCAGATTCAGATTCTGTCTTCCTCTCTCTCTGCCCCTCCTTCTCTCTCCTTCCAAAGTAAATCAACATTAAAAAATTTCTTAAAGTTTCATTCCCACCGCTAATCCTCGTTCTGTTTAGGGGATGACAGTCTCTAGGGGACCCATTTTGGAGACTAAAAACTATCTAGTTCAAAAGTTTTTGATGGTTACCTTCAAGTTTTATTTTATGATGTATTTGACGGTTTAACATTATATTTCAATAATTCCCAGTATTTTGTATGTTGGTTAATATTTTATAAGACAATATTTTTTTCAGTGTAAAATATGAGGGCATTTTGAAAGCAATTTTATTTCATCTAAGCTGACACAGATTTTTAGGCACGTGATTCTAGAATATGTCAAAGCAAAGTGAGAAAAACCAGTTTGGTAGAATGGAAGGTGATCTTTACAAACACTGAAGCTCTCAGAATTTTGTAGAAAAGTATGAACATACGTACAGGTAGAGAGAATAGTACCATGAATCCCTACGCACTTATCACTCAGCTTTGGCAATTATCAGATTCTGTCAATCTTGTTTTGCCTATATACCACCCTCCAATTCTTGCCATCCCCTTCAATGGAATATGTTGAAGCAAATTAAATTAAATTAAAATAAATATAATTAAAATATCATAATTCAGGGGCGCCTGGGTGGCTCAGTCGGTTGAGCGTCCGACTTCAGCTCAGGTCACAATCTCACGGTCCGTGAGTTCGAGCCCCGCGTCGGGCTCTGGGCTGATGGCTCAGAGCCCGGAGCCTGCTTCCGATTTTGTGTCTCCCTCTCGCTCTGCCCCTCCCCCGTTCATGCTCTCTCTGTCTCAAAAATAAATAAACGTTAAAAAAAAATTTAAAAAAATATCATAATTCAGTGTGTATTTCTAACAGAGAAAGTCTCTTCTTATTTTATAAAATCACATTATTATGATCACATTTAATAAATTTTTTAGATAGCTCTTTATTCCTTATACAGTTCTTTTATATTCTCGGTCTCTACTCCATGTGCAAATACTCAGATTGTTCCCCAAACATCTTTTTGCAGTTGACTTGCTTAAACTGGGACTCGAGTAAGACACACGCTTTGTGTTTGGTTGGTATTTTTTCTTAATTGTCTTGTAATCTGTATTATTCCTCCTTTCCCTCCTACCATTCATGTCATTTCTTTGTTGAAGAAATGAGTCATTTGTCTTATAGAATTTCCCATGATGTGGATTTGGCTGATTGCATCAGTGTGGTATCATTTCACATAGACTCCGCCGCCCCCTATATTTCCTGTGACTAGTAGTTAAGTCTAGATATTTCATCGTATGGAAGATTGGATTTGTTTTAAAGCAGGAACACTTTGTAGCTGGAGCTGGTACTTTCTATTGATCTCATTAGGGGGCGCATAATATCGGTCTCTCTTTTGGTGAGTTTTCAACCGACCAGTGAAGAGAAAGGGTATTTTAACTCCAATCCAGGAAAACATAACCCCTCCCTGCATATGTGGCAGAAAGGAGGTGGACTTTGGAGTCAGACTTGAGATAAGATAGTGAATTGTGTGACCAGACAAGACATGGTGACTTTTACTTTGCTGGGTGCTGGATATTTTTGTTTTCTGTAAATATTTTTGAGCCTTGTTCTGGGATGCTTGTACTTGGAAACAGTTTGATGCTTTTAGATCCTGGTTTTACAATTGCCAGATGGACCCAGAATAGCATTGATCTAGGGCGATTAGGGAATCTGCTGGTATCCACTGAGGTCACCCCTCCCTGTGTCATGGCCAGGAAATACAAGGTGATAAGCTGGGCCAATCAGAAGACTCGTCTCACTTACTTCCCATCTCTTGAGAATCATTTTTCTTTGTTACCTGATACTTGATGTCTTGAAAACTGTCGTTTCATATATCTTGCTTAGTTTTTGTTGTTTCGGATGGGAGGTTAAATCATGTGTCTCTACCTGGGCCAGAAATAGAAGCCTTCAAATGGATCTTTTATCTATATTTAGTCTAGTAATCCATGAACATGATGCATCTCTTCATTTATTTAGGCCTTGTTTACTATTTCCTAGAAAATATTCTTTTAGTTTTCAGTGCAGAGGACTTCCAGTATTGTTTTGGAGTTATTCCTGGTATTTGATTTTTTAAAGTATCTTTCTGGTGTTCTTTATCCTTTCTAGCAGATCTGTGCTTTAATCTGGTATCAATCCCATTTGACTCAAAGAATTTCTCTGTTGTGCTGGCCTACAGGCCACGAAGTCTCTCAACTTTCTTGGTCTGCAATTGTCTTTGTTTTGCCTTTTTATAAAATTGTATTTTTGCTGGATACAGAGTTCTTTTTTTTTTTTTTTTTTCCTTTCAGCATTTTAAAGATGTTGTTTCCCAGTCTCTGGTCAACCCTTTTTCTGATGATAAGTGAGTCATTGTTTGTATTGTTGTCAACTTCCGCTGATACATCTCGTTTCTTTGGCTGTTTTAATTTTTTCTCTTTATCTTTGAGTTTTAACAGTTTGATTATGATGTGATAGATGTGATTTTTTTTTTTTTTTTGTATTTAAACTGTTTGACATGTTCTGAGCTTCTTTGATGGCATTGTGCATTTCATCAATTTGGGGAGCTCTTTCTCTTCAAGTGTTTCTTCTGTCCCATTCTGTATTCTTCTCCTTCTGAGCCTCTAGTTATATTTATCTTCTACTGTTTCATATTGTTGAAACATATTGGGTGCTTTTCCATTTTTGTCCACCTCTTTTACTTTGTGGTTTAGTTTAGATAATATATATTAACTTGCCATAAAGTTCACTAATTCTTTCCTCTTCTGTTCAGTCTGGTGATAAGACCATTGAATGGTTTCTTTATTTTTGATACATTATTTTTCATTTCTGCCATCTTTATTTGATTCTTTTTTTATAATTTCCAGTTCTGCTGAAATTCCACATATGTTCATGCCTATTGTCTAATTTTTCCATCTAGATCCTCTAATATATTGAATCACAGTTATTTTAGGGTCATTGTCTGATAATTTCACCATCTTTGGGCTATCTTTGGATCTACTTCTATTGACTGCTTCTTCTCTTGATCACAGAACACATTTTTCTTGCCTCTTCACAGGTCTTGGACTTCATGATTCAATGCCAAATATTGTGTGTAACACAATAATAGAGAATAAAGTAAATAGGGTTTACTCTCAGGAAAGAGCTTGCTTCTTCTTTGGACAGGCTGCTAGTGAGGGAGGATAAGTCCATCTAATTGAGTTGAGCTGGTACTGGCTTTATCACAGCTTACGTAAGAGTCATTTACCAGTCACCAGCTTTAATGTTTTGAAGGCAGCAATAGGGTTTTCCCTTTAGCAGGGCATGAGATCTGAGCAGTGGTGAGATTCCATAGTTTTCTTTATGCTTAAGAGTTCAGCCACCAACTTTCCAAACCATACAAGGTTGCTTTCTGCTTTACAAGCTGTTGCCAACTCTGGGGCCTCTGCAGTCTCTTTGCTCCTGTCCCACTTCCAGACTTTTACTCCGTGGGAGATTTCTCTAGCTCTCTGTCCCGTACAAAACTTGAGGGCCACTACAGGGCATTCAGCATTCAGCGAAGGTCTAGAGTGTCTCGAGGGATTTTTCTCACCTCTCCTGTCTCAATCCTAGACTTCACTAGACTGTTTCTGTGTTCTCAGTGAAAGCCTCATGTACCCTCTGGGGATTTCTCTCCCCTTCTCTGCCTTTCCTCTAGCCTTCAGTATACCACTGACTAGTATTTGGAGAAGGTCTGTGTACCTCAGAAGGGTCTCTGTTTGAGTTCCTTCCCCACTCCCAGTCTCATGTGGACTTCCCCATGAACTTGATAAGAGCCTCCAGGAAAGAGTTGGCTCTGGCTGGTGCTACTCAGGACTCTGAGTCCATCAGGGGAGCCTCTGTGATTGTTACATGTTTGTTAAATTTCAGCTGGCTTTTCCTGATTCCCTTCTATAAAAAATTATTCCTCTTCCAAACACCCTGCCAAGTATGAAGCCACTATGGATCTCTTCCCTCCTAGGAAGAACTTGTCACTTTCTGAAATTAAGTTCATTTAAGTCTGGCTTTTCCAAAACTATGAGTTTTGTAGCTTTTCTTGCTTCTTCTCACTGTCAAGGTCCCTATAATGTCTAAACTTTTCAAAGGTACTTATTTTGGGGGTGGCTGGGTGGCTCAGTTGGCTGAGTGTCTGGCTGCAGCTTAGGTCATGATCTCTCGGTTTGTGAGTTCAAGCCACACGTCGGGCTTGCCTCTGTCGGCACAGAGCCTGCTTCAGACCCTCTGTGTCCCTCTCTCTCTCTCTCTGTCCTTCCCCTGCTTATGCTCTCTCTCTATCAGAAATAAAAATAAGCATTAAAAAAATAAAAGCAACCTACTCTAAAACAAAACAAAACCTTACATGGAAACTGAGTACATAAAACAGATCAAAGCTCAATGTTCCAAGTAAAACCTACTTGGTGGGGAGGATGGTGGTGGTGGGTGGCACAGTGGTTCCCCCAGGTCCCCTTATTACTTTCTGCAGTGACTACTTGGAGAAGTTTTCACGTTGTTTGACAATCACTGGTCTGTTCATCAAGTGGGAATGTTTGGTTTATGGGTCACGTCTTTCAGTATTTCAATGTCCAACACTCTCTTTAGTTTTTACGTGCCTCTACTTATAGGATACTTGCCTGATAGGATACTTGCCTCTCTCCTAATTTCAGTCACTTACGCTTCAGGGTCCAGCTCTCCCTTAAGGAGTTCTACATCCCCCGGACCTTAATGGCACTTACCATTCGGGCTCTACAATTTAGACACTGACTGCGATATGTCTTCTTCTGGTTCAAACAAATGTTACTCTGCCTCTGTAGCTGGACCTTCTTCCCCCAGATAGAGACTGGGTGGAATTCATCTTACGTCTTGTCTGGGGCTGGGAGAGAGAGCAGACTGAATGTTTGCTGTTGTGACCACTCTGGAAATGTGAAAACTGTCTTTTGGTTAATGACTCTGTGTCAGCCAGGAGTGTTCTATGTTCATGGTTTACATCTTTGCATTGAAGCCCACACAGTTTGGGGCGCAGTCGGTTAAGCGTCCGACTTCAGCCAGGTCACGATCTCGCGGTCCGGGAGTTCGAGCCCCGCGTCGGGCTCTGGGCTGATGGCTCGGAGCCTGGAGCCTGTTTCCGATTCTGTGTCTCCCTCTCTCTGCCCCTCCCCCGTTCATGCTCTGTCTCTCTCTGTCCCAAAAATAAATAAACGTTGAGAAGCCCACACAGTTTCTGCTTAAAATGAGCCTTAACTCAGATCATTGTCAGGCCTTCAGAGTCAGGTGACTGCCTTTGTTTCCACAGCTATGCCCTGGGATGTTGGGACTCCATGTGTCTTCTTAGCATTAGTGATGCTTGAAGACTTACCGTACGGTCATTTTAACTACCCCGTGTCTCCCATCTTTCACGCTCTGAGCTGGCCAGGTCCACCCATGCTAGCCTGATGTTCCATCAAGTCTTACCTCAGTGGGGTAGACTGGCTGTATTCCAGAACCACACTTCAATTGGATTAATGTGGCTCTAAGAGGCGCCAACTGAGAGTGTGTCTTTTCCCTGATACGCGCTGAGCTGTCAGCAACACAACTGGCCTATCGCAAGGTGGCACCTAGAATATCTAGGCAAAGTTCTCAACATGTAATTGTGAGGATTTAGAGTTAGTATGTTACTTTTGACTGTGCCTGATTGCTTCCCTCAGAAACGGCTATTTCCGGGCATCTCTGACTCAAAGAAACTTCTGGGAGATGAAATGTCTTCCTCCTTCCCCAGAGAAATCAGAGAACTTTTAACTTTTCTTTCTCTAGGTTAAGTCAGCTACCCCTCTCTTCTCAAGTATTTTCTTTCTGAATCTTGGGAGTTGTGGTGGTGATTGAAAAAAGGCATCAGTCTTGCTTAAATTCTATGTGTCTTCTTTAAAAAAATTTTTTTTATGTTTATTTATTTCTGAGACAGAGAGAGACGGAGCATTAGTGGGGGAAGGGCAGAGAGAGAGAGGGAGACACAGAATCCGAAGCAGGCTCCAGGCTCTGAGCTGTCCGCACAGAGCCCGATGCGGCGCTCGAACTCACAAACCATGAGATCATGACCTGAGTCGAAGTCGGTCGCTCAACTGACTGAGCCACCCAGGTGCCCCCTATGTGTCTTCTTCAATACGAATGTTTCCAAGGTCTTTTATGCATGTAATACATGTTTTCCATGCATGTTTCATGCATGTTCTTCAAGACCTTTTATGAGGTAATTGGGGCCAAAAGCAACAATTGAACTGCATTAACACCGAGAAGGTTGTTTTTCTTAGAAGACCCAGACTTCAGAGACTCTGGTTCCAAGTTTTAGGACCCCGGTCTGAATCCTCATGGTAACATTCAGATCACATCTGTAGGTTGGCACATCTGTAGTATGGGTCCACAGACCCTGAAGTCGCAAGAACGTGAAGGCTAGTTGGTGAAAGACCCCCACGTGTACACCTTTAACTTGGGAGAAGCTTTTATTATGTTTTCAGGGGGCACTCTACAATTTTCTTTACATTTTCTTTCATCAGATTTACACATTTTCCTTACAAAACACATTTCCACTGCAACTTTTGGTAGCGTCAGAGTCTGCGCATTGATTCTGCTCTCATGAGGTCATTTGCCCGGTTGGCATTCTGCAACTCTGAGCTACGCACAGATAAAAGCTGGAGTTTGAAACCTACCCAGCAATTAGTTGGCAGACGAGGGCTGTATTAACCAACTTAAAATGAAACGTCTTTTGGGGCACGTGTAACATGAAGTCCAGCTGTGACTTCTCATGAACCAGGTAAATCCTGCCCTCAGGTCATGGGTTTGGGCACAGGTGGTCAAATCACCCTGTGGCTCTCCAGGAAGGTAAGAGTAGGACAGTGTAGTTTCTCCCTCGCTTTGCAAAGGGTCTTATTGTTGTTACAATTCTTGGGGACTTAGATGGTTCTATTTGGGTACTTTATTTATTTATTTATTTATTTATTTAACGTTTATTTATTTTTGAGACAGAGAGAGACAGACCATGAACGGCGGTGGGGGGGGGGGGAGGGGGTCAGAGAGAGGGAGACACAGAATCTGAAACAGGCTCCAGGCTCTTGAGCTGTCAGCACAGAGCCCGACGCGGGGCTCGAACTCACGGACCGCGAGATCATGACCTGAGCCGAAGTCGGCCGCTTAACCGACTGAGCCACCCAGGCACCCCTTGGGTACTTTATCATCTGCATTCTGAAATGAAACCTCTTCGGGAGCAGAAGGGATGAAACCTTGGCTGGCAACAGTGTGCAGCCCAGCCTACCCTCTTACCAGCCCGAGGGGTCAGGGGATTTACTGCTCCTGTAGATAAGATTCAACGTACTTAGACACTGTCAACATGTCCTGGTGTAAATGCAGTGCCCCTCTTTGACTCTCCCAAGGGAAAAATAGATCTCATGACATTGACTTTCATTTCTCAGCTACAGCATTGAAAGCGTCTTTTCTCATAAAGGGGGCTGAGACATCGGGCTTTACAAGTCTCCATTGCCGGACAGACTCAGGAATGTAACCTGACAGGCGGTTTAATTGTTCACACATGGACATATTTACACATGCATGCATTGTTGTTGTGTTTTTTTAAGTTTTTATTTTCATTCCAGTTAGTTAACATACAGTTTTATATTAGTTTCAGGTGTATAATGTTCAACAGTTCCATGCATCACCCAGTGCTCATCATCTAGTGCACTCCTTAATCCCCATCAGCCCATTAACACTTCGCCCCACTTGCCTTCCCTCTAGTAACCATCGGATTATTCTCTATAATTACGAATCTGTTTCTTGCTTTGTCTCTCTTATTTTTTCCCCTCTGCTTGTTGTTTCTGTCCCTTAAATTCCACAGATGCATGAAATCATATGGTATTTGTCTTTCTCTGGCTTATTTTGCTTAGCATTATACTCTCCAGTTCCATCCATGTTGTTGCAAATGGCAAGATTGCATTCTTTTTTAATGGCTGAATAATATTCCATAGTTGCAGGCACTGTTTCAAGCGTAAATTCACACTGAGAGGAAATGGGGGGCGTATCTGTAGGAAATAAGCATTGACTACTTGACGGCATTGGTATCAGTTTAGAGTATAATGACAGTGGCTCCTCAAAGGAAGGAAGGGACTAAGCTCCAGAACTAAGCTCCACTGTAGCCCATTTTGTGCTTGACCTAATTGTCCTTTTAGGTGGTTATTCATGTATTCATTCATTCATTTAGCACTTTGCGCAAGCACTGTGTTGGGTGCTGAAGATATATCTTGAAAAGCATAGATTGTCCCTTTAAGAGATTACAGCAGAATGGGAAAGACAAAATAAACAGGTAGTTGCTGTACTGTAGGAAAGAGGGGAGGCGGAGAAAGACAACAGGAGGATTCAGCCTCTGGGCAGAGGCCTGCAAAGAAGAGAGGATCCTGGAGGAAGTGACCGCAGCTTTATTTTCCAATATTTGGTGTACAGGGCTCATGCTTTCTCAAATCTCCCCTGTTGCATAAAATCCCCCCCCCCCCGTTTTTCCATATTTATTCTTCTGCGGAAACTTTGTACAATTTTTTAAGCAAATTTAGACTACGTTTATCGATTAATTTAGGTAGAAGCACTGTCTTTCTCAGGATTGAGTTTTCTTACGTAAGAACCATATGCTTTCCTCCATTTGTTCACATTTTTTTTTAATTTTTTTTTTTAACGTTTATTTATTTTTGAGACAGAGAGAGACAGAGCATGAACAGGGGAGGGGCAGAGAGAGAGGGAGACACAGAATCTGAAACAGGCTCCAGGCTCTGAGCTGTCAGCACAGAGCCCGACGCGGGGCCCGAACTCATGGACCGTGAGATCATGACCTGAGCCGAAGTCGGACGCTTGACCGACCAAGCCACCCAGGCGCCCCTGTTCACATTTTTTATAAAGATTTTTAGCAACGTTTTATCAACTTATGTCCTCCATTTGTCTTGTTGTGGTTCTTGCTAGATATTCTCCCCGCCTATTTTGTTGTTGTTGTGATTGGGATTTTTAAATTATATTTTATAACCAGTCTGTTATGGTAAATAAGAAAGCTAGTGAATTTTGGATATTTATGTTTTACCTGGTCGTAGAGAGATCACACCAGACATAGGTGATTCCCCCTGCCATTTACTGATTGCCCTAGGTTAAGTTCCCTGGGAAACAGACCTGCAGATAGGTCTGTGTACAGGAGATTTCCTGGAAGGTTCCCTCAAGAAAGTAACTGTGAGGAGTGAAGGAAGCAGGATCGGGAGAGGGAGAAATAGAGCCACAGTAGAGTCGCAGCAGAGACTTCAGCTGGTCCCCTTAGGGACCTGTAGCGCTGGGACGGCCCTTCCAACTTGTCCTGAACTGAGGCATAGGGGCCAGGCCTTTGACCCCATCTACTGCACACTGGAGTGGACTTCCCTTGAGAAGCCCTGAGAAGGAAGTGTGAACTTGGGTCAGCCAGTTCCCTTCAGCAGAGGGCAATCTCAGAGGCCATTGGAAGTCAACACTCCAAGCTACTAGGGGATCTGGTGTCTCAATCCTGAAAGGGAGAGCTGGGCAGCGCTCCACAGCAGGCATTACACTAATATTTTCCAATTTTTGATTCCTAAATGATTAGGCAGTCAAGGACACCAATAATACTGATAAGCCCAGGAGGTCAAAAACACCCAGGTAGCTATCCTTTTGTTTACATTTAAAGACTTGTTATTTAAATTTACCTTTTAAAGATTTGTAAAGGCATTTCACCATAAGCACAGTACAGATCACAGAGTTTTTTGAAACCAGATAACCCTCGTTTTGAACTCACGTTGATGCTTTTTGGGGCATTACATAATATTTTTTCCTCAGTATAAGGAGACATACCAAGAATAAGATAGCGTGTCTCCAGTCCAAACATTATTGGACGAATTTTAAAATGCCTTGACTAGTCCAGACCTGCTGAAAAAATCCTGATTCCCCTCAAAACACATTCAAAGTAAGAATTAAATATATAGCCATTTCTTTGCTTTTTCTCTTCTATGTATTGAGGTATAATTTACATAAAATAAGATGTGGCTATTTTAAGTGTAGATTTTGATGAGTTTTGACAAAAGTATATACCCATGCAATCACCACTACAATGAATGGATAAGGCATTAAGATATTCCATCCCCCCACCCTCCCCCCCTCCACCCCCAGGCAACCCCTGATCTGCTTTCTGTTTCCGTAGTAAAGTTATAAAAGTTTCATGTATACGGACACATAGAGCATGCGTTCTTTTCTATCTGGTTACACAGATATACACCATTACATTTGGCATTTTACAGATAGCTTTATTGAGGTATAATTTGCCCACGATATAATTGACTCATTTTAAATGTGCAGTCTGATGACCTGATAAATGTATACAGTCATGTAATCACTGCCACAATCAAGATAAGCTCTAGAACATTTCCATGGCCCTGCAAAATTCTCTCATTCCTCTTTGCAGCCCATTCCTGATCTGCAGAGTCTAATCTGCTGCTAATTCCATCATGTTATATTTTTCCCACCAGACATTGTTTGGTCCAGTTGGCTCTTTTCCAACCTCCTAGCCCTTTCATCATTGCATTCATTCTTTCTTTTATGTCTTTAGGCATGTTTATAAGATTTAAAAATCTCAATCTTTTCACTTTCAATCATTTAAAATCCTTGTCTACTAATTCCATTATCTTTGTCATTTGATTGATTTTTCTTCTGGTTGTAGGTTAAATTTTCTTGTTTCTTTACATGCTTTGTGAATTTCCATTGGGTGTCGGGCATTGTAAATTTTATTTTTCTGAGGGTTCATTTTGCTATATTCCTGTAATGAATGTAGGTTTCTTTTTTTCCCTCCTGGCAAGTACTTATTACTTGGCATCAGTTTTATCAAGACTTTCTTTTAAGCTTGTTATAGTGGGTTAAAGGCTTCAGGGGACTCCACGCAGATTTCTACAGTTCTTTCTCTGCAAGGCTCCCTTTTTTCATATATTCTGCCCCATGGAGTTACCTTGGACTCCCCAAATTCATATCTTTGTCCCCTTCACTTAGAAAAATAGCCAGGCTCTTTTTGCATTACTTCTCCACAAAGTTCATCCAAGCAGAAAGCTTTGCCAATGGTAGGGTCCTTTTCCTTTGTTTTCCTTTTGTCAGGAAGAAAAATCAAACACTGCTTGTTGCACAATGTCTAAACATAGCTAGTTCTGGTATTTTCTCCAGTTTTTTAGTCGTTTATGGCTGGGTGATCGTTCGGGAGCCTCTCAATGCAACTTTTGTATTATTGCTTTTAAAACATATGTAAACATCACTGATATTTTAAAGTCATTTTGTGATCCAGTCTTTTCTTATGATATGAATTTGATTTCCATAAATAGGGTCTCAATTTCATGTAACGGAAATGAAGTCATTGACCTTTTTGTGGTTTAAAACATAAAAACATTTAGATTGTAGTTCAGTGACGACTAGTACCCTCAAATATGATACATTCTGTACCTTGTTAGGACTAACAATAATTTCAGCATTAACATGGAAAAACATTTTGCCTCGTTGTTAGAATAATAAATCTGAAACTCACAAAACAAAAAACGAGGTAGACTTTAGTCACCATTGGAAATAAAACTACACACATTAGAAAAGGAAGTTGGTATTTCTGTTCCCTTTTACTCTTTTCTCTTTCTGCACTCCTGATTTGCTTGCTTTGAATGATTTATGCACATGAATAATCTCCACCAAAGGATCAAGGTAAACCATGTCCCAACCATGAATAATTGCCCATGTACTCAGTATTTAAAAACAAACCATAGTGTATCCAAAGAAATCAGCAGTGAAACTAAACAGAGATAAATATCCAGGTAACACCGAGTTTGTAAGTCACTTCTGGCCAGGAGAAGGACCTGTCATTGTTCCTACCAACTGCTCCTGGCTCCCCTCTGCAGCACCCTTAGAACGACCCACCCAGAGAGTAAAGAGTCACCTTGTCATGAATCTTTAGAGCTAGAAGGGATGTTATAATTGGTGCCCTCCTTCATTCTGTAGTAGAGTTAATGATTTTTTAGTGCCCAGGAGGTTGCCACTGTAGCTGTTGTCTTCTAGCTAGAAGGGAAGGTGAATTCCTGGTATACTCACATGCCCAGGATGCATTTTTCATAAAAATCATTCACAAGTAAGAGTATAGTTGCAAACAAATTATCATACTCCAGTCAGCCTATAGTAAGGGCTAAATTGGCTTTTGAGTTGGATGAGGAACTTAAGTTTCTGAGACAGTATGAGTTTCAAATTATAGAGAGTCCTTTACCTGTATTCATTACAGGAGTCTCTACAGTTACAGGGTTGCAGGATTTATAGGGAAGCCAAAGTCAAAGGCGAGCAAAAACTCGCCTGAAAATACTCACTAATGATCTGACAACCAGTCATCTGACCTTGACACTAGAGCGTTTCTCACCTCATCATGTCAAGGCATTTTGCGGCCTGTCTCTTGCTGGTGGTCAGATCTTGTTAATATATGACAAAAAAATACAAATACAAAGGATTCAGGAATTTGTAAAATGGATGAAAATAAATTGGAGAATTGTTGGAATCACACTCAAAGCTTCGAACAATGAAAGTCTGGCAGAGTTAACCTGATGAACAACCAAAGAAGAGAAATCTAGTATGGGTGAGGTCAGGATATATCCCTGGGCAGAAAATGATCTGATTGCCAAAGGATTAAGGGAAGCATCGGGGAAGTTAACACTGTCCTAGATTTTTTTTTTCCTAATTACTCTCTTTATGACCACACTGAAAAAGCCAAACATGAATATCAAGTGAACTGTGTCTTATTAAGCTATCATGCAATTGGCTTGAAAGATGATAATATCCCTTTCAAGACAATCCTCATGCAGTTGATGTTTAAAATTTTTTAACTTACTTTTTTTAAGCGTGTTTATTTATTTTTTAGAGAGAAAAAGAGAGCATAAGCAGGGGAGGAGCAGAAGGAGAGAAAGAGACACAGAATCCAAAGCAGGCTCTAGGCTCTGAGCTGTCAGCACAGAGCCTGACGCGGGGCTCAAACTCACTAACCGTGAGATCATGACTTGAGCCAAAGTTGGACACTTAAACAACTGAGCCACCCAGGCACCCCTACAATTGATCTTTTAAAATTTTTTATTTTTATTTATTTATTTTTAATATATGAAATTTATTGTCAAATTGGTTTCCATACAACACCCAGTGCAAGTGATCTTTTTTAAAAAAAACATTGAGGCATAATTGGAATTTGGAGTAAATTGTGTTAAGTATAATGTAAATTTATCTTTTATAAGTTTTGTTTTATTATTCAAGATTAAGTTCTTATCAAACAATTTTTATTTTTAGTGTGAAATTTTGGTCCCCGTTTTAAAGAGATTTAACTGACCTTTAGCCAGTTGGGTTACTATACCTTTTTTACAAAAGCAATTTTGTGTTGTCCTTTAGTAAATTGAAGACCATGAGGACTGAGCCACCCAGGCACCCCTCACCTTTTCCACTCTTATTTCCTTTTCTTATACAAGACACTCTCTTTTCTGGCCCTAAGACATTCTGGTAGTGACAGAAACATCCTGATAATTCCTCGAGTATGTTGTTCAGCCTTGGATATTCACAACCGGCTGTGAATTATTCATGTCACCATCTTTAGGTACAAACGTAGTCACATGTCTTTTGTTTCATCTCTCCAGTGATGCACTAGGGCCGCCATTTCTCTCTTTAGCAGGAAGTTCATATTTCTTGCTCTTGATCTCATCTATCCCTGCTCCCACAATTACTTAAGCATCTTGGAGGCTTGTTCAGTCCAAAGGGTCAGTCTTGTGCCCAAATGCCAGTAGAAAAAGAACTGGAAAGTCTGATTAGCCTGCTAGGGGGCTTCTGATTATAGTTGCTACGATTCATTTTCAGCCCTACAGTGGTTTCATGGTAGAAAATGGACTTGCACAGTCAATGTGTCTTTGTCCAATGCTTTCAGGGTGCCCTTTGCATCTAGATCTTCCAGGTGTTTATGGCACCATCGGTAGATTTTTTTTTTTTTTAAGTTTATACTCACATGCTCAACCACATGATCCCAGAGTCCAATCTTGGTGTAAGCAGTGCTGTGTCTGGACGGGTTTGTAGCCTCAGCCATCCTTGTCCCCTGCATGTTCCTTTCCCATCCATGTGGTGCCAGAGTGGAGTCAGTCCAAACTCCCCAGGCCTTCCAGGTGGTGTCCCTTTGGGCCCCTACGGCCCCTTTTGTACCATAAAACCTTAGTTAAGAGCCTTCCAACCTCTTGGATAACTTCCCAATAAACCAGAACCTCGAAAGTTTTGTTTTTGTGGCAGTGAAGGGAGCCCCGAAGTCTGTGAACTTACAAAGCACATCATCTCGTTAAAACCCTTTATTTTAGGGGCACCCGGGTGGCTCAGTTGGTAGACTGTCCGACTTTGGCTCAGGTCACGATCTCCCGATTCATGAGTTCAAACCCCACGTCGCGCTCTGTGCTGACAGCTCGGAGCCTGGAGCCTGCTTCAGATTCTGTGACTCCTTCTCTGTCTCTGCCCCTTCCCTGTTCATGTTCTGTCTCTCTCCCTCTCGAAAATAAATGAACATTAAAAAACAAAAAACAAAAAAAACCCTTTATTTTAGAAAAGTGAAGAAAGAAATAAAGATGAGGGCCCCAAACATAACAGCTAGACCAGACCTCTTCAATCTTAGCACAGTGTTCTACATACGCGAGTTTAATGATATCATGGCATAATCAATCAAACTCTCCCCAGAAAGTTTTATCTTACATTTTGTTTGCTTGAAGGAGAATCAAAACAAGCCATGGGCTTCTTGGAATCGTAGGACCATCCTTTTATATGTCCTGCTTTGTTAAATACGATGAGAATATTATTAGACAGGAGCTGAATATTGAAGCCCTTTTCCTAATACACACTTTTTCTACCAAATTTTTAAAATTGTTTCAAAGGTCAACCAATATTTTTTTTTAAAAAGCAAAAGGAGGGGCACCTGGGTGGCTCAGTCGGTTAAGCGGCCGACTTCGGCCCAGGTCATGATCTCGCGGTCCGTGAGTTCGAGCCCCGCGTTGGGCTCTGTGCTGACAGCTCAGAGCCTGGAGCCTGTTTCAGATTCTGTGTCTCCCTCTCTCTGACCCTCCCCCGTTCATGCTCTGTCTCTCTCTGTCTCAAAAATAAATAAACGTTAAAAAAAAAAAAAAGCAAAAGGAGAAAGGATAATGGAAAATCAAATTGTCATGTATATTTGTTCATGTGTATGGTGCTAACATAGTAAGTTGGCTGTCTCTTTTGAATATCACCTCGTTGAGTGGATTCCTCTGATTCTGAGTTGGGCCCAAACCACTGGGGCCTTGTTAAGACGGCGTACTGAAAGTCCTGTCTGAATTTTTGTCTCTTGATATCTCTTCATATCTTTTCACGTAGAATCCTAGTTCTGGTTGGTTCTTTGGTCTTTCTCCTCAGGCTGCGTGGCCCCAGTTTCCTTCCCTTATCTTGGAGCGGTACCTTTTCCAGGCTTGAAAATGCTACGGCAAAAGCTGATTCATGGGTGCGGACTTCCAGGGGTTGCATGGCTCACTTCCTCCCTTGCAGATGTGTGGAACAGGCAGCTGGGACACTTCTGTAAACTTACCCATTTGCGGACTGTGAGGTACAGCTTGATCTAATCACGGTAAGCTCTTAATACTGCTTTCCTCCAGATGAACGGTGCTCACCCACCTGACACTGGCCTAAGAACATGAGGAATGGGCCACTCAAATGACTCTCCCCTGACTTCTGCAAAACCTCTCGGAATCCTTTCCAAACTATCAAGTTCGCCCAGACTGGTAAGACACCGTTGTTAGAGTCCCCTGCTAAACAACGTTCAATCTGCCTCATTATGCGCCCTGCTCCATTTTTTTTTTTTTTTTTTTTTTTTTTTTTGCCTTTGGATCCAGCTCAGTGCCTGGCACATAATGAGCAGGCAGGAAATATTTGTTGAGTTAAAAAAACTTAAAAAATTCATGACCCGATTAGACGGAGAGCTCTGGTCTGAGCTAAATGGGAATAACAAGAGGTGGAGGGCAGGGTTGGTGAGGGCGGGGCGCGCCGTAGGCAAATGTAAGTTCTGGGAGTGGTTCATGTTGGTTTCATAGATGAATTCAGACATTTGATAACCCTGTAAATAGACTGCTATTCGGTTATATAAATGGCACACTTAGCTTGTGGTTATAAAGTGCTAAAATAACTATGAAAAATGAAAGAGTCCATCAATCAAATGGTTGTTTTGCCTACGTGAAAGTCAAACAACCAATCTGACCGAGTTTTTTTCTCCTCTGAATCGACCCCATTGTTTCGGGACCCAACGTTATAGCGCAAACTGCCAATTTAAGGCAATGCTGGGTGCTGATTACAGCGCTCGGCAGGCTTCTGTGCGAAAAATGAAGCAAAGTCGGCTTGCTCAGCCATGACGCTGGCTCAGGAAATGTTTGTGCAAGTCAGTGACTGAGGTTGTTTTATCACTGAGGCTATCAGATTGTTTCCTCATGGAGGGCATTTTGCAGGTGGTGGAAGGGAGAAACGAGAAGCATAAAGGTGGAAAGTAAGTTCTATATTTTGATCTCTTCAACTTAAAGGCAATTCCTTTCAAGTTGTAGTAGAGAAAGACTGGTTTGTGTATCTGTATAAATAGGCACTTACTGAAAGTCCCAGGGGCAGGCTGAGCAATGGTCCCCCAAAGAGATCCAAGTTCGAATCCCAGGCACCTGTGACCGTGCTGCCTTACATGGCAAAGGTCCTCTTCCCCTGCTGTCCCCATTCCTCCTCTTCCCTTGCCTCCCTCCTCCTCCTTCCCCTCCCCCCCCTCCCTCCACCCCTTCCCCTCTTCCTCCTTGCTCTCCTCCTCCTTCTTTGCTTGTAGCCAGCATTCATCCATTGGACATCCTGGCATTTTCTGAGGGCTGGCGGGATGAGCAGCGGCAGTTATCAAAAGGAGCTGCTCTGTATCCTTCACTTCAGGTAGGCAGAGAGATAGCGTCTTTACAAGACCCCTACATCCGCCTGTTCACACCTGCTGTTTTCGGACCGAACCCGGGATTCTGGGGCTTTTCTGAGCTCCCTCTCTAAGAATACCGGTTTGTTTCCCAGGGTCGCTGTAACAAAGTACCAAAATTCGGTGGCTTAAAACAACGGAAATGTATTCTTTGGGGCCAGAAGTCTGACATCAAGGTGTCTGCAGGGCCATGCACTCTCTGAAGATCCAGGGGAGAGGAGAGTCTGTCCCATTGCTTTCCCGTAGCCTCTGGGGTTTGCCAGCAATGCTGTGAGACCCCAGTGTCTGCGTCCCTTCTCTTCTTCTGGTAACGACACCGGGCACATTGAATTAAAGGCCCACCCTGCTCCAGTGTGACCTTATCCAAACTTACGTCTTAATTACATCTGCAAAGACCTATTTCCAAATGAGGTCACTTTCATAGGTTTCCAGGGTTAGGACTTAACATATCTTTTTGGGGGAACACAATTCAGCCCAGAAGAGCTGAATTCCTGTCCCCCTTGACTTAGAGGAACTCGGGTAAAGGGGCAGCATATGGTAGGAATATACATTAAAAATAGGTCAATGGTGCACCTGGGTGGCTCAGTCAGTTAAGTATCCAACTTGGGCTCAGGTCATGACCTCACAGTTTGTGAGTTTGAGCCTCTCGTCGGGCTCTGTGCTGACAGCCCGGAGCCTGCTTCGGATTCTGTGTCTCCCAGTCTCTCTGCCCCTCCCCTGCTTGCACTGTCTCCGTCTCTCAAAAAAATGAATAAATGTTAAAAAAAAGTTAAAAAAAAAAAAACTAGGTCACTAACATCCTGGAGCAAGAGCTTAATGGGGTCAGTGCTGGTGCTGGAAGGAGGTTTCCTAATACTGATAAGCTCTGGGGACCTCCGCAGCCAGAGGTGTGGAAACCCATTTCTGTGTTGCCATTAACACATCTCGGCTCAAATCTGACTGTTGCTTTCTCCAGCCTCCCAGCACAAGTGACTTCCCATTTCTTTTCACCAATTTTGCTCTCCTACCACAACTGCAGTATGTTTTTGCGTTGGCTTTTCCAGTCCTGATTCTGCCCCATGACCTCTTCAGCTGTAACTGACACGTTCTTGTCAGGTTTCTTAGTTCTCATGCTGCTACGGACCGTATGTTTGTGTCCCTCCCAAATTCATATATTGAAACCCTACCCCTAAAGGTGATGGGATTAGGACACGGGGCCTTTGGGAAGTAATTAGTTTAAGATGAGGTCATGAGCGTGGAGCCCTCATCAGGGGATTAGTGCCCTTATAAGGGGAGAAAGAGATACCAGTGCACTGTCTCTCTCTATTTCTCTCTCCGTCTCTGTCCCCCATCTCTCTCTCTTGCTGCCGTATGAGGACACAGTGAGAAGGTTACAGGCAGGCAGAGGCCCTCACCAGGGACTGAACCTGCCAACACCTTGCTTTTAGACATTTAGCCTCCAGAGCTGTGAGAAATGAATGTCTGTCGTTTAAGCCATCCAGTCAATGGCATTTTGTTATAGCAGCTTGAGGTGACTCAGTCACATGCCTTATGGAGAGATTCTGAGTGACTCAGGCCCTCTGTGACCGGCTCCAGGGGAGGCCTTGGGAGGGCCAGGCCTGGGATGTGAGGTAGGTATGTTAATCTCCCCTGGTCTCAGGGGTGTGTGTGTGTATTGCTTTTTAATAGGACGTCGTGGTCTAACCCAAAGCCCCCCCTCTGTAATGGTGGCATTTGAAGCTTACCACAGGCGGCTGACACACCCCAAGTCCTCTGAAAACACAGCAAAGAGGCTGCCTTGATTCTTTTGGGCTGGGGTTGGAATTCAGAGGGGCTCTCGGCATCCTTACAGGCGACTCTGACAATCTTAGATGGCACCTCTGTGCTGGTGAGAGGCTTGTGCCCCCGCCATGGCGGGGCTGGTGTGTCTGTAGAGGAAGAGAGCGCTAAGAGACCCAGCCACTCACGGCGGCTTGGTGCCCAAGTGTGAAGGCCGGATCTGTGGATTAATGCTTGTTTGTTTTGCTTTGTTTTTTAAGCTGCTGAAGCCCACGCTCTGTTTCATGATGAGGAGAGACAGCCAACACTCGGCTCACTGACCTCTGTGGTTGAACCTGTTCCAACTTGGAGATGTAAGAGCCCCTCTTCAAGTGTAAAGAAACCCCATTTGCCCCCGTGACTGAAATTTTAAGTACCTCTCAGGTCTGGTTTCAAGTCTGGCAATAAAACAAAAATCTTTCTCACCATTTCATAGATTGGGTCTCCCTCGTATGTTTTAAACAAGCACAGTTAGCAGAAGCCTCTGATATTTCTGGAGACAAAATGAATAGGGGCAAATTCAGCCCCACCAGCTCAGTAGCATCTTGCTGGCCTTCGTGTAATCACAGCTGTGGAATGTTCTGGCTCCTCTCGCTGCACAAGAAAACCTGATTACAACAGGAGATGGAAATGTAAGCTAGACGTATCTGAGGAGTAACATTGACAAAGGTGAAATGTACAGAGGTCTATAAATCCTTGAAAGGCATTGATGGGAAAGAACTTGCTTCCTCCCATCCTCTAGTCTCCCCATTTGGAAGAATGTTGGTCACAGTACAGTTTACATGAGGTCCAGGTTCCAAAACAAGCAGAACTGAGAGTCTCAGATTTCCAGAAAGAAGGAAAGCACGCGGCATTTAACAACACTCAATACAGACTCACAGAACACAGGCAGTAAAGGGTTAAATGGCGACAACAAGACCTGGCAACCGTTTAATTCCCTCCTCAGGCTGCTCTGTCTGGCTGCCCTGGGATAGAAAAACCAGAAGCGATAGCGTTGGCCTGCTCGGAACTTCCAGTCCAGTTGGGGAGAGAAGCCATCACTCAGGGAAAGATTAGACAGCATTCAAGTGGTTAAGTGAAGAGAGTAATGGGGGTGCCTGGGTAGCTCAGTCAATTAAGTGCTGACTTTGGCTCAGGTCATGATCTCACGGTTCATGAGTTTGAGCCCCGCGTCGGGCTCTGTGCTGACAGTGCAGAGCCTGGAGCCTGGAGCCTACTTCTGATTTTCTGTCTCCTCTCTCTGCCCCTCCTCTGCTCACACTCTGCGTGTGTCTCTCTCTCTCTCAAAAATAAATAAACATTAAAAAAATTTAAAAGAGAGCAATGGAAGAACTACAGTTCTTGAACAACATGGTTTTGAACAGTATGGGGCCACTTATATGCAGATTTTTTTGGTGAAGAAAACTTATGCACATTTATTTTGTTGAATACAGGATAGTACTGAAACCGTATCTTCTCTTTCTTAAGATTTTGTTAATAACATTTTTTTTCCTATAGCTTATTTGTTGCAAGAATACAGTACATAACACATGCAACATACAAAATATGTGTTGATTGCCTGTTCACGTTATCAGTAAGACTTCCAGTTAACAGTCAGCTGTCAGTAGTTCCGTTTTGGGGAAGTCAAACGTTATGCAGGATGGGGCGCCTGGGTGGCTCAGTCGGTTAAGCATCCGACTCTTGATTTTGGCTCGGGTCATGATCTCACCGTTCGTGAGGTGGAGCCCCGCGTCAGGCTCTGCGCTAACAACAGGGAGCCTGCTTGGGATTCTCTCTCTCCCTCTCTCTCTCTCTGCTCCTCCCCCCCCACCGCGACACATTTACTAGCTCGCTCGCTCTCCCTCTCTCAAAATAAATAAGTAAACTTAAAAAAAAAAGTTATACAGGGATTTTCAACTGTTGTTCATGTGTCAACTCTATTGTATAATAATCGTCAAAGCCATTCTATCCACTGTTATTGTTCTGAACCGCCAAAGGAAGGGGCCATGACTTTAGGTTGTGACGGCCAGAGATGAAGCAGGGCTAGACCGGGGGAATGGGCAGGAGTTTTACAGATGAAAGAACAGGGGTCTTTCTGGGTGGGCAGAATGAAGTGGGAAGAGGCATGGAGGGGAGATGGAAAGGTGTGCTCAGGAGAAGCAGAATTTGTAATAGAGGTGTTGGGGAAAGCTTGGGCATTTGGTCTTCATGTTTTACAAATACTCCGAGGGAAGCCGAAGGAAAAACATCCATTCTACAAAGTCCGGGTTTTGTAATAACTGCTGATAATGCAGGCTTACGGACGGCAGGGTATTTAAAGGCGTGTTTTATTGTAAAACTTCAAATAAAGTATTGTATACAATGATACTGAGATATAAACTGTATGAAACCTCAGAATGGTAAAGGCCAATTCTTGTACAATTTCTCTGATAAGTCCTTTTGTGTCAGGTCTTTTAGGCTTTTTTTTTTTTAATCATAGAAAGAAATGTTGCGTTAACCACAGTGCTTTGAAATATCTCACATGGGAAGGTTTCTCAATGAGAAAACAATTATGTAATTCTACTCATGTTTACCTCACTTCGGTGCGCTTTAATTTACTAGAAGCTGAGGTACCTCCCAGAAATCTCTTCAACCCCAAGATAGAACTTGTGAATGGAAACAGGGTGATATCGAAAAAAACCACCAGACGCCGAATAGAAGCGAGGCAAGATTTTATTCACAGCCGGGCCAAACCTGATCTCCTGAGGTTAAGGAGAAAAGTGCAGAGAATGGCCCCGAACAAAGGCAGCGGTGGGTTTATATGGATTTTAGCAAGTCAGAATACATCACTATTTGGTTAACCAATTACAATCAGTGGCATTTCATGGTAGCCAATTATATTGTGACACAAAGATGTTAGTTTTGGCGGGAACCTATAAATTTTGAAGGTCTTTGTCCTAAGAGGGTTTAAAATGACCAATCATAGTTAGACACCTGAGATGCGGTAGGGCAGTGAATATGTGACTTTTTACCTGTTGGTCTTGCCTAGGCCAGACCTTGGTAGAGGGGGTGAGGGAGCATCTTGCATCCTAAGCTATTTATTTAGTAAGCAGTCGAGGTCACAGAAGTGAGATAGGGTGGTTAGCAATTACTGAGAACCCTAATAGGGAACTACATAAGCCTTTTATCTCAACTATTCATGAAAGGTGAGTTTAAGCCGAACTTATGTACAATAGGCTTTCTGATATCTTATAAGTTGACCTATTACATGAATGTTGCCATCAGGTAGGAAACCTGATGGTTTTAGATCTAGCGCTTTGTGTCAGTTTAGCAAGAGTCAGCTGCCTTTTCCTCATCCGTGTGAAGCTGGCTTCTAGCAAACAGACCTCATAAAGGCCCCAGAATCCATGGAAACTGCTTGCATCCAGACCCTAAGTTACTGCCCTTCTCCCAATTAACTTTGCGAGCGATTCACATCACAGATGCCAAGTGGGAAATACAAAATGGCACCTCGGATGCTGCCCTGTTGTCTCTTGGTGCTTCTACCCACGCTGGTACAGCACAGAGAGGACTCGGTGGGCACCGGGTACACCCGGATAGCATTTGGGCTGTTTGCCGGAAAGCTGAGCCTGGTCAACTTCAGAGCCCTGCCCGCCCCCCCCCTTGCCTTTTAGGAGGCGCAGATCACGGCCTGACAAAGCCCATTGAAATGTAAGCCCCTACCCAGAAGTTCATGTTTGACTGATGAATATGTCCCATTGTGAATCTAGGCGTGTCTCAGTTGCCGGCGGGTATTCTGTGAAAGGCCTGTTTGTATATGCTAATTGACAGCATTTAAGTGTGACAGAGTTGCTGCTTTCTGCCAAGCAGAGATTGAGAAGTGAGGTTTTCCAGGGCCCAGCCAAAGACCGGAGCCCCCACCACCAGGTGTTTGCGACGCACAGACCACGGAGAAGAAGAGGCTGGGTAAGCAGAAAGCCTGTGTTCACATAGGCCACCATTGGAGATGGGGGTGATGAGGGAGGGGAGGAAAACGCGAGTCAGGCTGACAGCACCTGCCCAGGGGCTTCTACAGAAAGGCTCATCTCCCCTTTCTGGATTCTTCCCTCCCTCTACCACAGGTGCCTAGTGTCCCGAGCTTCAGCATATTAACCATGTCTTTGATTGTCTACTGACCCGTTGACCTTTGGGGCCTTGTGACCCTGGAGGGAGGGACTCCAGAGCAGGCCAGTTCCTAGAGATAGTAAACAACTCGCTTCCAAGGGCGCTTGTCAAATACGACACAACCAATCCAGGGTCCGCGCCCTGACACCTCCTTTCCTGAGCTTTCGTGCTCTGGGCCACTCTGCACCCCATGGCCAGCTACCAGACAGCCGTGGGCAGCCCCTACTCTTCAGAGCCCCCCAAAGTTACTCAAACTAGCCAGTCCTAAATAGCTCCCCCTGCCTTGCTCGGTCTCTCCTGCACAAACTACTCTAAAGGCTCTGGCCCACAGCTGGCCTCCTTCTCCCTCTTCCTCTTGGCCAACCCTCCTGCCCTCACGTGCGGCCCCTCGTGGTGTGGCATGCCTTCTCCTCTGTGGGACTCTGAGGAACACACTATCTTTTCAGTGGCGATCGTCTCCTGATCTGTTGGTCTCACCATACCTAGGATGGTAAAACCCATGACAACATTCAGCTCTGAAAATATCTCAGAGGCCAGTGCCTTAGCTGAGCCAGTCTGCTCCCTACGTCCCCACACGCTTACCTCACCCCTGCGACCGGTTGTCTTTGCTCTCAACGTTAGAGACTTCCCCTGGGGATCAGTAGGTCAGTCATGTGAAATTAAAGCAAAAATGAAAAATGAAAGTGTAACAAAGAACAGGTAGCAAGAGTGCCTAATATTATCTCCAAAATCATCTAATAGAATCTCTGAATATTTAAGGCTGAAGTAAAGCTTGAAGTGTTTATTTTGTTAGTTACCCAGTGTTTGGTCAGTGAGAAGAAATGAGGTGAAATTAAAAGTAAATTTCAGGTACACCGACCTAGATAGATCCTGGCCATGAATGGGCTGGACGTGGGTGGCAATCTTGAGAGATGCGAGGACAAGAAAAGCCTAGGGGCGTCTGGGTGGCTCAGTCGGTTAAGCGTCTGACCCTTGGTTTCAACTCAAGTCGTGATCTTGAGTTCAAGGCATGAACTCACAGTTTGTGAGTTCAAGCCCTGCCTCAGGCTCTGTGCTGACAACGTGGGGCCTGCTGGGGATTCTCTCTCTCCCTCTTTCTCTGCCCCCCTCTTGCCCACGTACTCACTCTTTCTCTCTCAAAAACAAATAAACATTAAAAAAAAAAAAAGGAAGAAAGAAAAAGCCTAACATTTATGGGGTGGTTACTCTGTGCAGGACAGCTGCGGAGGCTGCGAATCAATCATTTAATCCTCCAACAAAACTGAGGAAAATGCTTTATTTCTTTATTTTATTTTTTAAAATAATTTTTTAAAAAGTTTATTTCTTTGTATTTAGAGAGAGAGAGAGAGAGAGATAGGCAGAGAAAGAGGAAGAAAGATTCCCAAGCAGGCCCCACACTGTCAGCAGGGAGCCCAATGCGGGCGTTGAACTCACGAAGCTGGAGATCATGAACTGAGCAGAAGTCAAGAGTCAGATGCTTAACCGACTCATCAACTGAGCCACCCAGGTATCCCGAAAATGCCTTATTTCTATTTTAAAGACAAAGAGACGAGGCACATAGATGCCGAGTGACTTACCCAAGGTCATGTGACTAGCTGGGCACCAGAGATGGGGTTCCAATCCAGCCAATGTGGCTCCAGAGTCTGTGCTCTCAACCTCTTTGCCACCTTGTGTAGCAAAGCGAGCCCCTTTGGGGGGCCGGACAGACCCACGTACGAATTTGACCCTACCAATTTTTAGTTGTGTCATTTTGGGTTAGTGACTTGACCAGCTATGATATAAGGGTTCATCTATAACATAAGGGTGATAACCCTTATCCTGCAAGGCTCTTCTGAGGATAAAATAAGAATCCTGAAATGAAAAACCCTGAATACGATGGTACGTCAGTAAGGGGTAGGCAAACACCCTTTTTTGTTGTCCTCAGCAAGACATAGCTGGTCACTGCATCATTACTCTTCATGAGTGACCCCCTGGTTCCTCATACCAGAAGTATTTAAGAGAAGGCGGAATGTGGAAAGTTCTGGAAAATATGTCATTCGCTAAATCTTCCCTCCGAGGAGGAATCCAGGCAAGCCGGGCCGACGTTCAGCCAGTAGGCTCCAGCATGCCCACAGCAGTTGTTAAAATATGCAGTGTGTCCGCTTGGGTTGGTAATTAGCCGTTTCCCTGAGACTCCTTCCCCCCCACGCCCCGTCTCTCCGGGTTACCGGGCTCGGGCCTCCGGGGCGTCGCGACTGGCATCCGTTCTGGTCAGTTGGAGCCTTGTTGCTCTGGTGGTTAAACATCCCGAGTGTCCCCACTGGAGGCAAAAGCAGAAGAAGGGCTGCACTGACCCAGACCCCGAATCTTGGGCGGGGGCCAGCCAGAGCAGGAAGGGTGTGCTGGGCACGCTGCCCTCCTTTTACGTGCTTGGGGATCAAAGAGACAGAGAGAACAAGAGACAGTTTTCTTCCTTCTGCCCTCCCCTCTCCTCGTTCTCACCTTTGAGAGTGACCTCCTAAAGAGGCAGGTTAACATTTTTAGACCCTCAACCACAATGAAAATGTCCATGTTTATGAAAATATTATTCCAAAGCGGATCTGTGCCACATTAGGCTGACCAGAGAGATAAAATCACCTTTCTCTGGGCTTAGGCCAAATTGCGGGCGGCTTCTCTGAACTGTAACTGCTCCCAATTAATTGTAAGGGGGCACTTCTTGAAAACCCCCTACCAAGAATTCCATCTGCGCTGGGACCACCCAGCCTCACTCACACTGACGATCAGTCCAGATACAATTGGCTTCAATTAGATCTTTTGAAAACAGTTTCCTGTGAGCTTGGCCATGAAGCCAGGAGGCATCTGAACAATAACATTTGAGCTGTTGCTTGGAGCAAGGTTAGGTTGCTTTGGAGTTTGAGCCAAGGCTTTATCCACTTTGCCGTGGGCATCTGGGAGAAGGCTTCTGAGATTTGGCAAACTCCGCTAAAGACAGTTCGTGAACCGTATTTATCACACCATTTTCAGAGAGAAACCCCGGAATCGTATTTCCCTTCGTGTATACGAACTGCCCAGCTTTCCGTGTAACTCCTCATATGTAATCTAGGTCTGCCTTCTCAAAAATCCTATAAAGTGCCCTTACAAATGAATGAAATAAGATTTAGAGGTATTGAGTGCCCCACTTGCAGACGGAGTGAAAATAGAATCTTTCTATATGGTATTCTGCACTTAACCAAATTGCCTGAAACTGAGAAATCATAAACAAATCAGTTAATATTTTCT
Source organism: Lynx rufus (assembly GCF_022079265.1). Lineage (NCBI taxonomy): Eukaryota > Metazoa > Chordata > Mammalia > Carnivora > Felidae > Lynx > Lynx rufus. The sequence continues at coordinate 11,508,535 of NW_025814878.1, forward strand.
AGGAAGTAGGAATCCTTTTAAATTATTTCGACTTTTTTTTTTACAGGTAAGATCTGTTAACCTTATCCACATTCCCCGATACGCTGAAAAGCCGAGAAGCAGGTGGTAAGTGTGTACGTGCATTTACACATGCTGTAAGAACTAGAAAAAGGCCTTAGTGATCATCTAGTCCGTTTTGTCCCAAAGGATGTGTCTCAGGATGTTAATACAGGTTATGCATTAAAATAAGCTTTTGATCAATTAAAGTTCAGAACAGTGATTTAAACAGTGAAGCAGGTGTATTTACCATAGGGCTATCAGGGATTTTAATAGACCAGATGGTTGTAACCAGGTGATGACATATTAAACGTTCAACAACCAGTTCTCCAGAGGAAAAGCCCTGCTTTGTGGCATCTGCTGATTTCTGTGCTGTAAATATTCCCCTCACGGTCAATTTCAACCTTCCAACACAACATCAGTGATGGTAAACTTGGTCATCCGTACTGGCCACAATCTAGACAGCAGATGTAAATAACCTCAAGAGCAAACATCAAAGCAAAATGTAGTGAAAGAATTGGGAAGTATTGTTTTGAGTAATTATTACCTTGTTTTTAATATAATTTAGTTAACTGTAAGTTAAACAATTTAATTTTTAATAATGATCGTGTTTAACAATTCACTCACAAAATTCCTAAAAATGTAGCAATTGACGTTTGAAAGCTAGAACAAACTGGATCCAGCACACCAGTGTTTATGGTTCCCAAAGGGGTTCGGTGTGTTGGGGGGGGGATATTATATGGCAGTCTCCAGAATTACTTGACCCAGGACCCTTTCTTCAAGTAGGATTTTATAGGATTTGTGTTCTGGGGTGCACATTTTGGAAACTGCTGATGTCGTTCAACTTTGTCATTTTTCCCCTTTTGTTTTTCTTCATTTTCAAAGCTCGTATGGTTTCCTGACTACTAGCTGGGAGCTTAACGTACCACACTTCCACTCAATTCGATTCAATAAATAGTTATTGGACTCCTGTTATGTGCAAAATATTATGCTGGTCTTACAGAAAATGCTAGATGACTAACAGTTCCTGCCCTTGGAGAGGAAGCTGTAGGACAAATTTACAGAGAACTATAGGAGAAGGCAACATCCAGTTAGTGACCTAGGAAGGATGTAAGTATATAACTTTGGGAGATCAGAGGAAAACAGATCATATCCAGCTATTATGGTAGGAGATAACCAAGTCCAACGTGGGGCTGGAGATTCAGCAGCGCCTGGTGCTTGGGGCTAGAAGAGGTAGACACAATGGCCACCGTGTGCTCCTCCTGTGCAAAGTCTTCTTCAGCAGACGAGTGTGGGAGGTCCTGGTGTAAGGCCAGTGAAACCTAGCTCTTCAAAAATTAGCATTTTTAAATTACCAGGTAGACTGAGCATTTGTTCACACACTAATTAGCTCTTTCTGTTTTCTCCGCTGTGAATTGTGTATTTGTATCTTCTGCCTACCTTTCTATAGGTTTTCCTTGTTCCCCCCCGCCCTTTGCAGGGATTTCTTGTATGTTCGATTGTATAAGTTACAGTTATTTAAAATACTGTCTCCCGGCCTATCTCCCATGCTTCATTGGTCTGTGTTGTCTTCCAGAGGCCATACAGTGGAGTGGGTGAGCACCAGGGCTCTCAAGGTCGGGTTCATCTCTCCTACACTCTGGATGTGACCTAGGACAAGTCACTTAACTGATCTGTGCCTGATTCCTCATCTGTCAGATGAACAGTAGTAGCCCCTGCCTCATAAGAGAGGTAGTAAGATCAGGTGAATGAATACCCTTTAAAATTTTTGCTTAGTGATTATTAGCCTTTATTAGTTAACCTGAAGTCTCTGCATTTGATCTCATCAAATGCATTCGTTTTCACTTTTATGGTTTATGCTTCTTGGGGCTTTTTGAAGAAATTCTCCAACTTTTTTTTCTATTAATTGTATGTCTTTATTTTCACACTTGGGTCTTTAATGGCACGAGGCAACCCTTCAACTTTAATATTCACTCTGTAATGTGCCCACACCATGTCTGAATAATCCACTTTATGATTTTTTCCTTAAGTATCTTCTCTAATATTGGTTTTAGATTAAATAGAATGTGTTACATGCAAATGGTAAAACTGTTAGTGCATATTTTTTCGTTCATATTAGACTGGGGCATCCTTATCTAGGCTTTTCAACCTTTCTGGTTTCTTTAAAAAAATATGTCTCTTGGAAATAATATTAATAATTAATTATAATAATTTATGTCTTTAGATCTCTGTTTTAATTCATTTATATTTAAAAATAATTATATATTATCTAACATGATAGATAATACTATTATATGAGAGTATATGATATATTGCTGCCATCTGATTTCATGTTTTCAATTTACCACGGCTTCTTATTCTTTTTCTCCTTTTCCACTTTTCACAGCCGTATCAAATTTCTTTCTACTTGTTTAAAAGTTTTACCTCCCATCTATATTCTAATATAAGTTAAATTGCCTTAATTTCATAGATTATCTTAGAGCAGGATCTATTATTTCGAGGTATTATACAATTCTCTCTAAAATAAGGGCTTATTGACTTTAATAAAAGTAAAACATTATTCAATTTCCTAATAATTAAATATGGGAAAGTTGAAAGCACGATAGAATACCATTTGTTAACCTCTGAAATATGTAAAACGTAAGTGTTTGGTAATACCCAGCGTGGAGAAGGTGCATGGAGACAAATAGTATCGGTGTAGGCATAAACTTTGGAGACACCTTGGCAACATCTACCAAAGTTTTGAATGTTCATACATTTTGATTCATCCTTTCCATTTCTAGGTATCTACCCAATGGATAAGGCTTTAATTGTAGCATTATTGCAAAAATCGATAGTCTGTACTGTTTCAGTTTCTTACTATGAGTATATATCACTTTTTTCATTAAAAATGTACTATATAAAAATAATATATAAATATATAATAGAAAAGAGGAGAGAAATGTAAAGATGTTATAAAGCCAAAGCAAAGCTTGGAATCAACACTTTGGGAATCTCTGACTTCATGTATCACTTTAATTGTTTCTGTTTAGAAATATTAGATGGTCAGTGGTGTCTCGGTCAGTTTGGGCCTGCTATGACAAATCACCATAGACTGGGTGGCTTAAACACCAAACACTTATTTCTGACAGTTCTGGAGACTGGGAAGTCTAAGACCGAGGCACCAGTAAATCTGATGCCTGGTGAGGGCCTCCTTCCTGGTTAGTAGATGACCATGTTCTTGTATCCTTGCAAGGTGGAAAGAGAGCCCGGGCCAGCTCGTTTCCGTTTCTTATGAAGGCACTCATCCCATCATGGAGGCTCCACCTTCATGACCTACTTACCTCCCAAGGCCCCAGCTCCAAATACCATCACATTAGGGCTTCAGCATATGAATTTGGGTGAGGGGGGAGGACACAAACATCCAGTCCATCGTAAGAATATTATTGTATTTCAATGAAATAAAAATGGGATTTTCTTTGCTCTTGTAACACTTTTTTACATGAGTGCTTCAGAAATTCAACATCGTTTTCCTGTTTTATTTTTATAGGGAGTTTACTTAAGCTAAGAAGAAGTTAAAATTAGCTGTCAACTGCTGTCCCACAGTGAGCTAACACAGCCTCGAGGCCTGACTGACCACAGTCATCTCTGGGGGTGTACGTTTGTCTGAGAAACACATCACAGAGGTAATAGTGATTCTCCCTCTGCAGTCATCATTCAGTTCTTTGTACACATGTCTCAAGAGGAAAATCCCTATCAAGGGCTGTGTAGGGGCTTACATTTACTTTGGAATTATTCCATTTATTTTTACTTTTATGGACCATTCAAATTGTAATCGTCGGTCAGTCAGCTACATGACTTGGTGACCAATGAAATTTGACAATCTTAGTGGCCTTCCATTAGAAAGAATTGCATAATAGTCCATGAAATTACAATTTTGAATTGAATTCTTGAAACAGGCCTAGAAGCCACAGAATCAAAGCAAATGGCAAGTGTGAGTTTAGAAGAGGCAGACCTGTGAAGCCATGTTCCCAAGGTCTGGAAGCAAGGATTTTACAGCGGAATTCACAGGCTTGACAAGGCTTCAGGACAGGGAACTGAAGCAGCCCCCATTTCCAGCTTTGATCTGTGTTCTGTTCAAACAAAACACCTTGCTTCCTGAATGCTGCTTTGGCTTACTTTCAGCAGAGTAGCAATTCTTAATCCAAAACAATCAAGAAGAATTTCTACAGTGGTCAAACAGCATTTTTCTGAGTGCTTGGAAATCATGAACGTCCACTGTTGAAAAATATTCTCTAGCAAACAAGGCAGAGAACATGAATCAAAGTGCCAGACAATGCCAGGGTCAGCCTCAGTGGCCCTGAAACCAACTAAGACTCCAGTGAAGTACGTGTCTTGATTCCCTCAGCTGTGAAATAAGTACATCATACAGCTTCACGCAAAAATTGAAAATTGTGCTCTAGTGGGTATGTGTACGTATGTGTGTGTATGTACACGATTCGTCCACATGCCATGCCAGTCTCGCCCGAATGAAGCAAATAAAACTTTGGTTAATTCTCAGTTTTCAGGTATTACTCACGATCTCCTCTCTGCCTCCAAACCACTCTGTCCATGTTTTCATTAATGTGTTCGTCATATTGTGATGCAGTTAGTAATTTATCCATCTTTCTTCCCAGATCTTTCTCCATCTTTCTCCCCATCTTTATATTTTCTTTCTTTTTTTTCGTCTTTATATTTTCAAAGCCAAATACAATACCTGGCATATATTAGGCACTCTATAATGTCCAAAGAATAAAGACGTGAGCCAATGTTAAAGCCTAACTATAGTCTGATCGGACTGTGACCAGATACTTTGAAAGAGTAAGTGCATCATTCACCACACACAGATTTAAAGGGGTGTGTGATAGAATTGCTAGAAGACAAGACGTAGCAGACAGCACTCTTTCCTGGATGGCAGAGGGAAAAAAAAATATACATATGCATCCTCATCTTTAGATTTGGACAAAATCGAGGACAATTTCCATTCCAATCATTTAGTATCTAAATTCCTGGTCACCAAGGTCCCTGGAATGTCAAAGGCAGCACAAATGTACATTATTTAAAATATATTCCTAAAGGTCTTAAGGATATTAATAAGGTCACAGAAAAAGCTAGTGACATAGGTCGATTTAATTGTTCTCTTTTGTCTACAAAATTTTCTATGTGAAAAGAAGTCATTTGAATTCTTACCCACCTTAAACCACTAACCCCATAAGTTTACTGATACACACTTATTTCAAATGAATTTTTTAAATGTTTATTTCTTTTTGAGAGAGAGAAAGAGAGAAAGAGAGAGAGAGTGTGTGTGAGTGGGTGAGGGGCAGAGAGAGAGGGAGAGAGGGAATCCCAAGCAGGCTCTGTGTTATCAGTGCAGAGCCCAATGCAGGGCTTGAACTCACGAACCATGAGATCATGACCTGAGCCAAAATCAAGAGTCAGGTGCTTAACCAACTGAGCCACCCCGTTGCCCTGTTTTAAATTTATTTAATGAACAAAATAAACAGTGCCAATTATATCCCTGAATTTCAGTTAAGCCTACTACTACTCATTAATACAATGGTAACTTAAAAGGAGAATTTATATACTAATGGCATATTCACAGGCCTATGTGTTGAAAGGGACTTGCACTTCCAATGAGAGGAAGAACATTTTTGCTTGGCAAGCCGGTAGGAAGGAACCAATTTGAATTGATGGGATGATTTTAGGAATGGATCTTTGGACAATTGGATATAATCGGTTAATATTTTTAGAGAGTTGGGAATAAGTGGTTAATAATTTTTAACAAAGAAAGAATCCTTGGGTTGGATGACTTTTCCTTTAGTCTGAGATTCAGTACCAACAATTTTGTGCTGCTTGCTCATCAAGGAGATGGCTGATGGGGAGTGGGGGAGTCCAGCACGGGGAGGCCAAAGGCACAGTAAGAGACACCTGCTGCACAGTAAGAGACACCTGCCGCACAGCATCTTAGAATCTTTGAAAGTCAAGGTATTAGGACCCAAGAGAAGTAGTTGAGGTCAAGATCGTGATTAATGAGAGCAGGTACTTTTATTTCTCTGATGTAATGACAGCATCATTTATGAAAAAAAATGTGAGGTTATTCTCCTACTTGGACCAGTCCTTGAGGATGTAAAGGAGAGAAGGGTGGTACTTGGGAAATGGGAAAGGGAAGGGGCCTTGGCTTAAGGGAATCAGCTGAATGTCCTTCACCCCCAATTTGGGGGGTGACTTGAAAAGTAGGAAGAGCACTATAAATGGTAGCCCTTGAATTTTCTGGAGAGACCAAGGGCCCCACCCAATCTAGGTGATGCTCTGCAGTATGACAGGAACTTTGATGCTCCCACTGCAGTGCAATTCTGTTTGGTTAAGATTCTGTTCATCTTCTGAATGGGAACATCAAGCTGCCAGTCTTTCTAGATATTATTTGCCAAACCACTGTCATCTCCTGAGCAAGATTATTTTCCTTACATCAAGACACCACTAAGCTTAGGAGATCTCTAGACATCTAGACTGGTAGAAGTTGGGGGATAAAGCTTCCAGAGCTGGTCCTAGCTGAGAACTGAGAGACTATGCGTCCCTATTACGTTCTCAGGAAGATACCAATACTTGAGGTAACTTGGATGAGTTCTTTGCAGCTGAAGAAATCTCACCAGAACATTGATTTTTGTATCCTCATATCTGAGCTCCATTCCTCGTGGCTAGATTGTATTTGTTGACTGAAGCTGAATTGACTATAACTGACTTTCCCAAACTGTCTTTACCCTTTTGTTAAAGGGGTGAAACCTGGGATGTCTCAACTACTAGAGAATGTTGCCACTGCTACTGATGATGGCAAAGATGCTTTAATTAAGCAGCATTTAAAGTTTTTAGTCTTTATTTCATAGCAACCACCGTGAGGTAGGTGGGAAGCTTTGGTTGCATATTCCAGCTTAGGGAGACTTCCAAATTCTCAGAGGCTATCTAGGTACTCAAATTACATTGAGATGAATCCAAATATACTTCCTTGCTTTGTTTCAAAGTTCCATACAGAAAACAACAACAACAATAACAAAAAACAAAGGAAAAGACTTCAAAAAGTTTCCCCTAACTTTCTCACTTTTGAGATATCCTATTCTATATATATCTTGCTGAGAGAGTTCAAATTCACATAATTCTAAAATCGCATATTAAAACACTTTTAAAAATTAGTTGTCACTAGATTGGTATTGCCATAGAGTTAAGGCCAAACCTATGTCGGCCATGTCTGCTGCATCCTTTGTAACGGTGGCTGGCACTCGTTCACTACTAAGTGAATGAAAAAAAAGTCAGGATTTCTTTCTTTCTTTCTTTCTTCCTTTCTTCTTTCCTTCCTTCCTTTCTCTTTCTTTCTTTCTTTTTTTTTTTAATTAAAGTTTGGTCTCACAGATCCAAATGCCTAGTTCAGAGTTGTTAGGTTGTAAATCTATACACTCATTCCAGTGATTCTGCCATTATTCTAATCCCTTTTGCAATTCTCATATTGGAATTCTTGTCTTAGAGCAAGGCATGTGGTTTTGAAGGATTTATTGGTGGCAAACTTTGCTTTTGTGAGGGGATCTGCTATTTAGAAAATGCAAAAGGCATCTGGAGCCCAGTCTGGTAAATACGTTGAGTAATCTAACTTTATAATCTCATTCATATGTGATTAGAAACTGACAAGATTAATTTTCTGATGCATTTAATAAACTGTATCTGAGAACCAGTTCACGGATGTTTTGCAGAATGGTGACAAATACATATATTATCTAGGTGGGCAGCCACCTTAAATGGAACTACATTGCTTTTATCCTTCTTTTAAAAAAAAAAAAATCTCATAAAGTTTTGTCACATTAGAGAAACAAAATTCCAAGCCGTCCTTACTTCGCATCCACGGGCAGTGCCTGTAGATTACTCGGAGCCGAGTGTCGCGAGCCCATCCCTTTGGTCACCTGGACCAGAGGTCCTGAGAGCCATGATGAGTTTGAATTTGCATACTTCAGCATGCCAGAAGGGGTGGTGTTCCCGCTCTTGCTTCTTTAGCTGATTATATTTTCACTGGAATTAAAATAATAAGCTTCTGTGCTACCTATTAACTTCCTACATGCTGAGATGAGAATAGCTTGAAGCTGTGGAAAAATGCTGATATGCTTAAAATAAAGAATCAAAATAGCCACATAAACAAACCTCAGGGAATCTTAACCAAGAACTTACTGCCAAATAAATCTTCAGCCAGAGAAAATGCTGAATATTTTATTTCAAAAAGGAACTATATTTTTAGTCTCTGCCATGCTTGTCAACACTCAATTGTCATAATAAACATAACCATTCATAAAAAAATATATATATAGATATAGAAGCAACCATTTTCAGAAACCCTATCAGCCTCCCCATGTGCTAGTAGAAGCTGAAATGCACAATTAACCCCTGGTGATCACAAGCATTATGTTGGGGCATTTGTAGATTGTGATGGGGAAGAGGAAAAACACAGCCCCTGTCAGATGGCAGTTTCAGGAAAATTGCTGGTTTCCACAGTGCCCTTCCCACAAGAACAAAAGACGGGCTGAAAAATAAAGGCAAACACTGGTCATGTTTCATGGTACTTTACTAATATTTTCTTCTCTTTCTGTTTTTCCCTTTTGTGTTCATTTTATTGAATCCACTGTTATGAGGTGGAAAACTGAAGCAAACTGATCAAGTAATTCAGTCCAGGGCGCCTGGGTGGCTCAGTCAGTCAGGCATCCAACTTCGGCTCAGGTCACGATCTCCTGGTTTGAGAGTTCCAGCCCCACGTCAGGCTCTGCGCCGACAGCTTGGAGCCTGGAGCCTGCTTCGGATTCTGTGTCTCTGTTTCTCTCTGCTCCTCCCCCGCTCACACTCTGTCTCTGTCTCTCAAAAAGAAATAAACATTGGGGCGCCTGGGTGGCGCAGTCGGTTGAGCGTCCGACTTCAGCCAGGTCACGATCTCGCGCTCCGTGAGTTCGAACCCCGCGTCGGGCTCTGGGCTGATGGCTCGGAGCCTGGAGCATGTTTCCGATTCTGTGTCTCCCTCTCTCTCTGCCCCTCCCCCGTTCATGCTCTGTCTCTCTCTGTCCCAAAAAATAAACGTTGAAAAAAAAATTTTTTTTAAAAAAGAAATAAACATTAAGAAACCTTAGAAAAAATTCAGTCAACAAGGCCATTAGAATATGTATTGTAAATATGATCTATATTATAAAACAATAGACATTTATCTTAGAATTGGACATGTAATTGTGTATTTTGATCTTTTTCCTCTAGTGTGTTATGAACCATTTTCCATGTTAGTAAAAAGTCTTCAAAAAGGTGATTTTTTTTTTTTTAGAGGCTGCCTGATTGCAACCACATGCACAGAACATAAATTTGTCATCGAAATTCTATTGATAGCTATGTTATATGCATCCATAATGAGCACTTTCCTTTATTGTGTTTTGTGTTCTATTATGAATATTTCCTTAATACACATCTTTGAAGTGAAATTCCTAAGTCAAAGGGATTATTTGCATACTTTTAATTAATATGTTTTTGGTTAAAAATAAGTGCCTCTACTGATATGTTGAAATCTGCTATAATACTCTCCCTTACTTACTTTTCTTTCAAAAATAAACATTATACTCTTGGACCTTGGGTATATTAGTCCCATCTCTACGGGGCATCTCTACGCAGAACCAAACATGATGTACAGGTTTACCAAGATGGATGGTTTGTCTCTTGCCTCACTACCTGCCAGGGTAAATAGGGCTGGATTTGCTAAGAGGTTCAAATATGAAAATAGGAAGCGTGGTAAACATGTTTAGGGGGCCTGCAAAGACCGTCCCTCATTTTACAAGCACCTTTTTTTACAGGCTTTGTTGAAGAGTAGAGTTCGGCAACTATTTTTATAACACAGATCAGGGACATCTGGCTCAACCTGAAGAACTCAGCTATAAATTACAAAAATTTCCATTGGACATTTCTTCAACTGGAAGACTGGATTAGAGCAGCCTTTTTGGGCCATGAGGACTCGTGTGTGAACAGAGAAAGCCAGTCTGCCAAGGGAAGCCAGAGGTTGGAGCAACGGCACACAGGGAAATAGACGTGAGAGACCATCAAGCTGGGGTTAGAGGAGGTAGAAAAAAGAGACAGCGAGCAAGCATTTAGTTCCCAACCGCTATGGATTTCCTAGGTGTACATTTTCCACTTCATGAAGTACTCCGCTGTGCTTGCACGAGACCCCCCTTTAACTGAAGCTGCTGGAAGTGGGTTTCTGTTTCTTATACCCAGATTATCTCCACTGAAATGATGGGACTGATGTTGACCAACCTTCCCACCTGACTATCTCAGGCACAGGCCCTTGGCTTATGTGGTCTGGTTGCTGGTCAATAAATTTTAAAGAGTAAGGAAAAATCAAATAAGAATGTATAACTGCTGAATATACCTTAATTTGAAAATGTTCACTCTTTTTTTTTTTCCCTGTGGATAACTCACATTGGTCAGACCACAGGCTGACATGTGAATTTACGCCCTCCAAATGAGTCAGTTGACATACAATAGAATAAAAAGCCAAAGAAACAAAAAGCAAAAACCAAACGCCTCCCAATTGTTCTGAAGAATAAAAAGGGAGCTACTTGGTCCTATCAGCTTGTACTAACAAACAACACCCCCCAAAACCTGGCTTCAATATCTTTAAAACAATAATATTAGCTGTTTCTGCTACTCCAGTGGGAACAGAGTTTTAATAAACTGCATACTGTCTGGATTGGTGTGATTTTTAACCTGGCAGGGGGCTGAAAAGTGCTTGGTATATAGTCTAAGGTTGAAATAGTAAGAGGAAGTTTCTTTCTGTTCATGTTTTCCTGAGAGGGTCTCTGTGGGTAGAAAACACTGAAACATACTTTGGAGGGGTGTCAGCTCTCCCCTCCCACAACCCCAGTTGCTGTTGGACAATCTATATACTGGTCCTCAGATGAGGCTCTGTGGAGACTGGAGTGTTTTGGTTTGGGTTTGCTTCTATTTTGGAAGGGCCACGCATTATGTGGAGAGGAAAATGTGTTTGAGGAACAAAAGCCTACGGGACAGGGTGAGGACATAAGAAGCTATAGCTTCTTCTCTGTTTTCTGCTGGAATTCAAATTCTGTCGTGTGTTAGGTCTGATTTCTTGGGAAACCCCCATCTTGGCTGGACCCCTCAGGAGCTAAAAGAAAAGCTAGAAGAACCATGTTGCGATTTCCCCAAACCCTATACCTGGAGGCGTCCCATGTGTGTCGCACTGAGGCCTTCTTGGCAGTGTCACCCTTGTTCACCTGTGGGTACATGACGCACCGCCAAATGGGACAGCCCTGGGGTCTCGAGCAAGCCAGTGGTGGGTCATTTAAAAGTGCTTAAACTAAAACTACAGTGCCTCAGCTGCGTGAGTGAATTCATTGATGAAAACATGCGAGACATTTGTGGGGGAACCACCACAAATCTTTGGGTGGTATTTGGAGGGGCCCAAGTTCTTACACCAGCAGGTAGGGGCCATAACTGATCACAACTGGATGACTACTGTAACTGTAACAGCGTCTGTGTCCCCGCTGGGGAGGTTGACACAAAGGCAGTGACATTTTACACATCTTAAGTTACAATGGGCTGCTGTTGGCTGAATGTTTGTGTCCCCCTAAAATTTGTATGTTGAAGCCTGATCCCCAGCGTGATGGTATTTGGAGATTGGGCCATGAGGATGGACCCCTCATGCTGCAATGAATGTCCTTATAAGGAGACAAGAGAAACATGATCGCTCTCTTGGCCAGTGAGGACCCAGGGAAAAAGGTGGCTGTCTACCAGCCAGGAAGCTGGCCGTCCCCAGATGCTGGATCTGTTGGCACTTTGATCTGACTTCCCTGTCTCCAGAACTATGAGAAATAGATTTCTGTTGTTCGAGCCACCCAGTCTATGGAACTCTGTTGTGGAAGCCCAAACCGACTAAGACATGGGCGCTGAAGTAATTTTTATTCGCCAACCCCTGCTTGTCAGAAACAACAGGGAACCTCTCCCACCCAGGGTTTCAAGATGTTTGTAAGTCTTTTTTGTCTTTATTGCAGATACTTCATAGTCTAAGAATACGTTTTGTCTCTGGCTCATCTTCTAACCAAGTGTCCAATGCCTATCGGAATTTACGATCCAGAGCATTCATTTACCCCCTCTGGGTTGGCCTTGGGTAAATTAATGGCTATAGAAATGAGAAAACAGATGACAAGGTAAAATATCACAGAGGGTACAGAGTTTCAGAAATGAAAAGACGTAAAGACATTGCAACCTGATGCTGGTCAAAGAGTACAAATTTTCACTTACAAGATAAATGAATTCTGGAGAGCCAAAAATGCTTAGGCTGATGACTATAGTTAGTAACGATATAATGTATACTTAAAATTTGCTAAGAAAGTAGATCTCAAGTGTTCTCCATGCATGCGCACATATACACACAAAGCTTAACTGTATGAGGTGATGGATACGTTAATTAGGTTGATTATGACAATTATTTCACAATGTATATGTATATCTAAACATCACACTCTATACCTTCAATATATACAATTTTAACTCATCAATCATATCTCAATAAAGCTGGAAAAAACACAAAAAGAAATTACATATACACACGGCTTTATGTTGCATCAATTGTATTAATAAAAGAATAGAAACTATAAATATTAATAAAGGAGTACTTAAGTAAATTATGGTACGTATTATCCATACAACAAAAGTCACTGCAGTCATTAAGAATATCGAGGAAGTTCTTTATAAACTGATCTTGAAAAAATTGTTCAGGGGCACCTGGGTGGCTCAATTGGTTAAGCATCCGACTTTGGCTCAGGTCATGATCTCATGGTTCATGGGTTCGAGCCCTGAATCGGGCTCTGTGTTGCCAGCTCAGAACCTGAAGCCTGCTTCGGATTCCGTGTCTCCCTCTCTCTCTGCACCTCCCCTGCTCGCGCTCTCTCTCTCAAAAATAAACATTAAATTTTTTTTTTTTTAAAAACCCTCCAAGATATATTATTTGGTTCAAAAAAAAAAAGATGTTGCAATCTGGGTGGGGCAGGGAATTGGAAGGGAGTGTGGGCATGAAGCAAAATATTATGAAACTATTTCAGTGAATAATTGAGTAAGCAGACAGAGCCTAAGGTTGAACCAGCGTTCCCCTTGTTGGCCTGTGTGACTCAGGAAGGGTCACCCGGCCCAGGTCAATGGCAAGATCTATTATTGGCCTCCACTCTGGTTGCTGCAGCCAGCCAGAGTGTTATTGCTGGTCTCCACTGCATAAACTCGTAAATCCAGGATTAAAAAGTTAAGGTAATGTTGATGGTGTTATGTAAGGTATGCATTCGTAAGGATCACATGAATGTAGTAAGTTTTGTCATGACTGTGCTACATTTAGTATGTGTTATCTGATTTTAAGACGTGTGAGATTAGAATTATTGACTTTACTGTATTCTAAAATTTATTGGAGCCACAATAGGTGATTAAATGTTAGAAAGGAATGTACTTTTAGATTTGTTAAATTTACTTGACAGGCATTTGCCACGATGTATTAAATATATTTAATTATGTACTAAATATAAATTATTATATTTAATATAATTAAATATATTTAATTATGTGTACTAAATATGTAACTGTAGTATGGGATGTCTAAGCGAATTTTGTTATTTAAGAGAAGAAATTTCAGTTCTTTTACTTATGAGCTAATTTAAAAATTAATCAAGGGATGTGAAATGACTTTTCTTATTTTTGGACAATTACTATATTTCTAAATAAAAAAGAAACAAGATTTGTAGGTTGAATTTAAACATTTGTAAGGACCGAGATTCTCAATTTATAGTTTTAATGGATTGAATACTAATGTTAAGCCCTGCTACAGAAAATCTTTCTTTCTAGACACAAAATCCCTCTAACTTTTTTTTTTAATTTTAATTTTAATGTTTTAAAGTTTACATCCAAATTAGTTAGCATATAGTGCAACAATGATTTCAGGAGTAGATTCCTTAGTGCCCCTTACCCATTTAGCCCATCCCTCCTCCCACAACCTCTCCTGTAACCCTCAGTTGGTTCTCCATATTTATGAGTCTCTTCTGTTTTGCCTGCCTCCCTGTTTTTATATTATTTTTATTTCCCTTCCCTTATGTTCATCTGTTGTGTCTCTTAAAATCCTCATATGAGTGAAGTCATATGATTTTTGTCTTTCTCTGACTAATTTCACTTAGCATAATACCCTCCAGTTCCATCCACATAATTGCAAATGGCAAGATTTCATTCTTTTTGATTGCTGAGTAATACTTCATTGTGTGTGTGTGTGTGTGTGTGTGTGTGTGTGTATATATATATATATACCACATCTTCTTTATCCATTCACCCATCGATGGGCATTTGGGCTCTTTCCATACTTTGACTACTGTTGATAGTGTTGCTATGAACATTGGGGTACATGTGTCCCTTCAAAACAGCACACCTGTATCCCGTGGATAAATGCCTAGTAGTGCAATTGCTGGGTCATGGGGTCATTTTTTCATGTGTTGGTTGGCCATCTGGATCTCTTCTTTGGAGAAGTGTCTATTCATGTCTTTTGCCCATTTCTTCACTGGATTATTTGTTTTTTGGGTGTTGAGTTGAAAAGTTCTTTATACATTTTGTATACTAACCCTTTATGTGATATGTCATTTGCAAATACCTTCTCCCATTGTGACTGTTGCCTTTTAGTTTTGCTGATTGTTTCCTTCGCTGTGCAGAAGCTTTTTATTTTGATGAGGTTCCAATAGTTCATTTTTGCTTTGTTTCCCTTGCCTCCGGAGACATGTTGAGTAAGAAGTTGCTGCGGCCAAGATCAAAGCAACTTTTGCCTGCTTTCTCCTTGAGGATTTTGATGGTTTGCTGTCTTACATTGAGGTCTTTCATCCATTGTGAGTTTATTTTTGTGTATGGTGTGAGAAAGTGGTCCAGGTTCATTCTTCTGCATGTCGCTGTCCAGTTTTCCCAGCACCACTTGCTGAAGAGACTGTCTTTATTTCACTGGATATTCTTTCCTGCTTTGTCAAAGATTAGTTGGCCATACGTTTGTGGAAAATCCCTCTAACTTTTAAAAACTGCTCATTCACATTGTGATCTCAGGTGTAACTTAAGCACCTGAGATGGAAAAAGCTGAGGGAAAACCTTAATTTGGTTGTCCTTGACTTTTAAAATCCCTCTCCAAAATTCAGGTTAATGCAGCTTGATTGCACCTCTGTGATCTTCACATTGAAACAAGCCTTACATTTGTCTTTGCCCCTTTCATCCTTGGGGACGTCGCTGGAGGGAAGGCCTATGCACAGGATTTAATTTCCCCACCTGAGTCCTATGAGGAATTAATTGCAGACATATTTACTCCTTTTCTAAGGGCTTTACCTCTTTTCTTGGCTTCCTAAGCTCATTCTTCCCCTTCTGCAGCTATTTCTTTTTTCTTTTTTCTTTTTCAACGTTTATGTGTTTTTGAGAGACAGAGTATGAGCGGGGGAGAGGCAGAGAGAGTGGGAGATACAGAATCCAAAGCAGGCTCCGGGAGCCCGACACAGGGCTCAAACCCATGAACCGTGAGATCATGACCTGAGCCAAAGTTGGACACTTCACCCGCTGAGCCACCCAGGTGCCCCTCCTTATGCAGCTATTTCTAAGAAGCAATTCACTTATACAGAATTTCTCATGGTTTAATAAAAGGTATCAAAACTGAATTCATGGATACCTGAGGTCCACCTTAGGGAAATGTTGATGGAGGAGGGGTGCATTTACAGATCCTAAAAGGGTTATGCTGTCCCTTGTCTCTGTGACTGCCGTGTCCTTTCCTCTCTTCTCCTAGCTCACTCCTCATTTTTCAAAATCTCATCTTGACTGCTTGAATGTATTTTCGCGACTTACTTTTGACCCCCTCAACGCTTTTGGGACTCATTCATGTTGCTGTACATAGCTATTTGGTATTCTATTCTATTAACCTATCACATTGTATTTATGCACTTCACTCTTGATGGAAATTTTAGACTCTTTTCAGTCTTTTTATATATTACAAACAATGCTATTATAAACAATCTTATGTGTGTCTCCTGGTTTACGTGTGCACGAATTTTGCTAGTGTCTGTAAGTATCTAGGAGTGAAATTGCTGGGTCAATGTTAATAGATGTTGCTGAAGGTTGCACTGATTTTTATGCTACTGCATATGAGACCTCTGGTGGTTCCAGGTCTTTCTGAACACTTTTTCAAAATTGAGATATAGTTGACATGTACATTATATTAGCTTCAGGTGTACAACATGGTAATTCGATATGTATGTATATTGCAAAATGATAGCAACAGTAGGTCTAGTTACCACAGATGACCCTACATAGTTATTTTTTCTCGTGATGAGAACTTTTAAGACCTATTTTCTTAGCAACTTTCAAATATGCCACACAGTATTATTAACTACAGTCACCGTGCTGTACATATGAATACTTGCTATCATTGAGATTTTTAATATTTGCCAATCATGTGTGTCTGAAATTATGCCCCATTGGGGTTTTAATTTGCATTTCTTTGATTACTAAGAAATTTTTACTCTCTTTACGGCGTCTTCTAAGGAACAGACATTTTTCAACCTATTTCATCAATATTTTCCCTTATGATTTTCACCTTTTGAGTTGTGTTTGGCTTCTGTACCCTGAGGTGATAAAGGTTGTCTCCTGTGTCGTCTTCTAAAAGATTTATGTAAAAGAAAAAAAGGCTTTTTATTTTGAAATAGCTCCAAGCTCACAGATAAGTTGACGGTATAAAAATTGTACCAAGGGCTCCAGTAAGTCCTATAACCAGATTCCCATATTGTTTACATTTTATCTTCATTTCCTTTTGCGTTTTCTCTCTCTCACTAATTTTTTTTTTCTCTCTTTCTCTCTTTAAACATTTAAAAGTAAGGTAAATCAATCATGACCCTTTGCCCCTAAATACTTCAGTGTATGTTTCTTGAGAGCCTGGATATTCTTCTAAAGGTTTAAAAATTTTGCTTTTCCCATTTAAATCCTGGAGCCTTCAGGAATTAGTTTTTGAGTAAGTTACAAGGTAGAGATCCAGTATAGTTTTTTATAGAGATAGTTAAGAGTTCCACACCACCTGGGAGTACTCCAAGCTACCTCTGTAATACCACTTCCAACAAATGTCAGTGTTTACACGTGTGTGGGTCTGTGTCCAGGCATTCTAGGCATGTCTTAATCTGTCCCATTGGTCTGTTTGTCTGTTCCATTAAGACAGATCACATTATCTCAATTACTATAGCATTGTAGTGAGCCTTGCTGTCTGGTTGAGGAAATCCCTCTACCTGCTTTATCTTCTTCAAGAGGTCTTGACTATAATAAGCTCTTTGTCCTCTAATATAAATTTTAGAAGTTGTCGACTTCCAAGAAAAATCGTTTAGGGATTTCAGTTGGAATTTCATTTAGTCTATAATACACTTGTATAAGACCTGACATCTTTTTTTTTTTTTTTTAATTTATATAGTTTGAGATTGAGAGAGAGAGAGTGGGGGAGGAACAGGGAGAGAGAATCCCAAACAGGCTTCATACTGTCAGCGCAGAGCCCAATGTGGGGCTGAAACTTACGACCATGAGATCATGACCTGAGCTGAAATCAGGAGTCAGATGCTTAACCGACCGAGCCACCTAGGTGCCCCTAAGACCTAACATCTTTGTGAAATTGTGCTTTCTGGTCTATTAAATTAGTATGTCCTTCTTTTTATGTAGATTTAAAAAAAATTTTTAGGTTTATTTCTAAATAATCTCTACACCCAATGTGGGCTTGAACTCATAACCCTAAGATCAAGAGTCTCATGCTTTACCGATTGAGCTGGCCAGGTGCCCCAATTTATGTAGATATTTTTATGCTTTTAAATATTTAAAAGAATTCTACATTTATAGAATTATTTTTGCAGGAAAGTATTGCCTGTATTTTTTTGGAATTATTCCGAAGTTATTGTATGTATTTCTTGATCTTGTAAATGGTATCTTTTTAAAACATTAAACTCAAATATTTGTTATTGGAATGGAGAACAATGAACTCTTACAAATTGGTATTATATCTAGTAACCATGCTAGAAGTTCTAATGTTAACATTTTGTAGATATTTTTTAGGTTTTCTATGCAGTCATATGATCTATATATACAGTAATAATTTTGTTTCTTCCTTTTTTTAAAGATTTTAAAAAGTTTATTTATTTATTCTGAGAGAGAGTTGGATGGGGAGGGGCAGAGAGAGAGAATCCTAAGCAGTTTCTGTGCTTAGTGCAGAGTCTGACATGGGGCTTGATCTCGTGACTATGAGATCATGACCATGAGATCACGACCTGAGTTGAAATCAAGAGTTGGGTGCTTAACTGTGAGCCAACCAAGGGCTCTTCCTCCTTTTCAATTCTTATATTTTTTAATATGTTTTTCTTGCTTATCTAGGAAAACTAAGACTTCTAGAACAAGATGGAATAGCAGCAAGAAAGTGTGTCCTTGAATTGTTCCTGATTTCAAAAAATATACTTTCAACATCTCAACATTAAATACGGTATTTATTGTCTTTTTTTAAATGTGGACCTTTGATCACATTAAGGAAATTCTCTTCTATTGTTTGCTGCATATTGATTTTCATCAACTGCTTGTTCTGAATCTATTAGGATGATTATAACCCCTCATCCTTTTAATCTGTAATGTCAATTATATCGACAGATTTTCTGAGTTTGAAGTAATCTTGCATTACTAAAATAAATCTAACTTGATTATGATGTAGTATACAACATACAGAATTCAGGCTACCAATATTTTGTTTAGGAATTTCACTCAATTCTTATGCATGAGCCGTCCCCCCCCCATTTTCAAAACAGAATTATACAAATTTTGTAAAATAAGTTGAGGTAATATTTCCTCTTTTTCTGCTTTCCGAAAGAGGTTGGTAACATTGAAAAGATCTGTTCCTGAATTTCGGGAGAACTTACCTGTAGAACCAAAGCTAGGCTTGGTTTTCTTGTGGGAAGATTTTCAACTACTGATCTAATTTTGTTTGTTATTATCAAACCATTCAGATTTTCTACTGTTGCTTGAGTCATTCTAGGATCTTGTCCATTTCATCTAAGTTTTCAATTTATTTTTATAAACTTATTCATATTATTCTTTTTTTTTTAATCTTCATAATCTCCACTATATTTGTGGTTTGGCCCATTTTATTGTTTATTTATACCTTCTCTCTTTTTTCTTGATCAGTTATGTGAGACAAGTATTCATTTATTAATCTTCCTAAAAATCCAACCTCTGGCATATAGATCCTCTTTATTGTTTTTATTTTTCCTATTTCATTGATTTCTTCTCCTGTCTTTCCTTTCTTTTCTTTTTTTTCCAGCCTCTTTGGGTGGATTATATTGTGTTTTTCAGGTTAACTTCTTAAATTGCATGCTTATTTCGGTACTTTTCCATTTTTTTCTTTGTTTATATAAGCCATATAATGGTTATATAAATTTAGGAAATATGTTTCCTTTTCTGTACTATTTCCCACCTCACCGTCCCACTAGTCTAGAAGTGATAAACTCTATAACTAGTCTTTTAGTACCTTCCTTAGAAATTTTATTAGGACTATCTAATTACCAAGTCTAATGTTAATATTTTATCCTTTTGAATAATCCAAGGATGTTTATATGTTTTTCCTATAATCACCTCTCAATCAACTTCCCTATAATTGCCAAATAATTATGTCTTTTTTTTCTTTGCCAGTCCCCACAAATTAAAGTTACTCTCTGATAGTGAAATCATTACCCCTTTGGGTCCCAAGTTCTTTCAAGTCCTAAGGCAGTCCACTGACTTGCCCTGCCTTTCATAGCCCTGAAGAGTGTGGACTTTCAGTCCAAGCCTCACTTGGAGTATACCACAACCATTGAAAACATCAGATCATGAAACGATTGCTGTTTCTGAGAACTGTTTATCTCAGACAAATTTCCCCTTGAGTGAGATGATCAAACAACGGCGACTCTCTCACCCCTTTCCTGTTTTCATACTCTGACACATACCGTGCTTTTTAATGAAACAACTCTAGGGGAATTTTCTAGCACCCATGAAAGCCTGCTTTTCAAAATGAAATTAATGAAATATTTTCCCTTTTACTGGGATGCCACTAATTTCCACTGGTTCCCTTTCTTTTCCCCGTGGCTGAAGTCTTGAATCTTTATTAGCAAATAAAGTATTTGGTATTTGATATGTGAAAACAAAGAGCCTCAGTGAACAGTGGAAACATGGGCTTTACTTGTCGGGGTGCATTCCATGTGCTTCCTGGGTAAACATTTCAGAAAAACCCTTTCAGACAACAGACTCTGACTCTGAGGCCAGCACAGCACAAAAATGGCCAAGCGAAAGCTTAAGATAAGACAGAATTATGAATATGCCCTCAAAAGAGAAAACTGTATTTCTGAACTGGTCTCTGCTGGGTCGAAGCAATTTAATTCTTTGTCCCTCTGGTCCTACCGTAAATGAAGACCCAGGTGATTTCAGACTCAAGATGGGAGCAGAGACTTGACCTCTGGCTGCCCCACTCTGAAACCCATGGCTTGACTCAAATGACCCTCTCAGTGGCTTCCCAGTGTACTACATTAGGCTGCTTTGATTTTGGTCTATCCCAAAGATGATTATATGCCCAAACCATCAAATGGGTAAGAAAAAAAGCCAGTCTGTGATGGGATGCACACTCACCTATGATACTGGAAGGTCACCACCATGACCCACTGCGGAGGCTGTGTGGCTCTCCTGCAAAAGTCCTGGGAGAGCAGGTGGCAGAACTCTGGAAGATGATTGGCTAAGTTAAGCCACAGAGTGACCGTGGTTACTTCTAACTGAGGAAAAAGAAAGACATAGAAAGTTAGTAGGTGGGCAAGGAATTTCATTTGTGAAATCTGTATTCAATGACCTTTTTGGTTTTCTAAAATCCTTAAAATGAACTTTTCTAAGATAAATGACATATTTTTGTTCAATAATGGGGAAAGTCCACACTTCCATAAGTACGCAAAAGGATTTTTTTTCTCCCTCTCTTAGGGTTCACTGCTTATGATATCTCCAATTGCAAGCTGGGAACATTAGTAATATTAAACTATTTTGCTTCATCACCTAGTGTTTTAAGTTTTACTTTTCACTTCTTTTTCAATAGATTTTTTAAACTTTATTTATTTATTTTAAGAGAGAGAGAGAGAGAGAGAGAGCAGGGGAGGGGCAGAAAGAGAAGGAGGGAGAGAGAATCCCAAGCAGGCTCTGCACCGTTGGCACAGAGCCCCACGTGGGGCTTGAACTCACAAACTATGAGATCATGACCTGAGCCGAAGTCGAATGCTTAAACAACCGAGCCACCCAGGTGCCCAAAGTTTTACCTTGCACTTCTTGAATGGGACCTGATTTATCCACCCTTGTGGATGTAATGTCTGTTAGAGGTTTGGGGCTTATCTTTCGTAAACCTGTCCAGATTCCTCCAGTTTCCTTTTAGATATTATCTTTTCCCAGGATCAAGGGTTATTGCATTCAACAGGTTTTTTTCTTTCTATGTATCAAACAGAAAATGCATGTTTAATTTTCCAAGATCTGCTTTTTGAGAGTATACTTCTTCGCTTTTTTGCATGAATAACCGGTTCAGAAATATTTAAGCGTTTCCTAAGAATATAAACTTTATAATTTTGCAGATGTTCACGTAGGTCCTTTATTGTTAACCACATTAATCTTTGTCCGATGTCAACTATGTGCCAGGCACTGTTGTAAGTGTTTTGCATATATTAACTTATTTGATCTCCACAATAACCCCCTGGATGGGCACTGTCGTTATTTCCATTTCACGTGTGGGCAGGTCCAGGCACAGAGAGTTGCAGTGACTTTCCTCCAGCCACACAGCCGATAATGCTGGGCCCACGCTTCAAAAGTAGGGGTTCTGCCCCAGCTGCTCACACTCCTTGCATTCTGCTGTGATACCTCTCTGGCCGGATGTGCTCCATATTTAACCTGTTTCCCAGGCTCATACACATGTGGAAGCTGCATTAACTTCTAAAAGCCATTAGCACGCTATGCCAAGTCCAGTAAGCTGCACACAGATATGGTATCATTCCACTTAGGTGAGGTCCCTGGCGTAGTCAAAGCCACGCAGGCAGAAATTAGAAGGCTGGTTCTTGCGTGGAGGGGAAGGGGGGGTGGGGAGAACGGGGAGTTGTTGTTTCATGGGTATGGAGTTTCAGGTTGCAGGATGTTCTGGAGACGGATGGTGGTGATGGCTGCGTTCAACAATGCGAATGTACCTAATGCCACACACACGCTCACACACTTGCACGTGCGTGAGTCTGGAAAGGTAATTTATTGTGCTTTCTGAGGCTCCCCAAGACCCTTGCAATTAGGTTCAAATTTCTTGGCTTGGCATTTGACACCTGCCCGGTGGAAGGGGGCACTCTCTCTCTCGAACTTCCATTAGGAGTCCAGTGGGTGACAGCCGGGACTATCCTGGTGGGCAGGGAGGCTGTGACGTGGAAGCCTGATTCTGGGATCCCTCTTTTTTTATCTACACCACTGAGGCCTTCCATCACTGTACATTCCTGAGGGCTGTCTAAGGAACAAGCCCCCGTTAGGGCCTTTCCCACCTTTACTCAAGCTTTTTTTGTCTGCCCAGATCCTCCCCAAACTACCTGTTGAAATCTGACCTTCTTCGGAACATTTTGTGTATCCGTCCCCAGTCCCTTCACCCAGGGGAGAACCCCTCTCAACCCCAGGTCTCTATATCCCTCCCTCGTGCCGCGTATCAGCCTCACACTAAAGCTTCTTGGCTTACTTTCCTCGTCTTGTCTTAAACTCTGGAGACTAGGTTGGCGAAGCGTTGTATTTCCTGTGTAGTTTCAAAGAGTTTAGCCACATCCCTTGCACAAATCAGGTGCTCTAAAAACTCATAGTCTCTTCTAAGGTAAAAAAGTCAGTATTTTTTTGGTCAGTAAAGTCACCCACGGTTATTTAGCTCAATTTATAACATTGTGGGCTGAACTATAATCTAAGGCAGCCATTTAGGTGTTAGTGTTATCCAGTGGGGGTAAAACACTGAACCAATAACTCCTTCCTGTATTGGTTGACATGAGGAGACCTTCCATGGGCTGGTCCCAGAGGAACAGGATCCTGGGTCCAAAGGGGGTGTGCAAAGGTGGCGGGGAAGGGCCAGTTTAGGGGATCATGGTTCTTGACGGGAAGCAGGAAGAGGCAACTAGTTCACAAAAATAAAAGTGAGAATGTGCTGGAAAAACGAATGCACAGAGGGAAGGGGACAGAGAGAAAGATGTAAGAGTTTCAAAGACCGTTTCCCTTAATTAAAAAATTTTCTTGGATTCAGCATGCCAAACCAAAGCGTCAAAATTGGATTTCAGAGGTTTTCTGCAAAAGGATTCCCATCACAGTTTCTATGTATTTGTGGAAGTATAAACTGTCTCATCTGAACCGTTCAGTGATTGTCGCTTCTGTGTCATTGTTATTAAAATGAGACTCCCATATGAATAGCGTATCAACTTCCTATAGGCTACCGTGGGTTATAAGCTCTTAAGAGGAAAATGTCTATCCAAGTGAAAAAATATTATTATTGCTACTTTATTACTTTCAAATTCAGCTGAAGCTTTGTGTTGGGGCCATTGGGACATCTTACATGCATTGCTTTGATCTCTTTATTATTTATTTCCATATCGGTGTGTGTGTTTTTCCTGGGGAATCTCTAGTTTCTGGCTCAGGGGTTCTTTGGCAGTGCAGATGCTGGGTCAGAGAGCGGGGCTCTGGGATTTGCCATTTCAGTTCGACATGTAGACTTACCTTTGAAGGCTCAAAAACTATCCGAAGGGGGGTTGGGGAAGAAAAGAGTTCTTTTTTTTTCTTCCTACCTTCGAGTCCAATTACCTAATAAAGATTCATCATTCGTTTTGTCCGAGGAGCTCTGTGACCTAATTTTGCTCCTTGCCTCGTTTCAGATATCACAACCCATTTTTATGCATTCAGCTTTCCTAATGAAATCCACATGTCTTAAATCAATAAAGCCATTGTTCAGCTTCCTCCCCTTTTTCTCTAGTGCTTTTTGCCTGGTCTGTTTTGTTTGCATACTTGTTTGTAGGAAATATGGCTCTTTATCTAGAAGTCCCCCCTCTTTGGGGGGGTCTTTTTCTTATCTTTCCTTTTAATGATTACCAGTTCATTCATGTGCAGCTATTAAATGTACAGTTCTTTCTTTATTGGGCTACTCCAAAAGAAATTTTGTTTATATAGGTTTTCTTTCTCATTAATTGTTTGTTTTAGATAGGTTAAGAAATTAACAGTGAGAAACTCAATGTCTTTGTATACATGTAAGATGTATAAGACCCCTGTGTGAACTTCGGAAATTCAACTTTTATTGCCTGCCAGGGTTCTCTCTTTTCCCCTGAATCCCAAGTCTGTCCCTTCTTCCATTCAAGAGCCAAGCATTACTGAATATGTAGGTCTTTTTACATTCTTGAAGCCCCCAGATCATGTCGAGACCCTCTTTTGTGGCTTTCTGCTCCCCCAAACTGTAAACCCGTGGAAGTTGCTTGACGGCTACTTTGTAAGAAACATTTTATCTGAAACCCAGGACATCAAAATAGAACCCTACCCACAAGCACCAGAGTTGGTACCAAATGGTATTTTCTTCTGGAGTAGCTCTCTCCAAGTCTTCTCATAAATTCTACATATTCTCCATCCCATCAGTGACTTTCATCAGAGTCAGGCAAGGGCTAGCCCAGAAGCATCTCCTGTGATTCCCCCAGAAATGTTTCCTTTTTTTTTTTTTTTTTTTTAAATAGCTCCAAGTTATCATGGCAGAAACTATGGGCCGTATTAGCAAATAAGCACTTGAATGTAGAAGGTGATGATGGTGATGATGATGATGGTGCTGATGGAGTACCAGGTCCCACGTAGTTAAAACATTAATATTGGGCTATTTTACTTACCAGATTATCTTTTTTTTTCATGTTTTATTTATTATTATTTAAAAAAATTTTTTTTAACATTTTATTTGTTTTTGAGACAGGGAGAGACAGAGCATGAACAGGGGAGGGTCAGAGAGAGGGAGACTCAGAATCTGAAACAGGCTCCTGGCTCCGAGCTGTCAGCACAGAGCCCGACGCGGGGCTCGAACTCACGGACCGCGAGATCATGACCTGAGCCGAAGTCGGCCGCTCAACCGACTGAGCCACCCAGGCGCCCCTCATGTTTTATTTATTTTTGAGACAGAGAAAGAGAGAGTGCAAGCAGGGGAGGGGCAGAGAGAGAGGGAGACACAGAATCCGAAGCAGGCTCCAGGCTCTGAGTGGTCAGCACAGAGCTTGATGTGGGGCTTGAACTAACAGACCGCGAGATCGTGACCTGAGCCAAAGTTGGACGCTCAACTGACTGAGCAACCCAGGCGCCCCTACTAGATTATCTTGATTCAACCTTGCGAATGGAAGAGATAGAAGAAGGAATGAAGAGCACTTGGGTGGTTTAGTCAGTTAAGCATCTGACTTAGGCTCAGGTCATGATCACATGGTTCGTGGGTTCAAGCCCCACGTTGGGCTCTGACCTAACGGCTCGGAGTCAGGAGCCTGCTTTGGATTCTGTGTCTCCTTCTCTCTCTCTCTGCCCCTCCCCTGCTTGTACTCTTTCTCTCTCAAAAGTAAATGAACATTAAAAAATTTTTTTTTTTAAGAGGAGGAATGAATAAATGGTGGATCCCAATGTTCAGATCCTATTCTTTTTTCTTTCACGATCTTCCTTGGCCCTTTTGTGGGTTCCTGCTCATGTCTCTTTTCCTCATGGTAAACATCTTGCCAGAGTCATGGTAACTCTTCCCCCGCCATTTTCCTTTTCTGCAGTTTTATTTAAATTGTATCCTAAGTGTGAAAAAATGTCTCCCCCCTCCCCACCCCCCCAAAAGCTCTACTGCTACTATTCTGGGCTTGATGTGAGAAGGTGAACTTAGAATGAAATCCCCACATGTAGCATATATAGCTAGCTGGCCACTTTAAAAAACACAAAATAAACTTCAAACCCACCTACCACTGCTCCATTAACATGTTTCCTTGAGGGGAAATAGTTGAAAGGCAAAGCAATGAACACAACTGTTCTGCTTTGTCCACCCAAGAAGTGCAATCAGCATCTAGGGCACCAGTTTCCTTCAAGGAAGACAGAGAAAGGGAGAATCCTGTTCTGTCCTCTGTGGCCAAGGGTGGTTGCCAAATCCCTTTGCTGTCTTCTCCATCTGTCCCTGTAGAGTCTTCATTCTTCTGAAACATTTCCTCCCCAATGTCTAGAATTACTTCTCAGACACTTCTGTGAACTCATTTTGCACACCAATTCGAGTCCATCGGCCATGCAAACATTTCCTGTGGGCAGACGCTCTTTGGCTCGTTAGAATTATTTTTCTTCTCGAGTTGGGGAGGTAAGAAGAGTAAAAAAGAGGCGGGTGGAAACTGAGCTTGGTTTCACTGGGGCTGAACGAATTTTAATTGAAAAGGGGAACACTGTATTTGGAAAGGGGGAAGAGTTCCCTGGGGGAGGGTCCCGGACACTGTGCCTCTGGCTGGTGACAGAATCCTGTGGCTGCTTTGTGGACTGGAATGAGGCTGGGGAAGCTCTCGCAAAGGCTCTGCTCCCCATCCCAGCCTGGGTTCAGGAGTGGTACCCAATACCAGCCGGAGGCCAAGATCCTCCCCTGCCCCCGCCCCCGCCACTCCTTCTCCAGCACCCTCTTGTCTTTGCACAGGTGTTTTCTCTTGGCTCTATCATTAATTGACCCAGGGAGCACAAGGGGCTGCTCTTTGAACATTATCAATGGATTATCTTTGATCATTATCAACGGATGCATTAAGGACTGAAGAAGTGACTGCATGTGACCCGCTGGTCATACCTTTGTGGATGTTGTGATTTACCAGTTAGTTCTGCTGTGCTGGTGTTATGCCTGAGTTATAAGTGGGTTTGAGATGCGGTAAAGGAAAGCAGACTGTGTGTCAGGTCAAGAATAGAAAAAAAAAAAAAATCATTTCGATCACCAATTCCTGTACTGTGTTGACCAAGATTTTACAGCTTTGTTCTGGCTCAGCATGAGGGAGGATGGTCTGTGATGGGCATGGAGAGAGAAGTGGCAGCAAGAATTTTGGCCCTTTTGATCTTACTCCTTCTACTACCGGGGGAGGAAGTGACTGAGAGGAACAAGGACTTCTTTCCTGACTCTCAGATCTGGTCTAAACTTCTCACTCCTTGTTCTCTTTCTTGGGGCTCCTTTGGCGACAATCATGACACATCCAGTCTCCCCCCACAAGCTCAGTGGAAACGATGAGTGAAGAGAGAACCAAAGATGTGACTCAAGAAAGAGAAAAGGTTCACCCATCCAGCACATTCCACGGAGTTTAATGACCGCCATGCCCAGCCCCTCTGCCTATCATCTGGGAGACTTGGAACGACTCCGAAACTCTTGGTGGCATGATTTCCTCACCCAGTTTTCTAGAATGGGGACAATACAGTGTCGTGAGGATTAAATGAGATAACACATACAAAGCACTTGGAATATTTTCCTGGCACATATTAAGTTCTCCATAAGTGTCAGCTATTGTTAATAAATTATATGTGGTCTCTTTATTTTCCTCCTAAAAGTTCCACTCCCTCTCTGGTGGCTTAACCCCATGTGTTGGTAATGGTTCCATTTTTGTCTTTACCCAGGGATACTCCCCCTTGGGTCTCTGAGCTTCTTTGGAAGACAGACTGTGTGGCATTTTGGGAAACAGAGGCATCCCGGAATCAGAGAATGGTGAGTCCAGAAGGCGCCTTGGCAATCTTCCCAGCTTGGAATTCATAGCGTGGAGCCAGCGATGGGCAAGAGGAGGATTTTCAGTGTTCCTCAGTCGTTGTATAGATTGATAGAAACTTGGATAAAACCATGAAGAAGGTGGGTGATTTTACGGTCTTCCTGTTCCCTTTGATCCTGACTTCATCACCTCCTGTTCTTTCCCGGCACCCACCTCAGTGGATAGTCCTGGGTGGACCCAGGCCTTTTTCTGGGTTCGCTACACCTTCGTTCCCTGGGGGGAAGCATCCTGGTTGGGTTTTAGGAGATTATCCGATTCTGGAGATTTCTACTGTTAGGAACGGCTGATGTACGCGAGCACGTGGGCAGTGTTTACATTTTAAAAAGGAAAGCTATTAATCAAGATTAGGGGAGCAGGAGGTACACTTTTTAGTCTGAAGGGCCTTTCATTTTCCATCAAGATTTCAGAAAATCAGGAGTTTGTCAACGGGTACGCCATTTTGTGAAATGTCGGCCTCCAATCACTGATTCAGAGCCAGCTTTCTCCCCTCAGCCCGTGCTGAGGATTCTCAAAAAGATACTCAGAGAAGAGGGTTCTATAGTGCCCTACATAGCTCTCCCTGACTGTTCGATAATTCTCACAGTCGGAATGTTTTCTCTTGTATCTACGCTAACTCCCGTCTGTGCTGTTTGATCCATTCTATTTCCTCCTGTCCTGCCCTCAGTGGAAACAGAGCACAGCCGGTGACAGTTCCCCGCACACAAAGAAGGATTCTGGCTTCGGAAGGTATTTGGTTAAAAGGCAACTCAGTAGAGCAGCCACCCCCAGCACAGATCTCACAGACCCTCGCTCGGAGGGTTGGGCTCGGGTCTCACGCTGCAGAAAAAGCAGGGGCACCATCACGCACCCGTTTTATGTCACTGCCGTGTGTGTGACAAACCCCGTGTTTAACTTGGGCGAGCTTCAGAAGCTTCTCGTTGTACCGCATTCCAACTCAGCGCCTGCCACAGAAGGGCCGCATTTGAACCCTGTTCACGTTCTCTGCAGCCTTGCAGATTTCCCGAATGTAACCAACAAAGTAGCCGCTGTGGAGGACGTGGAGAGTGTCACCATTGTCCAAACGTAGTATTCATCTGTTTATAAAAAGCGGAGCGTGTACGGATGGTGTTGACCCCCAAAACTATGGGGCCCAAACTCTGTGTATTCCCGTTTATGTTATTCCGTCCTTCGTGGAACACAAAGCTTCGCCGGCTTGGTGAAGAAAGGGAGACGGGTTTAAGTACAGAACGGATTCAGAACTCTCACTCTAAAGTGACTGTAGTACAAGTCTGTGCCCAAACTTTCTTGTCCATACAACAAAAACATATTGCTGTATCTCTAACTCCACTACTTTGAAACAACAATTCCCCAGGTTTTTTACCTTACAAGTTTATCTTTGCCGTGTTATCTACTGCTTTTGGAGTGGGATTTAGGAACGGGGGTAAAATACCGAGTGTAACTCATAATGATAAAAGCTACCTCTTTTTTTTTTTTTTTGTAATGTTTATTGTTTTCTGAGAGGGGGAGAGAGAGACAGAGCACGAGTTGGGGAGGGGCAGAGAGAGAGGGAGACACAGAATCCGAAGGAGGCTCCAGGCTCCGAGCTGTCGGTACAGAGCCCGACGCGGGGCTCGAGCTCACAAACCGCAAGATCATGACCTGAGCTGGAGCTGGACATTTAACCGACTGAGCCACCTGGGCGCCCCAAAACTAACATTTATCGGACGCGTGTACCAAGTATTTGATGCATATTAACTTTTTTAACCTCAACACGCTGCTCCGAAGTAGGCACTGCTGTAAATCCTCATTATGTAGATAAGGAAACTGAGCCACAAAAGAATTAGGAACTTGCCCTAGAGGCAGGATTTGAATCCAGATGGAGTGCTTCCCAAGCCCAGACCCTCAGCCACAGCACGACATGACATGACAGTTAAGCCTAAAGCCGTGAGTTGAACATGGCCGTTTTCCTGAAGGTTCAGGTTGCATGATGGTGAGTAATTAAGCACATTATTTTTTACAATGATAAAATAGATATGAAGTCTTTTTTTAAATAATTTATTTTATTTAACAATCTAGAAAGTTCTCAGCCATCAGCAGTTCCAGTGCAATTTCAGGTGCAATTGGGAATTCAGGAATCTCCGTGAAGCTGTTAGTGTAGCGAACCTTGTAGGTAAAGTACATGCATACTTTTGATAGCACATGTGAAGGGATCTCTCTAAAATTGACTTCATTAGGGGGAGCCTAGGTGGCTCAGTTGGTTAAGCGTCTGACTTTGGCTCAGGTCATGGTCTCACGGTTCGTGGGTTGAAGCCCCGCGTTGGGCCCTGTGCCGACAGCTCGGAGCCTGGAGCCTGCTTTGGATTCTGTGTCTCCCTCTCTCTCTGTCCCCTCCACCACTCGCGCTCTGTCTGTCTCTCAAAAATAAACAAGCATTAAAAAAATAATGAAAAAAAAAATAAAATGGACTTCATTAGTTTCGTTCTCAGCAAAGTGACCAGGGCCACTCGACATGGTTTTTATTGTTTCGGATGTTAGTGCATGTTCTCTTTTGACAACAAATTCATGACCATCCGAAGATATTGATATGATATCCATGGCAGGATCTTCACAGCCACCATAGGTTTTCTCTTCTCCATCCATCATGTTCTTATGAAATCCTACTTTACTTCTGCAGGAACTTTCGTAGTTTCCTGGAAAGGTGGGGACACAGCCTATGGCCAGCTTCCGTCAAAAGAGATATGAAGTCTTATGCAGACACACAACCTCAAAGAAATTTTTAGTGTGTAGCCAATTGTCTCAGGCTGCACCCTGGGTGTGAGGGTATGTACTTCCTCTCCTCCATGTCTGGGGCACACGTTCAGTGAAAAATTTAAGAAGTACTATGGTGTGCTTTATCTGTTCCTGGATTCGGTTGTCCTGCACTGAAGCCATAGGTCAGAGGTCAGAGGCTGATAGTAGAATTTCTAGCCATTTTTCTTGGAGTGTTGCTCTGTCACCTTCCCTCTTTGCAAAGCCAAGGATAGGTCCTGCTGACGTCCTCACCTGTGGGGCAAGAAAGGAGCCTTTCCTTAGACACTGGGACCAACATCCCAGAGGTAGAGACTGTCTTTTCAGATCTCGAAATGTGTCCATGCCATACTTCCCTCCTTTCTGGGAATCAGGAGCACAGAGAAAGCAGGATCCTATCAGCTCCTCCTTCGTGGCACGTTTATAAGGACAAGACGACACGCAGCTGGAAGGATCTCTTCTGGATGGACTTTGAGTGCCACTGAGAGCTCTCCTCCATCCCCCACGGAAGGATCCGCCGAGCAGCAAGGTTACAAGTTCACTCTACTGATATCTTTGTTTTAGTCTCTTTCTCTCCATATTGGATGATTACAAACTAAACTCTAAGAAACACTGGTTCATAAAATGCACCAGGATGACAAGTAGCATGCCAAACCAGAGTCTATCCGGGGAATTTTCTCCTGGTCCTGTTGGCATGACCTTTTTCTTTCTTTGTTCTTTCTTTCGTTCTCTGTTTTTGTTTGGTCGTGTTTGAAATTACACTTTTTGAAATAACTGCAGATCCCATGTACCCCTCACCAGTTTCCCCCCACGGTACCATGCTACAAAACTAGGACAGCATCCCACCCAAGATATTGACAGTGACACAGTCAAGTTACAGAACCTTTCCGACAGCACAAGATCCCACTCGTGGTGAAATTTTATGGCCAAATCCACTTCCCTCCCTGTTGACCCATGCCAACCGTTAATCTGTTCTCCGTAATTTTCTCCTTTCAATCATGTTACCTATGGAGTTACGCATAGGATTGAATTCTGTCACACAGCATGATTCTCTAGAGATTCAACCAGGTTGTTATGTGCATCACTAGTTCATTTCCTTTTATTGCTCAAGTATCCCACGGTAAGAGTGCAGCACAGTTTGTTCAACTAGTCACCCACTGAAAAGCATCTTTTTTTTTTTTTCCAGCTTGGGGCTATTATGAATAAAGCTGCTATAAACATTTGTGCCAGGTTTTTGTGTGAACGTGTTTCATTTCTCTGGGATAAATGCCCAGGAGCACAATTGCTGAGTCATGTGGTGGTTGCAGGTTTATTCTTTTTAAGAAGCTGCCAAAGCGTTTTCCAAAGTGGCTGTACCATTTCGCTCTCCCACCAGCAATGCGTGAGTAGTACAGTGTCGCTGCGTCCTTGCTATCCTGATCAGTGCGTTGTGATACCTCGTCGTGGTTTGAATTTGCATTTCCCCAATGGCAGAAGATGCTGAACATCTTTTCATACGCTTATTTGTCATCTGTATATCTCTTCTGTGAAATATCGCTTCCTGGTCTCTTTGTCCATTTTCTTTCTCTTTTTAAAAAAACATTTTTTTTAATGTTTATTTATTTTTGAGACAGAGAGAGACATAGCACGAATGGAGGAGGGTCAGAGAGAGAGAAAGACACAGAATCCGAAGCAGGCTCCAGGCTCCAAGCTGTCAGCACAGAGCCCGACGCGGGGCTCGAACTCACGAACTGTGAGATCATGATCTGAGCCGAAGTCGGATGCTTAACTGACTGAGCCACCCAGGCGCCTCTCTTTGCCCATTTTCTAGTAAGTTTTTTTGTTTGTTTTTTTGTTTTTTTTTTACCATTGAATGTTGAGACTATATGTTTGAGAAAGTAGTCCCTTGTTGGATGTGTGGTTTTCAAATATTTTCTCACCATCTTTAGCTTGCCTTTTCATTCTCTTAACGTGGTCGTTGGTGGTGCAAAAGTTCTAAATTTTAATGAAATCCAATTTATCTATTTTTCTTTTGTGAATTGTGTTTCTGGTGTTAAGTCTAAAAAGTCTTTGCTTAGCACTTAATCTCAAAGATCTCCCTCTATTTTTCCCCCCAACATTTTATATTTTTACATTTAAGTCTCTGGTCCATTTTGAGTTTATTTTTGTAGAAGGTGTGAGACAGAGGCTTGGGTTCATTTCTTGTGTCTGGACGTCCAATTACTCTACTGCCATTTGTTGGAAAGGCTACCCTGACTCCACTCTAAGTAATAGTACTCGCAGCTTCCAGTATATAGATCTTAGGCCTGGTTTGCTAGATTTACACCTAGGTATTTCATTTTTTGTTTGTTTGTTTAGAATTATAAGTGGTGTAGTATTTTTAATTTCAGTGTCCACGTGTTCATTGCCAGTATGTAGACATACAGCTGAGTTTTGCATGTTTATTTTGTATGCTGTGACCTTCATTGAACTCCTTTATTGGCTCTAGGAGTTCTTGGTAAATTCTTAAGATTTTTTACGTAGACAATCATGTCATCTGCAAATAGGGACAGTTTTATTTCTTCCTTTCTGATCTGTATGTCTTTTACTTTCTTTCCCTGCTTTACTACACTGGCTTGAACTTGCAGCACTGTGTTGAATTAGAATAGTGGGTGCGGACAACCTTGCCTTGTTCCCAATCTTAAGTGGAAAGCATTCAGTGTTGGTACATGGTCTAGGTGCGCCAATTAAAAAAGAAAGACTGGTGGAGAGAATTTCAAAACATGACTCAACAGTATGCTGTCTGTAAGAAACCCACTTCAAATATAATGATGTAGGCAGGTTGGAAAGGAGAAAAATGGAAAAAGATATATCATGCAAACATCAATCAAAGTAGGAGGGACTATATTAATATCAGATAAAATAGGCTCCAAAGCAAAAAAAAATTAACAAAGACAGGTAAGGAGATTATATAATGATTAAAGGGTCAATCCACTAAGGAGACATATCAATCCACTGCTGTTTTGTTTCCAAATGTTTGGAGATTTTCCTGTTATCTTTCTGTTATTGATTTATAATTTGAATCCATTATTTAAAAAAAATTTTTAATGTTTATTTATTTTGGAGAGACAGAGACAGAGCATGAGTGGACCCTTGACCGACTGAGCCAGCCAGGTGCCCCTGATTCCATTATTTAAAAAAGTCAACATTTATTTATTTCTGAGAGATGGAGACAGAGAGCAAGCAGGGGAGGGGCAGAGAGAGAAGGAGACACAGAATCCAAAGCAGGCTCCAGGCACTGAGCTGTCAGCACAGAGTCCTATGTGAGGCTCAAACCCATGAACCATGAGATCATGACCTGAGCCAAAGTCGGATGCCTAACTGACTGAGCCACCCAGGCATCCCGGTTTGATTCCATTATGGTGTGATTTTCAAGTCTTTAAAATTTCTTGAAAAAAGAATTCTTAGTGGCCTGGGATATGGTCTATCTTGATATCTGGTCTGTAGGCACTTGTAATAAAAGTACATTCTGCTGTTGCTGGATGGTGTTGTTACTACCCAGAGGGGTGAATTTCCAGCTCCCTACTCTTCTCTGACCCTCCCCGCTGCCACGATGTAGTGGGGGGCGGTTAGCCTGTTGCAGCCTGTGGAGGTAAAATTCTAGCCTCCCCACTTGGCCTTTTCCGGCAGGAGTAGGGCTACAGGCGTTTCTGTGGTGTTTGACTGGAATAAAACAGCTATTGTTTAAGACAATCTGACGAGGCTGACCCTTTCCTGGTCCTCCGGCTGGAGATAGCAGGCTTTCTTTTTTCTGTGCCCATGGGTTTTGCCAGTTGCCTGCTTCTTTGGCCACATGTCTGGACACATGAGGCAAAATGAAAGCCCAGGGAACTCACCACCATGTCATTCTTTGGGTCCCAAGGTCTCTAGCCCATCTTCCCTCTTCTTTACACCCTTCATGGTTTTATGCCAAATGTTTGAGATTTCTAGTTGGACTCAGCAAATGGAATGGAAAAAACTACCTCTGGAAGAAGTCATCTTCCTGGAAGAAGTCAATCTCTCGTGGCTTTAACAATATTAACATAAAAGACATAACCCTTTGATGCTCTAGTCTTTGTCTGCTTGATCACTCACTTCTTCTTTCTTTCTTTCTTTCTTTTTATTTATTTATTTTGAAAGAGAGAGAGAGAGCGCCTGTGAGCAGGGGAGGGGCAGAGTGAGAGCAAGAGAGAGAATCTCAAGCAGGCTCCGTGCTATCAGCACAGAGCCCGACTCAGGGGTCGATCCCATATGAACCTTGGGATCAAGACCTGAGCCGAAATCAAGAGTCAGATGCTTAACCAGCTGAGCCACCCTGACTTCTCTCTTTTTTAAAACATGTCCTCAAATCACAATGACTTCTCTTTGGGAGAGACTTGAAGCAAAGGAGATAGAGACATGTTTGTCTGGATTACTGTGAGTGTGTTAAACTCTGTTTCTGTACCTCTTCTTTCCTTCAGAAAATGGGCTTGGACTTCCTGTGTTTGTCTACAGTGGTTTGTTCCTGGAGTATGCCCTGGGCCCAGAATGCCAAATGTCTTCTGGAATTGAGGTCTGGGCACAGATTAAGAATAAGGCCAAGGCTTGTTCTTGGGTAAAGCAGACATGGCTGGTAGGAAGCAAGAACAGGAATGTGAGTCGTCTCAACCAGGGCAAGAAGCTGTCTTAGCTTGGGTGGCCATAACAGAGTACTACAGATTGGGTGGCTTAAACATGGATTTTAATTTCCCCACAGTTTTGGAGGCTAGAAGTCCTACAAGATGTTGGCAGGGTTTTTCTCCGAGGCCTCGCTTCTCGGCTCGCAGATGGCCTTCTTCTTCTCCCCGTGTCTTCACAAGGTCTCTCCCCTGCGTGTGTCTAGGTCGAAATCTCTTCTTATCAGGACACCAGTCAGATTAGACTAGGACCCACCCTAATGACTGCACTTAAACTTAATTACCTCTTTAAAGATCCTATCTCCAAATACAGTCACATTGAGGGTTAAGGCTTCAACCTATCAATTTTGGAAGACACCATTCAGCCCATAACAAACCCCAGAGAGAAAATGGGAAAGCAGAAGGCAAAAGGGGTAGAATAAGCCCTCAGTGAGACTTCAGGATGGAGCAGATCAGCAGAGGAATATCTACTGATTTCACTCAGTGGTATTTTCAACAGATTCTGATGTAATGTTCATTCCCAGAACATCCTGGCCTTGCTGGGTTCAACTTCTAGCTTTATTTATTTATTAATTATTCTTATGAACATAAGGGAAAGTTAGGTCACTACTAGGGGAATTTTCCTAGGCACTGAACACATGTCAAATCCATTTTGTTCTTTTTTCTTTTAAATGTGTATTTATTCGAGAGAGAGAGACAGAGTGTGAGTAGAGGAGGGGCAGAGAGGAGACACAGAATCTGAAGCAGGCTCCAGGCTCCGGGCTGTCAGCACAGAGCCCGACGTGGGGCTCGAACCCATGAACCGTGAGACCATGACCTGAGCTGAAGTCAGACGCTTAACTGACTGAGCCACCCAGGCGCCCCCATTTTTTTCTTTTATGGAGATATACATAAATGCATAAAATGTACCAGTCTGGAGTGTGCTGCTCAATGTTTAGTATATGTGCTGCCGAAGCGAGCACAAGCTCAATGTTTAAATATGTGGACGTTCTTGTAACCACCACTCAGATCAAGACATAGCACATGCTAAGAATATGTGTCCAGAACGTTCCTTGTTCACTTTCGAGTCAGTCCGTGGTTTTCCACCTGGAGGTCACCACTCCAGATCCCTGTTCTTGAATATCATAGAAGTGAAGTCATACAATACATACCCTTTTGTGTCTGGCTTCTATTGTTCAACATAATGTCTGTGAGATTCATCTATATTGTCATGAGTGGTCTGTAGTCTTTATTTCTGAGTTGTATCCCATTATACGAATGTAGCACAATTTATTTATCCATTCCCTTATTGATGGACGTATGGGTGGTTTCCAATTTGGAGTTATTATGAATAAAGCTGCTATAAACATTCTTGTATAATTCTTTTGGCAAGTCTATGCACAGATCGCTCTTGGGTACATAAATCTAGGAGTAGGATTTCTGGGTCATATCAAAACCACTTATTGAATTAAATTTGATAAGCAGATATAAGCAAGTTTCAGTCACTTTTTCCTTATGGTGGGTTATTTTTTGCAGTGGTTCTCTGGTCTGCAGTCAAGAATATCATGTATCTTTGTGATATTTAGCTAATCCTAACTTTAATTGAAGGTAGGATAAATTATAAAAAATTGACCACTTAAAAATGTTTAGAACAACATTTTGCATTAGACCTAAGATATGGCAAAGTGGGGGAATATCTGAAATAAAATAGAAGCTATATCCTGAGACATTTTGTTGGTATATCACATTTCAAAATAAGAGCACCTTTCTTCCAAAGATTTCATGGAAAGAAGATATTATACACGAAATGCCTGGTAATGATGTAAATCAGAGACGAATTCTCATCCTTCATATACTCTTCTAGCCCAGTGTTAGCATTCTGGCTCTTTGAGAGAAATAGGATTGATGACATGTCATCAAAATGACCCTTCTTCACCATCAGGAGTTCTGTATTGCTGGGAGATTAGACTGGGATGGGGGCTGGGCCCAGAGAGGGAGGATCTAAGACGTTGCTCCAGACCCTAAATAGTTGTGTTGGTTTCTGAGCCGCCTGAGAAATACCCACATCAGTGGTAATAGGATTGGGTTCCACTGAATTTTCATCAGACCATCCCGTTGAGGAGTACAGAGGCCCCCCATAGTGTGCCCAGCTTGGTCCCTCGGTTCTTGGGCTGGCAGCGGGACTGAAGCTTCCAGAGCTTCCTGGCCTTTGGCTTCTGGCTTGGAGTCACCACACGTCTTTACCTTGTCCCCCAGTGTGTGGTTCAAACATGATCATATTCTCTGTGTACTGTGACACCAAAGGGGATGGGAAGCACTCTGTTGGACCATATTTCCTCAAGTTCAGTTGCACAACCTACCCCAAAACTCTTCTGGAAGAGCTTTTCACTGACTCCCCTTTTCAGAGACGCAATACATGGAATCTCCCCTACTATTACATCTTCTTCTCTACAGTTCTTGCATCATCTCATTTTTGTAAATAGGTGTGGTAGAGAGAATCTTCATGCTTACCTCCCTTAAGGCCAACCACCCACAGGAGAACTGTGAGACGTGGGTTAGACTTGGTGGGACAGCTACCCTGAAGGGCACGGAAGAACTGGGCATCTGGTGGCCGTTGGCTGAGAAATTGCAAAGACCTCTGTAGACAACAGCAGTCCTGTTCTACGGGTTGATAATGTTGCCTCAAACCATAGCACAAAGGGCAGTGACCAGAAAGGGCATGTGGGCTCCTAATGCTGGTCAGGAGTGAGTGACAGGTGAGAAGACTTGAGCTCACAAAACCAGCAGATTCCCACCTTCTCTTTTTTGGGGACAGACAGCTAGAACCACTGTGGGCATCTTTGGGGGAGACAAGCCCATAGACCCTCTCTGCCTCATTTGCAAACGGCCCTGATGTGTTCTTTTATAAACACTCCATTTTGTTTGCTTCTGATGATTAAATCTGGGTCATTTGGGGAAAAAAAGAGAGAGGGAGGTAACTACCAACAACAGTTTTGATGAGCACAAGATAACCATGGCAAATACCTGAAGCTGATATGATTCCCCCAGAAGCGAAGCAATTTTAGCCTTCAGCATTTTAACCTTATCTGCCTAACCTTAGCGCAGACCAAGGTATGATTTCTCTTAGCTCTTATCAAATATCTAAATGAGCTGAGGGATCCCCTGTCACTGCCATTATGGATGTTAGCCCTCTGGGGGAACCGTAGCTGTTGCATAATCATCAGCGACCCTTGTCCTGTCCACTAATAGGCTCTGGGAAAATTGCTTCCAGGAACCCCAATCCCTGGTGTCCTGGCCTTACCTCAGGTGCCCTAGAAAAGGTGCCATTTCTGTTTTCTTCTCTT
Organism: Lynx rufus; assembly: GCF_022079265.1. Classification (NCBI taxonomy): domain Eukaryota; kingdom Metazoa; phylum Chordata; class Mammalia; order Carnivora; family Felidae; genus Lynx; species Lynx rufus. Next base: position 11,547,211 of record NW_025814878.1, read on the forward strand.
TACCCCTGCTCACACTTGATGTGTCATTAAGGAACTTAGGAAAATCTGGAACTTTCAAGGCTCAGTGCAGTGTGACTGGAAAGTGGTTTTGGAAACAGACTGGCTCTTACTAGTCATATAAGTTGTTACCTTCTCTGAACCTGTTGCCTCATCTACCAAATGAAAATTATAGGAAGATCCATTTCCTAGGTTTGTTATGAGGCTTGGAAGAAAAACAGTGCCTGAAGGACCCATCACAGAGCCTGGCACACAGGAAGCTGTCAGTAGGGTCACATTCGCAAGTCACAGTTTCTCTGTGTCCTCGGCAGAACCTGGGGACTGAAGAGGAGAGACAGAGAACGAATGGAGGGTAATAGGGCTCTCCTTAAGGCCCCCAAACTTGAAGCCCCCTCCGAACTGGCCCGTGGCCCACATCTGGCAGCATCGGCGAGGGGAACAACTTTCAGGGGAACCTCCAGATTGGCCCACTAATAGCCTAAAGCCACTGGAGTTAGCATTCACTGGGCCAGCTGGATGGAACACAGTGGCCGGCCACAGTCAGGAGCCTGTCACCAAAACTGAATGGCCCCACCCCGCATAGTGGGTAATAATCTAGTAATAATTTAGAGTAGTAATCTAGCAATAATCTAGAGGCCCAGCGCAGCCTTAAATACCCTCTCGTCTACGTGAGCCATTTACTTCCTGATAGGATCAACATTTTCACTTGAAAATGATCACTGGGGTAGCATAACACTTGGATACAACATTCCAACGCTTTAGGCTAAACATTAAAGTGACAACTTCTAAAGTAGTAAACAACCAACCAGTGACAAACCAGTAAGAAAGAAGACTGAGGACCCAAGGTTCTCTGATGATGGACATAATCCTATCTCCTCGTTACCTCCCAGTTGGACACAGGTCCCAGGACTGCGGCTGCCTGTTGCAGAGGGGGGAGAGGCTGGGGTAAGATGGGTAGCAAGGGAGTCCGTTAGCAAGGATGTGCAGTGAAGAATTAGGAGATCTTGAAGAACTTTTCAACTGTTTGCAGCTATGAACATCTGGGGGACCCCATTGTGCCCCTGGGGGTGATCTCAGCCTTGCCTTCTGTACTGCTGATGCTTACCTGCCCTCCACTCTGGCCTCACTTCTTAGCCTTCCTCTCCTGTCCCCGGGCTGGTGCAAGGCCGTGTCAAGGACCTTGGTCTGGTGTAGGTGTGGTTACAGGGCTGGAACCAAGAACATAGCTGGAGCCTGTATTAAAGCCCTTGGAAATACTTCGGCTAATAGGAACAGAAATGCTCAGCGAGGGCTGTCAAAAACAATAAAAATACCAAACTCTATTTTCAAACTATGGTAGATAAGCCAAAAAGAAAACTGTTTTCAAATGTTTTGTATTAAAACTCACAAAACTGACATTTAAAAGCTGTCATGGAAATCTTGATAATGAGTTGAGGCCATTCTTGTGCGGAAAGGAAAAAATCCTCCCCTTTTAGGTGGAGAGCTGGGGAGTGTCACAACCCTTGGTCCACACAGGAAACCTCAGCCCTGGGGATGGCTCGGAAAGGTCACTCTCTGGTCTTTAGGCCGAAGCAATCAACGCAAAGTGGGATGAATCTCATCCGAGAGTTTTGCTGTAGAGAGGCCATGCCTGCCTCTGTCCCCCACAGCTCATCTCCATCAAGGAGGCTCTGCTGTGCAGGGTCCAGGATGGGGTTGCAGAAATGGGAAGGGGCGGGGCTCCAAGTAAGGGAGTTCATGGTCCATCAAGTGTCAGCTTAGATGCCGCATGCCCTGAAGCGGTCTTGTTTGACCCCTCAAACTCAATGCACCTCCTCGGGGTTCCTATAACACTGCTTAGCACTATGAACATATGATACATACGCTTCCTTTTCAGAATGAAACACTATTTATTTATTTATTTATTTAATGTTTATTTTTTTTTATTTTTTATTTTTTATTTTTTTTTCAACGTTTTTATTTTTGGGACAGAGAGAGACAGAGCATGAACGGGGGTGGGGCAGAGAGAGAGGGAGACACAGAATCGGAAACAGGCTCCAGGCTCTGAGCCATCAGCCCAGAGCCCGACGCGGGGCTCGAACTCCCGGACCGCGAGATCGTGACCTGGCTGAAGTCGGACGCTTAACCGACTGCGCCACCCAGGCGCCCCTATTTAATGTTTATTTTTTAGAGAGAGAGAGAGAGAGAGCACGCCGAGTGGAGGAGGGGCAGAGAGAGAGGGAGACACAGAATCCGAGGCAGGCTCCAGGCTCCGGGCTGTCAGCACAGAGCCCAAGGCAGGGCTCAAACCCACAAACCGTGAGATCTTGACCTGAGCTGAAGTTGGATGCTTAACCGACTGAGCCACACAGGCACCCCCAGAATAAAATATTTTAAAATAAAAATTTCAAACGGACACACGTGGCATGCATGTGTGTGCACAGGTGCACGGGTGCGCGCACGCACAGCCACCCGCGCGCACACACGCGCACACACATTTAAACGCCATATGATTTAAAGTGCCTAAGAAGGGGTTAGTGGTCTCTTACTGGCTGCCTGCTGCAGGTTGACTAAACAGCCTTGGAGAGAGAGAGAGAGACACTTGTCAGCACAGCAGGGCAACCTCCCAGCCTAGATCCACTTCCAGGGACTCTCTTGACAATGTCGCTGGCCTGGTCAGGAGTCTGAGCCTACACTCTAGGGACATATGTTTTTTTGAGAGCCTTTGCAGTTTTGCGTGGACGTAAAACCGGAGAATGCCACTGCCCGTTGTACGAGGGCTCTCAGCTTAAGCAGAAGTGAGAAACAGTGCTGCCTGGAGTCAGTAAAAGTTTTGAGTTGCAAAGGGATTATGACATCGACCACACAGCTCACCTCCTTGAAAGGTGTCACCGGGATGATAGTGCTGTGTTTGGAAGCGTACCGAATCGTCTATGCGAACGTCCCATGGATGGAGACCTTGGAGCACGGCACAGTCAGGGGTTACAGGATGACCGGCCATGTGATCAGACATCATTAGTGAATTCTGAGCCTTTACAAATATTTTTAGAAACACGCACTTTCAATACTCAAGTTTTCCATAAATGGTCTGCGTGCTATTTCATGATAAGGTGATGAACAAGGGCAAAACCAACATTTTGCAATCTACTAAAACATGATCTCCGGCCCTTTGTTGATTTCTTAAAATTTCAGGTTAAATCTTTATGAGCGATTGGACCCTGCCTTGGATCCCAAACCGTCACCCTGTGCATCAGAACCCGGGCATCCTGTGACTGCTTGTGCAGCGCGTGTCTCCTCGCTGACCCGCGAGCTCCTCGAGGCCACTCAGTGAGCTGTGCCCTGCTGCCGCCCAGAGCCCCACATAGCGCCTGGCACGTGCCGCCGCTGGGACGTTCCTGGGGAGCGGAAGAGAAGCTCCAGCATTCCATGAGAAAGCTTGTTCTCTCGTGGCATGGCACAAATTTGTGACCTTGTTGGCAGGTTTTTTATAGCTCTCCTGGCTTGGTGCTCTTTTCCGTGAAGCTCGCCCTTACTGAATTCGCGTGAGGCAGCAATGCGCAAGGTTAGAAAACTCCATTTTCCTGCTTCCCTTCCTGCTAAAGTACCCTCGCAACTCAGCTCTAAGCGGTGAAACATAAGGAGAAGTCTGTTGGAGATCTCTGGATAAGCTCTGCTTTTTCAAACACAGGTATTGTTCGTGCCTCCTTGGCACTTCCTGGTCTTTCTGCCAAGAATGTGGTTCTGACAACAGCACGGCAGCAAAAATTGTCGGAGATCTCAGCCCTGAGCCTCCCCACCAGCACTAGCAATGGTGCCAATAACGAACATTAAAACTCCTGATTAAAGGAGACAGATTTTATGAATGTCCAGAGCTCATTTGCCTAAGTCCCTGGGTAGATGAGGTGTCTGGGAGTCTCAGGGAGAGTGAGGTCACAAGCAATCTGATTGACTGGGCAGTTCCAGCCCTCTGAGTGAATGAGCACTTTGTCTTTGGGCTGATATGGACATCGCTGACGAATTTAATTGGCTTGAAATTGTCATCCGGGCTTGAGCACACCTAGGGACCTGGCTTTGCCAGTTTCCTACTACAGTCTAGTTTCAAACATATTACTATCACTCTGAATGTAACAACATGCTCTTGGTTTTTCTTCCACAATGTCCTGTCTGGGCTCCATTAGTCTCTCTGGAATCGAGCCCCAGTTGGGCAGTGGAAAACCCAAGGCTTGGAGCCACACCCACCTGCTTAACCCAACTCCACCGCTACACGGCTAGCGACCTTGACTAAGCTACTTAAACACTCAGTTTTAGGTTCCCCATCTGTCAAAAGGCATCAGTCTCCTGACTTCACCAGATTGTCAGCAAAGGGGGTTTATTTATTCCCTGCCTCACCCAATGCCCTTCTCTCCTCTTGCTGCCGATGTTGAATTGCCTTGGAGCTTTTCCTGCTCTTTTCAACCTGAACCAAATCAGGAATTACCCACTTTGAAACTCTTCCGTATGTAGTCTCTGGCAGTGCCAGAACCTGAGATTGACTTGTCACACATCAAATGACGGAGTTTGGCACCTTTGTCTGTGCTCCCTAAGTTCCCTGGACTATTGTATATCTAGGTCACATCTGATGATTATTATTGGTCAGAGCCCCTCCCATTTTCAGAGTCTCCTAAGCTTAGGGCCCTGTTGTATTCATTGTTTTCTCCCTAGCCCCTAGAACAGTTCTTGGCCCGTAACACATGCTCACAGATTTGAAGAATGAATGAGTGAATGAATGAACTCCTTGGGCATTATATACATCTTTGTAGTCCAGAAGAGTCCTAGTAAAGTGCTTTGTGCATATTCATACTTAGATGCCATTTGTAGTCTGAGAACATTTCAGTGCTTACTTCCCAGCTTTGGGGGGATTCTCCCTAATTGCTGTCAACGTCTTACCGCTTTCATTTCTCGGTGTTTTGTAACTAGGACAGCATGGAAGCCCCCAGAGTTATACAACCCTGTTTACTGTATTTTTTTTTTTTTAAAAATTTTTTTTTTTTTTTTTTTTCAACATTTATTTATTTTTGGGATAGAGAGAGACAGAGCATGAACGGGGGAGGGTCAGAGAGAGAGGGAGACACAGAATCGGAAACAGGCTCCAGGCTCTGAGCCATCAGCCCAGAGCCCGACGCGGGGCTCGAACTCCCGGACCGCGAGATCGTGACCTGGCTGAAGTCGGACGCTTAACCGACTGCGCCACCCAGGCGCCCCAAGTTTACTGTATTTTATAGTATCTCTGTTCTTCCCCAAATTTTCTCCCCACTAGCCTACTCAAGGGAGGGAAACTGGGACCCTTATCAAAATAGGGCTGGCTAGTCTCTGGAAAAAAACAAAACAAGACAAAACAAACAAAACAAAACAAAACAAAACACTGACCCTCGCTCGCCACTTAGAGCCTAGCAAGCTGTACCCATAAGAGGTTACACTGGAATCCTGTGGCCACCCATTTGATGATGGTGACAGCCACGACTGACATCCATGGGCACTACATTTCACTCATTAACTCTTCTCAACAAACTTGGGAGGTAGGTAAGATAATTATCCCTATTTTACAGATGAGGAAACTGAGATACAAAAAGGTCACGAAACTTGCCTAAAGCTACTGGTAACCAGTGAGGCTGGGATTTGAGTCAAGGCTCTCTGATCCAGAACTGGAACTCTTAACCACTGAGCTATACTAAAATTCATTGTTATTTTGGCAAAAGAATTTGGTGGCGTTGGTCCGATCCAACGAAATCTCAGTTTTTGACTTATTGACAGGAACTCCCGAAAGGATAATTTCACGTACATATCACTCCTTTTTCTCCCAGTTGGATCTCAAAGATAATGTCAAAGTAAATTTCCACATGGGCTTGCCTAGTCTTATTATGGCCTAGTCAGTATTTTTAAATTTCATTTAGAAGAACCTGTAATCTGGTTCCCAGCCTCCCTTCTTTGCCTGTTTCACAGAATGCATCTTGCTTGCCCAGAGAGCAAGCCTGGCCAGTCACGAGCCTACAGTACTGTGTGCACAGTTGGGCCAGGAATGAAAATAACTCCACCGTAGTAACAATCCGTCATTCTGTCCATCTGCTGCCCTAGAGGGATCTTAAAATAGTTTCAATTCACCTTTAAAATCCACTGCTCTGTGAAGGGCTTGTAACACTTGGCGGCCGGAGGAACCTGCCTGTGAAACAGAGCTGGTATTCGGACTACTGGTGTCCAGCTGTAAGCCTTTTTGGAGGGAAACAAACCATCCATTCATTGGGCCGTTGTGAAATTTTCCTTCCCCACCAGCCCTCCTAGCAGAGGGGAATACCTGGAGGAACAGCGTTCTGGGTTTCTGTTCTTCCTAACGTGGCACTTGATTGTTTATTTTTCAGTTTGTCTACTCTTTTTTTTTTTTTTTTATCCTGCTAAACTTTTTCTCTTCCAACTCCCCAACCCTACAACTTTCTCCTTCTTTTGGCTTCTTCAGCCTTAAAGCTGGGGGATTGGGCATGAGTTGCTGTTTATAATCTAGATATTTTAGATCAGTTAGTGGGGTGACCACTTATAATGTATCACCCAACCTAGGGCACTTCCGAGGATGAAAAGAAGAGAGCTGCTAACAATTAGGGTAGGAGTAAGAGGAGTAAACCGGGACCTTCTTGGGCAAGCCCAGACACATGGTCACCCACTTCAGCTCTGGCTCTGTTGCACAGCACCCAAACAGTGTTTAGAGGCTTACCACACAGCAGCAGAGATAAGAACATTGTGCCTTCTTGCTCTTGGCTCTACTTGCTAACTGTGGTCTAGGTCTCGAACAGAACATGGTTGATGAGGATTAAAACAGTACAGATTGGGGGTGCCTGGGTAGCTCGGTTGGTTAAGCGTCTCTCTCTTGATTTTGGCTCAGGTCATAACCTCATGATTGTGAGATCGAGCCCCACATCCGGTTCCGCAGAGTGTGGAGCCTGCTGAAGATTCTCTCTCTCTCTCTCTCTCTCTCTCTCAGAAACAAGAAAAAAGCAGGACAGACTGTTCTCTTTTTTGTTTACTGTATCTTTCATCTATAATGATTGTCTAATTCTGTATTTTTCCAAAGGGCCACAGGCTCAAGAGCCTAGTGGGTCTCTATTTTAAATTTGAAAGTTACGCTGTAAAATTTCAATCTCGCACAGATTGTTTTTCCATTTTAAATCCTAATTAGGGTGTGGAACCAAGTTTAAAATAAACCTACAGTTATGCTGCTTGATTATTCTTTGGGACTGATGTTATCAACTAAGAATATCTTATATGTGTAAGGGGTTTTATATCATTGCACATGTTCTCATTTGATACCCACACCAAAGCCCTGGGGTAGGCTGCAAGAGTTCAATTCTTCTTTTGAACACAGAACATACCACATTGCGTTGGGATCAAATTATGGCAAGTAGGAAAAAAGGGGGCATAGGGAATCAACAGCGTTAAACAGAGTCTAAATGTACAATCTTGTCATATTTAACTGAAGTATAAACATACAGAACATCGTGCTGAACTACCATTTACTCTCGGTTTTGTTTGTTTGTTTGTTGTTTGTGAATAATCCTTCTACAGTGAGTAGCGAACAGTTCTGATTGCAGCCTATAGCCACCCTCCCCCGCATACCCTTCCCAGCAGATCCCACCTTTACTTAATAAGGAAAAGGCTGGATGGGGTACCTGGGTGGCTCAGTCGGTTGAGGTCTGATTCTTGATCTCGGCTCAGGTCATGATCTCACAGTTCATGAGTTTGAGCTTTACGTTGGGCTCTGTGCTGATGGCGCGGAGCCTGCTTGGGATTCTGTCTCTCCCTCTCTCTGCCCCTTCCCACCCCCTCCCCTGCCCCACTCTCTCTCTCAAAAATAAATAAACTTAAAAAAATAATGAAAAGGCTGGCTTTCTCAGCTGCCATTGCAGCCATGGGCATCCAATGAAATCTTGGCGAATTAAAACCAGAAAGGAAGTCTTCCTTGGAGCTTCTTGAAAAATTCTTTCTCTTTGATAAAAGAGCCATGCGAAGGCAAATCAGCACCTCTGTCTTTTGGTTACCAACTGAGTGGCTGCAGGGGCGCTTGGGTGGCTCAGTTGGTTGAGCGTCTGACTTCGGCTCAGGTCATGATCTCACAGTTCATGAGTTCAAGCCCCGCATTGGGCTCTGTGCTGACAGCTCAGAGCCTGGAGCCTGCTTCAGATTCTGTGTCTCCCTCTCTTTCTGCCCCATCCCCACTCATGCTCTGTCTCTCTCTGTCTTAAAAATAAATAAAAAACTTTAACAAACTGCATGGCTGCAGTCTTCATGCAGCCATGGATGGACAAACCTGAGGACAAATGTCAACACACTGAAGACAGCAGACAGAAAGAAAGATGGAGATCTCCCTGGTTGTTTTCCACCTCATGAAGCTGCTGAAGCAGTGTTGGAACTACCCACCTCTGGGCTTCTTGTCGTGTGAAGAAGTGGTCTTGATGCTTTAGTCTAAGCCACATTTAGCACGCTGTTCCTTGCAGTTAAGGGCATCCTTAATGACTCACCATTTAAATGACATTACTGCAGTTCAACATCAGACTTATCTCTCTCTGTACCAAACATTTTGCCATATTCCTTTCACTCTCTTGAAACTAAATATCTGGGGAATAAAACTTGCTTCTACCCATAATTTTAAAAAAGATCAGTAGGATACTCTGACAATAAAATAAAATAAAATATATTATATAATATACCCTGACTATAATATAATATCTAATAATGTGATATAAAGGAGAAATATTAAAAATAATTTTAAAGAAGAATGTGCATTTAAGTGGTAAATGTTTGGGCAGAGCTACATTAGAAGATGTGAGGAGGAGGTCAGAGCTTACAAGTCTGAGTCGAATCGCCATGAATATTCTAGCTCTCACGGCAGTCTGCTGCGGGCACACCGGTGATGCAAATCCCATCCGCGGCATAGACATTGGCATTGTGATTTTTCAAAAGGCGAACAGCTCTTGGTAAGGTTCCAAACCAAACAGTGGGCAATCTCACATGGATTTAAGTGATAGCTGCGTTCTCGAAAAATTCAGCATACATTAACACCACACAAAATTACTTTGTGATGGTGTGGCACAGAGAGTTAGGATCTAGGATCACAGGCTAATAGGCATATTTTCACTTATGTGAATATCCGATGGCGCATTCGGAGGTGAGGTGGGACAGCTCCATCTGGACGATTCTGTGCTGTGTGAAATTTGCCTGTGCGTTGCAAAAAAGTGGTGGTGATCCCTAATTATCGTGAGAACCAAAAAGTGCCCCCGTGAGTTTTCAAAGTATCCTCTGGGGAGGTCCCGCAAGCTTCACCCTCACCACCGAGGACGGTGCATTGAGGCCAAACTAGTCTGGGGCAGGTGCCTGGGTCTCTCGCTCTGCAAGTCATAGAGATGTTCCTGTTTCTTTGGGGTGCGCGTGGACAGGTGGAGAGGAAGCATGGGAGCCAGTGGTGGATTGCTTAGGGTGAGAGTGCTTACTGAGTCTTGAGAGACAGCTCTTCACCCTTTTTCAGTACCGTGCGCTTTTTCACAGACCGTTTATCGAGCCCCTACTCTGCACAGCGAGCTACTGGTGGACACAAGGCCGACCGAGATTTCCTTCCTGCCCTCAGGCAGATAGAAATCTAACGGAGACATGGAGAAAAGTATCCAACTAAGATGGGGCCGATGTTCTTAGCCTGGGGTTCCAGGCATATTTTTCAATGAATTCTCTAGTTTCTTGAAATTGCAGGCAAGATTGTATGTATATCTGTGTGTGTGTGTGTGTGTGTGTGCACATTTTTTTTCTGGGTAGAGGATATACCATAGATTTAATCTCATTCTCAAAAGACTCCGGCACCCTGTGAATGTTACAGAACTGGTAAGTGGGAGTGGCCTTATTTGATGGGTTTTCACTAGTTGCCTCTGTTCTAAATGTCTCTCTTACTGAGTACTTGTCTCGCTGGAATTCTACCAGTAGGGATTCATCTCTAATGAATGAATAGTGAGCATGGGTCCCTGTGGACATCATCCTTCCAACAACATTCAGGGAATGTTTACTGAGTTTCTGCTGTGTGTGTGCAGGGCACTGAACTGAGGGCTAATGTCCCAGCAACAGATGGGAGGGAGTTCCCAGTCCCGTGGCGGATGGGGAGTGGAAGACGGATGCTAGGGCAGCAGAAGTGCAAGATCTTTCGGGAACATGGTGGGGGGGGGTAACCTGACCCACTCCAGGGCAGTGGAAAAGCTCTCAGGAGGAGATACTAAGCCATCCTGGGCTGTAACCTCTGCACTGGTGTGAATGTGCACATCAGTTAGCAGGTTGGTGTGAACAGAGGGTCTTTGTCACAAGGACGCTGCCATGGGCCTGCAGACATGGGGAAGTGGCCTGGTGGAAAGGCTGAGCCAAGGTGGACAGCCTCCACTAGCATCAGGCCTCAGTTGTCTCATGGCTTTGCTTGAGTTAGCCACTAGGTGAGCAGGTCAGGCCTTGAAAGGATGCCTCTGAAAACGTGACCTGCAATCTGACGCATATTTAAAATTCCAGCTTACACGGGCTATCGCTATTTGTTGCAAGAGTGTGTTTGGAAAGCAGACCGTGGATTATCTGGGGTTGGAGAATGAGGGGGAGGGTGGTTTATAACTGAGAAACTATGTGCTGACTGTAACCATGTTGAAAGCAGTGTGGTTTCTATGGGGTTCATCCTGGAAGCTAGTCCGTGTCGTTTTCCCTCTGGGACAAGGCCTTTGCCAAAAAAAGAAAATATACCTTGGTCATGAAAATGCAAAAACACTCTCCCTCGGCAGCTCCAAGCAGTTCTCCACACGAGGGTTAACTTGTCCTAAGTTTCCATCTTGTCTTTGGAAACCCCGAAGTAGCAAAACACAGATCTTTTATGCCTTCCCTTCCTTTACTAAAGGAACAGGAGTAATTGCCAATTCAGTAGGCTCCTTGCTCTTTTGTGCATTTTAAAGGCATTTGCTGCTTGGGATTTGGAAGAAAATCATGAGAAATGAGAATCTCTAGCTGCCTTGGCTGGAAGCAGGCTCATTGTTTGCAGAGAGAGCTGGTTTCCATGGTTTTGGACGATGAGAGACAGCTGCATTTTTTTTTTTTGGAGAGTAGTTTCTACTTGCGATCGGATCTAATAAATAGCCAAGGTCGACGGTCTTCCAACAGCAGAAGGTCTTAAAGTTCTTTGAAAACACCCTTCTTATGTTATCATTCACTACCAACAGCACATGCCTTTTAGTTACTAAAACTCACGTATTTCTCTCAGGATAGGCCCTGTTTGGCCCAAATTTCTGCTTGAATCAGGGCTCAGGGTCTTCGTCTTAAAAGTAAGCACTTTCTTCTCCTCTAAACTACAGGAGACACAGGGAAGGGTCTGGGAGCGGGGAGTAGGGCTGGAAGCTGCAGTCTTCGAGGCCGGAGCCATAGCCCGGGGAGTGGCTGGGAGCTGAGACCGGCTTGGCTATAAGGAGGCCATATGACTTCCTCTCTTCTCAACAGCCTGGAGCAGGGCCTACAGACCGCCCCCCACCCGCCCCTGCCGACCTCCAGGAACCACACGGCAGGCTGCAAAGGAACCAACAGGTAGAAACTGCCTATTTTCACCTTCTGTCCCTAAAACAAGACACCGAACACATTTTTTGCTGCTTTTTAAAAATGTCACATAAAAAAGAACAATGTGCTAAAATGAAAAAAAAAACCCAAAAAATCCTTTTGTCTTATTAGAACACCGGCTTGGGATGCAGGAGGATCATGTCACGAATCGAACAATTTCCAGGGCTAGTAGCGGTGATAAAGCAATACGGTGTCCCCAGGATCTCAAGCAGCAGGCTCAGTCCGGTGGATTGAGCCTCAGCCTTTAGAAAAACCTCCGCTCCTTTTCAATGCGAGTGAACTATACGACTACTGTTAAAACCGCTAATATTTGCCATAAACTTTTTTGTGGGACATTATGGTCTTTCGTGTGACTATGGCAGTTGCGCTGTGTCATTTTTCCCTTGGTTTTCTCGTTTTCTGGTTGGTTTTCTGCTCATTCGACCCTTCTCTTGCTGTTTGCTTTTTCTCTGTGTAGATCTTGCCTTCCCAACTGGCTTGTCAGTTCTTTGGGAGCAGAGAGTGCTGGCTCTTTGGATTTTCTGATGTATTCTGTTTCCCCACCTAGAATGAATTTCTGGGTCTCACACAGGAAACCACCTGGGCCTGTGTTGGATGGTCTTTCACACGATATTTTGGTCACGTAAGACTAGAGATCACTCTTTCCCTGTGTCACCACCTCTTCTCCAGGCATCACGGTTGCTGAGGGTTAGCGAGTTTTTGAGGGTCACCTGAACACCAATTTACTGCCGAAGGTACAAAATGCAGACTGCTAAACTAGATAGATTAGCTAACATTAGACTAACAGTGACTAAGAGGAGAGTTTGGGAAGTTGAAGGAAAGGATTCTACTTCAATCTGTGATGTAAGCATTGCAACGTCTTATTTTTTGGTAGCAGCTGCCTGTCCCCTTGGCAAGAACCAGATTTCTCCCCTATGCGGCTTGAGTTTTCTCTTCTCGACTGGATACACATTTGGCTCGGGAACATTTCTTTCTCTTCCTTGGGGACCAATCTGAGAATAATAATAATACTAAGCATTTCTTTTCAAATAACGGCACTAAACTTTTCAGGGAGAGGCGGATACAGTCAGAGACGTTTGACTCGAGCTCGGGAGAGTGTCTTTTGGTGAAAGGAGAAACCCAAGAATGCTTCTGTCCTCCAGGCTGTCACAGAGACCCCAGGCTCAAGCCTCTGTCACAGAGACCCCAGGCTCAAGCCTCACCCCCACAACCTTTGTAGCTCGGTTGACAAATGGGGACCAATGTCAGGAACATTGCCCCTAGCTCCATTCGTCCTTAGAAAATGATATAAAGTCAGTTTCTCAAGTGTACCTTCTGGTGACCAATACTATTTTTAAAACACCACTGTGAATTTTGTGATAACACTTTAAATGAATGTATTTCAATGTTGCTTCCACAAGGAAACTTCCGCATCTTAGGAATCTAAATAACTGTCGTGGTGTGATAAAAATTGTTCCCTTCTGTGGGCTACTGGTGTGTGTAAGAGAAGCAGGGGATGGACAGGGAGGGAGGGGGGGAGGAGAGAAGAGAATAGGAGAGGAGAGATGGAGTGAGTTGGACATGTGGGATGTGAGACTGTTACGAAGCAGCTTCCACAATGTGCTTTGAGACCAGAGTTGATTTTAAGTCAACTCCCTTATTCTAATATCATTGTCTTTTGAGCTTAGGGACGTTAAGTCAGAAGGAATTATGAGGTACGGGATTTAGAATCAAAAGTCCTGCCTTTAATCTGACTCCTGGTTCATTCTGAGCAATGTGAGTTTAGGTGATTTATTTCACCTCTTGAGCCTGGATGTGCACCTATATAAAAGGAAGAGAATGTCTTCCCCTTAGACTTGTTGTAAGGACTTGACTAGATTGCACACAGTGCAAGCATTGGAAAATGCTAGTTAACACATGTAGACTGGGCACTCTTAAGAGTCAGTTGCTTTTGAAGAACTTACCAGCATCACTGCTGGTGGGAATACAAACTGGTGCAGCCACTCTGGAAAGCAGTACACAGATTCCTCAAAAAATTAAAATAGAACTACCCTATAATCAAGCAATTACACTACTTGGTATTTATCCAAAGGATACCAAAATGCTGATTCGAAGGGGAACATGCACCCCAATATTTATAGTAGCACTATTGAAAATAGCCAAAGTATGGAAAGAGCCCAAATGTCCATTGTCTGATGAATGGATAAAGAAGATATGGGATGTCTATGGAATAGAATATTACTCAGCAATCAAAAAGAACGGAATCTTGCCGTTTGCAACAACGTGGATGGAACTAGAGGGTATTATGCTAAGTGAAATAAGTCAAGCAGAGAAAGACAAATATCATAAGATTTCACTCCTATGTGAGATTTAAGAAACAAAATAGATGAACATAGGGGACAGGAAGCAAAAATAAGGCAAAAACAGAGAGGGAGACAAACCATAAGAGACTCTTGAATGCAGAGAACAAACTGAGGGTTGCTGGAGGGGAGGGGGGTAAGGGGATGGGCTAAATGGGTGATGGGGTGTTATATGTAAGTGATGAATCACTAAATTCTATTCCTGAAATCATTATTACACTATGTGTTAACTAACTTGGATTTAAATTAAAATCAACATTAATTAGAATCACATTAGAATCACAAACAATATGTAAAAAAACAAAAACATTAAGCCACAAAAATAGATACATATAATGAAGCTTGATTTCACATAATTTACATAACTTAATATTATGGAAATATTGGATAGGTAAAAGTGCATAAGATACTATCTAGGCAAATTAACCTTTGCACATTTTCCTTAACCAAACCAAATTAGATAATTATTAATAAAAAAAGTAAAATTATAAAAAAAGTTTTAAAAAAGAACTTACCATCATCTAACACAAATAACTGAAATAGAATAGACACTTCCAATGCATGATTAACTGCACAAAGTGTAATATCTTGAAATAACTTGAATAAACAAAGATGAAATAATATTTTGAAAATTTTAACCTTGAATTGCATTGTTGTGGCATGTGAAAAATTAATTTATTCATTTCATACACCTTTACTAAATGTTTCCTAAGGTCGGGCACCGTGTACCCACCAGGAAGAGAAGGAAGAAATGCATCCTACAGGAGCTCAAAGGAAAGCTGGGGAAGCCCGACGTGAGCACAGATTATGATATTGATATTAATAGAGCTGAGTAGGTAGCTATTGAAATGAATAGGCAATTAACTGGAATGTTTTTTTCTTCAATCATGTGGGACCAATGGGAGGTGTTTTTTTTTTTTTTAAGTTTATTTACTTTGAGAGAGAGAGAGGGAATGAGAATTTGAGCAGAGTAAAGGCAGAGAGAGAGAGAGAGAGAGAGAGAGAGAGAGAGGGAGAATCCCAAGCAGGATGCACACGGTCGGCACAAAGCCTGATGCAGGTCTCGATCTGACAAACCGTGAGATCATGACCTGAGCTGAAATCAAGAGTCCGACGCTTTACCGGCTGAGCCACTCAGGTGCCCCAACGGGAGTTTATTATTTGTGATCCCTGAGCTCTTCACACTAGGGTGGACAAGACACTCAGATCATTGATAATTAGTTCCTAGGACCTCAAAGGGGAGAGATATGTAACTTTGGGTTATTTTTCAGGCTGAGAATTAGGCTTCCTTGAGCTCTGGGCAGTGTTCTGTTTTGTTTGAGATTCGTTATAGCCGCACACCCGCCCCATGACAGTTTCATTACTGGGATGTTGTTGAAGTTTTTCCAGGAATTACTCAAAAAGTACACAAGAAGGGAGGGGGAGCTGACCTTTAAAAAATTAGATAAAAGACAGTGTTTTTTTTTTTTTCTTTAACTTAAATACATTGCTGCCTATTAAAGATATCTAGATTTCCAGTCATAAAATGCCAGTGGCCTTCAGAAGTATGCTATTTTCCCCGGTAGACAGCCATGCTGTATTTGCTGATGTTGGAAGATACAGGTATTTCCTTGTTATGTGACCAGAATAATCACTTGGGCTTTTTCTGTGGTATAACACAGAAAGGATTCTTTTTTTGTTGTTGTTGTTAGCCTCAGAAGAAGCTCTGTTAACGAATTATTGATTTTCTTTTATGTTTCACTTACATTTCTACATCCCTCCCACCACTGCCCTCCAAACGTATATCTGTGACGAAGCCGCTGATGTTTTCTAACAAAAAAGACCAATTGCAATTGTGGATGATTTGTAGTTAGTCTCCATTTCAGTTTAGGTATTTCTTTTATTTTGAAAATTCATTTATTTATTTTGAGAGAGAGAGAGAGAGAGAGAGGAGGGCGTGAGATGAGAGTGTGAACGGAGAAGGGGCAGAGAGAGGGAGAGAGAGAATCCCAAGCAGTCTCCATGCTGTCAGCGCAGAGCCCAACATGGGGCTCAATCCCATGAACCGTGAGATCATACCTGAGCCGAAATCGAGAGTCAGACGCTTAGCCAACTGAGCTGCCCACGCGCCCCAGCTAGCTGTTTCTTGTGGAATGGTTTAGTTTATCACCTCAGTAGCTAACCAGACTGTGTTTATCTTTAGCTTAACAAAGATTCTAACAAAGCCACTTATTACGAATCAGGTGGGTTCCCTAGAGCTCGCCATACTACCATGATGTTGAGAGACAACTCTTCATCCATACGTGGGTGTTTTACGTTTCAAGTGCTTGAAAAGCTCTATACGCATTTTCTTTCCTTCTTTCCACTAATTCGTTAGTTCATTCATGCATGTGGTGTGTCAGGTTTTTTTTTTTTTTTGGCTAGAGGCTTTATGATAAATGCCACAGGCTGTAATGCTTCTGATACACCGTAGGTTGAAGGTTAGTCATTCCTTCCACCATTAGTAAATTTAGCAATTTTTTTTTTGTGCCTCCCCTGGGCTCTAGCCTAATTTCTTTGAAGGGAAATGGTCAAGGTTTCCCTTGGCTTTTTCACACCTCCCCCTCTGCTTCATCTACACCACAAACGGCTACATACAGGATGTTTTGGGGCAGTGGCACCGACAGGTGGGTGGGGAACCTCTAAGTCAAAGAAATCATCAGACTTTACTGCCACTGAATTAACCAGGATGCGATGGACAAGAGAGGAGGGCAGATGTGCCCAAGCAGAGAGACATGAGAACGTCAACAGCGCCATCAAGGTGAAGGGAAAGGCGAATCTCGGCCTCACCGCCCTTGAGGGGCACGCTGGGATTGGAGGACATGGGCACCTTTTGGGACCCACATGCCAAGCGGCCGGGGCCCAGGAGCCCGGCCACAGTTTCACGCTAGGCCTTGGGGCCTGGCCCTGCATCTTCGCGTGGCTGTTTGGATCTCGCTGCCTTCTTTGGACAAATACAATTTATGTCCACTAAAGAAACGCTGGCTGCACGTTTTCTCTCCGTGCTCTGGAATGTTACCAACACCGGAAAAGAAAATCCTATAAATCTCTGCTCATCCAGATCTTTCTTGTTCTGAAAAGAAGCCCAGCACCAGTTCCACATCAGGGGCACAACCTTCTCTGACTCCTCCAACCCACATGGAGTTCTCCCTTGGAGCCCCTACACATTCGAGGCTGAACCAAGAAATTCAGCCATGAATCACCCTCCAGCACAGAGAGGCTATGGAGCTGGGGAATCCCAGGACACCTGGAGGCCTGGATACCCAGAGAGCGGGCTCCTGGGCGGGCTCTGCTCCTCTGCACCTTGAGCTGTGCAGTCTCTGCTCATTTGCATCCCTAAAAACATAGACTAAGTATCTGTAAGTTGACTTGTTGCTCAAAGACTTCAAGCTCATGCATTGCTTTCTGGTTGCTGGTCTTAAGTCACCAGAGAAGAAATTGTGTTTCATGTTGTTTCCTCTTCCTCTGAACGTGGTATCAGGGAGCTAGGCACACAGTACTTGGTCTACTGGATTATTTAATGAGCAATTACTGGAACTTGCTACACGCCATTGTGCTCCATGCTGTATGCAGCATGGTGAGTCCCACTGACATGCTGACCATCTTTAGAGCATTCAGTGATTCTCCCAATTAAGCCAGAGTCAGAATCTCCTGGAGGCTTGTAAAGACACAGATCTCTGGGCTGCACTTTCAAAGTTTTCTTCCTTCCTTCCTTCCTTCCTTCCTTCCTTCCTTCCTTCTTTTCTTTGTTTCTTTCTCTCTTTCTTTTCTTTCCTTTCTTTCTTCCTTTCTTTCCTTTCTTTCTTCTATCTCTCTCATGTTTATTTATTTGTTTTGAAAGAGAGAGAGATAGAGAGTGAGCAGGGGAGGGGCAGAGAGAGAGGGAGACAGAATCCCAAGCAGGCTCTGCACGGTCCGCGTGTAGCCTGATGCGGGACTTGAACTGAGAAACCGTGAGATCATGACCTGAGCCAAAATCAAGAGGCAGACACTTAACAGACTGAGCCACCCAGCACCCCCAGAGTTTCTGATATAATAGGTCTGCCACTCCAAGTTTGTATTTCTAAGAAGTTGCCAGGTGATATGCCAGTGTTTTTGGTGGAGAGAACCAGATTTTGAGAACCGATCTGTGCTCACACAGTTTAGTGGTGACGCTACGTTAGCCAGGAGTCACTATCTTAGCAGCCGGCGTCTGAACCCCTCTTAAGAAAGGATCAGCCTCTGAAAAGAAATGCCTTGATGAACCTGCTTGGATGGGGTGAGACCCTTTGGATGTCAGCCAGCACCAAGATATTAGGAGGGGGGAGTCACTTCTCAGGAGACCATGTGAGGAATTTGTGGGCTTTGCTCCTGACGGGAGGGAGGAAGACAAATGAAGAGCTGAGAAGAGAGGCAGGAGAAAAAGGACAAGGGGAGGTGGGGGCCAGCCTTTTCTGTGAAGGTTTTTGTGTCATGCTATAAAACCTGTCTTTTAAAAAAATGTTATTTTAATTCCAGTATAGTTAAGCCATGGTGTTATATTAGTCTCCTGTGTACGATACAGGGATTCAACAACCTTATACATGTCTCCGCTCTCATCACGGTAAGTGTGCTGTTAACCCCCTTTATCGATTTCACCCATCCCCCACCCGCCTCCCCTCTGGCGACCATCTGTTTGTTCTCTATAGGTAGGCGTCTGTTTTTCGGTTTGTCTCTTTTTCCCCCTTTGGTCCTTTGTTTTGGTTTTTAAACTCGACATGTGAGTGAAATCATGATATTCGTGTTTTTCTGCCTGCCTCATTTCACTTAGCATCATGCTCTCTAGGTCCTTGGCAAGATGTCATCCTTTTTTATGGTTGGATAATATTCCATCATATACACGTACCACTTCTTTATCCATTCATCTATTGATGGACACTTGGGCTACTTCTAATTTAGCTGTTGTTAGATAAGGTTGCAATAAACACAGGGGTGCAAATATCCTTTTGATTTGGTGTGTTTGTATTCTTTGGGAAAATACTCAGGAGGACAATTACGAGATCATATGGACATTCTATTTTTAAGCCTTTGAGGAACCTCCGTTCTGTCTTCCACAGTGGTTGCACCAGTCTGCATTCCCAAAAACAGAACGTGAGGGTTCTCTTTTCTCCACATGCTTGCCAACATTTTGTTTCTTGTGTTTTTGATTTTGGCCATTTTGACCGACATGAGGTGATATCTTATTGTGGTTTCGATTTGCATTTCCCTGATGATGAGTGATGTTGAGCATCTTTTCAGGTGGCTGTTGGCCATCTGTATGTCTTCTTTGGAGAAATGTCTGTTCTTGTCTTCTGCCCATTTTTAAATTGGATTATTTGTGTGTGTGTGTGTGTGTGTGTGTGTGTGTGTGTGTGTTTGGTGTTGAGTTGTATAAGTTACTTCTATATTTTGGGTACTGTTTATTGGATATATCATTTGCAAAACCTGTCTTGATTCCCTCTCTCTGCCCCACCCACCCTCCCCAAATCTTCAACACCAAGAAGCAGGAACTCAGGGGAGAAGAGGCCATGAGAAGATCCTGGAAAATGCAAGAATCCTACAGACGGTCTCAAGACTCCACAGGCTGCAGGACAGAAATTCAGTGGCCCTGGATCCCATGTTGCCTGGCATTCAGGGTTGGGAGAACTTCAAGGGCATCTGGGCTACATCATGGCTAAAAGCTGAGTGTTTCATGAGTTCTTTCAGACCTAGACAAGCATTTATTTTATTGAATGTTTTAATTTTAAACATTAGGCCTTTCAAGAAGGAATGGAGCTGAAATTCCATTCATATTGCTATAATCACCACGATACCATACTGCGGTAGTAGCAGTGAACTTTTTCAAACTTACAGTGTTCTTTGATCTTCACCACTGTCTTGTCAGACAGCAAGGGCTGGTGGTATTAATTTTACGTTTCCATTGGGAAACAAAGGCAAAAGACATGAACGATAAAGGCATGGTTTAGAGCCCAGTTCTGACAGTCGGTGCAGGGAGCCCCCCCACCAAGGTGACCTTGGGAAGGGTCTTTGTTCTTTGCCCTCTGTTTTCCTCTCAAATGAGCTAGCTGTGGATTCTAATTCGGAGCAAATCAATGTGTAGAATCGCATTTTAGAATATTCCAGCGAGGAGGTTAAATCATTTGGTCCTTAAGGTCTGAGTCTCAAATCCAGCACCTTACCATTTTCCTTTAAAATCTGCACATCGTTTGTCTGCAGGAGGGAGGGAGGGAAAAAGTGTGATCACACTTCACTCTCCCTACATTTTACAGCCACATGTCAGCAGTAGGGGGCTTCCAGTCCTGGCCCAGGAGGGCCATCTTCCTCTGGAAGGGATAAGACCCAGAGGCCCCCACCCACTTGACTTGTCTTTTCAGGTATCATCTGTAGTCAGGTGAGGTCAAGTTTAAATGAGACTCCCTAACAGGAAAGAGGACAAGATCCCACAAGACCTAGGCCAAGGGGGGTTTGTGGTCCCAAAGGGGAGCAGCTTCACACTGGGGGGTGGGAGTACCGAGGGGAACCTTTCTCCTCTACCCTTGGCTCCAACATCCCACTCACGTATACTCACACTTCGTCTCAGATGATGCGCCCCAGAATAACCGCAGCCACCACTGAGGAAGCCCTGATGGGCCAGATTCATTTCCTGCCACTGAGTATCCTTTCTTCACAGAAGGGAGCGCTAAGTGGCGGGGATTGCAAGCCACCTGTCGGCAGGGTCAGTGTTTGAGCCTCTGCTACTGCAAAGCCATATGCTATGCTGTTCCATCCACTGCTTCCCCAAAGCCCGCCTATGAGAAAACAAAAAAAGGGGTGACTTTTCTCATAAATATAAATTCATGTCTTTTTATTTGGAAGACCACGTTCTTAGTTTTTCTGGCGTCAGACTGTCCGTTCTTCTCTGACGGTCATGATGACGGTAGATGGTTCTTTCCTCCTCTTTCTCCTTTTCTTCTCCTTCTCCTCTTTTGCCTTCTTGTTTTCTTTTTGTTTTGACTTGACCAGGAAGAAAAGAAAAACCTGCTGATCCTATTTTGGTTTCATGTTTCCGTAGGGTTTTTCTTGTTACACAAATTCCCAAAGTCTGGGACCTCCGCTTTATCTGAAGTAACTCACCAGACGTTCAGAATGGCTCAGCCTGGGCGTCAAGGCCACACCCCTGGCCTAGGTGATGTGCTAGAAATGTGAGGAAAGAGTCACTGACACGGTGCATTTGGGTCACGTGGGACACTAAACTTTAAGTGGGACTACTAAGGACGTCTCGCTGAAAGGTCGTCCCTTCCCTACACTGAAGCCCCTTGTTCTTTAGGATTTCCATTTTCCTTTCTGGATTCACCACCCATCTGGTTTCTTACAGCGCTAGGACGTGCGAATGAGTCAAGATGCTTTGACACCACTTTTATTGTTTTATGCACAATTCTTCTCTTTGCCATAGTAAAGCCTGAGCGCGTTTGCTCCATTTCAAGCGTGCTGGCCTTGTTACAAGCGCTATGAAAGCGTACTGGGCCATATAAGGTGTGACGGCCCCCTTACACGTGAACTGGCCCCGCAAACGGGGACCCACGGAGCTCCCTTGCTGACTTCACGTTCCGTGGTGTTAATCAGCCGTGGGCCAGAGCTGCTGGTGACTCCTCTCTTCTTTGAACGTGGACCCAGGGCAACCGTGAGTCGTCCGCTCCCTCCGCCTCCGGACCGCGTCTTCAAACACAGCCCTGTCTGCGCCCTCCCGGCTTCAGGCCCCTGGAGGGTCTCTGTGCTCAAAGTTCTTTAATTTCCTTTATGGATGTAGTAAATCATTCTACACACCGCAGAGCAGAGGAAAAGCCTGATTTATGAGACCTACCTGCTTGGTTCTTTCAGAGTAAGATCCCCACGTGGAATGGTTTTCTCTCTTCAAATTCTTTTTCTTTTCATATTTCTTAAATGCTTAAATAAAATGCACGTGGCACATCCATCAGAAGCTGAACAGCGGAATTCCGGTCCCATCAGGCCTCCCGCGATGGCTTCCAAGAGGTGGCGAGTTACTGCCTTGTCACTTGTTTGCTCTCCATCTTTCTTGTTGCTCCCCTCCTCTTGCTCACTGCATCTCCCCCAGCCCCCTCTGCTCAGTGAAAAGGAAGTAGTTCACCTCATTTGTTCATGCCTTCATGGGTTCACTCATTCACTCATTCACTCCGAGTGCTGTGTTAGGTGCTGCAGACCCAGCAGTGAACGAGACAGGCCAGGTCCTTGACCTCACAGAGGGTGTGATCTAAAGGGCAAGATAATGGGTGAATGGCGTTTCCAGTGTAGTGTGGCGAGTGCTACGTGAGGGAGGAACGCGGGGGGGACCCTAACTCAGCCTCGGGGAGGGCCAGGTTGGGCTTCTGGAAGGTTTTCCCTGAGCTGAAGGCTGAGTTCTGGGCACCGGGCAGTGAGCCAGGCACCTAGACAAATGCTGGTTTAGCTGGCCTTCTGGAATTGTCTGGCTTTCCTTATGGGCTGTAAGTGCGATTTTTGGTGACTGTAAAACTGTGGTTGTCCGACCATGTTGGGACACTTGGTGGCAGATGTGACAGAGGGAACATTGTCAGAGCAGCAGCTGAGAGACAGTCCCTTAAAACTGTCTCTAGGGCCCTGATTTTGATATGTGAGATAAGCCAAAATGCAAATAGCAATTTGAGTGTGGATGTGTACTTTGGGTGCTGTGTGTGCTCTGAAATGTAAGCGTACTGCTCGTTTCTTGTTTCTCCTGATGAATCTAGTTTTCATCCAAACGAATGAACTCTTGTGAGTTATAAGCATCATCTAACGGAGACTAGGTTTTCTCAAAAGCCAAAAGAGTTTAAGAATTTAGCATTCTTTGGTTTCCAAATTGAGACCAACAATATCTCTTGATCTTTGATTTTTCTTTTTCTCTTGAGGGGAACTTTGACGTATTTTTGTCATTTAAGTGTTGCTGAAAGATACCTAGGGGCGCCTGGATGGCTCTGTCCCTTGAGCGTCTGAATCTTGATTTTGCCTCTGGTCATGATCTCACGTGAGATCGAGCCCCGTGTCAGGCTCTGTGCTGAGCATGGAGCCTACTTGAGATTCTCTCTCTCCCTTTCTGCCCCTCCCCAGCTTTGCTCATGTACACACGCTCCCACTCTCTCAAAAATAAACATTAAAGAAAAAAAAGAAAAGAGGGGCACCTGGGTGGCTCAGTTGGTTAAGCATCTGACTTTGGCTCAGGTCATGATCTCACAGTTTGTGAGTTCGAGCCCCGCATCAGGATCTGTGCTGATGGCTCGGAGCCTGGAGCCTACTTCGGATTCTGTGTCTCCCTCTCTCTGCCCCTCCCCTGCTCACGCTCTGTCTCTCTCTCAGAAATAAAGCACATTACCGAAATAATTTCAGGATTACTCTTAGCATTTCAGTGAGGATGTGGTAAAATTGTACCATCAAAAAATGAGAAATGCAGGTCCAGGGGAGACTGTCTGAAAATCAGGATGAAGTTACAAGAAGTTGTTAGAATATAGTGTGGGTCTGATAATTCCCAGCTGTCACTACTGGGTTTTCTTAGTTTTTTGGGCTAGTTGCTTTCTGTGTAGCAAAGAACCTATTTTGATCAACGATATTTTCCACTCATTAAGGTAAATTCTAAATTCCCTTCATATGTGCTGCATGGGAATCAAACAATAAGAAACAGAGTTTAATCTGGAGAAACTGAATAGAATTTTATAATTGAGAAATGGATCGTCACATTTCTGAGGAAAATGACAGTTTGTGATGAACCGTCACCTAACAATATGGCAAATAGGGGAATGGATTTAACTGAATGGAGGCGCTGAATGGAGGCATTTTAAATAGCAGACGCCTTGATACAAAGCACGCGGAGAGGAGCTGGCTTTCTTGAGGATGCACCATTACAGTGGCCGCCTGGGTTCATTCACCCTTGACCCGTGCTCCCCTGGGCTAACATGGGACGCCAGACCCAAGGCAAGTTTGAATGGTGTATGTAATTCTTGTTGAGGGTGAAAGGTATCTCAGTGAAGCCCCGCAAATGTGTTGGAAAACAAAGAGTAAGATAAAAGAGTGCCTGGAAACAGAGAATGGGACTTCTGCGGGGCAGAAGAGAGAGCTAGGCAGCACAACGTGAAGAGCAAAGTCGGCCACCGGCCATTAAGTTCAGCCAAGTGATGACTCAAAGATGGGTCTGAGGGGTTAAATCCACTGAAGTTGTATACAACTCACCAGGGAGGGCAAATTTGAATAATAGTTGGCTATTTAGGGGCGCCTGGGTGGCTCTGTCGGTTGAGTGTCCAACTTCGGCTCAAGTCATGATCTCATGGTTCACAGGTTCAAGCCCTGCATCGGGCTCTGTGCTGATGGCTCAGAGCCGGGAGCCTGTCTCGGATTCTGTGTCTCCCTCTCTCTCTGCCCCTCCCCCGCTTGCACCCTGTCTCTCAAACATGAATATATGTTAAAAAAATTGTTTTTAATTGGCTATTTAGTTTAATAGAGAGAGGTGAACTTGGTAAGTTTCCTGAAAAATCCACTTTTAGTTGTCACCTATCGAATGATCTTGCCCTGAAGTCTCACTGCTCCAAGCGCAGTGCCCAATGATTCAGGTGGCAAAGTGGCTTTAGGCTAAAATGACCTGTCCGTTCTACGCATGCCTCTGGAATTCACCATCAATATCTAAAACTCCTCAGAGCCTACATCCTGTCTCATAATCTCATCTCCAGAGAGCCATGGCTCCCCTGCTCTGCTCCTTGCGCCCGCCAGCCTCCCTCCATTGTTAACCCCCACAGTGTATACAAACAAGTTGTGGTGACATTCACAAGCTCTAGCCTTGAGGTTAGCGTAAGAGAGTTTTGCTGAGCTGAGATGCTGGGCGCCCGCTAGGCTCACCCACAAACTAAGGGTCTGGCTTGCACATTTGGATACAAATTCATGCACTTGCAAGTTATAGTTTGCCACATGTCATGAGCCTATATGTCACTTGAGACTAGTAGAAAGTAAAATATGAAATATACATCAGTTAGGAGTCTATTGTAATTTATGTGGAAATGCTTTGGAAACTTGAATGCTCTTAACCTTTTTCTTGGTCACAGACCGCTTGGAGAATCTAGTGAAAATATGTACCCCTTCACAAGAGAAATACCCATCAATATGCTTAACTGTAAGAATTTTGCATATAAATTTGAGATGTTCATGGACCTTCTGGTGTCATGGATTCCTGACCTAAAGGGATTTATAAGTATAAAATGTTAAGAGTATTCTTTTTACATTTAAATGAATAACAGGATGTAGAATTGTACACTTAACACTATCTCAGTGATACATTACATGTAGGAAAGAATATATATATATATATATATGACTGGAAAGATAAGCACTAAAATATAAATAGAACTTATATTTGGGTGGTGAGATTGTGATTTAATTTTATTCTTTGAATTTGTTACACTTTCACATTTAAAAATTTTTACCAGTTTATTTTCATAAAAGTAGCTGTTTATTGTGACCAATTATGGAACTACCGGGCAGAGCTCTCAAAAACAAATCTAAAAAGACACCGTAGTGACCACTCTTCCGGATGGCTACTCATTCACAACGTTTACCAGTCTCTGGGATCATGTGATCTATGGGAATCCTCCTTCTGATCTTCCAGTTGGTGCAAGAGTGGGGGCCTGACTCAGCGGAATCAATCAGTGTCTTTCCTCAAGATTTTTCTGAACTGTAACTAGCCAGGAGCCAGCCAGCTCCTTTGTGGTGACTGAAGCTGTGAGTGAGGTCTGGAAGCTTTGAAGCCGGGCGGGGGACACACTTCCTGCTGGTCTGCAATGACAGAGAGAGACAGAGAGACACCTCATAGTTCCTGGTTGTTCAGTTGCCTTTGAGTCCAGCTCACCCTAGTCCTTCTTGCATTTTGGTTTTCAATTCTTCCTTTGATTTATACCTTTTACCCTTCCAACAAATTTCCTTTTTGTCTGAACTGGTTAGAGCTGGATTTCTGGCACCTGGAACCAACAAGTCCACACAATTAACAAAAGTATATTTATAAGTACTCCAGAATAAAATTGGACTCAAGTTGTAAAATAAGTGAAATCGACAGGAGCGCCTGGGTGGCTCAGTTGGTTGAGTGCCCAACTCTTGATGTCGGCTCAGGTCATGATCTTGTGGTCATGAGACGGAGCCCCGCGTTGAGCTCCACGCTGACGGTGATGCCTGCTTGGGATTCTGTCTCTCCCTCTCTCCTCTCTCTGTCTGCACCTCATGCTCTCTCTCCCTCAAAATAAATACATAAACATTGAAAAAAAAAAGAAATCGACAATATGTCTTAACACAGAAAGCAGCTGGCTTTGGGTGTCGGACCTTGTGCAGGACAGAGGGAGTTCAAAGAGCAGAGACAAATGGAGGTTATTGGTTCAGAGCCTCAGATCATTCTGTTCATTTAGGAGGTGGAACTTGTCTTCTTGGCTCTATGTAGAGACAAACAATAACGGGATTGTCCAAACCCTGGTTATCACCATAAACATGATAGGTCACTTCTCTCATTTATGAATGTGATGCTCGGGGTAACGAATTTACAAGTGAATGAAAGATAAACGTATTTTCTGATTCAATGAGCTAGAAAACAATCCCTGCATTAATTTGGCAACCTGAAGATATGTGAGCCCTGCCAAAGAGAAAATCTGAGCAAATTGTTAGAGATACTCTACAAGAATAAACAACTTTACAGAGGAGTTTGTGTGCTACACAGCGAGTTCCATTTCAACAAATGTTCAACTGTAATGAAAGTAGTTAGAAATACCAGGGCATGGCTTAATTATGTGAGGAATAGTTGACACAGTGAAATTTAAAATGACCTGCCTAGCTACAAAATAACTCATCCAAGGGGCGCCTGGGTGGCTCAGTCCGTTAAGCCTCCGACTTCAGCTCAAGTCACGATCTTGCGGTCCGTGAGTTCGAGCCCCGCGTCGGGCTCTGAGCTGATGGCTCAGAGCCTGGAGCCTGCTTCCGATTCTGTGTCTCCCTCTCTCTCTGCCCCTTCCCTGTTCATGCTCTGTCTCTGCCTGTCTCAAAAATAAATAAACGTTAAAAAATAAAAAAAATAAAAAAAAATAACTCATCCAAGCAAAAAGCTCCAGCTTCAAATCCAGTTCTATCTGTCTCCTATGGAAAATTGTATTTTCTATCGGCAAATGTGTGTTTCTACTGAGTTTTAGAAATGGCCTGCTGCAGATATGTGGGAAGCAGGTCATGATGGAGCCAGTTCCACCTTCGGGAGGCTGGTTAGAGTGGTAAAGCCAGAGGGAAGGAATTTTGAGTTCACATCGAAATCGACCATACGATAACGAGACTAGATTTTTTTTTAAAAATCGACATACTGAGGGGCGCCTGGGTGGCGCAGTCGGTTAAGCGTCCGACTTCAGCCAGGTCACGATCTCACGGTCCGTGAGTTCGAGCCCCGCGTCAGGCTCTGAGCTGATGGCTCGGAGCCTGGAGCCTGTTTCTGATTCTGTGTCTCCCTCTCTCTCTGCCCCTCCCCCGTTCATGCTCTGTCTCTCTCTGTCCCCAAAATAAATAAAAAGCGTTGAAAAAAAAAATAAAAAAAAAAAATAAAAATCGACATACTGCAACGTACAAACTCTAATTCAAGTAAAAGCTATGTTCACATTTCTTGGAAGCTGAGAGATATCATTAGCACGGTATTTTAGAGGGAGACCTTGAGTCATCTGATCTGACATGCCTGATGTCTTTAGATGATTCTAGATTTGGGATTTGATGCTGTAGCTATGAAATCAGCACTTTTTGGCAGGCAGGGCTTTCAAACTAGTTAGAATCTCAGTGTTTATTTTATTGTGGGTTTTGATACGAATTACTAAACTACTTTTCAGGAATGTACCAATTTTATTCCCATCAGCAGAGTATTTCATCATGCCCTCCGTTCATCCCATGCATTAGCACACTTAACCTAGTTTGTCACTGAAGTACCAACAGTGATGTCACAATGTCACTTCAAATTTCTTTGATTATTCATGAAAATAAACACTTCCTCTTATTTCTTAGCCTTTGCAGAGCTAATTTTTGAGAATGAATACGTTCTTTGCACGTTTTTGTTGATTTATATAAGTTCTTTATATATATAGTGATTTCAATCTTTTTTTATGCCATTTCTGTCACAAGTATTTCTTCATTTTTAAATTGTGACTCAATTTGGAACCTCAGTGATTCTCATTCCATTTTTCTTCGTGATTTCTCCCACTGTGCTTGCCTTTAAAGCCCTTCCTCATCCCCAAATCAGATTCCCCTGTGATTTATGCTCACTTGTACAATATAACGTAAATCCTGTCAATTCACTGGATCATAGAGACATATTTGGGGTAACAGCGTGAAATCACTTTAATTTTGAATAGCATTTTTAAATTTATTCTATTTAAAAGAAAAAAAAAAGAGAAGACAAGAAAAGAGAGCATAATGGAAAGACAGAGATCTGTAGTCCCTGAGATCCTGGGGTGTTTGTTGGGTCTGTGTCTCTGTATAGAAGAGGAAACCAGCACTGACTTGCCTCTGCCCTCGCAGTGCTTCTGGGCTTTGGGTTAGTGTTCTGGCCGGAGTCAGGAAAATAGCTAGAGGCCTGGATTTGCTAACAACAGCCCCAGTGCAAGTTACAACGAAAACACAAATGTCTCCTATCTCACCTGACCATCAAGTGGATTAGGTGCCTGGAAACCCAGGGATGAAATGAGGGGCAGTCTTTTTGGGAAGGGAGGTGAGTGGGGGAGGGAGGAGCCTGGGAAGTCTGATTCCTAGGGTACCTTTGCCTTCTGCCCTCCCCCTCTCCTTCCTCACTCTTAAGCCCTGCCCCCAAGACTTGGACACTAATTTACAAGGAATGAAAAGGAGACTTTTTTTTTTTTAAATGTTTATTTTTGAGAGAACATGCAAGTGGGGGAGGGGCAGAGAGAGGGGGACAGAAGATCCCATGCGGGCTTTGCCCTGACAGCAGAGAGCCCCCACGTGGGACATGGTGAGATCGTGACCTGAGCTAAAGTTTGACACTTAACCAACTGAGCCACCCAGGCGCCCCGAAAAGGAGACATTTTTAGATTTCTTCTCAACCCAGTTTATCTCTGGAATCATTTTTCTCTTAATTTCTTGAAACTAAAATGTGTACTGAAGTAATAAGTGGAACATAGTAAAGATCAAACCAGGTAAAATATAGGTCTTACTCCAGTCAAATCTCCCCACGAAAGGCTTGTGTCTGGAATTAGAGCTTCAGAAATGCCCCAAGTGAGGGGAGGAGCTGTTTTCTATTATGTTCAATTAAACTCTCAGGCTAAGGGTTCAAGTGCTATGTTGCCATCAACTCATAAGAGAACCCTGCAATTATTATGTGATAAACACAACTAATGAATGAATGGATGAAGGAAGGAAGGAAGGAAGGAAGGAAGGAAATGAAATGAAGGAAGGAAAATGAAGGAAATGAATGAAAGAAAATGAAAAGCATTTCCTATACAAGAGGAATAGAAAAGGAATCAGAGGATTCTAGAATCAGTTCAGCCACTATGCAACCTATCTGAGCCTCCTTGAGCTTCAGTTTTCTAATCTATTCCAGCTGTCTATCCACAGAGTTGATGTAACGTATTTGAAAGCGTTTTAAAACATGGTCTGGAACTATACATTCTGGACATTGATCAGAGTTTAGCTGGCCAATACTAAATAATACTTATAACTATGGAAACCCTTTGCTTTTCAGTCACTTCAGTGAAAGGGAGAACCTAGATGTACAGGTTAATAATTTTCAGTGTGAGAATGCCAATAAATGATTCCTACTCTTCCTGGGATATATGGTTGGCCAGTTTGTTTGAGGGCTGGTGCTCATAAGCCTGAGGTCAGAGATCTGCTTTTGGGTCAATCAGTTTTGCTATGTTTTCCACCCAAATCGGTCTGAAGCCATCTAAGATAGGCAGGTGTCTAATCCACCATCTTTGCTAGAAAAATTAATCAGGCCATCTTACTGATGGGGAACCAGTGCTCCGGTGTCTGTATGTGCTTACCTGGAAGTCAAAGAATAATTAGTGTAAAAGAAAAGAAACCGCAGGCTTGAAGGAAAAGACTTGTTTTAAGAAAAAAAATATCAAAACCAGAAGCTCTGTGTATTCTGGGTAGTCAACTACAACTGGCCTTCTCAACCTTTCTCTCATATAATGGCACATCTAAAATATGACTAGATTTGTATGACAGTATGCTGATGTCAACTGGGGGGGGGGAATTTGGGACCCAGTCCCAGCTGCTTGTGGCCACACAGAGGGATGAGGGGATCGATGTAATGCCCGTTAGGAACCCTGCCTCCGAGGACAGTGAAATCCAGGAAGGGATGACCAGGCTCGCTGGCCTCAACACATCCACACATCTCAAATGGAAACCCTCTGCCTGCTAGGGCAGCCCTCTCACTCCATCGCTCTCTCACTTCATCATTTATAGCACTTGTATCTGTATCCAGCTGGAAATACCTGAGTTAATGCTACATTTTCCCTTGGTTCCTTTGGGTCCATTCAACTCAAATATCCACAGAGGACCTTGGTAGCGGGCACTATTTTCCATTGGTTGAAATCATTCCTGGGGCCATCTTTAAGTTCTGTCTCCTGTCCTTCTTCTCCAGTCTCTTCCCCAGCCCCCGTCCACGCCCCGGGCACACATGGTGATGACTAACGAGGGTTTTGCCCAGCATTCCTTCACCCATTATACAGTCAGAGGCAGAATTCCATCCAGATGTTCCCCATCTTCTGTGTGCCACCCACCGGCCAAAGCCAGCTAAGAGGCAGCAGGCAGGGAGCCCGGGTGACATAATTCACAGGCAGGGCTCAGTGTCTCAGGAGACGGAGCCTGCGAAAGAAGGGTAGTGAAAGGAGGAGAGCTCTGGGAGGGCAAAGGGAGAATAGTTTGCTCACCTGCCAACGGATTTAGAAAAAGAAAAACGATTTCCTCGTGTTTCTTTTCTCTTCTGAAAGGACTAAGGGTTCCTCACCGTTCTCAGCATAAAATAAACATTTCTTCCCAAATCCTTGGCAGTCAGGCTCAGTTTTATCCGGCCTTCTCGGATATGCATCCCGGCCTTGTCACTTACTGGGCTACCACAGGCGCCTTATTTAACCTCCGTGGGGGTCTTTATTTCCTATTATACAAACAGGGTACAATACTGTTCCTGTAGACCTACTGAAAGGTCAGCTTTCCTTTGTGCTTTAGATCGGCCCTGTATTTTTTATACACATTCCACTGTCCCCGGAGGGGGACAAATTCCACATGAAACCTCCTCCTCGTTCAAGTCTTCACCCACCTCTCACCTCCGTATTCAGCTCCTGCGCGTGGCAATAAGTTTTTGTACGTTAAGCATATCTGAACTGAGGTTTATCTGAATCTTTGCCTAGTTTGCACTGCCTTGCTGATGGAGCGATATGGGATTCTTCTTCCTACATCCTCGTTTTGCTTCATTGTACCCACCTCGTCCTCACCGCTACAGCTGCGGTGGTGGTGTTTATTGCTTGAGGGTTATGATGACCGCGTGACGCAACTCTTGATTACCGAATGGGAACTTCAGTCGTGTTGTAATTATACAACGCACTCAGGAAGGGTGATCTGATGAAGACCAATTTAAAAAATACTATCGTAATTTCAAAACAAGGGCAACAACATGAAAGCATGGCACACGGCTTGGGAAAGATAATACCCTATGAATCGACGGACAGTGTGAACAGTGTGTGATTTTTTTTTTTAATTTTTAATGTTTATTTATTTTTGAGAGAGAGAGAGGGAGAGAGAGAGAGAAAACGAGTGGGGCTGGAGAACAGAGAGGGAGACACGGAATCCAAAGCAGGCTCCAGGCTCTGAGCTGTCAGCACAGAGCCTGATGCGGGATTTGAACTCACACATGGCGAGATCGTGACCTGAGCCGAAGTTTGCCCCTTAACCGACTGAGCCGCCCAGGTGCCCCAATGTGCACGTTATGTTTTAAATACACTAACCGTGACTTCCTTCTGGGCCACACTCCTCTAAAGCATGGGAGGAAAATAAGCAGGTGTGGGAGAGAAATCAGGCTTGGAAAGACGTTGGGACTTCCTGAGTAAATTGTTATGGCTCCGGCTCCCCCTAGTGTACTGAACAACACAGGTACCCCAGTGTGCAAAAGCTGAGCTCAAGCTCAGGAGCCAGTATTCTTCTCTCCAGCCGACAGCCTTACCTGAACAACTGGAGATCTCCATTTTGCCACCGTTTCTTCCCTACTGCACAACTAACCACAGATCGGAGACGAAATGGGGCAGATGTTCTGTATCCAAACTGATTTGAGCACCGATCTTCGTGGAAGGACTGAATTGATTCGAGGCATCCAAGAAATATTTAAAAGTATGTAAAAATTGCTTTAAAAAGAGTTGCCACTTTCTCATGAAGTAGGGGATGTAATTAAGGAGCATCAGCAAAAATTAAAGACGGTTCCTTGTTAATTATTTTACTACACATTTTATCGGCCCCTGCCTTCTATTTATCAAACCGTTAGGCATCTGTAAATAGATTTTCCTCAAGCAGGACACAGAGACCACTGGGAAGACCAAAGATCGAACTATAGTGGAAGGAAAGTAACTCTTCCAATGGGGAAAAAAATGACATATTAAAGATGTTTCTTAAAGTGTAATCTCCCAAGAACACTAGTTCCACAATGGGTCTTACTTTAAAAAAAAATTTTTTTTAGGGGCGCCTGGGTGGCTCAGTCGGTTAAGCGGCCGACTTTGGCTCAGGTCATGATCTCATGGTCCGTGAGTTCGAGCCCCGCGTCGGGCTCTGTGCTGACAGCTCAGAGCCTGGAGCCTGTTTCAGATTCTGTGTCTCCCTCTCTCTGACCCTCCCCCGTTCATGCTCTGTCTCTCTCTGTCTCAAAAATAAATAAACGTTAAAAAAAAATTAAAAAAAATTTTTTTGATGTTTATTTTTGAGAGACAGAGAGAGCACGATCGGGGGGAAGGGCAGAGAGAGAGGGAGACACAGAATCTGAAGCAGGCTCCAGGCTCTGAGCTGTCACCACAGAGCCCGACGTGGGGCTCGAACTCACGAACCGCGAGATCATGACCTGAGCCAAAGTCGGACGGTCAGCTGACTGAGCCACCCAGGCACCCCTAACGGGTCTTAATTAGGCTTTCATGATAAGTCGTTTTGAGACATGTGGGGTTAAACAAAGAGAAACTATTTAAAACTTCAGTATTCTTCTAAACCCTTAGTGTGCTCTTAAAACCCCACTGTGTGACACTTAGAGCTAACGCATTTCCCAAATTGTCTAACACCATGATTTTTTTTTCATGCCTATCCCACACACCTGGTTTGTGAATTATCTTTTGGGAACGAATACGCCTTGGATGAGAATTTCATTAACTTTCAGTCGAAGATGGAGAACGAATAGGAAAGTAAGCCAGAGGAGGAAAGGAAATGGTATTTGATACAAGCAGCCAATAGAGTGGCTATAAAGAAGTTTGTGATCAGTGAAACATTAGTGACGCAACAGATTCAGAGTCCGAGAGTGGCAGTCCTATAATGGGGTCAGAAGGACCGACCGTGGCGAATGCATCGCCAGCCCACGCAATCATTACCAGACTTCTCCCAAAACGTCATAGCACTGATGCCATCGTGAGAACGCGAAAGACTGCAAAAAGTACAGTGCCCCATCCTATGGGGTTTTCCACTTTTAATACAACTTTTCTTGTGCACTACCTGTACTAATTGATGTGGACGTTTTAGGCCCTTTATTACAAACAGGATCATAGAGACACAGGGTACTTTGAGGAAGTTAGAAGATGCCTGTATTTAGTGGAAGTGGTGAGTTTGAGAGGATTCCGATAAGTCACAGCTCGACAAACTCTTCTCAAAGGGAGTGTTAGAGAAAACTGGAAGTCCATACAGTGGCTTGTCTTGGATGATGGCACATGATAAGAATACTGACTCATGTCCACTAGAATGTGTCTATTCCTATTGGCTCCATTCACACTTCAGAAATGCTGCTGGCCATGGACTCATTGGTACGTTGGGTGACAACACGTTCAGTCATGAGGGTTTCGGGGGCATCAACGGACCTACAATGATGTGTAATTGTAGGTTCTCTTGTTGAGGACGCAGCGTTTCGTGGAGAAAACAAACATTCATCAGCCCCCAATGGATTGTGGCTCTTAGTCTCTTAGCATATGGGGGTGGAGAGTGGGACAAAGTCCATTCCAGAAGCAACTCTTGGGCTTCAGTGGACCTCCTATTTTCCAGCTGGGTGGACTTCAGGCATGGAGAGGTCAAGTGATTTAGTCAAGCGCCTGATGAAGTCGAGCAGCTGGGATGTGATTTCAGGGACTTTGCTGGTCTACGGCTCTTGCCCGAGTCAGTCAACAGCCCTGTTTCCTGGTTCTAGCCGCTTCTCTAGCTGCACCACACGGTCAGCGTGCTGCGTCCTGCGTGGCCGACCTCCCGGCTGTCTCTGCTCACGACTGGAATAGGAGGTGTGTTACAGGTCAAGTCTGAATGTTCTGGCAGCACCGCGTAAGGCAGATTGCTCCATGCCTGCTCAAAGCATACAGTGTCTGGCGAAAGCCAGATTGAAGATAGCTAAACTCACACGCCAAGATTCCAAAGGAAAAACTTAGCTCACATTTTTCCTCTGCACGGTGATTTTTCTTTCCCCTCCTTTTTTTTCTCTTCCTTTTTTTTTTTTTTTTTTAAAAGGGAATCCCCATGTTTACACGTTGAAATCCAAAGTGCACCAGTGGTCAGTTCACAATTCTGTGACCCATGAACATCTGTGGGCCAGGGTGTTCCTTGGGAATCGGCGGTGCCGGGCGCCGTGAGCCAAGCCTGCCCTACGCAGAAAGGAATTCTCCAGTGAGTGAAGCAGTCAGCGAGGGAAGAGGCCTGGGAGTGTTCAGGGCCTGGTTACTCTCTAGCTCGGGTTTTCCAGAGGCATGTCTGCACTCGACTTCAACTAGTTTTATGAGCTGTATTTGACTTTAGTTTTTGACGCAGGTCCTTCTGAAGCTCCTTAGAGGAAGCAGAACACGAATCTTCATTTTACCTTTAGGAAAAATAGAACTCTCTAATCTGCGGTGGGCAAAATGGAGCTCAAATCCAGAAATAAGAAGCCCTCTTTGTCCTTTGAGTAGAGAGAAAAATCTCAGAGGGAACAGGTTTATTTTGACATCTGTCCCGGAGGACTTAGTGCTTAGTTAGGGTCTCCCTCTGTGGAAGGGGGTCCCATAGGCCCCACAGCCGGGCGAGCTGCAGGGAGAGATGGCTTCAGTGTGGCGGGTGGCACTGGGGGTGGTTGAATGTGCCTTATCGTTTCCATTCCGGATTTAGGTCGGTAGAGGGACTTTGGCGGTATCGTCGTTTTGATTTGTTCAGTATTCACAAATTCATCGAACCCTCAACGGCAAAACTTAGCATGTGGTGTATTTGAATCTTGTATATTTCTGGAGTTTTTTTTTTTTTTTTTTGCCTTGTTCTAAATTTTTTTAATGTTGATTTATTTTCTAAGAGAGAGAGAGAGAGAGAATGAGCTGGGGAGGGGCAGAGAGAGAGGGAGACACAGAATCGGAAACAGGCTCCAGGCTCTGAGCCATCAGCCCAGAGCCTGACGCGGGGCTCGAACTCACGGACCGCGAGATCGTGACCTGAGCTGAAGTCGGACACTTAACCGACTGAGCCACCCAGGAACCCGTTTCTGGACTTTCAATTCCTTACGTATAAAAAAAGGACAAGGGCTACATGGCCGCCCAGCCCCATGGCAGTTCGAGGGTTCTGTGAGTTTAGGCTTGCTTCTCTCCTAGTTGGAGACCAGTTCCTCTGCTCCAACTTCTCTGCTGTAGTCTGGGTGCTGTAAGAAGAACTGTGTCCCCCACGAAATTCATATGCTGAAGTCCTAGCAACCAGTACCTCAGAATGTGGCTGTATTTGGAGACAGGGTCTCTACAGGGGTAATCAAGTTAACGTGAGGCCATCAGCATGGGCCCTAATCCAATACGAGTGGTGTCCTTATTAAAGGAAGAATTTGGGGGCACCTGGGTGGCTCAGTGGGTTAAGCGTTCCACTTCAGCTCAGGTCACAATCTCGCGGTTCATGAGTTTGAGCCCCATGTCGGGGTCTGTGCTGACAGCTCAGAGCCTGGAGCCTGCTTCGGATTCTGTGTCTCCCTCTCTCTCTGTCCCTCCCCCACTCATGCTCTGTTTCTCTCTCTCTCGAAAATAAACAAAGATTTTAAAAAATTAAAAAAAAAAAAAAGAATTTGGACATAAATGAGTGTGCACAGAGGCGAGACCATGTGAAGACAGAGGGAGAAGATGCCCAGGTACAAGAAAGACACGGGCCTCAAGAAGAAACCGATGCTGCTGACATTGTGACCTCAAACCTCTAGCCTCCACAAGTGTGAGAAAATAAATTTCCGTTGTTTAGGCCAGTCCATCTATGGCACAAACACTCTGAGCTCTATATCACAGTGAGTTTTCTGAGCTGTGAAAGATGTTCTATGGTTTGTTTTTTTTTTTAACAGACTCTTAATGTTGGTTTTAGCCCAAAGCAGTCTTGTCTTTCCTAGGATATTTAAAATACTTAGAAAAAATGTTTTCTTCATCACCAGACATGAAGGAAATTTAGTCAAATAAACCCTCTTTACTTTTACTTGAAGGGAATTTCATAATTTCGACCCATAGAACAATTGTTCTGAATGCTTATGGGTCATCAGTCCACCTTCTGAGAAATACTACCATTATCTACACGTTTCGTTTAAAGCCAAATAGTTCGCTGGATGAACTTGTAGGTGAGAGCGCTTTTCTGAAGAACTTCGGACCAAACACGCAACTCCAGATGGGGTGTAGTCCGGGTTTTGTTCGATACTTCTGTCTTTAAAGGTCACTCGGAGTCAAACATCATGTGGCCAAGTTACAGAACAAATTAAATGATAAAAAAAAAAAAAAAAGGTAACCATTGGTCACTTGTTGTTTAAAACTCAGGCTCTTGCTTAAAGTAAAGCATGTTATCGCCAAAATAGATTTTTCTTTCCCTTAGTACCAAAACTCTGGTTCTTCCCTTTTACAAGATAGCCACAGGAGTTGGCATGGGGTGCCCAATTGCTAGAAAGCAGGGGACTCCCTGGCTCTCTGCAAGTCCCTTTTGAGGTGGCTGTGAAATTTCTCAGGGAGTGCTTCTGGATCAAAACTGCGCGCTTGGGAGGGGAGAATCACCCAGCTTTTTGAGGCTCTGTGTGTCCGAGAAAGAGATCAGAGTACATGCTAAGAGGCGTGGTGGGAAGGGTTCTGACCAAACCCCAGACAGCAGACCAAGCAGGGCACGTGGAGGCAAGGTCAGGTGCTCAGTGTCGTGTCCACACAACTAGAGGAATGAATGCCTCGCTCATTTTCTCAGCCAGCTTTTTGGTGTCACCCAATGATAACACGAATAGAGTTTATAGATTAAAAGAAAACCCATCTTTCTAAAAATCACAGCTTGAAGGAAGAAGTTTGGCCGATTAAAAAGGCAGAGGGCGCTGGGAAAAACTGCAGGCACTTTAACTTCCAGCTAGGAACAGAATGGGGAAAAAATTGCAACTTATTTATATTCATTTATTTATATGGATGATGAATAAGTTAAGGAACACTTCATCTCAAACACAGATTGCTTTTATTTTAGCTAAGCTAATGTTTCAGTTCCATATATATTTTTGAATTTCCATCAATGTCAAACACCATTTTTTTCTTCCTTCTTCTTCTTAAAAAAAAAAAGAAAAAAAAAAAAGGATTTACAAGCACTTTTACGGCACTCCAGAAGAGTAGGCTGAAGGTTCATAATAATAATTTTCCTTTTAAAAAACATCCATCAGACCAAAATAAAATCATTTTAATTAACTCCTTCCTGAGTAACTAAAACCTTGGAATGTGCTGAAAGGTTATAATAAATAAGGCAGTCAAAGATCAACCAGCTTAAAATGTATTTTTTTTTAAATTAAACTATGTAAAATGTACAATATATTTCATGAAGTACAAACTGCGTTGGGCTCAGGGCCAAAGAAATCCTGTCATGTGTGCCAATAAATTGATGAAGTGCCTTGACTTTTAGGACGCAGAGACTCTTTGTTGGGGCAAAACAGCATTAAGGCCCTGCAAGTGAATAGGTCAGCATCTCTTGTTGGCATGGTCTAATGATCACTGCTGACAGTAAAGGCCTTTGAACACACAGCTGGAAGTGCTCGTGTGAACTTGCACTAGGACTATGCATTTTGCAAATGACCAATGGGTCCTGATGTTCTGACGAAAGCAGAGATCACTAAGCCAGTTCCATTTTATTTTCAGAGAGTGAGCCTGCACAGTGTGTAAACTAATTATCATTCTTTATATGCAGTTTCATAGAAATGACTCACAACGTACCAGGCGCTGTTCTTATCTTTTGTTTTTAATAGGACAGCTGTTCTCTGGGTTGCTTTTTAAGGTATGCCTAATGGTAGGGCCCTGGTCTCTCTACACAGGACAAAGGATATTTCCTCTTCTAAGAACATTTTTCTTAATCACGTCTCTGCCCCAGTTCTCTGAGGCAGAAAGGAGGCCCACCAGTGGCCCAGTGCTGGACTTTGTGCCTCTGTGGTCCCAGCCTTCACTGGACTCCTGTGGGGTAGAGCCTTCTTAATACATCTCATGATAAAGTAGCTTTAGTGCACACTCGACAGGTTCCAAATGACTTGCTTTATATCTTGGCTACTGTCCAATTTTAGTGAACGAAGAAAAAACTCTAGAGAGACTTGTTGGTTTCTGAAAAGTAGAAAATGTGTAGCTTGTGTAAAGTCAGTCTTATTTACTATTAAGTACTCCCAACTCACACTCTGCTAGTGCTCTTGAAGGGCTGGCTCTAGGGGAGAAAACATGAAGGAGACAAAATCTGTCACATGTATCCCGTCTGCCACCACCCCCCGCACCCCTGCTTCTCAGCTGGCTGTATGTTTTCCACCCAGAAATATATGCGTATCCAGAGCGGGGGGGGAGCAGTTAAAGATGAAAACATTTCAGTATCCAAAGACCCACGCGGTCATGAGTCGGGGCAGATGACAGGAGAGGAATGGGGAGAAGAGACATTTCAAGCAACGGAACTGCCCCACAGCTATG
Source organism: Lynx rufus (assembly GCF_022079265.1). Lineage (NCBI taxonomy): Eukaryota > Metazoa > Chordata > Mammalia > Carnivora > Felidae > Lynx > Lynx rufus. The sequence continues at coordinate 11,586,314 of NW_025814878.1, forward strand.
CACCACTCTGGGGGCAGACGCCTGCTCATAAAGCTGGTCAGGCAGTCTCTTACCAGAAGCTCTTGCTTCTTGTCTTAATGTCTTAATAGGGGTTCTCAGGAAAGAGCTGCTTCCGTAACAAAGGGGGTTGGAGTTTCACCGCTGCCTGAGTAGAACTCAGTACCCCTTTGGACCAAAACCAGGTACCCTTCAAGGGACCAGAAGGTGAAAGATGCCATTATGGTGGGACCCAGCTTGGCCAGGGGTTAGACTATGAATTGTCTGTGGGCAGGCTTAGAACTTCTGCCACAGGAGTGAAATGCCAGAGCTAAACCGGTTCCCGGGTCTCCAGTGAAAACGATGCTGGGGAGAGAGATGCCATGTGGGTACAAAGAACACAACCGAACCAATTTTCTGATGTCACATGACCTCCAGAGATGCTCACGCCTACACTTTTCCTTACACGGCAAACAAATTCTTTTCCCTGCTATGCTACTTTTAGATCCGTCAGAATGGTGCTTGGAAACGGAGGGTCTCAATGGAGCTTGCCCTGCACCTTGACCTTGGAAAGTACTCAAGGCTCTGGACTGGTTGGGGGTGTGGCACAAGCTGACTTGCCATTTCAGAGAGAAGTATGCTGCTGTTGGCAAAAGTGTCCCCTGAGATGGACCAGAGGCAGAATTCTACCCACGTGGGTGGAAACCACTCATCCAGGGGCATTCTCCCTTTTGAGGTCCTTATCAGTCTACCTTCCCCTCTTAGACACTTCTAGAGTAGATTCCCTGGTGTCTGAAGTGGTTTTGTATTTCTACCGAATTATGGGTAAGTCTGGGTGTTTCCTACCACTGAGGTAATATCTTTACAAGTCATTTTACAAATGATAAATTATTGGGCTATGGGCTGTATTTCTCCCCCTCCTCTCATTATACTAGAGGGAAAAAGCTATGTTATGATGAACTGCCCTGTGATGGCGCCATCTAGTGTACCTGGGAAGGATCCGGGGAACCAGGAAGACCCAGAATACAGTTAAGAAAGACCCGCAAAACCGGTCATCTCCCAATGACCCCAACATGTGGGAATGTTTCGTTCTTTTTAATGCAACTGAGCATTAATTTAGTCCCTTAAGGATTTTTCTTCCCCCAACAAAAAACTTTCTGGAAAAGGGAGATAAAGCCAGTGGAGGCAACACAGTGCTGGCATCACCTCTTATAAATATCTTCTAGCCACTTCTCGTCATCTTGTTCCTCATCATCGATCGGCTCCTCGGTTTCCAGTGGAGTTGGAATAAAGAACTGGGGTCTCAGAGGGGGCCTGCTGACGTGGGACTTCAGTCCAAACTTGCGTTTCAGCAGGTGGAACTGCTCTTTGACGTAGTGGTAGAACTCATACTCGTATCTCATTCGCTGGTAGAGAATCTGCACGGCCTCGGGGGAGGGGACAGTCTTCTTCACGGTCACAGTCATATTTCCAAGTTTCCTATGCTCTGGAAGAGAACCAGAGTTGCATATGAGCAGTCACCTGTAATGCTTTCGCGCAAAAGGAGTAATGATGTACTCTGCATTATGTACATAATACCGGCAGCTCCTATGGAAGGAAACTCAGCGTGCAAAGAATGGAAGGGGAAAAGGGTACCCAACAATATTTAGAAAGATTTCACCTTAACCTAGGTGTTAATATCAACATTAGTTGACTAAACATAAACTACCTGACATTCTTTGCATGGGATGCCAACTATGTAATTTGACCACGATTCAATGAACTACAAATTATACATTCCTTTGAGCAGCAAAATTGACCCATTTTTCCTTTTTTATTTCCTGTTACACACACCAAGGGCTTTCCTTTCAGGAAGAAGCACAGGAAAAAGCTCTCACCACTTGCCAATCATCTTGCTTTTTCTTTTAAAATATTGCTATGTATTACTGATAGTTTAACTAGATATAAAAGCTATTCGCAGTTCATTATTTCAACAGGGCATTTGTTAAGAAAAATAAAGGGAGAATTGCCAGATTTCTTAAACACAATGTTAACTGTTATAAATTTTGAGGGCTTTTTAAAATATGGTAAATTATAACTAAAATCTGCGTAGTTTTATATTAATGACTAAAAACACAATGTGTTCTATATTTACATGTAATGCCTAACAAAAAATGTTACATGCATCATAAAATTTTAAGCTTTTTTTGTTCTGTTTTATTTATTTTTGAGAGAGAGAGAGAATGTGTGAGCAGGGGAGGGGCAGAGAGAGAGAGAGGGACAGAGGATCTGAAGTGGGCTTTGCGCTGACAGCCGCGAGCCCAATGTGGGGCTCAAACTCACAAATCATGAGATCATGACCTGAGCCAAAGTCAGACATTCAACCAACTGAGCCCCACAGGTGCCCCCAAATTTTAACCCTTTTAAAGTGTACATTTCAGTGGCATTAATTACATTCATAATGTTGTGCAACCATTACCACTATTCCCAAAATTTTCTTATTGCTCCAAACAGAAACTCTGTACTCCCTTCCCCAGGTAACCTCCAATCTACTTTCTGTCAATGAATTTGCCTTTTTTAGGTATCTCATATAAACGGAGCCATATAATAACATGGTCCTTTTATGTCTGGCCTTTTTCACATAGAATCCTATTTTCAAGGTTCATCCATATTGTATACATGTCAGTATATGAATAAATGAATAGTACTCCATTGTATGGATATACCACAATCTGTTTCTCCATCTACTCATTGATGGACACTTGGGTTGTTTCTACTTTTTGACTACTGTGAAGAGGGCTGCTGTGAACGTTTGTGTACAAGTATTTGTTTGTGTCCCTGATTTCAGTTCTTTTGGGCATATACCAAGAGTGGGATTGAAGGCCTATGGTATTTCTCTGTTTAACTCTTTGAAGAACCACCAAGCTGTCTTCCTCTGTGACTGAACCACTTTGCACGCCTGCTGGCAACGTACAAAGGCTCCAATTTCCCCAGATCCTTTTCTATAATTGTTATTTTAATTAAAAACATTATAGTCATCTCAGTAAGTGTGAATTGGTATCTCGTGGTTTTGATTTTCATTTCACTAATGACTAATGACGCGGAGCATCTTTTTATGTGCTTGTTGGCTATTTGTAGATTTTCTTTGAAGAAATGTCTATTCAAGTCCTTTGCCTATTTTGAAATTGGATTGTTAAAATTTTTGTTGAGTTGTAGTTGTTTATACGTTCTAGATATTCTGCATATATATCAGGTATACGATTTGCAAATATTTTCTCCCCCCTCTTAGGCTCTCTTCACCCTGTTGATAGTTATCTTTGATGAATAAAGGGTTTTGATTTAATGAAGACCGATGTATCTATTTTTTTCTTTTGTTACCTGTACTGTTATACTAAAAAAAGCACTGCCGAACCCAAGATCATGAAAATTTGCCAGGATATTTTCTTTTATCATCTTACGAACTAAAACTTTTGTCACCAAAGTTGAATAGGTATATTACTCACCGAACATAGCTCCAAATGGCTGGTGCTAAACTTGGATTCACCTGACAGGACAAAGGCCCATCATTTTTCAGAGTATTTGAGATACTTTCTGAGGCCTCCAATAGCAATTCTAATGAAGAAATTCTTGGAACAATCATGGCCTAATTGAAATAAGGGTGTTGCTTTTCCAGTTGAGTCTTTTGAAAGGTGTAATGCACATTTGGACATATGAGTTCTAGAATTTTTGTTAAAGAATTTGGCATAGTCTCTTCTAAAATGGGTTTATGATAGAACATTTTATAATGTCTCTCTTCTTTGCAGATATTGGCTATAGCTAATCTGAGGAGAGACATATTAATAGGCGTATCCCTTTGGGTTTTTAAAACACAGAGTTTAAAAAATTGGAATTAGGGCGCCTGGGCGGCTCAGTCAGTTAGGCGTCTGACTGTGGTTCAGGTCATGATCTCACGGTTTGTGGGTTCGAGTCCCGTATCGGGCTCTGTGCTGACGGCTTAGAGCCTGGGTCCTGCTTCGGATTCTGTGTCTCCCTCTTTCTCTGCCCTACCCCCGCTCGTGCTCTCTCTCTCTCTCTGTCTCTCAAAAATAAATAAATGTAAAAAAAGACTTTAAAAAAATCGGTACTAAAGACAGACAAGGCACCAAGAGTTTTCAGTTAACACTGAAAGGCACAAAAAACATAACTCACTCATTTCCAGACTCCTACAATCCCTTCCTCTCAAAGCACTCTAAATTGTGTAGCATTTTGCTATTTCATACCATAAAAAGTATTAGGATTCCTGTGATTTTAAAATAAACTCTTTAATTAACTTATTTGGCCCAATCTGGTCTAAAAAGAATATATAGAGAATATATATATATATATATATATATATATATATATATATATAATCTATATATATATAATCTATGTATATATATAATCTATGTATATATATAATCTATGTATATATATAATCTATATATATATAATCTATATATATATATATAATATATATATAATCTATATATATATAGAGAGAGAATCTATAGAATATATAAAGAACTTTACAAAAATATATATGCTGCAATTAGTGAAACAATTAAGGAAACTGGGCAAAGGGAGTGTGAGGCTAAGAAGGTCAGCACTGGGGATAATGGCTTCCACCTCCCGATCTGGAAGGATCTCCCTAGAGTACTGCTCTTGCCTCTTGCCCCAGTCTCTCTCTCAGGAACCAGGGCCAGAGGGGTTTCTCTGATTGTGCATTTGGGGGAAGGAGTTGAGATGCCATTCCTTCTGGAGACAGTATGTCTGTCTGCAGAGACTTCACACCTTCCTGCAGAGGAGGTGAGGGCTTCCAGCCGTGCCTGGGACTTGGTGGGCAAGTCTGTCTAAGCCAGGATGGAATATGACCGGCCCACTTCTCTGCACATCTAGGCTGCATTCATGTAATATACCCATTCAAGTGATTTGGTAAAGAAGCTGACATTTTCATCTCCACCTATCTGTCTCCAGCGTCTATTTCTCAAAGAGTTTAAAACCCAGGCAGGGAGACATGGCTGTTATTTACTAGTTCCCCAAACCCCAATATCGAGGGACATAAGATGAATGTTATGAAGTACTAACTACTTGTGCAGGAGGTGGGTTGAGAGTTTGGCCCTAAGCTTTCCAACAACCAACAAAGAATTTAACACTGGACTGCTCTTCATTTAAAACAGTCTAGTCACATCCATTCCTGGTTATAAACCATAGAGAAATGCCTGGTATGAATTTTCATAAGAAAAAACTGCAATGAAATTAGTATCATTTTTAGTAACGTCCTTTGAACATACGCAGCCATGAGTTTCCTGGGTGACAGAGAAAAATGGCACACCCCAGGTACTCAACTTGGGCTTGATCAGGGAATATGCTCCAGGGTAGAGGTTCTTAGCCCGCCTGAAAACCTGATTAAAGCTCATGCTCAGGGGCGCCTGGGTGGCGCAGTCGGTTAAGCGTCCGACTTCAGCCAGGTCACGATCTCGCGGTCCGTGAGTTCGAGCCCCGCGTCGGGCTCTGGGCTGATGGCTCAGAGCCTGGAGCCTGTTTCCGATTCTGTGTCTCCCTCTCTCTCTGCCCCTCCCCCGTTCATGCTCTGTCTCTCTCTGTCCCAAAAATAAATAAAAAAACGTTGAAAAAAAAATTAAAAAAAAAAAAGCTCATGCTCAGGAAGACAGGGAGGGTATATGGGCTTCTGGAATTTTCCTAAAAATAACACACGGCAAGTATAATCACTGACCACAAAGCCATCCAAGAAAAGTATCATTGATTTTTTTACTCTAGAACAAGGAAATTTCCTAGACTAGTCTTCAAGATGAGTTGGATGCAAAATGTTGACTTCCTATTAAGGGTGATTAACATCAAGCCAGTAAAATTTTGAAGCTTTTAACAAAACGATAGTATGTGAAGGAGCTACACATTCCCTTCTTTGGTTAGGATTAGGTAACTGGGCCAACTGTTGTAAAGCTACTCCTGGCTCATCCCAACCGACTCTCTTCCCTGTATGCTTTCCTCTCTTGCCGAGGATGGGCGAGTGGGTGGGTGGGCAGAGTAGGCAGCCGTCTGTCGGAACTGACACAGTGTCACTTAAGCGCAAGTGAAAAGAACCAGGGTCTATCCGCATCATTAATGAATTGATTTGGCAAGAGATGATGACAGTCGCAGCTAAGCCTGATCCCTTCCGGTGCATTGTTATAAGAAGAGCCACACTGAATGAGCACCATGGTCATCCACTCTCCTTCTGATCGCTCCCTCTCAGTTCCCCAGACCCAGACCTCTTACCCTGCCCGTCCTTGAAATGCCAGTGCTCCCGGGTGGTGCTGGTCTAGCCTTTCCCCCTCCTCCTTCCTTACTCTCCGGAGGTGTCATCCAACCCTCTATCCTTAGTTTTCATAATACTGTGGACGCAAACCCAAATGTTTATGTAAAATGATCGCAGCTTTCGTTTTCCCCTTTTGTTTTCCACAAAGCTGCCAAATTCAAAAGGAAGGTTAATGACACTGCCAGAGGATGGTGTCCTGGTCAGAAATTAAGAGCCCTGCTTTGTGAGAGAAGAAACAGGTTCAGATTCAACCAACACTGACATGAGCACCTATTAGAGGTTTGGATTATGCCCATATGCATGTTGTTTTTAAAAATATTTTCAACCACCCTATGAGGCGCTCTGACCCCCATTTTGCAGATGGGGAGATAAAAGCTCTGGGAGATTAAATGACTTACCCAGGGTCTCACTGCTAGTGAGTAAGTGACTGAGCTGGAACCTGAGCCCGTACCTCCTATTTGTGTTGAGGTTTCCACTAAGTACCGGGCCATAACCAGTGAAGCTTTCATGAGCCTGTAGAAAATTATCACCTTCACATGGAAAGACTAGAGGGAAGTTTGCCCTGTATAGTTAGTCGAGAATTTCTAAACTCACATTTCAAAGACATATGGTTATGTGTCTTGCTGTCCAATAATCAGTGCTATGGAAAAGTCATTTCACCGCTAAGTGTTCCACATTTTTGTAAAATGCCAGACTTTCCCTCCAAACCAAACAAAGCTACGTGAACTGTGGAATCAGTCTCTCTCCAGATTGCCCTAATAGCAGTTCTAGAGGAAGTTGTTAGGAATTTTTGGAGACTCTTCTTATTTCAGCCACCAAACAATCATGCTGTAAGAATCTACACTTATTATTAGCATCCTTTGGGAAGTGAAGTTGCCCTCGTCAGGAGGGCACATACTGTAGAACGTAACTACAGGAAGTGAAGACCTACCCTACGAGTGGCCTTTGAAACTAGCGGGAACTGAGAGATGACTTCAGGGGGCTCATGTCTCTGGTCCCCACTGGTGAACAGTTCAGAAGGAGGAGACAAATTCAGGGCTCCTTCCATTAGGGCAGGCCCAGCAAGAAGGCAGCCTGGGATCTGACTGGCAGGCTGTGTGATTTGGCCCGCGAGCTATTTTTTTTTTTTAGAAATTGACTTAGTTGTTGTTAAGACTTGGTGTATTTCACATGGAAATCTGGATTTCTGGCTTCTCTCAAAGTGAGGCAAGATTCTTCTGGAGCTGAGTGTGGCTGTGCACCCCTCCTCCCCCTCCCACCCCCCCCCCAACCCGCCGAGAGAGGTCAGTGCTCTCCATTTTGTTCCAGACCCCAAATGCCAGTTGATTCTTTTATGTTACTTCCTTGGCTGCAAAAAAAAAAAAAAAAAAAAAAAAAAATGGAGTTTTATGCTTCTGCTTTAAAGGTTTTAAAATTCTGGGTTTCATGAACCCAGGAAGCAAGTGCTCTATGTCAAAATGAAGGCTTCAATTAGGCCTCGTTCATGTGTCCGATGTTGTCTTCCTTTTTTTTTCTGCCAATATTGACTGAATAACTTTTCTGCACCAGGCATGGGAGATATAAGCAACGAATGGGACTTTACCATCATCATCAGCTGCATCACTATGCATTTTTGAGAGAGCTTTCTCAGTGCAAAGAACTTGAGAATTTGAACATGCACTTGATCCTTACAAAAACCCCAGTGAGGCAGGCTCTCCTATGATCACCATTTTACAGATGTGACCTTGGAATTTAGTCACTTGTTCAAGTTCACATGGCTGTAAGTGGAGAAGCCAGAAGTTGGATCTGGACAGTCTGGCGACTGAGCCCAGGCTCTTGAACTCTCACATTGTTTATGGCCAAATGGAGCTCGTGGTCATGGGGGAGAATCTCTTCTCACGGGCTTGCTCATGATGGGCGCTAATAGGGCATTTCATTCTGGTTTGTTGCATCGTGTCAACATTTTCTTTCCTTGGTCAGAAATCCCTCATGGAGAGATCAAGCTTAATGTGCTTGTCTCAGATACTCTGCATGGAGCTGGGTCTCTCATAACGACTGTTTGACTATTTGATCATGAAGATCTGCTGTGTGTGCAGGTCTGAGAGTAAGATGTGTGTGTGTGTGTGTGTGTGTGTTTCAACCAAAAGATGGAAAACTTTTAGTTGGCCTCTGAGGCACTATGAAACTTCTGAAAACATTTCCCCTGGATGTTTCCCCCCCAACATCCCCACCATCTCATCTAGCTGTTCTAATGGAGCTTGTTATGCTGAGAGTGCCCTGGAGAAGGGTGGCCCCCCATGTATCTTTATATTTCCACAGCTCAGCACCTAGGGGAACACAGCACCCTCCACACATGTTGTTGAAGGAATGAAAGAAACCAACAGAAGGAGGAGGGTGTTGTCAGACCGAAAAAGGCTTGGCTGTGCCTTTCAGGTGCAGATATAGCCAAGTGGGAACAAAGGCCATATCCGGATGTTCTTAATCAAAAACTCCCAAGAGGCCCATGAATGCTGGGTCCTCAGCAGGAAACAGCTTACCCTTACATCTGGGAATTTTCATCTCCCACTGGGGTCTATAATTTCCAGTGTTTAGCTTTGTGGTTCAGTTGCCTTTTTGGAATGGTAGTGCTGACCAAGTCAGGGTTTGCTGTTCCTGTTCTTTAATTAATCGATACGTTTTGGCAAAGAGAAGCTGTGGTTTCGGGATGTTTTTGAATTTTTTTTTTTCATTTTTCTTATTTACTTTTAGGGAGTGGCAAAGGCTCCCCTTAAGTATTTTCATAACTGCAGAAGACTTCCTCAAAGTAGGCATTGGTTTTGAGCGGTAAAATGATCGCAAGGGAAAACAAACAAAAATCAACCTCTGACCTTTTCATTTCAATAGCAAAATAAAGATTGTTTTTCCTTATAGACATGTCCAAAGTCACCACAGAGTCAGGACTATGTGGGGACAGACTTTTTTAGGCTCCCAGACTCTACTCTCTCTGAGGGGTGGTGGTAAAGACCCTCTTGCTGGGGCCCTGAATGGGGGTCCTTTTTATATTGCTGGCCCCCAATAACATAAACATCTATAGTTGGTCATCCAATGCCACTAGAGAAAAAAAACCCCCAAGACTATAGGGCCAGAAGGGAGATTGCTGAGTTGAGTTCAGCTTTCTGCATTATTAAAGCTTTATAGATAGTGGTGCAAGCAACTCGGACCTTCCCCTACCCCACTCTCCCCACAGGTCATCAGAATGGCATGCCCTTCTTTGCACAGAGTTCCATGGATTCATGGATTTTCATACGGCCTTTCATTGCCTCACGCATTCCTCAGAGTAATCCATTTTACCTACAGATCCCCAGGGCTTGAGAGGTCGCAAGACTTGCTCAAGGTTGTATGACCAGTAAGTGACTGTCCTGAGACTAGAAAGCAGGCTTTCTGATTCCCAGCCCGGCACCTTTTTGCTACATCACCGGCTGTTAATTTCCAAATTGAGTGGAAATCTATAACCACCCACTTCTCCTTGCCCTGTGTGTACTCTGGCATTAAGGGGACGGGTTGAAAAGAAGGGCTTGAGTGTTTTAAGTCAAGGGGAACGCTTTGGTAAGTCTGGGAGGATCTGGTGAAAAACTCGCAAGCCAGCAGAAATGTTTGCAGACCGAAAGAGACTGTATCTTTTTCATTTTTAGCTCCCCAGAACCCAGCTCCACACTTGGCTCATAATGACCATCCATAAAGATTTGTTGATTTGAAAGCTGTACGTTAAATCCATCTGTAAGACCGGATTAACCCAAAGGGCAACTTTTGGTGTTGACTGTACATTTGTTGTTTCACTAAATTCGTTCCTTAGAAGAGGGTCCTTCCAGATCAAACTTTCCATTTCTAGAAATCAGATTTCTTTAGGATGGGCTCATATAGGTATTTAGGATTGCAGGTTGCTCTGGGGAGGCAGTGGTATTTGCTTTTCTTAGCCACTCTCTTGGAGAACACTATGCTATGGTGACAGATTGCTTACATACACTTGGCAAAGCTTAAGAAATACTGTGATAAGGGACATCTGCCACAAACGTAAATACCCACGTAGGAACACATAATACATGCTAAAACCTTGTAGCTAATGCATTTATGTCACATGTATTATATACTACGGCCATGCAGTAAAGAAACCCCAACACTGTTGGAGCAGCAAACGTCTATGTGACCTACTTTTGCTATATCAATGCAGTTCAATGACTGAATTCGCCATCGTTTTTGATGCTTTTTAATGCTATTTCTCCATTTGCAAAAGCAAGTATTTCATTTAGTAGTAAAACATTCCATCAGATCACATGCACTTGACCCAACTTGCAAGGGCTTTGCTGTGGATATAGTTTGAACTGTGGCTCTTTGACCACTCTTGAATGCTCCCTGGTGGAAAAACTTAGGGCAGGACACGGGGAGTATCCCCTGAAAGCTGGTGTCTCAGGGAAAGGACTGCAAAGGAAAAGTTCTATGGTGCCCTTGGAAACACACCTCCACTCAGCACCAAGTGCATCCATCCACAGAGAACGCATATGCCAACGAAGGCGTTATGGTTCAGTTTCCCAACTCGCTGCTCCTCCCCCTCCCCACAAGGAACTCCTGAGCAAATATTGGGAGTTTAACTTCTGAACGTGATGATAAATATCATTCCCCAGTAGCCCATCTGTATGCAAGATTGAGCAGTGACAGGCACAACGCCCCCCAACATGGCCTCAAGCTGAGGCCATGAATAGATTTTGCTTGACTGCCTGACATCTAGACATTTTTGCAAAAGCAGTGGCTCTTTCTACCTCTGCTGCATTGACATTATGTTTGGACTGGTTCATAATCTTCAGAACTCTCAAAAATCCCTCTAATGTAAATAAAAAGGAAATCACAGAGCTGCCCCATGAAGTCCCCCTTCCCACCTCTCTTCATCTGTCACACAGGCATAATGGAAAAACGATGTAGCCCTGGCTCTGGGCCAAAAGAAACAATCTGGAAATACTGTGTAAACCCAGCTGCTGCACCGGAGGACAGAGGCCTCACTTTATGACCTCCAAGATGGTTAACCATATGCAAAATAACAAAACCTCACCACGGGCTTGCAGTCTGTTCTGATGCTGAGCTGGTTTGGGCATTCCTTCCCTTGATCTAAGCAAATGCACACTCCACACTGACCAAAGCCCCCTTGCCCCATCAGTCTGGTCCTGTTTGAACTTGGTCCAGGGGAGATTATGTGCAAGAAATGAATACAAGTTGAGTAACAACCAGAAGTGGGACCAGATTTTATCACCGAATGAAAAGAAGCGTCATCAAAAGATAGGCATCAATTCTTTGGCTTCAGGGGAGTTGAGTGGTAATCAACCAGGAGGTCCTGCTGTTCTAAGCAGCCCCCTGTCTAAAAAACTGTGGTGTACTAACCTCAGGTTAGATTACATTTAGAAACGTCTAGCGCACATGGGATGAGGCATGCGTTCTCAGGGGACAGGTATGATGACAGTCACCGGTCAGGTGCAGTGAGCTGGGGCATTTAGTGCTGTCCTCAGACAGCATGGTGGGTCCACATCCCAGGGCCACTCCTGCCGAGCCCCGCATCGAGCTGGCTGCCCCCCAAAACCGTGTGAACATGATGTTTGTCACAGATAGAGTAACCTCATTTCCTGAATTATATAGGGAGGCCACACAGTTCAAACACATGTGGTTCCCTGGCAGCTGCCTTCACCGGAAATGAATGTATGTCACTGTGGCGTGCAGCGATGTGCTGGGCTGACAGAGCCGGCGTTTGATTTGCCATTTGGATGATCGATGGCATGTTAAAACCAGCTTCTTGGAGGTATGGCAATTAGGGGAGAAAAGAACAAAAAGCACTTCATGCCTGACTCGGTGCTTGGGGTTGGTAAAGTAAACAGAGAGATTTTTTTTCTTTCTCTTTTTTACCATCTCCTTTTAAGATCTGGAAATATAATTAATTGAAAAATAAATTGAGATCCCTTTGAATTTCAAGAGAACCTTTTCTCTGTGCAGCCAAGGGAAAGTTACATGATTGGCTTTTTTTTTTTTTTTTTTTTTTAATGCCAGAAAGTGCTAGACCCCTTTGATGAAAGAGAATGAAGCCTTTTTAATGCTTCCAATTTGCTTTGAATTTTGGAAGCAGGAGCACAACAAAGGGAACCAGGAAGAAAAGTAATTGGCCTGTGTGGGATGGGTCACAAGGGCCCACAAAAGCCAAGGCACTGGCCCCCTTTGGAAAGAAAAATAGGGACGAGTCCTGCAAGGAGACGTGTTTTTACAGAAACATTGCATAGTCGGGTTCCAACCCCGTCAAATCTTGAGGTGGGGTGGCCCATCAGAGGGGTTTCCACGTTATTTGCCTTTGTGTTCCAACTCCTCACTACTTATCCTCCAAATCTGCTGAAGTTGCTGGGGGTGGTAATTAGTTATTCTCTTACCCGGCCTTCTTTGGCTCATTTGAATCTGCATGAAGCACCTACTAAGCACCAAGCATGATTCCAGGGAACAAGAGAGCTGCTAAACGTTGGAAACACAGGTTCCCTCTTCCAGGAGGAAGAGTAAACAATAAAGAGAATAACAAACGTACTCTCTTCCAGTCACTTCTCAAGCAGTCTCAAAATCCCATCCTTAGCGGAGGGAAGAAAAGGGGGGCCGGACCCAAAAGGGATGGGTGTTGAGGGCTACCTTTGCGTCCTTCTGTGGGGCCAAGTGAACACTTGGCTGGACAAACGTAATGTGTCATGAATCAACTGGCCAGGCCGACACCTGCAGAGATGGGGCCCTTGGAACCTGCATTTCTTGTTAGTACCCTAGCTGATTTGGTTGCGGGAGCTGTCCAACCACACACAGGTCCTCAAGCTTAGAAGTAAACACGTCAGAACTGGAAGAGGTATCAGAATTCATCCCTTCCTGTTCAGACACGCACGTACTGTCGCTTAATCAGCCTGGGGGCGGCCTCAGTGCCCACTGGGGTCTGCTGGCTCCAGTTCCCCACTCTCCCTGGTTCACTGGGCAGAGGACAATTCGTTCCCGTTACCTTTCTCCCCAACTTTGGCATCACGACCCAAATCATCAAAAAGCTGCTCTATTTTTTTTGAAAGTGTATACCACCCTAGTTATACACGGATGCATTGCCCAGCATGGCATTTGGTCATTAAAAAAATGGCTTGGGCATGAGAATGGCAATAACAGAGGCCTTATTTTCACAGCAACAACTGAACCACGATACTGGAAAATATCTACTTAAAAACATCTTATTGGAAGACTTACTATGGCATTATTAATAAAATGCATTTCTTTGTTGCAAATAACGTTTTCATCTGAAATTATTAAGAAACGCATTTTTGTTACTTTTCATGTCTTTGTAACTTTACTTGGAATCACATTATGATGAGTGATGGTCAAGTGGACTTACTTGAACAAAGAAGATCAAGCAAAACACTAACCCAGTAGTTCTGTCCAAATTTCTTTGGCATCTGACAATCTCCTAAGTTCTGCTTTTACTTTATATGCAAGATTCTTCTTTCTATCCCTCACGGTCTGTATGGTGTTAGCAGGTCTAGGCAGTTGTCTTGTACACACACACACACACACACACACACACACACACACATCCCTTCTTTGACAGGGAAAAGGCCCTCCTCTGGAATCACGCTGCATTGTCCAAATCTAGTCTCAATGATGTTGAAGCCAACTGTTAACACACATGGCCACTGTGGGCACTCCAGAGATGGTAAAACACCCACAGGACAGTTCTTGTCTCCTTTAAAAATTTCGCTCCACTATTTTTTCTCTCTGGTGTTTCATATAGATCAAGCTACCTATCTAGTTATATAGAGGGCTATCATAAAGTCCTTGGGGAAGTTATAAGCTTTTAGCTTTAAATCTTAATTCTTAGGCAACTTATAATTTAAAAATTCATTTTGTCTGGTTATTATGTACCTAAATATATACATACCATATAGACTCATATACTTACACGTATGTACATGCACACATATGCAAACAATAGAGGGTAACATTTTTGGAAAAAGATTTAAAAAAAGATCAAATGACTTTAAATCAAGCCATATTTATTACTATAATAATACGTTTCCTTTTAGTCTTTTTCTTATTTATGTACGTGAATTGTAAAATAGATCTCTGCTATACACATTATTAAGTTTCAGAGTTTCATATTATTTTAAAAATTAACTGATCATAAGCATTTGCTTATAGTATTAATTATTCCAAGTCATATTTTGCAGTGTGTTTTTATGTGCTCCACTGGTAGCCTTATAGATCATATAAACAGTTTGCTACTGTTAGATAATTGAGTTGGTTTTTAGCCTCTATGACTCTCAATAATATGAGATAAACAACCTTGCTCATAAGTGATCATGTGCCTTTTTCCTTATCTAGCGTAAATGGCAGCTTTAGATATAGAGGGGTGAACTTTCTTTTCATGGCTTGATAAGGGTTTCAATTCTGACAGTTTTAAGACACCATTTACTTTCTTTTGTCAGGGATCCTGCAATTCATATAATGCAATTTTCCTAAATTTTAAGACATTTTCTTTAATGTTGCCTGACATTGATCTAACTATAACCTAACTTACTAAATCTTAACACACACAGGGCTTTTTGAAGATCCTGTAACTACTGTTTGTGAGAACAGAAAGTACCATAGCACTTAATACGGGAACACAGTTGCTTGTAAAACATTTCATGCACAAGAAATTCTTGGTAAATTTTATCATATGATGTGTATAATGACTATTTAATAGTTGTTTGTTCTTGGGATTCTATGAACTGGGAACTCAGCGCTATCACAAAACCTACATTTTTCCTTTTTATTGTTCATTCTAGATACATTTTATTTGCGAGAATATAGTCTATTTCTTTGTCGTTATTTTGACATTGTATTTATCACAATGATCAGCTCTGATGAGAAAACCAAAGGTGAGTCCCAATCACCAGCAACCTGGATGTTTTCTCTGGAATGTTAAACATGGTGACATTTTGATAAACCCTTGAAGGGCTTTGAATGAAATCGCTGTTCATGGAGGCCAAACATGTAGATAAGTGAGATATTTAACCTCTTGCCCAGGCATTAAGAAGTTAGGTTACTAAGAGGTGCTACTCAAAATAACCATTCCCAAGTCAGGAAAGTGTGAAATGAAGTTCCAAGGAGGCTGTCAATCCCACTGGGAAAGTCTGCTGTGTTACTCTGAAATTAAGTGCACTTCATCTAGGCAATCTGCAGCACACTGGTAGGGCCAGGTCTTGGGAGGATGTAAATGAGTGGTCCCGTCTCTTCCTTCTCTCCGTGTTGGAAATCAGATTTTCAACTGCGTGCTCTATAAGAACAGTGTGTATATCGAAAAGCATATCCAAATGGTTTGGCTTTAGGCAAAACCCTAAGAAAGAACAGTGAGATGAAGCCGCAACCTGTCCATTTGTACAGGAGGTCCATCTGTTCAATCAAGGGAAGTTTGAAATTGAGAGGCTCACACTAGTGGATACCAAGAAGACCATCTGAGAGGGAAATGCTTGGGCACCATGGCTACTACTTTAAAGAACAGTGGGAAACACTTGATAGGAACATTTAAACACTGTGAAAATGTTCCAGACATATAAAAATTCACAAATGTAGTCTGGCAAGAACAAGATAATGCTTTTCATCATAAGTTTTTGAAAGACTTGGTGGTGATAGAAACTTGTTCTTGTAACTGGAACTTGCCCATAAAAAGATGGCAGGCTAGAAGTAGCAAGTTTCGAGAGAAGCTATTTAGGGTAGCAGTTGCTCTCAGAAAGAGGTGGTGCGGGAGGGGTGTTTTTATTGAGGTAGAATAGAAATTTAAACTCTCTCTGATGAGAAAAGTTAAACTCTTTCTTTCTTCTGATAGATGAAAGAAAAAAGGGAGGAACATTGGCACGTGCTAGGCGTTAGATCAACAGCAGCTATAAACAAAGATGGTTGGGTGATGTCTTGAGGTGAACTTTCATGGCCAATGGCTGACAGAGACCGCAGAAACCTGTGACGTGGGATGGAAGGGAGAGGACAACTGCCAGGAAACTTCTGATGGCACATGAGCCTGACCCTGTGTAGGTAGGCACCAGCCTTCTTCTTAGATAAGGTAGGGGTGGGATGCGGGGGTGATACTAAAAAGAAACAATCTACCAATGATGGGATGGCCACGCTGTGGATTAGAAGCTGCCGAGGAAGAGGTTCTAATGCTTTTAAGAAATGTGCTCATAGCTACCATTAGGTTCTATCAGGACTGATTCACTTTAGAAACGGCTTTAAAGACAGGTGGGGGAAGGGCCAGGAGAACAGGCGTACTGAATGACAGTCAAGACATTTTTAAACTTTTGTTCAAAGGATGGAAAATCAAAGATGTTTGAAGGAGAAAAATCAACAAACGGAAAAGCTGTAACCCATTACATTTTAGTTTTATTGGGCCATGAAATGAAGTTTCATGATGTTCTAAAAACAACAACCCAACCGTGTAAAATTGAATAAGTGAATTGGCATTAAATCCATACCGTATTTTCATCTCATTTTGATATAAGAATAGAAACTGGTTCGTTATGTCATAGTCCTCCTGTTCAAATCATACACAGTTAAGGAAATATTTGAAAACTTTCGAATAGCTCCTACATTCTAGCAAAACCATACATAGACAGGCTGGTTGATTTATGACTTTCCATTAACCTTTACTCTCCAATGGCTTTTACCAAATGATTTATTTACTTGCTCTATGCTGAGGTAACCTCCTGGCTGGACTGTCTGTCATCCTTATAGCTCAGAGGCTGAGGGACTGAGTTCCCTCACTAACACATCTCTTGAATTTCTGTGTGGGCTGTGGGTTCTCATATGGTGGAATGAGGAGGCCTGGGTTCAGTTTTAAAATGGTCCTCCCTCCCCACCAATTCTCTTTGGAAAAAAGAAAAGAACGAATGACAATTTCTGACCCACTGGATAATGTATATGAAATAATAATGTGAAATAACATTATTTCAAGTGTTGGCTAGCTCTGTGTCTCTGCTTCACCTTCCTCTTGTTTTACTGGCCAACTTCCTTTCTTAGCTTACAAAATGAATCTACTCAATGTCACCCGAAAGAGCAAGTTTTCAAAAGAAGACCTGAATGAAATTATTAGCTTTCCCGTTAAGCACGGGTGTCTCCCTTGACCCCAGCGGGTTAGATGTAGACGGTCTCTGGAATCCCAAGGAATTGTAAAGACAATGCCGGTGTTTATATTAGCTATGAGCTCAAGGAGGTGATGGGGTTGAATATCAAAGGTTGTGGAAACCTGCTAATAGGAATGAACGTGTCCCTCTTGAAAACTTTTACAGCATTTCTACCACAAGAGATTAAATTTGAATTTAATGCTACTTAACTCAATTGTCACTCCTTGGGTTTTACTTGTGACAATAAAATGGAGAATTGGAGGCTAGTGAAAGTCCTTTGGCCCTTCTTTGGGTAGATTCAATCCCACTCTCCTTTTCTGAATGTTGCCAAATTTTCTGGAGCGTAACAACTTGTTTTTCTCTCCTTCTATTTGAATCCCACAAGGTCCAAAGCTGTAGAGTGTGGGAGTTGCTGGGCATGGTGGGGATGGGGTGAGAATAGGGCGGGGAGTCACTCCTGCTCTCAAATTCTGCTAGAGCCCTGGGCAGGGGTGATGAATCATGGAAGGCAAGCCACTGTTCCCTCTCTCAAGTCCATGGCAGTGATCAGCGCCAGGCTCAGCCTGACAATCCTTGTGCTTGTGATTCTGGCTGCCATGACCGACTGCCCCAAATCGACACTAGACAGAAGCCCCAACTCTTGTACTTTTTCACTGACTGCGTGTACACCAATGAAGCAATAGTACACCAATGATTCCTGAAGACTTTTAGACATCCTTGCCCTCTGTGCATTCCCTGAGGTAGTTAGACGCAATTCTTTGATAAGTTAATGGTTGCAACTGAGCGCACAATTCTTTCCATGTACTTAGAATGTTTATGAAGAAATTAGTTTCCAGTGCATATAACTTTATCCATTACTGCATCACCTGGTTGGATAGACATACGAAACGCTATTTTTTCCCTACATACCATTAGTACCTTGACA
Organism: Lynx rufus; assembly: GCF_022079265.1. Taxonomy (NCBI): domain Eukaryota; kingdom Metazoa; phylum Chordata; class Mammalia; order Carnivora; family Felidae; genus Lynx; species Lynx rufus. The sequence continues at coordinate 11,604,681 of NW_025814878.1, forward strand.
TATATTGTCAAACGCTGAAATCATTTGACTTCCAAGCTTATATTAGCGGCAGACATTGAATGTGTCATTTCCATAATTGCCATGGAAATGACTCCCTCCAACCCCCCAACGAGCTTGGGTCTATAGACAACAAAGGTCGACAGAGGAAATAGGAAGGATGCTAGAATTTTACGAGAAAAAAATATGACCCTGAACATTAGCATAGGATGTTTTCAAGCTTACTGATATTCACTGCCTTTAATCATAGCTTAATGACATTCTTAAGTAACAAAGGACTTTGTGAAAAATATTTAAAATCCAGTAATTTCTTTTAAACAGACTAATAAGACTCTTAAAAACTGAGAGCAAACTGAGGGTTGATGGGGGGTGGGAGGGAGGGTAGGGTGGGTGACGGGTACTGAGGAGGGCACCTGTTGGGATGAGCACTGGGTGTTGTATGGAAACCAGTTTGACAATAAATTTCGTATTAAATTTTTTTTTTAAAAAGATTGAATATTAAATTGATTTTACTATCTGGTGATCCTATTTATTTCTGGTAGATATATATTTGCATAAACTTAATTTATTAAAAAAAATTTTTTCTTAATGTTTGTTTTTGAGAGTGAGAGAGACAGAATGTGAATGAGCGGGGCAGGGGCCGAGAGAGAGGAAGACACAGAATCCGAAGCAGGTTCCAGGCTCTGAGCTGTCAGCATAGCCTGATGCGGGGCTGGAACTCACAAACTGCAAGATCATGACCTGAGCCGAAGTCAGATGCTTAACTGACTGAGCCACCCAGATGCCCCTAAACAACTTTAATTTTTTTTTTTAATGTTTATTTATTTTTGAGACAGAGAGAGACAGAGCATGAACAGGGGAGGGTCAGAGAGAGGGAGACACAGAATCTGAAACAGGCTCCAGGCTCTGAGCTGTCAGCACAGAGCCCGACGCGGGGCCTGAACTCACAAACCGCTAGGTCATGACCTGAACGAAGTCAGGCGCTTAACCGACTGAGCCACCCAGATGCCCCTAAACAACTTTAAAAATAAATGTTACTGAATGTCAACTCACTATAATTTTACCAGCAAATAGATCACAGAATATTTAAAAAAATTTTTTTTCTTAACATTTATTTATTTTTGGGACAGAGAGAGACAGAGCATGAGCAGGGGAGGGTCAGAGACACAGAATGTGAAACGGGCTGCAGGCTCTGAGCTGTCAGCACAGAGCTCGACGCGGGGCTCAAACTCACAGACTGCGAGATCATGACCTGAGCCGAAGTCGGACGTTTAACTGACTGAGCCACCCAGACGCCCCTGTCACAGAATATTTTTCTACCTAAATATATCACAGAATTTTTTTCTATCTAAACAACTAAAATCACAATGATAGGACCCTAAACAAGTTTTAAAAGAAGTGCTCATTAATCATCTTTTTGTTCTATATGACAAATCATGTACTCTAAACATTTTTAAGACTCCATCAAACATTTGCAGCAACCAGACTGGAAAGGATTCCCATTTTTGTTTTGCTGTTTTAGGAAAATAAGTGGTTTTTCCTTGGACTGTTTGCTTTCTTAAATTCCATTCCCCGATTCATTAAAGCCTTATGAGAGCCAAAGTTGTTGACATGGTTGCAACAAATGGCTTTACTGTTCCAGATAGAGTCTTTGCAAGCACTTTATTAAAGCAGTCAACTTTAGTAATTTCAACCACTAAAGTCTTTCTCCTAGAGAAACTGAAACAAAGTAACATCTCTAGAATATCAATGAACATCATCTCAACAGAATTTCTAAGCTTTCCAGAAACAACAGGTTCTTAAGAATTTAGCAAAACAAGATTTGCTAGAATCATAGGTTTTACTAACTACCCCATCACAGATCTTCATGGTTTTGATTTCGCTCCTACAGGGAGAGGCAATAGAGTGGTTAAAAGCAAGAGATACTAAAGACTTAGGCCTGAGTGCTGGCTCTGACAATGACCAGCTTAGTGACCTGGGAAAGTTATGAATCCGTTCTAATTTGTCGGCTTCCTTCTTTGTGAAACAGGCATGATAACGGTATCTACCTCAGTAAGACTGTTGTTAGGATTAAATGAGATGATATCTCTAAAGGGCTTAAAAAGTATCTGGGACACAATAAATCCCCACTAAGTGTTAACTATAGGAACAATTTTTATCATTATTATTATTTTCTCCCCAAAATCTGTTCTCTTGAGACATCAGTATCCTGCCACTAAAATGGAAAAATGCTGATCCTCTTAATTGAAACAAAAGGATGGAAGTTAAATTTAATTGAACATTAGTTGATAAATTATCCTTCCTGCGATTACAGACATCAAGATTTCAAGATGCTCTGCTCTTTCAAAAGTTTAAGAACTGACTGTTCAGTGAAAGTAGAGATTCACATCCTGTGCAGTATTCGTGCACATTTATAGACTTTCCCCACCTACATATTCACTACCTTTCCAAATTTTTCAAAGTGCATCTTGCTTACTAATACCACACAATCTAGAATTGATTATGTAATGCTTTAGACATCAAAAATATATTTATGTTTCATGTATTTTTCTCTCCCCAAAGTTCCATTTGGGTAGGGTTATCTCTTTTCTATCCATTTTCTCTTCTGTTGCATTTTGACTGGGCAGGGCAAGTATAAGCCTTCAAAAAAATAATTCATTACACTTAAAAAGAAAAAGAAAAAAAAGTAAAGTTGAGGAAGAAACGCTCCCCAACCTGTCACTATCATAGACGGGCAGTTAAGGGAAGTACAATGAAATGGCGGAGATAGAAATGACCACGCATGACTCTGTGAGACCAGGAGTTGTGCCGTCCAATCCTATGCCCTGTTCCCTAGGTCATGTAATTTGGTCCAAACCAACTGAGACTCACTTTCTTATGGCATGACATGCCATTTAACTAAATGATGACATATACAAAGGATCAATTTCAGATTGTGTCCAAAGACCCAACAAGTCCCAGGAACTAGTGCTGGGAAAATCGGATCCATTCCCTGGCCTTTCCCTCTTCTGTGTTGGCTCTCCCATTTTTTCCAGAGAAGTCCCCCAGGGGTACAGAGGGGCTGCCTGACTTTCTAGGTCTTTTCCGGTCAGCTGAATCCCTCACAGGGCTGCCACCAATGTGGCTGAAGGCAAGTTCCGGAGTTCTCTACTCTTGAATGTGGGTATTTCCTTGGGAAAATGGCTGTGGAAGACCTATAGCTCAATGTGGGATCCATATTCTACCACGAAGACTTCTGGTCTGTGCTGGGCTGTGGCCCCCATTCTCACGATCGCCCCCAACACATCACCTGTCCCTGGGCTGCCTTCTTGATCTGTCTAGACCACAGCCACCCCATGTGCCCTGGCTTTGGATGCATGTGCCTTCTGGCCCAGCCCCTACCTGGGCCTAGCAGAAGCATCTGCCCAGTTGCTGCCCAGGCTCTGGTTCCTTAACTAGTCTTGGCACGTGGGACTTTCCAAACACTCCAAACAAAGTAGAAAAGAATCAGGAAGAGACAGTCAAATAGTCAACACAATAATCAGTCGAATGGGAGAAAAGGCGTATCAATTCACCATCACATTCCATGTGCCCACATCACCTGACACTCAACATCTTTGTAAAATTAATCATTACTTTTATAAAAAATCAGGATCAATTTGTATCATCCAGGGGTGTGGTGGTTATAGTTAGTACATTTTGAAAGAAAAGCACATAGCTTTTGTTTTTTCCTGCTTCATTTTGAAGGAGCATGAAAAATACATTTTCTTGAAAAGTATCAACAAAGTCTAAACTGCACTCCTGAATCCTGCTGGTGTTTACCTCTCAGAAAGGATCTTTATCTGTCAAGAGGGAAAGTAAACAGGCAAATGTCATTTTAACATTCCCTGAGAATTGTGCTATGGAATGTGGGGAAGTTGAGCAGAATCTGGCATTTGCACACCTACCAAACTTAATAAGTCAATGACCTCAAGATACCATGGCATGAGAGTTTATTAGGTGCCATCTGTACTTATTCAACTAAAAACAAATAAGGGAGGGGCACCTGGGTGGCTCAGTCAGTTAGACATCTGACTCTTGATTTTGGCTCAGGTCACGACCTCATGGTTTGTGGGATCGAGCCCCACATGGGGCTCTGCGCTCACAGCCCAGAGCCTGCTTGGGATTCTCTCTCTCCTTCTCTTTATTTGCCCCTCCGTCTCTGTCTCTCAAAATAAATAAATAAACATTAAAAAATAATAAAAACAAGTAAGGGATGCATATAAAACCTCAGTCCCTGACATGAAAATAGCTGCAGCGTTCACATCTGGTTTGGCTAAACTGTGATACTAACATTTAATCTTAACTGTTAAGGCATGTCATTCACCGCACAGTGAAGTTGATTTGTTTTCAGATTAAGGGCAGTCATACTGCAATAGAAAAGATCTGTGAGCCACTGTCCTGCAATTGAAACCATCTTAAATATCTGCATGGTCGCCTCCAGTGGTCAAGGACTCAGGCCTCAGGCCTCGGAAGCCAATTCCTGTGGTATGGTGTTTACACCACAGTTCCAATGAGGAGATAAAAATGTGAAGACTATTAAAGAGTTAAACATGAGTCATAGGATTTAATATTTCAGAACTAGAAACCTTCACGCAATTTCATGGCTCCAATATATACCCAGAAAGGGCTGTGTGTGTGTGTGTGTGTGTGTGTGTGTGTGTGTGTGTATGCGTGCACGCATGTCTAACGAAGGGATTTTTAATGGACCACTGGCTAGGATTTGGCAGGCAATTTGAAGAAATCCAAAGAAGGGTCACTGACAAGAGGTTGGAAGTCTTTAGGGAGACAGGCTGGTGACGTGACAAAAAGCGAGGGCCTGGATTCTAAGCACATGAATCTACGCTGCCCCCTAGAGAATGGCGTACCTTATCTGTTCCTTCTCAGTCAAGGCCGCTCTGTGTGCACAGCAGATCAGAGACGTCCTGCGTAATGCTCCAGGGCCTTAGTGCTCTAGCGGGCATTGCTTCTGCTTCCCTCTTTCACATGCAATTTTTAGCCGACAATTCAATTACTTTTCCAAAATTTATTTTTTTTTTAAATTTTTTTTCAACGTTTTTTATTTATTTTGGGGACAGAGAGAGACAGAGCATGAACGGGGGAGGGGCAGAGAGAGAGGGAGACACAGAATCGGAAACAGGCTCCAGGCTCTGAGCCATCAGCCCAGAGCCCGACGCGGGGCTCGAACTCACGGACCGCGAGATCGTGACCCGGCTGATGTCGGACGCTTAACCGACTGCACCACCCAGGCGCCCCTACTTTTCCAAAATTTAAAATGCTTATTATATAATAGTAGGGAAAGAAATCATAAAAAAAAAAATCACTAGTCATCCAACTACCCAGAGATTTGGCTAAATGACCATGAACACCTTGAGATATTTCATTTAGTTTTATTCCTGTGCTTGTAGCCTTTTTTTTCTAATAAAATTAGTATCATATTTTAATACTACTTGCTATCCTTTTCATCTCCACTTCCTATCCTGTCACATTTTGAGCAACTGTCTCTGTCATTAAGTGTTCTCGAAGGCATGATTTTACTGGTTTAGTATGTGATACCCTTCAATTGATTGTACCCAGATGTATTTAATCATCCTCCTGGTTTTAGATAAAGTCTGTTTCTGTTTTGCAATTCTAAACTGTATTTGAAGAACGTCCTCATAATAGTTTGTATGCACCTGTCTGCTTTTCTTTTTCTCGAATTAGAATAACTGGATCAAAGGCTGTGACCACTGGGGAGCCTGGGTGGCTCAGTCGGTTAAGCGTCCGACTTCGGCTCAGGTAGTGATCTCGCGGTCCGTGAGTTCGAGCCCCGCATCGGGCTCTGTGCTGACCGCTCAAAACCTGGAGCCTGCTTCGGATTCTGTGTCTCCCTCTCTCTCTGACCCTACCCCCATTCATGCTCTGTCGCTCTCTGTCTCAAAAATGAATAAAAGTTAAAAAAAAAAAATTTAAAAAAAAGGCTGTGACCATGTTTCCCTATTAAGAATCATGGAATGAGTTAATGACTTAAGTGTAATAAACACTTCCATTTAAAACATAAAGTTTAGTGAGTTTTGGCAGCTTTATATACATGCAAAACCACCACCACAGTCAAGACACAGGACATTGCTACCAATCTCTGGCTATGACCTTCTGAAGGCTCTTCATATATATTATCATCATATGTATGCACTGCTCTTTACCCCAGGTTATGCCAATTTGCCTACCTAAAAGCCCATTTTTCTACACCCTCCCCATCACCAAGGACTCTCCTGTTGCTTAGTGTTTGTCCATTTAACAGATAATACTAATTTAATAGAAAATAAGGTCTCATTGTAATGTGCATTTCCTAGATTATTATTGAGCTTATTTCTTAATATATTTTTATTGGCTATTTGTATTTTCTCTCCATTGTTTTCTGTTGGTGTTTTTCTTATGGATTTATAAAAATTCTTTATATATTAATAAGGTATCAACTACATATCCTACATTGTCGTAAATATTTTTACTCACGTATGTTTTAAACATGCTTACTTTAAAGTTTTAGTTAAGAATATATATATTCTGTTTTCTTTTTGTATGTGTACTGTAGTCCCTTCTTATCCATGGTTTCGCTTTCCACGGTTTCGGTTACTCGCGGTTGACCAAGGTCCAGAAGAAGATGATCCTCCTGATGTATCCTTAGAAGGTCAAGAGCAGCCCAACTGCATCACAATGCCTAGGCCCTTCCCCTAACTTCATCTCATCCTGTAGGCATCTCATCAGCTCACGTCATCACAAGAAGAAGGGTGAGCGCAAGTACAATAAAATATTATGAGAGAGAGAGACCACATTCATGTAACTTTTATGACAGCATACTTGTACACTTGTTCTATTTGATTATTGGTTCTTGTTGCTAATCTCTTACTGTGCCTAATTTATAAATAAGCCTTTCTCATAAGTACACATGTATAGGAAAAAACAACAGTACATATAGGGTTTGGTACTACGTGCAGTTTCAGGCATCTGCTGGGGGGGGTCTTAGATTGTATCCCCATGAATCAAGGGGGGACCTTTGTGTGCATTTTATTGCTTTTACGCTGAGAAAATTCTTAGCAAAACTCTATCATTGCAAAAATCGTCACGTATATTTTCTTCTATTTCTTTTGTTTTCATTAAAAGAAAATTAACTCTCCAGATAGAGCATCTGCAATTTGTTAAGGCCCATGGTATAAAATGAGATTCTATTTCTTCCTAAACATTTAGCCAATTCTTCTACACCTTTATTTACTCTTCCTTCATAATGATCTTTACCATACAGCACATCACTTTTTTTTATACTGGGACCTATTTCTGTTCCATTGACTTGTTTCTCTGAGCACATACCTTAACATCATTATATTAAAACCAAGAACTTTCTAAAATTTTAGAATCCTATAGGACAAACTTCTTCTCATTTCTTTTTAAAAAAAAAATCATGGGCCATCTCACATGTTTACTTTTCCAGATGAGCTCGAGAACCGCTTTAAGTTAAAACAAGTTTTCTTTAAATTATAAGCTACTTTGAGAAAAATGGCATTTTTACAATATTCCACATTGTCATGCATGGATGTTTTGCTCTCTGGCTTTGCCTCTCGGTGTTGGTGGATGTTCCCTAGGTCGAGAAGCTTGGTGCTGACATTTCAAGAAGAAATTCTGGGGTCTCTCCAGGGCTAGACATATTGATGAAAAATCCTGAGCTCAGAGCACACTATACAAAAATGGCCCAGGGGTAGAGCACACAAAAGGTTCAATTTCAGAAAGCCAAGAGGACTTCTACATTTTGAAATGTTCCATTAAATGGCTATTAAAATGTGTTCCCATGACTTTCACTGATGAACCTTTGTGTTAAAAATCCCAGCTCTAGCACACGGAAGAAATGTGGGCTCTGATCACAGCACCATCCTGTACATAGGCTAACTCTTCTTAAAAGACTCGATGTTAATTTGGCATTAGCAACTACTAGTAGAATATGACTAAGAATTAGCACCATTTTTTTTTTCCATTAGCTTACTCACTCCATTTCACAGATATGTGGAAACAACGCCTGGCTTCAATTTGCATCTGAGATGGGTGTGTGTGTATTTTTACTCTTGGTTTATATTAAAAATAAACTAGAAGACCAAGTGGGAATGTGCCACAGGATGTGGCCAGTCAACTTCGTGCGACCTCAACATTTGCATTAGAAAACAACTCTAACTCTTGACTTCCAAGGTGATTTGCAAAATAATGCAGAGGAAAAAGAATTCCTCCGTAACTCTACACGGAGACACTTCCAAGAAGTCAGGCTGCCCCCATCAGTAGGCACTAAATGGGCAGTTTCCCCACCACAAGAAAAGCTGAGGCCTCATGCCATAACACCCCTTCCAATCCTGCCGGGGAGTGCTGGAACTCCGCAGTGTGACAAGCAGACTTTGGAACAACTGTGTCGCTATCTGCTCTGAGACGCAAAGGCCAGACGAGCATGAGCACCTGTTGCACATCCCGCCTTCCAGGGGACACTGAAAACGAGGAATCAAATGAGACGGTAGAAAAGAGGCTTGGAAACGGTGCTTTTGCGCACGAGTACATAATCTCCACTAGTTCCCAGAACAGCTCTGTGAGGTTATCATCCTCCTCTTTCAAATGAAAAAATGAGAGCTTGGAGAGGTTAAGGAACTTGCCCAGGGTTAAACAGCTGCTAAAATTAGAGCTGATTTCAGAACCCAGTCTATTGGCTCCAAAGCCCATGACTGTGCCCTGTGGACTATACTGTTTTCTCATCTCAGGAAAAGAGAAGAAAACCTGGCTAACGGGAGAAGCATTTGTGAAAGAGCAGTTGCTACCTTCCGACTAGGTGGTCGAGGACAAGGTAGAGTAGACCAGGCTCCCAGAGGCTCAGCTAACCCCTCTGCCTGCTAAAGGGCAGTGGTGGCCTGAGCCCTGGCCGGTAGATTGGCTGAGGGGCCAACCAAGAATACCAACTGTGTGTGGCCTGGACAACCCCAACCAGAAGAAGCCTCTAAGCCTACTCTTATTAAACTTTGGGGATAAGGGCGTTGATGCTCATCAATGGATTTTGTCCACCAAGTAAAACTCCAGGCTCCCTCCATAAATAGGGTTGTAAGGACGTGCTCCAAGCAAATGCACGTTCTAAGTTACATTAGAGCTCCCTATGGATTTAAGAGGCAGATCTCTTTCCAAGTCTCTATTGAATATTTCTTGACCGTGGCCTGCAGGAAATGATAGTAATTGAGAGACACATGTCTGGCATCCAGCAATCTGGCATCTGTGCTCTCTGGTGAGCTGGCAAGATTTCCATAAGGCTCCCAAGCAGATTTTCTGGGGGATGGTTCTTTTTAGGGATAATTGAAAGGACTGCACTTTCAAACTTGGGTGACTGGCAAAATGGTGGAGCTATAGAGTGACCTATGTCTTTTTAAATACATAAGACCTGAAATCCCACAATGGTAATTTTTAAAAAGCAGAGAAGCAGAAGTCACCTGGCTCCTGAAGACCCCTCTCTCAGAGAATGCCTTCTCTCAGACACTGTCATTAACTTTAAGCTCGGTCTTTTTTTTTTTTTTTTTTTTTTGAGAGAGAGAGAGGGGTGGGGGTAGAGTGAGAGGGAGAGAGAATCTTAAGCAGGCTCCACACTCAGCGCAGAGCCCGATGTGGGGCTTGAACCCATGACTGTGAGATCATGACTTGAGCCGATATCAAGAGTCGGATGCTTACCGACTGAGCCACCCAGGCACCCCAAGTTCTGTCTTTCAATCCCAGGAGAGAACTGCTCAATGTGTCAGGTGGCACCACTGCATTGGAATCATGCTGGCACCTCCTATCAGGCTGTCCCAACAGCGCCCCGGGGGACCCGCCCACACACCAAAAAGCACTTCCTGGTGAATGCTTTCTGCACCTAGCAGGGTCGGGCACACAGCAGGTGCTCCAAAATGTTTGCTACCCTGAATTGAGTTTGGGGACAAAATAAGTCTCTTCCCCATATTTCTCTTTTTTTCATCTTTTTTAAAAAAATTTTTTAATGTCTATTTTAGAGAAAGAGAGACAGACAGAGCACAAGCCAGGGAGGGGCAGAGAGAGAGGGAGACACAGAATCCGAAGCTCGCTCCAGGCTCTGAGCTGTCAGCACAGAGCCTGACATGGGGCTCAAACTCGCAGACCTTGAGATCATGACCTGAGCCAAAGTCCGACACTTAACCGACTGAGCCCCCCAGGCGCCCCTCTATAGCACTGCATGTTTAGTGAACAGTGAAATTTATTTAAAAATGAAGGGAAACTCATGGGAAAATAAGAAACATAGAAGCACCCCTCAAGAGAAATGAGTTTCATAAAAAAAGATAGATTTCAAATACACAGGTTTCTGAGCACCCCAATAGCTAATGATGCCCCTTAATAGCCAAAAAAGTCTGTCTACACAGTCACACTTTACCTAAACACTCTGGGATTCAACCTCAGAACTCTTAACTCTCTCTGAACCTGAAAACGGTACCAGATTAGTTCCACCCCTAATACAGAACGATGCTTATCAGCTTACAGAATTTGGCACACCGCTGATGAGACAGTGATTATTTCCGCAATACGTGCTCACCACAGGATGAAATATTTTTTCCATTTTGTAAAGCAAAACAAAACACTAAGCGTTTGATGCTGGCGTATTGGCCTTCTTCGTTTGGGTGGATTTCTTTTCACTTGTGTTTCCTGCCCCACATTAATCTGATATCCAAAGCACGCGTTACTGGAAGAAGTTTGGGCTATTTGTGCTCAAAACGTTAGACTACTGAGGACATTATTAAGCAAACTTGAAAACGACTTGGATCTTTCTGAGGAGCTCTCCAGATGCGTTACCGCCTTTCAGCAAGGCCCAGCATTCTTGTCTCTGGTGGTATTAAGCTGGAGCCACAGGCATGTAGCAGACGCCATTTCACCAATAAATCCCATGGCTGAACGAGACATCGATGGCAATAGTCAGGCTTAATACCAAGTTCCACCTATGGATGGAGAAGTCGTATAACACTCTCACCTACCCTCATCACCTTCGGCGAGCAAAACGTGGAAACTAGGAAACTACAGACATAAATCACTTAAACACTGTGTTTCTCCACTGATACTAAGGAAAAAGGGAGCAAGAGAAGGGGAAACTATAACCACAATACCATAATTGAGGCCACAAATAAGCTACCGTATGTCAACAGAAGCCAGATACTGACAATAGAGGGTTTTTTTTTTTAATGGAAAAACATAGGCATTTTAGAAGAATATGCTAATATTTCTTAAGGGTTAGGAACTAGTAGACATCTTGGGCTGAACAGAGGGAACTGTTTAGCAGAACCCTCGTGAAATTGATTTAAGTTTTACGAGGAATTAAGTTACAGTTTTTGACTCTGGACCATTAAAACCAACTATTCAGCCAAAAATGTATTTGGGATTTAACATTTTCTTTTAGAAAAACATCTTAAAAGTGACGTACTCTAGTTACTTAAAGGCTGTGAAACTCTATTTTAACAATATGATGGGGCCCATTTTCAACCAAAGCGAAGTTAATAATAATATGGTCTAAGATCAAGACTAACAACACATGTGGTTTGGTATCTACTTATAGACACTCTGGGAGTTGTGTGGTCTTTCTTGATAGCCATGGGGGCTGATTCTGGGTTGGTGCAAGTAAGCTAATCTTCCACGGTCAATGCCAGGAACCAACTCACATGCCCCATTATACTTAGGCAAACAATATCCTATGCTATAATGTGGAAATCTAGCAGTATGATAGAGCCAAAAATCACCCTGAACAAACACGAAACTTCATCACCACTTGGAGTGTCAGCTCTATATTCTGTCTCTAAACAAGATGGCTGCCCTCAGTCCACTGGCTCAGTTCTTTTGACCGAGAGCCAGCTCAATAGTCCTCCTGGTCAATCTCCATCAGATCAGGCCTGCCTGTGTCAAGGCTCACACCCAAGGGGCTTACTCTTCGTGGTAGGGCTCACGGTCCAGCTGGACGGGCATGTTACTAGCGGACAAGCTCTCCAAGAGACCAGTGACTGGAAGGGAGGGTGTGGGAGACAGTGAGCTAGTCTCAGAAGGACGCCATTAGACCACAGGTGGCAGGTTAGTGCAGTGGTTATGCCTGGGTCCAAATCCTGGTGCTATGTGACCTAAGGCAGGCTACTGGGATAAAGAGTATATTACCATACCCCAAGGCAGCCAAGATTTCACCTTATGTCCTAGTTGGTACTGTGATAAGTGGAAGGAAGTACCAAACATGCAAAATAACGACCTGGTTTAATGGCCAACAGGAGTTCACAACACCTCCCTATATTTCTAGGGCACCAAATTTACTCATCAAGCAAAATGAGTAAAAGTTCTTTAAAATCATTTTCAGTATACATATAATGAAAGCTGGCTAAAATGATTCTTTTTCTAAGGAGTTTATTTATAAAATAGTGATCTGTCATTTACACCTCTTTCAACTTTAGTTTTCTCATCTGTAAAATGAAAATAATAAAAGAATCTATGTCATTGGGTTGTTCTGAGAATTAAACTAAGGAGTCCATATAAAATGCTTACAATATTAATTAATTCCATTTTTATTGAATACTTACAATGTGAAAAGCACTGTTCTACTAGGTGTTATCATTATTATTGGAAAAGTCCCTGGGCAATTTGTCCTTCAATTGTGTTACCGTCAGCTGGTAATACCTTCATACTTCTAGAATTATCTATCAGTGCTCTGAAAGAGTGGGCCACACGACAGCCTAATCCGGGGAGAGGATGGTTGGGGTACCAAGTGTTACTGGTGTGGAGAAGGCAGCTTAGGGTGTGGGAATGGCATACAGGTATCCCGGAAGTCCAGAGGCAGGCACAAAGTGGGAGAAATCTATCTGGAAAGGTGGACCGGAGAGTGCCGATGAGAAACTTCATTTCCTCGCGGTAAGGATAGTTCAATCTGGTCATGGGCAAAGCATGGCTGAGAGAGGGACTTGGGCCTCTAGTTATGGGGAGGGGTGGGGTGGGGGTGGGGAACAAACACTGAAGAGGCATCCAAACCATGGCATGTGCATTTCACAGTGACCAGTGATCATCATCAGCAACCTCTCCATCATCGTGGAAAGAGTCCTCATGACTAAACTGGAGGCTGGCACAGCGGGGGCTCCCTGGGAAGAGGGAGGAGACTTCCCAGAAGAGCAAGAAGCATGGACTAGGGGACACAAAGCAGGAGCACCCCAGTTTTCCTTGGCTATGAACCTCAGGATGCCAATTAGAGCTGGTTAACAAATTATCCAGATTTATGCACCTATCTCTGTGCCTTTCCCTCTGCTTCCCCGCAGGGCATTCTAGAACTTCCTCACTGGGCTGAAGGTCTAAGAGGCAACTTTCTTTGCACATGACTGAACCAGCTGGAGGGGAGCCCTCCTGGAGGGGAGCATAGAAGCCAGCAGTGGTTAGCGAGGGGCCCCAAGGCAGGGAGGAACTCAGCCACAGAGACCAGTCTCATGACCATGCATTGGGTTAATATCTATAAAGTATTCACATGCTGCCTGGCGCACAGCGAGTGTGATATCAGTGTTTGCTGAATAAGTGACCCAGGTGCCTCCCTCTATTAGGAAATTTCCTTCCTGGGAAGGATGGGCTTTCCTTATGTTTTATTATTTCTGCATAACTGATACCCACCCGGGCATTTACGGGAATGCCACAGACTATATCTCAGGGCAAGGAGAAGCATTGTGCAAAAAAATGTCTCTACTGCAGCCTATTACTAAGATAGCCGAGATAATGAGCTCAGATCAGGAAAACAGAATCCGGTAAGAGGAGGTCTTGGGAGTCTTTACCAGGATGCTTCTGAGCCCTTAAAAAAGCTGCACCATGAAACCGAGCGTATTAGCATCCAGAGAAACGGCGCACCCGCCTAATGGAGACGCATGTCCGAGAACAGACTGAACCAAAGGCCTTTCACGTACCAAACTCCATAAAAAATAAATTTTACTTTTACAATGCTTATCTGCTAGACTCTGGAGACGCTTTTCAGGAAAAAGGACAAACAAAAATCAGATCAAAATGGAAACAAAGAATTGTGCAGATGAGGACTGAAATTCTATGATGAAACCTTACGATACATGAATGGAATAAAACTAGGTTTCAATAACCTATTTAAAAAGCAACTTAAATACATTATAGCTAAGGTCTGAGTCATTGGAGTTGGAGAGGTTGAGGGCTACATGAAAAAGAGAACAGGGGCGAACTTGTTGTCCTGCCCTAACTGGCCTTCGGATTTGGGGACTGGAGGGAGAGGATGCCTGGTCAGCCGGAGAGGCACGTGCAGGCATTTGTTCCAGAAACGCTGGGTGAGTAACTGTGCTCTACATGGTATTCCCCAAACTCTGCCAGGCGAGGGCGTCAGGCAGGAGGGAAGGATGGGAGAAGGAGAGCCAGGCAGACCTGTGATGAAAAGTGTTTTAAAGTGTTCTACAGCAGGTGTCGTGGGGCCTTAGGACGGTAGCCGCCATGGTCCCTGTCTTCAAGAAGCCTCCCAGAGCTAACGACAGAAAGGATGACAACGCCTCCATTCCATGCCAATGACTGAGGATGCGTGAGCCCCGCCCGAAGGAGCCACGGTGACAGTTTCTTCTGGTTTCATCACTGCTTTAACTGTCCCCCTTCCCACTATCTTCTCTGTTTCTGATCATGAAAGGAGAGGCCACAAAGCTTGGTGGAAAACGCACAGGATTTGGAGCCAGACAGGCTCTGCCTCTCACCAGCTGTGAGGCCTCGGATACAATCCTTTGACTGTCTGGATACTTTTTCTCCTCCAGCCTTTTTTTTTTTTTATTAAGTATTTATTTTTGAGAGAAAGAGAGACAGATCATGAGTGGGGGAGGAGCAGAGAGAGGGAGACACAGAATCCAAAAGCAGGCTCCAGGCTCTGAGTTGTCAACACAGAACCCGATGTGGGGCTTGAACTCACAAACCGCGAGATGACAACCTGAGCCGAAGTTGGATGCTTAACCTACTGAGCTACCCAGGCGCCCTTCTCCTCTAGTGTTAATACCTAGTGTGTTGTGGCATTCGGACAATAGGAATATGCATGAAGAGTGCACAGCATAGGTAATACACTGGGGCTACCCGCAATTCAAGTTCATTACAGCAAACACAGATGATGTGGAAAAGTCTACCCAGAATCATAAATACAAGTAGCAACTGCTATTCTGTTGGTGTCTCTCCCTTCCAGTTTGTTCTTCTAAGCATAGTGTGTAGGGGTGTGTGTGTGTCTGTGTGTGTGTGTGTGTGTGTACTATAAACACATACAAATATTGTATGATATAAATATAATAGTGTGTCTGATTTTTCATTAATTGTTTTTGTTTCTCATTAACAAGTCTTCCAAATAAAATTCCGACAGCCTCATAATATTTCATCGTATTGTTGTAAAGTCACTTATTCAGCTTTCCCCAAATGTTAGATATTTCTTTCTTTCCCCCCCAGTTCTTTCCTCCCACAAAGAGAGACAATCTGCCGTAGAGGACAGTGCTCACATTTGTTCACATCCAGGCTCTGCTATTTGCTAGCTGCTTTGAACACGGGCAGATCTCATTATCACCGCGTCTCCAGACTTTCATCTGGAAATGAGGGTGCAGAGGATATGTACCTAGGTTCCTACCGCTGCCATAAATGACCATAAACTCGGTGGCTTAAGACAACAGAAGTGTGTTCTCTCACTGTTCCGGGGGTTAGAAGTGTCAGCAGGGCCATGCTCCTTTTGAGGACTCCAGGGAAGACTCTTCCTGCTCTTTCTAGTCTCTGACTGTCCCCGCTGATAATCCTGGTGGCCCTCGGCTGGTGGCAGCAGAACTCTAGTCTCTACCTCCATCGTCAGATGGACTTCTTCCCTGTGTCTGGACCTCTAAGAACACCGTTGGATTTAGGGCCCTCCCTAAATCCAATAGGACCACATCGTAATGTGATTATATCTACAAAGACCCTATTTCCAAATAAGGTCACCTTCATAGATTCAGGGGGTTAGGACTTCCATACATCTTTTTTGAGGGACATAATTCAACCCCAAACACTACCTAACAGAGTTGTCAGGAAAAAAGTGAGCCAACATAAATCCAAGGTACTTTGCTAACTGTAAAAGTGCTATCCTAATGTGCATTGCCACTTTTAAAGGTTTTTAAAAAATTTATTTTTAATGTGTATTTATTTTTGAGAGAGAAAGAGACAGAGTGCCAGTGGGCGAGGGCCAGAGAGAGAGGGAGACACAGAACCCGAAGCAGGCTCCAGGCTCTGAGCTCTGAACTGTCAGCACAGAGCCCGACGCGAGGCTAGAATTCACAAACCATGAGATGATGACCTGAGCTGAGGTCGGACTCGCAACCAACTAAGCCACCCAGGTGTCCCCACTTTTAAAGGTTTCAAGGTCAAAAAGGCACCAGATTTAGGAAGGCAGAGTGTCAAAGTATCACATCTCTTGGAGTTTGGGTTGTTTGGCCATCGGTACAGGGCAGTTTGGGCTGAAGCCATGAAGGCAAAACCATATGGAAAAATCATGGCACCTGATCAGTCTCAAATGCCTTAGGTGTGGTCTTGTTGACTGGATGACCTTCCAACTGGCAGCCCAAGCCAGCAGAAGAATCTATAGGGGCGCCTGGGTGGCTCAGTCGGTTAAGCATCCCACTTTGGCTCAGGTCATGATCTCCCGGTTCGTGGGTTCGAGCCCCGCATCGGGCTCTGTGCTGACAGCGTGGAGCCTGGAGCCTGCTTCCGATTCTCTGTCTCCCCCTCTCTGCCCCTCCCCCGCTCACACTGTGGCTCTCTTTCTCTCTCAAAAAGTAAATAAACATTAAAAAAAGGGAAGAATGGGGCGCCTGGGTGGCGCAGTCGGTTGAGCGTCCGACTTCAGCCAGGTCACGATCTCGCGGTCCGTGAGTTCGAGCCCCACGTCGGGCTCTGGGCTGATGGCTCAGAGCCTGGAGCCTGTTTCCGATTCTGTGTCTCCCTCTCTCTCTGCCCCTCCCCCATTCATGCTCTGTCTCTCTCTGTCCCAAAAATAAATAAACGTTGAAAAAAAAAATTAAAAAAAAAAAAAAAGGGAAGAATCTATAGCAGTGCTTCTCAAACAATCTCTGACTTACCCCCCCCCCCCCGTAATCCATTTCAGATTGGTTCTTTTATCAACTATAAATAAGATTGTGTCTTTAAAAAAGGGATCACAGCCATGTCAAATTACCATCCAAGTTTCTAAAGGCTTACTCTCAATTCCTGCCCTTATCTCATCATGGGCTGGGGGCAAGCAGCTTGTGGACTGGCACCCATCCTCGGACCACACTCTGAGAAACAATGGTCAGGGCCACTGCGGAGCTGGGCGCCCCGTAGGAGCATGGCCCGGCTTCCAGGCCTCAGAGGAGGGGGGGCGGTTAACTGACTGCCAGCCCCCAGCTCCATTCCGGGGGGCACGCCTGGCTGGGGAAGACAAACACACCTCCCACACCTGAGTCCCAGTGTTTTCTTTGAGTTTGTTTTCCCACTGACTTACTTTCCTTTCAGTCTGGGCTTTAAAAACAGCCTTCTGAGTGAATGCAGGCGAACCCAGCAGTCCCACACCACGGCTCATATGGAATGCATTTAGAGAGGGGGAAAAACTCGAACGGAGTGGTTATACAATTTGGAACTGGCTTGGACATGGCGTGGCTGGAATTTCAGAGCTGGCTTTTGTTTGCATTCGTCATGAAACATTTGTTATATGAGCTGCTGCTACCGCTACTAAGGCAGCTGCTGCTGAGAAACCCCCTCAATGGCTGCTTTTCTTCTGGACGTTAGCTGACGGACAGCGGTCACCAACGGAGGGCCCCGACTCTCCTGCTCCGATGCCTTTGCCGCCCTCCTTGCAGAAGTTACGGGAGACGTTTCCCCCCCAAAGTGATACCTGACAGCACGCGAAACAGAGACACCTGTTTCTGCCACATTACGTGGAACGTGATCTTTGGGTGGTCGTGCCCTCTGCCTGGGATGATGGAGTGTCTTTTGATCAGTTCTTAGAGTTTACTTTCTCTCTCATCAAAGAGGTCTCCAATATGGCCTTGATTTGTCTTTGAGGTGATTTTTAAAACACTAGTTTGGAGCTTTGTCATAGCAACATCATTCAGCAGAACCCCAATGGGGTTTAATGAATAAATTACCATGAAGGGATCTTGTTTTTGTTTGTTTGTTTTTGCTTGAGAAAGTCCACCAGGACTCTAATCCCAAGATACAGACGCTGAAGGCAGCGCTGTGGCCCAACCCACATCGTGGCTATGCGGACATCGCAAGAAAGACGCGGTGTATGTGACACGGCTGTAACGTACCTAGCTGAGAGCCCCAAACACAAAACTGGTTAACAGGCTCTTAAAGTCTGAGCAGTTAAAACCGTCTTAGCAACTGCAGTAGGCTAATTACATGCCTTCCACTCCTCTCCTCTGAGAATCCAAAAAGACAGTAAAGGATAATAATTTTACAAAAGAACGCAAGATCACAAGGAGGTCTGGAAAAGGATGTCAGAACTGGAGAAGGATGTCCGTGGCAAACGGACCTCGACCGGTTTCTGGAAGGTGAAAGCGGATGAAGACACTCGACGTGGCAGAGCCCAGAAAGCACATCTGTGGCGTTGCAGTGGGGACATCAGGCACACCAGCTCGCCCTGCTGACCCCCTGAGAGACAGAGTGGTGGCACCAGGTGTCCAGATGGGAAAGCTGGGCGTGAGGCAGGCAGTCTGGGTCTGAAGCAGTTGGGCCCCAAATTCCTCCCTAACTGCATGCAGCCAGGTATCTTGCAATGCTTCTCCCTCATTCTCTAGGGGAGAACCCTCCACCACCTGGGAATCTTAGGATTAGTCTGCAGAGAATTTGGGCAGAGGCTCCAGACTAATCTGCCAACCCAGAGGAGAGAAAGGAGAGGCACGGGCTAAAGTCAGAACAATCAAGGGTATGGTGCACTGAATGTAGACCGTCGGCTCCTGTTCCCACACTGGCCGCCAGATGTTCACCCCGCTCTCCCACCTCACAACTCACCTCCCATCCCCCAAGCAGATGAGAATTCTTCAGCGGGGAAACTGAACAGACCCCAGAGAAAAAAGACCTACAATCACCAACAAATGTTTTTCCAGCAAAACTTCTATCGCTGTTTGATCGGGCCACGCAGCGTCCACTGGTTGTTGAGGCTCCCTCACTGCACAACACTTTCAGTGCTTTAGTCCTTCCCTCTTGGATAGAAATTCTGACAGAGATCACCAAAAGAAAGTCTTCAGACTAAAAAAGAGAGGCCCACCGAACCAAAACAATAAAAAGAAACCTGGAGCAAATCGAGACAACGCAGGGAACAGACGAAAACATTTTTCAAAAATCTCTATACTTTTCAGGGATTTAAGGTGATATTGCATCCAACAAACAAGAATAAGACATTATATAAGAAGAAAAATAGATGATTAAAAAAGAGTGCTTGGAAAAGAGAAAATTCAACAGGATGAATGGAATGCAAAATGAGGCACTCTTCCAGAGGAATAAAAAGTGGAAGAGATGAAAATTAAGAGGAAAAAATAATAAAGCATAGAGAAAAAAAAATGAATGTAGGGGCCCAAATATCTGACCAACAGCATTCCATAAATGAAACAAAGAAAATGGGTACAATAAAATCATGAAAGGAAAAAAAAAAAAAAAAAAAAAGAAAAATTCCCAGAAATGAAAGACATTTTAAGCTTGAAAGTAACTATATATTGGCCATGGCAACTTTGTTCCAGATCTGTCTCCTGAGGCATGGGAAACAAAAGCAAAAATAAACTATTGAGACTACATCAAGATGAAAAGCTTCTGCACAGCAAAGGAAACAATCAATAAAACTAAACGGTAACCAACAGAATGAGAAAAGATATTTGAAAATTACATATCTGGTAAAGGGTGAGTGTCCAAAATACATAAAGAACTTAACTCAACACCCCAAACACAAATAATCCAATTAAAAAATGGTCAGAAGACATGAACAGACATTTCTCCAAAGAAGACATATAGATGGCCAATAGGCACATGAAAAGATTCTCATCATCACTTACCATCAGGGAAGTGCAAATCAAAACTATAATGAGACATCACCTCTACACCTGGCAGAATGGCTAAAATCAACCATACAAGAGACAAAAGGTGTTGGCAAGGATAGAGAAAAAAAGGAACCCTTGTGCACTGTTGGTGGAAATGCAAACTGGTGCAGCCACTGTAGAAAACAGTATGGAAGTTCCTCAAAAAAACTGAACATAGATCTACACCATGATCTTGCAATCACTCTACTTGGTATTTACCCAAAGAATACAAAACACTAATTCAGAGGTGTACGTGCACCCCCATGTTTACTGCAGCATTATTGACGAACAGTCACATTATGAAAGCAGTCCAAGTGCCCGATTGATGAACGGATAAAGAAGATGTGGTGTATATATATAATGGGATATTATTCAGCCATAAAAAAGTATGAAATCTTGCCATTTGCAATGACATGAATGGAGCTAGAGAGTATAATGCTAAGCGAAATAAGTCAGTCATAGACAAATATTATATGATTTCACTCACATGGGGAATTTAAGAAACAAAACAAGTGAGCAAAAGAAAAAAGAGAGAGAGGGAAACATATCAAGAAGCAGCTCTTAATTATAGAGAACACACTGATGGTCACCAGGGGTGGGTGGTGGGTGAAATAGTTGATGGGGATTAAGGAGAGCACTTGTCTTGATGAGCACTGGGTGATGTATAAAATGGTTGAATAATTATACTGTACACTTGAAATTAATAAAACACTATGTTAAAAAATTGAAAAAAGAAAGTTGTATATATACTTATATATATACATACATATATAAACTACATATATATTATATATATAAACCATATGTGTGTGTGTGTGTTTGTGTATATATACATATATTAAATATATATATGTATGTATGTGTGTGTGTGTGTATATATATATATATATATATATATACACACACACACACACACATACAGGTTGAGTACTTAGCATACTGAGGCATGTTGTTGTAAAATTTCATAAGAGGAATACAGGGAAGACCCTGGGGTGGGGGAGGGAGAGGGAGAGAGAGAAAGAGAGAGAGAGAGAGAGAGGGAAGGAGAGTTTGAGAAAGTCATGGCAAAAGAAGTGAAAATGGAATTAATGTATGAAGAAACCTATATCCAGTCAAACTGGTGATCCAAGTGAGATAGAATATTAAGCTCTTTTAGACATTCAATGTCTCGATAAATTTACCTCCCATGTATCAGGAAGCTACTTGGGAATATCTTGAAGTAAAAGAGCGATTAAATCAAGAAACAGGATCTTTGGGATTCAGGAGACCAGGGATCCAATACAGAAATGTGTCAAAGGGAAGCAGCAGGGAGCTTCTGAGTAATCATCCCAGACTGAAGCAGGAAGTTAGAGAGCTGTGGGTGGAAGAGGGGAAGGGGTCCTGGGGTGGGGGGTGGCAAAGGTGAAAATGTTCTTATCCAATAATAATGACAATATCAACAGTAGTATTGATACAACAGATGTAATGGCACATATGAAAATTTTGATAAGTACAAATAAATCTAGGCAAATAAAACAAAGGCAATAATTAATTCCAGGAAAACAATAAATTGTGCAAGAAATGAAATACAATCATGGTGTACTACTTGGATCAGCCGTCAATAAAGTGTAGAGTCACAGTCATGTAAATGGGACTACATATCTTAAATGTGGCTATAAACCATATTAGGAGGATGGGGGGCAGGGGAGGAGGTAGAGGTGAGGGTGGTGGAATAAGAGAACTAAATTTCTCGAAGAAATCAATCAAGAAATATCAGCCTGTGCATACTGGTTTTAAGTCGTGTAGCGATTATCACAAGAAGCAGCTAACTGTGCTCAAAGCATCTGCCCCTGGAAAAAATCAAACTTTACGATGGGCAGGGTTGGAAGAGGAGGCTGCTGCTGTTCATTATATGTCTTTTTGTACTTTTGGATTGTTAACTGTATACACACAGCACCTTAAAAAACATAGCTGAAAATCAGGGAGATAAAATTCTAGGATCAAATGTTGAAAAATAGCTCCGGCAGTGTCTGCCTCTGAGAACACAGCAGAAATCCCTAAGCACATGGTAACAACTGGGGGCTAAGACTTTCCAGTCAGAGTATCTGAAACTTCCACTTGACAAGCAAAACTTTCCTCTTCTCATCAGTGGGGAATTATGCTGCATTTCTCCATGGGTTTAGGGACAATGAAATAAATGTGCTTAGCATAACCCACAAGGAACCGCGAAAAGCAGCAATGTTCTGTGCACAGGTATATTTGGAGGTTTTTCACTGTATTCTTTCACAGTTCAACACTATTTGCAAGACGTGAAAAGCTAGAGCACGATGCGTTGATAAAAATGTCTGAAATGTTAAAAAAAAATCAGGAAATGATACTTTTATTTGAAAAAGATTTAGCTGAACAAAAATAGAAGCTTCCATTGTAAAATGTTGAGTCATGCAAAACGGGTGAGGATTGTACTTCACCCCAGCTGGGGGTACATTTTATAAGCAAAGAATGTCAGGGAAGCTAGGCCACGAGCCAAGGGTACAAAGACAGTTCTGAGATTCTCTGTCTGGCTCTCTTTGCAAGTTACCACACGAATCCGTGGTGTGGGCGGGGACCTTGGCAGTTTGGGCATAAGACAGCAGTAAGATGGCAGGGTCTTTTCTGAAGATCGGCTATCACCCCTGGGGGCCAGGTCTCTCTTTCATCTTCTTTGCTCAGGCTTTAGAAGCGTTTCAGCTTTGTGGAGTTATCAGGAAAGTCCAAAAATTGAAATCTGTGGTGACTAATTCCACCCCTTAGTAATATTCTTACTCAGTGCGAAGCATATTAGTGTCAAGCTCAACTTAAAACTGCTCAAAGCAGAAGTGATTATTAAATTCTAAAGTAGAAGAAATTCACCTCTAAACACAGAGGAATGCTGGGACCTTCAACACACCCAGATATTGTTAGCCAGCTCTTTGTTGGGGGAAATGAATCATAGGGGAGAAAACTGCACACCCCCAGGCCTGGCCACGCTGTGGGGGGCAGCCGGGCTTCTCCAGATGATGAGGTTGGGACTCAGAGGACATCAACTTCTCAGGATGTGTGGTGTGGGAGGCAGGGGCTGAGGGAGACTGTTCTGGAAGGATGATCTCAAGGGCTTCCAGCCTGGGAGACCAGGAAGACCAGACGCAGTGTTGGGGGCACAGCCGGGTCGGACCCAGGATAGGGAGTCCATGCTGGTGGGCAAAGGACTGAATCTGGGAGATTAGGCAGGGCAGAAACTGGTGTTGACCGACGTGTGGTGGGGGCCCCCGCGACAGCCCAAGGCATATAGCCAGTGGGTGTCCCCAGCCTATTGGGTGGCTGGATCTGAGGCTGGGAGACAGGAAGAGAGCAAGGAGAAGAACCCTCGTGCTAGGAACTTGGGGAGCTGGCACTATCCCAACACACTGCTAGGAAGGGAGGGATTCTTGGGGGGTGCTCAGGACTGGCGGAGGGCAGGGAAACTGGGGGCGGGGGCGGGAGTCTGGGGTTGACACATGGCCCTCTGGCAACTGTGGCTTGGCCACTGGTTCTGAGACTGGTGTGAGTGACTCAGCTCCAGGTTGTACCACACAGAGAGCAGAAGCTGCTGATACTTTTCCCGCCTTGGGCAGAGCTGTCTTAGCAACAGCAGGGTGACTGAGTTATGAGGAATTGAGGCCCCCAGCTCCAAGAGGCAGAGTCAGCAGGAAGGGCCAGCGTGGGCCGGAGCACCCCCACCCCGTGCCTCCCACATTCCAGGTACTTCCGCATCTTCACCCCTCCTTGCTTATATTC
The DNA here is from genome assembly GCF_022079265.1 of Lynx rufus. Taxonomy (NCBI): domain Eukaryota; kingdom Metazoa; phylum Chordata; class Mammalia; order Carnivora; family Felidae; genus Lynx; species Lynx rufus. The sequence goes on from NW_025814878.1 coordinate 11,628,560, forward strand.
ATGTTATTTTTCTGCCCAGAATGCCCCCTTCCGTGCCCATCTGATGAAAACCTATGTCCCCTTCCAGGCCTGGCACAAATACCTTCACCAGGAAGTACTTCCCGGTCCTATGGGCAATGGCTTTCAGGCTAGACCCTGCTTTCTTGATCTTTATAGCATGCTTTCCCAGGACTGGCATCTTGCAGACATTTAAACAGTGGCTGAATGTGTTTGTTGAATTTTTCTGTAATTTTTAGTTTATCTATGCTATTTAAATGTTAGTGTTCACAGAAGGGAAATAGTTTTGGAAAATTATTACTGGAAAATCAATGTCAATTAAGTCCTCTTGTCCTTCTCTTCTCAAATAATAAAATTGGAGATCCTTTCTACTGGACGAGGGATGGTACCAAGGCAAGAGAAAATCAGTAAACAAGTGAAAAATGCATTTAAAACTATTTAATTCATGGTGGGGCGCCTGGGTGGCGCAGTCGGTTAAGCGTCCGACTTCAGCCAGGTCACGATCTCGCGGTCCGTGAGTTCGAGCCCCGCGTCAGGCTCTGGGCTGACGGCTCGGAGCCTGGAGCCTGTTTCCGATTCTGTGTCTCCCTCTCTCTCTGCCCCTCCCCCGTTCATACTCTGTCTCTCTCTGTCCCAAAAATAAATTAAAAACGTTGAAAAAAAAATTAAAAAAAAAAACTATATAATTCATGGTAATTGTTACTTCTAATACACAATATATACATCTATTTCTATACACAATACATATATGCTGCAAATTAAGCTTTTATAAAATCAATTAAATACCCCTAAAGGCTGAATCTCTGTGAAAAAGTGATGTTCCTGTAAGTGAATCAAGCTATTGATCTGTGGTTACAGAGTTCCCTTCTAGAAGTGTTCACTAAAAACCCCTAAATGTCAGGGGGCCTGGGTGGCTCAGTCGGTTGAGTGTCTGACCTCGGCCCAGGTCATGATCTCGCGGTCCGTGGGTTCGAGCCCCGCATCGGGCTCTGTGCTGACAGCTCGGAGCCCGGAGCCTGTTTCAGATTCTGTGTCTCCCTCTCTCTCTGACCCTCCTCTGTTCATGCTCTGTCTCTCTCTGTCTCAAAAATAAATAAACATTAAAAAATATAAAAAAAAAAACCCTAAATGTCTAAGTTAATTTAAAGGGATGTTCACATTTATGTTAATTTAAACTATTTACTCAAAAGCTACAATTGAAACAGTTGTATGTATTCAGTTTTAATTTTTAGACACTATTTTATTTTATTTATTTATTAAAAAAAATTTTTTTTTCAACGTTTTTTATTTATTTTTGGGACAGAGAGAGACAGAGCATGAACGGGGGAGGGGCAGAGAGAGAGGGAGACACAGAATCGGAAACAGGCTCCAGGCTCCGAGCCGTCAGCCCAGAGCCTGACGCGGGGCTCGAACTCACGGACCGCGAGATCGTGACCTGGCTGAAGTCGGACGCTTAACCGACTGCGCCACCCAGGCGCCCCTAGACACTATTTTAAAGGTCTAACACGACTGTTCCCTTCCACCCCGCACCCCCCACCATAAAGGTATCAGGTGTTTTCTTCTTCTATGTGGATTACCATACAGCGGCATATGATACCTTAGTGATCTATGATGTTTTATGACCTCAAATTCCTTAGTGAACAGACCATAGGTGGAAAAATAGAATCTATGGATTTTATTTTTCAGCTCTCACCTTTAACTGCAATATATACCACGAATGCTTAATACCCCCAACCTCTGAGTTAGTGATTAAACACAAAGATTCTTTAGAAGGTCACAGGTTTATGGTGTTAGTGGCGGCTCTGGGGCCAGAAGCTTGAATGTCTGTGGTCACTTAGGTAACTGTGGGCAGGTTGTTCACCATCTTTGAATCTCAGCTTCCTCGTTTTACAATGAGACAAAGACTATTTGTCCTTCTCAACTGGATTCAGAGGATTCAAGAGGACTCAAAGGAGATATTCTGTGTGAAAGTGCTTTATAAACTGTAAATTGCTATGCAAATTATTATTATTTAGAGGCTGTTACTGCTTTTCTGACCCAACCCTATTCAGAGATGACTGAGCTATAATGAGGAGTTTAGTTGTTGGAACACAAATGAATGCACACACACTCACACACCTCATCCAGTACCGATGTGATTAGTGTCTGAGCCTAGGACATGGCTAGTGAAAAAAACCAAATCTTCATGGAGAACACCGATGGCAGATGAACCAAAAGCAAGAGGAGTACTATTTTTATAAATGACAGTTGAGTTCTTCAAACAATGTCATTGGTGTCTGTAAATGGATAGTCTGAATTCCTCCCAGCCATAGCTTATGTCTCTGTGAGGTCCCAGAATGTTTTTCAGTTTTGTCGTGGCAAAAAGCAATAGGAAGTAGGAAACAGCAGTGGAAATGAGGGATGAAAGACAGCATTTGTTTAATACAGACATCGTAGAGAGATGGATTATTTGTGCAAAACCAGAGTTTATAGTGTATATATTTTTTTGACCCACATAAACTTATTTCATTATAAAACTCCCTTTACCGCTACCCCATTGGCTCTCCTATAATGTAGTTCGGACTACTACAATCAATTGTACTTGGAATATTTTTGATATTTGTGATCCCATTTTTAGTCCTCAAATTGGACATAATTATACATCTGTGTTCAAGCATTATGTAAACTCCGGCCTGCAGATGCAAACTTATTAGGAAACCACAGGCACGTCCTTGAGAAAGTGCAGACACTGCCACCTGCTGGACAAGGTTTGATTTACTCATTTAGCATTTTGAAGTTAATTTTGCACTTGGGAAACAAACTCAAGGTTTTTCAAGAACTGAATCTTAGGGTCTTACTTGGAATAAAATCCACCAAATCTCTGGACACTCATCCTATATCTACTGAACAACATGATATATAACAGTCTGAAAAAGTCAACATTCAGCAAAAGTTAATGGTTAATTGCCCCAATCATATCTCAATAGTGGGTTTCATTTGAAGTTAAAATCTTAGGGGTGCCTGGGTAGCTCAGTTGGTTGGGTGCCCGACTTTTGATTTTGGCTCAGTCATGATCCTGGGGTCATGGGATTGAGCCCTGCATTAGGCTACGTGCTGAGTGTGGAGACTCCTTAGGATTTTCTCTCTCTCTCTCTCTCTCTCTTCCCCCTCTCTCTACCTTTCCCTTGAATGGTACATGCTCTCTCTCTAAAATAAAATAAGATAAAATAAAAATAAAATAAGATAAAAATAAAGTGGAAATCTTAGCTCCCTGATAATTTTGGCAAGAGTTTGGGTGTAAAAACTAATGATTAAAAAAAATACCCTCAATGACTAGGATGATGTGTGTTTTCAACTTCTGAAGGTGTCACTGTAAGAATACTTCCAATAAACTTATTCCCTATAATTGTTCCAGAAATAGAGTACTAGCCAGAATATAATTGACTCCTCCTAAGTCAAAAATACTATTTCCCAAAGGCATACAATTTTATAGGCCAGCTGTAACTGTCAAAATAAGTCAAGGTTCATCATAGATTCTCTCTCTCTTTTTCCATGTAGAAGTTACAAAGACAGACTGATGTCCTGTTTCTCACAGACATGGGCCCTGTTTCTCTCCTGTGATGTGGTTTGCACACTAATATTAGCTAATTATTGAACTCTTATCATATGTGAAGCTCTGGGCGAAGGGCTTTATGTGCACTCTGAAATGGACTGTATTGTTTATGCATCTTATTTTTTTTAAGTTTATTTTGAGAGAGAGAGAGGGCAAGTGGGGGAAGCGGGGAGAGAGAAAGACAGAGAGAGAGAGAAGATCCCGAGCAGGCTTCATGCTGTCAGCATGGAGCCTGACGCGGGACTCCATCTCACGAATCGGGAGATCATGATCTGAGCCGAAATCAAAAATCCGAGGCTTGACTGACTGGGCCACCCAGACACCCCTTGTTTATTTCATTTTATACAGATGGGGAGACTGAGGCTCAGAGGGATTATACCTTCCTGTGGTGACAGCAGAGAAGTAGCAGCTTTACCACCAGGCTCTCTACTCCAGATTCTGTGCTCTAATCATTATGATATCCTATCTTCTCAACAGAAATGCATAAGGTACAGAAAGAAAGGGATGGACATTGTGACCAGAGAGTTTGAGTTGGTCATCTCCATATGGCCAACCACAGGGAACAGCGGATTCTGAACCTAGAACTCTCCATTTAGGATTCTGTCATGTCCTCTAGGTGGCGATAGCTGCCGTAACTAAACTTGGAAATAATGCAATGGGGACAGTCCAAGGACTGCTGTTTTTTTGGGGGGGGGGGGAGGGGGAAGTACCCTGTAATTGTGCTAACCAACAAAAGGTGGAACATGTCACCTAAAACATTGTGCTTTAGTATCGTAATAATAATCTTTAGAGATCAGTCACCAAAATTGCACTTACCCTGGGTCATATGGGTAGAACCACGGCAGAAAGAGGATTCGAGTCTCCTGTAACTCCCAACTCAGTGTTCTTTCTTTAAAGAATGGCTGTTCTTTATGATACATAGGCCAGGCTTTAATCACTTAGCATTTGTTTAAACCCAGTCTGACATTTTTATTGATAGATGGAGGAAAACTTGAATGTTTCCTGTAGCATACCATATTAACTTTTCTCTTCAACATATTTGCTATTATTTTCTATGTAGATGTCCTCAGCTTTAAATACAACAATGCAAATGAACTCAGAGTACATTACTATACTTCTAATAGGAGGTCTGATTATCATTCATGCATAGTTGAAAAAAATATTTAAATTTGTACTCTGTCATCGCTTATAAAAATACTTATATAAAATATGTATTTTTTTTAAAGCGCTCAGTTTATGAATGAACTCTGCAGAGTTAGTACATAAGTCATTTGTTTGGAATTACACACTTTTCCTTTGTAATGGTTGGTGGCCAGAGTCTCAAGGCAACCCACAGAAGTGTAGTAAATTCCCTACTGTGGCGCCAATGTTTACATTTGTAATGGGAAAAAGTTGAAAATGAATACAAATGTAATGCTAGTAACGGAAAGTATTTAAAATACAAGCGAAAAGAATTGGACACAGGAGCTTTCGAGCCTCCAAGCGGAAGAAAGATAATGGGGATTAATGTTAGGTCATGAAGTTCCAACGCCTGGATGCTAGGTGGCGCTATTGAATCATAACAGCTCGGTCATTTGCCAAGTCAAGGGACATTCATTTAAGGGCTGTTCCTATCACAGATAGTCACATGTTCTCTGCCTTTAATTAATTTGCTTATTTGTTTTGGCTCCTAACACCACTGTGATTTGAGCTCCTAAAGAAATTATGACTAAGAAACATATTGGCGGCTCACAGCATGTCAGTTTGTAAGAGTTAAGGAGAAAAAGTATCCATAAGCACATTAATACTCATGGCTCAGAAACATATTGAGTTCTACCTTTTACTTCCACATTTTGGTGGGTGACTATGGATCAACTTCTCAACTTCTCTAGGCTGGCTCCAGTTTCTCACTCTGAAAAGGTTAAGTAATGAGCAAATATAATCCAGATTAATCAATAAAAAAAGAAATCAGACTGTGTAGGTCGAACAAGTGAGCTTGGCTGTTCTTACCCAACACATCTGTTTGGGACCCAGGTCTCTCTAATTCTAACTCAAAGCAAGGTTGAGTGGAGTTTACTGAGTGGTAAACTTCAGGGTACTTCCCTGGACATCCGCAAGTGACCCCTGGTTGGCAAGAAATATCTGAAGAAAAATTCTAGAAAATTCTAGAAATTTCAGAAATATCTGAAGAAAAATTCTAGAAAATTCAAGAAAATTCTCTTGGTTATTCATGTGCTAAAACTCATTGTTATTTTCGTCTTGAGTACTTATTATTATACATTTCTTCTGAGATATGCTAAAGGGGTCTCCGCGGAACACAGACATTAATAAAAAAAATAACTTTTTAAGAAAAAATTCTAAAAATTAAGTTCCTCAAATACTTTTGGGAGGAGACAAATTCACTTGTCAGCATACCCTCCTACAAGAAATGCACGAGGTGGGGGCTAACAGTCGAGCTATTACGTAGGAAAGTTACGAACTTCCCTACATGGTTGGCTAGTCAAACAAGCAGTACTATTTGCAAGGAATTAAGAGGTATCATTCCTATCTTGAATAAGTGACAACCCAGTTAGTTAACGACTAACAGACGTTAACTATTTTTACGAGCTCCCCAGACGGTCATTGCTATAAGTGCTTTTTCTTCAGTAATGAGACTGGTCTAAATATTTTTCGGATTGCTGTAGGGGGATTACTAAAAATCAGCACACACCTACAGTTTAAAAATAACAAGACAAGCGTCAAAGAAAAATGGCCAGTGGGGGGTCTGCATCTCTCTCGGGCTGTATGGTCAGTTCATCTACAATGATCCAAGGGTCACTAGATCCCGCAGTGTCTTCGATTTTAGTGTTTCTTCCTTCCGTTCTCTAGGCTACTCAGTTATAAAATTCTTTAAAAAGGGCAAAAGCAATGATTTCGGTGTGCCATAATCCGCGAATTTAGACTAAAAATGGGCTGACGAGGCAGCTCTGGTATGAGATCGCTAAAGTGCCTTGAGGTCACTCTTTCCTTTAACCTGGGTGACACCAATGCGCTGAGCACAAGAAAACAGTGCAGGTGCTTAGTCTTTGCAGAGGCTAAAATATAGTGAGAAGCTGGCCAGGAGTGGATGTTCATCTCCTGTCCCCTGCCCCAGGGGATGTGGGACTCCTTGAGACACAGCAGTTGTGGGGCTGCTTGGCTGCCAATGTCACCACACAACAATCTCTCCAGAAGATGCCCGAGAGACCAGAGAACGTGGTGGAAAGTTCTGAGCAATCACTCAAGGGTTCAGTTTGTTATATGCATGTCGTGTGGCAGCTGAGAGCGTCACACTGGGGTGGTATTCAAAATATGTGGCAACCAATTCCACTCAGGACCTGAATTCACAACACTTGCTGAGCGTAGCCCTGGGCCGGAGTCCTGAAGACTCGCTCTATGCCTGTGAATTACCTCTTTTGTTACCTCACTGTTGGATGAGGGGGCGTGGCAAGGGCAGACAGGGCGGCCAAGTATAGGCATATTTCACTATTTTAACCACTAATACGCTGGACTGCGTGAACCGGCCATGTGTCGGTGCCGGCCTTATAGAAACCTTTCATCCCACCACACAGGAGTATCGGACCCCCCTTACCCTCTCTAAGGCGGCAAGCCTCAGATTATTTAATATACTCCTAGGCCTAACTCAAAAGGATAAAAATCTTTATAAGGTCGAAAGACTGCGGCTGAAGCCACAAGAGCTAAGAGTAACTCAATTTTCAGAAATATGTTCTAAACGTGCTTCTGGATCATGGGACAAAGGCCCAGTTTCTGAGAAGTCACGCATCTAAACGGAGACGACAGTTGAGAAGTCAAGAGGATATCTTCTGACAACAGCACATAAGTGGGCTCTTGGGGCTGGGGTTTTTATTTGTGGTCTATTTGTATTTAAGAAGAACAAAGATAAAATGCCTCACTTATCGGGCCCATGATACTAGTTCCAGATCCAAGGACGGATGGCGTGTGTGATGTAGACTGACCGAAACTCTTCTCAAAGGCTGGGACGAGAGTGTGTTCATTTTTTTGACAACTCTGTGTCTCCAGGGTTTCGTTCATGTTTTTTAAAAAATATTTTTATGATTTTTTATTTTTGAGAGAGAGAGAGCATGAGTGAGGGAGGGGGCAGAGAGAGAGAGAGAGAGAGAGAGAGAGAGAGAATCTAAGCAGGATCTATGCGCAGTGTGGAGCCCAAGGCAGGACTTGATCCCTTGAGCCTGGGGTCATGACCTGAACCAAAACCAAGAGTCAGATGTTCAACCAACTGAGCCACCCAGGCGTGCCTCGTTCACCTGTTATCCCGTACTATGTATCACACACACAAGTGCACACACGTATTCGTGCACACACGCACTCATGCACACACGCATGCTATACAAACAGATAAAGCCAAAGAGCGGAAGTAATGAATAACCTAAACTTTTTCTGCGAAAAAGTCTAACTTAGGTCAGACCTCACCTTGCACAAAGACCCGAGTTTATGTTATCTTACAGAGCTAAAAATCGGTCACAGCATGGCTCTTCAAATTCTTTAAATTGCCCACTGTTGAAAGGGCAGAGGAAGGCCTACTTTCAAAAAGTGACTAGGGTCTATGATGCTTCCAGCCATTCAAACTGCATTTCCTGTTGAGGAGACAGACCTGCAGGGCTCGCGTGAAGGTTCCTGGTCATGTGCACGTCAGAATTTACCTCGGAGGGAGAGAGCTGAGACCAGGACAGCACCCACCCCCCAGCTATCGTCCTCGTGCAAACCCCTGGCGGTGGCAGGGGCCACCTGATGTAACAGGGCCCCTCTGGGCAAAGACCAGTTCACATGGGCATCGGCACCTGCTCCTGGTGCAGGTGGGGTGCGAGGTCCCTGCCTGGTGGTGAACGGGAGGCACCAGGGCTGCGTTTGGGGAACGTTTCATCTGTTTGGGGAACCTCATTTCTACACAGCAGAAGGCTGTCTCCCATTTCAGGATGATGAAACAACAACCAGAGGAGTGAATAAGTATGCAAGGCTTGCAGGGCAGCAGTAGATTAAGGAGAATGGGAGAGAAACAACGTTGTTTGCCGTTCTCTCCGGATACGATAATAATGAGAAAAATAAATGATGGATTTCTGAAAGTAATTATCTTTACAGTGATACCACAGGCACCCTCTGCACGTGTTCTCTGCTGCATTCCATTTCTCGCTTCTATTTGGAAACCACGCCATTCGTGAGAATAAAATCGTAATTGCGTTTTCAGTTTGCTTCTGTGTCTATTCTATTGCCAGAATTGGATATGCCAGAGTGCTTTGTCAGATGGAAGTAGGGCCCAGATACAGGATCAACTGATGGTTCCTTCACACCCACTTCCATCAGTGGACTCTGGCAACAGCCCTGGACCAAGGTCAATGCCAATGTTGCCAGCTTCACTTTCCAAAGGGAGAAATGGAGCCAGCAGGCCTTTCACACATGGCAAGTTTAGGTCTGGACCTGAAGCTCCCAGTTTTGGCATCTATATCTGGAGGTTTCTAAGCTTCCCTTGAAGGTCAGGGCAACTTCTCTTCATTAACAGGAGAGAAGGTTCTACTCCTTTTATTGCCTGAGTCCTGTTCAAGGTGAGTAACCCCCCAAAACACCAAAGAGCTTGCTACAGAAGGAATTACCTGGGTCTTTGTAGATACTGAGCACACCCTTGAAGTAATGAGGTAAAAATCTTTCCAGTAAAAGCAGCACATCTTCCAACTCTTCAAGAATCCCCACAAGCAGGAAGTTTTCATTCACGTTCAGTTTTGCTCTTTCAAGGGCCCACTCACCAGGCTCCCTTCGTGGATACAAAAATGATTTCAAATCAAAGATTCATTTTCGAAATGCAGGAACAACATGCTGAGAATGTATCTCTTGAACCCGCCCCCCACCATTTGTTTGAGCCCCAATCCCACCTCCTTAAGGATCAGCTCTAATATGGCTGCCGCTGGGAGCCTTCCAGCTGCCATTTGCTTTTCCACCTCTTACCGCTATCATGTTTACCTGTGTGTGGTGCCTCGCCCCTGAGGCCCTGGTCAAAATATTTTTGGGAAGAATACACACACAGGCAATTAGGTCCTATAAACACTGATCAAAGGGGCGATCAGAATGGCTTTTTAATAGAAGGACCAAACCAATAAAGCTAGAAGATATGAAATCTGACACTTACTGATACAGTAGTTCTATAGAAATCAAAATCAGTTTTAGGTCATCCCTGCTAATCATCTTATTCTTTTAAAGAGTTTAAAGACAAGCTTTTATGTTTTTTGTTTTGTTTTGTTTTGTTTTGTTTTGTTTTGTTTTACAGAAGGAAAATGGCCTCATCTCATCTGCAAGGCAGATCTCTGAGCCAAGTGCATTTCTGTGAGGGGGAAAGGATGGGAGTCATGGGAGCTGGGCTCCAGGCATGGCTGGCATTTCCCATCCGAGGGAATTTGGGCAAGCCAGGATTCTCTTTTGAAAAACTGTAATAATAAACCTAACCCAGCTCAAATAATTGAGGGAACAAGGGGACATTTTGAAAGAGTTTTGAAAATCATCGTCTGTGCACCAGGATAAGGCATCATGAGTGCTCTCCCCAGGATTAGGAAATATATAATTAAAAAAAAAAAAAACACAACACTTGAGGGAGTTAGGATCATGTTTCTTGGAATAAATATCTTCACTGTGACAGAAAGTGAGTCATCTGGCCCCAAATCTTCCCAGCGTCTGAAGCACTGACCGTGAACCAGGAGGCACTTATACAGGGGTGAGGACTGGAGTGGGGAGGCCTCCTGAACTCAGGAAGTTTATGATAAAGCAGAAAGCTGATGCTTCTAGTTCCAGATTTCAGACCGTAAACAGAGTCCCGTGTTACAGGAAACTCAGCAAAGCGGCAACAGCAACAACACACATAATAATTAAGCAGTAATCACTGAGCAGGCCAGAAGTACAACGGATGAGTTGTACTTCAGAAACAGTTTCTTCTCTCGATCTTTTCAGGAACACACTGACCTTCTAGTCAGTGTTCCCTTTGCAGGAAAATGTCACTTCGGCTTTATTTTCCATCACGTGAAGATCATATTCATTGTTACTATCATTTTTTTTTCTCCAGGCTACACGTTTGTCTAGTACAATGAACTTAAACTGCAGCGAGACCAGGCTCACGAGAATCATCTGTGCCCCCACCTCAGGCACTGTGATTAGGTGGGGATTTCTAGCAAGTGCCCTGGGGACGCTGATGCAGGAGGTGGGCGGACCACACTCTGAGAGCCTTACCATCTGAGTGAGTCACTTTCTTTTTTTTTTTTTAATTTTTTTTTTCAACGTTTATTTATTTTTGGGACAGAGAGAGACAGAGCATGAACGGGGGAGGGGCAGAGAGAGAGGGAGACACAGAATCGGAAACAGGCTCCAGGCTCTGAGCCATCAGCCCAGAGCCTGACGCGGGGCTCGAACTCACAGACCGCGAGATCGTGACCTGGCTGAAGTCGGACGCTTAACCGACTGCGCCACCCAGGCGCCCCTGAGTGAGTCACTTTCTAAAGAAGGTCTTGCATCCAAGGAAGGCTGAGGGGCTGAGGACTAGGAAGCCCATTCCTCTTTTTCTACAAGATGTGTCTCCTGAGAGAGACACTGTCAGATTTTGGGGTGTGAGCGCCCAGTGTTTCAGACCCAATTAGACAGGGCACGTAGGCAAGGACGGGTGCTGATGAAATACAGGCGCTATGGGAAGCAGTGGGGTGATGTCCGCTGGTCTTTACTATCTCATGGGCTGAGCAGGGACAGCTATGAGTTAAGAATAAAAAAAGGGTCTGGTTGGCATTTCAGTTACACATCTTTACGGGCGGGTCCCAAGGCCTCTGTCAGACCCTGATCCGTTCATTTCTTCCTACATAGGACATTCAGAGTCTCCAAAGCAATCTTTGGAGATTAACAGTAAACATAAACTGAATTCCAGAAGGCTGAGGGAGTAGGCATACAAGAGATTCCCCACGCAGTGCCCCCGGGTGGCTTTCCTGCCATTGTCCTTTTTAGTCTTTACCTGCATCTGGGATGCTGTCCACAAAAATATGGAATGATGTAAAATAATCTGGGGTTGGAACACTCAGGATAGTTTTCAAGAATACACTCATTGATATCCTGGAAGAGAAAACACAGCAGTGAGATGTCTCGCAATCCCTGCAGTGCTTTGTCAAATGCCGTACAGGGTGAGTAAAGTTGATACTTCAGGTCACGCGGGCAAGCCGTGGGGAGATACAGAGAATTCACAGATCTCATGAGAAATCTTTCTCATCGTCATTTTGTCTCCTGTTCCACTGGCCAGGTGCGCATGCGGTCTGAGCATTTCCAAGGTTGCTTGCTCTGTTGACTAAATTGCATTTCTGCATTTCCCCTGTGGCCTGCAGTCTTTAGCTACATGACGAGCATCTTGACAGAACTATTACCCAGGGTACCCACTACCTACCGTAACCCAGACGTTACCAGTCAACCGGTATACAGTTGGCACTTAATAAATATTTGTTGAGTGAATGCAGTGTGGCTTCCTTCTTAATTCATTCTGACTTAATTGGAGATCCCTGTAGAGCCAGCCCTACAGAAATGTATTTCCCTGGGTATCTGTACATCCATCAAATAATGACTGAGTACCTACAGGAGTCACATAAAGGATTTTTAGAGTTTGGAGAGGCTGTAAAATAATTTCTAAGGTCATATTAGATTACAGAATGACACGATGTTTGTATACGTTCTCTCACTTTTGAAGGCAACATCTGATTTCTAGATTTTCTATTTCTCTTCTATGAGGTTGAACATCACGTCTCTGTTGGTGGGTAAACAGAAAGGCTAAAAGTCAACTTTTATAAGGTAGATTCATTGGCTGCCCTAGAAAAGACATGCCTGGTTCTTAAGTATTTCTAAGGAGAAACAATAATCCAATTTACAACTAAACCAAACAGCTACGGGATGTTTTTCCAGAGAATACTGGCAAGGTAGATCAAGAGTGGATGTAACTCAGAAACATGGTCACATTGTTGATGAAATTTGAGTCAGTTGAAGCCACTGTATCTGATATGACTGGGGTAGGTGATTAGATATTAATTTTTTTTTTTTAGTTCAAGTTGGGAATCAGAAAAATGTACCACAAACTCTTTTTTTAACAACACTTTCTTTCCCCCCATACCTCTTTGGTTTATATACCAATTAAATAAATTGCACCATTACAGTAACAACTTGAATAAACAGATTCAGCCACAAACACTTTAGCTGAGGACTGGAGTCTACTGTGGGAAGCAGGGGTATACAACTCTCAGAGAGGAATAAAGTAGAAGCAAATGGAGTTCATCAGTCCATCCAGCCACGTGTTAAGTGAAGGGTGATGAAGAGTACTTTATTGTGTATGAAAATCCAGTAAAAATGCATGATGTTAGACCCAAAATACCTTTCTAAGAAGAATTGGACACAGAGGGGTTTACAGATCTTCCTCAACTTGTGATGCAATTACATCCTAACAGCCCTTTGGAAGTTGAAAATAAGTTTAAAAGCATTGACTACATCTAACCTACCGAACATCCCAGGTTAGCCTAGCCTCGCCTACCTTAAATGTGCTCAGAACAGTGACCTTAGCCTGGGCAAAGTCATCTAACACACAGCTTATTTTATAATAAAGTGCTGAATATCTCATGTAATTTATTGACTGCTGTACTGAAAGTGAAAAACCGAATGGCTGTTGGGTGCAGAATGGTTGGAGGTGCACAGGCTGCGGGCCCTCCTGATCGCGTGGCTGCCTGGGGGCGGGGGTGGGGTGGGGGTGGTGGCGGTGGCTGTTCACTCCTGTCCAGCCTCCTGAGAGAGGCTGGTCCTGGTCCAGGAAAGAGGTCCAGATTCAAAGTTCCAAGTACAGCGTTTATTGAATGCAGATCACTTCTACACCATCCTTAAAGTTGAAAAAAAATGTAAGTTGAACCATCTACAGTTGAGGACCATCTATGTAGGGACAGTCATTGCTACAAGATTATTACAACAAAATATGGCAGGATTTAAATGTTCGTTAATGGGGGATTGATTCCCTGAGAAGTTACGGTGCATTCCTACGGTGAAATATGGGGCAGCTGGCAAGGACAAGGGAAATCTACACGTACTGTTCTGAAAAGTGTCCGTGATGAATTTTCACGTGAAAAAAAGCCAATCACAGGACAATATGCAGATGTAGGACGATATGAAGATAAACACGTATGTTTACATAAACACAAACATATCTAGAAGAATAAGTACCAAACTGTTAAAAGTGGTTCTTTCTGGCAATAGATGTAAAAGATGGGAATACGTTGGTTGAACTTGAACTTTATCCTTTTCTGAAATGTTATTTTCACTATAAATGTTGTACATAAAGTATCTTAAGTAAAACATTATTTTACATAAATGCTACTTCTATTGTAATATATGTATTTTACCTTTATCATCAGAAAAAGGAGATTTGCACATTGTAAAACAAATCAAAGCTTGTGGGAGGATGAGTGGGCTTTGCCCTAAGGATGCTCTGACCTCCCTTCCTCCCTTACAGTCCGGGGGACCCCTGGCAGGTGGCATCCCCCAGGGACCTGAGCCTTAGGTCAGAAGGACCCAGTAATTGGGCTGCTGTCTGAAGGAGGGAGCCAGGAGCTGGGTGCGGAGCAGAGCACAGGAGATCCCCGGCCAGGGCAGGGACGATCAGAGGTGGAGACTTCACACCAAAGGGCTGAGTAGGTTGGTGGTGGTTTAGGGGGTGTCGAGAGATGTGTCTCATACACTGTCACCGCCCGCCACCCAGAGACCCGTCTTAATAGGAGGGGCGGGCGACAGAGCCTGCCAAAGCCGCCCAGAGAGTCCCTATCACTTTACAGTTTCCTCTGAATGAGAGCTGTGTCATTATTTGTTTAGGTGGGAAGTCCATGAGAGCACACACTGTCTGCTCACTGTGTCTCCAGCACTTAGCACCCTGCCTGGAAAAAGCAGGCGTGCAATAAATACTCAGCAAATAGATGAACAAATGGCAGAAGGAACAAGCCTCGACACACAGCCGTGATGCTGTCCCCGGTGACCCTGGCCTGGAGCTTAACAGGATCGGACGGAAGACGTCAGCATCGGCTGGTGGGGGCGGGAGCAGGGAGGGCTGAGGAGGTGCAGGGGCCTGTGAAGGTCATTTCCCTATTGGAATCCACAAATAACCCTACAAGGTCAATTTACGGGAAGACATAAATTCCGAGTTTAAGAAGTGCCGTTAGCAATTTTTCTTTTCTTAGATCAAGGCAGGTCCCGGGGGATTTTAGAGTTCCATTTGAGCCCATTAGAGGTTGATGAATGGTGTTGACCACAACCATCCTATGGAAATGCTATGGGAGGACATAAATAAAAGATGACTCACGTGTAAGGTCAAAAGAGAGCAGAAAATGAGCTGTGAAGACCCACACATTTAGCTGCCTGCGGCTTAGCCACAGTGACGAGGGACACTTCACCGCAGCTCAAGGACGAGGGGGCCTCAGGAAACTCCTGGCCACTCACACAGTCCACTCTTCCTGGACCTGAGACCCTCCGTGAGTGGCCTTTGGTGTCCAGGGAAACTGAAGGGGACAAGTGTCAACACAGCTGCTCATACAATTTCCTGCGACAGGTGTGACTGATTCCCCAGGACCATTGGGTTTCTCCCCGTGTTAATGGTGTTATCGTTGGCGTTCAGGCTTCTGCCAGCCTGTGTTGTTTGACAGCTGTTTTTATTTTTATTTTATTACTTTTTCATGGTCACCCTTTTATACAGGAGTTGTGTGTGTGTGTGTGTGTGTGTGTGTGTGTATGTATATATACACATACATATATGTATATATATGTATATGTATATATATATGTATATACATATGTATATATATGTATATATACACATACGTATATGTATATATACGTATATATACGTATATGTATATATATACGTATATATACACGCATAAATACATATATATGTGTATACACACACAATTATTTCAGGATAAGGTTGCTTTAAACAGCTTTCATCTTTATTGAAGCTTGACAGCTTTGCTCTAAGATGGTCATCATGGTGATGACGTTAGCTAAGCGGGTCAGCACTTGCCCTGATTTGTTCATCCGGTGCCTGGATGCTGGCAGATACCACGGGCTCCCACAGCGCCCTCCTCTGCTCACGTCTTGCCCTCTTTTAAGATTGGGACTGAACATAAGTCCCTACTCTGCCCATATTCTCACATTATTAGGGAAATGAGACATTATAAGTGAACATCCCAGATAACTACGAGAATCCTTTTTGTGGTCAAAACTGCCAAAAAAAATTAGACCAATTTTGGTGAAACTTACTCTAAACCGTACTATTTGAAAAAACGTACGCTTATACCATCTAGGGATTTGTGTGTGTGTGTGGGGGGGGGGGTGGTGTTACAGGGAAACCATCTTTTATTGATTTCCTCCTGTAACCTTTCACAGGACGGATTGTGATGAACAACACTCACCTTCTGAGTGCCAACGGGGCCCCTTTGACAGGAAAGGCCAGTCACGACATCCAGACCCCAGAATTATTCCTGATCTCTCTCTCTACACCCGGCTCCGCACCCACTCAATTGCCCAGCCCTGCACCAGTTCCCTAATCTGCACTCTTTACACTCTTTACCCATTACACCCTACGGCCCCCGTTCTGCGCCTCTCCAGTTAGAATCTCTTCTTCCCCGGCCCTCCCCCCACACGCATTCTCCGCAGGGCTGTCCCAGCAACCGAGTGCATTGATCCATGCCACTCCCCTGTTCAAAAACTTTCAATGGCTCCTATTGACAACGCAGTTAGGGCACCTGGTAAAAAATGCTAATTCCCTGGCCCTACCAGCAGCATGTTTGACACGATGGGTTTGTCTGGGATCGGGCTAGGAATCTGTACTTTAGAGAACCTCTGATGATTTTGAGAAGAGGTCACTCTTCATGAGCCGCCAACACCATGCCATTAGCGAATTCCACGCCTTCGTTCACCCATCTTCCTTTGCCTGGAATCTCTTTCTCCCTCGTCCCCTGGTCCCAACAGCAGGCCCATGTTTTGCAGCCGTTGCTGGCAGGGTGAGTATTAGCACACTAGAGTCCACCTAGGCTTGTCACTCAGGTCAAGGGAATGAAGGTGGCCTTGACCACGGCTCGTTTCCATCCCGGCTCTTCACTGCCAGCCACATTGGGTAGGTGGGGTCCCTGGGACAGGCCTACGGGGCCATCCAGCACAGCACGTCCTCCTCACCGTTGGCTAGAGCCCCAAAAGTCCCCACAGCCGGGTCTGCTCCCACCATGCCCTGCTGGTGGCCAGAGATCCGCTCTAAGTAGAAGGACTCTGTAACAATGCCCACAGAGGGATTCCCATCTGGACGGAGTGCCACTTGGTGTCCCAAAGTGAGGTTCTCCCCTCCCCCTTGCAGGGGCTCTTGCCTGTATTACCACTTGTGCCCTCCACACTTGGGCTTGCTCTTGGGCCGCACTTGGGCATGCCCACCCACGCTCCCCTGCCCTGCTTCCTTCTCCTCGCCCCGTACGGCCGTGCTCCTGCAGGCCTCATGCCTGCTTCCAACCGAGACAGAAAGCTGCCTGTTTATTTCTGTGCAGAGAGAGGACTTACATGCTTCCTCTCTTGGTTGTAGTTTTGGAAAGAGTGGAAGGACTGAAATCCCAGGTGGAGTTAATCTTATCACAAAGGGTGAATTTAGAGACAATTCATCTTTTATTTACTCTTTTATAAGGCAGCACCTTGTCTAAAAACTACTGAATTGAAAAAAGACTTTTTGGTGTTCTTATATAGTTCCTTGCCGATGACACTGGCTTTGTCTGTGTGGTCTCAGAGGTTAGAAGAGAGAATTTCTGATGCTTTTAGCAGCAGAAACCTTGAGAGGCCACAGGCAAAGCTGCCCAAATGAGGTAAAGGAAATTTGGGTTTCGGCCTCAGCCTGGCGATTAGTTAGTTGGGTGTCTTTAGACAGATCATGCTGTCTTGAGCCTCAGTTTCCCCACGTGCATAACTTGGGGCTGAGCCATATAATCTCAGTCCATGAAACCATATTAATGGCCCTGGTGCCTCAAATTAACTAACTTTTAAGAATAGTGTTGTAATCTGAAGACCTAGAAAAAGTGGTAACTTTTTTTATTCCAAAATTTACGCATTTATAAAAGGCTTTCACTCAGCATTTACCATATAAACGTCTCACCTTCAGGGAAGGCAGAGGGGGGAAAAGACCAAGGCTGGTACCAAAGACACCTCAGTTCACATCTAGGCTGTACCTATTAGTAATTGTGGAGTCTAGCAAATGTCTACTACTTAGAGGCTCAATGTGCTCATCTGTAAAATGGGGATGATAATACCTGCATTATTCTTTCCTTAGATTAGAAATCACATACGCAAATTATTTTTCCTGCCACCCAACTTTTTCGACTATCCCATCTTCATCACATCGGTAGCATCTCAATTCCTCTTTCCCTTAGCTTATATTTAAACACATCATGACTGGTGATTGCAATAGTTTTAAAAACAGAGACATCAGCTAACTCACGGAGAAAACACAGAGGGGAAAAAAAACCAAGGAAATATGAAACGTGCTATTTGTGGCAAGCCAAAACAACAACACAATTTGATGGAAAAACAAAACAGTATTATGCAATTACTTCTCATGGCATCTCCTCTTACTCCGTACGTGAAACAAGGTAATAATACCATGCCCAAGAAAAGCGCTTTTTCCGTGTGGATTAAAACCAAACTGGGAGCCAGTCTTGACACTTTAAGCACACAGATATCAGGAAGAAGTTGAAGGGTGAAGTAAAAGACACAACAAAGGACACCTTCCTGTGCTGGATGTGGCTTCCAACATGGCCACGTTGGAAGTGGGACAGAGAAAAATGACTGAGTGTCAGTCACCGTGGAAGCACTCCCTGAATCCTTGACCTGTAGACAGACCGCGGTAATCAGATCACGCACTTAATGGTTTAGTCAATTTAGAGAAATGGAAAGGATGTGGTCTAAGCTAACTTTTATTGTACCCTACATTCTTCCCTGTAAGCCTTTTTAAGCCTTATCAAGAAATTTGAACCAGAACCAGAAGAGTCAAGGAAGACTTTTTAGTGAGGCTTAATGGAGTTGGACGTGGCAGATGGCCAGACACCAATGTTCTCTCGTTCTGTGCTCATGCCAGGCGTGAATTACTGATGACACGCTCTTCCTAGTAGTGATGGGAAGTACCGTCAGAATCCCTCTCAACAGAATCCACCTCCCAGGATCAAGCAGAGTAGCACTTTGCTCCCCCCGTTACCAGCACGGCATGTGACGTCGGATGGATAACACCCATGGCGTTTTGGTGGCTTTGTGGCCCTGCACCCCACTTCTCAGTCTGTCGCTGTGTATCTGATTGCAGGATGGCAGACAAAGGATTGTGGGTGAGTATAAGTCTGCATTTATTTTAGCCAATAACCATATTCACGGGGGGCTCTAGTCCAGTGGAGCTCCTGAAACTGAAACAATTACAGACATGAGAGATAAAATATTTTTTGAAGTCCTCCATTTGGACTGCAAGCTCGTGAATTTCAGGTTTCTACTGCACTGAAGAAAAAAAAGTAGTCACGGTTTTATCCTGAACTGTTTTAAGATGAGGATCCATCCGTTATCCAGGTCAGTTTTCACTCGATTTCAACAGACCCTTTTCAGGTAGCTGCAACAAAATTTACTGAGCGCTCGTGATGACTGTGTGTAGGATCCTGTACAGGCAGTAAGTGCTGCTTTCCAGAAATGTCTTTGCACTTCTTCTGTTTACACACGGTGTTACTAAAACAAGGAACCGTGGTCTTTGAGATCAAGGAGTTGTGATGCTTATCAGAGATATGGTGACCACAATCACTATGATTTCCTAACGAGCTGAAAAATTTGGGGCGTTTATACAAATAAAAACGACAACATTCAGATGGAGCCCAGCTGACAAAGACTTTCTATTTTTATAGCAAAATATTTATCATGGTATTGTTTGTAAGATCAAAAACAATTACAAACTCTTCAAATATGGAAATTGGGTAAGCTATAATATATCTAATTGTAAAATAGTTGCAGTCATTTAAAATATTTACAGAGCATAGGTAACAATAAGAAAAATGTATATGTGAGAAACGTAATGACCCACATTTTTTAAAAAAAATTTTTTTTTCAACATTTATTTATTTTTGGGACAGAGAGAGACAGAGCATGAACGGGGGAGGGGCAGAGAGAGAGAGGGAGACACAGAATCGGAAACAGGCTCCAGGCTCTGAGCCATCAGCCCAGAGCCTGACGCGGGGCTCGAACTCACGGACCGCGAGATCGTGACCTGGCCGAAGTCGGACGCTTAACTGACTGCGCCACCAGGCGCCCCGAACACATTTTAAGAATAGACTAGAAAGATGCGGACCAAAAATTTTAACAAAGGTTGGGTGTGAGATGGGGGAGCCGTGTATTTCCCCCCTCTTTTTCTTTTCTAGTCTTAAAATCTAATTCACCTTACATTTGCTACTTGAAAAAAGGTTTTCAGTTTTTGTTAAAGTAATACATGCACCCCCAAAACCCGTTAATAAAAAGTTTGAAATGAAAAGTATCTCTTGTTCTCTCCTTCTCAGTTGTACTTGGCAGAGCTAACAATACCATTTAACTAGACTCTATGTCTTACTATAGCTTGGTTTACTCCCTTGTTTTGCTGGAGCACATCTTCAAGCAACTTTTTGCTCTGTTGTTTTCTAGCTTACAGTGTTGCTGTAAGGAATTTATTGTTGGTAACATTCGCAATACTTTGTAGGTGATTGTGTGTGTGTGTGTGCACGTGTGTGTGTGTGTACGTTTAAATAATATCCTCTCCTTGGTTTTCTCTATTCTTTAATTTTAGATTTCTTTGTAGTTGGATTGTGGACCTTGCCTGATCCAATAAGAGACACTTATTCTTTCATTTTTTTTCTTATTCTTTGTTTTTTTGCTTTTCTTCAAGGAAATTTCCTTTATTTTATCTTCCCTATCCTTCTATTGAATTTTTTTATTGCAAAAGTCATATTTTAATGTCTAAGAATTCTTTCTTGATACGCCCCGATTTTTTTTTATGTCATTTGCTCTTTTTGTTTTTAATTTTTTTTTACGTTTATTTATTTTTGAGAGACAGAGAAAAGCAGACCACAAGTGGGGGGAGGGGTAGACAGAGAGAGAGACACAGAATCCGAAGCAGGCTCCACGCTCTGAGCCGTCAGCACAGAGCCCCACGCGAGGCTTGATCTCACGAACTGCAAGATCACGACCTGAGCCGGAGTCAGACGCTTAACCGACTGAGCCACCCAGGTGCCCTGCGCTTTTTATTGATGTAATATTTTCTCAAATCTGAGGAAACTAAGAAGAGTTCTCTTTGAAAGCCTACCTTTTTCCTGAAATTTCCATCTCCTTCAGGGTTATACTTTCTGCTTGATTATTTCAGCTCCTCTCTTTCAAGGTGTAGCCTTTTCTAAAATATCTACGGAGCTTTGCTTGTCCATGCATATTTAACAACGAGTCAGTAAAAACTGATGGAGAATTGCGTGCCATTGGGAGGGTTTCTCAATCAGTGGGCTTCATCATTTTGCTGAGGGTTACTTAATTGCCAGATGGGTAGTGGGAGAGTCTTTGTCCTGGGGACATTCACATTCTTTGGGACACATTTCACCTGGGACACAGTTGCTGGATGTTCCCACATGGGAATGGGCAAAGGGTTACTCTTCCACATGGAGATCTCCGGTCAATCCCTGTCGTTAGCCTCTTGCCTTACAGTCACCCTCAATTGTGCCTGGCACTTCCACACAAGGTCCCGGGGCTCAGGCAGACTGGATTCTTATTCAGCTGTCTTTCCTACTCTGAATGCTCTCCTGGCTGTGGTCTCCTTAGTACCACTTCATCACTTACCAATATTCTATTTCCTCTCCTATGTATTTGCTCAAGCATATCATCCTGTTGTTCTCCCCATTGTTGTGTGTCTGACCTTTAAAAATTCTCTTATTACCCATCAGCTGAATGAGGTCTTGGGAGAGAATTAAATGGTGTGACCCACTGTCTTCTTGAACTGAAAAGCAAGGGCTAGTTTCCTCAGCCCCAGGCTCATGCTCTATTACTAATGCATAGATGAAGAAACTGAAATAAAATATACGCCAAAGAAAACTCAACCTCAGATATCTAATACTTTACAGATACCAATTTCAAGTCCTTGTTACTTTAAGATACTATGTTTTGATTTAAATATTAATGCAACATTTTACATGTTAAGATGCCCATAAATATTAAATATGCCTTAGTTTTGCGACATAAATTCCTGCCTTTGTGGGAGATGTCTCTTTTCGTCCTCAAGCCTATGGCAAACTGACAGAAAAGTCTCCTCTCGCTAAATAAGGAAACTCATCAACTGCACAGCAAGGCACCCTGACCAGCAGCAATGTTGTTGCACTGACAGTTTATGTTATCTCATAAAGAAATCGAGATGCAAATTTAAACAAAAGTTTGTCGGTAAGGGCAACATGAGAAGACACAGACTCACTAAATGGCTCTGGGCTCTCTCTGCACCTTAAAAAGTGAAATTACAAATAACAATGTAAGAAAGCAGCAGCGAGGAAGCACCTGGTTTCTGACCTTTTAGGCTCCTCTGCTTTTTAGGATTGGGGACACTGACGTCTCTCTCTGACAGCCAAGAAAAATCTTCCTGTCTCAAATGCAAAGCCTGGAATGCCATCTTGACCACTTTCCAAAATGTTTACAAAAACACCAGTCGAACGCATGAAATCAACCATCACTTTGTGATAAAACTCCAGGTAGGAGGAACAACCCGTCCATTCTCTCTGCAGGGACTTGAGCTTCCTGACAATTGCTGAGAGAAGGCGATAGGATAATAATCAAAGGGACTACCATAGGGGCCGCCTGGGTGGCTCAGTCGGTTGAGCGTCCGACTTTGGCTCAGGTCATGATCTCGCGGTCCGTGAGTTCAAGCCCCGCGTCAGGCTCTGTGCTGACAGCTCAGAGCCTGGAGCCTGTTTCAGATTCTGTGTCTCCCTCTCTCTCTGACCCTCCCCTGTTCATGCTGTCTCTCCCTGTCTCAAAAATAAATAAACGTTAAAAAAAAAATTCAAAGGGACTACTATAGACAGACGCTAGCAGACAGTGAATGCTCATGCCATGTCCACACGGAGACAACGCTGACTCTACAGGTATGGAAGGTGGCGAAGTTGCAGGATGGAGGGTCAGAGAAATATTTATGGCATAGGATTAGTGACAGAAAGGCTTGCTGTGAGTAGATTGCAGGCAGTGGCCCTGACCAATTATTTTCAGTTGGTCCCCAAAATTCATGGGCCACGGTGGGGCCAGTTGAGGCCATCCTCTTAGGTTTGTGGAAATAATTGGGCTCAGACAGGGAGCTCAGCCGGGCACAATATCACAAAGGATCACAGCCACCCTCAGGTCTGCCTTCCTCCCTCTTCCAATATATCACCTTACTGGGTGTGGTCACGTTTGTGGGAAACATCATAGCTGTGTTCCCCCGTCCCCTTGAGGGCCTTTCACCTCCCTAGAGGTACTGGGTACTCTCAAGCCCTCTCTGGCTTCCTCCCCGACTCCTACCTATCCAAAATGGCTCACAGCTCAGAGTCTAGCAGAAACAATCTCGTAAATTAATGCACACAGAGGTATAAATGAGTGCTTCCCAGAAATATTTGCAGAGGTATAAATGTGCTTCCCAGAAATATTTGCATTTCAATGGGGGGACAATCATTTAGCCCAAAGAATTAAGGTTCTAATGCTTATTTGTTTTTGAGAGAAAGAGAGCAGGGCAGCGGCAGAGAGAGGGGGACAGAGGATCCAAAGCAGGGTCTGGGCTGACAGCAGCGAGCCTGATGTGGGGCTCGAACTCGCGAACTTTGAGATCATGACCTGAGACAAAGTCAGATGTTCAACCAACTAAGCCACCCAGGTGTCTCCCAAAGAATTAAGGGTCTAATGGTGAGGGAGCAAAGGAGGAGGAGGAGAAGGAGGAGGAGGAGGAGGAGGAGGAGGAGGAGGAGGAGGAGGAGGAGGAAGAGGAAGAGAGAGGACTACCCAACCGATGTTCACAAGGGGAAGAATAGGTTTCTTGTGTACAAGTGTTAAATACTATGTAGTATCTATACTCCAAATACCAAAAATATCTTTTAAAGCACATGGCAATTTTTTAAAAAAGATTTTAAAATTTGTTGTAATTTTGGTCTATCGTGTCGATATCAAGTATTTCCAGCAAAACACGTCAATTTCTGGGTCATTTTAGTCTCCATTATCCGTTGTGAATGAATAGAGGCCCTTTGAGCCTATAAAAAGCTGGGACACCAACCACGCCTTCAGGAGGGCGCATGGCACACAGGTGGGGTGCCGGGCAGGCTTCCTGAATGCAACTCTCTGAACCTTCTGAAAGCCACACCTGCTTGGTCCGATGCTGTTCCAGGCTCCAGGGCAGGAAACGCTGCCAACTAAGCTGAACCTTGCCAGATTGTGTGGTTATTTTATTAGGTGAATAAATGTCTACAGATTCTAGTGCAAAAACACTGGGCCCAACCCAGTTTTGTACAAACATTTTCAGCACTAAAAGTGGAATACATTATCAGGCACCAGTTCTCATAATTATAGTTTTTTTGGCTAACAATCATTTTCCTTCTCTGTACATAGAGTGTCTGGAATATTTGCACAAAGAATGTCTTTAAGCAGAGGTTAGGCCCTGTAGGATTTACTTAAGAAACCACTGGACATCCTAAATTTTATACAAGTGAGACATCTTGAGAGTCCCATCTTGACAAAAAATTGGGGGTATAAATTTTATGGGGTCATAAATTAAGAGGACTGAATCCAGTGATTAGTTGAAGGAATACTGAGGAAAAAGGTAGAGGTGGGTTATCATTTTTTTTAATGCTATATGGTTAGAAATGAAACAAAGATAACTTTTTCCTGGAATTCTAATTAAAAATTTTCCATTAGAATTTTCTTACATAGTTTATATCTCTGATGCCACAATATGGTCTAATACAATTTTATTTCAGGGATTTTTAATTTGGGGGTAGCTCAAAATTGGTTGTTCATTGTCTTTAAACAATTCAAACCCAAACCTTCCATAAACCAATGTCAAGATTCTTTAGTTACATTATGAATTAAGTATCTACTATTTTTAAGGTATCATATTAAGTACTCTGGCCCCAAGTAGATGACAAATAATTGTGTCTGTCTTCCTTTATTTGTAGCTTATAAGACGTCCTCTTACTAACATTTATATAGAATTTCTTCTTAGTAGTTCATTTCCTTTATTTGTATGTGGTGTTTCTCTTCATTAATGCCTTTGCCTTATATTAAAATTTGTCTTATAAACTTTCCTTTAGTACTTAAATGGTGACCTTCTCCATCCCATTATTTTGAGCCTCTCTATTTTCCATAGGTGAACAAATTTAATCATTTGTCTCTACTAGGATTATTGATGTACTTAGATTTGCTTCTACATATTCCTTCGCGTTTTCTGTTTGCTATTCTTTTTCTCTTCTCATGTCTTCTGTTGGTTTAATAAAGATCTTAATAATACCCTTCGCCTTTCCTCTGCTGCTTTAGAATTAAAGGCTACATTTTTATTATTTTCATGATTACCTTTACATTTTTAATATTCTGAGAATTCTTTTCCCCAAATATATGGTTCTGACAGCTTTACAAATAATAACGTAACGTAAAATACTTTTGTTATTTGGGAGGCTTTGAGGAGGGGTGCGGAATTTTAAAAATTCATTCATATATACATATGGATGGCCAGAAAGATGAACAGTCACCTTAAGTTTTTAATATTCAAATTTAACTAGAAAAAAGTTTTCTAATAAGGTCTGAGGTAATTTTTTTCCCCATGGCTTAATTTATGACATTCCTTGGGGGCAGAACTCCTGTCTGCCACAACTGAGCATGGCCCAAGCCAGTCATGAGACTGCAGATGCTGCTCAGGGACCCAGTCACCCTGCCAGTGCTGTCACTGGGCAGGCTGACAGCACCGGTGTCGGTCCCACTGCCTCCCATGCCCGCAAAATCTGAAGTAATTTAATTTGTTTATAGCCCTCCCAAATCTGGAAGGATCTTAGCACTTTTAACTATCCGTGAAACACCATACACCCATCTTATCAATGCTATCTAATTCAACACTTTTTAACACACCCCAAAAACTTGTAGCACTTAGTGTTGAACTCATTTGCCAACATCTTTTAATCAATGGCTATTTTCATCTTTTAATCAATGGCTTTTAATCAATGGCTATCACTCTTTTAATCAATGCTACACCTTCCCTACTTTTCTCTATGGAGAAAAGTATGGAGAAATCCATCTTTTAATAGAGCTTTCAGTGAAGTCCGTAAGTGGTAAACTACCTTTCTATGTCAAAAAAAGTCTATACACTGATTGTTTCACTGGGTATAAAATTCTACTTTGACACTTTCCCTTAGCACTTTGGAGATACTACTCTACTGTTATTCGGCAGCTATTGTTGCTGATGAGAAATCTGTCACTAGCTTAATTATGTTTCCTTCATTGGTCATCTGCTTTTCTGATTTTTCCTTAACATCCTCTATTGTCATTCTAAAGTATTTGGGGGTAAATTTAACTTTGTTTATGCTGGTCAGTATTTGTGGTGCACTTTTAGTCTGAAGAATCACATCTCCAATTTTAGAATATCCTATCCTTCAATTGCTTCAAATATTTCTTGTCTACCATCCTCTTTTTCTGGAGCTATTGAATAACTATTGGAATATGACAAACTCCTTCCCATATCTCTTAACTGTTCTTTATCTATCTGTCTATGTATCTATCTATGTATCCTTGTTATCTATCTATCATCTATCTTCTATCTCTCTGAATTGCATTTTGGTCAGTTCCTCTTGCCAACTTTTTAATTCATAAAATTTCTCTTTAACTCTACACAGTTTAAAGTTTATTTCATTTCTTAAATTTTTATTTTTAATGACCATATTTTCAAGATTTATAATTAACTCTTTTTTAATATACTCATGTTCTTGTTTCATATTTTTGTTGCATAATTTCCTATTTTTTAATGCAAGTTATTCACTCTTTTATCTTTTCAAACATACCAGGCATAATTATTTCTAAGTCTTTGTCAGATTGTTCCTGAAAGCCATCTGGAGTGAAGTCATGTTTCAATAGATTTTGCTGCCTGTCTCTTTTGGTATTAGATTTTCTCTCATGTCCTTAGGATGTCTGGCCTGCAGGATCATTTTTGTTGGTTGGTTGGTTGGTTGGTTATGTACGTATGTATATATGTTTTTTATTTTCCTGCAGGCTCATTTTGAATGGGAGGTTTGCTCTCATTCTTGCTCTCTCTTTCTTTCCCCTCCCTTCCTCCTCTCCCTGTTTCTTTTTTCCTCCCTCCCTACTTCTGTCATTCCCTAGTGGTTTTGTAGTTACTACCATCTGGACTCCTGAGCACTTACCCCAGAAACAGATCACACTTGTACTTCTCATCTTATGGGAACAATGGGGATACTACAGATCTGGTTACCAAACAGAAAGAATTTGGTTCACTTCCTAGTTGTGAGGTTATAGCTTTGTTTTCCCACCTCTCTCTTTCTATAAACTCTTAACAAGGCCATAGCTGCAGCAATAGGTCAGCAAGTCATTTTGTTCAGCTTTCTTTGCTTGAGGGAAGGGGAAGTGTGGTTCCCCATCTCAAGCCCCAGGTCAAATCTCTGACCTCGTTCTGGTCCCATCTTGACAGGGGTGCGTTTAGTCTCCTTTACTTTTCAGGAGCCCAATTTCTGGCTGTCACTGCCTGATTCTGGATCGAGCCCAGCTGGCCTGTAGCTTCACCACTGCTTACTACTCTGCTATTGCTCCAGGCATGGGTAAGCTCTTATTTTCTAACTTGGTAAATACATTGGACTTCCTTCTTTTACTATTCTATCTATCGCCAGAAAAGAATAATGAACACAGAGGCGTGGGCAATCTCAAGTATGGGAAGTGCAACTTGTTAAGTCAGAGGAAAGAAGCTTGGTGACATGTCAAATCTGTGCCAAAGCAAGGTCACATGTTTATTGACACGTGGTAATTTCTGCTTCATGAGTATGTGAGAGAACATAAGGCCAATATACAGTTTCAGCCAGACATCAAACAGTGTGATTCCCAAGGACTCTTCCTACAGACCTTGTAAGATATTAATATGTCGCAGTAGGGTCTTTATTATTACACTGTTGCTTTTAATCTTTTAATTGCTTCAAGTGTGTTGCAAACGTTCCCATATTTGAAGTATGCCATGAATACAAAAAATATATAATATTTGTTCTCTACATATTTTTATTAGTAGTATAGAGTCTCTAAACTTCTGGAAGAAAAGCTTCATGTATTCTCTCTGCATTATGGTACCCACCCAGGGCCAGGCAGGTGCTTTCTTATAGCTCATAAAAGTGCCTTTGAAGATAATGAAATTTTAATTTGAATTGTGCTATGCCCAGCAAATCACCATGGGAAGCTGATTAAAGCTTTCAGAGGATGGCACTGGTTTTTAATAAACAACATCATAAAAAGTTCACCACTAGAGTGAAATCCAGAATACAAGTACTAATACATTTAAATGATATTGTAGATAAAGATACATCATTATGGATGCTTTTTTTGAGTAGACATCTGTATGACTGAAATGCTGTTCAATGACCTATAACCCTTTTCCCTGCTAGAAAAAGTGCATTTCAGATGTGGACTCCACTTAGAGGAATAATGACTTTGAGATTTTGTGGTTCTAGTTTCCAAGGCCCAGGAAGAGCCATGTGGATGGGCCTTTGCCACCAGCAGCTCTGCTGTGAGCTCTAGGTGAACCAGGCACACACTGGCCTCCCGAGCCCAGGGCTCTTCTGCCCGGTGAGTGGCAGAAGTCCTTCCAGAAGAAGACTACTCTGATTACATTCGCAAGTTCAGAGTCAATGGGACTATCTGTCCTTCTAATATGACTAATATTGAGGTGCTAATAGAAGCAGAAGGTCTAGTTTATGGAGAGACTCAACCCCTCCTTCCTACCTAGCCACATAGAAAAAAAAAGCCTCATCGTTTTGAGGCTTTCTGTAGGTAGCATGATATCATTTCAATGGATTGCCAGTGGATCCTATTGGGTCTACAATTTTACCATTCTGGATCTTAAAACCCTAGAAATGCATTTTAACTTTTGACTGCTCTCTCTATAACACCAGAAGGAAAATATGCCAGAGTCAGACGAACCACTGTAGATTTTACTTAAAAGTTGAATTATGAAGTGAAGAGAAACACATCATTCGAGTCAAATCTGTTCATTTCACCCGTTAAAAGAAGCGCGAGGAGTAGGCTTAGGTCTCAACACGGTTTAGTATTTCCTAGAGGCCGTACCAAACAGAAAGCTCAGGCATGCACAGATCTTCTCAACCAGCATGAAACTTTGTGAGTGTAAGAATGGCAAGAATCCCTGACAGACCAAGCATGTTCTTCAAGGATTTTATACCATAAAAATTATTTATGACCCATTTGGGCCACACAAGTTTTTAAAAAGCATAGAAACTGTCTTCACAGAATTTGGATGATTTTGCCTTCCCAGCTGAAGAGCTTCAGAATTCCTTTCCCTTTATTTCACGTCCAGGGCTCTAATCGTTTTGGCCCAAGACATCAAAACAAACTGCAAAAGTCACACTTTCAACTTCTGGTTACCTGGGGCATAAATTGCATGTCTGTGGATTTTTTTAGGTCCACTCTCTCTCCTTTCTGTGGCCTCCTAGTCCCAACTCATGATCCATAATAGGTTTAATAAGGAGAAATTTAATTTATGCACCCAATATGGAAACACCCAAATACATAAAACAATTAATAACAAAGATAGAGGAACTAATAGATAATAAGACAATAACAGTAGGGGACTTTAACACCCCACCTACATCAATGGACAGATCATCTAAACACAAAATAAACAAGGAGACATGGCTTTGAATGACACATGGGACCAGTGCACTTAGCAGATGTATTCAGAAAATTCTATCCTAAAACAGCAGAATACACATTCTTTTCAAGTGCACATGTAACATTCTCCAGAATCGATCACATATTAGGTTACAAAACAGGCCTCAACAAACACAAAAGTATTAAATCATGCCATGCACCTTTTCTGGCCACAACGCCATGAAACTAGAAGTCAACCACAAGAAAACATATGGAAAGACCACAAATACATAGAGGTTAAGCATGCTACTAAACAATGAATGGTAAACCAAGAAATCAAAGAAGAAATTAAAAAAAATAGATGGAAACAAATGAAAAAACACAATGGTCCAAAACCTTTGGGATGCAGCAAAAATGGTTATAAGAGGAAAGTTTATAGCAATACATGCCTATATCAAGAAGGAAGAAAAATCTCAAATAAACAACCTTACCTTATACCTAAAGGACCTAGAAAAAGAACAACAAACAAAGCCTAAAGCCATCAGAAGAAAGGAGATAATAAAGATTAGAGCAGAAATAAGTGATACAGAAACTAAATGAACAATAGAATAGATCAATAAAATCAGGAGTTAGTTCTTTGAAAAAAATTAATAAAATCTATAAATCTATAGCCAGACTTATCAAAAAGAAAAGAGAAAGGACCCAAATAATTTAAATCACAAATGAGAAAGGATAAATAACCAATACCACAAAAAAACCAAACAATTTTAAGAGAATATTGTTTGCAAATGACATATCAGATAAAGGGTTAGTATCGAAAACCTATAAAGAACTTATCAAACTCAACACCCAAAAAAATAATCCAGTGAAGAAATGGGCAAATGACATGAATAGACACTTCTCCAAAGAAGACATCCAGATGGCCGACCGACACACGAAAAAATGCTCCACATCACTCATCATCAGGGAAATACAAATCAAAACCACCTTATACCTGTCAGAATGGCTAACATTAACAACTCAGGCAACAACAGATGTTGGCGAGGATGCAGACAAAGAGGATCTCTTTTGCACTGTTGGTGGGAATGCAAGCTGGTGCAGCCACTCTGGAAAACAGTGTAGAGGTTCCTCAAAAAACTAAAAATAGAACTCCCTATGACCCAGCAATTGCACTACTAGGTATTTATCCAAGGGATACAGGTGTGCTGTTTCGAAGGGACACATGCACCCCCATGTTTATAGCAGCGCTATCAACAATAGCCAAAGTATGGAAAGAGCCCAAATGTCCATCGATGGATGAATGCATAAAGAAGATGTGGTATATACACACACACACACACACACACACACACACACACACACACACAATGGAGTACCACTCGGCAATCAAAAAGAATGAAATCTTGCCACTTGCAACTATGTGGATGGAACTGGAGGGTATTATGCTAAGTGAAATTAGTCAGTCAGAGAAAGACAAAAATCATATGACTTCACTCACATGAGGACTTTAAGAGACAAAACAGAAGAACATAAGGGAAGGGAAACAAAAATAATATAAAAACAGGGAGGGGGGCAAAACAGAAGAGACTCATAAATATGGAGAACAAACTGAGGGTTACTGGAGGGGCTGTGGGAGGGGGGATGGGCTAAATGGGTAAGGGGCACTAAGGAATCTACTCCTGAAATCATTGTTGCACTATATGCTAACTAATTTGGATGTAAATTTTAAAAAATAAAAAATAAAATTTAAAAAATTAAAAAAATTAAAAAAAGAATATTATAAAAAACTGTATTCCAACAAATTGGACAATCTAGAAGAAATGGATAAATTTCTAGAAACATATAAATTATCAAAACTGAAACAGGAAGAAATAAGAAACTTGAACAGACTAATAACCAGCAAAGAAATTGGATCAGTAATCAGAAAAACTCCCAACAAACAAAAGCCTAGGACCAGATGGTTTCACAGGTGAATTCTATCAAAAATTTATTTTTTTTTAATTAAAAAAATGTTTATTTAGGGGCAGCTGGGTGGCTCAGTTGTTAAGCATCTGACTTCAGCTCAGGTCATGACCTCACAGTTCAGGAGTTCAAGCCCTGCATCGGGCTCTCTGCTGTCAGCACAGAGCCTGCTTTCGATCCTCTGTCCACCCCCACCCCCCCGCCCCTCCTCTTCTCTCTCGCTCGCTCTCTCTCAAAAATAAGTAAACATCAAAAAAAGGGTTTTTTTAATATTTATTTATCATGAGAGAGAGAGCACATGCAATTGTGGGAGGGGGAGAGAGAGAGGGAGGGATGTGGTGTATATATATACAATGGTTACTGAGCCCATAAAAAAGAATGAAATCTTGCCATTTGCAATGACATGGGTAGAGTTAATCAGTGAGTCAGAGAAAGACAAATACCATATGATTTCACTCATGTGTGGAATTTAAGAAGCAAAACAAACGAGCAAAGGGGAAAAAAAGATAGAGAGGCAGTCCAAGAAACAGATGCGGAACTATAGAGAATAAACTGATGGTTACCAGAGGGGAGGCGGGTGGCGGGATGGGTGAGATAGGTGATGGGGATTAAGGAGTGGACTTGTTGTGATTAGCAATGGGTATTATATGGAAGTGTTGAATCAGTTTATTGTATACCTGAAGCTAATATTACATTGTATGTTAACTAACTGGAATTTAAATAAAAACTTAAAAATAATAAAAGGAGATTAAAACTATATAGAATGATTACTTTAGATTAACTGGGTATTTCAGTTTCTTAACACTCTATTGTCATGAGTGGCTAACAATTGTCTGTGACAGATTCACAGACTAGCTTCTCTTCTAGGAATATGTGAAAATTTCCATAATGTACAGTAAAAAGCAAACAAAAAAACTCCCACCAAGATGCACTGAGTATAGATGTGTCTCCAGCCACATGACCTCAATTGTCTTTTCTGCCTTCTTTTTTTCCTGGGCCTCTTTTTTTAAAAAAGATTTTTCCCTTAAGTAATCTCCACACCCAACGTGGGGCTTGAACTTACAGCCCCGAGATCAAGAGTCGCACGTTCCACAGACTAAGCCAGCCAGGCACCCTGGGCCTCCTTTGTTATAGTTCATTTGTTCTTTATTCATTATTTAACTCGTTCATATTTGATCTTTTTCTCACCACTGTAAGCTTCTTGTCTGTTTTCCACTGGTCTTTACAAATCCTCAGACTTTCCCCTTTGTGATTTTCCATCTTAAGTTTATCTAGAGACCTCATTTCTGACCCTGTCATTGGCTTTGCTTCCTGGATTCCTTCTGCTCTAGAATGAAATACAACAGCACAGAATGCAAGACAGAAAGCTACAGTCCTTTTATGATGCTGGTTATCTGGATTTCTCTTCCATCTCCTTTACCAGACGTTCTCTCGTGTATTTATTATGTGCAGCTACGTTTAAGGGTCTGGCATTTAGCAAACTGATGGAAACCCCGATTAGTATCCTTTAAGGTCTGTGCTACAATAGCTTTCTTTTATTGCCC
Organism: Lynx rufus; assembly: GCF_022079265.1. Classification (NCBI taxonomy): domain Eukaryota; kingdom Metazoa; phylum Chordata; class Mammalia; order Carnivora; family Felidae; genus Lynx; species Lynx rufus. Next base: position 11,661,590 of record NW_025814878.1, read on the forward strand.
TTTTCTTTCTCTTTTTGATGTTCTCTCCCCTTTTAAAATTTATTATCTGCCCATGGATCAGACCAGCGCTCTATAAATAATAGAAAAATTCAAATTACTACAATAATTTCTATATACATAAGAATGACATTTTTGAAATGAAGCACTATTAAAACAGCATTTCAACATTGCTCTTACCAGGCTCCGAATATATGCTGGCACTATGCTATATACAGTCCATTCCCCTCGCCACTCCCCGGGAATTCACGGTCTAGAGCAGAGTTGGCAAATACCCATGCCCACAAGTGCCTGTCAGGTAGCATGAACGCATGAGTGGGGCCCTCTGCCTGCTTCCACTGCCTGAATGGAGAAGCCTGGAGCCAACTGGGAAAACACATTCCCTGTCATCAGGGGGCCAGGGCTGCTCAGCTCAAGCCCATCATTCCTCATGGAATTTGTGCCACGATGGCCTGATGTGATTTTTCAAGAGAAGCTGGAAGTTTGGATTTTTGTGTGAAATCCTTAAATGTCAGTGCCCAAAGGAAATAAAAACTGTGACTGACATAAAACATGTCGGCAGCTCAAATATGATCCACAGGTAACCAATGTATGTTCCACTGTCTTCAGCCATAGCTGTTTCACGCCTGGGTATACTCTGAAAAAATGCGAGATCTTATAATTTTCTGTACTACGTTTCTGACAAGAATAGCATTGGTAAATCAAGGACAAGTAGGATTTGTCAGGAGTCTAGACCAGGAAAGAACTAGCTATAAGGTGGGGTAGAAAACACTGGATATGCCATTAGATGATTTGGGTTTGAGTCCTGGCCCCTTATTAACTGGCTGGATTCCAATGGACGGGTTTCTTCACCTTTTGGAGCATCCGTTTCCTCACCTACAACAGAAGGGTACGTCTACCTCTTTCACAGGATGGCTGCAGGGACTGAAGGAAATTTATGGGAAAACACTTTAGAAAGTACAGACAGAACTCTGGGCGTGAATCGGCAGTTTGTTCTCGGAAGGCACTGATTACGGGCTATGAAGGATTCAGCAACACTGGATAAGATGGTCATGGAAAGGCAAGGGCTCGATTGTTCAACTCACCCCTGGAAAGAAAACTATGTACTTACAAGTACCAGAAGAGCAGGGCAAAAACTAAACAGACAAACAAACAAACAAACAAACAAACAAAAAGCCTGGTGGTGGGGACAGGAAGGAGGGCTGTGCTTTAGAGAGAGCATGGTTTCCTTCTTGAAAAAGAAACGTACTAAAACTATAAAGCCCACAATGAAACCCTTCACTGACTAAGTGGTGAATATCCAGCTGGTGGGTTCTTTGTAGCAAATTTAAAATCACGAGTTGGCTTCCTGCTCTCGGGATATTTTCAAACCACCAACTTACCTCTCCGCCCTTAAGTCAAAGAATAAGAACTCATGTTAATACCAGCCCAAGAAAAACACCATCAGAGATCACAATGCAGGAATACTCTTACTAATTCCAAGACTAAATATAGATGATTTTTTGGATTATTGGGTGTTTTCAATGATCGGCACCAACGTTTTCTTTTATGAAAGTGGATAAATAGGTGGTTTTTCAGTATATCAGAAATGTTTCACCAGGAGAGTGGACATTTTCACTATGGGGTTATTCCTGGTTTTACCCTTTAGGTAACCACATAACTGTAAATTCTCTGCTTAACTGTCAGCACTAAGGGCCAGCTTAGTTTTTCGAAGGCAGTAAGTCTACGGATGCTGGTTTGATTTAAGAAGCAGAGAAAAAGAAAATCCTTGGTGTAAAACAAGTGTTCCCCCCCCCCCCAAAGCAGTAACCAAAATTTTAGAAAGTCCCAGTGAAGGATCCTTGATAGTCCTAGACCCTAGGGAGCCCAGATCTCCCTACCTCCAGCCCAAGGCCATTTCCTTCTAGAAAGAATCTGTATTTGGCAGGAGACACAGTCCACTCAGTCTCGTAGAAGGTGGAGAAACTCAGTTCTCATTCCACATTCTTGTCCTGGATTCGTTAGGTCTAAATCTATCTTATTGACAAAATCAGAATTTGGGGGTTTAAGATGCTAATTGACCTGGAAGCAAATGCATTAAAAAACAAATATGATCCTAGGTGTTTCTCCTTGTCAGCAGGATTGGGGGAAGCAGGTGGTTATTAACCTGGAGTACAGAGGACCCCCCTCAGGTGAAGACCTCTCTGTACTGTATATTTTTTCTTGACCGGGAACCATGTGTCTCTGCTATAAGATGTAGTTCCAGGCTTGTATTACAGCACTGGGCACTTAAAAAATGTCAACAGATTATTTTTAACTGGGAGTTTTAAAAATTCTCCCTTAAAAGCTTGGGTAAAACTTCCATTTCAAAGAGTTGGACAGTAGACTACAATAACCAGCAACAAAATTTTTATGCAAGTAGAGTCCCCTGGGTGGTTCAAATGCCCCAAAGAATTTCTTTATTTGCTTCTTAATCTTGCACAGTGGTTCTCAATGTGTGGTCCTTAGATCCTCGGTGGGACTCTGAGACCCTTTTAGGGGTCCACAAGATCAAAACTATTTTCATAATAATGCTAAGGCATTATTTGTCTTTTTAATGGCGTCAACATTCGCACCAATGGTACAAAACTGTGGCTGTAAATGGCTGGCTCATTAATGTGAATCAAGACAGTGGACCTCACTGTACCAGGCGTAATGGTATTCTTCACCATCGCAACAAAAACATTTCTTTTTTTTTTTTTTTTGACTTAAGAATGTCCTCGACAGAGCAGTAAAAATCAGAAATTGTGCTAAATCTCAGCCTTGAGTATATATCTCTTGAAACTCTATGAAGAGATAGAATATAGCATTAAGCACTGCTAATGACCTCTAGGAAGTTTGGTGTAGTCTAAGGACCCACTTCACAGATCAATGTGCTTGAACGTATAAAATAAAACATATAGGATTATTAATATTGAATTATTTTGATAAATTAAAAATATTGAATTATTTTGATAAATAATAGGTGAGATATATGTGTATATATATATGTATATGTATACATATACATGCTTCTTTAATGTATTAAATAACGAGATTTCTCAGGGGGTCTAATATCTATCATAATATTGACACAAGTCTTACGGTAGTATGAATGATTATTTTGAGAGAGTCCCAGTAAGAGCAATTGATGTAAGTACCTAAATTCTAGACTGATGACATTATAGATATTGTTAGTAGTGCTATTATAGTTTGTTGCCTACATTCAAAAATGAAGGAAGGGGCCTCTGGGTGGCTCAGCTGGTTCAGTGTTCAACTCTTGATTTCAGCTCAGGTTGTGATCTCATGGTCATGGGATCGAGCCCTGCCCAGCTCAGAGCCTGCTTGGGATTCTCTCTCTCCCCCTCCCGCTGCCCCTCCTCTGCTCTTGTGCACACATGAGTGCTCTCTCTCTCTCTCTCTCTCTGTAAAAATAAATAAATAAACATTTTTTTTTTTAAATGAAGGAAATGCTGAGCTGGTGAAAATCAAGGTGTATCTTTTGTCTCTATGGGAGTTCATAGACTCTCTTAGAATTTATCCATGGGTCATTATCACTACCTGAAATATTATATGTATTATTTGTGTATTTGGTTGTTAGCCATCTGTTCACCTCGCTAGGATATCAGCTCCAAGAGAGACAGGTTTTTGTGGTTCACTGCTGTCCCTGGGCTTAGAAGAGTATCCAGCCCCGAGGAGATGCTCAGCTAATGTCTCTCGAGTGAATGAGAAAGTACTGACAGCTTCTAGGTCCTACTGAGTCTACTTAGCAAGCTCTTTCCTCTTTCCGCTTCTAGTTCTGACTCCTGAAGGAATATCACTAAGGATTTCAGTACTTGTGCCTTACAAATATTATGGTTCACAGCTAGTCTCATTATTCAATCAAAATTGTTTTAGAAAGAAACCGTCACTTTAAAAGAATGTCTCCATCAATTAAGAGCCTCTTGGCAACATTCCGAGGGTCTGGGGATGGTCTGTTCTCTACTGGCTTCCACAGAGAAAAGGCCAATGATTGAAACAACAAGCCAGAAATTTCTGCAAGATCCCTGAAAGAAAGCTTCTGTGGGCTAAGATGGAAAGTATGAATCTGAAAGGATGAATATCTGGGATTGTAGTTTTATCCATGAAAATACCCTGGTGTCATGTGAAAGAGGTCAAACAGCTAAATGGAAACCTACCATCCAGCGAACTTATCAGTGAAATGTTTTCTTTGGCTTCTCGATTTTTATACATTGATTTTCTTAACTATTTCTTTTTTTTTTTTTAAAGTAAGAACCACTTTCTTTCTTCTTTTTTTTAACGTTTATTTATTTTTGACAGAGAGAGAGAGACAGAGCATGAGGGGCGGGGAGGGGCAGAGAGAGAGGGAGACGCAGAATCCGAAGCAGACTCCAGGCTCTGGGCTGTCAGCACAGAGCCTGATGCGGGGCTTGAACTCACAGACTGTGAGATCATGATCTGAGCTGAAGTCGGACACTCAAGAGACTGAACCACCCAGGTGCCCCTTAACTATTTGATTTTAAAAGAAAGAAAAGATCTCATCTGCGTCAAACCTTAGTCCTCCTCTTTAAATATTTTTATTTACTACACAATCAACCCATGTTCGTGATACAATATATAGTTAAGCAAAATGAGGAAAATAAAAAGCAACCATAAATCTGCCACACAGATATAAATATTTTGAAATAAAAGATGTAAAGATTCTAAAAATATAACAAATAGAAGGAAAATATATATAAAACATATAAAAATAAAGAATAAAAGGCAGGGCCCTCTCCAGTATTTAAAACAAAAAATTTTTTTAATGTTTATTTCTGAGAGACAGGGAAAGACAGAGCTTGAGTGAGCAAGGGAGGGGCAGAGAGAGAGGGAGACCCAGAATCTGAAGCAGGCTCCAGGCTCTGAGTTGTTAGCACAGAGCCCGACGCGGGGCTGGAACTCACGAACCTCGAGATCATGACCCGAGCCGAAGTCAGACACTTAAACGACTGAGCCACCCAGGCACCCTTCTGGTATTTTTTATATGAAGGCCTATTTGTCTTGCTGTGTGTGGATTGTCCTGACTGCAACGCCAAAGTCCAAATAAAATATTAAAAAGAACAAAGGAAGCAAAAGTCTTTGGACTTTCTTACATTGTACCCTTTTAAAATAATATTTATAAGTGAGATTTCTTTTCACACAGAGGCCAATGTTTCTTCGGTTGGATTTTCATTGACTTAGATGTCTTTCCATCTAAATTACAAACGGGGAGGAATGGAATTCATAAAGTAAAATTGATTTGATTACCAAAAAGCTCAGGAAAGTTTGTTATTTACCATACGAACGAGCGTCTTTTTTGTTAGCTCTTATATTTGAGAAAGAGGCATGCAGATCAGACCGTGCCCTCAGCTTCTCAAAGAAGGATGGGCAAGGTTTCTAGGGCCCCCTTTGTGAGCAGTGAATGCGGCTGCCTTAATTTAAAGAGTGATGTGTTCACCTGGAAAGAGTGACACGTGACCATGTCACACTGGACAGACCTGGGGACACAAGTGATCTCCTTTGGCTGTTGGTAGAACACATGCTTCTGTTAACGCAATCCAAGCTGTTTTCGGTTTATCCAAATAGGGACAAGGGCCAATTGCCTTTGTTTTCCCTTTATTTTGGTAGCAAGCAGTCTCATGGACTACCTTTTTTCTTTCATGTTCCAGCCATCTGCCGAATCAGTCTATAAGAGTTGGTAAAATGCTAATGCAGTCTGTAAAAGGTCATTGAGACCCACGACTTGGATTTCTCTTGTGACTTAGCTACCTCCTTCAAAGAGGAAGGCCCTGAGCTATCGGACTTCAACATTTCTTTCCCAGTTCTTCCCTCCCTTACTTGTCCTAATTCCCTTTGAACCTTTGAAACTTTTTAACCAAAGTTTTTATTTTGGGGACACTTACTGAAATCAATGAATTCCATCCTGGCGGACTTCCCACAAAGCCAGAAATGGCTTCTTCAGAGGTCTAGGGGCCTCAAATGGTAACAACAAAAACGCTATGAATTATACTTCTTGTCTTTTCAAAGTCTTTGAACATCTATCATCCTATTTTTATTGGCTGACAGAGGACTGATGAGGCTCCCACATTTCCGGGAAGGGCCATTCCAGGAGGAGCAGAGGTGGCTATAAAGCTCGTTGCTTGGCTCACTCAGTGTGACGGGTACTGGGGTCAGGATGCAGGAGGAGAGAGCCAGGCTCTGAGCTGCCTCCCAAGGGCCAGTGAGTTACCAGTGAATTACTGGAACCAGAGGGCAGTGAGGAGGAGGGGCACCCCCGGGGCCAGGCAGAAGTCTCCCTTGAAGGGTGGGTTTGGAAATGCCAGGAGGCTGAGACAAAATGGAGAAGTGGAATGGGCTGGGGTGTGGCTGGGAGGAGGCAGGGAGTGTGGGACAGTGTGGTCACCCTGTAGGTCTACATCTTCAGGACAGAGACCAGGGAGGTGCCCCCTCAGGCTTCCTACCTTTCAGAGAAGACAGCCAGCAGAAAGGTGGACTTCAGGGTATGGTGGGGGTGGCTGGATTTTTGTTTTGTTTTGTTTTTTAATAAGTGGAATAAATGGGGCACCTGGGTGGCGCAGTCGGTTAAGCGTCCGACTTCAGCCAGGTCACGATCTCGCGGTCCGTGAGTTCGAGCCCCGCGTCAGGCTCTGGGCTGATGGCTCAGAGCCTGGAGCCTGTTTCCGATTCTGTGACTCCCTCTCTCTCTGCCCCTCCCCCGTTCATGCTCTGTCTCTCTCTGTCCCAAAAATAAATAAAAAACGTTGGAAAAAAAAAAATTAAAAAATAAATAAATGGAATAAACTAGGGAATGGACACATGACGCAGGGCTTGCCTAGCTGTCCATCTTGGGTTTCAGTTCTTGCTACTTCCTGCCCCAGACTTTATACCCCAACCACCTTTGCTGCCTTTCGTTTCCTCTGTGCACCAAGCTGTTCCAAGCTCTGTCCTGTCTGTGTTCCTTCTACCATCCCATGAGACTCAACTCAGGTGACACCTCCTTGAGGAAGGCTCACGGACACGACCTCCTCACTCAAAGCGGATTCTCGTGGATACCGGCCAGGTGCTAGAACCCAGGGGTTACGTGTCTGCCTCCTCCCTTAAACTGGGTTCCGTGAACAGAGTCTATCTTCTTCTGTAGCCCCAGCCCCCAGCACCACAGAGGAGACACACAGCGGATGCCCAAGGCCTGTTGGCCACATGACTACATGTTGGATAAATGAACACATGCCCATGCAGTGAAGGTCAAGAGGATTGAAACGAGGGTTGAAACTCAGAGGTCAGCCCCACTGCAGCAGCAATTTTGTTCCATTTGCTCATGTTTCTCAAGTGCTGAGAAAAGGGCTTGACATATAGTAGACCCTCAACACAGTTTTTTTGTTTTTTTTCATTGGAGGAGAGAGAAAGAGCACAAGAGAGGGACAGAAGGAGAGAGAGAAAGAATCCCCAGCAGGTTCCACACTCAGCATGGAGCCCAATGCAGGGCTCGATCCCCCGACCCTGGGATCATGACCTGAGCCGAAATCAAGAGTCGGACGCCCAACCGACTGAGCCACCCAGGCGCCCCTCAAAAACGTACTTGTAGAATAAATTAATAAGGAAGAGACATTGTTGCAAGTGGTGCAGAGGAAGTGGTGATTTACAGATTCTTTTGCAATGTCAGAACATTTCAAAGAGCTTTGCTGGAGGGCAAGGGTGGCTTTCACGAGAGACCTTGCTTTTTCCTCTAGAAGCAGACTTCCTGGCACGAGCTGCTTCTGCAGCTTGTTCGTGTGCACCAGAGATATTTTGAGTAGCTCACATATTATACGGTTGAAGTGACCCCAAATCCGAGTCTTCCGATGTCTCTTAGGGCCCATCACTTTCTACAGTGGCCTGAGTCCTCTGGGCAGATTCTTTTCATCCTATCCTTTCTGGGGTTCTCTACAGATCTGGGCTCTCGGGCACTGGAGGGCACGACACGATGAGAGAAGTCTCAGGACCCCCTCCTTCCAGGCAGCATGCATACTTTATTTCCCAGGCTGGAGAGTGCAGAGCTGGGAAGATAAACAATTTCACAACAAGCTGCCCAGTGGCCAGGCAGGCAGGTAATTAATATATCTGCCGGTGTGTGGGTGGGAGTAGGCAGGAAGCATACCAACCACATCCCTGGGCCGTAATGGATGTTACAGTTCTCTTAAAAGGTCATCTTGAGGTTGAAACACACTTTCCAGTAGCGTCTGCCTTTATAAATGTAAGAGTCAGGATCTGTGAGTGGTAACAGATGCAAATGTTCTGAGCACAGACTTTTATATCATTTTAGAGATGTCACTGTTCCCTAGCTATCAATAGATGAGTGTAGGTATATCAACGCCAACTTCGACAGCAGATATTTATCGAGTGCTGCAGTGGTGCACAGCGGCTGGGAACACGGGAGGCATAAGACAATTTCTCTCTCTGTCCTAGAGAAATTTCCTATCGAGGTAGGAAGCCGGGGCACACAACGGTGACAAAGGTGATGAAGGGAGGTACAAAACACAGGGGCATGACAACCCCTGCTGCAGGGATTCAGAGGAAGAAGGGTGACTTAAGGAATTTTTTGTATCAGAAATGCATCAGAAATCATTAAGGCAATTGCATGTAGCACAGAGGTAGGAGGGGCAGCTCTGGTCAGGTGACCTGGGTTCAAATCGGTGGAGGGCTGATGAGTGTATAACAACCGCTTGTCCAGAAAAACATACAAACAGGGGCCGAATTTTTAGCATTTGCAGATTTCCACGGTGTAAGAACTCCCATCACAGCCCAATTCAAGCTATCATCTTGATATCAACTGAATAGCACAATTTCTAAAAATTTAACAATTGCTCAGAGCCAGTCTGAGCCAGTTCCATCACCCCGTGGTTGAAATCAAGTCTCTGCCTCTTACTAATCGTTTGAACTTAGGCAAGTTGCATAACTTCTGTAATCCTTGGTGTCTCATCTGTGAAATGGGCATGATGACACCCATCTTAGAGGGATGCTGTAGGGATTAAGTGAGGCAACGTACGCGTGGCAGCTATGAACCTTTCCTGCTACAGGGAGCATAAGTGACCGATGGCCCCAGATGCTTTGCTCTGAACCTATCACCTCATTTGTGCCAAGGCCATGCTTCCCATGGGCTGCTCTCAGCCAAACACTGAGTGTAGCAAACAGACTATGATGCCCATTCCTGCAGGAAGTAGGACTCCTCTGATGGGTGCCTTGGGCTTGAGGACTCCCCATTGGCCTGACCAAAACTTTCTTGGAACCACACTGTGGTCCAAGCTTCTGCCTACTCGATTCTTCCTTCTCTGTTCTTTGTGGCTCTTCCCAGCTCCTTTTCTCCCCACAGGCATTTCTTCCAATAAATCTCCGAATGTCCAATCTCATCTTGGAGGACCTAAGCATGCTAATCGCTTTGGACTTTGTATGTAGTAAGTGCTCGATAAGTATTTATTATTTTTTTTAAAAGGAATGATGTGGGATTCCCTTACCCTTTAGTTTTTGAGGACCTACCTCTTCCCCTGCAAGAGAACATCCTCTTTAGGAAAGACAATGGCTACCAACCTGGGCGTGCCTCTGCACACCTCATCAGGACAATGCAGATTAGCCCTTTCCATCACCATCTCCATGTTGTTCCTGCCCACCACTCAAGTTCATCTGGCCCCTACCCTTATCACTAAATGGAAACTATTCTGGCCCAGATGGCTTGTTTTTGCTATGTTGCTAATTCCAAGATGGCTGCGTTTTTCTAGTTTCATTTTGTTTGCCCTCCTAGAACCTTCCAACCGTGAAAACTATTTTCCTCTGATCCCGTAATGCCACATCTCTATGTTGTCCTCTTGTTAGGACTCTTGCTCAGGTTCCTTTGCTTCCAGTTCCTCAATGAGTGCTAAACAATGGGGTGACCCACAGGCTCTTTTATCCTCAGCCTTAATTTCACCCCATGGCTCGGATTCAACAACTTTTAGCAAGGAATTACTGAGCACCAGCATTGTTCCAGACATGATCTCACCCCTTATGGAATATATACATTAGTAGATTAATTATCCTCTCTCCAGATACTGATAACTTCCAGTTCCATATATCCAGCCCTCTCTTCTGCCTGCTGGAGGTCCTTATCACATATATGTCAGGCATTTGAAATTCAGCATACCTAAGGCAGAACTTGTGTTTCCTGGCTCTCTGTCCCTTCCTTCCCCACCCTCGGCAACACTATCCATGGATTGGCTACAACCAGAGACCTGGGATCTTCCTAACTCCTCCTCTTCTCCTTCACATCCAGTCACTCATGAAGCATGTTGCTTCTATCTTATGGATGTGTCTTAATCTATCCATTCCTCTACCAGGACAATCCTGTTCCCCGCCAAAATAATTTATCTTGTTTTGCTCCAGGTAACTTCCCCTGGCACAAAATTTCCAATGCAAATCCTATCATGTCCTCTCCCTTCAACCTCCCCACCCAGCCATAATTCAATCTAGGACTTTTCATTGTCTTCAGCATAAAGGCCCACACACTTAGGCTGTTTTTGAAGGCCTTTTATGATCTAGCTCCTGCCCACCTTTCCACCTCCGTATCACCCTCCTGTCCTCTGCTTTTTAAACTCCATCCATATGAGATTCTCCTATTTCCTGAGACTCTTGACCTGTGCACATACTATTCCCACAGCCAGATCCCCTCTCCGTTAGACGTTTAATGCCTGTTTTCCCTGATAGATTATGTACTCTCTGAGGGCTGGAACCACATCTGTGTTTTTCATTATTGGATTCCCAGTATCTGCCAAAGCACTGGCTACAGAGTAGGTGCTGAGTATTTGTTGAAAGAAAGAATGAATGAATTAGCCACATTAGCATATAAAGAGTCCGATCATTTTACGCACATGATGTACATAATCAGTTGCAGATGGGTAGGTTCATTCAAAGATGTTAGTAACAAAATGCCAGACCTACCAGGCTTATTTATAATTTGAGGAAAGAACCCAGGAAGAAGAGCTGAACTTAAAAAGAAAACACTTTTATTTTTAGTCCTTGAGTATGCTCATGAGCATGTGTCCATGTAGGTGGGGGGACACAGAGGTCTACCCGTGGGGATGTGATCACCTTGAGAGGACCGTGTTCTCCGTTTCGGGACAGGGATGGGATTGCAGTTAAGTGAATCGGTGAACAGTAGATTGGAAAAGTTTAGGGGATAGCCATCATTTCTGAGCTTTATAATTTTGTTTCAGAGCTTAATGTACACCCTTCTAGACCCTCCTGCACTTCATAAGCTTGCTTCTGACATTCTATTTCCTAAATTCACTTTTTCTGCAAAACACCCAGCTGGCCTTCATCTTGGCAGTCAGCAGCAGCACGGTGAGAGCTAACTCCACCCAAGGTTCTGACCTTCCGGCTTATCCTCACAAGTCAAACAGTGATTGGAGAGGAGATAACCTCTCTGTATCTTTTCTACAGTTACGTGCTATGACTAAAAGAGGTCGGGTTTTGGGGGTTTTTTTGTTTTTTTGTTTTCTCTTCTCAAGTCCTTGGGATCCCACGTTAAAAGAGACATGATGACAAATCCTGTTCTTACATTTGGCTTCCTGCCTGTTTTTGGGGGGGCCTCTTCATCTAATTAACTAATGATGGCCTGATCATAAGTGAAGGGCCTTCCCTGCGTGACTCCCTTCTGGTAGACCCTGGTAAAGATATTTAATTGCGTCTTGCTGCAACTTTGTCATTTGCAAAATGGGACTAATAAGGCTATCTTGGAGAACACATTTTTGGAAGATTGTAGACTTAATGAGGTGCTTTGAATGTTTCAAAAGAAAAGCCCTTTGAAAACTCGGTCTTCATTCAGCCCTTGATGTAGAATCATTTATTTTGACTGAATTTTAAAATCTGCAATGCTAAATGTGGCTTTGTAAGTGAAGTCAATCCAGATTGTGCTCTGCAGAAGCCTGACTCGCACTCACAGCATTCAGAGAGAATCAGATGAGGTACCTTTTGTCAAAAACATTAAAATCCACACTGGATGGAAAGTGGAGACCAAAGCAGTGTTCGGGCATAGGGTATAAAACAAATAGTGGCTTCCTTCAGTTTGGAGCAGCTTTCTCCTAAAGGAGATTTCTGAGAATGAAATGTTAATATTTGTCAAACTGATACCATTTGATTTACTCATAAATAAGTAAGTGCTATAGACCTCAAGTTTAAAAGTACTGTTTGTGAGGTGGCTAAACCGAACAGTGTCTCTTTTTGGCTTTGATACTGAAATATTAGTTTAATTAAATGGGTAGAACTTAATTTCATCAGCTCCAAGGGAGACATGAATGCTGAAACCCTTTGGATCCATAGAGGCGACGACTAACTTGGTTGAGGATCTCGAAGCATCCATTTTATTTAGGAAAAAGTCCAGCCCAGTCATCGGCAGCAGCCTGGAAACAACTGAGAGATCTGTCCGTAAAATACAGATCCAGAAATTTCCGTGAAAGGAAATATATGATTTGATCATATATTTACTGAACTGTGAATCCATCAAATATTCATTTAGTTATTTATTCAACACATGTTCTCTGAGCACTTACCATGTGCTAGACCATGGTTTTTTGTTTTTTGTTTTTTTTTTTATTTTTTAGGTGAAGAAACGCTGGTAGGACAGATAAGTTCTCTGCAAGTACACAGAGCTTAAGAGCTTCCTACGCAGTGGGCTCCGGGGAGCAGTGAACGGGCTATTGTACACAGAGCAGAGAGGAAAGTGCTTGCCCTTCAGGACCTGGCAGTTAGGCCGGGGAAGGACAAAGGTAACAACGAGAGACTCACGTAGAACAGAAAGAGCCAGTTCAGCCTCGTGGTTAGGAACATGTCTGCTGGAGCCAGCCTGCCTGAGTTTGAATCCTAGCTTCATCACTTAATGGGTGTAACTTAATTCTTACCCTCCCTGAACAGCAGGCTTCTCATCTGTAAGATGAGGGCATGATAATATAATAATAATCTCATAAGATTGTGTTGTGAAGGTCAAGTTAAGTGTTCAAGGGCTTAGCAGTGCCTGGAACGGAGGTGAACTCAGGAGTAAGTGACAGGAGAAGAACACACGAGTAACTGGAATTCTAGAAAAGGGACAGCACCCCCAGGCCGGAATCAAGAGAGAGTAGAGGTGAAATTTCGAAGGACAGCTAGGAAGCGGATGAAGAGGGCAAAGAGAAGGAGGCTTTCCAGCTTAGGGGAGCGACATAAGGGAAAGGGTGGAACTGGGCACGAGCCTGTCTGGGAAGAGGCTGGGAGCACCCTGGCTCGAGTAGTGTTTGTTTGGGAAAGGGGGAAATCAAGGCTGGCGGGATAGGTCCGGATGAGTGAGACCTTTGAACGGACTTTCGAATCCATCCCGGAAGACGGGAGTCACTTAGCTTCTTGAGAATGGGATTAAATGCTGACGTGAAGGGCTGCTCTGGACAACTAGCCCAGCAGCACCAAGCAAGGTGCAAGGGGAGGGAAAGTGGCCTCAGAGAAGGTTTGCGAGGGAGCCATTGCAGAGGTGGGAGAAATTGAAGACCGTGGTGCTGGCAGGAGCAATGGAGAGGGGCTGAGGACACCTGAGAGGCATTCCAAAGGGAAAATGAAAAGGGTTTCAGTGCAGATTGGACTGAATGAATGAAGAGCTGCTTTTTTTTTTTTCTTAAATCAGGATTATTGTAGATTGGTGATATATGTATATTATTCAGAAGTTTTAAATACATAAGTGATCAGATTCGGCAAAAAAATAAGCTAGGCAAGATGTAGGAGAGTGACCGCAGCAAATTCTTCTGGGCTACCCAAGGAAGGCTGAAAATGAACGGCTGAGGAAACCCCAGGGCCCAAGTGTCATCGGAAAGAAAGAAACATCGTGAGACAGGAGGGGCCCATCTGTGAAGGGCTGGAAATGGAACTCACGGTTCAAAATAAAGGAAGATTCACTCGGGCTTTCACAACTGGGATTCTCACAGAAAGGTGGAAGGCCTATACTCATTTATAGTAACGTTCTACATTGACTGATGGGAGAAGCCAGAAATGACCAAGTTAAAGTCTCAGGAACATATTCTGTCAAAATAATTCAAGTGAGGGGATTTACTCTCTCACGTCAACTTAGTTTCCAGAAGAAAAGGAGACATAGCAGTCTCAGCTCCTGGCACTCTCACCCACCACACAGGGCTGAGAGGGAGCCCTCCAGGAAGTACAGGTCCCTTGGAGGCTGTCCCACAGAGCTTCTCAAGTCCAAAACTTCAATGAGAAACATCATCCACCCAAGGGTCCACAGTCAAGGTTCCTCTCACAGTTCTGGGCTTATTTGCTTCCATAGTTGTGTTTGAACGGATTGACAGCTGCTCAGAGCACGGGGTCCTAATCAAAGAGTCTTTGCCTTTCTAAAGTCAGGTGTGCTCAGGTTTATATCAAAGGACTTTCTGGTCCTTTCGTAGCAGCCCCACAGGAAGTCAAAGAAGACTGTGCAACAGAAGTTGGGGAGACATGTGGTCTCAGTGTCAAAGATGATCTTGATCAGGCAGCACTTTGTTTTTACGTTTGTTCAGAACGAAAGGCAAGGTGACATGTGTGCCTGATTCTACCCTCAGCCTCCAGTTGTTTTTCATGTCTCCTTTCTACTACGAAATTGTGAACGATGAGTGTATTCTGCATTTATTACAAGTTATGAAATGTGGTCACCGAGGAACTGACTTGCCGGGGAAAGATCATACCCTTGGGAACAGAAACAAGCTCACATCCAGTCCGGAGACTTCTAGAGGGACTCCAACATTGAATTTACCCCCTAGTGTGTTATCTTTCCCTCACCGATCCAGGGAAACCGGCTGTTGAGAACACGGCTGTTCTGGTCACTAGATAATGGGGGCGGTTACCAATAGTGACATCTAATGGTGAAGGGTTAGAAAAATACTGTCTTTTCCTCAGGCTTTTCTGCCATTAGATATTAAGATTCATGCTGCTGGGGACACCAGCGTGGTTCAGCTGGTTAAACAACCAATTCTTGATTTCCGCTCGGGTCATGATCTCACAGTTTGTGAGTTCGAGCCTTTCTTCGGTCTCCCACTGTGAGCTGCTTGGAATTCTCTCTCTCTCTCTCTCTCTCTCTCTCCCTCCCTCCCTCCCTCCCTCCCTTTCTTTCTCCCTGCCCCTCCCACGCTCACTCGTGTGCTCTCTCTCTTTCAAAAGTAAGTAACTAAACTTAATTTAAATTTTTTTTTTAACGTTTATTTATTTTTGAGACAGAGAGAGACAGAGCATGAACGGGGGAGGGGCAGAGAGAGGGAGACACAGAATCGGACACAGGCTCCAGGCTCTGAGCCATCAGCCCAGAGCCCGACGCGGGGCTCGAACTCACGGACCGCGAGATCGTGACCTGAGCTGAAGTCGGACGCCCAACCAACTGAGCCACCCAGGCGCCCCCAAAAGTAAGTAACTAAACTTAAAAAAAGATTTAGGGGCACCTGGGTGGCTCAGTTGGTTAAGTGTCCAACTTCAGTTCAGGTCATGATCTCATAGTTCATGAGTTCGAGCCACATGTCGAGCTCTGTGCTGACAGCCCAGAGCCTGGAGCCTGCTTTGGATTCTGTGTCCCCCCGCCGCCCCCCCCGTCCCTACTCCTATCCCACTTGTGCTCTCTCTCTCTCTCAAAAAATAACCATTAAAATGAATTTTAAAAAAGATTTATGCTGCTTATATTCTTCCTGAAATGAAATTCCAAACAGCCTAGATCTCAAACATTACACTCTAGTAGAAAAAAAAAAGTGGAAACGATCAAACATTGACCGTAGTGATTTGATTTTTACTTCAATCATCTGGTTTTTAGAAGAAACCAATTCTTACCACCACTATATTTAGCACTGTTCTAGAGATATGACAAAAACAATTGGACAAGATCTATAAAAACTAGAAAAAAAGAGAAAAGTTATCATTATTATCTGGGGACACAAATTTTATCTGGTAAATGAAAAGAACTCCCCGAAAATCTATTGAGAAACAGTAAGAGAACTGAGTGAGTTGGCTGAGTTAAAAATGACATACAGAATTTAATAACAGTAATAATAATATGCAAAAATAGCAAAAACAAAGATAAAATAACCTAGAAATAAACTTAAACTGTGCAAGATCTAAATGAGAACATTTTAAAAATACTCTCAAGGGCTATGACAGAAGTTTGAACAAATGGAAAAGCAAAATACATGCTCAAATAATAAGACTCTACATAAAGATGCCAATTCTCTATATGTTAACCTAAAATTTAATGTAAACCCAGCAAGTAACGACAGGGTTTTCTGGGCATATATGTGAAGAGGAGGGGAGCTGAACAAGAGGATCTGAAAGTTCCTATGGAAAAATTAACAAAGATAAAGAGTAGGACAATTGGGGGAAAAGATTCATGAGAAGAGATTAGATATGTAAGAGTGTGTGAGTTACTGTACCTAAAGACACAGATGCATGCAACAAGACTGAAAATCAAAAAATAGGCCCCTCCAGAACCATATTATGTGCTAAAAGTGACACTTTAGATTAGTGTGGAAAAGATGAATTATGGTATTAAGGTCATTAGGATAATTTGTTAGCTATCTGGGTGGGGGCAAGATACTGGATTGATATGTTACACCTGACAGCAGGATAAATTTCAGATGAAGCAAAGATTTTAATTTAAACAATATGAACTACAACAACCCCCCTGGGAGACACCATGGGGAATTTTTTTTTTTTTTTTTAAATAGCTTCAGAGTGAAGAAGGTCCTTGTAAGTGTAGCACACAACTCGGAAATAGCATCTCACACCGTGATATTTACTTTCTTGCTCAAGAAGCTTGGGGACGCCTGCCTTCTGTGATGAATTCTAAAGTCCCTTCTCTGATTCTCGCAGACTCTCAATAATCTGGACCAATCCAGCCTTGACTTAACTGCTGTCCCAAATAAATGCTAATCAAACCATGCTTCTCCCATCCTCTACCCAGAACTCTTTCTCATTTCCTTTTTTCCTATACTACGTATTGATTAACCTCTCCCTTCTCTGTCGGTTTGTGATGCTCTTGTTCATTGAAGCTTTTAATTGACATAATTGTAGAGTCACATGCGGGTGTGATGCTTATTGATTAAATAGTAATAATAACAACAGTAGAATACTGTTGACAGATATAAAATCCCTTACATCTAAGGAGCAGAAAGACGTTGAAGAGTCATAAGCAGGGGAACGACAATGTCAGATGCGCAAACTGGACACTATGGCTATGGACTGGAGGGAGAAGAACTGGAGACAGGTGGTTGAGTCTAGGAGGTTTTTGCAGATATCCAGGTGAGAAATGATGAGGGCTTTTTACTGATGACCTTGATGGAGGCGGATCTGAAAGAAGTCAAGGAGGAAGAACCAACAGGCTTGGCAGGTGACTTGGTCACTCCTGTGCCACCTCCCACCCTCGTGGCCACTTTCTACTCTAGCCATTGCAGCAGCCACAGATTCACGCAGAGGTGACCTGAGATCGCCCTTGCCTCGGCGGCTTAAGACATCCCTTGCTTTCTGTTCTCAGTGCTACGCCCACAGGAACCCGCCTGGCACTCATGTGTGCAGAGCCCAGAGGTGAGGGAGTTAAGGGGCAAACTTGACAACCAAAGGTGAAACCGGAGGATCCATGCACCCCTTGTTTTTTCCCCAAGCAGAAAAAAAAAATTAGGGTGAATTCTACACTGTCCTCGAGAGTCCTGGCAGGCTTGAGTCTTGGTTTCCAAGGGAGTGACCGTTGTGAGGACATACCCTTGTACTGGCCTTCCCTCCTTCCCCGTTTCTCTCTCCAGTACCTCACGCCTATTCCCTGGGATGGCTGTCCACATTCCCACACCCAAGCCCTTCACCCTTGCCTCAGGCTCTGCTTTCCGGAGGACGACAGGCTGACTAACTGCACATGGCTTGGGGGGTCAGGGAACGAAAGCAGGCAGGGATGACTCCAGAGTTTCTTGTTTGGGTGACTAAACAGTATCACACTCACTGAGAGTGGAATACAGGGTTTCCCTGTGTGTGGTACAGGTAGGAAGTAGGGACAGATGCCCATCATAGTGCCTGGCACATTGTAGGTGTTCAAAGCACGCTGAAGTTTCTCATGTTAGTGGAGAAGAGAAGCATATGTCATTAGTACTCTGTATATGTATCTGTTATTAAGTATGTACTGAAGTTTAGGCTGGGTTTTGGCCACAGAGCTGCGACGGGTGCTAAGATCAAAAGAGGAGATTATGCAGGGCGCCTGGGTGGCTCAGTTGGTGAAGCGTCTGACTCCTGGTTTTGGCTCAGGTCATGATCTCACGGTTCGTGAGTCCGAGCCGTGCACTGGGCTCCGTGCTGTCAGTGCAGAGCCTGCTTGGGATTCTCTCTCTCTCCCTCTCCCTCTGGCCCTCCTCCACTTGTACTTGAAAGGGCGGGCCTACGCCGGCCGACTCCATCTTGTTCTGTGTCCTTCACCTAGACCACGCCTCCTCCCCTTGAGTAACCTCCCGCTCACCCATTCAAACTTCCTGATCAAAACACGCCCTTTCCCCAGCCAATCGGCCAAGGCCACACCCCTTCCCCAGCCAATCGGCTGCCCCTAGACCCCTATAAAACCTTTGTGCTTTTGAAACTCGCTCTCTTTCCCTGGTATCTCACCGCTGCGTCGGTGCAGGTAGGGGACTGAGCTCGAGCTAGCTCGAATAAAGGCTCTTTTGCTTTTGCATCGGACTCGGCTCCCTGGTGGTCTTTGGGGATCACGAATTCTGGGCATAACAGTACTCTCTCTCTCAAGATAAATAAATAAACTAAAAAAAAAAGAGAGATTATGTCCTATCATCTAGAGAATTACATTTTAGTTAAAAATATAAGACATATACCACCATGAAATAATTTGGAGGATTTAAGAAGCAACACACATTAGCAAGTAAAATATATATATATATACACACACACACACACATACACACATATGTATATGTATATATAGGTATATAATCCACACCAAGTAATAATTACTGGAGAAATTAAAGATTAGCAGTAATCAAAGTTGGTTGAGGTTAGGGGCGCCTGGGTGGCGCAGTCGGTTAAGCGTCCGACTTCAGCCAGGTCACGATCTCGCGGTCCGGGAGTTCGAGCCCCGCGTCAGGCTCTGGGCTGATGGCTCAGAGCCTGGAGCCTGTTTCCGATTCTGTGTCTCCCTCTCTCTCTGCCCCTCCCCCGTTCATGCTCTGTCTCTCTCTGTCCCAAAAATAAATAAACGATGAAAAAAAAATTAAAAAAAAAAAAAAGTTGGTTGAGGTTAACCTTACCATGTTAGATTAGATCACTTTTCTTAATCGCACATAGTTTTTACTAATAGCAACCAGAGAATGCCATAGTTAGATCTGAGATTCTATCGTCAACAAAGTTTCCTCGGTCTCCTATTGAAATTGAGAACTTTCTTTTGTACATATGCTGATTTCTTTCCACCAAGTCTCATCCAAGAGGTGAGTTTATTTCAAAAATTGGAAGTGAGCGTTTAAGACGGTAGGTGACAGGGCGCCTGGGTGGCTCAGTCAGTTAAGCGACCGACTTTGGCTCAGGTCATGATCTCGCAGTTCGTGAGTTCGAGCCCCGCATCAGGCTCTGTGCTGATAACTTGGAGCCTGGAGCCTGCTTCAGAATCTGCTTCAGATTCTGTGTCTGCCCCTCTCCCACTCCCACTCCCTCTCTCTCTCTCTCTCTCTCTCTCTCTCTCTCTCTCTTAAAAATAAAATAAACGTTAAAAAAAAAAAGACTCTGCAGGTGGCAAAGGGGCAGCCATCTTTACTGTAAATTCATAGCAGAGTCACTTCCTCTTTAATGCAAAAGGTGATGAGTATATGAATGTTGGTACAATTCCATTGTGTTTCCACTTTGTCCAATGAAACGCTGAGCCGTTTTTACAAATCTTTACTCATCGTGAAGCTGAGTAGGCTTTGGCCAAATCTCTTTCATTTAACCATGAATATCTTCATGAGCTTAGGGTCAGAGAAAAGATGGTCTGTGCACGAGTTTATAGCTAGTTCATCCCCCACCTGTCCCATTCATTCCTGGCTGCTTTCCTAGAAGACCAATGCAAGTGTCATGTGGGATAAGATCAGACTTCCTACTAAATTCCCACCAAACCACATTTACTGCTTCTACCCTGTCTGTGACACTCATTAGTCACTCATAAAAGGGAACTGAGGTAGTTTGTTAAGCGTGTTCTGCAAAACCAATTGGAGCTAAGACCGTCACAGTTTCCAGGCTTGATTATTTATTCTATCACTTTTCCAGGCATTTACATCTTTCGTATTTGGGGGCACCTGGGTGGCTCAGTTGGTTGAACATCCGACTTTGGCTCAGGTCATGATCTCACGGTTTGTGGGTTCACGCCCCACGTCGGGCACTGTGCTAATAGTCCGGAGCCCGGATTCTGCTTCGGATTCTGTCTCCCTCTCTCTCTGCCCCTGCCCCACTGGCGCTCTGTCTCTCTCGCTCTCAAAAATAAACATTTAAAAAACTCTTCAGTATTTGGAGGTGAGTTTTACCTTCTTATTGCATTTCAGGAGATCAAGCATCTGTTTTACCAGCTTCTAGAGAAGACAGCTCTGAAGATCCAAGGCACTTGGCATTGGGTTTTGGCTCCCTAGCCCTCAGCCTCCATCTAGCCACCTCTTTTTACGAATATGCTCACACTAACATCTACGCCGTGCCCCATGCTTTGGGAAGAGAACCTAGACATGGTGCTAAATGGTCAGCCATGCCCTTCTCTTAGTTTCTATCCTCCTTGCTGTTAAAAGTATTTGTCCTTCTATTTCCAGCCATTAGAGGGCAAGGCTGCTGCAGCTAACAGATTTTAAGGCTTGTTTTGGGAGAGCCCGAGCAAAGCAAGCGTTTTTCCAATTATACACCATCTAACTCAATTTACATTTATTAGAGAAACTGCCAGCTATTTCATGTTAATATTGACATTTTCATAAGTACTTGCAATTAGAATTTAAGCTGAGAATCCAATAAATCTCTCAGATGTTTTACACTTTTACTTTTCCTGTCTGTCTTCAAACTTTGCAAAATATTTTTCAGAACGCACTTGGAGGTCATCCCGCCTTTGGGGAATTTGTGCTGTGTATGTAACACGGTTGGGCAGAGAAAAAAATATTACAATTTGGCAAAGCAAATCGAGGACAACTACAGTGGTGCGCCGGGTTCTGCAAAACAAACGCAAGGTATGAAATTCAAAATTTTAACGCAGATCAGTTGAGCCATTAACTTGGCACTTTATATAAAACTTCACCCCGTAAGTTCTTTGAATAGCAAATGCCCTGACTACATTTGGGGAACATTATTCGAAAGGACATTTCCTGACTGCATTTAAAGTGTAGTTCTATTTACCCATGTCTTTTGGTTTAGTATGTATATCAGTGGCTGGCATTTCGAGAGTGACACATGTCTCTTTGATGAGGTGGCAATACAGAGGTTCTCATGCTCAAGGATTTTATTCGCCAAAGTGCTCACTCTCTGTTTTACTGCCTGAAGCAGGGCTCTAGAAAGTGAGATATTAAATGCACCTATCATAGACTCTTTGGTTTCTGTATAATAAACAGGACCCACTTCAATTTAGAAGGAAGCCCGATAACACAGGCACAAGTATTCGTTAACACAGCAAACCTCGCACTACATCATCAAACTTCTTTAACGACATTTATCTGCACGGGCCAAATAAAAGCCTTACAAGCAGAAACGTTTCTGAGGGGAAGGCAAGGACAGCTTTTTCCAAAGGGGCGGAGGATACGGGAGGTAAGACTCCAGAAGATACTCAGGCGGTGCGTCTCTTGGTGAGAGCAGCGCCTGCTAACACAGCCAGTCACGGATGTGCTGTTATCCTTCATACTTCTCCACCTTCGCTACGTGTTGCCATCACTTCTGGAGCTTGTAACAAATCCCAAAGCCCAGGCTGCACTCCAGATCAACCAGACCAGAATCTCTGGGTGTAGGAGACAGGCATTAGTAGCTCTGGAATCAGGTGATTCCAATGAGCGGCCAGGCTGGAAACTGTCACCTTTGTGAATATGAGCCAACTGGCCCAGCAGGGGCGCAGAGCTGAGCCCCCATTGAAGAGACAGCTGCAGGGTCCGAGGGTTCACAGGGAGGGGCAGGGTGAGGAGCAGAGGAGCTCAGCTGACAGGTGGCCAGCGGATGCACCTGGCTGTGCCCTGGTGGCCCTGGGGTTTGATGCTCCTGTTGGGACCTTCCATCAGGAGTGCACGCTGCTTGCCCTGCTCAGGGCCATCTGGAGAACTGCTTTACAGCCCCAAAGCTCCTCGCTTCCCTAGACCCTCTGCTCCAGCCAAGCTGGGCGGGTCACCAAAGAGCAAGCCTCAGGCTCTCAGGCTTTTGCACACACTCAGTTCCTATGGCCCTCTTGACCCGTACCCCTGCCTTAATCTATATCCATCCTTAAAGACAGAGCTCCCACCTCGGCTAAGAAGCCTCCCCCAATGACCCCAACTCTCCCAGATTGCCTTCCTCACCTGGATTCTCAGACTGTGTCTCCATCATTATTTTGCTAATTAAACGTGGCCCAGCCAATGACAATTTCTGTGCTGTTGCACTGAGCTATGACCTCTCTCCTTGTTGGTGGTAAGCTTTTCAAGCTTGGTTCTTCCGTTGCTAGCCGGGCTGTTAACAACTAGGACAGTGGGGTGTTTTACACTTGTTTGTAAATGCTCCCCCATCACCACCCCTGCCCCAGACTGGAGCTGCTCCTTGTGTATGGTCAATGCTCCATAAACACTTGCTTCTTCATTTATCTCCCACTTGGCTCTCTGCATTTAGCCTTGAACTAACTGGTCTATGCACATACTTGGAGTCCTTCTGTATTTTGTTAGCTAATTTTTTTCAAAATGTAAAAGTTTCAGGATCCCATGTACATATGCCTCCCGTGCTTTAAATCCTGAGTGTCTCCCCAGTGCTCTTTAACAGGGCCTGACCTCTGCCTGCCCACATTACCGGACTCAGCTTTTTCTGTCCTCCTTCTGATCTCTCTGCTCCAGCCTCCCTTGTTCTCCCCCTCGGCTTACTGTGCTCCCTCCTGCCACCGGACCTTTGCACGTGCTGTTCCCTACATCTGGATGTTCTTCCTTCTCCTCTTTCCCTTCAGATCTTACTTCAACCATCACGTCTCTGACCTCCCACTTGCCAACTGCCTCATCCTATGCCTGGACAGTGCCCTGTCTCTGCACTGTAGGATGTGATACAGTTACTATCTCACATGCATTTGTGCGGTGGGGATTACTGCCTGTCTCGCTTATAGGACTCTGAGCTCTATGAGGATAGACATTGAGTCTATTTTTGCTCTATGTTTTATCTCCAGTTTCTATTATCGTGCCTGACGTACAGAAAGGACTACCGGTGTTTATTGAATAAATGAATGATGACTGGATGGATGCGTCATTAGTGTTAAGGAGAAAACCCAAAATGTAGGACCGTACTCTTGGTTTTGAAGACCAGAAGCAGGGTAGCCGTAGTTTGGTGCCACGCCACAGTGGAAAACAGATGAGGGTCCCCACCTATGGATGGGACGGGTCAAGTGCCTGTCATGCTCACATCACCTCCACAATCTCTTTAGGACCTGCAGTCCTAGGTGACACTGTGGCAGGAAGAATAATGGGCCTTGAAGATGTCCACACCCTAATTCCTGGTACCCGTGAATACGGTATCTTATGTGGCAAAAGGGATCCTGCAGGTGTGATGAAGGTTACAGTCCTTGAGACCGAGAATACTCCGGATTATCTGGGTGAGTGCGATCTAATCACACGGACCCTCCAAGTGTAGATCCCTCCTCAGCTGGGGTAAAGGGATGAGATGGAAGAAGGAGGAGAGATTTGTAGCAGGTAAGGGGCTCAAGTCACTAGCTGCTTTGGAAAAGGGGGACCACATTTCAAGGAACGTAGACGCCTCTAGACAATGGGAATGGTGCTCATGGGAGCACCAGAAAGAAAATGGGATCTCAATCCTGCCAGCACAGGGCGTGGATTCTGCCTTCCCCGAATGAACTAGGAAAGGGGTCTTCGCTTTGAACCCCCAAAACGGAAGGCGGCTTTGCCGACACCTTGGTGTTCCGTGCTACACTTCTCACCTACGGAAATGCAACCGCAGAAATTTCTGTCGTCGAAGCCACTACACGCGGTCGGCCGTCACAGCGGCAACGGGAAGCTAACACATGCTCCATCCTGTCCCACCCGTCTGCCTACCCCCTCGACCAGAGCAGAGAGGGGACGTGTCTCAGGGGCAGCCAAACACGACCTATGAGGCAGCTGGACAGACTGACCAACTGGACAAATCAGGGTCACTCAGGGCCTTGGATGTGAGCCAAAGAGAAATACTGGGCACCACTGTGGGAGCAGCGGACGAGGCCACTGAAGAAGGCGAGAGGAGGGCGAGTGGCTGAAGCGTGTCAAGGACAGAATCGCAGAATAGGGAGCCGGGGACCCCTGGGCGGCCCGGTGCCAACGTAATTTGGTGGCCAGACCTGGCTCCGATTCCGAGCCACGTCTGGTGTCCCGCCTCGACGCTGGGCTTCGCTCTGCTCCCCGTCCTTCTCATGGGCTGTGCTCTGCGTGGCATGTTCTGGTCTTTGCCGGCAGTTGTGGTCCTTCTGTCCTCATTCCTGGACATGTCCTCATCATTGTCCCCACGTTTCTGCTCCCCCGGCCCCCGTAACCTGAGGTAACCTGAGCGGATCTGAGCTCCTTGTAACTCACAGGGCCTAATACGACTTCCTCACTTTTGGAGTTTGACCCTATCCATGTAGCCTGTCTGGGCTCCCCTTTGGAGCCCATAAAAGGGGGTCGAGGGGTGGGACCTAATACCTACACGCAGAGGTGTAGGAGGATGCTGGAAGATGAATGAGCAAATGTGAGGAGGGTACGCTAACCTGCGACCCACCAGTTGCAAGGCTGTGACTATTTGGTGGCATCCTGACCAGTGGCTGGAGGTTCTCCGTTCTTCCCTCACAAGGCACCTAGCCAGCCTTTTCTCCGAGACCCCTTCTTGGTTTCGACTCTCCTGCCCCTCCCCCTCCTGTGCCATCATCTTCTCTGTTTGCCAGAAGCTCCCGGGGCCGCTCCGGGTGCTGCTAAACCCCAGAAGTGGTCTTTGGTTCTAGCGATGCCCGTGACCCCTTTTGACAAATGGATTCCAAAAACGTTCCTCTCAAGTCAGGGCTCTTTCGTCCTCCGCACCTCTGCGCGGCACGAGGGAGCATTTCGGCCCTGGCTCACCTTTTCTCCCCACTCCTTGGAAGCCGACAGTGTGCTGTTTCCGAGACTTTACAGCCCTGTGCCTACAGCTGCTTAGGTTTCCAAGCAAATAAACAGGGACAAATATATGCCAGTGGGCCGGGATCAAAATGCGCCTCCAGCTGCTGGGAACACAGAGAGAAGCAGTTTCCTTAGAAACAAATTCCCAGGGGAAGGGGCCTGGTGGGGCCATGGGAGATCTTGGCGGAGGTGGACCTCACGCTTCAGGACATGGCCCAGCGTGGCCTGGGCTACAGGGGAACAGCAGCCCCTGTCCGTAGGAGCAATAGTCTCTACAGGTCACATGAAGCCAGTGGGTGAAAGCATTAATGCTGAAACCGTTTCTGGAAACTCTTAGCTTTCAGAGCACTTCTGTGTAGAATGTCTCACTTATTCTCCCAACAACTCTGTGATACAGGCAAGGGAGGTAAAATATCCCCATCGTACAGATGAGAAAAGTAAGGTTCACGGAGGCTAACTCACTGGCTGGGTCACCCAGCTAGGTAGGCTGTTGTCTCAGCCTGCAATCATAAGCCAAATCTGAACTAGTCGGAGACAGAGTATTACTTTTTTACTTTCCAAAATTCGGAAAACGTAGATATGTACTGAAATACTGAAAGAGCAGACCATCCAAATCCCATATTTGTTTTCTTTCTTTAAGAAGATGACGCTTAATAAAGACGGAGGCAAAGCCCGAGGTTTCGATCACAAGACAGCCTCAGCTGGTCAGGGCAGAGTGGAAATTTCCAGAAATGAGTATTTCATATATACATTTCCAAAGCTAAAGGACGTTTAGAGTCCAAAACTTTCAAGCAGATTAAAATGCATAGCTCTCTGCAAAACCTTTGCTGACGCTGGCCAGTTTTCAGACTTCTCCAGAATCCAACGGGGCCAACATGATTCACTGAATTCTTTATGAATTAAGAAGCTGTAAATTATGCATCTTTTTTTTTTTTTCTAAACATGCATTACTTTCCACGCTTTACAGCCAAGGCGAATAAACAGTATCACAGAGGCGTTTTCTCCCTGGGAACATCTCCTTCTCTCCCTGTTCTTCAAATGGAGGGTCGTCTAGTGGAAGGGTCCTCCGGTGAATGTGCAGTAAGTTTGGGTAAGGAGGCCAACCTGACATTTTTTGGAGTTTGAAACTGCAAAGTGGTATCTCTGCAGAACATTCGACCATGAACCTTTCTACAGCCAAGTTTTAGGCAAACAGCAAGCAGAAATGGCACACGTATACATAACGAACGGAGTGGAAATGCCAGGGCAAGAAATCTACTTGCAGGGAAATTCAGCAACTGGAAAAGGGAGTGGCTTCTGCAGGCATGAGATGCTCTCCCTCGCTTGTAAATCACAACAGTTGCTTTTCATTAGCGGCCATTCATTCTTTCATTAGCTACGTTCTGGGTGCCAGGGACCTCCCTGCCCTGGAAATAAAAGGAGCCTGGACTCCAGCTGGAGAAGAGTCTCATGCGCTGGGATGTATCCAAGTGTGCCTGGGCTCAGCTCTGTCCCACCTTATGAGTCTAAAAGCAAAAGAGAAAGGAGGAACCTGTGCGTTGGGCGGCCCAGTGTCTGGGTCTGGACAAAGAGATATGAGCCGAAGGGAACGGCCTTTTCACGGCGTGGCTGCTCTATGTTGAATTTGTATCCGTTCTAGCAAGAACATTTTTTAAATGTTCATTTATTTTTGAAAGAGAGAGTGAGACAGAGAGTGAGCAGGGGAGGGCCAGAGAGAGGGAGACACAGAATCGGAAGCAGGCTCCAGGCTCTGAGCTGTCAGCACAGAGCCCGACGCGGGGTTCGAACCACGAACCATGAGAACATGACCTGAGCCGAAGTCGGACGCCCAACCGACTGAGCCACCCAGGTGCCCCAAGCAAGAAGTTATTTTAAAATTATTTTTGTGTGTGTGAATACAAGGGAAACATGGTTTGGAAAGACATAGAGACTTCTAGAAAATCTAACTGCTTCCAGAAAATATGGGAAATAGCTATAAGATGCTAGAAAATTTGGGAAGAAAGAAAAGGTTATAACAGCTGTTGTCTTTGTAAAGATGCATCAGACAAAATGATTTTACTCAGAAAGCACAGAACTTGGCCCAGCCCAGTCCTCTTCTTCCTTTAACATGCAGGAAGTAAAACGTAAGGTCCAAATGATCAAATGATACAATTGGGGAGTTGGGGGCCCGGCTTCTCCTTCTGGTGGGGCCTCTGACCCACCCTCAGACCCAGACCCCGTTCCTAACCCCTGTGAGACAAGAGTCTCCCCATGACCTCCAGGGACCCTGCAAATCCTATGATCCCTTTACCCTTTTCCATTTTCTTCCAAACCAGCATCACAAGATGATATTATTTCACCCCCCCCCCCCGCCCCCCCAACCGGGGCAGGCTCAGAGGCCCTGGCCCTCTCTCAGCTGTATGCTAAGCAGCTCTGTGAGGCTCGGGGCCAGGAGCAGAACTGCCTAAGTTTTGGCAACTGGATAAAGCAAGTGACTTTGGAGTGCTGAGATCTGGAATAATGTGGGTACATCAGTGGACCCATCTGGGGCCAGCTCCCATGACTCCGCGTGCGTGCAGTGTTCGGGGAGAGGTCTCATCACACGGCCACGCCTGCCTCCTTCTCGGGTGTGGGTGCACCCTGTGCGTCCCCTCCAGGGACAGCGGTCTCCTCACAGCTGCCCTACACCCCACTGAGACACAACACCCTCTTTTGAGTCAAACAACTGACCACCCAGGCTTGCCAAAATGAGGGCAGGCTCTGAAAGGGGACAGTTTTATTTCAAGGGTTTAATGGGTCCAAGGAGATGAAATGAAAAGTTTCAGCTATTAAAAAAAGGGGGGGGGGATAGACCATCTTCTTCCAAATAAACAAACTATCCTTTGAACAAGAAAAGAGTCTTCTAACTGGGTCAGGCTGGGGCCAGGTCACGAAGGAGTCACATGTCCCGTGGGGCCCCCTCTCTATTCCTTGCTACCCTGATTTCCCCCTCTGCTGCTTTGGGGAGCCCAGTGCTCTCCTGCTGGGGCCCTGCCAAGGAATGACATGAGCTCATCGGACACAGGCCCTTCCCAGGACACAGAGCTTCCATTTGGAAAGGAGGCCCCTGCAAATCTCTAAGGGTAGAATTCCAGGCGGGGAAAGTTCCCCAGAATCTCTCAAATCACACCATAAAGGCAGCATAAGATTTGCTTCGACTACCAACTTTCAACACTTTATGGGTTTGTTTGTTTTTTTAAATCTAAACCATGATTTTTTTTTTTTTTCTCTCCTGTTTACAACCTCTCTGGCAAATGATTACAACTTAAC
This sequence comes from Lynx rufus, assembly GCF_022079265.1. NCBI lineage: Eukaryota > Metazoa > Chordata > Mammalia > Carnivora > Felidae > Lynx > Lynx rufus. The sequence continues at coordinate 11,690,182 of NW_025814878.1, forward strand.
TGTGTGAATACGTGCAGACTACATTATGTGCAATGATTCACAGGATGGCAAAAACGTGACAGGGTAGAAAAACCTAGAGAATTGCTCTCAGCTTCCATATCAATATGTGTTTGTTATTTAGTAAGTAGAATGCTATTTAGGCCTCCGGTATTTCAGCCCCTCTTCTGTGTGCCAGGGACAGAGATGGAACTTTGATCCTATCTGGTCCTCAAAGAACTTATAGGCTGTTGGAGGGCAGAAGTTAAGACATTTATATCACCCAGAGAAATGGTATCACCAGCACGGAACTCTCTGAGAGCACAGAGGAAGAACATCGAGACCTCCCTGTACAGCTGTGTAGCCTGTGCACTGCCTAAGTGTGGGGTCACCATCCCACAAACTCCATTCTCAATAGAGCCCTGGGGAAACTTTGAGTGTGAAGAGCCTGTGAGACTTGCAGGGATTGGCCAGATACAGGTCTAGCGCAGGAGGGAGGCCCTGACTCCTAGAAAGGCGGGAGAAGCCTGCTCAGGGTGTTTGCAGGCTGATGGTATGACACACCCCCGCTGGGAGAAGGGCTCAGCTTTCCCATGGAGACTCCAGAGAAAGAGCACTGAGGAAGGTGGGTTTGACTTGGGGTCATTCGTGTTACTTCCCAGCTCACTTAGAGAAACTGGTGTCATTCATGGGGCTTTCTACAGTCTGTTCTCTCCCACCCTTACCTCTCCGAATTTTCCTCCCGCCACTTTCCCGTCCCCACGCCCCACTCTCCACCAGCCACACTGTTCCCCCCGCTGATCTCTGAATGAACCACACGAGTGCCCACTGCAGGCCTTTGTCCGGATGCCCCTCCAGGTGGAGCTGTGTTCCCCTCGCTGACCAACTTACCGACTTCCATCTTCTACTCTGACAGTCCCTCCGATGCCACGTCCTCACTGTCTTCCTCACCCCCTCACTGACGTCCCAGCCAGTCCCCGCCCCCTCTGGCATTCTGGATCCCCAAGGCCGCCCCTCCACTTCCATGTTTTTCCAAAATCACTTTCACCTTCTGACGGACTGCGACTTTAGCTATTACCTACATTAACGTTTGAAGAGCGGGATTCATAAAACTCACTTCCAGATCTTTGGTTTTCCGAGATCATCAGCTATAACTTGGTTCTAACTTTCTTAGTATCAGGATCGGGTCAGGAACCGTAATATTCTTTGATTAAATTGAATATGCCCCATCATTTTCAAAAGAACATATAAATGGTAACCAAGAGCCAATGCAAACCACAATAATCCAAATAGACATTAGTCCTCTAATGAGACCGGGAAATCAAAGAGACCCCATGAAAGCAAAGGCTGTTTCTTTCTCCCCTTGGCTTCTTTTCCTGCTTCTCTTCTTGCTGGGATCTGCACCCTACCCTGCACATGCCTTACCTTAACGTATGCCCCCTTTCTAAGGGATAAAGAGCTAATGATATCTTTGGAGTTTTCCAGCACAACAGATGATATGTAAGGAATGACCGGGCAGAGGTATCATGTGCCTGTTCCAGACCACAGACACTAGATATCTGCACGCCAAGACCCCTGGCTTCAGGGAACGAGCGACTTATGAAGGACGTGTGGACCCTGTCTTGTTCTGACCCGCTCCTGTATGTTTGAGAGGACACACACCCGACCCTAATCACCAATAAAAACCGCAGATCCCAAGCAAAGGCCGGACTCCCTCTTCTCCTTTCCAAATCTCCTGGACACACCATTTCTATCTCTTTTGGTATATATCTTCGGTCAACCCTGCTTTTGCCTCCTGCTGGGTTGTGTATGATTTCCATCCTGTGCGAAGCCAAGGAGCCTCCCGGCTGATTCTGTGGGACCGTCCCCCACTCTGGGTCCTCAGACCTGGCCCGCCTGCATCGCTAGTAAGTGGTTCTATCCTCTGAAGATGTACTTGTCACCGAATAAAAAATATATAGCCATGGTCACAACATGTAGTTTCAAGGAAAAGATGAGAGTTTCTGCCACCAACATTTTTTTTTTTTTTTAAAGCAAAAGCCATTTTAAAAATATTTCACTAAAGCATTAGGTGGTTGAGTAAATCCTGAATGGTAACCAGGCTTAGCTTCTGGTCTTGGCCCATCTATGAACGCGTTGTTTCATGCCAGATAAGATACAACTCCGTTTTCTCAACTCTGCTTGTGGATTGTCACACGTGAAAGTGACATCACGCAAAATACTCCCATCCTCCAAACACGAACTTTCATTACACTTTTAAAAATTAAATGAGGAAAGAGAAGCTTGGGCATCGGCTGGAATTGTGGGTAATGACACTTCAGCTCTAAGGATGCTCTGTGGCCTTGACAGCAGGGGGCACAGGCTCTGGGTCACTCTCCCACCCTGGGAACAGACTTGTACTGACCCCTCATTACTCTCTTCTCCTTCTGCTGTGCCCAACGGCCCAGGATGGGTCTGGGTGACCCCAACAGGCTCCCTGAGACACACAGACCAGGATTTCCCCTTCTTTACCACCAGATCTCGGCTGCCCGACAAGCTTTTGTTGATCTAGGTCACAAACAAGTGACAAATGCACTCTAACTCTGTTGCTGGCCCTCCCTTTTTGTTCCCAACTCTGCCCTATGGAAACAATTACTGGGGTCACAATTAACATCCCCATGGAGCTGAGGGTCCCCAAACAAGGTCCAGAAAGAGCAGACAGTTTTTGCCGAGACAGCCTAATTCTGTTGTGCTCTGGTGGGCAAGAACCCGGACTTGACATTGGACGACCTGTAAACAGTCACGGTTGTGCCCACATCCTTTAAGGAACCACAGGGTCTCATCTGAAAACACCCCTCTCTCATAGGACTGCCACGGGAAGCACGTTGTGCCCTTCAAGAGAGATCCCAAGCACATCTAAACGACAGTAACACCCATCAGGTTTCCCTAGGGATTCCCCTGGGATTTAGTGCGAAAGACAAACCAAGAAAAACCAGGCCAGAAAGTCATTTGAGAAGATGTTCATCAGGATCTGGGTCATCTGGGACAATCAGCTTTTCACGGGCAAAAACTTCCTCCCTGAGGAAGGTGCCACAGAAGTGCCACGGGACAGCCAGGGTGGGGAGGGAGAGCTCCCCGGCCTCCAGGGGCTCGCCCAGGGCGGGGTGGGCCACTCTTAGATGCCACAGGACTTACCAGGTAGCGTTCCTCCTGCCTCATGCTGGGGGTGCGGATCATGTGGTTCTGTTCCCCTCTCCAGTCTCCAAATCGACGGAAAAAATAGTTCGATAAAAACCGGTTGACGGGGTCTCTAATGATGTTGATGTAGACGGGCTGGTCTCCTCCAAACCTAACACAGGCACACAAACATAGAGCTGGTTATGACCCATCACTTCTGGAGGACAGCGAAGCCCACTTAGACTCCGTTTCCCCTCTAGCTCATACATTGTCATTAGAGGACCCAGTCTGCTAAGGTACCAGGGAAGAATTCAATCAGCGAGCAGGGGTTCCTGATCGGCACTTTATTACGTGCGGGAAATGTCTGTGCGGGGACCTGCTGGGGCTGAGAGGGCTATTTCTGGCCAGCACCATGCAAACGACTGGATTTGTCAGCAGGGAGGTGTAGACATGGTCTCGTTTTCTCCCTGGGCTGTGGGTTCCTGAGGGTGGGGGCACGCGGTGGTGGGTTTTGTATTCCCAGCGTCCACACTGGCCGGTGGCTGGCCCTCATGGAACGTTTGATGAATTCTGATTGCCTCACTGGGTGAGACGGTGCTTCTTCTATGTTCTGATTCCAACAGTCTCAGGGCAGGTGCTCTGCAGGAGGTGGGTAACATTAGCCAACGTTTATTGAACACACTCAACATTTATTAAATCACCTTCTTGTAAACCTTTCGTGAACACCTCACAGAAGACTCACAATGTCTCCATGGAGTAGGAACCATAACCGTCCCCATCGGCACCTGGGGCAGGGAGGGGGTGAGTAATTTGTGGCTGAGCCAGGATGTGAACCCAGGCAGGTCTGGCTCCAGAATCTGTGCTCTGAACCATGGAAAGAAGATTCCAGAGTTGAGGAAAGTAATAACGTAAGGGGGCATTATGAGCACAACAAAAAAATCTATGTAATTATCCTCAAATGGAGGCAGGTGGTTTTAGATCAAAATAAAATGAGTATCTAGGTGTTTCATTTTAATGCCTTCCACAAAGGTACTGGGTAAATGCTCTGAACGCTGGCCTGAGGGCAAGGCCTCCCTGAGGCAAAACGATCAGGTTGGCTGAGTTTTTCTTAAGGCTTCTCCCCTTTTTCTTTGACCGGCCTGCACACAATGGCCCTGGGGAGCCTGGGAGAACACTCCAGGCTCTGGGCACAGGTCTTGCTCTGGGGACCTTCTGGGGACCCGCAGGCAGACCCTCAGGGTCCTCTTACCCGTGACCCCGTGGCCTTCTGCTGAGGATGCCTGGACATTCCATCAGGGGTCAGAAGGAGCTCAGAGAAAACAAACTGACGAGACCCCGTCCCACGACTCCCCGGCTGGCAGACTCTGTCACCTTGCAAATCCAGCCCAGAATCACAGTCACATCCTTCAGCAGTTCTGCCCCATCCCGTGTCCGTCCTTCTGTCCGGTGCTGTGCGTGTAGGTCTGCCTCTCCCGTCAGCCTACGCTCCTGGAGCCGGCAACAATGCCACTTAGCACAGTGTGAGCCACACGATAGGTGCTCAGCCAGTGAAGACTTGAATGCCTGGGTGTATGCTTCTAAGTTTACAGGTTTCTGCTGATATCACAGGCCTCTGCTATAGACGAAAGTCGACATACCAGGTCACCCATCCTTTGTCGTGTATTAACTCACATAAGGTCCTAGGTCTATTTGTGTTTTTATCTAAAAATTTTTTTTAACATTTATTCATTTTTGAGGGACAGAGAGAGACAGAGTGCAAGCAGGGGAGGGGCAGAGAGAGAGGGAGACACAGGACCTGAAGCAGGCTCCAGGCCCTGAGCTGTCAGCACAGAGCCCGATGCGGGGCTCGAACTCATGAGCCGTGAGATCATGACCTGAGCCGAAGTCGGATGCTCAACCGACTGAGCCATCCAGGCACCCCCTTTGCATTTTTATTTTTTTTATTATTTAAAAAAAATTTGTAATGTTTATTTTTGAGAGAGACAGAGACAGAGACAGAGCGCGAGCAGGGGAGGGGTAGAGAGAGGGAGACACAGAATCCGAAGCAGGCTCCAGGCTCTGAGCTGTCAGCACAGAGCCCAATATGGGGTTCGAACCCACGAACCCTGAGATCATGACCTGGGTCAAAGTCAGACGCTTAACTGACCGAGCCACCCAGGGGCCCCAATCTATTTGCATTTTTAATGAGAAGCTTCAGAAAGAGGAATCCAAAGGTACAAAAAGAAATGACTGTCTAGTGGTGGACTTTCAGGCACCAGGCTGCGTGAATGATACTCTGGACTCCTTGACCACTCCCCACGGGAAAGGTAAGCAGGGTTAGCCGTGCCAATACGAGTCTTGTATGGACACAAGGTGACGTTCACGCAGCTGGAGGCGCATGGGAACCAACTCATCTCACAAGTCAGCTGTGCCAGACCAGCTAACCCCTATCGTCCTGGAGGTATCTTCCTCTTTTTAATTAAATTGAGTTTCGTATCTACGATAAGCAGCAACTAAAGTAATAAAGCTACGGGTTAGGAAGACGAAGCATGCGTCCCAGATGTGAATGCCGGGAGGCCCTCCGCAATCGCATCACGCTTTCAAAAAACCTCAACTGTAGTCTGTCTTCATGTGAAGAATGACTATTACCGCGACTTAGCAGAAGTGCCCAATCCTGTGAAGCAAGGCACGGCTTCCCACTGTGAGAGGGCCCTCAGTCTGGCCGCTGCCATCTCCCCCCGAAGGCTGCAGACTGACAAGGCTTCTTGGACGTGGGTGACGTGCTCTGAGTTGCACGCGGCAGCCCAATGCAAGATTTCCAGGATAACTTTCCAAAACAGAAGTTTTAGATGGTTTAGGAATTTATTAAGTATCAGATAATATAATAGCCACTCTCTCGAAATTTCTAACTGTAGAGAGACGCCTGATAGAGATCTCCCCCATTCCAGAAGTCAACAATAATAATGGTTTCAGGCTGCCAGCCCGGTCCTTTGTCTAGGACAGAGCTCCCCCCCAAACTGGTAAAACTGGGGTGGCATGTCAGTTACACCAACGAGGCCAGAATACCACCCACGCTTCCCAGGGAAACAAGTTTCCCCCCTCAACCCATCCTCTCTTGAGAGCAGTTTCTCTTCCTCCTGCAATGTTTGGTCCTAATCAGAATTCCTGGTCACCCTTAGAAGGTCTCCCAGTCTCCTGAAAGTAGGGCTGCTGATCTGTGCCAGAAACAGAAGGCTTTGCACGCCCACCCAATCTCAGGCCACACAACACTCTGCCTTACGTTTTCAACCCTGAAGAGAAGACTTCCAGAGCCTCCCGGTGAAGTCCCTCCTATTGGCCAACCTGACAGCTGAGGTCTTTGGTATACCACCCAAAATTCCCAGTCTTCTTGTATCCAGACTTCCTTTTGTTGATCCCCTCGACATAAAGAATTAGCTTCTCTTTTTGTTTGTGGCCGGTGTTTTTGTTTGTTTGTTTTCGTTGGTTTGTTTGTTTTTACAACTTTTAGCCTTTTCGGCTTCAATTTTAAATCCTGTAAATTCTTTTGTGCATGTTTCTTCTTGAAAATTCCTTTGGCAGTTGTCTTCAGACTTATTTCCTTTTATTTTTTAATCTGTACTACTAATTTGGCCTTTATGAAGCTCTAAAAAATTGTGCTGACCACAACTGAGGAAAGGTTCTGCATTGTGCAAACATCCTAGAGCAGAGGAGGCGGGCCATATTTTGTTTTTCACTTAACAACCCACGCTCTTGTCCCTTGGTCACCACAACAGCTACTGCATATGTGAAGCTCTCTTTTAAGTCATCCTAAAATAGCAGGCGTTTCCACTCTTTGACTTCTGTTCATACACCGTATTTATCAACTCTTCAATCACTCCCTGTGGGTCTCCTTCCGACCCTCTGCAAATTTACCATATTCTTTTCATTTTTGTGTTTTGATGAGAAGATGAAGACCCAAGGCAGAATGTAATTCTCGAGAAATGATAACTGCATGGCTCTCACTTTTTTCCCATGAATTCCTAAATATCTCATTCTGAGGATGTTCTTTCGTATCTGCCCCCCACTGCTGCCTTAATCAGTCAACCCGCGGCATTAGCCACCTCCCCAATAGCTACGCAAAGCAAAGCAGGTGGGAAAGAATTTTAGGCACACTTTCATCAACTTGCTGGTGATATTCTGCCTAGAATATTACTGCACATAGTAAACAGCAAGACTTATGACCCCAGTTGTTCTGGGGAATTAGGATTGTGTTGTCCTCCCATTATGGTAGAGTTTGCTAGGGCTGGGAACGTTTTTTTGAAAGTATGTCTTCTTTTTTTTGTGTTTGTTTAAATTATGGTAAAATATACATAACGGAAACATTTTACGTATACAGCCATCCCCAGAACTTTCTCCTCATCCCAAACCCGAGCTCTGTGTGACCTTCCCCTTGGCCCCTGGCAATTTCCATTCTACTGAAAGCGTATCTTCTTCTCACCTCTGGCCTAAAAGTAGGGGTTATCCCTTGTGCTGTTACCTAACATTCAAAGATGGTAAGTACCCCGTGGCTAGAAGCCCGGCTTTGATCCCTGGGGAAGAGACACTTTGAAGTGACAGAAAGGCCATCATGGAAAAGGCTGTGATTGTTTGGGGGGCAGGCTGAGGAGCTGCCCACAGGAGGAGGGAGGGAGGGATGCTTATTTGCTGGTCCTTCGTTGGAATGGGGCCAAAGGGCCACCGAGTATCCTCCCAAACCCGAGACGGGGGCACTTTGGTCCCCGCCGCCAGGGAGAGGATGTCACTTCACGAAACACAAGCAGGGAAGACTGAGCCTCCTCGGCTCTGTGGCGTGTCCTGAGGGAAGAGAGGGGGATGCTGAGTGGGGACAAACGTGGGTGAAGGGAGGGCCGGCTGGGACACTGGAGTGAGGGCTCCTGCTTGGAGCCAAGGGGACTCCACAAGAGGGAAGGTTGTTCATAGCAGGCAGTGAGGCGGGCTCAGGGAAAAGTCCAGAGGACATCCGCTCAGGGGAAGGGGAAAGTGAGAAGAGAGCGCCATTTTCCCAAGATTAGTCCAGCAGTGTTTCAACAGGATGAAATCAAGCTTCAGGAGGGAAAGACAGCGTTCAGCAGCTGCTGATCTCAACTGTTACCTGGAAGCCCTCTTCAAAGGTGGAGCTTTCTGTCACCGTTACAAAAGATTTGCAGGGCACGGCCTGAAAGTGGGTGGTTTTGCCAATGAGAGCGAAAACAAAGTCAACATTCAGAAATAAGCTGTGGAAACCAGACGGAATTATGGAATTATTAAGACTGGATTTGTTTTGTTAAATAGTGCCATCAGAGGGCAGCCTTTGTTCATGCCAGTAATTAAGGCTTCTTTAAGGGAAGAGAGAAAGTGTCCAAAACGCTGCTCCTCGAACATCACACCCTGCCTGCTTCTTGAGTGATTGATTTATTTTTAAATATTTTGCTTTTGTGAGTTAGTGTTGGCGTGGGAGCCAGCATCTGCGATAAATAAGGAAACAGAAGAAGTGAAGGAGGGCGAGGGAGTCATGAACGAGAAATGAAGAATCCCGTGAAAAAAGGGCTCTGAGACGGGGTAGTTTGAAATGGTTTAGCGTACTGATCCAGCCTGTAATTCGTTTGGACTATTCTGACAGCACCTTGCTCTGACACATAACTTCCTCATGTCTTCCCTGCAAGACACAAGTTGGGAGTTGAGTGGCGGTGGGGGGGGGGGGCACAGGTTGGAAAGTTACTGCCCCCTCAGACCCCCCAAAACACTTGCAAACAAACAGTGGGGGCAAGGGGAAGATGAATTGAATTGTCTGTCACGGTCTTTCAGTGTGTGGATCTAAGCCGCACCTGAGGAGATGCCGTTCATGCGGAAAGGCTGACATTTGTCAAAAATTATCATTCTCTCGGTTAGTTCAACAACCGGGAATGGACACATTAGATGGCAGTACACAAATAGTACACAATAGTAAAAGTCCTCCTAAATCATCACAACAAAGAAGGGCATCTTTTAGGCCAAGATCATTTTTGACTCAATTCTCCAGGTAGTTCAGTTGGAAAACATGCGTCCGGACCAAATGTTTAAGCGGTTCAAAAACCGTATGAGGGAGCGGTCTAGTGGAAACCCTCACAGATCCCAACTGGCCTGAAATTTCTGCTGAGTTTGGAGTGTTTATCTCCTCTGGTGGGAAGCCTTCCCCGAAGCAACGATGGAAACATCAGTTTGGTCTGATAACCACTGCTTTCTATGGTTGAATTAATAAGACTGGGTATCGTGAAATGGTCCTTTCAGGTCTAAAAATAGGGGACAGAAGGAACAGAGCAAGATGCCTAGATGATGAATAAATGAAGCAGCTCGGCTATCTAATCACCAAGAGCTCACAGGAGAGGATCTATACTTCAAGATAAGGATGCCATAGTTAATGGGGAAAAAAAGAAATAAAGGCAATTCGTTCTGGGATAATGCCGTACGCTTCAGAAGTTCAGAACATTGGCGTGCACGAGGTGTGGGGAGAGAGGTGACTTCCATTCTTATGTTCTGCTCACCAGGAAGTGTCTTGCTGCGTGTTAAGAATGTCAGGAAGACCAGAAACGAAATATCAACAAAGAATATTAAGCTGCACTATCAATTTTTCTCTTAATGACCTCATTATCTTGAAACAAGCCAACCATATGGCTGTCAGCAACGATCGTGGTAGGTTTCTTAAGAGTAGCTCAATTATCTCTTTGCCTTACAATTCAAAATATGGAAGTCATTTTTTAGAAGCACGGGAAAGCCCTCTTAACAAGTTCCCACTTAGTTGTTTTTCTGTTAATTGTATACTGGGGGGCTTGCTCTGTATGCCCGTACATATGGAGGTCTCGTACCTGGGCACCCCTCTTCCCCCCCCTCCCCCGCTCCCTGCCGCCTTGTGCGTGTGGGGTGGCAGGAGAGGACATGATCGCTTCCGCAGATAGCATGGGCTTTTTAAAAGGAGCAGAGCTGCTCAGGCCAGTCTCTCTTTTTTCCTGCTTAGAGCTCTTGACTGCCAGCCATTTTTGCTGTGCTCACCCTTGGGGCTCCCATCTACGGATTCCTCTTGGTCCCTCTCTTTGTCCGGTTTTAGCTCATGCTGGTCCCTGTGCCGCCAGTGCCCTTCCCCTTTGTCTAACGCTGACCTGTCCCTCATATCCCAGAGGCAAGGGCTCCTGTTCTGGAAGGCCCTCCCACTCTTCCTCCCTCAGGGAGGGAGGGTCCCGCCTCCCCTGTGGGAGAGACTGCCACTCTCTCTCCTAAAGCCCATCACACTTTGCTGCCAATCCTTCCTCGACGGAAGAAGAACAGACACTTGCCCTAAAGCAGCGAAAGCGTTTCTAGTTCATTGTGGAAGCCCCGGTCCTCCAGCAGTGAACAGGACATAGAGGGTGCCCGGCAAAACACGTGTTTGGCTGAACAAAATGGAATGGAAGGTGGAGAAGTCAGCACGAGCCGGGCCCTCTCCTCAAGGTATCTCGGGAGACACTGCGAGGCTGCTCGGGAACTCAGCTGTCGGCTCGGAAAGAGGCTTCGACGGCAATGCCTCTTGAGTGCCAACTGGCAACACTGTACAGGTGTCTTTCAGCAGCAGCAGAACGATGTGCTCGCTTCGGCAGCACATATGCTAAAACCAGAGGCGGCAGAGCGCTCTCACAAACCACTTCGACGAGAAACTACAAAGGTAGTTTGTAGCTGCCCTAGGGCCGAGCGGTTGCCGGAGGCATAGGAACGCATCATTTCTAATACACAAATAGACACACAACCTGGATGGAAAAAAAAAATCACAAGTTATGCAGGGATTCCAGATGAGAATTAATAGGAAAGTACGAGGCAAAAAAGATTATTGGCATATATCACAGGAAAGATTACTTAGAACAATCTCCTCCGTAAGGAAAACAGGAGTACGTGTTTCAGTCTTGCTCAAGTATAAATTGCTACACTTTGTTAAGAATGATCTATTTTGGGGGCACCTGAGTGGCTCAGTCAATTAGGTGGTCCACCTCTTGGTTTTAGCTCAGGTCATGATCGTGCAGTTTGTGAGTTCAAGCCCTGCACCGGTGTGGAGACTGCTTGGGATTCTCTCTCTCTCTCTCTCTCTCTCTCTCTCTCTCTCTGCCCCTCCCCACTTGCGCTCTCTCTCTCAAAATTAATTTTAAAAAACTTAAAAAATATGTTAAAAAAAGAATGATCTGGGGCGCCTGGGTGGCTTGGTTGGTTGAGCGTCCGACTTGGGCTCAGGTCAGGATCTCGTGGTCCGTGAGTTCGAGCCCCGCATCGGGCTCTGTGCTGACGGCTCAGAGCCCGGAGCCTGTTTCAGATTCTGTGTCTCCCTCTCTCTCTGCCCCTCCCCCATTCATGCTCTGTCTCTCTCTGTCTCAAAAATAAATAAACGTTAAAAAAAATTAAAAAAAAAAAAGAATGATCTATTTTGGTACACGTTTTTTTAAGCGTGCATAAGTAAGTCAGTATATATCTGCATTTATCTTATTTAAAATAAAATTATTTCCCTGTAAAAATATAAACTCCACTTTGCACGTATGTAATATCCTCCCCTCAAAAAAGTTGAAGGGCTTTCCTTCATTCCTGTGTTTGGAGCATCCCTACAAGGCCAGGAGTGGGCAGAAACTGTTCCTATTTCATAGATGGGAAAACAGAGGCCTCCCATCCCCACCCAGAGGTGAAACTGCTAGCCCAGAGTCATGGTCATTGGGAAGGTCTGACAGCCAGAGGTCCTGGCCGTCAGGCCAACACTGGTTTCTGGTGACGTGCTGTCTTCTCAAAGGTGTTTATCAATTTTTTCTTTCATGAATAAATTAATCAAGATTAAACTCTTGGACATGTATGTATGTATGTTGTGTTTATTGTTTTTTAAATGTTTATTCCTGAGAGAAAGCAGGAGTGGGGGAGGGGAAGAGAGAGGGGGAACAGAGGATCTTAGCGGGCTCTGCGCTGACAGCAGAGAGCCTGCTGTGGGACTCAAACTCACAAACTGTGAGATCATGACCTGGGCCAAAGTCAGATGCTCAACCAACTGAGCCACCCAGGTGCCCGTTGGACATGTATTTAATAGTAGAGGCCATGATAAGACATGGTTACCATGCTGTGCTTAGTTCTGCTGACCCGATTAAGGTACTGGCTTCGGCTTATCATTAGAACTTTACACTGGCCTGAGTCAATTATTAAAATCTGTTGCATTGCAATTTGTTTTGGTTGTAAAAACCTGACCCCTGGAGGAAGAAGAGTTAAATCAGAGGTTAGAGGACATCAGGGGTGACAGGGAAGGAAGCTCACCAGAAAAGCAAGGGGCGGGGGTGGGCGTGCTCTGCTCTTTGCAAGTCGTAAAATGCAATGCCTGATAGCTAGTTACGTCTCGTTATGTGTTCTCGGCCGCTGGAAGTGAGAGGCAGGGTGCACACCCCGGACAATCCAGTACCAGGCCACTCTACAAATGTGGTGGGAAACACGCTCAGGCTACTGGGTCGCGGAGGCTGATAGGCAGTGACCTATATGCCTATTCACCATCCAAGGGAACTCTGGGTAGCAGGGAGGCGGGGAAATCGCAGGGAGAGCTTACTTTTAAATATAAGGCAGCGCTTGCTCTTTGCCGCTAGGTAACTTGCTACATAACTTGCTCTGCTGAATCTCACTTGATTTGCACAGGGCCTGGTGCACAGCAGGGCCTGGTGCAACAGCCCTTTGAAGGCTAAAACCTCCCACCCCCTGGACGGGTAGGCATCCCATGGCAGGGAAGCTGAGCCAGGCAGCTCAGGTGTGAACTCGGAAGCAGCCAACACTCAGGCAGAGCCCTGTCTTTCCCTGAGCGCCAGCCTCCCTGGGTGCCTGGCCCTCAGCGGGGCGTTAGGCCAGCATCAGCCAGCAAGGCCTCTTGGTGCAGACCTGCGAGGTCCTATATCCCCGCGGGAGCTTTAGCAGTAAGGGAAGTGCCTGTGAGAGGATAAGGGAGGCCCAGGGGTCCCCGGGCTGTGGAGCAGATCTGCCCCCAGACCCCGTGCTCTGTCAGCGGAAACCAACTGTGAGCACAGACGCAGGCCAGCCCATGGAGAGGAGGAATCTGAGAGCCACCGGTTTACGGTAAAGCGCAGTGACAGGGGACCTGGGCTAAAGGCGGAAGAGAATGCCCAGAACTTGGGAGTTAGCAACTGAACAGATCAAGAGTCTCACAACATAAATTTGAAGATCTGCATTATTATCTGCAGCTGAAGAAAAAACCAGATTTCTAAAATACCCCCACCAGCATCAAATATGCAAGATTTAGAATAATCAAATGCAATATGAAAAAGGTACGGAGAGGCCAGTACTAGCACTTGGATCCGATAAAATACACATTACTCCTCAACTAAGTTATGCCCAGAGTCCCGTGTGGGTTCACATGGTACAAAAACGTGCAATGAAATATTTGTCGAAACACCTATCCCTTGCCTCTGAGTTTATTTGTTTTAGCACCTAGCCGAGTTTTTTCTTTAAAACACAACTATGGGGAGTGCCTGGATGGCTCAGTCAGTGAAGCGTCCGACTTCGGCTCAGGTCATGATCTCACGGTTCGTGAGTTGGAGCCCCGCGTCGGACAGTCTCCTGTCAGTGCAGAGCCTGCTTCAGATCCTCGGTCTCCCTCTCTCTCTCTCTCTCTCTGCCCCTCCCTTGCGCTCTCTCTCTTTCTCTCAAAAACATATAAACATCGTAAGAAATTACAACTGTCACGTCAAATGGCTGTGCATTAAAATCATTTCAAGTTTTCAAAAGATTTAAGATTAGTGTTCTAGAAAGAACTGAAGCTTCTGTCCAAATATTTCAAATTTGGATCCCTCCACCGCCAAAATAAATGGATTAAAAAAAAAGTCCTTTCAAGGGCAATTACGCTACTTTGAAAACGAAGGTGGATTTTAAAATAATTGTTCGTTAGAAGGAGTTTAAGTGCTAAAAAGAAATGAAAGAACCATTAAGCTGGAAAATATCTTACCTTGAGAAGTTGAGGAAATGAACATGTCGAGTGAATAAATAGGGCTGTTCGGCAGTACTTATATTTTTAATGAGTTCCATCTATTAAAAAAAGTACAAAATTAGCATATATAGGATCTAATTTACCAAACTATATTAAGCTAAAGGTTATCTTCCCTACTCCTTTATCCTCACTCATTACCTCTTGGACCAGGGCCAAACAGCTGTGTTTTGTGCAACAGTTGTGAACTTTACATTAGGCTTCTTGCTGAAATCGATAGTCTTGCATTTAATTTAGTTGATCGCTACCATGAAAACAATGTGACAGGTTAAGTCACTTTAACTTGAGAATTCAGTGTGGCTGTACTGAAATGCAAGTAAAAAAATGTCTCTATGCCCCTTCTTTGGGAGTCAAGACAAGGCAAGAGGTTAAACATCATTTTACATTTCTATAATTACATTCTTGAGATATACAGAAATATTTGAAGCCAGGTCTGCAGAATTTAAAAGCGAGAACAAAATGAGGCAATACCTTATGATGTTCCTTTTTGATTTCAAAAATGTACAAAGCAGGTATTTTATAGGGAACACACAAAACACCCAAAACTTCTCGGTTTTCTGGTGGGTGGTCATCTGAAGTATTTATTTGCAGTTATCAGCAAGGCGAAGAGGAGTTTATATTTGTATAAACTAACGTTTACGGTCTTCTGGAACATGTCATGATACGGAAAATGTTTAGTAAAATCTGTTAGAAATTCCAAGCATTCTTCTGACTCCCTGACTTCCTGAATTCCACTTTCCTTAGATTTTCGAATTGGCCCCATCAATACTGACACACAGTGGAATTTTTTTTAAAGCACATTGAAAATTGCCACTTTGGATGTACATTACCTCTTCGGAAACAGTCCACGTAGAACACTGGAAACAAAGGTGGTCGTTCATGTGTTAGCCACAGTAGCAATAACCACAATAAAATCAGAGTCCAGAACTCCAGGTTTGGGTCGAGCCGGACAGAAAACCTGAATCTGCCTGGTTCCCTCATGTCCGGCACAGGGCTCACGTCATAAATAAATGCTCAACAAATATTTGTTGAATGAATTAACTCCCCCTAGTACCTGCATTTTAGATTGTTACAGCAGGATCTCAGTGTCTCAAGCCTTTAATTAGATATTCAGGCTCACAACGACTGTTTGAAGAAATGAAATTGAATTTTAAAGGTAAATGACTGGCACTTCCTAACCTCCTACACGGTTCATCAGTGGCAGGCCTGGGTAAATAATGATCTGCCTGTCCCCAAGCTTGAGTATAAAAGGAAACTGAACCCTGCTTCTTTATCTGTTGTTTATTCTGTGCACCACTCCCTCCCTCCACGCACCCCCTGCATGTCCCAGCACCTGTTTTTGGCAACAGAACTTCCTGCCGGGTCACCTAAATTTTCATTTTTGATGGATCTAACAAATAGACTTACAGATTTGGAAGCACAACCAAAGACTTCCATTTGCTTAGAAACATAACTCTACGTTAAACGTGCTTAACGCGAAAACCACGTAATGCTTTAATCTCTAGATTATTTTGATTCAAGTATTTCTCTGCACACATGAAAGTAATACGAGAGAGCCCCTCGTATCGTACAGGAAGACTGGAAGACAGGTCAGAAAGGCAACTGTTTCTTTCACCTATTCAGTATCATAATATATCCTGTAAACACATGCCAATGTGTTCAATTTAATGGAAGAGCTGTAGTGGTTCGATTTGGAGAACAGTGTCGTAATAGTTCTAAAGCTGTCTATTTCACAAGGAGAAACGGATTGGCGGTGACAGCGCATCACTCTTTCTAGACGTACCCTTAAACGTAGGCGAGAAGTACTAATGCTCATGTTTAGTGCATTGGTACACCGAAGTCGGAGCGTATATCCAGCTCTCACACGCTCCATTGCTGCATACAACAGCGAAACCACGTACGAAGCCCCGCAAGCATGGGTGTAAGGCATTATGGTCAAGGTGTCCTTTGCTTTGTCTTCACGAATGCTAAGACTTTCCCTAGGTCTAACGGCAGGCAGTGGTCTCCCGTGCCCCTGCTGCCCTTCCCCGGAGTTTTGTCCTGGACCTCCACGGTTGCCAGCGGCCTGCCTTTTCTCTGGCCCGAGTCTTATCTGCACGGGTGGCATCACGAGTGATAATGGCACTACCTAAAATCGTCTCAGAAACCACCTGTCCTTTTCCTTGGCTCATGCGAGGCCACTGCTGGCCTTTATTCTGATTCCATTGCCTACATTCATTTATCATTCATTCACTCAGCATTTATGGAGTACTTACTAGGCTTTGGAGACCCTGGAGATCAAAACATAATTGAGGTGAGTGAGAAGACACAGAAAGACAAGACAGTGGAGTGTGTCCTAATGGTGTCCCCAAATCCACGATGACCCAGACCACACTCTCGGTCCTCGTCCATCTTTACTCCTTATCCAGCTTACGCCATCTCTGCAGAGTGTGGTCCTGGCTGATGGTACTCTCCATTTATCCATACCTGGCTAATGGTATGGTATCCATACCATTTCACATTTGATCTGGCTCTTTCCTGACACTCGTATTTAGTCACTTGCTGAGTTACGTTGATTTTACCTTTACTATGACCCTCAAATGGCATTTAAGGTGTCCTGTGGCCAGCCAAACAAGATCTCTCCTTGTTCCTTCCTTATACTGTGTCCAAGCTTGACCGTATCCAAGCGCAGGCTCAAGCTTCCTCTTCTGGAATGTTCTTCCTCTTTTCTCTGCAGGTCCAAACCCTAACCACCTTTTACATCCTGCTAAAATGCCTACCTCTTTCAAAGTAGCCTTCCCGGATCTCCTTTTATTCAGCATCCATTGATTTCCAACTCTGTGTCAGGCAATGTACTGCTTGGGGTTGTTGCTATAGAGATAAAAGATCGGGTTCTTGCTCTCAGGAAGCTCAGAGTCTTGCCGGCAAGCTGGACTGGTAGGGAGGTACCATTATGTGATAACCACCGTGGGGTAGAATGCACAGAGGTGAGTGGCCTATCCCTGCCTGTAGGCGGAGAGTTAGTGTTTCCTCAAGGAGGCACTCCTGAGTGGTTGGCAAGGACTCACAGGAGTCAGCAAGTGAAGAAAGGGACCGGTGGCACTGCAGACAGAGGAAACAGTAGACGCAAAGGACAAAACCCGAAATGACCTGGATATTAAAACTGCCAGGAGTTCTGTGTGCTAGGCATCGGCTGTGGGATCTGCGGGGCAGTAGAAACAACTAGAGAGGAAGGCAGAAGCGGGTAATTGAGGGCCCTGCAGGCCAAGTGAGGGATTCTGATCTTTACGCTATGGGCAATCCACAGTCAGAAAGGGCTTTCTTTCCAGATCTGAGATCGGGGCGGAGAATGTAAAGAAAGGAAGGGTTAGAGACAGTTTAGCTAGGAAGACGGGGCAATAATCCCCAAGAGGAAATGACGCTGGCATGAACTAAAATAGTGCTTCCTGGTGTGGCCCCCAGACCAGCAACATCGGCAGCAACTGGGGTCGCAACTTGTTAGAGATGCAAATTCTCAGGCCCCACCCCAACCAACCAAATTAGAAGAAACTCTAGGGGGTGGGGCCCATCAGTCTGTGTGGGGTATTTCTTGTTCGTTTCTTTATTTTGAGAAAGAGAGAGAAAGCACACGCACAAGCATGGGAGGGGCAGAGAGAATCCCAAGCAGGTTCTACACGGGAAGCACAGAGCCTGACACCAGGCTCGAAGCCACAAACCGTGAGATCATGACCTGAGCCGAAACCAAGAGTTGAACACTTCACTGACTGAGGCACTCAGGGACCCCATCAATCTGTGTTTTAACAAGTCCTCCAGTAGATTCAAAGGTACTGAGGGTTGAGGACCACAGAAGGAAGTCACTGAAAGTGAAGACAGATGGGGAGGTTTAGGGACATTAAGAAGGATCTTCCTCAGGCCTGTGGCCAGGTGGCAGCAGAAGGGAAGGAGAGGGAGTGGTCAAGAGAGCTTCCCAGAGCCCTGGCCGGATTCGGACACAGGCTGGTGCCCATTCGTGGGGATGGGAACGCACGGCAGGAACACGTCTGGCTGCAGAAGTCAGGGCAAACGGGTTTGGTTTTGAACACCTTTGGCTAGAAATGCTGTTGCCTCTTTGATCTCCCACAGAGCTCTGAGGATTTTCCAGGACATACATTTTTTTTACGTTACATCATAGTTGAGTTTGTGTGCTGTCTTTGAGCCAGACTGTAAGCTCCTTGAGGGTCGAGGCTGGGCTCTAACTGCTCCCCCAGAAAGCCTAGCACAGAACACATACCCCATCACTGTTTATGGCATGAAGATACCCCTTCCAGAAGAACTTCTTTGGAGTCAAGAAACGTATAGCTCACTGAAGACAGAATTATCTCTCAGGCAATGGAAGCTAGCCTTTCTGGGACAGACCTATACACTCATCACCCTGGTGTTACACCATCTAAGACACAGCAACACTAAACTATCATTTCCTGGGTGGTTTCTGGGCTCTGCAGTGTCCAGAAGCTCTTTCTTCACGTGCTGCCATTCATCCTCAAACAACTCCGCAAGTTAAGTAGTATTATCTACACTTTACAGGTTAAGACACTCAGGCACAGAAGGTCTGTGTAAATTGTTTAAGATCTCACTGCTAGAAAAAGGTGGCATCAGGATTCAAACACAAGTCGGTCTGACACAAAAAATCCTGCTCTTTATCACTAAGCTGCAATCTCCTGCCATTCCCAGTGCTTTCTGATCTATACATGACCTCTTAAAAGGGAGGAAGGGGGTGCCTGGGTGGCTCAGTCAGCTAAATGTCTGACTTCGGCTCAGGTCATGATCTCATCGCTAGTGAGTTCGAGCCCCGTTATCGGGCTCCCTGCTGTCAGCATGGAGCCCACTTCGGTTCCTGTCTCCCTCTCTCTCTGCCCCTCCCCAGCTCGCACTTGCTCTCTGCCTCAAAAATAAATAAAAAACATCAAAAAAAAATTTTTTTTTACAAAGGGAGGAAGAGGTCGCTTAGCAAAATAACTCCAGGGACTAAAGAGGGTTTATGGGGATGTCCTTTTTCTATCCGTCCTGTGATGTGTTGAAAAACTGAAAGAAAGTTACAACAGGTGGAAAAGCATTAAAAATAATTAAATACGAAAGCATTAAAATATCAGAGAAGATATGTTTTTTAACGTTCCTGGTGGGAAAACAGTACATTTTCAGAAGAACAGGAATGAATTTAAAATACTGGGGGGAAAAAAAGCTATGGAATGGAATGTACCTAAAGGAAGAAGTTGAATCACAGCGCATCTGAGAATGAAAAAGAACTGAGGTTAAAAAAAAAAAAAAAAGGCAAGAATCAAACAGAATTTATAATGCAGACGATCTGCGAGGAAGTAATTTTAAACTTTGTTTTCAATCTAACTGGCTGGGATGGTACAGCAGAAAACCTTTACCTGTGGTTCTACAAGCACAGCTAATGAGTGAAAAGACTCTGCTCCCGACTTCTTTAGAAAATACTTGTCAGCAGTAATTGACAAGAGTGTTGACCCGAGTCAGGTCTGAATCCTTGTGTCACTTGTGAGTATCTAGATGCCCTATAATTTGGAAAACATCTTCATGAAAGAAAAGACATGTTTTTCACACATCAAAGCTAAATAGGGAGCAGCTCAGGGGAGAAATCCGTGGCCCTTTAACCTCAAAGCGTGGGGGGATGGCTATAGGCTCCCGTTATCTTCCCCTCTTCCTCCTGCGTGGGGAAGAAGCCTGTCTAGCTCCAGCCAGGATGGTCTACCCATCTTCAGCTCGTGGCAACAAATGCCTGCAATGAAGAATACGTCCACCAGGGGGGGCAATGCCATGAACAAGGCAAAGAGGCTGGGTCTGAAGAGCAGAGTCAATCTCGCCACTGCAAATGGAAGGGGAGGAGAAAACATTTGAATTTTTCAGGCCTTGTTGCTTCTACCTCCTTTTTACTTTTCTTTTTACTTTTTCTTTCTACTGAGTTTCCATTTAGCGGACTCGGCTTTTGTCTGTAGGAATCCAAGATAAGGCCTTGTTTGCAGAGTTCATCCTTCCTGTGGCCTGGAGACAGATTGATTCTCTGCTAATCTCGTTGGTTTGATTCCGAGGTCCGGTTGGAGCAGCTCCGATGCCTGTGGACACTGTCACAGCTACTATAAAGTCAGGAAACTTTGAGGGTCGTTCTACGGAGACTTTTCCAGCAGGTTTCAAGCAAGGGATAAATGTGCAGCCTTCTGAGGAGGCACCACTCAATAATACTTCAGAGGAAACATGATGTCTTCGGAGGTTTGAGAGACCCTCAGGTGAAAAAGGAACTTTCCTTGCTTAGTGGAGTGCTCACTTTAATAAAAAGACAAGTTTCTAATAATTAGAGCCTTTCATGCAATGATTTTTCACTAGAATTGTGCATGAAGACTTCTTTGGGAATTTTTTTCCCCTCAAAGATACAAATACCTGTTTGTAGTCGGGCCAGGAAACATGTGTCGTGAAAAAGCTCCCCAGAAGATTTCGATGCCTGTCATGGTTAAGAACTGTTTATTTAATGGCTCCCCATTGCCCCCTGAATAAACTTCCAACTCCTTAGCCTAGGATTCAAAGTTCTCCAGGATCTGACCCTGGTTCACTTTCGAGTCTTATTCTCCCCCATTCTTCTCGACCACTTGCTCCTTCCTATAAAATGGGGCAATAATACTTTCCTGACGATGTTAATTAAAGGATTAGAAATAACGTACACAAACATCTGGTGCTTAACGTGCAGTGTTATTAGTAAGTCCCTAATGAGTATTCACCAAAACGAATGAAGAAACAATAGCGAGACCGACTCCATACAGGAGTGAGCGAACCTTTGTTAAAACAGAGAGGCCAGGGGCACCTGGGTGGCTTGGTTGGTTAAGCGTCCGACTTGGGCTCAGGTCCTGCCTGATCTCATGGGTTTGTGGGTTCCAACCCCAATGTCAGCAGTCAGCACAGAGCCTGCTTTGGGTCCTCTCGGCCCCTCCCCTGCTTTCTCTCTCTCTTTCAACAATAAACATTAAACAAACAAACACACACACAAAAAAACCCAGAGAGACCAATGCCCCTGCCCTAGGGAAACCCAGGAGGAGCCCTCATGGCCTCTAGACCATTTCCAAAGCCACCATGGTTTCTTTAGGTGGGTTTTCCATTTTGGAGTTACACTTCTACACAGACACAGTCAGGATTTGAACTTGCACTGGTGAGAGAAAGGCAAAGGGAGGTTTAAAACATGGTGAAGAAATTCTGTTTTTGACCAAGAGACTAAAGCAATCTAGCGCACATGGGCACAAGGTCTCTGTCTCTTCAATCCTTTGAATACTTTTCAAGGTTTTGATCATTTGAATAGCTGTTGAATAGCGTCAAAGCAGATGTGAAGTTTATAGTGAAATAGTAGCCCTTCCTGGCACGATTGACAGAAGTGAATAGGTTAGTCCAGCATTTTCCAAGCTGTGAGTTGGAGTTCTGTGGGATGCATGTGACAGCCACAAGCATTCATGAAGGCTCCCCTGGTCAATTAAGGCTAGGAAACTCTAGGGGAAAGCCAGATAAATAGAGTGTCAATTTTGCCTTTAACTGGAGGAATTCTCAGTCTTTAAAATGTGAACAATTGTTATAAATCTCCTAGAGGGGGACCTGGGAGCAGCATTTCCTAAATTTATTTAACCATGATATTTTCTTCAAAAAAATTTTTTTTCGGTGTCTTAGGGGACAATGCTGCATGATAGTTTTGATAGGAGTCTTAACCCTGTGTGACATTTATTTCATTAAAAAAAAAAAAAGTTTTCTGGACTCTACCCCACAATCTCCAGGAGAAGGGCCATCGCAACTATATGTTTCAAAAGGCTCTGCTGGAGGGGCGCCTGGGTGGCGCAGTCGGTTAAGCGTCCGACTTCAGCCAGGTTACGATCTCGCGGTCCGTGAGTTCGAGCCCCGCGTCAGGCTCTGGGCTGATGGCTCGGAGCCTGGAGCCTGTTTCCGATTCTGTGTCTCCCTCTCTCTCTGCCCCTCCCCCGTTCATGCTCTGTCTCTCTCTGTCCCAAAAATAAATAAACGTTGAAAAAAAAAATTTTTTTTAAAAAAAGGCTCTGCTGGAGATTCTGCTGTGCGGCCAGAGTGGAAAACCACTGTGTTAGGAGAATGGCTTTGGATTCAGGAAGACGTAGGTTCAAGTCCAAACAGCACAGACATTCTATTATGTTACATTTGGAAAGTGACTTAATCTGGTTGTCTTAATTTTCCCATCCATAAAATAAAGAATTATACTCACTCAGTCATATCATTTTTGGTCCAAAAGAATTAAATGAAATAATGAAGGAAAATAATTAGCATGTAGTAAGTGCTGTTTCCAATTTGCAATTCTCAGTAGCTCCAACATAAATAAAACTGTGAAATTATTTTCTTTGTCCATTCCTTAGGCTCCCACGCCAACAATTTTTGCCCCTCTTCAACAAGAATGAAATAATTCTGAATCCTTATATCCTGTTCCTGGGGTGTCCCTTTGCTGTACTCAGACTGATGTTCTGAGAGAGTGTCAGACCATTAACGAAGATGGTTGTGAGTCTGTCGGCGATCACTCTCCTGTCTTCCGCAAAATAGTTCCCTTTCAAAATCTGCATGTTCCAAGAGTTTATCTACACCAGCCCAAGAACCCAGAATCTGGTTTCAGAGTATAAATGCAATGATGTCACCATGAGCT
The DNA here is from genome assembly GCF_022079265.1 of Lynx rufus. Lineage (NCBI taxonomy): Eukaryota > Metazoa > Chordata > Mammalia > Carnivora > Felidae > Lynx > Lynx rufus. Next base: position 11,712,987 of record NW_025814878.1, read on the forward strand.
TGTGTCATATGCCCCGAAAAGGCCCAGCATCTGGCCAGTAGCATCTGCCTATGCTCTTCTGTTGAGGTGGTTTTAAAAATATAAACTTCAATGGTATTTCTATTTCCATAAGGGCAGATATAACGGGCTTTTAATTGGCATTGTAACAGTTGGTGTCTTCATGCTCCCTTTCCTTTTTAATAATCCCTTCAACATCTTATTCCATTAAATAGACTTTGTTAGGGGCGCCTGGGTGGCGCAGTCGGTTAAGCGTCCGACTTCAGCCAGGTCACCATCTCGCGGTCCGTGAGTTCGAGCCCCGCGTCGGGCTCTGGGCTGACGGCTCAGAGCCTGGAGCCTGTTTCCGTTTCTGTGTCTCCCTCTCTCTCTGCCCCTCCCCCGTTCATGCTCTGTCTCTCTTTGTCCCAAAAATAAATAAACTTTGAAAAAAAAAAATTAAAAAAAAAAATAAATAGACTTTGTTAAACTTAGTACTACGTGTGTGTGTGTGTGTGTGTGTGTGTGTGTGTGTGTGTGTATAATGACAGCTATCTTCTGGGGAGAAATGTATACACAGATTTGACTCTGGCCCAGACAAGTGCCTTTGTGTATGAATGGACTGGTATAGATAATTCCAGTCTTATAGTGGACACGATTCCAAAGTTCATTTGTAAGTCAGTAGTTGGGAACTTGGAACACATTTTCTCATAAAAGAACTGTTCTACATGGTGGAGAGAGGCCTGGCCAGCCCACAAGAGTCTGTTTAACTCCTACCGCACCTGAAGTGGAATTGTTATGAACTATGGAGAACAATGTTTCCATGGGAACACATTTTCGGAGCTCGCCTGCTGAAGGTTGGGAACCACTGACGGTAAAATTTTCACTCACCTACTAAATCACTTCTTCCTTTTTCCTTTAATAAATTACCAAGCAGAGGAGCTATTCTGACCACAAATTGTTGCTTCAATATATTAGGTTAAAATAATGTTTCTTTTCCTCCTCTTGTTTTGTGCACTTTGCAACTTTAGCCAAAGGGGTGCATATAAGGAGGAAAACAGTTCCTTCAAGCACTCTTGGACTTCCTCACACTCGGGTTCTTGTCACTTCTCGGTTCCCTCTGCATGTCACAGCCAGTCAGCTAGTGGCAGAGAGACAGCTGTCACTCTTACATTTGCTTTCACATCGAAATCGTTTGTTTTTTTTTTTTTCAACCTTATCAGTCCCTTAAGTTTTTAGGACGTGCCTTATAACTTAACAGGAATCTGGAATAACTAAGTAATGAAATATATTCTAGGTCACACTGACCACAGGAATCAGAAATGTTTCAACTACACCATACACAGATTCTGCTAGAAGTTGTATAAATATATCACAGAATCACAGGGCTGGAAAGAACCTTAAAAGATTGTCTAGTCTGTTCCCTGGCTTCCAGACAAGCCAATCATTCCAAACAGATGAGAGCTAACCTCTCTTTTAGAGGAAGAGGATGACTTTGCCTTTAACCCTTTCTAGATGTAACAACGTACACAGCATTAGTAAATTACTGTTGTCTTTATGTCTAAAATGCTTCCCATGACAGTTACAACTGTATTTCACTTTCTCATGTTTGCTTCTCGTAGGAAACAAAGTAGGTTTATCTGTGCAAAGCCCCAGTATATTTATATCTATTGTCCTTTCTCTTCTAGGGCCTTCCTGAACATCCCAGTGTCTGACACTTCAGTTCCCTTTGTCCTGTTCTTTCTGGGTTATTTGTACCCTTTTAGCAGTGGGAACTAAAGTTAAGCTACAGAGTTTGATGAGGCATCTGAGAACTGAGCGGTTTCCCCTTTCCACGCATAGGAATATTTTAAAGTAATCCATACGCAGACCCAAAGACCTAGGACTCCAAGGAAAGACAAATTTAATAATTGTAATAAAACTGCAATAACATAGGCTATTTATTTATAGTCACTCTCTTTCAGGCAGTGAAAAGGGCATAACTAGCCTGATAATAACAGCTTTTTGATCAGGCAAGGAAATTAAAGAGAACCTACCCCTACTAAGGTTATTCATAAAATGTGATACCCTTAAATGTCACCAAGTGTAATTTTTCTATTGCAAGCCTACCGCACAACCTATAAGGGCCGATCTCAAAATATTTTTTGCTAATTGGGAATGACTATTCAAACTCGATACTCAAGAGAGCCTTTCATGGAAGTTTTCAAAGGCATGGGCTTTTTGATCTCTACACTGGAAGACACTGAACATACTAGCTTTACAGCAAGGACTACTGGCTATGTTGCTGTCTTAAAAGAGTCGTACTAGCCCCCGAGATAAAAAAGAATGACAGGCTATCATAAATGAATAATGAGATCCCTTCTGTTTGTGAGGTTTTGAATGCCTCAAAGGTGAGGATTATGCCAGAAAAAAAGTAGCCATGGGTAAAAGTGTTCATAATTATGGTTTCAATCTGGTAGTAAACCGTGTGCCATGTTTATTCCCCAAATATTCCCATACTCACTGGGTGGCGTGATGGGTAATATTCGTGCATCCACTTGAGGGGTACCCATATGGCAAGGGGTACCCATATTAAATAATATTTCTAGGTGTGCCTGCGAGGCCGTTTCCAGATGAGATTAGCATCTGAATCCGTGGACTTAGTGAAATAGATCGCCAAGCGATACAGTAGATCACCCTCCCCAGCGTGGGTGAGTGCCATCCAATCCCTTGAAGTCCTGAACAGCAAAATATGTAGAGGAAGAAGGAGTTCTCCCTGTTTTTCCTGCCTCACTGGTTAAGCTTGGATGTCACGTCTTATCTTCTCCTGCCCTTGTACTGGGAGTACATCAATGACTCCCCTGGTTCTCAAGCCTTCACATTTGGAGTAAGACTGAATTAGACCAATGGCTTCCCTGGGTTTCCAGTTTGCAGATGGCAGATTGTGGGACTTCTTGGGCTCTGTTATTGGATTAGCCAATTCCTCATAATAAACTATCTATCTATCTATCTATCTATCTATCTATCTATCTATCTAGATAGCTCCATCCTTCTGGTTCCGTTGTCTGAGGAAGCCTGACCTATGCTGGTGGCTACTCATACATCCTAACTATCTAAGGGGACAGAAGCAACTTCGTGAGACCAGGCAAACACATCTGACCCTGTAAAATGATTGTGCCAGCACTGCGCCTAACTTCTGTACGTGAGCAAAGCACCTCAGTGGAGACTGTGGACCCTGCTTTTCTATAAACTTACGGAGTAAAATCTGTCTTCATAGCTTCCTGGCAGACTACAGCACCCCTAATCTACTGCCAGCATGACCACTCACATCATTGGGCTATGTTATGACAGAATTCTTGGGGCGCCTGGGCGGCTCAGTCAGTTAAACATCTGACTTTGGTTTGGCTCAGGTCATGATCTCAAGGTTCGTGAGTTGGAGCCCCACATCAGATGAGTTGGAGCCCCACTTCGGGTGAACACAAACCCTGCTTCGGGTGAATCCCGCTTCCTTCTCTCCCTCTTTCTTCCTCTCTGCCACCTGTGGGATTCTCTCTCCCTGCCCCTAGCTCACACCCTCTCTCTCTCAACAAACAAATAAACAAACCAGACAGAACTCTTCCTGGGAAATGGGGTAATTCTTTGGCTTCCACTGAATATGCCAAATGCTGCTTTGGGAACTCAAGACCCCCTGAGCTCACCCATAGCAAGAAGTTCCTGCCCCCATCAACCAATCAGATTCCTGGCCCAAAGAGAGCTTGCTCTGTAGTATAACCCTAAGTGTGAAACAATGGAAAAGAAGAAATAATGAAAATAGTTTTCCTACTTCTGTTGTCAGGATGTCGGCATTATTTATAGCTCAGTGGTGTAACCATTTGAGAATTACGCATGGCTAATTTTAGCTAAATAGACAATGATGAGTGTATACTGTCCTTCACCCATCTTAATAAAAGTATCCCTTCAGGGAAACTTCCTGTCTAAAGACTGCCTTCAGACTTTACCTTACATTTCCTTCCACACTCGGCCAAAAATACAGTATGACATTGCAACTCTGTTATTCATTTGTTAGGTGTTTGAAGGATGTCTTGTAAGGCACCCACTCATTACACAAATGAATTGACACAAAGCACAGTTTAACCATGGGCAGAGACAACTTACTTGTTCATTTTTAGTAAGCCTGGTTTTGTTGTGAATGTCTGACGTGACCAAATTGAATCCGTGCTTCTCTGACAAGATTCTCAGAAGCAAGACCACAGTACGACTCCCACACTTGCCTACCCTGTTGTACACGACCTGGCTCGGGAAAGGTAGCACCTGGGAAAGAACGAGAGAGCAAATATGAGACCTCGGGTGAAAATACTTGGGATTCTTCCCTCAGTTTCAGGACAACAAATGTCTGATCAATCTAAGCGAGAAGGGTCCATGTCAAGTCAAAGAGAGAACAGGAGCACTGGACTCATGGTTGTCCTCATAGGACTCGGGACAAATGGCGGACTCATTACCTTCTGCACCGACACTTACAACTGGTAAGCTTTTACGCCAATCCTAAGCCTGATTATGAAGCTTCTTTTGTTTCTTCTTAGGAAAAAAATATATAAATATGTGCTGTGATGACAGTATCTTTTGCAAGTTATATTATGCTTTATTAGAACTTCATTTGTAGAGTGCTCAAGGAAAAATATTGAGATAGCAATAGAAAAATCGAGATATCAATAAAAACTCACCCTTCCACAGTGGACCATTTAGTGGTTTTAATGTACCACACAGTTGAGCAACCATCACCACTATCTAATTCCAGAACATTTTCATCATCCCTGAAAGAAACTCCCTACCCATTAACAGTCACTTTTCATTTCCCTCACTACCTTGGTCCCGTGAAACCATTTATCTACTTTCTGACTCCATGATTGTGCCTATAGTATTCTGGACATCTCTTATAAATAGAATCATAAAATATGTGACCTTTTGTGTCTGGCTTAAGTTAGCATAATGTGCTCAAGATTCATCTATACCGTAGTATGAATCTGTACTTTATATGGCTGAATAATATTACATTGTATGGATATACCATATCAGGTTTATACATTCATCAGTTGATGGACATTTGGATTGTTTCCACCTTTTGGTTACCATGAATAAATGCTGCAATGAACATGTGTGTATAAGTTTTTGTGTCAACATATGTTTTCGATTCACCTTGCGTATATCCTAGGAGTGGAATTGCTGGATCATATGGCAATTCTGTTTAATTTTTTGAAGAACTTCCAAACTGTTTTCAATGCAGCTGCACCATTTTATATTTCCACCAGCAATGCATGAGAGTTCCAATTTCTCCACATCCTTGCCAACACTTGTTTTTGCCTGTTTTTTTTTTATAGCCATCCTAATGGATGTGAAGTAGTATCTCATTGTTTTGATTTGCATTTCCCTGATGATTAATGATGTTGACCATATTTCATGTGCTTACTGGAAATTTGTATATTTTTTTTGGAGAAATATCTGTTTAAATCATTTGCCCATTTTAAAACTGGGCTATTTGTCTTTTCATTATTGAGTTTCAAATGTTCTATGTTTATTCTGGATTTGCAAATATATGATCTGCAAATATTTTCTCCCATTCTATGGGTTTCCTTTTCATTTTCTTGACCGTGTCCTTTGAAGTACAAAAGTTTTTAATTTTGATGAAGTTCAATGTATCTAATTTTTCTTTAGTGACTTGTGCTTTGGGTGTCATATCTAAGAAATCATTGCCTAACCCAAGAATGTTTTCTCCTAAGAATTTTATATTTTTAGTGGCCTAAAACATTTAGGTCTTTAATTCATGTTGAGTTTATTTTGTGTGTGATGTGAGCTAGTGATCTAACTTCATTCTTTTGCATGTGAATATCCATTTGTCCCAGCACCATTTATTGAAGAGGATTCTTTCTCCATTTAATTGTTTGGCATCCTGTTGAAAATCCACTAACCATAAATGTGTGAGTTTATTTCTGAGCTCTCAATTCTACCCCATTGATCTATGTGTTTATTCTTATGCCCATACCGCAGAGTCTTGATTACTATTGCTTTGTTGTAAGGTTTGAAATTGAAAAGGGGGAGTCCCTCTAACTTTGTTTTTTTTTTTTTCAAGATAGTTTTGGCTATTCTGGGTCCCTTGCATCTCATATGAATTTTAGGACCAGTTTGTCAATTTCTGCAAAAAAAGGCAGTTGAAATTTTGATAGGGATTGTGTTGAAACTGTAGATCATTCTGGGGACTACTACCACCTTAATAATAGTTTTCCAGTCCATGAACATGGGATATCTTTCCGCTTATTTAGTTCTCATTTCATTTGTTTCACTGATGTTTTTGTAGCTTCCAATGTACAAGCCTAATACTCCTTTTATTCTTTTTGATGCTATTATGAATGGAATTATTCTCTTAATTTCACTTTTGGATTGACTGTTCACTGATAGAAAAACAGTTTATTTTTGTACATCAATCTTGTGTTATGCAATCTTGTTGCATGCATTTATTAGCTCTAATAGCTTTTATGGGTGGATTCTTTAGGAATTTCTATATACAAGATCATGTCATCTGCAAACAGAGATAGTTTCCCAATACAGATGCCTTTTCTTTCTTTTTCTTTTTTTTAAAGTTTATTTATTTTGAGAGAGAGAGAGAGCATGTGCACAAGCAGGGGAGGGGCAGTGAGAGGGAGGGAGAGAGAGAGAACCCCAAGCAGGCTCCGCACTGTCAGTGCAGAGGCCACCATGGGGCTTGATCTCATGAACCATGAGGTCAGGACCTGAGCCGAAATCAAGAGTTGGATGCTTAACTGACTGAGTCACCTAGGTGCCCCTCTTTTGTTTTTCTAATTGCCCAGTTTAAATGATTCTTAGAGACTAAGAAGCCATTTTGAAAAGCATCTGATTAAATATTTATATCCCCAATAAAAATATTTCCATTTTGAATGCTCAGCATTGAGTAACAACTGACAAATGTTAACCAAGAGTCCTTCATTCAGCACGTACCCATAACAGAAGGCCACAAGCTAAAGAATATAATATAATATAAATATACATATACCCCAAATGTGCCTACTGTATGTAATATGAATTTTGCCTCTGTAATTATAGGCTTACTTATTTTTATGAAATATTTTATATTTATATTTACATTTATATAGAGCAGCATTTCATAAATTTGGAGCTTAAAGGCTAATTGTCATTGGAGTAAAACATTGTATCTATCACTCACTTAGCAACCCATCATGTACCATTTTGATATAATTCTTCCAGAATTTTTTTTTTTTAATGAGCAACACCTTGTTTCTTTAGAACCAGTCAGTATCTTCTATTGTGTGTCCTCATATTGCCTAGAACATGCCATGTATATAAATATAGGGCTTCAACAAACATTGATTGATTAGATCCTCTGAGGGCTTAATATGCTATTTAACAACGATTAACACAATGATTCTGCTAAAATGTGAGACCAGGAGAATCTTCAAACACAGCTGATCTTTCTACCCAAATGCTAATATAAAAGGCATCAGGGTAAAAGGATACTCATTCTAATAGGTCATTGTACTTATGGTTTTATCAGTGAGTACCCCCAAATTAGCGCTTTCTGACAACAACTGCGGAAGCTCAGATATTCAGATAAATCAGATATGTTCTTCCTCATGAGGTTATGATCCAGGGAGGCTGAAATATAACAGGATGTCAATAGCGTTTGCAAGCTGGACTTTCCATAATCACCAGGCTGGGGTTTAGACTGCAGTTGTGACAGAGCTGCTGATATAAAGGCAAGTTTTAATTTCTTTGAAAAAATAAACTGCTTAAGAATTGCGATCAGTGTGTCTTTCCTTGTCCTCTAGCACAGTATAGAACAGCAACGGAGAGCGCTCGTTCCGTCTGAATTGCTGACCAAGATGAGTTACCGCATACGCAAGCACTTTATTCCAAGAGTACAGGTGTATCTCAGAAGATTTAAATGAAGAACCGAGAGGCACAAACCTTTGGTGAAAACACTTAATTTCTCCTGAATTTTGTGGGTAATTACACCGTGGCAGGCTTCCCATCTATTTCCTTTTGCTAATAACTAAAGATATTATTATAAACCTTCTAGTTGTTTGTTGACTTTTGAAAAACTTTGCATTCCAACTCCTTCATTAGTCTTGTGGGAGGCTCTCGCATAACAGTTATAAATATTTGTTATTTAAGAACACTTCTGACAAGAAAAAAATTCTTTATGGATGGTGACGGATTTAACTACACTTATTGTGGTGATCATTTTGCAATGTATACAAATATCAAATCATCATGTCATACACCTGAAACTAACATAATGTTACATGTCAATCAGAACTTGGTTAAAAAAAAAAAAGAACACTTCCATAAAAACAAAAATTCCCTACATTGTTCCTGCAGCTGTATCTACAATAATATTTGAAAAGAAAAGAGAGCTGAACATCCCCACTGTGACTCTATTATACCATTTCTGTAAACACCGATATACAGCTACAGGGTATAAAAACTGAGCTAGAAAATGTGTTTTTAGATGAAGCTTCTGGAATCAGTCCGGTGATTGTTAAAGACACAACATACATCATCACCAACATAAACCTTTCTCAAAGTTAGGATGGGGCTTTTAAATCATTTTCTAAAAGAACCTATGTAATGCTCTGGAAATTGGCAAGTTTAGCAGGCTAAATCAATGTGCTGATGTTGGATAAGGCGTTAAAATTCGGAACGGCAACAAGTAGATTCATCCCCGCTTGGGTAGAGCTATAGATCCGCTCCTGAAGGTCTGTTTTAAAAATCATTGTCATTTTTTTTTTTATTTGAAGTCTTCATTCCGGAAAAGTAGGGGGGAAGGAACTGATTTTTATGAAAGGCTGACCCTGACCCTGTGCTAGGCTTTGTGCCAGGTAAAGGCTTTTAATCCTTGTTAACAATACTGAGTCAGAGAGTGTAATTGTCTTTACTCTAGTTGCACATCTCTCTAGAAGGTTAAATTATCAAATAATTTAAGCATCATTAATTGCCCCTAAGGGACTCCCAGTGTGCCCCTCTCTTCTCTATAGATCACGGATTCACAGAGGAACAGAGTTTGAGGTCTAGAGCAATTTAGAATAATCCACCCGCTCCAATCCCCTCCCCACCCCGGCACTCCTACTCTTTACCATTGTCACACTCAGCCCAATGTGTTTGGCTTGGCGAGGGCTTTCTTTTATGTTGTCTTTTCATCCTCTCGAGTACCCTGTGAGGGAGATACCGTGACTATTTTTAGATGAACAAACCGAGGCTCAGAGAGATCGTTTGGCATTTTCAAGGTCAAAGAGTGGCACATAACAACTAAAGCCCAGCTCACAGCTCTCTGGACCCCAAGACGACACTCTAATATATAACATCAAATGGTGAAATAATTTTTAGTGTGACTTCTGTGAGACTGACCATCTCCTCTTTTATATCTTGAATGCGTCCAACTCCATTCAATGCTATTTTTCAACAGTCTACCACGTCATCCAGTGTCATCGGCCATTACTCACCCATTACCCAAGTCACTGGAATGCACAGGTGGAACTGACAGGAGTCACACAGCCTCTCCTTTTGCTTCCAGAGGACATGTTTTAGACGTGAACGTAATCCCAGAATGTCAAAGCGGCTAATGGGTGAAGGAGAGTAGAAGAATGTGGTGTTCCTTCACTCCTCCCCTTAGCCTACTGTAGGCAATCACAGAGCCTTGCATATTGTGGAGCACTTCCACCAGGAAAGGGAAAAACAGGAAGCAGTAAGTCATAGTAAAACACACGTGAAATCCTAAATACACCTGAAATGCCCATCAAGACAAGCAGATGCCCCTCAAAGACAAGCTGAATGATTTTTAAAGGCCTCTTAAGGTCAACTCCAACATCCCCATTTTTTTCAACAGATACTTGCCAAGGATCAGGCAGAAAACTATATCCCAACTGTAATATTACCATTATCTTTCGCAAACAAATTTCTAACACTTACTCTTTCTTTGGATGCCCTATAAAGAAGTACACACTAAAAGTCCTCATCCTCCCCCACTCCCCAAACGATTCTTCATTCTTGGCAACTATGGTTATACGAATGTTATGTCTGTGGTTTCTATTTTATGGCCAATTTGTAAAAGTGAAGGGAGCTCCAAAATAGTTCACTCTATGAATTATATATTTTTATGTTGCCTGCTTGTAAGTTCTGCAAATGCCACAAATCCCCAGGGGCTGACAGGCTTGTGTGGAACATGCCAAATAAACAGAAGTCTTTCCAAAATCCTGAGCACAACAGTAACTACCACCAGATGACGTGTACAATTTCAATCGCTTGTCCCTGGTTTGCATTGGTAAGGGGGACAAAGAAGACTTTCTAGGTGAAAAGCATGCTTGGTCTGGACCAAGACTTCCATAGCGTATGATTACAGGACTCCTTGGGGACCGGTCTCGTTAGAAGAATTAACATCAATTCTGCTTTTAAGTCTTTGCAAAATGACATTTAATATGGTGTGTTACAAGCTGTGGTTCCCAAATGGCTGTATATTTGAATTACCTGTGGAACTTTAAAACGACAGATTTCTGGGCCCCATTCTAAGACTAGCTGAGGGGCGTCTGGGTGGCTCAGTTGGTTAAGCGTCCGACTTCGGCTTAGGTCATGATCTCATGGTTCGTGGGTTCGGGCCCCGTGTCGGGCTCTGTGCTGACAGCTCAGAGCCTGGATGGAGCCTGCTTTGGATTCTGTGTCTCCCTCTCTCTCTGCCCCTTTCCCACTCCTCTGTCTCTCAAAAATAAATAAATGTTAAAAAAAAAAAAAAAAAAAGACTAACTTAAACAGAAAGTCTAGAAGGAGGGTCAGGAATCTAGCTCTAAAATGCTCCTGGGGTGGGGGTGGGGGGGGGTCTCTGCCATCACTAAGGAGCTAAGGTGGGGGAGAGGGTTGTCTGTGTAAACGCTGGAGGGGACAAGGTGAGAACCCCGTTTCCTCTTCCTTGGGTCTCCCTGGAGTGCCCATGGCCTCCAACCCATAGTTAAAAGTCATGATTAGCCTGATAAACATGCTCACACTACATTAACGCCTACTTACCCAGAATGGTTACAACTAGTGTCCTGGTTAACTGAATGTGTACATTAACTGAAATTTACCCTAAACATCATCAAAGCATTAGACCCGACTCAGTACTCATATTATGCTGAATATGAAATTGCTTTCTTTGAGCAACAAAACTGCCCCTTGTGTTTTACATCCCCTCTGTCCCATGGTTACTCAGACCCATGTGGGGACAGTCACAGCCAGGTGAGGCCTGAACTCAGGTACACTTCTGCTTCTCGATGTCTCTGTCCACATGACTTTGTTTTGTTTTAAGACAGAGAGAGAGAGAAAGAGAGAGCATGCAAGCAGGGGGAGGGGCAGAGGGAGAGAGAGAATCACAAGCAGACGCCACACTCAGCACAGAGCCCAACGCCGGGCTCGATCTCATGACCATGAGATCATGACCTCAGCCGAAATCAAGAGTCAGACGCTTAACCGACTGCACCACCCAGGTGCCCCAAGACATTGAGAAGCAGTTCACATCCATTCGGCAAGTCCTCATTTTAAAGTTTCCTAGGACACGGTGATGCTAGGAGCCATCCATATCACACCTTCCTCATCCATAAAAGTGGAAAACTGGGTGGAAAGCCAATAAATGATCCTCTCTTCTTAAACTAAAATTCTTCACTTTAATCTAGATTGCTTATAGACATAAGCAATATATCTGGAAAACCTTAAAAATTAACACTGGATTTTAATATGTTTCCTTGTTAAATATATTCATAAAAAAGAAACATACAAAAAACCCGTTCCAATATTTTGTGCTGATAACATGGATTCCATCTCAGGGTGTACAGGAGTCTCTCTTGGAACCTTTGTCATTTCTGTCCCTGTCCCGCTCTTGTTGGGGCTGCTCACGTAATAAATCTTCTTTTATGTTCTTCTTATGTTTCTCTTCCTTTCCACAGTTTTAATCACTTCCAGCTCTCTGCTTATTTTAAGACCACCACCAACACCACAGCCTGCATAACACAGGGCTTCAGGCTTCCTGCTGGGCTTTCCAGAACTCAGGAGGCATTGTCACTGACATCAAGCCATTGTAGGTCCTCTGCCAAACGCATGCCCATTTGGTAATCACCATCAACTCCCCAGACCCTTGGGCTAATTTCCTCCACTCTAGAGAAGGAAACACATAGGACCCATTTAAGAACTCTATTTTCCCTCACTGCCAGACCTCTTGAATAGAGAGTTCTTTCTATTCACAACTCTCAAATATCATCCCTGTGTCTTCTAATTATTCATAACCTATCTTTCCCCAGAAGCCTTGCCAAATCTGAACCTTATGCTTTCTCCTTTATCCCTGTTCCTACCTGAAACAGTTTCATGTTGAATGCTATCTACAGAAAGACAAAAGCTACAAATCCATTACAAGCCCATCTGTTTTATTTGTGTAATAGATTGGGTATTTTATGTGCACAGTGGATACTTAAAAAATATCTGTCTATTAAATAGATAGACTGGTTGGATAAAAATACTATTCAATGTTGTTTTAGAACCAATGCTGTCATATTTGTCGTTATTAAGGATGCTCTTCTGGTTTTCTCGTCTGCTAAAACTATAAGGTAAATCTATCAATTTTTCTTAACACTCATATTTTCCAACACTCTTGTGCTATATTACATAAGAAAAAGTTTGGTGATGTGGAGAAAGTTCCCTGTATTGAAAGTCATAAAACTTTGGCTTTCTCCTTGGCCAAACTAGTTGAAGGACCTTGAATAAGTGACTTTGAACAACTTCTCTGGGCCAAAGTTTCCACAAATATAATTGGGGATATTGAATCCAATGATTTCAAGGCTCCTCCCTATTCACATCTCATGATTGTAAGGCAGGATTGCACAACAGTTACAGATGTTCAGGGGGTCATCTGAATGGCATCTTGCACTTTTAAATATTCATTCCATTCTGGTCTATCTAATGTCCTTATCTCCATTATATACATCATTATGTTATTTCCAGGAATGTAATACCCTTTACATTATAACAGAATCCTCATACAAAGAAGCAATTTTCACAAGGAGCCAGAAGCAATTTTTGGATGTGATGATTAAGCCATCATAGTTGGAACTTTAAAGTATGCTTCAGAACAAAAATGATTTCTAGTTTGATTAAAAACTCAAATTCCAGGTGACCTTGAGTGAATGCTATCAATGCCACGGACAAGAAGATGAATACTTTCAAATTTTGAATTGACAAATGCTAAAAAAAAAAAAAAAAAAAAAAAAACCAAACAAAAAAACCCACCATATTAAGGAAAGGCAGATTCACTTTTAATTCTGCAACATTCTTTATGCTTCTTTGTCTGGTCAGTATACAAATCACAGGCAAGAAGAAGCCCATAATCTGGGTATCTCGTTACTCCAGTAGGTTACAGTTTCTAAAGTTCAAACCTCAGTTTGGTCCATAGAAAATGGAGTCCATGGAATACTCAGATGTTTGACAGAGAAGAGAAATGACGTCCACATGCCATGTATATGAATTGTGAGCAGAATGTGGAGGACGTGTAAGTGTTAGAGGCTAACCCATCCTGAAGAAGTATCTCAAAGTGTTAACATGGGACTTAGTCTTGCTTCTACATATACATAGTAGCCCTACTGAACTTGTGCTAGGAACCTCTGCCCATTCTCCTAAGAGCCCTTATTTAAACCCTCTGGATGGCTTTTATAATCAAAATCAAATGGAGAAACCCAAATGGGTTTGGCACTCCTATTTAACCCTCATCTTCCTGTGTACGTGTGTGTATGTGCCTTGTATGTTTTGTTGAGTTCAAAGACACTATAAGTAACGTGGTTGTAGTAAGTCTGAGCCGATTTCAGCCATTTCCAGAACTTTCTCATATGCCATGTATTCTGTGATTTACAAGTTCCTTATTACACAAAACTCAGAAAGAGAGTCGCAGATTTATCAAAAAGAACACAGGATGATTCGGTCCTCAAATTAGTTCTAGATCTAGAGCTGTTCCATTTTTAGTATTAACCAATTGACTTTATATTAACTTTTGGACCAGGATATGGAATTATGTAGATGCTTTTGGGTAGATAATCTTTCCACCAGACCCACATACTTAGTTTTTAACTCCCCATTCAGATCTAGAACACGTTTTGTCTTCATCACATCCGTCTCCAAATAAAATACGCATAGACATTTTAGTTTATACAGATGTTTAAGGGTTAAGAGTCTGCTTTAAAGTTAGGCCTTATTTCTTTATGTGTTGTTTTTATCCTATTTTTTTTTTTAAGAATTTATGCTCTGAGCCCAACCTAAAAACTAATTTGTTATAATGCAATAGAGAAGAGGTGTTGGTTATTGATTGCAAGTTTCAAAATTTATAGCAAGTATTGGTGGCATGGGCCAACCATTCAATTTAGAAAGGTCTCCTCTGGATGTGGGGAGGTGGGAGGGGGAGAAGAGTCAATTATTCTTATTACGAACATCACAAGGGAAGACTGTCCTCACTGTAAACAGTACAAATGCTGGGGGAAGAGCCACACTTGGTTGTCAATCCCCCCCTCTCTCATCAAAGCACTGTGTAAAGGTTTTAAGACCAAAGGCTTAGATTCACTGTCCACTGTGAACCACAGCATTATTTTCCATTTAAAATGTCTGAAGCAAATTTCAGTTTGAGTGTGAATTTGTAGCAAGAAACTTCTTCTTGGATTCAAATAACCATTGTTTAAATTCCTTGGCTGCGTTTAAGATTTTCATACCACAACCCACAACTTAAAATAGTGTAGCAGATTGGTACAGTAATGGCCTCAAATTAATCCCCCTTTTCTATATTCATGCAAAAGTGTAACCTCTTTCCACATGGGCCTTGAGCCTGGCCACACAATCTGCTTTGATCAATGGGACAGTAGGAAGCACAACGCAAGCAGAGGCTTGAAAAGAGCCTGTACACTGAGTCCGGATCCTGCTTGCCTCTGGGAGCCTTTCCCCTACAATATGAACTTAGACTAGCCTTCAGGAGCATAAGAGACCCTGTGGAATATTGAAAACTCTGCAACTAATTACTCAACTGATAATTACTGGGCTCTTACTGAGTGCCTGCCGTTTGGTCAGGAGCAAGAAATGAATCGATTATTGCGATAATTAGATGGTTTGTCTCCGAGTAGACTCTAAATTCCATGACGGTAGGGGTATATCTGCTTTTCCTTATTCTACATCTTCAGTCCCCAGCTCAACACCTGGCACGTAGTAGCTACTCAACAAATAGCTATTAAATGAATAAATACAACAAAGGCTATGACAAACACCCTGCTCCATGGGAACTCACGATCTAGCAAGGGAACCAAACACTGGCCTGCTTGTTCTGATACTCTGTGGAAGTGGCTCACTAGAGATATGAATATAGCAGTAGGAGAAGAGGAACAAGGGGTGATGAACTTGGCCTAACAGGCTCAAGGGAACTTTCACAGAGAATGTGACATTGGAGCTGGGCCTTGATACTTCTAGAAACTGTGTAGCCTCAATTTAGTCATTCTCCCTTTGCCAAAGTACAGCTACCTGATTCTTGTTGGTTTGAATTAATAAGGAACTTTCTAGCCCTCCATGCTTGACTTGGCTATGTAGAGTTGGCTTCTTGGCATTTTTCATATTCTTCTGTGTGTGTGTGTGTGTGTGTGTGTGTGTGTGTGTGTGTGTGTGTTTGCGTATGTTGCACATGTGATATGAAAGGAAAATACACCATGCTAAGTTCATCAACTTTCTGGGCTAGTGTTGCCTCATGCCCACCAGGTGTCAAGAGACAGGACAGGAAAACTGAGGACCTGCGCTCTAAGAACAACTGGCTTAACCATGACTACAGAATTCCCATGATTATGGGGTGCTTGGGTGGCTCAGTCAGTTAAGCGTCCAACTCTTGTTTTGGCTCAGGCCATGATCTCATGGTTTGTGAGATTGAGCCTCGTGTCGGGCTCTGAGCTGACAGCAGGAAGCCTGCTTGGGATTCTCTCTCTCCCTCCCTCTCTGTCCCTTCCCCCACTCATGCTCTGTCTCTCTCAAAATAAATAAACATTAAAAAAAAAAAAGAATTTCCACGATCGTTTATGTAATATCTCCATACATCAGTGAAGTTGCTTTTGTTTCAGGTAACAGAAAACCCAACCTAATTCAAACAATAAGGAAAACATATTCTCCTACAAATAAATAAAGAAAATATATCCTCTTTCAAAATAGAAGTTATTAGGTATAGAGGTTTTAGGATTCTTTCCTTATTTTTGTTCCATCCTGCTCTGCCACCATAGTAAGTCAATATTGTTCCCAGACTAGTGTTCCTCATGTTTCATGATGGCTGCTGCAATTCCAGCCATTACATGTGGAATAACAAAGTCCAGGGGAAGAAAAGACTATCTTTCTTGGATGTTTCCTTTAAGGTCTGAAAATCTTACCTAAAGGTCATGAGAAAATTGCCCCGCCCGTTTCCTTGGCGAGATCCAAGCCAGCAGGCTGCTCTCCACTAACCATTAGCAAACAAAATCAGACAGTAATTATTGCCTAGAATTACTTAGTTACCTTTGAGCTGAGGATGGGATTACCTTTCCCATAGGATAAAATATAAGCAAAGTCAGATTTCTGCTAAAGGGGAGGAGACGGTGGGGAAATGAATGTGGGGTTTGCAAGTAACAGGCTCTGCTATAGCAAAAGGACCTATTGTTCTTGATCCTTCAAAAATCCATTCTTGAAAACCCCATTCCTCAACTACAGAAGACACAGTAAGAAAGGCAGACACAGAAAACTTGCTAAACAACAAGGTTCTACTTGCTGGCTGTGTCCCCACAGTGTCTCCATCCCCTCGGCACGGATTTGCTGATAGCTGGAGAAGGGGACAGATGACATACATTCCCCTTCTACATAAGACAACATCACCACCACCACCCACCCACCCCTGCCACCCCCCCCACCCTGACATGAGATGAAGAATTCGCAACAAGGTGAACTTGAGCTGTAAGATTAACTCCACAAAAGAATCTAGAATTCATAAGGTATTTTTAGCTAGAGATGACAATAAGACATTTAAATTGCTCTCAGATGAAGAAATGTCATACTGCCTACATGTTGGAGGCTTTTCACAAGTACATCTTTTTTCCTAAATGGATTAATTTTGAATAAGTGTGTCATGTAATGTAGACCCAATCCACCAGCATGGACAGGAGTATGTAGGCTGGTTTTTATTTGTTTTCATTCGTTACTTGGTGCTGGGTAAACAGGTTTTTTCATAAATTCCCACCAAGATGAAGTATTTCCCATTTCCTATAGGGAACTATGATCACATTCAGACTATCAAACACTGCTAAATGAAAGAACCATTATTGCAAAAACACTTTTTAAAAAACTGACATGAATATTTGCCATCAGGATTTCACTATAATAAATGGAAATAGTAACAGAAAGAGGGGGAAAGGAAGACAATTTTCAGAGCAACAAATGTCTTTATATAGTTAGAGAGCCCCCACTGGATGTCAAACTTCTGATTTTCCCCATAGTTGTCAAGGAGTTGGACCCGAATAAGCCATAAGAAAATCCTTGTTAGCAGAGTTCATGGTAAGCTAGAAAAATGTGGTAAAATGAAGAAAGCTGAAGTTTGAAATGAGAGAAAGGACCACAGGTTTTAAGTGTTTAGTGCTGATTCTTGGCCTGGAGCCATCCAAGAGCGCTGGGGTAAGATCCAGTCCTTGCCAAAAGGCGACCATTGTCCCGGCCAGAGCGTCAGTTATGCTGGATGACCAAGCTATGCCACTAAAGTGCAGGGGCTCATCATCCACCAATATTCCACTCCAGGCTCCCACCAGGGACTATCTCCTTGAACAGAGAGCCACTCAGATTTATCAAAAGGCTGGCTTTTTGATTGATTGAAGAACAGAGAATCCATCCATTTCTCTGTAAACTCTGGATTTTGTCTTGGACCACGCTGGGCGATCACAAGGCTGTACATTAGAGCATAATTTCTTGGCCCCATCAAGAGCTGTCTTGACCGAGTGACATTTTCATGTCCTTGGTGGTCATCAAGGGACACTATAAGATAGAGCATCACACAATCCACTTCTGTGTTTGTGATAGGGAAGTAATTAACCACTCTCTCTCCTAACTTCCTATTTTTTTTTTCCTCATCACAGGGCTCTTATTTGTTGGTACCTTACATGTAATTATCTCAGTTTGTAAATCAACCCAACGCTGTGAATACAAGTACTCCCGTATAAAAGATGAAAAGCTGAGAATTAGATGAATTAAGTAATTGGTCCAAGGTCAATTGCAGAGCTGGCATTCAAGCCCAAACTCATGCTCTTTAATCCACTACACTACCTGGAAAACTAGTATATTTCTGCTTCATGGAAAATAAGAACTGTAGCCATTTATAGCCCCCCCCTTTTTTTTTGGCTACCAGGAAATTCAGAGTAAAGTCTTTTCAAGTACAGCAATTTTTTGGACTTTAGGGTCTCTGTATATTACAGTTTCAATTCCAATTTATATTTTCCATGGTTCTGATATGTTTTCATTTATATTTTATCATTTTATTTTATATTTTCTATCAATGGTCCCAAATTGTTTGAAGAATGAGCAAAGTATTAAATCTACCAACAAATAAAAGGTATTATTATTTTGTTGCCTGTTAAAATATCAGCTCAAAGTTGTGTGTGTGTGGTTTTTTTTTTTTTTTTTTGCCTATGGCATATGCACAATCTCATGATAGACCAGCTGCAAGCTTGACTCAGTTTAGAGCAGTTATTATAATTAACAAGACTTGTAATTTTCCCTCCTTCCTCTGGTAATAGTATCTCCATTTTCTTTAGAGAATCACCCCCTTGCCCGCTCTGCCCATGAGATCTTGGAGGGCTGCCCTCAACCTTGCCTCACGGGAGGATGTTTGACCTGGGCATGGTCAACCAACACATTCCATCCACTGGACATGATAACTGGTTAACAGGTGGGCATCTGACCCTAGGTGTCCAATGAGACTCCATCTCAGGAATTTGTAGGCCTGCTGAAGGTCAAGTCTTTTTTTTCTACTACAATGAGTAAGTGAGATGCTTGCCTGGGTGTGAAGGTAGCCATTTAACCACCAAATGAGCCTACCTAAGAGTTAGGATGC
This sequence comes from Lynx rufus, assembly GCF_022079265.1. Taxonomy (NCBI): domain Eukaryota; kingdom Metazoa; phylum Chordata; class Mammalia; order Carnivora; family Felidae; genus Lynx; species Lynx rufus. Next base: position 11,732,113 of record NW_025814878.1, read on the forward strand.
CCAAGAACTGGGAGGTAAGAATAGACCAGAGCTGATGGTACAGATTGAGTCCCTGGATCCAGCCATACCTGATTGAGAGGCTTTAGTTATGTGGGTGAATATATGATCCCTTCCCCAAAGATAGCTCCACCTGTGTGCATGTACACACACACATACACACACACACACACACACACACACAAAGACACGCACACTTCTGTGTTTGTTTAAGCAGTTGGGCTTTTATCACTTACAACATAAAGACCTGACGAACATTTTGAGAAACTGGTGAATGAGCCTATGTTAAAGTCAACTTCTTCCCCGAAGGCTTTTTCTAACTCTTCTGGGCCACGATAATGCCATTGTACCAGACCTGGACTGCTTCTTGCATGCAATAAATAAGCCTCATCACCTGTTTAGGCCACTGTTTAGTTAGGTTTTGTGTTGCCTTCCAGAGAACACATTTGCAAATGATGCAGCCGCTTCCCCTTTTAATTTTGCGATAATTACATTAATTTTTTTTTAATGGCCACAGGTATTATTAGCCTCTGGGGAAACCAAGAGCGCTCTTGGCTAAGAGAGCTCCAGTCTCCAATCATTCCTTTAGGTCCCGCTATGCACCAACACGGCCGAAGGAGCACCATTAGCTTAAAAATTCTGTATCTATGATCAAAATATGTCACCGGAAAGCTTTGTGCTTTCTTTCTTCAAGTGCTTTAAAATTCTTTCATTTGACAAGGTACTCTCTTCTCTGGGGTAGTTTATAAAATATTTATGGTTGGAAGTCAAAGGTAGCTGGGTAAGGAGGTGCGTTATAAACACCAGCTGCACTACAGCCTGTCAAATGTAGCTCACTGTAGTGGTTTTAATCTGCTCGGTGAGGGCAAAGACTCCTTCCAGAAGAGGTGTCAGGTTGATTTTAAAAAACACAAAACGTTTTAATTTGCTCTGAAATATGGCGACAGCGTTCCTCAGCCCCTATGCACCCACCCCCAGCTTCAGTGTAAAAGTGTTAAGGTCTGTATTTTGCATACTTTGCACCTGGAAGATGATGTGGTCAATAAACAACTCCTGACCTAATTCTGTGAGTCGTTCTTAAGGCCAAACTATGTTCTCTAATCCGTCACGGGGAGTGATCTCATCCAGACGGTCCCTTGCATCCAAGGGTGGAAATGCAATTTTCTCTTTCAAGAATTTATAAACAATTCCTTTGAAGCTTCAGAAGAGTAATACTTGGGAAGCTTTGACATAAATTGTTTAGAATCGTGACTTGGAAATCTTTCCCTAGTCTTTCCGCTGGTCAATACGCTTGCAAACAACCTACATGTTGGAAGCCTTGGAGAAAACCTGTTATAAACTGCAATGTTCCATTCTGTTCTGTTCCCTTCCATTCCCTTCTCTTCCCTTCCCTTCTTTTTTTTTTTTTTTAGTAGAAAGTTAACAAATCACTGTGAATTGCAAATCCTTCATTTGCATTTGTCATTTTCCTTTTTAAAGATGTTTCCTTATCTGTTGAAAAAGTCTGTGCAGGTTTTTGCACAAGAGTTGGAAACTGCTCAGCTCTGATCCCGAAAGCACCTCGGGCACCTACTGGCTCAGGCAGGCGCTATCCTGCTTATTTCTTACGTCTTTTCACCTGCAGACTCACTGGCCTTCCTCAAGGGGACAAGGAGTCGAGGCACAAATCAATCTTTCCCTTTCTCTCTCATGCACACAAGTTCATTGAAATACATTTTTGTTTTAGCATGTAAGAAACCAAAAAATGAAGACATATCACGTCAACAGTGTTTGCATGGCTAATTCCACACAATTGCAGTGAAAGCTCTAGGTAAACACAGAGCATCTGTTTCTACACAAGAAATTCAACATAAGCATGAATATGAGAAAAATAAGTAGAGACCTAAGAAATTCATTTGAAGTGTCCCAGAGTAATAGACTCAAGCAGGTAGAGTCCCGCCTGCGTCTCTAAGACTCAAAACACACTCATTACACCTTCTTGCAGTCTAGCCCCCGTCCACGAGGGTGTAAATCCTGAACCCAGGCAGCCCAGCTGGGAGTGGCAGGGGGCTCCGGGATGAAGCTGATATCCACGGGCCAAGCTTTCTGGAAGGGAGTTGTGAACGACTGAGAAAGGTGTATCTAGAAGTCTACCCCTGCATGATTGTCAAGGGGAAGTTCAGGATGTAGGCAAAATTGTGCCGTTGGCAAAACACTGTCCCCCTCCTCCTTTCCCTTTCCTTTCCCTAAATTAATATTAGCTTCCTACTATGTGCCAAGGGACTCAGGGATGAAGTGCTGATAGTCTTGTAGGGATTCTGTGTGAAAGGGCAGTGACAGACAGGTCCAAGGTGAAGAGCCCTGAGTGGGAGCACTTCGCCCTGGAGCAGGGCGGGCAGGGTGGGGGAGGGAGGGGCTGCCACAGAAGGGGTTTGACAGCAGGGGCGGTAAAGTTTTACTGTCAAGTGCCAGATAGGAAATATTCTAGGCCACAGAGGGCATATTTTCTATGTCATATATTTGTTGCTTCACAGACTTTAAAAAACATAAAAACTATTCTCGGCTTGGGGGAGATGTAACATGAAGCCAACGGGCCAAGAGTGTTGACCGGTCTTCTAGAGGAAATAACATCTGTGCTGAGTTCTTCAGGACAAGACATAAAATTAACTACTGTTTAATAAATGCTTTGATCTGTCAGGCCCTGGGCCAATTGCTTTATCAAGTTCATTTTCATCATCATGATACCATCAGAAGGTTCTGTTTTTAGTACTCTTGTCTACCAGCAAGGAAACTGAGGACCAGGGACATTAATTTACTTGTCCAAAGTCATAGCCCTAAAGCCCAGCTGAGGCTAGAAGCCAGGTCTCTTGGCTTTAAAGGAGCCAACAGCAGACCACATGTTGTGTAGATTGTGCCCTGGACAAAGATGCCCACAAAATAGGTATGAATGGCTGAAATCTAGCCCACACCCTACTGGCTCAGCCAGGAGTCTGGGTGAGAGGCAGCGTCCAGCCCACAGAAGTGGAAAGAGGGCCCAGTTCTTTGCACAGAGGTACCACCTTCTCACCAAGCCGTGTCCTTATGAGGCTGTGTTCGTGGGGGTTTGGGAGGAGACCTATCTCTAACTGGCCCAAAGACCATCATTTTTAGGAGTGTAATTAGCAATAGTTAGGAATGGACACTAGGGTTTTGCCTAGATCCCTGAAATATAGAACCTACCAACGCTTTCAATACTGGTTTAGAAAATGTTGTATAACCACAATGAGATAGCACTTCACACACACTAGGGTGGCTATAATTCATAGGACGGACAGTCACAAGTGTTGGCAAGGATGTGAGGAAACTGGAACCTTCATGCGTTGATGGTTTTATATAAAATGGTGCAGCCACTTTGGAAAATAGTTTGGCAGTTCCTCAAAACAAGTTAAACATAGTTACTATACGGCCCTGAAATTTCACTCCTAGGTATACATACCCAAGACATGGTCCAAAAAATCTTATACGTGAATTATTCATTATTCATGTAGAGGAGCAATATTTGTGATAGCCAACAATGGAAAACAACCCAAATGCCCGTTAAATGATGATGGAATATACAAACTGTGGCATATCCGTACACAGTCAAATAGTACGCTGCTATATAAGCGAGTGAAGTATTGACATATGCCACAACATGAACGAATCTCAAAAACACACGCTAAGTAAAAGAAGACCGATACAAAGGGCGACACACTGTATGATTCCAACAACGTGAAATGTCCAGAACGGGCAAAACTATAGAGCAGATTAGCAGCTGCCTGAGGCAGGGGGACAGGAAGGAGGTGGGGAGTGACTGTCAATGGGTGCAGCGCTGAGAAACAGAAGAAACATAACTAACCCCGAGTGGCCGGGGCCCCGAGCAGAAGAGTGGGGCTTGGGTGGGGGTGGGGACATAGAGGGAGATAGGGCTCCAGAGAGACAGGCTCCAGACCAGGGGGTGGCACTCCACGACTGGGCTGCTTGCCCAAGGTCCTCTGTCCCCTTCTGTGCTTGTATCACCCACACAGATGCTCTAGGTCCCTCCTGGTCTGGAAGCTTCTGATCCAGCAGGCCACCCCGGGATGCCAAAGGCTCAGCGGGGTCCTTCCTCCCAGGGATGTGTGTGTTCCAAAGGAGGACTCAGGAGAGGACAATGCTTCCCTCTAACACAGCACCTTGCTCGTGGCAGAATGCCAGGCACCGAGGGCCCCTGGAGAGGGAGAAATTTTGTGGGTGAGGTCCCAGCCTGGACGCACTGTAGAGGTTGAATACTTTTTCACTCTAGTCCTACAAAACACCGCCTGTCCTACTATACAGCTATCACGTCGCAAGGAAAAGCCAGCTGCGATCTGTGCTGAACCCAAACACTTCCATCTTTTCCAGCTCTGGGGGATTTTCCTGTCCACCCGTTGGACTGACAATCACTAGGACGGGGCTGGGCACGAAGTTATTTTCCACTCCTTAATCTGCTTGTATTTTATCTTCCCCAGGAGACCGCAGGCCCCCAGAGGCATGAGCGCTGTCTCCGGAGATCTTTTGCCTCTCAGGGAAGCGGAAGATGTTCAGCCTGGGGCCGCTCATTCTGCCTGGCTGCCACCAGCAACTGGCCATTAACGGATGTTATGTAAACCTTCCTTGTTAGAAATAATTAATAGACTCGTCTTGTGTACGACCAAGAAAATGCCTCTGAGCCTTTTGCAAGTAACTGCATCTAATTAACTCTCAAGCCATCTATTTCAGGTGCCAGCAATGCCTAATGAGGAAAGCTTCCAAAGTGGCCTGTAACACCCGCCTGGCGTGGGAACACGCGGCTGCTGTCTGTCCATCTGATATACCCGATAGGAATACAGCCGAGGTACAAAGGGAGACGTGATAAAAATACCCCGGACAAGTCTCCAATCGCCACCTCTTACAGATTCTTAGTTTTGCTTTTAAGAGAGCAAGCAAGAAGTCATGGTAAGCAAATAGACAGCAAAACCTCCCCGGGGTGGGGAGAGGGGGGCTGGGGCAGGGAAGACACCCAGGTCCTTCATCCTGGGTCTTCATCCTGAGGGATGTCAGGAGGGTTTGAAGCGGGGGATGCCGGGAGCACACCTGGGCCTCGAGAGACCACATTCGAGAGTGTGGAGGACAGACTGGAGGGGAGAAAGCCGGAGCTAAGGGCTGAAAAACCTAACACAATGGCAGTTAGGAATCAGAGGCTCACACGCAGTGCCAGTGCTTCCTCTAAAGATCGATTCAGAGCATAAAATCCCTAAAAATAAACAAAGTCTACCACATATTCCAGTACTGATGGTCTTCTCTCTTAAATGTGGGAGACAAAACTTTCTGAGGAGACTCCAAGATGATGTGTTGGGAGGCTGGGAGTGTGTAAGGAAGCCTCCATGGATGTTCTCAGGGTGGGCACGTGGGCCTGACCTCACTCACTCCTCACACCAGCCCTCTGAGCGGGGGGCTACTGTGGGTGAAGAAACTCTGGAGAGGTTAATAAACTCATCAAATTCACATTACTCGTGAATATATAGCTGGACCTTAAACTTCCGTCCGTCTGACTCTAGGCCTTAAGCCAATCTAAGCCATTTTCATAGATAACAGGGGTCAGAAATCACCTAGGAACACTCTAGAAAGTCCAAGAGGCTGAACTGACACCAGAGCAATAAAAACTGAAATATGTTTAAAAAATAATGGCTATAGATATCTAGAAGAAAAACCCTAAGGAAAAAAAATTGTACTGAATAACTGCCTTTGGAAGACAAACTACTTTGGAAATGCACAGGTTCCACATTTGGCCATAACCACCATGATACTTGTGGGAGATTATTATTAGCCTGATTATCTCATTACTTAGAAAAACCTTACATGAACTTTTCCTATTAGACTGTGAACTCACCATGGTAACAGAGCAGGTATTCATTGTTACTTATCTGCAGCCCTCACCACTAGAAGTATCCTTACACACCAGCACACACACGTGCACACGCACACGTACACACACACACACACACCACTCCTACACCAAAGAACACTGTGGAGAGGGAAAAGGGATCTCCTGGCTCCAAAGAAACTCTGACATTTCGCTTTGCTGGGCTGGAGCAGATCTGAGGCAGATCTACTGCAGGGACGAGCTGGCCAGACCCTTGCAAAGGGCAGCCATGTTGGAAGACGCCCAACTGCCCTGAGGAGGTGGACAGGCCCAGAGGTTGGGGCAACCTCTGGTGGTAAGGGTTTGGGGAGGAAAAAGATACATCCTGACTGGCTTGGGGGAGACATTTCTATGTAGGGGATAAATATATATATATATATATATATATATATATATATATATACAATATTTATATCTGTATAAATATATATGTATAAATAAATATATATAAATATATACTATATATGTAATATATTATTTATTTATTTATTTTGAGAGAGAGAGAGAAAGAATGAGCGAGTGCACGTAAGCAGGGGAGGGGCAGAGACAGAGGGAGAGAGAATCCCAAGCAGGCTCTGCGCTGACGTGGGGCTTGAACCCACAAAACATGAGATCATGACCTGAGCCAAAATAGAGAGTCTGACACTTAACCAACTGAGCCACCCAGGTGCCCCTATGTAGGGGTTATTAAGGGGGCTCAAGTTCACTTCTCTAGGAGAGATTCTAGCACTTTGGAGGGATCACAGGCTGTAGTAATGTCCATGTAAAAATAATGCTGTGAATCAAAATGAACCAAAAGTTGGATAAATGTAGATGAATACCATAGTTTCCTCTATTCATGTTTATTAATGATGTTTATTTACACAGATCCTGCTTTATTCCAGAAAGGATACAAGCTAGCTCAAAAAGGTATCTTCCCTGTAGCAAAGAAGCAGAAATTAAAAATAAGACCACGTATTTTTAAATTAATAAGAAAAAAAAAGAAAAAAAGTACAAGGCTTAGGATCTAACACGGTGCCCAGAGTTAGAGGCTGAAATGCACGCCATAAAGAGGCTATTGATGTATTTCTGGTACTCTGTTAGATAAGGCAGGAGCCATCTGTCTGAGCCTAATCATAAAATATGGGTAGGAAATATGAACTCAATCACACACATTTCCTGTGATACTTTAATCATCATTTAAAAGCAAGTAAGAATAATAAAAAAGAGAGTATTTTGTTTGACAAAGAAGAATTTGAAGAAGATGGCCCTATAAAATTTATATCCAAAGCACTGTGCAGGCCAATTTTTAAAAAGCACTCTGCAGACAAATTCAGGTGCCGGGTGATGAAGAACCACTAAAGAATGGGAGAGTCATTAGGCGCTTTATTAAATCAGATGACTAATAGTTGAAAGTAGAAAGAAAGGTTGGGGGAAAAAAAACTATTAGGTTTTATAACTTACGTAGGACAGGATAAAAATGTTTCTTTTCCAAGCACACTCTCAAAGAAAACAAGTCTTTATGAGCTTTTTACATGGAAACGGTATCTTAAAATTTACTTTAAGAGCATTAAATGACGATTCTGAATAGGAAAGCAAAGTTCAATTGATTTGGGAAGAGTTCCAGGTTAGTATTCAATTCATAAAGCAATGGTCTTTTCCTTCTTACAGATTATGATAAAGCCCTTCTGGAATTTTAAGTACGTGAGGACTCAGATTCCATTCGCAGGGGCCAGAGTCTCAAAGGGGCTCCCTCTGGTGTGTGTGCTGTGTGGCTTGTGGCCACCAGAAAGCCACCGTTATCAATGGAGAGGGTGGGCACCGGTTATCAGAAGGGCAAGAAGTTCTGTTTAGGCCATTTCTCTAAGTGAATCCACATTCTACCTGCCTTAGAATCACTAGGGCACGTGTTGAGAATTCACACCCCTAAGCTCCACCAGCCTGCCCCTGAATCAGGCTCTTGTGGGTGGAACCTCGGAACCTGCAACCTTTACAAGTTCTCAGGTCGTTGTCGGGGCCAATGTGCGAGCCTTCTGCCGTAGGATGTCATGGGGCGATGCTTGGCTGTTTATACCAGTCAGTGTGTTTATATCCAGCCAGCATGTAACTATGATCATCAACAGTGACTCTTACGCATTAAATATTTATCGGAGGCCTGCTATGTGCAAGACCTTGTGTCTTAGACATGGGAGTAAATGCAGATATCCAGGTGACTAAGACAGCCCCACGTCTCAAAGGAGTGCATACGTGTTGGCAGAGAGAGGTGCAGATTCTCCAAAAACCTGAGTCAGCGAGGGCCACCGCTCTGAGTTGCTCCTTCCTCCCCAAGCCAGGGCTCCAATTTGGAGCCCACAGGGTGATGAAATGCTGACTGCCAGGACCCCTCTCCTGCTACCTCTCTCCACTCTCCTCTACTCTTTGCACACAGCACAGAGGCCCAACCATGCGATCAGATCAGAAGAGCACAGGGATATGGGGGACGTCCTGGGAGCTGGGAGGGAAGCTGGGCAGGGAGGAGAGGAGGGAGGGAGGGCGTGAGGGATCGACCCTAAGCTGGGAAGGGAGGAGAGCAGGGAGGGAGGGCAACTTGATGAATAAGGTGGCAAGACGTTTCCTCTGCTCTAGTCCACGTTTCCTGCCGAGGTTGGGTCCTGCTAAGTAGCTAGGTAAGAATTCTTTACCAGTGAACCTAAGCGCAAATCACAGGCCACTACAAATCACAACATTGTACCCAAACTCTTGGGGTTGCAAAATCTAGGAGGGGGTGTATTCAAATGGATGGTGCGTGCGGTACGTGTGTGAGGTCAGCCTCTGGGGAGAAGCCGCTACATCTCCTGGCAAGCGTGTGACGTCCAGACCTCCCTCAGAGACAGAGGAAATGAAGAGGCGGTAGTTGGGAGGAAGGAGCGATCAGGGGAGGAAACAAGTTCTAGGGTCTAAGATCTCCTATTAAATAAACTTCCTGGGCTAAGATCGGCTGGAGTGCCCTCTACCCGGTGCGGATGGCGAGGTATCCACGACCAGAAATATGTCTGCACTCAGCTGTGAAACCCAGACGGTCTCTTCTCCCTGTTTCACTATTTATGATAAAGCAAAATTAGTGCCCACACCCCACCTCCCTCGTCTTGCTTCCTCTAACAATTCACGAAATGCACTCAAGGAGATTACTGCAGGGGCGCCTGGGGGGCTCAGTCAGATGAGCATCCGACTCTTGATTTCGGCTCAAGTCATGATCTCATCGTTCGTGGGATTAATCCCTGTGTCAGGCTCTATGCTGGCAGCTCAGAGCCTGTTTGGGATTCTCTCTCTCTCCCTCTCTTTCTGCCACCCGCCCCACCCACCCCCGCCCCACTCACGTGTTCTCTCTCTCTCTCAAAATAAATCAATATTTAAAAATAAAATTGATCTATTGCAATATAGCATATTTCCAGGGTTCCAATCTTAGCTCTACCTTTTACCAGCAGTGTGGCTATAGGCAAGTTACTTAACCTCTCCTTGCTTCAGTTTCTCCATCTGTAAAATGGGGATAATAATAGTACTACTTTCACGAACTGTGAGGTTTAAGTGTAACCTATTCAAAACAATGTGTCGCACATGGTAAGCACCCAATATACTTTGGCTGTTACTCTTGCCCTTTCCAAAGTTCCTACTCAAACAAAAACCAAACGGCTGACTACTTTAAATGAACCATTGAAGTGCACAAAAGTTCCAATTTCAGTAGAGTAAAAGGCACATCATTTAAAAGGCATATGCTGTTTAAAGTAGTGACAGTCTGTTGAATACAGTTTCTGGAGAAGTTATTTGTTTTATGCTCTATTACATCAGTGGATATATCTATGTAACACCTACATCCCCACACCTGGCTTCAGTGCTCACTCCCCACTCCCACACCTACCCTCTTGTACTAATTCCTGGAAACCATTTCACTCCACATTTCATGTTGGAAGTATCCTTCCTTTTCTTGGACACACTTGACTTCAGTTCCCATTTCAGCCTGGGTTTCTTGGACGTAATGATTCAAACTTATCTTTCAATGACAGAAACTCACCAAAAGCTGGTAATAAGCTCACCAAGAATTTCTCTGCATTTTTATGTATGTCTCTGTTTTTCCTACCTGGGACCAATATTTCTTTCCCAGAATTTGGTATTTATGTTGACAGAATAATGAGTTGCACCAGGATATAGTTCTATACTATATGTAATGGACATTTATCATTTGTGGCTGCCTAAAACCTTTTGAACACCTTATCGATATTTTGATCACTTCATAGAATGTGAATCCTGCCTTTCCAACTTTTCTGGCTTCCCTTGAAGCTATGGGTGACCACTTAAAAATAGGCAGAATTCCTTCACTGGCATTCTGGAACAGTTTGCTTGCATTTGTTTGCTTGCTTGCTTGCTTATTTATTTATTTATTTATTTATTTATTTATTTATATTTGTAAAAGATAGTGTTTTAGTTTATTTTTTATTTTTTAAATTTAAATCCAAGTCAGTTAATACACAGTGTAATGATGATTTTAGGAACAAAATTTAGTGATTCATCACTTCCATATAACACCCAGTGTTGATCCCAGCAAGTGCCCTCCTGAATGCCCTTTGGAACAGTTTCTTAAATTACAGTGACTCAGTTGGGAGGTAGGCTCTTCTTTCAACTCCCTCACCTGTATCCCTACAACCAGTCTGTGAAGCAGATGTAATGGCTGGAGCTTCAGTGGCCATTTTGGACCATGAAGTAATCTCAATCATGGAAGCCAGCCACAAAAAGAGTGGCTCCTTGATGACTGAGTGATTGTCATGCCAGTCTAGAACTGCCTATCTTTGGATTTATTTATTATGAAAAAAGAAAATAAACTATCTTCTATAGGCCATTTTTATTTTGTCTTTTTTTAATTGTATGTAGCCCCATTTAACCATATATTTTTACATTATTTACAATGGTATATTATATATTAATATTATACACTATATTTCACTTATCAAAGGTAGGATCAAGTTTTGATTCAGATTTCTGAACTTTCATATGATAGATAAGACCATATTTAACAATATGGAAAAAAAAAAGACAGAAAACCAGACGTGTGTATCTCCTACCTAATGAGACACAATAGGAGGCATTCAGCACCACCTAGAATATATTTTGACCCAAACACTGAATTGGAATCTGAGTAAGCGTCTGCATTTAACCACCAATTTACAGGAAATACGGGAAGTAGAGCAACGTGTTCTACGATACCACAGGGATGAAAGCACCAAACTCCAGAATGTAGGAAACTCTAGTAGGACAAATGGTTCAGTTTCTTCACCCATTGCAAGGTGGGGGAGGGGTGGCAAAGAAAAAAGAATCCACAGATTAAAACCGTTTTGAAACATATTAACGAATGCAATGTGTAGAAACTTTGGATACTGAGTTGAACAAACTGAAAAACATTTTGAGGTCATTAGGAAAATGCAAACACTGTATGGGTTTCTGATGACATTAAGGTATTATAGTTAATTTAAAAAGTTATAATAACGGCTGGGGCACCTGGGTGGCTCAGTCAATTAAGTGTCCGACTTTGGCTCAGGTCATGATCTCGTGGTTTGTGAGTTCAAGCCCCATGTCGGGCTCTGTGCTGACGGCTCGGAGCCTGGAGCCTGCTTTGGATTCTGTCTCCTTCACTCACTGCCCCTCCCCCACCTGTGCTCTGTCTCTCTCTATCAATAAATAAATGTAAAAAAAATTTAAGTTATACTAATGGGATTACAGTTATATTTTTAAGTTCTTATATACATGCTTATAAAGATACATACTAATATATTCATAGATGAAAGGACAGAATACATGGGAGTTGATATAAAATAATCCAAGGATGAGGTGGGGCGTTGAGAATATAAATGAAATAAAATAGACCGTGTATCTTAGTCAGTTTGGGCTCCTATAACGAAAATACCATACACCGGGTGGCTTAAACAACAAAAACATTTCTCACAGTTCTGGGGGCTGGGAAGTCCAAAATCAAGGGGCCAGCCAACTGGATTTCTGGCATGAGCGTTCTGCTTGCTTTGCAAATGGCTGCCTTCTTGCTCCATCTTCCTATGGCAGGGAGAGAGATCATTTCTCTCACGTCTCTTCTTTATCAGGGCACTAATCCCATTCATAAGGGCTCTAATTTTATGATCGAATTATCTCCTAAGGCCCCCACCTCCAACTACCACCATTTTGGGGGTTAGGGGATTAGGGGCACAAGCATTCAGTCTTTAGCCCCATGTGTTGGTAACTGGTGCAGCTGGAAAATGGGTATGCAGAGTTTTGTCAAACCAGTCTTTCTAACTTTTGCAAATTTTCTAAAATTTAAAACCAATATTCAACAAGGCTCTATTCTTTAGTAGACTTCTAATATTCTTTCTTTGATAAATCAATTTCTTTCAATATGGCAGGTTCTTTTCTATAGAATCAACAATTAATAGGATTAATAGCTTTTCTGAACTGGCATAGCAAAGCCAAAATGTTGGAGTCAGAATTTCATGTTAAGGAATCAAAATTCCAAGAGAAGTATAAGCTACTCACTGTTATGGGTCTCCTCTGAAATTCCTTGTTATCGTGTGCCCACAACTTTTAGGGGCATTCATCACTGACAACAGAATTATCTTGTAATGAATTAGTGTAGTTACATCTAACCCATTCTAGTTGGTTTCTTGGGTCACCCCAGTGCTCACAGATGATTTTTGGTTTCTATAAGACTGGACAAATTGCTTGCTCATGTAAATACAAGGTTTTATACAGTCCTGGAAAGGAGTCCTGTAGCCTGATGATGGAGAGAGTCTAGAATAAAGGCACTCTTCAAATAGCCCTTACTATGGGCAGCACCAACACCAGCACCAATTCAGGATGGGTGTTTACGGAAGTTCTGCCCTGGCCATAGCAAAGCATTTATGGATGATCTTTGCTTAAACCCTTGGTTTCCAGTTGGGCGACTTTAACAATTAAGCGAGCTGAGGGACCCATAAAAGCCACTGGCATTGCAAGTCCCTACTGGCTCTACTAATTTGGTAAGAAATTTCTGCACAAAGCTATTTGAAACTTCTAAGTTTCTCTAAAAACTCTTCTGTGTAGAGTAAGAACCAGGCATCATCAGCAGTCACGTAACTTGGAGCATGTCAGAAAGTGCAGAATCTCAGGCCCCGCTCCAGACTTACAAGAGTCCTGTTGACTCATATGCATATCACCATGTAAACAGCAACCTAGGAGCACCTACCTCTTGATAATAATGCACAGTGAACGGGTCAGTGAGAAATGATCATCAAAGTTGGCTTTCTGCAACAGCATTCAATACTTATTCTCCCAAGAGATTTTTTTTTAAAGTGCTCTCCTCTGCTTATCAGGGGGAGATTCATCACAAGATAAAAATAAAACACAAACTCTCAGGGATAATCTACCACACCTTATAACTCTTTTGTCTTCATTTCTTGCCAAATCTATGAACAGGCTCTGACCAGCCAGAGAGAAATTTTTCCAGTTGTTTGTTTCTCCCTGTGGATAAATTATGGAGGCTATTACAGGCAAAGGCAATGTAGATAAGAGCTGCTCCTCCTTGATCCTTGTGTTCTCTTAAATTACACACCCTGGGGTTACAGTTATTGGTTAACAACAGCAAGGCCTGAAATCCGCCCATAGTATGGAATTTAAGGAAATGTAGCTCAGAATTGATGCAATGATACCAGTTTGCTCTCCCTTTGTCCTTATCTTCTGTCATGGTTCCTTGTTGCTATATGTCATCGGATAAGCAGCCGGGAGATGAAAAGAAGTGGCAACTCATGAACTGCAACTTTCATTGACATATTTTCCAGTGGGTTATATGAACTCAGGAAATGCGTGCAAGATACTATAAAAACATACCTGTAGATAGGGCATTGAATCTATTTTTATTTTTTTTATTAAATTTTTTTTTAATGTTTATTTGTTTTTGAGAGACAGAGAGAGGGAGAGAGAGAACGAGCGAGCGTGAGTGGGGAAGGGCAATGAGAGAGGGAGACACAGAACTGGAAGCAGGCTCCAGGCTCTGAGCTGTCTGCATAGAGCCTGATGTGGGGCTTGAACTCATGAACCATGAGATTGTGACCTGAGCCGAAGTTCGACACTTAACCAACCGAGCCACCCAGATGCCCCATGTTTTTAAATTCTAATCTCTTTGCTGCCAAAAAGGATTTGGCATCACTATCTTCTCCATCCCTCACTCCCCCCCCCCAAAAAAAAGCATAGAACCAATAAAACAATTAAAAGAACAAAAGATAACAGCTAAGTAAAGAGGGAAAGGAGACAATATAGAAAAATACAACAATTTCGGCTTCCTAACAAATTATTTTTTCTGATAATTTCCTTCTATTTTATGTTTCCCTTTTGAGCATCTAAGTTTTCAGTTGTGACTTTTTAGAAAAGCTATTTGTTTTGAAAGCTACATTTTTCCAAAGCCAAGTGATTGAGAGAAGAATGGTTTGGAATTCTAAAAGCTAAAAAGCAAAGCCTGAAGGAGGACATCAAGTTTATCAACAAAATCAAGGACCAGTAAAAGAATTAAAACAAGAGCCAGTTGCTTCCCAAGGGGAGATAAAGGTTTAGGTGGCTGGTGGATGAGAATGAAGAGGGACAAGACTAGATGCTAGAAGCTGTCTGGGTCCTTAGGAAAAGGTCTGGCAATCCGCCCACCTTGGCCAAGTGGTTTGGGAAATGATGGGTTGATAGAAATTCCAGAGGACAAGGGGCCAGCTTCCCAGGGCGCGTCCTCAGAGGCTCTAGGCCATATAAGGAGGCCTCACTCCTGACCAGAGCTTGAACTTCAGGGTGACTTTGGCTGAGGGAGATATCCACTCTGAGACGTGGCCCTGGGGCAATTCACCATGAGGAGTCTTCTGGGATTCCTCTGAAGCTCTGAGACCACAAGGCTGGAGGCACCTGGAGTCGGGACAAGGAGGACGCAGCAGGTGGGGGCCTGCTGAGCAGAGGCCTGGCCCTGGGGCCAACATGACAGAAGCCAACAGGCTGAAACCCAAGACCAGGCCCAGTGACCGGGGGCAACCCCGGACAGAGGACAGCATGGGGACATGGTGCCGCTCCCCTGAGGATACACAACCTCTTCTCGCCAGGGAAACTGATCAGCCACAAGAAACAGATGAAAGGATGGGGCGCCTGGGTGGCGCAGTCGGTTAAGCGTCCGACTTCAGCCAGGTCACGATCTCGCGGTCCGTGAGTTCGAGCCCCGCGTCAGGCTCTGGGCTGATGGCTCAGAGCCTGGAGCCTGTTTCCGATTCTGTGTCTCCTTCTCTCTCTGCCCCTCCCCCGTTCATGCTCTGTCTCTCTCTGTCCCAAAAATAAATAAAAACGTTGAAAAAAAAACTAAAAAAAAAATAAAAAAGAAAAAAAAAAAAAAGAAACAGATGAAAGGAAAGGGAGGGAGGGGTGCCTGGGTGGCTCAGACGCTTAAGCGTCCGACCTTGATTTCGGCTCAGGCTATGACTTCACAGTTCATGAGATTAAGCCCCGAGTAGGGCTCTGTGCTGACAGCGCAGATTCTCTCTCTCTGCTCCTGCTCCACCAGTGATCGCATGCACACACCCTCGCCCTCTCTCTGGCCGTCCTCTGCTCCAGCACTCTCTCTCAAAATAAATAAACATTAAAAAAAAAGAAAGGGGAGGGAAGGAGGGAAGGGGAGAGACGTGAGTTTAAACTGGAGAAAACTAAGATCCCTTGCTACCACCAGGGGCAATACGGACTCCTGTGCTAGGTTTACCTATAGTAGGGAAAAATCTATGAATGGATAAAGGAGATGTAGTACGTGTGTATACACACACACACACACACACACACACACACACAATGGAAGACCACTCTACTCGGTGATGAAAACAAATGAAATCTTGCCGTTTGCAACAACGTGGATGGAACTGGAGGGTATTATGCTAAGTGAAATTAAGTCAGAGAAAGACAGATGATTTCGTTGTGGAATTTGAGAAACACAACACATGAACATAAAGGAAGAGAAGGAAAAGTAAGATAACAGAGAGGGAGGCAAACCATAAGAGACTCTTAAATACAGGGAACAAACTGAGGGTTGCTGGATGGGCTAACGGTGACAGGCTTTAAGGAGGACACTCTCTGGGATGAGCACTGGGTGTCGTACGTAAGCGACGAATCACGGGGTTCTACTCCTGAAGCCAAGACAACACTGTATGTGAACTAACTTGAATTTAAACAAATAAACAAAAAATAAATAAATAAAATGCTACATTTTTGCTCAACTAACCTCATACCTTTTACAAGTGTGTATATATGTATGTATATGTCCTTAAATTTACTAGAAAGTAGAACTAATTTTGATTAATGGAGAGAGCACGAAAGGGAGGCCCACCTAGTGGTTCTGGGTTAATTTCATTAATATCATTAAGGTTGTGAGTCCGAAGTTGTGCCACAAAGAGTAGGTGGGTCGTAGTTTGGTGGAAAGTGAGATGGCTTAGACTGTCCTTTGTGCCTGGCACAGAGCTCTGGAGGAAGGAAAGGGGGACGAAGTAGGGAGCAGTGTCCAAAAAAAAAAAAAAAGTATTCAAGATTACCTTAGGGGACTGAAAGAACCTATTCTGCTTATGAAATTTATCTGTCTCTCAAGCACAATCAAATTAACTCTAGGCTCTACTAATAGGAAACAAACTTCAAAAATCAGCAAATAAATAGCAGAAAACGTCCCCCCTTCTCCCAAACAATGCAAAACCATGGCCTATTGCTTTTCGCAGTAAGGTTTGTTAGTTCTTTCCACATTTGCATAATTAAGGCAACAGTTCTTAAAATAATACGCACTATTCATCTATCCTGCGAAAATGGAACTTGCCTATTTAGCCATCCGAACACATCACATCTGCCATCGCTTCTGATGGGGGTGGGGGGCAGTAGTTGAGGAATTTCTATCCAGCCAAAGATTTATCTTCTTGCCAGGTGCTCCAACCATAGCGAAGTAATCACTTAGAAGGCAGAGCACAGGCCGGCAATTCTCTAAGTGAAAATGGAGGTGGTCTGCCAACGCACGTCCCCTCCGCTAACACGGAGCCCCAAGGACAGCACTGCTAAACAACCGCATGAATAATGTAGATTCTGAGAGCTTCTGAGTCCCTAGGGACCTACAGGCTCCACTGCAAAAACAAAACGACAAAAACTGCTGCCCTAAGCTCCCTGAGACACCTGACATTAGACTATTAGTAGAGCCTATTTAGAGGGAGATGGAAAATTTCACTCTTTATATATCTGAAGAATATCAAATCATACATTTAATAAAATCGGTCATCTATTTTTAGTGCCGTTAGCACAATTAGGGAACCGCGTAGTTTTCTACACCTTATCTGGTAACTTCTGGAAACTGGGAAGAGTGTTTCTCTCTCTGCTGATGGTAGAACTTCTAGAACTCTGTTGTGGAATCTATATAAGGCCAAAAGCAGATGGCACTACCCATTTCCATACTTGAGCATCCATTATAATTAGAGCTCTTTATATATAAAAGAGTTGAATTACTTTCCATTAAATTTGAAGTTCTGACAACAGAGAGAAATTTCATTAAAATATACTTTTTTTCAAAGAGAACATCATGAGACAAATATAGTTTCCGATAAAATAATATTGGAAACAATTATATTCATATGACACTTTTGAAAAGTTTTGTGAAAAGATAATTCTAAGCTTTTAAAGTTATGAAATATGGGGCACCTGGGTGGCTCAGTCAGTTGAGCATCCGACCTCGGCTGGCGGTGATCTTGTGGGTTTGTGAGTTCCCTGCTGTTAGTGCAGGGAGGTGGGGAGGGAAACCCACCTCGCACGCTCTCTCTCTCAAAAATAATAACATTATTTTTCTCAAAACTAAATAAACATTAAAAAATAAAATATGGGGGGCGCCTGGGTGGCGCAGTCGGTTAAGCGTCCGACTTCAGCCAGGTCACGATGTCGCGGTCCGCGAGTTCGAGCCCCGCGTCAGGCTCTGGGCTGACGGCTCAGAGCCTGGAGCCTGTTTCCGATTCTGTGTCTCTCTCTCTCTGTCCCTCCCCCGTTCATGCTCTGTCTCTCTCTGTCCCAAAAATAAATAAACGTTGAAAAAAAATTAAAAAAAAATAAAAAAATAAAATAAAATAAAATAAAATAAAATAAAATAAAATAAAATATGGGATACATACAAAAGAACCTATGAAAATACATCCTTATAATCCTCAATTTTGAATTACAGCTTTGAGCTGCAACTCAAACATTCAAGGATCACATAATCATAACATCAAGTGTAAATAATTCGAAGATTAAGAGTAAACTATTGAAAATACTTTGATAAGGTTGAAGAATGAGTCCCATGTGAACAGATGGGATCATTCAAGTGCTCAGATCTGCCCCCAACAAAAGGGGATGATTCACCTTTTTTAATCAAGTCTTTTTATGATGTTGTGAAAAGATTTTCTTCTATTCAAACATTACATTACAAAATCATTTTGTAATTAAAATGAAGGAAAATTCATCTTTCATGTATGCTTTTTGGATTATGTACCTATATTTGAAAACATGTATAACTTAATAATTCAAATTACTCATGTTCACATAGAGGTAAAAGAAATTTTATTGATTTATTTATTTATTTACTTATTTATTTATTTATTTATTTATTTATTTATTTATTTATAGAGAGCAGGGCAGGGGTAGGGAGAGACTCAGGGAGAGAATCTTAAGCAGGCTTCATGCTCAGCACAGAACCCGACACGGGGCTCGATCTCACAACCACGGGATCATGACCTGAGCCAAAATCAAGAGTCAGACACTCAACCGACTGAGCCACCCAGGCACCCCAAGAAATTTGATATTTCTTACTAAAATATAAAATTATATATTTGTAAAACAGTAACTTGTTATCTTGTGTAACAATGGTTGACTTTCTCATACACCAAGAGAAAAAATATACCCTTGAAAGTCCAGAATGTTGAAATGAAATGAGTTTCCTCTGGGACACTTCACTAATGTACTACTTGGCTTTGAGTACAAAACAACAGCCAAATAGTCCTTTATGTTTTTGATTGAATGAAACAGTAACCTAAAAAAGTATCTCACTATATCAGTGATTAAAAATATATTATGTATATCTGTCAAAAATGTTTAGTAACAAAAACTCATTTCTGGTAGGAAAAAAAAATCCAGCTAAAACAATTGATCTGGTTTGAACCCAATGCCACAAAACATATGCAACAAAATTTATTTAAAACATCTATCCTGAAAGGCCTCAGGAGATATTAAAATGGACAGTTGTTATAATGTCTACAAGTATTAGTAATTCAGGTCAAGACCCAGTAAAATACATGAAAGTCAGTGACATTAGGGCATGTGACTTAGATAATGAAATTTGTACCAGGTTGGTGCTAAGCATTTTATGTGGTTTCTTTCAATCCACCCTCTCAACAGCCCTGCAAGTGGGGACTTCTCTATTATACAGATAAGGAAACTGAGAATAACACACATTCAGAAATCTGTCCCAAATCACATAGTGAGTAAGAGTCAGCCTTAATCTGAACTCAGGCTCACAAAGCCCTAGAAGCTAAGCACTCATCTACCACACTCCAATGGCAATCGTCTAACAACGTCTCTCGTCAGTGTCCATCTTGCATCTCAACAAATTATGAAATTTTAGAAACGTCTACTGGCTAGCCCACATAAATCATACGTTAAGTAGACAAATGACAAGCCCACATCAGTTTATAGTTTCCTATTCTGATATTTCTACCTATGATGCAGTTAAATTGTAGCACAGAATCAAACTTAAAGGTTTTTTTTTTTACATTTATTTATTTTTGAAAGACAGAGCGTGAGTGGGGGAGGGGCAGAGAGAGAAGGAGACACAGAATCTGAAGCAGGCTCTGAGCAACCGTTCAACACAGAGCCCAACGTGGGGCTTGAACCCTCGAACCATGAGATCATGATCTGAGCTGAAGTCAGACACTTAACCGACTGAGCCACCCAGGCTCCCCTCTGGAATCAAACTTTAAGTCAAGGGACCTGAGATCCTCCATAAAACTACGCTCCGCATAGTTCCCTTAACACCCTGGCATACATCTTCATTGGGATATTCTTTTTGGCCGAAGTAAGAGGGGGTGGGGATGGCATCTGGTTCCGAAGAAGAAGGGAAAATGAGAGAGGCATAAGAATCAAAGTCGGGGAACGAAGTGAGTCCAGGCAAGAAGCATCTCCTTTCCAGGCTGCCTCTGACGGCCAATGTTCGAGGGCACCATGTTAAACCAGCAGTGCATCGTGGAATCACAGAGGATACAGTTTACACAACTGACAAGCTTGTTTTGGATACCTGTGACCGCCAGATGAAAGGAGTCCTCTGGGTACACATAATTAGTACATATCCATTGAGCCATAAAAGATGTATAAAACACGCCCCACGCCTTCAAAGAATTACAGTATACTTGGCGAGAGAAAAATATACACATAGAGGTGACATTTCAAAGTTATCATATTTGTGCCAACTACTGTTACAGGAGAGAATTATAAGATCCTAAGGAACACTTTTAGTGCTTTATTTGCACACAATGATCTCTAACAGGAACTCAAGCTACCTTCTTCTCTGTGAAGGAAAAGGAGTCCTTCAGGTCTATATTCCTCAAGGACAAAACTAAGCCAAGGTGGCCAGGAACAGTGCTCTCAAGATACGGTACAAAGGTTTTTAAAGCTGTTTTCCACCTGGACCCCTTTCTTGATCTCTGCTTGCCGTTGGCCTGTTTCACATTGTTCATTTTGCTCTTAGGTCCCATATAGCTTGTGCAATAAGCAAATGGTTTCCAATTTCCCTCTCATGGGGAGGGAAAAAGGCAAGAGGGAGCGTGGGTATGGCCACGGGGAAAGGCTACAGGCAGAGTCCTGATGGCTCTGTTCTGCTCTGGGCCTTAAGAAGAGATAGGGACCATCCTGCATCTTCTTACCTCCAGGAGTAGTAAAAGTTCAAGGTCAAGATGAGAGTGTGAGCCTGAAAGAGAACCATCAGGGTGTCATTTAGCCTGCCTTTCACTAGGGCAAAAGGAACCCTGTAGTTCCACACTGGGGTTCATGGGCAGAGTGTCCCCTCAGGAACCTGGGGAAAGAGAGGCAGCTTCCTGAGGACTCAGAGGTTCAGGAAACAGGCCATTACCATCTTCACCTATCAGTGTAGCAGCTCTACAGATCCAAAAGCATTTTTGCAAACAGTTCTTGAGTTCCTTTCACAAAAATGAGAATGTAGAGAATATGGGGAAATCGTTAATACTTTTCATGTTACAAACAAGATGAACAAAACTCAGGAAGCATAGTTGGCCTTTGTCGGGTCTAAGAACTAGTAAGAGCTAAAGCCTGGGCTTGGATCAGGGTGTTCAAACTCCTGGTTCTGAAGTCTTCACACACTTGAGCTTCTAGCTAGGAGCTACAGCAGGTGCAGCAGTCGGGCAGAACCCTACAAAATGGGGAATCTGAACGGCAACAATTCAGCGAATGACTTTCGAGGTAAGCATCAATAATTACTAAACTGTAAAGAAGAGTCAATGATTAACAATATTCTTCCTGGGAAAAGAGAATGTTCATTTTTCTATTATATATAAAATAAGAATGATCTTACTGGGTGTAAGAACATCAAGTCTGAAACATTAGGTTGCCCCTCCTTATCCATTGTGGATTTGTCATCCGTGAATATCCATCCATGACTGATTTATAATTTCAGCCTGCCCTGGCATGTGGGTAAATGAAGTCCAGTCATTTATTATCCACCATAAGAAGCAGAATATCCTTCATTTTGTCTTTGATATTTAAACCTTATTTAAGGTTTGAGAGACACTATGTCTATTTATTTCAGACTAGAGACGTGCTTAAGGCCTCAGTGAACAGTTTCATGTTCTCCTCAAACACACTCCTTCTGGTTTTATAGACTTTGATCATTTTCCCAAGCCAATGTCTTTCCTGGCAAGAATCATAATCAATGTAGTCATTTCTTCTACCTTCCAAGAGCATTCTCGTTGTTACATTCTGGATGTTCTCCAGGTCAATTATGCCTCCTTTGATCTCTGTCGACTAAAACTTCATATAATCTTTCAGGTGTAGATGAATTGTAGCTTCCACTAGGCACCGTTATGTCCTCTGTTGGAGGATGTCCAATGTTTTGATGGCCTTGTTGGGCTGCGGTATCATACTGGGTGGGAGCCCCTAGGTGAGAGCTGACCAAGACACCAGGCTAGGACGTAGGGTTTAGTACCACTGTCCCACAAAAATAAAATAAAGGAAAGAAAAAAGAAAAAGAAAAAGAGAAGGAAAGGAAAGGAAAGGAAAGGAAAGGAAAGGAAAGGAAAGGAAAGGAAAAAAGATCAGAGTCACCTGCCCTCAGAGACTTTTCTGAGCATTTCTTCCTCCAGGCCACCAGTAGAGATCTTAAAACAAATTGAACATTGATAAAAAGTGCCTGTTTATACTTCCCAACCTGTCTGCCCCGGTAAGTTTTAAAAGTGAAAGTAAGTTAAATTAAATCAATTCAAAACATGTTTCTAAGTGCAAGATCACAACTCACGCAGGAAATAGGATTCTCTCAAGTAATGTATGCTTTCAGAAAATTAACAATATTTTGTTAACGTGATAAAGAAAATCCATTTTAAGCTAAATACCAAAATTACAGTTAGTGATAAAGGACTTGTAGCACTACCATTAAAACTTCAAACAAAACAAAGACGCTGTCTATAGCCATTCAGCGATTTGACAAGTATTTACTGAGTGCTACTGTGTGCCAGGTACATGTTCTAAATGTGGGTGACAGGGGGAAAATGAATACACACTCGCCCATGATGGACTTTATATTACTTCATATTATTCTAGATAATGCCATACACCTTGAAACAGAATTAGATAGGAGATAAAATGGATATTGTTCAATGATGTGATTCCCTACTAAGGAAAAGAAAAAGAATAATTATTGAAATAGATAAGAAGTTCAGTAACAAGAGTGTATATAATATATAAAACCTATATATATATATATATATATATATATATATATATATATATATATTGATTTTAGAGAGAACACAAGAGAGGGAGAGGAGCAGTGGGAGAGGTTTATTTATTTATTTATTTATTTAGAGCAGGCGAGGGGCAGAGAGAGAGAGGGAGACCAACGATCCAAAGCAACCTCCAGGCCAACAGCAGCAAGCCCAATGCAGGGCTCAAACTCATAAACTGCAAGATCGTGACCTGAGCGGAAGTCGGACGCTCAACCGCCTGAGCCACCCAGGCACCCCGATAATTTTTTAATATGACAGCAATCAGTTTAAAATATAGTGGAAAAAATTCCATTCAGAACAGCAACCAAAAAATAATAAAATATCTAGCAATAACCTTTCGGAAGAAATGAAAAGGCCCCATTTGGAACCAAAGAACATTCGGAGCACAGAAACAAGAACAAAAAGCTCTTGGAAATTAAAACCAGGAAAACAGTGAGGAAGAAACTCAACAGAAAGGCTGGAAGATAAAGTTGAAACACTCTTGCAGACAGTACAGCAAAAAGGCAAAGAAAAGGGGCGCCTGGGTGGCGCAGTCGGTTAAGCGTCCGACTTCAGCCAGGTCACGATCTCACCGTCCGTGAGTTCGAGCCCCGCGTCGGGCTCTGGGCTGATGGCTCAGAGCCTGGAGCCTGTTTCCAATTCTGTGTCTCCCTCTCTCTCTGCCCCTCGCCCTTTCATGCTCTGTCTCTCTCTGTCCCAAAAATAAATAAAAGTTGAAAAAAAAAAAAAGGCAAAGAAAAGAAAAATAAGATGAACAAAAATAAGAAATATAGACAACTATATCTGGAGGTTCAACATACAAATAATGAGTTCCAGAAAGACAGAAAGAGAAAATGCATGGGAAGAAATCATCAGTGAAGAAGGTCAAGCAAATATCCCCAAATAAGATACTAGTTTCCAGAATGAGAGGTCCATTGAGTGTCCAGAGCAGGACTTGAAAACTGGCACACAGTGGGCACAAAATTGTACACTTTCAGGACATTAGGAATAAGAAGCTCCCACAGAGACAGATTCGATTTTCATATAAAAAGTCAAGAATTAGCCTTCTCTGCCGAGATATATTAGAAGCTGTAGTGAAACAGAGAAGGAACTAGAATTCTGAAGGGAGATTCTTTTATGGCAGAGACATTTAATGCTCAGAGCACCCAAGTGCTCGATTTCCCAGCCTCCTACAGTTGAGTGGGGCCTTGTGACCAGTTCTAGCCAACAGGGTACTCATAGAGGTGACGTGTGTCACCCTCTAGCTCCTTCTGCTCTGCCACAATGACACAAAGTTCCTGTGTTGGGATGGTGAAGCCACAAAGTGGAAATAGCCTGAATCCAGAGCAAGCTTTTGAAAGAAAAGAGCCACCAGACCCACTGAGGGTCTTACGTAAGCAAGACATAAACTCTCAACGTGTGAAGCCACTGAGATTTTTGCATCACCTTAGCCTATCCCGATTATTATAGATTTTCAATCTGGAATTTCACATCCTGTCAAACTATCAGTCAAGGTTAGAAGAGCCATCTTCAGAAATGCATCATTTCAGATAACTTCCATACCGTGTACCTTTTCTCAAGAAGCTGCCGAAGACCAAGGAAAGAGAAAGATATATGTTAAAGTCGGAATAATGTGTACCCCCCCCAACCCCGGGATGTCAAAGCCCTGACCTCCAGAATCTATGAATGTGTTACCCTACATGGCATAAGGGATCTTGACCTGGGGAGATTACCCTGGATTACTCAGGTGCATACAACATAATCACAAGAATCTTTATGAGTGGAAGAGAGAGAAGAGTCAGAGGTTGAAGATGCAACAATGTTGGCTTTGAAGATGAAGAAAGGGGCCAGGAGTCAAAGAACGCAGGCAGCCTCAAGAAACTGGAAAAGGCAAGGAAATGGTTTCCTTCATAGAGCTTCCAGAAGGGACGCCGCCTGGCTGACTCCTTGATTTTAGCCCAGTGACACCCATTTCAGACTTCTTTAAGACAATAAGTTTGTGTTTTTTTAAGCCACCAGGCTTGTGGTAATTTGTTACAGCAGCAGAAAACTGATACAACATGGGGTACAGGAAGTGGGAGGAAACACAGAAGGGGGGCGCTCCCAGACACGTCTGAGCAGGAGGCTGAGTCCAGGTGCTAGCCGGTGGGAAGGCCTCAGAAAGACCTCAGTAACTGCACGTGGATAAATCCCTAACGTGTTTGGAGGCTCTGGGATTTACACAACTGGAAAAAAGTTGAAGGGTAACTTGGAGGTCAGGGAAAAGCGTGAAAATGAATTTACCAAACAAGACAATTACTTGCTACAAAGAAAACTAAGAGCTGAACAGGAAAGAAAGCACGATCATAATGGTCCTACTGCCACTATTATTTGCCTCGTGTCAACAGGAAAAACACCAAGCAAGGGGCCTGCCCAAATAACACACGTGGTTTCGAAGGAGGGGGCTGCAACGAAGGTGCTAAATCCTCATGTTCCAATGGAAGAATGTCAACAGACAGGGTCTAAAGCTGAGGAAAACCAAGAGGTAGCATAAGATGGTTATTCAGAGAGATGAAAGCTGACCCTGAAGATTGGCCGGAAGAGTATAAAGTAATTGTTTCTCAACAGCAGAAAGTAATGGGGAGGGTGTAGCTTGTCATAAGCTCATGAGCCATCTGGTGCTTTAAACCCTGTGTGTTATGTATGTGCATGACTTTGATTAAACATAAAAGGTACATCCAAGGACGGGCAAAATATTTGCAACCAATGATATTTAAGGCTTTTATACTCTTAATACACAATAAAGATTGGGCAGAATTCTGAAAAATGCTTCATTGTGGTCGTCTCTGAGTGGCGGCATAATGCGTGCTTATTGTTTCCTGCTACTCTGCAATTTTCTGTACTTTCCAAATCAAAACGAAATAGGAGCATGCATGGTTTTTAAAACAAAAAGAATTGATCATACGGTCGAGGAAGAAATAAAACAAACAGAAAGAATTAGGTGACTATATTGGAAGCTGCTAAAATGATTAAGTTACTACAACTTTGAAAACCCTGAGGCAATTGTTCCCCTGCCAAAAAATGGTGGCATGAGTTTTCTTAATTTACTAAAGCAATTTCTTGATTAAATATGCTTTCCAACAACAATTTGCAATTTAAAAATTTCATGCTTCATTTAAAGTCCTTTATTTTTGTTGAAGGCAGCCCAAACCTGGCAATGTATTAAGTCTGTGATTGTAAGTGGTGCTGGTTTGGATAAGGTGTGGAGAACATCTTATCAATGAAAACTGGCCCTTGGGTTTTGGGGAGTGGGGTGGGGAAGATACTAAAAGAACAATTACACAAACCACGTATTTTTAGACCCGTGGCTTTGCAGAATTCTTTTAATTAAAAAAAAAAAAAGTAGAAGATACGCTTAATAGTACTAATCATTTGTTGAGTAAGAAATGATTCATTATGTTCTTCTTGTGAAAGAGTGAACACATTACATGCTCATAAAATTGATAAATTGAGAAGTACTGTTTCTGAACTTGGACACAGATTTCCATGGAAAGTTGAAATCTCAGGAGGCCACTGGCTGGGCCAAAGACTTCCATGTTAATAGTTAAGAGCTGTGATGAGTGCAAAGGAAGCATGAAGCAAGAATACAGGTGACTTCAGGATAAGGAAACAATACCCTATTATGTAAGGCTGATCTGTTCCCCTTTGGCAGTTTCTTTTTTTTTTTTAACCTTCTCAGCTAGTAATTATCCCTCTCAAACAAAATTCCGAAGTGTAGAGTTCGTTATGGTACCCACTGAACTCAGATGCTCTTTGAGTTATTTAAAAATAAAATATTCAAGTCATAAATTTTCCTATCATTTGCAATGATCAAGACAAAATGAGAGGGTGGATGGGACTCCTTCAAGGTCATGCTCATCTGAGTGAAACTGATTCCTAACTCCCAGCCTCATTCTGTTCTGCTCGTTCTTTCTCTCAACCTAATATATTTATCATGAATCATTAAACACAAACCTATTACCCAGTGCAATTGATTCATCCATAAAATGAAAAGCAGCTTCACTTTTGTAGTGATTTTTAAAAAGGACTTTGGGTAAAGTCAGGTGTGGACGCAGAGAACAATATAGGCTTAAGAAAAGCTAAATGCCCAAGGTTGTATGTGGAAGTCTTTGCTTAGTGTTCTAAACTAGCCCAAGGAAGAATGGGGGCAACCACAGAACCTGAAAGCTCTTACACTGGTATCTGGTATGCCAACTGACACGTAATTAATTGCTTTTAAAAATCCAAAAAAAAAGGGAGCATCTGGGTGGCTCAGTCAGTTAAGCACGCGGCTTTCGGTTTCAGCTCAGGTCACGATCTCGCAGTTCAAGGGTTCAAGCCCTGCATCAGGCTCCTTGCTAAGCAAGGAGCCTCCTTAGGATTCTCTCTTTCCCTCTCTATCTGTCCCTCCCCTGCTCATGCTCTGTCTCTCTCAAAATAAATAAATAAACTTAAAAAAAAAAATACAGTTGGGGGGGGTTGTTGAGAGCTAGTCTTACTCTAAGTAATAACAAAGTGAGTTACCAGAGTCTGCAAAAGGCTATATATAAGCAATATCCAGAGTACTAGAGACCCCACTGCTGGGTGCTTACTTACGTCTGGCATGCTAGGTGTTTTCTATTTATCGCATTTAAGCTTCCAGCTCTATGAGGTGGATAAAACCATCCCCTTTTACAAATACAAAATTGAAGCTCAAAGAGATGAAATATTTATTCTAGGGCAACTGGTTACACAGCTAGAATCTGAACTGAGGTCTGACTCCCAAAGCCAGGCTCCTCAGCCTGGCAGAACCAAGAACAAATACGAAAGTCGGAATGAAGAATCTGGCAAGTTAAAAGGGTAACATGTTTTACATCTACGGAGTGGGCACATTTGGTAGGTTGGGTACTCATCTTATTTGTTTTCATTAATTATCTGCCTTTGGAACGTTCCCTAACTAAAAGGTAACTATAAACACACTTCACTGTTTCTGCCTTGGATAAAAATAAGAAGATCTAAATTTCTTGAGAATGCCACTTTTTTTTTTTTTTTTTTTCTCCTAAGGAAATCAGACAATGTGGGTCTGAGGTTATTCACAGCGGGAGGAGAGGCAGCTGTGAAACCAGAAGGCCCTCTTACCAGCAGCAATGGCTTCAAAAATTGTCAGAATGGAAGCAGCTCAACAAGGCAGGCCAAATACACCCCCAAGTCTCTGCCAGAGATTTATTTGCTTCTTGAGGTCTTCACAGACAAGAGGAAATCAAGGGGGGCGGCCATGTCTATATGCTGAAAAATAGGTTCTGAGGGATAGAAACAAGAAATTGCTTTTCCTTTCAATCCCAGCGCTACTCTTCCACGTAAGTGATTTTGACCGAGGGAGACTCTGTGCATACGTAAAACTCAGCAATCCTGCCCTCAGGGAAAAAGGGGAATTTTTGATCCAGAAACCCTCTCCGAGTTGACCAATGCTTGGCCAAGATACCTGAAAGTAACTGTACTTCTGGTATCTTCCAGAAGTCATTTACCTTTATGATGATTAGACATGTGGGTTTTCCTTTTTAGGCTCCAAACAAGGAATGTGAACCATGGTTTCTCTACTAGAGAACATTAAAACATCTCCTTTCAGCTGATGTTTGTAAGGATTTATTGATAGGAAAAAAACCAAACAAACAGAAACAAATATGCAGTCTTTCTGAGGAACTTGGTAGTAGAGGTTGTTAAATGGCAGACAGAAAAGTCTCATATAAAAATACAGACATATTTTTTAAAGGGCAACAGACTTCTTTCCTGTTTTTCTCTGTCACTCTCAGCCCCTGATTCTACGAAAGTAAGAAGCTTCCTTTCAGGTAACTTTCTCTTTTTTTTCACTAAGATCTTTTCCCAAGAAAAATATAACATAATATGATATGACTTTTGTATATTAAAAGCACAATTCGAACAGCAGAAATGAATTTCCAACAGAAGAAAGTGCAGACATCAGACTGATGAAGAGGGAAAAAGAGAACTACGAAAATTAAGGAAGGAATTTTGGGGGATAACTTTGGTATTCAATGTTGAAAAAACTATGAACATGCACTTAAATTATCCTAGTGACAGACTTCGAAGGGTGGTTTTGATGTTAATTAAAGCAAACCAAATCATGCATAACAGGGCAAACCACTCAAAGCTATCCGTGTTATTGAAAATGTTAAACTCACCCATTTGAATTACTTTCGAGGGCTGCCATTAACAAAGTATCACAAACTGAGTGGCTTAAAACAACAAAACAATCATTATTCTCTCACAGTTCAGGAGGCCAGAAGTCTGAAATCAAGATGTCAGTTGGGCTAATTCCTTCTTGGGGGGCTCAGAGGGACAATCTGCTCCACGCGTCTCTCCTAGAGTCTGGCAGTCGCCAACAATCCTTGATGGTCCTTGGTTTTTGGCAGTATAACGCCAACCTCTGCCTCCATGCCTCCAACCTCTGCATTCTCCCTGTATGTCTCTGTGTCTGTGCCCAAACTTCCTTCTTCTTGTAGGAACATCCATCATACAGGATTTAGGGCCCATCCTTATCCTGCATGGCCTCATCTTAACTACGACATCTGCAAAGAGCCGGTTCCCAAATAGGGCTGCACTCACAGATTCTGATGGCTAGGACTTCAACGCAGCGCAACACAATTCCATCCATAACCCCACGCAGAACTGAATCTGTCACCTGTCACTCCTTTCCTACTTACCAATTTCTCTACTACACAATTTATGCCGCCATGGTCAACGTCTTCTAGGCTATCAATTTTTTTCTCTTTCTTGTCAAAGCCACGTTTCTCAAAGCATTTCATATCTTCATTTTCTACCCACCACTCCTCAAACCTCAGAAGTGAGGCCTACCTACCCCTCCTCACCCTGTCCATCCCAGATTCTTTGATCTGATTGGGTTGTCCTACGCAACCTTCAGGACTCCCACCTGCAGAGGTCAAGTGGAGTCTTCAGTGTTCATTCTATCACAGCACCTAGCAACCTATGTAATGTATCTGATCGGGCTTGTATGAGATGCTAGCCTGTCCTTGCAACTAGACTCTAAGCTCCTGGAGGGCGAGGATTGTACCTCCTACAGTCTTACAGCCCCAGCACAGAGCCCAACACAAATTTAGTACATAAATAATGCTTGGATGGGGGCGCCTGGGTGGCTCAGTCGGTTAAGCGTCCGACTTCGGCTCAGGTCACGATCTCGCGGTCCGTGAGTTCGAGCCCCGCGTCGGGCTCTGTGCTGACCACTCAGAGCCTGGAGCCTGTTTCGGATTCTGTGTCTCCCTCTCTCTCTGACTCTCTCCCATTCATGCTCTGTCTCTCTCTGTCTCAAAAATAAATAAATGTTAAAAAAAAATTTAAAAAAATAATGCTTGGATGAATGAATGGTTGCCTGCATAGGGTCATTTAGAGTGAAGGTTATATCAGCTGTGTGCTTCCATAGTTTCTGATCCTTGGAAGCCTTGAGATGCAACTAGATTGCAAAGTACTAGATGGCAGAGATTATCTTCAACAATTTTTTGTGTCTTCCTGATCCTTCCCATAAAGAAGGCACTCAATAATTAATTGATACTAAGGGAAAATTAGCTTCTGGGCTAGGCTAGGAGGTAACAAGGACTAACCTTTATTGAGCAATAGTTCACTGCTGGACACACATATTATACAAATGTCATGTCAATTAAGATCACTACTTCTCTTTCATTTGAAGATGTTTGCTCAGCATAATAAAGTATAAAACCCTTCTAATGAACCCATTTTAAAATAGAATTTTGAATACTAACACTAGCTAGCACATGATTATATAAAAATAATATATATTATCTTGTATATCAAAACACTTTTACATACATACGCAGGCATCGGTAATATATCTTAACCCTGTATGCCCCATCAAGGTTCACTGCACCCAATTTTAGTTTTTTCGGCTTGCAGCTTTTTTTGAGTAGTTCTAACTATTTGTATGTATTGATATTTCTTGAATTTATTCTTTCTTAGAATGTTCCAAAGACAACATACCTTATTTTTCAATAAAGAGAATAAAACTCATTCTACCCTGCAATTACTGTCAAATAGGTCCATATTATTACAATTATATAATCATAATTATAATAATAGATATAATATAATTACCATATAATAGGGTCTACCAGCCTCTAAAAAAATTTAAGAATCATTATGGGAGCTGAATGCTATTATTTTTTTCTCTATCTTGAGACACTGCTATTTCATCATCCTAGAATAATCACCTACCAATTATGCATCAATTATTCCCAAATATGCTTTAAAAAGATTAAAGTAGTAGAAAAATGGAATAATGATAGAATGGCTCTAACTACACTGCTGCTTAGTGGATTACTGGAATGTTCTATTCTGTGCTGTCCAATACAGTAGTCACTAGCTACATGTAGCTCTAAAGAATTTGACATGTAGTTAGTGGAAGTGAGAAACTGAAGTTTTAAAAAAATTTTTAGTTGATTTTTTTTTAAATAGCTACACGAGCCTAATGGCTATTTTCCTGAACAGGGTAGGCCAAGAGGAGTAATCCATTAGAGAAATACATCGTCACTCTTGCATTGCTCTTTATATTTTATTGTGCTGCCCCAAGGATTGTATCATCTTTCCAAAAGATAGAAGACTGGAGACACTTTGTTGTTTGCTTTTAACTTCCATTAGAATGGGGGGTTCAGAAGTTTTATTCCTGTCTACAATGACAAAAAGAAGAAGACTGACAGAGGGAGAGGTTCCACAAGATTGGAGGAACCACGGATGAACTCTAAGAGTTAGAGAGCAGCACTCAAGACTCTAATGATGACAATGAAATTAATTATGAAAGGGAAACCACAAACTCCAAGTCTTCAGATGATAACATCCTGGATTAATTCTCTAAGATTCAATAGTTCCCGAGGAATCGATATATTTCTAAGGACAAAATGTATATGTATTTACTTTAATTAATTAATTAATTAATTAATTTTTATATAGTTATATATACAGTATTTTCGTGCAGTAGGTCATCAAGAGGAAGGACTTTGTCAGACAATATTTTGCAACAAGAACCTAGACCATCTCATTTTGCTACATGAATGTGAAACAGAGTTCTTTCACCTTTTATGATGTTTGTAAACCAAAATTTACTCTATATGCAGTTTGTAAATGGACGAATTCTGAAGGTATATATGCATACAAAAGTGGAAGGAAAAAGACGAGATAGAAATTTAAAAACTTACTGGACTGATAACTGATAATGTACTGGACTGAGAACTCAAATGGTAGTGATGACTATTTTTCTTCTGGTATACTGAGTTAAAACTTGTTTATTGTACTAGTTAAGGTACAAGATACCTTATATGAAAGAGTAAAATTCCAGAAATAAGGTAAAAAAAAATTATTGCATTTCCACTTAAATAAGTAATCTTGAAATGGTTAAAATAAATCCTGGAAAAAACTACAGCCTTGGGCTGGGATCCCAACTCTAATACTTACTACATGACCTTTGGCAAGTTATTCAGCCTCTCTCTCTATGATCTAGTTTTCCTTATCTATAAAATAAGGATTACAAGATTACTTCCTTTTTTGGAAATCAAAAAATACCCTGAGACAAATGAAAATGGAAACACTGCAAAATCTTTGGGACATAGCAAAAATAGTTCTAAGAGGGAAGTTTATAGCAATACAGGCCTAACTCAAGAAACAAGAAAAATTTCAAATAAACAATCAAAACTTACCCTTAAAGGAATAAGAAAAGGAAGAACAAGCAGAGCCCAAAGTTAGTAGAAGGAAGAAAATAATAATGATCAGAATGAAATAAGCGAAATAGAGCCCCCCCCCCAAAAAAAATACAAAAGATCACTGAAACAAAAGAGCTGGTTCTTTGAAAAGATAAACACAAGTGATAAACCTTTAGTCAGACTCAAGAAGACAAAAGAGAGAACTCAAATAAATAAAGTCAGAAAAAAAAGAGGAGAAGTAACAACCAACATCATAGAAATACAAAGGATTATAAGAGACTATTATAAAAAATTATATGCCAACAAATTAGACAACCTCAAAGAAGAGATAAATTCTTCAAACATACAATCTTCCAAGACTGAATCAGGAAGAAATAGAGCATGTGAATGGACCAGTTACTAGTAATGAAATTGAGCCAGAAATAAAAAAAAACTTCCAAAAAACAAAAGTCCAGGACCAGATGCTTCACAGGAAAATTCTATCAAACATTTAAAGAGGAGTTAATACCTATCCTTCTCAAATGATCTCAAAAAAAATTCAGAAAGAAAGAATGCTTCCAAATTTATTCTATAGAGCAGCATTACCCTGATACCAAAGCCAGATAAAGACACTGAAAAGAAAAAAACGAAAGAAAAGAAAAAAGAAAAGCATTACAAGCCAATATCCCTGATGAACACAGATACAAAATTCCTCAACAAAATATTAGCAACCTGAATTCAACAATATATTAAAAGGATCAAGTGATCACCATGATAAAGTGGGATTTACTGCAAGCATGCCAATATGGTTCAATATCTGCAACTCAGTCAAAGTGATATACCACATTAACAAAATGAAAGATAAAAATCATATGATCATAAAAACTTTCAACAAAGTGGGTAAAGAGGGAACATACCTCAACATAATAAATGCCATGTATGACAAATCCATAGCTAACACCATATTCAACAGTGAAAAGCTATATGCTTTTCCTCTAAGATCAGGAACAAGACAAGGGTGCCTACTATCACCAATTTTATTCAACATAGTATTGGAAGTCCTAGCCACAGCAATCAGACAAAGAAAAAGGAATAAAAGGCATCCACATTGGTAAGGAAGAAGTAAAACTGTCACTAATTGCAGAGGACATGGTAATAATATACAGAAAACTCTGAAGACTCCACCAAAACACTATTAGAATGAATAAATGAATTCATTAAAGTTGCAGGATTCAAAATTACTATACAGAGTGCTGTTGTGTTTCTATACACTAAAAACATACTAGCAGAAAGAGAAATTAAGGAAACAATCCCATTTACAATTACATCAAAAGAGTACAATATATAAGTTTAATCAAGGAGGTGAATGACCTGTACTCTGAAAAATGTAAGACACCTGATAAAAGAAACTGAAGATGAAACTTAAGGGAAAATATACCATGCTCATGGATTGGGAGAATTAATACTGCTAAAATGTCCACACGACCCAAAGCAAACTACAGAGTTGATGCAATCCATACCAAGATACCAACAGCATTGTTCACAGAACTAGAACAAACAGTCCTACAATCTGTATAGAACCACAAAAGACCCTGAACAGCCAAAGCAATCTTGATCAAGAAGAACAAAGTGAAGACATCACACTCCTCGATATCAAACTATCTTATAAAACTATAGTAATAAAAACAGTATGCTACTGGCACAAAAATAGATACATAGATTAACAGAACAGAAAAGATAGCTCAGAAATAAACCCACCCTTGTATGGTCAATACATCTACAACATAGGAGGCAAGAATATACATTGGGGAAAAGATATCTCTTTAATAAATGGTGTTGGGAAAAGTGGACAGCTACATGCAAAAGAATGAAACTAGACCATTTTCTTACACCATACACAAAAATAAACTCAAAATGGATTAAAGACCTAAATGTAAGGCCTGAAACCACAAGTGTCCCCAAATAAGGCATAAGGAATAGACTCTTGGGCATCAGGATTAGCCATAGTTTTTTGGGTCTGTCTCCTCAGGCAAGGGCAACAAAATCAAAAAGTAATTGGGACATCAAACTAAAGACCTTTTGCAAGGAAATCATCAACAAAATGAAAAGACAACCTAGTGAATGGGGAAAGATATTTACAAATGATATATCTAATAAGGGCTTAATATCCCAAACATATAAAGAATGCATACAACTCAACACCAAAACAAAAACAAAAACAAAAACAAAAACAGCAACCAATTTAAAAATGGGCAGAGGACCTGCATAGACATTTTTTCCAAGGAAAACATATAGATGGCCAACAGACACATGAAAAAAATGCTCAGTATCACTAATCGTCAGGGAAATGCAAATCAAAACAATAACACCTCACACCATTCATGTGTGAATGACCATAAAGACAAGAAATAACAATTGTTGGTGAGAACGTGAAGACCAGGGAATCCTTGTGCACTGTTGGTGGGAATGTAAATTGGTGCAGCTGCTGTGGAAAAGAGTATGGAGGTTGCTCAAAAAATTAAAAGCAGAAATATCATATGATCCATCAATTCCAGTTCTGGGTATTTATCCAAAGAAAACCAAGGTATTAATTCAAAGGGATATATGTACCCCTATGTTTACTGCAGCATTATTTATAATAGTCAGGATATGGAAGCAACCTGTGTCCATATATAGATAAATGGGTAAACATAATATATATGTGGGTACACACACACACACACACACACACACACACACACACACACACACACTGGAATATTACTCAGCCATAAAAAAGAATGAAATCTTGCCCTTTGCGACAATATGGATGGACAGAGAGGCCATTGGACATTATGCTAACTCAAAGTGAAATAAGTCAAGCAGGAAAGACAGATATTGTATAATTATGCTTATATATATAATCTAAAAACAAAACAAGTGAACAAACAAAACAAAAATAGACTCCAAACAAAGGGAACAAACCAGTGGTTGCCAGAGGGAAGTGGTGGGGGCAGGGATGAAATCTGTGAAGGGGATTAAGAGGTTCAAACTTCCAACTATAGAATAAATAAGTCACAGGTATATAAAGTTCGGCATAGGGAATATAAGTGCCAGACGATAACTCTACTTACCATGGTGAGTACTGCATAATGTATACAAGTTCAAATCACCAGGTTGTGCCCCTGGAACTAATATAATATTGCATGTCAACTATACTTCAATTTAAAGAAAATGACTTCCTCTTTTATAGGGTTTTACGGAGACTGAACTTGCACTTTGCAGAGCGCTTAGCAGACTGCTTGCCACATAGGAAATGACAGACATCAGCTATGGATAGTGGTTTTATTTTCCTTGGGTCGCTTAGGACAGCTCTTCTATCTATCAGATTTGCGATCCCAACATATGTGAAATTACTGCATCCTATTTGCTACCACCAGAATTCCTGCTGCTGTCGCCCGCTGCGCGTCAGGGGCCCACGGTCCAGGGCGTGGAACAGGAGGAGAAGACGTCAACCTTCAGAGGTCAGGCTGCTCTCAGGCGTCAATGAAACTGCAGACGACCCTGCAGAGGCCCGAGCACCAAAGGCTTTTCAGCCCAATCCTACCTAATCTTGTCTCACTTAAGGACTTTCTCCCCTGATGTTTAGATTGAACAGGCATTACTTTAATGAATGCAAAAGTATACAGAAAAGTATCAAGAAAAGAGTAAAATGCTTTTCAAATCTTACCATCCAGAGAAAACACTATTACCCCTTCCAGACTTTTCTTCGTACACACAGTCATATACACACAGGTTTATTATTTTTTTAACTTTTTAAATGTTTATTTGAGAGAGAGAGAGAGAGAGTACGCATGCACGAGCAGGGGAGGGGCAGAGAGAGAGAGAGGATCCCAAGCAGGCTCATCGCTGCCAACGCAAGGCCTGATGTGGGGCTCAATCTCACAAACCATGAAATCATGACCTGAGCTGAAACCAACAGCCAGGCACTTCAATCACAGACATATAATTTTAAAAGAAGTGACATCACACTACCCTGGCTGTCGCATGCCTGTTTTGTTCTCAAGAATATCCTTCTGAGGGTTGCTGAGGGGAGGTGGGGGGAGGGAGGGCTAAATGGATGATGGGCATTAAGGGGGGCACTTGTTGGGCTGAGCACTGGGTGTTCCACGGAACTGATGAATCCCTGGGCTCTACTCCTGAAACCAATACTACACTGTACGTTAACTAACTTGAATTTAAATAAATAAATTTTTAAAAATTAAAAAAAAAAGAGAACATCTTTCCAATTCACTCATTAGAGATCTATATGCTCGTTCTTCGCTGGGCTCTAACCTGATGCCACGTGTTCTGCTTGGTGGTCATAAGAGGTTAACAAAAGAAAAGATTAACATCTGCCTTCAATAATGACTTAGATTAAAATCTGAGTGAGCTGTGAGGTTCAAGTGGATTTTAAAAACAAGTAACAACAACAACAAAAAAAATCGGAGGCATTTGGTTCTTTTTTATGAACACGCTGGAGAGAAGGGAGACCCGCCCGTGCCCTGCATGTGCTGTGTGGTATACACCCCATTCCCTAAATGGCTATTACTTGTGGAATGTGAAACTTGGGGAATGAACTTTTCATCAAACGAGAACTTGCCCGTAAACCTCAGGACATTTTCAGGACTTAAAAATCGTACTTTATCTAGATCACAGCTCTTTCCATCTTGGCATCAAAAAGTTATTTCTGGATGCTAAACAAGTATGAAAATGGTGGGTCTGCAGTCAGGTTTGCTCTCCCCTGCCAGGCTGGGGGTACATTCTAGAGGCCACACACGTGTGAGTCCTTCTCACCTGGATGCCACCACATCCCCGTACCCCTGGTCTGCAAGCCCTTACTAACCAAGGCCCCACCTCAGGGGACACTTGAAGGACCTTTATCTGGAAGTCTGACCTCCTCACTCCTGAGATTCATTTCCACACTGGTAGCGGCAATGAGTGTGGATGAAAAGATGTTAACATACCAACATTATTTTTATTCATTTTTATATTCTTCTCCTTATTTTGGCTACTGCTTCGAAAGTCAAGAGCGTTTTTGCCACTCCACTCCTGGATAATGAAAATACATTTATAGTAAGAGAATCGGCCTCATACAAACTTCTGCTGGTTGAAGGAGATTATAGTCACAATTTCAAACTTGGAATAGAGTTTATAAAACCGGATTTACTCTGAAAGTGGTCTCAAACGATCTGATATGACCTGATGGTTTCTGGGTGTCACAGGGAGCTTGGGCTGGGGCGGGGGAGAGGGGTGAAGACCAGAAGGCAGGGGTGGGAGACTGCAGATCCAGGGAAAGCTCCACAGGGGCAAGGGGAGAGGGTCCGGCAGACGCAGAATCCAGGCATCAAAGGTAGTAGGGAAGAGGCAAGCAGGATGGCCAACCTAGCAAGAGTGAGGCCCCAAAGCAGACTAATGAGGTGGTCACCAAGGATTGAGTTCAAGAAGGCAAGTTTATATAAAGCGGGCCTGGGTCTCCTGATTAGGTAAAGCCCCATTTATCAATCCTGAAACCCAAAATAATGTCCCAACATGGCATTGAGAGAAACAGCTGATAGATCCCACAGAGCCCCCCGCCCCGCCCCGACCCAAACCCCTTTTCCTGCAGAGCAGAGAAGGTAGGGAGAATTCAACTGGCCCCACTTGGGACAGAAGTAGTTAGTGGTGCAGGAACCTAGCAGACCATCCATACAATTCTTCTCCCCCACCTCCACTTATTTGCCCTCCCAGGCAGGTTACTGACCAAAGAAAATTTGTTTTCACTATAAGTAGAGTTATAATAGTGAGTCACCATTATATTAAGAAATAGCCTTTATATAATAAGCCATACTACTCTTTCTAGGCTATCAGCAGTGAAAACAACATAGAAAATGTCCAGGGAAATTGTTTTCTTCATATTCGTGGCCTTTAAAGCAGTGGTTCTCAAACACGGTCCCAAGAACGGCAGCATCAGCATCACCCAGGAGCTTGTTCGAAACGCAAGTTCTCAGGTCCTACCCCCGACCTACAGAATCAGACACTCAGGGGTCTGGGTCCAGCAGTTGTGTTTCAATAAGCCTCCAGGAAACCCTGATCCAAGCTAAAGTTTGGGAACACTGGCCTAGTGGAAGGAACCTGGGCTGGGAGCCAGGACCTAATTCAGATTCCAGCTCTGGATTCCCTGGTCCAATTCAGTGAAATTTAATGAACAGTCACAATGTGCTACTGCAGGGATGTGAGGGTACTGAGATGAGCTATCCTGGTTCTTACCCTCGGAGGGTGTCTCACTTCTATATCCTTTTGCTCCTCTAGGGCTTGGGCTATTGTGTTCTGCTGCTCTTGTCTTGTTTCATATTTGTATTCCCAATGGTGCAGTGTCACAGACACTCAATATATATGCAGGGGACCAAGTGGTAGAGCCAGTCACAACTGTGATAAATACTACTGTACCATTCATCAATAACCTTAATGTGGCTCCAGTCTAGTTAACAACAGCCACTCTTTATTTTAATGCTTAGCGCAGGCCAGGTGCTGAATGTCCTATATCAGCTCATTTGATCCTTTTAGATGTCCTCTACCGTGGGTAGTATTGTTAATCCCACTTTGCACATCAAAAAACCGAGGCTCCAAGTAA
This sequence comes from Lynx rufus, assembly GCF_022079265.1. NCBI lineage: Eukaryota > Metazoa > Chordata > Mammalia > Carnivora > Felidae > Lynx > Lynx rufus. Next base: position 11,771,389 of record NW_025814878.1, read on the forward strand.
TGTGTCCGATGTCGCACACTGAAAGTGGCAAAGCCAGCGATGAATCCAGCGATCCCTGTTCCAAAACCCGTGGTCTTAAAAATAATAGGGTTCTTTTTCAAATCCCACAAGCTCAAAGGCTGACCTTGGGCTAAATTTCCAGCCTCGAAGGTTAGGGGATGATTATCCTCTTACTACGTACTTGAAACTGTGCTTTGCAGGTTATCATCTTAAGTGGTCAAAGACTATCTTTATTTTTCCCATTTTCTGGTATCTTGACATTTAGTGTTCATTGAGTACAAGAAAGTAAATAGTGGCGGGGAACTACACTAACATGTCACCAGACTATTCTGACCCTTAATATAGGAAAACAAAAGTGGGCACGCAGGTCAGGCCAGGGCAGCCTTGAGAGGGCACTGAAAGAGAAGGCCAGTTCTAAGGGGTTGAGCCTTTGATGGAGCAGCCCAACTAAGGCAGCCCAGGGAGAAAAGGGGCAGAAATGAGTGTAGCCCCTAGGCCCAAAGGCAGGGGGAGGCCAGGCTGTGGGCATCAGATCACGGGCCAGTACGGATGCAGAGGCAAACAGGGCAGCAAACAGGAGAAGCCGCCAAAGACCTGAAGTCAGTCTAAGGCTCTAGCGCCTGGCACAGTTACAGGTGTTGATAAAATAATGGCCCTTCCTCCCTCGCCATTTTGGCGCTCTTCATATGCTTCCTTTTTGTCCTCACTGTAAATCAAAGATTAACTTCACATGTCATCTACTATTTTCTTGCAAACAATTCATGGCCAGGAGGGCTCTGGTTAGGGTTGTTGGAGGCTGTAGGAACTGAGAAAAGAGAAATGGGATGTATAACCATAAGCAAAGACCTTACCTTACTAGGAGGTGGCCCATGATCATCCAAGTAAGTGGAATTTCCTAGGGGAAAAAAAAAAAAAAGAAGAAAGTTGATGAATCAGTAGTTTTAAAACCAAAGCGAATTTAGTGCACAGTCGTTGAAAACAAACATTCCAGATATATGTCTATTTAGACAACTCTACCAAAGAAAAATAGGTCATTAGTTGCCCGTTTGGTGGGATTTTGTTGACATTACCATGCTCAGTTACACTTTCAGCAGTTACAAACATTGTACATACGTTGGTGTGCGCACACACACACACACACACACACACACACACACACAGAAACACGCACCACAATTCCTCACCCCGTATCTGTTGAGTTTGCTTTAGACCAGTGGTTCTCAAACCTCAGTGTGCATCAGAATTGCCTGTAGAGCTTATTAAAACACAGATTGCCTGGGTCCCCTCCCAGAGGTTCTGATTCAGTGACTCTGAGAATCTGCATTGCACAAGCTCCCAAGTGATGCTGATGCTGCAGGTCCTGGAACCATACTTTGAGAACCACTGCACTGTTTCTCTGCTTCGTCTTGATGGTCAATTTCCCTTCATCTTTTCAGTCTAGCTTGCTTCAGAAGCTTGATCTGTCTTGACGAACAGCCACTTTTCAGAGTACGTGATTATCGTTTCCTGATGAATATAGATTTAGACTGGTTAGGGTGGGAACTAAAGGTCCCAGAGTTCCCTTTATGCAGCAGGTACCTGCTAAGTGCTTCCCACCTATTCACTTAATTCAAATTTCGGAGGTGGGTTATACTGATTCCCACTTACAGAGGAGGGAACAGAAGCCCAGAGAAATCCAGAGATTTGCTCAGGGTCACACCCTGTGACACTGCAGGAAAGACAGAAGATCGTTTCTTCCAGAGGGTGCTTGGGGATCTGTTGCTCATCTGTCTGAAAAACCTACCTACCAGCTTTTGCAGAGCCCAAGCACCAGCAACATACTCTGGGCACTGACCGTGTACCCCAGACACCAACCCAGCAACACATCTGAGCCAGTGGGGTAGCCTATGATGTGCTCAGTGTATTCAAAGGCTCCCTCCAAGGAGATAATGCTTGTCAGTCAGGGGAAATCACCTTCACAAAAAGTGAAGACAGTCAGCCTTTCTAACACAACAAAATTTTAAAAAATATTGGAAACACAAGGATATCTAGAGAGAACAGTAGCTTAAGGAAAAAGTAAGTGTCCCAGTTGGAGTAGATGAAAGCTGATTTTTTTTTAGAAGAAAGCAAAAGTGACTTAGGAAATTGGAATAAAAAGGAGAAGTAAGGGGCGCCTGGCCGGCTCAGTCAGAAGGGCATGTGACTCTTGATCTCGGGGTCAAGAGATCGAGCCCCACATTGGGTGTAGAGAATGAATGAATGAATGAATGAATGAATGAATGAATACACTTTTTAAAAAAAGGAGAAGTAGAACTTAAGACACAGACAGTTCAAATGGGAAAACTTATCCAAAAATAGCAAATAAGTGGGTTTGGGCCTATAGGGTTTTTTTCCTTCTTCCATACTGGGGTATCAGCCATCCCTTTTGCTCTGTAATCTTTTGATCTGTCACCCACTTGATGTCCACAGTGACTGTACTCTAACTGGCTAGTTGTACATAGTAAAAGGACAACGGGGCCCGATTTTCATGTACAAGACGTGCAAGCACAAACACCTGGCGTGTTCATGTTGGGTTATTTTCAGGAATCTTTGAAATGTGAATATGATTAATGATTTGTTTGATCTTAATTATTGTGCTGCATTCCACGGGGAACACACAGAACTAGGAAGTGAGATCTCTATCTGACTTAATAAAGAGGATCTGCTTGAAAGAATTCAGAAAAATGACTGCCTAAGTCTAGAGAAATATTCAGAGCTATTCCAACATAATGCAGTCAGTATAGCTGCAGAAGCTTCTCGTCACCTCCTCATGTGAATGTGTCTTCCCAGGACGGATGTGAGAAATCCCAACAAACGTCTGCATGTCGTCCAGGTACCAATCTCAGGGTTCAAAGATAGCTCAAACAACCAATGGTTTTGAAACAGGAGAAGTTTCCAAAAGAAACAAAGTTCCTACAAATGGATGACTTGAATGCCGACTGTTCCCTCAAACCCCGGACTCGGCTACCCACTGACTCACTCCTTAGCACCCGGGCTTAGACATCTATAGGCACCTCCCACTTTGCCAGTCCAAACAGAACTCTTTTATTTGCTGCAATTTCACCTCCCCCCCCCCCCAGGTTGCTGCCTCCCTATCTTCTGTATCTGGTTATACAACACATCCTTCCCCTATGGGCTCCAAAGCCCAAGAGTCATCCTTGATCCATCTCTACCCCTTACCCAATCTGTACCAACCCACTCACCAGTCCCATTGGCTCAGCCTTCGAAACATGACTCAATGTAATGTGTTGATCACTTCCCACTGGCCCCTCTGGGCCATTTGGGAGAACTCTTACATCTTTTCACTGCTTACAAATTTTCTCCTCTACCCAGATGGCAACCAGAGGGCTCTTCTAACCTTATCAATCTGGCCATGTCAGCCCTCTGCTTAAAACCTATTTTCTCTAAGAATGAAATAATCCACTCTTTACCATGGCCTGTACTTCAACAGGAGCCAGGCCCTGCCCTCCAACCACACCCATCGCCAGCCACAACAGCCTTCTCTCTGCCCCAAAACACACCAACCTGTCGGCGGCTAGGGACCTTTACAGCCAATTCTTTCCTCTGCCAGAAAAACTCTTCCCCACCACCATCATTGAGACTTAGCTCAAATATCCTTCCTTTCTTCCTTCTCCCATTCTTCCTTCCTGTCTCCCCTTCTCCCCAGCTCCCTTACAGAAGACTTCACTTCTTTCCTTCTGCACAGAGGAAGGAACAGGGCTGACCAGTGTTGACATGCGTGCCCCGGACCCTGTTGTTCTCTCCATCAGCAGATCCCTGAGTGCCCATTGTTGGTAGGTTTATTAGAACACAGAGGCTGTAAATGTTTGGGCTTGTAGCAGAGGTACGGAAAGGGCAAAGAAAAGCTACACACATTTCCTTACTTCGAGACAGCAAGTTTTTATTCTCCTAGGGCATAACCATATTTTTATCAGATATATAGGTAGGACTTTCCATCCTATGATCTTATGCTTTCATAGCACAAAGTAAACAAAACTGTCAGAATCTTCAAACCTGATGTTGGTAACTTATCGGCTGTGGAGATCAAAGGAGGAGCCCTGTTTTCAAAGTAAGCCTCTCTGAATGGGCTCCCGGGCACCGGAGGAACTTCTGGTCACTCTGCCTCGTGGGGGACTCAGTAGAGGGTGCCAGGTGGGGAAGGAAATCAGACTAAAGCCCTCCAGGCCTTTGGGCTTGGAGCTCAAGCTGCAAATTCAGAAGGAAAAGGCAGAGGAAGGATGATGAATGATCTAGAGCCAGGAGAGAGGACAAGGGCTCCCTTGCCACCCACTTCCACCTGCCCTGGGAACCCCCAGTTTCTGATCCCAGGCTGCAGCACCCTATGAGGCAGTATCTCTTATTTATGGAGGCCTATAAGGGCATATCATCTCATTTCTTTCCAGAAAGCAACTCACGTCTTTAGAGCTTGGACTCCAGCCTCCTGTCTTAAGTCTTTTCTTTGACGATCGAGGGTTACGATACTCAGTCAATGTAGAAAAAAAGGAAAGGCACACCCCACATGTTTCCACTCCTATCACCGGTCAAATTTTTCAGAAAGGCCTGTCTCCAAACTGCCAAGAAATTGCTAGCTCAGGCTGGCATCGAGCTAAAACTCTTACAGAAAGTCAAGCTTGTCCAGGCTGCTGAGGTACGGAGAGGACACGGTAGGGACTATTTGCAGCAACACCCCAGGCCTTCTAACTCCATGTGGCTGGTCTATAGCCTGATGGAGGTCATGCTTACGTAGCTCTGTACATGGATTAAAACCTAGAGAACTATACATCAAAACCAACACCAACAAAACACTCATGGTTTAATGGTTTTTAAAATGCCCTGACTAGAAAGCAAGTGATCTCAGACTTTGCAACCAGCGAAATTATACCATGTCCTCAATCTCACCCTAGCCATCTAGCCCTTCATATTGGACACCTCCCCAGGAGGTGGCAAATATAACATGAGAGATCACGTGCAAAGGTGTTAAATCCAAGTACATGGGGGTTACGGTCTGCATACTTACTACAGAGTATGTGTATGACTGGGGTCTTTGCAGGGCAGTATGCTAGTAAAGTCTACCTATCTCTGCTATCATACAAGCTATTTGCAGGAAAGATGCATTTCAGGACACTCGTGTGACATCTAGTACGAAAAATCAGGAGGCCAGGAGATGTGACCTGGAATCCGAAGGTTCTCAACCGATTACTATCTCATAGCCAGTCTCCGGTGGCAGAGCCACGGCACGTTGACCATACAAGAGCCATCCAAGTCTCCCATGATGAGGGAAATGACGTGAACAACCAGATACAACGTATACCTACACAAAAAGGTTTCGTCTCACTTTTTAATAGAGAATATCCCCAAGAAGCATCATTCAGCTCTGAATAAATTGCTTTGTCTCCTCAAAGTCTTCCATATACACATCTGTAAAAGTGAAACAAGCTCCTAAGTTATTATAAGGAGTATGCAAAGGTAATTTCATTCTATTAAAAAATGCCTAGAACACTCCCCGCACACAGTAAGCGCCTAGTATGTTTGTGGGCAATGCTCGTTGCACTGCTAACAATACTAATTGTATGACCAGGGGTCCTCGTAGTAGCGAAAATCCCTCCTCCAACGTCTCTCCATCCTCTGTCTCACTAGTTTTCCACCCCTCACTGCACAGTCCACTTGGCTGCGATGCTTTTTGAGAATGTGGATGCCAAGCCCCAACCCTAGCTCATCCAATTTAATTTGGGGACAAGTCATTTAGCATTTAGTATTTTCTAAAGTTCTTCAGGGCATCCTAATGCTTCGCCAGGGTTGAGAATCACTGAGTTACAAAAAACAATTAATGGACTGCAGAATTCAGGCTGAATCGCGTTTTCCAGAAATAAACAAAATAACAGACCAAATCCAGGCTGATGTGAATCATGGGTCACTCCCATCATCTCTGGTGAGAGACCGTGCAACATGGGTATCACGTCAAAGGGGAATGTTCGTAGAGAGCTGATGGTCACAGAAGGACTCCCAGACTCCAGAAGACCACCGGGCAGCTCCCCGTTGGGGTACATAACAAACCTGAAGAGGGCCAGCTCACAGGTTGCCCGAGGACTGGCATAGGCACCACTGGGCAGGGGGAGAGCTGACCCCCTAAGCCACATGGGTTGCCCAATTTTGTGGGTCTTCACAAGTCTTTCCAAAAATAATTTTCAGAGCTTATAGTTTGACATATTGTTCCTGCAAGCAATGCTTAGCACATGTTGTCCCAGTGAACCTCTTGTTTCAAGGTAAAAGGGGAAGTAAAAGCATAAACCTCCATCCCCAGGGTTTCTCCAGATCCTACTCGACTTAAACAACCAGAGGGTATTCCATCAGTCCTGGAGACACTCATAGGCGATCCCTACAAACGCTTTAAGGGACCACAAGGATCTGAAAGGAGGAAGCTTCGAGAAAATCTGTAGCAGACGCACAGCCTGGTCCCAGCCCAGTGAGGTGCCTGTCTTGGCAGGCTGTGGGCCTGGAGTGGAGAGGAGGTGAGCGAACCTGGTCAGCAGAGAGGCTCGATGCGGCACCCAAGTGAATCCAACAGAGACTGTGAACACAGCTGATAGAGGAGAAACTGCTAGAAGCACTGATGTGAAGAACTATTGAACAGAATGAGCCATGTATTATAAATAGCAACAGTCACTCTTATGTGAGAGAGAGAGAGAGAGAGAGAGAGTGAGAGAGAGAGAGTGGAAAGGAGCCCCAGGGTCATCACTGAATGGATTCGGGGAGATACGGCTTATAGCACTGACTGTCACTGGTGACAAGGGTAGCCCGGGGGTGATAGAGGGAATACGACAGGCGGCAGAACAAAAGACCTGGGTTCAAATCTCAGTCCTATCTTATACTCATTGAATGGCCTTGGAATCAGCACTTAATTTCCATGAGGCTTAATGGCCTCATTTGCAAGATGAGGATATTCACAGTAGCAGCCACAGGATTGTTCTGAGAAGGAACAAGACATATATAAAGCATTGAGCACACTGCCTGCCTGGCATATAGATAGTAAGTGCTTAACGAATGGTAGCTTCCTCAGCTTACATTATCTGATTTTATCATCTATAATCAATTTGATAATTGTATTTATTATTGAGGAAATCCAAGAGAATCCTGAGGTCAGGGGTCAGGTTTAAGGATGAATATTAATATGTGATCATTATTTGACAGTTTCTATTACTTTCTGATCCTGTCTTTGATCGGTCTTCAAAAAGATACAAAAAATTCTCCCCAATAGTTTGACAAAAACACCTTTAGCGATGTGCAAATGCATTTACAGAACCTTCCCGGCACAGAAGTTATTCTGGACTCCTAAGTCTCGCATTAGCAAATCTATTTTTGTCTGAATGGGTCCCTGAAGAATAAAAACGCTTTAATTCTAATCCCTCTTATGGAAACCGTAATATGCATCAGTGTCAATGTCAAAAGAGCCGCCTGTACACTCCATCAATTTTGATCAAACACCAGCAATGCTTTTCAGAGTCTTTCTTCAGCCCCCTTTAAAAAATCACACTCATAAGCAACCGAAATCCTTTCCTGTTTTATTTAGAAACAGCCATTTCACACGGGGTTCTGGTTACCTACAACACAATCATCTCCCCCCCCCCACCCCGGAGTCTGGGCCTCTGATAAGACACTGTTAATGAAGGAGTCACTGTTAAAGGCAACACTGCAACTTAGCTTTGTCCTTGCCAAAAAATTATGTTAATGCCACACTTTCCACCATTAACTATGGGTTACGTTTCTCTAAGAGGCAGCTGTTAGCACACACCAGCCGTGGTTAACAATGAGGAGTTTGTGTGCTGAGTAAACGTCTCCAATAGCTCCATTTATTATAATTAACGCGGCCCCAAAGACACTGTAATGGAGGAAAATTGCTTGCACAGCTTTATTTAAGCTTTAATGGAATTATTTTCCACTGAATTAAAACAAATGGCTTTATTAACTATCAATACTGGAATACATCGATAAAAATGCCTCTCAGAAAAAAATCTTAAGTGTTTACCCAACCAGTTAACAAAAGCAGAAACATCCTGAAAATACTTTCTTGATGCTAAGTGATAAAAATGAGCATTCCAGACACTGAAAAACATATTCAAATGAAACTGCCATCAAGTACAATTTAGAAAGTGGTTTCCATTTCTAATGAATTTTAAAAGAAAATTAACGCTCCCCTCTTTGTATTTCGGGCTCAAAAGCACTGTCTTGTTTTATAGTGCATCTCTCTCTCTCTTTTTTTTTTTTCCTTCATTAAATCTGAATATACATTTTAGGATGTCAAGGGCACATTTGTAGAAGGAAATTACCTTCGGGATCAAATGATCAGTACACTACTGCTAAAATAACAACCTAAATATAAATACGAATTTATTGCCAAATTAGCTCAGGGATTCATCATAATCATATATGACCTCATCCAGGTAGGCATGGCATGTCAAAGAGAGATAGAATCACCTAGGTTTCTGTTTCGTCCCATTAGATTTTCCTCCCAAAGTAATTACTATAGTCAACTGATCCTACCTGTGTAACTCTAACACCCCCATTAACACAGCAGCCCCAAGCCCTGCACAGGGCAAGGCTCGAACGAGCTGCCAGGTTAAGTTTTCTTCTGTAAGACGTAGCCACCATGAGAACGGACACCTCCCATTACATGCTTACTGCACAAAGCACTCTTGATAACTATGGTGGAAGACAAGCAGGATGTAGCCAATTTAAGAGAGAAACAAAACGAGGCTGAATCAATCAGCATCTGCATTATCGTCACCGATGGTTAGCACCGACACTGATCTAAGCACCGTGCTAAGTATCCTCACCCTGTTGAGTTCCTATCACAACCATCCCATTACCTCCACTTTACAGCAAAGGAAGCCGAGGCTCAGGAAGGTGAAGGCGACCGTGCACGATGCTGCACGGCTAATCAGCATGGGATCCTGGACTTGACCACAGCTGCCTGCCTCCCTGCCTTGCTCAGAGACTCCAGGCTGGGGACCACAGCGTGCTTTGAGGTATTGAGCCTTCTGGCTCCAAGGGCAGCTCAGGCTGGGCAGTCTGAGGCCACCCAGGGATGGCCGAGGCAGAGCAGGGTCTGAGCTCTCTAACAACATCTGGCACTCACCAGCCAGACAGGACCTCTAACTGAATGTCACTCCCCCCACCTCACCCAAGGGCAGGGGGTCTGCAGACTGTGGAAGAACTTAATATCCTGGGAGTCCAAGGAACCAGCACTGCAATGGGTAGGAGAGGGGGGAGGGGGCAAGTTAGGTGGGGCCCAGATTCCAGGGGCAACTCAGAACCTCTGGCTGCCTCGGGTCCGTTTCTAGCTGATGTTCTATTTTAGTGGGTCCTGATTAGCCACAGGACGGTACGCTGTGAGGGCACGAGCCTTCTGCAGTCATCATTATTTTGAAATACTTGATACAAAGAGTTAGCTTGGGTTAGAAATCCATTCTCATTATTGCAAAAAATGTCAACATTGTATTTGTCAACTATCGAAAAGGAAGCTCTGCTTGATTCCTTAGATAAAACTTCAATTGATGCAAATTTTGTGAACGGTAGTGTGGTAGGCTGAACAAGGCCTTCCCCCGCCCCCACCACAAGGTTATCCACATCCTAATCCCTGGAATGTGTGGATATGTGACTTTACACGGCAAAAGGGACTTTGCAGATGTGATCAAGTTAGGGATCCTGAGGTGAGAAGCTTATCCCTGATGATCTGGGTGGGCCCAATATAATCATAAGAGTCAGGAGGGCCAGAGTCGAAGCAGGCATGATGATTAGAGGTTGGTGGAATGTGCCTTGAAGACAGGTGGAGAGGCCACGAGTCAAGGAATGTAGGTGGCCTCTAGAAGCTGGAAAAGGCAGGGAATAGATCTTCCCCAGCATCTTCAGAAGGAATGCCACCCTGCCAACACCTTGATTTGAGCCCATTAGAACCCATTCCAGATGAACTGTAAGATCATGAATTTGTGTTGTGTTAAGCTACTAAATTTGTGGCAAATTATCACGGCAGCAATAGGGGATTAGCACAGCTGTTAAAATGGTTTTACATTTTAAAAATCACCTCTTGGGACACCTGGGTGGCTCAGTCGTTCAGGCATCTGACTTCAGTTCCGGTCATGATCTCGTGGTTCCTGGGTTCGAGCCCTGCATCAGGCTCTGGTGCTGACAGCTCAGAGCCTGGAGCCTGTTTTGGATTCTGTGTCTCCCTCTCTCTCTGCCCCTCCCCAACTTGCTCTCTCTCTCTCTCAAAAATAAATAAACATTAAAATTTTTTTTTAAAAATAAAAATCACCTCTTTATGTAAATAAAGTTTCTTGTCAGTGGTAATTCTCAAGGAGTTGAAGAAATTTTCATCAAAAAGCCTATAACGGGGAATTGGATGAAGTCTTGTAAAAGGCTCATCACTCGCAGGGATAAATTCGAAATGTTTCTCTTTGTAAGTTTCCCATGACTTCCAAATGTAAGATCTTCCCTAGTATTTTGTATCTTGTTTTTCTAACAATTATACAATTAAAAAGAAAACACAACAAGTGTTTTCATATAGATACCCCCCTCCCCCCATCCTCACCAGTTTACCAGTGTGCCATAAAAACCTCAGCATTTTCAAAGTATTTCTGGACTGGAAAAGTTTTGACGCACTGTTTCACTTAACAAACACACAGAACATCAATCAAATAGAGTGCTGCCTTTGACAAAGGGCTTCAGTCCGACCAAACTGCCATTGCTCTAAGTCTGGAATTTCTCTTTGGCTTTGTTATCAGGGCCAACAGTATGGGTCACACCCCATTACACACACGCACGAGCACGCGCACACACACACACACACACATCATACGATTTCAGAACAGGAAAATCACCACAGATATACAGACCAACCCCTCAATCTACAGAGGACACAACTGAATTCAAAAGAGGTCGAGTAATGAGGCCAAGACAGAAGGCTGATTAGCAAGGAAGGGTTAAGAATAGACCTAGGTCACTGGTGCTCATTCCACAACATAACAGTCTTACCTCATGCCACGTTTTTACCCTAAATGGTATTTTCAAGCTTGAGCCCCTGGCTTACTCTCCGAGCTTAAACTGGAATGAGTTTGTGCTTTTCTGACACCCTCAAAATTACCTCTCTATGGGTAAAGATATCTCGCGATTGAGAGAGTTAACAAAAACGTATGCCTCGAACACTGAAGATAACTCCCAAAGAGAATATTTTACACGCCCTGTGCACGGCTGCGGGGAGTTCACAGCCTCTCAAGGCTGATACGCTAATTTAGATGTTCAAGTTTCGGCAGGTTTGATGGAAAAGAGTACCTGTGCATCGACTTCTGTAAATGAACCAAACACGTAGGAGACTGTGCCTTGTGCAGAAATGTAAGTGAAAATACTAAATACCTGAGGAAGTGCAAGGGATAAGGGACAGCGGAAGGCGAGCATGACAGGGACGGATGAGAGGCAGGACACTTCCAAGTTCACGTGTCAGCTATTTATGGAGCGTCTACCCTGCACCGGGCACTGTGCTGGGTCCTGGGGACACAGACATGAGGAAAAAGGCAGGATCCCCGTCAGACTTTGGCAGTGTGGGCTGCTTATAACAAATCACCGTAGACTGGGTGACTTCAACAACGCATATTTATTTCTCCCAGTTCTGGAGGGGGGGGGGCTGGAAGTCTGAGATGAGGGTGCCAGCAAGGTCAGGTTCTGGCGACAGCCTTCCTCTGGACTCACAGATGTGGTCTTGCTAAGCCTTACATGGTGGAAAAAGAGCTCTGGTCTCTTCCTCTTCTCCATAAAGACATTAATCCCATGGGGGTGGGGGACCCTACCCTCATGACCTCATCTAAACCCATCACTTTCCAAAAGCTCCACCTCCACCGTCACATTAGGAGTCAGGGCTTTGGCACATGGATTTTAGGGGGACACAAACACACAGTCCGTGGCACTGGCAGTAAAAAGAGATGACAGACATTAAACTATGATTGCAAAGTAAGTATTTAGTCCGCACTGTGATAGTCTTATAAGGAATAAAGTACCGGGGGGCCTGAAAAGGACCAGAAGCTCCTAAATTCAGGACTGAGAAGCCGTGAGGACAATGAGTGATCCAGGCAGGTGAGGGCAGCCTGTGTCGGTGCCCAGGTCGGCGAGGAGCCCAGAGGGGACTGTGCCAGGCACACGTTTGCAATGAAGTCAGGCACGGCTCCGTGGAGGGGGGTTTCCAGCTACGTCTCAAAAAAAGAGAGGAGCAGGTGTCCCTGGACAGGGTACCGGTGCTTGTCCTGGGGCTGTGGCACTCAGAGGTGGGCGTGTCATACCAGCACATCCCTGCAGGATGGCGAGTCCAAATTAAAGATGCCCTTGTCACCTTGAGGTCAAGATCAGAGGACGAAGTCTCATTTAAGAGGCAAAGGGAAGTTTGCGCAAAGAGGCCAAGGGCTTTGGGGCACATCTGAAGTGAGCTCATGTGGGTGCGAAGCTCTAATGCTCCCCCACCTCTGACCCCATCAACCACGGGAGATCGGCACGCAGAGCGAGGATCCTCCTTTACCAGGAAGGAAGCTGAGCCCAAGGTCACACAGCTAGGAGGTGTCAGAGCTGGCCTAGGACTTGGGTTGGGCTCAAGCTTGTGGGAACCCCAGTCCGCACTGGCTCAGGGCTCAGTGCAGCATGGGCAGACCAGAGGGTTTCCCGCAGGCACAACATGTGAGCCTGAGGCCAGAATCCGGATGAAGAAGTCTGTGAGGACAGAAGAGGGAAACACCGTGGGCAAGTCGCCAGAGGCTGGTGGTGCCATAACCTCTTGCTGGGTTATGGATCACCACTTGCTTGAAGGTTGGTGTCAAAGCATACAGATTTTTACAGGGGTATAAAAGATTTTATGTTTCTAGCTCTGTCTCCTGCTTGATGGGTGCCTGGGCCATGGCCCAAGGCCACTGGTAAACAAGCCATCTGTGTCTTCTACACTGTAACTGGAACAGTCGTATGTTTGACAGAAAAATGACTTGTCACTTGCCAATTGCCTTCCTGCTTTAGGGAAATGAGTATGAAGGAACATTCCACGCAGTGTTTCAGCCAAACTGCACTGAAATGCTATGCACGTGAAAAAGAGATTTGAAGAGCTGCTCATAAATGCTGATGTTGGTTTAGAAAGCGTGTGGACGAAATGGGTCTGATGGCAAAGTTGGTCTCACATAGTGGTCATGTGTACAAAGAACTATCCCATCTGGGATTATGCCTTCATATACACTTCCCAGGAACACAACAAAGAGATCATGGTTTCTTCTTTATTAGGTCTTCGACTGTAAAGGGGGATTTTTAATAGAGCAGCAGAAATCATTGAAATCATTCAGAATAGTAATCGGCACAAAATTAACCACCAATCTAGCATACGAGCCCGGCAGTGTTTATTTAAAAAAGAGTGAGTTTCAATAAATTTATCAGCTCTACTTTTTCTATCATTTCTCTAGTTCCATTTTGAATCAGATTCAATAGGGTTTCGATGAGGTTCTGTGGTTCATAGAACTATAATATTGGAAGATGGGAGAAGATTCTTTTAGCTCCATATGTTACTCCACGGGCCCGGATAAACACAAACACCCGCAAATACAAAAAGGCAAAACAAACAGGTGCTTGAAAAATCAGAAAATCCTTGCCAAAGATGAGCCGAAGGTATAAGGAAAAAACATGTAGAAGAAAGAATATGGGCTCTGCAGCTGAACGGTCCAAGGTGGCAAGCTACTTACTGGCTATGACCTTGAGCGAGGTCTTAAAGTTTCTAAGCGTTCGTCTCCCCACAGGTAAAGCAGGAAGAATAAAACTTACCTTATAGAATTGGGGGGATTAGAATTACCCTTTATAAACTGCCTGGCATGCCTACAATAAAATGTAGCTACTATGATTATATTTAAAACAGAGCCAATTTAAAGACCTGGTGCATTAAATAAAACCTCTTCCAAGTAATCACATACATAAACATCAGTCCCGGGCACTGAAATCTGCATCCCTCATTATGCACTAGAATGGCCTGTCAGTGTCTTCCTCCACATTTTTCAGGATTTATGATGGGAGGTTATACCTGGGTATGAATGAAATGTAATTTTTAAAACCCTGGCAGGATTTGGGTCTTCCTATGCTTTTATTGTTGTTCTGAAAGATAGAGTGTACTGGAGGTCATAAATACTCTTTAGCACATATTAGATCGCCTTCTTCTCTAGCAAAGTTTTAATTCTTCCTTTAAACAAAAAGAGTTGGGGCCAGGGTGAGGTGGGGGCGGGGGGTGGGGGAGGAAGTGCTGGGAGGACCAAAAGGAGTCCTTCCTAAAAGCCTGGCTGCCTTGAATGCATCACAGATCTGGGAAAATAACGTCTCTCAAAGTCTCAATGAGATACTCACTTTCCTGAACCCCTAAAAGGCTGAGTCCGCGGGCAAAGGCAGGTAGTCTTGTATCCAAGGCCAGTGCAGGCCCGGCTGGAAGAAAACTAGAGTTCATCTTCGCATCAAAACAAGCAGGTGGTTTGTCCTGCTTTTCACACTCGTGGATTCCAAATATATCCGAGCCTACTTGACATCAACTTGCTTGTGGGAAAATGCTTCTTAATAAAAAAAAAAAAAAAAAGTTTTCTCCAATAGCAGAAAACATCAGTCAAATGAATCCATGCCTACTTAAAATAACTGAATTGTTAGGGTGCACAAGGGAGCTTTAGCTCATCAAAGACAGAGCTTTCAGTCTGAAGAAATCAACTGATCAGTCCTGGTCTGAGACTTTAAGGATATGCCTTTCCTGAATGGAAGGAGGTCCGTGGTGCCCTTCCTACCTTTCTCCCAATTCTCAGATTTCCTGAAGATCCCTTCTGGCACTAGAAAATGAAATTGCTCATCTTTTAAACATCATTAATTTATCAAGCAGATTTCAATCACAGAGGTAAGTGTGAATAGTACGAATGGTGATATTGGTGACATCACAAAGACATTTTAACATATGGGCATAACTCTAACACAGAATTTGACAAATTAAATGGCTTTAAAAAATATATGTGTGGGGGAGCCTGGGTGGCTCAGCTGGTTAAGCATCTGACTTCAGCTCAGGTCATGATCTCACGGCTCATGAGTTAGAGTCCCACATTGGGCTTTCTGCTGTCAACACAGAGCCTGCTTCGGATCCTATCCCCCTCTCTCCCTGCCCTTCCCCCGCTTCTCTCTCTCTCTCTCTTTCAAAATATATATTAAAAAAAATATATATATATGATATATAGCACTTCAACCCTGCTTTAAAGAAAGGTAGACTGGGGAAGGGAAAGCTGATCAATGCAAAATAAGTTCATCTTTCAGGAACAACTTCATGCCAGGCAAATGGCGTAAGTGTCATAGATTTTTCTCTGTTGTGAATGCCAGGCAAGCATGTCCTGATTTAGCTCAGTGAAGTCAGTGGTAGAAACTGGGGGTTACATGAAGAGGAGACAGTCTCATTTCAGGACACAAGGACTGAAGTTAGAGTTGATTCGGCAGAATCAAAAGATCCCTGTTACGGATTTTGTAGATAAGGTTTTACAAGAGAAGCCCCACAGACCAGGCAACAAGAAGAATAAAGCAAGATTCTGGGTCAATCCAGAAGCCTTCAGACTCAAGCAAAGCCACTACAAACCTAAACAAAAACCAGAACCAGAAATGCTTTGTGAGGGTCGTAAAAAGATAAATCATAGGAGAGTATGCGAATGCTTTTATACGTAACAAAGAATAATTGAAGAAACCACTGGGCAATGGAGAAAATCTATTTCGTGATGGTACAGAGAGGCACTGGAGCTTGTAAGGATTATAAAAATAATAATGTAGGGTTATAAATAATATGAGAAATTGAATATGCTAATGGATTCGTGACGATGAAAGCTGGAAACAGAGAATTAGGTCAGACTAGCTAACAGAACTATGAAGCAGTAGAAAATGGAATTTTAGGTGGGAGCCCCCGATCCTTTCCTGAGGCAAACAGCTACAAGACTCACGCATGAGGCAAATCATTACATAGAACTCTCTCATTCAGTGTTCAAGGCTTCTCATCCTGTGGATGAGGAAACGACCCCCAGAGAGGTCATAAATCTTTACCACCAAGGAACAATGAAGCCCATGGCAGGGTCAGGACAGACTCGGAACAGCACGTTTCCAGAACCCGCTGCGCATTCCCCTGACTACTCCGACCCACCACATGCTTCTGGTTCTTCTGAGTAACAGCAATAATTTAATAAGAGGGATTTTGAAATGTCTTTCGAAATTAGTGGAAGAAGTCAGGTTTGGGGGGGCCCATCGTAGGTTTTTAAAAGTATGTTATTTTACTTTTCGTTTATCACATGAAATAACCAATGTTGTCATGGGACAAGGTAGGGAGGAATTTTAAAACTCCCTTTTTAGGGGCGCCTGGGTGGCGCAGTCGGTTAAGCCTCCGACTTCAGCCAGGTCACGATCTCGCGGTCCGTGAGTTCGAGCCCCGCGTCAGGCTCTGGGCTGATGGCTCAGAGCCTGGAGCCTGTTTCCGATTCTGCATCTCCCTCTCTCTCTGCCCCTCCCCCGTTCATGCTCTGTCTCTCTCTGTCCCAAAAATAAATAAACGTTGAAAAAAAAATTAAAAAAAAATAAAAATAAAACTCCCTTTTTATATACCACACATATATTCTGAAGTTCTAAAGTTATATAATTAATGGCACATAAAGCTGTGCATAGAAGAGATGTCTGTCCAGGGGAGATATGTATCTTGATTGAAAAGACTCATTCTCTCTCTTTTTTTAAAATGTGTATGTATATGTGTATGTATGTATGTATTTTTATTTATTCTTAAATGTTTACTTTTTAAAAAAAATTTTTTTAATGTTTATTTATTTTTGAGAGAGAGACAGAGCATGAGTGGGGGAGGAGCAGAGAGAGAGGGACACAGAATCCGAAGCAGGCTCCAGGCTCTGAGCTGTCAGCACAGAGCCCGACGCGGGGCTCGAACCCACGAACTGTGAGATCATGACCCGAGCCGAAGTCAGACGCTCAACCGACTGAGCCACCCAGGTTACCCTTCATTCTCTTTTTAAGTAAGTTCCATGCATACTCCCAAGAACGTTTCAGTCAAGTTTCCAAAAGATGGTTTTTACCTCCTACTTTTTGCCCATCCAAATTTGGGCCTCTGAAGCCTCATCTTACTTCTTTCACTAGGTCTATTTTTGAAAACCCTAGGCCACATTCATTCTCTGCATTTCCACTATGACAGGGGGAGATAGACAGAGAGAGAGAGAGAGAGAGAGAGAGAGAGAGAGAGAGAGAGAGAGAAATACATATATTAATTTTTATTCATTTGTTTTTGTCAGCTTGGACAGAAAGGTCTACACCAGGCCCAGACAGTGAATCAGATCTGACTGCTGCACGTTCCATTTCACTTTGGTGACCCAGCTGTCTAACCATCAAGTGTCTCTCTTTCTTTTTATCCTCTATGCTAAAAACAAAAAGTAAATGACTTTTCCCCCAAAGCCAAGAAGATTAAGAAAATAACCAACTTTTCCCCCTGCCGTACCTCTAATCATAGAATTAGGGACCATACTGAAAATCAGTGCTCGATTTGTCCCTCTGGGGAATCATTCCAAAGCCTTCAACACCACAACCCATGCCCCCAAACACACTCGAGAGACGATTTCAAAGGTGGGTTCTGCTGTTATGCGACTCCAGGAATCATTTGAGCATCTATTCCCATCAGTAACGTTACCCAAAAATCATGTAAATACTAGCAGAGAGAGCTGTATACGTGGCCAAATTCCTCCGAGAGCAGTCACCCTTCAATGTGCCACACCAAACACACAGAGTCACCCAGGTAGTGTGAGTATCACCTGTCCCTTCTCAAGGCATCCACATGGCGTTCACAGTAGAGGCCAAATTAACGTTTAAAGTTCGAAGCCCGCGTAACGTTCACAATCGTGACCACTTCTAGACCTAAATATTGCCGAGTACGAAGTAGCATTTTTTAATTTAGTTTATTTAGGTTTTAAATATTTCATGAATAAAACAACAATATGCATAATGCAAACCAAATTTGTAAATATTTTTCTTAGCACTCACAGAGAAAATAGACATTAGCGTTTCGGAACACTCCTGGTTTTGCACACTGAAGCCCTGTGTGCTAGGGGAAAAACCAGAGGAGCCAGAGGAAAGATGGATGACCCGTTTCACTGCCCAGGAAACTGGACTCTAGAACATTCTATTCTGTCAAGTTACGATTCTTTCCTTTGCTACGAATATTGATTATGACATTTGCAGAAAGAGCCGAGGATAAGTACTAATTAATACAGCAATCCTAACACTGGCACCCAATCCCTGCAGAGTGTTTCACAACCTCAGAAGTCAGTACATGAGTTTGCCTCACACAGTATCATTCTATAATGTTGCTGCGAGTGAACACCACTCTTTGCAATCAATATGTATGTGGATTCTTCGCTTTTCACCCAGGTTCTGGATTCTCACCTGGTGAGTATCCTTGTCCATGGACAGGAGAAACTACCATCCTGTGGTTTCTCAACCACTAGCCACCCAGGCCTGGGTCAGGCAGAAAAAAGAAACAAAGGTAGAGATGCCTTGCTATGCTTCTTCCTCTTAAAGCATCCAAGAAATTTGGAAGGGGTAAGAGCTCTTCAAGGACACCTCAAATCTGTGTCTTGACTTCACACATTAACAACCTATAAAGTAATGGTCATATCGCATAGCCTCATATGCAGACTTACAGTTAAGACGAATATATTCAAGTAACGTCATGGTGTAGGGGCGCCTGGGTGGTTCAGTCAGTTGAGCATCCAACTCTTGATTTCAGTTCAGCTCACGATCTCACGGTTCATGAGATGGAGCCCTGAGTCAGGCTCTGCACTGACAGTGTGAAGCCTGCTTGAGATCCCCACCCCCCTCTCTCTCTCTGCCCCTCCTCTGCTCACTCTCTTGCTCTCTGCCTCTCTCTAAAAATAAATAAATAAAATCTTAAAAATAAATAAATGAAGTCATGGTGCAAACACTCTGCTATGAGCTCTGTCTTCAGCACCTGCCCACAACCCTCTAATTACACTTATCCAACTGTGGTAATTGACTTATCCACTGACCATAAAGTCAGAGGCAGGACAAGGACCTATGTTGGCAGAACTTAGAACGGAAGTAATACTTAAGTTGTCCCTTAAAGGTTGAACGTGATTCAACTCTGATGTGACACAGGGAAGGGCATTTACAGCAGGGGAACAGCAAAAGCGATCAGAATGATAGGCAGTGTCGGTCTGGCCTGTATGGATGCCAGGCGCAACATCAAGGGCACTGCAAGAGATAAAATTGTAAGGGAAAGATGAACATAATGGTATCTGCAGCTCTCCTTTGAGCATTTTTAGAACCTGTCGTGGACTGTGTGTGAAAATTTATACTCGAAGCCAAGTTCTGTTCACTTAACGTGTATACCAGTTCCAAGATTCTCCTAATCAAGCTCCTCACAGAAATGACCAAAACCTCCCCAAAGGTAACATGACATATTACTATACCTACATTCCATCCTTCAAATATAACAAAGCATATATATAAACACACACATACATAAATCATATGCAGCACACCATTCTCAGGCATTTCTCTAATAATCCAACCGCAAGACATTGTTCACTGTGAAATGTTATCTCTGGGGATCAAAAAAGGAGGAAAAGGAGAAAGTCTGGGATTTGACCACAGTAATGATTTCAGATCCCAATTCTCAATCAGCTCTGGTATGAAGACCAACCTGAAATGTAACTTAGGGCAAGTTTATACTCGTCCGTCTTCTAATCGGTTCAAAGGCGGTGCTCCTGACCGAGTAGCTTGTGTGTACTTGATTTACCTAGATGTTTCACGAGAGACTGTGTGGGGGAGCCCACCCCCCAAGTCTCATCCCACCTCTCCAAGACCTAGCGATGCCGTGGTCACTGGCATTCGCGTGACTAAAGGAAAAGCCACTGTCAAGGACATTTACATACACAGCAGCCCTGCAAGTACATCTCTTTATAATACGTGAAATAAACAATAATATTGTCAAGGTTGTTTGCAGCCTTGCTAGGTTGCAGAAAGCTGGAATTTCCCCTACTAAACACAAAGGAAGAAACGTCTCACCCGTCAAATGTTGTTGTTTCCATGTCTGAATGCTGCCAGTTCCAGGGTGCACGAGTCACACAACAGCCCCGCATCTGCGGGGGGACCTATGGGCTCACCCCAGGGGCACACGGCCTGCTCAGCACTCTAGCTAACCCCGTTGGCTCCAAGATCCACCTTTTCTCCTGGAGTAATATGATCATTAGCGAACAACGCTCAGTGAGAAGCAGACACAGGGTGTCTCTACCCTCGTGCACGTAAGGGATGAGACCGGCCTCTGCCAAAACTGCTTCCAGACTCAAGTTCCCACCTGCCTCGGGTTCCTCTTCACTCTGGATGGAAACTCCCGTTTAATCTCCTTAGTTACCCAGATCTAAGGCTCCAAACAGATACTCTCCACATGAGCGGTGACCTTTCCAGAAGGTGGCACATTCCTGCTCTCCTGCCTGTCCCTGCTGGCCTTCCTCCCCGACCTGGCCTTCATTCACAAGAAGTGGTACGTATTGAGTTAGGACGGTCTTGTGTTGCTTTGGGCGGTTGGGGCGGGGCGGTGGGGGGGAGGGGGCGCAAAAATTCCTCCCCTAAGAAAAGCTGTGTGCTCTGGGACTCACAGCTGACTGCTGGGGTACCAGGAGAGAAGAGAGCGGACAAATCTGTGGCAGTAAGGCAGGTAGGCTGTGAGAGAGGGACCTCTCTCCGAGCACGCTGTGCCAAAAATTGGAAAGGCTGCTCACGGAGAATTATCACTGGAATAACTGATGCCAACCACAATGCCAAAATATTTCAACAGCAGAGACTACTAAAATACCTCCCTACCTTTCGTTTCTGCCCTCTTCACCAAGTGTTACCCATTACACGGTGATCTATGCACCCACATGTTAACTTCAATTAATCAGGAACCGGGAGCTTTTATCTTCCCACCAGCCTAGCTCCTTCTCCTCCCTAATGTTCCCATTCCAGTGACACATTTGTCTAAAATTGTATTACGCTGACTTCTCCCAAAGCACGGTGATATTCAAATGAAGGTTTGGTCCTCAGTGAATAACCTTTTCCCGAAATGGAACACAAGGACAAAACCAGAGTCATAACTAATACGCTAGACAGCACATCGCAGTGCTAAGAGCACAAGGGACTATGAAGAAAAGCACGTTTAGACAAAGTTCGATTCTCAGTTCTGCAAAAAGAAGAGAAAGAGTAGGCAAGATCTTTTGAAGAAAATAGAACAGCCTCTCTGTAAAGTGTGCACTTGGTTGGCCTGAAATAGATCGGGTGAATTCCTCCCCAGCCACACGTTCACAATCATGTCCACCCTCCCTGGGCTTGCGGTGCCCAAGCCCATGATTCTGAGCCCCTGTGGAGCAGGCTACAGCAGGACAGGGAAGGGTGCCAGGCTCCAGGCCACAACGTGGAGGGCGGGCTGCATTTGGAATGCTCACTGCAATGTTTCCAAATCCTATTCCTATAATCTAGCCAAAGCAATCTTATTCCAAAAACTACAGGTTTGCTTTTGTCTTTCCGTTTCTGTTTGTTTTCTGACGATTTACCTACCAGGAGCTACCACACTGAATCACATATGCTATCTGTTTGGGAATAAAGACATCCGTTAACATGAGGCAAAAGTTGCACATTTTTGTCCTTATGTATCTCGTGAAGTGGAAGTCTCAAATGTCACCTCAAGATTTGGGGTATGCAGCGGGGAGGCACGGAGGTGGCCCTGGGAGCAGGAAGTGCTGGCCGGTGAATGGCGGTCCCTGCTAAAGGACAAACGTCTTTGAGAAGAGAGCTGTCGTCATTCACTCAAGAGATGTCTGTTAAGATCATGTGGCGGGGCTCTGTCCTAGGTGACGTGCTTCTGATCCTCACAGACCCTCTGCCTGGTGAAGGATGGGGACACGTTGCAGGCAACTGGAACCAGGTGTGAAAAGGGGAAGAAGGCTGGAGAAGCACAAAGGAGGAATAGTCAACTCAGGCTTGGGAAGTCAGTCAGGGAAGGCTTCCCAGGGGAAGCACCGTCGGTGCCCCAATGAGAAAGATTAGTAGGAATTAGAAGATGAGCAGGAGTTTGGTGAGAGAGAAGGGTGTTTTAGACAAAGGGCGTTCTAGACAAAGGGAACAGAGTTCACTAGGCCACTCCTATCTCACATGCCCTGAAAGCAATTTCTGATGCTTCCAAAGCTCTGAATATTATGGTATCTCCTCGTACACATGGATGAAGAAGAGAATGAACTTGGTTTACACAGTGATAGAGGGTAATATCTATCAGTAGAATCCCTGGGCTGAGAAAAGGGGCCTCACTGTAACACAACCAAGACGAGGCTCTTTCCCGGGACTGTCACAGCTCAAACATACATTCAGATCCCGGACAGGCACCATAGGCCTTGGCAGTGGGAGGGTAAACGAGAGATTAGCATTTAACCAAACACAACATGTGTTTCTAATAGATTCAGTATAATTTATCTATTCACACGGACTGTCACTTTGTCCCAAAGGAAAAAGCAGTGGTCTTCGTCCACATTTGTTTCTAAACATTTTAAACACAGTGGTCCTGCCTCTGCTTTGCGTTAGGTCCTTTCTTAATTACAACCCTGGCATTCATCACAAATTCAGAACATGAGTCGAGTTAAAAACGTCCTTTCTGGAGAGAGATGAAAAGAATCTGGTGGCTGGTTTGCTTGATTCCTTTGCTGCTAATTAAATCAGCCCAGCCATCATCCTATGGTTCCTCAAGTCTTGTATGAACAGGAGTAAAAAGCCATTATTCAAAACGTTTCCCGGTCTCATGCAGCGTGTGCTGTCCCTCAAGGGCTCATCGGGACCAGCTCCAGGGTCAACACCGCACGGTGAACACCTACCACTTCTATTTCTCCGCTCGCTGCCCCCTAAGCGACCAGCCGGAGGGCTCCTCCTGGCTTCTTCCATGCCCTACCACACACTGCATCATCCCCGTGTGCACACCAAGTTTTCAAAGATTCAGGGAAGTCTGCACAAGCGCAGATATTCTGATAATTCTATTCCTGCTGTCTGCTCAACCCCAAGCAAACCTAGTCACAACGCTGTTGGTATTTCTGTTGACGAAAATGATGGTCCGGATCAATCACCTGACCATGAAAGAACGCACGCCCTGTTGGGTCGAAGTTTACCAACAGCCTTCTTAGTATGGCTAAATTCACACACAATGACATGTGTCATTATGTAGGTGCATATGCATAGAGATGTGCATGAAAGGGTACTGAAAATATCAGTGCTTATTTTTAGTAAACAAAGCCTTACCTGTGAATGGCTGGATTTGGGGGGATTTCTACCTTTTTTCTTTATAAGTGTGCGTGATGCCTGAATTGTTTCTGTAATGGGAATGCTTTGTTTTATGGTCAGTAAAAACTATAGACATATAGGTACATATAAAAAGTATGAATATGTAGCTTCATATAAATATGTTTTACATATAAATAACTATATATATGTGCACGTGTATAAATATTTGCATACTTATTTAGATGTATAATAAGAACTCACTTACTTATTTCTAGTATTTTTTAAGCAAAGTAAGCCTGTCCCCAGACTACATTTCAGGGACAGATGGTGCTAAATGTGCACGACAATAACTGTGCATTGCTCAAGATGTCCGGGAGAAGGAGTCAGCCCAGCTTCAGCATGGTCACCAGAGCAAGCTGAACCGTCCTCTGCTCTCACTGCTCTTACCCCACCAGCCCTCCACATGAGGGTAGGAGGTCTGGAGCTGTCTTCCTCACAAGGGTAAGTTCTGGAACAGGACAATGCCATTTCGATATGGTGGGCGTCAAAGCCTAGGGGTCCTGGGGCTCTGTTTTGCCTCCAGCCCACGAATGTCCCAATGCCATGCGCGTTGCCCACAGAGCATCCGTGGATGCAGCAGGAAGTCTTTGCTGGCCCCAACTGTGGCTCTGTGGAAGGCCTCTTTAGAGTGGGACAACAGGAATCGCGCTGGGGGCAGGTACTGGCTTAGCGTCCATGACACCAGTGAGACTACGACTGCTCTTTAGGAACAACTCATCTCTTCTATTTCCCTTTCCTGGCTCCTCTGCGCTCCTATGGGTCAACCTGGAGACTACGCTTACAGATGCCACTTGGGACTTTTCACAGAGCTCCGACCATCACTGAAACCTTGGGGGTTGGTTTTTAATGCACTGGGGGAAACACTGTGTGTTGCCTTTCAGAATCATAATTAGGCCATCTTCGTGGGGGTGTTTATTTTCTTTAAAATAGTGAAGTGTGGGCTTTCTTAGATTGGTTGTCCCAACCCAGAAGCTTGTGCCAGGCTGGAGCGAGCGTGCTTTTCTGGTTTATTTGTTTTCCTTAAGCTGGAATGCACTGGTTTATCTTAGACTCTTTTGTTGATTCTGCTTTTTTAGTGTTGGGAAGGCTGGCTCTGGCTTACACATGAAAAGAAAGCAAATTCCTCATGACTGGGGACAGTGTGACAGTTAAGAACAGAGACTCTGGTCCAGGCTGCTGCTGTTCAAACGCTGGCCCCACGATGGAATGGCTGTGAAGCCCCAGGCAAGTTGCTCAACCTCTCTGTGCCTCTCTTGCCTCATCAACACAATGGGAATAATAATAGTACCTGCACCACAGAGTTTATCAAAGCATACTTTTCAAAAAGTTAAAACACTATTCTCATGTAAATGTAGAGCGAGCATGAATCAAATACTTATTTTATTCATTAGCAAGGGAACCAGCAGGTTGAGAACACTGGGGTTCACAGAATATGTGGGCTAATGTGTGTATATATAGTTCCAAGTTCAGGCATTTTTATAACAGGTGGTTATGAGAAGACTGAATTAGTACATATATTTATGTGTATATATATTAATGACATATGTGTATGTATGTAATAATATAGGTATACAGGTATGTATGTAATATAGGTATATATTTACTATATATACTATGCTGGATAGAACTGAACTTGACACATTATAAGCACTACATAACTTTCACCATTATTATTATTTTGTAACTAAAATAAATTTTTCTCTCACTATGTATTCATCGAAAAAGGCATTTTTGTTGCTTTCAATGTAAATTGCCTAGAATGAATTTGAAATGTGGCATAAGAAGTTTCTAAATGTCTATTAATATTGTCTTTCTTTTTTAGCTAGAAGAGATAAATCTACAATTTTCCATTTCTTTGAAATGATTAATTCATATACTCAAGGAAAGTAGGTTATGCAGCTTATTCAAGGAGATGAATCTTGAAACGAACTTTTTTTTTTCAAGTGTAGCTATATGTGGTCTTTAGCTTCTCAAAGCTTTCTAAACTATTAAAGGATTCTAATGTTTCCCAAAAGTCTGGAAGTGAGCCTTTGTGCTTGGTTTAAATTTGAAAAAAAAACTTAGGGAACTCCAAATGCTTAATTATTAAGGACAGACAGAGTAAATACCATATGGTCAAGGTTGGACAAGGCTCTGCTGTCTTCCTTAGCTGGCCAAACTCCCCAAAGCTAAGGGTTAAAGCTTGAACATCTTCCAGGTTATCTTCTAATGAGTAAAATATGCTGTTTGTGCTGGTCTTTATATACGTGACTTACTTTTTAAATTAAAAATACTCTCCCGAAAAGTATAGAAACTTTGGTTTCCTATGACCCTCAGGATTTCTTCCTGTGTTTTGTCTGGGTCAGTCATTCTATTACCGATAAGCAAACTCGCGGCCAAGAAGTTTGGCTTCCCATGCTTGTGTTTAAGGGGTCACTCTGCCCATCGCTCTGTGTCTTTAATCCATGGCAAATTTCAAAGCAGGAGCTCAGTCCAGGAGCGGATCATAGAAAAGACTCAATTCATCTACACTGAATGAACCCACTGAGAAGCATTTATCCAGAAATCACTTCATGCTTTCCTATCAATCTTCCGTACAAGTGGACATTAACTGCAGATAATTTATCCAGAACAGTGTCCCTCTGTGTTGGGGTAAAACTGGAACGTCTGAAACTATTCAGTAGAACAGTAAAAAATTTAATGCGCTCTTTGGGTCAAAACAACTACTTTGCTCATAATACCTGTATTTTCCACTTTGAAAAAGATATAAACTGACGCTCTGTGGCAGACAGACACTAACATGACCTCCCAAGTGTCCTCACCTCTTGGTGTTCATCTCCTTGTGTCATTCTCCCTCCTTGAATGTGGGTAGTGTCTGTGACTTGCTTCTAACCAATATTGCAAAGGTGACAGGATGTCCCTTCCGTGATAACGTTACATAAAGCTGTAACATCTACCTTGCTCGGCTGTGCTCCCTTGCCAGCTTTGACGAAGCAAGCAGCGGTGTCCAGGAAGCCATCACACCGGAAGGAACTAGGAGCGGCCGGTGGCCACCAGCTAGCAAGAAACTGAGGCCCTCAGTCAAACAGCCTACACGGATCTGAATCCAGCTAGCGACTATGTGAGCTTGGAAGGGAATCCTTCCCCAGACAAGCCTTGAAATGAGCCCACGGCCCCAGCCAACCCCTTCACTGCAGCCATGTGAAATAGAAGACTCCTTTGAGTCATGGCCAGACTCCTGCCATAAGAAATGTGTGTTGTTTTAAGCTACTAAGTTTACTGTCATGTTATTATGCAGCATTTGACAACCAACACGTTATCCCAAAAGACAGGGCGGAGGCTGACGTTTGTGCTTTCAGCAATGTCCAAGTGGACTTCTCGTGTCAGGTGTGGCTACTACTGGAGAACAGCCTCCCAGCACACAGTGGGACTCACCGGGCCACCTCGCTCAGGAGAGCCAATGCTCACTCATCAGGGATCACCAATCTGCCGCTTCCCTTGAGAAAGGCCGCTCCCCTCTAAAGATGATTATCCACAGGCCTTTCAGTTTAAAACAATCTGCATGCTACATGGCATGAGGTTAGTTCGATTTCTAGATATTCATGGCTGGAAGGGATCCTGACAACCATTTTTGCAATCCTCAAAATTAGTTTCACATGCATCATATTTGTGCCAGACGCTGAGTTAAGCAGTGTGGACACAGAGGTGGATGGCACCTACTTCCTGATCTCGAGAGGGGCTCACGGCTGAGCAAGAAAGAGGGCATTTCAAAAGGCAACATTAAATTGTAACAAGAGCGACAGAATCAAATGTCGGAGAAGATGCGGAGACCCTAGAACTCTCGTAAGTTGTCTATGAGAGTACACGTGCAATCGGACAGCCACTTTGGAAAATGGGCAGTTCTTTACAAAGTAAAACAGGTCTCTACTCTTTAACCCACACATAGGTATTTGCCCAAGAGAAATGAAAACGTATGTTCTTAAAAAGGCTTGTGCACGAGAATGTTCACGGTAGCCTTACAATAATTTAAAACCGGAAAGAAAACAGATGCCCATCAACAAGAGAATGGATAAACAAATTGTGGTATATTCATAAAATGGAATACTACTCAGCAGTGACAACGAATACGTCATCCATATGGTAGACACCAGCACACAACAACATGGATGAATCTCAAAAATACTATGTTGAGTGAAGCAAGTGATAGACAAAAAAAAAATGTATACATATATCAATTTCTATAAGTTCAAGAACAGCCAACCTTCACCTTGGGTGGCTGGAAATGACAGAGAAGGGGCATGGAGGAACTTTCTGGGCAGTGGAAACGTTCCATGTCTTGACTGGGTAGACAGTGACACAGATGTGTGCACTCATCAAACCTTGTAAACTACACGCTTAAGATATTGTGTACTTCACTGCATGTAAAATTTGCCTCGATTGAAAATTAAAGAATACACTGAAAGCACAGACTTTAGGAATCGGTAAGATCTGGATTCCTACTCCATCTCCGAAATTCACTAACTGTAACCGAGAGGAATTTATTTAATCCCTCTGAGCCTCTGTTTCCTTACCTGTAAAATAGGATAATGATACCTAAGGTTTGTGTCTCCCGGGGTTGTTTTGAGAATCAAAAAGAGATAACATCTGTAGTGTATTTAGCTTAATGCCTGGCAAGTGGACACCAAATGAAAGTTACCAATCCCACTTTTTAAAAAAATCACATGGGGGGCGCCTGGGTGGCGCAGTCGGTTAAGCGTCCGACTTCAGCCAGGTCACGATCTCGCGGTCCGTGAGTTCGAGCCCCGCGTCGGGCTCTGGGCTGATGGCTCAGAGCCTGGAGCCTGTTTCCGGTTCTGTGTCTCCCTCTCTCTCTGCCCCTCCCCCATTCGTGCTCTGTCTCTCTCTGTCCCAAAAATAAATAAAAAAAGTTGAAAAAAAAAATTAAAAAAAAAAAATCACATGGAAGTATATATAAAGTGATGAGTCATACATAGAAGAAGCATTTCTGCCTCAAGGACAAAGTGGACCAGAGAAAGCTATATAAGTGAGATAGTGGTATGAACCAGCCCTTGAAATAGGATTTTACCCAGGTGAAAGAAAAGTGGAGAAAATCCAACTCTGCAGCTTTTGAAGGGCTCAAGATACCTGGAAATGGGTTAATTCAGCAAGTATTTATTAATTATGTGCCACAGGCATCACATCATGCTATCTACTGAAAATGGAAGAAATAGCAAAACACAAAAATAAACCATAAATACCTGGCTTATACTGGGAGTGTGGTTGGCTCCACGTAAATGGGAAACCTAGCCAAATTATAAAGGTCTTTGAACCTGTAGGCCCATGTGATATTGAGTCATGGCTACCTGAGGCGTTTGGGGGAGGGGATATGGTTTTAGACAAAGCTGGGTCTGGAATCTGGAACAGACCCCCGACTTGCCAAGTGGACTTTTTACAAATCAGAGCCTCAGTTTCCTTTCCTGCAAAATGCCTTCAAGAAAGTTATCTCGAAGATAAAATGAGATAACTTGAGTAAAAGCATCTAGTAAAGTAGGTCTACTAGAGTACTTCGTGTAGCAGAGGCTTTAAAGACTATGGAGAGAGCTACGAAAAACTCAAAAGACTTGAGTTAGAATATAGCCATGGGGAAAGGGTGTCCTTTAACCACAATCCATAATAGTCTTGGTCACTGTCATTAAAATTTTCATCCTTTCGTTGATTTCTTAAATGTTTATTTATTTATTTTGAGAGAGCAAGAGAGCCCGTGCATGCACGTGAGTGGGGGAGGGGCAGAGAGAGAGAGAGGGAGCGAGAGAATCCCAAGCAGACTCCTTGCTCATGAACCATGAGATCATGACCTGAGCCGAAATCCAGAGTTGGATGCTTAACCGACTGAGCCACGTAGGCACCCCCAAAAGTTAGTCCTTTTGAAAGAAAATCTTACTTTTAGATTCCAAAGAAATCTGTATTTTAAATCACAAAATCATTCCACCGTAATGATCAGTATCTTCTGAGTTGGCCCAAAGGGTCCCAGTAGAAACTAAGCGATTGATATTGGCATGGATGGACTGCCTTTGAGATCTTACACGGTAAAATGAGCCACTCAGAAGGGAATGCTTCTCTTGTGGACACATGTCTCATTCAACATCTGCTCCCTGTTTCTCCTATGATCAGCCAAACCAATTTCAAAATATTTTATCTAAATAAGACACTTGATATAGACATTGCTTTCCTGAAATTTTAATCTGGGAAATGATGTTTGTTTATGCACAGGAATCTTCAGGTGCCTAGACCACACTCAAATTTAGGGTTTCAAAATTTCATTTCTGGCAATAATTACATAGGTGTGTGCTTTATTTCATTTAATATCTTTTTCCTGTGTTTTATTTAGCTTCTAGAACCACACTGAGTATGTCATCACCGCAACAGAGTGGTTTTTAAACTCTCTAAGTGCTACTCACCAGCATTGCCACAGACCAGCCCTGTTATAAGAAGCCTCTTAAAATACACAGAATAGAGCCACGCTGTGTTCGCTGCCTCCGAAGGTATGAATTAAGGCTAAGTGCAAGCATATGCCTACCGAGGAAAGAGTCTTACCCTTTTCAAACATACCAAATACTCCAGTAAAATAAAGTCCACGGTTTAAATAATATTCTCACTCTGTGAGGACAGCCACAGACGAAGGGATGTGCGGATGGAAAAAAAAAATCCCCACAACCTTCCTTTAGGCTACTCCCACTTTAGCGGACTGATACCACTCAGGTTCCTCCTGAAAGGCTTACCGTTCTTAACAGAGTAAATGGACAGCCTCCTAGTGATCATGACCTAGATCTCCTTCTTGGTCTTCTCATTTGGAACCCAAGAAAATGAAACCACAGTTTTTGCAGTGATGAGAACAGTTCTATCTTGTAAATAAAATCATGGTTGGCATAAGACCATCACAAACAATACGTGCATGCGACGCACTTTTCCTTAAACCATCAGGTGAGGAAAGATGGTTGCCAAGCCCCTTCTTGCCTACACAACTGAGGTTTCTCTTGTATTTTTTTTTTTCTGGAAAATACTGAAAACAAATCTTCACGATTTTACAGATATTTTCCATGCCCTAATGACAGACTTTAACCATCCTAAGGATGATTGCAAATAATGATCTGTGATGACCTTTGGATTTCGAATTGACTTGTGATTAGCTTACTGCTATTATAGCATTACAGTGGTAGTTAAAATGTAAAGCACCATTCCTCTTCCTTAGAGACTATTATTTGTTCTAGGTCGACCAAATAAAATAATTCCCCAAAACTGCCCAGAAATGTAACAGCGCGCTTTTGCCTTTTCACAGGAAAAGCTAGCAACAATTAGCTGTGTGTTCAAACACAGGGGGAACAAAACCAGGCATCCTGGGGCAAATTATAAGGCCCGGCTGGGGAGAAAATGAAAAGTCCTTCAAAACCTTTGAGTAGTAATTGTCAAATAGTAATTCAAAGTGGAACAGAAAACAACAGTAAAAGAAATCTTTCGATTTATTGGGACTTTCTTTTCCCTCGTTCCAAAGAACAATTTCTTTTCACACATGGAAATTTGGACGGGATGAAATTCTGGCGGGAAAAAAAAAATCATTTCAATAATTTCTTCTCTCTTTAAATATTACATTAATCATAAGAGAAGGAAATTATGCCAAACAAACGGCTGGCATGGGAGTTTGTTTTACAGATACAAATTAATTACTGGTGCCATAAAAAACTTTCTGACTTCACTTAATAAGAGGTCATCTTTCTCTGCTTTTTAAAAACATTTCCTGGGGCGCCTGGGTGGCGCAGTCGGTTAAGCGTCCGACTTCAGCTCGGGTCACGATCTCGCGGTCCGTGAGTTCGAGCCCCGCGTCGGGCTCTGGGCTGATGGCTCAGAGCCTGGAGCCTGTTTCCGATTCTGTGTCTCCCTCTCTCTCTGCCCCTCCCCCGTTCATGCTCTGTCTCTCTCTGTCCCAAAAATAAATAAACGTTGAAAAAAAAATTAAAAAAAAAAACATTTCCTTCACAAGTTAGGAGAGAGACATTTTATTCTATTTTAAGTCTTACTAGTCTTTATTTTTAAAAAATCTATTAAAGTATCAAGAAGAGCCACTATAATTTTACAGTTTTTTTTTCCCCTTCACAAGCTTCTTTGTCATTGAAGACATTCAATTAGGTTTTGGAAGGCAGGCGTGGTCAAGCACAAAGCCATATTTTCACTAATCAACACCAGTGGTCACAGCTCAGTACAGTAAGGACACATACTACGTGGCGGAGAAAGGGTAACCACAGAAGGGACGAGACAATGAATAGAGGGTGAATACCTGGGGCTGGGGGACTGGTCAGCAGGGCTCCGCAGGCGAAGGGCCCAGAGTGGAAGAGGGGCAGGCTCTAAATGCCTGCGAGCCACATCTGCTTCCTGTCAATGGCGACCACTAGCACAAGACCAGTGGTTAAAAAGTCCAGCTTTCAGAGCATCTACTGCATTCTTTTACACATAGAAGAGGTGCATTCTAGCAAAAATGGCCTTCCAACAGAACGCATGTGTCAAACCCCATTTTCCCACTGACAAGTCTTTTCCAACAGAGCTGCGGTTTGGAGGGAACCGTAGGCCCAGTGGTTGCAGCATTGACGACCAGAAATGGCGCCTCTGGATGCAAGCTCACAGTTTTCAGCCCAGGGTCGCAGCGGCTTCCTGATCTCTGGGAACATCCCTTCCCTTGTGTCCCATCTGCAACTGTCCCTTCCCTGAGCACCACCGCCCCCACCATTGTAACCAGTCTCCTGTGTTAGATGCCCTCTGTTTGAAATACCTGAGTTTCTGTTTTGTCGTTGGAACCTGCTTCATACAACGTTCCTCTCAATATCTAGCACAGTGAGTTTTGCCCCAACCAGGGAAGTAGGGAAATGGTACAGTACTATGAAAAAAAGCACTAAATTTGGAGTTAGAAGAACGAAGGTGAAATCTCCACTTTATCGCTTCCTGGCCACGCGACCTAGGGCAAGTTAATTACCCCCTTTTTACCTCCTCTGTGCAGTGGGAACAACAGTCCTGGTTACCTCCCTGGGAAACTGGGTGAAAGCTTCTGGCTCCAAGGCTCTCAGCCTGAACTATACATTAGCACCACCTGGGGAACTCCTTTAAAAACCCAGGTCTGGGCTCGTCCCCCCAGAGACTCCGATAATTCACCTCAAGTGTGATCCAAACGCTGGTAATTTTTAATGTCTCCCGTGACTCAGCCTCGCAGCTCGATTTGAAAACCACTGGCAGAGCTCAGCGTGTGCTCGGTAGGTCAGCAGCAGCATCGACCTCACCTGTTAGGAAAGCGGACTCCGAGGCCCCACCCCAGACCTACTCAACCAGAATCCGCTTTACAAGATCTCCAGGTGATTACCATGGATTTTACTATGTACAGCTTGGAAAGCACTGTTCTAGAATATAGTAGGCCCTCAATGAACAACGGCAGGGACTAATGTGAGCCTTACTGAAATACTTACTTGAAATTGAACACTGGGTCGCAAATCCATACAGTACGCTCGAGGAGAACCTACTGGAACCTTGGGAGTCACAGGCCTCAGTCACATGACCCTGAGCGTCCATACCCTCCAATGCACTACAATAGCTTCCAGCTGGTCTCCCTGCTTCTACTTCTATTTCTCTGGAACTCGTCCTCCGTTCTCCACAGGGCAGCCCAAGTGATCTTTTAAAACACGGATGAGACCCTTGATACTCCAAGTCGGGTCCATGGACCAGCAGCCACGGCATCACCTGGAAGCAGCTAGAAATCCAAAAGCTCGGTCCCCACCCCAGGCTTCCCAAGCAGGGTCTGCAGTTTAAGAGGTGATGCGAATGTATCTGCGTCAAAACTCTCACAGCTTTCGTTACAGCCGTCAGTAGATGAGTCTGCAGATTCATCTATTACATTAGGAGGAAACCTACACTCCCAGAAGATCTGGCCCCTGCCTTCCTCTCTGACCTCGCATCCAAGCACTGCCACCCACACTCGCTCTGTTCCACATGCACTGGCCTTCCTTCTGTTCCTCCAGCCCACCAAGCCCATGCCTGCCTCAGGGTCTTGGAACTGGCTGATCCTTCTAACCCTTGTCCGCCAGGCCTCCACATGGCTGAGTCCTCAGCTCATCTGTCACCTCCTAAGAGTGCCTTGCCTGTCCACCTTATTGCATGAGCTCCCCCTTCCCTCACCCTATCCCCATAGTTCTGTATCATTTTATTCTTTTTTTTTTTAAGTTTATTTCTTTATCTTTGAGAAAGAGAGAGAACATATGCACGTGGGGGGGGGGGAAGGGCAGAGAGAGAGGGAGAGAGAGAATCCTAAGCAGGCTTCTTGCTGTCAGTGCCGACCCCAGTGCGGGGCTCAATCCCATTAACTGTGAGATCATGACCTGAGCTGAAATCAAGAGTCAGACGCTTAACTGACTGAGCCACCCAGGCACCCTTCATATTATCCTGTTCTAATTTCTTCAAGGTACTCATGAATCTTTGAAATCATCATATTCATATGTTTACTTATTCATTACTGCCTCTTCCCCCACTAAGAAGAATGTAAGCTCCATAAAGAGAGAGACCTTGTATGCCTTATTCTCTGCTATATCTCAGAGCCCTGAAAAGTGCTTGGTGTTTGGTAGACATTTAATAAATTCTTGTTGAATATGTACTTATTTCATATTTTTCCGCCACAGTTCCCAAGGTCACAATGAGTTTGATGCTAATTGTAGGAGGAGTATCCTTTTTCCACGCCTTGGGATTCCAAGCTAAGGAACTTCAGCCAGAGAACATTCCTGGCCTGATGTCTCTCCCACCTCCTTTTAGTGACTTATTTGATGGATGAGTTTTGGAAAAAGCAACAGAACATTTCTGGCTTTTCAAAGTAGCCTATCTCCTCAATTCTGACATCCTCTGCCTCTAGGGTCTCTTAGTGGGGTAGTCTTTGTTCCAGTAAAGAGGAGAGAGGTGTCCGTAAGTTTAGGAGGATAAATTCAATTTAGAGAAGAGTTGGCAAGCCCATTTGGATGCAAATCTAAAACCATTTTGATTTCAAATTGCCTGTCTCCAATGGCTCATAATTAGTCCAAAATTCAGAAGAGGACTAAAGGGTAGTATTTATTAAGCTTCACAAAATCCTCACACGAATCACAAGTCATATCAGGGATACTGATTTTATACACACACACACACACACACACACACACA
This sequence comes from Lynx rufus, assembly GCF_022079265.1. Classification (NCBI taxonomy): domain Eukaryota; kingdom Metazoa; phylum Chordata; class Mammalia; order Carnivora; family Felidae; genus Lynx; species Lynx rufus. The sequence continues at coordinate 11,806,027 of NW_025814878.1, forward strand.
CACACATATATATTTTAAAGACGTTTTATTTTTAAGTAATCTCTACACCCAACATGGGACTCGAACTTAAAACCCTGAGATCAAGAGTCGCATGCTCCACCAACTAAGCCAGCCAGGCACCTCACAAACACTTATTCTTATGAAAGTTAGAATGGATCTTTTTTTTTTTTTTTTTAATTTACATCCAAGCTAGTTAGCACATAGTGCAATAATGATTTCAGGAGTAGAATCCACTGATTCAGCCCCTACAGACAGCACCCAGTGCTCATCCCGACAAGTGTCCTCTAATGCCCCTTGCCCATTTAGCCCATCCCCCTACCCCAAACCCCTCCAGCAACCCTCAGTTTGTTCTCTGTATTTAAGAGTCTCTTCTGTTTTGTCCCCCTCCCTGTTTTTATATTATTTGTGTCTCATTGGAGAGCTAAATTTCTTACTGAAAGATCCATGGAAGTACTTGAAATTCTCTTTTCTCCTCCAATCTATGCCTTCATGAGTTATCAGCTGAGGAAAATGAGCCCAATTCCAGTAGTTCCCCATTGCTTCTGAAGTGAACTGCTAATCTCTTTTTCATGGCATAGTGATCCCTCTCCAGGATCTAAGTGTATTCAGAAAGCTGAGCCCTTGTTTTGCCTGGGAAGAGTCCTGCTTTCTCACCCATCTTGGGGGAAAGTTCTGGGCACCCCAGGGGATCATCTAGGCACCCCTCACACTGACTACTTCCCATCCTGGACACCCAACGGACCCAATGCCCATCTTTTGGCAGGGTCTCCCAGCGTTCCCAGTGACATCCCTAAATGGTAACAAGTCTCGGAGAGCTGCAAATTCATCCCAGGAAAAATTAGAATACGTTCCTTGAGTTCCAAATCTCTGAATTCCATCAGAGCTAGATGGAAGCTAGAGATTTTCCTGTTTCAAGAATCCAGTGCTCAGAGAAGTTAAGTGATTCGCCCAAGGTGACTCGGCTAGAGCGTGGCAAGGCCTGAACACTGTATCCGCTCAAGATGGGCCACCTTTACTGTGAATTGCGATAAAGACAGTAGGCAGTTGTGTGAAACGCTGCCTTCTGCCAAGCAGGTCCTATGAGATGTTTGCTTGGGTTTTTGTGAGAGGGGGTTAGCACGGGCTAACATGAGCCAGACATCAGAAAAAAATGATGAAATGGTGCCAAGTCATTACAGCACCAATAACAACTATAGCTAAGAAAAGTAACTCATGACTCAGAATAAATAATTTCCATACACATTGAATTAGCATTGGCTGTTGGCAAGAACGTACTAGAGTGCATGTAACTGCAGGGATTAATTGAAAATGCTGTCAAGCAGATACCACCCCTGTGTGTGCTTGGGACTGCTTTTTTTTCCTACCAAATAACATGAACTCCGATAGTTCAAATGAAAGAAAAACATGAAATTGCCAAAAGTTGTGATTTTCGTCACCACAACGCAGACCTGTAAATCAGGGCCGTTCGTTTTAGTAAGTTATTGGCTAGACAATAAAAGCGGTGGTTTCTTATAGTCTTTACTGAAAATAATTGTGTGTCATCATGAAAGGAAAATACTCATCTTTAAACTAAAGTTTCTAACATCCCTCTTTAAAAATAGTCATGCAACTGAAAAGGAAAAATATTTTCCAAGGAAAGCTGATTGCTCTGAACTTCCTGTCCTACACACTCCCATATTTTTGCACAAATGTCAATGCTTAAGATTCAGAAATGAATCAACCAGGCGTCCTCTTAGAAAACCCTAAAGGCCCCCAACTAAGCATGCAGCCTGGCCAAAACTCTCTGGGTGCCAGGGAACCAGCCGCCTTGTTGTGTGCACACAGGATGCCCATTTTTCAACGTGGCAAATGACAGACTGGAGATTCAGAAAATGATGGCATTTGAGTCCTTCGTGACAAGACCGCTTCACCAATAAATCAGTTAAATCTTAGCAAGCCATGACGAGAGCTGACTGGGGACAAGAGATGTGCTTGATTAAGACACAGTCTCTCTGCTAAAACTTGCGAAGCCGTCACCTTTCTCCCAACTGGAAAACAGAACACTGATCACCTTCCATGTATTTCACAAGGATGAACAAAACCTTTCGTATTCCTCTTTAATTCAATAACAAGGCTATGGGACGTTTTTCCCATCCATTCCAGAAATGAAATTTAGAATCAGTAGCAACACACTGCCTTAAAGAATGGTTATTTCGGGGCGCCTGGGTGGCTCAGTTGGTGGAGCCTCTGACTCCTGATTTCAGTTCAGGTCATGATCTCACAGTTTGTGAGATCGAGTCCCGTGCTGGGCTCTCCACTGACAGCACAGAGCCTGCTTGGGATTCTCTCTCTCTCTGTCTCTCTCTCTCTCAAAATAAATAAATAAATATTTAAAAGAGAATGACTCTATTTGTATACTTTGGGTGTTGCATTTTGATACGTCATGTTGAACAGTCATTTTCTATTAGCAAGCTTCAGATGAAATTCATCTTTTTCTTTTTTTTTAATTTTTTTTTCAACGTTTATTTATTTTTGGGACAGAGAGAGACAGAGCATGAACGGGGGAGGGGCAGAGAGAGAGGGAGACACAGAATCGGAAACAGGCTCCAGGCTCTGAGCCATCAGCCCAGAGCCCGACGCCGGGGCTCGAACTCACGGACCGCGAGATCGTGACCTGGCTGAAGTCGGACGCTTAACCGACTGCGCCACCCAGGCGCCCCTGAAATTCATCTTTAAAGAGTATGAATTTCATGACAGCAGGATCTGTGTTTTACTAACTGAAATATCCCTGCATATAGCTCAACACCTACCTCGTAGTATGCCCTCAGCAACTCTTTCATAAACAAAGGACTAAATCAATGAGTGGCTTGCTTATTGGAAATAATGCTGTTTTAGCCAAGAGAACACTTTCCCAAAATGGTTTATTCTCACTTAGAAATCTAAAGGTTACCTACTAATAAGGGTTTTCCTCCAAGAAGTGACTAAATGGTAATAAACTGTGTTTTGTTTTGTAAGTTGGTCAAAGTAAGATTACTTTGACGTTGAGTATTTTTTTTCTCTTTGTTTAAATGTGTGCAAGGTTAAAATGAAGTGAATTGTATAAAACATATGTGATTTTTTTTTTCTCCTTGGTGTATCAGTGCTATTCTTTTCAGGTCTTTTTTAAAAGCTGTTAAACAATATAAAACCATGGAGACCATAGGTGGAAAAAATTACATGTTCAAGACAGACTCCTGCTCATACTGTTTCAATAACAGCATCAATTTCTGAAGAAAAAACAAGACAAGGAAAAGGTCAACATGGCAACTGGTTCTCTCGACATCAGCCATTTTACAGAATGCGCATCTTGATAAGAAAAAGACTTTTGTTCTTTTTTAAAAAAATTTTTTTAATGTGTATTTATTTCTGAGACAGAGAGAAGAGACAGAGCATGAGTGAGGGAGGGGCAGAGAGAGAGGGAGACACAGAATCCGAAGCAGGCTCCAGGCTCCGAGCTGCCAGCACAGAGCCCGACGCGGGGCTCGAACTCACAAACCATGAGCTCATGACCTGAGCCGAAGTCAGTCTCTCAACCGACTGAGCCACCCGGGCGCCCCAAGACTTTCGTTCTTAAACCATCAAGACATATGCAGCCCCTGAAGACCGTGCTTAGATCTGGGGGAAAAAAAAAGTTTTTTCCTTTAGCCTTTTGATGAAATGGCTGGTTTTAAAGGTATGTTTTCTTAAAAATAGTATTCGGATCTGTGCATGTTGAATTTCAATCACTCTACTTCTCTGAGCTGGAGACCCGTACAGTGGACAAGTCTGTCAAGGTTATACATAGGTGGGCGGCTGGCTACAAAGGTTGACAACATTTCCAGCAAGGGTAGAACGTGTATAGCCTATTTGTCCTCTGCCTCAATTTTCTTGACTGCAAGGTATCCTTTTATCTTGGACACACATTCTTTGCCCACTAGGAATAAATTTATAAAAAAATTTTTTTTACTACTTGTTCTCATTCTATAAAACCAGGGATAAGTCTTCTTTTCTCTTTCCGTAGGCTCCCCAAGTTTTAAAAACATGTTTGTGATGTCTTCCTATCATCACAAATAACTCTCTGGTTATACCCTGCCAGTAACGTCCTCGTAGAACTGAATGAATCAGGGCAAAATGTCTTCAAAGGTCTGGTGCTTTTTCTGAGGAGGACAAAAGGGTCAAGAACGATTCCGTCAAATGGCTTTGAATAAAGGAACTTCTATACCTTCTTTTCTGGTTACTGAAGTCTCTACAGGAGGCTTTTTTGTTTGTTTGTTTCATCATTTTCTAGTGCATATTTGTCCTGAAAGTTATGACAAAGAAAAGACAGTATGATTTAGCACTGCTTGCTAGTTATAAGTTGAAAAACAAACAAACAAACAAACAAACAAACAAAACCCCCCCAAGGAATATAAGCAGTTCAGAAGCTTTGATTCCTTGCCTCCATAGCAAATAGAACTCATCTGACAATGAGTTCCAAATACAAACTGACCACACTTCTTCACCAGGCATCCTCTCTACAGGGTTTGGCTGATGCAATTGAACCTGAGTTTTCTTTTTTCACTTTCTTGTACAGGATTACTTTGACTTTTCCTCCTGAAAGTGCTCCTCCAAATCATGAGATCACCACAAGGGTGATGTCAACTCAACATGCCATGGTCTGGACGCTCTCACCTTCACACCTCTCCCACCACCATGCTATCTGAACGGATCAGACCTGGGGATATGCCATACATTGTCGTTTTACTCTGTCAGGTGCTGAGAGCTTTTAGGTCTCTCTCAGCTTCACCTTTAAATTAAATTTGCCCCATACGAGGATCCTAAAGGCTTCATACTAAGACATGTAAATTACATCCATCAGCAGCACATTTAGTTCATTGATCTTTTACGAGCTACAGAAAATTAATGATGTACACTGTGACTGTAGGCTGAATGTTGTGTACTCTCCACATGGATGTGTTGAGCCCCATAACCCCCAATATGACGATATTCGCTAGTGGGGCCTCTGGGAGGTAGTTAGGGCTACATTAGTTCATGGTGGGCCCTTCATGATGGGATTAGTGCATTTAAGAAGAAGAAGACAAAAAAAAAAAACAGAAAGAGGAAGACAAATCTCACTCTGTCCGGGCACACACACTGGGACAAGGCCAGGTGAGCACAGAGCAAGAAGGTGGCTGTCTACAAGCCAGGCAGAAGGCTCTCACAAGAAAATGAACCTGCAGACACCTTGATCTTAGACTTGCCAGCCTCCAGAACTATGAGAAATAAATGTCTGTTGTTTAAGCCACCCAGTCTATGGTACTTTGTTACAGCAGTCTGAGCTGAATAGGACACACACCAAAGCTTGGTGTCCAATTTTGGCTGATTTCAATAAGGATCTAATAACCTCCTTAGACAGACACATCCCTGAGTGAAACAAAAATGCATTTTACGATGTCTGGTCTAAAGTTACCTAACATTGTCTCAAATGCATTTATAAGTATTATAACCAGAATAGGTCACTGAGTTTAACTGTAACGCATCAAAACTAAATTTCAATCCACCACTTACTAGCTCTATGACTTTGAGACAGCACTTAGGCCATCTGGGCCTCAGTTTCCCTGTTTTTGAAGTGGGGATAATAATTGTACCTATCCCTTGGCATTATAGTAAGGATTGTATGAGTTTTATGTGTAAGGCACTTAGAACAATGCCTTGCTCCCAATGATCACTTATATGAATGTTTGCTAAATGAAAATAGAAAATATTCACAACACCTGGCACACAGAAGGTATTCAACAAAAGATCTAAATTCTGAAAATAAGGGCAATACAGCCTTAATAAAACAACACTAAAACTATAAAGCAAATTTCCTGTAATAATGGCATTATGTAGTAGAAAAAAATTCTCTTTTGTGAGTCATGAAATGGCTGTCTCAGTCGTAAATACACCCTGTGATAATAGAGTTAGACACTTCCTCTCTGCACCTGAACTTTTTCATCTGCGAAATGAGAGAACTATACCATAGTAGTCTCTAAACGCAGGTATGTGGTTGTAAGCCAGTCAGTGCCAATGCATTCTGTGACAAAATGGGAAAACAAAGGACAAAGAATTGATTTTTTTTATGAAGTTATATTTCATATCTTTTTTTTTCAACGTTTATTTATTTTTTGGGGGACAGAGAGAGACAGAGCATGAACGGGGGAGGGGCAGAGAGAGAGGGAGACACAGAATCGGAAACAGGCTCCAGGCTCTGAGCCATCAGCCCAGAGCCTGACGCGGGGCTCGAACTCACGGACCGCGAGATCGTGACCTGGCTGAAGTCGGACGCTTAACTGACTGCACCACCCAGGCGCCCCTATATTTCATATCTTTAAACAAATATTCTTTTATTTGAGATCCCTCCTTCCCTTTCTCTCCCTCTCTTCCGTCCTTCCCTCTTTCCTTGCTTCCTTCCATCCATCCATCCATCCATCCATCCTTCCTTTGATTCTTCTGTCTCTTTCTTCCTTTCTTTTTGATGTAAAAATTCCCTTTCTTCTATGCAACAGTCATGAAAGTAGATATTTTTAATTGCAGCAAAATATGCACAACATAAAATATGTCATTTTTAAGTGTATAGTTCAGTGGGATTAAATACATTCTCATTGTTGTGCAAGCCTTCACTATTCACCTCCAGAACTTTTGCATTACCTGAAACTGAAACTCGGTTCCCACTAAACACGAACTCCCCATTCCCCCATCCCCAGCCCCTGTCTCCACATTCTCCTTTCGGTCTCCACAAATTCTACCCTAGGTCCCCCTTATAAGTAGAATCATGTACCATTTGTCACTTAGCAGAATATGCTCAAGGTAGGATTTTTTAATGCTCTTAGTCAACAGTTCCCAAATAATGTTCTCACTAATTTCCCATCCACAAGTCTGGGAACCGCTGGACGAAAAACCTTTAACTCCTCTTCCAGCACTAGTATTCTGCAGTTCTATGATCGAGGGCAAGGGTCACATTTTCAATATACTGTGGCACCCAACACTTTAAGGAAGTGCTCAACAGACTTGAAATAATGTGGCAAAGACCCTGGCTGGGGCTGCTCAGCGGTCTTTGCAGGGGCAGAATTGGACTGAGCCCGTGTTGGGTAGATCACTTCCTGTATTAATTGCCAAATCTCCTTTGTGCTCTAAATTGGTAGAGCCACAGATGCGAAAATGAGACGATAGCGGAAAATACTATTTTTAAACACGTACATCATGGCACCAACAAAACCTGGCCCACTTGCTGCAAACTGGCAAAAAGAGGTTGATGGGCTGGTCCAGTTTCTACTTGATTCCACAAAGCATCTGCTCACGTCTGCTCCAGAAGAATTCACTAAGTCGCTGTATTAAGGGAACTTGAGGCACTCGTTCGTCAAGTTACCTTGAAACTCACAGATCTCCCTCTTGGAGTTCTGCTATCCAGCCACATGGCCAAGATGCCTGAGAACTTACAGCCCTTTATGCAGCAGTTAGTTACATCTAAGTGCAGTGTCCGGTGGGTTTTTTGTTTTTTTTTTTTAATGTTTTGGAGATGGCGTACAAGTCTTTTTCCATGCTACTAAGTCCAGAATGTTTCTGCACTTCAGGTCACCAACCATGAAATTATGAAAACAAACAAACAAACAAACAAAGGATGAGAAACAGAATACACCAGCTTCCAAAATAATATTCTGTAGGTCATACCAAAGCGAGTGGAGAAGTACATAATGATAGGTACGGCAAAAGCAGTTTCATTTTTGGAACTGAAGCTACAAGTGACCATCAGGAGGAAGAGGAATGCAGGAAGAATAAGAAAAAGCGTTACAAATGAAGGTCTATGCATAAAAATGAGCCCTACACAATTTAAAACAATCAAGGCGTAAAAATAACCAGAGAAGACAAGGAGAACACAAGTGACCAGAAGCGAAAGGCTGGTGCCGGGGCCCGCACGGAAATGACGGGCTACCAAAAGGGCAGGTGGAGGTGGAGAGAATAGAATGGATTCAAGCCGGATTTTGGAAGCAGATTGACCAGAACAGAGCATGTTTTAAAATACTTGCACCTGGGGGCGCCTGGGTGGCGCAGTCGGTTGAGCGTCCGACTTCAGCCAGGTCACGATCTCGCGGGCCGTGAGTTCGAGCCCCACATCGGGCTCTGGGCTGATGGCTCAGAGCCTGGAGCCTGTTTCCGGTTCTGTGTCTCCCTCTCTCCCTGCCCCTCCCGCGTTCATGCTCTGTCTCTCTCTGTCCCAAAAATAAATAAACATTGAAAAAAAAATTTTTTTTAAAAAAATACTTGCACCTGGACTTTCTCACTTTATATTGTTATCTCCAGTACTCTCCCAGGCTCGCTGTGATGCCCGGACGTGGCTGACAATATATGCACTTTCCAGGCTGGGAATTTGGGCACAGAGATGGACAGTACAGCACAGGTGTCTGCTCAGATGGCTGAGTGGGAGAGGCAGAACAAGGCAACACGCATTCATGGGAGCAAAGGATGTGTACACATACAAATGCCGAAGCTGGGGTCTATTTCCTCCATCACTGTTAAAAGAATGCGTGATCTTGAATTTAACAAGGAAAAAAAAAATCAATCCCAGGGCTTAACTGGAAATAACCACTTTGTCCCTGGGTACACTCAGCAAGATCAGGGACGCAACTCTTGAATGGATTTTGCACTTCCTACTTGAAGGGATTGGTGGCATTGCGTTTCTGGTACATGAAGTGTATTTTGAGTAACTCCTGTGTATTCCCTCCTAAATAAATGTCATCTGCTTGCTAGTTTTTAAGAAAGAAGCAAATCTGGTTTTAGTTGACTTAGTCAAACGGAGCTACTAATAAAAGGTTAACCGCAATGCACCATTGGTTATGAAATGTTATTGTAATGTTACATTGTTTCTACTCTCAATTTGATAGAGTGATTTGTGAAGCCTTGAAAAGTGGTTGATATTTCATAGGTGCTTAATAATGATTACTTAATGAATACTTTTACCCTAAATCTTAGTAATAATAATAATAATAATAATAATAATCAGCATCATAGCAAACATTTACTTACTTACAATGGATTAGGCATTTCTCCAAGTGCTTTATGTATATAACTTTGTTTCATTTTCTCCTCCATTTTATAGGTGAGGATAATGAAACAAGTGGGGTAAAGTGACCTGCCCAAGGACACATATCTAACAAGTAGCAGAGTCCAGGATTTCAGTCCACGCACTCTAGTTCTAGAGTCTGTGCTCTTAGTATCACATTTTCCTGCCCCTCTTAAGCCTCTAAAGGGCACACAATTATTTAAATGTATTCCTCAAATATTATATTGCTGTAACTAACTCTGCAAGCTTAATTTCCAATAATAACATAATGGCATCATTAGCTTATGATGTTGCTCTTTCTGAGCTCTTCCTATATACAATTCTTGACATCAAATCTGGTGCTGAAATGAGAATCAAATTTCTGAGCAGCACAATTATAGTTTTCTTTGTTTAAAAAAAAATCACATAGACTAACAAAGTACTTGAGACATCAATCTGTCAGACTTAAACTGAGTAAACAGGTAATTTAACGGAAGTCAAAATCCCATTGGATTACCCCAAATCCAGAAAGTGAATGGTTCAAACTCATTTTTAAAGGCATGGAAACAATTGGCAACCTCTATGAAAAAGCTTCCCCCTCCCTTGCCCCCAAAAGACAAGTGAAAATAGATAGTTATAGGAAGAATTTCCCACTCTCCTTATCCAATCATTTCCCAAAAAAGGCATAAAAACACAAGACCACTTTTAAAAATCTATGCTTGAGGGTAAAAATCCCCTACCATAGGTTTTAAAAAACCATATATGCTCATCTAAATATCATGTTAAGGTTATTTTTTTTCTAATGAATACAGAGTAAACTCTTTAATTCACAGTTATACTTTTTGAAACAAACTAGAATAATTTTAAAATTGAGAACATGGGAAGGTGACCAGGATCATGATGGATATTTTTGCTGAGATCACCTCATTTGAAGTTTGGTCTTTTCTCTTTTTCTCTTTCTTTCTTTCTTTCTTTCTTTCTTTCTTTCTTTCTTTCTTTCTCTCTCTTTCTTTCTTTCTTTCTTTCTTTCTTTCTTTCTTTCTTTCTTTCTCCCTTCCTTTCTTTCTAGTAAAAGGCCACAGATTCCTCTCTTAGAATAAAAGAACAAATCGTATATACTTCTTCATATCCAGAATCTTGTTCCATTCCATAAGCAGAATTAAATTAGTGAACCTGTTTTGATGATAATTGGAATGTCCAAAAGTCCATTTGCCAGCAAATCCCAAAGTCTGTCCTATATATGAATCACTCACACTGCAAGAACAAGCAAGATGGTGGGCATTTTAGTCATGATCAGCAGTGCCCTTACTTACTGATATTTATTTGTAAGCAGAATAATGGCCCTCAGTGCGGTCCATGTTCTAATCCCCAGAACCTGTGACTATGTCGTTACCTTACATAACTTTGTAGATGTGCTTAAACTGACGATCTAAAGGTGGGGACATTTGGATGATCTGGGGGGGGGGGGTGGGCAATGTAATCAAAGAGAGTGACAGAAGGGAAAGTCACAGAAGAGGACGTGACAACCAAAGCAAGATAAGAGAGATGAAATGTGAGAAGGACAACCTGACCTTGCTGACTTTGGAAATGGAGAAAGGGGGTGGGGCATGAGCTCAGGAATGCAGTTGGCTTCTGGAAACTGGAAAACTCAAGGAAATGGATTCTCCTCTAGTGCATTCAGATTTGCTCATGTCTTAATTTTCATAGCCCAGGGAGACCCTCATTGGACTTCAGACCTCCAGGATTGTTAAGATGACAAATTTGTATTGTTTTAAGTTACTAACTTACTTGAAGCATCTTATAAATATGACAGCTTATTTGAAGCTAATGACAAAACTTTGATCACATGCAAAAACTCTACCCCTGTACTCACTCTCTCCATATTTTTTTTGCTGTCATGATTTACATCTTTTTGTATTGTACATCCATTAACATATTACTATAACTTTTTTTAAGTTTATTTATTTTGAGAGAGACAGAAAAAGAGCATAGGGAAGGGGGAGAGAGACACAGAGGGAGAGAGAGAGAATCCCAAGCAGGCTCCATGAGCCCGATGAGGGACTTGAACTCACGAAACCATGAAATCCTGAACTTGAGCCAAAACCAAGAGTCGGTCGCTTAACTGAGCCACCCAGGCACCCCTGTAGCAGTAGCTATTTTTAATCCTTTTGTCCTTTAACTTTTACACTAGAGTTAAGTGGTTAACATGCCACCGTATTACAATATTAGAGTATTCTGAATCTGACTATATACTCACCTTTACTGGCGTGTCTTATATTTTCATGTTTTCATGTTACTGATTAGCCTTTTGTTTCAGCCTGAAGAATTCCTTTTAGCATTTCTTGTATGACATGTCTCATGGCGATGAACTCTCTCAGCTTTGATTTGTTAGGCAAAGTCTGTCTCACCTTCATTGCTGAAGGACAACTTAACTGGGTAGAGTAATTTTCATTAGCAGTCATTTTCTTTCAGCACTTTGAATATCTCACCAACTCTCTTCTTGACTCCAATGTTTCTGCTGAAAAATAGGCTGATAAACTTCAGGGGTTTCTTCGTATAAATGAATTCTAAAGTTCTCTGCTGTTTTTAAAATTCTCTCTCCATCTTTGAGGCACCTGGGTGGCTCAGCTGGTTAAGTGACTGACTCTTATTTTCGGCTCAGGTCATAATCTCACAGTTCGAGAGTTCGAGTCCCATGGGTTCTGGGCTGACATGGGTTCTGGGTTACTTGGGATTCTCTCTCTCTCTGTCTCTCTCTCTCTGTCTCTCCCCTGCCTGCTTTCGTGCACATGCTCTCTCTCTCTCTTTCAAAAATAAATATTTTAAAAACAAGAAAAATGTTTAAAATTAAATAAATGGTAAAAGAAAATTCTCCATCTGTGATTTTAGACAGTTTTATTATAATGTATCTTGAAGAAAATTATTTCAATTGAAATTCTGATGTGATCTATTAGCTTCTTGAACTTGAATGTCTAAGTCTCTTCCCAGATTTGGGAAGTTTGCAGCCATTATTTTTTTTTTAAAGGAGCTTTCTACCCTTTCTTCCTCTCTCCTCCTTATGGGACTGCAATGATACATAGATTGATTTTCTTAATGGTTTTCCCTAAGTCCCCCTAGGCTCTCTCCATTCCTTTTCATCCTTTTCTCTCTTTGCTCCTCTGACTGGATAATTTCAAATGATTTGTCTTCAAACTCATTGATTCTTTTGTTTCCTCCAGTCTGCTACTGAAGCTCTCTGTTGAATTCTTCAGTTCAGTCTTCTTCAGATCCAAAGTTTCTGTTGGATTCTTTTTAATGCTTTCTATCGTTTTGTTGAACTTCTCATTTTGCTCTCGTATTATTTTCCTGATTTCATGGAATCTTATAGCATCTCTGAGCATCTTCAGAATAATTATCTTGAATTCTTTGCCATGCAATTCCTGTATCTCCATTTCTTAGGTCAATGACTAGAAGTTTATTGTGTTCCTTTGATGCAGTCGCATTTCCCTGAGCTTCCAAGGCTTCTGCAGCCTTTTGTAGGTGTCTGCACATATGAAGAAGCAACCGCCTCTTCCAGACTTCAGCGACTGACTTTGGTAAGGAAAGACCTCTACCTGTGGGTTGAGGACATTCTGGAGTGTGCTGTGGCCCTGGGTCTAGTGGTGCAGGGCACCAGGTGTAGCTCCAGATCCCGGGGGCACACGGTGACTTGTCACCTCGGGCTGCTGGTCACCACAGCAACTACACCTGCATGGTCCTTGATGAACACCATGGGTGACCCACAGAGGAGCCAAGGGCCACTGGGTGAAACTGAAGTGGGTTCAAAAGGCTGGGGAAGCTGGTTTCTTATCCTGTTCTCTCTTTCCAGCAAGGAGGACTCTTGCTGGGGAGTTCCTTCTTGGAGAGGAGTCATGCCAGCTTAGGGGAGGGAATGATGCAGGCAAAACGAAGCTCTCCTTCCTTTCTTTTTTTGCGTGTCATTCTCAAGGTTGTTTTGTGTTGTGTTGTGTCGTGTTGTGTTCCACTCTGTGGCTGTAGTGTCTCAAGTGGACTCCAGTGCTCTCCCATGACTCTTTTTCTTTGTGGCCACTGTCTAATTTTTGCCAGGGGAGGTAGGCTGGGGCGTCCTACCCTGCTGTCTCAGGGGTGTCACTCGATTCTGAATCCAGAATTATGTAAACACTCCTCCCATCCCAGTCTACAGGGCGCGAGATAGAATCCACCGGAGAGTAGTATTAACTGAAAGTCTAGGCCTATCTGCCTAATAGAGGATACAGTTTTTTTTTAAAAAAACTTTTCTTTCTCACCCTTCCAAATGAAGGCATAATGCTACCACTCTTCATATCACTTTTCTGTTCTGTGCTACCCATTAAACGATGAAAAGGAAATGCAGGTAACAGGATAAGGCAGCACCAGCAGCTAATAAATTAAGGCAGAAAATATAATCCTCTTCTAAATTATGTTTATCACAAAAGTGCACAATTGCTCTGCAGCTTAAAACACAGGAGCCCAACTGTTCTCTGCAGGCAATCAGATTACTATTGATTTCAAGAATACCTGATGTTAGCTGCAGATATCATTTTCAGAGCAAAGGGCTGCAGATTAATTTACAGGTCATTTCTTTCCTAAGGTAATTTTCGTATGGTCACTGGTAAACTTCACTTTTTTACAGTTTGCTTTATTTAGATTAAAAAAAAAAACTTTCCAAATCATTCTTTTGAATTTTGTCATAAACGTTTATACAGTCCGAAAAAGCATGCAGTTATGCAGGAAAAACAGTCCCCAAATCAACATTTCATATGACATTCCACATTTTCCAACGAAAAGAATGGTCCCAATCAGCCTCCTCTTCTAAAACTAAATGGAATTATCTACACCTCTGTAGTGGTGGTTGGCAGATGTGGGGGGACTCATGCCCCTCTTACACACACAAATACAAATACCCACAAGTCATGTTAGAGCCATGAGTACACTGCCTCAGCTTTTTTATTTTTTTAATTTTTTTTTAATTTTTTTTTAACATTTATTTATTTTTTGAGAGACAGAGAGAGACAGAGCATGAGCAGGGGAGGTGCAGAGAGAGGGAGACACAGAATCCGAAGCAGGCTCCAGGCTCCGAGCTGTTAGCACAGAGCCTGATACGGGGCTCGAACTCACGAACCGTGAGATCATGACCTGGGCCGAAGTCGGTCGCCTAACCGACTGAGCCACCCAGGTACCCCTGCATCAGCTTTTTTAAATGGCAAGGTTATTTAATTATCTTATTAATAAAAACAATGAAAACTTCAGTTGCTTTTTTAAAAAAAATTTTTTTCCACTACCCATAATATATATAGTCCGACTTCTCAAGTTCTTTCATTAAGATTTTTTACTTTTGATGCAAAAGTCAACGTTTTAGGCTTATTTATCTATTTTGTTTTACCTTAGAAATGACAAACCCTCTCCCAAAAGAAAGGGAATCAGTTTTGTTCATTTCATTGAACAATGGTAAATTACTCATATTCCCGACATAAATGTCTCAGAGTCCATAATTACTTAATGTCTATATGTCAAAAATCTGCCTTGAAACTGAACTCAGGCTTGGTTTTATAGACTGTGCAAAATACTCTATTCTCTCTCTCTCTCTCTCTCTCTCTGTCTCTCTCTCTCTCCTGGGAATGTTGCCAATTAAGGACTATTGCATGTTTTTTCTCACGTGAGGTCAAGGCCAGTAGGGCAAGAGGCAACGAGGCAGCCCATGGATGGGAGGATTGGTTATTCAAAGGCTTAAACAAAATATACTGAAAATAATTGGGGTCAGTTTCTTCTCAGAGAGGGAGTTATACATAAGGATAGAACGTTATTCTTCTGACTAAAATAAACCTAAGATACTGTATTTGAATTGGAGTATCAATGTAAACACAAGATTTTTAATACATGAGTAACAGAGAATCAGTATAGGGATGTGTGTGTGTGTGTGTGTGTGTGTACAGTCACATATTTTCTAGTTCTGTTCACTGAGGCCTAGAAACAATCACCTTCCAGAAGCAACGTCTAACACCCAAATCTTGAATTTTAAATACGAGTCTCAACTAAAAAGAGCCAGATATCATTAGAGAATGTTGATTCCATGGCAGGGAAAGTACAAGGTGAGTCTAAAACATCTTTTTAGACCACGAAATAAGGAAGTGCTCAAATAATGATGGGAACTGTCCAAAGGACATAGGAGCCAACTTGTTAGAGTGCCCCCATCAGCCAAATCTGGGAAACTCTGAGCATCAAAATAAATATGGTTGACCCTTGAACAACACAGGAATTAGAGGCACCGACCCCCTGCACAGCTGAAAACCCATGTATAAGTTTTGACTCCCCCACAACTTCACAAATAGCCTACTGTTGACCAGAAGCCTTACAGATAACATAAGCAATTAACACGTATTTTGTATGTTAATAGATTATAAACTGTATTCTTACATTAAAGTTAGCCAGAGAAAAATGTTATTTTAAAAATCATAAGAAAGAGAAAAATAAAATAAAAAATCATAAGCAAGAGAAAACACATTTACACTACTGTGCTATATTTATTGACTGATTTTTAAAAATTTTTTTTTTAATGTTTGTTTATTTTTGAGACAGAGACAGAGCGTGAACAGGGGAGTGACAGAGAGAGAGGGAGACACAGAATCTGAAACAGGCTCCAGGCTCTGAGCTGTCAGCACAGAGCCTGACACAGGGCTCGAAGCCACGAATTGCGAGATCATGACCTGAGCCAAAGTTGGACACTCAACCAACTGAACCACCCAGGCGCCCCTGTACTCTATTTACTGAAAAAAACATCTGATATAAACGGACTTGCACATTTCAAAACTGTGTTGTTCAAGGGTTAACTGTAGTGATGGCAACAGATTATAGTCCCTTGAATCAAATAAGACTTCATGATTCTATAGTGAAAGAGAGAGACAAAAAATAAAGAAAAGAGAGATTTCTGTGTCACAGTAGAGTGCCATGAAATAAATTAGAAAGAATGAGAATGAGAATGTTGCCATTTGGCAACAATCTGGTATTAACTGAATACGTTTGATAAAATCGATTCTGTCAAGAATCATCAATGGATGCTGAAACTAATGGATGAGAGTCTGATGAACAACAGAATATTTAGTTTTCAATGCCACCTCATAAAATATTTATTAACTACTTATTAGTTCATAAGCACATAATGCTTGTTACTTAAATTTGTACGTAGAAATCTGACAAATGCCACTTTATCAAAATAATAAAAGTTAACAGTGATGAGTTCCTCATCACTCTCACCAATGATGAGACAAGTCAGCACCATGTACCTCCTGATACGATGCACTGGAGATTTGGTATCACTTCCCCAGTGTTTATTCACACCCCCCCACAATGCATCACCGGAATCTAACTAACCACAGTGAAACATCACACAACGTCAAATTGAGGGACATTCTACAAAGCTATTGACTGGCACTGAAAAAAAAAAGATTACTCCATAAAGAAAGAGCAGAGAGACATGACAATTAAATGTAATACATGATTCTGGACCAGATCTTGGACCAATAAAGAACATTACTGAGACGAGTGACATTTGAGTGGGGCTGGAGTATTAATTGGTAGAATTATATCTATGTTAATACCCTGATTTTGATGGTGTTCTGTGGTTATGTAGGAGAGAAATCTTTTTTTAGGAAATATATATTAAAGTTTTAAAGAGTAATATAGGACATTGTGTCTTCAGTTGACTCTCAAATAGTTCAGAAAACTAAATGACATATAGAGAGAGGACAACACATACACACACATACAGAGGGGGAGAGAGAGACAAAGTGAGAAAGAGGAAGAGCAAGAGAGAGAGAGAAGTAAGTATGATTAACTATTCATTTGTGCAAAAGGTGTATGAGAATTTTTTGTTTTATTCTTGCAACTTTACTGTAAGTGTGAAATTATTTCTGAATAAGCATTTTTTAAAGGAAAAAGATTAGAGATTTTAATATATCGGTACCTTTAGATAGGGCTTACTGAGCACCTACTACGTGCCAAGCTTTTGTGACCCACTGGAGCTTGGGGCTTGCCATCTGGAGGGATGATGAACACATGTGGTAAGATGTGACACACCTTGGACGATTAAGCTGGTGCCCAGAGTAGAAGACACTAGTCGGGAATGAGAAGTAGAGTTTCATGGAAGGAGTAATGGATTACAAGACTACTTTCAATCAGGAGCATTTTCAGTAGAAGATGCTAGTTTTCCCTTTTTCATTCATAGAAAGGTTCCAGGCAGGCTACATTACATTTAGTGCAATGAAGATCCTATTGCTGATGTCGACAGTCACACTCATGATGCCCAAGCATAAATTACTACTGATACAAAGACAAAATCATGCTCTTCAATGTCCATATACTGACTTTACAAATAATCTGGAAAAGATGCAATTCCAATTTTTAACTTCCTAAAAGCATAAAATGCATTATTACCCATCTGGAAACCCTTCCATCGGAAAATGTACAAAGCCCGTGTAAGTTGTCAGCAGGCAAATAAGAGATTCTGAATATCTTTCTATCTTTAAGTCAATAGATTTTCCAGTCCGATTCAAGTCCCAGTCTTGATTACTTTTGCAAATGGAAGTATGAGGTAACAGGGCTTAGTTTTTTGACCCCAGGGTAACTACACAATGAACCTATGTCAAATCATATTTTGTTCTACTGAGTAATGGGAGAGAGTAAATCAAGAACCCACAGTGGTATTTTTACAGTCTCTTTTAACATTTAAAGCATACTTGCTTTGCATTTCATTATTATCTCTGCTAACAGGATCAGTGATTAAATTCACACTATTTTTCAAGCTGAAAAGTAACCTAAATTGAAATCTATTACTTTCTAAAGGTTGCAAATCTGCCCTATCTTTGCGATGTGAGGTTCCTTCGGAGAACCCAGCGGGGGGATTCGGCTTCAAATGTAGTCTCTCCATGGAAGTGAAAATTCCATGAACGTATTAACCCTTCATTTCTCAGATCTGACTAATTTTTCCCCCAAACAGTGATCTTGCGTTACATAAGAGCCCAGATTTTCATTACCACCCCCCAAACAGAAAACCAGGGCTGGACATAAAGGACTATGTAGATCTGAATCCCTTAGCCGTTAGGCGCCAGGAGATGAGAAAAGAGAAACAAATCCACTCCTTTGCCTTTTCTCATTTCTCTCTCTCCTTGGAGATGATCCTTTGTTATGAAATACAAGCACAAATTCGCATGTATGAATGTTCGCGGATACATAATTGGAATAGACTCAAATGATGTTAATTTATCATCCCAATCAAATTCAGCGAACAACATCATCGTGTCCTCTAATAATAGAGCATTGCTTACGGTAGTTCACATTTTTCTTAATATTTGGCAAATAGTCTTTGAGTTGGCTACCAGCCTAAAATTTCCTTACAATCACAGAATTTGCCCCGGGGTTAAAAGCCAGCCACCCACGTTTGAAACATTTATGTCTGAACCTGCAATTTGTTGGCCACCCACACTCGCTCATTAAAATGTTGGAACCAAATTTGCTTTGCCAGCTTAATTATCAAAGCCAAGAAATCCATTTCCCACCAACTGAATCAGTGACAGCATTCTCTCTCAATGAAAAAATGAAGACCTATGTATATTACCCCTTTCTCTAGATTAGTTAATGCACCTGTCTACTACCAAGGAAAAGTGAGATTAGAGCAAGGCTTGAGTGCAAGGCAACAGTCAAACCCAGAACAGGGCCAGGTGGGTCCCTCACCCCAAGTCACACTTCGGTAAATGAAATGAATCACTGATTGCATTTATTGGCCTGGGCACATCTTCTCTTTCAAGATCTATGCAGCTTTAATCTTCTATTTTGAACTTCCTCCATTCTGGGTCTTCTTAATTTTTGTAGCTAATGGAAACAGATTCCTGCCCGACTCGTGAAGTATCAGAGTCTGCCGGTGAAGGTCTTACTTGTTCTCGGGGAAACGAGAGCGCTGTATCAGGTACGTGTTCATCCTTTAACACGGCGGTGGACAAATTTTTTTTGGTAATGGGTCAGATGGTAAATATTTTCATTTTTGCAAGCTATGTGGTCTCTGTCCCCGCCATTCAACTCTGCCATTGGAGCATGAAAGCAGCCATGGACAATGTATAAACACATGGGCACAGCTGTGTGCCAATAAAACTGCATTTATAAGAACAGGAAGAGGGCTAGATTTGGCCCACGGGCTGTTGTTTTCCGACCCCAGCTTTACCATTTCTTGTCTAGTGAAACACAGCTTTTATAGAGAAAACAAAACAAAACAAAACAAAAACAACACTGGAACAGAGTTTCTGAAAGAGTAATTCATACATCATCTGTATCAAAGTCTGCCAGCATGTCTGAAGGCCATTCATGGACCCTGGGCTCCAACCCTACTTTACTGAATCAGGGTCCCCAGGAGGGGGGTGCAGGAATCTGCATGTTGACAAGCACCAAATTTAAGATCTTTAGGGCCATAACTGAAAGGAAAGATAGGATATAAAAGTGTGCATCTGTTGGGAATGATGGTTTTGGGGAGAACTCTATCATCCTAACCTTAAGCCCAAAAGAAAGATTCACTCTCATCTCAAGGGCTATTTATGACCCCACCGACGAGTGTAAATAACATTCAGCTGTTTGCTTTTAAAAAAAGGTTTAAACGCAACGAAGAGAAAATAAATGTTCCATATCCCATTCTCCACTTCTCCTATACAATGGCCATTTAATCTCAGTTTTGGTTTTCTTATATGTAATAGCTGGATGCAAGCCTTAATTGCTTAATGCTTTACAATCCATTCTTCATACATCTATGTTTATGTAGCTGATGCCATCGCTCTCTTGATTTGTTTTGGTCTGGGCATCTCAGAAAACGTTCATTTCAATGGAAACGGCTATACAACATGCACAGACAGCTGCACAGAATTCTATCAACTCCCTTCACACATCAGACTTTGTACAAAAGCTCCTACCAGGGGTCACAAGGGACATTTCCTTCCTGCCCTACCTCTTCTCTCAGTAACACATGCTTGATTTGGAATTTAATTATCTTTTCCCTCTAGACTGAGAAACACTTCTCAAGTGGGTGTGAGGCTCCCCTCTTCACACGTTCCACTTGTCTGTCACACTGCACTTGAAACACCATGTTGCGATCACCTGTCATTCATTTTCCCTACACGGTGACTATGTGGTTGGAACGCACTGCTGGGGACCAATCAGGGGCCTGTGGTGCATTACAAGCCATTTTTGTGGCATCTCCTGAGAATTTTAACTGAAGTGTGCAAATCTGGGTGAAAACACCACAGTATGCAATTTAGATCATCCATTCACATCCAGGCTAGCCCATCCCAAGGCATCACACAATCCCTGCATCACAGAATCGCGGCATCTACTAGGTTTCGGTCAAGCCCCCTTAAAAAGTTTCATCTTTGTTGGGAGGCTCACCAGATCTGCTGCTCATGAGTAAAGAAATGTCCCACACAGGGAGATAAGGAGAAAGGTGGGGAGTTGAATATAATGGAAAGAAAAGCGGACTCAGGATTCAGCCTGTGTTTTTAAAATTTTTTTTCAATATTTATTTTTGAGAGACAGAGACGAGCATGAGTGGTGGAGGGGCAGAGAGAGAGGGAGACACAGAATCCGAAGCAGGTTCCAGGCTCTTAGGTGTTGGCAGAGAGCCCGACGCGGGGCTCGAACCCACGAACCGTGAGATCATAACCTGAACTGAAGTCAGACACTTAACCGACTGAGCCACCCAGGCGCCCCAGGATTCAGCCTGTCTTTAACTACGAAGTCCATGATCACCCAATTACTGATAAAACTCTCTAATCATATAATTTCCATTCACATAATTAATTATTTAAATCTGAAGACAGGGCTTTACACAGAATGGGAAAACTGCTGAGAAACTTCAAGAAAAATACATCTCCAAACCCAGACTCGTTTTCTCCCAAACAAGAGAGTTTTTCATTCTCAATTCCTTTTTGTGTTCGTTTTTCTCTCTGACCAAGACACTGTTCATATTGAATGGCAGTAGGTTTCTTTGTTTGTTTTGTTTTAATTTTATTTTGAGAGAGACAGTGAGAGAGAACATGGGAGGGGCAGAGAGAGAGAGAGAGAGAGAGAGAGAGAGAGAATCCCAACCAGGCTCTGCACTGCCAGCACAGAGCCCAATGCAGGGCTTGAACTCACGAACCATGAGATCATAACCTGACCTGAAACCAAGAGCCAGTCACTCAACCAACTGAGCCACCCAGGTGCCCCAATGGCATTAGTTTTTAAGTATATAATATACACTTTGAAAATAAGAATGAAGGGTGGTTATCCACAAGGTACATATTTTTTCAGTGGACAAATATTTCTTGAAGGTTTGCCATGTGCCAGGCACTATGCAGTGGGAACATAATAGTTCAACCAAGGGGGCAACCTACAGCTTGGTTCTCTGCCCTCCGGGGATTCATTTTTGTCCTGAGGCTCACTCCCGCCAAGCCTTGCTTCAACGTTGCGTTCTTTCAGTATTGCTGTTTGTTTGTTTTATTTACTTGGTTCAAGATTCAAAAGGCACAGGAACACATCCTCGTACTTCTGTCTTCCATCTACCCGCTTCCCTTCCTAGAGGCAATCAATGTTATTAGCTTCTGATAAAGCCTTCTAGAAAATGTCATACAATTCAAGCAAACAAGCAGATCCTCCTTCTCTCCTTGTCTTTAAGTACAATAAATACATCAATCACATGCTCTGTTTTGCACTTTGCTCTTTATACTTGACAAATCTTGGAGATCATCCCAGCTTAGCACATCCTGTTTACAGCTGCAGAGTACTCCACTGTAAACCACTTTTTTTTTTTTTTTACCGTTTATTTATTTAATTTTGAGAGAGAGAGAGAGAGAGCAGGGGAGGAGCAGAGAGAGAGGGAGGGAGCGAAAGAAAATCCCAAGCAGGCCCTGCACTGACAGAGCCCGATTCGGGGCTCGATCTCATGAACCGCGAGATCATGATCTGAGCTGAAATCAAGAGTCAGCCGCTTAACTGACTGAGCCACCCAGGCGCCCCTATACCACAATTTCATGAGTGCCTTTGATGGACAATTACGTTGCTTTCAATCTCTTATTATTACGAACTATTAACATAGAGTTTCTCATACGTACACACATTTTAAAACAGAAAGCTATCCTTAAGGGCGTGACTTGGCTTAGTTCATTCCTTGCTACTCGGGCAGCCTCTGGTCCATAAGCAGAAACAACCCAGGCTGCCCCTGAGCCCCCGACCCTGGTGAAACCCCCAACACCCCTGAAGAGACACGTCAAAGAGAAAGCGCTGCCGTTCGGATCCTGCTGTGCTGTGTATCCTGGAGAGTTTCCTTGGGAGAAAGGGAAAGTGAAGAATCCAGTAGAGATTCTGGGAAACCTGCAAATAATCAACTTGTTTTTCTGAGGTCTCCAAACAACTGCAGCGAACTGCACCGAGCCCCGGAGCAGCCAGAAGCGGACCGGATCAGCTGCGGGGTTAAGAGCTTACAGAACCGCAACCCTGGTGTCACAGATGGAGTTCAGGCACCGGGCATCAGAAATCTACAAGAATTTCTTGGTCAAAAGCCCCGTTGGCATGATGTTTTTTTTTCTTTCAAAATGCTGTGAAATGCACAGAGCCTTTCTCTCCCTCCATGCAGCTGCAAACTTGTCCCTGCAAGAAGGCATAACTGGAGTGTTTCCTTTTAAACCTTTTAAATCAAACACCTTCCATAGGTACTTTGGCAGCCCTTCTAAGTCTTTAAAAGTGAGGGGGCAGAGACAGGACCACCCACGTGCAGTTTATTTGCACGGGCGTCATCCTTGTGGTGGGCCCTACAGGACTGCCCCTCCTCCCACTCCTTGTACAGGTGCTCCCTCCTCCTGCTTTTAGCCGGGACTTTGGTCTCAATGCAAACCTTGTCATTAGTATAAACGACCAGAGTCCTGTCCTTATTACCCCATCATTTCACTTGCTAGTGGCAATTTACCGAGCACCCACAACAGGGCAGGTGCTGTAAAATTTATTAAATTTCTCAGTGATTGAAAGTGCATCATGTAAACGAATCCAGAGGTACTTCTGGAAAGGGTGAAAAGATTTTTACAGACATGAAAATGAATCAGTAATAGGTATCTCACATAAATGGCAAGGGCGGGGGGGGCGGTGCATGTGAACTCACAAACCGTATGAGTATTCATTTACAACATATTAAATTAGTTCGCAGATTGTAATAAAAGCTTTAAAATCACCCAACGTAGAAGGGCCCTTTCAGTACCCTGGTCCGGAGCACATTTCCTTCATGCCGCCTTAAAAACAGTAAATGATAGCAGACCTGTAACTTGGCAGAAACAGCGAAGGGCCTGGTCTATTTTGTAATGGTCAAGTTTCTTGCCAATGAAAATTTCATCCGTTAAAGGAACTTTTAATGACAGCGGCTTACGTGAGGTTGGGGGCAGTGTGACCTAACTTATGGAAACTGGGCACTCAATGAAAAAAAATTAACAGTTTCTGGGAGACGATGGGACCCGGCAGCTTCCCTCTCTTTTATTTCTCCTTCTTCCAAACCACAGCTTGCGGAGGGCACTTTCTGGAAGTTCACCAGCAACTACACACTTTGTAAAATGTTCTGAAGTGTTTTATGCACACATTAAAAATATGAGATTATGTAAAACTATAACAAGATCTTACAATGTAAAAAAAAAACTTTACAAGAATATCTTACCATTTTTTAAATATCTTACAATTCTTTTTTTTTTTTTTTTATGTTTACTTATTTTTGAAAGAGACACAGAGTGTGAGCGGGGAGGGGCAGAGAGAGAGGGAGACACAGAATCCGAAGCAGGCTCCAGGCTCTGAGCTGTCAGCACAGAGCCAGACGCGGGGCTCGAACCCACCAACTGTGAGATCGTGACCTGAGCCTTGGTCAGGTGCTTAACTGACTGAGCCACCCAGGCGCCCCTCTGATAATTCTTTAAAAGGTGTCACTGACTTGTGGATCTCTGCCAGCTTGTACCTCCACATGAGGGGGATGTGCTGAAAGTAAACGTGTCCTGCCCGTGCATCAATGCAATTTGAGGGAACATATTTCCGGCAACGTGCGATATCCAGTCTCCCACATGGCTCCCTTGGTGCTCCCCGCTCCTGGCACCCACACGCATGTACACTCCCCTCCTACAGTGAACCAGGGCTGGTCTGTGTGGTCAACAGATTATGACAGAAGTGAAGGCACATCATTTCCAAGATTAGATTATAAAAAACCACAGCTTCCAATTGCGCGTCTCTGCCTCTTCCATTCTCTTTCGCTCTCATGCTCTCTGCCTCCCTCTCATGATTCACTTGGAGAAGTCAGCTGTCCCATCGTGAGCAGTCTTATGAGAGACCGACGGGGCCAGAAACTGAAGCCTCCTGCCAGCTGCTACATGAGTGAAGGCGGAAGCCGACGCTCCGGTCCCAAGGAAGCCCTCAGATGAGACCACAGTCCCAGGCGCAGCTTGGCTGGGCCTACAGGAGACACCCAGTGGGAAGTCAAGCTACTCCTGGATTCCTGACCCACTGACACTGCATACGATAGGAGACGGTTACTGTTTTAAGCTGCTACATTTTGGGGTAGTTACATCACAACAGATATCCAACACTGAGATACTCAAACCAAGAAAACGCTAAGCCAATGACAATATTGTTATCTTGATGAACTCCTAGATAATTAGAGTGAAAATTACAAGCATTTTGTGCATATAAACTTGAAAATAAACTAAAGTACAAGTATATACACTCATTAAACTGTACAGAAAATGTGTATGTGTGTGTTTTCTCAAAGACCATGGAGAACTTGCACTGAAATCCACAGTTACCCTTATTTATTTCTTGGGTTAGTTTATAACATGCAGAACTATCTAAAATAAGAAAAACATCTGGTTATGTAAAATGGAAGCACACTATTGTGTGACTATGGAAATAGTCAGCAATAAAGATATGAAAATAATGGCACTGTGACTTAACATCACAGAGTAAGGTAAGTGATTTATCTCCATAAACAACTGTGGTAGTTTTGTGGAGATTTTAAACATGTCTGCAAATTCACCAACACTTCTTGCAACAAGAGATAGGGTCTATTTCACCTTCCCTTGGATTTGGGCTGACATCAGTGGTCAGTTGTTACCGACAGAAAATACTGGAAGTAAAGATACGTGGTTTCCCAGGCTACAACAGACAAGGCCACTCAGCCTCTGCCTGGTTCATTTGGGACACCCACTCCAAGGGACGTAACCGTCAGGTAAGTCTGCTTACATGTTGGAAAAGTCATGCATTGGCATCACCTGCTAGCCATGGGAGGGGGCCATCTGCAATGCCCCCACTGAACCTCCAGATGACTGCGGACCTAGCCCAAGTGACTCCCAAATGAGAACCACCAAACTGAGCCATTCCCAAATGCTTGAGCCACAAAATACGATTGTATTGTTTTACGTCACTATGTTTTAAGAAACGTGTTAAGCAGCAGTAGGAATCAGAAGAAGTCAATTGCAAATTTGGTACCAATTTTCACCAATCCTCATATGCATATTCTTTGCTATGTGACATTACGTAGTAGAGTTTTTGTCTCCACTTTTGAGCCTGGGCTTGATTTATGGCTTGCTTTGGCCAACAGAAGCAATGGTGTACTGCTTTCAAGCTTAGGTATCGGTGGCCTTCTGCCCTTCTACACTGTCAGTACTCTGCCACTACTATAAGAATACACCTAGGTTAGTCATCTAGAAGACGAAAGACCACAAGAGGCTCACCTGCCTCTGAGCTGTCCCAGACCAATCAGCTCCCAGCTGACCCTAAACACTTGAGTGTGCCCTTCACTCGAGACCAGAAGAACTGTCCAGCTGACCAATAGCACCAATAAATGCATCATTGTGTATGCCACATTTTTGTGGTTGTTTGTTACACAGCATCACTGAGGCAAAGGATAGCTGATATAAACAATCATATTAAAAGCAATGTCTGGGGGTGCCCAGGTGATTCAGTCAGTTGAGTGTCCAACTTTGGCTCAGGTCATGGTCTCGTGGTTCATGAGTTGGAGCCCCGTGTCGGACTCTGTGCTGACAGCTCAGAGCCTGGAGCCTGCCTTGGATTCTGGGTCTCCCTCTCTCTCTGCCCCTCCCCCACCCAGGCTCTGTCTCTCTCTCTCTCTCTCTCTCTCTCTCTCTCAAATATTTTAAAACATTTTAAAAAAAGCAATGTCTTTGATAATCAACGTACCTTTTACGAAACTTGAAAATGTCAGTTTGCAAAAGCTCCATGTTACATGTGTCAAAATTTCTTTTATGACTTAATGCAGACTAATTAGTTATGCAATAGTCCAATTTTGTTTTAGGAATTATTGTGTAGCTTAATTAATGATCTATACTTATACTGATGTATACAAAAGGATAGTAGTTTAAAGTACGTAATCTAACCCCAGAGTTAGGTTAACTAGCAAAGCACAGTGCTGGAAGTAACGATCTGGTGGGTTTTAGAGGGTTTTTTTTTTTTATTGCTTTTCTTCTTTGGTAATGGTAATACCCCCCTCTTGTAGTTTTGGGACTATAGAGAGAAGACAGAGTTGAGCCCACCTCTGAGAAGGTCGAGAGAGAAACTACCTTGGTGCTTATTTTGATGCCATATTGCTTAGCAGATGGGCAGTAAGGTTCAGACATGACCCAATAGTAGGGCTGATGTTACCCACACACTTTTCCTAATAGTAGCCAGGCAGCAATTACGTACGTGGCAACTATGTACCAAACTACTGCGGTGATCTATTTAAGTCACGGAAACAGAAATATCTACATACAATACTTATTACTCATAGGAAAAGACAAACTTAAATACTATTTACATCAATTCAGATAAGGCACCACCTCTAAAGCCAATAGCAAACCATATAATGAAGTGTCGAAAGGACATTTTTGAACCATATTTATGGCCTTTATTCTAATCCTGATCCAAAGCAGCTTACCCGAAATTCCCAAAGCAGCTGTAATTCTAAACAGACTAAAAAAAAAAATACATTGCTATTCAGTCTGCCCTCTTCCTAACCTTGTAACCCCAAGAGAGTCAGCTGTAAGGTTCAATATTATGGTCAGAGTTCAAAAGTTTTAATGCTCAGGTTACTTCTGGCTACTGGCTTTTCTCTTCTAGCTACTAATTTAACCCAATTGCATTCTAAAACTGACTCTGGCAATACATTTAAAAATGTGGGCAAAACAAATAAGATGGCTCTGTCTCCTCCCTGTCCTCCAGTAGGGAACATCCCTGCCCACTCAAATTGACATCAAATGTTCTAGACTGTAGACACCAACTGATGTACAGCAGAAGAGCTGGGGTGAGGATGGGCACAAAAACACACTGGGCTGGACCACAGAAAATTTAAATAAAAGGTCAAGACAACTGTTGGAAAGATGCCACAGGGCAGTACCTGCGAATTCGAGAATAAAATGTGAGACTGGACGAAGTGACATTTATGGGTTCTTCCAACCCGGAGACTCACTGATAAATAGCCACACAAATGGGAAAGGAGTTTGGAAACGAGACAGCTTCCACCAGGCAGAGATATTCAAGCCGGCTAGAAATAACGACACCACACTAGCAATCCGCAGAGCTCCTGGCTTTTGCTGCCTGAATGCCATTTCCCAGCTCCGTTGCTGCTTAGGATAGAGACAGCTGCAAGAGAATGTCGCTCCCACCCTAACCATAAAAAAAAGACAAACAGCTAATCTACAAAACCACAAGTTTCAGAGCCAATTAGAATGTTGAGGTCAAAAGACAACTAAGTGAACTGAATCCCAAAGGGTGATAAATGTCTGCGGGGAGAGAGGACGCGCACACTTTCACCTTCGACAAAGGGTGGGAGAAAGGGGTGGTGGTCAGAAAAGCAGGAGAGGGGCAAATAACTAAGATTTTAGCAAATTCTGTGGGGGTTAGCGCAATTAGCTCAGGCCCCTGGATCCCTACAAGGAGAGTCTGGCCCCCACCTGCCAACTCTTTTTTATAGGTTTTCCGCCAAATGCTCATGAGAAACTTGGGACACAGTGAAGCCCTGAGAGGGTCCTTCCGTGCCCAGGCCTTGTTGGGGTTTGACGGGGGAGCAAGGGTATCTTGAGAAGCCCGTGTGCACTTTGGGCCTGGCACAGGTACAAAAAATGAGTAGTTGCAAATGAGGGACGGTGTCCTTGTCAGCTTGGCCTGCAAGAGTACGGTACCACAGACTGGGGAGGGCTCAAACAACAGACATTTATTTCCTCCAGTTCTGGAGGCTGGGAAGTCCAAGCCCAAGTTGCCAGCAAGTTAAGCTCTCAGTGAAGGTCTGCTTCCCGGCTGCCTCCTGATGTGGTGGAGAGAGAAAGCATTCTGGTGTCTCTTCTTCTTCCTATAGGGACATAAATCCCTTCGCGGGGGCTCCACTCTCACGACTTCATCTAAACTTCATTACCTCCTAATGGGCCCATCTCTTAATACCATCTTGTTTGGAGTTATGCCTTCAACATATGGATCTGGGGTGTGTGGGGAACACAAAGATTCAGTCCATAACGAATGGGCACAAGAACTTCCCGTGTCCCGACCTTCTCTAATACCAAACAAAAGCCATCTGCTGCTGAGGAGGGTCGAGAAACTGCCCACGTTCCAGAGGTGCCCCTGACATGAGGCAAAGGCAATATGTCACTGGAAGAGAAGCAAGAAACCCTCCCAACTCTCACCCCCCCTGCCCCCAGCCTCCTCCCCATCCCAGGTAAGGACAGCTGCTTTCGAGGGGTAGAAAGTCACTCCCTTCACTGCTACTGGAAGGAACTGGGTACAAGCCATTTCCCCCCTGAACAGGGGCTGGTGTCCAGGATCTTGCACTGGTATAAAACAGAAAAGGTAAGAAAATGTTTGCCTGTAAGGGTGGACTGTCCCCAAAGCCAAGGGACATGAGTGAGAAGGTAAAAGGACTTAAGACTCCCCAGGAAACCCTGCTCGCTCAGGCGCACTAGGTTTCCTCAAGCCCCGCCTGGAACATCCTCTCTGCGGGTTGACACAGACCGAGTGGAGCACTAACGCTCTTTACGTGTATCTCCCTTACGACACCCACAGACACTCCTGCCACGTCTAGAACAAAGGTGGCTGCTCTTTGGAAGTCTCAGTCCTGGTTCGGATGGCTCTGACCTCATGCCAGCCCAGCCGTACCTGCCACCCAGGCACCCCGATCGGTGCCTACTGCTCACTGCTCAAAAGTACTGCTCACTGCTGGTGTCCACCAGGTCCCAAGCGTGGTGCTGTGACGTGCCGACTGTGCTATTCTTCCTTCTGGTTGGTTGCTTCTCAGACAGAAAGTGAGTTCAGGGGGCCTATTCACATTCCTGTCTGATGTCTTTCAGACCATGACACTGATATCCACACCTGACATCTTCTCCGCATAGAACAAGCATCCACAGGGACCCTGTAATCCCTTCCAGACACGAACCGCAGCACGTGTGGCTACAGGCCAGCCCATCACGGTTTCAAAGGCTGTATGCAAATACAGCCTTTCCCATCCGCCTCTTACCAACCTACCCCAACACCCTGGCTAAATGTCCTCTATCAAGGTCCTACAGAACACGTTCCGTAAGGTCTCCTAGACACGATCCACCCTGCAGCGCTGTCTTGTCCCCACTCCTGCCTGACCTGCTTGCCTCTGGAAGAGAGAAGGAAGCGAGCGCGCATTGCACACGGCCCGGCCAACAGGTGCTTTCACACACACTCAGTCCTCGTCTCATTATTCTCCTCGTTCTGTGCAAAACGGCCACATGGCTGGAAAATAGAGACCTGGGATTGGAACCACTAGCCCCACAGCCCACACCCTCCCTCCATTCTTTCGCGTGTCGTGAGAAGGCCTAACGGGGTAGGGACAACGAAGAAAAGATGGCATCTCTCCATCGCGATCAGGTGATGCAGCAGGGGCTTCGCCAGATGTTTCTTCCAGCCACCTGTCCGGAATCACTGGCAGCAATTTCCCTGCCAAGAGGTTGACACTTCCCAGTCTGGGCAGCTGAGGGAGGTACTGGCCAGACCCACAAGAGAGCTCTTTTCCAGGTGATGACAAAGTGACTCCCCCTTGTGTAGGGAAGCCTTTCAATTGCCCCTCTCCTTCACATCCTCCAAACTTCAAAAACGAGCTCCTTTCAGTATGCAGAGATTCACAGAGAAAAAGAAGGAAACAAACCTAAAAGATACAGGGAGGGTAAATCCCTTCCCTTTTTAATTTCAAGAATAAGCTTGAGAAGCAATAACTTTTCAAGTAACATAACCACAGGGAAAATGCCTAAAGATGAGCTTGATTAAGTCTGAGCCTAACAAAACGAATTCTAACCAAATTCAGGATTCTCTTCCACATTCAATCTGAATACACTTGGGTTAGATTGTAGACAGTAAAACACCACTGCTTACAAGTGAAGCAGCGACCGCATGTACACACGCACAAGAGGAAAACTTGTCCCTTTGATTTCTCGAGAAATGTGTATTTAAGCCAGCCAAGGACACTATTTCCGGTTCCTGTGAACTTGAGTTTCATCTTTTTTTTTCCTCCCTTAAATCAGCTCTAGCACTTTCATAAAGATAACGGAAAACGAACAACAGTTGCTTTGAGCACCTGAAGAACAAACCTGCAGCTAAAGCCAACCTCCGTTCTCTGGCTCCATAAAGTTTTCTCGCAGAGATAAGAATGCAAAAAATGTTTTGAAGATCTAAAATGTGTTTTAGCCTCCTCATAAGCTGAGTCTTCCGGATATTCACGACTTTTCAAGATACGACAGGGTGAAGTTCACCTTTCCAAAGTGCCTATGGGTCTTAAGGGATATGAAAAGTTCAAGAAAACGAAACTTTAAAAGAGCCTGAATTCTGAACAGTGTTGGAAAATTACATCAACTTTCGGTTTCCTCTCCAACTGTGAATAGCCTTCACAAGAGATGTATTCCCTCTTCTGGCAAACTTCTTTCAGAAAGCCTCACCACTTCATTGTTATTTTCACTTACAGTTGGATGACTGTTGGGACATTGAGTCTTTAAGAGAGAACCATTTCCCTCTTTTCTCACGTCTTTTCTACATAACTTTCCAAAGGAAAACAAAACAAAACCGAAAGCCCTCCACTAATTTTCCAATATCTCGGGGTTTTTTTTCCAGTTGACTTTGGGGTGACTAATCATGGAATCAAATCTGCAGGCAGATTATTCATTTCCTATTCTTTTTCTAATTAACATGATCTATGAACATTTCCACACAACATAACAAACACTGAAATAATCCTTCTGCAGATGCCCCGGAAGACATTTACATAAACAACCAAATTATACAATGACTTTGGGATTTTGAAAGATTTCCTTCAAGAGCGAAATCTCAAATAAACAAAATGATCTGGGAGGACAATTTGAAGCCCTTAGCTACATAAAATCATCTATTTTCTGCACATGTTTACACCAATCCTCAGATACAGAATTTTGAGCATGTGGATTTCCAAAAACTATATACACACACACCACACATACATTGGAAAAATACTGCACTTTCAGAAATTAGAATTTACAAAATTAGGACATGATACACTATATGGAAAACCCTAAAGATTCCACCAAAAAACGGCTAGAACTGATTCATGAGTTCAGCAAAGTTGCAGGATATAAAATCAATGCACAGAAATCTGTTGCATTCCTATACACCAACAATGAAGCAACAGAAAGAGAAATCAAGGAATCGATCCCATTTACAGTTGCACCAAAAACCATAAAATACCTAGGAATAAATCTAATCAAAGAGGTGAAAATTCTATACACTGAAAACTACAGAAAGCTTATGAAAGAAACTGAAGAAGACACACAAAAAATGGAAAAAGATTCCATGCTCCTGGATAGGAAGAACGAATATTGTTAAAATGTCAATACTACCCAAAGCAATTTACATATTCAATGCAATCCCTATCAAAATAACACCAGCATTCTTCACAGAGCTAGAACAAACAATCCTAAACTTTGTATGGAACCAGAAAAGACCCCGAATAGCCAAAGCAATCTTGAAAAAGAAAACCAAAGCAGGAGGCATCACAATCCCGGACTTCAAGCTATACTACAAAGCTGTAATCATCAAGACAGTATGGTACTGGCACAAGAACACACACTCAGATCAATGGAACAGAATAGAGAGCCCAGAAATGGACCCACAAACATATGGCCAACTTATCTTTGACAAAGCAGGAAAGAATATCTGATGGAATAAAGACAGTCTCTTCAGCAAGTGGTGCTGGGAAAATTGGACAGCGACATGCAGAAGAATGAACCTGGACCACTTTCTTACACCAAACACAATAACAAACTCAACATGGATGAAAGACCTCAGTGTAAGACAGGAAGCCATCAAAATCCTCGAGAAGAAATCAGGCAAAAACCTCTTTGATCTTGGCCACAGCAACTTCTTACTCAACACGTCTCCGGAGGCAAGGGAAACAAAAGCAAAAATGAGCTATTGGGACCTCATAAAAATAAAAAGCTTCTGCACAGCAAAGGAAACAATCAGCAAAACTAAACGGCAACTGATAGAATGGGAGAAGCTATTTGCACATGACATATTAGATAAAGGGTTAGTATCCAAAATCTACAAAGAACTTACCAATTCAACACCCAAAAAACAAATAATCCAGTGAAGAAATGACAAAAGACATGAATAGACACTTCTCCAAAGAAGACATCCAGATGGCCAACCAACACATGGAAAAATGCTCCACATCACTCACCACCAGGGAAATACAAATCAAAACCACATGAGATACCACCTGACACCTGTCAGAATGGCGAACATTAACAACTCAGGCAACGACAGATGTTGGCGAGGATGCGGAGAAAGAGGATCTCTTTTGCACTGTTGGTGGGAATGCAAACTGGTGCAGCCACTCTGGAAAACAGTATGGAGGTTCCTCAAAAATCTAAAAACAGAACTACCCTACAACCCAGCAATTGCACTACTAGGCATTTATCCATGGGATACAGGTGTGCTGTTTCGAAGGGACACGTGCACCCCCATGTTTATAGCAGCAATATCAACAATAGCCAAAGTATGGAAAGAGCCCAAATGTCCACTGATGGATGAATGGATAAAGATGTGGTATATCTATACGATGGAGTATTACTCAGCAATCAAAAAGAATGAAATCTTGCCATTTGCAACTATGTGGATGGAACTGGAGGGTATTACGCCAAGTGAAATAAGTCAGTCAGAGAAAGACAAATATCATATGACTTCACTCATATGAGGACATTAAGAGACAAAACAGATGAACATAAGGGAAGGGAAACAAAAATAATATAAAAATAGGGAAGGGGACAAAGCATAAGAGCCTCATAAATATGGAGAACAAACTGAGGGTTACTGGAGGGGTTGTGGGAAGGAGGATGGGCTAAATGGGTAAGGGGCATTAAAGAATCTACTCCTGAAATCATTGTTGCACTATACGCTAACTAATTTGGATGTAAAATAAGTAAAATAAATAAATAAATAAATAAATAAATAAATAAATAAATAAATAAAGCGCAAGAAAAAAAAGAATTTACGAAATTAGACTTTCATTTGCAAGTATATTTTCATTTCATGAATCACGCATTTTATACACACACACACACACACACACACACACACACATACATACATAACAATCAGCCCACTGAGAAAACACAGTAATTACAGTATCATATATCTCGTATTAAGTATTTGTTTTATGAACGTGAACTCAGGTTTCAAAATAATATGAAATCACTTACACTTCAAGTGTATTACACTCTCACATAAATCTTAAAGACAAATGCCTTTATTGTTCATTAGAAAACAAATTATAAAATTCCAGCCTTGGGGGGCCTGGGTGGCTCAGTCGGTTAAGTGTCCAGCTCTTGATTTCAGCTCGAGTTCGTGAGTTTAAGCCCCGCGTCAGGTTCCACGCTGACAGTGCAGAGCCTGCTTGAGAGTCACTGTCTCCCTCTCTCTCTGCCCCTCCCCAGCTTACTCTATCTCTCTCTCTCTAAATAAACATAAGACAATAACACAAAATAAAATTCCAGCCATGACTTCCCTCTCTGAAATACATTCCCGGAAAGCCTCACCCAGAGAGCCACTAAATGTAATAAGGGCACAAACATCCTGCAGGCTGTTTACATGCAATACTCAATCTTTAGGCCTTGTAAACAAGCAGAGAGTACAAGGCCCTCACCCCGGTGTGTGGCACTAAAGTCACCAGAGATGTCCAGCAGGTGGATGAGAGGGGCTCTGCTCCAGGCTAAGGGATGGAAACTTCCACGTCTACCCTGCAGCAGAGGACACAGAGTTGAGCGGTGATGGGGGGATATTTAGAAGGGATCGTCTTGCAGGGAAGGTTGATAGGCACCATCAAATGGAGCCTCCTCAATGTAAGAGGAGGAGAGTTTGCATCCCTCCCTCTCTGAGGCCGGTGCATCATCACTTGCAAAGCTCCGCATCAGCCACTCCATCTGACCCCTCCTCATGCGTAAATGGCTCAGAGGTTCACAGAAGCACTCCCCGACAGTTGCCCTGCCACTCAGTTCCTGCATGTGCCTCATTTCCGGTCATGTATTCAACAAATATTTACTGTGTCCTACGTACCAGGCCACTGTAAGCCCCGGAGATACAGTGGAGACTGAAAGCAGATATTTCCTCCGGCCTCCGGGAGTATATAAGCAACGAGGGAAGGTGATGAGGAGCTGGAAGGCATACAAAGGGATCATTTGACCCAGCCAAGGATTCAGGGAAAGCTCTCCCGAGATCTGAAGGACAATTAGAGGTTAAGTAATGGACTGGAATTTTCTGGCAGTGGGTACTGCAGTGCAAAGGCTTGTGGCGAGACAAAGCAGGGCAAAATCAAGAAGGCCAGTGTGCCCAGAGTTAGGACACCAAAGTGAGGAATGATGTAGAAGCAGGAGAGGAA
Organism: Lynx rufus; assembly: GCF_022079265.1. NCBI lineage: Eukaryota > Metazoa > Chordata > Mammalia > Carnivora > Felidae > Lynx > Lynx rufus. The sequence goes on from NW_025814878.1 coordinate 11,841,036, forward strand.
GACAGAGCTGGCTCTGGCAGGGTCTCTTCTGCTCAGCTGGGGAAAGAGCTCTAAGTCATGGGAAGCCACGGTAGGGGGTCAGGCAGGCTGGGAAAGGCAGGAGGGATGGGAGGCTTTATCTGATTTACATTGTGAAAAATTCACTCTGGCTGCAGAGTGAAGAACGTTTGGCATGGAATTGGAGTGGATAAAGCTAAACTAGTTTGATGCCTGCTCCAGTAGCCTGGGGGAGAGAATATTGTGCTTATATTGCAGTGTCAAAAATGGAGTTGGACCAAAGTAATAGCACTCAAGAAGTATTTAAGAAACAAAATCCACAGGACTAATGATAGGCAGTGCATACATTTTCTAAGGGATGACTTCCAAACTTGAACATGGACCCTGGCCAATATATAGAGGAGAACCATCATGCCACCTCGGGATGTTGCAGTGATAGTAAAGAATTAGAGACCAAGATCCTGAATTCAGTTCGATACCATACCTGAAGTTTCTTTCTTCCTTCTCCACGAGGAGAGGCAGAAATAGATCTAGAAGGGACAGGACAGGAGGAAGAATTATTCTTGTCTATGAATCTGTAAAGTACCAGCCTTGTCTAGCATGAAATCCTATTATCAGAAAAGTCAGCACTTGAAAGCACTTGAAACAACAAATCTTATTATTCCAAAGACTCTGAAAACCAGCCCCTGTAGTACAAATTATTGAGAAGACACAGTCTCCAAAAACGATGAAAATTATGGTAACAAAACTGGCATACCATTATGATTGTCAGTATTAAAAAAGAATTACTATTTTCTTGAGAGCCTTGTAGCGGGCAACAGAATGGAGTGCTTAATCCTTACACAATGACCACCGCACAGCTGACGAGGCAAAGAAAGCTCAGAGCTGTTCAATCAAAACGTGTCCCGGTAAAGGTTTAAAACAACCTCCTTCTGTGTCCACTATCCTGCTCAAAGCTCTAAGATCTCTTTCATACTTTCAATTCTAAAATTCTTCTTGCTGTCTGGGTAGAGACATCTTCACTCATGAGTATACACTGGTGTCTTTGAATTTCTTGGTACTTCCCAAGCACAGAATCTGGGGCAGCACATTAGCATTTTCTCCCACCCTGGCCCTCAATACATAGCACTTACAAATCTGGCTATATTTCAGAGCCAAGAGAGTATATATAAAATCTCCCATAATTTATAAATGACACACGGGGGGGGGTGGGGAGAATTAAAGTGCGTCTTAAAGTGATTCTCTAAAGACCTCAGTCCTTCATTTTTAATCAAGTTGGTTCAGATAATCTTTCCTACTCATCCTTTTCTGCCCCAAACCACTAAATCCTACATCTATTGAACCTCAAATAAACTCACGCATATAATGTATGCTCATAAGTAAAAAATTAAGACAGAAAAAAATTAGGTAATAAAAAAGTGTGACAGGTGGCTTGTGCGTTCTTGATTCACTGGTTTATTAAACAATCTCAGCTTTAAAGAAGGATGATTGCTTGTTAAATAAAAAGCATTGTGATGATGTCTCAGGTTAAGTTCTCTAGAAGCAGAGTCTGAGATAGGAATTTGGACACAGTCCTCCAGAGAAGGGGCAGCTGTGAATCTTAGCAGTCTACACTCACAGAGGCTGGGGATTTTAAGCATCGACCCAGAGAAGGACCTAGGCAGTGCACTACAGGCTATTTTTACAAGGTGATCTTACTTTCTTATAAAACTTTTCCATATACAGAGTGCCCTGGGAGCTTATGATGCCCCTCTCCCTCTACAAGAAGAAAACTTAAATTCAGAGAGGTGGAATCACTCATACAAAGCCAGAGAATCAATTAGCAGGGCTGGTACTTTAACCCAAATCTTCAAACTTCAGCTCCCATTTATTCAATCTGACAGCCTGAAAACTTTCCCAGTATAAAATATGTGGAAATGTTGGGTAAAATATAATAAACACCATTTTATAAGCATGGTTGAGCTCAGAGAGAGAACAGGATATGTTCAGAGGCCAAAAAGAAAGAAGAAACTGAGTGGTAAGCGTGTGTTGGTGCCCAGGTGGCCCCTGGGGACAAGGGTGGGAAATCTAGGAGTTTGGATTTTAATGGCCAAAGAGGGTTGAGGGTTTAATCCTAGACCCAAAAGTGGGCTGGAGTGAGAACTAAAAACCCCATGAAAAGCTGAGAACTTCACATGGCTACCCTGAAGGGATGAACTAGAAACAGAGTCCACCCACCAAGCATAGTGAGACAGTAAGGATGTTCATCTCAGTGTGAGTTCTGGGTGGGGAAAAAAAGAAAGAATAAGAAAACGTTCCAGTGGAAATTCATAATTGGGAGCTGACTTTCCCTTTGGGTTTGGAGGTCAAATCTATACTATCAGTGAGTCTGGGAACCATCAGGACAAGAGAGTAACATAAGTACTTTCAGGTCAGAGATCTCCTGGAGCACAACTCAGAAGTAAACATAAAATCTCTCTATAAATAAATAACCAGACCCCAAAGAATCCTACGGATAAAATGCACTGAAGATGAGCCCACAAATCAAAACTACAAAGTACCCAGTGGGGAGAAATCTATCATGACCGCATCAATAGACACAATAAATAGCAAAACTAGACCCTCATGTTTTCAAGTGTTTCTCCTACCATTTAACTCCCAAGAGACAAGGTTGATAAGGCAGCTTTACTCTCGAGCCACATTATTTATGGAAATGCAAGTCATGCTCCAGTTCATTAATTTAAAAAAGCTATTCAGTCACTCAGAAAAGTTTCTCTTTGATTTTGGCTTTCAGGAAAAAGTGACCATGGCCTTGTAATCTTGAAAACACATGGATTTATCAATATCTTTTTTAGGTAATTTAAATATAGACCTAGCTGGAGGCAAGCAAGTGGAATAATTTTCTTCTTTAATTCCCCTGGAGTCTTAGGATTCTATGAAGATTCCTCTAAAGCCACGTGTCTCAATCTGCTTTGAAAAAAAAAGTATCTGATCTGAAAATGTTATGCAATCATTGGCTGTAATCAAAAAGAGGGTGGGCGAGGAGGCTGTATTGTTTGCCAACCAAAACAGTAACTAAACTAAAAAAACCCAACTTTTTTGTGTTTGGCAAGCTCTCTCATTCTGAACCACAGATGATACAAATATCCCTTGAAGAAATCCAGAGTGGCTTGTTGTAAACAAATATATAATCATTCCTTATGACTGCTAGTGCAGGTCACAGACAATAGCCAAGTCTCATAGTATGAGACCAGGACATTTTCCAGCTTGTACTCAAAGCCAGACTGTTAAATAAATACAGGGAAAGGGAGATTTTTCTCTTCATAATAAAAAGATTATTTGACTGTTTTTCAACGGTTTATTCTAACTAAGAGCAAAAGACGGGATAGGAAGAAAGCTGACGTAAAAATGTGGAGTTAGGAAAGAAAGACGACTTTAAGTACTGATTATGATGCAGCAGTAATTTGAATATATTGGTTCACTAAATCCTCACAAAATCTTATGGCTTCTGAACCAACTTACAGATGAGAAAACTGGGGCCCAGTGTGGGTCAGTAACTGCCCGCAGCCACAGAGTCACTGAAAGGCACAGCCTTCGTCAGGTCTTTCTGACTCCAAAGCCTAGAATTTTCAGTTGACTGTGTTCCTAAAGTCCATATTCACACCAAAGGCTCATGAAGCTAGGGAGAAAGAAGGCTCTTCCTCTCCTAGGATCAGAAAAGTTCTGATAGTTGTAGGCTTTAAAGTTTTAATGAAATATTTCTCATATTGGCACCTCACAGGCTTGATAACGTTTGCGTTTACTAAAACATATATGTCCCTCAACAAACTGGGTGTGGAAGGAACATGCCTCAACATAATAAAGGCCATGTATAGCAAACCCACAGCTAACATCACACTCAATAATGAAAGGTTGAAATCTTTTCCAAGGAGATCAGAAACAAGAGAATACTTTCACTACTCTTACTCAACATAGGACTGGAAGTCCTAACTAGAGCAATCAGGCAAGATAAAGAAATAGAAGTCATCCAAATCAGAGAGGAAGAAGTGAAATTATCAGTATTTGCATAGGATATGATCTTACATATGGAAACATTTTAAAGGCTCAACCAAAAATATTTTGGAACTAAAAGACAAATTCGCTAAAGTTGCAGGATACAAAGTCAACACCCAGAAGCTGTTGCTCTTCTACAAAGAATGGAATATCTGAAAAAGAAATAAAGACAGCTATCCCATTCTGAATAGCATCAAAAATAATAAAATACTTAGAAAAAGAAATTTAACCAAGGAAATAAAAGATCAGTACGATGAAAACTGTAAGAATTTGATGGAAGAAATTGAAGAAGAACCAAACAAATGGAAAGATAACTTGTGCTCGTGGATCAGAATTAATATGATTAAAATGCCCATACCCTCAAAGCCATCTATACACTCAATGTAATCCCTATCAACATTCTAATGATATTTTCCACAGAAATAAAAACAACAACCTAAAACTCATATAGATCCACAAAAGGCCCAAAGAGCAAAAGTGTTTCTGAGAAAGAACAAAGCTGGAGATATCTCACTGCCTGACTTCAAACCACACGACAAAGTTATAATAATCAAAACAGTATGGTACTGGCATAAAAATAAATATGTAGATCAGTGGAACAGAACCGAGAGCTCAGAAATAAACCCCTACATATATGGTCAACCAGTATTTGACCAAAGAGTCAAGAATATTCAATGGGGAAAGGATAGTCTCTTCAATAACTGGTGTAATCAGAAAACGGGGTAACCACATGCAGAAAAATGAACTGGACCTCTATCTTATTCCACTCAGAAAAATTAATTTTAAATAGATTAAGGACTTCAACTTAAGACCTGATACCACAAAATGCCTTAAAGAAAACAGGGAGGAAGCTTCTTGACATTGGTCTTGGCAAGATTTCTTTGGATATGATATCAAAAGCATAAGCCACAAAAGCAAAAATCAACAATTGGACTACATCAAACCAAAACACTTCAGCACAGCAAGAAAACCGAATCAACATAAGGAAAAGGCAACCTACAGAACAGGAGAAAATATCACCAAACCATATATCTGGTAAGAAATACAATCTAAAAATTGGCAGAGGAACTGAACAGACATTTTTCCCAAGAAGACAACCAAATGTCCAACAAGCACATGAAAAGATGCTCAACATCACCCACCATCAGGGAAACGAAAATCAGAACCACAATGAGATATCACTTCACACCCATCAGAATGGCCATCATTAAGAAGACAAGGGACAACAAGAGTTGGTGGGGATGTGGAGAAAAGGGAACACTTGTGCACTGCTGGTGGGAATATAAAGTGGTGAAGAAGACAGGAATAAAGGGAAAGGGAAAAGGAGTGAGGGAGTCAAGAGCCGATAAAAGAAAAGCCAGATGGAATAAGTCTTTTCTTGAATGGTTTAAGTATGGAGGGTTGTAAAAGATTTCCCTGAACAAGAAGGAGCCACTCAGCTGTGGTGTACCACTTCTGCTCCCACCTTATCACCTCTGTCAACCGGCATCTATTAACTGACCACTTTGGGCCAAAAATTCATGTGTCATGTGACCGACAGATGCAAAGGAGAACAAACTATGGCCCTGGCCATCAGGGACCTTAGGGCCAATCTGGGCAAGTTGGACTTTTTAAACCAACAGCTACAGTACAAGACAGAGAGTGGTAAATGCCATAGCAGCAGCATGGATTAAGCGCTATGGGCCATCAAGAAAGAGAGTTGGCTCCTGTTTGAGCAGAAAGAAGTCGGAATAGAGATCAAAGGAGCTAGACTATAGTGGCCCTGAGGGCAGAATTGGCCTTCACTTCCTACAGGCCTCAAACACATATCCTCTGCTCCCACTAGAGACATCTCTTCATAAACCACCATCACATTGTCACCGCCATGGCTGTGCTAAATTACTACCTTGACCTGGGATTCTGCATACCTTCCCTCCATTATCCACATTCTACATGAATATTAAAGTCTTTATGTCAACCCTACCTCTTCCTTCATTGCTTTTCCTGACCACTCCAAGCCTCAGTCATTTCCCTGTCACCTGGATTCCTAGGAGTTAATCTTAACAAACGTTGAGCAGCATTTACTGTAGGCTAAGCACCTTCTGCAGCGTCTGACCCTAGTGAGTGCCCCTTCTTGAAACTTTCCCCTCCCTGGCATCCATCACATCACTGTCCTGCTTATCTTGCTGCATCTACTTACCCTTTTGAGGTTCCTCTTGCTCTGCTCACCAATCAAATGTGGGTAGTCCCCAAGGATCCATGCTTGGTCCTAGACCACACTCTTTACCCACTTTCTAGGCGACTTCATCCACATCCTCTAATTTACAGGGCAGTACTAGGCTGATACCTCCCCAGCTGCTATCTCCAGGCCAGAGCTTGCTCCTGACCCAACCATCTATGTATCATTTCCTCAAACATAAATATTTACACCACAAACTCAGCATTCCATAAATACAACCCATTAGCCTCCCTCCCATTCACCATCACCCAGCCTGCTCCTTTTCATGTATTCCGTATCTTAGCAAATGGGGAGACCAACAAAACCCCTTCTTTCTTAAAGAGAAGACAAAAACCAAAAACAGAAAAAATGAAAACAGCCACTGCTCTCTCACCTCGGCTCTGAGGCAAGCTGAAAGCTAAGTTGTGTGGCGCAGACATACCCCCCTGTCCACATGGAATTTGCCAAGCTTAGCAGATTCTGCTTGTCTAAAACCCCACTCTGTTTTCACCAGTGTGCCTGCATAGTTCAGGCTCTTTCCCTTTTCTCGTCTGAATTATTTCTCTATCTGCTCCCAGTCCACACCAGCCTTTTGCAAACCATTCCCAACGCTGGCCTCAAGAAGAACATTCTAAAACTCAGATCTGACCACTCTGCCCATCCTTCAGGATGACAGCCAAACTCCTAACTCTTCGGTGTTAGTGGAGTACACAGGTGTGCTCTTTATGAACGGGCCACTGACTGTCTAGCCGGCCTCATCGTGTGACACCACTCGTACCCTCCCTGACACCCATCTCCTCATGCCCTAAGTTCCGGACGTGCTGAATAATGAGTAGTCCTCAAAGATCAACAAATTGGCCTTCACATGGATGTTCTTTCCGTCTGATTGCCTTCCTTCCCTCCTACATGTGATCAACTCCTCCCCATCCTTCAAAACTCAATGCAAGTATCAACTTCTCCGGGAAGCCTTCCCTGCTTACATCTTCCATGAAACCCCGCACCCTTCTGTGCTCTCACAACATCCTGTGAGTATAATTTCCATCATACACTTAATCACCCTATACTCTGAGCACTCGTTTATCTTATGGTCTTCCCTTCAGGCAGGAGTTGAATCTTTTTAGATTTTGTATTTCCGGTGCATACAACAAGGCCCATAATAGGCATTCAATGAATGTTTGTTCAACAAATGAAGAAAAGATTAGCAATGTTTTCTAATATGGTTCTTTGCTTTTCCAGTGTATTAACCTTTGTGTTCGTTCACCTGTGGGGGTTAAAATAAATAAACAACACACAGGACAGTGCCTTTTGATCTGTTTTCATTACCAGAAAACATTGGCTTTTAAGGAACAACACTGTATGGGGATAGGGCCTGGACGCTGGGGGGCCAGTACCCCTGAACTTCACTTCTGAGGCCTACCAGCACATTATCTATCGTCAGTGTGCTCCATTTTCTCCCTCTCAGCTCTTAAACTGTGACTTGACTTATAAACCTTCAATTTATAGACAATTGTCAAGAAATGTTTACATGTTTCTAAAAACACGACCTCCCTTCTAGGTGTGTGGGTGCACGTGCTGAAGAGAAGAGCCAAGTCCCATGTGGATTCTCATCTCAATCTTGCTCCTGGATAAGGATTCAAAAACCCCTTCCACCAGGTTTTTGGGCTGGATAAGTCACCCGAGAGCACTCTGCCCAAGTGTTGCGGCGGGAATTAGTGCAATTACCCACCACGGTGTCCTACCTTGTTTGTTGACTGATTAAACCACAGTTACGTTAGGCCTAAACAAGATTAGCGGGACAATAAATATTTTCTTGATGATAGTATATGCAGGTGTCGTTAAGAACCAACCTTTGTTTTGCTTATAATAAACTACCTCTGGAAGTAAAACAAAATTAATGGCTGCATATTACTTCAACCAGCCCACAATGAATGAGCAGAATGAATGAATCAATATTATTACATAAACATTTATCACACCTGACATAACAGTTATACAAATCAAGTCCGTGGCAGGGTTTTATAGCTCCATTAGAATGCAAAAATACTTCATCTGAGCAAAGATGGAATATTTTTGACTAGCACTAATCACAGGCTACAGACCTACACAGAGCCCCCTCCCCCACCGACCCATTCTGTAACCCCATTTAAGGGTACAGTTCTTCAAAAATCCCTGTGTAAAATAGAGCAGGTGTTGAGAGGACTCTTTTTTTTTTTTTTCATGTATGGCAGGAAAAAAAAAGAAAATTCCTAAGTCCCAGTACAGAGCTTTGCGCCCTGCCCCAAACCCACCCTTTAAGAAAACATATGCACACTAAGTCCAAGAAGTCAAACAAGGAAGCACTTTGTGTCCCAAATCAGAAGCACATCCGTGACACGTTCTCGCTCATGAGCAAGGCAACCTCCAAAGTTAACCAGCCTTGTCCGGGAACTCCCAGGGAATGCCCCGAACGCCCTGAAGACCAGACGATTCAGCTTCTTCACCCCACTGTGCATTTACACCACAAGGCTTCTTGTCGTTAATGTTCCCCCACCCGGCACACACCTCCACGCTAACCCTGACGCTCTCAAATATTTCTTACGACCCCTTTGTAAAGTTTTGAGACTTATTTTTCCATTATAAAAAAAATATTACAAATCACATTACAGAAAATTAGAGAAATAACTCGTTGCAGTTGGGACAGAAACAGAAGTCAGGAAACTCCAGACTCATTAGACTTTGCCGCAACAACCAGTGCCCTTTAATATTTAAAAGCAACATGAGTCAGTACTCAGGATGACTGACTGCCTTTCCTTAGGATGTGGAAAAGACCACGCAGCCTTCAAAGACAACTGTAGACCCAAGCACTCAGTCAGAAAGAAGCTTTAAATGTTTTTTTTTCAACGTTTATTTATTTTTGGGACAGAGAGAGACAGAGCATGAACGGGGGAGGGGCAGAGAGAGGGAGACACAGAATCGGAAACAGGCTCCAGGCTCCGAGCCATCAGCCCAGAGCCTGACGCGGGGCTCGAACTCCCGGACCGCGAGATCGTGACCTGGCTGAAGTCGGACGCTTAACCGACTGCGCCACCCAGGCGCCCCAAGAAAGAAGCTTTAAAGGACAGAAGTTGCTCATGGCAGTATAGAGAACATGGTAAAAAGGTAAAAACAGATAGTATAAGTGCCCCTGATCTCCATACTTTATTCATTATTCCACAGATTTATGGCCCCAAATGCAAGTCCTTTCACACAATGGTTTTGTTAGTTCACTGGATGTTCTACACACAACACCAGCAGCCAGTTCTCTCAGGATCTGCCCAGAGTAGGGTAATGTTTTGGCTCTGGGTCCAGAGCAAGCATTATATGAATTAAATCTTCTGCCAATGGGTCTGGTGAGTCTCCCAGCACTTAATCAAATATCTCTACCTCTAACTGTGGGAATACTGGCTTTAAAAAGTCATCAATAAGATCATCAAATCTTTCACTCCTAATCTAAGACTGACAATAATTGACAAGACGATTTCGTATCTTGAATCACACCACACTAGCACTTTTTAACTCAAAAAAGGGACTTCCTTACAAGTAAAACTCTGCTAATGGTAATGGAAGAAGATGATACTCTTGCTATCCAAATATTAGTTATTAGAAGAAAAAATTGGTTACCTGGTCTTCAATCACAAGAGGTGTATGAAACTTGAAGCCATTCTGCGCAAAGAGGAGGTTCATCCTGAACATCAAACACCACTTGCCTCAAAAAACGTAGACAGCGGCTCAGAGTTTTCTAGCATATCTATTTGATATTCAAAATATAGCTGTCATCATAACCGAGGCAGAAATTATCTGCAATCTGACAACATCAAATAATCTGGTACAGTTCAAAGCCACTCGGGGAAATCTAGCCATCAGTATTAGAAAACACAAAGGGAAAAAACACAGAGGTAGAAGTCTTAGTTGGTACAACCAGTTTGAACCAGCAATTTCATTCCTTAGGTGCTCCCCAATGGAAACATGTGCTCATGTTAACCCAAACAGTTCTCACAGTTAGCACTATGCTCCCAACCACAGACAACCCAGATACCCATCACCAGTAGCATGGACGAATTAAACATAGTATACTCATCCAATGGAATACTACAGAGCCATGAAAAAGAACAAGCTATCCACACAACAGTAGGAATGCCTCACAAACACCATGTTGAGCAGAGGCATCCATGAATCCAGTAGGACATATGTTGTATGATTTCGATTCTATCAATTTCAAAAACAGGCACTGGCCCCTGCAGGTTAAAGTCAGGACAGTGCTTATCCCTGGCAGTGGGTGGGAGGAGTTTTGCTACTTTAAGTTCCCAACAGCTGTGTTTAAGAGTTCCTACTCAGAAGACATTAACTTTTGAAGAGTGGGGCAACTGATAAATGCTGTTTCAAATATTCGATTCCACACCCCCCCCCCCCGCGCCCGCCATACAGGATTTTTAAAATAGATCCCAGAAAATGTATAAAGAAGTAAAACCATAAAATTTCCCATAAAACTGAAAACACCAGCTACATGAGTCTTAAGTGAGTCTCAACCTGAAGTCTAAGCACAGGCAGTTTTGGACAGCATCCCTGAGTCACAAGCTGACGGCAAAAAAGTGACATATGGGAGGCGGTTGATATCCAGACGGCCCTCACACATTCCCTTATGGACGATTTTCCAAAGTTGTCTTAATCCTTCAATCAGAAGCATCTAGAAGGCTGAGCGGCTTCCACATTTCTGGCCCAGGGGACTTCTGGGTTTTGTGGAACACAGAAGCCTGGGGCTTGGAGTTGGCAGCAAGGAAGATCTGTGAGCCCTCGCTGCTAGCACAGGATGAGCTGTAGACAAAGGGGCGGCCTCTCAGCTTTTTCAGTTTACAAAACTTGTGCAACCTGAATATATTTTGGTCTGCATCGTGCCAAGGTGCATTTATGCAGTGTAGAAAACAATTTTGAATTCCCACTGATGGGAAACAGGTTATTCTCCAGGTCAGCAATTAACCCCAGTATCCCGAAATTCGGTGAAGATTTCAAAGGAACTGGTGAGGTCCTGTCCACCTTCTCCTTTGAGCCACCTGCCACTCTTCCGGCCTTGTCACTCTTCCCAGGCACCCTTCCCTTGAAGACTGTGCAATCTAGTTCCTCTTAATCTAAGCACCAGAGGCAATTCGGATGAACTATCTGAATGTGGTGCTTCCAGCTGAATGTGCTAGAGTCAACCTATAAGCTTAGATACGGCACCATATGTCCTGTGATTGAAGCTTTGGTGCCGACTTATTCATTCCTTCAATCTTTTCACGGGCTTCATGCTAATGGATACAAGTTCCCATTTAACACATGAAACTGCCAAGAAAACAACAGGAAACCTAAATTCCAAGATCCTGATATGGAATTCCTAGATTCACATTTCCCCTTTATTATTACTTTAGACAGGCAGAAGGCAAGAGGAAGGATTTACTATTTCTATCCCAAGAAAAACAGAAAATCTAGGACAAGTAGTCATAAGACCCTGGACAACAGGAGTATTGTATTTAAATGTGTTTCTCCACAGGGCTGGTGATCAGAGCTCCTACCAGCCTCAGGCTTACAGAGTAGAAGCCTTTCCCCCACCCCCACCCCTACCCCGGGGAGCAAATGAGTGGAAATATGACTTTGAGTTGGTGTTTCTCTGACCCTACAAACTGCTTCTGCGCGGATCTCCAGTAAACGTAAACTATGCAAAACCTATGTCGCAAAACTGTATTTATCCACATGATAGTTTTAATATGGAAGCTTTTTAAAAAATATTTTAGTGTTTGTTTATTGTTGAGAGAGACAGAGAGACAGAGTGTGGGCAGGGGAGGGGCAGAGAGAGAGGAAGACACAGAATCCAAAGCAGGCTCCAGGCTCTGAGCCGTCAGCATAGAGCCCGATGAGGGGCCTGAACTCACGAACCACAAGATCATGACCTGAGCCTAAGTCGGATACTTAACCGACTGAGCCACGCAGGCGCCCAATGGAAGACTTTTTAAAACATGGAGCCCACGCCCTAGAAAAATCTGAGGGAAGTACAGTATTTAATTCTTACTTCAACTGCCTCATTCATCCACTGGGGTTGGCCCTATTGGAATTTGGGGCTGGGGTACTTCTTCTCTATGGAGAGCTGTCCCGTATACTGTAGGGCGTTTAGCAGCATCCCTGGCCTGTATCCACTAGATGCCAATACAACCCCCAAGTCTCCAGAAGTCGCCAAATATTTCCTGGAGAACATGACCCGCCCCTGTCGAGAACCACTGCATTGGACGCAGTCAGAACGTGGGCCCGGCAAAGCGTTGGGTCGAGACCGGTTCTGATCTAGATCCGGCAGCTAGCTGACTGTGTAACCTGGTCATTGAGGTTCTCTGGGCTTCAGTTAAAGCAGCTCTTTTAGCTGATGCTCAGATGCTCAGGCAGAGGTGTGCGTGCATGCGGGCGTGACCTTTAAAGAAATGAGGGAAGCAGGACTGGGCACAGAGAGAAGGTAAACTGCATGTGACTGCAAGAGACACCTCCACCAGTCCCACAGGAAGCCCCCACCCTGGGACGGCCCTTCTGAGCTGTCCCAAACTGAGGCACCCCACAACCACCAGGCACTGCCCCCGTGGAGGAGGCATGACCTTGGGCAAGGAGGTGCCCTTCAGCACAGGGCTATGCTGAAAGAGGGACCCAGCTGTGAGCCATCAGCACACAGAGAGGACCGAGTACCTCTCTGCACAGTGACACATCACAGCATCTCGTACAGGATCCAAATGAGGCAGGAGTAAGATTCACCAGACACGAACACATACGTGATGGGGCAGTAAGAGCAAGGACTTCAGAAGCAGATGAACTAGGTAGGTAGCTGCCCTTGGCCACGCTGACCTGTCTGCATCCAAATCACTGGTCCCTACTACTCTGACTCTAGTGAGACAGCAAAAATATAGCGACAGGTCACTCTGTACCAGGCTTTGGAGATACAGCAGGGAACAAAATAGGAGTCTCTACTCACCAGGAACATTCGACCTAGCAGAAGGGTATGGAGGAGGAGGAGTGAGGTGACTGCAGGCACGAGGTGACCTACGGGAACTGCTAAATGCACCCAGAGAGGCTGAAGCCCGAGGAAGAAACAGGGAACGCCGTCTGCGAACAAATCACCGTAAGCAGCCGAAGTCTAAACCGCTTTAAGGACAAATACGACAATAACGTGAATTTATTAATGCCAGGCAAAGAAAAGCGCTAAAGGAATCGGCTTCCTGGGGAAAAATAATAGCAACTTACAGCTGAAAATACCTTGAAATCCTGAGGGCTGAGAAAAAAAAAAATTGGCTTTTAGCCGACACATGTGATATTTATTTATGAGTCCTCATTATCGAAGCATTACAGTGTGGCATTATTTTCTTTTAATTCCATGATCACAAACATTTATAAAATAAATAAAATTACAACACTTCAGGAAGACAGTGCCTGCATGTGTGATCTGTAGAAGAGTTCTAGATCCTCGCTACTCAAAAGTATGGTCCAAGAGGGGAGGGACGGCTCAGTCTTCTGAAGCTCTGCACAGGTATGTCGACGTTCTTTTGCTATAATGTGTGTGCAACCTGTCACCTGACTTTGTCAGGCATGAGGCCTCAGCCCAAACCCCAATGCAACCCAAACCTTCCACTTAGCCCATCTTTTATGCTAACTGCCTCCCATTAATAAAGAAAACATATAAAATCTCTTCATTATTCAGGCACTGGGTAGCTATTTTGGGTGCTGATGCTGATAAACCAGCAACAATCGTAGTGCAAATTTGTAGTGTTTCTGTTCCTTAGAAACATTACTTTTGGGAAAAACACACACACACAGAGCTGTCGGAGTCAATAACACTTCGTTGATAGCCACCCTGGAAATTATTAAAATTTTCAAGCTGCTAATTCTAGTGGGGAAAAATGCATGCTCACACCAAGCCTCGCCCCCCAAATTTTTCTACACATTATCAGCGTTCAAAGAAAAAAAGAAAACAACAACACTGTGAAACTGCATTATAGTAAAGTTAATACTATACTGTCAAAAAAAAAAAAAAAAAAAAAAAAAAAAAAAAGCATGGTCCAAATCATGCAGTGCTCACAGAGAAGATTCTATTAAATGCAGATTTTAATTGAATGGATTTGGGATGGGTCCAAGAGTCCACATTTCTAATCAGTTCATAGATGTTGCTGATACTGCTAATTCACAGACCACACATTGAGGAACAAGTTTCCAGATCATTCAGCTCAAGTGGTTTTTGAAGTTGAGGTGAAGAAATAAGTAAATAATTGAGCATCCTGGAAAGAAAAAGAAATGTGGAAACAAAATTGCACCAAGGATCTAGTAGGTTAAATTCTGCTGTCTTAGCAGCAAAGTGAACCCTAATTAAAACTTGCAACAAATCAAAGATATTTCCTTTAGCATTTAAATGTTAGTCTCCGGATCTAAGACAAACCTAGGTAGGTACCATTCGCTGGAAGGCACAGGTAGTTACATGGACTTTGGATATATTATTTACAATATAAATACCACAAAACAAGACCTGAATAATATCACTCCCTATGAAAATGGGCCAACCCTAACCACAGCATTTTCCTGAATTGGCATTCACAACAATTCCCCTCAAATGGCGGAGCGAGCCCTTAAGTAGAAATAATTTGCTACAGACATCATGTTGATGAGATAGTTACTGAACATTCTTAATAAAAAGAGTAAGAGTTGATCTTAAAATTAAACAGACTGCTACAGCCAAAAGTATTTGAGTTCCTCTTGACAGTTTTATTCTAGATCCCTGGCACCATTCAAGAATTTTTTCTTTTCTTTTTTTTTTTAAACAGCTCATAAGACATATTATAAGTCAGCATCTCGGATGGTATTTTTTATCATAGTCATCCAGATTGGATGTGTCAGATAATTATTATATGAGGAAAATGAGTGATCTGGGGGAATGGTTCAATTTCACTGACATAAACAGAAGTGTATAGAATGAATAATAGCACTTTCAAGAGAAATTCCTAATACATTTTAGTGATCTTTTCATATAATAACCTTTCCTCAAGGTGACTCATATCTGTATTATTTAAACACCCAATAATAAGGTTTGGCTGGTTAACTAATAAAATAACTATTACAATATATATACATATTATCTATATAAATTATATTTTATTAAATACATTAGAAATATATATGTTTTAGTTTAACCACCTATTATTAAAACTTGATTAAAATTCAAGAAGGTAAACTATTTTAAATTTTTTTTTTTTCAACGTTTATTTATTTTTGGGACAGAGCGAGACAGAGCATGAACGGGGGAGGGGCAGAGAGAGAGGGAGACACAGAATTGGAAACAGGCTCCAGGCTCCCAGCCATCAGCCCAGAGCCCGACGCGGGGCTCGAACTCACGGACCGCGAGATCGTGACCTGGCTGAAGTCGGACGCTTAA
Source organism: Lynx rufus (assembly GCF_022079265.1). NCBI lineage: Eukaryota > Metazoa > Chordata > Mammalia > Carnivora > Felidae > Lynx > Lynx rufus. The sequence goes on from NW_025814878.1 coordinate 11,856,704, forward strand.
CTGACTACGCCACCCAGGCGCCCCAAGAAGGTAAACTATTTAAGAAATGACCTAATGGGAAGAAATTACCCACAAAGATTTACCATGTATTGTTAGTGGCTCTGATTACAATTTTTTCAAATAGCACCGCCAGCGAAGGATCGTTATTTATGATGGTAGAATTTGTGCTAGCAGTCTTAAGATTGGGTTCCAGTTGCCTTTCTTCTTGGGGCGCCTGGGTGGTTCAGCTGGTTGAGCATCCGACTTCGGCTCAGGTCATGAGCTCACGGTTCGTGGGTTCAAGCCCCGCGTCAGGCTCTGTGCTGACAACTCAGAGCCTGGAGCCTGCTTCAGATTCTGTGTCTCCTTCTCTCTGTCTGCCCCTCCCCCACTCGTGCTCTGTCTCTCTCTGTCTCTCAAAAATAAATAAATGTTTAAAAAAATTTTTTAAAAATAAAAGATTGGGTTCCAGTTGTACTATATTATGGGAGAAAAAGGCATATTTTTTTGTATGAACAGAGAAAAATCAAATAATTCTTATTAAATTCCATCCCCTAAAATACCTACGAAAAACAAATTCTACTTCCCCAATATCCTATGTCAGTTTCTTGATTCGCGTATTTTTTGCATAATCAGGGGATCAATAATAAGCAAACATGTATATTAGGGAACTACTTTTTTTAAAGCATGTGGTTTAGGGCATCTAGTTCGAGTTGGTCTTTTTCCTATATATTTCTACATCCTTAATACAATTCCAGTGTTGGAGTGCTAGTCATGAAATACACTGCAGACTCTTGAAGCTGCATTCAAGTGATTGTGTTCAGGGGCGCCTGGGTGGCTCAGTTGGTTAAGCATCCGACTTCGGCTCAGGCCATGATACAGTGGTTCATGTGTTCGAGCCCCACTTCAGGCTCTGTACTGACAGCTCAGAGCCTGGAGCCTGCTTTGGATTCTCTCTCTCTCTCTCTCTCTCTCTCTCTCTCTCCCTCCCCCTCCCCTGCTCATGCTCTGTCTCTGTCTCTCAAAAATAACTTAAAAAAATTTTTAAAAATGATTGTATTCAATATAGCTTTGATGTAAAGGATAATTATCATCTCTCTTTTTATTAACTAGATATATATTTACTACACTTCTTTTTTTTTTTTTTTTCAACGTTTATTTATTTTTGGGACAGAGAGATACAGAGCATGAACGGGGGAGGGGCAGAGAGAGAGGGAGACACAGAATCGGAAACAGGCTCCAGGCTCCGAGCCATCAGCCCAGAGCCTGACGCGGGGCTCGAACTCACGGACCGCGAGATCGTGACCTGGCTGAAGTCGGACGCTTAACCGACTGCGCCACCCAGGCGCCCCTATTTACTACACTTCTATTATCCATAATATTCGAATAATCAGAATACCATATTCTCCAACTATTCTTTATAAATGGCAGTTTAGTGGTCATTTTAATAGTGTCCAATTTCAATATAGCCAAGTGAGCATAGTACTTTAGTCTTCAAAAAAGTGATTTTTGTAAGATTGCTTCATTTAATCCTTAAACAATCCTTGAGGTAAGCGTTATAACTATCCTCATGTGTAGATCTGAGGAATCTCATTAAAAGATGATATAATTCTGGGGCGCCTGGGTGGCTCAGTCGGTTAGGCGTCTGACTTCGGCTCAGGTCATGATCTCGCAGTTCGTGAGTTCAAGCGCCACATCGGGCTCACTGCTGTCAGCCTGTCAGCACAGAGCCCACTTCAGATCCTCTGTCCCCCCTCTGTCCCCCTCTCTCTGGCCCTCCCCCACTTGCGCTCTCCCAAAAAATAAAGTAAAAAAAAAGATGTTGTAATTCTCTCCAAATCATCTAGCTATCAGGGAGTAAAGTCAGGATTCAAATCTGGGTCTTCGCTGCTGTTCTCTCCACAATGCGCTGCCTCTCCAAGATAACGTAAAGGAAAGTACGACATGGACTGACTGTAAGAGATAATGGTTTAAGTCTTCTTACTGCTTAAAAGCATTAAGATGTGCTCTTCACAAGAACTTAAATATCCCATGGTTGTGTCCTGCTGTTACTGGGTGCTCTACCCTTCACGACCACTGCCAAGATATTTTAAAGTGACTTCGGACGTGCTGGTATGAGTCTGTTGGTTTTTACCTGACTTGACATAACAAGCACGATCACGTTCCATTCATTCGTTTGTTCACTCAACAAATATATACTGAGCTTCTACTATGTAGCAAGAACTGTTTGAGCAAGACTGCTTTGAGTCTTTCCAATGGCTCAGTGGATATACACAGAACATAAACCACCCATATATATACAACTTCTCACTCATTCTTCTTTCCAGTGGCATATTCTGATTGCAACAAAGTCTATGTTCTTATAACTAGTCTAGAAACAAACCAAACTATGATTTGCTTGACATGGCCCTCCAATTGGGGGGGGGGGGGGGCGGAATAACACCTAATGTCTAAAACACACATCATTCGTTAGTGGAACTTGAGAGGATCTTAGACAACGTGTGAGTGGGCAAACATTACCTAGACTTACGCAGGGAGAATATTATTTTCTTCCCAATCTTCTTTCAGATTACATAAACAAGAAAGGCATAGTTTGGGGCGAGTATACGTTTAACATCTCTATCACTGGATAATCTCTCTTCTTAGCAGAGAGAAAGCTTCAATCTCAGAACCTTGAATAGGCAACTTTGGTTAAAATGTAAAGTATCTTTTGCACTGCATTTAGTGTTACTTTTTTTGTCGTGGCAAGTGAAACCAGCTCTTATAGAAATTCCTTTTATAAATTATTTACATATCAAAGGCAGTCTACATTTAAAATTATTTTGTCTTTGATGGAAGGTGGGGGTACATGACGTGGCATGAATTATGGAAGTGGTAAAGAAATTGCTGACATTTGGGAAACACTCATAGGGAGAAAACGCAGCGGATTGATCAGCAGAAGCCTGGCTCTAGACCAAGTTGCGTGACTTTGAAGAAGTTCTTGAACCTGGCAGCCTCACCTTCTTCATCTGTAAAATCTGGGGTTGGACTGGATCAGTAATGCAATGTATTTCTGTCCCCAGTCCCGTAGACTTATGACACACTCCCATTAGGCAGAAAAACCTCACTGCTACAGTGACTGCAGAATAGTAACTAGAAGGTTAGAAGGAAATGTGTAGCTTTTTCAGTTTCCCTGGCTTACACTCCCAAGAGTGGAAGCTGTCATGCTGAGAACATGCTTGGAGGTTTAGAATCGCCAGATAAGACAAGCCCTAAGGCCTCTTCCAACTCTAAAACTCTTAAGACTTAACTCTGGTTTTACATATAAATGTTAGTGCTAAAGGATCAGGACCATTTGTTAGCTGTGAGAAGAAAATATGCCCATAATTTCTCCAAAGAAGGAAGAATTATTAAAGAAATAATAGGGGCTCCTGGGTGGCTCAGTCAGTTGAGCATCCGACTTCGGCTCAGGTCATTATCTCACAGTTCGTGGGTTCAAGCCCCGCGTCAGGCTCTGCGCTGACAGCTCGGAGCCTGGACCCTGCTTCAGATCCTGTGTCTGCCTCTCTCTGCCCCTGCCCCACTCATGCACTGTCTCTCTCTTAAAAATAAATAAACACTAAAAAAAATAATAATAATAATTAAAAACAATAATAGTTCTGCTTTTTTCAAGAGAAGGTATAGCTGGCTCTCTAGGCTCCAAGAGAAAAATACTCTATGCAAGGCTGGTTCAAACTTGAGCTCTGTCCAGCAAAGAGAATATGAATTATCTGAATCTGGCAAAATAATCCTACCCCACTAGAGACATGTGTCTGTTTCTGAATGTGCGTTTCTATACACAGGGTACACCATAAAACACAGTAACGCCTCCCTGATCCATAACTCGGTGTCTGGAGACTTCTCATATCAGGAATAAACCTGAGAATCAATAGGTAAGTCGCCAAAATAAATATCATAAAGCCTCTGCACTATAGTTCATGTGGCCTCCAAGAACGACACTCACAGCAGTTACAATATGCTAACAACAATGGAGTGAATTGGATTAGAATATGCAAACCCCAAATACATCACTCTGGCACAAAGATTATTTTGAACTGAAGACAACTGAGAAACAGCAGACACAGGAGGCACTCTCGGTCCTCCCTTTATCTGCCTAAAAGCAGGGCTTAAATTTTCCTTTGTAAAGGTGACAAAAATTTCCACTTGTAAAGGTGTCCCTCTTTCCCACACTAGGAAGAGGATGATGATGTTCATGACTCATCACCAGAGACCACTTGATTCTGCGTCACAAGCTATTAAACCAGGGGCTTCTTTACTCCCCCAGAAGCCCAAACCCTTTTTTCTTTTGTGTAGTCACCTCTGTACAACTTACCATCCTTTGTTAAAATGGTATTTAAGCTCCCATGTCTAACCACCTCTTTGGGCTTTCCTTTCTTTTCTGTGAAGCCCCTGTGAACATACAAATATTAAAATGTGTATGCTTTTTCTCCGGTTTGACCTGTCTGTTGGCAATTTAATTGACACGCCCCAGGAACTTAACATAAGAGGGTAGAGGAAAAGTTTTTCCTCTCTTACAGGAGGGGGAAAAGAATGTGAAAACCTGCAGTTTAAACATGAATTTCTAAGTGGAGAATAATTCACTATTTCCTCCACCTAGTTGACCAAAGGCCCTCTTTTGTCTCAAAGCCACATTAATATTTCCAATAATGATGGCACCTACATTTCTGAGGCTCCTTTAACTTCTGAATTTTCCAAGTGCTTCCACATCCACTGCATCTCATTTTGTCTTCACAACATCTGGGGGATTGGGCTGAGTGTGAATTATTCTGCCCTGGGGACAGTGGAAGAAACAGAGACGGGCCCAGAACCAGAACCTCCTCAACCCCTGCACCTTCCTCCAGACGGGCATTCTCACGGCTGTTAGTTAAGTGAAGTCCCCCGTCCATCAAATGTGTCTCCTGTACAAAGCTGGAGATTTCCTTGAAAACATCTTAAATCTCTACAAGTATCCTTTGAGAGTGTCATGATGAAAATTTAATATTACATAACGCTTCCCGTCACGTCTTTATTTCATCTCCTCACTGAAATGGCAGGGGCCTAAAATCCATACTTGAAAATTAGAAGGGAAAAAAAAAAAGTGCTGAGTCAAGGGAAGTACGGTGATGTTTCTGAAATAATGAGGAATTTTCCAGGAGGTTTTAGGGGGCACTTTCTGGTTGACAAAAATGTTGCACAAGGAACATTCTTCGGTGAAGTAAAAGCTTAGTCATTCAGAGGGAAAAGAGAGAAGTGTTACATGGGCACCACAGCTGGTAAGGACGGCCACAGCTGTGAGCCATGGCCTCACAGAAGTGCTGGGCTGCTGTGCCCCCCACGGGGATGGGGCACAGAAAGGAGAAAGTGGGAGATATGCCATGGACAACGCATTCTGGTCAGGATGGAGTGGACAAGGCTTAGGCGACACCACAGGAGACCAGAGCTCTAGCTCAAGGCCCCATCTCACCACAGGCTGGATTTCCAATCCTTGGCAAGTTGCCCAAAGACCCTGGGTTTCGGTCCTGAAGGCAACACAATGTCAGTGGTGATGACTTGTGTGCCTGTAGATGACAGGCACACTGGATAGACTCTGAAAGCTCAGGACTCAGACCCTGTGGCCCTATGATGACCCTCCTGCCAGGCCCCATCTTGAAATTGGGACCCTCACCGCAAGGACCACTCCCCACACCAGCATGCCCTGCTCGAAGTGGCCTGGGAGAGGGCATGGCTATTCACTAAGCCATGGTGCCCTGTCCTCTCTGATGAAGGACACCTTTGCAAAATGAGTTAGTCCCAAGGGGGGCATGCTATTGTATTTCTCACAAAGATGCTGTATGTCTAGCAGGGCGTGGAATCTTCAGGACTTTAACTCATTTAGTAAAATCGCTTGATGTAAGAAAATAAGACAAAAAATATCCCCAACAGGCAAAATCTCCTTACCTTGCTTCTGAAATTATTAAGAGAGAAGAAAAAGCTGACAACCGTGCATGAGTGGCCTGAAAAAGAACAAACACTAGGAACAGGTACTCTCTACTCCAGAAACTCCTTACAGGGAAAGGAACCAGCTCTCTCCTCCCAAAGGCCATCTCCTGCTACTTTTTTTTTCATTTTTCCTTTTTTATTTATTTTGAGAGAGAGAGAGAGAGAGAGAGAGCTAGGGAGGGGCAGAGAGAGAGAGAGGGAGACAGAGAATCCCAAGCAGGCTCCGTGTTGTTGACATAGACCTGCACACAAGGCTTGAACTCATGAACCATGAGATCATGACCTGAGCCAAAGTTGGGTGTTTGACTGAAGCACCCAGGCGCCCCTCTTGCTACTTTTCTAAATTGAAAATTGAAGTTAAATTTATGATTGTTTTCCTTACTCTAATTTTTGTTATTTTAACTTTGTTGGTACATAAATATAAGGACATCTATTTAGAATATTCATAATATGCCCTACTTAAGAAAAAAGAATCTTTTATGGTTGTTTGGCTTCACGTTTGATTTGGCGTTATCAGAGAAAAACCCGTCAAAACTGCAGTCCACCAAAGCTTATTTATTTATTCATTCATTCATTCATTCATTCAGAGTTATCTACCAGGCTTACCCATCTAAAAGACAGCGGAATAGGGGCATCTGGGCGGTTCAGTCAGTTGAGCATCTGACTTTGGCTCAGGTCATGAGACCACAGTTTGTGGGTTCCAGTCCCACATCGGGCTCTATGCTGACAGCTCAGAGCCTGGAGCCTGCTTTGGATTCTGTGCCTCCCTATCTGTGCCCCCCCCCAATAAATAAACATTAAAAATAAATAAATAAAAATAAATAAAAAACAGCGGAATATAGGAGGTAAACAAACAAAAAGGCTTCTGGTGACCTAATGGCCAAAGTGCTAGCAGGTGAGCTGGGTGTTGAGCGTAGAGGAGAGAATGACAGCAACACCAGGCAGGGCTCCTGTCGGTGGGGAAGGACACATCAGGTGAGCATTGAGAGCTCTGCTGAGAGCTAGTCACCCTTGTTTTACAGACAACTCGGACAAGTTCTGTAATTTGCTATGTATTGCTATGCAAGTTCTGTAATATGCTATGTATGTATGTATGTACAAGTTCTTGTAATTTTCTAAACGCACTGCTGTTTAGAAGCAACAAGTTAGCAGCGGGAGAAGAACTGCCCGCTACCCGAGAGCAGGGAAAAGCACCAAGGACAAGCCAGGAGACAGCAAAGCTCCAAAAGACAGATCCAAGAGTTCACAAAGCAAAGCTGACTCCGGGCAGGTGCAGGGAGGACAGCAAGTGCCTTAACAGCTCCAGGAAGCCCGGCTGAATGACAGCGCGCTCCCTACACCCTGCCTCAGCAATGCCTACAGCCCATTAAAAAAAATCAGGGACGCCTGGTGCCTCAGTTGGTTAAACGTCCGACTCCTGGTTGCGGCTCAGGTCATGATCTCATGGTTTGTGAATTCGAGCCCCATGTCGGGCTCTGTGCTGACGGCTCAGAGCCTGGAGCCTGTTTCGGATTCTGTGTCTCCCTCTCTCTGACCCTCCCCCGTTCATGCTCTGTCTCTCTCTGTCTCAAAAATAAATAAACGTTATGGGGCGCCTGGGTGGCGCAGTCGGTTAAGCGTCCGACTTCAGCCAGGTCACGATCTCGCGGTCCGTGAGTTCGAGCCCCGCGTCGGGCTCTGGGCTGATGGCTCGGAGCCTGGAGCCTGTTTCCGATTCTGTGTCTCCCTCTCTCTCTGCCCCTACCCCGTTCATGCTCTGTCTCTCTCTGTCCCCCAAAAAAATAAATAAACGTTGAAAAAAAAATTAATAAATAAATAAATAAATAAATAAACATTAAAAAAAAATAAATTCAAAATGCTCAACTCCAGGGACGCCTAGGTGGCTCAGTCAGTTAAGCCTCTGACTTCGGTTCAGGTCATGATCTCGCAGTTCATGAGTTAGAGCCTCCTGTCAGGCTCTGTGCTGACAGCTCAGGGCCTGGAGCCTGCTTCAGGTTCTGCGTCTCCCTCTCTCTCTGCCCCTCCCCTGCTCGTGCTCTGTCTCTCTTTCTCTCTCTCTCTCAAGAATAAATAAACATTAAAAAAAATGTTCAACTCCAACTGCTGTATCTCACTTTAAAGTTCACTTTAAAACAAGTCAAGTGCAGAGAATTAGATGATTCTGCACAAAACTGGTAGTCACAATAAATCAGCTCGATTTCTAAGTCCCGGAGATTCTGTTACATCACTGACCACGCTCCCACCCTCAAAAATCCACCGCAAACACTTCTGCTGAAAAAGGACTGAACACATTGGAAAATGTAAGCTAACGGTCATATTTTTTTTTTAATTTGGAACAAGCTTCACTAAATGCCTGAATGAGAAGCAGAAAGAAAGCCTCTCCTGGAAAGCAGTCCTGGAGGTCTGAAGTGAGATGTCCCAACTGCCCTAGCCCAGAATAGCATCATGCTGGGATTTAAAGACAAGATCCATCATTTTTGTTCGTTTCTTTGAGATGAGGTAAACTGCCCTATTAATTCAGCCAAAAGACACAAGAAAGACTCTCTGAAATGTACATATCCCTTAAAAATGCAGAAAAGAAAATATAAACAAACCTTTGAGCTCAGTTTCTCCAAATTAAAAAAAAAAAAAAGACAAAGATACATGCCTTGTTCTCCTAGAGTCCCGAGTATGAAATTCATATTTCATCAAGTGTAGATAATTAACTGTGACATCATCAAAATAGTTCCCATATTTGGGATTCTTTCCCAATAAGGTTAAAACCATGGCAACTTCACTGCCACGGGCTAACAACAGACCAGTGCCTGGTCTGAGCAAGACTGCCTCCCTTCAAAGCCTGCATCTCCTACCCCGCAAATTACTCGTCCCTAAGCCTCAGCTTGTCCATTAGTAAAATGGAGTTCTCATAACTCACAGGATTTTGTGAAGATCAAATGAGATCAATGACACAGCGACAGAGCCCAGGGTAGACAAGTAATTAACATTAGAATTTTTTTTCACCAGACTATAAGCCCCTGGAAGCCCCCCTGGCACACAGTAGGTGTTCAATAAATCTTTTTTACTGTTTATTTATTTTTGAGAGGCATACAGACCGAGTGCAAGCGAGGGAGAGGCAGAGAGAGAGGGAGACGCAGAATCCGAAGCAGGCTCCAGGCCCTGAGCTGTCACCCCAGAGCCCGACACGGGGTTCGAACTCACGAACCGTGAGATCGTGACCTGAGCCGCAGTTGGATGCTCAACCGACTGAGCCACTCAGGCGCCCCTAAATATTTTTAAATAAATGAATACATCAGTACAATATAAATTCAATGAAGTTCCAATTTAATTGTATCTGCACTGCATTTTCCCTGCTAAGCACGAATGCGACACAAGATGCTGTGACAAATCAAAAAAGATGTGTGAGACATAGTTCCTGCCTTGCCATCAAAAAATTTACAAACATAATTGAAATAAAGTGCACGGCACAGTTAAACAGCTTCTAATAAGGGTTGGTGGGATCCAGTTAACTCCTATCCACCACCACCACAATGAAACATGATTTGTACTGTGACTGAAAAAAAGAAATGATGTGCTATTTATAGTCCCTGCTGCTTCTAAGAAACTGGCAACTAAGTTTCGCTGAGTGAAGGGATGGGGGTGGGACCTCACAGTTTGGAAAGGCTTGGAGAAGAGTTAAAATGTTCCCAGTGAGATCAAACAGCCTCACAGACAGAAACTTGCATGGTTTAATTTGTTGTTTTTAACCAAGGGTATAGCTCAGAACAAGGACAGGTTGGGGAAGGATGGGGCGGAGAGTAGAGTACAGAAGCAGCAAGGGGGGAAGAGAAAAAGGATGGAGGAATCTAGTTTTCCTGCCTCTCCGGAAAAGAGATGTGAAACCAGAACATCTTTCCATGTGCATCCATGCTCTCAGCTACCAAGACTTGGTAATAGCCCCTGGTGTCCTGTCCAGGACAGTTTCTCCCACGAAAACCTCTGAATACAAGCCACAGGATTCATTTCCACCCATGGTGGTCAGCTCTGGGCTCTCTCAACAGAATTCCAAGTGTTAGAACAGCAAGGGCACGTCTATTCTGTGATGGTTGTCAAACTTTTATGCTCAGAATTACTTATAGGAATTCTGAAAGACTTACATGCCATAGCACGCTTGAAGTTGACATGCTGAATTTTTCATCTTCTGTTTAAAAATCTGCAAAGGATACAATTTCCAGGAAGACACATACTAACATGTTAAAAATAAAATAATTGCGAGGCGCCTGGGTGGCTCAGTTGGTTGAGTGCCCAACTTCGGCTCAGGTCATGATCTCAGGGTTCCTGAGTTCGAGCCCCGCACTGGGCTCTGTGCTGACAGCTCAGAGCCTGGAGCCTGCTTCAGATTCTGTGTCTCCCTCTCTGTCTGCCCCTCCCCTGCCCATGCTCTGTCTCTCTCTGTCTCTCTCTCAAAATAAATAAAAGTAATAAACTAAACAATTACATCATTTTATACATATATCCAACAAAATACTCCCCACCCAACACACACACACAAGCAATGATACCTGCCACTGTGAATATACAAATCTGTTTCATGTAAGGTTAGGATGCACGTGTGTGTGTGTGTGTGTGTGTGTGTGCGCGCGCACGTGCGCCCCTGCGTGATGAATAGAGGGAAATTCAGTGAAATTACTAAAGCCTAAGCCTCAGGAGCCTTTAGACCTGCATAAATAAACTTACTAGCAATAAATTCAGTTGATCTTTACTCAAAGGTAAGCTGCTTAACTGCAATTAGGACTGCGTTAGGGCCACGGTCTCTTTCCACTTTTTAACTTCTCCTCCTTATACACCCTCCCAGATTGGGTGACACCAAACTGGTTGGGCATTTTTAACTCCTTATTTTTTTTATTCTTTTTCCTTAGGGGAAAAAAAAAAGCGCTTAGATTTGTATAGTATTCAAGCCCCATGAAAACTGGCAGAGAACAGTAAATACAAGATTCAGAACACTAGTTACCTAGGCAGGGGGGAGACCAGGAGAGAGTGGGAGAGGGTAACACAGGTATATTTAAGTTATTCTCATTAGAGGAAAATGTAATCCTCATTAGAGGCAAAACCATCATGAAGGAAGGAAGGGGAGGAGGGAGGAATTACCAGACTTTTCTTCCATTCACTCATTCTTCTCCAGTAAGTTGTATCATATTCCATGTCACCCCCAAATTTTTGTTCTAACAGAATGTATTTTTATGTTTGAGAATATTTTCCATCATTCCATTCTATTTTATATAACAAAAATGTATACAAATTGAAATTCATTTTTTAAAATTTTCCTGTGACCATAATGCTCTAATAGTACAAAAAATATATTCTGAGCTGAGCTATTATTAAAATTACCATTGGTTCACAATTGATCAAGACGGCATAAAGATTTTTACAAATTTCACAAATAATGATTAAAAAGCCAAAGTAAAACTTAAATGAGATGCATTTATTCTATTCCTATTTTTCTTTTTCACAATAATATGAACACTGAGAAACCTCGTTCACACAGATTAGTAGATAGAGACTGGAGAGTTCTATTATAGTCGCTCACTTCTTTTTCATGTCTTTCTAAATCCCACGGTAATCTGTCGATCCCCTACCGGAAGAGATCATTGATTCCTTGAATGATTTGATTCCTTGATAACTTGAACTCCTTCACTTTAGTTGAAAGCATAGAACTGAAACCACCTGATTTACAAAAGGATTTGGTTACCTTCACTACTCATAGCACCAGCCTTCTGCCTCCTTCCATAAGCACCTGGCAGTGTTTGGCCCCCAGCTTAGTGTGATTCAGGCAAACCTCTCTGCAGAATGGGGAAAGGCAGAGGGCCTGGGGGTGCACTAGTGGGAAAGGAGAGCCAGCATGGAAAGTTCTCAGGGAGATCAATTTGAGGAAAGAATAACTGGGCAGTTGACAACTGAGAATTTGATTCTCTCTGACAATCCCTGCTCCGTACCCCCTGGAGAGTCTTTGTGTGCACAGTGGCCAAAGCTGTGTAAAACCCTATTCTGAGGTGCCACAGAACCTACGCCCAGCATTTGGTGCACGTTCACAAATCTGCTCTCACATCTCTCCCTCATATTGTCCCTTTCAAAAGGTAAAAATAAATAAAATGTCTATGTATGTCCTGTAAAAATTAATTAAACAAAACATCACCCAATAAAAAGCACTTGAATTTACCTTTCCTAGTGTACTAAAAAATCCATGCTGTATGTGTCTGTATTTGCATGTATGTGTGTAAAACAGACTTAAGGTGTTTCCATTTACATCCGAAAAATAATTAGACTGTTAGTGTGCATGTCGTCTTATTCCAAAGGGGAAAAAAATGCCCATTTCTAATTCACACTAATATTAACTGAAATTAAAAGATATGGAAATCATCACTATGTACTTTATAATTGATTTCACAATATCCTTTATTTTTTTTCAAAGTTCCTCATACATTTTTGTAAGATCATGTATTCAAGAGTGCCTAAAACATGGCAAGACTAATAAAAGTTTGCTGAATTGGAAAATATTATTTTCATCAGGTTCTTTTAATTTTTTTTTAATGTTTATTCATTTTTGAGAGACAGAGAGATACAGACTGCGAGCAGGGGAGGGGCAGAGAGAGAGGGAGACACAGAATCTGAAGCAGGCTCCAGGCTCTGAGCGGTCAGCACAGAGCCTGACGCGGGGCTCGAACTCACAAAGCATGAGATCATGACCTGAGCCGAAGTCGGACTCTCAACCGACTGAGCCACCCAGGTACCCGTTTTTCATTAGTTTTTTAATGTTTATTTTTGAGAGCGAGAGAGCACATGTGAGCGGGGGAGGGGCAGAGAGAGAAGGAGTCAGATCCCAAACAGGCTCTGTGCTGATAGCAGAAAGCCCAATGTGGGGCTCGAACTTAGGAACTGCAAGATCATAACCTGATTCGAAGTCCGATGCTTACCCAACTGAGCCACCCAGGTGCCCCACATTATTATTATTACTATTTCAAAATCCATAAAAGAAAAGCCAGTAAAATGAACTCTGTTCTCTCATTGACAAGTGAAAGTATATTAGATATTGAAAAAACAAAAAGAGTCCTTCAAGGGATCACATGTTAAGAGGATTCACAATATGTTTATTCAGGGGCACCTGGGTGGCTCAGTCAGCTAAGTGTCTGACTTCAGCTCAGGTCATGATGCCACAGTTTGTGAGTTTGAGCCCCACAACAGGCTCTGTGCTCACAGCTCAGAGCCTGGAGCCTGCTTGGGATTCTTTGTCTCCCTGTCTCTCTGCCCCTCCCCTGCTCATGCTCTGTCTCCCACTCTCTCTCTCTCTCTCTCTCTCTCAAAAATAAATAAACATTAAAAAAAAATTCAAAATGTGTTTATTCAGAATTTCTCTCTCTGAGAAAGATTCTGGCCCAGATCTCAGCTACCAGATCAGGAACAATGCCGAGACTCCATGAGGGTCCCGCCCAAGGCTGGACCCTTCCCCAGGCCCAGCAGATCCCAGATGGGATGTCTGATGAGGGAAGGTGAATGCAAACTCACCCCACCCTGAATTTCTGCACCTCAGCACTTAACATCATTCACCCAACTGCTCTCCTGTTCCTGCCAAAAACGAGGCTGAAGAAATTGATACTTGAGGAAAAACAATCAGGGCCATGGGCAATACCCATTGCTCTGTGTTTTCTCAACACATAAACTCACTGAAAAGCAAGACACCTAAGCTAAACAGACGAGACACTTAAACAGCTCAGCTCCCCAAGGAAATGCAATTGCTGACCTGTGATTTTATACCATGCTTTTCACTTTCACCAAGGGCTGATGTACGACACAGTCTCATGAAGAACAGGTCATTTTCTGGGGGGAAAAAATACTGTAGGAGATATTGTCCAATATAATACTTTTAAGATCAAATAAATTTCTCCTATAATTTGAAGGTAGGAAAAGAGAGGCCACCCTTTCCCAATGAGCAAGTATGTTTCTTATACAGATAAAGACAACATGACACATTTTATTCCTTTTTTGCCTTGGCCTCCGGAAAATTCAGATACATATTTAATATTTTTTTAATGTTTATTTATTTTTGAGAGACAGAGAGAGACAGAATGAGAGTGGGGGAGGGGCAGAGAGACAGGGAGACACAGAATTCGAAGCAGGGTCCAGGCTCTGAGCTGTCAACACAGAGCCTGATGCAGGGCTCGAACTCACAAACCGTGAGATCATGACCTGAGCTGAAGTTGGACGCTTAACCGACTGAGCCACCCAGGAGCCCCTCAGATATATATTTAATGTACAGTCACAAAAACTCTGTCCCTCCAGGTACATCTTATAATTACCTTAATAAACATAGATCACCCAGTAAGTGCCAGACCCTGGGCAAGTTTAGCCAGGCTCGGGCACAGAGCACCCACTTAAGCTTTTTATCCTTCACCTCTTCTCTAAAAAGATGTACTGCCATTCAAGTGCTCAAATGACCATTTGTCTTTTTAATCTTTATTTTTGAAAGAAAGAGACAGAGTATCTGTGAGGAAGGGCAGAGAGAGGGAGACACAGAATCCAAAGCAGGCTCCAGGCTCCGAGCTGTCAGCACAGAGCCCGACGCGGGGCTCAAACTCTCCAACTGCAAGATCATGACTGGAGACGAAGTCAGATGCTTAACCAACTGAGCTACCCAGGCGCCCCTCGAATGGCCACTTTAAGGACTACCTACCCTTGTATCACAATCAGCACAGTTCAATTTTTTTGTAACCGGGTTCCCATTCCTCCAACTGTGCTTTAACAAGATCAGAGATTTAGAAACCTGCTTCTGGTCCAAAAGAAGCACAAACAAAATGACCAGAGCATTTTGCCTGAAAGCTCGCAGAGCAGGTGACAGCACAGGTAGGTCAGAGTTTCCCCCAGCAGGGGTTAGATGGGCGAACAGCTTTATAAAAAGCTACACTCAAAATGCAAGGTCAATTTTGGTTCAGGTCATGGGATCAAGTCCCGCGTCAGGCTCTGCACTGACCATGGAATCTGCTTGGAATTCTCGCTCTCTCCTTCTCTTTCTCTGTCTCTCCCATTGCCACTCTTTCTCTCTCAAAAAAAAAAAAAAATTTAAGATCAACAGCCCCAGCATACAGGACACAAGGCAAGACATAAGTGGAGTCATCCCTAAAGAATCTTCAATAAGGCAGGCACCTGGGTGGCTCAGTTGGTTGGGCGACTGACTTCAGCTCAGGTTGTGATCTTGCAGTTTGTGAGTTCGAGCCCTGCATCGGGCTCCGTGCTGACAGCTCAGAGCCTGGAGCCTGCTTCGGATTCTGTGTCTCCCTCTCTCTCTGCCCCTCCCCTGCTCACACTCTCTGTGTCTCTCTGTGTCTCAATAATAAATAAACGTTAAAAAACATTAAAAAAAAAAAGAATCTTCCATAAGGCTACAGAGAAAGTAAGCCTGCCATCCTCCATGAACAATCATTTTTAAAACAGTGAGAAATTACAGCCTAAATGCTAAGTTCATCTATGACAAAATGGCATAATCGAAGTTACGGAAATAAATGAAACATAAACTCAAGATACGATATAGCCTATCCTAATAAAAACACAGTGGGGATTTTTCTTCCCATTTTAGCTAATCAGAGAAAATAAACCATCAGCTTGTAGAACGCTATCATAACAGCAAAATAGTGGCAAGGAGGCAAAGCGACGTGAATCTATTATACTAAATAAATACCTGCAGGGTAAGAATTAAGTTGGTTTTCCTGTCAAACTTTCTTTATCAAGATTAAAACCACTTTGAAAGTTCTCATTAAAAGAGTCAGAAAAATACTTTGGTGCTTTTGTTGAAATCTGCCTCCATATGCAAGCAGTAAAGAGGAAGAGATCCCTGGGGCCTGAGCCGACTTGGACCGGAAACAGAACACCTCCTCTCCCCATGTCACCAGCTGGGCCACTCGCAGCCTTTCATGCATCTCTGGACTCAGGTTCCTCATCTGCAAAGTGAGCTTAACACCCCCCCCCGCACGGGAGTAAAAAAGCAGGTGTGATAATACTTGGGCAAGTACTACTCTATGAACTTCAAAGGCTATTCAAACCTGAAGACCATTCCAGACCCAGGCTTAGACTTTTCCATGGTGTTCTGTTTCCAGAGTTATCTTCATGAATAACAAAGCTGCGATCACTCTGTTGTCTTAAAACCATTCGGTGGTTTCTTCACCGCCGGCCAGTTAGTCTAACACGCATGGGTTCCCTCACCATCTACTGTCTTCCCGTAGGAGCCCCCCTTGCAGCAAACCTCCCCCCCATCCCCCTGCCACAGTCTCTCGCCAGCCACCCTGTACTGCTCAGAGGACCCAAAGGCACCACGATTTTGCCCACTGGCTGGCCCTTGCAAGCGCTGTTCTCTTCCTGTTTGAAATGCCCTGTTCCCACCTCTCTGCCCAGCAAACTCCTATTTACACTTCAACACCCAGCTCAGGTGCCATCTCTTCCAGGAAGCCCTCTTGTACGAATTTTTCCCTCCCCTGTGCTCCCCAAGCACATGGATGAATCTCTAGTAGCACAAATATACATGAAAATGATTAAGTTATATGTACATCCATATCGGAGACTAGACTACTAGCTCTTTGGAGAGTTTTTGAGTCTCCGGGACACAAATTTTGAAAACAGTATTGAAAAAAGTAAAAGCTTATTAAATGATCACAGGGTGTTTTAGAACGTTTAATCATCAGGGGCACCTGGGTGGTTCAGTCAGCTGAGCGTCCGACTTCAGCTCAGGTCATGGTCTCACAGTTCGTGAGTTCGAGCCCCACATCAGGCTTGCTGCTGTCAGCACAGAGCCTGCCTCGGATCCTCCGTCTGTCTGTCTGTCTCTCTCTCTCTCAAAAATAAACACACACACAGAAAGAACTCTCACTCATCAAACTGTTCTTTGCAACTTAAAGTGAAATGGCCAGAGGCCTTAGGACATACAGAAAACTCTTTGTTTAATCCTTTAGGAAAACAGGGAAAGTGTAAAAATATCCAATAGATTAAAACATAATTTACATTATCTTAGGAGGCCTTCTTCATGCAAAACACTGTAACAGAAAGAGCAGAACTCTACACAGCAAATAGCTACTGTATGTGAAGGCCTAAAGGCAGAATTCTAATGGGCTTGTTTGTTTGAAGACAAAACACACACACATCCCACAGTAAGTAACTCCTACCCTCACTCCTACACTTTGGAGCTCTGATCAGGCTTCTGCCTGGAAAACTAAAATGAAGATGTGTATTAGCAGACATTACAAATGCAAATTTTCATAGTATTCCAGGCAGCAGAGTACCAGACAGCATTCTCTTTATAAGCTGGTGGTGGCTGTTCCGGAACAGAAAGAGTCCCTCTAAAGGAGATTCAGAGAGTTTAAGTGAATTCCCCAAGGTCACACAGCGGCACAGTGGCAATGCCAGGACTCAAACAGAGAACTTCTGATTTGGGGCCCAATGCTCTAGTTACACTAACGCTGCCTCCTGAGATACTCAACATCCCGGTACAGGCAAGTTCACAGTCGCAACACGATTTCCTGAAAAGAAAATTTAGCTCCGCTAGACCATATGGTTGGTCTTTAAATGTCCATGTTTTCAAATTGTGATCCCTTGAGTTTCATAAACATGTAAAAGAATAACAACCCACGGGAACTGAATAACTTATTGTCATCTAGCTGCTTATAAAAAGAGTGTTAAAATGAGTGCTGTCCCCATTGCCAAGATGCTGCAAAGGGCTGGTCCAAGAGCCAGGCTGACCTTCAGGAGCTAACCCATCGCCCTCAGCTAAGTTTCCAGCCAAACTGAACGGGGTGCATGTGGCTGCCAGGAGGCTCATTTTTAGCTTGAAACCCACTAAGAATCCAAGAGGCTCAGATTTATAAATTTGTCCAATCCTGCAACCAAGCAACTCAGGGCAGGCAAGGAAAGTGGTCGTGTCTGCCTGGCCTGAGTGCTGGCAACTCTACAGTCCGCTGACACAGAAAGTTCTGTCCAGAAGTAATTGCGGGGGCTGGGGAGCAGGGACCTACACCCACAGGTATAGCTGGAGAGGCAAGAGAAGGAGAAGAGGCCTAGCCATGGGTTCCAGTGCTACAGAGAAGGACCAGAGGGCCTCTGAAATCCCTCCTGCTCCCCAAAGTGTAGGATTAAATGGCAAATGGGGTTTCGAATCCTCTAAAAAGCATTAAGGTCAAATCAGTTCATCTCGATGTTTGAAAAATTAATTTACTGTTCAAGAATGACAGCATTCAAGTATGACGACTTTTTCTCCAGCTAGACTTGCAAAATCGAGTTAATTTACACCAAAATAATTGCCAAAAAGGGTGAGAAAGTGAATGAAATAATAAAACAACAAATGAACTGGAAGAAAATACACAGGCTATGTACTTGATGTCAGGATGTAAGGCCTTTGTAAACATAAAAGCAAAGAAAAAAATAATAAATGGAAGACGGTTAATTAGTGCACAGGAAAAATAAAAGATACCGATTTTAAAAAACTACAGGGCAGGGCTCAATTGGTTAAGTGTACAACTTCAGCTCAGGTCATGATTTCATGGTTCATGAGTTCGAGCCCCATGTTGGGCTCTGTGCTTATAGCTCGGAGCCTGGAGCCTGCTTCGGATTCTGTGTCTTCTCGCTCTCTTTCTCTCGCTCTCTCTCTCTCTCTGTCTGTCTCCCTCTGTCCCTCCTGCTTGTGCTCGCTTTCTCTCTCAAAATAAATAAATCAACAACTTTAAAAATAATAATTAAAAAAAAACACTACAGGGCAAAGAAAAGCCAGGAGATTATTACAAATGAACTCTTACAAATGATAAGAGAAAGGAGAACACATAGAAAAAATGGGGAAGGGTAAAACTGTCATTCCCCAGAGAAGAAACATGTCTCATAAACACAGTCAAATTGTTTGGAGTCACTAATATGCAAGCAAAGGGGAATTACAGGCTTAAGAAGATCACTTCTCACCAATCGAATACATGGAGTTTTATAATATTATAGCCAGTGCCTATAAGAGCATAAGCACAACAGGTTGCAGACTGCTGCTGAAATACACCTGTCCTAAGAGCACGCGCTTTCATCCAGCAGTTCCAAGCCTAAGAATTCATCCCAGGGAAGGGGACAAGAGTACAAAAGCTGAACGATGTTCATCATAGCTGCACCTAGAAGCTTGAAAAACAGGAAAGAGGCTACCTGTGAAAAAGGCCCTACTAATGGGACCACGGCACACTCACAAGATACTCTGCCACCATGAAAACCGACATTGTAGAAAAAGGTTTGAAGAGGTAGGGCTTCCGGGATACCGCACAGGGGAGGAAGACGTGAGCAAACCAAAGCAGTCGTGAGGAAAGCAATTCGTGTGCCTTTTGTTTTCTTCTTTGTGCTTCTATATTTTCCAGTTTCCTACAATGAGCACGTATTCATGGTTTTAAATATTTCTTTAAAATGTGTGTTTTTAAAGCATTACACTAAGTCATTCTCATTATTTGCTCTATTTGCATCCAATTATTTGCTCTGGCCATAAAAAAAAAAAAAAAAACAAAAAAACAATTCTACCAGGAATATTTGGATAAGAGGGGCACTTGGCAATGAATTCTGATACTATGCCTCAACATCAAAATTTAAAATGGTGCAAGAATCTGCCAACAACTATTTGAGGAAACTTCATACCCAGGACCAGTTGCTTCCTTTCTGATGCTTATTAATGAACTTGACATGAGGTCAAAATCCGTGCGGTCACAAATCTCCAAACAGCCTATGCTTCAATACTGTGTATTACAGAGATTAAAAGAAAAGAAAAAAAAAAGTCATTTTAAATTTGAATCATGCAAGTGTGTGATTCTCCCTTAAGAAACACCTCGTGTTCTTAAAATTCGAACAATCAAATGGATGAATGAAAATTCAATTTAAAAGAATGCCATAAAACATTTCAATGCACCAATATTTGGTGGGCGGGGCTATCCCTTGACTCATGGGTCTGTTTACAAGTATTGACTATTTCCTACGAAGGCTACAGTGTAGACCCTGCCCCTCAAAGTGTGATCCTCTAAGCGGAGTGCTGGTGATACCTGGGAGCTTGTTGGGAGCGCAGGATCCCTGGCCCCACCTGAGACCCACACTACACCAGAATCTACAGTTGAACGAATCCCCAGGTGATATGAATGCCATTAAAGTTTGAGAAGAGCTGCTATAAGAAGTCAAAAGCTGAAGTGTCATGTCACGACCAAATAAAAGATTTAAATTAAGTGGAGCACCCCTGAACAGCCCCTGGAAGAAGACCTCATACACACACCAAACCGCAGCGCCCTGCATCTGCTACGGCGGTTCCCCACCCTGGCCGCGAACCAAAATCACCTGGGAGCTTTTAACATGCGCAGGTGCCCAAGCCCCACCCGGACCCAATGAATGAAAATCAGCATTTTCCAAAGCCCTCCGGGTAATTCTATCGTGCAGCCAGACTTGAGAGTTCGAGACTGGCACAGACAGACCCTTAACCGAAGAGATCGCCAGCCTCACCATAGCCAGGCACAAGTAACCCCTGCTTCTACTCTCTTCCGGTAGCTTCTCACAGGCCCCTGTTCATCACTCCCTACCCTGATCCTCAGCCGTTCTCTGCCCCTACACCCGTGAGCGCAGTGTTATTGGTCACATTATCTCCAGCACCTGGCACTTCGCCGGAGTTGGATGAACATTTGTTGAAGGGATGAGAGAGAAGCAAGAGAGGGCAACTGCCAAGCTGAATGTGAAGGAGGGTGGGCAGGCGGAAGCAATCGGAAAACGCATGTTCTTTGATCCCCTAAGGCTCATCGATGTGAAACTCCCATGAAGTATAAGCCTTGTGGGCAAGACTTACTCTAAAATTAACAAAAGATCACCTATCATTCCAACGACGTGGCCGGGGGAAAAATTCTGGACAAAGGGAACTGTGTTTTCAAACAGCAATGCATCATGCCGTGAAAGAAATGCAACACTAAAACAGAAGCCCTCTTGGTAACCCAAGTATGTGTGTGTGTGTGTGTGTGTGTGTGTGTGTGTGTGTGTGTGTGTGTGTGTGTTTTAATGTTTATTTATTTGTGAGAGAGAGACAGAGACAGAGCATGAGCAGGGAATGGGCAGAGAGAGAGGGAGACACAGAATCCGAAGCAGGCTCCAGGCTCTGAGCTGTCAGCACAGAGCTCGAGGCGGGGCTCGAACCCACGAACCGGGAGATCATGACTTGAGCTGAAGTCGGTCACTTAACTAAGCCACCCAGGCACCCACCCAAACGTGTTTTAGTATGTTCTCCCTCCAAGCTAGGGCAGCACACCTATTGACATTCTACCCACACTCTCTCTCTATGCCCAAGTTCAGGTCGGAAAGACCGGCACCTCCATAACTGTGTGCATCCCACGACCCAGGCACAGAGAGGGAACTTAACACACCCCTCCCCGGCCATAAGGAACAGCACAGCAAGGCACAAGAATGCTTGAATAAAGTATTTTCCAAAAGCACTGGAGAAGTCTGTGATCAAACTGCAAGCTTATGAGATTCCAGCGTTATCGCGAAATGCTAACTCTAGATACCCTCTGCCCAAGGGTAGAGGGCAATAAAAAGAGGTTTTGGATCCTGACAAACACTTCCCTCTCCCTCCCTTCGATTTCTGGGAACCTCTTCATCTCACAGCATGACTAGAAGAACATAACCACAAATACTTTAGACTCCAAAAGGCCTCGGATCTCTGCTGGGCAAGCAAACAAGAGCAGCCTTTGGAATTGGGAAAAGCACGAGCAAAGAAAATAATACGGCCTCACTCCTGTCATCTGGTGAGGCAAAATAAAGACGCCGCGCCATTTGGTTTTTATATCTGTGTGGCTTTCCAGAACGCTTTGCTCCATTTTCACGTCCGTGTCCTGGGCAGATCTTGGGAGCGGGGCTCCTGCGGAACTGTCTGGAGAGTACACGACGCGTCTCGGGAGTAACCAATGTTCACCTCACAACTGCTGCATCTAGCATCCTACTCGGAGGTGATGCCAACACTCTCCCCTGGCAGGTCTCCGGCACAGGCCCTCCTCACCTGACCTGCTCAGAGACGACCACACCGCAGCCCCCAGGCCAGTCTGGCAAGACAGGAGACACGAGCGTCCCCACACCCCGGTCATGCAGACACCTCACCTCCCCGCTCGGCCCTGCCCCAACGTCTCTGCCAACCGGCACTTTCTGTTTCCTTCCCCGCCCTGGTAAAAATAACTTCCTCTTCGGGTGTCTAAATCTGTATGTGATTTTACACACATTCGCTGGCACGTCGCTGCATGAATTCTGACACTAAAGCAGAATGAAATCGCAAGAAATCTGCAGTCACATTTCCGTAGAACTCCATCCAGATGAGTCAGTTCCACTTGTTTTCCCAGATATTGAGAAAATACTTCCAGGCAAGGTGCTGCATCCTAAGCGTGGCGTCAGTTCCTTCTGCCCTCTGCTTCTGACGGACTCAGCAAAGCCACGGAGAGGCAGGGTGCGGGGTGCGGGCGCTGCTGTGTGTTAACTGTGTGCGGTTCGCTGGCTGCAGTTCCGAGTGGGGAGAAGGGCGTCTCAGTGAGCAGACCACCCAGCACAGATGTGGCATCAAGACCCCAGCGAGACTTCCTTGTTCTGGGCCCGAGTCGGGGCTCCCGAGAGCGCCCGCCGGGTCCACTCACCTGTCATAAGGACAGAACGGTGGAGGATGTGGCAGTCGTTCTCAAAAGAGGACAGGTTGGAAGAGA
Organism: Lynx rufus; assembly: GCF_022079265.1. Classification (NCBI taxonomy): domain Eukaryota; kingdom Metazoa; phylum Chordata; class Mammalia; order Carnivora; family Felidae; genus Lynx; species Lynx rufus. The sequence continues at coordinate 11,879,410 of NW_025814878.1, forward strand.
GACACTTCTGATCGTGACTCCTCTCTGCAAAGCAGGCTCACAGATGGAGGGAACCGGAAGCTTCCTCAGTTCTACAGGCCAGTGAAGGGCCACAGAGACAAAGGGGTGAAGGCGCTTAAGAGAGTGAAGATCATGGAGTCTTCTCGAATTGCTTACTGGCCAGTTGTGTCTCCTCTCCTACAAGCTGCCTGCTTATATTCCTTGCCCATTTATCTCACAAAGTGTTTCTCTTCTTTATGGATTCATTGACCACTGAAAGACTGCATATTCGTCTCGTTTCCTAGAAAAACATCTGTCCCCAGTCTGGGTCTTTTGCCTCGCTTACGGGGTGCCATTGTTCCGAAGGCTCTACTTGTACAGTCGTTTTCTTCCCTTTGCTATTTGTGCTTTCTGTGCTGAAGGTGACTTCAGATGAGGAGCTAAAATAGAGTAGACATCTATTTTTCTGGACAATATTCACGTGGTGGGGGGGTAAGACAATCATCTTCCTGTCTTCAGTCCTCTGAAAGATGATGCAGTCCAATGGACTATTCTGTGTAGCTCCCAGAAGAACTCGCAGAGGCAGAGTGAAGCTACCCAGAAGTAGCTCATCACACGGCGAACCACTCCCTCGGTCACTGGAGCTGTCCACAGGGCAATGGGACGTCCAGCAGCAGGGAGCCAGGCGGGGGTGAGAGTCTCCTTTGAACAACACAGCTTCTTATTCCTATGTGTCTTCCTCCTTTCTTCCTATCGCATTGTTAGATTTTGAATTCTGGAAAGACGTATCTTAGTCTGCTTCCTCTCTCTCTCTCTCTCTCTCTCTCTCTCTCTCTCTCTCTCTCTCTGCCTTCCTAGGGATATTCTGCTTCCCGCAGTTTCGGGAGCAAGGTTCTCCCACTATTGCCCGGATAGGCTGTGGCAAACTGCTGATGATGGAGAAACATACTGCCAATTTTAATGAAGACAAAACAACAAACAAACAAAACAAAACCAAAAAGACTATGATTCAGATTTTGAAAATAATGGTCAAAAACGTTTCTGTGCATTCTACTTGCCTTAGTCACTTGACTTTTACAATCTTTTAAATAAGCATTTGGGGGGCGCCTGGGTGGCGCAGTCGGTTAAGCGTCCGACTTCAGCTCAGGTCACGATCTCGCGGTCCGTGAGTTCGAGCCCCGCGTCGGGCTCTGGGCTGATGGCTCGGAGCCTGGAGCCTGTTTCCGATTCTGTGTCTCCCTCTCTCTCTGCCCCTCCCCCGTTCATGCTCTGTCTCTCTCTGTCCCAAAAATAAATAAACGTTGCAAAAAAAAAAAAAATTTAATAAATAAGCATTTGGTACCAAAGGAAATCGCCTTATAATTTCAGTTGCTAGAGTAAGAGGACTTTCTTATCTCTTTCACATGATTTTAAGAGTAGACAGGCCCGTAGAAAATACCAAATGCAGTGATTCTAAAGAGAAAAGCAGCAGCATCTCCTGGGGCTACATATAAAAATCACCTAGAGAATCTCTTTGAAGAACCCCAAATCCACCCCATTGTCCCAGTCCCAGCCACTGGGACACAGTCCCAGACAAACCATCAAGGCAATATGGACACACTGCTGACGACGAGGGTCGTACGAAAGAAAAACAATGGAGAATCATGGGACCTAATCAAACGTCTTCATTTTAGAGGTGAGGAAACCTAAGCCTAGGAGGTTCATGTCACTTAAGAGCACCAACCACTGAACTATTTGGGGACCCTTCCAGAACCAGGTCCCATATCCCTCCCAGCAACCTGCATGGCTTTGCCTCTCCTTACTCAGCACAAACGCATTCACGTCAAACAGCCCTCGTGTCAGAGCAGGAAGCTCTGCGCTGGAACTGCAAGGTCATGGCTTTTCCAAACAAAATTTAACTTTCTATTCAACGATGTGAATTCACATTTGCTTTCAACTTCTCAAGGAACTGGGTGACCAGCTACGGCAGAGAGTAATGGCCCGTGGCTCTCACGTGCCCCGGCGCCCACCCAAGGCTGGGAAGGTCCTGGCAACATGAAGAAGCAGAGAGGATGGGAAACAGAGGCAAGTTCACCTGCCTCTGGGCAAAGGCATTATCCATGACTTGGGTTCACCACTCTGGCCATGACTTCCAATAGAAGACAAGTAGGAACCGGAGAAAAGCAAGTGACCGTACCGCTGGGCATGGTGGTTCCATCTCTCTTGGGAGAAGCCCTCCTACCTGTCACAGTGTGTGCCTGGCATTCTGATTGTCTGAAAGGGCGTAGCTACAGGCCACTAGTGCCATTCTCAAAGAGCAGGCCGTCCCAGAGAGTCGGCTGCGTCATGCGCCCCCTGCACAACTGTTCTTATTTTGCGAGTGCGGGGGGAGAAAGCGTGGATAAATTCAAAACAGAGGAAAGCACACCGTGCCTAGAATGTGTTCTTCCAAGACTGTGTCTAGGAAGCAAGCAGAAGGAAGAAACTGGAAGGTTCCTGTGTGTCTAATTAACAGGGCAAGTGACTGGAACTTGCCCGCCGTTGAAGAGCCCCCACGAATCGGAGGGTGAGGGTGACAAGATGAGCCACAGGAATACTAGTTTAATACTTTCGTGTTTCCTGGTTAGACTGCTGCTTTCAACTGGAAACCAAGCCAGGGATGAGTCTGTATGCATCACCAGCATGGGTGTTGGTACAAGTGTGTGTCCCCAAGAATGTAGGTTTTCGTGCCAGAAGAGAGGGGAGTCTGAGAGAAGCGAAGAACAAAGTGATAAAGTTGACATTTGTTGAATTCAAATGCCAGGCCGTGGGTCAGGTAAGTATCCTATAAAACAGCACTTATCAATCCCGTCATACGGATCAAAACACCTGAGGTTCAGAGACGTTAAGAAAATTGCCCAAGTTCTCCCAGCTGGTGAGTCGCACTGGGATTTACATCAAAATCTCTCTGTAGGGGGTGCCTGGGTGGCTCAGTCGGTTGAGCGTCCACTTTCGGCTCAGGTTATGATCTCGTGGTTTGTGGATTTGAGCCCCGCATCGGCTCTGTGCTGACGGCTCAGAGCCCGGAGACTGCTTCAGATTCTGTGTCTCCCTCTGTCTCTGCCCCTCCCCTGCTCATGCTTAGTCTCTCTCTGTCTCTCAAAGATAAATTTTAAAAATTATGAAAAAAAAAATCTCTGCTCTAAAACCTATATTCTTTCTAATGTCTGATGCTTCTGGCTCACAAGCCTTCCATGAATATTTGCTGAATGACTGAACAAAAGAATTTGTATGTTTCAGAATACTTCCATTTTTATTTTCATCAAGACTGTGAAACTCATACTCACTGAGCTAGGAAAAAAAAAAAAATCAATGGTGTTTCCAGAAATGCAATATGGCTAAATGTAAATAACTACTTAAATCACCCATCAATGAGTGAATGAAGAGTTGCTTAACCAAAGCCACGACTTCAAGGTTATTCAATACCTTTCATCAAACAAGGGTCAATGGGTTTGTGCACTGAGCCCTGATTTTATAGTTTCTCATTTTGCCATTCTAGGTTAAAATCCATTTGCTCACAATTTCAAAACCACATCATCTTTTGGTCTCATCTCCTTGAAGACAAAGAGTCACGCTTGAAACGTACTAGCTAATTTAACACAAATCGCTATGTAAGGAAAAGACACCAGCTTAGAGAGAGAAATAAACTATCTGCAGACTCCCAAAGCAACTGGTCGGGGTTCAGGAAAATGACAAGAAACAAAAAGTCTGCATTCTAGTTATATGCAGTCAAAGCTCTACATTGACCTCAGGTATTCTTAAGAGGTGAACAATTATCCCCATGCATGGAGGAAATCTTTACAGAACTGTATGTCATAGTGGTTTTAACATCTTTGCTTGGAACATATGCTTCAAACAGCCAGGAAGAGGCAGGCTGTAGACATCACCTGAGCTTAAGTCTTTCCTGGCACCCTTCCCCATGTTCTCTACTTAAAATAGAGACCAAACAACGCAGGATGTGGAACCCTAGTGAAGAACATTCTGCTTAGCAAATATATTGAATCAACAGATAGTTACTGAGGGCCTGTGCAGGAGGCACAGGAGAGGTGTCAAAGTAGAGTTGGATAGTACTGAATAAGCTTCCTCCTTTCAAGGAGCTTGTCCATGAACTATCACAATACAAGGCAAAATGTCACAACTTCAGACGTGATCATGAAATAATTACAGGAGTTCGGAGGTCATCACTGGAACCTGAGCTTCCTAAACCACCAGCAGAGAGGCAATAGCAGAGGCAAAGTCACATAATGAGACCAGAAAAATGAGTCAGTGGCTATCTTTGGGAAATTACAGACAACTAATAGAAACCCGGAGACAGACCAGGAGGTATAAGCATACCCTCAACACTAAGCAGCTATCTGGCTCCCCTGTGATTTTCAGTATGTGAGTGTTACAAATTATTCAAATTGAGCCTCTACCAAGCAGCATGGAACTGACTGCATCTGTCTTAAAGCTTCTCATTTTGAGAACACCTATTTTTTAAGCATACCAAAAGTGTCTAACGCTCTTACAAAACCAAGTAATATTTCTTTCTAAAGCCTGCAAGTTAATTTACCAAAGAGAAACAATTCTAGGAATTGTAAATTCTAGGAATTTAGTAAATTCCTATGCGTTTGTCTTGTATGTTACACCACAACATGAATAACAACCAAATTGCACGTGAATTCTAATTTAATGAGAATTCTCAAGATCTCCTTGGTATCCTGGTAGTAAATACCTTGTATAAGGAACATGATGTACCCAAATGTTTTCCCCTGCTGAGCTCATCAGTTCCATTCCAGTGAGCAAATACAAGACAGATACTCACATCCACTGTACTATAATCTGCTGTTCAAAACTGGCTTCACTTACATGTCACATATGAGTCACAGCAATCTCTTCAGACATCTGTAATATGGATAAATGCTGGCTATCCAAGAATTTACATATGTGAGAACTAAATGCAGACAACCAAAGGGTTTCCTATTCAAAGTAATCCATACCTCATCACTGCAAACAAGACCCCCAGGATTCTTTTGAAGAGATCCTTGCTTCCGTTCACTGTTAGGAATCTATTTAGATTTCATTCTATACGCAGACACTGTAATTAATTAGCACTTTGAAAGTGACTAAAAATGAAACTTTCTTGCTCCTTGAGAAGGTGCACACTTATTACACAGAGAACAATACGCCACAGTATTGTGTTTCAGCCAGCACCACCTTTTGCAACTTCAAAACAAATAGCAAAATCATATATCTGATAAGGGTCTAGATTCCGGAATACGTAAAGAACTCTTAAACCCCAAAAACAAAAACATAACCAGGTTCAAAAATGTGGGAAGGATGTGAAGAGACATTTTTTTCCAAAGAAGCCATACAAATGGCCAACCAGCTCACGAAAAGATGCTCGTCGTCACTAATCATTAGGGAAATGCAAAACAAAACCACAACAAAATACACTTCGCATGCACTAGGATGCCTACAATCAAAACAATGGAAAGGAACAAGTGTTGGTGAGGATGTAGAGAAACTGGAACTCTCGTACATTGCTGGCGGGGATGGCCACCAGTGCAGCCACTGTGCAAAACAGCTTGGCAGTTCTGTAATAAGTTAAACATAGAATTACCATATGACCCAGCAGTCTGCTTCTGAGTACGTACCCAAAGGAACGGCAAGTAGGTATTAAAACAGAGACGGCACGCAGGAGTTCGTAGAAGCGCTATGCACAACAGCCGCAAGATAGAAACAACCCCAACGTCCATCAACACCTGAATGAATAAACAAAAATGTGCTATATCCACTGGCATATTATTCAGCCATAAAAAGGAAGGGAGCATGATGCATGCTACAACATGAATGAGTCATGAAAACAATATGCCAAGTGAAAGAAGCCAATCACAAAAGACCATGTGTTATATGGCTCCATTTCTAGGAGATGTCCGGAATAGGCAAATCTACAGAGACAGAATGTAGATTACTGGTGACTTAGGGCTGAGGAGATGGCGGAGGGAGGGGACATCCAAAGGGAAGATAGGGTTTCTCTTCGCGCTCTAAAATCAACTAGAATAATGGCTGTATTTGTCTATGAATATACTGAAAACTACCAAACTACTAAACACTTTAAATGTGTGGCTTGTATGGTTTCTGAATTATATCCCGATAAAGCTGTTTTAAAAACTTAACAGCAATAGTGAAAGGTGCTTCATTTGGAATTTTCTTGCCCAACAGTTGCTACAGTTTTTTGATTTCTGCAAATCAGAGTTTTGGGTGAAACAGTAGTGTTTGTGTCCCCGGGTCTAATAAATAAAACGGTTTATGGCCATCACTGCTTAAAGTTGAGTTTCTCTAAATAAAAATCAATACAGGTAAGACGAAATTTCCCTGCGGTCAAGTGTTCCCATCTTTCAAAACCAAAAACAAAACACAAAAGAGCAAATGATAACTCGTAACAATTCAAGCGGCCAGGATCTGTCAGATAAGATCCCTTTTCATTGTCCATCACTGCTCCCCTTCAGGACAGCTGCAAGGCAAGAGACAGTGTCTGCTCCTAGAGCTTCCTCGGGGGGAAGCAAAAGATACTATCTCTTTCGGGACTCAAACAGCTTGACCACTTTCATTCTGGCTTCTCAAATACAAAGCCAACTAGTGTTTTAAACCTGGGTTGATGACAGGGAATTTAAGGAAAGACAGTGTCCAGATAATACATATTTATATGTGCTTTCAAACAATTCATACTGAGACTAGTCTACAGCAAAAATAGTTTACAAAGCAGAATGCTTTTCACCATTCATGTGCTGTGTTTACTGACCAGTCTGCCATTGCTGAATTCCATTTTCTGTCCTTCTTCTAATACAGTGCTACTGTGTCCCCAACCAACCCCATAAAACACATTTGCAGCTATGAACAAGAATGCCATTTTGGTTTTTTTTGTCAACAATTTCTATTGATAACATTATATCTAATGCATTCATTTCCTAGATTGCTGTCTGGGGCCCAAACTATATTTAAACCATGCTTGATGTGCAGAAGACAAATTAAATTTGACTTGTAAGTTTTAAAGAAATGATTTTGTAACAGATCAGGACCTCTATTTTGACATTTTCCTTTAAATTCATTTAAACTTAGAGAATTTCAAATGCAACACAGTTCCATCTTTTACTCTATCGTCTTTTGACTTGAAATTGCCATCCTCGTATATAATATATATAAAGATTGGCAACTCTGGAAACTGAAATAGAAGTGGTGCGTCCCCATTTAAAGTAGTACAACGTAAAAATGGAAAGGAAAGCATGTCAATTTGAGATCGACCCAACAAATTTAGTTCCCATAAAGGCTAAATCACATATCCAAGGCTTGATGATAAATCATTAGAGTTTGCCAGTTGTAGAAGATCTGTAGTAAGCCATCTGGCTTATTCAGTTTACATCAGTGTAATGAGTGTTATCCCAAGATTCTGATATTTCCACAGCTCATAAGTAATGAGGCTACTGGCAGAGGCTGTATCATAACCTAATTTCTGGGGGGGGGGGGGGGGAGAGATCTTATGTGATTTGTATTTGTTTTCCATAGCAAATCAAAGTCTGAATGCTGCTTCAAAACACAAAAATGCATTTCACTGAATTGGAAGGACTATGGTAGCCAAGTTTAGGCACAGCCTTTTGCTAAATCCATCCATTTACCCCACTGTATGCTCGTGTTCTCCCTCTACCCATTTCAAGAAAGAAAATACCAAGGCCACAGTTATTCCTGCATGATCCACCCCCCTAACTTACTTTCCTTTTTGCAAATGTGTGGCAGCAGAAAGTACCTTTCAGGAGAACATACTCTGCCCGTTCCCAAAACAGACCAGAAAGAACTGTTCCACCGGCTTCTGTGGGAAGAGAAAGCATCATCTCTGCCTCCTTTCCCTTTCTTCCCCCACTATTCCTTCTGGTTACCAGCTCCACCCCATTCCATCCATCTCCTAACCTCAGAGAGTCTAAAGCCAGCTGGAGCTGCGGCTGTTGGCTGGTCTTTCCCTTGAAACAATGAGGCTTAAGCAGCAAAGCAGATGCATTTTTCAAAGTCGAAATGTAAAAGATGAAACCACGCACATCACCTTTAAAAGACTCGGTAAATCTCCTCTCTTTCATCTCCTGTCTTTCGCTCAACTATATAGGAGGCTTTCTGAAAGTAGAGCTATATTCCGGAACGATGGTTCTCGAACTTCAGCCTGCATCAGAGTCACCTGGAAGACTTGCTAAAGTACAGAGTGCTGGGCCCTCCGCCCAGACTCTTTCATTCAATTGGTCCGGAATGAGCCCTGAGCATCTGCATTTGTAACAAGGTTCCAGGTGATGCCGATGCTACAGATCCGGGGCCACACACGCAAAAAGCTTCTAGCGTGGACAAAGAACAAATCGCTAAAGGAAGGCAAAAGATCGGGGATTTAAGATTCTAATTCCCATCACCTCCAGTTGTGTGGGTCTGCTAAAGCTGAGTTCCGTGGCACACGGGGATTAACACGGGAAGGTGGAGCTAAGAGCAGACCAGCTGCTTGACTTACTTCCCTTCCCTGCTGGCCCCTGAAGATGTTCAGAACAAAAGGAGCAAGAAAAGGAAAGCGAAATTATGCAAATAAGTATGATTGTGTTCAGCCAGTCTGCTCTTGAGATCTGCACTTGCCTCCTGGCTGATTGGAGAGCTGTGCAGTGGGCGCCCGAATCAGACGGAGTTGGGTTCAGGTCTTGCCTACTGGCTGGGTGTCCTTCAGCAAGTCGGTGAATCCGTGTTCTCATTTCTGCCACATCAAAAATGGGAATAACAACCGAACCCACCTGTAGCATTGCTATGTGCATACAATTTCATTCTGCATGTGCACTGACGGGACCAGGCACAATCAATGTTAGCTTTGACCGTGAATGGTCATATCTCCTGGCTCTACTGTGAGAACATTCAATAGGTTCAATGTTGTAAGACCTATTCGATACAGTAGGTTCAGTTATTAATGCCAATAAATAGCAAGTAGAGACTCTGTGTCCGACGTATAATGGCACACAAGTATATTAAAATAACACCCTGGCAACAATTTTTGCTAAAATGTTATTCTGATTTGGAAAATTTTCACTTTATCTGGACTTATATTTAAGGAAAACACTGGCCTCCAAAATTGGCTAACTCAGGAAATTGAGAGGATATGTTGACTAACCACAAATTTTGTTTTGACAGACACTAAAATAATAGAATGGACGAAACAAGGGGAAAGTATTCTGCAGATACCTTGGCCTTATATTATTAAGGGTATATTTTAGACCCTCTTAAAGACCACAAGCCCACTCTTCCCCAAAATCATTATATTTATGTAACAAACAACAGGGAACAAATTTGGCCAAGGTATCCTATTTTCAGTTCACGGAAGTGATGTCATTTTTTTTTAACCCATCATGTCAGTCAGAAACTTCCTGATGAGTTACTAACAGGAGCGATGTTCAACCGATCCGTCCTTCCCAGTTCCAGAGTGAAGTCACCCTTCTACCAACGGAGCCCCCAAATTTATCAGGCCTCATCTTTTGAAATATATGATGAAAGCATTCAATTCTGGGCACAACACACTTTGGGCTCAATTTTCAAAAGGTTAACGTGCCAGACGTCACAGTTTCTTGATTTTACCCCCTGGGATTGCCTCTGTTCTTTCCTCCACTCGGGTTTTCCTGTCCCCAAGAAGGGTATCAGAACCGCAACATCTTAGGAGCTGGGTGGAGGTCTGAGATACAACCTAGTCCAGCCCGGAACTCTATTAATGAAAAACCTGAGGCCCATGAAGTTTGAGCGCCCTCCCTAAAGCCAACTGCTTTGAGGGCACTAAACACAGATGTCTTCCTCCTCCATGCACTGTATTTTCCCTGCCCCACTGGCCTCCACATTTTGCTTAAAGGGAATTTCAACAAAGTATTCGTTATCAGATTTTACAGACCCCTAAGCTTCAAAAACACTTCCCAGTGCCAGTTAACAGGGATTATTGTTGATGGTTTAAAAGAAAAAAAAAAAAGTTACCTTCGTAGCACTAGCAGGTGTCTGAGACCCTGTGAAGTCTCCATGAGACTCCAAAATGCAGAACTCAGGGAAAAAAGAGATTTGACTCCTTAATAAAAGTGCGTTATTACCCCCAATCTTCTTAGAAGCCTGATGCTGAGGATTGTTATTTGCAAATCTGCTCGGACAATGTTTTCCTTTAATTTTCCCTAAAGCATCTTACAAAACCAGAGTTCTCCCAAGTTTCTACCGAAACAGGAGCGTACCTTTTAAAATCTGAGCTTCTCTGCGTGGAAAGGGCATGCTTGTTATCTGCGTTTCTATTTCAAAACGCTTCAACCCATCTGTCACTTTGCTGAGGTGGTTCCTATCCAGACCTGTGGCTTCCGCGACTCAGGGACTCTTGAGGGAAGTGTGGAGGCTTCCAGCCCCCCTGGAGTCTTTGGCCCGATACGGCCCAGCGCTCCAGAGGCTTCCCTTTGCGCACCCGCTCGCGCCAGGCAGATGCCGGAGGTTGGCCGGGTGGCTCAGGTTCATCACCTCGGACGCGGGCAGGGAGCTGGCGCCTCCCCAGCCTCTCCCCCCGCCCCCGCAAAAGCTCTCCGGGCCGCGCGGGCAGGGGCGGGGGGTGGAGATTCGGCCCCTCCCTGACCGGGGCGCGCGCCAGCCGCGGAGCCGGGACCCGGGCGTGCGCTCGCGCGGCTCTGGCACCGCTCTCCCCGCGCCCGCACCGAGCGGCGGGTCACGCCCTCTCTCTGCGGCCGCTCTCTCCTCTCGCCGCACAACCCTTTCCTCACCTCTGCTAAAAACGGGCGGCCTCGCTCCTAAGACACCGAGCGCAAGGCAACCCCCCCCCCCAAAAAAAAGTTCTGACTTGAGACGCACGCAGCGCAGAAGAGAGTCGGGTCACAGCAGGCGACACTGCCGGCCAGGCTGACCCGGGCCCTCGAACAGCCCCGGATCCCCGGACGCAGCCCCTCCCCGCGTCCCCCTCGCCGCCGCCGAAGGACAAGCCAGCCCAGGGTCAGCACGGGGGCCCGAAAACTGCCCCTGGGTCACGGAGGCCGGCGGGCAGGAGAGGGACTCGCGGGGCAGAACTGGCAGAACCGAGCGGGGAGGGGAGCTAACTCCACCCCCCACACGCCCCCGGAGTGCTCACGAGACAGGACTACGGTCACCGACAGTGCCACGGGGTGGGGGGAGGGGGACTGTCCCTTCCCCTCGCCGCTCCCCACACCTCCAGGCCACAAAACACACACTCGTACACACCCACAAACACACACGCCCGCACTCCGCCCCGGACCCGGGGACAGAGGCGGGGAAGGTATGAGGCGCCCCGCCCGGGGTACCTGCCCGGCCCGCCGCCTCCGGGCGGACGGACGGGCGGACGGCCGCACGCACGGACGCGCGGGAGGGAGCCGGCACCCGGACGTCCCACCTGGGGAGCCTCGGGGCGCCGGCGGGCGGTCGCAACGCCACAAGTCCCCGGCGCGCCCCTGTCCCCCACCCCCTCCCCCGCACAAGTTCGCGCGGCCGCCGCCGCCCTCGCCCGGCCCCCCTTCCTTACCCAAATACTGCCGCAGGTCGAGCAGGAAGCGAGGGGGTCCCCCGCTGAGCTGATAGAAGAGGGAGCCCAGGCAGAAGACCAGCAGGGTGGCCATGCAGAAGCCGTAGTCCCGGAGCGAGAAGCGCAGGAAAGGCAGCAGGGGGACCCGGCGCTTCCAGCTGCCCAGGCCCGGAGGGGCGCCCCCCAGAGGGGTCCCATGGGGCCAGGGATCCGCGCCGCCGCCGGGATGCTGCTGCTTCTTCTTCATCGCCTGCTCCGCCGCCTCGCACAGCCTGCCCGTGCCAGGAAAAGGTCACCCATCCGCCTGCGAGGAAGAGAGCCCGGCCGGCCGGCTGCACATGGGCAGGGCCGCGCCGAGGGCAGCCCGGGTGGGGGCGGGGAGGGGCCGAAGTTGCCGGGCTCAGGAGACTTTCCTCGGCATGGTCCCCGCCGCCGCGGCCCGAGCGGCCGAGGTGCCCGGCCCCGGCTCGGCCCGCGCCCGCGCCCGCTAGCGCCCCCGCGCCCCGCGCCCCGCCGCGCCTCGGGCTCGCTCGCGGCCGCCGGGGCTCGCCTCCAGCGCCAGCGTGGACCCCCCGGCTTTGTGTCTGTCGGTCTCGGCGTGTTTTGTCCCGGTTCAGACTCCTCTAAAAGACGGCAGGGAGGAACGGGAGGCGGACACCGTCGCCTCGCTCCACCTCCTTGACAGGGGTTTTCCTTCTTCTCCTCCCCTTTCCCTCTCCGGCTCTCCGCGGCCCTCTCTCCTCCCTCTTCCCTCCCTCTCGGCGCTCGGGTCTCCGGGTTTCTCTCGGGTGTCACGTTACTGCCTCTGACCGGGGAGCGGGGCGGGGGGCGGCGATTATTCGCCACGAGGAAGAAAGTTTCTGGGTGTTTTTCTCCTTCCCCCTTTCTCTACAGTCTGGCCTCAGTTTCTGCGCCACCAGCGACCTCTGGGGGGCCCCGCTGACTTCCCTCTCTTGTAAACAGTCACCGGCAGGAAGAAGCACGACTTCTTTTACTATATGTTTTTTTTGTTTGTTTGTTTTCATTTCAGGAACTCAATTCTCCTTCTGGATCCCGAGCTGCCTACAAAAGGCCGGTTAAAAAAAAAAAAAAAGGTACTTGGGTATGTGTTCGAGACTTGACTGAGATGGTCCAAGAGCAAGTGGTGTGAATTATAATTCGACATGACCCCTGGGGCCACGCTCCTCTCTCCGACTGCTGGTAGAGAAAGGAAAGTTTTCCCCTTGCTCACAGAGCCCCTCATCCACGTAGCGCCCAGAGAGGCAAGGCGGTGGTACAGGGCGGACTCCGGGAGGTCCTTCCTCTAGCCGATAAGGCGGGGAAGGGCCCTTAGGTACCCACTTCATCGCCGCCTCCCTCCCTTCCTTGGGAAGTTTCTGGACCTGAAAGAGAACCTCCCAAGGTAGAAAAGACCGCATCCAACACCGATCTGGTGATGGGGGTGGGCGATGCACGAAAGGGCTGCTCTCATCAGCCACACTTCCAGTAAGAATCATTTACTGCTGGAGACGAGCTGTACCACTTGAGGCTCAAGGGACTTGCCCCAAGACACAGAGCTTCTAGGAGTCTGGTGGGGAGCTGCACTGAAGTCTGACTCTCCAGCTCACTGTACTAACCACTGCCCTGCACTGTCTCCCAGCCCGGGCCCTTTTCTCTTAATCTGCACAGTGATTGGAGGAAGAGATAAAACTCACTCAGCCCAGGCCACCTTGAGAAAGGATGCCCTGGGTTTTTGGTGCCTCTCACTGCAACATTCCAGTAGCAGCCAGCCAGTTGCAAGAAAGAATCAGGAGCCAGGGACCCCTCTGATTCTAAGACCGTTTTCCCGAAAACCTTTTTAAAGGTGGGTATCTGAAAACTGTTCTATGGACAATAAGAGGATCCTGAGGTCAGGAACTTATAATTTAAGAATAATACGATTTAACCATAATCCATGCGTACCTCTCATTCCTGATTTGAAATGGGTGAAGAAGACACCTAGATCTTAAGCTGGAGAGAGTTATGGATGAGGCGGGTAGTGTCACACATGCACACACACAAATTCTGCCTCCCAGTTCTCTGCCCTAGCCCACCTTCTCAGGGATCGGAAGGCTGCTTTGGGGTCCAAAGGGAAGTCCCTTTGTTCTGTCACCGAAAATCCTACGCTGTTCGTGGTTTGTTTCACATTTATTCTATTGAATCAGAGATTTATTTGGATTAATATGCACATTTGAGATATGTGAATGCCCCTGAGAGAATTAAGGCAATCAGTCATTGCCCATTAATGCGAATTACTTTAAACACCACACTGAGTAGCCCAGAATAGGCGCCCAATTAATAATTTTTTAGTCAATGAAGAGGGACTGAGGGTTGGAAGAGCAAAGCAGTGTTGACAACGTTTCAGAGACCACCTCTGACAAATCGGACCTGTACCTGCGGCCTGATCCCGTAATATGACGGTTTTTCATTAGATGTAAGATACTGTGCAAGGTTCTGCGGGCTCGCAAGGCCCAGAAACTTCTCTCACAGAATGGGTTGGGAAACCATCCAATTCTTTCCCCTCGACAAAGAAATCTGAGCAAGAATGAGGTTATGACGGGGAAATGAAGCAGGCAGGAAGGAAATAAACATCTGTAAAAGTAAGTAAATATGGGAATAAGAGGGTTTTTTTTTTTTCCAGTTGTGAAAAAGTTTTGAGGCAAGCACAAGGAGGCAAGGGCCCAGCTTAGAAGAAACAAGCTGTGACATGAAGAATTTTAGAAAGAAAAAACAGGTCAGTTTTTAAAAGGTTGCATTAACGGACTAATCGTCTTTAAAAAAAACTCAGGAAGGGGAAAAAAAATCAAGGTACAAAGAAGTTGTACGTGGGGAAAAAAAAATGCCTTGCATTTTCACCTAACAAACACTTAGATTTGGGGGTAAAATTTTGCTCTGTGAAGTCTTGTAAATGTCCCATCCAACAAACAAACAAACAAACAAACAAACTTTTAATCTAAAGTACTTACACTGATGAATGGTATCTTTATTCAAACCGGTTAATAAATCAACTAATTATGGGAATTTGTGAACAATTTTTATGGATAGTCTTATACTTAATATACTTTGTTTGGGGCGCCTGGGTGGCTCAGTCGGTTAAGCGTCCGACTTCAGCTCAGGTCACGATCTCACGGTCTGTGAGTTCGAGCCCCGCATCGGGCTCTGGGCTGATGGCTCAGAGCCTGGAGCCTGCTTCCGATTCTGTGTCTCCCTCTCTCTCTGCCCCTCCCCCGTTCATGCTGTGTCTCTCTCTGTCTCAAAAATAAATAAACGTTAAAAAAAAATTTAATATACTTTGTTTAACACCTCGAGTGTCTTGGGCTTCTTCATCCCTTTTCTCATCAGTGACTTTTCCTCTCTCTCATCGGAGCCCCTCATTTTCAGCAGGAGCCTCTCTGACCATCAGCAGCTGCCCTGCTTGGTTCCCCAAATGTCCACACTCCGGCAATTTTTTCAGCCTTTTCAAGAACCCTCAACTTTTCGATCCATCACTCGTCTTGTGTGTTCACTTGCCCCTTTCCCCAATTTAGATACCTGATCCATCGTTGTGATCCCTGTCTTGCAGACACCCCTTCGCCCCCTGGTTCCTTTCATTTTATATGCTACGGACTCATCTGGCAAAACCCTGCGAAGCCCGGCAGTGCCACTAGATTGGGCCACAGGACGACGCACAGTGTTGCTGACTGCTTCACTTTATGTTGGCCCAAATGACCAGCAGGGCCCGCCCGTTGCTGCCCAACAATCCCTTGCTCTAACGTGACTGCTTCTGTCTCTCTCTCTTCTCCCATCTGCACCTTGTATCTCTATTCCTTCAGTCTCAGCTGATGACTTGGCCTCATACTTTGTTGAGAAAATGGGAGCATTGGATAGGAACTCCTTTCATTTCTCCGCCAGTCTACACCCCACGCGCCCACCTTCCTTCCTGTTTCTCCGTGTCCCTCCCTGCTTCAAGCAAGGCCAACTTGCCACTGGCCTGGACTCTTGATTCTGCCCAAAACCAGAATCTCGCTCTCTCGCTAGCCTTCTGCATCTCTGCAATTAATGGTGCTATCAAGATGCTTGGAGCAAAACCTAGAAGTCTTCCTTAGGGTTTCTCTTCCCCTCTCACCCCTGTGTCTAACCCGTCTGCAAATCCTAAAGGCTCTACCTGCAAAAACCTAACTAGAATCTGACTTGCTTGGCTGCCACTCTGGTCCACCACCTCTCTCCCCTGGAGGACTGCAGCGGCCTCCTATATAGTTATGTTTAGGTTCAGCTGCGTATAACTAAAAAATCCCAAATAGCGATGATGTGGGCAATATGGGAGGGCACATCTCTCTGCTGTGAAACAAGTCCAGAAACAGGCAGTGCAAAGTTGGTGAGGCATCCCGCTCTCACCAGAGACCTATCGGAGCTTTCTGTCCCACCATCCTCATTTGAAGGGTCACCTTACGAGTCACGATGTCCACTGCAGCTCCAGCCATTATGTTTACATTCCCGGCCGGTCACAGGAGGAAGCAAAAGGGGAAAAAAGGCCTCCTCCCAATGGAGTAAGCTCTTTTTATGCAGCATTCCAAAAATGCTACCAATCATCTTCTTACAGTTCTTTGGCCAGAACGTAGTCACAGGACTATGGTCCGGTTCTGAGAGAGAGCCAAGAAATAGAGATTTCAGCTGGGCACAGGGCTGCTACCAGAAAAAAATCAGGGTTCTAGCACTAAGATAAGAAAGGACAGGTAGTGATTAAGTGGCAACCAGTAGTCCTGGCCATAACTCCTTCCTGCTCCCAGCTTTTCACTGGATACTCATCCCCCACATAGCAGACAGAATGTAACTCCCCTGCTCTAAACTTGCCCACGGCTCCCAAAACACTCAGAGGCAAAGCCAAAGTCATTTCCGTGCCCTATAAGACCCTATGCAATCTGGCCCCATTGTCTTCCTGGCCTCATCTCCGATCATTTTCCCTACTCCACCTGCCCCATCGCTGTTCACTAGACAGACAAAACTTGCTCCTCTATCAGGGCCTTCACAGCTGTGGTCCCCTCTGCCTCGAAGGTTCTTTTCCCAGATCTGCACATAGCTTGCCCTTGACTTCCTTCCAGTCTCTGCCCAGTGTTACTTTATCAAAGCAGTTTTCCCTGACTACCGCATACAGAATGCACACACGCACCTGCATTCCTTATTTCCTTGACCCCCTTTAACTTTCTCCATAGAATTTACCATAGTCCAAAATGTTGGTATTTTTTATTTGGTGTGTATGTCTCCTCCCTGGAAAACAAGAACCAGGGGGCTGTGATTGTGTCTCATTCATGAACTGCTCTTTCCCCAGCACCTAGGATAGTGCTGACAGGTAGTGGTCATTCAATAAATATTTATTGAAAGAAAAGTTAGTTTTTAATATGAAGGAATTGAATGAAGTTCATGGAGTCAGATCTCATTATTCCATGTCTGCCCAATTGGGGATGAGAGGTAGAGGGAATGGGGAGCAGGTCTGCATCTCCTAGAACATCCAAATGATCATTGGAGGAATTCTTTGAGGTTAAAACTATATTTATTGAAAGGAAGAGTGGATGGGAGGAGGGAAAAGAAGAAAGGAGGGACAGAGGAATGGAAGGAGGAAAGAAGGGAGGAACCTTCATCGCCTCCATGACCCCTAGTCTAATTAGCAGTTTAGCCGTACCCTGGGATTAGGAATGCCTCATGGAATAATAAAAGGAACGCAAACCCATGAGTTTTGCCTGCTGCTACCATTCGCCTTGGCAGAAGTGCGCCTTATCTTCAAGACTGTGGTTCATTTCAGGGATTGAGGAATTCACTCTCCCGGAAGCCCAGCTCTTTGAGCTTTGGCTTTGGAAGACCACTGGGGCTACGTTTGTATCCTCTTTCTCTCACTGCCCTACTCAAAGTAGGTCCGTTTCCAGGAAAGTGTTTGAGCTAGAAGGTTCGTATTATAAGGATGATAAATCACAAGCCAGCCTGATCTGTTCCTCTGCGTTGGAATTGTGCAGTCAAATGAGAGAACAGGGTCTTAATAAGATTAAAATATCTCTGGCTTCCGGTCTCGTGGATCCCTGGTCATTGTGTCTATGGGAACTTGGTCTTGCGTTCTCTGTACACTCTCCACTGTGCAGCACACCCTCCGAACTAGCTACACACATCAAGAACAAAGGTGCTTTCCAACCAAGCACGCTCATTACTCTTCTCCCTCTCCTGAGGAGACAAGGCATAAACACGGAAGCAAGCAAGCCAAGAAAGACAGATAGCATTCAACAAAAGGGACTTTTAAATCTCAGATGTCTTGTGATGAATAATAATAGCCACACTGTGTTAGTCTCACTATATTCCTAGCATATTCTAATCACTTTACATGAATTAAGTCATTTGATCCTTACAACGTCATGCTGTAGGTACTCTTGTCTTCCCCGCTTTACAGATGAAGATACAGACCATAAGAACAAGGAATATTAGCTGTGGGAGATCTGGTCTGGGATGGCTTCCTGGAAGAGGTGGAACACGAACTGCATTGCAGAGTGAGTAGGACTTATAACTGGGCAGTAGCCCAGAAGGCATTCCAAGCAAAGAGAAGTGACTGAGAAAGATTGCAAAATGTGTTTGCGGGGCAATGACGAGAAGAAAGGTGGAGATCTGTGGCTGCATCATCGCTACGAACGGGGGACCTCAATCACAGGAAACCAATTGTAGTTCGTCCAGAGGTTCTTTAGAGATTCCTCCCCTGTGCCAGTGCCCATGGGCTCTTAGCTCTCAGCAAGTGTTCCGCAGAAACTCTTGATTCTATTTCAGTTAAACAGATGCTGCTGAGAAAATAATGCCAACATAGGGAGTGCACAAAAGACAGGCATGGCTTACCTTTTTGCAGAAAGAAACCACTTATCCAAACAGGTACTGTAACTATAGACTGTGTTTCATCGTCCTAACCTAACACCGTGAAAGTCTAATTCCTCCACCTCTGAGAAAAGGGAGGGCCTCCAACAGACTTTTTTCTTTCCATCGTGAATTTGCTTTTTTTTTTTAATTTTTTTTTAACGTTTATTTATTTTTGAGACAGAGAGAGACAGAGCATGAACGGGGGAGGGGCAGAGAGAGAGGGAGACACAGAATCGGAAACAGGCTCCAGGCTCTGAGCCATCAGCCCAGAGCCCGACGCGGGGCTCGAACTCACGGACCGCGAGATCGTGACCTGGCTGAAGTCGGACGCTTAACCGACTGTGCCACCCAGGCGCCCCATGAATTTTCTTTAAAAGTCTTTGTTTAGTGCCTATTAAAAGCCTAAAAAATTAAGTTTGTTTATAAGCAAAGAAAAACATTTTTAATGTGTCCAAGTATTGACTGTCTTACCTTAAAAGGTAAGAGCCATATCACTTTAACAGTGCAGATTGCTGTTTGGATCATATTTTTAGATCTCTTGGCAGTACAAATGATTACACTAACCTCAGAGTGAATTGTCTGGCTGATTTATTTTTCAGCATGCTCAGAAGAGGTTCTATACTGTATCCAAGTTTTTATTTATATTTTTCTTACAAAAATTCTTGACTAGACTCTTCATCTATGATAATATAGCTTAGAATTATGTATTCCTTTCAATCATGCAATAAATCAACATTTAGCACTGTTATGTGCCGATCACTCTGTTAATTACAATAAAGCAAAACAGCAAAGTATAACACCAGATGTTCAGCCTTCAAAGAATTTGCAGTCTTTTCAGGAAGACAGGAGTGCCATAAGTGCAGAAATTTGACAATAATGCGAGGCATTATTGAATACTAAATTGCTTGCTACATACCGTAAGTAGTAAAGTCATTAAAATCTTTAGAGAAGTTCAATAGTCAATTCATGTCCAAAAGGAATAATTTTTCTTTGATTTTTAAAGTTGTCTCACAAACCTTTGTCCTTTGAGTATGAAAGTGATTTTTAGATTTGAGACTTGCTTGCCAGCAAATACAATGAATAAAGTTAGATGATCGAATTGGTGACTGTTTTTGGTCCCAGAGTGGTAGGATTCTGAATTCATGGTTATGAGTTCCATGTGTAGCTTTCACATTGACTGTATCTGATGCACATTGGTGGGGAGGAAGCCAGATGTCAGGCTAGGGAGATGGAGGGAGGAGTCTGTAGGGGGCGAGGACAGCCTGGCAGAGTGGGAACTTACATGGGGCCTTTAGAGACATTATTTCCAATAACTAGCTGAGTAATTCTTTTTCAGATGGACTTTGTGTAGAACTTCATGTAATGCAATGTTATTGGTCTATTATGAAATATGCCTGGTGCTTTTCATGCAGCTGAGCACAAATATAAATTCTACTCTATTCATTTATCACAAGATTTTTTTTTTTTTTGCTTTTAATTAGTTAGATCGGTGATTTGATGGACTCCTCTGCCTTGCTTAAAAAGCATGACAATAAAGTAATAGGATGGCTTTCTTTTTACTTGTTAATCCAAATGAGTGTTGTCACCCTCACATTGTGGATATTTGTTTAAATCCCAATGCCATCGCTTAAAATATGAAAATATGACACTTTCTTTATTTCCTGTTAACTGATCACATCTTACTCCAGAGGCCTAGTCCCTCGAGCAGTAGGGGTTAGGGATGGCAGGAATCTGTCTAGCTCAGCTCTTCTATCCAGCCCTTCTGGTTGTAAACAATCTCTTTCAGGTTACACTTACTACACTTGGTCCCTTTGGGGTCAATATTCTGTCAAATTTAAGCTGAAAATTCCCTGCAAAGGCCCCCCCACTTCCCCGCAAAGATGGTTCTGTGTAGGAGCATGTAATGTGTCACTGAGACAGGTGTGGTTGCTGTGGCTCACAGTCTCTGATGCCCTGGTGACCCCAGTCCCTGCAGTCCACGGCTGGCGACCTCTCCACTTGCTCTCTGCTTCCCACTGGCGTGGCTCCTAGTGCACAACCACCTGTGCTGCAAAATCTTCTGTTGCATGAAGTGACCACCAGCTCTGAATAGCCAGTCGCCTTCTGTTGGCCCTCTGCTACCTTGAGGGAGCACAGGAATTTTTCTGGATCTTGCTGTGTCCTACTTATCTTAGGCAGACTTGAGGAGCCATCTCAGGCCTTCGCTGCTTAGAATCTGTCCTCGAGAAGCGCCTGGGTGGCTCGGTCGGTTAAGTGTTGACTCTTGATTTCAGCTCAGCTCATGATCTAACAGTTGGTGGGATCAAGCCCCACATCGGGCTCTGCACTGGCAGTGTGGAATCTGCTTGGGATTCCCTCTCTCTCTCTCTCTCTGCCCCTTCTCTGCCCTCTCTCACCCTCAAAATTAATTAATTAATTAGTTAAAAATAAAATTAATTAATACTAAAGAATCCATCCTCAGCCACTTCTAACCTCTGGCTGATTGGCACTATGATTCTCCAGAAGGCTTAATACCTCCTGCATCTGTTCCAAGGAAGGATGAACAAACCCTACCGTTCTGAGAATGCCCTTGTGTTAGTCATTGCAGGCTGCCATACCAAAATACCACAGACTGGTGGCTTAAACAACAAGCATTTATTTGTCACAGTTCTGAAGGCTGGGAAGTCCAAGGTCAAGACATCGGCAGATCCAGTGTCTGATGATAGCTTGCTTCCTCATTTGTATCCTTAATGGCTCTTTGGTGGGGCAGGGGTGAAAGAGAAGGAGAGGATGCGAGAGAGAAGGAGAGATATTGATCTAGTCTTCTCCTCTTCAGTCCAAAGAAGCCTCAAATTATCCAGTGGTTTCCAAACTTCCCTGAACAGTAGTATTTAGACCTGGAGTGGGAGAGCCAAGACTAATGTTTCTCATAACCTGCCTTTTTTTCTCTCTTTCTCTATCTTCCAACTCAGCCCCCGTGAACCTAAAATGCTTTCTTTGTCAATGTTAACAAAACAGCTAAAGGCAAAGAAACTAGAAGGCCAAGATAATAATTCAGGGAAATAATTCAAACTATACCATCTTCATTATGCACCTTTGGGCCTTATATTTCTGAATTTCCCTTTGTGTTGTCAGTTTCTTGAAGGGCACGTATCTTCATCCTTTGAAGACTGATTTGATTTTTAGAGACAGCCAGAAGTATTCCAATGCAAACATGGTGAATAAAACGGATGAGATATTTGATCTCATCATAGACAAAGGCGTTGATAGGAGGGAAGAAAAGGAACCACAAGGCAAAGACAGAGACAGAAAGCAGCTGGGGAGTTAATCTGGTCTATGGGACAAAAATGCACTGAAAACAGTCAGGAGCTGGTAACACCTGCCCTTTCCCGTCCATTCTCTTGAAAGCCTACCTAACTTAAGTATGCAGTCCAGTGGTACGTTTCAATGAGAGGGCAGCAAAAAACAAACACTCAGTGACCCACAAGCTATTGCTTATATTTCAACTCCTATGCATTGACACGACTTATGAAAACTTAGCTTTTAGCTTATCCTTAAGGATAAATGTATTTAAAACCAAAAGTTGCACTGCATAGCTATTCCCAAAGACTGACCTCTGTGATATCATTGGCCACCTAAAGGCTCTGTTGGAAACTGTGAAGTATTTTCTCTATTTTTTTTACAAATTGTAATAGACCATTTGTATAGATGGAGTGAATAGAGAAAAAATTTAAGTCAGATACTCACCAGTTGTTTTCATGTGATTTTTCAGCTACCTCTTACTCAGCCACGTAGCTACAGAGTTGAATCTCTGGCCAAACTTAATTCCTCATTTCCAAAATCCTTGTCAATTCACAATGTTAAGCTGGCACTCTCCTCATTTTAGAGGTCATTGTCTGGTGTTAATGTGTAAGAGTCGAAATCGATGTAGAAGTGATATCCTTTTTCCTCCCTTCTTAACAATGTCATTAGTCCTTGTTCAATGGGCATGTCACATACCTTCCTGTCTTCTTAGAGAAAAATATTGCTCAAGCTTTGCAAAGTACTTTAAACTAATTTTTTGAAGATCAGCCAAAAACTGAACTATGAAGATAGAGAGTCAGCTCTCCAGTAAAAAATTTTAGCACAATAAAGATTCCCAAGGTCGTGGTAATAGAATATGTAAGAAAATATTAGAGTTTGAAGTATAATCTTCCAGCTCTGCAAATTACTAGCTTTCCGACATAAGGTCAATTACTGAACCTCTTTGTACCTCAGTTTTCACTTCTATAAAGAATGGATGATAAGATCTATACTCCTCGGCTCCCAGAGCTCTTAACTGGTTCGGTATGAGACTTACCTGGTAGAAGAAACACATCACCAGCTGGCTGCTTTTCTCTTTATGCAGGGAGGTGAAGCAAGAAATTATCCTACCTGGGGAAGATGTGGTGCCAAAAGTATGGCAATGCAAACTCTTACAAAGAGCAGGAATATGGAGAGTGGAAGAAGCATGGGTCTTGGTCTAGAACTTACCTGGGGATGAATGTGATCTCAGGCACGTGACCTGAGTGTGCTCTGAGCCTATCATCGTTATCCATAAGAGGCAGCAAAGACCTAGCATTTAGTGATGAAATTAAATACACTTTTACAGTGCCAGGTACACGTAAGCTAGAATGCAAAAGAATTATTTGTAGAGATGAGGAAAGTAGAATACAATGAATTTACATAACCTGCCCAAATTTATATTATTTGCAGGAGGCAACACTAGACCATAAACACTGATCTTATGAGTCTATAATACTTTTTCTATAATGAAGTAAATTTTATTTGGGTCAAACCTCTCTGAGGATCTGTCACACCTATGAACTCACTCCCCTCAAACATGCATATCCATGGACCTTCTAAGGGACCATGGACCCAGATTAAGAACCCCTGTACTATAAACTGTGGTCTCTCCTAAATATTTCCAGTGAATTTACCAAATAAGAAGATCATTTTCATCCTTATATCAAAAGACTAGGGTAGATTACTTGGTGCTAAAGATGTATGGAAAGCCTTTAAGTGATATTGGAAATATTAAATCTTTCCTCAGACTGTCATGGTGTTTACGTTGCTAAAAATGTATCATATTCAGGCATTCATTCCGCAAATCCTTACTGAGGACCCAATGTACGTGTGGTCCCGGAGGTACAGCGAGACCCAAGACAAGCTCTGCTCTCACGAAATTTATATTCTCTGTGAGAGTCGATAGGCAATCAACAAATAGATTATGCCACATAGTAGTAAACGCCACCAAGAAAATAAG
Source organism: Lynx rufus (assembly GCF_022079265.1). Lineage (NCBI taxonomy): Eukaryota > Metazoa > Chordata > Mammalia > Carnivora > Felidae > Lynx > Lynx rufus. The sequence continues at coordinate 11,903,103 of NW_025814878.1, forward strand.
ACAGGGTAGTGTGACAGAGAGCTATGGGTTGGGAGGGAGACTCTCCTGAAGGCTGTGTGGACAAGGAAGTCTTCTCTGAGAAGTTGGCATTTGAGCTGTGACCAAAAGAATGAGAAGGAGCAGCCTGGAGAAGATCTGGAAAACAAGTGCTCCATGCATGGGTAACAGCCCATACAAAGACCCCGAAATGGACTTGTGCACCACTATCACTATGCTGGGAATGGGCTAACCAAGAGGGCAAGTGACATGAGGTGAGACTGGAGAGGCAGGTAGGTGGTGTCAGTCCCTAGAGAGTCTTGTAAACCAAGGTAAAGAGTTTGGCTTTTATTCTACACGTGAGGGAAAACACTGGAGAGGTTAGGAGAGTGACTTAATCTGATTCATGATTTTAAACGATTATTTGGGCTGCTGGGTGGAAATGAGTCATCGGGGGGCAGGAGTAGAAAAAGAGAGACGCATAATCCAGGAAAAGGATGATGCTGGCTTTGCTCAGGGTGGTAATGATGAAAAAAGGTAACACATCTGGGATATGGTTTTTGGAGGTTATGGTTCTCAGACTAGCCAGCGAGGAAGTAAAAGAAAGAGTAAAGTTAAGGATGATACCTAAGCTTTTGCCAGAGCAACTGGGATTTAAGGTTAAAATATTTCCCGAAGCACAGGAGCCTGGAACAGGAGGATTCGGGGAGGAGTGGGGGAGCAAGCAATGAGCAGTAATGATCAGCCCTGTTAAGTGGGCAGTTAGATATATGAGTTAAGAGCTCCAGGGAAAGATCCTGGCTAAAGATGCAAATTTAATGTTATTTCTATCTAGATGGTATGCAAAATAATATGATTGCATAAAATTAGCTCTAGAAGCATGTAAACAGAAAGAATAGAAGATGACACAGACATAGCCTGGGAGAAGTCCAACATTAGAAGTCCAACAGCAGAACTAGAGCCAGCAATGAGACTGAGAAAGACCAGGTAGAAAGGTAGGAGGAAAACCAGGAAAGGGTTGTGTCACAGAAGTCAAGGGAACAAAAGTATTTCAAGAAGAACAAAATGATCAGCTGTGTCAAGTGCTCCCAGGATGTTGTAGCAGAGACTGCTAATTGTCCCCTATAACCAGTTTCTCCATTGTTCTTTGAGTAACAGGAACCACTGAGTTCTAACTGGGCACATGGCCACCCATACAGAGACTGCATTCACCAGTTTCCTTTGCAGCTAACCGTGGCCTTGTGTCTAAGTTCCAGTTGCGAGAAAAAAAGCATTTATGCAAGCTGCTAGATTTGGTCTTAAAATATCAAGTGTGCATTCCTCCATTCTCTTTTCCTGGTTCTCATAACTGGAATGTGGACATGGAAGTGACCCAACTGTCATCATGCACGTGAAGACAGTGCTCTAAGGAATGTCAGAGAACGTGATGAAAGAAACCTTGATCCCTGAATGCTCTTGTGAAGTAGAACCGCCCATCTGCTGTGGATGGCCCACCTTCCTCTGGATTCTCTTGTGAAAGAAAGAAATTAACCTCTCTCTGGAATCACTGTCTTTTGGGCTATCTGTTTAGAAGCTTAGTCTATTCCGTAGCCTATATACGTATCAAGAAAGTGACAGAGAGGCGATGCGTAGCTGATTAGTGACTGAAAATTTCAGAGGTATCAACGGGACACAAACCTGCTAGGAGTATATTGAAGAAATCATCCATTCTCTCATTCATTCAAGACATTTGCTGAGTTTTTAATATGTGCCACACCCTCTCCTAAGCTCTGGGATATAGCAGAGACCAAGAGAGATAATGCCCTTGCCTTCATGGAATTTGCATTCTAGTGGATACAAATGGTAAACACACAAACAGATAACAAATAAACAGGTAAATATACAGACCAGGTAGTAATATGTGCTAAGAAGTAAATACAGTGGAGAGAGTGGACAGGAAGTACTACTTTAGGTAGAGTGTTCAGGGGAGGACTTTTAGAGGAGATGATTTTTTAGTAGATTTGAATAAGTGGGGATTAGGGAGAAAGCTACAAGAAAATTTCGGGCGAGAGTACATCAAGCAGAGGGAACAGAAAGTACGGAGCCTGCAAGGCAGGAATTCACTTGTTCAAGGACTGGCAAGCAATCTGATGTGCTCTGGAGCACAGTGAAAGAGACAGAAAGCAGCAGAACATGAACATGGAAAGAAAGGAGGCTGCCAGGGCGTGGAAGTCCTTGTAGACAAGAGCAAAGGGTTCCAATTTTATTGTAGGTATGATGGGAAGCCATTGGAATAATCATAGAGGATTTAAGCAGATTTCGCATTTTAAAATATTGATCCTGATACAATTTGAAGAACTGAATGTAGGGTTAGGGGTAGAATCAGTTGGTTGAAGTAACCCAGGCTAGAGATGATGGTGGCTTGGACTGGAGTAACAATGGTGAAGGTGGTGAGAAGTGGCCTTATTTGGAGAGCATGCGTGCTAGGGTTGCTTATAGAATAGCTATAGAAACATCTTTGAGATGATCTGCTATGTAGGGGAGCAGAGAAATGGGTCAATAGCTGGAAAGTTTATAGGCGTCTACAAAGAGTATAGGAGCATACTCTTATCCTAGAGCCAGGATCTCTGCTCTCTGTCTCTGTCTCTCTGCTTCTCTCTGTCTCCTTTGTCTGTTCCCTCTCTAGTAGGAGATACTGGAGTTAGTCTGGTGATGGGGATGATCCAGTGGAAAGGGATAAATTGATGATGCAGGAAAGACAAGTGATATGTGCAGGAGGAGGATGGATCTAGAACTAAGTGGAGGGTTTGGTCTTTAACAGGAGCAAAGACTTTCTCCCTTGGAAAAGGGAGCATGTGTTGGAAATTTCCTGGTAGAAGAAATAAAGTCTTGTGTGATGGTATCTGCTTTATCAATGGAATATGAGGCAGCTCAGTGTGCAGATATGGTCAATGAAGAGGTAGGAGGTTTGACTAAGAACGCACTGTGGCGTGATTATTTCAGAAAGTGAGAAACATGCACCCGAAGAGAGGGGCAGAAGGATTGCTGAACAGCACTGAGCTCATTTGAAATGGGTGGTTCTGAACTTAAAGTGAATCCGATCGGCACCAGTGTTGTGTTTTCCGGTGGCCCAGTTCAGTTGCTTGCGTGCAGGTGCTGAGAAAGGGTTCATTATTGCTTACCCTTCGCTGGGGCTTTCCTAGGGAAATGGAGAGAAGGCAATGGTGTTAAGGGTGTTTGCAAAAAAGAGGGTATGGTGGCCGACCCTGGAGTCTAAACCAGCTGAAAAGAAAAATAATCAAATGCAGGGAACAATGATGCACATTTTATGGGCCCCAAATTAATGCAATTTGGGGGCCCCCTTAAATCAAAGAATAGAAAATGATAAATCCAGAATTAGGTATGAGAGTTAATATTTATTTAAAATGACAAAAACAATTATAAGAAATCATGAAGTTTATAAAGCTGATTGATTTTGTGTGTCCATTTGACTGGCTCTGGGGTGCCCAGATAGCTGTTAAAATGCTATGTCTGGGTGTGTCTGTGAAGGTATCTCCAGAACAGATTAGCATTTGAATTATTGAACTGAGTGAAGCAGATGGCCGTTCAACATGGGTGGGCATCATCCAATCTGTTGAGGACCTAACAGAACAAAAAAATGAAGGAAGGGCAAATTTGCCTTCTCTGCTTGTGCCGAGATATCCATTTTCTCTTGTCCTTGGACACTGGCGCTCCTGGTTCTTGGGTTGGGGTACACAAATCTGGACTTTCACCACCAGCTCCCCAATACTCAGGCCCCTTTGGACTCAAACTGAATTCTACTACCAGCTTTCCTCATTCTCCAGCCTGCAGATGTAGATCATGGGACTCCTTGGCTTCCATTAACTGTGAGTCAACTTCTAGAAAAAACACCTCTTAAGTACACCTATATGTATCCTACTCATTCTATTTCTCAGGAAAACCCTGACTATATACATAATACACAGACATATACCATAATCCTAACAAAAGCCAGAAAACTCACATGATATTTTTGTTAATTAACTGCATGAAACACCTCTATTATATTATCTTCCTTACATATTATGATTGCATAAACTTTTATCACCTCTTCATGTGGCAACAATTTTGTAATGATTTTTTTATACAGAAAATAGGAAGATAATCCAGTCCTTCCTCTAGCATGAAAAATGTCTGGGATACAAAACCCATGTACCCTCGCACACAGATACACTTGTTCTTTGTAGTACAGCTACAAGTTTCTGCTCTCTCCTAGGAATTTTAATAAATTGTATCGTATATAATCCCCATCATAAAAGGAAAAAATGCAGCGTGTTTTCCCTTGCATCGCAGTCATGACAGGAGAGAATTTCTGTTTTGAATAGGCATCAGTGAGAATCAAAGGCAACACTTACAGTTTCATGCAACAAGCTTCCCTGCATTTGACACTAGGTCCCTTCTGTACTACCAGGTGTGGGCCCTGTGATCAAGTAGTGAGATGTCCCCTTGCTCTGCCTCTCCGTGTCACGCCCCAAGGGGGATGGTGTAGCAGGCAGTAAGAGGAACCCCAAAGCCATTCCGCCACGAAGCAACAGCTAGCGATGACATGATTATCATCGGAGGTGACTATGAACCCTCTATCACAATAAAACCCAATCTAAATGTACCCGCGAATAAAACTTCCCCGTAGCTGTATCCTTGAATATACCATCTTACCTAAAGGAAAGTGTGACAGAAGTGATGGCAGAGTGAAAGGGATACCATTCTTAATTGTCACTGTTGAATATCTCACAGCCTGCACTGATGGGTCTCAGTTTAAGTCCTTGGCCCTTTTTGCTGGAAGTTACGGTCTTCCTCCCCTTTGTGTTTTATGTATTATTAGGCTTAAAACTTTTGCTTGTTATATTTTAAGGTGAAAAGGAGCAAAATGTACCACCACAGATTATGCTTCCTTGGCATATTATTTCTTTTAAGCTGGCAATTTTTAAGCAACAGCAAACACAGATGAAGCTCTGAAAACTAAGTGGAAGTTACCCTTTTTCTAAGACACATTTGCATTCCTAGGAAAAAATCTCCATTTGTAAGGGCTTCTCCCTCTCTATACAGTAGTCTCCTCCTTATCCACAAGGGATGTGTTCCAAGAACCCCAGTGGAAGCCTGAAACCATGGATGGCACTGAACCCTATATGTACGCCATGCTTCTTCCTACACATACGTACCCGTGATAAAGTTAAATTTATAAATTAGGCATAATAAGAGATTACCAACAATAACTAATAAAATAGAATAATTATAACGGTATACTGGAATAAAAGTCATGTGAATGCAGTCTCTCTCTCTCTCTCTCTCTCTGACAATATGATACTGTACACAGCCTTCTTGTGATATTTGGGGTGATAAAATGCCTACTCAGTGAGCACCGCCGTGATAAGATGAAGTGAGGTGAATGACATTGGCACGTGACCTCATGTTAGGTTGGCGGTGACCTCAGACTTTATATCAGAAGGCAGACCATCTGCTTCCAGACCATGGTTGACCATAGGTGACTGGAACCATAGAATAAGGGGGCCACTGTATCAGGGAGAGCAGGACTCTAAATCTCTAGAAACTCCTGTCAGTGGGGAAGGCAATGACTTCAATCTGCATAACAACCTGACCCTATTTACCATGTTTTTCCTGCTCACTACTTTGTCTTTAGCTGGAGATGATATTTAAGGTGGTGGCTTAGGTCATTTCAAGGATGGACTCAGTTCTCCTAGCTCCCTCCCATGTATTTAGGAAGTTTACATGTTATTAGACATTTGTTTGTTGTACTGTTAATCAGTATTTGTATTACAGGAGTGTTTCCACGAAGAACCTAAAAGGGTGGAGGAAAATAATTTGTCCTCCTCCACGAAGGCCTGGTTGGAAAGTCTCTCTGAGCACATACTCACCACAAAAAATATCTGACCATATGAATTCCTTGCTAGAGCCCCTTCCAGGCCTTGCAAAGGGTCTTGGAGGGGTGCCAAAAAGCTTAAGCTTTGCCAGCTTCCTCGTAAACCTGCCTCTGGCTCAGACGGAGATGAACTTTTAAAAGATTGCTTTCCTGAGGCGCCTGGGTGGCTCAGTCCGTTGAGCGTCGGACTCTTGATTTTGGCTCAGGTCATGATCCCAGGGATCGAGCCCCACGTCAGGGCCTGTGCTGAGCGTGGAGCCTGCTTCAGACTCTCTCCCTCTACTCCTCTCCCCTACTCGTGCGCTCTCTCCCTCTCTAAAATTAAAGGAACAAAAGATTGCTTTCCTTACTGAGAATCCAGTCCTCCACAGCTTCCTCTGCTGCCCCACTGTCCCTGACTTCTGTTTCCCTTCAGGCCCTCGTACCACCTGCGCTCATAGTGGGGTGTGTGTGCTGAGTAGTGGAAGGAGGAGGGCAGGTCAGGATTGGCTAGGAAAGCATAAATCCAAATCTTTGGACCTCATACTTGGGTCAGCGGTTTCTTTGAGGCTTGATTTCTGGTTCATTACGGGCTTGGAGTTCACTCTTCAGGGTACGAGTGAGGACACAAATGAGAAGAGAAATACATGGGAAAAGAAAACCATACTACTATTTCACAATGCAATCCAGCCGAAACCAGATAAATGAATTTAAAATAGCTCATGGGTATTTGATTTCTCAGAAGATGAACAGCCCCATATAGCTGTTATTGCTGTTGAAACTAGGCTTATAACTAAATCTCTCTGCAGGGCTTGCCTTCCTGGAAGGCCCCCAACATTCACTTCTGTCTTCCTCTATGAAGGCCAGCCAGAACGTGCTTCCTCAGTAAGATCTACAATCACAGATCTACTTGAAATTCCCCCTGTTGGAATATCCCCTTCAGTTCTTTCAGGAAGCTGGTTAACATGTAACTTTTATCTGGAACAGATGCATTAACCTAGTTTAGTTTCTAAAGTCAATTTAGCAAACAGTCTTCTTAGGGCACTAAGTAGAAATGTGAGCGAAAACGGGTAGGTTTTGATGCTGCAGTACCATCAGGAAAGCTGAGAGCAATGAGATAGTGGGAGGGGGGTCAAGAATAGCAGAAAACAGGGGCGCCTGGGTGGCTCAGTCGGTTAAGCGTCCGACCTCGGCTCAGGTCATGATCTCGCGGTCCGTGAGCTCGAGCCCCGCATCGGGCTCTGTGCTGACAGCTCAGAGCCTGGAGCCTGTTTCAGATTCTGTGTCTCCCTCTCTCTCTGACCCTCCCCCGTTCATGCTCTGTCTCTCTCTGTCTCAAAAATAAATAAACGTTAAAAAAAATAATAAATGTAGTAGTCCTTTGTTCATTTAGTTTTGGTACTTAATTATTGTGGTAAAATATACATGACCCCCAATTTACCATTTTAATCATTTTCATTGTGGGTGTGGCATTGTAATTTATAAGGAATGTCTATTTATCTATATGTGATATTCTTTGCCCTGTTTCTGTCACAGAGCACCTCACAACACAGCTGAAGTTTCCTAAGTGCAGAAAACGGATCAAGGTGTCTTTTGTTATGTTAATCAAGTGCCTTTTGGAAAGCACCGACTGAGGAGGGTCAGTAGCCAAGGGCTCCAACCTTGTGGTTAGAGATTTAGAATTTTCAGTCCCCCACTCTCCCCACTACCTCTGGGGAGGGGGGAGGGGCTGGAGGGTGAATTGATAGCCACCGGACAATGATTTGATCAATCCTGAAGCCTCCATAAAAACCCCAAAGGATGGGATTTGCAGAGCGCTGAGTTGGCAAACACGTAGCGGTTCAGGGAGAGTGGCATGCCGGGAAGCTCTGTCTATTCCCTTTTGCCTTGCCCTCATGTGGCTGTTGATTCATATCCTTCAATATCCTTTGTAATAAACTGGTAACCTAGTGAGGAAACTCATTTTCTGAATCCTAGGAGATGCTCTATCAAATTAACTGAAACTAAGGGGGAGATTGGGAGAACCTCTGATCAATAGCCAGTGGGTCAGAAGCACAGGTAACAACATGGATCTGTGGTTGGCGTGTGAAGCGGAGGACAGTCTTGCGGGACTGAGCCTTACCCTGCGGTCTCTGATGCTATCCCTGGATGGACCTGAGTTGAATTGTAGGACCTCCAGCTGAATCGCTGCTTGGTACGGGGAAACTACCACATACCACACTCACACCTTGTTAAGACTGAGTGCGAAACAATTAGTGGTAAAATACGCAAGCACGAAATTTACCATTTTGAATGTCTTTTAAGTGAGTAGCTCTGTGGCATAAGGGTACATTCACAATATGGTGCGGTCATCACAATTAGCCATTTCCAGAACTTTCTCATCTTCCCAAACGGAAACTCTGTACCCATTGGATACTAACTCCTCATTCCTCCCTCCCTCCAGACTCTAGCAACCACCACTCTACTTTGTCTCTGTTCTGAATCCTGCTTTTAGGTGGAATCATACAACCTTTGTCCTTTTGTATTTGGCTTATTTCATTTAGTACGATGTTTTCAAGATTAACCCATGTTGTAGCACGTATTAGAACTGGTATTAGGCACCTGGGTGGCTGAGTCAATTAAGCACCTAACTCTTGATTCTGGCTCAGGTCATGATTTTATAATTTGTGAGTCTGAGCTCCACTTTGGGCTCTACACTAATAGCACAGAGCCTGCTTGGGATTCTCTTTCTCCCTCTCTCCGCCCCTCGCCTGCTCATGTTTGGTCTCTCTCTCTCTCTCAAAATAAACAATCATTAAAAATTACTTAAAGGGGCGCCTGGGTGGCGCAGTCGGTTAAGCGTCCGACTTCAGCCAGGTCACGATCTCGCGGTCCGTGAGTTCGAGCCCCGCGTCGGGCTCTGGGCTGATGGCTCAGAGCCTGGAGCCTGTTTCTGATTCTGTGTCTCCCTCTCTCTCTGCCCCTCCCCCCTTCATGCTCTGTCTCTCTCTGTCCCAAAAATAAATAAAAAACGTTGAAAAAAAAATTACTTAAAAAAATAACATCATTCCTTTTTAAGACTGAATAATATTCTACTGTATGGATATGCCCCATTTTGTGTATCCATTTACCTGGTGATGAACACTTGGGTTATTTCCCTGTTGACTCTTGTGACCAATGCTGCTGTGAGCATGGGTGCACAACTGTCTGTTGTGGTTCCCGTTTACAGTTATTTGGGGGCCTATTCCTAGAAGTGGAATTGCTGGATGATATGGTAATTCTGTTTAACTTTTTGAGGGACTGCCATTCAGTTCTTTCATTTCTTTATTGGAGCTACTCTGGTGGATGTGTATCTTACTACGATTCTAATTTGCATTCCCAAATATCCAGTGATGTTGAACAGCTTTCCATGTATTTGTTTTGGCCTGTGGTACATTTTCTTTCTTTTTTTTTTTTAATTTTTTAAGTTTATTTATTTGAGAGAGAGAGAGCAAGCAAGGGAGAGACAGAGAGAAAGGGAGAGAGGATCCCAAGCAGCCTCTGCGCTATTAGCTATTAGTTTAAGCTGCGCCCTAAACTCACGAACAGTGAGATCACGACCTGAGCTGAAACCAAAAGACGGACGCTTAACCAACTGAGCCACCCAGGTGCCCCTGGCCTGTTGTATATTTTCTATTGTGAAGTATCCATTCACCTCTTTTTCTCATTTTGGGGGTCTATTTTACTTCGTTACACCATTTTATTAAGGTATGATTGACATACATATATTGACCTGTTTGTCTTATTGATGAATTGTAAGAGTTCTTTTTATATTCCTTTTACAAACATATGTTTTACAAATATTTTTCCCAATCCCTTGCTCATATTTTCTTTTTGAAGGAGCATGCATTTAAAATTTTTGGTGCTGTCCAACCTATCACATTTTTTTTGCAGTTAGTTCTTTCTGTGTCCAATGTAAGAAATCTCTGCTTAACCGAAAGTCCTAAAGACCTTTTGCCTTTTATTTCTTCTAGGACTTTTATAGTGTTAACTCTCTGTCTAGGTCTACCATTCATTTTAAAATAATTTTTGTCTATCACATGAGGAAAGAATATTCATTCTCTACCATGTATTCAGTTATTCTAATTTCATTTATTGAAACAAACTACTCCCCCCCCCCCCCACTGAATTACATGGTCATTTGTTGACTATGAATCAATCCTAATTGTGTGAGTTTATTTCTAGACTCTCAGTTCATTTTTATGGGTCTACATGTCTATGCTGATACCACACAGTCTTAATCACCAAAGCTACATGGTATGTCTTAAAAGCAAGTGTTGTATGTCCTCCAACATTTTCCTTCCTTCTAAAAATAGTTTTGACTATTCTAGGTCCTTTGCATTTCATATAAACTTTAAAATCAGCTTGCCAATTTCCACATATAAAAAATGTCTGCTAGTATTTTGTTTTGGGTTTTTTTTAATGTTTATGTATTTTGAGAGACAGAGAGAGAGAGAAGGAACATGCAAGCAGGGGGAGGGGAGAAGAGAGAGGGAGAGAGAATCCCAAGCAGGTTCCATGCTCAGGGAAGAGCCCAATGCAAGCCAGGCTCAATCCCATGGCTGTGAGACCATGACCGGATCCGAAATCAAGAGTCGGACACTCAGCTGGCTGAGCCACCCAGGCGCCCCCCGCTAGTATTTTGACATGGATTGCATTAAATTTTTAGATCAATTTGCGAGTGCCATCTTAACAATCTTGAGTCTCTCAGGCCACAAATATTTATTTAGGTTATCTTTAATTTCTCTCAGTAATGCTTTGTGTCTTTAGTACAAAGGCTTTGAAATCTTTTCTCTCTCTTTTTTTAAAATTTATTTATTTATTTTGAGAGAGAGAGAGTGGGGAGGGGCAGAGTGAGAGGGAGAGAGAAAGAATCCCAAGCAGTCTCCACACTGTCAGAGCAAACCCAGTGCAGGGCTTGAACTTACGAACCATAAGATCATGGCCTGACCCAAAACCAGGAGTCAGACACTTAACTGACTGAGCCACCCAGATGCCCCTGAAATCTTTTCTTCAATTTTTTTCTAAGTATTTTAAATGTGATTACGAATGAAATGGTTTAAGTCTAAGGTTTAGATAGTTTCTGGTGAATAGACATCCTAGATTCACCTATGAGTTCCAGTAGTATTTCATAAATTCTCTACAATGTTCTAAATAAACCATGTTTCCTTGAATAAAGAAAGTTTTTCTTCCTCCTTTTCAATCTATATCCCTTATATTTCTTTTGATTGTCTTATTTCACTGGCTAGAACTTTCAATACAATGTTTAATAGAAGTGGTGAGAGAAGTTTTGTTCTTGATCCCTGGTAGAAAGTATTCAGTTTTTCACGATTACATGTGATATTGTCTCACATGTAATTTCTTTGTTGATGACTTATTAGATTGACAAAGTTCTCACCTATTCTTATTTTGTTGAAAAAAAGTTGAATCACAAATGGGTGTTAGAATTTTTCCAAATGCTCTCTCTATGTTGAGAATTTTCTTCGTTAGACTATTATTAGAATTCTATCGTTATTAATTTACTTTATTAGAGGTGTATTGTAGTAATTATTTTTGAGTGTCAATACATTCTTGCATCTCTGTCAGAAGCCTCACTTGTTCATGATCTATTATCCTATTTTTACGTTGCAGCGTTTGAATTTTTCATGGTTTGTTAAGGATATTTGCATACATGTTTGTGAGTTATATCATTCTGTACTTGGTGTTTTTTACCTTGTGATGCCTTTTTCTGGCTGTATTATCAGGGAAATTCTGGCTTCCTAAAATGAGTTGGGAAGTTTTCTTCATTCTCTATTTCCTGGAAGATCTTTTCTATAGGATTGGATTATTTACTTGATATAGTCTTTCCAGATTTTCTATTTCTTTTTGAGTCAGTTTTGGTAATCTGTGTCTTTCTAGGGATTTGTCTATTTTCTCTCAGTTGTCAAAAATACTGGTATCAATTTGCTCATAATATTTCCTCAGTATCCCTTAAGTGTAGGATCCATGGTGATATCCTTTTACCATTCCTGATATTGGTAATTATTATCTGTCCTTTTTCTCTTGATCAGTCTAGCTAAAGTTTTATCAATTTTGTTCACTTTTCAAAGAAGTGACATTTAGTTTCATTGATTTATCTGTACTGTTTTTCTACTTTCTATTTTATTTATTCCTATATTTTATTTCTACTTTCTATTTATTTATTCATATTGTTGTTCCCTATATGTGATCTATCATTTTTCTCTTGCTGCTTTCAAGATTTTCTCTATGCATTTTGATAATGATGTTTCTTGGTGTGATTCTCTTTGTTTTTGCCTAACTTGAGGTTCTTTGAGCTTCTTGATCTGTAAGTTAAAATTTTTTATAACATTTGAGAATCTGGGAGTCATTGTTTCTTCAAATTTTTTTCTATACATTTTTCTCTCTTCTTTCCTTCTAGACCTCATTTATACACATGCTGAAAATTTTGGTATTGCCCCATGTATGTCTGAAACTATTCATTTTTTTCCATTTCTCTTCTTTTTGTTTGTTGTTGTTTCTTTGATTCAATAATCTATTGATATATATTCAAATTCCTTGATTTTTTCTTCTGATACCTCAAATCTGAAGTTGAATCTATCTAGTGAATTTTTAATTTCAGTTATTGTACTTTTTCAGCTCCAGAATTCCTATGTGGTCCTTTCATAGCTTCCATTTTTCTATTGAGAGTTCTTATTTTTTTTTTTTTACCTAAAGTTAGCATTTTTCCTTTAATTCTTTGAAAATATTTATTTTGAAGTCTTTTTATATTAAATTCCATCATCTCGGCCCACTTGAAGTTTCCAGTGACATTAAAAAAAACCCACCTGAATGTTTGTTTTGTTGCTTTGAATGTCCAGTATTTTTTTAAAAGATTTTATTTTTGGGGCGCCTGGGTGGCGCAGTCGGTTGAGCGTCCGACTTCAGCCAGGTCACGATCTCGCAGTCCGGGAGTTCGAGCCCCGCGTCAGGCTCTGGGCTGATGGCTCAGAGCCTGGAGCCTGTTTCCGATTCTGTGTCTCCCTCTCTCTGCCCCTCCCCCGTTCATGCTCTGTCTTTCTCTGTCCCAAAAATAAATAAACGTTGAAAAAAAATTAAAAAAAAAAAAAAAGATTTTATTTTTAAGTAATATCTACACCCAGTGTGGGACTCAAACTTTCAACCTTGAGATCAAGAGTCACATGCTGTACCGACTGAGCCAGCCAGGTGCTCCTAAATATCCAGTATTTTTTTTTCATTGAAAACTATACATTGTAGATAACATGCCAAAGCAATTCTGTATTCTATTTTATCTTTTCAAAGTGTTTTTTGTTTGTTTGTTGTAGTAACTTACCTATAGTCAATCTGGGGATTGTCTATACCATGATATATAATCTGTGGTCTCTTTGCTCAGACTTATTTGTTCATTTTAGCCTTGTCCCATTAGGTCTCCTTGTGCCCGCATAGTTTAGCGGTCAGATAATTATTTGGTAGAGGTTATACTCACCCACTCTGAGCCCATAAAGCTGCTGTCCTTTTTCACCCAGGCTGTGTGTAGGTTCAGGAATACTTTCAGAGGCACAGCAAATTCTCAAACTTCCTTCGATCCCACTTTTTGTTGCACTCTCTGAGATCTCCCCTATATATATGTAGTTTAGCAATCATCTAGAGATTTGTGGAGAGTTTTAAGCCAGCCCTTCTATGACTCTCACTTCCAATCTCACATTTAAATTTCTAGTTGGTAACCACATGCCTTCAGCTGAAATAGTAGACTCTGGCTGGTAAAACTACAAGTTTCATCTCCCCACTGCAAATGGAATCTGCCACCTTCAGCTAGAAACAACCTGATTTTCACCACCTATGACAAACAAAACCACCACTACCAGCTAATGGTCTTTAATGCTTAGGCTGGAAGAAGGGAAAAGATAGGAGCGTCTTCAGGGAAGAAGCCACATTGTTTTGACCTTACCCGATGCAGTAACAATTTTTCATGAGAAGACTCTCCTCGATTTGTTGTCTGCCTTGGGTCATTCTCTAGTGCCTTGTGATGGTTGTTTCCAAAAGTTTTGTCCAATTTTCTACTAGTTTTCTGAAGGGGGAAAGGGAAGTCATTTTATACAATGTTTGTCATTATACTTAGAATTTTACGAGTATAACTATGTGATTGCAAACTACACAAACTTAAACAGCAATATTGAAAATGGTTAGGTTGTGGAGATCTAACAAATATGTAACCTACTGGATGAACAACAGCAGCAAAAGTCTATCCTAATGTTTTTCAAATGGTGCCGTGGTTGTTCATAGAGAAGCCATGACCTCCCCTTCTTTCTAATAGAAGTAGCATGTGCTCACATTTTGTAAGATACATGCTTCATATGTCCCTTCCCAATCTCAGGAGATAAATATTGATTAATCTTAGCCAATTATAGTAATTCATATCCTTTGAGGGTTATCAGTACAGGCATAAGCTTATGTCACAACCCCGGTCAACGAGATAAAAGGAGAATCCTGCCATGTGGCTTTTGGAAAGGCTTTTTTTCCTCATATAAAGAGACATAAGACAGGAATTCACTCACTGTCCTGTTTTTGATCGTTGTTCAATAAAGAAAAAATGCTGAGAGCTGCTCCCAAATCAGCAAAAGCCAAGGACAAAAGCCTCGGTGATATGATAGGGTTACTATCATCCCAATTGGCCCAAGACTGTCTAAGTTTTAGCACCAAAAGTCCTGTGTCCCAGGAAGTCCTTCATGATTGCTGTGGTGGGCCAACAGCAATGGCCTCAATTTGCCACTGAGGGAAAACAGCAAAATAAGTTCTGTGAAATCAGAGATCTTATCCATCTTGTAAGGAGCTATATTCCCCATCATCTAGCATAATAGTCAGCACACGGCAGGTAATCAATAAATATTTATTGAATGAATATTGCTCATTATTTTTACTAAAATCTGTCAAACAAATAAGGAAGTGTCCCTGGTACCACTAGGTGAATTAACCAGTGAAGTTAACTCCTTGAAGGTATTGATTTCTATATCAACATTAGACATATCTAGTATACCACAAATCAGAATAAGCTAGCGAACTTGATATCTTACTGGGGAGGGACAAAGGGAAAGCAAAGTCAGAGGTTCGGGGTCTTGGGGTGAAGAAGAGGTATATAGCCAATGACTAACTCTAGATACTGATAGAAAAGTATATATTTAAAGGGTGTCTGGTGGCTCAGTTGGTTAAGCGACCGACTCTTGATTTCAGCTCAGGTCATGAGCTCACAGTCATGAGATCAAGCTCAAGCTAAAAGCACAGAGCCTGCTTGGGATTACCTCTCTCCCTCTTTCACTTCACCTTTCTCCAAATAAATAAATAAACTTAAAAAAAAAAGAAAAGTATATATTTAAATAAGAGTTAAAATTTGGGGATAACTTCACATTCTAGAGTGTATACTTTTAGGGGCGCCTGGGTGGCACAGTCGGTTAAGCATCCGACTTCAGCCAGGTCACGATCTCGCGGTCCGTGAGTTCGAGCCCCGCGTCGGGCTCTGGGCTGATGGCTCGGAGCCTGGAGCCTGTTTCCGATTCTGTGTCTCCCTCTCTCTCTGCCCCTCCCCCGTTCATGCTCTGTCTCTCTCTGTCCCAAAAATAAATAAACATTCAAAAAAAAAAATAGAGTGTATACTTTTAAATGATGCTGCAATGCTGTGGCCTGGTCAGGAAGAGGCAGACCTTGGTTTTAAATGAATAATGTGGATGTTGAGTTGAGAGCTAGTGGGCCAGCCATGAGCAAGTGAGCCCACAATAAAGATTGGGAGTGGACAGCCTGTCCAGCTGGCTGGCTGGAGACCCTGGCAAAGACGTAGGAGTGTGCAGCCAGCAGGAGCCAAGGTGAAGCTGAGTCAGCATGGGGAGTGGTGCTAGGCACAGAGCCTGTGCCAAAAGGATAGACCATGAGTTCAACAACTGCAGACCTCAGCTTCAGAGACCAGCTGGGTGCCTAGCAAATCAAGTGGACAGGACATTGCCCCAGGGTCTAGAGGACTCCTTACTCAAGGATCCTTAGTCTCCCTTCTCCCCTCGTCTACTGTCATTATCTTAGGGAGAGAAGCAGGGAAGGGGAGGTCCATGTGAAAGACAAAATTATTTGATTTAATAGAGAGCCAATGTAAAATATTACATTGGACTAATCTTTAAATATTATTATTATTATTATTGTTTACTGTTGGCCACTGATTGGGAGCCTATGAGGATGGCTGTATTAATTACAGACCAGATAAAGAAATCTTACTTTTTCAGTATGTGAGTTACTATTGAGTCAAGTTTTGTGACCCTCTTGCCCCCACATACATATTACACTGTAAGGGGGAAAAAAAGGAAGCTAGCTTTCCAGGAAAGTTGGAGCTGGAGAAGAGAAGCATTGGGGAAAGAGTGAAATCAAAAACGACTTCCTGGATTGCTCAGAATGAAAGTCTCTGAGGACACAGCTGTGTGGTTTTTGATCCCAGAAAACACTGGAGCAAACTTGAATCTGCTTTAGTGATTTAACCTTGTGCTCTTGATCTATGTTGTTCAATTTCCCTCTGCTCTAACCTCCTCTCTTTATTACTATTTACCGTGAAAGAATGTCTATGTGGGCCTTTTCTATTGTGTAACCCACTGGTTGGGTAGGGAGTCAGTGTTTATGTAGTCAAGCTTCCCTCTCCACAGCTGGCTTTTGCCTGGGCTCTCATTTCAGTTGTTCTGGTTGGAAATCACCTGATAAGTTCATTTGTACTAAGGTGTCTGATATTAATGGTGTTTTTATCTCAAAGGTATTTTAATGAAAACTAAAAAAAAAAAAATCATCAAAATCTAGAGTAATGAATGTGTAAGGTGACTGTTTCATGGTGGTTTTTAAGTGTCCAATATATATATAAATATCCTAGAAATATGCTTTATTTTTTTTTAATTCTTTAATGTTTTTATTTATTTTTGAGACAGAGAGAGACTGAGCATGAGTAGGGGAGGGGCAGAGAGAGAGGGAGACACAGAATCTGAAGCAGGCTCCAGGCTCTGAACTGTCAGCACAGAGCCCTACGCAGGGCTCGAACTCACAGACTATGAGATCATGACCTGAACTGAAGTCGGACACTTAACCGACTGAGCCATCCAGGCGCCCCCCCACCCCCGCAGAAATATACTTTAAAAATGCAGATTCCTGAGTCAGTTCTGCTACCCCACACTCTGAGAATCTGATCTAGGGTCAAGAGTGGCTGTCAGCAAATTCACAGAGACAGGAAGTGAAACAGGTTACCAGGGGGTGAGAGGAGGGGGGAATGTGGGGGTTTTTTAAGGATGTAGTAGAGTTTTTGTTTGAATGATGAAAAAGTTCTGGAACTGAATTGTGGTGATGGTTTCACAACAGTGTAAATGTCCTTAATGCCACTGGGTTGAACACTGAAAAATAATTAAAAACAGGTGGGGGGCGGGTGCTGGGTAGATCAGTTGGATGAGCATCTGACTCTTGAGTTCAACTCAGGTCATGATCCCAGGATTGTGGGTTCCAGCCCCATGTTGGGCTCTGTGCTGAGTGTGGAGCCTGCTTAGGATTCTCTCTCTCTCTCTCTCTCTCTCTCTGCTCCTCTCCCCCACTTGTGTTCTCTCTCTCTCTCTCTGTCTCTCTCTAAAACAAAATTAAAAAGATAGTTAAAATGATAAATTTTAGTTCATGTGTATTCTAACATAGTAAAAGAGAGAAAGAAAAGAAAGTGGGCTACAAAAACGAAGCTTTGAATGTTTTCTATAAAGAAGTGGAGGGTTACAAGTAATAAAAGAACATTATACAAATAAATAAGGAAATCCTAAAATTACAATCAAAAAGTGTACACATTGGGAATTTGCAACTTCAACAGGCATCCCTGCTGATTCCAATGCAGGTGGTCCATAGAGCACACTGAGAAACATGACAGATTAGATCTCACAAGAGCAATGGAGAGTTCTTTATGGTCTAGCAGTCTTGTCTGCCTCTATTTCATTATTTATATCTCAGGCCATCAGTGATCTCCCAGGGACCCCAGTCCTTTCTAATTCCTTCTCCATGGTTTCTCATAAATTCCTATCTTCCACCAGATTCCCACCTGGCTTTATGACTTACAAGGTAGCTGTAGCTGGCATAGCCTGATGCTCCAAATGTATCAGGAGTCTCGTTCTACCTTGATTATTACCCGCATAATAGCTACGAATGGATGTTCCTGCCCCACTTCCAAGAGAAGTTTTTTCCTTATTGGTGGTGTGGTTATGCAAAAGCTTAAAGCACTAACATTCTGTGTCTTTCCATTTCACAGAGCAACTGGGAATGCCAGGTTTATTAACTTGCTCTCTGTTGGGGTCACCACCCCACAGTCTATCCAGGACTCTGGCTTGGTCCAAAAGGGAATAGACTGTCCGTGATATCATACCAAAACATGCTCAATAGGCCCGCCTTGGCAACCCTAAATGTCTTCCCCACACTTTTTATTCAGGGTGAGTCTTTTCCCACCTGACATATTGTGCAGGGGACAAAAGGATATCTCTGGTTTCCCTGGGGCTCAGGGGTCTTAGAAGTCTTGGCCCACTGAGTAGTCAGACTTAAAGCATAGATTCCTTTTCCCTTCATACATCATGCACCTTGGGTCTTCATGCCAATATCTTTCTGGAAGTCCTACCCCTGTAACCTTTTACATATGTCTAGGCAAGTGAGAGTTTCTGAATCTACACCCTTCAGGCTGACAGTTTGGGTTCTATTTCCACATGTGTCCAAGATTCATGACTCTGAATTACATAGCCTATTTGAATATATTGTATGCGTGCTTTCAAATAGAAGTTTAGGAAATTATTAACAGGAATAGCAGGCATTTCTCAAAGTTTTTAACACATTTTAATTTCGTGGTTTCAAATTGGAAACTTGATCCAATAAAGCCTTCCAGATTTAGGCTCCTTGAAATGTGGATTAAACACCCTGTTTTTCAATGCAAATTGCTTATAAAACGAATTTCTCTTTGGATGTGAACTAAATCTTACAAAGCTGTATTTTGATGAATGATGTTTGAATTATTTAAAAGCCGACAAATTTAATTTTCACTGAAATATACAGGGGTTTAAAAATTAAAAGTGCTTGCTAGGATGTTTCTAAAGTTTAAGTAACTGAGTAGTGTATTGGTTGGTACAATATATTTTCAAGTTTCCTGTGTGTATTTCCATTTTCCTAAGCACAAATCCAATTAAAGGATTTATAAGTTGTATTTTGATAAATTATTACAATCTGATTTTCTCAATGTTCCAATTTCCCATCATAATTCTTTTCAAGGTATTAAAGAGAGAAAGAGAGACAGACAGACAGACACTCTAGTTTCCTAACTAGCTGTCCCCTTCTTTCCTTTTAGTTAAGCTAACTCCTATTTTTACATCACTAGAGTACAATACAAAGATTATGAAGAAATCGTACTTAGCATTTCTTTATGAAAACGCATACACTCCTATTAAAATTTAACAATGTTTTACTAATACAAAATTCTTTGAACCAACTTGGCTTCCATTTCTTATATTCTTGGGATTACATATGTGTTAATATCATAATTTACGTGACTAAGCTATACATATATTCTCTCAAATACTCAAGAGATTATTTTACATAAGAACTTGAAAATTGCAACTACTTCCAATTCATAAATGCTCATTTCTACCAATGCTCACTCAACAGATGTTCATGGGAGTCCTTTTATGCCATTGCCAGGGACGTAAGATCAAATAATCCTGGCTCCTCATAGGTTTCTTAAAGGCTTTGTCTACCAGTCTGTTTTTGATCAGAAATGCAGTGCTTCCGATTTGCGAATAACAAAGGACAAATTAAATTATTTAATCTTAGTATTTCATTATCCTTTCCACAAAAAATTTTTTTTAAATTTAATTTCCATTTATGGTATTGCCCTCCTCTTCCCTAGTCAAACCACATACTCTTCTGATCATGATATTTTCAACATGTTATAATAGGAAATACATCCCGATCAAAGTAGAAGTCATTCAGGCATCAACTACTTGTTTACCATTATAGGTCAGGCATTGTTCTAGGCATTGCGGATATGGAAGTGAAGAAGACAGGTGAGGTTCCTGCCTTTCAGGAGTTTACATGCTATGCAGGAAAAAGGACACCCTTGGTTGCCTGTCTAGTCATTTCATTCTGCCTTATTATTATCAGAGCCCTGACTTAGTTCAGAGCAATAATGTACCCCATTGGAAATACCTGCCTAGGCTTATGTGCAGCTAAGGATGGCAAAGTGACCCATTCTGGCCACTAACAAATAATTGTAAGTTGCTAAGTAGGACTTCTTTAAAAGTCTTAAAAGGCATGCTCCTTTGTCTTTTGCTCTCCACTCTCCACGCTTCTTCCCTAGAGCATGCAAATGATGCCTAGAAGTGGAGCAACCATCTTCTTACATGGAAATGAAATCCAAAGTCCAGTAGTGACATGGCAGAAAGCTAGAAGGAACCTAGTTCCTTGATGGACACAATGCACCATTTACTCAAAGACATGTAAACTACTTTGGTTAGCCATGAAGGTAGGGTTTCTGTCATATGAAACCTAAGGCAATTCTAGCTAATTTTTAAGGGTTGGGTTCCCTGGCAGCAGACTGTGAAACAGTGATTTTCATACAGGAGGTTATTAGGTAGTGCCTTTGGGATCAACACATATGGATTGGGGGAAGGAAAAGTTGGGCAATGGGTATCTTTGAGACTGGGATGGCCCATTAGACTTGATTTAAATTGGATCCATGGCACTGGCCTTTATAAACATGCAATGATCAGTCATAGCATATAGGGTGCCCAGAAAGGGAGTATGCTTCAGGTGAGACAACCCTTTTCAAGCGAGTCACTTCCGCAAGAGGGCTAACAACAGGAAACTGTCCACTCGCAGCACTTCCAGCAACTGGGGGAATAAATCCTCCACTCTTAAAGGAAAGTCTGGATAGTGTATCACGGCATCCACAGCTGTCCATCCTATATGGTCATTGAATACATTTATTAATACAAGTTCTATGAGCAACCCCTTTGGATTCCATTAGGCCTCTGTTATTGAGGGAAACTTGGATACAAAAGGTTACCAAAGCCCCCAAAATATTTAATAGAAAGGGAGAACTGATGTGGTCTTGGAGTTACAACTGAAGCTCAATGAATCCTTCGCCCACTCTCCATTTTACATTCCTCTCATCTTCAGGTAGCACCTCTGCTTACGTAGCAGTATGAGTCAGACCCTCATCACTGAAGGGTCTGAGCTGCTCGTGACTGTGACTTCTTCAGGCCAGCATAGCTACACTTGTCCATTAACCATCAAAACTGGACAAGAGACTACCAAGAGATGCCCAAGTGGATTATTAAGGGCCAAATATTTTCTTCTCTGCCCTCCTTGTATAAGAGCAGCCTTACATTCTTCTGATAATCAGGGTCAATTATCCCTAGTAAGATAATAAGTACTTTTCCTATCGGTCCCTTGGTACTCAAAGACAAAAGTACCTAGACAACAGTTGTAGCTTGTAAATCAAAGGGACCATTGATGTGTCCCTTGGTAGAAGCATTTCTCCTTGTGAATCAGAAGCTCCAAATCTGGGGTGTCTGGTGGCTCAATCAGTTAAGCATCCATCTCCTGATTTCGGCTCAAGTCATGATCTCACAGTTCGTGGGTTCGAGTCCTGCATCAGGCTCCATGCTGTCAGTGTGGAGCCTGCTTGGGATTCTCTCTCCGTCTCTCTGTGCTCCTCCCCCACTCATGGTGCCTCTGTCTCTCTCAAATAAATAAACTTAAAATAAAAAAGAAGCTCCAAACCCATGGAGCACAGAACTGTAGAGACAAGAAGCAAGGATTTCCTGAGTGGGTCACTGAGAGTTATGGTAAGCAAGACGACTCCTATTTCCTCCCATTGGTTCATGGACCCATGTATTTCAACAATGGGAACCCGGCCCCACATAAATGTCTGATTTAGATTATACCTGGCCTTCCTGAAGATAATGTTTTACTAGAGAATCGGGGTTAGTTTCTGTTACTTGCACATTATTGCTACCACTGGCTGTAGCAGTAGCTAGACCAGACTTAGTAAGTGGGAGGTCACACTGTTGGGCTCATGCCGATACCCTGTTCCTATGACTCTCACAATTCTATTCATGTTCCCATTGTGCTCGAAGTGGGATGGCTGGTGACAGAGGCAAGCTCAGTATAGCGGTGACATAGTGGAGACTCAATGGAACTGACTCCATAGGGAACGGTGAAGCTGAGATGGCCCTTTGGAGTGGAGGCTAAAGGACTGGAAAGGCACTTCCTGAAGGGAACTGACAATGAAGTGCTGTTCTCTGGACGTGCTTTCTGCAACTGCGGCAATACGTCCTTCATTTCTAAAGAGGGTTCCTGGAGATACGACATTATAGACGATACGAATACAAAGATAAGGGCATAAACACCCAAGCAAAATAAATAAGAATATCGGACAAATGCCATGAGGAAATGAATGGCATGACGGGACCCCAAATGACCACAGTGGGAGAGGGGAGTGATAATTGAGAAAGAGTATTCATGAAGTCCCTCCTGAGGACTCGGCAATTGCACTGAGAGCTAAAGAATGAGATGATTCAGCAATAAGGACAGCCGGGTAAAGAATTTTCTAGACAAAGAAGACTGCAAGCGGGAAACTCTGCGGTGGGGACGACCTTGGTTTACTTGAGGAACACAGAAGATCAGTGAATTTGCTGTAGAGAGGATAGGGGAAAACGAGTATAAAGTAGAGGCAAGTGGAGGCCAGATTACATGTGATCATTTCGGTCACGGTGAGGTCTTTCCTGTTTATTCTAAATGCAATACAAAGTCTTTAGAGGATCGTAAGAGGGTAACGCCTAACACCTTCTGGTTATGGTTTTAAAGGATTTCACTGGAGGAAGCTGGAGCAGACAGCGATAGAGGAGGCTACTGTTTTTGAATCTTCCCAAATCCCACCCATAGGAGCATCCAGAAATTAGAATAGCAAAAACAAAAATCCGTAGGTAACATCTACAAAAACACTAAGTAAAACAGTAACCTCATCAACGCCAAAATATAGGTGAGCTCTACCCTGACAGCTTTAAAACCTGCAGGACATCGGTGTTTCTGAAGGAGAAAGCAGAAGAAAGCAATGGGTAACGCATAGACCTAAGAACTCCAGAGCAACCACAGGTACTTACTTGAGTGCTCTGCACGACAGTTTGGGAACAGCAGCTAAAACTAGGGGGAGGTTTCACGCTACCACAACAGGTCAATGATAAAGTCTTAAGCTGCTGGGGTAGTCTGGACCTATAAGCCCTCAAAACCAACTAGCAAAAGCTCCGTTGCAGGACCACATCCGTCACTGAAGTGAAAGTCTTGGCAATCCAATCACAACTACTCAGGAGATGGTCCATGGCGTCACGGGAAAAAGGAAAGTCTGTATAAAAATAGGGAAAGGGAACAGGGTTAAGAAACCTCGAAAAGCAAGCCATTATGTTTTCAAACACCTCACAAACAACAGGAGAGGGAGTTCGAGGCCCATGAAGTTGGAAATGTTAATCTCAAGTTCAGAAATATAAATTTCATATAAAAATGAGCAATAATAGGGGATTAAGGTGAAATCCCATGCAAAGTTATTTTAGGAAAAAAGAAAAGGAAGTGCAAGATAATATTTCTAAAAAGCAAGCTGGAAAGACATGTCCTCAAATAGATGAAAAACATAAGCCAATATTTCAAAATAATACAAAACACATTAAGAAAATGATACATCTAAAAGAAGAGAATAGGTCAAGAGAAAAAACTCAGAAATGGGGACATAGAGCTAAGGGAAGAATGACAAAAAAAAAAAAAAAGAATTTTTCTGAAATAAAATCTAAGCCAGAAGAAACACAGAATGGATAAATAGAACACATCATGCTTTAAGAAACATTGGAGATTAAAAGGGGCATTTAGGGGCACCTGGGTGGCGCCTCAGTTGAGCATCTGACTCCGGCTCAGGTCATGATCTCGCGGTTCATGAGTTCGAGTCCCACGTCAGGGGGACAGACAGATGGGAGCCTGGAGCCTGCTTTGGATTCTGTGTCTCCTTCACTCTCTGCCCCTTCCCCACTCATGCTCTGTCTCTCTGTCTCTCGAAAATGAATAAACGTTTAAAAAAAGTTTTTTAATTAAAAAAATAAATAGAGTAAGCATTTAATACAAAAAAATAAAGTATAGAAAGGTTAAGGAAGAGTAGAAAGAAAATGACAAAGATAGAAGGCAGGCAAAAAGACCCTGTATATACACAACAAGAGGCTCTGAGGACAAAAACCAAGTCAAGGAACAGGACAAATAACAAGAATCACAAAAAAAAAAAAAAAAAAGAAAAGAAAAGAAAAAAGACTTTCCTATACTAAACAGCAATCCTAATAAAAATCAAAAACACAACTCAGAATGACCAATATTGAAATATAATCTAATAAAATTATTGGATTAAAAAAAATCTTTTGGGCACCCAGCAAAAGACCAGGTCACTTACATGAAGGAAATAAAATCATATTGTCCTCGAAATCTTTGACAGCTTTATGCTAAAATGCTTTATGCTAAAAAAAAAAAAAATGGAATAACATATTTAAAATGTTCCAGGAAAGGACATGGGAGCCAAGGATTTTATATCCAGCTAAAATGGTTTTTGAACATTAAAGGCTAGGGACAAACTTAATCAAAACTCCAGAATTCAGAAAATACTGTTTCTATGAGTAATTTCTTAAGAAACTAAAAAATGTATTTCAGATAACCAAAATTGTAGGAAAGACCTTAACATGGCAAGCTCTAAATATATACTTGTATAAAAAGTTAACACTAATTGAGATATAGAAAGGAAAGGAGAAAGTATGTAGTAATAATATGGTCTGACTATATAGAAATAGTACAGCTATTTTTAAAAAGCAGGGGGACACCTGGGTGGCTCAGTTAAGCGTCCAACGTTGGCTCAGGTCGTGATCTCATGGCTTGTGGGTCCCAGCCTCATGTCGGGCTCTGTGCTGACAGCTCAGAGTCTGGAGCTGTTTCAGATTCTGTGGCTCCCGCTCTCTTTACCCGCCCCCCACTCATACTCTCTCTCTTTCTCAAAAATAAATAAGCATTAAATTTTTTTTTAATTTTTAAAAAATTTGAAAAAGCAGAGGAAGAGCTTTGGCAAAAATAATTTTTAAAATACTTTCAATAATCCTATTGCTAAAAATACTCATGTTGTTAACCTTAAATTGCTTTATGTGTAGTTTAGGATAAATCAAATGAAGAATTATATGAAATAATTTCTAGCATATGTGACGAGCAAGATGTATGGTGTGAGTGACAGGAGAAACAATTTTCATATTGAAAAGATGAAGTTAAAAACTCTGTCGTCTTGAATTTAGAAGCCCTGGTGTCTTTTAGTGGGAAGCACTGTTGTTAGATCCAAATTCCTGCTTAGGATGGTCATTTTTTTCCAGACCTTTCAGTGTTCAGAGCTGGAATATATATCTCTTCCTGATTACACGATGTAAACCCCCCGGATCTTAAATGCCACTCTGAGACAGATAAAGGGCAGACAGTAGTCCTGAATGGACAGAGTCTGAAGGTACTGAGAAAATCCTGAAGTGGCCAAGAAACCTGGAATTCAGTTTTCTGCCATCTGTGGAATGAGAGCGAGAAGGCTCCATTCGGTTATAGAAAAATAAATGTATTTTCTCACACTCGCATTTATGATTTTGAGATTTGTTTCCACCATATTTCTGTCGCTTAAATGAAAACTAAGGCAAGGTCATCAGCTTAGAAGGGAAAGGGGGCATGAGATGGTTAGGAGGAAGGGAGATTGAAAATAGCTGTCGCAGAGGAGAATGATAAACCTGCCCAGGGGAACTGAGTAAGGGGGACTGAGCAGTACTGAGTGCCTTTGGAGGTCTGCGAGAAAGTGTTGACGGTCAACCTGATAAAAAGAATACTTTCAACAATTTGCAGGGGAGAGGTTTGACCTAGGCTTGGGATTAGCCAGCGAAGCACTGTGTAATGGAAACGAGAGAGGTGAGATTGGTAAGAGTTGGCAACCTTGATATATTTCATATGTTAGAATTAAAAAAACACAGTGCGATGTATTTTTATATTGTATGTGTCAGGAAAAATATATACGATGCGGATGCAACATGTCCTCATGGATGTTATTCTTTCAAATAGCCACCCACATACACTGCAGAAGTATCTTGAGCAAAAATAGAAAATAATTGTTATGCCTAATTTGTTATTAAAAAACAGTATGTTTTATGTATAAGTTTTCAATGTGAGTTAAAGAAACTGCTTTGTAGTTTATTATGTTTATTGGGCTTCAAAATCATTGTTTCATTCTTGGGGTGCCTGGGTGGCTCAGTCTGTTAAGCATCCGACTCTCGATCTCTGCTCAGGTCGTGATCTTATGGTTTGTGAGTTTGAGCCCCGTGTCGGGCTCTGTGCTGACAGCATGGAGCCTGCTTGGATTCTCTCTCTCTCCCTCTCTCTCTGCCTCTCCCTTGCTCATTCTCTCTCTTGCTCTCTCATTCTCTCTCAAAATAAATAAATAAGTTAATAAATAAATTAATTAATTAAATAAAATGAAAAAATATTATTTCATTCTTAGTGAATTTGACTTATTCCCAGGAAACCATATGACTAAAATGAACTTACCTATTTTTCACATAGGAAAACTAAAACCTAAGGATAACTATACACTAAAGTATTGCATAAGGACTGAATGTTTTTCTTCTCAAAATCTATACGTTGAAGCTCAAATCCCCAAGGTGATGGTATTTGGAAGCGAGACTTTGGGGAGGTAATTAGGTTTAGACGAGGTCTTGAGGGCAGAATCCCCATGATAGAGTTGATGCCCCATAAGAGGATAAAGACACCAGAGCTCACCCTACTCCTTCATGTAGGATACAGCAAGAAGGGGCCTTCTACAAGTCAGGAAAAGAACCCTCACCAAGAACTTGACCATGCTGCCGCCCTGATCTCCGACTTTCAACCTCCAGAACTGTGAGAAATGACTGGTTGTTGTTTAAGTCACCCAGTCTATGGTGGGTGGCTATTTTTATGTTATAGCGACCTGAGCTAAGACAAGTTTATAAGGTATTTTAAGATGAGGAATACAATTTATGTTGCAAATACATATGAAATTCTCAATTTAGAATCTACTGTATTTATACCTCGCTTGTCAAAAGAAACCAAATGTTTATAGGACATGAGAAATTGTGACCGTCTTTTCTAAAAGAAAAGACTCGTAACTTATGTTCATAGCATTATACAGTTGAATTTTACACCCTTCCACAAACAGGTTCAAGAAGAACACTAGTATCCACTGGGCTAACTCATTCAGTGTACATGTCCCAGCTAAATGCCATTTCCTGTGGGAATCCTTTCCTGACCCCCTGAGTCTGAGTTAGGTGCCCCTCTGCTGTGCTCTCATAGCACCATAAATTTACCTTTGGTCAAGGGGTATTAGAACTGCCTGTCTCTCTGTCTCTCTTCCTACTGATCCGTCAACTCTTTGGGAATAGGGTCTTGATGTTGTTCATCAAGGCATCCCTGGCATCTAGCCCAATCCAGCTCAAGTCAAGATAACAGCTCTGTGTTGAATGAATAAATGAATTGTCTCTAGAAAAACAAGTGGCCAACTTGAGAACTGTAAAATATACTTTGGAAAATGCAAGGGACTCCCTCCTTCCAATTTTTTTTTTTTAATCAAAATGAACAGGAATTAAAAAAAGGAAAGAGCCAGAGTTTTTTTAAATTGCCCACGTGTTGGAAATGTTGGAGACATTAAAAAAAAAAATTTAGAACACTAAAGCAAAACAATGAAATTTGCCAAGAAGGAAACAAGAATGTAACATTAAAATTAGCATCGCCATTCCAGAATCTGAAAGGGCAAATATTTAGAGGAATTTTTGAGAATAATAATAAAGTTTCTGTTCACACGGATGTGAATGAGTACATACACAGTTCATACAGAGATTTTGTTCAAATCATTGCGTTTTATGCAAACCAGCTAGTGAGCCCGTTTTGGCACTCTGGTTGGTTGTTGTCTTTGTCCGAAATCATGTGCTCCGAGGACAACTATGAATTGGTTTAAACATTAACAGATGCTGGATTTAAAGAGTGATCACCCTCTAAACTGCTGATCACCATGGAAAAGCGAAATACACACTCTCTGTTCTGTATCAAGTTGGAAGCTATTTTACTATAAAGAGATTTCTTCTGTTTGAGAAAATCTAAAATATGTGCCATAAAAGGCAATGGTTTAATGGCTACTCGTCTCTCCTTTGTATTTGGAGGTGGCTGACGTCAACCAATTCTTGCTAAAATATACCCAGCACGATGATAATAGCTCACAGTTACTGAGGGCTTCCCGTGTGCCAGACATTATTCTAAAGGCTTTATGTGTAATAACTCGCTTAAGCCTCATCATAACTCCACGAGAGGTATTATGGGACATATACAGATGAGGAACCTGAGTCATGGAGAGAAATTTGCTTAAGGACACAAGCTAGCAGGTAGGGCATCTGGGATTTGAACCCAGTGGCTGGGCCTCGGCTCTTTCTTAGTCACAAGGCGAAAAGCCAACTTTGTTCAACTTAGCAGCAGAGGACTTTATTCAAAGGCTCGTGGGCAGCCCTTGGGACTTTTGGGAATGCTGGGGAGGTAGGCTTGGGGATAAATCCAGGAACAGTCCCTGAAACCACAGCACAGTGCTGCCCAGGCGAGAAAAGCCTTGTTATCATCTTGAATCCTTGAATCTTAGTACATTTGTGACCATTGGATGTGCCACGCGCAAGGCACAATAAATCTTTCATGTTTGACATAAACAGGCAACTGAAAGTCTCTCTTGCTTTTTTTTTTTTATTTTGTAGAAACCAAACTGACTTTGTATCACCCTTTTACCGATGTTATTCCATCTTCCACTGAGGCAGAAAATTGTACTTATCAGTGCCTAACGGATGCACCGAATCCTATGAATGTGGCGAAAATGGTTCTCCGTAGGGAAATACCGTTTTTGAACTAAAAAGATAAAGGATGTGGCCGACAGGGAAAAGGGTGCAGGAAGACTGTCAGGTCTTGCTGTGTTTTAAAAGCCTGGTGAAATTTTTTCCATCGTGTTTGGCAAGCTCGTGCATGCGTCAGAGATTCGGGGTCAGGTAACCAAGCCTTATTTAAGGGACAAGGAACCCCTAGGAATCAAAGATCAGGTGCCGAGGGTTAAGTCTCCTTTCTAATGAAGTAGTTAGACATGATTACCCATACCAGGCGGGAGCCTGAAACCTAATTATACTCATCTATTCCCAGTACCCATTTAGTGACACCGTGTTGGTGGCTTGAAATAGGTCATGGGGTGATGTTCCCATCACAGGAATTGGCGAACAACTCCAGAGCACCAATCGTTAACCATTTACCCATTAGTGAGATGTACTATTGACAGGACTGCTAGGGAGGAAGCAGAAGGGGTCTCTGCACAGTGTTTCCATTACACAAAACCTAATACTGAATTCCAAAGGAAGACACGTATTGTGTTTATTCACTTAACATTTGAAAAGTTATGGAGGAGGATGAAGCTCAAGCTCCCTGGAATTTTTTTTTTATTTTTTAAAGCTTATTTATTTATTTCGAGAGAGACAGAAATGGTGTGAGCAGGGGAGGGGCAGAGAGAGAGAGGGAGAGAGAGAGAGAGAGAGAGAGAGAGAGAGAGAAATCCCAGGCAGGCTCCGTGCTGCCAGCACAGAGCCTGACGTGGGGCTCCAACCCATGAAACTGAGAGATCATGACCTAGCCAAAACCAAGATTCAGACGCCTAACCGAATGAGCCACCCAGATGCCCCCTGGAAACTTAGTTTTACATGAATAACTAGAATAGCGTCCCCATTGATACACTTTTGCAGTACAAGTAATTAGGCTTCAATGTATTGTACTTCAGAAATAATAGCTAGTATGCACAAAATATATTTGGACCAAAGATCTTTTTTGAGAATGTTCATTTGGAGGATGGGAAAACAGGAGAGGACCCCCCCCCCAAAAAAAAGGATAAAAAGAATATTCTCAGTAAACAGTAACAACCAGAGAACTAAAATAAGAATGACTCAGGGGCACCTGGGTGGCTCAGTTGGTTAAGTGTCTGACTTCGGCTCAGGTCATGACCTTGCAGTTCGTGAGTTCGAGCCCCCCATCGGGCTCTGTGCTGACAGCTCAGAGCCTGGAGCCTGCTCTGAATTCTGTGTCTCCCTCTCTCTCTGCCCCTTTCCCGCTCATTCTCTGTCTTTTTCTCTCTCAAAAATAAAATAAACATCAAAAAACAAAAGTATGGCCAACTAATCTTTGACAAAGCAGGGAAGAATATCCAATGGAAAAAAGACAGTCTCTTTAACAAATGGTGCTGGGAGAACTGGACAGCAACATGCAGAAGGATGAAACTAGACCACTTTCTTACACCATTCACAAAAACAAACTCAAAATGGATAAAGGACCTGAATGTGAGACAGGAAACCATCAAAACCCTAGAGGAGAAAACGGGAAAAAACCTCTCTGACCTCAGCCACAGCAATTTCTTACTTGACACATCCCCAAAGACAAAGGAATTAAAAGCAAAAATGAACTATTGGGGCCTCATGAAGATAATAAAAAGCTTCTGCACTGCAAAGGAAACAATCAACAAAACTAAAAGGCAACCAACGAATGGGAAAAGATACTTGCAAATGACATATCGGACAAAGGGCTAGTATCCAAAATCTATAAAGAGCTCACCAAATTCCACACCCGAAAAACAAATAATCTAGTGAAGAAATGGGCAGAAAACATGAATAGACACTACTCTAAAGAAGACATCCAGACACTGGGTGTTGTATGGAAACCAATTTGACAATAAACTTCATATATTGAAAAAAAAAAAAAAAAAGAAGACATCCAGATGGCCAACAGGCACATGAAAAGATGCTCAACGTCGCTCCTCATCAGGGAAACACAAATCAAAACCACATTCAGATACCACCTCACGCCAGTCAGAGTGGCTAAAATGAACAAATCAGGAGACTACAGATGGGGGTGAGGATGTGGGGAAACAGGAACCCTCTTGCACTGTTGGTGGGAATGCAAACTGGTGCAGCCGCTCTAGAAAACAGTATGGAGGTTCCTCAAAAAAACTAAAAATAGATCTACCTTATGACCCAGAAATAGCACTGCAAGGAATTTACCCAAGGGATACAGGAGTGCTGATGCATAGGGGCACTTGTACCCCAATATTTATAGCAGCACTCTCAACAATAGCCAAATTATGGAGAGAGCCTAAATGTCCATCAACTGATGAATGGATAAAGAAATTGTGGTTTATATACACAATGGAATACTACATGGCAATGAGAAAGAATGAAATATGGCCTTTTGTAGCAACGTGGATGGAACCGGAGAGTGTTATGCTAAGTGAAATAAGTCATACAGAGAAAGACAGATACCATATGTTTTCACTCTTATGTGGATCCTGAGAAACTTACCAGAAGACCATGGGGGAGGGGAAGAGAAAAAAAAAGGTTAGAGAGGGAGGGAGCCAAAACATAAGAGACTCTTAAAAACTGAGAACAAACTGAGGGTTGATGGGGGGTGGGAGTGGAGGGAGGGTGGGTGATGGGTATTGAGGAGGGCACCTGTTGGGATGAGCCCTGGGTGTTTTGTGGAAACCAATTTGACAATAAATTTCATATTTGAAAAGCTTTTTTTAAAAAAATGAGTCAAACAAGATGTCACTAATTATTGTAAAAAAAAAAAAAAAGAAGAACAAATCACAGCCCAACATATGCAAGTCTCTCTGGCCTTATGCCACCTGCAGGCACTGCCCCTCGCCCCACAAGTTGCTCCTGATGGGAAGAGTCCATTCGATCACAACCACAGCACAGGCTGCAGACAAACGAATGAGGTGCCAAGGAGTGGCAGGGAGAACCATAGACTTTGATGGGGGTAAAGACATCAGAATACACTCCATTGCCAGAAGTGGCCCCCAAAGATCAAGCAGAAAGGCCGAGTTCAATTACCGACCCCTGTGGTTTCTTTCCTGATTACCCACAGGTTGCTGAGCCTTGATGAAAGTTGCTGGCCATCTGTGTCCCATCTGTAAGATGTTATGACAGTGCTCGGTGTGTCCAACAGTTGTGTCAAAGGCTTGAGCAACATAAGCTAGGCAGACACAAGGGAAGTCATTACCCAGAAGTCACATTAAAAATGCTGTCTTACCTTAGGACTTCCAGAAACATCTGTATGTATGGGAGAAAATACCGTTACTCCAAACACGAAGGGCAGCGATATGGTATTTTTTGATCACAGGCTTCTAGGACTGCCAAGGCTGATACCATTTGCGTCTGACAGAAAGAATCTTATATGATGACGATCTCCCTCTCTGAGGGAATGGTATGCGGTTATATTAGTCTGCTGGGCCGCCATAACAAAACACCTTCAACTGGGTGGCTTAAGCAAAGAAATTCATTTCTTCATGAGGCAAGAAGTTCAAGATCAAGGTTCCAGCTGATTTGGTTTCTGATAAGAGAGCTCTCTTCCTGGCTTGTAGATAGCTATGTCCTCATGCATGCAGAGAGAGAGAGAGGAAGAAAGAGGGAGAGACAGAGAAAAAAAAAGGAAGGGAAATGGAGGGAGGGAAGGAGAGAAGGAGAGAGAGAGGGATGGAGGGACAGAGAGCGAGAAAAAGAGGTAAGGGGAGGGAAAAAGAGGGAGCATGAGAGAGCTCTCTGGTGTCTCATAAGGACATTAATACTGTTGTATCAAGGCCCTACTCTTATGACCTCGTTTACCTTAATTACTTCCTTAGAGATCCCATCGCTAAACATAGCCACAGTGAGCATTAGGGCTTTAATACGTGAGTTTGGTGGCAGGGGTGGGAGAGCACAAACATTCAGTCCTTGACAGCCATTGTCCAGCCTTGACAGCCATTGTCCACAGCAGTCTGGAATAGAGGGTCCCTCACGACCTGGAGTCAAGCATTGGGCACAGCATCTCTCCTTATTGAAATTTAGTCCTCCTATAGGTTTTCAGCTGAGTTTTCCCTTAGGATGAGGAAAGAGACTGAAGATGAAGATTTCCCTTTTGTTTCCCAGGTTGTCAGGGCTGAGGAAAACAAGGGAAATAGGGAAAGATAGTATAAATAAAGGGGTAAGGTCCAGGAGGGGGCAGGGTAAATCATATGTAATGATTTTTACCTCCTCCATCATTTTTGGGAGTGCCCCATCCCCACAAAAGAAAAAAAAAAGAGACTTTTCACTGGGGCCCAGAGCCCCCCTTAGGGCCTTGTGACCAGTGAGTGAAAACTAAGCCCGTCCTGCTGGGAAGTCAGGAAGTCTCTGCCCAGGTCTATCCTAAAAGATCTGAGTACAGAATATGAAGGGGAACTGGCCATAGCCTAGACAACGAGGCTGAGAAAAGAACTCAAAGGCTTTAAAGATGTTCCCCAATTTTGAAACTCAGGGATAAAAATTTTAAACCATTTTTTAATTAAAAAACATTTTTTAAATTCCCCTTCATGGGAAATCCTAATGCTGCCATCCCAGTGATAAGTCCCCAGCCATGCCCTTGGGGTCGTCATGGAAACGCCCCCAGCGACTGCCATCTTGAGGGACCCGGGTGTCGCCCTGGGTGTCTTCATTGAGGACCCAAGCCTGAGGCTCCCTCAATTTGGCCTCACCACTTCTTTCATTTTCTTTGAGCAGTCTGATTTTTGTTGTTGTTGTTTGCGAACATGTGGGCTTTGCCCACTGTCTAATTATTACATTCCATCATTACAGAGGGTGAGTCTGTACTAGCTATTTGAATGAAAGGCAATGTTTTATACTGACATTTTAATCAGTGGAACTTACTGTCATAAAAATCTCTGTGAGACAGTAATGATTTGCAAAACCTAATATTACATCTTCTGTAGAGTCTGGCATCTGTGTATAATTGAGCGATTTATTAGATGCTTGAGGTTTATTGATTTTCTAGACAGAAAAAAAATTGGATTGCAGCTTCTAGCTGCTATTTTCTTCAAATTGATCATGTTGGTTCTCACAAATGTTCCCTTTGTTCCCCTCGTGCTCTTACTTTTTGCACAAAAGAAACTGTATTATATACAGTGTGGTGTCATTGGCCTTGGAATTAGAGTCAGAGTTTTGTTTTTTGTTTTCTCCTGCAGAAGCTCTTTTGTGCTGTGGTTGCAAAGTATTTTGAAGGCAGTTTTATTCAAAGGAATTTTCCTTACAAAAGGCTCCTTATTTTCTGAATATACATCTTTTTGTCTACATTATCCTTATAAAGGGAAGTTTTCTGAGAGCTACTTTGCTTGATTTATAATGAAGCCGAACAAATAGACATTTATTGACAATTAATCCTGGGACTCACTGTGATGGAAGGATGAATTTCAAAAACATTTGCTTTATACTATTGCTTATAAGAAGATATTTCTGGCTTGAATGGGGCTTTTACTAAAAAAAAAAAAAAGTCACAGTATTAAAACCTAAGGCCACAAAATGATTAAAAGCAAATAGTTGTCCCTTACTTAAAACATGATCCAACATATGCAGTGAGGCAGGCCTGTGTTTAATACATACGAGTTTAGGCTTACTGATTCTTTTTTTTTTTAATTTTTACTTATTTATTTTAAGAGAGAGAGAGAGAGCATGGGAGGGGCAGATACAGAGGAAAAGAGAATCCCAAGCAGGCTCTGCCCTGTCAGCACAGAGCCTGACTTAGGGCTCGAACTCACAAACTGTGAGATCATGACCTGAGATAAAGTCAAAAGTTGGACACTTAACGAAATGAGCCACTTAGGCACCCCTAGGATTACTGACTCTTTTTGGAGCTTACGAGAAAAGCTAGAAGTAAACAGAGGTATGGAAAAAATAGAAATAGAGGGAATACTTCCTAACTAATTTTGTGAGGCCGGCAGAACCCTAATACTAACACCAGGCAAAGACATTGTAAGAAAGAAAACTACAGACCAGTATCTCTCATGAACACAGATGCAAAAATCCTGAACAAAATATTAGCAAATTGAGTCCAACAATGTATAAAGTGATTTATAAGCCATGACCAAGTGGGATTTATTCCAGGTATGCATATGCAGGGCTGGTTTAACATTCGAAAATCTTTAATGTAATCAATCACAACACAAGTTAAAGAAGAAAAATTATATGATCATATCAATAGATTCAGAAAATACATTTGACAAAACCTAAAACCCATTTATAATTTTAAAAAACACTGAGCAAATTATGAGTAGAGAGAAATCCCCTCACATTGATAAAGAACATGTACAAAAACCCTACAACTGAAATCATACATAATTGTGAGAAATTAGATGCTTTCCTTCTAATATCAGGAACAATGCAAGGATAACCACTCTCACTACTCTTATTCAACACTGTATTGAAAGTCCTAACTGCAATAAGACAAGAAAAGGAAATAAAAGGTATACAGATGGGGAAGGAAGAAATAAAACTGTCTTTGTTCATAGGTAGCATGACTGTCTAGGTAGAAAATCCCAAAGAATCAGCAGTAACAATAACAAAAATCTCCTGGAACCAATAGGTAATTATAGCGAGGTCACAAGGTACAGAGTTAATATGCAAATGTTAATTGCTTTCCTGTATATAGCAATGGACAGTTGGAATATAAAATTAAGAACGTAACACCATTTATATTAGCACCCCCAACTGAAGCACTTAGATATAAATCTAACAAAATATGTAGAAGATATATATGAGGAAAACTAAAATCCTCTGATGAAAGAAATCAAAGATGATTTAAAAAAGTGGAGAGATATTCCATGTACATGGATAGGAAGATTCAGTATTGTCAGGATGTCAATTCTTCCCAACTTGATCTATATATTCAAGGCAATCCTAACCAAAATGCCAGCAAGTTATTTTTTAATATACACAAACCAGTTCCAAATTTTATATGGAGAGGCAAAAGACCCAGAATAGTCACCACAATAGTGAAGGAAAAAAACCAAGTCAGAGGACTCACACTATCCATCGTGGAGAGTTATTGTACAGCTACAGTAATTAAGATAGTATGGTACTGGAAAAAGAATAAACAAATAGAAACATAGAACAGAATAGAGTCCAAAGATAGACTTAAACAAATCAAATGAACTGATCTCTAACAAAGGAGCAAAGACAATTTAATGGCAAAAGAGAGTCTTTTCAACAAATGATGGTGGAACAACGGGACATCCACAAGAAAAAAGAAAAGAAAAGAAGAGAAAAGGAAAGAAAAGAAAAGAGAAAAAAGAAAAGAAAAGAGAAAAAAAGGAAAGGAAAGCAAAAGAAAGAAAGAAAGAAAGAAAGAAAGAAAGAACGAACCTAGAAAGAGACACTACTCTTTTCACAAAAATCAACTCAACATAGATCACAGAACTAAATGTAAAATGAAAAACTATCAAACTTCTGCAAGGTACCACGGAGAATATATAGGTGACCCTGCATTTGGCCAAGACTTTCCAGATACAACACCGAAAGCACGATCCATGAAAGAAAAACTGGTAAGTTGGGTTTCATTAAAATGTAACATTTTTGCTGTGTATCTAAAAGACACTGTTAAGAAAATGAAAGAACAAGCCACCAACTGGAAGAAACTGTTTGTAAAACATGTATCTGATAAGGGACTGTTATCTACAAAGAACTCTTAAAACTTAACAATAAGGAAACAAAAGAGCTCAATTTAAAATGGGCAAAAGACCTGAACAGACACCTCACCAAAGAAGATACATGGATGGTAAAGAAACATATGAAAGGACGCTCAACATCATATGTCACTAGGGAATTGCAAATGAAAAGAACAATGGGCCATTTCTACATACCTATTAGAATGACTACAATACATAAAACTGATCCTACCAGATGCCAGGTGAGAATGGGCAGCGACAGGAACAAACTCTCATTCATTGTTGGTGGGAATATCATCTGGTACAGCCACTTTGCAAGACAGCTTGAGTTTCTTACCAAATTAAACATTCTCTTACCATATGATCCAGCAGTTGTGGTCCTTGATATTTACCCAAACCAGCTGGAAACGTATGTCCTGTATGTAAATGTTTACAGCAGCTTTATTCTTAATTGCCAAACTTGGAAGCAGCCAAGCAAGACGGCCTTCAACAGAGGGGAATAGATAAACAGACTAGGGTACATCCATCCAAGGGAAAACTATTTAGCACTAAAAAGAAATGAACTATCAAACCACACCAAGACATGGAGGCATCTTAAATGCACGTTGCTAAGTGAAAGAAGCCAGTTTAAAGGTGCGCCCTCTCTGATTCCAACACAGAAGACATTCCGAAAGAAGTACGACAGAATTGTCTCCATTCTGTGGAGACAGTAAGAAGATCAGTGGCTGTCAGGAGTTTGGGGTAGGATGGGAGAGGTGAAATGGTGGCGCCACGGGATTTTTAGGGCAGTGAAACTGTTCTGTATGATGTTATAATGGCAGATGTAGGGCATTATGCAGTTGTCAAAACCCATAGAACGTACAGCACAAAGAATGAGCCCTAATGTAAACTGTGGATGCTGGTTAATAATAATTTGTCAGTATTGACTCATCAGTTGTAACAAATGCACTAAGATTCAAGGGTTCAAGATGATAACAACACGGGAAACTGTGGGGAGGGGCAATGTATGGGAACTCTGTCCTTTCTGTAAGCCTAAAAGTGCTCAATAAAATTAAGTCTATTAATTACAAATAATAAAATAAATAATAGAAAATAAAATAATAAAAAATAAAACTTTCAAAATCGATTTTTTAAAAGGGCAAGGGGAAAAACATAAAAAGGGTAAGGGGAGAAATGTAGCTATGCAAACACACAGGTTTTGGGATAAAAGGGAAGCTTTGGCATTAAACACAGGAACACACAAAAGGGGGCCTAAACACATGAAAAAGCCACTAGGAATCCCTATATTTTGTGGTAAATCGGACAAAAACAAAACAAAACAAAAGCTAGGAAAAGCAGTCAGAAAGAAAATAACGTGTCTACTCAAAGTAGAAGAAACAGAACCACGAGGGAAAAAATGAGCCCCCTGAAGGGGGCATGATGTTGAGCAAAAGCACCATGACCCTAAAAAATCCTCGTCGCTGACGCTGTGCGCAAGTTGGGCTGGCTAGCCCCCTCCACAGACGTTCTGTGAGGGTCTATTTCAGCAGCCCCTTCCCAGCTCAGGTGAGGTCCTCTGGGTCTCGGTCCCTGTCTGGGGGAGAGTATCTGCAGGTGTGGAGGTCTC
Source organism: Lynx rufus (assembly GCF_022079265.1). Classification (NCBI taxonomy): domain Eukaryota; kingdom Metazoa; phylum Chordata; class Mammalia; order Carnivora; family Felidae; genus Lynx; species Lynx rufus. The sequence goes on from NW_025814878.1 coordinate 11,941,254, forward strand.
GAAGTCAGAGAATGTTGCAAGCTGGGACAGCCACGCTATCCATGGTTGACCTCAGATGGGTCATGACTTCCCAGACTGTAAACCAGAGGACGGTGCAGCACAGATACAGTGTGTACGGGATCTCTGGTCACACCACATGGGTCAGATTCCAGCTCTGTCCCTTCCTGGCGGCGAGGCGAGGAGAATCCCATGAGCAAATGAGTGAATGTGTTAGCTGCCAATATTCTCTTTTACTCCACTACCTACCCAGTCGATTCTCTGTTTGACCCCTTCGGATTGTTAACTCTACTGGACAAAAGAGAAGACTTTTGTTTGCCTGCACAGGATGCTGCCTTTTCTCTCTCTTCTTTTCATATAATGCTGCTTCTGTCGCCTGCCCAGATTCTGGGTCTCCAAATTCCAGCCAAGGCTCAGCAAGCGAATGCTGCTTATTTTTAAAGGGAGAACAACGCCTATGTAGCTCTGCACCTAAATGTTCCTATCCCTGTGCACCAGGTACCTAAAACGCCAATGCCAATATGGTTTTACTGGACCTATGGGGTTAGGGTAACAGTTATTTAAAAACCAATGGAAAAAGGAGAACGAACATTCTCCATGCAGTAGCAATGTGGAAGTTGAATCAGAAGGAACATGAAACGAACTTTATTTAACCAAGTAAGAGGCTATCAGTGGTTATCGTTAGGCAATTACTTGGGTGGTTGCACCGGTCATGTATACTGAACAGGCTCCTGAATCTGAGAAGAGTCGAAGAAAAAGCGTGTGTTTGCGCTCCGGCTGTGGTGCCACACAGCTGGGCTGCAGGCAGAGCCATTTCGCATCTGCTTCTTCACACCCTAGTGACTGGGCAGGATTTTATGGTCAATAACAGCAAAAATTTGGCAACTATACACTTGAAACCCAGAAACTGAATCACCAAAGCAATCCAAGGGGGGAAAAAAAAACAGAGAGAAAAATAGGAGAAATCAAACTCACCCAATGACTGGAAAATAAGATAAGGAAGATTTTTTAAATAGAGAAGTCTGAGAGAAGGGCAAACTTTGGGTCAAAACAAAACAAAAGAGAATACAAAAAATGAATAAAAGCTTGAGGAAGGGAGCATTACGGAGAAACAGAGTTTCCAAAGGCTTCAGGAAATGAATGGGATGCTTTTCAGAAGATCCAGAAGTTGCACAATTGTTCGTTGGAATTAGTACAAGATTAGAGAGGTAAAGATAAGGAAACATCTAGGACGCAGTGACTAATTTCTCTGTATCTGAAATAAATATTTGTTTCATTAAGGAAAGAAAAGAAAAAAGGAAAAGAAAAACCACGAGTGTTTCAGGAAACTTTTCATTTCAAAATTATATACTTAAGGCCCCCAAAACTAGTCCAATATTTAATCTCCTATTAAAAGCATAAAAAGAGAAGACACCAGAGATCAACAGACCCTAATTCGGAAGAAATCACATTTATTTATTATACTATGGGATCAGCGGATTTTTAAGCGGCAACTCAATAAAGTTAGTGGCTCTTGATTTAATTATCAGTAATAATAGTAGATGCTGCTTTTTAATAAAGAGCGAGGTTAATAGAGTAAAGGGACTGACCTAGATTCTCCAAAGTATTGAGTGTCAGAGTTTGTGTTCATGTCAGAAGAATCTTTTACACCTAAATAATTTATTTAGAAGAGAAACTTTTTGTCTAATAGTTGTATTTTATCAGTCTAACCCCCAACCTTCTCCCTGCACAGTGATTCAAAGCACAGACCCTGATATCAGGCTGCCTGGGCTCAAATCCGGGCTCTGTTCCTCATTTTCTGGGTGACCACAGGCAAATTACTTATTCTCTATTCCTGTTTCTACATCCATAATCTGGGGGGTATTAGTAGTATCTACTCTAGAAAGTTGCTGTGAAGAATAAAAGAGTTAAGGGGTGCCGGGGTGGCTCAGTCAGCTGGGCGTCTGACTTCTGCTCAGATCGTGATCGCAAGGTTCATGAGTTCAAGCCCTGCATCGGGCTCTGTGCTGACAGCTCAAGCCTGGAGCCTACTTTGGATTTTGTGTCTCCCTTTCTCTCTGCCTCTCCCCTACTCTCTCTCTCTCTCTCTCTCTCTCTCAAAAATAAAATAAACATTAAAAAAATTTTTTTAAAGAGGGGTGCCTGGGTGGTTCAGTTGGTCGAGCATCCGACATCAGCTCAGGTCGTGATCTAACAGTTCGTGAGTTCGAGCCTCCCATTGGGCTCTGTGCTGACAGCTTGGAGCCTGGAGCTTGCCTCACATTCTGTGTCCTCCTTTCTCTCTGCCCCTCCTCTGCTTGTGTTCTGTCTCTCTCCTTCTCAAAAATAAATAAACATTAAAAAACGTTTTAAGAAATTTTTGAAGAGTTAAAACAGTGAACTAGGCAGCAGATGAATAGTGTCTGGTGGATTAAGCAACTTAGGGAGCAACTCCCTCTCTACTCACCCCTTGCAGCCAGAGTCCATAGGTGGTACCTCGGGGGTCCAGACATTCCCCGATGCCTGACAGAGTACGCAGACTTTACCTGGGCAGTAGATCCACCAGGAAGTTCTCCAGAAGGAGTCCAAAGGATCCCAAAGCAAGACTGAGGGGTCAACCCTCTCAGGGTGGCCTGATTCTAAATAGAGGGGGGCCTCAGAAGAACTGCAGCATGGTGAGAGCCACGAGAGGGCCAAGTTACCCGGGCAGGTGACCCCTGGGCCTGGAGAATATCGAAAGCAAACTGGGAGGTATTCCTCTGCAGCCAGAGAGGGCAGTGTTCCATGCTTTGTGACCCAGAGGGATGAGCTGCCCTCCAACCAGAGGTCAACAGGGACAACAAGGACCGCCAATAGCCTTGGACCAGAGGATCCTTCCTTACATGCACACTCTTCAGGAAACTTCTACAAAACACAAATGTTACCAGGAGAGGGGAAGAGGAGAGATTCTCTGAGAACCTGAGCATTTGCCCCTAGAGAGGTTGAGTTATGTTAAATCTGAATCAAGTTCTTCTTAAATGGTAAAATTGAGTTTTTTCAACTCTTTGCAGAAATAGAGGCTTAAGGAAGAGATAAGTCCTATAAAAAAGAAAGGGAGGAAGGAAGGAAGGAAGGAAGGAAGGAAGGAAGGAAGGAAGGAAGGGGGAAGGGAGGAAAGGGGAAGGGAGGAAGGGAGGAGAAACTGGCTACTGTAGCACTTCTCAGAGTGCCCGTTGTCACCAAGGGGAACATGGTTTTGGTTTACTGAGGGTGATTCTGCTGGACTCCTGTCCCAGCATAACCAAATAACATCCTTTTCACTCTCGACAGGGTTCCAAGTTGGATGATTTGCAAGGGTACCCTGGTTATAACCCACTTGATTCCAAATGCTTTATCCAGAATTTCCAAGGGTTGGTATATGGGCTTCCGACACTAAATAACAATAACCCTCAATATCAAAATGGAGCTAAATCATTGAGAAATGGGGTGCAGCGTACAGACGAGCTCTCAGAAGCAAAAGAAATGTTGAAAACAAAGAGCTGTGGTACCTCCTGGTGAGGTGCTGGAGAAGAGTTTCACCTAGTGTGCCGTCCAAATGGAGTTAGACAAGCTGGGCTACCCATTCCAAGGCAAGAATTACAAAGAGTAATTTACTTTGATTTTTTTTTTCTGGGATGCAAAGACTTATCCATTAGATGAATATGAATATGACAGTGCGATGCTTGTGGCAGTAACTAGAGCTGCAGAAAGGCAGCTGGCAGGGTGGGGGGTAGGGGGCACCTGGGTGGCTCAGTCAGCTAAGCGCCTGACTCTTGATTTCAGCTCAGGTCATGATCTCATGTTTCATGAAATTGAGCCTGTGTTGGGCTCTGTGTGGGACCTACTTGGAATTCTCTCTCTCCCTCTCTCTCCACTCCTCTGCTCATGTGTGCTTGTTCTCTCTCTCTCTCTCTCTCTCTCTCAAATAAATAAAATAAACATTAAAAAAAAAAAAGAAAGGCAGCTTGGGGCCAGTGAGGGGCCAATCAGGGAAGCAACTCACCGGGTCCTCACTGCTCTCCCCAGGAATGGGCACAGGCCAATCTCTCAAAGTCAGAAGAACCAGAAAGAGGGGATGTGATAGGCTTGAGAATAGGACAGAAGTCCTGGGTTGGGCATTTTTAACTGACCAGTGACAGAAAGAATACTTGGCTTTGACTAGGTCATGTGCTACTCGGGAGCATGTGCAGTGCCACAACCATAAAAGGTCGTCAATATTGCAGGGAGAAGGTATCTTGGAGAAGGTCCTAGAATCTGCACTCGGTGGTTCTGAGAGGACATTTGTTCTACATGCCCACCCTTGGAGGAACACTGTTGCTGGAATTAAGTTTTGAGGTCAAAAATTCAATATCAAAGGAGAAGATTCTTCCTTGAATGGGTGAAAAAAAAATTCAGCAGTCATGTTAACATCAGAAATCTGAGGTCAGGTTAAATCAAAACAATTTAGTCTTTAATGATCGTCAACAACTTTTCCCAGCTCCGTTTTATGCCCTTCATTCCTCAGGTTACTCACTGCATTTGTTTTGCATTTTTATGTTTCTTATTGTTTATCTAAGTATAAGCCACATCATAAAAGAAAATTATTGAGCTATCCTTGGCTCTTTCTGTTTTTCTTTTAATCCCTTTCCAAGAAGAGACATGAACGTTGGGATTTTCCTTCTCAGGGAAGTTTATGTTTCAAAGTCAGGTGGAAGCTGCCTGAAGACAGCCTCCCTTTCTGGGTTTTGTTTTTGAAAATAAAAAATGAAGAGCTTTTGACAGAGGAAAGAGAGATAGGTATCTGGTTTGGGAGTGAAGGAGATGATAAAAGAGAATGTGCAATTAAAAAAAGGAAATGGTAGTTAGATCTTAACTCTTAGTGACTGAGGGAGGGTACAGAACCTCAGAGGAGCTTGCGTGAGGGATTCTGGCAACAGGTGCACAGGAACTGAGTCCCCTGCCCTACAGTGGTGGCACTGAAACTGTGGGGCAATCCCCGAGGCCCACAGAGTCATAGATATCTGTAATATAGGAGGTGGCAGGTATGGGACACACAGCAGTGGAGTTTCCCAAATGTTCCAGTTTGTTGTAAGACCTCAGAAGCCCTCAAAAGATCCTGGCTGGAAGTGGGGGAAAGATGGTGAGAAACAGAGAATCCAGTTCTAATAACGACCGCTATTAGCTTTCCTCTCAAAGTTACATTTGACTTGATTTTTGAAAAAATAATGATACATTCATTTCTTAACATGGTACAGGGAGGATAGACATCGACCAAAAAAGAAAGATAACAGGCACCTGGGTGGCTCAGTCAGTTGAGCATCCGACTTCGGCTCAGGTCATGATCTCACGGTCCGTGAGTTCGAGCCCCACGCCAGGCTCTGTGCTGACCTCTCAGAGCCTGGACCCTGCTTTGGATTCTGTGTCTCCCTCTCATTCTGCCCCTCCCCTGCACGCACTTTGTCCTTTTGTCTCTCTCTCAAAAATAAATAAACATTTAAAATTTTTTTTTAAAAAAAGAAAGATACAAAAAGGAAATTCACCAGAAATGGTTACATATAGTTGAAGTGCATAAAAAACAGCTCCAAATGTATTAACATTTTAGATTCAGCTCTTTGAGCTAGAGATGCCAACAACTATTGAAACTGATGAATTCAAATTTTACTTCATATTAACTTATTCTACCCTTCTTCTAGTGGATGTCCTAATGAGCCATGTGTTTAGGAAGGAGTGGAACCAAGGATGACACAGACTGGCTGCAGAAGAAGACGATGGACCGATTGGCAAACCGACATCTAAATTATGGAGGAGGCTAATATTAAGATGTTTTAATGCTAGAATTACTTGTGTTCCCGTAGGGAATAGAGGCAATTTAGTATCGCTCTACCTCTGAATTGGCTTGTCTTTTTTTTCAATCTTTGTTTTCTGAATTAAGGATCCCTTTTAATTGATGTTATTTTCAGGACTATTGACAAAGGGCCCTCTACCATAATGTTTCTTTAACATGGAATAGAGTTTCTGATCATGGACTCTTGGTTCTTCTGAGTAGATGCAAAGGTAGCATGACTCATCATCAAGAAACTCAAACAGTTCGTGTTCAGCAGAAACCATGATGCTCTCTTTTTTGTTATAACCTTTTAGGAAAAGTGCTAAGTACACATTAGTCACATTTCACATTAGCAGCCAAGGGGGTGCGGGGTTGGAAATTTTGATAAAGAAGCAGGCTGCCCATGCCCAAAGGAAAGACTTCCAGTTTTGGGTTAGTGTGTTGCCTATCTAACTATAATTTTACTTTTTAAGAGTCATTTGCTTAGTTTCAGTGGGATGTCCCCCAAGTAAATTATCCAAATTAATAAATATTAATCCTTAGCATTGGTCGCTTTCCACACCTTTCTTTTTTGTACGTTTTATTTAAGTAATCTCTACCCAACATGGGGCTTGAACTCACGACCCCAAGATCAAAAGTCTCATGCCTCTCTGACTGAGCCAGCCAGGTGCCCCTCCTTACACTTCTAATTATCCAGTTAGAAGAATTTTCTGAGGAAAACGTCTTTCTAACCGAAGACTCCTGACTTCGACCTCTGGAGAGCAGGGACTTCACTGAGTCTCTACAAAATGGCAGGCTGTCGGCATGAACCTATTTCTGCGGGGCCGCCAGGCCTTCAGCAAGCTGGTCATGAAGAGATAAACCTTGGATGTGAAGCAAGGTAAAAAGTGATTCAGCTCACTGCATTCGACTCCGTGGGTCCTTTGAAGAGTTTCCTTTTTATTGAAGTGAGGTTGAGGATGAGCCAGCGATCTAGCCTTGCTAACCCCATTTAGCCTCTGCTCCGTCAGCATAAAGTACAAAAAGTCCTCATTATCCAAGAATAATTGGTACCAGAAAAGAGCCATTTAAAAGTGAATCTGCACAAAATGGGAAGCAAACGTTTAATAGTAAATAGCAAGTACAAAAGGAAGTTTTATTAGGATCTTATCTTGCAAAATGAAGCTACGGTTATGAAAATTAGCTTTCTATAGAACATTAAAAATTTGAGGCTATTGCCGCATCTACATAAGAATTCTTAGGATAAAGAAGGACTCAGGTATTGCTTGCTTTTGGGGGGTAGAATTTTTTTTCCAACGAAGTGATCTCAGCATAGTTCTTCACATTTGACTTTCACTGCGAACTAGAAAGAGGGTTATTTTTCTCTGCAAATATATTCAAGGATGTCCTCCTGTTGTATAATATCTTTTCTTAATCTTTTGATATTCAAGTCATTCTTTTTCAAAGTAGCATCATCCCTGTCAACTCTCTCTTCTTCAGTGTCAGCTCTCTGCCAGAAACTTACTTGCCAGTGGCTTTGTGAGTGGCTGGAGTAGTTCTTCAGATTCAATGACTTTGTGAGAGTCTCTCTGTATGGCAAGATTTGCCATTGTTTTTCAGTTTTTGCCTTGTAGGGTAGAATGTTCCTAAAATCCAACTACCATCAACATTCAGGTATCCAAAGATCTTGAAACATATTCAAAACTATTTGAGTAGGAACTCTTTTATTTGAGTAGGAACAGATCTGCTCACTGTTAAAAATGTTCAGGTTGTGGGGCTTTTGGGAGGCTCAATCAGTTCAGCGTCTGACTCTTGATTATGGCTCAGGGAATGATCTCACGGTCATGAGACAGAGCCCTGCGTTAGGCTTCCCCGAGTATGGAGCCTGCTTAAGATTCTTTCTCTCCCTGTCCTTCTGCCCCTCCCCTCCTCAAAAAATGTTCAGATTGTGACATCTTTTGCAGTCTCATGACATTAGGGATTCAATAATGATTGTTCAGACAATGAGAATACCTCTGTGCAATGCAACAGTGAGAGGCGTTTGGGTGGAGGAGAAAGGACCCAGAGCCAATTGTTAACAGTTTAAAAAATTTTGAACACCTTACCCCTTTATTTAAAAGTAACTTAAAAACATTGACCTTTTTTTCCCACTTTCCCCATTCTTATCAAAGAAGTCAATCAACATGATTGAAAGGAAACTGGTTTCTATATTGCCATAGAGAGAGACAGTCTAGGCTGTGAGGCCAAGATCAAGTCAGCAGGGCTGGTTTCTTCTGAGGCTTCTCTCCTTGGCTTGTGGATGGCTGCCATCTTCTCTCTCTCCACGTTCATATGGGCTTCCTTCCAGTGTCTGCATCCTAATCCGTTCTTATACGGACACAGATCTTACTGGATTGGGGTCTGGTTGTAACTGAATTATTTCTGTAAAGGCCTTGTCTCCAAATACGGTCACATTCTGAGGTACTGGGGGCTTAACGCTTCAGCATATGAATTTGGGGCAAAACACAATTTAGCCCATAACAACTGGGCACAGAAGTCTAGTTTTGAAATTATTTTTCTTCAGAGTTTTGAAAGCATCGATTCACTACCTTCCAGTTTTCAGTTTTGCTATTTGAAGGTTACAAAGCCATACTGATTTCAGATCATTTGTGTGTGACATGATCTACCTGGATGCATTAGGATCTTCTCTTTTTCTCCAGTGTTTTGAAATTTCACAATAATGTAAATCCATTTTCAATTATTTGGCGAAATCCTTGGTGAGACTTTTCTTTTTTTAAAAAATATTTATTTATTTGTTCACTTATTTATTTATTTTTAATTTAAATCCAAGTTAGTTAACATATAGTGTAATAATGATTTCAGGAATAGAATTCAGTGATTCATCACTTACATCCCAACAAGTGCCCTCCTTAATGCTCCTTGCCCATTTAGCCCATCCCCCCACCCAACACCCTTCCAGCAACCTTCAGTTTGTTCTCCATATTTAAGAGTCTCTTATGGTTTATCTCCCTCTCTGTTTTTATATTATTTTTGCTTCCCTTCCCTTATGTTCATCTATTTTCTATCTTAAATTCCACATGTGAGTGAAGTCATATGATTGATATTTATCTTTCCCTGACTGACTTATTTTGCTTAGCATAATACACTCTAGTTCCATCCACATTGTTGCAAATGGCAAGATTTCATTCTTTTTGATCACCAAGTAATATTCCATTGTATATATAAACCACATCTTCTTTATCCATTCATCAGTTGATGGACATTTGAGCTCTTTCCATACTCTGGCTATTGTCAATAACACTGCTATAAACACTGGGGTACATGTGCCCCTTTGAAACAGTAGTCCTGTATCCTTTGGAAAAATACCTAGTAGTGCAATTGCTGAGTCATAGGGTAGTTCTATTTTTAATTTTTTGAGGAACCTCCATACTGTCTTCCAGAGTGGCTGCACCAGTTTGCATTCCCACCAGCAGTGCAAAAGAGATCCTCTTTCTCCGCATCCTCGCCAACATCTGTTGTTGCCTGAGTTATTACTCTGAGCCATTCTGACAGGTGTGAGGTGGTATCTCATTGTGCTTTTGACGTGTATTTCCCTGATGATGAGTGGTGGTGAGCATTTTTTCAGATGTCTGTTAGCCATCTGGATGTCTTCTTTGGAAAATTGTTTATTCATGTGTTTTGCCCATTTCTTACCTTGATTCCAAACCAGACAAAGACCCCACTAAAAAAGGAGAGCTACAGACCAATTTCCCTGGTGAACATGGATGCAAAAATCCTCAACAAGATACTACCAAATCGAATTCAACAACGTATAAAAAGAATTATTCACCATGATCAAGTGGAATTCATTCCTGCGCTGCAGGGCTGGTTCAAATATCCACAAATCAATCAATGTGATACATCACACTGATAAAAGAAAGGGTAAGAACCATGTGATCTTCTCAATAGATGCAGAGAAAGCATTTGACAAAATCCAAATCCTTTCTTGATAAAAACCCTCAAGAGGGGCGCCTGGGTGGCGCAGTCGGTTAAGCGTCCGACTTCAGCCAGGTCGCGATCTCCCGGTCCGGGAGTTCGAGCCCCGCGTCAGGCTCTGGGCTGATGGCTCAGAGCCTGGAGCCTGTTTCCGATTCTGTGTCTCCCTCTCTCTCTACCCCTCCCCCGTTCATGCTCTGTCTCTCTCTGTCCCCCCCAAAAATAAATAAACGTTGAAAAAAATAAAAAAAAACCCTCAAGAAAGTAGGAATAGAAGGAACATGCCTCAAGATCATAAAGGCCATGTATGAAAGACCCACTGCTACTATCATCCTCAATGGGGAAAATCTGAGAGCTTTCCCCTAAAGTCAGGAACACGACAGGGATGCCCACTCTCACCACTGTTGTACAACATAGGGTTGGAAGTCCTAGCCTCAGCAGTCAGGCAAGGAAGTAAAAGGCATCCAAATTGGCAAACTTTCACTCTTCACAAACAACATGATACTCTATTGGAAAGCCCAAAGACTCCACCAAAAAGCTGCTAGAACTGATACATGAATTCAGCAAAGTCACAGGATATAAAATCAATGTACAGAAATTAGTTGCATTTCTATACACCAATAATGAAGCAGCAGAAAGAGAAATCAAGGAATCGATCCCATTTACGATTGCACACACACACACACACACACACACACAACAACAACAACATAAAATACCTAGGAATAAACTTAACCAAAGAGGGGGAAAATCTATACACTAAAAATTATAGAAAGCCTATGAAAGAAAGTGAAGAAGACACAAAAAAAATGGAAAAACTTTCGATGCTCATGGAGTGGAAGAACAAATATTGTTAAAATGTCAATACTACCCAAAGCAATCTACATATTCAATGTGATCCCTATCAAAATAACACCAGCATTCTTCACAGAGCTAGAACAAGAAATCCTAAAATTTGTATGGAACCACAAAAGACCCTGTACAACCAAAACAATCCTGAAAAAGAAAATCAAAGCTGGAGGCATCACAGTTCCAGACTTCAAGCTGTATTACAAAGCTGTAATCATCAAGACAGTATGGTACTGGCACAAAAGCAGACACATAGACCAATGGAACAGAACAGAGAACCCAGAAATGGACCTACAAATGTATGGCCAACTAATCTTTGACAAAGCAGGAAAGAATATTCAATGGAAAAAAGACAGTCTCTTCAGCAAATGGTATTGGGAAAACTGGACAGAGATATGCAGAAGAATGAACCTGGACCACTTTTTACACCATACACAAAAATAAACTCAAAACGGATGAAAGACCTAAACATAAGACAGGAAGCCATCAAAATCCTAGAGGAGAAAATAGGCAACAACCTCTTTGACCTCAGCCACAGAAACTTCTTACTTGACATGTCTCTGGAGGCAAGGGAAACAAAAGCAAAAATGAATAATTAGGACTTCATAAAGGTTCTGCACAGTGAAGGAAACAACTAGCAAAACTAAAAGGCAACTGACAGAATGGGAGAAGATATTTGCAGATGACATACAGGACAAAGGGTTAGTATCCAAAATCTATAAAAACTTATCAAACTCAACACCCCAAAAACAAATAACCCAATGAAGAAATGGGCAAAAGACATGAATAGACACTTTTCCAAAGATGGGCCTTTTCAACTTAAATTTTTTTCCCTCAGCTTTACTGAGATATAATCAACATAAAACATTGTGTAAGTTTAAGGTGTATAACATGACGCCTCAATACAACGTGTGGCAAAATGATTACCACAATAAGGTTACTGAACACATTCATACCTTACATCATGACATTGTGTGTGTGTGTGTGGGGGGGGGTGTGGGTGTGGGTGTGTGGTGAGAACATTTAAGATCTACTCTCTAAGCAAGTTTCAAGTATATAATACAGACTTGTGAACTACAGTCACCATGCTGTGCATTAGATCCACAGAACTCATTCATTGGAAGTTTATACTCTCAGCAACATCTCCCCATTTCCCTCACCCCCCGGCCCCTGGCAACTACCACTCCATTCTGTTTCTAGGAGTTTGCTTCACATGGGTGGAAACATACACAATATTTGTCTGTCTACCTATCTCTCTGCCTCTCTCTCTCTCTCTTGTTTCCCTGAGCACAACGCCCTCAAGGTCTATCTGTGTTGTTGCCCATTGCATCCCACCCTTTTCTCAACAAACGAGAATAGAATTGTGCTTATGAATGAGGGCTGTGATGAAGGTTCCATGAACAATAGTTGTAAAGCGACTGAAATAGTGACGACACACAGCAAGTGCGCAAATAATTATTATTAAAGATGTATACACAAATATACATCTGGCACAATCTATTATCTGCTAAAGAAACCGGAGCATCAAGGACAATGGAAGGGATTTCTCAGAAGGGATTCTGGCAGCTTCGTGTTAACCAATATGACATCCCTGGCAATTTTGCCAAATTAAACAAATTACACAAGACGTATTCAGACTTCCATTTGAAAACTCACAGAGCGTTGTGTATTTTTCTAGAAGAACAAATATGCAGCTCTCTAATCTATTTTGAGACCGGGAGGTCTTACTCACTAAGGACACCAGACAAATCTGGAGCTCCAGGCCTGTGGTGGTCATCACAGATCTGCTGCTTGCTCTTGGAATTTAGTGTGAACTGACCACAGAGCTGCCTCTGGTCTACAGCACCCATGGGCAGCAGGGTGGTGGCAGGACCATGCATCCCTCGGTGCTGGCACCCAACTCAGTCATCCCACAAAGCCCACTGACCGCTGTTGAGAGTCACTGGAAGCCAGTTTCACAGGGGATGGGTGGATAAGGAGGTGGCATCACGAGCCATGATGTAAGAAGCATTAAATAAATGGTATTAGGGACCTGTGGAGGACACAAGATCTATGTTGTTTCAGTCAGGAGAGTCATCGCATTTTAGTAGTAAGAGTCTTGTGCCTTTCCTTTCATGGTGAAAAATAGGAAAGTAGCCCAGAATGGAAGATTTGACAATAAAGTATGAGAAGGATGGTTCCCGGATCCACATAAGAAGACATGGTGCCTGGGCACCACAGAGGATCTTCTTCTGACTGGACAGTCAACGCATAGGTAAGCTCCCCTTCTTTACCCATTATTTCAAATCTTCCCTGATAAATCATCTCCATTCTCTGTACCTTACAGGGACTGATGAATTTGAAAAAAAAAATGTGAAACACATTTTTAATAAAATTGTTTATATAGACAGAGGTCCCATTAAAAATGCTTGCCCACGGCTCACATCTTGGGGACTGCCCTGGTTGAGTGTTGGCTCTGGAGCTAGACTTCCATGGTTCAAATCCCAGCTCCCCTACTCACTAGCTGTGTGTTCCTGAGCAAGTTACTGATCTTCAGTTTCCTCACGTGCAAAATGGGGATGATACATCATAGGTTGTTGTAAAGATTAAATAGATTAATTGATGGAAAGCGAATGCCTGGCCGATGATATGAACTCGACAAATATTATTATTTTTATCATTTCTGATTATTTCCTTAAGATTAATTTCTAAAGGCAGAACAGCTAGCTCAAAGACTGAGTATTCATGTCTATTGATGGGATTGTGAAACAGCTTTCCTGAAAGTCTGGTCACAACATTTCAAAGCCTATGATTTGATTTCATCACATCTTAAAGTGGCCTATTTAGATCAGCCAAAGAAGACGGAAGAATCGAAAAGGAAAAAAAAAAAGGTGGGGGGGGGGGGAAACAAAGCAGAGAGAAGTAAGAGCCAAAACCAAAAAGGGAAAGAGAGAATATAGGAAGAAGAGGGAGATTTTTTAAAAAGAAAACATGAATGAAAATGCAAAATCATCCTTAGCATTTTAAATACTTGTGACTACAAGTTCATGTGGACCAGCCCCTGTTGATTAGAGTCTGAAACTTAAAAGGGGGGCTGTCTATATTGTCCCTCCATTTCCCTCAACCCCCAGGAGTGACCCTTTGAGGGTCAGGACATCTCAACCAGACTCCGCAATATCTGTCTGGGATCTAGCACTCTCTAGTAATTAAGAAGGAAAAGCATTTATTCTAAGTAACCCCAAATTAAAAACATTAGCCTCATAACAGTACATTAAATTCTTTAACCTCAAGCTCTAAGTAAAATTTCAGGGAAAAAAATTAAGATCTACTTTTCATAACACATGCTAGGTACTGAATTTTTTAAGGCAACGAATTTACCCTTTTTATTCACAAAAACTCTCCAAGTTTTCATGTACTACAAGAGCTACTGGACGGGTCTTCACTCTAGAAGAATTATAGATAAATATGATTAAATTTACAGGGCTTTAAATCTCTTTCTGTAAAAATAATGGGACTTATTTATTGTATCCATCACTGAGTAATTCTTAAGCTCAATACAATTAGTGCTAAGGGGCAGCTGGGGTTTTAACACATTATTTTTATTTCTGGAAGAAAAACAAAACAAGACCAAACAATAATTCCTTTGAACACTGTAGCTCTATTGCAAGCACATACACCTCAGTCCTATCTAAGATGCACCATTGGGGTGAATTCAGGGTATTCTAGAAAAATGGGATCTCTTCAGAGAGGATGAACAGAAATTAATTTCCACCATCTCAAAAGATCTTTTGCAACAATAAATATCAGTCTCCTTCAGTCTCTTACCCTATCTCTGCCCAACCTGCAAAATCATGGTTGAACAAAACACTAAATTACATAAATGGGCAAATATTTACCGTTAGGCTTTGCGACAGAATGTGGTTTGAGGTTATAAACATTACTTAATCCTTGAAAATTTTTTGCTTTCTCTCTCTCCTTATCTCTCATCTCCACTTTTTATAGGTAGTACAGATCTTCCTGTTTTCCAGTTGTATAGCTTCGGGTGCAACTCCTGTTTTAGCAAAACAGGTGTCTACCTGGCTCATCAGCTACTAGAAAGCCTCATGGAAATTCTGACTTTCACATATCCTTAGCATCATGTTTGGTCAGCTTTCAGATCATCTCCCATCTACCCATACTCATGTCCGGGTCAGCAAAAAGAAGGTCTGGCACCCCTGTTTTGTTCCTCTAATTTTGAATATATCCTTTGTCTCTTCTTACCCTCCATCCTGTCTGGGTCTCTGGCAGTTTGGCCGCAGCTCTATGTCGGGTGAGATGCTCTTTTCTTTGAAAAGAACAGACATGGGCCGCCTGGGTGGCTCGGCCTCAAGCCTCGGACTCTGGCTCAGGTCATGATCTCATAGTTTGTGAGTTCGAGCCCCACGTTGGGCTCTGTGCTGATGGCGCAGAGCCTGGAGCCCGCTTCCAGTTCTCTGTCTCCCTCTCTCTGCCCTTCTGCTCACGCTCTCTCTCTCTGTCTCTTTCTCTCTCTCAAAAATAAGCATTAAGAAAACTTTTTAAAAGGAAAAGAAAAGAACAAACTCTATTTGGGACTTAGAATGTGTATTGGTCAGAGCCCTCCAGAGAACACACACACACACACACACATACATATAAAGAGTCTTATTATAAAGAGTTGCCTCATGGAATTATGGAGGCTGAGAAGTCCCATGATCCATGGTCCCTAAGCTAGAGACCCAGGAAAGCCAGTGGTATACTTCAGCCTAACTCCAAAGGTCTGAGAAGCAGGGGAGCCAATGGTGTGGACTCCAGCCTAGGTCTGTAGGCCTGAGAACTAGGAAGATCGATGTCCTGTCTCAAGCCATTGGGCAGGAATGTCCAAGTTCTTCCTTCCTTTGCCTCTCTTTTCCATTCAGACCCTCCATGGATCGGGTGATGCCCACCCACATTGGGGAGGGCAAACTGACTTACCGAATCCACCAACACCAGTGCTGATTTCATTTGGGAACACCCTCCTAGACACACGCAGAAATAATGTGTAGCCCAATATATGGGCACTCCATGATCCAGTCAAGCTGACCCATAACATCACCATCACAGAATAGGATGGCATGTTTCTGGACAGGTCTGTACAAGGAGAACCTCATGGCATTTAGAAGCACTGAGGTATGAGGAAGGCGGAGGGAATCGGGAAGCCTTAGCCAGGCCCTACACTGAAGAAGAACTCAACCACCTTTCAAGAACTCAAGTTTGCTCCGTTGCTCTCATCTAAGTGAGCATAGGTTGGTGGTTTCAGAGTACATCTGAATGGCCCTTTAGTCAACTTATATTTTGCTAAATTTTATCCTGAAGTTGTAGGTTTGCTTTGCCACGGCTGCAAATATGTTTTCCGAAATGTCCTAGGAAGCTTAATTATGGAGCCCTAAAAGAAATGGAAACATTTCTCTGCAACTTATAAAAACCTACTTGTATTTCAATTTGAGAAAGAACATATATATTATGTAGATATATACTTACACCACACACACACACACACACACACACACACCACATAGGTGGGCCTTCTAACATATAGAGTGCATTCTAGACACCTTACTGGGTTTGGGGATGCGTTAATCATACTCCTCCTCCTCTGGGTTCTAATCAATTTGATATATACACACGTGACAGATGGGAGGAGCCGGGGTGCAGCAGAGGTGGGGGGAGGAGGGAAGTGTGGCTTCCTTGCCCTCCTTCCAGCTGAACCTGGCTGGCCCCGCAGCCAGAGGCAGTGCAGCTGGAGAACCTCAAACAGGATGTGTCCTTCCTGCTGCCTTACCGCAGGGGAGAGGGAACAGAGAGGAGATCGAGACGCGGGCCCGCTTTCTGATTCCAAGCTCCACTTCTGCACTGGCTCGCTCCACAGCCTGGTGGGCTCTCCCATCTCTCCTATCAAGCAAATCACTCCTTCTTCCAGAGAAGAGCTGGTGAAGAAGTAGGAAGAAGTCTGAAGCTTCCTCGTTCGGTTAAGTCCTAGAGATGGTGGGCACGTTGGTGGAGAGGGAGGAAGCTCTTATTTAATGCACTGAAGTGAGGTGAGGGGAGAAGGGTGCCTTCCTTCAGGACAGGTAATTGAGGTTAAGTGGTCGATTCAGTTTTTGATACTTAACGTGAGCTGCAGGAGAGCTGGCCTAAATGGTGGAGAGGTGTCTTTAAAGCAATCACGGTACAATAAAGCACTACCTTAAGTTCTCATCTAGACTGAGCTGTTATTTTAAATTGGGATTTTTATTGGAACTTAAAGCCTGTCCAATTCATTGACACACCCTCCCTGACACGCACGCGCGCACGCACAACACACACACACACACACACACACACACACACGTGAATAGGCAACGTGGTGGAAATACACAAAAGCATTCTGGGTAATTAAATTAAGGTGGCTTTTTTTTTTTTCATCCTTTGGTTTACCTGTTTTTTCCTAAGATTTCCAAAATATGACTTTTGCAATAAATAAGGGAAAAAGGAAATACACGTGTTTAAAGAAAGAGTATACTCTGGAGCTTCTCAGCATGATCTGATCTAATACTTGAAAGCAGGAAAAGACAAAGTCAACCCGTCACTGTCCTGGGAAAACCCTGGAGGCAGATAAAGGACTTGGAGGAAGGCAAAAGCCAACAAGATTGAGCAAGAAGCACCCCTGATACCCAGGGAATGGGGGCCAAGCATGGTCACGTGTCCCCACAAGATACATGGAAGTACCTTTTAAGGCTGTGAGGAAAATTAAATCAAGTCCGTGATGACAGCTAAATTAATTCTGATTGTTGACATTTTGGAATGCTTCTAAGCTGGGCTTTTATAGCCAGCGGACTTTCCCAAAACATTCCCACATTTCCATCGCTTGTTTCATCCTTTATTTTTCCTTGCCAAAGAAAGGAATATATGTTTACAATCTTATTTTTTTACAGATGTAATTTTATTATAAAATATAGAAATGTAGAGAGAAGGAGTAAATTTGCCCTAGTCCAAACACAACCACGCTTAATATTTCAGGGCAACTTCTTCAGTCAAGGGCGTTGCCTTCCTGCATCAGCACCGGGAAACAACCACATGCCATCACGTGTGATGATGGCCAGGTGAAAAAAGAAAGCACAGAAATTTCGAGATGAAGGCCAGATCAAGCAAAGCAGATTTTCTTGCACGTAGAAGCTACGGATGATTTTTCTGTCTTCAATTTAATGTAATATTCATGGCAAAGAGATAGTTGTCTTGGTTGATTTTCTATGGCTGTTCCTACAGACAGGAACATAATGCAGGGGGAAGATAATGAGCTCGAGCTGGAGTCCCAGCCCTATTTATGACTGTGACCTTGAGAAGGCTGCTTATCCATGGTGAACCTTGGTTTCCTTCTCTGTGAGATTAATATGCCCATTTCGTATGGCAACTGAGAGAACTAAATATGACAATATACCAAAATACTAGGCTCACCATACGTCCACATATTGTTTTAAGATTCTAAAATAAATTTAGTATCGCTGGTAAAGTTTTACCCATTTATCTTCCCATTCTAACTTCTTATGCTTAATCACAGCATTTTTTAAATTTTTATTAATTTTTAATTTTTTTAATGTTTATTTATTTTTGAGAGACAGAGAAAGACGGAGCGCAAGGAGGGGAGGGGCAGAGAGAGAGGGAAACATAAAATCTGAAGCAGGCTCCAGGCTCTGAGCTATCAGCACAGAGCCCAACATGGGGCTTGAACCCTCAGACCGTGAGATCATGACCTGAACCAAAGTCAGATGCTTAACCGACTGAGCCATCCAGGCACTCCAATTATAGCATTTTAAATCAGTATACTTGTATTTGAAACTTAGGGAAAGAATTGCTGTTCCTAACATGAATTAGCTGTCTTTCACTGAATTACATATTTTTAATCATGGAAAAACCCCTGACAAAATCTTCATCTATGCAAATACAACTCCAAACATCTGGATTAGTAATTATAGGTGTCAGAAAATAGGGACTGTTAGGCCAAGTTTCAGTTGTTCCTTTATTTTAAGAAAAGGACACGGAATGTTACTGAATTGTAATTTGAGGATGACTTTTTTCCTAGATGTTCACAACAACAGAACTCCTCTTAGCTGGAGATAGAAAAAAAAAAACTTACCTGTGCTTTAGTTTATATTTATCTCTCCCTTTTAACCATATCCTCAACATTGAGCGATGAATGAAGAACATTAATAAACCATTAGAAAATAAAGTCACTGAGTGAAAATTTATTTTCTTCTTGGAGAGTTCACTTTATAAACTCATTCCAAGGGAAAAACTCAAAAATGAAGAAATCAGATGGCAGTTGTGAAATCAATTATTTAGGTGTGGTGGGGCAATAAATGAAATATCTGAACTTGAAGGAGCTTTGGTAGCTGGACTCCCTCCAGATTATCCACAACCATTAAGAAGGCTCACTATTTTTTATCATTTTCTCTATTCTTGAATTTTTTAACTTCTGAATTGCCTGCGACCAAATAAAGTCCCAGCGGTTCTCAAAAACTAACCAAGGCAGGGGTGCCTGGCTGGGTCAGTTGGTAGAGCATGTGACTCTTGATCTCAGGGTCGTGAGTTCAAGCCCCATGTTGGGCGTGTAGCCTACTTAAAGAAAAAAAAAATCTAACCGGTACAGAATGTTCTTCTGAAAACCTGGGGGGTGAGCAGCTGTTATTGAACCAAATGCCTAAAGCAGTAAAAGATGCTATGGCCAAAGTAAAATCATGATGAAAATTCAGAGAAGTAAAGCATCATGACCTATAACATACCTGCCTTATATATATCATACACAAACCTGTGTGTCACAAATATTTCACGAATCCCAATGGTTACATTGCTGGTATTTATTCAAAAGAGAGAAAATTTCCAAGTTCTCCTTCGTAAGAAATATCATCACCCCCTGCCTGAGTTGATGGGAAAGGTCATTCAGCAGTCTTACCAAAGGAGGCAGGACCCCTGCAAAGCTGAGTCCGTAGCAGGGTAATAGCCACATTGGATGCTAGCACTTGACAGGTGACACGCATTTCTGGACCCAGCCTTTTTCAGTCCTGGCTCTACACCGATGCCTGCCGTCAGTAAGTAAAAAGTTTCTTGTTGTCCACGGTTTGCTTCTCTAATTCTGAGGACTTCTGTGTTTATATTGATAGTTACAGTTTAACTTTATCAGAGTAGAAAAGAACGTTCCGATGCAATATGAAAATGATTCACCTTTAGAAAATCCTTTCTAGCATGATATACCAAATGAACTGTTTTTCATCTTTCTTGAGATATTCCTGACATATAGCATATGTAGGTTTAAGATGTACAATGTGATACTTCAATACATGTATATATTGCACAGTGATGACCACAATAAGGTTAGTTAACTCCTCCGTCACCTCATGTAATGGCCTGTGTGTGTGTGTGTGTGTGTGTGTGGTGATAACATTTCAGATCTGCTCTCTTAACAACTTCCATGTATATAACACAGTATTGTTAATTACAGGCACCATGCCGTATGTTAGATGCCTAAAACTTATCTATCCTATAGCTGGGAGTTTGTACCATATGACCGACATCTCCCTGTTTCCCCCACCTCCAAACCACCACTCTACTCTCTGTCTCTGCGAATTTGGCTTTTTAGGTTTTGCATATAAGCGAGAACATGGTATTTGTCTTTCTTGTATGACTTATCTCACTTAGCATAATGTCCTCAAGACCTATCCATGTTGTGGCAAATGGCAGGATTTCCTTCTTTATTTTTGAATGGCTGAATAATATTCTTGTGTGTGTGGGAGGGGGGGGTGTGTGTGACATTTTCTTTATCCATTCAACCATCCACAGACACTTTGGTTGCTTCTATGTCTTCTATGCAGTGAGCAATGCTGCAGTGAATATGGGAATGCAGGTATCTCTTCACCATCACGATTTCATTTTCTGACGACTTCCTGTTACTCTTGTTTAACCCTCTTGCCTGTCTGGGCCTCTGGCAGTATTTGGATCCCTGAGGGAGGTGGAGAAACTTCTCTTCCCCAGAGTTCTTTGAGAGCTAAAGTAGTAGAATGTGCAACAGAGGCCCCCATGCTCCTGTGAATTTTATCTTCAAGATTTAGAACATTATTTCTAATAGTCTCTCCAGCACCATCCCTATGTGCTTCTGAAGCTGGCAAAAGCTTGCCTAGATGACCTGAGGGCCCTGTAAGAATACACGATGCCACCAAGTGTCCCAACTGTCCATGATCCTTTAGGCTTTTCTCCAGAGAGCCTCATCTGACCTATCTCTCCTCTGGAGCTAATTCATGACGTAGTGCCCTGAATTCACTAATCCAATTACTTATGATAAATAGTGCCCTAAGGAATATAGAACAAAGAAGGGGTTGGGGGGGGGGGGTCTGGAAAGGTCTGAAACACAGCCCATTACGAGCAGAGAAAATCCTGCAACCAGGAAAAGGAAGAGTGATCTCCACAATTAGAAATTCCCTGTTTCTCAGAAGTATCTCTACCTCCCCTATTACTGCTTTTGCTCACCGGATCATTCGCTCGGCACAGCCTTGCAGGATTTCTTCTCTTCTACACATGAGCCAAATTCCTTCAAGCCAGTGATGGTCCCCTGGTTGGCTGCCTCTTTTCTCATATAATGTAATTCTTTCCTATGAAGATGGATTTGAGTAGAAATTTCATAATGCTGCTGTAATATTTCTCTCTCACTCTCCTCCTTCACACTTGCAGCGACATTTGGGCCCATTTCGTTTCAGCATAATGCATGGTCTTGCCATCCATAATTCCAAGGGCAACTATGAATGAAACGAGCATTAAGTGCATTAGTTTTCGATGCTATTAAGGCCATTAAGCATATTAGCAGGCCCATTACTTCATTTTCCTACAGATGTTTTAGTAATAGTGCCCACTGCGATCTCCAGTCATGAAGAAAATGTGTGGCCTTCCCAAGCAGAAGCGGCCTTGGATGTAGACGGGAGGCAAAGTGCACGTGGACCAAACTGGATCATTAGTGGAAAACGACGCAGGCTCCAGCCTGCCAGCTGACCCGGGCAAGCATGAGACACCGCACACTAACCTGTGCCCACTCTGCCACCCACCTAGTTGTATACAGCTCATTGATTTGAAAACCAAAAAGAGAAAGAGAAATTAGGAAGCACAGTCTTCAACTCTCTTTCGTCTGCCCTTCATAACGGCAGCTTCAGAGCAGAAGAGCCTGAAGGTCCAGAAAAATGCAGAAGCTTCTTGATTTAAGTGTTAAAAATAAAAGGACCAGAAAGCCTTAAAGAAGCCAAAAGAAAGAACCTCTGACTGAAGGAATCATTTCAGAACAAGCTTTGGAAACATTTAGCCTATTCCTTTAATTAATTTATTCTAAGGATGGTGCTGCAAATATTACCTAGCTAACCTTGCGGCAGAAGGAAAAATATCCGACTCTGATTTCTGTGCACATTTGTTCTACCCTTACTGAAATGGCTAGTTCGCTCGTCAGGAAAACCACCAGGCTCAGTTCCTTTCCGGAAATAATGTATCCAAATGAGAAGGAGGCATTCTACAGCAGAAGAGATGCCAACAGAGTTGGGTAGGAATGTTTTAGAACTTCACAAGTTACTGTAGGAAAAAGTTAAACTTAATGTAAAATTTTAAACTATAGCCTCAGACTCAAAAATTCTGGTTTCCTAGTATTTCCTTTGTCAAAGTGAGGAACACTTACAGTTGTGAGTAACCAAAGACCTGTTCTTAACCATGATGATATTTGTCGTTTACTTAAGAGACGCAGCAGCCCAGTGAGGTCCTCAGGGAGCCAAACTCTTTCTATCTTTTCACTCTGCCACTCTTAGTACGTTGGCTTTCTGGTTCCATGACTGCTGCTTCATTATCACAATGTGGCTACTGAGGTGCTGGCCATCACGTCTATAATCCAAACCAAAAGAAGAAGGGAAGAGCAACCCAAGAGCTGAGGGCCTACTAAAAAGTGAAGGCCCTCTGCACTACATTGCAAAGTCCTTAGGATAGAGACTGTAGACACAGTAGAGTAAATTAATCTGAGAGTAAATTAATCTGTCTCGTCTTTGTACCACCTCTCTGGGCAAATGCCATAGGGACACATAGATACTCAAAAATCGTGGATTTAAAGAGAAAACCATGTACTATGCCTAATCATGTTTGTCACCAAATACTAGTCAGTAGGTTTTTTTCCTTTGGGTCACAGCTCACCAGGTCCGGACAAACAGCCACAGAGATGCCACGTATATGGAGCATAGCCTGGCAAACCACAGATCACACAGTAGTGACCCTGATGAGCAGATGTGCCAAGAAGAAGGTACCTCCAAGAGCAAATTCTTCCCTGTTTAAAAATAGAAATCATGACTAACACAATGCATGGTCAGTTTATTAGCACAGCTTGGTGCTCAAGGGATGTTCTTAACCGAAAGGCGTAAGCAAAATATCTTCGTTCTCGACGTACAATTTTTTTCTATCCTCAAAGGGTTAAACGTAAATATGACCAATCCAAAGCCAAACTGGAAAAATGCTGGAAAACGATGTTCCCTTTTTCCATTTTTAGGCAGTTAGGTCAAATGGTTTGTAGTCCTCAATGGATTCTGACATATATTGTCAAATTGCCTTCCAGAAATTTCTTGGTAAGCAGTGATGAGAATGTCCCTAAACAGAAAATCCGTGTATTGATCATGGACTCCTGTCTTTGGTATCCCCACTTTGCTTCTGCAATATACTAAATTAGGAAGAGTGGTCCAGGGATATACCTGACTACAGGTGATAAACACTTATTCGTGGGGCTGTTCTGAGTAGTCATTATTTTTAGCTTTCTGTACCTCTGCTCCCCATATCTGTCACCACCAGCAGCATGAAGTCCTGCCTTTAAGAGAATCACCCAAAGGCGGTATTTTTACAGCCTTGCTCAGAAATAGAAAGCCCTCTCCTGCCAGTGTCTTTCTTTTCCCTCCCACGGAGGCCAACCAGATGCTCTCTCCTGAACTTTGAATCTTCTGTGACTCCAGCAACAGCAGTGGGTACTGTTGGAATTCATTTGTTCAGCGAAAATAGCAGTGCGAGCACCATCTGGCTCGTGCTGTCTAATCCTTGTGAATGTTCGTGGTCCCTGACTATTATAGCAACTCAGTGAAACTTTCATCTCCTTCCATTAAACTCCTCTTTTTCTCTAAGGTATCCAGGATGAGTTTCTACTGTTTGTACACATGGATTGCTTTTTAAAATTCGTGACCACACATCTCCAAGGGCCTCCCAGTGGTGTCCAGCCATCTTGCCCGGATCTTGAGGAAGCTTCAACCGAACTTCCTTCGATTCCTATCGCCAAATTGACAACCTCATCTATAGCTACGTGGGCTTTTCTGCCTTTCCTCCCGCCAGAATGAAAGAATTGTCTCCACCCCCCCCCCCCCCCCCCACAGCCAATCTTGGAACATGAGGTAGAAGCCATGTATGTGGAAGTCGCAGCAATAAAACAGAAAGGGGCTTGGGTTCTGGAAAAACAGACGCGATGGATACCACGGGGCACTATACAAACACCCACCTTCAGGACAGAAGCGTCCACTCTTCCTGCTTCCAGGAGGGTTGGCAGCTGGCTGCGGTCAGCCGACCCCTTGTCTGGGACTTGCCCTCATAAAGAGAGCAGCACCACTTAAGGTCAGGTCCACGTCCCCGCAGCAGCCCTCATCCAATCACAGGACAGCGTGAAGGTATGACGTTCCATCCACCTTCCCCCAATCTGACACAACGCTGCAGGGCCACCCTCGCTCCAGAATGATCCATAAAGAGACGCCTTGCATCAACTGCATCACAGTTCACCTTTCCTCTTTGCCAAAATCCCATTTCCTTCGTGTCTGAGAGGTGCCCTAACACAGCTACGGTCAACATCTCTCTCATCAGAATCTGCTTTCTGAGGAAGCCAAGCAGCAACAGTTAATGCTGGAAGCAGGCCGAGCGAGCAGATTCTAAGCGAGAGATTTTGGAGTTGGATCACCAGCCGGCAGCTGGCAGTTCAGGTCCCATTGCTGGTGCTGGTTACTGGTAGAGCCTGGCACGCAACTGTTAACACTTTTACTGTGATGAACTGAGACGTTATACTGAGAGAAGGACGTGTGCTGGCAGCTGCAATATTTGAGGCATTTGGGAGATAGAGAAAAAGAGTATAAGGAATGAGAGGGCTATTACTAGGGACAGTCAGCGTTTTGGAAAGACAATGAAAGGCTGAGAGTAAGTTAATCGGCAACTAAAGGCTACCTGTGAGAGCCAGAGGGCCTTCTTGGCCACAAAGGAGATTGAATCCTCAACTTCAACAAGTCTGTTATGCCAAGGTCAGCGTCTTTCTTGGAAAGGAATGGGACCCTGAGAAATAGAATTGGGATATCAGGGGCACGCCTGAACATTTTGAATCCCTAGATTCTCTTCAGCCCTTTGGGTTTCCAGAAATGGCCCACTGCTGCCTGTTAAAGGTTAGCACTTCTCTCTTGCTACAGCACCCCCTCCTCTATGGGACATGTGCCTCTCTTAGTGTCGATTTAAGGAAGACATGGTGACAGAAAATGGAAGGGGAAGGAAAGTTTCCCAAGTTTTTATATGAGTAAAGCATTTCCCTGATAGGAAATATCTGTATCCTCCTTTAACAAAAAAAAGAAACAAACAAACAAACAAAAAAAGGCAGGACAAGAAACAAATCTATAGACCAACAGATTTCATGATCATAACGTAAAAACCCTTAAAAGCATTTTAACAAATCGAATCCAACAAAATATAAAGATCGGCAACTGAGGTTTGCCTCAGAAATATAAGGTCAGTTTTTAACATTCAAAAACTAATCAAGGTGGGAAACCTACTGAATGGGAGAAGACGTTGCAAATGATATATCCAATATGGGGTTAATATCCAAAATATATAAAGAACTTATACAACCCAACACCAAAAAAACAAACAAATAATCTGATAAAAAAAAATGGGCAGAGGAACTAACTGAATAGATATTTTCCAAACAAGACATCCAGATGACCAATAGACACATGAAAAGATGCTCAACACCACTAATCATCAGGGAAACTCAAATCAAACCCACAATGGGATATCACCTCACACCTGTCAGAATGGCTAGAATCAAAAAGAAATAACAAGTGTTTGCAAGAATGTAGAGGAAAAGGAACACTTATGCACCTGCTGGTAGGAATGTACATTGATGCAGCCACTTTGGAAAATAGTATGGAGGTTCCTCAAACAATTAAAAACAGAAATACCATATGATCCAGTAATTCCACTACTGGGTATTTACCCAAAGAAAATGAAAATGCTAATTTAAAAAGACATATGCACCTCTATGTTTGTTGCAGCATTATTCACAAGAGCTGAGATACTAAAGCAACCCAACTGTCCATCGATAGATGAATGGATAAAGAAGATGTGGGGTATATATACAATGAAATGTTACTGAGCCATAAAAAAAAGAATGAGATCTTGTCACTTGTGACAACATAGATGGACCTAGAGGGTATTATGCTAAATGAAATCCGTCAGGCAGAGCAAATGCCATATGATTTCACTTGTATGTAGAATCTAAAAACCGAAACGAGAGAACGAACAAACAAGAAACCCACAAAGCAGAAACAGACCCACAAATGCAGAGAACAAACTGGTGGTTGCCAGAGGGGAGGGGAACGGGGGTTGAGGAGAATGAGTGAAGGGGAGCGGGAGGCACAAGCTTCCAGTCACGGAAGGAATAAGTCACAAGGATAAAAGGCACAGCATGGGGAATATAGCCAATGGTATTGTAATAGTATGGTATGGTGACAAATGGTAGCCACACTTGTGAGTACAGCATAAAGTACAGGCTTGTCAAATCGCTATGTTGTACACTTGAAACTAAAGTAACGTCGTATGTCAACACCATACTTCAATTTAAAAATCTATGTTGTTCACCGTACTAACGTACTAAAAATGAAAAATGATATCATTATCTTGAGAAGTACATAAACTCCACTTAACAGTATTCAGCATCTATTTCTGATACAAATTCTCAGAAAAACGAAGAATAAAACGGAACTTCCTCGTCCTGATAAAGAGCATCAGCAAAAAACATAGGGACTTAGTGGTGGTGAAAGACTAAACAGCTCTACCCCGAAGACGAGGAGCAAGGCAAGGATGTCTGTTGTCATTGCCTCTATAAGACATTGTATTTTCGGTCCTATCCATGGCAATAAGGCGACAAATATAAATAAAGGGCATCCAGATTAAAGAGTAAGAAGTAAGCTACCTTTATCCGCAGATATGGTAACTTACGTAGAAAATCTAACAGAAGCTACAAAAGGCTACTGGAACGAAAAAGATTAGCAAGGTTGCAAGATAAAGATCACCACACAAAAATCTAAAACTATGTTTCCACACTGTAACAATGACCAACTCAAAATTGAAATTAAAAAAAAAATCACTTACAAAATGCTTAGGGAAAATTCTGGCAAAACGTGTAAGACTCATATGCAGGAAACTATAAAACAATGCTGAGAGAGATAAATGAAGGCATAAATAAGTTGAGAGATATGTCATCCACATGGTCTGGAAGGCTCAGTACCTCTAAGATGTCACTTCTCCACAAATTACTCCATAGGTTCAATGCATCTTAATCAAAATTCCAATAGACTTCTTGTAGAAATTAGCAAGCTAATTCTAAAATGTGTATGGAAAGACAAAGGATCTAGAATAGCCAATTTTTTTTTGTAAAAGGACAAAATTGAACTGTTTACACTACCTGATTTAGATATTCTAAAAAGTGTGGTATACTACCTACAGTGTGGTACTGATGTAAATACAGACATATAGATCAATCATATCAGTGGAATAAAATAGAAAGTCCATAAATAGACCCAACCATATATGGTTGATTGGTTTTAGTATATTCACAGAGTTGTGCAATGATTCTAGGTTAATAATATGTTTTTTACCCCCAAAAGAAACCTTATATACATACATTATCCCCTCTTCCATTTTCTCTCTTCCCTTAGCCCCTGGCAACTAATAAACTACTTTTGCCTCTGTGGATTTGATTGTTCTTGACATTTCATATATGTGGAATCAGACAATATATGACCTTCTGTATCTGACTTCTTTGACTTAGTGTAATGTTTTCAAGGTTCATTCCTGTTGTAGTATGAATCAGTAAGTAGTTTATTACTTTTTATTGCTAAGTAATATTCCATTATATGGATATGTCACATTTTGTTTATTCATTTGTCAGTTGATGGATATTTGGGTTATTTCTACCTTTTAGCTATTGTGAATAATGATGGTATGAACATTTATGTACAAATGTATGTGTAGACGCATATCTTGCTTTCTTGGAGATATATACCTAGGAATGGAATTGATGAGTCATATATCAACTCTATGTTGAAATTTCTGAGGAAATCCCAATTGTATTCCAAAGGAGCCACACTGTTTTACATTCACACCAGCAATGACGGAGGGTCCCAATTTGTCCACATTCTCACCAACACACCTTATGTCTTTTTGTGAAAACACACCTTAAATGCCTGTCCTTTTTATTGTGGCCATCCTAGTGGTGTGAAATGGCATCTGACTGTGGTTTTGATTTGCATTGCCCTACCGACTAGCGATGGTGAGCATCTTTTCTTGTGCTTATTAGCCATTTAAAAAACATCTATATTTCTGTGCCTATTGAGGTGGACATGTGGTTTTTCTCTTTTATTTTATAAATAGAACATATTATACTTGATTTGAAAAAAAATATTTTTAAGGTTTATTCATTTTTGAGAGACAGAGAGAAACAGAGCGTGAGCAGAGGAGGGGCAGAGAGAGAGGGAGACCCAGAATCTGAAGCAGGCTCCAGGCTCCGAGCTGTCAGCACAGAGCCCAGCCTGGGGCTCAAGCCCATGAACCGCAAGATCATGACCTGAGTTGAAGTCAGACGCTTAACCGACTGAGCCACCCACGCACCCCTATTATACTTGATTTTTATATATTACATCACTCTTGCATTCCTGGGAGAAATCCCACCTGATGCTGGTGGATAACCCTTTTTATGTGTTGCTGGAATCAGGTTGATAATATTTTGCTGAGGACTTTTGCCTCCATACTAATAAAGACTAATACGTATATTTCTTTTTCTGTCATGTCTCTATCTGGTTTTGGTATCAGGGGTAATCCTGGCCTCAGAGAATTGTTTGGAAAATATTTCCTCCTTTTTTATTTTTTGGAAGGGCTTATGAAGGATTGGTATTCATTCTTTAAATGTTTGGAAGAATTTGTTAGTGAAGTTATCTGGGACTGAGCTTTTCTTTGTGGGAAGGTTTTATTTTTTTTTTTAATATTTATTTATTTTTTGGGAGAGTGCAAGCAGAGGAGGGACAGAGAGAGGAGAACAGAGCGGGTTCTGTGCAGACAGGCTGACAGCAGTAAGCCCGATGCGGGGCTCCAACTCACGAACCAGGAGATAATTACCCGAGCCAAAGTTGGATGCTCAACCGAATGAGCCACCCACGTGCTTTTGTGGGAAGGTTTTAAGTTACTAAATCCATTTCTTCACTCCTTAGACATCGATTCAGGTTTTCAGGCTTTTTTTTTTGGAGTCAGTTTCAGTAGTTTTGTGCTTCTAGCAGTTTATTCGTTTCATCTAAGTTATTTAATTTGTTGCCATCCAATTCCGAAGGCCTGCCTCTCTCTTTGGGCAGAAACTGTACCACCGCACAGGATCAGGGAAACAGATCATGGCCTCGTCATCGAAGAGGGACATCCTTGCTCTCCCAACGGATGCTGAAGGGGGCAGGTGGCAATCTCTAGTCTTCTTGGCTTGCCCGCACCTCTGCCCTGTGCAAGCTGGAGAGGAGGCTACGGTGTCCCTCGACTGCTGGTCCTGTAATAGTGTTTCTACCCTCTGAGGAGAGTCAGTGAAAAGAGCCTCATCCTCTTGGGTCACGGATGATAGGAATACAGCTTCTGCAGCACAGGGCTTGGGGACAGAAACACGGGCGGCCTGCCCCTCCCAGAGTGAAGGTGCAGCCATGCTCGAGGACACAGCAGGGAGACCGAGACCCCATACCATTCTTGGCTGCAGCTGTCTGAAGGAGGGTGCACAGAGCAGTGTTTCCATAAGATGCAGCTTGAAGGTGGAGAGGAAGGAAGCAAGTCATGGCTCAGATGCCAGAGACTCTGGCTTTTACCGAATTTAGTAGGTTTCCTTACCTGAACGTTTCTGCATTTGCTGTGTCACATTAGAACAGTTCCCAGGAACTAAATGGTTGAGTTTTTCAAAATAATTTTCGGGGTGCCGGGATGGCTCAGTCAGTTAAGCGTCCGACTTCAGCTCAGGTCACGATCTCGCAGTCTGTGAGTTTGAGCCCCGCGTCGGGCTCTGTGCTGACGGCTCAGAGCCTGGAGCCTGTTTCGGATTCTGCGTCTCCCTCTCTCTCTGCCCCTCCCCTGCTCATGCTCTGTCTCTCTCTGTCTCAAAAATAAATAAAAACATTTAAAAAATTAAAAAAAAATTCTCCAGTAAAATGATTTTTCTAGTGGGGAAAGGGACCATCCACTTCTCACTTCTTCATCCTGGAAGTCTGTTGCCTATCATTCCCCCATCCCCATCCAGTCAATTCATTTGATTTTTGGACAAAGGTACCAAGGAATTTAATTGGGGGGGGGCAAGGATAATCTTTTCAAAAAATAATGCCGGAACAATTGGCTATCCTTATGCAAAAGGATTAGCCATGTTCCTTATCTAATACCACACACAAAAATTAATTCAAAATGATTATAGACCCAAAAGTAACAGCTGAAACTATACAATGTCTAGAAGAAAACATAGGAGAAAATCTTGGTAACCTTGGGCTAGGAAAAGATTTCTTCATCAGGACACCAAAAAGCACAAAGTATGAAAAGAAATAGAAGATACACTGGATTTCATAAAATTTAAAAATTCTCAGCCTTCAAAATGTATTTAAGTATTGAAAAGGCAAGCCGCAGGCTGGGAGAAAATATTTGCAAATATTTTCTAACAAAGAATTTGTATCTGGGTGGCTCAGTCGGTTGAGCATCCAACTCCTGACTTTGGCTCAGGTTATGATCCCAGGGTCAGGATCAAGCCCTACATCAGACTCTGAGCTGAGCATGGAGTCTGCTTAGGATCCTGTCTCTCTCTCTCTCTCTCTCTCTCTCTCTCTCTCTCTCTTTCTCTCCCTCCCCCGGGCTCCTCTCCTCTCTCCCAGATGCTCTCTTTGTCATGGAGAATATTCTGTGTGTATTTCAAAATGATTACTTTTCCTCTGGGCATAATTTAAAGGGTTACATTTTTTTCTCCTCCTTCCTAAGACAGGAGAGAATTTTTCTCCGATCTTTGCCAGGAGAACCTGGGGGACCCTTGGAGGTAAATTGCACAGAGTATGAGCCTTCCCTAAGATTAACCACGCAGGAGTTTTTAAGCCTCAACCCAGTCCACACTCAGCCTTCAGCAATTTGTCAAGGTGACCATGTAAGTGTTTCTACAGTTACTGGTTCCAGCCACTTCTGCTCCCAGTAAGCTAATCATTGCTGTGATTTTCTTTATTTGCCTATTTCTCCATTTCTGTGGAGGCCATTAGCCCTGTGACCTCAATTCTCCAATGGATCCAAGAAAAGTCATCGGTTTTCAGTCTGTTTGGCTTTTTTCTTGGGAGAATGGGAATGGTGACTTCCAAGGTCTTCCCATGTTGGAACTAAAACCAGAAATCTCTCTCTCTTTCTTTTGTTCTCTCTCTCTTTTACTTTCCATTCCTCCCTCCCTCCCTTCCTCCTTCTTGCGGCAGTGTTGGTGCAACATTAATATCTGTTTAACCTCAGTGATTTGAGTTCCCCTAAATTCAAGCTAGAGGCAGCATTCCTTGAGGAGGCCATGCTGTTCACTGAGAGCTTGAATTTACACTCCAGCCTCACTTAGCAGTTATTAAAACAAAATGGGCCTCAGTGTCTGTAAAAAGACCCCTGGTAATCAAATCAGCAAGAAAGCACATAGACCTCCAAAGCTCATTACTAGTCCTTTGGCACGTTAAAAGGCATTTTAAAGCATTTCAGTGGCTAACACCTAAGTGTATTCCAGACAGGAGATATTGCTTTGAAAGTCTTTCCTGGAGCATCTGACTCATCTGCCTTCCCTCCAGAAGAAGCAAGGTTCATGAGGGTTTTCAGTGAGTTAGACTGTTAGAAAAAGGCCCTCAAATGACTGCTCATGCCCACTCAAGGTTCAAATTGAAGCATTTTATTAAGCCAATACTCCTGGATTGTTAAGCTATTTAAGATTCCAATGATCCCTATTAGTCACCGTTACGATAATAGCAACAATAACAAAATATTAATCTCGTTTGGCACATAATTCCAGTAATGCCTGGTTTTATGTATAAATGGTTTAACATGGCCACTATTATGATTTTTATTTGCCCTTATTCATAAGTAAAAGTTTATCAGAGATTTACATCTTTTGGGGATCTTGTTGACTAACTTCACATTCACAGTATTTGTTTTTGCTTCACATACGTACACACCAAATGGTCTGGCATGAGTTTAGATGCCCCTGGTATACTGTTACCTACCAGCAATAGCTGCTTCCCAATGTGAGATTTCTCTCCCTACAGTGGCCAGATTTTGCCATATGCCCTTCTGCTGGCGGTGTGGTTGTTATACCTGTGGAGGTAGTTATATTTGTTATATTATATTATATTATATTATATTATATTATATATGTAATGTTATATGTTATGTTATATCGTATCAGTCAGCTAGGGCTGCTATAACAAATACCGCAGACCGGATGACTTCACAATGGACATTTATTTTCTCGTAACTCCAGAGACCAGAAGTTCATGATCAAGGTATCAGACAGGACTGGTTTCATCTTCACATGGTTTTCTCTCTGCGTCTGTGTCCGTGTCCTAATCTTCTCTAACTGTAAGACACCAGTCATATTGAATTAGGACCCACCTTCACGACCTCATTTTCACTTAATCACCTCCATCAAGATCCTATCTCCAAATACACTCACATCCTGAGGTGCTGGGGTTAGGACTGCAACATATGTCAACTGTATTTGAGGCACTTTACATGATCTCATACTCACAAAATCTCTTTGGGGGGGGGCGATTATTATTTCAGATGAAGAGACCAAAACAGAAGGTCAAGAAGTGGGTTCCACGGCGTCGTGGTTAGCACTGCGGACTCTGAAACGTGCAAGTCAGGCTGTTAGGCAACGGCAGAGTCAAGATGAACGCGTGGGTGTGGCCAGCTTATGAGTTCGTGTCTGTCCACCAAACCACACTACTTATCTTCGCTTTATCCCAGAACTGTTTACTCCTCTGTGTCTCGCCTCCTTTGGGCCTCTCCACTTGAGTGATTTGTACCCTTGGCAACACCACTGCTGACTCCCCAGCCCAACTTGTCGATCGACAGATTTGGAAATGAAGACGAGTTGTCACTAGAACCGGTAACGGGCTCTTGTCCTCGAGTGGTCCAAAGCCTCAGGCCTTCCTTACAATCTCTAGGTCAGCACAGACTCGGTAACTAGCACACTGCATGTACGAGGGCAGTTTCTCTTGATGTAGCCTCTCGTCTTGGGATGTTCCAGGCATCGCTTAAGGCAAATCACTACTGAGGGATCTGGTAGCATGTTCGGAGGCAGTTACTGTCGAAACGTCTAGTATACGCTAGGTACTGTGTCCTAGAAATACCTCTTCCGAGTTTAGCACATTCTGAGTTTAGGACTCATGGCAAAATAATCCTTTGATACAGGCATATCATATGCCAAACACATTCATGAAACATTTGCATTGCTTCTTTTAAAACCTACAAAGAGGACCAGCCTGAATGTAGGCAGAGGAGACAGCTGCCTCTGGGATGATTTCAGGATACCCAGGAAAACGTCCTTGGTTAAAGAACTTTGTCTCCCACTGGATACTGCTTTTTTTTTTTTTTTTTTTGCTTTGTGTTTTGGCTTTCTTTTTAATTGCCTAAATTTTCCACTCTACCATTGTGACATATGTTATTTTTGTATTATTGAGCAATTAACTCATCTTCTATTTACAGCTCTCAGAAAATGCTAAGCAATTGCTTTCTCAGAACACCCATCCCCATTTGCAAATAACTTAGGTTGATTTGCGAAGGGTTCAGAGCTAATGCAACCATTTGATTAGTACTGATGCTGACAGAAAGCAAAAAGAGAGTCCCTGGACTTCAGTCTTCAGCCCTGCCACACATACATACGTATTATTTCATATTGATTTTTGCAGGCAGCCCGCCCAGGCTGATCTGCTTCCATTTAAGGAGATGGTCTCAGTATTTGTAGTCACGAGTAAATATTCATCTATAAAACTTGGGTATTTAGCTCTAAACAGAATAAATTATAAATATAGACAAAAATCATAAGAACTAGAGGGGAGTTAGGGATTATTTATTTCAGTCCCCTGATTTTTGTGTTTGAGAAAACCCAAGTTTAATAAAATGAAGAGATTCATCCAAGGCTTCACAATTAGTTAATGACAGAACTAGACATTGACCCTAAGCCCTGGCTTCTCCCTCCAGCACCATTTCCTATTATACCCTGTATATGTATATAAGTTCATACATATACTTGTTTTAAATTATCTGTACTGGCCTCTAAAATTGGGTTTCAAAACAACTTCGTTTTTTATTTTTTTAAAATTTTTTTTCAACGTTTTTTATTTATTTTTGGGACAGAGAGAGACAGAGCATGAACGGGGGAGGGGCAGAGAGAGAGGGAGACACAGAATCGGAAACAGGCTCCAGGCTCTGAGCCATCAGCCCAGAGCCCGACGCGGGGCTCGAACCCACGGACCGCGAGATCGTGACCTGGCTGAAGTCGGACGCTTAACCGACTGCGCCACCCAGGCGCCCCCAACTTCGTTTTTTAAAGACAAAATATAAGTCAGGAAAACTCTATGTCTTAGTCTTTAAAGATATTCAAATAACTAAGTTATGACTTCTGCCAGCTTAAAAAAAAGAGGAAATGCGATATTTAAAATGGCATACTAAAATATCATCTATTTCCTAAGTTTTATTTCAATTTACAGTAAATATTTTTAAATCCCTGTGGGTAGTTCCCGTACTTCTCTGATGTAGCTCTGAGTCTAAACTAACAGCTGAAAAAGAAAATACTAGGCAGTAGATGCAGTCCCCAAATCAGGGTCATTTTCAGAATACTCCGTAAAGCATTCTGAGGGGACACTGCCGAGGATTATAGACCTAAAAGCTAAATGTGTTTGGTTGGTGGGCTCAGACTGATACAAATTATGTCGCTGCTCTTCTGGAAAGTTGATCTGACCTGCACACAATCTGCATCCTTTGCAAGGGCAGGTGGGCTCTGGGCTTTCTCGAGGATGCAAAGGGCATTCTCAAGTCCTGCCCTCTGGGGTGCTTCTCATCACATGTGGGAATGGGTGTTCGCACCCTTGCACTTTATAGTAATTTATGATGTGACCCCCCCCCACCCTATCGATCAGATGTGCTGACTAGTACCGTACTTACGTTCCTGTCCTAGCTCCCTTAGTAGATCGGAGGATCACCATTTTCTGGTGTGTGTGCCCATCACAGGACCGAGGGCAGTACTCTGCATGTCATATGTGGCCCAGAAATACTTGTTGGATAAATAAATAAGTGCAAAACTGACTAAGATGAAAAATCACATCTGTTACAAAGTGCTTGCATAAGAAAATACAATATATTTTGTGTGTTTAAGAATTAAAAAGTTTACTATGAAAAGGAAATGTCATTTCTTATAAATGTGTATGGATGGCCATTATTCTTATTAATCACACTTTTCTGTCCTGTTGGTGGATTTATCTGTTACTTTTTGATCTTGGCTTATATTAGTGAATATAAGTTATACCGAAGGTATCTATGGGGATGCCTAAAATAGTCATGCATCTATTGTGGCAAGAGAAATTTAGAGTAGTCCAAGTTTCTTAAATCAAGGCTTGGAAAATTATATTTGTTCAAGGTCAAAAGTAAAAGCAAAGTGATGATAGACCCCTATATTTGCTATAGGTATCAAATAAGGATTTTTAGTTTATTAAATACAGTTTATTGTCAACTTAGCTAACATGCAGTGTATACAGTGTGCTATTGGCTCAGGAGTAGATTCCCATGATTCATCACTTACATACAACACGCAGTGCTCATCCCAGAAGTGCCCTCCTCAATGCCCATCACCCATTTCCCATCCCCCTTGCCCCACACACATCAACCCTCAGTTTGTTCTCTGTATTTAAGAATCTCTTACGGTTTGCCTCCCTCTGTGTTTGAAACTATTTTTCCCCCTTTCCTTCCCCCATGGTCTTCTGTTAAGTGTCTCAAGTTCCACATATGAGTGAAAACATACGGTATCCGTCTTTCTCTGACTGACTTATTTCACTTAGCGTAATACCCTCCAGTTCCACCCACGTTTTTACAAACGGCAAGATTTCACTGTTTCTCACTGCCAAGTAGTATTCCATTGTATATATAAACCACATCTTCTTTATCCATTCATCCGTTGATGGACATTTAGGTTCTTTGCATAATTTGGCTATTGTTGATAGCGCTGCTCTAAACATTGGGATACATGTGCCCCTATGAATCAGCACTCCTGTATCCCTTGGATACATTCCTAGCAGT